>NW_026914180.1:0-4935000 GCF_034315485.1 Pezoporus occidentalis
GTGCACTGTTGTGGTCGCAATTGGCACTTGTTGTTCTTCAACTTTCAGCAACCCCACAGCAGAGGGATCTTCTGAGAGACCAGGCAAGGTGGACAGCTGCTCGATTTCCTCAGTCTCCAAAGCAGCAATACCAAAAGCCCACCGGTACCCTTTTGGGTCTTTGAAGTACCCTCTCTTGAGGTAGTCTATGCCGAGAATGCATGGAGCCTCTGGACCAGTCACAATAGGGTGCTTTTGCCATTCCCTCCCAGTCAGGCTGATTTCAGCCTCCAGCACAGTCAACTCTTGGGATCCTCCTGTTACTCCAGAAATATAGATGGGTTCCACCCCTTGACAGCTTGATGGCATCAGGGTACACTGTGCACCGGTATCTACTAGAGCCTTATACTTCTGTGGGACTGATGTGCCAGGCCATCTGATCCACACAGTCCAGTAAATCCGATTGTCCCCTACCTCCACCTGGCTGGAGGCAGGGCCCCTCTAACAGTCGTCACAGCATTGGACACTTAAGTCGTGTTGAAAGGGATTATTCTTCTTTATCACAGGAGCTGGAGTAAAATCAGCTCTTCCACTCCATCTGGGAAACTGATCACCAGAGACTGAAGCCGTAGCTCTCATGGGACGATCAGTCTTGGCCCTTGCTCCCCTCTTCAGTTCACTCACCCGTTCCTCCAAAGCTGAAGTAGGTTTTCCATCCCACTTTGTCATGTCTTCTCCGTGATCCAGCAGGTAAAACCATAGGGTACCCCGTGGCGTATACCTCCTGTATCTCCTCTCTTGAACAATAGGACGCCTTTTGTTAATAGCTGAGACGTGTGTTGGTACACGTGAGGAGTCGGATAAATCAGATAGATTGTCCTTCAATTGTTCGATGTCCTGGGACAGTTTTTTCACAGCTGAGATGATGGAAGGGGTGAGATTGTCTTCGAACTCTCGGAGTTTATGAACCATTTCATCCACTGTTAGTGGTACTATGTCATTCCAGGTTACTGTTGCCAATGAATGGGCATATGATGACGGTGCATTCCGTGTAAGTTTTCGCCACATGGGTCGTGTACATTCAACTTCATCTGGATCTATAGGTGTATCCCCGTTATTCGGCTTGATGTGATAGATCATCTCTACGATGGCCGATTCCCTCAGAGACTGGATGCCTTTGTCTATAGTATTCCACTTGGCCGAACGACTCGTAACATCGTCCTTGTACGGAAACCTTTCTTTCACAGCTGCCAAGAGCCTCCTCCAAAGGCTGAGGGACTTTTTCTCTCTTGCAATTGCTTTGTCAATTCCCCCTTCTCTAGCAAGTGATCCCAGCTGCTTGGCTTCTGTACCTTCTAGTTCGTGACCATCAGCCCCATTGTCCCAGCATCGGAGTAACCAGGTGATGATGTGCTCCCCTGGTTGACGGGTAAAATCTTTTCGCATATTCCGCAGCTTGGTTGAGGTCCGAGGTCGAGAAGTTACCTCTTCTTCTTCTTCTTCGTCATGTGATGATGACTCCTGATCAGATTCTGGACCGGGTGGTGAATTCATTGGTTCTTCATCTCGCTTCACCCTTTTTGCCTCCTTTTTGCTTGTTCTCTTGCGTACAGGGGCAACTGATATTGGTACGAATTGGTCCTCTGGTTTGGCTGCAGTGATTATCACTGTGGTTTGAGTAGCAACTGTACTTGTTACTGGGGGTGGTGTAGCTACTGTGCTTGGAGCTGGGGTAACCGCGCTGTCTGTTGCAGTTGAAGTTTGAGCAGCTGCTGTACTTGCCACTGGGACAGCTGTGCTGTTCATTGCAGCCAAAGTTTGAGTAGCGACTGTTGCTTTGCCCTCAGATCCGCCGACATTCTTTTCCTTTTGAAGGTGCTGGATAGTGTTGAACAAGGCCCTGTAAGCATAGGCCAAGCCCCAGCACGTTGCCATGATTTGTCCATCTCTGGTATGGCCAGAATGACCACACACCTCATTTAAGTGTTTTACTAATTCTTCTGGATTTTGCAGTTGTTCAGTAGTGAAATTCCAAAGTACTGGAGGGGCCCACTGACCTAGATACTTGCCCATACTATCCCACACACCCTGCCACTCATGGCTGTCCAGCCTCAGGGAAAATCTCTCGGTCCTCCTACATCGTCGTTTGACCCCAGACAAGACCCAAACCTGAATCTGCTTAACTCTTGAAATCAGTAGTGGGTAAAACACACTCTGCATGCGTGTTAGCATGGTGATTCCCATCACCATCAGCAAACAAGTCTCAACAGCATTAAAAGGCCATTCAAAAAATTCAAAACTCTCAAATGTAAATGGTCTGGGGGGACGACTAGGAGGGTAAAAGGATGTCTCCTTCCCAGGTTGAGCACCTGAGAAGGAGAAAAAAGATGTGTAATTGCTAAGCACCTCCATCATATACCTCCCAAAGTATAAAGGTGGTGACCACACTGGGAACATAAGCCAGATCAATTTCATGATCAATGATTCTATTGTATTACAAGTCATTACCATAAAGTACAATGGGATAAAAACCTTAGCCCAAGCCCCATACTTGAAAAACACTAATACAGCAAGTACCGGATGGACGTAAGATATCATATACTGAAACTGTGAGATCAAGAGGAACAACCTTGAGAGCCAATAAATCAGCATTGTGACGAGTGACTATCAATCCAGTCAGATCTGTTCTTATCTCAACCCTTCGTGCCCCACGTTGGGCGCCAAAAAGAACTGTCGTGGTTTAAACCCAGTCAGGTAGCTTGTTCACTCACTCCCAGTGAGTGGTGCCGAGCTGACAACAATCGAGGTCCGTGTCCGTCTCCCCCCCCTGCCTCCCCGCACCGGGGCTCTCCCCTTCCCCGCTCCCGGAGGAACGGGGAGGAGGATCGAGAGAGTGCAACTCCTACGGGTTGAGACAAAAACAGTCCAGCAACAAATCACCACCGCTACTATCAGCTACAACAATGATAAGGGAAAATAACAAGGGAAGAGAATACGATACCACCGGCCAAGAGAAACGAGCTCCACCCGGAAACCCCTGTCCTTCCGGGTCACTCCCAGTTACCCCTCACCCCGGGCATGACGTGCTGTGGTATGGAATACCTCCCCGGCTAGCCCGGGTCAGGCACCCCGTCTCTGCTTCCTCACAGCCTCCCCTCCTCCCTGGCAGAGCATGAGCCTCACAGAGTCCTTGGTCAGGGTAAACATCACTTAGCAACAACCGAGAACATCGGCTTCACCAACACTGTTCTCAAACTGGAAGTCAAAACACAGCACTGTACCAGTTAACACAAAGGAAAAACATGACTGCTACTGCGGAACCCAGGACACCAGCCATTGAAAATTTTAATTCTGTTATGAAAACCCAATAAATATTGCCACATCACCTAAATTTCAGTGGAACAATGGAAAACATGAAATTTTTGCTGTCTTATTCAGATTTTGACTGAAACCTGATGTTCTTCTCTGATTCCACATTTTAATGCTGATGTTTGGCTTTTTTCTCCTTCTCCTTCCTGTCCTAGGGTTTTGTTGTCGCTCTTCTATATTGCTTCTCAAATGCAGAGGTGAGTAGCAAGTACATAAGATTGTCAAAACCATTTAAGCTTGTGTGCCTCTCTTGTTCTTCTGGAAAAAATCTGTGCTTTGATCTACTTCTGAAAACATAGCATACCAATATCTGTTTTTCCCTTGGTACTTCTGCTGACTTTATTTGTATTCATACAGTTCTGATGAATACAAAATAAGTTTTGAAGCAATGACCCTTTACAAATGGTTGATGAA
This sequence comes from Pezoporus occidentalis, assembly GCF_034315485.1. Classification (NCBI taxonomy): domain Eukaryota; kingdom Metazoa; phylum Chordata; class Aves; order Psittaciformes; family Psittacidae; genus Pezoporus; species Pezoporus occidentalis. Next base: position 3,763 of record NW_026914180.1, read on the forward strand.
TTCCCTGACATGGGACTTTTTTATGCTTTAAATCTGATAGCTATCATGATGATGTCTCAGTGGAAATCTTGTAACACTGCTTACTTTCTTTATTTTGTCCTAGTAAGTTTCTTTCTTTTTCCCTTTCCCTTTCCCTTTCCCTTTCCCTTTCCCTTTCCCTTTCCCTTTCCTTTTTTTTTTTCCTTTCCCTTTTTCTTTTCCTTTCCCTTTCCCTTTCCCTTCCCCTTCCTCTTTTTCCAGGGAAATCCATGCATTTTCGGTAGTTTTTCCAAACACTTCCTTTATATTTTTTTATAATATGAGAATTTGGATAACTTTCCTGTAGTATATTTTAGAGACCCTATACTTTTAAAACCTAGCTGAATTTGTCTGCACTTTCTCCAAAAATGTGAAAACACAACCTCAGAAAAGTGTGTAGGTTAGTTGAGAAGAATGACACACTACTCCCTAGTAGCTTAGACTGGATACTTCTTATAAGGGGAGCTAAATGTAAGTGGAATTAACCCTACCCAATGACAAATAATGTCTAAAACATGTCACAGAGAGTGATCTCTGGCCCCAGGTTTAAGTGGTATGGGTTGGCTTGCATTCATGCTGCTCAGGGATAACTGCTTCTGGAGCAGATTGTCCACTCATTACAGTTTGGCAGTGCATCTGTTATGGCTTCCTACAATCATAAAAATAATTATTATTTCCTCTATGTGTGTGTATTTCCTCAGTTTTAAGTGTCTGCAACAATGTGAGAGACTGTTTTGCTGCCAAAGAAAGTGGTTCCTATATGGGATGAAACTGAGGGTTGGTATTATACATCAGAGTGGTGAAAGGTCTTGAGCTTGCCGGGATAATACTGGAGTAGTGGGATGGTGGAGGAAGCCCCTCTTAATTTTTAGGGTCTTCAAAGCTCCAGAGAGCATATTCTGCCCCTACCTGAAGTTTCACGTCAGGACTGGCATGTCATATAGTTAGCAGAGAAAATAAAGGCAGAATAAGGGGCACCTCAGTGATGAATATTTCCAGGGACTTTCAGGGAGCACTGATATCCAAGTTGTATTGCACATCCCACCACCTTTTCTATATGACACTATAGAGATCATACTTAATAGAGGATATATAACAGAATTACTAGATGAATTCCTAAATTCAGAGCACTTAAATCACATTTGTCCATCCCCTGTAAAAATTAATATTTTCACTTAACAGTTTATTTTTTCATTTAATTTGGAATGGGTTTGTGCTAATTGTGCTACAACTCTAACACTGTAATAGATTTTCAGCACTAATGTTAGCCACAGAAGATGGCAGCTGGGCGGCCAGGAGCATTTGATGTATCTTCTTAGTTTAGGATGCCATTTGTAAGTCAGTTTGTAGACATTTAGGAAAGCTGCTGCCCTTGCAGGAGCAGATAGAGATGAAGCTGAACATCAACAGAGGTAACATCAACCAATTAATCGTCAGGATTAATCCACAGGAACAGACTACTTATGTGAACAGTGGCAAGAACCAGGTGTTTCTTGCACTACTTGCACTCCTTCTGCCACAACTTTGTGTGTGAGCTGCTTTATGTAGGGCAACAGAAGCTACTTTCCACCTGCCCCTCACTCCTGCCACAGCAGTGTTAAGAGCAGGCCATGGACTTCCAGGGTTGAACAATCTAGTTGTTCATTGTGTGTCAGATGGTAAAAAAAATCAGTTTCGCTTATGCTTTTGAGGATTCCCAAGACATCTCTCGAATGTAATGTATTCAAGTCAATTCAGTACCTTTCAGAGCCAGTAAGGGATGTTTAACAGGGATTTCAATCTGCGTAAACTGAAAGCCTGGAGAAGAACCCTTATTGTATATAGCAGGTCAGAGCAAGGTGGCACAAAGATTAAGTATGAGGAAAAATAAAAATTATACAAAAAAGTAGAAATATTTATGAAGAAGCTTACCGCAGTAAACAAGGAAACCTCAGTCAAAAACTGTCTTGTCATCCTCTGAACTTTGGAAAGTAAGTCTGTTTATTTTGAAAAGTTAATAATGACATAGTTTAAGTTCTAAAAATGTGTGAAGATTTAATCCTAACTGATTTGGGTGCCTTTGTACATCTGGGCAAAGTAGTCAGGCAGACATTTTGGTATATTTTACATTCACAGTCCACTAAGTCTTAATTTTCCAATTCTCTGGTTTTAATTCTCTTTTCTATAGGTTCAAAGTGAACTGAAGAAACAATTATGCAAATGGCAGTATCAAGAATACCTGAACTTCACACACAAACACAGGACTTTTTCCAGAGAAAATAGTCCAGTCAACTATGTCACTCAGTTATCACTGCTCGAAAAAAACAGTCCAAAAAGGAAAACATCTGTGTAACAGATTGGTGTAAATTCTGTTTGAGCTTTTCTAGCAGGATGAGTTGCTGTGACACTGTAATACCTGAAAGATTGCCAGCTTGAATCCTTCATGTCTTGAATCCTTTCCATAGTGCCAAGAGCCTTCTGTGAATTTCTTGTCCTGAAAGTGAGCTGTTTTTCTCACCTGGTATAGACTGGTATCACAACACTGGTTCTTTATCTCCTTAAGCATATAAAATAGACTGGTTTTGTTGGGAAAAGCAAGACCTTAAGCTGGTGTGAGTCAACAGGTTAGCACCCAGTAAAAAGGAGCTACGTTAACTCCTCCCAGGCCCAGCATGTTTGTCATGTCTTTGTTGATGTTTCCTGAAATTTCCAGTTTTTAGAGCACTATTCCTAATCTCGATTTGAAACAGTTATATGGTGACAAGGGTTTGTCATAATGATTAGTGATGTTTTCCTAGTTGTTTTGGGACACCTTGAGACAACTTAATATGAATTACACACAGAAACATGCTAAACACCTACCCATGGAGGAGCAACCTCCTTTAAAAGGAATCTCAAGATGTCTCAAGAGTGACACAAGAAAAGAGTAAGTTATATTATCTGCTTGTTTTTTTTTTTTAATTCCATGCCTGTTGAGCAGGGAGGTTAAATTAGGCCAGAGTACTCCAAGCCCTTTCTTCCCCATGGGAAACCATGGAGCAGCTGAACATTAGGTAGATTATGTGCATACGAAGGAAGAAATTATAGCACAGTCAATGAAGTAGGGCAGCTAGGCTACCTTGAGCTCAGAACAATTTACAGACCTAGTCTTACTGCTCAGATGCTGATCCTTGTGTAGGTGGAATGAACCTTCTGCCACCATAACCTGGAAGACTGGCTGGATCCATCAATGAAATACACAATTAAACTGTATTTTTTTTTTTTTTTGCACTTTTTTGAAGACCTCCCTTTGAGGACTAGTCAGCTGGGATTATTGTGATTATCTCATCATTTCTCATCTCATTAATCAGAAATGCCCATCATTTCTCATCTCATTACCACTTTTCTCAGTGATGTTTCTGGGGTTAGAATTATCAACACAGCAGTGTGGTCTAATGAAACAAAGTATAGTCTAGAACCAATGTTGTGCTTGCATCACTTCTTTGGGTGGCCTTCCTCTTTCTTCAGTACTGAGCTAGTCTCTACATCAAACTCTCCAAAAGTAAAGGAAGGACACACAAGGTACACTAGACACAGCTACAGCTCTTTTCAAGACAGGAACATTCCCAGGAGAACCTGCATTCAGACTTGAAAGCACTGCTAAAGATGATGGTCATTCAAGGACTTGCTGCCTTTCTGCACTTATCAGTTTGGTTTCAAAAAGTAATTCTCCAAACCCCCATTTTGCTCTACTCTTTGTTAATCACTTAGGCCAGGAGACATTTGACTTTGTGGAAACCTCTTTGTTGATTTTAGGTGCTTCAACTCTAGTTCCATTGTTAGAGCAGAGATGAATTGTCCAGATTTCTCTAAATATGATTCAGATCAGTCCTGTATTAATTAAGCATTTAACCCATCTGTATTAATTAATCAGACACCTCTATAAAGTGACATTTTGTCTGTTCTGACCTCTTTATAAATTTCTTCTTGTAAAAATAACCTTTGGTCCTGTGTTGTTTATGTCTGTTGCCTAGCACACTGATGTGAACGCATTTGTGTGATGTATATCTATAAAATGAAAGTGATAATTACAACTGTTGTGAGTTTGTAAATTTGAACTGCGTCAGTTTGGATGTTTCATTTAAGACTTCATAAAGAATGGCCAGACTTATAATTGTGTTCTTCTCCCAGTATAATCTTCTCTTTCTCTCCCACCTAACTTTGTCATTTATTTGGTGCATGTATCAGACATCTTGTGTCACACAGCAATTCCCACTTCTTAGCTGAGCTCCCAGGATAGATTGCATTTGACTTTAGAATCATAGAATCATAGAATAGTTAGGGTTGGAAAGGACCTTCAGATCATCTAGTTCCAACCCCCTGCCGTGGGCAGGGACACCTTACGCTAAATCATATCACCCAAGGCCTCATCCAACCTGGTCTTGAACACTGCCAGGGATGGAGCATTCACAACCTCCCTGGGCAACCCATTCCAGTGCCTCACCACCCTAACAGAATTTCGTTCTTATATCCAACCTAAACTTCCCCTGTTTAAGTTTTAACCCATTACCCCTTGTCCTGTCACTACAGTCTCTAATGAAGAGTCCCTCTCCAGCATCCCTGTAGGCCCCCTTCAGATACTGGAAGGCTGCTATGAGGTCTCCACGCAGCCTTCTCTTCTCCAGGCTGAACAGCCCCAACTTCCTCAGCCTATCTTCATACGGGAGGTGCTCCAGTCCCCTGATCATCCTCGTGGCCCTTATCTGGACTTGTTCCAACAGTTCCATGTCCTTTTTGTGTTGAGGACACCAGAAGTGCACACAATGCTCCAGGTGAGGTCTCACGAGAGCAGAGTAGAGGGGCAGGATCACCTCCTTCGACCTCCTGCTCACGCTCCTTTTGATGCAGCCCAGGACACAGTTGGCTTTCTGGGCTGCAAGCGCACACTGAAGCCGGCTCATGTTCAATTTCTCATTGACCAACACCCCCAAGTCCTTCTCCTCAGAGCTGCTCTGAATCTCTTCTCTGCCCAACCTGCAGCTGTGCCTGGGATTGCTCCAACCCAGGTGTAGGACCTTGCACTTGGCATGGTTAAACTTCATGAGGTTGGCATCAGCCCACCTCAGAAGTGTGTCAAGGTCCCTCTGGATGGCATTCCTTTCCTCCAGAGTATCAACCGAACCACACAGCTTGGTGTCATCGGCAAACTTGCTGAGGGCACACTCAATCCCACTGTCCATGTCAGCGACGAAGATGTTAAACAAGACCGGTCCCAACACCCATCCCCTGAGGGACACCACTTGTTAGTGGTCTCCAGCTAGACACTGTGCCATTGACGACAACTCTTTGCATGCAGCCATCCAGCCAGTTCTTTATCCACTGAGTGGTCCATCCATCAAATTGATGTCTCTCCAATTTAGAGACAAGGATGTCATGTGGGACAGTGTTGTATGCTTTGCACAAGTCCAGGTAGATGACATCAACTGCTCTACCCCTGTCCATCAGTTCTGTAGCCCCATCATAGAAGGCCACCAAATTGGTCAGGCAGGATTTCCCCTTAGTGAAGCCATGCTGGCTGTCACCAAGCACCTTGTTGATTTTCATGTGCCTTAGCATGCCATCCAGGAGAATCTGCTCCAAGATTTCGCCAGGCACAGAAGTGAGACTGACTGGTCTGTAATTCCCCGGGTCATCCATTTTCCCCTTCTTGAAAATGGGGGTTATATTTCCCTCTTTCCAGTTGTCGGGAACTTTACCTGACTGCCATGATTTCTCAAATATGATGGCCAGCAGCTTTGCAACTTCATTCACCAGCTGCTTCAGGACCCCGCGGATGGATTTCATCAGGACCCATGGACTTGTGCACATTCAGATTTTTAAGATGGTCTCGAGCCAGTTCCTCTCCTACAGTGGGCCCGAGGTCTTCATTCTCACAGTCCCTGCATCTGCCTTCCAAGACTTGGGTGGTGCAGTCAGAGCCTTTGGCAGTGAAGACTGAAGCAAAGAAGTCATTCAGAACCTCAGCCTTCTACAAATCCTGTGTAGCCAGTTCTCCTGAGAGCTTCCTGAGGGGGCCTACATTCTCCCTAGTCTGTTTTTTATTTGCTATGTACCTGTAGAATCCCTTCCTGCTATCTTTAATACCTCTAGCTAAGTTTAATTCTAACTGAGCCTTAGCTTTCCTAACCTGGTCCCTAGCTTCTCGGACAACATCCCTGTACTCTTCCCATGCCACCTGTCCTTGCTTCCACTTATTATAAGCCTCTTTTTTCAATTGAATTTTCCTCAGGAGCTCCTTATCCATCCAAGGAGGTCTCCTGGCCCTCCTGCTGCACTTCTTTCTGGTTGGGATGCAACACTCCTGAGCTTGTAGCAGGTGATCCTTGAATATCAACCAACAGTCTTGGGCCCCTCTACCCTCTAGGGCTGTATCCCATGGAACCTTACTAAGCAAGTTCCTGAAGAGGCCAAAGCCTGCTCTCTTGAAGTCCAGGGCAGTGAGCTTGCTGCACGCTCTTCTCACTGTCCTGAGGATCTCAAATTCGACCACCTCATGATCCCTGCATCCAAGGCTGCCCTGGAGCGTCACATTTCCAACGAGCCCTTCCCTGTTGGTGAGCACGAGGTCAAGCACAGCACCTCTCCTTGTCAGCTCCTCTATTACTTGCAGAAGGAAGTTGTCTTCTACACAATCGAAGAACCCCCTGGATTGCTTGTGCTGGGCCGTACCATCCTTTCAACAGATGTCAGGGTGGTTGAAGTCCCCCATGAGAACAAGGGCCTGCGAGTGTGAGGCTTTTCCTATCTGTCTATAGAGTGCTTCATCCGCAGGTTCTCCTCTCTCCAGTCTGTAACAGATCCCCACAGTAATGTCTCCCATAGCTATATTCCCTTTAACCCTGACTTTAAGTCCACCTGTCTCACTGTACGTCCGCATCCTTTATTACTGGGAAGTTTCTTTACCGGACCAATGATCCAGAGGAAGGAAAAATTAGGGCAAAAAAAAAGGGATAGGTCCCAGTACACCATGAAGAATTTTTCCACCAGTCATTCAGTGTTTAGTCTCCTCATAAATATTCAACAGCACTAGCACTCCCACATTTCTACTGGATCCCCCAACCTAGTTTGTACCCATATACCATCACCATGCACATTTGTCTTGCACTTACTTCTTAGATATCCCTTTTTGCCTAAGGCTTTTGCCAGTCACCCTGCTAAAACATCTTACAGAGATCCAGACCACTGCTTCAAAAGTTCTCTTGCAACCTCAGCAATACACCAGCTATCTGCTCTGTCTGTCCTTTGTTCAAAATGCCTCTGCAGCCCCCGCAGCACTATTAACATGTCTAAGCTTTTTATTTTTCAGACATTTTGGATCAGGAAGTAATACATAACCTGGAATTGAGGGCTATATGAAGATATTCTGCTTATACACTATGTACTATGTCACTATGTACATAATGTGTTTAAAAAGCATACTTGGAACAGTCTGGTGATAAGGTTAATAATCTTGGGGAGTGTAAAAATTGCTTGGATAAGGGTTATTTCTGGGTGGTGGAAAGGCTGCTGATCCCATGTTGATGGCACCTCTGAGGGCACAACTGTGTGTGGGAGTAGGGAAAGCTTCAGGGGCGTTTTGTTCCACAGCAGGCCTGCGAAGGTGGCAAAAGTGCTGTCACCAGATGCGTCTAAAAGCACTGCATGGTCTGTGTGGAGGCACTGCCATCTTGTGGAATGCGGTGTGTGCTGGGCATACTGCTGGCCTCTGGCTATGTGCAGTCCAGAAAGCAAGACAGTAAGTGTTCTGAAACATTGTCCCCTGCTCACAGGCAGTATGACTAACATGAACCTGAGATACACCCTCTCATGAGTGAGATTTAAGTAATTATCATAGGACAGCTGCAATATATCATTAAGTTACATCAGCTAGGAAAAGCTTCTTTCTCTTCCTCTAATCCCCTGCCATCTTTTACACAGTTTAGTTCTTAGATTATCACTTTTAAATCCATTTACAAACTACATGACAACCCAGAAAGATTAAAAACAACTTTTTCAGCTGTTTTTCTTGTTGTTGCAGCTAGGAGAGGTTGTCAAGGTAACTGAAATTTCCGCCAAGAATAGATTTTTAACTCTTACAGTGTCAGCATTTTTTTTTTTTTTTTCAGAAAGCTTGACTGTGTGAACTCCAGATTAAAAATAAGCTTTCATCAGACAGCTTTACTTGCTTTGCCAATTCTAAGCTTTCCCAAGATTGTCTAATTCACCCAGAGCTGGATTTTCAGAGCAGTGTAAAGGGATGGTAGAAGCTATTGTAAAATACAAGGCCTGAAAACCATGATGGTTTCAGCGTAACTCAAACTAAATGAAGATGTAATAAATTTAAAGATGCATTGTATGAGAGAGAAAGATCTTCAGGAAAAAATAAATGCTGTAATAAGAAATACCTAATGTGATAATCTTTCTGTCTTTAGAGAAGCCTTGGCCACCAATGGATGAGTGTCCAAATCATGAGACATAGAGAAGGATCCAAATTGCTTTGAAATCTAGTGGTTACTGATTGCTCAGCTGCTGGCTACAGAAACTGCCAGACAGTTTGATGACTGTGCACCTCTAGATAGAATTTGCCAGAAACAGTCCTTTGATAAAGTCAGAGCCCTAACCTGTAAGTCTTGAAGATGTAGGGTTAAAAAAGTGCTTTAAAATAAATTTAAACTAGAGATAGGGATAATTAAAAAAAAAAAAAGTATCTGAATGAGAGTTTGAGAATTTATCCATTTCAGAATATGTAGCTGGATTCAAAGTAGTACTCTCCTTGGTGTGTTGACAGACCTAGTAAATGAGGTTTTCTCAGTGTTTGGTTCTTGGAACAAATATCCTATAGTGTGGTATTGCTTTAAAATTGTGGATATTTACCACAGGACTTTTAGACAAGGCTGACATACTGTTGGAGGTGATCAGCAAGATAATGACCAATGCAGCCCTTCTTCATATGGTGGAATGTAGCGTATTGAGGCACAGACTCCAGCTGTGGTGCAACCAGAGAAGTTTATTGAGTGAGCTTACAGGCTTTTATAGTGCTCTGCCTAGCGGTTAGCAGCGGTTAGCTCCTTTGGTACTTTTCCATCACAAAACAGCGTTCCTTCTCCATGCACACACTGGGTGCTTTTCCAGCCAATGGCTTTACTGATCATGTGCCTTTTCAGCTAATCATATTACTGTTCATCCACCTTTGCTTAAGCAACTATTTTTAACCAGATATATAAACATGTTTCTCTGCTACGCTACATTGTTACTTCCCCTTCTCTTTGACCACACATTCTTCGTCCCTTTGGCCCACAGTGGAAAGGGGAGATATATCCTGTACCTCCTCATCCAGCACTCAAAGAAGGGGCTGAGACTGCCTAGTAAATCCGTGTAAATGGATTATCTATCACTGTATTTACAATGATTTGAAACACAGCAAAAAAAATGAAAATCCATATATCTGCTCTGCCCCCCTGAACTCTCAACCTGCCCATGGGTCCAAGACCCCATTTCAGCCCTGGCCCTGCCTCAGCAGTGAAGAAGCATGCTGATTTCCAGCTTTGCAAAGGCCCTGCCCCACCAAGGGATCCACTGATCAGGGACAGGTTCTTAGGCTGATGTCCTGGCCTGGCCTTGTACCTGTCTTGGACCTGCACTGCCACCATGAACTTGTCTGATGATCAGGACTCTTGGTTGAATCTGGTCTCCATTTCCAGGCCATCCCTGCTTCTTCCCTGTGGCTGTGACTGGTCCTGGTCCCCATGCAATGCCCCTTGTCTCCCACCCATCCATCAGGGTGAGCTGGTCCTAGCTGCTCCCTGACACATCTCTACCCCCAGTTTCAATAGATAAATGTCCACTTTCCCAACAAAGGACAAGGGTCTGTATTTTGGCTAAACAGTGAGGGAGAATAGCAATTGAAAGATGTAGCCTTTGTGGAGGATTCATAGATACATGAGGGCCAGACAGAGACTTATGGCAGCTGAAAAAGATGAAAGGAATATTAGAAATAAGTCTTCTACTGTGGAGTCCTGTGTTTCAGTAGGGTGAGTGTACCTTATCTTTTGAAAATGGTAACTCTTAAGGTTTGCTCTCGTTATAATAGAAATGAAGCCTTGAAACATATCAGGTGTTATAGAGAACAATCTTTTCCACCTTTCCCAAAAGGCAGTGCTTTTGTCTGGGGACAACAGACTTTCTTTTCCTGTTTAGACACCTTAGAAATAATATGTAGGCCTCAAAGGACCTGTGGATCAAAGCTCAGAACCACAGGGGTTATTAGTTGCAGTGAAGAGTGTGTTCCATTTTTACTGGCAGTATTAGACCACAGTCATGCTTGATACTGATGCAGTGTGCTATTGATGGTGAAGGAAGAGTGTGCATGGCCCACTAATGGCAAGGACTTCATGCCTGGTTGGTCCAAGACTGACTTTGCCCAGCATAATCCAGATACTCCTTCCCACAAGGAAGGAACCCAACCCTTTTAGCCCAGAAAAACACCCTGATGTTGCAGGAATAAATACACTACCCTGTAACTTCACAGACAAAAAGTTCTCTTTGGTGACATTTTCTATCAGAACAGACATGTACGAAATGATAATACATTTATTGTGTCATCTACAGCAGTATACATGTTAAAAACAATTTCTCAAAACACAAAAAAGTTAGAAAGCAGCAATTGATATCTGTGTTTCCACCTCATAACAAAGCTGAATAACCCCAGATCCCATTACCAATTCAACCAACTTTGACCAAAAAAGGTCAGTATTAGACCCAACAGGCCAGTAAGTTTTTACCTTGACACAGTCAAAAGCCAAAATACAACTTTCCATCCAATATCTTGGCACTTCTCAAATCTATAGCATGTTGCATTGCCACTAAATTGACCAGAGAAAGGGAAAGAGAACAAACACACCAAATATTTGTTTTTACAGATTATACCAGTACACAAAGGCCTCTTGAGACTCTTCTGCAAGCACAAAGTCAATTGGAAAAGGCATATCCAGAAGCCTAAGTCATTTCAGACACTGAAGAGCGTCATATCACACAGTGTTATATCACACAGTAATTCTTTACATGGATGAATTCCCCAAAAGAAAGCCAATGGGAAATTGTAAATTTAATCATAGGAAGGTGAACGACCACAAGGTTCAAAACATTGCTCAAGCTCTGCTGGTGTGTTTTCATACACAAAGTAAGATGTGTATTTAGCCGAACTTAGCTCTTTAGTACAGATACGGTTAACAGATAAGGAGCTTAACATCAGAGCACCATTAGCTACTACTGAATACTCCATATCTTCCTAATGTTACTCTTAAATGCAGTTCTGAACTGGTTGCATGTGACTGACTGCTAAAAGCAGAGGGCAAAATCCCAACTTTTTTCAGAGCAGGTGCACTATGTACCATGGTTTGTTTCTGGACACAGAAGTGCTGGTCATGTGGACATAATCTTACAGAAAGAATAAGATTTCCTGAAAATTATTCTTGGTGAGACCTAAGTCTTTATTAGGCATGCACCTTTCCCAAATGTGGTTGGTAATATCTAACAGAAGTCACCCCCAAGCTTTTCAAGAGCATTATTTCTCAGCATTCATGAAACAGAACACACTGACAGGGCAAAGTTGCCAGGGGAAAAGCCATCTACATGTAGACTTCCACAGTGTCAACATGTCTCTGATCTGGTCAGCTAGACTTCCTGGTGGAAAGAAACAGATCCTTGCAAAATATGAATGATCTCACCTTTCAGTAGATATGGGAAATATGTTTGATGCTTGCACTCTAAAATTGCTTGTTTCTCTCTTCTGACTACAAAGGCAAACTGGAGAAACTAGATCAAAGGAAGATATCTTCACTGTTGGTGTCTAAAGTTAAGTGATGTAGATATCTCCATAGCTGTCTGCTTAGTGACACGGGATCCTGCCTATGAGCCAGAATACCTAATACTGAAAGTGTTGGATGTTGAAAGGGAAACATATTCAGTATAGCCCTTGATATTCAACTCTTTAAGACAGAAAATCAGGTAAACCCAGATATCTTTGCATTATGTAAATTTCTGCAGTCGTAGACTGAGGAGTCCAAGAGACCTTGCCTTCACATAGAAATGAAAGTCTAGCTATCCGAGTTTGGAGTACAGTCCTGCCCAGTGAGTTTATCTCAATTTCCTAGATATCCACACAGACCTCACTGGGTCTGTGAGCTATAGAAGACAGTTATCTTGTCTGGCAGCTGGAGGCCAAGCAGGATCCCATGTGATGTCCCATACATCCTGCTCTATCTGCTCCTAGTACCCTCTCTTGCTTCCCCTTAGACCTTTCATGCTATAATAGCTCTCTTGAAGTCATATTTATGTCTCTGCAGTGTCATGTAGCAGATGATTTTAATCATCCTACATTTCTCTAGAATCCTTGCCCACATGAGAATATCTCAGAACAAAGAAGGAAGTCTTAATATCATGAAATCACACAATCAAACCAAGGAGGAAAAGCTTTATTTGTTGAACTTCCTAGGTACATCCATTGAATGGAACAGGATCCTGTGCTTTGTCATATGAGAAGGCTTCATAGGACTTCATGGCGGTTGTGAAATCACAGCCTGAATGTTTCTGTTGATGTTGAGAACAGAGGGCAAGTACAATAGTTTCATTCAGATTGTGGTATCTGTTCTACCTGTGTCTTCTCAAATGATTCACAGGCTATGAAAAGGCTACAAAGAGACCTGGTTACACTGCTTTTTCATCCTGGTCCTTCTGTAATATTGGGATATAGATACTCCCTGTGATGTCAGCTGACTAATAGTGGTCATGCTTTCCTCACCAATTCCCTTCTGTTGTTATCTGTCAAAGTGGATGTTGGATGGGACGCACTGAGAAGTTCATCAAAGACTGGAGGTCTTTGCTATGGGTAAAAAGCTGAAAAAACAGTAATCTAAATTGTCCTGGGAAAACAGCTTGTAGTGACTCATCCTAAGCTGTTTGTAGCTGTACTTTTCCACCTCTTGTGATCTGTGGGAGCCTCGTATAATTACAAAAGACAACAAAACTTCAGGAACCCTACAAGCATATATTGCTATATATATGTCTTCCAAGGACACTTCAGAAAGTGTCTGTGCTCTGAAGTGTCCACAGACCACAGGTTGAAAACCTTTGCCCTAAACAATTGTTCTGAAACACTACTAAAAAGCAATTTCAAATAACAAAGCAAATAAAGCCAATTAAATGAATGATCTTTGTATTTCTTTTACTGACACTGTTTACACTAAAGTCACCCTCGTTGTATTTTTTTTGGCTGTACCCTTTGAGATTTTTATATCTAATTTCTGGCAGGGGGGGCTGGAAAGATAATGTGAAGTCTGGCATCTGCATGATTCACAGGCTAGATTTAGTAGGGATTTAGTAGCAGTGTCTGACACATGAGCACCAAAACCTCACAAGCTGAAACAACCAGTATGTTTTTGCCCATTTGAATGTTGATTTCCTGCAGTATGTTGGCTGAATGTGTGTCTTATCCATTTAACTGCAAACAACATACTTCTCTTGCAAGATTGTAACTGAAACAGGAAAAGGAGAAGATTTGGATCACTTCCCTTTATTTCTGACTGAATGAAAGCTGCTCAAAACCCAAATCTTGTTTATATACTTTTAAAAACTGAAATCTTTCTCTTAGTTTTTAACTTTACATTTCAGGGTGTTTGGTATACTGCTTCCAGATGATTTTCCTGCTGTTCTTAATGGATTTGCATATATCAGCATTTGCTTCTTCGCATTGTTTTTGCTGCCCAAACTGAGAAAAGAGGTGAAACAAATGCAGCTGAATACCACCACTATTTTTAGTCTTATCTTTCAGCTGCATGATCAAAGATAATCTTTGCAGTCTTTGAAATAAAGGCGTTCATATTTGAGGAAGGGAGAAGGGAACTGAAGACAAGATTAGTGTGACAAGGAGCATAAGTGAGTCAGGAGTTACTTTAATCTGGAATTCAGAAAAAGGTTTCTAAATGCCTGAAGAGTGAAGTTTTATAGTAAGTTTCCAGTGGGAAGAGAAGGTGAAAAAAAACAATCCAAGAAAAAAACTTACAGAATCTTAAAAGGGGAGGTGACCAGTTTAGGAGCGGGAGTAATATGCTGTGAAAATAATGGCAATTACAGTTTCCTTCACATGAAGTGTACTTATGGCACTGTGCTGCTCTAGAACACCTGAGGATCACAGACCAACAGCTCTAACTCTGCTAAATATGTTTCGTTCTTGATCATTATGGCTTTGCATATTACTGACTTATTTTGACCATGTGATTTATGAAAAAAATGAACCTTTGAGCTAAACGGAGGTCCTGCATAGCCCTTCATATGCAAGCACAGAAGCTATTATGATATGCAGAAATATCTATCACTGATACGATAATACTATGAAAAAACACGATTTTACAAAATGATATGGAGAAGGCAAATTATGGCAACTAATCCTTTTATCACGGCTGAAGAAAATAAAATTCTCCCAGATCAGGTTTTGAGTAAGTGTAACACTATTTTGTGTGCAGTTCTGGTCTCCAGAATTCAAGAAAGATGCAGCCATACTGGAGAGGGTGAAAAAGAGGGCCATGATGTTCAAAGGGATGGACAACCTGTTCAATGAGAAAAGACTGAAGGAGTTAGGTCTTTTCTTCATGGAGATGTCTCAGGAGGGACCTAATCACGGTATTCCAGTACTGAAAGGGTGGCTACAAAGAGGATGGAGGCTGGTATAGGTACAAGTTGCAGTAGTAGAGGTTTTACCTCTAAGAAAGAAACATTTTATAGTGAGAAAGGTCATTCACTGCAACAGTCTGCCCGGGGACATGGTGAGTCCCCATCACTGGAGATTTTCAAGATGGGATTGGACAGAGTGGTAGATAATCTCTTCTAGGCTCCCTTTCTCATGAAATACTGGCAAGAGAGTTGTTCGAGGTTCCTTCTAACCTGGGCTATTGATTCTATGATTCTATGAACTGCTCTGCATTCCTTTCTGCAAGGTATCTCATACTTGCCATTGACCATGGAGAGAGTCTAGGGAGAATCATATTTGCAATGTAATTTCAAGTTATCTGCACAGTCAATTCCTGCCCACTTCTGGTTGTTATTTAGCCTTGTATTTGCAAGACACAGTTATTTAATTGCAGGAATGGACAGCTGCTGAAAAGGAGCTAGACATCAAACAGAGTGCTTGAATTTAACTTCCAAACTGCACTTTTTTTTTTTGCATTTCACTCTGGACTCATATGCCTTTATCTCTGTCCCTTCTCCCATCTCCCATTTTGACACCTGGTTTTCAAATACACATACATAAATGAGGCAGAGGAACTTGGGTATTTTTCCTCTATGAAATAAGATCTCCAACAACTGAACAGTTAAGTTTCATTACATGGCCTCTAACTTCAAGAGATACTAAATGTAGGCAAAGGCAGAAGGAGGTGGGGTCACCATGTAGCAATGAAACAAGCCCTGTCCATTGAAATACAGGTTATAGTTTTCATAATGAAATGTTAATTGTCCTGTAGTACCAGCACTCCACATCAAAAAGTCAATAATCAAACAGTTGTTAGATACAGTAAATAGTCACAAAAGCTGTAGCACAGAAAGTTTTTGTACATTTAGAAAAGCAAAGTAAGAAAATTATACAAGAAAGACATTATGGACATGGTAAAAAAGATGGCTCAAGGAGCGCTGCACATTTGTTTCTTTTAATTATGTACTGTTTTTAATAACATAGCCTTTAGAGCTTCAAAATATGTTTCACAGTGAAAAAATCAAACAAAGCACTGTTACACTCAATTTATATTTACACACACCTAGAAGCGAACCACCTGTTGGTTTCTTCCAGACTGAAACAAATAGAAATGACAGCCACTGTGAATGGTGGCCATGCATGCTAAGAATCTTCAGGTTACATTCAACAGAGAGATTTCTTAAGAGCTAATTTGTCTGATGGCATCAGAATCTTATTTAGATAACTATATACACCTGAAGTATGACCTTTCTCGTTAATACTGAGAAAGTTTGAGTGACTAAGGAAAGCCACATTTGCAAGTGCATCAGCACTTCAAATCATCACCAAAAAAATCATGAGAGAAGGGTTTCTTTCTTAAGAAATTGTATATTAAATATGCAGAGAGATACTGTTTCTTCCAGTAAATACAGTGCTGGTGAAAGGTAACAAAGAATTTAATTTGTCCACTGAACACGAAACACAGGGTCTGCCACAGCGAAATTTTCCCTCCACTGCCCTCCAACTTTTCTTGCTCCTGAGCACTGGCTTTACAAATCTAAGGAGCAAGTCCAGGTTTTCATGAATATTCAGTCTTTGGCATCTCCTGCTCAGGCTGCCAAAAAATTATAACAATGTGCTGAGGTCAAATCCCAAGCCAAAATGAAGTGGCTTTGTTCTAACAGTAACAACAGTTTCCCCCGATTTTAATTTAGCTGAGGACCTGGTCTCTGGTGTGCGTGACTGGAGGGTGGTTTTGGTGTTGTGAACATTTGCCCACAAGGCACTGGACTGAGATCCACCAACTCATGTTGCAGAGCACTGCAGGACAGCCAGGAAAACAACAGAATAAAGAAATAAGCTCAGAAAAAAACTCAACAACAACAGAAACAAAATTAAAAATCCAAATGCCCTCTTGCTCTTGACTGAAACATGGCAAAAAGTCTCCATCTAGAGACAGGAATTCAACGCCTTTTTCTCAAAAGTTCTCAATTATTAATGCTTGAAAATTGGCTACTAGCCATTTATGCAAAATCTATTTTTTGTTTTCTTAAATAATACACTTAAACTATTGTTAATATAATACTTTGTGAAAGCCCATACTACAGAAAATACAAACCTAATGTCATCAGTTCATCTAACATTAAACAGTCTCATTTAAAAAATGTCTACCTATGCATTTACCTGATAGATCTCACTTTCCCCATCTTCCATGTCTTTTTGGACTGCAAAGTGCATGCTTCCTTGGGAAACTTTCTAAAATAGCTTTTAGCAGCAGCTAATGAAAGAGGATGCTCCAATCTATCTGTTAAAAATACTTTAGTGACTTTTGCAGGGAGTCTGGCAGAAGGGGACAAATCCTGCTCTTGGAGCAGCAAACCAGTGCAAAGACTTGAAAAAATAAAGATATATATCTGGATCATAGAACTCTCACTGAAGAAACTGGAGTGAAATGTAAATTATTTAAACTGTTTTGCTGGTCCTCCCAGCAAGGGTAGATTTCACCTGACATGGGTGTGTCTCATAAGAGCATGATCCCGTACCAATATGACATCAGTCAACATTTCTGCCTGTTTCAAATTATTTTTACATTCATTTACACTACTACAACTGAGAGCAGTTTTTGCCCATAAAACACTATATGTGTTAATTATTATTCTTATTAATATTTATTTCACAACTTTCTGAGACCCATTTTTTCTCCTTTTAAAAACAAGGAAACTAGTATTATTTTTTAAAACCTATGATTAAAATGACATTTTTTTTTACCTAAACAAAAGTCAGTAAAATTAAAAGCTTACAGTGAGCTGACACTAAAATTCTGAGTCTTTCATTTATTTTTTTAGATCATAATCCTGTCAACTAACACCAAAGAACAAGCCTGAATTTTAAATTTCCTGGTTACTATTAGTTTCAGTTCAAAACTTCACATTTAAAGTGTCATTTTCATTTTTGACTTTTTTTTTTATATATATGCATACACATACATGCACATATATATATTTATATATATATCAGTTCATAAATCCAAAATGAAGTGAGCACTAGGACAGTCCTCAAAGCCTTTATGCACTGTATAAAGACTTTCAAGAATTGACATCACTGACATTTAATTGAAGTAGATAAGTACCAGTCGTGGCTTTAGCTAAAAGGCAAAGGTTGAGAGTAATTCCTCTCAAAGAAAAGCAGTAAGACCACTGGTGGTTAAACAAACAGAATATCCAAAAAGAGAGAAAACTGCCAGGTGTGGGAAGTCATACAAAGTCTTTTAACTTTTCCTTCTATGCCATTGTATTGTTCAATTTAATTGCTCACCAAATTCCAGGATGATCATGCCAGATCCTTCTTGTGCCTCTTGTAATGGCAAGGAAAAGTCAACACACAGAAGTCAACCAGGTTGCAAAGGCACCACACTCTGACAGCACTACCCGAAACCGTACCACATTTGGACACAGATGCAGAAGGTTCAAGGTTATCTGGAGGGAAAGGCCACCCTGGAACTGACTTTTGCTCCTAAGGTGGGAGGGAGGCGTCAGTTATTTTTATTATGTAAAGAATCCAAATAATCTATCATCAATCAATTAATGCCAAAAATATAGATATATCTCAACTACATGGCCCTTTTAGAAAATTCACAGCTTAGCTAGAACAAAGAACATTTTCTTACAAGTGTCCCTGGGTAAGGAAGAAGCTGATCCCATCTCTCTTGCCTGAAGTCCCCACACTGATTGATGGTAGCTATGCAGCTCCACATTGGCACAGAACTTTCTTTAAGTCCACAGGAAACATTTGACTAAATCCAGCCATGAACTTAATTTTCTGGAGTTCTTCCTGAATCAGCTGGTTAGATTAACCCAAGCATATTAGCTCCATCCTAAGACTCAAAAGAGAAACACTGCAGAAATTCACATGCCAAAAGACAGGGACACACTAAGATATGTTTGACTAGAACAAAAAAAAAAAAGTCAATTCAAACCAAAATGGAAAGCAATATTAAAAATAACAGTGGTCATGTCCATTCACAGATTAGTATCAGTTTGGCAACCAAGGATCACAACTGCACGCAATCACTGTTACTTTTGACTGACAACGGATTACTTGCAGATGCTCTGAAATATAAATCATGGAGTGGGTAGGCTTGGCTATCTTTTAAACATTTTTCTGTTAATGGCCTTGAGTACACTTGGGTATTTACAGTGATTATTAAAAAGATATATATACACACATTTCCTTTGCTTTTATCACAAAGGAAAGTAAAAGAAGGGAAAGGGAAAAGGGAAAAGGGAAAAGGGAAAAGGGAAAGGAAAGGAAAGGAAAGGAAAGGAAAGGAAAGGAAAGGAAAGGAAAGGAAAGGAAAAAGGCCTACACCACCACCAAAACTATGATTTTTTTTTTTTAAGGGATGGTTTTTGGTTTGCTTGTTGACTGATGTGTTTTCTTTAGCTGCTCATGTCGCTAGGTTCTCTGCATTTATGCTGGACATCCGAATCTGAGAGCTGCTCTTGCTCAGAATGGAGAGTTGTGTCCCCCCGTTCACTCCGCTGCTCGCTAGAGAAGGATGACGATGTTTGAAATCCACAGCAAAATACCGGTTGACTTTCCAGCTCCTCCATTTTCTCTTTATTTCTGATTGCACCTTTAGGGAGAAACTTCAAAAGGTCATTTTTTATGTACTTAGCCGCTCGAGGGACATGCTGACAAACTATCAAGATTAGAAAAAAACGCCAATTTGACAGAATTATCTTTAAGACTATTATTAAACTCCTCACTTCAGCAAAATCTGAAGTGATTTCCCCATGTATGGAAGAGGTCCATGCATGCAGTGGGAACAACAGCCTGGGCTCTGTGTCTCTGACTTCAAAGAATTTAGTATCAGCCCACAGGTGCATGGAAGACCTGTTCAACACCAACTCCAACATAGCTCTTGAGCTATCTTCTTGGAAGAATATCCTGTTTTCATCAACAGCCAGTAGCAAATACATAACAAGGAGCCAAAGAAACCAGCAACCAAAAGGTACTAGACAAGAAATGAAATAACCTTTCCACAGAGGGAGCTTGTCTCTCACCTGCCATTAATGGCTGAATGTCTATTGAAAACTTTGTGCCCTGCTTTCACATCACTTCTAAGCAGTCAATAGCTCTTGGACTAATATACATCTGTGACAGCCTCCTTTTCCTTGAGATTTTTTTCATGGGCATCCACGGTAAGTCACCAATAGTAAAACAATTCATGTCAGAATTTCAATTAGAAAATAAGCAAATAATTATATAGCTTTTCCACTTTTCATTCATCACCAGTTTCCTGGAAATCCTGCTAAAAGTACATGTATGTATATATATATACACATAAGATAGTAAGGATTTAATATAAGAAATATACTAGACCGACATTTGCTCAGTCTATTACTCACTCCTGACAGTAGCCAGTAGCATATTACTCAATGAAACAGTGTAAGAGCAAGTAAATGTGTACAGATATTTTTCTTCATATATTTTTTTTCAGTCTCCAATCAGCTGCTGAGTTCTTGTCTTTAACAATCATCACTAGATTTTCCTAGACTAATATAGTTATCAAAATGAATCAGCATATGCCAAAATGCTAAACAAGTGGTTCAATTGTATATACACAAACTACAGGGAGGAAAAATCCAACTGGAAAACTTATATTCTCCTTCTACTACCTCTCAATTCCTATTTTCAGCAAAATACAGATAGTTAAGAGAGTAATATCTAGAGATTAATATTAAGCAATGTTAATATACCAAAGGTGAACCCTTTCTTACCTAAATAATTTTGCAGGATCACAAGACATTCTCTAATGTCTTGAGAGATAAAATTGTTTCAATTAATTTGGTTGTACTAGTCTGGCTAAAAACCATCAACCCATTCCCTCCAAATGGTTACAGGAAATCTGACACACTCCACATGTTACCTTGGAAAGTGCTTATCTGCAGATTAGTTTTAGACAAGACTTTCTGGTTATTTTTTTAGCACTCATGGAAGGTAATAGATGAAACAACAGCTGTCGGTGAGAGAGTTGTCTATCCAGTAATGTCAGCTGGTGAAGTATGAATGACACTAATGCCATTAATTCCAGAAAGTCATGATCCTGAACTCACCTTCCGAGCTTCTTGGGACCAAACTATGAATAATGCTTTAACAGACCTGTGGGTCCTTTAACAGGATAAGCCCATGAGCAAAGGTGACCTATAAATTTGTTTGATAAACTTGGAGATTGTTATGGCTATCTGCAAAGGAATCACTTGGATCAAGGGGTTAGAGACCTTTTGTACAAGAGAGCAGCTATGGCATGCTATATGTAAACGAGCATAAAAAACGTACTGCACTACAACTGGTAGAAAGAAATAGTTTCAGGCTCCTTGAAAACTAAAGGTGCTTTTAAGACAAGTCTTCTGTTGGACTGCACAGTAGATGTGTATTAGTGGAACAGAGAATGGATGAACTGTAGATATTCATCTTAGGGAAGCCTTGATGAGGGACTCTTTTTCCATTTATACAGAAAACAGTTACCTCAGGTATTCAGTCTGATAAACAAAGGCAGGGGGATGTCAATTTGCAGATCAGAGTGGGTGAAGTGGAACACTGATGCTAGCAGCAGCAGTTGCCATGCGCTGAGAGGAGTGTGAGGCTTGCAAGGTACCCAGGCAACGTCTGAGGGCATTTCTGGGCACCTGACACAATTGAGCTGTATGTATGGAGGGGCCAGCTGGTAAAAGTCAGGTCTCATGAGAAGAGTGGGCAACAGTTCTGTGGTGCCAGCTGTCTCCACGGCCAGGTTAAACTGTGGGAAGCCACACCTAACTGTCTCATGGGGATGGCTAGTAACCAGAAATGCAAACAGGGTATGGTATTTGTTGGGTGCAACATCAGCAACAGGGCATGGCATCTGCTTGGTACATCATCAGCAACAGGACATGGCATCTCTGCCCCTCCTTCTCACTCTCACTCTCCTTCTCTCTCCCCCTCTCCCTCTTTCTCTCTTCCTCCCCTTCAGGCTCTGGGAAAACAATGGAACAAGACCTCCTATAAACTATCTTAAACCAAGTTAAGCAGGTGATTGGGAAAAGCCAGCAACGATTTCTCAAAGGCATGCCAGACTAGCACGATCATCTTCTATAAGAAAATGTTTTCTGATGACATGGAAAGAGCAGTTGACAGTGTTTACTTGGACTTCAATAAAGCATTTGACACTGTTTCCCACGGTCTCCTCCTAGGCAAGGTGGCAAGACATAGATTAGGTAGGCAGCCTGCAAAATGGGCAGGAAATTGGCTAACAGGCCACAATCAGAAGGTGACAACTGTTTTTACTCAGGCTGGGAGACTTCAACCAGTGGGGTACTCGGAGATGGATGCTGAAGTCCATGCTCGTCAACATCTTTATAAATTACCTGAATGATGGGGTTGAAAGCACCCTCACCAAAGATGGCTGATAACACCAATCTGGGTGGTGAGGTGGACATTTCACAGGGAAAGCCAATTTACAGCAAGAACTGCATGAATTTTAACAAAGAGCGAAGTCCTGCACCTGGGATGACATACCTAAAGAAACCAGTACAATTCCTATCTCTGTTAGCAAACATTAATCTGAGACATCATTTCTGGCAAGGCCAATACTTTGGTTTAATAAAGACACTGCACATCTTCTTTCTTTTTCTGAGACCCTGTGAGATTCAGCCTAAGGTATTAGGGAATATGGCATACAATGAATTACAGTGAAGGTTTAGAAGAGTGGTTATTCCCACAAGGAAATGGGATGGGGATGGTGAGTGGGGGAGGTAAAATATTAAAAGTCTTACCTCCCCATTCAAGAAACAATAGAGAACAGCAACAACAAAACCCTAGGTAAATGGGAGAGAAAAAAAAAAAAGTAATTCAAAACTTTCAGTAAATGCTAGAAAATAGATGGATTTAGAACAAACAAACAAACAAAACCAAAATCCTAGTATACAAAACATATACAACCAGTCTGAGAACTGTGCATGCAAAATAGAAATAGAAATTTCTTTTTAACAGAAGCAGAATTCACTGTATAATCACCTGGAAAGATCCCAGTCCCAATTCAAACACTAGTCTCTCCCGCTTACTGACATTTTCAGGAGAAAAAGCAAACACCGTGTAGTGAATTCCAAACAAGGGGATAAGCAGTAGTGTAGAGCGAGCCAGTCTCCTGTTATAATAGAGTGAAAGAACTTTAATGCAGCCTTGTAATAAACAACTTGTGCTTTAATTAAAGAAGAAAACACAGAAAATATTTTGTTGCCTGTCTGTTGGGATATACATACACTGGATAATTATACAAACAAATATACAATATTCCCATTTGTTCCCAAACAGTGATTTCACACACACTGTAGTTTGCTCCCACTTCTTCACACTGCTACAATAATAGCACTAGTAATGCTTAATACTTTGTACTGTTATTTTAATTTGCATTATTACAATCAATATTTTTTCCTACCATGCCAAACATGAGGAGATTAATCTTGCTAAGGGATTCAGACTGCTACCACAACACAATAATAAACCTCTCACCCAACTGCTTAATTCCAATGGAGTGTTTGAAATCACTTTTTTTGTGTGTATGTGTGAATTTATTTCTACTTAGAAAAACAATCCAAACCAGCAATACAAATAAAGCTAAAATGCCCTGTATGTTCTTATACTCATGACTATTCTCCAAGGCCTTGATTTTGATCTCATTTATACTCCTGGAAACTTAAGTGTAATTCCACTGTGTAACTATTTTCCATGGCATCAGAATAAATAGATTTTAGACGGAAATTAAACAAAGCATAAACAAAAGGGCTGGAAATGAGCGTGTGTCCCTGTAAGCACTTAACTGAGTATGGATGTAATTCCCCAAAAGCAGGGATCCAGCCAAGACTTATGTACGTCTTGGTCAGTGTCATTTGCTGATTGAGCAGCAAAAAAGACCCAAGGGAATGCAAATGTTGATCTGAAAATAAGGCAAGTGTTTTATTATAAACAAAGTAAAGTAACCTCCAGGACATTTTCAAAGGGGAAAAAGTAAGACTGATTTCCTTCAAGCAAGTTAAGGAGGTAGATGGAATGTAAAGGAAGGTAAAAAGCCATATTTTTGGAAGAGAATACTTTTAAAAATTCAAATGTAAACTCTGCTTATATCTACATGGTATGTTGCAGACACACTGAATCTGATAACACATGTTCAACAAAATCCCCCAAATGATGTGTTTGTCTTACTGAAAGTGAGGACTTAATTAATACATCTCCAAGAACTCAGTGAACATATGTTGTTATATTCAATACTAAACTGGAAATGAGATATCAGTCCATTGCTGGTGTCCCACAGTCACGTTTTGTGCACTAATGGTGATAAATACATCCCAACCCTTGTCCTGGGATTGTACTAAACACACATGATGAACACCAAATGCACACCAAATCTCAAGTGTGCTGGAAGACCCCATAACCCAGAGAACACAATTCTTGTGAATTGTCAAATTGGGCATTGACCAGAAGTTCTTTAACAAGAGGGAACAGCCCTGGAACTCACTGAGGAAGAGCATACACAGTCTCCAACTCTGGTGATCTCTGGAAAAAGTAAGATATATAGAAGTGATTCAATGTAATGGACTAAAAAACCCTTCAAGGTCTATTCTAGTCCTTTTTCTCTATGGACATATAATCAGATTAATGAAAAGGGACACAAATATTGTGGAAAAGATTATGGAATAATACTGTATCTGTAAACAAAAAAGGATGTAAAGAACATAAGCATCTTAAACTAGCCATGGAATAAAAAATCAAATTAAGGTAGTAACCTGGAAAATGAAGCATCACCTCTCAAAGTCTCTTACCCTTTATACTCAGAATTAATGACAACAAAAGGATAAATATTACTTTGATTTAAAAATCACAACAGAATTGTCTATTAGTATGTTGTATCTCACCATAGTCACAGGAGATTAATTTTGGGAAAGATGCAGAGGAAATTTTTTTTTCTACTGTCAGTTTTCTGGAATTAATTATATCTGATTAATCATACAGTTAGTTTGTAGGATCTTGAAATACAATGCCATCATCAACTTATTTAAGATGCTGTTTTCAATATTGCCATAAAAGTCAGGAAGGACATAAATCTAAGAAATGACACATTCTGAAGTTTATAGATTAAGATCTAAGATGAGGAAGAGAATATTTTAATGATAAGAAAAACATGAGAGATACTAATGACTGTGTGGATCATAATTGATTATGTTTTTTCAAGAGCATTAGGAAGAATTAGAAAGTCTTAAAGCAGCATCTGTGAGATAAGTATGCTTGTGTCCAATAGTGAAATTAAGAAGCTAAGGTATACAGCAAAATTCTCAGGCACGTAGCAGCCAAAGATTTCCATCTTCTTTTCTTCATATACTCTTTCAGACCAGCAAGAAACTTGGTTCATGGATCCAAAAGTTTTAAGGACAGTAATCAGTCAGGCTTAAACTGGCTGTTTAGGAGAGATATGTTCCCCAAAACTTCTAGCCAAAGCCTTTTTTACATTTCAACAAGTGGAGGAATGTCTTAGGTAACTTTAAAAAAATGCACATTGTCGTGTTTTTGTTTTATTTAAGCTGACATTCTATTTTTCATCTGCCATTTTCCCTAAAAACAGTCTAAGCATCAGGTTTTCTCCAATAGCATAGCTATGAATGTGGCCTTTCCATAAAGTATTAATACAAGAAACACAAATACTTGTGTCCCCTGTTTTTCCTCACTCCTCTATTGAATTATGTAAAAACCCATCTTTATTGTAAAAGGAATAGAAAGAAGAAAGGTTGTCTAACTTTGACCAGCATCTGAAAGAACCATACCTTATTCTTTCACTGCACATCCATGCTTATTAAGAAGATTGCTAAGGTGTCTACAGATATCACATAGGACATAACCGGGCATGAAGTGGAGATGGAGATACACATCACATTGCATTGCTGAGTAGAATTTCCAGTGATTTCAACTGAATATTCCAGTGTGTCCCTATTCCACATTTTAAAACATGTTTCTAGAAGACTAATGCCATGACCTAAACAAACACAGGAACTGTGCATCAGATGAAAAAAAAAAAAAAGTATTTTGAGCAACTGTGCAATAGGGAACAAGGACCAATGACTTCTAAATGGTCTAAATAGGTTCTTCCAGCTACTCTGAATATGATGTAACAAAGATATATCTCTAGCTTGAGAGCCTGCAGATACAACTGTAAGAACCACTGAGCTGGATACATGATGATGCCATTTGGAAAGAATGAAGGAGACCATCAGAAAACATGGGTACTCAACATCAGGGAACCTGAAACTCCAAAAGCAATTGTGTAAGGAAATTTGTGGTTGGCATTCTTTTTTCTGTCTCTTAGAAAGAGATGAAAATGTTGGTTAGAGCTTACTCTCCCATCAGATCCAGGTATCTCCACTGCACTGAAGATGTGTCTTGTGCCATTTCTGCTGGACTTCACCTGCTTCTGCTGGACTAATGCAAAGTCATGTGGCTCAAAGAAAACCATTGTAACTTACATGAGATTTAATAGATGTGGTATGAAGCTAAGGATAAAATACAGCATAATTTTTACTCTGACAGTGTTTGCTGCTTTCATCTTAGAGGTTCTTACCACCCAACCTTTTTTAGACAAAATACCACAAACTGTCAAGAGAATCAAATGATCTTCAAACCACAGCCTTTGAAGAAAGACTGTGTAGTTGCTCTTTTGCTACTTAGGTCTGCATCTTTAAACTAAGAGAATTGTTTAGTTTAAGTGCTGAGTCTTAAGTGAAATTAATTTGGTCAAATATAAACTTTTAGCAGTGGAGACATCAAGATTTGTGCTCATGTAGAACAACATTCATCTCACCAAGGTTCAGACATACTGAAATTAAGATAATGTCTCTAAAGCTGGTGAAGAGAAAAACGCACTTTTAAGACATAGTTCGTGATTGCTCTAGATGCCCCTTTAAGAAGTGTGTCCTGTTGTAAAGCCTATGGTTATGTATTGAATGCATCTATTGATGTATATATTGACTAGCTTAAAGTTATGAGATATTTGCAATGATGACGTCTATTTTTATTTAAATCACTTCCACACCTACATTCCCTTTGTTGTCTATGAAGAGTAGCAGGCACTTAGGCATAAAGATGAATCATCTGTCCCTAAGAAAAGCCTTATCACATCCTAAGTCTCTCCATTGACTACAGAGGGAATCTAGACTGAGTTTGGCATATAAATTGCTGCACTGTAGGCTTGTAAAGTTTAGATTAGAGGAATTCCATCTTTGGCTGTAACTCAGTGATAAATATGTGCAAAAAATAATCATGACAATATTTAAAATAGAAAGATAAAAGGGCAAACCATGAAGATACAGGATGTCATTAATACTGAAATGCTTAATATAGCTCATGTTTAATAAACCAAAGTATCTATTTCATCACAAAGATGCTAAACATAATTAACGTGACTTTCAGGAACCTCAGTAATCTTCCTGACAGATATATGCATTTTCCAAAAGCTTAATTAGGTCTTTAGGATTGTTTTCAAAGATCTGAAGTAATACGTAAACACAGCAAGCAATTACAGCTTTTTAATTTTCCCATGCATAAATCACATTTTCAGACTAAGGACTTCAAAAGCAGTGGAAGGTTGCTGGCAGGATTAAGTATATTGATTAGAAATGTTCAGATAATTTTCTGGGCTCCTGTTTAGACTGAACTCTTCTTGCCATTGACTAGGTAAAAGATTTCACCTTAGATTTGCCAGTCTGACATCCTTCTGAAACTCTGCACTTAATGTGAAATTCGTTTCTCTACAAAACACCAACATGAAGTCCATGCTGCACCAGGTTGTAGATTAAGTAATGTACCTCATATTTCAAACTATCTCTTCTGGAGGTCCTAATTTTACCTAACTTTCTTAGACTTCAGCTTTTCTCAATGTAGAACATGGATCTGCTCACTGTTCTATTCTCTGTTTCTTCCATCTGCTTTTGCAGTGTCAGTCTATTGACTGAATCTTTTGAGTATCCTCATTGGACTATTACTTAAATACCTTGGGGAGATGTAAAATCACAAAGAAAATTTATTTTCATGTTTAAAATGTGTTGTTCTTTGTTCGTTTATTGTTTGTTTTTCTTTTACAAGTAACAGAGACTGAGGTGCACTACGAGAAAGTGATTAATTCACAAGTGTCTAGACTAAATGGCTTTTATTCTCTTTTCTAGACACCTCGCTCTCCATAAGCAAATCTCTGACTATGATTTTTGGCTAGACACATAATATTTTGATACTAGTTTAACCTCAGCCTTTCCTCACCCGTGGGGTCTATACTAACATAACTTCACTAAGTTTGATTTTTACTCCAGATGACAGTCTGATTCACTCAATTCTTGCACTGCTGCTGTTGTTCTACCAAATTTTCAGGTGAAACATTTATTCTCGGTATGACCAGGGCTCACCTCTTTGCTGTGTCATAAACAGCAACTATTAATTTTCTATACAGACACTACCCAAAACCATAAGCAGCATCAGCAATAATCAAAAAATTAAAAAAACCCAAACCAAAACAAACAAAACCACCTTAAATCCTTGATTGTGATGCACCAGCAAAAGCACAGAACAAGAGAATATTCTACATGCAACAAGAACTAAATGAATGACTGCTTTCTGTTTGTTACCCCTCTGCTAATATCCATTCATTTACTTGCAGCATGCGTAATACAAACACAGTAATGTCACAGGATTGCGTACACTTACAGGGTAATGGTTGATAGTTCTGACATCTTGCAAGAGTGCTGGTTAGCCCTCTTAGGCTTACAGTAGCATTTCTGAACGCAGCTGCTAAATATGACAAGATTAGCATTTTTTTCAGCATATTGTGAACAGGCCAAGGTAGGTCACTTTTAACACATTTTATGAGACACATCACAAAGATGGAAAGCGGACATGACAGAATGAAATTACAGCACAAACCAGCTGCTTGACTGAAGCAAAAATAAACAAAAAAAGATTAAGATGCACTGACTGTCTCTGGCAATTGCGATGTGTTGATTCACAGACAAACCAAAGATTGAACAGCTTGGAGGCAGGCCAGCAGCTTTACGCATCTAAAATACACACAACTTCTGCAGTCTGCTAGTATACAAAGGGTAACAGAACAGTATATTAAATGAAAGTTGACTGTACACTTTCGGAGAACAATCAGCAACATAAACTTGTAGGATGGAGATTTATCTAAGATGAAGTTGGATCAGATGTTCCTTATTTTCACATGTAAGTACACAATGCAGTGTGGATCCCTTTCTATTAGTGAAGAGTGTTAGTAAGGACACCAAAGCACTCTTTTTGCCCAGCTTCCGTGACGCATGGGATGGGGCAGTCAGCATGGAAACCGCTTGTCTGGCTCTCTCAATTCAGAGGCACTGCTTATTTTTTGACACACACACTAGGACAGGTATGGTCATAAAAGAAGTAGGCACATATATTATGGACCAGGACCATGATCTCTACATGTTGCATTCTTGGAAGAGCTGCAATGGAGAAAGAGATGCTTAAATTTACAACTAGCCAGAGAGAGGCTATTTTAAATCAGCTGTCAAGAAGGGTAATCTGAAACAACACAACAAAGCATTTTGAGGGAACTTGTAAGAGATTTTGTATCTGTTATGATGGGCTGAAAAACATGAGAATTGAAAATAGTAATTTCTTGTTAACAGGAGATTTTTGTTTTGTTTTCTACATATGGTTATCTTGGTGAGATTCACTTCAGGGAAGGCTCGACATTTACAGTACAGATGTCTATGCAAAGTGGACATCCTTGATCCTTTGAGAATCATCAGAGAGAATAAGTAGTTGAGAGAGAAATGCACACTTATTTGTCAGGGTATAGCTGTTCTATTTTAAATGTTCACTTTAGGATGGGATGAACAATGCAAACACCAATGACTACCCTGACTAAATCTCCATTGACTATAAAGGACAATATGGTGATTTTTTGAAGCTATTGCCTACAAGGCAAGCATCTAAGTTTATTCAAATAAATCAAACTCTGTTTCTGTTGCTCTGATAATGTGAATGGTTTAAGATTTGTTTTTGCCTAACTATAGATGGAAGATGCAGCTCATAAACTGAACAACAAAATAGAATAAATTAAAAATAAATTTAATTTCTCACTACTGCTAAATCCTTTAAACCAATCCCATTTACTAGAGTTTTGGGTTTGTTTGGGTTTTTTCCTTTTGGGTAACCAAAACCTGACAACAGCATCGTTCTTAAGGATTACAGTGTAAGAGCTGGAATGAACACAGTATTGTGGCATGTACATACACATCCAGCAAATAGACGTAATAATCATGTTTCAACTTGCAAAATCAGTCTCATTTCTTGGGTGATGCAGAGGATATATATATGAAAATGACTGTTCCTTCTACAGTATCACTTCTGTGAGGTAAATTTTGCACTGCCTGTTTTTCACAGAGCTGAGTTGTGCATTGGTTGTCAGCTAAGACTGATCAAAAACAAGAAGAGAAGTTTTAGAGATACTTCTTTTTTACTGCGACTGAGACTTTCAGAAACAACTATGGATTTTTAGTGTCTCACTCATTTTTGATGACCTGATCTGAAATACATTTTATCATGCCAATTTTTACAAGAGGGCTGCTCAGCATGTGTTGAAAAACAGTGCTTGTACAGGCATTTTAAGGTACATAACCTGAAAATGAAATATCTAAAAATCAATATTCACACTGTAAACTCTTAGTTGCGGGGTGCTGAGGATCTGTTCTTCAGTGACATGCTGAGTGTTGCCATGGTAATCTAGAAAAAAAACTCCACCCATGTTTCCTTTACTGCTTATGCCCTGTTTTATTTGGTAGGGATTGGTTATAGGTTTTTCTAGTGAGTATACCTAACATGACAGCACTTGATATTTGCTAGAATTATCAAAAAGTACAGACTTCATTTTGAAAACTGTATCTATGAATTAATTGCTGTTCCCCAACCAGTGAGGGGACATTTACACATGGGCTTGTGATAGAAAACTTTGCTAGCACTTCTTAGGAAAACAGTAATATTTTAATGCTGTTTTCATTTATTCTGCATCCTATCTAAATTAGGTAGAATAATATCTCTCTGATATTAGACATTGTAAAGTGACCCAAAATCTTTAGAGCACAGAACTGATAGAAGTTCCTCTCCCCCCAACCTTTTTTTAATATCTATTTATTTACATAATTAATTATTATCAAAGTAGAAACATTGATGGAAGGTAAGAGAGAAAGACAGAAGAGACAGAGGAACCAGAAAGTAATGGGAAGTCAGAAAAGATAGCCAAATAAGAGAAAATTAATATAAATGAGATGATGGATACCAAAACACTACATGAATTAGGGCAGGATCCTCAGATCTCTGTAGGCACACACAGAATGGAATTGGTCACATCTACCTATATGCATCTAAGATTAATTTAAACTGAACTATCACTTTCAACTTACTGAACCATGGAAAAAAACAGGTGCTTCCAGAGGCTGCACTGACCTGTGTAACAAAAGCATCTAAGACACATGGGATGCATTGTCTTATGGAAGTGCCCCGGTCTCTCAGATTGACCATAGACGACAACTAGACTGCTTAGATTAAATACGAGACTTTAGACAGCTAAAGGCAAACAAGCTGAGTCTCACCGCATGTGTCCTGTGCATGGACTGCAGCTGCATCTGGGAGGAAGAGGGAGGGTGCTAGGGTGGAAGGGGAAAGAAAAAGTTAAACATTCCAAGGATTAAATGAGTGATGTATTATAGTGGCTGACGACCATCTTGTCAGACTAAACACCTTAGAATCTGGCAATTTGATGCAAATGAGAGAGTACACAAATTTGAGGCAAAAGTAATTGCAAATTACTGCAAATATGCAGTTGTAAAGACTTTGTAGGTTTCTCAGAGGTGCTTAAGAGAAATAAGATTAGCATTTTGATTAAGGGGAATGAAGTTATGCTCTATTACTAAGGCCATGTAGATCCATAATGAAAATTATCAGGGTTTTGACTTCACTAATAGAACACAGGGAATGGCAGAGTTTGTGGGTTGTCTCTGAATGTGCTGAAGGGGAGTCCTTTGGGAAACACAGTAAGGTAGGATTTGATTCATGCAAATTAAAACTGTGCCTCATTGAGAATCTTTGTGCACCCTGCTCAAGTAATTCTACGTAAACTCACTACAAATAGGATAGGTAACCATGTAGTAATAGGAGAAGAAATGTAAAAACAAATTAATAAAATAAAGTACTGAAAATACAGTAAAAGGTTAACCAACATAAAAGTAGAAAGATTGCATGGGAGAGAGAAAAAAAAAAAGAAAGTGGATCTATACAGCTGTAGGTTGAGGGACTTCCTCACCTTGCTAATCAATAGCTAATGATTTCCTGAAGCTAAACTTGTTTCCAGGCCAAAACACCAACTGCATTTACAAAAGCCCTGGACTTACAGATCAGATGTAAATGGTTTGTAAAACTGAACTTCTTCTGCGAGCAGGAAACAGACTATACAATTCTATACCACTGCAGTGACTGCAGGCCCTGATCCACTGTGTGCAAGCAGACTCATTTAGCCCTCTCATCCAGACACAGAATAAGCAGGGATGCTTCTCAGTAAAGTTGTTATTTAGTTCCGTCTCATCTAATTTTTGAAGTTACTAATATAGCTGTATGCCTTTTACCTTGTCACCCTGCTAGCCTTGCAGTTAGTGGTGAGAAACAGACCATGAAGTGAGATTTATTTTACCTATTTTAAACATGACTGAAGAATTCATGAAGAATGAAAGAAGTTGTACTGAGAATTTTATTCTCTGGAGTGTGTAGATCTCTACTGACGGTGGAAGGAGCCAAGCACAATTATTTGAAGGGGGCCTACAAGGATGCTGGACAGAGACTCTTCATTAGGGACTGTAGCGATGGGACAAGGGGTGACAGGTTAAAACTTAAGCAGGGGAAGTTTAGATTGGATATAAGGAGAAAGTTCTTTACTGTAAAGGTGGTGAGGCACTAGAACAGGTTGCTCAAAGAAGCTGCGAATGCTCCATGCCTGACAGTGGTCAAGGCCAGGTTGGACAGAGTCTTGGGTGACACAGTCTAGTGTGAGGTGTCCCTGCCCATGGCAGGGGTGTTGGAACTAGTTGATTTTAAGGTCCTTTCCAACCCTATTTAATGATTCTACGACCTAGGTGGATTCCATATTGTCTTGCTAAAAGTCCAAACACTGTTGTGCTCTTCATGAAAGAAAGACAACTCTGTTTCTCATCTCTTTAATTGAAAACAAGTCCAGAATTCGTAGTCTTGTTACCTATAGCTCTACTTTTCATTGCTAACACCACCAAATCAAAAGAACTTTCCCTGACTTCTCAAAGGGGTGTGATGTATTCCAGGATCATCTTCTGATATTAGGAAATAACCTGAAAACAAGTTGGAAAAAAAATAAAAAGTAAAAAAAATGAGGAGGATGTCTGACGTCTTCTTTACTGTCCTTGTCCAAAATATATTAAAATCAGTTGACATGAGTGGATGACAGCAGTTTTCTTTCACCTTTTTGGTCTCTCTCTAACTTTTAGGGCTCTTGCATTACTTTAACATGTGACAGGTCAGCTTTGCTTCTCTTCACTGTTTTGAGCAGGTGTGTCTTACAAAGCCCAGTGGCTTGTTTTGGTTTTTTTTTCAGTGACTTGGGGGAACATGAGATTTACATATTTTTTTGTCTATGTACTTGTAAAGTCAATGAATGTCACACTAAAATCTAGGATGTATATAGGACACCTCGTGAGGGTCTCTATAGTTTACAAAGCTCCCCCAATACAGATGACATTCAATGTCCTCTATAAACTTTACGCTAGTGTACTTTTAATTCCATCAAAGCTAAATTTAACCTATTGTAACTGAAAGCTAGTATGGTAACTACAACAATAATTTGACACAGAAACAGTATGTCTATGAGGAAACCACTATCACCTCTCCCAAGGCTGAAGCCAAATTACTGCTTGCAGACTATATCTGTGGCTAAAAATGAATATTTAGCAAATATTAATTTGAACTGGAACTTTTTGTCCAATAGTTCTGATCTTTGCACAGATCTGAGCCTTGAAGGCAGAACAGAAAGATCAAAGAGAGCCAAAAATCATGTCTACACTGTTCATTCAGATTGCTAACTTCTATAGGGCTGACATACAAAAGATGGAGAAAGCTATTATTACACCCAGACAAAATAATGAAGAGATAAAGCTCTAATATTTAGCTGTACTCTAGGGAAGAAAGCTGGCAGTAGAGAGCAGAATACTTCCATCAAAACAGTCCTTAAATGAACTGTATCTTCAAGGTTAAATGTCATTATCCTTCCTTTACATTTAACTCTGGAGATCCTATTTTAACATGCTAGATTATTCTCAGTGACTCCAGAGCATAAGCTAATGTCATGCATTATGGAATAATTCTGATGGAGGTGCAGTAACGTAACTGCAGTGTAGAAGACAAAAGCTTGTTTAGTGGGAAAAACGTACCACACCAAATGAAGTTCTTAAATGGTTTTGAGTATACATTTACTGTTTGAAATGAAGAATATGTATGTCCAAATCCAGACATAAAATACCTTACAATGTGATTAACTCATTATCCTTAAAAGAAACAAAGAAGCAAAACCCACAGAGTATTTATTGTCACAATCTTCTTTAAGAAGTGGATTTTCAAGCATTATACATGTCTTAGTCCTGTCAGCTGGCAGAGCTCAGCATTGGTCTGGCTATACTGAGTTTATATCATCTGCAGCTCCGAAGCTTCAGCTACATTGCTTTGACTCACCTGCCTTACATGTTATGCGACATCCCTGCAGACAACCATCCCAAGTTTCAACCCATCTCTATAAACCCTCCTTAATGAAAAAAGAGAATGCTGCCTCTGTTGAATAGGC
Source organism: Pezoporus occidentalis (assembly GCF_034315485.1). Taxonomy (NCBI): domain Eukaryota; kingdom Metazoa; phylum Chordata; class Aves; order Psittaciformes; family Psittacidae; genus Pezoporus; species Pezoporus occidentalis. Next base: position 38,466 of record NW_026914180.1, read on the forward strand.
CTGGGCTTGCAGAAATTTCATCAGTTGAAACAGTCCTGTGTTTTCATTGGAAATATGTAAGAGGGATTACAGTTTGGAAATCTGTCAGTAATGATACAGGTGCACAGCAAACGAGTTGCTAAGGCTATGATGCGAACCATATGCACAACTTCAGATTGGGCTGATCCTGAGGTAGTATACAGTTGTTTCAGCCACCTTCACTAAAACTTAATTCCATATTAAACCACTGTAACCTAGTGGCCTTTGAGCACATACTTGTACTCTCCAGGACAGGAAGAATTTGTTCCTGGGTAATTAACCAGTTACCTGATTGCACTACACATTTCCTTTTATGAACAGTGTTATTTACAAAAGCCTCATGAGAAGTTCAACCTTCCAGATCAAAAAATCCTTCTGCATGGTGACAGCACCATCTTTCATGTCCTTTCCATACCCCAGGCTCTAAAGTCTATGTACTTGCTTGGAGTACACCCTAATAATTCCTCAGATGTAAAAATAAAACCACTGGATGTGAAGCATGCTAGTTGCTGAAGTGAGACACAAGAAATCAATATGTCAAGGAGAAGCAGAGACACTGAGGGGAAAATAAACTTCTTTTGTTCTCATATGGTAGAGTCAAAAATGTAAATGGTAGCAAAAGGTAAATGGAAGACCATGGATGTTGGTGTGCATCAAGCTTTGATGTAAATTGAAAGCACATTCAAGATCAGAGATGTCAGAATTATTCCCCATTGTCTGCAGTCTCGCAACAACTGCTGCATGACGAGTTGCTTCTACTCCACACTTATCTTTAAACTAAGTAACCAAGTCAAAGAAACAAAGGTGAAAACTGATCTGGGGACAAATAAAATTCTAAATCTATCTTTCAGCCTACCCATGCATTCAAAACAACAAACTTAGCTATGAGTAATGAGGGAGGGAAATGGAAAACAGCCAGAATTGTCTTATTTGGAAGGTCCCACATTAGCTTGCAATTTCAGGTTTCTGAAAAATTATCTGAATCTCCAAAACCATTATCTTTCCCAATAAGTAAACTGCCCTGATAAAGGATACAACACTACATCTAAAGCCATGGTTAATTCATAAGGAGAGTTGGCCAAAGCCAACAGATCTTCTCTATACTGCTAATCTCCGTGACAACTGAAGTTTATCAATACAGATCAAAACTAGGATATTCACTTTGATGAAGTTCAGTGACTTCAGAAACACATTTGAGGTCTGTCCCTCATTTTCTTTATGAAGGCTACCTTCTTTTTGTTAATCACGAAACTTGAATGCATGGCAACAGTTAGATTACAGAAAATCCAGTTAACTGTAGTCAGTTTTACATTAAGGTAAGAAGCTTTACATTGTGCACATTGCTAAAGTATTTGTGGTATTTTAGAAAGCAATGCTGGAACAAATTTAGGTATATCTAGCATTTCAGACAGTACATGTGTAGGCAAAGACCTATATTTACACACGTACACAGCAAACATTTACATGATGTTTTATGCTTAGAAAGTCATTTAGGTATGAAATATCCAGATATATGCCACTGATATATCAATAGGAATTCATTCTAGCCTTTTTTTGTGCCTAAGCCTCCTCAGAAAAAGGGCTAACCCAACCCTTGATAGAACAGTTGAGTACCTCAATCTTTGAATTACTGTTTCTTAAAAAAAACCATGAAGGAATATGTCTATAAAAAGTACAACACTGTTGAATACAACATGGCACTGTTCTCTCCTTCACTAACCTGCACACCTCCTTTATCTTTCTAGAAAAGGACCATCTATTAGTGTCTTCTCTTTTATTGCAAACACACTCTTTTCCAGCTTGGGGCTTGCTCTTGTAACAGACAGATAGGGAAAAAAGACTGTGTTTTGTTGATTTAGGGCACAATCCGTGGACAAAGAACATTGTTTTCTAAAGCTGCCACAGAGCATGGAGTCCAGTGGAATTTTTAAGTCACCATTGGAGAACTGTTGAGCACAAAACTTAAGCAGCTTTCAAAAAAAGTCAGCTAGACCATAAATCACACATAAATCAGTGCTGTATCTTTTCCTCTGTCCATACATCCACTGAAGCCATAAAATTGCCAATAAAAATACCTTACAGCAAAGTGTACAAATACTGTTTAAAGACAGTCATCCTATTTTTCATTACTATTTCAAATAGAAAACAACAGGAGTTAGCCTCCATCATACATCACCTGTGCATGAAAAGGCATGATGGACTTACACTCTAACCACCTTCTAAGAATTTTGAAATAACAGAAGCAGAGGCACTTTTTACATTACATTTGTCACAGATGATCTTGTAACCATAAGAAACAAGTTGGTAATCAAAACCAGACCCTGTCAAAGATCCAGTAAAGCACTTGCATATCATTGGAAATAGATGTAATTTTCTCTAAAAATATTAATTTTCTTTTCTGGAATATCCTTCTAAGTGGCCCAGAAAATAGCAAAGCCACTTTCAAAGTAGACACAGTTTTAGGTCTGATCTCATCACTGTAAGAATGCAAAAGATGCATACTGGATGAAAGTACAGTGCTTAGGTTATGAAGCTAGTTTTGACAGCCAAAGATGTATGTTTATGTTTCTCTACTTGCTACCAGCACTGGGGGGGTGGAATTTGAGTAGCCCCCCTTTGTGCTAGCTGTTCAACAGGAATAACAGCTCACAGGAACATTATAAACCCACTAATTATTTTGTGTTGTTTAATTTTACAATAGTTGAGACCACAGCAAATCTATAGATAGATAAACAAAAGCTTTTCAATTACCTTATCTGAAAATAAATAAATCCCTGTGTAATTATATTCTTGCTGTTTATGGTACATAGACTACATGATTTTACATTCCTAACAAGTACACTCTTCTCTTTTTTTTTCCAATCCCTAGCTGAAAAGATTTAGTACAAATTAGTATCTACCTCCTCCCAAAATAATCCAAAACAGAAACCAAAAACTCTTCAAACCAGCATCTAAAACAATAATTTGTCTTGGGAAATGTAAAGAAAAAGCGTAGTAGTTGTGAATTCAAACTTCAAATAAATCCATCAAGAATTAGTGTCAGTCAAAGTAGCAATCATGTACTCCCCTATCATCTCTTAGATATGAGAACTAGGTCCTTGTTGATCATGCACTGACACCACATGATCATCTGTGTTTTCCATTGTATTTTCTTGTGGTAGTAAAGGATTAGCTCAGGGACATGAGTTCCTTTCATTGCTGGATTAGCAGGCATTCCAGTACTCAACTGATATTACCTGGGGTTAAGAAATTAAAGTGCCATACTAAAGAATATACTGTTCATCAAACATCAGCCATTTTCTTGTCAGAAATGAGACTTTTGGCATAAAGACCCTGTCAATAATAGTACTGGCAGTCTGAGCACTTGCAGCAAGACAAAGCGGTAGCAGAATGAATCACTGAGTGTCCAGTGACTTTGTAGGTGAGCTGTAGAGGAGTGTTGTTTACCAAAACATTTGTGTTACAACATTGCTTTTCCTGCCCTAACCCTCTAGGTTGCACCATATGTAAAATCATACCTACCTATGATATATGCCATGTTTCTCCTTTCTTTCCAGCAAGATGCTGATTGGAGGAATGACGTAGACCTGAATTAGCTAGATATATGTGGGGTTTATTTTCTTTTCATTGAGTTTTCAACATGTGATACAAAATTTATGAAGAATCTGTTAAAGCAAGAGCAGAAACAAGCTTCCCCCACCAAAATTACACTAAAGATAAACTGGAAATAATAATAATTTAAAAAAAATCAGTTAAATGTGTTTGATCCTTGAAAAAGAACAAAGACTTGGAAATGTGTGGGCCCTTTTAATCTTAAGGGTTATTCCAGCATGCATCTACATCATGCATACCTACTGAAATACTGCAGCGGTTTATGGTAGTGATATTGTTAAGATTATATTCTGTCTATAGAGAATCTTTCTGCAATGCAACAAAGCTCATGAAAATAACAGCGTGGATATAAGGTTTGTGTTGGCATTTCTACAGGAATATGGCTTTTTTGGGGGGGTGAATGTACTCCCTCTACAATGACTTAACTAAAACCAGGATGCCTGAAAGCAGATTCTGACATACCATATTACACACCATTGGCTGGATTTCTCATGGGAAAAATAGCGAAGCCTTGATAGATCAGTTTTTTATGTTTCCAAAAAATCCAGACAGGGAACCGATATATGAAAATCCACGCAAAAAATGTAGGCCTGATGTGACACACCGCGTGCTGAACCAGTCATAGTAGGGTTGTGAATGTTGTTTCCAGTTGCCAGAACTGTGCATGCACATTGGATTCATGGACTTTTGATGTGGTGGTACTTGGCTCTCATCATATGGTATCACGGTGTCTCTAAATAACCTACTACTACTTCAAAATATTTACATACTGTGCAACTGAAGACTGCTAACAATCAGGTAGTACTTTCTGTCTGGAACCATGTTCAGTAAAACTTAACTGGATGAAATATACTGGTACAAATACAGGACACTGCCATTTGTCCTCTAGGATTAAGTATGTCATGTCTATAATCATGGCACAATTGTTTATGCAATTCATTAACCAGGTGGGGTGAGAAACCTTTCTGAACTATGAAGATAGTTGTCTTAATTACACTAGGAACACAACCAATATCTCTTTATGCTTCCCTAGCACCTGAGGGTCTTTCTTAGAACTTCTCTCAAATAAAAAATTATTGCGTTTCTATTATTCATCTTGCTTTGGTTTGATGCTTAACTTGGTGGAATTATTCAGGACTGACAAAAGACTAACTGAAACCAGAACATGGTTCAAGAAACAAAATATATCTTTGTTATGCATTTGGCAGTTTACTTCTAACACTATGAAGTAAATAATGATTATGATGACTGTTAGGAGGAAATATGAAAGTTGCTTTAAGCTCTCAGGAAAAACCCCAAAAGAATCATAAAATTAAAATGCACCTTTAAAAGAGTGGCTTTCACTGCCTTTTGAATTCCTACCTCATTAATAATATTTTTGATGAATCTAGCCCCATTCATTTCAGCCATATGGAGAAGTTTCTATTGAAAACATCAGTAAAAGTAAGATGAAATTATTGTTCTCTCAGAATCTGACATGTTTTGAGCCGTTCAGTCTGAAATGGGATGAGCAGCATGCAGGCAGCTTTGAGGAGGAGCTAAACGTGTGAAGAAATGCCTGTTAGGCATGAGACTGGTAATGAATGACCGAACATACGTGTTGATAAAATTGAAGTTTATAGTCACTAAAGCATTTGACTGCCACAGAAAATTGTTAGGAAACAGCTACATGCTTCCAAGTTTTTGTCAGCGAAAAGGCAAAGGCTATTGTATATAATGATCCTCAGGTTATTTAGAGAGAAACTCAGAATTTTTATGGGAGTAAAGCACTCATTATTGTGATGCAAATTATACAAATTATTTTTTGTTTTTTTTTTAAAAGCAAGTCTTACATTCTCTAGTGGCTGCAGTATATTAATTAATCATTGGCTCCCCAGTAGTGAACTCTTCTGTTGTGCTCCTGCCACAGCTCACAGCTAACTTCAGTAGTGGTAATTTTTAATAATGAATGTGCAGTAGTAACAATATATAATTAATCTTTGAATTAAAGCACATCCCAAGGCTTTTAAAGTCAAATACAGGTTTAAGTGATTTGCAGAACCATGACCATAATATCTACAAAATAAAACTGGAGGTAGATTTTCCTAACAACAACGACGAAAAAAACCCAACGCATTAAGAGGACCTGAACAAAAACATATACCATACATATAAGAAAATATATCCTACTCAAAGTCAATAGCAAGTTATGGGGTCTTTTATTTTCTTTTTTTTTTGATGGTGAAGAACCTGGCTAAAGGATTATTCCAAAAAGTGGAAGGCTGATACTAGAATAAATCTTAATCACTGCTGCAGATACCATGTGATACAGCTTTCAGAAATAGTCTGAACATCTTTCTCAACCACAACTACTCTGTCTCATGAAGTAAAGGCAAAGTATTTACATATGTTGTGGAATAAAAATCTGGATGGAGAATTTGGTCTAATGGAATGAAGTTTCATACTTTGAAATAGCAAAATAGGAAGTGAAAAATGCTTAATATGGACCACAATCTAAATGCCACAGAGATTTCAATATGGTGACATAACCATACTATGATATGTCTTCTTCCTTCATTACAACAGCTGTCCTTTTACAGGATACGTATGTACAAATATTAAGTATGTCTGGTGTCTATCTGCAGATTTATTAATTTCATTTCTTTTTATCATGTCAGCGTGACTTTCCTGTTGTTGAATCTGTTTGGATAAACAACACTCCATAATGCGTACATAAATGCAAGATCAATTTATACACACCCATTAATAAAGTTGCAAAAAAATATGAAAAATAATGGCAGCAAATGAAACAAAAAATATGATGTTTTCTCTTGGTTTTGGTGGCTAACTATACACATAGGAAAAATATCAGTAAAACCCAGTCACCATATTGATCAAAAATGAAAAGGATGTTTCATAATCTAGTTAAATCACTGGAGTCTATGGCATGCTTTGCTTCATATGTGAAAGATGTGCAGCAGATACTAAACATGCATGTAGCAGGTTGTAATCAGAACTAGCTCTGCACATCTTTGGTATTAATTACAATCTAAGATTCAGTGGATGTCTTCCCAGCAGCACATACATGGGAAATATTCATGCAAGCCCTAGGCAACCATGCATACAATTAACCTATTCATTACACTTTGTCCTGAGATATAATTCTGAGATATATGTGCCTGCAGAATGAATTTAAAGCTCTATTTTTGTCTGTGGAGCAAGCTTCAGGGGCAGTACTTTCAGTAAGTGAATGTCTGACTATAGGCATGAAAAAGTGATGCATAAGATATTACCATTTTGAAATGTGGAAATGTAAACAAGGCAGTAGGCAACTCGAGGATATATTTTCCTCTGAAAATTGTCATTTAGGTGGATGATGTCATTATACTATGAGTGTGGTTACTGAGGGTAAAGGTGACCATTGAATAGTGTTCTAAGGAAGTACTATTAAATATGCATCTCCTATTTTACCCTGACATCTTTTACTTTTATTTAAGGTTTATATGACTTGCCTTTTTTTCACCAGGAATCCAGTGATAAAACAAAAATTCTTACCTATATTTGTGAGTGCTAGAAAACACTAGCGTTCACAAAAAAAAAAAAAGCAAATGTTCATGGTGTTTAGGCTGAAAAGCCAAGAAAAATGTGCTGCCACATGTCCTAGTTATTAAAAACAATTATATAATTTTTGTATGGAGAATGACCACATGAACTTAAACTGGGGATGATGACCATTTCAAATGGCCAGCATCTGACTTCTAATGAGGTGGAAACTAAAAAAAACTGGCTTTAAAAAAACTGTAAATCACAAAGTTTTAAAACTTCTAAAGGAAATTTTTAGGAATCGTTGTGCATTTTTAAGCCATCCTAGGTATGGGGAGAATCGTTTAGCTTAAGTGGAATGCACTCATGGTTACAAAGAACATGAGCAAAAACGATTTTAGGAGATCTTCCTAAATTAGATTTCAATACTAAGTTAATGAAATCTTTCTGCCAAATCTCATTGTTTTCAATGAACTTTGGACCATGTCCCTGGAATGTATGAAGCACAGCAGACTGCCCCATGCGTATGATCATATTTATACCTGATCAGTATCTTAAATTCCAGATAACTGACCTGTAAAGATTTGATTTTGTGTTTTGGTTTTTGTTTTTTAATCTTATATTTATGCTTATTTTCTAGGCCTTTAAAAAAAAAAGGCTAAAACTACCATTAAAATGCACTTCAGTGGCATTTGGATTTAAAAAAAAAGTAAAAATCAACCAAAGAAATTTAATAATACTGTAACTCTTTTTTGAAAATCAAATTAGTTCAACTAAGTTGTCTTTTTGACTTTGTCTTTTTTTCCTATGTGTATATTAGAAAACTAAATTGATTACTGCTTTATTTGTACTTACAAGTAAATGCTGGATTCATTGCCCCCAATATCAGGTGACTGGAGTTTCTGCACAAGTATCACAATTATGCCAATAAAAAGAACAAAGTTTATCTAGGGAAAAAGAAAGGAAAAAATGATGACAATTATATATTTTTTTTAAGTATGAGAATGAGACATTCCCAGTGACTTGCTGGCTCCACTGCCTTATACAAACTGCAGTCTAGAAGTTCTGTAGGGTCAGGGGTACTGGGATAAATTTACAAGGGTCTTTTGGCCACTTGCAGCAGCTTGCAGAATTTCTTCAGTCCCCAGCACCAGATTAGATAATCATAAGCAAAAATGTTTCAACATTTGTCATTATCAACCAGTTCAAAGAATAAAAGATCTCTGCATATCAAAACCATATAGTAAAATTCTCAGCAGTAAAATCATCTTTAACTCTCATCCTCTGAACTAAGGCACTTCTCAGTTTAGCAGTATCCATTAGTCACAATTTAGTGTCTCCCCTTTCCTGAAATTCCCAAGTTGTGTCACTTTCCCTCTGCTTGACTGAATCTGGGCCAAGATGAGACAACCTCTAATGATTGTGGGAGGGGAGCTAGGGGCTGGGAGACATGGGTGCAAATGTTCATCTTCATGTCTTTTATGTTATCCTGGGATTCTTCTCTTTTATCAAATCATGCAATTACAGATATAGTTTTAAAAATTTGTGGATTAATAAAACTGTTTTACTTTAATACTTTGGCTACAGATTTGGCTGTGACCAACTCCATAGCTTCTTAATGCCAGAATAAAACAGTGGGAAATTTAAGTTGGTCCCTTATTCAATATTTTACTCCTTTAAAATATTGTGTGCATCTCTTTCAGAAGAATTTTCTATCTGATCTGAGGACTACAAATGAATGGAGAAGCCCAGACATCCCTTACTTGTTGCTTGGATCATTTATGCTTTCAATAGAAACCAGGTATAACCAATACCCCAAAGACAGAATGTGATCCTTCACATAATATGTTTGTAAAGCATGGTGATTCACATACATCAATATCACAAAAACCCAACCATTTTGATACCCTTCAGTATAATTAGCTGAATTATCTTTAATGTGTCTCAAGGTTATCGTACTTTAGAAAGCTGTACAAATACTTGAAAGGAGAACCAAACCTGATGAATGATACCTATGTGTAGACAGGTGCTTGTGAGCTGGATGTCTGAATTCCAACAAAAGTCAATGAATACCTGTCCAGTGCTGTCACTGGAGTATGGAGAGAAACTTGGCATGCCCAGATTTAGACACCTATATGTGGTAAGCCAAACCACTTTTCAGGTGACTAACCATATTGTCTAGTGGCTCAATTACATTTCCTTACTGGAGGAGTCCAACACCATTTTAAAATTCCCATATTCTTCTGGGGAAGCAGCTGAAGCCCAAGCAGGCACTTCAGAACCTCTCCGTGACCCATACACAGATATTTAGCATCATCTGAGTAAAATCCAAGACCTTCATCAACTACAGAGTTCTTAGCTACCTTGTTGACAACTGAGAATCTTGTACTATGTCCACCATACTATTATAGAACTAATATTAGATAAATAAATGTAGTTGTGAAATGAATTCCATTCAAGAGACACAGTCCAGCTTCCTAGCCACTGGCATCTAGTATTGTTTTAGATCACCTGTATCATCCTACTTAGCCTTCAGATTTCTACACAATCTTTGCTTGCAAGCAGTACTAAGTCTTCTTTGTAACAACTGAATGGTGGATGGTAAGTGGTGTACATTCAGACAAGCTGTCCATTAGTCCAGCACAGCTGATGCAGCATAGTTTGCAAAGCCATTTGAAGCTATTTGCATTGGTTATTTGCCCTTAGAAATGTTAGTGAAGTCTCCTCCAAGTGTTACTTACCATAATTGATCCAACCACAGGACCCTTGATCACCCACCACAAGGCAGTGTTGTCATTCATGTCCCAGCAGCTGCAGCAGTTCATTAAAAGAATGGGGTAGGAAAAGGGAAGGAAAGAGAAAGTTATAACAAAAATGTTAATAAACTTACAATAAATTTTAAGGGGTCAGAGAGCGGGAGATTAGTCTTGTAGCTAAATAATTTTATTTAAAGGTAGTAGTTCTTTAGTCTGTCCCAGCTTTCTTTCACAGCCTTTACCCACATTATCTGAAAGAAAAATAAGTATTTTTATGGCAATTTAAATGGTACCTCTTACTAAACAGTTTAGACATTTTGGAAAATGCCTTTATCTGTGAAATTGTCCCTTTAAGCTAACATCTCTGAGGAAGGGAAAAAAAGACAGGGACACCTCAAAGGTTAAGAGAAGGTTATTCCAAAGTTTTGTGTCTCAGATACTTTTCCAGAGTTAACAGATATAAATGTTGGTTCCTGACCCTGGCATAAGGATTTTTACACGTATCTAGTATACCAGAATGTACTAGAGACTGGTTGTATCCACATGAAAGAATTAATGTCCAGTACAGGGCTGCAAGTACTACCAAGGAGAGAGGATTCATCTGAGAAGGTTCAACTCCTGGACAACAGCTGGGGTCAGCCCCTTTTTTAAGCTGTCAGGGTGAGTGATAGTGAATATAATGCCATTTCTACCTCAGCATTTAAAATCTTTCTCTGGATCCAGCAAAGTATTCTGCAGAAGTTTATTCCATATAGATGCATTTGGACATTCATTTGTAGAGAAAGATAATTACATGATCTATAAACATAATGTATTTTAACATTAACATGTATTTTTAAAGCTAGGAAAAAAAAAGGATGAAAAAAATCTCTCCTGTCACACCACAACCATCCTGCTACACTATTTTAAGTCATTAAGAATTTGATTGTCAGTTAAAATTTTCTTTTATTTGTCTCTGCTTTCTTCCCCCTATGCTTCCCTCTCAAAAACATAAAATCACAGAAAAATATCTACTTTGTTCCTGCACTTCCAAGAAGGAGGGTCTCCCTCTGCCTAGGACAACAGCCAGAAGTCCCAGTAGCAGTTGTCATGATACATTTCTTAGATGCCAAGAAAAGAGCATTTTGAAAAATTTGAAAGAGCATACAGGAATAAAACACTCTCGATCTTAAAAGATCTTAATGGAACTTCTGTGACATTTAAGTAGTAGTCTCATAACATCTGGGGGGAAAGTGTAAATGGAACTGTATACTCGTGTAAATGTGAGGAGGCAGAGCTAAAATTCCATCATCCAGGTACATTGTGAGAGAAATCTCAAACAGGTGAGTGACGTCTGGTTTAGAAATTTCAGTTGAACTTATATTTTCAGTTGAACAATATATTATTAAATTTCAGTTGAGCAGTATCTTACTGGATTCCCATAAAACCAACAATAAGAGTGTGTGTGGTGCAGCTGGTGAGAAGAGAGAAAATTTAGAGACATGGTGTAAAATTTGCACAGAATTACATACTTCAGTCAACAAAGCCTAGAAACTTGAAATCCCCCCAGACCTATGGGGATAATGGCTGAGGTTTTCAAATGAAAAGCAATATTTCTGAGCTACCTCACTTTAGATGCCCAACTTAAAATATTTGAAAGGGGACAAATGTTACTTACATACAGTATGTATGTTCTATGATTCTATGTTGATGACTTTTCAGTTATCAACAATTGCATGCCACAAAAGCACCTAAACTCACCACCTATATTCTAAATTATTTGCACGCATTTATAAATTAGGTGTCTTCTTTGGGAAATTATCCACTATTTGCAGAGCTCAACCTCTTTAAGATGCACATTAAATCTACCCTGAAAGTCTTCAGTGTGTTGACCAATATTGGAAGAATCTGTGCAAATTCTAACATTAATCTAGCTGTACAAATAGACACTGATGTATGGCAATTTGTCTATGCAGAAATGAGAAATGAGAATTACCTCTTCCAGTTCCAGTCATCTGTATTGAAGACATCTACAGCCCAGACAATTATCCCAGGCTCTGGCTGGGACAAAGAGACACTTGGAGGTTTTTTTCCACACTCATGTATATTAAATTTGCACTCTGGGGTGATACATCATCCCCTACAAATCCCTATTGTTCTTAGACTTATGCTTCTCCTTTTACATGATGTGTCCCCAGCACGCTTAATTTCCAATGCCTACTTTGTAGATGTCAACAATGAATCAGAACAAGCCCACACAAAGGTTTTTTTTCAAGGACTTTTTTGTCCAGCCCCCGTGACAGCTATAGGATGGATGTGGTGGAAGAAACACCATCTTCTCCTCAGGTGAACATGACCAGAAGGAAAAAAAACATTGCACAACAGAACAGTCTGTAGTATCAGCTAACAAGCTGTACTATCTAAAGAGGCTCCCCGATTTCTTTCAAATGCATTGCTACAGTGGCGATCAGACACACAGGACTCTTTTTCATGATGAATGAAGGGAAGAGAGCCAGTGGGCAGGTGAAGGGATGTGATTTCCACTTGAAAAGGCCAGGGTCTGACCTCTGGTACATCTCTGGTGTACATCTGGAATAACTCCATCTAATTCAGCAGCACAGGTTTGAATAAACTGACAGTTGCATTTCTCTGCACAAACCTATCCTGTCAGTGACACGAATCAGGAGCTGAAGTCAAGGAAGCTCTGCCAGGTTTATAAGGAGCAAGCAGGAGGAGACTCAGACACAGTCTGTATTTTAGTCCATGCCTCTGCGACTCTGGTTTCCCAGTTCAGTAATTTCTGCAGTGTTTTTAGGCTCATGCTGGCTTTCCCCCCTCCCCCAGAACAATGCTTGCTGATTTTTAAAAAGTAACCACTGAGACTCTCAGCAAGAATATGTCTAAATCTGTTGCATGCGAAATAGCTTCTCTAACTAAAAGAAAGGAGTGGGCTTTTTTTGCTGTTTTGTTTTTTTTCTTGTTCTTCCTTCTGCAAGACATTCTCCCTACCCTCAAATCCAAAGACTGTTTGGACTACTAAGATAAATTAATACACTTAAGACCAGTGTTGTAATCATAATAATGACACAGCAGGGTGTTCTGGCTTGCTTTGCATGGAAATAAATGATTCAATTTGTATTAATGTAAAAATAGAACACTGGGTCAAAGCACTAGCAACCCCAGTGGAGGAAGGGCTTTATGTGCTTTCCAAAAAAAACATGAAAGACAAGGATGAAGAAACCTGATGAAACAGTGAGTCTCTGCAAATTCTGAATCCAGGTACCTCTATCATAAGGTGAAATTCAAACATAAGCCTAAGTCTCTCAAAAATGTGACTTGGAAGATAAAGATGCCTTTCATTCAGATCAAGGCTTTTAAAGAACCGCTGCTGGATTTTAAAAAATTTATTCAATCATCTCCCTCATTCCCAGCATTTTTCTAACATTTCACCAAGTTCAAACATAGCTGTCATGAAAAAAAGCATTGCTAAGCTTGTGTTTTCACATGTCCATTCCTACAAGCTATATATGCTGCTCTATCGGACCAATCTATGGTCTACTGAGATGTGCAGGACCACCTCTGGGACCAGCTTTTCCTTCTTATCCTTTTTTAAAAAATATGGGATATTTGCAGGATTTTTCCTTACCAGAACAGACCGATTGGGTGGAATCCATCCCTTGAATTCTTTCTGAAATTATTCCATTTCCTCTTTTTCTTTTTTTCCACACAGAAGACAGGATACAGATTTTTGTCTCATCCTTACTCATTTCATTCACCAGGTTTGTTGAAAAAACTCTTTAAGGGAAAGCTAAACTCCTAATTGCCTTTGTAAATCAAAGCTCAGCAATGTCTTGTGCAGATTTCACTCATCAGAGTAATTTCTATCTCATCCTTGCCATCGTGCTGAATGCACATGAAATGATTTTCCACTCAGCAATACCTACCCAGTATCATCAAAGTGAAGTCTCAGCACTGCCCAGACAGTGACACAAATTGTTGGGGTACCTGCAGAAGACAAGATGCTGATATCATTAGCAGTCTAGACACATTTAGTATTCAGCAAAGAGCATTTTTTGCAACCTCTCCACTGACATTTTATTTTTGATAGCACTAGTGAATGAAAAAAATGCAATTCATAACATTCATTTAGAGCTCTAGAAACATCTGTTTCAGTCAGAGGATCAGTTGGTCTTGGTGGGATTGCAGAAGCAAAACTGATAACAGGAAATATTTATGTTGTTTCAAGTTATTATTGCTCAAAGTTGTTGCACTGCATCTTGTTGCATGAATAGTAAACCATAGTCTGTACAAAATAAAAGCAGTGACATCAGCTTCCATGTCAAGAGTTACTGTAATTATGAAATAATTGCAGAGTGGCAGATGTTAAGCTGTAATGGCATTATTGTATTCTTTGTATTATTATTTTTTTTTGTTGTAAATGCTTTGCATATATTGCATTTTCTCTGGTATTGTGTAAATAAATTATTTTGCTTTGCTTATTCTACCAAAACAAATCAGTAGAGGATAGTTTTCCTTTCCTCACAGGAATATTTATTTCTCTTTTTCAGGGAAAAAAAAAGGGCAAAACAGACACCAAAAAGAGAATATAGGGAGCAAGAATTTAATTTCTACTTCAGACATTTCTTTACTCTTTAAAAGATGCACGTAAAATACAAATTAACTCAAACCAGTAAGAATCCACTGAGAAACCTGGACTTATTTTCCTTTCTAAAACACTAGAAGTGGGGTTTTCAGTGGAAATTTTTATAAAACAATGCAATTTTGAAAGACAACTCTGGGTAAGCTGGATCTACATTTTATGGAAAATAAAATCGTTGGCTAGGAAACTGCCTACATCTATTCAGGCACCACTGTAAAGATGAAGTGCTAAAACACAAACAAAGACCTTGAAAACCCTAGCTTGCAGCAGTGAATGAGAGTGTCATAAATTGACAGGAACAATTATGTTTCATACATTTTGAAAGGCTGTGTTGATGTCACATTAATTAGTCATTCAACTGATCCACTTAAGTGAGTCTCTGTCAAATCTCATATTCCCACTATCAGAAATAAAAATATCCCTGTTAGACCTATGTGACTGATAAAGCCCTCCTCCTTTAAAAAAGCACACAGAGCAATATTTGAAAGGAAAATGAGAGGAAGAAATAAGATGACAGTCGTTGGGGAAAAGAAATCATGCCTATTCAGTTTAAACTGAAGTCCGCTTTTCTCATATGAGACTACCTAGAAAACATTGAGATCTTTGTGCACTTAACAGTTGCACAACAATAAAAATAGTGTTTAAATATCAAACATGGGTCTTGTGCTAGCTAGTTTGCACTGATTTGCACTATATAGAATAGTGTTGCAAATCTGAAAGATGGGAAGGAGGCAGAGCTAGACTAAATATGTTATAAAAATATAGTTTAAAAAGCACATTCTAGATCAGTTTGGAGTTTTAAACCATTTGCTATATAAATATACATACACTCACATTCATTTTCTTTACATCAAAATGTATATATGTATCTTCAGCACCTTCTTTTCTGCTTCTGAGTATCATTAGAAAACAGGAAGCCTCAAGGCTGAGTAGAGAGCTATTCTTGCTGACTGTGCTTCTGCCCTGAGTAAGGAGCAGGCATTAGGAGAGATCTCAGGAAGACAGCAGTCTATCCAGAGAATTTACAAGCATATTGCATATTTAAGAGGAAAATATTATCTAGATCAACATAGCCATATGGATTTCTCATTAATCAAACGAGGACACTGATGTGCTCAGCACATTTTAAGAAACAGATAAGGAACCAGGTGCTGCAAAATTCTGAGCTCTTGCTTATTGTTGCTCCCATACAAATCCTTCCCCACCAGCTCTGAGCTGGGGGGCTGCTTTTGCCCTACAAACTTGCACCCAGAGTCTGGAAGTTTAAGGTAAGTGGTTTGTATGTAGACTTTACTCATAAGCATACAGGATTATTTTCATATTATTTCAGAAGTATGTTTAAGTATAAAAAATGAGTATAAACTTCTTAGATTACATTTAAAATGAATGCATTCTACATTCATTATTTGACTTCTGCACAGAAATGTCAACAAAGAACTGTTTGATTTAATATGTTACAGGATTCCATTTATCTTCAGAAGGCCAGAATGAAAAATAATTACACTGGTTATCATCGTGCAGCTGGCCTTTCTGAAACAAATCTCATTTCTTCACACTGCAAGCTTCAATTTCCCATTCAGGTAGGATAAGCATATGTGGATATCCTTTGGATAAATTTTCAATTTAGCTATTACTGGAAAAAAGGTACAGATTAAGTTTTAGAAAATGGACTAGATAGCATTGCAGATTTGATTAAGATGAAGAACTTGGCATCGAGATCATATCTTGTAGAAGGAAATTATCAGTTGTGGACTACATCTCTGGAAGAGATGTAGTGTCCTCCAGATTTCAATTCAATTCTATTGAGACAAAAAAAAGCACAGGTTGGTTTGGTCTGCAGTGGTCCTTCTATACAAAGACTAAAAGTATCTTTTGAAACTACATGTGGAAATATTAGATGGCTCATGGAGTTGTCTTGCACACTGAGATGCATTTTAGACAAGAAATGTCACATACCCCAGCCAATAATAGTGTACCAGTAGAAATATCTCCTCTCTGGAAAAAAGGTTTCAACTAATAAAGTAAAAAGGTACAATCCCTCAATGAAAAGCCAGAAGTAGTTGGACATGACACAGTAGTGAAAGAACACCATCACTGCTTTGCATTCCACCTGCAGAGAATCAAGAAAAACAAAGTTATTTCCATGTTGTTTCCACCTAACAGACAGAAAAAAATGCTTTCAACCTCTCCAAATCTCTTAGGTGAAAGGAACACAGCTGGGACTAATATTATATACTTTTAATAGTAAAGTTTTAAAAGCATGAGAAGAATGTGAGGTTCCACTTAGACAGCAAAGCTTGAAAGGGCAGGTAGCCAATTTTAGCAGTGGGAGATGGTCAATGAGTGTTTGCAGACTGCTTGAGAATGTCTTGCGTTGGTGGGAGTTCACACTGTCAGTGTACACTAATTGTTAGATTTAAGCCCCTTTCCAAGGATTAAGTGCAGAGAAGAAAAGAATCCAGTTGTGTATTGAGAAACCTAATGAAGGATGTGAAATGGCAGGATGACTGTGGAAAGCCCTGAGAGTGGGATCGGAAAGGATGCACCCTCCTGTGTGCAGTTGAGAATTGAACTTCCTTGCCATTTGAGGGTGTTGTCACTCAGGGACAGAAAATGAAAGTAAGCGTAAATGTAAAGAAAGCAGAGTGATTTACAGTAAAAAATGACAGAAGCTTTCATTCATTTACTGTGGGAGGAAAGCAGAGGACAAAAGAGAAAAAAAGAAAAAAGAAGGAACTGGGGTTGTTTGGCCTGGAGAAAAGGAGGCCCGGGGAGACAACATTATTTATCTCTACAATTACCTGAAAGGAGGTTGTAGAGAGGTGGGGCTTGGTTTCAGTTCCAAGAATGGCCTCAGTTTGTGCCGGGGAAGGTTTAGATTGGATATTAGGAAGAAAATCTTCACTGAAAGGGTTGTCGAGCTTTGGAACAGGCTGCCCAGGGAAGTGGTTGAGTCACCATCCCTGCAGCTAATACATATACACTTGTATATGTGACACTTCGGGCATGGTTTAGTGGTGGACTTGGCAGTACTAGGTTAATGGTTGGACTTGATGATTTTAAAGGTCTTTTCCAATCTAAATGTTCTATGATTCTGTGTTTCAGTGATAAAAGCCTTAGATGAAAACTGAGTTCTACCCTGACTCTGTGAGAGTACGACATACTTGCTTTTCCAGTATTGCATCCCAGTGAAACATCATTAGCCCTACAAAAGTAGGACTTTTCAATAAATCACAGCAGAATCAGGGTATAAACTGAAACTCCTGCCTGGGGCAGTAGGCAGCTGACAATTTTGACTGGTTCCCATTTGCCCTCCATCCTCTGGGTCAAAGCTACAACCAACATGTTGAAACCATCAGAACTGAGTTTCTTCATGGAAACTGTACCAGGGCTGAAGATCTGGTCATTAGATGGCTTATTTTAACGTGTTCAAAACAAAACAAGCAGATGCCACTATTAGAAAAGCAGTATGAACAAGCTACACATCTAACAGGGCTTCAGCTTTATCATGGAGAAGAATTAAAACCAAATCTAGTTTCAGTGACAAAGAAAAGGGTGATTAAGAAACTACACAGCTGCATTTTCCTTGTGGAAATGACTCATAGGGAATTTAGCTCATAACTGTATGGATAAAGGAGATCTCAGTTTGGGAATTCACTGCAATTTTATCACAATTACACCCAATGAGCTGACTTATCAAATCAAATACTAGCCTTAAATGTGAAAGGAATTGGAATTTACATGTAATATAGAGCTAAGCGCATCTGTGAAAGAGACTGCTTTCCATGAAACCGCACACTTTTAACACATAGATAATACCAATGATTTTTTTGAGATTGTGACCCTAAGAGGTATTTGCTATGACTGAATGGTCACCCTACTGACATATAGCTCTGGCTGACATCCAGAACAAATGAGGCTCTAGAGAAAAACCAGACCTTCAGATGAAGGAAATTGCTTGTGTCTGCTCACATCCCACCTATTACTATGTAGATCTGTGAAAGGGAGAAGCAACCTGAGTATAGTCAGAAATCAAAACCTGTAGATTTGTTCTGAAGGATGGAATGCTGGATGTTAATGACATCATGAGACAATAAAATCCACAGTTTTGCTGTAAACCAGGAGGGAAATTTACCACTAATTACCTCTTCTCCCAATAGCTTCTCAGTTTATGATACCCAACAGACTGCTGCCTGCCTATTTTTTTGTTACTTCATGCTGAAAAGAATAAAGGAAAAAGGCTTTGGCTTCGGTTTTACTTACTGTTGAGATGAAACAGTGGTTGCCATCCTGTTCAGCATACAGAACACCATCTTTAATGAATACAGATATTGCACGAAGGATGAATGAAACAAAGAGGTTCATGTGGATAAAATTTCGAGTGCAGTGAAGCTTCCTAGAGAAGATAGAACAAAGGGAGAGGAAAAGAACAGGGAGGGAAAAAAAAATAAATTTTCTTTCATGGAAATAGCACACTAGGCCAGTCTGCACACATGGCCAGAACATCTTGGCACTAAGAACAGCAACATCTGAAAAGCAGGACTGTCGACAGTACTGATACTAAACCTGACCAAGAGTAGTATTTGGAGATTTTCCTGCAAAGGCATGCAGGTTAGAATAAAATATAGCCAGCCCAATGCAGCTTCTGCAGTTGCATTTACAGTCTACTAAAATGTGACTACTAGATTGTGTCCAAGCTGGGATAACCACTCTATTAAGTTGTCTCCCTCTTATTCTGCATCTGGTGAGATAAAAGCTCAAACATTGTTTTGGGCAGATGATCTCCCGTTTCTTTCCTCCAGTGACTGAACAACTCATGTCTTATGTCCTGACTCACCTGAAACGACACAGGATAACCATGGCAGTGGTTAAGGAAACAAGAGAAGTGCTGTATCCCACAGTATACAGAGCCTTCACAGATAGATAGTAGTAATCCTTGGGAGGCAAAGAACACACGATTAAACAGTTCATCTATGGTCACATCTTCTTTAGCCTGTCAATGTGCAGTGGGAACCATAGGCAGGACTTGTTTCTTGAACAGCCTGGTTGTTTTCTCCTCTTGGTTCACCTGAGATCTTACTTCATATTAGAGCCTTGCTCTATGCCTGGCATGCCCTTGGGTCTGCATACCATGAAGCTTATTTCTCAGGGAGCTAGCAAAGGATGTCTACGTTCCTTTGACCACTCTGCATGCATCTTCAGAAAAAAAAACTAGTTGACTAAGGGATTCTTTAGTCAATAAGGGAGGAACTGGAGGCTAATCCATGCTTCTAGAAGTTAAAAGCTGTATCAACAGTAAACACTCATATTCTGAAAATATTCAATACAGGAATAGGAAGAATCTCACTTCTCACATTTTTATGCTTATGAATACCTGATTATTTCATTCTAATCACCATCAAATCAGAACATGAGCATAGGCTGGACAAAAACCAGCCTGTTGCTTCCCCCCCCCCCCCCTTCATTTGTTTTTTATTATAAGATTCATTCTCACCTGGTTATCTGACTCTGTTTCATTTTCATCAAAGCCACAGGCATCATAATAATGAGGAAAAGGTTCAGACCAGCCATCTTCGGTGCAATTTCTGCTGATGTCCCCTATGCCAAGTACATTTGGGAATGTGACATTGCTGAAGCAAACTGCAGTACACATCCTCCCTCCCTTTTGGTACATGACCAAATCAAAACCCACAGTACTACTGGGGGTACTATTTATCCGGCTAGCCATAGAAGACTTTAATGGCATCTTGAAAGTTCAATGACATTTCTAATGACCCAGTTCTACAATAGGGACCTACAGATGTTTACTACTACAACTGGTCACAAGAGAGAAAAAAAGGTTTAACCAGTATAGTCAGTGACTCCAAGACATCGAAGACCTCATTCTCAAGTGGGTACTTAAAACAGTGGTCAGCTAAATGTGCATTTCTCTCCATTGACTCTGAAAGGCATCCAGAGAATACAGATTTGATGTAAACATCTACACTTCAGATGGCCAAAGGTTAGGTCCAGTACTTAAATATAAACACTTTGTGCTATTAAAGATAATCTATATATAAGACATATGCAATGAACTGGCAAAAATACACAAGGCTAACATGATTTTTTGGAGCGGCTGCTGAAAGCCAGGCAGGAAATTATGGGATATGTAAAATAGCTATTATATGTCTATGATGAGGCAGCTGGATTGTTCTCCTATACTCAGATAACATGTATCCCACTCATTTATTTTCAAGACTAGGCTCTGATCTAAGTGACTTTGTGAGAAGTGTTTCTAGGGAAACAAAGGAAAGATGGAGTGGGAATTTTTTCCATCTCTGTCTAAATAGCAAAATGTTCATTTACATCTCCAGATGTCCAGTGTGATTTCAGTTCACAATTTTAAACCTGCTTCAGAGCTTCTCACATTTCCCTGTTCCAAGCCCAGTTTATAAACTTACTCTGAAACAAGTGATTTTAAAGACACTCAATGCTGGCTCAAAGAAAACCTCATTCTCTTTTTCTATCTTTTTACCCTAATTGCTTGGCTAATCTCATTTAAGGACTAGCTCCTAAATGGCTTTCACTAACACAGTTAAAAGATTTAAAACTGTATCAGAAAGCAAGAGCTGGGGGTAGAAAAGGAAAGTGTCTCTTGACACTCACTTTCCTACTGAGGCTGCCTCAGGTGGGATGGCCTCCATGGTGCTCTTTCTAAGCACCATTATTCTTTCCAGAGCTCAGTGACCTGGTTGAAAAATTAAAGATGGGCTGCTGCCTGCACTTGCTACTCTCCAGCACAACAGAACAGTTTCCATTTATTGAATTATTCCACTTCTTGGAGTTTGAGCTGTACCATGACCAAAACTGATGGAAATTTCCAAGGTGTTTTGTTGCTTGGTTTTGTGTTTCTTTTAAAGTTGTGCAACTTCACATTCTTAGAGCAGTTTAGTCAAATAGCTCATAACACTAGCAATGACCTTATTTTCAGAGAATTTGCTTGCCATCCATGCAGCAGAATATATCTATTTAATCACAGCATTCATTTAACAGCAGTGCATTACTTCGAAAATTCTAGTAAATTACTCTTGCACATTCATTGCTAGTTTTTTATGGAAAATAAGCACTGAATCACGGTGTTGACTTTCTTTAACATTATTCAGTAATTATTGTTAAATGGGTAAATATAATTTATAACAACACACTTGCTAGTTTTCAAGGCTCAATAGTGGATGAATACATTTTCATAATACTGCTAAAAGTAACGTACCAGAAAATGTGTCACCATAATTAGAACTGATTTATAAAATAATACCTAAATGGAAGGATAAAAGCTTGGAGCTTCCATCTTAACAGAGTTGAAATAAAAAAAGAAACATTCCATGGTTCTGTTTCTTACCTAGGGGAGACTGGGCTGTGCTTTCCAGCAGGTCATAATCACCTATAAAAGTGGAAATCTGGCATGAAATTGTTTTGATTGTGTTTTTTATTAGGACTCAAACTGGTCTCTGCAGAAATCAGTGAATAGAATCCAACTGATTTTGTTTGCATCAGGCCCAAAGGCAGTATATACTCAATTCTGTATTTTTAGAAACTAAACACACTTTTACTTGTGACTTTAAATCAACACTGAACCTTTAAAACTAGAAAATTTCTATTGCAAACTGCAAGCACATAGCTAAAAACACATACAATCAAACTAGGACAAATTTTATTGTAAAACTAGTGAAGTCAAATATTGTACCTTTAGAAATTTAAATTTTTAATCCATAGATATTTAAGTATGATCAGTTTTCACAGAATTAATGAAAAATAATTTTCATCTATTAATTACAAAAAGCAGTAATTAATTGCTTTTAAGGAAGATAGTTTAATTTTTTTATTTTGGGTTAAATCACATTGTTTTCTAGGAATTTATCAGATTTTTACTTTCACTTATCAGAGTGTTACAAAGACCTACAGGTATTCATCATCATAATGGCTTATACCCAACTTTTCAATAATTTGATATTACCATGTGCTCTACATGCTATCTTTGAGAAGAAAGGTACATAAGAGGTAGTCAGCACAACTGGTTCTTACCTGCATGGGTTTGACCCAGATTATCTACTTCCCAACCTGAAATGAGAGGAATAATTACTTTTATTTTGATAATAGTTTGCGATTTGATTTTGATAATAATTTGCTTCCTATTAGAGGAATGGATGTAGCACAGCTTAGAGAAGAACTGCAAAAAAAAATTTTGTTTAAATTCTTTTTCAAAATCAGTATTGTACATTTATGGTTGGAAAGCGTTTTTCAGAAGATGGTCAATTGCAATGTACTGCTAGATTTCTGGATATTATGGATTTTCATTAAACTCTAGGAAGAATATGAAAATAGATGAAGCAGCTTTTTTTTGGTTGGTTTAGGGTTTTTTTTTAGAGGAGAGGGAAGGTTCTGAAATAAGAAAGACCCACACATTTCCAAAATACTGTGCTGAAATCCACGGCGATCTGTGTGCCACAAATACAAATGGTACAATGGGAAATGAATAAACTTTAGATTTGCATAAAAAAAAAAATCCCTCCCAAAATAAATTCTTGGGATTATCTCAAACCAAACTCCCACCCACCCTACTAAATAATTAACCTGAACTTCACGCCAGTCAGACTTTCCCGAATCCTCAGTGGAGCACGGGCTCAAACTCGGCGCTGGGCAAGCATAAAGAGCAGCTGCCTAAAGCCACCAGGTGGTGGTGTTGCATCGTGCATGGAGACGAGCCTGACAGCTGCCTTGAAAAACCCCTGCCAGGGGCCCACGACCAGGGAAAAAAATGCTTCCGACTTGACCGCTACGGCAGGTTAAATGTTTACATTAGCTTAGCGCTGTATCCTCTGGAGTAACCACAGGGCTTCAGGTTCTTCTTCTTTAACCCTGAACACATGGTCAAATCTTAACTAGGGACTGGAAAAACAATTCATCAATTTGTACAAGACAGTTTTTATTAAAAGTAAAATCCAATCAAAGATTGATCTTTGATTCTATGGGAAAGGAAAAAGAGAGCACCTAAGGAAACAAAATAGTAAAGGGGGACTTTTGAGTACATTACTGCATAATATGCATTTTATATTTTATACTTACTCAAATACCTTGTTACATAATAAATTTAAATTCATTGATTTCTCTCCTCTAAATAAACCATCTTTTTGATCTTCTAAGATAGAAAACAGTGAATTTAATGTGAAGATGAAGGTGTGAGTCTAGAAAACTAAGCTGAAGCCTCAGGCAGGCTGTACTGTGTCTTTGAATTGATATATTCAACATCAAACCTACACATTCAACCCACTAGTTACTCTGGAAGGTTAATACTGAAAGCCATGAACATCCTTGGTCTCCTGGCTTCTCTGCCCAACTGCAGCTCTTTTCAGGGTTTTACATGTGAGAATTCTTGGATGTTTACAAATATTAGGTAAGTCTACTTATTCTAGAGAGAAGTCATCAGTGTTTGGAGTAAATGTTTTCCAGCAAAGATTGTTCAACCTGATGCATCGGACTAAACTACCAGATGCTTCAGAAGCACTATTACTGTGCTCCAGATTCTTGGCAGAATGACAGGGATGCCTCTGCAGAATATTTTGGACAAACCTGTTTGTTAATCAACAGTGGTGTAGCTCAGATACAGATGACTATGTTGCTAAAATCTGAATTCAGAATACCAACTTTAGGATATTCTGTGAGAATTTTTAGCTGTGGTTATATTAGGCAATTAGAAGATCAAAGAGCAAACCACTATTCTTTTATCACTGTCTTTCATAACCTGCTGCCAGTCAAATCAGGAGGTCATAACTGAACTGCTTGCTTACATGAGGTCACCTCACTCAGTAGCCTGTATCTTGCAACAACCCACAGAAGAAGGCTAAGAAGCTGTGAGAAAAACTCAAAAAACCCCTTCTCTGAATCATAAAAATCCAGTTTTAGTGTATCAGTTGCACAGTGTGGCTTAAATCCTGAAATGTGATATTGCAAACTTTCCAGAATTCCTGTTGGAGAAAGACCAGTCTAATATTACGCAGACTGAAGAACAATGTTCCTGGCACCGTGGCATATGACACTGATGGCTCAGAAAAAATATCTTTTTTTATCTCTAAATATTTTAAATTTAACTATTTTTCCCTATAATCTAAAAAGGAAGAAATATAAATTACCGTTATTTCACTTTATATATGGGTGGCAGTTAGTCATACTGATGTTAAAATATTAGACTGTAGTTCATTTTGAATTTTATGACATCTGTATTAAAGGTTAAAACATCATATTAATGTAGTTTTGTGAAGAGGCATTTTATTTTTTTTTTAATATACCCAAATTATTACTGCATTTTAACTGTGTTTGGCCATTATGAAGAGATTCATGTTTTTGACAACGTTAATTTTCTGATTGCTGTAGGAGGAAACTTGACTTTTATTAGCATGTTTGTCTACATCTGAGTCCTTGCTAATTTGCTGAAGAAAGTTCCAGTACAACCTTTTGCTATACAAGCTTTTAGGCTTGATCCATCAACCTAATTTTCACTAATAAGTTAAGCTACTGGAAAGTCAATTAGATTTACGTAGAACATTATGCCCTGAAGTACAGCTAAAAGTCAGAGTTTGTCTAATGAGTGTTGGGATGACATGCACATATACACAATTATATTTCTGTGGGTATGCACATATATATATATATTTATGTATGTAAGCACACAATGAGCTTACATACATACATTACAGCCACCATCTGGTTTTAAATTCTCACACACTGCTGCTGCCCTTCTCTCTGACACCATATGTTAATGTATCCTGCACCAGAATATGGATGTTTACATGACAGATAACTGTGCCAATGGCTATGTTTGCTCGCACGTATGAGAGTGCGATGGAGTTTGCACTCTACTACAGATTTCTAAATACATAGGGAGAAGGCCTGAGCTTGCATATGAGCTGGGCTTGTCAGAAGTCCAGATATGGGCACTCCCTCTTATTTTTCAAACATATACCCTAAAACTGCATTTTTGTGGGTTTTGTTTGTTTGTTTTCACCTGAGTGCCCATCTCACTCTAGAGAGACCTCAGCAAATTTACTCTGCGGTCAATGACATAATGGGCCAAATTGTAGGGCACCTCACTTTCATAAGTCCTCTCATTGCCTTACCTTTAGGACATAACAACAGATTCATGTGTTAGACTTGATTAACAAAGCAAAGACAATTATATAACAGGCTACATGAAATACATTATTATCAAAGAAATGAAAATAAATACACTTTTCATCTGCATTTTGACTGGAAACCCATTTTTCGGGGGTTTAATTAGAGGATTACATTCATGACATACATGAATGACACCTGTGCTCCTCACATGCAGTTAAAATAACAGCACAGCCCAAACTCCAGAAAGATGGACCCAACAACAGTTATTAAACTGTAACTTAGAACACCATTTATTAAATTAATAATTATACGCATTAGTCAATAAACTTCTGTGGAAGCTAATGTTATCCTTGACAAAGGATGGCTTATTCACTATATTGAGAGTGTTATTCACTATTTGACCAGACTGAATAGGCAAGTGTCATGCTTTGGGAAGTAAAGCATACCTTCCATTAGTGCTTTAACTGGCATAATTAATTAGATGTTATTTGCAGTACTACTTAGAGATGCTAGAGAAGATCCATCAGAATGTTGAACTGTTAATTCCAAAGACAAAACAGAGAAATCAAACACAGAAAATATTTCTTGTTTCTATTTTCTACAGAAAGAGGTGAAAGGGTTTTGGAGGGAAAAGTCAAAGGACTTGCCAATGGCTTCCCACAGTTAGTGGCAGAGACCCAGACCTTCCATCCCCTTTTCTTCCACATTTATCAGACTTTTTAGCTTGGTTTCATTTGCTGGGTCCCAGAAAACATAACTACCTCCTTACTGTCCTCCAACTGATGAGAAATTTGATGCAAGCAATTGTTGCTTCTGATTTAAAGTGAACAGGTCTCACAAAACTAAAGCCAAGAAACAGCCTGTGTATGATGCGCTTCGGAGCTCAGTGCAGCCTTTTAGCTCTTCTGCTTCATGCCAAATCTGTGCTGGCTGCTTTAAGTGTCAGCTGGCATGGCAACTGCTTTATCTCCCATAGGTTTGTTTATCTGAACACAAGTTGCATTTAACCCTTTTGTTCCAGCATTTGTCCCTTATTAGTGTCAGGGGGGGGCAGAATGAAAGGCTTTCAGGAACTATCCTATCCTGAAATGACTTGACCACCCTTTTCGCTTATTCCTGTTGCTCCCATCTCTGTATTATGGGCTGTAGGACTGGAGCGGGTAATCCTCCAAATGATTTTATTTTGACATTGAAATCAATGTGCAAAGCCTGCACTGTTATTTCTGTATATTAATTCTGTTCCTTTTGAAAGGGCAGAGACTGGGGCAGAGAGAGGTTATGGAAAACATTTCCTACAGTCACTTGTTATCACGCTGTCCAGCTATGTGGATGATGAGCTGATTAAGCAGGAATTCGATTTTTTTTTCCTGTTTTATACAGCACTGATTAGAAGCTAAACATTTAATTTATAAATATGAAAAAAATCAGTGAGCTCTCATGCTCGACTCCACGGCATCCACCACATTGTGCCTCTTCCCTCCCTTCCCTATTGCTGCATGCTGCTCTTCTGTACCAGCAATCTGTTCAGCCTCCTGGCAAAGCCACAGTCAAGAACAGCAGTATACTTAACAGCTTTTCTGGGGCTTTCTGAGCTCCTGACACAGATACTACTTGTATTCTGTGCCTGCTGCTTTTAATGCCCTCTGCCCAGTCCTGTAGCTGGGCATGCACACTATCCAACCACCCTGATTCCTTCATTGCAGCTCTTTTTTGGGAGGGGAAAGTGATCCAGAATCAGCTGCTAGTCTTTACAATCTCATTAAACAGGATCTGTAGAAAGTGTCAGCCAGGCAAGGTTATAGAGCACATGGCCTTACAGGTTACCTTTTCCTATGCTAAGTTCTTCCCTTCACTATTTCCAGGTATTTTTGGTCTCTCCAGCCTCATGCTCCATAGAGAATACTTTAAACTACAAATTGAAAGCTGTTAGTTACTTGACATTTGCTGTATATTGAGACAAAGGGGGGGCACAAAATGGAATATAGAAATCTTTAGAATTAGTAATTTTAAGTAATGTTAAGTTTGATGGCTTTGTAACTGTAGCAATGGAAAATTACTGAGGTGCATGATACATAGAAAAAAAAATAGAGTGCAGCTAGAGAACATACTGAGAATTCTCACAAGATAAATCGTTATAGTTGACATAGTTTTAAGAAAAAAACTGTCTAGAAGAACAGGACACAGGGATAAGGAGTATCTGGGAACTGCAGGTGTCCAGGATGGGCTACAGTTAAACTAACTGATAAGTAGGAGGGTAGGAGGATTATTATGTTTCTGGTGCTAACGAACCAATTAAACTGGTATGAGCATCTCTGAGCATCTGCTTCAAAGGCTGCCAGAAGTGATGAAGATTGTTGAAGGAAGTAAACGACCCTCAGAGACCACCACCACAATTCTGTACGCATTCGAGGAACTCTCTGGAAAATGATGTAATCCATACGGAGCCTCATGAATATGTATGTATGCCCAGTGGCTATAAAAGGACGGCTTGTGTGGCAATGGGGAGACACACGTTAGGAGGAGCTATCCCCCGTGTCTCCTGGAGCTGCAATAAAGAATACCTGCTTGTCAGCTTGAAAACTTTGATGGCAAGTTTGTTCCTGGAGTTTTCTCCAAATCAGTATTGCTGTTTGCCTGGTCAAAGGGACTTGTGAACACAATGCTCACAGAGAGACAGTATGAAATTAAATGGTATTGTTCACTGTATTTAGAAAACAAGGAAATTGAGGCAGAGGAAAATTAAGGGTAAGATTAGGAAGCCTGACTGATATGGTAGAACTGGTGCCTAAGGACATCTGAGGAGCTGATCCCATGGGGAAAATTAATCCCCTCCATTTTACTCACTTGAAGACAATTTTTTTCTGTATTTTAAATCTCCTCCCATAAAGGGCAAAGAGACTGGCACTTCTAGAGGGTTAACTGTTTTAGACATCTACCACAGGATGTGATAAACTAGCTTCTGCCACTTCTGTTTCCCAGTGGTTTGTGGAAAACATTGAGGTAAAGGCAGAGATGGAAAAAGCCCTTTCTTCCTACATCTCATACTAATCTCAGGGCACATGGTTTCATGACAGAGAAAGGAAGACACAGTGAATCATGAGTAAAGATCACAGAATACCAGTGAGGTCCCATATGAAACTATAAAGGCCATAATACATAGGTCTGGCTGAAACAGGACTGATGTACAGATATGATCAATAACACGTAAGCGGAAATTTTACTTTCCTCTTTTCTTTCTCTTTCCTATCAAAGGAAACTAGCAGTGGACTGAGGTCACCATAGCAACTGCTAAGCATCACCTAAGCATTATGTGTATCCTTATCCTATGAGGCTGGCTGTCACAGGAGCATCCATCAGAGTGCAAGAACAACACAAATATGATTGAAGGTTCTTTGACCTTGGAAGAGGGTAGGAGACATACTTCAGAGAAAAGCAAATGCTTTTCAAACAAGAAACATAGAAAATAAGAAACATCCAATGAGATTTGTATCCTGGGCTGCATCAAAAGGAGCATGACCAGTGGGTCAAAGGAGGTGATCCTGCCCCTCTACTCTGCTCTTGTGAGACCTCACCTGGAGTATTGTGTGCAGTTCTGGTGTCCTCAACATAAAAGAGGACATGGAACTGTTGGAGCAAGTCCAGAGGAGGGCCACGAGGGTGATCAGGGCACTGGAGCACCTCCTGTATGAAGACAGGCTGAGGAAGTTGGGGCTGTTCAGCCTGGAGAAGAGAAGGTTGTGTGGAGAGCTCACAGCAGCCTTCCATATCTGAAGGGGACATATAAGGATAATGGGGAGGGACTCGTGATTAGGGACAGTAGTGACAGGATATGGGGTAATGGGTTAAAACTTAAACAGGGGAAGTTTAGATTGGATATAAGGAATAAATTCTTTCCTGTTAGGGTGGTGAGGCACTGGAACGGGTTGCCAAGGGAGGTTGTGAATGCTCCATCCCTGGCAGTGTTCAAGGCCAGGTTGGACGAAACCTTGGGTGAGATAGTTTAGTGTGAGGTGTTCCTGCCCATGGCAGGGGGGCTGGAACTTGATGATCTTGAGGTCCTTTCCAACCCTAACTATTCTATGATTCTATGATTCTGTTATCAGTTATGAAATAAGCCCTAGAGAAGAAAGCATATTAGATCGCTTGCTTAAAGGCAAGAATGAATGTGTGCCCAGCACACCTAAAACCTTGCAACTGAAACTCCTTTCTCTGCTATTTGAGTCAAGAGAATAAAAAAGAATGGAGTAAAGGTTGAAGCATCTGCCCACGCTGCACCTGCACTGATACTTCAATGTATTACCTTTGGATGTCCAAGTGTTCTTCAAACTACTGAGCAGCTCTCAGAATGTCCCACACTTGCATGCTTCCCAGAGAAGCATGATTTTTTTTTATTTTCCAAGGCCAAAATAGATTTCAGAACATACTGACAAGGTTCCTGAGCTGCATTATAGCTTTCCCCTGTCCACTGCACTATGTCACCTTGCAAAGGACCAATGAGCTGATCTTTAGCTGAAATGTTCTTGGTTGTGATATATGTTTGTGTTATCAGAGACATGGAGTCTTATGTCTTGGTAGGAAAGGTCATAAAATATCCTTTTCCTGTAAAAAACATCTATGAGGCCTTACATACTCAAC
This sequence comes from Pezoporus occidentalis, assembly GCF_034315485.1. Classification (NCBI taxonomy): domain Eukaryota; kingdom Metazoa; phylum Chordata; class Aves; order Psittaciformes; family Psittacidae; genus Pezoporus; species Pezoporus occidentalis. The sequence goes on from NW_026914180.1 coordinate 68,796, forward strand.
TGGAAATTTAGATACAGTTAACATTCTTTGATGGCAGTATTTTCCTCCCATTTCCCTCTGCATTGCAGATAGACTTTGTGATGCTGTGACTGAGGAGACATGCTTAATTATAGCTTGTCCTCCTCGCTTTGGAAAAGCTGAAGTAATCCCATGGCTTTACTGCCTGTGGAAAACCGAGGGATGAAAACCGGCAGGAAAAGGCTTGTTATCCCATAGCACTATTAGCCTGGTTATTGGGAAGGCTTATTATTTTTAACAGCAACACTTGGTAGGTCTTTTGTGCTCATTCCTTATGTCACAGTTCTTCCTAAGGCTTGCTGAACACTAAGCAACAATAACACACAGGCAATTTGCAGACAGCTTTGAAAGCTGTCCAGAACTTTAGCTGATGTATATGTATTTGTATATATAATACATATAAAGCAGACACCTTTGCATTTAGCTTGCTTTTGAATGCTACATAGAATTTCTTATGAAGTGAAGGATGAAACTAAGGTATGCATTAAGCTCTGATGGCTCCTTATTATTCCCATGATGAAAATGCCATAGGATGGGTCATGTCTGCTTCTCCCCTCGGTTTTCATGTAGGATGCTTAAATACCAACCAAGGGTGAGATATACTTGAATGGAAATCAAGACCTTTGCATTGATCTATTGCCTTGCCTACTTGACAGGCAAATGCAATTTCCAATTTCAGTCTGCTGCAATGCTGACCTTAATTTCAGCTAGTAGCAAAGAAAACCCACATCTTCTGCTTCAGCAGAAAGAGTACAATCTTCCAGATACATTTTGTTGTTTAGAAGGCCCCTGATCTTTAACAGTCACCTTGTCTTTCTGTCTATATAAAACAATATACCTCAAAGTAATAGAAATGTTAACTTGCAAATATTTTTAATAGATTTCACCTTGGGAAGAAAATGACTTTATTGTTTTTTCACCCAGTTTGGGAGTATGCACCAGTTTCACAGTGGTATGCCGTCAGTACTTAAAAGACTTTATCAGGACTGTTTCCCCAGAAATTACACAGAAGGGCTTTCTACATATGAACATGTAGTATAACTTCCCCTCTCATTAACTCTTCTCTTGTCGTCTTATTCTGATTAGGGATAAGATCTAAACTCGGACAGGAGAAAAGAAGCCACAGATGAGTTCCCAAACCCAATTAACCCTGCATTCACAAATCCTGTTATCCGCCCATGACATATCTAGTACAGAATATATGAGGCTTGGTGTTCTTACAACACAGTACTTGAGTGTTTCAGTGTTTTTAATGGGATCAGTAATAGACTATTTTCAGTAATAGACTATTTTCATTTTCTTGTTCTCAGGGACAATAAAGCTCATTGGCTAAGCACTAAAGTCATAACTTCAAGAGCAGCAGCAAGCCAAACACTTCAGTTCAAAAATGTGAACATAGGATATAATTTACTCTTAAACTCTGTAACACCCAGATACATTCTTTATTCTACTGAATTTTAATTAGGACCCCTTAATCCTGGTATCAACATAGGATGCTTTTTATTTTGGTGAAAATTATGTGTATTTTCTCTGTTTCACATAGTAAACCATGCTTCGTAGTAATGGTCTGTTGAGTGTAGCAGGTAGTGTCCTAGAACTGAGCACAAGATAAACATTCTGAATTGCTGGAGGATTCAGTAAAAGCTAATCATATTTATTATTTGGATTTGTGAATGAAGGCGTTTTTGCAACGTGGAGAATCACAAACTACCTATTATAATTTGTATTAGTTTTTACTGCAAATCAAAGATCTATAAATATGCTCATTTCTGATCTGGCCATTGGTCCATTGAAGTAATGCACTTTATAGGTTCCAGAATAACTCAGCTGTGCAGGACAAAGAAAGAAAAGCACAGTCTTAGCTTCTGTAGATTTCCACTGCTCGGCAGCCTCACCTTTGTCTGGAAAAAAAAGTGGAAAAGAACAAACCAGAAAATTTTCCATCCAGGAGTGCAGATCACTGTGTTGAGGCCATCTTTAGGTCTTGTTATGTCATATTGAAATGCAACATCATAGCTTAACGCATGTTTTTTTTTTTAACTCCTTTGTAAAGATACCTTAGAATGCTTTAAATATACCCCTTTCTAGAGTGGTTGTCTCTAGAGGTGGTACTGGAAAGCCACTGGAGAAGGCATAATATACAACAGCAACATCATGGAAGCTACAGCTCCTGATGAAAATAGAACTGAATTAATAGATACCAATGAAAGAAATTAATGTTGAAAAGGAAAAGAAATTAAAAGCCACTGTAAAACCTTAACCTACTAGATTAGAAAAAACTCAGGAACTAATGTTTTTCTCGTGTGGAGTGATTTAAAAAAATACCTTTTTGCTCACAGTCTGCAGGAAATGAAAAATTCCGGTGATCTTGAAGGATCAGAGAAGTGAAATGAAATTTTACAAGGAAGTGTCAGCCACCACATAGCATGCTATTTAACATTAGGCTTTCTGTATGATGTTGCCAGCAGTTCAAATGTTAGTCCTCAGTTCAACTGAAGTGAAGGTTAGAGTGTATTTTCAAATTAAAACCAGCAACAGCTGGTAATTTTAGCTAAATCCATAGTTTGATTTTGTTTTTTTGCCAAAGCATCTCTCCATGTGACTGTTTTATTTGCTTAATTTTTTTTTTTGTAGACTCTCTTTTTTCTTTTTCACTTTTAATGCATATGGAAATCAGACAACCAAGTCAAGGAAGCCAAATTCCTTTCTGAAATTCATAAAATGAACAGCCTCCTCCAGTGACTTAATTCATCTCAAGATAAGCATTTGAGATAGGTCAGATCAAACATCTACAAGTGCTTATTACTTTCCATCTACTGAACCAGAAATCCATATGATCAGTTCAGACTTACACATATAACTTCTAGACGTTTAATGCCAAGTGAGATAATTAACCCCTACCCCCTCTTTAAGATTAGCATATCATATGGTTTGGCTGCTGTTATACAAGCAGCTATGCTTACAGGTGCTTCAGTGCTTCACCAGAAAATCTTTTAAAAGTATAATTTGAAGTTATTGCTACTGTTTTTAAAAATTATTTATGAACATACAAAAATGCTGCTGCATTAAGAATATGCTATTCATAAATATTAATATCAATGCCTAGCCTAGTTATATATTCTAGAAACATAGCAACAGCCAGAAAACACTATAACAATCCATAAATGTGATTAGCCATGTCTTAGAAACATTTTAGTTATCGATTAATCCTTTATTTTAAGAACCATCATAAAATTATTCTTTTTTCATTAAGCCCTCATTGAAACAGATATACTTGTCTAATGAGAATTAGCACCAATCATAGTGAAAACTCCTTCTGATTCACCCAAGAGAGTGATTGTGGATATAGATATTTCCACCTTGGGGTCACTGGTGCACATCCAGCTGGATCTGTAGAGATTTCAAACTACTCCAGATTAAATGTTTATTTGTTTATCTAATGAATTATGAATCTTGCTTTTGTTCCTACTGAACAGATGTCCAAAACCCCCTCAAACCCATCACTACAAGAGGTAACAGCTGTCCCTTTTGTTAGTGATCCTGTAAGGAGATAAATAAAGCAGTACATATGTTTACACCGGACTGACTACTCCTCCCTTAGGGTCATACTATCACACTGCTACAGGTCAAATCTAAAGTACAGAATGTGAACAGGTCTGTAGTCCCTAGGAAAATAATTTTAAAATGTCATTTTATATACATCCCATTATGAGCTTTTCTTTTTTTTAAAATTCTTTTTCTAAAACTAATTACTTTTTATTAAAAAAAAAGGATAAAAGTCTTTCCTCTTAACAGGTAGCAGATTAGTTAAACACTGGAACAGACTGTATCAGGTTAACCTCATCTTCAGTGAAGGAGATGGGTTAGCTGACATCAGTGACATCAAGATTGGAGGCAGGGTGGCCTGCAGTGATCACGCACTAGCGGAGTTTGTGGTACTAAGGGATACGGGTCAGGCAAAGAGTAACATCAGGAGTGGAAAGTCTAGGAAAGCAAAATTCCAGCTCTTCAAGGAATTAGTCAATAGGACCTCCTGTGAAACTGCCATTAGGGACAAGGGAGTAAAAAGTGCTAGCAGATCTTTAAGGAAACTTTCCACAGAGCACAGGAGCTTGTGATCCCAACATAAGAAATCGGGTAAAGGTGGAAAGAGGCTGGCATGTCTGAGTCAAACTAAAGAGCAAGAAGGAAATGGACACACAGTGGAAGCAGGAACAGGTATCCTGGGAAGGGAATAGGGATGCTGCCTGGTTGTGTAGGGATGGGGTCAGAAAGACCAAGGAACAGCTGGAGCTGAACTTGGCAAGGGATGCAAAGAATAAGAGTTTCTACAGGTATGTCAGCCAGCAAAGGAAGGTCAAAGAAAGTGCACCCCCTTGATGAGCATAACTGGCAAACTTGTAACAATGGAGGAGTGAAAGCCTGTGGTCCTGAACAACGTTTTTGCCTCAGTCTTCACTGGCAACCTCTCCTCTCATACCTCTCAAGTGGATGGACTGCAAGACAGAGACTGGAGGAGCAAAGTCCCTCCCACCGTAAGAGATCAGGTTGAAGACCACGTGAGGAACCACTAGTCTATGGTACCTGATGAGATGCATCCCAGAGTCCTGAGGGAACTGGCTGATGCAGTTGCCAAGCCATTCTCCATGATATTTGACAAGACATGGTGGTCAGGTAAAGTCCCCGGTGACTGGAAAAAGGGCAGTATCACACCCATTTGTAAAAAGACTAGAAAGGAGGACCCTGGGATCTACCAACCTGTCAGCCTCACCTCTGTGTCTGGGAAGATCATGGAACAGATCCTCCTAGAAGCTATGTTAAGACACATGGGGGACTGGGAGTTTATTCAACACAGCCAGCAAGGCCTTACCAAGAAAGTCTTGCTTGACCAACCTAGTGTCCTTCTATGGTGGAGTGACTACATAAGTAGACAGGGGAAGAGCTAGATATGTCATCTATCTGGACTTCTGTAAGGCCTTTGACATGGCTCCCCACAACATCCTTCTCTCTAAATTGGAGAGGTATTTGATGAAAGAACTGCTTGGTGGCTGAGGACTTGGCTGAATGGTCATATCTGGAAGGTAGTGGTCAACAGCTGAATGTCCAGATGGAGGCTGCTGACTAGTAGTGACCCTTAGGGGTCAATACTGGGACCAGTACTTTTCAATATCTTCACCAACGACATAAGACAGTGGAATCAAGTGCACTTTCAGTCCAAAATGCCAACTGTATCCTGGGCATCAAAACAAGTGTGGTCATAAGGTTGAAAGAGATGATTGTCCCCCTCTGCTCTGCTCTGGTGGGACCCCACCTAGGGTACTATGTCCAGCTCTGGAGTCCTCAGCACAGGGAAGACATGGCCATGAGGCAGTGGGTCCAGAGGAGGGCCACCAAAATGATCAGAGATGAAACACCTCTCCTAAGAGGAAAAGCTGAAAAGAGTTGGGGCTGTTCAGCCTGGAAAAGAGAAGGCTTCAGAGAGACTTTATTGCAGCCTTTCAGCACTTAAAGAGGGCTTTTAAGAAAGATGGGAACAAACTTTTTCAAAGGGTGTGTAGTGATAGGACAAGGGGTAATGGTTTTAGTCTAAGAGACAGTAGATTTAGGCCAGATTTAAGGAAGAATTATTTTACAATGGGAGTGGTGAAACACTGGAATGGATTGCCCATGGAGGTAGTAGATGCTCCATCCCTGGAAACATTTAACGTCAGGATGGACAGGGTTCTGAGCAACCTTATCTAGCTGAAGGTGCCCCTGCTCAATTGCAAGGGGTTGGACTAGATGATTTTTAAAGGTCCCTTGCAACCTACACTATTCTGTGATTCTATGATTTCTCAAGAGCCCTCCTAGCCTTAGTTACTTCAGAAATGACAGCACCATGGAAAATAAATTTCATCATTAAAAATGAAAAGTTAACATATTTGTGTTGGATATAAATAGAAGCAGCAGAAATATCCCCTGAAATAAAGAATAATTAAAAGGTCCATGGCAGAAGTGTGTTGACAGGTTGGCAAATGGAACATTTCCTGTGCTGTAGATGAACACAACACTTCTCTCCATAGTATCAAACCAGCAATATCTCTGAGCATTGCATCCAAAACAGGCAGAGAGAGAAAAGTGTTATGTAATCATATGTTAGCACAATGCAGCTTGAGGGCATGTAGGGGGTGCAGATTACAAGCCACTGAAAAGGAGGGGTCCTAATAGAAATTTGGCTTATCTTGAGCAACAGGCCTCCTGCAGTTATATCAGAAGATAATAATATATCAGCCATCTGCTGATGCACAATAAATAACAGAAAAGTACTTTGCCTGCAGGCTGAAAGCGTCACTGATAACTAGACAGTGAAAACTTTTGGTTGAGTGCATATCCTGTGCAAAGAGTCACTAGAATTGGTTTGACAATAAGGCTGAATGACAAGTAATCAACAAAAATTGATTATAAGTCATGGAGAACTGAAAAAAAAAAATCCCAAACAACCAAAAAAAAAAAAAACCAACCAAAAAAGAAAAAAACACTTTAAAGAGGGAAGAATATTTCCTTACCCATGTCAGATACAAACCCTACTGGACGCTGATGTCCCGTCTTTTCTATTATCCCTAAACATACATGGCTCAGTAAGTGGCATTTTACGCACTGAGTCAATACTGAACTAGTATTAGAGCAGTAAAGATTATGTTTAATTATATTGGCTATAATTAAAGCACATAAAATTACAGGAGTAATTATATTTTTATACCTGATAATTTAAAGAGGGACTTATCTTTCCCCATTCAAAAATTAGGTGCCTAGTTTGAGTGAACTGCCCTTAGTACTTGCTGGATAAAGAGAGGTAGTATTTCCAAGGTATGATTCACCTTGGGTCTGTTAGAATAACATGAATTGCCTTCTGTGGGTCTCTTACTCTCCACTGATTACAGATGGAGTCTAGAGGACTCATATGGAGAAAAACCTCAAGTTTTACATAAGTCAGTTTAGGTGAGGTGATGATTACCCTTAAATTCCATTTCAAAAGAGCATTTTCACTTGATTTAGTGTCTGGATAGTTCAAATGGATGTATTTAAAGCTGAGGATTTCAGCATTCCTGGAGCTGCGTATGAAACAGTCTCCCACAAATTGTGCTCTGTGTGTGGCAATGCAGAGAAGGTGGATTTTGGATTCAAGACTGTAAATGAATAATTCATTGGTAAAATAATCTTTGGGAAGAAAGGATCCTGGGGGACACTGATTAATTTGTTCCTCAATGAGCAGTGATAATTAAGTGATCTGCAGTAGCCTAGATGGGTACTGGGAGGAGATGGACAAAACTGTTAATTATCAGCAAAGGCTTGTTGTTAGCTAACATTGATGGGAAAACTTAGCTTCCTTCAGTCATTCACCTGTGAAAATAAATTCATGAAACCATGGGAGAAAAAAAAAAAAAGAATTTTGAGAGAACATCTAATCATTCTATGTAGCTGCTGGAAACAACTTAAGTTATTTCCTCTTGTCTACACACAGTGTCATTACCTGACATATTTTCATGCATTTCAAAGGTTAAGAAAATTGAGGAAGGACAAGTGGGTTTTAGTATGCAAATAGCAGCTTGCACAGGGATTCTTCCCACTAAAAAGCACTAGGTAATATTAATAATTAGGTAAAATAGTATTACCACTATTAAGGTAGGTTCTCCTTTTAGTAACAACTCATTTGAGAGCAGCAGCTAGGTTGTTATAAGGATTGGAGCTGGAGTCAAATAGGGTTTAGATACCAGGCACGGTGAGCACATGGGACTTTTGGTCCAAGCTTCAAAGGGTAGGAGAAAGAGAGAAAAGAAAACACAAAAACCTACCTGACCATCTGCAGTATTTTTTGCAAGACAAGGGACAAATCTGTTAGGCATCAATACATGCTAGAAGCAGAAACAGCCCTAATCTTTCATTTGCTGATGCCAGCTGCAAGGGGCAGAATGATGGTGATGTCTCATATCTGTGCACCAATGCACAGATTTTTTGCATCTCTCCAAGAATCTTTAATTCCCACTGACTCCCAGCATAGGAGCTCCTCATATTGGTCATCTCATGCCTATGTTCTCCTTAGACATGAACAGAACCAACTCTGAGATTTAGTTACTTTCCAAAATAGGTTTGAATTGTGAGGATTAGTTATCCAATACCCAAGCACAATTTCAGGTCTCACTGATTTCAGTGGAGATGGAAGGGAAGAATATCCCCTTTAGAAATTACCGTTGGTGATATTTTCATGTTGTGTTGTCTGTGAAGGCTTTTTTCACATGTTCCTTCCCCCCCCTACACACACACACACACACACACACACACACACAAGCGTATATGCAAACATCCTGGTTTTCTGCAGTATATTTTTTAACTAAAGCCTAACTCCACACCTGTAGAGCTTGATTTCCCTCTATAGTGAGTATCTAAGGTGAAGTTTTACACTAATGTTAGCCCTGCAGCTTTACCAGGCAGAGGCAAAGAACAACGAGAAAATACTTTACCATCTTCAGAGATGATAAATCTGAACAGTGCAGGACACTTGACAAAGACTATTTCACCCACACTTGCAGGTTTCCAGCATGTAATATTGTCCCACATTCCTGGGCAACCTATGGAAGGAGGGATAAAATACATTAATAGTGGAAATCCATTGCACTTTAGAGTTGGTTCTTTTTTCTATCCATGAAAAAATATGTTTGTTTAGAATGATAAACAGTATCATTTTCTAGTAAGCTTTCCCTGGAACAAAATAATTTTCATTCATAGGAATAGCATAAAACAGTAGTTGAATGGCACAATACTGGACAGACTTTACCCTTATAGGAGATGACATTCCTTAGTCTCAGCTAAATCACTCCAGCATATACCAGAAACAAATTTTCCCTTGAGCATGAAATCTGCTATCCAGTAGTACTGGGTTAAACCTTCTCTTATTTATGGATCACATCTTTGATTTAAATTCTATACATTTCTGCTGGCTGTAATCCTTGTCAAAGTTTGGGTACTGGTACATTTTGGAATTTGACTCAGGGTGATGCCCGGAAACTGAAAAAAAGATTCTGCTTCATCCTACAGCCATTTTTCCTGGGTGTGTGAAGGGAAGTTCATCTCTTTCCTGTTTTTTTGTTTTCTTAAAAAAAAAAAAAAATACTGGGAATAGCAATGTGATTCCTTACTAAAGAACTGCTACAACATCATTCACTATCTTTACTGAAGTCTTTGCTCTAGAGAATATAAACTCACAATGTCAGAAGAATGGTTTTAACCTCTAGTGATTACTTGCATAAGCTAAAGACAGAATCGGGCCTTTAAAAACTGTTCCGAAATTTCAGATAATCTTGTTACTTGAGGTAATAAGCCTTGAACTACAACTATGAATGGTAAAGATCCAACTTCCTGTTACATGCATGCTGAAAGAAGAGGTGATGACATTGTGGATGGGAGTTGTTTTCTCTTAGGAAAAATTCATGCCTCGTGCTACTGTAAATACAACAAAGGAGCTCAGCTCCTGCTTTATTCTGATCACTGTGTCAGAGTTATGACTGGCTGGAAAGAAGCAAACCCTCTTATAATTCTCTAAACCACCATCTTACTAGCTCATAAATCTAGAAGACTTATCCAAACTTATTCAGTGTACAGAAAAACTCAGAGCAATCTCTCAAATTTCCTAATGCTTACAAAAATGATGTAGTGAAGGAATCTCAAATGGGAACCATTTTCTACCTCAGCAGGAAAAGAAAGAAAAACTAAATCTAAATATCTCCACTACTTATTTGCATTTATTGTTGAGATTAAACACATAATCTTATCAACTGTTAAAAGACCCAAGCTCCATGATTTCCTAAGGGTTTTCTGCTAATATGCTCTCTCTTTGAATATGTGCCAAGCAAAATAAGATCTTCAGTGAAAGCAGATAGTACTTCAAAGTGTCATACTTTTAGACTGGCAGAAGTACAGTATAATGAGTTATGGGTGTTCAACTTCCAAAAACAATGTGGGCTTTATCAACTTTGGGGATAGTAGCAGATTTGCATCACTGGAGAATGTATGTTCACAGGATTGGAACTGATGCATTTTCTCCATCAGCTTTGGTGGCAGGGAATCAAGTTCTCTCTTTTCTCACAAAAATCTAAACCAAGTACTACTAAGTGTGCTGGTTGGGCAGTTCTTGAGTGATACAGTGTTTGAAGAATTGTGTCAGTGTCAAACAATGTTACAATCACAGCATATGATAAGCAGTTGGTGATCTTTCTTACAAATTCAATGATGCAGCATCAGATTATGTAATATTGATTAAAAATCATGCAAACTCCCAGCCCTGTTAGGTAAGAAAACCTTCAGCTTTGACAGATCCATAAAGATACAATATTACTGAAAAATGCTCATTCAACCATTGCAAGAGCTGGAAAAAAAAAAAAAAAAATCTTTAAAATTTCTCCCTCCTCCTCTTTTTTTCACTCCTACCCCAGGTTGTTTCCTTTGCCAGATGAGGATCTCATTATACAAGTACTGTGATTCACTAGAATGTCTCCAAAAGGCTCAAAGGCTGGGGCTTGAAAAGTTTTGGGATACAGTTAATGTACTAAAAATGGAAATCAAGATCACATTAAGCACTGTTAGATTTTATTGTCTTTGATAGCTAGCGTCTGTCCGCACAGTAGGAACTATATTTACCATGCAAATGTGAAGACACGTAGTAATAGGTTTATAGTTCACTGCTATGTTGCGCTCTGTACAAAATTAAAGGATATGTAAATATCCATGGTAATGAGGAATTTACTTACAAGAGGTGTTAGAGACAATCAAAATGGCTAATGAGATCTTCTGAGAACCACCTGCTAGTCTTGCTTGCTTAAATTTAATGGGTTTGATAGCAAAAAGGAAAAATTTCTTATTTTTGATTATTATTTTAACATCAGTTGTCTTCCAAACACTAGGATAGTAATACTGCAAACCAATCCAGAAAAATGCAAGGAAATCCTCATGCTGCATAAAGGAAAGTGAAGACATGGAATAAATATTTTATAGCACTGTGTTTCAAATTCAGTTATACCAGGTGGTTGTTTTTTTGTGGTAATACCATGCAGAGCTAAAAAATAGCCCCATTTAAAAAGCCATTATAAGTTCATTGCGCTAGAAAGCGCTGATGTGCTGACATTGGAAGAGAGGAAGAAAGAAGCAGAGAGTCAAGTAATTTGCCTTAGTTACTAAAAGAGGTGAGGGAGAGAATGGAAAGAATTCACTGTCAGTGAGAATATTGCCTGATCCTGCCTGGAAAAGCATACTTGGAAAAAATAATTTAGAAGTGCAAAGAAATAGATGACAAAATATTAAATAGAATAAAGGCCAGTGTTCAGTATCCCTTACATTTGCAAACCATGATGCAGCCAGCAACTCCTGCTGGGTGAAATATGCCCACGGAAATCAATGTGACTTGAGTGTGAAACTGCACAGCAGGGTCCTCTTCTGGCAGTGACGGTATGTCTCCATTGCTGTGTGGCTTAGGAATGCCCAAGCTAGCTTTGAAAGAAGTAGCTCAGATACTGCAAGCAGCAAGGTGAAGGTTTGAGTGGGCAATTTTTCCTTGTTCTTAATATGTTAGAAATTAGTAACAACAAGTTACATTTTTAAAGAATAAGATTTCATGTGGGCCAGAGTAAAAAAGAAAAATATGGTGGTCTTCTTAATGGATGGTCTTAAAAACAAGGCACCTTGAAGAAAGGACAAATTCTGCCCTCCCTTCCCATATCTGCACTAAAACTTGTGTTTGGTAAACATTGTAAGATTCATCTTGTCTAACGTAAGTCATGTGAAGCTTGGCATCTAGTTTTGGATAAGTACTCAGGCTCTCGTAGCACGGGCAGAAGAGTGTTTCATATTATTCAGCTAGTTAGCTCTTCTTCAGTGGGATGGATGAATCTTTGGGACCCCCTATTCCTTGTCACTGACTTTTGAGGACAAACAAAGTGGTCATTGAACTACAGGATTAGTCAGAACTGGTCTGTTTTCAGATGGCTGAGACTTACCCATTGTCCTGGTTTTGGCTGGGATAGAGTTAGTTTTCTTCCTAATTTTTACCCTCTTCAGCTAAGGAAATTTTTTTCTGTAGTTCCTGAAGGAGACTTTCCAGATAGGCATAATCCCATTTTAAGGTGACAGTGGTGGTGAATCACCATGTGAAGTGTACTTCCATCTCTCCACTGACTACACTCAGCAGAACAAGGACAAGAACCAGCTTACCCTAAAGAGCTTCTTATTGAATGGCTGAAGCTTGTATTCCCTATGTAGAGTTTATGTGGACTTCTGGAGTAGGTATGACCCAACTCTGCCCCTGTTCTTTGAAAAAGAACAGCTCTTTCATAACAAGGGGGAAACTATGGAGATTTATCATTGCAGAATCTTCTGATACATTTCTTAAAATTATACCCAGCACTTTTCCCATCCCTCACTTCAAATTAATCCTCTTGGAGCAAAACACTTTCTCTCTAACCTGATACTCCTGGCAGCTGAAAGGCCCCCTTCTTACCTGAGATGTCTGGACAAGCACCAAGAGGGAAAACAAAAAAGCAAGCAATACTGTTAGAATAGCAGAGATAAAGATCTCTTCTGAAGTTGCTTACAGTCCCTTATCTTTTTCTGCTCTGTCTCAGGCTATCTTGAGAGTGCCAGTTTTGATAGTGGCTATCTATAAACCCAGATTTTAGATGGCCCCATAGCTGAAGTTTGCCAAATTCAAGGAGTGGACCTCAGTTTAAATCCACTGATTACATAGCCTGCTATCTTCCACAAACACAAAGTCACTATGTCACCAGGACTATGTACAAACTGTTCTATAGGTTTGTGTCCTGTTTTCTTATGGTGTCTCTACTGCAATACCCTTATTTATATATATATATATATATATGTATGTATGTATGTATAAAAATCTCTATATTTAAATCCTTTTTGCAGAATCCACAACATCCTCCTATGTCCTTATCCTGCCCTTGGGAAAAATGCCTCCTTCTTGTCTCTGCTAACTTTTTGGCAAGAGAAGGTGAAAAAGCAGACTTTTTTTTTTTGATTGCGAGACCCTGTATACAAATTCACTGCTCAACTTGCTCACTCCTCTTAATAAAGTAGGTAAGTTCTACCTTTCCCCATCTCCATGGAAATGACTATTTGACATCTTTCTTGTGCTCAGCACACCATATTAAAAAACATATAGGAGTCTGCATCTTTGAGACAGCGCACCTCTGTCAAAAGTTGCTGACTTTATCCAGTGGACTCAAAATTACTGGGTGAAGGGGAGGGAGTGAAAAAAGGAGTGGAAGGACTATGGACAAAGGGATTCATGGATTCATACACAGACAAAAGGGAATAGAAAAGAATTTTCATAAAATCAGTTTCTGTGGGAAATTAAGAAAAAATGTAAATACATAAATGCTAGAATGCGGTTATTTTTCATATATGGAAATAAAGGCTTGAGATGAAAATCCATCCTTTCAGCTTGCAGCATTCAGTTTGGTTTTCAGTTCCTCTCCTCATTTATTAGTTTAAAATATCACCTTCAAGGTCATATCGCCTTCAGTAGAGTAATATGAAAGGAAATTCAATGTTACAAGCCAGCATATTAAACTGAATTACGCAATGCACAATAACTTTAAAAGGGCATAATACATATAAAACCTTTCAGAGAGAGGGGGAATATCAGGTGATTTCTGTTCTTTCATAAATCTTGGTAAACACCAAAAAAAGTAAAGGCTGAAGCAACACCTGGGTATGGGGCCTAGATTTTCAAAAGTAATTGACATTTCAAAGTAATAGTATCATGTAGGAGCTCCTATTACAGAATTAGTGGTTCTCTAGGTTTTCTCCAGGTTTTTCAACAGCAGCAAACTTATAACACTGTCAGATCCAGTAGTCTCTTAAAGCCCAGGCCATAAAAGAGTAGAAAAGAAACACCAACTGAAATGCCAAAGTTCTAAAAAGGGGGAAAAAAACAAACAAAACAGCAAGGGTAAAAAAAAAATACTAGAGAAAGACTTTCTATGCTGGAAAAGAGAGTACTTGGTCATGCACAAGAAAAAAGAAAAGTTATTGCTTCTTTAAATGTCTTATATACAAAGCAGGCATTAAAGATCAGGTAAAAGGGAAAGCTGAGCAGAGAAAAAGGAAAGGCTTTTGCCTTCCCAGTTCTGCTCCCAATAGGCATTTTAATTATTTGAACGAGGGCTAATTATTCTTTCACTGTATGTCATCCAGACCAGCTATGACACTAAGAATTTGTTCCTCTATCCAACTTTTCTACTGCTGCACCAAGATGCACCCTGCATTGTCTAATGTGGTATTTATTCATCTGAACAGTATAAACATTATATATGTAAGTCTGAGCTAAGTTCTACACTTCTTTTACAGTGCATAAAGAAAACCAGGCACCACCAGAGGGCACTTCTAGAAGTTTTCTAAGATAAATTATCCTCTGGAGATGCGTATTTTCTTCCACTGATTTGAAAAAGCACCAAAAGGAAGCCTAATCTTAGGCTTAAAACAGTTGGAATTAGAGTAGAGAAATTCCACACATTTAGTACAAGTGATTCAGCTAAGGCTGTATGTGAAGAAAAATAAACTGTTCTCAAACTTAGGAGCACTTGGCCCACCTTAGTATTTTCCATTACCTTTCTTTAGCAAGCCACTGCGCCTGGTATAAACTTACACAACACTATGACTATTTAGAATTCATTGTTTACATAATGATACCTGTATAAACTATGACAGCATTTTCTACTGCTACCTCATTATCAGTAAAGTAAACTGTTTTATGGGATGACATTTTCAGAGATCTAAGATGTACTAAGTGCTGCACTGTTTCAAACTGTTAAAAATATCAGCTTAAGTTTTGAAAGAGAACATTAGAAAAAATTATTTGAGATATTTCACTTATACACCAAGTTAATCCTAAATTATATTAAAAACTAAAAGTGAAAGAAACAGGTTTTTCTTTGATTGGAATGGTGGGGTTTATGGCATAACACTAGAAAAGATGAGAGGAAGATACCAGGCTTTGACTCTCAAAAGATATACATAACTTTTATAGAAATATAGGAAGGAATAAAAGAGCATATACTTTGCATCTGACAAACATACACTGTATTATTTTAGAACTGGTAGCTAATCTTTTTTACCAAAGTTTAACAGAGAGGATTTCACTTTGTTTGGATGTTCTGGATCACTCAGGCACCTTGGTTCACCTTCTGACCACCTTATGACTGAGCCACATAAATTATAAATTAGAACTCTCTGCTTATTCCTACTAGTTTGGTGGGGGAAAAATAGGTGCAAATACACATACAATCACTGTTTGACCATGATATGTCTCGGAAGTGAAAAGAAAATGAAGATCTTCCCATTCACAAAAAATTCAACCATTAGAACCAACCTCCTGAGGAGGATGAAATTTTCTTCTCCGAGTCTCACATGAAGCACACCTCAGAAAGGAAGGCTAATACCAAATTCTTGTTATTTGTACTTGAACATTTTATGAATTATAAAGATCAGTCTTTAAATGACAGGAGCTGCTACCTATAGAGAGGTGTAAACCTTTTCTTCTTCTTTCAAGCTGTTTAATTCTTTACAACCACAGAACATTTATTCTAAATTGATACTTATTGCTGTTCTTGCACTCTTACCTGTCCAGAAAACCTCATCCAAGAAAATCTCCAGAATTTTTTAAGTGCTGCCATGTGATTTGCATTAGGTGAGCTTTGGAGAGTTTTAAAAGGAAACCAGTTTGGCAAAATCTTTGGAACATTTATTTGTCTAATTATGCAGAAGAAGAAAAAGCCAATAATCTGGGAAACTGAGAGGTTTTGATTATTTAAACTTTCTTTAAATGTAGTGGAAAAGAACGATTATTCATCTGTGAGAAAGTCACCACTTGCTGCTTTGAAGGCAGAGAGACTGTGAAATTACACAGAAGAAACTGAGATTTTATTCCAACACTGCTGAAGAACAGAATGACACAAGCTGCCAGAAGCCGAGCCAGTGCCACGCTTACCAGCTGCAAATAATCTGGCATCACTTAGGACATGGGCTATGTGATATCATGGGGTAATGTTGGAATCAGCCTTGTCTAGCAGCAGCTGGTACCCCTCACTTCTTTTATTGCTTGTGGCAGACAAAATGACTGTCACCATTTTACCCCACTGCCACACCATTCTGATTGACTTCCCTCCCCTCTCAGGAAAAGATCATGGACTTTTTTTTATCAACTCTATCTTGTATTAATTCTCCAGGCTAAGAGAGAAAGGAAAAGGGAGACTATTCCACCAGTGTCTAACAGGCTTTTCATATATCACAGAATCATAGGATCATAGAATCATATAAGGGTTTGGGTTGGAAGGCACCTTTAAGACCATTTAGTTCCAACCCCCTTGCCATGGGCAGGGACACCTTCCACTAGACCATATTGCTCAAAGGCCATTCAGTCTGGTGCTACATGACTTACATGACTGGGCTCAGCATCATTTCTGAGAAGAGCATAGTAAAAATACTGGCTAAATTTTGAAGAGTTCAAGACAAAGTTTGAGATAAAGCAATGGAGTAAGAACCAGGAATATGGGTTCCTCTTCCTCTGTCAGATCCTACCTGAATGGATGCTCCCTTTCATAGGCACAACCTATCCATTAAAAGTGACTGAGGACAACAGGATGTAGCACTACCACCTGTGTCTTTGTGTTTTGAATAGTTTCAGTTAACAATATTAACTAAGTGTACAATTTGTTGTGGTGATGTATATTATCTAATATATTATCTAATATAAAAATGTTATCTATATTTTTACCCACAAATGTTAATGTGCCTCAAAGTAAATGTTGGATTTCAACTAAGGCTGCAGGTAAGGAATCTTTCCACAGCACTGAAATGGGACACAAACTTTGAAACAGTCTCTGGGTATGGGGATACTCTTCAATCTTAAAAAAATCCCAACATAGAACCAGATTTTCAATGGAACTGATTCAGACAAAGCGTGAGGTCAACAACTGCCTAGTCAATAACATTTGTCAATAATTTTGACTTGTTTCTTAAATAGAGATATTAAACAACTGAAAATAGCAACTGACCTCAAGTCTATATGGCTGATAATTTCGGAACTTAAATTCTGCTACACATCTATTAAGTTCCCTCAAAGGAATTTACAAATTATCATAATTTAGATTTCATGGTAGCTCTGGGGGTAAGAATATTTTCTGCCTTTTGTACAGCTGGAAAACAAAAAACAAATCAAAACAAAATAAATGATGACACTGAAATCTAAATACTTGCTGGAGCAACAGTTGTGACAGAACTCATAAAGAAGCTGCCCCTTCATGTTCAGACCCCTGTCCTTTCCACTTTTTCACTTTCGTGCTGTTTATAAATAGATTTTTCTTAGTGGAAAAGACACATCTGTAGTAGAAGATAACTTGTAACAGATCTTGGACCAAATTTATTCCTGATCTAAACACAGTGACGCCAATGTGGATACTCTTGAGAGGCATTTATTCCTTGTTTACTCCTTCGAATCTTCTGAGAATGAGAAATGACTGAATTAAGTAATTTCTTCCAGTGTGCAAATTCCATAATCTCTCCTGGAAACAGTTCTGGTGGTGAGTCAAGCAATTCTTTATTAGAGCCCATGAGACCTTATGAACTACTGAAGGAAACAAAGGAAATGGATACATTATAAAAAGCCAGTTCATGCTCTTTTAAGACTCAACACCTTGCATTTCATACTCCTGAACAGGAAAACAGAAGCTGTATTTTGTTCAACTGTCTGGAGTAACCGAAGGAGAAATCTTTAAGTAAGGTGTGATTAAATAAGAATGTCAGAGTTTAACAAAGCTTGCCTCATACTGAACTACTCTTGCTGCCCATGATGTATTCAGGGTAGAAAAAATAATGCTTAAAATTAAATGCAATCCAACCTCACAAGGATTTGCATACAGATGGAAAATTTTGGTCAAAATGAAAGAGAAAAGAGGAAATTGTATTACTATCCAGCAAGTTCCTAGCTACTTGATGCCTTCATGTCAAAATTAAAGATATATAAAGACCTATGCCTTCATCTGGGCAGTTTACAATCTAAAGTCAGTGAACATGCATTGTGAGGGATTTTTTCCTTTTTTTTTTTTCTGGAAAGATATTTTTTGCAGAGCGAGAAGGGGAAGAAATGGAATAGAATGTGGACTGGGAAGGAACCACCAGTGCCATCACACCCAGACCAGCACTATCATCAGCAAGCAGAGGCCATTTAATTTAATTCAGAAAAAGTAAATGTGTACACACTGCTCACAACTCTATGTCATGTAAGCTACAAAATACAGTCAACAGTAAAGTACAAAAAACTGAAACCCCATAAACATTATATGAGACATAGGAAGAGGTCAGAAATATTTCCAATATTTAGATATATATGACATGTTAGGCGAAAACGTCCAGAAAACCATAGGAAGTTAACACAAGAAGGCCCGACATTACATTGGTGTTAATGTGGAAAAACATGAACTGCTAGAGACAAGATATTTCTCATTTGTTTGCCTTTAGGTCAAAACAGGTGTGGTGAATGTGTCTTTCTTTCTCTAAAGGCTGGAATGATAGAGGAAAAAATGGGAAGTAGTCGTAAGAGAGTGCTGAGGCTGTCATCGCTACTTGACAATTTATGCTAGAAGACTAGTAACATACAGAAATATGCATCAAACCTCCAACACTGCTGGTTTAGTCACTGCCTCCATAAAAGCCATTGCAGTAGTCATTGCAAGAAGTGATATTTTGGCAAGAATATGGGGTTTAACCATATTTGGAAAAAAGTGTCTGCAGACCTTCATTTTCCTTTTGCTTACTCCTTTAAATGAGGGGTTAATTCCAATAAAGTCAATAAGTTTCCCCATGTATGAAGCTGCTGTAAGTCAGAGACTAATTGGTTTAGAGAGTTCGATATGGGTTGCAGAAAAAATGAAAATGAATTAAGTGTATTATTCCTTCTCCCTCTCTTCTTAGTAGAGAATGTTAAAGACAGAAGGAAGAGAAAATGCTCTGTGGTGTTGCTCAAAAATATGTGTGGACAGGCAATTACACTACCATCTGAAGTAATAAATAACAATGAAAATTTGCATATGTCTAATCAATATTCTTTTACTGGTTGTATCTCTTGGAATGTAGAATGATTATGGGAAACCAAAGAATAAGCCTAAAAGGACGTTGGGAGGTCACAGAAATGATTCCCTGCAACCAGAGAAAATAAATCATAACTAAAATATCCAGAAGGAAATTTGGGAGTTCTCATTGTCTGTGACATTCTCATTGGCTGGACAAAGGATGAGAAAAATATGTTACAGGGCAAAATTCTGCCCTCTTGAGTTATAAAGTTCCAGAAACTTCTTCATGCTTCAGTCATTTGACAATTTTTGCCTTTCAATGAACTGTGACACCATAAGTGTCGTATAAAGGTGGTAAAAAAAAAAATCATGATACTCTGTCAGTGAACAGATGTTGTACTACTTAGCAGATATAAAATTAACCCATGTTGTAAAACTGAGATGTAACAGGTATACAGTATGGGTATATATTTGCATATATTCTCAAATAGATTACTTTGTCCATAGATTAACTTAGGTCATATGTAGAAGAAAAAATAGAAAGCACACAAAACCCACTCCATTTGTAATCCTAGAGAGAAATCTTATTCATGTGAACAGGAATGATCAAGTGTAGTAATCATACCATTTGAACTTTTCTTCATTAGTTCTCAATCCAGAATAATAATGGAAAACAAATCAGTGAATCTGGTATATCCTGTATGAAGACAATTATGAAATAGTTCTACTGACTGGAGGTGCTGTATTTAACTTTGTTCTAGCTTATTCAATTATGATAACATGGTTTCTGTTTTAAGCAGTTTGCAGGTTAGCAGAGAAGGGCTGCAATTATATTAGTCATTTGGCTGTATGACCAAAAACCTGGAGCAGATTCAAGTACTTTCACATCATCTGAACAAAGACAAGGCATGTTCTTAAAATACATACAACAGTCCTTTAGCACATTTTAATGAATTGTTTGGCTTTCTTCTTGTCACAGGATTTGGGCACACTCTTTTTACACACTCTAATAATTGTTTTTCTCTTCTAAAGCATTTCATTGTGCATTGACTTTTATGTCCAGTAATTTTTTTCACACAGGTCCTGGACAGGCACTCACTTATGGATTATTCTAACCTTGCCTTTTGTTTTGGTTGTGATTTCTAGTTGCATTGTTTCATTGCACTTCCTTTATTTGTTTTCTGTATAGGAAAGAAAACAATCGATTCTAGCAACTGCGTAAGCATGAAATGTATGGCTTGATTATCAAAAATTCAACGTGCTATAGAAAGGCAGGCATTCAGAAAGTCTGAAATGGCTTTTAGAGTAATCAGAAAGGAAAGGAAAGGAATCAATAGGAAGAGCACCTGCAGGTGCTCATCCACAAGACCCATCTCTACTCTAGAAGGGTGAAAACTGCATCATTTACTTTCAGACATGTGCCTTGCCTGGCAAAAGTAGCTGGGTAGGATTTCCACTTGGTTTACTCACAAAAAAAACCCAATCATCAACAAACAACCTCAAAACCACCCACCCTCCTCTCCCCCAACCCCCCCCCCAAAAAAAAAAACACAAAACCAACCCATCACCACCCTCAAAAAAAAAAGCAAAACTAAACCAAACAACCCCCCCAGACAAACAAACCCTAGAGAAAATAATATAGTATGTGTGAATTATGGAGAAGGAGAAAAGCCAGGACTTGGAAGTGAAATAGACAGTTAATAATCTCTTTAAGATTATGGACATACCTTGAGTGAGACTCAGCTTGTATATTAAGACACCTTAATTTAGGTGTTTTAATATGCAAACTGAATGTAAATCTCAGCATCCATCAACTGTACAAAGAGTCTTGGGAGACTAGCCAGGTAATCTAGCCAATAAATTAGATGTCTAACGTCCAGTGATGCAATTTTTCCTCAAGGAAGCCATTTTCCTCTAAATACAGAGCCCAGTGTGGTTCTTTTTACTGAAACACTACTGAAAATGCCTGCTGAATCCAGTGGGTGTTGAGGTTGGAGGTTGACGGCAGCAGAATTACAAGCGGAGAAGGGCGAGAGCTGTTCCTGGTGCTGACCACAGAACCTCCCACCGTCGGCTGGGTTTTGCTGCTTTTCTTGTGGTAAAAGGTGTGACTAGTTTAAGGCTTATTGAAACCTTAAAAGTGTGATTTCTTAGCAATCTTTTCAGAGAACAATCTTGTAGTAGCTATAAATATATTATTACCTGTGAGGTGAGTCTGTTTGGATACGTCCTTATGGCTTGAGGCTTAAAACTCTTAAAAGTGAAAGTGGCTTTAAACTACATGTTTACAGTATGGTGTAAGAGGCAGGTAATTACTTTGATTCATCTGTAAATCATTTATAAGATGCTATGTATTCATCAAGCTGTCAAAATCATGAGTCTTAATGGCATCCAAGAGCAAAATTCAGAAATGACGACAAAAAAAGAACATCCATTTTAAGTGAGATCAGTCTGAAGTCTGGTTGGCAAGTTTCCTAAATTCTATTCCTTTCCAACTATCTTGCAGGAATAATATTTGAAAACAAAAGCAAACAAAAAACCACAACAAAAACAAACAAACAGAAAACCAAACCCAAAGCAAACAAACAAAAAACCCCAATAAAAACAAAACAAAACCAAAGAAAACCTACCAAAAAAACAAACAAAACCAAAACAAACAGAAAAAAAACCTAGAAGACAAACAAAAAGAAGAAAAAGCTGGTTTAGAATTGAGCTCTAACATTCATTGTTCCTGTAGATATGAAATGAGGAAAAAACAGATCACACATCAAAAAGAAAGAAGGTATATTATCCTATTTCTGAAGTATCTGAAAAAAAACAAATTATCTACCAAACATAGGCTGGTCAAATCAAGTTTTATGCTCTTTTTTTACTTCTTCTTTTCTTTTCCTTTCCTTTTTTTTTTTTTAAAAATTTGCCATGGAAGAGCCTACATGTCCACTTTAACCAAACATTCTGCTTTCAGACAGGTAACATGAGATTAATTTCACCTTTAGACTTCAGCATGGTATTGCTGAAGTATTCCTGCACCACAAAATTCATATTAGAGAACAAAATCTTAAACTGGGAAGCATAACAACCAGAACAGACCAAGTTCATTTTTTTTCTAATAGAACATGCAATATTATTCTCTCTAGAATGAATGTTTCAATACATCAAGTTTTATGACCCCCAGAGCGAAACAGAAGAGAAATTCTTCTTTGCTTCATCTCTCTTACAAAAGTTTGGAAAACTGTGTGAAATAATTGAGAGATCTTTCTCTTTGTCCTTTCCTGTTCCTTCTATGATCTTTCTCTTTGTCCTTTCCTGTTCCTTCGATTCCATGGAAGGAATATGGGGAAGCTACTGCACATTTTCCTCTCTTTTGCCAAGAGCATATTACCATGCACATTCTGAGTCAGCAGTGCTGGCTGGCATCTCATGGGCAGAGCCAAGGATCTCCCTTTCCCCATCCCCATCCTCCCTTGCCCAGGAATTAAAAAGGAAAAAAAACAAAACAGTTAATATTGGACACACAGTTTATGCTGCCTTGCTCTTCCAGCAATGGAAGAGGCCAAGAGGCCATGAAGTTCAGCAGGTACTGCAGGGATGTCTCCACTTTCTAAATCTCTTCAGCATCCTGCAGAAGAGATTAAGAACTGCTCCATTCTAATTTCCAACAAAAGAAAGAGCATAGCTTAAGTGCCTAATGAAGCAGAAATATGGAGAACTTTGTTGAAAAAACAGGGCTTAGTAAGGGCTTGGGGGGGTTGATATTTAAGGTGTTATTATGCATGTAAATTACTTTGCACTTCTGCTTTTGAAAGTAAGTGAAACAGAATTATCTCATTTTTGCAATGGTGAGTGTACATACACATATTTTTCTACTGCTTAGCAGATGGGGTGTTTAATAACTTGTTATAGTACTGTAACTTGCTCATCTGTCTGAAGATGATTTAACTTACTGTTCTTCAGTTTTATTTTGCTGAGGAAAAATCAATATGCAAAACCTGTCAGAGGTCCAAATTACTACACTTACTCAATTGCATGTATTATTGAGTAGGAAGTTTCCTGTAATGAATTTCTTGGCTTAAGTTTGCAAGGTATATTAAGAAGTAGTGCATGTAGCTCAGAATAAGCTGAAACAAGAATTGAAATTGCACAGTTGAGGAATTTTAGTGATTGGCCACCTATGTGAGTATATCAGTGCTTGCTAAAGTCTCGTATGAAAAACACATTTCACAGTAAGGAACAGGTTAAGAAGACTCTCTTGAATCTTGGTCTAACAACACTTGATTCATGACTAGAACTTTTCAAGTGATTCTACATACAAACAGATACCAAAAGGAGTGATTCTAAATATACAAAATATACAGCATGTTCCTCCAAAAGCCCATATGCTGGTGAAAAGGAAGTGATTCTTAACAGTATACAGAAAATCTTCCTGTTATTAATGGAAAGCCACTGGAATTTGCTCTAAACCCTTCTTTTTCCCATTGTATTTACTGTTCTCCCATCTCTGTCAGAGGTACAGTGCTAGTGCTAGTGGGAGAATTTTTTCAGAAGAGGTACATGAGTTGGTCATATCTGAATTCTGCGTAAGGAGCTTGGATCCATAGAAAGCCTGAAGAAAGGAGTAGGGTTTTTGTAGCTAAGATAATTGGGAAGACTTCTGATGATAGATTGAACATGCTGGGGTTTAAGAATAGGAGGGTGGTTAGTGCATTTATTAATATATTTGCATATCCAGCTAGGAAGAATAGGGCAAATGGCCCTGAAGCATATTCCACCTTCAAGCTTGAGACTAATTCGGATTCCCCTCCTATAAATTCAAACAGAGAGAGGTTTGCTTTGAATATCATGGAGATGTATCATATTATTGTGAGGGGTCAGAAGATGAGGTATAGAGGTTCTTGTGAAGTGGCAAGGGGTTTAAGTACAGACACTCTTTCCCATTAATGAAGCAAGCAGCAGCTGGCAAATCTGCTTTCCACAGTGAGATTCAACTGACCAATTACCAACATCTACTTTTAAATAGCCCCCAATTTTTTTTGTTAGAATAGATAGAAATAGGCAATCCTAGAGAACAATGCCTCTTATCTGAAAGGAGACATTTCAAATACGTCTGATGAAGTCATTCCTTCAAAAAGCCAACTTTTGTCCATTGACTGGGAAGGAAGCTTCAGGACAATAGCTGAGATAAAAAATAAAGAAACAAATGGCAAGAAATCTCAAGCTCCATGAGAAAAACAACTCCATGCTGCCTCACTGAACAAACTGTCCCCCCACCTCCCCCCAAAAAAAAAACACCAAAAAACAAACCCCCAAACAAACCAAAAACCTCAACCCTGCTATTGTTGTCAACCACATATCAAACTAGAGAAAGATAACTGAGGAAGTTCAAACAATGCCACCTTCACAGTAGGCTCAGGCTCACAAAAGCCCCATATATCCCAGAAAATAAGGTCCAACCAGTTCACTTCCTGGGCTGTGCTACTGCTAAGCCTGTTAAATCTACCTCTAATGAGAGACTGAGTGAAGGATGGAATAGAAACAAGGCAGAAACAGAAGGATACTGTATGATGCTTGATGACTACCATTGTACTCTCATGCAAATGACCAACTGTGTGACCACAGTCTCCAGTAAAGTGTGAGCACAGCGTGAGTAAAGGAAGAGTCTCGTCATGCTTCTCTGCAGCAGATGCCAGTTGAAACACTGCTTCCCATACACACTTCTACTGGAAAAGCTTTGTACATTCCACAAGTTCATAGCCCTGTCAGATGATGAAAAACCAGTGTCACACAGTGTGTTCCTGCTCTAGCATCTCTATTCATAGAATCATAGAATCACAAAATCATAGAAGGGTTTGGGTTAGAAGGGACCTTAAAGATTATGTAATTCCAACCACCCGGTTGCTGAGTTGCCAGCCCAGATGAACACAGATCTTATGTAGGCCGCATGTCAGAATGATACCATAGAGAATCTAGAGGCACATGCAGTTTATGCATATCTGAATCTGGTCCTAAAAATCTTCAAAGTAATTCCTTAATTCTTTCTCTTCAGAAATTTACTGGACACTAGAATACAATACACAGGCAAATTCTGTGGTTAATTTAAGATTTCTCTGAAATGTTGTCACTGCCAGTGCAGAGTAATTCAAAGTTAGTGCTATCTTAATCTGTGTTTCATCACTAGAAATAAAGATCCTAGAAACCAGTCAACTATGCCATTAATTCCAGCAAGAATCAAATTCACTCTTACTGCTGTGTTTTTCTCAGCAAGACTAACAATCTAAAGAAGCAATAAAGACTTACTTTTGTCAGCAAATATGGCAGGCAGACACAGAAATATGCCATGGGAATAGGAACAAAAGAGCATTTTCACAAAATTACCTTTAAAAGAATATCTGTTTGTCTGACACCTGACTCACACATTTTCACAGAAACTCAATGTGCTTTCAGGACCTTCATGAATACAGTTTGCATGCAAGGAAACTCTTTAATTCAGCACTGAAATGTATCTTCTTCTGCAGAAGACTACAGCAGCTGATGGGATACAGCACAAGCACACAGTACAAAAGGAGCTGCAAAGACCTGATGAAAATCATACTAAAATCATAGATGGTCAGTCACTTATAATTCAGATGACATGGTAATAGCCTGTGTGGGAATTTTTTCTGCCATGGTACTACAGATGTTAAAAATTTAAATGACTGTAAGTTGTCATAGAATCATAGAACAGTTAGGGTTGGAAAAGACCCTAAGATCATCTAGTTCCAATCCCCCTGCCGTGGGCAGGAACACCTCACACTAAACTGCGTCACCCAAGGCTCTGTCCATCCTGGCCTTGAACACTGCCACGGATGGAGCATTCACAACCTCCCTGGGCAACCTATTCCAGTGTCTCAGCAACCTTACAGTAAAGAACTTCTTCTTTATATCCAATCTAAACTTCCCCTGTTTAACCCATTACCCCTTGTCCTGTCACTGCAGTCCCTAATGAAAAGTCCCTCCCCAGCATCCCTATAGGCCCCCTTCAGATACTGGAAGGCTGCTATGAGGTCTCCACGCAGCCTTCTCTTCTCCAGGCTGCACAGCCCCAACTTCCTCAGGCTGTCTTCATATGGGAGGTGCTCCAGTCCCCTGATCATCCTCGTGGCCCTCCTCTGGACTTGTTCCAACAGTTCCATGTTCTGCTTATGTTTAGGACACCAGTACTGTACACAATACTCGAAGTGAGGTCTCGCCACCTCCAGCTGTTCATGACGGAAGATCATGGGAGCACAAGCACAAGAACATCACTCATTTAATTGCATAAGTTTTACTGCTGTTCATCGTTCATTTCTTAAATGGAGGGATCTGGTGTATCATGCTTGCAATTACACGCAATGCTCACAATTGCAGCTTGGGGCAGGGGAATTGTTTTAATTATCTTGCCCCAGCAGTAAAGCTTGTCCAAATGCATCTACTACCCTTTATATTTGAAAACAGTCATAAAAAAAAAAACAAACCAAAACCAACAACCAAAAGCCAAAAGCAAATAAAGAAGTATATAGGGTAAACACTCACTTCTGATAGCTTCCGCATACATAGGAAAGAAGCTGCCCTTGTTTAGCTCATCTTCTCATCTCACATTGTGTACACTGTGTAGCAGAAGACAACACTGGGCTTCTTGATATGATTAATGTCGGACAAAAATGAGAGATAGTACGGTTTAACGAACTAGCTGTCACTGTAGAAAAAAGGAACTCACAAGTGGAGCTGTGTAAATAATTGTGGGTTTTTTTTTTTCCAAAAGTTTAAAAAAAAAAAAACAACAAAAAATCCCAATCCAAGTCAGTATCTTACCCAGTTGCCTGTACAAATTCCATTCCACCTTTTGCTTTCTTTTAACTTATGTTCCTTGGTTATTAAAAGACTTCCTGGCAATTCTGGAGATTACAAAAGTAATAACCTTGAAAGAACCAGGTAGAAATTATTACGGATATATGCTATGCGATGGGAATAGCAGCTTATACACGTGTTTTGCAGTTAATGGTGTTTTCAGAGCTGTAGCTATTAAATTCCAGTACTTTTCCTTCCCTTCGTTTCCCATCTGAATGTAAGTTCAGCACACGCTGAGAAGATAACTAAAACTAGATTTCTGAGCAGGGCTTGCAAAGGAGGTAGGCCTCATTTAAACCACCAAAATGCTGTGAAATGTATCAGCAGGATGTGTTCATGTGCCCAAGGAGATAATAGAAATTTCTGCTCCATTACAGCAATTTTTTGCATGTTTTCTGAGTCATCTTAACTGACCATCCCCAGGCTGATGATCACCCCACCTATGTTTTAACTTTCTTAGAGAGTCCATTTAGCTGAAATTGTCCTCCAGCTTCCCTCTTAAGTTAGTAGAGAGAAAGGCCATTCCAGAGAACAATTTATCCCAGAAATGTCAGGAACCCATAGCAGTTTGAAAGGAATAGCTCTAAGGAAGGACCCACAGCTATTCTGTAGCTACTTAGACATAGTTTATACTAGACAATTTAGGTTAGTTACCAAAATCAAGAGAGACAAATCACATCCCTGGAGATAAAGCAGTGAATAAGAACTAGTAGGATTTGGGGATAAGATTTTTAGGACAGAGACTGAAGTATCCATATTTATCATGTGCACTGTAGAAAATCCATGGCAGAATACTGTCCTGGTACTGTGTGATGCAGCTACAGCCCTACACACTTCATCAATTTGCCATGGTTTAGGACTATACTATAAATAACACATGGTACTGAAGAGAAAGGGAATGTGTATTAAGGAAAGATTTTCTTGACCCTGAGACACATAGGATTATCAAAGACACTGTGATTCCCCATGAAGAACTGTACAGAGACCCCCTGTCTAATGGCAACCCAGCTAGATCTGGAAGCAAAAGTTGTACGATTACACAAACACAACACTGCTCTGCAGAAAATTATTTCTGCTCCTAAGACCATGATCTCAGCTGAGTTACAATGCCAAATTACTACCCCTGTTCAACTGGCGCTAATATGTGCATCTTCATATTATGTCTAGGCTACAACATGGATGGGGTTTTAATCCCTGCTACCAGAAAACCTTCACAGCTACAATTATCATTATTATGCTATTGGTCTTGCCAGGCAGATCACATATACATACATATATATAGCTTGGCTGTATATTATAGAGGGCAAAAAAAAGAAATATGCTAGAGCCTTTTCCAAGAAACAGGAACATATGTGTAGTTCACCCATTAGAGTTTTGTCCTGCCTCCAGACGTGACTAGCAAGAAACTTTTCCATAGGTCATTCTAAAGCAGTTTTTCTGTAGCACAGAATCCTTTCTTCCCCTGTCAAAACTGATCCTGAACTTTTTCAATGACAATGCACTTCCAGGCCTTCAGCTTCACTAATGGAGCTGAATTCGCAGTAGGCTAGCAACATCCCTTTTAGCTTTGCTCCATTTGAGAGAAAGATTCTGTATAGAGCCTGCCGCTTACTTTACGTTGGAATTGTGATGATTTTGTTCATTCCAGTATTGCTACATAGCTATTCACAGTATTCATACCAGCTAACCTCAGACCTCTGTAATGAGTGCTTTAATAGGCAATGTGAAAGAAATGGGCACTTGTTACAGTCTTCTCAATGTAAGATGGATGTCTAAAATAACGGAAGTTTAAGTCCTGCACATACTTCTGAAGTGTCTTTTAAGTACTTATTTTGATCTATTGACTATAAACAGATACATATTTCATTTGAATTTCTTGACTTGCCTGGCAATGCCACTGCCTTTCAACATTTTTCAGAGGAAGGACAGGAGAAGTGGGACTAGTTAACTAGGACTACAAGTTAAAGATTAATTTGACAGTAAGTCAAGTCATGAACCACAAAATCACCAATGAGTCCTAATCACTCCTATTTCTATTCAAGTTCTTTGTGTTCACTATTACCACAATTTGCCTCATTCCAGACTAGTGCATTTGAGGCACTATAAATATTAAATCAGAGGACCTAGTTCACAGAGCATTCAAGGAACTCCCCCACCATTTGAGAGAGCACCAAATTCAGAGGACAAGTCAGGAATATAAAGTTCCAACTGTGGAAAGCAAGACAGGTAACAGGCTGGGAAAAGCCTATCATGCCAATCTACAGCTGTAGAAATGTTCTACGCTTTATGAGCAGGGCTCTTTCTATCATAGGATTTCTCTGAGTAGCATACTTCCCAGCTGTGACCCTGAACAATATCAGTTAAAACTGGTTAGTGCATCCCAGAGCAAGCCAGAAAAATGTGTAAGACCCTTGGAGTTACAACTACGTCAGACAGAAGCTCACCAGGAAGCAGAAGACAGCTGGGAGATTCTCTTTGCCAGTGCATGCATGTGGAAAACATGAATGCGCAGGCTGCTGAACACCTGCCTGTCTTTTGAGGTCACACAGGCCTAAGTAGATCTGCTACAGTTAAGTACATGGATGGCATGAAGACCTACACATCAAAACATCCCATGGTAAAAGTTACAGTCCAGATTTTTTCACGTAATCACAACATTTAGCATGACTTAGGCGGTACAACAGAGCCAGATGCTTCAGGTAGGATTTTTCTCATAAAATGTAGATTGCTACATTGTAAATATTTACAACTGAGATGGTCACCCTTACTCCCATATATGTCCATAGACAAAAAAAGGTATCACCTAATCTTAACTGAATTATGTCTTAAGTCTACTCAGCAGATATTCAGAGCTACAAATGAGCAAGCTGACTTGCTCATTTGCGGTGTAGATGCATTTGCAGGTTTCAGCATTTAATTAGATTAATTCCATACTAAGTGTACTTGAACCAGGAAACTGCCATTAAGTATCTGAGTAACTCCTGTGCCATTCTTTTGTGACACCAGGGCTGGGAACATGTTAGCAGAGTCTAGAAGAAAATAAATAAAAATTAAAAAGAATGCATATGGATCAGCAGTGAGCTTAATCAATTCTTATCCGGCAGAACACCCCTTGAGGACTGTTGACAGTTAGAAGAGTGTTCAGCAGGAACTGGGGCAGCTCTACACTAGAACAGGGACAAAAACTCAGAAAAGGAAAATAGTAAACATTGATGTAGCCTGGCTACACTGCCTGGAGAAGTTAAATACGAAGTGATCATTCCTTTCTTTTCTGCCTTTTACATTAATTATTTCCCCTTATCACTTTAATTCCCACTCCAGAGCGAAGGAGTCAGATTCTGGTTCCTGCTGAGATTTCTTTTTTTTTTCAAATTCTCTTTTTCATTCAGGCTGTAGGTGATGGTCAAATGGGGATGGAGGCACACACCCCTTGTTTCTTTTCATATAAAGGCTCATGAAGAATTTAAAACATTTAAGAAGAAGAAGCCATCATAAAACTCATGGAGAAAAACAAACAGAAAATCTCAAGGCAACCATTGTCTCTGAAGCATTATAGGTATTACACAGCCGCAGAAGGAGAGAAAACAGGGCTGTGAAAAATAAAACGGTAATGAGCATAACATCTGGGCACAAGAGGTAGAGGGGGAGGGAAAGAGGAAAACATCAGAGCCCTGATAAATCAGGGCTGTATGCTTTCCTTAATACAGTGCCAGCCTTGTTCTTCAAGACCTGTGGTTGCAGTTGCAGAATCAACATCGTGCTTGTGTTGGATCTTACCCAGAGAGGCTCTGGGGAACCATTTAGTTTATGTCTGTGTACACAGATGCTGAACACAGCAAGGGGACAAACCCAAGGCAGGAGAGTTGAGTTATTGCAAAATGTAGGAACCCATAAGATGTTCTTCTTTTGACATCAAAGTGCATTTCTCTCCATGCAGTACTTATAGGAAGGAGAAATATCAGTGCAAAAGACAAGCTCTAAACAGGAGCAGAGATCCTACTATTACCATTATGGTTTTTTGCATCATGTGGGCACCCTGGAGTAGGATTCATGATCTGTGGAACTCATTGCACCAGGATGTGAACAACTAGAGGATGCATAGTGATCCTGGGACAACAGAATGAAGAGCAGCTGAGTTCTGCTGCTGAGTTAGTGCTTGAAAAGATTCACTCCCTGCCTGCATGCCTGATACATTTTAATCACATTATGATGCAAAAGCCTTTCCACTGGCTCTGGACCTCCTTTATCTCTGAGCTGTGGTTTTTGAATGTGGAAGAGGCAGAAGGGAGGAGGTCCATATGAATAGCCCCCCAACTGCAAGGGTTATTCTGGATTTGAGTGAAGAACTAGCTGGTGAAATGGTCTCTTTTGACCTGGGAAAATCTGTGAATTCTTGAATAAAAATAACAGCCATTGCATAATCATAAGAAGTAGGGCTCATGATCAGCTTCTGATATTATTCTGAGAATAAGGGAGGAGAAACAAATTTTTCTCCCTTTTTTCCCTTTCTTATGCCACTTCTGGACCAGAGAAGAACTGGAAAATTCTTCTGTACTGTGTAGAGAGGGTCTCAAAACATCCTTGGAGCTGAAATGAACTGCCTGAAGTATACGATTTCTTCAGTTCCACCAAACCACACAGTTCATTTGCCCAAAACTGGGAAGCAGAAGAAAAATGACCTTATATATGAGATGAAGAGCAGAATGGATATGAGATAAATATTCTCTAGGAAGTACTCCTAGAAGCTAAAATGCAGGAATGGCTTGCTTCAGAGGATGCTCTGGTAACACAGATATCTGCATTCTGCTCCTCCTTGCTTCTGGGGTAAAATATGTGGTGAAGAAAAGGGGAGAGAAAGCTCTCCTTTTTTATTGTACACACAATGCATTTTATCTGCTTTTCTCTGCAGTTTTACTAATTCTAGTCACAATAGAAGCAGCTTGGACAGGACTCAGAAAGCAGACCCTGATTTCCAATTAGTTTCTTTGAAATTCTTCGCTCTTTTCTCACTGGTGCCGGCCACAGGCAGCTCCTGCTGCAGTCAGTGAGAAATGAGGCAGGATATTAAACTATTAACTTCTTCTTTGCTTGCGGCCTCAGTTCCTTATCTTAGCAATAGCACCAGTATTCTTCATCAAGATTATGGTCATCACAATGTTAATCCCTGTAAATGTCTTCAGATCATGTGACAGAGGCACAAATTATTACTAAGCTGAGGAGGGAATGAGCTGTTACAGAACAGACCAATGATGCACTTAGTCTTATGTCCAGTCCCCAAAAGCTGTTACCACCTGCTCCAGCAGAAGACACAAACACTACCGAGGCCTATCCAGACATGCTGTTTCTTTTTTCTTTTTTCCTTTATAGATTAATTTTGTAGACATATATCACTGCATCACCTAAAGCACAGAAGCAAATTCCTGACCTCTGATAATAACCAGCAATTGTTCTGGTACATCCCCATTGATTGATTTTTGTCCTTATAATGTTTCTCTAAGCTCATTTAGCTGCAGTGATTGCACCTCTTACTGTAAAATGTTTGCATTGACATTGCCAAAACCCCCTGCAGACATGACAGGAAAAGTTTAGAAACCACCAGTTCAATGTACAAGGTACATTGCAAGCTGAAACTCACCTGGAGAAGAGTCATTGAGAGGGTTCAGGGCAGCTGCCCTCCGTATCTTCTCCAGACAAGTCTCCTGCTCCTTCTTAATGATGCAGTTGGAATGGGTTGCTGTAACCTGAAATGTGGGGAAAAATGTGGAAAAAGAACAATTACAAACTTCAAACTGTTAGTGAGCTTATCAGGCAACAACAGCAAGTTTTGAGGTCTCATTTCAAAGAGAAAAAAGAAAACACCCTTAGAAGATGAGAAAAAATGCAACAATTATTTATTTATCCCCCTCCTGCATCACCAGCAGTCTTATGGCCAAACCATGGAATTATAATTCTTATAAATTTTTTTGGCTTTTTATGTTGTCCTCCCTGTCAAGTAATTTCTAATGTGTTTGCATTATTTTATTGCATTCCTTCTTCATATAAAGCTGAAGCAAATGTACTTCTAAATAGAGAAATAACTAAGAGAGGAATCAGAAATCAACTGAGGCTCAGTTTGATCTCGCACCAGTTTCTCATGAACCTTGCACAACCCATTAACCTCACCCAGGATTCAAAACTACATCAAAAGCTTTCTCCCAGTCTTTTACCCTGTTCATTCCTTAATGTTTCCTTCTTCCTTTATTCCCCATGAATACAAGGCAACTTTCTTGCCAAAAAGGAATGTAATGCCAACTGAACAGAGATGGCTTGATCCAAACATTTTCTTTTTTTTTCCTAAAGCAGCCCACCATAAGAAGAAAACAAAAACAAAAACAATCCCAAACACAAAAACAACAAATGGTGGGGAAGAAAAAGATAAGTTATCTTATAAGAGGTACATTGCAACCAACAGAACGCAGACAATCCCAAAGAGGTAATAAAAAAACAATGTGATCCATTCCCAGAAATCAATACAAGATTTCATACCTTTTGCAGACAGTGGCTAGGGAATATCAGTTTAAGGGAATATCAATTTAAGGGCAATACTACCTCAGGTTTCATTAGATCATTTTATAGGGGCACTACTAAGGTTCAAATTACCCTCTGTGAAAAGCACCGTGAAAATCAGTGCATGGATTGAAGATGGAATAAATAGGTCATCCTGTTGCACTGAAGCAATTTTTGTGCTTCATATTTCATATTTCCCATCCCATATTTCCCAACCTGTTTCCTTTGCTCTTGACAATGGAGAACTACAGAGGAAGCAGAGTATATCTGTCAAGTGGTCTGTTTTCCCTTACGTACTAAGTAGGAACAAGAAAACAGGTAAAGCAATAATTGAATTCAATCTTCCTCAGTTAATTTTCAAGCCCTAGCTGCACTGTTAAGCTTTACTTCCCTCACATCCCAGTAAAGGGAATGGAGTGAACAGTTTGGGTCATTAATGCATCAAACAGCCACTACACACCCAATACACACTTAAAGTAAATGTTAAGTCATGTGTAATCAGTTTGATGGAGCTTGTGTTGCACTTTTTTGTGTGATAGGAGATACTGAGCCATTGTACAGTTTTGACTTTGTAATACTACAAGCCCCCAACCCTATATCAAAGATAGAAAGGGTTTCCTAACAAACCTCTACTGGAAATCTTTACTCATCATTTGTAGGAACTGACAATGCGATGCAGTTTCATCTCCAAGATCCCAGTGATGAATTTCAGCTATTTTCCGCATGGGATACACCAGGCATAACTGTATTAGATTTGTTCATCTTCAAAACAAACATTGTTCTGCTCTAAGGGCTCCCAAGAGCCTGGAAAATATATATTGTCACAGATCTCTAGGATCTCCCAAGAAGATAAGGGCTTTTGCTACATCATCCCCTAAACCCTGATGAAGATTGAGAAAATTGCATTGGCTGACATTCAAGTTCTTAGAATACCTTTTAAAAAGATAAAAGAGAAATAACAAGTAAATAATGGTTCTGCTGCTGGTGGTGGGTTCACTCTCCACAGTTGCTCATATGTGTCCAGGGATTGTCTCAGTACATGAATGTGACAGTTTCTATACAGTTCAGCATATGCAGATTAGAAAAGTTGTCACTTAGTAGCAGTAGTAACAATAATACAAAAAAAAAAAAAATATTTTCTATGCAAGTAGGATAGAAATAAAAAAAGGTAAAGTTTCTTTGCCCACTTGTTGTTAACCTCAACTCTTTTCAACTTGATATTGTGTATGTTAAATGTATAGGAATTCAAAACATATATATATATTTATATGTATGTATTTATGCAAAATCCATCAAAGGATACTAAACAATAAGAAGCTCAGCATGCACAGATTTTTCTATGGGGTAATCACAGGCCTTTGACAGGAAGGTTTAGATTCAGTCTATAGTGAAAAGACAAAAGAGTGTGATTTATCCTTCTTATTTTTGGTGTCTTTTTTGCAGAGGCAAACCAAAACCAGGACTTGATTCATTATAAGGAAAGCCTAAGGTTAAAAGCTGATTTTATTGTTTTTCCTTGTAGCCAGTCAGATCTCTCTGACTAAACTGACTAAATTTAGTCAATTATATCTGAGCAAGCCTGGGTCAGGATGCATTTGAAATGTAGACTGCTGGGTGCAAAGAGAGCACTACAACAATGTGCTTCACCTGTCTCTGTAGCCTTACTTAAGCTTTCATATTGGCAGAATATTTTGATGTGACTTTCCATAACCATTTTTATGCCATTTTGTAGCAGTCTTCACCAACAGATTAAAAAAAAAATAAAAAATATATAAATATTGGGGAACATGGAAAGTGAGACAGAAAGCAAAGAAAGGGAAGAAACGTTAACCTCAGAGACAGAGGAGAGAGTAGAAGCTGCCTGTCATCACTAATAAGAAGATGCATCTGAGAAAATAAAACCACGTTTGGCTTGTTAATAACAAAAAGTTTCTCTGTTGAATGCAGAGACACTTTAATGTTATGTTTTCCTGAAAGGATCCACGTTTCATGTTTCTCCATTAACTATGCACTGGTAGAGCCTTTAATTTGTTGAGTCAGTCTTCAACAACTGAACAGCAGAGAAGAAATCAAATGGCAGTGTAAGCTTGAACTTCATGGCCTCCTGATTTCATTTCTTTTGCCTCAAGGACATTTGCAATTTCCTGAGTTCAGTAGACAGTCTAGTTTCAGTTTCCCAGAAGAAATCAGTGATACATGCAGTAAAAGAATATTTTGACGCGTACTAGAAAAATCAAGAAACCAAGTGAATAGTGCATGAAATTCAACCTTTTTAAAAAATTATTACTCTCCATGGAGTGAAAGAGTTTGACTCACACCAGCCATATATTTGTATAGGTACAAATACAATAAATACAATCAATGTCTGTTTTGTTCTGAGAGAACACAGACAAAAGTAAGCAGCTACTGCACTACAGACGTACAACAAATTAAGAGTGTTTGGTTTTCTCCATTTATTTTTATTAAGGTGGCCACCACTAAAATAAACTGGCATCTGTGATTTGTAAGTTGTACCATTTCACTCTTTGCTGTTCCCTTGACATTTTGGTAAAATTAAGACCAATCATGTTATTATGTTATAGTCTCTCACACATTCTCTCAAGGTGTTGCTTTAGTGTGATCTGTTCCATTAAGAAAGCCATAGATAGTACATAAAACTGAGCAGAGAAAAAGGTGAACGCACCTGTGCTGCTTCTAGACCTGCTCTAGCTATATGTGAAATCAGATTAGCAAATTCTAGAGTCATGTGTTTAAACAAGGCATTGCTCAAATATGTGGATGCTCCAGGAAAGGAACCATGTAAGAGGAATTGTGCAGATCAGAAAAGTTTCACACGTTTCCCTGGTCATGGAAATAAAGACATGTTGCCAGCTTATTTCAGCAGAAAATTTAAATAAACTTGCTTTCTTCTTGGTTTGGTTCAAGTATATCAAACACTGGGAACAAGGTAACTTCAAGGAGAACTCCTTCCTTTCCTCAAGATTCCTATACTGGAAAGATAACACAAGCTGTCTGATTTGGTGCATAAAGATCTATAGAGCACAGAAACAGCTCTGCACCTCTTCCCAACATGTAGCAAACTGTGCTTCACATTAAGCATGGTGTGGTACAAGCCAGTGACATTGTGCCTTTGACCCTCATGTCCCAGAAACCTGCAAATAGGGTGAGAATGGCCTTAATAATACATCCAAGGAGCACAAAGCAAGGCTGTGAGTAGACGCCAGAGAGAGCAAGACTGGACCACATTAGGAAGGTGCTTACTAACCACTTGCACTAAGGAACAAAGGATATGAATTTAAATGTAACATTCTGCTTATGTAGCTGCCCTGATTTATGCACTGTGTCTATAACAGTAATATACAGCTGTACCCAAAGTGAGCAGGCCAGAAGACTAAGCACAGAAGTCTAGACCATGTGTTTAGATGTGCCGTAGTGTATCTTACTTGACCTCCAGCTGCAGCTGCTTGCATAGGCCTTTATGTTTGCCCTTTGTCAGAACAGTTTGGACTCTGTAGGGTATCTCTGATGGCAAAAGACATCTATGATTTGCCATGTAAATCATTTCCTCAGTTATAGCAAGTAGATAAAGGTCTTCTCAGAGGAAAACCAGGACATTTTCTATGGATTGGACATTATCCCTGTGCCATGTTCATAGTCACTGATAAAGGCTTGTGCATAGGAAAGGTGGTTGGGTGTCTGGAAGGATTTGGAAATTTTTTAACACATCAAAGCTGGGTATTGAAAGAAATCTCAGTGTTATCCAAACTAATCATCTTGTGGGCCAACAGTGCAGAGAAGTCTAGCCAAGAAACCTGAACTGTCTTTGACTACAATCAGTTATTAAAAAAATACTGTTCTTCTCATTTTATTCTGTGTAAGAATATTCACAATTGCTTTAAAATGTGAGTTCACTGTACAACTTAGTAAGAAAAGCCAGCAGTATTCTTCAGAAACTCCAGGATTGATATGTTTTGAAGAGATAGTAAAGATGTGATAGTGAACTCTGCAATTCACTTGGCATTTGCATTTCTACAAAGACCTTCTCGAATATGGCAGTTCAGTACCATTAGCTGTTCTTTCCTCTTCTGCATTATGCCTGTTAAGGCATTTTTCTTTTCAAAACGAATATTTCCACTCCATTCAGGATATGGCATATCAGGCATCATGACAATAAGGAGAGGGGTAAAGAAATACAGATAAGACAAAGCAAAGAAACAACAAAAAATCCCTTCAATAAATCCCTCATGGACAATATCTTACATCAACATAGAGAAGAAATACAGTCTCATTCCCCTTTTTTGTCTAACTGTTGTCTCTAAAGTAACACAAGACAGGAGTTTAATCTGCTAGATATATTAGATCACTCACTTTATACTGAATTACACTTTTTATTAATTCTATTATGACTTTCAGTTTTAAAAAGTTAGCTCAAAACATGACACATTATTATGTGAGCATTGCCAAAAAAAGCTTACTTTGTCATGGAAACCACACTACTAGAAATAATCCGTCTCCTTATCAAGCAATGATTCAACTGGTCAAACCAGGGCCAAGACTTGGAAAATGTGTTAAAAATAGCGGTGCTTGGGAAGGAGCTCTGATTATCTGGAGTTTTCACAACTGATTTACATCACTACTGGTACCCACAACACTGCCTTGGCAGTTGAAAAAATTGTTGTCTCCAACAAGGAAGGTCTTACGTTGTCAGCTGACTGCGTTTTTGTCTGCCTGTGTAAATGGCACTCAAACTTGTGTGATTTCAAAACACTTCAGACTAAGTGAAAGGGTAAAGTGATTAGAAACTTATTCAAATCAAGGCACAACTGTACAATCTGCAGCATAGTCTTGATACTATGCTTTAAGCAAATTGTGCAGACAAACCCCTGACAAACAGAGCACACTGCCAAAAACTGCACTGCTCCCTTTCAAACTCGCTTGCATGAATTCAAGATATGGTTGCTTTCTAACACTGATGGCTCCTGGAGAGATGCATGTCTCTCACTGCAGATTAGAAAATAGCAGCAGCATAATCAACAGTTCCCTTCACTTGGTGGATACCTCCTGAAGTGGTAACACTGGACAAAAGATGTGTTATGCAACATCAGATAAACCTATTTTGAGTTTGCCTTGACTGGCATTTTATCTTGAAAATCAGTTGAAAAACATCTTTTTGAGTATGGTAAGGCATGCTCAGTATAGTTGATGACTTCCACAGGAACAAATATCTTGAGTTTAACCAACATACACCTTTATTCTACCTCCGGCAGTGGGCAATACCAAGCAATGTTTCTCAAAACTTTGTACTGGCAGGATGAAACCACTCATTGGAAAAGTGTTTAAAAATCTTTTTGACATACTGTGCTTGAGATGAAACTAATTCTGACTGTTGATTGTATTACATAAAATGGCTTTCTCCCACTGTTTCTAAGAATTTCTCCTCCAATGATAAAAAAATAGTATGGCTCAAAGTAACACACAGAAACCTAGAATAACATAATGGTTTTGTTTGGAAAGGACCTTAATGCTCATCCAGTTCCAATCCCCCTGCCATGGGCAGGGGCAGCTTCCACTAGACCAGGTTGCTCAAAGCCCCATCCAACCTGTCCTTGAACACTTCCAGGGATGGGACCGCACAGCTTCTCTGGGCAACCTGTATCAATGTCTCACCACCCTCACAGTAAAGAACTTTTTCCTAATACCTAACCTAAATCCACCCTCTTTCAGTTTGCCCCTTGTCCTATCCCTACATGCCCTTAAAGTCCCTATCCATATTTCTTGCTAGATGTCTTCCCCCTTCATTCCTCAGAGGTTAACCTAGGCCTGAAAAGCTGACAGTCTCTTAACAATATTTAAAGCTTCAGTCCCTCATACACCTTTGCCTTCATCCAGACATCCTTGTCTCTGGTGGCTGTGAGACTATGGCAAGTATCTATCTGTGACATACGTCTTTCACACAGTATCATGGGATCACAGGATAAGTCAGATTGGAAAGGATTTACAGAAGACTTCAGCTCTACCTCCCACTGTGAGCAGGGTCAGCAATGGGATGAATCTAGGTTTCTCAGGGCTTTTTCCATCTGATTTTTTGAAACTCCAAGAATGGAGACTGAACAACTTCTATGCAACTTATTTCAATGTTCACTTATTTTCAGGGTAAAGAGGCCTCTCACTACTATGAACCTCGTTTGTTTCAATTTATGCCCATAGTCCATTGTTTTCCTGCCATGCACCATGATGAAAAGCCTGGCTCTTTCTTCTTGGTGATCTCCTCATAGATATTATAAGGCTGCCACAAGATTGCCTTCCAAAGTTTCCCTCCTTCCACCAGCTAAACAAGCTCATTTTCTTCATCCTCTCCTTACAGGCCATCTTGGTGTCCTTCCTTTGAACTTGCTACAGTTGACTGACATCTTTAATATACTGAGGAGCCCAAAACTGGATGTAATATTCTAGAAGTGGTCCAGCAAGTGCTGAGTGGAGGGGCATAATCACTTCCTGTATTTGCTGGCCTTCATCTTGTTAATACAGCTCAAGGACACTGCTGACCTTAATCTGCTTTCCTCAGGACAAGGCTACCAACTAGCCTTGCATGGTTTATCAGAGTAAAAGAACCCCAAAAAAACCCTCATTATGAGTTTCACTGAGCAAAGGCTGAGGAAATCTGTGCTAACGTAAGACTTCTCTCACTGTGGGGACACTGGGAAACAGAGAAGATTTTAGGAGTTCTGCATTTGTCGTGCTGCCGGATGCTACATTCATTTGCAAGACAAGTTCTTGTTATTACTCATTATTATTTGCCCATTTATACTTCATTACATTTAAACAAAACCTTGAAGAGAAAAGGTCTTAGACAGGAAATTTGTTTTGTGCAGGCTCCCAGCAAGTTCAATAGGAACTCCATCTGAGTCACACTTGGAACAGAAATGCGTGATGAACAGCTACAGGAGGCTGCAGGAACACTTTCTACACACACACACACACACACACACATACTCTACCCAAGGGAGAAAGCTTTAATTAATCTACTAATTAAATTAAAGCTATTTGCCCTCAACTATCACACACATTACTCCTTTCCACTCCTGCCCACAGGCGGCCCCAGCAAGTGCGTAGTGCTACAGCTCTCACTCTAATATTCCCTAAAGGGACTTTGGGAATGGGGAAAATACTGACGAATGGAAGAAAAGAGCTCATTATAATAGTTGTAATGGGAAGTGCTCGAGCTCATTCTCAACTTCCCTCCTTTCAATGCTAGGAGACATTGTTTTAGATATTGTGCCAAAGTGGAGAATAAAAAAACCAAACCCACAACCAAATAATCCCATTCAAATCCCACAAGGAATAAAATCTTTACACAAAAGACTGTGCCTAGAGTAGTTTTCTCAACAAAAACCTCTTTCTCCTTCCTGTTTCTAGAGGGATTTGCGCCTATGTAACTGTAAAAACTCAAGGAGGAGAATAAAGTGCATATTCATGAAGAAGGGAGCACACTGAATGGTGTGTCAGGGCACCAATGCTGTGAGATAAGCCAGTGTGAAGTTCAGCAGAAGGGATTAGAAAGAAGGAGAGGCAATGTAAGAAAACTTCCTAATGATCATCAGTGAGGACCTACACAGAAAAAAAAACAAAAACAAAACAAAAAAAAAAACAACCCCAAAAAAACCAAAACCAACCCAACAACCAAACAAAAAAAAAACAACACACAAAAACAAAACCAAGAACAACAAATTACCACACAAAGGGAAGAGTCATTTCAAGAGGCATTTATAACCCATTTTAGTGTCCTTGGATCCTGCCTGGGAGGAAAGTACAGCAGGGACTGTTAGGAGAGTGATGGTAGAGTCATGGTGTGTGAGCTGCCTTTTTCGTCCTATGTCCCAACCTGCGACTGTGAAGACAATAATGTAGCTGTGCTTTCCCATGTGTTGGCTACATTCACAGCCGTTTAATATGTGTACAAATGCAAAATACAGTATAAAATGTTGCACTGATCAATTGAGGAACTGAGGTGTCATTCAGTTCAGGGATTACTCGGAAAGTTTTTACTTTGCTTAAAGACATCATTGTGAACTATTTCACTATTTTGGAATTAAAATTTAAAAGGTGATGCAAATCTGCTCAATGGGGGAAAAAGAAAAGGAAAATAAAAGTCCAGATATATGAACATACTTGAGCAGGATGAAACAACTGAGCTTTCAATATGATAGAAAATTCCAAAATTTACTATATTAACCACTGTAATCCTTCAGTCTGGGCCTATACCACAGAGAATGATGCTAATGCTACTTTTATTAGGTGATCTAACAAAATAGGGCTCCTATTCCTATGATTCTCTGTCTAATGATAGGTAACTTCTCTCTGTATTTAGGACTCCATCAATTCTGCACTGCTGAGAAGCAACATCAGACACTCACAGCCAATCAATGTTTTGGACACCCAATGTTGGTCAATATTTACAGTATAAGTTATCTGAGTGAAAAGCATTTTATGGTGAAAGACTTGCAGTGCCAGTGCTTGTTTCTAGCTGTAGATACCGCACTAATGAACCCCAACCCCACCCTACTCCTTGGAAACTGTGCATTGCTTTTCCAACTCAAGCATCCCAGATTTTATAGGCCAGCAGAAGTATTGCACTACCATTGGGCACATGGTTTAATCACAGTTGATCACACCAGTATTTAAATATTGGGCAAGAGCTCTTTAACAGTAACATTTAAATGCAATTCTCAGTAAACATAATCTCTGGGAATATGCAGTTATATCGTGATAGTGAATAGCTAAATCCTGGGTAGACAAATAATCACCAAAGGGGTGATCAGTTCCACCAACAGAATTCCCTCCACTGATGCAGCAGATGGTATTTTGTATTTTTGTGATGCATAGTAACTTAGCCACATGCAACATGTCTGTCTTGGGCATTTGTAAGCTTTAAAATGATATCTGTTTAAAGAGGCACTATACATCACTGAATGCTAAGAAGCCACATTAACTTTGTATGGTATTTATCTCATTAAAGGAATCAACTTCTCAACTAATGTATGTTGACAACTAATGACTTACAATAGGATATTTGGGCTTTGTCTTTAACCCTATTACCTACATTTTCGGAACCTGAGAACATACAGCTCTGAACTAGGCCCATGCCTTGTGGTTTGAATGCAGTTCAAATGTGCCTGAACTCAAGAATATGCAGTGAACAGGTAATGGAGTACGATTTGGGAGCTCAGTCCCCATTCCTTATATTTCAAAGAACAAATTAAAACATATTGCTTTCATATACAAAAGAAACGCACATACCCAGCCTCACTGTCAGTAGAGACCCAGGTATTAGCCACAGTAAAACCACAACAGGCAGACAGCAATAACTGAC
Organism: Pezoporus occidentalis; assembly: GCF_034315485.1. Lineage (NCBI taxonomy): Eukaryota > Metazoa > Chordata > Aves > Psittaciformes > Psittacidae > Pezoporus > Pezoporus occidentalis. The sequence goes on from NW_026914180.1 coordinate 111,705, forward strand.
ATTTTCACAGGTATGGAAACACAATCACACCCAATTCCTTTCTTAAATCACAAGAGCTGAACTGTAGAACATCTTAGATGAGTTGTGACATGTAGTGGGATTTTGGTTTTGCACACTATAAAAAATCCAGACCCACCAACCTAAATTCATTTACTAAGGAGTTGAGAGAAGCAGCTGTATAAAAGGAGAGACAGAGATAGGAACCAGCAAGGTGTAATGAAATCTCCAGTCCACATCACACACTGGGAAGACTATGCAGCAATGCTGCATACTAACAGTGGGCCAGCTATAGCCTTTGTACAGCCCAGTATATCTTTCCTGTTAGAAACAAAACTCACATAACTCTGCTGACACTTTTTTCTTTTACACTGTTGATAGGATAGGATCCCAAAAAGCTGAGATGGTGTTTTGGATAGGTAACACACTGTGTAAAAGTTCTGGGCATCAAACAGTGTATCTAACATCAGTTCTAGCTGTAGGTGTGTTAGACATGTACCTCCCTCTTTTTCCTTCCCAAAGTTTTCTCTTAATTTTTTTTTTCCTTTACTAACATTTTACACGCTAACATTATTATTTACTAGTTGCTGTATCAAGAATATTCTATCATTATAACCTGTAACTCAAAGTTCTTATGAACCATGATGTAAGAATGCTACCATTTCCTGCAAAAAGTGGGATACCTATCCCTTCATAATTCCTTATCCAAATGCTTCATGTGGCTTGAGGATATATAAACTGCACAGAAACTGCTCATGAGACAATCATGCTGACAGGAGATATGTGGGACCTAGCCACTGCTCTGCTCACTGCTCTGTTAGCAGCATAAAACACATGCAGCAATGAATTTCTCACATGTGCACTGCTCATAAGGTATTCTTAGAAATTCCTACCAGTGACTACACTATACTTCATGAGCTGAATCTCAAGGAGGTTTAAAGAAATTCAGAAATATGATGTCTTACAAAATAACTGAAAAATTACTAGAAAACAAAACATCAAAACACACTGCCAGATTGCATACCCTATCTCAAATTCCTATTTTACTTTTGTATCACTGCAGGGTATGATTTGATTTAAGGAGGGACAACATGCAGTAATAGAGATGGTCTTCTTCTAATAAAAGATCTCCGCCTTAACGGGTGACTTCATTCCAAATAAACCAGCAGGACTTGGATGCATTTCAGACCCTGACAGATAAGCCACAGGTCTCACTTTCAGAGTCTTGTCACGACCCAGATTCTGCTCCAGCATTTTCTGCTCTACTGCTTTACAGAAATGTGCCCAGATAAGGGACATCTCACTGAATATGAACAGATTTGGGATGCATTTTATTACCCTCATGATATAGCTCCTGTTGTTCTCAGAAGGCATCTAAAGCGTTAAGCCAGTCACCTGGGTTGACAGGTACAAAGGCATTCTTGATGTAGAGCTTGGTGGCACAGGGGCTCTGTCCGAGGGTAACAAATGCTTCAGCTGTGCTGTTTTGCAGCTGTCTGCAATGCGCACACATTTAGGATTTTTGCATATTTGAACAAGAGTCAATTTTTCAGTGCCACAAAAAAGAAAAAGAAAGGTCTTTAAAGCCCAAACATACGTTTACTACTCCACACTAAAGATAGTAAGTGCTGGCAGATATGTTCAAATCTCTCTTCCCAAATTTAATCTGTTAGATGGGTGGAAGCATCAATAAATTGGCAGCCTGGAGAAAGATGTAAGGGTTCTGCTGCAGCATTTCTGCATGCCATATTTAATAAGGTCTTTGAATATCGACTAAGAGAGCCTAAGGTTATGTATTTGGGCTTGAAAATACTGGATCCTACTTCGTCTGTATTAATGATGACATCATAACTTCACTGATACCTGCTTCTGAAATCTTTAGCCATCCTAGATTCCCACAGGTCCTTATGTGTCTTGAGAAAGTATGCAACCCAGCATACATAGAGGCAAAAAACAAATTTTGCCTCTATAGTTAACAGTGGTGGATGGTGAAAGCCATGCAATACATGCAACACAGCCTCAGAAAACATGCCTTGCTTTGCATTATAGCCATGAGTTCATGCTTGGGTCTTTTCCTTGACTGTTATTCTTAGTAAGCCAAAAGCTTCAGAAAAGCTTTTTGCTCAGATTCAGATGAATTTTCCCACATCAGTGCTTGCCCAGGACCTTAAGTTGCCAGAATTTCTCAGTTATTAACCTTAACAGCTTCATTTCCAGCTCCTTACTCACATCCAGAAGTTAATTTCTCTTCTGCTAATGTATTTCCAGTTACAAAAAGAAAACTAATTTCTACCATGTACTTCTCAGGAAGTTCAGACCCTTATTGCCCATCCTACATCCATGTATGTTCAATGGAATAAAGACATGCAAAGCATTTCCTCTCCACCTATTTCTGAATTGTAGTATGACAAAAAAGAAAAAAAAAAAAAAGAAATATAGCTCTGAAGCCCTTGAAATGGTAATATTAAATTGCAGTAATCTTTAAATTTGTTTCAGTTTGAAGTTAATAGAAATAAGGTGGTTTCATTTTCCATGGAGAAAGGAAAGGTCAGAAATGGGGGCAGCTGCTTCAGACTGCTTTGGTTTTCCTGCTATCAGAGGAAAACATTAATAAATGTAAATACTGTATGTTTAATACGTACTTAAGAGTGAGAAAAAGAAGAGTTTCCTCTGCCATGAGAGCAAATTGCTGTCATGCCTAAGGTAAACAGAGATTTGAAAGCAGACTTGGTGAAATCTATTTTATGTTGTTCCTCATGGGTTATTTGGGGTGACTCCAACATACATCAATATCGTTTATTTGATCCATAGCATTACTGTGTTCAGAATTTCTACATTACACTTTTGACAACAGATATATTTCACATGTTCACATATGAGGAAAAAAAACCCAACCCAAACACGAATAAAAACTCCTGCCCCAAAATGCAAATAATCATTCCTGAAACCAGAATTTTCTCTAGACTAATGTTATTCATACACATCCCTATCACTTTCCATTTGGTTTTTGTTACATTACATTAAATGGGCTTTTATTCTTCCACAGTTTTAATGGTCCTATCTTACAGCAGCTTCTGCCATGTTCTACAGCTGTTTGGTGTTTGTTTTTTTCCCAAAGCCATGAACAGAGCTGGAAGATTGCCAGTTTATGTTGCTCAACATCCAAAAGCCTCCCTTCATAAGCAGTGCCATACAGTGGGAGTTGACCTCAGTGCAAGATGACATACCACTCAAATACAAATTCCGATCCACAAGGTGTTATTTTGGATTTCATTAACAGAGAGTGGAAATATCTATGGACACAAAAGGGAAAAGAAGTAGAATTTCCATCTTTGTGTCCCATAATTAAATAGCTGCAGAACTCATGTTGTGACCAGTAGGTCACACTGTGAAAACTCAAGCAATCATTTCCGGTCCTGGTTTACTCCCTGAACTCACAGAAAATCCCTGAAAGATTAAAATGCAGCTAGTAAACGGTTAGAAAAATAGAACACATAAGCTCCTTGAAGTGGAAAAGGAATAAGTATGTCATTGCAAACATAAATGCATTCATCAGATGAAGATTTACGTGGGACTTCATACTAGTGTTAGAAAATCAGGAGGCAATGCATGAGGCTTTGAGCAACCTGGTCTAGCGGAAAGTATCCCTGTCTGTGGCAGGGGCATTGGAACTAGATGATTTTAAGGTCCCTTCCAACCTAATCATTCTATGATTCTATGCCCTGGCACTCCCTCTGTGCTTTCCCAGGGCACTAGCACAAGCTTCTCCATAGTGCAGCACTGAGATTAACCAAACTTCTCATGTCTCATACACCTGTCATTGGCACCATCACTCTAATACTTGAGCATACCTTAGCATTAAGTGGATTTATTTTTTCCACACCTTTTAGAGACAGGGCAGTGCAGCTGGTCTTGTTTGATACAGAGAGAACAGAAACAAGAAGCTGCAGCAATGCTGAAATCAAGCACTAACCTAGAGCAATGAGATTTGATGTTCAAGATGTCATGCATTAGGTTACTGCTCTAATTGCCAGCAATCCTGATATTCCAGATACCTGAATTAGCTGTTAGATTTTAAAACAAATAAATAAATTCATTAATAAATTAAAGCGGATGAGTTTTGTGAGCAGTGGCACAAGGCTTTAGCCATTGATCGCATGGAGTAGTGTCTCCTAGATGAGCTCCTGTTTAGATAATCTGCTGCCTAATAAGGCTTGAGCTTATGTTCAAGCTCATTTTTCTGTATCGAATTAACAAAATCTGTCTTTGCCTAAACATTCATATGAAACTGGTAGAAAATCAATTTGTCTGAGAACGTGATTGTTCTGTCAAATTTAGTTGAAACTACCCATAGCATTCAGTATATAGGCATGAATAGATAGATGGATAGATGATAGATAGATAGATAGATAGATAGATAGATAGATAGATAGATAGATAGATAGACAGACAGACAGACAGACAGACAGACAGATAGATAGATAGATAGATAGATAGATAGATAGGATCACGTAAGTCCACTTAGTGCAACAAAGGCCCATCAACATTTTATAGCCTATTCCCACTGACGTTGCCTGCCTTTACAAAATTCCTGACTCTCCCACAGATGCTCTGCAAATGGAGTGTGTATGGGAATGCCCACAGCTACAGGATGAATAACAACATCATCACTTTTGATGTCAAAGCTTTCAGGCTGAAAATACGCAGAGATATTTAATAGTTATTGTAAATAAGCAGACAGTTTGTTCACCTTGCATTAGTTCAGACATAATTGACAATACACGATGGCCAAAAATGTTTAGATTTTGCACATCTACATTGCTGGAAGTGGTACTAAAATGGACTAGCTTAGTCTGAAATTGCATGAGAATTTAGTTTTTATTGCAATGCTAACTTGTCATGTATTTTGTTATGTTTTTAAGTAATGGAGCAAATTATCATAAAACTGGCTAATAGAGATATAACAACTAAACTCAACTCAGCCAGAGGGCATCAAGAAAAAAGAACATTTTAATATGTGAGAGGAAATAAACACAAATTTATACCCTTGAGCTATAGCATATTTCTAATCTTATCCAATATGCACTTTGCATTACCAGCTATCTGGCGAGCCCTTTGAAAACAAGAAAGTCAAAATAAAGGTCCAAAAGAGTTTTATGCCAAAATACATAACATGTTTAGATGTGGCTACCAGGTAAGAATAATTTAAAAAATAAAAATAAAAATAAAAAATATCTCTGTGCTTTCCCTTCCCAAATCTGCAAATACCAGTAGCTCAAGTTACTGACAAACTGTCTCATGAGTCTTCAAACAACCAAATCAACAGCCGCATTAAGCCTAAATAACCCCTGAATAACACACTTTGGCCACAGATGCTGAGTCAAAGAGAGACTGTGGGACTGAAAGGATTTGAAAAGAGTACACAGAAGCAAAAGTGTTTTCTTTTTCTGTCTAAAGCTCTTAGACAATTCATGAGAATTTTACACTCCAAATGAAGCCTCCTGAGTAACATTTGAGAGGAGAGGACATTGCATAAATGTCTTATCGGGAAGGTCACGAATGGCATAAACTTTATCACTTTGCAATCCTTAACAGAATTTTTCAGCATGAGTGAAAATATATAAAGTATTTTGAAACAGTGAGCACAGCCACTGACCACATACAAAGGTTGGGAAACTATTAAACCTACCAATTGACACAAAGGAAATCTGACTGAAAGACATTCATTGAGCCTATTTTCCCTCAGGAAACAACAAGCTAATGAAGCTTATAGACTAAACCGTATTGATAGAAAAAAAAAAAAAACCACAAGAGAAAAAAAAAAGCTGCATTTTTTCCTGTTTAGAAAGTGGTAGGAGAGTTATGAAGTGCTTCCTTTTCATATTGTGTCCTGTTTGAAGACAATATTTGAGTATTTATTTAGAAACCTTATTTTGTAATAAGGAGATAAAAGGAGAAAACTTGAAATTGAGATTAAATTTTGTAAACTTTACTAGAAAGAATAATTCTGGCTAAGTATTGCAAAATATTTCTTAAAGGTTATTATGTGGGGAAAATATTTTCCCTGTTCTTTCTAAAATGGATCTTCATTTTTTTTTTTTCTAAGAAGTCCTGAAGTATTTAATGGTATGCATTTTTTATTTTTCTTTACTACAAACACAATAATCCATTTGCATCTGCCCTCACTCATCCAAGAACACACATTTAATAATCCATTTTAAAAATGTATTCCAGGAAAAGTAGTAAATAGCATTTGTGATAACCTTACAAACCACCCTATGGCGGTGAGTTTCAAGATGTTAATAATGCCAGACAATCAATTGGGCAACAGTGACTTACTGTCATCTATTCATCAACCACATGACATTTGTAAAATATAATCTACTGCTCAGCTTTCTAAAAATCAAAGAAACAAAAGTATAGACTAAGATAATTTTTATGACCCTGCTGTAGGGAAAGCACTAAGGAGGCTTAGGAAGGGTTATAACAATATACAGATGTTTCTGTCCCTTGCCACAGAATCATTAGTATATATTAATGTAGGTAAACATCTGAATCTAGACATTCAACATTTGAGTTGTTAAATATTGGCCTAAGTACATTTGTTGACATCAGTTAGGTACACAACTAAGCTCTAACATGCACAGGGAAGTACAGAAGCAGGTCCCATTTATTAGAAAGGTGATGTTCTCTAGTTTGGGCAAAACCAGCATTATATGGCATGGAATAAACGAATCACAGATATTACTGTATTTTAATGGGAACCGTATCTCCAAAATCCTCACTTCCAAGTGATTTACACATGGGGATAAAAAAAAAAAACAAAAACAAAAAAAACAGGGCAAGAGAAAGAAACCCAATTTTCTTTTCAGGAGTGTGAGCACAAGCTAGCCTGGACTGAGTTATTCACCCCTTGCCCAAAGAAACAAAGAAGGATTTGTTGAGTTGGGTTCCACGCCCTTGGGGGCTACAGTGACAGCAACACTTAGCCTTTATGGTTGGCAGTGCTTTTTAATGGCTGTCATAGATTTTTATTAAATAGCCATGTCTCTATGGCTTTGAAAAAGGAGTCCTAGAAGCAGGTTTAAGCACTGCATGCTGTCTTGCATCTACTTCCTAATTTTATGGATGTTGCATGGGTAACCCCTGGACAGTTCATCTGGAGGCCCTGTGGTGTGGAAACCTGTGGTAAGCACTGATCTGGTGTGCTCCCCCAGGCAGGCTTACAGCAGCGCTGCTTGATCCCTAGGAAAGCCCCAGTTGTTGCTGTAGGACATACATTCACTCTGAGAAGCAGCAGAGTTTATTTCACAGATAGAGAAGAAACTATTACAAGTCATGGTGAGAGAGACAGGAGGAGAAGGCTGAATCTCTAACAGTACAGTGATGAAAATGTGTTTTTTTTTCATATTCTTTTCCTCTCTTCCTGCTCATTTGCTTCCATTTTCTCCTTCCTTTTTATGCAGCTTTGGTTTGGCATCACAACTATCTCTTCAAGCTGACTCCACAGTAAATTTTCTTAGGCTGCTGACTCAGCAAACCAGAGGAAGAACAGGCCAGTAGCACACTTGCTAGTGATTTGGATAATATCCCTCCAGGTGCTGGATATTAATAGCTGGGCAACATGAAAAATCACTGATTCTTTTTCCACGGGCTCCATTTCTAAGAAATTTTCTGTTTATTTCCCAATTTGTTATTGGACTGCTCATCCAACACTCCTCCAAGCTCATGAATACAAAACCAGCAGGTAAAAGAATCATATTAATGTTCTTAAATAAGTGTTGTCATCATATTATTTGCCTGTCACAGAAATTATAACTACTACCAGAAGGAAAAAGAGTGAACACGTTAATGCAGGGCAACGATCTACTGCTTTGTAACCTGCTGCCATGCATTACTAAGACTTAAACATCTTGCCTGCCTAAATAAGGAAAGCTGCATGTACATAAATGTTTGTGCATTACGTTGTGAACCATACATTGGTACAATATGTGTATTTCTAGACTTTCTTTGTTTGGTTGCCATTCATGTTTTGTGCAAATAAACTTAGTAACCCGAAATTTCAAACAAGCGTGTCTTTCTTCAGCTTCTGCAATAACTGTAACTGACACCTGGTGTGCCCAGTGTGAGACTACGAGTGGCAGTATACTAGACAGAGTATCAACACAACATCAAGGTCGCCTACCAGCTTCAGGCATCTTAAACAGGAGTATCAACATGCTAGGCTTTCTCAAAAAAAAACCCAACCATCCAGGGACTTACAGTTACCTGAGGAGGAGATATCACCCTGAGTTTTCCATCACTCTGTGACTCTCTGTAAGTACCTGTCCGACCTACCTGACAGGCTAAGGACCATCTGGAAACCAAGATTTTAATTTTTGTGTCTCTGAAAGGTGATTGGTATCAAGGGCACTGTCATTATTCAGTAACACTGAGGATTTTTTTTGTGTTACACCATACATAAATTCTGAACCTTCTCTTACCCCCTTCTCTTACCTTATACAACCTGAGACTTTTTTTTTCTTCTTTAAAAAAGGCATAAGGTGTTCTGAGGTTGTTACTTTCTGCTGATTGCCCCCAGCACTATCTCCTTATATTAAAAAGGAAAATCTATAGCAGCAGTAACGTCTTGGCTAGCTGAGTTTTTTCTCCTCTAGAGAACATTCCCAGAAGTTCCCTACCTATATTTGTACATATTTGCATTTTTTTACATAAGTAATAGGGAAATCCCATGTAACTGTTCATTATGATAAAGACAGCAGCAATCTTAAAGAGAATTTGAATAGGGCTATGAGACATTATAAATCATAAGGCACATAAAGTAATTAAAAGCTGCTCATTAAGTCCTGCATTGAAAAAAAACAGTTCGATTAAAGAGCAAGGACCAACACAACCATCTTATGTTCGTGCCAGAGGAAACTCACATTCGGGCTGCAGCAGAAAATGGATGCTCTAACAAACATAGCAGGGCTGGAGAGAAACTGGTAGAATAGTGTGTCTGAATATGCTGCCTCTCATCTTCAAAAAATGACAGACACTGAAATATAAATGATCCTATTTGAACATAGCCTGGCAGGCTGGAAGTGACTGCTACAGATGAATAATGGAGGATACAGACAGGTCTCTGCTCTGTAGACTATACACACCCTTAAAAAGTTTAAGAAATTTTATCCCCTTCAGTAAACAGAGTCTAACAAACAGATCTAGTTTCTGTCTTCACCTCTTTATGAATTGATTAAATGTAATCCGATCAAGGTTTCATTCTCTGATCTGTGAGATGCTGTTTGTTCTTCCAAATCTGTATTTGCCTATCTGACCCTCATATGGTGATTGTACTTCAAAGCTAGTATACAAGAGGTATCACTTACACCTTTATTTTTCTTTTTGCTTTGTATTTTTTTTTGGAGGTCAATGAACATGTTTGCCAGCTAATAAAATGCTACGAGTAACATCTTATCATTTAAAACATTTAATCTTAGCAATATTAAAAATGCCACAAGAAATTCCAAACATTAGCTGAAGTAGTACATCTGATTGAATTATTACAGACACTTAGAACACCTGCATTGCAGTTACATTTAAAATTCAGTCCATATACTAAGCCAACTTTGTGAGTCATGAATTCCATTGTTTCTCAAATACATTTGGAACCAGATAAAAGAATGATGGTTTAGGATCCTATCATCTCCTCAATAATTTTATGATCACTCTTGTTAATACTTCCAATAAAAAAAACAAGCCCACTGCTATCACAGGTGAATGGAATGAGAAATCAATCAAAATGGCAGTGAAAGTGAATTTAGAAGCAAAAAATAAGTAGGATGAAGAAAACTAATGTGCCAACAGAAAGAGGGAATATTCAGACAAAATAAAAAATGAAAGTGACTGAAAAGAAATGGGCTAGCTTACAAAAAAATGGCTTAAAACAAACTAAAATAGCAACATAGATATTTAAAGATAGGAAAGCATTTAAAATGGGGAAAAAACAAAGCTCAAGAAATCCTCTAAAATGCATTGCAGGTAACATGCTTGTAGATACTGCCTTCAGTTCCAAGTGATTAATAAGAAGGTGGAATACCTTTGTGATAGGCAAATACAGAATAACTTGTCAAACACATGAAAAATCTAACCACCCTAGTCCCTGACAATTAGAACTGGCTTAATGTGCCAATTTCTAAATATATCTTAGTATATTATTTTCTTGTTGTCTGGTCTGTCTGTAGTTGAAGCCACCTAGAATTTTCCATTAAAACACTTTGTCCTCTTTTTGCCTTTTCTTGGTCTGTTTATGAATGCAGACACTAGTCTGGGCACTTTTTGTTTTTTTGTGTGTAAAATGGAATGCGGCTCATTCTATCGGTGAAGCCAAAAACTACACATCCAAGCAGCTGCACAGGTTCAGGAGCCTCACTACGAAGGATGGAGACATGGGACACAAAATGGGGATCGATACTAACTGCTAAGAACAGGATCTCACCTTGAGAGTAACAGGAGATTTCTTGAACAGTACCAGATGTGTTTAGAGGAAAGCAGTGTAAAAGAAGATTTTTCTTTTTTTTTCAGGAACTTTTGGGAGGATAAGATGACATTCAAATTTACTCTATATTTTTTAAAAGTCACATCCACTCCCTTGGTAGAAAATCTGAAAATCTGTGTGACAGAAAAGTACCAATTTGAGGACACCAGCACAGCACATTAGAGGTGGTTTGAAAAGAAAGTGTGTGTCCCACTGGAGAGAAAACATGTTACCACACACATTACAAAAAGAGTCCCTGCAAGGAAAGAACCATAAGTAACATTATATCATTCCCGAACTCCGGTCTGTGAAAAGAAACTTAGAGATGTAATAAGGAATAAATACTATACACAAATTACAGTACAATGTCTGTCAAAGGCACAAATCACTGGCCAAAGTGTGTGTGCAAATACACAAGTTTATGTGTGTAAAATCATTTACTTTAGTCCCTGGGTTCCTGCAAGAGCTTATAATAAAACCTGGCCCTCTTGCACAAGATCATAAACACTGCAGAAACAGCATGTACAAAAGCATATTTGATATTATTAGCCCTGGTTTGCTTCACAGTATTTCTTAGCTGTTCTTTCCAAAAGCTGGAGCTGATCACTAATTATCCAGCTCAGCGATCACAGTTTTGTCCTGGAATGCTAGGAACTGGAAACTTCTTGTCCTTTTACATTTTGCCAGGAAGGTCATCCATCTGAAAGCTCAAGAGATACGTACAGCCACATCTATTTTGCTTAATTAAAAACTGTTCACCTCTAAATAAGAAGACATCTTTTGTCCGTCTCAAGCTGAACACCAAGAATCTTGAAACATTCAAGACCATTGGTCATGTAAAAAAAAAAAAAGTCTTTTGCCTTTCCATTCATATGACCATTTACTTAATTTTATTTCCAGTCTGAAAATTATGCTGCATACCCAGGAATTCAGCAGGTCTACTGATATGCTTTCCAGTTTCACCAGGTATAGGGTGCTTCTCACTGACAATAACAGATGAGGAAACACTGAGGCTGTCTTATGCTTAGCTGTAAGATAGGAGTTCCTAAGAGACTGAGACATGATGGTTGTCATTTCTGGGTCTCAAACCAGAAGCTACAAGGTGTGTTTAGGTAATCCAATAAATGTCCAAAATCTGAATTTGAGATAACCTCCTTTTATAGGAATCTTATCCTAACATAAGCATCCAAAGCAGATTAAATGTGGGGCTTTTCCCCCTCCACATTAGCCTAGAGGAAGTCTAGTGTAAATGTATTTCAGAGATACAGTGTAAAAATTAATCAGATTCACTTAGCTAATAACTAATACCTACTAGCTAACCAGGAAAACTAGGCAATACTCAGAAGAGTCATGCATTAGAAAGAAATTTAAAGACCAGACAGAATATATCGTAAGGGACTGTATTCTTTGGATGAACAGAAGTATACTACCAGTTTCAATCCTATTCTACAGAATTTAGCAGAATAATATGCAGTTAATTAAAGCGGTTTCTAAATACAACCTAAGAAGAAAGAATGTGTATTTTTGTGTGCCAAAATAAAGCCAAGCCCTCTATGCTGACTGCTATGGACTGTAAAAGACAGGTCACACAACCAATACACATAAGCAAACTATGTAAAAACTGCTGAAAGATACTTTAGTCACATCTCTACCATATTAAATAGTTCTTAATTAAAAGTAAAAACAAAACAAATGTGAAGAATTCTTTTAAATACCTAGCTATTAAGGTGCAGCAACATGAGAAATCTTTATATTAAGCAACTGTAAAGCATTTGCATGGAAATTATAGTAATTCATGCGAATGAGGTAGAGGTTTTAAATAACAGTGCTATTTGTCACAGTATCCCTTTAAGCAACGCTTCTTGAGAAGTGATGAAAAACACAGTTGTGACCAGTGGTCTAGCAAACAACTGAGTTGAAATATGAGATGAGTTTATTATAGGGGTTGTATATTGCTCCTCACAGTTACAAAGCGAAAAAGCATGTTTTCTTCAAAGGTGTTATGGCTGTTACATGAGGCTACATAGAGCCACACTGCTCAGAGGGAAAATAGGCAGGCATAGAGTTACAATCTCCAGATGTGTTAAGACAGAGTGGTTCATGGGAGAGTATGTTGCTTAGTAAGTAAAGGCTTATGATGAAAAGAAACCCCTGTAATCTTCATGAAGAGCTGACAATCTTCAGAAAAGTGATAGAAGAGTTTGAGTGCCTGTGTATCTAGAGGCCCACTTGTACAGTTTATTAAAATTGGTTCTCTGAAATTAGAGACATTCAAAAGCACTGGCTGAACTATCTTGAGTGTTATGTTTCACTGAGCTGATAAATTTTTTTTCTCTAATTTTATCCCATCACCTGTAAAAAAAACCCAACAAAAACTAAGCCAATGGATTTGAAGCAAGAGCTCCACATTTTTTCAATTTCTATTCTAGTCTAGTCTAATGTATTATTTTAATTTTAAACTTTAATTTATTATTTTTAATTTCATTTTATTTTCTATTTAATGTCAGATACAAATAGTGAACAAATCCCCTCAAAGAATGGACTTGCCCTTCTATAGGATGAGCAGTCATCACAATTCTATTGCATATGCAAAGGAGGATTAATTGGTGTCAGTAACAGACCCTTCACTCTTAGCAAGTGCTGGACTTGAGAACATGCATTTATGAGTACAGTGCAAATAAAAACACTTTTCCTTACCATAGGAGGCAGTGTCAGAATGAAGAAGCAGATCTTCCAGTTGATGATCATCTTCTCTCTTAATTTTGAACTGCAGTCAGGTTTTGCTTGTTAACACTATTATTCGGGCTGAAGCAGCCTCTCTGCAGAATTTTTCACCAAGGTCTTCAGGTCAAGGCTCAGATCTCTACAGTGAAAGAGGAAAATTAATATAAATAAACATGAAGAGAATGAAGAAGGAATGGACAGAGGACAGAGAATCCAACACTTGAACTGTGAGTTGTACGTAATATAGATCAACCATACTTGTAACCGTATTTGTGTGGACTCCAACTATCAACAGATGGTTTTGATACTTAATTTAAAGCCAAAGGATATGTTTTATGATCTGTTACTTGTATCATGGAAACTACTGAAACAGGTTCTGTAGCTGCAAAGACGTAAATTGTACCCAAAGAAAAAGGTAGGATGGATGGATGATTTTGAACCAGAAAAAGAACCTAACTGTGTGCTTCATTTCTGAAGTCATGACTTGCCCTTCATGATTTTCAGTAATATCTCAAAAGAACAGCTGTCTGGGGGCATTTTAGGAGACTGCATGACATGATGATTTACTCACACAGATCACTTGTCCAGGTAACAAAATATGTGTTTATAATCTGACGTCTTTTTGAGAATTTAGCAATACAGTTGCAAGGGAATGAACTGTATTGTAAGGTTAAAGATTCATCTGTAAGACAGGATTGACTTATACAGATGATAGTGTCATGAATATTTGACTTCCATCACTTGATCTTTGCCAAGGAGCTAGACAGGTAGTTAGGACATCAACAGAATTGCATAGCAGACATTAGCTCTGTCCTAGCAACTCCTGCCATAAGACAGTGTTTAAAAAATCCCACTCACTCCAAACCATAATTCATCAAACAGTTTTTCATTCAAGAAAATTTTCTCTCACCTGTCTAGTTGAGGAGGAGATTGACAGAGTAGCTTGGTGGGCAACTGGCATCCAACAAAGGTTAGCACACCACACCCCTTCAAGTGCATTTCTACCCTATAGACTTAATTTGTCCAACACAAGCTCAGCCAGAGGTCCTTTGGCAATGTCTATGAACTTAGGTGCAGCATTTCTACATAGAAAGGTGTGAGAGTTTAGCCACATGGGCATGAGCTGTGTCACACCAGCTTGTTTCAGAGCCAGAGAATTCTGTCTCATCTGTTTTATTTCCAAAAGAAGCCTTTGAATGCTGAGCCCCCTTTTTAAAATCTTCTTGTCTGATGTAGATTTCCTACATGCCACCACCTATCACCTCCATGGGCATAAACACAACCAACATTCATCTTCACAACTACAGAAAAATTTAAGCAGGTAAGAAAAAAATTGCAGAAGAAAATAAAGTCATTATAGATAGTAACAAGTCAGGGATACAGAACACAAACAATTAGAGAGAGAATACAGCCAGGGTGTATTGGAAAAACATTTAAAATAACAGAAGGAATGTGAGAAAATACAACAAAGGAGAAAACAGACCAAAGACAGAAATTAAATAAACAAATGACAAAGTCAAATGCAAATAAACTTCTATGATCAGGGGATACTCAATTTTTATACTGACTGTGACATACTGCCAAGACATCAGTATTCAGAAAAAATAAGAAATAAAAGAGGTTAATTAAGCTCTAACTTTTTGTCTTCTCTATCCAGACCCTGACTAACCAGAGAACAATGATTCATAAAATTCCCTCTAAACAGATCTGCTTTCTGCCATCCTCACTCAATCAGTCACTCGTGCTCTGCTCTGGTACTGAATTTAATTACTTAACTGTATTTCTGATGGTTTATCAAATAATGAAGGCCTGATAAGATCTCAGCTGAGGAGGACAGCAAACATCTGTGGGTGAAATTCAGCAGTGAGGAGCTGGAAAAACAAAGTCACTCCATTAACAGAAGCAGCAGAAAACCAGACAGATGCATTAGCAGACATTGGAGTTAAATCTTCTTCTTGATCATTTGCACTCCTGCGTGCAGGCCAGTACAGAAAGGGCAGAGAGTGGTGTGGAGATTGAATTCTATCCTCGGATTCTGCTACCATAATACAACAGAAATATGATGTAAATACAAAAGGAGAGAGGGAGATGACTGACTAAGCAGATAGAAAGATGGACTGCAAGAAGGTGTTAACTTTCAGAATACATGCTTCCCAATATTCGAAGACCCAGTTTTACTTTAACCTGGCATTAACTGGGCTTGAAAAGTGGAGAGTGGATGTTTTATGTTTTATCTTAGTTTCAAAGGAACTTCTAAAAAGACAACATGAACATCTGCAAACCATTTCCCTGCTTTTCTTTCACATTTTGCAGAGAAAGTAAAAGAATCAACTTCATTTTTGCTTTCAAGGTAGTCATGGAAACCTGCATAAAAACTGGGCTGAGGCCTTCATATCATTCACAGGGGCTCAAGTGTTTATTAGGCAGTAACAACTACCAGTTCTGTGAACTTCTACCCTGGACCTGCAACAGAACCTGTATATATTGTTTAGCAGCTCCTAGCATGTATGATATACGTAGGTGCAGAGTGCACCTATTACAAAGAAAAGGCACAAACAGCGACTATCAGCTAAGTTTTATGAGAAAAATTAACTTTTCTAAAAATACAGGGAATTTTTATAAAGCATTTCCATTCATGGGAAAGATATAAATATATGAATACAGAATTTGTAATGGAAGTTTGAATTATATGTTGTCTTCTAATGTCAATGGTAGCCAAATAGGGTTTGGTTACCAAATGCAATAGGGTAGAATTTGGTAGCCAAATTCTGTAATCCGATTAGTAAATTAGAGATACTGGTGCTTTATACTGGGGTGAAAAAGAAAGAAGATGCCAAGGAGTATGCTCCAGCCATCACCAGTCAGTCTGGCTCACAGATCACTCCCCTGACATTTCCAAGTTCTCCTCAGAGACAAGAACTCCACAGCTGTTTATGACACAAATTTTGCTAGAATGACATCTTTGGTTTATATATGAAGAGGTAATTATGTCATTGATACTCTATTTACTGTCTTTGGTCTTTCAATACAAGGTGTGAAATCCATTGCATTTTATTATTTCCCTCCTAAAATGCCAGCTTCATAATTTATATTAAAAGTCATGATGAACCTTCCTCATGTCACCTGGGACACCTGCTAGCAAGAAATAAGCATAGCTGGGGAAGAAACCCTTCAGTGATGTGTCACCTAATTTTAGAAACCTAGAAGACACTCATATGACTTCCTTATAAAGTCTCTTTTCATATAGTCAATGGAAGGATGTAAACATAGGAAGAAAACAGTTTGTCTGACCTGTTTTAGCTGTCTACTTTACATTTTCGACTTCTCTCCTGTGAGTGCAAAGGAATTTTTAACAGCTAGCTCATATGTTGATATCTACATTGTAGATATCTAAATTTGGACAGAATAACTCTACCTCCAGGCTCTTCTGCAGTATATGGATCTGCAATATGAAATCCAAAATAGTAAAGTTTGACCTACCACAAAGGCTTAAGAAGGAATCAGTAAGTTGGTGCCAATAGCATAGCCAACAGGGCCAGGGAAGTGATCATCCCCCTGTACTCAGCAGTGGTGAGGCCACATCCTGAATACTGTCTTCAGTTCTGAGCTGCTCGCTACAAGACATTGAGGTGCTGGAGTGGGTCCAGAGAAGGGCAATGAAGCTGGCAAAGGGTCTGGAGAATAAGTCTTATGAGGAATGGCTAAGGAAACTGGAGTTGTTTAGTCTGGAGAAGAGAAGGCTCAGGAGGGACCTTATCACTCTCTACAACCACCTGGAAGGAAGTTGTAGTGAGGTGGGATTGGTCTTTTCTCCCACATAACAAGTGATAGGACAAGAGGTAACAGCCTCAAGCTGCACCAAGGAGGTTTAGATTGGATATTAGGAAAAATCTCTTCATCGAGAGAGTGATCAGGCATTAGAACAGGCTGCCCAGGGAAGTGGTGCAATCACCATCCCTGTAACTGTTCAAAAATCGTGTGGATGAGGCCCTCAGTGATAAGGTTTAGTGGTGGACTGGCCAGTCCTGGGGCAATGGTTGGACTTGATGATCTTTTCCAACCTAGCTGATTCTATGATAAATAACAAAAAATGTAAGAATATTTAACTGAATACCTGACAGCAAGAGCTCTAAATTTTCCCACAGAAAGTAGTCTATAAGGGACAATCCTACTGAGGCAAACAAAAAGAACACCACCATGGCCCTTCTACTGTCTTTAATACACCACTTATTATTTCTTGAGTTTAAATATCATGGTTATTTTCCCACAATTTACTTGCATTAATCTTTATAAATTTACTGAAACTAAAGTATTACCATGGATCACAGAAGCTGAGAATCCTACCTTTTTTTTAAAAACCAAAAAGACATTTATTTTTCCCTTTGTGTGCTTAACTGCAAAAGTCCCTAGTGTCCTTGTTTCCACTCACCATGTCTGCTGTCAATGACAAAACAGGATTTAAAGGGTAATTTCATCAGGAGGTCTAAAAGGTGGATTTTCAGAAAGGATTTACTGATACAAGGTACAAGTCAGCCCTTTTCGGCTATACATGAATGTGTTGAGGGCCTCAAGCAGAAATGCCATCTTTGTTGAAAGAGTTGGCAACCAGCAATCTTGATTTGATCATGGGATTGTTCATAAAGGAAGGGTGCAGTCTGTAGCCATTGTGCTAACACATGAATTGCTTTCGGGGGGGAGGGGGGGATTGGTTATGTCCTACAAAATCTACATTAATGCCAGAAGCAATCAAGTAGTCTCTTCTAATATCCAATGTTTTCACTATTCAGGAAAATTGTTGCTTTTGACTTTGTGAAACAATTTTTTTAAAAGGACCTAACACAATGCTAGCAGCAATTTTGCATGGAAATAGTTGAAAAAAATATATTCAATTTGCTGCCTGGCTTAGGCATTATGGTGTTAAAGAATAAACAAGTCTATCAGCAATACTTAATCCATTTCCTATATGGAGGAATATTTTTTTGATTACTACTTTTCCTTTATAGGGTGCAGAAAACCCCTATGAATATTGCTAGAACTCCTTTTTTAAAAATGAAGTTAAAGGTGTGATTACAAAATTAGGAGAGATGATAAATTGCAGATGCTGTGGCTTCCATATGAAAATGAGAATCCAGCTGTTCAAATATTTCTACATGAAGTGGGATTATCAATTACATTGATTTCCACAAGGACTTGTGTAGGAAAGAAATCAGAGCAATGTGGTTTTGCAAGAAGAATAATAAGGGGCATTCACAGAACTGGGAATTGGCAAGGATCTCTGGAGATTATCTAGTCCAACTCTTCTGCTCAAACCCATTTCCAAAGAGGTTATGAATATCTCCAAATGTTGAGAATCCATAACTTCCTGCAAGCTGTTCTAGTACTTGACCATTCTAATGATAAAAAAGCATTTTCTTATTTTAAAATTTAATTTCATACATATCTATGTGTGCTTGTTGCTTCTTGTCCTCTTGCTGGTCGCCACTGAGAACTTGGCTCCATCTCCTTTACACCCTCTCATCATATATTTCTACACATTGACTCTCCTCTTCTCTAGGCTAAACAGCCCTAGCTCTCTTAGCCTCTCCTTGTAAGTCTTTAATGATCTTTGTGGCTCTTCGCAGGGCCCACTGCAGTGTGTTCATGTGTCTCCTGTACTCAGCAGTCCAGTACTGGACCCAGCACTCCAGATGTGTCTCACCAGGGTTGTGAGAGAGGAAGTATCACTTCCCTTGACTTGCTGCCAATGCTTTTCTTCATGCAGCTGACAATGCTTTTGGACTTCTTTGCCACAAGGGCACATTGCTGGCCAAGGATGCACTTCGTGTCCACCTTAGGTCCTTCTCTGAAAAATTGCTTTCCAGCCAGGTGATCCCCAGCCTGTCCTTGTTCATAGGATTATTCCTCTCAGGTGCAGGACTTCGCATTTCTCTTTCTTTAACTTGATGAGGCTCCTCTATGCCTATTTCTCCAGTCTGTCCAGTTCCTCTAAATACAGCATAACCAACCATCTGGTCAATTAACCACTTCTCCCAGATTTGTATAACCTCCAAACATTCTGAAGTTTCACTCTGTCCTATCACCCTATCATTAAATAAAACATTAAACAGCGTTGGTTACATCCAAATGTTGGACCTTTATAGTTCAGCTCAGTCTACCTAGGCTCCCCTTACAGTCAATGAAGAAGAAAGAAGTATCCTCAGGGAGCAATTTCTATACCCTAATGCTCGAGTCCTCATTTTGGACAAAGTGAGTTACTGCTTGAGGTTTTTGTTTTGTTTTGTTTTTTCTGCATACTCAGACTGAAGAGGGCAGACAAAATTCCATCTCCAAAGTTTAAGACTCTGAAGCACTAAACGTAAGCAAAACACAGAACTGACTTCCATTTATGTCACAGCCTTTTCTTACTTTCAGTGCTAACTTTATTCCTTTTATTAACACAGCCTAATAACTTCTGTGTATGTTTTACTTCAGCTGTCCCTGATTACAATTTTGGTGGAGTGTTTTTATTCTTTTCCCTTGAGTGGTTTCAATTAAATTGAAATTCCCTGAAGATGTAAAAGTATTATAATTTGTCCTTACAAAGTACACTCCTAATCATTTCTGCGTAACCTGACAGCTCTTCTATTTCCTAGTCCTCTAGCTTTATAGAATTTTTCTAATATTAAAAAAAAAAACAAACTCTCAAAACTGTTCTAGAACAGATTTCAATGCGTTGCTCAGTCAATCCAAGAAAGAGATCTTAATGTACACCTTCTGAAGATCTGATTCATTTCTTGATCATGTGTAAATTTTGCATACTGTTCACTTTCAGACTTTACATAAGGTTAGGCTAGCATAGTTAGTTGTAGCACTCACTATTACTTTTTTAGACAGAATCATATTCTCCTGCTGCTTTTTTTTTGTTGTTTTTTTTTTTTTCTTTAGGGGTCAGACACACAGTAAAATTTTTAAAGCATACAAACTTATTTTGTCACAGCTGATATGCAGTAAGTATATATGTACCTCTTGATTCACATCAAATTCAAGGAAGTATAATTAGTTTTGGTTTAGTTTTGCTGGTAAGCCAAGTTTCATTGTGTTGCATTCGCCACAGGCAAGGAACACACGTAAGAAGTTACCATAGGCCAAAATATGTGTTAACACCTATTAAGTTAAGGTTATTCCTCTTCCAATCTCAGTAGATGCCCGTTTTACTTCCAGTAGAATCTTTCTTCAGTAAGGACATTATCAAAAAAATTTTGAAAATTCAAACCCACTATATCCCATCCATTCATATGTGTGATCATAAAGTCCAGCCTTTGTTGAGCTTTGAAAGTTTATGCTCTTCTGGAACACAGTGCATAAAACTAAGAAACACTTGATTTTTTTAAACCAAATTCTAGTTAAAATTCTTAGCTTTTATAAGGAATAAAAATGTTCATGATACAACAATTCCTCTCCTTCATATTATGCTGCTTCACCCATACAGGTATGATAAACCATTGAAGGTTACTGACATCTAAAGGATTGTTCTGGGTATCTCAGTTTTTTTTGAAATTATAATGACTATGGAAGTCTGTTTGACAGAGCTGTTGCTTCAGGCTCTCTGAAAATTCAGATAGACACGAGTGGATTATTCATCTACAGGTCAAGATTTTCTAGATTAATCTTTGCAACTATAGCAGCTACAGACTTATGAAACCAGCAGCTATGGAATATAATTCATAACTCCCTGTGCACAGGATTGCTATTCTTGGCAGATTTCCCATCTAACATCACCCATAAAATTTATCCATCAGTTCTTGCCTTGATTGGCATTATTTTGCCTATTGTATTACCTATGAGATTTATTGTGCCCTGATATTTTTAACATTCCCAGAGACCTGGTGAAATGGCATGACTTCTTTAAAGACATGGATACTCAGTTGCAGGGAAGTATTTATAAACTGCCATTCATTTAAGAAGCATCAGTAGGCAAAGTAAAAAATTATGTGAGAAGTATTCATCTTCACAGGCAGGTCAATTACTGTTTTAAAGCACCTGTGATGTATGTGGCACTTCATAGCTAATATGCAACTAATATGGGATCATAAAGGTAACTATGTGCTGCTCCATTCCATCAGAGTTTTAAGTGCTGCTTGGCAAGGTCCTTCAAAATCATTACTCCACAACCAGTAAAATGTGTTCTCTATCTGGCATATCACATTTTTGCAAGATCTAATTGATTAATTTGCTTTCCTTAACTAGTGGTTTTCATTTCCTGCCCTAGCCATAAGTGTATCTATTGTTTATTATTACATAGGAGCTTGTAAGGTCTCTGTTACCTATGGATCAAGATTGCAATCAGTCCCTGCTTTGAACCCATCTGGCTGGATATATGTCTGCTCAAACAGCATCACTGCTGAGCAGACATCCAACACAGTCAGAGGAAAGGAAAGAGTAAGAGCAGAAAAATGAGGCTTTGGACCAGAGTCCTTTATCCCCATTGCATATGAATATCATCCTAAGTGTAGTACTTGTACCGTACCTTCAAACCAATTTCTTAATTCAAGATAATATATATATATATATATATATATACATAGGAGCAGGATGCCACTCTTAGCAGCCTTAATTAGCTCTGTTAATGCGCTGAACTGATTATCTTGAGATAAAGCTGTCATTCTTAAGTTACCATTGCTCCCCAGACCCAAACTAATCTCTGTGCAAGGTGCTGCACACTCTCAGCTGCGAGAAAATACCAGGGGTATCTTTAACAAGACATTCCACTATTTCGTGCAGGCAGATTCCAGAGTTGTGGCTTTGTAGATGGTGATAGACACATGGGCAAGTCTCTGAACTCCAGCAACAGCGCATCAACTTCCTATTGTTTCTGGAAAACAATTCTACCCTTCCTATCTTAAAGCAGAACCAAAGCAATAAAATAAGCACTGAAATTGAGTTATATGTTGTTTTGGAAGGTGGTAAAAAGAATGTGCAACTACCTGATGTCAAAGGAATAAATATTTTGATGGTATGCAGAAAACAGTCTAACTCCAGCATTGATAGAAGGAAGCTTAGAAGTGTAAAAAACCAAGGTGTTCAGAAAGGATGACCGAATTATCTTTCTTCGCCTTATATGTACAAAGCCTTGTCATTTTCTAATGCAAAAGGCAGAGCTATCCTGAGTACAACAGCTTGCATTTCAATGAGCATTTTGACTTGGTAATCTATGGTGATGTCCCAGATGAATATCCATTGGGCTCCTCTATATTTCTAAACAATAGCATAAAAAGCTTTCATGGGCCAAAGCTCATCCCACCTTGATGATGAACAGATATAATGTTTCTTGTTTCTTCACTGGGTAGAGAAAATTATTACCCTACTATTTTGATTTCTCAAATGCATATCATCCAGTTCTTGGATGTCTCCCAGAACAGACTTGGGATTAAAACCCTGTCTCTTCTGTCCTTAGGGAGATCACAACACCTATTTTTTTTTTTTTTTTGGTGGGTTCTGTTTGTTTGGTTTGGTTTTGCTTTGTTTCTGTGAACAGTTTTATTCCTACCCTGACAGACAAGGTTAAGTCTTTGCAAAAGCACTAGCAAGTTGCATAACTTTTTTCCACCCACATTTCCTATTGTCCTCCCTTTCTACTGCACCTCAAACAGCCTAAGTTTTCCCAGCTGTATCCCATCTTGTGGTTAATGAACTCATTACTTTTGGACAGTATTAAGACCCTCCACAGCACGTGTTCTTGCAACACCAAGCATGGAATTCATGTCACATAAATGTAGCTGTCTAAAAGTGAAATGTCCATATTAAAGATAGCTTCCCTCAACTCCCTCCACAGTGAACAAAAGACGAGCAATTCACCCTAGTGTCACATGGATTTGCCTTACTTTAGGACAAATACTACTTATCTTTGCAAACAGAGATCTAATAAAGCAGAAAACTTGATTAGCTCAGAAGAGTCTGTGCTGAGTAGGGACAGCCCTGAGAATAGCAGAAATATAAGCAAAGGAGGAAGAAAAGCAATTGAAATTAAAGTCACTATTGGAATAAGAAG
The DNA here is from genome assembly GCF_034315485.1 of Pezoporus occidentalis. Lineage (NCBI taxonomy): Eukaryota > Metazoa > Chordata > Aves > Psittaciformes > Psittacidae > Pezoporus > Pezoporus occidentalis. The sequence goes on from NW_026914180.1 coordinate 134,969, forward strand.
ATGTTAAACTGGGAATTAGAATAAAGCTTTCCACCATCAGTAAAAAGAAGTCCTGGAAGTGCCTTCCAGAGAGAGAAGGATAATCAAAAAAGGTCTGAATTTTGAGAGGACCCTATATAACGTATTTTGCAAAATGATTTCTCTGACACATGGATTATTGCAGTACTAATAGACATAGGCACCCAATCACATGGCCTCTGACTCATAGCTGGCTCCTACCCAGCCACCATAAAGCACAGAATACGCTCATGTCTCTGGAAGAGAACTGCAAAGAGAAAATTGCAACATGTTCTTGGTCTTGCCTTCTCCTGGTAATGGAGAGACACTGAAGGCTTTTCTTGGTAGTAGGTGATGAGAGTGATAGTGGCTTAGACACATGGACAGACAGAAGGATTTCAGGCCTCAGCAGAAAAGCTCCTACTTATTCAAAAGGCAGCCCAAGTCTCCTTCCTTTGGTCTGACATAGAAAGGAGTAGAGAAAATGCTCAGAGCACAAGTAAATTACGTATTATTACCTCAAAGCATCAGATTGTGTCCTATTTCTCTGTATTTTCTATCACAAAGGAGGAAAGGAGGGAGCAAAGGAAAGAAGAGAGATTTGACACACATTAAAAATTTCAGCCCAAACAGTAGAAGTTTGCCAAAGCTACACTGAGCTTAGTAGCATCTCACATCAGGCTGCAAATTAAGGTCAAATAATGTGGAGTGCTCAGTAACACAATTTTTTTCTTGTTGCTCCAATCTCCTACCTTTGTTTTTTTGACATTAGTGCAAATCTAAATTCTGTTCAGGTCTTCATTTGCACCAACCCTGAGTTTAATCATAGAATCATAGAACCAACTAGGCTGGAAAAGACCTTTAGAGTTCATCAATCCAATTGTTACACCAGGACTGCCAAGTCCACCACTAAACTATGTCACTAAGGGCATCTACATGGTTTTTGAACACTTCCAGGGACAGTGATTCCATCACTTCCCAGGGAAACCAGTTCCAACACCTGATCACCCTTTCAGAGTATGTAATTTAAGCTCAGCAGAAATGACACCAAACAAACAGTGGCTTGAGAAGCTGATGGAGCAGTCATGCAAAGCAAAGATTATTTAGGTAGCTGCTTGGGAAAAAAAAGAAAAAAAAAAAGGAAAAAACAAACAAACAAACAAAAAAATCCCACAAAAAAACACAAAAAAAAACCCAAACCACCAAAAATCCCCAAACAACTAACTAAAATCTGTGGCCTTTAAGCGCTGGTATGGATCTATCATCATGATGATCATCATGTGTTTTTCAAGCACTTTAGGGATGAAACTTTGACACTTTGTAAACACATTAGATGAAAGGATTTTGGCCAAAGATTTCACAGTTTCAACACAGAATATAATACAGCAGTTCTCCAGTATTTTCCTATTTCCTTGTATGATCTGTGGAGAGGATTTCTTCTAAGCTCTTAAAATAACATTGCTGTAGGCAAGCACAGCTTCACAGGTTGGTTTCTCACAGATACACCTGCCCAGCCTAGTCAGTGTTTGACAAAAAACATTTTAAACAGAGAAGTAACCTAAGAAAGAGAAAGCTTTATTGATCTCCAGCACTGAGAGATCCGCTTCAGCAGCCTGCAAAGGATACAATTTATTAAGATGAAAAATAAAGATGTCCCAAAGCCCTCATTTCTGCAGCCTGCATTATTAATGAACCTCATGCCTGCAGATGGCAGAGAGATACATGCAAGTAGCCTTCTTCAGCTTTCTTCTTGTCAGTAAGGCAGAGAATTAAAGGTGGACCAGGACAACCAAGTAAAGGAGAGACCTCCAGTGGTATGTTGTAAGAGTCAGCTAGCAAAATATAAGCCAAAGTTTAACAGTTCATCTGTGCATCAGCTAATAGCCTGATAACCTCTGAGACATCCTTGATTTTAAACATGAAAGCAATTGTAAGAACTACGTAGTGGCAGCACAGTATAACTCTGAGTTACATTTACATTTATTTTCTGGCTCAGCCCATTCTAGTGAACCTGCCTCTCAAGGTCTTTTGTTGCTGTCCCCTGGGAGCGTATTCTGCAGCAAAGACAAGGATGTCATTTGAGGCACCAGGCAAAAAAAAAAGTTATCCTCCCCATGCAGCAGAAAAGATGAGTTCACATTTTATGGTATTTCTTTTACCATATCCTGGAGTTCACTTCTGTCCCTAGAGTTTGTTGGCAGCTGGAGTAAATGAAGCATGGGATGAGTCTGTATGTTGCTCTGAAATGTGTAACTCACTGGGGAGACCAGGGTAGGGACACATAAAGAAAGCAAGAGAATGATCCTCATTCAGCAAGTAAAATGAAATGTCTGCTAACCTGAAGTCAGCACAGTGTGAGATTGTTTTGGACAAGCAGAATAAGTTCTGTAATGGTGTCTGGATAGGATGGTACACAGTCACTGTGCAACGAGGACTCTCCAGGACACAGCTTGGCTGCCATTAGACATGCCCAAAGAACTGGATATTTTACTGAGGACTGCTTTATTCAGAAAGAGCCATGAAATGAAAACGCTGTGTGAGGCAGACAATAATTATTCCAATATTTTGCACATTTTGGGTGTGTGCATGTCTCTGAGATGAAACCAAAATTTTGTGTCATGAATTTAGATGTCCTTTGTTTGTTTAATTTCATCCAGCATTGCTTGGATCTAAATGATCACAAAATCTTCTTTGATGGGCAATAATCACAGGTATTACAGAAATAATTCTGGCTTATGTTCTGCAAAGGAGTGCTGGTATTCTGTATTATCTTCAAGCCAGTAATGAAAATAATAATAATTTTAAAACAAATTAATGCAGAATTACATTAAAACAATTCTGATAGAAAACAAAAACAAACCACCAACCAACCAACCAACCAAACCCAAACAAAACACACACACACAAAAAAAAAAAAACAAAAAATTAGACTATTAGGAAGTACAAGTCATAAATATGTAGGTGAATAAACCCTAAGTACAGTAATAGGTTATTTAGTGTCAGTCATTCAGATCCAATCCAACAGGCCATCATCCTCCTTGCCTTGTAAACCAGATCAGCATCTCTCTAAAATGGAAATTAATGTGGGGTTTGTTTAATCTGCCTTTTTAATCTGTTTTCCAAAGCAAACCTAACACCCCAGTTTGCTCAGACATGTAAAGACATCCTGAAGGAAATCTTACTCTTTTAGGATTATTTTACCTAGAAGAAAATATTCACTGTTGTTGAAGACAAAAGGCATATTTGCACTAGGGTTACCATTCTTATTTTGCATATCAATGAAGCTATAAAGCAAATGAAAGGCCCATATGTTGTGAAGACAAAAGTAGCAACTACTGCTATGAGTGACTTGAGTGAGAAATCATAGAATCACAGAATGGTTTAGGTTGGAAGGGACCTTAAAGATCATCTAGTACCAATCCCCCTGCCACAGGCAGGTCTTCCACTAGACCATGTTTCTAAAAGCCCCATCCAACCTGGCCTTGAACACTTCCAGGGATGGGGCAGCCCCAGCTTCTCTGGAATACTTGTTCCATTGCCCTGCTAACCTCACAGGGAAGAACTTCTTCCTAATATCTAATCTAAATCTACCCTCTTTTTAGAGGGTAGTTTAAAGCCACTACCCCTTTTCCCATTACTAACGAGGACAAGGGGTCACGGCTTTAACACTAATGAGTACTTCATACCTAGAGAGCTTTAGTATTACAGATACACATAAGATTAATTTAGCTCTGACTACCCGCTGTATTTCCTCTGAGTACAAATATAGTGAATTACACATTTTTTTTTTGGTATTCTTTCACAGTGTTCTCCTTTTTAACTATTTGCCAGCAAGTTAACAAAACTTGTTTACATTAGCTGAAAGGTGGTTGAGATTTCTTCATGAAAACAATAATTCTTTCCTTCTGCTGACCCTCTATAGAAATGAGATGCCTACCACCATTGTGTATAAATCCCATAGCAGTGCTTCAAACAGCTGCCAATTCTTGACATCTGCATTAGGCTGTGGACATCTCTCTCCAGCTGTAGCCATGCTGAAAAGAACATTATTCCTAGGCAGCTTAGAGACACTAATCCGTGCTGCGCTGCCTACAAACTGCCCACTGAGCTGACTGTACAAGCATTGCCTAACCCAATTTACACCAAATAAATTGAGTTAGCTTAAATAATAAGGCTTTACTAACCAAGGTCAATGTGACACAATTGTGTTAAGGAGTGCTCATGCAATCAGCTCAGCTGGCAGATGCAAGAGATAGTGACAAGATGGTGGAATTGGCTGGAGGTGGTGGTGTCTTCAGACAGCTATAGAACTTCACAGCACTTACATAGACTTCAGACTACAGAACTCGTAAACCCAAGATCTTCATATAACATAACTCTTTTTCTTCCTCCCTTTTTCTTGTATGTACTATTCCTAATTCTCGATACTTATAATTTTAACTATCAACTGGCAGATTCATCACTCTCGACAGAGAAGGCAGGAATGTTTTTTAGTAATGCATATATTCTAATTTTGTGATGAAGAATGTTTTTCAGTAAGAAAATATGCAGCAAATTCTCCTGCTACTTCATTTGCCATTTAATCAATGTATTCTTACCATGCACATTTGCCCTGGGTTTAGCAGTAGCAGTCATTTTTCTCCTTCTTGGTAGCTGGTGCAGTGCTGTGTTTTGACTTTTGGCCTGGGAACAGAACTGATAGCGATGTTTTGGTTTGGCCAAGGACTTTGTGAGCCTCATGCTCTGCCAGGGAGGAGGGGAAGCCGGGAGGAAGCAGAGACAGGACACCTGACCCAAACTGACCAAAGAGGTATTCCATACCACAGCACGTCATGCCCAGGATGTAACTGGGAGTGAGCTGGAAGGGCTGGGAGACTGCAGGGTTGGAGGAGGTATCGGTCAGAGCTTGGTCGGGCTGGGGGGGGCGAGTTATCGGTCGGCTGGTGGTGAGATGTTGTATTCTCTTCCCTTGTTATTTCCTTTATCATTGTTATTACTGGTGGTAGCAGTAGTGATCTGTGTTATACCTTAGTTACTAAACTGTTCTTATCTCAACCCGTGGGAGTTGCATTCTTTTCGATTCTCCTCTCTGTCCCTCCGGGAGCAGGAGGAGGGCAAGAAAGGAGGGGAAGTGAGCGAACAAATTACCTGACTGGGTTTAAACCACGACAACATTAAATGGTGCATTGTCAATTTAATTTGTTACATTCTTATTGTAGTTCTTTTTTTCATCTTCCTTACTTCTTCCTTCCCCAATACATAACCAACATATCATTTTGCATCCGATGTGGGATCTCTCTGGTTTAACCTAGCAAGTCTTTTAATTCCTGATTTGGTATTCTGCTTTAATACATTCACCCACAAAACAGCCCGGAAGGCTGGAGCTAAGAAAAATCACTTTCATTTTCTTAGATACTATTGAGTGGTTAAATGTAAAATACACATGCAGTGCACAGTTTGTAATCTCAGATTTCATCATCCATGAGTTTCAGAGCTGAGTCAAACCTGATCAGGTTTTTGATGAAAGGATAAAGATTCAAGTCTAGGCTGGAGGCACTTAACAGTGGTGAGTTACTGAGAAAAAGTACTTGCATAAGAGCAAGGAAGAGTTCACTAGAGACTGAAATTTGACTGAAAAGCACTGGTGTGATATGTGGATATCAGCACAAGTAGTCCAAAGCAGGACTTTGAGTTCAGTTAACCCTGCTGCTTAGTTATCAGGGATTTCCATTTAAATTAATGCTTCAAATCAAAGTGTTAAAATAGCAAACGGGAAAACCATATTTCCATTTGCCATTTACATTTTTAGCTTTTTTTTTTTTTTTTCCCCTAAAAGAAAAGTTGGTAATAACTGATTTGGGACACAGAATTTGGAAATTCTTTTTGATACCTGGGGAAGGTATTTCAGGAAGATTTTAAGTGGACATGTATATTAGTTACCAATTTAAAAATAATTTTTAGACCATACTATAAGATGCATTCTGATTTACCTTATAAGAATCTGTAATTTAATCATGATTTGCTGTGTTAGAATTCAACAGAAATTAAAACCACATTTGGAAATGAACACGCACACTGCACTAAGGATGGAAAAATAAAGTTTCTCATGACATTTAATTTCATTTATAATTATGTGATGTCCTGAAAAAAGGACATCACAGCATATCATCATATGTGGTGTTAGTGAACTGACTGTACTGCTCCTGGTCACCAGGGCTTGAGTTCCCTCATGTTAATTAGCAGTTTTAAATTATAAACAGAGTTATTTCAAACTCCTTCTACTGTTAAAAGAAAGAGACATCTCCAACACACGAACCATATTTTGACTTCAGTCACTTTTTGCAGATGCCTAGCTTTTGTTTGCTTGAACAGGAAGCCTACGCTGACCACTCCAAGTTCAGACATAGTAATAGCGTTTGCTCTTTAGTACTATCTTTATGGTTTCACTTTGTAGAACTTCCTTCTGTCACAGCTCATAAGTCCTTTCACTTTTTTCCTTGTCATACCTCCATTTTACTAGAATCTTATGACCTCTGAAAGTTCTCCCAGCTTCTAAACTGCACATTTTTGTTCCAGTTTCAGTCAGGCATGTTTTCTTGGAAATCAAAGCTAAATTCCTCTGCTTGCGCTTGGGGTCTTTAATTGTCAGAAGGCAGAGTGAGCGCTCATCTGACAAGGTTTCTTCAGCAAATATTAAAACAAAAATTTGGTTCACTGCTACACCAGTTCCATTCTGCAGCTCATTTATTTTTCTCCCCAAATCAGGTTCCAAAATGTGCTTTCAGAAACTACTGTGCATAATGGCAAATATGTAGGTTGGTAGCTTAAAGTCAATATTTTTTTCTTAAAAACAGTTTTATGTTGTTTTTTCTATTTGGCTTTCTCATTCTCTCTCCTGCTATAAGCCTACTTTCATGATTTGGTGAGTACCTTTTAATTGGAGTTGAGTAGGCTTTAAGGTGTGTCTACCATATATGGCAGCCACCACTCACATTACAGAGATAACCTCCCAACTTGCTACCATTTAGCAGACACATTAAGAATCCTGCAAGATCTGTTTCTTCAGCTCTCACACTGTTTGCAGATCTAAAAGTGCCAACAGTATTAAGACAGATCCCTATTATAAAAAAGAATTCCTATGTGCCAGTTTGAGCTACAAAAGAGAAAAGGCAACTAAAAAAAACACTCTTTCTTTGCAGAGAAGTGACAGTTGTACTGTAAAAGACTAAAAACAGACACGAAGAAAATACTCTAAAATTGTTCTTGTTTTTATTGTCACTAAGGAAACAACTTCCTAGGAATCTGCAAGTTGAGTGTACAAAGTGCTTGATGTGCAGCCAACTCTCTGGAGAATCAGGTCTGCCCACCAAGGGAGATTTCTCCTGCTCTGTCTCAGCTGAGTCCTTACTTCATGTGGAGATTGACCTTTGAAGCTCCAGAAAAGCCATAGTCCAGACTTGTCACAACATGAGATATCAAAGCCTAGAGTCATGACTAAGCCAAGGGATTTTGCCTTAAGATACTCCTCTCTGCAGTCCAACAACACTGCCAGGAGACAAGAAAAGCAGAGGAGCTAGAGAATGTGGGAGGCACAAGGGAGAATTTGCCTGGTCTCTTGTGATGTTTTCAGCCATACATCACCTCCCCTCTATGAATACAGCTCCCAGGCAATAATTTAGGTGTTTGTTTTTACTTTTTTTAATTGAGTCCAACAGGGTACGCACAGCTTTTTTAATCCCTTCAGCCTTTCAAATAGAGTGGCCATCTGCAAATGGCCTATTGGGAATTATGTATGAAGTTTTATAATCTCTGAAGTGTTTCCAGGAATTGTAAAGAAGAATTTTAGTTGACCTGTCTGTAAAACTATTCCAAATACCATGGAAGTAATTTAACACTAATTTAATAATAATTTAACAACAGTTTAGTGAGCAAATTTCAGACATCCAGCATGTTTTTTAGTGGTCTTTAATTTTTCAGCATCAGCACAGCCAATGTATTCCACAGTTGTAGAGTTCCTTTTATCCCAACGAAAGTGATAAACAACATATTCTGAAATACATTCGAACAAAAGCATGCATGCAGATAGCTCTTCACCAGTTCTCCTTCAGACTAAGAAGCAAATAGTGGCTAAATTCATTGAAAAGAGACATGGCTTATAACAGACAGACTTAGAAACAGAATTATTTGTTTTAATTACCAGGGACTTAGCAGAGACTTACAAATAATGGGCCAAATAGAATATGTGGAAAGATGTCACCAATATAAAATAATTTCAGTGTTTGAGCTTTGAAAATCCTTTCTTGTTACCACTAACAGGGGCCCACTTCACATTCTACTTCCTAAGGTTCCTTGGCAGTGTCAAGGAGGGCTTATGTTCTGTTATGTTTATCCAAGAACCAGAACATTTCCCTATAGGCAAGTTTACTTCTGATGTGTCCCTAGCTCCTTGTAGTCCCTAGTCTTCTGTTTCCCTTCTCTTATGTAAAACCAAGATCTGGCTCTCTGTAATTCTCCTTTTTGCTGCCTCTAGACCAAAAATGCTTAAAAGGTCTAAAAGCAAAGCTGGTCTTGCCAAGTAAACAGCTGGACCACAGTGAATCCATCTGTCAATGGCAACAATTCAATAACCACTGAGCAATCCTCTACCAAGGTAAAAATCTATCTATTCAGCCAGCAAGGAGCCTTTGCTTTATGTTAAATTCATCACCCACCTCTGTATCAGAAGTGTTTTGTAAGTTACTTGTCAATAAGAAGGGGCTCAAAGAAGCAAACTGAGCAGCCAACAAGTACCAGTGGTGGTTTCATAGTGGAGGCAAGAGAAAATTGGATTTTAATATTGCAACTACATTGGGACTGGGACCTTCCCTTGGCCTTGAGGTCAAGCAACATGTCATCACTTTTATTCATTCCGCTAAGCTGCTTTACTACAAATTAGCAGTTGCCTATGAGAACAGCCTCTGGGCCATGATTTCCCTGAGCATTGTTTGTAACTGTGGTGTTTGCCTTTATTTGTTAAATATCTTATTTATTAAATGTTGCATAGAAAGTAACTCATTTGGAAATCAGACTCTCCTAGGTTACTGCAGATTCTTCCTGTTTTCCTGCCATTACAGCAGTGTTTTATCTGTTTTCCTAACAATTTCCAGTCTACTTGGTATTCATGCCAGGAATGAGTCAAGCAAATGCACCATTGCTGAACAAATCTTACTGAAAGCAGTTTCTTCCACATCAAGGGAGGTTTATTTTACCTTTAAAAGGCAACAAAAATTTCTGTCATTGTGTATCATAAAAATAAAAAGGGACATTGCAAAACCTGTGATCGATAAACATTTGATGGTAAGCTTGTGCTTCTCTGAGCACAAAAGAGCTCTGAGGCTGTGAGTTTTCCAGAGATCATTCCTTACTAAGTACCAATTTAGGATTATTGCGGTGACATTTTCAAGATCTTCTTTGGGAAAAGAAGAAATATTTACTTTAAAATTATTTAAATCTATGAAGGATTTATTTCTTTTTTTAAATCAGGTGTTAAACAGGGGAAGTTTAGATAGGACATAAGGAAAAATTTCTTTACAGTAAGGGTGGTGAGGCACTGGAATGGGTTGCCCAGGGAAGTTGTGAATGCTCCATCCCTGACGGCGTTCAAGGCCAGGTTGAACAGAGCCTTGGGTGGCATGGTTTGGTGGGAGTTGTCCCTGTCCATGGCAGGGGGGTTGGAACTAGATGATCTTAAGGTCCTTTCCAACCCAAACTGTTCTATGATTCTATGAAATAGGGTGGCAAATCAGTATGGTTCATTTCACTGAGTATGGAGGATTTTCTATATCTATTTAGAGACTAGGTCTTTCTTGAAGGCTAAGGTCAGTTTCAGACGATGTCACTACTACCAGTTTCGTTTAGAGCATGTTAGGGTTTGTGGGTTTTTTTTCTCCATGTCCCCTTACATCAGTCATTTTCTTTAGTCTTCTTGATCTTAGAGGAGAAAAATTGCCACGAAGGTTAATATAGTATTTAGAAGTGCTGAAAGTCAAGGCAGGAGAACGAGGGGACAACATTCTAATCTTAGTTGCTCCACCAGCCAAGGAAGCCAAATCTCAAGACGCATTTTGAGGAAAGATGGAGATTATTATACGTTCAGGGCAGTCACAGAGATACGAAACAGCAAGAGAGGCTCAGTCATCTTCAAGTCTGTCTTCTTCATCTTTGTCTTTCCTGATACAAATGCACATTGTTTTCTGTAGTACAGGTTATGATCTCTGATCTGATCTTTTACCTGTTGCAGGCTAAATGTAAATACTGAGGAGCTAAACGTGGTGATTTTTTGGTCACACAGAAGTTGTAACACACTAGGGTGATGCATTTTGGAAAAGGCAAGGACACGGCAGAAACGAGAAAAATTTTGCAGGTTGGAACAAGCCCATGAATCACAAGCTGTAATGTTTTGGGTTAAAACTCTTAAAGGTGATTTATAAAATGCAAGTTTGAACATGCTTCTAATGAGTGATATGGATGAGCCTGGACATGCAGTCAGACACACCTGCATATTCTTTTCAATTTGGCCAGTTCAGATGAAATGGGCAGATCTCATTTAACGTTTTTAGATCACCTTGAGTGGTTTTCTCTGCACTCACTGCCAGTATTCCCACAGCTAACGGAGGTAAAAAGGATGTCCAATTCACATTAATTATTTTAGAAACTTGCTTTGGGATCAAAAGAATTGAGACCTGGACTCCACTGCCTATAAAGGCAGCATATAATAAACAGCCATTGAGTCCCACCCAGAAATCTGCGAACACAAAAATGTCGTATGTATATTATTTTCTGAAATTGTACAATTTCTCATGATTGATTATACATGATATGATTGGTTATACTTGTATACAATTGTCTGAAAATTCACACAACCTATGATTTAGATGAAAGGATTTTTAGATTTTGACATTTTGGTATATGGCATGCAGCACAGAATAGTCTGTCAATTCATTAAGCAGAATATCATGTGAGAACTTCTCCAGCCAGTGAAGAAATTAATGGCACGTTAATGTTCAGGTGAACTTCTTTTTCACCTTTTAAGAAAACAGCTATGTATTACAAATTATCTGATCTGTGTGATTGAACTATCACATTGTTGGTTTCATACACATATTTCTAATGGCAATTCACACACTAAACTTTTTGTGGCTGCGAATGGATTTGACAGTAGGTCACAACCATTGTACTGCATAATGCAGTAGTGGTATACATGAAAATGCTGCAAAATACATAGCTTACTTATTGAGGTTTGTCACCTAAGCTCTTTGGGAATAGAGTAGCTAAATTATGCCTTGCTGTTCCAATTCAGTGGGGACAATGGGAAGGAAAGCAAGAGGTCAATTTAATGAGCTATCAGAATAAAAATAAAAAAATAATTAAAAAAAAATCAAGTCAACTGAGTAAAAAGGGAAGCTTTTAGTTTGGAGAATCCTTTATTGCTTCCACTATGAATATGAAAGCCTTATTTTGTCAGGTCAAGATGCTACAGATAAAATGGTTCTTGAAAAGTTTATTTAAACTTCTTTCAAGGAGAGTTAATTCAGTGTTTTTTCAAACTGATGCCCACAAAGCTCCGTGGAAGAGCTTGAAGAAGTTGGGTCTATCAGAATAATACTAAAGCCTGATGCATCGAAGAGTTTAGTTTTAAGTAGGTTGTGTTTTGCTTTAATCACCATAAACCACCATAAACCTCCATGTTTTCTGGATATGGAGAAAGTGCCAGAAGAAATAAAACTAAGAAAAGAAATACAGACCTCTACCAAATTAGGTGTGCAGCTGGCATACTTTATTCCAAACAGGAGAGTGTGGAGAAACTGAGACTATCAGGTAGTAAAGTCAACGGCACTAGGAACTGTGGTGCCTTCACTCCCCACAAGGAACTTGGACAGAAAGGTCTTTTCACGTTAAAGATGCAAAAGCTTGAGGGAACCTACATCTCAAGGAAGCTGGGAAAATAAGTCACAAGGAAAAATTCCAGACTCAAGCTGGTGAAGCACAAACATTCAAAGAGCCTAGAAGTAAGAGGGAGAGAAAGATGGGTAACAAAAGTGGTGTGTCTTGGACACCTGTAAGTGTCAGGAGAAAGTGAAAACATTCACTCAGGCTGTCATAACGGAAGTAAAGCAAGATCGCAGGCATGACCCCAGCACATCTACCATAGATTCACCTTTTCCTCTGATCAGAACAGTGATGATGAATGGATGATGGAGAATGGCTAAGGTAAAAGGACAGAGCCAGCATTGAGCAGGGAGTTGTACAAGGCGACATACTAAAAGACGGCTGAGAATACTTCAGCCGTAAATTATGTATGCAGAAAAACACTTTCTGAATTATTCAATCACAAGTTGACCAGGAGCTGCATGTAGTAGTTGTATCTGCAGAAAGACAGTCTCAAAGTTTTCTCAGGGAAAATAACTCCAGGAATGATTTAGAGCTAAGTAGATACACCTGCAAGGTAGTAATTCTTTTATGGCCCAGTGCCTTAACTGTGGTATCTCAAAACAGGAATACCAAAGGGAATTTTCAAGCCCTGCATGACAGCATATGAAAATCAACTGAGCTCTTTGTGTATGTGGTAATAGCACTGAGGCCAAGATTTGATCGGTCACATTTTAAACCATCAGGACGGATCAGAAACCCAGGACAGGATTCAGACTGCAGATTAAACCATCTCAGTGGCATTTATTGAAGATTTTTCAGGCTAAAGATTTACAGAGCTCACTCTGTAGTAGATACTTAATTTATCTACATTGACTGGGCGCTGGCCTGGGGCCAGAATCAGAAGCCTAAACACTGCTATTTTATGTCACCAATACCCCAGGGTATTTTACCTGCTGCCTTCATACAGAGGGTAGAAGACATGGTGTATATCAGCATCATACCTACAGACCCCTTGTGGATGTTAGATACCCCAGGGACCTCAAATGGCACTTCACACCTGTGTTTAGGTGACTGAACTATGTCCTAAATCTCCTTTGACTGTAACAGGAACTTACGTTCTTAGATACAGCTAAAAAACAGGTAGATGTTTCAAAACTCACACCTGTCTTTAGGTGTCTAATCTGCAAGCAGAATCCTGTTTCTGGTCAGTGCAATGGAAACTGCCTTAGCAGAAGAGACCTGCAAGTCTTCCATAGAGAAGAATGAGCTGAATATCAAAGGTGAAAATGTGTCAGGGGTACACTTGCTAAAGTAACCAAAAAGGCTGTGATATTCACATCTTCTCCTCTTCCGTATAACGTTCAGACTTTGGTAGCCTCTGAAGGTTTTTTCCATGATCATCATTATCACATCCAGCTGTGGTACAAAGAGCAAGTCACAGAACAAAAAGCTAGAGAATATAGAGCAGTGTCCAGAGATTTGAATGCTGTAGAGAAACAACTTCAACATGGCTAATAATGGCTTTTCATGCTGCTCTCTCCTCTGCAATCACCAAGTACTATTCTCTAATGAAGGTCGTTACAGCTGTTCACCCACTGTACGTAATCATATTGGCTAACTAACCCATTCACTAGCACAAAAACACCATCCAGGCTGTCAAACTTCATGCAACTGGAATGAATGAGTGTGGATTGTGGCTCCAGTGACAGCTGTGACACATTCACAGCCTTAGTCATGAAGAGCTTAAGCATCTGTGGTATTTCAGATGCTCTCTCATCTCCTCTGCATCTTAAGTTAGAGTACAAAACTTCTGGAAGGAATCCAAAGATCCAGCTCTCTAAAACACAGGAAATGAGTAACTTTACTAACTTTAACTTGGGCCTTTATATAATGCACTTGTGCTGGCTTCTTTATGTAATTTGTTTCTAGGCCAGCTCTAAGAGAGGAAGTTCTGTTGTGTGTCCAACATCTTAGGTATTTACTATTTGAACTTCAGTAAATATTTTTAAAGGCCATAGTTAAGGAGGAAGGTGTTTGTTAAACCCATTTATCAACTGTCTGAGGGATTTTGTTACCTTAAAACAGACAGTGAATGTGATATAAGAAAACACTGAGGTATTGATTTTATGGCAAAAAGCTGGCTTTTAGGTCACCTAATTCTAAGCATGTCAAGTGCTCCAAGCTGGTCAAAATGTATTTCACAAGGTGCCAGCCCTAAGCTAATGAGGTCTGGTGCAGCTCACAGTGTAGCTATTCACAAATAGGATACATTTGATGAGGCTTGGAGCATTGCACAGCTTCTGGCTGGCTCAGAGAACACGCAGAACAAGCTTGCATCTGCCTGCAGAAAATCATGTAGCTGTCCTAGATGTGTCCCTGTGTTGACATATCCCCACCTGTTCACAAAATTACATACAAGCTTCAGCTGGCAAATCCCTCTTAGTAACTGAGCATGCTCTGAAGGCAGAAAGTGTTGATACACTGAGAAAGCCTCTGAGATTTAAAATAATCAATAAACAATTTAAAAAAGAGATGAACAGGTGGGACACATGGCATGAATTCTCCCTGCATGGGCCAGCCTGAGTCTGCCACTGGTGTAATAAAGGGAAGATGTGGGGGCCACCACAGCAGGCATGTTTTTACAGAAAACCTAGTATCTATCAAAATCTCCTATTGGTATGAACTAGCAAAAAATTCACCAGTCTTCCCCCCAGGCAAAGATGGGAGCAACTTCCTATCTCTGAGATACCACAGAAGGATTCATCTCAATGATTCTGGATGTGTATCTCTGAGCCAGCTGCTGTGAGAACCTCCATAGGCTGATACATCTGACTCACTTCAGGATGAGAGGAACCACAGTGCCCACTTACGACATAGTGAATTGGGGTGATGAGCTTGGATGTGATCATGTAGGTTTCAGATACTTAAGTGACAGTAGATCACCCAGGTTGCAAAATACTTCTCCTGAGTAAGAAAGCCTTCTTCCACATGAAATGAAAGATAATTTTGCCAGGGGACCCTTTGGGGCCAAATTTTCACCTGGAGAATGAGAAAATGTATACCTCCTCAGAGATGGACCTAATGAAATATCTACTCCCTGCAAAAGAAAATCTTGATTCTATCACATTTTCTTTCAAGAAAAGTTGGATGAGGATTTGAGCAACCTGGTCTACGGAAAGGTGTCCCTTCCTATAGCACAGTGGTTGGAACTAGATTATCTTCAAGGTCTCTTCCAACCCAAACTGTTCTATGATTCTATGATTTCATGATACGAAAAATGCATTTTTCCTTAAGAATCCCCACCCAACCAGATAGGACAATATACTGTCCCTTGCAGGAAAAGAAAGTAGCACAACTTGCCTAACATTCTGTGGAGCTAAAGAACAAAAATTTAAAATATTAGGCTATTAACCCACCATGCAGATTAAAAGGGTCTTCCCTGCCCTAACCCTCAGCTCCATTTAGCAGGCCCAACAAATCATAGATAACAGACTATAATTATCCTTCCATGTGCAGCTCCTGAGCAATCATGACCCAGTCATTTCTAATGGAGTGCAAAAGCCACTGTGACTGGGGATTTTCTGAAATTCCCCAACATTCGATGGGCAAACCTGCAAATATATGTGGCTGTGCTGGGTTCCCAGTAGGTGGCGCAGTGCTGTGTTTTGGATTTAGTATGAATAATGTTGATACACCGATGTTTTACTTGTTGCCCAGTAGTACATCAAGGACTTTTCAGTCCCTCATGCTCTGCCAGCGAGGAGGGGCACAAGAAACTGGGAGGAAGCAAAGACAGGACACCTGACCCAAACTAGCCAAAGGGGTATTCCATACTACAGCACATCATGCCCAGTATATAAACTGGGGGAAGCTGGCTGGGAGCCACCAATCCCTGCTCATGGGCAGGCTGGGTATCAGTCATTGGATGGTGAGCAATTGCATTGTGCATCACTTGTCTGTCCTGGGTTTTATTCCTCTCCCACTTTTATTGTCTCCCTTATTATTATTGTTACTGTTCTTATTGTCGTTATTGTTATTATTATCATTATTTCCATTATCAAACTGTTCTCATCTTGAGCCGTGTTTTTCACCTTTTTCTGATTCTCCTCACCATCCCACCGGCGCAGGGAGGTGAGGAGTGAGTGAGCCGCTACACAATACTTAGCTGCTGGCTGGTGTTAAACCAGTGGCAGAAGTTTAATGATTCATAAGGAGCTCTTAGAATTTGATATTCCAAAGATGTTATAAAGGAAATTATTATTGCTATCACCATAACTATTAAGAAGAAGAATTAGGCCATGTAAATATTTGTACCCTTTTCTGTCAGTGTTAGAGCGCATAATGAGTTACACTAACAAAACCTACAGTTATTGAGTTAATTTGTTGTTTGGTTTGGTTTGGGGGATTGTTTGGCATGTTTTTAAGAGTGGTATTAAGTAAAAGTTTTCACACCTTTTAAAACTCTTTTTGTCAATTAAATAAATCAGAGCCATTTCAGAACACAGTCCTGCATTAAGCCATCCAAGAGTAAAATCTGACACCTGAATGGGCAGGAATGAGACTGCCAAGATGTCTCTAGGGCAGATAAACTCTGATGTCAAATGCAAATCAGCTCATTTCATGGGGTAATTATCTCAGAAGAATTTGGATTCAACAGCAGCATAAAATCAGAGCAGCAAACGGAAGTCCCTGTAACTGCCTCTGTATATTTCTGCAGGAAACTTTCCAAGGGAATATTCCTCAGCACAAAACCATGTTAGCTTTAAATGCTGTGTGATAATGTGTCTACCTTTCCATCAGGAGATGGAATGATTTAGCACCTCCTAAGAAGTTCTACCCTGAAATTATTAATCTGGCTACTCTAGAGGTCATCCAATCAGCTTGCATGGGGATACAATCAATGAACTGCAGTGAATTACATAAACAAGACTTGAACAATCTGGTTTGTTTTATGAGTTCCTAGATTGTCTTGTGGAGATAAAAGTTCAAGCCTAAGAAGACAGATCAATAAATTGAGAGAGCAAAAGGTGGGTAGAGAATAAAACACAAGAAAAGCAATGGGGTGAGGACTGGATATTCTGCTATAAGGCATTCTGAATAGAAGCACGTTTTTCTTCCCATGTATTTGTGCCCACTCAATTACAATCCAGACAGTGTTTTAACAGCCACCACAGACACATGAATTCTATCTAGTAATAGTTAGTATTGTGAAAAACTACCAAATACCTTTCAGTATGCAAAGCATTTATTCCTTGAGAATAGAACAAGTTCAGCACTAAGGAAACTGGAAAAGAATCTCATCAAGGGATGCTGCTGTGTATATTGGGTAGAAGGAGTACTCTGAAAGAGTGGTGTTACAGCTATACCTGATGATATATTATCAGCAAAGATGACTTAAAAGTTGTGGATAAGAAAAAAGTGGGAGTTCCTCACTGGTGTGTTTAAATCCTTTTCAGTAGAGCTGTTCCACTTCTCCACTGTTGTGGAAATGTCACTCCAACATCCTGTTGACGGCGGTGTGCACTGATTCCCACCCCCAGTGTCTTCACAGGTGATAAGGGATGGCTGGATGTGAAAGAAGACAGAATGGAAACAAAGGAGCATGAGCCAACACTTTGCTGACTTAAAGGTTGAGGCTGCACTCTCTAGGCCAAACAGTGGGGTAAAATAAAATTCAGTATCTCCACTGACTTGTATATCCTGATACCATTTTACCTCCTCTGAGAACTGTGGCAAGTAAATAACTCCTCTATTAAATCAGGACTAAATGTAAAGACACCCAGGCTTTTCCACCAGATATGAGCTACAGCATGCATCTGTCCTGAGTTTACTTTTTCTCAGTGCTTCTTAACTCAAATACTCTGGTTTCATTAAAAGATAATCTGAGCTAATTTAGGAATTAGCATGTTTGTACTAAGTGTGCTCAGAAGGAAGGAAAGGAAAACAAAATCTGCTAGATTCAAATGAATCATCTTGGGGACATGGGTCTCAACTTATCTAAGGCATAGGCACATATGGAACTCAACCCCAGAAAAAAATATCTCCAAGATGCTGGCTCAGTCAGCCAAATGAAGAGAGATGTGATGAACAAAGGTCTGAACGTGATAAACAGTGCAGCCCACAATCTCAGAAATCTCTGATTTTCTCTCCCTGGTAGCTTCCCACAACAAAGCTTCTGCCTTCGTGTTTATGAGCTTCACATACACACTAACAACAACAGATCTAAAGAGCTACATGCGGTTGTGGCACCATGCAAGCAGCAGACATCTTAAATCTACAGGGAGGAAAGAGCCCTCCTGTTTTCCTCCAGGGATCACAATGAATGATGGAAAGCGAAAGCCAAGGAGTGATCACAATGCTAGCTCCCTGCTTGAAGATAAATATATTTATCACACATAAAATCCCCCATGACCTTGTATCTGCTCAGTACCAGTGGTTACCCTTCCAGTCACTGCACACACACACCTTTGACTGGAGAAAACAAAACAACAGAAACCTTCCACTCACAATGTCCGAGATAGGCTGCCGGTACAATAACATATTAGCTATCCTAAATGGTCCAGCAACCATTGCCCTCAGCACATAAAAACGGTGCGAGGGGTGGGGGAGGGAGGGGGAATAGAAGACCATAACCCAGAACTGTAATCAAGACACAAACAGAGACATCAACTTTAATCCAACTCCCATTATTACACTGAACAGCATTTCTTAATTATTCATCAAATTGGAGCAGTGTTGCCTTACCCATCCTACAGGACAACTTCTTTTAAGACAGCTCCAACGTGGTTTGCATTAGCCAAGTACAGACGTCTGTATAATGCGTTCTTTCTCTATAGCTACATGCACATCGCTTTAGGGACTTTGCCTTCGTGCTGTCATTGACAGTAACCTTAAGTAATCACACATTCCCTTTGATTAGCCTGTGCTAGCCATGGAAACGTTTCCCCACTGTACCTGACCAGCGCTGCATAGACTGAATAGAGAAATGAGATGGCTGTGTACCCAAAAAAAACATCAAATGAAAATCCATTTGTTGTTTGTTGACACCAACAGATTAAAAAACAAAACAAAAACAAAAACCACCCAACCAAAAAGCCACTTAAGTTACCTTGCATATTGCTGTATCAATCCAGCACTTGCACTGTAATTAGCATACATAAAATGGATAGTAATCCATAATATCCTAGGAAAAAATCAGGTCACTTTGCTGACTTATTCACTTCGGTTTATATTTTTAATTATTATCATAATTACCTCCAGTATTACTCCAATATATTCCTCAAGCTAAAGGCCACAATCTGTTTACCAGCAGATTAGACGCAGAGGAAAGATGCTGACTTCCAGGGAGTTCTTCCAAACCTGCTTCTATGTAAGTGGGACCCACAAACACCGGTATGCCACTAAACAAATCTCTGTCTTTTTCATGCATTTTCCAGTCCTGAATGGCATGTTGCATTATCTTTCTCTTCCTGTCTGTAAACTCTTCAGATTCCAATACATACCTGAACTGTTCATGTTAAATTCACAACACAGCGGTAAAGAGTCTGTCCTGTATGCTATTCCTCCGACTTAAGATGTGCTTTGCATAAAGATGGTATTATTAGAACCAGCTGTTCAAATACTGATAAGGAGAAGTGCGCAGAGGCATGCAAGCAGGGGTCAAAGTCACATTAACAGCAATTTTTACTACTACCCCACAGTAAAAAATAGAGAAGTACTGGTGCACTGCTTGAAGGGTGAATCAGAGTTTCTGCGGCAGGTGAGGATGCAGAACTGCAAAGGGAGCCCTAAGCTAAAACATGCCAACAGCAGCACCGGGTCTGTTAGCAATCAGGTTTTATTTACCAGCCATATTGTGTTAAAAACAGACGTGATTCCCATACCGAGCACGTTAACCCGTCACCACTTGCAAAGGGAGATTTATTTGTTTGGAAAGAATCAGATCTATCTCGCGGACGCCTCCTCCGACCCTACAGTTCTAGCTAAGGGCAGAGAGCTTGCATGCAATTCCCCCTATAAGAAGTATTCCCAGGACCCGAGGAGGATGAGGGGAGAGCCGGTAAATCCATGCCACTCGAAGACAAGCCGGTGGTTCCTCTCCGGTAAAGCCGGCTGCGGGAGCGGCGCTTGGCTTTGGCGGCTCCTGGGCAGAGCCCGGCGGCTGCTGCCCTGCGGCCCCTGCCCGGGGGCAGCCGGCGCAGAGCCGCGCTGGTGGAGGTCGGAGGAGAGCCCGGCGGAAAGCACTCACCATTGCAGCAGGGATCCGTCCCGGCGCTGGCGATGCTTCATCCCCGCCGTGCCGGGCGGGGCGGGAGCCGGCGGCGGGGGGACACGGGCCAGTTCCCCGGCGGAACCGTCCAGCCCCTGCCCGCGGTGGAAGTGAGCGACCGCAGCCGGGCTCCCCCCGCCTAGCTCGCACCAGGCGGAGGAGGGGTCGGCGCCTCCGAAGGGAATCCAGATTCCTCCTCCCTCTCTTGCTGGTCATGTCCAGGCTGCCTCTGCTCAGGGGATGGGCCAGGTCCTGGCCGTGAAGGAATTTGCCATGGCTAAATAATAATTAAAAATAATAAAAATAAAAAGGAAACAATCAATCAAACAAATAAAAATAACCAAGGAGAAAAATAAAAGGAAGGGAGGCAGGAGATTTGCAAACTTTTTTTCCTCCTTTTTTTTTCTTTTCTTTTTTTTTTTTAAAGGGGATTATGGTTTGTGCTAGGGAAGCAGGGATGGGAGGGATGGGGTGTGGGAGGAGAAGGGTGTGCAGGCTGGACCAGATGCTCTGCCTGCGAGTCAAGGCTATGGTGTGCTCTCCCCTGTATTGCTGTGTGTGTGATTCTCATACCCAGACAATGCTCTGCAAAGCGAGCTGGTCCTGCGGAGAAATGCAAACACCTCCTCCCCCAAGTGCCTGAGGAAAGCGAAGGGGGTACACAACCAATAGCTTTTCCTTGGATAGTCTCATTAATATGGAGGACAAAAGGAAACCAATGAGGAGAAGCGAGAGGAGGGGTTTATTTAAATTAAGTCTCTTAAATCAATTTTTTTTTCCCTTTTCATTTCCTCCTCCTACCTCCCCCAAATCCTCCTGCTCCGTGTTACCTAAGCACCGTTTTTGCTGTCCCAGAGATTTATTTATATTTTTTTAATTAATGTGACAGTGTCCGCAAAACACAGTGAGTGACAGAAGGGAGAATGGCATCGCTGCTGAGTGAAGGGAGGCAATTTGTCCCTGAGCTGCAGAAAAGTTGATTGCAAAGAAAAGCAATAAAGTAGCTGGAGTGTTGTCAGGGCCAGAAACTGAGGGGAAGCAGAGTGGGAATTTCTAGAAGCACCATTTTGCAGATGTTATTTGCAGATGGGCAGGCAGCCCGTGTCCAGGATGAACCCTCTGTGCTTGTGGAGAGGATCTCCTCACTTCCCATAGCAGACACACACACAGAGAAAGGGAAGTGACTGCATGGGAACCACAGCATCTGCTCCATCCTGTATAGCCTCAGAGCTACACAGCAACAGCAATGCAGGACTTGTACCTGTTGCTGGAAAATCAGTGGAGTAGAGCTGTAGAGAGCACCGAGATGTTTGGGGAGCAAGGAAGGCACATCCAGCTGGTTCCTTTGACTTGTATCTGGGAAAGAGCAGGGTGGTACATGTCACCTGCAAGGTAAGTGCATGAAAGCATCTAGTAATTTTTCCCTTCTGCACAGAGTAGCACTCAAGAAAAGCTCTCCAGACCTAGAAAATTATCACTAAACAAGTCTGAATACCTAGAGGAGGTCCAGAGTAACTGTCTGCCAGAGCAGACACTTCATACCACGCTGCTTTTCCTGCTGCCAACCACGCTGATCTCTGGGCCCACAAATACATGTCAAGAACTTCAGATGCTGAATGCCCACGTCCTTATCCATTCTCTGAGACCTGTACTGATGAGGTTCTTCTAATTACTCTGAAATTTCACATCACCTGGACACTGTTACTCTTCCCATTATGGAAGCCCTTCCGTCTGCTTACCTTTTATCATTTCCCCTTCATTTTATGCATCTCAAATCTTCCATTTCTCTTAGCATGTAAATTGTTTTCAAATCTCCTTGCCTTTAAGATTAGATTAAATGAAGGAGAAAAAAAAAGGCAATTTGGTCATAAAAGCAACGAGATCTATTACCTGCCCAGTGTGAAAGTCTCTGACCCAATTACTTACTTGTATGTTATTGTCACTGTGGCTCTTAGTCCAGGTGCAGGACCCTGAGGGGATATAGCTCCATCACAGAAGCACTGGACCAGACAGCCTTGTTCCCAGTCCCTTGGCACAGTAATAACCCCATGGCAGCATAGATGCCTCCTCTTGAGAAAAGCATGCACAGACACCTTGTGAATGCATTCATCTCTGGTTTTATTCCAGCACCATGGAGCAATCCAAAGAATCAACTTGACTCTTCAAAGGTTTCCTTTGCATATTTTCCTTCAGTTTTACCATCCTCTCTAGCCACATCTTACAGCTTTCAGTAACCTCACTAAATACAAAGGGAAAAAAGAAAACAAACCAAAGACATAGATCTTTATGTTATACAGCTCTGCTAATCAGCCTATGCATTCTATATAGACATTAATGAAGGAGAGGCACTGTTAGGATGTCATCTATTACACCTAGTTTATACATCTTAGTATAAACCACCAGACTAATTTTTCATGAAGTATAAAGGGAGCCAAGACTAACTAGATCAGATGTAGACACCTATTTGTTAGTCAGATCTATCTCAGCAAGTCTCATTTGTCTGCATCCTAATGGGTAAGATGCAGGACAAAGAAACCTCTACAGTAAAATGTTTGTTTCCCCCCCCCCCCCAAAAGAAAATCTATATTCATATGCAGACCTAAAGAAACTTCCCCTCCTCAACAAAATCAACAAAAAACAAGAAAACAACCACAAGAACATGATCAAACCCTAGCTATGTCACCACAAAATTTCCAGAATTCATGGCAGTCCTACCTGAAAGACCAGAAGCCCCACTATGAAATGTTGTCTGGGGTTGCTAGAGCATGGAAGAAGGTTCCCAGCTGTCCAATTAGTATGTGCTGCTCCAACATCTGCTCCCTGTCTTTCCCAGGAGAAGGGCAATTGGCCAAGAGAATCATCTAGTGGCCCATATCCAG
The DNA here is from genome assembly GCF_034315485.1 of Pezoporus occidentalis. NCBI lineage: Eukaryota > Metazoa > Chordata > Aves > Psittaciformes > Psittacidae > Pezoporus > Pezoporus occidentalis. The sequence continues at coordinate 158,024 of NW_026914180.1, forward strand.
CTGCAGTTGGACTGCCTTAGATGATCTCAGCTGATACGCATACCAGGTTTCCTATTGAAGTAGTCAGGACAGTCTACCTAAGAACTTTGAAGGCAACAATTTTCTTTAGGAGAAAACAATTAAGACATTTTCAGGCAAACTATCCTTTATTGTTATCCTCATGAGCAATCTATTAAATTGATCTTCATTATTTAAGTGTGTTTAAAGTATAATGGCCATTATCTTGGCAAGCATGAGGCACTGACATGGAGAAGGCTTCATGAGAAAAAAGTGTGAGTTACTGCCAAATGACCTAGGCAGCCATCCATCATCTTATATAGGGGAAAGACACTGGCAAGCTGGCTGCAAGAGTGTTTGCTGAGACAGGGTTAAAAGTATTTTGTTGGAAGGTCCTTCTTCTCTTTTGTTTTGACACCTCAGGTGTGATTTAGTTAGCCAAACTGCTAGGGCTGAGCTGGCCAACCATCTCTCCCTTCATATTAAGGTCAGATCTTATCTGTGCAGTCACTGGAATATAAGCCATGATCCATCTCAGCCCAAAGCTGAAAACAGCTTTGAGGAACTGTGTCCTAAGTATGCCTGTTCCTCTCCACTGACATTAGACACTTTGAAAACACTAGCCTAGCTTGTTAACACCCACAAAGTAGACCTCTACAATTAGAAGAATCCCTCTTTCACTATTAGGTTTGACAATCCTGAAATATTGAGACTCACCCAGATGGCTTGTTCTCCTCTGCCAGAACAAGAACTATCCCCAAATGATGCCACATCTTCCCACCCACACTGAGATCTCACCTGCCAGACCCTCTTGGCCTGCAAATCCTCTGATGTTAGGATCAGCTGCATCAGGGATCAAAAAGAGACCCACAGGAAAGGAGAGCTCTCTTGTGCTGCAGCTGAGTTGAGAAATACCTCATATAAGATGAGATACTGTGGTCTGAGTGTTCCTCAGTCACTTCCTATTAACTAGCAGATTTCTAACAGTGAGAAAGAAACATATCCTGGTTCCTGAGGACAAGATCCAGTGGAGGTAGAGAGTGGGAGAAAACAGCATTCCTATAGAAAATGACAATCATTTGTTCCTTTTCTAGCTGTGAAAATGAGCTGTACTGTTTTAAGACATTCCTACTAGTAGCATACTTTCCACAGCCATGAAGAATGCAGTATGCTAAACATCCCACCTGCTATGATTAACTGGGACATACTTGGTGTGTAGGCAAAGTTCTACATAACTAAGTCAAAAGGTGGTAACGCTAAGTGTGCAGTTAAAGAGCAGTAGGTATCCTGTTGTGTGCCTACTGTAAACTTTTAGTAATAAGGTAGCTTAGCCCACAAAGAATGTGTACCTCAGGATGCTGGAAAGTGGCATAGCAGCCATTAGTGAGAAGCTGAGGGAGTAAATTCACTCCCAGCTGACTGGACAGGCTGATCTGGCCACCCTCAAAGGGGATTTGAGTCAAAATCCTTTATTACTGTATTCAGCCTTTCTTTCTCTCCTCCAGCACTGTAATGAGGTTTATTGGAGAGCAACTGCATCTTCCCTTACCAACTCCCCTCCTTTCCCTCACATGTTCTGCTGCAAAACATGCTGTAGTTTACTACTTAGAAAAATGAGGGGAGGGAGAACACATGTTAAGGTTTCTTTGCAGCGCATGCACTTAAGGATAACCTGCAACTAACTCAGGTTTTTTCAAATGCAGATACAAACCACCAGAAGCTGGGCCTGACAGGAAGGCATGCTCTGCTAGCCAGCTTTCAGGCCAGCTTTAAAGAAGGTCATGGTTATCCAGATGGTAATAGCCATACCTTACCTTATCAGCCTCCACAGGCCACCACTTAACGAGGTGTATCATCGCAGTTACAAAGAATGGGAGATGTTTTACAGATACAAAGACAGGTGAATGTAGGTATCTGCATGTGAGCTAGGTGGTATGTTCCCCCTGTATTCAACGGAGGTCTGGTCATTATAGTGAGAGAAGACTAGGGATATGCATAGTTCACCCTACCATAGATACCTGCATAGAAGCATAGAATCATAGAATGACAGAATAGTTTGGGTTCGACCTTAAAGATGATCTAGTTACAACCCCCTGCCATGGTGAGGGACACTTTCCACTAGACCAGGTTGCTCCACGCCCTGTCCACCCTGGCCCTGGACACTGCCAGGGATAAGGCAGCTGCAGCTTCTCTGGGTGACCTTGTGCCAGTGTCTCATCACCCTCATGGTAAATAATTTATTCCTAATATCCAATCTAAATCTACTATTTTTCAATTTAAAACCATTACCTCTCATCCTGTCACTAAACTCCCTGATAAAATGTCCCTTTCTAGCCTTCTTGTTGGCCCCTTTAGGCTGCTCTGATGTTTCCCTTGAGCCTTCTCTTCTCCAGGCTGAACAAGCCCAGCTATCTCAGCCTGTCTCCATAGCAGAGGTGCTCCAGCCCTTGGAGCATCTTTGTGGCCTCCTCTGGACTCACTTCAGCAGCTCCACATTCATCTTATGTTGGCTCCAGAGCTGGACACAGAACTGCAAGGGGGGGTCTCACCAGAGGTCAGTAAAGGGGGAGAATCCCCTCCCTCGACTTGCTGGTCACTCTGCTGGTGACGCAGCCCCTGATACAGTTGGCTTTCTGGGCTGTGAAGACACATTGCTGGCTCATGTTGTGGTTTTCACCCACCAATACCTGCAAGTCCTTTTCTGCAGGGCTGTACATGACCAACCAAACAGCTCCCTGGACTCTGTTGGCTCTTTTAACATCTATAGGTTAGGTAACATTTTAGTTAGCAATCAGCTGCACAGAGGGAGGTCTCCAGTGCCTTTCAAGATGTCCTGGAGTACCTTTTCTTGTACCAGCTGCTGCTCCACAAGACCATGGTTCTCCTGAAGTTTATGTATTGTATCTGTCAGTCTCAAGGCAATGTTTAAATCCACATGGTCTACTAACAAAGTCTATAGTTCAGGTAACCAGTTCAAGGCTCCAATAGCTTACCTTTCTTGAAGTCAAGAGTGCAGTCGCCAATAAATTCAGTTATTTTCATTATCTGACCAACCTCCTCTTTCTGGAGCCCCAGCAACACTTGGCATGAGGGCAGCATTTGCTCTTTCCTCTTCTCAGGTAAATAAGCTGAAGATGCCCTCTGACAAACTTTTCTGATTAATGATCAGCTGTTTAAAGAAACTGCATTTTGTGAATCATCCTTGCAGTGAAAGTTACATCTCCACTAAAGGGAGACAACAGAAAGGAATGTGTGTGAGCTTCACCGATAGAGGGAAAATGGGCAAACTAGTAATGAACAAGACATCACAAGATGTCAGCAGGGGGATTAAACATATGAAATTAATTACCTATAAGAACTGGATAGTCTTCAGCTTTCAACAGAGACTACTAAGAGGGAAAATGGTGGAAGTTTATAAAAAATGATATTGAGAAGGTGAGGAAGTAAAGAAGGTCCACTGTCGTTCCTAATGCAAGAATGAAAAGAACTCAGTGAGGCCTTGTTCAAAACAACAGAAGCTTAACCTAAAATGTTGTATGACCTGGCAGATGCCTGAAGGTTCCAAGGTTTCAAAGCAAATCCATGGAATAAAAGTCCATAAAGGCAACTAAATATCACAAGACCACTTCTGGCTCAGAAATATCTGAAACACTTCTCAATAGATGCTGCAAGATAATTTAGGGCACTTGTACCTGAAATGCTTGCTTTTCGTTTATATTCTTTTTAGGGACTTGCAAGGCTACATGCTGATTTCTGGTCTAGCTCAGTGCAGACATTCTTACCTTTCCCTGTCATTGCACCCTGTCAATCAATCCGTTAGCCAAAATTGCTGATTTTAATTTTTTTTTAGTCTGGTCACTAGACTATGATATACACAGCTCTCACAACTACACTGGCATCTGGGAAGCTGAGGCATACTTCCTACCAACTCTGGAGAACAGTTATTTCTAATAGAAGGTTCAGGTACACATTCACAATGTAATAACATCTTATCACTCCTGAATATGAACAGCCAGAAACTACAAAGTGGTGATTGAGGAATTCGATAACTCTGCTTTTAGAGATTCAGACATCTAAAACAAAGGCTTCATTGACATCTTTCAGAAAAATATGTTATTGATATCTTAACCTCAATATGTCTCAACATTCCATTTTTCAGCCCTAAGCTTTATAATCAGGACAACAAATAATTGGAACAAATGAGAATAAAAATATAACTTTAGGAAAAAAAAAAAATCAGTTTTAAGGAACATAATTATTGTGTATTCAGGATATCCTTGATGAATAAAAAGAAAAAAATAATAGAGAGGTTGTTTTTTTTTTCTTTAACATCCTGTTCTAATGGAAGGTGTCTCTGCCCATGGCATGGGGGTTGGAACTAGATGATCTTCAGAGGTCCCTTCCAACCCAAACCATTCTATGATTCTATGGTTCTCATTTCTCAGTTTTCTTTGTGTCAAACAAGACCTGCTACACCTCCCTTGATTGTATAAACAAATGTCTGTGTGTGTGGATTTAAGGTTCTACATCTAATGTGAGGAATATTAACAGACTAAGGAAAGAGTTAAGAGTTTTCTTCAAGCTATACATTGTCTTAACTCAGAATAGGGAACAGGTATGTTCTTGTTCTTGCCAGTTAAGCTATAACCCAAGATAGAATAGGTAGCCAAAACACATTGGTTAAAATCAGAGACCCTTTTACCTCAAGAAGATGAATGTCTGACAGGAATTTGTTTCAACTAGTTTCTATAAAACTTGAGGTTGCCACCTGGGGAAACTGTGCCAAGGGTGAAAAGTGCACTGTGAGGAAGACTGCTTACTTCATCTTGAAGACCCACACCCACGACCATCGGAGGGCAGTGGACAAGCGCCAAAAGGGAGGAGACTTATGATAGTAAGTACCTAAACTAATTATAATATCCTTGCTGAACTCTCGGGAACCTAATGAATATGTATGTTTATGTATAATAAATATCCAGCTTGTTGAGCTCTCCGTGTGCAAGTTAGGAGGAGCGGTCCCCCTCACACCCAGCACTGCAATAAGCATACCCGCTTTATAACTCTTTGTGAGTTATGAAGTTCTGTTCTGTAAATCATATCCATGCTAGACAGCAATACAGTCTTGAAGTTTGACCCACCAAAAGTTCTGCAGGAACTCTGGCAAAACCAATGAAATTTGTTTAATTTTTGAGCTTCTAAGAAAGAAATTGCAAGCTCTCTAAATAAAATAACTGTTACTGACAATAGTGAGTATTCCTTAATTTAACCCCACCTCAACCTCTTCCTTAATGAGATTTTTTTTTTTTCCCTGATGTTTGAATGAGGACTGAAGTGATGAGGAACGTGAGTAGCACAAATGAGAACAACCAGATGTGGATGCATCTTTGTTTTAGATAATAAGAGCTATCTAGTCATGCAGATGTAACCACAGTGTGCTGATGTGAGACGGAACACTCCTTCAGATGCTGCTAAAGGGAAAGGAAATAAATGGCAAAGTGAACAATCTCAGGAGATCATGTCCATCTTCTACCACTCAGCTCTATGCTGCTGTCCAGGCAGTTTCTCCATGGCCTGGATGAAACATCTGGGAGATTGTTCCTTACAAACCTGGGTAAAACTGGAATTGGAAGAGGGACCAGCAGTGGTTATACTGTGTCTCAGTACTTGACCCTCACAAAAGGAAGCATATTATTTTCTTAAAGCACTGTTTTATTTATCAGAGGGCAGATGGAATAGATATGAAATGCCTCAAAGAGTACAAGGCTCAAAAAGATGCATTGCTCCTAACAGAAAACAAAGCTGATTATGAGAATCTCCAGTACAAGAGTGTCAGAAGGCTATTGTTCAAACTATACTTTAAGCACAGGCTGGGGAGCTGGATTTTGTCATTATGAGCCTATGAAGCTTCTGTTGTCATGCAAAGTCATACCCTAGTTTCATATGGAAGACAACAGCTGATGTTACCACTGCTCAGTCGAGATGAGAGCCAGCCTACCAACTTCTCTTCATTTTCCTTGTTCCTGAAAGTCTGGCTTTTAGACCATTTGCATCCAAGAACAAATGATCACAGATGAATTAATTTTTCTGCCTTCTAGAAAGGCAGGGAAGAAGATGTACTGGGTATTACTAGCTCTGATCAGAAACGGAAAACTGCAAAAAAGTGCCAAGAAGCTCTCAGAGAGCCTCTGAGCTGTGACTACATAAGCACATCACAGAGCAAAGAAGGCAGGCAGGGCTGCATCATGGGAAGTTCTGTGTGGAGACAGGGAAGGTGTCTCCATGTCTATCAAGGTTCTTGTTATGGGCACAGCCCTGAGAACACTTATGTCTGTCAGTCTGCTATTATGAGCCTTCCCACTGACTTAGTGAGTTTGGTCAGAGCTATGCACAATCCTTAAGTGTCAGCAGGAGGTTTAGAAGAGAAAATTGCCATTTCACTGCTATATTCTTGTTTCTGTTTCTTGAGCATGGTGGTGGTTGCATGAGGACTGACAGGATACTTGAGAGTGTTGTCTTTAAGTAGCAAGAGAAGTCAATGATATGGTTAGGGTTTTGGTTGTTTTTTTTTTCAATTTCCAAAACAGATATAATAAAAAATGTGATGATGCATTTGTTATTTCCCAAAACAGATATTCAAAAATATTTCTCACTAAAAGATTTACTAAAATAGATTTATTTAATAATAAATTTTGACTATACTTGACTAAAAAGTACTGGAAAAAAACATGATTAATGTAGCAAGGGATATACATTTATGCCTTCTCTCGCCATCCAGAAATCAGTAACTAGTAGTCTGCTGAAAGACTGATTGATAACTCTCTTTGAATTTCCACCTACAAACATGAAGAAGCTCAATACACACAAAGCTTTTATGAATAGTATTTTAATATGAATTTGTGATTTTTTCAAAAGAAATTATGCAACCAAAAATACAGATATAAAGAGTATTCCTTATCAGTATTTATCTTAGAATATTGGATATCATAGTGAGATCAAGGGCCTAAGCCAAAAATGTTAGGAGAAACAGGTGTCCTTTGGAGGTTGAAAATTGCCTGTAGTTCCTGTTTGCCAACAAGTATGGAAAGAACCTTCCAGACGCATACATTTATTAGGATGTGACTGATAAGCAGAAGTATCCTTTCAGGGGCTCCAAACAGTATCAATAGCTGTCAGAATTTACTAAATATTTTCTTAAAACCAAAGCCATCCAAGCAAATTTTCACTTTGACCTTCAATACTAGAAGGAGATTAAACATGAGTCCAAATGAGAATTTTTGCAGTGTAGATTGATGGCTTGAGGATTTATGGCATAAGACCCAAGCCAGACAACTTCTCCTTAATTAAACCATAATAAAGACAGGAGTGAAGATTTGAGGAAAATCAATGATCTATGCTGCTTCCATCTCCATCCAACACACACCTTCCTTCTCTGTAAGACAGTCTTCTTTTGCAGCATCTGAGAGATGCGTTTCATCCTCTTTATATAATTCTTACTGGAGTAATTAATGACCCAACTTGTGGCTAAATTCAAAGGTCACAGTTCCCATCTGTTCTTGATTTATAAGCTGTTTTTTTTTTTTACTTTAGAGGGTTCTGTCTTCCTTTATTTCTAGGCATAAACAGATGGCATTCAAATGCTAACCTTGCATTCAAATGTTTTTCTTCTAATATTTCTGACACAATGTTCTGAGTTAAATTCATTGCTGCACACCTCTTTGTGAGGTGAGGATCATCCAACTGTTCCCATTGTCCTGGCTTCTGTCACTCAAAATTACTTAATTCTAATATCTGGTGTTCTTGCATGAAATAGCTTTGGAAGAAGAATCTTCTCTACTGCTAAAGAAGAAAAACTGAAAAAAATCCCAAACAGCTATAGAAGAAGACCAGCAAAACTCCTTTCCTTCAAAATAACAGAAGACAGAAGCAACACTCTAGTGTGGGCTGTAGAAGGTGTATGATTACTCTATGTGAGCCAAGCCATAATGAAAAGGTTTTAATGGAAGGAGCTTATTGCTACATCTGTAAATACCACTCATGGACTTCTCTCATGCAGGACTGCTGCCTGCTGGCAGTTTTACCTGATGCAATTTTTTATGTGGAATGAGGGAATCTTTTATCTAAAGAATAAAATTTGTATGTTTTATATTTCTTTTGAAACTTCTTTATCACCTCGATTTCTTACTTCTTTTATTACATATACTTGTTTTTTTTTAATACACTGCCATAGAGCCTAGGTGCTGCATAGCATTTGTTGTGTGAAATAGTACCTTCCAATATGAGTATTAGCAATGAACAAAGATGCAACTTCAACCATTACAAAATATCTCCTACTTGTACTTGCACCAGAGGAATAGCTTTGACTGTTGTTAGTAGTAGTTTGTCATCTTTAAGTAAGTTAAACTCTATAATAACAAACATGCTTTGGCACTGGAACATAATTGGTAATTACTTTCCTATATGATCTTTCCCTCCCTGCCCCCGCGTTTTACTTGTATATATATTTTTTTTTCTTTTCTGTTTAAATTGTCTTCCTCTACTTTTGGCTGAAAGCAAATTGTCTTAAATCAAATATGACAAAGCTAAAAAATCTTTTCCCTTTGACTTCTAGTAGATAACTTCTCTGCTTTTCCCATGTTTCATGACACTGTGCAGTCTACTGTACCCTGGTATGAAATCTGATCTCCTGCAGGAGACCCTAGCCTCCCTGACAATCCACTTCCCTTCTCTGAGCATGAAAATACTACGGAAATGATCAAAAGCAGGCTCATACAAAATTTCTGTCTTCATCTCATGTAACATGAATATATGAAAACATTAGATTAAATATTCACAGTGAGAGTACACTTGCTCCTTGGGGTCTGTCAAACAAAGCAGATAAAAGAAGAAGACAAGCTAGTGATAGGAAGCAAAAGCCAGACAAACACATTTCAGAAACAAAAAATGCTTTCTTAAATAAGTGGAAAAAGTAACACCTGTACCAGAAGAAGGGGAAGATTCTTAATCTCTAAGGGATGCATCTAATCAAAGGTTAGATGGTCCTTCAATCTAGATGCTTATAGCTGAAATAATCCTTGTTTCCCTTTCTAGTAAAAAAAAAATCTAGTTCATACAGTCATTAGAAATCAGTGTATGAATCAACTCAACCTAAGGGAGGCATGTAAAATAAGTGAGAGAAATCACATCCTAAAGTATTAATTTTCTCCACTAACTTTAAAGGAACCTTGGGTCAGAAAAAAGTACATATTGTTAACATCTAAAGACAGGTGAGATTAATCCCACTCTAGATGCCTTCAAAACAAACCCGTTTGTCACTTTGAGCAGATGCTTTTCAATAACTGAATAAAATTTAATTGCTTATGATGGCCACATGAATGAGAATATGGAGAGCTCAACCCTGATAAACGGGGTTATCACAAGCTTTCAGTGATGGAACATATTTCCATAAAAAGTGATAGAAAAAGAGCAATTCAAAATGGAAGGACCTGGAAAAATCAGAAAAGTAGCAATATTATCCCAGGGGAAATGTTAATAATGATGGACTAAATTTAGTAGGGTATGTTACAGTTAGAAAGCTTTGCTCAGTCCCTAATTACTAAAGGCCAGGGCAAAAATAACACAGAAAGCTTATTACTCTTACACTTTCACCTACCTTGTTTTAGGCAAAGTGAAGACTGGATTAACAGGGAAAGTATCTGATGGAATCAGGAAATCCCTATATACTCAAAACTTCTTGGAAAATAAAACCAGCTCACCTTATTTTCTGATGTAAATAATAATAACCAAGCAACCAAATAAATAAACAAAACCCCCATCCTCTGTTCTTATTTGTATTTGGATTTTTATTCTGTGCCTGGATTTATCAGGGTTTTTGAAGTTTTTATGATTTCTTTAAATAGATTATGAGTTTCTTGCATTTGTCAGTTCTCTTTCAACAGTAGCAAGTTACACAGAGAAATACATGCTGCAGAAAGCAAAACAGAAAGACTGTTACTTAATTACTAAAATCAAAGTAATGCAGAACAAAAGACCTCATCCTTCACACCCTAGTATGGCAGAAACAAGACATGACAGAGTCTGGGAAGATCTCCCAGAAATTATTCTTTAGCACTCTCTTTTATCTTTGAATTGTCTAACTTACATTTTCATTAATTGTTTATACTTGTTTAACATGATCTTACAATGAGCAGTGTATAATGTTAATAGGTTTAATATAACTTCTTTTGTATTTTTGTCATAGCAATCTTATCTCAGAATTTAGCTTAACTCGACACACATTCTACATTTGAAATACAGAGTTTATCATATGTTGCTATTTTAAATACCAGCTTTGTTTCTGCTCTCTGTTCAATCAAAGCACAGTCTGATCCTAGCAGGTCGACACAACATAAGGTAGATATAACACGTTCTCATCCTAAGAAACTTATTGATTTATAGGTTTTTGGTCATTTTGGTTTGCTTTTTTTTTTTTCTCTGCAGTAGCAAGATTAGCAAGAGTCAAATACAACCTACATCCAGGGCAAATAATTTTCTTTTATTTTATCAATGTAACATTAATTCACTAAAAGTCTGCTTTACAGCTTAATTTCTTTCCTACTTATTTTAGTCTAAAATCTTCTATAAAGGTTAACAGCAACCTCTCTTTATTCAGTTTTGATCTTTGCACTTTATCCAACAGCAGCTCTTTACATCTCTTTTCTATTTTTCATTCCACTGGCTTCTGTCCACCTGTGCTGCTGCCAAAAAGATGCTGTTTTCTTCTGCCTGTGTTTTGTTTTTCACTTCTGTCATCTTCTGTGGGTCTTTCAAAGAAGAGGCTCAGTCAGATGTTCATCTGATTCACATCTGCAGCTTCTGCAGCTCTCTGCAGTGCCATATCTGAGTACCACCATCCTTACAAGAAGTGGCGAATGAAAGGTTTTAGAAATACTGGCATAGATAAAAATCTAGGATTCAACTCATTTCCTCTTAGTGAAGAGATTCTTAAAATAGTTTGTCTGCACTGAATGTGAAAATATAAGATGTGCTCATTCCACCAAGTGAAGATGTCTACAGTATAAATGTTTACATGTATAAATGTGGAGGGACTATCACTACAGCCCCCTCTTCCATATGTACACGTACTCAGTACAACTAAGGTCAGTAATTTCTGTTATAATACACATTGCTCATGCTGCTTTTAAGTGCATTTAACAGCCAGACATAAAATACATCCCTCAGATGTCTCTCATGATATCTTTGGCTTTTCACCAAGTATATGCACACTTATTAGTACAAGATCTATATACAGTATAAAATTGCATACGACAAAATTGCTATAGTACTATTTAATCTTCCAAAACAATTTCTCCATATATTTTTAAAGTAAAAAATATGAATCCTGCAAATACATTAAGAATCAAGCCAAGGTTGTTATTTTTCTGAAGTAATGGCTTGATGCGTCGAAGACCTGAGCTGAAGTTGTGACAGTAGTTTTAGAGACTGTATTGTCTTGTTTCTCCTTCTCTCCCTCAGTTTCCCCATTAAAAAATGGCAATTATGAAACTGGTCTCCCCTGGAAAACACCAACAAAACAACTATGAAATATGGAGTATTTTCCCTCCATCTCATGAAAACACACACACGAGTTATAACTGCACAACCTCTGGACACGGCTGTTTTGACAGGGGCTAGAAACTGGCACTTCAGTGCAGGGCAACTCACATTGCATTAAGACTTTGAAGATAACAAAATGAAAGTTGGTTCTCTATATATTTGTGACTACCACAGCTAATTTTGAAGCATCTACTTTGCTGATAAATATTTAAATGAACCATGGAGACAATAACGTTGCAGCATTATGCAGTTTTCTGCAATAGGCATGAAAATACACTCCAGCTGCAGTGCCTCTGAACACTAAATGTTCCCGTTATTCATTTCTAGTTCTTTTTTATGAGCAATAAAACACATCATTCTATCAGTTCTGCTTTTTACGCTTAGGACCATAACGAAATGCTGTGAATGAATATGGATTGGAAATCTAGAAGAAAAAAAAACCACAACAAAATCTCATCACCAGCACTAAAGACTTTATAAGCTGTAGAGCTGCAATTTTTGTGGACATCTCTTACAGCATATTTTCAAACAGCTACCCAAATCATGACAGGCAAGCAGACTGGCTTAACACAATCATTTCACATTGCACAGAATTGTCTCCAAGTAAAACTGCCAATGATTGTTCTCATTTGAAGAACTTCATAGCATCTACAAAGGAATCATAGACAGAAATTTGTAATATGAATTTGAATTAGCTCTATGGGGGAAACAAACAGCTTGGGGATTCCTGAATAACAAAGTGTCAGTGAAATAATAATTATCCCCTGTGCTTACAACACAGTTTATCACAGAGCTCTGCAATGCCCTCAGGCAGTCAGTACAGGGTTTGTATTCTGCATCGACAAAAAGCTGTGCCTCCGAAGAGAAGCACAGTACCTGCTAACAGCACATTACCCCCTAGATAATTTAGTGTTACAGAACAGATAGATGCTCACAATGATGCTTGGACAGCCTCACGCCTTTTTTCCTTTGTACTTAGATTCTTTCCAAGCATAAAAGTACTTTTCCTTCATAGGTGAGTATAAATATCAGCATGGTAGAGGAAAAAAAAAAAATAGCAGGAAAGAAGGGAAGTATTTTATAGATTTGAGATTGCTGACAAGCAGACAGGGATTTTAAAGGCATTTAGGTGCCCATGGGACTCATAAGTAGCCTTGCCTTGGAAACTAGAAGTTGTGTTGCCTTTGAAGACTTTTCCTCACAAATAAGTCCAGAACACCAAAGTAAGCAGTTTGCTAATTTTCTTGTTTCCTTCAGTGTGAATCTAAAGCAGTGATTTTCAATATCTTCTCAATATCAAACTCCTGGGGTTTTTTATATCTTCAGTGCTATATAGCAAATTTAAGCCTTCAGACATCTCAGTTGTGTTAGTTATGACAAGCCATCAGGGAAAATGGGTCAAATGGCATTCTAGACTAATCCAAAACTACTATTTTCCAGGCCGCTGAAAACCTGAATAGGCATGGAAAGGAAGAGTTCAATGACACCAGCCCCACCTTCAGGCCAGGAAGTCTTTGGATGCCAGTGAAGCAGAGATGGATTTAACCCCATTCATAAATAAAGTCATATTTTTGGATGGAACTTGTCAACTGCATATTCATGCTGTGTGACAGGACAGCACAGAAGGTGGAAAAACTAGTAGTTTAATTAATAAGTGGAAAATTTGGAAGTAATGAAGACTAGAGCAGAAAATGATGTTGTCAGCCCCTGAGCCAGCCTCTTTGAAGCTATATTGGGTCCATGGTCGTGACAAGCACACAGTTAGATCTACTTGACACAGAGACATCCGCTGCTGCTTGTCTGTAAAACAGGCACCTTTGGTTCTTGTAATGTTCTTGGAACTTTCACCTTTAGAGGTTTGTACAGTACTTTGCACAATGTTGCTTTACTCTTATTTTCTCAGTACAGTGCTGTTCTCCCTTAATCTTACATAGCTGACCACTTTTTTTTTTTTTTAAGACAAAAGAGGAAGAGAAAGACAGGAATGGAGGAAGGAAGACCATCTGGTTTTTGTTTGTTGGTTGGGTTTTGGTTTTGTTGTTTTTTCTCCAGATAACGGAAAGATGGATGATAAGGGTTTTCAAACACATCCCATATGAAGACAGGCTGAGAAAGCTGGAGCTGTTCAGCCTGGAGAAGAGAGAGAAGGCTGTGTGGAGACCTCATAGCAGCCTTACAATATCTGAAGGGGGGCTACAAGGATGCTGAAGAAGGACTCTTCATCAGGGACTGTAGCAATAGGATAAGGAGTAATGGGTTCAAACTTAAACAGGGTAAGTTTAGTTTAGATATAAGGAAGAAGTTCTGAGCTGTGAGGGTGGAACAGGTTGCCCAAAGAAGCTGTGAATGCTCCATTCATGGCAGTGTTTAAGGGCAGGCTGAACAGAGTCTTGGGTGACATGGTTTAGCATGTGGTGTCCTGCCCAAGGCAGAGGGGCTGGAACTTGATTACCTTAAGGTCCTTTCCAACCCTAACTATTCTATGATTCTATGATGGTATGTATCAAGAGACTCGATGTAGTCACCCCACTTGGTTTTCAGCAGTTAGGCATGGTTTACAGTACTAAACTGAAGTTAACAATCTCAGCAGTCCCTAAGTGAGCCATTTGCCGAGAACAGGGAGTCTGTACCAGGCTTGTAATGAACAGCAGGTAGCCAGCTTTGATCCTCAAAATGTATGTTTGGTCTCCATGTTATGTGAACACCAAAAATCTCTTCCTGGACCACAAGTGACCCTGAAGGCTATATACTACATTCATGCTGGGGCTATGCTACCAAATCCACTGGGCTCAAATAGACTCTGTGCATCTGGGGCATCTACAACCTGTGCCAGTGTGTCACCACTCTCTTTGTAAAAAAACATTTTCCCTAGAATCAGGGAGTTATCCCTGTGATCATTCTGGAATAGCAAACAACTATGACACCCAGCAAACTGAAGCTGGACTGCCCGTGAGTGCCTTGTATTTGTTACAGTGTTTTCCTTGCTTAGTTCTGGCAGGTTTATAGCTGGGCTTGTTATCTCTACGTTGCTGTCCCCCTGAGCTGCATATCATGTGCCTGTGCAGAGCAACACAGGGAAGAGCAGCGCAATGATGGCATAGAAGTGCTCTCTGGGATCCCAAAGCCGCAAACAGGTTTGGTTTTGTTGTTCTGGGTTTGTTGTTTTTTTTTGCACATCACTCATGAGGAGTAACTACATTTGCTTGCTGTGTACAGTGGTTCAGTGATGTCAGGCTGAGTTCTAGAAGGAATCAAAGACGTCATTCCTGTGAAAGCAAACTGGGAATGAAGAGGAAATTTTAAAAAATATAATAAAGGGTAATATTAAAATACTGCAACTGTCTATGCTAATTGGCAACAGTCTTAAAAATCTATGAAAGGAGATTAAATATGTAGAAAGCATTATCCAGCTCACTGATGATAAATGTAAATACGATATCATACAGAGCAGAGGCAGCCTTTTCAGTCTCACACAAAGGGATTGATCAGGGAGAGAGCTCAGAACTGTATGCAGATTCTTCACTTGCAAATAAAACTGTTTACAGATGACCAAATCTTCCTTCAATCACCACTAAAGGTATCACATCAGACAGCAGCTCTAGGTCTATTTTTCCTTGCAGGTAATGAGTCTAACTGACAACAGCAGCATCCTGGTAAGATCCTAGATAGAAGATGAAGTGTAGGCCCAAAGACAGACAGAGCAAGATAGCTCTAATGACCAGCATTAACAAGGATGCTGACCATTATTAAATCTGTGGTTTTATGGAAAGAAAAAAATAAAAAAGCTACATTTCTATGTTGTTTATTTCACAGCAAATAATCTAATGACAGCAAATGAGGCACTTAAATCCAAGAGGACCAGTGCAATGATTTCTAGTGGTTTGAACAGTTACACATCTGGCAATTAGAATTGAAAGGTGCAACTGGCAGGGTGTTTTGGCAAACAGTTATTTCAAAGAGGTTTTAGAAGGAAAGAAGATAAGATTCACTTTAATTCTCTTTGTCTATGCAAAAAAGAGTGAAAACAGTTATTGGATGTATGAAGAAGAGAATAACGTGTCATTTTTTATTTCTATACTGTTTCTGTGAAATTATTCCAGGAAAACTGCATGCCTTTGTACACTACTGCTGGGAAAAAAAAAAAAAAAGAAAAAAGAAGAAAAGCTTACAGAAAATATTTGAAACTATTTATCTAGAAAACAGACATTTGCTGCTGAGCAGGTCATGCCAGGCTCATTTTATAGTCGGTGGGAAAAAGCACGCACTTTTCAGGTGCAAGTCATATAGCATATTTCAGATATTTATCTTAAGGTGAGATAAATCATGTCCTGGTTTTCACTGGCATGTCCACTGACTGCCAATAATCAAGAGAGAATAACTCCAGCAGGGATATTTCTGTTGCAAACATTGTTATTTAATTGTAGAAATCACTGAGTGAAAGACAAAAAAAAAAAAAAGTCTGTTTTAGTTATTGTAAAGATGACTTATAGGTGACCGATAATGCTCTAAGATGAAAATACCATATTGGAAGGAAATGAGGCCTTCTGATAAGCTCTTTAACCTAATGGTAAAAGGCATTGGAGGAAGGCTGAAAGGTAAAATCAGATTACTTCATATTAGAAATAACTATATCTGGTTTTAGTAATAACAATTAAATAACAATTAAATAATTTCAAAATAATAACAACTCTAAGTCAAGCCATAAATTCTTCTTTTCTGATCTCTTCAAGTCAAAATTAATTTCTTTCTGAAGGACATGCTTTAGACAGATGCAAATCATGGAAAACAGTTTCAGGATGGGCTGAATTTCATAGAATCATAGAATTATTTAGCTTGGGAAAGATCCTTAAGGTCACATAGTCTGGTCATAAACCTAACAAGTCCAAACAAACCTGCCAAGTCCACCACTGAACCATGTCCCTAAGTGCCACATCTACAAATCTTTTAAATTCCTCCAGGGATGGTGACCCAACATCTTTCCTGAGCAGCCTGTTCCAATGCTTGACAAACCTTTCAGTGAAGAATTTTTTCCTAATATCCAGGCTAACCCTTCCCTGGCACAACTTGAGGCTATTTCCTCTCATCCTGGGAAGAAGAGACCAACACCCACATTGTTGCAACCTCCTTTCAGGTAGTTGTAGAGAGCTATAAGGTCTCCCCTCAGCCTCTTTTTTTCCAGCCTAAACAAACCCTGTTCCCTCAGCCGTTCTTCATAAGACTTGCTCTCCAGACCCTTCACCAGCTTCATCGCTCTTCTTTGGGTACCAAATGCAGTCATAAGAAGTAATTATGATCTTCCTTTCTGTCTTTCTGTCCTGTCTTTTCGTTTCTCTCTTTAGCTCTTTCTTTTTTAACATGGTGTGTAACAGAAGTGGTTACATTCATTTTGCTTGCTCACAGAAAACATTTTTCTTAATTTACAAGAAGCTGTCCTTAATAGTTGTTTTGCTTTTCAGGGTGTTTTTTTGGTTGTGGGTTGTTTACTTTATAGTGTAGGTTTACAGAGAACAAGGTCTGCTCAATTCAGCAGGCTCTGATTCAGAGACTCAAATATTTTGAAATACACACAATATGAACTTAACCTATCATGTATTTGGCAGGTATGGTGATTGCCACAGATTTTGGTAAAACTTTAGAGACTATTGTCTCTGATTAGGACCAATGTCTTCAGTGGACAGTTGGCCAGTGCAGGCTAGTCTTTGCAGTACAGCCATGTCCCTTTTCTCAGCAAACTACAAGATCCCACTTAGATTTGCTTGTACGTTAGGGCCAGGTCTGATACCTAAATTTGTGGCTTTTACACTCCAGATACTCAAGTGATGTAATAAAATCAAGTCAGACAGATCTATCATAGCCCTCTTACCATAACCCATGGAATACGGATTAAGTAATCTTCCCAGGGCTGGTGAATCCAAGTCCTCTCCATACAAGAGAGCAAAGAATGGAATTGTTCCTTGCTAGTAGGGACAATATGATCATATTGCTACTATA
Source organism: Pezoporus occidentalis (assembly GCF_034315485.1). Taxonomy (NCBI): domain Eukaryota; kingdom Metazoa; phylum Chordata; class Aves; order Psittaciformes; family Psittacidae; genus Pezoporus; species Pezoporus occidentalis. The sequence continues at coordinate 175,604 of NW_026914180.1, forward strand.
TAAAAGATGGAAGACACTAGAAGAGCTCTCCTTGTTTAAACATTTTCCCTCAGAAGATTTCCAAGTCTGGGTCTGGAGAAGAAGCTCATTTCCATGTCTTCCCCTGAGCTTAAGAAAAAGACTTTAGATATTGCATATAACTCAACATTGCACATTAATCCTCAGAGGCTGTATAAAGAGATTCACCAAGTATATTAGACTAATTAAATCATCCTGTTTGGATCATACACATTCCTCTTACTTATATCTCCACATCTCAGCTAAGCATTTAGTGTGTATTGCCTGTCTTCTGTCACTACCTAGTGTTATTAAATCTTCTGTAACCTGATGCATCTGAATTTTGATCATTGACTCATGAATTATTTATAGCAAAGGACCTTGGCTCTGATCTAAACATGGGATTATAATTATGTTATAAATCATTAACTAGCAAAAAAACCCTTATGTTTGACAAGATTGTTTTTGCCATTTTGTCAAACACATTAACCTTGTTCAAGGTATGTGCTTGTTTCGCCCTATTATCCATCACACAACTGCAACATCAGTGTAAAAAAAGTTATCTCTCTTTTGCCTGCAGGTATGTTTTGAATTTTTTTCACTAATGGTAGCTGAATCTTTCCTAAAAGTCTTATGAAAACAAGCAATGCAGATTTTAGTGATCTCTGCCTAGCCAACTCTATTCCTATGACACTGCTGTTTCAGGTCCCTTAGGCAGTTCAAAACCTGACCTGCTTACAAATCATGCACAGCAGTAACAACTGGTGAGGGTTTAGTGTGAATTTTAGTTGATTTTAGCACTTTTTTTTTTTTTAATTATCTATCCATTGACTAAAATTTTCTTCTGAACAAAACAAACATTTATTTTATGTGATGAAAACTAGTTTACCTGCAGAACATACCACGTGGTGCAGTGAAACACAGAGAAAATCTTACTTGTAGATTATTTAATTTCTAAAGAAGATATTGGTTAATATTACTAATCAGTAGCATAGGTTATGATCTCCAGCTGGATAGACTAACTATATTTGCAGGTACGTATGAACATTTATAGCAAGATAACAAGATATTGTGGGTCCTTATGGAAACTTCTTTCCAAGCACAAGGGAGAATTTAAGCAAAAGATCACAGGGAAAGATCACTGTAAATCTCTGTGAAATTTCATAATTTCTGGGTGAAGGACTCCACAGGTGGATTTTGGAGATTAGGAACACTCTTTTTCTCCAAAGACCAGACTTTCAACTCCCTTTGAAGAACAAATTGACAGATCTTATAACCTTACATTCCCAGAGTTCTGATTTGTAATTATAATAATTCCTCCCCTTTTCTTTCTTCCTCTGTTTTCCCTGGTACAGAAAAGTGGAGAGGGGGTGTTGTTCAAGCATTTATGAATTTTTTTTTCATCATTCTACTTTCCTGAGAAATTCAGATTGTGGCTGTCAACTACACTTCCCTCTGAAACAAAAACTTACCCCAAAATATTTACTTGTGTTTAAGATTCTCTTTACAAAATTTGAGTTTCCAACCAAATAAGGTTGCAAACCTCATACAGAAATGAGTGTCCATTCAGTCCATGTTGGGCATAATTTTTTTTGTTCAGAACACATGGCTGCAGAATAGGATTGCAAAGATGAAGAAAATATCCTTGATTTAAGAAATCTTTGAACTTTTAAGTCCCTTAGCAAACACATGCACAAGGGAAGAACTTGCTCTATGCCAAATGATGCTGTGTGCAGCCTTAAGGGGAGCTCCATCTTTCTGGACACACCCTGAATTTAGTGGCCAATTAATACTGCTGATCTCAGGTCAAGTTTTTGCTTTTGCTTATATACAGTCTTGCACCTTGCTACTTCTATGTAGTTGAACAGTCACTACTGTCAAACTGGTGTGTGCTGAGACTGACCTGATGGCTAATCTTTCAGCAGCAATAGATCCAAAGACTTGCCAGGCAGAGACTCTTGCATGTATTTCTAGCTGCCCTGCTATCTCTGGAATCAAAACATCTGTCAGGGAGACAGAGTAATAATAAGAAAGAAAAAGTCCACAGGTATACATAGAAACAAATGAGCTTCAACAAGTTACTGAAAGGAAATGACTTCTTCTGTGGTTTTCATACCTCCTTTGTTCAATAAAATGCCAATAATTTGAGGGCACAGTGCTTAGTTATGGTCAGTACTCTAGACACCTCTGTGCACTGTAAATACATTTATTTTGCCAATTCTTTTTCATATACATAGAAACATTTTTATTGTCATTATCATATTTCCCATCTCTACCTTCTAGCAGGTTGTAATTTTTATTACTTTCCCTTGAAGAACTTCCTCTTATTTCTCTCTTCAAACTGAATTCTAGTTCTGGAGGAAAATAAGATTTTCAGAAGTTCTGGATAATACATGGAGACCTTAATCATACACTTTTTGATTTTAATTTTCCAGTCCTCCTTAATTTTTAAGTTTTCCATAATTTTAGTTTAACTGACCATTTTCTTAATCCCTTCCAACTGAGCTCACAAATAGACTAACGGAACAATCTTTGCTAAAAGTTTAATCTATGTTATTCAATTGTTTTTTTCTAATGCATGTTTCTAATGCATATTTCTAATGCTTTTTTAGCCATCCTAGGTTGCATGGGACATCCACATGGGACTGACAGTACACAGCATCTACGGGAGACCAATACCTTCTAGATCAGCAGTTGGAGGATATTGGAATACCCCTTTGGACACAAACAAGACATCAAGTGGAGAATTAGTGTCTTTAAAAATGACGTTTATGGTCTCCTGATTGGCCCTCACTAGCAGAGCATAAAGGTACAGGTTTCCTATAGGTCCTGCAGCAAGAGCAATGTCACTGCATAAGTATTTTAGATGTCCAAGAGGACAGTGTTTAGGCAACTGTCTATTACCCTGTCCCTGGTGTCTTATAGCTAACTGTCCAGCCTCAAGCAAACCACCTTAGATCTTTTTCCCATTGAAAAGAGCGATATACTTTCCAAAGTGACATTCATGCAGGCTATTTAGATACAAAACAACACATTCTTGCATAAACAGTGGTAATAGACATAGTACAACTAGCTGACATCAAAGAGTAAATTTTTCATCAGCAGCCTGCAGTTAGACCAGCGTTATCAGACTGTGAAACTGCAGCCTTGAGAGATGGAACTCCCAGCTGAGACGGGAAGAAAAGGTAACTTCTTACACAACCCGGTCTTCAAAAACTGCTTAGCCATGATTTTCAGGTCCTTTTCACCACTAATAATGGTGTATCTTAAAAAAGGAGAATAATAATAAAAAAATATGACCCTTCTTGAAATTACTGAGGGAAAAAAAGAACGACAATCTGGCTTTGTTTGGTAAAATCTACATGATTCAAGCAAAGAAGGAATTTCACCATTGTTTGTGTTTATTTTGCTGCTTATCAGGAATAGCTTTGTCTAAACTGCTAGGAAGGTCATCATCCTAGTCATCCTGGAGCAGTCAAGACACATCAGTCAGCCATCCTGGATAAATCAGTCATCCTGATGTCCTGCAGTGCCTTAAGACCCTCTTTTTTTCCCTATGTGAATGCCTGTGCTTCCATCCAAAATAAGCCAAGGTGCATGAAGGGATAGGTTTTTCCTGGCATGTAGTTGGGTGGCATTAATATGCATTTCTAATCACATCTTCATTTTGTGGCACAACCAGGGTGGTGGACAGGCTCTAGTCACATCCTGAGACCCACAGGAACAAAATTAATACAGATAAATCCACTATACTGTGTATAGTGGTTCTCAAGTAAAATTCTTCTAAGCCCTACTCTTTCTACAGTGGAGCTGTTTTAACTACCTGTTTAATCTTCGTGTGAGCTTATCCTAAGATGTTTACTAAAGTGCATAGCTTCTGTATTTTACTATGTGATTTGCAGACGTGTTATATGAAATACACTTAATATCTCATTTCCATGAGAAGGGCATAACTCAATGATAGGGGTGATATAACAATATGACCTAGAAAGGAGAACAAACTTGTAACTTCTCCCTCCCTCCATTTAAAAAAACAAACAAAAAAAAATCCAGGAAGGAAAACGAATCTGGTTAGAATTATAACTCTATTTTTTCACCAAAAATATATTTTAAAATGCATTACATTATTGGGATGAGAAAGCCTTTTCACTGGAAAAATAAAATTACCAGCTCTTCCAACATATTAATGATATTTGTAATTGTTAACATTTCAGCTTGTTTCCCATATTATTTAAGGAACTCTTTGAGAATGGAATAAAATAACATCTTATTCAAGGAGCAATTAGTTTTTTCCCCTCTGAGAAAACAGGAATCTTACTCTAACCATGTGGAAACCAATTAAACACACAGCCAGAAATGGGAATGAATTAGTGCTTGTGAGTAACATTTACTATGACAAACTTAAGGGAGAGATTCTTTTACTCACATGGAAGTACCCACTGGCATTAGGGATGTTCTCATATTGAGGGTATCAGACATCCACACTGGCCTGGCAAACACGGCAGGATGTGTAGTAGGTTTGTGCCCTTCTGGAGCACAACTGTCAAGCTGGCAGAACCTCAGGAAGCCTAATTTTCCTGATTTTGTTTAGGAATCAGAATCCTACCCTATACCTCCATTGATTATAAAGGGAACAACAGATGGTATCCACCTCTGAGTTAAATGTTATAATGTTGGTATCCACTTCTAGTGAGCTGGATCCCCCTCATCCTTTCCTTATAGCTGTATTTAACATCAGTAGAGGATAAAACACCGTATTCCTTTTTACCTTTGGCTTTTTCAGTCTGTAGCACTAGCACAAAGAGGATCAAACAGAACAAGGTCAGTTCATCTGTGAAGTCTTCACAGCAGGGAGCATTTGTCTGGTGTAAAATAGAAGTGTTGTGTTTCTGTGTTTCTATATTTCTGTCTTCTTCCATCTTGGGCAAGAATTGTTACTTTCTCCCTACTATCCCAAGCCAGAATGGGGTGATTTCAGCCCAAGATGTACTTTATGGCTTTACTTAGGTCTCCAACAGCCTTTGAGGGCTATATGCCAGATGGGAGAAGGGAGAAGGTGCTGGGAAACATGCTAATCATCACTGACAACTGTGCTACAACCCATGCTGGTTTCAGGGAAATATTCAGATCATGGAAGGAGGGCTAAACAACATATCACACTGACAAACAAAGACACTTTTCACAGTAAGCCATAGGGACTAAGCAGACAAGTAAAACTAGCTTCTGTTGCGTTACATGCAACGTCAATCCATTTTATATGCCTTACTCTGGTGACCTCAAAGAAATGTAAGGTTTGCTGCACAGTTTTTCTTCCATCTGGCTTGTCTTAAGATTGGGAGAGGAAAAAGAAGAATGGGTAGGAGGGGTGGAGTGAATGCATGCAGCCCAAAGTGTTTTCAATAGAGCATTAATTGAAATGTTGTAGATACTGTTTGCCTCAGCTGTGGCTGTTCATAATAATTAGATTGATGGATTCAGAGAGAAACAAAAAAACTGTCTCTTTTCTCAGAGAGAAAGAAATTCAAGCACTGGGTTGGGGATTTGGGAGTCTAGTAAACTCCTGAACCTGGTAAATTGGACATGTACAAGTACTGGAGCCAGATGGGATGTACCCAGCAGGGAACTGGCTGACAAAATGCTGCCCTCTCCATCTTCTTTGAAAGTTTGCAGTGATTAAGAGAGGTCCCCAGTGTTAAAAAATAAAATCAGAAAAAGCTACGTTAATCCTTACAAAAAGACAAGGAGGTACAGAGAACTACATGCCAATTACCTCAGTCTCTGGGAATAAAGCAAACCCCTGTAGAAAGTATTTTTAAGGCACATGAAGGAGAAAGTTGAATTCTGCATGGGCTATCATAATGCAAGAGTTCATCCTTTGTTAGTTCAGTGGACAAAGGGATCTTGAAAATAGAAAAAGTATGTTTTAACCATATTAGTAACAGAAATGAAGATCTGATCCACAGGACAGGTACGGGGAACCTGGGTTCCTCAGCAATGCTTGAGATGGGCAACTTGTCATCCTTCTTTTAGCAGAGCTCTGATTACAGAGAAGGGTGAAGTACAATTCTGGTACAAAGGACATAAAGCTGGTTTTTCAAGGTCCTTTCAAGACATTATGCATTATGCAACATATCTGCATTATAAAACACCACCACACGCCCCTTTTGAGTATATTCAGGTCTTGCTCTGGCATCTGAGATGGTTTCTTAAGTAGTTACTAACTGTGACCTCTAGGAGTACAATCTAATGCAGAAGTGCGAGGGAGGTACATGACTGGGCACAGGGGGAGAGAAATGCCTAAAATGGCTGAACTTCCATGCAAAGGTCATTTATTTTGTCACTGGAAGGAAGCAGCTTCAGAGCAGACTTGCTGTTCTGAAATTTCCAAATCTGCCACTCTACTGAGGTCTGTGTCCAACCTATTTTACCCCTTTACTGGCAGGAAATGCTTCTTTCTGTGAGTTTCCCGGTTTAAAATATGCATAGACTAAAAAACCTACATCCTTTGGGATCAAAGGAGAAACAGGCTATCCACTTGATCTATGCTTTCCTGCACTGGATAATCCCACCTTTGATCAGACCTCTTTCTGTTTCTAAGCATTCTTGATTTCTTTTTCCTTGACCTCAATATACTGAATCTTTTGAGTGTTTTGTGTTTTAACTGCACCTTGCCTTCATTCTGCCAGATTTTCTAAAGAAACTCAACAGGGCCATGAGATTCCCAGGAGTCTTCTACCCTCTCTGTCAAGCTCATGAAGTTTTCTTGGTAATAACATGGATGGAAAGTGTGGGAACCGAGAAATGAGGACATCCCATGCTCTGAGGAGTGCCTGAGATGGGGACTCTTATTGCAGAGCCACCCAAAATCTGGGCTGATGAGCTACCACTAACATCTGGAGTAACAGTGAGCTCATAGTCAGCTGTGACACTGTGGCAAAAACCATAGCAACTTCTCTAAACACAGTTGTGATCCTCTGGCTGTGCCTTAAAAGCAGTCACTTCACCAGAGGACTTACAGGTTATTAGGACTCTGTCTCCTTTTACAGCAGTGCAGATGATACAAGATCACTGTATGTGCAATTTCAGCCTGGGCAAATCTCAAGGAAAGTTGAATCTCAGTAGTTAATTTAATTTGCCAATGCCACAACAACAGCTATAAAAGAATAGGTAATTGCTTTTCCTGGCAAAATAGATGACCACTATGACCTTTACCTGATATACCAGTTGTTTCTCCAGCCAGGTCACCATGCTCTCTGCTGAACAGAAAATTACCCTAAAATCTCCCTGATCCCTCTATGAGAAGTCTGACAAATTGCAGTTGAAAGAGTGTCTGGATCAAAAGTATGGTTTCCTCCAGTGACATGAAGGGTAAGGTCCATCAGCCTCCACAGATGTGGGAGTTCTCCATCCAGCTGCACCACCAATTCCCTGTGCTGTATAAAGCCGATCACTCAGACCTGCTGTAATAGGGACACTTGAGTTAGGAATTTGAAGTCCAAACACAGTCAGTACTTTCTAACTCAGGCACTTAAACACATTTGTATGAGATACCTAACATGCAGTCAACAGTTCTTTTTGGCCACCTGGGTCTCAAAAGGTTGTCTTGTGTGGTGTGGAAGCAAAATGGTGTCTCTAACGTAGCTTGACCCAGGGAAGCGCCAGTCATTCTGTCAATGCTCCACCCTACAGTCTTGTGGGGTTTTGTTGTAAAATGTGACCTGGATAGAGAGACACAGTTTTCTATTGAAGGAATGCTCACTTACAACTTACACTGGAAGATCCTAAAATGTTAACAACCTTTTACAGAGACACGCCCACCCAAAGGCACTCTGAAATAAATAATAATGCTTATAAAGTAATAAATACCATAGTTCCTTTTATTTTGCTTCTTGATTTCTACAGAGACATGGTGACACCGTTTAAGAACTTTCTGTGCCAGTCAGGAAAGGTGGATATTTTTATTTTTGATTACAGCTAAGTTACTTCTCTATTGATATCTACACAGAAACTAGAGATTAAAAAAAAAAAAAAAAAAAGAAAAAGAAAAAAAAATTTTGGGTTTCATTTAAATTTAGTCTTTCTTCCTGCAGGGTAATTTTATATTAGATACAAGGTGTCAAGGCAAAATCACACACCGAAGATGCCGTTTCTTTTCACTGACTCTATGTCCTGGCTTCAGCTGTGGCTTCTCCTTCTTGGTAGCTGGTGCAGTGCTGTGTTTTCAGCTTTAGTCTGAGAACAACACTGATAACACCGATGTTTTTAGTTGTTGCTAAGTAATGCTTACTCCAATCAAGAAATTTTCAGTCTCATGCTCTGCCAGGGAGGAGGGGAAGCTGGGAGGAAGCAGAGGCGGGACACCTGACCCAAACTAGCCAAAGAGGTATGCAACTGTCAAAGACCAATACACTGAAACTCGTTTGTTTCAGGGGGATTTTCATGAGTTTTGTTATTCCAAGCGTACTTAGAACCCTGATACGAGAGAATTCATAGGCAAGCAACATTTTTATTTTTCTAGTTCTCTTTTCTGATAGGTAATCAAAAGGACATTTGAACTCATTTCTAAGGACAAAGAGGTCCACAGAGTACCATTAAAATCTTGATGTTACTGTTCCTAGTAATTACATTTAGCAGAGTATTCAAAGCAAGCTTGCTTCTAAACACAGTAAACGCACTGGGTCAGGTAAATGTTACGATTCAGTGACTACTGAGGGTTTCATGGTACCTATAGTAATGTAAGGAGCACATGAGGAAACAGGCACCAAAGAGCTCAGTTTTTACACAGCGTGTAAATAGGGGCTTATTTGTCATTTTCAGCTCAGCTTTCCTTATGTCCTCTATCAACAGTGTTTAAGAAAAGGAAGAATTTTAATCCCAAGGTTTTCTCAGAAGCAGTTGTTTACCGGCAGAGCTCAGCTTGAGAAAACAGTCCAACCAAGAAAGTTCTGGCTGGAATGATTAATGCTGTTGTGGTTTAACCCCAGCTGGAGCAGTACAAATGCACTGACAAAATTATAAGCATCTGGCAAGGTCTTACAGGATCTGTTTGGCAAGACCAGTCTAATATTTGTGTTCCAAGTACTGAAGGAAGATAATCCTTTTGCTTTCTTATCAAGAGATCTTGGTCTCTGCTTTACAGTTAATCACCACGATATAGAGAAGGCAAAGGCCCAGGCCAAAAATACTGCAACTGAGGCTGATATTTGGAGAAAGGGTTTTATACAAATTCAAAGTTATTGGTATCCTACAGCTCACCCTTGGGCTGTGAGTTTGCAGATTGGAAGGTTTCTTAGCTTTGGTGCTGAATGTAACCAGCAAAGAGCTTATTTTGTAGCAGTTTCCTATCTGGAAAATGGTCTTAATGATACTTTTCTTCTTTCTCTTCTCTCATCTCTGGTAATGAAATGGTTATATGATGGTCAATATTAAATCACTGGGACAGGATCAGGGCTTTTGACAGGCAGGTAGTAAGTCTTATGCAAAGTGACCATGTCATAGTGTTATCTTTCCTCCTGAATGATCATCTAATTATTATGTTTTAAAATGCCCTTGATGGAAAAGGGGGACAAATGTTTCAGCCCTGGGACCTCATTTCAAGGTTGCATGTTGTAGAGAAGTGCATTATGAAAACCCTTTTCTTCCAACTGTAATTAGAGATAACTGACAGCAGTATAGCAGTTCCTCTTCAGGAACTAGTCACAGGAGGTTATCGCTGCTTAAAATGCCCATCACGTGTGTCTGCATGCATATTTTTATAGCAAGGACCTCTATGATTTTGCTTAAGGGTGTGAAAGGATAATTTACAGCCTGGCTGAGTACAGTGTACCTGCAAATACGCAGTGTGAATAGCCCACTTTAGCGCCGATGCTTGGAAAGTAAGAGTGCTCCTGTTGCATAAAATTGGATTGTGCCTGATCAAATTAATTCAGCTATTGATTCTACCTCTTGGGATCTCAGGGAAGTAACTTTACTCACTGTATAATGTGAATAAAGCTACTCAGTTCATACGCTATCAATTTGTATTGAATGGAAGAGTCAGACTGTACATCCAGGACAGCTTGTGAAGATAACGTGATTGAGGATTTTGAGTTTGACAACGATTAGGAAATGACTTCAGCTCTCATATATCTGTACCAACTACAATAGAATATTAACTCTTTTTTCCTGCCATTCTCTCACATACTAGGTATGGTATGAAAACCTTTAGCATATCCTGAAAGTGTGTATATAAGATACATTTACACATACAGACATAAATGTATATGCTCTGTATCTACTTGTATACGTATGCATATATATATTTACATACACAGAAGTACACTGCATTTTTGCTTTCACTGGATCTTCAAAGTAGTTACATGTCAAACCAGCCTCTTACAGACATGAAAGCAAAAAAAAAATAAAAAAAATAGAATATTAGCTTAGATCTGATTCATGTCACACAGCTTTTGATAGACATGTAGACATTCAGCTTTTGATAGACATGTAGACATTCAGATCTGCACCAGTCATCCTAGGCTCTCATTCTAACCACCTCTTTGGGTTAGAATGCACTTTGGGGAATAATTCATATGCCCTATTGTAGACTTTATGTATCCCCAAAGTGCCTTTTATTTTCCTTCAATTATAGAGGGACTCAGGAGTCACTAGATCAAAGGTAGACACCTATACTGCACGTCTGTATTTAGCCAGATGAGTCCCATTCCCTGTTATTCTAAAATGCAGATGGCACAAGGTCTGAGGCACGGGAGCAGACAGATACACAGAATATAAATTAAGAATGCAAATTTATTTGTAGCTGAAATATGGGGCACCGAGCTCAGATAACTTGACGTACATAACATGGGAATTTAAAGTCAGAACCAGGAGTAAACTTGGCATTATTCTGAATCCCTCTACAAGGTCTTATTTACAAACTACACTTACCATCAGTGTAATTAAAGCAGCAATTAATACCAAAGAAACAACCTTAAATAAGCTGACCTAGGCAAACCATTGAGTCATTATTCTTGTTCGACATTTGTCTTCTTTACTTTGGAGGAGGAATTAAATACCATCTTTTTCCTGCTACCTGTATCTTAAGAAAAAGATAATAAAAAAAGATCTTGAGAAAATCTACCACGAATGACTGCTCAAGAAATATATAGTACAAGATAAAGCTGCATGAAAGATAAAGCTACAACCTGTAGTTATCATCACAGGTATTGGCCACAGTAAGGTGAGGTTTCACATATATTTATATATCCTTTTATCTTTGCCCTTAGGAAAGATCAAAGGAAGTTCAAGTTATTTCTGTTTCTGCTCAGTGCTTTGTAAGTTGTGCAAATATTTTGCCTAATGCAGTGTTACAGTCCTTTGGGAACTGGATTGAGTTCACTGAACACATTGCTCATGATCATTTCGCCCATGTGTTTTAATCTTGGTTAAAGAAAAAATTCTTTAACCTATTATTGTAACAAGCCAGAAGCCAAAAAAAGCAGCAATTAAGCAGGGAATGAGTACATTTGTTTTGAATGCTTTTACTTAAGATTTTTTAGAAATGAAATCCTGAAAATTAAGCCCAAAGATTCATGTGTTTGCTATTTCAAGAGGTATTGCTATCATGACTTTGAGAGACTGAGACTGCTGCACTCCTGCAAGTTTATAAGACTGGCAGGTCCTGATTTCTACCTTTAATTAACCCTTACATAAACTGCTTGTGCTAGGAATGTCATTAATATTTGCGCCATTCTAATACTGGCAGTGGCTATCTTCAGTCTTTACAAAGTATTGCACAGCAAGGGGAAAAATGAAGCCTGAATATTATAGTTCTTACAATTAAAGAAAGTAAGTCATGATTGTGAGAAAAACTTCAAGAATAGTATGCATTTGACATGACAGTTTGTGGTAAACATTTTGTAAGAATAGCACAAGACTTAGTCCTACTTTGTAAAGAAAGTAAAGATTATACAGCGATAGAAAGAGGAAGACCTGCTTGAGTAAATCTGATTTCTATGCCTACAATGAAGTAAGTTTATCCCAGCTTGTTATTTCCCTTATCATCATTATTATTGGTGGTAGCAGTAGTGGTTTTGTGTTATACCTTATTTACCAGGCTGTTCTTGTCTCAGTCAGTGAGAGTTACATTCTTTTGACTGTCTTTCCCATCTCTCTGGGAGTGGGGGTTGGGGGAGAAGAAGGGAGGGAGCAAGAAAGTGGTTGTGTGGTTCTGAGTTACCGGCTGGGCTTACAGCACGACACACACAGACAGGATTCTGTAGGCAATTAGGAGGAATCTCTGGGTAGGTAGCTCTTGTCCTTCTGGGAGATTTCCATTTCCCGCACCTCAGCTGGGAATACCATACTGTCACTGCTGGGACAAATGAGGCTGCGGAATTCCTGAAGTTTGGGGAAGGTAGTTTCTTTCCACAAGTACTCAGTGAGCCAACTAGGAAAGGTGCCTTCCTAGACTTGCTCTTTGTGAATCAAGAGGGATGCATGTGAGGTGTGGTCGTAGGAGGCTGTCTTGGCCACCCTAATCCCAAAGACCTTGAGCTCAAACTCTTGGGTGGCATGAGGCAAAAGTTCAATAGAGTTACTACTCTGGGTATCAAGAGAGTAAAACTGAAGCTGCAGAGAGACCTACTTGGCAGGGCCTCCTGGGCATGAGCTTTTGAGATCTTAGGGGACCATGAGAGCTGCTTGTTTTTAAAGAATCATCTTTTGAAAGCAGAGGAGCAGCAATCCCATTGTGTCAATGGAAGTCAAGCAGGTGCAGCAGAAGAGCAGCTTGGAACTCCTCCTGGAAGTGGGGTGGGAACAGAAGTTGTGTGCTTTCTAGAAGCAAGGTCAAGCTTTTCAGGAAGACTACTGATCTGTGGCTCACACATGGAGGGAGACATCATGAAAGGCCAAAGCTCATCTAGAGATGGAACTGCTCAGTGTTCTGTCAGACAACAACAAAAGGCTTTTTGAAGTATGCTAATAACAAGCGGATGCCTCAGAAAAGTATCGGACCAATACTTTATGAAGATGACCACTGAAAAGTGGGGATAAAGAAACGACAGAGGCATTTAATGCTTTTGTGTTGCCTCAGTCTTCAGTGCGCATGGTAAACTTGGGGCTCCCCAGGTCCTGTGAGTGGGAAGACCGTGGCTGCAGGAGTCGTGACTTTCCATGGGTGGACACTGCAGTTCTAAGGCAGGACTAACCCGGTGCTGGCCCAGCAACAGCTCCAGTGCCTGCACGACGGTGCTGCTAGTGGCAGCACCAGCGGCACTAGGGTGCTTCTGTCTTGTGGAGGAGCGCTCCAGCCCTGAGCGTAACGAGTTTTTACTTGCGAGGCCCTGTCAGGATGGGTCAGTGGCTCTGCTGCTGCGGGTCCAGGTGGGTTGCCCCACAGCTCAGGGAGGCACCGACAGAGCCGGGCCCTGCAGCAGCTGCCTTGCTCATGCCCAATGGTGTCTGTCCTGCAGGGATGACCCTGGCCCCGACCAGCACTGTGAGCCCAACCCGGTGTTGCCCGAGCTGCTGATCTGGGCACGCATGCGGGTGACCCAGGGCTGTGGCCAGAGGAAGAAGAGGGACCTCCTCCTCTTCGGAGACAACCTGGTCATCGCCAAGACCAAGTAAGACAGCCAGAGCCCAGCTACCTTTCCTCCCAACCCCTGCCCTTGGCCCCAGAGCAGGGACAGCCAAGGAACAGCCCCAGGCCCCCAGCACCCTGGTGCTGGATGCACCTGTGGCCGTGCCCACGGCAGGCGGGCACTAGAGGGGAGCCAGTGGGCTTGGCCACCTCCAGGTCACTCCCTGCCGCTCCCCTCTGCAGACGTGGCAGCACTCCGCACCCGCAGCTGTGCCTGGCCCTGGGCCTGCTCCAGGTGCCGAGCAGTGGGAAAAGCTCAGCTGGCGATGTTGCCGAAGAGGAGGAGGAAGGGAAGGCCACCAGCTCCCTTGTCTTCCTCTGGCCCTGCGGCTCCTGTGTTGTCACGTTCTGGTGAGTCCTGGTGCAACGTCCCACCAGAGGGGTGGGCAGTACCTCTGCCCTGCCCCATGGGGCATCGTCCACTGGGGCACAGCAGGCACTCAGGCTGTTTCTCCTCTCTTTTGGCAGCTCCTGAGTAGTGAAGAAACTCTGGGTCAGCGCCCTCCTTGGCTAAGCCCTTCCTGGCACTGCAGCATGGGCTGTCCGTGCTCCCATCATAGGGGCATGCTCCGTGAGTGGCATCCGAACAGAGGACACCTCTGCTGAGCTGGGGAGAGGTGCCCCAGAGCTGCAGGCGGAGGTGCCCCCACTGCTGAGCAGACACAGTTGACAGAGCTGCTTCATCCAGATGTGTCCAGCCAACACCTGCCCAGACCCATCCTTGCCACTCCCACTGCTCCCGCTCCACTGCCAGACCGTACCAGCAGTTCTGGGCAGTGTGGAAGGACTCCCCAGGCTGGCAGCAGAGGGAAGAGCTAGCTTGGGTCTCACACAGTTCTTTCTCTGCCCCTTCCCCATGCACAGACCACCGGAAGGAGTTCAGGGGGCCCGGGTGACCCAGCTGCCATCCATAAGGCTGGTGCTGAAGGAGCTGAGTGGCCGTCATGCTGTGAGTGTCCCTCCTGCCTCTGCTTTGCCCCCAGGGGCTACTCCAGCCCAGCATCAACTTCATTGCTCCTCACCTTCTGCTCTTTTCCCCTTGCCCAGGGGACGACACTGGATTCCAGCAGCCTGGAGAAGCTGCTCCAGTGCCAGGCTCAGGTCAGGGTCACTTGCAGTGCAATCTCACCCATCCCCACCTCTCACACACAGCCAGAGGCTGATGCAGCTCTCCAGGGGCCCTTTCTGCTGTAGAGCTTCTTGGTGAGTGCAGCCCATTTCTTGCAGACTGGTGCCAGGCAGCTGCTAGTTCCTGTGCCTTCCGGTAGTGAAGGTGGACGTGGCCATGTGGATGGTGAGTGTGGAGAAGACCGGGGCAGGATGGCCCTTCTCTCCTGCTCTTGCAGGCAGGCACATGTGCTGCCAAGGGGCTGCCACTGCCCTTCCCACAGAGCACATCCATCCTCATCACTCTGAAGCAGGGGGCTCTTTGCTCTGTTTCCCTTGGAAGGAGGCAGGACCCGCAGGAGCACGAGGAAGCTGCCCTGGCCATTGGCACGGCCAGGGACCTCGGCTGCAGTAAGGGCACTGGGGTCATCAGGCTCTGCTGGTGTGGGAGCTCTCTTTGGTCGGCCCCTGGCAGATCTGTGCAGCCAGGACGGCATGCTGCCACAGCCCATTCAGGTAAGCCAGCCTGGCTGGGGAGTCCCCATCCCATCCCATCCCATCCCATCCCATCCCGCTGGCTCCTCCAGAGAGAGGCTGTCCCCAGCACCTACCTCAGGGCCTGTCTCCAGCCCAGCAACTCTTCTCCCCTGTGCCCGCAGGACCTGCTGGCTCTGCTCAATGAACATGGCCAATCCATGGAGGGGATCTTCCGGCTGGCAGCCAGCCAGCACGCCTGCTTCGAGATCAGGGAGGCCCTGGACAGCGGGGTGCCGGTGCAGCCGGAAAACCAGCCTGTGCTGCTACTGGCTGTCCTCTTGAAGGTGAGCCCTGCTGACCCAGAGACCAGCAGCTCCCGGCTCTCTTGGTGCTGTGGGAGAACAAGCAGAAACCCAGCCGCCTGCTCATGAGCCAGAGGGCTGTGGGTGCTGTGGGTGCTCCAAGGGGGCAATGGCCAAAGCCTCACGTGGAGCCCTTGGCATTGCAGGACTTCCTCCGGAAGATCCCCTCCAAGCTCCTCGATATCCAGCTATACAAGGAGTGGATAAGAACCATGGAGAAGACCAGCAGGCAGGAGAGGCTGGCAGCATTGAAAGAGTAAGTGTGGCAGCAGCCAGCAGGGACTGGCACAGTGTGTGACTCAGCTGCAAAACAATGGCCTGCCTGAAATAGCCATGGCTCCTGCAAGCCACCTCCTGCTGCTGTGGGGTTTATGTCTGGGAGGAAAGAGGCACCAAAAAACTTTTCTCTCCAGGGAGCACTTCCCACAGGCATTGGGGCTTGCTCCAACAAGAGCCTCTTTCAGAAAGGCAGGGAGGGAGGGTTTTGGCTGTATCTCAGCAAAGGCAGTCCCTCGGCTGTAGAGCAGGCAGTGGCCTTGGGTGAGATCAGCCTGGGAGACCTGTGTTGTCAACACTGACTTCATTAACGCTGTGCTTCTGTTCCCTCAGGGTGGCCAGCAAGTTGCCAGAGGCCAACCTGCTCCTGCTCCGGCGCTTGCTGTTGCTGCTTAGCAGCATCAGCAAGAACGTGGCCACAACCAAGATGACTGCTCGGAACCTGGCCATCTGCCTGGCGCCAAACCTCCTGAGTCCATCCCAGGAGCTTCCCCTGGATGTCCTGGCTCTGGAGACAGGGAAGGTATGCTACGTTCACTGCCCTGCTACAGTGTTGTTAGCCCAGCCCAGCTTTGCTGCTCAGAGGTCCCTGGCTGCCTCCTGCTGTCAGCAAATCCATGGCGCAGCAGCCAGGAAGAGCAGCCCCGCGGCTGCCCCTTCCTGCACAGAGGCACTGGTCAGGCTGGGAAAGGCTGTTTGAGCCCTCATCAGCCCCCTCGGTGAAAGCAGTGGTTTTCTGTGCGCAGGTGACGCAGCTCGTCGGGTTGCTCATCAACCAGCAGGAGGAACTCCTTGGACAGCATGTGCCCGGGCTGGCCAGTGAGGGGGATGAGGGGACACCAGCACCACAAGCAGAGCTGGAAACAGCAGAGGTAAGTGAAATGCAAGAGCAGTGTGACAACAAAAGCCTCCTCCCTCAGAAGGTGGGGATGCTGCCACCGCAGGGACAAGCGCAGTCATCCATCACCCTGCAGCTCTGCCAAAGTGCAGAGCAAGGCTGCTGCAGGTTGGCCATCCCGCTTTGTGAGGTGATCCTCCTACAACTGGCTCAGCTGAGCTGAGCAAACCCATCCAAAGGATGTGCCTTTTAGAGCCAGGGTAGCAATTGTGCAGGGAAGTCCTTGCCCCCTGCTAACCTACACATTTGCATTGCAGGTGCCTCCCATCGCTCCCGAGAGCGAACAGCAGAGGAGTTTTTCCGGGGAGAAAAGTTAAAACTGCCTGGCTTTGCTTGGTTCAAGGTAATCATGGCTTCACCTATCTAACAATACTGTTGAATGGAAAGCTTCCCAGGCTCTTACACAACACCAGGAAGTGAAGAGCAACCTGGGAAGAGGGCAGCGATGGGCCAACATGCCGGAAGAAGACCAAAACCGAGATGCCAGGGATGGGCAACTGAAGAAATTCAAGCAGGGGAAGAACAAGTCACCCAGGTATGTAGCAGACCCTGTGTTTCATCTTTTGAAGCTCTGAGCATAGGAAACATTCCTGAGGTACACAGGATGGTCCTTGACAGGAGGCATGCACCTGCCCTTGGAGGAACATTTATGTCAGGAGAAACATATCACCACAGCATTGCCTGACAGCCTGTGATTTTAGTATGGCAGAGTGAGGGATATTGCTGCTTGGGTTTTGAAAAGGACCATATGCCAGCTTCCCAGGGCTCCCTGCCGAGCCCTGCTGCTTGGCAAGGGGCACTGCACATCTCTGTCAACTTCTCATGCTCTGAGGGTATCACATGTATTGAGAAGGTACCAAAGCAGCAATGAAGTTGCCAGTAAGGAGCCTCTCTCCTGCGTTAGCAATGTCCTCTTTTACAGCATACTTCCAAAAAACCCAGAAGCGAAGTCTCGCCTGCTCCTGCCCTCATGGCTTCATCAGCACTTTCTGACTCTGGCCTTGTAGGTGCCCATTTACTACTTCGGATTCCCTGTGTGAGCTCTGCTGCCTGGGCTTGGAGTTCCACTCTGCGGCTCCAGCACCACCTTGGCAGCGGCAAGGACAGAACCACCATGTCCTTCTGCTCTGGATAGAAGGTTCCACCACCTTGCCCTGGAGCCAGAGCAGTGCCCTCAGACCCATCCCAGCCCTCGCAGGAGGCTCACTCCTCAGCCCCGCCAGCAAAAGCTCACCCACTGGCACCTCCCCAGGTGGGGAGCTGGCCTCTGGACCTTGATACTGTCATTGTTACTATGCTTGTTACTATGTTTGTTAATACACTTGTTACTGTGTTTATGTTTATTAGTCTATTACTATGTTTTTTTAAAACAAATTTTAGGATATACTTCAGGATAGATTTAGGATATAGTTTAGGAAACACATTATAGGATATAGGATATATTTAGAAAATAGCTTGGGAAGCACGTTATGGGGTTGTTATTTCATACTGTTTGAGTACATACTTCATAGGATCATAGAATAGTTAGGATTAGAATAGGATAGTTAGGGTTGGAAAGGGTTATTATTACTGGAATTTCATGTTACATCACAAGACTACTCTTCTCGTGGCTTTTCAGCTGTGGTAGTAAAACAGCAGAAAGAATTACAAAAGTCATACCTTTCTGCCTTGCCATCTGCATCCTGCAGAATGGAAAATAGGAAAGAAAGTATACTGAAAGAGTCCTTGAATTAGGCAACAAATGACAGAAAAATATTTATGAATGCAGAAGAACTACTGCTACACCTTGGAAAAGATTCAAATAAGCTCTAGAAGAGTAATGCCTGCTATCGGACTACAGCTGCGTATCTTAGACACCTGTTAAGGTCCAGAAATAAAGAGAAACTTGCTTCTAAAAGAAAATGCAGGCAGACAACAGAAAGGAGCACTGAATTGCACCACTGTGTTTTCATTGACAACTGTTCATGGTGGGCAGAGAGATAATGAAACAAACAAAAGAAACAACAAGGAAACAAAATTGAAAAAAAAAACAATGCAAAACCAAACAAAAACACCTCAAAAAACCCCATACTAAAACCACAACAGGCAAAAAAAAAAAAAAAAGAAAAAGAAAAAAGCCAAACCAAACAAAAAACATAAAAAAAAAAAAACACAAAAAAAACACAAAAAAACAACAACAACAAAAAAACCACAAGCAAACAACAAACCCTAAATCCTGTTTTGGAAAAAAAAAAAAAAAGAAAATAAAATCCCTCAGATCCCTCTGCACTCTGGTGGGATAAACATCAGCTTTCAAGATCTCAGTGTGATCTACCATAGATGTCCAGTGTTTATTGTGATACTTTATAAACAGAAGACTAACTAAATGCCCCTGGGAGATGTTAGGAGGTGTCCCAGCTCTCTGAAAAAAAGCTGTCTCAAATCTGAGCACCAACAGAGTGACTTGTTTGTAAGAGCACTGAGTGACTAATACACATGTACTCCCCTTGCATTTGCTGGGATACATTGTGCAGACCGCCTGCAGTTCTCAGAGTTGCTTCATATGCCTTATGCCTTTCTGAATTTTCTTTACCATTTCTATACAGAGATAAAGTGTTAAATGCATATCTGGCCAGAGTCTGTATTTGGATGAGTTCCTTCCCATTTTATTCCTCTCTCCATCTCTGGATTTCACTTCTCTCTCTGTCTAATGCTTAGCTGCCCAAGAAGGCAAAAAGGTCATGCAATGGTTGCATTTGTACAAGCCTTTTCTTTCTCCCAGGAACTTTGTTTTTTCTCCTAAAACACCTGAGGAGGCACTTGCATCCAAGAAAAGGCCTTGACAAGGAAAGAACTTGAGTATGTTGCTATTTCTTCTAATCTGAGAAACAAAAGCACTACTTTTGCCCAGAAGGCCACTGGTCAGTATTTCTGTGATCTTGTTATGCTTTCGTTCCATCCTTCTTCACATTCAGTACCAAAGCCCAGGATCTCTTGCCCATCTAAGACTATCTTAGAAAGAGAGTAATTTAAAGAGTGTAGGAAAATTCTTTTTATGGAAAGGAGATTGTATTTTGTCACCTGGGAAATTTAGAAAGAACTGGTAAGTTACAACAGGACAGCCACTTCAAATCTACCTCATCTAAAAAGTAGATGATGAATTTAAAGCTATTCTCTATTAGCTGGAAATGATGAGAAAGACTCCTCATCTTCCTCAGGGAAAAGTAAAACCTCAAAGCCATACAGGATGTTGGCCAGGGATGGAGCATTCACAACTTCCTTGGGCAACCCATTCCAGTGCCTCACCACCCTAACAGTAAAGAACTTCCTCCTTATATCCAATCTAAACTTCCCTTGTTTCAGTTTTAACCTGTTACCCCTTGTCCTATCACTACAGTCCCTAAGAAAGAGTCCCTCCCCAACATCCTTATAGGCCCCCTTCAGATACTGGAAGGCTGCTATGAGGTCTCCATGCAGCCTTCTCTTCTCCATGCCGAACAGCCCCAACTTCCTCAGCCTGTCTTCATACAGGAGGTGCTCCAGTCCCCTGATCATCCTCGTGGCCCTCCTCTGGACTTGTTCCAACAGTTCCATGTCCTTTTTATGTTGAGGACACCAGAACTGCACACAGTACTCCAAGTGGGTTCTCACAAGAGCAGAGTAGAGGGGCAGGATCACCTCCTTCGAACTCCTGGTCAGACTCCTTTTGATGCAGTCCACGATATGGTTGGTTTTCTGGGCTGTGAGCACACACTGCCGGCTCGTGTTCATTTTCTCATCAACCAACACCCCTAAGTCCTTCTCTGCAGGGCTGCTCTGAACTTCTTCTTTGCCCAACCTGTCGCTGTGCCTGGGATTGCTCCAACTCAGGTGTAGAACCTTGTACTTGGCATGGTTAACCTTCATGAGGTTGGCATCAGCCCACCTCACAAGCATGTCAAGGTCCCTCTGGGTGGCATTCCTTCCCTCCAGCATATTAACAGAACCACATAGCTTGGTGTCATCAGCAAACTTCCTGAGGGCACACTCAATTTCACTGTCCATGTCACCAATAAAGGTGTTGAACAAGACGGGTCTCAACACCGATCCCTGAGGGACACCACTTGTTACTGGTCTCCAGCTGGACATTGAGCCATTAACCACAACTCTTTGTGCGCGGCCAGTTCTTTATCCACCGAGTGGTCCACTTATCAAATTGATGTCTCTCCAATTTAGAGACAAGGATGTTGTGTGGGACAGTGTCAAACACTTTGCACAAGTCCAGGTAGACGACCTTAACTGCTCTACCCCTGTCCATCAGTTCTGTAGCCCCATCATAGAAAGACGCCAAATTGGTCAGGCAGGATTTCTCCTTAGTGAAGCTGTGCTGGCTGTCACCAAGCACCTTGTTGATTTTCATGTGCCTTAGCATGCCTTCCAGGAGAATCTGCTCCAAGATTTTGCCAGGCACAGAGGTGAGACTGACTGGTCTGTAATTCCCTGGGTCATTCATTTTCCCCTTCTTGAAAATGGGGATTATATTTCCCTTTTTCCAGTCATTGGCAACTTCACCGGACTGCCATGATTTTTCAAATATGATGGACAGTGGCTTAGCAACTTCATTCACCAGCTCCTTCAGGACCCACGGATGGATTTCATCAGCTCCCATGGACTTGTGCACATTCAGGTTCTTAAGATGCTCTCTAACCAGATCCTCTCCTACAGTGGGCCTAAGGTCTTCATTCTCACAGTCTCTGCATCCGCCTTCCAAGACTTCGGTGGTGTGGTCAGAGCCTTTGCCAGTGAAGACTGAGGCAAAGAAGTCAGGGTAGTCAGTTCTCCTGATAGCTTCTGGAGAGGGCCCACGTTGTTCTTAGCCTGTCTTTTATTTACATGTACCTAAAGAATCCCTTCCTGTTATCCTTAACATCCCTAGCCAAGTTTAATTCTAGCTGGGCCTTAGCTTTCCTAACCTGGTCCCTAGCTTCCCGGACAACATCCCTTTATTCTTCCCAGGCCTCCTGTCCTTGCTTCCACCTTTTATAAGCCTCTTTTTTCCTTCAAAGTTTCCTCAGGAGCTCCTTATCCATCCAAGCAGGTCTCCTGGCCCTCCTGCTGCACTTCCTTCTAGTTGTGATGCAACACTCCTGAGCTTGTAGTAGGTGATCCCTGAATATTAACCAAGAGTCTTGGGCCCCCCTGCCCTCTAGGGCTGTATCCCATGGAACCTTACTAAGCAGGTTCCTGAAGAAGCCAAAGTCTGCTCTCTTGAAGTCCAGGGCAGTGAGCTTGCTGCACGCTCTTATCACTGTCCTGAGGATCTCAAATTCGAACATCTCATGATTGCTGCATCCAAGGCTGCCCTGGAGCGTCACATTTCCAACGAGCCCTTCCCTGTTGGTGAGCACGAGGTCAAGCATGGCACCTCTCCTTGTCAGCTTCTCTATTACTTGCAGAAGGAAGTTGTCTTCCACACAATTGAGGAACCTCCTGGATTGCTTCCTGGAGTGCCAGGCCATACCATCCCTCCAGCAGATATCAGGGTGGTTGAAGTGTCCCATGAGAACAAGGGCCTGCGAGCATGAGGCTGTTCCCATCTCTCTATAGAGTGCTTCATCCACAGAGTCCTCTTGATCAGGCTGCCTGTAACAGATAAAAACTGAGAAATATACTGAGATATACTGAGAAATATAAAGTATCTTGATGTAGTTTTAACAGCTAGAGGGAATAGACTAAATAAACAAATAATCTTTACGTTTATACAATATGAACAATGCTAAGGTTGACTAAATAAATGTTCTCCATACTCTGCTAGTCACCAAAGAGATTTAGAAGGGAAAGAATAAGAATCTTCATTATAAAGGGGCTTTGCAAAATCCATTTTCTTTCCTATTTTGCACATTCTCTGGTGTCAAATATTATGAGTGAAATCCTGAACATCCAATTATCATAGTTACAACACCAACTATAGTCCAACTCCTCTCTCTTCCTAACTATTATTAACAGGCTTATCCTTGAAGCATATACCTCTTGTCTAATGATGGTTAAAACTGGCCAACATATTTAACGAATAGTGGGGACTGGTCGACATACAGCAGGACTGCAGAAGCTTCCTTTCCTTAGAAAGCAGATTAAAAAATGGTGAAGATTTCTTTTTCATCTTTCATTTTCTAACTGAGTGGTTTTGTGCAGGTGTTCTGGGTTCAGCAGTAGCAGTAATTTTTTCACCTTCTAAGTAGCTGGTGCAGTGCTGTGGTTTTGACTTGCGGCCTGGGAACAGCGCTGATAACACCGATGGTTTTAGTTACTGCTCAAATATTTAGTCTGACCAAGGACTTTCTGAGCCTCATGCTCTGCCAGGGAGGAGGGGAAGCCGGGAGGAAACAGACACAGGACACCTGACCCAAACTAGCCAAAGAGGTATTCCATACCACAGTACATCAGGCCCAGCATATAAAGTGGGGGCAGTTACCTGGAAGGGCTAGATTGCTGCTCGGGTGGGGCTGGGTGGGTGGTATTGTATCCTCTCCTCTTGTTATTTCTCTTATCATTGTTATTATTGGTGGTATCAGTAGTGGTTTGTGTTATACCTTAGTTACTGGACTGTTCTGATCTCAGCCCATGGGAGTTACATTCTTTCGATTCTCCTCCCCATCCCTTAAAGAGTGGGGGAGGAAGAAGGTGTGGAGTGAGTGAGAAGCTGCGTGGTTCCAAGTTACCAGGTGGGTTTAAACCATGACACCATAGTGTCATGACAGATAGTGTGGATGCTTTTATATAGCTGGGTGAAATGAATTTCACCCTCCTTTCTAAAACTTACAATAAATGACAATTTGGAACACTGATTATTTCATACATGGCAAGTATTATTTTTTCCTTCATTTTCATTCTGTTGAAATATTAGAATCATTTTTTTCCCTTTCCTGGCTAACAAATGCTAGACACCAGCTTTAAAGCTTACCCCTTCATGACCGTATCCAAAAATAAGCTGCTTTTAAACAGCTCCTTATCGGTAGTGGATTATCTTTAGAATATTTTCTCATTTGAGCAAGAAATTCAGATTTAAAATTCAAGTTGATATTTTGGGATTCAGAAGCTTTTTTTAGTGTCTATCAAATTAATGATTTTTAGTAGCAAGAATATGTAAGAAAAGGGCTATGCACACAAGCTGACATTAAATTCATATCTTTTGAATAAAACAGGATAACGGATGCTCAAAACCTCTGAAAAACAGACCAGACAATACTTCTTCTGCTGCTGTCATGTACCTACTTCTGCTGCTGCTTATTTTTCAACTGAAATAACAACTCTGTTTGAGAATCAGCATTAGTTGCTGTGGAGATAATTATGAGTCCATGGGAAAAAAGTGGCAATTCTAGGTGAGGATATGAAAAGAGAGAAATTCCTGGAGCAACAAGACCTTGAGAGCAGATTTCTTAATAATTAAAAAAAGCAAACAGAAGGCTCTGGGCTAAAAAAACTGAGTCTGTGTGAAAGAAAAAGGTCTATTACAAAGGATTTAATTTTTAGTATTCATAAGCACCTGCAAAGTAGGCATTTCTGCCTCAATTAGGCCCCCAGGGCTCCTCAAGAAGATCTAATCAATTCAGTCAATTGACACTAAGCTTCAATTCATCTCATCTTCAACTAGACATCTAATGTAGGTGAGATGAGCCATGCTGCACAACTAACTGGTTTTGTCCATGGCTGGTCAGGGAAGCCATGGGGGAAAAAGCTTATATACACTTCTAGGTCTGATGAGCAGTGTAGGAAATCCTACCCAAGGGAAAGACAACAGAGACAGTAAATCCAGTGTTTCATATGCAAGGATTATCCAATGTCCCTCTCCTTATGCCTCATGTTTCCATACCATGTATCTGCTGGTTGCAATGGACACATTGGTCATGAAGCAGGGAATTATTTCTCCTGTATCTTCTACATATCAGACCCAGCAGGTAAGCTATGAGTGAAAAAAAAAGGTTTGATATAAAAGATCCCTATGAAGGCAATAGGCAGAGGCACTACGCAGTAGCCACAGAACAGACGCTGCTTTGCAGGGCTCTGTGCTTACAGGAGCCACCTAAAAATCACAGCAACATTACAGCCTCACATAATCCAGTTCATGCATTAATTCAGGTAGAAACCATCTGGGAACAGAGCTGAAGAGCTCCCAACCTAAACACACACAAACAATAACATACTTTGACCTGCAAAATCAAGACTCTCCAGCAAGGGAGTAGAACAGCTCTTATCTCCTCAATACTGACCAGAAAAAGAACGATGACAAATATCTACATGTCTTTTAAAGAATAGCAGAAAATGTATTTTTGATTGTGTCTATGTAACAGAAACGTAAGCCCTGGCCAACAAAAGCATGACGGAATTCCTAACTTGTGGTATAGAGTATATATGGGATTATATATACTCCTATATATATATATTTCAAGTATATCTTGAAATATAGCTTGGATGAAGAAAAAATAATAATCCTGCAGAACCACCTGAGGATTTGTTAATGACAGAAAAATACATTGTCACATGATCAGCTAATTTTGAACGTTGCTCCTACAAGTAAATTTGGTCCAAGGAGATTTTTTTTGTTGTTGTTGTTCCAGGGCATTTGTCTGTCAGGTGTTAAACTCCAGTAGGACTGTTCCATCCCAGGACAGGACTACCTCTTTCCCTTCTCCTACGAAAAAGATCCTTTGAGTTCTGCCTCTTGAGTCAACCTTCACAATAGATACTTCTTGGGTTTATTCTCATGTTTTATTAGCTTCCCCTCTGGAAATTTCTTTTTCTTGTAAAATCAAAATTAAATAGTGTCATTGGAGTAGATTATACATAGATTAGCAAATGGCGCTGCACATTCTCTACTCTTTCTCAGCTTAGCTGCCCTTTTCAGGTTAAGTGGGAACTGAAAAGGCTAAGAACAATTATAGATAAATGTGTTCCAAGAAAAACGTCAAGACCTCTTTGGACAGTTGCCATTGTGCTGCATTTGTCAGCTTCAGATTTTCTTGCACTTTTATGAAATATTTTATCCTGAGCATTGCAGCACATACCAAACTGCTCAGATAGGGCAAAACTATGGATTGTTATGATACTTCAATTGTAGAGACTGCATTCTTTTTTTTTACCAGCCATTGGGAATTTTGTTGATAAGTAGTACTTGAATTATTCTAAAGCCATCACTTTTATCACAGATTCCAATGAGCAATTTATAGCTCTGTAAAGTCATTCCCTGGTGGCCTCAGTCAAGCCTAAACATTTACATCAGAAAGCAAAACCTAACACGTTAAACTTTGTTGCATTGACTCTCTGTAAACAACAGGGTTAATAAGCAGTGAGAGAACATATTTAATTAAAAAAGAAAAAGACAACAATGAAAACCAAGCAAAAAACAAAAAGCCCCCACCTTACACAAACACATAAAAAAAAAAAGGCAAAAAAAAGCCAAATTAAGAAACAAGATACTACAAACTGCTACAGTAAGAAGAAGTAAATCAGTGCAGGCCAATTCTCAAATATAGTAAATTGGTGTGATTCCAGTAAAATCAGTGGTGCTGGGTCAAATTTTAGTAGTTGTAGGTTTGGACCCAAAAAGGATAAGTATGTGATAGCACTACTGAATCAAAGACAGATGAAAACACTGCTAAACTAAGTATTCCCATCTCCCTCCAGAATAAAGAAGAAATGGCAAAAAAGGTCATGTTTCTGCTGTCTTTCTACATCTTCCAAAATAATCATGATTTACTGCTCATACAGACTGCTGTATTTTAGCATTATGTACTACTGTACTTATATACACACACAGAGCACTAGTCTTATCCAGATTTTTCTTTTCTTTTTATTATAACAAATTGAATTATAGCCTTAATGACTCTGGATAATGCACAATGAAAATACTCTCCTTGAGCTCTGATTCCAAATCCCAAAATGTATTTGTATAAATAAAATGCTGAGGTATCATTGCTGTGTCATTTGATATATCAAAAATTAGAATATATTTTTCCTGTGTGTTCCTCTGAAGCAGGAAATAATTTTCTTTTCCTTAGCCGTACCACAATCAAAGTTCATAGGCATCCATTCAGTAGTTTAGCTTAATCATACTTATGCAATTACTGTCAGAGTATGACATTTTCCCTTCACCTTTACTATTCCCTAGAGATTAAGCTATCAAGCCTTCAAGATCATTACAGTTGTTTACAGTCAGGTAGCAAAAGGAGTCTCAAACAGCCAGAAATCTTTGTCTCTGGCTGTAGCACAAACCAAATTCTTCATATTTTGGGTATTTTTTAATATTGTAACATAGAAGCAGTATGTGTACCTGGACTTATCTAGGGGAACAAAAATGTTTCTCTTTAAGAAGATGATTTTAGTGGATGTTCAATTTTCTGTAGCTGTGGTAGTAAGACATATGTTCAATTTAAAGCCAGAAGGTATTATTACAGTCACTTATTATGGAAAATACAAATACCAAAGTTTCACTTTGTGGTGCCTTCATGCAGCTCACAGTGGGCATAATTCTCTGCTGATCTGTTTTTTCAGGTTATTATTTATTTCCCATAAATGAAAAAGAAATGGGATTAAAGTTCAGGATGGAACATGGCTAGGATAGTGAAAGTTGTGGGGCAAAGAGAGTAAATGACAAAACCCCACCCCCAGTTACAAACCCATTTTGATTTAATGCAATTGGCAGTGGTAGTTTTGCAATGGAAAGAAGATGGAGCTCAGGAAAGACTAGAGATATGAAGTTGTTCACCTAGCCCACACCAGAATAAACTGCAACTTCTATTTTTCATAATTCCTTGAAGGTGCTTGCCCACCATGTGCCATATTCCAGCCAAACATCTGATAATCATGAGGCTACCTTAATCCAGGAGGTTTCCAAAAAGTTAAGAGGGCTTCAGTGAAATAACTCTGAACAAATATATCCAGATTCACAAACCCTGTTAGCTCCAGTTATGAGACATGTTTGATTCCTCATTTTTATTGTGTGCTTCCTATTCATTAGGTAGCCCCTCAAAGCTAAGTGTAGCTTTACACATTCTCTTTTGCAGACGAGGTGGAAACACTGAGGGAAAGGAAGGGGAGTGAAGGAAATGGAAAGCAAGGCAAGGTCAAAAGGAGAAACACAGCTTTTACATAGATGACTTCAATATAGCTGTCCAATTTAGTAGTCAGTAGGGACACAATGCTATCTCCAGAGGGTTTTTTTTCTCACTGTAGATGTGTTTAAGATGAAAAAGAATATTCTGGATATATCTTTCACACTTCATGAACTATAGAAGCCTTATCAACTTGAGCAAACTCAATACTCCTGTGTTAGAATGTTTCCCTCACCTTTCCCCTTCTTCCCCCTCCTCCCAAGCAAAGCTTAAATTTTTGCAAAGATTGCAAGCCAGCCTTAGCTATATAAGAAAGATTAAAATTTTAAGGTTTATTTGTTTGGTTGGTTTTTTTTTTTTTTTTTGTAGCAAACAGGAAGTGATATAGCAGGAAGACAAAGCTACAGTGAAGAAATCACTGTGGAACAGAAATATCTGTTCTTGTTGGGTGTTAATCTAGACATTAATCGCGAGTAAATTCCCAACTTTTGAACAGAATTTGTATTTGAATAGAATTATTTTCTTCACTACCTAATCGGCTTGAAGTTACCAACCAATGTTAGTTCCCAAACAGATTAGAAGTTTCTTAAGAATAAATCAAGAACCTTGAGAGCTTTTGGAACAGCTACAGTTAGGGCAGGGTAAAAGCTCTTTGATCCTCAGTACTGTCATATCATGCATACGCATTTTAGAGAGAAAATCTCTGCTCTTAAACCACCTGTAGGATTTGCATGTCATTACCACCGAGGAAGGTAAAGGTGATACAAATGTAAACTCTTTATCCTTTTCCTTTATTTGTCTGGAAGCTTCTGTGCTACCTTATGAAAACTACATTAGTATGAAACTCCACAGAATCCAGCCTGCAATAAAACATACAATATATTAAGTTACAAACAAAAAACAAAACAGCAAACAAAAAATGTTGATCTGTGAAGCCTCTTCTAGCCAAATGTATCCTCGTGCTATTACCTCACCAACAAACGTTTTTCTATAAACATCACAGGGTGTGGGTTTACATCCTAAAAGTCTGGAACCACTTGGATATTAGATAATGCTTTAAAACTTTCTTCCCCTATTAAGCTGGCATACTTAGATTGACACAGTTGCTGCACTGAGAACACTTTGCAGAAGTGATGAGTAGATGAGGAGGAAGAAGGAGCAGCAGATAAACTGACAGGCTTTGATTTTCCACTTTTGTTTTTATTAAAATTAAACAGTACCTTCTGCAGATGCTTCTGCCCTGGGGAGGCTGGGCAGAGTAATTGGTCTAAGACAGACCAGCAAAAAAGCTGTGTGGGGGTCAGAAATGTCAGGTTTCAAAAACAGAAGCTGTTCTTGCAAAGCTTGCATGGCTGAAAGGAATTGGCAGAGACTTAACAAAACCTGTCTTGTTTCTCAGCCATCTTCTCAGCCTTTAGAAAACTGTTCTTTCTCAGGTGAGATATTTCTGCTGACATGCATATACAGACCCACACTAGCAAGTCCCTGGACTTCCACATGTGTATTTACTTATAAGTAGAGCCATATAATATTAGCCTACTTACACACCTCTTTTCTCTCTTTATTATTCATAACAAAATATGCTCTCAATTCCATTTTAACCTGCTGTTGTGGTTTAAGTTCAGCCGTAAATCAGCCATGAATTTCCTTTCTCACTCCCCTCACATCTTCCCTCCCCCCACTCCTGGAGGGATGGGGAGGAGAATCGAAAGAATGTAACTCCCACGAGCTGAGATCAGAACAGTCCAGTAGCTAAGGTATAACACAAACCACTACTGATACCACCACCAATAATAATGATAAGAGAAATAACAAGGGGAGAGGATACAATACCACCCACCCACCCAGCCCCACCCGAGCAGCAATCTAGCCCTTCCGGGTAACTGCCCCCACTTTATATGCTGGGCCTGATGTACTGTGGTATGGAATACCTCTTTGGCTAGTTTGGGTCAGGTGTCCTGTGTCTGTTTCCTCCTGGCTTCCCCTCCTCTCAGGCAGAGCATGAGGCTCAGAAAGTCCTTGGTCTTGATTCACAAAGAGCAAGTCTAGGAAGGCACCTTTCCTAGTTGGCTTACTGAGTACTTGTGGAAAGAAACTACCTTCCCCAAACTTCAGGAATTCCGCAGCCTCATTTGTCCCAGCAGTGACAGTATGGTATTCCCAGCTGAGGTGCGGGAAATGGAAATCTCCCAGAAGGACAAGAGCTACCTACCCAGAGATTCCTCCTAATTGCCTACAGAATCCTGTCTGTGTGTGTCGTGCTGTAAGCCCAGCCGGTAACTCAGAACCACACAACCACTTTCTTGCTCCCTCCCTTCTTCCCCCCCAACCCCCACTCCCAGAGAGATGGGAAAGACAGTCAAAAGAATGTAACTCTCACTGATTGAGACAAGAACAGCCTGGTAAATAAGGTATAACACAAAACCACTACTGCTACCACCAATAATAATGATGATAAGGGAAATAACAAGCTGGGATAAACTTACTTCATTGTAGGCATAGGAATCAGATTTACTCAAGCAGTTCTTCCTCTTTCTATCGCTGTATAATCTTTATTTTCTTTACAAAGTAGGACTAAGTCTTGTGCTATTCTTACAAAATGTTTACCACAAACTGTCATTTCAAATGCATACTATTCTTGAAGTTTTTCTCACAATCATGACTTACTTTCTTTAATTGTAAGAACTATAATATTCAGGCTTCATTTTTCCCCTTGCTGTGCAATACTTTGTAAAGACTGAAGATAGCCACTGCCAGTATTAGAATGGCGCAAATATTAATGACATTCCTAGCACAAGCAGTTTATGTAAGGGTTAATTAAAGGTAGAAATCAGGACCTGCCAGTCTTATAAACTTGCGGGAGTGCAGCAGTCTCAGTCTCTCAAAGTCATGATAGCAATACCTCTTGAAATAGCAAACACATGAATCTTTGGGCTTAATTTTCAGGATTTCATTTCTAAAAAATCTTAAGTAAAAGCATTCAAAACAAATGTACTCATTCCCTGCTTAATTGCTGCTTTTTTTGGCTTCTGGCTTGTTACAATAATAGGTTAAAGAATTTTTTCTTTAACCAAGATTAAAACACATGGGCGAAATGATCATGAGCAATGTGTTCAGTGAACTCAATCCAGTTCCCAAAGGACTGTAACACTGCATTAGGCAAAATATTTGCACAACTTACAAAGCACTGAGCAGAAACAGAAATAACTTGAACTTCCTTTGATCTTTCCTAAGGGCAAAGATAAAAGGATATATAAATATATGTGAAACCTCACCTTACTGTGGCCAATACCTGTGATGATAACTACAGGTTGTAGCTTTATCTTTCATGCAGCTTTATCTTGTACTATATATTTCTTGAGCAGTCATTCGTAGTAGATTTTCTCAAGATATTTTTTTATTATCTTTTTCTTAAGATACAGGTAGCAGGAAAAAGATGGTATTTAATTCCTCCTCCAAAGTAAAGAAGACAAATATCGAACAAGAATAATGACTCAGTGGTTTGCCTAGGTCAGCTTATTTAAGGTTGTTTCTTTGGTATTAATTGCTGCTTTAATTACACTGATGGTAAGTGTAGTTTGTAAATAAGACCTTGTAGAGGGATTCAGAATAATGCCGAGTTTACTCCTGGTTCTGTCTTTAAATTCCCATGTTATGTACGTCAAGTTATCTGGGCTCGGTGCCCCATATTTCAGCTACAAATTAATTTGCATTCTTAATTTGTATTCTGTGTATCTGTCTGCTCCCGTGCCTCAGACCTTGTGCCATCTGCATTTTAGAATAACAGGGAATGGGACTCATCTGGCTAAATACAGACGTGCAGTATAGGTGTCTACCTTTGATCTAGTGACTCCTGAGTCCCTCTATAATTGAAGGAAAATAAAAGGCACTTTGGGGATACATAAAGTCTACAATAGGGCATATGAATTATTCCCCAAAGTGCATTCTAACCCAAAGAGGTGGTTAGAATGAGAGCCTAGGATGATCTGAATGTCTACATGTCTATCAAAAGCTGAATGTCTACATGTCTATCAAAAGCTGTGTGACATGAATCAGATCTAAGCTAATATTCTATTTTTTTATATATTTTTTTTTTTACTTTCATGACTGTAAGAGGCTGGTTTGACATGTAACTACTTTGAAGATCCAGTGAAAGCAAAAATGCAGTGCACTTCTGTGTATGCAAATATATATATGCATACGTATACAAGTAGATACAGAGCATATACATTTATGTCTGTATGTGTAAATGTATCTTATATACACACTTTCAGGATATGCTAAACGTTTTCATACCATACCTAGTTTGTGAGAGAATGGCAGGAAAAAAGAGTTAATATTCTATTGTAGTTGGTACAGATATATGAAAGCTGAAGTCATTTCCTAATTGTTGTCAAACTCAAAATCCTCAATCACGTTATCTTCACAAGCTGTCCTGGATGTACAGTCTGACTCTTCCATTCAATACAAATTGATAGTGTATGAACTGAGTAGCTTTATTCACATTATACAGTGAGTAAAGTTACTTCCCTGAGATCCCAAGAGGTAGAATCAATAGCTGAATTAATTTGATCAGGCACAATCCAATTTTATGCAACAGGAGCACTCTTACTTTCCAAGCATCGGCGCTAAAGTGGGCTATTCACACTGCGTATTTGCAGGTACACTGTACTCAGCCAGGCTGTAAATTATCCTTTCACACCCTTAAGCAAAATCATAGAGGTCCTTGCTATAAAAATATGCATGCAGACACACGTGATGGGCATTTTAAGCAGCGATAACCTCCTGTGACTAGTTCCTGAAGAGGAACTGCTATACTGCTGTCAGTTATCTCTAATTACAGTTGGAAGAAAAGGGTTTTCATAATGCACTTCTCTACAACATGCAACCTTGAAATGAGGTCCCAGGGCTGAAACATTTGTCCCCCTTTTCCATCAAGGGCATTTTAAAACATAATAATTAGATGATCATTCAGGAGGAAAGATAACACTATGACATGGTCACTTTGCATAAGACTTATTATCTGCCTGTCAAAAGCCCTGATCCTATCCCAGTGATTTAATATTGACCATCATATAACCATTATCAGAGATGAGAGAAGAGAAAGAAGAAAAGTATCATTAAGACCATTTTCCAGATAGGAAACTGCTACAAAATAAGCTCTTTGCTGGTTACATTCAGCACCAAAGCTAAGAAACCTTCCAATCTGCAAACTCACAGCCCAAGGGTGAGCTGTAGGATACCAATAACTTTGAATTTGTATAAAACCCTTTCTCCAAATATCAGCCTCAGTTGCAGTATTTTTGGCCTGGGCCTTTGCCTTCTCTATATCGTGGTGATTAACTGTAAAGCAGAGACCAAGATCTCTTGATAAGAAAGCAAAAGGATTATCTTCCTTCAGTACTTGGAACACAAATATTAGACTGGTCTTGCCAAACAGATCCTGTAAGACCTTGCCAGATGCTTATAATTTTGTCAGTGCATTTGTACTGCTCCAGCTGGGGTTAAACCACAACAGCATTAATCATTCCAGCCAGAACTTTCTTGGTTGGACTGTTTTCTCAAGCTGAGCTCTGTCGGTAAACAACTGCTTCTGAGAAAACCTTGGGATTAAAATTCTTCCTTTTCTTAAACACTGTTGATAGAGGACATAAGGAAAGCTGAGCTGAAAATGACAAATAAGCCCCTATTTACACGCTGTGTAAAAACTGAGCTCTTTGGTGCCTGTTTCCTCATGTGCTCCTTACATTACTATAGGTACCATGAAACCCTCAGTAGTCACTGAATCGTAACATTTACCTGACCCAGTGCGTTTACTGTGTTTAGAAGCAAGCTTGCTTTGAATACTCTGCTAAATGTAATTACTAGGAACAGTAACATCAAGATTTTAATGGTACTCTGTGGACCTCTTTGTCCTTAGAAATGAGTTCAAATGTCCTTTTGATTACCTATCAGAAAAGAGAACTAGAAAAATAAAAATGTTGCTTGCCTATAAATTCTCTCGTATCAGGGTTCTAAGTACGTTTGGAATAACAAAACTCATGAAAATCCCCCTGAAACAAACGAGTTTCAGTGTATTGGTCTTTGACAGTTGCATACCTTAAAGACTCTGATTCTGTGGAGGGCTGGCTGTGTTTTCTTGCCTTCGATATCAAAAGAAATTGGTGTCCCTTTTCACCTTCAATGCTCAAAAGATTCTCTCAAGCCATTATACTAATTCATCTCATAGCACTGAATTAAAATAGAATAATTCGTACTTGAGAAAGGCCTTGAGATCTGCAGATGAAGGTACCTATATTATGACCCACATTTTACAAATAGGAAAGAAAAACGACTTAGTCAGAATAATCCAGGAATAAACCCAGAAAGAGATCTTTCAAGTTGCAATTCAGTGCTCCAGGTAATAGCTAGGCAGCTTTTTCTCAAAGCACCATTCCTTACTCAGGAGAAGACATGTTCTCTGCTGCACTGCTTATGTATTAATTACTTTACAATAAACCATGTTTTACAAAAACATGACACCAGTCATTAGGACTAAAAGGGTATGTAAAATTACTATGATTGTGTCTATGAGTACAGAACTATATCATGCAAGAGTGAGGGGAAAGTGAATAGCTTGAAGCAGTGCTGGAAAAAGTGGCCCAGTGACTATGATAATTTCAGATAATAGGTTATGTAGGTTACCCCAAAGAACTATTATAACTGTACAACAGAGCACCATGTTTACTTTGCTATTCGTTATATTTTCAAACCAGTGAACACTAGGATGGGTTGGGTCTGATCTTCAGCTTTTGTCAGCTGCAGATCTGCCACTGTAGGTAGGCTGAATCTATATAGTTTGCTAAGTTTTATGGACAAAACTAATAAATAAGATCCATTTTAAAAATGTTCTTTTTAATTGTAACTTATTTTATGCAACTCTGAGACTGCCCTTAGGGCCCAAAACAAAAAGCATTTTTAAATGGAAAAATTTGTGGAACAAGAGGAGGTGTGTGTTTCATGTCTTGTCTCAGCATCAGATATGTTGCCCTAGAAACACAACAAAGCATGTGTTTGACAAAGGCAGTCTCTCTGCTGTACAAAAATTTAGCCATATCCATTGTGGTCCTGTCTGGTGTAGTGACCCCCACCAAATTTCAGGAATCTCCCGGTCATCCCAGGTGGATTTCCAAGCTTGGAAATATTCACGTACGTGTTTTTAAAACATATTAGAGATCAGTTCTGATGAAGACTGGAAGAGGGCCTATCACTAAGACCATGGTTCTCAAAAAGGAACATCAGATATCCCCAAATAGCTGGTCAGAAGATGAATTTTCGCAAGCGGGTGTGGTATCAGTAGGTAAGATACTGATGGTTAGCATGCTGCTACCTCTGTGCTTACTCTGAAAAGAACATTCTCTAAGTAGAAGTCTTGGAAGCTGGCTTTCATGACAGCATCTCCTAGTAGTATCTTCTAGTTTTCAACCTTACAAATGAAAGTTGGAGGAGCTGTTGGTCAAGGCAGCTTCTGTGATCCTCAATTTGTAATGAAAGTTGGAGGTTCTCTAATGACAAGTTAGAAATTAAGGTAGAGAGGCAGAGAAAATTAAGGAAGAAATTCTTCACACTGGGCTGGAGAGAGTGAGTTTTGTAAGCTCTCTTTTTAAAAGATGACAAGCATAACTTTACAATTCACAGTCACCAGCAAAATTGAATTGGGTTCACAGGAAGAAAATATATCATGTTGTTCTGGAGTTGCCCAAATAGGGGACATAACCCTCACAGAGCTTCCTTAAATCTAAGGGAATCTTATCCTGCTTCCTGATTCTTTTTTTTCACCCACATTCCTTGGGTCTAATCAGGTTGTAAGACAGTAATGATGCATCCTTCCTGCATCTTGTGTCAACTCTCGCTTCCTGTTTCTCTGCAGCACAAAACCTCCTTTCTCTCGAAGCTATCTCTCTGCTATGAGCCCATGAAATTTCAGCATATTTCTGAGCTCTGCTCCCAAAGCTCAGGGGGAGATACATTAAGGATGTGCACTCAGAGGGCTTCACACTTCATTCTAAGCCTAATTGCTCTCATTTAAGTACAGTAATAAATACGTTAATTTATTCCAGGAACAGGAATTTTCCTTAGATTCCTCAGCAGTATGGGCAGTTCATTCACACTACACTTTAATTAGAAATTCTAAAAGAACGAAGTGTCTGTTCAATCACAGTGATAATGTTAATACATGTATAATGAAAATAACTATGTTTCTATGATAAGCAACTAGTCACAAGCTTAGTCGTTCACTTATTTTGCAGGGGGGAACAAAAAGACAGTAAACACTTGACATCAGAATCGTTTTTGATTCTTTGTCTTTCTGATGGTCTCAAGCCCAGCCAAAGGCAAATTCTATTCCGTACAGACATGGGAGACTCAACCTCTGAACTGCAGAATTCAACCAATACATAATTGCTTTCCTTGTATAAGAAGAAATACCAGCTAAATGGCTGATTGTCAGAAGCTGAAATAACACATCAAGACAAGGGCAAGGTTATATTTGCTCTGCTTCTTTTAAACTTTATTAGACACAATGCTGAGTTAGGCAGAACTTCTATCTGACCAGAGCAAATATTCTTAAAGTGCCTCAAACAAGCCATTAAGCCCAGGTGTCAATAACAAAAGGCTACCAAAAACCTTTAGTCTTTTTATGACACTGTAGGATTTAGGAATAGATATGACTAACATGGTAGTTAAAAACTTTGACAAAGAGTCTTCAGTTGCACATTTCTTACAGTGTTTTTACTCCTTCTTCTAAGGCCATTACAGAGAAAACTACTGTTCAGAGTTAAGAGTTTACACAATGGGTTGACAACTGTTTTATGGTGTCTTTAAATATCACATATATGATAAGACAAGAAAAGATAAAACTTTTCACAGGGATTTAGGTTTGGTGAACCAAAAATTAATCTCTCTGGTTAGTAACAAAGTACAAATATATATTCCTTGTCAGAATTTTTTATGATCTAATACAGAAAAATAGAGAAAGGTCTGAAGTAAGACCACACTGTGTTATTTTCCAGTTCTTCAAGATTTTACTAGGTGTGTTATTGCTTTTATCCAAACAGAGTATTTTTTATTTTCACCTGTGGTAAGATTGCGCTGTCAGGAAATATGCTGTGAAGAGCATTGGCATCCCAATTCTTCTTGTGCAGTTTCTTTCAGAATTGCGCAAAAGCAAATTAAAAAAAAAAAAAAAAGCTTTCAGCACCAGATGTTCAGGTTAAAAAGCACCTATCATTGACATGAAAGGTTGAAGACACCTAGATATTTTTCACATGTGAATGTTTTTCAGTCACCACTGTAAGAATGACATGCTAAAGAGGAGCAGCAGTCCTGAAGCACACTCTAAACTTCTAATCAGGTTGTAGGTTTTCCTACACTTATGGTCAGGCAACAACTTTTGAGATTAGGATAGATGAGATACCCACACAGAGCTGGCAGGTATAACACTGCAGTTGTGAAAGATCCGCATCCTCTTGAAACTGAAGCAAACTTCAGGCAACATAGCCTATTGTATTGCAAACTGACACAAAGGTGTAGGCAACAAAAGCAGACCTAGATATCTACTGAGCACAGAGATAACTGAAACACACATCTTATGTGAATATCTGACTGTTTAGTTAAATTTATTTGTTTTAATCTTTGGCTGAATCCCTCTCTGCCTGTTATACCTGTAGGTAAAGTCAGGTAAGCAGGTCCAAGCACTACACGCTCAATAGTTTCCAAGCCTGGATTTTCTCTGCATAGACCCACTTCAATATTTCAAAGAATCCTCTGTGAATATTGCCTGTTTTCTACAGCATTTCTAAGGGACATTCATCTATTGTGGAGGTGGCTATGTATGGTGACTGGGGTAAACAAACCCAAACAAACACAAAAACAGTCCCTGCCTTGCAGCAGAGAGGTGACATGGACAGAATTGCAATCAAAAAGAGCAGCTGTACTAGAGATCTTATCACAGAAAACTCAGCAAAGCCACAGGGAGGGTGGTGAGGCAAAGTTAACCCTATTATAAATTAGCTTGTGCTTCCTACTCTGAATGCTTGGGGAACCCTCTGTTTCTAGAATACATGATTTGGGAAGCTTAGCCTGCACAAACAACTGAGCTAACAAATCTTGTGGCTGCAGAAAAGAAATGGAATAGCTTTGGTTTCTACCGATTCATGGTTATTTATTCAAGGCTTAAAGGTATGGTCACAGATCACCAGAATCTAAATTCCTCTTTGAAAGGACAAACCTTGAATTAATTATTTGATTAAGTTGTTCCTCTTTAACATCTGACAGTGAATCATGGCTTAGTAGGTTATCTATATGTAAAACATATATCAGAACTATGAACTCCAGTCTAGTAAGAAAATAGGTCTTGGTGCTCATAGATGTTACTAATATATAGCATCTGGTTAAAAGATACGTCCAGCTACCTAACTTGCAGCAAATGGAAATAAATCATGAAAATAGGTGAGGATTGTTCATCAGATCTAGGATTGGCTAGAATCAAAACACAATTAAGGTATAAATTCTGTATCCTATTTGTGCTAATGATTACCTTTACCTTTTTCATTTTTAAGTCTATTTACTTGAACTCTCTGACACATGCAGCTGACTTTAAAAAAGAATACATCTAGCTGTTTCACAGAAATCTTAGGGTGCTTAGTAGACATCAATGAAACTCTGAAACACTCAGAACAAAGCCCTTACCGCATACATACAGCATGTATAAATATTATACATGCCCTTGGGTAATAAAGAGATAGTTTATGCTTGACCCATATGAAACAGGAACAGGTGCTTATCCATGAGCAAGAGTTTAATCTTAATTTAGAGAACAGACAATTTTGGGTTTCAGAGCAAGTACAAAAGTCTTGTTAAAGTACAACATGATGGTAACTGCCATGAAACCTAAAACAGGAAGGCAAGATATGAGATATGAGCACTAAATCACAGCACACTTTTGTTTGTCTATAGATCATTTGACGGAAAACTCCCAAAACAAGGAATTATGGTCATTACTTGAACACTTGATGCCCCAAAGATACTTAGGGGCTTTGGTGTTTTACTTTTCACAGTAGGCACTAATCTTCCAGGGATAAATGACTTGGACATTTATGTTGCTTAGCTGCTTTACTAGATTTTCCTTCCAGTCCTATGGAGACTTAAATTCATCTTTCAGGCACAGTCTGCAGGATAATTTGAAGGTGCAAAGACCTCAGATACTGATTTGTACATCAACAGAGAAGAAGTGTTGGTCAGCTTTGTTTTTGACTGATCCCCAATGTTACCTCCTATATTTGGCATTTGCCTCACAAAATGTGAACTCCATTTGAGATGGTTCGTCCTATTCAGGTGATTACTAGCAAAACTGCTTCTTACCCTCTGAATTCCTTATATCAGCGAAACAATCCCTCCACAGGGGAATTTTTTGATGATTCAAAGGGCAAAGAGTTGGTCACCTCCTTGTCCGATGGTGGACATCCTTGGTGGTGGATGTGTTTCCATCCTGTGCCTGGAAGCTCACATACCCCACACACACTATGTACAGAGAGCTACTAATATCACTTTAGTCAGTGCCAGCATCAGTAAATACATGGCACATATATTTTCTTAAGAAAACCCAAGCAAAATGATAATAGCTAATGACTGGGTGCTTTATACATTTCTGACAATTCTATTCTTCCCTTACAAAGCTGTGAACATTTTAAAGAAGATAAAAAAGTCTTTGCTGTTCAGCATGGATTTGATAAGACAGTTTTACATTAGGTGAATATTAAGTAATTGCTAAATGAGATCTTCAGGCATGATAAGTAAATAAGAGCTTAACCTACTTGCTATATAATTATCTTAAAATTATACATGCAATATGCAATTAAAACTACTCTTGCAGTATAAAAATAAGAATTCAAACATGAGAGCCACAGCTATCCTTAGAAAAAAAAATATTCACCATTAACCTGTTTTATATATTGATTTCTATAGACTTTAATGAATTTAAATGAATGCTTGAGGACTGAACTAGAAAAGGATGTGGTTCTTAGTCTTGACCTAAAATTTACTGGGGAAAAGTCCCTCTGGACAGATTTTGCAGTCTTAAATGAATCACTGAATTAAGTGAGTTGTAGACATCTACACCTCTACTGTCTTAGGGTACACTCTACATGCAACAGAAAGAGAAATATGTCTTCTGAAGTAATTCACCATACCTATTCAGGTAGCTAACCCACACTGTAGAATACAAAAGTATCTGGGGAGAAGGTAAACAATCAGCATCAACAACTCCTTTCAATGTTCATTATTGACTGGAGTACCTTTAGGTCTAACTGACCATCTACCAACTGCAAATATTTAAGGAAGCCACACTTCAAAGTGCTATCTGCAAATATCTGACTTTCCAGGATGAATATTTTTATTCTGTTTATTCTGGAGAGGCTTAATATATTTGAATTGTATTCTGGAAGTGTGTCTGAATTCAGAAAATAATTTCTAGATTTCAGATTCTAGATCTGAAAGGAATCTGTGGTGGTTTTCTTTCCTGATAAAAATATCCCTTATTTTTAACAAGTTTATTATTTTAACAACTATCTCTGATCTCTTTTGCATTATATTTGTGAGGTTTAGTGACATATGCATCAGGATCTCATCCTCCACATCTACACTGCTTTTGAAAAGTTAGAAATTATCAGAAAGTATCCAAAAAGAAACTGTGGATGTCTACACTCTGTAAAACTACACTCAATAAAACTGTCATCAAAACCATTTAATTTTTGCAAAATATCAGATTCAGCTGATTCATCGTGTAGCAAGGAGATCTGATACACAGAGAATGACACAGAATGATTGAGGTAGTCAGGGACTTCTGGAGAATATCCTGTCAAGCTCATCTCCTCAGAACTACAGTGGGTTGCCCAGATGTATTTTAAATGTCTCCAAAGACTGAAACTACACATCTTCTCTGGGCAACCTGTTCCAGTGCTTGAAAACTCAGAGTAAATATGTTATGGAAAAAAGTTCAAATGTAATTTCCTCTACTTCAGATTGCACCCATTACCTCTTGTCCTTTCACTTGGTGCCGCTTAGAGTACCCTGAATATGTCGTATTTTCTCCTCCCAGAGTCAAATATTTATACACATTGATAAGATCTCCCCCTCCAACTTTCACTCTTCCTGCTGAACTGTCCCAGCTCTCAGCCTTTCCTTGTGAGACAGATGTTTTATCAACTTTGTGGAACTGCAGTGGACTCACTCTAGTATGTCCATGCCACTTTCGTACTGAGTAGCACAGCACTGGAAACATCCCTCCCAATATGTCTCACTGGGGATGAACAGAGGGGAAGGATCACCTCCCTCAACCTGCTGATGATGCTATTCATAATAAAGCCCAAGATACTTTTAATTTTATTTGCTCTGAGGACACACTATCATTTCATGGTCAACTTGGTATCCACAAGGACCCCTAAGGTCTTCTCTGCAAAGCTGCTTTCCAGCCCATCAGTATTGGTGATTTGGGTTATTTCTCCCAGCTGCAGGATTAGTATTTCCTCTCTGCCCATTTTTCCAGACCAACTGGATCCCTGAATGGCAGAACAACCATCTGGTAAAACACTCCTCCCAAATATTTTACTATCTCCGAACTAGCTGAGGGTGCTGTCTGTCCCATCACCTGTGTTATTAGTGAAAATACTACATGGCATTGGTCCCAATACTGACACCTGTGGTACAGCATTATTGACTTGCCTCCTACGGAACTTCATGCTGCTGATCACAATCCTTTGATCCCAGCAGCTGAGCCAGTTTTCAATCTACCTCACTGTGCATTTATCTTACATGTTCATGTGATCATAGTCCATGCACCATTGTTTCCTGATTTGCTTGTGCATGTGCTTAGCTTCCCCAAACAACACATACAAAGAAATATCTTAAACCAGATTTTGTTGGGCTAAAGATGTACACAGCAATCCCAAGCCCAGAAATATACTGTCTCCTGTTGAGCATATAAAATACCATAACTATCTGTGACTTACTCCTAGTCAGTCTGCCAGTCACAGTAGTGCAGCTGATGCTAGGATTCACCTAATTTAATTATAGCTGCAAAAAAATTAGCTATCTATTCTAAGCCAGTCTTTTAGGCTGATGCTGTTGTCAACACACAGAGACAAGTACCCCCACAGGGTAATTCATCCAACCTCTCTCTTTGCATCAAATCCAGAGAGAACATAATGAATGGCTTAGATTAGATGCCTAATTATTGATAGTAAAGGTTAGGGAAGACCAACTCTGTCAGAATAAACAGGTTGTAGGAAACATTATGCAGGCTCTGTGCCAGCTAAAGACTCCTCCGTGCAGTGACACTTGGCAATGTTCCAGTTCCTTTTCTCTTCCAAGCAGCATGCAAGGAAAGAAGCAGAAGAAGGGAACAACTTGACTTTTATGTTGCTGGAGCAGTG
Organism: Pezoporus occidentalis; assembly: GCF_034315485.1. NCBI lineage: Eukaryota > Metazoa > Chordata > Aves > Psittaciformes > Psittacidae > Pezoporus > Pezoporus occidentalis. The sequence continues at coordinate 217,879 of NW_026914180.1, forward strand.
GGTTATTTTATGCTTGTTCCTGTGGTGACTTGAGAAGAAGAAAGTACTCTTTGAAGAGGCATGGAGTGAGTAAGTTGGGGTCAGCGTGCCCAGGCTTATTTGCTCTTCCCCATGCTGCTATTTTCTTTCATTGCTTGTTCTGCTAGCTTCTTGCATGGAGACAGATTGCATTCGCCTGCTGTAATACTAACAAGCACTTGTGTTGTTGAAATAACATGCAGAGAATATCCATAGAGCAAAGTGAATGTAAGTCCAGTTTCTGTATGAACAGCACAAATAGGCTGACTTTGGTTTCCAGGGTAAGTAAAGCCTAAATCTTATTGCATGTCCATGCTGTGTTAACACACAAGTAATCAGAGCACTGAGCCATTGAAGCCAGTATCTGAAATATGGTCCATGTGATGATTAATAGGGAGGAATTTCTCCCCCTCTACTTCTCTCTAATGATACCCGACCCGGAGTACAGCATTCAGCTCTGGAGCTCCACCACAACAGGAACATGGACTTGTTGGAGCAAGTGTAGAGGAGGCCACAAAGATAATTAAAGTGCTGGAGCACCTCTACTATGGATACAGGCTGAGGGAGCTGTGAGTGTTCAGCTTGGAGAAGAGAAGGCTCCAGGGAGACCACAGGGCAGCTCCCAGTACCTAAAGGAGATGACTCAGTCAGCTTCAGTAATCACCTCTAAAAGGGTAGATCTGAGAGAACAGTTTGTCTCCCTCCCTTTCAGATCCCTGCAGTTTGATGGACATGTTTCTTATTGGCCTCCCCTGAATACACTTCAGCAAATTGGTGACATATCCAGTAATTTTTGCATTTGTTTTCCCACTGGATGTAATGATGCCTTTCATATACTTGTTCATAGAAGTCATCACTGAGAAGTACTACCCATGATTTGGGAATAATTTGTGTGGTCTTTTTCAATCCCTTATTCTGAACATTTCCCATATGGCTGCAACAAGATTAAAAATGCTGTCATAACGTTGGTTTACATTACGTTATTCTTTAATAGTATCACATATCAAACATTTATAGCCATGTTTACAGTGCTAGTATCTTTACAAGACAAACTCATCTTTCACAATTATCAAGAGATGTTTTCCCAGAGGAATTTTTATTTAGCTCACAATGCATGCTTGGATGAGAAAAGCAAATCCACTGAGCCTTTTTCACTGAAGTTAGATAAATACATATCCAAAGATGTATAAAGAAAAAGAAGCCTCTTAATTGTCAGTCTATGTGCCTTTGCTTTGAAGAGTACTTAAATAGTATTAAGGCAATTTCCAGCAATGGTTTGATGCATTAACCATAGTAAGATCTGTGATTGCAAACAAACCTATTATTTGAGTCCCATTATCATTTTGGACAGTGGGTGTCAGACACAGAGCCTTTAGTTTTCAAATGACTTTTGGGAAAGGAGAGGGAACAATTATAGTAAGCTTCAGTAAATGGACTTAAAAAACCTCAGCAGGCCTTAAATTCCATGAAAAAGAACCAGAAAATGGCACCAAGAAATACTATCAATTTTACACAATTGGATGAAGTCCTGTTTCCACTGAAGCCCATGCATATTTAAACACTGATCTTCCAATTTTTCCTCTTGCTTTCTGCTTATCCTTGGCTTAACTGACGAGAGGACAGAGGTATAGACAAAGTGACACTCCATACTTTCAAACTTCTTTCATACAAACTCTTATCGAACTTCTGTCTTTGTTTTCAAACTCCTGTCATGCAGGCCAACTGGGATTTTGAGTTTGCAGAAGACCTTTCTGTAAAAAAAATTGTGGACCCCTCCATGTAGCAGCTCTTCCACTGAGATCAGATCCTCAGCATGCAAAAATCAACATACCTTCTCTTTGGCAGACAAAAAGCCATTTTACTCCAGCTGAGTAAGATCAGATCTGAAGTGCCTACCTAACTCACAACATTAATGTCAAACAACAGTATATGTTTAATTCATAATGGTTTGTCAAGCATTCCAAGAGCTTCAGCTGGAATGCAGGGGAAAGTGCAATGCATTAGTCTTAAATAAGCTCAGGTGTCCTTCATATGTTTGCAAATATTTCTGAACCATAACTAAACTGCAGTAAATTTCAACTATTCAGCAAGGCCTCAGAGTAACATACATTTAAGTAAGGCACATTTTCACATGGGCTGCAAGTTTGGTGGGATATCAAGTATCTCTGGGTGATGCTATGTGAATACACAGTGTTGAAACATTCATTCTTCAGCTCCTTTCTCCACACATTAAGTGTGATTGTCACCTTAGGAAAACTTTTAATAATTCAATTAAACTATTCAAGAGATAAAAATCTGAAGTGACCATCAAGTTAATCCATTTTCCTAAACAATCTTTAACCAGGGATCATTACCAAAAGATAATAATCAGAAAATATCATCTAGAGACTTCAGTTCTTCACCTACTGTCTACTTCATAATAAAATTTTTGATTCTGCTTTATCCCTGTCATAGTGGTATTTACATAAAGCATTTATTTCTTTTACACATTTGAATTGCTTAGCTCACCTTTTTTGCCATTGCCAAATGAAAACCTTAGAAAGACATGGGACACAATATCAGAGGACAGGACTGTAGAACAGTCAGACTGTAGGTTTCTCTGGATAATGCTTCAACTTAGCTTGGATTCTGCTATTCAGAAAAAAACCCAAAACTTGACAACTTGATGAAAGTGATATTATTTGCAGTCACTTGTCAAACAACAACATGAATAATAGCTGTGTCCTGAAATGTTAAAATATTCTATTCCTAAAAAGCATGACTTAACATCAGTTTAAGACAAATTTATGCAATTATATAGCATGATGCCAGGAACTGTGTATACAGTTACAAGGAGCCTTTCAAGTCTTCCCTGAAGATATCTGTTGTCATCTCATTTTCCAATTCTTCAACATCATCTTTGCTGCGTTAGGGAAGGACACACTTCAAAGCGCTTTGTTTGTTCATGTACAAGGCAAGGAGATAAAGAGTGAAAAGGAAGGAGCATTATTTTCAACAAATGTGAAGTCTTTAGGGCTGTTGGCTAAGTTTTTAATTTGTGACGAAGGGGGTTTGGTGTAAAAGGCTCAGAGTCAAGTGTCTGATGTTGGCCAAGACTATTTTCATCCCTTATGATATATATGTGAAAGACATGAATCCACAGCTACCTGAAGCATACAACCACAACTCCATCAGTTTGTGGAAGAAACACCAGTGTGAATTTTCCAGAAATAAACAGATTCTGCTCATATACAAGAAAAATACCCCGGTGCTGAAGGAGATAGGTATTGACACATGCCACTATCCTATTGCTTGTTACTTTAGAGAGGAGAGTGACCTCCACCTTGATACAACCTCCTTTCAGGTAGTTGTAGGGAGCAATAAGGACTGCCCTCAGCCTCCTTTCATCCAGACTACACTACCCCAGTTTCCTCAACTGCTTCTCATAAGACTTGTGCTCTAAACCATTTGTCAGCTTCACTGCCCTTCTCTGGACATGCTCCAGCAATTCAATGTCTTTCTTGCAGCAAGGTGCCCAAAAGCAAACATGGTACTCAAGGCGTGGTCTCACCAGTGCTGAATATGGGGCTCAGCAACAGCTCTGAAAGTTTAAGCCCCTGGCTCAACTGACAACCTAAATAAGGTTGTTGAGATGACTAACTGGAGATTAGTGATATTCAAGTATGCTGTTTTCCCCTATGTTTTTCTTGCCTCATAAATCTGAGAGACTATTCAGTTGCACTGAGGAAACTGCAGCATGGACATATATAACTCATTGGAGTTCTGCTGAGATTCTCCATATCCACTTTCTGTCTGTAAACCTTCCTGCATGCCTCACAAAGACCAGAATCTACCCTGGCATCTAATTCCTCAGAAAGCTTCTATCAGTAGAACTCCTTCCCATTTTTTTTTCCTTGCAGTTTCTCAGCATCCCTGGAGGCAAAGATAGAGCTGGCTGCTAAAGAAACCAAACTAAAGTGACAAGATAGAAGCAAGAAAATACCACAGAAACCACTGACAATTATACTAATAAAAATAAAATTTTGGAAAGCCATGAGGAAGACTGTTAGCTTGTAAGCCTCATGTTAAAGAGCCAGCATAACAGCAAACAACATCAGCCGCAGAATGGGTGGACTGATCACTCAAGTTAAGGGCTAGACTGTAATTTTTCCAAGTTCTCATACATTAACTTTTGTCCCCCCCTGTAATTAATCGTTAACTTATTTTACTTTTCTTCAACTAAACAATAATCAGTGCTTGGCTTGCTGTATAGCTGAGGGACACATGTACATGTCCTTTATCCCAACTCTTCTGCAATAAACATGAATGCTGCTAACTCTTCTTTCACAGTATGTTGAGCAACTAACTGGACGGCTAGTGAATTTATAGTGAAATATTTAGAGAGTGATTTTCTTGGTCAGTATTCTTCATCTACCCTAAGGTGAGAAAAATCATACCCTAGAAATCATTGATGATGCTGATAAGTCTTTCACAGACTGTTAAAGAATCCATAAAGAATATATATCAGTATCTTCATGTCCTGGGTTCAGCAGTAGCAGTCATGTTTCTCCTTCGAGGTAGCCGGTGCAGTGCTGTGGTTTGACTTCCAGCCTGGGAACAGTGTTGGTGAAGCCGATGTTTTTGGTTGTTGCTAAGTGATGTTTACCCTGACCAAGGACTTTGTGAGGCTCATGATCTGCCAGGGAGGAGGGGAAGCCGTGAGGAAGCAGAGACGGGGTGCCTGACCCAGGCTAGCCAGGGAGGTATTCCATACCACAGCACGTCATGCCCGGTGTGGGGGGTAACTGGGAGTTACCCGGAAGGACATGGGCTTCGGGGTGGGACTCGTTTCTTGGCCGGTGGTATTGTATTCTCTTCCCTTGTTGTTTTCTCTTATCATTGTTGTATTTGATAGTAGGGGTGGTGATTTGTGTTGTACATTGGTTGCTGGACTGTTCTTGTCTCAACCCGTAGGAGTTGCACTCTTTCGATCCTCCTCCCTGTTCCTCTGGGAGAGGGGAAGGGGAGAGCCCGGGGGGGGGGGCTCGATTGCTCTCAGCCTGGCACCACTCACTGGGAGTGAGTGAACAAGCTGTCTGGCTAGGGTTTAAACCATGACACTTCAACAGCCTGATAAGTTGGCACAGCAACATGACTATGTGAAAGCCGCAGTGCCTTTGGAAGTATACAGTTTGCAGTTGTTGATTTTTAGTACTTTTTATTTTTGTCAAGTTTAAAATGTTATTTGTTAATTTATATTAAAATTAATAATTCTGCTGATTAATTTTTATCTTTCATCTAGAACAGCTCCTTGCCATGAATGAAGCAGCAGTCTACTGAGTACCACTACTAGAAGAAAAAGTTTGAGAGTATCTTTAAAGCTTGTAGATCTTATTCTATGTTCATACACAAAGGGGAATGAGTTTGGTCAAACCTACCGCCTTCGCCTACTACGATATTCCCTTGGTCTTGGTCTGCAGAAAGAGTAGATAAAACTATGTCTGCCTTTGGTCTGGGAAAAAAGGATGAATAAAAGACATGCATATCTCTACTAACTACCAAGTACAGTTTAAGCAAAAAGCTATTCCTCCACAGGTTGATCTTTTCCCATGTGCTTTACCTGAAGGATTCAGACATAATCAGCAAGGAAAAATCAGCATAGCTGATTTATTACTTTTTATTAAGTTGTTCACTGCAGACTTTTTTTTTATAGTCACTGGAAAATACAGCTACCTCTAAAGATTTGTTTCATTTCTCCAAAATTCCCTGTCTTAAACTGAGAAACTTCCTTCTCAAAAACCACAAAGCCCTATATTTGCTTCCCTGGCTCTAAACTGAGCTTAAAAGTTGGCATTTACCTTTTAATTTTATAAATTCAGGATAAATAGATTCTACCTTTCTATGTCCCATATTCAGGTCACTGAGCTCAAGAATTGTGACAACTACCAGACAACAATTAAGTGAAAGAAGAACGTAGTTAATGTTGCAACACAGCATTGAATTTTCAGTTGAAGTAATTGACTTTCCCCTGCCCAGCAGTGAGGCAGGAAGTCATTACTCAGTGCCTAGAAAGCCTTTGACTGATTCAGCCCAGCATCAACAGACACCTTGTAGAAACAGAAGTGTGACCAGCAACAGTGAAAAGGGCCAGGTTAGAAGGCTGAGTTCAAGATTTTGCCTTTCACAGCATTTCAGATGAGTATGGCTCGCCTCCCTGCTGTTTTGACTCAGCAAACTGGTGGTAATGTCTCAACATAAAAACAGAAATGGTGGCGATGTCACCAGACACCTGAAGCTGCCCGCATCATTGACTGGTAATAAGTCCAGCCTACTGCCCTTTGGGAGAAGCTGGGGACAGATCCATTCATCAGATGTCTGCAACAGTAATTCTGCTTTAAGTAAAACATCACCTCAAGAGTGTACTTATTGCAGGCATATCTCCACTCTGGGACAGCCTTTAAGAGGATTTTTCACAGAAATCTCTGCCCCAGTCTTAGTCTTATCCACCTCATCTGGAAAAAAAAAAAAAAAAAAAAGAAGGGATCTAAACCCCACTGCAAGTCACTGTGCCAGTAAGGAAAAAGAAGGTTCTAGAAGATCTTAACAGTTTTGGACTTACATACTAACTGCAAGTATGTGCAGATTTGGTTATTTCTTGCCTTGTCACACAGCAGCGAAATGAATGGAGAGTCAAAGAAAGGAGACTGGATCCGACTCCTTTGCTAGTTGTTCAAGCACAGACATGAACACTAGAAATAATATTAATTATTGTCTCTCCCAGTTGTGGAAGCAAAGGTTAGATATAAGAAGAAATAATGCTCATTTAGTGCATATGGCAGAGATTCTAAAACTTGTCAAGGAAGACAGACACAGAGACTAGCAATGCAGCACCATCATGGTTCAGAAAACAAAAAAGTTAACTTTCAAAATCAATAGTCTGAATTCCTAGAGGTAAAACCTGTAATTTTCAGGCCTTGGTCCTGAAATTACATTCTCACAGCTAAAAGCAGAACCATTCTCTTCCTATTTCTTTTGGAGGATGTAGCATGCAAGGCATTTTGATCTAGTACTTCTGTATAAATCCATTTACCTTCTTTCTGAGCACAATGACTAGTGTTGAAACAGTCAGAAGAAGGAAAAAAAAAAGAAAAAAAGAAGTGCTTTTACATTTTCATCAGCTACGCTGATAGGGGAAAATTCTTTAATTACTGCTGCTCCATGAGATTCTTTTCATATTAGTAGAGATTATCTTTAAATGAAGATTCACATGAAAAATGTAAGGAAATATATAAATATATAGTAGCAAAAGGCCAATAACTTAAAACCTGCATTTTGGGGTAGGGATTCTTGTTTTTTGTACAAACCTCTTGTTTGGCAAGGAAACTGTGCTTCAGGAGGAATAGCTACCTCCGTCTTACAGTAAGTTAAACTGTCTCAAGGTCAGTTAAAACATTCAATTGCAGTCTACAGGGCCTTAATCTTTTTTTTTTTTTTCTCTCTACTGTTTCCATGTTTGCTGATTTTCCAGTTGGCAGCTGCAGACTATAAATAGCTGGAGAGATGATTAGTCTGAACGATGAGACTAAATGATTCACAAATGAAATAATTACACTGCATCTGTGCAGAGCTCTGCAACCCAACTCAAACTCGCTGGGCACAGAAGGGGAAGAACCAAAGATAACACCAAGACCTGGTATACATCACTGTTCTTAGCATGCTAAAGAAGTCATACATACTCCATGATGGCTGTTTTTAAGTATCTGATCCAAAGCTCATTGTCTTCTAAAAAACTCCAGACATTGTTCTGCATTCTCCTACTACCATGTCTTTTTCATGTGTGTTTGTGCTAATTCAGCTGCAGGCAGCAGCAACACAATTTGGTTTCATTAAGTGAAAAATCCAATCTCTTCATGCACTATTCATACAGTGTTCTCTTTCAAATAATATTATTGTTGGCCTTTCTTTAATAGCCAAGTCAGAAAAAAATTGATTTTGCACACTGACTTGTTGTATTGATTTCTTTCTAGTGGTTCATAAAACATGTTCCTTTCACTGGTTTTCAGGATTACTTCAGTGCAGGAAGCAATACCCTATTGCGAAGCCTTCTCACCGTAGAATGCCTCTACTTGGTATTGTCTTTTCAACATCTTTTGTCTTAGCTTCCTGAAATTCCACAACAAGTTTTAATTTTGACTGCACAACTATCGAGATCTCAGGGGGGAGGGAGGGAGAAAAAAGATATTATTTTATGAGATTGCTTTGTTTGAAAGGCTAGTAAGTGCCAAGTGTGCATTGAAGTGTATTTATTTGTCTGCCTTATAAATAAAGACAGAGAAGCTCTGGCGTTGTGAGATGAGGTGATCAAACTCAATCATTCAGGATTGGCATCAGAGTTTATTAGAATTCTTATATGCACTATTAAATTCCACTACCGCTCCATGTGGCCTTTACCTCAGTGAGTTTTCAGAGGCTCCTAGCACATCTAAATTCAAGATGAAAATTACAACTTAGCCACAACAGAAGCGTGAATTTGCAACATGTGAAAACTTTTATCTCTCTGTTGCTTTCCTTCTCCCACCTATCACCATTACTACAAACAAACAGTGTATCTACAACAGGAAAAGTACCTGTGTATATCAGGTTTCTGGACAGATGCTGACGCAGCTCTCCACTTTTAAAATATGTGCCAGAAGAATAAAAAAGACAATGGCAAACTCCCATAGCATTATTTGCCATCTTCTCATTCTTCAAGACTGTTGGGGAACAGAGGGACACCTGAGGAAAAGTGGCAATGAGAATAGATTGTGTAGCAGGTGGCAAACTATTTGGATGAGACAAAAAGGCCTTGCACCAATCTTTTGTAATAAAAAGACATCACTCAGAATAGTCTCAACACTATATGACAGCTGAAATTATGAAAAGAAGCCATCCTAAATATTTTAAGCAGATTTGAGAAAATACCTCTGCATCATGACTGCTGGCTAATGTTCAGTTCAACATCTGTTTTTTTCCTTTCTGAATGTGCCCAAGATAGTAGATCTGATCCACTGAAAGGATTAGTGAGACAGTCTGTGTGGATCATATTCTCAAATAGGAGCCAAGAAACCCCAACAAACTACACAAACAACTGAATTTGCTAAGTCTGTATTGAGCTACTTAGAAATCTCACTATAAAGAGGAACAAAATGCTCAAGAATCCTGGCTGTGGTCACTTGCTGAGCGTTGCCCCCTTTATAGTGTCACTACCATGAATTACTTTTCAGGGCAATCTAGGTACTGCTGAAAATATTACTCAACACAGGTAGAATTGCAGAGCTGCAGAATTGTCAGGTGTGGTTATAGAGCTGGAAGAAATTATCACCCACAGCATTACTTTTCACTTGGAGTCTATCTGGGCTTGCCAGACAGACCTGACCTCATACAAATATGGGGAAAATACAAACATGGCAGCCATGGATAGGAAAAATCTCAAACAGCATGCTGCTGTGGTACGACACTGAGGCCGCTACAGACTAGGAAAAAACAAAACCAACCAACCAAAACTAAAAGCAGTAGAATGGAGTAAAAAGTTCAAAAGCAGACAAGTGACTGCCTGCTGGTGCAAAGTGTTAACTGACAAAAGGAAGCAGTGTTAAGTAACAATACGTATTAAAAATTAAGACTGAGATCAGTGAAACTTTATGCAATGCACAGAACAATATATATTTGAAAGAAATTGGTGCAAAATTGAAACAGATCTAAGAAATTACTATGGAGAAAGTGATGCAGCTAACCAATTAGAAGAAAAAGGAGCAAAGGAAATTGGATCTGATAAAGCTTGTCTGGGTGTGCAAGACATGAACTAATAACACCAAAACATGACACAAGGGCACACTGAGGAATAGGTGAATGAATAATGACTTGGTTGGGTGGAAAGGCAGCCTGATACAATGCTGTTAAAGCTAGAACCTCTCATGTATGTCTCTAAAACAGGTATTACCTAAAAAGGCAGCAGATAGTAGACCCCAGCTCAGTACCATAAATCAGTTGTCACATATGCCAGGAAAAAAAGAGTAAGTGATGCACTACTGCTCACGTATTCTGCTTATATAGCCTCACACATCTTCTTGTAGCCATCAAGTCAGGGAAGCTGTTGAACATGTTGGCAGACATTTCAACAAAATTGGGGATTACTGAACACCATTTAAATATCACAGCCAGAGCAAATAAAATGGGACCAAGTGGGGATCACCTTTAGCAGGCAGGTGGGACAGCCCTCACTTCTCTGTAATGAATACACCACCAAAGACACCTGAGAAAGATGATGTCTCGTTCTCACAGCACCAGGAAGTACAGCACCTGATTTTAGACCAAAGATTGCATCAAGATGTGTCTTCCTTTGAGTCAAAGTTGTTTCTATCTTCATTTACACAGGAAAGGTTAGTGCTTCCAGCAAAGAGTCATTTGGAGATCCTCCAGTCCAAAGTATCATGTGAGCCTTGATTTGGGATGGTATAGAATAAATCCAAGGCAGAGGAACAAAACGTCTAGAATATAGAACAGAGTTTGTAAAAAAGAACACAAGAAAACTGAAATAAAATAATAGGTTTTTATGTTTCTAAAGCCCTCTGCTTGCTACCAACAGAGTACATGGCACAAGAGACAAAGGACAGAATAAATTCTTGCAACTAAATGTAGTGCCTCATTGTTGAGATAAAATCATGGTTTTGTTAGAAAATGTGCAAGTCTTTCAATGGTAATGTAATACATACTAATAGCTTAATAGAACTCTAAAAAATTGAGAAAAAAATTGTTAATTTGTCAATGAGATACCTATCTTGTTTGTCCATGCACTGGGTCAACACCAAAATAGTATTTACTTACACATGCATCTTTTGAATAATTCATCATTAATTAAAGCCTAATCCACAGTTTCCCAAAATACATGCATACTAAATCACAGTGGAATTCTCTCCTGACAAATAGCTGACATACAAAACCAACACATAAACTTAATCCTTAATTTACTCTCTGAGACTACATTACATATTTACAGAAAATTCCCACATAAATGGCCACGTTATGCCACATATCAAGTCATTGGCAGCATCATTCTCAGCTTAAGATTCAACACTGACAGCAGTAACTATAAGAAGTAAAGAACATCCAAGAACTACATTAAGAAAGAAGACACAAACCTTGTGAGAAATTTCTTGAGCTAAATTGGAAATAAACATATGTTAATAATTCACTGTGCATTCATAAGCCACTTTCAAGAATTGGGTGAAAAATGTTGAACAAATATCAGCAAAATTCAGCAGCCCACATTTTATCTTGATTGAAAAGAAATACATTCAGCACTAAATGTCAATGTGAAGTTTTGCCTATTGCAGTGCCTACGACAAGCTCATGCAAACATTCATGCTAATGGTTCTTGACTAGCAAGTAGGGCTTTTAAGCTCACTAAATGATTCTGCAGCCTAGGTTTTCAATGGAGGAAAAAAAAAAAGAAGAAGAAAAAAGGTATTTTGCTAAAGTCTGAAGCTTAGAATGAATAGCAACCTCTGGGGACATTCATCTATTGAAAAACATAGCATTATTTCAGTCTTGAAAGCAGCTCAAGTCATTTTCATACCTTCTTCCATTAGAGCACACAATACCAACAGGCAGTGTTCTGACTAAAGTTTTCATGGATAACCATTTTCACTTCCTGAAAAAAAAAATGTGCCAGACGTATTCTAACTCCCATTCAACTCATGAGTGTGCAGACTGGAGCACCACAGTACACAAACTTGGGGATTATGAAGTCCATCACCTGTGCAAGATGTCAGTGTGTAATACCAAGTAAATGTACCTTCTCTGCCTGCAGGCTCTTTCTGTGGGACTTCAGATCCATTATTTAAAGTGAGATACATGTTGCACAAAACACACAATGCTAATAGAAATTACAGGATTTATGGCATGTTCAAAGAACTGCAGGATAGTTGAGGTTTTCAGGGTCCCTTGATAAATCCAGCCACTCTGCTCAAGCAGGTTTACAGCAGGTGACCCAGGACTGCATTCGGTAAGGTTTTTAGTATCTCCAAGGATGGGGACTCCACAACTTCTCTGGACAACCTGTTACGGTCTTAGACTGCCCTTACAGTAAGAAAGTTTTTCTTATGTTTAAAAGATATTTCCAGTATTTCTGTTTGTGCCCACTGCATCTTTTCATGTTGCTGGACACCACCGAGAAGAGCCTGCTCAGCCCTCTTTCTTTCCTCCTGTCAAAAGTGAGTACACATGCAAACTCATAGTCAATTTCAGAACAAATATTAAAATATATCACACCAATATTTCTGCTTTAAGGGGTTGATTAAGTACAAAGGTCTGCAAACAACACTGCCAGCATGAGAATTCAAACTCATGTAATAATATATCTATATCACATACAAACAACATAAATGGTAACAAGCCCTGGATTTTTTGTAGCCTCTCACCATGGGTTTGTTGGTTGGTTTGTTTTTTTTTATTTTGCTAACAAACAGGATGAATGGCAAGGTATAACAGAAACACACAGAAGCTTTAGGGCTTAATTGGCTTCCGCATTCGGGTCAGTAAATGTTCTTCCTATAAAGCCAGTGAGGGATTTTTGCAACCTATTCGTGTTTCTCACCATCACAATAGCAGCTAAAAAGATGGCCACCATGGCTACCATCATTGGATCAGCAAACTTCTTTTCACAGCTGTAAATATTTGTGGTGGAGCCAATTAGAGGCAGCACACTTTTCTCAGCATTGCCTAGGAAACATCAACACCTCCTCCAAAGAATCCCTCACCTCTCCTTATCCTGCTGGCATTTATTGAGCAATGGTGTCAGCTCTGGTGGCTAATGTTGCCTCCTACACACATGGCATTAGAAGCTCTGTTTGCAGTAGGTGATAGGCCAACTAACAACAAGCAAACCTGCTTCTGGAGACATTAAGAACCTGGATTCTTATTCTTCATCTCTTTCATGGGCCTATAAACTAGCAGGGAGGCAGCTGTGAAACGTCCCAGGCAGTGAGCTTCATTTTAAGCCAACTGAAAGATTTCAATGCTTTTATATTGTCACTTGTATGCAAAATCTCTTTTCTGAGCCAATACTTTTCAAGGGCAATTGGGGACTGATGCATCTGCTCACAGAGTATTTCCATAACCAAACCAGCCACATGTATAGAAGTCAGATTAAATACTGGTTCCTTTCAGTCAGTGTAAAAGTGAATATAAACTCAAACCTGGGAAACATTCAGAGAACAACCTTACATGTTTTTGTGTAAGGTACCCCAGAACAGAAGGCACCTATATGCAACGTACCTCATCTATAGATTTTTCAATATACAAGGGTCTATGTATCCTGTGAGTTTTATACAGTCTTTACCATGTGTAAACATCCCCAATTTGCACTTGTGAAGCACTTCACTGTTGTTCAGGACAAATCTAGTTCATATTAAGAAAAGGTAAAGGCATAATTTAAAAAAACCATCATTCATACAAGCTGCTGTCGGATCAGAGAAACAGGGCTGCAGTTCCACAGAGGAACCACATTATGCTGGGTGCATTACAAGAATTTGTGAACCAGTTTGATGCTAGGGCCAGCAAGAACTGCAGAGCCTGGAGAGGGATTGCAGGTCAGCAGGAGAGCACCTGAACAGCAGCACAAAGGAATTCCTGCTACTCCAGCCAGCAAATAGGCTTCATAGGGGCCAAACTTAAATGCCTCTATGAAAATACACACAGCATGGGAAAAAACAAATAGAATTTGAAATGTGCACATGCCTGCAAGTTGCAGGTAGATTGGGAGGAATGCAGGGAAATTGTCCAAACAGCCAGGGATCAGGTCAGGAAAACTAAAGCCATGACAGAATTAAAGACGGCCAGGGGCTTCAGGGCCAACAAGAAAAGCTTCTATAGGTACATCAGTAATAAAAGGAAGACTGGGGAAAATGTAGGTCCTCTGTGGAAGGAAATGGGAGACCTGGCTACTCAGAATATGAAGCTGCTCAGCAGACACTGAGCAGGTAACTCACATACATCATGAAAGAAAGTGAAAGGAAAAATTGAGGTTAAACCCTCAACTTATTAAAGGAGCCCTAAGCCTCTTCATACTTTAGAGTGAAGAGAGACAAATGGATGGAAATTATCAAATGGCCTATTTCTTCTGCAAAATTTTTGGAAGCTGGCTAGTGTCTCTTCCTGGCCTTTTCTCCTGATGCACTGTAAAACTTCAGTTTCCCAGCTAGCAACAACCACAACAGCAGCAGAAATGCTAAGCCAGGAATGTCAGAGAGTGAAGGAGCAGGAGTCACTGACACCCTGCTAACATACACGAGTGTATCTAGTTTCACAGAGAAGTGATGTACTTCTTTACCACTACCCTGTATCTGCCCTGACTTGTTTACCATGAGCCTGTATCTGCCCTAATACATACATGTTCCATCCCACACTTCGGGTGTTGGGGACATGATCTTTTACCATACTCTGCGTGGTTCAAGAGAGAAGACACATGCTCTCCAGAGGTTGGAAAAAGAAACCACAATTAAATTTATTGTAAACTTCCCTAAAACTGTGCCAGGAGGAACAAAAATCTTGGCAGGTTCTTATTCTTATAAAAAGCACAAACTAGAAAAAGAGAAGGGTAAGAAAGAAGGAAAACAAACGAGCTCACCACACCATGGATCCAGTGATGCCTTCTTGGTCAGCAAATAGAAAACCTTTCAGTTGTAGTCCTTGTGATGCCTACAACCAGCAAATTCACTGAAACCCAGTATAAAGAAATCCACCACACAGCTACTGGACGGCTGTCTTTTTATAGGGTCAAGGTCTCCTGGACCCCTCCCACAGGTAAGACTCATCCACAGGGGTATCAGGTAAACCCCAGCCCCAGTTCAGGTTGTGCCCTGGCAGGCACAGCTGTATTTGTGGTGCTGTCTCAGGGCAGTTTGTTGCCTGGGCAATTAATCTTCACGGCCTAGGGGCAGACAATCCAGGAAAGCATCCCCCACTTCAGTGGAGCAGGATCACTGCTCTGACTTTGGCCTTTTGCCCAAGTGACAGCTAGCTACCTTTCTATTCCTTCTATCTTTTGAGTTATTTTGAGACAAATGCAAAAAGGGCTCTTAACCATCACAACCATCAGTTAAGACAACATTATTGCTCAGGCATTCCAGGATGGAAACATAGAATCATAGAATGGTTTGGATTGGAAGGGACCTTAAGGATCATCTAGTTCCAGCCCCCCTGCCATGGGCAGGTACACCCTCCACTACACGAGGCTGCTCATCAAAGACATCAACTCACCTTCACTATGAGGGTGGTGAGATACTGGAACAAGTTGCCAGGAGAAGTTATGGCTTATAGGGTTATGACCCATTTAAGAACCACCATAAGCTTTTCTCAGTCTATCCAGGCACCAGTAACTTAAGAAAAAGAAAGGGAACAAATTGGATGGTTTATTTCCATAACCAAGAGAACTACATGTATAGAAGTCATAGATAAAGCACTAGTTCTTTTGCAGAGACCATTGCAAAAGCTGGAAGAAGATTGCATTCCTTTCTACTGGTCCACCTAAATGCAGCCTCTGATAGGCCAGAGAGTCTGTGTCAATGATCTGAAAGTCCAGCATTCCAGAGTTGAATCTGCATGTAGGTGTGACAAAAGGTGAAAGAATTCTAAACATTCACTTAAATGTTTCTCTCGCACACATAGAATCATCAAAACTAAGAGACAAAACAAAGTATCGCTGTTCAGTGAGTACAGGATTATTTAATTTGCTTCTTTCAGAGGTAATTATTTTTCAATCAGGTATTCCACAGTTCCTATCATCCCATCTTCAACACCTCTAACTTACACAACAGAAAAGAACTATCAAGCTTTCACTGTGATGCTTTGTAGATTGAACTGGTAATACATGGATGTTGCAGCTTCTACATCATCCAATTTTGTCTTACTGTAGAAAAATACCTGTCTGTCCTTTACAAACTCAGACTTTTCACAGAATAAGAGCCCAGCCCGCTGATCACAGCAGGCTCCAGGTGGACCTGGGGAAAATGCTGTAATAGATATGAACTCAACTGTAACATGAGCAAACCACTGAGATGTTATCACTGCAGAACTGAAGCCACTGGGGATGTAAAGGTCTGACAAGCAGTGTAAAGATGGATGAAAGGAGAGAAAGAATAGATGAATTAAGAAAGAGCTTTAAGTTTGCATAGAACAAGTTTAAAATCTTGATATTATGTGAAGTACCAGATAGCTCCTACCACCTACAAGAGCTTTGGGCAAGCGCACAAGTCACACTAAGCCACTGCAAAATATCTCTGACTCTCTTTCTAGGTCATGTTCGGTATCAGCTCTCTGTGCCCAACCTCTCTTAAATGCCATTCAGCCAATTTTATTTCTATTGCATACAAAATGGGGTTTATTTCATATTTGAATCTGCTTAACAGTCATGCTTCTGTAATACTGCAAGTACTAATGCTTCCTATGTGTTCGTTTGGGTTTTTTTTTTGCTACTTTTTGGAGAAACAGGGCTGGATGTGGTGAGGGATAAAGGAAGGCCAGCATGAAGTAGGAATTACTCTGACAATTTTATTGCTAAGCACAGCACAGGGTATCTATGAATCTTGACTTTTCTTGGCAAGCACAGGTTGACAAGAGCAACACAGCTTGTGCCTTAAGCAAAACCCATCCCATTTCCATAGTGGTCCTTTTCACCTAGCCCAGGCCTGCATCTTCCTAAAGCTAGGTGCAATGTCAGGTGCCGCCAGTTCAGGAATCATGTGTTTTTCCAAGTGAACTCACTGTTACCTTTTACTTCATCTACAGAAACTACGTGTTTATATCCAGATCATAAACACCCCACTAAACTATGCTGTCACCAGCAATACATACTTCATTTTCTCCCTCCATCCTCCTCTTTCCTCCTCCTTTTGACCTTTTCACCTTGACCTAATGTCCTGGGTTCAGCAGTAGCAGTCATATTTCTCCTTCTTGGTAGCTGGGGCAGTGCAGTGTTTTGACTTTCAGCTTGGGAACAGAGCTGATAACAAGGATGTTTTGGTTTGGCCAAGGACTTTGTGAGCCTCATGCTCTGCCAGGGAGGAGGGGAAGCCAGGGGGAAGCAGAGACAGGACACCTGACCCAAACTGACCAAAGAGGTATTCCATACCACAGCACGTCATGCCCAGGATGTAACTGGGAGTTAGCCGGAAGGGCTGGGAGACTCCGGGGTTGGAGGAGGTATCGGTCGGAGCTTGGTCGGGCTGGGGGGCGAGTTATCGGTCGGCTGGTGGTGAGGTGTTGTATTCTCTTCCCTTGTTATTTCCTTTATCATTATTATAATTGGTGGTAGCAGTAGTGATTTGTGTTATCTTAGTTACTAAACTGTTCTCCTCCTTTTGACCTTTTCACCTTGACCTAACCAAGAATGAGCAGAACATTCCCATTTGTTGGTTACTTCCATGATGAACCTGCCATTTCTTCCTGCAAATCACACCCATGAATGCATTACAAGAGGAAAACCCAGTCCCTCTCAGATAATGACACCAACCATTCTAGGTATTTTATGTAAAATGAACCTCTTACTTGATTTCCTGTGCATTACTGAGAAGGATAGAAGAAAAGAGAGAGAAAGGTATGGTGCATACTGTAACAGCAATGCAGTCTGAAAACTTCATTCCCCACACCTGTGTGACTGACAGGTCTGTCATTAGACTGGGAGCTTGTGACACAACAAATTCCCCCCAAGTCCATTCTCATGTATTTCAAAACTAATGGCTCCATTTCCAAACTTGCCAGTTCCCGCATCTTCAGGAACCTCTCTGCTACATTTGGACCATTTACAGACTTCCATTTTCTTAAATGGCAGGAATACCATAGATGCTTTTACAAGCATTTTTCCCTCGTCATTTTGAAATCTGAGTTTCATTTTTCAAAGCCTTAGAAAAAATCTTAGCACTGAGTATATTATATGATTCACCTCATAAAAAGGGACAGACTAGTTCTTAACGGGCCCCCTCAAGCTTTCAAAATATTGAATACCAGGAGCAACCTTTGAATCTCTGCCTCAGAATTTGGCTAAAAAATTAATCTTAAGCTTTTGAGAAGTGGTTGATGTATTGAATCTTGAATGTACATTGGGTCTATTCTATGGAACCCAGAGGCAGCAGAACAGGGGCATCTCCACTCTCTTGAAGGGAAATGAACAGACTAGACAAACATTTTTGTAACAAACTGCTCCAGTTTGAACTATATTCATTTCTGGGTAAATAAGAACTGTAAGAGTAAACGCCATTCTAAACCATTCGAACAACTTGTGGATATGGGGTGCTTGATCTTATCCTCATTCAGCACAAGAAAGTACAAACTGAAAGCAATAGCACCGTTTCAAAGTTACTTTTCCATCTATTATCTCCCACAGGTACTTTCTGAAAAAACATATTTAAATAGTGGAATAATACGCACTCTTTCCACTGCACATGGTCACCCAATTCCTATTACCAAAGGCTTTATCTATCCATACCAATGTGGATATAATGTCATGGTTCCTGCAAAAAGGTGGTAAATACTGGTACAAAATTTATCTCCCAAATTCTCCCTCTCATCCAACAAATTTATTCTCCAAGGTACGTTTTTGTTCTCTCCTATAAGCCTTTCACAGAGCTGGAATATATAGATAAGTGCACAGTTCACTTACTTACAATTTAGGCACAATGCACTTATAAGTGCAACCTATTCTCCATGAATGAAGTAGTGGCTTCTCTGGACTCTCTGTAAAATTGTTTCAGAGGCCACTTATGAGAATGATGGGCCCCCTCTCTTCATGTCACTCTGGAGTTTCTGAAACCAAGTTATAAGCTGCTGTTCTTCTCTCAGTTTTGCTAGGAAAGTAGTTTGGTTTGTATACTGATTCACAGCCTTCAACCATGGGAGTTCACATCTCTGTGGATAAGAAATATCAGCTTCTTCATGGTGATAGAGCAGGTCCAAGAACTACTACACTTGCCTGGATCTATTCTTCTTAGCAAAGTAACCAGAAAAAGAAAAAAAAATATTTTTCTGAGATTCTATAGATGCATGAATACATACATTTATACATAGGGGAACATGGTTGCAGATCTATAAAAGGCATATCTCCTTCATGTAATCCTCTTCTTAATTTCTTAGAAAGCCTTGAGGACAACCTTGCAGACAGCCAGAAGTCATCTCCTGTAAAATTACACTGCAGATTTTCTTTCAGTACCAGCTCCATTTGAAACTTCCCAATGTGCTGTAATGGCTTTCATGGTTCATTGCTCAATCCAGTTGTACAGCACACTAAATCCAATATTAAAAACTTGCAGCACTTAGAAAATTTCACTTGTTCTCCCTGTCATGTCTGGTAGCTTTTTTAGATTACTAATTACTAATAATCCTAGGCAGTAGTATACACATCCTCACACACACAAAAATAGTGAAAACAGTATGTTTTTACTCTATGCTTAGTTTTCAGACTGTGTACCCTTCCTTTCCACTGTGAATTCAAGGCATTTGAAGTTTACTGACCCTGTTAGCACAATTCTGTTGGGAGGCACACTTTAAAACTGCAAATATCTAACTGCATGTATAGATCCAACAGCCCACTGGGGTTCAGAGAAACTGAATTGCCTTTGGGAAAAATTGAACCTTGTAGCTGCATATTGACAAAGTAAAAACCTTGCTGGTTAAGCTTAGCGCAGGCTCTATCATCCTTCTGTAACAGGGAAAGTTAGAGGCTGTCAGCTGGGAAATTGGAAGAAAAATATACTGGTGAGAAGCAGAGAAAGCTGAATGACAATTAAACAAGAGCTGAACAAGTGTAGTCCAGGATAAGAACAGTGAAAAATGACCATGAAGTCAACCGGAAAGAAAATGGAAAAAATTTAACCCGAGTTGTACAAAGGAGAAGTGGAATAAACATTGCAAAGGGGCTCGCTTAGACCCTGTAAAAAAAAAAAAAAAAAAAAGTGAACTCTTACACTGAGAACTGCATGGCAGTGGGGTTTGGACTTTCCAAAGGTGGTTCAATAGCAGACATCTGAGATGATTCTTGATGGATACAGACCTCTCAAAAGAGTAAGTGTTGCAGATGCTGCTGCCAGATTTTCCTCTGCATATGCTGAAGCTGCCAGCTCAATAAGAGGTTTGTAAGATGAAGCTTTCTCTTCTGTCCTCACTTCAGGGATGAAGGAAGACACTAAAATTCTTTGGGGCACAGAAATGGCCATTTTCAAAGTTACAACTAGCACAACCTCCCACCTTGCTCTTACGTACCCAGTTCTGCCTCATTCTTCCTCTCGCGTTGTATCCCACATACCTGCAGGCTTGCCCAAAACACACAGTCACAGGATATCACAGGAATAATCTGCTCTCCACCAAGACTGATCTGGAAGGATGACATTTATAATGTAATGGCTATAACATTGATCCACTGGTTCAATGAGCCAAAGAAAGAAACTGGAAGAAGAAAAAGATCATCTGTAAAAGCTGATTTCTGAAAGAAAAAAAGTCAAATTTAATCACTGTGGAACACCAAAATACTAATGTCAAGTGGAAAGTGCATGTTCAGAGACATCTTTGACTCCTAGGGCTGCATTTCTGCCTTTGAAGTACTTTTGGACTGATAATGAAACTGCTCTCAGCAGGAAAAAGGAAAAAAAAACCTCAGTTTCTTAAAGAAATTATAAAGCTTCCTACTATCAAGCTGGTAACCAGAGCCAGTGGCAAGCTGGATGTAAGGCAGAATGAAAATCTACTGTTTTCTTTGTGAGAGGCTCCTTGTTGACACATCAAAGGCAAGAGATGACACAGTTTCCTTCCCAAGATCATATACATCTCTCCAGCAATGTCCCCTCTTGTGAAAGCACATCAGTGCCTACATCCTGAAAAATATTGGAGAATGTGCTGGTTTTGGCTGAGATAAAGTTAATTTTCTCCATTGTATCTATGATGGGGCTATGCTCTGGATTTTTGTTGGAAGTAGTGTTGATAACACAGACATGTTTTCATTGCTGCTGAGCAGTGCTTACAGAATCAAGGCCTTTTCTGTCCCTCACCCCACTACACCAGTGAGTGAGCAGGCTGGGGATGCACAAGGAACTATGAGGGGACACAGCCTGGATAGCTGGCCCCACCCGACCCAAGGCATACCCCATACCATATGGTGTCATGTTCACAAATAGAACTAGGGGGAAGGTTAGCCAGAGGGCTGAAGGTTAGTTCAGGGACTGGCTGGGCATTCATTAACTGAGGGGGGAACAATTGTTTCCATTTCCATCACATGTCTTTTTTGGTTTTATTTCCCTCTCTTTGTTATTTTTCTTTTCATTACAATTATTTTATTATTATTATTTTGTCGGGTTTATTGTTGTTATTGCTATTATTATTATTTTCTCTCAGTTGTTAAACTGTTCTTAACTCAAAAGTTTTCTCACTTTTACCTTTCCAGTTCTTTTCCCCCCATTCTGCTGGAGGGGAAAGTGAATGAGCAGCTATGTGGTACTTAGTTGCTGGCTGGAGCTAAGCCATGACAAAGAATCAGAGAGAACACCTTCTATCAAACACTCTGCATCTGGTCTGTGCAAATTCTGACCCTCTATGGCAGATGTGTGAGCTGATCCCTGCCAGGATAACAAGCTACCTCTGAGAAGGCATTTGCTCCCAGTAAAAGCAGTTTGATGTTCCCTGAGGAGCAGTTCACTGTGTGGGATAGTATGGTGGGACAGCAACTGGCTGAGGAGTCCTGAGGGAATGGAAAGGGCTTTATGCAGCCTACAGCAGAGCTGTAGAAGTTGAGATTGTCACATAAAATGATCTTCTACAGAGACCTTCACCCTATTCCAGCAATGGGATGGAGAGCCATGCTCACAAAGGCAGCACAATCTGCTATGAAACCCCCAGGATGCTCCTCTCAGATCCTGATAGAATTAGGGGAAGGCTTTGGCATCACACTAAGGGCCTGAGCAGCTGGAGGTCAGAGCGGATCCTGGGGCACCACATGGTGAGATGAAAAGAGCCAGAGCAGTGAAAGGTAACATCTGGGACAGGGACACAGACCTCCAGTCGTAGAAGGCACAAAGAAGCAGAAGTGTGAAAGAACAGAGAAAACATTATGGGATTTTTTTTTTTTTCCCCTTTTTTTTTCTCGTCTTTACTGAAGAAGGGTTTGGATGTAGCACAAGGTGGCTTTAGTCTCTGTGAGCCACATCCTGACCCAGACCAGCTGAACACAGAGGTTACTCAATTAGAAAGAGGGTAGGATAAAAGTAAGAGGCACTGACATGATTTCACTGTGCCCTGACTGCTGAGATTTTTTTCTATCTTGGCTTGTAAAAGAAAAGAAGTGAAAGACAGAAGACAAGTATGGAAGCGACTGCAGAAAGAGTATCTGACATAGCAGGAGGAAACAACAGCTTCCAACCTTTTACCTTTTCCACAAACACAGTAAACATCTTTTCACTTAAAAAAAAATATGAAAACACTCTATCTTTTGCACCTTTTTGAAGAATGGGATGTCAGCACCTGAAAATCATTCCCTAGACTTCCTCGTTGCCATGAATGTCAGTTAAGCTACATTTAACTCGGTGTCTCATTTTTTTATTCATCACAACACAATGAGGTAACAATTTCCTTAAACAATAAGTACACTCTCTATGGAAAGTGCCTGCATTGTAAATTTTTTTACTTATTAGCTGTCCTCTGTAGCAGAGTAAAATTAAAAGTAAATAAATAAACCCCCTTTTTTAGTTTCTTCTTCTGATTCTCATTGAGTTTACTTTCACCAGGTCTTTGATCATCAGGTTGGTGATATTACAGAATTGCAGTGCAAGCTTGCAGCCACAAACACCAAACCTTGGTTGTGAAGACTAGCTGTTACACATTTCAGCCTCTGAAAATGTCTCATCTGGAAGGTGAAATAGCTGAACAAGGACACCTGGAGAAATCATGTTGAGTGTTGGCCTCTTGGCAGAGGACAGTGCATTAATACTTGTGAATAAACTGCACTCTTCTGTTAATACCTGCAGGTACTGTTTCTCTTTGTTTAATTTCCCTCTCAGTTCTGCAAGAGCACTGTCAGACATTTGCACAAGTCTGACTATGCACACTGCTAAGGAGATCCAGGAAACTCTCCATAATTCTGTGCAACAAACTCTTGAAGTATTATGGGTATCATATTTCAGTTAAAGGCAACAGATAATAACAGACGAGATGAATGCTGATAAGGAATAAAGAATACATAATCTACTTTAAATATAACATTTATTACATACTTTACTGTTTTACCTTTGGCCTAATGAATTCAGACCTGAACTCAATGTTCAAAGTTACAAGAACATGTGCAATTTTTTTTTTTTAAAGTCATTAAGACAAATTATAATTTAAATTGGCCTGTGCAAATATTACTTAATTTTCATAGAATCTCTTAAATATATGTAGCTAAGCCTGACCCATTTAGAGTGGGCTAAAAAATCTGATTCCACCAACTAATCAAAATTATTTTGGTACTTCTGTTGCTGACTGAGATGTCTTAATGGCCATTTATAAACAAACTAGTCTTCTGTGTGAAAGTTTCCTTGTTTCCATGATCTGTTATTTACTTCACTTCAGGAGATGTGATCATATTAGGAGAGTCTGGCAAGTGGGAAAAAGCTGATGATGCTTAAAAACATTAAAAGGAGGTGACAGTTCTATACAGCAATAGCCAGACATGACAAAGACATACAATATGTTTTATTGTGTGCTTGGATGGAAAAGATTTTGTAGGTGGACAACAGTTTCATTCCCTGCAGGGCAGAAAGTGAAAATGTCACTGTAAATTATTATTAAAATGACAGCTGTAGTTATGTCATGTATTAGAAGGTGTGAAAAATACAGGAACCAATACTCACACCGGATTTGTGACTAGTATAAACCAAATGCCAGCACAGTAATATTCAACATATGTAGCATCAGGTGTCCAGCAGCATACGTCTTCAAAGGTGCTGAATGTCATATGAATATGTACAGCAGTAAAGAAGAGTTACCTTTACAAGCAGTCCAAGAACTGAAGAGTGATTTCTTTCATTTCTCTGACTCATTGCCACTGCCCTGAATAAACTGTGGGTCTGTACCTAATGAGGAAATGACAGAGGACTCACTGAAGTCTCTGACTTGCAGATGTCCTAGCAGGCTACCAAGGAAAGCCAGAGCATTCCCAGAGTCAGAAAAGTTCTTTGATTCAGGATAATGTGCCCCAAAACCATTATCAAACCAAATTCCTCTTTAAGCTTCAGAAATACAGTCACCTGTGGCATGAAATGTTATGCCTTGCACCAATGCCCTCTCAGCTTCCTTCTGAAAGCTGAGGTCACCACCTTGGTCATGACTTGATTCTCAAAGGCTCTCTGTTGTGAGAATGTGATCTTTGATGTCTAGGTACCACCACGAAGTATGCCTTTTTCATTGTCAACATGTTTCTTTTCTATAAAGTCCTAAAGGTCCATAACATTTTTTAACCATGTATATGGAAATGTGCATAAGTGAAATAATAAAAAAAATTAAATGGTGCAGAGACGTACATAAATACAAATTAGTCAGCAGCAGTGATGCACAGAATCTTTTACTATTCCTATACCTCCTTGAGGACTACTTTCTAGCCAAGTGGAACAACACAGCTTAGCTCCATGGCATTGAACTCATTTCCTGGGAACTAGGTGATTGTATATGTAACCTCCCTTTTGGGAATAGTCTTTGCATGGTTAGCACCAAGTTTTGCCTAATCATTGTAAGGAGGAGAGCTAGTCAGCATACATAAAATCACGCCAGGGCTCATGGTAAAAATTTGATAGTATGGAGTAGTGCCCACATTGCCTGTTTCCTACCATTGTTTAGTTTTGATAACGCACATGTAGCCCTGGAGAACAAGTAACAAACAGGAAAATATTTTCTTTTCCAGGGTTGACTTCCTGTCCAATGATAACGGGAGAACTGCTGTCTTTTGTGACTACTGTCCACCAACTGCCTTGCTGTATAAAGCAGTTTTATGCATGCTTTTCAGACATAAAACATTGCAGCTTATGGTCCTACTAGTGAGGGAAAACAGCTCAAATAACTTGCAGATTATTTTGTCTGATTTTCATTGCATAATTTCCTTTGCAATAGGAAGAAAATAGACTGGGACTATCTGCAGAACTTTATCTTTTGTGAGACCTTTATGGTTTTTGGGGGAAAAGTAACTGAGGCAGTAATGCGAATATGCATACAAACTTCTGCATCAGGCTGGTAGGATAGTAAAAACGGCAACATGCCATTGAAAAGACTTTTATCCAATATGTGGGTTAATACAGCAAGTCAGATACCAGGGGAAAGTGTATGGCTCGTGTCAGTTAAGATTTTTTGTAAATTAGTTCCAATAATATCTTTTGTAGCCTAAGTCCATAGAGTAGAACAGCTTTGCACAAAGCTGGAAGGAGGTTTATTAATTATTGCTATGCTCCTGTACTGCTGGCATAGACACATGGAGGAAGACCTTTTGCTGACAGCTCTTTGCCCTTGGAGCAGTAACTCTGCTGTAAATTCCTGATTGGAGAGAGAAACTCCTCAAAAGCTCTGGCAGGGAATTTCTGGTGGAAAAACATTGGTACCTACAAATAAAGTGCACACAGCTGAAGAGAATTAGCTGCTTTCATTTTTGTACTCCTCCAGATTAAAGTCCCTGGGAAACAACTGTTAGCCCTGATGCCAACAGAGAGAAGATCTGCTTGCATGCATGAGATGTCTTTTTTTTTTTTTCCTGTTTGGTTGGTTGATTGCTGGGTTTTTTTTTGTTCATTTGCTTGTTTCCACAGTCTTTCTAACCAAATTGGGAAGTCATGGAGTGGCTGGACTCCCAGATAGCTGTAAAAGTGACCAGATCAGAAAGCTGAAAAGGCAGCTGTAAGTAGTTCATAGTCAAACTGGTTATTGGTTATAAGCAGTGTTCATCAGGGGTGACATATGTCCCACAGAAGTCAAACTGTAAATAGGCAGCCCCAGCATACTTAAAGCTTTGGAAATTACTAGGTTTTAACAAACCATGACTCTAAGGAGGGTTTAGCTCTCCTGAAAACAGCATAATAAAAAGATCTACTTCTGTGAAAAGAGAGCAGAAGGGGTGTAGCACAGGAATCAAGGATCAAACCATTGAGTACTTTGACAATCAGAGTTTTAGAACACATTTGGCCTGTGTATTGCAGCCCAACAAGCAGCTAGCCAGTGTCTTGCCAAAGAATACTTTGTGAGTAGACCCAAGAAATTAAAGCTAGCAAGCAAAATAAATACTTTTTTTACCAATTTTAGTTTGCTTGGTTAAACTGAAAGGGAGAGATCGAGCAAACATGTTGGTACTTTCTCAGCAGTGCAATCTGTCTCTGATGGGGAAAGAAAAACACATACGGAGAGTAACTTACTAGTTCTCTTAGTGAGCGTTTCAAATGAGACTGCAGGGTTTCTTAAGTCAGATACAGGTAGTAACATCAATAGAAACAGTGGCTGTTACTTTTGTTTCATAAGAGCACAGTGATACGTGATTATGTCCAGCTCAGAGCCACCACACATTGGAAATGAACAAATCACTGTCCTGTGTCTTCTCTCCTGGCTCTGCAGAGCCTATCTCACCAGTAAAGCCCCACTGGCAATCACATAAATTGTTAGATAGGAAACTTCTGCTCGTGGTTGGTCGTTGCTGCTTGTTTTCCATCAGGTAGCTTATCCATTCTTGATATGACACCATGGCTTTGGTATTACCTGCAGCTGTTTAAATTATGAGACATCTCAGGGAAAGATGGGATTGTGTCATCGCTGTAAATGAACTCT
Organism: Pezoporus occidentalis; assembly: GCF_034315485.1. Taxonomy (NCBI): domain Eukaryota; kingdom Metazoa; phylum Chordata; class Aves; order Psittaciformes; family Psittacidae; genus Pezoporus; species Pezoporus occidentalis. The sequence continues at coordinate 244,723 of NW_026914180.1, forward strand.
TATTCCATGATCAATATAAGCCACCTCCATGTTAGGCTGATTTAGTACAAGACTCCCCACAAACCAATTATCGCAAGGAAAGTAAGCAACTCTGCACATGAGTATCTGCTGCCTTGCATTTGGAAAGAACATTAGATCTACACAGAGAGATGGACAACATCATTTCCGTGCAAATACTACAACACAAGAAAAAAATAAGACCTAGATGCAGACATCTGTTAACAATTAAAGCTGAATGATGCATTTATGTATTGCACAAAACATAATCAAGATTCAATCTGCTAGGCTTTGTTCTCAAAGTTGTTAAGAATTCAAAGTGCCTTTTCATGTACATCATCATGTTACTTAAAAAACATCTGTCTTTCAGCCATTTGTACTCAAATTGACATATTTCACACCAGATAAATTCTGCTACTATTGTCACCCTTTTAGGATGTAAAAAGGTCAACTGAGTAAACTGACATTTTGAAATATTGGCAACTCATTAGACTACTCATTAGATAGGCTATTCCTACTTTCTCTTCATTGACTTCTCAACACCAGAAACTCTCTAGAATCTCTCTTTTGCTAATGGAAGAAGAGTTTTTGAAAAGCACCAGAAGAAATACCAATAAAACCTACTTCAGTTTTAGGAATTTTAGCCTGAAGGATCTAGATACATTAAAACAGCTTGAGAATTCTTTTGTTACACTAGTTTATCAGAATGCATATGAGAGCAGGAGGTAGGAAAAATAAGTGAAATAATATCTTCTAGGCTATGCAAGCAAGCAACCAACATGTAGCTGAAATTAAAAGAAAAATCAAGATCATATTTTGTGCATTAAATATGACTGATTTGAGTAACCTTAATAAATCTTAGGAACAATGAAGGAAAGATAGAAATTTTAAAACAAAACAAAATTTATCAATGGGGTCATCACTCAGTCTTATGCCTATTATTTCTTAAAATGCTTAAAAAATCTGTAGGCAGCACTCAATCCTTGCTGAAGAAGCAAAAGAATGAGCACAATAACTAAAACTTGCTGAAGAAGCAGGAAAAAGAATTGTCGTGGTTTAAACCCAGTCAGGTAATTCGTTCGCTCACCTCCCCCCCTTTTCTTGCCCTCCCCCTAACTAAAACAGTTTAGTAACTAAGGTATAACACAAATCACCACTGCTACCACCAATGATAATAATGATAAAGATAACAAGGGAAGAGAATACATCATCTCACCACCAGCCGAATACCAAGCTCTGACCGATACCTCCTCCAACCCCGCAGTCAGCCCTTCCGGCTAACTCCCAGTACATCCTGGGCATGACGTCATGGAATACCTCTTTGGTCTCAGGTGTCCTGTCTCTGCTTCCTCCAGCTCCCCCTATCCCTGGCACAGCATGAGGCTCACAAAGTCCTTGGCCAAACCAAAACATCCTTGTTATCAGCTCTGTTCCCAAGCTGAAAGTCAAAACACAGCACTGCACCAGCTACCAAGAAGGAGAAAAATGACTGCTACTGCTGAACCCAGGACATAACCTCTAGCACATATACGTATTTTTCTATATGCATAAAGAGAACTGTGAATATGTCATGTGTGAAAACATCTGACTTGCTTGATCTTCCCCATGAGATAAGTCTGTCACTGAATTTCACATTGATAAAATAAACACTGAATTTAGAAGTGATAAAATGAGTGATAGAGCATGAGGAGCTGTATCTCCACTGTAAATTGTATCCACTCTGTAGACAAGCAGTGGATGGTGTTGCTGTTGAATGTTCCTGGTCAAGACTCACAGAAGAGTTTACACATATGAGCCCACTCCAGCTGCTTAAACTTCTTTAGCTTCAGTGAAGTGCTGCTTAGAGGCTTCATGTCTGCCTTACTCTTGCTTATAGTCTGTAAAGGCTGTGGGGAAACTTCCCATGAGAAGTTCCCTCAAATACTTCCCATGTGCTGGGAGAAGGAATCTCTGACCTATCTCCATGAATATGTCAGCTTGCTGTTCTTACAACAGGTCAGTTGCTTAAGGTAAAGAAACTGTGCAAGGAAGGGCTCACTCTAAAAGCATGGCATCCCAGTGGTAAAGAAGTGAAAAATCATAAGGGCTATGCAGCAGTGAACGTTGTCTTGATAGCTCCACTGAAAGTTGACTCTACAGGTAAAAAGGTGAAGGTGCACCAGTACTTAAGGGGAAGGAAAACCCATGCCCAGGAGCCCTCCTTGGATATCCCGTATTGACCTGGTGCAAAACCTAATGCTCATGGATGTTGCTGTGATACTTCAGTGATGACTGAAATTGTGTGATGCTGAAAAGATACTTGTTAATTCAAAACCACCTGTAAAGCTAAGTGAAATACTGTTGCTTGCCCAATCAGACTCAGAGACCTCCTTGAATCTTTCTTTGCATTTGCTTTCACTTGACCTAGCCTTCCAATATCTGAAGGGGGCCTAAAGGGATGCTGGAGATGGACACTTCATCATGGACTGTAGCAATAGGACAAGGGGAAATGGGTTTAAACTTAGACAGCAGAAGTTCAGGTTAGATATAAGGAAGAAGTTCTCTACTGTGAGGGTGGTGAGGCCCAAAGAAGTGGTAAATGCTCCATCCCTGGCTGTATTCAAGGCCAGGTTAGACAGAGACATGGGTGACATGGTCTAGTGAGAGGTTTCCCTGCCTACAGCAGAAGGGTTGGAACTAGATGATCTTCAGGTCCTTTTCAACCCTAACTATTCTATGATTCTATGATTTTATGACCTTTCATGTGGTACTTCATCTTCCAACAAACTTATGGGCTTTCTACCCACAGCTTCTGCCTCACAGATTTTTCTCAAGCTAAAAACCTATTTTAATCTTTAAACCCTCAGAGAAAACAATATAACCGTGGCTAGTAAGGTTAATTGCTTTTAACAGGTACCATGACATCAAAGAAATGCTCTCCCCACCCCGCCAGTAAATCCCTATGAAATAAAGTCTATACATGCATGGAACAAAGGCAAAGCTTCCCTGTTTTCCGTGTTCTGTGCAAAGTGCACCCTTGTTCACAATGTTGCTGTGAGCAACGGAAAAAAAAAAAAGAAAAGATCTTAAGAAGGAATATTTATTGCAAATGAAAGAAAGGAAGTAGCCTCAGGACTTCAAAGATAATTTTTCAACAGAACAGATGACAGAAACTGTACTTGCTGAGGCATGGGATGGAAAGTCATTTCTTCCTGAGCCCTTCAAACACACAGGGAAAAAGGAAAGGAATAGAAGAGAAAAGAACATGATAAAACTGACCAAAAATGCAGAAAGAGGCTTAATTAAGGAGAAAAAAAATTGAGTGCTTTCATCAGAAATTAGCATATTTATCTCAGGAAAAAAAAGGAGCTTTCACACTGACAAAGAACAAAGCCAACTCCATGTACCCAACAAGACAATACACTATGGGTAATCTCAAAATCTACTTGACTGAAATTACCAAAGTTGAGATAAAATTCCAAAATGGCACTTTGAATCAGGAAGTGTGTAATATACGGTGATTCCAGATATTACAGATGTCCTCCAGGGTACATTTTGAACATCATGAAAGATACTCAGGAGTTCAGCTTGAAGTGGCAATAAAAAGCTGTTGGTGTTTAATGTTGGCTGTGTTGAAGAAAACTGTAAATATTCAAAACATTAAACTAGCATTTTCACTGTGGAGGGGATGTTCATATATAGAGGCTCAAACTCAAGAGCATGATAACTGTTTGTTACTACTTTTTACATTTCCTTCTTCCCAGAATGACTTCTTCAACATTTCTGTATGCTTGTGTCTGAACTCCTGGCTTCTTCCTAAGGAGCCTTCATTTTGAATCATCTGATTTTCACACAATTTCTGCGTTTCAAACTGGTTTGTTTTTCTTAACTTCTCATTAAATATTACTATCTGAAAAAAAAAATGCAATTTTTACATATTAGATAAATATTTTATGAAGGAAGGGATTCAAATAAAAAGTTGCTGGGACTGCAATAAAATGTTTTACTGAAAAATACAGATATGCATTAATTAGATAACTAGGGAATCCACATGCATAACTTACAGAAGGGAAATTTTTGTTCCAAACTGTTGCAGAAAATAGGCATGAAAATCTTGCCTCTGTTTTTTAGAAACTATATGCATTGTGTCCATTTTCTCTTTGGAAAAGAAGACTATATGTAAATGTCTAATGGCAAAGTCCAGAAAGGTTTATAATCTAATTTTAGGAAGCTGATAAAGCAGTGTGTAATTTTGTACCTCAGACTTATTAACGTCATCATGGAAGACAAATATATTCCTTCCTCTAGAAAGAAAATGATGATGATAATGTCCATGGAAAAGAGTCACCAAAGTACTGCATATGAGTCTGTTAATTAACATTAAAGATTTTAGCAAAAGCAATTGTAGTTTGGCTAGATGGATAATTAAAATTAGTATAACCACAGATCAATGAGAGGTTATTTTTCCTGAAATCTAGAAATAATGTGGGAGTAAGGTAGGGACTGTTGTCATACTATTTTATTAATGTGTGCACACACACACACGCTTTTACATACATAAAAGCTCTAGGCATAATTTATTACATCCTTTGCACATAAAGAAATCTGCCTTTCTAAAAAGAAAGGGAATTTCTACGGATGCCATTTTGAGAGCAAAATTGTCTTCGGTGTTACCTTCAGGATGTAAATGTTTGTTTTCCATAGAGATCCTTGAATTTCCATACTCATTAAAGGGACTTCGTCAGATTAGCATATAAAACAAGCTGACGACTGCCTCAGCCATGAAAGCCCTGGCCATTTTCATTAGTCTCAGATACAAAGGAAAACAGAATAATCAGGAAATGAATATAAACAACAGGTCATGTGAATAGCAGTGATGCTTTTGTACTATACCCTTCTTGAAAGCACTATTTCTAAATATGTAGATAATGTTCCATCTCCAGATGTAAAAGCAGTCAGAAAAAAATAACTACCAAGAAGTGTTAGTAATTCTGAGAAGTTAAGCAGGGCTTATATGCTTATGCAATTTAAGTGGGTTAAAAGGTGTCAACTCTACTGGAGAAGCAGTGGAGATGAGGACTTCATTTTCCATAAACAGTGGTTATACAAAAAGATTGAAATACTCTCAACTGAAGATGATAAAAATTATTAAGCTTGTGTAGGCTGCCTTTGTCATTCCCAAGATCTACAAAACCTAATGTTTGAGATATTGTCTTGCAACTTCTTTCAGTACTGTTACCCTGGATTTGTCCTAAGTGGCCCTCTGATTCAGTTTTCTAATGAAACATTTGGTTAATCCTATTTCTGTTCTTTCCCTTTGTATGATCTGTTCAGAGGCTAAGGTGTAAGGCTTCATTTTGCACAGATTGTCAAACAATCCACTGGATAACAATTATTTGGATAGCTATAGTGACACCTACCTATCACAGTTCTTGCATATTTCACAACTTAGAGGGATTTTGATTATTTTTTAATTGTTTGAATGCAATAGTAGCAACATAGCATTAACAGAGTGGAATACAAGTATACAAATTTAAATAAAAATCAAAAAGATTTCTCTTCAGAGATGAAAACTTAGACAGAAGTTATAATTATTCAATTTATGGACAACCTTCTGTTGCCATATTGCATTTTTGCTTAGAACGTAACCATACAGGTGTTACACCTCCAAAATTAGAAGCTTTCTTTTCCCCACTAGGAAAAAGTAGGGAATAACAGTCAAAACACAAGACCATCATTTATATATTATTTCGTAATATAAGAAAAAGATACCTCAGTCTCTTTATGGGCTGGAGAGGGACAGAGCTTAAGGGACTGAATGTACAGATACTGTAGACTGAGCTTGAAGCAAATTTTGAAGCTATTTCTTCAAGCATACAAGAAACACCTTGTATAAAAGTGGAAGGAAAAACAAACATACAGAAATGTATTTACCACTGTCAGTAGTAGTCTAACCTGAAAAAGATAGGCAGTGTCTAAACCTAATAGTGACTGCTTCTCTGTGCACAAATACAGTCTTCAGGTACAAAAACTGTGAGAGCAGAAAAAGCTGTGAAGTGAGTTCAAGGGTAAAACTGGTTTAATTACAGCTATCCACAACAGCATGAACAGGGGAAGTATTAAGGCAGCTGAGATGATATAGTATCTTGAGGAATTACTCTCTGCCATAGTGCATATAACCATTAAGGACAACAGAAAGATGGAAGTTGACAGGTTTGGATTTGAAGAAAGCAACATCACTCATGGTCTGACCATCTGAAGAGAAAGTGGTCACTTATTTCAAGATACTTAAGATTGAAGTATTTAATCTTCAAGATCCCAAGATATTTCTAGGTTGGTTGACATGAGTAATTATGACAGCAGTCACTAATAATTTTTTGAGTTATTTTTACATTTTTCTTTTTAGTTTATTTACTAAAATCTCCAGAATTACCAGTCAGCTGCAACTGCTCAGAACTTTAAACCTTTTCAGATATTCATCTACTTGTCCCTCCCATTACAAGAAAATCTGGTCAAAGTATTTCCTACGATCAAGTCACAGGCAATGAGAATGAGGACTCTGTATTGTGCAATGTTTGTTACTCAGCCTAACATTTTCTCAGCACTGCTGTAAAGGGATCTCATCAATGAATTCAGGACCTATCTTTTGTTTCTCTTGCATGCACTAGATGCCTTAAAGGTTGCTAAGGGATGAATCTAAGTCATGTTCAGGGAAAAGAAAAAACACAGAGCTCCCACACTGAGGGCTGAGAACGTCTTTCCAGTGCATGTTCATTATCATATTCATGTCAATTATGTTTTAATTACCCTTTGGGGGAAAAAGAGACAATTAGAAAGACAGACATTGTAACATACTCAAACTCCACTCTGTCACATTTTCTTCCAATGCTCAGAAGAAATAAGACCTTTTCTTAGATTGATTTTGGTTTAATAATATTATTTGTCTCTATTCATTTTCACAAGGTGATCAAGGTAAGTAGGTAGATAAAGCATTCCCACCATAAGGAACTGGAAATTACCGGTTTGGACACCATATCTATTGCACTCACTGTTCATTTCCCAGCCACTCTGGGTACTTCAAAGCATGATCTCAGCCACTTCTTTTGACCTATACCATGACTGAAAAGTTCACACCAATACCCAGAAGTTCAGATTTTAACACTGGGATAACCCCTCACACAAACAAAAGAACCTGGGTCTTGGTTTCAGAACTGATCAGCACTTGTACCTTTGCATCTCTGTTCAGAAATGTAACATTTTTATTTTTTTTCCTCGAGACCCTTCAAAAGCCTGATAAAGTTAAGGAGAAGGTATTATTTCTGCCCAGTGCTCTGTGCCCAAGGTATATTTGGAATTATGTCTTCCTACATGGCAGTGACAGTAATGAGGATCCTAACACCAACTAGCCTGGACTATGCTCAATACTGAGGTTTGCTAAGTCAGTTATGCCACACAGAGGCAGCCTTTCTCCCAGTTTCATAAGAAGGTACAGAGGTACAGAAGATGTGCATATGTTTTGTGTGAGCAAAGGATGTTTCCTCTCCTATGAAATGCAGCCTACACAAGCCTTCCTTTTTTTCAAAAACTCAGCTATAGCAACTGCAAGTTCCTAGCATCATTTTTCTGGAAGACTAGAAAGACACAGAGCACTACAATACTGTGTTGCATATGTAGTTTAGACTTAGCCTCTTGTCCCCATGTTGTTGCAGAAAACAAATGGCAAAAGAGATCATAGGACGAGAGAAAAATTATAAAGCATTTGAAGATTTACTCCATCTAAGTCTATAGTTCATATCAAACACAAGGTTCTTAGTGTTTCTGTGCCTATACTACACAGTGCTTGTACTACACTAAAAGAGTGTACTGGTTGCATAGCTTTCCCAATGATAAGTTAATAATGATAATAAATACAGGCAATTTTACATGAATCTCTTTCACCTTCACCTTTTCAATTAAACAAATAAAGAAAACTGAACACCTAATTCCCCCAAATTTTTCAATATTCACTTCCTTTAAAAATAGTAAGTCATATATTTGAAAACTTTTGTTTGTTCCAATACTTCTATTTACACTGGCTGCTGTTTTACTCCAACATAGGAAATGTAAGATAACATCCAGACTGTCAGCATACTTTTCATGCTGTCAGACCAGATCAGAGGAGCTCGCATCACACAGATTTGCTATTACAGCTCACACGTTGCATCTGCTACTGCAATCATCTAAAGAATTAGAAAGATAATTCTTCTGGTCATGCACAACTCCCCAGCAGGCACAAAGCTCAGCTTTGCCCTTCAGGATTTAGGGAAATGGATGCAGAATCATTCTATTGCAGCCTCAATGCAACAGCAGAACAGGCCTTGGGTCAGATATTTGCGTTAAAGATGATGTTGAACTTTGCCACCCTCACAAAGCAAACAGCAGCTTTATGCTTCAGCTAACATGATGCCTCTCGTGGTAGCCTGAGTAACATTATGCGTCTGTCTCCAGATGAATCCCTTCCTAGGTGTGCCATATGCTCAGTCATCTCCAGAGTGTTTAAGACTATGGGTAAACACAGAGACTCCCTTGCATGAACACCCTTACATAGCAAGAAGGCAAGACCCAAGAGCAATCTACTTTACTGATGTGAAGAGGAACTGTGTCAGCTATTCACATATACATTAGCACACACTATTACAGGTTCTTACATTACTTAAGACAATGAAATACAGTTGAAAATTGCGAACAGGAAATTAAATAGACTGGAATTTGTAGAGAACACTTTCACTGTAATTAAGACTTGCCTTAAAATATCTGTCACGAAATATATCAGTATTTTGACTCAAACCACAAATTTCACCATCTCTGTGATATCTCGATAATAACTAAAACTCAGATAACTGACGAGCACATCTCAAAAAATGGTGTGTCTGGGTTGTTATTTTTTTTTTTTTTGGCCCCAAAGCTGCTTTTAAATGTTATGTGGGACAGAGAAGAGAAAATCTACATTTGCTTCTGCTTTGGAAACAGAAGCTTTAAAGCCATTGCAAGTTTACTGGAAACGTGGTGAGCAAAACACCTTTGTTTATAAACATACACACACAGAATTTACACACATACATATATGCAGAGGAAATCACTCCCATTTGGCTTCCCTACAGGCTAAACATGGAAAAATATAAAGCCTTTCTGTTTAGCTGGAATGAAAAATAACTCTGAACAAGTTGCTAAATGTGAACAAAACCAAGGGCTCATTCAAGCCCTACACCTAGTGATTACCATATTGCCAGATGCATCTCATTGATAAGCATCCTCCCTGAAGCTCAGGTTCCCTCTTTCTCTAATGTCCTCCTTGTCCTTCTCCATGTACTAGTGGCTCAACATGATTTATTTGCAGAATTATCAAAAATCCTTAAAACACTTCTCATGATCTTTTTCAAAGAAGCCAAAATTCAAGTCTGACAAAAAAAAACTCATAATGAATAAGATTTTACTTCTGAATGAAACCTAGTAAGAAGACCAACCTCCTTCAGGCTCTTCTACCTTCAAGGATAACACACTTGTATTTAACAAAATCAGTGTCCCAGGTTGCATTCAACACAATAGTACAATTAAAGGCAAATAGAATTACCTGTACTAATCTTAACAGGTGCCACAATGATTTGTGGAATCTGTTGCAATATTTATGAGAAAAAAGGATGAACTGACAAAGAGACAATAAATGTTAATAATACACTGAAAATCCAACTAGTCTTTGCAGTTCAAATATCTTAACTGGCGAGAAAACCTTTGAAAATATTGATGGAAATATTCACAGGTAGATTTGCATCAAGAAATTCAATATTCTATGATTCTATGATTCCATATTCTAAGACTGATGGCCTGAAATCTAGGGCTGTAATAACTCTCTGGTCCCCATACAGCCCCTTTACCAGGAAAAAAGGCTCAAATGATCATTTATTTGGAGAAAAGCATTTTTTGTTTGTTTTGGGAACAGTTGCAAGTGTAAATGTTATCCTATTCATTTCCTCTTGTCTTCCAACTTCTAATGAACTATTGCTTACTAAGTCAAATTAAGTCAGTTTTCTAAACTGATAATTTTAAATTAAATTGACATACAATTTGAATAAATACAAGCACTGGAAAGCATAAAATACATCACACTTACCTGCTTGCCAGTGACTCTTGCTTATCAAGTGTCCCGTAGCATAGAAGACATGACAGTACATACTCTTTGCATGCAGCCACAAAACTTCTAAGCTGTACATATCTCCACTCAATTTCTAATCACAGTTCAGTAGTTTACAACATTTTTCTCTCTTTGTTAATCAAACTGTAAAAATCAGAATGCTTTAATTTTTCTAAAGCAGACTTCTCTTTCTACTTTAGCTTGAAAGTGAAGTGGTGAATAAAGTTAGATCACATTTTTGGCTGTTCAGAAGCACACTTTGCTTGCAGATAACAGTATACCAGATGAAGATTAACAGGACCATGGATAGGGCTTGACTAAAATAGGCTGCAATCACCAAGTTGCGAAGACTCACTATCTACTTGAATGTGACTTTCTTACAAAAGGAAATAGAGACACCATATCCTGTGGCTATTGGTTCAGAGTAATTTGCCTGATTTTAATGGATATAAAAGAAATTTGAGCAAAAATAATACTAAAATATAGCCTCATAATTTTTATCAATGATAAAAGTGATGATAAAGGTGAAAAAGACAATTTAAGCCACCTAAGCAAGTCTGGTAGAAACAAATTAATTAGTAACGACATATGTAATCAATACTTGCTTTCTTAAGAAGACAAGCCACAGCACAATGTTTTTTCAGGCTGCTAAAAGCTGTGAAGTTTCTGGTGAAAATGCTTTTACACTGATATGCTAAGGATTTCTACCTCTGTTTTCGGGGCTGTTTCTGTAAAAGACACACCTCATATTCATCAACCACATGGTAGATGAGAACTTCATAAAAGTGCTTGAACAGTTGAACCTTTCTGAGAAAGCTTTCTCCCACTTCTCGATATAAAGATGAAGGTTAGATGCCTGGATTATTCGAAGTATCATCACCTACAAGTGGCACTCAGCCCTTGTGGCTCCTAAGGGGTAAGCCACATGTTAAAAGAACTGGAATTTCTGTTTTTTTCATAGAGGATGGCAGTGGATTTGTGCTGTCAGATGCCACAATAGGCATGAGGGCTACAATCAGGCTTAAAAAGTGTAAAAAGTGGCAGCTGTGTAATTTACTTAGTATACTTAGAAGTAACTCATGATCTCCAAGCAAGGCTCACTTACGTGTGATACTAAGAGAGCAAGAAATCAGCTCAGTTCTTCTGAAATACTCATTCTGAAAGCAGAAGAGTAGAGATACTTCTAGGTGCTTTCATCTGCAGTGAAAGCTTTAAGCATTTTGGTTTGGTTTTTGTGTTTGTTTTTTTTTTTCCTCTGGACTGCTGACAGGGACTCAGTTCAGAAGAATAGCTTAGTCCAGATCTTCAAAGACAACATGAGAAGTTCAGTGAAAAATTCATTATTCTGCTGATTACAGCAGAAATCAACCACACGTTCATTTTCTGAAGAGCTAGAGCTTTTATAATCATGGTACTGAACTTTACGGCTTTGCTTCTAATTTTACTGCCTGTATTTCTCTTGATGTGCTTGTTGTCTAGCCTATGTCTACTTTAAAAATTTCTGCAGATCACTAGGGAGCATCTTTGTAGAGCAAAATAATTGGTGTTGAAGAGCCAGTGTCCATACTATGCACTTTTCGGGACGGTGTATTTTGAACCATCCTATCTTATTGTCCACTGGAGTTTTTGATACTCTTCAGAATTGATTCTTCCAAATAATTTGGACCCAAAAGGAATTCAGCTCATTTACTCAGACACTGCTCCAGTTTGTCTTGTGAAACATAAGGCTAAAACTCCTTTAGTCCACCATATAGAATCACTTTTTCTCAAATACTTCAGACAGCACCATCCTTCCATCTCAAACATGGTTATTTTTCACTTCCAACCTGTTTTAATTTTGTTGTCCTTTTCTGCATAACATTCCTAACACCTCCATCTTCTTTTTAGTCCTTACAGAGCAAAAGATGTAATTCACCTTCCTTCTTCTTATATCTCAGGAACCCCAAATGCCTCCTCTCTGGCTAAACCAAACCTTGCTTTGCTCACAGGGATCAGAAATGTTGCTGTCTTTTTTGGTTGGCCCATTACATTATCCAGACTGACACCATCTTCTCATCTTTTTGCAGGATCCTTCTCATTCTATCAAATACCAGTTATTTGTCTCTATGGTAAAGCAAGCGAAAATAGTTTAAGTGGAAAGTTTTGTATAGAGATTGGCAGGAATAAGATTTTTTTGTTTGTTTGTTTGCTTTTTGTTTGCTTGTTTTGGATTTTTGGTTTTGGTTGGTTGGGTTTTTTTTAATGAAAAATCTGAACTAATACCTTAGAGGCATCTAAACACAAGCAAGGGACTTGAGTTGTAGCTCAGAGGAAAGGTTAATGTGGTTCTCTACTATAGGAGAAAGCAGCTGTCTTGAGACACAGCCTTCTGTTTTTGTCTTGCATCTGACTTATCCGTGGCAAGGTGGTCCTAATTGGATATCCTTCCTCTGATTATGCTTAATGATTTTGTTAAATGGTTGAGTATCAGCTGGCACCTTTAATTGGCAAACAAGATTTTCAAAGTTCAGCTTTAACTTCTAATAGACTCCAGCATTCCCATTGTCTGGGATGGTCCGAAGAAAGTAGCCTGACGATTCTGGCTTTCTAGAAGTTGCTCATAAACACCTCCAGGCATAATCCTTTCCCTTTGAATTCCCACTAAAAAGCCTTCTACAATGCTATCTCAGGTAGCTATTCTCAACAATATCCCACCTGCAATAACTATTTTCCTCATTTTCCTTGTGCTCACCCACTCACCAGTGTCTGGTTTTTGTCTGCTCTGTTTTTCATCATCACAAACACTTCCCAAGGACAGAGTCTGTTCTTTTTATTCTGGACTTACACAGCAAAATCAATATCCATGCTTAGGTTAGCAGGTGTTATAATAATAGATAGCAATAATAACAAATATGTATTACTGGTGCATGAATCAATCAATGTGTGTTCTCACAGTGCTATTTTGTATGCAAAGGGAAAATCTGATTGGAGTATGAAAGACATCCAGATTAACACTGTCAAAAACAAGATAACATGTATATGGGATCCAAAACTATAATATGTTTGACTTTGTAAAGGTTAAGTTCATTCTCTAACTATTAAAGCTTTTATCAGACTCCACACTGTCTCTGGGAACACATTGTCACTTTACACTTTACGTACTGACAGATGATTTTGAAGATGAGGAAATGATCCAGAAAAGTGGCATTGATTTTGAAGAGCAGAGGAATTTGACAGTCACTGCTTGTCGCTAAACTGCAAAGAAAAAGCCTCCATCATCTCTCAGTGTGTCACTTGCAAATATCAATGAGACATGGTATTTACAGTGTTTGCGTAAAGCCTAGAGAAAGATTTAGACTGCATCCTTCCACTTACGACTATTTTGATGAGACCTTAAATACCAGAAACCTCTTTGCTTGGTTTCACAAAATGACCTCTGTGATCTTTTTCTTTGGAAAATTTGTGCTTCCCATCTGTAGACTCTGATCCATCTATTCAAATGCAGGAAAGATATTTTAGAGAAAGGGAAAACCGTAAAACTTGAAAAAGTCTGCAACACAGAAGCAGGTGTGGTATTTTTTATAAATTGCATGCCCTTTGGAGCACTAAATCGCAACTCCTAGCCTGGAATTTGTTAACAAGAGCTGGACAGTAAGCTGCAACCAAAAGAAACAATTTTTGTGGCAAGCTTGTGTAAGGAAACAGACTAAATGGTCTATTCTTTCCTCCTTGTTGTAAAAATCATGCATGGGTAACAAAATCCAGCTGATGCCTTTTCACTGCACTCTATATGTCCTCAGAAAATCTGATGTTGGGCACACTCACCACACATTTCAACACAGAAAATTTACACTTGTTTTGTATCCAGGAGAAGGAGGGAGCTGACTCCCTAGTCGACTGGGGAAAGAAAGTCGCCTGAAAGACTTTCACAACCCTTTCACAGAAGAATCACTGGATAATACATGGTAGGAGAGGAGGAGGTTTCAGAGTAAATGGGGCCCAGCTCCTGCAGAGGCCATACATTTACCCAGCTTTGCAGACAACGCCTGAGGTCAATGAGTAATCTACTGATAAAGAATAAACATGTAAATCCACATATAGAAGCTGTTCCTTTCAAGACAGACTTCATGCAAACATGGTTTTGTGCTATTATATGTAATAAGTGCTCTCTAATGGCTTGCAGAAGCAATTTAAAGCATTAAGCTCAGAGCACTGCTTCTCTGACCCCCTTTTTTCTTTCCTCTTCTTCACACCTCTCACTCCTAGGTTTACATAAAGTTTGGGTTTTTTTTTTCACAGATGTTAGAAACATATGTAAACAAAGTACAAAGTAGAAAACTGAAGGTACAAAATGGTCAAGTGATTCCTTCATTCCTAAACCATGTCAGAGGATGAACAGACAATGAGATGGCAAAGCATTATTTTCATGTACTCCAACTTCCAATCAAGAACCCTTCCTACTTTCATTCTAAGGTCTCATTTTTCTACCTCATTTCCAGTGATAGAGCATAGGAAAAAACACTCAGCTCTCAGATCCAATAACAGCATCTTCATGTTTAAACACGCCTTTTAACAAACAGGAATTTATATTATATGGACCTCTTTTAAAAAACACTATGGAAGAAGAGGACATAGAGTCACACAAACATTATAGACATTTGATCTCCAGCCAGTCTAGATCCCCACTGCAGCAATGAATCTGCACCTTCATAGGAAAAGCAATTACTAAAAAAAAAAACCCAAACCAAAATACAGCACTTCAGCTTGACAGAAACAAGAAAGTTCAAGTTCTGAAGGCAGAATTCTAACAGCATGGAAGATAAAAAAATTATTTTTTCCTCATAAAAAGATAAAACCAAGCCATCTAAAGAAAGAGGATGACAGGCCCAGAGCAAATATGCATTACCAACAGAGTTTTAAAATCCTGTCTTCCTTTCTTCCCAGGCAGCCTGTGCTTCTGCATAAGGCATTTTGCTGTGCATCTGAGTTACAAGCAAGTACTGACGGCAAACTTTTTCACTCCAAATGGGGTTCAGAAAGAAATATCCCACTTTCATCATCTGCTTTTCCTCCAGCCAAAGCTGGAGAGGCTTGTCCTTAGCTGCCATTCCCTTTTCCCTCCTGTGTCTCCATACTGCCTGCACAACTCCTGTGCAGAGACAGAGCAGGAAGGAGAGGTGATGAAGCAAGTCAAAGCTATCACTGAAGCTCATCAATAAAAGTTGCATGAATGAAGAGCAAAAGCTGTTGTTTTGCTTGAAACCAGGAACGGAAGAGGGACTGAACTCTCACCCCTTGTTTTCATTGCTCTTCAGAGAGCCAGAACTGTCCACGTATCAGTAGAGTTGAAAGATTGTAAGAACCAGATGTTGTGATATTTTTGGATACAATCATAGATCACGCCACAGAGTGCTTAATAGCTCCTGTCCAAAGCTAACTTTTGAGGGAACAGAACAACATCACATGCATGGTCATTGGCTTTTTGCCGAGTCCTGTGTAGTGCAGAAAACAAGTCTTTCTAAAATTGGTTTGCCTGGTTCATTTTTTTTTTGGGGGGGGGCGGTGTTAAATTCTTTTATTTAAATTCATACAGAATTATATTCTTACTGCCGAATTATACCAAAGCCTGTGAAAAAAGTCATTTAGCTATACAGGTGGTTGATTCCTCATTTTTTTCAGTCATTGGTTTTATTTTTCAGATAGATTACTACCAGCTTATTTACTCTAATTCACTCTGATTTTTTCAAGATTTTTTTCATGTAGGGATAGCATTTCTGCTCTTTTTTGCTCTTCTTCTTTGAGACAAGCATGGAGTAAAGACATAAAGTCTAGCTCATTTCCTTCCTGAAGAATCACAGCAAATTCACCTGTGGTATCCATTAGCAACTTTCTTGGCAACCCAGAAATCTTACTGCCTCATGGAGACAGAGGCACTAGAAGCAGTTCTGCAATTGATTTTTATTTTCTGTACGTTCTATAGCATAAGTTCACTTAGGGCTCAAATGAGGTGCAAGATGAAGGAGTACACCCTTGCTTTAGAGAGGAGGACCAGACACTTATTTCTCTAGGTTTAACCTGATTAGAAGGTTAAGGTAAAAGAGACAAGGAGAGTGTAAGAAGAGTTTGCTCACAAATGGAAGCATTTCTTAGTTGCCCTGGATACAGTGGGCATTGCTCATTGAGTTGTGAAACCACTCCTCTGTTGAAGTCCTGAACCCTTATTTTGTCTTGAACCACTCTGAATTGTAATGTGGTTAAATAACCTGTCTTATTATCTTGCTACCTGCTACTCAGCGCAGGAGCAAATACCCATAGAAACACAATGCTCAACAACGTGGCTTTCCAGACCTCAGATGATATCGATCCTTGTCCTGCAAGATCTCATATCTGCAGAAGAGAAACTTTTCAGGTGGAAGTTTCACTGTGTCCTTCTTTCTTTTTTTTTCCCCCCTCCTTTCTTTCCTGCACACACCTCCCCCCCCCCATTTCTTTTTAACGTATTTATTCATACAATGAATAAATGCAAACTTATTTAAGAGCAGACTGCTTTGCAAGCAAAGTTAAGATCAGGCTTGGCTACTATAAACCCTACAAGGAGAGGCAGTTGATAGAAAACCCAATCAGCTGTTTAATTTCAAACATTTTGGTGCTTGCATTAAAGGTCTAAGCACCTTGCATAGTCATAGCCATCTCCAAGGACAGATGCAAAATGTTGCCCCTGCCTAATCTACATGACAGCAGCCCTCACCTAACCCCAACTGAATTTATAGCCAACTGCCATCAAAATGTTCCACACCCCCTTACTCTTTCTCCCAAATGTATGATTCTAGGCCCCTTCTTAGTACCAGCTTCACTAATCACACTGCTGTATTGAAATTAAAACCAAACTCTTGCTAAAATTTTCACAGCAATCACAAAAAAAAAAAAAAAAAAAGAAAGAAAAAAGAAAATCAGTCCTTTCACCCCAGATGTAATTTTCTGACAATTGAGGGTAAAGCAGTCTAATTGATTAATTGGACTAGTGGTAGAAGAAAAGCATAAGAGTAGGGCTGGTGCAGTTGGAAAGACTTTCCTGTCTACTGGTACTGGTATGATAGCTACACTGAGCTGTCTGAAGGCAGAACAGAATTACTGGTAGTTGAAGAGGACTTAAGAGGGGTCTAAAACCCATTAACACCTCCCATGCTTCCTGTATTGTGGTGACAGTGGTGTACTGCATAGCTTTCAGCAACTGAAGTCAGAGCTGCTATGAATCACACCTCTTTCTCTTCATTGAAAAGCACTGGTGCAAGAGATATGAGTGTATGAAACCCCATAAAAATACCAAAGCTGCCCTAGGGGAGGCTAAAGATCAGATTGTAGATGCCTCAGTCAGCTCAAAGAGGACAATCAAAATACTTGCTCCTGAAATAGAAATTATATATTCAGCTTCTGTGCCAACGGGCTCTCATTCAAAACCACGAATGAATATCAGAACCTGCCTTAAACAGGGAAAGCACTAAAGGATGTGACATCTGTGTCTACATGATAAATTAGTAACACAAATGATTCCCTAGCCCTGCATTTCCTGTGCTTTCAGGTTTTGGCTTTGGCTAATAACATATGTATCTTTCCTATGCACCAGTGGTCCAAGGCAGCCTTCACAGACATGTCATATGGCTCTCAAACATGTTGTGACTGGAAAAATCTTTATTTTGGCAGGATGGAGCAGAGGAAGAGAGTTGATGCTGCTGAAAAGCAAAATCAAAAATGTTCTCCTGTCAATACGCTAATTAACAATTGGCAAGAATATGCTAAATACTACTTTAATTTTAACAAGATGTTCTTCATTAACAAGGCTAATCAAACATGATCAGCACGACTAGAGAAAGCACAGAGGACCAAAGCAACACAATTGTCTTCCACTACTCCCTCTTCTTTGTTAAGGCAGTGCCAATTGTTGGTCCCTAGGGATGATGCATTTCCCGCTCCTTGTTGTCTGTCAGATAGTGGGGAAGGTGGTTACAGGAAAATAGACCTACACAGATTTAGTAGGGATTTTAGTGTTTACAAAGAGATTCATGTGAAAAGAAGCAGGAAAAGAAAAACTAGTCGGTGTGCACAAAACTTTGTATATCTCAAGCCAAAAAAACCCAATTTTTTACACCATTTTACCTAATTCAGAAAATAAAAGGGGGAAAAAAACAACAAAAAAACAAACCTAAACCACCCTGAAACATAAAACTTTATATTTTTTTTAAGGTCTTTAAACAATACAACAGAAGTGACAAAGGTACTGTTCAATACAAATATTTTCATTAAATGTTTAATGCCTTTGTACTTTGAGCCATGAGACTACAGTTTCAATGAAAATAGTTCTGTGAAACTAAGGTGAACTACAGCTTTTGCTTGCTTGACAGAAAAATGAAGGCAAAAAAAATGACCAGGACAGAAACATATGAGGGTCATGTGCTTAGACCAAGGAGGCTGACCCTGCATATCTGCTAACCCACTGACAATTTACAGCAGAAAGAAGGCCTTAAAAGATAAATATAATTCAGGATGCAAAGTCTTCTGCAGTCAATGAAAAAAAATATTACTACAATATTCAATGAAATTATCTTGTATAGAGGGCTCAGAGGCAAATTTATAACCAAAGATGTATTCATCTAATGTCAGTTTTGCATAGTGAAATGTAGGACTCAGATCTAAGTTAGTCATGGAGTGCTCTGTCTAGTCACTGGAGAAAGACTGGTGTGATTTACCCATCCTGTTTAAGACAGAATGATTAAGATATGAACTTCAGTCTAAAACCACAGCTCTCACTCTATGTTATGGGTCATCTAGAGAGCTAACTTGAATCAGAAATTTAATTTTCCCATAATTACCATAATCATGAATCTCATACTACACCTCGCAACGTCCCATGGATTTTATCTCATTTATGATAGTGTTACATGAGTGCAACTCCATAAACTATGATAATACCTAGCATCTGAAAAGCCTTAAAGGAAATTTCACTCCCGTCATTTCTCTTTTCCTTAGCCTTTCCCTCTGTTTCTGTGTGTATAAGGACCTTCTTCAGTCTGCTCCCATGCAAATAAGACAACAGGCAAAGCAGAATTTTGTATTTGTGCTGAATGGAGGCATCAGGATCCGATCTGCTAGGGTTATCTGTAGTCTGAAGGTAGCTTTTATCTCAACAACCCAAATTGTTCATATTATTCTTAATATAAATTATATTATATTATTAATTATATAATTAATATTATATATTAATTATATTATTATTATATTATTTTTTATTATATTATTATTATTAATTATATTATTAATATAATAAATTATATTATTCATATAAATTATAGCATATACAGGTGTCCTTTCTCAAACCTTTTCAGAAACTTTTTGACAGTGCCAGTTTGCTTATATTATTATTACAGGATCACAGGATAGTTCCAATTGGAAGGGATGGCAGGGGGAGAACAAGTTGCTCAAGGTTTTATCCAGGTGAGTCTTGAAAACCTCCAAGGATGGACACTGTATAGCCTGAGATTGCACAGCCTCCCTGGGCAGCCTTTTTTTATTGACTGACTGTTCTCATGGGTAAAATGTTTCTCTTTTAACCAGTCAGAACCTTTCTTTCTTTAATTCACCACTGTTTTTATTCTTAACATTATTACTGAATCTTCCTGGATTTTCTTAGGATTTCTGGTGTCAAAGAACACAGCTTAAGCCAGAGCTGACTGAAGATAAGGCTATGCTTGCACCAAGTGAAAAAAAATCCCAACATGTAACAAGCCAGGACTCTTCAAAACTGAATCATAAGCAGCAAACTAAGCTGAAACTCAATTTCTTACTTCAAGTGAAGAATGCAAGCCTGCGGTTAAAATTCTGTCTCTGAGGTTACCAAGAAGTGTGACTGAGATGTGTGAAGATCACAGCAATGAAGGCTAGTAATAGTAGTGAAAATGCAGCACATAAGATAGAAATCCAAATAATTATCAAGTTTCCCACTGAGCTTACACTGTTCACTTTTACATTGCTAGGCTCGGTAGTTGAGTTAGATAGCCAGATTAAGACTAGCAGAGATATATGGCTTCACATCTTCCAATTACAAAATGCAACACATACAGACTTTACAGTACACCTAAGGGGACCTGTTTCCTCTCCTGACATGGAACTGTGGATGTATATTGGAAACTTTTCACACATCAGAGATCTACTTCCTAAGCTTCACTATACAATGGCTGATTTTTCTATCTAGGTACTGGTTTACCCAGCCTATGGAGGAGAAAGCTAAGAAATACCAGTAACTCACTGCCTGGCATGTAAGCACCAAACCAACCTCTTTTTTTATGCATTAAAATGTAATGTGATAGACTGTTAGCTGAAATGTAAGTATGTATTCCCATCTGATACCTTGGTGAAGGGGGTGGTTATATCCAAGAGAAGGACAAAGTACATGAAGACAACTCAGATAACCTGTTGCAGCTATGTTTGCAGGCTGCTTCAGTCAACACTTTAAGTCTTGAGCATTATTATACCACTCTGTTTTCCAGGAGCTTTGTGATGATTGACCTTAGCGTGACTTCAATGGGTCTTCTTGACCATGGAAACCTCTAGTGCTTCCCAAACATCTGGCAATAAGCTCCTTATTTTTATGCACTGCTTTCAGGTCTTGCACTAAAAAGCAATCCACCAAAAGAAACACCAGGTATTTGAACCAGGAAGACATAAGGTGAATCTTTTCCAATGAAGGTTTCATTAGGAAGGCTTTACAGACCATAGCTGAAGAAGAATGAGTAGAGAATAATTCTTAATTTATGAATTTCCTCTCATAACAACTCCTATTCAAGCCCAGCTTTTATTCATTTTTTTTTGATCCATGACTTCAAAATCTGTTAGCAATTTTATTTGCCATTCTATGCCAGTATCCTTAAAATAATCAAGACATTTGCACATCTAGAATGAAAGATAGGCTTTTAAAAAAAGAACAGGGAGCTTTAAAAATCTTCATCACAGTGTGCTCAGTATCAGCTTTGTCCTTTTTGCTTTGTCTGTGTCCCATTCTATCTCAAGTGAGTAACATCCATTATTAATACATCTCTTTGAAGACAGTGCCTGTGGGTCTGTGTCCTCCATTTG
Organism: Pezoporus occidentalis; assembly: GCF_034315485.1. Lineage (NCBI taxonomy): Eukaryota > Metazoa > Chordata > Aves > Psittaciformes > Psittacidae > Pezoporus > Pezoporus occidentalis. The sequence continues at coordinate 265,973 of NW_026914180.1, forward strand.
ATTTGCCATCTGGAAAATGACAGTTTCCCAACAGCTTTAAAACATTTTGCTTTAAGTTCCACCATTGTTCACATGCAGAGAGCACATCTGACATGATGGGTGTTTTAGTAGAGGGCTTTTCTCGCATTTGGTAAAAGCATATGCACATTGATTAAAAACAAAAAAAAACAACAACAAAACAAAAACACAAAATGCCAGGAGAAAAGCCTCCTACAAGCCCACAAAAGGAATGATTTTCAGTAACACTGAAGTGGTTAACCTGCATAGTTCTACCTTGATTTCATCTGATTGCAAGTTCAAATTAAGCCATGCATTAACAGAAAGAAGCACTAGAATTAAGCTAAAGTGTGAGATAAAAGTAATAGAAATGGTCATATGGAAATCTTTACAAATATTCATTTCTAAGGTAGAGGGAAGTGAGGTAGGAGTAGGAGTTTGGTTTTGTCATGTACCAGTTAATACATGTATAGCTTCTGGTTAATGCTACAATTTATCCAAGAGAAAGTCTTGTCTACAGATATTTGCTTAGATGATAATTTTAGCCAGAGTAGGAAAGACTCTTTAAACTGAGAAGGAAATGAAATTGTATTTTACAGCTTCATGTAGGAAGCAGAGACACCCCACAGTGTTCTTCTTTTCTTGGAAAGCGACAAGAACATGGAATTATGGGTGATTTGAGAAAAAGAAATGTAGAGTGGGTTGGTCTTTGAATAAAAAACAATTTTGTGGGTTTGCACAAAAATATAAGATAAGCTGAAAACTGACCAAGGGAAAAAACTCCTTGTAATTTTTCATTATATTAAGCTATGACATAAGTAGAATTATTCACATATTTTCTATTTAATATGCAGTTTACTTCATGTACAATGTGTACCCAACTTTACAATACACAACACCTTTCTGAAATCCAAGGTCTGACAGCAATCATCTTTTTTTTAACAAAAGATCTATACATTTCAGTATAATTTATATATTAGTACAAATACTTTCCCACTTACTGTTAAGCATAAAGGTAAGCACACTAAGAAAAGCAAACTGAAAACTGAAACTCTTGAGCTTTTATTCATCTCATCTCTCCTAAAGAATCATCAAGGCAAGTACTGCAGGCCCCCTCTGAAGACAGCGTAAAGGAAACCAACAGAAAGAAAGAGAGAGGCGTGTTTTTCCCCCCTTTGTCTATAATAGAAGGACAATTTAATGACGAGCATTCTAACTTAGGCTTCAGCTGAATGCCTGAGTTTGATAGAATCTATCTGAAATTAGGCATTTATGTCCAAATGGGGAAAAAGACACAGCAGATGGAGAATAAAATGAGTAGCTGTTTTGGCAAGACATTTGTGTCGTGCTTCATGGGAGAAGCATATTTTAAGAAGGGACAAAACTGTCCACACAGAGAATTTCAGGAATGTGTAAGAGACTATGTGTGAGACTGCACAGAGCCAAAGATGAAACAAAAGGTAGACACAGCAAAGATCAGAGGGTGCTTTCATAAAGGATATCCTATAATTGAAAATGTTAATGGAAATATAATGCAGTAGATCAGTGGTTACAAACTCTCAGAAGTGACATGTTAACATAGCATCTTTTCTATTTGACCATTTTTTTATGAAGACATGCAAGGACTAACTTTCAGTAACTGATCATGCTTGCGTTATTGGTAAAAACCTAAAAGGTTTGAAATGTTCTTTGATAACGATATTTTGTCAGGAGAGGTCTGAGGATCAGTGCTTGAAGCTGTTCTAAAATGCAGTAAATTATCATTTTTAGGAAGTACAGAACACTGACATAAGAAGCACACATCCCTGGAAACATTCAGATCAGTTTGGACAGGGCTCTCAGCAACCTGATCTAGTTGAAGATGTTCCTGCTTATTGCAGGGGTGTTGGGCTGTATGAACTCGAAAGGTCCCTTTCAGCACAAACCATTGTAAGATTATGTAAAGACTCATTTTGAATGTGCCTTTCGTCTAGCACTGTCTTAGATCCCCTATGTTAATAATGGGTTTTAATGAGCCTGCCTTGTTAGCATACTCAGCCTGATTTGGTGTGTTTTGACATCCATATTGTGAAGGTTTCATCTATCTATCATCACATCCCTGCTGCATTTATTGTAAGAACAGCTAATTTGTAAAAGAGATCTGGTTAATGACTATTCAGCATAGGAGGTGAAGGGAGGAGACGGGGAAAACAGTAAATTAAGCACACAGATGCACAAACTTTAGTAAGAGACAGCTGAGAGTAATACAGAGAAGAAATATTAATTTGCTGATTGAAAAGTCATGGAAGGAACCACTAACACATAATTTTGCAGAAGTTCAGCCAGAACTAAGTAACTGGTAAAACCAGACAAACAAGACTGTCATGGGTCTCATGGGAAAAAGAAAAGTTAGTGGGTAATATTTGAAGGAGTTTGTTGGTTGTGTAAACTTAATTATGCACACGTGCAAAACTTAGGTCATGTTCAGGGGAAGGACCAAAAGCTGTGAAAAGAAAGGAGCTGAGCTGGATTGTGGAGAAATGAGGATGGAAAAATAAGGATGGGGGGTTGTAAGGACGCAGTTGCATATAAACAAGCTGCCAGTAAGTACACTTGTCTGGCAGTGCCCTGTGCCTGATCACCAGAACCCACCCTATCTCCTTAGCAATGCGTGCTCCTAATTGTATTTCTGTGTGAGAGAAGATAGTACCCTGCACCTGAGTCAAATTTCCTTAATAGTTGTTGTGCATTTTATATACACAACATCCAAACATGGGAGTGCAGACTGCCACACAGTTAGCAAGGACAATCAGGGAACAAGAAGGTTAGAGTGAAATCTCCCATGGTGCAATAGCCAAAGGCAACACTTTGGTGCACCAGCAGAAAAGTAAGAACTGTTTCACAGGTTTAAAGCACATTTTAGGCTAGGGCAAGGTGGACTCAAAATATTTCATTCATGTGGGTGTATATCTCAACACCTCCAAATCAGAGTTGAATATTTTTTTTATTAAGTCACTGCCTTAAAATGCTCAGATATTTCAAGTAAGAAACTGCTATTTTTGGTTCTTACTTATCCACTAAAATATTGTTGACTTTAGGCCTTAGATACTCTCTCAAATCTACTTTCCTAAATCAAGGTAAAGAGCACATATCATGCACTTCCCAGTAAAACTCCAGTGTGATTTTTGGGGAATGTGTTGTCTCACAGTGTATGCCTAGGTCATAACATTTTCTGTGAAGCTCTCAAGCCTGGCTGCAACTTTTAGACAGTGCTCTAACTTAAAAAATCCTTCACATTTCTTCATCATGTTGGAATTTCTGAAAAAAGCCACATTTCTGAAAGCAAAGTTTTCTTGTCTTAATCTATCCACACACATTCAGCTTGGATTTTCAACCAAAAATAGAATAGTAAGAGCTTATTTCACAGTATTTTAGCATAGCATTTTCATTTAAGCCCAGTCTGAGATAAGCAGAAACATACAGTGTAACATCAACGTTACCAGTAAACAGATGATATCTAGGCAATATAGGCACTTGTTTACTTGAAAAAAATGTTTATTCAATACATCTTTCAAAAGGAAAGAGAAGGGAAACTAACAAAAGGGGAAAAAGGAATGGAACATTTTATTTAATAGCCTAAATCTATAATAAAGTTTAAAATTGGCAACTGAATTATTAGTCTGCAAAAAGCAAAAAGAGAGGCATCTCTTAACTGCAATTGTAAGTCAGAGCTTTTACATGCTACTAAGAGGCTGTATATTCTTTCTCTTGGACTCACTTTTTATACCATGGTAGAAAACTCATTCATGCACTTAATCTAAAGAGCTCTTATTTTTTCAAGACAAATCACCGCCGCCTGAGCAGATGTAAAATCACATTTCTTAGTGCTCATCAATAATTGCAGCTGCTCCTTTTCTCCCCGAAAAGGAGGATGGGAAAGAATATCAGTCTTGAGAAAGCAAGAAAAATATATATTCTAGTAGAAAAAGCAATGGCCTTCAACCTAGGAGGTGTTGAGGCCATGTGTTACAGGTTGCTGCCTAATTACCACTTGATATTCCTGACCTATTCAACCCTGAATCAGCTATTAAGTATAAGAACATTCTTTTTCTTTACTGTAATATATATTTGAGGGAAAAAAAGGGTGTTGGGTACTTGGAAATTTCAGACGGCATTGCCCAAAACATATCTGGCACATGCCAACAAAACCAACCTCATAGACTTTTACAGATATGTGTTTATGGAGGAGGGTCACTGAAAGAGATTTAGCACCTCTTTCTCAAATTATCATTATATGGAGAAGCACAGAAATGAAATAGAATGGAAATGAAGTTGTGAAAATTTTCTTTCCAGTCAGAACACAGTCTTGAGCTAAAAAATATGCAGAATTGCTGCCAGCCAGACATCTGGTGAAATGTGTGCCATTGCTGAGGTCCTTTGAGATCTACATGCTTCATGAAGCTTTGCTGCATTCCCATTTCACAGATACATACATATACAATATTGCTATATTCTGACTTCCAGCTAAGAGCCAGGGAGGTCAGAACATCTGTGACAACATCTGCATCCATCACAACTGAGTAGATAAATATCTTCTGTCCGGATCCCCCAAAGCATCATTGAGTGCATAGGGAGGTAGGACATGGTTACTCAGCATTGGAAGAATACAAATTGCCCGTCAATGATTATTATGATTATTAATTAGTTAGTAATAACTATATCAATTTCACACAGCACTTACATGGTCAAAAGCCATGGGTTCACCTAGAAACTGAATAGACACCCAACTAAGACAGCTGTTTACACAAAACTCGTATTGATACTGTCCATAGAGGGAAAAAAGGTCATACCTTAAGGTCTTTCAACTATACTGGGAGTTAATCATAGAATAGTTAGGGCTGGAAAGGACCTTAAGATCATTAAGTTCCAACCCCCCTGTCATGGGCAGGGACACCTTACACTAAACCATGTCACCCAAGGCTCTGTTCAAGCCCTGAACACCGACAGGGATGGAGCATTCACAGCTTCCCTGCACAACCCATTCCAGGGCCTCAACACCCTTAAAGAACCTCTTCCTTATATCCAATCTAAACTTCCCTTGTTTAAGTTTTAACCCATTACCCCTTGTCCTATCACTACAGTTCCTAGTGAAGAGTCCCCTCCCAGCATCCTTAATTCTCCTCAGCCTTGCATTTCAGTTCCAGATTTTCACTCTATATTGATCAATGTAATAAGGAATCTCTGCTCCTCTTAATTCTCCTGGGTAAATGCTGCCTCAGAAGGAAGCTTTCTCTTTCAGCAGTAATCTTTTTAAACAGCCCAATTTTAACAGTTTTAAACAGCTCAGGCAATGATTAGCAAAAAAAAAGTTGCTAAAATCAACTTTGACAAATATTTTAAATTGTTCCTGTCATTCAGGTGGAGCCTTTTTAGTGAAAAGCTGACAACAGCCCCAGACATAAAACAACAGAAATCTCCCAACAGATCTTCAATTCACCTCACAGCCAAAGGATACCTATTTTCTATTATCTGTAGCTCTGGAATTACATTCTAACACATGCTATTGATGTTTTCAGCTGAGCCAAGTAATTGCTCCTGAATTCAAGGGAGTCCTCCCTTTTCAGGTTGTGTCTATTTGTTCAGCTCAGTTTAGCAGCTGGGGTCAGGCAGATTCTACAGGCAAAATATAGTTGAAGTGAGGGCACCTACATTTTCTGTTTTTTGAGGCATTCTGCTTTTACCTTCCAATCATTTTTTCTACTCCTTGCCCTTTCTGAATCTTCACATAGTTTTGTTAAGGATTTAATTTCAATTTTCCTCTCAAATGAAACAAAGATTGTTACATATAAAAGCCTAACATTATCGGTCCGTCTGCTATTGTTCAGCTGCATATTACAGCTGATGCTATGGTTCAACAGGGAAGATTATAAAAATATTAACGTGTGTTTGCACATAACATAGAGTTACCACAATGCAGTAAATAAGCTGCATATACTTATACATATACTAATCTATGCCACTGTCGTGGTTTAAACCCAGACAGACAGCTCGTTTGCTCACTTACCCCCTTCTTGCCCTCCCCCTGCTAACAGAAGGACAGAGAGGAGACTCGAAAAGAATGCAACTCCCACGGGTTGAGATAAGAACAGTTTAGTAACTAAGGTATAACACAAATCACTACTGCTACCACCAGTAATAACAATGATAAAGGAAATAACAAGGGAAGAGAATACATCACGTCACCACCAGCCAAACGATAACTCACCCCACCCCCCCCAAGCCCGACCAAGCACTCACCAATACCTCCTCCAACCCTGCAGTCCCAGCCCTTCCGGCTAACTCCCAGTTACATCCTGGGCATGACGTGCTGTGGTATGGAATACCCTTTGGTCAGTTTGGGTCAGGTGTCCTGTCTCTGCTTCCTCCTGGCTTCCCCTCCTCCCTGGCAGAGCATGAGGCTCACAAAGCCCTTGGCCAAACCAAATCATCCTTGTTATCAGCTCTGCTCCCGAGCCAAAAGTCAAAACACTGCACTGCACCAGCTACCAAGAAGGAGAAAAATGACTGCTACTGCTGAACCCAGGACATTATCCACGTAAATATCAGGCCTAGAACACTTACATCAAAAGATGCTTATAGTCCCATTGCTTTAAATAACTTTTGACATTGTTTGCTGAACTGCAGGTAGAAACAAGACACGGGAGTTTCCCAAAATGCTGTCTCTTGTTCCTTTTGAAACCACCTCTACTTGACTCCATGATTCCATTTCCAGCCCATTTATTCATCACTCAGAAAGACTTAGAAAATTTTGCTTCTTGCATTTTATTTTTGTCTTGCATTTTCTTGCAGAAAGAGGGAAGAAAATGTGGCAGCAGGTCTCATTTTGACGTCATTTCCTTTTGGACTTCCATGGATAATGTTCCTACATAACTCAACCCAATCAGGACCTCATTTTTATAAGCATAGTATTCACCAAGACAGAGGTAAGAGTGAGATATACGCTCCTAACCCTCTGAAACTACTTTCTATTAATAATTGCTGCCTAAACCACTTAGCTTTTTTTTTTTTGTACTTTAATTTAAGGTTTCTAGTTTAGTAAGCTTATAAAAGGGACATAAAGGGCAGACACATGGTTCTGGGGAGAAAACAGAAATCCAGAAAGTTGCAGTAGCTTCACTCATTCGCTGAGCTGTTCTTTCAATTTTTGATTCTGTCGTTTTGCCCTGTTTTTTTATTTCGTAGCTCAGGGCTCACTGAGGTTTTCAGTTGACTTTTAAATGATCAGATTTAGTTATTACACTGAGGGAAATTTGACCCTTAAACTGCAAAACTACAAGGTTGTCCTTTCAGAAGGGCTCTCTTTAAGGTTTGATTTGCTGGTATCAGCTCATTCTCATTCACTTATCAAATGTTTTAATCAGGTAGCTGAAGAAAAAACTGCTTATGTAACAATTATATAACTGATCTTATCATTGCTTGAGAAAAGTTAGGTTGCAGCAACCATCTGGGAAATAAAAGCCTGAATCATCTGCCATAAACACACACACACACATATATATATATAAAAATATGTGTGTACACATGTGACTCTTACATGAATCACATACCAAGCTCCACTAAAATGCAATGCCAGCTAAAACCTTTTTTCAAAGCTGTTATTTCTGAATGAAAGCTATATCCTTTTATGAATGATGCATTTGAGCCATTATAGATATGCAAACACATCTTGTTTCCACTGTAGAGAATCTTTCAGCACTTAACAAAGCTTTAATTACTCATCTCTTGTGCTAATTCAGCATATGACTCAAGTGTAGGTGTCATCAGGGCCTGTTAAATGGAAAATGGGGAAAGAAGTATTACTTTGAGGAAGGAACAGATTCGTGCCATTCTGCTTTTGAGGGCAGGTCACAATACACCAAGAGGTGACAATTACCAGTCCTGCAACTACAGTGATAAAATAAACCGTTTCTTAGGAGTTTTAGACAAGTACTCCTTGACTCCCAGATAAAAGTTAGGTGTAAATGAGCACTCAACACAGAGCTGGCTTAATCACAACCAGACCAAAATCAAGGAGGCTCCTTCTGAAGTATAAGTCAGGCTGTGGTTATTCTGCCTTTCATGCAAGATCTGTGCACTACCAGATTGCTCATCAAAACATATTTAATGTGATCCAAGTGTGGGTACACACTTACATTTCTTTTAATTTGATAAAAAGCCCTCCCCTGAGGCTTTTTCGAGAAAATGAGATCGTCTGTGTAAAATTCCTTTCTCAGGCTACACTTTGTATAATTGTAAAGGCTTCATCTGAGAGCAACATAAATGAGATCAAAACATTTGTTTGCAAGACTCTTTCCCAGGAAAAATGTATATTTTCCTGACACAGTAAAGATCCTTTCCTACATTCTGAAAACCATTGCACTTTATGCTCTGTTCAATAAAGATTCTTACGTACTGACAGCTTGGGCCAAACAGCTATTAAATAGCCTGTCAGAGAAACTAATAGCTGCTGAATAAAAGAAGATGACATAATTTGGTTAAATAGATGTATAAAAAGCTGAAAACTGAAGATAGGAATCAACAAAAATATAGCACAAATAATAATCTACAAATGTTATATTGAGAATTATTAGTAAAGTAATAGAAGACAAAACTGAAATTATCAGCATGGTCCTGTATAAATCCATGGACCTTTCAATGTTAAGTTCTGATTTTCTACCTCCAAAATATACAGGGCATAAGAACACGTAAAGAGAAGGAAGGATATTCAGAGATGTTGAACTCCATTTGTGTAAACAGTTACTAGGTATGTTAGGATTCTTTAGTTCAGAAAATAAGATGGGTGATGAAGGGTGTTGTAGAAGTTCATGAAGTCATGAGAAACCTATGGAGATGGACCGAGGCATTAACTGAAGATAGCAGAAAATATCTTCAAAGAAGAATAAAAAAAAAACAACAACAACAACAGCAAAAAAAAAAAAAACAAACCCAAGACAATTTTTCATTAAAAATATGAAAAATATATGTGAAGGATATTTCAAGTACTAAAATTTTTCATAGGTCTACGGGGAAACTGTGAAGTTCAGAGAAAATAAAACCAGAAGACATGTTCCACAGTAACCATTCTGATCCTGAAATAGTAGGAGTCTGTAGAGAGTAGTATAACTAAGATACCCAGTGCATATATACTTACTCTGTTTTAGTATTCTTCTGTAGACATCCAGTTTTGGAGAAGGTACCAGGCTGGACTGACCCGCTGGTGCCATCCACTGCATCTGCTTTAATGTTCCTAATGTTTTCAACCCCAACCAAGGTGGAGAAGAAATTAATCAAAGATTTCATTTTTTAATAGATGGGTGTGATGGCATCTTAACAGAAAAGACTAAAAAAATCGTCATTGTGCTTCATAATGGTTCATGGTTACAAAAAAAAAAAAAATACTGGTTATCATCATATTAAGGAAATAACTTTGCAAAGAATTAAAATAATTTACAGTTTGCTTACTTGGAGCAGATAAAATATGCAAAATGTATTTCTAATTCAGTGAATATTTTTGTGAAAAAGTTAAATTTTTAATGCATATTTATTAAATAATTTGCAAGTTCCATCAGCGTTGATAATGAAAAATTTAAAAGTAATGTTAACACTACAGTTTTACAAATAGTATTACGTATGTCATCTTGTACTTACCTGTAACCTACTTACAGAGAAAAAAAGCCCAAAAATATCTTTTCCAAACAAGGCTATCTATCTGTTGCATTTTTGGCAAGATTCCCAGCAAGTAACAGAATATTGGAAATACCTGAATATATAAAGAAATGATTGTCTGGAGTTCTACCAAGTTTTCTCTCATTAGCAATAAATTCAATTGCTTTAGCCAAGAGGAAAAAAAATCAAAATCTGGTGTTAGAAAGATTTTGAAAAATACTAGAGAAAGGTAAATTAGTGGTTGATGCTATAGGTAGACAATACAGGAGTCTCCAATAATTTGCTCACCCTTTATGACCTATTGTCTATGCTAGGTGGTTCATCAGTATTGAAAGTAGAATTAAGTCTAAGCAAACTTATCACAGGTGATTCAAACATTGAACATCTTGCATTGAAAACACAATTGTATCCTGTTCCAGACAGCAAGAAAAATAAGGAAGAGATCTTCAGAATCTATTTACCAGTATTTTTGTGCCCTACTTCATTAGAGTGCATGTGGTTTCCACATTACTTAGTATTTGCAAGATACATCAAAGAACTCATGACCCTATACATACTTCAACAGCTTGCCATATAAGGAGGAAAATATACAGGCAAAACCTTTTGAAATATTTTTAAAATACATCGTGATACGTGCTACTTAGTTTCAGTTTAGATTGGCAGAAACAGGAATGAACAGATCTGTTTATTTTCTCCTAGCACAGAAATACAGAAAAGGAAAGATAAAGATCAAGATTTTTTTTTTTTATTTTTTTTTTAACACAGTGTAGCTGAATTGTTACTTTTTTCACTTTGGTTTTCTGCTTTCTCATTCCTTGAAATTCTAATGGCAGAAACATAATCACTGGAGCATATGACATGGGATAAAGATGGACTTACACGTAGGCAAGAATCTGGTGCCCTGATAGCTTTCTGCCAATTACGTATACTTTATATTAAAAGATTTTGTTCTTCTCCTCAATGGACATGATGTTTTTAACTCCTAGTTAACAGTCATTCAGGCTGCATTTCATACACAGACTCATAGAATCATAGAATAGTTAGGGTTGGAAAGGACCTTAAGACATTGAGTTCCAACACCCCCTGCCATGGGCAGGGACACCTCACACTAAACCATCTCACCCAAGGCTTCGTCCAACCTGGCCTTGAACACTGCCAAGGATGGAGCATTCATAACCTCTCTGCACATACACATTATATGCAGAAATCATACTTTTACGTTAAGAAAACTAGTGCAGCTGTTTCAAAGTGACTTCTATCAAGATTTGCTTCTGTTACAAAGGCTTTTTTTTTTTTACTCTTCTTTTTTTACCATTACTGAAGCTTCAGATGAACAAGTCCTTGGCAGCATATTCCCAGACTCTGCTAACATCAAAGCCACCCCGAAACCACATAGCAGGATGCCTTAACAGACGTTCCAGCAGACATCAGTCCATGAAACACTTTCACATGTCAGAAAAAGAGAAATTAAGAGCATCCAATGTGGCTACGGGGTATGCATGGACTACTGACAGAGCTGTGGGATTTATTGATAGGGGTTAGCAAGTTGTTTGGCTTCATGATCATAGGATAATACTGAAAAGACATAAACGCTAATTATTTAGATCACTAGGAGTCCTGTTTCTTTATTTCTTTATTTATTTAGAATTGCAGAGATACCAAAATTGAAGTACAAGCCTTTCAGAGTTGCCATGACAACTGGACACTTTTCTTTGATCGGTGATTATAGTTGTACCATTTTGGCATCAGGCATGAACTTTGATTGCTATAGTAACGTCACGGGCATAACTTCTATTTTATTCAGCTCATACTTTGTTCTCAAGGAGGCTTTTTGCTTGTTTGTGAGGAAGCTGAGAACTGTGTCAGCTGCATCAGAGGGAAGCTGTTAGGAACATTATGAAACGGGCTTTCCCAGTTTAAAAAATACTTCACATCAAGAAATGATTCACTAAATGCTCTCATTATATTTAGTAGTTGAGCTTCTTGGCTGACGTAAATGGTTGTAGCTCCATTAAGAGCAGTAGCGTCTCCTGAATCCCAGTCGGGCTCTACAGCAAATCTACATTTCTCTGGTTGGATTTTCACTGCAAGAGGTGAAGAATGCCCACTACCACGTTTTTATGGTCTAGTCTGACATTCAAAAAAAACTCTGCAGGAAAATGTAGGGCGGACAGAGAAGATTAGAGGAAGAAAGGTAAATTTAAAACCAAAAAGCAAACAAATGAAAAAAAGAAAAAAAACCTAGAAGAATGTGTTTACCAGACTCAACTTTTTAAAATTCACTTCAATTTGGAGATGAAAAAAAGTTTCATCACTCTTTACAGAGATTTCATATTAGAAATTTCATGCAGGTCTCTGCTTGAACTAAGTAAAGATGGCTTCATAAAATGATAGAATGGTTTGGGTTGGAAGGGACCTTTAAAAATTGTCTAGTCCAATATCCCTGCCACAGGCAGGGACACGTTCCACTAGATCGTGTTGCTCAAAGCCTCATCCAACCTGGTCTTCAACACTTCTCTGGAAAACCTGTGCCAGGGCCTCACCACCCTTATAATGAAGAATTTCTTAATTATGCCAAATGTAAACCTACCTTCTTTCCGTTTAAAACTGTTTCCCCTTGTCCTGTTACTACAGGCCTTGGTAAAAGTGTTTACCTTTCCTATAAGTCCCCTTAATATACTGAAAAGCTGCAATGAAGTCTCAGCAGAGCCGTCTCTTCTCCAGGCTGAACGGCACCAACTCTCTCAGCCTTTCTTCATAGTGAGGTGTTCCAGCCCTCTGATAATTCTCATGGCCCTTCTTTGGACTCGCTCTAAAAGATCCATGTCTTTCTTTTATAGGAGCCCCTGAACTGGATGTAGTACTCAGCATCCAGTTAAATATCCAGAACTGGACGTTTATACACTGCAAATCATGGGTGGCAATTTGTGGAATTCCTGGAGGTGGTACATCTCACAGCCAGTTTTACTCCTTCTGACATCTATCTTGCAGCCTTAGGTAAGTGAACTGACATACTGATTTTACTAAAAATGAAATAACAAGAAATGTTGAGTTGGGATGATTATCAACGTTAAAAGGCTACTCATACTTTCCCAATTTATTATAGCAATTTCAGCTTTGATGCTCAGTAAAAATGTTTAAAGTCAACAGTGAAGGGCAGGATTTCATGTGAGTTACTAAAGAGAAAAAAAATATATGATTTTTATATGAATATATGATATATATGATATATATCATATGAATATATGAAATATATATGAATATATATATTATATATATGAATGTATGATATGAACATGCCACGTGCGTTCCTGGAGAAGCATGTCTGGATGAAGATCCAAATACTGTTTTTGTTTTAGTTCTAATAAGTTTATAGTGTTACTTATTTGTATCACAGTGTAGCAATTTCTAGAGCTAAACTCACATATCCCCAGTACAAGTATGTGAATAAATTCTACCTTTATACAAATAAATAAAGAGATAGCAGCACTATGTGGGCTGGAGTAAAGTATTATTCATCTATCGCAGGACGTCTGCCAGGTGCTTTGGAGCATTAGATCAACTTGTGTATTTTAGCATCCAAGATCTTAGTGTTTACACAGCAATAGGATTTAATCTGCTCTGCTCACCTCAATCTGATATTCCGGTGTTCAGCATCAATGCCTGAAGAGATCTGGAGACCTGAAGTTATTCATAAGTGTTAAATAGAAGATCATTAGTCCTACCTGAAATGTGCTGGATTTCATGTGTACTAGGCTGAAATCTTCGGTTTAACAAGTGTTTGCACAACAAAGGTGCTCCATCTGCAGCTGTGGTAGGCACTGTATATAGTGTTGAGATTCATGTATAAGACTCAGCAGCCTAACCTGCTCCTGCACAAGCCATGTTGGCACTGAAAGCCATAGAACTGGAAACACCATGCAAACTACTTTCTCAGTACACCTAACTGAGGAAAAGCTTTATCTCCAACAAGGAGTGTTAGTGTGGTATGGTACTGACCTTTTCTGCTGCCAGGCTAGAACTGTGAGTTAAACCTGGCACAGTGTTGTACCACCCACAACCCACACCCAGTACAATCTCACACAGTGCACCAGAGCACGTTCAAGCCCTGCTGTAGGAGACAAAGCCTTTTTCTGAGACCTAGTCCTCATTGATGTATGATCTTTTCTGAGTGCTAAGAAGAAAACAAGTGCTCCTTGAAAAATATATCCATTAAGCAAGAAGTGCATGCTTGACAGGAAATTCAGAAGGGCAAAAATAAGTAGTGTTCACGGATGTAAGATTTATTTAAAAAAAAACCAAAACGACAACATAACGAAACAAGCAAAGCAACCTCAAATTTCAAATCATCGTTGACTATTTAGACTTCCTGGAATTCAGCTTTTAATAAAGCAGACCATTAAACATGTACTTTCTGGAAGAAATCTTGTAGAGATTGTATTTAAACCTTCTGCTTTGAATTGCACTGTAACCGAAACTGAAGCTGATTATGACACACAGTGTTCTACCACTTGGAAATTACACAAAATCTCAAAGTATTTTCTGAACACTTGCTTTCCAGCTAGTTTAAGGTCTACACTCTCAGATATTCCTTTAAACCATACAGTAATAGCCTTTTTTGCTCTTCCAAACACAAGGTGAGCAATCCATAGTTATATTGCCACAGCAATGGATTTGCTCTTAAATCAAATAACATTGTATCCACAGCCTATAAAAATTATCTCCTTCTAGAGATTTTTTTGGCATGTTAGGGATCAGATCATCCTTAGCATGCCATTTTGAAGGTTTTTTCGAAGCTGACAGTAATTCACTTTCCAAGCTATTTTGCAGGTCTCACTTTGTTCACTGTTCCTATAGGTTTCTTTTCAAAAGTATCAGCACAGCCTGAGAACTTTTCTTTAACCATTAAATTCTGCTCAACCACATCAATCTGTCTCAATCTAGGTTTTACTTTATCAGAACTCTGAATTTTACTCAGCCAGTCATCCAGTCATGTAAGGTGATAGTTAGATTTATGTATCTGATGAAGAAATCAATGAAGGTTCTTTGATTGACTTTAAAAGTAATATGCTTTGTAAATCAAATGCAGACAACATTGCTAAGCAGGGTGAAGCCACCAAATCCTTCAGGCTGTAGTGAAGCTTATGGAAAAAGAATCATAGAATGGTTTGGAAAGGACCTTAAGCTCATCTAGTTCCCCTACACCAGGTTGCCAAATAGCATTTGATCAGTAAAACTGGGTAATTTCCAGCTACAAGAGGAAATACTGTGTTAGACAGAAATGAGAACTTCCATCTTCTCTATCAGCATAAAAATGTATATAACGGATCACAGATATAACATATTTTTTTTTTATTTTTTTTATTCTTTCTGAGTATGATCATTGGCTGGAGAAAACTCTTCACATTAGGCAGATGTTAGAGTTTGTAACTCAGACTATCTCTTTTGAGCAAGAAAAGTTAAAGGTTAGCTTAATCTTTCCAAATCTGAGGCTTTACAACCCTTCTGTATAATTTTATAATTTGTTTTATATCCAAATTTTAGTTTTTAACCGTCTAGTGATCACATTTCTCCTGGTATTTTGCACAGCAGAGGAGAAGCAGATCCATGTAACACTTTTTATTTTATCTTTTTGTTTTAATTATTATTATTTTTAAAAGAGAAAGGATTTTATCTTTGTTTTAAACACCTGACAGTCAGATACCCAAGTTTTATTTATCTGGCATTTCTTATCAATGAAGAGAAAGCCATTATCAGAGTACAGTTTGTTTGCCTTCTTCTGAATACTTTTAAGAAGTTGAATGAGAGACTGCAGAGTTTTCTGTGTCTATTCATCAAGTCTAAGTAAAGCCCAGGGTGACTATCTCACATCTGTCCACTTGAAGATGCCCAGGCATGGGTATGCAGCCTGCATATGTGTGACAAAGCAAGGACAGAGCCACAGTGAATATGGCTTTTATTATTTTATTCTTTCATCTTATAGGGGTGAGCAATCCTAGTCTTTTTAAACTCTTTATATGACAGATTTCCTGTGCCTTCTCTTCCATCATGGCTCTTTTATGCAATTTCTTCAATTCTGGCAGTACATTTTTTAATTTGAACCATCAGAACTGAATACTCATTCCCATTGAAGCTCCTCTGTTGACCCACATAAAGGTAATATACTCCAGCATAATTTTTTCTTATTGTTTCTTTTGCAATCTCATCTCTCATTGGCATGATTCAGACAAGCTTTAGTTGGACTGTCTTTGTTGATGAACTGGTCCTTTACTACCTTGAAATTGTATGTGAATTTATAAGTGAGGGGACGCTTTTCATATGTCTTTGGACAATGGATATCTGAAGCTGAACTAGTCATGTTAACCTCTTTTTACAGTCAATGATTTTGGGATTTGATGATCTAATCTATTTTAGATGTGCATTTTGGGGTGATTTGGATTATTCTTCAGACTTGGTTGATTTTATAACTATATCTTTAGAGTTCTTCACAGAGTGTTTATCTTAGAATAAGATCTGGCATTTAGTCAGATGCACCCAATCAAATGTGAGCAGTTCAGTGGAAATCTCAGAATGATCCAAGACTGAGATTTAAACATTTGTGTATTTTTATGTCCATCTTTGTTTACTGTAATGGACGGGAATGAAAGCTCCCAAAGTTTGAACAATTTTGAGAGTGTTTGAAATTTTCGACTGATTCAGTCCCAGTTTCTAGTTCTAATAACAAAAGTTGAAGGCTAACTAGAAACCTGATGAAAAGCTTCCTTCTACTGAAAAACAAAAGAAGCTTTAATCACTTAGTTTGTTACTTATAATGTTGCGCATCTTTGTTGCTGGCACAATAAATTGATGTTAGAGACACAGGCTTTTTCCCTGGCTGTTTCTTGATGCACACGCGTTACTTCACCTCCATGAACTTCAGTCTCCTGGCTGTAATAATGTGAATGATAGAGAGCGTGCACTGTGCTTTGAGACTTCTTCAGGAGAAGCATGATGGCCTATGTGATATTCCTATGCTTTGTGTTTCATGAGTGGGAAGAGTTGTGTGGTATTTTTCTTCTTTACTAGGGGGTAAAAGAGGTTGATTCTGTTCCTTTAGCCAAAAATACAGGTTTTCTAAGTGACAGATGGCCTTGCTATTGTCAATTGTCAGAGGCTTTTTATCAGCAGAAAAAACGTATAATGGATTTTATCAGGTGTGCTCTAAGCAGCAGCAGCTTTTTGATCAAAACCCAAAAGCAAAATATCATTCTTTGAACTACACATGTGACTCATCATATGCCTGCAGAATGTGGGCTGTTCTGCAAAATGAACTTTGTCTTTTTCAAGAAGGGCACAGATTTGCAGGGTTGATGCATACTATTGAAGATTATGAAGTGTCAATCAAACTTTTCACATAAAGGAACTTCTATGTAAGAGTAAATCATCTGAGTGATTCCATCATTCTTGCAAGGATGCACAAGACTGATACATGAAGTGGAATATCAAAGGGGTTAGTTTTGCTACAGTTTTAGACAAAATGGCACAGATTTTCTCCAGTTTGGGAAAAGGTATCAAGTTTTTTGAACTTCAGTTCTGCTAGACTTTCCTCTTCTGTTTGTCTTTCTTGCTTCCTGCTGAATTTTTTACCAGTGCTCAAGCTGCTTCTAGATAGAGGTTCTGAAGAATTTTGTAAAATATTCCCATATGAGCTATGCATCCACTGAAACAACCACAAAATCTCTGTCAACAGAGGGTTGGGAGAAGATGTGTAAATCACTTTCAAACAAATGTCTAAAATGCCAATTTGAAGTTAAAAGGACATTTCCTTAGACTGGTAAACAGCAGCAGGACTACAGCACAAGTCATCTGATAGCACTCTAGCATGTAGAAGTGCAGGGCTGGATTCCTAGCATGTAAGAATGGAACAGCATGGAGCAAATGCTGTGTAATCTCCAGTTTAGAGGCACCTGGTCAAAGGATAAGTAGAGTTACTGCAAAGAGCAAAAGAGCTTGTTCTTTGCTCTGACCTTTCCAACTCAATCAACTTATACGACACTGGTGGTTGGCGTGAGACTGAAATCATCTCCCCAAACCCTAGCTCAGTAGATCATGTTTGTTTAGGTATTTTCCCCCATGCAAAAATACATTGTGTGAGCAGAGCATCAACAAATTAAAAGCACAGAGAAAATATTTATTGGCTGACACACACTGTGGATAGTAAGGATGTATACCTTACTAAGTGAAAGATTAATGTGGGAGGGACCCTAAATGCGACATACGGAGCATCTCTGCTGGCCAAGCCTGCTTTGCTCCTTTGTGCGAGTTGCTTCTCTCTCTTGTTGAGTTGCCTTTATTTAATTCTTGCAAGTTTTTTTCCTAAGAGTTTTAATATCTTATTATGTCAATACTTTTCAGTCCTTGAATGCCTATGGTCTCAATAATTTCACTGATACCTACATTTTTATTTTTCTTGCATGGTTCTAGTACACAGTATTCCTCACAGCTAAAAATTATTTTCCCAGTAAAACTAAGAAGATCCCACAGCTGTGCTGCACCAAACCGGGCCTTGTATCACACAGATGAAACCGTGGGCTGTGGCTGACAACTCTGCTGGAAAAGAACTTATATGGAAACATATCTAGACTTGACATAGCTGAATTCTCTTCCACTGAGAAATCAAGTTTCAGTATTCACTACATATTGGAAGAAGATAAATGCTGTTTTTCATCAAGCCTTGCAGATTTTAAGTTATCAAAACCTATATTAAATGGACTTCAGAGGATTAATTTTAGTCATGAATAAGCAGTTCATCAGAACAATTCACATTTTAAAGCAAGGAAGGAATCTTGATCATCTTCCAAGAACTACAAAACAAACAAACAATCAAAAATACCCCCCCCTTAAAGAAACAAAAAAAATATCCCAAAACAACCCCCTCCCAAAAAAAAAAAAAACGACAAAAAACTTAGATCAAGAAGAAGGGGGCATTAGTAATTCCTAATAAGCCAGTTCACTTTCCACTGATTCTGAAAATGTACATCAATACAATTGACTGCAATCAGAATAGCCCAGTACAATGTAATAGTTAAGGAATGAATAGCATCTGATCATTGCCTTCTTTGTCTCTGTCTACTCTGCTGCAGGCAGTCCTGAAGAGCCCTGTACCCCTGAGACCTTAGATGAAGTCAGGTCGACGGAACGGTTTGCCTTAGTCGATGAGGAATGGGTTAGAGACCAGTTGAGCAATCTGGACATTCATAAATCCATGGGTCCAGATGGGATGCACCCGCGAGTCCTGAGGGAACTGGCGGAAAGTCATTGTTAGACCACTCTCCATCATCTTTACCAAGTCTTGGGAAACGGGAGAGGTGCCTGAGGACTGGAGGAAAGCAAATGTCACTCCAGTCTTCAAAAAGGGCAAGAAGGAGGACCCGGGTAACTATAGACCGGTCAGCCTCACCTCCATCCCTAGGAAAGTGATGGAACACCTTGTCCTTGGTGCCATCTTAAGGCATATCAAGGATAAGAGGGTTATGAGGGGCAGTCAACATGGCTTCACCAAGGGGAAATCATGCTTGACCAATCTCTTAGCCTTTTATGAGGAAATAACACGGTGGATGGATGATGGCAGAGCGGTGGATGTGGTCTACCTTGACTTCAGCAAAGCATTTGACACAGTCTCCCACAGTATCCTCACAGCTAAATTGAGGAAGTGTGGTCTGGATGATCAGGTAGTGAGGTGGACTGTGAACTGGCTGAAGGAGAGAAGCCAGAGAGTTGTAGTCTATGGGGCTGAGTCTAGTTGGAGGCCTGTAACTAGTGGAGTGCCTCAAGGGTCAGTACTGGGACCGGTATTATTTAATATATTCATCAATGATTTAGATGAGGGAATTGAGTGTACTATCAGCAAGTTTGCTGATGACACTAAGCTGGGAGGAGTGGCTGACACGCCAGAAGGCTGTGCTGCCATCCAGCGAGACCTGGACAGGCTGGAGAGTTGGGCAGGGAATAACTTGATGAAATATAACAAGGGAAAGTGTAGAGTCCTGCATCTGGGCAGGAACAACCCCAGGTTCCAGTATAGGTTGGGAAACGACCTGTTAGAGAGCAGTGTAGGGGAGAGGGACCTGGGGGTCCTAGTGGACGACAGGATGACCATGAGCCAACACTGTGCCCTTGTGGCTAAGAAGGCCAATGGCATCCTGGGGTGTATTAGAAGGGGGGTGGTTAGTAGGTCGAGAGAGGTCCTCCTTCCCCTCTACTCTGCCCTGGTGAGACCCCATCTGGAATATTGTGTCCAGTTCTGGGCCCCTCAGTTCAAGAAGGACAGGGAGCTGCTGGAGAGAGTCCAGCGCAGGGCAACCAAGATGATTAAGGGAGTGGAACATCTCCCTTATGAGGAAAGACTGAGGGAGCTGGGTCTCTATAGTTTGGAGAAGAGGAGACTGAGGGGTGACCTTATTAGTGTATATAAATATATAAAGGGGGAGTGTCACGAGGATGGAGCCAGGCTCTACTCAGTGGCAAACAATGATAGGACAAGAGGTAATGGGTACAAACTGGAACACAAGAGGTTCCACTTAAACTTGAGAAGAAACTTCTTCTCAGTGAGGGTGACGGAACACTGGAACAGACTGCCCAGGGAGGTTGTGGAGTCTCCTTCCCTGGAGACATTCAAAACCCGCCTGGACACATTCCTGTGTAACACTATCTAGGTGTTCCTGCTCCGGCAGGGGGATTGGACTAGATGATCTTTCGAGGTCCCTTCCAGTCTCTAGCATACTGTGATACTGTGTGATACTGTGATTTCTAACATGAGTGTGCTCACAAATAAATGCAGCACTGGTGGCATAAATCTCTCATGGATATTTAAAAAAAGAATTGTTAGCACCCAACAATGGGAATAAAATATGTAGAGCCCCTGACATCTTCTCAGGATGAACTACTCAGTGCAGCACATGATGAATAGAAGAAACTCCTTATGAACAAGAGTGAATTGATTTCAGAGTGAAGATGGATAAATCTGTGGGATGGCCAGGAACTACATTCAGTATGGAAACAATTCAAACACACAGCTCCAGGACAACTCACAGAATTTTAACCTGTTGGAACAGTACCAGAAGGAGGCAAGTGTGCACACAGATTTGTGTAACAGCTCATCAGATTGATTATCTCAAGTTTATAGGCGGGCCAAGTTGACATACAATCATAAAATGGTCTGGGTTGGAAGGAACCTTTACAGATCATCTAGTTCCAAAACCCTGTCATGGGCAGGGACAACTTCCACTAGCCCCGGTTGCTCAAAGGCCTGCCCAACCTGGACTTGAAAACTGCCATGAGTGACATGCTCAGACTGCTTCCGATTTCAGAACTCTATGTCAAAAATCACTGTGTGTGGCAGACACACTATAGCATCTGCACATTTGAGCCCAGGTCTCCATGATTGCCTGACCAACATTGCAAAATGTATTTCTGTACATTCATTTTTCTCCCTGTCAGTTGAATTAGCAGTGAGTCTCACTGACCATACTCAATAGGCCTTTTAAAGGTGAAAGGCTAGTACAGTTTTGCAGTAATGTATCTATTTGTTTTCCAGAAATGAAGATCCTATGCCTAAAACTTACTGGAGTAAGTTTTTTTTTTTGTCCATACATTTTGTCTGGAAGTTGTTATTTCTTTTAGCTACAGATGATGAACTGGGAAGAGCGAAATCCATAACAGACAGGAACATGTGAAAAAAAATTGCAAGAAATTAATTGGATCAAAGCAAAAAATAGAGAACTTACTTGTTCTACCCTACAGCTCATAAAAAATAAAAATTAAATGCTTGCTGTGAGACAGCAGAATAAATTGCGAAGAAACCAACACAAAAAGTAATAGGAAAGAAAGCTCCATACACATGCAGAGAGAATCTGCATAGTTCTTGTGTATGTGTCATTTCAATCAACCCTGTCTACAAGAAGTCCAGAGTTGTGCTTATTGGAGATGATGACCTTGAGTGACAATATCTTGCCTAATCTAAATATTACTAGCATAACTAGAACAAAGTTCCAGAGACAAATTTGGAAACTTGCAGCTCTTGCAAGTCCCTGCATAAAAAAGGTTTGTGTAGTGTGCTGAAGTATTTGCTGAATTCTGAATGCTTTTTTCAACATATCAGGCATTCTTATGTGAAGTTCACATATATTTGTCCTTTGATAAATGCAATTCCCTACAGTATATTGCTTCATTATTTTCCACTTCTCTCTCCCCGTCACTTCTTTATTATTCTCTCAACAGCCACAGACACCATCCTCCTGGAGGTTCTGTAAGCCTAAAGCAGTGTTTCAGAAGAAAAAAAGATAATCAAGCCACCTGCTGATACATAAAGCCAGTGGTATAAAACAAAAACCTTAGAGATAAATCTCTTTGGGAAAACAGAAAGAGAGGGAGACTTGGTTCTCAGTCAATGATGAGCTTCATTTTGGAAATGTAAAGGTGATAAAAAGTTGTCCAGATCTAAAATAAACTATTAGCAAAGTACACAGGTTTTCTAAACACTTGCTAGTATACTCACTGGGTAAACAATTTTCAAGATGACAAGCAGAAGTTGAATTCAGAGTTTGACAACTGTGGATAAACTTCAGGCAAAGTGAAAATTCATACTCGAAATTACTCCACAATTCATCTGTAATGCTGGTATGGTGATATTGTATTTGCTTCTGAAATTTGTTATTTTAGTGTTGGCTTTCAATACACTGTATTTCTCAATCTAATTCTACCCTGTATCTCTTTCAAGTCTAACATATTTTTCTTGTCTTTGCCTCAACATCTAAATACATCCACTTCCTTTTCAGATTTTATATTTTACTTCCATAGCCAGCTTTTTAGGTTCATTCTTCTACTTTAATCTGCTTGCTCTAACAGTAAGATTTCTGTCTTTCCAGTTCCTGAGCTAAGCTTCTTGTGAGTAAACAGCAGCATTAAATAGAGGTCAAGCTTGTGCCTCTAATACAGGCTCCTCTTCTCCTCAGAGACTAGTCAGCTCTAATGAAGATTCTCCTTAGGATGGGACATCCACCTCAGGTGTACTGCTGGAGGTGTTATAAGCAGCAGCCCTTCCTGAATTACTAATACCCATTGTGTATCTTCCTGGAAAGAGCATAATTCATTTGCATAGTAAAGCTGAGCTGGCCATTGTCTCCGCATTCCCAGATGCAAGAAGCAGATCAAATGCTGAATAGCTGTATCTGTGAGAATAGTATGTTCATTGCTCTTGTTTGCATTCTCATGTGGATGCACAGTTTATACCATCATCCCACTTACTTAGAAATTCTTCAGGGTATCTCTAGCAGAGCCCTAATAATAAGTGAATTCTGCATGGAGCTCTATAATATCAGAATGTCCCTCTCATCCTGAAATATGTGGTAGAGGATGGAAAAATTATCAGTAGTACTGGTTTTATATACCTATACTACTAACTATGATGACTGCCTTGTCTAAAAATATGTGGAATTTATGGATCAATACAGATTTTTGACCTTCACTATTAATTTTAATCCTTTCCGTGCGTACGTGTAGCTTTACCATTACTTCTTCCTTACTTCACAGGTAGATATTCCACCTTTTGTTTTTCTGTTCTGCTTCAAGATATAAGGGAAGCACTTGAGGAAGCAAGGACATGTCATAATTTTTTCTTGTTTGACTTTTTTCTGCTTGGTCCAGATGGATAACTTCATAGCAGTCTTACATGATACAGTGCTGCCTGACTTAGTCTTTGCATACAGGAGCCTTACTAGGAATCTGTCACTTTTGCACGTAATTGTGGTAATAGAAAGTAAGACATTCTTGGCAATATATATTTTCTTGTATATGAAATACATTTGAAGCTTTTGATCAATGCACTTAGAATTTCTTCATACACCATCTGTATCCATCTGCACATGCTTGCTACCTACTGTTTTAAATTCTGCCTTGATCACCAGTACATTGGATAGAAGTGGTATTTTCTGTTAATGGAGTGCATTAATAAAGCTCTAATAGTATGTCATTTCATTCAGTTCTATCAAATACATTCTGTATATGATTAGTTTAAAATTATGGAAGTCTCATTTAACATATGTTAATGCTTCTGCCTCCAAATCCCAGCAGTCACACTAAAATTATTGAACAGAGCCATAGATTTATTTTGGCAGTAACCAAGAAGTAGCAGTCTTTATGACTAAGAAGTGAAATTATTTTTAGAAAGAAAAGAAAAAAATGTTTAGAAATTAATCTGCCTTTTTCATATACTTGATTGGCCTGACAGGAAATGTAACCAACAATTTGAATGTTTCTTCTCAAAAAAATCCTATGTAAACATTCTTCAAAAAACATCCTTTTAACCTAGGCCTTCCCATTTATGTATTCATTTGCACGTATTTCAGAACATATCAGTGATTCCTTCTCCCACTAATTATCAGTTCATTTCTATTTAACTTTCTTGTCTAAGAATTTGTTATGAAATAATGACCTTAAAATCTTTACAAATACATAATTATTTTAAATATAGCCAACTCTAACAGAGGACCTCTTAGCCTCACTGACATCTCATGTATTTATAGCAGTCTCATGATTTCTTCCTCGGATTTGTGCTTTTCATGCTCCTGACTACCTCTTACCCAATGGTGAGCTGTAGCACAAATTTGAGGCTCTCACTGTGGGACACATACCTGAGCAGAGCTACTTCTCTTGAGCTATTCCCCTGTTTCCTGGTATGTCCCATGTAATGTAGGTTACAATCCCACAAGCCACAAATCTCCACCTACCAAACCCATTAACCTTAGATTTCTCTTGTATTCTCAAAACAAAACTAAAATTATCTGTTACCTACTGTGGGCTTTATAACCACGATGTACAGCAAATGGTCCTCTTCCTAGGTTTTTTATGCCTTTAAAATGTTGACAAACTTTACAATCACTGCTATATTACATTATCTTCAGCCTTGAAAGAGGCAAAGGAAATAGACCAGAACTGTAAAATGGTTACAGCTCACCTATTATGCCTTAATTAATACTGTATGGGTCTTTCATTTCTCAGAGGTCAAGGGCAGACCACACATCCTCCGACACCCCACCCCCCACCCCCCACCCCCCCAAGTAATTATAAATTACAGCCCTCAATTACTCTGAAAAAGCAAATCAGCTCTTTTCACTTCTTATGACATGCACTCCCCTACAGTCCCATTTCCCAGTTGGCACCCTGGGATCCCCAGATCAAGATCTGTGACACACTTAATTTTTCTTGTGCCTCTTCACTATTGACATCTACTGCCTTTTGAGATTCCCTGCAGCGTCAGAGACAGCAACATGGTCTGGCAAACATGACATAGTGTTCTAGGGCCTCTCAGAGAAGCACTTTGTAGTTGCACACAGACAGCAGTATCACCCACTAGAATATCTGTATGTAGGTGGGCACACATGAGTTGGGTGTTGAAGACTCAGTTCAGTTTTCTACAGTGTATAGTATTGATATAGTGTATATATATATATATATATACTATGAGTATGACTCAGAACTTTCAGATTATGTCATTAACTTCAGCAGAGTTATTTACCTGGACCATTTTTAACGATGGTCTCATTTTACTAAGTCTTAATTCTAAATAAAGCCACATAATCAAAAAATATATAATGCTACCTGTAGATATAAGGGCTTACTACTACAATTATTTGCCTTCCCAGACATAAGCTGGGGATGTCTCTAGTTGAATATTTTAAAGGGATTCCTCAGATGTATATTTCATTAGCTGCATAATTTCACTCCCTAATTATGAATTTGGAATTTCTCCTTGACACAGTAAGCTTTCAATCCATCTGATGCTGCATTTCTCTGCATTCACAGAACTGCTCTCTTCCCAGAACTCATTTCCCAACAAGACCAATTACTGTCACCTACTTTTACTTGACATTAATCGCAAGACAAGCTAAACTAGCTATACTTAGGCCTGCCAGGCTGATATGGAGCTGATTTAACAGCTGCATTTATGCTTACTGTTCAGTACAGTACTACAGGAAACGGCTAAGGTGCTTTTAGTTCAGGGTAAAAGCTTTTATTGGCTATTTCATTTTTAAGAATCCCATCTAAGATAAAATGCTCATTGAAAATCTGGCAGTACAGGCTGCACCTCTCATGTATGCACTTAATCAGTAGAGGGTGGGTTTGGTTTTGGATTTGGTTTCTTTCTTGATTATATTAATACAGAGGGAACTGCTTAACCCAAAGTAAGAGATTTCAGGCAGAGCATGCTTATAAGGAAGGAAAGTGAGGAATTACAAACCATTTTAGCTAGTCTTTGATGACAGAAACAAGTGTAAGTTCTTGTTATCTGTTGCTTAGCCTTGAGAAGGCAAGAAGACTTTGTATGTGGACTAATGATCAGATCATGTCTATACCTGTGATTACATTACATACAGTCCCAAGGCTGAACTGTCCTCATTCTGTTGCCTTTCAAATGACCAGCATGTTTCAGGACCTGAAATAATCTGTGTATAAACCGTATTTAAAGCTTTTTTCACTGTAAAGAGGAGAGGCACCATGACCTGACCCTATGGTTCTGCTCAGACACAGCGCAACATCCCTAAACTTTGCGTCCATCTCTGCCCCTGTCTCTTGATTAATCAGGAGCTTAATAGCATATATACCACACTATTTTAGTACATTTAAACAACCTCGTGGGAGTAAAGTCCAGGCACTTCCTCAAGGACCAGGCAATGGGAACAGGCTCTGTTTTTAATTAGAGTAATGGAGTTTATTATCCATAGCTAGGCTTTTTTACAGAGAGTAGGAAGGCAATATGACCTCATGGAAGAGAAAACCTCCAGCCATCTGATGTCTGTGCTGGTTTAGCCCCTAACCTGTTTCGTTACATAAGGCTGTTTTCTCTACCTGTGACATCCTTTATCGTGTCATCTCATTTCAAATATTTCAGTGAAAAAACAAGAGCTGTCTTCCATTGTATTTATATAGTACTTAAAATCATGTGTTTCCCATCTAAGTTGGAATACCTATATGATACATAAATACCAGGTTCTTATTGCATACCATGATATGTTGGTTCTTGTCTATTCTCTAGTTCTTCTAGGTATCTAGATAGGAACTTCCCATATAAGTACCTAGGACCAATTAATTCCAAAAAGAAGCTCACTGATGTAGGAAATTAAGGTTGTAATTGTGCTTCTGCAAGGACATTTACTGTGTCTTTAAGCTCTCCAATAACTTCTAAGGCTTGCAGGCTACATGTCCCGATGTGATCAATGGTGAGGCACAACTGCTTCTCTTTCAGTGTCAACTTATTTCCAGATTGAAGCCATTTAAAGTCCTACTGGGCATCAAAATCCACCTTTACCATCCATGTGCTGTTTTCTGGGTGCAATTGATTTCAGCAGCTGTCAGCATCTACAATGCAAATATCTGTGAACCATTTGTAATTTGAAGGAAATACACCATTTTAAGCTTTGTTCCTCTGATGTATTTGTAATGTCTAGTTTTCTGGTAAGATGATCTGCTTCCAAAAAATTTTAATTTCTCTCTTCTGTTACTCAGGAGAATCTCAGCTGAAGTTGTCTACATTGCAGATCTCTATAACTGGTCAGGCACCAGTCTATATTTACAATTTGAATGTTCATCAGCTGATTCAGTCTGAAACATGAGACTCCCTGATTCTTAAAGTCCAGCCTACAAAATTAGAATAAAATGTAAACTATATTGTTTGTAGTCAGGCAAAGGAAATTGTTAAAGATACTATTTCAGCTTGCAAAGACTTTGAACAAAATAACATGCACTTCTGGAGAACCCCAGCAGCCTTTGCTTTATGAATATTGTGACTACATTTTTGAAAGGGAAAAACTTATCAAACACTAAGCTTCCTGGATAGTTTTTCAGCCTTAAGTAATTTCAGCACACTGAAAACATTTCTTCATGTACCAGCTCTTCCGTGTTTAAAATCCATCCACAGATGCACATCTATATGACAGTGCATACCACTAAATTAATAGGATTTTAATATTAGCAGGGGGAAGTACTATAAAAACAAACAAGATTATGTTGCAGAAATGAAACGAGATTACATGTCAGCTACCAAAGTCAATAGGAGAATGGAGAAATGGCTTGTATTAATTACAAAATATGATGTTTGGACATGCATTTGTGTCTATAAAAAGGCTAACTGATACTAGCCATTTGGGGACATTACTATCGATTTAGCCAGCTACAGAGGCTAGAAGGCAAAGTACATCCTTGAAAAGTTAAAAATGTTGTCCTTTGGACTTGGTTTGAAAAGAGGACCTGCTGCCACAGTATTTCTATATGAAACGTCTTCTTTAGACCACCTTCAACTCATTTGTTACAGTAAAGTTTAGACTGGGATTTTAAAATATGTCAACACTATGTCAAACTGGCTTTACATGAGCTAGCACTAGAGCTCAATGCTAACAGACCTTTCCAGCACTTTGTAGATTTTGCAACCTATTGAGAGAGAAGCTGTGATATGCAGCACAGACAGACTCCCTGACTGCCCTTTGCTATACATGGGCACTGGGGTAAATTTGCAGAGAAATGAGAATCTGTAATCCCAAGAATCCCTAACCCTGATTTCTCCCAAGTTACCTCAACAAAGCAAACAATGTGAATTTTGCATGATTTCCTGTCAGAACAAAACCGTTACGAATCTCCAGCCTTCTGGTGTTAAAGTAAGCCTGGATCTGAGAAAGAAAAACTGAAGCAGGGAGAAAGAAGACTTTTTTTCCAGGAATACTCCTTTAAATCAGCCTGAAAACCTGTTTAGCTGTCTGTAGCATTTCCTTTCAACAAAGAAAAAGTAATAATCATCTCCAGCTGTGACCCTAGCAATAAACACATTCCTATTATCATTCTCAGGCCATAAACCCACAGTTTCTCTACTGGAAATAAAGAATCATTCAGGTGCCAAGCGTGAAGGCCTGTTATTTGTACAAAAAAAAAGCTGTGCTTTTATGAGAAGGTCACAATCAGTGCAAGAAGTCCATGTGCTTTCAAACAGTGTGGATCCACCATTCTCAGCAGTCTTCATATCATCTAGTTCATGTTGACTTCTTTCCAACCATAGAAGACATAGAGTTTAAGGTATTACTGTGTTCTTCCAATTCAATTTACCATCTCATGCCTTAGATGGCTCACCTGCTGTGCATCTAATTCCACTTCCAGTTACACAAGGGTAAATCAGCATTATAAACTCCCCACAACCATGAATAAGGGGGGGGGGGGAGAGAAGGAGAAGTTATATAAGTTCCCTTTGATATAAGGGCTACACAATAGCTACAAACATCTTTCTTAAGCTATAAATGGTTCCAACCAACCATGACAATAATATACATTTTTTATTCTACTTCAGCAGAAAGTATGGGTCTACCAAGTCCTAAAGTGGCCTTACACAAAGGCTTATGGAAATTTATTAGGTATTTATTAATTCATTTAAATTTTGAAGAATAATAATCACTATTATAATAATGTTACTATGACCCAGAACATCAACTGATTTTAGAGAATTAAGAATGATCTGAAAAGAGCTAAGAGTTGTCTGAAAGAATAAAATTTATCTGAACTTAAATAAAGCACAGATGTCTGTACCTTGGTTGCTTCTCTCAACTCTTTCAGAATTGTTGCAGAGAAATAATGATTTGCTAGGTATGATTAATCTCATGTTGAAACAAGTGTCTGAAACAAGTATCTGAAAGGAATAACACCCTGAATAGTCTGTTTCTCTGTATTGCCCATAGTAAGAGTTTCAGCTACAGCTCTGCTACAGGAGAGATCAATGTTCATCAACAATGCAGATATCTCATTTTAAGTGCGATACCTAATCATGGAGGTAGACTGTAAGGTTGTATGTCTAAAAAAAGAAAAATAATTTTGTATTTTGATGTAGATTTCTACCCTTTAAATGTGGGTACTTACATTTGTTATTTACTAGCATTGTTCCCTCTTCTTGAAAGCTTTTATGGGGTGATGGAAATGAACATACTGATGAACAATACAATGAAAATGAGTCAGAAAACTTTGCCAAGTCTGAGTTTCATCCATTCTGCTTACTAAGAATACCATCCTATATGCTATTGCTCTTCCAGTGAACAGTAGTTTTCCTATCCAAAGAAATATGCATCTCTTTGTGGGACAAAACTGCTGTTTCTCTGGATTTCTACAGACAGGGAGCATTGCTGGAAGAGAATGAATCATACAGAATTTGCTCTCAGCTGCAAGCAGCTTATATACAGTTCATTTATAGCCATATCCTGACATCCAAATCCCATTAGAAACACCCAAGTTCAATATCTTCTGTGGTTCCTGATGTGTTGCCCTGGCTTTCTTCTCTTTTGCTAGGTGTTGAAAATCCAGATGAGCATAAATTGTTTTCTTTCCTCCTTGTTCATGTGATTACTGCAGATCTCTGCCCTTTGCACCCTTTTGACTATAAGGAAGAGAACAGTCCTTAAGCTTTAAGCGTACTGTCAAAAAATCATTGTATCTTCTAGACTTCTTATAGCAAGAAAGACACGTTTGTTAAAAAAGAAGAAAAAAAAGCAGCTGTTTCAGGAAGATGTTTTATCTTTAGGATTCAGAGATTCTGTATACTGCAGTGGAAGAAGTAGAAAACATTGTGTAGGTTCTTGTTGTGGAGTAGTCTTTCTATTTTCTAAATTTCTATAGTATTTTTCTATAGATGTTACTACAGACCTTCAGATTTGCTCAGTAGTAATTAAAGGCAGTATTTTGTGTGTATTTTTTTGTCTGTCCTGTCTCCGTGAAACATGGAGACTAAACAGGATGCATAGCTGAGAGAACAGGATTTGACAGGAATTTCCTCCTGAATAATCCTCTCCACACTCAGTATGCTTTAATATTTCATATTCACTACCTCCTAGACACAAGGCTCTTGTAGAAAGACTTATGTGACCTGCTATGTAACATTCATTGCTCTATCATCCACTCCACGGTTTCTGACTTTGCTACAGACCTTAATCCACTGGCAAGAAGAAAGCTCCTGCTTTTGCTTTGGAAGAGAAAGCTGCAGAAGCCAGTGTTAAATGCTGGTCACCAAACTTTTCCTTGGGGTTGGCCAGAGCATGATAATGCACAAAGCCCTGTCTTGCAAGGTGATGTAAAAACAGTGAGATTGAGGTAAGCAGCGTGAAATAGCCTGGCAGACCAGAAGACACTTTGTGCTGCTCAGAAGCATGACTGTGCTCTCTTTTATGTCTGGCTTTCAGACCAAATTTCAAGTTCAAGGGCCAAAACCAGTTGTCATAGTTTAAGCCCAGCTGGTAGCTGAGTACCATGCAGCTGCTTGCTCACTCCCTGCCCTCTCCCTGGATGGGATGGGGGGGGAAATAGGAAAAATGTAAACCCTACAGGTTGAGGTAAGAACATTTTATTAATTTAAATTAAGTAAAATATTATAGCAATAGAAATAATAATGAAAAAAATATATAACAATATATATTTATTATAAAATATAACAATAATAATAGCGAACAACAAAAAGAAGGAGAAAGGAAAATTCAAAAAACACAAGTGATGCTCAGTACGGTTGCTTGCCACCCGCTGACCGATACCCAGCCTGATTCAAGCAGTGATCAGTCCCTCCTGGCCAACTGCCCTGAGTTTATATACTGGGCATATAGAATCATAGAATGGTTAGGGTTGGAAAGGACTTGAATATCATCTAGTTCCAATCCTCATCCTGTGGGCAGGGATGCCCCACACTAGAACATGTTGCCCAAGGCTCTGTCCAACCTGGCCTTGAACACTGCCAGGGATGGTGCATTCACAACTTCCTTGGGCAACCTGTTTCACTGCCTCACCACCCTCACAGTAAAGAATTTCTTCCTTATATCTAACATAAACTTCCTTTGGTTAGGTTTACATCTGTTACCCCTTGTCCTCTTGCTACAGTCCTTGATGAAGAGTCCCTCTCCAGCATCCCTATAGGCCCCCTTCAGATACTGGAAGGCTGCTGTGAGGTCTCCACACAGCCTTCTCTTCTCCAGGCTGAACAGCCCCAACATTCTCAGCCTGTCTTCATACAGGAGGTGCTCCAGTCCCCTGATCATCCTCGTGGCCCTCCTCTGGACTTGCTTCAACAGTTCCATGTCCTTTTTATGTTCAGGACACCAGAACTATGGAATATACCTTTTGTTAGTTCAGGTCAGCTGTCCTGTCTTTGCTCCCTCCTGGCTCCCTGTGCCCCTTCTCACTGGCAGAGCATGGGAAACTGAAAAGTCCTTGATCAGGGTGTTACTTAGCAACCACTAAAATACCAGTGTGCTACCAACATTGTTCTCAAACTAAATCCAAACCACAGGACTGTACCAGCTATTAGGAAGGAACTTAACTCTATCCCAGCTGAAGCCACGACACCAATCAAGACCAGTATTAGCATCTCTTTCCCCATATACACACTGGTAGCATTTTTATTATTTCTTACAAAAAGGAGTAGGACAAGGAGCAGGAATCCTCAGCAAGTCCTGAGAATATGCCTTCAGTGTCTGAAGCCAATTAGACAAAACTGCAGCAACACCTCCTGAGCCTTCATATAAACCAGCTCTTTTACCATGTGTTGCTGTAAGCAGTGAAAGCAAGTTGAAACAACACCTGACTGTATATTCTGTGCACTTGACAGGGAAGATGGCATATTGTCTGTCCTTTCCTACAAACCTTTCTTCATCCTTCCCTGACCATGTTCATTGTGTGCAGTTAATGACCTTTTCTAAGATGCTCTTTAGTTCCAGTGGAGTACAAACAAGCTGGCTGCAAGAATGGAGTATGTCCCCATGAAGGCAGGCAGAGAAAATGAGAGAGAAAGATTTCAGTTCCTCAGTAATTCCAGTTTCATAGGGGGTGACAGATAGCTCAGTCAATTCTTGGCTGCCAGTTGATAGGATTATTGTAAATAGGCTCTGTGAGGTATCATTTTTATGCACACACACTCATTCAAATTAAGTGATAATCTTGTTGATACTGGAATTAAATAATAATGTGGGGATATCAGGCACTGATCACTTCAAACAACAACAAATACCAATCTGTTTCCTTATTAATCATTAAAATTAGCCCTTTGAAATGCAACAGATCCTCAAGTGGTATGAACTGGCATTTCTCCACTGAAATGAGTAGCATTGGATTAGTTTTCTCCTATGCAGGATTTGACCTATTATGCTTTTATATTTGCCCCCAACATGAGTTATTGTTAAATGTTATATTAGGGCTGCCACTATGTCTACCCCTTGCAAAAAAAGATGTACAGCAAAGAAAAATATCATTATGATGGACTAAATTGTTAAGCCATCTAATTTTTGCAGTGCTTGAGTTCACTTTTAACAAGATCCATTCAAAAGAGAAGCATACTTGGGACAGACAGAGGTGAAAAGCAGAGCATGATGCTTAAAGGAAAGATACATGGCTGAGCACATGCCACTTATTCTTTCTTATGAGGCAGACATTATAGTAAGAGGCAAAAGTCCCTTGTGTTGCTCAGTCCAGCTGTGAAGCACAGAATAATATTCTATGCAGAGGCTTCCATTTGCAGAGCAAAGGAATTATTATCTCCTAAGGATCCAGTTTCAGGTTCAAATTATCACAATTTAGCAAGTCAACTAAGTTGTTGTAATGGCCCATATGCATAACATAAGCCTGTAGGAAACGTTAATGAATGGTAACTGAACTCTTTCATGTGGATGTTTGGCCTTTTCAAAAGTGCTAAGTAAAGGAACTTAGCTTAAAAATATTTCAGTGAGTTAAGTTATGATACAGTTCATTACATGTCACTTGCAGATGACAGAGTGCATCCGGTCAGTAACCATTGCTCAGTTGATGGTGTAACTGGATCATTAATTTGAACCTTTAACTTGTACATTGTAAGTCAAATTTTCCTTGCCTGGCTTAGGTGCACAGCCTTATGAAACTGAAAGTAACATTTCTTGTGAGCATGGTAAAGAAAATTTCTTCTCCTCTTAACTCATTGCAAAACAGGAGCTTTTCTTCTCTAGATACCCAAATACTGTCTGCTTCAGCTCATGTCAGGCTTTATTCCAACCAGCTACCACCACTTTCTAGTCTGTGAGCCAAAAGGAGACATGCTGCTCCTCCAGACCAGCCTCTGTAAGCGCACAAAATTCTATCCAGCAGCTTCATTTTCTCATCCAATAATTTGTCTCAAACTTCTTGATTCAAAGATGCTCACAGTGAAGATTTCACTAATGATCCCTGCCACCCTGCTTTACAGTGTGCTCTTATTTTTGGTTTTATCTGACCAGCTTTAATTTCCTTTTAGTATCTTCTGTTTTCCCATTCTTTGCCAAATTGTAAGGGTGCCAGAATCAGAAATTATGTTTTCTTAGATACTTAGATATTAAACATAAAGGGATAAACATGGTTCATTATATAGTGCCTTTCTTTTTAGCGTCTGAAAAAGTTAGTAATGTCCAAGATTTTATGGTGTAGATTGCCGGTTCTTTTCATTATCATTTTATGCTATAATCAGCTACAAAAAACCTTTCAGTTTAGTTCAGAACTCCCATGTATTAATACCAGCCCACTCTGTTTAATTTGGCGCCCTGACTAGCTAGACTGTTGGGTCTGGTCTGAAATCAGCTATGCAAATTATCCATTGGTTTCATAAGTAAGGGGATGGCCTTGTGCATATGTACCATATTGACAGAGTGCAGCAGAAGGTGTTATCCATACTGAGTGTCTTTTCACACTGATATTTGGAGTTATTAGCTTAGATGCCCAAACTATAAAATTTAAATGACATGATGTTGTGTCTGGGCTAATTAACCTTGTTTCTCCGTGAAGCTAATTAGCTTGAATACTAACGCTGTGGTGGCAGAGTTATCATATATGTGGCTCTGGCTTTACCTTGTTTTTCTCCAGTTTCGGGATTACTATACCTTTTTTCCATCCATGATATGTACACCCCCCAAAACATGAAAAATACCCCACTGAAAAAGACACTGGATAGATATTAAAGATGATATCATCCATGGCTGTTATTCAGGTTATCAGGAACTACTCACGCTTTCTCAAATCACAGGGAAACCCTTCTGTTTCAAGATCATAGAAATGTTACCCAAGCTCCCATGTCCAAATCAGTGAAAAAAACCAGTCTTTTATCAGAAAAAAAAACAAGTCCTGTAACCAGAAAGAAAAGATCTGGCAGAAGTTATGACAGGAAGTGAAGCTCTCCACATCAGTTTTGAGTTTGGAGCATTAATTCTAGTCATGGATAATTACTTGAAGATCATCGCTAGCAGTAGACTGGATGTAGTTTCCTCAGTTCTCTACCTCCATGAACTAGAAGGACAAAAGAGTGGGAGAAGTGTTTTAGGAAGAGCACCAGATGGGTAATTGCATCACAGTGCTACAAAATCTTCATTCCTTGTTGGTCAGTGTAAGAAGAAAGGGGAGGAGGTGGTTTTGGTGTCTTTGTTGTTCTTTGTTGGTGGTGTTTTTTTGTTTTATTCTTTTATTTTTTATTTTTTTTTTCCCCCAAGGAAACTGGAAGAGCTGAAATAAGCTCCTGATTTGAATCAGGCCCTAGAGAGAGTGCCTGTCTTTATCGACTACACTATGAAGCTAAAGAACCCAAAATCTTTGTAGTAAATATCTTCCCCATGGAAACAACATGCTATGAAGATATCTCTTACAAATCTCATTGGGAAGAGGAATCACACCCACTGCATCACTACCCAAGGTCCTGGCTGGCCGAGGGTAGTAAGTTTAGGAGCTGTACCATGAAGCTGTCTTGGGACTTAGACTTACCAGCTTCATGACCCTGACATCATACAACATAGTTATCTGCTGATGTATGAACACAGCTTATTTCCAGCTTAAGCAGGAAGGAGGGTAGCTTGTCTTGAGTCACTATGGAAGGCTCTGAACCCTGCCTCTAACCCCAGACTCACTTAGGAGAAGATTCGTGTTAAAAAGCTGTATTAAATGACAGGAAAATATGGGAGTGCTGAGTAAAAGAATTTTTTCTTATGTGGAAGACCCCAATTCTCGAAGCATCCAAAATACCAGCAACTGCCATTGCAAGCTCCAAAATTTCAGGTGATCTAAAGGGATAATGTATTTGTCCAAAGAAACCTTGCAAACTGCCTGACATTCAACTGTCACTCAGAAGTTCCAGCATCTTTGACAGCTGCATAAATTCAGTTTCACACCTGCAGTGCTATTTGCTTTTCAGCTGCTTTCAGGGCTTGGGATTCTTTTGAAGGATATATTTGTCTGGAAAACGGCAATGATCTGCCATGAACGTTTGGTTTTGAGAAGCTAACTATGTCATATTGACATGACATTTCAAGCAGTCCCCTGCTAAGTCTTGGATTCACAAGGTTGTGGTTTCCTTGAAGCACTGTATACTTGGATAAAAACACAATTCCCATGAAGTACAAAATATTTGAACTAGATGGATTTGTCGTGTCTGTATAAGAGTTCATTTCTCAATGGATGCTCTTTGGTGTAGGTTCTGATGGCAAGACAACTTTTATTTGATGTTTGGAGAGGAATCTGGAATGATTTGTCTAATGACTTGTTGGAGTGACTCACATCCAACAGGAAACAAGGCAGTGATAAACTCAGATGAATCTGTGGGAGGCAACATGTTAAAAGTCCATTATAAACATAATTCTTTTACCCACTCTTATGAAGTGTAATAAAACACAGGTTTTTGGAATCAGTTTACAATGACAGGCAGAGAAGAATTAGTGAAGGACATGCTATCTTCTCTAGGTCTTCTCTAGGTAGAAAAACTGGAGAGTAATTTTTAAATGAATCTTAATTCAGAGCAACCCAGTCTTCCTCTACATTTGACACGTCCTGATAATTCTGGAAGGAATTAGTTGGTTGCCTTATCTTCTCCTTATTTGGAGTAGATGGTGCTCTATGAAGTGTCAGTGTTAATACGAATTCTGTTTAGGAGACATGAAAGATAGACAAGCTATTATGCTTAACAAGGCCCTGAAGAGTTCTTTTAATAAAGGCTTTAATAGGACCTGGTAAAAACAGGAGGTAGAAAAGACACAATAGACATATGCTGAGAATTTTGCTACCTTTAGCTACACAAAACTTAGCTGACTAATCTAAATTAGACCTTCAATCATCTGTGAAGAGAGACAGATGCTTACAGAGAATGATTCATCCTATCTTAAAATAGTTAAGATATCTGCAAAAAAAAATGCCTTCTAGAGGTACCTAGAAGTACCTGTCTCCATTGACTGTAAATGGAATCTTATAAACATATTTAAATTTTAAATGGCTATCATTAGATTTTAAATGGTGTTTGGAGTTTATCTTTGAGAATGAGTAGGGCTGTGATTCAAGGATTCAGAAACACTGAAAGTTGTTCTAATAATGAGTATTTGACTAGACTGGGATGGAAATTTTCCAGGTGTTCTTTTTTACTCTTCAGAAAATGCATAAGAACAAAAACTGTTCATAATGAAAAGGATTTTTTATAAGGACATTATACAAATACTGAATACATAGTTTAATCTTGAAATCTACTTTAATTTTTTTTTCACGTGGAGCAGACCACAACGTTTGGCTGTAATGTAGTTTTTTGCCCCTATATGTGCATACTGATGCATATATACTTTTTTTCAAAGATATAACAACATAAGCCTGGACCCTAAAGCAAGAAACAAAGTAGGAATTACCTCCAGTCAGATATGAGAGTTCCCATCTGTCTTCTTTGTAGTCTAATATATGGGTCCCTCTGTCTTGTGGTGCTTCAACATAATTGCCCTAATAAGACACCGCCTCCTTTCTAGACTGAACAAGCCTCCATGGATTCCTCTGTGAGTGGAATTTTGCTGTTTAAATGTGTACCTAAACCAGTCAAACCAGGCAGCCTGCAAAATCAAGAACAATTAAATCAATATAATCAATGTGTACAGTGTAAAAGAAATAAAGATTAAACAGATGGATCATTCCCCAGAAGTACTGTGCGACAAAACAGACGTTTAAAGCTGTGTGAGATGACCCCCATCCCCTGCATGCACCTACTCTGAGTTTAGAGTGGGAGTAGATTTTCTCAGTTCAGCACAGTAATTCCTTTTCACTCCTCAGGGCAATCCAGTGTCAGAGATTTATGCCTTAGAAACTTGTGACCAGTGCCATGGTGGTAAGAAGCTTCTTAAAACACAGACAATATGTTCCATAGTTTTAATAAAAGGAGCAAAGAAGGATGTTGAGAAAACAGCTTGTGAATATTCTTGTATGTTGTATCTGGCTGAGATGGAGTTAGTTTTCCCTAGAGCAGCCCTCATAGTGCTGTGCTTGGTGTTGGTAGTTAGAAAGGTGTTGAGAACCACAGCATGAAGGCAGTCTCTCCAACATTCCTCCCTCCCTGGTAGGCTAGGAGTGGGCAAGATTTACCTGTAACCCGTGCAGGACCCCGCACCGGGGCAGGAGCTTGCCCAAAGGAAGCTGTGA
Source organism: Pezoporus occidentalis (assembly GCF_034315485.1). Lineage (NCBI taxonomy): Eukaryota > Metazoa > Chordata > Aves > Psittaciformes > Psittacidae > Pezoporus > Pezoporus occidentalis. The sequence continues at coordinate 304,121 of NW_026914180.1, forward strand.
TACTGTGGAAAACTGGCAGTGCAGCAGGCTCCTGGCAGGACCTGTGGTCCCATGGAGAAGAGCTCAGGCTGCAGATTTGCTGGCACGAGCTGTGACCCTGTGGGGAACCCAAGTTGAAGCAGTCTGCTCCTGAAGGCCTGCACCCTGTGGAAGGGACCCATGCTGGAGCAATTAATGAAGAACTGCAGCCCCTGGGAGGACTCATGTTGAAGTAGTTTGCGGAGGACTGTCTCCTGTGGGAGGGACCACACAGGGAGTAGAAGAGCAGCAGGGACAACACGTGATGAACTGACCACAGTCCTCATTCCCTGTCCCCCTGCGAGGCAGGAGGTAAAGAATTTGGGAGTGAAATAAGCCCAGGAAGAAGGGAGGTGTGGGAGGGACAGGTTTTTTAAGATTTGTTTTTATTTCTCATTTTCCTACTCTGATTTGATTGGCAATAAACTAAACTAATTTCCCTAATTTTTCCCATGACAATAATTGCTGAGTGATCTTTTCTTGTCCTTATCTCAACCCATAAGCCTTTCATTATATTTTCTCTCCCACGTCCAGCTGAGGAGGGGAGTAATTCAGTGGTTTTGGTGGGAGCTTGACATCCAGCCAGGGTCAACCCACCACATCTTATTATATCTTTTTTCATTCTAGGGCACCTGCCTTAATGACTGTAGTTTAACTTCTTAAAGCCCCTCTGATGAATCACTTCAATTTCTTTTATGAGTCTGAGATCCTCCTGTGAGTTTAGAAATACAACACCGCCATCCTACATAGGGAAGATGCAAAGGACATACCGGAGGTTTCACACTTTCAACTAATCTCATGGTACCATGTACTCCACAAAAAAACAAGCACAGTAGCCTAAATGTAGCCATACTACAGAAAGATAGTATGGAGCCAAATATTTTCAAGAACATTGAGCATGTTCAGTCAAAAGGAGCATCTTCACAGTTTTCTAGTAAGATATCCATAAAGATATCTTTGTGTGATTTTGGTAAAAAACTACTTTATGCAGGTTTTTTTCAATCTTTGCAGGCATTGTAGGGAGGCCTAAGTGTTTAGCTTTTCATAATCTGCAATTTTACAGCATTATCTGCCTGAACAATTTAAGAGAAAAGGCTATTTTTATCAAGCAGTTGTCAAAAGAATATATATATATTTTCAGCCATATGTACTGTATGTTTATTGCATGAGATGAACAAGCTTCAAACATTTCTGGTAAAAGCACTTTAAATAGCTGATTTGAGGATGGCAGTTTTTTACCAGCTGACGCAAATCAGAAAGGAAAATAAAAGATGCAGGAAACTGTTAATGCAATAGAGGGGAAAAACTCCGCATTTGACATCACCATATGGATGAATAGAGGACAGCATGGCATAGATAGCACAAAATAGCATAATAGTGCCACAATTCTTACTCTATTATCGTATCTTTAATGTTGTATTAGCCACAGGTAATGACTTCACCTGAAAGTAGAATAAACAGGAAAAAAGAAAAAGTAGAGCTTCTTTAAGGCCTCTTCTTAAAATGCTGGAAAACAGATTCCTCACACAAATCTTACTTTGCCAGTACCAGTGGAAATAATAAAAAGAAAAAAAAAAGCATGAATGAGTGCATTTAGGAAGATTTGTTTAGCCCTCATATAACAACTTTCCCATTACAATTTGTATGCATTTTAGCCACTGCTCAAGACAAGGATTAATTGACAAAAAACTGAAAATCTGATATTTGTATCTGATACTGTGAGTAGTGTATTAGATCAGAAAGGAATCAGCAACAAAGGAGTTGTTTGGGAAGAAAAGAGAATCTAATCCAACACTTTAAGTATTAGCTATGGAATTTAGATGTACTTCCCTGCTCTGTGACAGATTCATACATTAACTTGCAGGTGTGACACTTAGGTCCAGCTATTTCAAGGCATTTATAGGTAGGTATCACTGGCAATAAACTGGACTCACACAAATTTAAGTGTTTGCAGGACAGGGATAGAATTCAAATCCAAACATAAGGCTGAGTCAGCTTCCATATAAAGGCAACATGTTTCCTGTACTGTAACCAGATCAAATTGCTGAAGTTGCCCTGAGGTATCTGGGGCATTTTCCAGATATGGCACTGGATCCACAAAACACCCCTGCTAAACCAGCACCTGGCATGCTGTCCTATGACAACTTGAATACCTGCACACCTGAGTAACTGAGTTGTTCACTAACAGCAATGTAAAATATAGGATTTAAACCAGGTCACATAGGAGAATCTACATAGACAATAAATAATATAGAAAACTATGTAGGAAGAATTCAGTCCTAGGAGGCCGATTTAGCTGCCTGACTACAGACATAAAGTGTCAGGTCTGACACCTAGGGACACTAAGATATCCCATATCTTACTGATACAGCACAGAAAACCTATATTGTTCTGTAGAGGCAATTGAAGGCCAGCATGGATATGACAGCACATTTTAAATTACACCAGATATTTATGTTTGCGCACGTATATCGTGTGTTATACTGGCACCTAAGTGTTAAGGATCTAAATACTTCTAAGAGTTTGGGGTTTAGGACTTGATCCAGTTGCACAAACATAAGCACAGCTTGAGATGACAGTCTTCTATTGACTGGACTTCATTAACTCCTTGCATAATTTCACTGGAGGGGCAGAAAGGATGTGCCCTTATGTGCAGATGATACCATCTAACCTGAAAGAATTCATGATGACCAGAGGCTCAATAAAATTTTCTTTATTTGATTCAGTTGTAAGAGATGGTCTCTTAAGCCCTTAAAAATAAAATAAAATCAGCTGGAGTAAAAAAAAGGCAGAAGGAACAATTTTAGCATTCGTGTTTTTACAAATGAACAACAAAAAGAAAGCAACAAAAGCCTTCAAAAAGCTCTCTAAACACCACCAAACAAGACCAAAATGTTAGGGCTGACTGATTATATCCAAGATCTACAGTCAACTTTCTTTTCTACAAGTTTTTTTTTAATTCACTGCTCAAGTATCTTTTTCTGTACTATCTTTTTGGAATGGAACATTCTATTCCTCCAGATTTTACATTTACCACCTCTGACAAAGCCAGGGGCATCTGCAAAGAAAGGAAAAATCTGTTAAATTCCTAGGATAATGAAGAACACTGAATTGTCTTTTTAAAACCTTATCAGACACTAAACCAATATCATGATGCTGGCTAGTGCCTGATGCTCTCAACTGTCATGAAGAACTGGAAATACAGTCTTCCATTACTTTTCGAAAGTTACAGCAATTCCATGTTAATATCCATAGTTTTAGTTTGTTAGTGGTAAGGTACTTCAGAATGAGCTTTACACAAAGGGATCTCCTTAAAGAATGATAACTGAAATTTGGCAGCAGATACCTAGGTCTTTTTCTTTAACGAAGAAGCTCCTCATGTATGTATGGTTCAGTGTATGCTCAGCTACTCACAACCCCTTTCTAGAAGATTGCCATGTATGCAAAAATGGTTTCTCTCCTCTCCCCTCCCTTTATTTCAGTATTTGATATGAGGAACTCTGCCAGCTCCTATGAGAGATGCTATTGTTTTTTCACAATTCTTCTGAGCATCACCTAATGACCTTGCTATACTTATTCCCACATTCATCACACTTGACTCAAATAGAGCTGTGCAATCTACATCTGTGTATAAATTATTCAGTGCCTCTTTATTGCTTCATAAGGTTAATGTGAGAACAGCAGTTGATATAGATTAGCTGAACTCAGTTTGTTCAGAAGCTGTATTAAAAACAATACTTCAGTGGTAAACGACCACCAGACTTTTACAATGTACTCTTTACTCTCCATCAGAAGCACCTGCAACAAATATAAAACTTCTGTGTAATTAATGGTGTGGGGAAAATTTGGATATCCACAATCTAATTACCTCCACTAAATTTAGCCAGAAAAATCAGGTTAATTACCTTATTTTAAGATAACTTGGAGACAAAAATTGTAAATCATGGCTAAATAACACAGAGTGGCAACAGAAAAAAGGTCTTATGAAGAGTTCAGTGGTGTTTAATGGCCAGGTCCTGGGTTCATATTTTATGTGAATATCATCACATTCCAGCTTCACTGTAATCTTTCACTTCCTGCTGGGGGAAGAGTTTCTTTGTATTAATATTTGATATTGATATTATAACAGTACTTCATCTCAGCTAGATACTATAACTGGTTTTGGATGCTGAGCTTTCATGCCAGCTCAAACCAAGTACAATAGCTGGTAAGCTTTAGATCTTAAAAAAGAACATAAATGAAAGGACTCTCTTTAGCCTGGGCTGACAAATAAGGAACATACACAGACACACAAAAGAAGGGTGCATTTTCTTGCAGCTCTAATAAAATATTCTGGCAGGTAAAAACCTGCTACTTCCTTTTAAAATAGTTCTTGTTCTACTAAACCCCACAGTAATATATGTAACAAAATATTTTGGTTTACCTTTTTAAAAATAGACTATTTTTTACTATTCACAGTCTCCATACTCTCAGAAAGTGTTCTCATTCTCTATTGTACTTGATCTCCTTATTGCCACTTTCAAGGGAAATGTGTGCTGGAAAAGGGTGTAATACTTTCTGTAATGGTTTTAATTTTCTTTTATAATTAGTCCTAATAAATAAAAAGGATGAAAACACTTATCAGAACTTTTCCTTGTGCCATTCACAGTATCACTGCATATAAACCTTTTTGATCTTTTTTTTTATTGTCGCAGAAGAGATTTGTCAAACAGCTCAGCTCTGAAAAATTATACACTGGTGTTATTTTAGACAGGCTTTCACACTTCTACACAAAAATCTGCTTTCTAGTACTCTAGAAGGTATTACTACAAGAAGATACCACTACAAGACAAAATTCTTGTAGTGGGGATCCATGTGTAAGCAGAGGAACAAGGGCCAAATTCTGCAGGCTATTAGACATACTATTAGGCTTTAAGCAGATTCCTTCTGGTCATAGACAACTCCAATATCTATAGACATAGCTAGTTTTCCCCTTGCCTTTCCTTTCCTTGCTTTGCCTTTCCTGTCCTTTCTTTGTATTGCCTTTCCTTCTCTTTTCTATACAGCTCTTTTACATTACCTTTTAGCTTTTATTGTACCTCAGAAACATTTCATTGCATAACAGCTTGGAAACCTTGCAGGAGGGAAAGGTGCATTTAAACATTTATACTTACAGCCTGAGGTCTAAGCCAGCTCCAAAAATAAGTAAAAAATGGCAGAATGTTCAATGTCAGTGCTAGAGATTAGCAATGTGACTGTCAATACAACAAGAAGAATAGTGGGAGTATTGTGACGGCCAAGAGACCCTTTTTGTGTGTGTGTCTCAAAATACCTTAAAAGATAGAAGGAGCCGAGAGAGGCTGAGTGGCTGCTTAGTGCTGAGCAGCCAGTTGTTGGTGAGGGGATCAGAGCAGTGATCCTGCTCCACCAAGGTGGGGAATGCTTTCCTGCGGTGTCTGCCCCTAGGCTGTGAAGATTAATTGCGCCGGCAGCAAACCGCCTGGAGACAGCGGCCGACACTACAGCACCTGCCAGGGCACAGGATGAGCTGGGTCTGGGGTTTACCTGGTATCCCTGCGGATGGGTCTCACCTGTGGGAGGGGTCCAGGAGAGCCGGATCCTACAAAAAGGCAGCCGGTGGCCTGCTGTGTGGGTTATTTTTTGCTTTGGTTTCCAGCAGGTACACTGACTGATAAGACTACAATTGAAAGAATTTCCACTTGCTGACTGAGAAGACGTTGCTAGATCCATGGAGTGGTGATCCTGTTTCTCTGTTTTCTTTCCTTCCTCCTTTTCTTCCTCTACTTCAGATCTTTTATAAGAACTTGCTAAGGCTTTTGCTCCTCCTGACAGTTTTAGGGAAATTTATAACAAAATTGATTGTTGTTATTAATATTTGAGCATATATGCACTGATGGAAGAATTATTTGGTCTTCCTCTATGGTTGTCCATGCACCATCATTTGCTGAATGGTGTACACATAACAATATTTAAGTGGGCCCCTAAAACCTATGGTATTTCAGAAAACATAGAAGTATCTGGCACAGGATTTTGAGTGATGTCTAACTGCATTAACTGAAAGTGCGCTGCCATCAGTGTGTGCCCTGCCCTGGAGCAAACTGCTCAACAAACAGCAGCACTGCATGTGAACATGGTCAGAGCAGCATGCAGTCCCACTAGGATGCCCTAGAGAGCTGAAGCTAAAAGACAACAAGTAGGGATAAAAGCAGTAAGCAAGAAATACAGAAAACATTTTTTTTTTCTGCCTTTGACCAATAAGTTGAAACAAAAGCAGAAAGCAAAGAAAAAAAACAAGTAATGTTTCTTATGTGTTGTTTACCAGCGCACACTGTGTTCCTACAACCTGGTGAATATTACCACAGCCTGGAACACACTTTTTTTTTTACAGAAAAGAAATTCTGGAGTTACAGAAAAAAGCCCACAAGAGCTTTTTTCACATGTTGCAGTTCTTGAATGTTAGGTATAATGCAAACACCAGAGCTTCATGAGCTTCCTGTAAAGCACTTAAATAGCTGAGAACAAGAGTTAAATTGAAAACCAATTCTATTGCCCAGTGATTAGGAAATTTAACCAGGAAGGGCAACACCCATTTTCTGTCCTTCTACATTTCTAACTAATAAGAGGAGGTATGCAGAGCTGCACTAACTCAGATTAGGGTTAGATTAGGCTAAGGAAGCCTATTCCATACAGAAAAGTGTAGTGTCATGATTATTAAGCTGAAAAGTAAGGAATGAACATTTCACTGCTCAGTTGTTTTTATAGACAGGTATATATCCATAATCAGGCATTTTTAAATTGCAGCAGTGGAGTTATTTAAGGAAGTGATAGATAGGCTAGATAGGTATCTAAAGTGGTGCCCATTACTTACAGCTTCCTGTGCATATTCCAACTGAAAGAACAACAAAAAGGAATTTTGAATTTATAAATACATTTTATTTTTTTGTTTGCTTGTTTTTTCCCAATGAGGCTTTACTCATTAAATTAAAAGGAGAAGAAATCTCTGAAATGACTGGAGAACTGAACTATCCTAGAAAGTAAAGCTGATCTGTGTATGCTGAAAATAGGAAACCATGCGTTTAGAAGAGACCATTCTTACTGCTTTGCAGAAGCAACCCTATTAGAAGACTCTACAATGGCATCAGCAATGGATTTATAAGTTTTTCCACTCTGAGAATTATGACAAAAAGCAGACCACTTTTCAGAAAATAATTCCTTGGTCATGTTTAAATTAAATGATTTTGTCATATCTACCTGTGGATAAACACAAGGTAAAAAATATTTTTCTTTTCTGAAACTGAAATGTTGACAAATGCAAAATGAAAAAATATTGCTTGTCATGAATCTTCCTTTTATTTTTTCCCCCTAAAAGATTATTAGCTGTTTGGCACAAGTGTAGGCATGTGAATATGTCTCACAGTAATAGCTTTTACAAATCTGATGGTACATTTCAGAAGAGATAGCTTTTTCTCTTTAACTGTAATAACTCTTGTTAACAACTTCAGAGAAAAAGTAAAGATGGTGTTAAAAATTATAATCAGCAACTCAAGGGAGAGCTACAATTTACTTTGCCACGTTACAGGAAAATGGAAATTCACAGACAGTAAGCTTTTATACAGAAAAGATGCATAAACAGATGATATGGAATGAAATAGAAGGATGATGGCTGACTCTTACAAATTTAGCAAAAACATCCTACCAAGCATAAGTCAGAATTATATAATGGGAAGACAAGACCTTTATCATGGTTGTAAAAAGGCTGTTGGAGTTTGGCAAGATGGCAAATTGCCAGAAAAGATCAGTGAGATTAAAGACATGCATTCAAGGGCAAGAGAACATAGACAATATTTACAGACAGTCTGTAAACATCTGCTGAAGGTGCATATCTGCTATGCATGTTGCAGGTAGGCAGTTATGAAATGAGAACAGAGGTTACCAAACCTGGGAAAAATTTATTCTTCTTGATGAACTTCCTGTAATTCAGGTACATGGTATTTAACCAATACATTGGCTATTAAGCTTCTTAAATTTTTGTGTTTTAAAAAACCTGAAATGTACCTTGCTTCACATCTCCATTTGTTATATCCCTTGGCTTTTGCTCAGGATCAGGATGTATTACATTGGCTTGTTTGGCCCAGGTATAATTTCCAGAAGACTTTGGGTTTCGGATACTCTCCCTGTTATGCACTTGCAAACCAAGAATACACTGTGAACATACCCTGGTCATGTACTGGTGTTCTGCATACTGCCACAGTGCAGTTTTTCCAGTCTTATACTGTTACTGTCTTGAAAGTGAAATGTTAATGTCTCTCCAGGCACCCTGTAGCCACTCTTAAGACAAGAGTCTTCTAGATAAGAGAAAAATGAGATTATTTTAACTCTAAATGCAAGCTTCAAGAAACAGTTTAGGAGAGGAGCATAAATAAAAGATTATTGAAACTTATAAAAACTACATAAATAAAAAAAATCATAAACTAAACAATGGGCTTGGTTTTATCCCAGAGGACCAGTCTCTATTTTTTTTCCTTCCAGAGGAGAAAAATACCCTCATCCTAGCTATTTCCTCCATTGAATAAATCATAATTTGAGTGCACAGCTGTCCTCATATATCCATTTATACAAATATCTAATATCACCAGAATTCCTGATCATATTACAAACTTCTGGCAAACATCTTAGACTTATTCTGCTTATAATTCTCTAAATGTTCTGAGAGGACTACAGACTTTATCTGTAACAGTAAATCAAACAGCCAGGGCAATGACCAAGGCACTACCTTGTAAATGTTTATATATTAAGCCTAATCCCTCTCCCTTTCATAGTTTTGGCCCGAATCAATGTGTATACTCTAAACAATCCCAGGCATAATGCAGAAGTTAGCATGAGCAAGGGAGCATTCCCAGTAAGTAGTACAGATAGAAGGAACTATTTGATAGAAGGAAGTATTTGATCCCATTTTGAAAGCTAGGAGACTTTCACAGTACAGTCAGAGGTAGCAAATGGTCTTCAGCCTATTTCAATTATTAATATAGTTTTAGCCCTACTGTGGAGCCTCAGAAATGCTGATGTCTTATCAGTGGTCTGGATGGAGCTACCAAATTGGCAGCAGTAAACAAAGCTTGCTACTAGCAAGCATAGCAATTGGCAAAGTTCTAGCATTAGCTGAAGAAATCATGTACTCATGTGAATGCCGTATCTCTTGTAGGTAGATGGGGATCAGTTTATGTTTGAAAAACTATGTAAAATAAAATGTACACTAAAAAGCATGCCTCATATGAACATAGAAAAAGACTCATAGAGAAGGCCTGGTTTTTGATACTTGGAGTAGTTATGATTCCGGCCAGAAAACTTTGGGTATGACAGCAGTTTTGGAGTGAATAACCCTCTCTATACAGCTGTCAGAAGTCACAGGATGCCCTGATGCTCTTCCGTGGACAAGAGGAGCATATTCCAGGCATCACTTCCAAAACCTAACTATTTAATCCAGCTCCTAGAGACTAACAGTGTCGGTTATGGAGAGCTGATCTATCAATCACCTTTAAAGCTGTCACACACTGGAAAAAAAAAAGGCACAGAATTGTTAATGAGAGTAAACATTCACAATTTATGTAACATATCTAAAAATAGGAGCCTTTTCAAGAGTGTAATACCTCCAGTGGAATCTGGTGGTTCATTGGTGTGGTCAAAAGTGAAAGGTTTATTTATTCCTAGACAGTGATTTACGAGCATTCTCATTATTGTCCTAATTGTTACCACTGAACTCACTGATGTCACCACCAACTTCCCACTCACAAATCTAAAGAGCAGAAGGCTTTTCAGATCATCTAGCTTTATTTCTTGCAGGACACGGTCCAGGGATTTATGTGTTTGGTTCTCCAACAGATTTTCATTCTAAAATTTATGAAGAGCATTCTGTAGCAGTATTATTCATTTAGGTACCCCAATAGGGCTATTATTTATGGTTCATTTCTAGCATTTTGTTTTTAAATAGTTACACAGTAGAAACCTCTAGGAATTCAGATGACAATAAATTTTGCAGTTGTGTTTCCCTAAGGATGAGATTTGGCTTTATCTAAATTAAGGTGTCAACCTGTTGTCATCTATGTGTGTAAATTCTCAGTGCAGTCAACAAAGTTCAGAGGCTTGGCACAGCTGCCTGGGTAAAGATGAGTCTGCCAGCTGAACAGCAGGATCATGTAAGCTTTACTGATGGTGTTGGCTAGATCTCCACTGCCTATAGCAAAAGCTTAAACACCTGGATTGTATCGAGACACATGTTAGACACACAAATTTAACATTAAACTGGAGCTGAATATCACTCCAGGTTTGCCTTAGTAGTCCAAGAGCAACATCCTGGTGCACCTCATAGATGATGTATCTACTAGTAACTGGTAGAATAGGCTCCACAGGAGAGCTATGATCTTCCAGAGCACCTTCTGAAAGCCAGGTGGGAAAATTAAGCTGACTAAAACATCACTAGACGCCTTGTCTAAGCAAGTCAGTCCTACCCTAAATATATGTCAGGTCCAACCTGTTTCTTGGCGACATAATCCAAATGGTGAAATATTTGATACCCTACCTTTTCATCCAGGGAGTTGGGGAAAGGTTCTTGGTGAGTGAATATTGCTCAAATTTGTTTTTTACTGTTAATATGGTGCAAAGAGATGGCTTCTAAGCTGGGATACAGTCCAGTGTCCAACTGTATTCCTGAGCTCATAGGTTTAGTATATTTTCTTGCTGTGTTCTGTGTACCATGACATACAGAGCACTAGAGAAAATGGAGAGCTCACTACCTCCAGAACTGGAAAATATAGGTGGTATTATATAACTAAAATATATCAAACACAAAGTAGTATTAGTTTGGTGCTTATTGCACTTATTCTGCATTTAGACCCCTGCTGTTCTCTGGACACTGTGTTGCATCCTGGAGATATGCCACTTTGTACTCTTTGTATGAGATATAAGCACTTGGTAATGGAAACGTACCTGAGCATCCAGAAACCTGGATCTTAGGCACAGTTCTTTATAAACAGCACAGTTACAACCCTGTGCATGCAAAGAGTAAAATTAGTACTGTGTTTGAGGCTTCTTCACTCATTTTATTTTCTGTTCATAATTTTGATATTATACATTGTAAGAATGTTTTCCTTTTAAATCACCAGAAAATCTAATATTTAATATTTATATGAGATTATAAATTATTTTCAATCATTCTGTGTTCAATGCAAATTTGTTATATATATTCCACGAAGGAATTGTTCCCTGTTTGCCTTCAGATGCCACTGAAGTTTATATTAAAAAACCCAAATAAATTCCTAAATCTTGAAGCTCTCCTTGTAAAATGCAGCTTAAAATGCTGTTTGCTCTAGTGCAAAAAAAAACCAACATTAGATATTGCACATTCAATCCCTTCTTGAATATAAAACATCCTTCTTCATTTCTCTTCTTCTCATTATAGGTCTCCAGTGTTAAATATTTTAAAATCATTTGAAAAGTTTAAGGGTGTAATAAACAGTTCACAACAATGTATCTTCTCAAATCCTGAGAATGGAATTTCTGAAAATACATTCAGCCTATAGACTGTCCTTACACTGCAAATGAAACCAGCAGGTACAACAGGTGAGTAGAATATGGGAGGAAGGAAACAAAAAAATAACAAATGCGGGTTTTCTTCTTCACTTTCATCTCACTGACTCTTAATATTGAATTTTTTTTTTTTTTCCCCAACAAAAGAGATTTCTGGCTTGGGAGATGGCAGAAGTGCTGTCTTTTACTGTACAAAAAAATAACATTGTGTATAATATATATACCATATATATATTTTTTTTTTTTTTTTCAAAATTCTTTCAGTGAAATAATTGAGTTCAGTAACACATTTCTGAACGTTCTTGCTGAACTTAGAAATATAATTTCCCCTCCATTCCATTATTCAAAGGTGGAAAATGGATTACAGAAGAGGTCATTAAGGATCATCCAAGCCGTGGATATGTTAATTTACCTGTTGCTTGCCAGATGTCTTCCAATCGGATGTTTACATTACACTATAACTTAGCTTTGATGAGACTTTTGTTTGCTACATTTGCTTGACCCATGAATAAGAAATTTAGTTTTTGCTTATACTTAGCATTTTTAGTCCTTTTCTGTATTTGAATCTTAGCATTAACTAAAAATCACTTGGACTTATATATTTTAATAAAGTGGGACTTTGTTTACTTACAGCTATTACACAGTTAAGGAATTTAGTGTCATGGTTTGATCAAAATCTGGTTTTGTTTCCAAAAATGTGCCTGCTTTTACCACTACTCAGCAGTACTTACATAGTGAAACTACGTAAATGTACACACCCAAAGTATTCTTAAGTGTATGAACTGTTTGCATGGTGGTTTCGGTCCCTTCTGTATGAAGAATCGCACAGGCACATATTATTTTATTGGTTGCAGCAAAATAGCTTTACAAGAATTTAGGAAAATTGTGCAATGTGGTTTTTTACTTATTTTTATATGTACTTTTTGCAAAATGGTTAAGGTGTTTGAGAGATGCTTGGATATATAAAGATTAATAAGTTTTGAATGTGAAGACACCCACAAACACTTTTCTCACTAGCAATTTTCATCTTTTCATTAATCTAGATATTGTGAGTATATAATTTTTTTGGTTTAACATTATTTTATTGGCTACAGCACAAATAAAAACCTAACAACTTATCAGAATTTCACCATCTGAAGTCTTATTCCTTGAACAAAGAATTAATGCATGTATTTAGATGAGGTGTCTGAATAGTCCAATTCTATTCACTCTAGTTTGTCCCTTGCCTAAGTCTTCTGCTGTGTGGGTTCACAGAGGTCCATTTCCCACCAGAGGATGTTTACAGACAAATTGCAATTAAGGGGACATCATAGAGCAGAAGTAAACTGTATGTATGCTCAAAAATACTCACCAGATCAGGCTATGAGCTTTCAGAAACACAGGTACTAGAACTGAAAAAAGCAAAACAAAACAAAACAAAACAAAAAACCCTAAATATTAGGGATCTGTTCCATTAATAATTATTTTAATAATGATTCTAGGTGCCTGTTTGGAAATGAAAGTTTTATTTCATTCATTTTATAATTTTAATTTAGTGATGGACATGACTTTAGAGTTACAAGCAACATAGCATTAATGTTTGAAATTTTTCAACTTAAAACACTATTGTAAATATAGGTGGAGTATACTTAAAATTTTAATAAAATTAGCCATAAGCCGGTGTTCAGTTATACATTTTAGAGACTTTTGTTTTTAGTCTTCCAGTACTATTGTTTTTTTCACTGGCTGCTCTTTTGCTAATAATTTATGCTTCATTTCTTGTTCTAATCACTTGTGATATCTTTAACATCTCTTCAAATTTAAAAAAAAACAGTCTTTACTGTGGTGATATTGATAATTCCCTGTAAATAAAAGTATCAACTTCAATTTCTCTCTTTGTCTTTCTCTACCAGGATGATCAGCCAATGTATTTAAATGAATTTTACATGCCAACACCCATTATGTGCCAACCATGCTGGTCACCAACATTCTGCCCACTGTGGAATGGCCACTACGTCACCAGAGCTGGTAACAGGAGCTCAACTCCAACGTACCCAGGAAGACATGGGCTCAGTTTGTGACAGGGGAGGTTTGTGACACTAGGAATAAATTATTCACCACAAGGTAGTCAAGCACTGGAACAGGCTTCCCAGGGAAGTGGTAGAATCACTGTCCCTGGAGGTATGTAAAAAGATGTGTAGATGTGGCAACTAGGGATCTGGTTTACTGGTACACTTGGCAGTATTAGGTTAACAGTTGGCTGCAATGATCTTTAAGGTCTTTTCCAACTTAAATGATTTTATGGTTCTATGATTCTATGAAATATTAAGTAGGAATTCTGCGCTGCTTGCCAGAGGGAAACAACTGTGTAGCCACAGCATGAATTATAACTCTGGGATGGTTTTGTTTTGTCTCAGCTGAATCACTCATGTCTGGATAGGCTGGATGTGAGTCTTGATTGAGTGATAATGAACAGTACAAAGTACTTCCCTGTCTTCTGGCAGAAGTGGCTGGCACATAGCAATTACTGCATTAGCTTTTCTGCTCTGGAGATCTGTGTTCAGTGGGCTATTTAAGATTCAGACCTTCAGCAGATAGTGTAGTCCATTGATTTTGGTGACGACAAAGTACACTCTCTGAGCAGCAGGGCCATGATCCCAGGTGAAAAACCCACTTGATAGCTTCCTTCTACCCTCTCATTCATTCAGACATGAATTTATCACTGTATCAGAGGGGAAGCATGGAATAAGAGGCAGATATTTTAAAGATGGAGGTTTGCAAAGTCTCTCAAAGTAATTTCCACCTAATTTGAAATGTCATTGACTTGCTTTATTTTGTTCATCACAGTAGCATAATTGAGATATTTTTACTTACCTGTTCCCCACCCCAACTATGTTGACACAACTTGATGTCTTTAAACTCTATCAGGAAGACCAAGGAAGAATAACAATGTGAGCCTAGCACAGGCAACTGTTAATGCTGATAGAGCCTGAAAGGCACATCCAATCATTTCTAGGAGGAAGGTTAATTGTCACCTGAGGATAACTAAGCAAATGAGGACAAATCAATGGGTCTAGGTAATTTTCCAAGAGTGTAGCTTTGAAAAGTTGGTGAGAAATAAGGGTGGCAAAAAATCTTGCTGCTGTATGCACTCTTGCCTGTTAGAACTGATGAAAAAGAAGCCTCTTGGTAATGCAACCTCTTAGCCACCACAGCGCTGAGATTTTAAAATATAAATGTTTTTCCTGTACTGAGTCCTGTACTGCTCAAATAAAGACCTGTTTTGAGGCTGAAACTCCTACTAAACTGTGGGAGTCTGAAAGAGTCTGAGATTTATTTTCATTAATAAAATATACATATTTCATTTTTCTATTTCTTTTTTTTTTCTGTTTTATTAAATAAAGTGCTACAAAAATATTTTGCTTATTTTAAGGGGTAAATCCAGTACAGCCAAACCTTTACCCAGATTTGGGTTTACTTCTGTGAAAGCTTCTACTAATTACATTATCTTTTATTTCATAACATCACTGAAGGAAAAAACACAGATGTTAGCATTCCTGACAGAGAAAATTGAGCTTTCTTAAATAATGACTCTAAAATTCTTTCCCTTCAGTGAAGCAGGGGTATTATACTGTACATTGCTGCTTCCATAACTTCCATAACTGTACTCTAGGTCCATGAAATAACCTAGTTTACAAGAACATTTTTTTTTAAATACATTTGGAGAAGCATTTTTATAAGAGCTTCTTGAGGTAATTAAGATATTCTTAATTAGTGCAGAAACATGTTCCATATTTACATTTAAGCTTTCTCTGGTGTTTTGTCTTCTGACTTGCCTACTTAACATCTGTATAGTGTAAGTATGTGCGATGACTACACCATTTTACTGAATTGAGGTCAGTGACTGCAGGACTGAATTTGGGTGAGAAAATCCATTAAAAATAGTTTTCTAAATCAGATACCATTTCTAAGTGTGCATCTTCATTGTGTATCTTCAAAAGCATGAATTCCCTATGTAAATTAAAGCAGGTTGAGAGATCTTCACTCTTCCTAGAAATTACTTCTTCAAACAATGAATTTCAGAAGTGGGAGAAGAATTGGGTAAGTGTACACCACCAAGCTGTACAGTGTAGTCCACCATGAAAGGAAATACTTCCCATCATCTTTGCTCATACTAAGCAGTCTACAGCCCATAGACATCCCAAAGGAAAGAAAACAAAGTATATGCAGAAATTACTAATTACTAAGATGTAACTAAATTACTAAGATGTAATTAAATTACTAAGATGTAACTAAAAATGACAGCAAAACTCCCAGACCTCACAGTCTTTCTACTTTTGCTATGAGGGATGTTCCTAATTTTCCACCTGTGTGGACCTATAACAGATTTACTCACTGACTTCAAGAAGCTGTTTGAAAGGCATAGTTGAGAGAGGACAATCATGTTTCTCAGTCTGCCTTTTCATTGTATTACTCAAAAACTTTGTGCTATTTTTTTTGCCTGGGATAGAGATAATTTTCTTCATAGTATCTAGTATGCGTGTTTTGGACCTGTGCTGGAAACAGTGTTGATAACACAGGTATGCTTTAGTTACTGCTGACCAGTGTTTGCACAGAGTCAGGGCCTTTTCTGCACTTTTCCAATTCTCTCCCACACCAGAAGCAAGGAGAATGAGCCAGTGGCTGTGTGGCTCTTATATGCCTGCTGGGGTTAAACCATTAGAGGGTTTTTGGTGCCTAACATGGGCCTAGAAGGGTTCAAGATAACAACAGATTTGAATGGAATATGTTAGATTGAATTTTTAGCTGTTATTGCTGTTTAACTCTTAATTGAGAGGCTTCTGTTTTTGCCATGGGGCCTGTTTGCCTTACTGCACATTAGAGTCTAGTGCTCATTAGTGACCGAATTTTGCTTTCGCTGCTCGCTGCAGTGTTGTACTGCTTATTATCTGACTCTGCTGTGCTTGGGAACATTCTGATAACAGCAATGGCAACGTGCCTGAGCCAGCAGGTGGCTGGGGCATCACTGCTGTTTCTGTGCTGCTGTACTGGACAGGCTGGAACTGGACTCAAAGAGACTATGACCTGTGGACGAGTCCCCATGAGAGCAGGGTGGATAAGTCCGCACCAGAGCAAGTACATCTCAAAGCATCTGTGGTCATGGTTATGTTAGTGCCACAGCAGATGTGCTTCAGAACGGATTGCCGCCCAAGGATGTGCTGGAGAAGGTACACCTCAAAGCACCAGTGGGTGAGGCTATGTTGGGGCGCATATATCTCTGAAGACATTGCGGCTCATGGATAAGAATGCACTGGAGCAGGTGTACCTCAAAGCAACTGTGGCTGTGAATAAGTCTGCGCCACAGTAGGTGTACTACTGGAAAGACTGTGGCTCAGAGATCTTTTCAGCCAGCATATGTAATATTGAATATAGTCCTGCAGAAGATTGCTAGAATGACAATACAAATGGCTGTTTTCTCCTATGCACTGGAGCAGGGTCACCAGTGGTGATTAGTTTTGTCACTAAGGCAACTACTGGCAGAGACAGAGTCAAAAAAAGGGTATTACAGAGCAATTCTGTGGCAGCTGTGCAGCAATGTCTCTAACACAAAAATCTTTCCTTTCCTTGGAGGACATGAACACCAATTTTACAGCATGTGAAATTATTTACCCAGGAAATAATAAATGAGAAGACAATGACTGAGGAATATAAAAGAGGTGAAGCTGCTTGCTGCAGTATGGTCTGTGCTGTTTCTCCATCTAGGCATGTGTTTCATGACTAGATAAATATGAATCAGTTTAAAGCAAGGCATGATGCCTCCCTCCTACCTCCCCCGCCCACTTCCCCAACATAACACAAAACAGAAGCTATACAATCATGCCAGAATGAGAGAATCAATTACATGTCTGTCTTTTAGGAAGAAGCAGGGCCTGTAATGCAGATGCTTTTACAGCTGTGAGTCCTGCTGATGATTTAATGGTTTAGGATAATTGATCCCTAGCATAGTTGTTTTTTTCAGATGGAGGGGAAAAATGTTTGGGGGAAAGGGAAGAGAAATAAATGTAAAGGAAAAAGGATGTGAGCTGCCATTAAACATTTCTATTTGACAAGACATAGCACTTAAAAATGATGTTTAACAAAGACAGTTTGGAGAGAGACCTAACATGCAGAACAACAGTAATCTTAGCTCTTGTTGAGTCCTCACTGGCTCTGGAGCTGACGCTATACCCTGTATTCACAGTGCTTCCCTTGTTGCTTTGCTCAGAGCAAGTGATCAAAAGAGAATGGAGAATAGACTGAAACACAATTCAAAGCTTTGTTTCCTGCACTGGTAAATACTTCTCCCCTCTAACTACATTATCCATGCTGTCAGGGGATCAGATTTGATATTGGTGTCTTTATTGTAATATCAAGTCAGGACCCTTCTTGCCCCCATTATCTAATAATGAGACAGCAAACAGCTAACCTTGATATTTGGGAGTTCAATGTATATTATTTGTTTAGCAAGATCATATTAGAGTCCAGCGTAAACAAGGAAGTATCAGGACACTGACACAGTATTTTTCTTTCTCTCTTCTCTGCTACAACATGTTTAAGATTGACTTAGGTCACAGTACAAACCAGACAAATAAAAGCAACGGTCGATTATTTATTATTATCCCTATCAACATTAACAGAAGAAATATTTTGAAGGGCTAAATAGCCTGAGGAGGAGATTACAGTAAGGTGAAGTGAAGTGAAATGCTTCACCTCTAGGATTACTAAAAACACAACCAGGAGTGAGAACTCCATTGTCAAAATAGAGGTGCCAGTACCATAAGAAATGCCCCAGGTGATCTCACCTGAACTTCCAGTTGCCTCATCATCAATGACTAGCTCTGTTGTAGGTTCTGTGTCACACCTACAAGCTCAGTACAGACATGTGGACACTAAGGACATTAGTCCGGATGTTTAAAGATGGATTTCAAATTGGTCATAAATACAAGAAGAGGTATTCTTGTATTGATCAGTCAGTGGTTTTGTGTAGCCTCAAAATCCATAGTTTGTAGTTTTCCCAAATGTTAAGATCAGGTAGCTGGCAGATTTAGTAGATTATACATAAAAATAGTAATTTTATTACTAATAGTAATAATATTACCATTACTGATGCATGATTAATCATACAAATAGATTTAGTCTTTTCTCTTGTCCCTGCACAGTTATGTCTTGGAATATTTATCTGGTATAATCACTTTTTATTTTTAAATCTATCTTGACACATATACTTACTCATATCTTCAGAATTACTTTGCATGGATGTTTCTTTGCCAATAATGTCAAACCCAAAGTAACTTTTACTAAAATTTGCTGGTAGATCTGAGAGTCACAGATGATGTAAATAACCACAAAGATTTTACCTGAATTCACTGGCATTTGTCAGATTTGCTCCTGCTGAGGTGTGGGATCAGTAAGTCTAACGTTTTCTGACATTACTACTGTGTTGTGGGTTTTTTGTTGTTTGTTTGTTCATTTTTGGTGTTTTTTTTTCTTGTTGTTCTTTGGTTGGGTTTTAGTTGGTTGGTTTTTGCTGGGGTGAGTAGCTTGAGAGAGGACGCCTGCAACAGCGGAGCGGAGCAGGGGGGATATCAGCATCCAGGAGCCTCACCTCAGAGCTACAAGGGCCACCGAGAAGGGAGCCTCAAGTCCTCGACAGAACTTGCCCAGGAGCCGGCAGCTCAGCTCATGCGAGGACCTGACTCACAGGGGGCAGAGCCAGGAGGAGCGGCACCAGCTGTGAGTGGTTAGAAACCTGCCCCAGGGAGCATGAGCAACCAGAGCGGGTCGAGGCAGTTCACACAGCAGTTCATATGGGCAGGCAAGTGGGATGACCGCCTGATCAAGAGGACTCACCTGGAGTGCAGGAGGAGGAAGGACTGCTTGCTTGTGCAGAGAGACATAGATGGACTGATCGACCAGATAGATCATGGTCACCACTCGATCAAAAGCTGTAGTGAGGAATAATGTGGGTACCCCGACTGAGCCTTCCTGCAGACATGTGGCCGTGCAGGTCTCTGGCTGCAGTAAATGCCTGAGCCTGGCACTTGTACTGGAGAGAGCCAGTGACACCACTTGTGTGCGGTGTGAGCGAATAAATGATCTGCTCAGGCAGGTGGCTGAACCGAGGGAGGAGGTAGAAAGGTTGAGAGCCATCAGAGAACGGGAAAGTGAAATAGATTGGTGGAGCCACACCCTAAGGCAAGGGCAGAGGGAAGTGGTTGAACAAGTGATGGATCCCCTTCCCTCCTACCATCAGATAGAAGGAGTGAACTTAAGGGACAAGGAGGTACAGAGGGAGGTCCCTTCTCACAGAAGTAAGCGAAAACCCTTGCAATCCCTTTCTCCCTCCCAGTTGCTCTTGAATAACAGGTACGAGGTCTTGGAGCTACAGGGCCAGGTAAATGGAGATGGAGGGGTAGATCTATCTAGTGAGTTGCCTAGGGCTTGTCACTCACCCCCATGCCTTAGAACTTCCTCAAGAAGAAAAGAAGAGTAATTGTGGTGGGTGACTCCCTTCTGAGGGGAACAGAAGGGCCCATTTGTCAACCAGATCCATCCCACAGGGAAGTCTGCTGCCTACCTGGGGCTCAGATCAGAGATGTTAAAATGAAACTCTCTGATCTGGTGCAGCCCTCTGACTACTATCTGCTGCTGGATTTTCAGGTTGGCAGTGATGAAATTATTACAAGGAGGGCAAGGGCAATGAAGAGAGACTTCAAGGCCCTGGGACAGCTGGTTAGAGGGTCTGGAGCAAGTGGTGTTTGCCTCCATACATGTTACAAGCAAGGGTGAAGAGATAAATAGGAAGAGTTTGCAGATTAATGTATGGCTATGTGACTGGTGCCAAAGGCAGAGTTTTGGGTTTTTCAATCATGGTCTGCTATATGAGACACCTGGTTTGCTGGTGGCAGGTGGGATACACCAGTCCCAGAGGGGGGAAATTTTTTTGGGGCAGGAGTTAGCAGGGCTCATTGACAGGGCTTTAAACTGGATATGAAGGGTGAAACAAGGGGGCACAAAATCACAAAAAGGAATATAGAAAACTTTAGATTAGATTTAAGTAATGTTAAGTTTGATGGCTTTGTAACAGGAGCAATGGAAAATCACTGAGGTGCATGATACATAGAGAAAAAAAATTAGAGTACAGCTAGAGAACATACTGAGAATTCTCACAAGATAAATCGTTATAGTTGACATAGTTTAAGAAAAGCAGTCTAGAAGAACAGGACACAGGGATAAGGAGTATCTGGGAACTGCAGCTGTCCAGGATGGGCTACAGTTAAACGAGCTGATAAGTAGGAGGATAGGAGGATTATTGTGTCTCTGGTGCTAACGAACCAATTAAACTGGTATGAGCATCTACTGCGCATGCTTCAAAGGCTGCCAGAAGTGATGAAGATTGTTGGAAGAAGAAAACGACCCTCAGAGACCACCACCACAATTCTGTACGCATTTGAGGAACTCTCTGGAAAATGATGTAATCCATATGGAGCCTCATGAATATGTATGTATGCCCAGTGGCTATAAAAGGATGGCTTGTGTGGCAATGGGGAGACACACGTTAGGAGGAGCTATCCCCCATGTCTCCTGGCGCCGCAATAAAGAATACCTGCTTGTCAGCTTGAAAACTTTGTTGGCAACTTTGTTCCTGGAGTTTTCTCTGTATCAAGGGGGAAGGGGAGATAACTGGGCCTGTTAGGGACAAGCCCAAGAGAAACATGCTAGGGCTTGAAGGATGGCAGACTAGGGAGGACTGTCAATCTATTGTTTCATTTGAGGGAAAAGATAGTTGTTTAGACCCTGTCCCGCAGGGGAAAAAGGGTACCAGGGCAAGAGTTAGCAGAGCTCACTCAGAGCTTTAGGTTAGATTCAAAGTGCAATAGGGTTGTAGCTGGGTTTGAACTAGTGGGGCATTGTTCTAGTATTAACGAAGACCAGAAGGCCTCCCGCCTCCCAAGGTTGCCACTAGCGTGCTCTGCTCGCTCCCTGAAATGCCTGTACACCAGTGCACGCAGCATGGAGAATAAACAGGAGGAGTTAGAAGTCTGTGTGTGGTCTAAAGGTTATGATCTGGTGGCAGTTACAGAGACATGGTGGGACAGTTCACATGATTGGAATGCGGTCATGGGTGGCTATGTCCTTTTTAGTAAAGATAGGTCAGCAAAGCGAGGTGGTGGAGTTGCTCTTTATGTGAGAGAGAGACTAGAATGTATTGAGTTCTGCCTAGGGGCAGATGAGGACCAAGTGGAAGGTCTGTGGGTATGAATTAAGGGACAGGCTGGTACGGGTGATACAGTTGTGGGGGTCTATTATAGACCTCCTGATCAGGATGAAGGAGTTGATGAGGCTTTCTACAGGCAACTGAAAGCAGCCTCACAACTACATGCCTTGGTCCTCATGGGGGATTTTAACTACCCCGATATTTGCTGGAAGACTTCCACAGCCAATCATTCACAGTTTAGGAGGTACCTCCTGTGCATTGATGATAACTTCTTAATACAAATGGTGGACAAACCAACTAGGAGAGGAGTGCTGCTGGATCTAGTACTCACCAACAAGGAGGGTCTGGTTGAAATGGTGATGGTCAATGGCAGCCTTGGCTGCAGTGACCATGAGATGGTGGCCTTTAGGATCCTGTGTGGGAGGAATAGAATTGTGGCAAGGCCACAGTTCTGGATTTCCGAAGGGCCAATTTTGGCCTCTTCAATCAATTGCTAAAGGAAGTCTCATGGGAAAGGGTACTACGTGGTAAAGGGGCTCAAGATGGTTGGTCAGCATTCAAGGACCACTTCTTCCAAGCTCAGGATCAGAGTGTCCCAATGGGTAGGAAGTCAAGCAGGAGAGTCAGGAGACCAGCATGGTTAAACAAGGAACTGCTGGGCAAACTCATGCAGAAAAAGAGAATCTATGGATTATGGAAGGAGAGGCTGGCCACTTGGGAGGAGTATAGGACAGTTGTTAGAGGATGTAGGGAAGCAATTAGGACAGCTAAGGCCTCCTTGGAACTTAATCTGGCAAGTCGGGTCAAGGACAATAGAAAGGGCTTCTTCAAATACATAGCGGATAAAACTAACACAAGAGGCAATATAGGCCCACTGCTGAACGAGGTGAGTGCTCTGGAGACAGAGGATATAAAGAAGGCAGAGGTGTTGAATGACTTCTTTGCCTCTGTCTTTACTCTTGCAGACTCTCCCAGAGAGACCCAGATTCCTATAGCCCCGGAAGGAGTCAGGATAAAGGAGGAGTTTGCTTTGGTAGATGAGGATTGGGTTAGGGATCAGTTAAGCAATCTGGACATCTATAAATCGATGGGTCCGGATGGAATACACCCAGAGGTGCTGAGGGAGATGGCGGAGGTCATTGCTGGGCCACTCTCCATCATCTTTGGTAAGTCGTGGGAAACAGGAGAAGTGCCTGAGGATTGGAGGATGGCAAATGTCACACCGGTCTATAAGAAGGGCAAGAAGGAGGACCTGGGTAATTATAGACTGGTCAGCCTTACCTCCATCCCTGGAAAGGTGATGGAACTACTTATTCGTGACTCCATCTCTAGACATATCAAGGATGAGGGGGTCATTAAGAGTAGCCAACATGGTTTTACCAAGGGGAATTCATGTTTGAGCAACCTTATAGCCTTCTATGAGGAAGTAACTAGGTGGGTGGATGATGGTAGAGCGGTAGATGTGGTTTTTCTTGATTTCAGTAAGGCATTTGATACTGTCTCCCACAGCTTCCTCATAGATAAGCTAACGAAGTGTAGGCTTGATGATCAGGTAGTGAGGTGGATCAAGAACTGGTTGAAAGGAAGAAGGCAGAGAGTTGTGGTCAATGGGACAGAATCTAGCTGGAGGTCTGTGACTAGTGGAGTCCCTCAGGGGTCGGTGCTGGGACCAGTGCTGTTTAATATTTTCATCAATGACCTGGATGAGGGAACTGAGTGTACCCACAGCAAGTTTGCTGATGATACCAAACTGGAGGAGTGGCTGACACACCAGAGGGCTGTGTTGCCATTCAGCGAGACCTGGACAGACTGGAGAGTTGGGCAGAGAGGAACTTGATGAAATTCAACAAGGGCAAGTGTAGAGTCTTGCATTTGGGGAAGAACAACCCCATATACCAGTACAGGTTGGGGGCTGACCTGCTGGACAGTAGTGAAGGGGAAAGGGACCTGGGGGCCCTGGTGGATAGGAGGATGATCATGAGCCAGCAATGTGCCCTTGTGGCCAAGAAGGCCAATGGCATCCTAGGGTGCATTAGAAAGGGTGTGGTTAGTAGGTCAAGAGAGGTTCTCCTCCCCCTCTACTCTGCCTTGGTGAGGCCGCATGTGGATTATTGTGTCCAGTTCTGGGCCCCACAGTTCAAGAAGGACAGGGAATTGCTTGAAAGAGTCCAGCACAGAGCCACAAAGATGATTAAGGGGGTGGAACACCTCCCTTATGAGGAGAGGCAGAGGGAGCTGGGTCTCTTTAGCTTGGAGAAGAGGAGACTGAGGGGTGACCTCATCAATGTTTACAAATATGTAAAGGGTGTCAGGATGATGGAGCTAGGTTTTTTTCAGTGTTGTCCAATGATAGGACAAGGGGCAGTGGGTGTAAACTGGAGCATAGGAGGTTCCATGTGAACATCAGGAAAAATTTCTTTACAGTGAGAGTGACAGATCACTGGAACAGGTTGCCCAGGGGGGTTGTGGAGTCTCCTACTTTGGAGATATTCAAGGCCCGCCTGGACAAGTTCCTGTGTGATGTACTCTAGGTTACCCCGCTCTTGCAGGGGGGGGTTGGACTAGATGATCTTTTGAGGTCCCTTCCAACCCTTGGGATTCTGTGTGATGGTATTGTAAATGTATTCCTAACAGAAAAGGATAACAATTCTTGAAAATACGGTCTGTTGCTCAAGGAGAAAAAGCAAATGGTCATCAGATTAAATATAGAGGGAATATTTGTAGGAGCTTGAGTCCAAAAGTTTCTGTCCTTGGGTTGTTTCCTATGTGAAATAGAGAAATATACAGCAGAGATTAGAGTGGTTGAAGTTGGACCGGTTTGAATGATCTTCCTCAGATGTAGCACATCACTATGCTGCATTTTATTTCATTCCAGCAATATGATGTAATAACAACTGAAAAACACATCTAGGCAGTTACTAGCCCACCAGCAGGTTGAAAGTCCCTGAAAATGTGAAGCAGCTGTTCCATAAGGGAAATGGTTTACATCTGCAAGACCCTATTCTCGGCCAGTTAAGGAAATACTGTGACAGAGAATAACTGAGAAAAAACAGGTTTCATGGAAAGACCAGAACTTTAAATGTTTGTGTTCCTTTTACTCATTTTAAGTCAACCATAGAGTTTGGAACTTGAAGAGTGTACAACAGCCATGCTGTTGCACTAGAGG
This sequence comes from Pezoporus occidentalis, assembly GCF_034315485.1. Lineage (NCBI taxonomy): Eukaryota > Metazoa > Chordata > Aves > Psittaciformes > Psittacidae > Pezoporus > Pezoporus occidentalis. The sequence continues at coordinate 329,125 of NW_026914180.1, forward strand.
CAAGGTCCCTTCACAATATGTCAGTGCTGTGTTTTCAAGTACCTGCTCAGCATTTTCGTTAAAACTCATTATTTTGCTATGGCACATAGCAGGGGTTCCTTCAGAAGTAAATTAATCATGTCCTGAATATTAACTGTGTGGGCTTGATGTGCATTGATTATAAGGGAGTATAGGCTGACTGGGTAATGTGAATGTCTGCATTTAGTCAGGACTGCTTTTGGTGAGATGATATTAACTGCTTCGCTATGCTTTGAGAAGGCTGAAGAGTAGTCTGATGACTTGGATGTCGATAGTGAAGGCAGCTGAGAAATATTTGCTTCTGATGTTTCCCATTGTTGATACTTTACGTGATTATCTTGAAAGAAAGGGAGAGAACCTTAAAGATGGAAAAGAGGTGGATGCTGGAGGTGGATGTGGGCACACTTGCTGAATATTTTGAAAAGCTATAAAAATGGCCTCTGCAACAACCCTACAATTTACCTGGGAATGCATTATACTCCTGTAATGAAGTAGACAACATTTGTGAGCAAAACCTGGATTATAATTACTAAACGTAAAATATATATGATAGTGAGTTAATAATTTTCATGCAAAGATCTTAGTATACTTTCCAAGAATTTCTATGTGCAGTTTAAGCAAGGGTTTAGATTTGGATTTGGAAAACAGGGTAGGAATACAACTACAGTGGTTTAAGTTTGAATATAAAAGCATTTCAATGAATTTCACAGTAGGTTAAATTTAAGGGAATTGTATCCACCCACCCCTTCTCTAAATCAACATGAAAAAAAGCAAAGGAATGGAAAAAAGTTCCATCTTTTGTTGAGAGAGGGAAGTCTGAAATAAATCTGTTGTGGTGAAGGTGTAACCCAGAATGTCAGGCAAGCACTATTTTTAACCAAATAATCCTTTCATCTGAATTGATTTTATTCCCCCAAGATAGACCATGGTCTAAGAAAGAATCTGCCCAGCAGGGTTAGAAAATGGACAGGAGGAATTTGAGTGGTTTTGGGGGAAAAAAAAAGTGGATATAACTACTCATAAGAACTTTTTCAGTGCTGAGGTAGCACAGCAGCCCCCTGAAACTGTGTCTGCCCAGATGTTTACCTCCTTCCTCTTTGTCATTCCCAGGAGCTATGTTTCCAAGGTCCCAGACATTTTTCTTGTCCTCCTCTTTTTTTCTTTTCTTTTTTTTTTTTTTCATACTTCAAAGTCCTTCTTTCTTTACTTAAATAATTGTTTTGTGGTTTTTTTGTTTTTTTTTTTTTTCCAGGGACATTAAAATGTTTGGTTTTGAAAGTGGTTTTGCTTCATGTTTTTTTCATGTATCAAGGCTCGGCGAACTGGTCAATGTAACCACTCCAGTTTGTGGTGGTTGTGATCTTTCTCAGCTGTTTTGTGGGAAGAACTAAAAAAATTGACAACAAAAGATTGAGGTGAGGGATGGGAGGGTAGGAAGTAAACTGTCATCTCCATGTAAATAAGAATAACATGTTACTTTTCACTCCATTCATGAACATGAATTGTTCCCAGATTTTGGTGAACTTGCAAACAAGATGACTTTTTTTTCTTTGAAGGAAAATTTGATAACTATGGGCAAGACTTGGGGTGGCAGCATTAGAGACTAACTAGCAAGCATATAGTGAACACAGGCTAATAAATGTAGTGCTACGCTTGGGCATGGCTGAAAAATTATCTCCTCAGAAAGGCACTGGATGAAGCAGAAAAGTATGCTGCAATTCTGCCTGCAGGCAAGTGTGCCTTGAGCAGGAAGGCAAATGAACTGCAAGTTAGGACAGTAGGGCTGAAGAGGGCTGTCAAGTTCAACACTGCATTTGGCTTAAAATGGGAGGCTTGGTGGAGCTTTAACATTTATATATCAACAGAAATTGATAATTTACTGTAGCTACTGTATTATATCCCTGTCAGGGATATAATTCTTATTGTTACTATAAAACCTCTCTTAAAAATTACTTACTCATGACAGTTCTACTCAGTGGCTGATCCAGGAATGCCATATAAGAGACCACTGAAACACAACATCTTACTGCATGGCAGAAATATGACATAGTCAGGAGCAACCCATTGTTAAATAGAAGCGTAAAGGACAGCTTCTATCTGAGCGCTGGAAGTAAACTGGGCAGGGGATGTTTCAGGATGTGAGGCAATGGGCACAAACAGAATCCAGAAAATTCAATTTAAGCATAAAAAGACTTCTTTACTGTGAGGGTGAGGATGAACAAATGACAGAACAGGTTGCCCAGGGGACCATGGAGTTTCCATCCTTGGAGATAATGCAAAATCATGTTAGAAATACCCCTGGGCAACCTGACCTAGTTGATTCTGCTTTGACTGGCATGATCTGTTGGAGACTTCCAGACATCCATTCCAACCTCAAATATGTTTATGTTGATAAACATCTTTATTATGTTTAAAAAAGATAAGTCTGGAGTCACAAAACATCAACAGGTATATTCATAGACTTAGAAAAGCATTAAAGTTGTGTGGTTTAGGAGTGAGAAGATTAGAATTAGAATATTAGAATTAGAATAACTAATTTTTAACTATAAGGTTGTCCTCAAAGCTGCTATGTTTCATTCAGACACATTCCATGTAAAGCTGTCTGAAAAATGGTTCCAACAAGAAAACCTGTGGCTGATAACAGTGCTGTTTATTGATGGAAGCCACTCTGTTCCACAACACTGCTAATTAATGTGCAACAGACTTACAAGCATAGACAGTATTTTTGCTGTACAGTATAAGTGATTGCTTCCAGAAATGAATGTTTAGCTTTATCTTTTTTGAGCATTACCCTGTAACTCTTCTGAACCAAAAGAGGTATTAATTCATTTCTCATATTTGGAGTAAAAACATATTCTATCAACCCATCACTATCCAGCAGTATGTAAATTTCCTGACAAATGAAAATGCATTGAAATGTCAAAAATTGTATTAGCTCTTCTATGACAACAAATACAATTGTTGTTGATTTCCTGATTTTGTAGCTTTTTTTGTTTTCTTTAAAAATGTAACTGCCTTTTTGGGGGGGGGGGGGGGCGGAGGTGGGGAGGGGGAGAAGGAATACATGGGAAAGTGGCTAAATAGAAATATTTCACAATGCACTGCATTAAAAAAAATATGATCTTGTACGGTACCAGAATGTTTTAAGTGTCAGATATGGATGATTTGGGAAATGATGTCCTGCAAAATAACTCAAGATTTTATAGAATTATTGTAGTGACAGGTTAAACATGCCAAGAGAAGCCTACACACAGACACTTGCACATTGTCATATTTGAACAATGATCCATTAACGTTTCCCTAAAATATTTTCATGTGATTAGGGTTAAGCAGATGAGAGAGAAAAAAGAGAGATGATAGGATATTTTACCTTAAAGTGCTTTCTTAATTCCCACCATCTTCTCTTTGAACATGGTTTTAAAAACAGACACCGATTTTGGAAACCCATCATCTACTATACATATCTGGAGATCTTTTCAAGTGTTTAAAAGCATTCAACTTTTTTAAATCATGTCTGTATAAGTCAGTTCAAATTCTATAATTAAAAATTGCAGTGCTTGTCATGTCTTTTGAATGTATTGGTCAGGATTCTTACTTTCTTCTCTTTCTAATGGAAAGGAATAAGTAGCAGGTTTACAGTATGAATAACAAAAAAAAGAAAATATAACTACACTGTAGCATCTCGTCTCTTGGTTTCATTTCCAAATAAATTTTCAAATACAGATTCATATATTTAGCCCAAATGAAAGGTGGATATACATAGAGTGAATCATTGACAGTTCACCAGAGCAGCCACCTCCAGTGCTTAAAAGCAAGCATTTAAGTGGTTTCCACCCTTCCCAGATGTGAGCCTGTTTGTCATTCTGATCCTCTATTCCTGTTGAGCTGGCAGCTTAAAATATCAGTCTGATGATTTGAAGTCAATATAACTATCTGACAAGGTTTCCACTGTATTTCTAGGCATTGTGGCCCCTCTCAGAGGAATAATTTTTAATTTAGAGGGCAACTAGTCTAAGAACAAAACAGTTATGGTGAACTACAAATTAACTAAATACAGTTTTTATGAATAAAAAATTAAGTATCTTGAAAATTTACAGGCAAAAAATCCTATTTACAATTATTCTCATGTAAAACTGGTTCAATTCCTTTAGAAGCAGGTTATCCAACTGGTCACCTTTTATTTTATAAGTCCATCTATCACCAAAAAGCCTTAACTTCAGGATGGAAAATTATGACAGTCAACATCCCCAGAAACATTTCAGGATTAGGAAAAAAATTCCACTCTGCATCCAGCTAAACCAAAGACTTTTCACTGAAAGCCAAAAGGAAAGGGTCCGCCTGAGAAAAGCCAGGTTTGTGACCCTTACCCAGAAACATCAAGGGCATTTCAGGAGCTAAGACAATGGTCTTCTGAAAGTCAGTCATTCCTCCTAAGTCAGTTCTCATTCTCAAGGTAATAGTGGAAGTCTATTGAAGAAAGTTGAACTGGTCGTCAGATAATTTTGGTATTATCAGCCACTCTACTAAGGACCATTCCTTCTGTCATGAGCTAGCCAGCATTTCACTTTAATATGCTGAAATATGTGGCCATGTCTAACATATTTATTAAGAATTTGTCTGGACTTGACTCCCTGAGCTTTCATTTCTCTGAGTTTCCCTGCATGGGCTAAAATTTAGCCTTTACTGTGTGAAGAAAATGGATTAAAAGTCCTGTCCAACTTGTCATCCACTGCACTCTTAACTCCCACAAAATACACACTGATATATTTTTTAGACTATGTGGTTTAAAAAACAGAGGAGTTGTTACTGAACCTGGAACTTAAAGAATAATAAATCTTCATTGGCCAAAATTTGCTTTCTGACTCATGATAAGGGAGAGTATGATTCATGAGTCTCTTCTTCTGATTTATACCCTGATGCATGCAGTTTATCACACAAGAATCTGCTATAGAGAAAAATGGAGATGTGAGTGAAGTTGAAATATAACATCTAGAACAGATCAAGAACATTTAGATAAGTCACTCTGATTTACAGCCACTTGGTTGATTAAAAAAATCATCATTTTCCACAGAAAGCAGTCTTTATCAAGAGTGGTTCCAGCTGAAAATATCTGGCAAGCCCCATTCACCTCTGCCCTGTTGTTAACATGTAACAGAGTAATCTGTCTTACAAATGAGCACCAGTTCATCCTGTGATGAAATGCAGTCACACGTAATTGAACATCACGTTACATGAGTGCACCAACACATAGAAAATACATTGCAAATGCAAAAGTAAGCATACATGTTTAAATTCTCAGTCTTACAAATTGATAATACTCCTTTCTTCCCCTGCAGCAGTCTAATGGTTCACATACCAAATTCACAGTATGTATATATTTGCCTTCTGTTCTGTCTAGTACTGATTGATCTCCTCACCTTTCTAATATGATAATTTTATTCACACTATTATAGACCTTTGAATGTTAGTCACACCATGAGATGAATGGTGAGCCCAATTAGGAGCATTCACATTCCAGTCAGCTGTTTTCCTCTCTTTTTTTTTATTTTCATTGCTTGTTTGTCTAATGGTGATTAAAGTTGCAGTTCCACTCATTAGTGAAGTGTATTAAATCGTAATATCAATAACTGACACAGCACTGCAGTAGAACTGGCTGTTCCACAAATCTATAAAAACATGCCAAACAAAGCTTTCTGGACATCATGTCTCCAGGCACGGTGAAAATGTTTACTCCCTGCTTCCTAGCCTGGCTCATGATCAATGTAAGGGATATAACAAATGAGTGCTTGTTAAGAACAGTAGAACTATGCTCTGTGCTTTCAAGTAAAAGTGCCTTACACTCAGAGGTGTCAGGATAGTTTTTCCTGGTTTTGAGGGGGAAAAAAAAAAAAGTAAAAAAAAAAGAAAATATTAAAAAGAGTACAATCGTTTCACCTCTTCTACTTGAATATCTTCATGAACAATCACTGACAAATTCTGAGAGGTCAGGGGTCTGATATATACTTAAAGAAGTTTTTTATTTTTATAAATTATACTAAGGATCTTGGTTTAATTCTTAGGTATCAGCCTGAGGCATTTTTCACTTTGGGGACGTGTTGTGACAGATGCTGTATAGAGATGTGAAGGATAACTGTCCTTATCATAAAGACCTTATAAGACATAACAGATGGATGGAATAAAAGGAAGTTGAATATGGCACTGGGAGAAATTAGTAGAGAGTAAGATTACAAAATTAATGAGATATTTTCGCCCAAAAGAGGAAGATGAAAATTTTAAAAACCAGCTTGAAAAAGTAATCACAACTTACAATTAAGCTACTTATTACTTGACAGCTGTGTGAGCTTACTGAAAAAGAAATCTGTGTGTGCTTATTTGTGTGTGGGAAGACGATGACTTATGAAGAAATATGGGATATGCAATCATGTTGTTTGTCTCTATTTTAATCATTTTTTACCTAACAATGTCCGATTTCAGACAAATTTGATAAAGTATCAGAATCTCAAAGACGCTACATTCTGACATGTAAAAGATCAGCATGACATGCAGTGAAGGACTTGCAGGTAGCCTGAGTGTCATTTCTTTCATGTCAGTGGCAAAGATTTGAGGCAGTCTCTATGGGTCCCTGACCAGCTGGCCAACCAGCACTATTGTCTCTTGACCAGAAAATTCAGAAGATGAATTCCTATTACTTTATCATAGCATAAAGTATGTATCTCCTCAAAAAATATTACCAGGCTGTTGTGTCAACATCACAAGTTCTAAGAGCAGTTTTCCAAGGTTAGCGGACTTCAGCTTCTCAAATCTGTGAGTCTTTAAATCCTGTTAAAGACTGTTCAGTAGTGTAAAAGATTTTGCTTTCAGGAAGCATTCATTGACCTTATATTACAATTTTATATTCATTCTAACAGCTTGTCCTTTTACATGATTGGATAGTCTTAACAGTTGGGAGAGAAGGAAGCTGTAAAATATTTGTTGTCAATAATGTGTTTAGTTCCCTTTAAGAGATTCTTTACTTAAGAGCATTAGGAAACTAAACTTAAGTGATCATCCAATCCACCACCATCACCACCCTCCCAAATCAAGACATTAGACCAAAATGGATTTTGAAAAGAACAACCCTGCAGACAACTTTACAGAGGTGTGCAAGACCAGCTGTAGTGTCCCTTCAGTAAAAGGTGAGTTGTATACCTCTGAACTGAAGATAGCAAAACTGGAGGACATTTCTCACATGATTGTTTTCATCTAACTTACAAGCATAAAAAAACTGGTCCCTTTGAGCTATTATTTCATTCCACAGAGCATGCCCATACGCTTTCCCCCTTCCAAAACCGTTGGAGGATCCCTCAGCCTTAAACAACACAAATCTATTGGATCTGTTGGATCCAATTTCAGGAGCGATTTCCTGAAAACCCCAAAACTGTGACACTTAGTTCCACAACTATTCCATTAATCTCTGGGCTTTGAAGTAGTAATAAAGTTAGAATAAAGGAATAGTTTAGGCTGAAAGGTCTCTCTGGAGGTCACCTGGTCCCACCTCCCTTTCCAAGGGGGTTGAAACTTTAAAGTGAGAGCAAAACAGACCACAATGGTCTTCTCCTAATGACCTGTTGTAGGACTCCATCTCAAAGCCAAAATAGACATGATGAAGAGAGAACCATGTCATTAATAACTGGAATGGAGAACACTGACAGAAATCTGTGAGCTGACATCCTATAACTAAGACTTGCATTTCTCTCTATTTCCAATCTACAGGTCTTCTAGTCCTCTGTGGTTTTTGTAAGAGAGTTAAAACTTTAATATGATTGGTCTGGTCCACACTACCTTCAACTACAAACAATTGGACTGTTATTTGCATGCATTTCATGCCCCATCTCTTCCCACTCACTTTGGTGGTGTGGAGATCTATCACTGAATTTAACAGAAAGAGCATTCATCTTTCTTTTAATTCAAACGAACTCATCTTTGTAATTACTTAGAGAGCTCCTTATGTTACTAGAAGGGGGGTTGTTTTACCAGAATTAAAAGATTCTTGTCACTGCCTAAGGGCAGTTTTGGTGATGAAACTATCTGGGAAGTTATTTAAATATATTAAAAAGTGATTAGAACATTTCCAAAGTTTGGCTCTTAGAACAGAGGTGACTACATTGTTTGCCACAAAATGAGAATTACATGTGTTAAGCTACTAAAGGACTTCCTTGGTTTTAGAAATGAATATTTTTAGGTGTTGCTATGGAAACAGCTTTGAACACGATCAGAACGGGGTAATACAGGGCTTAAAATATACTTGCAGAAAATTGCTTACTCACACTCTGAGAACCTAAAGACATCAGGAAATTCATGGGATGATATAAACTATAAATGTAAGTGGAGTCATTATATAACTCCAAACAGTTGGAGTCATTTCGGAAATGGATTCTGAGGTTTGTAATGATGAGGTACTCTGTTGAAACTGTAACATGCACTGTAAGCTGTAAGACATTGCTTCTGAGGGAATGTCACCTTAATCAGTAAAAATCTTCCTGTGAAGCAAGAATTTTCCTGCAGAATAGGGGACACATTGATATTCAAATATGTACAATTGCAGGTCTGTTTTAATCTCCTATTCTAGAAGTAAACTGCTATGTAAGATTATCTGTCCAGTTATACTTTCATCAAACTCCTTTTAGGTGAATTAATAAAGAGCAAGATATCTGTCAGAAGCTTAGGACCTTCAGGCAATACATATTGCATCACAAAGTCACCCATATTTGGCCAACTTGGTGTATCCCACAACATTAGGCACTTTATCTTTCTACTAAATGTCAAAAAATTTCTAGGTAATTCACTAGAAGTACAAGTCTGAATCTATTTCACCAATAAATATATAAGTATCAACAGCATATAAGAAAAAATATTGTGAGGAGCTGAATGCTTGCAGCTACTGCTGAAAACTAGAGTTCCATAGAAAACAAATTGGTCCACCTTTTGCCTGGATAAACCCTACCACAATGCCAGCTACCCAATCAAACATTATGAAGCACTAGTCATATAGTTTCTCCTTTTCCAACTCACCGTCAGCCTTGGGGATGGACGTGCACAGGCAGAAATGTGAAAATGGAGAAGGCAGTGTGTTGTTTCTTACTTCCACCATCTGAAATTTTCTCTTGAGGAAAGGTGCAAAAGTTGCTGAAACCTTCATACTTTTGCAAATCCTTTCACCTTTGCTTCTATAAGGAAAGTTGGTGGCTGAATATGGACAAAGGTTTTATTTAACCTCTTAGGTAGACCTTTCTAAATGTGTTTCACAGGGGTATTATTTGGCCTGCAAGTGAATAGGGGAGGAGAGGAAGCTAATTCTCCAAAATTTAACCTTTGGGGCTTATGAAAATATGTGATAGTTGAATGTTGGAGCAAAATACCCAGTACTGATTTGCACAGGTGTAAATGATTCCTGAGGTTGGAAAGCAGTGCTGAACTAAGGGATTGCAGTTCTACTAAGAACACACATTAATGTGAGTTTCTATTTTTTGATTGCACTTGATGCACTACAATCACCTTTGTAGTTGACAGCATCAGCGTATGAGAGTTGTCAGTCAGCCCAGCATCCCATCTAGAAAAGAGAAAGGCAAAGGAATTTGTCAGTGTATTCAGGCACAGATAAACTTCCAGTAAGCAGATGCGGTCTCTAACTTCCAAGAAATATTTATAATTAATATTATAGTCTAGCATGCTTCTAGTAAGTATTTCTAGTTCCTCAAGGTTTGCTGTAAGTTTTGAATATTTTCTTAGAACAGTGTATCTGTTTTGTTCATGGCTGGGAACATAATAGCAGTGTGTGAAAAAAAAACAACCAACAACCAAAAAACCCAAGCAAAATAAATCAGGGAGATACTGCCTCTGTAATTTAGCTTAAAGTGTTAAAACAATTTTTTTAAGAAAAGAAGCAGCTGGTAATTCAGGGTAAGAGTCCTCTTGATGATCAAGATATCCAAATTTAAGACTGATTTAAAAACCTGAGCGTAGGTGCCTTTCTGTGCATTAGGTTTTTATTCAAAGGAGGTTTAATCATCTTAACTATTTGGAACCTAAAGTGATAAACTTTCCAGGGCCAAAGTTTTGAATTCAGAACCTTCATGAGATAAACACCATGGCTGTAGCTGAACAGTTAATACAGTAAATCCATTAACAATACCACAGAAGCTATTCAGGACATAACTAATTCCTATTACGTGTATGAGTGGGACCTAGAGTTTTGTGATCTGACTCTTAGCAGGATTTTAGATCTGAATATAAAGTACCTAAAGATAATGATAGCACTAATTCATTTATATCCTTGTCACCAACAGCCTAAAACTACTCCTGGATTATTACTGTGTCTACACCTCTATCTAAATGTTCTCCAAGCCTGACAGCATGAATGAGCCTTCCAAGTCTAAAAATGGAAATGGCAAAACAATTTCTCTGGAACAGGAAATATGAATTATATATTTTTAGTCCTACTACACTGGCAAGATTAAAAGATATAGCTGTATTTATCATTACCCATGGAGCATCTGAAGTGTTTCACTGAATGATATTTACAAAAATGTAGAAAATACAGGAAGGAATAGATGAAAGGAAGAAACAAATGAGATATAGAAAGGAGTGGATGACAAGGTAAAATATCCTGTTCATCTAAACAACAGATGCAAGGGCATGTGAGGAAACAGTCTAATATTTGGAGACTTTAGAATTACAGAGCAAATTGTAGCTAAGTAAAAAAAAAAAAATACTGTATTGTCAAGGATGTGGATACACGTAACCTAAGAGACCATTCTACTTCTGAAGGCTGTGTTTAGCTGTTGGGCTTCTGTGAGCTCCAGCTTGTCAGCATTTAATGTCTTTTGCTCTACAAGCTTTTAGACATTTGTTTAAGATTTTGTCAATAGTGCTGCAGTAGTTTACTGACAAAGCATGATCTGGGATGCAGAGCCTAGGTCATCCAACAGTTTGCAACACTGCAGTGGATTAATCCAGCTAATGATTTTAGGATTTTAAGAGCAGGTTATGCAAATCTGCCAGGAAAGGCTTCACTAGCTGTTCCTGCCTGACGAGAAGGGACAAATAAGGCAATTTCTTGTGGTGCTCCTAGCCTTATTTAATATGCAGAAGAAAAGAGATATCAATTTTAGTTTGCTGCAGATTAATTTTCTCTCCATTAAGGCTGGGGTTTTCGTTTGCATATGAACGCATTAAAAATCATCATGAAATCCAAACAATTTCCTTCATACATTTACTCCACTTGAAATCACCTTTAAGTAAAAAATTCTTGCAGTTAACTTACTCAGAAATGAAGCTGTTTCTTCAGTGATTTTGAAGCTCTGCATATCTTCATTCATTATTTCTCATGTACCCCTCACCTACAGAGCAACTCTTCTGTGTTTCCTGTTGGAGAAATGGAGGAAAAAGACCTAAACAGCATGTGCCAGTTCAGTGCTGCTTCTTTTGGCTCCAGTTTGTTGTGACATAATAGTGATGAATGCCAATAATATTTGAATAAATTTTTAAGTTCAGTGGGTTTTTTTTCAGACCAGACATATTGATTTCTTAATTCTTCATTACAGGATCTCTTTATTAAAGGATTGAAATCAAAACAGACCTATCTGTTTCCACTTTAAAACTTTTTGTTAATTTGGTATTTGGGGTTTTTTTTTGGATTTTTTTCTTTTTTTTTTTTCAATTGCATTTGCAGACTATAACAGAAAGGGGAAGCAAAAATCTGAAAAGACAAACATTACTAAGTGTAGTAAAGCAAAATTAAACAAAAAACATTTTAATAAAAACCTGATGTAAAAGAAGAGTAAAGCAAAGGTTTTCTCACTCACCACGGAAAAAGCAAAATGCATAAGGGCTTTTGTGGCATTTAAGACAAAACTGACTCCCAGATATTTTTCTGTCTTCTATCTCCATACATACAACAGATCCCTTGCAACTACATAAATTCAAGACTAATAAGCTCAAATCCCATGTTTGCCTCAAATTTAGTCATCATTTGGCTTAAGTTAGTGGCCTGATATGAGAAAGCTATTCACAACCACTTCCACTTCAACAGGACTTGTGTTTCTGCAGCCAGATAGAGGAATTGGTCCAGCTGAAAGAAGCACGCAAAGTTAATCAGCTTCCAGCTGATAAAATCTCTAATCTGTTTCTTTGTGCAACCACGTGAATGCTAGTATAGCATAAAAGCTCCATGCAGAGCACCAGCTTGTGCTGGATTGAAATGGCTGTATGCCTACAACTTGAGAATAGCATTTCTCTGGTTTAGAGCATTATTGTTAAATCTCATGGTTTAATACCTTCAGATGATATTAAATGGAAGGTGTTGAAGAAGAACAAGTTATTTTAAAAATAATTACTCTTTTTTGTCTTCTTTCCTCTTTTCTCTTATTCCCAGCAGAGCGTATATGACCGTCCATAAGATATATTTATATTATTTCTGACCTGAAATCTTCAAGATAATGCCCTGTCCAGTGCTCAGTGCATTTCCAGCATCACACACAATGGGAGGTTGGATGATTTCATAGATGACAAAATCTTCAGAGATGTCTACTGCTTAATATAAAATCTCCTTTAAACGCATTTGTCATGATCTAGAAAACTTCATTCAGTGTGACCAGGATCATTACAGAAATTATGAACTTATCTCAAGTAAAAGAAAAACAAAAAAATAAAAAAAAGGGAAGGTGTAGAGAATTTTTCATTTAACTGATTTCACATAGGTTTTACTCATGTGCCTCAACCCCTCCTTTTCCCTGCTTTCATATTTTTCTACAAGTCTTTAATTTTTCACCTCACACTTTCTAACCACCCTCCCATCAGAACTTTTCCCTCCTTCTTTTTTTTTTTTTTTTTTATCCAACCAACTAAATTGGTCATTCATGGTCTTCCTACTGGATTTTTTTTGTGTTTATTCTATGATCCCAGCTTTGACTTTAGGCTGTACCTTGTTTTCTCTTCAACAGTGCAAGAATTTTCTCTTCTATTAAATTATTTTTTAAGTAAAAAGTAATTAAAGAAAACCCCCATAGTATCTAATTTCATTTCCAACTACTATTGTGTCTCTTTCGTTGTCTGCAGCTGCCCCCTGGAGTTCCTCTCCCATCATTCTATTTTAGCCTCTTACCTGTTTTTTCTTCCATGTTCATTTCTCACACCACTCTCACCACTACCTTTCATGTTTATCTGACCAAAAATCAGAAATGCATATTTTTCTCTCTCTCTTGACCTGTTACCCATCTACCCTATTGCTCCTCAGGCACTTTTTCTTCAAGTTTTCCCTCCCTAAGTTTGATGACTTTTTCTGTCCTCTAATTTCTATCTTTCTGTTCCCTAATTTATCTAGGCACTTTCAATATCTTTCACTCTTTCTTTACACTTTTATGATGGTTATACCAACATTTTACCCAGTACAGTGGAATCATGGAGGTTCCTGAGCTCTACAGTCTAGATACCTGTATCTTAGATGTCAATGTAGTCAGATTAATCAAATCCTTTCTGTGTTCTCTGTTTTACAAGGAAATCTTGCCTGATACTTCAACCCCAAAAGGGTTCTAGGAGAGTTCTTAGTCTTTTCACTAATAACTCTATCCTTGGAGTTAAGTGATTCTGGAGCTTTCAGAACAGAATTAGGTGGTGTCAGATCCATTGTTTTCTCCTAAAATTGCTGTGCGTTTTTTTAACTTTTTCTTTTTAGTTAGAAATGTCATGGTTTCTTTGTAGATACTACATTGTTAATGAGGTTGTTCAGCTACTAAATGGCTGTTCATCCTATACTGATTTATCAGTAGTGTTTCCTAGATACCTCCTGATATAGCTTATATGCCCACTGAAATCTCCTTTTACCTGCGTACTTATTTTCTTGCCTTTCTGTCCAGGAACTGGTCCTAAATATACTTTTTTTCCTTTCCTCATTTACTTCCAAGGGGTATATTTGCTAAATTATAACTATCAAATACTTTAGAGTCTGGATCCTTTTATGGATTAGAAAAGCCTAGATCACAGAGCCTTAGGTAGCAGGGGCTCATCAATATTATTGTGACACTTTATGGCAATAACATTTTCTTATTGTCAGACATTTTGCAGTTATTGAGATCAACTTTGTGACATCAGTACATTAGTAGCACAGGTTTTATGTATCAATCATCTCTGATTTTAGCCACCATTTGAAAATCTGTCTGGATATGTTTGCAATCTAAATGATCCCTTGTGACTCTATGATAAAGATAATATGAATACATGTGCTTGAAAACATGTATTTTGTTGTTGTTGTTCTTTTATTGTTTTGAAGAATATTTTTAAATATTTACCACTACCCAAAAACTCTTCCTCTCTTCACATTACTAAAACAATTTAATGCACTTGTGAAAATATTGACCTAAAACTGACAGAAATCCACATAATTACTGCAGTGGGTTTTGGATCAAGTCCTTCTTTCAGTATTGGCTAAAATTATTCCATAATTAATGTACTCAAAACACAAAGTCAAGCATGTATAGTGCTGAATAAAACTGGATCTGGTACTGTAAGTTAGATGATGCAGGAATAGAAGCTAATTTTCTTTGCTCAGTTACTTCCAACTAGCAATAATTATTAGGAATCTACCCAGTCACAGAGTACCACTGCTGCATGAAAAAACCTTCAGGTCATTATGTCTAATGCTGCTGTTGATGGAAAGTCATACTGCATTGCTACTATCTATTTCTCTCTGATGGCGCAAAATTTGTTTTGATATGAGCCTCTTGCCTGCACAAAACTGGATGTTTTATTTTTCAGTGTAAGTCTGTGCTAGGCAAGTAATGTGTATCCTGCTAGCAGCAGCAAGGGGCCAGAGGAAGCTCTGTGGCAGTGCATTGCAAACATTAGCTCTGGAACACGCAAGTTTCATTTCCCATTAATTTGTGGTCACCAGATGGTGAACCATCACTTTTGTCAATCATCTGCACAATGACAAGGGCATTGCTATTGACTGCCTATGCTTCAGATATTTCACCAAGGCAGTCCTTTAAATGCTGTTCATTCTTTCTTTTGTCATATCGAAGTTTTCAACAATATGGTTTTACTCTCTAAAATTCCATTTGTTTCCTTGAAATTCCTCTTTGTTTCTGTTTATTTTAATCTCAGCTTTTACAATCTGTTCATCCTGAATATTGTTGCTGTACATGAGCTTAAAGCCAAACAAAAAAAAAAAGTAGGTTTATTTATTGGAACTATTCACATCTGCAAAACAGGAAAACTTTTTTGCTTTGTTCTCAGGAGCAATAAAAGCTTTCAGAGAAGGTAACAACAGCAGGACAAAAGATATAAATTGTCTATGTTTCTAAACCTACTTGAACAAAAAAAAAAATGTAAAGCAACTGACCATAACAAAAAGCAGTTTTCATTCCACTGTATAAAAATGCACTTATTTGCAAAATAGCGTCAGTCAAAGAGTGTTTTGTGAAATATATTGAGTTCTGAGTTACTTCCTACTTCCCTCCGGGTAGTAATAGTGACATGAAATCCCTCTTTTATTATCAGCTGACTACCAGACCTAGTCAGGAAATAGAGTGTATTTTATGCTTGAACATGTAGATCTCATATCAAAAAGGGGGCAAAAAAATTTTTAAATAGGGGCACTATCAAAATCTTTCTTTTAGAAGATACCGCTGTGAGTACTCATGAGTTGTTGATTTGTGTTCCAACAAAAAGGTAAGAATGGCAGCCTCTGAGAAATTCTTAATCTATCTTAAAAGAGATAATCCTGATTTTAAAAATCTATCTTCCTTAAACAATATGAAAATTTGGAAGAAGAAAGTGATTATTTTTCAGTGAGAATTCACTCTCCTCCCAAATGGCTTAATCAGGGCTGATAGTCCAATCTTGACCTACAAGTTTGTAAGACACAGTACATCCTGACCACATCTTTTGAAAGTGTCACTGTATATGTATGTCAGAGTGGAAAAGTAGTGGGAAAATAAAGTCTCACTGCACCTTCCAAACTCTTTCTTAATGCTCCCAAACTTGTATGCTCCCTTAAAACTTAAAACTCCCAAACTTAATGCTCCCAAACAGTGTCCCAAACACTGTGCTCTGATAGCAGAAACTGGCTCTGACCTGAGAGGAATTATTTCAGCAAAGATTTGGACAAGACATGCTTAAATGCTTACATCACTCTGGCAATCATTCCATCAGAAAATATTAGCTCACTCTAAATCTTTAAAGACTGAGAAATCAATACAATACCAAACAATATCAACACATAACCCCCCAAACAAACCCACAACTAAGGCTCTGCTTCTTCATCTTTACTCACGAGTATGCAATAACTGGATATTTGCAATTCTATGCATTTAGTTCAATGAAGAAAAGAGCTCCAAGTTCCACTGGATTTTTTTCTTGTTATTCTCTATGCAAGAAAAAAAATGTCTATAAATTTAAGATCTGAAGCTCAAGAACTTGTTTAATGAGGCTGTGATTTGGCCATGACATACAAATATTGGCATAATCTAAAAATAAAAGATAGATCATAATAGAAAAGGAAAGTATTTTCATTTCACATACAGTGCACAGTTGCACAAATAGCTTATTTGCATGGCAATGAAATAGTCCATAAAATAAATGCTGAAGAATGCAGAAGTTCATTTTTTCTAGAGGTATAATCCCAAACTAATTTTATTTCAGGTGAAGGTGATTTTCTTCAATTTTTTTCCTCAGTCCCCTCAAATCATGGGTTTTATTTGTGCAGTTAATAAAGAAGTTGATATTTATAAGGCAATTTTGAAATAATTTTAGTGTTTCAAGATTGTATCCAGTGACTGATAGAATATCACCATGCAGTGGCTGATATTCTGAAGGGCTGGTGTGGTGTTGGGATGAGGTGGAAAGAGGGGATCAAAGCTAAACCTTAATTATTTTATGGAATGGTGTTTGTGCATATTTCCCTCTTGCCTTTGAAGAAAAACAGCAATGAGTGATTTTTCAGGAGTCTACATTTTTGCTGCTCTTGTTAGTGCAGTAAATTACAGTAAGAAAAAAATGGAACTTGTAATTTACCTTTTCATCTTCTTTGCAAAATTAAGGTTGCCAGAAGTCTAGATGTAATTTTAAAATTTCTGATGTTAGTATTTTGTCCTGCTACAATGATAAAAATATTCTAGTCTGGGGACATATACCTACATCAGCTCCTGGAAGGGACCCAGGTGACTAAATCCTCCAGCCTGTCTGAGTTGCCAGCATGAGCTTCTGAATTTGCAGGATGAGAGCTGAGATTCCTGTGCTGTGGAAAGGATCAATGTTTAGTGCATGCTATGTGTTAGACCTCCTATTAGGTGAAGAGGAAGCCAAAGAAGAAAAGAAAAAGAGATAACAGAAGTTCAGTGTCTACCTACAGAATTCAAATGCCAGTTCCCATGGAAGAGATCTGACAGGCTGAGTTGTGCAAGGAAAGAGCAGCACTGCCAGAGATTTTCATCCAGCAGCAGTCATGGCTATTGGTTGTTCAATTTTCAGAAGCAACAAATTCACTTATGGTTAAAATTTATATATAAAACACTGGAGTGCTGGCCTAACTCTTTTTCTTATACTACTTGTAGGATGGGAAAGATGTGTTAGCATTTAGGAGAAAAGAAGTAAATTGTTTTCTTATGTCACAGAGCATGAAAACAGACAAGGACATATTGAGAATAAATATATGCCTTTACTGGAGAAATGGATATAGGTTTTGGAGTATAAGTGCCCTTAGAGGAAGGATGGAATTAGGCACGCAGTATTAAAAGTAATAAAATTTTTATTACTTTTTTTTTAAATATGAGACATTAAACTATTAAAACATGGATTCATAACAGGTTTGCCTGTTCTCCTGCTCCTTATTCTTCCATGAGAAAAAAAATGTCAGGAGCAAAATCAAAACCAGAATCTCACTGTCTTAAATATGTAGAGAGAGTAGGTTTCATTTTCTTACCTGGAACAGTGGCAGTACTAAACATAGGATGGTTCAAACTGAAGAATAGAAAGGTTCAAACTCAGACAGTTCCATACTACATCCAAGCAGGTTTTGTTTTATTTGGGGAGGTTAGGGTGGTGGTGTCAGTTTTATTCTGTAGAATCTTTGATTTAATCAAAACAGACAAAAAGAGAATAATTTATTATGAATAGCTTTCATCAAGAAAAATCAAGAGGGTGGGGTATATAGCTTGATCAGTTAGTATTAGGATAAAATTGCTAGCTCTTAATGAAGGCCTGAATATTTATACCACTGTCTAAACGAATTAAGCCTTCTGTATATTGGTAGACTCAACTTTCCCTAGCTTTAGGGATCTGCAGCTGAGTCGAGACTGTCTTGCATAGAAATATGTACTTTAACTTATGATTCATCTATCATATTTAAATATCTACCTTCACATGAGATGAATCAGGCCATAAATTTCAGTGACTCTGTTGATGAGGTCTGCAAAGGGAGCTTGTGCTGAATAACTCAGATGCTGACATGTATAGTTAAATCAACTATCCATCCTACGGGTTTAGAATGTGATTGTCAGCTAAGGATTATTTGCTGAATATTCATTTGTCGCTGTGCTTTGGAAATTCTTACTCCAAAAGGAAACTGTTTCCAGCTAATGATGAGAAATCAACATTGAAGGAACAAACCAGTTGCTTCAATGCCTTGTTCCTTCAGTATCTGAGCAACAAGCAGAACTGAGCCAGCAGTGTGCCCTTGCAGTAAAGAAGGTAAATGTTATTCTGGGCTACATTAGTAAAACATTGCCAGCAAATCAAGTGATGTGATCCTTCCCCTCTACTTGGCACTAAGGAGGTCAACTCTGCAGTCTTCTGTACAGTTCTGGGCTCCTTACGCTAGGAGACACATGAACGTACTGGACAGAGTCCAGTGGAGGGTCACAAATGTGATGAAAGGCTGGAGTATCTCCCATGAGGAAAGAGGGAGAGCTGGGACTGTTCAGCCAAAAGAAGAGAAGGCTCAAGGGGTGGATATATTAAAGCATATAATACCTAAAGGGAGGGCACACAGAGGTTGAATGCCGGCTCTCTTCATTGGTGCCCAGTGACAGGACCAGAGGCAAAATGCACAAACTGAAACACAGAAGGTTCCATCTGACCCTCAGGAAAAACTCTTCAACCTGAGGGTGACAGAGGACTGGAACAGGTTGCTCAGGGAGGTTGTGAAGTCTTACTCTTCAAGATAGTCAAAAGCTGTTTGGGCACATTCCTGAGTAGCTGGCTCTAGGTGACCATGATTAAGCAGATTGGTTTCTGGTTTGGGTGTTTTTGCTTGATTGATTGGTTGGTTGGTTGGTTGGTTTTTGTTTGTTTGGTTTGGTTTAGGTTTTTTGATTGGTTGGTTGGTTTGGTTTGGTTTTGGGTTTTTTTTTTTTTGGTTTGGTTTAGGTTTTTTGATTGGTTGGTTGGTTGGTTGGTTGGTTTGGTTTGGTTTTGTTTTTTTTTTGGTTTGGTTTAGGTTTTTTGTTTGGTTGGTTGGTTTGTTTTTGTTTTGGTTTTTATTTTTGTTTGGTTTGTTTGTTTGCTTGTTTGTTTTTTCCCCAGTGAACAATTGTCCCAGGCCAGAAAGATTTAATTTATCAAAAACCCACATTTTTTGGTTTGGGGTTTGTTGTTTTTTTTTTTTAATTATTTTTAGTTTTGCTCTAAAACCATGTGTAGCCTCTCGTCTTACTATAAAAAGGTGTCACAGAATCATAGAACCATAAAATCAATGAGGTTTAAAGCTGGTTTATCACCAGCTTTGTTGCCCTTTTCTGGACCCACTCCACACCTCAATGTCTCTCTTGTACTGAGGGGCCCAGAACTGAGCACAGGATTTGAGGTCTGGCCTCAGCAGTGCCAAGTACAGGGGACAGTCACTGCCTTGGCTCTGCTGGACACACTATTTCTTACACAGGCCATGATGCCATTGGCTGCCTTGGCTGCCTGGGCACATGCCATCTCGTGTTCAGCTCTGTCAGTCAGCATTCCCAGGTTCTTTTCTGCCAAGCAGCTTTCCAGTCACTCTTCCCCAAGCCTGGAGTGTTGCATGGGGTATCTTCTACCATTACTTCTTTTTTTCCAAAGTCAGGAGAAAAAAAAGTCACTGTAGGTAATTTTGAATTTTTAAAGTAACCTGTATTTCCAGCTCTTTTCCATGAAGAGAACACCACCAGATTTTTAACTACGTTTCCCCAGTGAAGGCTAAATCCTGAGCTGGTAACTCACTGTTTGCAAGACTTACACATATAAGTCTCAGCTAGGCAAGGCTTGGTTTGCCTTTAGTTTCTTGGTGTATAAATTTAAATACATTGAGTTAGTGAAAATGAGTTAGTAGAAGTACACAATATCATAGTTTGTTAACTGGTAATATGTCAATTTTTTTGAGGATTTTTTGTGTTGGTCTAAAGCCTACTGAAATAAATCACAGGGTTTTGCTTCAGGAAAAAACTATAAAAAGCCTTTATAAATAGGTTATTGTTTTTTTCTTCACAAGCTAGCTAACACACACCAAAGGCTACATTTGTTGTCATCTAATTACAGCACATCAGGGATAATGCAACATTTTTGAGAACTGTTCCATAATTCTGGTCATGTCTCATAAAACTGTCTCATAAAAGCCAGAAATAATCCTCTCAAATAAATAAAAGAGAAATGACAGTGTCTGAGGGGCATTAAATGCAAAAAGAAAAAAAAATTATAATAAGGATGGGTAATTGATGACATTTGGAGGATTGATGGCCAATATTTGTAATACACATAACCTGTTTTATTAGAAACAAAAATTGTTTCAGTTTCTATTAAAAAGACAAAAGGATAGGTTTTATTCTTCACCTTTACAGGACAGCTGTATATGAGGCCTTGGGCAACCTGGTCTAGTGAAAGGTGTCCCTGCCCATGGCAGAGGGGATGGAACTAGATGACCTTAAGGTCTCTTCCAATCCAAACCATTCTGTGATTCTATGATTCACTTCAGCCATGTAGCTTTTAGTGGGGAAGATTTCACCCACTTCTGGCTTAGTGGGAATAGACTTGCAGAGGCTTCATGTTGTGCTGGAGCAAGAATCGAAGTACAGCCCTATGATGGGAAATGGGATTGCTCAGGGCACTGGTGTATTGTCTTGAACTCTGTATACACCACCCAGGAGGGACCCATGTGGAGGGGAAGCAGAATGTGAACTGAACAATGCAGCACCTGCTGAAAAAGACATGTTTAAAGTGAAGGAGACCTCCCCTTAATTAATCTTTGGATCTACTCTTACATGCTCTCGCAATAAAATCAACATAGTATCTCTAGAAAGCAAAATGGAAAAGAAAACAAACCAGAGGGGTTGTTTGTGTGTATTTAACTAGATGACTTCCCTCCCAGTGAGGTGGATGAGCTTGTCTGAAATCTGGTTTGATTTCAAGTTTACTCATATTAAATCGCTAAAGAGGCTCAGTCAGATTTTCACAGTCATGCTAGGGCTCAAGCGAAAAGTGAAAAGTGCCAGAACGTTCCTGTGTTGTTGTTTGTTTCTAATGGAGAGCGAGAAAGTACCATCTGCTTTTTACTATTTTCCTTGCTTGCTCAGTAGAGAAAAAGCTTTGTCAACATACAGATCTTGAAGTATAAGGGATGAGACTGCTGGAGCTATGCTGAGGTAGTCTGCTTCCTGAAAAATCAGTGTCTTCTCCATCAACAAGTTGAGCACATGGAGACATAAAATTGACTGACATAATATTGGACCTCCTTCAAACACATTCATCTTGGCCACTAACTTTTGTCTGTGACAAGTCAGGGAAAAGCACACCTTTCCTAGTGGGGGAAAGGTTTGCCACCAAATTATTGTGTGATGTATACTACTGGAAGGACATTTTTTGTATATTCTGTCTTCATATTAACTGTGTTCATAGTTATCAGCTATGTCTGTACTAATACATTACCTGACCTTGAGGTAAATGACACGCTTTCGAAATGACCAGACAATGACATTCTCTAGGCCTTCAGGTGGAGTGACTGTACTCAAACTGTATGTTGGGTAGAGTCCCATGTCTAGCCTAATGACTGAACTGTGCCAGGAGTTCCCAAATAACCCTAGCCAAAAGGTACCAAGGATAGTTATAGCTATAGAAATTCCATAATTTCAATCATAAAAAAGTTAGTCACTTAGTCTAACCTAGTTATCAAGCTTTTTCTTAATCAGGGGAAAGACATCTTTAAAATATGACTTACTGCCCTTTAGACAGTTATTTTGTTATGGACTGACTCTGAAGAATTCTGTCTATCCGTTTGAATCCAACAGGAATTGACATGGCTGGCCTAATTTTCAATGGCTAAGATCAGGTAGGATTAATTGCATTTTCTATAACCGGTTCCATAGTACTTTTCAGCTGCTGGAGGCTAATATTATAGATCAGTTCATTTCTTTCATTTCCTGTTGTCCAACTTGGCTTAGTCTTTCAGTAAACCCAACAAGTTTGCCATCATACACCTAAGCTATATTTAAATTTTATGACTCAACACAATGCTGAAGTTATTGCAGGACATGTTTAAAATGGGAAACAAAAAGTTTTTATTCCTTAATATACACCTCTTAAAATTCCCTGCAAAAATAATGTTACTGATATTATTGTCCGTATAGCAATGTTAGCTGATAGGATTTTTTACTGCTAATGTATGAAGATGGTAGCTTTGTCACTAAATAAAAATGTTTTTAATGTGAAAATACATTATTGCCTAAGGCCTGACATAATTACAGACATAATGGAAGAAGTTCAGTGACAGTCACTGATTCCACACAGTTCTCATGTAACAGCCCATCAGAGGAGTTTGGCTGTTGACTTTTCAGTCAAGCCCAGTAGCTACTGGGTAATTTATCTGTTCTGGTGAGAGTGTACTTTGACTGAAACCTTCAGATTAGTCATCCTTTTAGCATAAAGATGCCTTGACAGGCAGTCAGATTGATAGAATATGTAAAGTAGAAGGGGTAAGAAAGACAACTTTTTGCCAAAGTGTATCATCAGCAAAGCTGAGAAATTTCTTCAGACTAACAAGAAAGAAAACTTACAAAAGGCTGACAACAGATACTCCTTCTCCCATCACTGGGAAATAAAAATAAGGATAACTGAGTGTCCTGGGTTTAGCAGTAGCAGTCATTTTTCCCCTTCTTGATAGCTGATGCAGAGCTGTGTTTTGACTTTCGTCCTGGGAACAGAGCTGATAACAAGCGATGTTTTGGTTTGGCCAAGGACTTTGTGAGCCTCATGCTCTGCCAGGGAGGAGGGGAAGCCAGGAGGAAGCAGAGACAGGACACCTGACCCAAACTGACCAAAGAGGTATTCCATACCACAGCACGTCATGTCCAGGAGGTAACTGGGAGTTAGCTGGAAGGGCTGGGAGACTGCAGGGTTGGAGGAGGTATTGGTCGGAGCTTGGTCGGGCTTGGGGTCGAGTGATCGGTCAGCTGGTGCTGAGGTGTTGTATTCTCTTCCCTTGTTATTTCCTTTATCATTATTATCACTGGTGGTAGCAGTAGTGATTTGTGTTATACCTTAGTTACTAAACTGTTCTTATCTCAACCATTCTCCTCTCCGTCCCTCCGAGAGCAGGGGGAGGGCAAGAAAGGGGGGGGAAGTGAGTGAACGAATTACCTGACTGGGTTTAAACCACGACACCGAGACAGCACTTTTTTTTGAAAACAAAAATATCCCACACACATGAAATAAAAAAGATAGCTAAGTAATTGATGTGTACAATTTTACTTCAATTTCTAAGCCTCCCATAACTACCAATCTATTTAATTTTCTCTACTGTCAAGAGTCATGCCATGACCAAGGTTATACAAGAAGTCTGTGACAGATTAGAGAGAATTAATGAAGATCCCTTACCTTTTAGGCTAACATCATGTATCAAAATATCTGCCAATTGCCATTAGAGGAAAAAAAAACCAAACCAAAAACAAAACCAAGAAAAAGCAACATTTTCTTTTTTATACCACAGGGCCTGAGTTGCAAGGAACATTTTTTACCACTAGCTAAAGAAAAGGCCTCACTTTGCAGAACTTCAGAGCTGACTGTCTTGAAGTGAACGGTCATTTCGGAGAGCTGGCACAACCGATGTAACCACTCATAAGTCATGTAGCATGTTTTCACTAGCTTTGCACACATGTGGGAACATTTTTTTGCCAACAGCTTTACCTGACACATTCTTTGTCCGCAATATGCTACTTTGTGCATGCAACTTGGCAAAACACATAGCCCCTTTTACCAGAAACAGTGTGCAAAATGATATGAATTCTGTACTTCTGTCTTCTCCTAAAGGTGGCTCTGGAGAGTGAAAATACTGTCCCTAATAAATATTCTAGGGCCTATTTTTCATTGCTAGTCTGTGTAATCCTGCATTCTCTTGTCCATACATTCCATAGCTAAAGTATTACCGAATGACTTTTTTCTATCTTTGCTGTAACAGGCCGCAGAAAAAAGACAATGCTGTGAATCTCCTTCCTGCTTTGATACTCAGTTTTGGATTTAAAGGCAAGATTTCTGCCAGACAAGATATATTTGACTCAGGGAGATTACCAGGAGGAGGCAGTGAGAAAGAGTCCAGAGGGATGACTCTCCAGGTTGCTCCTCAAGCCCTCGAATAAGATATCGTGGACATTTAACAGGCATAATGTTGGCCATGGGTGGGGAATTTGTTGCAACATATAGATCTGTCTGAGTTAAACCATGGCTTTATTTATCCCTGTGGAACAAACCTAGGACAAAATCATTTCAAAAGTCATTTAAGCAAATTTAAATTTTTATTCTGTGATTTGCATTAACTCTGTTGTGGAAACCAGAATTGGGCTCTTGCTCTAAAACACAGGAAGGGGATCAGAGAAACGAACAGTTGGTTAATGCGAGTGAATTCTCACATTAATGGTTTTATTGTACTGGTCAAGTCATTCTCTGCACAGTAAAGCAAAAGTAAATGCAGAATCAGACATCTACTTTTCACAAGTGTGAGGAGTGAAAAATACGTAAGACAAGCTCAGACTCTGTATTGTATATATCTCAAGATACCAGTAATGATATCTGCTTGATGTCTTTTGCCTGTGTTTAATGCCTCTGCCAACTGTATACATCCTGAGCAAGGACTTTTATTAGGGTTTTATAAATAGTTACATATAGAGATGGAAAGACCACCAAGTCCATCTCCAAATGCTGAATGGAAACACCCTGAAGTTACTCTTGATAGATGCATGTCATTCTTAAATATCTCCATCAATAGTCATTCCTTCATCATTCTATGTATCTGTCCCAAAGATCAGGCTCATTTCACATATATTTATGCCATAGGCATTAATAACTCAGCTGGTCCTGTTTTATTTTTGGTTTGGTTTGGTTTTGGGGGCTTCTTTTGTTGTGTTTGGTTTGATTTTTTTGTTTGTTTGGTTGGTTTTGTGTTTTGGTTTTATTTATTGTCAATGGGAGGAACACAGATGTGGAGGGCATGATTTAGACATCTGCTCTGGCATGAGACTAATATTTTTTTTCCTGCATCTCCCTATTGAATAGAGGATGTTTTTAGATGATCAACTAAAATAGAGACAAATGTATCTGCCAGTTGACTGTCACCTTCATCATCCATGTAACTAAACATCTTTTCTCAGTATCTGTTCTACTTCTCATAAAA
Organism: Pezoporus occidentalis; assembly: GCF_034315485.1. Classification (NCBI taxonomy): domain Eukaryota; kingdom Metazoa; phylum Chordata; class Aves; order Psittaciformes; family Psittacidae; genus Pezoporus; species Pezoporus occidentalis. Next base: position 354,797 of record NW_026914180.1, read on the forward strand.
CCAGACACTGACCAAAAGGGTTTTATGCTAATGGTGGGCTGATACAGAAATGTAGCCCAAAATGAGATTTTTTTTTCTTTTTTTAACAATAAAAGCATCAAGTTTTGAATTCATATGCGGACTGGAATTCATTGTTGCCTCCAGGTCCTCTTGTGTTTTAGTTGTGATTAATCAGTTAATTGTCATTCTAATAGTGTATTAAATTTAGGTTTTAAAGTACTGTTATTTATTTCATTTTTTTTTACTAAGGATTGGTGTATAAATGCACATAAAATCTATTTGTATATCTGTAATATAGACGAACAACTAAACTGTAAATTTATTTCTATTTCTTTATGAATTTATTTAATTCAAAGCTTGAAAATTTAGCTGGTATAGAAAACAACAAATATGAGTTATGCCTAGCAACATTTCGATGTAAATTGTAATGTAAGCCCTGTCTCCTTGCTTACACCAGCAATTTAGAATATACTTTTAGCTTTGATTCAAATGTCTGCTCATTTTGAAAATGACAAATGAGTAGGAAAACATTTGCACTGACATAAGGACATTCATTTCTTAGAACTCAAAGCTACAGAAGCACTGGGTGGTCAAATTATGAGAAATTGTATTCCATTTTCCCTGGGAGATATGTATATTAGACTGCCCAATTTCTTCTTATGCACTGCAACATTTATTACTATAGAAACAACATACAGCTCTCTCATTTGTCTGACTGCAGTCTGAGAATCAGAGGAAAAAGCAGATTGGTGAAGTTTTCAGTAAGATATGAATCCTTCTATTTCAAAAAATGTTGAAGAAGGAACATTCAGTTCTCTGTTGTTGCTATACAAAAAATGGGGCCATTTTAGTTTCCATCCTCAGTAGGACCTGATAGAAAAACAATCCAAACTTTCTGCTTTCTTTTAGCTTTTATTCATTCTAGTTTTGGTACTCTGAGTACGAAACTTTAAAAAAAATAAAGACTTTGATATTTCCTGGTATATCAGGTTTACAGAAGAATCATTCCTTTCCCTTTCCCAGTACTGATGCCTTCAATCCACTGTAGTTGATTTGATTTAATATATATTTTTCATACTTCATATTTCATATTTTATTTTTATGTAAACACCAGTAGCTCTAAAATTCAAGGTGCCATTTAAATTTGTTTTCAAACACCACATACAAGAATCCAAAATTTTTCTCATTGCTATTACTATGAAATTATTTGGGACTAGCAGAAGTACCGTATCCTTTGCTCTATTTTTACTCATATATAGAACAAATCTCATTTGAATATTTATTCTTATGTGCTTTCAAAAGCATTGAAAGATCGTGCTTGTGCTGACTAATTTGAACATACTGGATCCCTGGCACCTAATCTATATTTGCCAAGGAGGGCAGCAATGGCAAATCTTTTTTCAGTTCAAATTTCCATTCCTCTCAGACTTGACACCAATTTGTCTAGGTCAGCACCTGTGGTCCAAACACTTCCTGTAGCTACAGACAGCCAGACAAGTTCCCAGAGACCAATTCTTCCCTCTTTATATATAATTCTTTAGAGAGCCTGTAACAGAACTGCAGAAGCAGCATAGACAGGTTCTTGACTTAGCTCTGAAAGGGACCAGCATGGTGGCACAAAGGGTTTTGGCAACCTGTGGACTCAGTTTAACTCTGTGAGGGGAATCCTAACCTTGACTGAGCTGGTTCTCAGTAATGCTAGTGGAAATTGTGGAGAAAGCAATCCAAATATAGAAAAGCAGGTCTTTCTGTTGGTTGATCTGTGTACCAGGTTGCAGATGCTACACATCTTCAAACCGTCAGGTGAATGATTAGTATTTCTACTTGCACCCTTTTCAGGAAAAAATCACTTTTTAAATCTAAAAAGATCTTGGTCAAAATAAGCTGCTTCCACCCTCATTTTAAAGCACAGACAATTTTTACCTTAGTAAAATCTGTACTATTCAGACTTCTTGAATTAGAAAGCTATTTTATATGTTATTTTTCACTTGAATATAATGTTGGATTCTGGGAATGTAAAGCAGGAAATGAATTATATTTTACATGAGAAGAAAGCATTTTTGGTAGGAAAAAAGCAACTCGTTTGCCTAGAGATGTTATTATGTCTGCTGAAACCAAAGTGCTTTTCAGTTACCCTTAAAGCAGCATAATATGTGCACAGTAAAAAATTATAAAGCAGAAACTCTGTCACTTACTCTCTCACGTAATTCACTCGCAGTATCCACATCCTCCAAAGTCATTATACACTTGATAATAGAATGTTCAAAAGCAAATACATGATGATAATTTTTTTTTTCTACAGCCTATAATGGCTGACATCAAAAGAGTCAGGAAATCAGAAATCACATACAATTTGAGTGAACTAATTTGAATGCACTGCATCTGTTCAATGATCAAAACAAGGTGTGGGATTGATGAGGGTGTTGGGTTTTTTCTTTGTCAGTTTTCCTTTTCACACTTTCAAGGGTGATTTATGCTATGCTTTCAGTACTAATAGCCATGGTTTGTACTTTTTGAGTGAACTCATAAGAGATCAAATGAAAAGTGAAGAGAGAAATAACAACATGAAAGTGCAGACGTCATTTAACTTCATGTTGAGCAGTATGTAAACTAATACTCCATCAAATAAAATGGCAATACCCTCTGGCAAACTCTGACAGATGTAAAGGCATTCTGTCATGGTGAAGACCAGAGCTGCCCACATACTGGATCCAGAAAACCAACATCCTCATCATTGTCTTTGGCTTTCAGGTTGCCCTATGCCAATGGATTAAGGAGGCTAGTCAAAAACTGAGTTTTAATGACCTCCTGCTGTATAATAAAGCCTGGGTTGTGGCTGTAGTAAACAGAATAAGGTACATGCCTATAGACATCACTTTGGCTCACTCTGAACTGATATACAACGCAGTTATGATGAACCAGTATCTGTTGACACCCTGCACTATATTATAAAATTACAATGTACTGTATGTTGTATTATAGGACGTAGGATTCTATCACACTGATATTGCTAAGGCCCCAAATACTTCAGAAAATAAGGAAATGCAGTGAAATCAAGCCTTTTTTTTTTAGCAAGTGGGGAAAATAAGATCTCTAACCAAGTTTTGGGTTTGTTTTCTTTTGGGGGAGGGGTATTCGTTGGTTTTTTTTTTAACACCAGGCATATCAATTGAAAGAACATAAAAGACCACTGGTTTGCATATGCAAAGGTAAAATGAAAGTGTGCAGCTTAACAGATGTTCTGGGAAGGGCTATGCTTCCCTTAACTCATAACACACGAAAGAATAGTTCAGAATATGATGCACATGTCCTGATTTAATCCTTTAAAAGGTAGATGTTTGATTTTAAGATAGGTGATGCCTCTGATATCCAGGGAAGGAAATAAACACTTCCAAGAAACCATGAAAAAATTCATCAGATGTGTAAGCTCTGGAAGAATATGCTTCCAGTGACAGAGGAGAGCAGAGGATGACCACTGTCTCAGAGACAGACATCCAGTCCTTTGGACTGTAAATCTTTGACAGAGAAAATGCAGAGGATGGATTTTAATGTCTTCTCCATACCTCTTTCAAAAGAAAGAGTTACTTTCACCAGAAACTCATGTGCTTTCTTAAACTAATAGCAAAATATCAAATAGTTTTGTACATGAAGTCACAACCCAAAGCTAAGTAAAGCTCATGAAAAATGTTCCTTTAGATGAATTTTGGAAGATGCTCTTCCAAAAGCATGGACATATATTTCTCTGCATAATTACATTAAATATGAACTGATTAGGTGCAGAAAAAGAATCACAAGTGTAAACCACTCAGAAGAGTTGCTCCTTTAATTTTAATTAGTTTTACACGGGTAACTGTAAATTCCTTAGTAAAGTGAATAACCCCCTTGGAGAAACAAAAACACAGAGAGGGAGAGAGAGAGAGAGAGAGTAAACATCCATCCTGTATCCTTTAGCTGAGAGGGAAAGGGATTTTCAGTATATGTAGTACAGTGAGTTAAAAATATGCTGTATGCTAGCTATTACCCATTGATAGCTGCTTTGGATACCAACGACCATTACTATGTTTGTGTAATGTGAGAAATGGAATTAAGATTTCATGAACATGGTTTAATACCCAAAGGAGGCTAATAAATACACACAAGTTAGGAGCAGTACTTTTAATAAGTAAATTGATTATGTTAGCTAGAAGAATTTTATCATGTCTTTTAAAATCCAAGTGGTATTCAGTTACCTATAAAGTACTGTTGGCTGATTAAAAAAAAACCCCAACAACCTATTTAACTATATAGTACTTTGTTGTTTAATGCAATGAGAATATACTGCTTCTTCAGTGGTTTACTGAAATGGTGACTATTAATAAATCTGATTTTGCTTGGCTTTCTTTTCAAGGAGATTTAAAAAATACTTATATATTGATACTGAATTAATTGTGGAAGGGACAGACTTTTAGATTGATATGACTACCAATTTTCTGCAGAAGACATACAGGTAGTTAGGTGAAAATCCTGAATGTTTTAAAACAATAAGTCTTTGAAGATAAATTGTACCTTAAAAATAAGCAGCACTGCAGGCTTCCTGTGCAACCTCTAAAGCTCCATGATCAAGGAATTTTTTATAGATAGTCTCTTTCACATATTCACACAGGAACTTAATATGAAATTTTGAAGAAAATTCCTAAAGAACAGAACAAAGAATTCCTGGAATACTCAGTCATGTGAGAAATTGAAGATAGGATCTTACAAAGTGTTAATGAATCTCCAGTATAGAATCCATTTCCTTGAACTCAAAAAAAATATGTAGGTACCCAAATACTCTACACATAAACTTTTCAACTTTGCTTCTTTGCACAGTAGATGTAAACTATCTGTAAATGAGATTATGGAAATTTATTGAGAGATTCATGTTATCTACTCATAGTGCGCATACATTCTAGGGTACCTCAATAATTGCAAAATGAAGAGGCTCTACAGGATTACCTCATCCCACCCACTTTGAGGGGTCATAGAATCACAGATCATCAAGTCCAACTGTTAACTAAACACCACCAAATCCACCGCTAAACCCTTAACCATGTCCCTTAGTAAGTGCCACATCTACATGTCTTTTAAATACCTTCAGGGATGGTGACTCCAGGCCTATGCAGCCTGTTCCAATGCTTGGCAACACTTTTGATGAAGCAATTTTTCCTAATATCTAATCTAAACCTCCTGTGGTGCAGCTTGAGGACATTTCCTCTTGTTCTATTGCTTGTTACTTGGGAGAAGAGATCAACCCTCACCTTGCTATAGCCTCCTTTCAGGTATTTGTAGAGAGTAATAAGGTCTCCTCTGAGTCTCCTTTTCTTCAGGCTAAACAACCCCAGTTCCTCAGCTGCTCCTTGTAATTGTGCTCCAGGCCCTTCTTCGGCTTTGTTGCCCTTCTCTGGATGTGCCCCAGAAACTCAATATTTTTGTTGTAATGAGGGGCCCAAAACTGAACACAGTATTCAAGGTTTGACCTCACGAGTGCCAAATACAGGGAGACAATCACTTCCCTAAACATCTCAGTTGCTCACACAGAAGTTGGAGATGCCCTAAAGGGTCTTCCCTTTCAGAAGACAGCAGGTTGCTTATAGGTTCTCTGTTATATTTGCCAACTGCATATAGATGTTTTGGATGCCCTGTGACAACTTACATTGCAATAGGTGTCTCTATATAGACGCCTGGAGAGGAGTTCAGGTACCTGACTAACTCATGTATGGAGGTCTAGACTGCAACACCTAAATTTAGTTATCTGAGTTTGGAATTGTAAGTCAGGACATGAATTTCATATCTAAAAAAAAGATACTATAGCTCCTTCAATTAGTCCCTCTTTTTCCAGGAATACATTTCCTTTTAGACTAAAGTAAGAAAACTATGGATTGGGGATTTCCCCTAAAAGTTATTACATTCAGTAAAACTGAGAGATAAAAATTTAAATGAACAGTTACTGCAAACAAATGGCCAAACCTACACTGAATAGTGTGTTCATTTAATAAAATGATATGGCATTTCTAGCCACTCAGCATCTTCCATTACAGTTTTTGTCTGTGAAGATTGTTTGAAGCCAGACAGCGGAACATTTCAATATTCACTTAGAATCAGAAAGGTAAGATCTCTCTTAAAAAAAAAATAAAAATAAAATAACGCAAATGGATGTGGAGGAACATGCTGATGACATACTGTGTGAAAAGGAGCAGGGATATGTCAAGGTCTTTAATTGAGTTCCATCACTCTTAAAATGAATAGCATGTAATAGCTCTTTGGCAGTAGTATCTGGGCTATTTTAAAAAGCTGACAGTAACCACAAGGCCATATTAATTTTCCTGACACCTAAAAGCATTGGACCACCATATGATGCCTTAATACTCATTAGACTTATCTATAAACCACCTTTGATATGCTACAGAACCGTATAACAGAGAAGAAATAGATTTAGCTAAATTAATGTTCTTAATTCCTAGGATGGAAGTTGAAATTGTGTTCCCCTGATCCTTTTTGAAGGGTTTTTTTTCCTGACTGAAATATGAAGATGAGTGAAAATAAAATATTGCCTTTTAGCCAAGAAGTGGTGGTTGACAATGCATAAACCGCTTATCAGTTGTAGTGTACAGTGAAACAGATGAGTTAATAAAGTTCCAAAGTCCCATGCAGTTTTCCCCGAGAAGCATCAGCTGCTTCCAGTTGGTGGTAGCTCTTCATAATACCCAAACTCATTAGCAGCAACCACCTGGTGATTCTATAATACGCTGACAAGTTTGAATCAGTGTTGTGCAGCTTCTGTGCTGAGATGTGGATGACAGCACCACATGTCAAAATATGGAGAAGGGTCAAAAGGCCAAAACTCCTCTGAAAATTGTGTTTTCTTTTATAAAATATCTGCTTGGCTTCCTTAATAGCTAATGGAGAGAGATAGTTATCTTAGGATTATTTTATTTAATATATTTTAGATGTTTATTTGGTAAGGAGCAAGCTGGTCATAAAATCCATTGATTGTATTGACTAAATTCCCACCATCCATAGAGGGAGTCAAAGATACTGGGTCATATACAGATATCTACACTATAAACACGTTCACTTTGTCATATAAAACCCACACTTCACATTCAAAATCAGCCAGTCATTTGGTTCCCAAACAGACAAGCTTTACAGGAGGAAAAAAGCAGCAAGAAGCAATCAACAGTAGCCTTCACATTAACAGAAATGCTTCCTTGAGTGATTGCATTTCCACTAGTCAACTTCCATGAGCAGACAAATATTTCCTCTGAGGCATGCCCAGAACCATGCTCATTTTGATGGCACTGAGCAGCTAAGCGTGTAATACATATTTATGTGCTGTTGGGATTTAGAAACCAATCATTTCTCTGAATCCATTTAAAAGACATAGAGAAAGCTTTGGCACCAATTGCAGGCCCAGCAAATTGAAGCATTTTGGGTTTTCCTCTTTATCTAGTAACTTGTGGTTAGAGATTTTAAGTCTGTCTCTCAGCCAAGGAGAGCTAAACTGCATAAACTGGTCCTAACTGTTAGGCTGCAGTCTGGTGGGGTTCTATAATCCTGCATTTTTATTTCTAATTTTGCCTATTCATGCTAATTATGTTACCTGAGTTTGGGAAAGGAATAGGATCTGTGGTTAGTTGATGTACCCAGGAGACAGGGAGCTGGATTTACACCATGCTCTGATGAATGCATACATTACTTATATTAATTGGAAGTGGGACTGAAGTCTAGTTCCCTTCCCTCCAGTAAGTGGCTGTCCTCTGGGGTTCAAAATTACATTTACTTATCTATCAGTGGTCCAATTCATACTGAATTATTTCATGCAAAATGCAGCTCTTAAGGAGAGGGTGAAAACATCTACTTCCCCTATACTACAGAAGAGCAGCTGATAGCCTTTTGGCTGTGTGCTTTGTGCACACATCTAGGTTTAATTGCTGGAAGTAGACCTAGGTCTCTCACTGTTGAGGGGGAGGTTCTGCTGAGCATCCTCCCAGGTAAAAGGTGGCAGCATTTCTTCCATGGAAGAAGAGATTATTTATTCTTATAAATGTAAACACAGTCTAAGCTGTTTAATTCCAGGAGTGTGCATAAAGCTGCAAATTCTCCATGAAGAAAAGGCAGCTCCCCACAGTTCAGAATAAAATACTGACATCTTCTCGAAGTGCATAATTCAAGACACAATCCCCTCTTTTGCATCACTTGCTGTGCAGCCAGCCTGTAGTTTTCTACGGACAGAACTGGCTGTTTCAGCTCTCATCCTTAGTTTGGATGCCTCTGAATTGTGCTCAGCAGCCTGGTACCAGAAGTACCTGTAACAAGAAGCACTGTGACACATCGTCCACCTTCACAGATCTGACCCAAAGTGATTTATTAAGCCACACAAGAAATGCACACAGGACAGCAGGGTTGAACTTGTCTCCTGAATCATAATGCAATACCTTATCTACTAAATTATGCTTTCTCTGGAGGTGTAACTTTGGAGAATCTCGACAACCACATGCTCTTCAGTTACATTTTAATGCCTCAGTCATGCACATATTGCCCAAGTCAAATTCTGATTTGTCAGATGAAAGACAATTATTTTTCATTTTATGTTTCATGGATAGGCATTTTGTAATGTGAAATGTAACTTAACTATCCTGTCTGATGCATCGATGGTTTCTTTCCTATTTTGATTTGAAAAGATTATTATTTTCTTAAAAAAAAACCAACATAAGCAATAAAATGGAATTATTTATCCCTTTTTACCCTTCTTTTTCTTGTTTTTTAAACATAACATGCAAGAGAAGTGTCATTCTGGTTACTGAGGCTTAAAAGAGAGGAGTTGTACCTCCCAAAAAGCTCGTAAGAAAGTAAATTTGAATATCAGTAGAGCTTGTTGGCCCTCAATGGAAATAAAGGTGGCTGAGTAGGACTATTCGGAATGCCTAGAAAAAAAATAGTTTATTTCTGTTTTATATTTTATTATATGTAGGAGAATTCAGCCCTTAAAACTCAGAGGCACTCTACTCTTAACAAAATAGTGTGATTATCATTATCACTCTGAAGAAACAAATTAGCCCTGCAAGGACCTGTTCAAACTAACTGAATTGCAGAGTTTGTAACCTTAATGTTCCAAAACACTAAATTGGAGGCAAGGGAAAGTGAGCTACTGTTCTAAGTACAGTCTGCTGTATTTCTGATAAGCAGCAAAGGTGATAAAGAGGCAGATGATTGCAATCGGTAGCTACTGAGAAAACTTACAAAGAGGAATGGCTAGCTGCAGTGGGTTTGTAGGCAGCTCTGTGTGCAGGGTTGGATGCATCTCACCAAGATGCTGTTCATCTATAGATCAGTGAGAGACGTCCGTAATTTGTTGCAACCAACCTGCAAAAGGTGCTATGAAGGAAGTGGAGATTACTCAGTTTCTCTTACAGCCACTTCATCAGAAAATTAAGGAGTTTAAAATTATTGCTGCTGTATCCTGGCAAAGGGGTCATTCCCTCCTGTATGCTCTTTGTTATCCCTCCTTCTCTTGTCCCATCTCCCTCAACGAATTGTTTTATCAAGGCAGTTAGGAATAGAGCTCTTTAAGTACTTGGGGAGTTGAATTTAGCTTCCAGATTTCTGGGCAGGGGCTCGAGCTAGTGTTTTCAGAAAGCCCCTGGAAAATTAATTCAGTCATGCTGCTGCCAGTGAAAAACGAAGGATTTATAGAAGGAGAGTTTGTTTACACCTAAATCCAAAACCATGATTTATAAGGGCTTAAGGACAGGAAAGATAAAAAGTTGGTCTCATTTGTACACTTCCACTTAGCCTCATCATTTCATTCAATTACTTTTCTGAGGGGGCAAAAAGCTCTTTAAATCTTGGAATGGACTCTGCTTTGAAGGGTGTCTTCAAAACCTGGAAAAAACACTGCTGTATTCAGGGGAAATCTGGTGTTAGGGAAGATAATAAGCAGCTCACAGATTATTTTCCCTCATTATTGAAAATTAAATTGAATTTATCTTTGTCTTCCAACTGTCAACCCATGCTAGACTTTCCTGCACTAAGACCTCTTTTGAACCACACATCATCACTCCCATAAATCCCAGTAAGTGCAGTTTCCATCTCAACAAAGCTGAACACTAATGCAAACCTGACTCAACAGAAATATCTGCAAAAATTTATAAACATTTATTTTAGAATAAGAAACATCCTCAGGATAAATTTGAAGGTTTTGTTTAACTGAAATGCCCTCTCTTCCTTACTGAATATGCAAAAAAGCAGCAGTTGAATTCCTAATGTGCCCTAATTCTCCAGGAAATTAAATCAGTCTTTGCTGTTCTTACAGCAAGCTAAATCCCTTCTTTATCTCCATCATTCCCCCTGTATATATCAGACTGTCAGCAGATGTTTATGCCATTCTCTGTGTAAGCTGGAATCTTCCTCTCTTGTGTACTGCTCAAGAACTGACAACATGAAGAGACTATTATAGCCCTGTAGCTACTGCACAAACAAAAGGGATGCCAATGACAGTGATTTGGTATCTATTTTAAGAAGAGCAGCAGGCAGGCTCTGTTTCCTTTAAGCAGTCTTCACACTAATTATAATTATAGCCTATAGGATTTTACCTGTAGAAAGGCAGAAAGAAAATTTTCAACGTGAATATAAAGAAAAAAAATAAAAATAAAAACTGGGGGAGAGGGGGAAAGAAGAGTAGTCAACTTTTTAGGGTCCGATAAGGCAGAAATGCATGTAGCAGTGTTGCCATTGGGTACAGTGACCAGTCCCAATAAGCCATATCACATACATGTGTTATTTGCTCCCCTCACTCCTCTAAGACTACCCTATGGTCATGACTTTTTTTAGTCAAAAATCTGAAACTCTTGCTAAGGTTTTAGTTTTACACATAAGGACACCATTCATCAACTTATGTTATTAAATGATACAGTGAATGATATCATCACTGACTCATCTTAACTAACTTCCTGATCATATTTCCCTGAATTTGGTGTCTATGCAGAAATTGAAAAATGCTGATTGAATTGAGATTAAGCCTTGACTAATTTAAAGTGAACTCTACCTGTGATGAAAGTCTAACTTACAGATACATACATTTATCTTAAGAACTCCAGCTCTTAAAGAATCATTAACTAGCAGGAAGAAACTTGCCAGAATTCTCTCTATCCAAAGGATTAAATCCTCAAATAATTTCAATAAATAGAGATCAAAATATTAGATCCTGGCATACTCACTTAGAAACAAAGAAAAACTAACTATTCCATTGTTAGAAGGATCGGGAAAGAAATTTTAAGAAGTAAAATTTTTGTGTCCCTTTCCTTATATCCCTTTTTCTACTGAAGTGAGAAACTGTTGGTGAAAAATCAGTATGAATTATCTCAGAAACCTTTCATATATTTGATAGACTGATCACAGAGGAATGATCTGAGTCTGGGTGGCAATTAAATTATCTGGTCATTGATTAACTGCAATCCATCTGCCAAGAGATTATGTGCATGCTGTTTGCAGTGAGCCTTATTTTAAAAAACTTTCTTTGAGCAAGTAGATATCTGTCGCTTTCAAGCAATCAGGGGTGTTCTTGCTATAAACATATAGGTTCATTCATCTTCTGCATGCTAGGCATCCTAGGTACTTTCTATATACTTAGAAGTTGCGTTACTCCTTAAAGTTGGACCTCAATGTGTAGATTAAAACAGACCAGTATAATTATCTAAATATAGATAGCTATATGTGTGCAAAGTATCTAAGTGGTCATTAGGGTCAATGAAGGTCTGCTCAATACTGTGGAGCCTAAAGAGCTGTTCCATTCAGATGGAGGACCATACATGAGGATCTACCTTCCAGCACCTACCACATCAAGTTGGTTTTGGTTTTCTGTTGGTCCCTTGGGGCTACCAGTGAGTCACAGCACAGATGACTCAGACATTCTAGGGTACTTCCAGTATGACCTAACACCTCTGTTATCACAACTGAATCAATAATGGGGGCAGGGGCCTGGACACAGCACACACTTGTAGACAAGATACTGTTTATATATAAAGATTCCAGAAATTCAACTTTTCTTCTTTCAACTAGGAAAATATTTGCAGACCACTAGCCTCTTTGGAGTTGAAATGAACAATTTCCTTCTTCAATAAAACACAAAGAACAAGTCACTCTGATTTTGAGATAATGGCTGCTGTCTTATCTACAAGAGGGGATAGGATGTGAACATTGAAGGTCTTGCTTTGTGTATTCCAGACCATAACTTTCAGAAGGTATGTTATTCGGAGAATCTGTAACAGTGAGGGCTACAAGATTTCTCTTCTCTAATGAGCAGTGAAGGAAGAAAGGCAATGTGATAGATATAAAAATACTTGAGACAAACAAGATGCTTAGAGAACATTTCCCCTACTCTTCTGGTCACTTTTTGTTTTTCATTTTCTGGTTTAAGTGGAGGATTTTTTGGCAACAGCTCCTGAAATTTTATACTTAACAAACACTAGCATCTAATTCTCATCTCAGTTCATCCTGTCTCACTTTTTTTAATGTGAAGAAACACCCAATCATACTGCCAGGGATTTACAATTTGTGATGTCTCTGTATTACAATACTGCGACTCTCTGGAGAGCTGGGTTTGATTCTTGCCTCTGACATAGTTTTCAGTAAATCCCCTTTTGATTCCATCTTGGTTGGTTGAAGAGTCTCATTAAATTTAATTTACTTTGTGTTCATATTTCTTTCTCTGCTCTTAGGTGAGTTTTATTTATGCCAGGTATGCAGGTTGACTGTCATAGCCTGAGATGGTCATTCTTTTATTCACTGGAGAGAAATAAAAGCTGCAATAGGAGGATCTGTCTAATTCTAAGATAAAAATTACCTCCTTAGGTGACTATTTCTTTCCAGTGACTATAACAGAAGGGAGACTAGTATAAACAGAGATGTAAATTTCAAATATTTATAATTATGTGAGGTGAATTGCATGTTTTATAAGTATGACCTCAGGCAAAAATACTTTAAATAAGTAGGTTGCTTACTAAAGTGGTCTGAATTGAGACCTCTCATGCTAATATTATGGCCAATTAACATATCAACCTAAATCATTTTACATAGCTTGAGGAAGCATAGTAAATTGTGATTTATGTTTAGCTGCAAAACTGAGGAAAAAAAAACAGGAAAAAAAAGAAACATGAAACTCTTGGGTTTTGTGAACTTTATTTTCCATCATTTATGCAGTCACTTAAAAATAACAGTATAACACAGAAGTATTTTTATTTATTTTGGGGGTTTTTTTGCATGTGTGTGTGTGTCTCAGATGTTTCTCTCTCTGGCATTTGGTATCTTAATCTGCAGGATTTTATAATTCTATCTGTTATGTTCTGGGTATTAAGCCTGTGTCAAGCAAAGGAAATAATACTTACATCTTTTCAACTACAATTTCCATATAAGTAAGTCCTTTAAAAAAATGTGTCCGTCAAAATGAAAGCTGTACGTTCATGTCTCAATGTACCGTGGCTAAAGCAAATAAATAAAAGACTTAAATCTCAGAAAGAAGTGTTTCAGGTAAGTATAAAGACATTAGTTATAAAGCATTCTAGCAAAATGTATCTCCAGAAATATTGCAATATTCTCATTTCTGGATTTCATTAGGAACAAACTGTTAAACATCTAAAATAGTTTTTTGGTAAGCAGGGCCTCGCGTGGGAAAAGAATATAGGCTAGGCAACCTCTTGTTCTACCAGCTGCATTTTCAATGATCTTTAGGTTTTGTGCTTATCTGCAGTGAAAAAGGGAGCATGTCTGTCAGAACATGAATTTCATTGAGAGAAAATTGAACAAAATTGGGACACAGGCTGCATAGAGAGCTTCAAAACAGAGCCAGCTGAATTATTTGTTATTGATACATGATTCAAAATGCACAATAACAATTTTGGAGGATCATTACAGATTGAAATTTCATGTTTATATGAGCTACCAAACTCATGTTATTATTCCTCTGTTAGTGTCTTCAATTATTTAACAGCACAGAACAAATAAATTGGCTCTTTTTAGGCGACTTGGAAGATCTTTGACAGAGAACTGCTCGATTTACAGAAGCAGTATGTGTTACAGATAAACATGCATGTAAATGGCTCCATTCTCTTGTGAATTAATAGCACTTGCAAAAGCTTTTTTGGCATTCAACAATGTGAACAATCATTGAGGTTTTCTCTCTGTTCTTTGGCCACCCTTACACTGAAGGCTGTCTTATTCCACAAAAGGCATCCTTAAAGATAATAGGTCTAACAAGAGTGCAAAAGAAAGGTGGTAGAAAGGGTCCCTTCTGAGAAGAACTGCATCCACTTGATTAATGCATAGAGAGATGATTTATGCACTATATTAACAGAAACAGCTGTTGGCAATGATATTTATTAGTAACTGCATCTGTAATTAAGACCTGATCACAGTGCAAAATAAACTGCTTAATATCTGAAATATTCTGGAGATGGAAAGAGAGAGAGCACTTCTCCTATGCTGATTTTCTGTTATGCTTCTTTGATCCAGCTGTCCACAATTCAGTTTATCTGAATGTTAATTGTTTTACTTTTCATCCAACTTTCACTCTGCAGAGAGGAAATAATACTGGGTTGACCCATCAGGGAGAGGAAACTGCTGATGTTCAGCTGATTTGAACAATTCTACATTGCTACCAGCTGAGAATGTGTCTTACAAAATAGTGACTATTAGGTGATAGATATAGATAGACAGATAGACAGATAGACAGATAGACAGATAGATAGATAGATAGATAGATAGATAGATAGATAGATAGATAGATAGATAGATAGATAGATAGATAGACAGACAGACAGACAGACAGACAGATAGATAGATAGATAGATAGATAGACAGATGATAGATAAATATTGAAATCTAGAAGATATGAATAGGTAGAAAAATAGACAGATGGGCAGGCTGATGAATAGATCTGCTGCTCCTTGTTTGTTTCAGATGCCAAGATTACAAGTCTAACAGACTAACTGATTGATTACTTTCCTCCTAGATACTTAATGGCTATAATAATAGCTGGGGTCAATCTCCGAGTGGTTTCTCATGTAATGTAATTAATCTGGTTCATACTTTTACCCAGGAGAAAATAAATTATGTATATATCTTCCTTTGGTTGTCCTTTGCAGGCAGAATTTCCCAGCTTTTAAAGAACTCTCAATCTACATAAAGTGTAAGGGTTTCTTTATTAAGAGAAATAGAAATTTAAGGTCTGTGAAAGCTCAGAAACAAAATGTCAATTAACTGAAGGTGAAAACAATCCATAAACTTGAAGTCATCCGTTCATTTCTGCATTCATACTTCCTGGTACCTAGAAGGAATCAGATGCTCTGTGTGTTCCACTCTCATGCATTACAAATTGCACATGTTGATGAACAATAACTTTGCAAAAAAGCACCTTCTTGTTTTGGCAGACAGATAAAGCTGAATTTATCTTACCAAAAAGCTAAGTATCTTGTCCTGAACTGGTCAGGAATTGGGCTAGATGATCATTGTAGGTCACTTCCAAAGGAAAACATTCTATTTTATTTTCCAAGATAAATCAGTAGGCAGTCAGTGGAGATGCACTGACATTTCCAGATGTTAATTCAGTCTCCCTTTAGGTGTGGCTAGCAGAGGTTAGATAAATTAGAGGTGGGAAATCGTGGATTTCATTTTATTGACTATAGAGGTGGTCTACACAACCAGCTTAGACTTGATTTCTAACTGCTGAATATCTAATAGAAGGTAAAAGAACTTCACCTGCTTACTTGTTTTGTTTAGACTAATTTTCAACACTTTCTAAGTCTTCTTATATCTTTATGAAGGCTTTCTTCACATAGTCCTTCTGCCTCGATTTCCCAGAATCTCCCCTGGGGCAGTATCTAGAAGTTACAATGCAAACTTAATTGAGGATTTTAAGCTTGCGCACAGTAATTAGCCATGAGGTTTAATTACCAAGTAGTCAGATTTATGCATCAAAATCCATTACGTACCTTTGAAAAATTTCTCCCTCCACCTATGCAATAATATACACAAAGATTGTCTTCTGTTTTCAGGCCTTCAATTGTCTAAGAGGACTAAACTGTACAATGATGCTCTCTTTCTTCCGCAATTTGCATACCTAATTAAACAACTTGCCTTCATTGTCTGATCACTGCCATCAGTGTTTGGGATTATGTTCAATTCCCTTTGCAGTATATTCTTTGCATAAATTTTAAAAGAAATATTTCATAAAAGAAGATGCAGCTTCTTCAACTTTGCTGTTCTCATTCTTTCAGTCTTTGTTCTTCCTGAGACTCTGAAATGCTTGAAGTCTTCACACTTCCTTTTCTATTCTCTTGAGAATACACTATAGTGACAGACTAGAATGGAGTTTCTCCTGTAGCTTCTAACCTCCAGACAGACATTAAAAATAAAATAATTTTTCTCTAAACTGCAACACCAAAACCATGTTGCTATGGTAGCAACAATGCCACTGGATAAAAGCTATGATCAGTCTTCACAGAACCCATTCAATTTGGTTGGTAGAGCCTTGCCTTAACATATAGCATGGCTGGAGGTTAAAACTACTTTGTTATACAGCAAGGGACAGTAGTCCCAATCAGCAATCTCAGTCTCTCTTAGGGTACTGTTTCAAAACATAACCAGGACACCAAATAAAACCTAAGACCTAAATTAGTAAAAAATAATGATAATTATACCTATGCTTCAAGCTGAAGTCAGTATGATCCACAGTTTAATTTATCACATGATCTGGCAGCTCAAGAAACTTGTGCACTGGTTCTTCATCTTCCCTGAAATTCTTATCCCATGAGGCCTATAGCAGGTGGTTAGAAGAACACAGGTCTCCTGTAGAACCCCAGTCATATCTGCGACCTTGAATAATCCAAGGCATCTCAAACAACATGAGTCCTGTGTATGGACAAGTGGATCTAGTCCTTGACATTAATGCTCCTACTTTCAGTGGTCGGATTTATCTTTAAATACAGTCATTTAAATGTGTCTATGGAATATAAGTAATGCTTGAGAAAAGTGAAGAATTTTTTTATCTGTTCTCAGATGTCAGTTGTCTGACCTGGATCCCATCTGTCAGTCCCATTTAAGTGTCCTGGAAACACTGTATTAACTCATATGAGTATCTTGTATAATGTTCATTGTTATAGGTGACTATGGGCAACTGAATAACATCTTAAAACACTACCTAATTAGCTGTCATTATCAGATATACCTCCACTTCCCCTTCTTGTCAGAAGGCCATATGTTTCATGCAGCTCCTGCATTATAGTTGCCAGCATCATGTAGGTGCATGAGGCATTTCGGGACATCTGAAACAGCAGTAGGTATTTGTGAACAATTTAATCTAGCTGTTTTTTACAAGGTTAGGTTTAGCTAATACGAGTCCCAGCTTTTGATAACATCTAACACCTACATTTTTTTCTGAAGCTAGGTATAAGTGCTAATAATAACATATTATTAATAATTAATTAGTAAGAAGAAAATTCTTGGCATCTCAGAATGCAGGACAGAATTTGTCTCCTTTAACGCAGTACTGAAAGGCTGCTGTTTCAGTCTGACATAAGTGTCCACTCGGCTGCCTTTACAGATTTAGAGAAAGAGGTATCACCAGAGGACTACTTATTTAATGTCAAGATACTGCACCTAAGGTACTGCTCTCTGAAAGATACCTACTTCTCTCCGTTATCCAGAGAAGCCTTGTTTGACTAGTGGAGATGTAGAACTCTGATATTAAGGTGAATAAGTCCTACCCAAAGTATTTGAATTACTGTGGTGAGTAGACCCTGGTCAGGTATCAGACACCCACCAAAGCCACTCTATCATCCCTTCGCAACAGGACAGGGGAGAGAAAATATAATGAAGGACTTATGAGTTGAGATAAGGACAGAAAGATATCACTCATCAATTACCATCACACACACAAAACGGATTTGACTTGGGGAAATTAATTTCATTTATTACCAATCAAATCAGAGTATGATAATGAGAAATTAACCCAAATCTCGAAAAACACCTTCACCCCAACCCTCCCTTCTTCCCAGGCTCAATTTCACTCCTGAATTCTCAACCTCCTCCCCAGCAACAGCAGAGAGGGTTGTGGTCAGTTCATCATGTCTCTGCTGCTCCTTCCTCCTCAGGGGAGGACTCTTCACTCTTTCCCTGCTCCAGTGTGGGGTCCCTCCCACAGCAGACAGTCCTTCATGAACTTCTCCAATATGAGTCCTTCCCACAGGCTGCAGTTTTTCACAGACTGCTGCAGTGTGGGTCCCTTTCACAGGGTGCAGCCCTTCAGGAACAGACTGCTCTACTGTGGGTCCCTTCCAGGAGTGCAGCCTTTCAGGAACAGACTGCTCCAGTGTGGGTCCCCGGTGGGTCACAAGTCCTGACAGCAAATCTGTCCCAGCCTGGGTTCCTCTCTCCATGGGGCCATGCAAACCCATTACAATTTTATATGGCAATTACTTGAGTATGGGTCAACACAGTTCATACTTGAAATATATAGGAAAGCTAGTATGAAAAATCTTTCCTGAAGGCAAGTTCAGTGTAGAGAATAACAGAAATCATACAGCTGCAAATCTGACACTTTTCCATGTCTAATTTTGAAAATGAAACTCCTGAAGAAATAATAAAACAGATAATAAGATTTTATTTGTTTGTTTGTTTTATGTAAACTCCATTTCATGAACACTGACCAAGCGGAGTTGTATAGAAAAGCAGATATAGGAAAAATCAGTTCTAATACCATATTGCAGATGTATTTGGCAGTTTCAGTTTGCTCTCTGGAAAAAATCAGAACATGCAGCAGCAGGGTTTTCCTCTTCAAAGCCCTAACATTTAAGAACTGAGAGGAATAAACTAAACATTTTACCTGTTGAAAGTGTCCAGGGGTGTCTCCTGAGTCTCTTGCAGAGGACTGTGAAGTAGAAAACAAGAGGGGCAATTGAACAGGCTTTGATGCATTTCAGCAAGTTCACTTTATTTCATCTGCTGCAGAGCGACTGCCCTGAATTTCTGCCTAATATGTAGGATCTGCCCCTTCTGCTTTTCTTTTGTGGGCAGCTCCATTTGCTATCTTTTTTTTTTTTCCATCTCCTGTGCCTGCAACATCTCACAGGGTACCCTTGCTTTTCATTCTGTTTCTCCTTTATCTTCCTTTCCCAGTCTTTGTATCCTACATGCTTTGTTTTTTTGGAAAGCAATGTGATATTGAAAAGATTCAGCCCACTTTCAGCTGAAATTCAGTTAAAAAACAAAGCATGTTTACAAATCCATGCAATAGAGACAGAATTCAGCTTTTATTTTAGAACTGGGATTCATATGCTATAATTTAGACACTTGGATACCTAAAGATTAAACTTTTAAATTAGACATAGAAACCTTTTAAAGATACTGGTGAGTGATACCATGCCTTCGGTGTGTTTCATCTCACTCTTTTACATGTTTTGCTTAGGAAAAAATACCCACTGCCTGCAGGTGCCTGTATAGACTGCAGACGAAGCCTATGACAAACAACTTGGTTTGGATCTGGTGAAACCAGCAGTATAGTACAGTATTTCTGCTTGAAGACAAATTTTGCTTTTAACAATTATTATTAAAAGTTATCAAAGTTTAGCCGTTTTTATTTAGTTTTGACAGGAGAACCAGTAAAGGGAATCCATGAGTCAGGAGGTATTGGGTGATAACTTTTAAACTTTACACCACTACAAAGGGAAGAATGGCATGTACTTTTCAGCTACCTTATCAGAACACTTTTTATCAGGAAAAGGTCGAGTTGCATTCTACTTCTTAGGCTTGATCTCATTTATATTTCATGCACTGGCTCAAAGCTAAAACCTTAGAGATTAATTCATGTGATTTCTGATGCACCTCTACTGAAAATGTGAAGGCAGTTTTCTTCAGACTTGGATTTTATTTTTTTTCCTAGAGGTTTTGGTGACATATCTCAGACATAATTTGACTTGATAGAAGCACCCCTTGCAGGATGGAGCTCCTCACCAGCAAGAACCATTTCCCTATGTCTGAGTCTAGCCCCCATGCTTCCTCTGCCAAAATCCCTTTTGCTCCCCTGCTGCAGATGCCCCATACCCACTCTCCAGCTGAGCATTTACAACAAAGCTGTCTGTGACTACTCACTGTGTTTGGTTGTTATTTGGGCTGCCCTATTGCATACACCCTTAGCAATAGGCTCTCACATTTTGTTTTCACCCTGCACATGTCAATTCCTGCAACTCCATCACTTACAGGGTAAGCACAGGCTAACCACAAAGGCCGTGTCCTCCCCTGCTGCCTTTTCCTCTGCACATGTTTATCCAATGTGAAATCAGCTACTTGGTGTTTGTCCAATTTTGCTGCTAAAAGCCTTGTTTGGCTCATCAAAAAAGCTTTTCAGCACTCCAAATCTCAAAAGCCTGTTAGAGGGAACATGTTTTTTATGAGAATCTTTTATCAGACAGCATTTCAGTGTTGCCTATATCCCCTCGTGCTGCTGCCACACACTGTGACAGATTCTGGTTACAATCTCTTTATCGAGATATTTCCAGTGGCTATGCTTTTTGGAGCTATTTTATAAATGCTCAGGTAAACAGCCATGCAGAGGAACAGTAATTTGGAAGAGGTGGAGCCGGGTAAATATAGAGGAAATACCCCCAACATCTCTATAAAGGGAAAAACAACACTGAGCAAGACAACTCTGGAAAAAGTATGTGTGTGTCTGTGTGGCGGTGTGTTTGTGTGGCTGTGTGCATTCTGGACTATTTTTACTGCTAAGAAGAGGAAGCCCCTTTATTTATTTTTTTCCTGAAGAAAAAAGAAAATTAAGAGTTTAACATTTCTCCAAAAGTCTCCCTGAAATTACTTTACAGATTGATGTTTTCAAATAGCTTCAATAGCTTGAGAATAGCCTTTGTGAATTGTCATTATGTCTTAAACAAAAGTAATATTATGCAAATACGTATTTCAATAGCTCATAGAGGCCCTGAGGAAAATGCAAAAGTAAAACATTCAAAATTATTTCATGGAATTAAATTGTTGAAACACTCAGGTCTGATATTTGGTTTTGCCTTTACTTTTCCAAATAGATCAAACATTTCAGTATGGACTTGATAATCTTTCTTCAAAGTCAATAATATATGCAAAACATATTGTTGTCATTGAGAAAGGGTTTTTGATACACGTACTGGCCACCAAAACCAACCAAAAAATCATTAAAAGAGTGTTCCACATTCGTGGAACTGTAACTTTAATATTTCATTGCTCAAATGTGTGGCTATATAGAAAGGCAGGTGGAATACTAGTAAAAATGTAGTACATGGCCAAATGCTGAGTAGTCACCCGTGAGGCAAAAAAGCAGAAAAATTAGAGGAATTTAGCTTCCTTTTGTCTCAGTGTGTCATTATATGACTCACCAAATGTTCCTCTCCGTTACATATTAGAAGTTGAGATACCAGTGTTCTGGCAGTTTTCTTGCTGGGTACAGAGGTAACCACTTCCTGCTAAAAGCATCCAAATTGTTTTCAAATAGCTGATAAATGCAAATTCCAAAGAGAAAGTAGGGGAAGAAGAAAAAGGAAAAAGAAAAAAAATGAAAAGGAGAGAAACAAAAAGAACCTGACATTTTAAATGTGAGCTGTGAATTAATCAAATTAAATTATATTCTCCACTACGTCTCTGGAAGGAGAGAAAATTACTGGTGTTCCAGCCGTTGCTACTTTATTAAAAGCCACTCTATTTTTTTCCAAAGCTTTTAAAGCAGAGACAGACTGATATTAAAATCCAACCAGTACTTAAAAGCTACTTTCCTTTTGTTACTGAGCTTCTGAAAGGGCACTCAGGAAAACAGATGCATTAAAAGCTGAGGGGTGAGGGTAGATAGCATTTGCCTGGTTGTTTTAGTGTATTTTGTCATGTGCCCATGCAAATGCCAGAAACAATAAAGCAAATGCCATATGCTAGCAAATTAAATAATCACCTGCTTAAGTACTGAAGAAACTTTGAGTTTTTCTGGGTAGTTCAGTAAGAGAAATCAGGATATGAAAATGCATTGGGTACATTTACTCTGCTAAAAAGCCTAAAATTGCACTGGTGACCAAGGCTGGGCTATCGTTTCTTTTTTAACATGGTCAAAAAACCTTCTGCAACACAAGGAGCAAGCGGCAGAGAGAGCTGAGCTATCACTTTGCTGTTAGAACTGCCACAATGTTTCTTGAGCATCAACGGATCCAGCCCCTGCAGGCATTTCTGTTGGAAAAGCCAGAGGAATTGCACCAGGGCAGATAAAATAGCATTGTGCCTAGGGGTCTGATAACAACCAGCTTTGAGGAGTCTCCAGGGTGGTCTTGAACACTGTAATTTTGTACAGTGTCACTGCACTGAGTGCAGGCAATGCTCATAACTTTCTGCTACTTGTCTGTAAGTAGAAGAACATGCTGGGAGGGTTCACCTCACTAAACATCAACGCATCTACAGCTGACCTAGGTGGGCTTCCTTTATAAGCTACCAAGGGGAGTCTGCAGTGCAGTTAATCTCATCTTAATACATAATGTGTAAAACGGATCAGGTAAATCACATCTCAAAATTATCTATTCCTCTCTTTTGACTGTAAAGACAGCCAGGCCTGAATTTAGGCACCTACATTTTAGAACACCAAATAATATCAGATGAATCCCATCTATTTGCAGCTGTCCAGATGTTCCCACTGAGACTGCATCTCTAATGGTGAAAGCCTTATTCTTCTATTACAAAGACCATAAGACACACAACTTCTATGGCAGACACCTCTTCAGCAAGAAAAGAAAATAGAAGAGATGGTCAACAAAAGGGAACACCATAGGTTGACAATAAAGTGTTTTTTAATGGTGGTAGTTGTCTGCATTTCCTGCTTAAAGATACTACAACAAATTTTATATCAACAAAGATACAAAAAAAATCCCATGCTTTGTATTAATATGGTTAGTCTATTCCAGGAAGAGACTTAAGTATGTGTGCAGCATTAACCATGTGAGTAGGTTGAGATTGTTTGCACAGCTTGTGTAGACATTTACCTGAGAATGCCATGACTCTCCAGAAATATTAGACTGTAAAATCTGTATTAAAATATTAATATTTCAACAAAATGTTTATGTTCCAAAATATTCCATCTATCCCTGGTTATGAAATGAAAAGAAAGCTGATGTTTCCAATGCCTTCATTGTTGCAGCCTTTTCTTTATCAGAAGGAAAGTGAAAAAGCTATTTTTAGTCAGAAGTGGAATGGCATGTTTTAATCCCTCACATAAAATATGACAACTCTGTAATCTGTGATGGTGGTATGTGGGAAATAATTCTATTAACATTCATTTAGCTTTAAAATTTTCTTTTTATTCATTCTTCCTCTTTCAGCTATACACAAACACTCAATAAAAACATTATTTTTAAAAGAACCCTACAGCTATACAACCACCTACTAGAATCAGTATCCATCTGCATTTCAGGTCTAGCCCTTTTACCAAAACTGATTCTCACAGAGGTCACTACAAGCTTTCAACGTTTTCTTTCTAAAATCCATTATAAAGTATTAAAATGCCATAAATGTTATAGTAAACCAAAATAAAAGCAGGAAACTATTGATATTTTGTCACAATACTAGAAAAAGGTCCCCTATATAATTTTTGAGCTGAGTACAGCTGCATTGAGAACTGTCACAACCAAGTGACTGAACTACCATGGGAATACCCACAAATGAGTTTTCTACAACTGTAAACAGCCAAGCAGCTGTGGCACTAAGCCCATATCAGCACTTAATGCATTTTTTTTTCTTGGTATCACAGGTAGATTTTAAATCTTGATTTGAGCTCTATATAACTGGAGCAATACTGCTGCCTGTACCTCAAATACAGGCTTTTGCACCGAATCCACATTTGCTGCTTGATGGGTTATAGCTTGAAAGAGCCCATCTTCTGGCAGGAGTTGGTTTCACTCAGACACTAGTTCCAATGCACTGATTAATAGAGCCAAATGAGTCAGCCTTTGCTTTGTCAACTTTGCCATCTGCCTGCTTCTCCGTCATCTGTCCAAATGGGAGAGAATAGCCCCACAGAAGTTCATATCCTCCCAGATGCTTCCACCAGCATGGCTGTAAAAGTGAAATGATACATATCCCACTTAGCTTCCAGTCAACAGTAGCCTTCCCAACAGCCTGCAAGCTGTTCTCCAGTCATGTTTGGTGGTCCAGGAGCCTGTAGACTATGCTCAGAGATGAGTATTAGCTACATCCATGCCTGAATCCACACTTACAGTCTCACAACTTATAAAAGCCTTGACAGGATGGCTTCAAGGGCTCCTTGGCCTTGGGATGTCCAGTGTAAACACTGGACATATAACTATTCTGCAGAGGGGCCACCAGCTGCCTTTATGGTCATTTCAGCAATACCAGGCAAGCTGAAAGGGAAAGAAACATATCGTGTCCTGGCTATAGGATGAGTAGTGAATTCCATTAGTGCTATTCTGAATGCTGAGAGTGTCACTGGAAAGACGGTGAAATAAGTCATCCACTGAATGGAATATCTTAATTGGTATGTGTCAAGGGAATCTGTCAAAAACATAATCCTGTTCCAGCGAGAGATCTGTGAAGATCCCGGCTGCCATCTAGTGGAGTCGTGGTGTGTCTTTAGCCCAAAATAAATATATAAAGAGTTCATATGGGAATAACAGAGAACTAACCTGTAATCTGTAGGATAAATAGCCTCATTACTGGATAGCAGGTCATAAGAAATAAAGCAGTCTAGACAGGAATGAAACTGAGGACAGAACTACAATGTCCTCACAAGAAGCGGGATAAAGTAATACTGAGGTTGTCTTGCCCACTGTTTCTTAAACAGTTTGTGTCTTCCCTCTCACCTCAGTGGAAAACCATGCAAGGGGTTTTATTCCCAGCTAAAGAGAATTTGATCTGTTTCAGAGTAATAATATGGCATTTTAATCCCCCCTCCCCAGCTTATTTTCTAGCATGTGCAACACAACTTTTTTTGCTGGAAAAGGTGGCAGATATTTTCCTTGAAAGTTCACTTACAACTTTCTGACCAGCACTGTTCGTTCATCCACCAGAGCAGCCTATACCATCATCAATGATGGTGGCCAAAACTCACACCTTGGGAAGAGTGCAAACATAGGAGAGATGTATACTCTGCTTCCCTGAGAACCAGCTGGGTTCCAACCCACTTGTGTCTCTGTCACTCTCCAAGTTTTCAGTTATTTCTTTGACCTTGTCTTGAATCAATGCAAACTTTGCACACCTGTCAAGGCTTTCAGTATTGTTATGGAGTGATGGAACTTTCTAAGGAAAAACCTCCAGCCTCCAGACTGGCACTGCTCATTATCCTTTAAAATGCTTTCATGTTGCCTTACAAAATTTTACCTTGTTACTTTAGACCCTACTGAATAGAAAAGTACAGCTAACACAATGTAAAGAGAATGTGTTTTTTCCCACCAAGTTGATTTGGACTCAGTGTTCTGGTTTACACATTATTGTTACCAGTTCAGTAAGGAGATGGAGAAAATCCTTAACCTGTTAATGCACTCAGTGTGGATTAGGTGGGGATGCCCATATAGTTTCTAAAATCTCTTAATGCTATTACCAAAAAAGGTGTTTCTAAAATTTCCTGTGTGCTGGTACCACACTCATATATACCAGCGCTCATGAAGATACAGTCCATTGGATAAAGGAACTTTATCTGGCTGGGAATCAATCTGAGCTATGAAGATAAATCTTGTACTTGGGAAGAACAGGGGAGGCACTGTCTCACCCTTTCATAATTTCCTAACCTTGTTTACCTACAACAGCTAGAGGCGAATTCTACTCATAATTTGAAGGTGCCATTCTAGTTGTTTGTCCTGATCACAGAGAATCACAGCTGTCACACATGGAAGCTGTATTTTACTTCTGTCTTGACTTATTGCGGTGCAAACCCTTTAGCAATTTGCACACCCTGGGAATGATTCTTTATCATCAGGTCAGTTTTCCATTGCTTTGGCCCCACTCCAAGCGAAAGTAAATCATACTTAGCAAAATTTATTCTTCAAAGGTTAAGGAGTTTCTGTTACTCACACTTTTCATACTTGTTTTATCAAACTTTGCATGTGGCAGGCAAGAATTTGCAGAAACATGATCTTATGCAATAAGTGTGCACATGCTGTTACGTTAGCGTTGAGTTCAGTAAAAATTATCTGAATTCAATGCAATTCACTTCCTGAAAAACTGAATTAAGTTTTTAAATTGTGCTTAATACTTTATATTCAAGATTGAATTTGCTAAAAATGTAATGTGACCTTAATATCCACATCATGCCTAGTCATAACTGTTATTGATATAGTAATGAGAGTCACATCTTCTGATTTTAGCCAGTTCTGTTTCCAGTTTCAGCTATCCCACAGAAAAGTATTCCCCCTACAGTGCAGTTGGTCTGTTCAACAGAAGAAAAAGAAAATTATTTCTTTCTTATTGCTTCTTCTTTTATCTTCCAGTTCCGGAGCATGATGGTCTCCAGAGTAAATTTACCACTTCACAGATTATTAATAACCCTAATTATACAACAGAAATGCAGCAGCTGTAGGAAATCTTCTATCTAAGCATGTATGAGTAGAGATGAGTCAAATTTAGATATATTAGTTAAGCTATTACTCTGGATTCCACTCTAGTTGATAGAGACCTTCATCTCCTTTACATGAAAATTAGATGACATAATTTCCACTTCTTCAGGTTAGCTGCAATTGCCTGGATACAGCAAAAGAAAAAGGAAGGGAAGTTCACTTCTGTATGTTATAATTTCTGTTGTTTAATAGGATCTGAAATGTCCAGAAAGGCAGGGTGAAACTGTATTGGTGTAATGGTCCTCACTGTTTGGTTCAGTTTAGCTTTCTTTACCCCCTTCCAAGCCCAGATGTTTCCATCAGAAAGGTTTATCAAACCGTTAATCTGCAGATCACAACAACCATTGGGGAAAAAGCAAACAAAAGCAAACCAAATAAACAAAAGCCTTCACATACAAACACTGGGAACTAGAGTTTATTTTCAAGCTTCTGCATGTTTTACAGCACTGGAGAGCAAAAACATTCACACATAAGAAAGTACTTAGCAGTATTCCTAGCAATGGCCTATTCCGTCTTCCATGGGTCTCATTCTCTTTCTGTGCAAAAGTTTGGGGTTTTTTTTAACTTACTTGCAAAAGGCAGTAATTCCTGAATTATTATTTTACAGAGCCTTGTCCTTCCCAACACTTCTACTTACTGCTACTTTGGTATCAGAAATTCTCTCACATGCAGCTACTGAAATAACATTAGAACATAAAACTGCATTGTGTTTTATTGTGAACTTTGAAACTTTTAAAGAGACAATAAAAAAAGACAATATCAGAGGACTTCTTAGTCATTGTGCTGCTGTTTAACAGGGCATTTGGTTTCTTATTTGAATTTCTACTGAACCAAAACAAGGGACAAAGTTTGAACAAGCTGTGTAGACTCCATCTCCCGTTGCATGAGGATCGAATTCCAGTTATCGGGGCTGGTCATCTCTGGTGTCATCATAGGGTACTATTGGTGTCCACTCTCTAGACACATTATGCCATTATATTATGTATGGTTCATCGGTGAAAGTGTACAGGAAGTTAACCAAGAAGAGTTGATATTTGTGTTTGCTGTGATGCGTAGTATATTGATGCTGTTTAGAAGGCCAGTCAGTGTTTAATCTGTCACTGAAATGCTTGTCTAGTGGAAAAAACTGCTGTGGAAGGGGACCTTCCTCCAACTTGCTCAGTATAAACTGCAATTATTATGTGTGGTGGGTTTTTTGGTTTGTTTGGTTGGTTACTTTTTTTCCTAATTAAGCTTTTATATGTGATTACTCCAGATCCTGAGGCCATCTTTAGCACACAGACGTGGTCATTTTTACTGCAGAACTGGATGGCACAGTCCATCTTGTCCTTCTCCACACTGGCATAAGTCCATATTTGTTACCATGCCACCTCCGTCCAATTTCCGTTTGCACCTCAAAAGGAAAGAGGAATGCGATTTTGTGGTCAAATACTGCTTGGGAGTAGACTGATGGGAAAGAGGAAAGACAAAAACAGGGGCTAAAAAAAAAATATTGGTAAAATTTAGACATCTCAGTCCATTGGGCTCTCTTTCTAGCTAGCAGAGAAAAGTAGGATCCTCCAGAGTATGCTTCATCTGACCTGTCTCAACGTGACGATCCCTCTGCACTGATGAAAACATCAAGCGTGGCTAGCTCAGACTTAGCCTCCAACATTGAAAGGATTAAAATCCATTCTTCCTTATAAGAAGTAAGGACATACTTTATATGGGTCTGACGATATCTTAGTGACCATGGACCCAAAACTGAAGTTAATTATTAAACCTGTCACATAGTTAAATACGTCTCACTTCCATTTTTAACAAACCTGTTTTCAATTTCTACCTGGTTTTCCTCAGTTCCCCTTCCTCTGCTGAACTGAAAAGTCTATTAACACTAAGAAACTTTCTTCCATCAAAGGAGTTACATTTTGATATATTTATGCATAGTCACATCACCTCAATCTTCTTCTGAGAAATGGGAAGAGTTTGAGATTTCTATCTCTAGCACTGTAAAGCATTTTCTCCACCACTAGAATATTTTCTCAGGATTTTTTTTATATATTCTCCCATTTATTTTAAGTATCCCCTTGAAAATGTATTCTAGTAATGTTCTCACTTACATTGCTTACACAATTAAACACATTCACTCCACATTGCTTGCTCTTCCTCAGTTGCTAAGGGATGTTTGTCTTGTTTCCACCTGCTTCTAGAAAAGTATAATCTGCAAGTTTCTTAACCAACATTCACCAATTTGTGGCTGAGAAATAATACTATGGTGTTTAAGACGGTGAGTGGAAAGCCCTTAGCAATCAGAAGACATTTTCTTTCTGTTGTTGACAGATATATATATGCATATATATATATATATAAATAAAATAAACTGGAACAGGTTTTCCAAAGAAGTGGTAAATGCTCCATCCCTTGCAGTGTTCAAGGCCAGGTTAGACAGAACCTTGGGTGACATGATCAAGTGTGAGGTGTCCCTGCCCATGGCTTGGGGGGTTGGAACTGTAAGATCTTAAGGTGCCTTCCAGCCCTAACCATTCTATGACTATGCTATGATATACTACTCATTGGCATGTTCACAGAAACACACAGTGGATCCAGGCAAGCCCTAAGATCTGCATTCACATCTGATTCCTATTAGAAATGTGTCTTCCCAGATGCTTAATATGAAGGAAATTTCTATATGAAATGCTGTATGTCTGAGGTGTGAAGCTGAATGTAAGTAAAACTATGGTCTACCATCAGGAGAGATTAGGATTGTTAATAGACTAACAGGAGTATTAACTGAACACAAGCATCATTAGAGTCATCAACAATTCAATAGCCATAAACTAATCCAAAAGGCTAAGAAAGGTTATTATATTTGAAGATGATTTCTTTTTAGTATTTCAGAAATTCGTGACAAAATTAAGTAAAATGTGGACCATGGCACAAGTAGACAATTAAATACTGTTTGAAACCTTAATCAGCCCTAGACTTTAAACTTGGAAAATAGAGATTTAGCCAATACAGCCCATGGAGTCTAAAATGGGTCAGCTACCTCTAACAGAAACAACTGCACTTGGTCATTTGAATTTCACTGACTGTGATGACCAGGGGTAGGATTCACAACTTAAACATACCTTTGACACTAGGGGATGCCCTGTAGAATGGTATATATGAATCAGAACTCTCCTTTTTTAGGAGCTGCAGGTAGAAACCAGCAGACTTTCAGTGTAGCCTGAAACTGAATCCCAGTCATACTCTAAAATAGCCATCTCAGCTACCCTGTAGTCAGAAAAGAGGGAAATTTCAGGGTTTCAACCCATTCTAAAATACGGAGGATAAACTGTTTTTTTCTTATATAATTCATTCAAGGTGCATTCTTATCATAACATCTAGACTATACAACTGGATCTGGAGACTAAGCTAAATTAAATCATTCCTGTCCCATTAACAGTAAAATTCTGACTTACATATTCTAAATGTTAAATCAGATTTATCAACATGAAGTAATACTGGGAAGCTTCATGAGCATATTAAAAAAAAATAATAACTAATATTTCAGTATTGAGCAATAAGCATAAATTTAAATTCTTTCCAATTTAATCATTGACTTTCAGTAAATAGAGTTCTCTTTGAATCACTGCAGCAGCTTGTACTTTCAGATCCGGACCTGGCATGGGTTTTCCAAGCCCTGCTATAGTACAGAAATGTGCAGAAAGGCTAAAATAATGTTAAAAATAAATGCTTGATGGAATAGAAAAGTAGTAAAATCTCATTTCTCCGCTAGATGGCTTCATTCTCATGAAGATAATTGAAATTAAATTCATCTTCATTGATTCCCATGTTAACAGACAATCCTAAGAACTAAAAGATTTGATTATCTGCTTGTATGAAACTGATTATTAACTCTATGTATCTGCCAGGAAAAGCAACATTGTAAAGAATATAGTTTCCTTATCCTTACCTCTTGGTTCAGGAAACAGTAAAGAACTGCTACAATAAACCCCTGAGAAAAGAAAAAAAAAACCAAACAAAACCAAAATATAGAAATGTTGAATATTAGCACAGTTTAAAAAGCCTCCTGCACTAGCTGACTTCATGATGAGTATCACTGTATGTTGGAGAATTGTTATAAATTGGAAAATTCTTTATCTCCAGTAAATCTGCTCAACCAGATAATCAACTAGTTAGTGGCATTTCACTGAAGTCAGTAAGATGATATGAATTCACAATAGCAGATAACATGGCAATTGACATTCTCCCACATTATGCTTACAAAAGTATGGTCCATTCTATGGCCAAACACACTGTGAGCTAATTCTCTACATGGTATAAATCAGTAAGGAAACAGAGTCCATAAGGAGGTCCATGTATGGAGCTCATACAGCTTTCAGTCAACTTCTGTGTCTTTGCAGTATGAGATCAAATTATGGCCTAATGAATACTTTTGTTCAGATTTTGAACTGAAATAAACACAGGAAAATTGTAGGAGGTCAATAGACATATGTGATCAGATATCAGCTAGACACCTCATCTTTTTATTCAGTTAACTTATTTCATACAATGTTAATTAACAAAATGAAGGCCAGCTCCAGGTACAGAGGGTCAGGGTTGAGATGTTCAGGGCAGGACTGACAAAATGGATTAAATCCTCAAGAAGATGATACCAGCATAACTGCTGGATTTTTGGTAATGAATTCTGGCAAATGATGCCATCCAACCATTCAGAGGGAGGTATGCTGCTTTGAAGTTTGGTAGGATTGTCCACAGCTGCTTCTTGAAGACTGAGGTAAGCACAGGGAAAGGGAGGAAAGCAAGGGGCAACTGAGTGATGCCTTCCTCATAACTCAGGTAGCACAGCCACCTGGAGGGTCTGTCAGAGCAGCCCCAGTAGCTGTTCTAGATGGCACCAAGCTCCTCAAGTTGTCCATGCTCTGTGTGCCAACTCATACCAGTTGGGGGCATTCAAAGTACACCAATTTTTGTTACCCAGAAGGAAAACTCTTGGGGCATTCCTAGGGGCAGTGGTTTGCATGGGGTTGATGTGCATACCAGGCACTATTTGATTTTCATATGTTTGCCTATCAATTTACTCATTGACAAAGAATTAGCAAGGAGGCTGTACTTACAGCTTCTGTTGCCCCTGGATAGTTTAACACCAGACCAAATCATCTTGATCTTATTAGTGAAGTCAGAGATGTTATGTGGATTGTCACTGGTAGCAAAGAAGGTTTTACGCGCTCGACATTTACCCATCACCCAATTTACACATGCATCTGAAAGACTTGGCCTTGTATTTGAAAAATTTGTAAATATATATTCTAGCTTACAGCTAGCTGAAACATAGGTCACATCTTCAGATATCATAACTCAGCAAAGAACTGCTACATCTGTAAGGAGACACTAGCTTCAGGATCCAGTATATTTTTGTGTAATACTAGTTGTCATGTGGACACTAGTATTACAGGATTAACTTAGAAAATCTACTAAGGAAGCCTCTGAAGTAATTTTACCTGAAAAGATCCAAAGCAGAGCTCTAAGTAAAGCCGAACCCCCGGGCTGGTGTATTCCGGAAGAAAGTTGAAGACAATATAATGGGTTCCAAATAATGGAATTAGAAGCAGAGTTGACCTTGAGAGACGTCTAGCTTAGGACATGAGAAGAAGTAAGGTAATATTATTTCCCTGAGTAAAAAATGAGGCATGTGATATGCCACAGTTATGAGCAGAAGCTAAAAAGAGGAACTGAATATTTACAAGTGAAGTTCATATCTCTTGGAAATATAGTGCCAGGCAGAAAGCATAATGAGAAACGAGCTAGAAATAGATTTCTGGTGCTCATTGCTTTATTGGCTATACCACATTCATGGCCTTTTTTATGGTATTTTGGCATTCTGTCTGTCTGAGATTATTATTCAGGAAATCACAAAGAACTAGAACATTTGTTGACTTATCAATTCCACCGAAAATCTGATGTTTATTTGTAACTAGTTACAAATAATGCAGCCTCCATTTATAGTCCAAGTACAGGAAAGGACATCTACAGAGGGTAATTTATCCTGCCCTACATCAGAGGTCTAACATGGATTCAGTGATTGGTTTCCTAGTGTCCCCATTAACTGTAATTGGAAGGTAGATATCTGAACACATCATGTTTAGATGGCAAATATTAAGTAAGATGAATTTCATCCTTTGAATAGTTTTCTTGGGAATGGGATAAGATTGGAAATTTCTAAAATTTAATGTTAGCCGAACTAAGCCTTTGGCACTGCACAAGTGCTTCTCTGTTTAGAAAAGATTATATAAGCTTTTCTTATTAAAATAATTGAGTTTTTTAATTATTCTTCCATACACTACCTGTACTGAGAAGAGTTATTGAAGTTGATTTGTCTAGGGTCTAGTTTTTTCAGCAAAATTCTGATGATGTTAATAAATAGGACAAAATTGACCTGTTCACAATATTTTGGGAAAAAAAAAAGAAAAAGAAAAAAAGAAAGAGAGAAAGAAAATAAAAGATTACTTTCCAATGTAAAACTTTGCAACAAAATTCTGGGTGTTTAATTTCAGTTATTATGCAATTTGAGCAGTTTCAATGAAATCAGTGTAAAATTATCAATATAATTTCTGTTGAAAGCATTCAAACATCTGAATTGTTTGCATTCCTTCTTAGGGAAACAGCCGAAGATGAGAACTTGAGAATTCGACTTTGTTAAGGAAATTATTTTTGTCAATAGCTTTTGTGATTTTTTAATTTTCTGTAGCTCATATAATTTTGAATCTCTTTTGAGATGACTACTGTATTTAATTCTGGGTAGTATCTTTAGATGTTATTAATAGAATTCATCTGACTAAATATAAGTATGTACAACGATATGCCTGCATCTGAGCTGGTCACCCTGTTCTCCCTCTGTAGTCAATGGAGAGTCAGCCAGCAGAGTCAATGCAGCCCCGGGTGGGGTTTAGGATGAATCACCTCCTCTGAAGGCAGCATCTATTATAAGTCAGACAAATCACATACCAAGAGTGCATATTTCTCTTTATTGACTCTAAAGAAAACTGAGGAGCATTAGCTTAGCTCCAAAGCTAGGTAGGGTTAATCCTAACTTGCAAATTTTCTACAACTGCAATTTGGCACGGCTTTACTAAAGTCTGTGAAACTGCTCAGTTTTCCACAATTAGAGAGTTTCTCCCCATGCATTTTTGTGTGTCTGTACACATCAGCTCTTCTTAGCTGATCCTGAATGCTTAGTTTTGCCTAACAATGTCCGCATTTTACCAGAAAGTCCAATCTCTTTTTATCCAGCAGTGGTGTCTCAAGTACACTCCAGCAGAAAAATCATCACTGCAACCCCCTGAATCTCTTCACATGTGGATGTCAGATGAGCACTAGTAGTGAAAAAATAATGGTAATAGAAGGAAATATAATATTTTATTGAAATATGGCACACTATGACCAGAATTCGACTTGAGATTCTTCATTTACCTTGTTTGTGTATATATTCCTTATTTGTATGCATCTGTCCTCCAATTAAATTGAGCTTTTAATAGATGGCCTTAAGATCATCCATTACCTGCTTCCTTAAACACTGCTTGGGTTTAAAGACATGTGGAAGTAATCATACATGATAATCATTTAAAGCTCATTAGCTTATTCAATAAATGTCAGGCTCAAGAGTTATTATCATTGTTACCACCTATAGAAAGAATAGAAACTTACTGACTTTGAAAGTTTCATATTAAAATTCATGGTTGATTTCAACCATAGTAACAACTCTATGAAAATTTTAATTTTTTTGTAGGATATTGTTTTGTGGGGTTGTCAGTTCTCTGCCTCTTTTTAGTTTGCATTGGACATAGGCAAGTTTACAGTAGAAATTTTACCATTCCTTTTCCTTGTTTTAAACAACACTTCAGCAAACACTAACCAGATTTTAAAGTTTTTTTTTCTTCTAATTAATGTTGGCAAACTCAGAAGTACCTACCCCAACAGAAATTATAATAGGTCCTTTGATTAACCACCAGTAAGGAGACCCTTGATTAATATCCCAGCATCTGAGAAAACAACAATAGGTTTAGAAAAAGATGTGCATTCAATCACTGAGATAAATTAGAAATATAACTCGAGTATAGAATAATGTAGGAAACAATGACTTACGCTGTGTCTTCAAAGTAGAATTTTGCTAATATCCATATAAGGGTGAAAAGCATTGGAAAACCTGTCAGACATTTAAACAAAAACTGTGATTGTCTAGTTTTATCAAACAATCCAAATCTTTTCCACTGAAATTCTGCTGTGATGAGATAGGTAATTCTTTTTCTGAACTGGAATTGCCTTTTGTGGCCTGTTCATGTAATGGGAATTACTTTAAACTTATAGTACAAAACTAGAAAGAAAT
This sequence comes from Pezoporus occidentalis, assembly GCF_034315485.1. Classification (NCBI taxonomy): domain Eukaryota; kingdom Metazoa; phylum Chordata; class Aves; order Psittaciformes; family Psittacidae; genus Pezoporus; species Pezoporus occidentalis. Next base: position 389,807 of record NW_026914180.1, read on the forward strand.
CTCCTAATACCCATGATGGAACGAAACAAGTTATAATGCTAACTGTTTGGTGATCATGCATCACTGTGAAGATATAAAGGGCATAGAAGACACTTTGTACATGATGTATTTCTGCCAGAGGCTTAAATTTACAACCTCTTATTAACATGAACACAATTCATCTGTATGATTTCACATGAAGTTAGCATTTGCATGCAGATAGCACATTAAACCCTGGGTTTATTTAATAAAGGTGTTTTTTGCATGACAAAACATTGGGGAATATCATTTACCAAATCTTAAAATAATAGTAATATTAGTACTTTACAAACACAGAATATAAAGCAGTCCACCTTAACCCTTCCTCAAATGTCACTTGAGGTCTCCCTAAAATACCCAAAATGATTGTTTCCTTATTTGCCAGGCCTACCTTAGCCTTTGGTGGTAAAATGCATGATTGCCTTCCTGAACTGAGCAAAAAAATCCCCTTGGCAAATGCATTCACCTGCCACGTTTTCTGTTTTTAGATTGACACAGCAACTCTTTTTGGGAAGCCACTTAAGTTTCTGATTTCTAAGTCACCAAACAATTAGATTTATTGCAGGCTACAACAAAAAGGAGTGGGAATGTTGCTGTGTCTTACTTGCACTGTTATTAGGTGGATAGATCTCCTTTATTCATAAAATTGCCCAATGCAAAAAATGGGCTATAACAATATTAAGACCATACAAATGCCTGCTATGACTCCAGAGGGATCCATTCTCGCAGGAAGACTGTGTAACTATACTTTGCATGAATAGGTACAATGTGTTCCTAACTGGTGTTTGTGAAAGCTCCTTAGATACCTGTGCTTTCAACTGGAGAAGTTTAAGTGGACTGGATCACCCTCTTGGGTTCTCAAGTGTACTTAATTTTCCACTTATCTCATAGGAACTTTAATGCCATACTTTAAAAATCTTGATTGCTCCTCACTAGTACGCATGTAAAAATAAAGTCAAAGTAATGGCCAAGGTAGGCACTTCAGTTGGGCAGATTAGATTCCACATCCAGTATTTTTAATGAGAACCTTGTTTAACATATTGCCTTTTATTAATCTCATGTAAAAGTTTTACTTACCCCAACCAAAGAGAACAAGCCACCAAAAATATCTTCTTCCATGAGAAAGGGATGAGAGTAGTAGACAGTTTAGGTAAAGAGCCTCTACTAGCAGCCACATGAAATTGGTCATCATGAAGTAGTGACAGAAAACAACTGAGATCTTGCATTCAGTCTAAGGAACAGGAAATTTATAATAAAAGCGTTACTTGTGGATATGTGTGCTTGATTTGTAGTAGTCATCTGTAATTTTGGCTGAGATCTACACAATTACATGCATGTTTAAAGGGAGAGCTTAAAATGTAAAATGATTTTCTGAAAAGTAAGGCTTTAAAAATAATAATACCTATGAATCTCCATTTTGCTTTGTGTCTCTATGTTAGTAATATAGCATGTGATTTCTCCCATGAATGTACTGCCTCCAGTGTACCTTATGGGACTAGAGACAAATGCTCCGTGGGCCTTCAACAAATGTTCAAGGACCCACTTTCTTACTTAACGTTCGGTTCTAAATTTTTGTGAATGTAGAATAATCATCCCATAAACCTTTGTCTGAAAACCATTGCCATATTGCCAGTATTTGTGGCTGGATCAAAGCTAAATCGATAGCCTAGTACCTTGCATGTTTTTCAGTTTATAATTCAGAGGTTTTATTCAGAACATGAAATCAAACATTTCCAGAAGCATCATCTCTTAAAACTTGTGCTATGAGGTACTCAGATAGCCAATTTTAATCTTTAAATTATGGAACTGTAACAGTGTAATGATACTACTTTTTTTCTATGGCAAAATCTATGTCTGATGTAGAGAACTACAGGATTACAAATTGATGCATTCAAAAACGAAAGACATGAGGTACGCACTTACTTGTGGAGGTAAAACATACTGAATAAAAGAAATATATTATTTTCATTATCTGGTTAGGGGAAAAAAAAGGTAAGTAGAAAAAGCCATGAAAATTGAAACCATGTATAGACCATATGCAAAAACATCAAGTACCACAGTATCCTGCTTTTCATATGCTTACTGTAGAGAAGCTGCAATGATCAATGTCTTCCTCTTGGAAAAGGACAGCATCCTTAATGAAGATGGCAATAGCTTTCAAGATAAAAGTAAAAAAGAGCTGTACATGGATATAGTTTCTGGGACAGCGAAGCCTCCTGCAAGAAAAGGAGAGGTCCTTCTGAGGCAATTAACTGACTTGTGCTGGCAGTAATTAAAATATGCAACAAGCTCTTGTTTAATCTCAGTCACTTGCAAGTATGTATAGAAAGTACACGTTCATCCACTAAGCTGTCTTTGCAGGCAGGACTAGTTAAAAACCTTCCTCATGTAAAGCAATTCACTCACAGTCTAACACCTTAACCACCTTCGCTATTAGGTGGTGACCTGGTGATGCTACCAAATTCCAGGAATCTCAGTTTTAGTTTGTGTTTCGTATCCCTGAGCCAGGCCTCTGGTTGGCATTGATTTTGGGCCAAGAGAAACCTGAATTTGAGGAATGGTCTTTACTGCTACAGTTCTGACTATTTCTAAACCACTCCCAAGAACAAACATGCAGAGATATCCCAAACTAACTAAACAGTTTTCTCAATGAACAGAGTAAAACTTAGCAAGATTTTCTATACCTTATGCTGTGGGTGAGTTAAACTGCATTAAACCCCTGTGTAGACAGCCTTATATTCAGAAATAAAAAAATTCTTCCTAAATTCTCCAGAGTTACTCTTACAAATTAAATGAATGCAGATGAGAGCTTTAAAACAATTTGTCACATCTACTTTAAATTCTCAATTCAGTCAGATTAATTTTTTACTGTTATTAAATACAAGCTTTTGGAGGAGTTATAAAGCATCAACTGTATATTTTCCTTTGAACCCGAAGATTTTACCTCATAAGCAAAGAGTTCCATTAAAAGCTAAATTGCATCCAGATCCAGTGATCTCAGTAATCACCTAATCTTAAAGCTCACTTTGAGTGTGCAGAATTTTATTACTGAATTCAAATGCCAACCCCATTGTTAACTATAACTTTTTCCTCCCTATTGATAAGTCTCTTTATGCCCATTGTTTCTTTCTTTCCCCTCGTTTAGGCTGGTTTGTTTCCCTGAGGTCAGAATGGATGTCAATAAACATATCTGTTGCCTTCCAGACACGAACTAGGAGCCAGCAGAGGTCAAGAAACTTTCCCCAGAGAAACATGACTCTCACAGCATAATACAAACACTGTTCTTTTTTGTCTTGAGGATATACAAGAAATAAACATAGATTAATAAAATTAATCCTATATGTCAGTAAATAACAAATATACATTAAATGAGAAAATAATAGATTTGTTTTACTCTAGACAACCAAAATTATATCTGAAAATATCTAGTAGCTGGAAAGAAATCTTTCCAAATGTAGAGTGCCTAACTTTCAAAATATGCCTTTGGTTGTAAATGTTTTAGTGTATGCAGGGAACATTTATTCAGAATCAAGTTATTTGTGTATATTCTTCTTCTTAATATAAAATTCACTGAAGGCATAAAAAGCAAACACGCATAGTTTTGTAAAACATTTATTCCACTAAAGCAAGAAAAAAAGAACTACTGCTTATTTAGTATTGAACTGAGTTGCCAATAGACAGTCAGGGTTTATTTCCCAGTTCTTCTTCTTATGCCTGGTCATTTTTTGTTTCTAGCCTCAATTAATATTATTGAATCAATGCGGACAGAATATTTTATTTTTATTCTTCTGAATATCTATAAATATTACTTTGTTATATCTCATGCTGTCTCACACAGCCCAAGATACTAAGAACTGTTAAAGGAATCTAGGTTAGAGAATAACCTTACATACCTGAATGCAATAAGAACTGTCACGGCAATAATGAGTGAGGTGATCGATACACTGTACCCTACAGTGTAGATGATCTTTATAGTAGAAAAGTAGGATTTCTATAAAAGAATAGAATTATTTGTCACACAGCTTGCTGCTAAATGACAGCTGTTTCACAGGTTCTGGTAGTTTTGCTTTGTTCAGTGCTTCCAATCTGCTCACATCCCTGACTCCCCTTTTTTTTCCCCTTTTAACCCCACAGCACAATTCAACTGAAATTACTCATTGTTCCTTTTCTGAAGACCCATCCCGTAGCCTAGTCTGGTAAAGAAACATGTATTAATCAGGGTGGTTTGAAGCTCATTCACAAAACCATAAAGAAAGAAAGAAGGCATTGTAAAAACTCTTATGCATTTTTATAAGCACTGCATTTTATACCATGTTTTCTCCACAGCAACAGGACGATCTTTCTGGCAGCTGTCTGCATGATGAATACAGAATTCTTTCAGCCTTTCCTTATGTGTCTCCAAATTTCTTCAATCTGCTTCCTTACTTACTGTTTTGCCATTTATTATTCCTTTGCTTTTTTTTGTGTGTGTGTGTGTGCTGTGAGCTGTGTTTTTTCATGGTGTTGGTCTTTTTTTCCCCTCTTTTTTCTTGCTGCCAAACTCAATTGTTACTCAGTCAGAATGTCAATCAAAATCTGTTTCAATTTAAATGGCTCCTCTACCAGACATGATCTCTGAGTGAAAATAAACTGACTTCAATTATCACACATGAAGAAGAAAATAGAAAGAATAAGCTTTAGGCTGCAAATCTTTCCCTTAAACCTAACATGGTCTCTCCCTTAGGTCCTGTTTCAATGTTTTTATATACCAAGATCTGCGCAGCTATGCAGTGTGTTGGTACAGTTCCCTGTGGGGAAGGGCAGATACTTATTTTGAGCCATAAGTACAACTCAAGGCATTATAAGTCTTGATATTGTGTAGGATTTATTCATTTATTTTAGGTGCTTAAAAGTTTTCTGCCCAAGTATGAGCAGATGAGTTTATAGTAAAACAAGCTGTATGAGAGCATGGCCACAGAACTGTACTGTTTAATTGTTAACACAAACCTGTTCCTTCTTATTTGTTTCTTTTCTAGTTAATGAATGCAGACAAGCACTCACAGAAGACAATACAACTCATTGTAAAATGAGACCTTACCACTTTCTGCCAGCAACAAAAAGGTTCTATCGCCACACCTGCCTTTACAAGTGCAGGTCGATAGGTCTGGTTTAGCAGAGCAAGACCTTTGGCGCTGAGGATCCTACCTTTGCATTGTGTGCATTTCTGACTAGCCCTAGTCTATTCTTTTCTCTGGAAGAGGAGTTACAGGAAGCTAAGTACATCTATACAATATGAGAGATCAAGCACAATATTTCCCTGTACATATAACCTCTAAATATCAACAATTGTGCAAACCTAGCTGAAGAAATATGTCAAATTCTGAATGCATTACACAGATGTAGGGTTTTTTTTTTCACTTGTTGAATTTGATATTTTATGCTAGGCAGGATGAGAAACCAGAAATCGCTTTCATCCTGAGACATTTCTGAGTTTGAAATAGTGGTGTTATAACAGCACCTTTGCTGTACTGATGTTGTGATGCCACAAAATCATCTTGCTGACTGATAATATCGAAATGTCTGAATTCATATTTTCGTTTTGTGATATATCTCTAGCTGTTATAGCTGCAAGCAAGTTCAACAATACTGCATGATGGCATGGGATTTGCAGCTGGCTTTATTTTTTTACAGTAGTACTCCTGAATAATAAAACATCCTTAGTAATTCTCAAAAAAAAAAGTAACTAGAGAAAAATTATAATTGCATTCCACACTTGATAAGAAATTTCAGCTTCAGCTAAATTTCCCTCCGCAGTGGTCTTCAGGAATAGAAAGGAATCCTTTAACATCAGCATACCATTCACATATATTTATTTAATTAAACTTACTTCGTCAAGTGGAATCTCATCTTCTACTGGACAAGCAATATGATAGGGAGGGAATGGGTCAGACCAGCCTTTCTTTGTGCAGTTCCTTTTTACTATCCCAGCTGAAACAAAAACACTCATTTTTTTCTGACGAAGAGCCTCATAACACAGAAAATAAAAAATGTGAGATCTTTTGCTCTTATGAAGGTTATACCAGGAGGAAAGGATCTTCTCCATTAGTATCTCACTGAGCTGATAGGGCATTTTGCATGTGTACATCCAGGTCAGAAAGAAATTTATTTAATTTATCTAGAGACAAGCAATGGGAAGAAGAGGGAAATGGGGTAGCAGAGGTAGAAGTTGGAAGGAATGAAGAAGAAATCACATCAGAGGCAAGGATGTCTAGTGAAGAAGATTGGGAAGCACTGCTCCATCAGAATTCTGCTTTTTTTCAGCACTCACCCTCTAATGTATCCTTTCTCACTCCCACCTTCCTTGGGGCTTACCCTTTCTTTGCAGATGAGGGGCTGGAATAAGCAGTTTGTTCTATGAGGATAGCATGTTTCCATAAAAAGATAAATGAGTCAGAGGCAGGGTAAGTCAAAGAATCTCAGGGCAGGAAATGAATCTGCACAGATGAAAAGGATTTTCCTTATCCCTCTTTTATAACTAGCATGTGTTGGGTGAGGCATAGGTTGAGCTTTGCAGTCTTTTTTTCTTGTGGAACTGCCAAATCTAGGTCTTTCCTGGAAGATGGTTTCCTCCTTATGGGCTTTCAGTTTGTTCCTAGCCATATTCACCCAGACAGTAAGCAGTCACAAGAGCATTAGTTTGCAGTCTTGCATTTGACCTAACACATATGCTATTTCAATGACAAAATTTGTATCTTCTTGGTTTTAAAGAACAATCACATTATTCTTTCTTCTGCCTTTCATTTCATTCCACCCTAATCAGAGCACAAATTTCATAAAGCCCTATGCTTAAGTTCTGACTTAAACTACCACCATACAAGACCTGTGAAGAACTCATGCAACAAGCTGATCATAAAGTCTATGGAAACCAATAGAAATCACTGTATTGATTTCAGTGTTCTTTGGCTCACTACCTCATCACAGACTATGATTATATACAGTTATGTATACAGTTAAAATATGAAAAGAACTGATAAGCTCCTTCAGATCCTACTGAAATCTTTGCAGTAATGTTCTGATCCAAATAGAGAGCAGTAACTTGTAATTCTCTGCCTTCATCCACCATTTTAGAAATGCTTTTGCCAGGCATGCAACACAATATTAGGAGTACAACCATGACAGTACATCACCTGGCTCCTTCATGAAGTGAAAAAGGATGTTTGGACATGGTAAGGCAAGAGTGTCTCCAGTATCTGCCTCTGGCCAGCACAGTAATTTGTCCCAAGCTCTCTTGCAACCTCAGGTAGAAAGCATAATTATAGTTGAGTACAATAAAAACGCAAACCTTTTTAGACTTTGACATTCCACCCCTTACATATTTTATAAAAATAATTTAGTCACAATTTTTATTCTATATTGAGAAACAAACACCTCCAGGGGACTATTTAATCTGCTTTAGTTAGATCCCTTGTGTAAGAATGTGGTGGGTTTTCAGACATAATGCAACAAGTGGAAATGTACTGTGGGACAAAAGTTGGTGGAAGAAAGGCCACATGACAGTATTTGTTAAGGGGTTACACTATTTTTAAAGATCCACTTGCCCTCACAGAGCAAATGTGGTGCCATGATATCATTCAGTTGGGGAAGGAATAGGACAAGGGTGCAAGGATTCACTCAGATGGATTGACCATCCATTTTTGATTTTGAAAAAAAGATTTGAAAGTGAATGATGCCTGGGAGTAGATGGAAGAAAGCTGATCACAGAACAAGGATGTGGGACAAGAAGTAAAACACTTGGACATGCACATTGGCAGCATGGTTGTCTTCTGACTCTGGTAAGGTGTTGTTTCTCTCTGTCTTTTATTCTCTCACACATGGATACCTGCTGGTGTTGCATTTCCATGCTCTTCTGGGTCCTCTAGACATTCAGCCTCCTTTTTCTTCAGCTCTGTCATAAAATCACATTCTGGGTGGACATTCCCAGCAACCTACAGGGAGAGGAGTTTCAGATGATTAAAAGAAGGGGTTGGGTCGAGCCTTTAACTCTGGACCAAATTTTGGAAGTAACAGGGCTGTGTTAAGGACATAGAACACTAGCTTTGAGTTCAGCAGTCAAAGGATGACACTGCCTCTGCATAAATTGCGATGGTTTTGCAGATGAACCCAGCTGAGCTCTGTCAAAGGTAGTTGAGCTGTGCTACTTTACATCAGAGTAAATTATTTGGTAGTATAGCTGTCAGAAGACGGCAGCTACAGCTCCGTACTTGGAAGTTTATAAGATTTTATGGCTATGTTATAAGAAAACGAATATTTGCTAGGACCTGGATTTGAGTGCAGGATTTGTTTGCACCCTAACTTTAGCCCTGATACATCTGGGCCCAGGGAGACAGCATGCACTTAGGGAGGCTCCTTTTCTTAACAGTGAAGAGCCTGGCACTTCAGGGCATACTGCAGAGCCCACCTGGTCCTCAGCATAGACATGCCCCTTCCAACCTTTGAAGAAATATCTTGAAACCACACACAATTACTGCAAAATTGTCTTCTAAATGAGCTCTTCATCCCAAAAGGAGGGAACCTGTTCTCTCCCTTCTGCCATCTGTTTTTCTTTACACAGGGTGGGAAGCAAAATTCCTTCCTTTGGAAGAAACCTCTCCACCAAAGCTTTTGCTGGTTTGGTGTGCTGGTATAAAGAAAAAAATTGGCACTCAGTGTTTTAACAGTAAGAACCTTTTAGTTGCTTTAGTTCTTATTCAGACTCATGCTTAGATGGATACCACAATAGAATTAGGAGGCATCCAGAGTATCTTGGCCACCAAAGTACTTTGACTAAAGAACAAATTCCGCAGTGGGCTGATGCACACCACAACTGATGTACCCACTATGCACTACCTTTTTGTACCCACTATATTTTCTTCACAAAGGAAGCAATATATGCTTTGTACAACCATAGCCATTGTCCCCAGTCCCAGAAGGCCAGTTGTCATCAGACGCACTCTCATCTTAGCTCTACACCCTGGCCATTGGTGCCAGTGTGCTCTGTATGTGTGAATATGGATATAGAGACATAGATACACACAGCAGAAAATAAACTCAGGATGAGACTTGCATTGTGAACAGGTGGTTAGTATATGGCTCAGTTTCATTCCACCTAGGTAAGATTAATATTCAGGGAATTTGAAAAATAAGTACCTGTCTTTCAGTTTATTCATAGGGCAGATTTTATCCTTTCCAATAAGCTGGTGTTTCCCCTACATGTTAATGTCCATATTTCATGTTGGTCCGCAGAGCATTTGGACTGCATATTGTCTAAAAACTTGAGGCTCTCAGGCTTCTGGGGAATACAGGATTAATTGTACAGCCTCATGGGGCTTGGACCCTCGCATTTGAAAATGGCATGTATCCGCATGTATGCCCTTCAAGGACATAGTCTGCATCCCATTTAATACACTTTTAGGAGGATGTTTTTTCTGCCAAACTTACAGACAGTCAGTTTGCAGTTTAAGGCAGCAATGAAAAGGAGGTTCCCATGCTCATGAAAAGGAGGTTCCCATGCTCAAGGCTGAACGAAGTTTGTTCTCTGAGAGGAAGATAACTATGAATGGATACAACAGGGGCCAGTCACTGCCTCAACCCCAGGAGATGGAGATCTGCTCTTTGGAGTGCCTCAGTGATGTCAGCCCCAATCAGTAAAAGCAGGTAGTATAGGGAGCCCAAAAACTCTGCTAAGATGTGCAATTGCAGACAGGATGACAGAATATTAGCATCTGTTTTGAATGCCATCGACACCTTGATATCTCTTCTGATGCAAACATATTCTCTCTTATACTCACCCTGGACAATGAAATTCATCTATGCTGAAAAGCTCACTACCTATCATGTATGGTAGCTATTGCAAAAAAATAGCTTTATTAGTCAGTAGAAAAACCAGTCAACCAGTTTACTGAAAAAATATTTTACAACATGCCCTTGGTTCAGCAAACTGTGCCCAGAAAAACCTCAGTAGGCAGGAAATGTACCCATTTGTGCAGTCCTAAATCATTTCTCCTGGCAAAAAAATGACTAGGTTATGCCTATGAAAACTCTCTTTGCTTACTGAAATGTTCATGGCAAGAGCAAAGCTTGTTTGGCTTATTCACCAGTGCAGGAAACCCTTTTTTCTTTTTCTTTCTAAGTCTCCAGGATTGTGAAGACACTTCACCACATGCATCACAAATGAAAATATGAAACTGATCAAGTGGCAAGTATTTAAATTATTACCTCTTCCCTCAAGAAGGCCTGACCTTAAGAGATCCTCTCACAGTTTATATTCAAGTCAGAACTAACTGCTGCTTGAATAAACACTGAGTGAAAGATCTGCTATGACAGAAACTCAGGAAAAATAAACTAAAAAAGATTTATTCTACTCCTAGGCTGTGTTCTAGAGATATTCAGCCCCTAGAGTATTTGACCACATCTAACAGACTCTTACTTTTTCCAAACAGTTCTGAATAGTATTCCCAAACAAGGTGTATAATCAGGTTCCAACTTACTCTGAAAACATCTATAGACTTACTTGTTTAATCTCATTTTCTACCTCTTTCCCTTCTGCTCATTTATGGAATCATCAAATAATGCATAGAGGTATGTGACATTCTTTAAGACAAGAATAAAAGTCTGTGATTTAGCTCCCTTTGGTGTCTACATCTACAGAGACATCATTATCTGATCTAGTCATCTCAGGTTCCTTTCATAAGGATAATGGAGAGAAACTAGCATTTTTGTGCATAGATCAGTTGAATTATTTTCTATATGTGTTTCTGCATGGAATGAGCTATGGTTTAGACTCAATTCATTAGGATTCCCCTGACTGTTAAATTCATGGTTACTTTTAAATTTGAGCTTCAGAACTGAGTTAGAAGAATACCACTTATTACGGCTATTGACATTGTGCAGGTTTGTGCACAGATCATTATGCCAGAGCTATTTGCCTTGTAGCTCAGCTGATAATAAAACAAGTGTTTCTGGTTTGTAGGATCCATAAAGAAACGAAGCTCCATAAAATCTTTTTGTTTGCCACATCAGTAAAATTTTAAAAGGCCAAAAATTATAGGAACTGCACAACAGGAGCCAAAATAGAAAATCTTTTTGAGAGGCCCATAGCTAATATTCCAGGTTGTCCTCCTGAATATATACAAATTTTCTTGCTAATGAGAAAAACTAAATTGCAATTAAAATGAACACTGATGTGTTCCAAACAGAATGTGAATTTGCAGTTTTTGTATCCATCATTTAATGTATTAAATGGAGCTGTGGATTAGCATAACTGCCAAAAATCAGCCCTTGTCAGAGGGCCTCTCCTGAAAGGCTTTTTAATGTGATAAAAATAATAATAAAAAAGAAATAACCAGCAACAAAAACAAGAGAAAACCCTCTTCCACATCAGGCTCTAAAGAGGGACATGAAATGCACACATAAGAAAGTAAACCTCTATTTTTTAAATTATTCTCAGTGTTTTCATAATGGCATGCAAAATCTGAATGATGCTCTTCCTCCATTTTCTCCCATCAGAATGGGTTAATATTTCCATTCTTTTCACATTACCGTAGGCACCATACAAGCAATGACAGAAAAAAAATCATGATCTATGAAGCTGCAAGTCAGCCTCTTTAGCATTTAAAGCTACTCCAAAAGTTCAGCTTTTCCAGGGAAAGTGTATTACCAAGATATACCGACAATGAAAACAGATGGCAGTTTTCCCACCATTTTCTACTCAAATAAGAGTTGTTTACCTATCCTCTATTATAAAAAGATATGTAACACACTCCAGGAGAATTTTATTATACATTTACACATAAACATGGTTTTGATGAGCGCATAATTGTGTTATAAACAATCCAATTTTATAGAAGGTGCTATGTCTCTTGAGTAAATGGCTCAAGTTCTCATAGAGACTTTCAGTGATATAGTTATTAGGACTGGATCCTGATATTCTACTTATGAGCAATTATACTTATCAACTTCCACTGGAGGGAAGTGGAGTTTGTCACACAGATGATACAAAGGAATCATAGCTTCACATCAGCAAAAAGTATTTTTAGTCATTTCACAGTGTTTTATTTCTCTTGACCCACAAAACCAAGCTGCTGTGCTTATTAAATGCTTCTTCAGCAAAAAGATTCCCGAGCAAGAGGAAAGGATACAGCAAAGGGATCACAAAAGGAAGATGCTCAAAATGGAATTACTCTTAAAAGCAAAGCAAATATCCTTCCCCCACTTTTCACAGACCTTTCCTGATATCTGTGTGATCCTGAATGCTGGTTTACTAATCTTTGTCCAAAGCAAAATATGAGCAAGACCTCTATGCTTTTTAATGTATTTGGATAGTTCTGATTCTGCCATAAGTACCCCTGCTCATTTAACTCTTTTGTTACCTGTAGCATCCCAGCTGCTCACATATTAAATAACATTAATGCTATAAACAAGGCAGCTGAAATTGTAACTAATAAGACTGCTTACTCTGAAATCTAAGAAAACTCTTAAAACTCAGTTGCTTTTACATAAGTTTTCCTTGTTTTCTTCTTTGTCCTTATCTTTTAAAGCCTAGACACAAAAAGGAGGGATTCTGCCAATTATGTTGTTTCTCCTTAGTGAGCATGTGGTAAGAAAGCAGTGAAATGCATTGATATTTAATTCCTACAATGTGTGTCCCTTCTGCCGCTGTTCACACTTTTCATAGCATCTTCCTTTGTTTAACGGGAATCCAAAGCAAATAAAGAGAGACTCATGCAAAAAGTAAATCTTTGACCATCTGCTCCAAGAAGAAAACTAACAATTATTGAAAAACAATAAATTAAAAGCTTTTTTTTCATGCAATTACTTACAAGCACTGCCAGATTCAGGGTGTACAGAGCACAGTGGTATAAAGCACTAAACTTCATGCTCCAAAGCAAGAGTCAGATTTCATTTCTTTAGCTTTTCTTAACATCTTTCACCTGCTTTTGACTTCCCTTTGTCCTGTCAGTTGTTGATTTGAAGCATTTCTCTTTTGGCACAGAAGTGACGTAACAGTATTGTTAAGTGGGAAATAAATATTAACAATTCTCTAAGCTGTATTTAACCTGCTTTCCATTTTTTTACTTTGCTGCATGCTCAAATACTGGACTGGATGAATTCAGTGATTAATCCCAAGATTATGGGAATTCTGTCCCTCCTGTCAAAGAAACTTCCTGTTTCTTTCTTTGCAACACATTACTATTTTAGGAGGAACGGACAGCTCCACAAGTTGTTAATCCTGTATTAAAACAACGTGGTTGACACAAGAGAAACCCTCTCCTAACAGCTAATGTTAATGTCGATTTATTCTAATAAAACACATTTCATAGTGTGGCTTCAGTGTATCTCTGTGGGTGTGTTTGTATGGCTTATAATGACGTTGGGACTATAATTTAAAATACAGAATCAAAACCTACTCACAAGCATGAGAACATAATTTCTGCTCAGTACCTGCTGGACATTGTTTTGCAGACAAAATCCACAAGCTATTCTTACTTTGCTTCAGACTTCTGATACTTTAGTGTCTAAATCTGTACTAGTCAACTTCTCTAGTGAAAATTCAGAAATGTGTTCACTCAGCTCATTCATCTCAAGTTTAGGACAAGCCAGATGAATCCCACTCTGGAAATACTCAGACCTAAATATCTAATGCCTAGACATCATAAGGTCAGCTCTATTCCAGCTGTTTTTTATGTATGAAAGCTTGTCTATCAATTTATACCACCTTGAATGACTTCAAATTCCATATTAACATTGGAAAATCAGAGACACAAGACATGAAATAATTTTAAAATATTGTTCTCTTCTATTCTCATACCATGTCATTCCTCAAAATCAGTTTTTAATGCCAGCTCCCATATTCTCACAGTGGTCCATCCTACAACCCTGTGATCACCTCTGACACTGCTTTTCTTTCATCTTCCCTGCTCATCTTTCTGCAGTTACATCAAACAACCTCTTACTGCTTATCTACCCAGTTTGTGTAGGATAATGCTGAAACCTTGGAAAGGGGTCTCCCAGCTCCTAGACTACAGTTGTACTTACAAGGGACTCTCCTGTGTTTGGAGATATCTGTGGAGATGAAGCCTTCATGGCTTGGTTGTAGATTGGATCTGTGATGGAACTGAGTATGTGCAATGAAAGAAAGTGTCTTTGGAGAGATGAAATTGGCAATCTTTCCTTTCAGCGTGTGCATAAGAATTTATTTCATTTTTCTCCAAAGCTTTATACCTTGCATAAATTAAGCAAGCTTTCATGAGGCTGTCTAAAACGAAATTAGAGCTGCATTCCCTCCAATTTTCATCATCTAGTTCAGAAGGATGAAGCTCTAGACCTTGTAAATAAACACTTATGAGTGTACTCACCATGGACAAATTCTCATTTTTTTTTCAGAAGCTACAGAATTCTAAGAACTGATAGATGGCTATACCTCCCCACAGAGGTATAGCATGGAAAAATTTCAGCCCATGGTGTTAAATTTACTGTTTCAGCAGGTAAAGTTATTAAAAAAGCTGGTAAGATAATTTAAACCTACAGAGTTTCAATTCACCATACCACATGCCTTCAAAATTATGTCTGGCAACAGTATTCGGTTCTTACCAGTGTTTTAATGGTTACCTCATATTACCATTTGAGGAGGTAGACATCCTGAATCTTAACACTAAGCAAAGTGCTTTCACTAGTAAGACTGCAACAGGGAGTTTCAACTGTCTTACAAATACTTAATATCATTATATTCCTTGAAAATCTTATAAAGCCATAGTGACTGGTGCTGCCATCACAAGTTCGTGCCAGCAGAGGCTGTGTTACAGCACTAAGACATATTTCCTCTCCTTTCCTTTCCAAAGAGATTCCAGATTAAAGCAAAATCTTTGGCTGAGCATCCATCAGGTTTCCTGTAATGTATCACATCAAGTTTCCTGTAATGTGTCAGTGTTTTTGAGGTTACTAGTCTTTAGGCTATCCCACAAATGGTCCAAAAATCATGCATTATGCAGCCATATCAACTAGAGTTTCAAAATGAATCATGAGTAACACCTCACATTTCATGGGGGTGCACTTTTTGGTATATGTATTAGAAAAATATGTTGCCTATGAGTAAGATTTTGCTATATGTGCTAGAATTTTCCATTTTAGCCACCAATCTCAACCATTATATGTGTTTATTCAGTGCTGTTAAAGTCATGTTTATAAAAAATACAGAACGCATTACTTACCACATTTAAATGTACTAGAACACATACAGAGCCCTATGCGAGACATTTGAGAAGGCTTTCATTTTTGAGGGAGAATGAGCATTGGTATAGAGGAGTTTCATGCTGAAAGCAATCATACAGGAGCTCTGATGACCGTAAGTCGTTTTGGAAAACTTGGCTTTTCTGTATTTTCATCCTTATTCTGTCAATCTGCAGCACAGACATTCCATTAAAATGAGTTCCTTCCTATTGTCGCTGCTCTGTGTAAATTTCCAGCTGTTTGTGGTTAAGACAAAAGACAAGTCTAAAGGGCTTATAAGTCCTTTTTTTTCCTTTGAAAAAGGACTTTGTTTTTTTTAATGAAACTGAAAAGTTGCCTCAGTAACTTACAGAACTTTGAGCTTCATAGTTTCACCATAAAAGTACATCTGAAAGACCAGTATTTCACAGGCTCAGAAAAAATTATCACTTCCTACCAGTTCTATCCTAGTTTTTCAGTCTTGATTACCACCACCCCTGCAAGACCACTCCCACACTTCACCTGAGCACTTGGTAGGTCAGCAATTACTACATCTTCTCTCCACTCATCGCCTCAATGATTAACGCACTGCCTATTGCACGCAGCTCCTCTGCCAAGTTGTTTCTGGGTTGCCCTTAGGACAGCAGAGATGCAAAGGAGAGATTGAATATACAGTGGAAGTGTGCTTCTCCCTGTGGGCTTTCCAAAGGAAAAAACCTGACATTTTCACAGCTCTCTCAGGGATTCTCTGGCTGCTCTTTGCAGAATACTTTTAGTTTGTGCTGCCAACTCGCATAGTTTGTAAGATACTGGCTAATTTCACAACAGCTTGCTGCTCCTGCCAGCCCTGTTTCTACACTCGTCTTACACACAGAACAGCATCCCAAACTTACCCAAAACTCTTGGTTTTTTTCTAGTACTTTTTCTTCCTCTGGAAGTTCTCCTCCATTATTGTAGCTACAAGGATGTTTAATCACATACAGATGAAATGTGGCTATTTATTTTATTCAAACCATTTTTGAAAATGTCTATGGAAATCTTCATCGTTTTAAACCAATTAATCTGATTTGATTGCTGGAAGTTACTATGCAGTGAATTAGCACAAAAAGAATAAATGTAAACTACCAAAGGTAGATGGTCTCGCTGAACAGAGTTGTTGGATTTCCCCAGGCAACAAGAGCAAGGGTCTAATTATTTTAGACAACCCTTGTGCTCTCTTCATACCCTTGAGAACTCAGGGCTCTTATACACCTGATTTGCCTTAAACAAGATTCAGGCTTATATATCTATCTGCTTTAACCTTAACCACCATGCAAATGCAGTTACAGGTAAATAGGTGAGAGTAAATTGTCTCTTCCAGCAACATGCACAGCTGGACACCAAATCCTAGAACACAGGGTGCGGGGTGGTTGTGGTAGGGCTAGATTTTAGCTATGATATGAAACACTAAATATCACAATACAGTCCAAAATTTATGAAGAACATTTCCACAGCAATTAATAATGTCTTATGATGATGGAAAGCTAGAGGAAACCTTAATACTATAAATGAGCATTTCACAATCTTATCAATTAACTAATAAAGACAATAACAGCAACTTATTTCATTGACATAAAATCAAAGCAAAACAAAAATAAAAGAGGATCCTTCCAAAGTTATAACTAAACAATGTGAGTTAAATAGTCAAAGCTTCTGACATGACGTTGCCACAGCTTCATATTTCCATATTTCCCAAGGATCATGACCAGAAGAATGTATTAAAATTCAGAACTGAGTAAAGGGCTACAGTTAGCATTTTGTCCTGGACTTGCTAATCCAGTCAGCAGGGTTAAAATTGAAAATGGATTCAGGACTGCTTATGGGGTCTATCAACATCAGATGCACAGGCACACACTCTCTGAATTTTGCAATACTGAAGGCAAATCTGCTGTGGAATAAAGGGAAATTCCAGTGCCCACCGTTGTCTCCCAGAGGCTCTTATTGCCATGACAGTTCTTTAAAACTATTGAAATTTAAAGGAAAGGTGTGGGAGGGGATGGGAGAGGAAGGCTGGGTCTAAGCCGTTTAACCACAGCTCCAAGAATAGGAAATTTTGTTGTGCAGACGTGACAGATAAATGTTTAGTTTCTGAGGAAAAATTGAATGATTGAAACAGGGCAACTTTAGACAGTTCAGAACTTCAAAAGTTTTATAGAGGGGGCCTTGAATTATCGTTTAAATACGGAAGATCAAAAACATGCAGAGCCATAATTATGCAGTAGAATGAATTTTTCTTTGCAACACAGCGTAAAAGGGTGATGATTTTGCTCTGACCGCATTGAAATGAGCGGATGAGTTTTAATTAAAGCTGTTTAAACATAGCACAAAATGTACTCTTGTTTATGTTAAATCTGTTTAAACACTTGTATATTACAGGTTTGCACCAATGTGCTTGATTGATTTTGTTTCTACTGGGATAAATTTTCTAGCTTGGCAGTAAAGCTATGGCACAGCTACTTAACCACAGTGCAAGCTTCAACACTTCTTTCCTTTCCCTTTCAACTGTCTTTGGGATGCTTACTCCTTGCCAGAGTTATTTGTGGGCATAGTGGGGAATTGGAACAGGGAGTTGATCCAGGCTAGAAATAAACATTCTTCTCCCCCCAGGAGAATCAGTTACCCTATCCACCTCACCATGTCTCCTAAATGCTGTCAGTGTAATTGAGAAGGCAGCCCCTGATAAAGGAGCTGGGGTCATTTTTAGGAGAGGGCAGGCAGCATGGTAACAAACCTGAAACCATGTCTTGTGGCTACCTAGGGAACATCAGGTGATGTTTTCAGACATGTATCTTGTCATTTGAGTGCTGTATTTAAAACTTCTCTTAAAAAGGAAAAGAAGCAGAATTTTTTGCATGCCGAACTAGGAAAACATAAACTCATGCAGATGATCTGTACAAATGATTGAAATAGGCTGTTTAGGTTTTTCTTTAATGGCAGCCTGTTACTGAAAAACTATAGATTGATATGGACTTTCATGCACACTTACTGACTTCATCTTTGGTATGGTCAAAGGTTTAATCATTGATATTTGACTTGATTTCCTTATCTACAGGTAAAAATCTTCCATCTGCTTGTTACAAAAACAAGCTGTGATTCAGTGGTAGGGCTGTTAGTAAACATACAGTAACATAACAAGAATTTTTTTATTTTGCCAGGTAGTCTACAAAAGTCCTTACTGATACAAGCACACTTCATAAAATTTAGATATCAGACATTCCTACAATCACCCACAGCTGGAAAAGGTTTTCTATGATTTTTAATACAGCCAACAGAAGTTTTGTAGGATGAAGATTTGTTATTTCAGAGAAAAGGCAAAATGGAAAGAAAAAAAAACACAAAACAAACAAAAAACCAAATGCTAAAACAAAGCAAAACCCAAACAAAAATTAAGTTGCATGTAAAATGAAAATACTTTGTTTAAATTGAAAAAAAAAACCCAACAAACTGCATATAAACATAAACCAAAACTTCAGTTTTTCTTGCCATGATAAATAACAGAAATTAACACATTGCTCATCTTTAATAGTCTTATTTTGGATTTGAGGTGAGAATGGCATTCTTCTCTGAAGTGGCTTTGAATGATAGTTTGATTGACTTTTCCATTAGTCATTTGATTAATTAACCATTGTCTAATACTCACCATTGGTTGTTCAACACAACACAAAAATTACCAAAACATTTGACTTAAATTTTAATAAAAATATATTTTAATCAAAATGGTGAATAGAATGTTATTTGAAGCACCTCAATATATCTTATGAGTTTTACAGATGATAATTTCCAGATTTCTGGTATACTCTGTGAGATATCTGTTGTCTTGAATTGTTTAATAATTTCTCTTGATTTCTCTTATTTGGTATTAATGTCAATAGGTGAATGTAATAAACACTAATCTCCAAAGGTATTTATCATCTGGAATCAGTATTAAATGCTCTGAAATTTTTCAGTTGAATCAATTTTATTTCCTTTTTAAATTAAAGGTTGTCTGAGCTAAAGAGAACATTCATTTCTAATATATATTGATTCCTTTTCCTACCTGTAAAGAAACCTTATTATTCTCTGGTCCAAAATGTCTCTCTTTTTTAATTCTCGTTTAATCAGTTCCTCATTAAGACTTTGAAGGATCTAGAAATTTTCCTTACATTGACGATCCATCATTATCTGCTGGTTATACTTCACCACTGCCTTACATCAGTGAAGGAAAGTAATCCGCTTCCACACTAATAATTTCTGAATACAGTATAGCAGAAACAGCTGCAAAAAGCAATACTGAGATGGAAAAAAAAAAACCAAATTATGTTATAGTACTGGATAAAGGCAAAATTACTGGATTCATAAGTGAGAGTACTACTTATTTCCTCCATGGAACAATACTTCATGATGGTAACCTGTCAGATTGCCAGAACAACTTGACCAGTCTTTGATGAGGACTATTTTTCAAGCATTTTTCAAGAAAGCTTTGGATCTGCTGGAAATAATCTAGAGTCAAGGAGAGGGTTTGAGGAGAGGCCAGGAAACTACAGCATAAGGGGAAAGGTCAGATGGAAAGCAATGATTTGGCCAGAAGAGAAGATGAAGGGGCTATATGACACATCTGGTATTATAAAAAGAGCTTTGGAAAGGAGGCAGGAATAATTTTGCCCATGTCAGATAGGACAAAAACACACTGGCTAAATCTCCTAGAGGAAAATTGTGGATGGGATGTCAGGACAAATCTTTCTGGCAAAACTGTTAAAGACTTTGGTAAATCAAATTAAGAAAATGTGGTTTCCCCATCTTTGAAGAGTTTTTGTAAAAGATCATACAAACACCCATGGGAGTGATCACTGAGACTGCCTTGAGGCTGGCTTGTTTGATGTCTTGAAGTGTCTTCAAATCCTGTTGCCCTATACTTTGATGGGCTTACAGCAGTCACAGGACATTGATCCTTAAAGTGCACTGCCAACAGTGTTGTCTTCAGGGGTGGACAAAGCAAATGGCTTTTGAAACAAATGAGAATTTGAGGAGAGAAACCAGACAATTTAATAAAGGCGTAATATTTTCTTTCCCACACCACTAATTCATTTGCTGATCAAACTGGAAACAATGATTTTAATTCCTCCATTTTTTTTAGAAAGTATATTAAAAGCTGCGAGTACTGCCTATGACTTTGAGATGAACTTCAGTACAAACTTCATTGTATAAATGTTACATATCTTGAAAAATTACAAAATATTTTCACTGAAGAGAGGAAACAGGGTAAGGTATAAACATGATGCTACTTTTCTAAATTAATGAAACAGTTACTGTCTAAAGGAAAAAAGTGCTATTCAGGGGGAACAAGAATGTCAGTCACACTCATAAACCTTTACATGGTGGGCTCAGGCAGCTATCACAAATATCTGTCCCTCTGTTCTCCTTTTTAGTGGTGAGAATAACAGTGAACATGAAAGGTGTAGAGGAGGTACAATGTCACATTACGAGGAAGAAATTTCTGTGTTAATATAAGTGCCTTATTGATCCTTTATATACATTATTAATAGAAAACATGAAAAATAATATAACAGTTTTCAATAGAATTAAGATAGATTTAGAGAAAATATAATTACATTAGACTTTTTGGACTAATGTTAATAATGACAGAAAAGCCTACAACAAAAGATGTTTTAGGTACTGAATGCTAAATCCTAATAAAGAATAGGACAATTATTAGTATAGTCACGTATAATACAGGGAATCATCATAGCAGTCAGATGTTAATAACAAAAAAAAAAAACAACACAGAAACAGCTATTGTTTGCCTTTATATTTTCATACAAGCCAGTATTAAGGTATTCTTCCCCTATGTTCTAATAAACTGTGGGTATCCTGACCAGGCAATAAGCAAAAATCACTGATGAAGAAACGTTAACATTTAATTAAAAAGGTGAATAGCTATTTCATTACCAGGCTCTAATCACTGTTAAAGATTGTTGTTGCTTTTGTTTACTCTTGTTTAGGATGAAGTTTTGGCAATTAAAGCTACACTGTAAAGTACCCATTCTTTTACAAAATTATTTCAACTTGATTTGAGCCATTGCACAGCCTATTTTTGCCTTGGGAAGATCACCAAATGTTCTCTTGATTGTGCCGTCAGCCACAGGTTAAGATAATCAGTAAATCTGAAAAACAACAGAACCTCAGTACTATGCATACAAAAGCAGATTTAGTTAACCATGGCTGAGGGGAAAGGCATGACTGTGGTTCTGTTTTACTCTATGTGGTGCACATTAATAAATCTTACTCTTTTTATTGAAAGCACAGAGAGTACTGCTGCCTCATGATCTGGAGTGAACAGCAGTGTGATTGGGCTCTTGCCTGTTAGAGACACCTGAATATATTTTTTTGGCACCGACTTTTTTTTTCCCTTCCTAATTGAAAGTTGCCTCCTGATACACTGAAAAAATCCTCATCAACTTTAATGAGTTCGGACATCTGGGATGGGATTCAGTTACCTGAACATATGTGGCTAGTGATATCTAAGATGTTCTGGCTCATCCTACTTCCATCTGCACAGGAATAGTACAGATGTTCCCTAGATCCATCAACATAGGTGTGTTCAGTACTCCGGGATTTTTCAAATGTCAACAAATATCATGTTAAGACAACTAAATTAAGCACTGAACTCAGAATTTTATTCTCCTGCATATGTATATTTAGATGCTGAAAATAAGGTGTCCAAATCTCAGCCTGGATCTTGTCCTTCAATGTATTTGATCTGGCTGAGATGGAGTTAATTTTGCCCATAGGAGCCCTCACAGGGCTGTGCTTTGTATTGCTAGCTAGAAAGGTATTGAGAACAACCCAGTGTTTTGGCTACTGTTGAGCAGTGCTCCACAGCATCAAGATTGTCTCTACAATATCCCCTCTCACCAATAGCCTGTCAGTAGGCAAGATCTTGGGAAGGGACACAGACAGGAGAGCTGACCCCAGCTGACAAAAGGGATATTCCATATGATGTCTGCTCAGCAATAAAAGCTAAAAGAAAAAAGGGGGGGCGGGGGCGAGTGAGGGGGCATTCCTTATAGTGTCATTTTAATTCTGGAGCAACTGCTATGTGCACTGAAGCCCGCCTTCTCGGGAAGTGGCTGGACATGGCTTGCTGATAGGAAGTAGGGAACAAATCTGTGTTCCTTTGCTTCTGTGCACAGCCTTCTATTTTGTGTTACTAAACTGGCTTTATTTTGTCCCACGAGTTTCTTCCATCTTTTCTCCCACCTTGTCCTTCTGAGGATGGTTAGTGACAGAGCAGCTGGGTGGGCACATGGCCTTCAGTCAAGGTTAACTTAGAACAGTCCTTTTTGGTGCCAAACATGGGGCATGAGGAATTTGAGATAAAGACAGTAATTGGAAGAGGTAATGGGCAAAACATGGAATGAACGCAGCTAGAGAGAAGTGGAATGATAGTGGGGAATTTCTGTAATTTTAATTGCAATTGTGGTGAAAGGGTAAGAGAATTCAGGAGTGAAGTTAAGCCTGGAAAGAAGGGAGGGGTTGGGTTAGGGTTTTAAGATTTAGTTTTTATTTCTCATTATGAATGGGGCTTTGAACAGCCTTGTATAGTGGAAAGTGTCCCTGCCCATGGCAGGGAGGTTGGAACTAGGTCCATTTCAACCCAAACCATTCTATGGTTATCTTATTCTGATTTGATTTGTAATAAATTGAATTCATTGCCCCAGGTCAAGTCTGTTTTGCCCATGACAGTAAATGGTGAGTGGTCTCCCCCTGTCCTTACCTCAGCCCATGAGCCTTTTGTTACATTTTCTCTTCTGTGTTCCATTGAGGATGGGAGTGATAGAACAGCTTTGGCGGGCACTTGGCATCCAGCCAGGGTCAACCCACCACACCATCTTAAAAGTCTATTTATGGCATGCTGCCTTTAGAATAAATTGAAAGCATTTCACCTCCAGAAGAAGTGCCAAACCTTGGGTGAGACCTATTCTGCTTGCTCCAAGATCTGATCTTAAGGTCCTTTCCAACCCTAACTATTCTATGATTCTATGATTCTAAGACTGAGAAATGATTAGTCATATTTATACAATGCCTAGTAGAGTGGAAGCTCAGAGTGGAAGCTCAAAGTGGAAGAGCTAGCCTTGGTCACAGTCAAATAGGTAAGTCAGTGATATCCAAGTGGCAGACACAGTGTTGATGATGCAGTGTTAACAGCAGCACAAGATGAGTTAAGTGTTCACTCTTGGTGGCCCATAGACCACAGATAAGACTGTGCCTGTGGTTATTCTGCAGACAGTTTAACATTGTAAAATGTTGGACCGAAAAGTAGGGGTTCTGGTTACATTGGTTACAGTAGTAATGAGAAAAGTAAGAAACATGTTATTATTTTGATTACACAGTAGCAACTGAGTAATTACACAATGTGGTAATTCAGGAATGACTAAAGAGAAAAGGGAACCATAATTAACTACTCTATCTTGAAACATAGACTCTTATTTGAGGAAATGACATAATAACATGGAAGTAATCTCTCCTCACAAACTTGAGTACTGTAGAAATAGTTCTCAGCTCAGACAATTTGTTCACCTTAGGAAAGTACTGGCATAATAACTTCTGAAGGAAAACAAGAAGAAATATATGCATATAAAAGTGTATACACATACATATACATATATATACATATACATGGGGGTGTAAATGAGTTAAACTACGATGATTACGATACATTTACAAGGGTTTTTTGAGAATAAACTGATTGACTGCTTTCTAACTAGCCATCAGATACAATGTCTTTTCATGTACAGTTTTGAACTGCCATTCTAGGTAGTTCAATGTTTTATTTTAAGTTTTAAGAATCTGTATTTAGGCTCCTGAAACTATCTTCAGGACTCAGTAGAAAGACCAAAGATGAGATTACTCCAATGAACAAAATCTCTCTTTTAGCTATTCCAGCCTTTTCAGAGAGTTCAGGATATCTGTGATCTAATACTGAGTCTGACCACAGACTAGTTCCATTATTTAAGCAGGACTATACAAAGACTCAAAGGTTTTCTCATTGAGAAATTGGGTTGGTTTTTTTACAAATTTTCTATTTTCCCACTCTTTATCATTATCTTCAAAAATCAGGCTTGGTCAATATTCTTCTTATTGCTTACTCCACAAAGCTTCTGGTACCTTCCAAAAGTATGTATCATCCTGGACTAAAGTACTGAGTAAAGAAAAAAAATATCCATACTTACAACAGAGACGAAAGGAAGAGGTATCTTTCAAAATAGCGATACTTGTGAAACTAGCTCAAGAAATCGGCCCATGGAGAAGTTTTAAGCCATGTGTCTTTTCCACAAAATTGAGCTGTCACATTTAAATGAATCTCTCAAAAAGTAGTTGTTCCACACCTGATGAGTCTCTTTGTAGCATATCTTAACACATTGATGTAAGTTATATCAGCCTTTTTTCATCTTACACATATATCTCCTCTCTTACGATGGTGTCATACTGTGATCATTTGGACTAGATGGTAACCACTGATAAACAGAGAAGGGACACCTCACCATGACACTTCTTTCCGCTATCATTTAGACTAACAAGGACTATCTGCACCTCTTTTCCTTACAAGGGAGTACCAGCTTACTTAGCTTACTGGGGTGCAAACAAATTTTGGAGGTTTACTGAAATGACTATAAAATACATTCTCCATCTACTCCATTATATTTGCCATATTTTGATGGCTTTGAATGATGGATAAATTTGAGGAAACCCAGAAAAATACAGTTGTTTTATTACAGTCCTTCACAGATGCAGGGAATAACAACAACAAAAAGACAAAAGAAAAAAAAAAAGCCACAACCAAGCAAACAAAATTAAAAGCAAAAAACCCCAGACAGTATAAAAAAACCTCAAACAAGAAAAAAAAAAGCAGGTTTCTCTTGGATGATCCATTACTACAAATACCAGTTATGTAAGACTCACTCTAGCTATAACAACTGAGGTAGCTAAGTATTTTAACCCTAATCTAATGCTACAGCAATGAAGATTTAATTCTATGACAGATGGCTGTTTAACTACGAAGATCCACACTGACAGTGATTCACATCCTCCCCTGGCAACCAGCTCCGCAGCCTAGTTTTTCTTCTAGTTATGAAGTTTTTCCTAATATTCAATCTAATTCTTCCCTGTTGTAAAGCCATTTCTTCTGCCCATAATGATGAGAAGGAATAAATTATGCTTGTCTCTTAAGTAACATCTTTTTTAGCCATCCCCAGTTAACCACCGATCTCCCTTTGTCTCTGGAATTGTATATCAATTCTTTAAGGTTTGTTTCTGAGACCTTGCTTGCCCAACTTCTTTATTCTAGCAGCTTTCTCTGAGCTCCCTCTGGTCACTCTTATTTAATAGCAAACTTGTAGTGTTTATAAATATATTGTCACACAAAGGAAATAAAACAGAATTTTAAAATTTCTTTTGAATGCCATGTAAAACCCAGCATCATGTCAAAGGCTTCTTTTTCATTGAGACTTAAATGTGATTAAATGCTCAAAAAAGAAGTAAGATATAGCCTCAGTTTATTTCTTTTAATGTCATATACTCTACAATGTCTATGCCAGCAGCGACTTGAGATGTAGTTTAACTGCTCCAGGCAAGGTGTGGTTGAAAAGACCCTGCCTGGGTAGGATCTATAGCTTCTATCCTCCACCAAAAAGAATTTCTCTCATTTCAGTCCTTATCACATCTGAAGCTTGCAGCCAACAGATCTGCAGATCAGCTGGCCATACCTGTAGCATAATGGCCATCAGCTGACTTGAGCCTCCTGCTTTTATGCAGCTCCCTGGTCCCTCCTGCTCACTAAAGTTATCAGTATTTGTAGAACTACAGGATTTCCAACTCAATATGTAGTCTGGAAAGATTCTATATATTTTTTGTAAAGAAAGTGACTCTACCATTGCTTTCTCCTATCTGATCAAAAGCCTGAAGGAAGTTAAACTGCAGGCATTATCTTGATTTTGTGGTCTTCCAAGTTCCTCATAAAGACAAAAGGAGAGGTAGAGAATGACTGAACCATAGTACTGGGAACGGGCAGTGTGACCAATTGACCTCTGAAACAGCAAAAGTCATCAAACTTCCCGTTTGTTCTCTGATCAGAAAGGGGGAAGTGTAGTAATTTCCCTCTCTCATTCCTCTCTATGTCAGGATACACACATGCTAGCAAAACACCACTTCATACAAGGGTTTGGGCAGAGACTTGTACAGGAAGAAATAAACTGCAAACAAAGCAGAGTTGTAAACTTATGTAAGTCTTGTCAGAATCAGGAAACCATTTATAAATCTAGTTCACTTCTGGGAAATATTTGGCGTAGGATATATAAATGACAGAACTTGTGGCAACTGTGATTCTCCTCTGGCATGTTCTTGGAGGATGAGCAAGGAGGCTCAAAATGTTCCTTATTTATCTGTCTTGGATGACACATAGCAACGAGGTGAGCTAATCAACATGATAATTAAGTAATTTAATATTCAGCATTTATTGTGTAATAACAATAAACTGCATTTTGAACATCTAGTAGTTACAGTGAGATGTATTACTCATGAATGCAAAGAAATACACATTTCCCCCTTATGTGCACAGTAAGGAAAAAGCAGAAATCTGCCTTCTAGACTGATTCACCATTTCACTTAATGGCACTGTGTATCTCATTTCCTGGGAAGTTTCAAGCAGTGAAATCATTCTTGACACCCTGTCCTTACACAAGAGCTACATGCAATTATCACACCAAAGTGACAACATGATCTGAAGTTTGGATGAGGGTAAGAGGGTAAAGTGTCAGTAACAGCTTTATTAATATGACAGGACACTTGAATGTCTCAACTGGAATGAGTGTCTCCAGAATTGTAGACCTTGGTGTTGACAGCAAACATCTCACCATGGTTATTAGACAACTGCTTGCTTCTGACCATTTGGTGCTACTCAAATTCTGAGTGAGTATCAGCAGAGAAAGATGTTGTCTCCAGGTAGTAAATGTGCAATATAGAATTTGAAAAACTTCCAGATGAAGAGTTTGGGGTTTGATTTTGGTGCTAGGTTTTTTTTCCCTCTTCCTTTCCCCCAATACATATATATAATCAGTTTTTTTCTGGAGGGCAAAGGGGAAGGAAAGGGCTTGGCTGGATTTTGGCTTGTTGTCTTTTTTAAGGAAATACTCCTTTTTTTTTCTGCTGAGATGTTATCATAGTCTACATTGGCCATACAACTTCATAAACCTTTTTCAAAAGACTGTGTGACTGACATTTTTCAAGCCTATTTTTCACTTGATATAGAATAAACAAATTTTTTTCTTTTCCTTTTTTTTTTTTTCCTCTCTCTCTTGGAATCTCCTTTGCCCTAAAAGAAAGCAAAAGATGACCTTTCACCTGTTGTCCTGATAAGCTACACCTCTTGCTTTTGTATCAATTCACTGATAGAAAAAGGTGGAAATTTGCTCTTAGTCCTTACCACTGACTCTCAGCTCTGTCATAAGGGTTGAGAATATCTCAGAATACCCCAGTCACAGTGTTTTTTGAGTTGTCACCAATCAACAGGAAGCCAATGTTTTTTTTAGCAGAAAAGGTTCTCAAACATCAGTTGTCATACCAAGCTCTAGCCATGCTGTAAAATGTAATTGTGCTCACTGACTTTGGTGCATGATCCAATCTGGTAGCTCTGTTCTCACCAGCTATGAATGCAAGGTAACTTAGCCTTCAATGTGTTTATCTTATTCACACTAACAGTACATACATGGGCAATTACTAGTTGCTGGGTGACAAATATGCAACCCTGCCAATTTCACAAGAATGTGTCTGGTTGTGCTTAAGTCCCTTACTACAGGATCTACTAGGCATTTGAAATGGTTAGAAGTTCATTCCACTCAACTCTAACAAAAAGGCAGACTTCTGGCCAAAGTCAAGAGTTTGAGCAATAACTCTCAAAAGGATGAACAGCTGTGAAAGAAGAGCGAGCTATTTATACAACATGGTTTATTATAAGCCATTGATGAGATCAGAACAGTGCCATCATAGCTGTAAAAATGCGTGAGTTGGAGTTGAAAAATGTATTTAAAAAGAACAAAACAATATAACTTTTATCTTCACCTGCTCTGAAGCACTTGCTACATTATGAAAGTGAGACAGTTGTTGAAAAGATCTTCAAAAGGCTGCAAGAAGGAAGAAGTGGCTGATCACACTTCTATCAGAGAAAGGAATCTTAAATACTCAAAGATATGACATCTATCCTTCTTTTCCAGTTTAGACAAGGAAATTAGAGTAAGTCAGCTACATACTTTTTCAAAGCAACATTTTACTGTTTGTTTTTTTTTTCCTACCTCAATAATAGCTCTCATGAGAAGAGTTAATGCAACATTCAGCAAGTAAAATGTTGTGGTCTTTTGTCTACAGCCAGTACACATGACACTTTTTGAGCAATGGAAAAAAAATAATTATAGATACCTGACTTTTTTTAAAAATAAGTTTTGCACAATGTGGATGGGAAAGAAGAGAGCAAGCAGGACACCAGAGTATTCTTTCAGTGAGTTGCACATTATATTGTATGATGTACATCTTGACAAGGCATTGTCTTGATATTTGTCATAGGTTTTTTAGAATATTAAAACCGCCCTTAGAACTACAGTGCAACAGGGACCATGTTTAAACTCTGAAAAACAGAGACTGGTATTAAACTAGAAATTCTGTCTATAACTTCATCCTGTGTAATTATGTCAATAAAATAATGGCAATAAAAATGATTTGAAAACTGTACCCCAGAGTATTTGCAAGTCAGTAAGTAGTTAAACTTCACAGAACCTTTGTAATAAAAAGTTAATTTTGCATTTTAATATTAAAATATTCGGAGAGACCTTGCTGCTAGTGTCATAATTACTGGATAAATACAGGCAATTGATTTCCACATGCATCCTTCTGCTTCAGCATAGTTCTGTCCAAGTCAGAGGGAGGGAAACTGAGGCAATGACATATCATAAGTGAAGTTTTCAGAAATATGAGTGAATTAGGAACAGAATTCCCCAGAAAATAATGTTGAGGTTTGAGTTCCTAATTCAGTCCAATTTGAAAATCTCACCTCAAGGGAAGAAAAATCAAACTTTGATGTTGCTCTTCCACACCTATATTTAGGTGTGTGTTTGAGTTTGACACTAATGTACTCTGAATGTCTGCAAATATCCTCTTTTTACCCCCTTCTTTTTTTTTTGCCAGCACTTACATGGACATTGTTTCTTTTTCCTTTGGGATAGCAAATATTGCCTAACATAATTTGGCTGATACCAGAAATGGAATTGATGGCTGGGCCAGATCAAAACCCAGGGCCCTTCCTTCACTCCTATTTTCTAGACGTTAGCTCATGTTCTTTGAAAAGCTCATGTTCTTTGCTGCAACTTCACTGCTATCAGTGCATTAAGCTGTAATTTGGGATGACTTGGCTTCTGTTGTGATTAAATTGAACTCTTATCATAACCCAAATACAAGTTCTCGTTGTGTGTTTTCCCAGAACACAACAATATTGGCTTAACACCAAGCTGGCAGTCTGCACTCTAGGTCTTGGCTAGGAAATTATATTTGTAGATTGGTACACATACAAACACTCCTATATACACATGAGCATACACCCTCACACGCACATCCGCACACTATTTCAAGCACTAAGATATGACAGTGCCAGAGGAGACTAGAAAATCTCTGGAAGAAAGACATATGGAAGCTAAAAATTTATTTGAGATGTAAAAACCTCTTTGATCCACTTTGAAACTCCAGTTCCCACTCTCGGTAGCTATGAGGTAACCAAAGCCTTTCAGAGACCAGCATTAAGGGACTCCATACAAGAGAATTGCTCCAAATCTTTAATTTTTAAAATCATTATTTTTCCTTTTATTTGACCACAAGTCTTCCTTCCCCAGCTCCTTTCTTCACTGACAATATTTATTAAGGGCACGCAGCCCCACTTTCCAACTTTTTGTGAGTAGGAGAGGAGAAAACACATTGTACATCCCACCCATCTAAACATCCTGGCAAGTCACTTGAGTCTCACTGTCTCCTTATTCTGTTTGTTTGCAGAATCTATTTTATTTTAAAGAACAGAGTCCTTCAAACTAGTAAAAAGCTGTATCTCCGGATGCCAAAGGGACAACACAGAGCCACTTTGTAAAGCAGATTGGCTGTCCTCCCTGCTCAGAGAGAGAAGAACCTAACTGAGGAATGTCACTTGGATGTCACTGAAAGCAGTTTGTCAAGTTGTCAAAGGGTCTCTGCACCTCATTGGAGCCAGCCATGGGAGAGGAAGGAGGGAAATCTCCATCCCAAAACTGCCTCTGTCACACTGGGAGATTAAGAATTGGACTTTGTCAGGGAGAACAGGGACAACTCCTGGGAGAAACATCACCTGTGTTCAACACACTTGAGCCAATATCATAGTAATTAATCTTGACAAGCCTTACAGATTTTATCCCTTCCCAGTATCTTCAGTACGCTTTCTGATTTTCTTCAAAGAGCATTTCTCCTCTGCTGAACCACAGCATGTTCTGTTCATCCCTCTTTCACAGACAGCAAAAAGGATGCTTTTCAAGAAGCACCCGAAGGAGCTTAATGTAATAAACCTCCATGATGCAGGAGATCAATTGTCTCTCAGAGCTCGGGCACGCAGCAGCCATGAAGTCTGAATACAATACACTTTCCACTACAGTAAGTCTTTGCTTGGCGAAGTTTTCCCATCAAATGACTTACCTGTGTGGGCAGCAATACTTCCCTGCTGGTCTCATTCTTCCAGCCTTCCTCTCCCACCTCAACCATTGTCAGACCTTCAGTCACACCTGTGACCTAGTCTAGCAGTCGTCATGTCTTTTGGCCCCATGTCAGACAAAGACTTTTTTTAAGCTATCTGACAAAGCTATACCACGTTCAAAAGGCCTTGAATGACTCAATCCAAGGAGAAAATGTTTGTAGATTACATTTGCTGGAGTAAATACTGGGTTTAGTTTTCCTGCTCAAATTTTAGCTCAGACGAGAAGGTGTATTCCCCAGTCACATAATGCCAGCAAGCAACAAAATAATCTATTCACCCTACAATGCATCTTTCTGCTGCTCACAGATTGCATTGGTAACAACCTGCAAAAAGATCACAGGTTTTAATTCCTGTCCTGACAGACTGAGAATGTGGTTTTCTCTTTGCGCTTGTTCCACAAAAATATTCTGCAGACAGTAAGCAAAAGGCTTACTTGCATGTCCTTCACCACCACAATGTCATTGAATGTTTGTCACTCAATGGACAAGATGTGAACTTTGCCTCCGGGCAGTTAAACCTCTGCTATGTCCCTGTTTGTTTACCAGCCTAATTTTGATAGGCGCTTCAATTTCTAACAATAGCTGGGTAAAAGCAAGAAATGGAGCAGGACATACAGATATTTTCAGCCACCTGTGAAGCAGCTGGCAATTTCTACAGTGTGCTGTGAAAAAGTCCTAGATAAAAATTAAGAAGATAAAGCAGCTATAGGTAATGCTTTAAGGCATCTTTTTCAAACCTGGTATATTTAAGGAAGGGTGTTTTCTTCTGTGGCAAAAAAAAAAACCAGTGTAAAGAAAATAATAGAAATCAAAAAAAGACTCCCATTATTTATGGTTCTAGTCAAAGTTGTACATCTGGGAATGCTGCTGGGTTTTTCAGCAGGGAAAATGAGAGAGGAGGCTGATCCAAGACACATAAATGCATAGGATCACCAAAAAATGTCTACAGCAAAGCAGACTCAGAGGGCATGTATTGTGCGTTCTTTGGAACACATGAGAAACTAAGAGATGACCTTTGCAAATTTAAGCTTTTGGTTATTTGCTTCCTGCCTCCAAACCAGGTTGTCTATCTAGTTTCCTCCTTTTAGACTTCTCTTTCCTCTGCATCTTGTCTCCAGTCTTTCCACTGCATCTCGTACCTTTAGTAATCAGATAGCATTTATAAAACTTTTTTATTTTTTCCCAGAAGGAAGGAAGTAGGGGGGATTTTTCATGCTGAAATAGCCATATTATTGCACAAAATTATACCATGGCCCCAAGAAATCAGCAATGTAAATATAAGGTGAAAGCATTTTCCATTTATATGGCAATAACTGGTGTTTCTCAAAGGACAGCATATGTTATTTGTGTAAAAGCATAAATTAGCCTAATGGGACCAGAGTGGATTCAAGGCAACTATTTACACTGCCTTACACCCCAGTTAGTCCCAGATGCTGCTCTTTCACACCTCAACAGAATCCAAATTTAGACTCTGCTTTTCCACCTGCTGCTTGCCTCCCTTGTTGAGTCCAACCTTTCATTTCCCAGGACTCCTAAGGCCCTTATATCACTTCATGTATCTTTCATAGAGGCGATTAGTGAGAACTTGGGGTCGGAAACCTGGGGGTGCATTATACCCAGCAAATTAAGAACATTAAAAGAAAGAGCTTGGAAGACAGGTAAAAGTAAATAAATAAATAAATAAGTATATGTCTCTCCAAGTCACCAGCTACCTAGGGATAGTTATGCTAATCAGGTTGCTTCATGAAGGCTTGCTGTATTTCAGGTCAAGCTTCTTGAAGCGCTACTCATCCTTATCCTTCCTTTTGGTTCCTAACCTAATGTTTGACTTCTAATTTTCCCTCCTCCCAGATGTCTCCTTTCAGCTGTCCAGGTTTCAATCCAACTTCTATTTCAGTTCTTTGTCAAGTAGGAGTATGCTGGAATTAGCAGTCTCTGTGATAGTCAGAGATTTTATCTTTTATTTTGATTAGAATAGGAAAAAAAGGAGAAAGAAGGAGAAGAGGCTTCAGTTTCAGAAAAGCATTTTATGCAGAATGGAGTAAGTCCAGAGTATACAGAGTGTGCAAGGGAGATACTATATCCTGGTCTCCATCAAAAGGAGCATGACCCGCAGGTCAAAGGAGGTGATCCTGCCCCTCTACTCTGCTCTCGTGAGACCTCACTTGGAGTATTGTGTGCAGTTCTGGTGTCCTCAACATAAAATGGCATTAAAGTGTTGGAACAAGTCCAGAGAAGGGCCATGAGGATGATCAGGGGACTGGAGCACCTCCTGGATGAAGACAGGCTGAGAAAGTTGAGGTTGTTCAGCCTGGAGAAGAGAAGGCTGGCATGGAGACCTGTCCTGGGTTCAGCAGTA
This sequence comes from Pezoporus occidentalis, assembly GCF_034315485.1. NCBI lineage: Eukaryota > Metazoa > Chordata > Aves > Psittaciformes > Psittacidae > Pezoporus > Pezoporus occidentalis. Next base: position 423,231 of record NW_026914180.1, read on the forward strand.
GCAGTCATTTTTCTGCTTCGTGGTAGCTGGTGCAGTGCTGTGTTTTGACTTTCAGCCTGGGAACAGAGCTGATAACAAGGATGTTTTGGTTTGGCCAAGGACTTTGTGAGCCTCATGCTCTGCCAGGGAGGAGGGGAAGCCGGGAGGAAGCAGAGACAGGACACCTGACCCAAACTGACCAAAGAGGTATTCCATACCACAGCACGTCATGCCCAGGATGTAACTGGGAGTTACCCAGAAGGGATGGGACTGCAGGGTTGGAGGAGGTATGGGTCGGTGCTTGGTTGGGCTGGGGGCGTGAGTTATTGGCTGGCTGGTGGTGACGTGATGTATTCTATTCCCTTGTTATTTCCTTTATCATTGTTATTATTGGTGGTAGCAGTAGTGATCTGTGTTATACCTTAGTTACTAAACTGTTCTTATCTCAGCCTGGGGGGAGTTGCATTCTTTTGATTCTCCTCTCCGTCCCTCCAGGAGTAGGGGGAGGGCAAGAAGAGGGGGAAGTGAGTGAACAAGCTGTCTGGCTGGGTTTAAACCATGACAAGACCTCGTAGCAGCCTTCCAGTATCTGAAGGGGGACTAGAAGGATGCTGGGGAGGGACTCTTCATTAGGACTGTAGTTATAGGACAAGGGGTAACGAGTTCAAACTTAAACAGGGGAAGTTTGGACTGGATATAAGGAGGAAGTTCTTTACTGTTAGGGTGGTGAGGTGCTGGAATGGGTTGTGAAATGTGAATGCTCCATCCCTGGCAGTGTTCCAGGCCAGGTTGGACAGAGCCTTGGGTGTCATGGTTTAGTGTGAGGTGTCCCTGGCCATGGCAGGGGGGTTGAAACTAGGTGATCTTAAGGTCCTTTCCAACCCCAACTGTTCTATGATTCTATGATTCTATATCCTGAAATACAGTAGGTGCCAGAAGCCCTGTAAGAAGGATGGACACTGAGTAGCCCAGTTCCCATTTTTATGGTGTGCTGATGAACAACGAACACCTGCTCTGAAACTCAATGAGGTGAGCAGGAAGAACAAATTCCCATTAAGGCAGTGACAAAGTTGTGAAATACATCATCATCAGGGCCAGGTACTAAGCAAAAATGGGACTGGTCCAATTACATATTTCAGTAAGAAACAGAGGAAAGTCAAATCATACTGGGGTAAAAGTTAATGAAGAAGATCTGAAGTAAAAAAGAATAGAAATATTATGAGGTATGGGAAGAAGAAAAGATGCGAAAGCAGTAACATTTTGACAAAGGGTTTTTCCTCGTAATGTGGCAAACATAGTCCCATCTCCAGCCTGTTTGACTGAAGGGAACAAGGGAGCAAAGCAGAACAACCTTTCTAAAACTCTCTGAAAAGAATCAGAGAACAGTTCCTGCTGTGGGTCATTTTTCAGTCTCCAGTTCAAACGTACCACAGCCTCCTTGTTCCCACAGTACAGGCCTGACCTTAAAATCTTTCACGAGCTTTTGTTAACTGCAGCCCAGCTGGTTGCAGTGTTCCAGCCATCTGCTACTATTTTTAAGACTCCAGGTTGCAGACAGCTTTCTTTAGCTACCACTCCTCTGAGGATTGCCTTAAACAGAACTGCACAAAGTAGCAAGCCCCCCTGTTAACATCCTTGGGATCCTGAGGGATTGAAGCGCAGCAGAAAAGAAGGCAGGACTGATTTTGTGCAAATAAGGATGTTTAATTTCAGAGCCATTCCTATGGAATCTCAACTCCAGAGGGCCTGGGAGGCTTCACACTTAAATACATAGCCACCAGGCAGCAGTTAGGCCAACTGCATGAACTGCCAGCTGAATTTGGGTAAGGAAGATGTGGAAAAAAAAGGAACTTTTGTGTCACCTTCAGAGGAAGATTTCTTGGTTTTAGTGGTCGTTGAAGGCTATAGATTTAGACAGAGAAAGCTGTCTATTCAGGAAGTTTAAGGTTTCTGCCTACTGTCTGTCCTTCCTGTTTGCATCTCCACTAGAGCGGGTTTTGGCTTCAAGCATTCCCAGGAAATGCCCAAGTTTGGCTTGTCTGTTCTGTCGCATGTCACATGAAAGACAGGTCTTGAAAATCTTTACAGAGCAATCAACTGCTCCCACCAGCCTAAGGGACAAGTTAATCAGACAGCCTATTACCTAAAATGTTAGTGTTTTTCTGGATTCCTATTACAGTATAAGTAAATAGTATCTGTCTAAATCTAGATGCAATTGGGAGGCAGTTGACACATTTGAATGTAAAAACCTTTTTTTTCATCAGACAGACTTTCTTGACAAGACTACGCTGAATGTCTTCTCTGGTGATTTACATTAATGCTGGCAAGGAATTACTTTTAATTTTTGATAATTTATGTATTTACCCTTTGGATGTTAAACTAAGTTGTAAGTTCAAAACCGGACAGTAAAGATTAATGTCAAGCATTGCAAATGCTTTTTTTTTGTCAAAAAAAGTATTTTTATTTTATTTTATTTAAAACTACAGGTCCTGTCTTGGTGTTCTCTTTATATATGTATATATAGGCACATACAAAAGAGTCTAGTCTTTATTAAACTCAAACAAGTCCTCATCAGTATTGTCAGGGAAGTTTCCAGTTGTTCAACTAATCTTAATGTTTTTGTCATCTGAATAGCTTTTTATGTTTTGCTAACTGAATTCAGTAGACCTGCAGTGACTTCAATGGGTGCTTAGAAAATTATCTCACACATGGACTTAAATTTAGATGGCTTGGCTTACAAGGCAAAACAAATTTTGCCTGGAATAACAGAATTAAACTGAATCGCAATATCAATAAAAATAATAATGTGATTCAAAACACTGCAGGATAAAATACAAAAAGATGTTCCCCCCCATAAAAGCACAAGAATTAAAACCCCAAAAAACCCCAAACAAAACAAAAATATCCCAAATCAAAGCAGTAAAACAGGTCTGTCCAAATCATTCCTATGAATATAATACGAACTGCAATCCGAATCTTCATCGAAAGTCACCCAAGAACTGTGTTACATATTCGCTGGAATAATAGGAGTTGGGAAAGTGTGTTCTACACAGACTCATTAGTAATTTTAAGTATCTCTGCCCCACATACATGTTTTTCTGTATGTAAGACTACATGCGCAGAAGTTTGTACACCTACACATACTCACTTCTTACTGAGCCATATGCAAGTTATACACACTAGTCAGAGTATTTACCTTGGCACAGTTCACCTACCACAACAGAGTGTGTGATCAGACTGTTTTCCTCATCTATCATTGAATGTCATACATTACCAACTAGTTAAATCTCTAGACCCTGCATTTCTTTCATTTCTATTTCATTTTCTTTATGAGTGCAAAACATTCCAGTGAATTTATTAAGCTAAGCTCATAGGACTGGGTACCATTAAAACCATTTATGCTGATTTATGTTTGGAATAAATGTGTACTGGTGAACCCCTACAGTTTTTCTGACACCATTATTAAAATTTAACAATGATTTCAGTGTTTGAATGGGCTCAGGAAACAGCTATTATTTTTCAAGAAGCCAAAGTCAAGGCTTCTTAACAATATTGGGCAAAACTGAATAATTGGACAAACAATCCCTTAAGGAAAGAAAGAGGTTATTGTTCATACAGTGGAAACCCTAGCATAATAATTAACCACTCGTAAAGTTTTGACGAAAGGTCAGATTCAATAGAAGCACAAAGTGCTTGAAAAATCACGTGAGAAGTCCTCATGTGACAAGTCAGAGTACTTGACAGAGAACTTGAACAGAATTCGAACACGTAAAACTTAAGTCCCTAAATCACTTAGGTGTCTACACAGAACCTAAGTTTTCTTTAAAGTCCCTCAAAGACCAAAGTTCAAGTTCTGAACAGTTCCACAGTTTTACCCCTGCCAGCAGTCAGAAATCAGCAGTTTCTCCAAGTTGTCTGAAAACAGTCATTTCTACATTGCACTTGATCCAGATCAAGAGGACATGAGTCTTAACCAAAGGTGTCCATCACCTCGTTTGCTTTCAGTTTTCTAAAAGTTCATTTCTGTGCATTCACTGGACAGAAATAGGTGAAAACTGAGAGCAAGTACTTCCATCCTAAAAATGTCACCAAGGCATACTTAGTTATTTCAGGATGTTTGTATTAGTAAATAAAATTATCCAGTGACTGTCTGCTAGACCTAAAAGCAAGTAGTATGATATGATTTGTCACAATACAAGTCTGCTTTTCCCACTTTAAGATGGCTTTGTCCAAACCACATGTTTGGAACAACCTAGACATATAAATCTCATTCTGTCAGATCATGTCTCTTTCACCAATAACCTATACAAAGAAAGGCTTATTGAAGTGCACTTTGAAGACTGACAGAAAAGGACTAACATGGATTAGCAAGGAGTAAGACATACAGAAATCAGAGTCTTACTGTGTAATGCACGCAGCCGTCAGGACTTTCTAGGGTTCCCCACCAGCAGCAGATGGGTTAGTGCTGCTGGGACACAAAGGCAGGGTGTCAAATTAGCACCTCATAGACCTTTCTAGCTATTACATATTGAAATAAGTGTTTGAGATTCACTCCCATGCCTGGCTAATGGTCAGACAGAGCCGATATCAAATCTCTTATAGCAGACATGAAAGTCCTAGTGTCCACTCCCTAGTATCACAACATTTTACACTACCATGACAACACAAAACACTGTGAAGCCAGATAGGAATATGATTTGGCTCTTCTTTCACTCCTTGAACAATGCTAAAACCTTTCTGAGTAAATCAGATCTGGCTCCAAGACAGAAAATACAGTCACAGTACAAGTGACCTCTCTTCCCACGCAGCACTGGTAGGATATAAAATCAGGCAGGCCCATCACTTTCCCCTCTTCCCTTTAATTCATGCCAGGTTCTTCTGGATTATGTGAAATTGCATAAGACGAAAAAGTTGGAGACCCCTAAGGGAAACCAAGTGTGTGCTGTATCTTGTAGTTTTCATAGTCACATCTGACTTCTGGATAGATTTCTACCTGCAAGTGTTCCATTTACTTTTCAGGAAAAAAAAAAAAGAAAAACAAAAAAAGCATGACTGTTTCTGACTGTTTCCAGCAATTGCACTTAACAGCCACTCTTTGGCAAAGAGCTTCTGTTTGGCTCCCATGCTTCCAGGAAACATTGTTTTGCTTGTTTTCAATGAGAAAAAAAATAAAAATAAAAATCATAAACGGTCCCTCCAGGTTTTTGACTAGGAGTAAGTATAAATCCCTTAGAAAAAGGAACTAGCCACAAACTAAAGGGAGAAGAGATTAAATGGAGGGATCACCTTTAACTGTTAGAACTCCTTCTCATGACCTTGAAAATTAAGTGTAAAGGGGAAGAAAAGGAAAGAAATTACTAGAAATGATACCAAAATAGGCAAATAGCATCACTATGTTGATAATTTTCCACCAGCTTCTTAATTCCTGCTCTAAGACAAGAATAGAAACAAAAAAGAGGAAATGGCACAATGAGGGCAATTCATGGCAAATATTAGAGCATGGCAGGTCAGGAAGTTCAGGAGATCATGAAAAAGGGAGTGGATTGAGTTTCTGGGTTCTTTTTTATAAAAATCTATAAATCTCATAACACAATGACTGAAAAAGTCAAAGACCTTTTGCTCAAACAGGCATGTCTCAAGGGCAGTAGGGTGTACAGTTCCCTACAGCATGAAAGGAGAATGAATCCTTTTGAATACTAATAAAATCCACAAATCAGTTGCCTTTTAGGTGGTGGGTCATTTCCCTCCATCCATTCTTCATTCCTGTGTTTATTTAGTTGTCAGTCTCTTTACCAAATTCTGAAGAATACAACAATTTATCACAGTATTACAGGCAACAGGGCTGATGTCCACATCTAAACACCATTACAGCTGAGGTAGGTAACCGGTTCTAATAATAGCTATTACCTATTTCTCCCTGCAGGACTAGACATGGTGTAGAAGAAAAGGAATAGCAGTGGGCAGACATCCTATGCCATATCAGAATTTAGTGTAACTCCCTTTGTAAATCTGAATGCATTAGATTTTCACAACAGCACAAGGGAATCTTGAAGTCCACGGGAATTGTGTATTCTCAAGAATATTATTCGGATCCCTATGTGGCATATGATTTCAAGATCCTAAATCAGTGTGATCTCATAGATGGCTTATTTCTAATTATCAATGAACCTCTTTAAACAGAGGTTTGATTTCATTATTTAGCTTTGGAAAGTCTATAAGGTAATGGATTTATTCCCAGAAGGAATTCTGCTCTAAGAAATTTCTGTAATATCAGACAATTTCTATACAAAAAATATGGTCCTTTTAAGCACATCAGGCTTGAGTAAAATGAAACCCAAAACCATTCTTGACACAGATGTTTGTTAGAGCTAAGGCTTCAGCTGAATCATAACAGCCATATTCTTAATACAACTTTATTGTGAGACTGTCACTTCCAAACTTCAGCTGCGTAAAAGGAGGCAAAACATTGAAGTACTATGAGAAACTCTTTATTAACAACATTGTGTTATTTTAATTTTTTATAAACATTAAGCTGTGAATTGTGACTGGAGCAGGTGGTGGATGTGGAAAGACAATGGAAGCTTCCTGGCTTATTGGCTGTCATTATGTTGTGTTTCAATCGCCTTTCTTTCCTTGCACATGTTAGAAGACTATGTAGAGTCTAGCAGCATGAAATCTAAAATTAAATTGCCAGAATTACAATGGGGAAGCAGAACATGTATTTATTTCTAAAGATAGATGTCTTAAGTTAGGACCCGTATCTCCTTAGATTGACCATAGAATCAATGCAGAGGCAGGGGTTTCTCCAGGAAAGAATTCAAAGTACCTTCCTCAGGCTTCTGCTAAGTTGTCTTGTGCCGGTGCATGCAAAAATGAGGTAGCGCTTTGTCAGCTGTCTAAACCACAGAGTGAGTCCATCTGCGCTGCTGGTGTCTTTCCATAGGATGACAGCTGGCCCCCAGACAAAACAAAGTGGTTCATCTTTGCATTGCTCGGTTTTACTCACAAAAATTTGGGAGTACTTTAGTTGGGATGGGCCATACAGACACTGACAACTTTGCATTGCTGAACTTGGGAATATTCCCCTGTGCTTTTACATTTACTAGTGTATAGCCATTTTCTGTGGGGTTTTGATAAGATGTGAGCTACCCAACAAGGTGGCTACAGAGACCATGTTAGGTGGTCCCTAGCTAACCTATGAAAGCATCTACCCCTTATCATATTTTCCTGTTAGAACGTGTGATAAATGTAGAGGCTTGTCCCTGGGAATCACCAGAGCACAGACATGATCTATTTGTCCATAGGTTGGGATCTACTAGTACATACATCATGGGAGCTGTTTTAAACAATTGTGTTCTAGGCTTCCTCTTGATGTTTGGGAGATTTTGTTGAGTTTCTGGGTAATCACATGCAAGTAAATACATTTTCCCACTTGACATTTGCTAGTGGGTTTCAGTAGTTGCTCTCTCGTGCTTTAATTCCTTTTCTGGGTATCTTCCAAATATTCTAATGAGATGATGATAACTTTTAAGTGTGCTTCTCGAGCACAAAGCGAAACCATTTGTGCCAGGAGTGAGGAGACCACCAGCAGCTCTGGCTTTTGCTTAGAACCTGCTGTTCTGAGCTCAGGATCTAAGTACTACAAAAACACCTTAAATATACTATTAAGGTTTTCCTTCTTTAAGAAGTGAGGTAGTTATGCCTGAAATTCTGTTGAAATACATTTTCACTTACTTTGCTGTAAATTGTTTAAACATTTTCACCATGAGTAAATACACCAACAAATTATGTATCATTTACTTTTACCTGTTCTTTGCTTCTTACTAACAAACAGTTTTTGTACACCTTTCATCTATTTTATTTATTATTGTGGTAAATGTAAGCAGCAGCTAGAGCAGCTAACATGATGTAGTCCTCTTCCACACTAAAAGGAAAGGCTGTATTGCTTTCTTCAAAGTAGAAGCATAGAAAATAGAGCAACATAGTGCTCTTTGGAGGGTGTAGACTAAGGAACAAATTGTGAATCTCACATTCTCTCTATCACTATAGAGATATCAGCTTGAGGTAACTTTAGCTTGCCAGGCTTGTCAAAACAAACTCTGGGTGACTTGCAACTATTCTGGCTCATTGATTTTGTAAGGCAAAAAAGGGTTAATATTGGGTCAATGGATGCATTGGAGTACCAGCAAATAAAAAAAAAAAAGATTCTGGAAAGTAAGAACAAGTTTGTGATATCCTGCTTCATTTCTAAGTGTAGTCTAGATACAGCTTGCTTCTAGGTGAGGGCCTGCTTTGCCTGCCATACAAAGAAAGAAGCTTCCTTTACCCAGTGCTCTCATCAAATCAAAGGAGCAGCCAGAACTAGAAACATGGAAATTCTCTCAGTCTTACAGGTGAGCACCTGAAAAACGGTGTAGAAAATGAAATTGCATTGTGTTACAAGGCAAACTAAAAATCAAGAATCAATCATGAACATTCCATGTATTAGCACAACTGATTTTGTTTATTTTTATACCACCCCAAAATTCATGCTGTATGTACATAGACAATACATGGGATAGCACACCAAATGTAGACAAGAAAGATATGCATTGCTTTATTTTGCTGGTGATTTTCCTTTTTATATCTTTTCCACTGTACATCTGCTCAACTTCATGAAATGATCCAACCTACATGGATTCCCATGTTGACCCTCTCCCAACTCCACACTGTCTCTCTAAGAGGAGACATCCTATTACCTCTGGGGTGATTGTCTGAATGATAAAGTGCGCAGCTTTTTATGTAGGTTCCTCTGGGCCTCATTTCTTATGTAAAACTGTTTAGTGCAGAACAAGTATAACAGCAAGTATCTGGTTTAACTATACTCTATAGTTAGTAGGTATGACCAGCTAATGCTTTGGGTTACTCGGGAAATCATAAGTAGCACACACACAGAAATGAAAACAGAAAATAGTTTTCCATATTGTTGAGAGTGTTAATTTTCTTTACATTTCCAGTGTCATTAATTTTGCTAAGCACTGCTGCAAGTCTTTACACTTGTCTTATGCTCTTATTTTCTTACAAAACAGTATACTAGGCTTTCTGTATAAAACATATATATAAACATTTATATATATATATATATAAAAAAAAAAAAGCAACAACCCCCAGAATGGACTTACACACAAGTACATATTTGTCCCTCATTAAAAAATATACTGTGTGTATATTTATTCATTGTCCCTGAATGTCACAGCAGTGTCAATTAGAATGGGGTTCAGGAAGAAAGGGCTTTTCTTTTTTTTTTCCTGCTTTGCTTTAAAATATACACTTAAATTACATAAGATTAACAAAAGCAGAGTAGTCACAGGAACAATCAGATCCTGTTTATATATTGGCACCATGTTGTTCTTGTTGCCATTGTTATTACTACTCCCCAACTTGACTTCTAGTTATTACTTCCCAGGAATTAATATAGCTACACTTTTTTTGTCATATATTCTCACAATAAGCTGGATGCAGGTTCAGGGAGAATGAAACACTAGAAAACCTAAATGAATCCTGGGACTCTAGAGATTCTAGTCCAGTTTAACTTTTCTGACTCTCTTCCTCAGAGATTATCAATCATTAAAAAAAAATGGTTAATTCTACATAACAAGTAATTTTTAGTGGCCTTTTCTTCCAAAAGGTGCTTCTGGGCAATGATTTGAGATAGTTTTTCACATGCACTGCTGGCATTAGATACCAGCCTTGCATATTTGTATAAATAAATTTTCTGGCATAAGGCCTATATTACTGGTGCAGATGGTTCTCTGCCCTTGGAGTCTATTCTTTCAGCAAACAGACCAGTCACTTGAATTACTTCTCATTACTGAGTGAGGTGCTGGTAGAACCCCATATGCTTAATGCACCAGAAATTTTTGTGGTGGTGAGGAAGAGGTTAAATTTCAGCCCAATTTATTTAGCCTATGAAAAAGTGTCTAATGACTTCTCGGCCTGAAGATTTTGTAATTGAAAAACCCCAGATATAAAAATGCTATAAAAAAATGCTATAAAGATTGGGGCAAAAAATGAAAAACCATATTGAATTAAAAAACAAAGTTCTGCTTGCAGGTTTACAAAGAGTCTATAACACTGATAAAATCTTCTGAAACCAATGTGCCTTTTTTTTTTTTTTTTTCCTTTTTTTTCCTTGTGTTTCTTTATTTTGGCTTCATTTCAACCCTGGAGTTCATATCATCTCCTTCCAGATCATACTCTTCTACTTGACCGCTGGTCCACACCTTCATGCGGTCAGTCAGGTCGCTGCTTCTGGGAGCCAGGATGAAGTCATAAATCAGGGCAGCACTTGCTCCTCCAATGATTGGGCCAACCCAGAAGATCTGAAACACAGTTCCCAACCCAGTTAATACATCAGGTATTATTCCACCATGAAATTTACAGTGAAAACACTAAAATTACAGTCTATCACCTGATTATTTACTTAACCACAGTACAATAAACCAAGAATTTCTCACCATGAATTGGCAATAGCCCCAGAGATTAATAACTGTGAGTATGTTGTCAAGTTCTGATATTTAAAATTAAGAATCTACTGGTAAAACATCACTGTTTCTCCAGATAGCTTTAGCAGGGGAAGATTATTTCTAAAAGCAACAAGGGTGTTAAATTCCATTTTCCCACTTACTTTCAGTGACAGGTGAATTAGAAAGTAATACTTAGTAAGAACCTAATTAGGGGCTTAATTTGCTGCTGGCTGCTATTTAGCTAGTGATATTGTTGTAATTGTACTGGACTAATTGCTTAAGGCAAGTAAAGTTTGGAAACAGAAGTAACAAAAGTGTCATAGAAGTCAGGCTGATTTTATTAGAAATAGTAGATGACGCTGAGGGATTGGGATGGCCAAAAATTTCCTGAGTCTGAAAATACATTTTCTTTTATTCATCAGTATCAGTGGTTGAATATGAATTATTACCTTTATCTCTTCTCTGTACAAAGAAAAATAATTTTGTGTTAAATTCTGAAAATGCTAGCTACTAGCTTAGTTACATTACCTTAGTAGCCTATGAAATATTTAAGTAGGAGATAATGGCAAAATTTTGCCAGTGTCCTTCTTTTAGGCTTTTAGAGTAAAACTGCACCCATATTCAACATTTTCACAACCTATTGTACTACCATCAAATTTTGATGAATGCCTCCACAACTGGCTGCCAAAATTGTTAAGCAGAAAAGTCAGAACAAGCTACACTTTAAGTATTTAAGGACACATACTCATTTAGGGCTTTTATAGCAGCCTTTTTTATTGAGCTTTTGTGAAATAAGTACACTTTCATGAAGTTTCTCATTTTAACCACATTTAAGCACAGAGAATAGTCTAAAATTTATAGTGTTTCCAGAACACTTATCCATGAAAGCACATAAGCAGACACGGAACTTTTAGATGGACATTTTATTAGCTTCCAAATGTTGGATCTTCCATTTCAGTTTAGAAACCTGCTTAAGAATCTTCCTAAATTAGGTCTTCCCAGATTAAGCAGCAGCACTTTACAAATTCATTTTAAACAATAAATACTCAATACAGGATTCTGTGTAATGAGGCTTTAACATTTAAAATATTTGGAATAAATAAACATAAAAGGAAATAACCACAGAAAATCTGCTGTAATACTTTGAACATACATACTCAGCTTGAGGATATTGTGATCTCCTGAGGCTGTTCAGGAGCAAAAAGGGATGACTGTTAAATGAGACTGAAATGACAATTCACTGACTTGGTGCTGATGGTATGTGTTTCAAATGTTTTTTGATCTTGTAGACTATGCATATGCAGAATAATGTAAGCTAAACAAAGTTATTCAACTTACCCAGTGATTTTCAAAGTTGTTGGCAATCAGTGCTGAGCCAAAAGATCTGGCTGGGTTAATTCCACAACCAGTGTAATCAATCTAGGAGGTGGAAAGAGAGACAGTGGTGAAGCACTGATGCACATGTGGCACCTTCATTGCACAGGAGAGCAAGCAGCTGCCTACAGCATGGTTCAGATGTTCACAACAGTTTTATTCATCCCACCCACTCTCCCTCAGAAAAAGGGGGAAAGACTGTTTTCCATGCATCTGTCCTGTCCCACCAAGGAAACAAGTCCCACTGCAGTGATTCCTCCCAGGTGTGCAACATCATCACCTATTGGCATAGTCACATGGCCCAAAGAAGAATGTTGCAGAAGCAAAGTTAGTCTCTGAAGTGGAAGAAGGGACAAATTATCATCTGCCAGTCATGTTGCTGCCCTCACTGGTGCATCCTGAGGTGGGACATTGCAGATTTCAACTGTTAGTGTTAAAACTTACAGCAAGAAGATGTCCTAAGGCAACAGAGAGACCAATGGCCAAAGGCGCTGATCCCGAGACATCATTCCTCCTCCTGTCTGTGGTGGCAAGGACACACAACACCAATTGGAAGGTAGCAATGATTTCGATACCTAGTCCTTGACCTGCATTGATTCCCTCTGAAAGCTGCAAGGACACAAGAAAGAAAATGTCACTCGATATTCCTACCTGACTTCAACTAGTACAACAAAGTTTTGCAGGATCTGCTTTCTCAATGGGAAAACACAGACCTGCACAGCTATTTCTCTCCTTAGGTTGTTTTTGCTTAACATGGAGGGTAAAATAAAAGAAGAAAAATTGGAAAGAAATTCCTTTTGAAACACTCACTGCTGTACTAAAGGCTAGGCATAACCAGCTTCTGTTGGTGACTCAGCATGGTTGCGTGGTTGCTGCATCCAGTCAAAAATGGATGCTCAACCATTTGAAACAATGATAACATAACTGATCTATGTGTGAGAAACAAATGAGCCAGAGATCCAGCTTCAGCAGAGCTGATCTGTAGAAGTGAACTGTGATGCCCTATTCATTGTTTCTGAGAAAGAGGATCCTGTGGTCATGTTAAACATTGCTCAGCTTGCATTCAGCAACAATTGCTAAGCAAATAGGGGCAGGCAAAGAAAGGGACAAATAGTAAGAAAGATGCATAGCTCTGTGTAGCTTGAAAGTACTTATCCCTGCTATTGACAAGTCACATTAATCTCCTCACATCGCTACTTATTTCCTGTAATTCAATATGAACCCTTCAAAACAAGGGCAATTTCTTGCAAAATGCTGGTCGTATGGTCAGATTTCCACATTAATATTGACACTTATACTGTGATGCAATTGCCTGAAAATATGCTACTTTAATGTCACTTGAAATACCCTGAGATATCCATAGTGTTCATGTGGAACTGGTAGATGTGACACAAGTCCTACTGAAGGCCAAAGGCATCTAAAATGTCTCCAGATGTCAATTCTTAGGCAATGTTTCTCTGACTTGGGTAGGTAATGAACTTAGTCAATGGAGATCAGATCCAGTGAGCTGATGAAATGTAGGTGATCATTTGAGAATCAGCTGAATAGAGCAGTCTTCCATTTTGTATTAACTAGATCTCATGTGATGACAAGAGCTTAGATGCTTAACTCACATGTAGGCTAATTTTTATTTTTATTTTTTTTTTGTCAGAGTCAAACTGAATCTTGCTCAACTTCTTTGGGAGCCATAAAAAAACATCCACAATTCAAGCATCCTAAGGGGCTAATGGGGGAAGCATTTAAATTTCCTACTGAAGTAAAACATACTCTAGAAAAACACACACTGGCAGATGTAGGTAATCCAACTGCATTACTAATCATGAAGTCAGTAAAGTTTCTTATTAATGTAGAATCATAGAATCATAAAATAGTTAGGGTTGCAAGGGACCTTAAAGATCATCTAGTTTCAACCCCTCTGTCATGGACAGGGACACCTTCCACTACACCAGGAAGGTAAATGCTGTAGAACATATTGAAAACATGGTAATTCACATAAATAAACATTATACAGTAGAAATACTGTCATGTTACAGGATTAGCTGTAGAAACTTGTGCTTGACAAGAAAGCATGGACTTAAACCATTCAATGTTACAACAAGGTTTTAATTCTTCTTCTAATTAGTACATTCAGTAGTTCCTTAGTTAAGAGAAGCCTGTATCTTAGCTGAATAACTTTGTGCTAAGCAGAAATAACTACATTGTATGGATAGTATGAAACATGAGCTTGGATAGAGGACAGAGAATCTGAGAATGTGAGTGACTCAAGAGTAGGAAGCAGGGTCTGCAAAACTTATTTTCAATAATAATGCTAACAGTAGGTTATCCAATCTGTCATAGTCTTTCCACTAAAAATTACTAGGTCATAGATGGCAAAAAACACAACATGCTACTGTGACCCATACAGAACAATGAACTATGGGAAATCATGTTTTAAATCTGTTTTTGTGATTTTACCTCCAATTTCCCCAAACCCAATAATTAAATAACCTTAAAGATATTTAGCTGAACTCTTTCACTTTCTACCTTTGCTATTCACTTTCTTTCTTCTCTGCAACAAAGCAGCATAATATCAAATTCCTAAGCACTGGAAAGAAATCATCTGAGTTTTTGGCCAGCATAAATCTGATTAGCTACATTAAAACCAGTGAAAACACATTGATCTGTAAGACCTGCCAATTTGAAGCATTATTAACATGTTTTTATATCTTGATCTTCAATACACAGGACTGATATCCTTTGAGTTAGAAGCAGTTCATCCAGAGGTAGAAAGAAATTCTGGTTGAAATGGTGGGCATTTTTGTTCCTTCAGCATGCATACAGTAAAAACTGAAATCAGTCAATGAACTTTTCAGCTTTAATAGCACTTACATGTGAGAAATGCGAAGCTAATGCAAATATATATATATCAGGCAGCAGTAAAAATTACATGATCCAGAAATTCATGCTATATGATTGATATATCGCTAAATTATACTCTTTTAGTCATCCCTATCTGCAAAATCCTATCTCGCATTTGGAAGGCCAAATGGTCAAAAAGCAGATATATTATCAAATAAGTGAGTGATATCCAGATAAATGGATAAGTGGATGAGAAACTAAATTTTCTTCTACTGTAATGCAACTGTTAAACATGAGAGAATCTGCATCTGATGTCTGACACACTGATGTTAGTATTTGACAAAGCCTTGGCATTACAAACGACTAAACACTGACCTACGAAGTTTTACCCTTCATTTGAAGGGCTTCTATAAAAAAAAAAAAAGACAATAAGAGCAAAATTATGCTTTTAAAACCTGTGATAATTCTTATCTTTGAGAGGCGGAAATTATATTCTTCCTTTCCCTCCAGGAAAACACATCCTACAGCTGATGTGACTTGAGGTCATTCTCCCTGCTAATCAACACTTATTGATGGTGCGTGTGGAGTCAAAGAAAACCTGGAAATGTCATAGGAAATCTCTTGTTTTCCTCTAGCATGTAATTTTACACAGCCTGCCAGGGACCTAAGATTCCACTGTGAGAGAAAGGACTCTGGGCCATTTTCCAAAATGAGGGAAAATGAGACAAACCTTAAATGTTCTGCTTTGTTGTGGTCTGTGGGTCTCCAGTATATAAGTGTAGCATCAGTGACATTCATTATTTGCATACTTGTCAGAGATACAGTATCATGCAGCAATAGCTGGGACAGCAACACATGGAACAGCATGAGTTTCCACCACCCTAACCACATCCCAGACAAAGCATAAGATGGGTAGTAGAAAGGTGCATTTCTTAATATCAAGTTAAAATGTACATGTGTATGTGTGTTTATATTCAGATTTATGATCCTTGGTCACAGTGGATTTGTAAGTGTTACCCATCTAACAATGCAATACAAAACATTTTGCACCTTTTGAATCTGCTGGTTTAAGCTCTTGATAGAACTAGTTAGGCATAACCAACATGAGTTAGTTACTCTTTCATTGTATTTTCCATATGTTGTTCAGGTTTTTTTAAGGAAGGCTTGAATTTTAGTAGAATACCTGACTCCAGAAGTCTCAGGGCTGTCTATAGCTTAATCTGAATCTAGTAGGAAGTAGTACTGAACATTACAGGGGAGGACTACCTATGGTTGTCAATGAAACAAAGGCAAAAAACCACTGCCGGTCTTAAAATCTAGCATTCTGCAACTGAGACTATCCAGAATATAAGGTGACAGTATATCTAGCTCTTAAATAGACAAAATAATGCCTTGAAACATAAGACAGTCACTTCTACTGTAGTGTCAGGGTGAAGGGACCACTTTCCAATGACCTGTACCCACACCGCAGTGACTTTCTTCCCTGTGTTGGTAGGCTGCTTACCAGCAGTCACAACAAACTTATGTGGGCAGCATGTCCGGGCTGATGCTGCCTTTGCCATTGATGTGTCTGTCAGGAAATCTCTGACCTCTTCTCATATCAGTACAATAACTCTTAGATGCTCTGCATTTTAGGTGATGCTCATTAAGGAAATAGAAAAAAATGGCAGAAGGCAGGAAACATCACAATAACTATCTCAGCTTTTCATGCTTCAGACTTGTGAGGCTTGAAGAGGGGATTCAGTGCATTAAGGAACCAAATATGCTCTAAAGAATTAATATGAAACACACAAGCCCACACTCCAACACAGTTTCCTACACTATAGGAGTCAACCCAGACTTCTTTTTTGTTCACATGAATTGTTCCATTAAGCTTAATTTCCAGTTCACTGTTTTGACAGGAGAAGAGGCAGAAACACACCCAAGAAATGGGTTACATAATTGCCAACATCAGAGCATTGTTTGTACACATATATATCTGATCAGCTGAATTAATCCTGACTGCATAAGCTTGCACTGAGTAATTGTCCTTTGACTGAAATAGCACCCAGACAACAAGCA
Source organism: Pezoporus occidentalis (assembly GCF_034315485.1). Lineage (NCBI taxonomy): Eukaryota > Metazoa > Chordata > Aves > Psittaciformes > Psittacidae > Pezoporus > Pezoporus occidentalis. The sequence goes on from NW_026914180.1 coordinate 439,988, forward strand.
GAAGCCTATAGGTAGACACCCCGAGGGAGATGTAACCTTCTGTAAGCTGAATTCCACCATCAATATTTTCTCATGAGTTCACTGTGAATCTGAACAAGTTTGTGGGAGAAATATCTGTGAAAATCAGTAAATTTATAGAAATCACATCTCATTCAGAAGGCTCCTGAGCTGCAACTGATGGAACCTAAGGAAGCACTTAAAGCCTGCTGAAGCCCTCCATTTTGCATTGCTGGACATGGCATGAGGTACAATACTGGTTCCTCATTTAAAGATTAGCTTTATCTGGAAATGCTACCGCTGCTCTTGAGCAACCTGGTTTGAATTCAGTGCTGACTCTACTTTGAGCAAGAGATCAGGCTAGAGACCTCCTGAGGTCCCTTCCAAGCTGAATTATCTTGTAAAAGACCTTGGTTCTCTGGAAAGGTTCTTCTTGTGGGAAGGTTTAGGACACAATTTCCTCAATGCTGCTCTGGTTTGGCTGGGTTAATGTCTTGAAAAAGCTGGTGATATATGCAGATAGTACAGCTGGTGAATCAGTCACTGTGAAGGATATGCATATAGATTGCAGGCTATGCATATGGATTATATTGGTGAGTCAAGTGAGACATAATCATAGAATCATAGAATAGTTTGGGTTGGAAAGGACCTTAAGACCATCTAGTTCCAACCCCCCTGCCATGGGTAGGGACACCTTACCCCAGGGGTCTGTCCAATCTGGCCTTGAACACTGCCAGGGATGGAGCATTTACCACTACTGTTCCAGTACCTCACCACCCTCACAGTAAAGAATGTCTTCCTTATATCTAATCTGAACTTCCCCTGTTTTAGTTTGTACCCATTACCCCTTGTTCTATCACTACAATCCGTAATCAAATGAGGACTACTAAACCAAAGGGCAAAATGAATGGAAAATCATTATCTAGTCATGATCATGAGAGTAACCAGTTGAGACGAACACCTGCTTTTAGGTCTTAGGAAATGGGTTGTGTTCATGTTGCTGCCATATCTCTACAACATGAGACAGGGGAGAGGAGCAATGGAAGCTTGTTTCTCAGAAGTGCCCTTAACTACCATGTTTAGCTGACTGAATTCCAAGCTTCAAGCAATGATTTGGGCAAATTAATGGTATGTTTTCTTTCCTTTTGGGGTTTGGGTTTGGGTTTGGGTTTTTTGTTTTGTTTGTTTGGTTTTTTGGTGTTGGTTTGGGTTTTTTTTTAGAGCAGGATATTTATGAGTTGTCTGCCTTCAGAAGCGAAATGGGGACAGGAAATTAAACTGGCCTAAGGTAAACCCAACTGTGTACTTCTCTAGAGGCTTCATATTTTTCTCATTAGGAGTAAAAGTATACCAAGTTCAAACCTGTTTCCTGTTATATGGATGACTGTTATGCAAGGTGGTTTCATTACATAGTGCTATGCTCCAGCTCTTCCAACAAACCTTTAGCCATGAATTGTATCTTCCAGGGTCCAGCTTACTTTCATATAACAGGGATTAGTTTCTCATTGTTCCTGAAAAATAATAGGCCTCTGGAAATGTAGAAATCTGTTTTTCAGTGGGGGAATGTCAACTTTCTCCATTCTTATGAAACACTTCACTGCAAGCCATGCTGGCTGATGTTTTTTAGAGACAGAAATGTAAAGCCACAGCAATTTAGTGACACATGTAATATTACTGATGTTTGGTACTTCTTTTCATATCCCAGTCATCCCTAGGTAAGGCAGCTTTTGCAGAACCCCAGCAATAGCATGGCTGACACATAATAAGAAGCATGTTGTGGACTGATTAAAAATGTATTTCTGTTTATTAAAGTGGTTTTAATATTCGTGTTGCGAGAAGAGCTATGTTCTCCTATCCACAGCATTTTCAGGAGCTATGCTGCAATAAATAAATGATAATAGATAGACCTCTTTCCTTGTGTGTTGAATTCAAATAAACGGCTAACTACTTGCACTGAGCCTGCTCTTTTCAGCATCCCATGTTATCTCTGTCATAGCAGACTTTTTTTCTTAAAGGAAGATTTTCAGCATTTTATTCAAGCAAATTCTCACTGTGTTAATGTGTTTTCTTCCTATAGCTTAAACTTTCCCTTCTTTGTTTTTCTTATTTTTCTTAATATGAAAAAATCTTTACATTAATTTAAATAGTTCATGCTCTTTCTTCATCCTCATGCTAGAAATATTAATTATGCTGCTTTATACTATCATTTACGTGTTTCACTGAGCAAAGTTCTTTAATGCAATGTTCTTCAAATGTAATCTCAGAAAGAAATCTCCTTAGTTCCCTCAAAATCATCTTTGTCTGTCTGGTCTGTCATTTCGTCTGACTCTTCTTATTCTTTCACCTCCAGTTCTGTTATGAAAATAACTTGATAACTTCCATTTTGATAACATACCTTTCTTCTTCTGGAAGCCTGTCCCAGATCTACCGGCTGTAAACCTTCCTTTAACTTGTAGGCAAAAATGTATCCAGAGAGTTTATCCCCAGCTATTTATCTACAGTTATTCTCTTCTCTCCTTGCTATTTAAAGGTATCACATTGAAATGGCTGTTTCTATACCCATTATTTGAGTGCTAGGGATTCAGAGAATGAAAAGTCTCATTTCTTTAGTAAGTAAGTAGTGACATGCAAAAATCTAAAGAATTTCACTGAAAATTATACAACAGGAGCACTCAGAAGAAGCTGCTTATGAGGCAAGAATTAACTTTGGATCATATCCTAGATCAACAATAGAAGCATTCAGCAGAACCTAGGGACAAAACATATTGTCCTATGCTAGATTATCCTTCCTATAAATACAGCCTTAAGAACTCTAAAGGCGACTCATTCAATTCCCAAAGCAGAAATCATATTTTCCATTCTTTGGAGAGCAGACACCCTCCAGGAACAAGACTAACCTCTCTCCTCCCACCCTATCATCAGACTGATGAGAAAGTAGCCAGGGCTTTGTGCTGCAGCAGCCTGGTATGCCATAAAGAGAAGAATGATGGTTTCATTTATACTAAAGCAGGGCATATAAAGTTTACATGTGAGGCCAGTAACAGACAGCAAAAGTCAATTCCTCTATAGGACTTCCATTTAGCACAGCTAGTTAGAGATAGACTATCTGTCTCACGTATGTTTTACCTTTTGATGTGCCTCTGGGAAAGTCACTTTGGGGAAACTTTTTTTTTTTTTCATCTTGCTGCTAAGAAATAAACAACTTTTATCCAGAGGAAGAGAAATGGTGAGCTGTTTGTTGCTGGTCTTTTTTTTTTCATTGCCCAGCAAAACCCAAACAAATAGTTCATTTTCCATAGCACTTTTGAGGGACTCATTTATACCACAGAGCTATTTATGATGTCCTGTATTGTCAGCACAGAAGGAGATGATCATTCAGTGGGGAATTTTAGGCATATCTGAATTTTGAGCCTAATAAAATCAACTTTTCTATGTTGTTACTGGAATAACTAGCTGGATTTGCATAAAACTCACAGGATGATTTCTGGCTGTTGCACCAAAGCAATATTCATTTTATGCTTCCAGACAAACACTCCAGCAAACCTGTGGAGTTTTCAGACTTTCCAAGTCTGAGCTATTTATACAGTCAATATTGTGCAAAGCATTGAAGATTTGGCATTTCATGGAGTTAAAAAACAACTCTGTGCAATGGATTTATGGAATTCAGGGAACAATTTCATTTCTCCACCTTGCTCATCAAGCAAGGAGTGGTATTAAAGGAAGGAAAACATGCCAAACATGTCTTTATTCATTCCTCAGTACAAATACAGTCATGATCTTCAGGAGAAGTTGTGTGTATATGTGTAAGAAAACATTTGCCACATTTCTGCTTTCAAAGCATTAATTGACTTCATCTGGCACAGAATTAGTGTCAGGAGCCTTGAAAAGTTTGGTTTTCTTTGGTACCTCCCAGCAATTCCTGGAGAGGGGATGCACAAGGCTTTACCAGGAAAGTACTCAGAGGATTTCTTTGCTCCTTTGCAGTCCATGAGTGCTAAAAGACAAACCCCTTGCATTTTTGCCCTCCTGTTGTTTATAGTTTCCCCTTTGATGCCTGTCAGGCCCCGTATATTTGAGGATAACGTTAGGTTAATATCGTGCCTTAGCCTCAGATCTCATTGACTTCAGTGGAGCTGCAGAAGTTAAACACCAGCACAAGCTTTGCCTCTGGATGTTAGAAAGATCAGTACTTTCCCATCAATTTGAACATGAATAAATACACAGGACTGTATACAGCTCCCAGCCAGGCCAGAAAAACCTTCAGGAGACATTTACTTGATATTAACATTATTCTGGAGGTACTGAGGAGCACGGCCATAGATTGTGATGTCCCGTTGTGCCAGGTAATGTATCAGCCCACAATGAAAAGGATGCTTCTGCCTCTGCATATTTGGAATACAGATAACAGTTTAAAGACAGGGAAATACAGAAACTGAGGAATGTAGACACATAACACACCATTTGCTATCTATGAATTTAAGCACAAACAGAACAGTTTGGACTGGTTTCCCTAACTCCAGAATGCAGATTTTTCTAAGAATAAAGATTTCTTTGACATTTTCAATTGTGATGCCAGGTAAGGATATCTATGTTATTGAATTATCTCAATTAAGCTAGAGAATGCACAAATAAACAAAAATGTACTGCTGCTGTAAAAAAACCCGGGCAATTTCCTCTTGAGACAAACAGGAAATTTTTCAAGGGCTATTTTTTCTTCCTTTAGCACTTGTGATGTGGCTTAGTATCCTTGCTTTAAAAGCGTTTCTCTTAAAGGTAGCTAGATACAGCTAAGGTAGTGACACGTTCTAGGATTCTCTGATTAAAGAGATGCCATTCTCAACTCACCTGAAGGTTCACATCTGCTGAAGTGTTGGGGCCCTGCTACAATGACTTATGTTGTTTTTACCATTGCATCAATTTAATCAGAAGAGATCCATAATATTCCATCTAATGTTTGCTGTGGAAATTACCTTTTTTTTTCTCAGGTGGGGGTTCTTGCCATGTCAGATCTTGATTTAGAATTGACCCCCATCAATAGATTCTTTCCTTTTTTTTCTAATTTTTACCTAATTTAAATTGGGAAATGAGATTTGAGGTTATTTCATTTGAAGAATCTTGCTATCAAGCTATGCTTTGTGTGTGTGTGTGTGGAGGTGCGTATACGTGTACACACAAAATACCCAAATACATATGGCATGATACATAGAATGCTAAGGAAAGGGAAACAATTTTAACTGTTTATTCACCAGTTAGGAAATGTGGTGGCAAAATTAATTTCCTTACATTTCATACTTGATCCTACCTTGTCTGACAGCTGGTCAAACACAGAAGAAAAATCATTCTCCAAAAATCCCAGCTTGACTCCATTTAAATTACAATATAAACCAATCTACCAAATTAATATTTTTAGTTCTATTTCAATTCATTATTTTGCAACCCTCTGTGCAGTTCTCTCATGAATTTCTATAATTTCTAAGAAGAAATAAATAAAGTGGACCTTTAATCTGAGGTATGAAGAGCATCTTTCAAAAAATGCAGCAGTCATCTTCTGGACATGAACCCCATTCATGGTACAAAACCCACTTTGAACCATTCTGTTCTAGCACCAAAAGGCTGTCCTGCAGGTGGATGATCACTAAGGGTGATAGCCGTGAGGTTTACATGTCAGCCCAGATGTTTCTGCTGTCACAATGTGTGAACATTAGAAAACAGCCAAGGCTATGGCTAGTTCTGAGCAGGTGTCTTTCCTGTGTTCCACCTGCCTGGCCAATTCAATACAATGCTGGCATGCCATAAAAGGCTGCTGCTGCAGAACAGAAATTGAATAATGAGCTATTGTTTTGGAACTCTTTGTTAAGAAATAAAAATTCCAGACTAATCTTATGAACAGGAACCATTTTGCTCATTCTAAAAATACAGCAATTTCTGGCCCCTTGTAGAAGCTTGAGTGCTTAAGCATGCAGATGTCCCAGCACAGGCAAGGCTGGCAGGAAAAGCCGACACTGGATAGAAAACAAGGAGTGTAAAGGGCAGTGGTAAAGAGAACAAAGCTCATTGTATTGAAACTTGAGAATGATGCAGTATATAATCTGCACTGAATAAAAGGCATCCAAGGATTTTTAATAAGAGCTAGAGGGCAGGAACCCAGCTGCATGTCTCATTCATCCAGTGGCACCTCTGGAACTGCAATTTTCCATACTGACTCAGAGGAAAAGCAACATCGCTTACTCAATTGTCCACACTCACTGTCAAGTTTATTTTGGAAATTCTTCCAACTTAACCCAACTTTGTTTATTTTGAGGTTGGAGAACAGACTCATAGGGTGCGGGCATAAAGAGAGAGGGAAATCACAAGGTAAACACTGAGTCATCAAGGCCAACCAGGCAAGTCCTGCTCCCCATCGTCAGAGGCCACTGCTGGTGCACAGGTTTGGACCAAGCGTAGGGACTCTGGTGATTCCTGCTCATGATCCCCTCTGAGGAAACTTTCTAAACGATGGGAAAGATTCAGTAAGGAATATCAGGATAAAAATATCAGTACTGACCCACACACACCATTATAAGGAATGTCAGGTCTCAACTTTATGAGGGAGCTCCCAATGCGGTGGTAATTTCATGTTTGCACTAGAGGACTCTGTGCCTTGGGAATCTGTTGAGAGAAAAATCACAGCACTGATGTCCTAGGGATAAGATGATACATATGCAGAAGCTAAGGATCCATACATCGTATGCCCCGTCCTATGCTTCAGTTTCCTGGAGGCAAGATATTGTCCAGCCTTCAGCTTTCCCAAGTAGCAGAATAAGGCTGTAGCTGTGGAACACATAAACTGCTGCTTTGTTGCTACCGGACCAAAGTCCAGCTAAAAGGAAAGGAGACTCATTCTGAGTGACTTTTGTGAGGTGGAGAGTGGCTCAAAGCAGCACATACTGCCCTGGTAGGAAGAAACAAGGACAGCAAATGGCTCCTTTCCCGCTGTCTTTGAGAAAGGATTTAGATTTGGCCACTGTGTGTTTAACACCAAAAGGCATTGCATGCTTACTTGCACCAATTCCTCTGCAACAGTCAATCCAGCTTCGGGGACACTCTGCTGAGCAGTAGTGGCAAAGATACAGCCAGTTGCGCTGGAAATCCAAAGGGTGTTCCAGCAACAAGTGACTTTCCAGTCTCCAGGGGTGGTATCTATATGACTATTCACCTGTCTTTAGAAAATGTTCCAGGCCTCTGAAACCACTGACCACAGATCCCTTCTGACTTTTCCAGAAAGTTGTTCAGTTATACAGCCATCATTCCTCAGTCCACTGTGTGTTTTTTAAAACCAAGTCCTTCTATTTGTTTCTCTCGGTTGTTTTTATTTTCTCTTTATCTGCTCTGAGCAACGCTACCTTCAGGCCTGTTTTTCTTGCCTATGATTTTTGATCCATTTACAACTTAAAAAATAATATCTTTCATAATAAACTTCAAGGCAGAGTTTTCAAATTGTAGTCCAGAGACTTAGGGGGCACATTTCCTTGCACTCTAATCAGTATGTCAAAATACAGAAATCCTGAAATTGTAAAACAGTGTCTGTATTTTTTACAAACTCGATTATTTTCACACAAAAAAAAATAAAACAAACCAAACAAAAGAAAGAAAACAAAAAACACTGATCTAAAGAAATTTTCTCAGCATGTTTTTGAAACCTTGATAAAAGTTCTCAAGATAATCATGGCTGAACTGTGAATACTGTGTTAGTTAGCCTAAAGTACAAAAATCTTCTCTCACCCACGTTTCCTCTTGAGCTCTTAGTTGGTCATTAACCGCCCATGATGAATAGTTTCTTCCATTATCCAAACTACAGATCTGTCTTCATTAGACAATAGCCAGCTATGCTGGCAGTTAAGTGCATTTAGGATTAGGTTTTTTCTATTCTTATAGTTTTACTTAGTGAAAATTTGTAACACGTAGTAATGCAATTGCCAAAAAAATAAGATACAAAATTATGTAAGGAAAAAGACTTAATTTTTTAGAACAGCAAGCACACTGCATAATCCTCTTTCAGCTTTTCCAATTCTCAAAGTTTTACTTTGGCACCCACAACACTTGCAATATATATGGGAAGTTAAATGTCTTAAAAGGATTCAGTAACCTAAATACCCCTCTGAATATTGGCCAGAATGATGTTGGAATCAGCCAAAGTAACTAAAAATATTTCCATTTACCTCAGTAAAGTTTGGATCCAACTCTTCAGATGTGACTGTTTTACTTGTCTTAGTATAAAACAAACATTAATATTGAACATGTTAAAGGAGCTTCCTGCCTTTTCATTGTCCCTTCCTTTTCTTCAGTCCTGCACCTTCCATGGCTCTTTTCTGTGCTTCCATTTGCTTGTTTCCCTTTTTCTCTTTGGGCAATGAAAAAGGCACAAATTCATCCTACTTCATTTTGAATATTAACAGACAGTTCCTATCCTGGAGCCTCATTATGCCAAAGAAGAGCTCGCTGTTTCTGGAGGACAATGCAACAAATCTGAAGTGTGACATAGCTCTCTTTGTCTCTTTTTCTCTGTGAAATAGAGAGCAGCCTACAGAAATGGGTTCCTCACTTGGCATCTCAGTGCAGGACATACATCTGGGCAGGATAAATCTAAGTTCAGGCATGCAGTCCCACCCAGTATCCACCGGGGACACTGGATAGCCACTGACACCATTAAATTGCTCTCACATTTTTCCTGAAAAAACCACCCCTTCAAAAGCACAACAGGGACAGAATAGAGGACAGAGCCACACACATCAAACCCTTTTCCAACCTTGTCAAACAAACAGCATTCCCCTTCTCCCTATTCTTTTTCTCAATAGTGAATCTACTTCTCACTTTCCACAGGAAGGGCAGGAAGACAAAGCAGCTGGCAGGGATACCAGCTCTGTCCCTCCCTCCTCAGGTTAAAAAGCATGGCATAAAAGCAAATATCTGTGGTTTCCCCTTATCATCTATTTGTTAAAGGAAGCAGTGTGCTCTCGGTGCTGGGTTGTAGTTTCAGAGTATACCCTGTTTGTGATCAGCTTTGCACAAGGACAGCGGTTTTGCCCTTCTTCCCTGTGCTTCGTGCAGACCCAACTCCCTCCTCAACTCTCACCTCCCTCCCCAAACAGTTCTGGCTTGTCAGTGCATTTTTGCTTTCTTCTCTAGCCCTTTCCTGCAGGGGAGAAGAACAGCTGCTGCCCTCCCCATCCCTAGGGAGGTCTCCCAACTCTTCCTCTAGCCAGAACATTTATAACTGAATGTGAAAGAGAAAATAAGAAGTCAAAATTCTGAGACTTTGACAATGACAAGCACTGAGACCAGGGCTTTTAAGAACTATTTTATCCATTAATTCTTGCACAGAAACAGTTGCCAGATTTATAAAATTGGTATGATGGAGACTTACACTATCTGTTTTTGCCTGCAGTGTATTTTATGGCCATTTAAAACAATGCTGGTATTCCAGAGGCATTCCTCAAGGGGGAACAAAGCTTCCATCCTAAAATTTTTCAGGGTCATGAAGTAGTCTCCTAAGCTTACAAGATCAGTGACTTCACTGATCATTCCTATTCTTTCCACCTGTCCTCTCTGGTTCTGTTCTGAGATGTCTTTGTGCAGGGTTCTGAATAATATCTTTGTAGTCTGAAGAGCTACTCACTGAGGAGCAAGAAGAGTTTTGGGTTATTATCTACATCCCCTTTACAGTTTCAGGGCTTTTAGACAGGCGAATAAGCCAGCTGTCAGCACTTCGTGGCAAGCAAAAGAGGAGGACCAAACATAAGTGTGTTGAAACCAGAGCTTCTGTGTTTAATGGCAGTTGGACCTCTCGAGGAAATCACTTGGGCGTATACTCTGTCGCATGCGGTTGAGCAATTCCCTCTGCCAGTGGTTTCAGAGGAAAAGAGCACGTATGACACCCACAGCCAGAGCCTTCTGGAGTTAATAAAATTATTTGCTTTTTTCCAAAAAATATTTTGTATAAACCCATCAAAATTTCCAAAACAGTGGCACCATGGAATACCTGCAGCCACAAGGCTTAAGGAAGATAAGCAACCAGCCTGCAGAGTAACACGAGGGTGGATGATACTAAGCTGCTTAGGAATCACCTTCTTAATATCAGATTTTAGTATGTTTTCAAAAACTGCCTCACTTTCTGAATTAACTGTAATACAAAAGCAAATTAATTTGTTAATTTTATTTTTTTGTTCCTTTCTTCCCCTTTTGCCTAAATGATTCCTGAAGAGATATTGTATTTGCAGCTTTATGTCCCAGATATCCCTGTGACTCCAAATGGGCATAAGATTTCAAATTAGCTCAAGTTTCAAACTGCAATCAGGAATATTCTGCAAGAAAGGGGACAAAAAAAGAAAGAAAGAAAGAAAGAAAGACGTGAAATACTTGTTCTTAACAGAATGAGGTGAAATAAGTGACTATAAGGCAAATTCCATTTATATTACCCAGTGTACTGCAGTGGCTGCAGCAGTGCCTCTGACAGTGAGATGATTTCAAGTTTAGAAGTGTATCTATCCTTTTTTCTCACATTATGGAACAGGTGTAAAATGTCGATGTTTTGAGGAGAAGTTGTGACCAGGCAATTTTTAATGTAGTGTGATGTTGGCACCTGGCTGGGTGAGGGCTGAAGCCTGCACCCCAGTTAAATGTAGCTGCCTCACATCTTTACCCAGGCTACACTGAGAATTCAGGGGTTTCCCATTTTTGCTAAAGCAGAAATTCACAGAAAGTGCAGATAGAATTCTGTGTCAGGCTGGATCTGAGCACTCTGCCTAGCACAACAGGTAATGTTCACACTTTCAGTGATAGGCTTTCCCTTGCTACACTTCTCTCCTGCTGTTCCTACAGGCTTTCATTACAGTCATCAACAGGTTACACAACCCATTAATTAGGTATTGAAAAATAACAACATTCATAGTAGCAAAAACAACATTCATAGTAGTGAAAACAACATTGGTATATGCACATTAATCAGCACATTATCTGAGACCTTCAGAGCCACGAAAGGGATTTATTCATGCAACTTTTAGTGATTTCAGTGTCAAACAGGTTAAAAGGCACCTTTCAGGAACTTAGATGTACAAAATTGAACATGACCATAATATCCTGAAGTTCCAAAATACAGGTGGGGAGGAAGGACTATTCCCATGATATAGATCTATCCTGGTATCAGTCAGGACTTTAATAAACAAAGACTGCCTGAGGTCACCATCACTGCCAACATCACCACCACCACCACCCCCCACCCCCACCCCCCCCCCATCTTTAGTAGATTATGGGTATTACATTTCTACTCTAAAAAAATGAAGAAGGAATTAAAAGTTCCTACTTACTGAGTTGAGCCCCAGGAGGTTGTTTGGGAGAGAGGAGGTGACTCCTGACAGAATAGCTGTGGCCACCACTGCCCCCAGACACTGGGCAATGATGTACATGAGTGCTTTGAAGATGCTGATCTGGCAGCTCAGCAGGAGGCCCAGGGTCACTGCTGGGTTCAGGTGTGCACCACTGATGTGGCCCACACTTTGTGCCATAGTAGCAATGGATAACCCAAAAGCCAGAGAAACCTTCACGTTGTCCTGAGACCTTGTTGAAGTTTTGTTGCCCACCACTGGGAAGCTAAAACCCAGAGCTGAGCCAATGCTGATAAAAATAAAAAGGCTCATGGCAAGGAACTCAGCCACCACTGCCCTCCAGAATATTTTCTTCTTGAATTCACTAGCCATCTTTCCTGTCTCTCTCTTTCCCCTCCTCACTTTCCCTTCTCCTTCTCTCCCTTCCTTTGCCTGTTATTTTTCCTTTGAGGACTGAAGAGAAATCTGGAGAAAAAATACAGTCCCTGGATTATTTATAGGGCTTTGGGTGGTCTGTAGGAGGGAAGGGGTGTTGCACAAAAGGAGGAAAGAACATCTACATAGATGCTGACTGCTAGATTGATGTAAGACACTGTATGCCTGCCAAAGTTTTTTCTTCCTTTCTCCCCCCCCCCCCCCCCCCCCCCCTCCAGTGTTTGATCTCTGCTGCCGTTTTTAAGAGGGTTTTTTAAATTCTTGGAAAAGTCTTAAGGAGTGCCTCAGGAATTTTACTTCTTCAGCTCCTGTATGATCAATCAGCACATGGATTGGAAAGAAAACTTTTGTGGGATTTCTGTCTTGAGCTGGACTGAAACAAAAAGCAAAGTTATCTCTGCAGGCTGGTAAGTTATTCATGCTCAGCTTCACCAGCAGCAGATAACATCTGAAAGTAGCAGGTAAAACTCACAACTAAATCCACGTTCTAGAGATTCAAGTACCTCTGTTTCATTTGAAAACGGGTAGAAATATCGCTTCTGCTGGCTCTGTGGACTGGGACTCTTTTTGATGCCAAGCCTGACAGCTGTACAGACGAACACACACTCATACAAGTGGGTTTTAACTGCTGAATGGTAGGGATCAGTTTGAATCTCTGTGACCACTGTGTAAATCTGACATAATGCAGCAAATAAACTGGAAGCTTTATATGAGTTCAGTTTGGATGCTGAGGGACAGATTATTTGGGGGTTTGTGGCTTGGTTTTTTTTTTTGTTTTGGTTTGGTTTGGGGTGGTGGCGGGGGGTGTTGGGTGCTTTTTCTTTTCTTTGTTTTGTTTTTATTTACATGATTTCTTCACATTTTTTTCTTTCAAACACAGTGATGTCTCAGGGCTTCCCCAGGCTTGCTCTAAAGCACTCCTGACAGGAAGGAAAAAAGCCGATTTGGGGTGCTCCCCAGCCCACGTCCTGCTGTGAAAGCATAGCCCACACCACCCTGCTGAAGGCTGGCTGTCCTGGCTGTCACCAGGGAGACTGGCTGCTGCCGCTGAGCCACTGGACTGGCCGGAGACAGAAGGGGAAAGCAAGGGAGAAGGGAAATTACATGCTTGATTTTGCAGACAAAATGAATATCCCTGCAGTGCCAGAGCGTCTTTAGGAGCAAAAGGTCTAACCGCCTCTGGTTTTATCACAGCAGGACTTGAATGCATGCCTCAGATTTAGCCGTGTTCTCAGACCTCTGCCGGCTTTAACGGCTGTAAATCACAGGGGGTGCTCAGACTTCAAACTATCCCAAATCTGACCCAGGCTCAGAAACTAACTGGCTTCCCAGGCACAAGTCCTGAAAGTTGGGTATTTAAAATCACCCTACTTCTCTGCCGCCTCTTTTTTTCTCTCTTTTCTCCTGTTAATGCCTGGGTGTCAACTTCTGAATTGTACTTAATTCAAGACTTTTTCACTTGGACAGTATGTTAGCATGAATATAAAATCAAATACACGCCTGGATAGTATTAGACAGTCAACAAGGGGTTTTAAAATATATCTGGCTTTCAAAAGATGATTCAGATACAAAGCTGAAGACTGTTTAAATAAAAATCCAGATGTCTGCAGCCTGTCATCACCGAGTTCTTATTCTTTCTAGACATCAGATGGTTTTGATTTTCCATATAACCAAATTTATTTTCTTCTATTTTATAATACACTTACACAACAGAACTGTGCCAGTGAAAAAAGAAAAAAAAACAAACCCAGAAACAGAAACAAATTAATTATTGGTTTTACCCTTCTAATTACAGTGAGACTTCAATGAGGAACCATTTAACAGACAGATCAAAATCAAATTTAGCCAAACATGGTACATGTTGGAATTTTAATATGATCCAAATTATGCTAGATATATTCTGATCAGTAAAAAATTTTATTTACTTCAAATGGTCTGTAGGACTTGAAGATCTTAATTGACCAGTTTTTCTGGTCTTACTAAGCAGATGCCCAAGACACAGGACATATACCATACACCTCAGGGAAATGGGGAAAGTGAGCTTATAAATAGTTCACAACTGTTTCCGTGTGTCCAAGATTGATACCTGTGGGATGGCGCTGCCTAGATACTTAGCTGTGTCCACAGGAAATTACCTTTTTACTCACTTCTTTCTACAGTTTGGAGCTGGATGACCAAATAACCTCTGTATCAGTAACAATAAGATGAGAAGGAATCCCTTACAGAAAAATTTCTAGAAGCCAGGAAATTAGGCTGAGAAAGTATTGCAAAATGCTTCCCTGATTTCTACAGTTTCCTCTAGGTATCCCTGACTTGCCTGTGCCAGAGACAGGGTATCAACCAAACAAGATGTGCAGTCTGACCAGTGGCATATGTGAAAACCACACAGTTTAATGTGCCTTCAGAGCAGCAGGCTGGTCATCCCCCTTGAGAGTTAGTTAATACACTTATATTTTCATCTTGGGACTCTCTACTGGTGTCTTCATAACTATTACCCACCTCTCATTTCCCATTTTGGAACTTGATGCCACTATAACTAAATAAAATTGTCATTCAAACAGAAAAGGAAAGAATAACCTGAAATAAATTAAAGACAGAAACTGTTACACAACAGAGCCTTGGGTGGCATGGTTTAGTGGAGGGTGTCCCTGCCCATGACAGGGGGGTTGGAACTAGATGATCTTGAGGTCCTTTCCAACCTTAACTATTCTATGATTCTGTGATTCTATGATTCTAAGCGCTATTAGCCAATCATACCTATCTGTTCTCTGATGTGAATAAAATCATGATCATCACTGCTGTGTGGTTACTAATTGCTTGCATGGTGATGATACCCAGGGCCCTTACGCCTTCAGTACTGCACAAAGACAGACAGCAGGACAGCCTTCTCCAGTGTGTAGAGCCACCAAGTTGGGAAACAAGAAGACAGCAACAAAAGAACAAATATTCTGCAAAATAAGTAGAGAGAATAGGCACAGTGGACAAGTTAAATCAACAGAATAAGTGTAATGATGAAAGAGAAGAGAGAAGACATGAATAGAACAGCAACAAGTCAGTTCACAGAATCACAGAATGGTTTCTGTTGGAAGGGAACTTAAAGATTATCTGTTTACAACCTTCCTGCCATAGGCAGAGACACCTTCGCATCCAGCCTGGCCTTGGAGCAGTTGGACCTCTTCAGAAATGTCCAGAATAATACAGATTTAATTGGTACCCAACTAATTATGTCACTTTTCCACAAAATGAGCTCCATCCCATCTTATTCAGACTGATAGCAAAGACCACAGCAATTGGCCAAGGGATCAGAGGCCTGTGCACCCAATCCCCATAAACCACCAGGAACTAAAAAAGGGCAAAATCCAGTGTCCTGCATATCAGATGACCTAAGCATGGGTTTAGCACATGTGCCAAATCACATTTGAAGGCTGGTTTTATTTTTTTCTGGAATTATGTACCTGGAAATAGAGAGAGATGATTGCCAACCTTATTTAAGTGTTTCAGACAGACAATTAAGAACAAGAAGGAGAAAGCAGCTTTTTCACAGATTATTTAAACCAGTGTATTCTCAACAACTCTTTAATTTAGTTACACTAGAGACAGTTGAGTGAAAAACCAAACTCACAGTACTAGAATTCCCAAGATCTCAGGATTAGCTTATTTTTATTTTTTTTTGTCTGAAGAAAAATCAGGTTTTGCAGGGCTGTAGCACAATCCTCACTTAATATTTTGGTCAGAAAACCAACGTACTTATTGTTTAAGTGATAGGGTTTGTCCTGTCAAATTGCTCAGGGTCTCTCTTTTTGAACAAGAAATAAACGTCAGTGACTACAAATTTAGTCTTGGCAAGTTCAGCTTCTCTGGGAATTTTCCACTTAGGTGGAAGAACAGTCAAAGTTGAAGCACAGAGGGAATGTATATCAGTCCAGCAACCAAATTATTGGAAGAACCAGGAGAACTTCAGCAAACTGAAATTATTCTTCTCCTGAAAAAAATTAGTTATCCTGTAACCCCCCTGACAAGTCTTTTAACAGGCAGACAGCAATTGCTAGGAAAACTGCGTTACTCATGGTTTCAGGGACAACAGCAATTCCTGCTTTCTGCCCATTCTCTTTCACCCTTCTGAGGCATCACCAGCTCTCACCACTATAGAGAAGAGCAAAGCCATGAAGCAGGGAAGAGCTAGAGGATCACACGGAAAGGAGTCTGGCACTGCCAGTTGGAATGAGAATGTTTTCCCATGTATTCTCTTCAGTGCTGTCCACACAGAGAGTTGGAGTTCAAAGGCAGGGTTTTCTTAAAGAATAATGCCACAGACATAAATAGATTTACACCAATATTCAGGAACTGCTTCCTGGCCTCTGCTCACTTTCTGGCTAGAAGGAAAACCTTTCCCATTTTGCTAATGTAAAAAGCGTGAGGTGGCAGCTGAGTCAATGTAAAGACACTTGGAAATTTCCCAGCAAGAGAGATGTCTGAGCATGACTGACACCTGACAGTATGAGTAAGGTGTTCAAGAACTGGGAAAGGGTTTAGACTGAATCCCTGGCTTAATGCTCCTAAATCTAGGAAAAATTGAAGATTTCAGGCACATCCCCCTCTTTAGCATTTGCTAGTAGCTGGTCTAAGCACCCACTTGGTCCATATGCTGACTGCTGAAAATTCCCTCTTTACTCATCTGACTTTCTTCCCTGTATGGTAAACTCTGAGTCCGTAACATCCTCTTACAGAGTTAAGCATTTAAATCTCTTTGTGAAGCTGGACCTGAATACTCAAAAACTCATCTGGGGGAATCAGCAGTTATTTATCAACCACATGAATCACCTGCTGTGCTGGTAGCCAAGATGGTATGTCACTCTCTAATGAGCAAGATTCAAAGGCATAAAGTTCACATGATTAATTTTCATTTGGGTATTTCATGATTCAATGAAATCAAAGCAGATTCTAAAGACTGATCAAGTTTTTCCTTTTCTTAGGAGCAAAAAGTATCTGTACATTCCTCCATGTTCACCTACTTGCAATTCTCTTTTGGCAGGTGTTCTTTTTTTTTCCCTCTTAACTTTCACTACATATGGATATATGAGCCTCTGAACTACAGCACTTCCCAGTTTCTTTTCTTCATTTTCCTTTTTCTTTTATTCTTTCCCTTTCAAGCTATAATAAGACAATAGAAGACAAAAGTTTATCTATGAATATATGGTGGGACAAAATTTGTTACTGTACAACTAAATGAATGAAACTCAGTGTCATCAGAGGCAAATCTATTTACATCAATGACTAATTTAGTCCATATAAGTAGAGGAGATAATGTAAAAGTTTCTTTCTCTTGAAGAAGGCATTGGCATCTGGACAGAAAATCACCCATGAGTGTCCTTGGAGGGTTTGCTGCAAATTTGATTTCAAGTTTTTCTCTCCTCTGAAATCAAAAGACACTGCTGCACTTCTTGAAAACATAGATAATGCAGTGATAAAGATGTTAGTACAGCACAATATTTCATCACAAGTACAACAAAAGGTGACATTTGCCTCCCTTAATTGTAATCATCTACCATGAAAATGGCTCCAGCTGAACTGGTGTTCTTTGCCACTTAGTGAATGCTTAGTGTATGCACTTTCAGAATATGATCACAACCCTCAGTTTTGGACCTCTACACTCCACTGGTTCCATTTACACAATTCTTTAGGCCACCCAGGCTGCCCAACTACAGAGTTAGCACTTTCTCTGGAAATCACAATGTCCCTAGGAGTTGTACAGATGCCAACCATGTCACTGAAAGTTCTGTTATTACACTTTTTTTGACACTTCTGGGTTATGGAATAATAAAGATGGGATATCTTCCTAATGGGAATTTCCCAGACAACTGTCAAATCAGCCTGCATCAGGAAAGATATTTTTCTTTAACCCTGATTCTCTTGTACCACCAAGTTAACAGAAGCATCTTTCCAAAGGAGGTAGCATTAGGTAGCATTATGAAGTCTTTACCACTGCCTGCTCTCCTGACACACATCATGGAGTACTAGAAAAAGGGTACATAAAAGTGGGCTTTCATTAGGTTTGTCTGAAGGCATCTTCCAAAATAGGCATTTTTCTGCCCAAGCCTATGCTGGAGAGAGAAACCACACACTGCTGCTTAGCAGCAGGCGACTCACAGCAGCATTAACACACCAAGAAATGTCCTTCTTATAGCAGCAATAGATGTTAACCAAATGAATTTCAATGCACTTTAGGAGTAAATCATTTCTGTGAGAAAGGGACTATGAATCCCTTACCATGAACCGGAGAAAATCTTACATCTTTCTCTAAACTTCTCATATATGTTAATTACAGTTGTCTCATGAAAACCTTGGGTTGCTTTGGCAACCCGAGAAAATGCCACCGCATTGAGGGTTAAATTCCAATTATTTTTTTTTCTAAGTGAACATATTTAGCAACAATTGTCCTTTTGAGTTTCCTGTGTCCAGTGCATCACTGGGAGGTTGACCAACTTTTTTATTTTTCCTCTTTTTTTTTTTTTGCCCTGCATATTGTGTTACATAAAATAGCAAGTCTGCCAGGAATACTGGGCATGACACATCAGTGACTGTGCTAATGAAAGCTTTGGTAGTTCATTACAAACACAGGAGGTGAATAAACCATTGTTATTGCTGTAGGATATTTTTCAGTATAGATCACAGTTTGCTTGTTTTTTTAATGTGCAGGAGAAATCAGGTCCACTTTTCTATTGCCATAAGCTGCAGAGCTCGACTGGAGCAATTCTGATTATTTGTGTTTTGAGGGAGGTTTTTCTTATGCAATTTTCTTGAGTTTTGTTACCCAGATTTCATCACTGCCGTATGCTCTATGCTCTGCTTCACCATGGCTCAACCGCTCAGGCTCACAGCTTGTCTTTGGCACAGTTTGAGGTGCTGATTCAACATCAGAGACTTCTTTATAAAAATGAATTTCCTTTAACTGCCAAGTGTTATAGGGCACTGGATGTTGAGCTGATCTGAAAATAAAAGGCAGACCTAGAGGTGAAAATTGTGACCTATTTCCCAAGCAGAAAATATCCTTGAGATGAACTTTGTCAGGTTTATCACACAGCCACAGCCTGTGAAGTGTCAGCTGGACTTGTCAAATCTATGAGATCACATTGCAGCAGCAGAGTAACTCAGCATCTTAATACAGCCTGCAGAAATAAAGCAATAAAACAAAGTAACTATGGTGAGAGCACTTGTATGTCTTACAGAATGCTCTGCCAGAACTTCATAGTAAATGGATAATCATGGGAGGTTACTTAGTCTTTTCTTCACCTCCAATTATACTTACAATCCTCCTGACAGAAGTTTACCTAGGCTGTCTTAAAGACCTTCCTCAAAGATAGTGATTTTTGTACCCCTCTAGATGATCAATTCCAATGCTTTCCATTAGAAAAGTTTCCTAACATCCAAACTTCCCAAATCTTCCTTACTGTAATTAAAGCCCAACAACATGCACCTTGGAAAAACAATGTATGACCTTCTTCTCAAAAATGTGTGAGATTTTTTGAATATTATTATTAGTCTTATTTTTTTCTAGACTCATCAACTCATTTTCTTACAAACTTTCCTCTTTTGGTTTTCTTGACATCTGTAAGTGTAGTAGTTCTTTATGGTATTATATAGCATTTGTATGATTATAACACCGTGAATTTTCTTTACAGGATAATCTCCTTTGTACTTCAGACCAATTTTACAATTCACAAGGTTCATCTTAAATTCTAATCTTGCACCACCAGAATATTGCTGCCTCTTCTAACTCATTAATATTTCAGTTTTAATGCCTGTTCACTAGTCCAACACTCAAGACATAAAACAATTGAAAATAACACATCATAACAAGATCCTAGCAGAGACACTATCTCAATAACAACCTCGGTGTTGACAATGAACCATTGCTAACTATCTTTCAGGTGTAGTTTTCCAGAAGTCACACATCTACTGTAGTTTCCTATTCCTGGCTAGTATTGTCCTCCCTATCTTACAGGAACAGAAAACTTAAAGTATAGCTAAGGTCAAGAGCTAACATATCTAGTGCAACTCACTTATGTGTAACCCTTAAAACAAAAGAAAACCTTAGTAATAAGAGGCATTCATCTCATCTGACATCAGAAAGCTGCTGTTATGTTAGTTGTACTTGTTTCCCTTAAAGTCAGTGGAAACAAACAGGCACTCTTGGTACTTGACTCATAGAATCTGCTTATACATCCACTTCGGATGCATGAAAGCAGAGAAATCTTTGACCATGTTGAGCATTCTTTACTTAAACTTTTAAAAGTAAACTTTTAAATGTAAAACTACTATGCTTGTTTGTAACTCAAATTACTAGCAAGACCCACCATATTTCTCCACGAACAAGCATAAAACAGGTTGGCAGTAAGAAGATCTGTTATCATTGTCTGCTCTAGTTGTAACAAAAGCATAAGTTACAACTGGGAATGGATTAGTCTTCCGAACATGAACTATTACAGACTGAATCAGTTTCCTGGTGGATGTATTTCAGCAGGAAACACTATATTTAGCCACATGATTAACCAATACGCACACAAGTAAGTTTACTGAACCTCAGAAACCTTGTTCTGTGCAGTTAGTTTACAGATCGAAGACCTGTGTGGCCCAGGTATACAGGCACATGCAGGCAAAATATCTGCAAAACCTCTAGCTAAGATTCATCCTTTTCACAGAGTCTCATACAGATTACATTCAGTAGCAGAAGAGGCCATGGCCATTTGTCATATACCTGTCATCTTGCAAAATCCCCTTGTGATCTGCATGTGAAAGGCCTGAAGACTCTGCTAAATGCTATTTTTCACTGGGGGGGGGGGAACAGATTTAAAGGAAATGCAATGAGCCCCACTCTGATGAAGATCTACTTTACCTCTGCCACACATCAAGATGATGTGAATCACTTTCAGAAAGTGTCTGTCTTCCTCCAGTATCTACAGAGGGACTTCAGATGATCAGTTTAAATTCAGTGCTTAACTTCCAGATGGCTTAAGCTAGGAAAAATTAATCTTGCTCTCAGCTGAAGATCTCAGAGAGAGAAACTTCATCAAAGCCTTGAGTTTTCCATATTCTTAAGCTCAAGTATTTCTTTATACGCAAGTGAGTAGAGATGGAGTTGTTTCTAGCATTTCACGCTGCTTCTCCATGTTCACTGACATAGTCTCCTAAAGCATCTTTGGTAATAAAACTCTCTTATCAAGTCCTATCATCTCTCTCTTTTTACTGAAGGTACTATGTGTCTTCCCATTTCTGAATAGCCATGGGCATTTTTGCACCTTCAAAGGCACAGTTTCATCCCTGTGCCTCCATGGATACTGTAACTTGATGTAAACAGTTCAGCCTTTTTCTGAGCACTTACCTTTGTCTTTCTTGGGATCACCAACATCTTGCAATGTGAGTACACATGTAGCCTTTTCACTGGTTGAGCACATCTCCCTTTTTCTTTCATCTTTTGTATTTTTTCTTTTTTTCCTCATTTTTATCAAACAGATCTTCTCTTTCTTTACACATTCAAAAACCTTGCTTTAGAAGCCAGCATCACACATGGGAGATGTCCTTCCTTGTAGCTTGTTTTATCCCTAGAACACAAGGACACCAGTGAAGGTATCAGCATTGGAGCCAACTAATTAAAAGTGAAATAAATATTGTAAGTAACCTTCAACTACCTCCTTATATGGCAATGATCACTGCAAACATCTTACCATCAGCACAACTTGGGATCCCATCTGAATGTAAAAATAGAATGAAATAAAAACAAGTTGGGAGAGATTAATTATTCTTTGCAGTGTAATCCCAAGTAAGTTCACGCTCATGATATACATATTTATAAGGACCTCCATTTTCCTTCTTTGCAGAAAAATTTTAGTGTGTAGAACCACGGAGTCTATCTAGATAGCTTGTCAAAAAACAGATGAGCTAAGTTGCTGCAGGAGTCTGAGATGCACAACAGCTTTCCTCCAAGCTTTCCTCCAGAGAAGCAAAGCTGACATCATGGAATCACTGGAAGTTTTGTCATTTCCGAAAGTCATCTGTCAGTTTTGTCATTGTGTGATGCCATTCTCATCTTGCCAGTAACAAATGGTCCCTATCATACTCCTCCTATTTTTCCACCTCTTCCTGATATTATGAGGAAATAAGACTCAAGTGTTAAGTGCATGCAGACTTGTACTCTGCAAGAGCATCTTAGCAGCTCTCTGAATCTGAGTATGTTCTCACTGATTCACTGCTGCTTCATCAGGACATAAACCAGTGATCCTGGCATAAAATAAGCCTTCTTAGAGCTTGTTGTAGTAGTTTACGACATGCCATCCCTTCACTGGACAGTCCCCATTCCACAGGTAAATGGAGTCAGGGTCTGTGTTCAGAAGCAACTCAAGCGTGCTCACAAAGCAGTAACTTGAAATAAACCATTAGGCTTCGACAGATATGGATTATGAATGTGTGCATCATGTGGTGATGTGTCTCAGCTAGATGGGTAGAAACTTTCCCTTGACAGATGGCAAAAGACAGCAGGAGAAAAACCCACTATGGCTGATGTGGCATAAAGAAAGCTGGGCCACACCCTTAATTTCTGCATTCATTCCCTTCATTCAGTGAAGACTGGGATAATTATACCCCCCACCAAGGTTTGCAGAGCTCTCAGTAATTCTAGACTAAGTATTTATATTCTGCTATGAAAGTGTCTGTGTGTTTTTATATCACACAGTTTTCCAAGATTTTTTCTTCCAGTCGTACTATCAGAATACCTGCGTGTGGTTCAAATAGTATCTTTGTATGTGCTCTTTATGTTTAACCAACTACAGCACATAGCCATATAAGCATCGCATTGACCTGTTAAATTCACAGAAAGTGAATTAGAAAGAAAACCGAAAGCATTGCCATAAACCACAAGATTACTTTAAAAGGAAGAAGAGATTCCAAACAGCAAGGCTTGTAAGGCAAAACCTAAGTAAAATCAAGTCAGCCATAGGCATATAAATTTAAAAAGTGAATGTCTGTTAACAGGGAGAGTGCCCTACATGAGCTGCTTTTGAGTGAATGGTGGGAGTTGGTAGGCTTTCATCCCTGCTCTGCATTCTCACTTAGTCATGTGGATTACATGGCAGGGAGACTTGTGCGTCTTCAGGGAGGGTGGAGGAAGGTTGACACTCAGTGCCTAAGACTTTCTGAAGAAGTAACAGGAAAAAACAGACAGATGTCTGGTTCTTTTCAAACATCAGTCCTTTCCCTTAGACAAATCTCACTCTAACAGGATTTCTGTCATAATGTTGATTCTTCTGTTGACCTGAAAGGGGAGAATCCCCTTAGTCTGGTGGCATCAAGCAGAACTACTCCGGGTTTGACTCTTCCAAGGGATTTTGGAGGCAAACATTAGCCCCCTGCTCCCTAATCTGCTTCAACATCTGGAATAAGGAGACATATGTGATGGAATTATGTATAATAATCAGTGATTTCAGAATTTGTGCTGAGAAAGATTTGTGTCCTGAAATTATGTGCCTCTCTGCTCAGCTGGTCATTTGCAACACAGGCAAGCATCAAACACCATAAATTAAGTCTGCCCCGGTAATTAATCCACTTTGTCATAATGACTAGGTCAATGGTGGGAGGAAAAGAACATCAAGATGATTTTCTGTGATCTGAAAGTTGACACAAATAATAGCATTTAGCAGGCTTGAGTAAGCATGTAGCTTGGACTAGCAGGTCAACAGCATGAATGTTAATAGTAGCTATGGGATTTCTTACATTAACTGTCCTAGAATCTGAAGCTTCCCAAGCTTGTTAAGGCACAGCTGGACTCCTTATAAGTCAGGAACAGTTGTAGAACAGGGTCATTTTTATTAGCAAAGGAACTGCAGAAATGGGTTAGGGTGTGATCCTGTTTTCCTTGGTTATCCATCATTGTAGATCTGAACAAGTGAAGAGCTAAGAAAGGAATGGTAATAATCAAGCAAATGACCATTGCAAAGTTTGGCACAACTGTGTATGTTTCATATTAGAATTATGCTAGGTTTGAATATTTTGGAGGGAAAAATGTCAGTTTATCTGAGGGAGGAAATCTCAAGGGAGGTACAGCTTGCATATGCAGGCGGTTTTGGCTGGTCATCTTGTTGCACAAATTGTCTGAGAGGCAAACATTGAAGAAAGCACAGCAGGTGTTGCTAGATAGCTGCTCTTTAAATCAAGAGAACACTAGCCCTCTGGGAATAAAAAGCACACCTTCCAGACTGCAGTCCTTTCAGTGCCACATAGATATAAGACCAACCATGGTTTAGGACTCTATCATTCTGTAATCATGCAGAGGTCATCAAATTCTTATAATCTCTTTGGCTTTTATGGACAGTGAATTGCAAGAGCTGAAAAGAGCAGTTCCCCCCTGCCCAGCTGACACACCATGACAGCAGCTGGGACTGATGCAGACTGACATTCAAATTATTTACAATAATAGTCATAATAAAAATAGCCCTCACTCTTTCTTCTCTCTCTGTGCAGTGTGCGGAGCCTGAAATGGGACTGAGATGGGCAGTAAATACGCAAATTGAACAATTTCACCACTTAAACGCATGTTCTTCAATAATACTTCAGATGCTAAATTTTACAAAGTATTGGCAGCTTGCATTATTTTGTTTGCATTTGATGTCTTCTAAAAAGCAAGGGATATTAGGGATATACTGCGGACACAGAAATAACTAAAGCTGGTGGTTTTCTCTAGAATATCTCCTGCCATCTAGACAGCCTGAACATACAATAAGATTTTTCTGGTACTTCATCCTATCCCAAAACATAACTCAAAAACTTCAAGGTGTTAGCATGTTAGTGTTTATTTTCATTTTGTGTTTTCACCTACTAGAGAGCCATATATGAATCCTGCTACCAGACTTCTCCAGCCTTCTCAAAGAGATGGGAATGATAGTTCCAGGTAAAGCCACTGGGACAGCTTAACATTGTAAACGAGGAGTTGCTTTCATCAAATGGCATCGTGCTTTGGCCTTCTTGCAATAAGATGAAAAAAATAAGCTCCTTAGGCTTCATAGTCAAAGATTTGTTTCCCTGCTCTGGATTGCATTTGCAGTTTTCCTTTGAACTGTCTCTATTGTTTAGATGTATTTTCTGAAATGTGTACTCCAGACCTGGATCATTTAACAAATGTTTTAAATGGTGTAGTTTATAGAAGCAAGTTCATTTCCCATCTTCTACTGAATGTTCTCCATGTACAAGCAAAGCTGCACTGGCCTTTTATTTTTTTTCTTTTTTTAATAGTTACCAATGTTACATTTGTGATTTACCAGATAAGTTTTTTCCCTCCCAAATGTAGAACCTGTATTTTTGTCTCCCAGGTACTTTAACCTTAGATAGACTTTATTAAAAAAGAAAAAAATAAAAAATTGATTGGACAGTGAATATTTAATCATTCCTTACCTATTGATTATTTACTAATCTACCTTTGTTGTGATACCAGAAAACTAAACTCACAAAGATATTATATTCTCATGGCATGGTTCCTAAGCATTAGACATCATCAGACTAAGATTATCTTTAGCTTTTTCTCTCTTAGGTGCTTTTCTGAAGCCCTGAGATCTTTGGAAAACTAGGTGGTATAAAGTCATTGGTTGACATGACAATCACTTCCAAAAGGGTCTCTTCTGCTGACCACATGATCTTGTTTATTCTTGATGCAGGGTCCTTCATTTTCTTATCAGAGGAACAGATACTACTGCTGTTGGTTCTTTGAAGAATATTCTGACTTGTCTTTCCATTTTTAATGTATAACCTTTATTATTTTAGTACAAGAATAATCTCCCTTTCCTACCCAGTTCTGGATGCCTTTTCAGTTCTGTCTGATGTCAACTGACTTTAAGCTAAACAATTTCTCAGTTCTCTCCTTTTTATCCTTTTTATTTTATGTCTGTAACTTTTCCTGTGGCAGGTTCTTGCAAACTGCTCACTTCAAATGTTTTATTTGTTGGTTCAGTTTTTGAAGATAAGCTTTGTTTTTCACAACTCTCAGGTTCCTAATGTTTTTCTGTTCTTTATTCTTCCTTTATCTCTTGACTCTTTGTGCAATCTGCAGCAATATTTGGAAAATCCAAAAACCTCCACATCACCCCTTTATACACTTTACAAGATGGCCAGGAGTTCCTGGACACCTGGACTCTTTGCTTCCCTCAGGATTATCAACATGAAGAGAAACACTGACTTGCACAGAAGCTTCCAAAATTTTCTTAACAAGTCTTTGTGCCAAAAGCTATAGCTACACATCAGACTTGCAGAACATGCAACTGGATAAATTACTCTTTGGCTCACTGCACTGTGCCTACATGGTCTGGAGAGTGGGTGAGGAATGGCTGGGATTCAAGGCTCACGCTCCTGTTCTTCCATGTGTTCAGCAATACTTCAAAACTCTCCAGCAACTCCAGTGTCATGGGTTTCATTCATGGTAAGGACAGGAATCAGGGGGCTTGAGAGGTATCACAATGTAGTTGAAGTCCAGATGAAACTTTTAATCTTCTAAATGTTCGTTTGAATTGACTTTTCCAGGAAAAATGCTCAGAGTGGCTCATTGTCACAATAAAATCTGTGGAAGAAGGGGAGAATAACACATAATGCATTTGCCTTAAATGATAAAGATCTTTTATACTTATAGGAACTTTTGCTTGCACAGTGATAGGTACTGAATTGCCCAGACAGCACATACACTGCCAATTACCTAAAGTCTTGATATCTTTGGCAGGATCACATAAATAATGTTTCTCCTAAAATAACATGTTCTTGAACTGTTTCTCAAGTGTATTTTCTGCACATATGTTTCCTATTAGTAGCAGACAGGAAAGTCTTACCCAAGAGCCCTTATATATCCAGTATACAGAGGCAAAAAGTAGAAAACAAAAAGCTTTCTAACATTGTCTTTAATTCTGCTTTTAAACCTTTCTGATCTGCCTCATGCATCTTCACAGTTATGTATGTGTTAAAGGACATGAAATCTGTGCAAGACCTTTGATGCTTGTGGACCACTGCCCACACTGATGATCTCTGAGAATTAGATAATTCTGTAGGTTAAGAGTAAAGCAAAATATTAAACACAGTTATCATAGTAATATTATTATAAAATAAAACAAAGAAGCCCTCTGCATCAGTCATTGTGAGGTAATCCTTTAAGTGGACATGGGGATAGAAAAATACTGGTGGATTAGCAGGTTTATATCAGGAGCTCACTGCACTGAAAATTTATATTGTCCAATGAATTTAGACAGCATAATCAGTGGACTCTGGGGAGTCAGTCAGCTCACCAGTATATGGTGTAATTACTTCTGCCTAAACATAAGTATTTGGCACCACTTTATGCATTGCAGCCTCTTGTCTGGCTTCTGGCAGCTATGATGTCAGTTATTCTTGTGCTGCCGCTCTGTCATATTTGCCAGCCTTATGCGAATATCTCAGGTAGCCAATGGTACAGAGTTTCTTATCTGTGATTAATGATATGTGGGAATTTAAAATCAATGCTCAGGTGTACAAAAGTTGTGTGCGCCCCCTTTGTTGGCAATAGATAAAGATCAACATGTTCAGATGGTAATGCACCCTGCCCTAGTACAGTGCCCTAAAGACGTTATGCAAACCATTCCCTGGAAGTACCAGCTTCTCCCTAGAGAGAAACCTGCTCCTTCATTTTCAGATGGCTAAAGGTGACATGGATCCCAAGCTTTACATCACACTCAGTGAACGTCTGTCCAATAATGTTTCTCTTACCAGGAGAGGATTAAATGCAACTCATAAAGAATCACATCAGTCTCTCCTAATTCCCTTTGGAAGCCTCTCTGACACACACACAGGCTTGTGCTAGCACTTTTCCACCTTGACAAATATACAGGACTGACACAGTCTCATTCCAGGGTTGGAAACATAATTAATGGTGTGTCAAAATGACTCACATCATCACTTACCTCATCTTTCCCCTTCTACATCTTAACTCTGCATAGTCTCATTTTCTAGCTGCCACCCCTCTGAAGGTGGCATACAGACCTGTCCAGTCTGAATTGTCATCCTGATCAGTATGGCTTCTTCTCTTCACCTGTCTTTGAAGAACTAGAGATAAGATGCAAAGTTTCAGAGTTTTTGAAGTTTTCATGTTATTGAGAAAGGCGTCATTAGCCATCCTATCTTGCTCCAACAAAAGTATTATTGGAAATTACTTTTTCTGTCAATCCACAGAAGGGCAGATCTCATTTTGGCTCTTATCACCCTGTATCTTTGCCTCAGATCTTAACCTTACCTTGCTAAATTTTTCTCCACCTTTCCTTAACTGTAAATTATTGCTAAGTCATCTTTCCCTTCTGATCCCTTGTCTCACTCTTTTTCTATCATATGAAACAAGCTGCTTGCTTTAAATCTCAAAGCCTTTCACAGAGGATATTTACCTTCTTTTCATTCAGTTTTAACAATCTAATACAAGCCTCTAAGAAGGCAGTGAAGACAAACCCCTTTATCTATTTGTTTCATTTTCAGGTGATCTCAGACCTTTTTGTAGGTTAGGTTTTACACACTAAAAAAATATTTCTATGATGTGTGTTCAGAACACTTTTGTTGTTCTTTACTCAGCTTTTCACATAATCTTAGAATGGTTGAGGTTTGCATGGACCTCTGAAGGTCATCTGGTCCAACCCCCTGCTCAAATGGGGCCACCAAGAGCTGGTAGTTCAGGACCATCTCCAGATGGCTTGAATATCTCCCAAGACAGAGACTAAAACCTCTCTCCTCTCTCCTGATGGCATTCAGCTCAAAAAAAGTCAGAAATCTCAATGTTCATGTCTACATGTAAACTAGATGCCTCACATCCTCTTACATGTATTTGAGATATGGGATTTAATTCAGCTACCTTAATATAAGCATCGAAGTGTCATATTTTTGTGTCAAGGGCATTCGAGATTCCTTCTTCCATCTGATAACCTGTAGCTAGTCCATAAATTTTCAGGTCCTCTGTAATGGCTACCATTTCTGTGTAGATTTGTCCCAAATTCCTATCTTTAGGCAACTGAATTAACTGGTAAAACCAACGGACTCCAGGGACTTTTGAAACCTACATTGTAGAAAATACGTACATTTGAATATGCAACCAGTTGAATTATTCTCTAGACTACAGCGATTCTAATTATTGGATATCCACCAATTAAAATGGGAGATGAGACAGCTCCATGTAGATGTCTAAACATAAACATCTAAATATAAGTGTCTTGATCACAGAGGTGAAACAGCACACATTCCTAGACAACCTGCTTTCACAGTTTGCTGTCTGCATCCCACTGTATTTCTTGAGAAGGCACAGTTTTAAGTAATAGCTGGAAAAATGTATATAGAAGGAAAATACCAAATATTTGTCATGTATTTGCTTCTTTTTTTCTGGAGGGCTTTTTTCTTTTTTTTTTTAAGCAGAAGATTTGGAGACATTCCAAGGAAATTGTAAATAGTACATATTAGGTTTTATTCAACAGTCAAATGTTATGAACAATTCCAATTATATATGAAACTGAAAGAGTCGTATTTAAAGGGACAGATTATTTCTTACTCCAAGAAAATTCTCAAAAATAATAAATGAGTGCAAATATTGAGAAGCATTCGCTTCAGACCATTATGAGTCTCTTTTAATTGTAATGTTTATTTACCAATCAATTGTACGCTTGCTTACTACTGTATTTTTAAACTTCTCTATCCAACCTGAATTTAGATCTCTTAATTGTGAAGAGTTATTTACTACACTTGGGAAACCATTCCAGGACTTGATAGATCTCGCATTATAAAGTGGTTTATTGCATTACATTTAAATTACTTTTTTGTTCCATTTTGGTCCATGTCCTGGTTATATTCCACTTCATTAAAAGCTCTGAGTCCATTTTTCTCTGTTGCTTTTATCCTTCTTATTACTTTAAGATTGCTTTTAGACCCCTCAACCATTGTTGGATTAGGTTATTCATAAAATTTTATTTTATTATTTTTGTAAATCTTTCTGTGTTTCTCTAAATTAATTCCACTTTGTCTCCATATAGATGTTTTACATTTAGAATAATGTACTTCCCAACATTTTTTCCAGCCACAGTAAGTAATATGCAAGTATTAAGTATAAAAATAAAATTAAAAAAAAAAAATCTTTCTGTGGATTGTCATCTGTATTTTAGGATTATGATGTTGCTATTTCCTGCACACTTAGCATCTTTCATTATTGGACAACTATGGTAAGTCTAAGTGCCTAAGTTTTGTGTTGCATCAGTTTTAAAACAAGTGCTCTCTTCCTTAAGGAGCTGTATCTATTCTGAAGAGAAATGAGAGGTTCTGCATAACGTTTTCCATCATGGATTTACAGTGCCATTTGGCAAAGTAATATGCCAGTTTTTCATAAGAACAAAAACAAAGTGAACTCAAAATATCCAGTCTATTTTTTTTTTCTTACCACAGGTTAAAATTAGAATAAAATAATCGGCTAGATATAAACTCGGTGAACTTGCAGTTTCCAGCTGCATTTTTCCTTTACCATCTTAAAATGTGAAGCTAACTGCCCTGACTCCAATTTTGAACCTGTTTACCCAAATGTAAATAAGCAATAACTCTGTTGAAACAGAGAACACACAGAATGTAAGAATAGTAATTTAGGACCCCTATGTGATGTTATTTGCCAAAACAGATTTTCCCAGTACAATAAATGGAAATGATCCAAGAGAAGAAAACAATTAAGCTATCTATGGTGGTGTACTGTGAAAGAATAACAAAGAAAAAGCATTGTTGTTGTAGAAAGCAGCTGGAATTGTGAGGCTACCCTTCTTGCAATGTATTTGTGATGCCATAACCAATTCTCTAAAAACAAGAACATTAATGAATGGGCTATTATACAACAACTTACTCCAAAGCCTGGTTCTTTTCCAAGTGATTGTCAGCTTTACCCTGCCTGCAGTGTGAATATGTTGGCCCTAAGCCTTTGGCTCAAGCCTAATAGTATTCTTCAAAGATGCTCCTTCCCAATGCAATTCTCCCATACAGTGCAAACTGCAGATTCATGGTTAGTTATTCTGCCACTAACTGCAGCAGGTCATGCTCTACAACATAGCCTATATTCAGAGAGACTAAACAACATATAACTTTCTTCAGGGCAACACCACACCATGCAGATAAAATACTAAAAACTTCCTTTCTATGTGGCAAGCCCACCCTCTGCTTTATGTCCTAGCATAGCAGAACTCCTGTTATCTAGGGTCACAAGAAAATGGGCTTAGGAAGACAAACTTTGATTTTCAGGCCACATAATTTTTTAAGATCATTACTATAACAACTGTGACACAGGTTAAAAAACAATCTTTGATTTTACTGTAGTTTTTACAAAGTAACCATAAAAGGTTAAGTTACACCAAAATAATCTCAGCAGCAATTTCTATAATGACAATGCATGGCAACAGAGTACAAAATAGGCAGAGAAAAAGCTCTAGAATATGAGAAACAGAAATTAATCAGTGATACATGGCCCTGTTGAGTACACAGAGTGAAGGCAGATTTCTTGCATTTTTTTTTTTTTTGAGGTTTCAAAGAAAGAAAAAACAGAACATTTCAGGCTGGGGTTTAACTAGAATTTGGAAGACTTCCAGTGGTCACTGACTGATTGAGCCTTGTGCTTTAAAATAAAATACAAATGGCTTGACAAACCACTGGGAATTTGTGTGGCCAAGGAAAAGAAGGGCAGCAGGCAGAGGCACATTCCTCACACTCATCTGGAAGGGATGTTAGAGTGTACCAGTACTTGTTTTGTGCCAAGGATTCCTTGTAAAAGCAAGTCTGGGTATATAAAGGACATAGAGACCACAGAAGTCTTAGAGCATGTCCTGGGTGATCCAATAGCCATGGCCTCAGTGTTTACTGTTCTGCATATCCACTTTCTCTGTAAAAAACATTCAGAAATTCTGCCTACATTTTGAGCATGTTAAGTAACAAATATAAGAGACAGATCCGCTTAAATGAGTAAGAATTCAAATGCTGTTTTCTAGGATTCATAAAGACATTTATTTTGCATAGAAAATTAACTCCTGAAAATTGCTCCTAAAAAGAAAACCACTTAAAGTAACTTTTTTAAAAACCTGATGCAGATACTGAGCTTGGTTATCAGTGCCAAGGGACAGATGGTATGCAATGTCACAGGATAACACTCATACAGATCAGCTTTTAATATACTAATTGTCAGCACATAAAGACAAACAGATAATCTATTGTTATATTATCTTTATTCAGTGCTGCTGGTAAACATATTAGTGGGGCTGTGCTATATGACAGCAGCCATGAGTGTTCAGCTGAGCATGACCCGATGTGATGACAGAAAGTACATTTTTAGATTTCTGCTCCATACTTTTCTTTATTCTCTTCCATATCTGAAAGTGACTTTGAGGCTGTAGGGCCACACTGAAATCAAGTGTCTATATAAGCATCCACAGCACTTGAAGACTGTGTGGGTGTTCAACTTCTCTTTACATTCAGTGGGGAAAACAAGACCAAGATATCAATAGAAATATAGGTAGATGCCTTCCACAAACACAGGTGAGAAACCAGTGAATTACAACATCCCATTCTCAGAACTGTGGAGGGTCTGCAATGGTTTCAGGATTTCAGCCAAGAAGTTTGGTGGGTTGAAATCCTTCTCTGGTGTTTCTCAACAGTTGTTAGCCTACATCTCCCAGCAGAAACGCTGGAGAGGCAGATACAGCATGTTAGAGATTATATTAACTGGTATAAATGGTATAAATGGCTGTCTGCTGGAGATATACCCCAGACCCTGCACACATTCAGTTTGCTAGTACAAACACAGGCAACTCTGGTCACTTGGATCCACAAGGTATTGATATAGGCCATGAGGTACTGTGATCTGTAGCTTCAACTTCTCTGTGGACTTTCAACAGGAACACTTTCAGTTCACCTGGTCAAGCGTTGGGATGGCAGGTAATATTCCCCATTGTGCCACAGCAAGAAGACCAAGATGCAGAAAAAGAAATTATGGATGAACATCGTCAGGACAGACATTTGATTTGGAGGATTCTTGCTACTTCTGCAGTTGAGGGTAGATTTTATGGCTCCTGCCCCAAAGGCTTGCTCCTAACTACTCCAGGGAAGAAGCTATGCTATACTGCACTGTAATAATCTCTTATCTTTCTAAGTAGACTGCCGTGTTTTTCCATTTCCATTAGTTGGCTTGGCCACAGGGGTTCTGCATATTTTTCATTTACTTTTATGTAATAAGAATATCAGGTAGTAAGACTAAGTGGCTTGATGTCTGGCTGATTCATCCCTTAGGTTTATTAACTAAGATAGTAGGGAGCATTACAGGGAGATGGGTAAAGAGGAAGTGGGATGGGCATAACGTATGATTTCCAGGTTCTTTATTTTCCTATTGTGTTCAGTGTTCAAAAGCAACAAACATCAAAGTCCCTCCACACTGTAAAATGCAGACAAAGTTTCTCTACTTTTGACTTTTTTAAATATAGCAGTAGTAGCATACTAGCAGTATACTAGTAGTAGCCTACTAGCAAAAGATAGAAATACAATCAGCAAGAACTAGAAAAAATACCATGATGACTGAAAAGAGTTTGTACAGCACAGCAGATAGGGATAAATGAACTTCAGGTCTTTTCTGGCTTTGAAAGACAATGAAGTTTAATGCAGCTCGAAATCCCTCAAGCACACCAAAGAAAGAACCTAAGAAGAACAGCTTATTAAATTGGATGTAAAAGCCCCATCCTTGGCACTGGCCAGGAGACTATGCGTAATGTGATTTTCAATGGGATAAATTATAACCTGCTTCCAGTTTTGATTCCTCTATTTCAAATTCAGGAGCTGATTGAAAATAAGAACTCTGATATTGCTGAATGCAATAAATTGGGCCATGAAGGAACAGACTTAGGCATGCATCCCCATAAATTAGACTGCTATAGCTACAGAATTTTATTGAACATAAACCAGCCTCTTCATTTGCCGAGAACTGAAATCTCTTGCCTCTGCTGAAATCCTCCATATCCTGTCCCTAATCTCCTAAACCATCTCAACCCTGGAGCATAAATATTAAAGAAAAACACGGAGACAGATTTTCATTCCATGTGATTCCTCAGCTTGGATGAGAAGAGCGTTCACAATATCTTAGCTAGCCCTTGTGCAAAGAGGACAAGTAGTTTTGTCAGCATCTGTTTCTCGGGAGTGAAGTGAGCTGCGTGACTTGTTTCATCATCAAATTCAATTCAATTCAAATTAAAAGTATCCATAGCATATTCTTGCCTCATTAGATATATAAAGCTCCTTTCTACAAGCAGTTAGCTCTTTCTATCCTTCCACTGTTTCTCCTGTTACAACACTGTTCCCAAACTTCAGTGGAAGTATAGCTAGGAAAGTTTACTTTCGACAATATGCTCATATTACATTTCAGATAATCTCCTCAGTTCCTGTTCCATGCTTTACCCTAAACAATTCTTCTCTTTCTCTCCTTCATCTTCCCTCAAAATAATTACAGAGAGCAGCCAAACCCTTTCTCAGTCATTGCTTTTAGCCAGCTTCTTATACTCTCTGCTCTGAAGCCAAAATGACCAATTTAAAACAGACATAGAAACACTCCAGAGAGGAGTCTTCTAAATTTCCAAGATTTTAAAAGTTTGCAATGGTGAGTTTTGACTCAGATTAAATTGTATTTCTATTAAAGTTCACCCTGTCTTCTCACATATCCATTCAAACTGTCTCTAAATTCTAGGGTCCTATGGCTATCAAGTATTTCAGTACAGAACTTAAGCAGCCAGCCTGGTTTCTCAGGCTTGTCCGGGCTGCTTCCACATGAAGCATTCTTTGGTATTGTGAGAGAAGCCTAACAATATGCTTATGCAGTTTGGATTACACTTTACATGAAATAAAATTATACTCCAGGGAAAATCAAAATATCTTTCCTTGGCTAATATGCTTATCAGGAAATGCTTTCTTCCTTTTTTTCCATACTTCTGGTTACATTAGGAGGCAACTGTTTCAGTCAATCCCCTTTTTGCTGTCTGATTAATGATGTATTTCTGACGTATTTCTCTCTCTTGCTTTTTAGGCAATTGAACTAAATTATCAAAAATGCCTTTTCTGGCCCCAGACAGAAAACTGGATAGTCTCTATCAGGTCTAACCATGTGCTGCTTATTGAGATGAATAATTCCATTTGTCTAATATGCACGAGACAGGGAGATGCAGGACCAGATTTCCTCTGGCTGGTTTGAGCCAGCTGTGAGATTTGGTGCCTGCACCATCTAGGCATACAGGCCAGGATAAAGTGGAAAGTGACTACCCATTAATGCTCCCCTGGCTAAAATATCCCATTTCAATGTGGTTTAGATAGCTGTCAAGTGCAAAACTTCTGCAGCTTCAACTTTCAGACCTTTTTTCTTCTTGGCTTTCAGATGTAGAATGCAAATTTTAGATAGACTCTGGGCATTGTGCTTGGATGCTAACCAGGACTGTCAAGCACTTTGCTGCTCTCAGAGACCTCTAACTGAAGCAAGTGTTTTCCACTGAGCAGAGAAGCAGAGCATTGTAGTCAAGATTAAGTTCCCCCCATCTCCAATCAGTGAATCAAATAAAACCTTCTTCAACCCACGTATTGCTATCTTAGCTTAACAACAAAAACAACCTGCCAATATCTCTCCACACAGAAACCTTCAGAGTTTTCATCAAAAGTAATCGAAAGGTACCACAAAATCTCTCAAGCACAGCAGGCAGAAATTGCCATAATTCCTTCCAAATTATTTGCTGTTATTTTCTTTGAAACCACTGTATGAATCAGATCAGGAGCAAACAAGTGGGGTATTTCCTGTACCAAAAACATGCTACAAATAAAGAAAGTTTTGCTCCCCTCTAGAGGAGCACCTGTTGGCCAGAAATGTCAATGTTTGCTGAGCAAAAACTTCTGTTCAGAAAGCCAAAAAGGCAAAAGCAGATGGGAATCTAAATGTAATTGTAGGTATGGGAGAGATTAATTGTAAAAAAAGTAAATTCAAGAAAGACCTACTCCAAACAGGGATAAGAAAAGAGACGGGGAAATAACACAGATTCAATCTTGAAAATTTGAGACAGCTCATGAAAAGAAAAACATCCACAACATTTGCATTGACAAGGAATGAAAAGAACTAAAGACAGAATCTGATTGAACGACTATGGCAGAGCAAGGCACTGAATTTAGGTCTTTCCAGACCTGGTTATTACTGCAGCCATGGGGCTGTGGTGACTTACTTGAAGTAAGATGGAGAAGTTAATGAATATTAATGAGGGACTCATAAGAGTCAATTGTTTATCCAAGCTGGGTTTGGGGTATCATATTACTTAATGATGTGTTAAAAAACACAATCAAGAACTTATTTGACTCAGATAGATACATAAACAGAGAGACAGAGAGACAGAGAAACAGATAGATGATAGATAGATAGATAGATAGATAGATAGATAGATAGATAGATAGATAGATAGATAGATAGATAACCTTGGGAAGAAAAAAACTAGGAAAAAATATCAAGGTGGAGGGGAAACCTTCCCAGTAACTGACAAGCACATAATTTCTTGAAATACTGAAAATGAACTTTTTCAAAACCAAGTGTGCACTGGAGATAAAACCTCTACTGGGAAGGAATTGGATCATTTAATAGTCCTTTCTTATCTGTACAGCTTGTGATTCTGTGAAGTTCTCTAGGGTCTAGATGAGCCACAGAGATTTCAACAATGCTTTCTAGTAGTTTGTTATCAGTCACAAGTAAGAAAACAGCCAGGGAGTTACTAGAGCAATTAATTCAATTCCCCAAACCAGGTCAGACTAAGCAACCTGTCACCTTGGTACATGATAGATTTATTATAGACAGATATTACTATGCAACATCTGACTATGCTATCCATACTGGTCTGTTGTAAAGACCTATGCCCTATCGTTAACCAAGACAGTGTTCATTATTCCTTATTAGTTTCATGAGGAAAATTCAGAAAAACAAGGATGAGTACAATCAAAACTGATGAGGCAAGTCCTTTTTTTCCAGGCTTTCTTTCCAGTGAACCCCTGTTGACCCTATTTGCAGGCTCTGGTCTGCAACCAGATAGCCAAGGGCAGTGGCTTTGCTCAACACATAAGCTTGTGCACCTACTGCATGTGGGTTTTGCCTATGAATCACTTTCTGATGTCGTTCCAGTTCTTTTCTGTATTTATTAAAAAACATTCCAAGAGTGGGACAGACATCAGACAAAAGATGGCTCAGTAGAAGGAACTGCAATTTCATATGGAATTGCTTCAGGATTTATCAGTATGAGGAAACTGCACAGATGTTGCATTTCTAAGCATTAACTTATCACTGAATAGGCAGTGTTTCAACATAAATTATATTTCAATCTTGGGATTTCCCTGACAACCTCCTCCAAATCATTTCTAGCTGTTAATGTCCTGTCAAATTTAATGATTCTTTTTTCTCTGACAGTTTTATCTTTAATGTGAAATAAATGCTTTCCTGATGCTTAACTCCGTGTTGCTAACGGTGTGGTAGCTTAGCATTCTTATTCATGTTTGTCTTCTAGTCTTCAGAGGCTAATCAAAGCTAGCTGCTGAAGGCCAAGAAATGGATCCTGCTGGCTTCACTTAGACAAGACTCCTGGCCAGGTGGGACTGCAATGGTCACTGAGGCAGAGGCGGAGAGGAATAAATCTCAAAGGAAGCCACTCCTACTGGATAACTGAAGACAAGCAAGTTACTTGAGAGATAAAATATTTTTGCTAGAGGAAGAAAAAAGAAGGGAAAATATTGAGGATCTTAGAACATCATCACAGGCACAGGATCAGGTGCATTAAGGATAGGCCAGAGGAAGGAAAGCTTTTGCTCACTAAAATTTCTTTGATTAGGTACAACCAAATATCCAGGTTTCACAGTGCACACAGTATAGTCACAGCAGCACAATCTGAATAATCAGTCCTCATTTATCAACCACAAGGATTTACTCCTTGTGCAGAGAGGCCTGGCATTACTTTACTCAGCCCTTGTAAGAGGTAACATCCTTGACAGAGGTCAGAAATCCTCCATAAGACTATACAGATTCCCTCAGCTCCTGTAAAGTAAGAGAAAACAAGGAGATGTATGTTCAAATGCATCTCTGAACTACAGTTCCTTGATTTAATGAATGCTTGATCCAGTGAGACTGGGTCCAGTCTAATGTGAGCAGGATAAATGATCCTTCCTGGGAAGTTATCTTCTTTGCAAAGACTAAATCTGTTCCTCATGATTTGCCTTTGCTCTGCTGCAAAACTATACCATAAACCCTAGGGACTCATTATTACTAGAAGAAGATAATAGTTATGTGATTTGTCTCCTAGAAGGTTGTAAAGAGAGGCTCCTTCCAAGATTGTCAACAAACACTCATCCCTCTTCTCTGAACAGGAAGTAGTACATGGAGCCTAAACTGCTGACTTTTGGGACAAACATTGATGCTTAAAATTAGGTGATCCAGTATCTCCCTCCTCGTAGTGTTGATGCTACATCAACTTTCATAAGGATCCAGGAAATCTGGTGTCCTTGGCAACAGAAGTGGAAGAGTGTGTTTCCATCAAGAAAATGCTGATCCAGACGACACAGATGTATGGAATACTTGAAACACTGGCAACACATTCTAATACTGATAAAAGAGAAATTTCCAACCCAGACTTCAAGGAATACAAATTCTCTTTGCCTGTATCGTACAGAATACTGAGAGGTGCACATTGTTCTACAAACATGATGACAGAAAAGCAAGGCACTCAAAGAAATATTTTCCCCATGCCAAGACATGATTCTGCCTTATTTGGGTGACTTTTCCATCTGCTTAATGTGACCAAGATGTTTTCAGAACAAGACAATGCAAGAAAACAAGCTGACCCAGAAGCACAAAATGAGAGATGGAGAAGGGACTCTTGTCTCTAACAGTAAATATTTCACAGAACCTCATTTTTCATGCTTCCTGTTTCCTTCTCTAATTTTTGGTCTTTTTTTTTTTTTCCACAGTACAAGCCAGATCAAAACAAAAAAAAAACCCTCCCAAAACCCAAACCTTCTCAAAAGGTCAGAATGAAGAATAATATTTCATACTGCAGGTTGTGGAGCCATTATTGCATTCCTTTTCAACAACACCAGAACCACATGAGAAAGTTTACAAATACCGTTTAAGATAGGAGGGAATGAGTTGCCTTACATGGGAACTCACTGTCCTATTTAGGTAATACTTGGCCTAGCTAAAATTGTAATTACTGGTGCCAGCTATCACTATTAGTAAAAATTACACTATAGGCAAATTATCCCTTAATCTGCCAACATTTAATTAATCTGCCTAAAAGCCTGATGGTGTCTCAGTAGGGTAAAGGAATGTTTTGCCATTTATGTAGAGCTAAAACTGAGCCCAATTGCCATTTTTAGGCATTTGAACACTGATTTTCCAAATGGTTGAAACATCATTTGTTTCAACAGCACAGCTGCTAGATGATTTCTAAACAGATTTAGAAGCCTAATTTCTGAGCTATGTTTTTTCTAATATCTGTAATGTTTAAATACCTGATACTCCGATGATCTTTGGACATCATTATTTTCCTTCATCCTGTAAATGAATATTCATTAAATTCAGCACAACAGAGGGATAAACTACTCGTGTTTCACATGCAGTCTGTGTATGTGAGAAACTCCAGGTTTACCAGTTTCCCTTCCACTTCTTTTCCAATTCAAACAACCAACTGAAAGGGACATTTGTTCCAGAAATCAGTCTGGTATGAAACCTATTCAAGCTGTGCATGGAAAATGCTGTTATCTATATGAAGTGCTCATATGGTGTGTCCTTATGTGTTGGCCCATTTAATCTTCAAATGTAAAAGACACCACTGAATGTGTAGTGACTGTTTTGTAATAGAGGTAATCTTTTTTGTTTGTGGTATCAGCAGCACTTTCAGCAATCACTTTTACAGAGTAAATTATGTCCACGTACACATGCTTTCTCCAATTAATTTCTGAATGTTAAAAATTTCTTTCAACAACAAC
Organism: Pezoporus occidentalis; assembly: GCF_034315485.1. Lineage (NCBI taxonomy): Eukaryota > Metazoa > Chordata > Aves > Psittaciformes > Psittacidae > Pezoporus > Pezoporus occidentalis. The sequence goes on from NW_026914180.1 coordinate 479,851, forward strand.
AAAAGTTATTATATTCTTGGGATTCTCCAACAATCAGTAATGCAATGACACAGGAAATAATAACAAAATTGCTTTTAAAAAAGCACATAAACTTGCGAACTCCCCCTGTTGACCAATGACCACACGCAGCACAACCTGGAGTTCATCCTGTATTCACTTGTTTAAACAACTCAAGAACAATGAAACATATCTGGACATTCCTGCAATTGCCTTCTATCCATCAGCTCTGTCAGCTGCTTGGCAACTTTTACTTGGCCTCCAAAGTAAACCCACCCTCTATGAACCTCTACAGCCAGCCTGTTTGACTGCAAAGTGATTAATTTGGAGCATCTTGAAACCAAAGCTAGTGTGCTAACATGAAGCAAGCAGAAGGAGCAGTGTCTTGAACAGCTTGGAACGAACTGTTCCTGCTTTGCAAGCCAGGCTGATATTCTCACTACGCTCTAGGTTTTTCAAGGGATGGAATGCCTCAGGCAAGTTTGAAAAGCTTGAGTGGAGATCTTCCTCATTATCCATCCCCTCATCTCTGTGATTGTGGAGAAACCCTTTGATCTCAGATTTGAGCAACATGAAGATCTTTAAGGTATGTTTATCAATCTCCTGGCTGAAATTCAGGGCTTCCTGCTTTGAGACATCCCTGAAAATTCCTTCCACTATTCTATTGATAAAAAAAGAAATTTTTCATATAATAACATATACTGATAAGACAAGAAGGATGAGATGAAAAGGGCTCTTACGAAAACCAGTGAAGAAACACTTCGGTTATTTCAACCAGATGTTACTGAACTCAGGAATTACTGGCTTAAGAAATGCTGGCCTGTGTTGAGAATCAATCAAGCCACATGATTAAAAGAGTCTCTCTAGCTTTAAAATCCATATAACCTTGAAGCTATTGAACTTGCTAACTCCTCTGGCATTCATGGGACAACATCAGTTTATACTGTCTTTTCAGAAAATTGTTTGCAAAGAAAAGCTTAAAAGCACCAAGAGAATAAAAGATTCCCTTTTCCTTTCAAGTCAGTATTATGAACTGGAGGGATCTACCTCAGGATTTATGAGTTACAAGAAAATGTAGCCTACTTGCCTGCCGTCTACACATTTATCTCATACTCATCCCATAGTTTCTGGACATGCCCAGTTGTAGCCAAGGAAAACTTAAATTAATCTTGGCCTAAGTCAAGATAAACAAGTTAAAGCATTTTAAAATGCTCTCTGGGGCTCAAAAAATATAAAAAAAAAAAAAAGGCAAAGAAGACTCCTTAATGGAATACATTATTTCATTCCACATTTAGCAATAGCTCTTCTCTTGGTTGAGCATCTATAATGATTTTCCAAAAAGAACACAATAACTATTGTTTGTAGCTAAAGGCCTTGATTTCATCTGATTTTTCATGACATTCCTTGAGATGCTCCTAGAAATGCCTTGGCCTTTTTTCTTTTTTTTCTCCCCCACCCTTTCATTCATGTAGGGCAAAGCATCCTGAGAAATCGTGACAGACTGGGAATGGAGGTGTTGCCCAATTGTTCACTTTAACAAAGAGTGGACTCACAGCATGTTATACGTGACATCAGAAGCACACATGAGGATGGTATATTTAGATCCCTCTAAAGTGCTGAGTTCCTCTCACCTAAGAATTTTTGGAAGGAAACCAAGATGATGCATTGTTGTAACCACCTTCTAGCATGCACCTGTGTTTTCTTAACTTTAAAATTAAGTCTATGCTGGACATTGCTGGATAAGGTGTTACCCTCTAAAAGCTGGTTAAACTCTTTATTGTCCTTAGAAAAACACTGAAACTAAGTTATTAAAGCCAAGTCCTGAATACATTTCAGAGTATACTGAAAGTAATCTAAGTGGGTGGCTTGCTGTTCATTGAACATCAAGCATTCACTGCTCCCATAGCCTGGAATGATTTCCAAGAGGTAAAAACCAGGGAGGCAGGACCAGGTAAGAAGATCTCAGAAAGCTCAAGAGGACTGCTCACATTGCTGCCAAGACCCAGGCATGACTAAAGACAAGACAGTGACCTAAGAAAGGCATTCATATTAAGATTAATGAGCTAGGGCCAGAGACCAGCTATGAAAAGCAACTTTAAAAGCCTCCAAGGATATTTGGCGACATTTAGTGATGCCATTGGGAATCCAGTCATGGCTCACAACTTCATCTTTCCTCCGTAGATAACAACAGCAATGTGTATTTGTTTTGTCTTGAACCTCAGAAGCACAAGATTTACCACATTAAATTACCAATATATGGCCATGACTCTTAGGTAAGAGACCAAAATACAGCTTCTGAGGGACTTTTAGGAAAAAGTATTGCCTGCTGAAAGGCATTCTGAAAGGAAAAGGTAATGGAAACTGTACCCTCAGCAAAATTTGAAATAAAAGTTGGTTTTTCATTTGTTTATTTGCTTGTTTGCTTGTTTCCAAATATGAAATTAAAGGAATTCCCTGTTATACAGAGCTGTACAGTTCTGGTCAACAAAAGTTAGTGACACTAAATTTCAGTGCTCAGGAAACCGTATCTTTAGAAAGCTGAGAAAAATTCCCCTTGAAATTCCTAAATAGTCTTAATATTTACCATGCACAAGATCATCAGAGTAATAGCTGCAAACTGCTTTGCCATGTAAAATCTTTTGAGGGAAAAAAAACCACTGAAATATGACTTGCTCTTTTCCCACCATATATGGGAAATAGAAGAAGAAATATTTCAGGGTAGAGTTAAATTTTCTTTTGGATAGACGTCTGTGTTCTCTTAGTCATCACAATGGAAATATGGCGTAAATCAGCCATAGTTAGTCGAGTTGTACATTTCTTTACTCTGCCTGAATCTGCCTAGTTATTCACACAAATATAGAAGTTTATAAAGGTCACTCAAAACCAAGCACAAGTGATATATTAGTATATCCACATCACTAGAGGGTCTCTGCCTATGAAGCTTTTTGGTTTTCTTCTGTATGTTTGTTCACCTGTTTGGTTACTTTATAGTGTTGATCCTTTATTTCCTCATTATTCTTTCATTTCAGGAATGGTTTCCTATTAATTTCTTCATATTTGATTGATGTTCTGAAATGTTGAAGTTGTAATTTATTTTTTTTTTTTTTTAGAAGTGAAGCAATTAAAAATAAGTCCGAAAATACTGTCCTGGTGGTGAACACATGTTCCACATCTGAACACTGTTATTCATTCATTTTAATATTTTTTTTTATTTTAAAAGATTGTTTATCATTGCAATTCTGACAGGTGACATCTACCTTTTTTTTTTCATCTGGGTTTTTTTTTTTAAATTAACTTATTGATGCTTTAAAAATGTAAATATAAAACATGTCTATGAAAACATAAGATGAAAACATATTATGAAATGTCCTGGTTCTGTGCCATTGCCTTATTCTGGGCAAAGTATTAGACCTACCATTGGTTCTGGGTTTCTTTTGTTTCACGGTAACTGTGTCCAGGCCATAAAAACAATCAGTTTTAAAACATCAAGAAAATATGCAACCTTAGCTTAAGAAAATTTTCTGTTTGGTGGGGTGGGAAGCAGAGCAGAATGAAACACAAGATGTGTCTCTTTACAGTGCCCATCAAGACTGAAGAGTTAAATATCCATTTACTCATCGCAAACAAGTGTTTACTCATGTAAGGCTTGCTGTAATGTAACCTGTTTGGAAGAAAATTTAAGCAACCAACATTTCACAGCAAGTACTGAATATCTACTTGACTGCATCATCAGACAGGTGAAGTTTGGGGATCCTAAAATCTGAAGTCTGATCTACATCTAAGTGGAAAGTAGGAAAAGAAAGAGAATGGGAGAAAAGTTTATCTTCCAAGCTGCCCACGTGTCACCCCTGATATAAATACATTTGTCCGTCCTATTCATGGGTGCAGTTTTTTTTCCTCTGCCCTCAGAGATGTCAGAAGCTCCTATAAACCTTCCACTTGGCAAAGCCCTTGAAACAGGCTGCTATCATTTGTCATCCTCTTCCTCCTGCAAAACAAACCCTCCATCCATGTGTTCCACTGTACATCAACAAAACAGATAATAAAGATGCCAAGAAATTTTGTTTTCTGTTTTTTTGTTTTTTTCTTCCTGTTTCACAGAGCTTCTGTGAAAAAGCATGGCAGGTGCTTTGAATAAAACATCCTACATGCTTTCTTATTTTATCAAAAAGCTGACAAAGAATGGCATGTCTTCCATATCCCTTTTGCGATGGCTTTACTGGGACAGGCTGAGACAGAGGCATTTTTGGAAGCAACATTGCTCCCAGGCATTTCTGGGTGGCTGGGGTGAACAGTATGTGTGTGCAGACAGATATATCAGACTGTTCTGATGCAAGCCGATAACTTCTCTACAAGCCAACACCTTCTCTACAAGCCAACCAGGGCTACCAAGGATGTATTACTGTTGAGCCTCGGCCAGTTGGTGTCACTAAAAATTAGCCGTGAGGGAACTTTAAAAAAAAAAAAAAAAAAAAGCATTAGGGCAAGAGAACCTGAATATTTAAAAAGTATTTCAGAACTTATTTTTGGCCCCAAGCCTTGTTTTGAATCCTTCCTTTGGTCAAACAATGGCAATGAGATCAGAGCCATGCATCTAGTGCCCACTAATTACTATCTCTATCTGGACTGACGCTTGCAGTGAATGGCTGGTAGGTGGCCCAGATAGGATGGGAAATGCTAAAGTATCCCATACGGATTCCCTGGTGGTGGTGGCATGTTTCTGTATGGACTTCCTATGCTGCTCTCCCTCATGCAGTAGAGAAACATCAGCCAGGTGACTCATTGAGATTCTGCCCAGTGTTTACTGCAACAGACTTCTCCACAGGGACTTACTCACTGTGTGGAGCCCGATTTTCCCAAGAACATCTCAAAGGGCTAATTTTAAATTAACAAAAGCTTTGGAAGGCAGGGAGAAGGGAAGGGGGAAGGGGGATTTCTTGCAGGAGGAAAGAGATGGCAGAAATAGACTTCTTCCTTTTTCCTTTCTCTTGTCCAAGATAAGGAAACATCACACACTAACGTCAATTTAAAAACAACTTAAAAGGCAGATAAATTTAGTCACAAGTGTTCCACTGGGTGGACAATTGAGATATAGAACAAGTCTTCAGCCAGAATGTTTTTTATTAAAAACTACAAGTGGTCAAGGCAAAGTGGCAAAAACGAAGGAAATACAGATGTATCAAAACTACCATAGGGCCAGGTCAGAAACTCCTTTATAGGAAAGGTGGTCCTATAGTTACCACAATGAGCTTTAACCTGTGCATTCCACCCAGCTCTCCTGATCCAGTTCAGGCTCCCTCTGTAACTTCAACAAAGTCACTACAGCTTTTCTGTGTCTCGTTTCTCCACTCATAATAACATGACGATGGCTAGAACCAAAGTGTGAACAGCTATGAGCTCTGCTGAAATTAGCATTATATTAAGGAAAAGTTGCACCCAGCTCTAAAAATGCCTATTGTACCCTGTGAAAAACAAGGTTGGAGGATTTCATTGTGGAGCTCAGGTACTCCAGTTCCAGCTCATGGTCCAAGTTTCTAACTAATCGATAAAGACTAAAACATGTGAGCCCTGCAAACTGGTCCTGTAGATTATGTGATTTGCTACCTGAGCATATGAAGATAATGGCATACTTTCATTGTATATGTCCTGGAAAGCTGGAAGCCTATTTATCCACACACAGAAAGGGAAGCTGAAATGGGATCCCTCAATATACTCTGCTTGGATGTGACCCTCTATAGAAGGGACAGACTGGCACATGATAAACATAAACGTGTAATCTTCAGAAAGCCTAAAAGGAGGTGTCTTCTATGGTATTAGAATTCATATTTCAGTTCTATGAAGGCTCAGACTCTTTCAAATCTTTGTAAGGGTGAAGAAACTCACAATTCGGTGATCTAAAAACTGAAGGCGATGAATGGATCTTGCTGGCACTACAACAGCCTGATGATACTTTTGTCAAAAATTGAAGGGACTTTTAGCAGAGAGATGCCATCAGAAAATGCTATGGGCAACTACTTAGTAGAAGCCAAGGTTTTGCATGGAACCAGACTTAATATTTAGCCATTTAACCAGACCCAGATTTAAAAAAAGGATTACAGTAAGGCCCCCTCCTTTTGTGTCCCCCCTCCTTTTGTGTCTCCTGTCAACTGCTTTTTTTCAACTCTTACTGACTTTTCTCAGTGATTTTTTTGTATTATATGGAATTTGAGCCAACTTCTAAAGTTTGTCTGACCAACAAAGATATACTATCCATTATTGTGGTGAATATGTATGAACCAGAGGTCAGCACTAGCTTGAGGATGTCTGTATAATGCTCTGTTGCACTAAGTAAACATGCCTTTAATCTCTCTGTACCATCTGGAAAATAATATTTCTTTGATTTTTCCCTTTTGATTTTATTTTCTGTTGAGATTACAAGTATTAAAAGGCAAACCCTTTCTCTTATTACAAAAAGATATATCAACACAAACAGGCCAGGACCTTTTCCTTGGCCTTGAAGGCAAGTGGTATGATTCATGTTGTGGGAACAGTCTCAGACCTGTGATATTACTTGAACCATCTCTGAACATTGTCTGGGAAAGTGAAAAATGACATGGAACAAAACTGTTTCAGGGAGGGTGCTAACAGTTGATCACTATGGAAGACTGCAACTCCAGCCATGGTCATCTTTAATTTAATAGACCTGGTTTAAGTGTACAGTGCCCAAGACAAAGAGTTGCAAGGTTGACTGGGACCTGTTGGTATTGCCATAAAACAAACAAACTCCCCCCTCCCCCGCATTTTTTTCAGTTCACTTTTTGATTTGGCTTCTATTAATTCAAATTGCTAGTCATGAGCACATCCCTGAAGAAAAACACTGACTCAAAGGCAGCATGCAGACCCTACACAACCACTTCTCCAGCAGATGCTCTTGTGTACTCCCAGCCATTCTTTCCCGGTTTTCCAGTTCTGGAAAATCAGCACAATATGTTACACTAGTGCAGAGAGGAAAATGCCGCTAAAGAACATGACTGTCTTGACAGAGCAATGGAAGTGTACATTGCTTGCCTTGGCTGTGGTGCACTTCACTGACATCTTTGAAACACGCAGCAGAGAAAACAACATCATTACTCAGATAATCCTTCCCAAGTGTAGTGAGAAGGAACTGCTGATGCCACAGAGCAAAAAAGATTTCCAAAGCTTGATTCTAATTTCCTGATTTTTAAAAATAAATTGTTCATCTGCAGCTAATCATATTTGTGTCTTTCATTGTCTCCAAGAGAAACATTTTCCAAGTGCTTTTGATGAACTGAACAGCTTCTTAAAAGTTCATGAGAGACAGAGTGTCAGAAACAAATTACTTTATTTGATTATGCTTCACAAGATCTTGGTGCATTCTTAATGGAAAAGCACACAACAAAGATTGAGCCTCCTCCCACTTAAATCAGTTGGACTTTTTCTCTAAGGTAGGACCATATCCAGAACATATTAATTAGAAACGCGTTTTGATGAAATGTTGTTATGCACCGTGAGGCGTGTCGCAGGAAAAGCAGTTTAAGTTACAGGAGACACATATTTGGAGGTGACTTCCAAAGGCAAAAAGGCCAGGGTAGGTCAAGGTGGTAGGTTTGGAAATGGAGGCCTCACCAAGGTACAAGAAAGGGCATCCACACAACCTCAGCCTTACATCTTGTGGGGGATTGTACCCTTCTTGTAGGACATAGGGCTGTAACCCCACCTACATTCTCAATAGCTTTGCCAATAGATAAAGACATTTATTTATAATGAACTATTCCATGTGCCTTGGCAGGAAAGCACATAGCTGCTGAACAGTTGGGAAAGTGTTTTGTCAGAGGCAGTCTGGCTGAAGGTTTGCTTATAACACTGTTTGTTAGAATTCTGTTGGGCTACATTTCTCATTTACAATCTGCTCTGGTTTTGCTATTTTATTTCTTTAATTATTCTCTCTGATCTATCTAAAAGAGCTCTTGTCCCCAGTCTCATATGACATTTTCAAAAATTCTTGATTTAGCCATTCAGCAGCAAATTCTTGCAATTACCCACAAGTAAATAGCAGGAAATTTCATTAACTCCTTTGACAGAAATCACAAGATGAAACCTTCTGCACCATAGGTGCAGTCTATGGTTTGTCTGTCAACATATCTCCCACTTTCACTCTTTCTTTCTAGAAGCCAAATATTACATAGAATTTGTGTATAGAATATGAATCACTTTAACACAAACTGAAACACTGTCAAAGGCTTTTTCACAAAATGTAGATTCAGTCCGAGAGAAAGACTTTCATTTCTGCTCTGATGTTTTGATGATAAAATGCTTTTGAACAAATGAAAACCCATTTAACTCTTCATCTGTACCTTTCCTGACAAGTGAAAAATTGGTGTACTCCATAAAATAATGTGTTTTCTTACATGTTTTCTTTCTTTGGTACAACTGAGATTTGGCTAGGACAGAACATCAATCTGCCAGAATTATGCGGAAGGCGTAGGATTCATGGTATTTCAGACCCAGTCAACAAAATTAAGCAAGCTTTGTTCTATTTTAAATTCACAGAACATGTCAATCACCTTAGAAGTAACTTCCAGAAAGTTCTGTTTTGTTTGTTTTTGTTCTTAAAGCATGCAAGTTCCAGGCTGATTTCCAGAACACTGAAGTTTCAAACCTTAGTAAGAACTTGTGAGAAATCATCTGAGGTGAACCTCCAGGTCCTTGACAAGACTTACCAGTTTTGAATAGAGAGATGTTTTCCACACATAGAGCTCTGTTTAGCTTCAGGTGTCCCTGTAAGTTCTTCTGTCACTGCAAAGCAAATATTTTCAGCAGTATCTAGCCTTTCCATAGATATAAAACAGAACTAAAAGCTTCAAATGTGACCAAGCTTGTTAGGCAAATGAAAAAATAAAATAATTTAAAAAGCCCTTCTATGTTCCAACAGTGCTGATCTAAGCTGATGAAAAAATATCTCAGATGACTACATTAAAAAATGTGATCCATTACTCTATCTTTGGTTTTGTGTTTGATTTTAAACTCATTCAAACAATATCAGGTTAAATCTAACTTAGCCTTTACAGAGCTATAATAACCCCAAAGCAAATTACATCTTCAGTTTGCTGACAGGAGTCTTAAGGGTCAGAACTCTAAATTCCATCCCTTTGGTGTAGTGCCAGGGATTTTGGAAAGAGAAAAAAACCCAAAACAATAAAAAAAAAGTAAATTTCATATGTATCTTAAGAGATTCAAATAATTTCAATAAAACTAAACTGTTGCCTGGGCCTATGTGCACCCTAGAGTCTCATCCACATTTTATTTTGACATGTAAAATGACACCTAATAAGAAGTTACCATAGAGTCATGAGAATAGAAAGGAGAATATTATTTTTATTTCATTTCCAAACTGTTGTGGAGCCAGTAAGGGATAAGAGTGATTTCTGCCAGATACTGTGATATACAGTTTAGACTGTGGTTTCTGAGTATAGGTTATTACATACTATCAGTGGAAAGACATGGAAAAGGAATAATTGCAAGATATCTTCTGGGCCTGTTGCACCCTGGGTTTCCAGAAATTTTTCTGTATCCATTATGAATGTAACCATTATTTGTCTACTAACCCTTAATGCTCCAAAATTACAAAGCAGGGTTCCATATTTTCATTATCATATATCTCAAGTGAGATGCTTATATATATATGGATAAATGTGTAAGAGGAAAAACACTTCTGAAAATCAGATCACTCTTCTTGAAATGTCTGAGCTTGCAATAAAGCATCAAACTCAAAAAGTCCAATTTTGGTGGTGGCTTTTTTGTTGCTGGTGATTTAACACTGCCATGAACTCTTCTATGATATTTGTCATGCAGCAGAAACATGTTTTCCCTTACAGCCTGCAACTGAATGTTTACAATTTATCTTGCAAGATTTCCTCAGATATTGGTGTTCTTTAAGAAAGTTGTTTAGGCAGCACTGGCACAATTTGCTGAAACAACTGAATCTGTGAATCATTTTGCTCACCTAGGTTGTTAGTAGAGGGAAACCTGGAACATCAGGTTTCAACTAGCTGGCAACAAGCTATTATTGCATACATGACCCAATCATTAGAGGAGAACGTGAAATCTGAGTAATTTCTTGGAAATAATGTCTCTCTGGATGTTACTGAAAGCATAAGGCAATTACACAATAACTTGGATATCTTAATCAGATGTTTAAATGGAAATGAAATCAACCTGCTCTACTGCTTTAAGCACAAAGGTAGAAAGCAAAGGAGTCCTGTCAGTATAAAAACAGTCCCTATAGCTCTCACTGTCTTGACAGCCCAAAATTTGTGAAATCCATTTCAAAAGGTTATTAATTTTCAAGAAATATCTTTAAAATAGGACAAGCTGAGCTGTCTTAGAGATTCTAGTATTAAAGTGAAGTGTGCGTGACAGATTTATGTTCTCTTCTTACAGAATAAGCCTAAGGAGAGGTTGATTAAATACAGGAGAGACAGAGTAACGATTCTTTTTGCTCCTTGGCAGGAGAAGGCTCCAGAATTATCCACTCCACACAGCTTCCCTAAAAGGAGAGGAGGAGAGCATTAAGTGTTCTCTATAAATTGCTTCTTAGGGAATGTTAAGTGAGTGCTTAGGCAGTAATGATTCTCTTGTGCCTCCTTGAGCAGGGAAAGGTCCCGTTTGTTCTGGCCCAGACTCATTTTTCAGCACGTTTGCTGTGGTAGCAGCAGTGCTTTTCTCACATCGCTATTTTCTGTTGAATCAGTGATTTGGTTGTTTCGGTTCCAAGTTTTCCTAATGTTTTCTTTTTTCCTACAAACGATGGTAAACAGTCCTTCATCTGTCAGTTCCTGATTATTTTCACCTGCCTGATAACTCTGCATTTTTCCTTCTTTAGTAAAAACTGCATGGATGCATCAATTTTTTCCCTATTGCAAATGTTTTCACTGTAACCAACTGATAAAAATAATACCTTGGTCTAGCTTATTCTTTAGTCAAATTGACAAAGTTTTTCTTACAGCAAATGAACAGAATTTTTCTGTTTAAATCCAGGGTATATGTTGTGTAACAATGGGTAACCATTCAATTAACCCTTCTGAAAGTGGCCATATGATCATTTTTTGTGGAGAACCATACATCATGGACCATGATCCTCTACATAGCACTGGCAGTACACCATGGCTATAAAACTGAATGGATCTGAACTAGTCTAGCCCAATGGACTAGCATACAGATCTTTCTTTGACTTCTGTTGGTTTATACACTATTTTATTTATTTTATGTTTTGGGAGCTACACAATTAAGAACCTATTGTCAGCTATGGAGTTTTATTTGATTCCATATTCCTCAAAGCAGATTTTTTGGTGTGTGAAATCCTATTCATTTTGAAATCAAGTCACATTGATTTCAACAGAAACAGAATTTCACCTTTAAAGCCTTTTAATTGAATACTGAACTTTTAAATGGAGTTAGTTTCCTTCATTCCTTGACACAACTGTGTTTTTTTTCTTTAAGAAGCATATGGGTAGAGATGCAGTCAGCCTTATTAGTTGGTCATCAGAAATGCATAGGACTGTAAGTCTCTACTATGAATTTCTGTACATATCTTATGCCCATATTAACAGAAGTTATTTATGACACCATGATACTGATGAATAGTGAGAAGTATTTAAAGGCAAGTCAGAAGTTCTGTGATTAATTCTCATAGAAATGTTCTTATTTCTAATTTTACAATATCCACTCAAATCCACATGGGAAATGTTTTTTGTTCGAGTACAAAGGTGTCAATTTTATTCTAAAACTCCATGTTGTTGAGAAATAGGAAAGGAAAAATAAAGCTCAGTCAACAAAGATTTTCCCAAATATCCTTATGTATATCAGGACAGAAATACACATAAGACAATTATATGGTGGTACTCTATATGTCCTTGATATGAAGTTATGTTCTTTCTTCTCTTAATTTCCCTCTACCTTTCTGCAATCAAGTTGTCATTATATTTTTCCTTTCATTTTCAAATTACAGAAGTGCAAACAAGAAGTTTTGATTTTTCACTTCAAATTAAGCTTGGTTGGAGCTGCTCTGCTTTGTAACTTGCTGTGCTCAGGGATGATTGATTAGGAGAGTTTGTCCTTCCCAAGCTTCTGAGGTACAGAAGGCCAGATGAGTAAAATTATTATTTTTGTGTGCTGTGATTCTATCCTAGAACAACTGCTTGCTGCTTTCTACTTATGTCTTAATATTGGGACTCTATTAATTTCAGACATATTTTGTTTCTCGCTTCCCCAAGATTAAAAGACTGGGCCTTTTCAACAAATATCAACAATTACTAATAAATTGTATATCCTTTACAACATAGGTGCATTCACAAAAATATGCACAATCTTAAGTGGGATGCTGCATGTTGTTAATTTTAGATAAAACAGCAGTTTTCTACTTTAGCTTTGGAGAATGTTAGGGGCATTCACAGCTCTCCTAATTTACACAAAGGGCAACTGCAGCATGGCTTACTTTACTTGCTATAGTAGCAATCATTTTGGCACACACTGGCTCTGGCACTGAGAGCAGAATAATGTCACCAGAGGCCGTTTCCTACACACTGCACTGGAGTTGCTCAAAAATCTCATCTGGAATACAGCCTGCCGAGGCTTGAGATCATAAAGGGCTTCTCGTGCGTAAATGACACTGATCCTGATGCTAGAACAAGTAGTTAAACCCTTTGCAAGCTCAGAAAGAGCATGGAGAAAAAGCCCACAAAAATTAGAATTTATTTTGTAATTTATTTTTTCCACCAGCCTATGGTCTCCACATGATGCCACTGGCTATGATTCATGTATAGACAGTGAGCGATTAAAAAAACCCCTCTGTACTGTTACAGCTGCCAGCAAAGTGTCCCTTGAAGCATTCTCTGAAGCTGTGATTCTTCTTTTATGCTGTGCTCTGTTTTCAGAAGTGTATCTGTGTTTTCCTAAAGCAGCTGTAGAAGGTAGGCTAGGAGAAGGTATCTGTTCATCTGTCCCTAGAAGATGGGATAGTGATGAGTTCAGACAAAACATTCCAAGGATAAAATTTAAATTGACAGCTTCCATTTCAAGAAGAAAATAACGTTTAACAAAACTATGTTACTGAGTTATCAGTTTATGTTGGAGGTGCTTCAGACTTGACCACCACTTCACACACACACTCACAGCCAGGATAACCTCCATGTCTTTCATAAGGAGATGAAAAAGCAAAGCTCTTTCCCTCATTTTGCTCCATTTTTGGTGTAAAATGAACACAGACTAGAGCTTAAGTAAACAAAATGCAATTTTGCTTTAATCTGAAGAGACACTTGTTTTTAAACACAGCAGTGATTACAAAGAAACCTGATAGCCATGTTTTTGACACAGAAAGTGATAAAATCTGCTGGATAGCTATCACTTTCCCTATTTACTTGGTTTGTTCCTCCAGCTGTTCTCTGTTTTCACACTTAAAATTTTGTGTGATTTGCAGACATACATAGTACAACAACTGGCCATGAGTATAAGAGCCTTCCTAGGAAACCATGATTGAGATGTGATTATTAGCTTATTCATTCAAATAAAAAAGTCTCTTATTTTCAAAATCCTTAGCAATAAACAGAAAATCACAGACCACAGGTGAAACTGAAGGTCATGTAATGGTAAACAGGAGGTAAGCACATCTAAGCCTTAAATATTTCTGAACAGGAAGAAGAGCGAGTAGATGTACATTTTCTGTAAGACTATGGGTGGTGACTTCACTTTGGATTTTGGTCACAGACAAAATTTATCAATTATATAAATTCTTTATTTGAATTTGTGTAGATTTGGAATGTTTTATGATAGGGAGAATCTTTTTATATTATATGCCATTAAAAAGCACAGCAAAGGGAACTGGTTATTAGTCAGAGTTTCACTGGGGTGCCATGAAGTTAAGAATCAACAATAAAACTCTGGTTCAGGCACCTGACATTTAATTTTGGATTTGTGATTAATATCAGATGTGAGGCACAACATACTGGTGAGGCATTTCATAACCGTTCACCTTTATTACAGAAAAGATGCTAGGAAATATTAAATCATAAACCCATTGGTTTATTGCACACAAGTCAGATCTGTAGAGAGATGGAGAAAAAAAATTATCTGAATCATTTAGCAAGCAAGAAGTCAGAGAAATGACCTTATGAAGGGGAAAATTTGAAACCTCCTCTAACCAAGAGTGGTGGTGATGTGGCTTTCATGTATGGCTACAGTGGAATGAAGGACAGAACAGGATGTCCCCCAGTTGCTTAACTCAACACACTATGTCCTAGAACCCCTTTCAGGAGCTGTTGTTGATGGAGGAACAAGTTCCCATCCCACAGATTCAGAGAACAGAAAGACCCCAGGGGGTTTCAGTTGTCCAGTACTGCTGGACAAGTGCAAGCCCCCGTAAGTATTAATATTAAAATTATTCCTTTTTTTGATAGCTTAAAATACTTATCCAAAAGCTTGCTCTCTCCCTTAGTGGCTTACATTGCATTGTGTGATTAAAAGCTAGTCACTGTAAACAAGGTTCATTGAGGATTAGATGAATGATGACTGGGGAGACTCAGGACAGCGGATGTTAGGGACAGCTGGATCCAAGAGCCCTCTGGCTGTGAGGCTGCCACAATTTCACATCCCTAGACTCTTCCAGCAGGCGTGCATGAACTCAATCTCTCCAGTAGATGACACAGACCTACAGGCCCTCTAACTTGCTGACTCTGGTCTCTCTGTTGTTTGGCCCCAGGGGCATGATCTCCTTCCTACCCAGCTCCCAGACCTCTTGCCTTTCTTACCAGCTAGTCTGGTTTGAAGTTCACTAACAAATCATGTAATACCCCCGTGCACACACACAGAGGACTGCAGTTCCTTAGGAAAACACTCACATACCCTAGTCTCCCTGGTTCCTGTCAGTGCAGACACATGATCTTGGTAAGCCATGGCCCCTTCTCCAGCTGCTGGCACTCAGACCCCATACACACATGTGCATGCAGCATAGGGAGCCCCTTGACCAGGACAATATTTGGAAATGGACCAGGACAGACTGAGCTGAGCAACCACAGCTCATGGCCAGCCCTTGTTTGTACATGTTCAACTGCTTTTACTCCCTTATCTCTGTTTTCCCACACTAGCTCCTCCCCAAGCCACACTGATTCATCCTTCCCCCAAATATCCTAAGATAAGTTTCACACACTCTCACATTTCAGTAAAAACATCCCACAATAAGTTTTACACAATCCTTCAATGTTTCTCTCTTGCATCCCGCTATGAGTCCTCTTCCTGAGGTTTCTTCAAACAAGCCAAGCCAAGCCAGGCCAAGCCAAGCCATCTCAGTGAGTCCTGACCATGGTCTGATCACCTTTCCTGAGTAGCCCCAGGAGTGGCTGAGTCGGAGTACTCAGCACTAATTATGTTATGGGGGTGTCCTCTTGACCAACACTTGTGTTTATGGTGATTAGCTCTTCATCACATATTGCAATGGATTAGGGAAGCCTCCTGCCTTCTGCCTGGTTTATTACTCTTCTGCCCAGCCCTTATATGACACTTAGCATGATTCGCAGATACAAAAATATCATGCTCCTCTGCTTCCCATTGCCCAGGCTGCATTAAGCTCCCAAGATCTGGAGAATTGTCTGGCCAACATCTCATTGTACTTTCTTGCTTTCACCCACCCTATGTCAATCACCAGCTTCTCTTCACCCACATCTGTGAAGGTTTTGAGATCCTATAAAACTCCTCCAGATAACACAGCTTCTGTCTCACTTGCTATTATGTGTCTTTCCCTTTGGCTTCTTCCCTCCAATTAAGACACCAGCTTTTCCTCCGGGTTTCCTTCTCATTCAGTCTGAGTCAAATATATGTGATGCCTGCAACCCTGCCCTGCTCATGTCCCTACTCAAACCTCCTTTTTCCTGGAAGACTTACCAAATCAGATAGTGAAACATCTCCCCCACTCCACTGTGAGATACAAGGGCAAGAATGAAGTGATCAGTGAAAAACGGCAGTAATTCTGCTTTATCAAGTAAATATTCTAGATTTTGCAGACTGGTTTTAAAGCAAATAAATCAACTTTGAAACAATTTCTCTTCCTCAAACCCAATAACAAATGTGAGGGTTCATAATCTTTTCCTTCAAGACCCATTCCAGCAGCCACAGAAGATGCACAATCCCTTCTGCTGCCCCTAAAACTGACTACCATTGAGGAAAGCCAAAGAAAAAGCTCTGCCTCCCAGAGCTTTGCATCGTGAAATTTACCATCACCACAACATACATTCTCCAAAGCTAATACTTTGAAGATACCAATTTAGAACAGATTATTCAGTTTCTAGCCATTTTAGGGCATACTTTTTCTATACTCTTTGATGCTTTACTAACACCGGGACTATGCTCTGAAGGTGTGGCCATGGTACAACTCAACTGAAGTCAGAGGATTTACGCAGTCTGAAGACCTGGCCCTACGTTTCACCTTGGCCTTTCCAGCATGCTGATTTAATTTAACCCAAGGCCAGGAATTAATATAAAAAACAACAATTCATGCCTGCTTACATTTGTGCTTGTGACCTACGCCTGTCCGAACAGGAGTTGGACAGGACAAAGCACAATGCACTTCCTTGCTTTTATTGCTTTCATTCACTTCATGTCATGCCAAAGAAGGTTGATTTAGGAAGTTCTAGTAATTAACTGCTGATGTTTTTGACTGCTGTTCCCAAGAGACTTACAATGACTTGTAATTGTTGTTCTGTAGGAAACTCTTTCTGGAGTGATTGTAGATAACATATATTCTCTGTATGGCTTTACTTTTACTTGATTATTTTTTTAAGCAAGGAATATAATTGTTCCTTTAAGCAAATTCACCAGCTTCTGGCATCCTGGAAGCCTCATATATCACCCTTCTCTCAGACCATACTGACATTTTGCTGTCAGAGTCCATCAAAGAAAGAGGCTTCTTGATTATGTTAGATATAGGATATGTAAAGTGGACAAAAGAAGCAAGGAGAGAATAAAATTTAATGCTGTTTTTGTACTGTAAGTTACAGTGTGCCTTTCATTGCTCTTAGCAGATGAGAAAACTCAAAAGGAGAAAGGACAGGAGCAATGTGCATTTGGGGAACACAAGATGTTAGGATGTAAATCCAGGCTGGTGCTCTTAGAGGAGACTCTTATCAGCTCCTAACATGGTCTCACAGCTGCTTAGTCTTCAGGATGCTTCCTTGTATTTGTAAGTCAGTGTTCTGTTAAAAATTAGTGGACTTCTTATTGCTGTTGCATAAAGCCTAACCAATTCCACCCAAAATTAAAAGAAATGTAATAATTATAATTCTAATTTCTCTTTCTGTGCCCTCTGCTACTCATGCACGTATGCATTTCTCAACGCAAGTGGCATGCAGCCATTAGGCACTTATTTTCTCTCTTAGATGACTAAGCAGTTGGGCATCTATAACTATACTTCATAATGTAAAAAAAAAAAAAAAAGCCCAATTTTCAGATTTTCATCTACAATGTTTATCTACTACTCACTTTGAAAACTCCTAAAAAAGTACTACCAATAAAAAGCAGAGCAGATTCAAATGCGAGTGTTGTAGTTGTCAGGTTTGCAAACTGGAATCATAACTTTAATAAAACAGGATTGTTTCTTACAGAACAAACTTGACCAAGAGGGACTCAGGAAGGATATTGTGCGTGATAGGAATTCAGGCCTGAGAAGGATGTCAGTCATAATAAAACCGTTCTGTATTGAAGTGCTCATAAAAGACCGGCTTTCTTCACACGCCACTGCAAAGCATTACTCATTTGTCACATTATCTAGGACTGACATTTACAATCTGCAATTTGCTATTGTGATATTTTTCCCCTTTACTTCTATTTTCCAAACACAAAGAACATATGACAGCAGAATGTGAAGTCATATCAACAACGTACTATAGCCATTTAAAAATGGGATTATGGAGATGTATCATAGACATGAAGACACAAATCATGAACCTTTTCCTCAACGAAAATGCAATAGCATACCAGACAGCTACCTTCCACTAGAGATAAATAAAAATGTGGAAAAATACTGAAAATAGTATTTTTCAATGAAACAATGATAAAACAGATTTGCACTTGTCATGAGTTTGGCAATTAGTATGTGTTTCTCCTGAATTTCATGGTCAATCAAATAAATGAAGTATAGGCCTAAAACTGTACCACAAAGAAGAAAAAAATCTAAGTAACCTCTAGGGTAAAATAATTTATAGCCTTTTCCATGTTCAGTGTTTCAGGTGGACCTTTTTACTTGAATTATTAAAACTTACTGTTGCACCTTCTGCCCCTGCTTATGATGACACCATTTTTATGTTTAAGATTTATTCCTTACCAAAACTTCAGTAATGTGACCCCTGTCATATGCACCAGCTGACTGAGTGGCTCCTCAGTAACTCTGATCTTCAGCTGAGGTTTTTACTTCTCTTTGGAAATAACCTTGCAGAAACCCAGACATCCTCAGGGGAATTGTGTTGCTCAGATCTGCACAGGTGGAGATCAGTGAACCACTCCCTTCCCTTAGTCACAAAGCTATATTTTTCCATGCTCCCTGCAACAATGATCCAGAACTCAAGGTCTGGAGACTTTGGCTCATATCCACAACACTTAGCAAACCAAGTGCATCTCAGCAAAAGGTATGTTTGTGGAACGTAACTTTTAACCTCATGTTCTTAGTGTGTCATACAGAGAGGAGGTGAACAGTTTTATTCTTTTTTTGGTTACATATTCTTTGCTAGTGTTTTGTCAATTAATAAATGTTTGCTGAATTCCAGTGCGCAGAATATTTTAAAAAATGCCCAGAATATTTCTTAGATTAATTTGGAAGTCCTTGCCAAATGATAAGATGGTGATAAGAAAATAAGCAGAACGCCCACACAAGGTACGAATAGCCTGAGCGTTTTATCAGGATTTAGGATTGTGACACAGTCCTAGTGCTGTCATACAAGTAATCGACACACACTTAGAAAATCTCATGTCCAGGACACCTTCCAAGTCTCAACTCTGATATGCCTTCTGTTGTGCCCACATGAGCAACCAATTTTATCAGCAGCGCCTTCTCCAAACACTGGCAAATTCCTGCTGCTCAGTACTATGAGTTCTTTCACAAAGGGAGAAACAGAGAAGTAGAAATAGAGAAATAGAGAAACGTAGACGTTTCTCTATGTTACAGCTGACAGCTGTGAGTGAAAGACAGAGGTAAGAATGATACAAGAGCCAGGAAGAATCTCTAATCCATTATCTCATTCACATCTTCTGTCAAGTATATGGGTCTATAAATACATTCTTTTCCAGCTTCATCATTGACACACAGTAGGATTCATTTGAACTATTCATCCTAGTCTCCTGATAGTATAAACATGGGAGATCCACACAGCAGCAGGCAGGGAAGTGAAAAATGTAATTGACTTAGCAGGCATCTAAAACAGGTTTGAAGGCTCATGCCTACATAACTTAAAGATAAACCAGGGTCACTGATTTATGTGGAGATATCTACCCTGTAGACACCTCTGACTAAATTAGATGGATCTTGTCTGAGAGTCACAGATGAGACTGAACTTCCTACGGCAGGAAGCCAAATGAGCAGAATAACTATTGCCAAAACTACTTGACAATGTGAGAAGCTTTTGATTTCGGATGACCACTTTCAGACACATGAAAGACCTTTATTTTGGGATTGTGGATGCTCACTACTTTCCAGTGCCTTTATAGGCATTGATACCTTAAGCAAACAGATTGTGTTGCAAACATCTCCTAGTAAGCAATGCATGAAGCAGCTGCAAAACCAAAATGCGTTGCATCTGAACCCATTAGCCTTGTTGCATCTCAATTAAACTCCATAAAAGAATGAGGGTTTATAAGTTCAGCTTCAGAACTGCATTAATGTCACAGTGCTGCTTCAATTTACCATCTCTGAGTATCTGAGTCTAGCATTTGCAGATGACCACCTCATCTCAAGCTGCCTACACCCATCTCATTATTCTCTTTTTTTTTTCACAAATGATCTCGGGTTTCTTAAATAGGCTTTGAATAGCACGTAATGTGTACAGTGTCATGGAAATCACACAGTAGCTGAAACTCACCTTGGTGCCAGGAACCAGAGATCAAAGAAGCAGGGCTCTAATTCGAGGGTCTAGCAAAAGCCACAATAAAATGACTCTTATGAATTGTACCTTTAAGCAGAACTTCCATGAAGTGTCAGCTGTTGCAGTTCCTTCAAGAAAAAGAAAAATTAAAAAAAAACATAAAAAATGAAACTTGAAAACTTAGACTACTGGTACTTATCCTAGAAAACGTCACTTTGCATACTTGAGAGTTTTTCTTTTTAAAAATCACTGCTTGTTTCCATGTTGATATAGTCAACAAGCTTTGTTAATGAGGGCTATCACAAAAGGTGACTGCTTTCCACTGTAGCAACAATCTCTCCCCACCCTGGCTGAAATGTCAGATAAAATACCTGATTGAAAATGCCCTTTTTCCTTCTCTAGCTTTATAAACAGAGCTGCTAAAGAGAAAATGCTTTCGTATCTCAGGGCTAATGTTAGGTTTATTATTTTCTAGCCAATGAAAACAAATGAAGAGCGCTAGTGTATACAAAGTGTTCTTAATGGAATGAGTTTTCCTTAGGTTACGCTGTAGACTGAGTCCTGGATCATACAGACATGCAGGAGCAATTGTTTTCTTTCTGTGAAGAAACCTTTCTGTTTCCTACGTGATCTTACTAACAAGCAGAAAAATAAAATAATGCACATCATAGAATCATAGAATCATAGAATCATAGAATAGTTAGGGTTGGAAAGGACCTTAAGATCATCTAGTTCCAACCCCCCTGCCATGGGCAGGGACACCTCACACTAAACCATGCCACCCAAGGCTCTGTCAACCTGGCCTTGAGCACTGCCAGTGATGGTGCATTCACAACTTCCCTGGGCAACCCATTCCAGTGCCTCACCACCCTAATAGCAAAGAATTTCTTCCTTATATCCAATCTAAACTTCCCCTGCTTATGTTTTAACCCATTACCCCTTGTCCTATCATTACAGTGATATCAGCCATGAAGACCTTGGTGCTTGATTCTTAAGTTTTACATTTCTTCAAACACAAACTGAAAAGACAAATTATTACAAGACAAACTTTAATGTGGGTTAACTTTTTACCACCTACTCAACAATGACTGTCCATGTGCAAGGTATGGTCAACATGAAATAATTCATATTATTTCATATATTTCAGTCCTGAATTATTACTTAGTAATTACTCCATAGTAAACTTACCCTGGGACTGGAACATGAGACAGGGTTACCAAAATAATGTAAACCTATAATTTGTATCACATTATATTTTTGTAATCGTACCCAAAATCATGTAGCACACTGAAGAACTATTTTACTCCTTCAAAAAAAGGGTACCATAATTTTCAGAAACAACCAGTGATTTGAGGTGCTTGTGGTTTAATGGAGCCACCACCAGAACATAGTGCCTTCTTCAAGTACTTCAGTTTCAGCAATTGGATCTTTAGTGCCCCTAAGCAACTTATTACTTCTTAAGAACCTGGTTTATGGCTCTGTCATTTTCCCAAGCTCTTCAACTTTCCTCTGATTTCTAAAGTAACCATTTCATGTCACTTTAAATTAGTCCGTTAGATATATCAGGAACAAAAACTAAAAGAAATCTGCCTCAGAAAAGTGAAGACTTGGAAACCACAGACTCAAGTTGTCATTTTCGCTCTACCTGGCAACAAAACACATGGTGACAGAAGAGATTCACTCATGACAACAGTCATCCTACCTCAAAGTTTTCTCAGATTTGACAAGTATAAGGGCAGACATGTAGAAAAACAAACACCAGCAGGTTCATCAAATTAAGTCTGAGTTTTACCCACAATGATGTTTTTTTACAAGTGTTTGCTGGTATAATGTTAATTCTTTTTTTTTTTCTGCTGTAAAGACCTGCAGATGGATAAGAAACGTGCTCAGTGTATGCCCATAACCATCCTGCCCAGACTCCCAGGAAAATTCTGCAGCATGGCTTCCTCTGCTCTGATTTTGACCAGGATGATGCAACTCAGACCAAAGAAGAAATGACATCTTTACAGTTTTCGCTTCTGTTTGGCTAGGCTTCAGTCAGAACACATTAGACTTGTGTACATGGAGTCAGATAATACCTCGCAGTTTAAACTAGCTTCAGACTAGTTGGTTTAAGCATCTGTAGTCACCTAGGTGACCACCACCGAGGTCAGTATGGGCTACTTCATCCCACTCCAACAGCACCATGGTTCCTTTCACAGAAAAGGAGACCTGACTTATTACTCCACTGACCTGATGAGGGCCATGAAACATTTATATCTAATCTACCTGATTATTTTCTACTAACAAATGAATTATTAGAAAAAAAAAAAGGAAAAAAAAGAGGAGGAAATCTGGGCTTTTACTATTACTGTTGCTTTAACTGTTTTATTTGTATGGGACATTCTGTACAAGACAATGTTAAATACACATTTTGTACATGACACCTTACCAAAATAGTACCTCTGTTCACATATTCATCTACATACACAATATGTCATGTCTGTTGTTAGCTAAGGGGTCAATTTTCAGCAAAGGGTGTATTTCTTTATGCAACAGAAAAAAAGAGAATGAAATTAAGAGAAGTGTCAATGTCATAGGTGTCTTTTAATGCTCAGTTGTCAAACAGTTGCTGTTTTGTTCATTTCAGGAAGTCACATTCATTGAGCAATGAAAAAGAAAATGAGAAACAATGCAGAGGAAAACATAATTAAAGAAAATAGATGTACACTGCTATAACAGGATATGATTCTACACGGATCTGTGCAAAGGTTTCTGCATTGCCACATAACATATTGCATTGACTTGTATGATTGACCCCAAAAAGCCCTGTAAATGTCTTAAGGGAAATAACTTCTGGTGCTTTATATTGAATACAAATATGCAAGTCTTCTTCTTGAGGCAGACAGTGACTGAGGTAATGATCTATCATATTTCTGAGAAGAACTTGATCTAAATTAATGTTCTGGTTGCACATTTCTTCATAATGGAAGGATGCCCTAGTAAATTTGAAAAGCCATCTCTCTTGCCTAGTACAGACACTGGCACTGAACCCTGGTGAAGGAAGATACTGGTTTAGGTTCCAGAAGCAAGGATGGTGGAAGAAGCTTATCAGTGCTGAGGTTCTCAGTGCTCCAGCTTGATGGAATTTTCCTACACAGGTGGTAGTTTGGTGAAGTAGTGCAAGTGCTTTATTTCTTCCTTTGTGAGTGAGGACACAGGTGAATATGGAGTTAGTTCATCTTAAACAGATGACAGGTGAACAGTGGACTTTGCAGAACAAATATACATGGACACACTGACAGCGAACAGGCAAGAAAGATCTGTCTCACTGAGGTTCTGTTGTCACAGAAATTAAGTTTCACCAAAAATCTCTCCATAACCAGTGATGAAGGAGCCTCTGAATTCTTTGCAAACTGTTTTAGAAAGAGGGACAGAGTTCAGGGCTTCCCCTCATCTTCATTTACCCTCTAGGATTAGCCATAAACCACAGTTTATTTCCAAGCTCTATTCACTAATCTGTACTCTTTCTGCACTCCAAAAAATCCTTACGTCTTCATGGGTGAAATCCATTTGGAGCAGTCCTCTTAGGCTCTTTTTATACTCATCATCCTACAGTCTGGACTATAGTTCTTCTCATCCTAAAGCAAAGATACATCACACCCTGATATCTCCCCTCCCCAGAACAAAGAACAGCTACTCTGAACACAACTGCACTGTAGACATATTTCAGTCAGATGAAATCTGGCCTGTCACAAGGCAGCTCCCTCCTTCCCCAGATGAATACTGATCTTCTATCAGGGAGTGGAACATTATCTCCAAACTGACATAGTTTAAAGCAATGTTTTAAATTAAATGGTGTATGTTTACTAGACTGGAAAATTCAGAAAGGAATTTTTTGTTAAAGCTGGTTCCAAAAATCTTCCATTATTCATGTCTACACTATTTCCTGTCCAAATGCACTCTTTAAAAGATCTTATTTTACATTATAGATGCCCTGTGAGGTAGGCGAGAAAATCACACTAAAGTGTGGACTACAGTTCATAGAAATTTCAAGAGCAACAAAGGCTTTGGATTTGGGATCTTTGACTGTTTGGGATTTCCACTCCCAGAAACACTAAAGCTTGCACTGAGGCAAGCTCTTCCTGATAAAAGACAGCTTTAAGTATGGATGATGAGTGTATCTTGAAGGCAGTATTGAGTCCACCCACAGCTGACAGTACAAACATATCCCTATATATACAAAGATGAAAGGGTTTACTAAATGCAAAGTAACGCCCATATAGTACAGTCAGGAATGAGCTCAGATCCAATGCTGCCTATGCTGCAAAGGCTGAATGGCAGATCTTAATTCCACAAAATTTAAAGTTTGCCTATCTGATCTAAACCAATTACATTACACTGAATTAAATACAACTAAAATAACTGAATGTCTGAGGTGCTTTACTGCATATAGGCATTTTGATATGAATGGTAAGCCAAAGGGAAGACCAGTATTCTTTCAAAGGCTACCTAAACCTTTCTGGTATTCCATTACGTCTTATATTCAGGTTGGTTTCCAAATCTAGCTCAAATGCTAATTCCCCAAGATCTGTATTTGCAAAGTCAGTTTGGTATTTTCATACTGCACACAGTAGGACATTGCATTTTTGTTGGAAATTGATTTTAGGAAGAGCAACTAGTTTATCAGGTCTCAGAGGAGTCTGCATACTTACTAGGAAGAAGGTGTTATCATAAATATCCAAAAGCAAGTTCTTTATTAAACTCTCATGAAATACTGACTCTCAAGAGAAAGGAATAATTCTAGAAAAATCATCTATCTGCCTGTTTTTCCAAGGCATTTTTTCCAGTCTTCAGTTCAGTAAGTTGTTCCAATTTTGGCAAAGTGTTGCCAAAATATGTTGCTTAAAGAATTCAAGTCAGAATACAAACTGCTGATTCAGTACCTCGTGATACATCTCCACAGTACATCATTTCAGTACATGCACTTTATTTAATCATGAAAAACAGTATCTATCACAGGTAGGCACCATTTAAGTTTCAAACCTAACAGTTCTTCTGGGGTTTTTTGTACTTACAAAGAAACAAACCACAGAACTTTTCTATTTGGTGTAAATAAACTCTGGTGTATAAAGTAATTACAATGGTATAAATATAAAGATACTGATACAGCTATCTCTCATCCAGAAAGAAAAATAAGCTACATCAGTGTGAGGCACTGTTACACACTGATTGCACACAGTGTAAGGAACGTAATAGTGTTACTATTCTGGAAACACAAAACCGTAATCCTTACTGTAAATTTTATGACACAACAAGAACTTTGTATATGTCAGGCTTTATCTGAAAAGCCCATATGGTTATCAATGTGTTTAGTGCAAAAGGAGACTTACTACTATCAATCAGGTAAAGAAGCGAGTACATGTTTCTTGGATACTTTATTCTTGCACTGGAGTTTTGTAGGTGAGAAGGCATATACACTGACAAATCTGGGTTCAGCATCTTCCATCAGATCCTTTGAAACAATTGCAGGATACAGAGTGGATCCAGAAAGAGACCTCAAGGGGACATTGACTTCACTGCTTCATCTGTAACCTTGACTTTGTGGTGGAAACAGTCAACTCTCAGAAGCTGTATGTTAAAGACAGCGACAAGGAATTTACGTAAGTGTTGTTTATATTATAAGAAAATATCTGAAGCATGAGGTGACTGAGGTGAAACTCTTCCAGCCTTCTAACCATGCCATTCTTCCTCATCGTAAACCGCACAAGTCTTGTCCTATTTCCTGTAGGTATGTGCTAATTCAGTCATTTCCTTTCTGTCTTTACAAATAAAGTGCAGGTCAGGTCAGTCACAAGATTGGTTCTGTGCCATTCCAGTCAATAACAGCTCCTTGCCACCTAGAAACGAAAGCAATAATTTTACATCTGTCAGTTAGTGAGATTATTGGAAAGGTAACCCAACACCCCCCTAACACCCAACGAACCTTAGAGAGATTAGGATAGACTCATTTGGAATAACTAATCACATCTTCTCAATGGGAAATGAAGAGAAGTGAGGTGCTTGTGCCCACGTTTGGAGGTAAGTCTCCTAACCCTTCCTCCATTTTTTTCTGTGTGATAGAGTCCTCAGCAGCAACAGAGTCAGAATATAGTACCTTTGTGTTGAAAAGACTGTAGAGAATCCCCAAGATGGGTACAAGAGTTAACACTATATAACCGGAATGCTCAGTCTCAGTTGTTACTAAGTAATTTGCACAGGTAATTTGCATGCTCCCATACAGGCAGGCCTCTAGTTAGGAACTCCGTGACTCTGAGACCCTGAGACCAGATCATTTCATTTAGCAGCCTTTTTTTTTTAAATCTTTTATCTGTATCAGCTGCTGCTGTTCAGCTGCCCACTCCAGGACTACGACCAACACTGAATACAAAGCAGGTATCAATCCTGCATTTGTCACCAAATGTGTCTTCATATCATGCCAGAAAACAAAGATCTAACCTAGGTGAAGGCAGGATGATGCTCTCCAATGACCTCACGGACTTAAAGCGAGTCAACCTACTGTACACTCAAGAGTCACTCGTTGCATGAATTGCACCCTTGTCTGTGTCATTTCTCGTGTTTGCAAGTTTCAGGTCCACATCTGAGAACTAAACTATTGCGTCCAAAGTGTCAAGTATTTACATTTGTTTTTAGTATCTGTCTCAGAGTGCGTGCGCACTGTAGTAAGACACTGGTGAGGGGGTGAAGAGAACACTGAGTTACCAGAGTGCCACATTCTTTTTGTCACTGTAGAAAGAATGTGTCAGTAAGGGTATGGCAGCTCAGTCCTTTCACTGACCAAGTCAGTTAAATGTAAAACAAAACCAAAAGCTGAATTAATGCAGTATTCAGTGCAAAGTCTCAAAGGAAGTGTCCAACTGAGTACTGTTGTGAAATTCTTCCATTTTTTTTTTTATTTTGCTGAGAAAATAAAAATTGAAAAATTGCAGAAAGAATGTCCTCATCCCAGGATTTAGTAGGAACACACGATGGTGATGCCTCACATCTTAAGCTAACAGAGTGTGTTCTAGCTAGGCATACTCGGCCTAGTCTGGCATTCACCAGTGGTGAGACCTGCCCCTGTCAGAATATTATCCTTCAGAAAAACCAAATGCAAGTGGGAAGCACAATCACCACCTCCTCTCCTCACTGAATTTTCCAGGTAATGCCATCAAATCATCCCTTATCTTTGTGTACAATCTTCCCAAAGCTCCGCCTTATATCCAGGGTGATTAAAGCTTTGAGAGGGATCCACACAGATCCCACAAAGGCCATTCCCACACTGAATGAAATCTGCTCTGAGACTATACTGTACTCTGAAAATACTAACGTGCTGATACCACTTTTGCTGTTATGGCTTGAGATGTTGCTAATTGCTATGCAGTAAGGAACTGACCTTTTTAAATTCAATAAAGATCTTAACCAGAAAATTATATTTGAAGCAGGACTCAAGGTAAGTTTCATAACAAGCCTTATCTCCTGTGTTTGTTTTCAAACAATTTTTGCTGAGACATCCGTAGACTGAAAAGCAGTCTTTCTTTGCTCCTGTCAAGACAGATTCAAAACCTTTTTCACCTACTGAATCTGCATAAGAAAAGGTGTCAAATAGTGACACTGATGGTACTGAACAACTCTTTTCTTTACAGACAGAAACAAAACTGTCTAGGCAATGCAGTGTCTTAATATCTCCAAACTATCCTGCCACAATGTAATTCAAATAGAGGACAGATTCTACTCCTGATTCAATTATAATTTATCAGATTAACAACATCAAAACTACACTTGACGCATCTGGTTCAACTACCACCTCACTCAAGCGTCATGGAGTTAACGGGAACACAAAAGGAACTGGTTCAGGCCTGGAACAATGCTCAGTCTGGAATAACATTCAGAGAATACCTCCTGTATTAATAATTTGGTATTGTTTTAGAGCACACCAGTAATTCAGGCTGAAATGTCTATGCTCTTCTCTTATCCACTAAATTTCCATTGGATATCTCACTTCAAAGCGAAACAGATGAACTAATGTATCATACACCTTCACTATCACAGAGGAAAGCTGATGCTAGAGGGTTAACAAAATATACCACTGAATTCAGATTATAATATCAGATCAAAGTTTTACTCCCCTCAGGGAGAGCTAACAGATGTTATTTCTGTCAGTGCAGAGAGATGCCGAGGATTGTGACTGCAATACAAGAGTATACTTCAGGGAAGAATGGGATAAGACGTCTGCACGGCATCTCCCAAACAACCCAAGGATGCACATTCCAGACATCTCTTGGTCAAAATCTAACTGCTTCTACAGATGTCTAGGGCTGAAAGCCACAATAAAAGCACATGTACTGGCTCTGGTTGGCAACCTGCAGGTTAAAGTGATGACTGCCAGAGACTAGTGATTCTAGTCATCTGATGTGTTACCTCCTTTCAACTCAAATCTTGCTCTTTTGACATTTTGTAGAATAGTGACTAAAAACATGAGTCTCCACTCTCTGCAGAAGCAAACCAACCTTTCTCCTCTAATAATAATAACAATAACTTCAGTCTATTAAATATGTAGTTTTCCCTTTGGGATATGATAAGAGAACAAACAGCAGGCAGATGCTAGGCATATAACTCAATGCATTACAGGATGATGGTGGTGATTACAGCAGGGTGGTGATGTTCAGGTATTGGGGTAAACAATGGGAAGGCTTTTCATGGATTAAAACACAAATGAGTCCTGTGAATGAAAGGAAACCCCCCAGTAAATATTTGGAAACAACAGTTAATCTTCTCAGTTGATTGTTCAGACTGTGAAATTCTCCACATTGCCTGAGAAATTATCCTGCATTTTTTAATGAGAAAGGTCTGATAAGAAGCTACATCAAAAATGCTTGGTCAAAATAAGTAACAGCTCTTTGCTTCCTTCCTTGCCTGACTAAAAATTAGTTAAGGAGTATTTTCCATGCTTGCATAATATAAAACATTCTTTATTTATCTTACTATTTGTTAAAATATTGGTTAGTTTGGTTTGGTTTTGCTTTTCCTTATATATTGTTTCATAGTTGGAATAAAAAGTTCTTAAAACAAAGAGGGAAAATATAACATGAAAAACCTTTAGGAGCAAGGCCATGCTTAAATAAATACTCTCAAAGCAAATGGAGAATACTGAAAACAAGAAGCCAGACTCATGAGGGTAAATCAGACAGTCCTGAGAATGGTACAAACAAAATAAATTTACACTGGAATTTGCTGGTAATTTACTCCTCCAGTAGATTAAAGCAGGGAACTTAAAATAAACAAATATCACCATTACAAAAACTGTAAAACTTTGATGGAATGCCAAGAATGAAAGATGTTCTAACAGCAACTTCAAGTAGTTGAGTGTATTATTCACCCCGCTGTGTGGGTTTCTGAGGCTATATATTACTTATTTTAGTTTTTAGTCATGCTTATGTGTCACTGGAACAGAGTAATCAATACAATACAGTGCAGAGAGCCTCGACTAATATCAGTGCTGCCATGTTACAGGATGCCTCCTCTACTTTTCTGTAACTTTATAATGGCAGCCCTGCATGAACACACTCTTTGGCAGCCACTGTCCTTATTTTTTTGTTGTTTTCTGACAGGACAAATTGTAGCAAGGAGAGGAGGGAAATTGCAAGAGAAATCTGAAGCTGCCTGGCTTGCTGATTTAGCAAATGTTATGGTCTTTGACAATGAGGCTTTTACTTCTTGTTCCAAAGATATTCAGATAGCAGTTTTCAAAGTCGTGCTGCTGGTGTTGATATAAAGCTGATTTTTCTATCCAGCTAAATTTCTCCATTTTGTTTCTCTCGTCTCATTAAACTGAAAATATTCTCATTAACTTGAGTATGTCTTGAATAAATTACTTCAAAATCCGTAATTTAATATCATATAGACCTCAATATGGCCATGAAAACCCTACAGGAACTAGCTTTGTATTTAAGGAGAAAATATGACCTAAGAACTGCCAAGAATGACTTCACAAAACACAGGGCCCTGTGGTCTTGAGAAACTCTGTGTTGCCCAGAGACATATGGAAACTTTAACAAAACTGAGATCACTGAGCACAGGGTTTTGTGCATCAAGAATCATACCCAGGTCCTCCAGTGAAATTATATTTTTCAGAAAAGACTGATGAAGATTGAAGAAATTTTCTCCTTTTCTCATTATACCTGTACAACAGTAATCAATCACTTTCAGGAATCTGAATTTAGATCTGTTGAAATCAAATTGTGCTCCCAAACTGAATTTGGCTCAGTCAGTTCTTGATGACGTATGAATTGAACATCTTAGCCAGCTTGATGTTAACTACAACAATACTCAATTAAATGTGTGGTGCATATTAACACAGCCTGGCCTATCAGATCTTTTCTGATTTTTAAGCAGTAATATTGCAAGATTACTTCCTGCAATGTTTTTTATCACACTCCAGCCTTACATGTATTATTTATCTCAATAACTGAATATATCTGTATTAAAACCTTAGTTTCACTTACTTTGTCCTAATGCAGTGCTCAAGTGGAGGAGTAAGATCATTTTCTTTATCTTCAGCACACATCTGAGTTGTGTCTGCAGAGACATATCAGATATTATTAGTGCCTGGAGCATATTTCTATTCATACAGAATACCGCAGTAGCTTCTAGGACTCCACCCATGGAAGTGACAGACTACTACTCACACTGTATATTTCCTAGCGCACAACAGGCATGTATCTACTTTGGGTTGAAATATCCTGGAAAGTGAACACTGCTGGCACTTAAATATCACCTCATGTTCACATCACTTGAACAGAGAGGACACAGACAGGGCCAGGAACGCTCAAGAGTGTGAACCATGATTCTGGAACTTTGCCAATAGCAGGGGCTTTATAGCTGACCTTATAGTGAACATTCCGGCAACCACTGCTTTGCTTCTGGAACCCTTTCCACTAATGGCTTACTGCCTGTTCATGTGGTGGAAGTCTAAAGGCTGAAAGGGGGAGACTGAATGTAAACACTGTTAGGAACGATCCTAGATTGTGCCCAGTATTACTTGTTTGGGCTAGAAACATACCCAGAACTAGGCTGACAACTTAACAATAAGGATGATCATGGGACAGTGCTCAGACTCATGCCCTGACCCAAGCTAGTTTACTAATACAGAGACAGTTACAAGGAAAATCTCAGATTAGAAAGTGAAAAATCATGGAGGGCTGTAATAAGGTTTTTATTTTGCAGCTGATGTCATAATTACAAAGAAAGCAACTTTTATTACTCTAATACTAAAGACAGCGGAAGTCCTACACTTGAATAGGAAATCCTAAGTCCAGTCGGAACCGGGTTATAAGATTCCTTCACCCTGGAAAAAAAGACTGTCCCTTGACTGTTGAGAAAGCAATGCACAGATGGGAGAAGATGATTTTGGGTTGGACATAAGAGAGCTACCACAGGCTCTGAGCATTCTTTCGGGACAGAGAGGCAATTGCACTGTTTCGGGGAAAACAGAGAGGTCAGTGTCTCAGACACTGGATCTGTCAGCAGTGAAAGTAGTTGCTGAACTTCCCAGGGAGAAAACATCCTGCGACGAGCTTGGATGTCAGTCTGCTCAGCTGTTTCCTGTTTTGGAGTAAAACGTTTTAAACTGCAGCAGACAACATATTTTTCTTTTTCTTCTTTTCTGTCTGTCACCCAGCCAATGGGTGGTTTGTGAGCAACAAAAACTGCCAAGACAGGGTATAGGATATGGGTCTGCTTCTGTGAGACTGATCTAGACAGGATGGGAGGCAATTGCTCTTATATTCACAGCTGCCAATCTCAGATATATCAGGCTTCCTCATGTCAAAGAGAGAACCTGGCTCTCCTTTGCTTGTTGATTTTGTTGGTATAAATACATGCAGAAAAATCTGATTCACTGTAAGGGCTAGAGTAGTAGGAAATGGACAATACTTAAAAGTACATAAAGTTCTGGCAGTTTTCTCCTAGATCCTCAGGAACTTAGAGATATCAGGAATCTTTAAAGGTTCAAAGGGCTGTTTTTATCCTAATATTGAAGAGTTTGAAAAGGTTCATTAAAGGTCTCCAAAAGTATTTGGACCCCTCTAGGAATTCCTGATACTGATGTTCTGGATCTTCTCATAGTGAGAAGCAACAGCCACTGTCCTGACTACAGTATTGGTAGCAGGATAGGCAAATGGCATGGCTGCCTTTTCCTGTCATTGCCAACTTGCTGAATTTTGTCATTTTTATACTTGAGTTTTTCCAACCAAGAGATTTGAATGGAGGTTTCTCATACAAAGGAATAAGCAAAAAAATATCACTAAAGGTATATCTTACAGGAGTAGGCAAAGAACATTTAGCTAAGTTAATTAACTAACAAATTGTGATAAAGTGTTTCAGACAACTCATTTAAAGCAAGCAATACTGAAGTTACACTCTTCCATCTTGGAGTCCACAAGGAGGATATGAATATGATCTCTTATATCTTCACTTATATCCTAAGCTAAGGGTAGTGAGAAATTAAGTGCAAGCACAGCTGCAGACAAACTTGCTATTCAGGAGTGCTCATATAATGAGCACAGGTTTAGAAGAGTGGAAACTGAAAAGAGAAGAAACCCAGAGAAGAAAGATTGCTCATAATTTTAATGGCAACCTTAGGAAGTTATGGTTTATTAATTACCTTTCCAGAAGACTTTTTTGCACATTGGAAAAATTTTATCTTAACTTGCAAAAAAAAGGATTCTGAGCCATATTTAATAGGCCAGCATTCCCTAGAAGCTGCCTCCAGTATCTCTACATGGGCTAATTTCCCTGCTTGTGCTACCTTCTGTGCAATCTGCAAAGGGGCTGAGGATGGTGACTATGACTCTGGAAGAATCTTCTGAGAAACTCAGCTATATACATTTTAGCAATTGTTCAGCTGCTTTTTGAAAACACCTTTAAAAGGATACTGAGTTGAAAATATGCACCAGTGAGATATAACAATGATTTATTAAAAACAATTGTATAAAAATTCCCTATATCTTTACTTGGAGACACCATATTGTAAATGTTAACATAGGTAGCGGCTATCTGTATATATTAGAAAGGAAGATCAGTATCTCTCTTATAAAACCACACTTTTTTATACACATGGTCTCTGTGACATAGAAAAAAAATTGCAGAATCTCTACTCAGTCCCTAAA
Source organism: Pezoporus occidentalis (assembly GCF_034315485.1). NCBI lineage: Eukaryota > Metazoa > Chordata > Aves > Psittaciformes > Psittacidae > Pezoporus > Pezoporus occidentalis. Next base: position 513,149 of record NW_026914180.1, read on the forward strand.
CAGCCAACAAAAGAAGATGAACAAAATGCAGAGGGTTATTGATTTAGATACACTGGCATGCTGTCTTTCCCTGCCTGTCAGAAATTTCTATCCCAATGGAAATAATAAAGAACCTTCACCTATTTAGGGTATTATGTTGAATTCACTAGCAAGCATTGCCTGCTTTTAGGAAGAAACTTTGTATTTCTCATCTTCATAGGTTATGAGAAGCAGGGCAAATTCTCAGTATAAGTGGCAATTGCCATTACCCCTAAAATGTAATCTTACTCTTTCTTGCTTTTCTTGCCCAGTGTAATTTCTTCAAGGTTTCCTGAAATGTGACCTTGATTGTAATCTTCCTAATTATAAAAAAAATATTCCCATTTCAAGGAATTTACCTTCTTGCTAGTGAAAAGCAAATGACTTTGCTAACCTGCACCAGTGAGATGTGGCTATGCAGCACCCAGGACCTCTGGTTAGGTAACACTGCCTAACCGTCACAGCTTGCTGATATTTCCACAATGGAAATGCTAGTAATACTTAGAATTTTGAGATATCCATCTGGTACTGTATGCATGGTTTAAATGTATAATCAATGCTACCTTTGGATGTAAAGTAGTTTCAGTATATCTCCAGACCTAACAAGGGATTACTGTACAGCCAGGAAAGCATTTCCCTGCAATGATGGAATTTGCATTTTACAGCCTTTTGCAGAATTTCATAGATAACAAAAGATTTGCTAAGATACATTCCTAGAAGAGCTTAAAGCCACAACAGAAAGATATCTACCTCTCAATACAAGTTTTTGAGGAGAAATGTACAAATATGCCGTGACAGGTTGAACAGTAAAGAAAAATTTTCACATACTCTGAGCACTTGCTTATCCAGGGATCTCAGAGTGCTTGGTAGATCTGTATTTTGGAAACATTCCTTACTTACTAATGACGTAAAGACAGATAAGGACATTCTTTTTGGACCATATGTTACATTGTACAACACAATAGAAAAAATGTTAATCTCTGTATTCTTATGCTGAACTGTATCATCTGTATCACAAAAAAATCTTTTATCTCAGACAGACCATGTGGGAACCAGCTGGCAACTCTAGAAGTGTAAGCATTTTTTGAGATTATATATAATGTGAATACTGCAACAGAATGACAGGGATTTTAATTAAAGTAAGAGGATAAATAACAGGCAAAAAGACAAGCTTACTATCAAATCTTGTGAGATGCTAAAGCCCCCAGCACTCCCACTCAATTAGACTCAATTAGAACATACAACACCCATGTATAAGTCATCCTGTCTAAGAACCAGAATGTAGGTGCAAACAAGCAATACAGCTTATTTCTAAAGAGTGGACTACAATAGAGTGGCTCCTTAAGATTGAGAAGGAATTTGATTAGATTGTGTAAATATACTGAAGGAAAGAAAACAAAAGATAAGTAGGTTATTATTAGCAAATAGAAATGTAGTGGTCAAGAATGTCTTAATATGGCAATAAGTAGGAGCTTTCTAAGTATCAGAATACTCCTTGTCCAAATGCCTTCCAGGTGGAGAAACACATAATTACTGTAAAAGCAGCTGCATAATTTGGCCTGGTTTCCTGAAAGAATGAGTGTAACAAGTCAGAAGATCTTTTTCATGTTTCCAGGTATGCTTACAAGCGGGTAAGAGGCCAGGCTTTCTTAGCAGATTACTGTCATATTCTGAAGTAGCTGTTGTTGGAGGCAAGGATTTCATGCTTCCTCACCATTTCTGCTCATTTTACTACAGGCGTGTAGGGTTGAGGAACAGAAGACTTGCACTTTCTGCCTACAGAAATTATGTGAGAAGATGTGAGGAAGAATAGGAGTAGTTAAATATGGCTTATAGCCCTGGGAGCATGAATAGACCAGACCACAATCTTCTCCTTGGAAATCAGCGTCACTGAAAGATTTACCAGTCTATACAAGGTAGCCCATGCTCACATTTAACCATTTCAGGAGCTTATCCTCAAAATTTCCTTGTGAAATCTAATTTCCAATTAATCATCAAAACTTAAAATTATGAAGCAGGCACACAACTAATTTTTAATGCCTGAAACCATCATTGTTTGTATTAGTGGATTCTTCTGTTGCCATCATCAGAGATTAAATGCAGATTTACTGAGTTGTACATACCAACTGTTAACCGTATTTCTTCTTCCTGGTTAGCCAAGCCATCATAATAATATAGATCAAATTTCCGCTCTGTTTTCCAGTCACCTTGTAAATCCTTTTCCAAACTAAAAAGCACACTGAAGTGGCTTTCACTGCACACCAACCAAATTGGGTATTTAGGGGTCTTCAAGTAACAACCAACCTAAAGGGAAGATACAAAACAATAGAAAATCATAGGGAGCAGGGGGAGAAACAATTTATTTATTACCGTGCACAAACATTAATGAATACTCATTATACACTGCTGATGAAGCAGATCAGGATAGGTCTGGTAAATCATGGAACATAGCAAGCAAGCATCTAGCCCTGAGGTAGGCAGTTAATGAAATCCAGCTGTAGTAACCTTACAGTAAAAAGATCATATCCCTGATGATCAGAACCAAAAGGAATCCTGCCCTCTGCAATAGCTATAAAACCACAGTGAGTTTAGGTCAGGAATATTACATGAGATCAATGGGAGACCATGCTCTTATGCAACAATACCTGGAAGCCAGGCAGGAGACTTCATAGGATCTCAGATGACATGAGACACCCCTGTGTGAGCAACTAAACTGAACTCAAAATCTTTTATTGGATTAAGAATATAATACAATCCCTTCACTTTAGCATATTCTTCTAGCTTCATAGCCCAGACATTTTACATGTTCTCAGGTACTAGAAGAAAGCAACAACAGAAGCACTTGTTTTGAGTCACTATTCTTAAAGGTAGCTGTCTTGGCCATATGATCATGAAATGGTTGACTTTAAAATTTTCACTGTAATGAGAAAAAAGGACAGCAAAGTTGCTACACTGGATTTCAGGAGAGTGAACTTTAAGCTATTCAGGGAGCTATTTAGCAGAGTACTAGACGATCGTTGTAGGTCCCTTCTAACTGAAATAAGATTTGAAGTATATTTCTTAAATCTACCAGATGCTTAAAATGTAGGCTACTATAGCAATTCTTTGGATTTGCAATTACTTTTCTCTGTATGTGTATTCATTTATCAGTTTAGCCATTTTTCAAATGCTGCTTCACCCCATAGTCTTTAAGGTTCAAGTCTAGCATAGAATTGAGGCTCATAGCTATTATTTGTCATGGAATTTATGGTTTAAAGTAGACATATATATGCTTTAATACCTGAGAGAGTGTATCTATGGTTTTGAAACCTTACATATATATATACTGATATGAGTCATGGAAGTTCTCTGCATCCCCTGAGGTCACTGAATAACTTGTAGTATTTTCTTCACCTCATACTAATGTGTTCTGAGACAGATACCATTCTCCTACTGCATCCTGCTGCTTTAAAACTGCAGTATCAGTTAATGATATTAGTAGCTTCGGTAGTAAATAGCAGTAAAAATAGTGACGAGATTGCTTAATGTAACAATTAATTAATGTAGCAAAGAAACCTAATTTCTCTCAGCTAGGATTTTAATATTCAGCTATAATAGATATTTACTGTTAGCTATATTCCTGTCACTGAAGCTGTATGATAAGTTCAAAATAATACTGTTTTTTCTCCCATTGAATTGTTGGGTTTTGTATCTTTAATAAATCGCTCAGGGAAAATAAAAAAATCAAACTGTTTTCTTTCAGTGGAATGTTTCTGACAACAGCTCTGCTTATTATTCATATAACAGAGAGAATCACTACCATGCAGGATGCTGTGTAAAACCATCTTTATCACCAGTTCTGCATATCCTTTGCTAAACAGATATTGCACTGATGGTATGCTACTAATCTGCAAAACAAGGAATGGCAGCCAAGTGTGCAAATATATGCACAGAGAAATATGAGATCAGTTTCTGCCTCCATAATACAGACACATGGATCAAAGAAACTTTGCTAGTTTAGAGGCTCAGGTAGTTTTGAAGAGGTTTGCATAGTAATATGGTGATATAATCTACAGAAATCATCTACTCTATTGCAACTTCTACGTTTACCACTATGGGATTTAAATAATGTCTCAGCATATGCCATGGGTACTAGTGGAAACTGGAAGATTTTTAACAGAAAAAAAATCTTGTACATGCTTTCTAGATATAGATTCACAGATACAGCTTCTGCAGCCCATTCCCCAGTTCTTCATTTTGGGCAGACAAGTGCATCAAATAAATTGCTAAAACGCAGGAAGCCAACATATATGCTATTTTAATTAAAAATCTAAACAGCATCAAAACTAAGTGATAAGTAGTGTGTGGGATTTTTATTCTTGAGATTTAGAATTTATATATGAAGTGTTACATGAGTACAAATTCAATTATATTCCCCAATGAGAATTTCTGCTTACATAACAAGTCTCTAGCTAATTAAGTAACTATTCCCTGACTCATTACTTCACTAATATCTATTTATAACAGCCTTTTATAAAACAGCTTTGGGTTTTTATGTAAATTCTCATCTTAAAGAAATTTTTTAGAAGCTCACAAAAATACTCATAACAAGAGTTATCACAAAGGGAAACACACAGATGCAATAAAAGATGGCAAATTAGAGGGATACAGATGAAAAGATTCAGTCTCACATATTTTAATATGCAGATATATCAAAGCCAGAAAGGAACACCCAGTCTTCTAAAATTGTGTTCTTCCTACATATGTCTGATAAAGTAACTTCCAAGCTTCATCAAACAATGTTTGACAAAACAAGATTAGAGAGATACAACTGTGTTTCAAAGCACACATCCACTCCAATTCTTACACACATGAACAGTCTCATTGAAGTCAGGACAAATTGTTCAGATGAGTAAGGTCTGCAGGAACGTTCTCTAAACATATATAGTTTTCAATTACAATGCTTGCAGAAGAAGGTGAGGACATGAACTTTAAGACAATAATGAGAATCTAAAAACATTTCAGTTCAAATCCTCATTTTTATAAAAAGCGGGAAGTCTTTGTTTCAGTTACATCAATTATTCTAGGTGAGGATTGGCTGCTGCCTTTAACATCAAGTTGTGTTCCAGCTGTTGGCTGGTCACTGCAGGTCTGCTTCTCAAAACAATCGGCCACTCTGTCCTATTACCATCACCTTACAGAGGCTTGTGGCTCTCCAGAAACCTCAGAGTATTCCTGCACTCTGGGTGGGAATAGAATGGAATGGGAAAAGGTCAGGCAGCATGGAATGGGTTTTATCCATAAGGTTAAAATTCCTTCATATCTCCGTATTTCTTTGTCTAAACTTCCAATAAGGAAATTCTCTCTCCCATTGAATTCCCCAAATCATGTCTAATTTTTTTCTACAAAATATAATATGGAACCATGCTACTGGCAAGGTAAGAACAATCCTCCTTGTGAGGATTCTTCTGCCGCCTTCTTGAAGCATCGATTGTTGAGTAGACTGAAAGCGTGCTCTCATTTAACTGGTCCAGCTGGTGAGTGGTGAGCGCTTCTTCAATTGATGGGTCAGGTTGGCTGGTGGTAGTGATCCTGGAATATAACAGGACCTTGAAGCAGAACAGGGAAGAACAAGCATGAACACCAGTTCTGACTTCTCATGAAACCCTTCAAACTCCGAGTGTGTGTTATCCAAAAAGTGCTTGCCAGAGAATGGGGCCCTTCCTTCCAGCTGTTGTATGCTGCCCTGTGAGTGTAATGCTGCCTCTGACTTCCAAAAGCAAATCAGGGATATGTAACTTGAATCTCTTCTATTAAATATTATTTTTGTAAAGGGCTCAACAGCTGTATTTCTTCTTTGCAAACCAAAAATAGAATCCCTTTTGTTTTTTGAGTTATTTTTTGTTTTTTTTTTCTGTTTGCAGTAACACAATGCATTAAAAAGTAATAATGCATTACTATTCAAATATTTGTTTTCAAACATGATCATTAACCTTCAGGAAAAAAAAAAAAGTAAGGAGGGGAAGAATGAATTAATGAATTAGGTGTCTTTTCGTGCTGCATGTTTTTAATTCCTATGGAGACTTCACTAACCCTGATTCTCTCCCTTACAAATCTCTTAAGAATGCTCACAAATTTCAGTGACACAATTCTCAACTTCGGAAAATGTCAACCTTTCAAAAGCAAGCACCTTTAAATGGCTCATTTTCAACAGTCTGGGTGGTCTTTTTCCACATCTGACTTCAGTGTGCATTTGCACAATAGTGAAATTAAATCTACAGACAAATATTTATGACTGGAGAATTATTCTAAAGTATCTGCCAGAACGAGTTTATGGTACTTCACCATTTTGCTTTTATTTTGTCATTGAACAGGCTATTTTTTGCCATATGTATACCAAAAGAAACAAAAAAGAAATATAATGTAGATACTGTGTTTCTTCATCTCCATTACCTTGAATAGAAACAAACATTAGATTATCACTTCTATACAGTGGCTATGATTTAAAGAAGAAAAGATTATACCAAAGCTAGGGGAGATCACTTTATATGGCTAGTGTGATGCCATTTTTCTCCAGGAGCTTTATTATTACTTAGTGTAATTTCACTTCCTTGCTTGTTGGACTTAGATCATAAATTAGATATTATTTCTTGCTTTATGTTTGCTTGCATGAATACAACAGATGCTTATTTTCCATAGCAATCATCAATACAGTACTGAGACCCATGTGATTCCACAAAGGTCTGGGTTCTGCCAAACTGTGTAATTTCTAATTGTACTGAATCCAGTATGATTGATAGACAAAAGGATAATTACAAAGCTTTCACAGTTAAAGGCCACAACCTATTGTTTATTCTGTCAATGTTTTTTCCTCAGAATTGCAATGACCTTTACTGAATTAATATTAAACAATGTTCCAACAGTGAACGTTGACACTAAAGTGTCAATGGTGTCAAAACAGATATACTTGGATGGGCAAGAACACCACTGACTCAGTTCACCTATTTGACCAGCAGTATTAAAATACCAGGTCAGCCACAATACTATTATATTTGCATCTAGTTAAAGGACACTGTGAGGGTAAAGATAATGCCACTGATGCGTACTTGATTTCAATCAGATTAAGAAAAATAAAACTAATGTTCACAAAGGTTATTATTCAGACTATGCATAACTTAATGACTTAATGCTGTGTGACAGCCTTAGATAATTTCTCTGCAGCTTTGAATCCTTCTTGTTGTAGAAAAGGAAATCTTTCTGATAATGAATGTGGCGGCAGGGGAGGACAGGAGAGAGAAGGGCAACATTAACGAAGAAGAACAGAAAGAAGTGTGCGTTCAACCCTAACTCAGACTCTGCGAAAGCACTGGCTATTGACTAATGTTCTTTTATGCTGCTGTGGCAAGGCAGAAATATGTCAGGGTACTAGGTAGCCTCAGGACCTTTTATTGATCCATGTCCCATTCTGCTGCTTTTTTGGGACATCCCATCAAGTTGGAGAAATGTTGAGAGAGATTCAGACCCTCATTCAGACTTCAGCACTTTGCCATTCCCTTAACAAACATGAAGGACTTTATAATTCACTTCAGTAAATTGCTTCACTGCAATGACAAAGATAGGTCAAGACTCAGTCCACTTAACTCTTCAGCACCTGTTTCTAGGCCCTCTAACTTAGGTTGGCCCCTAGGCTTTGCTGTCTATAAATCAAACAAGGAAAAGATAGGTCTTGCAAAAATTTAGATGCCCCCCTGTTCATAAGCTATACAGGGAGCTGGCTGCACTGAACTAAGCATTTTCAACCTACAAAGACCTAAAATTAGGTGGGATAAATCTGGATCCACATGTAGGTATCTGTAATCTAGAGACGTGGAAAATATTTGACTTTTCATTTTCTATTTTGTCTGTTTGCAAAGCATGCAGAACTCTTTTAAACATGTGGGATTTGTTGTTCTTATTGTCTTGAACAAAATCTTTGTGATTCTATTTTATTTGTAAGGATGTTGACAAGAAATCAATGCCAATATTCCAGCAACAGTGACTGGCCTCTGGGAAAATAACTGTCCATGAATGACTAGGACAATAGGACTTCATTAAAATTTTGGTTTCAGGCTAGAAAGGGAGATGTAAAAACAAGGGATGAAGAACAGACTTTTTAAATGGGCAATGCTTTGTCAGCCTTGTTTCAGTCAAATTTGTATGTATCACATATTTTTGCCCACAGTGGTGATCAAAAATGTCTTGCATAACCAGCAGGGTCCCTTGCCGAATGCATCTACACAGCACAGTATCCACCACATACCCATTATTGAAAAATAAGTGGAAAATTAAAACCAACCATCAGTTTCCATTTTGCATACGCATATTTTTGTTGTTAGCTCCTTAAGCGAGTTGGTTAAAACCCTCTTTCTAAACCTTTCCCTTCTGCAACCCCACCAATGACCTGGCTTGAATGCAGACCATCTGACTGAGAAAGATGCCTGTTTAGCAGACATATTTCCCAGCAAAAAAGGTTACAGAAAGGACGTTCCACAGGGCAAACAAACAGGTGAGGTGCCAGAAGACAGAGCATGCGTGCTAGATTTAATAATTCAAGTAGGGCTTGTTATAGTACAAAGTGTGCTGGTTGCATCAAAAGGACCAAAGATAATATTTCCCATCTGTGGAATTTTAATGCATAAATTCTGTTTATTTATGTTTGTCCCTCTTTTTGAAAACAAATTGGAAAAATGAGGATAAATTCTTTGCCAATGCCACATTCTCTCTTCATCTTCAGAACTGCAAAAACTATAAAGCATCAGTCTCTTGAAATGCTGACAGCTCAGGCAGAAACTTGGACACCGTCAGGAATCAGAGTAAGCTGAGTTTGGGAGGTCAGATAATAGTAGGTTTAACTACCATAGCAGGGCAGGTTGAAAGCAGGAGAAAATCAGTGAAGACAAAGAAGAATCAGTGCTGAGGTTCAAAAGTAACCTTGAATACTTAAACTACTACACGTACAACAGCACATATCTAAAATGATTTCAAAAAAGCATTTCAGAAAGATGGCCAAATTCATCAGCCAGTACCCTACTTACTTCAGAATAACAGATTCAGAAGACCTACATTCTCTTCCCAGTTTAGCCACTAGCTTATTGGATGACTTGCTGGGATGACACTTTAACTTTTGTTTGTCAGTTACCCCCCTGGAAAATGGTAATGATACTTGCCTCTTTTGTGAAGCACAGACCTACTCACAGGAAATGACACACAAATGTTAGATATTAGTATCATTATTATCATCATTAATAATAATAATAAAAAAATAGTATCTTCTAAATTTTTCGGATGCGAATGCAGATTATTTTTCTCTTTTGTCACTGTTAGTGTCTTAAGTTATCTGGTATAAATACAAGTAGCATGTGTTTCCATCTCCTTCTATTTTTAACATCACAGTAAGTTTTGAAAACTTTCATCATTCCAGTTTTTTTTCACCTGCAATTTTAATGTGACATATAAGCCAAAAACCCTGACCCAAATGCAGGGACTTTCTCACTCGCAACTGCTATAATTGGCCCTGCCCACTTCTCTGCCTCACCCCTTTCTCCGAGATCTTGTCTCTGCTGCAGAAAAGACTCCACTCCCCTGAAACTACTGCTGAACTGCTGCATGCTGCATGCCAGCAAACAGAGGGAAACCTCTGGAAAACCAATTTTACGTGGACTGACCTGATTTTGGAAATGTTGCTATTTCTTTCGGAGCTCTAAAGAGATCCCAGGAAACATAAAATATTAAGTATCTTAGTTAAATATGTAAAATCAGATGGAAATAATATAGCTTAAATATGGGCTTAGCACAAACACAAGAAATCCAAAGATGTGTAACTTGCCTACCAAAAAGTAGCAGAATTGGACTTTTAGTTTTTTTGCATTCAAATACAGAACTAAACGTTTGCATATGGAATAGACTGAATAAATCCATTTGTCACTGTGACAAAATTTGCAACAAGTAATTACATTACCAAAAACATCCTGAGTATGGTAATATGTTAGGAGTGATGTTTAGACATAACAGTTCCAGACAAATTACATGAAACACACATTTTTCTAATCAGCAAAGATAACACATTCAGCATGATCCAGTGAAAGGGATTAATAGATCAGCAACAGAGGCATTCTTCAGGCAATCACTGGAGAAAAAGGGGCTGATCATATTGTTTTGACTTGTGCTGCTGCCAAAGTTTGACATAAGGATTAATTTAGTTCTCATGCCCTCAAGATATTTTCAACTCAGAAGACATACCAAGGAAATTGTGGATTATATACAAATACTCCACCTAATTAGACAAGAGAGATAAAATGGTATAGAAATCTTTCTCTATGTGGATTTACAGAATGTAGCCTGTAATCTTCCATATCTCTTCTTAAATGCATTTTTGAGTTGGAAGAAATCTAGAGCAGAGCAATAAAAATAAGGGGTGGACAGGATGTGCTGATGAAAAAGGGAGGAACTGTTACATCAGCTTGCAAATGTCTAGCGGATGGGATGAATTGTTTAGGGGCAAGCTGGATTAGAAGTAAATATGATAATCAGAGGAAACTAAGTAAATGAACAGTCAAACTTAATATTAGTATATTTAAAGCACCAACTGCATAGTAGATATTAAAATCTCCATATCTGCAGGTACCTGCAAATCTGTATTTGCACTTTCTCATATTTTAGAGTAGAGATATGTAAGAAAAAAGGTAAGATCACAGTTATATGTACAACAATCACCTAATAAATGGACAGCTAAACGGAAAGGCAGGAACCTCATGGATACATATTTTTTAAAGAAAGCTTGCTATATAACAGAACATAAAAATATCCTGAATTATCCCCTGAGAGGTTGGCTGGATATGACCTAAAGGGAATTTTCCAACTCTAATGTCTATGATTCACCATATAGCATTCTCGGGATTTTCTTACTCCTGGAAACAAAAAACCCAAACCAAAACACACAAAAAAAACCCACAACAAACCAAAATGACAATCCTTTTCCATTACTGGTTTCTGTTACCATCCTCAGAGCCACAATGTAACTGGATGCTGACACAACTTACGGAAACACTGAGAGGAAGAAAAGAGTCAATTTGAAAGACTTACAGCCAAATGCTATTCTCAGTTTCATTACCGCAAACTATCAGTGACATTTATCTTTTCTAAATTGTTCTAAACTTATATCTTTGTAACAGAAAGCAGAATCCGTCCTCTCATGCTAAAACGCCACTGTGGAGACTCCAGTGACTTGAGACCAAAGGCCACCAGAATCTGACGTCTGTCCTAGTCCTAAGGCAGCACTGCAGCAGGAGCTAAGACACACAAACTGAAATGCAGAGAACTTGCAGATGGTCTTAATAAAAAGCAAGACAATTTGCAGCAGATGCCTAACTAATGTAGACTGAAGAAAAAAAAAAAAGGAAACTACGTCTACTGGAGTTTCTGTAACAGATTAAGTCACTGGCTTGGAAAACAGATCACTGCCTGTGAGTCCAGCTCCTGCAAGAGCACAGTAGTAGAAAAAGCAGACCCCCCTCACTGTATAATTTGTAGAATAAGTGGAAGATGGTGTCTGATTCTCTGAGTAACTTTTTATTTTTAGAGGGAAAATGGGAAAGAAATAGCTCCTGCCTGCACTGACCTAATTTACCATTTTGCTACCTAGATGCCATTTTCCTCACAAGAAAATGGAAAAAATGCTATCATGGTGCATAACCATTTTTTGGGTTTTTTTTTTTAGGCTTTAAATGTTACATTGCTCATAGAAAAGAACAAGGAACTTGAACTAGATACAGAAGCTAATTTATTTTTATTACAGTTTGTTCCAAATTAATCTGTTTTGGATACAATGATATGCTGCCTTGACTGAATTTAAGCCTTGTTATAATCTTGTGAAAAAAGGACTTCATTAGTTAAGAATAACAAAAATCATAATCTGTCAGTAGCAGAAAAACATTACTGACTTTAGCCATATGGAAAACAGTTAAAAATCAAGCTTTGCTTTCAGTAACACATTTATATTAGATCAGTACAAACAAATTCTTTGCTAATCACTTTCAAATGTTGGTAGAGGCACTGGCTGCAAATCCAAATGGGACTGTTACAATTATCTAATCTAGCATCTACCACAAGCAAGAGAACTTCAAATAATACCCTTGCATCAAACACAAGACTGCTTGTTTAAGAGCATGTTTTTTGGAAAGATGTCAATCTTGATGACAATGTCTATTGATGGAGAACCACTGAAATCCTTACACAAGTTTTTCCAGAGGTAAATTAATGGCTGTCAAAATTTAAAATGTTTAATCTACCTTTTAATTTTCATGATTACTATAATTAAAATACTAATTTCAAAGACATTAAAAGGACAATTCCCATTATATTGACACATATTTTAATTGCCTCCCCTCCCCCTTTTTTTAACTGTTAATACAATATGACCACCATTACAGCATAGAGTAGAGGATTCAATCAATCTGGTCCCCCATGACATAGGAAATTGTGGAAAACTAAATTCTTAGGGTGAGTTTCTGCTCCAGATTCAGCTGCTTACATATACATGACTAAGACATGGGTGCCCAAATGTGAGCTAGGTGTCTCAACTCCACTAGATCTCTCTCAGTGGAGATCTAGTGAATACAGTCAAGGGAGACTGTTCAGCTTAGAGCACATAATTATGTTTAGTCTGCTGAGCAGCTTTCAGCCCCACAGACTGCACTGAGCAGTTCCTAGTTCACCTATACAAATCTCTATGGCAGCCACTTAAATACCAGTGTTAGTTTAAGCTGACTCCTTCTTCAGGAGATCAGTTAAAAAATGATACAGGCATGTATGACTTGAGAATCTATAGACCGCTCAAGTCATTTACCAAGGGGTGGCAGCAGTAACACAGAACCTTCATCCAGAAGTGTGACCACGCTCTAAAACAGCACTAGACGCCTCTGAGTGAGCAACTGAATCAAGGCCATAATTTCTTAGCTGATATACTCACTCCAAGCTAATTTAAAATGTAATTGTGTCACTCTTAATTAAAATCAAAATAATAGAAAGCATACCTGACAAACATCATAGTGCTCAAAGAGCGACAGCAAACCAATATCACTGCGGCTTGTGATACCTTTCAAAATTGTGATATTGCCATTTCCAGAGTCCAGCTCTATCACATTGTTGAAAACATTGGACACAGCTTTTCCAGTCAAAAGCAAGTTCACCAATTCCTGTTTGTGACATTTTGAAAAACAAACAAATAAGCAAATCCCAGTAAACATCTTGTCTCTACCAGATATCAGTAGAAGATTAATTCAGGACTAATAGTTACACATGCACCTGACCCTTATTTTTGTGGTGGCTTTAAATTTAGCGTAAGGATTAGGATTGCTTACATTTTTTTTTTCCCTGAAATTTTAGGTAAAGTCTACTCCCAAAGTCAAATGAGAAAATATTAGCAGAGTTTTCAGTGTTCAGCTTTCCAGAGGCAGACTGCTCTCAACCTTCTGAGTGTTGTTTTTCTAAAAAATTCAAACATTTTGGTGTCCCTTTTGCTCTACAATTAAAGCTACAGCATGAATGATGTAAATTAATAGTCTATACAGTACTATCTGATATTTCTGCATGTGCTTAGTGATGAATTTTCTATGTTGGACAAGATGTGTTAAAAGATTATTTCTTTCTCACTGATTATTCCTGGATGAACTTAAGACTCATTCAGTAAGACATTCACCCATATGGCTTCACATCTACTCCTCATCACTAATGTACTTACTATAACAGATTGATTACTTCTTCTCCAATTGAACTGGAAATACAGGTGTGTCAGTGTCTAAATACGTGTGAGAGGGTGGAGGGGTGTGCATGTGCCCTTGTGAATGTGTGTAAAGTTTAAGGAGCAGAGATACTAGACAAGTTGTTTGTGTAAGATCCCACAAGGGCAAGCTAGGATGTAACAGCATGTAACAACATCTAGCAGCAGAATGTGCTACAGCAGTGAACAAGCTAACTACTAATAAATAACATATGTCAAGAAACATGATGGAAAATAACAAGAATGTTTCCAGAAAAAATTAGTCCATATTACCATACCCAAAGACATGAATAGCAATGGTATTGCCAGTTTGAACTTGATGTATGATTTGAAAAATACTGCACACATTTATAGCCCCATGTTTCTCCTGAAGGACACCCCAAAGTTTATAGGCTCTTACTGGTGTTTTCAGGACACCTAATCTGCCAGTGATGTTCCATTTGACCTTCTTGACAAATGACTGTGTAATCACAGTCTAAAAGTCTTCTAGCAACAGTAGAAGAGAAGAACATGCACTACATGTCTTTTAGACACATCTATAAGTCGTCAGTATTTCCAGTTTGAGGAGTTTCCAGGCAGTTAGCTGGGAAATGACCATTTACAGAGGAGCTGTACTAGCAGGCATGCAACCCCAGTCACCTTTCCAAAATGGCAGGGAAGAAACACAGTTTGCAGTCTCAGTGGCATCTCAGCACTGAAATCAAGTAAGGAGTATGAAAGAGGTGGATGAGAGGAGTATCAGCACATGCACATATAGGTACAGACACACATGGACCAGAAAACCATGCCAAAAAGCAGAGGCTCTGAAAGCAAAGCTAACGATATGCCAAAACACAAGAAAGAAAAAAGAATAAAGGATGAAAGTTTTTGACACGATGGGGAAAAATGAAAAACATTAGAAATTTAAAATAACAAATGCCATCTCTTTCCAGAGGCCAGTTCACAGTTCTGCACGCAGAGGTTGTATGACATCCCCAAAGACCACATGCTTAACCTACCTGAGTACAATAGCCATGGCTTCCAATCAACCGGTTTGTAAGCACGTCAAAATCATTGCGCACCCTGAAAGGGAGTGGAGAATACAATTAAATTAAGAGTGAAGAACACAAATTTAAACAGGATTCCTTTTTTTTTTTCATTCGACTTAACATTTCTAAGTCTTGAGAAGAAATCCCAAACTGGTTTCTCAACCATAAATACAGTTCTTGATTTTGGAATCCTTTCAAGGTGATTTTTGCATGGACAGTATATATCAGCTAAACCTGTGGCAAGTAAAAGTTGGTTAGAGCTAGACTGAAGAAAATAGCTGTAAAGCCACTGTCACTACTAGTTAAAATTTTAGAAATTAGAACTACTGGACTACTTGTCTTACAGAGTTACAGTCACAGAATGGTTGAGGTTGGAAGGGACCACTGGAGGTCACCATGTCTAACCGTCCTGCTCACAGCCCCCTAGAGCCAGTTGCCCAGGACCATGTCTTGATGCATTCTGAATGCCTCTAAAGAGGCAGACTTTGCACCCTACCTGGGCAACCTACTCCAGTACTCAGATATGATGTTCTCACAAATATGTGCATGTATTATTACTATCATTAGTACTTGGAATACACCCACCACAAACTGAAGATTATATAATATATATACTATATGGTCCATGAAAAGAAGAGAATTAAAAACCAAAACAACTCGAGGTCTATGCGTCCATAATACTGCTGTGTGGTCGTTTTTTCTACCTTATGATATCAAAATGTCCATGAAACTGCATTTTTGATAAATATGGAGTAGCATGTCCCCAAACTAAGTTCCTTCTTGCATAACTACTGGAGTTATTGAATTAGTGATTGGTTAATGACCTAAAAACTGCAACTCTGATAATTTTATCCTGCAGATATAATGTAATTGAAAACATTATTTTACACATCAATAAATGTCTAATACAGCGTTGAGAAAAAACAGCGTACTGTATGCTGGGACAGCTATGGCAATAGACTCAATCGGTTAATTCTATGGTTCATAAAAAAGCTATTTCCCTTCAGAATACATTAATCACAATTGTTTTGGCTACATTCTTATTTTGGTATTGTTACAAAGATAGAGAGAATGCCTGAATGATCATCAACCAAAAACTTAGCAATTCTATATACATCTGGCCTTTTCATTCTCATTTGACTTACTTGTAAAATTTTCTATGCACCCAAATATTTATATTTCCAGGCAATTAGCACAATTATTTTTTAAAGAAAATTTTTTTTTGCGAAAAACTTAAGAGTTGAATTTATATGGTTAGAGTAAAGCTAGCTAGGAACTTCCCTTCAACATTGCTATACATGGCCTGCTAAAAAAATTGATTTCTTACGTAATAAGCTGGGACATTCCCTGTCTTCATCACAAACTTTACATAATTATGATTTCCTTGCATGCCAAGATCAGAATATAATATATGATTTTCAGCTCTAATGATACTTAGAACATGCAAAACATCATAGCCATTGAATAACAACACCCTTTAAAAAAAAAATTGTTTTAAAGGTAATCATAACAAAGTGCCACAATAACATCTTTTTCTAGTGCGAAATCAAAGAAAAGTCCACAGAAAGAGTGCCTGTGATATGGAAAATTCTCTCATGCAACACTGCAAGGAATGGATGAGGTGATAATAATCTTTGGATTTTGGCCATTTTTTAGTTTTAGAAACAGTTTCATCTTGAAAACGCCATAACCTTGTTTGAAACAAGTAGACTATACAATATGCGTCAGTTAGGGACGATGGGACATACGACAAAGACAATAGGAGGAAGTTCTAATTTCTTCTGTAGGTAAAAACAATATGGGAGTTTAGAGGTGTATCACAGATTTTCAAGAAGAAGAACATCTGCCTTTCAAATCAACTCTGCTAATGAGGAAACAAACATCAGGCATATAGCTACGAGCTTTACACCTATTCTAAATGGCTTTAAGATTATTATTCATACCTGCCAAAGACTAGCTTCTGTGCAGGTGTATTTATTATGTATCAACAAAAGGCGAGTACACTTTATGCATTATAAAAATATCAGATAATGATAATAAGGTGTTTTGTTTTCTCCAGGCTGTGAAGACATTCATTAATGACAAGCAAATATGACGCATTTGTGCATTCTGGTGTTCTGGCTCTCAAACAGAACAACAAAACTAATTCATGACTACTATGTCCCCACATGCAATTTTCCACTTATAATTTCTAAATCACTTTAAAGTGGACAATCCCATTAATTTTAAGCCAGGAGACTTGTCAGTGTCCTAGTCATCATCATACAATGAGTTAAAGGCTTGACTCTACTGAATCCCTCCTTCTCAATTTACAGTCCAATGCTCTGCATGCTCCTTTGTCAGAATCATAGGTCAGTAAAAAGACACAACCAAAGAGAACAGTGTTAATGGCAAATATTTCTTCCTGGTGCTACATTATCAATATTTTCCAGTGTCATGGTAATACACAATTGTAACTGGAATGAGCTAAAAATATGGTGAGCGCTGGCACAGAATGGTGGAGTTTGCCTCACCTGGTAATACTATAAAGTTTGTGGGGAAAAAAAAGCCCACCAAACCCCCCCCCAAAACAACCTTTTCAGTCAGAAGGCAAGATACTGATTTTTAAAATCTCCTGGACAAATACTTATTATTCAGCATGTGTTCAAACATGCTTATGCAAAATCTTCAGCAGGAATCATTTCCGGAGTTGATGCATAATCAAAAAACTGTCACTATAATCTGCTAAATTCCAAATCACTCTGTAAGATATCCCAGCTTGATTTTTATTACCAGTTGTAATGTGGGTAATGTGGCTTATGTCTGCACTGAAACCTGGGAGGAAAGAGCTGGAATTCTCTATGCAGTGAGTGAAGCTGTGGCTTCTGCTACAGCTGAAGAACCCTGTTGAGACGAGAGAAAGCAACAAATACACTCAGATTAACACACTTGCCAATGTGTGTAAAGTCATAGTTTCAGCTTTTGTCTGTTTCAGTTTTTGCCCTGGGACCCTTGAATTGCTGAATCCTCCATTCAGCAGTGCTGGGATTACTTAGTCCAGCTTTTCTGATTTCTTGACAAACTGCAGATGTATTTTTACACACTCAGAGAAACTAAATAACTTGGCAAAACTTATCTCCACATAGTTCATTAATTTTGTACTGTTCTTTTTAAAAATATTTATATTTAAATCTTCTTTTATCCCTCCTTAGGGGGTGATCAGGATGAGGTACCTCTATCCTAAGGCTTAGCTGTCTTTTGCTCAGCATGCAACAAACATTTTTTTTTACATTATTACCACATAAAACGAATGTCATTATGGGAAAAAAAAAATTATGTGCAATGTGGCTTCTGAACAAGTATCTAAAGCAATGGAGAAATCTCATCATGACAGAAATCAACAAAATACATCTGGTATGAATTATACATATTTTTTCATGGTTCTTAATGCTGTTGGTTTTTAGGGCAGGAATGCCTGAAACGGCCTTTCCAAAAAAATATCATTACATATTATAAATCTCATGCTCCTCTCCATGCTCCCGTTGGTGATTCTGTGTTTACCTTCAGCTTTGTTGAAACTGTTAAAGTTATAAATAATGCATTTGTTAAGGATGTAAGGTACTGAAGATTATAACGTTCTGAGCCCGAACTTTGATGGACTGAATTGTCACAGACATACTGCCGTAACTTGTTAACTTCAAGGTAGCCATTATGGTTCTTATTATGAATCTGTCTCATGTTTTAAAATCATTCATCCATTCTGGGACATACAAATTATTAAAAAATAGCCTAAGAGTTTAAGACAGATGGTCAAAAATACCAGAATTAGAAGAAACTGTAATGGCAGTATAAACCTTAGCAATGATGGTAAATGAATAAAATTAATTACAGTGATCTGTATAGACTGTATAGACTGTAAGGTTTTGAAAGTGCATAAATATAAATCAATAATATAAACATTTTGAGCACTGGATGCAACAATATAACACAATCTGTAATCATATGAATGTTTTCTTAGCAAATAATACTGAGATAGAAAATAAGACATTTAAAAAATGTTTCATACACATTAATTCTCAATTTGCTTCCAGGAAAATTCTTGCCAAGTTTAAATGGAGAAATTCTGAGCATTGAATATTAAATACAAAAGCCACATACAAACTGTAATACTAGGAATAACTCCAGATTATCAGAATACAAGTTAGTTTGTATCAGTTATTTACCCTAAATATTGTTTGGATTGATAGGAGAACAAAATAAAACAATATAAAGCAAACAAAAAAAAAATGGTGCATTCAAGTAAGTGCTAGCTGTTTTACAGTCCTTAACTCTGTGGCTAAGCTGTAATAGAAAATTGGTTACCTCACTTTGTTCATGGCAACAGACAGCTATATTAACAAACACACAATTACAAGTCAACTCCAAAAATAGAATTTGGGTTGGGAGGGAGAAAAACTAGTCTTCAAGCATAAGGATTTTAAATAATGACAATGGGGGTGTGGAAAATGACAGGATGGGTGACTGGCTTATTATGTAAATGTTCCATAATATTTTTTTTTATACTGGCACACTGCAAAGGTTTCAAATGAATGTTCAAAAAAGAAGGGAAGAGCCCCTCTGAAAAAAGGGATTCAAACCAGCAAAAGAAGTGGCTTCATTCTCTATTGACCATTTTTTCACATACCTGCTAATCTCACAAAGTTCTTAGAATGTACAGATCCTGAGGCAATCATGCACATTTAATTCACATTTAATTCATCAGCTCTGCTGTCACAGGGTGCTAGCACACTATAGGAAGTATCTATATTTCAGAGAAATAGATTTGATGTGAAAAGTGATTAATCTATTGGCATATCCAACCCACTATTTCATTTTTAAAAATAGATTATCTTTCTCACTGAATGTAGCATGTCTTCCTGAGCGCAGCACATTAAGGTAATAAACCAGGATCTGCTTAAGCGTGTGACGTTGTGTTTAGCAAATAGCTGAATAGTACACAGTATGACAGTACATTGACTGAAACTTGACAGATTTTTTGTAGTAGAATCATTCTTTCACATTTTTTTGAGTCTTTTTAATAAATATACTTCATGTCCCTAAAATCAAAAGAGTTCATTTCTAGAATGCTTTGATTTCCGGAAGAAAGTTGTAAAAAAAAGATTGGGAAGATGACAAAGCTAATCAATCACCTAGGGATTGGCTTCTTATCACTGATTTTTTTTATATCTAAAGATAAGCAAATAAACATCATCTAATCACTCTGGGCTTCTTCACATTTCTGTACATGGTGAGAAACTGAACCCTGAAGGTAATTTATGTGACTTTGCTTAAATAATTTCAGAGTAGAGGAAGAAACGGTACTGTAAAATGCCATTTTTCTACCTGATGAACATAAAGGGAGCCTGCCAGGACTTGGGTATGACTGTCTAATTGCTATTTACCAGGGACCACTGGACACATAAATCATACTCACAAATATGCTGGCAGTGTAGACAGGCTGAGTTTATTTTTTTTTTTTTAGATTGCAAGCTGAGAAATAAGGTTGCTATAGAAATGACAACACCCTGTAGCCAGTTTTGAAAAGACTCCTCAGTTGGACAAGCCAATTAAAAGCAATGCATGAACATCTGGTTTCAAATAGTCAGTTTGCTATAATTTTTAGCTCAAAGGTAAGAGAACTTGAGCATTTAAATGTAGTAGAATCAGAGGAAGTTCAGATGGTCAGAAGAAACCACTGTCAAGTTACAGAGCAGCTTTCCTATCAGGAGAGACTACACAGACGAGGACCATTTCCCTACAAAAGGAGCAATTGATGAGCTGCAGCGCAAGTTCAAAAACTCCTCAACGGTAAGGAGATGATTAAGGAACATTTACTCACTACTTTTTGTAACATGAATTAGGCAACACTCTGTAGACTTACTGGGCAAGCAGTTCAAGCAAACAAAGGGAAAAATTCTTTCACAAAACACATAACTACATTGGGGAACTCACTGCCACAGGATGTTGTGAAGGCCAAAAGAATTAAAGGGTTCAAAAAGGTTTTAGAAAAATTCATGGAGAATAGGTTCATCAAGGGCTAATAAACTCAGTGGTCCGGATACAACTACCAGTTTAGGAAGTCTCTGAATTACAGACTATCGGAAACATGGAGAATATACCAGCAGAATAATTTCTCTATATTCACCCCATTTCTTAGCAGTTTCCTACAGCAACCACAGTTTTCTACTATCAAAGACAGGCTAGTAGGCTAGATGGACCTTTTCTTTGATCCTATATGGACAGTCTTACAGAACTAAGGGGTTAGTAATCTCAGATACTTCTGAGAACAATATTCTGTGTTTATATTAACCATGGTGTAGACTATCTCACACTGGGACAAAGCAGAGTTGCGGAGAGGGGGAAGAAAGGAAGATGATGTTCTCTGCATCTGGCAGGTAAAATCCGCCATCCCGGTTACACTTTTCCATAGAAAATCACATTTCTTAGCTTCTTTCTTGGCTTTCCATACTTTTCTCAATAGCAGTGCAGCAACCTGAAATCTAGTTACACTTAATCTACTGATTCACAGTCTAAGTTTACTGATACACTTTAATTTTGTGCTAATATTGTTCTTTAAATAAAATAAATTTTCCCAGTCCTTGTTTACTTGCAACTGCTACCTTCCCACTTTTTACAAAATAGTTATGTATCCTTTTAAAATTAGTTTTTTAGGCTAGAAAATATCAAAAATTTTGGTTTTTTTGAAAGACAGAGTTCTCATTCCCCTGGTCTTCCCCTACGCTTCTTCAGTTTTAACAGTTGACCCCAGTTCGACATGGTATTTCAATGACACATCAGGGCTTTGCACAATCTATTAATATTTCTTCACCTCTTAAACCTTTTAATGCTGACACACCCTAAGAGTAGATCCAATTCTATTTTATAATGAGGGCTTAAAGTCACTATGTGCTCCACTACTGTTCTCAACTCCTCATCCTGCCATTTACTACCTGTGAAACCCCACAGTACAGTAGTGAGTACTCTCTGTTTGCATGACCTTTTGGTTTTTGTAGTCAAAATAAATTCTTTTTTTATTGCCCTCATCATGAGACTGAGCCAACACTTTTTGTACAACACGATTTATTCTCTCTATTGACAGTGCCTTTTTCAACTTTTGAGTCACCATTACATTTCATTAGCACACCACTCCCTTTTTCCAACTTTACTGTAGGGAACAAAAATTGAGTTTAATCCTGGACTGAGCACTGAGGAATTCCATCGGTAACCCTCCCCACGCTGATAACTCTTTTCAGAGTCCCTTTCTTTCACAATTTTTAAAAGACCTTTTATTTTCACATTAGCAAATAACTTCTCATTTGGTATTAATTAAAATACATATTGGTACTACAACTGCATGCTTTACTGAAGTTCAGATAGAATACATCTATTTCATTTCCCACTTTAAAAAAGCAGCTCTTTCATCAAAGCAAAATATTAGTTCTGTCTTCTATAACTTCCCTTCTGTAAAATCAGACTGCATTCTCTGCCATTTTCTATTTATCTCTGTAGTTACTTACTCTCTTTTCAGAATTTTTCCTAAAGCTTTACAACCTGAAGAGACAGAAGCTAAGTTGCTTTGCCTGCTTTTGCACCTTTTTAAAATGTAAGCATTTTTTGCTATTACACAGTTATATGGTGACCTCTATTGTAAAAAGGTATTAAGCATCATTGTCATTTTTTATATGGCCTGAGATGCCAGTTATTTCAGTATTTGAAGATGAAGAGCACCCACTCCTCCAGACTTACTGCACCAGAGATGCAAGGTTACAGTATGTTTTAATAGGACAAGTAGTATAGTATGATCAAGAATGTAAGCTTTTAGGATCAAGTCTATTCCTAAAGTCTTACAAAGCGAGAGAGAGCTCAGGAAGTCTCACAAAATCTATGAATGAGATATAGGCAAACAGATGCATGGTTATTTTTTTCCTTCAGATAGTGTAGCCATCACTTTTTAAGGTTCATTTCTACCTTGCACAAAATTAGTTCAATTTCTAGGTATGGATTCCAATTATTTATCCTGACTTTACACCATGCTGTTTTCCTTACCGAAATGTAAAGCAGAATAATAATTCAGATTTGGAGCATTCCTTAAATTATTTCTAATATCAGCCACATCCACCCTACACAGAAACTTCACATCTTTTCCTGCTATCTTTTTATTGATATGATAAGGAAATTACTTCTTGTTTATTTTCCATGACTCAAGGTCTGGGTCTGACCTCATTTGAACCACATTATTTCTGTATTTTCCAACATCAAGACTCAGACCATTAGAGCTAGACCTATTTATTGCTCACCACACTTCTTTCATTCCTTTTCACTCTTTCTTTAGACATCAGAAAATTTTCCAGAGAATTAACTAATAAGCCTCCTTCTCTTCACACATGTTCCTCAGCTTTATGATTTATTCTGATCTGTTCTACAAAGAACTGGATGTGTTGGGGGAACAACCTGGATAATTTTCCCCTGTTGCCATAAGAAATCTTTCTGTGGCATAGCCACATCAAATTTGCTATCACTCAGTATACAGTCCACTTTCTGTTCTGTGCACCCACACTTGGTGACAGGTTTTCTTAAAAAGGAAAGGAGTCACATGTCTCTCTCCATTCTCTGTGCAAATCCTAGCTCCCACACACACACCATTTTTTTTTTTATTTTTAGTTTTCGCATTATTTCCAGATATACCAGTCTCTTACCCAGCAAGATGCCAAACAGAATTACAAACTCTTTGTCTTCTTGATTCTTCTTTTTGCTTAATTCTGTTTCATTCTTTTGGTTTCATTTACCAGTAATCTTTCTTCTTCAGTGCAGTAAACTTCTTCAAACCTAATTCAACTGTTCCTTTTCTTTGTGTTCATGATTCCACCTGGGTCACGTTCCTCATCTAGCAGGCTACACAGCTTCCTTATCTTCCTATCTTATTTGACAGAAGCTTACATAATTGTGCTGTGTCAGACCCTAATCTCCTTTCATGTATCTCATCTTCAAAATCCCATTCTACCATCATCTCTGTCTTTATTCTTTTTTCCCTGAGTCCCCTCTTTCTCAAGTGTTATAAGGTAGCATTTTATACAGCAACATATTCCACAGCATATTCACTTCTGAAAGAATATAAACCTTGTAGTTTCAAACCTTGGTCTCGCATCCTCCTTCAAATAATGCTAAGGCTGTCTCACTTATTATCCTTGTCTTATTGTCTTTCTTTGGAGGAAAAACATTAACTTCTCTGAAGCAAACTCCCTTCTTTATTGCCTCTTAGCAGCTGAAGCTGCAATCTAAGGTTCATTATGGTGCTACATCTATCAATATATTTATTAATGCAGCAAGTCATTCTTGCCCAGTGAACACTCCAAACAGAAGGGCCTCTGCCTAATTCACACAACAGAGCCTCAAAAATAAGGAAGATCCTGAAGATTATGACTCGCATTCAACCTATCAAGCAGGAGGTACAGAAGATCACTTACCCAAACAAAAAAGGACTCAATTCTTCCCTACCAAGGACTGGATCCCACAAAAACTCTCCTATTTGCTCTCCTCCCACTGTTCTTGGTACATCTAATCTCATGCTTCCTCCATATTGTGAAATCACAAATGTTTCTTGGACAGATCTGAGACACTCATATACGGATTTTTCAGTTAGGTCAAGCTGCTTGTTTTTCAGCATAGTAACGTAATTGACAGCTGCTTCCCCTTAAAAATAGCTGCTTCCCTATCTTTTTCAAACACCAAAAGACTAAGCTGTAAAATACATGATGACATCTATTTATATTACATAACTGTAAACACTGAGTGAAAACTGCTCACACACGTAATTTCCCCTGGCTGTTGGTGTCCCAGGCATTCTCAGCTAGGGGTGGGGGCACTACCTCTGAAAGTTTTTCCCAGAAAATGGGCTCATAGAAAAACATATTTCTACCAACAGCAGAGTATGCCCCACGTGACTGGATCCCCTTTGTGAAGTTGTAATTGCTTTTATCCTTGGACAAGCCTAGCGATGATTTCACAGAAAGCCTTTCTTCACCAGCCAAAGAGCATGAGGAGAGTAGGTGCGTTTTAGGGGAACTCTAAATTAGAGATTGTCTCTGAGACAGGAAAAGGTGTCACTTAAGGAAAGTGGATTGAGGGCGGAGAACCCATTTCTCCACCTGCAATTCATGTACCAGCAGAGTGTTTCTTGCTTTTCCAATGTCCTACGTGACTAAAAGAGATTAAAAGTCAAGTAACATGTCAGAATCGGGGTTATGTCACAGTAAATGATACAGAAAAGGGTACAGAAAGGGTATAGAAAAGGATGCAGAACAAAAAAGGCTTGATACAGGTTACTACAATAATAATTGTAGCATAATAATAATATAGAATAATAGAATAGTTAGGGTTGGAAAGGACCTTAAGATCATCTAGTTCCAACCCCTCTGCCATGGGCAGGGATAGAATCATAATAATAAGATATTATAATAATGATGATCAGAGAGCTGAAGCATCTCTCCTATAAAAACAGCCTGAGAGTGCTGCAGTTGTTCAGCCTGGAGAAGAGAAGGCTGTGGGGAGAACTTAAAGCAGCTCCCAGTACTTAACAGGGCTGACAAGAAATCTGGAGAGGAACTTTTTACAAGGGCAGGTAGGATAGCATACAGGGGAATGGCTTTAAACTGCCATAGGGGACATTTGGATTAGGTATTAGGAAGTACATCAAAAAACTGATCTTGAGGACAGGTGGCGTGTGACCCATAGCAATTTCATATATATATATACTCTTTATCATGCAGAAAAGCTGAGGTAAAATTCTCCTGTGTGAAACAAGGATGAACACACCTGTCTACCCTGTAAATTAGTGCGTATAGTCAGAGCCATTGGGGTGTACGAGGTGAAATGCCAAGGTGACTATAGATGGAGCTTTACCCCTTCTGACTCTTTGCCAGGAACAGCTTCTAATCTTTATTACAGCCCATAGGTATTACATTACTATAAATACTAAATGTACATATACAACACTATGTCTCACAGTGAAATGCTGTCCTGTGGAGATGAATAAAGACAGAACTATTATATTTAAAAAAAAAATGTTATAAAAATAGTTTGCCTATTGACCAAAGCAGGAAGATTATTGGAATATGGCTTGCAACCAGAGAAAGAATTACATAATCAAATCCAAGCTGACAATAGGATATATCTGAGCATAGTACAGGCCATAATAGTGATAACAATGCATAGTTCATTCAACATCTTCAAAGTACTTAAAAATTAAATTCCTGAGATGAGCAAGTTATTAATTAAAGATGGTATATTAGTTATGTAAATGCTGAAGCTAGATACTCTGCATAGCCAGAGAGCGATTGTAGCCACTGGTCTTTTAGCCTGTCTGACCAGGCTTTCCTGTCACATGAAGTTCAAACAAGTCAAAAATTCTCTCCCCTATAACATGCCAAGTGCAGCTTAGCTTCACTTATAAAGGGAAGGATATTTTTTGAGATGGAATAGGTATACTGGACAGCTATTAATACAATTTGATGCTTGCATGTGTTTATTTCAAGGCTGGATCAGAATGACAGATGAAGGAAATTTAATTTTCCTAGTTCAGTAAAATAGTACCCATGAATGAAAAGTAAGTGTTCAAGGGAACAGAACAACATAGTTTTAATTATATGATTTTCTTAGTAAAAATTTTTAACTGATAGAAGATTTCAGAGAACTAGATAAACTGCCTATAATTAAGGACAGACCTATTTGCTGTGAGAAGTCCTATACTGATAAGGAATCAAATTGTCATTTGTTCCATTTAATAAGAAGGCATTGGCTTTTGAAACCAAACCAAAACAAGACAAAACAAAGAACGAAATGTCCCAGAACTCAGAAATTGAACGAGCACAAATAATTATGAAACAGGGACGTGCACATTTCTGGAGCAGTAAAGACTACAGAAGGATAGTTATTAAAGTTGTGGCATCACAATAAAGAAAAAGGTGTTCATGTATATTTGCTAGGTTTATGTGGCCAACCTTAATGAAGTGCACAGCCTCCTCTTGACTTGCAAAATTCCTTTCGTTTTTTTTTCTCCACCCAGATAAAGCCACTGTTTTCTTTATTCTCACACAAACAATTCAGAGAAAAAGGAAAGGATACCTAAATGACCAATGCTGACTGCAGGATTACATTTGTGATCTGCTATCAGTAAGTGATAAAGAATTCCTGAGTCAACAAAAGAGACTGCAAACACTCTGGTTTTAATTCTATTCATCAGCAAACTTGTGAGAAACACAGTAAGTCTGTTTCAAATGTGCCTCTATTTATTGTCTCCAGGTAGCATGAAAACTGCAGAACATTGCTTTTCCCCAAAGGAATTTGACCTAAAACATTTTCTCACTCAGTATGTTCTTTGTTATAATAAGTCCTAGTAATGATGGTTTTATGCAATAACATTAGTGCACTAAGAAAAATATGGCAATGAAAACATTGTGACTGTTTGGCAAGAAGCTGAAATTTAAAGAAGGCTTTTCAATGAATGGATCAGAACCAGCCACAACCCAATACAGCTATGGTTTTGCATAACTACGCGTAGTAAGGAAGGTGCCAAGTGTTAGAGGTGATCATGTTGCAACTTCAGTAAGACTGTGGGTTTACTGAAGCTGCCATTAACAGGTCAGCGTAAACCACTCCTGAGTATTCATAACTTTCCTACATGCAATGTACCAATCTCAGCGAGGCCCCCATGGGGGCTTGAAGTCCACCCTTAAGCTCAGTCTCTTCCAGGTATGCAGAAAATATCTTATAGCTCTTAACATGAGCATTTTGGTACACATTTTGCACATTCAGGAAGGTTAGTTCCCTGAGCTAGTACAATATGCCCACTATTTTTTAATTTTTCACTGGTTGTAAGGAGAAAAAAAAAAAAGAGGTTACAATTGTTAGTGACTAGCGCTCCTTCCTGTACCAGAAACAACACCACGTTCTCAGCAACTTCCTCAGGAATTCTCACTCCTCTTTGGCCATTTGTTATAAGCTCTGCCAGTAATGATCATTAGTGCATGGAGCATGATAAACTCATTACCAAAATCTACAAAGCAGAGCAAACCCCTGCATTTCCTGGCATGCGTTCTCATTAAATAAAAGTACGTAGGTTGTCAGTGATTTAGAACAACTGCCTGATAGACCTGGATGAAATATGGAATTTCCATTTACAAGAATAATCAGTAACAATGTAAAAATTATGGAGCCAGACCAAAAGTCACCCTATCCCAGCATCCAGTCAGCAGCAGCAGTAGCAAAAACAGGGCACATGGAGATGACATCTAGACAGGAGCATTTAAAAGTACTTAAGCATGTACATTCCAGTAATTTGCCTAAATTCATTTGAACCTCTTCATACTTTTGGCTTCCTCATCTGCCAGTAGTGAAAGTTACTTATGCTGTGATAAAAAAAAAAAAAAAGTGGTTGTTTTAAAATCAAAGCCTGAGCATTTCCATGACAATACCCAAGGTTTTGGACCCTGAGAAATAATATATAATCATTCCTTATTCAACATTTTCACGGATGCCTAAATATTTATCACACCTTAGTTAGCCCTCTTTAATGCCAAAAAGGAAAGATTCCAACTGTCCACATAGAAGCTAGTCCACATTAAAGGGAAATTTTGTCTTCCAGTGTCTTCTAGTTCTAATGTGTTTTTACTGACCTGGGGAAATAAGGCTAGATGCTAGATAAAGACATGAGAAGACCATATGTTAATGCAAACACTTTACCATGTTTTTATTTAGTCCTCATTTCTTATCACCGTAATGCCCAATACTTTTTTTCTTTTTTGTCTATCATAGAAAATTGAACTGATATCTTCAGATAATTAAAGCAGCAGGAATAGTGCCGGAATCTCTCTCCTTTTTTATAATAGTCTATTTAAAGCCCATCACTAGGTAAGTACAGCTTGAGACTGTGTTTTCATCATGTATAATAATCTACATTATTAACAATTTTATTAACATTTTATCAGCCAGTCACTCTAAGGCAGAATTAATTTCACCACTTGATGTTTACTGTGCAAAGCCTCCATAAAAGTAAGTTATTCAGATTTCCTTTTTATATAGGGGAGATAAGTAAGCATTTCAGGAGACAATTTCTCTCATTCTAAGCTAAACATTCAAAGTAAGTCAAATAAATCATAATCTTTTCCTCTTTTTTTGAGCATAAAGGAAGCCTAGATGCAAATATTTCCACAGAAAATAAATAAAAATAGATAGATCATTACCCTGAAAATAGCAAACATTTAAGAAGTAAGTCTTAGCTAGTAGCTCTCTTTACGGTAATAATTACAAAAAAAAAAAAAAAAAAAATAGGCACTGTCCATAGCAATTCTCCTCCCCTTTCTTGACATTAATTTTCATGTGAAATGACTCTCTTTTAGAGAAGCTTCTCTCCTTTCACTGAACACAGAGAGAGCAGAGGACTGGACTTGGCATAATTTATAGAAGGCTAAACTTAGATGAGATTACTCCATTATTAGCACAACGAGATCCTTCTGAACTGCTAGAACTCAGTCACAGATTTAAGAAGGTGCTAACAGGTCTGCAGTATTCTGAACCACACCAACTACCACAGCTAGCACTCCCAAGTTACGTGGCATGGTCACAACTGCATGCCATCTTCCATCTGTTATAAACATGGGAAGCATATGCACACAGATGTGACTTCTCGGAGGAAGTCTGTAAGCTTTGTGGTCTCATTATCCTGCACTCCTTCTAGTTCACTTCTGGATAAGTTGAACTGCACAGGGCTCCATACAGTGACACGTATCCTTCTATTAATCAACTTCACCACTTAGTCCACATCCACTGCTCTGCTTTTTAATTTGTATTAATGCTTCCCCACCATATAAAATAAGGAATTATTATTTTCTTCTTATTATATCCTGAAGTGAAAGCTTCAATAAACACTGGAATTATTCATGGAACAGAAAACATTACGGAGAATATTTTTGATTGAAAGAAGTATTTCAAAATTCGTTAATCAAAATGCCAGTCTTTGTTGAACCAAATGTAAATGCTTTGGTTTGGCTTCAGTGGACTAACTTCTGCATCTTACACAATGTTGTTGTAATTATAACCACGGTTCAAGACACTCCCATCCTTAGTATTCCAACTTGCTGACAAGAAATGCCAATTATTTATGGAAGAGTTATTTACAAAGGGACCCCAGTGAGGCAACACTGTGGGCACATAACGAAGCACTGACCAAAACAGAAGCATTTCAACATTATTTGAGAAATTAAGATACGTCAACTTCTCAACTAAAATTAATTAATCTAGCATGCTCAACAGAATATGCACACAAAAATCAGGACAATTGAAACCGCCATTAAATTTTCTTTTTATAAATAAAACAAAACACTAATTTTATCTTAAAAAAAAACATGACCAAAAAAAGAATAATTCCAGGGAGATGTATTACTGGATAAATTTCCATTACCTAAACCAACTCTTATTTGTCTCTAACTATTCATCCAGTACTATGCCAGTTATGTAAATAATTACTTACAATGCTTCTAACACTCACTAAATGGTACATATTTCTTGATGATATGAGCAATGAGTTATTTGTCTTGATATTTGTAATATCCTAAGAGAAGCATTATGACATAGCCATTCAAATCTATTGCTGAAAATTACATAAACAAAATTTAGTTTGCACTTCTAAAAAATATTATGCAGAGGTCTGGAAACACACTCCACTGTATCTAGTGACAGATAAAAAATCCTTTTTCTTATAAACAAAACATAGGTATCAATGCAATGTATTACACAGTACCAAGTTAAAATGAACTTGTGTGATAAAGTCATGAATCTTCCTCAAAACAGAGCTACATTTTATAAACAATTTTAACACTGTGGACCAGAACTGTAAAAATATTTAGATACCTAAAAATGCAAGGAGGCACCACAAGGAATTTTCATGTTCCTTTTAGTCACTTAGGTCCTCCCAAAGACAAACAAAGATGATTGATTAGCTTGTCATAATCCATCTGTCCAGAATTGAAAGGTGATGAAAAATATAACCTCTGTGCTTATATTATTATAGCATGTTTACCATTTTACAGAAAGTAAAGCAATGCAATCAAGAGCAACTAGGAACATTGCTGCTTTTGGTGATCCTACCAAATATACCATTCTTGCTCAAATACCTTTACTTATCTGGACCTTTCTGCTGCTAACTAGATCATAAAAACAAGAATAAATGACATATGCTATAAAATTATCATATAATTTGTGTTAAGAGTGCAAAAGTGGAGTCATGCCTATCGCCTGTAGTGTTACTGTAAGCGAAAGGAAGACATGACAACAAAACAGCAAAAAAATCCAACCTGCAAATGCTTGTAGGAATCTCAGTAGGTGAGCAACATAATGCATATCACAAATTTGGACTAAGTTGCTATTTATTTTCAAGACAATGCAGAGATGCAAAGAAATAAAAGATTACATAAACAAACCCCATGCTGCTTTCAAGTGCATGACTCTCTTCACGTCAGTTGTTACTGCAAGTTGTCAGGAAACAGCTCTTTTCACTTGCAGATAACTCTAGGAGATTTTTACAAAAGTGAAATTTGACAAAATGAAGAAAGCATTTTTATTCTGACCCACTCTGCTATTCACAGTACCACTGAAATACATTTAATCTGTATGAAAGCAATGAACAGCAACTGCGCTTTGGGAAACCTCAATGAGTTTTTAAAAGAGCCTATACTGACTACTCCTTAGAGCTCTCCATATTTATTGCACTCATAAACTGTCATACATTACTTATAACCACCTAAAAATTAGCTGTCCAATCCTTTCTTTATCATCATCATTGATGGAGAGATTGGGCATTACAAGCAAGTTACTCATCTCTACCTAAGACAGATACCTAAATAAATAACCCTCTAAAACAGTCTTGTTTTCAACTGTCAAGACTGGGAGTATAGGCAACTACCTCAGACATGATGCATAATGTTAGATTAAGTCCTTCGTATCAGGTACGGTGGAGTGATCACTGCCATTTTAACAGCATTTATATATATATATATATATAAATGTCTTGTGTAAAAAACAAAATAAATCTGCATTACTCCCCTATATTTATCAGAGTAAACATCATGATAGATCAAAAAGGCCAGACAGTTAAGTACATTATGGCTGCTTTCTCAGTTTGCAGTATTTACTTTGCAATTAATAAAACAGGGATACAAAGACACTCACAGATTGATAGATCTTGATAAGATGACAGACACAGTCAGAAGGATGCACCCACAGGGACCAGTTTCAAACTGAAAAAGAAAAAGATGAGTTTTATTTTGTTTGTTTTGTACATTTTTTGCCATATTCTAAAGAAATGCAAATCAAACTGAAAGCAGAAAGAATTGTTCTCATTTATCTAAAACTGAATTTGCTCTTCTGCTTGTTAAAATGCATGTCCATGTAGTGTTTGAAACAATGTTCAGGAGATATGAGACTGACAAATACAGAAAGACTGGCAGTTTAACTATAACAGGTTTAGTGTCTTCTCTATACACAGTACCTGGTGAATATTCTGCTGAAGAAAAACAACCAGATCTTCATATCTTGTGGCACTATGTAGTATTAGCTGGGAAAGAAAAAAAAAAAAAAAGTAACTGAAACAATTACAACTCACTTTTATAACCTGAAAGCTGAACTACAGTAGACAAAGCTTTAAATCTGAATGGAAAGATTTGAGCTAACAAAATGGAGTAAAGATCTAACAAAATCTACCTTTTCCCGGTGTTATCTTGTATAATACTGTATCTCAGCACTTCGTATGTTCTGAATTTTTACACTGCTTCTTGTTGTTTTTAAGTTTTTTAAACAGGCAGTTTGATTCAACTTTAAGCATTGTTTATGCAATGAAAAACGATTCCTAGAACATGCAGCTTTAGAAGACAGAATGGGCAAGTAGCTCAGGAGTTGGTACCTATGTGATGAGCCGTTTAAAGCAGGCATGTATCAGAACACATCATACTCAGAGAATACTCCCATGAATACTCCTATTTAACATGAAGTTCAGGACAGTTCATAGATCTAGGCCCTTACTTCAACATTCTTTATCTATTTTTTCCATCTTCAGATTTGGACAGAAATTATGGTCTTGCAGATACAGTATGCAGAAAGATTGAGCAATCTGGATTATATTGCTTTCCATCACATTTTCACTGTGGCTATGTCCACATGGCCTTTGATAAGAAGGACTTAGAGACAGCATAATGGTGTTAGTTGCTCTCCAAAATAGCCAGCAGCATGGAATTATGTTAACATATTAATTAAATAATTTATCTTGCCTCTTGGAAGAGCATTTTATAGCCAAGGATTTCTGCTGCATTCACCCTACTTATAAAAGACTTCACTTCCAACTGTTCCAAAACTGCCCGGTTCTGACAATCTGTTGACACATTCATTCCTACATTTAGGAGGCCAGTAATATTTTCTTAAACCACTAAAGCCTGGCTTTTGGCATCACCGTTTGCAACGCCATTTGAGAGCTTCAGATGGAAACAAGGCATAACTGGAGAGCGTTTTGCCATTTGGAGCTTCTGGAATTAAAAAAAAAAAAAAAAAAAAAAAGCAAAGGAGAATATACTGCCTTTTGATGCTCATGGTCATGGTGGTGAACTTGATCCACGTTCACTTTTACTGCATATCAATAAAAGCAGGCAAGTTTATAAGCTTGAAAGATATAGGGTACAAAAAGGACTCCAGGGAGTCCAAACTGCCCACAGACACTGGGACAATTCAGAGCCAGACAGACTACAGGATTTTGCTATCCCCTATTGGGTTTTGGATCTCAACTAATTTGACATAAAAGATTTTAAAACACTAAAAGAGCAATGGAAATCAGATTCATTGCACTAAAATAACAGAATGTAGAAAGAGGATATGGAGAATGAATAACACAGAGCCTTACAGTTTCTAAGATTCCATCTGCCTTGTATTTTCCTATGGGAATGAACTGCTGTCTTCCTGATGGCCTGAAGAGGATATTCAGACAAAACCAAAGTTCATATTAAAAGGAACAAAATGGTATTAAAGAGAAATCAACATATTATTATATGAACTGAAAAATGAGCCAAAGATTTTGTATTATCATTTTTAACCACTTTTTTAAAAAAGAACCTCTTACATAAGTTCATATTATATATTAAACAAACGTTTATCAATTAAGCATATTCTTTAGCAGTGCTGAGCTCTCTCAGTCTGTTTAATATGTTTATACAGAAAGACTAGAAATATACATTTAAGATCTTAATGAGTTTTTATTGGAAACAAATATTACAGCAGTGACATTAAAACAAGCACAAGAACGTATGTACAATATCATCACAGAGGAAATATTTTATAAATGTGAAATATACAAAATATCATTTGAAATGTCTTTGAACTTGATGCTTCTATTTAAGGTTTGAAGAAGAAATTCTGGGCTTAAAAGCCTCTCTGTTATTTTACGGCTATCTTAGTTGATTTAATAGAAGAAATCACCTCGTTTCACAAAACCTGTCTCACTTAAAAATACTGTGCAGGATCCAGTACAGCCGAAGCCAGCAATCTAGAAGTTAGATGTCTTGTGTACAAGGAACGGAATTGCATAGCATAAACTAAGTTACTAGTAGGCATCTACAGCATAATGAAATTAATTCCACCCATAATAGAATATCCTGCAATACAAAACTGTTGGGAGCAAAATGCTGCATCTGGAAAAATCAGGTAAAGATGAGGAGGAATCCTAAGCATCAATGAAATCCACAGGATCTTTCACAGCAATTATAAAGAATTTGACTATTCTGTTCCAGTTACTGGGACAGCAGAAATGACATTTTGCATTTCTCCCTAACCATTTTAGACTGCATAAATACACCTTGCAAAACTTTCATTTTATAAACTGTGTACATATATAACAGACACAAGTATAGGAGCATTATTCAATAATTAAAACTGCTTTCCCTACTTACAGTGCTACAATTGCTTTTTCATTGCCTCCTGCACGCCACAATATGTCTGCAATTGCCATGGTAAGGCATTTGGTCCTGTGAACTTCTGATGGTTGAAGACAACTATAGTCCAGAAAATACAAGAGACAGTCAAGTACCAAAATGTGTGTTGGAAA
The DNA here is from genome assembly GCF_034315485.1 of Pezoporus occidentalis. Lineage (NCBI taxonomy): Eukaryota > Metazoa > Chordata > Aves > Psittaciformes > Psittacidae > Pezoporus > Pezoporus occidentalis. The sequence continues at coordinate 548,142 of NW_026914180.1, forward strand.
GCTTACTCATTAGAGGGCAAACTACCCCAATTACAGTATACACAGATTCATAGTATACTATGAAGCATTATTTCAGAGACTAGGTGTTGTAATGCCTAATCATGAGGTTCCAGCAAGTACCCCCAGAAAACAACAGCTTAGGTATCTCAGTTCCTTCTATAGTCAAGAAAGAGACAACTGGGATGGCCCACTCAAAAAAAAACCCTATGTGTTGAACAGTCACATAAACAAGTCACATAATGGAAAACTGGAAGATTTAAGAATAAAACCCAACATCCATGAGCCTGAAGAAATGAACAACAGATCTATGCCCCTGGAAGACACAGAACTGGAATGTTCTCTAGGGGCTTCAAGAATGGCAGTCTTTGAAATTCAGATAATATCAGTCTTAGAGTGCTACCAGCATGGGAGATTATGTCAAAACCTGTTCCCAGCATTTGACTAAAAGATCTAATAATCTGCAAGACTAAACAAGGAACACCAAACATCAAAAAATTAAACAGACTTTCAAGTTCAATGTCTGCCTTGAATATAATGTTCATTTAGAGAATGTTTCCTTCTGAAGGGTGTGAGATATGGGAAATAACTGGTGAGAGTTTTCAAGTACAAAAATAAAATCACAACGTTCTCTAATTTCTGCCTGTGTTCTAATGCAGACACTCAGAAATTTATGGGAAGCATAGCAACTAATTTATGTGTCTGAGAGACGCAGCAGAGTACAGACACATGATAATTATCTCTTGACTGTTGAAGAAGCCTGAAGTCAAACACTTACTGTGAAGTTGTTCATAATTTGAAAATTCAGGTAAGAATTAGAAAGGAATATTAATCCTGTCATTTCAAGCTCTGAGACTTCTCTTTCTGCCTGCCTAAGTTTTTGCCTATGGCAAACATATCATAAGAAAAATGTTTATCTCACGAATAAAGCAAAATCTTGTAAAACTGTGTATATAATAGCAGGGGGAAAATAGGAGAGGCAAATATTGCCATGTAAACAGGATCAGTTGTAGCTGGCAGGAGTTGGGACACTTACAGTTTAAACAATCTGGCCTCAATCAACTTATCTGGGTGCCACATAATTTTATGACATTTACGATCACTGAATAATGTTGAAAGAGGAAAAGGTTAACATCTCTATTTTTACTAAGGATGACCTGAGACTCAAAGGGACCAAGGAGTAGATGATCAAAGCTGTTCTCCATTCTGAAACAAATTCTTGGTTTTCACACCAGAAATAATTCTTTGGTGAATTTTGTGGAGATTCCTTAGCATTAAAATCTAAACGTGCTGATTTTCTTGCATGGAAGTTTCTGAATTTTTCTTTTATGTGGACATGAGCCTCAATCTGCCTTGAAGTCCACTCCCATCGTAATCTGTATTAGACTAATAAAATTTTGCCAGCTAATTTTTTCACTTTAAAAAAGTGTGCTCTCATCAGCAGGCTCTTCATATGAATTATGGACAGATGTGATGTACTGAAAGAATTGAACAGAAGAAAAAAACTGAACTGCTTAACATTGTAGAATTAACTTCACATTACTCTCTGCACAGGTATTATACCACTAACCCTATCTCTTTGTCAGCCTATGGTAACTGCCTTTAGGTGACTTCAAGGAACAGGCAATTTTCAAGTGATGAATTCATAGCATCTTATTTAGCCTGTGTCTTGGGGTCCACAAGCCATCAGTGAAACTAATAACTAGCCAACAGCAGTAACATTAAAACTTTCAGTATTTATTTAATAGACTCTAAGCCTGGTTTTAAACATTCCTAACGGCTTATTAGCTGTCTTGTACCAGAACTGCCTACGCACCAGCATTCCTGGACCTGGACACATGTGTAGATCCTATAGTGCCTGATAATCCTTTGGTTAATTGTCACTTCCCATCCTGGGTGTTGAAGGCAAATAATGAAGTTCTACAGGCGCCTGTTTCTTTCCATTATTGATGAAAAAGCCCAAACAATTAATAAACATTAAGTGCCAGTCAGACAAAACTAAGGAAAATCAACAAAGACCCTGTCACTGTCTTAAACAGTTCCAAGCAGGAAAGTGTATACTTAAGGCGAGTTTTTACACATGATGAACATTTTTACATTGCAAAATAATGAAGTTCAAGAACAATCTCAGCCTGAAAGCTTTTCTTCTGACTTGTATAATTCCACAAATAATACAAGGTGGTGGCCGCATAAACCAGTAAAATACTGTTATGCCTGTACAACAAACTGTGCCTGTAAGCACAGGAAAGCTTAGAGAATTTTTTTTGTTTCATAATGGACTTAATTTCTTACTGAGAACAAAAGGTGAATACAAGAAATCTGGTAATAAAAGTAAACTTTTTAGACATTATTTTCTAGCATTTGATTGAATGACCCCTGCTCCTTTAGCAAAGTGACAAGTACATTAATGTTATAGCAGTCCAAGCAACTTTCCCTGGTACCAGCAATAGTTAATGATGTTTCTTTAAGTAAGTAGAAAATATACACACAGAATTTAAATTCAAATTCTATTATGGAGTTCAACTATGAAAGATTGAACACAGTAGCAAGAAAAAAAATTATAGCTGCAAGTTTAATTTTTCACCCTCCTTGAGATTCTGAGTGTCAAAACCTGCATAAATTTCATGGTCTTTGAAACCCTCAACAGATTTTCTTTGAAACTACATCTCCATGAGATCTCAAGGTTAAATAATTTTCATTGGCCTCAATTCAAGCTGTTGGATTTTTTAAGAGGTTCTTGGGTTAATCACAAGCAAGTAATTATACAAATAAAACATCAACCTCTAAATTACTGCAGTTGAAAGGGAAGTAAATAAAAGAAAATCATATGCTACTTTCTCTCTCAAAGAGAAGTTCAACAAGTTCAAACTCAAAAGGCTCCTGAATGGCTGCAGCAGAGAAAAATAAATTTCTACTTATGTATGGAAAATATTTCTGTTGTCAGTTGCTGACTTACCGAATGTCTTTATTCCTATTACTGTCTGCAAAAATAAGCCGTTGTAGGACACAAGCTTGAACTGCAGCCAGTACTCCACATGGGCCACCCTGAGGGGAATAATGGACACTCCATGAGCAAAACAATTTGTGCTTTTTGATGCTGGTGAAAACTTTTGCAATCCATGTCCTTCCATTCAGGCTTAAGCTATTCTTTCATCTGTCTTTTCATCCATGACTTTGTCATGCTCTCTCTTACTCTATTACATTTTTTTTGCAAGCCAATGAAAATCAGTGTTACTAACTGGTATTGATTTTTCCACCTATTTTTTTCCTGAAAATGCCTAGACATCTGTAACATCAAAGAAAAGTCTTTTTAAAATCTTTTCTGTGATTATGCAAACAAATGAAAGATCTCCTGATCCCTATTGAGCCACAGCTTACATTAACATCCCCAAGAGAAATCAAACCTGTTTTCCAAATGGTGAAAATATGCCTTGCTCTTTTACCTCCTCTGAGCATTGTGCCTCCTCTCAAGTTCCCACTTGAATCACTAACCAAAGATTTTGGTGTTTTGTATAGCTCTTTGCACTAGCCATCTACCTCACTGGGAAAAAACAACAATGATAAGAAAGTATGGACCAGCCAGCAAGTTTTCTGGAGAGTCTGTGGTTTGATTTTATTTCTCAGGTTGTCCTAAGTAGAGCATCAGACCTGCAATTGGACCTGCAGATACAGGCAGTATGCACAGTATGCAACCCAGAAAATAAATGTCCTATAATCACAAAATAGGTATTGATACCTGCCATTTTGTCATTTATATTACACACACGCTAACTCTATAATTACTTATATAACTAAAGAGTGAATCATCTGAAATACATTAAGGAAAAAAGCAAGGATTATTTCAGTCCACTAGGGAAAGCCTCTCAGTCAAAAAAGAGGAACCATTCTAAACATCTTCTTATAGCACCACAGTAACTTAATTCAGAAGAGAATCAAACAATTGTTCAACTGAAATTAATTTAAAAGTGAAGAGGAATATATTAACTATATGAAATAAACACATCTGAGCAAAACATGCTGATTTACTATTCTTCTTGTGGAATTTATAGTAGGGAACTTAATGGCCAGTGAGTAACATTTACTATGGACCACTGAACATTACTGTCATGGTTCCTTTCTAACGCTGTTTTTTTACCACTAGGTAGATAATGCCTAGAACTGATGAAAACCTTATTTTATGGAGGAGCTGGCATCTTGTGGCTGCAGTCCAGAATTACAGAAACATGGCTGCAAAAGAGGTGGTCCTACCAGCAGTTACAGTGTACTGGTCCCAGTGACACTGCAGGGGCATTTGTTCCCTTTCACGTTAGGAATGATGTGGCCCCCATCATGTGACCCCCATCATTTGACCCCTACATCTTTAAGAAGCAAAAATATCATTGTGATTTCCCAGGAACCGCAGGCAATTCTATGTCCCCCATTCTGAGACAGATCAAGCTCCATCTTAAGCTTGTTAAACACGACCCCCATGTACACTTTTTCTCTTAAACTCGACTCTTGATTTACACCCTTTTATTCTTTTACCACCACTAGCTTTCAGCTGAAGTGGCTTGTCTTTCTCCCTACAAATAACTCCTTGTCTCACACACACACACACACACACACATGCACACTTTCTGCAGTTAATTTAAGATTCCCTCAGAAATATTCCATCCATCTCAAGTCTCCCAGCGGGACTTGACAAGGTGACATCATCCAGTGATAACCAGAGAAGTCAAAGAAAGAGAAGAGTCTTTAGAAGACCTTTATTTTTTATTTTTTTTTTTAAACTGCTGAAACACACAGCCTTTGTAAACTCAGTGTAAAAAGCAAAGATCACTTTAAGGAAGTAATTTACAGTACCTTTTTTTGCACAATGCCATATTTTAACTGTGGTATGTTATTAAATGTAAAATTCTGTATTTTCCATTCTTCACTGAAGCAACAAAGACTAGAGCCAAACAAAAGATTTTTTAACTCCTAAAAAAAAAAAAAAAAGAAAGAAACAAGAAAAAAGTTCTTATTTTTAATAAAATCCAAATCACAGGTATGTTTTCTTACAGAAATTTGTAGAAAGGAAAGGAGGGGTGTGGAAGGTTAATGACTAACTCACTATAACCACCCTTTTCTGTTTCATACATACCGTAAATAGTAACACTCAAATGAAAAGGAGCAATTTTTTCCTTTTCCTGCAATATTCCTTCAACTCATAATGCTGTGTGCTGCTCAGCATAGGAAATTCTTTATGCAGATTGTCTGGGGTACAGTTTCACATGGAAGCATTACAGAATATTCCCTTAAATTTAACAGCTAGTAAAGCCACCCCTCCTAATGGTTACCTTAGGGAAAAAAAAGGACCCTACTGGACACAACATGGAGAAAAGGCATCCTGTTTTGCCTGTTAAAGTTGTTGGTATAAGATAAATGTTACTCAAAAGTTTGACTGCTGTAGTCGGATGGCACATCAGCATATGCCAAATCAAGATCTTGGCCTGAAAACCTGCAGACCACTACTACTGAGGAATAGCTAAACGGAATAAATTGCATTAATGCTAAAGTAAAGCAGAGTACATAAGCACAGGCTATTCAGTGTTTGTACAGTTACTCGGGCTTCTTTGATCTAGCAAAGAAATTGGAAGGCACCCTCCTTATTTTTAATCTGAGGGTTTTTTTCTCTCCTCTGTCTGAACTGGAAGGAAAATATTAAAAGTAATAATGGTAATATTAATATTAAAAGTAATAATCTCTGCTCAAAATAAGGAAGATAAGCAAGGGAGAAACAGTGATAGGGGAATAACAAACTTCTTCTGAACCACTGTCAATTAAAAGGACTGGATGATAAGCACATAAATATCTGATTACAGGCACTAATAAGACAATGCAAGCTTCTTTAATTAAAGCTATTATCTGTACTTCAAGTGGGCTGATGCATTCTGGCATGCTCTTCTGCTATTTTTCTGAATTTTAAATGTCACCCCTACATTATTTTTAGTCCTGAATGCCAAATAAGGAGTATAGTCAGGAATGAATACAGCACATGTTAAATCACACACGAACATGCAGCACAGAGTAATCTGTTGCAGGTTTGACTAACTCGGCTGAAATAACATTCTCACACATCTATTTGTATTTACAATCATTGTTAGTCTTACTTTTGCAAGAGAAATATCAATTGCCTTTGATACTACTTGGAGCATATACAGTGTTGAAAGATCCGGGTTTTTAATAACTTCTCCAGTTGTTTCTTCAGCCTCAACATCAACTGAAAGAAAAAAAAAATCATATAATGTGTTGGATGAGAAAAATCACTTCCATCAGCAAGCTCAGTGCCAGGGGGTCACGAATATGAGAATTAACACTTTCATGTGTTTCTCTTAATCAACTAAAAGTTACAAAAGAAGCGACTCATATGTATTTGGCTACAGCTGTTCTGAGGAATAAGATGGTAAAAGCCAAACTGAAGCTTGGCATAACTTACCTAATTCTAGGACATCTTTCATCTGGTCTTCTTTACAGCAAGTAGATGTCGGAGACCTCCTACAGGAAAATTAATCAAAAATGACTAAATGTTCACTTTTAATGAGAAAAAGCTGTTTGAATAAACAAGAAGAAACATGGAGTATGCCCAAGTAAAGATATTTTATTCATTTGTGTGATTTTTGTATATGTCAGGTCCTGCAGGCTCATACACAGAGGCGGATTTTAGACTGCCCTGCATTTTAAGTAAGGATATTCACATATATTTGACTGCCTCTCAGTTTGAAGAATCAGGAAAGAAAAGAAAATTTACATCCCCGAGTGTGAATCAGGATAAGATTCAAATTAGTCATTAAACTTACTGAAATATCCAAATAATATAAGTGGGAATAGGCGCTAGACTGAAGTCCTTTACCAAGGCCCTTTTCTAATTCACTTATATGTGGCGGTTATTCACAACTGCCCTTGTGATTTAATTATACATATTGCATAAACAACAGGTTAAAAAATCATATAAACAACTACTAAAAGGACTAAGCATTTCTTGGCTGTGAAGTCAGAATTTAAACAGAATGCTAGGTTTTCAGAGATGAGGTGGGTTTATTCTTCCTGTTAAATTTGTACTAAAATGAATTCATAACCAAGTTAAAGTTTCAAATAACTACTGCAAAAAAAAAAATGGCCATCTTTTTTTTTTTTTCTTTTTCTTTTGAAAGAGCAATACTGCATCATTGGTTTTTGCTTTGGGAAAAAAGGTATTACACTGACAGTCTTTCAAAAGTAGTATGTAATAATTTCCTCAGCAACATTCTTTGTATGCATGATATTAGATTATTATAGCAACAACTACTGTCATATCACATATTTTCCATTAACTTAATTTCCTTTTTCAGTGTGTGAAAGATTAATAAAACCAGAATACAGACATATCACACTCAGGACTTCCCCAGTCTAGAAGCATTCTGGCACCTTTCTCAGTGATAGTCTTTGATACTATGAGAAAAGAAACACTTTTTCTCTATAAAGGATTTATGCAATGAAATGTGGATGGCCACAATTCAGAAAAGATAGAATGGAAATGAATCATCCACATTAATAGGGTGGTAAAAATAAGTAGGAAGTCCAGCAGGTCACTATAAATAAGAGGACTGAGAGCAAATTTGTATAGTGGCACAAGCAGTATTGAGCTCTCAGTGAATGTAACAGTACTTTTAAAGTGATACAGAGTTTAATATAGCTGACTGTGTTATAGTTTAAAATACAATCTATTCTCCCCTTGCTTTTTGCTAATATTGAATTTCAGCTGAGATTTCTTTCTGCTAGCTACTTGCTAGTATATTCATCTCTCCCAGTCATTTGCCAGTAAAATGTTTTTCAGGCCAATACTCATGTCATTTAACTGCTCTTAGACATAACCACAGTCCACATTTTTGTTTTGTCTGAGATCACACACTATTGTTTCTTGTTTCCTAGAGAATATGGTTTCTTCCTAGGTCAACCCATTTTAATGTAGTTTGAGAAGAACAGAACTCCTAACACTTAAGAAAGCAGCACTACAGGTTACAGGATCCTATGTGGACTCAGTTGCAGCTTCGGATGGCTTGGGTCTTCTATAGGTACCGTATCGTATCTCCTACCTTCATTAGATATCTTGGTTACCTTACAGTCCCAAATAGCACTATATGCCTATGTTTAGGCATGTAGATCACTCCCTACAAGCACCCTTGATTCATTGTTGCCCCAAGCACTTCTCCTCAGTATAGATTACCTGAAAATATCTATAAATGAAAACTACAGTACAATTCATATATAGCTCACCTGGCACCAGTTTTTGTAATATTATTGCTTTCTGGAAAGTCTAAATGATTTTGGTTCTACACCCATTCCAGGAAGGACCAAGCCCAGGATGCAAAATGCTCTGAATTCTCAAGGCTGAGAACTCCCATCAAGCTGAGGAAAGAGCTGACACTGAAGATTGATGCAGGGTGCTTTCTGGTTAAGTGGGTATTTTTGCAGGTGTAGGTTCCCTCCTTAAGGGGAACTCATGTTTCTCAAAACACTGTCGGAACATTTATTGCAATTTCCATTTCAGCATATGGTTACTGTTCCAGGAAAATTTATTGTACACATAAAACCACACAGAATATTTAGGAAGGGGGAAGCCATCCATCATGGCAGAAAAATGGGACAGGAAAAAAATATGTTTCATTATAAACATACTATACAGTACTTTCTCCAAATATTTGAACATTCCTATCTGGTCTTCATGCATTGCAGAACATTGAATTTATGCAGAATAGCTGAACTCACAGAGAAAGCACTCCTTGGAACAATAATGCATGTATACTCCTCAATTTCCTATTTATACTGCCGTATGCAGGAGGTCAAATAAGCAAAGTGGCTTAAAAAATAAACACTGATCATCAGTGGCTTTGGCTGTTGGTAAAACTTACTTTCACTGCCTGATTACAAAAGCTTTTCTACTGGACATACGTCTTTTCTGCATAATAATTTTAGGGTCAGAAGGATGCCTAGAAATCACAATGAAATCATCCAGTCTCATGCTGTTATGCCATACACATATATGACATTCTTGGTGTATGAGTAAGATCTGCAGAGTAGGTAAGAAAATGATTAGATTCTGTTACTACTTGCAAAGGGGTAAACAAGGCTATTATACTCACTGCAGGTTGACACTGCTCTAGGGCAAGATTATAAAAACAGAATTATTAAAAGCAATTGTAAAGAAGCAATGGAAATAATCAATAGGAGGCAACATATTTCTGTGGAAGAAAGACCTTGTCAAGAAGATTTAATATAAATTCTGCCATGCTCACAGGTCTGCCTGACAAAGGTAACAGAGCTCACACACTTAATTACTCCAAACTGCCCTATTAGTTAAGACCTGCATCTGACCCAACTGGCACATTATCAGTATGAAAAATTAACTCATTAAAAGATGGCTCATTGACAGATATGAAAAAGGCAAATGAAAAACCTGCCATTGAAAGAGGCACTTCTAATAAGCTCACTTATGAATCTGCATTCGTCCTGCTGAATTTTCTTAGTTGTCACTGTCGTGAAAACTCACGAAAACTACATCTTTGCTGAGAAAGTTTGTATATGAAAAAAATATGATGATAATCACAGGTTGAGCTACAAGATGGTTTGAATGGCATGATGAATTTGGCTCACCTGAACAGAATGCTCTCTCCTAGGCAGTGAATGAATATTTATCTTCCAGCTACAAAACCAGACCCACTTTAATAAAAGTGTAGCTTTTTCATTCATACTCTTGTCTACCAGATTTTTTGGTGTAAAATCCCCACACTGGAATTTTCAAGAAATACAGTACCCACTCTTGTGAACTGACCATTCACCAATTCAAAACAGTTGACAGCAACATAAACAAGCATCAGTACAATAAAACAGGGAGCTAAGATTCCATTAAAGATGATTACAAGATACCAGCTAAGAGACACGACGTAAGGCATTGAGAAAGGTTCCCAGATTTCAATATTTTATCAGTTCATATTAGATGAGGTGTTTTGTCATACATAAAGTACCCACTCTGTCTGATTTTGGGCTTCAACTTTCAGGCCATTTATTTTTAAGGATGTGAACTTTTTGTGGCCTTACATTTCCTGTCAGAAACCTCAGATTTTTAATATTTCAAACCACTGTAACCTGACACATTTTAGCAAAATAAATTCTCTTCCTCAAAGTTAATATCAAGTGTTAAATTGGAAGAAGACAAAAGCTTACACTGAGGAGCAGGATAGTTCTCTTATCTCATTTTATCGTACAAAAAAAGATGAATACGGGTAACAGCCTATTGGTGAGCACATGTACTGTAGACAGAGGTTTTACGTCCTCGTAAAGTAATCTTAGGGAGAGTAACACACTAGGGGACAATATTTCCTTGTGCTACCTGCAAACAACTGATTGCTTTTTAAGTGGGAGGTAATTTCTTATGCTGCTTCCTACCATACTCTCCTAATGCTAGTATGTAGACACAGTGAAAGGAAATGGTGTGAAGCTCTACCATTGAAACAGGATATGCACTGTCTGTTCTTGCTTTACATTTGAGAAGACCTAGAGCCCCTCTGTGTTTGCATGAACAAGGCAAATTCTCAGTTGACTGAATGCATTTTAGGCAATGGGCTGGACGTCTCCAGTTTTACATCCTTTCCAAAAATAAAGGATGCCATTTGTCATTTCCAGTAATTGCAAAGTGCCTCTTCCTATGGGGTGCTGGAAAAATACTAAAAGGGCAAATGGCAGCACACACAGATGTTATGTTGAACGCTATGATGCCATAAATCCATTGGCACAAAACAAAAGTCACAATAGTTTAGTTTATTACTTTTATTTTAGATTCTTTTTTCCGGTCCAAGTATTATGTTATGAAAGGTGTTATGCAACTCTAGATACTTAAAGGTTTTCACTACTGTATGATTTAGCAACTTCAAACTCTCTCTCTCTTTGCACATAGGCTAGTTAAATCCATATTCCCCAAAGATAATCCCATTTTGTTTGGCAGCTGTTCTTCTGACTGACAACTGCAAGAGTCAAATAAAGACTTACTCCCCAGCTGGCAGCTGAGCACAACCCAGGAGGGTTTGGGTAGTCTCTCAGGGAAGGTGCCGACTGCGCTGTTCTTACTGGGCTTCCTGCCTATAAAGCCACACCACAGCATTGACAAAAGCTTGAGATGACGCCATGTGCTTCTTCATGAGGCTAAGGACAATGCCTGGTGCTACGCACAGATCACAAACAGAAAAAGATGGAAGGAAACATGCAAAGGTAATTTACTACTAGGCTGCTCCAACCCTGCATTCCTTTCCATTCTTTTATCTGAAATGTTGCACTCTGACTAAACTCCTATTTCCTAGAAATGCCACTATTGCCCAATACATCCTCTTCCTCTCATAGTGGGAAAAATGTAATGAATTCCTCAGACATTGCTCATACACACTGCATGTCACTGAGCGTGCCTGCATATACTGAAATCAGTTGGGGTTTTCTGACTGATTTTAAACAGGCTCCCCAATGCGGCTATCTGAGCTCAGACTTCATTTCACAGAATAAGCTATCAAGGTGATGAGTACTTCTGGGAACTGCTCAACATCTCACAGGATAAAATTTTATTACTACCAAAATGACAGATATAATTTTAGACAAAGCAATCTCATCCGACACACTGATTTTGTATATAACAGTGAAATATTACAGCCCACTGGGCAAACAATACAGAATTCGCTACTCCTAGAAAACCTATTTTTATACCAAAATGCATAGTAGAAAAGACTGGAGCCAAGCATAACTGTTGGGTAAATAGTGTACATTACATAACTTTGCTGGAACTCTGTTTCCTTTGAGTTAGAAATTCAATTTTATTGAAAAAAAAATCACAATTAAAACTGGAATGTTGCTTAGTATTCTTTATGAAATCCAACGTTCACATATTAACCTTCATTAGGCACTGTATTTTCCTGTTTCAGTGGTAGCCCATATTTAAAAGAGGGAAGCTGCTTTGGCGCTTTTATTTCTGTCATGAGTTCAGAATCACAGAATAACAGTTTGGAAGGGACCTCTGGAGCTCAGCTAGTCCAACCTTCTGTTCAGAGCGGGTTACACTGCAGTAAGTTGCTCAAGGCCATGCCATGTTTTGACTGTCTCCAGGATGGAGACACCACAGACACCTTAAGCAACCTGTTCCAGCATTTCCACTCTCACAGGAAAACATTCCTTGATCACCTGTGGCAGGAAGTTATCATCAGTGCAGTCCAGAAACCTCCTGCTTGTGCTCTGCTTTGTTGGCTATACTGGTGGAGGGAAGTTCAAATCCTGCTCTGAATTTGCTCAGAAATTCATGGCCAACATTCTCTGCTAATGTTCTAATGTAAATGAGCAAAGCTTGAGGCCAGGAATGATTCAGGATAAAAACATGTGAGAGGATCTTGGCAGTTTTAGGTAGTCAATCATGTACAAGTGACAGGTATAGGTTTGAACCTCACATACAAAATAAGCTTTTTTATTCCTGTTAGTAACAGAAAGCATGAATATTAATACTTTAAGGACCACAGCACTTTCAAAATATTATTCTGAAAGTCTCAGGTATCTAAAAGAATACCAAAAAAACCCAAAACCCTGCAAATATTTTTAAAGGCTTTAAAGGATTTCTTTTAAGAAACTAGTATTTTGTTTTCCTCTAAGGATCCCCCAGCTCCATAAAAGTGAATTTTCAGAGACTTTTTGATGGAACATGTAAATGGGAAAAGGCAGGAATTTTCAGTAATACAATGGGTTCACCTGTACTGGTCTCAATTCAGGGTGAAGAAAGACATAGGTAGTTCAGAAAGCAAAGTAAAGCCATTCACTCCTTGTCAGTCTTACATAGAAATGCAGGGAGTTGAAGGGAGACAACTTTTCTCTAGGAACACATATTGCCTTACTATAGAAGATTAACTGGCTTCAGAATGATACTACAAAGACCATTTTGGAGGAAGAGACACTATAACACTGAGGAGACATTTTGCATTCAATGTGCTCGAGACTGTAGGTAAGAAGGCATATACTTGTGATAAATTGCAGTGACAAATGTGCTAATATGATTTTATAAAACTGGGAATCATGTCATGAGTAGAAAGTGATTGTTCTTACCCTGTATTAGTGAGAATCACAGTGTGACAAAGTTAGACGAGTCCTTAAATACATGGAAGAAAAACAAATCAATACAACCTAACAGAAAAACAACAGCAACATTTCAGATCAGGAAAGATAAAAACACAAGCAGATGATACAAGTTTTAGACAAAAAATGCCTAAAGGAACATGAAAAATAGTTAGAATAATTAGAATTAGAATAATAATTAGAATTAGAATAATAAGAAGAATTAGAATAACAAGAACATAGGCAAATGTGTAGCAAGGAACAGAAAGATCAGTCAAAAACTAATGTCATCTATGGATAATAGGGCAGAAAAAAATCAAATGTAACGTGAATATAAGGGAAAAATTCCTCAGGCTAAGGACTGCTAGATACTGGAATATATTCTCAGGGGAGAGGTGTCACTTAAGTCATTTAAGACGGGACAAGACAAACCCTTGGAAAAAGTATTACAGCAAATATATATAGAGAGTAATGAGTAACCTGCCATAGGAACAAATGACCTTAAATGGTCTTTTCCATCTGTAACTTCTAAGATTCTATGAAATATGAGCAATGTTCCACTAAGGAACTTGGTATCTATGGCAATTCACTAACCCTACCCTATTTGTGCTAGAATGCAGAGCACTGCTACAGAAAAGGCTTATTACCAAATAATGAGTGATATTTTGGGAAACACTAAAGAGTGCTCAGCAAAGGTGAACTCAGTTGAGAGACTATTGTAGGAAGAGAAATTCTCTGAACTCACTGGCAGTTACTTTCCTGGTGGTGGAGATGAAGCGCATCAGAGATACTTAGGTTTTGGTTGGAAAAAGCATCTGAAGCCAAGCTACACAGTCATAAAACTGTCCCTCCTGTCTGAAATACCCATCTGTACTGGCAGGCTTCTGAAAGGAAACCACTAGCTCACATTCAGTTTTGTAGCCAAGACTGATGGCAAGGCAAAGGAGGGTATGGCAGATGCAATTAGAAGAACTGGATAAGTAGGGTGACTGTTCACAACGAAAGCATGAGTGAAGAATCAATTAGCTACCTTGCTCCTGAAACTGTATTACAGATCTCTGCCTTTGGACAATGGAATTCACTGCTGTATGCTTTTGCTCACTAATGGCAGGAGGAAATTTTTGTTCTAATGTAACAATATTCACGTTTCGTTTTGCCTTTATGATAGCCATTCCCTTTTAATTTCTATGAAATTGGCAAAATATCCTTAACTTCAGGTCTTGATTGCTAAGACCTCTTGTTCCCTTGGATCTTTGATTCCAGTTTTATACCTTTTTATTCTTTCAGTGCTCTGATTGTAATTTCTATGCTATTTTTCTTGAAATTGGGGAGGGAAACTAAAAGTTCAAACATGGCAATATGTTCATCTTCTTAACTACCAGAAGTGAAACTGAGGTCTCCAGACAGTATCTATCTAACTCAGCATAATGTGGTTCCACTACACTGCAGAACTGCCCAGTCAAAATGCAGCTGGCCAGCCCAGATTTACTCACAAACTATCCAGCTGACAACTGGAGGGTTTCCACATCACTAGTACACACTGATAGAATTAAGGGACATGGAAAACTCATAGAGCTCTTCTACTTCAAAGTCTGCATAAGCAACAACTGTAGTATGCCTCTGTAGCTGAGACAAAAGAACCCTTTCTCAACTGCTGTGAAGTGGTTTTGCTTGCCTTTCCCCAATTCTGTTTGTTCAAGCTAGTGAACATGGGGAAATCTTGACCTTCTAACACTATTTAGCCTTCCCAAATAACTCACTATTTACCATGGTTTTTCTGGAAAAGCAATAGAAAGATCTTAATCCAAGGTCTGGCATCAAATTTAACAACTGTTTATTTGTTTACAGTTCCTAAAGATCATTAATTCCATTTCAATACAGACCCTCATTCTTTATTCTGTGTACTCAGCTAATGCTAAATACTTCCTCCTTATAGGGGATTCAGCATTAAGGAGAATCACAGAAGGGTTGAGGTTGGAAGGCACCTCTGGAGGTCATCTGGTCCAACCACTCTGCTCAAGGGAGGGTTGACCCCACCTCAAGATATTTAAGTAACAGGGAACCTTTCCCCACTTCCATTCAAGGCTCTCCCAGGTTAAAAGGCCGTCTTTGCAGGTAAACATTTAATATGGGTCATCACAGAAATCCAAGTCAAGAAATCAAAATTATTTGAAGAAAGAACCTCCAATTTGTAATGAGGACAAACTTCTATGTGAAATAAGGTATTCAGAGGCCTAGCTTCATGTTGATACTATAAGACTGAAATATCAAGACATAAATCTGGCCTCTCAGCCACACACACTTCATGCAGTAGCTAAGAATTTGATAGTTGATGAAAAAAAAGCACGATCATTTCTTTCATTAAAACATGTGAGTCAAAATACCGTGGACCTGTATTCCCCCAGGACATACATACAGACAGGTATTTCTGCCCACTCAGCTACTTAGCATTTATACAATAACATAGTCTTTTGAAGCGTGGCAGTGGTTTTATTTTTTTTCTCATATGGAAACAATGAATGCGTCCTGCCTGTGTGCATTTTTTTTTTTTTTGCATATGAGAAAAGAGATTGAAAAGTACAGCAAATGGAAGGAAAAATAACACTTGTATATTTTCAGTTTTCTACAGGAAACAAAAATAGAATTGGAGGTGCCTCGGAATGAACTAGTTGTGGCTAACCCTATATAGATTTTCAGCTACTCATCTAAATACTTAGATTAGCATTTATGTCAGAGGTGTCGGGTATTAACAGAGAATGGAAAAGGATCCAGACAAATACCCACATAATTTTTTAAAATTAAATTTAAAATTTAATTTAAAAAGACATTGTAATTTTTTGTGCCTCGAAATGCTCAAGCACTCTGGCAAAATCCTGAAAGGCTCTCAAACACTGCAGGATTTGGCCAAAGGGATATAAAAATCTTGCAAGAGCCAGGCCTTATATTATAATGATCAGTGTTTATTCGGAGGCTCCCTTCCACTCTCTGTTACTTCCACTTAACTTCGGGAGTATCAGCAGCCCTAGTGATTTCAGTGAGAGTTTTCAGGAGCTCAGAGCTCAGCATGAATTCAAATGCTCTACTGGCTTTAACTCAAATCGTCTGGCAGGAATGCCCTCATTATACGCTGAAAACAGATTAGGTGGACTCTGTTTAGGAAACAGCTCCCTCTTCTGTTCTTGCTGAAAACAAACCAGTCCTCGGAAGGAAGGAAGGAAGAAAAGTACTTCAAATAGAATCATAGAATCACAGAATCAACTAGGTTGATTTAAGATCATCAAGTCCAACCATTCCCCTAGGATTGCCAAATCTACCACTATCATGTCACTAGGGTCCCTTGTCTACATGGTTTTGGAACACTCCCAGGGACAAGTCATTTACTATAGCAATGGAGCACAGTACCACAGTACACTGCACAAAACAGTACACTGGGGGAGTTCCCTTTCAGTCCAGCTTCCCGTTTTCTGTGTACTCCACAATTACTGCTCCGTAAGTTAGGAACTGTCAGCGTGTCCAACTACAGCTGAGTGAAGCTAGTACAAAAGCTTTCTTGGTCAGACACAGTCTTCCCAAAGAATTTTATCCAGTCTGGTTGAAGTCTGAACTAGTAACTAGCTCCTTCTGAAGCAGTAAACAGAAAACAGCACTTCCAGGGTGCCTCCACTAACAAAGAAAGGAGTCATGAGTGGTTTGGGATGTCAAAAATTAGTAAGTTAAATCAAATTCTCTTTCAGTATCTTCATCTCTTCAAGCCACTCCCCCTCAGTGAAATCAGAAGGCGTATTTCAGTCAATCCTAGTCCTCCATCAGACTTCCTCAACCTTTTAGGTATGATAGTCTTACAAATATTCTTACCTATGGCTTGACAACCGACTCTCATTTTTCTTGAAGAATCTTTCTCTCTTCTCTCTTCCAGCCCCTGAATGTCTGTGAGGGGCACTCACTTTAAGGCTTTTCTCATTGCTGTCTGTACCAAAGCTTGGAAGTGATTTTCTTTCTTCTGTCTTGGTCCTCTCTCTTTCAGTGAGCACACTGGCAAAAGAGTCATCTGTATCTTTGGGAATGGTTCTTAGTTTTTCAAAGGCTGAACTTGTGTGTAAACTTGACATAGCCTTTGATGTGAACCCTGTATTTACTTGTGCTGAAGATCCTTTGCTTTCTTGAAAATCAGTACCTGGGACACTCAGGTCATTTCCTTCATGTTCTTCAGCCTTGAACTGTGCTGTGCTGCTTATGCTAGTGGATCGTTTTGAAAGCCTCCTTTTTTGCAGATCCTAGAAATAAGTACCATTAAAATTTTAGCAATTTACATGAACATGAAAACAAAGGAAAGCTCTATCACTGATTTCTGAGTTAAGAAATTTGTTTATTGCTAGAAATCAGGTTATATAGTAAATCAGATTTTTTTTAAACTATAAAAAAGACAGATGTACAGTTTTACTTAAATTTGAGCACTATTAAAGGTACTACACACTGTTAAAAACTGCTTTCTTTTACCAACGAACATCAACAAAATAACTCCCAAAACCTTAATTTAGGGGTTGTACCCAACTCAGAAAAAAAAAAAGGCATTTTAGTAGACAGATTTCCCGCCACAGGTATCTAGTCTTTATTTCCAAATCAGAGATATTTATAAAAATCCAACTAATTTAACTTCCATATTCTCTTCGGTATTATTTAAATTATAACTTCAAAATTGTGAAAAAAAAATAAGAACAAAAATGTTCATATTGTTACAATCCTAATTTTACACAGGGAAAGTTCCTGTCCAGATAAAAGCAGCATGCAGAAAAAGAGGCAAGACTTTTAGAACTGTTTTGAAAGCACTTACTGATGGAATATTGTCTGATTGGACCAATTTAGAAACATATTTCTAACTAAAAGTAATTGTCAGTTTGAAATTGCTACTGATTAAATGTGGGATTTTGGGAAGGAAAAAAAAATAAATTTAAAAAATAGTAAAAGTGATAACAGCGGCTAAAGAAACTTTGAAAGCCATAGATATCACAAAGACAAAAACAATTTTTCTAGGAAAATGGAAAATCTAATCCATCAAGAGGTACCAAGAATCAAAAAAATTGATAAAGAAATCCTGTAACCTAAGATCACAGACAGACAGAGGGTACTTGCATGCAGTAGCTATATCTGAAACAGTCGGAATTTCTGCATTAACTAAAAACACTTCTCTAACCACGTATTTTCAGACTGCCAATTTAATGGATTAGCATGTAAAAGTAATTTTATGATCATTTGCAAATTACTTTATCACAAAAGGTTATACACAAAATCTATGGCCAAACCACGTATTTTATAAGTGTTGAAAATCACCTCTGGTGAACTTGCTATTGGTCCGGCCATCATTCCTCTGACAATGATACTAGACCTGGGCCTTGGCTTCTCCTTCACTGTGGATTTCAGCTCTTCAGAAACCGTTGCTGCTTTTAAATCTTCTCGACTATCTTGTAACTTCTTATCCCCATCAGAGAGTAACTGACTGTTGTGTACTGCCCCTGTGGGGCATTTTTCACTTTTGTGTTGATGTTTTCTGGATGGAAAGATTTTATCTAGTGAATTCTCAACATTATATCTACAAGGCAGAAAAAGGCAAACTTCAAACAGCAAAATCATGCACAATAAAATCAATGAAAACATCTCTCAATTAAATCACTGCTGTTAAATTAAGTTACATGTTATCTAGCAACAGTACTCAAATATAATCACTTTTCACATCTAGATGTAGGCCTTCAGGACACTATTTCAATATCATATTTATGTGTCACAATTGGTTACAATATCTGTAATGTTTTAATCTTACGCTTCTGATATTTACCATGCCATCACAGAAAGCACACTATATAGATCATATCAAACAGGTCCTAAGCTACCACCAGCCATTCCCATTACTCCTCCGTCTTCAGTGTTTCGGCAGTTTGAAAATTTAGTAACACTTTTCCTAACATCTCTTTTTATCATTAACTTAAGACTGACACTACTGGCCCCTTTCACTCTTTGTTCAAATGTGTAACATTTTAGTAAGAAATATACTTTTGTATTTCAGTTCAAACTTAAAATGGGAAGTTTAGGTTAGATATAAGGAAAAAGTTCTTTACTGTGAGGGTGGTGGGGCACTGGAACAGGCTGCCCAAGTGAATGCTCCATCCCTGATAGTGTTCAAAGCCAGGCTGGACGGAGTCTTGGGTGACATTGCTTAGTGTGAGGTGTCCCTGCCCATGGCAGTAGGTTGGAACTAGATGATCCTTATGTTCCTTTCCAACTCTTAAGTATTCTATGATTCCATGATATGTGCTTTTCCTTGGCAACAGGTTACTATGCTGCTGTCATCTGACCTCTTAATATTCTTTAGCCTCTTTCTTCAGGCAGCAACAGAAGGTGTAGTTCACACATTTGCACCTTTTCCTATAGAATGCTATAAACAAGCTTTTCGGAAATGGAGGTGAGTATCCCATGGATCTGAAACTCCATTTTTACAACACTATACACATTTCTTTCTTAGAAATATATTTTAACAAATCATGTTCTTATTAAGAAAAAAAGAAAGTCATCATTTGACCCCCTAAGAAATCATGATGAGTCCAACTTTCTTCATCAGGATCTGTTTCACTGCCTGCATAGTATTAGATTACTCCTAAATGGAAGTTCTTTTATTGAGTAGCCCCCACTTCACTGAGACCTCTTTAGGTCAGTTTGCAAATTTATATTCTGTGTAACCTGAAAATGTTAGCCTTCTTTACGATAACTGTCACTGAACTGTTTTTTCACTTTAGGATCTTTTCCTTCATCCTATTCCATTAGTAAAGAAATTCCACGAGTTGAAGCACCTTGTACCACAAAAATATTCCTTTCATTTAACCAGTTAAAAATTGGTTTCTGAAGTAGTATGCCTTGTATTGTTAAGATATGGTGCATATGTAACTGAAGGCAGCATGATAAGTCTCTGTGAGGAGCATTTGAGGACTGTTATTCCTGACCTAAGACCGTGTAACCTCTCACTGCCAAAGGGCAGTGGTTCAGCTCAGAGATTGTTTAAACTGTTACAGACATTCAAAAAGAGTTTAAGACCTGACTTAAGAGAAGACTCTTTAACAAGTAACAAGTGAAGAGTACCTGTCTGGTTATACTCTCTACTCCTAAAAGCATTATTAAAAATTATCCAGACAGTTGAAATTAAAATTAACTTCAGGCACTGGCAGTTTGACCTGCTAATGCCTGACCAGAGGCAGAGGGGCCAGACCCTTGGCCAGAGGGGATGGAAATGTCTGGGAGGATCACAGAGCTGCATGTTCCCATGATTTTTCTTTCAGTGGTCCATTTTGTGGGCTAAAATCAGACATGACCAAGCTAACTCATCACCTACCCACGACAGTTACTGTTATGGAAGCTTTGCAGCCCTCTCCTACCGCTTTGCCACCAAAATGGCTGGAATGAGACCTGATCTAAGGGAAAAATGGAGCCACCTGCCCAGGAGTGTGAAGGTCAGGTTCTCTGCTGGTTTCGAAAGAAAAATCAGCTACAAATACTGATTTTTATCAGGACAGACCCTGAAACCCATGTTCCCCCGTCACACCCACTCAGCCCATTTTTCCTTCCTTGCCTCTCCTGCCAACTTTGTCATCTGCCACTTTGGGAAGACATAACCAGTTAGGTTGGTGCTTCTGAAGTAACAAGAAAGCACATACAAAATCTCACAGGATTTATATGGAAACCTGCAAGTCAATACGGGGGGGGGCGGCGGGACGGAGCGGAGTGGGGCTTTATTTTGCTGGCGGTAGAAGGGCGCGGGAGTTGGTCGTTTAACTGTGCTGGGTGCTGCTGTTTACACGGGGTGTTAGTGTGTCCCTCCGCCATAAAAAGCATTTTGCTGTAGCAAGAAAAGTCTGCGGACACTGGAGAGGCTCGCAGGAGGAACGGAACAGTTTGCAGTGTCTGGGGAAGGGGAGAAAATGAGGCATGTGCAAGCTCAGAAGCAGTGTGATGTGGGATAGTGTCAGGGAGACGGAAAATCACTTGTCAACATGCTAAAAGCTCCTGTATCTGAAAAAGAGAAGCAGCTCCTTTTGAACTGCTTCATTTTCAAGTGTTGTTTCTCAGTTGGTAGCATCAAGTTTAAAAAAAATTGGTTTTCTTTGTTCTAGAATTTAGCTAGTTGGAGCATGCTGTGTTTCATATCAGGAATAAAATCAAGTTAATTCCCTGAGAGGGGTGGGAAGATGAATTATTCCTTTGTGCCCATTTTAAAAGCATTATACTGCAGCACAGTTAGGGCTGTTAATCCACTGTGAGGCACTAACAAGTACAGTCAGAATATTTGGTTATTTGTGTTTCCAGGTGTTTTGCAAGATGAAAATAGCCTGTACTGTTGGTAATGACTGAATTTAACATAGTGTGTTTTGCTTTCAACTATATAAAGCATGAATATACCTGTAGTTTTGAGTGCAGGTGGTTAGCTTCTCATCAGAGTATGCATCAGTTTGAACACTTCCAACTTGTAAGACGTTAAAGCTTAAATTCCTATGTCAATTACATCTTTCAGTGACTGAAAGATGTAATTGAAATTATCAGTCTTTGCAATTGGTAGGGAATATAAATGCTTTTTGAAAGGGTGGCTTGCATAGGGGATTTTAAGAATATAGAAACTTAAAAGTTTTGTGTTAATAGGATAACTATTAAGAGGTACTGTAGCCAAAGGTATAAATGATAAAACTTGTAATACTACTTACCTTACTTAATTTACAAAAAAAAAATAGTGTCTGGACAAGATTAAGAGAGAGAAGACTCTACCTGTGGGCTTGAGTTCTGCTTTCATCGAGTGTAGTAGCACTCCCACACACGTGATCCTCGTCTGATAAGTTGGGTTGGTGGGATGTTGAGCTCTTACTTTGAGGGGCTGACAGAGCAGAACTCGAACTGATGCTTCGGGAAGTCCCACGGTGCTCAAGGAAGTAGTTAGTAATAATTTCAAGAAGTGTTTTCAGTGGGTTCTCCTTTGCCTGTCCAAAAAAAGAAATAAACTTCTTGGTGACTACTGACACTGGTAGTTAGTCTAAGGATATTCTTTTTATACCTGTACAGTAGCTGAATATATTAACTACTTTTAGGGTTAGCTGCCTGTGGGTGTATCACATAGATGACTGTCCAAACAATCCAAGAAAGTAGATGTGAGCTGGGCAATATAGAGAGCTTGAAGGTGTTGCTGTGTTAAATGAAGTAAGCATGATACAGAAAACACAACCTGCTAACAATCATTCCTTATTTTAGTGAAACATTGCAAAGTATGGTGACTATGCTAGGATGCACCTTTTCTAATGTTACCTGGTCAACTTCAGGAGAATGTAGAATGAACAAGAAGGATTTTTAGTGACTGACTTCAGTATTTGTGATTTCTTTCTTTACTTGGTAAGAAGCATGGATTATAGAACTCTTAACACGTGCATAAGATAGCTCTTTAATTATAGGCCAACACTCAACTTGTTACACTGCTGTTCAACAGTACTCTGGAAAGTGTGTCATGCATACATGAGAGCTTCATTTAGAAAAAAACTAACACAAAAATTAAAATACACTACAATGCCTTCTATGGAGATGCAACTGAAAGAGGGGAGATGGAGATGAGATACTAGGAAGAAGCTCATCCCTGTGAAGGTGGTGAGGCCTTGGCACAGCCTGTCCCGAGAAGCTGTGGCTGCCTCATCTCTGGCACTGCTCAAGGCCAGGTTGGATGGGGCTTTAAGCAACCTGGTCTAGTGGAAGGTGTCCTTGACCATTGCAGGGGGGTTGGAACTGGATGATCTTGGTCTTTGAGGTCCCTTCCAATTTTGTTTTGTAATTTTTATGGGCTACACTGAGAGATCTTTTTGAAGTCATCTATTACAGAATAGCCTCATGCTGGTTACCAAAAGCATTGTGGTGCCTTAAGTCATGAGTGAACTGGAAATGGAAATTGTGAGGATGGAGGCACGGGCCCAGCTCGGAAGCATAAAAAATATCGTGTAATCTTTGCAATAAATGATCCAGCTTACACTCTACCTCTGGGTCTGTGCCTCCATCCTCACAGAAATCATCCGTTGATGTCCCTCTTATCAAATATTGCTGTCTATATTGCATTTCAAAGAATAATAAATGTTAGAAGTATAATTTTGTCTGCCAGGCCTTAAATAAAGTTGCAAATAAAAATGACCATGTAAAGGTACTTCCACAATTGAATAATCTAGCCAAAATGATGGAAAAAGTACTAACATGAGTAACTGCTCCTGGTTTACTGGAGGTTGCAGTTTGTAGAAGGGTTTATGAACTGCCAGGTTCTTGGCTTCATCCTACGAGCTGCAGTCTCACCTACATGTTGAGCTCTCCATTCCTTAGAGAACTGTTGATGTATCCACAGCAGTGCAGAACCAGATGAAAGATGGAGTTCTCTTCCATTTGGACATACTACAGTCTTGATATGTTTGGCATAGTTTCATGGTATCTGATCCCCAATTCTGGGGAGCAGCATCTGTTTCCTTACCTTGTTGTGTTTGTACAAGGAGTGCAAATGCAGGACATTCCGAAGTTCGTTCCTGTTATTGATGCTAAGTTCAGAACGTGGAAGCTCTTGGTCCATGGTGGTGATGGTTTTCTTCAAACCCTGAGAAGGAAAAGTGTCAGACATCAGACTACTTGCAACAGTACCACTTCACAAATCTTTTAGTCTTGACTTGCATCCCTGCCCATGGCAGGGGGGTTGGCACTATATATCTTAAGGTCCTTTCCTAACTACTCTATGATCCTATGACTTTTTTGGATGTAATATTAAACTTCTGGATGGCAGTAATTAATAATAAGCTAACCCTTAGAATCTGTACTTTAATGGTACAGTCTTGCCTTACTACAGCCCACAGATGAGAAAATAATTAAGGTGGCTGTGTTGGCTGTGAGATGGAAATTACTGAGCATGACAAAACAAGAAAGGCCTCCACGCAGGTGACTTCAACTGCTGAACAGCCTCATAAGGCTGGCTGATGAGTATGAAGGCCCCAGCAAATATGTGAGCTTCAGGTACAAATGCTTCCAGAAACACTGTGTTTGTTTTTTTTCCATCAAGATGTGATAACAGCTTTTCATAAATGTGATTCTGACATGGGTAATTACGAAGTCTGAACATAAATGTGCTCCAGCTGTCAGTGGTTTTAGAGCCCTTATTATGAATTGCTCTGATCAGTCTTGGGTTGGAGATCACTGAGATGTCTCTGACATCAGCTGGTTTGGAGACTTCACATGTTCTCAGTTACTTTGAATCTCTAGTCAGCATAAATGGGCACTTCAGAGACAAAATGTACAGGCATCTCCCTTTCTGGAAGGAGAGCCTGATTTATTGTGCATTAAACCAGTTTATAAGTGGTACAATACCAGATGGCCATTTTGAAATAGAAAGTCTGAATTTCTTCCATGGCAGGTTATTGTTATAATAAAGGATTTATTTTTCTGCACATGGATCTGATGGCTTAGATTTAGGGAATGATGGATAAGTTGTGGTATATAAAGAATCATTGGCTCCAGTCTGTATTGAAGATATGGGGAAGCAGGGGAATGCTTACGCAGAAGGGTGAAGGATTATTGTTTTGACTCCAGAGTCTATTGTAGAAAACAGATGTGGCAGTTCAAGTGTGTACTAGTATTGTAAGCTCTATGGCCTGTGTAGCTGCAGGGCATTCCCCTTCATTTTATGCTTTTATTCAGTTTTACCTTGACATTTGTCTAACTCAGAAATGTATGTCTTTCATCTGAAAAAAATCTTTGCAATCTGTGAACTGACAGATTTGAGCCTCTCACTCTTCTGGCAGTAAATGGCAAATAATGAATTCTGCATCTGAAATCCTGTTGGCAAATGCATCAGCTTTGCTCACAAACATTGAAAATGTGCATTTGGAGACTGGATGCAAAACAGGTGAAGAAAATTAAAGCTTGTGCAGCACTTAGCAAGGCAAGTGACTGTTTCATTTCTGGTACAAGCTAATTCATTCCTGACATGGGAGAACTGACAGGGCTGGACATCAGCAGCATTTCCTTAGGATTCAAGGTAAGTACAGGGTGCTTGGTGCTTTCACTTTGAAATGTAAAGGTGCCTTTTCTTATGCTCAGTCCCACATTCCTTTTACAGCATTAAGTTTGGGAAAAGTATAATGGTCTCTTTTTCTCTTTCCTCCTCCCTCTCCCCTTTCCCCCCCCCCCCCCCCCCCGAGAAGTTGCTGACAAGCTACTGCTGAGAACCGGGGAGGGGGGGAATGGAGAAGGAGAGAAAAACACACAACAAAAACAGCACCAACAGAAAAGTTTAAAATCAAGAGCGAAACAAAAAATGAGCCAAAAAAAATAAAATTAAAAAAAAAAAGTTACCAGTTTCTCTAGAACCATTTACCTTTTGCATTTTTTTTTTTATATATTTCTCCTGGGAATTTTTCTGCGCTTCTTGAAAACACAACGACACCAGCAAGCTAGATAATTATTGAGGAAAATAAATAAAACCACCCTGAAACTGTGTTTCTTGATTTAATCTCGGGTTTTGCAGGCGTGTTGTGTGGGAGGCTCGGGCTTTCCCAAGCAAGGCGGATGCTGGCCTCCATGTTCAGCAATGGAAAGGCTTTGTGGGAAATGTAGTGCCGATACTCCCCGGCCCGTCGCCCTTCACGTCTGGCTGCTTTAAGGCTGAAGAAGTCCCGTGTCGTTCTCTCCGCTCTCTCTCTCCCTCCCCCCAGCATTCCCCAGTCTATTATTAGTACTTTAGACTTTTCATGTACCATTCTTATTTGAACTTGCTGTAGAAAATCGAGACAAGTTACCTTTCTACTGAGAAATTCTCTGATGAGTGATGCAGCCACTTCTTCCACAAAGGAGTTCTCCATTTTTAACTCAAAGTGTGCTTAGGGTGCGTTTTCTTCGCTCCGTCTACCAAACCGTTCTCGCCTCCTGGCATTACAGCTCCCGGTGCGGGCGGAATGGCCGCGGTCCCACGGCGCAACGGGCCGGTGCCCGGGGTAGGGGGGGTTGCTGTGGAGACCGTGTCATCGGCAAGAGGGAGGACTCCTCCCCCTGGAAGGGTGCCGAGGAGCGGCTTCGAACTGGAAGAGATCGTGGTGTAGCGCTGCGGCAAACATCCCAGTAATTGCTTTAAATAGTACATTTTGGGGAAGGAATGTTTAAGTCAGAGTCAAGCACTGTTTCCCTTTTTTTTTTTCTTATGAAGCAGACACATTATTAATTAGCAACCTTTTATTCCTGTGCTAATGCAGTTTTTAACCGTATCATAGAGCCACAGAATAGTTTGGGGTGGAAGGGACCCTAGTGATCATCTGGTTCCAACTGCCCTGCTACAAGAAGGGACACCTTCCACTAGACCAGGTAGCTCAAAGCCCCATCCAATCCAGTCTGGCCTTGAACACTGCCAGGGATGGGGCAGCCACAGCTTCTCTGGGCACCCTGTGCCAGGGCTTCACCACCCTCACAGGCAAATTTTCTTCCTCAGATCTTACTAAATCATCCCTCTGGCAGTGTAAAGTCATTCCTCCTTGTCCTATCTCCTCATGCCCTTTTTAAAAGTTTCTTTCCATATTTCTTGATGTCCCCTTTAGGCACTGTAAGCTGTGCTGAAGTCTCCCTGGAGCCTTCTTTCTTCAGGGTGATCAGTATATATTCTTTAGTAAAATTGAACTCTTGTATAAAACAAACAAATGAAAACTGCAGGTGCTAGATTAAGCTTGATCTCTCATAGTGGCAAAGTCACTGAAGCATTCAGCAATTGAAGGTTTGGGGAAACATTCCCCCCCCCCAAGAAAAGTGGGAGTATTCAGCAATAGAATGTTTCCATTCAGATTGCACCTGCATTAGCCAGCAATACAATATATGGTAACAGGAACGATTGTAGTGAATAACACTTCAGGCTTGGGGATCTGATTTATTTTGGAGAGGTATTGTAGCTGGGTACCCTGCTCAAAGCAAGATACTGTATATCTGCCAGGATGGAGATTCTACAGCCTATGCAACCTTGTCAAATATTTGACCACTCTTCATATAATATTTTCGT
The DNA here is from genome assembly GCF_034315485.1 of Pezoporus occidentalis. Lineage (NCBI taxonomy): Eukaryota > Metazoa > Chordata > Aves > Psittaciformes > Psittacidae > Pezoporus > Pezoporus occidentalis. The sequence goes on from NW_026914180.1 coordinate 575,344, forward strand.
TATCTGGTTAAAAGTTCCCTTGTTTCAGCTTCTGACTGATTCATCTTGCCCTTTAACTCTGCCATCTGAAACAAGTCTAGCTCTACCTTTTCTTTAACCCACCTTCAGTAGTTGTCTATATCGTTTAGACTCTTATCTGGTCTTTTTGGGCTGTGCAGATACTGCCGTCCCAAGTACTTCTTGCATCTTGTGTGCTTCAGCCCCTTAAAATTGCCTCACTGGTGCCTTGCTGTACTTGGTCTGCTTCATTCATCTCTTTCTTAAACTGAGTAGTGGGGAAAGGAAAACATGGTATTTCATATGCAACTTCAGGAGTACTTCAAAGGGGCATTTGGGCTTTTATTGGTGCATTATAGTATGTGGCTGCGTGCCAGTGCATCCTACCAACTCATTTTCATCTTGTTTACCTGCTTTCCAGAATCCTGTTCTGCAGAGTTGCTTTCTTGCATAACCAACACTCTGGCTGTATTTTTGAGTAGGTTTATCTCAGTCTAATTGCAGGACTTTGCATGTGACTCTGACATTGCCCACTGTTTTTTCCATATGCATATGTAGGAGATCAATCAGAGCACCTGTCTCCATCAGCTTGTCTAGCCAGCACAGTATCAGAACATTATTGTCAGCACACTCCAAAAGTCTTTTGGGCTGGTTGTGCCAGACATTTCTCTTCTGTGAAATGCTGAGGTGCTTCAAAAATCCTTCATGAGAGGCAGGACCTGGTGATGATGATACTTCTTACAGTTCTCTAAAGAAGCTGACATTTCTTCTCAAATGGAACAGACTGTGATAGGTCCCCACAACAACAGCTGTTTTGTTGATCTTCCTTTTGGTCCTGATCCATAAGGCCCATCATTTGTTGTGTAGTAGATCTCTGAACTCAGGCTGCTGCTTTGCATACAGCACAGTTCTTCCCCCTCTTTCCTGCTTCTCTTCTCCAGCCAGGTCAGCTGTTTCTAGCTGCTTCCAGACCTGGTGGTTTGATATGGGTTAGTTTTGTGTTGCAGAGGTATCAAGTAGTATATCTGCAAGACTAGTAACTGGTTTTTATGTAATTTTACTTGGTAGGGCATCAGCTGAAATCTCAGCCTGAACTCCAGTATGTCATCTCTGTGGCTGACAAAGCATGGAACGTGGCTTAATGGGTAAACCCCTACAATGGAAGAATGGTCACTGGAGATGAGCAAGGTGATGTGCTCATGAAGCTCAGAGAATAATGCAAATAAGCCCACTTCATCTCAACACAAAGAGGACTGGATAAACCTTTGTTTTAGATAAATGCCTGTCAACAGTTAAGTGGATCAACTGGTGGTATAAATATTTCTCCTTGAGTTCTTTAGAAGAGTGTGAATGTCCTCCTGAGTTAGCCAGACAGCGTAGGGCCAGTGTATACATGGCTCAGCCCAACAAAGAGTATAAAAACTACACAACTCATGAAGTCATTTTGAAGAGAGCAACAGGATTGACCTGGCTTTAACCCACGTATTTCTTCCCAGTTACCAAGGGTTCCCAGTTTGTAACACTGGACATATTATAGAGACCAGTAATGGGGATCATACTGGTGATGTGATTGAACTGTGTATTGCAACTGGTACATTTTCTAAGTGTAACTTTTATTTGTATTGTGGTATTGGTATATTTTATATTGCTCTGCTAAATCAGAAATCCTGTGTAATATCAAATATCTATGAATAAGTAAATTTGATATGGAACATTATGCCCTCCACATCTAGAATATTTCAAAGAACCTGGTCAGAAGGTGCTGGACTCTTGGCAGGTTCTTGGAGAGCATGAAGAGATGATGTTTTGCAAAAGTTTTAGTTAGTTTCTCCATATGGGGACATCTGGGGAAAAGATGATTGCCTTGGGATGGAACTAAACTTATCGTGTGTCTTCAGGATATCGGGGGAGGTAATTTGCCATCCATTCAGCTAACTGGATGTGCAAACAGCCTGTTGGCGGTCCGAGCTGTCTGCCATGCATGCGTTAACTTGCTGGCATTTTGTGTTGTTTTAGTACATGATGCAGCATGCGTTTGCAAAAGGGCAGCACTGTTTATCTGTACCTAGATTTTGACACCTATTTTCTTACGAGAGAGGTAACAGTAGCTGGGGCTGCCTTACAGGCTTCTGGGTTTAATTAGTTATCAACCTCACAAATACCACTATCCCAGCTTCCAGATCCCAGTTGGTGAGAATCAGCAGTGGTAGACACTTTGAGCTCACCGCCTGTTCGCATAGCAGCTGGAGTAGCATGGCACGTAGTTTAATTTGGCTAGTTCAGCACCACTAGCTACTGAATGTATGCCGTCTAAGGGACTAAGAGAAATGCTGTCAGTAATGTGAGTGACAGTTCCAGCAATACAGCAAATGTGAGGTCTGGAAGGAATTCTTAAAATATTCTTTGAACATTTTGGTGTCTGGAAATACCGTTATTTCCCAGAGTAATGCTCAATGAGTGGAGTAGATCTAGCTTTCCAGAGACACCTGGAGGTGACTGACATGTTTTTGATACAGAATCCGAATACAATGGAGTGATATCAATGCAAAGTAATTAGAACAAGTTACATATTGCTTGTATAATTGCACACAATTATGTATGTGCTGGAGTTTGTTGTCTCCTCTTGTTCTTTGCTTTGTGCTGTGGAGAGCATAATTGAACTTAAGCTTGATTTTTATATGCTGTTGAAAATTAACTTTATTTGACTAGTGAATGTTCCTGTGTTGTTTTTTTTTTAAATGCAGAACATTTCATTGTATGTTAAAGGAGAAAGTGAAATGTATAAAGATTTTTTTTTTTTAATGTGAAATGCATGAACTTTTTGTGAACAAAAGGCATTTTTGTAAATAAGGGTTTTGGAGAGTGACTGATTCATACAGGAAAGGACTGGTAGGTGAGGGGCTAAACAAGAAATCTGTTTGAGCTCCTTGTTGCCAGAGCATTGTTTAGGTCTGCTGCTCTTTCTTTCTGTTGCCTGTCTTTTCAGCCCTTAGTTAGGCAGAGGTGTAGGGAAATAATGAGCTGAAAGCATGAGAAAGAAATGTGACTCAGACCTCTCATTGATGGCTCTCCTGTGACAATCCTAAGAGTAGCTGCAGCAGGGGCTCTTTTTTTCTGGGTGCGTTAGTGGAGTTCTCTTGGCTGTTGTTCGTCTGTGCTGCTTCAAGCTGATGACTGTGGTGATAGCCCGGAATAGTCAGGGCAGGGTATTATTCAAGTTCTCCCATTTAGCACTGTCTCTCTCTGCTTCTTTGTATCTATGAAGATGAACCCTTACTCAGACAGTTTAACAGGTCTCTTCCTCCTTGCAGCTTTCTCTTGCCCAGGTCTAACAAGCCATATTCCTTCAGTCGCATGTTACAGGACACGTACTCCATCCTGTGACCATTTTCATGACTCTCTACTGAACTCAATCCAGTTGATCAGTGTCTTCATTGTACCAGGGGTGCCAAAAATGTATGTGACATTTCATGTCCACAAATGGTGTTCATATAATGAGTACAGATCCAAGGGGGTTAATAATTTACTTCAGTCACTTTTCCTCAATTAACAGGCCATCCACGTTTTAATTCAGCCAAGGATGCTGTCAGCTGCCTTTGCTGCCAGGGCACACCGCCTGGTGTTCATGTTGCCGACTACGAAGACCACCGTGTCCATTGCCATAGACTGTTCCAAATGACCACCTCCTCCTTCACGTACTCGGAGTGCATTCCAGGAGGGCGCGTTTCGTCATTTCTCCACAAACTGAGGGAAGGCCGAAGGGTAGAACTTTTGGCCTTTTTTTAGAGACAGGTGCAACATTTGTCTTTCATCAGTGATTGAGGACCATCCTGGATCACCACAACTTTTCCAAGATGATAGTGATATCAGTCAGTTCTCAGCACCCATGGATGAAGCCCATGTGGTGGGACCTATGGAACTGGATAAATCATGCCTATGAAACTGGATAAATCATGCTTTCACAAGTAATACCTGACTTCAACCAAATTCACCACCAGTAGTTCATCTTCTTGGAGAGGATCTCAGAGACTTGGGAGAACTCATCAGTGATAAATAAGGCAAAGAAGAAATTGGCTAACTTAACCGTATGTGTCTTTGCCTTTAAAAAGTCATCTGCTCCACTGAGCAACAGGCCACATTTTCTTTGGTCAGTGTTTTCACCACTAATGTACAAGAAGAAGCACTTTCTTTCAGCCCTTAAAAGTCTCATGCGAGCATGAACTGTGGATGAGCTCTGGCTTTTCTAGAACCATTTCCATGTGCCTTGGCAGTGTTTCTGAATTCCTTCACTGTAACTTGTAATCTGCCAGTCACAGAGCTCTAGTCACTCAGGCCTTTTGTTTTGATGTGTTCATGGTCTCACTTGACTCATTGCTTTCAATGTGAATGAGCAGCAAGTGTCCAAGGACTGGATGAGCCTGGGCGGTCACTCCTCAGCATCCCTGTTCCAAACCCAGTGGATGCAGCAAATCTGCCTTGACATGGAGGTGGTTCTTTGTGTTGTCATCTGGATCTGGGGTTCTCTACATTAAGCTGACAGACCCCAAGGTAGGGGCTCTGAAATGGAGTCCTGCTCACAAATAATGTGGGCAGCTATACCAACCAACAAACAAACAAAAAAACACCAAACCAAACCAAAAAAAAAACACGAAACAAAACTCCAAAGGTACTGTATGTTCTGCATGTAGCTTTACCCTACAATTTAAATCTCATTTTATTGTGTCGCCTAGTACATGGATTGACCTTGCATGTCTGCATTATGTAGATACAATTTTCTTTCTTTTGTGATTCATGTTCTCTCATTCACATGAATAATTGTCTTTCCTTGTTCTCTACATTCTTTACAAGATAAATTATTTCGGGCAATGGTACTTGAAGTGCTACACTTTAAGCATTAAATTAACCTTGGGTGTGAGACATAGATCAGCAACACTGTAGTAGGAAAGGTTTTCTATTAAATAATTGACAGATTCTTTTAAAGCAGTGCTTAAGCTCTTGAAGGCTGTGACACCCACTTTGATTTATAGAATCTGGGCTTGAGCAAAGTGATGCATTTAGCTTTAACTAAACTTACTGGTGCAGATACTCATTAGAAATCATTTCAGTTCTACAACTGTGCATTTTATTTAAAAATGTTAAGTAGTTTGTGTTGACTTGCCCTGTTCTAGAGCTGCTGTGAAGAGGAATATAGGAAATTACTGGTGATAAGCTGCCAAAGTATGAAAATACTAGTGGGAAGAAGTGTTGCACAAGGAAACTCGAAGAGCTTTTGAAACATCCCCAGGGTAGTTGCTCTCGTAAGCACGGTATTGTGCTTTGTTCGTCACCTGTGATGGTGATGTTAGGTGATATTAGCATGTTTCTGAGCATGAATGCTCTTTGGTCATGTCCTAGATGTGATAATTTCTTTTCAACCCTGGGGCAAAATAGCTTATTAATGAGAAATTATTTCAAAATACAGATATGTCATGCTTATGGGATTCTCCAGGTACTGACTAATAACACTCAGACAAGTCCAGCAGCCTTGCAAGGCTGGATTTCCCTTTACAAATCTGTACTGACTCTTTCCATATAGCGTGTGTTTGTGCATGGGCTCAAAATTCATTCTTTGTTATGGACTCCGTCACTGACAAGAAGGTCACTGATGAGCCTGTAATTCTAAGATACCTTCTGAAGCCCTCTTGTAGATGGGAATTGGGTTAGCATCGTTTCAGGGCTCTGGCAGAGGATCTGTTTGTAAGGGTGTGTAGTGTGGCTTTGCCAGCAGTTTTGCAGACTCACATTTGAGAGAATGCTGCCCAGTTTTGGTGGTGTAGTAGCCTTATTTGTTTGGTTCAGTGTTCTTGTGTATGGAAGTTGATTCACTATAAAGAATGTTGGAGATGTGGAAATCTCCCCGAGGTCTTCATCAGAAGAGACCAGCACGAGAGTACTTTTGCCTACCCCTAAATGCTCCTGTTATACTTTGTTCATCAAGTAGTTGTGGTGATTTCTTAGCTGGCCTCCTGCCTTGAATGTTATTGAAGAATTTATTACTTTTTACTATGAAGTTGAGTATCCATTGTAAGGTGCTGTTTGAACTAATTTTCATCTTCTTGATTTCTTGTTTACATTTGACCTGCCATCTCATATGGCTTTTCTGTTCTCTGCATGTGGGCAAGCTTTCCATTTTTTTGAATTCTGTCTGTTTCCTTCTGACAGCCTTCTTAGCTCCCAATTTAGCCAAGTAAGATTTATAATTTTTTTGTTTGTTGTTGGGTTTTTTTTTTCCTTTTTTACCTTTTGGTGCCAGTTTTATGTAGGCTTCTAATCCAGTATTCTGTATAGGTTTGAGATTTTGTAGATGGGATTGTTCCTGCTTTTGGGACTGTTCATCTTTTTTCATGATAATAGCCTTGTTTTTACATTGTTCCATTTCTTTCCATTTTTTATCTAGTGTTTTCTTCACTCATCTGCCCTTTTCTATAGTAACCTAATTGTGTTCTGACCACTTGTCATGGTTTAAGTCCAGCCGTAAATCAGAACCACGCAGCTGCTCTCTCACTGCCTCCCTTCCTCCCCCTCACTCCCAGAGGGATGGCGAGGAGAAGCGAAAGAATGTAACTCTCATGGGTTTGAGATAAGAACAGTCCAGTAACTACGGTATAACACAAATCACTGCCACTACCACCAATAATAACAATGATAAGGGAAATAACAAGGGAAGAAAATACAACTGCTCACCACCCACTGACCAATACCCAGCCCTACCAAGCAGTGATCTAGCCCTTCTGGGTAACTGCTCCCAGTTTATATAGTAGGAATGATGTGCTGTGGTATGAAATACCTCTTTGGTTAGTTTGAGTCAGGTGTCCTGTCTGCTTCCTCCTGGCTTCCGCTCCTCCCTGGCAGATCATGAGACTCAGAAAGTCTTTGGTCAGAGTAAACATTACTAAGCAGCAACTAAAACCATCAGTGTTATCAGCGCTGTTCCCAGGCTGAAAGTCAAAAACACAGCACTGCACCAGCTACTAAGAAAGAGAAAATTAACTGCTACTGCTGAACCCAGGACACCACTTCTAAAGAACAGCTCTTCAGGCGATTCCGCTTGAGCTGGTTCCCAAGCAGCAATTGAGTCTAAATGCAAAAGAGCACCTCTCATGTGGATTCCTGTACAGGCTCCTTTAGGAGTTCTATTTCTGCATCTCATCCAGATGAATTGCCAGCCCACTCTGTATATAGGTGATTTAACACTCCTATTGCTACCAGTCCAAACCTGACAGTTTCTGTGCTCAGCATGTCATGATCACTGTCATTTTCCTGATGGGAGTAAGTAGCGTGCAGTTCCAGTGCTAAACTGCAATTAGATTATGGGATTCCTAATCTCAAGGTTTCTTCCATGCTTCTCTTTTCCTATCTTTATACTGTTACACTGCAAAAGTACATAATTCTTTAAATATATTGGAACACACCCACTCATACATGTGGCTCTGTTACTCTTGCAAAATTGATAACTTGGCATTAGTCATCCCATTGTTGAAAGACCCTGTTTTCAGTCCATCTTTAGGATGTCTGTTGCTATTGGGGTGGTCATTAGATGTCAAGCATTTCATGTGACTCCCTCTCCGGGTCTCCAAATTCAGTAATTTGACCAGAGCACACTTGCCTTATTGAGGCTGCTGCAGTCTCAGCCCTGGATTCAGGAATAGGGACCCAACATTCCACACAACCACATCTTTCCTCATGGGCTCTTGTCTAGGTCAAGACCTCTTCCATTCATGTAGAACATCACCACTGAACTGACTTACCTTCCTGGGCTGCACCTCTGGGCTGCCTGCTATGCTAAGCAGCTAATTCCTGCTTGCACACCCTGGCCATTTTATATTTGTGGGTGTAAGTTAAGGTCTGATGGAGGCCTGCTATATCATCTCCCTCCAGACAGCTGAGTATCTGTCATTTAAAGAGAAAACTTGAAGCAAGTGTCATCTTGTTGCCTGTTTTTATCAGAACTTTAACAGAACTTCTAAGTGCTTGTGTTTATCAGAACATTTAACTATTAGAAATCAAAGGTAGAAAGACTGAAGAATTAAAACAATAGCAGCAAGAAGTTTTGGAAAGCTTTTCAAGGATGAGATGCTAAATTCTGATGGTTAAGAACTGTTGCACTGTTTTTCTGCTCAGGACTACAACTGTAAATCCATGATGCAAAAATTAGCCTGTCAAAATGATACATGAAGATACAAGAAAAAACACACTAGAATTTCATCTTCTGAACACTTCAGAATCAAGGTACCTTTCTGCTGTTTGACTGGAACCAGCAGAATCTGCCTGGTCCTGAAGTGGATTCTGTTTACATTACTATATATTGTTTAAAAAGTGTACTAAATCTAAATATTTGTTTTAATAGCTGTCTTGTTGAAGATAATTTGTATTCCTCCAGTAGCGTGTGGCTGATGCTTTCTTAAGAACTTTCTTGATGTGGGATTGAAAAGCTGTTTCATTTTGTAAAAAGAAAAGGCGTGGCACCATGCTTCTTTTTCATCATTCTTCGCTTCCCATTTATTTAAGGAGGACTGGGACCAAAGAACAGGGCTTCAAAAAAGCTTTTATTTCTGTACTGTGTGGTAGCCTTGGCTGTTTCTCTAAAGGTTTGTGCAGTTCTGTGTACTTCAGAGTTACATACAGAGGAAGTAATCACAGAGATGCCAGACACAGTTTGAAATACAGTAATGTAATCCTTTGTATAACTCATAAAGTGTGAGTTATGGTATTGTTTCAGTCTGGAACTCCATCCATCTATCTTGCTGCTGTGAAAAAGGAGTACTGGTTCAATGGGGACCTCAGCTTTCTGTTATGAAAAGGGTATGAAACACAGGTAAAAATTTAATTTCGTAGAACTACACAAATGAAAACAATATGTACTTTTCTACCACTGAGTTTTATTATTGCATCTGAGGCCTTGAGAGTAAGCAGTTGTGTAATTTTTGATACTGTAATATTTCACACAGGAGTGTGATGAATGCCTTGTTCTTTATCAGCTCTGTTGTTCAGAGGCTGCAGGATATCTTGAAGCCTACTTCACTGTTAACTATATGTGTGTGTGTAATGACATTTATATCTTTTGAGTACAACGTTGCTATTATTTTCCTAATATCAGGTTGCCATACTTCTGTGAATATTGCATTTTAAATAGTTAAAAACTAATTTAGTAAAAATCTCTGAGACTATTTGCTAATGCAAGATTAAGCATTAGTAGCAAGATTAAGCAGCAGCAGTCAGAGGCAGTAGTCTTACCTTAATGCTTGGAAAATAAATGTAAACAAATGTTTGTAATTATCCTGTTGGAAATTTGGAAGCAATAGCACTTAGCAGCGGGACTGTACTTGGAGCATTCATGCAGTATCTGATAGCAGTAGCCTTTGTTGCTCATTCTTTGTGCAACTCTTGCATGGTAGCTCATAGCCTCTTTTTCTTGTATTCTTCCCTTCATATTTCATCTGATAAAAATTAATGAGCACAGAGCATCTTAGGGTGAGCTCCTAACAGCACCCACAGGAGCACCGACTGCACTCATATAAATGTGAACATAGATGTCCTAGTGCTTTTACTTGCTTCATCAGATCTGAAGTTTTCACTAGTGAAAAGACATTTATATGCCTTGCCTCTCTAGATTCACAAGCACACCATGTTGACAGATCTCTAAAATGTTATCACAGGCTCCTTCATCTAGTCTCCATGCTTGGGCTTTGCCCAAGGGTCTTAACAAGTTGTCAGCTGAAACCTTGGGCTTTACCAGATGTGGATCTTCTACTCACCAGGTAGTCCAGCTTGAAGTTTTTAGCAAATCTCACTCAACATGCACACAGAATTGACATCCCCTTGTGAAGCAGCCACAGCCCCAGTGCCTTCAGCTGCTTCCACAAAGACCTACAGACCCCTGTGGCTGACAGTCTTCTCTTCAGTTGCTGACACTTAGATCACTCTCAGACGTGGAGAGCAGAGTGAGATCTAATACAGAATAGTTAAGATTAGGATTTAATGAGGAGATAGTGTAAACGGTGGTGGTCAGGCCCAGGGCCAGTCAGACAAGGGTAGTGACCTGCTTAGACACAGCTAAAACCATTTATTCCCCATTCTGTCTATTTTGTCATACTTTTCCTCATGCACTTTGATCTCTTCCTTTCTCCACTCCTATGTCCTAAATCAACAACCCATCCTTAATTACCTTCTCCCCACTGGTCGTAGTTTTATTATATCTGCATACAGATTTTGGTATTTCTGATACCATCATCTAGGTCATCTGGGTGATGTGACATTACCTGGGTCCTGTTGGTTTTGTAAGATCCCGGTCCCCAAATCCTCCCTCTGATTACTTCTGGAATTTGGCCATTTCTCACGGAACTCCTCCTTCATCATGTGTGAAATCTTGCCATCCTGCACGTCAGTGTGTATAATTTTCTTCAGCTTCTCACTCTGTTCAGCAGTTTCTAATGTTGTGTTCCCTATTTTTTCATGGTTTGTGGGTCTGTTCAGTTAACTAAACCTCAAGCCGGTGCCCAGTCGTGTGCTTGCAGACCTCAACAGAAGCACTGTAAGTTCGGTAGTTCACTTAATTTTTTTCTGCAATGTTCTGCCTCTCAGATATCCAGAGAAACTGATAAACTTTGTGGAAAGATGTCACTGCTTCTGAATTGTCTCTAGTAAAAGCAATATGACTGTGGAAAATCAATAGTATATTATTTAAATAAGAATTGGCACTGTTAGAAAAATAATTAACTCAAGTCCAATAGTAAACAATAATATCCTTAGGCACATAGACTGAAAAATAAAATGTAGCATAAAATTACAGGAACAAGTATGTGCTCTGACTGTCAGGTCAGTTTTCAAACAACTTTTTTCTCTTTCAAGATTTTTTTCCCTTCAGATGAGAGATACGTTTGATGTAAGAATATGAATCAACAGAATACAGGAGATACTACCATTTTCTGTGCATATAATTGTCAGCAAAATGATTTGTTGCCTTGGGTCTCACACTTTCACTTGCTTTGGTGGATTTTGTAGAGCTTCCTCTCCAGCCTAGCCTTGCTCTTGTATCTTCTGTCTAAACACTTTATTCTCAAGTAGTTACTTCTTGCAGAATCCAGATGTTCTGCTTGAGATAGAAATAAAAGATTTTGATTTGAGATTGAGATCCACCCCCCCTTTTTTTTTCCTTGGGAGGGAATTTTAGGAAGGGGTTAAGAAGAAGATGGAGCAACCAGAAGGCCTTAGCATTCTTTCAGACACCTTTAAAGCTGTTAAGAATAAACAGAAATGCTCTGCTTCTAGTTTTGACATCAAATTTCTCAGTTCATCTCAAGCTTTTCCTGCTGTGTGTTTACAGTGGTTTCGGGTATCAGATATGAGTTGATCTCCATCATCTCATACCAAATCATTACTAATTTTTTTGTCTTACACAGGTAACACTGATGCATTGGCAGAGTCAAGCAGTTTTCTTCTGGTGTCATTGTCCCTTTTTCTAAGGAAAAATATCATAAAGATCTGCATGTCTTTGGGGCACAGTTGTGTTTTGGGTAAATGACACTGTTCCTCCCCCCACACACATCTCTGCAGTATGGCTGTTTGAAAGCAATACTCTGCATGCTGCAAAACACTCCTTTCTCTCCTAAAATGTGCAACAAGCATCTAACTGTTAAAGAATTCACCTGCTACGGGCAACGTGCTTGCTGTTGTTTTTTTTTTTTTCAGCACTGAGCAAACTGCAGAAGGTTTTGCATATGTCCTTGAAAAGACTTTCCTACTGTACTTTTCAAAGCCTTGACATCTCCTTCCTTTCCTTTTGTCCCACAATTTGCAGTCCACTGCATGCATCTATTGAAGTGTAGACCATCCCACACCTCATGATACCTTCTGTCCTCCTCCTCATAGGCAGACTGAAGAGGACCATTTTGCCAGTTGTGATAGATACTGTTTTGCAAAAACACAGTGTCTCTCTTTTTCTCCTCTAAGGTGGAGTGCATCATCATTAATGGCATCAAACTGTATGCTTGAAATGTATTGTTTTATTGGGAATTAAAAATAAAAAAGGAAGAGGAGGAAAATTAGGAAGACAGCATGTAGCTGCATGCAGACAGTATTTATGTAAATGGGGAAGTTTCTGAAAACCAGGTCATGAATGAACTGGGAATTTCTTATAAATCCCACATGAAATGCTTCAGATTTTTACCTATTGCTTCTTTCTCTCCTCTCCTTTCTTCTGTCTTACACTGAAGGTATAGAGTGAAATCTTAATTAGCACTTTGGTCGGGCTTGTCCTTGGTAAATACTGCAATGCTTATGGTCTGCAAAATAACAGTAGTTTACTGCTTTGATCTTAACTGATTAACTGACTTCAAAATGCGCATCAAAACATCTGAGTATGTTCAGTTTGTTGTAAAATGGGAGACCCAGATGAGTAAGCATTTGTTAAATACTAACAAATTGGAGTTTAGGCAAGTAATTTTTGGCTTTAATATGGAAAAGGTAGACAAGTAAAATGATTTATGAAAGTGCAAAGGATTTTCTAATTCCTCGCTGCAGTCTTACTTTACAACACTAGGGCGAGCTCATGACTCGTGATTCGTTTTTTCCCAGATGCTTGTTTGGAGAGCTACCCCTTCTCTTCTCCTAACCATAAATAAAAGAGAAACTTTAAACAAAATACTGCCTTTTACTTCACATTGTAGCAATTTGGGGTAGGGAGGTGGTGTTAATTGAAGTGTAATGTAATACAAGACCTAAATGATCTTCTCAATCATGAATTAATAAAACTCTATTTTTTACAGTCTCACCCACTACTTATTCAAAAACTTTTTTGCTTTTTGGCCAGTAACAATTCCAGGTGTTTTGGAACCCATTTAACATCAGCAATTTTTTTTTTTTCCTTTTTTTTTCTTCTCTGAAAGCAGCACAGGATTTTTAGTGTAACGTTAGAATTTTTATCATGCATTTCTTGAATATTTTCACTGTCATAGTGGTCTCAACTATTCTAAATTTCAATCCCAGTATTTGGGAGCGCTTGAGTAAATGAACCACAAACAGTAGCAGTGTTTCCGTTCCTTGATTGGATGCACAGTTCTGGCATGAATAACATACTTGTGTGTGTACCGTGTAGTTGACTCTTTGGAGCCTCAACTATGCACTCATGAGATCTTGAAATTAATTTTTTACCAGTATTTCTGCTAAAAAAGGAATGCTTGGCTGTTTGCTGAGAGCCAATGTCTGTCCTAAGCTCCTGCGGGAATTCAGGCCTAGTTGCATTTGTTACACTGTAATTCGAATCACTTCCAGTCCAGCGCTTGCAAAGTTGTTTGGGTGCTGTACCCAGACTGTCCAAAATCTGCAGAAACTGCGCAATAATTGAAAATGGTTAATGTTTGGATTGAAAAATGAGGCTGAAGTTAGCCATAGGCTTGCAGGCATTTAAAGTCATGTATGCGCATATGTTAGGAAAAATTATATTGTTTCTGTGGCTTCTGTCCTGGCCAGTTTTTCAGTCCTCAGCACTGCTGCCATCAAATATAAGACAACTGTACTGCATATTTGCACCACAACCCTGAATTATGGCAAGATCCTAAGTAATCTTAAGTACATTTGACTCAGAATTGGATTAACTGATCTAGACCCTGCTTGCAGGATTTGGAGTCTAACTTTTGGAGACAATTCCATAATTTGGATAACCAACAGGATAAAATCATGTTGTTTTCATAGAATCACAGAATGGAGATCATCCAGTTCCAACCACATGCCATGGGCAGGATCATCTTCCACTAGACCACGTTGCTCAAAGAGCCCTGTCCAACCTGGCCTTGAACACTGCCAGAGATGGGGCAGCCACAGCTTTGCTGGGCAGTCTGTGGCAGGACCTCACTACCCTCACAGGGCCATTGCCCTTTGTCCTGTCAGTACAAACCATTGTCAGAAGTCCCTCTCCAGATTTCTTGTCAGCAGCTTTATGTGCTGGAAGCTGCTCTAAGGTCTCCCCAGAGCCTTCTCTTCTCCAGGCCGAACAAGCACGACTCTCTCAGCCTGTGTCCATAGGAGAGGTGCTCCAACCTTTGGATCATCTTCATGGACCTTCTCTGGACTTGCTCCATCACCTCTACATCCTTCTTATGTTGGGGGTCCCAGAGCTGGGTGCAGGACTGGCGGGGGCGGGGGGTGTCCTCAAAAGAGCAGAGTAGAGGGGGAGAGCCCCTTCCCTCGACCTCCTGGTCACACTGCTGGAGATGCAGCTCAGGACACTGTTGGCTTTCTAGGCTGCAAGTGCACACTGCCAGGTCACGTTTTTTTTAGGCTAGATCTATCCAGGCCATACTGGATATTTCAAAAGAAGGTGCAAGAAAATCTACAGAAATTCACATTTGGCAAAACCTGAATGGCACCCAGCAGACTTCACTTTTATTGGATTCTCTCTTACATTAACAACAGTTTTGTTGGTGGGGAAATCTATCCATGCCTAAAAGGGTTTAAAAACAAAGATTCACAGAAGTTGAGTAAGGAGTAAGTCTAGTAAAGTCTATGAATGACAGGGGTTTTGTATTGGAGAAGAAAGTTACACCTCATCTACATTTCACATGCATCAGCCTGAGTCACACAGGTTTTGCTGTGCAAGTGAGCCTCAAGAAGAGATGATTTGTTTGGATGTTACCATTTTACCAGTTACTTTCCCCATGTTTTAAATCAGACTGAGGGAGAAAGTGTTAGTGATCTTCAGCTTTCAATAGTCATAGAGGCTTCACAGAGCCAGTAAGTGCAGGAGGTCAGAGCATAATGCTGCATACTTGCTTCCAAAAGAGGTGTCTGTAGTCTTTGTATTTTATCCTATTGTTTGTGGATGTTTTCAAAGTTTAATCCTTTATTTATTGAGGCCTAAGCCCTTGTGTTTATGCATGAGTAATTATCTATTTACTTTAGCATGGATAAGGGGCTATAAGGTTATAGTTGTTGCTGACGTATCTTTGAATGTCAGTTCTTTTGATTGCTCTGTTTTTCAGGGCATTTGTTTCCTTTTAACAACGATGTTCCTTTTTTAAAGAACTCTTCTCATTAGTGTTGTGTTGCTTAACAACAATGTCTAATTGTTAGAGCCTCTGCTTCCCCAGCATTCATCCAGGTGTGTGTGGAGGTTTTGTTTGTTTCAGGGTTGTTTAGTGAAAACCTTCATAGATGTAGTGTTGGATTGAAAAGTGGGTAGGGATTAAATAATTCATTACACCAAGAAAATTCAGTTGAAATTAGGCAGAGTAGAGTTCAGGAGAATGTGGGGGAAGTAAAAAATATTTTTAATGGAAATTCTGTAGAAAAAGTAAGGCCAAGTCTTTCTACTTCAGACAGTCTGTAATTTACAGTTAACCTACAATTAAAACTTTCAGATGTTAAAAGTGTTCGTCTTCTATAATATCAAACTGGTATTTTGAATCCAATGTCAGTTTTGTTCTTCCCTCCTGTAACAGACAGACCCTGAACCTTGAATCTCTTTCAAAATTCAGAGGTATTTAAAATTTGGTTTTAAAATGCTTTGTGCTTGAGGGCTGTTCCTTCTTTGCATGTTCATCTAATTTGAATAAAGATCTTGAGGTCTGTCCATCCATCAAAGGTATTGGAATTTGCTGTTCTGAGGAAACATTAAAATTTTTCACTGGGGGAAGGGAAGGGTAAAATTCCAACAGAAATGGTATCCTGCCTCTACAGCCACCCTAGCAAGCATTTATCATGCTGTTTCCGTTCTGAAGACATGCCTTTGATACTAAAAGCTTGTTATAAATTACAAAGGTCCATAAGGTAGCTTTGAAACATTTGTGGCTCTGAAATACTCTCGTGCTGTCTTTAGGATCATCACTCAAACTTAATCAAAAACATCTACGGTCTTATGTTCATGTTTTTTTTGATAGAAGCTAATTATAGATACTAAAACTAGCTGAAGTGGAGGAACTTTTTTTTTTTTTTTTTTTTTTTTTTTGTGGAGGCATAAAGCCAAGATCATCATTACAAGGTTGCACAGTTTGTTGCCTGCGTAGGCCTGGGGAGCAGATGGAGGGAGGTGTAGGGACTCTCTCAAGTAGAACTGGCTGGGAAACAGGACATCTGCTTTGTGAAAAATAGAGACGCTTTGAAATATGTGTGGATGCTAGTGTGGAGCTAGGCATGGTGCTTCCATGATAGATTTGGAGAGAAAGCAGTCTTCCTGCAATGGCAGGCTTCGCTGTTGAAGACAAGCTCTCAGTGATGTCAGATGCTGTATTTGCAATGAGATTTGATCCCTGGTGTTGTATCTAAAAGATACAACACGGGGAGGAGAGGGAATAAAGGGAAGTATGTTTGTGTGTGTAGCTTGTTTTAAAGCTTTTTTAATCATTTTTCCTCATTTTCTAGCGATTTAGGAAAATGGGCAATGACTTTAGGCCTAAAATATCACTGGAGAACTGCTCTACCCAGGTAATTTATGAATTACCCAGGTAAATTTAATGAATTTTGATTCACATTAGCTTCACCTCAGTTACACTCACCTGATGCTGAAGGAGCTTCTATGATCCCAGCACTAGAGCATCTGTTCATGTGGTTTCAACTTGACAGGGTGAAGTGATCTTGTATGAGTGAACCTTGGCTCTACTTAGCAAGCTTGTTAAAAATACAGATTTGCAGAATTAGAGATCCATTTATGTTGGAAGGGATCTCTGGAGGTCTCCAGTCCAACCTCTGCCCCGTGTAGGATTCACTTCAAAGTCAGATCATGTGGTTTGAGGTTTTCATCAGCTGAGTGCTGAAAATCCCCAAAGGCAGAGATTCAACAAACGCTTCAGGTACCTGTTCCAGTGTTGTACCAGTCTTACATTGGAAAAAGCTGTCCCTCCATGTCCTCCTAAAATTTCCCTTGCAGCAGTTTGTGTCTGTTGCCTCTCGTCCTTTCAGTGTGCACCTCTGAGGATAGCCTGGCTTTGTCTTCTCTATAGCCTCCCACTAGATAGCTGAAGGTAGAAAATTTATTTCCTTGCAATAATCTTTCTTATTTGGTGCAGTTGGAGCAGAAAAGGAGGATGAATGAAGCCAAAGGAAAACTCATTTTAAGATGACCACATATTCATGGACATTTTTGTTTGCTGACCCTACTCATCCAACAAAATAAACTTCATCAGCATGCCCATATCCCCCAGGCTAATTCCTCTAAGCAACACATATGAGGGAGTGGAATTTTCCTGCCTTTTATTTTAAGTGCTCTTATTAAATTAGGTAATTACTTACAGCCCTGACAGATTTACAAGTGTAATTGCCTAATTTTGTGATGCAGCACTACTGAAAACAAAGAATACTTGATATAAATTATGCCTTGAAAAGGAAAGTCTTGAGGAATGTGTTTGAATAACAGCTGAGAAATATACTATCGAAGGTCCAGCTTGTTACTGGGGGAAAGCTAGTTTAGTGTCTGGCCAAGGCAGCTCCTGGGAAGCAGCACATGGAAACTAGAGATGCATGAAGCATGAGACCTCTTGATACACAGAGAAGGAAATGGGGGAAGCAAAAGACTACTGGGGGTACACAAGTAAGGGGATCCAGAGGAATGATTTAAAGGCCTTGATGAATCCTTCATGCCAGTCATCAAGCTGAGTTCAATTTAAATCAGAGTCTTTTTTTCTTTTATTTTCTTTTTTCTCCACTTCTATTCATTCAGAACAGCTCTGCTTGTTCCAGCAGTGTCCACCCTGAGATGAATTTGATCTACTGTAGCAAATAAAAGGCACTTCATCCTCTCTCATGTTGACTGGCAGCACGTTTCAACTATTAAAAGTGCTAGGGTACTGTAGAAGAAGCACCTGGAATGGAGAAAAAGAATACAAAATTGTAGGAAATTTGTCTCAAACATTTTTCTGACTCTCCTCCCAACTGTACAATGTTATAATGGTAGTTGTAAATCAAGCAGCAGGTTTTGGGCCTATATGTCCCTTCCTGGGAAACTGGATATACAAGTGAGAAGTCCCAGTTACTCCTTATATGTGGCATTTTGTCCCCTTTCAATGATACCAAGCCAGAATAGAACTCAGCTACATTTCTTACTCTCTTTAGTACTGCTTTCAACACATTGAAATGGATTATAGACCCAGGTTGTTTTAGCTATGAGTCACTGTTATTATAGTTTTATTGTATTTAATGTCTTCAGAAGCACTTTTTCATGTTCTTTGGAGGATTGAGATGTGGAGAACTGCTGGGCTGTTCTGCACATCTAATAAACCTGCACCAAATGCAGCCTGCCTTCAAAATAAGAGGGCTTTCATACTAAGAGCTTCTACCCTGAAGGAAAGATCATGTAATAACTGTACAAGTGCCGGAGTTTCTCTGCAGAGTGAATCCCAATGGATTAGTACACCTCAATACATGAGATAAGGAGCTGGATGGATTTCTTCTGGTAACAGGCATCATCTGACTTTTGAACTAAGTGCTGAACTTCCGAGTGGCTGTGCCAGAGTGCTGTGGTAGTGCATGAGGAAGTGAACTATTTGTGCCATCTGTTTCAGAGGCATATCTCAGATAGGTGAAATGTCACCTCCTGGAGGTGCCTGTCTCTTCATGAACTGATAACGGCAGCCTAGAATAATAGCTGGGACCCACTAGCTAGATTCACTGTACCAACTGAGCACCTGCAGCTTACTGTCTACCTTAAGAGAAATGAAATTTAATGAAATTTCCTTCTTGGGTCCCATTTTAGTTTACTTAGCAAACTCTGGTTGGACCAAACAAACAAGTAAACAAACAGGATATTCCACTGTGGATTAAAGGAAGAATGTAAGCTTGGTGCAGAAGTAAGAGTAAAGAGTCTTCTGCCTTACTCAAAAAAGAGATTGCTTTTGTGTTGAAGTAGTGATTAATAGCACTTAGGGACAAAACTCTCAGAAATACAGAGGTCTCTCAGAGGTCTGCAGTATCTGTATCATATTTTTAGTGTTTACCAGTGAATTCAAAGTGACAGCCTCCTGTAAAGAGAATTGTATGTTGGTTAGGGTTTTTCGTCCTACTGCAGCTCTCTAATACTGGTCTTTCTTTGTCTGTTGCTGCCAAATGACAAGTCTAACAACTCCTGCAATTTTCAAAAGACTGTGAAAGCAAGAGAGCCTGAGCTCTGTTCAGTCCTGGCTCTGGAAGATGAGGACAGCTGAGGAACATTGGCAGAATCCCCTCTTTGTGAGGAAAAGCGAGGAGACAAGCAGAAATTAACAGCTTTGATTTAACAATTCTGATTTACTAACTCATATGTCTTCATGATATTGCTCTGATACAGGGTGCTGTTATGTCTAGACATGAGGATACTGACATTGCTGCTTTTTTAATACTGCTTACTGTTGCGGTTCCTCTTCTGAACCAGTGCTTTTTCAGTACCAACCATCCCACTGTACATCGCTATGGCAATAGAAATCAAGCACAGAAACAGTCCTTCCCAAACATGTAAAGTTTTATTTACCCACATTATTGAAATTGCATACTTTCTCATGAATATTTTTGGGGTATCAGTCTCATAACAATGAACTGAAAAATTTGCGTTAAATATGAAAAACATGGATGACAAGATGGCAAATCCTAGATGCCCAGCTATACCCTGAGAAGACTGATTTGCAGAAAGCAGGTATTCTACATCTTTCAAAAACCAAGGATCCTTCCAATGACAACAGGCCACTCAGTCCCTGAGCTAACTTAGTGGTTTGGAAAACAGATCACTCCAGAGTCTGATGTACTAATACAGTGACTACAATGTCAATTAACTTGGCTGCTTTCTGGGGCCTGTGATTTACCATGTTACTTAATTCCCAGGCCATTTACGGAAGTCAAAATTCAGTTTCTTCTGGAATGAAACTTGGGTTTGGATCATTCCAGGATTTCCGTGATCAGTAGAAACAGCCCAAGTTCCTTCTATTCTCCAGTGCTGCACCAGCAAGCTCAGCATCCTCCAGTTTACATCTTAAAAACATCTGATCTGCTGCTGCATAGTTTGTTACCATTAGTATCTGGAGTGGCGAAAAGATGTTCACTACAGCAGGAGTTGTCTAACAGCCTGAGTAGTGCCACATAGTTGAGTCAAATGCTCCTGAAGTGAACCCACCCATTTGGCAGGAATTTTTCTGAGAGCTTCTGGTTGCTTCCTAGTGTGTGTGCATTTAGCAGTACAGAAGTAGCAATGTGGGGGGAAAGACAAAAACCCACCAAAAATACCTTTTTGGTATATCCTAACTGCATATGTTTAAAGAAAAGACTTGCTTTGTATAAATTCTGTGCTCTTACTAAAATGATAATCCTTCAAAATATGCTGCTATATTTTAGATGTGCTTTCTCAGGACTACTTTAAGGCCTTTAAGTCACCCCACTTTGTCTGAATGCCACTACTGAGTCACAGACTGAAGCTTCTCTTTCCTTAAATCATTTTAACAGAGGTATATTTAAAATGCTTTAAGTGTACACATTCTGTGTGAAAATAAATAGAACTGAACTAAGCATGGTACAGTGCTTTCTCACCAGTTAAATCCACCGTGTAATTTATCATTGTTCTATTAATAAACTCATATCTCAGCAAGTTATTTTTAATTTCTTTTAATTAGAGCTGGTTTGTTCCCCTGTGGAAACTCTTAAGATGAACAACAATTATTATAAGTCCATAATCAATCACTTGTAGCATTTGAACAGGCCAGTAGCTGCAGATTGTTTTTTCCCTGAACTGATCAGGCAGTTTGATTAAATGATCAGTGTAGGTCTCTTCCAATGGAAATTATTCTAGTCTAGTCTGTAATTTCTATGATATTTTGTTTTTTCTTGTTTTCAGTTTCCTATCTGTTAATAACCCAATGTCCTTAACAGGATTACATGATTTGGAACATGATGCAGAAAAGAGATGTGAAATCCGTAGCATTCCTACAAGTTCTGTGAAAATCAGCAGTGAGGACCTAGCCCACATCAGTTGCTACCCCCTGTGCTTGTGTGGGAGGTCAGCTTCATCACTAGTTTCCAGAAAGCCTGTGTGAGAGAGGAATGCTAAGATTGCTCTGACAGTGGAAGAGCTTTTGACAGAGCTGAGCCTTGCTTGCAGCAGGATGGACAACCTGAACAGAAGATACAAAAATTGCATTGGATGAGGCATCCTCAAAATGCAAATAAAGCAAAGAGCAGCATCTACCCAAGGACTAAAATACTTGCAGTTTCTCAACAGTTGTAGAAATGTGCCAAAAAGATGCAGTGCAGCCTAATTGAAGGGCAGTTAATTTCAAATGAGTAAATAGGCCTCTCCATATAGTTGGCTGTGTGAGTTTAGAGGGTTGTAGTTGGACAGAAACCAACATCTGTGTTGCAGCTTTCTTTGGCCGCTCTTATACTCTAATGAATGAAATAATGTAGTCAAAGACTGTGTAAGCTGTTGAGTGATGGTTTGCCAGGCATACTGTAATAGTAATTAAGGCACAAAAGGCAGTAAAAATGTGGATAATTGCATCATGTGCAGTGTGTTCTCTGCAAGAGCCAGAGGAAATCTCTTCCCCTGTGAAGTGGTATTTTCTTGGATTAGAGGTCTAGTCAGATATTCTGGTTTTCTTCAAATTGCCATATTCTGGCCCCTTCAAGAGGTGATGTATCAGAGCAATGAATCTCCCTGGCAAATCATATTTTTGACATGCATTTCTGTGTGCTTATGAACACAGGGTGTGACGCACTATGAAAAGGATCGCTGGCCTCTGTTCTGGAGCCTGTGTGGTGAAACATCCATTTTCAGATATTGTAATAGGGTCAGTCACTGGCAAGTCTTGCTTTGGATGAGGGTGAAAACACCAGACAATTGTTTTACCTCTTGAACCATGTCCTTCCTCTGTGTGATTTTTTTGCTGTTACTGGCACTCTGGCTTATGTTGATCTTGGTAGTTTGAAGACAAACAGCAACTTTGTTCTGCTACTACAAATCCCATAGTTGATCTTGTCAGTAAAAGCTGTGTAAGTAGTTGGTTTATTATCCAGATAACACAATAAAAGAATGGCTAATAGAGAGTCCAGGAGTTAAGCAGTTATTGCCATGGGGCAGTAAGCAGAGGAAGGTGCTTATTTCTTGTAGCCACTTCCTGAGCCTTTGTTATAGAGTGAGTGAGAGAAGAATATGAATATCTAACTTCTGACAATTGAGTGAGATATGATCCTGCTCAGTGCTCTGCAAGGAAGAGAGATGCTTGGCTTTTAAAACCCTTTCCAGAATGAAGCCTATGGCTCCAGGTTACTATCTCCTTACTATTATTATTCTAACAAGCAGCTTCATATGCATCCCAAATGTCAGAGGAAGATTGATGACCACACATAGTGTTTTTATTCAGACCAAATGCTGGAGCTGGTCACTAGAACTTGACCTCAGACTAAGTGGTATGATAATAATGATATATTCCTATTTCTGCTGGTGCTAAACAAAAAAATTAGTGGACACGAGCCAGAATATCACTTCTTTACAAATGAGATAATATAATTCCAAGTAAAGCTGTGTGTGAAGTGCAACAGCTTTTTCTCAAACACTGCTTTCTCCCAGGCAACCTGACATTAACAGGGAGGGGCAAGTGAGACAAAGTGGGAGAGATTAGGATACTCAGTACTGTAATCCAGTCTTGCTTTACTCAGAATCAACCGGTGTGCTAGAGGGCTACCAACCAAGTATATTATGGTATTACAACTTTTCTTACAGTGTGGTCATTTTTACAGCAGGATTTAGTAAGTTGTAGTACTTGGAACTGCAAGTGATCAACTCAGAAGAGAGAATTATTTTTAATTAGCTGTAATTGAATTTGGAAAGGATTACATCTCAGTGGTCTGAGATGATGAATTGTTCAGAACAGCTAGTTTTTCTGCTTGCTTGACTCAGTTATTGGAATTGGCCTTCCTTTCTCTGACAGTTCCTTATAATAATTGGGACTGGGATGATGGAGAATTTCCAATCTCTGCCCAGGTGAGAAGCTCCATGAGGGCCTGACACAGAAAACAGTTGCTGCCTCAGGAGCCATGTTCTCATTCTTGATGTGTTGTTATTTGGTGTGAAAACTGCCCAGACGGTTCTGTGTGCCCCATGGAGCTGACAGCTGAGCATGGCAATCGCCACAGGAGCTGGGAGAGGTGGAGGCAAGTGAATTGAAAAGAATAAATAAAGGCAAGAATAAACCAGCCTCAGATGCACTAAGTTAAACACAAAATCTTTCTCCTTGAGACCTGCACTTATTTATCACTCTCTCAAACTGTGATACAGCACAGTGGACTAGAAATTACAGGTTTAGGTTTCCCTGGTGGGGCAGTTCTCAGGCCTGTATGAAAAAGTCATACTGTGGATTATATTCCCTTGTCCTTCTTATGACTTTTCAGTGGGAACAAAAAAGAAAAGGGAGCTGCAGAAAGAAAAATCTATTAAATGAATTTTCTGCTAACGTGCAGCTTGCTGGAGAAGGGTAGAATGGATGCTGCTTTGTTGCTTTCCCTGGACCTTGGGCTGGATGTGGAAAGATGCTCCTCGGTCCTTTTAAGGAGCTGCAAGGAGCACAGGGTATCAGAATTCAGTCCGTTGGTCTCTTTCTCCACTTGCCATCCCACCCTGGCAGAGGGATTGTCTGCCCCCTTCCACACTGCTTTTCTCTCAGTGCTCTTCACTGTGCAGAATCTCTGAGAGGCTTTGCAGGCCACAGGGTGCTTGAGAGATATAACTGTTCATCCCAAGTGACAGTGTAAGGGTGAGCAAGTTTGTTGTTTTTCACACTAACTGGAGTGTGAATGCATCCATGTGCAGGGGAAATGGGGGAGAATAATCAGTCGCCTCAGCTGGCCTCTATGTGCCTCCTGTTCAAAATAAACAGTCTTCATATTGCACTTGTCACTCGTGGCTATGGGCCAGGTACAGGGCCTGGATGGTTTTGTGGCTGCAGCAATTATCTCCCTCGGTTCTGCTCTTCTTTTGGATGTGCTTACGATGAGGGTGTGCTT
This sequence comes from Pezoporus occidentalis, assembly GCF_034315485.1. Classification (NCBI taxonomy): domain Eukaryota; kingdom Metazoa; phylum Chordata; class Aves; order Psittaciformes; family Psittacidae; genus Pezoporus; species Pezoporus occidentalis. The sequence goes on from NW_026914180.1 coordinate 599,323, forward strand.
GGGGATGGCTATGACATGCTGAATGTGGTGCCAAGACTGAGCTGTACCCTTGGAGAGTAGGTGGGTGATCTCTGATGTGGGTGTTCATCTCCTAGTGTCCTGTGAGAGTTGTTTTGAAGCTTGTACCTGTCCTTTTGTTCGTTCAGCCCTGTTCTCCCTGTAGAAACCTGTTGTGTATTCCAACCTACCACATATGAAAAAAAGCAGCATGTTAACCCATGCATTGGGAAAGGGAGTCTCTGAGTGGGGATGCTGTTGTAGTGTAGCAATCCTTTCACCCTGAATTTATTTTTTTCATTTTGTTATTAGTATTGAAGGGGTTTTTTTAATACTAAATAACCACTTAGGTACACTTTCATTGCTGTGCAATGATTTTACTTTTTTTGTCTTGATGGATCTCATCTAATTTTCAAACACTCCACTGAAAGCAACAACTTGGATTAAAACCATTTCATCCTATCAATTATTTCTTTTGTGAGGCATGACTACCACCAGTTTCATTGTAAACACTAAAACTTGTTCCTTGGAACTTATGAATTATTGGAATTACATTTTTAATGTTTCAAAACATCAGGCTTCATCACATTTGTAGCAATTTTCTTTGGTTGTAAAGTTTTTCTGTAGATACTATTTTGCACAACAGTGGATGCCTTTTTCTGAGAGGGAGAAACGCTTTTGTAGATAAGGGAGAGGTTTTCTGGATTTTTGATGTGTCCTGAGTCATAGTCTTATACACTCAGTGAACAAAAGTGTTGGTGAAAATCTAATTTGGTATAGGTATAAGTGACTGAAAAACTACCCACGGTGACAGTCAGTGGAGAGCTGTTGGAGATGGGGAGACACCGGGAACTACTGAGAGCTAAACGCAGAACTCCTGATGTGTCTCACCAGTAGCGAGTGAAGGAGGATTACCTCCTTCAACCCATTGATGATGCTCCTCCTAATGCAGCTCATGATGCTGGCTGCCTTCTTTCCTGCAAGGGCACATTACTGGTACATGTTGAAGTTGATGTCCTCCAGGACTTCCAAGGCATTTTCTGTAAAGTTGCTTTCCAGCTGGTCAGTCCCCAGACCATCCTGGTACATGGAGCTGTTCTTCCCTATGTGCAGGACTTTGCATTTGCCTTGGCTGAAGTTCATGAGATTCCTCGCTGACCTTTTCTGCAGCCTGTGGAGGGCCCTTTGAATGGCAGCACAACCAACCACCTGGTGCACCAGTTGCTCCTCCTAGTTCTGTATTGTCTGTGGATCTGCTGAAGGTGCACGCTGTCTCAACAGGCAAGTCACTAATGAGTAGATGAAACAGTATTGACCCCAGTATCAGTCTCTTGGGTTATAGCACTAGTGACTGGCCAATAGATGAACTTCATGCCACTGTTGACAAACATTTGAGTTTGGCAGTTCAGATAGTTTTCAATCCACTCGCCTGAAGTTCCTGGCACCCTGCTAGACTTCTTTTTATGCATACGGGGAAGTTATTTGGCCTGATTCTATGATAGTTGACATAGGCACCTAAGCTAGGGACCTAAGTTGGGTCTGTGTGATCAACAGAAGGATACAGTAGAACTCAGGAGATGCCAGCATCTCTATATTGCTTAGAAGAAAAGAAGATGATGTTCCTGTTTAAGTGTCTGATGTCATATTGTATCAGTCTGGTCTGTTCTTTCTCTGGTTTTCCATTTTATCATCCATCTTTTGTCATGTCCCCCACTTGAAATGTAAGCTTTGATAGAAATGCTTTCTATTATGTCCTATGCCTACTCCAGGCTGGGGACAGGTTTACAAGAGTTTTGTGATATAAATAACGACTGTTTCTGCTCTTCTCTTACCTTGTCACCTTGTCACTGGTTTGACCCCATTGACTCCAATGGGGTTATTCCTAATGTACTTCTGTAAGGGAGGGATTTGCAGCTCAAAAATAAGGTATAATTCTTAAAATATCCTGCAAGTTTTCAAAAGCCCAGAGCTTGCCTGTTACCAAGGGCATGACTCTCTTGTAAAGCAAAGCACATCCTCAGGATTCAGTTATGGCAGCATTAGTAGAGGAGACTTAATGACATTTTCATTAGGAAGTGACTCTCTTTAGCTGCCAGCAGTAAATTGTTTCCTTCCCAAGCATGACATTTCTCTTTATGAAATATGTGTTTCCTGCATATTTTGCATCTTGATTTAATGTGAGTGGAGAGGGTTACAATACATATGAACTACTTGTAGTATTAGTTTAAAACAAAAAGGACACTTTAATTATGTTTATGTTGGGATCTCGTCAAGTGAGATGTTGGTGTTTGGTCAAGCACAGTCTTCTTGATACCATGTAGACCTTCTGTAGGGCTAGTTTATAACTTCTGAGTAGATGTAGGAAGTGCAGGTGTGGAAAATGAATGACTGGATTTGCACGAAGGGACAAATCAGGTATTCTCCTTAAGAGGTCCTGAGTATAGTTGCTTAAAGCATTCTTATAAGGGAGAGAAGAATCAGATTTTTAGTATGGTTCTGTGGAAATAGGTTGTAACTCAAATTTCAGTGAAATTTTACAGCTGTGAAATGTGATAAATCCCAGGTCATATTAAAAGAAAAGAACAAGGGAAAAAAAATCAGTAATTCTTGCAAAGATCAGTCACCAATTTATGATCAAATTTGGAAGATCAAATTTCAGGCTGTCCTGAAAACAGTGACTATAAAAAGGAGACAAAATTACCGGTACTAACTCTATTGAAGTTCGCATTTACTGGCAGGATTAACACCACATCAGTTACAAACCTTTGCTTTGCTATTCCAGTCCTCCTGGATGGTCACTCAATGGGTGGGTAGCCATTCCTTTCTGCAGAAGGCTTTTAAATGAGCCTGCAGCTGGTGTGTAAGTAGGGCTGATGTGGTAATGCTGCCATGACTGTGGTGGTGGGCAGCCTGTATGTTGTGGCTGAAGCAGTGTTGTCAGGCACTTCCATATATTGTTTGGAGGCTTCAGGCTGTAACACGGACATGAGAGGGAATTTTCTGTCTGACTTGAGCAAAAATACTCTGAAAAGCTTTATCAGATTGGTATCAAGGGCAAATAGCCTGCAGCTGTGCTCCAAAGAGACCAAAGACATCTGGACTCTGCTCTCAGCTTGAAGATAGATTTTTTTGCAACCCTTTGTGGAAGCTTTTTTATCATTTTGCCCCTCAAGTCTCCAAGTATAAAACAAGAATAGCTGTCATTTTCTCATTCTCCTTGATTCTTTTCTACTTAGTTTGTAAGCTTTTGGCACCAGACTGTTCTTCAAAGGATGCTACACCAGCTAGCATATCAAAGCCCCATCTCACTGAGACCCCTGATGCTGATATAATTAACAGAAATAATTGATATAATGAGGAATCATCACAGCCTTCCCTGGAAGTTTGATTTTGCAGGGCAGTTTGGGAAGAACCTTCAGACTGTGGCGGTAGCAGAGGTGTTTCCTTTTTCAGACATTTTTGTTAACTGTTTTAGTTGTCACCAAATTTTTTGCTTTGTGAAAGGTTTTGTCAAGCTATGTAACCTGGGGGACCAGTAGCTTGGGTGAAAAGCTTTCAGTTTTTTGTTGAATGAGCTCGGAAATGGGAAATGGGGAAAATGTGCTACTTACTGCCCAGAAATTTCAAAGTAGCTCTAACAGCACGTGTTGAAGCACTTTGAAGGACTAATGTTACCTCTTTACTCTTGGTGCTGATAAATGAGTACTTTTACCAAGAACTGTACTAGGCAGGCACAGAAAAAGTAATGCAAATTCTTCGCAAATGCAAAGATAACGTCATCTTGGCAAGGAAGGTTGAATACCTGCTAAATACCTAGAGACTATGATATGTCTTCAATAGATGCATGTATTTTTCTCTTAGTAGCAAGAATACTTGTTGTTACAATACTTCTTTGAATTTCATTCCTATACTCTCCCAAGAAGATACTAATAAAAAAAAAATTTACAAAAATTGCCTATTCTGTGGGAATGAATGCATTCATTGCTCTAACATTAACATGTGGGTCCAGTATAATTTCTTGTCCTTATTTCAAAATTACTCAGAAAGAAAATTAACTCCCTACCAGAAAAACAAAACCAAAAAACACCTGCCCCTCCCCACACATACACACACACACACAACAAAGAAAACATCCAACAAAACAACAGCAGAGAAACAGTCAGTAATTGAAAAGCCAAGCCAGATTGGTTCTGTCAGTATTCCTAGGGAAGTACACTAGTACTGAAGCACATGATGAGAAAAATATGGGCTACTGGGGCCATTCTTCCAAGAGCAGCCAGCTGTAGGTACAAAATTAACAGCTTTGACTAGAAACTAGAAATTAAGCTTCCTCATGGTTAAGACTTGTCACAGTCTTTAACAGCAATCTCACTGTACAGTGCTTGTGGCTGGTGGGTGATTTTTAGCAATATCTCCAAAAGTTTATTTTTTTTTCTTTTGGATGGAATAGAACTGATAGACATCTGCCCAGAACAGCACAGCTTACTTATACTTTGGGGATTTGTCATCCTTCTGGCTTACACTTCCCTGGCAGGAAGGAACAAACCTTATTCTAAGTATTTAAGTACATTTCCATGTCATAACCGTGGTTGTCAGTATTTTTGGGTCATCTTGAGTCCATATCCGGATGTTCACTCAAAGTTATCCTAATTATGTGCACAAATGTAAGCCCATGTACACCTCCAGGTGGTTTTTCACAATGCAACATTTGTGTCAGATATAGGACCTCAGATATCCATTGTGCATTATTATTTTACTTTCCCCGTGTTTCTCATCCATTTCTGATTTTAAAAAGTAATACTGTGCACTTACAGCTGAAAGCATATGTAAAGTCAGAGTTCATGAACTCATGCGTCATGTTTTCTAGTTTGGTAGACCCCAACAACCTTCATGGCCCTCCACTAGCCTTTCTAAAGTTTGTCAACATCTCGCGTTTATAGGAGGCCCTGAATCAGACACAGTATTGCAGATGTGTCCTCAAAAGTGACACACGGAGAGGAATAATAACTTCCCACAGCCTTCCCATAGCAGCCAGTATTTTACCTGAACATGGTTTTGCTGTCAGTATACCTGTCAAATCTTAGCCAATAGTCTAAGATGCAGGCACAAAGGTGGAATTAATCTCTACCTACATCTCAAAAGGTCCAGTTCCTCCTTAATCCCTTTGGCATCTTTCTGGATGTGTAGTGTTTAACTAACCCGTGTGTTCAGCCAAAAGGAAAATCCTGCCACTGTCCTGTGACAGCTGCTAGAAGTCTGATATATCCAGAAAACCTGAGAATGACATCTGCATAAGAAACCAAAGGAGACTAGCAGATAGAAATTGCCTTGAGTTACAATTCAAGGTCACTTGTAAAACATCTGGAGGAGAAGAAAGGGGAATTTATTTAGTTATTATTATTACTCTTATTACTTATTTGACGGCGTCACTGTTTTAATCTATACTCTGCACACCTGAACCACTTGTTTTTTAACTGCAGCTCACAGTTGTTCATACAGCCCACTTTACCACTCTGCTTCCTGGGTTAAGCTTTCTTGACCTGCTGCAAAAGGGGGGATTATGTATGAGAGAGAGAGGGAAGAACTGCAGAAGGGAGATAGCTATATTTGAGAAAGCAAAGCTTGCCAGACAGAGAACGCTCTTTATATCAGTTCTGGTATTTCAGGAGGGAAAATGTTTGGAAACAGTTCAGATTTTTCCAGCTGAAAATAATAGCTGCTGAACTCTTGCAGGAGTGAGCAAGCACAGGCTTTCTCCAGCTACTTGCTACACAGTGCATTGACTAAACAGAGTCTGTTGAGTGATGAGAACTAACCTGAAGAGAAATCGGGATGATAAAGGCCAGCAGATCATGGTACACTTTCATTAGCTAGATTTTTGTGCCTTCCTGTCATCTAGGACTGCTCTGTAACTCAGGGGCTTTATCTGGACGTGTGGTACGTGGCTTGCTGGCTCCATCTCTCAGAGAGAGAAGTTAGTTATCGTCATCCAGAGCTGGAAATGAAGAATGAAATTAATTTTGTGGTTTTCCTCCTGAAATCACAGCAATGAGGAGAAAGTCCACTGTTTCAAAATAGTGGCATTTAATATTGCATTACTTACCATATGCAATGATAATGGAGACTGCATATCCATTTGCTTAAGGCAAAAGAATGTAGGAGATTGCAAGCATAAGCAGTTATTTCCCCTCCACACCTACTGACTCAGCTTCCTAACACTCATTTCAGGATCTGCTACCTCCACAGGTCAGTTTTAGTCTTAGAGCTTGTGAGAGAAAGATCATCAAAGGTGCATGTCTGAAGACCTTAACTTCCAAGTCACTTGAGTATTCTAGAGTTTTCACCTCTTTGTGCTTCAAGACTGAAAAGTTCCAGTCTCAAACACCCCCAGATTCCAAGGGGATTTACTTCCTGCTGACTGCTAACATGAAAACAGGCTCCCATGGATTCGGCTGAATTCATTTGTCATTAACTCTAGATCATGCTGAGCCTTCTATGTGTTTAGTGTTGCAGAGCTCATTTTTATCAGTTTAATTATTCAGAAATTGTCCCTGAAAGTAAGGCTAACCGATTAGGTACGTGTTTATATACTTATCCGTTAGAAAGATATATTAAAATGGAAGGTTATGGTGTTCTCAGAAGTCTAAATTATATAAAGCTAGCAAATTCTGCAATGCTTAATGTAGAAATAATAAAAGATTAAGAAACATTTAGAATATATGTAGTATATTGCAGGGATACATGAATATGAAATACAGTGGATCCAATCTTCAGCTGACAAGTCTAGCTCTGTTGGGTTTTGGGGAACTGCATTCACTTCCATCAGCTAGGAACCAAATCAGGTTTGACATAGGCTGGCATACAGTTTTCATAGCCAGTATGTGTATGAGAGGCAACACTGGTTGACAGTTGAAGCAGTAGACTCAATCCTACAGTCATCCATTCTGTTCATGGCTCTACCAAGAGCTAGATAGGGGATCCTGCACAAAGCAATTGTTTTGTAATTTCTTATCTGTGTAAATCAAAAGATGATGCTGTTTGCTTGAGAGTTATATTTAAGCTCTTCTGATAGAAAGACAGCATATAAAACTAAATGACATTATAATCTATTTTCCATGTCATGTGTATTCCTACAAAACTTCACACTGCTTTTCATCAATATTATATATGTACCATAACACTTGCTTTGATTCTAAAATATATAGTAAAGATGGAGAAAGATTCAACAGTTTTAGGGACTAGAACTCTTGTAATTAAGAAAGCTCCAAAAGATTAAACATCTCTGACTTCATCAGGCTCTCTTCTCACATCAGACTCCCTGTATTTTGTGCAGTTCAGTATTTCCTGACAGTGCAAAACTGAGATGCTATTTAAAAGATCAAATGAGGGATTGATTTTATGTTTGCTTGGGGTTTTTGTTTGTCCATAGAGCCTGTAGCTGCTCTTACCATGGCATTTCTAAATGCACTTCAACAAAATAATCCTGAAAACAGTATGTTCCCCATGCTGATTTAAAGTCAACCTCAGGTAGTCATAAACCTTCTAGCAGAATCTGCAAAACATGGCCCTTTTGTGACTGAGCCCCATCTTTTTCTTTATAGAAGCTTCAAGTTAGCTGCCAAGAGTAACTTCAGTTCCCATCTATCAAAGGTGAAATAGCAGCCCTCTGCCCTTGGCTATTTGGCTTTTCAGCAGTGCGTGGAACACAGCCAAATGTAAGAAATGGAAAGACTTGAGCCAGGAAATAAATAAAAGAGACCCTGCCATTGCTACAGGAGGAATGGCTGGGGGAAGAGATGTTCAACTATCCCAAATATGCATGATGCAACAGCACTGTCAGTGACAACATTCAAGCTGCCTGGGGAAGTGTTTTGAACTAGGATGTCTGTCTGGAGGAGCAAAGTTTGTGGGAGTGGACAGTGGTCATCAACTTTGAAGGACAGCCATGAACCGTCCCCTGTGCCAACAGTATCATGTTGTCATCAATGGGATATGTGCTATTTTTGAATTGACAGCTACTCTGATATTAACCAGCTGTCAGATGGGAATGAAATTTGCTGTCAGCTGCTGGGAGGATTTTGCCTGTGGTTGGTGGTGGCTGATCTGAAAATTACAGCTGGCAGGAGGAAGCTGTTGGACTCTGGGAATGGGTGGAAACAGTGCTGGGAGGAGGGTGTCAGTGTTGGTACTGAAATGTGCTCAAAGTGAAACAAGCTCCAATTCCAGCTGGGTCTGGCATGATATGGGAAGGCAGCTCTGTCCATGGTGTTGATACATACCACTTGCTAAGCAGAAGGTTTTTGCCATTATGAAAAGAAACAGTGACATGAAAACTGCTCTGCTGATGGGAATGGACAGATCAAAACCCAACAGATGCCCTTTTTTGTTTGTGCTAGAAAGTGATATTTAATGCTGACACAGTGTCAACTGCCAGTCTTGTGGCATGACTGCAGTTGGTTTCCTTTTCTAAGCCACTCTGACTTCCTGCCCTCATATTATTCCTCTCTTTTCTGTGGGTATTTCATCTGAACTTGTTCTTGCAATGTACCTGCATTTTTAATAGCCTACTTTTAATTTTTTTACTCTGTATAATTCTCTTATATTGCCATTATTCCACATCATTATGGCCCTTTGTAGAGCTCTTTTTAGTGTAGTAGCATATTGTAACAATAGGTAATTATAGGATCATGATAAAATCACAGAAAAGCTTGTGTTGGAGAGGATCTTAGAGATCACCTATTTCCAACCCCACTGCTATAGGCAGGAACACCTTCCACTAGATCAGGTTGCTCCAAGCCCTGTCCAACCTGGCCTTGAACACTGCCAGGGATGAGGCAGTCACAGCTTCTCTGGGCAGCCTGTGCCAGGCCTTCACCACCCTCACAGTGTGAGGAACTTCTTCATAATATGTAATCTAAATCTCTTCTCTTTGAGTTTAAAGGCTTCTCCTTTCTCCTGTCCTTACTTCACCTTGTCGAAAGTCCCTCTCCAGCTTTCTTGTCAGTCCCTCTAGGTACTGAAAGATGCTCTAGGGTCTCCGCAGGTTATGACAGTGTATGACATCCTTGGAGTAGTGACCATGAAATAGCAGAATTCAGGACCCTAAGAGCAGAACAATACAAACCTTGGATTTAAGGAGAACAGAATTCAGGTTTAGTGGTGTAACCCTGTGTTGGACTGTCTCTAGATCTGGACCTTATCCAGAGACCTGAAATTTTTTCTGGCAAAAAAAAAGAAACAAAACCAAAACAATAAAACCCAATGAAAACACAAAACAAAACAAACAAAACTCACAAATAAAAAAAACCCAACCACCACCAACAGAATAATGCAGAGAAAGGAGGCCACCAGTACTTTTAACTTCCAAAGAAGTGTTTCTGCTCTCATGAGAGTGTGAAAGTCTTGAGTTGCAAGCAGAGCTCCCTAAAGCTGTGAGACAAAACTGTTCACAGTGAAAGAAGCAGGCTAACTCATCCATAAATTCAAGCGCTAAGCTTCAGATATTTCTTGAAATCTCCTTCGTGATTATGAGTTCACACATTTGTGCTTACTTGAGCTTGCAACTTCAGTGTGAAGTGAATAGCTGTGGGGATTAATGCAGAGCTAAACAGAGACATTTATAGATGAAAGATTGATTCCAAATTCACTTCCTGAAGTTATAATCTTAGAGTATAGTATTTTGGTCACTGTAGTGATAAGCAGGCTATATAATGATCTATATTATCTATAATTATATAGGTAGCTAAACAAAGTTAGGTTTGTGTTAAGGAGCTTTTAAGTGGCTGAGGAGCCAAGAGCACCTTTTATCCAACCTCACCAGTTTCACTGGTGCAGCTAAATCTTCTGGAGCCCCTGTATTGGAGCCTTACATTGTGTTTTTGCAAGTGGATTAAGCCAAACAATTGAAAATGTTTAGACATTTCATCTTTTCTAGATTCAATGGGATGTGGCATAGCATTTTTGAGAACTCAGCAAGGAACTTATTTTAGATGTTTAAGTATCAGACAATCCACTTAACTGCATATTAGTTTATGGGATTTCCAGTCCTGGGTAGAATAATGGAAAAGCTGATATGGGATTGGATTAGTGAAGACACAGATGATAGCAGTGCAATTATAATGTTTGTCGGCATGGCTTTATTGAACATAGGTCTGGTTTGACACTTGATCAAAGGAAATTGGAAAGCTTTGTGCATAAATATACCAAAGCATCTTTCAAATGCTTTTAATTAATACTGAGCAATATTTTGGACAATAATGAGGAATAGATCATATGAGTAGATTTCCTTGTCTGTAGAAAACTTTCAAGTGATTAAGAACAAGTGAAACAGCATTCCTGTAGCTAATGAAACAACTTTTAGAGATGTTTTACTGGCATTTTACAAGATTGGCACTGAGCCCAGCACTAGTCAACAGTGTCATTAATGATCCAAAAGTAAATATGCAATCACAACTGATAAAATGTGTGGGTGTCAAAATGATGAAGCACCTATAAATAATAATGAAGACAAGACATTTAGAGAGGGCAATTCTGACTGCTTGTCAGCTAGGTCTGTGCAAATGGTCTTTTTATTACAGACAAATGCAATCTGCTGCCTCTAGGAATGCAGGTAACTCTTGAAGAATAGATGGTAGTGTTTTGAAAACATTGAAGGTAATCTTGTGTGTATAAATCTGAGCAGTTCAGTCTGTGCTGGTAGTCACAGACTGGGAGTTATGTGTGTGTTTTGGGTGTGTGTGTGTGTCTGATCAACCTTTTAGGTGTATTGGGAGAAGAGCAGTCAGTTAAAAAGAACTGGGAGCATTGAGCAGACCCACACTGGTATCTTTTAGTGTCAAAATATGGATAAACTAATCAGGGAGGAGAAGCAACACATAAAATGATTAGAGGGCTGGGGAAAACACTTTTGATAAGTGATTTAATGATCTCAGTATCTTCATTTTGTCTGAAAGATGATTGAGACATGACTTGATTGAACCCCAGAAGTACACTCTCCACAGAAATTGCAAAGTATTTAAGAGGCTATTTAAACTAACAGCAGCATAGCAAGAACCAGTGTTGGATGGCAAAGGATACTTGGGCAACAAGACCCCTGTGTTTAACAGAAGTAATTATCATTGCAGCCAAGAAGATGAGGGACTGAACTCTTGATGTCTCCAAATAAACTCCAGATAATCTGAAGAGAGATCATGTGAGAAATGCTGTTACCAGTACTTGCTGGGCTTTGACCCAGGGTAGTCCACTCAGAGGTGATGGGTGACAGATAATTTCTGGTGTTCTCACTTACAAAACCTTTGCACTTCAAGCCTTACTTTAAGTCCTAGCCCAGGATGCCAAGGCAACATGGGTGTTTTGGAAAATGTCACCACTGCTGTAGCTGTAGCCTGTACAAAGAGCCACATAGTTCATTAAAATTGCTTATAGGATTGCAGTAACAGTCATATAATCACATTTCATCCTGTGATATCCTCAACCAGCTTCCAGACTTACAGATGGGGAGCACCATGTGCATCTGACCACACAGAGCAAGCCGGACCTGGGATCCCACTTCCCAAGATAAACCACCTTGGCTGCATTGTGCCTGAATGCACCCTCTGCAGGGATGGTTTTGGGAGGTACACTGTGGACCTAGCTTTTAAACACCTTTCTTCTGTGCATGTCCAGTCCAGGTGCCTCTTATCAACTTGATGCTTATGTGCTGCTTAATGCCTCCCTCCAAGCAGAGAGGCTTTCAAACTGTATTTCATTTTATGTATCTGTGTAAAAGTATTTTTTTTATAGCTGAGGCTGCTCAGATTCTCAGCAGTAGTGAGTTCTATTCTTCTATTTCATTACTCTTTCTCTAGAGCTCAGATATAAAACTTTCCTGTTAGTTGCTCTTAATGTAATCTCAATCTGTTGCACTGTGTTAACTTGTGAATACATTGTCTAGCAGACTCATTTTTTATGCTAAAAGAAGACAGGAAGGAGCAGGGAAAGGAGGGGTGAAAACACTCGTAATAGAAGCAGCAATATGGGAACATGTCAGAAATAAGAATAAGCAATCTTTAGTGCTGCAGATACCCTGTCTTTTACCTAACCTCTGACAACTGTGGTTCAGGTCAGTCTTTTGAATGACTCCAGTGGCCTTTGGATAAGACTTTTGTACTAAGGTTGAGTCCTAAACTCCTGTAGGCAAATCATGTATTCCCTTCCCTTCCCAGTCACTACCTAGGGGCAGCAGACACAAGAAGGGATGTCTTGTTCAGCTATCATTTCCACATTGTTTGTTTTAATTAATATGCCAGTAAAGTGGCAACACTTTAGTAAGTCACTAGGTATACACTAATCTTGCACGAATAATTGCACTTCACCTGAACAAACTGCTCTTTCCCTCTCATTCTAAGAGTGAAATTTTATTCTTTTGGCATTCTCCTGTCAGGGTGCTGGTGGTGGTGGACCTAACCATCAAGCACTGTGGGAAAAGAGACAGAGGGCAGAAATTATTATGGGCACAATCAAAGAAGAGGAAAAGGAATGGATGTTAGGATCAATGGCTCAAATATGGATTTTGAGAGAATTGCAGGAGAACAGTAAGCAGGGTATCCTTGACGATGCCTGTTGCTCCCTAGAGGCATCCAGGGAGACAGCTGTTGCCACCCACAGGTGCTGTGCATGGGTACCTGGAAGGTTAGGGTGCAGAAACGGCCTATCCTCACTTCCATGTTCTCCACCAGCTTTCCTCCTTTTGATGCTTAGAGGACAAGTTTGGCCAGGGTTGTGATATGATGCCAAAGCCTTGGTGGGGTCTTGGATGGAGAGAACGTAAATGGAGGTGGTAGGGGAGCAGTACAGCCAGGATCAGGGGATGAGGGAGGAGCCAGAGAGAGAGACTGCAACTGGGAGCATTCAAGGTTGCAGCCTGGAGCAGAAACACTCAAGAGTTTCAGTTACCAGTCAAACTTTCTGTCACAGGCACCTTTGAATGTGGAGGTAAGAGGACAGTAAAAGTTCAGAAAAGGCCAAATAATTCCCTCCATCCCGCAAGGACATTCTGGGGCATGTGTTTACAGCTTAAAAAGAGGATGGAGGAAATGGAAAAAGCTTTGAGTTATTTTGGTGAATCAGGCCCAAGGCCAGTTTTAGAGTCTCAAATGCAAAGACTTCAAAGAGGAGCATTTAGAGGGTGCACATTAAGCACAGCTTTGGCCCCAAGCTCTTTGCAGTATGTTCCAGCAGCTTTATTGACTCTACAGACTCACAGGCAAGGCTGTATATTGTTATAAGCCAACACATGGCAGACTTTTATGCACACCTTGTTGGGAAGAGGCCAGTTCTAGAACAGATCCAAAATAACTAGTCTCATCTGAAAAAACCTTGGAACTCATCACTGTTATTTTTATTGGTTTCCTGAAATACCGGGCTCTTCACAGGAGAAACAGATGGGCAAAGATGCCCGTCACTACAAGCTCTCATTTTAATGTTAAATCTAATGCAGGTTTTGGGTAGTAAGTAGAGTAGACAGCTTGGAGTTTACAAAGGACAGTTACAGAGGAACCTAACATCTATATGCTGTTGCTGCTGTATCATTTTATCCGTTTAACTACCTGGCTTGTGTTTATTTTAATTTATGGTAAGCCAAAAACTACAGGATTTTACATTGAAGGCTTAAAGGTCAGAAAACTACTAGCAGACAAAGCTAATTTATACCCTATAAATATGACCTTAACATGGGAGCTCTAAAACAGGATGCAGTTTAGCCTTTAGGCACTTAATTTTCTCCAGAAATCTTTCTGAAGCTGGGATGTTTATAAAGGTATTATCAAGGTTCATGACCTTTCCTGAGAAATCTGCATCCAATTTGAAGCAAACCTGGGACTGTTCAGCAGGTTTGAAAGAAACTGGAGTTAAGCTCAACAGGAAGTTCATTATTCTTACTAGCACTGCTTTTTGGAAGCCTGTCTCCAAAGGAAATTCTAGTAATCTTTTTTTTTGTGCTAAAAATCAGAGAAAGTGGCAACACCAAAACCAGGTGGGTATAACTATAACTTATATGTTCCAGGCTTCCTGCTTTTAACTTTGATGTCCAGTGAAATTTGAATATTTTAGGTTTTTACTTACTAATCCACTACAGCAACATATGTTTAACAGTTCAAGAAAATTCTATTCTGGACAATACATAGGGTGACAACTATTTCCAGGTGGAAATAGTTCCTGCTGATCATGCTTCTGGTGATTGCTGAGTTACACCAAGCTTCTTGACCCCCAACACCCCCAAGATTTTCTCCCAATGTCAAGATAATAGCCCACATAGCTGTTGCTGTGACGTCTGTCAAGGGCCCTTCTGCTGCTCCCCACTTTCCTGTTATCACCAAGGACATGTGCCTGAGTGCCATGGTTAGGTCTGGTTTTGGGGATGTGGCACAGGGGGAGAATCTGTCCCTGAAGCAACCCATAGCACATTTCCCACCTTGGAGAGATCCCTGGGTCATTTCTGCCCAGCTTGTCAAATAAGGCAGTGGTTCTGCAGGAGGGGCTGAAGTGCCCAGGTCCCACTAACTACTGTAAGGAGTGGATACCCCTACAGCTATGGCCAGGAGTGCATTTCACTTCCCTTCCTAACTCAGTTATGGACTCCTGTGGTGAACACTGAAGGAGAGAGCAAGAAAAGGGTTCAGATGTCTACCAAAGGATTTGGACAGATACTGCTGTGCCATGCCATTAGATACTATTTAGTCATATAATGCCACTTGATAAGACTTAGATACTCATTACTTTACTTCTGGGTTGACAGACATGCTAGGTAGATCTGTCCTGTTCTGGAGGCTGGGAGAGATGTACTAGAGCATGCCAGATGGCGCAGGACACCTGTATGGGGGCAAGAGAGTTAAGCCACTCATGTCAGTATTTGCTTCAGCCCAGCAACCTACTGCAGAAGCTGCCTTTTAACCTTGGCAGTTCTGCCTCCCTGGATGCCATCAATCCTGCTCTTGCAAAGAGCTGAACCTGAAATGAGTAGATACGTGCCAAGGTGTAGTTAACACTTATGAGATTGTGCCTTGTGCAACACATAGGTGGGGAAGAAAACATGCATGCATTTTTTTTATAACACTGATTGAAATCTTGACCTAGGAAGAAAATTAGGAAAATTGAGAATGTGGACTCTTGGTATAATTGGACAAATCTCACCCCTTCTTTGTACTGAACACAGAACTAAGGTTAGATAAATGCTGGCTGAGGATACCTAACTCATCCACCTCACTTCTCCCCTGCTGCCATGTGTGGTGCAGAATTGTTGCCTGTCTCAAAAGCCCAGTAGATGTTAGAGAAATAGTTGCATAGTTCAGCGTATTCCACTCTGCTTGGAGACCAAAGCAAACCTGAGTTCCAGATGTGTACTCCTTGATTCTAAAAGTGAGGCTCAATTTGAGATCTGGACATCTGACTGAGTTGGTTTTGTGGTTAAGGGGAATCATGCCAGTGCAGTCCATGAGGCCTAGAGAGCAGTTTAGTTGAGCAGATTCAAAAATCTCATTTAGGGTAAGTTGAGCAGGTCTGCAGGTTTCAGTGAGTGCAATTCCATCACAGCCAATACAGCCAGAGCCCAAATATGAGTTAGAGCAACCTGATTTGCTCTATAAGATATTTAGAAGTGAAGTGGTGATAAAGGAGAAATGGATCAAATACTTCTGTTTAATCTAGGTGCCTGAAATCCCCTTAAATTGCGGTTTAAAAGGACTGCATAAGGACCACCTGAAAATCAGGAATGCCTTTCTGCATTTCAACACATGGTAAACTGAAGTCTGAACTCACTTGAGTGCTTCTGGGCCAGCTCTCAAAAGTGGCCACTTATACGGCATCACCTTCTGCTTAAAGGGGAAGAGGAGGACATGAGTGAGGCAGCTCTGTGCTTATTTGGGTGAAAACATAAGCCTCTAAACAGTAACAGTGAGCTGAATTGCATGCAGCTTTCGGATTGATTCTTTGCAAATCTCAGTACTGCCACTGCCAGATTCCCTGCACTCTCTCACTGCGCACAAAAATTGATGCTCCACTCTTTATTAGCACCTGTGAGCCAAAAATCTGTGAAAGCATCTGATGTAGAAAGGAGCTAAACAGTGCCCTATTGCATTCTTTACAATGCTGTTTAATGATTATCTGTTATAATGCTATTTTTTTTTCCCTAGACTGTGGCTGTGATAGGGCTATGTGACATTTTGTTCATGTTCTAAAAGCTGTTTCTCCCTCAGATACTTTTCTTCTTGCACTGTTGAATTAGTTTCTTGCCATTTCAGCAGCAGTAGTGATGTTATTGGAATGTCTAATGTAATAACTTGTAATTGAGGTAGAACTGGGAGAGGTGAGCTCTTGGAAGCGCAGCTCTGAAATCTGTGTATCTCTCCTTGATCAGCAGCTTCCCAAGACAGAGATGCGTGTTTTACTGTTTTACAGATGTCCGTTGCAAGAATTTTCCCCTGTAACTTTTACTCATTGTATATTTTCATATGGTATTTAAAAATTTATAGTGTCCTTATATATGACAATGGTGGCATATTATCACATAGGCTGGTTTCCATTTGTCGTTGGCAGTGCACATTATAAGGAAGATAAGGCAAAATGCAGTCACCCACATACTCAGAGCTTTTAATAAACTGAGACTCTGTAGGAAAGAAGGCCGGAAGGAAATCTGTTGTCCTTGGAAAGAAAGACTGGAACCTTTTCAAGTGTGGATGCATTGCTAATGGGGAGAGGGAGACTAATATGCCATGAGCTGGTATTTCTATTGATCCCAGGATGTTTTACATCTGTCAGAC
Organism: Pezoporus occidentalis; assembly: GCF_034315485.1. Lineage (NCBI taxonomy): Eukaryota > Metazoa > Chordata > Aves > Psittaciformes > Psittacidae > Pezoporus > Pezoporus occidentalis. The sequence goes on from NW_026914180.1 coordinate 616,113, forward strand.
TTTAAGGAACCTCAGTGTAACACACCTTCAGGACAGAGGGTATTTCAGGAAGGGGTAAGAAAACTCTACTTGAGCTGGAACAATTCACAACAAACACCCTGTTTTTTATAGCACTCTTCATTTTCAAACGAGCAATGTGATGCTGGTGTGACCTGCCAAATAAAGAAATGCAAAGTAATACCTAAGAGAAAGCCTGCTGCAATTTAAATCACCAATTTATATGCACCCTAACTGTTACAAACCCACATGTCAAGAGGTGATTACTGTGCCTGCTCTTCTGAAGGTGGCTTGTTACCCAGTAATATATATGTCCTAAACCTGAGATAATATTGGTTAAGTTAAACATGTTGATTCAATGGACGCTGGTATCCAGCAGAAATCAATCTATTTAATGAAGCACTTAAAAAATAAATGAACAGCTTTCCTTTGACTCTCATATTGACATTTCCTGCTCAATAATAACAAAATCAAAACAATAATATTCAATTTTGTCAGAGTGAAATATTTGGCAACAGTGCAGCCTGAAAAGAAATTTTGAAGTGTTTTTCTTAGGATGAAAATTCTAATTTCCAACAACCTCATTCATATTTTTTAATGATAACTAGAATGAAAAGTAGAATGATGCGACAAGCGCTACATACAAAATCTCTGTTTACCTGGTGAATATGAATGTATTTGAATGCCATAATAGAATTTAGCTTTATTAGTCACTCTGTGGAGAATATGATAAATGCTGAAGTCTAGCCAACTTCTCGTAGTGTTTATAGGCTTATCTATGCTTAGGCTGATCAATATCTTAAATGTGTTAGAGAAATGCATAGAATTAGAGGTTTTAACCTAATTTGGTGTATTCCACATGGACTACACTATACACATTTCAGATCAGGGAAAGATTTAAGAATTTATTAGAGTGTCAATTAGAGATAGTTTTGCGATGTCTATTTCCATCATTTTGGACCAAAATATTGCGAGATTTGCACAACTTTCCATCTCTTTTCAATCAATCAGTGTTAATTCAGCTCTGAGTGAAATTTCACAATCTGTTTCAGGGCCCAGATGCTCCCCTCTTCCTTTGGCACTGTAATTTTTTTCTATTGCTTAAAATACTATGTTCCTACAGATACTTGCAGCTTGCTAAAAGTTTGTAGAAATCCAAGTATCCCAGAACGCTTAGATAGTCCTTAAATAGTCCCCATTTAACAAAAAGAGCTGATTCCCATGAGCTCCAGGGGACTTCAGGGCAGGATTCAGTTGCCTGAACACAGGCATCTGGTGCCGCTACCCTACATGGGTATCTGTGGGTGTCTACAAGAGATGATACAGGATTTATGAGAAGCAGCAGAGGCTCTAGAGGCTGGGCAGGATACACCCACAGTGCCTGAGATGACAATAGGAGCTAAGATGTTTAGGCAGCTGAACTAGGAGTTGAATAGGGCTGTACATTTCAGTTCTTGCCACATTTGTTGGTTAAAAATGGTTTAGAAAAGGTCTTTTCCCTCCCATCTCATCTCTTCTCGAAAATTATTCATGCAGTAATCAGGCAGAGCTTGTGCAGGGAAATTTTACTTTATGCATCCTGTAACAGTGTGATTTATTTTTGTATCCTGTAACTGGATCTGGCAGGGAACAAAGATGTTTAAGAGCAAGTTTACACTGAAGCTGTGGGGGGCTTTTTTGGTCTGGGTTTTGTGTTGTTTTTTTTTTAAGCTTTGGGGTTGTTTTCCTTAAATTATAATCAGAATCAAACCAAACCTCAGAATGAGAGTGTATCTTGGTTAAAACTTGACCAAATCTGTTTTTCACTCATAACTGTGTGACTCACGTCTAATTCTCTTGAAATTAAGAGCAATTGAGATGGCATATCTGCCACCTCTTCTGGCTCACCCAGCTAGTTTGTCTTATTTCTTTTATTTGTTGAGATAGCCAATTAGAGGTAGAGAGACTCTTCCAGTGAGTGATTAATTCCTCCCCTTCCCATTTTAGCATCAACTGAATCGCTCTCTGGAGACAGATTCTCTTTTCATTGCCTGGGAAACTCATTTGGGCCAGTCTAAACTTAGGGTAGAGACATGTCCTCTAAAAGTGACTTGACCAGGGTTTCTCAGGGGGTCAAGTGGCAGAGGAAGGTGTGAAACTTGTTTCTCCTACAATCCAGTACATATCACCATCCGCTTTGCTTGAAAGCAGCCTAACTTGTATGTACAGCATGAACAAGCCTCTTAGAAATATCTTTCCATGGCAATCCTTTAGAGTGAAAATTGGAGGGGAGGGTTGGGTTGTTTTTCTTTTAAATATGTGTAGCTTGCGAAGATCAGAAAATGGAAATAAGTCAGTGGCAAAACACTGGGGGAGGCTGAATTCAATTCAGGAAATGGAATCTGATTGTATGTAATATCAACATCTGGGAAAAAGATAACTTATCAGATCCAAGGCAATTTAAATTCATTTAAAATGCATGTGCACTTTCCAAAACACACTATCATGGGAAAATTAACAAATATGAAAACAAACTCATCAGGACTATTGCTATAATTGGGTAAAGAATCCTGTTGCTAATCTGAAACACATTACTAATTCAGAAAGCACACATCAAAGTCAGTCACTGCAGATAATGTGATTAACACATATATGTTCATTCAGACTCATTACTGTGCTGATTCTTTCAACTTAAACACACTGAGTTATCACCTCATTCCTCAAAGGTAACATTCACACCATCTTTAATTAAGCAGGAGTCAACATTAAGGTGATTCGTCAAAGTTATAAGGCAGGAAAAGTGATTATTCTTATTACTTGCTTCAGTTTTCCCAGGCTGGCCCTAAAGCTCAGCTCAGCTCTAAGGGGTAGATCTTTTGGATACCGGGACCAGTGATGTCCCTTTTCATTCGTAAAACTGAAGGGTCAATTTCCAAAGTGATTTACATGCCTGGCACTGTTGCAATGTGTGCAGGCAAGCTTGGTGACTCCGTCCCAGTGAAATTGATGGCAGTGTCATGAAGGGTTATGTTTGAAAACTCTGCCCAGCAGCTGTCTGTATCACCCACGTGTTCTACCTCAGCTGGAAGGGTCAGCCCCTCGTTTGTGTCCAGGTGCTCATGCCTTTACTTCTGACCATTCTCAGAACATCCCAGGTTTAAAAAATGTAGGAACTGGGCCAAAATCCTTCCAGAGAAAGAGTGTTTGGATCTTTATCCCACCACACCTAACAGTAGGACAAGCTAAACTGTGTGGCTGTGTCTGGTTCAGCACCTCCATGCCTCTGGTTGCAACTGTGTCACCGTGCAGCTAAGACACATCACTCCATAGGAGCAATCTGAATTCCTTTAGCCATACCTCTGCTGTGGGAAACCAGCACCTAACACCTAGTGTTTTTAAACTGATCAGCACACTGCCCTTTCTTCCTCAGAGACTAGGTTTGGGAATCATACTGAGAAATCATTCATCAGAGAAAGCCTGTGAACTAATCTTAAAGTTGCTTGAGATGTAGCCCTGAACTTTCATGAGTGGCTGGTGGGATTCTTCAGAATGACCTTTCTCTGACTTGAAGTTCTGAAGTGGCTTTGCACAGCCTGTAACCAAGACCTAAATCATGCCCAGTCCAAATTCCCACCAACTGCAAGCAAGCAAGACCTAATTGCACTTCATGCACCATTTAGATACAGCGTTCTGTCCATATAAGAAACAGCAAAAAGTCCTAAGAAGAACTTGTTAAGTTCAAATCCTTAGCTGCTGGAAATTAGCACAGCTTGACTATTACCTACATGCTTTGAGTGTCACATAGCAGCTGAAAACCTGACACTGTAGGTGAAAGCTCCCTGTTCTGCTTTTTCTGGGATATTAGCTAAGTTTGAGCGTCAAGCTGAGTAAAACCAGCTAATGAAAGTATCTCTCTCTAGAGGGGGCTATGCCTTTCTGTTGAAAGAAATATGTTCCTGTGCATGTCTCACAAGGCAGTTTGGGGATAACCATCCTTATTGCTTCCTGGTGTCTGGGTGAAATGGGTTCACCTGCCTTAGGGCAGACAGCTTCCTAAACCACTCACTCATGCATTTGCAAATGCTTCAGATGGAGGGCCAGCAATAAAATGCAGCCAGAAGCATTCAGTGAGAAGGAAATGAGTACCACATGAATTGGGATACCTGGACAGATGTGTGTCCCCAGTGAGGCGATGTTACAATCCAGCCAAGGGTTCCCTGGGGAATTATTATTTTTTTATGTTCAGAATATTCAGAATATGCTGAATGAAAAGTAACAGAAGACCTGTTTGTATCAAGCCCTCATGGTATGTTCCTATTAACCTTATTTTTTTCATGATCATGAATCAAGCTGTGTAGAAATCTCCAGAAACTGTCCACTGCTGGTATCTATAGCTCAAAACTGCCTTACCTCATATATATTTCAAATCTTCATATGGCTGCAACATCTGTTGAATTGAGATACAATTCTGTCTTAATTTCCCAGCTCATCTTATCAGCTTCAATTCCATTACACAGATCAGTAAATCATTGGATGCAAAAATGCTAACATATGCAACCTTAATAGTTTTCAAGTATAAACTCATAGGAGACAGCTAAAAAAACTATATAGCTGGTCTATCCACCTGAAATTGCACCACCAATCTTACAATGACCTTGCAATCCATTTTCTCCTTACCTCTGTTCTGGGCTTGCATTCTGCATAGTTCTTCACCTACTTTTACATTGTATTTGAAAAGAAATTAAGTATTGCATGGGAATAAAACCAGGCATCTTGTAACCATATTTCTTGTTGATTGGGAAATGCTGGCGCAATATGCAATTGAAGGTATCTGAAAGGAGCAAAATGTCACCTAGTGATCATCACAATTATTGTACCACTGGGACCATGATAATTAGGAGGTACCATACACTGCACTGTTATCCAAATGGCTTCTGGTTTAATTTCACAAGTGGTTCCCCTTTGTCACTTTAGTGAGGTAGCTCAGAGACTTGGGAAGAGAGTACATAATTATTCCCTATCCTTTCTTTCTCACTCCCACTCTTTCTGCTAATAATGCAAATTCAGAGTGGGCCAGAAGAGAACAACTGGAGATCTCAAATTTTGTATTTTTTTAATTTTTAGTTTATTCCTAGTTTTGAGCATCCAAGACTCTTAGTGTATCACAAAAATATGTTTGATTGCTTTTCTGCTCAAGGGTTGATTTAGCTTTTTTTTTTTTTTTTTAAGTGCAGAAGACTGTTGTTTGTAGGCATTTGTAATTTTTGTGATCAAATATTGCAGATCATGAGCCCTGGTGACACTGTGACTTGGCAGAGACTGCGATTTTGTTGAAATGTCTTCAAATCCTTTGGAGTTTTCCAGATTACTTCAGTCACCTTTTGTTTGCATGCTTTCTGTCTGGAAAGAGAAGACATGGGTGACCATAAAGTTGCTAAGTTCAGTTATGCAATTCTGTGCCTCTTCTGCAGAAGTGATTAGTTCCTTTTTTAACTACAAAGTATTTTTATTACGCTGTGTTTTACATCCCTGAAGTCTGGCTTGTATTTTTGAGCTGCCACACTGCTGCCTTGAGAAGGGAACAAAAATTAACAAGCTGACCTTTGTGTGTGGTTGCACGAATTTCTTCTGTCCTCTACTAGACACCTTCATTCTGACCTCAACTCTCTCCTGTAGCATTGCCTGATGATAAGGATTGATGTTCAAATGTCCCAGCAACTCATCTCTCTGTATGCTTTTCTGCCTGAAGAATTGCTGTTCACTGGCCTTAAAATAGTTGTGAAATGGATTGGTCTTTATATCCTCAGGAGCAGTTTTTGGTCACAGGATACAGAATGTACCTGAGCAGCCTTTGTTGTTTTTTTCCACTGCAAGGGCGTTCACACCACAGGCTCCACTTCAACCTTGAGTTGTTGGGCTTCACACAGAAAAATGCAGGGCATTACAACCTGTTAATGTAAGGCATCTATAATATTTGTGATGACTCAGTTACTTAGTTTCCAGGACTTCTGGTAATCCTGAGTATGTAGAGGCCACAGAACAGTTTTTCTGTCTGCATCTTCTCAATGCTCTTTATGGTGCATCTTTGCTTTGAAGCTTGTAGGGAATAACAGCAGTAGGTCTGTAAGAAAGCTGTGAAAACTTTGCTAGGCTCAGTAGCTTCCCCAAAGTTCTGCTTTCTAGAAGTCATCGTAGGGGGAACATTTGGTGACTCACTGTCCTGGGTTCAGCAGTAGCAGTAGCAGTAGCAGTCATTTTTCTCCTTCTTAGTAGCTGGTGCAGTGCTGTGTTTTGACTTTCAGCTTGGGAACAACGCTGATAACACTGATGGTTTTAGTTGTTGCTAAGCAATGTTTACTCTGACCAAGGACTTTGTGAGTCTCATGCTCTGCCAGGGAGGAGGGGAAGTCGGGAAGAAGCAGAGACAGGACACCTGACCCAAACTAGCCAAAGGGGTATTCCAGGTATTCCATACCACAGCATGTCATGCCCAGCATATAAACTGGTGGGAGCTACCCAGAAGGGCTAGATCACTGCTCTGGTCAGTCTGGGTATCGGTCAGTGGGTGGTGAGCGGTTGTATTCTCTCCCGTTGTTATTCCCCTTATCATTGTTATTATTAGTGGTGGCAGCAGTGATTTGTGTTATACCTTAGTTACTGGACTGTTCCGATCTCAACCTGTGGGAGTTACATTCTTTCGAGTCTCCTCCCCATCCCTCCAGGAGCCCGGGGAGGAAGAGTGGGGGAGGAATGAACGAGCAGCTGTGTGATTCTGAGTTACTGGCTGGGCTTAAGCCACAACAGAAGAGACTCTCAAGAAGTCCCAGGAAATGGTCTTTGAAAAGCTGGGTGCATCAAACATCTGCAACAGCATATGAATGCATTTTGCTTTGATGTTTTTGATGTAGGACATGTAATTTCATTGTTGGCCCTATTATGGAAACAAAGCATGTATCAACAGGGCATAATTTAAAAAGGAGAGCAAAAATGTTTACTGTGTTCTTGGTAATGCAATTGGCCTGTTACATGATCATCTATCAGGCATGACAGCATCTCCCATTTCTATGCAGATTTGTTATTTAAGCAAATTTTATGTAGGTGCAGGAGGGGAAGGGGGTGTTCTTTCTTTTAATGTACATCTATAATTTATTTATATTAGAGCTTCCCTTCAGGGAAGTAAAAATAAAATCTTCATTTCTAATGTGTTACAAGAAGAGAGTTTGCAAAGATAGTCTCATTTCTTGTCTCCTTAGAGACAGCATTGGCAGTGTGGGACTTTGTGCCCCTCTGAGTGTTACTGAAATTGCCATGCATTAAGATTGCTTGACCATAACTTGGGTTTAGAAGCATTTTTCCTGGACCTAAATACTAACAAAGGCTATTCCAGTTTATGACATTCTTTCCACTTAGGAAGAATGGTGAGGAGCAGGTGTTGCATTAAGAGTATAGAAATCTGGCAGAAAACAAGCCCCCTTGTGTTCCAGCCAGTCCTCAAGGATCAGATGGGCTGGGGATTGCTGAGCTTAATTTCTGACTATAACCAATTCCACACTATGCATCCAGTCAATACAAACTTTCACGATTACAGATTCACAAATTTATTGAAGTGATGGAAATACAGGATTCCCATTGATAAATTCACCAAGTGCATTAGTGCTAAAATCCACATCTAGCCAACAATTAATTGAGCTCACATGGAAAAATAACAAAGAGGTCATTCATTAAGATCAGTTTCTACCTGGGTATCATCCAATGTAGTTGGAGATTCAAGTCTTACCCAAATCTCTCGCTGCTTTGGGGAGGAGAGAGGAGCAAGACCATTGGTTCTCTGCAGAGTGGGGTTACATTCTCATCCTTTGCCAGGGAGGAGTTAAAATGCCATTACCTGTTTCTGCCTTCATCGATTTGGGGCGGGGGCAGCCACATTCTCACTTTGGTGTATTTTTCATATGTAAATGAGAGACAAAACCAGTTTTGGTTGCCTTCAGTCAGTCTGGTCAAGGGCTGTAGGTCTTGTGCAAGGATGAACAGAACCATGAAATGTTCACAGAACTCCCTCTTCCACCCAGCTGAGGCAGTCATTAAGGCTCATCTGGCCTCCACCTGGATAGCCTTATCACCCTTATCAGCAGCCCATCATCCCTATCAGGGTGTTGCTGTTAATCCCTTCACCACATATCTCATGGCCCCTTTTCCACTTAGACCAATTTCTGCCAGGGGGATGTCACATGGACTCTTGATTTCCTATTACATGTAGGACCAGGATACCCCTTAGAAGAAAAAAACTCCTAAAGGTGAGCTATGGCTTAGACACATACATTTCTCCCCTAGAGGTTCATGTCTCCTCCAACTCTGTTTTGAGTTTCCTTTTGGGGTAAGGACCCTTTTTAACAGTGATGAGCTGTAGCCATAGTGTGGATCTTTACTTGCAGACAGCACTAGGCTAGGCACCTTATTAAAAGGTTGTGCTGTTCCTTGGACTTGAGATGCTCTCACTAATTGCGTGTAGAGCCACGTAGTTCAGTGCAAAGCATGGAAATTGCTGTTCCCGGTGACTGTTTGATGCTACCAAAGAGGGCACCTCTTGGGACACTGCTGGAGAGTGAAGGGGATTCACACTGCCCAGCAGAGCAGCTGCCAGAGCAGAGGTCTTCCGGGAGGTTTCCTTGGAAGGAGAAACCCAGTGGACTGAGGCAGACTGGGAGTGATGTCACACCATGGAAAAGGTGGCTCACAGTGCTCTGCAAGGCCAAGCACAAAGAGGGTGCTTGGGTGGGTTTATCACACTTGATGTGGGACATTTCCAAAATTCACAGCTAAAATAGGTGGCCTCTATAGCTTGCAAAGAGAAAGAAGCATTTGGTCTGATTTAGGCATCTGTTTTAGGATGACATGAATGGGACTCTTACAAAGGAGGGCTTACTTCCAAGATGGACAGCCATGCTTAGCTGAATCCCTCTCCTGCTTCTGTGCTAAGAAAGTTTTCCTCACAGATGAAGACAAACATTTTTTGTGGAATGAAGGAGTCTGTTGGGGCTGCTGTTGGCCCAGACATGTCTGAAGGCTTGATAGGTTTTCTGAAGCACTACTTTGAAGAAATTGATTAATTCTGTCCTGTCATCCATCTGTCCCTTTTGCTGTCTGCTTGTTTAGAAGGGAGTTCAGAATTATGTTTAGTTGAGATAGAGCATCCCTGAGCAGGGCAAAGAGCAAGGCCAATGCCTTGGCTGTGGAGATCATCTCCCTGGTTTGAGAGCTGTCCACAGGTTCTGCTCACTCAGGGTCACTTGCAGGCTGCATGCAAATAAAGCCTGACAAAACTCCACTAAGTTTCTCTGCTGCTTTTCACTTTCCCATCATTCCTGTACAAAGGCATGGAGTAAAATCTCTGTGCAATTAGTGGCAAAATTCCCACTGATTTTAGTGGGATCAGAATTTTATGTTAGACCTAATGTTGCTTGTAATTTCCCTTCTGATTAAGTTAGTGGGCTGAACTGTTCTCAGTGATGTATTGAGAAAGAATAGTTCTTTCCACTGCAGGAAATGGCAAGTTCAGTCCTACGTCCTGTGCTATTTATAGGAGACCCACATCCTCTGTCCCACCAGTGGAGCTCCTTTAATGCTGGTGAACTTCCATGACTTCTTACCAATGGGAATCTCTTTCCACTTGGTCCTCAAGATGCTGGAAAGAATTAGTCCATGACTAAATTTCTCTCTTCAGTATAAGGCTTCTAGATTTCTTTAGTGTATGAAAAATGTACTTATTTGAGAACTGATCACTTCACTGCTCTGTTATCAGAGATACAGATACTAAATCAAAGTAATTATACAGCAGTGTACATACTCTTTTTTTTTTTTGCCAGCATCTGCTTCAGTGCACTAAGTGAATTAACAGGGTTTAATTTTCTTTCATGGCACCTGGTTAGGCTGGCTGATGTGATCTGGGGAACTTGCCCAGAGGTAGCATGTAAAACATTTTGTGTCTGTCAGATAAGAAATGCTTACAAACATCCCCCTCTGTTTACTGTATTTGAGCTTCTGAAGAGAGTGCATTCAAAGCAGGTATCCAGAAATCTGACAACATGAGAAGCCTGAGCACTAACTGCTGAAAACAGGGGAATTCCACAGATTTCTTCCTACCTTTTTTCCCCTCCAACAGATAAAATATTCATTGCTCAGCAACTGCAGAAGGGGAAAGCATGTTGCATCCCTAACTCCAAATTCCCTTGGCATGGATTAAGAGGGCAACAGAATTACCAGGCAATCTTAATGAGGCACGTGGTCATAATTTATATCTGCTGTGAGAGGCACAGATCCGCTATCTCTGGTGCACATTACTGGGTATGAAACTTAATTCAAGAAACCTGATTTCACACTTTAAAGGTAAGCAATTTCTCTGTGCTACCTTGTGACATCAAGTCAGCCTGATTATTCATCTGTTGCTCTTATGTGCTGCCCTTGGAGCATGCCTTGAGACTGCGGGTACAGCAACACCTGTATCAAACTTAGTCTCTGGGACCTTGTGGGAATTTCCCACTTAATGCTGAAAATAATCCATTCTGTGTAACGTGTATGTGACAAGAGAGATAGATATTAAGAGGTATGTCCCTGAGCTCACCCAAGTGGCCAATGGCCATGAAAGTGCTGAGAAACTTTGCAGATTTCTCAGAGCTGCTGCTGGCGGCAGTGAGCAAATATTGCATTTTGGTAGGTTTATTTCTATATTAGTTGTTGGTGGATGAAAGATAGGTCAAGTTTGCAGTATGTGGGAATATGGAGTCTGCTCATATCATCCATTTAAATTTTGCTCACCGGAGATGTAATCCAAGTAACCAGCACCCAGGCAGAAATGTCAGAAATGTCCTAGCAAAATATTCAACACCAGGTTGGATGGGGCTTTGAGCAACCTGATCTAGTGGAAGGTGTCCTTGACCATGGCAGGGATTGGAAATGGATGAGCTTTAAGGTCCCTTCCAACTCAAACCATTTTGCTATTCTATGTTTTATATAAACTGTGTGTTTCTGAGGTCCTAGCTATAAACTGGCACTCACCTGTGCTGGATAGGTGCCCTCAAAGTCTTAAAGAGATGCTTGTAGACATATCTAATTTCCAAATTAAATAAGTATTCTAATTTCCTCCTGAAAGAGGATTAATACCACTGTCAGCTTCTTTAGAGCTATGGCCTTCGCTTATGTCATAATGTTTGAGGGGCCAGTGGGAGCCAGTTTACCCTGGAATGGAGCATGGTTCCAATGAAGCTGCCAGCAGAAATGCAGCTATCAGACTTATGCTTTCTAGGGGCTTTGGGGCATTTGTGCACTGGGAGATTGTTGCTGGTATCTTATACTGCCAGGGAAAAAAACATTGCAAAAACAAAAGTCTCCATTCTAGGAGATGTTTAGCTATACCATACCAAAAGTCGTTACTCTTAAGTAATTTCCTCATTTTCCAGTTGGTGACTTGGTAACTATGAAGATTGCTCCTGCATCTCTGAATGTGTGGTCAGTAAAATGGCATCAGGCTCAGTCATTTCCCAGTGGTGCTTGGACAGTTTTCCATCCCATAAGATGGCAATGCACCTTTTCCTTTCCTCCCCACCACCTGTGTACAAGGAGAGGACATGTCAGGATCAGGCATGGAATTAACTTGTTAATCATTTCTTATGCAGTGCTCACAGAACAGAAGCCCATTGTGTGACATGCTATATTATCCCAATTACAAGGTGTGTTTTGCCCCAAAGGAATTACAGACCTTACGCTTGCTACCTCTTTCTCTTTAGCATTGGAAGGAGATGGTACTCTTTTACCAATCTGGTTCTTTTAAAAAGAGTTTTCCATGAGGTCTGTGGAATCTTTCGCATGTTTTCTATTTTCTGTGTTTATTTATCACTTCTGCCTGCAGCTTAAATTGGAGACAATTGCTGTTTCTGTGTCATAGTGCAAGGTGAGCTTGCTCCCCAGTGTGTTTGAAGACCTTCAAAATCTTCCCAGCTATTCCAGCAGTGAGACAGAATGCATTCTAAAATGGTTCCCACCACCCCCAGCAGTATTTGAACACAGGAAATATAAAATAACAGATTACTCAGCCTCTAGGTAGGCCAATTAAAGGGGAATAAAAAACAGCTCAGCAGCAAAGTCTGTGCATTTGCTGTTATAGCTGGGAAAGAGTTGCTTGAATAAAGAGTTCAGCATCATCTAATTTTTAGAAATTAATAGGTGTAGTGGGACCAGCTTAGAACAATGCCCTTTTCTTGAAAGGAAAATCTGGTCTCACTAGAATTACAGTTTACGTACACCAGCACAAGGCAGCAACAGGGGAATTATTCTGCCTTGCTCCCAGCCAAGTTTCGTCTGTCAGCTGAAGATCCTGATGCCAGTCACTGTCAACTCTGGGTACAGCTGGGGAAGAGACATCTCTTGATCATACGGGTAAATGTACCCAAGGATCAGGCTAAGTTAATTGGATTTTGGAAGTAATGCCAAAGTGTTGCTTTGAGAAGCTCATGACCCAGACAATTAAAGATGTGCAATGCACAGTGTGAAGTTGGAAAGGCAAGCTGAATCTTCTGATTTGCCATCAGAGAGCTTAATACTATATGGAGAGTGGTTCAGCAATCACCCTGTTAGCTGTCTTCTGAGATCTGAACAACAGAATGGGCAGGTTTTTCAGATCTAAGAAGAAAAAGTGCAGGGGTCACTTCTGATAGAAATTACTGTAGTTCTTTGTACTCCAGGAAACAAAATTGCCCCTACAAAGACTGGGGCTGGTTTGGATCCAAGGACACAGATGGACTCCATTCAGCTTACTCACAATCCTTCACCGCTGGACAAATATCACATCACCAGTTGCAGAGGGGAGTGTTGTGCTTGTAATAAATCACCCAATGCTGCATTCCAGGCAGAGCACCTAATAAATGGGAAAACATTCTGCAGTCATAAAACTCAATGATAACTAAAACACAAAGCAACTGAATCTGGAGCAACTTTGCTTCAGCTCTATAAAACTGGGAGTCACACAGAGATTTGGAAAAAGCCTTTTTCCCAACCTGGCAAGTGTTGTCTCAAGCAATAAATCATGAGTTCAGTATCCGTGTGGGTACTGCCTTGGGAGCACTAAGTTTAACTGTGATAATCCAGGAAAGAGCATGTCCTGAGTCCTATAATTAATACAGAAAGTCTTCTGGGTTACACTGCCTGGTCAGTTCTCAGAAAGTCAGGGGTCAGAGCAATCAGATTTCCATTTGTCTTGCCAGTCACCAGAGGTGTTAGTGTGCTACCAGCTGTTGATCTAATCTTTCCAGCTTCCATTGCATCACTGCACTCCAAGTCTCATCTGTTCTTTATAAAAGTCCTTACTGAACCTCAGAGGCACTCTGCCTTTTCCTTTTTAGGTAAAAACAAACAAACAAACAAAATATCCAGCTTTTCCTGCATGATTTCTTTGTGGTTTTGAAGAGGAATGGGAGTGGTTTGTTTTTTTCCCAGTCCCTGCCTTGAAAAGTATGTTGCATTTGCTTTTCCCAAAGTGCTGGTGATCAAAAAAATGTATGAGAAAGCGCTAATTTTTCAGCCAGCATATCTGATAGATATGTGAAAGAAGGGGTACAGAGGGACATGTCTTTATTTGTCATTGAGTAGTACCAAAATTGCAATTCCTAATATAGAGCTGATCTCTGTTTTGCAAGTACTGGCGTGACAATAGAGAAACTTTTTAAAGGCTGTGTCTTAGTTTATAAGAATAAAAGCAAAACATTCAACACAGGTATAAAAGGGGATCTGGATTTTTCCTGTTGTTCTCCAGAGAAAGGCAGTACAGTGTTCTCATGGTCTTTCTGTTTCTGCCTCCAATTCTTACATCAGTATGTGATGAAGTGTCCCACATCTTTAACATTCATGTTAAACTTTTGTTCAGAAATAAAATTAAAAGCCTTCCACCATGGTCTTCAGTGGGCTTGACACCAGGGTTTTAGATGAAGATCTGAAAAGACACCTAATATTTGAGGCATCTGAAAGATTTGCATTGAGATAGCAGATGTGAAACAGGACATATAGTAGACTTGAACCTGCCTGTAGCAAATGTTGTTAGGGAACCCCAGTTTATCTCTGATGACACTAAGGGGCTCTTCAAGCAACTGAAGTATGCTACTAAGTAGGACTCTGCAGATTCATACCTAAAACAGCTGAGTAGTAGTGCTTTGTGCTCAGTTCTGCAAGGGGCTTTGCATCCTTAGCAGCAAGATGAAGAGCTGCTGCTGAGCCTTCTGGTATGGCATTATGCAAGCTCATTCCCTACTAAACACATTCCTTTGAACATCTCTACTGGTCAGGAAGTTGTAACTCATTCTACCTCATATTTCTGGAGTTAAAACAAGAATGTGAAGCACTAAACTACTGCAGTTTTCCGTGTCTGGTCTAATTATATGCTCAATTAGCCCAGTATTCTTGCAGAGTAGTATGAAAAAGTACCTTGGTGTAAGTCACTTGATGTCAGTACATCCTTATAGTTTGGTGTTGCTGTATTGCTGATACAGCGTCCTTGTATTGTCAATAGACTTTTGCAGATTTCCACCCACTGGCTTAATTATTATGTACGATGGGACTTACTTATTCACATTAGCAGGAGCAATTTGTGACTTTATAATCCAAATTTTGCCATCTAAATAAAGAAAAGGGGAGACAGAGATTGCACAGAGCAGCAATAAAGTTTACGCACCATCATGGAAGTCCTGGGCCACAAAATTGAATTACCTACTCCTTCCTGATTCACTGAATGTCTTTAGCAGTGAGAGACCCAAATTCTTGCTGATTGGTGACTCTGACTTCTGCTCAAGTGTCCATGCTTACAGCTAGAGAAGTAACAACTTACACAGATCAGCACAGGGATTTAGTAGCAATTTGTTCCCAACAAACCTGAAGAACCACCCAAGCCTACTGGGCTATGGTCAAAAGACACGGTTCCTGGAGGGTGAGGTAAGAAGAAACAGTGTTAGCACAGTGTGTGGTTGCCTTTTCTGTTCACCCCAAAAGCTGAGTAGCCAGTTCTATCTGAAGCCAAGTCAATCCGGAGCAAGGGTTTTTTCAGGAATAACCAAAATAGCAAACTACAGAAAAAAACTCCTTGAAGTGATACATTTTTTTAAGTCTTCTGAGGTAAATCCTACAGCTAGGTACTTTTCTTGGTGATATTGTCCTGTGCTGTAGTCACACCACCCAGATGCCTGTCACCTGCCCAGGGTTTTCAGTTACCTATTCAGGCTTGAGTTTATGAGCTGAGTCTTAGGTCTGTTCTCTTCTTCTGTGATATCCAGAACTACATCTCTGGACATTCAAACCTATCACAAGTATTTAAATGAACTGATTTGTCTCTGCAAATGAATCGTGGTATACACTTATCACCTACAGTTTTTAAAAAATGCGATTTCATTTCTTCAAGCTGGCAAAAGAGAAACAATATTGAAACAAATGGTAATGCAGCCAAGTTTCCCTGACATAAATTGACGTAGCACAGAAATGAATCTGGCCCACACTTAGCATAGAATCATAGGATCATAGAATCCTAGAATGGTTTGAGTTGGAAGGGACCTTAAAGATCATACAGTTCCAACCCCCCTGCCATGGGCAGGGACACCTTCCACTAGACCAGGTTGCTCAAAGCCCTGTCCAACCTGGCATCTTGATCTTAATTATGACACTATCACTTAGGAGCCTTGAGGCTCCTATGTAAATGCACTTCTGCATCAATTGCTCGATAACTGTCTGTGCTTTAACCTTTCAGAAGACAGTAGTAGTAAATATGAGGTAATTTGAATCTCTCTTTTCCTGAGATTAACTGCCTTCTGTTTGCCAGCTGATGCTGTGCCCAAGAACATTAACAACTACCACAGAGCAGCTGATGTGCAGAATCTTGCTGGTGGGTCAAAGCCCTGGAATATCAACACTTGCAAGACCCAGATCTTCAAAGGACTTGACTCCTACTGATAGCATTGGGTTTTTGGAACCTGGGACATTTATGCAATTGATGTTTCAGACCTGAGTTCATAAGTCACAAGTGAAAATTTGATTTGAGGTCTTATGAAATATAACTTTTTTGGAAAATGTTGACACTTGGAAGCATGACTTATCTTAGCTAAACAGCCTTCAAAAATGATCACACACTGGCTCCATGCCTGGAACCAAAATGAAAGGTTGTCTGTTGGACTGGGAAGAACCAGACAAGCCTTGCAAAGATGATTCCCAGCCATTTTCATTTGCTGTGTAAAGAGAAGATAAGGGAAATACAGGAATCAGGACTTGTAGCAACCTGTTCTTTATTGAAACTTGTAATCTTCATGTAAAGTAAATTAATTTTTATAGAGAGGAATATATAAGAAAGGAGTTAATTTTTGATTACACATAATGCTTTGCTGATAAGGGCAGTATTGAAGCAGATGTTTTTGTTCATGACTATGGTTTTAATTATACTCATGTATCAGACAAGAGCATCTGCAAAAGTGTGTGAAGGAGTTACAATAGCCTCCTTGTTACAAGTTTTTTTTGGGGGGGTAGATATGCAGTAGTTGAGATCCCTGAATGTACACAGTCTTCCCTAGTAGAAGCTGTGTAAGGTTTTGTCTACAAGCTGTTGAGGTTCTATCTAACCTCCCTCATCTTTCTTCCCCAAAGCCTTTAATTAGATCACTGCTCCACTGTAGAGAATTCCTTTTTAGGTTTGTGCCAGTCTCACATAGCCCATAGGCATCTGCTGCTCTTCTACCTACACCGCTATGTAATGGCTTTTCTGGCAATTGGGTCTGGGCAGAAAATTTTCCTCCTTCCTGCAGGGTGGTAGCAGACTCTTAAACCAGAGTCCTCATTATCTTCCACTCATACTTGTTTCCAAGTTGTTTAATTTCAAATTGAAGTTACGTCATCCAAGTTTGGTCCCTCATCACAGCCTAAGAAGCATATTTATTTTATTTCTGACAGCTGGTCTGTTGCCATTTTCCAAAGCATTTTCAAATTCAAGCTCACATGGGTTGTTAGACACTTCTCCTTCCCCATAACAATACTACTCATAACCTTTTAAGGGAGCTGGCTCAGAGGAGGGCTACATTTTTTTGTTGAATACCTTGCCCACAACTATGCCCATACAAGAAGTTGTATAACCAGAAACAGGGTTGGGGCTTATCCTGCCAATAAACCTCCTAGGCTCAGTCTTTCCTGCCTTGTAGGAAATTGGGTGTTTCCTTTGACAAAACACATTTAGTGATAAATGAAGATGGGCTCCTACCCTGGGGGACCTATACAAGCTCTACATCTGCCTGCATTCACACAGCAATGTGAATGTTCTCCTGCCTGAACCATGATGGTGCTCTGTCCAAACCATCTAAAGACAACTGCAAGAAGGTCTTCATGGAGCTATCCTTGTGGCCCTCTGGTACTCCTGTCTTCCACAGATATCCCTTTAAGCTCACAGAAGACCTCCTAACACCTTTACCCAGTTCTCACAGGACTAGTTTCAAAACTCCAGTTTGAAATATTTTGTTTTCCTTTTCTATTTCTCTCTCATGCCCTTAATTTGACATTCCAGTGAGGGAAGTCACTGCCTGTGGTTAGGACTCCAGAGTGGTGTATCTATTCAAACTTTTCTCTTTTTTTAACTGCTTTTTAACAGAATTGCTTTTCACACAATTTCACACACAAAAAACCAAATTTCAGACCTGCCCATTAGTCCTGTCCATCTAGTTCACCTTTGCTCCACCAGACCTCAAAAGGGCTCTCTGGTTTCCTGGTTTTGGGGCTGGAGCTTTAGGACTTTGTATTCATTTTAGTCTTGTCCACCAGGCTTATACATGGCAACTACAATGAAGTCCTGTACTGTTTCTATTATTCAGCATTGAATTCCCTTTCTGAGCTTTATTCTGTGACTTGAGACCCTCAGACTAATTCCTTCCTCACCCTTCGTGTTGAACACTCCTTCTGTGTCCAGTCTAATGTCACATTTCAATGGCAGCAGTGGTAGAGCCAGACTCTGTGAGTTTCTGACTTTCTCTGGTGCTCCTATTTTGGGTTTTGTTTCATGCATGGAGCTGAATGCTCAGGATAAAACATGGTATAAAGAGAGTCTCACAGAACAGGCACTGTCTTCATGTGTCGAGATGCCTCTACATTCACAGTGGTTTTGGTAACCATCTGTTCTGCTCCCACCTAAAATTTCCAGTTTTCTTCTAGCCTTACCAGTCCTGAGATCTGCTTTTGTTTTCCCTCACCGTCTCCCTTTAGATCTGTTTCCTGTGCAGGCATCAGTTTGGGTTTCCCTAAGAAAAATCCCAATTTCCTTGCTTTTGTGACACATTTACCTAAAATTACTTTTACATGTTCTAATGGTAGTCATCTGTATTACGTGATAGTTATAGCTACCATCCCACTTCCTTTATTATGTTCAATTTACAATGCATTCCCAGTTTCCTTCCATCTTTCAGGGGATACCATGACTCCTATGCCAGTCCCATGACTCCTAGGCCAGTCCAACAGTCAGAATCTGGGACAGAGGAAAGGCGACCGCCACAGGCAGCAAACTCTCCCACACACCAGTCTGATGGTTTCTTGCATGTCTTCTAGGGAGGAACCCTGGAGTCCAGACACTGCTAGATCTGCACCGAGAAACTACCTCTATCCATCTCACGGTAGTATCCTTACATAGCTCATCAGTTAGACTTTTCCTCTGTGGGATCCCGTTTGCAAACATACTAATGAGACCCCAAATCTGCTTCTTCAAGTCCAAGAGTTAATTTAATTGATCTGAGGTATAAAGCAATGGGAGTCAATTGTTAAAGTGAGGCAAGTTATGGTAGGTTGCACGGGTGCTGTTGCTTCCATCTCTGCAGGCTCTTCCCTGTGACAGCCTATGACAGAGACCCAGAATCTCCTGTCAGTACAGTCTTTCTCTACTTTCTTGGAGGAGCATTTCAGATGTCCTTGGCCTACCTAAATTTTTGAGCTTCAGCTTGCTAACTCAGCCTAATAGTCAAAAATTTCCATCTTCCTGGGCTGTGACCTCCCTTAATGTGCCACGGAGTCCCACAAAAGCATCAGGCACACCAACGCATTTGCCAATCAGAGGTAACACAAGGCTGTCCTTCACTTCTGCCACCCTGGTGAAACAGCCATCAGCTTTGTGGCACACTGGTCATTTTAGTAAAGAGTCCTTAGGAACATCTTATGCTTTTGAGATGTAATCTGCTCATGTTGTGGCAAATACCAATTAAGTTTTCTAGTGCTAATTCTCTTTGCAATTTTGATTATCACTTTGTACCTGTCAGAGACAAGCAGTTATTCTGCAGTGGTTATATAGTCCCATGACACCACCTAAATCTTGGCTTGTTGACAGTGCTTTCCATACAACCCTTCAGGTGGGTTTTTCAGATCACAATGTAAGATTGAGATCATGCCAATTTGTATACAAGTTGCATGCACTACTCCATTATGTGGATCACAAATACTCTGCTGAAGTGCTTGTACATTAGACCTGCTTCACTTTCTTTAAGTATTCATCTTATTGTGCTATATTGAAGGGTAATGACATTTTTAAATGGGTCTGCATTTAAGAAACCTCCCTGACAGCCTTTATTCTCCTTCATTATGTGTCTCAGCACAACCTGCATTCATGGCATTCCAGTGTAATCAGAAAGGTAAAATGTAAAAAACCTTCCTGAAAATAACAAAACTTCTTATTTTTCCCAATGGCAATAAATAACTTAAACCAAATTGATACATACAATTTGATTTTAAACATTCTTTTACTTTTTTCAGTCCTTTCTCGTGGCATGTATTTGAGTCAAAAAGCTCACAGAAGAAATGGCCTGGTGTGCTGAACAGTTTAACTAACATTATTCAAACCTCAGCCCCCTTGCTGTGGTGGATTGCTACCATAGTCAAATCACCTGGCCCCATGCAAAACAGCTGCTTGGATGTTTCATTTTAGTGAAAACTTGTTCCTACATCCAACCTTCCCCAGAGAAAGAGCAGTGGTCCCTGCAAGCAGGACTCACACCATCCTTGTGAGCAACTTGTACTCTTTGTGGTTGCCAACTAGATTTGAGTAGCCTTAGACACCTAAAATAATCTTATGCTTCTTTTAGAGTGAGTGGGCAGAATAAATCTTTAGAGCAAAATTTAGCTGCCCTGGTTTAGACAAAAAAAAGCATGAAATGTGTGTTGATGCTTACTGCACTTTCCTGTCAGCCATCGAGCAAACCATGCCATCGCAAAAGAGACTGATGGGGAGGCTGTTCCAGCCAAGACTTGAAGTCTCTGAAGCATGAGTACTCCGCTACCAACTGGGAATGAGTGAGAAGAATCAATGGACAATGCTTTTTCTCCATTGATGGAACTGGAAACCATGGGAAGACTGATCCTGGAATACCATCTACCCAACATGAGCACTACAGTGAATAATTTTCAGGGAGAAACTGGGATAAAAAGGCATCAATGAGTGTGTTAGTCTGAGAAAGAGCAGGGTATCTACAGGATGGGTTGGTCAGGGGAGGAGCAGGCTACCTGCAGCAAGGCTGAGCAGGGCTTCCTAACAGGGCATTAGGGTTAGTCCTCTCACCTGCAATTTTCAGACACACTGTGCCTATTCTGTTTTTATACAACCACAGCATAAGTTTTGGTATGAAGAAAGATTTTCCCAGGGGCACGAGTGACACTAGAGAGTTCAGTCGCATCACTGCAACATCTGGATTGAGATGGGAGGCCAGGGGAGCCCCTGCTTACCCTGCCTGGGGCCAGGCCAGAAGCTGACTCACAGAGGGGGAGCTCTGGGAGAATGCCAAATGAGAAGCAGCAAGATTCCATGGATATGCAGATTCATGACCAGCCTGTGGACTCTGATGTTTGGGAAGCCCAGAAGGACCAGCTCAGAGTCACTGCTCCCTTAGAAATACTTATACTTAGTTAGATGAATTTCTAATATGAATTTC
Source organism: Pezoporus occidentalis (assembly GCF_034315485.1). Lineage (NCBI taxonomy): Eukaryota > Metazoa > Chordata > Aves > Psittaciformes > Psittacidae > Pezoporus > Pezoporus occidentalis. The sequence goes on from NW_026914180.1 coordinate 637,052, forward strand.
TAATAGCTGAGCTGAAAGCAAAACATGCTCAGCCCAGCCAGGAGGCCATTACACTGTGATTATTATTATTACTGTATGCTTTATTTCCAGCTCTATTGTGCTTGTCAGTGATGAATACTGTGACAAAAAAGTCCTCAATCCTTCAGATAATTGGAAGGATACAGAAACATATTTCTCTTCTTTAATTCTAGTAAATCTCTATTGTTCAGGTAAACCATCTGGTCATTATCACATATCCACACTTAAGCCCTAGAGACTTAAACGCAAGCTAGGATAAACCACTGCTGAGCTGGCAATGAGGGGTGACGTGGTAAAAATATTTTTTTTATAGTTAGAGGTGTTAAAAAGCCATTCAGTGAAATGAAGTTGTTGTTATCACAAATAAATTACAGTTCAGCAGGAAAGAATTACACGGAAAACTGATTGGTTGTAAAATTAATAATGTTTTGGGCAATGTGCCTGCTGTTGGCACTTTACTAAAGTGTCAGGCTGTGGCAGTGATCACAGCAGTTCCAGATAGCTGTCCATATCCTACCTTCTAGGATTTATGTGTTTAGTCTTGCTCCTGGGTATCTGGCGAGTATTCCCATATGTTGTGGAAGAAAAAGGCACAGTGCTTGTGTGCTATCTGGGCAGAGCTCTACAGGGGATATTCTTCTATGTGGATGGATGGATGGCTGAGTGCCCGTGTGCCTCTTCCAATCTCAAAACAAGGAGAAGTACACCCTGTTCAAGGTATTTCCAAAACAATTATTTCCATTTTAACTTGTGGATGTATGACAGGAGGAGAGGAGTATTTTGACTACCCAAAGGTGAATTTTAGCTTGAGAGTCTGGTATTTCAGTTGTCATGTTGCCTCTAAAGCAGTTGCCAGTAATCTGAGCAGTAGTGGCCACATCTCCCTTTTGCCAACAAGTACCCTCATATAAACAGTAGCAAATAAAAGCCAGTACAACTTTCTTCACTTGTGTCATAAAAAGAGTAGTTTAGGGTCACTCAAAGAATGACCATCAAAGGTACTAGCAAGAGTAGTTTTAGTATGATTTATAAAGGTGTGACTTGATAGAATTCAATGGGAAGGTTTACTCATTTATTACATGGATGAAGCATACAAATGAAAATCGAGATAAAATTGAGCTAAAGATGATTGATACAGAAACTGAAGGTACAAAAGAGTAAGAGAGACTCTTCTGTTGAGTCATGAGGTTCAGAGGGGACCCCCTTGCTTTCTAAGCTCATGAAGGAGCCTAGGTGTTGCTGAATCTAGTCTTTCAGACTCAGACTTGGTCAACAGTATATATCTAAAGGGTTACCATTTAGATATATACCGTGGTGAATCTCTAACCACAAGGGAGACTTTTGTACAGCTTTCATTTAGCAGCAGGTTGTGGTTTTAGGTGGATCTTATAAAGTGAGTCAATGGAATTTACTACACTTGCTATAGAAATCTACACACACATGCATACATAAAGATACATGAAGTATACCTGTTAAAAATTCCCATCAAGGTCAGTGAATATTCATGTCTAAAATCTCGGCATTTATCAGCAGCTGAGAGTTCAATCTCGAGGAATGGGGGGATTTGAGCTCCCAGTGTCCGCTTTCAGCAACAGTCCTCCGATTATCACAAACTGGAAAGTTTGTGAGCTCTGACAGGAGTCATACTCAGAAGGGAGATGCTGTTCACAGAACCCATGCCCATGAGAGCTGAAAGGGTCTCACTTTAGACTGCTCTAGACAGGGAACCTGTAGTACTTGGTATACTTCAATAAGATGATAAAGCCAAGTGAGTTGTGTGTGCTCAGGTTTGTTTTCTTTGCCTTCCTGTTCCATCAGCATATGTCCATTTAGGATAATGTGAGTGAAGGTGGTGAAGGTGAAGATGGTTTTGAGCTTAATCAGAGCATGCTGAATGACCTTGACTCTTTGGTGAACTGACCTTGAGCAAGAAAAGCGGAATGAAGAGAATGAAAACAGGATGTAGAACAAGGAACTGAGAAGAGATAAAGAGGAGGAAAGGAAGGTGATGGAAGGCCAACTAACCAATTGAAAGTTTGCATTGTGCACGTGGACAACAGCAACTAACCAATTGCATTGTAGCTTTGAGCACGTGGACGTAATCTTAACATATATAATCCATGTAGTCTTGAATAAAGAGATCTTTGATTCTCAAAACACCAGAGTCCGTGCAATTAATCTCCACATGTGAGCAGAGGATTTGCAAGAAAATTTCTTTTCGTATTGCTCTCCCATTTTACTGCACTGAGAATTACTGTGGGGTCAGCCACAGACAGTAGTCTTGTAAGGAGGGAATGGAGGCAACCAGTGTCCTACCCTGGATTCAACACCGATAGCCTCCCTCAAAAGTTTGGTTTCTTCCAGTCTCTCTGTCAGCTTTATCTTGCTGTCCATCCCTTTAAACAGGAGTGATTAAAAGAAAGTTCTGAATGGACTTCCTTATAACAGAAAATCCTGTTAGTAATCCGGATTGCATGGATATAGCAGGTAGATACTGTGGTTATATTGTCATCAAATTTGCTTATAGAATAAATGGTTTCTTACATGAATTGGAATACATTTAACTGTGTCAGTTCATCCTGTTTCAGCAAATGTCAAGTCATAAAAATGTCACTGAAGGCTATTTATATATATACCCAAGGAAGAAAAAGGAAGTACCTTCTGAGTTCACAAATCCTGTGCTTCACAATTAAAGTCTTATCTGTAGTGATCTCTCATTTTTAAAATTGTCCAAATCTAAAGCTGACTTGAAGTTATTGCTTGTTTCTTCCAGTCTCAGAATCAACTGCAAGAAATTTATTTACTTTAAAAATGTCTTTGCAAGTATCAGTCTCAAAAGGCAACTGAACTAAAGCTTAGTGAGATATGATGAAAAAAAAAATAATTAGAACATACATCTTCCAAAAAAAAAAAAGTTTTCTGACAAAAATACGTCTCTCTCTAAATTCAGATTTGCTGCAGCAATAGAGCAGAAGTGTTTAATTCCACTTGTGATATTCTGATGAGTATATCACAGTGTGAGATAGTAACGTGATTAATAGGTGGTAGTTGATCATGTAGCCTGTTAAGTCCTGCCTCTGAAGTCAGTGGAGCAGGAGGCAACTTCTGTGGGGCATCAGCTCTGAACTACCTGTTAAAGGAACTCCCTTCACTGCAATTGAGGAAGTTCTGGGGAGAGGAGTCTTAGATCTTACACATCAAATACCAAGCACAGACTAGAGTAGGGATTCAGCATGAGCCATGTGGTGCAATTAAGTTAATTTCAGTTGCAGTTGTTTTGGTGGTAATTAAGGCCCATATTTTTAGAATTACCATTTGATTTTGGAGAGAAATTTGCAATTTCACTTAGCAAATCTGAATGAAAAAAAAAAAAAAAAAGGATGGAGCAGGCATGATGGTTCCAAAGCCAGTCCAAAAAAACCCCACTCATAAGACATTTCTTGTTCACAGGTTTCAGTGTAGCAAGGCGTTCAGGGCAGAGCACACAGGTGAGCTAGGAGTGGACTCTGAGCCTGGGAGTCCTTGCCTAGCATGTTATCCACTGAGGTGGATCTACTTCATTAAACCCATGACCAAATGATACAGTGTCTAGATTGCAACTCTATTCACTACTACTTATTTCAGTATCACAGGGTATCCTATTAATTCAGGTTATATAGCAGATTTATAGCAACATCTAGAGCTGACATGCATCTTCTAGCCTTTAAGAACACAGCCTCCCATGTCTCCAGTTACACATAAGAATCATGAAAAAAACAAAACTGAACAGACTTTCTGAATACTTTATAAATATACATGTATCCTCAAGATGCCATGTTGTCTGTAGTGACTGTGCATATGCTGTTTGTGACTAGACATACAAATTTTTAATCTGTTGATGCCATTACATAAAATCCAATCCAGACTATTTTAGGTGCTGCCAGCATGGGCAATGTGTTTTTCCTGTATCCTGCTGATTTTAGGTCCAGCCTTCTCAGCAGGCACCTATTTTCTTGAAAAGGTAATAAATGTGAAATTATGAGAGCACACATATGCCTGAGAGTTAAGGAAGGAAGACAGCACGATGCACCACTTTGAATAGGTTAGAGTGAATTATATTCTTGAGGACACTGGTGTTTTCTCGATGTCTTTTCAGGCTCACTGTAACTGCAGATTCAAGCAGCTCTGAAAGAGACTAGAGTGAGGATCTGCCTTTGGATGTTGTGTGCACCTGCATGGAAGGGGAAAATTACATCAGCAAAATGTGTTGTCACTGAGCAGCAGGGTGTTGATGTCAAAATAGAGCTGTCCCAGCTCACATCCAGAATGCTCACTTCCTTCACAGTTTTTTCCTTCTGCCCATACCAGTGCCAAGGTAGAGGAATGAATCTTTTCCACACATGATTAAAGCTGTGGTGGGGCCTGGAATGGCACACACCAGCGATGTTGGTGGAGAAGTGACTGTCAAGGCTGATATTACACCACTGTTCTTGTGACATACTGCTCCTAGTGGATGTTGTTGATTCCCTGTGTCATGTGAGCTGAAGTCTGTGAAATCCTTGTTGCTGTTCCTTTCAAGAGGTGACTGTTCCAGTGGGACTAGAAGGGTTCCTGCAAGAAGTGTGAAGGCCTTTGGGACCACCTAAATCCAAAGAGTGGTGAAAATAGCAATGACTGACATCTCTATTTCAGTAATGTAACATTTTAGTTTGCATGTCACCTGGTCCCTGGGACCTTACACATTTATAGCCAAAGGCAAGACTGGCTGTTGGCAGAGGAAGGGGATGAAACACTATAGACTGCTGTGCTTTCAGCAGTGTGCTTAGATTGCTCATTTGTGTATAGCTGGTGCAAATGCCAAAGTCAGACCCAGATCTATTTGTGTGCTTTCCTGAAGTTAGCAGCTGGTGTGTCATCCCTTACTCAACAACTAATTTTGCACAGAAAACAGATAGATCCTGTGTCCTCCTAATCCTGCCTGCTTTGCTCACTCCTTCGGGAGTTCTTTGCTCCTTTCCCTCTTGGGTTTATGAGGTCTATGTGGTCTATGAAAGACCACATAGAAAGACCTCTATGAGACCTCTATGTGGTCTCTAAGGTCTCAAATCCCAGAGTTTAGGGCTCTGACCACTGCCTCATGATTCCCTCCTGATATACCGTGGCTCATGCTTTGACTTTCAGTTTATAAGCCCTTTTGTCTTCTGCATGTTCCCATCTGCACTCATCAGGTTTTGCTTTTTTTCCTACATTGATACAAAAACATCTGATAGTTAAAGGACCCCAACTTCAACTTGTAAAGTGGTCAGACTGCTAGTTCTGAAGTTAGATTGGTTCAGTTCCCCTTGCATGAGAAACCTTGGCATCTTTGTGAGAGGGCTTTGGTACAGGTATCTGCACAAATGTATATTGTATATATAACATGTATGTTGTTCATCACATGTATATAATGTATATATTGCTCATCACAAATTAGTTGGCACAAGGAGAGAATAGAGAGGCTCCACACCTGACAGATTATCATGGAGAAAAGGCGTAGGGAGACAGGTGTTGGAACTTACACTCAAGTCCTCTAAAAACAAAAGAATTGCCGGAAAGATGTGCAATTATGGTAATGATTCCCATATTCAGAAACATATTTGTAGAGGGAAAAGGGTCAAGCTGTGACAGCAGTAGGGCTGTAGTGAAATGTGCTGCCCTGGGCTCTTGACCCATGCACAGCATATCCTGGGTTGGGCTATTCTGGGTTTGTTCTGTCTCTATAGACTGTCTGGAAGTGGCAAGTGATGAAGAATATTTGCTGCGACCAGCAGCAAACCATGCAAGAGCAAAACATGTAAGAGCAAACATTGAAAAACAATTCTGCCTGGTGTTATGACCTGGATAGACACAACCATGATAGATGGTTTCTGCCTAGGAACAGTAGCAAGCAGATCAATGTTCTGACTATGCGCTGTAAATTTAGCTCTCAGTCTCTGGCTTAGACCTGTGTATATTGTTGCTGCTTTCACCTAAACTGCATCCACAGTGATGGATCCTAGGCTCTCTGGTGGAATTGCTTTACATGATCTGGCCACTCTTCTTGGCATGCCATTTATTTTTCTTTGTTGATTTTACAAGATCTGTTCATTTCTCACAGGGAATTTGTATCGGGTTATTTGTGGTTAGGTTGCTGTCCTTAGTCTGGAAACGCCCTTTTTAGCAGGGATGCTGTAAAGCTTTTCCATCTCTACTATGTTCAGTGAGGAGGCTGAGCTTGAGTGTTACACTGAATTAAAAGCAATAGCTTCCTTACAGCTCTATCATGGCTGTCTCGCTGCCACAAAGCAGGTGAGAGGGAAACACTGCGGGCAACTTGTGGTCTGACAGAGACCATCTGTGTTACTGCTGACACATAATTTAAGCACTTTTCACTATTCCCAAGTTACGTTGCAAGAAGAGACAAGCAGAAGATGTCGAGGAACTCTGATACAGCACAGTGATAGGTGGTATACAAGCACGTGGTGTCTGGGCAAGAAATGTGCATCTCCCATGCTGCGGGTTTATTATACATGGTACCTTCATGACTTCTTGAAATGCCCTGTCCTCTCCATGGGCCAGTTATTTGTAATGAGCTGCTGGCATTTGGCACAGCAAGCAAATCAAGGTTTAATAAAAACCTAGTTCACAGGCTGATTTGAAGAACTCTGCTGAATGTCAAACATCAGGAATAAGAAGTATGAAATAGAGTCACTACTAGGGTGGGCTGCTTTTAAGCACAAAGCCAATCATAGAATACTGCTGTACTTTCTTTGTTTAAAATACAGCTTTTAAAACCTTTCTATCTCAGAGGCCATTTTCCCCTCTGATATCTTTCTTGGGATAAGGGATACAGTCACATTTTTAAAATAACATTAGTGACAGATGGAGCAGTGGAGGTGTTTCTGGCAACCTGACAACTGGCAAATGTCTGAAAAATATATAAAGTACCTTGCTGATGGCCCTTATGATAATTCTTCTTCCCCTTATGATAATTATTCCCTTTCATGGAAGCAAATGGTGGGCAAATGACAGTCTGTCTCGTTGCATAAACACTGTTCTGCAGAGCCCTTACACAGCATTATAGGCAGGACTAAAAATTTAAGGTCTCCATCCTGCAAACAGCTGACAGCCCTGCCAGCATGAGGAGTGGAAGGAGTTTGGTCTTCTTGTGTGTCTAGGATGGACAGCAGATTGGTGACATAGCTGGTGTCTGCACAGATTTTACTAGCTTTTCAGACTCATGTCCAGAAAGTCAGTGCCCCTGGGGAGTCTGCTGTGTCACTGACATTGTGTCATCCAGATAAATGCCAAACATTCACTTTCACCTTTTCAGGGCAGTAACAGACTTACCCCAAGACATCTCTAGGGATTAATAACTGCCTAATTTGCAAGATTAATTGCAGAAAAATACAGAAGTTACTGATAGGACTCGCACAAGGTTTTATAGAAATATTTGGCCCTTCGGAAGATCCAGGGAAGAGCAGCTCTGTCCCTCACTGCCTCCAAAGCCAATCTTCACTGATATCACCAGCTGTGCAGCCAGCTGTTGGGCAGGTGAAAGCACCTCTTCCAGGCTGAGCCTGCCACCTCGAGCAGAAGGAGCACCATACTTCTACTGGCTTAGGTCCCAGCTGCTTACCCCCTAACAGAGCTCAACACACCAACAGGCTACACAAAACCCCACCTAATTTTACACGCCTCAGGAATGGCAGCACATACAGCTAACCACCAGCAGTTTCTTAAGTAGCCCCTGCACCCATACTAAAGTTTTGGTGAGATGAACCTTTTTGATAAATATAATAAAACTTTTTTGATTCTCCCATCATGACACAGCTAAAGCTGAGGCGTGCACTGGTTGCAAAGAAAAAGTCATGCATGCTGACAGCCATCTTGGGGAGGGTTTGGGATAAAATTCCTGCTTCCATGTTGTGTAAATTGCTGCCTCAGGACACTTTTCCATTAATGTCTCTCAAAGGAGGAGGAGTTCCTAGGACTAGAGAAAGAAGCAGCTTTCTGTTTTGTCAGCACTTGGTACCAGTGTGATCTTACGGTCATGGCCATAACACTTTATTATTTGTGTTCAGATCAAGACTGCCCAGTGCTGCTTAAAGACAAAGTGAAGGAGCTGTTCTTCAAAGAGGCTAATGGATATGCATCTCCTTGAGGAGCAGCTAAGCATTTTCTGGGATGTTGTCTCAGTAGCATTTTGCAAGCAGGAGTAAAGCATGCATGTATAGTCAGGACCTTGGTGTTGAACCTGAGTTAACCAGATTTCTCCTGGCTGTGGGTTGGAAACCATATGGCTAAATCGTTTTGTGTTGTGCCACAGCAGAGCTTTAGTGTTTAGGTTGTGTGATCAAGAGTTAATAACCATAAACTCAAAGGCCTGATAAGGAGCCAGACTAGGTGTAAGATAAGATAAGTAAGATAAGAGATAAAGAGATAAAAATAAGAGTAAGACAAGAAGTCCAGGAGCTGGGTGTAGGAGACATCATGGCACAGGGGCCAAATACTGGAGGGACTGTAGATCTGAGCCAGCTACAGGAGAGGCTGTTTGCATAGGTGTCTGCATAGGTCTGAGTACCAGCAGCTGGACTGGGGCTGCAGAATTTGGGGTCTTACAGGTCCAGGTGCCAGCAACAGGAGAGACTGGGATCCAAGAACCAGCTGCTGAATAGACTTTGTGTTTGAACTCAGTTACTAGAGGAATCCACTAACTAAATATATATATAAATATATATATTCCACTATTTTTGTGCATATATATGTGTACACATGTTGCACCTGAACGCTACCATCCTGATTAGCAAGAGGAGTAACAAGGTGAGAACACTGGTGTTTACAGTGCTTCTGTGACTGCAACATTTTCTGTCTGCATTGAATTTTGTGACCAGCCGTGTGTACATATATATGCATTTGTGTGTGTGACTGTGAGGAAAAGGTACTCAGTCTCACTACTGGCTGGACCTGGGGACATGAAGCTGCAGCAACATCACCCTCTCCCAGGCTACTGGACTTGGAAGCTCCCAGCAATCGGCACAGGAACACATGCCTTACCAAAAACTGCCCATACAGTCTGGTCTCTGTAGAACAGCTTTTTGTTTGCTTATTATATTTTTGTTTAGATAACTCTTTCCTTTCCCGCTTTCTTCCGTCCATCCCTGTGATACTTACTTGCCTTGCAGTGTTACTCTGTGCATGAGGGATGGTTAGACCCAGTTCCCTTCTCATTCTTCCAGACCAATCCCAGTAAATCACAGGGTCTTTTCCCATTGCATATTCTGCCTACCAGAGTTAAAGGGATCTAAGTTAACGCTGATAACTACTACTTCTGATACAAAGGCAGGCAGCCTGCCCTCACTGCTACTTTTACCAAAATGCATAAACTCAAAACCAAACTGACTTGCAAGTTATGATGACAATCATGAGAAAAACCTGCAAGTTTAAAACCCTGTGATTTAAATCTGCTGTAAGTAGGATTGAATCTAATAGCCTACCATTCAAGGCTGAATGCTCCGTAATTGCAGCACTGTGCAGAATACAATAAACGACCAGGAGAACAAAAAAAAAAAAAATTAAGAAAGAAAAGCCTTATTCAAGACAACAATGCCAGAAGAAGTAATTGCTGTTGCAGCTCAGGCACTCCGAGGTGTTCATCACTTCTGTAGCAGCATAAACTCTTCCCAGCTGACTGTGCTTAACAAAGCTGTAATGGGAAGAACAAAACCCAAATCAAAATATGAATAAGAACAATCCCCAATCTTTTTCATTTGATCCAAGCAGAGGAAACCCATGGTTGAAGCAAAATAGCATATACTTTATGACTTTGTCTGTCTTTGGAAGGGTGTTTTTTGAATTGATGTTTGAAGGCAAAGATAGTGAGTACAGATTTAATTTTCCCAGTGCAAGAATGAATTAATCCATCTCACTGTAACATGACAATCTCGGCTTTGCTGCGCATTTGTATGCACCCATTTCTGGTGCTTAGTAAGTTCAGAGACCATTTTACAGCATGGCTTCTTTTCTCTTGGATTTCACCTATTCTCCTCATATTGATACTCCAGTGGTCCATAAATTAAAGTGACAGAAAACTTAGTAGTGAGTCTTTTTTTTCAGGACATAAGCTAACATTTTCTTCTGAGCAGAGTGCTGTACAGGTAGAGTTCGACCCTGCCTCTGCTGAAGCAGAAGACACTTTCCAGTTTTCCTTCATTGAGATAAATCTGTGGTTTTGTTCACACTATGATCACCTTAATTACATCAGAGATGTTATATTTCAAGAAGCAGATTCTCGCTTGGGGCGTAAACTTAAAGCTGGCTATCCATAGTACTTATGGCAAAGTACTTACTTTAGTCTCTACATTAAAATGTTAATGCTTCTAATTTCCCAGAGTGCTAAGAAAGGATGCACTAGGTTGTACAGACTGATCTGGTGAATGTCATGTTCTGCGTCCTCTAAGCTCAGCACCAAGGATAAAACTAAAACATTTTGGTCCCCAGGAAAGACTTCAGTACATCCAGGACTGAAGAGAAGGGATTCAATGACAGGCTCAGGTTATCCCACCAGGTGAGTAATCTTTAGATGATAAGCATGGAGAAAAAAACACCAAGAGAGAACCTATGTCTTATTGGGAAGAAGAGCAGATGTTTCCAGTATCAGAGTGCAGCAGAAAACAGTAATAACAGATTAAGAATATGCAGTAGAGAAGCATAGAGGACAGAACATGTATTTCGATATCCAAAAATGACATCGATACAGCAGCAGAGAAAAACCTAATAGAAGAGCTGATAGAAGCACAGGGCTGAGGAAAGACAAGCTTAGCAGCAGCATTTGAAACCTGGAATCAGTGAAATATAGGGATGGCAGTGACCACTCTCCATCCTGTCATCCACCCCTGCATAAAAAGGCAAGACCAAAACCATCAAGAAATCCCTGATACGTTTGCCCAGCTGTGAAGGAACTCCTGGCCTCCTCAGTGCCATTTGTCACTTGAAAGCTTACTTCTGAGTCCAATCTAAATGTTCACATAGCATTTCCCCTCCATTTTCTTAGTTCAGTGAATTTATATTCTCGCTGTAGCAAAGGGTTTCACATTGACATATGGGTCAGGAAAATGCCAAACAAGCAAGCCAAAATGCATTTGAAAGGGTTGGGTTCAAATATATTGAAATTTCAGATCTTGTCAGTATCTAAACCCTGGTAAATTCAACAGATTTTGGGGGTTCAGAGTGAAAGTGGTATTTCAGCTGAGTCCCTAAGCAAAGTCAGCCTCTTAAAATTGTGTGTCCATCTGTGTCTTCCAAAATTTTTGAATATAAATAAACTAAATTTGAGAGAACATTTTGAAGTTTAACAGAGTATTTCTTTCAATCATTGTAAAAATCAGCACCTGTCTGAGAGTGAGAAACCCAAATTATTTGTCACTAAGAAAAAAGGAGGAAGTCTACAGCTTTATTTTTGAGTGCCTATGGCTTTTCAGTTGGCATGTGTGTAACTCCAGATTAACCAGAGTATTTGCAGTCTTGGGGCTGGTAGGGAGGACTAGGGCAGCTGGCTTAATCATGGTGGGTTGTGGTGGGATGGTGTAAGAGAAACAGGCTGAAAATCTGGAGGAACTTGGGCTTCACAAATACCACTCCTTGATTTTCATTCTCAGGACATCTGTCAGTCAGAGAAGCATGTGGCTGCCGGGGGAACAAATCTGCATTGAATAGCAGAAGAAGAGTGTGGCAATGTTTGGAAATAATTCTGCTGATTTCAGGAGTCAGAAACAGCTCCTTCACACCCTGGGACTACTCATGTTTCTGAGAAGATAGTGGGCAGAGGTTTGGAAGGCTCCCCCAGCAGTGAAGCGAAATGCATGTCTTTGGGCAAGTGATACAGAGAAACTGATGCTCAAGGGGAATGGCGAATACAGTTTGCCAAGCTGAAGGTCAAGACTTATATTTGGATGAAAATAATACCTTCTCAGATTCTTTTTGGTGGAGGATTTATCAGCATGGATTTCTTTCAGTTCTGTTCTTTTAGCCTTATTAGTGGAAATAATGCTTCCAGCCTCCACTTACCACTTTTAAGCATGAATTTAAAACCTGACAGCTTGTCAGGCTGTCTTGTATCAGCACTTCCCTCTGCATTGCCAGAGTGAGGTAAAAGAAAGAATAAGGCTAGATAAAAGAGTGAAGGTCTGTTGTGCAGTGAGAGGAAATAATTTGCTGCTAATGCACATGACAAACCGAAACATTTAAAGTAAAGGTCATTTTGGGGGTTATCTTGGAAAGAAATGAGTGCATTTCTAAATCATTGACTAGTATGCCTTAATACTACCCCAAGAGACAAAAGTCAACTGGAGTGTATTCTAAAGGTCTGCGGGAGAGCCTCATGGGTGGAGCAGGGTAATGAAACTGTCTACTCCAGCCACCCTGGCTTGCCTTGGAGACTAAAAAGGACCCTATAAATGTTTCTCTGCCCAGACAGCCATCTCCAAGTGACCTTGGAGCCACAGCACTGCCTCAGTTATGCATGTCAATGTTTGGGCAGATAGTCTGAGGTAAGCAAGGGAAGGGGGTGATTTTTTTACTGGATTTTTTTTTTTTTTAATTAAAATGGACAAGGTTTCAGGTTCAGTCTCTTTAGTGGTTCTGACAAGAAACAAAGAGTCCATGTGGTCTAACTGAAGATGGTTCATGTTAGGTACCATGAAAACAGCTCTCAGGGGACAGAAAACAATGATTTCAAGGAATTTTTTTAAGGGAGGAGCTGGCACAGGTCATCAAATTATGAATAGCATTTAAATCAGTAGTTAAAAGTCAGTTCTGCAATGCTATAGATGAGAAACTGTAGCTGCAAGAGAAGGCAAGGGAAGCTTTTAAAGCACACTGTGCAGCATCCCTGAAGCAGAGCACAGTGGTCCAATGTCTTCCTGAGTGATGAGATCAGACCTTAAAAAAGTTTTCAATTAGATGGGAATCCTGAGCTGGAGAATTTTGACTTGTCAGAGAGAAAAACACATGAGGGGAAGAGCCCAATACATACTCAGTTTTTAGGTTATCTTTTATCATATTTGGGAAGTGTTCCTTCTTAAAAATGAGACAAGCCAAATCATAAAAGACAGATGTAGTAAAGCAATGTAAAACTTTGGAGAACGACTATGCAGAAGTTAGACCAGTCTGTGGGCAACCTAGCTAAGGCTGTAGTTTGCTGCCTCATGTTAAACAGGATTGAAAAACATCGTCCTCACTGGATAGCATGGGCTGTCTTCTCTCTATGTGGTCTTTTTAGCACAGAAGCCAGGAAACAGTGGAATGAGCAAGTGGAGGTGGTATCGACCTTGGCCACCTCATGCTATTATGTCAGCTCATATGCAGCATAATTGATTGGATCAAAGATGGGGACTTGCCAAGTGGGAATGCTGTGTTGCTACAGGAGAAGGGCAGTGCCCAGTGGGCTAGCAGTTGTCTTTCTTACTTAAAAATGAGAGAAGGGCTTTAAAGAAGTACCACTGTACTCCAGAAAATGATTTGTCATTGTCTTCCTGTTGTCATTTTATTCCCTCAATAAAGCAGTTTTGTCCAGCCAACTGATTAACTGTTTGCAAGCAGGAATTGCACCTCAACCAGCATCCAGATGGCTGAAGATAGTATTTGTTAGTGACACCTGAGAACTGAACGCAGGCTCTTTTCACTGGCCACCTATATCTGCCTGCATAGTACTTTATGTTAATTAAGGTCAGGCATAAGGTGACTATTAAGAGTGAAAAAATGTCTGTTAAGTAAGAAATATGTAGATCATCACTTGAATATTATTTTCTTTGTTTTATACGAAAAGTAGTGAGTTGTTTTTTTTTTTTTTTTTGCATTTGTAGAGGTAGACCAGAATTTATCTGCAATCTGCTCCTTCTATTTCAATCTCTTTTGTCAAGTCTTCTCATTTCTATGCTCTGGAGGTTAGTGTGTTTGACACTGTCCTGGAGCAATACACAAACACCCTTCATTTTGACCTTGTGTTCTTATAAATTGAGTCCACTGGCAGCAAAAGAAATTGAACGTTAGTGTTAAATAAGGAGTGTGGAATCATTTGTTTCAATTTCAAGTAAAAATTCTGAACTGTGCATTCAGGCAGGGCTGGTGCTAAATTAGTTGACATGTAGATTTGTTCACAAAGAGCAGCGTGAAACTGCTGCTTTTCTGAGCAAGCGCCAGCCTAGTTACCATTGTGCTCCCTTTCTTACCAGTGTTCCCCAACACCACCACTCATATGATTAAAGATTACATCTCTGCTAAATTTAAAAGGCTCTAAATCTTTCACTATACCCTGCCTAAGGCTGGTTGGAAATTTTGCTGGCAAAGCAACATTACTTTTGGACCATACTTAAAAAAGCCCCATGGGTTTTTCATTCTCCTCCCCCTTCATTATACTGGTGCAAAAGATGCTGCTGAGCTGAGCTCAGCTCTACAGTGTGCCCCTCTCTTTTTGACAAGTATTACATGACTGAGACCCACACAGTCCCAGAGTACTCTTTTATCTCATTTTCTAAGAGATAGTAAGAGAAAAGTAAACTTTTCTTCTTTCAGAGCAACCCCAATGCTTGCCTAAAATAGTAGTGCTTCAAATCAGTAAACATAAAGGATGAAGCAGCTCACTATTTATCTGCCACTAGAGGTTCCAGTCTACTACGAAAAGTACAACTTAAATGCACATAGCACAAAGAAATCTGCAGAGTAAGGCTTCCCTTAATATACTTTTGAAATCACTTTTAAAAAATACATGCTTCTCAAACGTTTTGTTCAGAACAGTGGAAAGTATGCCTGGGCAAATACGAGATACGAATAGCTCCATGGAGAGATCCTTTATTCACAAAAAGAAACTAACATGGAAATCCACTTGCTAATAAGTGTTTTGCCCCTCTCCCATAAAATACTGGAACAGTTAAAGGAAAAAAAAAAACCCAGAAAATTTAAAGAAACATTGAAATACTATTCAGAATTGTTCTGCTTAATTAGGTCAAGCTATTTTGACGCTTAAAGGGTGACAGGTTTTACTAGGAATATGAAACATTTATATAGCCATATTAGTAAACATCATTGATTTAGAAAGCTCATAGGCCAGGAGTGGATGAGGCAGTGTAAAATTCTGTTTATGACTGTCTGGCCAACTGCTTTCTTTACTTGGAGGGTGCATCTATTTCAGGAAGCCTTGACCTACTGGGAATAAGATATCTAGTATTGGCTATTAGCATTTAACAACTTACTTTAGAAGAAGTCTTTGTGATAATTTCAGAGGGCTGATTAAAGATGTTGAATAGATCCATCCATCTGAACGACCTCAAGCTGTGGCAGGGGAAGTTTAGATTGGATGTTAGGAAAAAGTTCTTCGCTGAAAGGGTAGTCAGGCATTGGAACAGGCTTCCCAGGGTTGTGGTGGAATCACCATCCCTGGAAGTATTCAAAAACCTGTAGATGAGGCTTTTAGTGACCTGGTTTAGTGGTGGACTTGTCAGGACTTGGCGGTCCTGTCCCGGGGTAACGGTTGCATTGCTGATCTTAAAGGTCTTTTCCAACCTAGTCAATTCTATGATTCTGTGGTATTGTAGGATTAGGGATTTAAGGAGGAGGAGAGAAAACGCCAGTGCTGGAGGATTTGAGATTGTACTCAGAATGCAGGGCTGAGAGATAGAAAACGGATGGAGGAGCATCACTTGGTTTCATTTTGATTTTTAACTTTCTCCCACTTGTAAAACCTGCCATGCTCCAGTTGCTGATAAATATGAAAGATTGGGTGCCTCAATCACTTATGAGCTTATGTGCCTCCTCAAATATTTAGTTTTTCCTTAATCCACTTAACTTTAGGAACCCAAATATTGAACATTCGGCCTGAAGTTCAGCCTAATACCTGGTGTCATCCACGGGATATGTATGAGATAAATAGAGTGTTGAAGAAAACAAACATCCTTATCAGGAGAAAAAGAGGCAATTTATAAGGATGCTAGATAAGTAAAGATACTAGGTTCTTAAAATGAACTGAGGTGAATGACTTAAGCTTCCTGAGCATGTTTCTGATACAGATCTTTCTGTTCTTTGACATTCACATACATTTTTCACTTTTGATTTTTATTCTTAGTAAGAATTGCCAGCATTTGGGGATTGCATTTTACATTTCATAAATCTAGAAATGTCCAAAAATGACAACAGCACACATGGGTATATGTGAGAGTACATGCACACATTATTCATGGCACTAGCTGGATAGAGAGCTTTACTTTTCACTCCCAGTAATTCTTAGCTAAGGCAATTTCACAGCCATAAATTCACTACAGAAAACATGCTAAAACTGAGGCGAGAAATGAGAAGTGTTTAATTCTGAAAGTGTAAATGTATTCATCTTCAACTGTGTGAGCAAAATATGTCTTTTCAATTTCTTACCCTGTTTTATTTTATTTCAGACACGGTTAAAAGTTGTATGTACTTCCGAATGTAGGGCTTTTAGTTGTTACAATGCAATATTACAATGCAGACAATGCTGAGGGTTTCAGCTCTTACAAAATCATTTTGGCTGAAATTTAGTGACCCACAGGACCCCATGTAGTCAACCCATGCCAGTCAAATGTTCTGTCCCCACCACCCCATTTCTATACTGGTGTTACTTTATAGTCAATACTATTGACTCTGTAGCAATGACGGTGTTTGAAATGCCAAGTTACATGCCAGTCACTCAGGTGGAAGAGGTCTTTGGGAGAGTTCTTATTTTGATCCTCATCCTGTTGCTCTTTGATGCATTTTATTATCCTGACGTATTACCTCAATAGGTAGTAACAAGGCCCTTATCTGTAGGGTTAATCATTCTACACACATGCTTAAAATGTATCAGAAAGTTATTATCTTTATTTCCATAGAAAAGTTGCATTGTTCAGAAAGAAAATACCCATTTTCACCATTATGTCATTTGCAAAATGTTTTTTTAAAGAAATGTTTTTACTGTTTTACTTAAGGCTTGTCTGCAAAGCATGAAGCTTCTTTCATTACATCTCTCCCAAGACCAGGGTCTCACTCAGGTAGGCATGATTTCAGCCCAGTTAGCATTTCAATAGGTGAATTTCAATACAGCTTCACCATTTCTGAGACCAAACCAGTTATATCTGTCTGCAGTGTACTCTGATGACACAGGCAAGCTTTCTTCCTCCCCTCCCTCAGAATAGAAATCTTCGTAAGTTTAATTTAGAATCAGCTCCATCTGACATGAAAAATAGGGATATATGGATGCTTCTAAGACAAATGCACAAACCTTTTCTATATGGTTTGGAGGAAGCCCTGTATGCTTTTGTTTGGTCAAACTCCATACAAGGCAGTGTGAGATAGGTGTTTAAAGGCCTTTCTTGGACAAAAGAATGAAACAAATGGTATTAAACAAAGTAGAAATTTATTTTATTTCATTTTTTCCTGAAAAATAACCAGTGCAAATGTGACTGAGAACAATGATTTTGAAAACACATTTCCCAGTTATGAAAACCATTATGATGTGGCTTCAGGCAGCACTATTAATTACCCTATAGATGTGAACTGCTTTTATATTTAATAATTGAACTTGTCTGTTTTCACTTGCTTGCATTAGGAGATCTGCGATGGTAAAAAATGCCATTCAGTGTCAGATATCCTCTTCAGAGCAAGTCCATGCAGTCAGTCCTCTCTGGTAAGCTGAAGGGATGGAGGTCTTTAATCCAGGCATCCCAGTTTCTTCTGCAGCCCCTGAACTTCAAATGGCTGATCATCTTCCTGTGGAAAGGCTTGACTTCAGTGAGAGGAGGAATTACTCAAAACTTACTGAGGTTTTAAAATCACCTATATATTGTTCAGCCATCAGTAATCCCTTTGGACTTACAGACTTGGCAGCAATTACTGTGTTAGTTGATTTGGAACAAATCACTGATAATTAGGAAAACCTCCATGGGCAATTGTCTAATTTAGACACCATTTCTATTTCCTTTCATGCCTATATGAAAACACTGGGGCAGCCTCTTCCTATTGCCTCCGCTGGTATTGTTTAAAGTATTTCAGACTGGAATTGAAATGTATTTTGCCTCTCCATGATTGTTCTCATAAATAACAAGACAGACATAGCTTGGATTCCAGGACATCACTGTGAGCCACGGTAACACTCCTCTGCGATGCATAAGAAAGAGAGAGAGCAGATGGAATTATGACATTTAAAGCCAATCCTAAGGGGAGTTCTTAAATGATAGCAACCTTTGCTACTGCCATTCATTATAGATAGTTATTGTTGAATGTGTTGAGAGCTGTAATTATTGATTGCTCAGCAGCCTCAAGATGACAGCTAGTAAGAAGTATTAATACCTTGTATAAAGAAGTGAGTAAGAAATCTTTTTCTTTTTTCAGAGGTTAGGTTTATTCTGGAGATAAATTTCAGTTTTAGAGCCCTTGAGAAAATGAAGTGTAGGAGCAAAAAGGTCTGCTCACACTTTCTGCCTGAAGAAACACTGAGATACAGCATATTGCTTCGTAAGTTAACATTCAGTGGATGCTGAGCATTTACACTGAGCT
The DNA here is from genome assembly GCF_034315485.1 of Pezoporus occidentalis. Lineage (NCBI taxonomy): Eukaryota > Metazoa > Chordata > Aves > Psittaciformes > Psittacidae > Pezoporus > Pezoporus occidentalis. The sequence continues at coordinate 655,619 of NW_026914180.1, forward strand.
GTTTTGGTTTTTTCTTTCACTTCTTATGTCAAGGCATCAGCTTCAGTGAAGTTACAGCTGATGTATGTCTTCATAAACTTTTTTTTAGTGCTTTTGTACATGCTCTTTACAAACTATAATTATTGCAAGCATCAGGAAAGAGACTTGTGGTTTTAGGTCTTGCAAATATTTCAGTAAATTATGCAGTAAATTTATCGGAAAATAAAGTTTAGAGACTAAAGCTATGTCTGACTCTTGGTAATTATCTTTGGCTTGAAAAAATGTGGGAAAAAAGTGCAAATAGCATAGTGCTGCACTCAGACTTCTACTATCTTATTTAGAGAACAGTTTTGAAAATTGGCCTTAAAAATAATTGTTTTAAACTCCTTAAATTCATGGAACATTTAATTTCAGTTCCAATAAAGTTATTCAAAATGAGCTCAAATGATTATTTCTTCCTGTGCAATTCCTCTTATTTCAGCTTGTTGAAAAAACAAAAAATCCTGTCTCAGCCCCTGTGCTGAAACATCCACAGTTCTGACTGATAGTTCTGCATAAACCCCTCTGCGTTACAGTATTCCACATGTAATCACTTAGGTTGCCCTGGGATGGTATGAACAGCACTACAAGATCTGGCCCATAGCATCAATGGAAAAGATTGACAAATTACAGCAGTAGAAACAATTATGATTTTGAAATAGGATATTGTGGATAAACTGGCCTAATATCCTGTAATTCTAGGACTGTGGTCTGATTTGCCTGTCTAGGCTCTCTGTGACCAACTAGAGAATGACAAATGCACCTCCTTTAAGGCATCTCACGTGGCTTAGTCCTCACATAGGAAGAAGGCTGCAGAGAGAATGAGCCGCTGGGTGAGTAAATGCATAGCATTTAGATGGCTACAGGAGGGGAGCCCATCCTTTATGGGCTTTGCCCACAGCCTCAGTCAACTAACTCCCTGAATCGTAAACTTAGAACATGTAGGTCTTTACAGAAATATTGTTAGCTCTGCTCAGGTCTCACCTGTAAGCTTGTCATTATCTACATATCTGATTTGTTTTTACTGAGCCAAATGCAGACAAAAATGCAGATAACTTAAGCATTAAGTACTGTTGATTGGCACTCAGTGCCTTGGAGATGTGATGTAATAGCAAAGCAAGCAGCTTGCTCATCAGTAAATAAGAAGTAATACAGATGGTTTTCTTACAGCTGAAGTTCCTTTTACTTTGAAAAATTAATGATTTATTCTATTAAACATCTCTCTGGAAGTACACTTTATTGAGTTATTGGCTGACATTTTGATTTTCCTCACCAGGGAGAAGTGAAATTTAACACGAAAATACTTGCTGAAACATTTCCTTTTGAATTGAGCAGTACATGACTTAAACCATGACAATGATGAAGGTCAAAACACAATTGCTATAATTTTTCACTCTGGTATTACGTTTAAATAATGTCATACTCGTATTTGTACATAGTTTGTTGTTTATGGCTTCTTTTTACTCAGGCTGTGATTTTTGTGTTTCCTATGATGCTTGATCATTGTTGTAATACTTTGATGTCAGTGATCGACTCCTGTTTTTTTAAAAGCACATGAATCTGAACACATGCAGCCCCATTCTGCAGCATGCATCCATACAGAACAATTCTTTGTTGCCTCTGTAAGAACTGGGTCTTGTTGTGAATGCTCCCAGATAAAGACATAACTCCAAAAATGTAAGTGGTACAATTAAAATTGTAAAGTATGGCTTTAAGCTTAAGTATGAAATTATGCTGAAGTGGTTCAGAGTCTCATATCTTTCTTATATTCAGTGGAACACAGGTTCTTAAATTCCTGTCAGACTTTTAAAAAATAAGATTTATAAGATTACCAGAAAATACATATTGTCCAGGTATTCCAAAACAATTTGCTGTATAATATAGGACCATTCTAAAGGGAAAAAGAATAATTGGTGCTGTCATATGAGCATGAAGGTTGTGAGTTGTTCTCTTGCCACATAGCAACATATAGTCCACCTCCCAATCCTGATGTAAAAAATGTCGAAAAGTTCAAAACTTTAGGTGCTTGAAAGGTGTCACAAGGATTGAAAATTGACTGTCAAAATGAGAAATATGGGTTTCCTTGCAGTCTTCAGAGAAAATCATCACCAGATGCTACCATGAGCTTGGTCATGGGAGGCTGTAAGGACCATTTCCCATCTGACTGAAACTGGGGTGCCCAGTCAAACTGCATCTTGTATCTTTTAAGACTGTGTCTTATTAGTAAGATAAGCAGAGCCAAGGACTTCTCTGTCTCCTTGAAGACAAATGGTATGTCATGGCTTTCATCTTTAAACCAAACTTTGTCTTGCCCCTTCTCTCCAAAATGTGGTAAACTCATCCATATTGATTCTTAATCTGTTCTCTGTAAAAGCTGCGTTATCATCCTGCGATTAGGAAAGGAGGAAGATCTTACTTCCTACATGTATCGTCCATACTTTGGGCTTGTGGTGCTGGCTTTTATAAATTGCTGTCTGGCTCATATTGAACACACACACATCCAGTTCATCCTTCTCTGCCTGAGGGCCTTTCTCAATAGATGATAATTGTGTTTTTGTTTGCCTAATTCTTTAATCTACATTTTTGGATGCGTTGCTCTACCATGATGTATTTAGTGGGTCATGACAGAGCAACTTCTACCTCTTCACCAAATACCCCATAACCTTTTTGATTTTACGGGTTATGGGTGTCTTAGGTTCAGCAGTAGCAGTCATTTTTCTCCTTCTTAGTAGCTGGTGCGGTGCTGTGTTTTGACTTTCAGCCTGGGAACAGCGCTGATAACACCAATGTTTTTAGTTGTTGTTCAGTAATGTTTATTCTGACCAAGGACTTTGTGAGTCTCATGATCTGCCAGGGAGGAGGGGAAGCTGGGAGGAGGCAGAGACAGGACACCTGACCCAAACTAGCCAAAGAGGTATTCCATAACACAGCATGTCGTGTTAGATCACTGCTCAGTTGGGCTGGGTATCAGTCAGTGGGTGGTGAGCGGTTGTATTCTCTTCCCTTGTTATTCCCCTTATCATTATTATTATTGGTGGTATCAGCAGTGATTTGTGTTATACCTTAGTTACTGGGCTGTTCTGAACTGAACCCGTGGGAGTCACATTCTTTCGATTCTCCTCTCCATCCCTCTGGGAGAGGGGAGAGGAAGGGGGGGGGGGGGGGGAGTGAGCAAACAGCAGCATGGTTTCTGAGTGACAGGCTGGGCTTAAACCATGACAGTGGGTCATCCAGATTTTATTTTTATTTTTTTTTTTTAGTGGAGGGTTTGTTAGTTGTCCATGCAATCTCTGACTGATTTTGGAAGCATTGTAACATCCCTGTTCTCTAGTTCCTGACAGAATGGTATCTCTGGATACGTGAAAATAAATGTCCAGGATTACCTGAAAAGGCAAGAGTTACAAATAGAAAGGAAACAATGAAAGATTAATTTAGCATTCCTAATGTTTGTGAGATTTTGCCTATTCTATGCTCAGAAAATGAAATGCTTTGTTGTACTAAAGAGAACTAAAGCCTTTTGTCAATCAGCACGTCTTATACCTGGATGCCCCATTTTAGTGACTTAATACACTTATTTTTCACAGGTTTTTAGAGGAAGTTTCTTTTAGCCTTCTGCAAGGAGTGATGGTTAATTCTTGTATTTTCTGTCTTCTTTAATCTGATAAAATAAGAATAACTCAAATCAATCATCAGAAAGGATGTCATACATAAAAGCTCAAAATTAGATGGTGGGGGAAACAGAGAAGGTGGAATATTAGATGTGCGAAGTACTTGGAAAAACAGGAGGGTACTGAGTCACACTGCTGCACCTTGCCGCATGTTGGATGTTCTCTTTGCTGTCAGTTAGCTCCTGGTTTGACACAACCACTGCTTGGAGTTTCACGTTCTACCACCATGTGACAATGGACATGACGGGCAGAAGGAGCACAGAACACCAGCCTTGATGAAATCAAGGCTAGTGTAGGAGTTTCTGTTCTGATACTGTCAGACTCGGTACCTACTGCCACAATAGATTCCCTGCATTTCCCTCTATGCTGTCTCAGAATCTCTTGCTCTTACATGTTGGGACCTGGCAACCTGGAAGATAAGGTTTGCAGGTTAGCATTTTCCTCCCTTTGAGTTGTCTTCTGTGACTAATAGTTTAAATTTGAACCTAAATGAGCAATTTCAGGTTCTTGCTGAGATACAATCTTGCAAGCTAAATGAGCAGCATCTGAGTGAATCCTTAAGATTCAGTTAGACAATACTGCAGCCCTAGCAGATGAACCCCAGAATTGCTATGGGATTCAAAGAGCTCTCTCAAATATCAGGAATGTGTGAAGGCTTTCTGCCTCTACACAGCTATGCAAATGCCCTTGGCACCATGATGTTGAGCATAGAAGAGGGGGAGCAAGGTCTGCGTAGGATACGCCATGCTTATGGGTAAGAGAAAATGGGGAAACTCAGAAGCCTGAGCTGTGAGCTGTTATTCCCAACTCCAGAAGCCTCTCTAAAAAATTATCACCAGTTGTTTTATGAGTGGGTAATAATCTGTCCATGTTCTTATTACCCCTCACCTAAAAGTTGTTTTATTGGCTTGACTGCAATAGCTATAATACTGCAGGATATCCATATTATCTTTGTATCTCCTTGTATGTTTCTTTATTCCTGGCCTGCATGCATCTTGTTGCAACTGATTTGCTGCACCTACATCTTCATCAAATGAAAAATTGTTCCTTTCTCCCACTTCTGAATTTGGTATTTTGCCTTTTTGTACAGGTCTTCTTCAGTCTTCCACATCAAGAGAGAAATGACATATCTCAGATATTTTCCTTTCTTTTTGGGTAAACACAGTTTTATGCTGGCCAGTATTCATATTTTACATCAACAGTTCATGGCTGGCAATGAAGATCTAGTGAAATCACTAGAGATGCAATAAGAAGATGGCCCTTTTTGTGTAAAAACACCAGTGTCCATTTCTGGGGTCTGGAGCAGAATTTTCCAGCCTTGAATAACACCCAATAAACAAAGTAAAACTTCTTTCTTAAAACTAAGGGAACAATTATTTGGGTGATCATAGCAGAATTCAATCCCTTCTCTGTTGCAGAGCCCCTGAACCAAAGGAGGATCCTACTGCTCTGCCTGAATGGGCAACTGCAAATCACAAAAACCAGCTCTTCGGATGCATATTTCTGATGCAGGCCAGCTAGGTGTAGTCTGAGACAGCTGTTTGCCACTCTCATCTGACACTGTGGCATGATATATATATATCTAGAAAGCAACTGAGGCATTTTTATTCTGCCAGCACGGGGTACATGACATTGCTGTGAAGACAGCAATGAGTAGATGAAAGTTTGCAGGTCAGGACAGAGATGGGGCTCATCCGAGCAGACCCCTTTCTCAGAGCGATGCAAGAGCCAGGCTCACCCTAAGTAAACTGAAGATGCCAGAATTGTGTTGACATCTATCTCTGTGAGCAAGTTCTCTGTAACAGCAAGTGCTTGTGGTCTGCTAAAATTCAGCAAGCACCACCAAAAAGTCAGATAGAAACCTGTTCCTTAACTTTACCACATTGCAGCTGCTTTTTGACCAAATGACAAAAGCCTTGCCACCAGGAAATAAAAATTGTCAAGTGATGTGTAATGAATATCCTAACAAAAGTGATGTGTAACAAATAACTCTAACTAACCTTTCTTTTTCATGTGTGTGTCACTGTGTCCCTGAAGAACAGGTGTCTACATTTCTGTCTGACATTCAGATATGATGAACACTAAAGGAGCTAATCAGAACTGATGCCCACATTACAGCCAGTAAATTCAGTTTAGTACATGCTGAATCCAAATAACTAGTGTGCTTTAGGTTCATCTACATAGGAAATAGCCAGGAAGAGACTGGGGTATTCCTGTTCGGAATAACAAGGGTGGGATGTAGTCTAGGACAACAAGGACACAACTTCTGACTTTTTTTCAAGGTCATTCTGAAGTTTTTGATTTGGTATAATTAATTTCTCTTTTCTTTCCCATAATACTGAGAAACTATTTGTACTATGGCCTCAGAGACAGAGAGCACTGGGAAAGTGTGGCAACTTATAATTCAGTGAAAGAGACTTTCAGAGGAAGTTTGAATGTATAATGAACTGTGAACATGTACAGGGATTTCTCTCCCTCTCTCCCTGTTTTTGTGAATTTCCATCACTGTGTGGATTAAATGCAAAATATAGGGTTAAGACAAATGTGGCTGTTAAACTGTGCAAGCAATAGCTGTGATCCCTTATTATAAGGCCATATTCCTAAACTGCATCTGCTTAACATAAAATTATTTCTGCACTAGGGGTGCCCTTTCTTGTAAGCTCTGGAATATGGTATTCTCTTAAAAGACTCTTTTCTTGCTTGCATTGTCTTTGTAGGTTGACATGTGTCCTGAAACTGAAAGACAAGAGAGCAGGCAAGTTAAACAAAAGAGGTGCAAGAGCACCTAAATATGAGGGATTTTCAGGGTAGCGGTATGAATGGGAATTTCTGCAGCAAGAGTGTGAATTCCAGCCTCAAACCAGATCAGAGGTGGATTAGTCTTAAAAATTAAAATTGATCCTTTATAGCCCACTGATCTCAAGCTTCCATCCATAGTAAAAGAGGATTAATAGCTGTGGGAGGAGAAGGCAGGGAAGATTTACAGTAAACCTATTAATCTCCAGCAGCTCTCTACAGAAGGACATTTACAGATTCCTGAAAAAATGTTTACTTATCCTGCCAGAATCACAGCAAACAGCTTATCTGTATGTAGGATCAGGCATCATATGCACCCATGTGAAGGGGAAAGGGTTTGTCTTTGGTGATCTCAATGATCCCAGTGCCACCCCTGAAAAGCAGTATAAATATGGTCAGATGTGCCTGACCCTGACTTTCTTTGAGCATTGTTTTTCAGAGCATCCTATATGGAGCTTGTCTGGGTGGTCCTGATGAGGGACACCTCCTCCTATGTGCAGGCAGCCGGGATATCTTGAGTGTTGGAAAATTTCCCTTGGTTGGGATGGGTGCAAACTCAATCCCTCACCATTCTGTTCCTCTTAATAAACACAGGAGTTTAGCTAATTAGGCAAACTTTAGTATTAAGGCTAAAGCCCACTTTAAAAGCCATGTCTTCAGTTACAGGTTGAGGTGATTTATAAACTAGAAGCAGTTTGGTGATTAGCTAATGCTCTATGATCTGCAAGGAAATTTCAATTAAAATGTAAGACTGCAAGTAATCATACAAATTAAGGAATGAGGAATATACATCTAATTTTAATGCTTGCAAAATAATATTGCTGAAAAATACAAATCTACCATAATAATGTATATTTGTATGCATAGACACGTCTTCAATGCATAGTGATCCCATAGATCTTGAATGTGCAGTGGTGAATGTAACATGGAATGGTAAAGAAAATGCTAATTTGACTTTGTAACAAAGAGAGGAGAGCACAATAAAGGAACGTAAGGTACAGGCTTGGTATTTTAATGGAGAAGAGCAGCTCACCTTAGGCTGGTGTCCATCTCCAGCAAAATGAAGCTGTAAAAAACATGTGTATGTGCCAAGACCTGCAATATTGTGTTGGCTTATTATTTGTACTTTGTGATTTATCTTTGGCCTTGTTACATCTTCAGTAAAAGCACTGCTGTTTCCTCCGTTGTACTCTTTTCTGCTTCATGACTTTGCCCAGTTTTCAGCCTCAGGTTTCATGTGTCACTAGTTGAAGGAGACAAACCTCATAAATTATGGAACCTGAAATCAGATTTTAGTTAAACTCAGTGTTCTAGCCAACAAGAAGAGTTCAGTTGGGGGGGGGGGCTAACATCCTCCATTGTCAGTACTGTCAGTATTTACTTCCAAAGCAGCGCCTTCAAATCCATGTGAGTCTCTTCCCTACCATCAAAAGAGCTAATACTGAAAATTCAGTGAGCGCATAACTCCTATAGACTGTCTAGATAATCCAAATCTTAGGGCATCTATGGTCTTGGGGAAAACGGACAGCCCTCATACTTCCTTCTGAGAAAGTATCAGGGAAAAGCCCCAATAACCCTTTCCAAATCCTTCTCTCTGTCAAGGGAAATCCACACTTAGGCTACGAGCCACCAGCTCTTACTGGTGTAGAAATTTTATTTTGTGCACTACAGGTATTGGTCAAGTTTATTCTCAAGGCCTGTGGTCCCATGAGCTGCTGAAATGCAGTGGGAGACTGTACTTGTCTTGCAGGGCTTGTAATAGTAGCCAACTGAGCTGATAAAGGGAAAGTGTCAGAGGAAAACTGAGATCAGCAAGTCAGGAGCAGAACCAGGAGCTGAGCCCAGATGAATTTCAGTGCTGGGTCAGACTGGTATGGTACTTTTTAGAAGCAGTAAATTCAAATCACATTTGCATTATCCTGACACAGGGTCAACAGCAGAGTGCACAAGGAGAGAAGTCCGGAAAGGAGGGCAAATCAAAGGCAGTGGGGATCTGCCGGCTACATAATGCGAACACAGTAAATCTTGGTTATTTGCATTCTCTGGAATCAGAGATATTTGAATTTTTGGGTTGCATTTGATGGGCAGTAAGAAGCTATTTTTACTCCAGAGCAGGACCAGAACACTGTGTCAGCATTTTGTCCTGATGCAAATGCTGGTAGGGTGGGTGACTGTGCAGGGGCAGGCAGCTCTGTCCCTCGATTAGCCTTGGTAGTGCTGTTGGATCTCTGTCGGGCCATTCCAGTTTAAAACAGACACAGTTATTGTTGGCCAGCAAGCACCCTAACAGAGAGGGGAAATGCATCCTCCTCCTCTTCACTTTCCTCACTCTACTTTAGACTCCCTGCAGCTATGACAAGGACTTGTCTTTGATGGCAGGTGCTGAGTCCCAATTTTTAACAAGAGTTTAGCAGGAATCAGGTGAGAAAAGGTTCAAACACTTAAGCAGAATCACTGTAAGTCCTGGCAGTCAATTTATGTCTCCCCTTAACAGTCCAGCTGTTGGATACAAAGACAGCTTGAGGATCACACTGTGTTGCCCCAGGTTCATCACTTTGGTAGCTGGCAGGACCCTGGAGCTGAGGATAAGCAGCATGAGAACGGGTTTTATATCAAACCCTGTCAAACCACTTCAAACCACCTGAGGTGTCTTATTTCAATTATAGATTTAAAAATAAAATTGTTTTCTGTTCCCTGATTCACTGATTCCTTCTTGGGTTGTCTTAGAATTGCTTTGAGGCTCAGAGGCAGAAAGCACCTAATAAGGATTTAGCTAAATGGATGCTTATCTGGTTGTGTCTCTTCAATCTTGAAATGCCATAAGTTATCCTACACTGGCTGAACTTTTAAAAACATGTCACCAGTCTGTCAGTGAGTGAGTAAAGAGTTAAAATATACCCAGAACATATAGCAGTGCTTAAAGCTTGGTCAGAAGTTATTTTACCCAAAGCTTATACTCAGTCCCAATTCCTGCAAGCTGTAGAGGCTCTGTCTTTATTTCCAAGATAATTTCCAGACCTGTCTTCTTTCAGGAAAAATGGGTCAAGGGTTTCCTTGGAAATTTGGCCTTGATTGTGCCTGACCCTCACAGCTTAGGTACACTGCCACAGTCACTCCCAGCCTCTTCTGCACATGGCCTTGGCCATACACTTTATTTGTTTATTCCCACAGTCCCAGACTCTACCAGAATGGATTGTAGGAAGCAGCAACATCATCTTGTCTTTCTATGTGGGAAGTGAGATAGCTGCATTAATTATATGTTTCCCAGCCTCTTCCCACTGGCAACAGCATGTGCAAGAACAAGTGGTTATTTAGGGCCAAGGGGGCTGTGAGTTTGGGGCTGTTGTAACCAAAGAAGGAATATCAATGATGACAACCAGAAAATATGTTTCTCCAGGGAGTTACTGGGGGGATTTCATATGCATGAAAAAGACAAGCCAACAAATATGAAAGCACTGAGGAATAAATTAATTTAAAGCCTCATCAGAAATGAAGCTGTCTGTAAACATAGAGGACAACATGAAGGAATTTAATACCTTTGTGGTGCTTATCTGCAGGCCAAGCAGAATACATGGAAAATAATATTGTCTCTGAGAGCAGAAGGCCTGAGGTCTTTCGTAGTTGTGGGGTTTGGGGATTTGGTTTTGGGTTTTGAAGCAGCTTTCAGGAAATTCATTCAGAGAAGCTGCAATACGGATATCTCAAGAATGTAAGTTTTTATGTGAAATTGAATCGAATTTAATGTGTTTCTCTGGCAGTCAATAAAATGGGAGGGAGAGGTGCAGAGAAACTGTGATGTTGAAAAACCTCACAAAGCTGAAGAGCGAGGACTGTCGTTTTAAATACTTGAGGGCAGATAAGACCATTGATTTCAAGGAACCTCATTAGGTTGTGTGATTAATGGCTCTTATGCTGCACTCAAAGGAGAAACACTGGGGAGGGACAGACCCCAATAGCCTATGCTGGCAGAGAAACAATGCCCAGACCCTGCTGGTCCCAGGGCTGCCCCAGGAGACCCTCAACCCCATGGGTCAGGGATGACACCCACCTCATGAGCTGATGAGGACAAAAAGCTTCTTATTGGATGTTTAGGGGAGGAATTAAAGGAGGAGAAAAGGAGGAATCTCACTGGTCCAGCAAGGAAAAGCATGGTAAAACAGTGGGATACATGTAAATATTTTGCTGGCCTGGCCATGCTTGTCTGGCCATACCCTGCTCCAAATCAGTGCAGACTGTCCTGTCTTCTCATTAAACTCCATTTCAAACTACTGCCCTGGGTGAGGGGGCTCCCTCTTCTGTTTGCATATGTGTATGAGGGTCTGGAATCACTGGAGTCACACTGTGGGTTGGAGGCCATGTGTGTCTGTGGTGCCAGCAGCTAGAGAGACCAGAGTGTACATGTTGTCTGAGTGTGTATGTTAGTGTGTGATCACTAATGAATACAGGACAGACTAGCTGGTGGGAGGTGCCATACTGGGGTGGTCACAAGTCTGGGCCAGATATGGGAGAGACATGAGACGGCTGAGTTGGCTGCTGGAGGGACAAAGGGGTCCAAGCCAGCTACTGGAGAGACAATGAGGTCTGGGAGTCTGCTGAGAGACCTGCTTAAGCACTTATATGCATAAGGCAACTGGAGATGAGAAAATCCAAGGGCCAGCTACTAGCAGTGCAGTGTCTGAGGCCAGTTAACGGAGGTATCCATATTGTACGTATAGCTATAGGAGTCATCTCGCTCTTGGAAATCAGTTTCATGCACCAGAATGACTGCTCTTTTCCTGATTTTCTTCTCTGGTATCACATTCTCTGATTGCCGTCACTCGATGATCTCCTTTCAGATTGAAACCAATCATCCTTCAATTTTCTAAAACTATCTTAATAATTAATGCCCTGTCTTCTGCTCGTGTCCCCCACCGTGTAGTGAGAGCCTGTTCAGAAATATCACACCAGTGACACCAGGTATCACTGGATTATTTCCTAGTTGTTTTCTTGTCCTGATCCTCCAAAAACTTTGTCACAACTTGTTTGATCCAAATAGAGTTACAAACAAACATGAAATAACTCCCCACAGCCATCCATCTAAAAGTAAAATTACTGTTTCTGAACTCTCAATATCCATTTGCAATTTTTAAGGATCATTTTGAGATTTGGAGGAAGGCACAGTTTTAGAAGGAGTTAGGCAGATATTTATCTCCTGTCTGTCTAATTTCATTGCTGAAAACTAATGCTCACTGTTGACTGAATATGGGTCTTTTAAATGAGAAATTTAATATCACTATGGTTTGTTCTTTTTTCCTTTTTTTTTTTAAATGAAGCCAAACCAGTTATTATTTCACAGTGCATTACTGAGCTTTTCTGTCATATTTTTCAGTTTCTTATCATAAATTAAGCTTAACTGACTGGTGGGCAAGTCCAAATTCAATATAATGAGGCAGGATCCATTTCTTTATTACAGTGTAGGCAGACTATTGTATATGTAGTTTCGGGGTATTATTTTGGATTCAACAAAGGTTCTTAGTACTTAAGTACTTGGATTTATGATGGCAATGTATCTTTCGGTTAATGGTTTCTGGAGACTGGGACAGCAAAATGAGAGTCAAAACTGCTAGAAGGGTCATCTAAGGTTCAGGGCAACTTCTGGTAAATCGGTGTATATGACTTCTGTCTTCCTTTCTTCTGATTCCTGCTATGGAACCACTTTCCAAGGAAAGTCATGGTTGGATAGACAGCTATTGACATTTATAGTCTACATATAAGTTGAGTGTTTGGAGATCTTTAGTGAAGAAAATGTAGAAAAAATTCAGGGTTCAGGGGATGTGAGCTTTTGCTGAGACAAAAATTCATCTGCACCTGAGTACCCAATGTTTCTATTGCCTAGTTCAAACAAGACATTGACAAATTCCAGGCTTGGAAGTCAGAAGTATCAGGTATCTGCTAGGAAGAAAGGCTGCCAACTCGAAATGATGACTAACCTGGCCTGAAACATACTCAAAACTCAGCTAGATAACATTCTGGGCAACCTGACCTAACTTTGAACTTAACCCTGTTTTCAGTGGGAGGTTGTACTAGGGCCTTCAGAGGTCCTTTCCAACTTAGACTATTCTAAATTATTTTGAGTCTCTGTTCAATTTATCTTTCATATTTTATTACATTTTTTAACATTTTTGATATTTTTCTCAAGTCTCATAATGAAATGTACTGTTAAAATTTGTGCACACTGAGCTGCAAAAGTTTGAGAGAAAGTATACAATTGTCCAGGAACAATTTATTTGCTTTTCATTTTCTTTTGTAAACCTGAGAAACAATGGGAATGAAGAAGAAGGCCATAGGTCCATGTGAAATAGCAATGCTGAAGAAAAACTCCTGTAGAAAGTGAATAGAGCCAGACACTCCAGCCCTAAGTGCAGGAGCTGAAGAAAATATTTTATTCACTAGCAATGTTTCCTTACCCTTTGCACAACTACTTTGCTATATGCTTTGCCTGTCTTGTGTCAGAACTGTAGGCACATGCTGGCTTTTTCTTAAAATTCATACAGTGCTCTCAAGAAAGGCTCATGTCTCATCACAGGCGTACAAATAGCAATGAGGTAAGGAATGCCAGACTCCAGGAAGCAAGTCTCCACTATAATGAGCTTTAGATCCTCTGGTTTTGTTTCTAATGCTGTGGAAGAATCTGCTGTGGGTTTAAAGGTTTGAGAGGATTTTGTTTAAAGACTGCAGATAGGCATTTAAGGGCTTGAACCAGGTAATATTCAAGCAAACTGTTGGAATTGGTGAGTTCTGGGCTGCTTCATGACAGTAGCAGAGGTTACTGTTGTGTATGTTGGTGATGCTTTTTTAAATACAGAGGATAGTAAAAAAGGGACCAGGTTTCCTGGTCTTACTTGCTAGAAGAAAACACCCACAAAGCCTGTGAAAGCCAGTCAAGGTGCAGATGCAAAAAACTGACAATAGGTGGGGTTTTTCCTTCTTTCTTACTACTCCATTAATTGGTATTAGTGTGTTTTTCAGTCATGAGTAAAGACCTGAGGTTTTAAAGGGCTATTCTTCTTTCACTGAAGTTCAATGTTAAGTGCATTTTGCAGATGGTCTCATTAGGTAGTAAAACTAAGAGCAAAAAGATTCTGGCTTCTTAATTTGTCTATGTGACAGTGTCAGTGCTTCAGAGGAGTAACTCTGGAGTCAGCAGCTAGCTGATATATATACCTGCAAATTGAACTTTAATGAGAAAAGTGCTTTATGTCCCTAGTAGTCACCATACAGCAAGCAGTGATCTCACCTTCAATGAAAAGGACTGTGTTTCCAAGTGAGCAGCATCCCTCTGCCTATCAGCATGAAATTGTGTGTGTGAGATCGCAAGTGTTCAGCATTCAGTAACTTCCTGTTCTCATAGAGAGAGGGGCAGAAGAGACTTACGCACACAGACCTACCTGTCTTTGCTTACAGAGAAAGTATTCTATCACCATAATCTTCCAGCTGACTCTTGTCTTCAGCAGCCTCTGTTTATGGCTCAGCTCCAGAGAATACATTGTGCCTCTTGGACGTTACAGGGGTGTGCATTGAGGGCAGACAATTCCTCTCTAGCCCTGCATCAAACCAATGCGTTATGTTACCAGGTAGCCATGACTTTGGAGATTAAATGGAGATGTTCTTTGAAATGCTCTCTTGTGCATCAGAGGTGACTGACCAGATGGTTTTTACAATGTGTGGAAATCCGGAGAAAAGCAGTACAGTGTGTCAGGGAATAGGAATTGTCAAAATTCTTCATTGAGAAACTATGCTCATGGAGAGCAAAGCTGTGTGGTCTCAGAGAGACTGATGCCTTTCACTCCTGCAGCAGAGGGTAGAGTCTATCAGAGAATGAAAAATCTTTGAAGTAGAGGCTTTGGTACAGGAAATTTGAGGAAAAAGAAATAGACTGTTTCTTTTTGCTTGCTTAGAGTAAGTGCTTGATTTTCTCTGCCGGCTTTCATTGAACATTCCTGTCCCTGAAGATGGTTAATCAGGAGCAGATCTCAATATGCTGTTCAGTCTGTACCAGCCTCAGACCCTGAGCTGAATACACAAGTCAAGTAAATTGTTGGCTGCAGGGCTCAGGTGAGTGTAATGCAAACAGCTCCAAGACAACTATGCCAAAGCCAACAGCTGTCTCTGATCACCTTTTCCCACCTATAGGTCTTAGAAAAAACACATATTATTCATAAGCATGAAAGTTGCCCTTCCTAGCTTTTTCCTGAGACAGAGCACAGAAATGTCACTGTGAAAGTCTGCAGACAGAATTTTTTGTGAGTGGGTTTTATTTTCCACTCCTGAGCATGGTGTGAAAACTTAGTAGCTGCTGAGTTGAAAAATCTGATTTGTCAGGAAACTTTCCATGAGTTCATGTTGGTAGAGTAGCACAGAGACACTATCAAGTGTCCATGTGGCTTTCGTTGTGGAAATTTCAGCTAGGGTAATTACTGAGTAACCTATTTTATCAGCAGAGACCATTTGGGGAATCTAATGGCGTATCACCTCCTTGTTCCTGGCAAATGTCCCTGTCTTAAAAAGACATTAAGTGATAAGAATCAGAGAGGAACATAAATCCTGCAAAGTAGAACAGCAGGGACTTCAGCTAGGTGGATGTGATCAGTACATGGAATCCAATTATCTTCAGAACTATTAGGCTTAATTTCAATAGGGTAAAACTGGAAAAGAGAATGTACAAGAGTAGAGATTCCATCAGAATACTGAAAAACATAGTAGGGGTCCTCTTATCTGAGACAGAAACTGAGCCCAAGACATGCAAACAGAGAAAATTTTTGTTGATGGAATGTACGGTACAAGAAAATGGTCTTAATTGCAATATTCCTGCAAGAAAAGGGTAGAATCTGGAGAATGGGTTATTATTAACTCACACCTGACATGTCTTTCAGTAAAGGTTATTTACAATTGCAAAACTACAGAGACAACAGCACCAGCATAGGTTTTTAAAAGGTCTGGTATTTAAATTAGTCCAGTGGGAATGGGTTTCTTCCCATAACCTCAATTTAGAACTTGATCCATGTTCAAGTCACCTTCACAATGCAAAGTTTCTCAGACAACAGGGTTTTATTAAGATGAATGACAACTTTATTATTTTTAACTGTTTGTAAATCTGTTACTCAGAACTTGAGACAGAAAGAAAACTCAGGCGTGGAATGGGCATATGCTGCTCAAACTTGAGGAATATCTGTTTGCATTTGTACCTGCTGAGAAACAGATACAAACAGCAACCCAAGACTTCAAATGACTGCAGAAAGACTCTTTCTAGGACCTGAATTAACATGTTTTAAGTTAATTCAGGCAGCCCTGACACCATTACAAATATAACCTAAGGTAATCATGAGAAAGCAAATAATTAAATATTTAAAAAAATTTCTACACTTTTTTAATTTACTAATGTTATCAATCAGGAAAGTAGTATAGAAAAAGAATGGGTTTCACTTTGTCATCCCATATAACCAAGAGCATTTAAAAAAAAAAAGAGGTTATTTTCTCTTAGATGCATTTTCATTGTATTTTGAGGTAGTTCTGCCTGTACTTTTCCTGTAAAGATGCCACAATTCAAACACTCAAAGCATTTTGAATTCTTCTTTTTTTTATATTTATATAATAAGCCAGAAACTGGAAAAAAAACCTTTTGAACAAAGTCAGAGAAAAGAGATGACTGGAACGAGACATTAAAATAAAGTGTTGAATAAAATAGTGTTTCCTGTTCCATTGTATGCTTTGGAGTGGTATCTGTCATTGATGTTTTTTTCTGTCAGCATTTATGGATTGCAACAAAAAGTCCTGAGATTTCCAAGACCTGGCTGTGTGTCTGCTCACAGCTCTTCACAGCCATGGTCCAGCTGCAGGCAACAGGCTTCCCGGGCTCTCACTGTTTCTGTCCACTCTAATTAATCCTCTAACAACTACCTGGGAATGTTTTGTTGTTCTCCAGGACTGAGCAGTCTCTCGTCCAGGAAAATTGGCCTGGCCCAGAGAGTTGCACAGAAATAAGCAATAACTGCTCGAGTCCAAGCTTAGAGAATCTTGGTTTATTCATTTCATTTTTGTTTTACCTTTAGCAGTTTGCTCGTCACTGCCTATCTATCTGTGTAAATTTCTATAATGGTAAGGAATGGTTAGGGTTTGTCTCCTTTTTTGCAGACCAGTTTTCTTCATTATTCATTTATTTTCAATTTTTTTTTCTGCTATATGTAAGATACATGAAGATTGTCCTGTCTGGTCTCATCTAACGAGAGGCTGAACTTTTGGAGGAGCGGTTAATACAGATTTCAGTGCCCGGAGGTGAAGCATATGTGAATTCCCTACTGTTTATTTAGCCTTTTTTTATTTGGCAAGGGGAGGAACAAATAGGCTATGAAATCTCCCAGACAATTTGAAGCAAGGTTGTATGTATACTGCAGACACCATAAGGGTACCAGATTATGTCTGGAGCAGAGCTGGTTCTCAGTCAAGAACAAACCCTTTGTGGAGCACACCAGGGCACTCCCACGGTAGTGTGTACAGGGATCTTGACTCTTGGAGAGCAGCAATTACACCAGGCGTAGTAGAGTGGCTTCCACACAAGACACAAAGGGGAGAACAGCCACCAAAAGTCTGAAAGAGAACTAAGGATTAAGCAAAGTCTGAAGCCAGACATATCTGTCTAAATACATTTCTGAAGACGTTGTGCTTTGTGAGAATTGTTGACATTTGAGTGGCAGTTACATTATATATCAGGGCAAACTCAGTTTTCAGAGGAGGGATGGCAGGGATGAAGGACTGTTGTCAGAGATTCTGTCATACCTAACAGCCTAGGACAGGAAATCTGGGGTTGATTTCCTGATCTGAATGAAACACAGTGGGAATAATGAAAATGATCCACAAGCTGATGGGCAGAGAATTAGCAAAAATAAACAGGAAAGACAAAGCGGATTTATCCTGGGTTGAAATAATAATGTAACCACAAGTCTCTTTATTTCCTAGGTACATGTTCAGAAGGATGGTGTGTGGAGGGGGGAGGAAGGCTTCATAATGGAGGGTGAGTGAATTGATGGTCATGTTTACCTTTTTTGAGACTTCGGAAGGAATCCTTGTCCATGTGTACTGGAACGATGCATGTATTTAAAACTTTGTGTTCTACCTAGAATAGCTCCAAGAATTACCCATAAAAAGATTTTGACTATCACAAGTAAAAATCATTATGGGAACAGAAAACATTTTTTCACAGTGATGTGTCCAGATATTGGACCTTTCTTGCAAGGTTTAAGAGCTTAACTGGACAATGCCATGGGCAAGCTGCCATGCATAACTCCAAAATTGTTCCTGTCCTGAGCAGCCAGTTCTGACATTTGGATGTGTCTTCCAACATAATTTTTTCTATGATTTTTGCATAATATCTTATTGGTTTTGCTTTTGGGTTTTGGGGTTTTTTGTTTGTTTGTTTGGGGGTTTTTTCTTGGTTGTTTTGATTATTTTTTTTTCCTAAACAGCTGGTGATCTTTTCTGCAATTTGCATAAAAATACCAGAAGTTTCAAGGGATTTGAGTATGTATTTACTGGTGATCTTGAGACCTACGTGTAGCAGTTCATACCCTAACACTGCCTTATGCTGTCTAGCAGCCTTCCCTTTAGATAAGGCTTACCTCTGCACTTGCTTTTGGACACAGAAGATCTGAGTTAAGCTGTTGGCTTAGCCAGTGGCTTTCAGATCTTTCCCTTTAATATCCTGGATAAATTACAGGAATTTTTCTAAGTAGATCCTAAAAATCACTCAGAGACTTCAGAAAATGCCATATTCTATCCCTTCATCTGCAGCTAGAGACGGTAATAATTTTCCATGTTGCAGGAGGAATTGTGAGGATTCATGCACCTGTGTTTGCATGTCATGCAGCTTGTAGTGATAAGTGGCTTTATAAGTGTGTGGATAATTCAATTAAATCTATTCCATTTTGAGTGTAATATTACATACTCCATAAACTCAGCCATGTGGAGACACCAGCATTTAAAAATACATGTTCACTTCAGAAATACATCCAGTATTAAAAGTTGCTTTAAAGCTTGCACAGAAATTCTGTACACACAGTATATGGAAGGAATTGACATCCTTTCTAACTTCCATCAAGAGGTCACCTCTCAAAAGAAACAGAATTATCACTGGCATGGCACCAGAACTCACTCAGGAAAACTTAGTCCTCACTTAGCAGGCAGGCAGGAAAAGATGTGTTTGTTCATTAACAGCACCTCTTCAAAGCAGAGAAAAACCTGGAACCCTGAGTTTTGAGAACAAGTCACTCCAGAACAAGCTCCCATCAGTGGTGGCTTTTAAATCACACATGGAGAAAGAGAGAAACATGATGCCATTTGCTGGTGTAGGCTGGGGTAGACCTTTGAAATACTGATTTCACCAAAGGGGGTGTATAAAGACATGATAGGAATTAAAACCTCCAAACGGGTCCAAACAGTCAGCTTGAAAGATCTGCTTCATTCTGACCATGTTTGTCTGGTGGCACATTGTCAACAGTGCTGTCCAAACTGTGACTGATGGGAAGCAGCAGAAAGGCGTTTTGTTCCATCTAAAGCCATGACAATGAGAGCAGCTAAAAGGCATCAGCAATTAGAGCCCAGTGACTGTCAGGTCGATTGTGCTGTGACTCTTTGGGAATGGTTCAGCCAAGCTGACAAAGGTTTTCCTGACCAGCACAGGACCAGCACAGGACGTGACAGCACCTGACCAGTGAGAGTTGTTGCAGTCCCCAACTGCTCTGGAAACCTGCAGATCCTGCAGCTTGGCTTGCAGCCACAGTGACACTTGGGTCCTCAAGCAGAAAGGCCTCAACACATACAAACTAATCATATTAAGGACCTTTACATGGAACTGTGGCATGAGTACAGACAACTTATTAACAGCAAGGCCAAAGTCAGTCAAGGAAACTGAATGTCATTGTTGCTGTCTAACCTGGGAAACAAGCCTCTAATCTTGATGCTGGAGTGAGATGGCAGCTGTAACTGGTAGAGTAAAACAAACCACTGCAGCAACATTTGCAGAAGGCCTGGTCCTGCTCAGTGACTCCTGGGAAGGAAGGAGCAGGAACACCTGGATCATGGAGTCATTCTTGCTGATCAAAAGAGCCAGATTAAATAGTGCTATGGGTTTCAGTTCAAACTGTCTTACCAGTCATGCTCGTTCAACAGATGTGAGACCAGGCCTGGGAAGTATGCACTGGAAATCTGTGGTCATTCCACGTGAGGTGGTCTGCCAGTAAAAATGGGTCCTTTTATTAGAACACCAATGCCAAATGCAGCTGAAACTTGGTTGATCAGAAAGAGAAGATCATGCTAATGTACATTAAAACTTATGTATAAGTTCTTTCTGTTTAACATATTCTCTGTGCCAAGCAGAAAAGTCAGACTTGAAGGAAACCTAACACTGCAGCAAGGATGCCAGCATTCAGAAGGTTGTTAAGGAATGTCTCTTTTCTTCCTTTCACATGCAGCAGTTCGCTAAACACCAGTACTAGAGATGGAGTGTGGGGTGTGATGAGATTCATTAGCTTCATCCCCATCTGTAGCCTTGCTGTCAGCACAGGATCACCCCCTTCAGCAACATCACAGTCTGCCAGATATCCTTGATGGAGGAGTATGAAATGAACTTGAAATACTGTAACACTGTGGCTTGCAGCAAAAAAAAATATAAAAAATAGGAGAGATCTCACTGAAATTGAGACGTGGAGATATGGGAGTCAAACTCATCTCAGCACTGGCAATGGAGATAACAAAGGGCAACAACCACAGACTGCATCTTGAGCATTCTGGGCTGGATACTGAGTATGACATTTCCATTATCAGGGAAGGGTAGCGGTGGAATAGGTTGCCCAAAGAAGTTGTGAGATATCCACCCTTGACTCATCACCCAAGACTCGTCTTAGACAAAATCACATCTGAGTTGATCTAGTGTTTTTTAGTAATCCTTCTTCAAGCACGAGGTTAGACTGGAGGCAGTGGAGGCTTCTTGAAACCAAGGAGAGACTTAAGGCAACAGATGATCATGAAATGTTACAATTTTCTCTGACCATAGTTACGTCTTCACTCTACAGTTATAAAATCAGAGAATCATAAATCACAGAATGGTGTGGGTTGGAAGGGACCTTAAAACTCATCCAGTTCCAACCTCCTGCCACAGGCAGGGACACCTTCCACTAGACCAGGTTGCTCAAAGGCCCATCCAACCTGGTCTTGAACACTGCCAGGGATGGGACAGCCGCAGCTTCTCTGGGCAACCTGTGCCAGTGCTTAACCACCCTCACAGGAAAGAACTTCTTCCTAAAACCTAATCTAAATCTCCTGCCAGTTTAAATCTATCCCCTATCACTATCTGCCCTTGTAAAAAGTCCTTCTCCAGCTTTCTTGTAGTCCAGTTTAGGTATTAGAAGGCTGCTCTATGTTCTCCCCAGAGCCTTCTCTTCTCCAGGCTTAATAAACCCAGCTCTCTCAGCCTGTCTCCATAGCAGAGGTTCTGCAGACCTCAAAGCATCTCCATAGCCTCCTCTCAACTTGCTCCAACAGCTCCATGCCCTTCTTATGTTGGGGGCCCAGAGCTGGATGCAGAACTTCAGGTGGGGGTCTCATGAGAGCAGAGAAGATGTGGAGAACGCCCTCCCTCATCCTGCTGGTCATGCTGTTGGTGATGCAGCCCAGGAGCACACACTGCTGTGTCATGATGAGCTTCTCATCAAGCAACACCCCCAAGTCCTTCTTCTGACACTAAGATAACAGCCCACATAGCTGTTGCTATGACTATTTTTTTTATCTTCAGTACACCCTTAGTCATTAATTATTGGGGAGGGATGTTATTTTTTTTCTGGAGAAAGGCTATATGTGTTCTTCAGTTGGTGTGATTTTGGACAAGAAAAATCAGCTGCAAATGTGTTCATTTATCTTGCTGGCTAGCACTTCTGTTGTCTTTCCCTCCACACAGCTTGTATAGAGGTGTGAGTCTTGTTGAAGAGAATACATAACACATCATCTTTGTTCATATTCCTTTCTGATAACTACCCTAAAGACTTAAAAATGCATTCAAGTTTCCAAGGCCTAATATGTTATCAAAACTGGTGAGATGTTTGTGCATTTGTTCTTATCCCAGGGCAAACAGCAGGCAATATATAAATTATTCCAGATTCCCTCCATTGACAGCTGTGCACCTAAATAAATTACTTCCTACTTTCTGCGGGCTCTAAGTATGCACCATTACCACACAGCTAAAACGGGAAAGGTTGTAGATATCTACAGATAAGCACATTACCTGGTGCTTTATTTGTCAAGGCAAAGAAATAGGAAATTTTAGGGCACAAGTCACCTTTTATGTTTTAAAAGTCTGGTTAGGGTAAGATGAAAAATACCCAGAAAGCACCTATTCCTTCCCATTATCTACACAGAGAATATAGGCAAAAGCTCAAATGTGGCACTGTGGTCATCATTTGGTATCTGGCCTTGTGAATCCCACTCACTGTCACTTTTTAAGTCAGCTCTATTGTGTGTCTGACATCTGAACTTAGAATTGTCTGTCAGTAAAGAATCACTATTATTTACAGGATATTTGTAGAGTTTTTCAGGAATTCATGTTGGTCCTGATGCTGATGAATATTTCCTACTTTATTCTGGGTATAGATAAATCAATGTCAGACAATAAAGAAAGATGAAGACAAGACAACAGTGCCCAGACTTGTCCTTTTGATGCGTCTTACAGAAAATCATCTTCTTTTCCATCCCCAAGCTTCCACTCTAGAACCAAATCTCAGGCACATCAGCCGTGTACCACAGCTCTATCCATCTGAGGTGGGGACATGGAGAGGATATTTGGCTCAGTTCCTTCAGCCTTTCAGAAGTGTATCCCATGAATGTAGTCCAAGCAAAGAACGACCCTTTCTAGTGGAGAATGGAGTGCAGGCTGTCTTCCCGGATGGGAACAGCCAGTACCTGGTCTAGTAGTCCTGGTTTCTTGGCAGGGTTGTAACAAGAAACAATTTCATATCATGGGCAGAAAATGTATTTTGGGTTTTCTTCTCCAGTCTTCTGCTCCAGGAAAGATCATTGTCAATTCAGTATCCCATTAAACTGTTTCTTTGGTAATAAATGTTGACAGTTAAATTTTAACACCCAAAATATATTGTCTTCTCTCTATCATCTAGTTGAGGGACCCTCTTCCTTAGTCCATTCTCTTGCCTGCTGTTCACAAACTTTGGAAAAAGTTGAGATTTATGTCAGTTCCTGTGCCTGCCCTAGTACCATTAACAAATTGAAATCTTCAAAAGGATCTTGCTGATCATTCTGCCAGTGAGCAGAGAAATCTCTCAATGCCTTTTAGCAGGCAATGGGTTTGTTTTCAGTCCAGATCTAGTTATTTTTGCCAAGTGGAACTGATTTAAATACTGGCCATAGTGACAGTTGTGTACATAAGGAAAAATAAGCTGTGGTGAGGCCTTGTTTGAAGCATGGAGTGCCTGGAAGTGGGAAACCTAGCTTTCACTAAGTCTGTGGCAAGTTTTCCTTGTGAGATAAATTGGAATTTGATTGACCTTAACCTGAACAATCTGAGTTCCTGACCTGAAATATTTCCTATAGTCTGTCTCTTAGGGAAGATGCCAGGTAATAAATTATTTCTTGCTCCTGTAACTAGACCCTACAAGAAAGTGGTGAAGTAACGCATTGTAGCTGTGAAAAAGGAGGGGCTAATTGGACAGTCCAATGTCAAAGAGAAAGATTAAATCGTTTGCTGTGCTTGTGGGAACAAAACAATTTAGGTTAGTAGTGAAGTGTATTTGCAGAGTATATTTGAAATTTGTAAACAGAATTATTCCCTGAGGAAATGCAATTCTCATAGCTCTGTTCCCTATGAGAGGAACCAAAATGCACAGCAGCTACACAACACATCCTGAAGTTTGAATCCTTATGTTCAATCCTATGTAACAAATGCTTGTAAAGAAATTACAGACCAAGAATCACTCACAGATGTGATTTGACAAATATATTCTTCCTCTGGACTGTTGCGAAAAGCAAACATGGTAGGAATATCAGGATAAGAAAAGGCTTATTTAAAACCAGGAGAAAATATTTGCTGAACATCTCTTGAATATTCATAGTTTAAATGACTGAAAAGAAAAAGGATTCATGTTCAGTCTTGTTTTGCTGTTTAGAGATTCTTCGTGTTAACAAATCTACTGTGTCTATCTAATGTATCCATCTACAGCCCATGGTAGGGGATGGAACTAGATGATCTTTAAGGTCCCTTCCAACTCAAACCATTCTATAATTCATTCTATGTTTTTTTGGTATGCCTTAAAATAGTCTGATCTACATTAAAGACAGTCACATCCATAGCTGTATGCACCCTGAAATAAAGCAGTTCTAACCTTTGGCTAATGCATCATTCCTACAAGGGAATAAAGGTTTTCTCAGCATAGCAGTCTCAACTTTTTCACTATTCCTGCAGCACTTCACAATTTAGGCTTGTCAACTATTGATACTCAGGCAGAAAGATACTACTGTTGTGGGTGGGTGTGGAATTTGAACCAGCTGTCTCCCACACCCACTTTTTAAGATGATGAACAGGGAAGAAAACAACCCTGAGAGGGATGGAGAACCTACAGATCTGTACAATCACTCCCGCTCAGCGTGAGTTGGAGCATGTGAGGCGGACTGTCTCTGCAGCTCTGCACCTGGTGAATGAGTACACAGGGTGCTGAGCTGCATTGATATGGGGGCCTCATTGTAAGCCTTGTTGTCAGATGTCAGTACTGGGTTATGGAGGATAGTTATAAGTTTTCTTATCTTTGAGCACTGACAGAAACACTGCAATTTGATAAACATAAAATCCCCCAGATTTAAACACTAGATTATATCCTTTCACATTATAGGCCACTGGGTGCTCACACAGTAGTTAGATGACCAGGAACTGTAACTTCTCTTTGATTAGATTTTTTTTCATATGTGCTCTTGTGTATGTTTGTTATGGCTGAGTAAATCCTTTTGGGTTCTTTGGTAGATCCCAGTACCCTGGCATAACACCACATACCTCTCTGCACTAGTGCCATCCCAAATACCGTCACCCTCCTGAATACATATTACTGTCTTCATCCTGGATATCACGGTGTCCCAGAAGTTTTGTTAACCTGTCAATAGAAAGTTCAGTGAGGAGACAGTGATGGATTGTGTATGTAAATTACCTCTTGACTGCAGGAAACAAGCGATTTATGATACATTTACATATCTATTTGCAGAACTCTGGTTTGTGCTGCAGCTTTGCTAATGCTTACATATGGGACCAAATCTTATCAGAGCCCTTCTCATTTGTTAACTAACACCAGCAAATAAATTAGATTGAGAAAGGACCTACAGAAGAGACTATAATGATAAGGCCAATGGGATCCTAAGAAGGTTTGATCAAGAAATTCCTGGCAATTCCCTCCCTCCCCCCTCCGCCTTTCAAAGCTGTCAGCTTTTAATGGAAATGAGCATAGCATTTCAACAGAGATGTCATGTCTGGTCAAGGAAGGGTATGACTTAAGGAGCAGTAGTTCACTGTTTATTCCAGAAGTTTTGGGACTGCAATTCAGATCTGTCTCCTAGCAGATTTAGACCAAAAACTTGCAGTCAGACTCCTGTCTTACTGTGAGGTGCTGGTGCCGAGCGTGAGATTTAGTCTTTAGTGAGCTCCTTTAGTGACCACCTAAGAGCTCTTTAATACAAATGGTTTTCTCCAATCCATTCACTGTCCTCTAGACACTCTCTGCTTCAGCTTCCTGTTTGTTTTCAACCACCCAGTTTTCATGTTAGCTGAATACAAAAATAAAACAATTATCAGAAATAAACGAACACCTGTACCATTGCCCAGGAGAGAGCATTGTGTGGGGATGTGTGTGCCTGAACAGGCTTGTAGTACTAGAGAAATGACAAGTCTTCTCCCAGTCAGTCACAGTTCTTAAAAATATGAAGACTCAATACACAGAAAACAACATCCTAGTTACATACACAGATTCCCACTATAAGAAAGCTCTCTGGGACGAAGCAGAATCAGACTGCCACAGGCAGCTGCATATGAACTAGCTGCCTTTGTCAACATTATCACTCTAGGACCCTGTCAGTACCCAAGGGAGAAATTTGTCAGAAGACATGCTGCAATAATACTGCATGAATAATGGTCAGGTTTCATTACCAGTTACTCTGGAGGTTCCAGCAAGGCCAAGAATTGTCAGCCCTGTAAACTGAATAGCATTTCTGCCTTTATGAATGTGAGGAAAACCACATCAGGAGGGAACCTGCATCTGCTCATGGGAGCTGTGCAGTGAGCAAGCATCTACTGTCCACAAAAGCTTGCAGGGCAGGGGAAGGATTTGCTACACCAGAGCAAAATCCCATGTCTGTTGTCAAGAGCTTGTAGCCACTGCTATTTCAAATCCTTCACCCAGAACAGCTCAGCACTCATGGGATTCCTTTCAGTAGTTGCTATTTATCCTATGGATGCTACAGCAAGTGTGGAGGCCACCAATAAAACATCACTCTACTCACAATCTCTGGGGTCTTTGTAACCCAGTACTGTCGTGGAGAGAGGAATTACCCACAGCTGCCAGAACAGGTATATATTTTCCCCCTGCTGATGTCCATAGCATTGTTACTAACTGTAAGAAGGGTTGGAACAGTTTATTTTCAATGAATATTGCGAAACAATCCTGACAAAAGAAGCTCCACATGATTAGTGTTAGCCAAGTAAACAGAGCTGACAGACAAGAACTGACACAGAACATCACAGAATAAAACCTCTCCCACTTTGGCAGGCTCCAGTAGCTTGGAGGACAAAACAACTGCTTGTTCTTCAATTAAGCCTAGCTCTTAGGAGCATAAAGGCTCATTGCCCTGAAGAAACCATTTACTGATAATTGCTCCTTTCAGATTTGTAAACATGGTTCTTCCCAGTACAAAGATAACTCATCTGAAGAGTTGCACGCTTTCAAGGAGGACATAGAAACCTAACACAACCTGTTCAAACAAGCTCATTCTTCAATGTCATGTATTGTATTCTGGCAGTGAAAAGCCTGTGAGCAGGCTAGAGAGCATGGGCTACTTCCTGAAGTGTTTTGATAGCAATTTCAGGGAGGGGGGAGAGGTAGGAAGGGAAAGGAATAACTGTTGGACCAGGGCAATTTGCAAACAGAAAAGGAGAATAAATTACTCATTTAAGGGTATTTGTTCATTCTTGATGCATGTGTTATAATTCCCTTTGTGTTCTCTTTCCCTGAATTGCCCTGATCAGGTTATGGTTGACCTTCTTTATCTTTTTAAACAAGGCATTGACTTTGTTTCTATTTTTATTGAACTATATAATCTCTTTATGGACTTGGTGACATTAATATCCTCAGGGGAATGTCTCGATTCCAAGTTGGTGAGCTGTTTTTCTTTCCTTTTCCCACTATACACAGCAATGGCATTACTACTGGCAATTAATTCAATAATCCACTGGATTGAGAAGCACCTTTCCAGGAATCTTCATGAAGTGACTTGTGAAAACATCAGGCTTGATTAGATTTTTAAACTGATCATTCCAAAATGATAGTAAGATTTGTGGTTC
Organism: Pezoporus occidentalis; assembly: GCF_034315485.1. NCBI lineage: Eukaryota > Metazoa > Chordata > Aves > Psittaciformes > Psittacidae > Pezoporus > Pezoporus occidentalis. The sequence goes on from NW_026914180.1 coordinate 682,727, forward strand.
AACAAGTATAAATAAATATGCAGATTTAATCTGCTTTAATCTACAGCCAAAGAATTTTTATGAAATTGTGAAAGAAACTAGAGAGGTATCACATGGGTTATAATACATAGAATTTGGAAGATTATTTAGTTACAAAGATCAGTCTACTGATACACAGCGAAATTTAGTGACAACGGGATAGATGCAAGGTTGGGACAAGTGCAGGGACATTGAGATTATTCAAACTTCCCACAGCCGGAAGTACCAGTTGCTGACCAGTAGAAAATGCTAAAAGAATGTAGGAGTAAATACATCAGAAACTCTTGAGTTAAGCACTTGGGTTCAGAACACAGCGGATCCCTGGGGACAGATGTCCGAATCTACTATGGCAAGGGAAGGCAGGAGAGTATTTCCTTGGATTGTTTCTAGGATTTGCATTTAGTTGAGGGGAAAAAAAATCCATTGACTTCAAGGTCCCTCAAGATTTCCACCCCAAGCGCTGCACAGTGGTTTGCTTGTAAGGTAATTTAAGCAGCATCTGGGGCAGAGCTGCAAGCCTGAACCATCCTGACAGCTCCCTGTTTTCCTTCATTTTCTCAGAGAACTCATCACTTGTCTCTGAGCTCTTTCCTGATGTTCAGATGAAAACATCCTGACTTTACTCCTGGTGAAGCCAATGCAAAAGTCTGACCTTAAGTGCTGCATCCTTATCTGCTTTATTTTCTCCTACACTGAGAAATCAATGCATGCCAGGAACAGTTTCTGGAGTATAATGTTCTCTCTTGTCAGTGAACAATTTGCTGCTGGGCACAGCTGAGGCCTAAGCCAACCAGCATCTCCTGTACAGGTCAGGAATTAACAGGTCAGCATCTGTTTCCAACAGGCTTTCTGGTTACAGGCCCCTTGTTCAATACAATAGACATGGAATGACCTAAGCTGGTTGTTCCCCACGGCCAGGGAATGCATTTAACTTATGGGTACAAATGCCTGCTTAGACTCCATCGTACTGATGCAATGCAGTTTTGAAACCATGACCATAGGTATCCCAAAACAAAAGGCATCAGATAAGTGGCAGAGAGCTGCTTGCTTACCTGCCATGTCACACACAATTAACCAAAAACATTGTTTAGCACTCCCTGGAGGTCATTGCACACAATCATTGATTTATTGATAATGTGTTAGACAAACTGCTTTTGAGCACCTGCATGATTACAGTAGTCATGTATATTTAATCCTTCTCTTTTCCACAGATTTTCTGTCCAAGTGACCTCCATTTTCTTCATAGTTTTATTTTATGCTGCTGTTCTTCACCACAGTTGTGAAACACCCTCTGTTTAAAATCAACAGGAATGGTAAAATCTGAATTTGACTCGTATTGGAAAGTAATTATGATGCCTGGTTCTGCTGTTGCACAGACTGGTTTATTATCTTCAGCTTCCCCTACTTAGAACTTACCTTGAGTTACTCCCAGGCAAAGGAAAACAAACTTAGGCTCTTTAAAGCAGTCTTCCTAAAAATAAATTGACCAAAGCCCTCACCATGAGGGTCCTGCAGCAGCTGGGATTTCAGTGAAGAATTTGAAAGTCTGGCTCCACCTTCAGGGTCAAAAGCCTCAAGCTGACACAATAGGGAAATGCAACTGAGTATCCTATGGCAGTGAGTATCCTATGGCAGGAACAGCCAGGCAGTGTTCCCAAACACACACTGCTATTTTTAAAGGAGTTGTCTTATGAAGCGTATGACTTAGTGCTGCTGTTTTAAATAGGAAGTATGCATGCGTGTTCTGTTAGCTGGGTAAGCAAAGAGACTACCTTAATTACTGTATTTGTGAGTGTTTCAAATGGAGAGACGGTGCAGTGGACAAGAGTACATCAGGCTAGAAAAGGTTGTGGGGCTAGAATAGCAGCATTAAGTTAATGCATGAATATCCTGGATGGAAAAATGCCCCTAAGTCTCCTTAAATTTTCATGGCTATTATATTTCCATTACAAACTCCAAAAACCTGATCAAATAAGCTTTCTGACTCTCCTTGGCTGGCACACTATAGAAAGACGTCAGTGATTTGTTACATAAATTCTTTGATAACTCTGTGCTACCTACCAATATGGAAGAGCACATTAATTTCATGACACTCCACAATTCAGTGCTTCCAACTCACACCCTTCACTTAAGTTCCTATATCCTATACATCCTATAATTATCCTAGAAGTTCATACTTCACTTATTTCTCCAGCTTCCACAGTGGAGCTATTGGAAAGGCACTTCACAAAGAAAACCCAGTGAGCCCCCCAGATTTTTTCTGCCCTGACTAATTATGAAGAGTCCTAAATACTTGATGCAAAGGAACCAGATAATCCCAGTGAATATAGGAAAAGACTTGTAAATAAGCATCTATGTTCATAACCTCCCTTTTGGAGGACTTCTTATGATTTCTAAAAGTTTATCATTGACAACACCGATTTTAAAAATCACTTCTGATCTGAATACTCACCAGAAACTGCCCAGAAGCAAGTCAGATGGGAATGTGCTAAAGCACAGTGATGGCTTAGCTTGCTCTTTCTAACAGTAATAGTTCTTGGATAACTTTTCTTCAGATCTTAGTAATTACAGACAAGATTAGCTAATCCTAATAATTCAGGCTTAGCAATGGGGTTTGTTTGTTTAAAAAAAGGTCTTCCCAAAGCTCTTCAGCAATGAATGTAAACCCTGATTTATGATGCACAATGGAAGAAGAAGGAAAAAACCCAGCCTATCTTTTCTTTTCTTGGAGCTGATTCGTTACCTTATGGGTATTTAGTAACCTCCACTGTGACCAGTATTTCAGAAGTGTAATAGTTATATATATATAAGCAGAAATCACTATTCCATACGGCGGCAGCAGCAACGATGCTTCATGCTCACTCACTTTTCACTTCTATCTTTTTGCTCCCTTAGTGAGCTGTTATAATTCTTCTTGAGCCAAGCTGCTAGCCAGATCATTAAATCAATTGGGGTGAGAAAAAAAAAGCACTAAACACAGGTAAACTCTTTCACTGACTATTTCTATTACTTTGCACTTTCAAAAATGACACCTAAAAGCTCCTCAGGTTCACTGTCTTTCAGGAGGATGATATGTCTCTTTTGACTATAAACTCGAAATGTTTTGGGATTTAATCTGGAAAATTCTATTGCTGTCATTCAAGATGATTTGGCAAACATTCTTCAGCTCCATCATCAGCTCAGCCTTTGAAGGGAAAAACCCATGAAGTTAGAGACCATAAACTGTTCTTCCAGCAAGTGTTAAGCAGTTCAAGCTTCATTCATCTTGTTACAGAACTAAACAGCTGCTTATTGGAATAAAGGGATTACAGTCCCCTGTCAAGCTCACTTCTTTCATTTGCTGGATATAAAAGGATACCCAAACCTAATCAGACTGGGTTCATTTAGTTAATGTCTACTGGCTGAAGAAAAAGGGGGGAAAAAAGTAACTGTTAATGAATACTATATACTAAACTTCTATTTTAATCTACTGGTAGAGTAATGCTTGGCTTAAACTTTAAAAGCTTATTAGTATCACTTTAAAGTATATAGGTAAAAGTACTTCATAGGGGAAGTTCTAATTACTCATCTGAATACGTGCTTTTCTTCAAACTGTTCCACAATTTTGTCCTCACTGCTATCCAGTGCCACAATTCTTATTTCCTTCATTTGTAAAGATATCTCTCTCTCCCCACGGATGAGGTTTTGCCTGTGGTGGGGTTGGTCACCTTAGGGCTTTGGTACTATGAGCTGTTTATGATGGCTGCTGATCAAGCCACTTCTCAAGTAATGAAAAATTGCTCACCACCTTGTGGGGGTTTGGCATTCTTTGCAAAGAGTTGGTGCTGTTCCAGGTTTTAGTAGACAGCTGTCAAGCAACAGCTCGTGCAACAGCACGAGCTATAAAATGCCTTTGTCAGGGAGTGATGGTCAGCTGCTCCCTGAGGTGCAGAAATACAGAAACTATGTCCAACTCTGGGGCCCCCAACATAGGAAGGACATGACCTGTTAGAGCAAATACAGAGTCCAGAATGACAGCCGTAACCTGGGCCGCCACACCAGCAGCATGAACAGCAGGTTAAAGGAAGGGATACTCTCCTGCTCTGCTCTGGTGAGGCCCACCCTGCAGTCCTGCATTCACCTCGGGGCCCGCAAAATAAGAAGGACATAGACCTGTTAGAGTGAATCCAGAGGGGGGCACAAAGATGATCAGGTGGCTGGAGTCTCTCTGCCATGGAGACAGGCTGAGAGAGCTGGGCTTATTAAGCGTGGAGAAGAGAAGGCTCTAGGGAGAACATAGAGCAGCTTCCAGTGCCTAAAGGGGACAAAAAAGATGGAGAGGGGCTTTTGACAAGGGCTTGTAAAGATAGGACAAGGGGGAATGGCTTTAAACTAAAAGAGGGTGGATTTAGATGAGATATTAGGAAGAAGCTCTTCTCTGTGAGGGTGGTGAGGCCCTGGCACAGGTTGCCCAGAGAAGCTGTGGCTGCCCCATCCCTGGCAGTGTTCAATATCAGGCTGGATGGGGTTTTGAGCAACCTGGTCTGGTGGAAGGTGTCCCTGTCTGTGGTACGTGGCTGGAACTAGATGAGTTTTAAGGTCCCTTCCAACCCAAACCATTCTGTGGTTCTATGATAACCAAGAGTGATAAACCAGTCAGCAGGGCTACCACCCCACTGGCCAAGATCCTGCCTCACAGCAGCCCAAAGCAAGGCAAATCCAGACATGGCACCAAGGTTCAGTCAAAAGTCCAAATAGTCAGGCAAATTGATGCTGATGATTCAAGTCCAAGGTTAGGCCAGGAAGTCAATGTTAAGATCAGGTCTAGCAATAATAACCAGAGTCAGACATAGTCCTGTGATTGCCACACAGGTCCATGATGACAGCCAGCCCAAGGTGAAGCTGGGAAGTCAGCCTGTGTGTCAGTCTTTATCTATGGCACCCATGTCCAAACACAGGTATGACATATCTGTTTCCCTGAGTCTGTCTTGATTTCTGATGTAGCAGAGCATAAAATGAAGCCCTGCTTCACAGGAAACTTTTCATCCCAGTTAGAATCAGGGCATTTTTGAAAACTGGCATTTAGGTTATTGAGTACTTCTTAGTTTCCATAGGAAGAATATAAGCAGAACAGAGTAACCAAATGAGGATAATGCCTCCTTAAGGTCAGATAGCTCTTGCCTGAAGGGCTGGAAGCAAGTTGAGTCCCCAGAAATCCAACTGGATGCTGCTGAAATGCTACAACCAAAGAGTCAAACAAGAAACTGTCTCCCTGAAAAGCCTAACAGGCCTTAATTATGAAGGTGGTATGAAGCCTTCCAGCATAATTTGACTCCTCAGTCTTGGATAATACAGAATTCATTGTGGTAGTTCATTCTTACTGATGACCGTAGTCTTTTTCTCTTGGTAAACCTCTATAATCTGTGCATTTATCACCTTCACGCTATGCTACAGTGACTAACTCATTGACTGGACACCAGCAACTACAGGACAGGACTATTTGTATCCTCATGGCTCTGCCAATTCAGTGGTTCTCAAAACAAGGCATGTAAAAGCCTAGGACAAACTTCTGTGTGCCACTGGTATCTGTCTATGGGACAATCTGCTTGAGAAGTTCAAACAGCTTCATTTCCTGTTTTTCTTCAGGAAAAATTTCAACACCTCAGTTTTGGAAATCTCTCCCATTTTGAAATTATCCCACAGTTTCTCTCATCACCACAAAACAACTGAGCCAAAACAACACTGTAGCCTTAAATACATTCTGAATCTAAGAAGGAGAAATGCCAGAAAATCTGTACAGTACTGCTGTTGCTCTTGATTGTATATGGAAAGCAATAACATATTATTGTGACAGCTGACAGCATCTGTCTCCAAAGCAGATAGATTATGGATATGTCTCCTGGGAAATATCTACGTTCTGCAATGTGCTGCCAAGGCTGAGATACTCGTCTAGTCTCAACTAAGCTAATTCTGGACATGGAAACAATATAGTTGTGTTAGTAGGATGTTCCACTCAGATAAATTAGCCTTTCTAGTTGACCCATCATAGCTCCATTTTTAGAGAGATATGGCCTGTGAAACAATGAGTTTCCATGACTGTCATCCAGAGCTTCCCAAAGGAGAGCACACATTACTTTAGGAGACAACAATGGCAGACCCATGGGTAAAACAAACTAGTTTCAGAAGAAGTAAAATATGCCAAATTAATCAGAGATTAGTCATGGCTTCTTGCTTCATTGCTAGAATCAACCTAAATTTATGCTGATTATTGCACTGGAGTGAGCCCTGATAACAGTATTTACCTCCTAAGATTAAAGTTTTCATGTCCATGAAGATTTGTGTGCAGTCAGCCAGATTTCCAAGGTCAGATGGCATGTCTTTTTATTTAAAAAACCTCAATAAGTTTTTCTTCTATGAATTTGCCTCCTCTATTTCAATATGTATTCCAATATTGCTTATTAATTCTGTGTATTTGTGTGTTTTCTACATTTTCCTCTTCTGAATAAATCTGTGGGAAATGCATGGCTTAATTAAAACTGGAGAAAGAAAGAGATTTTCTTTTTCACTTGAAATTCTGGCAAGTACAAAAAAAAATTAATTTTAAATGGATAATAGAAAAAATCCTCATGAAACAAAATTAATAATATCAAAGGTTGGTTGTTTGGGGGGCACTAAAATTTTTTCATTGTGATTTCTTCTCCTTTTGTTTCATGGGAAATAAAGTAAACCAAAAAGCTATTTTAAAATAGAAAACAAGCCCTGCTGCTCCTGAAAGACTGACAAGAGAACATTTCTATGGATGTGTTCTATTCCGATTTTTTTCGAAACAGTGTTTTATCAAACTTGACTTATTTCCGTGATACATTTTTCTTTTGACAGGTTGACATTTCCCAGTGGGAAAACATTCCTTAGGAATATTTCTGATGGGTTGTTTCAGACGATCTGCAGTTCTTAAAGTAAAGGCACAACTTGTGGGATGCTGAAAAGAGTTATAATAATTCCGTAGGGGATTTTGGAAGCAGACAGCATTTCCTGTTCTGCCTTAATGAATTGCATAAACACTAGGGCTTAATGGAGCAGGTGACCTGATGTCTCTTTATCATGAGAACACGGAGGCTGTAGAAAATCCTTAATGTGAGAGTTCACATTTTGATTCTTAATAAGCATTCTCCTACTAATCTGTTAAATCTCCAGATTTAAATAGCTGCTCAGAATCTCAGCAGACTGAATTTACTATTAGTGAAAACTGCTTTTACTGAAAGGCATTTATTTCATGAAACAAATGAGCAAGACTGGGACTCAGCTTTTAAGCAGCTATCCCTACTGAGACTGATAAGAATTACTGCCTTCTGCATGAACAATGGCAAGATCTGGCTCAGTAGTTAGACCATTTTAAAGCTACGAAGCTGTATTGTCACTGGTACTAGTATGAAACCAGAATAATTTTGGCAAAGCTGACTTGCTCCAGCAATAGCACATTGTCTCTTTTCTGCTTCTGATGATGTTCTCACAAAGGTTTGTATATTTTCTTTATTAAAACCAAACCAAAACAACAAACATGTACTTTTTTGTCCTCTATAAAATGATGCTTGTTTGCGCTGTTGCTTGTACTGACAACCTGCCTTTAGACATTTTACTTAAACGCATGAACCCCGAAAATCATTATGTCCTCAATTATGAGACTTTTAGAATTATTGAACTTAGACCTTAACTATCAGAGAAAGACAAAGAGATTGTTAGTCAGTGGACTACAAATATGCATGGCAAATGCAAAAAATAAAGTGGTTGCTATGTTATCCTGTTTTCATTTCATAACAGTATTCTGTGAATTTGCAATGGACTATATTGCAAACACCATGGTGTCTGAAAGAGTTGGAGCCTGCAGAAGACGGTCAGAGAACATTTGTTCACTATTTCTTTCAATTTGAGAACTAAGAGTTGTAAAACAAAACCACCAAAATTCAGTTTCAAAACCAATAGCAGAAAATGATTCCTCACATTGCATGAACTGTTAAACTCCTTGACACAGCTTGTTGTGAAGGGGAAGAGTTTACATGGATGAAAAATAAAGGGCATATATAGAAATAAATATGGAGTATGGAATGTATGTGGACTAGATAAATTCATAGATTTTTATTCTTTTAAAAAAGGTAATAATAGCTTTAGATGCAAAGATATACCTCCTGACCTAGGAAATTGCTGGAACAGAAATTACCAGAGGCTGAGTAAATACTTCAGGACAGTACTATCTGCCTGTCGCATTTACTGCTAGTTATGCAGTCCCAGCCCATGAAATGGAGCTGGGCAGTGCTTTGTTTTGACTAGGCACAGCCATCGTTATGTCATTATAAAGCCTGTGGTACTTTTTCAACACTGTAATTCCAGGGAGGTTACTCCTTTTTTAACCTGGGGGTCACTGCTGTGCTCACACAGACCTGTCCAGCAGGCCATGGCATCTGCATTTTCTATTCACGGCAGTTGTTTTGGGAGGTTTTTTCGTAATCATTTATGCTTTCTCATGGTTGGTGATTCAGGTATAGAATTTCAGACTTTGGTTATAGAAAGATGGTGTGTGTTTATCTGTGGTGGTTTGTGAACTTGAGGTGATTGGAGCAGATGTGCTTGAAGGATGAATCTGAGATACGAATGTTTACCCAACACATTTATCCTTATCCATTTTCCACTGCTGTGTTTCCTCAAGTTCTTGGAAAGTTTATCAACATGTTTGTCATTGAAGTTTCCACTTACTTAAAACACTGCCTGTTGCTACATGAAATTAATCCAAAGACTGCAGACCTATTCACCTGACTGCAGACCTATTAATAACATTCTTTGCATGCTTCAGTAATCACAGACAAGCCATACATCTAATAAGTGCTTGTGAACTACTGTCAAGCTCCTTTTAAAACCTCATTAAGATTGGATTACCTGGTTATATTAATCAGTGTGGCCTTATGCCAGTGCTCCTCAGTCATACTGATTATTGTAACATATTGGACATGAGAATACAGGAAATGAAAAATTCAGAACCAAGGCTGAAAGAAAAGCAAGAAGCTGTCCCCGCAGCTCCTTTTTGTTTCATAGCGTTGTCCGCAGGTCAGCTGTGCTTTCAGCATCAAATTGTTACACAGTTGAGACACAGAAACAGTTGCTTTTAGTTTGCCTCCTATAAAGTCAGTAATCAATGCACCCACCATGCGGTGGAGAGGAGCTTTCTGCCTGTCATCCAAGCACAAAAATATTTATTGTTGATATAAACACCATATGCTTCACGCTTTGCATACTAATTCTGCATTTTATGGTTAAAACATTTTGGGTTTTTCCAAATTTACGGGTAGAGAAAGCAAAGAAGAGAAGACTTAACTTAAAACACATCAACAGTGGAACATGTGAGACCTTAATTCCTGGCTCTCATGCCCTTGCCCAAGCCAGCATACCATTAAAACATTTAGTGGCTAGTAAACATTTAGGCCAGTAAAACATTTTATGGTTTGGGTTTTTGTTTTTGTTTTCTGTTTTGTTTTTTTTTTCTGACTCCAAGAATCAAGATATCTGATGCTTGTTTAGTTTCTGCTTATTGTGGGAACCACACATCCTGGAAAGCCTCATAGTGTTAAGTCTTGCTGGATGGAGAGAGAGGTTAGAAGAGGCTGCAAATCAGTGGGCTTCCTACACAGAAAGACTGGCATAGTGTGAGAATTATATCCTAATGCTTCGCAAATTTCAGATAATCTACCATTTGCCTTCTGACAGCTTAGCATGGTGAGCCCCTTTACTGAACAGAGGAAGGAGAAATGGACATTCCCAGATATTGCTCTGAGTCCCCTTGGATATCACTGAAGAGAGATGCTGTCAAAAACGAGCCCTTGTTGAAGACAGCACCACAGGGGAAAGGTACTGTTGAGATGGGTCATCTGCTGCACTCGCTACCTCAGTGGCAGATTAACAAGAAGCAGATGTCAGGCATGTTTAAGGTTGATTTTTCCTCTTTTTAAGTTTTATTTCTGTAACCTAGAGTATTATTCTGTAAAGGATTTCCCCACTTGGCTCATTAGACTAAAACCTGCTGTCTTTGTTTTAATCCTGATTGCTGCTTAAAGTAGATGAACATGATTTCTCTGGGTAGAGTGATCAAAGGATCAGTTATTTTTTGTTTCCCTCTGCTGCAGAAGTTATTTAGATGGCAGGTATGGTCCCCTGCCAGAAAAGGGGTGAAACCTCTGAAGTAGGCAGTGCTTTGTGAAGACTCACTCAGCTGTGTGAAACTCCCTGTGCCATAAATGCTTTTTCTCTCTTTAAAAGTATTTTTGTCTGTTTCATTCTGTGTCCCTGTGATTTCTGTTTATCTTCTCCACAATTTTACACATGAGCCAGACCAGACTGTTCACTCGCTCAGCTTTCTGCTGATTCCATTTGCTTGATACCACCCTTGGCAGGGAGGGATGTTGAAAACAAGTCCAGGTATTTGAGGAAGCAGGATGTGAAGCATGTCTGTTCAATGTCTGGCTCCTAGCCCACACCACATAGGTACTGATGATAAATGAACATCACCTTTTGCCTCTTCAGGAGTTCTACAAAGAATTTTCCCAAAGGAGAAATGCTGCCTCTATATGTAAAATAAATAGCTATGGAATACAGAATCATAGAAAAATTTGGATTGGAAGAAACCTCTGGAGATGCCTATTGTAACTTCTGTGCAAAGCAGGGCTGACTTCAAAGTCAGGCCCAGGGAGGTACAGAAAATCCCCAAGCTTATTTTTTAAATAGATTATTTACCTGTGACACTCCTAAGAACTCTTTGAATCTCTTTTCCTTAAATAATGTAAAACACATTGGCGTTCTTTGCAATCTCAGAAGAGATGCGCTAACATGGTACATGGCAATGTTGTTGCTTTTATTACTGCTACTTGTTTTCTGCCTCCATAGAAGGAAATGTCTAGATTTTTAACATATATGAAATGTTATAAAACTTAGAATTCTTGTACAGCATCTGCACTGATATCTAAATTTTAATGCAAGCCTGATAAGGATGATGTGATTTTGCAACCCAGCTGTGTTTTATTGTCATACCTATAGCTGATTCACAGGCTGGTATGGAGGAGCCACTGTTTTCAGGTCACGTTTGTATCTGAATTGCTTTACCAGCATCCTGAATATTTTCATGTGGATTGAAAGACAGGTCTGTGGAGCCTTCCATTCAGCCAGCATTGCAGCTGCAGGTACTCAGGGAATATTATTCTGTCCATCCCTAAATGCTCTACCCAGATGTTTCAAAGATTTCAAATGAGAATGAATAAAGGTTTTGTTAAGTCTGTCAAACACCTTCTGTATCTGTTCTTGGAGTTGAAGAGAAATTGAACCATATTATACATTTAATTATTTTAGTCTTTCACAGACTAGAACTATTTTTTTTTTCTGGAAAAAGTCTCAATATTCAGTCAATTGCTCTCATCAACTTACCTGGAAAAAGTTTCTTGCTCCCTCTCCACCTGAAAAAAAAAAAAAAAAGACAAACACGACAGAAATTACATACCCTTAAGCATTGGAACTGCAGGTGCCTTTAGCTCAATTTCTCTGCCTCTGTTTTCATTAAAGCGTAAATTGCATTAGCCCTAACAATAATCTTCTCCTTCCTTTTCATATCTCAGTGTGTAATACGGCATTTATTGACAGCCAGTACCTAGAGAACTGAATTTCTGAGCAAAAAAGAAATTCTTTACTACCAGTTCTCTGATAAATAAGCATGAAATGGTGCATCCTTTTTCTGCTATCATAATGTATTCTTTTATATCTTAGTAGTAGAATTAGCTACATTCACAGATACTTCAGCATGATTTTAAATTAAAAGCCAGCATAAAAATATTCTATCTTCCTTAGAGAGCTGGAAGGAAATTTCTGTAAATGCTTGGATAGCTTCATCTCTGCTAAAATGAATAAAGTGTTGGAATTTTACAGGAATTACTTTACATTTTTATGAGATTTTTTCCTTGGTAATCCACAGGCTGGGTCCACCCACTTCCCCACCTTTTCTGCAGCGTCCGTGGAAACATCAGGGTGCAACTAGTAACAAAGTATGTGGATCCCAAAAGCAAAATATTTTTAACTGATAATGAGCACAGCCTTACCCTTTGGAGGACCCACTGCTAACTTCATCTAACCCTTCAGGTGTGAGGTTTCAATACTGATATATAGCCTGGAAAAGGCTGAACCATCCTAATTGAAGGTAGCATACGCAAGGCCATAATTTTGTTATAAAGTATGTTGTGAGCCCCCTAAAATGACTCGTAGTGAAAATAAAGACATCTGTAGCTAAAGACATCTGATGCAAAGAACTCCTGTAGAAAGGGACTATGACTGATCATCAGAAGGACTGAAGGAAATGAACACAAGCGATCTCGGCTGAGCCACAGTAAGCCCGCCAGCATGTATTTTAATTAGATACTGACTGAGTGCACAAAGCATTACTCTGTAAAATTTCATACCCAAAGCTATGAAGTTTGAAACTGCTGTAGATGATTGTTGCAATATTTAGGAGCGAATTAACATAAATAACTAAAAAGTCCTACAGCTCTTCTGCCTGTAAAAGCTTTCATATACAATAAGGCAACACATGCAGCTTTGACTCAGATTCTGGGAGACAGATGTTCATTATTGGGAAGTATTGCCAAAGGTGTCACTAATTATTGCAGTGAACAAGATGGGCATCAGCAATCAAATTCTGTCATGCCTAAAGATGATGCCTCTCAGTAAGGATTTAAGTGTGTTGGACCAGATCTTCGGTCTTTATAAAACTGTCGTAATGCTGTGGCAATGAACAGCTAAGTATACGGAAACTAATAAAACTTGCAGTGTAATTTCTTCTCTCATGAAAGATTGGCTGGAATTAATCTCATCTAACTTCAGCTATCTACAAGGCAGCTGTTCCCATCTGAACTCACTGCTCTCAGCTCCTTTCATAGTCAAGGGAAGAAACAGAACTGGGATTTGAGTCAACAGACTGACTGTAGACATTGAGTTTAAGGTGCTGTAAAGTAAAGCTGGACTTCTCTGTCTAATTCTAGCACATTTTATGTATATACTTAGCCTGCTGAAGTAAGGCTGATACTTACACACAAATGCATATGTTTACATTCCCAATATGGCTTCAATTGGCTAACTTTAGGCACCCAGAATGGAAAAAACACAGCAAGCGCAATCCAAATTAGAAGGCAGTTATTCCTGGTTAAAGAGTGATGCTTTTCTTCAGGATGACATAGTAATATTAGTCTAGAGATTAAAAGAGATAAAATATGATGACAGTTGAATTCTTCTGACTTTCTGAGCCTGGTTCTTCTGTGAGTATTCCAGTATTACTTCACTGAAATCCACATGGCTACAAAGTATAGAATTGGAGTATTATTGCTGTGATGGGCAAAAGAATATTTGTAAAACTGCTTCTGACTCATTTACCTGCTAAATCAAAATTTAGAGGCCTCTCCACTAAAGCTGACAGTGTCAGGCAACTATGTGAAGAAATATCATGATCATTTTTTCTTGTTTGTTTGCTCTGCTGCGAGCTTCCAGAGAGCTTGCAAACAGTTCCTGGGGGAAAAGAAAAAAAAACGAAGTGATTTTCAAATATTTCATTACAAAAGTTAAATGAGCAGTGTTGTCAAATGATGGCAAGAAATAAAACAAACATTGCATTGGCAAAAAGTTTTTGCAAGGAAATTTCTGACGTGCTGAGTGTGATGCTGTGATAATCCCCCACAAGGAAATCCTAAAGTGACTTGGCAGTTCTGGGGTCGTAAATTGCTGACAACACAGCTACTAAAATAATTGAGACCTCAAAGAATTCAGAGCAGCCTGCTCAAGGGAAGGATCCTCACAAAACTTCAACTGGTGAAACTGCACTTCAGCAAGGAAGCTTTCAAAGGCAATGATGAAGCATGTCAAAAATGGCAGACTGAAATTTAGGGAAATCAGTGAAGACCTAATTACATTACCATGTTCTGGTTGCAGTCACCTGCCATGTGCATACACTCAATCCTCAGCAAATAGAAGTTTAGCGCCTTAACTTGTCTGTTTCTCTGAGACGTGATGGGCTGAGAATACTCAAACTGTGAACCATAGAATCACGGAATGGTTTGGGTTGGAAGGGACCTTAAAGATCACCTGGTTCCAATTTCCCCCTGCCATGGGCAATGACCCTTCCAACCTAGCCTTGAATACTTCCAGGAATATGAATTTCTCTGCAAACCAGTAAGTCTCTCATTTGTATGCTGTATGTTCCCAAAGTATTGTAATAAGAGTTCTTATTGAGGCCTTTATGGTAACCTATATAATTATTTCAAGTTAAAAAGATCAGGGGTTTGGCCCTCAAGCTGTGTTATTTATTTTTATTTATGATTGCTGATATAAAAAAAAAAAATCGCTCCTTGGAGAATAAGCATTGTTGGAAGACACTACCTGTGAAGTGGGGAAACAAACATAAAGTTTAAGAAACAACACTGAAAACTACATTCTGCAGAAAACACTGTAACAGAAAAAATATGAGCCAGGTTTAAGTGTCATCAGTGGATTAAAGGAGGATGCAGAAAGTGTGGGCCCTCAATCTTCATTTGAGTGTCTATTGCCAGAACACTTGGAGCATCAGTGTGGTAAAATACAGGTTGACACTGTAATCTAAATTCAAAACAAAGAATATATTTCTAATAAAAGAGTGGAAGAGAGATACTAAATAAGACATTTTTCTTCTGCTATTTGAAAATCTAAAATTCAGTTCCACAGAAGTAACTTGAAAATCTTCTGAAAATAATAAAGTCATATTGAGGAACCGTCAAAATGTCAGATCTACTTAGAGGGAATCAGTGTGGCTTGAATATATGAAACCAAATTAGGCAGATGCTCTCATGATACATTTTCCTCCTCCTCCATTTGTAAAAGGAAATATTTTCTGATAATACACTTAACCATATTTGAAAGTAATACTGAAGCAATTTCAACCATGGCACATGTTTATAGAGGTTTCACTGCTTGGCTAAGTATGGATAGGACAAAGCAATTGCAACTAAAGAATTCCTGAATGGGGATCTGTGTCATCATTTGTGTAATCAGTAGTTCCTCCTCCTTCTTCATGTGATCCATGCAAAAAGGAGTAACTTATACTTCCAGTGAGGCACAGGAATAATTTCTTGGATAACCAAAGAATCCATGGAAAGAAGACACCTTGAAAGATGAAATACAGAGATAGCTGTATCAATAAGTACATGGCACAGATTGTTCAACGTTCCTTTGTTCTGGTAATCATATCTCTGTAGCAGATCCTGGTTTGGCTATCTTTTTTTAGCCTCTTCCTGCCAAGTCCAACTAGCCTACCATCACATATGATATGAACTAGCTGGGAGTATATTGACACAGGTACTTTTTCACCTAGAGAAAAGTGAAGGAAAAAGTGTTGTCCTGCAGTCAATACTCACAGATATTTGGATGAGAGATCTGACAGGTGCTGATGCCTACAGTCCCTTCCACAAGATAACGACAGAACACCCCTAGTAAGAGTGATGATTTAATGACAGTTGTGGTCTGTGATAGGATCTTCTTTCTCTCCCTTGCTTCAGGTGGGACACCTGATCTTAAAATCTTGCTGGGATGTATAGCCTTTGTTTTCCCTCTGGTGAAGGTCCTGGGCTGAGAGAAGGCTCCATGCCTGATCCTCTGGACAAGGAATTTGTCTTTGAAACTCCTTTGCCAGAGATCTTGGGGATACCCTCAGAGCAATGATGTCCAGGCTGCCAGTTGCTCTTCTCAACCTGCCTGTCAGCTGGAGCAAGGCACCTGAATGTCTGGCTGCAAGGTGCCCATATTGGCATCACCTGATGTGGCAGCTTTGCTGTCCCCCAGCCAGCTAAGGAAAGAGGAGCTTCTTTCTTTATGCAGCCACCCGAACACTTTGCCCAGCCCACGTGGGCTTGATGGTAGCTTAAGTTTCTGGGGCTCTGGGGAAGCGATAAGATGATTGCTGTGCCTTGGCAATAGGATGTGCAAAACACTAAACTGGGCATACTGTCACAAGGAAAAGCCCTGTGTTATTCCATGAGAATACAGTGTCCACATGAGTTCCACGGTAAAGAAAGCCAGAAAACCTATTTTATGCCTAAGGGGTAATACTTCCACCTCATTTTCCTCCTCTCCCCTAGTCTCAAGGTTTATACTATGCCCCAGAGATTTCACTATTAGAAACCATTTCAAACAATGGAACTTTCTTTAAATATCACCATTTTCTCCTCCATCCTACTTGTATTCTTCATTCAATTGTGAGTACTAAATGAAGAGGAAGAAACTATGTGCCTTTACTTTCTCAAAGTGATTTCTGTTATCCTGTGCAGTGCTCGTTACCAACTCTGACCCACCATTGCTTCAGAAGCCATTACATTCATTATTAATAAGAACCCTCCAGCTAACTTTGCTCCCTTGCAGACGTTATTCTCATTTCAAATGTTATCGTGGCATTTGCTCACTCTGCAAAGAGCGTGTGGGACTTCTCCCATTCCTTTGCCCAGCCTGACCTTTTTCAGTTCTAGTACACCTATATCAATTCACCTGCCTCTTCGAAACAGAGCTGAAACTGATGCAGTCAAAAGGGGACAGAGCAGTACAGCACTTTCAGAGGTTTGTAGTTTTCTGCTGTCACATCTCTGGAAGTAGTTTATTAGCTTAAGGGATGAATAAAACATCTGATACATACTTAAAAATGAATCCACTTAGATCCTGCATGACAGAGCTAAAACCTTTCCAAGGTCCCAAATGGGGACCCAGACTGTCCACCTTCCCCAAAAACCTGCATCATTTGATTGCCCACAATAGGAGTAAACCCTGCATTTTACACTGAGTATCGAGAGAACCTAAGTAGAGGTTGAGACTAAGGTCAGAAACTGAACCCAGGCTCTTCAGACTGAACCCATGCTCTTTGGATGTTTCGATCCCCTGAAGGTCTAGCAAAAAAATCCAAGCTCCTCTCTTCATCGAACCATATGTCTGTGATCAGACACATACTCATCTCTTCCTTATGCCAGAGCTTTTAAAGTCCAGGTTTAACTTCCAGAGGAGGTACAGAGTGTGCTCATTCAAGATGCTCATAGGACAGATGAAGCAGCTGGAGCTCAGCCCCAAGAGACTGACGTATTGCTTAAGACTCATGGTACCCCCCCCTTTGCAGATGAGCAGTCCAATTATGTCACAAAATCATATCATAGAATGGTTTGGGGTGGAAGGGACCTTAAAGCCCATCTAGTTTCACCCCACCTGCCACAGGCAGAGACACCTTCCACTAGGCCAGGTTGCTCAAAGCCCCCTGTCCAACCTGGCCTTGAACACTGCCATGAATGGGGCAGCCGCAGCTTCTCTAGGCAACCTGTGCCAGTGGCTCACCAGCCTCACAGGGAAGAGCTTCTTCCTTAGAGCTAATTTAAATCCACCCTTTGTCAGTCTGAAGCCATTAGCCCCTGTCTTGTCACTACATGTCCTTGCAAAAAGTCCCTCTCCATGTTATCTCTGTCATTGCCCTGCTGTTAACACATCCATAGGACTCTGGATCTCACTTAGAGGGACATAGTTGATATTTTCTATTGATTCCTGTTAACTGAAAGACATCCCTCTGAGAGGTCATCCAATATTTCAGAGATACAAATTTGGCACCTGAATCAGTCTGATTTTAACCTTTGGGTACTTACACCTAGTGTGGTATTTCTGGTTATTATTAAAACTGTTTATCATGTTACTTAGTTGTATTGTAGAAACTCCTCAAGGTTACAGACACAGCAAGGGCTTTATTGCATTTGATGTTACACCAAGAGCTGGCCATATCCTTCCTCCAGTGAGGATACTTTCTGTACAGTTTCTCCACTGAGAGCAGTGGGTATACTTGCAGGCTTAGAGTTGGTAAGTCCTTTAAGGAGCTTAAAAAAGAAAAAAACACAGCACCAAAAAAAGCAAGGGTGAATCGTCCTTGTATGGGCATGGTTGCAAGCAATATCTGGAATTCATTTGGGCAAGACAAGCAATGAGCAGTTGGATCCATGCCATGATTCCATATGGAGACTCACTCTATCCAACTGATAAAAATTGTCATGCTCTTCTCCTGCATTACTGAATCTCTGTGTATTGATCTCATCGGTCTTAGTCTGTTCCCTAAAAGAACAAGGCTTATGTTTCATATGCCATATCCACATGCACGTGTGTGTGTGGATATCTGTGTCTATATATATCTCTCTATTTTAAGTCTTTGACCAATTTCACCCATAAAGCCAGACAGTTTGATGAATGATCCTACAAGTTTTATAAAAGGAGATGACTGGGAAAAGAGTCCCCAGGCACACCATGACTGAAGGGAAAGCTGCAACATGAGCTCAGTCCTTAAAGAACATAAGGGGATCTGAAAGGGAGGGAATTTATAAGCAAAGCAGTCAATGAAAAGCTTTGGTTAGACTTTGCAATCAGCTATAAAGGGGAAAAGCACTGAAAATGAGACTGAGGGAATGATTTGTTTAATCCTTAGATAGTCACAATTGGGGGTTGTTTTGTTCTGCTTCAATACAGCTTTTAACATGAGGCTCTGGTTCTGGACAGCGCAATAAACACAGATAAATCATAACAGAAAGTCATGGAGCAGCATGTTGGAAAACCTTTCTGGTTTCAGGGCAGTTGACCTATGTCTGTGCACATGCAGCTTCAGGCTTCCTTTACCAATGCGCATGAATTCATGTAATCCTGTTGCGTGTGAGTTTCCAGTCCTGGAGGTTGATGTTTAAATGCAATAAAAAATTGTGCTGTATTTATTCCTCCTTTTGCATTTTCATGAAAGCATTCATATTAATTGCAAGCATGCAACTTTGGGTTATGGTTTTGTTTTCTTTTAATAATGAAAGGAAACAAATGGTGGTGTGCAACTGGCAGGGGAGGAAAACACTAGGCAAGCTCAAATATTTAAATGAATTCAGAAGTTGAATAACCAGTAGAAAAAAGAAAATAATGCTGCTTTTTGAAAACTTTATCAGTGTGTTAGGAGGATCCCAGGTCCTCCAGTGCTTACAAGTGCCCTTCTCCTTGCTGTAATACTCACCCTGTATTAAGTAGGATTCCTGCACGGAATTAGGGATGTAAGCCTCCTTGTAGTTGCTTTAGACAGGATAAGAAACTGCTGGTTTTGTGACTTTCTGAGCAAATGACAAAAACTTAAATAATTCAGCAGGGGACTAAAGAAAGATGTCCAAGTACTTTTGCTTCTAAGTAAGGCTTGCTAAGCTTCTACAAACACTGAGAATTCATTGGAACTCTTTCTTCCCTGCCACCACAACCTTTATGCCAATCGATTTTGATTTAAAAAACAAACAAGGAAGGTGGTGGAAAGGCAGTGTCTCAGGGAGGAAAAGGCACCACCTCCCTGAAAGGCAATTGCTGGCACCAGGTGACTAGGGCAGGCTTTGGCCGTCACTTCTCATGGGCAGTGTATGACACTGCTCCCTGTGGAAATCCAGCAGCTGGGATGGGAAGGCACATGTCATGTCTGCTTCCGCTCAAGAACTGTGACTGAGGCTTGTGTGCCACAGGACACAGCTGGAGGGGACAGTCCCAGCTGTGGACAGGTACAGACTGTGATCTGAAGCACAGCTAGCTGTCCTCTGGATAGACGGCATGGAGCAGAGTTAAAAAAAGAATATTATTAGGCTCATTGCTGGCACTGGGAGGAACAGGGCCTGGCCTGGTGCCAACAGTCACAATCAGTCACAACAATACCACAGCTGCACCCATTGTATGGAGAGGCCTGGCTGGATGCAGAAGGCAGGGAGTAGTTAGACTCTGTTAAACCCAGAAATTTATGGGCCTCAGGAGGGTTGGAAGTCCAAATCTGTAAGACTCCAATTCCCTTACCACCACCAACACCTAGGGCAATAGAGCAGAGAACCAGAAGCCCCTTGGGCAAGACTGTCAGTGTGAATATGGCATGAAGATACAGGGTGACCTTGTTTTGCCTTTGCTTGCATAGGGGTCTAGCCTTTCAAGTATCCATAGATGAGAAGAGCAGGACAAATGTCTCCTGTTCAGAGACCAAATGCACAAGGAACTGTCACAGAGGCTGCTTTTGTTTTGCCTGGCTAGGAGGGTGTACATGTTGTGATGTCTTACAAGGCTTGGTGCTGAGGAAGCAAGAGCTTTCCATTCCAGCCGGAGAGCAGCAAAAGGGATGCCCCACAGGCTTGGAGATTTTAGGGGAGGTGTGCTGATGAGTTCAGTGACCAACACACTGGAACCCTTTAGCTGGCTATTCAGGAAGCCTAGAGACTTGCTCATTATCTCAGAGGTGAAAGTCCTCACTGCTCCTAGTAACATTGCATCCAGGGCTGGGGGGGGATGTGGGGTGGGTGTGTGTGTTCCCTTGCTCCTGGAGGATTGGTAGGTGGTTCACATTGCGCACAGTGTCAGGGAGGGTTCCCCATGCGTTCTCAAGGCTTATAGAAAGTCCACAAGGCACCTTGTACCTGGGGCAGTGGGGGAAACTTGTTGCTCCTGAAAATTTATGGACAGTGGAGTTAACATTGCACCTAATGCCTGGCAGGAAGAGGTGGTGGTGAATGAATTCATATTGCTTCTGGAGGGTTGTGTGGTATCTGCATTGCACCTGATTTTGGAAGGGAGTATCCACTGCACCTAGTAACTGGGCAAGGGGAATCCTCTTATTCCCGGCAACTTTGAGGCAATAGAGTCCTCAATATATGGAGGGTGGTGGAAGAGGAGGATCCCCGTCATTTCTGGAGGCTCGTGTGGAAGGTGTTCTCATTGCACCCAGTGCTTGGGAAAAGGGATCTTCATTGCACTTGGTGTTTGAGGAGGGCGTTACCCCATTGATTGTAGAAGACTCCGGTCAGCGAAGTCCCTATTGCACTCAGTGTCTGGCGAAGGCGGGAATCCCTCTTGCGTTCAGTGTAGGTGGAGAGGAAGGTCTTCCTTGCTTCTGGAAGCTTTGAGGGTCGCTTTCCCCAGCCGCCTCCATCCCCGAGGCATCCTGGGCGGTGGGCGGGCTTGGCTCCCTCCCTCCCTCACGGGGGTTTGCCCTGGGACGCGCCGGCGGCGCTGGGGCTGGCTCCTCGGCGGCGGGCAGGGGTCAAGGGCAGCAGCAGGGGGGAGATGCCAGCGCCGGGCCAGCGCGGAGACTCCGGCTGAGCGGGCAGCGCCGGCCCCGGGGAGGAACCACCCCAGCCCCGGCGGCCCCATGGCGGGGCGGTCGCCGCAGCGCAGCCTCCCGGCGGCGGCGGCCGCCGCGCTCCTGCTCCTGCCCGTAAGTGCCGAGGCCGCGAAGGGCTGGTGCGGGGCAGGGAGGGCAGGGAAGGGGGGGGGCGGGGGACGCCGCAAGACCGCGGGGAATCCACTCGGTCTGTGCGGAGAGATCCGTCTCGGTGGCCGTCACCCGCGCCCTCTCAGGTCCCTCTCGTTCCGGGCTCTGAGACCCCGTCCTGGCTCCCTGACAGATGCTGTCCGTCCCCGGGCGCTGCGGGACGGAGATCGTTACCGCTCCCGCACGGGTCCCGCCCGCCCCGGGTGCTGAGGAATCCGTCCAGGTGACCGTTGCCTGCTCCCTTACAGGTCCCATCCGTCTCCAGGCGCAGAAACACCCTCTCCCTGTGCCCGCTCCCCTATGGGTACCCTCAGAGCCCTTGGGCTCAACCGTGGTCCTTCTTGGTGTCCCCTTCGCTGTGATACAGACTCCTTCTTGTCCCCTTTCCTTGCCAGAAGAGGTCCAGCACGGGGTCCCCACTGGTGCTCCAGCTCCCTGCCCCAGAGGAAGGGAGTTTTCCTGCCACCGTTCAGCCGAGTACTGCGTGGCCATGGCTAGCGCCCGTTGTTCCCGGCTTCTTGCAGCATGTGCTCAACATCGGTCGCTCGTTCACCGCAGGGATCAGCCAACAGCAGTGGTGAAGGGCAGGGCTCAGCCCACGCATCCATCCAAGTATTTGCTCCCAGTTTCTTCTGAGTGAAATCTAAGGGAGGCTTTTTCTCCTGGTGCTTTTTCCTCAAAAACTTCCCCCTGGGTGATGCTGGAGATAAGATTGGCCTGTGTGAGACTGGGCATCAGGCAGCTTTCCCAGCCGTACTCCTAAGTCAGACTAACTTCTTTGGTGGCTTGTTTGTTTTAAGTGGTAGTTTCAAGTGTGCTAAATCATACCTGAGAAACAAACGTGAGATTGAGGAGGAGGTACATTGATCTTGCACCGAATTCGTAAAGGCTGTTCTCACAGCATTAAAAAGTGGCAGTGATCCTTCTGGACTGTGGTGTCACTGGGCCATCTGTAACATTTCCTTAGATTAAAAAAAAAATAAAAATCTGTTCTATTGCCTTATGTTCTTTTTTTGTTTGTTTGTTTTGTTTTGTTTTGTTTTCCTCTCTAATTTACAAAGAAAGATAGAGGGAAGCCAGGTCAGGAAAAGGCTCCAAAAGCAAGCAGCAATTTAATCATAGAAGCATTGCAGTTTCTTAGAAGACAGAGAATATTTTCTCAGCTCTGCCAATGACTTTTTTTCCCCAGAGATCAGCACATACGGGACCAGAGTGGCAAGGTCTACACACTTGCTGTTTTGAAACCCAAAGAAGTTCTTCTTTGTTTCTTAGTTCCACATCTCCTCCAGCCTCTGTTTTCCTGTATTGATTCCTTTTGGTCCATAAAAATATTTCAGTTTATGTTCAGAGAGGGGGACTTCCTGTCCGTGAAGCGACCAAAAGTACCCAGGTACCAAGAGCTGCCAGACTAGTTGTTTATCAATGAATCAAAAAATGTGCTTCCTCTGTAGATGTAATCCACGGACAGTTTTCCAGTTCCTCTGTAACTTTGCATTTGACTTATTTCTGTACATTTCGGTAGTTACGTTGCTGCTTTAAAAAGAAAACAGCTGCTTTGAAGGAAAGAAAAGAAAAAAGTGGTGCAGATTAAGAATCAAAATGTCAAGTTTCCATAAAATGCATTTGGTCTGAGCAAACTGTGTACTTTGAGTATATTTGTCCTTGCCCATGGCAGCAGGGTTGGAACTAGGTGATCTTAAGGTCCTTTCCAACCCTAACTATTCTATGATTCTGTGATTCTGAGTGTGCTTAGAGAGGATCTTGTTTGGATGTAGCATACTTGTGTCTGATAGAGACTTGTGTGTACGCCTATGCAGTACGTGGAAATAATATGTTGGAAGCTGATCTTCAGGCTCTTGTATAGAACAGCTCTTGTTGCTCCAGTTGTAGCAAACAAAACCAGAGCTTTTCCTGTTTTTTTGGGGGTGTGTTTTCATTCCAAAATGTTGTTGGTAAATCTTTATCTCTGCTTTATAGCTGGGCAAAACTGCACTAAGAAGCTTAAGAGCAATGTTTTTAAATCTTTGAGTAAAGTCCAATGCTCTTAGATTCCTGTTTAACTTGAAAACACTTGAAAGGTGACTAGAAGTCAGTGGCTTTACTCGCATTTGTGGGTTTGAGAAAAGGCATAGCTGCTTATGGGGGCTGGCCCTTATGTAATTAAGGAAGCTTAATTTTTCACAGCAGCTGAGCAGTTGTGTTTGACGGGAACTGCAGATTTGCAACACCTGTGAAATGAGGCAACTTTCTAGTACAGAACTGGATCAAACACTGGTGCAAATGACCTGTCAGATTTCACAGGACTGGTCAGCCAAAGGGTGAAGACTTGCAGAGCAGGATCTGAGATTTATGTTATCTTTAAAGGGTTTCTGTACATAGAATACACTGGAAAATGCATTTACTTAAATGGGAAAACAAACCATAAACAAAGGCAAATTAATCTTTTGGCATTTTGATAAACAGGCCTTGCTGAATTAATGTAATTTGGAGGGGGGATTATTCACCAAAACCAAAACCAAAAGCAAAGCTTGCTATAATTCCTATGCTTTCCTGAAGTTGTTAACACAGCCAGAGCATTTTGAGTGCATCATCCAGTGGTGACAAGTTGAATAATATTGCTGGTCTGAGACTGTCAAAATTCTGTCCTACTGGGAATTAATGCAACATAAACATCTCTTCAGGAGAAGCCTTTCCTGATGTAATATTTTGGCAGGGTTTAAACTGTAGCCATCTTCTGGTAGTTCCTGGATGTTTGAAGGAGGTAGTTGCATGCACAGACGAACAGCTGATGTTAGCTGACTGGTGGTTTAGCCGTGAAACATTTCAGTGGTATTCATAGCTGCCGTTAGCTGGAAAGAAAGCAGCCTTTAGCTTTTGTTCCTATAAGGCATCTTCTTAACATATTATTATTCTGTCAACAGTGGAGGAGAAATAATGATTAAGTCCTCTGAATGCTTTGGCCTTTGTGTTGCAAACCAGAGTGCAGTTGTGCCTGCCATGCTTCTTGCATGCCTCTGCTGAAGCTGGTGGAGCAGGATGGTGCAGGTATCTCATCACAGAGTGTGCTCTATCAGGTCTAGT
Organism: Pezoporus occidentalis; assembly: GCF_034315485.1. Taxonomy (NCBI): domain Eukaryota; kingdom Metazoa; phylum Chordata; class Aves; order Psittaciformes; family Psittacidae; genus Pezoporus; species Pezoporus occidentalis. Next base: position 707,175 of record NW_026914180.1, read on the forward strand.
TCAATTTCAGTCTCATTGCTTGTAGCTCCACTAGTACATTAAAATTGCCAGGACAGCTCTTCAGCCTTCAGGCCAAATATCACAGTGTGGCTTGTGCCCATACTGTTAAGCTCCTTCAACTTCTAAAATGGGGAGATGTTGTGCAAGTTGCCGATTAAGAATGGTCTATGGTGCAGCCTAACTCCCAGATCGTTCTGGGAACTGTCTGAGATGCCGCTACATTGCCTGGGGCAAAAATGTGGCCAGGAACCATTCTAAAAATTTAACAGTCTAAACGATTAAGTACTTAAAACAGACCTTTGCACTGTTGGATTTATTAGCTTAGGTGGAGTATGTCCAACTACCCGTGCTCAGGGCTCTCATGACTGCCTGGGGAAGGCATTTTCCTCTAAGGCAAACTCTACATTGCTTCAAATTCAGCAGTCAGCTTTCTTTGTGTTAGAGATTGCTGTGGGATCCTGCTGGTGAGGTGATGATCTGAGATGAGAAAAACAAGGTAGTGGATTATATAAAATTTTTAAGGAAGTGTGTTTCTGTTTTCTTTTTATTTTACCCTATACATTAGTAAACCAAGCCTTAAAAAAAAATAAAAAAAATAGAACAAACATTGGCACATTTCTAGATTTTTAAAATAGTTCACAGATTTTATTTTTTGGGGGGAGGGAGGTGAGGAAATGTGGTGGGTGGTAAAAACAGGCTGCACACACACTGCTGAATTTGATCCTTTTTAGTTTATGTCATTTTCAGGTTTGGAGGCTTTGGGGAAAAGCTGGTTTTAGATTAAAATTTTAAACCCTAAATGACATTTTTGCAGGAGTTTACTTTTCGACTCTGTGTCTGTAAATTGAAACAGATAGATCAAATCTTGATCATGCACATGTCCTTCTTCCTTTTAACCTACACCAGTTTTAATCCCAAAAGTAGTCTGCTCTCAATTAAAGCGCAAACATTGATTCTTAGATGTAAAGCTGGAGCTGTCCAGCGAGCCACATGGCACCTCCTGGCCTCCTGTAGATATGTAGTGATATGTATCTGAATAACGCACTGCATAAACATTGTCTTTGCCTTCTTACTTTTCTGTTTGTAACAACCAGCCTGGACAACTAAATGCCTCCTGCTAGTTTTCTGTATCAAATTATTTCTTTATGCAGAATCTAAGATTTTAAATTTTTTTTGTGTGTCTTAATAGCTTTGAAAATAGCTGTATTTGATTTGAGCTGGTGAGTGTCAGATAGAGAGCTTTATGTGGGCTTTTTTGGGTTTCTTTTGGTTTTGGTTTTTTTTTCTTTTTCCTCTGAAAAGTTGGATAAATTCTACTTTGGCTCTTATTACAAGAGAAGACAAATAGAAACTAGTCGTTTACCATTGCAATTAATCAGCTAACAAACACTGTCCTTCGGATGAATGGCTGCTTGAATTTAATTACTCATGTCCAAATGTATAAAAATTTAATTTCCAGTTTCTGGTGCCAGTGTGGGGATAATTGTTTGATGCTTCCTACAGTGCTCTTTGATGTGTAGCACATCACACTTTCATAACTACTGATCAGTTCTTTGGGTGTGGGATTGTTTGGGTGGGCTCTCCCAAGCAGACGTTCTGCCAGCTCTACATGATCTTGACAAAGGCTGTGCCATTTGGGAAGTGCTGCGGAAGGGACAGTGGTGTTCTGAGAAAGCCTGTTCAGCGAGCTGGGTTTTAACGTCCTGTCCTGACCTCATTGCTGTGCAAGTGAGCCCACGTTTGAGAGTCAGGTGCTGGGAGTGTGCTGCTCCTGCTGGCACACGTCTTGTTCCCCAGACTGACAGCTTTATTGTGGAGCTAAATGGGTGGAGAACTTGGAAGCTGTCCTTCTCCAGGAATGATCAGTTAAATGGCACGTGTTTGCACAGAAGTGTGGCTTGTTTTTACCAAATAAAAAAAGAAAATCCATTGGCTATTTCAAGAGCTGAAAAATACTTCTTCAACAGAGCTGTAAGAAAGTGAAACTAATTAAAGCTCTATAAACTCTTGCGTAATCCTGGCTGAATAACTTATCTACTCTGGGTTGTGTATGTGGGAAAGTAAATAGTGAGCAATGCAGATGGAGATTAAAATACATTAGCTGTCCTCACTGCAATGCTAAACCCTTGCCCTAGTAATAGTAGCTGAAGTGCCAGAGAACTGGAAATGAGCCACCTGCCTCTGTGGGCTATGGGATAATCTCTTTTGCTGTTACCCAGGTTCTTGGGACATGGAAGGCTTTCTGAGTGCTGTTATCTCTGTGCCACCTTGGCCTTGGGAGTGTTGTCCTTTACTGGGGTGGCTTTTCCAGTGGAGAGGAAGGAGGAAAGCAGGTAGAAGTGAATAAAAGGAAGTGTGCTGATGAGTTCCAATGGGGCTGCCAGCCAGGCTCTGCGAGCTGGCGTCTCAGTACATGGACTAAAGTATCGATTCCCTTTGAGTGGCAGTAGCAGACTCCCATGGCCCAGACAGCTTGAGTTTCAGGAGGCTTATGCCAGCAAAAGCAGAGAGATGGCCTGTGAGCCAGCACCAGTGTCTGTACTTTGTATGTAGCCATCACAGCTGCAACCTTTCTGCTTTCTTAGTTCCAGTCCTCAGGGGTACTTAGAGGAATGCTGTGCTCCTGCTGTTTCCCTGTTTTGGGGGTGAGGATGTCCAGGAACCAGTTTGCTCCTTCTGTTGTTGATTGACTCTATCAAAGTGGAGAGGAAGGACAGGGTTATTTCTCTGGCTGGCAAGAATGATGTCTTAGAGCACATTTTGACTAGGCAAGCTCCACATCAGATGGAGTGAGGATCTTTCCTCATCCTGCCTCACATCCTAACTGCTGGGAGATCAGCTATTCAGTCCATTTTGAACTTGAGAGAACTTCCCAGGTATAACAAATCCCTACTTTCTCAAAACAAGTGTCTTTTTCATGAATATTTTCAAATATTGTCAGACTTTAAGTATTTCTTTCGATTGAAATCAAAAATTAAAAGAAAATTCCACCCCAGAATCACAAAATAGTTTGGGTTGGAAGAGACCTTATAGTTCATCTAGTTACAACCTCCCTGCCATGGGCAGGGGCACCTTCCACTAGACCAGGTTGCTCCAAGCCCCGTCCAACCTGGCCTTGAACACTGACAGGGATGGGGCAGCCACAGGTTCTCTGGGCAACCTGTGCCAAGGCCTCACGACCCTCACAAGAAAGAACTTCTTCCTCAGATCTAATCTAAATCTCCCCTCTTTCAGTTTAAACCCATTCCCCCTTGTCCTATCCCTATATGCCTTGTAAAATGTCCCTCTCCAGCTTTCTTGTAGACCATGACTTCTCAAATATGATGGATAGTGGCTTAATCACTTCACCCACCGGTTCCCTCAGGACCTGTGGATGAATCTCATCAGTCCCATGGACTTGCGCACCTTCAGGCTCTTTATATGTTCTTGAAGCTGATCTTCTCCTACAATTGGCTGTTCTTCACTCTTCCAGTCCTTGCCTTTGCCTTCTGCGATTTGGGTGGTGTTGCTGGAGTATTTGCCAGTGAAGAATGAGGCAAATTGTCTTTAAATATAAAAAAAAAACTTCTTTGTAGTATTTCACATAATATTTTAATTATGATTATGCAAAAGGACTCTGAAATACTAGAAACATGAGTGAAAAAAAGCCCCTTCAAAGCCTCTAGACTGCTGATTATTGTTCAAGATGCAGTCTGTAATCTATTAATTTCAGCATTGCCAATAGAAGGGGTTTGGAAGTAACTGTTATCTCTTGTTCTTTTTACCATAAGGCTGGGATGCTCTAGAATCCAGGAATGAAAAAACAATTTATGGTGGAAGGAACTGCTAGAGATCTCTTGTCCCTTCTCCTTCTCAAACAGGGATAATTCCAAAACCAGATCATGTTGCTCAGGGCTTCATCCAGTGGACAGTGAGAGCAGATATCACTAGCCGATTGAAATCTTGATACAGAATGGAAGGTAGGGTTTTACCATATTTTTAGGTGGCAGCATACTGGCAGAGACATGAAAAACAAAGGTTAGGAGCTCACGTTTAGTGAGGTAGAATTAGGAGAGCCTGCAAAGGGAGGCCAAGTGTAGGGGCATTGTCATGACATTGGATGGGTGATAGTATTTGCAGAGACCATTCAGGTAGATAAAAATTTGCCCAGGAGAGGTAGATGAGATGCCAGCGTTCATTTGGGTAAATGTGACTTTTAAACTTGAGCTACTCTGTATTCCCTGTGTATTTTGTCTCCAGTGCATAAATAATCTTGTCCTAGAGTACATGTGTAAAGCAGAGATGCTGTTTTGTTCCGTGATAGTACTTTTTTTCTTCCATGGAGTATGAGGGAGCCTAAAGCAATGTCTTCTGAAATAAGGGAGTAAGATGAGTCACATCTGAGCTGCTGAGGGGATCCACAGTAATGTGAATTGATTGAAAAGATTGGAGAAGAATTAGTCAAAGGTTTGGTCTGAAGACCTAGGCAAAGGGCAGACATGAAGGTGAGAGTGCTGTGCAGGGCTTGCTCCCCTTCCAGATTCTGAATATAATATGTATTATCCATATATATGGGGCATGAAAACCAAAACTTGTCAAGGATGTTAAACTGAAAAGTCTTTTCATTAAACTATTTTATTTGAAAACAGCTGTAGCCTGTGATTCAAATGCTATTTTTGTTCCTTTTTAGTATCTGATGTTGTTTTGGAAGGGCGTGGAGACTTGGTTGGACAAGTCCAGCTCATGGGTGGCCTTAAACAGTTTTGCTTTGTATACTGTGACTCAGAAAGTCACTTAGCACATGCATGGTTTTCAATTGATGAAGAACATTCTATCTACACCCTTATTCAGCAGGGCACATGAGCAGATGCTTAATGAAAACAGATCTCCAGGTTTCAAAGACAACAGTGAAGTTCAGTGGTGGGCTTACTGTAGCAGATGCTTGAGTTCTTTTAATTTATTTCTGAAGAAAGATGTATTGTATTTCATGCTTAGACTTGAGCATGTGTTTAGTTGCTTTGTTAAACTGAGGTCCTATTTCCATTCTTGCAGACTTTATTCTCTTTCTCCACACTTCCTGGAAGAGCTGAAGAATGCATGCTGGCTGCTAAGATTGTAGAGCAGTGTCTCCTGGATCATTTGTGGTTCACTAGCTAGTAGCACTGTTTTATCTAGCCGCTTGGATTAGTTTAGGGACAAGTAATGTCAAGGAGTTGAAAGAGCTAAAGGATGACTCGAAAAGGAAACTGTTTTCTTGAACTGTGCTAGCAGTCTTTTCCTTTTACTATAACCTTAGCTGACTCAGGTTTCAGGTTGCAAGTTCCTGTGAAAACTTGTATTTAAACCTTCTATTACAAATGGAAATTATTTTTCTGGTGAAGCAGAGCCAAGTGATTGTATACTGCCAAATGCTGCGGTGCTAGCAAAGTGAAGTTACTGAGTTGAGAAAGGCTGAAAATATCTTGAAACAGAGAACTGACCTTTTTGGTTCTTCAACAAACAAAATATTTCCACTGTGCTGGTCCTCTTAGCTCTGTCCTTTAATAAGCATCTCATTTGCCTACATCTTGTGTATGAAGTAACCATGCGACAGTTGAATATAAATTTATCCTGGCCACAGAGGAGACTACCTTCCCCTCTTCTCCTAGCCTGTTCTCTGTTTTCACTCTTAAGTAGCATTCTTTACCCTCCTGGTTGTGCATATTCCTTCGGGTGATCAGTAGTCAGCAAATATTCTGGTTCTCCTCATTCTTTCCCATGTATTAGTATCTCTTAGACAGAAAAAGCTGCTCCAATGAATGTTGGCATTTGTTATGAGTGCATTCCATTGAATACCTGGTTTTGTCCCAAAGAATCTGTTTTCACATGCCAGCACTGGTGATGGAAGGAACCCCCTGAAAGACTTCCCAGATGCCCACCCACCCTGGAAACTCCCTACCTGTATTCAAACAAAGTATGGGTTTAATCAAGGAACTGTGGGATTTACTTTGATTTTTCTCTCTCAAGCTCCTTCACTAATTATATATTCATGGTTAAGTTAGACGTGTTTCTCTAAAATGAGGTTCTTGGACACAAACTTACAGTTTTCGCATTTAATTCATCACTGCTTTGAGACAATCCTTCCCAAAGGATCAGGAGAACATTTGATCTCATTGTAGAAATGGTGCATTTGGACAGCTTAATTTAATCTGAGTATTTATCAAAATTCATTTTATTTGCATTGTCTACTTGAAGAACCAAAAATTAAGTGCAGGTTTTCCTTTCTCTCCTTTTTTTTTTCTTTGTTTTTTTTATTTTGTTTTGTTTTATTTTGTTTTTGGTTCTGGGGCAAAACTACAAAGTAGCAGCGCTCTATGTGCTGAAGGCAATTTCACTGTACTGTTGATATTGAAATGAGGTAGAACTGAAGGCCTCAGCACTCACAGATGTTTTACAGAAACCACTGAGAGGTGGTGCAGCTGGAGTCTTAAAAGTAGTGCTGCTTCATGGAAATGAAGGGCAGGAATAAGCATCCTCTTCTCACGACCTATGCCATTACCATAACTGTCCACTCAGTAGGGGAAAGTGCTTTGACTTTGTGAGGAGCACAGGTGGCTAGTTTAGACTGAAACTCCATTTTTACGTGGCAGTGGAGACATGAGATGAATCCTTCTGTCACTATGGACTGAGCAAGTGTTGTTGTTGATAACTACAAAATTATTTGGAAAGTCCTCCAGATAATTGTATGATACGTGATGTTTTCCTGTCTTCTGAGGCCATCGCCTCTAAAAATATTTTTACCTCTGCTTTTGTAATATATGGTATGTAAAGAAAATTCAGGAAGGATTCATCTAAGTTACATTGTCCTTATAGTGGGTGAGTGAGACCCAGCTAATGCAGTCAGAGGAGGTCAGGGACTGATTCATTTCAGCTCAGAGATTCAAAATACGGCAGATGAACTGCCTCTGAAAAAATTTCTACTTCTCTTCTTGAATTGCAAAGGAATCCCCAAGTGATCTCTCTTTTTGAAGTCTGAACTCTTGAGATAAATCCCACTGCTCTTCTGTGAGTGGCTTTCTGATGAGACGCTGTTATAGGTTGAACCCATGCTGAACCCAGGACATAGGTCCATGGGATAGATTTCTGTAGGACCTCATAAGTACTAGATACTGCATACTTTTAAAAGGGAGAAGTTTTGCTCTGTTACTTTGCTCAGGTGTCAGCGCCTCTCCTTTTGTTCAGCATACCACCAGCAGGTGTTTCACAGGGAGGCATAACAACTTTTTCTAAAAAGATGGCTTTTATTAGGCAACTAAAATATTGTGTCTGGGAATTGTTATGTAAGAATGGGAAAGTGGAGCGTATGCCTCTGTCCATGTTTGGCAGCATTCGCTGTCTCCAAGCTTACCTCCCCTATCTTGGCAACACTTCTTTCACTGTCATATGTCATCTTTTTCTACTTCCACTCTTCCCATCAGTTTTCAGTCATGCTGACCTCTTTCTCTCTGATGCTCCTTGTTGCCAGATATTTAAACTTACAAGATTTTTTGCACCATATTTCTGTGATAACCCCATGCCTATATTGACAGGTTTGGATCCTGTTGGGGGCTTGTTGATATTACTGTAGCCATTTCTTGCATGTTTGAAAGAAGAAAACAACCTCTCCAATGCAGATGAACACAGTGCCAGTGTTTGCTTTATGCGTTTTATCTCTGTCTCTCTATCTCACCGTGCAGTGGAACACAGTAATCTTCCAAACCAGGACTCTGTGTTAATTCTTTTTAAAGTTAAGTTACAGTTCATCTCTAATCTACATTAAATAACCGCAAATTCTGGTAGGAACTGAGAGGAGGAAACCCTATGATGGGTCAGATACTCTTCTATGTCCAGATCTCTCCATATGAATACGTTGAGGCATGCTACATGTATCATATAATGTTGCATATGTATTTTTATGACCTCATGTTAGGAATTTATGAGAGTGCCTGTGTGACAAAGAACAAATTCTATACAAATACGTTTGCACATTGGCACGCTTCCATTTACAGGGGAACACGCACTAAGATTGGTGTCTTGTAACTTCTAACAGTGTAGCATAGCAGTATGTTACTCTCTCAAGTTCCTGCCCTTTTCATCTGCCCTCCCCATGTCTAGAGCCAATCTCATGGTAAATTCCCAGTTACCATGGCCAAGGGGAAAAGTCTTAACAAAATGACCATGAGAGATGCAGACAGTGACACACTAGAACAACTAATCAGTTACTTTTCTGAATGTCCTCTCAGACGTGATCAGGAAGTGGACCAAAGTCTCCATATATTGTTCTGAACTGCACAGAACTGGCCTGCAGACTCTTAGTTGGTACCCCTGCTTTAGAGAGTAAAGGACTCTCTTTTCACAGAATCACAAAATGTTTTAGGTTGGAAGGGACCTCAAAGCTCATCCAGTTCCAACCCCTGCCATGAGAAGGGACACCTTTCCACTAGACCAGGTTGCTCAAAACCCCGTTCAACCTTGCCTTGAACACTGCCATGGATGGGGCAGCCGCAGCTTCTCTGGGCAACCTGTGCCAGTGTTTCATGACCCTTGTCATGAGAAATTTCTTCCTTATATCTGGCCTGATGTTGGAGAACAAAGAAAAAAAATAACACCTTAATCTCTGGCTCAGAACATTATTTTTATTTGTTCATAAATGTCCGCAGTGGCTCAGTGAAATTAAGGTAGACGTTTCTGTGCATGTTTCAGGTAAATGTGCAAGAAAACGTAAAACTGATTTGGTGAGAACTGGGCATCTTAAGCTATCTTAAGAGAAACACAGTTTGAGTAAAGGAGTGCATTAGCTACTCAAAGCAACTACTATTTCAAAATAGATACACAGTTACAGGCCCAATTATTTATCTTTAAAATTCTGCACTACTTACATGTTTGGAGTTTTGGTTTCTTTATTTTTTTTTTTATTCTCTTTTTTATTCTAAAAGGGCTTTATAGGCTTTTGGGATTTGTTGAAACCAGGACATCTGCTTTACATACAATTTTTTTTAAAGTATCACGCACAAGAAAGCTGTTCACTGTGGATAGTGGAGAGAAAATGAAAGCAAAAGTAACATAACATGCAGAAGGTGCTTTTCCCTCCAGCCAAATGACCCTAAGCTGACCCTAAAGCAAACGTGACATTTAACCTTTCTTGTTCCTACACATGCTGTGCTACGCTTGACCTCTGCCTGTTCTTTCCCATCATCTTACGAAGCGGACAGCTGAACATGCAGTGTATTTACAGTACATGGAGATGGCTCAAGTTTCTTCTTTGAAGTGAGACAGTGCTTTGGCCTGTGAGGTAGCAGAGGGGTGGAAGGATAGAAGGGAAGAAATGTCTCTTCTGTGTCAACTCATGTGGCTGAGTCTGATGTAAGACATGACCACTACAAAGTCTGCTTTCTGGCAAGCTGGATGGAGTTCTGTGCCTTGCAAGATGGCACCTGCCCTGCCTGCAGAACAGAGCCATTACCTTTCTCTGTCTCCTTGACATGACCATGGATGGTCAGTACCCTGGAAGGCTTTGCTATTGGAAGTGGGAGTTCAAGTATCCCTGGGGAGAAACAGCAGCTTCATGGTGTTTATTTGAAAAGAGTAAAGTCTGGGAAAGGCTTTTTTCTTTTTCTTTTGTATTTCAAGACTTCCTATTTTGTAAAATAACAGCAAAGTGAAAAACAGGTAGAAATGGTCTTGTACAAAGAACAGTTGTTCTTTAGAGACCAGCACTGCTGATGAATTCTATTGTCATGATCATTTACTCCCCTTCTTATTAAGTGACAAGGGATTCAGTGACATAAAGAGGGTCTGCAATCACTCAACACATCATAAAGCACTGAATGCAATGTCAACATTCAAGGACTATGGTCATTTCCCTAAGTAAAAGCTGCCTGTGTTATGTTAGAGTCATTCTGCATAAATAGAAAAGCAAAGACCCTTTTTTTGTGTGTTACCACAGCTTTATACCCCCTCAGAAATAGTCCAGAAAATTTTGTTTCATAGTTTGAAAATGGAAGTTTCTATCATTGATGTGTCATTTCTGAATTTTCTCACCACAGTTCTGCCTTTCTTAAAGGGCTTTTCAAGAGATTCTATTGCTCCAAGCAGTATCCCAACTCAGGTGTTCATTGAGATGTACAGTTCTGTGAGCTTCTCTCCACTGCGTGCAATGGGCACTAGAGTAATTTCATTTTTTAGTGTGAAAATAGTAACATGTTCTTTGGATTCAACACTAAATATACACTTCTTAAAATTTACTTGGGCTATACTATTATCCTGTTCTGATCCTGCAGCTTTCTTGAAGTGCCTGTGTTGACATTAGTGCTCTTTCTCACTAGCATTTGCATTCAGTGGAGAGTTCAGCACTCTGAGTTCTGAGAGTCATAAATTTGTGTCTAGAAAAGAGACTAAAACTGGCTAAAAAGAGCCAAGGATCACCTTAGAGGGCTGTCTATTTTACCTTTACAGTCAGTGGAAGCATTTCTTCAAGCATTCTGAATTGTCCTTTGCCAATTGCTGTCTCTCTTGAACGTGTAAGGACCTTTAGTGAGAAATGACTTATCTTCTCTCTTTTAGGCATCTACTTTTAGGTGAGATAATGTTAATGCTATTAAGCTCTGTTAATGCTATTGACTAGCTCCCACAAGAAGAGGTCCAGAATAGGCGGTTCATTTGTAGATGCCTCATTTAGTCAGAGGAATGCCACCTGATGTCATGGAGCTAAGCAAGTATAACTAAATTTTCTCTGTTCCTGAAGGGGAGGTCTGTTCCTGAACCAGTTTTGAATGAGAACTGCAGTGAAAGTGCTGGGGATTATTGTACTCATGAAAGAGAAAATCTATTCTATGCTGGTGCTTTACAGTTTGTTTTGTTTTCTGTCTGTTCACCCAGATAGTTCTCCACTGTGAATCTTCTGTGAACCTGCCCTTGTCTGTTCTGCTGGAAAAGTACTGTGAAGCTTTGTCAGCCCGCACCAATGTCACAGGTATTTATTTCTCCATTTCTTGTTGGCTTCTTGTTACTGTAGGATCTGTTTTCAAAGTGTCCTTGCTCTAGGAACATCTTTTCCTGCTGAGATAAACATAGTGCTTCCAGTCTTGGGTTTTCATTTGCAACAATATACAGTGGAATGACATGGAAAGAACACTTTGAATTTTGCCCACCCGGAAGGAGCTTCAGGTGAACCATTAATGACAGCCGTTTTTCATATTTTAATCTGTTAAACTGACTATATTCTAAATGATATGATTGTTGGAAGGTTATTAGGTTATTACAGTTAAAGGGTCTTTATCCAGACGGGTCCAGTCTCATTGCCAGAGGCTGTTTGCATTTCACTGAGTTCAGCCTGGGTCATTGAGGCAGGGTAGGCAGACATGTGGATGTGCTAGTAAAATCCAGTCCTTGTGTAGAACACACTGTTGAAACTGGGTTGCTCATTATGCTGCTCTGATTTGATTGGTGATAAATGAATTTGCTCAAGTCAAGACTGTTTTGGCCATTGGTGAGTGATTTCTCCCTCTCCTTATCTTAACCCACGTGCCTTTTCTTGCATTTTTCTTTCTCCAAGGAGAGCCATATTGAACAATCTTTATTTCTAGCTGGGAGAACAGTAAACATTCAAGTTTTGTAATTGGTTATCTTCCCTGTCTCTTTTCCAGAAGATGCTGTTAATTAGTCCAATATGTTAATTTCCTCCCCCTGTAATAACCAGCTTCACCCCCCAAATATGTTCACATTAAGTGTCCTAAACAGATGGCATAAAATGCTTTTGAGAATTTCATGTGTGTGTAATTTCAATGAATTGCTGAGTGAATTACATTGTAAATTCAGTCTGAAGTGATTTAAACCAAGCAATACTTTTTCAGAGCTGGAAGGCAATATAACTTGCTCTCTCCTTTGGGCATTGTTTCCTTGAAAAATCCTTGGATGATGCCTTCATGATTGTTTGAGTGCAGCTTTTGAACTTAATAGGGTTGTGTGCTTGTATTTGTGGACCTAAAGAAGAATTTTATTTAATTATTACTTTGGTTTCATATACAAAAAGAATGGGTTGAAATGGCAGGATTTTTCTACAGTGACTCAGCTTGAGATGTTTGTGATGTTTTAATCTCCTGATATGGTTTGGCTAGAATTACAATAATATCCAGGGTTACCGTAATTCTATACATGTGTTATACATACCCTGAGTTAGAGCTTGTATATTTATAGGAACTTTGAGGAAGTGGGTCCACAGTTCACAATGACGTTCCATGGATTTTGTCATGCTTCCTTTCACATCCTTTGACCTTCCCATTTTGTATGTTTCCTTTAGTGACTGTAAGTCCTGTATTACATCTGATCCTACTCACTTTTGATCTCCATGGAAACCTTTTGGTCACACTGTTTGGTCCATTGACATGTTTGGTCACACAATTTTTAAGACCTCTTTAACAGATGTTGCATCTGAAAACAGGAATTTTGTCAATGCTACACTTGTTTCTCCCCTGTCTCCCCCAAAGTTGGATGGCCAGTGCTACTGTGCTGATTGTATCAGCGTTCAAGACCAGGTTGGACGAGGCCTTGGGTGATATGATTTAGCGTGAGGTGCCCCTGCCCATGGCAGGGGGGTTGGAACTAGATGATCTAAAGGTCCTTTCCAACCCTAACCATTCTATGATTCTATTATTCTATTTCTTACCCTTCCATCACTTTGAAGGTTATAATTTGCATTTATGGCATTTAAGGCTATTCAGAAAACCCCATAAAGGAGAGATAGTAAATCAGATGTCATGCATTTCCTTTCATGAAGTCCTGGGATGCACTGTAAGAAAAGTTACTTGTTCCCTCTGGTGATTGGATCCTCTTGAGGTGTGGGTTGATTCCTTGCCCTCATTCTGGTCACTTTGTGCTATGGTGAAAGACTGTTGTCTCACAGAAATGGTGTAAATCTGATTCTGTGTGGTACAGAATTCAACCTGGACAAATTCTGGCTTATACTACTCTGATGTTGTTTACTCAAGTGTCTGAAGAAGCTCTGATTTAAGGAACATATTGGTGGGTATGGGAGGAATGTATCCAGGGATGGATTCCAACATACAGCTCCTCAAAGATGCTTTTCAAGTCTCCAACTAATCTGACATCATTTGGAGATTGCCATAATTTCCCATTACTGGGACATTTTCTTATACTAGAGGCTTCTCCAGCACTCACAATAGCACATAAACGGGAAGGCATGAAAAGTTCCTTGTTGAAAAGTTCTTCTTATTCTTTGTTGAACCTTTTTGTCATGGTAGAACCCTGGTAGTCTGCTCAGCACCACACAGCCACTCACTCATCCCTGGTAAGATGGGGAAGGGAATCAGAAGGGTAAAAGTAAGAAAACGTGTTGGTTGATATAAAGACATTTCAATAGGTAAAGCAAAAGCCACACACAGAAGCGAAGCAAAATAAGGAATTCAATTACCCCTTCCCATCAGCAGGCGGGTTTTCAGTCATCTCCAGGAAGGCAGGGTGCCATCACTGTGAACATCCGCCACTTCCTCTTTCTTCTCCAGCTTTATATGTTGAGCATGTCATCATGTAGTGTGGAATATCCCTTGAGTCAGTTGGGGTCAGCTGTCCTGGCTGTTACCATCTTGACACTGTGCATCCCCAGTCATTGGGGAAGAATATGTAGGTTGAAGCTAGCTGCATTCTTCACAATTCTTTCATTAGCTGTTAAGGTTTTATAATCTCTTTTGTGCTGAGCCATGTATACCCTGGCCCTATGCTGTCTGGCTAACTCAGGGAGACACACTCTTTAAAAAAAGAACTCAGGGAGAAATATTTACCTTACCAGTTGATCCACTTAACTGTTGGTAGGTACTTATCTAAAACAAAGGCCTCCATCTGTCCCCTTTGCATTGAAATAAAGTCATTTTTGCAACAGCTGTGGTCAGTCACAACCGTGCATTATTCTCTGAGCTTCACATGCACATCACCCGTGCCCATCTCCTCTGAGCTTTGTTCCGTTGTAGGGGTTTATTGGTAAGTCACAAGTGGCCAAAACAAGGTTCCTTCAAGAGAAGGATTTATGAAATCTCATGCAAGCTTTCTCTCCGGTCATTGTCACACGTCAGATAACTTCTTAATATGGCTATCAGTGTGGGGCTTCCAAAGACATCTTGCCTTGAGGCCTCATGCAAACCAACTACAGACAGCCCTATGCTATCACTTTCCAGAGGAACTGTTCACAAGTGTGCTAGACAACAGTAAAAGCAATTTAGGAGGGGGTGGGAGAACCTGAGTACTCATGTCCTTGCAGGTTACTTTTAAAGTCTATATTGAAAGATAGTAGCTGATAGCTGTGTGTCTGGTGCATGATTGTGGAATCATAGAATCAGCCAGGATGGAAAAGACGTTTAAGATCAAGTCTAACCATTCCTCTTCATTCAAGGAAGAAAACTTCAGAATTTGATACTATATTAAAATTAAGAGCTAATCCTTTCAATCAACGCAAAAGTGCTCCGTTCATGAAAGCAAACCAAACCAAACCAAAACCACAACCACATATGTCAGGGTTATTTCAGACCTTGGAACACTGCTCCAATATTATAGATCTGGTTCTGTTTCCACCTATGAAAAGTACATTTGTACAAAGTGAATACGTATATGTGTGTGTCTTCAGGGGAGTATGTGGGTGTGACTGTGTTTCTGTATAGTGGTGACAAAACCCACATAAATTGGGGAAAACTAGCATCCAAGAATGTGAATTTCCTGTTGAAATAAAAATTTGAAAAATGTCTTTGGAGAACCAAATACATAATTTTATCACTATTTTATAGATTACAGTTATCTTTAATTTGAAATATTCATGCATGAAAAAAAGTAAAAGATTGTAAAGCTTCCTTTCGAATGTTAAAAACTGACAAGTTCATTTTTCAGAAAATTATTCCCATCATTTTGATAAGGAAGAGTTTGAAAGCTTGATGCTATGTTTGTGCAGTGTTTCTGCCACTTTCAAGTTGACCATTTATTACAATGCTTTTATTTCCATATATTTTTTTTTATATTGTCCCCAACAGATTTGCCTTTGTGAACAAAGTGCAAGTGTCTCTGAACAAGGTTTTAGAGCAATTGTGAGATAATGGACCTTGCAGACTCTGTGAGCAATTTCTTTTTTAAATTATTCCTGTCTTCTTGGAGCTTTATTAGAACAAAATATGAGATTTCTGTGTTTGTTTTTGGAGGATATCTCTGTGCTACTTTACTGGAAAGGGTTGCGTCATCTGTGACTAGAAGACTTTCTTTTAATTTCAGATTATTTTTACTGTGTTCATTTCTAACCCAGAAGCAGCACAGGCTTTTTCTCAAGGCAGTCTCCATCCCTATTGTAAGGGTCATGATCCTGTGTATGACCTGTCTGTCTGTGGGAAAGGCATTCAGTGTTAAGCTGTTCAGTTTCCTAGCAAAACTTGGTAAACAGAAGTTAACTTGACTACCTGGTTAGTTTTTTTCCTTGACTCACTCCTTATACCTGATTGAGCCTTCTACTGATCACGAATCTCTGCAAATCAGAGAGGTGTGACCATCTTGGGCTTGCAGATGTATCTGTATGGCTTTGTGTGCGTGTCATAATACCACTGTCCTGATTTGCTGTTAATACAGGCTTGATTGGGTCATTTCTGCTTAATGCATGAACATTTAAATTACATTTAAATCTGAGCTCCCATTATTGTTAGTGGAATGGGATTTAGTTGCCCTTACATCAGTGCCCAGTGCCCTTTAATATGCTATAGGGTAACCAAGACCTGCAGGGCCGATAGACATGACACAGAATCTACAAGAGAATTGTGCCCTCTAGAGTAGCTGATGCTGGCTAGAAGGACATCTCATGGCAGTTGTAGCATCAGATGCCTATGTGTGGCCATCTGAATCCTTCCTTAGATCTCTTAATGGCTGCACTAGATGAACTAGTTAAGATGAACTAGATGTCAAACTCAATCTAGATATCCTTGTATAGGCATTTCCACAGAGGAGATTAATAGATATCTGCAAATTTAACACCATATAGCATGTAGTCTGCAAGATGAGAGTTAAATCCACATTTATAGCTCAAACAAATACATGGATTCTTCTCTGACAAGTGATATAACCACAGACACTTCAGCACCAAAAAGAAAGTGTTTTACCTTGCTGCCCATACTGCTCTGTGCACACAGGCTGTAGATTTTGTTTGGCTGACTGTTGTTAATTCTCAGTAGTCAATTTCAATCAATCATTCTTTTAGTAGATGAAAGCTTCATGACAGACACGCATATTTGATAACTTGCACTGCAAAGGTGAGGCACTCATTACTCCAGGGGTTATTTATTTCTGTACATTGCTCTCTTCTGTTTCTTGGAAACAGAATTTTTGGCCTCATTACATCTCAAACTATTCCTCCACAGTAGTGGCATGGCAGCAATTTTCAGTTTCCCTTCTGATTTTCTCAGCTGGTCACATCAATGAACACTTCCATTTGTAATGATACTTGGACAAGCTATTCATTTTAACATATGCTTTGCACTCTTTTGGCTCCAGCCTGCTGGCTGAAGCTATGTACACTGATCCTGACACTGACTTTGGGGCACTAAGGAATGTGCTTTCATCATCTCCACACGACTGAGTTACAGCTCACAGGCGTAAAGTTAACCTAGCACCATGTTTGCATGATCAAAGCTCAAGCTAGACACAAGTGATCTTCCTTGTGTTTCCTATTTTCAGATGTTGCAATAACATTATTTAAATAGAGGTGATGATGTTGGTTTACTTTCCCACTGCCTCAAATGACCTACCAGGCAGTCTAGCAATGCTTTCTTATACTTCCCAAAATAAAGCTGACTGTGTTATATATTGTTGCACAATTTGTATGACTGTCACTGGTCCTTATAATTTAAAAAGTTGCATTTCTTAAGCTGCATTTCTGGTGCGGTTCCAAGCGAGGATATGGAAAAACTCTCACGTATTAAAAAACTATGTAGACAGACCAACAAGTTCTGTGGTCCACTAGAGACTATTATTTAGAATCATAAAATCAGTTAGGTTAGAAAAGACTCTTAAGATCATCAAGTCCAACCATTAACCTAATGCTTCCAAGTCCACCACTAAACCATGTCCTTAAGCAACACATCTACTTTGTACATTTGCTGTGCAGAGAAAGTACCTACGATGCTTTTGGATTCTGTATGTTTGTTTGTTTTTCCCAGTAAATGGTTTGTAGATGGAGCATAGAAACATATCTGAAGGTTCCCACATTTACCCTAGGTGTCCAGAGGGTGACAAATTCTTGTAAAATGTACAGCAAAAACCTTCTAAGCTGTGTAAATGGGGCTTTAAAGTGACCAGGTATTATAGTGATGAAAGCCACACAGTTTGTTTTTTCTTGGGGGGGGGGGGGATGGTTTGTTTTTTTTCCACATAAGTAACTGTTGCTTCTAGTCTGACCTTGTGCTGTTTTTCTGCATGTGAAACATGTTATAGTAAGAAGTTGCTCCAGTGCCTTGATCCCATGAAGAGTTGTTTTTATAGAACTTTAGGAAACTACAAAATGAAGTAATCTTGGCTTAGAAGAGGGACCAATTAACCAGAAGCTGTGCTAGTGATTTAGGATGAAATATTAACTCCCCTGACATCAATAATCCCTTTCCTTGGACTTTACAGGAAGGTAACTACCCTCTGAACATCTTAAAACTGTCTCTCAATGGCATCAGCTCTGAACTGACTGAAAATCTGTAGCATCTTTGTCTGGAGTCTCTAAGGTGTTTGGTGTGTGGGTCTGAGGGAGATCCCATGCTCCTGTTAGGTACTAAAAGCATTTACAGTGATGAACTTTATGGCATTGCCATGGGGGTTCCATGCTGCCTGCCTGGGATGCTGTGAAGACTAAGAAAAGGGAAAAGTGAATTTTAGAGGAATGCAAATAATACAATCATAGCTCATAAACAAAAACATGCAATGGAAACATGTACTGGGAACATGCCATTGAGTTTTTTTCGTATTTCAGGAGAGTGGCACACCTCAGTCCTGGATCTGTCACTTCTTTATGACATGTTCTCAGCAAACTCTTGGTAATTACTGTTACAATGCCACACTTCATCAAATATACTTAAATCTTAGAATTTATACAGTTGGTACAATAAATCCCATTTGCTGAATGCAGTTTCTAAATTAGATATATTTTTTTATATACTTGACAGATAAAAATATACTCTGTAGAACCTCTCATTTTGTCAAGTTCTACTAAACAGATGGAGTGCCTTTTCTGTTCACATGGAATCACGTCAGTGAATCTGGTCTTAAATGAAAACACCTTCTGTCTTTTAAATCAACATTTCTTTCTGGGTTTGTGGGTTGATGAGTCCTTCAAACAGTGAAATAATGCTGTGGTCAATCTAGTGAATACACCCAAATAACAATAGCTATACTACAAACTGCATTATTTGGAAAGATGGCTGGTTCAAGAGGATGTCTTACATATTTTAGACATGGAGGATAATTATTACTAGGAAACAGGAGAGATGGATGAGAATGGGGAACATTTTTGATGTTGTTTCTGATTTCAATAAAATGCTTATGACCTTATGACCCCAGAACTGAGTTAGCTCTCCAGTTTTGGAATGAGCCTCTAGATGTGCTCTTGTTGACAAGTAGTTGTCTTGTCTTCGTCTCCCTGTTATCTGACAAAGTGTATGTTTCCATGCTTCTTTTGGAGGAGTGTCCCTGAGTCACATGTGGAGCCAGATCCACCATATAGACAGGCTAAGGTGAGACTGGGCTCCATCTGTTTCTTTGTGAACGTGTAATTGTAAACACTATGTGTCTTAGACCCCTGTGTACAAATTTATACCTGCCAGCACTCCCTTACTTCACTGACATCTAGTGAAAGTAAAAAAAGAGGGTGACTTTCTACCATCTGCTATTAATATGTTACAAGATGTGCTCAAAGCTGTTTGAGAATTCAGTGGATGGTCTGAGGAAGAGAAAGTTTGTTCTTACAGATGCTGTCATGGCCTACTGTGGACTAGAGTGCGAACACAGTCAATGAATCAGAGGTTCAGCTTGCATAAATCACCTATTTTAAAGTTGTAACTGGCAGCTCATCTGTCCTTGTTTAGCTCTCAACAGCATCACTTGATTGAACTTTTCTGAATAAACTCTGTTATGCATGGAATTGATTTGCCTTGGCCTCCAGCCCTAAGGTGGGGGCATCTTATTGTGTAGTGCCATGTATGAAAAAATAGTTAAGCACTAAAGCTAGTCAGATGCAAAGCTGACCTGTAAAGCTTCAGCTCTGTATTGTTCAACTTTCTTATTCCATTACAAAGTAAGAACTATGTGATTTTTTTTTTTCCTTCAGGCATTCAACTTACTCATTAAACTGTCAAAGTGTGAAAGTTGGCTGTATAAGAAAAAGATAATGGAAAATGTTAGCACAGTTTATGTAAGCCACTAAGAACTGAACTGTTCAACCACTTCACCTTGTGTATATCTTTACTTGTATGAGAAGACTCATTCACTGCAGCAGTACACTCCACTGAGCAATGTTACTCATTTGCATAAACATGATAGACAAAAAAGATTGTTTATGGATGAGGATATTTTGAGTGCACATACCCATAGCTAAAAGAGACAAATGAGAAACAGATTCCTAAAGGGTGCTGAGCAGCTGGCAGAGTTGCCCATAGAAGCTGTGGTTGCTCCGTCCCTGGCAGTGTTCAAGGCCAGGCTGGATTGGACTTACAAGCAACCTGGTCTAGTGGAAGCTGTCACTGCCCGTGACATGGGGTTGGAACTAGATGGTCTTTAAGGTCCCTTCCAACCCAAACCATTCTATGATTCTAAATGCTATGTGGTATCTCAACTCCATTAATGTGCTACAGGAACTGGGTTTCATTATTCTAAATAGCACTGCAGTAAAAAACCCGCTAGCTTGTCTGTGGATTTATTTGACCTCCCTAAAACCCTGTAAAGAATACCATAAGGAACTGTACCATTGCAACGCTCTGTCTTCATCGTTTTGAAAATGCATCTTGTGCAGATGTCTCAGATACATAAGGCTAAGCATTCAGAAGCTGATCTTTTGACTGCTAACGCTGTTTAATGCACAGAGGTTTACCATACCAGAGAAACCTTGTTTGGTTCAGGAAATCATTGAATCATAGAATAGTCAGGGTTGGAAAGGACCTTAAGATCATTTAGTTCCAACCCTCCTGCCATGGCCTCACACTAGACCATGTTGCCCAAGGCTCTATCCAACCTGACCTTGAACACTGCCAGGGATGGAGCATATACCACTTCTTCCGGCAACCTGACATGAATATGGAAGGATGAGAGAGTGCTTATGTGTCTCCAGTCCCTGTGTTCTTCCCTAAGCAGCCACTTGTGGCTACTCTTGTAGACAGGATGATGTAGTAGGTGGAGCTTTATTCAGAACCAATAGGGCTGTTCTGGTATCTTTAAACAAACCTGTTGTTTTTTTTTTGAAGGGTATAGGGGCTGACAAGGCCCATTCAGCTGCAGATATCTACTTTGCAGTATCTAGAGTTACAGGAAATTAATCATACTCCTAAGAACCTTCCCTTTCTGTGAAAGCATCCCTGATGTAATTTAGCAGCATGTATACGGCTATTACTTTCTGCCCTAAATAAAGGGGGAAGAGTTAATATCAGAAGGGAGATACAGCTGCAATTTCATTATTAACCTGCTTGAGGACATGCTTGTGAGTTCATCACTGAAAGTGGGTATGAAATCTTTAGGTGAATCCTCATTGTGTAGCCACACTTCAGTGGGCATCAGGTCTTTGAAATTCGTATTAATGAGCCTAAAACCAAGATTTCTGGCTCAGGTGGGCAGCTTCTTATGTGATAAATTTGTTCTGTTTTTTATTTTTAAATAAACATATATGTGTATGTATAAATATATATACATATGTATGTGTAAATATATATAAATATCTGATTACTTAAAGAATAAAAAGTGTCATTATGCTAAGGACATAGAACTGTTGGAACAAGTCCAGAGGAGGGCCACAGGGATGATCAGGAGATTGGAGCACCTCCCTGATGAACACAGGCTGAGAAAGTTGGGGCTGTTCAGCCTGGAGAAGAGAAGGCTGCGTGGAGAGCTCATAGCAGCCTTCCAGTATCTGAAGGGGGCCTATAGGGATGCTGGGGAGGGACTCTTCATTAGGGACTGTAGTGATAGGACAAGGGGTAAGGGGTTAAAACTTAAACAGGGGAAGTTTAGATTGGATATAAGGCAGAAGTTCTTTACTGTGAGGGTGGTGAGGCACTGGAATGGGTTGCCCAGGGAAGCTGTGAATGCTCCATCCCTGGCAGTGTTTAAGGCCAGGTTGGATTTGGGTGATATGGTTTAGTGTGAGGTGTCCCTGTCCATGGCAGGGGGGTTGGAACTAGATGATCTTAAGGTCCTTTCCAACCCTAACTATTCTATGATTCTGTGATTCTAAAATCCTTCCAGTAGCCACTGGGTGAATTTTGAAACCTCTGAGTTCTAGGACTTTTGAATACGATGGGTGTTTTTTACTGTCATGTCTCCAGAAAAATAAATCCTTTTCTCATTTGAGTTAATTTAAAACTTGGCACAAATCTCCATTTTCTTCATGGATAAATAAACTTGATGATTTATGCAGGATGCTTACCAATTCCCCTCCCCTTTCCTCCCTTCCCTTTTCTCCTAGAGGTTTTAAAAGTCTTGAGTTTCAGGGAGGGAAATGGTTTTTTAAATGCCACAGTTGCCACGTAAATCTTGTCATTTCTGCTTGGGAGAGACTGCCCGGTTCACTCAGCCCAGGATGGTGTTGTCTCATGTTGTTTTGATTGGTTGCTATGCTTTTACTTAATTTCTTATGAAGCATTCTCAGATCCTAATGTGAAACTCTTACTAGCAAAAAAGATACAGTTTTCTGGGTTGCTATAAAATAGCTTGTTATGCTAGTTAGGATGGAAATCTCTGAGATAAGTGATACAGAAATTCACCCAGTATATGTACTTTTAAAGAAACAATTATTTTTTTAAAAGATGAGAATTAATATAGCTATATACATTATTAAACTTTTGACTACTATTTCTCTAACCTGGAGGGTATCATTATGTGACCATTTTCAACAGGGAGACAGAGCTCAGGGGCATCAGTGGAAACATGCACAATAGAAATGATTATTTTTGTATTATAATCATCAACATCCACAAGAAAATGAAATAAATGCGTCCATTTTATTTGAGAAAACAAATTAATTGAGGAAAAATATATGCAGTATTACACAGTATTACTTTGTTTTTCTGCAGTCCCTTAGTCCATGGATGAAACAGCCACAGAATACTTGGTTTTTGATCTGCATTGCAGACTTCAGAGCACTTTTTAACTTTTCATCTTGTCGCAAGAGGCTTGACTATTAGGACTTATTTTACCTTAAGTCCACCATTTTCAGTTCCTTCTTGTTTCCAGTGTTGCAACAAATAGCAATATTTTGTCTTGGTTAGCTTTCCTTAGTTTAAATAAAAATAATAGCAAAAAGATTCTTATAGAATCCATGGATATTGAGGAGTAGATATTTTTATCTATGTTTTATATGTGGTGTAAAGTTAAATGATTTGCCAAGAATTGAAAGCCAATTACTGGAGGAATATTAGAATTTGAGATGTTCTCACTCTGCAGCCTGCCTGCAGTACTTGGTTGACACTAAAAACATAGCAATTAAAAGGAAGCAGCTGACATTTTTGCATTTCAAAAGTTTTGAATATTCCACAGTAGCCTTGCAAGCCCACACGAAACATGAGGACTTTCTAACTGATTGATGTAACTGCTGTTGGTTTTAGCTGGAGTTCTTATGTGTTGATATTTTCATTTAATCACCAGAAATCTTGGAGGCCCAAAGATGAAACTGATAGTTAGAACTCCAGGGCAAAGTAAGGGATTAAACTTGGATTTCGGTGGCTGGTGTGAAGTTCAAGGGAAGAGAAATAATGATTCTGGGGGAGTGAGTGCTGAGATGTTCATAATGAATAATTATTCAGTGCCTATTAGGAAACACAAGGGTGGGCAAGAGAGATCATAGCGTTAGTTTGAAGTAGGTTTGAAATTGCTCTCTCTCTGCCCTATTCTCCAGTAACTACTCTTTTCCCATATGAAATGTGGCACTTGCATATTTTGATGTAGAGAAAACAGGATATATACATGGTAGCATGACATTGGCAGTGGCTGGCATCTTTTATGCTGTAGAAACACCTTCATGCCATACTAGGCGGCAAAAGACCTGATGATATTTGAAAGGTTTGCATTTGTATGTAGCAAGGGTAAGGTGATCACCATAACAAAATTGCCTGTCTTCTTTATCTGTTCCATGTATACACCTCACAACTGATACGTAAATGATACTGATAGATGCTCTGAATTGTCTTGGTTCTCGAGTGTTTATTGCATAAATATATTAGCTTAATTAAATAGTGGCCAATGTAGACAAAACTGTCATGGAAAAGAATAATTATGTGGGTAAGCCAACAACTACAGAAGTTTTACCTGATCATGTCTAGCCTTCACCTGATCTACAAAATTGTCTTTGAACAACGGAAACACTTTGAACAGGTGAAAAAACCCTGACAGGAGAAAAATAAAAAACAATCCACATGACCTGAGTTAAAGAAAGCTGTCAAGTCACTCCCATCTCTGAGGACCCCAGAGAGCTCTTGCAGGTTGTTATGGCTCAAAGCCTAAGAGGGGCTCAGCTGTGGGATTTACCTTAGAGACATATGTGGCCAAACACATATGGCCTCTCCATATGTTTGTTTTTTTTCTCTTATGCTTTCTTTATTATTTTCCAGGCCAATTTTAACATATTTTCTGTTTTCAGTTACTGTTTTTTCTTTGACCTTTGGCCCATGATTGGATTACACATCGTGAATAGCAGTTCCGCTTTGTAATTACTACCATTTGCCCAGCTGAGTTGCCTGGGGATGGAAGAGATGTAGCCCTATCAGCTAAATGCTACCAAAGACTGTGTGGAAGCAATGATTTTCTTTCCCAGGTTATATCATCATGATGGGTGTTTTCAAGTCAGTGTTGTTCTGATTCCTTCTTCCCAGTGCTTTCCACTTTATTTTTTGAAATCACAGAATCATAGAATAGTTAGGGTTGGAAAGGACCTTAAGATCATCTAGTTCCAACCCCCCTGCCATGGACAGGGACACCTCACACTAAACCATCTCACCCAAGTCCAACCTGGCCTTAAACACTGCCAGGGATGGAGCATTCACAACTTCCCTGGGCAACCCATTCCAGTGCCTCACCACCCTCACAGTAAAGAACTTCTGCCTTATATCCGATCTAAACTTCCCCTGTTTTAATTTTTAACCCGTTACCCCTTGTCCTATCACTACAGTCCCTAATGAAGAGTCCCTCCCCAGCATCCCTATAGGCCCCCTTCAGATACTGGAAAGTTGCTATGAGCTCTCCACGCAGCCTTCTCTTCTCCAGGCTGAACAGCCCCAACTTTCTCAGCCTGTGTTCACACGGGAGGTTCTCCAGTCCCCTGATCATCCTCGTGGTCCTCCTCTGGACTTTTTCCAACAGTTCCATGTCCTTTCCATGTTGAGGACACCAGAACTGCACACAATACTCCAAGTGAGGTCTCATGAGAGCAGAGTAGAGGGGCAGGATCACCTCCTTCGACCTGCTGCTCACGCTCCTTTTGATGCAGCCCAGGACACAGTTGGCTTTCTGGGCTGCATGCGCACACTGAAGCCAGCTCATGTTCATTTTCTCATCAACCAACACCCCCAAGTCTTTCTCCGCAGAGCTGCTCTGAATCTCTTCTCTGCCCAACCTGTAGCTGTGCCTGGGATTGCTCCGACCCAGGTGTAGGACCTTGCAGTTGTCATGGTTAAACTTCATGAGGTTGTCATCAGCTCACCTCACAGGCGTGTCAAGGTTCCTCTGGATAGCATTCTTTCCCTCCATGAAATCATGAGTAGTTGTGTCTGCTTGTAGATAGGAGTCTTTGTCCCTCACAACTCTGCAGCCACTTTATTACTCTAGATTGTGTGATTGTGAGACTG
The DNA here is from genome assembly GCF_034315485.1 of Pezoporus occidentalis. NCBI lineage: Eukaryota > Metazoa > Chordata > Aves > Psittaciformes > Psittacidae > Pezoporus > Pezoporus occidentalis. Next base: position 732,230 of record NW_026914180.1, read on the forward strand.
TGATTGCTGTGGTGAAATAAATTTGCTGTTCCTTGCAAATTAAGAGATTTGGGTGAGCTGGTTTCTCATAGAGAGCAGAGTGGGTAAAGAGTCAGTGCTAATTTGGAAATTTCACTGCACAGGAAGGGGACAGACTATGTATTTTTGCCCTTTTCTCCAGGCTTCTCCTTTACTTTGTCTCCTCTTTGTTCCTGCTCTTTCACGCACTCCTGAGACGCAGGACATCCTGTATCACTCCGTTCTCTTCTTTGTACCCACAGGTGCCCCTCTACATATCCTTTGTTGCAGGTATCTAGAAGTCACCACCTTATTCAGCTAACTGAGCCTGCTGAATGTTAGAAAGATGGGGGTGATGGACTTGACATACAGCAGTGTCTAGAGCTGGGCTTTGCTCTTAAGATAAGGGCTGGGATGGATATACTAAAGTTTTCTCTCCTGCTGCCATTTCTGCACAAGCTCATTGGTATAAGACTTAATGGAGAAGCAATTGCTATGGGATATTCCAACCAGGATTCTTTAAAAAAAAGTTCTTTTATAACTTATATTTGTGCTTATTGGATGCTACATCAAGGTCACAGTTTGAATCTGAAATCTTTTGATACATCTAGAGAAGCAGTATTTTCTGTAATTTTCAGCATGGCAGTATTGAACAACAGTCACTCTTCGAGAAGCACTTAAACAGGATCTTGTAAGTAAATTAATTTCTAAATCTGACCTAGATTAAAAATGCAACACATATTAGGAGAAAAGCAGTATAAAGCTATTAGTATAAGTATGTACCAAGGTTGAGTGCCTTTTCCTTCAGTTCCCCTAATATGATAAGGCTCCCAAACACTAAGTGTAATTACATTCAGAGTGTTTGCTCTTCCCATCTGTTTAAGAATTTCTAACACAAATTCTTAAGGCAATGATAATATAAAATTTCCCATAACAAAAGCAAACTTAAAAGAAAAATAATCTACTTAAAATCTTAATACTTCTGATTGCTATAAGATGTTTAAGTGAGAATAAAACAAATTTTACCTTTAGGAAGATTTTTACTTTATAAGATTTTTGGAAATATTTTGGAAACTACTTTCAATTGTATTAAAACCTTCAGAAAATATAAAAAAAAAAAGTTGTTTTATTATAAAAAGAAAAAAAAGAAAGAACATCAGCCTAAAAAAAAACACCAACCCAGCAGGATGTTTACTTAGGGTACTGTCAGTTAAATACTTGTTATCACAACCCAATTTTAAGGAGGCATTTCTTCCCTCTCCTCCTTTCTTACACACTGGAACTGATTTAGGCAAAGACAATTTGCTTTTCATTCTAGCGGATTGTGCTTTACTAGGTCTCAGAAGAGATGGAAATTTCCCAATCTGTCCTAATCTTATTCTGATTGACCACATGTATTTTTCAGAAGTTGATTCATCTGTTGACAGGTGAGTCCAGTGAGAGTATAAAATATACAGAGTGAAGACCAAATAACTCTCAGGGGGATCAATAATAATCTGATGGGCTGTTCATTTCAAAGCAATCATCAGGCATTGGTAGGTGGTGGAACTCCCTCCAAAGCTTACCTTTTCTATTCCAGGACCCATTCCAGAGGAGAAATTCGCTGACGCCCAGTACTATTTAGAACAGGATGAATGTTTTCCTGCAATATTAATTTTAACTCCAAATCCTACAGACTTTTGACTTTAAGAATGTATTTAACTTTAAACAATTACTGCCAGAGGAAAAATACTACAACTGGATTTACATAAATGTAAATGTTTTCTTTTGAGAAAGTAAAATTTTTGACATGTTTGGAAAATCCATGTATTAAAAAAAATAAAATTAAATCAATAAATTAAACAAGCCTCTTTCAAATGAATTTCTTTAAGCTGTGACTAATCAGAAAATGAAGGGAGAGGCTTCTCTGATTAAATTCAGACATTTGCACACTTTAAAACAATTAGGATAGAACTCACGCTCCTCTGTGGATGCCTGAAATTAGTTGAGATTAACTCTACTCCACTTATTTGTACAATCAGGCCTTTTCTCTGCTTACATTGATTTTGGTGCTGTAAAGGCATCATAAACAGTTGTCTTTCTATAGCCTTTGGCCTGCATTTTTTTGTGTTCCTGTCATAAACTGAATAGTAATTATTCAGTGCAGATGCTGTTCTGAAGAACTACGGGGTTCAATTAGGGAAAGAGGCAAATGCATTTCTAAGAATCATCATAGAATCATTTAGATTGGAAGAGACCCTTAATATCATTGAGTCCAACCATTAAGCTAACACTACCAAGTCCACCACTAAAACATGTCCCAATATGCCACATCTATAAGTCTTTTAAGCATCTCAAAGGATGGTGACTCCACCACTTCCCTAGGCAGCCTGTTCCCGTGTTTGACAACCTTTTTGGAGAAGGCTTTTTCCAAATATCCAATCTAAACCTCTCCTGGCACAGCCTGAGGCCATTTTCTTGTCCAATGGCTTGCTTCTCGGTCTGTAACATTTCTTTTCCAGTGATATGGGGTTCTGTGCTGCTTTCACACTTTGTGTACCACTGAAGATTGTTTCCAGTGATTCGTAATGAAGGAATCTAATGCTGAAAAGATACCATTTTTTTACTGTCAGCACACTGTAGTGTGGTTTATGTAGTTCAGAAACATTTATTTCCTCTTGGGGTCATGAAGATTGCGGCTATTTATACTTCTGGCTTCTGAGAACTGAAATGGTTGTTGAAGTGCAGATAGGCTTCTTTGAAAACTTTACAAAATCCCTCTTTTATCAGTACTGAAAAGGACAATTTGAGTCACATTATAAGCGTGAGGACGGCTGGTTATGTTGCTGCAGCTGGGAGAGGAGGACATGTGATGCCTGAAGGCAAGAGAATAGCCTGTATGTAATTGAAAAAGGACAGGGAAGATGCAGCATCTATTCCTGGCCTGTTGGGCCCTTGCTCGAAACACTTCATCTTCCTGGAGAGGAACAGTTCACTCAAGTGTGTGTCTGCCTCTGAACTAGTCACTAGGCTTTACAGACCAGTGGTACAGTCAGTGTACAGAAACACCTCCAGAGGGATAGTTGCTATTAGGAGCAAATCATATGATAAAATTCATTGATCCGTGGAGGAATTTGTATTCCTCTGCTGGACATAAATGGAAGGTTCTGTATCGGAAATGTTAATTTTTTTTGCCTCGCTCTCTTCAAATCCAAGTAGTCAGTATACATAGATTCCCAAGCTTTTTTCTAGAATAACAGGTTTTCCTTTCTTTTTGCTCTTTCAGCCTGTTAGTGAAAGCTTTTAGGAAATCAATGAGTTCTCATTTTCTGGAGCACTTCTAATCTCAGAAATGAAAAGTCAAAGTCTGTGTTGTGGTTATGAATCATATTGTTATTGCTATTATTCATTTTCCTATTATGATAGTATCTAGAAGCTAAATCGGATCAGCATGTCTCTTGGGATAAATACTTGCAGGTCTCAGCATGCTCAGAAAGGAAGTTTTTTATGCTAAAAACAGTAAAAGTATAGTTGCTTGTGTTCCTTCTTTCTTCCCTTTATGTTTATTCTGGAAAGCATGGGCTTCAATGAGATTTTCTGCTCTTAAACAATGCTCTTAAAATTGAATCAGTCCTCAGCTGAGGGGCTGTTGTAACAGTAGAAGTGTAAACTATGAAAAATAAAAGCCTGTTTTCTATGTAAATGGAATCTATTCAGCAGAAAATCCCCAAACTCAGCACTTTGCGGTAGCTGGGTATTTTTTGAGTGCTGTGTATGAATCTGGCATTTTCTTCAGCAACGTCAGGGTCTTAGTACTGAGCAGTTTGACTCCTACTGGGTCCAGAAAATAGGGCAAAATGGCTTGTTTTGGTGCAGTTGTTCAGCTGGTTAGCTTATTACAGTCTCCTGCATGCTTGATCATAGACCATGAATTTGTGAAGTCATTAAGTTCTGTTGTGGCTATTTAACTCCTACTGCAGAAACATATGTTACAGGTCCAGCTGCCTCAGGTTTAGCCTGCCTTTCAAGAAGACAGCTATTGCTTCAGCTGTCACACGGTGTGGCTTACTAGGCTGGGTTGTAGCATGAGGGAACCTTATTTCCAAATTCAACTAATCTTAGGCTTAAAGCAAACCACAGAAAAGTCAGTCTCACAGGAAAAGTGGAGAACCCACTCTAACTCAGCATCACAGGTACTGAACACATCAACGGTGCATTTAAGACACCTTTTCATTCTGCCTGTGCTCAGAGCTGGCATGAACTGTTGTCAGTTGGGTTAAATTAAAGAGTTTGCTGTCAGAAAATTCCTATGAAGAATACTAATTCTTCTGCATTATAAATAATTACCTGCCTGAGTTATTTCCTACTTCAAAGACCCTGGCAGTTATTTTAGGGAGGACACAGGTACATATATCAGTAAAATGAAAAATTGCACTTGATCTTTTGGAGCAATGCTGGCTCTATTGTCTGGTTTGTCAGGGCCTATCCATCAGGAGACCCCAAATTTTATGGTGGCTACTTTCAGAGAATAAAAAGCCAAACTCATGCTGTTTGAATTTTGTGTAAGTAAACCCATGGAAGTTATTTCTAATTCGTTTTTCACTTTTCTCTTAGTTGGGGCTATTGGTTGGTGAAAACCAGTCATTAAATAAACACACTGTGGTTAGGAACAGGATTCCTATGTATCCATAGTAAAGATCATAATGGAAAATTGCACAAAATTGAAAGCAAAAGCAAAGCTCCAGTGGAAGTTTTGATTGAGGCTATTTTTACATGAAAGATTTTCTAGGCATGATTTTTTTCTTTTATTTTCCCTACAGATGGGATTCCTGTCCCTAAGTTTAGACATTCATAGTACAGACATCCCAGTGAGCAAGTCAGCCCAGGTTGCCCTTATAGCTGATGTTAAGAAAGAGAGACTTTTAGAAGACAATTTACCTGACCCAATTTATGTATCTTTATGGTAACAGAAATCATCCCATAGAATCCATTGACTGCACTGACTAGGTCCCTCTTGACTTTTAAGGGAGCCTAGAGATTTCTCTGCCACTGACAGCTACTCTATTAAACTGAGAAAACCATCTACATCATTTGCAACTCAGAGGAGAACTGGCCTGAGCCATGCTCATAAGACAATTCTTTTGTGAGCTCCTGGTTTATATTTTCTACAGATTTTGCCAAAAGCAAAGACTTTTAGAGAACATAAACGATAAAAGCTAGTACAGTTCGTCTGAAGAGGAGTGGTGTTTTCTCCTAAAAAGTACAAATTGCTTATTTTCAGAATTTTCTTTTAAGTGCGTTACGAGTTTTTATCTGAAGATGGTAAAATGGGCTGTTCTTTCATCCCTATAATCAACTATTTCAAATTAAACCATGGCTTTCTTGGTGTGGAGAAACATTTAGCTAATTGTTTCAGTGGAGACTGTAATTTTAATGTTAAACGCACAGGACTGTATGGGGGAATAACCAAAAAATCTTTGCTCATAATCAGAAGTGAAAAAAAAATTCAGCCCACCTACAGTTAGAGATACATAATGTAGGCATCTGCAATTAAGCCAGATGCTTCAGTCTCTTCTTATAGGCAGCTACTAGTGTTGTGGCGTTTATGCATTCATCTGATTTAAATGTGCACTTTATAACGAGATGTGCGTGTTTCATCCACTGGCTGTTAAGGGGAGTCCAGGTGGTTAGCTCTCAGGCAGAGACTGCTGCACATCCACATGGTCAGAGTGTTCTCACCCAGAGCTTCCAGTCGGTATTTGCGGATGACCTACTGCAGCTCCAAGCACAGAAATATTATCATTAACTGTAATACACTAATTATATCATAAAAGCCTTTAGGATAAGCTGATCAACACCTGAAATTTAAGGATCCTAACTGTTTATTTCACTCAGGAATCTGAAAATTTAAAAAAAGTCTAGGAAATGATATAAACTCCCTCTCCAGATTTTACACGTTTGTTCTTCTGTTGACATTTTCTGTCACCTGGCAGACTAACATTCTCATGCAATTCAGACTAAATAATTAAAGTATAATTTAAATGACCCCCGGTATGTTCCCTCCTAACTCTAGCTAATCTTATATTCCAAGACAGAAGCAGAGTCACAGATGCCAAGAAAATCTATTTGCCCATTATCATAGGTAGTTTTTTTCTGTGTTAGAGTATCTCAAAGGATCTGGGATAAAGTGATCATAGCCAGGACTCTTTAATCAAAATTATGTCTAAGTTGAGGAAAAAAAATGTTTTCTGCCACATGTCATAGGCTGGCTGGCTTATATCTCACATTTAAATGCATTCAAAATAACTCAGAGGAGCAATACCAGGATAATGTTAAAATCCACATCCTTCCCCAGCTGCTTGTGACAAAATTGTAGGAGGTGACTGAAGGGTGTTTGATCCTCTTTTGAACTCTCTGCGCCTGCACTCCACTCTTTATGATTTTGGTCTTTTTTACTCAACCCACATATGGTGTATTTGGGTGAACAGTATGAAACTCATCTGAGAGGTTATATCTTGTCATCTGGCTCATTATAGCAGATTCATCTCCCACTACTCATAGAAGTGAGTAATCACCAAGCTGGTGTCCTTCTGGAGGTGGACATTTTCCCGTGAGGCTTGCTGGACTTTCTGCGCGTTAACTTTTGTGGCATCAGGAAAAAGAGAAAAGAGATTTTAATTCAGGATATACCTAAGAGTTTGGTTGAGCCGTGAGTAACAAAGGTATGGGGCAAAACAATGCAACAGGGCTCTACAGTTGGTTTTCCCTCATCACAATGGAAAGCTCATCTCAAATGATTATTCTGGGATGGTCTAAACTACTTGTCTCTTATTTTGGCACTGGAAATACTGTCCTAAGAAAAGATAAAATGAACTGTTCTGCTTCCACCAGAAAATTTAACTAAATCAATCCTTTTGATTAAAACCAAACCAAACAAAAAAAAGAAATGATTTGTCAGTAATTCTCAATTGGCAGTAGTCTGCGAGTACTCGCAGCAGTGTAGACACAGCATGCTTCTTCCTACAGGAGAATGGAAAACCTTATATGATCTCCTCTTTCTGCAGAAGCAGCATTAATATGAAAAAGATGAGATGACTGACCCATCAGTGTTTCCCTCAAAAGCAAATTGAACTAGCCATGGAAATTGGTCTTGAGGTGGCAAAATAAATTGGAAATCAGGTGACAGAGGTCTGAATGCATGCTTAGTGGAAAAATGAATTGAGTTGTCATAGAATCATAGAATCATAGAATAGTTAGGGTTGGAAAGGACCTTAAGGTCATCTAGTTCCAACCCCCCTGCCATGGACAGGGACACCTCACACTAAACCATCTCACCCAAGGCCTCGTCCAACCTGTTCTTGACCACTGCCAGGGATGGAGCATTCACAACCTCCCTGGGCAACCCATTCCAGTGCCTCACCACCCTCACAGGAAAGAATTTCCTCCTTATATCCAATCTAAACTTCCCCTGTTTAATTTTTAACCTGTTACCCCTTGTCCTATCACTACAGTCTCTAATGAAGAGTCCCTCTCCAGCATCCTCATAGGCCTCCTTCACATGCTGGAAGGCTGCTATGAGGTCTCCATGCAGTCTTCTCTTCTCCAGGCTGAACAGCCCCAACTTCCTCAGCCTGTCTTCATATGGGAGGTGCTCCAGTCCCCTGATCATCCTCGTGGCCCTTCTCTGGACTTGTTCCAACACTTCCATGTCCTTTCCATGTTGAGGACACCAGAACTGCAGTTCTGGTGCAGTTTGGAGTGAAATGATGTGGTATGGGGCAGAATGGGTGATGAGGGCAGACTTTGCTGTCCATCTCAAACCCATAATCTCTTGTGCAGTTGATACTCTTGTGCGTACAAGGGTATCTTCTGTTTAGTGAAATTCTTACTATAGTGACATTTTTGCTGTTAAAGAAGAAGGGACAATGAAATGCATTTTGTCCACATGAAGGTCTTTATATGAACTAGTGAACTCTCCTGTTTTGGTTGTTGCTGGTTTGTATTCAGCTAACCACAAACAGGTTTTCTTTAATAATGTTTTTAAACTCAATCAAATGTTTCTATTGCAGTAGTGGAAAATTAGGAGAGCCCTCCAGCGGCCAAGTGAAAGAAGTCAACAATGCTCTGGCAGTGAGCCAAACAAGTCTAGAAACCAGGCAGAGAAATATGTGCTACATATGTCAAAGGTAGTAACTTACAGTCCTGTTAGGGGTGACTTATATCCTACTTACATCAGTCCTTTGATCCAGAAGAATTCCACAGCACTTGACAAATGCTTTATCCCTGAGTGAAATAGTTATTCATTCATCATTTCCGTCTAGGAAGGGCTATTTGCATAGAGAGGAAAATATTTTTGGGATAAAGTATAGGTTTTGTATTTAATAACTTTACAGGAATTGAAAATGAAGAGAACTTCGTCCTTACTGAAGTAATTCTTAGTATTCAGACCACAATAACTGCAGAAAAAAAGTCTCTGCAAAAATAATTATTTATTGATTAAATAGTCCCCAGAGGCAAAGTTGTGATTATCAAGTGCTTGCTGTGTGCAGTATTGTATAAATAAATGATGATTCTGATGATTTTATTAGATTGGGAAAGAGAAGAAGTGCTGAAAAACGGTATCTTTTCCAGGCATCAGTCTGCAGAGTTTGACATCTACTTAGGACCACTGCCAGTTAGCAACACTGTGAATGGCTCCTCTGACTGGGAGGTTAGAGATTTTTTGAAAGGTTAATAAGATTTGATAAGTCCATAAATGAAGCAGCACTTGCTTAGCAATGAGAAGTTATCTTCTCTTTGCTATTGAGTGTGAGAGAATATGAATGACAGAATGTTTAATTAGAGTGTTACATGTTTTTCCAGAACTCTTTCTTTAATATTCATTGCAGTGAGACGTGCAGTTTACCAAATACAAAACAAATTAACACATCATGGGAAAAGAGACCCAGCTGTGCTGTCAAGTAGATCGGAAGTTCCACACTTACCAGGATTAATATTTTGCTGCAACTGTTATTAAAATATCTATCACAGTATCAGCTATTCTATTTTACTTAATGACAGTTACATGTATTTTACTGAAATAAATTTATTTTAATGTTGGTGCTTATTTCAGTCTTCAGCTGTTTTGCATTGAATTCTTGGGTTCTGATCCTTGGCTTTTATAAAAATCCACTGTAACCAATGCAGATGTAACCAGTTATAGATTGAGCTCTCCTTATCTAAACACTTGATAAGAACAGAAAAACATTGGTTTTGAGGGTTTAAACTGTTTTCCAAGGTTTATTCTTACTGTGAAAGTTCTTACCAATAAAATGGATGCAGTCAGTTTACAGGTGGCTCAAAGCACATGTTTCAGAATAACAAGATCCTGTAAGCTTTATACAAGGCCAATAAAATTTAAGGGAGAACATAATATTTGAACAAATATGTATGCATTTCAACCAAACCAGCATTTAAGTCCTAGTTCAACAAATTACCTCTATTTACCAAGTCACTCAAACTCCTCCTGAGTTCCTGAAGTCAGTGAAATGTAAATGTGGGTTTAAAGTTAGGCAATGTTTAAGCACCAGAGAGCTCTTCAGTGAAACTGACTTTGAAGAAGGAAACAGCCTTTACTGAAGAACATGTCCCCAACAATAGACATGTTTAGAAAAAACCTAACAAAACTAATTATAAGCCTAATGCATATTTTTCAGTATTCTACAGTGTGTCACTATCATGTGAGCAGGGCATTTTTATTACACAAAATTTTAAGCTGTGACCTGAATGATGTGAAAATATTTTTTCTGTTTTACAGTGCACAACAAGTGACTATGGTCACACTAACTACTGTTTTCAGAAACTGCTGTATGTGAGTATGAATGCTTGTGTGTACAGTAGAGTTCCCCAACACAATTCATAGCACACAAGGATCAGTGAAATGGAAGCGTTTCTCTGCTTTTAGTGGAATTCTTCCCCATCAAACCATCTCTATGGACAGTAGTTAATATCATTTATCTTGTAAAGATAGCTCAATGTAGGCGCTTTTTTCTGCTTTGAAACTGTGCTGCACTGCATGATTTGTCGTCTTCAATTTATCTAATTTAACATGTATCTACAGTACCAATATCTGTCTCAGATACCTGATGTGTTGGCAGAGCTCTATCTAAAATACAACGGTATCTAACCATCTCTTGGGCTGAATTACATCCTACTAAGCAGAATATCATAAGAATTACGACTTTGAAGAAAGCATTTGTCTCCAAATTAGATGAATCATCATTCTCTGAAAATGGCCATTTCCTTGGAGGCTGTTAGAGAGCCTAGATACCTGGCTTAGCCTAGACACCCTAGTATTAGATGGATTAAATTGGATGAGATGAATCCCTTTGCTGTTATGGACCTCTCAAATATCCAGCCCGTACCTATGTAAGCTCTGAGGTACCCTGTGCTACAGAATCAGAAATATTGATCCTGGCAATAAAAATGTCAAACAAAAGGTAGTGAGTCAAGATAGGGGAGAGATCTGAAGGCATACCAGGAGGTATCCAAAATTATGCAGACAGCAAGGGTCACTGAATCCAGACACCCGCACAAACTAACGCTACAGAGATAATGTCCTTTGATCCATCTGTTCTTCTGGGTCTGCCATCTCATATGGTAGCAGTTCAAAAGCACTTTGCAAATCACAAATCAGGGTGTCATCAGGTTCTTTTCCCTTGGTTATCATGGCCCTAAATAATATTGGGGTAATCCATTATCATGCCTAATCATTTTAGCTTCTTTCTAATGTGCATGGACCCTACCTCACTGTCTGTTACAGAATGATGCTCTTGAGAACTACTGTCTCACTTCTTGAAGTTGACATGACTGATCATGATTTCTTCCACTTAATTTCTAGGCATTTTCTGTGGTGGTTGCTGACTGTCCTGCTGGCTAGCAGATAAATTAAAATCTATTATATTATGTAGAATAAAAATCTGTTACATAGAGTAGAGCCTAAGTAATAATATTAAAAGAGTCTTCCTAGTGACATCCTGATGATGGGCTTCTTCCCTTCTGTGAAAAGGTTTTGCTCAGTCTATTATCCAGTAGCTGAGAGGAGGTACATACTAGAAGACCGAGTACTTAAAAGAAAATTTGCTATTGCTCCTTGTTGAGTTTGAGTGAGGCACTTGTGGGCATTTAGAGGTGCAGTGTGCACTGATATTGTACTGCTAGCTGGAATTCTGATTATGTCTTCGAGATTATGTGCCCATGCATACAAATTTTTGAGGGAGACCTGATCAGCCCTTGTAATGAATGGACATCTGAGGTTCTATTTGGTTGCTTAGCTACTGGTATTCCAGAACATGTGAGATGCTTGAGGACAAACTGCCTGGCCTCCAGCGGCTGCTCCAGTAGGGGTGGGTCTTTCCTAGGTCCTGTGTTTATCTGCCTCCTGTGGCTATCTTGGATATGGTAGAGTATCTCAGATGGTGTTGGACGTGTACTTTTAGACAGCTGAATCAGAATTTAGATCCTCCTTGGCTATAATGGCAATTTATGTACCTCATAAAATTCAGATTCAGAGCAACCTGAATCTGCGAGCTGGCAACTCTGAAGTGTTTAAATTTGTTATGAGTCCTGGATTTTGCATCTGTTTTGGGCTGACATGCCCAAAGGAGTACACAAGCTACTAGCCTAGGTTCTGAAAGCCAGAATGCTGATGCCTCTCAAAAATACCCAATTGAGTGCAAGTTGGATTATTTAAAACTATGAATTGCAATACTGTAGCTACAGTGCTGTATGCTGGGGAATGAAGGCAAGACCCATAACCCAAAGAATTCATTCTCTTACTGCGTATGTTAATGTTGCTTAGGGTGCCCTGGTAATTAGATCGTGGCAATTATTTGGAACAGGCTGGTTTTGTTGGTGGGTTAAATCATTCTCTGAAGCATCTGATTTTGGTCACTGTCAGAGATGGGATGCTGGACAATATGACCATATGTTATTTCTGTCTTGTTCTCTGCTTTCTGAGCTCTATGTCAAAGTCTGTTATCATGCAGAGTGTCTGTGTGTTTTCAGAGGAAATGGGGGACTGGCTTCTGAAGATCTACCTTTTCTTTCTGTGTTTCCTCCCACCCTAAGGCTAAATGGGATGACTACTCAGATCTTCCCAGCGTGCACTGAAAGTCAGTACAATGAAGGAGAGTGAGATGTAGGGACAGCAAGAGTTTGACTGGTGTGTCCTGAAGTGAGATGCAATAAATCTTGTTGCCTGATGTGTTATAAAGAGGAAAGCAGTGCAATACCCTGATTTTCTATACATCTTGTCAGTGGTCCTGTTGAACAGAAAGAAAGTGGGCCAAATGAGGCACACCATCACAGTCATCATTTGTTAAGATGTGACCTAACCTCCATTATTTTTTTGTATTTGTTTATGCTGTAAACAGAGGCCTGGGCCATTGCCAGGCATAAGTAAATATATAAAATAGGTCCTTTGTGTTCTTGTATGTCTGTGAAGCACTGACCCTGAATTTGACCGTGTATACAACCAGAGTTATTCTGGAATGAGTGTTTCTCTGCTCTGACATGGTAGATGGTGTTCTGCACATTCATCCAAAGCTCCTCACTTTAAAAAAAGATAACATTGTCAGTTTTTGAGTGTGTCAAGGTTGGTTCTTTTTTGTGTTTTAATGTTTCCTTGCAGTGTCTCATCATTTGTATCATGTGACATGATTCATTTGTACAGATTTTATAGCTGTAGAGAATGACAAATGTATTAATGTGCTGAAAAAAATATATGAATGTGTAACTATAAGCCATTTATTATTTATGCTGTTGCATCTTTTTACACCCACAGTAAATATTTTTTAATATCTATGAAGCGGCAAAGATTTATCACCACAGACCTGCATTTTTTAGTTTTATCTTTGCTCACTACAGTCATACTTCACTTCTAGTAATAAAGGATGTCTCCTCTTTCTAACAAATGAGTTGATCATGTGAAACACAGATCTGTTTTTATCTATGTCTGATATTCCTCTCCACATACAACAATTTGCAACTGCGTAAATCTCTAGCACATGCACTAAGGACCAGATTTTGGTTAGAAGTGCAATACTCAGCTTGAGAAGTGGTTTTCTTTAGTTTATTCATGTATCAGAGTATAATTCATTGTGAGAAGCTGTGGTGTGTGTGGCAGAGAAGATAGCCATATAAACATTCCGATGGCAGTTAAGAGGTCTACTGTCGATCATTATGTTGTCATCCATCTCTTACTGCTTGACTTGTCTTGCTCCATATGGTATGAGGCTGTCCTATTCGCACTCTGAAAAATTGGGTTTATATTCGTTGCCAGCATATCTGGAATGAGAAGGAAAGAGAAATATTTTACCAGGTAATGGTCATGCTGTCACTGTATTTGCAAGTGTAGTCAGATCAGTTTTGCAATGTATGTTGAGAGGGAAGGCTTTCGAGTTTATGGTTCAGAAGCCACTCTGCTAAATTAGCACCTTCCTGAAAGTATTCGGTCTTGTGTTCTTTACATAGCAGAATAGTCACACTAACTTTAAAGTCAGATGCTGAAAGGTCATTGCAATACTTAAGGATTACTGGGGTACATATTTTCAAACAGAAAAAGGAGATGAGAAAAAACTTATTGTGCCATTTAAAACTCTCCTGCCTCATACTTAAAGGTAAAATGCAGAGGTAGATGCTAAGTCCAAATGAGAGCAGCTAGGCTGTATGGACAATTACTTGATGACTCTGTATTTCTGTCATCAAGCTTAAATGTGCCTCTTGATTGTCCTCTAGGGATTTAAAGATGTCATTTCTACAAATAAGAAAGATGTTTCTTTCCCCTCCTCTTCCTTCTTCATCTTTCTCTCTGCTGTGTTTCCATCAAAACCAGGGCAGATAATCTTTTCTTTGAGATTGATCTGAGTCCCTCCTTCATAGAATCATAGAATCACAGAATAGTTAGGGTTGGAAAGGAACTTAAGATCATCTAGTACCAAGCCCCCTGCCATGGGCAGGGGCACCTCACACTAAACCATCTCACCCAAGGCTCTGTCCAGCTTGGACTTGAACACCACCGAGGATGGAGCATTCACAACTTCCCTGGGCAACCCATTCCGGTGCCTCACCACCCTCACAGTGAAGAATTTCTTCCTTATATCCAATCTAAACTTCCCCTGTTTAAGTTTTAACCCATTACCCCTTGTCCTATCACTACAGTCCCTAATGAAGAGTCCCTCCCCAGCATCCTTATAGGACCCCTCACTGAGGATGTGATAAACATCACAAAGTGTTCATGGCATTTCTCATGAACCAGCATCAACTCCATCAGGACCGGACAGAAGTGAGGTTCAACCACATGGCATTGTCCTCGGGCTACAGACCATAGCACCCTTTCGACTCGGTTATTTTGGGATGCAGCCATCTTGCATATCTCACGCTCCAGACACAGGTCCATGGCTGTGTTAACAGACCAGTTTACAAAATCAGATGATATGTATGGATGTGGACCTACTTGGATTAAAAGAAAGAGATGTAAAGAGACCATGACTCCATGTGATACTTTCATATTGGTAAGGTAAATTCCTGAAAGCCAGCAAAACTGAAGTAAGAAAATTATTAGTGTAACCAGGATGTTTGATGAATGATGTGCACTTCTTGTCCTCAACTTTGTGTTTCATAACAGAAGAGATGGGTGACTATTGTGCCTGGAAAGTGTGAACTCCTCACATTAGTGGATAGGGAACCTGGGTGATGAAACAGCCACTGCAGTGAGAAAAGAAGGCTGAATGTGGTACAGTGGGCTTTTGTTTCTCTGAGGAAGGGAAATAAGAAGAGAACTGGTGCTTGGCTTTTGGGTTTTGGTTTATTTTCTTCTTTTTTCTCTTTTTTCTTTGTTTTTTTTTTTTCCCTCCCCCCGGTTCCCATCTTGGGTATTGAAATATATAGTGGTCCCTTGATTTTATGGAGGATGAGTGTCTGGGGAGGAGAGGTGCCTCTAGCAGACACAGCCAAGGAGCAATCAGCTAGTTCTAGTAGTACTGTCACCTCACACTAACACTGCCTGCGTCTGCATAGAGGCTGGGTTTTGGTGTTGCTGGTTAAACAGTATGTCATCCTTGTTAGTCACTGTTAGTGAGGCAAACTAAAATCTATCCTCTGGCTAATTCTACCAGCTGGGTTGGGTTGGAGACAGATTGAGAAACCAGCTGTGTAACAGTGGTGCAAAGGCTGGCATACAAAGATTTCCATTACCAGGGAATATTGTATTCCATTTATGAGCAAAGCTCATTCCTTTACTGGAAGAGCTGTAGGTTGCTTTCCAATATCTCTTCTGTAAAAGAGGCTTGCTGAGCTGTGTGTGTGTTTATGTATTTATTTGTCTGTTTTGTTCACTTCCATAACCTTACATATTCAGATGTTCTTATACAAATCAGTTGTTCATATGTCTTGCATACATACCCAGACAAACCAATGAGTACTACCACATAAGAATAAGCCCACTTTCAAGTTGACAAAGTTTTTCTGCCTGCCAAGTGCAATTACTAGTTTTCTTGGGTTGCTCAGTAATTTTTAAGGCAGATATTTTCTACCTACTGCCTGGCAAGATCTAGTAGTTATGTGTATCAAATGCATCATGAAAGGGTACTGCATCAGCAATCAATCAATCAGCAGTGTCACCAGCTACAGTATTTCTGTCAATCTTTCATTTAATTGCATTTGCTTCTTTTATAAAGAGAAACATTTTCATATCAAATGAATCAAATTGACATGGTCAGGATTTTATTAGACCCAGACAGAGGGAAACTTTCACTAAGTAGTTAGTTGCACGCAGGGAAAGTTGCAAAAGTAGCTTTTCAGCAAGAGGCTACAGTAGAACTGGAAAGGGACTGTTAAAGAATGGTTCTAATTTGTGGACTGAGGAACAATAAATTATTCTCTTCCTTCAGACTTACTCCTGGACAATTTGTTTGTCTCCTCTGTATTTATTTCTGGGGCGTTTTTTTTGGTTGTTAAATAGAGATTCAGAGCAGAGCAGAACAAACAAGAGATTCAGAGCAGCCCTGCGGAGAAGGACTTGGGGGTGCTGGTTGATGAGAAAATGAACATGAGTTGGCTTCAGTGTGCGCTTGCAGCCCAGAAAGCCAACCGTATCCTGGGCTGCATCAAAAGGAGCGTGACCAGCAGGTCGAAGGAGGTGATCCTGCCCCTCTACTCTGCTCTTATGAGAGCTCACCTGGAGTATTGTGTGCAGTTCTGGTGTCCTCAACATAAAAAGGACATGGAACTGTTGGAACAAGTCCAGAGGAGGGCCACGAGGATGATCAAGGGACTGGAGCACCTCCCGTATGAAGATAGGCTGAGAAAGTTTGGGCTGTTCAGCCTGGAGAAGAGAAGGCTGCATGGAGACCTCATAGCAGCCTTCCAGTGTCTGAAGGGGGCCTATAGGGATGCTGGGGAGGGACTCTTCATTAGGGACTGTAGTGACAGGACAAGGGGTAACGGGTTAAAACTTAAACAGGAGATGTTTAGACTGGATATAAGGAGGAAATTCTTTCCTGTGAGGGTGGTGAGGCACTGGAATGGGTTGCCCAGGGAGGCTGTGAATGCTCCATCCCTGGCGGTGTTCAAGGCCAGGTTGGACAGAGCCTGGGGTGAGATGGTTTAGTGTGAGGTGTCCCTGCCCATGGCAGGGGGGTTGGAACTAGATGATCTTAAGGTCCTTTCCAACCCTAACTATTCTATGATTCTATGTTTTTATGTTTCTATATGTAATGCAGTAGTATTATCTGTGCAATATGTACTGCTTCTGAGTTTCTAAAATTGCCTGAACCGGAAAGATGGAGAGAATAATCACTTTAGATTGAAGATTTTCTTGCTTTTCTCACTCAAATGAAGAAATCATTCTTCTAATTCTGAAAACAAAACAAAACAAAACAAAGTTTAATTTGGGGCATTACTTTTGGGTGTTTTGAAGTGAAATCCAGCTTAGTGTTCAACTCTAATATTTAAACCATTTGAAAAATCTGCAAGAGTTTACACTGGAAAATACAAGGCAGTGTTTAAGAGCATGAAACATTTATCAACTTAAAATTAATGATTTTTATCTGTCTTTCTTTTTGTAAGCTATTAAATGATGCATCCCTCCAAAGATTCAGAAAATTCTAGTGCCCAAAGCCTCCAGCCAAGTTTTTGATTCCAGGGCTGCACAACAAATAGTGTGAGAAAATGGGCAAGGCAGACAGTAAGTGAGAAATGAAGACTTTTGGTCAGGTTATGTGATTTTTTGCCTGCAGAAGAAGAAAAAAGGTGTCTTACCAGCATCCTGGACAAGTGCCCTGCTCACCGATTTGCCTCAATAGAAATGGCTGTTGGGGTCAGTGATGCCATTGGGCACTTGCAAATGCTCTCTTCTGAGAAGATCTCACAGCCATCACTGAGAAGCTCTGCTTGAGGAACAAAAATAAATTTTCTGAACTGAACTACTCTGTCAGGAAGAAGCAAAGAAACTTAAAAGTGCAGAATTAAAGATACTTTGAGGGACAGATGTCTGTGAATTACTTAGAGGTTTAGAGCACCCTTTGTCACCCTCACTTGAAAGCTCAAGAAATAGGGTTTTCTTTGCAAAGCCCTGTTTTAAAGACAAGCAGTATATTGGTGGTGGTTGTGTGTGAATGATGCTATATAAATATTCTCTGCTGTTTTTTGAGATTAGAGATGCACTGGACAAAGACATCTGGTGGTAATGACAAGGGTCAATTTATTGAAATGCAGATTTCTGAAGATGGTTGAAATTTGGGAATATTCACTTGGGGATGAGATTGTAGATCCAGAGAGAGAAGTGGAGACATGTATACACTTGCCTCAGAACATAATGCTGCCTAGAGATTTAGGGCACTTGTTATTTTTTGTGGGGTTTTGAATATTTAAAACAAAAAAAAACCACAGTGGCTCTCCTCACCTCTCCCCACTGTAACCTGCAAATGTTAAAAATCTCCAGATTCCAAGATGGCAAAATAGCAACCTGTCCAGTTCTCTCATCAGTGCATGTTGTTAATTTATTTGCCTTTCTAACCTAGTGATTTTTTTTTTTTCTTTTTCGTTTCTTTGAATGACACAATTCTTTCGGTCCATAAGAATAAAGAATGAAACCCTTCAGTCTTAAATATGAGTAAAGAGAAAGTCCAGGCCATTGCAGGTGGGAAGATGGATTTTATAGGAAGCCCTATACCACTGCTTTGAACTCAGTGTAAGACTTATGTCCTATCTAAAGCCGTGAACACAGACTGTAGAACAGGAGTTCATTTCTGGAACCCTTTCTTTCTTCTCTCTTCTTTATTCATTCTTCAAAACTTCTTTATTGTCCTTACCTTCTGTTTCTACATTGATCTCTGCTGCAACATATATACTTGTCTTCTTTTCTCCCTTACAAGTCAGTTTTCTATTTACTTCCTAAGAGCTTTCTGAACCTGTGATCCTAGATGATCCTCCTTGACAAGTTTTTGACACTTTCTTGTAAAACTTTCCTTATATCCTAATATAACAACTCAGAAAAGCTGGTTAGGTCTAAACTGTTCTCCAGCATGTTCCAGAGTGCAGAACTTCACCCAATTCCCATTGCACTGAGTTTTGATTTCCCAATAGATGACCAAACATCTGGGGGACTCCCTCCAAAATTCTCATCTTTCCCCTTCACAAAACCCTTTTTATCCTGTTCCATAACAACTCCAGTTTGTCAAGCCTTTGCTATTCTGTTCCCACACTGTGGTTTCCTTGCTTAGAAGTTCTTCCTCAGACTTCATGCTCCATCCTTTCTGAAATGCTTGCTCCCTCCTACCACTGGAAAATCGAAGGTGGCCATGCTTTTCTTCCTTGTCCCCTCAGTGGCTCATCCTTCACTCCAGAGGTCTCCTCTGCTCTCTGTGCCTTCCCCTACTCTACTGTACATCCCATCCCATCAGCATGAGTGGCTGAAAGATGTGATAATTGCCTCTGTGCCTTGCTTCTCCCAGGCTGGGCTCACAACCCTTCTCTCACTGTCCCCACTCTGCTGGTCATTACTCCAGATTCCTTTGTTCTAATGCCTTCCTCATCCCAGCGTTTATTATTTCTCTTTTTTCTCAAACCTTGCTCAGGATCCAGTACTGCAGCTACAGGACTCGGTCCCTTCTTCCCCCTCCCTGTCCAAGCATCTCTGCTCATCCTCAGTTCCACACAGTAAAGGCAGGAATTGCTTTGCTTCACAAAAAGCCAGAGGAGTTACGTTCATCTGATGGCTTTTCCTTTCCTCCCTGGCTCTAGTTTGCAGCGTGTATTTTTGCAAAAGTGCTCATCCCCGAAGCTAACAATAAAACTGTCTCTGCATGTGTGTGTGCGTGCGTGCGTGTGTGTGAGAGAGAGGAAAGAGAGCGAGAAGAGGGAGGGAGAGAAAGCAATACAACAGTCTGGCAATGTGAGGCGGCATTGGAGAGCTGCTAGACCAGGGGAGCTGGCTAAGAGACGCAAGCCCCTTATTCTGGGCTCAGTGTGATCCCATTGGTTCCTGAGCTGCTGGTTTAAAGCTAAGACAAGCTCGGAGGATTGAACTGCACAGCCAGACGCAGACTCTCAGCCAAGTTGTCAGCACGCTGGGAAGAAGAGAGGCTCTCGCACACGAGATTGCAGGGTGTCCGCAGCTTGATACTCATTTGTTTCCAGAAAGGAGGAAAGGAGAGGGGACAAAAAAAAAAGTCCACCACCAAACAGAAAAGGGGCAAGGAGCCTGATCCAGTCCAGCAGTCCCAGGGTGAATAATGGATGTAACCATATCTCAGTTCATCTTGGAAGAATTTGATGTCAACTGCAGCCTCCTGGATCATTTACAAGAGACTTTTTTAGAGAGTTCCTCTGTCCCTTTCCTGGGCTTTGATGGTAGGAAACATTACCTAGCGGAGGGCTTGGGAAAGCTTTTTAGGTGCAAAGGTTCAGTTTGCTTTGTGATGCATGTCGGTTTTGTGCTGTCTAAACTGCTTCTTTTCCCCTTTCTGTCTCCTTTTTTAATGCAAAAGGTCTGTACTGCAATGCCACCACTGATCAGATCGGGACCTGCTGGCCCAGAACCTCTGCAGGGGAACTAGTAGAGAGACCCTGCCCCGAGTTCTTCAATGGGATCAAATATAACACCACAAGTAAGTACAAACTCCTTTCCTTCTCCCACAGATTGGTGTTGAGAAGGTGCCTGGGGAGATCCAAAATATATTTTCCATTAAAAAAAAAAAAAAAAAGTGTTTTCCTGGGAATCAACATTTCTTCTACATTCCAGTCTGTATATTTAAAATTCCTGCCTGGAATGATTCAGATTTCTCAAAAACACAGACTTTTGTACACTGATTCCTCTTTACTCTAAGTGTATTTAGGTTCATCTGGGCAAAAATACCCTTTGCAATCTAAAGAGGGTATACTGGGCTTTGTGTGTTTACTCACGTGTAGATATGCATAACTGAATGTATTTGTAGCGGTGTTTCATATAGGATAATTAAAAGATAATTAAAGATCCTTTGACTTGTGAAGTACTTACTCTAAACACCTGAAAGCTGTGTTTTGGAAGGACTCTCCCTTTGAGAGGCTGGCTATGTGAACAGGGGGACAAACTGGGCTGTAAGTTGTATCTAACAAACAGAAGGCTGAGATCTGGAATATGTTAAGTAACTTCATCAGCGTTGGCTTATGAGTTGGAGTGGCTGCGTCGTTCTGCAAGGGAAACAGTATAGGATGTTACGAAGCAAATAATATTCAAAGCAAGGGAGCATGGAGGCTCCTTAGAAATCTCTTGCTTTAGAGGTGCTTTAGCCTTAGAGGTAAACAATCGTGATGACTCACTAAAAATTTATTATTCAGGCAGTTGGACCCAGGCACTCATTTCCTTTCCCTTATCTGTCAATACTGGTTGCACTTTTTTTTTGAGAGGTTTTAAGATATTAGTCCCAAATATGTGTACCCACTTATTTGTCACTCAGTACTCAGTGTGCTTTTGACTGTGGAGACTTTTCATTCCGTGTTTCACTCTGAACTGTTGCTCAGGTGCTAGTAGTCTAATTTTCAGGTAGTATTAATTTTGTGGGGTTAGCATTCTCAGGAAGTCCCGTAGAAGATTGACCCTGTCATCTTAGATCTTGGTTTTTAACTAACTGAATTTATTTTTTCTCCAGCTTTAAGAGTTAAAGGTAAGAAAACCCGATGAAAGTTCAGGGTATTTGCTATGCAAAACAAACCTCTTCCAGATTTGTTCTTAGGGACCAGCTTCTGTCATTCCTAACTTTGAGCAGTGTAAGGAGGTTACTTCAGAGAACTGCAAGATAATCCTCAAACCCTGTATTCTCTGACCTGACATCTTTGCAATAAAATAGATGGGAACATGCAAAGGGCTGGGTTATGCTGTCTTTGATTATAGAAGGTAGTCTGCTACCTTTATGGTCTCAGTTGAGCTCAGGAGAAAATTTCTGAGAATTAAGGACAGACCAGACAAGAGCAAGTGTACCAGAATGGACCCTTAAAAGTACCTCAAAGAAGTATGGTGGGTTTTTTTTCCGTTTCCTTTCTTTAGTGGGGGATGTCAGTATTTGCATTGCCTTATTTTTGTTTTTCCAAAAGGAAAGAGGGGAAAAAAAAAAAAAAAAAGAAACGCCCTCTTGATGATTTCTTATTTATATCATAATCACAGTGGAGAGGATTTAAATGTTTTTCCCATGCACTGAAGGAAAAAAGTCTTGAATACCCTGTTTTATTTTTATGAACTTTGTTAATGCTTTTAGTAGTTATCAGTGTCATCATTTAAAGTTCTCCCCTGCTCCTCTCCTTCTCAATGGTGGCTAATGCTTGCATAGTGCTAATAAATTTTCTTAAATCCATTGCTTTTAAAAGAATGGCATGTTAACTAAAGACTGATGAAAATATATTTTCACAATCCTCATGCGTTATTTTATCATAGTCTGGGGAAATGGACATTTTGTTCCTTTCAACATAAAATGTGAGTAGTCACATTGAGAAAATGTGTGTTTGCAGGACTGATTTGTAGTGCATACTAGTGCCCAGATGTAGGAGCATATGTAGGTTGCAATAGAGAAATGAAGTACACTGAAGCCACTGCATGTATGGCTTTCAGTTGATCTTATACCCTTCCGTCTATGTAACTGCTCCGAGCTGTGGTGCAGAAAAGGAAGGGAAGGACCATACTAAGATTTGTGTCAACTTGTAAAATCAGTACCTTATGGGAGTTAGCAGTTGGTGATTAAAGCTTGGGAAAGCAGTAGGACAGCAGGTTAAGATTCGAATACAGAGGTGTGAGCTCTTTTTTGATTTAGAAGACACAGCAATTAGTACATTCAGATCACATCTATAGTTTGGGATGGCCAAATACTGACATGACCTTACTCCTACTTGCATGATTTCACCACATTAGTTTGTGGGCTGACTAGAGTGCCATTTGTAACGGGACTTCATATGTTTGAAACCTAGACTGTGTACACCATGCAGATAATAAAATAAGCACAACCAACTTATAAAAAAATGGAAAATCGATCTTGCAAATTTCAGAGGTGTATAATACAGCTGCAAAATGAAAGTTTGATAAGGAAGTGGCTTGGGTCAATATGAGATTACTGCCTAGGACATGTTGTGTTGTTTTGTCCTGGTTTGTTCTGCATTTTGATAAGGCAAAGGGAGAAATGATGGTGTGTAATATTTTTGAGAGTGAATTCAGACAAATTTAGAAAAAGCACCGTGTGATGCCTTTTATCTACTAAGGGCTTATCCAATTCTAGGTCATAACTCAGCTATTTATTATACTGTCACGCATCCCATGTTTGCAAGCTGACACCTTTTAGGAACTGTAGCGTATCTTTAGTTTGGTTTTGTATGGGTGTGGGTACATTTGTCATTCTAATGTGGGTCAGTTTCTCTGATTATTTTTGTTTGGTTTTAGAAACGAAGCTCTCAAAGATTCCAGGTTCCTACCAGTTTCCTAAAAGCAGCTCATCAGCTTGAGGGAATGAACCCAGTAGAATTTCCTGTAAGCAAAAGCTTTTGCATTTTAGACACTAGAAAATCCAGATATCCAGATTGGGAAGTGCCTGAGCTATATGAAAAATTTACACCAGACTCAGTCAGGTACAAGCTGTTGATCCACGGCAAACCAGGCTGCCCAAGTTCTGGTACTCACCGGGCTATTTCTGCACCTTATTGTGGTCTCTGTACACATAGTATGTGTAATTCAAGACAAAATGCAATAAATAGGTTGCTTTACATATCAGCTCTGGATGGACCTACCCTGGCTACATGCTTTTGCATGCATGTTAGCTCTGTCTAACTCAGAACCCCTGAGTGCTCAGATGCGGAATGCTATCAAACCCTGCAGTATGCCAGCAAAATTTAATGAAAGAGTATTTGAGTAAAAAAAATTAAGAATAAGAACTGATGTATAAAAAAAATCCTCTCTTGTTTGCTACTGTAGAATAAACTGTTTGCGTAAAATATTTCCAGACTAACTGCAAAAAATTCCCGTGGTGATTTTGTGCCTGTGTCTGTGTTTCTGTGTGTCTCTTGGGAACTGCTGAATGATTCAGATAAGTTTCAGCTGGATTCGTAAAACAAAATCTGTCAGTCTCTGAGTATTTTTCATCTCTGACACTTTGTTGTTTTGGTGAGTTTTTTTCTCCCTCTTAGGGAAATAAAGTTATGCTGACAAATCAAGATCTCGTGATCCTGCAATATGATTTGTGAATACAGGCAAAATGTTCTTTGACCAAGGATCTGAAAATGATGCCACACACTTACAACTTTGCAATTTTGCAGCAAAGCTTATGTATTATTCTCAAAAGAGAAAAAAAAAAGGCGGGGGGAGGGAAATGTATGTGTTGGTGCAGTGTGTGGCTGTGCACTTGTCTCTGCTCAGGTTCTATATTTAGCTAAAGATGACAATATCATTGCTGCCCTCTAGATGTGTTTATGCTTTGACAGTGTGAAGCTTTTATTCTTATTTTAGGAAACAGATTAATTCACTTATTAGGATATCCTGAAGCTTGATTAATTCAGCAAATGTGCAGTAATGAGACTTTCTGCTGCTTGCAAAGAAGTGGTCATACAGGTTAAGACACACAAATGCAGGTAATTCTAAGTAGGTATCAACAGCTAATTTAGGTACCTAATCTTTAATACAAGTTAATGGAGCTCTAATTTATACCGGGGACGAAGCCTTAGGGAGTTACTCAGCTTAGTCTAAATGTACAGATCAGTTCAGTAGTCCATGCAGAAGTGCTAGTGCCAGCTGATATGTCTAGGGGTATTTTGCCTGGTATCTAGTTCCTGTCCCAGAGAGCCAAGGCCTTGTGAAGGTTTGTGCTTTATCTTCCAAGCCACAAAGGTGTTTCAGATACACTAAGACAAATGATATAATGCCTGTATTTAGGCAGCTGAATTCATCCCTGGGTGTCGTCTGTTGAGCTGAACCGAATGCACACCTGGGGATTGAGGTAAGATTGCTTTTGTGATCAACAGGAAGAAAAGGTCTCTATAGCTCTAACTCCCTCTCTGCAAATCCTGTCACCCCCTCTTAGTACAGGAAAGCTCTTGTAGCTCTTGTACCTCAACTACCTCAGGTTGAGGTAGCCACTTCAGATAAGTGTTTTGGGTATTGCAAAAAGCATCCTCATCTTCTCCAGGGACTATGCTGCCAAAACCAGGCACATAAGCACTGCTAACCTTGCACTGATGGGGATTTGGTCCTTCCTTCCCTACTCCTTGTTCTGAGGGGGTGTACACTCTCTTTTCCTTGGTGGCCCTCTAGCCAACTGCCTTTTTGAGAATGATTTGGAGAGGGCTGGTGACTTAGCAGCTGGGGTGTTGTTCTCGCAGACAAACATCAGAGAAAGAGCCATTGGCACAAGTATCACAGTTGTACCTGTTGACTTAGTTTACTCCACACTGAGAGAAAAATTCCTGCAGTTATTTGATGTCTTGTCTTGAACAGAGGCAAATAATATTTTGTGTGCTTGGGGGAAGGGTGAAGAAGAAACTTAATAGCTTTTCTGTTTTGCATCCACCCCCACCCCCCCACCCCCCCTTTTGAAAGGGGTTAAAGAGATTATTTAATTTTTAAAGGAGCAAAAGAGCTATTTTTCATAGGTTAAACAGCCATTCTTTTATCAAGATCTAAACTCTGCTGCTTTTCTTTCTGACTAATTATTGTTCAAAGTTCTCTGGAGTGGTGGCTTCAGCTTGCATATAGAACATCAGCCTTGCTTGGAAATCATTGCTCACCGAGTCTTATTCAAACTATATGGGTAAGACGTGTCCTGATAATTACAAAAATGTGCACTTTTATAAGCAGCTAGCCTAGAGGCTCAAATAACATTTTCACTTGTGTTTTATCTTGTGTATTTTAGTGTCTTGAGCACTTCTGTTGATCACATTCACATTAGTTTTTCCTCAGAGGTTGTTCTGGTTTGATTTCTAAAGGGTGCCTTTCTGAAACTAAGTCCCTTTGTAAAAGAAAGAGACCCTTTATGCTCTGGTGGCCTTTCGTCTTTATTGGAGAGAGAAAAATGAAATTGCCCATCAACACAGCCTTGTAGGCATGAGTGAAGGTGCGGCTGGATGCCTTGAGGAGATGCAGCTAAGGTGTGGGCTGGAGAAAGGACAAGGTAAGAGGAAGCATCTTAGCCTGAAATGCAGCAGATGCTAAGCAGTTCTGGTGCACTGCCATTTGGATGGAAGGGCTCTTTATATATTTAAAACACATTTCTGAAAGAAGAGTTTCAAAGATCAAATACACAACTTCCTCTTTTTGCTATGCAATGCATGGGTGTTTTCAGACTCAGAAAAGTACTGTGAAGCTTTAGAACTACTGCCACCTCATATCTTTTCAGTAACTTTGTTAGATGTCCAGAAGGCTTTTATTCCACTGAACTGTTTAATGATAGAAGGAGATTCGGGATAAGTAGAAATGTTTTGTAGCCAATTTTATTTATGGACTCATTGGAAAAAGATTTTTTCTTAAAAAAAAAGGCCACAAAAAACAAAGAAGAAGAAACAGAAATAAGCAAACAATCACAAATAAAAACCTCAAACAGTATCTGTAGTCTTGAAAAAGCCATGCTTTAGCCATCCTGGGGTGACCAACACATCATTTTCAGCTGAGGAGTCAGATGAGAAACCAGACAAACACAGCACAAGAAAAAGGCGGCCAGAAATGGAATTCTGGGAGAGGAAATAAAATATGATTTTTAAGCTCGTAAATCTTCTCTTGGAGGAGACCAAATCTGCAGTTGATTAGGCCAGCTTGACTCCAGTAGTATCCCGATTAAGATTTCAACCATCTTTGTTCATTTTCTCTTGCCAGTTTAGACTGAATCCATCCACAAATACAGCACTGGGAGGCTCTTGATTTCAGTGTATGCACAGATGGTAGAGGCTTTATTTAATTTTTTTTCCTCAAGTTTTTCTTATATTTTTTCTCTCCATTGTGAAGCATAATTTGCAGTAAGAGATTGCTCTAATTTTGCAGTGTGGAAGAAGAGTGTTGAAAACAATCTTTAAAAGGAGAAATGGAGAGAGCTCATTTTTCTTGCTGCTGCTGCTGTCATGCTGTGAAATGTGTGATTTCTTCATTGAGCACAGAATACAAGTTAATTCCATGTAGTAAAATAAGAAGATGATTAATGTTACTTCAGTCACATTCAGGGACCTTTTCTCCAGGCAATTAAACATTGATTAGTATTTTTGTTCTTCACTAATAAGTTACGAGATGGGTTTGCTATGATCCTATTGTAGCTGATTGGGCTTCTCTTAAGTTTAGGCTTGACTTTTGAGGCAGACTTCCAGAGCCAGGAATTGCTGCCGACGTTCTGCACCAAGCCTATCTGATCCTCTGCTGAAGTTAATCAGACCTCACAGCAGTACCAGGAGGCTCAGTCCCAGGCTTTACCCCTCCAGGGTGGTGACCCTGAACTCCTGGCGGAGGAATCATCACCCAGAATTGCTAGGGAAAGTGACTTGTCAAAGCAAGAGAACAATGATGGGTCTTGGAGGGGGCTCGTAACCTGTGGCCTTCAAGGAGGGTCAGCAAACATAGGGTTACCCACATTGTTTTGGAGGCTTCTGTGACTCTCTCTCTGAGGAAGCTGCCCCATCCACCTCTCTGTAACATGCATGAGATAGTGAGCTGTTGTTTAAGCTGACAGCAAGTACCAGCTGGCAAACAGATGGACTGAGGTTCAGTTTCTTCCCACAAGTTAGGATTAGACACTAGCAAAATTGTGTGCTTCTGAGGCCAGGAGAGGAGTGGAAGAGGGAATGGCTCAGGAATATACAGGGAAGGGAAAGAATTAAATACATTACAAAGGGAGACCAAGCAGGAAATCCTCATATCACAGTGCCAAAATGAGAGGAAAAATCTCACCCAGCTTCATCTAGTGTGGCTACTTTCTCATGGAAATGGGTTTTCTTGTTTTATTCTTCCTTAAAACCCATTTTTGGGCCAGCCAAGCTGCAGGAGGATGAGGTCTGAAACCCTGCTGGAGAAGGTGGAATCAGATTGTTCTTTCCAGTCGCTGAACACCTAACGCCTGTCTGCGACTCACTAGGTTTCAGCCTCAGTGTTTAATGTCACAAAACCTTAGAGAGAGCGTCCCTGAAGGAATGGTCACCCGTAATTCCTCTTCTTAGCCACAGGGTGTCACTTAAAGTGCAGGTAAAGTGTCCACAAGCATATGCACTGAGTCACTTGGGGGTGGAAAAGATGGATGGGGTAAAAGAAAACTGGTGTGAATAGTGGTCCTGCACTTTGTCCTCTAATTATACACCGTGCTGCCTCTGCAGCTTCCCCATTCTGCTGGGTGGTAGAAAAGACACCGAAGTGAAGTGGGGACAAGGACACAGGAGGTGGAGGATGTTCTGGCAGGAACTCTGCTGTCCCTGCCTTTTATGGAGCGCTTGCTTGGAAGCAGATCACTGGCTGAGGGTAGGTGGCTACTGGTGGTTTCACCAGGGCTGCTCTGAAAGTCTAAAGGTAGAGAAGTGCTAAGCTTTGTGCCTAAGTAGGTGTGTGTTATGTGAGAAGATGTGGAGCTATGCAAAACATAAAGTAGCCATTAAGGTGTGAAGCAACTCTATAAAAGCAGCTTAAGCAGTCCGCAAGGACTTGAATTTAGATGATACATGGATTCCTCCTTGCTGTATACACTATGGTCATTGCTGTACTGCTTCCTATTGCACCAATCTGATTTCTCCTGCCTGAGAGCAGGAACTGTTAGAATCTCCCTGTGGACCTTTAGGTACTTGACAGATGCTGTAGGTGCTTCCACTTATCAAGACCAACAAATAGGTACATTAACAGTGTGACAATACATTTCTCAGCTGCCACCACTGAACTTGCCTTTTCCTCTTGGGAAGAGTGTTCTGCAGATAGATCAATAAGTTCATTGACCAGGTTTAGATTCTTTGTATTTTCCTCTATGTTATTCAGTGGCACAGAGTTATCTTTGCTATTCATGTAATGGTGAATCTTTGCAATTTCTGTGGCTTGGAAGAATGTCACTGTAAGCTGTGTCCTGGTCCGAGTAAAGTTCTCAGACCGAAAGTCATGCAAGACTTTGCTTGTGCTCTGCTGTTCTGTGAAAGGGAAACTTACTCAGTTTCCCCAGCATTGCTTGTCTTGACATCCAGGTTAGAATAACCTACTGCTTGAGAAGGCAATGAGAAATATGGTTTCCCATGGAACTTTGAGGGGAATGAATTTTTAGTAAATAATTTCCTTTTTCAGTGCAGTTTCATTCCCTTCAGATGATATTCATGGAGTTTGTAATTGATAGCTCTTGGGAAAAAATTCACAAAATCAGTAAAACTCAGACTGCTTTATGCTGACTTCTTTCTCTGTAGTGCTGGGATTAACAGAGGGGCAGATCCTGCTCCATATGAGACTTGTGCAGAGAGAAACAATACATTGAAGTAAATTATAGGAATAGAAACTCAGTGGTTTTTTTTAAAAATCCCAGATTGTATGAAGAGATTTCCCTGGGAAAACGGAAGAAGGAAGAGCCTTTCCCAATGTGGTTGCATTGTCCCAAACCCCAGGTGGTCAGAAAGCACTGACCATACAGTGACATGAGAATTAATGGAGTTTGTTATCCTCCTGAGTCAGACACGGGAGCAAATAGAGATTTGGAAACCAGAAAATGTGTTATGGAAGCTAGACAAAAAAGTAAATTACTTTGCTAATGCATCATCACCATTTTAACTAAACTTAGATGTGAACTCCTAGTGATTCTGTTCCTCACTGCTAAGAATTTTAGTTTAACTTAATTGTTGTATGTATCTCAAAGTACGTGATGGTCAGTCATTAACTTTTTGCAGAATCTCCAGGCTTGCCACAGTGATTGCTGCTTTTCAACTAAAGCAGCTAATGCAGAGTTTGGAAGTGGAAGGTATTTTCCAGGATCCTAGTTTCTGTGCTGATCTTAATACACTTGATCCACTGAATGCTTTGAGCTCACTTGGAAATCAGTTGTTTAGTTGCTGGAAATGGATTTGTAGGTATCATAATCTATGGACACCCTATTACTGTTCAAGAAAATAAAGTAAAAGGCAGAGGATGATAGGGATGATGAAAAGGAGGTGCACTTCGGAGCCACCTCCCATTGTTAGTCTTCCACAGAGAAAGCACCTAGTATATTGCTGCATTGTAGGAGCTTCTTCTGTCCCAGAAGCTACAGGGAGAGACCCCTAGGCTTGGGAAGCCTTTTTCTTCAAGAGCTTATATTCCTGTTCTGAGAGCTCCTCTCCCCAAGGTATCAATTGTGACATCTTGGGTAGGAAGTTGCAGGGATTTGCAGAGTCAAGGCACCTGTCCTCTGAGTGCTGTAGGACTGTGTGGGAGCCAGGTAAGACTGCACCAGCTCACAAGACCTGTGCAGAGATCTCTTCATTCTTTCTTGCTAACACTTTCCACTGAAGAAAGCCAGGATCCCATAGATCAACTTTAAGTTCATTTTGGTTATCTAATCTCATCTTCTGAATTTCCCACTTCACATAAACCTCATGTACAAACTCACCCACTTGTCCCATTGCTTTGCCAATATTTAACGTCTCCTTCTCTTTAGGTCTCTAAAAATGAACATTTCCACCTGTCAACTGACAGCCCTGTGCCAAAGCTGAGTGACTTAGGAAGCCTTTGCAGCACTAAAATAAGGCTTTCAGATTATTTTGTTTGAGAAGTGAGGGAACAAAGTTCTGTTTGGATCTGCTTTCTGCTTCAAAGCCTAAGTCTTAATAAAAAAAGGACAGGGATGAATCCAAATGCAGCTATAGTGGTGCATTGCATTGTCCAGTCACAGGGAGAAAGGTTGCAGCACTACAAATACTGAGTTTGAGTTTTGCTGCTGTTCTTATTCTTTCTTGGGGGAGAGCTAAAAGATCACCACAAAGGTATTATCTTGTAGTTAAGTCATCCTTACCCACCTGTAAACCCATTCTCAGCCTGGCTTTGTCTTTTTCATCCTAATTTGTTCTTAACACCTTCATCCCTACTATATTCACTGTACCCTTTCATCTCTCACTGTATTCAGTGTATGCTCCTGTAAAATAAATTCTGGCAAAAATAATAATAGAAGTTTTATTCTCACATAAGTATTTTGCTTTATCCCTTCAGTGAATGCTGTGGGGAATATAAGGAGAGGCAAGTATGTGAAAAGAGCACAGGCATCACAGTAGCATGTTTCAGTTTATAATGTCATGGGAGTATGTAAAATGCTCTCCTGTAACTAGAAATACAACAAATAATAGTTGGATTTTTCAGCAAATGGGTGTGAAGTATTTCCTAGAGAGTCATATTTTATGAATTCTCTGTTAGATCTGAGCTGCAGATCCGTGACTGAATTACTGTGATTATATCAGCACATGGACAAGCAGAGGTGGAACACCTACCAGACCACACTCATTCCAATTACAGGGTCTCAAGAGAATTTGTGTTGCTATTTTCTCATCACTTCTTTGACTGCATACCTCTTGTCTGCCTTCAATGTACTACCTCTTCTAAGCTCTCTATGAAAACCCCAGTCCTGTTTCCCCATTCCCCACCGTAACCTGACTAGTCACAGAAAGTACCCAGAATGGGAAGAAACATGAATGAGCTACTGATGCCCTGGGAGTGTAAGGAAATTGACTGTCTGTGCTCAGCTTCTGGTAAACTTGAGCTAAAATTCAGCTTCAGAAATCTCAGGGAAACAAATTGATTTCACTCTGGTAGGTTGGTTATGTGTTCAAGTCATTAGGTTCATGGGTAGCTTTGAAAGCTTTATTTTGATTTTATCAGTACCTTCTGGAAATGAAGCATTTTCAGTGGTTTTGAACATTGAGCTGAAGAAGTCCTGGCTTTGCTAGGTGAAAATAAACATGGTGTGGCAACATCACATACTTTGAGTTGCACCAGATTAACTCTTACCACTCCTTCTAATCGGCATTTCTAGAGTTTTGTGGCATTCCTAGAGATTTCAAGTGGGTCCTTCAGTGATCTCTGTCATAAATCTTCTGTTCTCCATGGGCACCTGTGACATGGCACTTAGTGGTGTTGTGTGTTTTCATTTCTAGGACACTTGAGCTATAATCAGAATATGAAGAATTTGTATTACATGGCATGCAACAGAGCAATAGTTATCTCAGTCTGTTGTTTTGATTCCAAATACCTATTGATGCACAGCATGTAATTTTTCTTCACCATTTTACGCATTCATCCTTTGCTTACTTACAGGGGAATGAAGTGAAACTCACAGGGCACTGATCTTTGTCTAGTTGCCATGTTACCTTAATGAAAATCAGCTGGAAAAGGCAGGGCTAATTGCTTTGATTTAATCCTGAAATGTCAATGACTCATTGATGGCTCATTCAGAAGAGCTATCTGCTCAAGGTAGAAGGAAGGGTAAAAATAGCTTCCTTGAGGTGAAGTTAAGCAGCTTAAGTGCTGGAAGTTTCAAATGTCTAGGTCCTGGGTGTTGCATACTGCTTGCTGGAAGCTTGAACTCTGACTTTGGCATACGCATCCTCTTCTACCTCAAGATAAGAGGAATAAATCTACTGTTTAAATCTCAGAAGAAAGAGAGCACCAGTGACTTGGTTCAGATGTCCCTCTGAGAAGCCTGGAGTTTGCATCTGAGAAGTGAGCTAAATGTCTGGCTCAGGAGTCCTACCACACCTGAAAGATGACACTTTGAGAGCATCTGGGCAATATGTAGAACAGTTCTCAGGATTAGAAAATTTTTCATCTCTCTGGGACTGGCTGGTTTCCACTCCTAATTTAGTTCTCTTTTGCAGTTACAGAAGGTTGCAGGAAGAGGGGAAGTACGAGTTAAAAATGATTGAGGAAGAGCAGAGCAACAACCAAGCAGACTAGGAATGAAAAAGGAGATTACTGGTTGAAGTGAAAGTGAACAGGGAGATAAGAGACCTTGTGCCTGCAGGAGAAGGAGTTAAAAGTCCCTGTGGGAATGGGTGAGGGTGGAGTTTCTGCAAAAGGCTTTAGTGACAGGTTAAGTGATTTACAATGCAGAAATGCTATTGTGCAGGAGGAGTAAGAGCTGGCAGTGTAGCATGGTGGGTCGTGCAGAGAAGCTCCTAGACAATTAAGGACAAAATGTTGTGTGGAAAGATGTCATAACAGAATGTAGGTGAGGAATGGCTCAGGCATTAGTGCTGTCAAAGAATGCAGTGCATGAACCCTGATAGAGGGATGGGCAGACATTAGGAGACATGCAGAAAGCATTTGTGGGGAAGAATTTGAGTGTCATGCGAGCTGGCTGTCAGCTCTGAGACAACAAGCAAAAAGTCTGAGGTGCCAATCCAAAGAACAGCAGGTGAGAGGAGGAAATTGTTGGTTAAATACCAGATATAAAGAATAAGTGTGATATGTGCTGTACAGCATCCAAGGCAGGCAGCATAGAATAACAGACGCAGTTACCAACAGCAGTGCCACCAGAGTCTTTGAGCTGATTAAAACTCGACAGAAGAGAATGTCAGAGCCTGCTTGTAAATGAAAAGGTGATGTGCAGCTTAATTTTTAGCATGTTTGGTCTAAGTACTTTCTTTCTTTCCATGCTCCTATGGGAAGAGATGTCCATAGACTAGTTACCTTCATGTTCTTTTCTTGCTGTCTCTCCTTTGGCTTTCTTGTCCCCTGGGTTGGTGGGCAGGCATGTGACAGGAACATCACCTCACACTGAAACCACTTTGGTTCTCACTATGTTGCCTTGAAAGAGCAGCTTCCAATGTGAAGGCAAAGACTTGCCTGACCACAGCTTGCATTGATCCATCTGGGGCATCACTAATGTGTGGGGTTGTTCTGGTAACCTGCTGCAGTCTAGGGTCAGTGTTTGTGGTTGTGCCAGTTTGAAAGGGATAGGACTAAGGTAATTTCACACCAAATCTAGCTGGTAACTATCCTAACAGACAGTAAATGAGACCTATTTCATGCCCTGCAACTGACCTCAGGCAAGCTGCTTCAGTCTGGTGTCCTTCGATATTGCCCTTTGTAAAGTAACTCAAACAAATCAGGAGCTCTGAAGCCTTCCAACTCTATAAAAACTGTTCTCCGTTTTTAGTTCAGAGTGTGAGAAGTTCTCTGGTAATACAGCACCTTTGTTCCTTAGTGTCATTAGCAAGTGTCCCTGAGGAGGGACAGTTTTGAAGACAGAATCTGTGTTTTGAAGTCCTTTAAGAATTCTCATACAAAGACTTTCAGATTTACAAAGTGCTTAGCAGGCAGTTGGATTTCAGTGTATTAATACTGTTGTCTCCAAGACTCTCTTTCAGCAATAAAAATCTTCTATTCTCAGTGCAAACCCATGAGCTAAATGGAAATATCCATTTGTATGTTCTGGAAAAATTGACGTTATTGTAATTAACATCTTCAGAGTTATGAAAATATCCATGAGCTTGGATATTTAATCTGTGTAAGTGACGCTACATTTACCAGTGTATTTTTGTGTTTAACTGGATGTTTTCACAACTCATCTGTGTCTTTATTCTCATATCTTATTGTCTATGTGCAGATCTGCTGGTCTGTAGCACCTGCAATTTTTCTGTGTGCCAAAGGAAATGCTTAGTTATCAAAATCATGTTTATTCAGCTATTCGGTGCTCCTATCTGCAATGCAGAGTTGTTTCCTAGGCTACATTTGCTAGTATAATGCATATTCTGTTGTCAGGTATCCCACCCAGTTGATTTTGCATCATTCCTTGATCCAATGAAGATAAATTATTGAACTGTCCTGCTTTATCAGTGGAGATTGTCTCCATTTTCCATCAGCTGACTTTAGTTATTCACACTTTTTTTTTTTTCTGAAAATATACTTCAAATACATCATGCAAAATTGTAGCACAAAATAAGATTAGGAATTCAAACTTTTAGGTATTTATGTGAGAAATATGGTATGTTAGAAAAAAACAGGTTCTGCATTGCCTTTTCATGCTAAAACTGAAGTAACGGTGTATTGATTTTTGGAAGGCTTATTGCCCATTTGATCAGCCCCATGAATACAGTTGCAATTTGTCTGTGAACAGTGCAGGTGTGTGACAGTGTCATTAGCATCTGGGTAGCTCACAGGCATAAGAAATGAAGTGGCAGTGAAACAAGTTGCTTAACCCTAGGTTAAAGAAAGAGCAGAATCAGGGCTTATACTTCAGGAAGTAGTAAAAAGTGAAACAGTTATTGTCAGGACTGGGTGGTGGTGGGAGAGAAAAGTAAAGAAAACTAGGAATTGAGGAGGATTAGTTTTTACTGTGCATTGTAGGGCTTTGATGCATCAGTGTGTCTGACATAGCCTAATACAGAAGCTAAGAATAATGTCTCTAGCTGTTCCTCCCATGCCCCAGCTCACAGATATGAATATAACTCTGTGTCTGCCTCTGGTTTGCTGCAGTTTTCAGCATGTATTTGCTATAAATCAGTATCTTCTGAGTGCCTCTAGTTAATGGTCATCTCAGCTTCCTGTGCTCTGGGGTAAGACGGACAACTAGAGCCAGTCAGTCCTACAGTTGGAATCCTTGTTTGAGAATGAATGCCGTTAATTTTCCTCTCTGTTCAACCTTCACAGCTATTTCCATTGCCAGCAGTAACTGAGATGAGCTAATTACACAGATTAGGCAATTTTGCTGTACATAATATATGTAATTTTGTAATGAAGCAGTAGTGCTATGTAATAACAACTCACATAAAGCTGCCTTTGACTGCAAGAATCTGGCAGGAAGCTTTGCAAGGCAAACTTTGCATATAAGATTTAAGTAAAAGTCAGATCACTGATAGGGAAAAAGATCCCGAGACATTTTTCTGTTCATTTGTAAGTGCTAATATACCCACAAAAAAAGGTTTTTAATAAGTAGGTTTCAGCTCCAGTATTAGCGATATCCTGAATGTTTAATCTCATGAATGCACGCAAATGTAAATGATGCTTTGCAATTTTAGAAGAACTGATTTCATTTTTTTTGCAAGATCAGGCAAGAGATTTTTTGTTTCTTTGTTGTGATTTTGTGGTTTGTTGTTGTGGTGGTGTTTCTTGAAGTGTTTTCTTGTTTGCTTCTTACTGTATGGACAGGATAATTGATAGTTAGAGTTACCTTCGTTTTACTTCCATTGTTGTGGTGGCTGTGGACCAGACTGGGTTTTGGTGGGCTCTAAACAAACTCTGGAAAATCTGTGCTGCCCAAGGCAAATAGTAGGAGGCTCTAGAAGGCCAGAAAGTATGAGAGGGAAGAGAGGAAGTGTACCTGTTTACACAGCAAGGTTTCTATATCAGGAGGGCTGCCAGACTGGCTTCTGTGTGAAGAGGACGGAGGCTGCCCCCATGTTGAACAAAGCTAGTTTCAGCTCCTTTTTAATTAAACTGGCATTATCTTGACCCACAAGTTTTTCATCTCATTTTATTCCCCCATCCTGATGAAGAGAGGCAGAGAATGAGAGGAGTTCTGGTGGGCAGCTGGCAGCCAGTCAAGGTCAACACACCACAGGAGAATATGAAACAAATACAGCAAAATTCATTCTGACAGATTATTAGTCTTGTCAAAAAGCTTGTCATATGCTTATGGCAACTGAACACTACAGAGCACAGGCTCTGTCCTAGGGAAGGGCTTCCAGAAAGATAACCTGGATCATTTTTATGGAATTTGCAGATTGAAATTTCTATCCAGTGTACCCCAGGTAACTTAATTTTTAGCGGCATATCCTACCTTGAATCTGGAAGGAGATCAGTTATTTCTTCAAAGAACCATGCAAAGGGATAGGGCTGCTATGCAGTCAGTGGTGCAATTTAAGTTCTGACTGTTACAGATGCACCTTGTGTAGCTTGACTTAGTATTATTAGCATCAAAGCTCTAACAGCACAACCATCAATTTGTGATGCTCTAGCCCAGCTAGGACTAAAAGGCAGAGATGTCAATGCTTGGGTATGCTACTGCAGTCTCATGGGCCAGTTTGGCTTGGTTATGTTCCCATTACTTGTCTGTAAATACTCCCTGCGGTCATGATTCTCATATAGCTGTTTTAGTAGTGAATTCTGGCTGTATTTTAAGCTACGTGTAAGTGTTTTAAATTCAACACATGTTCTATAGCTAAATACACTAACTGGATTTCGTTCTCAGAAAACAATCAAGATTCAGTGTTCTGACTCAAAGACATTTTTCTCTCTTAATAGCTTAATGAAGTCATACGGAGAAATTCTCTCTGCCTGCAGCACATGTCCTTTCCCAAAATAGAGACAACAGACTAAATTGACTTATTTTTACCTGAAATTCTAGGTTGGTTGTCTTCCTTTAAAGAGTCTCAAAATTGATCTTCTTTTGTTGAAACAAGCTCATTGATCTGTAGTAATTATTTTAATTCCCTACACATATTTTTAAGCTTTCCTGGGTTTTTCATACCATGTCCTGTCTAACATGTTCCTTAAAATTTCACAGGGCTGTGAAAAGTGAATGTCTTTTTATACCTTCTGTAACATAGCTCAAAGTTGAGGTGCTCGGCTTTCAGTCTGGTGCCATGACATGATTGTAAAGGAACTCTACCATGACACCTCCAAGCTTTCCTTCACTAACTGCTCTCTATTCAACACATCTCGAGGAACTTCAGTTTCCACAGTTTCATCAGCTTTTTGAACCCATTTCCCTCACAGTTACCACAGGGGAAGTTGTCTTTTGCACTGCTATTTCACAGGTTATTGGAAAGGGCAAGTGGTAAAGCCCTTGGTCTTCAGCATTTTTTTTTCTTTAACTTGGGCTCTAGTAAAGGCACTCTGAGTGTCACTATGGGAATTAGCACTGACATATCATTGCATGAGCTGCTTGCTTCTGTTGAGCCAGATTTTTCATCTGGTTACAGAATGAAGAGATGTTTAGAAAGCGGCAACAGTTAAGGATGTGTTAGTGCTACTACATGGCTCACAAAATCATAGAATCACAGAATAGTTAGGGTTGGAAAGGACCTTAAGATCATCAAGTTCCAACGCCCCTGCCATGGGCAGGGACACCTCACACTAAACCATCTCACCCAAAGCTCTCTCCAACCTGGCCTTGAACACCGCCAGGGATGGAGCAGTCACAACTTCCTTGGGCAACCCATTCCAGTGCCTCACAACCCTTACAGTAAAGAATTTCTTGCTTATATCCAGTCTAAACTTCCCCTAAGTTTTAACCTGTTACCCCTTGTCCTATCACTGCAGTACCTAATGAAGAGTCCCTCCCCAGCATCCTTATAAGCCCCTTTCAAATACTGGAAGGCTGCTATGAGGTCTCCACACAGCCTTCTCTTCTCCAGGCTGGACAGCCCCAACTTTCTCAGCCTATCTTCCTTCTACAAAAGTATTATTAGCTATAGAATATATAGAATTATGTTTATATGTAATATAGATATATATCAGTTATATATTATTATTACTGGTGATATCACTTATTATCAGTGTTGAATTTCTGAGATCAGTTATTTTAACAGATCATGAAGAACAGTATTTCAGGATGGAAAAATGTGTAAGTGGAAAGTGAGTGGTAAAAGAGGGTAGAAAGCGTTAAAGGAGGATTTGTAAACTAGCTTTGATCACAGGCAATCAATTATCAGTCAGGGCAGTCTGAAGCATCCTGTGAATAGTTTTCATAAATGATTTTCAATACTAAGTTAACAGAAGCCCTTGAAATAATTGGTATACGCATTCTGCACTGTAAATCTATTAAACAGAGATAATGAGCTATATCCTTCTCTTAGAACTAAATCCTGAGTAATTCTCTGAAGCTAAATGTTTCTTCCTATTATATTCTGGATGTACAATCGTGTAACAGCTAATTATAGTGATTAACTGAGTTTCAGAGATGATGACCAGAAGAAACTGTTACATGATGTGTATTGTAGTTCCTTCATGTTTTAAAAATAATGAGAACAAATAATAGTTAACACTCTACTCTTATTGGAAAGCCTGCTAAGCTTCTTCTATTGATTGATCCAAAGATAAACCCCTGTTCACAGGAAAGCAAAAGACATTTTATCTTAAACACTTGTGTAATTACAAAAAAAGAATCTTCTATCTATATAAAGATTTCCACTCTATCTTAAGAGGAAAACAGTTAAAGGGTAGTGCATTGAATAATCTTATTTTACATGACATAATTAAGATCAGATAGATAAGAATTTTTAAAAAAAAAGAAAAAGAAAGAAACAAACCACAATTATTGGTAATGATTTTCTTTAAAGAAAAGTCTTTAATGGTAACTACTCCAGGATGTTGTAACTGCCTAAGTGACAGCAAAGTTGGCTTTTACTCACTAATGTTTCATTCGGGAAGCATTACACAGCAAATCTGTCTTCACAAGTTGCAGCAGGTGAAACTAAGGTTCAGCTTCAGACTCTCAAATCTGCATTTTTGTGATGGATGGGTTGAGCCTGGCTTTTATATGAGTGTCAGGAGCACTTACATAAAAGCCATCCTTCCCTTGGAGTGCTTGCTGTGATCATTGGTTCTTTGGGATGGCAAATTTGTCCCATGCTGTGTGGCTTTGATGGAGGCTGATGGCAAGTCTGTCCCAAACAACTGTGTTATTTCCTGTGATCTGTGACTGGGTTTTTTGTTATGCTATTTGCAGTCTTCTCACTGTCTGGTTTGGATCCTGCACCCTAGTTTCTTCTTCTTAGAGTGTTCCTTCATAACCTTTGCTTATAGAAACTTAGGAAAGGTGCTGTTTTCTATTTCATGAGTACATCTTACAGCACAGTGACAGCCTGGGTCTTTGGCTGAGGCTTCTGCTACTATAACTGAAGTCCATGCTGTACAAAACCTCCAGATGCCACTTCAGTAGAAAGAATCTAATTTGGAAGACTCAAATTTGTTCTTTTGTGGGTATTAATTTTTTACTACTCCTGCTAAAACCACAGAGGGATCAAAGTCCAGATTAAGGAATTATTAATTTATCTCCTGTAGCTATGGCTTGCTGCATGGTCTCTATGCACCCAAGGTGACCCTGCCACATCACACCCTTCCTGAAATAATGTACGATTCCGTTTATATTTCATTACTGTAGAATTCGTCTAGGTTCGATGCTAGAAATCTGCAGCATTGTACTTGCTGAACCTCAAGACCCAAAATAAATTCTTGTTTGGACTGTATGCATAAGGTGGGGTTTATCTCAATGAATTTTAGCCATCTCTGAATGATGACTAATCTAAGCCTGTCTTCTCAGTTCCATTTCTAGTTGACAGAAAAAGAGATGCATAGCCAAATCACCCTCTGGTCATGCCCCTCTTTAGTAATAACTCAAGAAGGTTCCACATCTGAGAGTTGGGGTTTTTCAGCCTGGAGAAGAGAAGACTGGGAAGAGTTTAGATCAGCTTCCAGTGCCTAACGGGGTCAACAAGAAAGCTGGAAATGGACGCAGGGATAGGACAAGGGGTAAAGGCTTTAAACTGACAGAGGGGAGAATTAGATTAGATATTAGGAAGAAGTTCTTCCCTGTGAGGATGATGCCCTGGCACAGGTTGCCCAGAGAAACCATGGCTGCCCCATCCCTGGCAGTGTTCAAGGCCAGATTGGACAGGGATTGGAGCAACCTGGTATGGTGGAAGGTGTCCCTGCCCGTGGCGGGTGGGGGTGGAACCGGATGATCTTTAAGGTCCCTTCCAACACAAACCATTCTAGGCTTCTATGATTAAAAGTAATTTAGTGGGG
The DNA here is from genome assembly GCF_034315485.1 of Pezoporus occidentalis. NCBI lineage: Eukaryota > Metazoa > Chordata > Aves > Psittaciformes > Psittacidae > Pezoporus > Pezoporus occidentalis. The sequence continues at coordinate 772,398 of NW_026914180.1, forward strand.
AAAGCCTGTTTTACCTTGGCTTTAAGAGTGGTAGGCTGCTCAGATGGGCTTTGGGAGCCATCATTGCGATGGAAGCAAAAGAGGAACCTTGTGGAATTCTTTAGGCATAGTTTGTGATGGCTAGTTAGACAGCCTTGCCAGACCGGCTGAGAGTAGCTAATTAGAACTTATCACTGTGGATCTTTGTACCACGTTTTGTTACTTTTTTAAAAAACTTTGTTCCTTTTCTTTATTCGTGTCTTTCTGCCTTCTCCAGAGAGAATGTCTGACCCAGACATGAAGTTATATGCCTTCAGGGGTGGCAAATGCATTAGTGAATAAAAAACTGCAGGTCTTAACAGAAGGTCTTTACCATTTTGAATTACTCTGAAAGGGAGACGATAGAGCAGCTGGAGAAGGACTGGGTCTCTCCATTGTAGTATTTAAAAATAAAATTTATAGAGTAAAAATAGAAACCAACTGTGTTACAGCTCAACAGAACAGCACTTACTTAGTCTCTTGAGGCTCTGGTCCAAAATGAACATTTCCAGTGGAAACTGTAAGTGACTTCTTATTTTTCCTTACTGAAGAGGCTTCAGGATTTGGATGCTCATTTGTGCAGCTGCAGAGGTTTTATGTTGCACTGCAGATTTTTTTTCATGTTTGCATTAAATTAAAAGTAGGTCCAAACTGTCAAGCTAACATACTTTTCAATAATGTTCTGTAGCTTTTCTGTACGTGCACATGAAGGTTGTATTGCTATGAAATGTACCTCACTGCTCTGTAAAGGCATTCAAAGTTTCCCCCTATCTTAAAAAACAAAACAAAACCAAAAACCAGAAGCCACCTTTTAATTAATCTATCAAAGAAAACAAGCTTCATATCACCATTTCTACATTCCACATATGAGCCAGTACCTCGTTGCTATTTTTGCAGATGAAGTCAAATCTGTGTTGCTTTCAAAAGCATTATAAGACACCTTTTCATGCACTTTGGGTTATTTGAAGTCCAATGAAGTTTGTTATTCTAACTTTTTTTTTTAATATATTTTTAATGTCTTTGTTTTACTTTTATGTATTTTTTTTTATATTTTTTATTTTTTATTGTTCTTCTACAGCACAGTTGCTCATGGCAAATTTGGGATTCAAGATTTTACAGTTTGGTACCAAGCAGAACATGAATTAAGCAGTCCTCAATGGATTCCTTGAATACCCAATGGTTAAATAAGGCACCCTCAATTTGCTCTCAAGGGGTTAATTTTGTGGTTGAAAGGGAAGTGGCACTGTGTATAAATGCTTCAATGTAAGAAAAGAATGTGTGAGTTCTCAGTAATGTTCTTCTTTTCATATGAGAAAGTCTATTGCCAAAGAAGGTGGTAGGTATTTGAATGGGAGTCTCATCTAAATGGAAGTGAATGCTGAGCACTGAACACTTCTTCTAGGTGAATAAGCACTTTCAAACATATTTTACCTGATCTTATTGCTCTCTTTGTTGAATGAAAATGGCAAATCTTTTTAAAACCACTTTTTTTCTTCTATTTTCTAAAACTCTTCTCGCATTCTCACTGTGAACAGTCTTGGTGTCTGCCTTCCATGTCAGCCTGACAGGAAATCTGCAACTATTTACAGAGCAAGCAAATTCGGCTATTGAATGATGAGAACTTTCTACAGTATCCTTGCTTATGGTTCCTCACGCTGCCTCGCTTTCCTCTTGCTTCTTTCTTTCCATCTTTTGTTTCCCTGGTGCTTCATTCATGCTTATTCATGTTTCCTTTGGAAACCACACTAGGTTCTGAAGACTGATCTGGATTAGAAAAGCAAAAGCAAACAGACAAAAAGAAAAAAAGAAGCTTAATACCTCAAAGCCTACGTATGCCCTATTTTTATTGTTTATTTTCAATCTGGATCCAACTTATAGTGCTTCTTCAGAATCCCTGAAGCCAGCATTTTCCCTAGGAAACCAGTACCTAAACCCTGTGGCTGATGAAACCAAGCAATTTTGGTTTGGAAAGCCTCAGTTCTAGAACTAAAGAGAAAGCCTTCAGAGTCAGCTCCAGAAAAAGAAAAAAGAAAAAAATAAAAGTGAAATATAGGAAAAGAAGGTTTTCTTTCTCATTAACGTAGTCACCTTCCTTCCTTAGTTAGAACAAGCTCCTTTGTAATAATCACAGAAGTGGAAGGAGAGTTTTAGCCTTCCAGGGGAAGGGACTTCTTGTTTGGAAAACAGCCCAAACAAGCCTGGGCTATAATATTCCCTTTTAGTATACATCCTCCAGACTTGCAGGACTGGAGAAATTAAAGAATTAACATAAGATTAATGTCCTGTATGTAAAATCATGCATGTAACTGTAGAGAACTGGGTGTGCAGCATTTGCATGGTGTGCAATGTTTTGTGCCAGCGTGAAATGACTTAGCTTTCCATCCACTTCCTCATGGTCATGGAACTGTGCGGTGAATTAATCAAGGGGATACTCTTCTTTGCCAGTGTTGTTAGAACTTAGTTTGGACATTAGTTTTGGTGACACTTAGAACATCACCAGCCTTCCTGTTTCAAACACTTCAGTACCTGCAGACTCTGGGAAGTTTCTGTGCCTATTACATAGTTCTCTTCTGCTGGATTGAGCTAATTCCAGTGGTGATCAAGGACCCACTGCAGCACTTCTTTAAAGAGCATCTTCTCTTCCAGTACAGGTTTTGGGAGCACGATTTCTGTTCTCACTGTACACAAATCCATACCCCTGTTTACTGCAATAGTTTGCAATTTTTCCATTGCCATGGAATCTCTGTGGCTTTTTGACACTAAAAGTCTGCCCAGATGCTTCTTTATTACCTTGACTAGTGCTGGGAGAGAAATACAGGGACATCTCTGAACAGTAGTCATGGTCTTTCCCTGAGGCAGGCTTCCACCAGAAGGTAGTTTGCATTCAGGGGATTGAATGCACTGTAACTATATAAGAACGGCTCTTGGCCCAATTTGAAATCCTGATCCTTTTAATGGTAGGGCTTTATGAAGAACATCACAGACAGCAATGAAGTCGCATGTATATGGGTCTTAAAAAGATGTATGCAGTGATGTTGAAGCTGCTGCACAATGTTTGCCAGGCTGTAGTGAACCCAAAACTATGTGGAATGGTTCAGAGATGGCCTACTAGTCACTCCTAGTTTAACTGAGCTCAGGCTCTTGAGATTTATCAGAGAGCTTAGCCAAGAAATTAAGCTGATGAAACGCTTTTCTTAGACTGTCACAGCATGTGCTGACAGCACCCATTATACACTATAAAATTAGAAGAGATTTTAAAATCCCCTTTCTCCCTTCTGTGCCATTTCAAACCCCCAAGAGACAATAATTACCCGGTGATAAGAAGGCACCTTCCCACATAACAGCAGGTTTTCCAAATGAGTGATGCGTTGTATTAATAAGGTTATGTCAGGGGAACAGCCTTTTTTCCTTTTTTCCACCTGCCTGAGTTTTTGCAGATTATTAATGGTTTTCCTGGACAATAAGTGATCATTCAACTCCTTGAGCACAGAGGGGATTTTTTGTGAAGAGAAAGATCACTTGTGTGGGGGCTGGAAGATGTCCTGGGAAGCTGGACTGAAACAGAGACCAAGAAGCAGTGCAGACAGTCCCATCTTGCACTCAGAGTGCCAAATGCACATCTCTGATCTGCCTTTTTGATTCATAAGGTGGTATGTGCAGGAAAATAACCCATACAGAACAATGTGGTCCGTCACAGTTTCCTCTCAACATTAATCTCATACTTTCTCACTTCCTTTTCGGTACCATTTGCAAACCAGATTTCCTGGTATCTGTCCAGTGCTAGCATATATTAGATGAAATATTATTTCTCTTAGGTTTCTGATCTAGCTTAACGTTTTGACACATGCTGTCCTAGAGGAAAGGATTTACATATGAATTATGTTTCATGTTACATTTTGGGAAAGCATGCAAGTGTGTCAGTGTTTACAGCAAGGAAGGTAGTTATATAGAACCATAGGAAGGGGAGCCCTGAGTGGCTTAAGCAGTTGATGGACTTTCAAATTCAAGCTCTCACAAGCAGGTACATTATCAACATAGCACACAGCGTACCTGTGAAGTCAGCTAATGCCTGCTGCCCTTTTGGCCAGAGAAAACATCTTTGGACACAGTGTTCTTCATAGAACTGCTGTGTGTGGTTTATGTTATTTATTCAGTAAAGCTTTTGGCACTAGTTTCAAGGCTGGGAAAACTGATAGAGAGGGAGGCAAAACTGGAGCCCAAGCCCAGTGTTCTTTAATTTCTTTAACGAAAATTTCCTGTTTTCTCATTGCGACCATGTAAGAAAGACAAGCTGGGTGTTGCTTTTCTCCTGCCAAGTGTTTTCCTGAAGTTCTTTTTAAACTTATTCTGCTCCCCAGTGGGAGAAGGAGGGTACTTATAGGGAGAGACAATCAACAGAAAGTGTAGTGTTGCTATTAGCTGTAATACGACTGTAAGACTTGGAATTCCTGTTGTATTTCTCGGTATCTGCAGGGACCTTACTTTCTCATGTAAACAAACCTGATCTGTGATGGCCTAAAGAAGTTAGTTATAACCTGTCACATCAGCAGTCATCTCCACAATCAAAATTCAGGCTCTCGATGTGGCAGAATATTTTGCTCATCCTGTAAAACAGTATGATTAGGGGGGATTTTGTGTTAGGAAGAATCAAGTCGACTTCACATAAATTGGTAGAACTTGCCCATTTTTATTCCCTTTTTGAAGTTACATTTTTAGAAGGAAAATTGTGGCTCAGCAAAATGGGCTCATACCTGCCAGGAAACTTCTGGAATTTTTATGCCGTTATACCAGGTTTAGTTGGCAGGCGTGACTTTGGCATGTGGTCACATGTCTTGTGCTTCCAGCCTTTTTTTTATTTTCTCTGTCTTGTAGACAGTCTGTTTCTTCCCTGCACTCCCCTGCTGTATATTTAGACTTAAGGAAGACACGGTGCTTTCTGGCAACCAAACACAGCATATAGCTGACTATAGCGTATGTCGTGGTTTTGTCCAGACATCCTAAGACCTGCAAGTGTGTGTGACAGGATCTGTCTGAATCATCCTGTAAGACTGTAGTTTTCTAAAAGGCAGTGAAAATGCTGGGTCTATGATCTGGACAGGAGTTTGACATGAGGAAAATAAATAGAAATCACTGTAAATCGAAACAACTGTTCTGGTTCCTAATGGAGTTATGTCATGTGCGATGTTTTATGTTTCTGGCTTGCTCTTATCTTCTGAGGGCCCTTGTCTCTTGGTTTTCTCTCACAGCCTCTGCTGTTGGGCTGAAGTTTCATCCAAACTCCATGTTAAAAGGTATTTGGACCTTACCAGGCAGATATCACATGAATAGGTGCATTTTGGAATACAGTCCCATCCCTAGCCACCACCTCCTTATTTTCTCAACCACCTTTCTCATTATTTTTGCAGAGCTTTGGGGCCAGGTCAAGATTCCCAGTGAACATTGACTGTGTGCTCAGTTATGAACCATTCATGCAGCTTTGCTTATGTGATTGCAGCTGACATTTCATAAGGTCACCAAATTCCTGAATAAATTTCAGGCAGTGCAGTCTCTGTGAGAAGAGCATTGCCTCCCCACATTCCCACTTACCTCAGCAGAAATTAAAGGGAGGATGCACACTGGGACTTATGTACCTCAGCAGGTTGCACAAATTGTCTTCTCAAGTCATTTGTCCTAGAACTTTAGCCTTGGGCTTCTTTCCTCTGTCTCCTACTACTGAGTTAATCAGATCATAGTGTTTCTTAATTCCACTGTGCTTTACTACAGGTAATAAAGTACAGTTACACCTCTCATTGTCACTGCCATCTCTCTGCATGTTCAGTAATTATGGCAAGTGACTAATTGAAATCTGAATTTCAAATAAGAGGCAATTACTATAAAGATCAAACATCATTATCAGCCTATGCCATGACAGAAGGGGATTAGCCAGGGAGTTTCATAGCTCTGTGTAGTGTACCTCCTAGTGTATCAAATTGTGTTTCAGGCCTGGGTAATGACTTCCATCTTCCAGTCTTAGTGTTTCACAGAAATTCACTACTACAGAACACTGGGAGAATTAGTGACTTGTTGGACTAACCAGCAGTGAGAGCCCTTTCTCAGGTTACGCCTTTCTCACTCACGTGTTTTTTAGGTATCTATGTAGGTGGAAATTCTGGGCCATAGAATTTTCCCTAGTAATTTGCCCATGATCCATATGAACACTATGGTTGGCAGCCTGTGTTCTTAAAGCAATTGTATCATTCAGACTCAAGTGAGGAAAGTCTTTAAAATACATATAGGAGCGAGTGTTCCACATACTGGCCCATCCAGGCAAGTATTTTGTTTAACCCAGACACTTAAATGTAGTTATCTGTACAAAGGTGCTTATGTGCTCCAGATGGTTAAGTTCTCCCTGTTGTCAATAGAGATGTAGTCACTGGAAGAACAATTCAGCACCGTAAAGTAAATGGCCACTGATTAGCTGAATCTGTCTGGACTGTGCTGGCCACAATAACTAGGGGTCAATTCACTTGCTTAAACTTGGGAATCTAGTACTGTTTGGGTGGCCTGGATTGAGTGGATGCAGTGGACACCAAAGGTCATCTCAAATATTAGCAGATGTCTTTAGCAGCACGTACGTTATAACCTTCACTTACGTATGAGCATCTGCATCTTGACACTAGAATTTGTCTTGAGCTCAGTTTTATCAGTAGAAAGGAGTATGAGAATAGGGTAAGAGTGAAGAAAGACTGCTCTTGGGTGATGTTTTAGTTTCTAGCAATCCAGGTTTCTGTGACTTGCTGAACTAAAAGTGATATCTGTGCATGTTAAATGTGACAAATTGGTGTGATACATGGCCTTTCACCAAAGATTAATTTGAGTAGGTATATGTGGAAATGTTAAGCCCTTTGCAACAGGCTTTTTGGGAGTCGAACTCTGGTTTCTGTTCAGCTAGAATGAAAATGTTTTTTTTTTGTTTGCTTGTTTCATTCATGCGCTGAAAACCAAGTGAAGGGAAAAGGTGGTAATCTGAGGAGTAATTCAATACAGATTGCTTTCTAATCTCCCTCTTGTATCTTTCTGCTTAAAAATACATGCAGGTCTGAGTTGAAAACCATTGCGTTCTATGTGCATTCACATTTGCATCTGTGCTGTCTCAAGGAATTAGCTGCAAAGTGCAAACAGCCTTGGGAGGTTGCAGGCGAGCCCTGCATCTCCACATCTCAGGTTCAGTACAGTAACACCATACAGAAGAAAGTAACCTCCATTTGTTTTCCAAATTATGAACTTTGCATGCTGTGACAGGATATACTTTTAATTTCAGGCATTGCAGCGCTTTTTGATAGACACTGAAAAGGAGAGATTATTTTCCTTTTTACCCTTTCTTAGTGCTTTTGACAAATGTGGCCCAAACTCTGTCATGTCAATCAGTATGAGGGAAAATTGTGCACTTGCATGTTTATGAAAGCAGGATTAATTGAGAAGTTATCAAATGCAGATGAGCTGTTCACTTGTCTCTCTCTCCCCATCTTCTTGGTGTTCCCTCAGTTGTTTCAGCAACAACATGAGCCTGGAATTTCAGAGCAAGATTCTCCTTAATCGCAAGCTATGAAGTAGTTTACCAGGGAAATTAATGGCATAAAGGATAATAATTATAGAAATTAATAATAATCCTCTTTTATTGAATGATTAATAGCAGGGTTACAACAGGAGCTATAAGGAGGTGTGACAAAGAGAGCAGCTTCCAGGATAATTCCCAGTCATCCTTCTGAGGAGTGATTGTTTTGGGAAAAGGAAACTCTTTGGGGATTGCCTGCCACAGTCCACACCTGAGTCCTGACACAATTCAAAATGAAGCTGTAAAGAAACAGAATATGCGCTATCAAAGAGGCGTATTTTGCGGAGCAGTTTTTGTTAACCCATGAGCAATGAAGAGTGGTATTTGTATTTCCTGAAGTGAACTGTGTGGGCTTGACTTGCAAGGGATTGGAAATTCAGAAAGGATGTGTACTTTCTTTTGTGTATAGTTTTACGTTGACAGATATTTCATTGAACAAAGTGAAAAAGAGCTGCTTTTCTGACAGCTTTGCACAGTTCAGTCTATGGGATCTTTCTTAAGGTGCTAAAATGGCAATGCTTGCTGCCAGGCAGCCCAGCCTAGGGCAAGAGTGACCTGCTGAGTGCAGTGGAGATACATCAGGGTCAGAAACTTCGCATTACTGAGGTTAGTCATGGCAGTGTGGAGAAGAGAGGTAGGGGCACAGAGGCCAGGCTGTGAGACCTGGAATCAGCCATTGGTAAGAAGGTGAAAGCACAGCCCAACGTCTAGCGACAGCTCATCAGTAAGGCACGTATCAGAAATGAGAACAAGGGAACAGCTGGCTGGCCCAGGTAGGAGGTCTCAGTAGGGGTTGCGGTGAACTGGGCAACACATCAGGTAGGTTCCTATCCAGTCCCTTTAGGAGGCAGCCAGGGGTTGCCTGGAAAAGACTTAATAAAGGTTGATTCTGAACCTCATCACTTACTTAGGTGAAAAACAGGAGAGAGAGGGAGAAAGAGGTACAGACAAACACAGCTGTATACCTGGGATGCCTTTTTATTCTCCTAAAGTCTAGCAAGCATTAAACCTCCTCAGCTTGTCTAAGGAAAGTTGTGTTCAGAAGTGGATCTGTGTAAGACAGGACACAAAGGTGTGAGCAAGATTATAGGTATGCCTAATGGAGTATGCCTTTGGATAGAAATCCAGATATGTTTTTCTAAACTGAAGAAGTCTAGAGGACTTAGAAACTTCTAAAAGGTTCTGTTCCTGTCTTTGTTTTTGAAATCTTATATGACCTGGGTGAATCACTTGAGGTTTTTAGCAGATAGGAAATCAGTTCATGAAGTGAGCATAATTAGACTGCTTAAGCTTCTCATAAAGCCTTTTAGGACTTCTTGGCAAAGGAAAACAATAGAAAGCTGAGAAAAACTTTTTTTAATGTGTGTGAAAGCCTGAAAAAGCATCAGGTTGGTGAGCTAGACAGAGCAGAGGTCAGAATTTTTTTTCCTAAGATAGTATTTCTTGCCTAAAGTATTATTTATCTGCCTTCCAAGACTCTCCTGTAAGTGCATTATAATTCTACAAAGCAGAAAAAAAACACCAAAACCAAGAAAAAAAACAACCATGACATCTATGAAAATCACTCTTTGCCGAAAGCTTGGCTTTCAGGATGATGTTGTTTAATGTACAAAGTAATAAGCATTGATTGGATAACTATTCTTTCCTCTATTTTTTTTTTTTCCCCTGAATACCCCTCATTCACAAATAAAGTTTGTGAAGAGAGACTTTTCGTTTCAATCTCATGGATGTCTGACTGCTGTTACAATTATACCACTGTCACGGTTTCTAGAAATAGTAACCAGTGTGCTGGTGCATTGTGAATCCTACCCAACTCTAGCTTGTCATTGCAACATCAGAAGAAACCCACCAAATGGGAAGGATGGCACATGAATAATTTATAGCCCCATGATTCAGCCCCTATTTTGAGAGACTTGCTGTTTTCTGAGCCTTTGAAAAATGGCTAAGAATAGCATACACGTAAAATGATGTATCCTTTATGCAACACAGTTTTTTTCTGTCTCATTTGATCTGACATGGCTTAGTGTGTGATGTCCTTGCCCATGGCAGGGGGGTTGGAACAAGATGATCTTAAGGTCCTTTCCAACCCTAACTATTCTATGATTTGGTGAAATCTAAGCAGCCAATCTAAGGAATTCCTATCATGAAGTTCCTGTTGGATTTACTGGGGATCGTGGTGGATAAGTACTCAAGAGAAAAAAATTTTGTTTAATATGAAGCAAAGTGTCTTATTTTGAACATTAAATAAATAAAAATTATTTGTAGGAGCCCCTGGGAGAATCTCACAATATCGCAGTGATTAGGACACTCTGAAAGAAAGGAATCCATTGAACTGGTTTCAAGCTCCTCCTGAAGTCCAGCGGTGGAACTTGACTAACTTATGGGCTACAGTGTTCAGTGCTGGAATATATTGTTTTGTTTTGGCTTACTCCTGTGTTCTTGGAATTATTCTAAAATTTTCCACTGTTAGCATAAATACCTCCATGATTTGGGCATCATTTCCTGGCTGCTCCACAGCCACATTGCTGTGCCCTGAAGCCAGTGTAGGGACTTGGTAAGATGTGCTGAACAAGAGTTGTTACAGGCTGGTACTCTAAAATTACAAGGTTGAACTCTTCCTGTGGTAAATATGCAGGCCTAACCTACCCCAGAAAAGAAGACAAGTTATTCAGCTTGGTCAGAGGGCAATACAGAGGCAAAAAGAGTTTAATAGATGTCTTCAAAGGGAGGAAAAGTTATTTAGGACATCAACAAAAACATTCCCAGTGGAGAGATTTAACAGGCTGTCTGAAATGGTTTTGCAAAGCAATTACTAGAAATTCCTGGGGCTTACACTTTTTAATCTACGCTGAACAAATCCGGTTGGTAGGGAGATGGACAACAGTGACCCACTGTGCTCTTTCAGTTATTTGCTGCATCTGTGATTATCTGAGATTGGCATAGTCACAGCAAACTGCACGTTTCAAAACTCTGCGCTTTCTAGGGAGTTTGTTTAGTGGGGGTTCTGGTTTTCTGACTGATGGACCCTTCCTTTCAGCTTGGCTGACATCTAACATGGATCAGCAAGTTTTCAGAAGAGTCAGATACCCTTAGCTGTGCACAGCTCAGAACTTAACAGGCTGGTTTATTTATTTTCCATTTGCCTATTTATTCCATTCACTCCAGTAGCAGATGAACTTGTCTCAGGATTATAGGCCATTCTATGTGTGGGATCCAGGATGAAGGCATGTATAGTTAGAGAAGGCAGATTTCCATTTTAATGACAACTGGAAATGTAAACCTTGTCAGAAAATCATCTACATGAGACATGTCAAGATGACTAAAATCCTTTTCAAAGCTAGCTTAGTTCCAGTTGTCAAGGACAAGATCTGTGCAGTGTCTGGAGTTATCTTTCACCCCCTAATGACTGGAAGGATGTGGTTAACTTCCTGCTGAGAATTACATCCACTTACCTTTACCCTGTGCTCCAGTCTCTTGTTTGTTTCATGCTTTTAATGAACTTTTACTGACTAAACACAAGCCTGCCACCAGGTCAATCTATACAGATTGAGTTACCGCTACCTGGAAGGCTTTATGTTCTTCAACAGTGTCAATAAAATAAAATTAAAAAAAAACTAAAAAAAAGAAAACCACTCATCAAATACTCTTCTTCGCATATTCTATTCGGAAATGCAACATCATCTGCTATTAGAAATAAAATTAAGGTCAAGGTTTCACCTCTCATACTGATGTAAAGCACTGAATCTAAGATGTGTTTTAAAATTGTTCCAGAGGATAATAGTGTCCTGTTAATAACAGATCGCAGGTTGGTTGAGGTCGGAAGGGAGAGCTGGAGTTCATCTAGTCCAAGCCTCCTGCTGCGAAAGGGCCACCTAGAGCCACTTGCCCAGGATTCTGTGCAGATGGTTTTTAAATATCTCCAAGGATGGAGACTCCACAGCCTCCCTCAACAACCTGTTCCAGTGCTGTCACCTTCATAGTAAAAATGTGTTTCCTGAGGTCCAGATGGAACCTCCTGTGTTTCAGTTTGTGCCTGTGGCCTCTGGTCACTGGGCACCACTGAAAAGAGCGTGGATACATCCTTTTTGCACTTTCCCTTCAGGTATTTATATACATTAATAAGATTACCTCCTAAACCTTTCGTTCTCTAGGCTGAACATTTCCAGCTATCTTAGCCTTTCCCTATATGTGAGGTGCTTCAGTCCCTTAGTCACCATGTGGCCATCTGTCAAAGCTCTTTCCAGTATGTCCATGTGTCTCTTTTACTGGGGATCCCAGAACTGGAGACAGTTCTCAGAGGTGGCCTCATCAGGCCCTCTGGACCTTGCCATTTGGCCAATTTTCAGTACACCTATTAGTACAGCTTTTGTAACTGCTCTGTGTTAGTGTGTACTTTTGTTGTCTGGTGTTACTGGTATCTTAAGTATAATTTTCATGAAAACACTTGCAGTTTTGAAGCAGTCAATTATACCTAATACTAAGACTTACCACAGTCATCTAAATTCAGTGGGTTCTAAGTTGCAGAAAAATCAGTTGGGACCACAAATATTGACTGTTGCTGCTTCATTTGCTGGTTAGATACAACACTGAGGTCTTTTTAGATGAGTCTCGAGTCTCCTCTTGTTGGGGAGGAATTAATATTGCGTGAGTTTATATGGCCAAAAGTCATACTACTGTTCTGGGATAAAGGTCCTTGAGCTTATTGGTGAAAAACTGCTTGTGTCTATGCAAGTTTTCCTAGAGCTAGTGTTGTGATACCAGTATTGAGTGGCAGGGGTGCTCAAGAGGGTTATGGACAAAGCTATAAACAAAGTTTGGATGTCTCCCCCTTTATAAAGCACCAGCTGTCCTGAACGTGCAGAGTCCTTCAAAAAGAACCAAAAAAACCTCTGCAAGCTTCTCTCATGTCCTTCCATGTCAGATCAAAATTGTTACCCATTATTATTGGTTTATGGGGTGTTTGGGGATACCTTTCTAAATCTGGGTTGATCCCAGATTAATTTTTTATTTTTAAATAATTAAAATATTTATTTTTAAATAAAGCTTCTCTTTCTTTAAACAACAGATATGCTGAACAACAGATATGCTGAGGTTTCTTAATAATCTTGTTTGCTGACAAGCAGACAGAGCTTTGATATCATGCTCAGTTTTCGGATAAATGCAACACTATTTTTCTTCTTCGTTCAAGGAACTTTTGATCTCCACCTTGGATTTTCTCAGTTGTTCTTAAATGATTATACTCCACTAAGAAAAGATCAAGTTTGATATAGTAGTATGTATATGTATGTGGGTATATATAAACAAGCACATATGAGCGAAACATTTCTATAGTTATTTGATTGTTTCTCTGGCTTTATTCAGAGAAGAGCCATAAGAAAATGGACTGAGCTGGGCACACCTTTCCCAAAGTCTGGAGTTGAGGAGATTTGGCACCGTTTTGCTACCTACAGTATTGTCACCACACCACTCATTCCTGAACGCTTACCAGCAGGAGGTCATTTCTGAAGACCCTGTGAAATCTGCAGGGATGTAAGTTCTGTGCTCACTGCAGGGACTCTGAAGGACTGTTTAAGCTAAGAGTGAACAGTGACTTATAACAAAGACTTTATGAAGTGGGTTGGACCACTCTTGTTCACTAGGGCTTTGCAGGAAGCATTGCTTTTAAAATAGCTTAATACATCGAAGAGTCCCTGTTCTTGCTGTGGGTGGCTGGTTGTAAGGAACAGGGTTTCACAGTTCTGTTCCTGCCAGTCCTTTGTTAGAGTTATGCTCAGATCTTTTACCTACCTTTTTGTGATGTGATACAAAGTTTTTTTTAGAAAGGGAGATCCCTTTTTCATAATTTTAGAGCCCATGAGAACTGCAAACGTTGGTACTTCTGTAGTCTTTGTATACGTGCATCTATATTGTGTATGGAGCTGAAATGTTGGCTGTAGAATTAAGACCTGGCACAGCAGCCACCACTACGAAGCAGGGACAGTAGTGGAAAGCAGTGCAGTACACTGTCTGAGAGGCTCTTAATTGCTGCATTTGACTCTGGGAATACTGCCATTGCTGTCATTTGCTTTATTGATAGCATATGACTGTGATTAGCATGACTGAATCAGCCCTTAGAGGAAATATGAAAATGCATATGTTATGCTGCCTGGCCTGGAGGGGATGAAATACATTTTCTGGAAGCTAGCAACCTGAGTGACAGTCTGAGCCCTACTGCATATTGCTTTCTATTCAGGGAGTTCCCTATTACCTCTTTGCCTGTCCCCTGAGCTGATGGTTAAGCAGAAGCAGTCAAGGGCCATAAATGTTGCTAATAATCTACAACAAAAGAGAATCAACATTTTCAAAGTCGAAGAAGAGGCCATAGACTGAAGCATAGAAGTGTGGATGATGTGTCAAAATCTATGTATATAATGGCTGTGTGTTGCCTGTATCATCATGAGTCATCTACTTCTTACTGTTCACTTGCATCAAGATTAAATCTGCTGGTACAGTTGTATTATACAAGTGCAGGTGCACACACAGCACAACCACAAGTTATAACCACCAAAAATCTCTATTTGTATATTTGTTCTTTAGAATAAAGTCAGTAAGGAAGGAGAAAGTGTAATAATAGAAAGTATACTAAATTCTTCAGTATGCCATTTGTCTAAGAAAATGAAAATTGTCACCTTTTTTTTCTTTATTGTTCATCTAGGAAGAAAAGAAATACTGCTAGGAGCTCTTACTAGCTATTGTTGCCCTAGAAAGATCATGTAAGTGTTCTTTTCTTCCCGGGTGATCATTGTTTCTACAGTGGAGTTCTATATCATGACTCTTCCATTTTCTATTTTTCATGACAGTCATTAATAAAAGCTGAACTTGATCCAGTTTCTTTCTGCACACAGTGCTTTAAAGCAAAGGGCAAGAATCCTTCTAACACAAAGTACAATAAGCCCTGTTCTCATTGGAAAACCATGTGAGAAAGAATATTCTTCAGCATGTTCAATCACAAAAGAGATCATAGAATTCTCTTAGTGAGATCACCAGCTGTTGGTTTCCCTCTTCTCTTCCTTTACATACTCTGAAGCTGGGGGGACATATACCTTCTATTGCTGTCTTTCATAAAACCAATGTCTCTGTCATCTTTTTGGCATCCCTCTGCTGCTTTGATCACTGCTACAACTCTGCATGTTCCAATGACTCAGCCTGTCACTGAGTCCAGTCTGTTATTTCTTCATCTTCTCTGTGTTGCTTTAACAGTAAGTAGGGATGCTATGAAGCAGCTGTTCACTGCTATGAAAAAGGATATGGAGATTATTTGAAGTTGCCATTAATTTATCTGGGGTCTTCTGTGCAGAGGTATACAACCACACACAGGATGTTCAGCACATATCAGATGCGACTTGTCCTTCTCAAGACTAAAATTTTTCACTTTGAGAACAATCTGTCATTGGAAGTGGTAGGTTCCCCAACACTGGACACTTTTAAGATGCAGCTGGACAGGGTGCAGGGACATCTAGTTTAGGTCATGCTTTGCCTAGAAAGGTTGGACCAGGTGTCTTGACATCCCTTCCAACCTGGTATTCTGTGATTCTGTGACTGTCTCTGAATGCAGTGAGCCTCTGTCCAGTGCATATGTTATTAGCCCAATGTGCTCAAGAAATGCTAAACTTACTCTATGCCTTGGGGTTCATCTGTGGATGAACAAGAGCTGTTCTTGCAAGTGCCTGCAGTGACTCTCTTACCCTCTGATATTACCCCTCTCACTAAATCATAATTCTATTATTCTTCTTTAAAGCACTGTGTAAAATATCTGTATTATGTTAAAATAGATATGTGAAAATATATTCAGTATGACCAGAAGCTTGGTTCCAAGTGGCTGCTAGAACTAATTCTGTAAGGCATTTGGAAGAAAGAAGACCTTTGCTTTAGGTTATAAATTACTTGTGATTACTAATGTTTGGAATGAGACATTCCCAGAACTCAGATCTACTTGCTGCTTTTGTTTCCAAGAAGTGGCTGATACTGGAGGAGGCTCTAGACTAGAGAAACTTAGAATTTAATTTTTTTCCTCCTCTTGTTCACATGTTCACCATGTAAGAGATCTGATGGGACAGCTCGTAAACCCAGATCACTGTTTCTCAAAGAACTGCTTTGATGTGCACATTGTATAGGATTCCTGAAGGAGAGCTCAGAGGCACATTTTATGGCTTTTGGTATCCTAAGTGGAAAGGTTACATATCAAAATAGAGGTGCAAATGAATAGCATTAGTGAAATTTGGTCTTGCTTTTTTGATCATGATCTGTTGTCTAATACTTGTTCTGGGTAATAAACACGAGGCACATCTTTTACTTAAAAGAAGGCTATAATGATCAAGGAAGATGTGGTGCAGATGACAGAGGCACCAGGTCATCATAAGGTAAAATACATGGTTTGTGATGGTTCACAGCTCTGCCATGGTCCTGCCAGGTGATTTTCCAGAAGTCATGGATACGTTATGCTTTCATTTCTGTACTAAATAGACATAATAATGAAAAGAACAGAGGAAAATGTTAGTGTGGATAGGGGGAGCACTCATAAAATTTACTTTCTTTCTCAACTACGAGAATTCTTTGAAGAGAGCTTTGGTATCAAATGGGTCTTGTTTCCCTAGTTTTGACACTCCCCCTCTCTTTCACCCAACTTCAAGCTATTTTTACTTTCTGTCGATTTCTCATCTAGAGAGAAATCAGAAAAAGAAGAGTGATTTTCCTTTTACATGGGTAACTAAGTGCTTGATTCAAATGCGCCTCTCCCTCTCAGGTACTGGTGTAGTTCCAGTTGTACATTTTAAGTGTTGACTGTGTTTATAGTCTCCACACCCGAGCTGGAAAGATATGGGGAGGGAAAGGAAGAGTCAGAATGAATAAAATAAGAGTTTCATATAATCACTATCCTGGAAGTGGTATTCAACATATGACTAAGCACCAAAGTTTCCCACTCTGTCTGGAGAGTCAGACATATTCTACAGAGACCAAAATCAGCAACCATTTGGCACAGAGATCTTCAGCACTGGCCAGAAGCAGGGGCCAAATACAAGGGCTTTTGGGGATGGAGCTCATATCCAACCACCTGAATCCCATTCAGACCTGTTCTCAGAGAAAGAGAGTAAAAGATGTCCTGACATATATTTAGCTTGAAATATTGAATAATAATAATTAACACAACAGTGAGGGAAGAAATCTAGTCATCTGCTTACCCTTCAGGGAAAAATTGCATGAGAAAAATAGCATGGAAATGGCAGTTTATACCTGATTTTTCCAGTAATAAAGAGAGGGAAATGTGTGAATTTGTAAACTAGTGACAGAAATGGAGACTGAAGTCCTTAACATCTAACATGAGTTCCTGTAGTTGATATGTTACCAGTCATTTTATTTTATTATGTTGGCCTTGTCACTCCAAAAAGAAAGAACGAAAAAATGCAAATGGACAACAGCAACATAAAATTCATCAATCTGTATGGATATGGTATAATCTGGAACATCTAGGTGAACTGTTACTTGTTACTTTCCATGTGGACTTTCCTTCATGTGTCCCAAGACAAAGCACCTTTTCAAAACTACTTTTACCTTTTTCAAAGGTTGTTGTCAACAGCACTTTAAGAAACATTCAATATGATGCTTTTATTTGGGATCCTATTTTCCTGATGATTGGTGCTGAACTAGCACTGAATGACCATGGCAAAGGCCCAAGAAGAAGTTGGGTAAAGGGCAGCAAGAACATCAGGAAGAGTTCACTAGGAAGTTGCCTGTATGTGTCCTTTGGGGATCTTTCTGAATTTCCTGTTTTATTTTAATTCTCTTGTTTCTAAGATACAGTTCAAAATAAGGATGGAAGTAACCCTATTGCTTGGGATTAGATGTACTTTTGATGAGTGCAGGAAGGTAGTTTGTACAGCAATGCTGCATGGTTTTCTCTCTGAGTTCCTTGGGATAAAGAGGAGTGCTTGTGGAAAACTGAATTCCCCTCCTCTCCCCAAGTATTTCTACATGCCACTCCCAGAGTTCCTCAGCATGACATTGCAATTGGACGTGAAATCCCTCTGCTTCAGTACAGTAGTTTGTAAAGTAACTTATATTCTGGGAGAACTGGTGCATAGGAAGAATATCGGAAGAGATCTCTTTTTCACAGACAATAGGTGAACACATCCTAACCTAGGTGTATCAGTTCCTGAAACCTTTCCAGAGACATTCTTGTGTGGCCTTCCCCACCTGCCTGCCCAGGGCTGGGCAGTGTGGTTATCTTGCTCCTTCAGGTTCTTCACAGAAGTTTTACCCATAATGTTGTTGCCTATTAAGACTCTAGAAAATCAGTATTTCCAGGAGAGTTTCTTATAGTTACAGTTTATAAATGAGAGGGGAGTAGAGCAGTAACTTTACCATACACATACCATTCACCTACATGGAGCACTAAAGACCTAAATATGTCTGCTCATTTTTAATACAAAATTTAACTGCTTTTTAAAACCTATCACATTGAGCTTTCTCTTGCAAAATTATTCTCACAGCTTTGCTGTCTTCTGAACCCATATGCTGTAAGAAAACATTATCAGTAAGTATCTTAAATACTTGTTGTATCTAGATGTGTTTACATCTTTTATTTCTGCTCTCCTCAGAAGGCTCTTCTAATCCTCACAGAGGTGGGATAAGTTGATTTGCCTCATGAATAATCTGTTCTGTTAACATTTTCTTAAATCCATGAAATTGCTAGGCTGTTTAAAGATCAGCACAGAGTGTTCATCTCTCTTTTATTTTGGTCTGTACCAGGAAATGCCTACAGAGAATGCTTGGGCAATGGGACATGGGCTTCCAAGATAAACTACTCTCAGTGCGAGCCTATTCTGGATGACAAGGTCTGTATTTTTCTCTTCATTCTTCTTATTGACATTTCACAGCATACATGAATGCAAAGCTAAGTTTAAGGTTAACCTACTAATTTGGGATTTCTGAGGCTGATTCCATTTCTATCTATCTGTGCAAAAAAATCCTCCCTGTGAATTCAGGCAAAACACTTATCCTCTTTCCATATCAGCTACTCACATGTTTTTTTAGAAATGGTGCCTTATTACACTCTATCCCTGATGATGTGTGCTTATGCAGATACCTCCTATCTTTGTTCAAAGCCTACAGCTGCTACAGTAAATGTTAGTAATAATAAGACCAAAAGCTTCTTTGGCACTGAAAGCTGATTCCACTCTGTACCAGTTCTGAGGTCTCATCAACAACTGGCCTCTCCAGATCTCTATAGCATTTTTCCTTCAGCAAATATGTAACAGCACAGCAGCAGAAAAATGCATAAAAAACAGGCTCAGGTCCTAGATGTCTGTTAAAAGATTGAGCTAGTCTTGCATTATATAGGCTTTTATAGAATTAAATTAGCATATAGGCTTAAGCTACTTCAGAAAGGCTGGAAACAATTGTGCAAAGTCCCTTTCTTGTCAAATGTCTTAGCTTTTCTTGGAGGCGTCATGAACGTTAGTCCTCCCTTCAAGCCCTCATGCCATGGTCTCTTTCTCCAGTTTAGAGTGCTATGGTGAGACATAAGCATACATGGGCTCTGTGCTACCTCCCTGCCAGGAGTGACTTTCCCCTCTAAGAACCAGGGTGGAGCCCAGCAGCTCAGGCATGTTTATGCTGTGGGGTTCATTACACTCACTCTATCATTGGGGTTGTACCATGCCAGTTGCAAATGGAGAGGAGGAAGACTTACCTGCTGAAGGCTGCTTGCAGAGCTAATCCAGATTTAGTACTTGGGAACTATCTGGACTAGTTCTGTACTCAAAGCAGTAATGATGCGCTTTGGCTGTGGCCCAGCATCCATCCTGTAAGATCCATGTTGTTGCTGAATGTGGGCTTTGACAAGCGAATTGAAAACCAGATAACTACACACCAGCTGCCGAGGAGGGCCTATTCATGCCCACTGGCTAGGTAATTTGGTGGTAGGCCACCTCCCACCCTCTATTACTAGAGGCTTCTAGAAAGTAAGAAAAAATGTACCAGTACATGACTGCCATCCAGAGGGGCTGATACATGTTCAAGGTGGTATAGCATAGTGGAGAGGCTCCCATGGCTATTTAAGCTGATCTAAGTTGAGACCACCCCAGTGCAGCCCCTCCTTACATTTCTTTCCCACATAGAATTAAAAATTTTTTGATGGGTCATTTTTCAGATGTATCCATTCACTAAGCTATCTTATTGAATTATTGCAGCAGTGCTGGCGCCAGCACAAGCAAGGGGAGTGAAAACGTGGTTGCGGTTGAGCAAAACAGCAGACCATAGTATCCGACCATCTCTGACTGAAATGGGTGTGCATTTCTGAAACCACCCTCTTAAGAATGAGCAAGATGGGGTGTGCATAGCAGCTAGTGCTGATTTAGAGAATGGGGACCAGAGATGGGTGAAAATCTTTCATGTGCTTTAACTGGTATGGGAAGCCTGAGCCTGATGGTAGCAGTCTGCTGTACCAGCTCAGGAAAATGCTACTGTGTTTTAATGACAGTCTCTATGTGTTTGTCTGCACGACCCGAACAGTTGCTATCTCTGCACAAGCAAATACAGATGAGTTTTATTTGAAGAGGCTGGAGAAGTGTTGTGACTAGAGGACAGGATTAGTTCCTTTACTCTGTTTTCCTTTTAAAAACTTTGCAGCTATGGTGATAGCTTAAAACTCTTTAAATAGCATGTTCCTTAAGCAGGTAAAAAGTACAGATGTTCCCCCACCCTTGTTTGCAAAAGCTTAAAATCTAATTTCTTACATGTTTAAAGATTTGCAACAAGCTTTGCAAATATTAATATTTGTGAATATTTTTTAAATCTCTACATAATGCTCGGTGTTACGGATGAATACTTGGCTTGCTTTGTGATCCAAAAAAAAGAGACAGAAAAAGAAAAATCCTCCCAGATTTCCTAATCTTTCATTTTGATTAAAGGTGAGATGCAAGCGCACATGTGGGTCCATTGTTATTTATTGACTGTTCCTAGCAGATGCTAAGCATCAGCCAGGAGGTATGCCCTGTGTTTTGTGTTTATTTTTAACAGAAAACAGCACTACTTTTAGTTCTTTAGCACTCACAGGCAGAGTGCTAAAGAACTACATGGTTTGACTTCAAATGCAGTGATTGATACCTGGGACAGGAACAGGACTTCTCAAGACCAGCCCCATGTCCAAGGCTACATGGTTTATCACATAGCATACGTAATGTAGCAAGGGAAATTTCAGTTTTCAGTGGTGGGTCAGTCTTGGGGGACATAAGGTCCTGTAACATGCATTCACTGTGTTACATTAGCACATCATTGCTTTTCTTGTGGTGAAGACCTGTGGCAGTAGCTGATAAAGCCATGCTCTGGGACTGCTTTCGCCCTAGATTCCCACTTTGGCTAGGAATGTAGCTAGACAGTGTGGTTTAAAATGCCCTAGTGTATGTCTCTGTGCATCTGGCAGGTATGACACAGGCCTTCTGGAATACCTGTGTCCTTCAGCAGCAGCAGCGACTGGAGGTCAGTCACCAGGACCAACTAAGAAGCACAGTCTCCTGAGTGCACTTCAAAGGGCAATAGGTGCCTCTGTGTATGTAACTATTTCTAGCCTTTGCTTCACCTATTAGTTCAGATATTGGGTAGATACCCAAATGTAGGTGTCCTAATGCCAGGCTGAATCCCATCCTCTGAACAACCAGTTAGCTTCTTCTCCAGGTACTGGAATCAGTTACAGAAATCATTTTAATCCAACTTGCTGTTTGATTGCATAATGTATGACAAATGGAAGGCTTCTATGCAGCCTGCAAGCTCCCGTGTCAAAGGAGCCTTTACTGCATCTGGCACAAATCTGCATTCTTTTTAGAAGGAGAAGTCTCAGGCAGTAACAAATATATCTTAGCCTCCAAAAAGAGCTATAAATTAGGTTTTTTGGTCTTGTCTATGTGGTCTGTGGCATCTGTATATGAATCTGGTTCTCCTAATGCTCTGAGGTGGCTTCAAGCTGTGTAGCTGAGTTAGCACCACGCTGGGCTTAAGTTAATGTATCCTACTTAGGAGCACAGTCACATTAGCCACAGATAGCCAGCTTCCAGCTGGCAAGGAGCAGGAAAGCAGTGAACTCAGAGGAATCCTGGGTGACAAAGATAGTTCCCAGTTGCTTCTGAAAATCTTTGGAGAGAGATATGGTGCTTTTAAAGTCTTCTGGTGGTGAGATCATTCTGACAACAGGAAGAAATCTAATCTGAAGTGACTGATCTGGAAATGGAGTGCAGAGCCTCACAGGAAGGCATGACCTGTAAACACTGGCAGGACCTGTCAGGAAGTTCTGTTAAAAGGAGGAAGATCCATGTCATCTGGAGAGCTAAGAGTGCTGTCATTATGTGGTTATTAGCTCAAATAACTGGCTGATTAGGTTTAGACAGGTGAACAGTCATGTCCTAGCCAAAGCAAAGGGAAGAAGTCCTCTAGGCAGGTTGACTCCATCATTAGCCTGAAATCTGGCTGTAGGGAGCCCAGTGTGCTTTAGATTTTCAAAACTGGTGCAGGTAAAAACATAAGGCTGGGCTTCCTCAGTTTACCTGGTAGAAGCTGGCTGGAAGATAACTCTGTGCTGTCTGATACTACACGATTGTCATGCATGGAGGAGGACTTCAGTGATGTGTCCTGCTGTGGTCCAAGAGTAAGGTTATTACTGCTTTTCTATCTGCTTTCTAATGTAATGACCCTCCTCCTAAGCTTGAATAGGGTTTAAACCTACATTTTAGTGAAGTGATACACCTTCCTGAAAGCAAAGTAATATTGTGTGACAGTAGAAGCTTGTTATCATTTCAAATGTATTGGTCTTCAAGAGGGTGAGACAGAGTTATGCAAGTAGTTTACATGAACTGAGCTTTGGCCACCACATGACTGATTCTGGGCATGTGTTTTTCAGCCCTGAAGGTGTTGTCTCCAGTTCTACCAGAGATGCAGATTGCACGTAGGCTGGTGGAAAGTGATCTTGCCACCCTGACAGCTTAGTTTTTCAGAGGCATTGAGGCAGTTCTTGTTTCTATGGTATTTGAGTTTGCCTTCAGGAAACCTTGTTAGTGCCAGCAACAGAAAAAATGAAAGTTGTGTCTGTTTTTCCTTCAGCATCAGTGTGTCAAAGGGGAGCTTGATTATATTATTTTCCCATTCATTTTCTTGTGTTGTGAGCCATACCTTCTTAAAATTTGAGTGAAGT
This sequence comes from Pezoporus occidentalis, assembly GCF_034315485.1. Taxonomy (NCBI): domain Eukaryota; kingdom Metazoa; phylum Chordata; class Aves; order Psittaciformes; family Psittacidae; genus Pezoporus; species Pezoporus occidentalis. Next base: position 795,227 of record NW_026914180.1, read on the forward strand.
TGAAATAGTGGTTAGGAGCCAAAGGAGGGAGCTCAAGGGTCAGATTCAAAGAGCAGGCTCTTTAGCCTGGGAGAAACACTGTCATCCTCCAGAAGATTTCTGGCACTATGGGAGCAATTCTGGATGACACTCTTAGTCATACGGTTTAGTTTTAGTAGTCCTGTGAGAAGCAGGGAACTCGACTCGAGTCGAGTCCTGTGAGAAGCAGGGAACTCGACTCGATGTTCCTTATGTAGGTCCCTTCCAACTTGAGACATTCTATGATTCTATGACCTGGATGGGAAAATAAAGAAGTAAAGCAGGTTGCCAGGGCACTAGCTGAACATTACAACATTGTGTTTCACGTAGGCACATCAGGTCAAGCATATTTACTTCCTCTTTAGATGTGTCTGTGACTTAAGGTTTAACAGAACTGAGTGGGGAATTCAGATATTGTAGGTTTAGTTGTTGTTTTGTTTGGGGTTTTTGGTTGTTTTTTTTCCTTCAGAAAATAGGCCTGTGCATGGAAAGTTTATTTTAGGGGGTTTTATAATAGACTTAAAAATACCTTGCGTAGTTGAGTTATGTCCAGAAACAGCACATTACCACATGTGCTGAAGATATAGGCAGGTTTCATCACAGAAATTATTCCAAGAGCACTTGCTTGCTCTCTGGCAAAGTGCTGGAAGATGCTATCTTCACAGAACAATGGAACAAATTAACTACAGCTGCTGGTGGTAGTTTCATCCAAATATTCATTCACTGACAAATTCCATTGACTGGAATAAAATGTTAAGGGAAATTATTAGGAAAAGAAAAAAAAGAAACCACAATTTTATGTGGTTAGTTTTCAAAGGTCTCATTCTTCTAAAGGAGGACAACATCCCAAAGTGGGGAAAGATCTGCTTAACCTGAAAAGAAAGAAATGCTAAAACTAATTAAAAATAAAAAATCCTTTTTTTCAGGGGGATTTGTTCTTCAAGTAGCAAACCTCTGTCAATTTTTGACCAGCTTCAGTACTTATCTGAATAGTGTTTTTCTACTTCTTCCTATCCATCAGGCAAAGAGAGGAGATGCTTCTCTTTTCTCTGAAGCCAGCAGCAGCCCACCAATAAAGAATGTTCCAGTTACTTCAAGGTCAAATTTTGGTCACATCACTTAAATTCACTGATTTAGGTGGGAGCATTTTTGTACTTAATCTTTTGTTTACAGGATCAAGAACCTACCAATAATTTCCAGAGCATCCTAGGAAATAGATACTAATACATTAAGTATCACCACATACTTGGGTCGCTGCTAAAACCAACAGGATCTCTGGTTTGTCAGGCTCTCTCAAAACTGAAAGAACACCACAAGATTATTCCAGGTCTTTCAGTCTGCATTGATTCTGACCTCAATTTGAAAGATATGAATCATAGCTTGCAAGGAATGTACTTCAGAGTATGGAAAGCACTTATTATTTATTCTTACTGACAACTGTTTCATTTTTGTCTGAAAACCAAGCCATTTGAGTAGGAGAGTAGCATTACTTGGCTCATTAAAACCATGCACTTTCCTAAAGAAAATAATTTATTATAACTTTTGAAAGTGAGAAGATGTGTCTTTGATGTCTTTGTCACCTTAAAATTATAAAGTTTTAAAATAATGTAATAATAAAAATAAGAAATCCTGAGGAAATTGGATTAAAAAGGGGGGGACAGCACCCTTTTTGCTGAGATTTGTAACAAAATGTGAACAAATCCCAAACTGAAATGAAACCAAGCCTACACTTCTGTGCCTGGGCAGCATGTTTGGCTTATACATAGGCATCAGCCCTGGAGCTATTATATAATTTTAAAGTCAAGAAAAGTAATTACTGTTTCCTAAACTGATTAACTGTTCCTTAATGTCAGTGCTTAGAGAGTCATGCTGATTTAATCATGTTATCTCTTTACCTCCAGAGGAAGTATGCGCTCCATTACAAGATTGCTCTCATCATAAACTACCTGGGGCACTGTATATCAGTAGGGGCCCTTATAGTTGCCTTTATGCTTTTCTTGTGCTTGAGGTGAGTAATCTCTTTGCATGCTTCTAACTTGGTTGGGTGTGTGACACTTACTGGGTTACTCAACCCCTCTAATAACACTGTCCAGGTCATGTATGGTCTTGAAAAATGATCCTGGCTTTCATACTCATGAGCATGTACATGGATTCATGGACTGATACATTGGATAAGCTGTAATGGTGGCTTCTGTGCATAGGACATGCCTATTTGTATTCAGGAAGAGAACTGTATGTGATTTATTGACTCAGCAAAGAATTCAGTAAGCACACAGTGCTTTGTTAAGGGCAGCTGGGATTTGTGTGTGTCAAGTTGCAAGTTTTGGAGGTAAGTTCCATTTTTTTATAAGGCAGTGTGTGATGGCATAAGTCATTTTGCATTCCCTGACAGATGATGCCCAGATCTAGACCAAAGGAAATGCAATTAAATCTTTCCATTTAGCTTTGGGTTAATTTCAATTTTTCTTCCATGAAAGAACTTGGAAATTTTCTTAAATAACAAGAGAAACATGTTTGGAGGAGCTTTATCCCCAGCAGTGCCCATGAAATGATGGATGCAAATCAGTGAAACTGCACAAGACGTACTTTGCTTCTCTGGTTCAGTGGTACGGAAGGGAGTTTGTCAGGTCAAATGGATATGTCAGTGAAAGAAAATCTTTGGAGAAGTATTAGGGCTACAGGGAGAAGAGAAAGCATGGGAGGGAAGGAAACTTAGGGGAAAGTAATAGGTAGATGTGCGTCAGTCATCATATGTATTGTATGTACACAGCCCAAGTCATGGAAATGTATTTTAATAGGAGTGGCCTTGTTGGATATTTCTGTGTTATTTGTTGGATTACCTGTTTGATATTTCTGTGCTATTTGTGCTGTCTTGTCTAGGAGCTTTCAACTTGAGCTTAGAACCCACTGCACTAAGTGCTATGCAGGGATAATCCTTGGGAAAAAATCTTGTATGTAGTAGCTTATATAGTAGCAGAGAAGAAACAGGTGGATTATCCACCACCACCCCCGCCGCCAGATTACAACATGATAATTGACAGTGGCCTAAATGAGAGAATCAAAGTTTTCCTAGTGTGAAGCATCCCTACAAAGCCTATTGCTTTGCTGTCTCCCTCATGAGCCTTCTGAGCAAGAGGGTCTTTCTTATTAGAAACAGGAATCTTCTTTCACCCCAGCATCCATAAACAGAATAATCTATGTTAAGAGGAATGAAAAAAAGTTTAAAATGTTCAGTGGGAACATTTATGGTTCATTGTTTTAACCTTGCATTTCAGCCTTTTTACTGTATGTATAATGCTAATTCCCATAGTGATTGGAGACCTGAATTAATGTACCCTGAATAAAAAAATGCAAATTATTCATTGTAACTCTATTCCCTGCTATGTGGCTGAATCTTTTATAAATGTTTGAATAAATAATACTAAACCAATTAGATATTATGATATAAATGTATCCACCTTCTAACAGGGAAGGAACCTAGTTATCTCTTAAATTGTTCTGATATTTCAACTTTGACTTTTAAGATTTAAATTTTGCAGTCAGCTTAAGCATTAGAAATGACTGCAGCAAATAAGTACTTCCCTATGCATGCTGTGAATCAAGATAATCCATCTTTTCAAATTCCCACTCTATCATGTAAAAAACCTCTAGTGTCCAGCCAGCTTTAACCAGCATGAGCTACCTCAGTGTCTGTAGTGTTACATCTGTTTTCAAAAGATCTAAAGATGCTCTGGTTAAGGCAGTCCAGATTCATGTTGCATTACAGATTTATACTGTGTGAATTTCTAGGTTATGCACATCTTTGTCACACTTACTTCTTCTAAGTGTCTCAAGAGCAAATCAGTTTTGATAATTGAGTCCTATTATTTGGGATATTTTAACTGGTTTAGTTTGGATGGAAGAAGGCATCTAATATTTGGGTGAAATGAGAATCTAGATAATTTCTGGCTAAAAAAATCAATAGAAGAGTCTGAAGGCTAGACCTGATAGTCCCACGTCTTGGCCCAAATTTGAAATCTGCTAGTTTCTGTGATTCAGCTCTATCAAAATCTAGGATTCAGTGATCCAGTTCCTTATCCTTGCTCCACTCCATCCATCTACCTCATTCCATGAGTGCCTGCTGAAGGTGAAGATGGAGGACACCCCTGGGAAGGCTCAAGTTCTCTGTATTTTTATGGTTCTCGCTCATCACCTGCTTGATTTTCCTTTGCTCTGTCAGTGCAGATGGAGTCCCAAAGGCAGTCCTGTCTGAAGGAAGAGACTTGAGCATGCCTGCTGTATTGGAAATGTAACTGCTAGAAAGGCTGTGGGATCTCTCATACTGGAGTTTTTAAGAGCAGGTTAAATACCTCGTTGTCATGGCAAAGAGTGTTGCTTTGGTGATCAGTTAGTGAGATGGGTGTTCTGCCTTTACATATAAGCTTCACCACTGCTGTTGCTGCCCCAGTCCAGATAGCTGCTGTGTTGGTGGGAAGCTTAGACATTGGCTGTGCTGAAGTAGGAAGGGGAAAGTACTGTATCTAGTCCCTGTTCTTTCAAATCTATCCTGTGTTATCTTGTCCCCAGTTCTTGTCTTCCTCAGTTCCTTATACAGACCTCTGTCCTGCATTCACAACCCACCCTCCACACCACTAGAAATGTTCTTACTGTCTTAAACTCTGAGGAGCCATACAACAAAAGATAATTGAGGGTCAGAAATCTCAGATGTAGCAGCAAGTAATGAAATCATTTGCCATCTGTACTTGTGTTGCCAGGAGACCCCATCATAACTGGGAAGTGAGAGGAGCTCAGCCAGGGACTTTCTTTTATTGTGAAGACCTATTCCACACCTGTTTTCTTCAGATCTGTCACATATGAACCAATCCTTCTTTCTTAGCTGTGCAATGAAAAATAAGCCATTAAACATTTTATTTAGCACCTGAATAATAAGAAGTGAAGCCAGACTTACAGGAGTGGGCTTGATTTTTGTTGGCATGCTGACTGAATGGCAGTGAGTCATTGAGATAGCTCCTGAAGATCTAAGTCAAGGATAGTTCCCCAAGATTAAAATGTAGGTGGTCTTAAAAGTGGGAGAGCCATGCTGTCTTTACAATGCAAAACAAAACAAGCATACAGAAAGAAATATGTTGAGAAGGAAAAATGAGAATTTGTGTATAAACCAAATGTGCTGTAGAGCTGCGTTGATCTCCAACGCAGGATCTAGAGAGACTTGCTCAGGGCACTTCACATGGCATTGTTAAATGCATCTACACTACTGTGAATCTCAGTTTATATGTTCTCATTAGTAAAGGTTTGAGCCATCCCTCAGGTGCACAGAGGCGGTTTCCGCTGGCAGGGCTCTCATTGTCCCACATAATCACATTCTCACACTAGTAAAGAAGAAATTTTCCAGAGGAGGAATCCTCCTATCAGTAATGCCAATCAAGCTGAAGGAGGAAAAAAAAAAAAAAAAAAACAACACCAAGAAAAAAGATTCAAAAACTTCTTTTGACTCATATTTTTCCATTACTGTTGCTGATAATGCAGAAATCCAAATTGCTTTGTCCTGTGTTTTCCTTTGTTAGTGTGCCATTATACCAGCCTCTGAGGTGGAATAAGAGTCCTTTATAAAACTCCTGACTTGTGATTAAACGATGTGCTGGCAATAGACAGCAGTGACCTGACTGGATTCAATCAGAAGATGTTTTATTGGGGCAGTAGTGACTGGAGAAGTAGTATGGGAAGACAGGTATTTGTTCTGAGAAATATTTAAGTCCCTGCTGAGTTTTGTATCCAATAAGGGATGGTGCTGAAAGGAAGATAGGCTGAAGATTAAAAATAATTTGTCCTTCTGCAGGTTGCTGGATAAGGGAAGCTCATAAAGAAACAAACCCACAAACACTGCATAACATCTTTTGTCACTTGTGTGGTGGTAACAAAAGCAAATTCAGGTTTCAAGGGAAATTTTGCTTTCCTGGTAACATCTAAATTTACCTGTTTCTTCCCCACCCCATAGGTCTGAGGCAGTGTCCCCTTTATTGTTATTACAGCCAGATTTCCTGAATATCACACATTTTTTTTCTCCCAAAAGACTGAAACGGTTTTTTCTTGAAACAACATAGGCACTTTAAAATTTATCCTCCACCCCTCCCCCAGCCTCCCAACCATCTCCAAGTGTTTAAGAGAGGAAGATCTACTTTCCTTTTTCCTCCCCTGTTCCAAACTCTTTGAACTGCCTCTTGATCTTCAGTCTGGCATGCAGTTGGTGAGACTGTTGCTGCAGGGCCTCTGTTAGTAAGAATTGAAGAGTTTGAGTAAATGATTTTAAGAATCCTTTCAGAAGAGATGTAGAGCATCCATACAGAGCAGGTTTCATAGAGCAAAGTGATCTGATGCTTGTCAGCACCTAGCTACTGAGGATGTATCAATTGGGTAGGTGATTTGCAAAATCAGTACTAGTTTGCACTTAAAGGTCATGTGGTATCTGGTGCAATTAAAGCAGAGCAGAGTCCAGATCTAAAGCACAGTCTCCCCATATGTGAATTCCTGTAGTGGAGCAAGAGTAAAAGGAGTAAGTCCCAGGCCACGGCATCAAATAAATTCATCAGTTCATGTCAGTGCTCCCCTTTTTTCCTGTCATCTTCTGGCTTTCCACCTAGTCTATTCCATCTACCACTTGGAATAGCAGTGTTAGGTGATGATTCAGGCACGTGGCATGTTTTAAACTTCAGCATAAACGCCAGTAACTGCAGTGCGTATTTTTTGTGGATGCAATGGCTACAGGCTTAGACATAGCACTCTGTCCCACCCTGAAATAGTCCATAGTAAAGTTCTCAAGGCAAGGCAGGAATGGAAACACCGGAGCTCTGTAAAGAAGCACCTATGCAAGGAGATGGTTATCTTTGAATACAAAACATCTGAAGTGCCTGAAAGCATGTGAAGTGCCTCATCTCACCAACTCTGATAAAGGACAGAAACACATTTTCTATTGATAAACCTTAGGCCAATGTCTTTGCTTCCCACTGACTTTACCCTCTCATCTCATATCTCAGTGCAAAACTCGCAGAGAAGAACAGAGCCCACATGAAGTCCTGAAATGACATCAGTAATAAGTGTGCCCAAAGAGCTATATTCTCAAAATGTGGGAAGTCTCATAAGCTTCATCTGAAATAGTGCTATTGTAGCCTAGCAATATGATGGCTGAAAAGGAGTATTAGTGCTACCTATAAATACATCACTGTTGGATAAATATTAGAAACTGAAGAGCTACTTACAGTCAAGGACAATGTCGGTGCAGGAGGAAATGGGTATAAGTAAGTGCTCTACAGATATACTTGTGAGTGGATATTAGTGGATGATTTCCAACCCACAAAGCAGAGGCATCCAGGAGCAATGTGACAGAGAAAAAATTTAACCTGGAGTTAATCTAGAGTTTCAGGAATTTATGAAGGGCTTTGACTCAATTATTTTCTTGACCTGAGTTTTGGAGAATCAGGAGGCCATTTCCTATCCTGTGCTTGAAATATTTTCCTATATAAATTTCTTTTATTGCCAAGATTTTAGCCATGAGGCAGTGTTTTTGGAGATGGACATTCTCTTGTTTTAATTTGGGTAATAGAACTGTCCTGTGCAAGATTAGATCTATGTTGGCTGGCTAGCTAAAACTTGTCTGTGCTGTTTCCTCCTATTGATTATGATGGAATGTTTTTGGGGACATTGGAGCAAGCCTTGCAATTTTTCCAACATTTCAGATGAAGGAAGAAAGCAAAGTTTGGTCTTTACAGTTTATATATGAATCTTGCATAGGTGTGCAATTTACTTGAAAATAGAACTTGTCCCGTGTAATCTCTGGGAAGGAGAATCAGAGAAGATGTTTTCAAGCCTAGATGTTTAGAGTTGCCCATGTCAAACCCACTGATCCTATATAGCATTTCCTGAATTCCTGGTCAAATACTCAAAAATAATGAAACATTTCATACTATGTTTTTGTGGAAATGAGGCCAAGAAGAGTGTGAACAGCGACATCAGTGCCCCAGACTTTCCTCCTTGGTTTATCTACACAGTATCTGTAAATGTAGATAATTTAATAAACATTGCTAATTGTATGATTGTATTAAGAGAAAAAAAAAGAACATCGAACCATAACCTCTGAATTGCCTACCTGGTAATTTAAATTAATTTTCTTTCAGATACAAAAAATCCCCTATAATTTCTCAAGGGGATTATGAATGAGGACATGCTGTGCATCCTTACATTTCCCAAACAGTAGCTGCAACCCAGATCAACCAAGATCAGCTCTCAGTCTCTGGCTTCTGAAGTTCTAACTCTAATTTGTACAATCCAGCTGCAGTAACCACTTCATAGAAAACATTCAGCTTCCACAGTCCAGACTGATAACTACAACCTTTGTCAACAGGGCAATGTTTTAGATAAACCCCAGAGGGCTGTAGCCATGTACCATGCCCCTGCTACTCTGAAGTTAGTTGGTTATGTGGTACTAAACCTGAGATGCAAAGTAGCTTCTGCTAAAAAGATAACTTCACAGCCCTATGTTCTGATTGGTTCAGAAATAGCTGACAGCTGACCTCTATTTAGTAAAGCAAATTAGAGCAGATTCCTAAATCTTTTTTCAAACAGCTAAACCATGATCTCATTCTGTACTAAATAATCTGCATCCGACTTTGCTGTCCCTGTGAAAAGAACAGAGGAATTTTCTCCGATGGAAGAGCTGATTGCACCCTCAAGGTTGGAGCCATGTTCTCAGACTGGAGTATCTAGTGGCTACTTTTCAATTAGCCCATATTTAACCCCGTACTTCTCAGAGGCAATATTTATCTTTGTACACTGACTACGAATGAAGCACAGGATGGATCAGTGCCTTATAGTTATTCACACTGTTCATGGGTGGTTTGCAGAGAGCCGTTTTTGACCCCTATTCACTGTGCTATGCAGCCAGGCAGTGCTGGGCACAGAGAGTGGGCACACTCAGTCTGGTCCTGCCCTGGGGCTGTCCTGCTGCTGGTCTTGCTCTGTGCTGTGCTGGCTGCATGCTTCCAGTCCTAGAAGCATCAGCGCTTTTCGCCTTTGTGTCTAAAGCAGGCAGAATGCCCTGTGTCCTGGATTAAAGATTGGCTTGAAGGCAGCCGAAAGAAGCTTTTGAAAAGGCACAGATGTTTCCACAGTGGTTTTATTTTTAGGGTCTATGCACATCCTAACTCTAATGGAAGCTGCTGCTTCTCTTCTTCACCTGAGTATTTCACCTGTCCTTGTAATAAAGCTGTTATTCTTTTCCAGGCTTTCATTCTTACCCTGCAACTGCCCCTTCCATTTCCTGTGAGAATATTTATATTCCCTTAGGCAACTGCCACCAAGAGGCTCATTTTCCCTGCCAACCTCTCCAGCTGGTTTTCCCATCTGTAAGCATTAGGAATACCGAAATATGTGCACTGGTTGAACATGAGCACGGAGGGGAAACCATGAGGACCTCAGGGGACGCCTCTATGTAAATGAAAGCAAATAGGCCTCGACAGGCACAAAGCCTGGGAAACAACTTGTTGTTAGGTGTTCTTCCCACTCTGTGCCATTTATGGCTTGTATATGGACTTTGCCTGCCCTTTAAAAGACATTTTTAAGTATTGTCCATGATTCTTTTTCCTGCTTTTTTCAACAGTCATGGAATGGGAAGGACTCCAGCAAAGTGTGCTCAGATTTCTCCTGCCACCTGTTTTCAGACAGAGTTTGGGACAGCAGTCTTAATTGAACATCATTATTGGTGGAATACTACATGAACTAATAGAAGGTTTCTAAACTTTTTTTATTAAAGATGTGTTTTGCAGTTATTTCCATGCAAACGATTCAACTAATTCATCTAGCTTTCAACCATACTTGCACATTCTTGGGATTGCTAATGTTAATTGTTTGTGTCATGCTTTGAATCAGAAAATGATAGCTCTGCATATCCCAGAGGAAAAATTGGAAAAATACCACTGTATGGATAGAGCAAGGAAAAAAAAAAAAAAAACCAAACAGAAAGGATACTTAAAGTTTTACCAATGCTATTTTAGAAACCCTTTTATAAATCTCCATGTCTGAATCAGTGAGGCCACCTGTACAGAAATAATTGATAAGATTTTCTGCATTTTCAGATCTCATCATTTCCCAAGTCAAAAGAATGGATTTTCTAATTCTCTGCTTTCTGCATCCAACCACACAATTTAGGTCATTTGATAAAAATAATTAGCAGAATGTCTTTTCTCTACCAGCAGTCAGAAGCTCTTTCTACCCTCTTCTAACACAGGCTGCAGTCACCAGCTGCAGGGTTCTGTTGGTTGGTTTTTTTCCATTTGCTGCTACTGTTCCTGTGGAAGCTGGGTTATGACACCCTGCACACGAAGCAGTTCAGGATGTCAGTGGTGTGATTTTGAGTCAGGGAATGACATTTGGGCTTGAAACATGGTCTGTTCTCAAATCAAATAAAGAGGTCATTATGTGTAATTTCCCACCATACACCTGGCTTTTGATTTAATAATTAGGAAGGCTGACGAGAAGTATGTTTGCTTTCACCTTAATTACTTGTTTGTGTCTAACCTGCTGCAGAGAGCTGAAGCTAGTGCTTTTGTGGAGCACTCTGTGTACTGTGAGTGCTCCCAGATCATCTTATCTGGTTTTGTCCAGCACAGTGACATACTCTGGGACTCTCAACTCACTGGAACGCACACATTTTCCTGTACCATTGTCCCCAAATTTCTGTATATATAAAACATGGTATTTCATAACATAGTCTCTGAAAATATTCTGTCTTTTGCTGCACTCTTCTTTCCAAAGCCTCACATCATTAGCCTTGAAGCAAGTCACTGTACTAATACTTGTGTCTTTGCTGCTGCATGGATCTCCATCCCCTACCTCCACTGGGATAGCAGGCTGAAGGACTGCTAGCACATCGCCACTCAAACACTGGCATGCTGCCTCCAGGCTTCTCTCTGGTGAGCCTTGTTTTATCCCTTTCCCCTTGAAATCTAGTTTAAAGCTCTTTCAATTAGCTTTGTGCTTACTGTTCACAATGAACTCCTGTGCAAAGACCCCTTTGAGACCCTGTCTGTTACCAAAAGTCCTGGTGACATGTAAAGTGACCCATGATCAAAACCCACAAGATTCTGCTGGTGGCACCAGGCTGGGAGCCAGGTATCGATCTTCTGGTTATTCCTGTTTCTTCCCTCATCATTCCCTGCAACTGAAAGGATCTGGGAGAACACTACTTGTGCTCCTGATCCCTTACCCAGTTGTCAGGGACATGAGGACACCTCTGCCAAACTAGGCAGAGTGGCACTGCAGCAGATCTCTTGTGCAACAGTCTGTCAGTGGAAACTCTTGTCTTGTTAGAAGTAGTTGTCTGGAGATTACTCAGTAGCAGGCAAAGCACGGGTACTTAAATCATGAAGAGCCGATAAACCCTTTCACTTACAGAACCAAGATGCTCCCAGTGGAAGTATCTTTCCTCCCTCCAAGTCAGAAACTGAAAGTCCTTCTTTTCTCACCTTTTCAAGGAAATAATTTTCCTTCTGCCCATTCCTATACTGAGTGTAAGATGCGCAGCTTGCATGTGCCTGTCTGACACTACTTGCTGTATTTCAGGGGTCTATTTCAGGCCCTGACCTGCTGTCAGGCACATCCAGAAGTGAAATTGCTGAATGAACTGTGCTACTTAAGGATACACTACCAATCGCTCCTCCCAGTTTGCTCCCACAGCCCATGGGACTAGCAGTTTCCTGCCATCCAGTTCTTGGCTCTTTCTGTCCCTCCTCCCTTTAATTCCCAAGGGACAGGAGGGAATGTAGTTGTTGGAAAATGTGTCCTCATCCAGCCCTTGGGAAGAGACAGACAAGCAGAGAAGAAGAACCAACATCGACAAATGTATTTTGCCCTGACTAACAGCTTATGAGCTCTTCATTCCATCATTTTAGTAGAATACACCATGGCCTGACCCCCATGAACCTAAACCACAAAAGGAGTTCAGTGACTCCTGTGAGAAGTTGGGCCCACCAATAGAGTGATTTAATATGATTTTATGTGCATCATAAATATATGCATCAGGAATATTTTAAATCCCCTGACTGCCAGAAGAAAAGAGGTAAAGGCAAGAAACAACTAAAAGTCTACATCCCCTGTTGCCAATACTGTTTTCCAGACTGTCTTTTACTGACCACCACTGGGGACTGCCTACATGTCTCATTGGTCTGACAGAATATGGAAGTTCTTACATCTTTATGTTGTGGCCTCAATCTTTAAGTCTGTTCTGGCTGAACTGCTACAACCTCTTTTATTATTCCTTCCGTCCTTGGACCCATGCACCAGGGAGGAGTTAGTAGAAGAGTCCAGCCAGGCCCTTGACCAACACTTTAATCTGAAAAAGATCAGTGCAGGAAGCAAATACAGGAAAAGGCTCCTCAAAGGAAGTCCAGAGCTGCATTCCATGGTGTCTTGTGATGTGCAAGCCTTCAGGCTCTCTGGGATGGTGACTTGTGTTGCTGTTCTTGGAAGCTGGGCTGCACTTGCAACATTTCATCCACATCAAGGGGTGTAAAACAAGTAGAAATGTTACCTTACAAGAAGAAGAATATGAAACCTTCTATCATCTGATCTTTTAGTCTAAGGGGCTTCATATGGCTCTGGAACTCACAATGTCTTCCTAGCGATGCTGCAATCATGTCTGAAGTAGCATTTCACCACCCAGTCCCCTCATCTCCCATTTTTGCCTTCTCTCACGACTCTTTGCCCTCTTGAGAAGATAGGTCCCTGCTGACTGCTCTCTCATTTTCCTGATGTTGTCACTGCCACACTGTCCAAATTATGCTATTATCTCCCTACCAAAGTAAGAGTAGCTCATTTCTTAGCTTCTGAGTTCTGAGGGAATGCACTCATGCCAATCACTGTGACTGTAGGAAAGCTCAACTCGCTAACTTAAAATACAGCTCAATGTGTTTCAAATTCTACCTCCTGCCAGTTGCAATGTGATGCGAATTCCTTTTCAGTGCTGTTATTGCTGTTTCTAAAACATAGAATTGCTTATTTCTTCACTCCATAGAGTGAAGGCAATAATTCATCAAGGAGAAAGGAACTGTGGAGTTCATTGTCATAGAAAACTGTTACAAGTTTTCAAAAAGGGACAGGTCATTTTCACAAATAACAGGAGTACTGAAATCTAAATTAAGGCTGATCAATTTAAGCTAGCTTCCACCTAGAGATGAGTGAGTATAACAAGGTTGGCTTTGTCCTTTCACCAAACATTATCTGTGCTGCAGGTCTCCTGTTACTCACTAGCTTTGTCACCCAGTCTGGGACATGTCCTTCATCCACTGTCAACCTCAGACTTCAGGCTCGCTACACAGATAGACTTGATGCCCAGGGTAAGTTCTGAGCCCAGCAGAACAGTCTCATGTGAATAATGCCTGAAATGAAGGGACCCTCATCTCAGTCAGTACCTCTCTAGATGCTTTGCCCTTGCTAAATTACGGTAATAACAGTCACCAGCAATGCCTGTAGATAAGAACAGCTTTCTCAGGTGACTGGCAAGAGATCTTTCCCTTGTTACATCAACTGACTTAGCTGCAGTCCTCCGCTGCTGTGCCCTGCAGCCTCCACACTATATTAATCCTGCTGTTTCTCCCTCTCCGCTATGAACCTGACACAGTTATTTCTCAAGCTTTTCCTGCCCTTGGCTATGAATTGCATTACTGCCACAGTGATTTCTGTGCTAGTAGCACTTAGGAGACAGAAACAAACAGAAACCATGTGCTTTGGGCTCTCTACAAACAAAACCAAGCTCAGAGTCTCCAGTTTAGACTCTTACTAAAAGAAAAGGAAAGGGAAAACAAAGACAAAAAACAATCCACCAACCCCTTCCCCCCTCCAAAAGTTAAAACCATTCTATGCCTGGTGTCACATCACTGCCTGAGCCATTGAGAAACTCTACAGCACTTTCAGACGTGTTTCTCAGCCTGACTATACTCATGTTTCCATTGAAACCCTAACTGCTATTAACACCAGCCGAGTAGCAGCCCAACCATCACAAAAACAAATCCTGCCCCTCACCTGTTTGTGCTGCTTTGCCAGGGCAGCAGTTTGGTGGGGAATGTGGCTAGGGAGAGACTGCAGCCAGGAAAGCAAATGCTTGCTCTACAACTCTATTAGCCCCAAAGATGTGAAGCTTTTTTAGCAGGTGAAAGCATCTACTTACCCTCCATGCCACACACAGAGTGTCTCAGAAAGAGAATGAGGCCATGGTACAAGGTTGCTGGTAGTCAAAGTATGGCTTTTGCTAAAGGTAGTGGAACATGGGAGCCATCCGTCCCTGTTTCGTGCTCAAAGCATCATTTGACAAGGCTTCAGGCTTCATTTTAGTAAATTCCAGCTGCTGATCACATTTATGCTTTAGTTACTTTTATACCAGAAACACATCTTCCATCAGCAGGGAGAATTTTGATCATAATTATCTGTGTAGCCTGGGAGTTCCCAACGCAGACCAAACCTTCTTGCTCTAGGTCCTGAACAAACATCACTAAAAGTTTGTCTCTGTCCCAAGCTTTTTGCAATCCAAATAAAAGCCGGTGGCTAGATGCAGATTGGTGGGCAAAGAAGACAAAATAGTATGAATGAAGTAGTATTATGGAGGGCAAACATCATGTAGCTAGTAGATGCTGAGTTTGTCTTTATATTCCAAGCACAGGATGACTAGGATCTTACTGGAAGGAAAAACTCTTTTTATGAACTGAACCCAAAACATGTTTGTTTGATCTTATTTGCCTCTGTAGCCAGTTCAATGTTCTGCTGTAAATCTTGAGGGAACAAGGTTTCCTCAAGCCAGATTTAGTGATGCTCATACGGGGTGATTAAACTACGTCTAAATGGAGGCATGAAACAAGGATTTTTTTTCCCCACCCTTTTATCTTCTCACTGTTAAGAAATACATTCAGGTAGCAAATGTGCTGGATCCGTTTTGTTGTTAGAGCTCTCAGAAGCAATTAATTTCATGTCAGTAACTAGACTTTGACCTGAATTTCCTCAGTTTCTAGTCCCTTGCCTCCCTGTCCCAGTAGAAGCAGTGTTTCAAACTCCTTTCTTAATCTGCTAATCCGTAACCTAAAAGGAGTGAATAAAACATGTAGATGAAGAGCAGCCACAGGACATTTATGGGCAGTTGATCAGCAGAGAACGGACCTTAATAGCATGTTTCAAAGTCTGTCTAGAGCCAGCTTGGTTCCTGGAGTTCAGCAGGAAAGGCTGTAGGTGTCGGTTGCCTTGTTTCTTTGACAGACTAATCGTGAACCTTTGCCATCTGTTACCAGTGAAATTTTGAAAGTGAGACATGTCTGACATGTTCCCTGGTTGCAAAGGTCACACCGAGAGCAATGCTTTTGGTCTTTGTGGCTTAAATAAAAGGGAATGGATCTGAGCAGTTGAAGATTTGTTTTCCAAATTGATTCCAGTCATGAGTCACTGTGGTTCTGAAAACGAAATGCCAGTTTCACACCTTGAACTGGGGTTGTTAAACACAGAGGCTATTTAGCATTGACTTAGTAGGGTTATATCTCTGAGAATCTTTCTGTAAGTTGCAGTATCTCATATGTGGGAGGTCTTCTGCTTGTTTGTTGGGTTTTTTTTCTGAGTTGCTGTGAAGTGTTTGAGAGATTTGTGAGGCTGAAGGACATAACAGAATTGCTTCTGTCCCTAAGATTGACTAATCAAGTCCTAGGAAAAGGGAAATAAGTGTTTCATCATAGCAAAATAGTGTTTATTGTTAAGAAGGCTGGTTTGATGGGCATGAAAAACACCTGAGGCAACAGTGAAGTCGGTTGCTGGGTTGTACTTTTTGCTGCCACTGGGACAAGCTACAGTCAGTTACAGCTGAGCAGGTTTGAGAACACCATTTTCTATGTTTGCCCCATGTTATTTGACAGCTTAATTTGCAAGGAGACAGACTGATATGGAAAATGCAGAATGCTAACTCAATGATCCCAGAAAACGCACTGGCTGCGTGAACCCCTGTGGAAGTGATTTTAATAACTGGAATGTTTTAGCTGAGAAAAGATCATTTAGTTGAAGACTCTGTAACTGCGAAACTGCAGCTTGGCGTTTGCCTTCTTTTACCATTTCCCAAAGAATGAGAAGACAAATGTTTTTGCTTTAAATGACTGGATCTGCAATGAGTAACTCTCTGTCTGGCTTCACTGAGACTTTGATTGCTGGCATCAGCACCATGCACTGGCTGCCTCCTGGAACTTTTTTCAGCAGCAAGTGCTATGTAAGATATCCCATCTTTTGTTTTAAAGCAGCGTGTCCCAACTTACTGTAGCTCATATTTTACATTGTGTTCTTATTTTACATTGCATCTGAATGGAGGCTGGGAAAGGATCAAAACCGGACACAGATATTTTCTGGTGAAGGAAAATATGCAGCTCTACCTTATTTAAGAAATCTTGGTACAACCAACCAAGCCCTGGACTGAAAACGAGGCAGTCCATGCTCTCCTATTGCATTAATGGGTCTGAAAATTTTGAAGTCCAAACAGGCGAACCTGTTCAAGAGGCTGATCAAATGTAAATTCAGTTTTAGCACTCCAGTGCGGATATTTATTGCCAAATCTCCTTTGTGAACAATGCAACAGACTATACACCAGTCTGATTGTTTAAGGTCTTACCAGTTTTAGTTGTTCTAGGGATGGAGCAGAGAGGAGAAGAAATGATAACCAAGGATGAAATGACCATTTGAATATTTGAGTCTTTACAGTACATCCTGTTTCACTTGATTAAGTATTTTCAATGGGAGCTCCTCATGTTATCAAGAAAAACTGTTTTATGCAGGTTTTTTGCAAAACTTATGCTGTGATTTCTGTAAGAAAGGTATGTAGCGAGGAGAAGCGGCACAGATTTGGGCATTCTTCTGTTGCTGCTTTATATTTATGTCATTTATTTGTGTTGTGAGTACACTGCAAAATCCAAGCTTTGGCTTTGGCACTGGCTGTGCAATTTATCCTGAGAGCCAGAGAATGGGATCAGACCCAGATATGCTTGCCTAGTAAAGACATAACTGCAGACAACCTCAAACACTGTTACTGATGACCCATTGGACCCATGAACCTCCTGTCTCATAGCATAAGGGAAGTTGTGGAAGGGGATAAACCATGAGGAATTTTGCAAATGAACAGAATTAGCTTGTTCATTTTATATAGTCATTAATGTGTATGTGTATATATTGACTATATATGTTGATTTAAATGTATTTCCCTGTTTAGGAGTATCAGATGCCTGCGGAATATTATCCACTGGAACTTGATCACCACATTCATCTTGAGGAATGTGATGTGGTTTCTGCTTCAAATGATAGATCACAACATACATGAAAGCAATGAAGTAAGTGCTTGGAGTAGTATGTCTGGCATGTAGTTTAGGAACTGGCAGGGATGCTGAATTTATTAAACTGATAGAAATATTACAAAGGACACACATCAATATCCTCAGACTGGCTTTCATGTAATTTCAAAAATTAGAAAAAGGGAAGAAAATTAGGCTTAGATTTGCTAAATTTTTATTTATCTCCTCATTACATTGTCTCATACATTAATATATATGTGTACATATATAGAATATATATATCATTACATTAATATATATGTGTGTATATATATTTTATATATATGTATCATTACATTAATATCAAAGGTTGTTTGATTTGGTTTTTTTTTTAATAAAAATCCTGCCCCAAAGCGGGAACTCTTATTTTCATTGTCCATAGATACTTTCCAAATTTATGTACTGTAAGACACAATATTGTTCAAGACACTAAATTTGGTGTTTCTTGAACATTCTTGTCAGATCCTCTTGCAGTGCTGTACACCTGTGTAGTTAAAGCATTAATGCCAGAGGGCAACATCTCCGTTAGCAGAAATAATTGATCTGGCTCTGAGTCAGCTACTTTGATGACAGTGGGCACCCTACTGCCTAGAGTCAGTGGGACTTCTAAGAAAATAAGAAATAGAGCCTGAAACAGTCCAATTTTTGCTGGTTGATATCTTTAAAGGTTTGTTTTTTTTTCACAAAATTCCATTTCCCTTCTTCACTTTTGTGCTGGTCTTGAGGATGAAGTTCTGTGCTATGGACTGCATCCAGCAGCAATCCTTGTCCCTGAAAGGGAGTGCTCATTCCTCCAGAGATTCAAATGCTTCATTCCAGCTCCTGCTGCTTCTTTTGCATTAGCGCTGTTCCTTTTGCTCATCCCTTGGGGAGGACTGAATTCTCAGAGACTGAATTCACAACACTGATGGAGTGCTAACCTAGCTGACAAAAAAAGCAAGGAGGACCTTTCTGATTGCATAGCTATATAAGTCAGCTTTCTGCTGCTTGATTGAGAGAGACAGTTCAAGGGACCAGACAGATATGCTCAATAAAAAAATAGAAGTCTGAAGGGGGCAAGAAGTGGCATGTCTTCTTTGCATGGCATTGAGTATTCTAGGGAAAGTGAGCATGTCACCATACTCTCCCATTTCTCTTACTCTCCGTGTTATTTCTTGTTCACTCAAGTAACTCCCAATTGCAAATGATTGTCTAAGGAAGGACATTGAATCAGTCCCTGTGCAAGTACTCTAATGCCTTTCCCTGTTTCCCAGCAGCCCCAATAATACAAGGGTTTTGGTGTGGATTTAAAGCTTTTTTCTTCTTTATTTTCATGGTGAATAAACCCACATTTCCTTGGCAAGTCATCTTTTTTGATAGTCCGTTGGCAAGGTTTTTTTCTGTTCTTTTTCCCTTGTAATGTTCTTATAGCACAGTATTCTCCTTTTAGGGCTACCTCCTGATAATAACCTTCATGATCAAGAAGAAAGTGCACTACAAGCGTACATGCACATCCATACACACACACACCCCCTTCATGCTGTCTTTGGAAAGCAGGTCGATTAAAGTGCCTAGAGATTATGAGCTGGATCCGTAGCTGATATCAGTCGTGGCTCCACTCGTGTAGGAGCTGGTCCTGCAGAAATTGAAAATCACCCCAGGAGCCAGGATACTCATTCATTTTAATGTTGGCTGGGCACTTGTCATCCTTGGTTAATTTTTCAATTTTGACATCTGAACTTTAATCCCACACTTCAGGAAAACAAATAGAAAAGTCATTAGTACCCAGACAAGGAAGAAGTCTATGCATAACTCTGTATTATTATTCAATCAGATGCTCCTTTGAGAAGATGTAGCTTCTGTTAATTCATTGTTCACTTTGTCTTTCTGACATTTTCAGACCACAGAAGATGGTGGCATATGAGCTTTATTGTTGACAGTTTTATGCTGTGTGATTAACTCTCATGACAATACTGCAAATCTTAATACAATTTTTTACAGTTATTTAAGAAAAATCCCACAGTTAGAGTCAGGCATTCAAATGCCTTTTAAAATGTGACCGTCACAAAGTGCCAAGAAAAATATAAACCTGGAAGTGTAAGGAAAGATCCTCACATGCTTCAATTTTCGTTAACACATTTTTTCTCTGCAGAAGGCTGCAGTCATTTTGGGAAAGTGCTTTATAAAAGATTTGTGATAAATTTGTTATGTTCTTCTTGTGGTTCAAGTCAGAAACAAAGTAACACCACCAAAATCAGTGGGAGAAACATCATTTATGCTAGCTAATGATGTGAACTCTTCTGTGCTGATCAGCAGAGATTAAATAATACAGCTACAGAAGCATCAAGGACTTAATGTAGAAACATTTTGCATGAAGTTATAGTGCTTATAATAATAAATCAAGAAGGGGAATTGCTGAATATGTCTGGAGTAATGGTGGATGCATGTGGGGATCAAGAATCCTTGGTGAAATAAATTAAAAGGTATAAAGTAATGAGTTCTACTAATTTAGTTTATTATTCAATAATAATAAATCCACAATTCCAAATGGAATTGCTCAAAATTCATTTTGTTCTGGTTTCCTACGGAAACACAGAGGGAAATCTCACCACCGTTATGTGTACCTTCCTGTATTTGTCCCAATCCAGTGTCCAGTTCCACTCAGTTCTGACACAGGATCAACAGTCTCAGATATAATTAGTTTTTACAATTCTTGTGAAAATGGGCACTGTGGAGAGGACAAAAACCGTGTAAGTAAGTGTTGCAAATGAGGGAGAGAGGGGAACAAGAGTCTAGACATTATAACAGAGAATTTACACTAGATTGAGGCTGCAGGGAAAGATTTAATTCATGCTTATACCTTCAAAAAATTGAGACTTAGAGTCTTTGAAAAGCCTAGTCTTGCTAGTTTGGGAGTCAGTCAGGAGTGGAGCCAAAATATTTGTTAAGTGTTAGCCAAAACTAGAGGTGGATTTTTTTTTTGATTGTGGCTTTACTTCCCTTTGCTCAAAGCTGAAAAGAGAAAAAAAATAAGTTAAGTTGGTCTAAACAAAATTTTGAAAAACAAATGTTTCATCTTCTTTTTTTTTTGTTTGTTTTAATCCTATCTTAAAGATGAAGCCAAGCTAAATTTCAAATCCTAATGAAATAATACAGAAATGAAAGCTTTAATACATCCGAAAGACTTATTCTGTTTATTTCAGCTCCACAAACAGAAATGATGACAACTTGTGAATGGGCTATCAATTTGTAACTGTGTTTCTTGTCCAGTAAATTCTTAGTCCACAGAATTGTCCTGGGTTTGATAGTGCATCTGCTGCTCTGTTGACTGCCTAGAGATCATCAATACCTCATGCAATTGAAGTCTGAAATAAATTAACTGAGGGTCAAAAGTTTCAAATACTTTAGTAGAGTTAATTAAAAGGCTGGAGAATGGTGAAACCAAAATGGCATCAATGATACCAGCTAACATAGGTAATTAATGTCATGCTTTAGGGAATATGCTGAATGCCTGCTTGGTCAGAAATAAATTTCCCCAGGCTTCTGTGTGTAGCAGTATGGAAATTACCACCAGCAGTTACTTGTGATTTATTGATGCGATGTTACCATCTGCTTCTGTACAGCTATTTGTGTATTCCACAGCTGTGCTCTCACTGCACACAGACATTAGGAGAAAATGCCTTTACTGATATATTGAGCCTCACCAAAAATTCCTTCTGAAGTTACAGCAAAATTCAGAGGTGATGTGTGTAGTGATGTGACTCACAGACTGAAGCACTAATGGCAGGAATAGAGGGGATAAAGCAGCTGATAAAAGCATATCTTTAATTTAAAATATCTTTTTTCTAATTGTTATTGGTGCTCCTTCCCTTCAGTGGAAATGAAGGAAGACTCCGACATTAACTGCTATCTTCTAGTTTCTTTGAATTGCTCAGCAGGTGGGTTATATTGCCCAAGATATGCTTAGACTCTTCCATCATCTCAAGATACAGCCCTAGGTTATGGCTTCACCTCTCTGAGAGATTATCTGTAGTCAAATGGCCTGCCTCCTCCTTTCTAAAAAGCTGCTTCTTAAACTTCTTGCAGACTTCTGGTGTGGAAGTGCCATTGTCTTTACAGTCATGCTTAGGTATAGGAGATCCTGCATGTTGTGGTCAAAGACAAGCCTCAGCAGAGTCACAGACATAGCTGTGAGTTTCTGACCGCACCTAAGATATTGTGATTCCAAGTCACAGGTATAAATCTGCATCCCATGAATGAATTCCACCATTGATTTTTTTAAGAGAATAGCAATGTATAGAATCTTCTGTATGTTCTCACCATGATTTTAAAATATTATATTGTGTTTCCTTTCCAGCCCTGGTGTCGATGTATTACCACTGTCTACAAT
Source organism: Pezoporus occidentalis (assembly GCF_034315485.1). NCBI lineage: Eukaryota > Metazoa > Chordata > Aves > Psittaciformes > Psittacidae > Pezoporus > Pezoporus occidentalis. Next base: position 816,998 of record NW_026914180.1, read on the forward strand.
TATTTTGTGGTGACCAACTTTTTCTGGATGTTTGTGGAAGGCTGCTACTTACACACTGCTATAGTGATGACTTACTCCACAGACAAGCTACGAAAATGGGTCTTTCTCTTCATAGGATGGTGTAAGTGACTTGTGTGTTTGAAATGGTGTTACGTGGTACCTGGCATTGAAGTAATAAAGAAAAGAGCAGCAAGAATAAACTTTAAAAATCCAACTGGGGTGAAATCTGACATTCAGACCTAACTTTCCCAGAACAACATGAGATCAGAGTTAGTTCTTCACTAAGCTAATAGGTTATTGCTGGATTTATCTTCTTCATTTAGGTCCTCAGGCACCTGGTGTTAAAGAAAGAGAGCTCTAAGGGCTCAGCATTTTGTGAATGAAATAGTTCATACCGTGTCCCTTTCATTTTGGTCAGCAAAGCAGTGATCATAGCACAGCATGAGACAGAAAAATACTGTCTGTGCCCTGTGGACCACTCAGTCTCAAGAGACACTTCTAAGTGAGGAGCTGACTAGAAGAGAAGCCTAATTATCTTCCAGTCAAACTTCACAGCTGTCTTTTGGACTGCTGAGCAATTTGTTCCTAGAAAACAGCCTTTAACAAAGTCACGCGTAATCTTTGTACAATCCTTGTGGCTACTCAAAGACAGAAAAATAGCTCATTGCATGCCCTGTAACCAGTTCTACTGTGTTGCCCTGAGCCAGAGCAAAGGCTGCTCCTTTTCCCTAGCTGCATCAACATAACCTGCACCACCCTGCTATCCTGCTGAAAAGGATGTAGGGCTTGCAGTGGATGCAGGCTGAATATAAATCATCAGTGCCTTCTCATCATGAATGCAGTAAAACACATACTGGGCTGCACTAGAACTGTGGCCAGAAGATTGAAAGAAATTACTAGTACTTCCTACTGAGGTTTGGTGAGGCTGCCTTTTGAATAGTGTGGCCAGGTTTGGGTCTGTTAAATCAAAAGGGATGTGTAAAAATGAGATTATCCAGTGGAAGTCTGTCAGTATGATCAAGGATCTAGAGGACATGACCTGTGAAATGAGGCTGAAGGAGCTGAGCTTGTTTAGTCACGCAAAGATTAAGTTCGGGAGGGATCTGTTAGTAGCAATAATGATTTGAAAGATAACTACAAGATGATGGAGCCAAATTCTTCTTGGTAATAGCAGCTCTTATAAGGGACAATGGCCACAAATTGCCGGTTGGGAGGTTCCAATTGGATATTAAGAAAATAGAAGATTTATCAAAAGCTAGTACAACACTGGAACAGATGACTTACGAGCTGTGGAATCTCTGACCCTGGAGGTGTTGAAAATTCAGCAAGGCTAAGCCCTGGCTGAGGTGGGCTGGTGTTGATAGTTCTCCTTTGAGCAGGAGATTGGAGTGGATACATTCAGAGGTCTTTCCAGACATGTCCGTGTTTTGAACTTGGCCGGGAGAGGTTTTGCAAGAAAAGCCCTGGGCGGGCAGCTTTTTTGCTTGAATCTGAGGTCAAACGATACCAGTGAATTTGGCAGTTCTTTTCTGTTGAACGGAGAAACATGGAAAAAAGTCACAAATATTTTCTTTTCTAAAAGCAGAATGCTATTTTGTTCAGAAATGCCCCCTCCTCTCAGAGCTGAGCAGAAGTAATTGAATCGCAGTTCTGAAGGCAGAAATTATTTTAAAACAATGTATGTCATTTAATTCAGAATCATATAGGATGAAAGAGGAGTTGTAGAAGAAAGAAAATGTTTATGTGGGGAATTGATCAAATTTTTTTCCCAATATTTTTCAATTCTCTCACCAAACTCGAAAATGTTGTTCACACAGTACTCACAGACCCCCTGACTGGTTTGGTCCCTAGTATTTTCCCTCCATACCTCTCTCAGAGCCCTCTGGGTTTCTGATGGCTAATTGTAGGAGTGATGTGAGCTGAATATATGTTTCCTCTCGCCTTTTTGGGTGCTTTCTGTCTCTGCTTTGCCTTCCTGTACACAATCCTTTAATCATCATCATTCTCAAATCCTGTTTCATAGGGAAGACTCAACTCAAAAAAATGTTGAACATTTTGAAAATGTGCTTTTTCCAAAGATCCAAATGAGTTTACAAGCTTCTTGCAGCCTGGGACATAAATATCTAACCTCCAAGTAGTCTTTAATGTTTTGCTATAGCAACTGCAAGAAAATCAAAGGGACCACAGTTGCCTTAAAGTCAACCAGAATTGTTCTGATCTCTTACAGAGGTATACATGTGTGTTTCTTAATATTTTTATTAACTGTTCTTACTCTACTAGATGTTGAGATGATCTTTTTTTATTTTTAAGAGGCCTTAGCAATTGTGTTGTCTCAAGGATACCCAGATAAGATCACTTGTATTTAGAGTCTTCACGTGCCTTAACCAAGATTTTCTCACACAAATCTGAAACTACTTTGGTACCATCCATCCATCCATCCATCCATCCATCCATCCATCCATCCATCCATCTATATGTGATTAACTCCTGATTTTTTGCTTCTGCAGGTATTCCTTGCCCAATCATCATTGCCTGGGCCATTGGCAAGCTATATTATGAAAATGAACAGTAAGTGATGTTAACATTTGTGTTTATGTACCTTTCTAAATGGATTAAGAAATGCCTACTGGCTGAACTGGTAATTTAGAAATGAGGCTGATTGATAGGCAAGAGGAAAGGTCAAATCACCTCCATTCAAGCCCAGAACATGTCAAATTTCAGAGTACTACTTGAGTCAACTCCTGAAAATACCTTCCCCAAATATCCTTATCTAAGCCCTGAAGCTATCATTTCATACTGCTATAGATGATTAACAGTCATAGTAATCTCCTTCAATGGGAATTTTGCTTGAATAAGACCTTGATAAAAACTACAGTTGAGCGCTTAAGGATTTAGCCTTCTGGGTATATAGAATTCAGTTGACAGTCTGCCAGGAATAATCTTATGGCTGGAATTTTCACGTTTCTGTTTCTGGCTTTTCCAATTAGAAGCAGTTAGTGCATGACATTGAAAAATATGGGAGATAAACAGGCATCTGTGTTTTGGGAATGTTTCCCTCAAACATCAATACTGGTCAGATGTACTTTCCAAGTATAAGCTTAGCTTCTACTTTTCAACTAGTTAGTGTCTGGATCAATGCCTGTTGTCTGTTACAGCTCTCTCCCCTAATATTAAAAAAAATATCTTTTCTCCATGAACCTGTTTTTCAAATGACCACACTGTTTGTCTGTCTGTATCACATCTGATTAAATGTAAGCATCTACCTTGTAGGTGTCTGCATCTCTACTAGTCTGCTTTGTCTTATAATCAATGATGGTCAGTGAAAACAGTAAATGCAGTCTGGGTGCATTTCGTCTCATCTGGAAGGAGGTGTCCAAAGTAGGTTGGATGGATTAGGCTTACATGCACTATTTCTCCTGACTACAAGGGAGATGGATAGGATGACAGGCTGAGCTTTGAGCATCTGTAGTATAGGCATGAGAGGAATTTTACTCTGCACTATGAAGTTCCTCCTCTCTGACCCCCACAAACTTTTGAACACTTGACCAATCTCTCTTCTCTAGTTTTAATGGTACTTTGAAGGTGATAATCTAATTCCCAGGAGTTATACATGTTGGCAATCAAAGAGGCTTCCCTTCACTGAAGGAAAAGTTTTCCGTGATTCCATCCCTCACTACAGTAATCATGCAGGAGAATTCATACCATAGTTTCAAAAGGACCAGGAAAACTTCAGTTGGAACTTGTTTCAAGGGTGTCCAAGTCAATCAGGCCTGAAACATGACCTCAGATCACCAGATTTTACTGATTTGTGAGCTCACAGACCTTCTTATTTCTGGATGGGTAAAGAATCACAGCATTCTGGGTCTGCTTCATGGTCAGGTTCCATGTAGTTTTTACCTTGCACAAGCCAGGGCAGCATGGCACCTGTCTCGTTCTGCTGAAGAAGGACTTTAGACCTCAAGAAACAGAGCTGAAGGAATTAGCTTAAGCAGCACAAACCAAAATAACTAAAACTTGTGTTTTGAACACTGGAGAGGCAAAACACCACATGCTTTAATAATGGCAATGCACATTAAACATTCCTGTTGTGAATGAGTTCAACACCAAGGTTTGAACACCTGATTTTGGAAGACTGTTCATCAGTCCTAGAAGGAATAATGGAAACTAGGACCCCTGACAGAAACATGCCACAACATAAAATCATAGAATGCTTAGGGCTGGAAAGGACCTTAAGATCATCCTAAGTTCCAACCATCCCTGCCACAGGCAGAGACACCACACACTCTGTGATCACACTGCACACAAGATGGCCAGATGGAGAAATCACTACAGCATCTGTACCTGTGCGTTCTTTCACCACCTTTATACACCTGCAGAGTGAATGTGAAGGGATCTCACCTTGATGTATCATAGAAGAAAAACATGATATGTTTATGTAGGTACATGTGCTACCTCTCACCAGCAAAGGTGTAGCTGGCCCAGACCCTTCACAACAAAAGGAGGGTACAAAATACAGTCATCAGGGCAAGAAAGACAAAATCATCCTATTTCATATGCAGAATATCTAGGCTGTTCATGTTGAATTTCTAGGCTCAGCTCTCGTCCTTGGGTGGATTATCAAATGGAGCTTGTGCTTTTAAATCCGTGTCATGGACAAACTCATGCACTCTTAATTCATACACAAAATTTGCCTAATATGCTTACTGATAAAGGAAGTGCCAGGTTACTCTTGATAAAATCAGACAATTAGACCTGATGTCTTGGGGTGTTTTCACCTTTCTGTCTTTAATGCTGACGTTTGCCTTGGAGTGAAATCTTCACACGCATCCTCGCTGCATATCATAGCTGCTCTAAATGTATTGTGCATTGAGAAAGTCCTTACAGCTTCGGGAGTGCAATTGCTTTGATCTAGCACATGCATCTAGTCAGATAGGCAGAGCTCTTTTAAAAGAAGAGCTAATAGGGGCATTAAGCTGTAAGGCAAAGGCTATAAAATGAATTCTGCTTTTCATACTTGTAGTAATACTTTATGCAAGGGAGACTCGGTAAAATAAATGAACCAAAGCAAACCAAGAAATTAATAATTTGTTGAGGGCCTGTCAGTTGTCATAAATATTCAGTCATCTTCTTGAGCGTTAAAGCATGTAATAAATCAGAGAGCCCCTGCTCACTGACTCCTGGCCTGAGGAAAGGAGCAGATTCTGTTAAACATTCAAACTGAAGCACATGTAGGAATACATTTCTGGTACATGTGTGTGAGATGTTCACGTGTGTGTATTTAATTTACTTAACAGTCTGTTCTCCTCTGAAGTCCATCAGCCATTGAGACAGTTTACACTAAATTTGGGGGCATTTACAGAACACTTTCTCTGTGCTGGGATGATATAGAAATCATGCTTTTAATTTGAATTCTTCAAGAGTGTGCAAATATAGACAAATGAGAGAAAACTGAGCCCTGGCTTTAGAGAAGCAATAGCTCAGGATACTAGAGAACCTCTCATCTGAGGAGAAGCTGAGAGGGTTGTGAGTGTTCAGCCTGGAGAGGAGAAGGCTCAGAATATTCTTATCAATTTTATAAATAGCTTACAGGAGGATATGAAGAGGGTGGAGCCAGACTCTTCTCAGTGGTGCCCAGTGACAGGACAAGAGGTGGAGGCACAAACTGGAACACTTGAAATTCCGTCTGAACATCAAGAAAGACCCTTTTACTGTGAGGGTGGTAGAATGATGGAAGAAGTTGTTGGGAGAACTCTTGGGGTCTCTATCCTTGGAACTGCTCCAAAGCCAGCTGGGCACAGCTCTGAGCAGCCTGCTTCAGGTGACTCTGACTAGGCAATCTCCAGAGGTCCTGCCAACCTCAGCTGTTCCATGAAAACATGCTGTTCTCCCCAGGTAGGCTATCTTAAAGCTCCATTTATCTTGGCCACTGTGGAAATCATGTGTATTCCCCCATGAGGTTAGACCTAGCAAACTGGACACATGCAGAAAACATACACTCTCCTGCACCTTCCAAGACTGTTTGGATATCCCAGTGGACAGCCCAAAAATCTGGACAGAATGGGAAACTCCTTCATCTGAGTATGCATTTCAAGTGTAACTTAAGTTGTTTGGAGGTTGAACTGGGGTTCTAGTTATGTAAGTGACAGTCATTTAAAAACTCAAAATAGTACACAGGAAGAATGTTTAGAAAATGCTTCAACCAGAATCTTAGTATTTTTCATTTTCACAGTATCACAGTATCACAGTATGCTGGAGATTGGAAGGGACCTCAAAAGATCATCTAGTCCAATCCCCCTGCCAGAGCAGGAACACCTAGATAACGTTACACAGGAATGTGTCCAGGCGGGCTTTGAATGTCTCCAGGGAAGGAGACTCCACAACCTCCCTGGGCAGCCTGTTCCAGTGTTCCGTCACCCTCACTGAGAAGAAGTTCCTTCTCAAGTTTAAGTGGAACCTCTTGTGTTCCAGTTTGTACCCATTACCCCTTGTCCTATCATTGTTTGCCACTGAGTAGAGCCTGGCTCCATCCTCGTGACACTCCCCCTTTATGTATTTATAGACACTTATAAGGTCACCCCTCAGTCTCCTCTTCTCTAAACTATAAAGACCCAGCTCCCTCAGTCTTTCCTCATAAGGGAGATGCTCCACTCCCTTAATCATCTTGGTTGCCCTGCGCTGGACTCTCTCCAGCAGCTCCCTGTCCTTCTTGAACTGAGGGGCCCAGAACTGGACACAATATTCCAGATGGGGTCTCACCAGGGCAGAGTAGAGGGGTTTTGTCCTTACTAGAGACCATGTTCTGCATAGTGAGGCAAAATACAGTCAGTACTGGGGCAAATACCCTCCCTGGGTTTTGCAGCTCTTTCACAAAATCTGACAACTCTGAAAAAGCAGTACTGTAACGTCTCAATTGTTAAAAATTATTGTAGTAATTTCATTGATGGACAGTTGGTAAGGGGAAGAACATTAGTAAGATCTAATTAACACTAATGATAAAACCAGTGATGGTTTTTGTATATAAAGAAGTATCCGAGAACCATGAAGAATATTAATTAATGCTTTTCAGTAGGAGTGTTTACATATCTTAATCTAATCAGAACTGTCTTCCTAATTGTCCTCTTCAATATTCATGGCGTGTTTGTTTATTCTTTCAGAGGTAAAAAAAAAGGAAAAAAAAAAAGGTATTTTGCACAGGTTGAATTAAAATTCTGATACACTAAGTAATTTTCAGTGGATTTTGGTTTTAGAGAAATACACAGGGCTGATTTCATTGCAGAAATAATGTCTTCTGTTGGATTTAAAGTATGAGTTAAAATGACAGGCAGAAGATTTTGCAGTGTCTCAACTAAGGTCCTAGACTGATCAGCTAGATTGTAAATATGGACTACAGCTAATCAAATGCAGGCGTCTGTAATGTCAGCGGCAAATATTGGTCCTCCCACCCTTACTCACCTGATTTAAGGGGTCTATTAGAAACATTTAGATTACAATGTAACAGATCTGTTTTATAGCCTAATGAGCTGAACACTGTCCTAGAAAAGCTGCCCTTTTTTCTCCACTAACTACAAAAGGAATCTGGAGCATCCAGGTCCTCAGTAGGTAACTTGTAGAAGTCTGCCTTTGGCCACAACCTTGTTGTTTCACATTGTGTGTTTATACACATGATATTTCACTCAATGCAACCTTGGTCTAATACGGAGCATCAGATAATAAATGCCAGCATTTTGCTCTTCAGTATTGTCTTACAGTTAAACAATATTTGAATTCCAAAGAGCAGTGAGTAGCCTTTGCCTTGGAACATCATGTGTGCTCTCCCAGCTCAGTTCCAAATTCTGTGCTGACATTTTCTAAGACACTGACACATGCCTCGGTCTGCTTCTTATTAGTCCCTCTGATAGATTCCTCTGCTAGAACAGCCAGCTTCCCAGAAACTTCTAATAGCTCTTGGTTCTCTGCATTTCAGGCACTATATAACAGTTCTCCCAAAATGCCCTTCAAAAGCCTCTCTCAAATGTACATCCTGCAAGTTCTGGAGAGCTGTGTTTCCTGCTTTGGCACATCCTGTAACTCATTCATCTTCATATCTTTCCATCTGCATAACAAAAAAAAAAACAAAAAATCAGTTTCATTCATTTAAGGCTGCCCTCAGAATTCTTCTTCGATGATAACTTGGCTGGAGGAAGTACTTTATTCCGTCTTGCCCTCATCATGAAATTTTGGAAGATTAGTTGCAAAACTGCCAATTTACACTAATTTGCTGTCAGTGCACCAGGGAATACAGACATGTCTATATTCATAAAATATTCAAAGCTCTCTCATTCATTTGGAATTTAAAAGATGTAGAAATTGAACCAAGAAAAGGCAAACAACTGTGTGATACTGAGTTGTGTTCCTAAATGCTTGCTGCATATCTCAACATTTCCATATAGTCAGTGCAGTAAGAGCATTTTGCAATGGGCAAACAGCTTCTTTTTGGTTTTAGCAAGCAACCTTGGAGGAAGGCGTTATGTGATTCAAAAGAATTCCACATGAACCATAGCTTTCCTTATCTCAGTTTATTTGCCTTGAACTCATGTGGTCATGTCTTACAGACTGCAACCTCTTTGAGGCAATATGTATTATTTCTTGCATGCTTGTAAAACTGCAAATCTGCACCTGTCTCCATGGTCTCCTTGGTGCAGGAATTACCCTTGGTTTCATGTCTCCAATGCCACTAAGCTTGTCTTTTGTCACAAGGTGAACACAGGGAAAGCATAACTTTTCCTATGTAGACTTGTTATGTGGTATCCACACAAGGGAAAAAAACTCTCAGATCCTTGAACTCCAAATTCCACTTCCTACAGGATCTGCAGCTCAGCTACATAAACCTTAAGGCATTATGATAGCAAAATTGTATCTGCTTGGTGAAACCAGGATCCAGGCCATGTGGCTATGCCTCTTATATTCAATTAGCTGTGCCTGGAATTGTTACTGAGGCTGGAGTCCAAATAGCATGGAGTAGTTCCATACATATTATTAAACCCTCTTGGCCTCCAAATCAGGGTAGCTGCAGTATGTGGACCATTGGGAATGTCCTCTGGCTCATGCTAGCTCCAGATTTGTTCTCCAGGAATAGTTTTAGAGTTGGCTATTGCTTGGCCTGGGCCAAAAATGCACCAAGGAAAAATACAGTAGTTTGAATGATTGAGTTCAGACCTGAGGCCAGTTTCTGATTCATTTACTGACATAAGAAGGTTGGGGCTGTTCAGCCTGGAGAAGAGAAGGCTGCATGGAGACCTCAAGCAGCCTTCCAGTATCTGAAGGGGGCCTATAGGATGCTGGGGAGGGACTCTTCATTAGGGACTGTAGTGATAGGACAAGGGGCAAAACTTAAACAGGGGGAGTTTAGATTGGATATAAGGAGGAAATTCTTTCTTGTTAGGGTGGTGAGGCACTGGAAGGGGTTGCCCAGGGAGGTTGTGAATGCTCCATCCCTGTCGATGTTCAAGACCAGGTTGAACGGAGCCTTGGATGAGATGGTTTAGTGTGAGGTGTCCCTGCCCATGGCAGGGGGGTTGGAATTAGATGACCTTAAGGTCCTTTCCAACCCTAACTATTCTATGGTTCTTAGTATGACTTATTACTCTCAGTTAAGAGAATGAAGTGAACAACAGAATGGGTTGCTGCAATATCATAGGTTTAGTCTGTTGTATTACACAGCTGGGAGAAAAACACCTGTCATTAGTGGAAGTGAAAGCCAAGCCAGCACTTGTGACACATCCAGGCTCTGCTAGTTTGAGGGCTTTCAGTTTACCTGTGGTTTCACTTCACCTGAGTTGATTTCCCTTTGGTGATGTTGGATCTGGTTTTTGCTAGCTTCAGATGATGTCTCTGTACTATATGCTGGATTTGGTAGTCACCAGCTTGGTTCAAAGCCAAGCCAGTACCTTATTTAGACAGCATTTCCATGCAACTTGAGACATATTTGCTTTAGGTAACAGCCCTTAATTTGTGGAATTGAAGTGTCTCTGGGCACTGCAATAAATAACAGATTTCTTTTTTCTTTACAAAGAATATTTCTTTCATCCCTTTTTCAGACCCAGCAGGACACATCTTCTGCATCTTTTTTTCAGCAGGTTCTCACATTTCTTGGAAATATTTATATGGGCAGTAGCAAAAAAACATAGAGGAACATGAATGGTCTAATGGGAGGGGAAAATCAGGGCCAGGTCTGTGTCCAAACTAAATGTGGCTTTGTAGCAAAAAACTCAGTCACTTGCTGATTGTGTATATGACTAAATAACTTGGGAAATAAGGGAACATTTCCCTACAGTGCCCTTGAGATTACAATCTAAAAGAAGTGCATTCCCCTTTATAAATTATTTTCTTACTTGCTTGTTTTTGGTTTGTGTTTTTTTTTTCCTTCCAGATGCTGGTTTGGAAAAGAACCAGGGAAATATATCGACTACATATATCAAGGGCCAGTGATTCTTGTTCTTCTGGTAAGCATGTGTGTGGGTGGAAGCATGCTGCCATCTTCCATTGAGGGGAAATTTGATAGGCATCTGTTATGTTCCACGTCTACTTTTATGTAAAATAAGATACAAACAAGGTCAAACGTCTTCAGCTGTTCTCTGAAGTTGCCACTGCAGCTAACGTTGCAAGTCAGAATTACAGTGATCTAGTTTTGACTGTTTCCTTGACCTCAGGGCATTCTTTCCTTCTCCATCTGTAATGCTCTTTGCCTTCGTACAATGTTCTGAGATGTGGCAAGGAAAAATGTTCAAAACCAGAAGGTACATACAGTGTCCGCTCATCCACTTGAGGCTCTTGAGAACTAGGGCAATTCCATCACGCACAGATTAGGAAAATGTAGTCATTATGGTAAGGAATTGCATCTCCTTGTACAGGTGTTTCCATCTTCTACATCCCCGTCATTGCTGTATATTTGCTTGTTAGCTTTCCTGTTGTTAAGTTTCACTTTCAGTGCCGCCTACAGTTAACAGGCTGTTTATCTGTTTACCCAACACTGTCTCCTGTGCCAGCAAAGAGTAGGCAGAGGAAGAAGGAAGCTCCTTCATAAACAATTTTGGACCATCAACTAAAGCACAGTGATGCTTTCTCAGAAAATACTCGGTGTGGATGGAAAAGATCAATGCTATTAGAAAGGACAATGCTGAAAAAGCTTATTCTATTCTTCCACTCCTTTGCCATAAAAGCTACCTAGAAAGAAGGCAAATATCTTAACAGAGAATTCACAGGGCTCACTGGGGTCGCCTTTCAGGGAACCAGTGCCACTCCAGCACTCAAATGCTCCAGAATAGGCAGCCACTGCCAGCTTTTTCAAAGCCTTGTGCTCTCACCTTGTCAATGCTGTGCCTTTCATGTGATTCAACATGAAAAAAACCTTCTCTGTTGCCTAGGAAGCTAGCTACTAATCTGAATTTTCCTAACCTGAAATCATGAGTTAATTTCTGTAATCATTAAGATGAAGCAAACAGGCAATATTGTGAGTAGCTGAAAAGAGAAAAAATGTAGTAGGAGTCTGGTTTTGTCTAAAAACTCTTTTTTTTTTTATTTTATAAGGAGAGAAATACAATTGGTGTGCACAATATAATTGTGTGTCACCGAGGGAGACATCCCAAACCCACAAACAGCCTCACAGTAAATTGTCTCACTGATACAGAGACTAACTCACAAAGGAATCCTATTTAGACAACACAAGGTAGAAGGCTTGCGATGCCTGCAGCATTTAGATTTCAAATCATTCCCTCGAAGTCTGTGAATCTATTGTAACGCCTTTAGTCAACAAGATCTGTAAAGGCCTTGGGTAGCATCTCTGGCAGATACCACAGGCACCTTAGAGACCTGAAAATAGCTTTGTTCTCCCAAGAACTGCACTTTATAGACCCCAAAGAGGCATAGAAAATAGAGGTATGGTTGGAGGCTGCCTCTTTATATACAGGTCTACATCTAATTTAGAGCAGCCTTGAGACCCCTCTAGGCTGAGCCAGTAACTTTGTGGGCCTGAACTGACATTCTGTATTGAACCTTTCTACACTGGCCTGCGCTTGAGCCCTAATTAAAACACTAATGAGATGTCAACAGTAATTGCATTGTGGGTTGGAAAGCAGCTGATACAATTTTGAAAAGTAACATAAGGACAAGCCCTTCCTTCCCTCTCCTTATGGTTACTCGCATCAAAAAGCACTGCTGGGAGAGGAAAGGAGGTTTCTGGAAATATAGTCTAAAAGGCAAATCTGAAAATTCCTCTTACAATACACTCCTGATTGCTAGAATATGCCCTCCCCCCCCCCCTTTTCTTTTCAAACTAGAAGTTGAGTCTTGTGTTTATAATTAACATATATAATTCCACACTGTGTTAAAGCAACTTGACAAGGTCATTTTTTGATCCTTATGCAAATGAAATCAAATCGTATGTAATGACTCAAGCATCACATATTATTAAAGGAGTTACTGACCCGTTCAAGGGTGCCATGAGAAATGCTGGATTAAGAGCACTGAAGTTTGATGATCTGACATGTACTCCAGGCAACACAGTCAAACACAGTCAGTTCCTCTGCCTCACACACATGGGGACAAAATGCTGCTTTCCTCTTCCCTCCAGTGAACAATGGTCACCAGAAATGGAACACACAAAGATTTCACAAATCATACAAGTCTGTGACCACTTTCAGTCACAGCTATTGAGTTGGATTTGAACAGATGAAGATAAAAATTTTTAATTGAAGTTTATGTTTTATGAAAGAAAAAACATAGCAATTCTAAGAGAGAATTATCCCTCTGTACTGGGAGCTCACACTAAAAACTCCATCAAATTACAGTCCCTATCCACATGTGACCACTTAACCCATGGCAGTTAAAATAGGTTTCATCCACTTTACTTAACTAAGAGCCAAGTTTCTAGCATACAGCTCAGCTGAGTTTTGTTTACTTGTTTGACAAAGGTAGCGTCATTATGTGTTTGAGAGCATCATTGTACCAGCCAGTGGCAATATGATTTGAGTCTTCTTGTTGGTAAAATTCTTAGTTCCAGAGGGATGAAACCTGCTTCTAAAGATGCCAAGTCTCTTTAAAAGATATGAGGATTCTGTCAAAAATTATTTCCACTCGTTTTGATTTCTCATTTTATTGCCTCTATGCATTGAACAGCTGCAGCAGAAGACAGCATAACACCAGGAGTTCTAAGGTCATGCAGGAGTTCTAAGCCTCACTGGGAAAAAAAGATTGGCCCAAAATAAGCCTTTTGATCATGACAGTAGTCCTCAAGTCTATCTTTAAATCATATTATTTCTGTTATATCTAAGGGAACAAAAACTTTGAACAATGCAGTAGAGAGATTTCTTTGATTGCTTTCCTACTTGTCTTTAGAATAAACCTGAATGCTGACATAGGCCGAATACAAGAAACAATTTCTGAGACAATTTCAGAGGCAAAGGAAGCTGGGCATAAACGCTGATATGCTGATCCTAAGCAGTGAGTAAGAAACTTGTATATTGACAAAAAACTGTGAGGAAGAAAATGTAGGTAACCATCCTTCTTTCCTTCATTTCTGAATGGATTTTGGCTTGAACATATTCCAGGAGAGATCTAACCATTCAGTACATTCGATGCTTTGCAGTTCAATAACACTATAAAGATACACTCTGCTAGATATCTTCTCTTGAAATTAGTGATTTTTTTTAATTCTGGTGTCTTTCCTCAGAGTGGCATAACCAAGTTTTAATCATACATCCCTCTCGGAACTTAAAGAAGGAGCAGAGGGTTGGAAATACATGTCAGAGAACTGAACTTCAGCCTGATTTTATTAAGAAAATTCTTATGTGCAATTCTAAATACAATCTCTGTCAAAGAACTGGTGAACCATTAAAACAGCAAGATCAGAGGACAAACAACAGGGGCACCAATAGACACCAGAAGCAGCTACTGTTGTGAAGTAGACTGCTCTGCAATATTTCACAGAGCTAAAACCAAATTAAAATTTCTGTTATTCAAACAGGCAGGTCAAATATTTGGGTTTTTTTTTCAAACCTTTCTTCCATTTTTAATAGATTTTTTCCCTTGTGCTTGAGAACTGAATAATTTTATAACTTCTGCTTTTTGAGTCCTATTGAAAATAATTCACCACAATCAATTAACTACTGGTGTAAGTGGGTATATGAGCTGATAGGAAGACCTGGAGATCACTTCTATCTCTTTCCTTCATCAGCTGTTTACTTTTGAACAAGGTAGATTGCTGCTCTAGGTCTTAGTTTCCCCAGCTATAAAGCAAGCTTAATGATACTTATCTTCCTTTGTAAAACGCTTTGAGATCTCTGGATGGTAAGTGCTGTAGAAGAGTTAAGTGTTCTTATGAGTTGGGCTCTTCCTTGTTCCCTTGTGGAATTTTTCTCAGGAGACAACTGACGTGTACTGAAGTCTTTATGATGTGCTAATCATTAACAACATACCATTTTTGTGGTGTCAAGATCAAAGCTTGCCCCAGTACTCAAGGTGTGACCACGCAAATCAATTTTTATAGCAGAATCCTGTTCTCTGTTTTATTTTCTTTCACTTTCTCAGCAAATCCAAATATTTTTGTTTCCTTTCTTGGATCATCTCATTTCCTCATGACTTGAACCTGCCCTGCCTGTGAAACTGCCAGGTGGGCTGTTCACAGCAGCCTGCCCGTGTTTTAGGGTCTCATGTCATCTTGGTAATTTTCAATGTGCTGGTTGCGTGGTGGATGACTTGGTTATTGAGGGACTATTTCTCTCTCCAGGCAAGAACTCTCTGCATGCTATTTTTGCAAGGGGTAGTTTTTCTGGTGTTGCAGCATTCAGTGTGTTCCTGGCTTCAGGTGAAATAATTGGAGAGAAGCCCTATTGAGTCACATGTGACTAGAGACCCCATGGTAGTTGATTTTACTGGGGAGTTACCTGCAGTGTGTTTCTTTAACAAAGCTTTTTGAATACAAGGTGTTTCAGGAGAGACAGAAAGACCAGCACAGTGGTAAGAGGGGGGGTATAAGACTGGAAAAGAGGCTGAGGACATGCTCATGCATGATACAGGGTTCTAGTGAGGAAATGGTGCGATCCCAGCTAGGACTGGGGTTGTGTTTGGACTTGAGTTTAGGTGACAGTGTGGGCAAAGAAGGGCCTGTGTGCTGATGTGTAACACACACATTAGGTAAGGAGGATGTGTGTTCATTTACCACTTCCTCCCTTCCTCACCAAAACACACCATCCCATGCAATCTTCAGGATGGGTATAGTCCTGCTGTGCTTGCCTGAAGCATTAGACTCTTCCATAGTCTCCTTAATCATGACCATCCGCCACATTATGCCTCGCTCTTCTTAATCGTAACTTGTTATTCCTGATCAGATCGTATTTTCCACCACTTTGCTATATGCCAAAATGAGTCACTGCGGTGCCTGTAATTCTTGAAAGGAAAAATTTTATGATAAAAGGCCCTGTTTGAGTGTATGTCAGGACAGTATGATAGAAAAATTAAAACAAGGCATTGATAAACTGACTATTCATTTGAGGTCAGGGTGATGGTATATAATGCTCCAGCTAAAATGACTGCTCTGATGCCAATTTGAGTTACTTGATCCTGGGGTGGATTTTATCATGTTGCATAAAAATGAGAAGTCTAAACAGAATGATATTTACATTTCCTGGGAGTAAAGAGGAGCAAACATTCTCGGAAACACAGAAGTACAAGCTTTCTGTGAAGCATAGAACAGAAAGCCCAGCAGAAATGAGCAAAATAAATGCTAATTGCTCATTAAACTCTCAAAAGAGATGAAGAAGAGCTTAATTACTTCCCATTTAAATTCCTGAGCTTAAGGAAAACCCTAAAGAAGCCTTCACATTCATCGTTCCCTCTTTTACACATCTTGGAATACTTTGGCTATTTCATCTCTCTAAGAGAGATATATTTCCTCCTAACTGGAGTTTGGATTTTATGACAGAAAATTTTTATGACCTAAATCTTTCACTGAAAAGTTTCTTTTGGTTCAAAAGAGCTTCTGGGTTTGTATGTTCAGATTATAATTGATGAGTGCCAAAACAGATGGTTCAAATGCTTTTTGGATCACTGGCTTATAGCTCCATTTTGGCGCTCTGAATTTTAATCTCAATTTAGAAATGGAAACACTAAAATTCCAAAGCCCTGGGAAGACAGGAAAACTGCTTCTTTCTCATCTGTAGTTGGAGACAGTTTTATTCCAGCAGTAAGGATATTCTTAGCACACCATAAATAAAAGTAAGAGAATAAGAAATAAGCTGGTCTATTTTGTCATCAAGACCTCACCTTTAGATTCATTTTACCTATCAATGAATATAAAGGGAAAAATCATGAGTTCTATTTTGTATTATGAAGCAGAAAACATGTATAAACAAAAATAAGACATCAAATGAGATTAAAGGTAAATAAAAAGGATGCACTGCCTGTCATCATTACTTCTCCTAAATGTCCATTCATCAGCCTCCATTTATGGAACTAATGTGTGGGTTTTGTTAGAGCTGTCTAGTTCTGAGACAAATTAATTTGTTGACACAGAGCTCCAATAATAACAAGAAAGTCCTTGACAAATAATTGTGTGCTAGATACAGTACAGAATCTCTTTCCTAGGAGCACTCACTTTGCAGTACTAAGATCTTTCTTACTTTGAAACACTGCTGTACATACATACATAAGCAATAAACACCAGAGGCTTCATCTTCTTTGCTTGTTAAACAGAATCAATCTGGTAGTCACCTGAACTAGGTTCCATATAATATAATGTCACAGATCCTCGGTAGATACAGCCACACTCGTTCAGTTGAAGTTCCCATGGGATACCCCTGGACAAGCTGAAGATCACTGGATGATTTCTTTGGGCAGCTGGTTCAAGTCCAAGCGCTATTTAACCAAAAACTCCCATTTAAAATATGTCAAGTGAACCACTGTTGAGAGGTACCTGTTTCTTTCCACTGAATGTGAGTAGAACCTGGGATAAGCAGCTGCCTAGAAGTAATCTAAAATGAAATTATGCCAATCCAACTCAGCTATTTGCGCTTTTACTGTGTGATAGAATCACTTTACATGCGAGGCCAAGTCACTTCACTCCTAGGTAGCTAATGTAGCAAGATACACCATGGTACCAAAAATGGCTCTCAGTGACTGTGTTTAGGCAACTAAACACAACCTGGTAATACAGGCCTTTAATTTATGACTTCCCAACAGGCCCGTCTATGCAAATCACATAAGCAGACACTTCAAAGTGGGGAGAGCCATCTCATGCTGAAGTAAACATCTCAGATAGACAGGAGGAATTATATTGTAAAACTACTTCTTTTTCTTCATAGGTTATTAAAAGAGGTAGTGATAACTAGCTCAGGGGTAGATAGCTACCCTGGGGCTGTCTACAAGGCTACTGAGTTTTATTGTGGGCATGAGACCTATAGCATCCTGTTTGGCATTTGAAGGATTGCACAGCAAAGGAGAACTTTGGGACAAAGATAGAAGGAAAACAGTATAATAGTAAGATGTTTGCAAGACCATCCACCTTGTTGACAAGTACATGATTATAAACATTAATGGAAGAGGCAGTCTCTTTGAAATGAAGACTTGGAATTTCTCAGTACATCCTCAGGTGGATTTTAGTGTCTGCCTTTGGTCTCACAGGCTTGAGCACTGCCCAAGTGACTAAGGATATTGAATGCATGAACTAGGAAGAGGACTTGCGGTGAATGGCCTCTCTCCTAGGAAATGTTAAAGAAATAATGTCCCTAGCAGGCTTTCCCCTGACACTGGACAGCTTCTTAAAAGTAAACACTGATCTGTCTGCCTTCCTGTTGCTGTTGTAGACGGTTCTGGTCTCTTACCAGCCCTGTGTCACACGGACCAGTGCCACCCATAGGCCTTCACTGTGTAAAAGTTCCTCAAATGCTGCTGTGGTCTGTGCCTGGGTAGCTGAATTGTCTCTCTGAATGTGGCCTCCATTGGGATGCTCAGATTTTGGTGGTACCCAGCACAAGCAAGCTTCATCTGAGAGTCAGTATTACTGCTGCCAAAAAGATGAGCTAGCCAGCTGTCACAGGGATCAACACAAACATACACAAAAATTTAAGTGAGAAGTATTAATACGTCCTTTCTGTATATCATCAGTGTTTTCTTTCTGCAACCCTTGAATAGGGGAATCTTAGGGGAAAGAGTGGGAGAATGAAAAATTGATTTATGCAGAATAAAGAGCTGTTTTTAGTGAAGAAACTCCCAAACTTTTCAGCTAACAATTCTCCTTCTGGACTGGTGAATCACACTTCTGCAATTTAATTTCATAGAAGATCAAAATTCTTAATTTTTCTGATGCAGCCTGCGGCAATTTGAATTTCCAGTTCCCTCCTGTCACGTCAAAGTAGGACCCATGAAACTTGAAATGCTTTCTCTTGTCCAGTTCATCATGTTAACCCCATGTGATTAGTCCTACTTATATTTGGAACTTGCGCTTCCCTAAGAGTTTGTAATTCCACCCGGCACCTTCCATTATGATTGCAAAAGTGGCAAGGTCTGTATCAGTGCCCTTTTTGCATCCTTGATAGAAATAACCCAAACCTAGCTCTGAGCTGACAAAGAACCTCCAGATTTACTAGCAGAATTTCAGAGGCAGAAGTTTTCTTTCTGTGGGATAAACACCCCCATCCACCTCCCTGTCAGTAGAGGCTGCCTGAACATTTTCTGAATTGAGGAATGGTGTAAGTCATCAATGTGAGGAGTTAAAGTTTCAAGTCAAACCAGTGATATGAAGCTGATTTAGTCTCTGATACATAGAGAACCATTTAACTTCAAGCTCTTAAGTATGACAAAGACAATTCTAACAAAAAAATACAAACTGCACTGTTTTATTTATTTCTTATACTGCCTAAAGCCCTGCTCTGATAAGAAAATAATTTCAAATATGCCACATGTTAACTCCTAGAGCAGCATTTTTGTATCTATCTCACGTAATAAGTGTTTAATGTTCATGATTACCAACACTGCCACTCTCCCAGTGTCTATTCAGGTGCTTACTGTACCATTTCTTATAAATAGTGTTAAAGCAACTGCAGGGGATGATCTGATGGATGCGAAGGTACTGCAATCATTGAAATATGCCACCCTGCATGAAATAATAGCAGCCTATTTTGAGAACACCTTTAAATTGGCAGCTCTGCTACAACTTTCATAAAGGCTTGGAGGTCAATCACAGAATCGTTCCATTCATAGGCTGCAAAATGCCAGGAATCCTGGCACTCTGGAAATGCATGTGAGATAAATGTCTTCTCAAAAGAGTAGGCTGTGACTTCGGCAGTCTTGAGATAACAGTTCTGTAGTTCTGACAGTGTACATTGTCAACAATTTTGAGACAGATCAGTATGTTGTAAGCTACCCTACTTCATGTGTTGAAAGCAACCCAAAACTTGCTCCTCAGTGCCAAATCCTTCTGCTAATCACAGCCTATAATCCAGAATCTTCTTTTCAGAGTTGTTTGTTTGTTGTTTTTTTCTTTTGTGTTTACACTGAGAGGAAATTTATGTAACAAGGTTGCTAGCAATGCTACAACAACAGTAATCAGAACAAAACTCAATTCTCAGTGGTGATATGGTAACAGAAATACTAATTACCTAGCTCAGCAGATTAAAAAGGGTAGTGGTAAATACAATCATCTCACCTTTAAAGACTGCAAAAAAAATAAATAAGGGTTTTTCAGGCATGGTTTATCTGCTCTGTTTTAAACGTCTCTTGCAAGTGTAAGGTGTAGCTTTCACTGAATAGAAAGGGAGTCTGGTGTGGCTATCTCACATTCAGATCCCTGCAGTGCAGCCTTGTACTGTAGGCCTGTGAAGCCCTACCTAACCATTACAGCCTCCTGTGGAATGGAAAGATGGTTTCAAATGCCTGTCATAACAACGCAGCACAATGCTGCCAAATGGTCTGTGCAGGGAGCCTTGGATGTGCTCAATCAGAAACAAAGGTGAGTAGGCAAACAAATCCCACCTTTAGTTCTTTGTGGCACCCAGGAAGGGAGTAATAGAGAATAAAAATAAGTACCTTGCTGGGACCTTGAATTTTGGGCTCCATTTTCATTGCTGTTTTGAAAACATTAATAGCCTTTGGATATTTGCTGCATAGTCTGATATTTCCAGTAAACTTCCAAGTCTGTTGAAATCAGTGGTAAAACCAAAAGGCTGTTTTCAGATTGGAACTGCAAAATGTGCCTTTTAAGGAGTATCACATCCTTTAAACCATTACTTGATTCAGCAGTCTTATTTTCTCCTCTCTTTTCCTTCTTTTCCAGATAAATTTTGTATTTCTATTTAATATAGTTAGGATTTTAATGACAAAGCTGAGAGCTTCAACCACTTCAGAGACAATACAGTACAGGTAAGTCAGCTGGTGCTTCTTGCTCTTTCTGGTGTTAAGAAAGAACTGCCTTGCCTGTCTTGCCCTTGTCCCATCTTTGTCTTTCCATATGCCACTCTTGATCTCAGAGGGTGTCTTTCTTGCCCTTTGAGCTCATACAGTTAAGTACACAGTATTTATTTTTGCAGGCTACCTATAAAAGTGTACCTGCATTTTGTCTGTCCACACCATTTCAATGTCCAAGCAAAGCAAACAGCCTGGGCTTACAGGTACAGGCATGTGCCCTGCCACAGTCAGCAGCCTCTTCACCTCCATCAGGCGTGCACATGCCAACACACACATGAAATTTCCCACTTCCAGTGAAATCAGAAGGATTTGATTTCAAGTGGGGAAAGGAACTTTATCAATTTCTGTATGTACACAAGCATATGTATTATATAAATACATCACAACTTCTTTCACTGATGTCTAGGCCATTCATGTAGCTAAGTCAGTGAAAAACTGTGTGGTCACTAGTAGGTTGGTTGCTTCTCTGTCCCCCTCTCTAGCTTTGTAGGTGCAGAACAATACAATATGAAGACTGCCCAATAAATCATGTGCATATGCATATTAAGATCCTTGTTCATGCTAATGTCCTAGCAGAGCGAGAAGTAAAAGAAGATCAGAGCCTGGGCTAAAACACTCATATCTGTAATCAATAGCAGTACCATTACTTATGATTACTGTGTGCATCCAGGTATTTATAGTAGGGTTTAATGTTCTTTTTAAGCGTAAGGTATGGGAATGAAGGGCAACTGTGCCCCTTCTAAGCTGGTGCCAGCATTAGTGTAACCACTCATGTAACTGCATCACAGAACTAATCCTCAGCAAATCATTTCCTTCAGATGGGGTGGCCTGTCAGGTAGATCAGTTCCCCGAGCTGGCTGGCTGTGCAACCTGACAATCACCACTATAACAGAAAGGAGAAGACAGGAATGTTTAGCCCGGAGCAACAGGAGGAAGGTGGCCTGGCGCCTTCCAGCAGCAGTGTAGGCTTAGATCAGTCTAAACAGTCTGTTAGCATTTGCAGTATCTTGCAAGGTTTGGAGCATTTATGGACAGACAGGTCCTTACCCTGGGAAATAGCGCAGTAAGATTGGTCTCAATCCTCTAAAACACTTTGAGATAAAATTTCAGTGTATCAAGCAGATGCTTGAATCCTGGTGTCCTGAATTTAGCCTGCTCTTGACTTTGGAGGCAATTCTGCAATAATGGGGTTTTGTTGTTTTACCTGATTCCTTCTTTTCACTCCTGTCTGTGGTTTGAAGTCAAATGTGAAGTTAATGCAGAAGTCTTGATTTTCTTGTTCAAACATTTCTCTGCATGATTCCTGAGAAATGAGAGGAGAAAATACCCATTTTTCTTGCTCAAACTTTATGCCATTACACTAAAACTAGCATGGAAAAGCCCTTATTCAAATTTCAGTACCTTTTTATCCCTCCACAGTTTGCAAGGAGCATTAGAAATATTAGATTCTGAGGCAATCTGTAGCAACTGCCTTCATCCTTGAACAGATGATGGTGATCTTATCCTTGCTACAGTCTCTGTGAGGGAAACTTCTTTTTCACAGCCTAAATAGAAATCCTTACAGTTCCAGGAAAGGCTGGGGCAGGCCTTGCTGCTCTAAAGCTGAGTAGTACAAACATTTGTTAAGCAGGTATTAAATGGTGTGGCAGTTTTATTGTTCAGACTCTCACTCTGTCATGACACTGGTGATGTTTCTGTGCTCCCCTGCTTTCCTACCTGCCTGTCTTTATCTACCTGTTACAGCATTATACAGAGATTTTTACAGACTTAGCAAAATTGCAGTCTTCTGTGTGTGTACAGCACCTAGCACAATGAGGTGCTGTTCTGCAACTGATATCCCAAGACACTATTATAGCACCAACAATAAAGATTAGCCCTTCATAATTCTGTTAATAATCACTGTGCTTCACTGTGTACAGCCTGCTTGTTGATTATTTATAAGACAGCCCTAAGCAATTGAGTTGGGTGTGCAGGTGTTGCAGAAAAAGAGAAAACATTTACGCTCCAGACAGAATCAAAAGATGGGCATAGAACAGGTCTCATGAGCACTGCCTTCCTGCCTTGTTGTGCATTTATCACATCACCGTGAGGTATAACAAATCACTCAGCAAACCTGCAGAGAACCTTAGGGCTTCGGCAAAATTAAAGCCTCATTGATGGAGAAGAAACTGCCTAGAGGAAGAAGAGAAAGAAAGGGAGGGAGGGATATAAAATGGTTCCCATTTGTCCCTTGGAGTTCACAGTCTGGGGACAAACAGCAGGATTTAAAGGCAAAGACTTTCTCAGAACATGTTTCTCCAAGGGGTCAGGCACTGGTCGGAAAGTGTTAACTAGCAAACTCACCTGTATCTTCACAACCCAAGGTGGAGGCTGTCACTCTTTCCATGGTCCTCTTCTAAACTCTATCCAGCCTTTCAGATATGGTATCCCATAGCATCCCTCTTAAATATCCTCTCCCAAGCCCTAAGAAACTGGTGTTCTTCATTGCCTGAGGACCCAAGAAGCCTTCATTTTGGGTTACACAATAATCTGGTGACAAATCTTGAAACTGTTCCTGTGCAGGCAGACTAAGAAGTGTCTAAAATTGGATGTCCTCCTGGGAAAAAAACTCAAAAGTTTTCGGCCATTATGCAAACATAGGCTTCCACTGCTATCCTCAACAAACGCTCTGGCAGCAAGCCTTGTGAGATGGAGGTACCCAGAGGGAGAACTTGGGTTCCCTAACTCTTCACTAGTGACAGACTCTGGACAGAAGTTGACATGAATTTCTCTCTTAAAATGCTTCTTTCCTCCAGTGACTATAAATTTCAGATAGCCCTGACATGTCTTAGGCCATCCTTTTGTTTTCTTCTCACCCTGTTTGACATGTGCAGGCGCTGAACTGTCTCAAGGAGACAGCTCAGTTCCCTTTCTAGCGAATGTAGGTACTTCACTTTCCTCTGAATTGCTCTGAGACTCATCCCCTCTCTCCATTAAGGAGTGATTTATTTGGATTGGGTCAACCTACGGTGGTTCAGGTAACACAGTTGTTTTTTCTTGTGTTCACTTGTGTTTTCTGTTTCCTGCCCACAGGAAGGCAGTCAAGGCAACATTAGTTCTTCTGCCTCTGCTAGGCATCACCTACATGCTTTTCTTTGTCAACCCTGGTGAAGATGACATTTCCCAGATTGTTTTCATCTATTTCAATTCCTTCCTGCAATCTTTTCAGGTAAGAGAGTATGTTTACAGCTGCTATCAGTTACGGCTGAAAGGATCCCCAGTGCATTTCAGCCATCAAATTTATGGCAATTAAGTCCATGATAGAAATATTAGTTGAAAATAGGTCAGCTTTGTTCATGCTTACATAATAGATATATAAGCATGCCATGTGGAGTGGACATCTCTCCGGTGTGTCCTGGAGGCATTCATCTCCCTTAATATCAGTGCTATATTCAGTCTGTAGCTACAGATTCTCATCTGGGCTCCATCTAAAGCCAATGGAGAGAGAGATGATGTTGCCTCTATCCTAAACTGCCCCTGAAATCAGCCTCCCAAGGAACCTCTCTCTTCGCAAAGCGCACAGTGATCAGAGACTTAGAGTAGGTGTTGCTAAAGGAAAGGGAAACAACTCCTACCAGTTGGGCTAACTTGGCTAAGACATTACCTGTATCGCTCAGTCTCTCACTCCAGCTCTGCTGCAGTGGTACATGAACTCAGCTATCAAGACTGTACCAACTAAGAACTCATACCTATCTGCTCCCTCCCCTTATTTAATAATTTTAATAATATTAATTCAAATTAAATTGTAACAAAAATAATAATATTTAATAATAATTAATTAAATATTAATAATATTTAATAATATTTAATCATTCTGCCAGGATAAAAGAAAGTGGAACATGAGTAATTGTATCTGCCTTCTGGATTTTTAGATGTGTCCTACAGCTTTACCTCCGCTTAAAGACCTTACTGAACTAGGGTGGAACTATGTTTGACATTAATGTTTTCTCTCTCATATGGGCAAGAACAAGTACTCTGATACCCAGGATATCAATACAAATATACAGCACACACACTGTCAAGCCAAATCTAGGGTTATGGATTACAAAAGTTATGAGGTTTGGGTTACTGTTTTTACTGATTGCATGTTTAGTTTTGAAAGAGAACATCCCACCAGAAATCACAACTGAATATCCAAAATGGGAAATGTCCCTTTTTATCTATGAACAAAGGAACCTTATTTTTTATTAATTAATTGATCCACATTTTTCATTCCCTAAAATTAATTGTACTGTTTATCTGCTGATACTCAATGTCTTAAAAAATGCTACACTTGTTATTTTATTGTGTTATAAAGAAACATGTAAGAAAGAAAACAGGAAATCTCTCCTTTATGATGACAATAATTACAGTCAATTTCTGAAAGCAAAATGGGTAGGATTCTGTTCACAGGTTTAGAGAGGAAATCATCACGTTGTCATCTGATCTTCTGTTATAGTCCTTACAATCTTTGCAGTCATTACAGGGGTCTAGTCACTGCTGTCAGTAGATTCCACAGAGCAGTTCAGCTCAGATGAACTTAAGCAACCTGATGATATGCTTGCCCACACAAGACCATCACAGGTCATTTGGCACCACCCTGAAAGTGTCTGAGACATCCATATAGATCTGGCAGGCATACCATAGTACCTGTGAGAGGTTTGTGCTGTTTTAGGGGGCAGCTGGAAGCTGTAGATATGCTTTAGCACAGCTGAAGAGGCAATGCCCTCTGTTAGTAGAAGAGCTGCCTAGATTCTAGCTTTCATGTCTCACCTGTGAGCCGAAAGACACTATTTTCTCTTCAAGGTGTACAGTACCAATTTCATCTATTTAAAGGTGGATGATCTCAACGAGATTATGTTTTTGCTCAGGGTGATCCCAGCTCAGTCGCTGATTCTGTGTGTTGAAATTCATGCTTAATAACTGACTGTTTTCTGTCCTTTACAGGGTTTCTTTGTGTCAGTATTTTACTGCTTTTTGAATGGTGAGGTAAGTAGCGTCCCCTTTTGTCAGTGTAATTAATTCTTGGGAGGTGGAACTTACTTGGATGCCTGATTGTAGAGACATGAGATGTTTTTTACATGGGGTCATAGTCTCTTCAGTCTGTTGCTCTTGCAGAAGTTTCTGTTAATGTGCATCTGAATTTCCCAGTTCTTTTTGTAGGTGTCCTTTGTTCACAAAGGTTTATCAAAATCAGGTTATTACTTGGCAGAGGAAAAGGAGTTTTCTCAGATTTTTGTTGTTCATTTTAAGGCTTTTTTTGAAGTTTCTCATTAATTATAAATATGATTTCTGGGCATACCTGGGCATTTCTTCTGATCTGGGCTCTTGTTAAAGATATTCTGCAGGTGATCCATTTTTATTTCATTATGGCCATGCTGAGCTGAGTGAGTTTTTCTGTGAGCCTATCTATCTCTGAATGATGAGTGCCCATTGCATTCAGAAAAGACGGTTGGGGACAGGGTCACTGGTGTTCCTCAGAATTCAAGTACTGCTACTCAGACAAGAAAGGTTTCAGTAATATCCCTCGGTGGTTTACTTACACCCCAAAGTGTGAGAGGTTTATATCTTTTCCCTATTTGCACTGTCAGTGTCCCATTTACCTGCATTTAACTGTGTCATCTTGTCCAGTCAAAATTTGTGTCTCTGCAGAAATTAATGCTATGTCTCAGTTATTCCTGCTTCATTTGGTGTGTACTTGATTTGTGCTGCTTCTTAACTTCACTGTGGGCTATGAGAAAGGATGGGCATGTCTTCTCACACAGCTGCTCTGCATTTTCTACACTTCAGCCAATGAAGAACCAAGATTAGTGGTGGCTTTTTTTCTTCTTCATTTTCCCTCTTCCTCATTAATTCTGAGGTGATGTTAACAAGAAGCAACACTGCTTTCTCAGGTTAGGCACATGCTACTTTTTCATACTGGCAGGAGAGTGTTCTAAGTTCTCTTTCCAGCTTGCCTTCAACAAATTCTGACCACTCTGTTTGCCTCTTAATAAATAGCAAGGTGAAATCTTCCCCAAGAAGTACAGGCACCTTAACTGAGGGACTACCTTGCCATATAGCTGAGTTGCTCATGACCATGCTTTATTTTTGTGAGCTGCTGTGCTGCACAGTCTGATGAGGTTGAAGGCACCAAAAGTCTGTCATGTCCCTTCAGTATTACTTCTCATATTCATCAGGGACTGGAACCCAAGCCATATGATTTCTTACTAAGTCAGGACTTTGTATCGTCCTAGTTCACTTCCATTTTGTGCACTTGGGCTAGGGCCAGTTGGCTGTTCATACCAGGCTTCCACTCTTTTGGCTGTTCTGGGATTCTTTCAGCTGCCTTGTACTGGGAGAAATACTCCCTTCACTACCCCGCTCCAAGGTTCTCAGTCCAAAGCCATGAGCCGACCTGCAATTTCCAACTTAAATGAGTTCAGACATAATCAAGTTTGTTGAAATGCAGGATGATTCATGTCATGTACTTCTATGCCTTGATAACAAACTACTAGCAGGTCTGGAATGATGTCCATAACTGATTTTCCCAGATACCACACTACTGTTACACTTGGAATAGGCACTTCTGTGGGAGTCAGTTCAAGGTTAAGACACCCAGCTTGGGTGATGTAGGTGATCTTGATTAATTTCCCTGAACACAGATATCTGCTACCACTTGAGAGGCTATAGAGTATCTGAGGCATCCACATGGTTCTACCAGTTATGATATAGGATCTGTAGAAGATTCATACCTTCTGACTGGGAAGTGAGAAGCCAAGAGGGATACAAGTGGCTTCTAAATTGGCTATGTTACTAATTCAAGCCAGTGGATACGATCATCTTGTCAGCTTAGCCTACAATAGAAACTTCCATTTACACACATGAACAACTCTAGACTTCACTGAAAGTGCAGACTGTCTCTCCATTAACTGTTATGCATGCCTAGGCACTCTGCTCACCTGTAGACACCTACAAATAGCTGAATTTGTGAGCTAAATCTTCCCTGTAGCCATACGTTTACATCTAACATGCAACTTCCACTTGGGTACCTAAACCATGGCAACTCCCTAAATACTTCTTTGAGGTATAATATAATTCTAAACTCCCCAAATATTGCAGCATTGACTATTTCAAAACAGTGAAAGGACTTTGGATTCATCTTAATCTGCTGTGGAAATGTTTTTGAAGTATCATAAAGGTTTAAAGTGTGAAATTTCCTGCTCTGTTTTAGCTTCAGCTTTGCACAGCTCAGAAACAAGTACAAGATTCAGTGAATTCTCAGTGCTTTCTGGGTTTGCAATCATATTTTTCAAGAAAAAATGCATTTTATATTATACTATTATAAAAGCTCTCCCTTGTGTTAGTGCCTGTCCTCCCTAGATCTCCACATACTCATAAATCATTCTAAAAAGAGCTTATGTTTCCCAGATTGCATCCTGAAGGCCACATCACATTGCAAAAGCTGGCAATAATGCTGTATTTTTCCTTTTTGTGAAGTGAGAGGTCTGTACAGGCTACACTGCCAACTGAGGCATATATGAAGACCTTGCTTGTTAGCATAGTGAAAGTGTGTTTTCTTACTGCAAACTTCCATATCTAAGCAGTAAAGTCATTTACTGCTCAGTTAGATTTGCAGTACATTGTCTTCCTCAATTGTCTGCTATTAAAAGGCCTGTATTTCTTAGTGCATGTGAATGGCATCACATGAGATGTATGGAAGTACCAGAATGTCATTTGTATTCTGACATCAGTTGCTCTTAGAGAGGCAACTCTACTAGAGGTGGTGATGAAGGTAATTGGATGCAGCTTTTGCATAGGCATGCCAGATTTTAATGTTCTCAGAATAAGGAGAAGCTACAATTAACCCCAGTCATTTTTGAGGAAAGAAAAAGTTGAAATTAATTTGTTGCCTGTATTGCATGTATACATTGCAGTGAAACTTAGTAAATGTGACGAGAGTATTTCTCAATCGGTTTGATGTGAGAATTACTTGATTTGGATACAAGAGTAGCATTAATGGCAGTTACCAGAATTTGAGCAAATGGCAGAAAGATAACACAAGGCTGCATGGTGACAGAGTCAAAGAAAACAGAGCCACGTGTCATGACAAACCTGTATGAACTGAAAATAAAGAAAATTCTACTAGCTTGATAGCTATATATTATACCAGTCAGTCCAGTTGCTACAATGTCTGAGCATCTCAGTCTGTATAACTTCAAAACATCTATGCAACTAAAATTAGGTTTAAAGAGCAAAATCAACTTCTTAAAAAAAAGCACTCAGAATGTGTCCCTAAGAAGAGTTTGCCTACATAAGAGAGCAGGGAGTTGGTCTCAGTGATCCGTATGGGTCCCAACTCAAGATATTCTATGATTCTGTGATTCAAGTCTATGATCACAGATAAAAGTAATCAAAGTTTCTTTTTGTCAGTGTTCTATCTGTGAAGTTTGGCAAATGAAACAGAAAGGAGGTTTTTTCTCTGTGACATCTTGTAGCCTCTTTTGATTTAGACAAATGTGTCCTTATGACTTTGATTCTTTGATACAAACACATCCCTTTCCCTCATTTCCACAACACACAATGTTTTCCACTGATCTTGGACCAGCTTTGTCAGCTGCAGGGAGAATTAAGCTGATGGGCCAGGTCTTGAGAGAAGGTATACAATTTTGAGCCTCTCTGCTGGAGATACGGATGCTTCAGATTTTGAGTAGCCACCACATTATACAGAAATTCTTCCAGTGAACCTAATAAGAATAGGCAGTTTAGATACAAAGTTGACAGTTTTTAATGTTTTTCTGCAAATGTTTTAATGCAAATTTCATTTAATCTGAGTGATAAAGAGCATCTCTGGACTTCCAAGAAAATTGATGACAAGAGGTTTCGGAGAATTTAAGATATTATGAAAAATGGTATAATAAAAAAAAGTATGTGTTTATGTTAAATGCCACTTGAAAAGAATGAATGTTAAGTTGTGAATTTATTTTCCAATGACTGCAAAAACACAGATGCTCCTCAAAATCTTTTATATCAACTCACAGATCACAAGACTGAATTTAATTTCATATAATACTCTGTCTGAAATCATCCCACAAAGCATGAATTCCTACCTCAAGAAGACCTCAGATTCTAGTATTATCTGGTCAATATTGATAATTGGGTATGAATTAACATTTAAAATGGAAACCAATTAGCTGAAAGAAATCATAAACAGAGTGCAATGGAACAGGTTACTTTGTTAGATGGCACTGTAAATTATTCTCACAACAAGGTGCAAGGCAAGGATAAATGTGTTTAATTTTTTCTGCTTGGATCCTAGGCACCGTCTCTCAAAATCTATTAAGCTCAAAGTGGCTATGAATCATCACCGAAATGGTCATCCACCATCCATCTAAGCAGATTTCGTATTAATCATTCTGAACCCAAAGGATGTCCATTAAGAGCTCCTTCAAATCACTGAATAAATATGAGTATGGGGGTGGACTAGAGGCCTAAAATCTAATTCCACCTCCCACAGTGATTGCTTTCTGAGTAAAGGTGACCAGCAGTTGAAGTATGAGTACTACTGAGGATGCCTGGACAATATAGAATCAACTGAAAGAGTCAAACCTTCCCTTCGGGACCACCAGGCAGCAGTTAATTCCAGGACTGAGTCCCCTCTCGGTAACCACCTCCTACACCCTGTGTTCTGTAGAAGGTTACTTACATTGCCGTGACTACAGTAGGTCTTCAGACCAGGGTCCTGCCGGAGAGCAAAAATTGAAAAGTCCAGGCATGGTGAAAGGCAGCAACTGGTCAGGCAGTCCTTCCCTACCCCATCTTCCTTTTCACTAAAACACTGCTCTTGCGAGGTGACTGCACAGCACTCCACAACAAAATCACAGAGGTTAGAGGTGGTCTGATTTCATTCACAACTCCTCTAGTGGTTAGTTATGGTCATTTGTGGCCCAGAGGAAAGCAACAGCATTTGCTTGTACTGCAGATATGTGACAATTTTTTGTAACCAGTCAGAACTGGTTCTAGCCTTTCAAGCAGTTGTGTATGGTAACAGAATTGTACTGTCGTGACTTCAGAAATCAAACCTCAACATCCTAGTCTGGCAGGTGGTGCAAACCTGTTATCAGGTTGTATGGAACTGCTGCCAAAGACTTCAACAAACAGATTGATTACAGACCCCCTAAGCAGGCTAATTGCAGACCAGCAGAAAAAGAAAATAATGTTACATAAAATAGTGGTGTAATGTAGGCTATATAAGGAAAAGGAAAAATCCATCCAAGCTTCATTTTTGTTTGCCTTGAGCCTTGCAGATTGTTTTGAGTACATCCCTTCCCTACCTTAGGAGGATTAGACAATGATATTGGCATCTTTATAGAGAATCATAGAATCATAGAATAGTTAGGGTTGGAAAGGACCTTAAGATCATCTAGTTCCAACCCCCCTGCCATGGGCAGGGACACCTCACACTAAACCATCTCACCCAAGGCTCCGTTCAACCTGGTTTTGAACACCGCCAGGGATGGAGCATTCACAGCTTCCCTGGGCAACCCATTCCAGTGCCTCACCACCCTAACAGGAAAGAATTTCCTCCTTATATCCAATTTAAACTTCCCCTATTTAAGTTTTAATCCATTACCCCTTGTCCTATCACTACAGTCCCTAATGAAGAGTCCCTCCCCAGCATCCCTATAGGCCCCCTTCAGATACTGGAAGGCTGCTGTGAGGTCTCCACACAGCCTTCTCTTCTCCAGGCTGAACAGCCCCAACTTCCTCAGCCTCTCTTCATACGGGAGGTGCTCCAGTCCCCTGATCACCCTCGTGGCCCTTCTCTGGACTTGTTCCAACAGTTCCATGTCCTTTTTATGTTGAGGACACCAGAACTGTACACAATGCTCCAGGTGAGGTCTCACAAGAGAAGAGTAAAGGGGCAGGATCACCTCCTTCGACCTGGTGGTCACGCTCCTTTTGATGCAGCCCAGGATACAATTGGCTTTCTGGGCTGCAAGCGCACACTGCCGGCTCATGTTCATTTTCTCATCGACCATCACCCCCAAGTCCTTCTCTGCAGGGCTGCTCTGAATCTCTTCTTTGCCCAACCTGTAGCT
Source organism: Pezoporus occidentalis (assembly GCF_034315485.1). NCBI lineage: Eukaryota > Metazoa > Chordata > Aves > Psittaciformes > Psittacidae > Pezoporus > Pezoporus occidentalis. The sequence continues at coordinate 848,530 of NW_026914180.1, forward strand.
GTGCCTGGGATTGCTTGGTTCAATTTTTATTCTAATGGTAACATGACCGTCTTTGACCTGAGAGGTTAACTCTACTGGGAGCCTTGTAAATCCATACCAATAGGGTGAGAAGTCATGTAGGATATATGTATAGTTGCTCAGCAATGTACTTTGTTTACAAGAAATAAAGACTCACTCCTGTCTCTCTGAGGGTATTAGCATTTTAATCTGCCTATCCCCAGGTCTGTCAGTCCAGGGGTCTCTGTATTTAGGCTGTTTTGTTTCTTTGCTTCCATTCAGGACTGCAATTAAGCCTTCCAAGGATCTTGACCTATGGACTTCTTCAGAGCATTTAGTGTTCCTCCTCCCTTGAGCATTTAGTGTTCTTCCCTAACCCTTTGGAAAGCTTTCAAGGTATCATGTAAGGCATCACCTTATGTTGGTGTAAGTTCTTTTATGTAATGGATGGGATTTATCTCCCTAGGATTATATATCTAATACATGCACATGCACAGTTCAGCTCATCATCTTCATTTATAGGCAGTGATTCACTCAAATATGGGTAGATTTCAAATGACCTATTTTAGTTGTCTCTTTTTGATGAACTGCTGCCAACGCCTTACAGCCTTTCCTATGTATCTGATACAGAGAGATCCGGTCTTCAGAAACTTCATGGAAGTGTTTTATGCTGTAGAGTCAGACACAGTGTCTTGAAATTTGAAGTCCACAAAGCCAGTTCCCTTTTGCTGATCTGGACATTCCTTGAAAGTCCCTCTTACTCATCTGTAGCTTACAATAAGACAGAATAAATCTTCATCAACTTTTCTACAGTTTGCACTGCTGTTCAGAAGCAAAGATGCTTGAAGTTTAAAGTTATTTTCCACTTACCTGCAAACTGCAGCCCAAGGATCTGAAACATAGCACAAAGGCGCTTAAGTGTAGTTGGAACCTGATGAATTTATCACTGAAACCTCTTTTCATAGCAGAAAAATCAGTCCTTTTAAAAGACCATTGACATCTATATAAACCTTTTTCATTTATTTCATTTACCTTTGGATCAGGTTTTCTGGGAGTAAAATGTTGCATATGACCAAAGCAAGAACTTAATTTGGGTTATGTAGTCACAGTCTACTGAACACTGTGATTATTCTGTAGTCAGAGAGTACCTGTTGTCCTCTTGCCCCTCACTTGTTAACATTGTCTTGTGAGGGATTCTCTGGGGACAGAGTATGGCAGGGCCCCAGTAGTCTACTTCCAGCTTCTATTACCATGACAGCTCATTTAATCCTACTCTTTTTATCAGACCCTTCCTTTCTACCTACATTACTAGTATTGTATTTCAGCATTAAGTCAAAAAGCCCCAAGTGAATGGGCCCCTTTGTTCTAAGCACAGTGTAAATGAATCAAGCTCTCTTCCTCTCTGCTAATAAGACATGACATTTCTTTCAAAACCTGCTTTTTAATGTTGCTAAAGGCTCTTTCTTCAGCTAATTTCTAATTGATGGCTGCAAGAAATTAGCCATCAGCCAGCGCCTAGCATAAGTAATAGCAATACAAAGTTGATGTCTATTTTATCAAAAGCAGACCTATGCCTGGAGTAAATCTGATTTGACCACATGTTCAGAAACTGATTATTCACAGTATGCAAAGTGCAAAGAGCTAAAAAGAATTATTCTGAGAGGCTAACTTTGGAAGAAAAAGGCCAAGGGTCAACGCAGAGAGCTGAGTGCTCTGCTCAGCAGCACTTTGCCATATCAACAACCAAAGTTACATAGAGATGAAGGTTATAATTTGTATTCCTGAGGCTCTTTGTTAAGCTTTAACCACTGACAATAGCCTGTAGCATCTTTGGGCTATTACAGGCAAATGCTGTTAATTTCAGGTGATAGGTGTGCTGATGCTGACTCTAGGATATAGTACTGACTCTACAGATGCTTAATGGATAGACCTAGTTAAGCTAACATTTCTGAGTTCAATTGTAAGAGATAAATTTGAGTTTAACCTTTTCTGCTTGCCCTCTGGTCACATCCTAATTGCAGTGAATTATTCTGTCATTAAGGAATGCTTTGCACTCACCCTTGTCTTAAGTTCAGTCTGTTTCCATGTTCCCAGTCCGTTAGGAATGGCTCCAGCAGTACAAGCATTTTTGTTACTACTTTTTATCCTTTCTCAAAGCTTGTAAGCAAACCATATCATGAAAGCCATTCAGACAACTGCTTATTTAGGCTGGCGTCTTTATCTCCAGATGACTGTTTCTGACTTGATTGGTTTGAAGCACAAATGGTAAATCTAATCTGGCTTCACTGGCTGAATAAGTATCTGTTCACACCAGTTGCTCAGAAAATCTTTCCTATAAGGGCGATGAGGCACTGGCACAGGTTGCCCAGAGAAGCTGTGGGTGCCCCATTTGAGCAACCTGATCTGGTGGAAGGTGTCCCTGCCCATGGCAGGGGGGTTGGGACTAGATGATCTTTAAGGTCCCTTCCAACTCTAACCATTCTGTGATTCTATGATAAGTATCCCTTTGCCACTGAAGGTAGAACCATAATGGGTTTGAAAATAGTGGGCAACCAGGAAAGTGCAACACCATGACACATCTTTACACTGTTTCTCACGTTTCAAGAAGAGGGTTCAATGAGCCAGTGAGGTCAGTTGGATTAGACAGTGAAAGTCAACATTCCAGGCTGGCTTCTACTGTAGTCATATATGACTGTGTCAGCCCATCCTGACTGTGGCTATCTCATTTAACTCATTTTATAAACTGAGTCATCTTGTACCTAGTACTTCATAATGAGAAGCTCTTCCAGAAATCCCATGCACTATTGTTTACAATTATTCTTATCCTTATCTCAAATTCATTTATGCTCCTGGAAGTGCTGTATTTTAATTTTAATTCCTCTTTCACTGGATATTCACTCTTCCCCTTCTCCATGCAAGCAGTCCTATTCCCTCATAATCTTTATTTTACTAGGGTCTGCCTCACCCCTGTGAAATGTCAAAATCACTATTTTATATTGAAACAATTGATTCAAAATCAAAAGAAAGTGTATGTGGCACTCTTCTCACCTTACTATAAACATCTGCATCTACTTGTCTTGAATGTCAGATCAAGCAGCACAGATCACACGTAGTTGAGAAAATAATCAAAGAAAGAAATCCTCAGGTCCAATTTGCCCAGTCTGTGCCTTCTAGAAGGGCTCTGATTGATAGAAAAGCCACATTTCCACATTTAGCACTCCCCTGAGAAGGCACCGAAGAGGGCAATTGCAAAACTGTTTTCCAGTGTATGGAGTGTATTTCATGGACAAAGCTGGTAATCAGAGGGCACTGTTTGGTGCCAGATCACAGCACTTCAGAGGTTTTAAGTAGTTATGCTGCAGACTATGGATCTAAGTCCCTGAAGGCCCACCAAGACCTGAGATGATAGAAACCATCTGAGAGAAGTGCAGATCCCCCCTTCCCATGACTTCCTTGTGAACTGTTGTGTGGTTTAACCATCAGGGTATTTTCCTGTTCATCTAGGACGCCTAATACTGAGTGTGTGTGGTTTGGTGGGAAATACCTCTGTACTAGAGCTCATCAACTCATTTGAGCACCCATTAAACAGCATGTTGGAGCTGTTCTGAAGTGGGGTTGGGTGTTCCTTATGTTTTGAGTAGCCCTCACACTGCACCTGAAGACAAGAACCAGGTTTTACAAGAAATGGAGAAAAGCAGTGGCTGTAGAGCTTCAGACAATTCGATTTAACAGCATCTTCCCTGCAGTCCTGGTGGTGATTGCATATACACCCAGGATGGCTTTGCTCTACCTCGGTCAGGTGCTGGTAGCTGAGAAGCTGTGTCAGCATGTTTCACACAGGCTGTGTAAGCTCATCCCAGGCCTTGTACAGTTGCTATGGTAGCTGAACCACATCAAGGTCTACTCTACAACAACATCACTGCTATTAATACCCAAGCGTTAGCCTGCTGGTGGTAAAATGGGAATAAGAGCACTCCTTTACTTTTGAGGGATGCTCTGAAGATAAGTACATTAAAGACTGAAAAACATTCAGGATAAGATATCAATATTGTTTAAATTTAGCTAAATTTATAATTCAGACATCTAAAACAGAGCTAGTTGTCTAGACTCATTTTAAAACTAATGAAAGGAAATAGCTATTTTTCATCTGACCACAGTATCTGGCCTACCTGGGACATCTACTTTAGGAAGAGATGAATCATGCTCTTCAATCATATTGGTTGGTGCTCTGTTGGTCAGGAAGTCAGGAAGCTGTGGGTCAGTAGCTGAGGTATTATGTCTCTTTTATATTATTTATAACCCCACCTTCTAATGTGGTTTTAGAAAAGGAGATCTGGCTAGATATACAGGTTACATGTAAAAATACTCTTTTTTTTTAAAGTGCATTGGATTCCAGGTTGGCAGCAGAATGTCAACGTCCTTTCCAAGTGCGATAAGTATAATTACCCATTGGCTGTCCAGGAAGCTGGACCCAGATTCATCTCAACTGATTTTGTAAGCTTACCTCGTTGCCTAGGTTAGGGGTCTCAATTGATCTTGCCAAAAAAAAAAAAAAAAAAAAAAAAAAGTATCCAGAGATTGTTCTAAATGTTTCATTCCAGATTCTGACTTTGAATCTTCTCTGCCAGTGATTTGGCAGGAATTGGTTACAGCCTGTGTTAGGAGTATATCAAGCCTTCCCTCCCACTGTGTGTAGGCTAGGATTCCTGTCACTTGCCTTTCTTTTGCTTATATACATATATATTTGAGCCAGGGTTCCTGGCCTCACACTATGGTCCATGAAAAAAAAAAAAAAAAAAAGAAAAAAAGGCATTTCAAGATTTCTCTGGCCTATTTGTAGCCATGTGCTTGAGGATAACCTGTTGACTGTAGAAGTAGCTCTCCACTGCCTGTAGAAAATGCTCACAGGGATTAGGTCAGGTCTGTCTGTGTTGTAGACTCAAATGTTTAGTTAAATGATATGTGATTATTCATATACAAGGGACACAGAGGCAACTATAGTCCCTGTGATAGGTCACTCTAAGACCTCCATCAGGTACATCCATCTTGAGGGCTTGATCCAGTTGCCTAAGCTTAGACATTTATTGCCATTTGAAATGCCCTGGACTATTTAAGAGGTGAGATATATGAGACATATGAGATATGGGAAACCCATGCTGTTCCCAGAGTGCAGTACCCAAGAGAATATCAAGTGAATGCCCTTTTTTAGGCAGCTGAATCAAGCCCTGCATGTTTCAGTGTTTACACATACCACCATTTGTCTCAATGCTGTCTAGTGCCCTTTACAGAGAACCCCTGTGTATTCTAAGTGGTCATGTTCTTTTCTTTTGTTTTTTCACCAGGTCCGTTCTGCTGCCAGGAAAAGATGGCACCGCTGGCAAGACCATCACTCCCTCCGAGTGCGTGTGGCACGTGCCATGTCTATCCCCACCTCTCCAACACGAATCAGCTTCCATAGCATCAAACAGACCGCAGCCGTGTGATAAGCCCTCACATACACGTGCACCTGGTGGCCTTCAGGGTTCTTCTTTCTTCACTCTTCCGATGCCCCTTTCTTCAAACTTTCTTCCTTTATTCTTCACTGATCTCTTTTGCAATGAGGTGCCCATCATATTTCTGTGGACTCTCATCTCCTGTATTTATGATGCTGCTTTAAGGCAACCAGGCAAAGGCCTCCTGAAGTAAGTGGTGGCGAAGCAGTTTCAAAGAAGAAAGAGATTCAACACTGACTGCACCTTGTGGAAGTTTGCAGTACAAAGTCTAAAACAGCACACTGGCTGGAACAATACTTTCTTTTTCACCTTTTGTTTGTTTGTTTGTTTGTTTTTCCCTTCTGTATTGTGGTGAACAAGAACTGTTTTTAAAATACTGCCCATCTCACCCTCTACATTGTATTCCAAATGATTTCAACAGTTTTGTGTATAGATAGCCCATGCCTTTCTTGTTCCTTTGTAAAAATTACTTCTCTGCAAAACTGTCATTTAAGAACATGTGGCAGCAAGAAAAAGAGCATCTGCAAGGCAGTGTGAAAAACCCAAGTTTATCTACCTTCCTCATTTCTCCCTTTGATAGACAGGGAGTTGTCCAGGGCATCACTGGATTGTTTAACACAGGGCACTTTGCCTTGCAAGAACCATGCTCTGTTCATACAGAGAATTTCAAAAAGGACAGCAATATCTCTAGTTAGCTCTATAAAATATTTTTTTTCCTCTTAGCCATGTGCTTTCAACACAATGTAAGCAGTCTTTGGATAGTCTTTGTGTTTTTTCAGCTAAGGGGATTGGGGTGGGGAAGGACAACAGAACATGTTTTCTGGGTTTTAAAAATATAAAAGGGAAGTGCTGTAAAAATAATGAGGAGAGGAAGTTTGCATTATGAGGATAGTGCTACATGCTGCACCAAGATTATCTATTGAGCATTTTGAAGTAGAGCAGATGTATCTACTAGGCTTTTTATGTGATGTTCAAAAATACTGTATATTTTCAGTAATAAACACTACTCTGGGTTGGTTTCAATAAAATAAGGTATCATTTTCTTTACTCTGGAAAGGAAGAGGAGACCTATCTTGAGAATGGTTTTGTATCTAAGATGAGGGAAAGAAATCCTGTGTGATAGTGAGCCAAGAACAATTTGATGATAAAATCTGAGCAAGAGGGGATGCCTCCTTTCTCATCTCATGGTGTTACACTGAGTCTCTGTCCCTCTGTGCTCCGCTTCTCTCCATTGGGTTTTGCAACAGCAGAAAAAAAAACCAAGTTGTGTAATATATTCTCCATCACCTGTATCTTACAAGTGATGGAGTAATTTGCTCTTTCCCCTTTAGCATGCTTATTCTGAATTTTCTTCACATGTTTTAGAGGACTTTGCAGCACAAGCTGGATTTAAACTTTCAGATCTAAACTGATTTCTCACTAGCTTTTAGAAGGAGTATGTAAGGCTGGAAAATATCTTGGAAAACACTGATGTTAATGCCCTGATTTTGGAGGCATCCTGTCCTAATAGCTCAATCACATTCAGCTTTGAGCTGATTGACAATGCACAGCAAACTTCATAGAATCATAAGGTCCTAGAATGGTTTGTGTTAGAAGGGACCTTAAAGCTCATCCAGTTCCAACCCCCTGCCATGGGCAGGGACACTTTCCACTAGACCACGTTGCTCAAAGCTCAAAAAATCCAATCTAAGCCATTCTTCCTAAACAAATTAAAATTTTGTAATGTTTGCCCCTCCTAACTCTCATTTGGATTTATGTGCCTCAGTGAGGTAACTGAGGGAGAAGAGATTGGAGATTCTGTCTAGTTAGACCTATCATCTCTGCCAAGGAGGAGCAGGGAAAAGTCTTCACATAGCCTTGCATGTGGCACGCCAACTAGCATGATAGATCCCAGTGTGGCGGAGATAACAACTAAGACTGCAATTGTGCCTGCCTATGCCATTCACTGCTGTCAATGCCCTTAGTTCTGCAAAGTGATGCAAACCTTCAGCTGGGAAACAAAAGTGCCTGATGAGAGAGGACTGTGTCAGTGCTTTTATTCATTTTGTATGCATCACCATAGGGATGCACAGTCTCATGGCATTTGTGTTTGAAGGGGCAGATATGCATATATACAGGTTAGAAATGTGTGGATTGAGTACCTCTGCATTTGCTCTGTCTCTAGGTCAGTCTGAAATGAAAAAGGGATTTGCAATACAACAGAAGTTGCAGATTATTGTTGCTACCAGCAGTGTAATTTCACAAAAAATAAAGTCCTTTTTCCTATTGGTATTTGTCCAAAGCAGAGATTTGCAGTCCTTCCAGGATTGGACCCTGTTTCAAGCCATCATGGTGGGCATAGAGCATTAATGACATACTGCTTATGTTAATGCTGAAGTGATTGCCATTCTAACACATGCACTACCCGTGTTTGTTTTGCCATGGAAGTTTTCTGAAGTCTGTCAGGCCTGAGGTACTGGCAGCCACAGCATATTTTTCCTAGAGCACTGTGATAGAAATCAAGTTTGAATTTCTACTATCAGCTTTATAAAAGCAAGATTTCAGACCATCCCAAAAAAAGCAATAAAATATTATTTTAAGGGCAGCTTTACTTTTTTGTCAGAGAGTGCAGAGCAGATAGGTGGATGATAGAGATATAGACAGGTGTAATTCTGAACACAGCATATCTTGGGGGGTCATAAAAGCCAGGATTTAAGAAAAAAAGCTGAGGGTTTCCTATCTGAGATTGGACACATGAGGCTTGACATATTATATAGAGAGAACTCTAGCTTTTCTGCACATGGTTGCCCTGTAGACAACCTAGGACTGGCTTGTAGGCTGCCTAACCAGTGGGCACCCTACCCTCTGGTCGGAACAAGAAATGAAATATGTGTGTTCTGGAGCTCATGTTCTGATCCCTCTGGAGTCACAAGCTGCGGCACATATCAGTGAGCTCTCTTCATTTGCAGGTTGGTCACCATCAGCCTGTTTTCTAGTCCCTGGAAGGATTCCTTACCTTTGAAGTCCTGAGAAAGACTCTTACTGGTATGAGTAAAATAGATGTCAGGCTCACACTTGCCTTCTCAGTGTCCCTTTCTCATTCCAGATAAAAAGGCAATTCCTATCTTTCTGTCTTCCACAACAAGGACCACGCAGACCTTACAGCAATCAAGTTCTGATGAAAGCTGCCATAGAAACGGAGTGGAAAGTAGTCTCCAAGGAAATAGTGCTTTGAACACTGTTTCCTCTAATCTATCAAGTGACCAATATTACCTTATTGCTTCCTTAAGTTTACTTGTCTGCCTGTATCCTTCGTTTGGTTTTATTAGGTGCAGTTAAGATCCTACTCAGTACCATAACTATGAGTTAATATAGCTCACGTTAGCAATGAAAACAACCTGCCCTTTACATTTCAGGGCTGAAAAGATAAGATCCATCCTCAGTTTTCCTCACTGCTGTGGACATGCACCCAGCCCTGAAGTACAAGTGCAGTACAGCAATACTTCCACTGGACTGGTCCCTTTCCCCTGTGGTGGAGTTTGGGTTTTTTTCTCAGGAGACACAAAACACAACTTTGTGGGCACAAGCTGCATCTGCCATTGGAGTGCATAGCCAGAGTGACCCACTATTATCTTTGTGCTATGCAGCCTGCCCTTTGTCAGATGACGCTTTGCTAATACTGTAGGGAAGGGGTCATCTTAGTCACATCTCTCCAGCAGTAGTCCTAATACCAGCCCCTGTGGAATGCCACTGCTCTCCACCTAGACATTGAACCATTGACCAAAGCTCTTTGAGTGTGACTATCCAGCCAAATCCTTATCCACCAAGTCCATCCATCAAATCCATGTCTCTCCAGCTTGGAGACAAGGATGTCATGCAGGACAATGCCAAATGCTTTGCAGAAGTCCAGGTAGGTGCAGGTGAGGACCAACTGGCTGAGGAGCAGTCATCTGGAAGAGAACCCAGGGACCTTGGTGGATTCTGAAATGAAGGCAAGCCAGCTGCTGGCCTGACAACGACGATGGATAACAGCAGTCTGGGCTGTTTTGAGGGAAGTGATTATTCCCCTTGCTTTGCACTCATTAGGCCTCATCTAGATGCTGTGCCCACTTTGGGTCACCTAGTACAAGAAGACATTAATAAACTAAAGCAGTGTCAGCCCCAGGCCACAAAGAGGCTCAGGTCTAGAGCACTTGCCTTGTGCACATAAAGCCAGAGCAACTGCTTAAGCACAGGGAGGAGGAGACCCAACAACAGCTTGGCAGTACCTACAAGGAGATCACTGAGGTGACAGACCAAGGCTTTTCACAATGATGCATGGCAGGAGGACAAGAGATAACAGACTTAGACTGAAACAAGAAAGGACCAAATCAGGTGTAACGAGAAAGTTTTTCCTCAGAAGAACAGTTAAGCAATGGGACAGGTTTTCCAGGGAGGGTGTTCAATCTTCATCTCCAGAGATTTTGCAAGACCCAGCTGGATAAAGTCCTGAGCAACTTGGTGTGCAGTCATAGCATATGATATGGAAATATGCTCATGCCTCCTACCTTCAAAAAAGGCTTCTTCGTGTGGTTTCTCCTGGGAGGGATGCAAAGATGAATGAAGTCACATTTCTTTGCACAAAACTATCTCCTTTACATTGTAATACCTTTTAAAGCCTTATGTCCCTTTCAACAAAAGTTTTTGGATCAGCAGGAAAAGTCTTAGCTATGCCAGGAAAATGGTTGTGGGTATGATGGACTGACAGCCTCTCTCTCTGTGTGTATGTGTGTTTATGTACCAGTGTATGCAGATGTACATACACATCCAACTGTCTATGTATGTGTGAATGTATGTCTCTGTGTGTGAAGAAAACTGGTCAAGTTCGTTCCGATTTGTAGCATATTATGTAGGAAGAAAACAAGACTTCATGTGTTCAGTGAATCATTATGGAAATGAACAACTATGAACACTTAAGTACTTGAAATAGAACTCATAAAAGGTCTTCCAGGAAAATGTAGTGCTGAGTGTTGCAGATAATGCATGTGCCAACTGACATCTGAGAGCAAGTATAAGCTTGTTGTGGATCTGGACTAATTGCTTCCTTCTGACACAATTAAAATCTTTTCTCACTCCTCCTTTGCAATAAATCCCCAGTCCCAGCTTGCAGCAGAGACAACATGTTGCCTCATCCTGACTACTCCCTGTGGGAGTCAGTGATGCTGAACTTCATTTCTTTGGATATGGGGATATCAGCTCAGGGATTTTTGGGTGCCATCACATGACATGTACCACCAGTTGATCAGGCCCAGTCATCAGGGGATTATGAAAGGCAGGTCCTGCTTGACTAACCTGATCTCCTTCTATGACAAGGTGACCTGCTCAGGGGATGAGGCCGTGGATGTTGTCTTTACCTCAATTTAAGCAGAGCTTTTGACACCGTTTCCCAATGCATTGTCCTAGAGAAACTGGCTGCTCATAGCTTGGATGGGCTTATGCTTTGCTGGATGGCCAAACCCAAAGGGTGGTGGTGACTGGAGTTAAATCTGGTTAGTGGTGTTTCTCAGGGCTCAGTACTGGGACCAGTTCTATTAATGTCTTTATCAATGGTCTGGACAAGGGAGGCAAGAGACCTAGACATGAGACCTAGACACAAGACCTAGAGCACCCATGCACTGGAAGAAGGGAAGATGTGCCTCCAGGGCTTGGAGGAGAGTATGGCTTAAGGGCCAGAGAGAAAAATGGAACCTGACTTTATGGCCAGCTGGAAGTCTAATTTCAGGTGAGAGTCACTAGAAGGAACACAGCGAATAGTCAATGTTGACTGGAAAACTCTTCCCAGTGTGGGGAAAAGCTCAAGGGAGTCCAAGGAGAGTGCACAAAGATGGCTATCTTCATGGCACCTTGAAGGAGCCTTTGACCCTGGTCTTTGGTCAGCCTCACTTTTTCTGCAGTGTTGGTACCTACTTCTGCTGCAGACAGCCATGACAAGGCTTTCCTTTTAGTACATGGGAGAAACAAAGCACTTTTGGGATTACAACCCTCTGAGTTCACTGCCCAGAAAATGGTATTTCCCTGTTTGGAAAGGATATTGTAGGTTCATGAGTGTGAAGGTTTCACATAGATCCTTCAAATGTTCATAGAATAGTTCACTTTATTCCCTTTCTCATTTAATGCCATAGAGCTGGAAGATAACAAGCATCTCAGAAGAAACTTTTGTAAAAGAAATAGACCATATCTTGAAGCTGTGGACTGATGGCAAAATATGTAGTTAAAAACATGCGTCATCTGGGTAGTCCTGTTGGATTCTACATTGGTTTCTTAAGTTTCTCCACTTGCTAATAAGTGTCATAGAAAGAAAGCATTTCTGCTAAGTTTAATTACCATAGAGCAGCATTACAGTGACCTTAAGCTATGAGAAGCCAAAGTTTTTAAAAAGAACTCATAAAACTTTAATGAGTTTCCTAGATGCTAACAAATGAGACAGCTTCCAAGAAGGCGATGTGAGCTCTGCAGTCTCCAAAGGCTATGGAATGAACCCTCTGACCCTTTTGACACATCTTTCCTCTGTGCTTCCAGGCTGCAAGGGGTCATGTCAAAGGCTGAACCAATTAATTGCACTCTGGATATTGGCATATGTCAAATGAGTGATTCAGTATTCTGGGGTGGAAAAATGACAAATTATAAAGCTGCTGGCAAAGTCATAAGAAACAGCATCAGGACCCTGCAGGGATGCTTTCCTCAGGGTCCAACAGTATTGTGTTTATTGGCACGGTGAGCTGCCCAATGCAGACTGAGCAGGGAATAGTGGTTAACCTGGGTCATCCCAACCCTCACCAGTCACATCCAGCCTGAAAGCACGTTTAGACAGTAGAAATTCTGAATGTCCTTCAGTTGGCTTGTCCATGATGTAGCAGTTGACTCATTTTGACCTTGGGGATGCTTACTGATAGCTGTTTTACAGCTCAGCAGTTCAGCCAGAGGCCAACTGATCAGCTGCCAGGTCAACTCGTGGGTCCTGACTGATCACTTAATGTCCGAAACAGAAATTGCTTCTTCCCCTAGTACAAGGGTGAAGCAACATCTAAGCCTCACCCTTGTACTCAGGAGCAGTATGCAATCAAAGTAATGCAAGCCACAAGGTCAACACAACTGCTTGTTTGTGAGATCTGGTGATTGCCATGGTTTTATATCTCCCAGGGATTTCTGCAAGTCTCCTTGCCCAGCAACCAGATGGAGATTGGCCTCAATTCTGTTAATCATAGAATTATAGAAGAGTTTGAATTGGAAAGGACCTTTAAAGGTCATCTAGTCCAACCACCCCACAATGAATAGGGACATCTTCAGCTAGATCAGGTTGCTCAGAGTTGTGAGCAGGTACCTGCGTGCAAGTATTTCAGATAAGTCATCAGGTGTAGGGCAGCCTTTCTTTAACAAAAGTATCGTATAAGCTTTTGGGGAAAAAAAACCAACCCAGCCAACCAACCACAAATCTAGTCACCCTATGCTGTTTTGCCACAGTAACAACTCGAGTGAAAGCTGAAGTTCACTTTGAATATCTAGTGATGGCTTTTAATAGCCTTCTCTTTGTTTGCATGTATGTATATGAGCACACATGGTTTTTCGATCCTTATGTTTACTTAAGAAGATGTCTCATGGCTAAAACATGACTCCCAGACCAAGCAACACTCAGCAACCAATCAAGTGTTGGACTGGGAGTAGGACCCTTATGCACTCTTCCCACTTCTGTTGTAGACTTCCCAAGTGGCTTCAAGAAAGTTTCTTTCCATATCTGCTTGTATTAATTTCTCTCTGCTCTTGTCTAGCTTGAGCACTTAGACTGGAATCCCACTGGGGTACAGACTTTTCTCAGTGGCTGTCCATATAGCATCTAGCACAGTGTGGGCTTTTTTTCAATGTGCAACACTAAAATACAAAAAAAAAAAAAACAACCCATAATAATAGAGGTTTACAGTTCAATCCACGTGTGAAACATACCATTCAACAATGGGTCGATATTGTGCATCTGTGTGCGATGTAGCATGGGCATCAGAATTGTGAGCTGTTGTGCGAATAGCAAGCTCCTATTAGAGGCAGTATGGTAACAAACACAGTCATCCAGTAGCAATGTACATTTTCCATGCTATTGGCCAAATGTGTAGTGGGCTCTAAGCATGCAGATAGACACCTAAAGGGATTTTCAGGCATTCTAGTATAGATTGAGTACTTAATTCCCATTGATTTCTGGTGGAGTTGAATGCATATCAGAGTGAATTGACTTGCAGTAAATATCCTTGTAGGTGCTCATCTATTTTTCAGTGTATAAGTGCTCTTTTGAAACACATCTGACAGGTCTTCTGAAAATATCCTTTGAACTGGATGGGTGGGCTCTCCTGGACCTCAGCAGGCTTTGGCTAGATACACCTGTATCCCAATGAACAAAACCAGCCATGACAGCACAGTGCCCAGCTGCTGAGTGCAACCACTGGTGATGAGTCCCCCATTCACTCAGAAATCTCCATTGTTTCATCACTGCAAAAACATTAATTACAGTCACCAGTTGGTTTCTTTTGTTTTGATGATTTAAATCTGATCTACTTAGAACTCAGAAGAAAAAGATCAAGCTTTTGAACCCAGTATCACATACCTTGGGAAAAGAACAAGTGGGAGGAACAGCACTGCTCCTTTTCTTGAAGCTGTTTTAGATTTCTTTTCTGGTGGTATAGATGAACATACAAAGAGGAAAAACCTCTGTTATTTTTCACTTGCTCTTTTTAATTTAGGTGAGTGGGCTTCTTTTTTTTCTCCTCAGATTTTTTTTTGTAGGGAGCGTTTCCATTTTGCGCAGATAAATACGTGCAAGTGGTATCATTTCTATATTCAGCAACATCACCAACTCAGTTTAGGTCACTGAACCAAAACATGATGTTTTTTCCAATAGATAGCAAATTCATGTCTCTAGCCCAAAAGGGAATTTCACAGGAACTGAAGATATTTGCAAAACTGGGTTAAATGAGGCAATAATTTTTGTTGAAGGAAAACAAGTTGCTCAAAATGCTGTTACTGGTGACTAAGAACTGTATTTCACATTTTTTAAAATTGTCATTTTTATTTTGACCAAATTCTTCATAAAATAAAGTAAAATCCAAACCCCAAAACAATTCCTATGTCAAATCACAGGAAGCTCTTTGCATGGTGCTTCCTTCTGTTTTTCCTAATTTCTCTAGCATTTGTGGGTCAGCAGAAGAGGCTGAGAGTACTTCTGCAAATGTCTACAGACTCTAGTCCTACCATGAACACCTTGCAAAGATGGGCTTGTAAAAATGGGATATCATATCTTAGACTCATGGAATGGTTTAGGTTGGAAGGGACCTTAAAGACCGTATGTTTCCAACCCCCTGCCACAGGCAGGGACATATTCCACTAGACCAGGTTACTCAAAGTCCCCCCCAGGCTGGTCTTGAACACTTCAAGGATGAAGCAGCTTCTCTGGGCAACCTGTTCCAGGGCCACACCACCCTCACAGGAAAGAACTTTTTCCTAATATCTAATCTAAATCTCCCCTCTGTCAGTTTAAACCATTCCCCCTTGTCCTACCACTACCTGCCCTTGTTGAGAGCTCCTCTCCAGATTTCTTGTCAGCCCCTTTAGGCACTGGAAGCTGCTCTGAGGTCTCCCCAGAGACTTCTCTACTCCAGGTTGCATAAGCCCAGCTCTCTCAGCCTGCCTTCATAGCAGAGGTGCTCCAGCCACCTGATCATCTTTGTGGCCTCCTCTGGACTCCCTCCAACAACTCCATGTCCTTTGTATGTTGTGAGCCCCAGAGCTGGAAGCAGGACTGCAGGGGGGGGGTCTCAGCAGAGCAGAGTAGAGGGAGAGAATCCCCTCCCTCAGCCTGCTGGCCACGTTTCATTTGATGCAGCCCAGCATATTGCTGGCTTTCTGGGCTACGTCAATTCAGAGGTTAGAACAACAAGGACCAACCTACTGGGTAAGACAACCTAGCGAACAACCTGCCTAGAGGAGGGGAGAGATGGTTGATCTGAGGAAAGGCTTGTTAAGAAAAAAACAAGGACTGGATGCAGAAACTATATAGATCACCTGCTACCCTCAGTAGGTACATGCTGCAATGACTAAATGTTTTGAAGGCATAGGACTCTGCAGGGAAAACCATCAATCCTGGGGTTTGAGTAGGAAAGTGAGATGTGCTGTGCACAAGTCATTGCCTGAATAAGCAGCACATGACAATGACACAAATATTCAATGTTGTAATCAGTGAGGTTGCTTGCAGGTTTTATTTCAGCTTTGCTGCTTTGCATTTTCTCATTTTGAGCTACTCCCTTTGCGTGTTCTACACGCTCACTGATAAAGATCTGTGACTAGCAATATGTCTTCCCATTTGTGCTGTTCTTCAGGTTAACCTTGACCCTGTTAACAATATCTGGCGGGCTCATCTTCCTTCTTTCCCCCACTTGGTGTACACAGGCTTTAAAATCATTTTTGCTTTGGTCAGCACTGACAAGTATTGGGAAGTTGCTTGCAAAGCAATAAAAAGTTGCATAAAAATGTTTTCTCAAAGTTGCCAACATCATAATTCTTCTAGGAAGCATGTAGTTCCCTCTCCTGCTGAACTCATAAAGGCAGATATCCAGATCCAATCTACCACCCCCTCCAACTCTCTGTGCTCCTAAGGATTGAAAGGAAAGCCTCAGGCTTGTGCAGATCTAAAACTCGTCATGTGACTCCACCAATAAATCATCCCTTCCCACACTTTCTGAAATGATATTAGCTTCTAGCCACAAGACATTTATGATTCATATGGGACAGGCTTCTTGTGAAATGATTGCAAGCACTCACATCTGCAGCATAAAACCAAAAGACTGTGCAAAGACAATTAAAAAACAAATACATCAGACCTCCAGGTCCCTGTTTCAGCAAGGAAGATTTACATGCTTTTCCCTGTCAATTACTCATCAGCATAAATTTGAATGGTGTTATTTATTAGTTGTTCCTATCTGAATCAACAATCCAAACAATCAAACTATCTCAGCACAGTTATTTCACTCTCTACACATAATTTGTTGCCATGAGAGTGTCTGTATACCCCTCGAGTATGCTATATATATCCCGTCTGGGCCCATACTGAAATGAGAATCTTTTGTTTGCCAGGGCCAGAGTAACATCTGTATCCAGAATCACATGAACAACTCACCTTATCATGCTGAATGTCTGTAGCTGCTGTTATACAGAGGGTATTCACTACATGGGATTCAAAACGGGCTTTCAAAAGGGTTGCCATTTCCCAAGTATCTTTTTGCTGTATGACAACGCAGCAAGCTTCCTGGCTCACCTGTGTCCCAACCTACAGAGACATCTCAAGTCCACAGCAGGAGCAGCATACCAAGCACCCTGGTTCCTTCCTGTCTCTGGGGGCAGATAAAGCTCACAGCTCTCCACTGGGATTCACCTCCCCGAGAAGGGCACCTAGGCTTAGGTGTCAGTATGTAGGTATGTCCAAGCAGCTGGTGCCTTTATCCTCCTGGGAAGTAGTAGAAGTCTCATCCATGGAGCAAGCTCAGCCCAGAGGGTTGTTTATCCTGTGCACATGTAGGTGCTTGCTTTTGGGTGACCCCAATAGCTCCCACAGGCTGTATTAACAATATTCCCAGAGGCTATGAGAGGGGTTGGAGGCTGGTACAGACTCCTGTGGGTTAAAAAGAGGTATCTCCTGAGCTAAACCTCAGAACTTGGTTGACTGACTTGTCTAAACATACCTGCTAAGTATCACCTGAAGTGGCCTAGGATGCCTGAGACACCTACATGGGGTGGCAGGGTAAGAAACCAAATGAGGCAGGGTTCTGAAGGTGCTAGACACCAGTAGGTGAATCACTTGTGTGGGGATCTTCTGTATCACAAGTACCACATCACATTGCTGTTTAAATGAGAACATATTATTAAAAAGCTACCAAGCTAAGCCTGTAACTTACTTCTATCTACCTTCTCATTCACCACAATGTCTTTCTGAGAGATTAATATACTGGTTAGAGCACTGACTAATTTACCCACTAAAGTTGACCAGCTTCATCTGCGTTGGATCTGAATTGTTCTGTTGCAGAAACCATTTTAGGATTAGTGACTTTTTTATCTGTCAGATATTTTAGTTTTTAAAAGGAAAGTTGTAATGAACTTTATGTGCTTACCTTTGGTAGCTCCACCTGAGGATTCTGTCCCTAAACTATCCTGCTCTACAATAAAATGTCAATATGAAAAATTCCTTCCACTGGAAGAAGCTGCATTCAGTATTACAGATCAATTACCTCTCAAATGTTGGAGGAAAACCCGCTCCTACTCAGGCTATTTAGTGCCTTTGACAACAATACATTAATAGTTTCATTGTTCTAAGAACAACTGCCCTTTCCAGACTTACACAGAGCAAGACATCACGCTGCTTTGATGAGGTAAACAAGGGCATGCTTGCATCTTTTCTTTGTGATACTGAAAGAGCACCAGCAAAGCAAAAGCCAGAAGCTGAAGTCCGAAATGTATGTACTGAAGTGAAAAATGTCATCACCATGGTCAGATTGCAGATTACTTTTGTATTTGTCAATAAATTCTACACAGACTCTCCTCCTGCAGCTCATATGCATGAATATTATTGTTAGCTCTCTACTACTTTCTCCTACCAAAATCAGTGCCTATAAGGATGCAGGGGAGGGACTCTTCATTAGGGACTGTAGTGACAGGACAAGGGGAAATATGTTCAGACTTAAACAGGGGAAGTTCAGGTCAGATATAAGGAAGAAGCTCTTTACTGTGAGGGTGATGAGGCACTAGAATGGGTTTCCCAAGGAAGCTGTGAATGCTCCATCCCTGGCAGTGTTCAAGGCCAGGCTGAACGGAGCCTTGGGTGTCACGGTCTAGTGTGAGGTGTGCCTGCCCATAGCAGGAGGGTTGGAACTTGATGATCTTAAGGTCCTTTCCAACCCTAACTATTCTATGATTCTATGATTATCATTTTATATCAAGCCAAAGAAAACTGATTTGCATTTACTTAACCTCTCCTGTACCTCCATCTCTTCATTTGAAGTTGAAATGCTCTGACTATTGTGCATTAGTCACCCAGTTTTCTTCTCTTTGCCGTTTCCTAAATTAAGACTTTTATTTATTTTATTCTTTTATCTCAGCATTGGACAGCACTAGTTAAAAAGAGAGAAAGCCCATGTTGTAATGTCCCTTTCTGCTGTGATGACTGAATCAGCACAGTGCAGTCAGCAGAGACCAGCACACTTGCAGACCAAGATAGATGAAGGTTTGGTGCTGCAACAAGACAAGCTGGCTTGAATTTCATTTCAGGGACTGGCAGTGTAAGGAGAGGAGGCAGCAGCAAAGAACAATGACTGTGAGGTAACAAAGGGATGGACAAAGAGGAGCTTGCTGTTACATATTCTGTAGTACAAGCAGGAGTCACAAGCTGAGATATCAGTCCTCAACCCTCAGCACTCCTACAGGCAACATAAAATAGCACTGTCTGGGGTTCACTGTCATCAAATTATTTCTCAGGAATGAAAAATAATATGTGTATTTCTTTGGAAAGAGCCAAAGAAAGTGGTGACCACTTGAGTGTGGGGATTTTTTGCTGTTTGCTTTCAGTGCCCTCTGCTTTTATAGTATGATTAAGCTATATGATTTTTTTAAGAAAAAGTAAGTATGATTTTTTTTAAGAAAAAAAGAAAGAGAATGAAAGTTATGAAATAGTTATAATTCATACACAAGGCCAAGGAAAATGTTCTAAAGTTACAGAGCAGTTTTCCATTGTAAAACCACAGCTGGAGACCTGATGCAAAAACTGCATTAAAAGCAACTCTGAGCCTTTATCTAACTCAGGTTTTGGGCTGTATGCATCAATCTCTGGATCAGACGTATGCCTGGTAGGCAAGTTAGAAGACAGTATCCCTTGTGAAAATGGAGACAAGAGAAGGCAGTGGTCCCCCTGTGGGTTCAAGCAATACGCAGCTCGGACATGGCTCCATCTGCCCAGCCCAGGAAACCAGCAGTGTTTGCACAAAGCCTCCTTTGGGGCTTCCATTCTGGGGCTACCTCTGCACCTAACTATGTTTTTGGATACAGCTAGAATCTCCCTTGTGCTCATGTAATATATTTCAATGCTTAGCCCTGTTAGTGAAAAAGTACAATGGCTTATGTCTCGTCTAAGTTACAGTTTCTTCCTAAATAGACTGGGGGATTCACCTGAATGTAGATGCTGGTTTGTACAGTCTGTGGAGCCCAGGCTCCAGAAGTAAGTAACTAACAGGCTCTGCTTGTGCAGAAAGCTTAAAAATCAGGTCTCAGATGAGGACAGCAAACTGCCATTTGTCCATCCCTTCATTATTTTGCATTCTGTTTAGCCACTACTGCCTCTCCTTACACTGCCAGCCTCTGAGATGCTCTTGTCCCATTACAGCACAGAATCCAGATGTGTCTAGACAGTGGCCATGACAATCCCCATCTGACTTCAGTGAATTTCTCTGCTTCTTTCATGTACGAGAAGGTGCACAAAGCCTTCATTCCCATTATGCCTAACATGGGATTTACCTGCAGTCCCCTCTTATGAGTGTATTAGCTAAACACAGCGGGCTCACGGTGTTCAAGCACAAATTCACTGTGAGTAAAGAAAATTAAGTCAGTCATATTAATACTCAGCAGAAAATTGGAAGGGAGTTATTTGAGGTTTGATATGATGCACAGACAGTGCCATTATAGAGTCAGACACAGGAAAGTGGAAAATAAAACTCTTTTTCACACATCCATATTTAACCTGTAGCTCTCTGGAGAAATCAGTTTGTTTAACCATCTCCAGCCATACTATCTTGCTGGAAACCACTTGTCTAATATAATAATAACATAGTCAGGAGCCATCAGTGAGTGCTCAGCTATGAGATGGAAAAGATACAGGATCCTCACAGCTCAGTACTACAGCTTTTCCAGATGTTTTTCCCTTCTCCCTGATCAAAAATATATTATTATATATCTATATATAACTGATCCATCACAAGGTTTTGCAGGTAGTGACAAGTGGCAGGAAGTGCACTTTTCCACCACTTTAATTGTTTTTGTCTATTTGTCTATTCATTGCTCCAGCAGCTGAGAGCTAAAACATGTTTTTGCTTTGGTGAAGTGGACCAGAGCAAGGGATACAGAGACTCCATGCCTCAGCTGTCCATAATCTGAAAACATAAATCTCACCATAACATAGAAAGATTTGAATGTCCAAAAGTCAGGACAAAAAAAAAAAAAAAAAATTAAAAAAAATTAAAATATGTATGAGATTATGAGATTGGACCTAGTAAAGGACATGGATTTTTGGTGTGGCACATGACTACCAGAGTCCAAGGACACAATGATGTTTATTTTGATTTCATTATATCTTTTCAATTTCATTCTTGACCATGACTATAATAACTAGTAATGAAACAGGCATTAATCAGACTAATGTCTTTCATATGTGTGTTCCTGGCAGAGGGGGTGTGTGTATGCATGCAGGTAACAGTGGGTTATTTTTAAGTAAACTATAAGCACTTCCGTATGTCCTGGGTTCAGCAGTAGCAGTCATTTTTCTCCTCCTTGGTAGCTGGTGCAGTGCTGTGTTTTGACTTTCGGCCTGGGAACAGAGCTGATAACAAGGATGTTTTGGTTTGGCCAAGGACTTTGTGAGCCTCATGCTCTGCCAGGGAGGAGGGGAAGCCAGGAGGAAGCAGAGACAGGACACCTGACCCAAACTGACCAAAGAGGTATTCCATACCACAGCACGTCATGCCCAGGATGTAACTGAGAGTTACCCGGAAAGGATGGGAGTCTGCAGGGTTGGAGGAGGTATGGGTCTGTGCTTGGTCGGGCTGGGGAGGTGAGTTATTGGTCGGCTGGTGGGAGGTATTGTATTCTCTTCCTTTGTTATTTCCTTTATCATTATTATTATTGGTGGTAGCAGTAGTGATTTGTGTTATACCTTAGTTACTAAACTGTTCTTATCTCAGCCTGTGGGAGTTGCATTCTTTTGATTCTCCTCTCCGTCCCTCCAGGAGTAGGGGGGAGGAAAAGAAAGGGGGGAAGTGAGTGAATGAGTTGCCTGACTGGGTTTAAACCACGACACCATATCTTTGAGATTAAAAGCAGCCTGGGCAGAAGGGGGTGAGGCTTGTGAAGGCAATTAGTTCTTGCAGAAAGTTCATCCCAGAGCTTCAAACTAGCTGTCCCCAGTGTTTACTTTTCCAGAAAACTTTACTCTTATTATGGAAAGTTCTCCTTTGTCAAAAGTTAACTGTAGCACGAGGTCTGAGAGATCAGAAATGTGGATGCTTCAGGGCCCAGACAAAGACTACTAACCTTCCAAGACAGCTTTTTTCAGGCCTTTACCTGGTCAGGCCCCACTTTGTTGTTGAACTAGACCAAATCCTTACGATCAAAACTTGACACATTGTTTCCACTTACTTCAAATAGTGGCATTGGTACTAATAACAATGATCTTGCTTTTATGCTAGTTTTGGAGTTTGAACTGACTTAGCTTCAGTTCCCAGGCTGCAGATCTGCCTTTGCTTGGGTCTACTTTGCTGGAGAGTCCTGTACTATCAGAGGTTTTTTGTTTTGAAAATTTTTCTCTAGGTCATGAACAGCTCTTCCTTTATCCTCTTCCTTTGACTAAGCAGATTGAACATCCAGTTGGCATTCCTCTGAGCAGCTGTGGTTGTGTGTTTTACAGTGACAGCGTTCCTTGAATTTATTATGTTGGGTTACTCTTCATTCCCTGTAATGGTCATGTAGACCTCTTGCACGGACATTCATAGTGTAGGCACCTGGGGTTTTTCTGCTGCTGGTCAAGGGCAGTCCAGGCATTTTAGGTTGCTAAACACACCCATCACATACGCTGTTCCAAATCCATCTGTCTGATGGTATAGAGCATCTCAAATGTTGAAGCAACTGCATCAAGAACTGAAAGTTAGTTTTAATTAATGTGACACACCTGCTGCATTATTTGACCAAAATCTCACACATTCCTTTAGTCTTTCCTTACCTCTTTCTAAATCTATTTCAGATGCAGCTGGTAGGTCTTTACACTGACATAGTTTTCTGTGGCTTCCTCTGTTTATTTTACAATGGAAGATGCATGCCAGGTAACAATATACCTGCAGTTTTTCTGGAGATTTCATCTCTGACCTGAATAGCTGACAGAAACTTCATTTAGGTCCAAAGGGTCTTTGTCCCTGTGGAGTCCAACCCAGATTTCTCCACAAATCTCAGAGTAAAATTGTCTGGAGGCCAATAAGAATAAGAAAATAATTGTTTAAGGCACTATCAGCAGATCTACAGGTGGGTCATAATATTTAGAGACAAAGTAGATGCTGCTCTAACTCCTTTCAGATCTAAGAAATATCCTGATCCAGACCCTGAATAGGCATGTCTCCCGTTTGCCCACATCCTCTGTCCTACCTTTGGAGAAAAGGATGCTGGTGTGAAAAAGAGAAGGAAAATAATTGATAAACATTTGAAACATGCACAGAATCTGAAGGGGGTATCTGGACTGTGTTTATGGAAAGCTTTTTTTTTTTCTCTTTTAACAGCTCTTTTTTGCTGCCTTTTGCACTTAGTACATGAAAAACTTATAACTGAGCTGTCAAGTTTCAATATTTGAACATCAAACAGAAGATTTGTTGTAAGCTGCATCTTGAACAAATAACAAATATGAAACAACCCTTAGGAAAGTCTTTACGGCTTTCAATTATTATATGCTTATTCCACTAATTTTCCTAACCATACTCTTTAATAGCAGCAAGACAAACCAAGCCAGGGCAACTTTTATGTTTGGTTTTAAGTTAAAGGCTGGCAACGATCGTACCCCCCCATAGACAAACAACCTGACCTCCTCTAAGATTGAAGAGACATATGGGTATAATTTGATTTCATAATTCTCTGAGCTCTACAATAAAACCCATGAAAACCCAGCCTAAGAGAAATATTTATCTAACACAAAGGTGGCATGGCATTGGCTATTATTTTCTGCTATGGCTCTAGGGAAGCTGTAGGCCTTCACCATGTTGATGGCAGTATCATTTATGCTACCACATAGGGTGGATTTTCACTCCAGATCTACCTATCAAGACTTCACAGGGTCTCTCTCATTTCTTCATAATGCAAATGAACTTGACTAGGACTATCTCAAAGGAAATAAAAAAAGTGGAAGGTAAAAAAAGAAAAAAGAATTTTGTAAAATGTCATGAACTTGCTGGAAAAAGAAATTAATTTTGATGTCAGCCTTCTAAAACTATTGTTTTAATGGATATTAATTCAGACTTCTGAGCTAAGATTTTCAAGAGGAAAAAATCATGCAAAAATGGTCAATGTCAGGAATCTCATAACAAATTATCTTTTGCCATTAATTGCTTTTATCTCTTGAGAATCTTCAAAACTAATGACTTCCAACATCACCTCTTTTTCTCGATGGCTTGTTATTTTCTAGAGACCAATAGTTTGATCAGAAAATTCAAAGTCTTCTTTTTAATCCATGGTTACTCTGTTATTTAGACCTTTCTTAATTTAAGCTTTTGCCAGAAGAATCTGGTTAATGCTGAAATAAAACGCTAAATAAGTTTGTTTTACTCACTCAACCCAAGACACATAAGTATTTGCTGTAATCCTTTCCCGATGCACATCAGATGCCTTAAATATTCAGCTCTTACTGTTCTGGGATAAGAAATGGCAATTAATGCGCACTAATATCAGGGCTCAAATCATGTAAAAAGCAGACTCTCTCTAACCTCAAATTCACTTAAATCTCTAAGTTATGTTGCCAGCAAATTGCTGGGCTTCTTAAGATTTTATTAGCCAATGCTCCCACTTCAGCTTGGGTTTTCTGGGTGTGAATATTTATTATTTTTAGAAAATTTAGTTTACTGGTTGATTGGTTTTCAGCAGAAAGACCTGTTCCAGCGGTATGTGCCTTGATGTGGGTATCCAAGCAGGGAGGAATGCATCTTTATTTCTATCTCAGCTAAAGCAAAGGCTGCACCTTCATCAAAGCTCAAATATTTCTCTAGCAATTGCTGATGTCTCACAAAACTTTCCTAAAGATTTGGCAGGCAGAAAATATCTTGTGCTTTCTGAGGATGAGTAGCAAATTCCAGGTAAGTGCACAACAATTAAAAAAAGCATGGTGACATCTTTCCAGAGCCCAGGAAGTTGGGGATAAACCTTGAACCAGTGCTGCACATTATACAGCCTTCATGCAAAAAGTCTTGGTTCCCTCCAAAGGCCCAGTGACTCAATTTCCTCTTTCTTTTTCACCCCTTAAGGATAGGATAAACTAAAATCAGTAACTTTAGCCCAATTTTGTGCTGGTTTAGGATGTGTTCGTGCCCTGTGGATGACAAACTCCAACAATTACTGCAGGTACAATGAGAACAAGCATCCTACAGGTACTGTAGACAAAGATGCTGGATAGAAGGCTTTATCTCAGCTCATGTGGGATGTCCATAATGTAGAAACCTATCTTTGAGCTGCTCATTCAAGGATGTGGAGAGGAATGGGAACCCTGAGGCTATGACCCACCTGTCCCCTTACAGACCTCTTCCCTAGGCACAGTGTATTCTACTTACTATACCATCAACTTCTCTGCTTACTGTAAAGAGAACCTTAGTGACTAGCAAGGTGAATTTATCTTTTATGCACTGAAATGACCAATATTCTGAACCTGCTTAAATCCACCAGGATTGATTCACTGATGTATCACTTTGCTTTTATATTAGTATAATGTAATGATGAATCACATCTATTGTTTCATATGGAGCTCCTTTTGATCCAGAGTGGCATAAATGGGAGGAGAAAACTACTGATGGTATCATTAGCCTTCTAGAGGAAAACATCTCCTGAATCAGACTGTCACTACGAATTGATTTTGCAAAGCTGAACATTAAAATTTCAGTAATACAGAAATAAAAATATTTTACACAGACAAAAGTATACAGAAAAATAAATCCTATCCTTAAAGGAAAGAGTAGAGGTAAAACAACCTCTAGGTGAAAAGAAAACAAAATCCAAGATACTCAAAAAATCTCACTATTTACTGTCCTTTTTCATTCCATTTTTACAAAAGCTTACAGCATGAAGCATTGTTAATTCCTGTAAATACACAGTTCCTTCTGTCTTTTTCTGCCAAAACAGGGATGTCTATTGTCATAAGAGACACCCCAGAGCATCAGAGACATACTCCTGGCTGGCTGACTGAAATGACATGGGACTTGCATGTAGACTTTCAGTGGAAGCAGCCAGAGGCCACGAGGAGTACCTTAGGAGGTCTTAAATGGCAGGAGATGCCTTTGTGCTGGTAAGCAAATGAAGTCCTTCCATTTGAACAGTTCTTGGCACCATTCACAGTGTGAAATAGACCTGTACAGGTGACAATGGGAGCTGGAAGTCCCCACTAGAGGCAAATGTTACTCTCATATTCTAGTCTTTTATACAGCTTTACTCCATTATAATCCTGATGAATCGTCCTACTCTGATTTATTATCAGTGTGCACCCAAAATGCTACCTGAAAACCCATGGGATTATTTCCAAATCATGCTGGTGTGAATCACAGGTGAATTTGGTTCTGGAATTAGCTCCAATTTAAAGAAAACATGGGACTAGAATAAAATCTAGCACAAATAATGCTCACTCTGCCCATTTTTTCTACTTCAACCCCATGTTTCAGTAATACAAAGCAATACTGTACTCTTATTTTTGTATGCTTTTTTTTTTTTGGTATCAATTTGCCGGAGGCACCAAAGAAATGTAGTGCACATAGGCATCCTCTGTAGGGGATGGACAGAGAGATGCCATAAGAAAATGCAGATTTTCCTGGTTGCCTGACCCATTGGCAACCTGCAAATGCAAAGGTTGTCAGCCTCTGCATTCATCCACTTGTGTGTGGATACAGGGAAGCTATGGAGATGGTGGTCTCAGCTTTGTCAGCATAAAGCATGACTGAGGTATTCAAGTCACACAATATTACCGCCATGTAATCATGCTCTGAACATTGCATCAATACTGTTGAAATTAAACACGCAATGGTCCCACTGCAGAAATTCCTCTCTGCAAGATACCTTCTTCAGGGCTTGAAGTGAGCACCGTAGCAATTCAAGCAGGTTTATTTTATTTTTTTTTTTCCTCAATAAAGAAGCAATAGTGTGTGGAGTGAAGGTAAATTAAATAAAGTTAATCAGAACAAAGGTGACCTTGTATTTCATCTCTAATTAATAAAGGTTATTGTTAAATAACACCACTAAAGACTGTACTTTGTGTTTAAAGGTACTATTTTGTCTATAAATAGACAGTGCTCAAGGCTGTTAAAAAATATTTAAAAATGCAGGAATAAATTGTCTCAATAGTCTATGTTTTGGACAGATTAATCTTGGAGTGATTTCTACCGAAACAGAGGTCATGGAAGAGAAAGTTGACACGTGTGATCTGCTATTTTAGACATCTGCTTTAGGATGGGTTGCAGCCTAGATCCCATCCTATGCATTGTCTTCATCTGCACTGATGCAAAAATGCTTGGAACCCCCACAGTCAGAAAGCACTAATAACACAGTGCTGAAGACAAGACAGATCAAACCATGGTGAGCAAAGGATGTGATCACAGCTTTCCTGCATTGTGGTCACTCACAAATCAGCAGCACATCACTGCTGGCCTCAACTCTTTCCCATGAAGTGTTATCCTGGTCAAACACAGCTTTTCATTTGCAGGTCAGGTTGATTAAGAGTAAGAACATGAGGTAACTATTCATCAGTTGAACCTTACTACTGGGTGATCACTTTCAGCCCTGCAGTCACAGCCAACAGACAGCTATGTTCTGCAATGGCATGTGGAACAGCTATAGATGACTGAATAACTGGCAGCAAGACTTTATTTATTACTAAAGGTTGCTTGAAGGGTTTAAGTGGAAACCCAGCTTCTGGTAAAAGTCAGTCATTTCTGCCCCCCCAGAGACAAGTTATCTTTGCCATGAAATACTGCACAACTATCCACAGCATCCAGCTTCTGACACTTACCTCTGGTAGAAAAGTCTCTTATAGTTAATAGACCTACGCCCCTTCAGTGGTCAACAAAGAGCTAGTTAACATCAAGAGTCCAGAACATGACTTATCTCATTTTAAATGAGGCATCAAAACAGCTTTTAGGCCTCTGTAAGTGGCTCTCTCTGTTGGCAACAAATGTAGCTTAAGGAGACTGTTCCAGCTTTAGACATCTGAGGTTGTCAGATAAATCATGCCTGATCTGTCTTTTTGACGTGGTTGTGTGCAGCCTGCATGAGAGCTGCTCCACACATCGCTGAGGATCCAAGACACTTTCTGAGAACCAATCTGTGGTAACAGCAGCAAACACCAGTAGGACATAGCCTAATCTAAAACTGCATAGCTGTAACATGCAAGTACTGCATGCCAAAAAACTGTACGTAACAGCAATTTGCTTGCATTGAAATGCTTTGCTGGCTTCAGGGTGCAGTAAAGGAAGAAAAATAGTCTTGAAGACTTTTTTTTTGTCAGTTCAAGGTCTTATTAAATACTCTCAGTTCAACAAACCCTCAATGCAGCCAGGAAACTGGTCCTAAAAAAACCCAATACATTTCCCCTGGAGCATCAGCATAGTGTGGTGTAAAGAAAGGGAGCAAGAGTTCTCAGCAAAAATCCTAGTCTCTTTGGGTGTGACAGGATGTGCAATTTAAAATCCATTACCCACCAATGTGTAAGATGTGCTTCTTCCACTACTTTTTCCAAACAGAAATTTTAAACTCAAGGCTGGCAGCTGTCATAATACTTTGATCCATGTTCAAATTGCTATTCTGAATTTAATATGAAATTGCTAGCAGAGTCAAAGCAAGAGAAATTTCCCTAACTCCACCATTTAACAATGTTTCTGCCTGCTAGCCGTCTACAGAAAGAGAAACGGGGACAGTCATGCTACAACGTATACTTGGATCAATGTTCCCATGCTCTGCAATAGACACTGGCCTAATCTTTATGTTTCAGGAAGAAAAGTAAACCCACAATACAAGCTCCCCATCCTTTAGTGAGTCAGTTCCCTAGCTCACTTTTTGAAGATAAGAGATAAATAGCTTTGACAATGCTCTTCAACACAACAGAAGGTGTTGTTTATCAGGTAGCTGATGAAGCCAGAGCCAACTTGTCTGAAATAAGCTATTTGACACCAGCATCCAGTACAGGGAGGTCTACACGTAGTGATAGCATTGTACCTTCTGACACCAGCAGCATTACAATGTCTGATGTTTGCATTTTCCATGACATTTTACCTGTGGAGGAGGAATTAGAAGCCCCAAATTAGATTTGTGGAAGTATTTCATAAATGTAACTCAATACTCTCACATGCACACCAGTCCTAAGACAAAACAGCAGTACAGCTTGTAGGGCAAAACCTTGGCAATCCCAGCAGAAACATTTTGGTTTCAGCAAGCAACTCAACAAAATCAGCAAACTCACTCCCTACTCACAGTGGTCCAAGATGTGAGTGCATTTTTGTAGTAAAGTAACATTTGAGTAGCTTGCAACTACCTCAAACACAGCACAGAAAAAACCTGCTTATTCCAATACCTTCTTCTGATGTATAAAAATACATCATGTAACTATGTTATCATTCCATGTATATGAACAGTATAGGAAACAGAGATTGTGCAAGGAGTTTATGGAGGAATTGTGCTATCTTCAGGTCCTTAGAACAGCCTCAGCTGGGACACCAGCTAGCCTGACTGTGAAGCCACAGCAGGAACGTGGATGTTCCCTGGAAACTGCAAGTGAAGGATGGGTCAAGATTCCCCCTGCAGGAATATTCACACTGGCTTCCTCAGAAGTCTCCAGGAGTCAGTGCCAAGGAAGGCACACAGAAATCAGGGATATGATGAAGTCATCCATTAAAGTTAAGGACTGAGTTTTTCTTGATGCTTAGCTACTAAGAGACAATAGGAAGGGAATAAAGAGGGAAAGGCTTACTGGCTCCTCTGTTTTTTACAGCTGACAAATATCACCCATTTAGCTGTCTGGAGCAAGTACCAAAACATCAGAATGGAGCATAAATTAGTCTGGCGAGCCTCTAAAAGGAATCAAGGTTAAAGGACAAAAATTAATGCATTAAACTGCTAAGCACCAAGTGAAAACTGCAAAATGCTAAACACAAATTACAGACACATACAAAAACCAGACATTTCTCTACACTTTTCTGTTCCATCAGAAATGCCTCAGAAACAGTAAGACATCCCCTATAAACATAACTTTCCCAAGCTTGATTTGTCACACTTTTGACTCCTTGCCATCCAAGAGCTGTTAATTACAATTGCAAAGGCCCCAGAACAAAGCAGGACTGTCATGGATTCCACAGTCAGTCTGGTTTCATCCAGAATGCCACAGTTTTGTCTCCTTCTGATACTCCACTTATATCTTCTGGGAGACAGTAGCCTGGTATAAGAAGCTAGGAAATGCAAAGCTGAGAAAAGATCCATCCTACCTAGGGGAGGTTTACACCATGAAAGCTTAGAGAAACCACTCTCATTCTATTACTGAGTCTGAAATCCTTGTAGGATTTGCAGAATTTAACATACTGCAAGATCTGTGCTCAAGGAGCCATCAACTGCATTGGACCAGTGGGGACTGGAGTCTTTTGTTCTCTCCCTATTTGCTTGAGGGCATGGAAGCCAAAGTTCTGCAAAATAGTTCAAGCAGGCACTGGTCTTCCTGTTCTTGGCCCATTCCACATCTCCCCTTTTAGCCTGTCCAAAAGGACAGCTGTAAGACCTCCTTAAGGATAATCCTTGGCATTTGCTCAAAACACCTTGAAAAGCCCTTGAAGGGACCGGAGAGTGAAGATCACTAAGAAAGCACCAAGGGGAAAATTGCACAGCTCTTGGGACAGACATCATCTTGCCGACCAAATACCTCCTTGAGCCACCTGCTGCTCTCCTAAGGGACTGTTGTTACCCATGCACCAGCGCTGGGACATTTGCTGTGCTATTTACTAGCTGCTACTGCTGTTTATAGGGAGGGAGGGCCTGTCTGTCCCCTAGCTCCAAGTGGTATCCCTGATCTACTTCCAGAATGTTTACAATGTCTCTGCTGCCTGCCCCTGCTCCCAGAACCATGAACCCTGGCATCTCCCACCGCATTTTCAAGCCCTCCTCTTAACTTCAGACCCTCTGCAGGTCAAGCTGGCTCCAGTTTTTTCCCTTTCTAGTGAACTATTTCCTTCTTCATGTCTCTAAGGTCTCCTGAGAAGCTCTCCAAGGAGTTTGCAATGTCAAAACACACTCATAAATCAGTTATCTGCAGCTTTCCCAAGAATGAGCACACAGGCGCCACCATGTCCCTCTGACTAATTTCCCACTGCTCTGTTTAAGAGACACAAAGCTGCTCAGTGGATTCTCAGCCCCCAAAAATTCTTTCAATTCTTTCTCATTGCATTACAGAGTGCACAAGTAGGTGTTTGCAAACAAGCCCAGCCAAACATTAAGCCCCCTGTTCCCCCCCATCCTGACTCAGACATCAACAGGGAGTTTGACAAGCTGTGTAATGTGTTATCGCAACCCTGCGGTAGCTTTCACCCACGATCTCAGAAAAGGATGCTCAAAAATATCTCATTGCTTTATAGAATCTTATGTTGTTCATAACTCTTTTCAGCAAGTTTTTTTAGATTGTTTCAGCATATTGGCAGTTCAGCTTGCCCTATAAAACTAAGCCATCAGCTAAGTAGTCAGCAGCAATAAAGCATCATCTCTAAACTTATCTTCCCAGTCTCTAGGGCCTGATGGCTGTTGGTAGCAAAGTGATACCTCACACCCACACAGCTGAAGTCAACTAA
Organism: Pezoporus occidentalis; assembly: GCF_034315485.1. Classification (NCBI taxonomy): domain Eukaryota; kingdom Metazoa; phylum Chordata; class Aves; order Psittaciformes; family Psittacidae; genus Pezoporus; species Pezoporus occidentalis. The sequence goes on from NW_026914180.1 coordinate 879,869, forward strand.
TAATTTCCTGCTGGGCTATTGCTTTCTCTCCCATTGCACTGTTTCAGCAGCAATACTACTGAGTAACTCCATCCCAAAATAAATGACACTGAGAACTGTGTATGTCCTTCCCTGGACTTTTCAGCATGGGTTGTCCTGAACAAAAAGGTGGCAACAGCAGTGGAAGGGAGGCTGGTAAAAAAGTCCACCTCTGACATTGTAATTGCAGTGAGTCTTTTGTAACACATAGGGAAGACATTTGACACTAGAGAAGACAAGGAGGAAAGGGGGACGATATGCCTCACCTCCATGGCTGCCAGCACGTTTCTGACTCATTAGCAGACCTGGTTCTTATTCAAGATGCTCTCTGTTGTCACATTTCTGAGGAAGACCTAGAGGTCACATCCTTGCACTGGTAGCTCTTGGTTGTATGTGACATCCGTGCTGACGCTGCAGACAGCAATAAAATGTCCTCAAGAAGTGCACTCAAAGGAGGCATGCAGCTTGGAGTTGCTCTGATAATAGAGTAACCCACTGAAAAATTCTGCAGCCTCTCAAATACAATTCTTAGAAATCTCAGCAGTGTCTTTGTATTCATTCCTCTATTGTCCAAACATACCTCAAATTTTAGCAAAACACCAGCACAACAGGATGCCTCATGCAGAACATGTGTTCCCCTGTATTTTCATTCTGGAAAAACTTAACTCAGACTTGAGATAGGATGTTGCAAAACGGCTGGTTTATCACCCATGCCCCCAGTCTCTTCCAAATGTCAGATGTCCTGGGAAAAGTCAAAACCCCACTCTCTTGTGATGATAAAAGCTGTCCTCAGAATTCCATGTCTGGAGGAATCCCATGTTATACAGCTGCACAGGAGAGACTCATAAACCTTTCAATGAGGTAATCCCACCCCTGATTACTTATGATGAGGCTGAAGTTGGTGCACCTGCTATAGCTTCACAGGAGAATTCCTTTATCACTAGCTGTGCAGCCCGTATCCTAATCTCTTAGGGCAGTAGCTTTGCTTTCCCTCACTTGTGCTCCACAGCTTGGTGCCAGCATCTGCTTTATTGCCCCTCTGCTTCTGTTATTCATGCACACTGTCCACGCTTCTAAGCAGCCTCTTAGCATCTTATGTGTATTGTCAAATATCCTGGAGTCTGTAAGAAACCCCAAGTGTTTTCCCTTCATGAGACCACAAATAAGTGCCTTCCTGAAGCCATTTCCACCTTGATCATCCTATCAGGAATAAACAATACAGAAGTCCTCCCTCTTTCATTCCCCTTTGTCTGCTTTTCTTTCCCCTGTACCCATTACATTACACAAACCTGCTACAGCAACAGCTTTTGAGCTGGTTCTTGTGATGAATGCACAAAGCCTAAGCAAAATTCATGACATGAAGCTAAGGGCCTGTGCACCCCATCCTTCTTTTTTATCCCCAGTGAAAAGCCAGGAGCTATAGGTGCTCTTTAGCCAGTCAAAATATAAAGAAACAAATTTCCCTGGCGAAAAAAGGCTTTCAAACATATCTTGAGGTAATAAGTGCATGCAAGTCACATTGCCTAGTCTGTAAGCTGTGGCTTTGTATGCCCTGTTAGTACAGGTAATAAGCTTCCTACTAATCCTAGACTGGCCTTCAGATACTGCAAAGAGGTCCCTGAACTAGGCTGAACCTCTGTTAGGACAGCCCATACTTCATAGACAAACATTGTCTAATATTAACACTTGGAACCACAGACTGACTCTCATGAATGAAGTTCATAGTCCAGAGGAGTTGTAAGTAGAAACAGTATCTTTTATTAAACTGGTGTGTGTAGAGAAAGTAGACAGGCTGTTGGGTATGCAGGCTGCTTGTTCTTTAAGCAGATGCCTTCAACCTGCTATTCAGCCTTCAAAACTGAACATGATTTTGAGCAATCGCACAGATTGTAACCAATTGCTAAATCTGGCAGAAAAATAGGGTTTCCTTGTTTTCCCAAGTTCATATGAAATTCAGGATGCTTGCCAGAGAAGGGAGTATATATGTCTGTGAGTGTGATGTGTTGGAGTGACAGGGAGAAAGCAAAATGCTTCATGTTTATTTTTATGTGGGGTCAGTGTTGACTTAGAAGGAAGTCAATAGAAACTTAGGCAAACAAACAAAAACATAATCAGCTTTTCTGGTGGCCTGGAATTGCCTGTGTCTGTAGGTGTTGAAGGAAGCTGGAATGCTCATTGGTCTCATTCATCATCTAGAGGTTGTGAGGGCCCAGTGCCCTTGGCCTACTATGTGCCAACCAGCATGGGGCTGGGAAAGCCAGAGCTTCCAGCACCTAAGGCTTGGAGTTAAGGCCCTAGGGAAAGTTCATTGAAACATAGGTGAAATACTTAGACTGAAGACATTTTTAGACTGAACTTTGTTTCATTGTAAATTTTCCCACAAGTTCTTAGCTTTAATAGCTGCATTAAAGAATCTTCCTTTGAAGCCACCAAAAGAGAAAAGGCAGATGAAAAGCCCCCTACAGGGTGTTTAAAGCAATGTCCATATGGTTCTGCACAAGGCTGAGCTGCTTAGACATACCCAGACCAATGATGAAAAAACAAGAAAGCCCACAACTGGGCAGCTTATCCCAGCCTACATATCATAGAATCATGGAATACCAGGTTGGAAGAGACTTCAAGGATCATCTGGTCCAATCTTTATAGGCAAAGCATGAACTACACTAGATAGCCTGGTACGCTGTCCAGCCAAATCTTAAGTGTCCAGTGCTGGGGAACCCACCACTTCCCTGGGGAGATTATTCCAATGACAGATTGTTCTCATTGGGAAAAATTTTCCACTTGTGTCCAGTCAGAATCTCTCTGGGAGCAACTTGTGCCCATGACCCCTCATCTTTTCCATGTGACTCCTTGTAAAAAGGGAGTCTCCATTTTCTTTGTAGCCATCCTTTAAATACTGGAACATGGTGAGAAGGTCTCCCCTGAGCCTTCTTTTCTCAGGGCTGAACAGACCTAGTTCTCTTGGCCTTTCCTCATATGGCTTCCCAGTCCTTGCATCATCCTTGTGACCCTTATCTGGACCCTCTCCAGCCCATCCACATCTTTTTTTGTATATTTGGAATTAAAACTGAACACAGTATTCCAGGTATGGCCTGACAAGCACTGAGTAGAGTGGAATGATAAATCCTTTACGTCTGGTGGTGATGCCTTTGTTGATGTAACCCAGCCTCCTGTTGGCTTTCTTTGCCACAGCAGCACACTCTATTCACTCATACTGAGCTTCTGCCTACCAGGATGCCAGGTCCCTTTCCAAAGAGCTGCTGCCCAGACAGGTCTCTCAGCCTGTGCTGCACTCCTGGATTTTGTTTTTCCAGGGGCAAGACCTTAAACTTGTCCTTATTGAACTTCATAAGGTTCTTGTTGGCCCACTTTTCCAACCCATCCAGCTCTTCCTGAAGGGTGGCTCTCCCTTCCAAAGTGTCCACTTCCCCACTCGGTTTGGTGTCATCAACCAACTGCATCAGGGTACCACTGATCCCATTTAAGAAGATACTATGCAGTGTTGGGCCCAAAATCTATCCCTTGGGAGACCACACATAGAGCCCTGAGAAGACCTTGATTCATCACCTTTAGTTCCATGCAAACTGACACAGTGCTTTGCTCTGACACGTCTGTGTACCCCAGCTCCAGAGCAAGAAAGACACAACCATGAAGAAAGGTAAATCAGCCTGGGAAGTGCTGAGTCCATATTGCTGCTGGGACCTGAGCTTGCTTATTCATACCTGGTTGGCCTCTCTCTTTTCTCCTCTGGATATATAGTGTTTTCCAGGCTGTTCTGCTGTGTTATAGACTGCAAAGATTTCCCCTTAGAGGAGGCCCCAGGGAAAAAGAAATCCATGTTCACCTGCTCATACAAGGCCTGGAGACATCTCCTGGCAGGCAAGCAGAAGTCCAAAGGTAAAATATAATCCCTAATGTAATTTTTCAATTAATCACTTTATCTGCAATTAGGCTAAAGCAGACCTATCAGCTATCTGGGTCAGACCTCCCAGTTCCGCTTCCATCTACCAGGCTTCATCTTAATCAGATACAGCAAGTGATAAGGGTTAGTCTCTAGTGAAGGGAACTCATTTCTGTATGGTAATTAGCGATATCTGCATTAAAAATGCCTTTGTACTTCCTCTCACAAGCTTATTGCTTCAAGTGACTCAATTCCAGTGAACCCAATACAATCTAGGGTGTTTGTTAGTTTACACAATGATTTTTTAGAGCTGTGGTTGTGCACGAAGCTCTTCTATCTGCACATTTACATTGTATTTATCTCTGATGTGAAAGCATGTGAAAGCAATGCACATGACCACAGCCCTGCAGGACTAGAGAGAGCCCTAGACGATGCCAGATCTGTTTATTTCTACTGCACCTTCAGAGGGTGCTGGGATCAGAACTGTGTTGTGCTATGCATCATGCAGGAAAGCAGAACAAGGAGAGCCCAGAGGCAGAGAGCTCACAAGGCAGGATATGATAAGGTGCAGTAGGTGGATAAACGAGGCGGGATGGGAAAATAATGATACAGCACTTGAGTATAAACTTCTCCAGGGGGGAAAGGAAAATATTTCAGGAGGTCAGCAATGTAACCTCTGCCTCTCCAGTCACCACATCATCAGGGCTTTGGATCTGGGATCATTATCTTTTAGGGAAGTTTCTGGTAGACTCCCTGCAGAACTGAAATTCCCATGTTTCCAGAGCTGCTTTAGAGAACTGAAGAGAATGTCACTCTTATTCAGGGAAAATTCTAGGCTCCTGTGGGAGGGAGTTTGCCTGGTATCCACCTCTCTGTACTGGGAGGACATGCTCAAAAGGAGAACAGAGCAGGTGGGGGATGCACCTTGCACAAATTCTCTTCTCTCACAAGCATAGAGATCAGGGCACTGGAGCTGCTGGGAAGCCACCTGGTTCAAACTCTGATGCCAAAGGGCAGGTGATTCAGAGGAGAAAACAGCAGATCACACATGCACCTGTGGCACATCTTACCCAAGATGAGGAATATGATGAAATATTCATCATTACTGGTTGTTGTATGGATTGGTGGTGACAATTTGGCTCTCTAGTTCTTATATACCACATATGCCTATATATAGTTTATTACATATGCCCAGAACATACAACATTATATATTTTATGTTTGGTTTGTTATTCTGTTGGTTTGAGGTTTTTTTTCATTTTTCTTTTTGTTTTTTTATTATATGCACTCAGAACACCTAAATATCAGGACAGCCCAAAAAAACTCTAATCCAAGGACCAATGAGTATCACTACTGGCATTGGCAGAGGTGGCAGGCACCTAGCTTGGCAACAGCAGTTTCCAGCTCAGTGCTAAGCCATGCACCTGAGTCATCTTATAGAATATTAGCTAATGGCACACATCTTATTCTTTGAAATGCTTTTCATAGGCTGTCCATGCTGAAAACAGGGAAGAATCTAACAATGTCACTATTTAGGATAAAATTACCTAGGTTTGATGGGAACAGAAGATATGCCAGCTCTGAGATTGCCCTCCTGCTGTCACAGTGAAATCTACGTGAAAAGAAAGAAGAAAAAAGAAAGATATATACCATTTAGGTATTGAGAGAGATTATGAAAAAGAATCTCTTTTTAAATGTAATCATATTACTCAGTTCATTTGAACTATTATGAATTGATATTAACAACTGAAGAGCATGGCTCCTTTTTTGTCCCCTTTCTTCCTGTGCATTTATATTTTTGTCAAGGTCAAAGCAATTAAGCTCTCCTCTTCTGACATGACCAGCTGCTTGGAAGCCCAGGAGAGGAGCAGGTTGGCAAGACAGAGTGTGATTTCAAAGGTGCCATTGCCAAGGAGAGAGCAAAGAAAAAGCATTCAGGTGCTATTTGTTTCAATGACATTGTATGCTGGGAGATGTTCAGCCTCTGTTCCCTGCAGAAGTGTGTATGAAAACTGGTGAAACTGGTAAGCCTTTATTGATTACTTTTAGTGACCATTATTTGAACAGCACAGCCATGACTGGACTGAAGACCTTCGGCACACTGGAGCATTTATGGCACATTCTCTGTGAGACTTAAGTTCAAGACTGTGACTGTCTACAGTCTACAGAATGGTTCATAACCAACATTGCCTTAGAAATGGATTCACCTCACCTGAGTGCAGTGGACTAAGTGTCCATGGCTCACCTTCCTATCCATAGAGGCTTAGGGATCATCTCTCTGAAGATAGGTTTAGGGTGCTATTTGAGATGATTTATAGCATCCTGCCTGACTTCTGATCCAGAAGGTCGTATGTCTCCCAGGGGCAGATGTCATGAATGCCAGTCTCACACAAATGTTTCAGACACCTTTATTAATATTTATCATCACCTTATTCCTTCATTAAGATGACTGAATCAAGCCCCCAGGCTCCAGAGGCTATAACAGGCTCTTTGGCACTAAACTAATGAATAAACTGCATTTGGCCTTTGAAATCTCTTGATCTCTCCCACAAGCGCAGACAGCTTCAGCTGAGTCAGACACCTCCAGTCCCCATTTGTAGTCATCAGAAAAAAATAAGCTCTTCTAGAGCATGAATTATTTAGCCTGGTTTTGGATGAGAGAGATCTTCTAAATGTCTAATCCAGAAAATAAAAGCTTGTGAGTCATTGCCTCTAGCTATATGAAAACTGCACATTCTCTTCCCCTTTCCAGCTGTCATGAATGATTTAGGCAGACCTTTCTGAGATTTCTTTCTCTAATGGAAGGGTTCATTTGTACCTTTTATCCAGGGCTTGGTATTTCTTAACTCAGAAGACCTGTAAGTCACAAGCCAGGGTTTCCCCCAACTCATACTTGCTTCTTTCTGCATGCAGGAGGTGCCTCAGAGGTAAGCTGAATGGCAACACCAGGTCAAGGTAGTGAAAAAAGGGATTCAACATGATGCTTTAGAAAGCACTCTAAGCTCCCCACCATAAACTGGAGGTGTAAGGGAAGGAGGACACATGAGCCAGGGACTGGAGCTGCCCTTCTGGGTCTTGCTGGCCTTCAGCATTATATTGTTGGGTCCTTCTCTGTTAATTTGCTTCCCTTCCTTCCCAGACAAGCTGTGTTTCCTGAGAGGAGAGTGGTTTTCTCTCACTGAGGTCTGCATCCCTTGCTGTGGTAGTCCTAGCTCTCAGCTGGAACCTATACATTTTATGCCACTAAAAATAACAAAAGCATGCTAAAAAGTCACAGAAGATTGACATATTATCTGAGCACACAGACTCCTCAAAGGATAATGCAGAAACCTTCCCCAAGTAATTCCACCCACTGCCTTCTTCTCTCTCACTTCTTAATATCTCAGTTTTTCAGCAAAACTTTCTATTTGCCTAAAACCACAGCTCTCACATCTTAATTAATTCTATAGCAGTGGATCTCATTTGTATGTAAAAATATATTAAGTGATGTACCATTGTTTTTAAAGAAGCTTGCTGTTTTCACCCCAGCAATTTTTTCCTCCTACTGCCAGGCAGCTATTATTGTCACAGTTGTTTAATGTAAGAATAAGAAGTGCTGATAAATGGGAGAAAGCCTGTGAAACTGCCTGCCAAAACCAAAAACTTGAAGTTTTCCCTTCCCCCAGAACTGCTGCAGACACAGTGGTTTCTCACATAGTGATGAAGCACTAATTTAAAGGATTTAGTGGAACACCATAGCAGGTTTCCCCTGCTGTAGAAGAGCAGCTGGCCAGCATAAGAACTGGCTTTTCAGTCAGACACAAATAGAAAGTCATCTCAACTAACTTGGGACATCTGCGGTACTTGTCTGAGCATTAAGTGACTTGTCTATTCTCACCTTTGCAATAGTATGGAGATAAATGGGCATTTGTACAGCATGTGTTCTGTTTTTTGAGATCTACCTTCAGGTGAGAGGAATTGTGCCCTAGAAATATTTGAGGGCAGTCACTATAAGGGTATTCACACATGTGCTCTGTAGATGTTTCATTCCCATCCTGACATGTCATTTAGGCACCTACCATAAGCATCTCTATCCTCACACAACAAATCCTGGCCGAGGCAGGTGAGCTGGGAACATACCATGAAGCGCTTAGGGTTCTTCTCTGCTCAGAGAGGTCTCTAGGAACAGTGTCAGAGACATAAATAAGGTCATTGCTGGCTATGTAGAGGCATTTCAGTAATACCAAGGGAGTAAAGGAATAGAGTCCATGCATAAGGAAACACCGGGGACAAACATGAGATGGGAAAGGGCCCCTCAAGACTCCATGTGCTGCTGGTCTGGGAGTCGCTGTTCACCAGGAATCACAGGCAAAGCATGCTTAAAACACTGCTCCTTTGTTCCAAAGTAAGCACATAAGTCATGATGAAATTTCCTCAGTGATCCATCCCTTGAAATGGGAACGATCTTTTAAGGCAAAATATGAGAATTTTCTCTGAAAGCAGCTGGTTAATGTTTTGCTGTTCTCCTAAGTGCATATTAACTTTCCCTTTAAGCAGCTAGTTCTAAAATTATACTCACTAGCATCTTTTTTTCTGAGTCAGAGAAAATTGTTTCCCAAATGATGTAGATCCCTAACAAATCCCCACAATAAATAATATCTTCTAATATTAATTATAAATTGGGTGTTTTCCTGAGAACAGCACAGATGCTTTTAACTGGAGACTCTTACACCCTGCGTACAACAGTAAATATACCCATCATTCAGATACATTCACTCTTTGAACTCTTTCATTATGTTTCTGAGCTGGAAAGATTGATTCTTTCTACAGATATCTCCTGCCAGGAGAGACAAAACCTGGCAACCAACTGCAGTTGTCAATTGGGTCCTGTTGTGTTCGCTGCCTGGGGATCTTGCAGACAAAACCTGCTAAACTGAGCAGCACTCTGTCTTATCATAATGCCAAGATTCCACAAGGTTTGCCTTCCATGCTTTCACCCCCCTGTATTACACGGTATAACTACTTCATGTCTTGGGAACTCAGCTCCTCCTCTGGAGATTCCTGAGCTTTGGTAATGGTAAAAATCTAGTAAATTGTGTGCCTGCTATTATGGGCCACATATCTTGGCTGATGTCAAGGCCATGGTGCTTCAGCTGCTGTTGCCAGAGGACAGTTGGGATGTGGAATTTTTCAGGCATTTATATGGAAATCATACTGTGATTTTCTGATGCTAATTATCTGTTAAATTTGAATCTGTTAAATTTGCAGATTAAATTTTAAATTTGAGCATCATTCTTAGGCATTCAAAGGGGACAATTCTGAAGCAGGATTTTATCAAGACCTTACGTAAAATCTTGAGACTGACCCTATGCAGTACAATGGATACCTAGCTAAAAAAGGATAGCTAATAATGTGGGCTTGATTGCTTGGGAAGAGGAGTTGAAGATTATGTCTTCCTCTGGTTTATGTAACTGCCACGGGGTATGGCAAGGCAGATGACTGATTTCTAGAATAGATGGGTGTAAAACTTGGTAAAAAACTGGCCGATTAAAGGCACTTCTCAGCTAATGACTGTCAATTAATGCTAATCTCCAATGAGCAGCAAAGAAAATAATGGATTCCTGCTGGCTACACTTTGCTGTCTACACAGATCAAATCCCTTTTCTCTCTGCACTGCTGCATAAAGCAAAGAGTGAAGTGTCAGAGCATAATTCAGAGACAAGGCTGCCAAATTTGGAGCATCCTATTTGTTTTTACCATGAGACACTGTGCATACCTGGTCCCACTGCTTGCTCACCCTCTGGCAATTAGGACCCAACACTTCAGTCTTCCCACATCACTGATCACCACTGGAAAAATATCTTGGCATTACCTTCTTCCCTGCAGCATGTAACATAGAGCTGGCTATGACATTGTTATCTCCTGGGTTGGTGGACTTCAGATTTTAACTTGAGCAAAGCTACCGCTATTTTTAGTAAGTCTCAGATTCCCATTAGACACTCACAATCACATCCAAATACCTTCCAGGAGGATGTCTCTGGCACAGCAGAACTTCTCTCTACTGGACTAAGGGACAGGTATTCAGCTGTTTCATGGTTCTTCTTCATCCCCTCTGAAGGACAGACAGGCAAAGCTCCAAGTAAGCAATACTAGCTGCCCTTGGGGCAGGCAATGGTAGGACTCTTCTGAGAAGGGAACCACAACACCATTACCTACTTGGCATCACTCATGCAGGGTTGGTGCTGGTGGAATGTTTCAGGAGTGGATCCAGAGGCCCTCAACAGCCCCTAAAGCTGGACACTGGCAGGAGACTCCAATACTCAATATCTAGTACACAATGCAAGGGCACACACTGAGTCCTCCAGAAGCTACCCTCCTCCACTGGAGTTACTATGGGCAAAGCTTGTCATGAACAGTCCTTAGCTCTCACACTGTCTGGACTTTAAGAAAGGAGGAGGCAAGAGTTCAGCACATTTTCCCTAAAAAGACCTCTCTCCACAGACATTATGTCACTAGTGCTGAGGAATTTCCTTGGAAGTTTCTGGGAGAACCTCTGAAGACTTGTTGGCTGTGAGCTCAGGGAGCCTATAAACTGTAATGTCTGCACCATTAGCTCACTGTCCAGGCTTGATTCACCAGGGCAGAGCAGCATGTGTCATCACCTTGCTCCGTCTGGTGGCTCTGGGTGGGCCAGCTCTGTGATGTGCCACCTTTCCAGAAGCCAGCTTGCTCCAGGATCAGATGTCTTGTCAGCTGCTGGGGAAAAAAAACAACGTGCTGCTCCCGACTGGGATCAGGGGAAACGTCAGTGCGTGTGTTGTATAGCACTAATTAGGAAGTAATTATTCCTAATGCTATGTTAAGCGTGGCAGCTGTGATCATCACCTTTTTGGAGGGCAGACAATGAACCCACAAACTTTAACAAACACCCTTTTCTTATACAAACTGGCTGGCACATGCCATTTGAAGTGAGGACAGAGCTGAATAGAGCTCTCTTTCCGAGAGCACATTAGGTATATAAAGGAAGCCAGGTGGAATGTTAAAACACAGAAGATCTGAGCTGTCATATACTTGGGAGCTTCTTAAAGGAATTTTTTAGTATCATGGAAATTAAAAATCATGGTTTAGCAAGGTCTTTTCTACTAAGTTCTCCTTGTTGATCACACGTCCTCCAAGCAGACAGCAAAAATAGTGGGGAAAACGGTTACATTTCTTGCTCATCACCAAACAAATGCAGATAACCAGAATAGCTCCTCTGGAAAGATAAGCACTGCACAACACCCCCCTACCCCCCCCCACCCCACCCCCCCCCGTATTTTCAGCCTACTAATTAACAACATTTTTCTCCCTGTCAACTCAGAAGAACATTCATTACCATGGGACATGGATTTTGTTGCACGGTGTTAGCACATGAATGTCACCCAAGACTTGGCAAGATCATGCTCCCCTCCCACACTCCTGCAATTACTGTGGGTCAGATAAAGAAATAGGAAGCAGTTGCAAACATGGTTAAATGTGGCTTGCAAATGCAGAAACAGACGTGCGGGGCTTCTGTGCAAAATGTCCAATGCACGAAGTCTGGGACAGCTGGAGGGAGGAATATTCATTTGAAATTATATATCTGGCAAGCAGCTGTCTCCATCTGAATTAGCCACCTTCAGACCTTCTGGAGTCAGCAGAGATCTAGTCAATTTGGTCAGGGGGTCCTGTTCAGGCATGAGCCAAAATAGGCCAGATGAATCATGATGTGAAAGTGACTATATTCTCTTTTGATGACAAGGGAGTCTACAGTGATTAACTCAGCTGGAGGCTCTATTTGGATGAACAACTGCTTCTTATATATTGCTTTTATTTCACTAGAGTCTTGATTTTTATCACTATCTTGACTACTTAGTTCCTCCATGAAGTGTGACTAAACACTTCTGATGTTCCTGAGAACCTTGGTTATTTCGCTCCACTCACTGCTACCCCACTTGAAATCATTATTATGGGAACCTCAAATTTCTTTTCTTTTAATCTATTGTAACATATTTCATGATTTTAGGAGAAAGTTTAACTTGAGCTTTTAAACTTTGGCATGATCAACCAGCATCTCTAGAGTAGCTGACATGAGCCGATTGATTTCACAGGTCCTGTTATCTTTGCTTTGGAAAAAAAGAAGGTTGCCACCTACTGATAAAAATACACTGAAAAATTCTAAATCCTGACAAGCATGTTCATTCCTGACTGATGTTTTTTTTTAAAAGAGGCCAAAGTCTACAAGCTACTGACAGAACCAGGTTGTCAGGCTCTCTGCAGAACCGATGTCCTCACTTGGGTCATCCAGCAATTTCCCACAAAAGTGTTCTCTTCTAAACCTCCATCAGTCAGCAGAGATGCCTCCTGAGTGACCCTGTGAAAGCAGCCAACTGTCAGAACGTTTGGATGACACGGAAGTAATTGTCCTAAATTTTGTATATGCATACTAGGTCAACATGTACACTTTCACTCATATGAAAGAAGATTCAAATTAGCTGTCTCAATTTAGGTGTTTATCACCTTTTGTGCAGCCTTGAGTTATTCAGGATTCCCACACAGGTGAGACAGCCTTTAGAGACTTGTGCTTCCCTAGAGCAAAAGTTGGAAGCTGCATTTCAAAAGTCATTAGATATTTATGTTTAACTCACTGAGCCAAGGCCACACTACATTTCAACACCAGCCTCACAGACATCAATGATACCCTTTGCAGACCAAAGCTAGGATTTCATTTCACCTCCCTTTGGTGAACTAGGTGTCTAACCTAAGCGAGATGTCCAGGGTCCTCTCAGCTGGCTTATTTCAAAACATTATCTTGGGGTGGGATAAGTCATTATATCTTTTATTGACAACAATAAATAAATAAATACATATGTAAAATTGGCCATGTTGGATGGGGCTTTGAGCAACCTGGTCTAGCAGAAGGTGTCCCTGGCCATGGCAGGGGGGATGGAACTAGACGATCTTAAAGATCCCTTCTAACCCAAACCATTCCATGATTCTGATTCTATAGACAACAGAGGAACCCTGATAATTAATTAAAGCGAGCATGCCTCAGAAGTCTGAAGTTAGGTCAGATGATCTGTATCCCAATGTGCTGCTCAGCACAAGCAAAGTTATCAGGATCTGCTCTGTAGCAAGACACAGAAGAGCTGGAAGGAGAAGCCAAGGCAGCAAGAAGGAGAAATATGGAGGCGAAACTTGGAAAAAGTCTACAAGCACATGGCTGGGATTGTGCCACCTCTGTGGATTGCTGTTGGATAAACAACCCCATTTGTTTCAGAAACACCATGTTTCTTCTTTGCAAAAGCACACTGAAACACACTCTACTAAATAGACATAACAACATCCCTCAGAAAGAGAAACTTTAGGAGCTCATTACCAAGCAAAGTCTCCGGCATGTGATTGCCAGCCTCTTTGCTTCGGGATTGATTACCCAGCCCCTGATACATCATTAAAGTCTGAAGAGCACTGCTCAGTGGGATTACACCAGCCACTCTCACAAATAAAGTCACACACTGTGAGATGCTGTAGAGGCTGGTGAAGTTGTTTTCATCAGGGGCAACAACAGAAAAAGGGCTGCACTGGGTGGCTAACCACACCATAGGATCAGAAGGACAGGATTAATTACGAAAGAAGCATCTTCTCCACCAATGGAGGTTTTTAAGAAAGTGTTAGACAACCCAGAACAATGTGACCCTTTAATGCAAGAAATATTTAAAGATGATAGGCTCATTTGTATAAAGCTATCTTCAGGGAAAAAAACTGGAGGCAAAAGAAATGTAGTGTCAGTGCTTCCTGTGTAGGATTATGCCAAGGTAAAGTAAAAGAGAGGAATGCTCCTGGCCAAGATGAGTCACTGATTTCTATTTAGCCTTTCAGAAAGAACTGGTCACTGTCAACACATAAAAGTGCTTTAAAATCGTTCCTGAAGTGAATTAAAGACTGCATGTCCTACACTCACCTAGGAAAGTGAATGGAAACTTGGGCTTAATTTCCAGGGATATATTAGTGCCTGAGTAACACAGACAGTAACACAGAGAAAAATTGATCTGGGCCTTGGTTTCCCTAGTGGTGAAACTGGAGATACTGGCACTGACCTTAACTTTCCAAGCCTTTGCCAGAGAGCAGCAAGAGTGGGACATCCATGGAAGGGCCTCATAGAGGATTCAAAGCTGACTGAGGACTGCAGTGGTTTGAAGTACCACCACTTTAGTATCTCCTTTAAGGCTACGTAAGGAAGACTGAGAAGAGGGCAAGCCCACAGGGATGTTTTCTCAGACTCCATTGATCTGCAGTGCTGGGATGCCTGAGGGCTCCTCTATATGCAGCAGCTCTGGCTCATGTGACAGCAAGATCTCACCCTCCTGGGCCACTGTCCTGTACAAGCAGACCAGACATGGGTACTGAACCAACTCCTGTTGCAAGGATGGCACAAGCACTCAGCCAGTGCTGTGCTGACTCCAGCGGCTGGTCCTTGGGTCAGGTATCTCTGGATCTGGAGGCTGAACAGGCTCCTACCCAAGGTGGATGTCCTGTAACCCTCTTCAGCCTCTGACACCATGCTCGGTGGAGGACTCAGCATGGGGTTGGCACTTTGCAGACACTTGTGCAATTGGAGGCTACCTGAATCACAGCACAGACACCCACACAAATTACCATGACAGAAGAGCTCTGACCTAAGCACACCTGGGAGACTGGAAGATCAGAGATCTTCTGCCTAACTGTATGCTTCAAAATCAGTGGAGACAGCCTAGATCCACTTCAGCAGAAGCCAGTATTAAAGTTCTCATTGACTTCAACAGTAGAACAACAAAGCTCTGGCACTTCAAAGGTTTCTTTTTATGATGCTTTATCCTGCTAATAAGCACCACCTATTCCTTTCAACACGGGAGCCATCCACTGATTTGTTAACAGCACTTTGCTCTCCAAGGACATAGCCCATCTTTATATAATGATGGATCTCCTATGAAGGAAGGGACTGACAGCTTCCCACTGCACAGAAGGAGCTCCTGAGAAACAAGGATTTAGTTTCCAACAAAGGCGTTGTGCTTGCGCCGAAAGCCCTCGCAATTTCAGCTCTGCAACACAAACACAAAACTGGCTGCTAACTCAGCCCAGTCCCCAGAGCAGGAGATAAGTGCTTGGTTTCACATTCAATGAGATTTAGTATCACACAATTAGTATGTATCAGTTAGGGAGTTAGAGAAGTCCTCTGTGGACCCCAGAATAGAGTAGCTGAAGAGCATTCATTCTCAAGATTTTTAAAGCTGGGACAAAATCTTAGAGTGCAACATTAACTTTTTTGACTGACAACTGTTGAAACTGAAAGGTATGGGCAAAGAAGAGATTCAGAGCAGCCCTGCGGAGAAGGACTTGGGGGTGCTGGTCAATGAGAAACTGAACATGAGCCAGAAGTGTGCGCTTGCAGCCCAGAAAGCCAACCGTATCCTGGGCTGCATCAAAAGGAGCGTGACCAGCAGGTCGAAGGAGGTGATCCTGCCCCTCTACTCTGCTCTTGTGAGACCTCACCTGGAGTATTGTGTGCAGTTCTGGTGTCCTCAACATAAAAAGGACATGGAACTGTTGGAACAAGTCCAGAGAAGGGCCACGAGGATGATCAGGGGACTGGAGCACCTCCCATATGAAGACAGGCTGAGAAAGTTGGGGTTGTTCAGCCTGGAGAAGAGAAGGCTGCGTGGAGACCTCATAGCAGCCTTCCAGTATCTGAAGGGGGCCTATAGGGATGCTGGAGAGGGACTTTTCATTAGGGACTGTAGTGATATGACAAGGGGTAACCGGTAAAAACTTAAACAGGGGAAGTTTAGATTGGATATAAGGAGGAAATTCTTTCCTGTTAGGGTGGTGAGGCACTGGAATGGGTTGCCCAGGGAGGTTGTGAATGCTCCATCCCTGTCGGTGTTCAAGGCCAGGTTGAACGGAGCCTTGGGTGAGATGGTTTAGTGTGAGGTGTCCCTGCCCATGGCAGGGGGGTTGGAACTAGATGATCTTAAGGTCCTTTCCAACCCTAACTATTCTATGATTCTATATGTATTCAAAAGTCATCTGGACATGGTCCTGAGCAATCACTTTTAGATGGCCCTGCTTGTCATGGGGCTTGGACCAGATACCAACCACAACCTCCCAACCAATTAGACCAACCTCCCTTCCAATCTCAACCATCCTGTGGTTCTGTGAAATCCCTTTAAGTACAGGAATAAACTATCTGTTGAACTTCAGATTTTACTGGAGAACAAATCTGATATCACCATGGACACCCCAGGGTTTTATATATAGACACACACAAACCAAACCTACATAAGACCTATGAAAGAAATTAAACAGAAAGAAAAACAAATCTTGCTCCAAATTCCCATCTCAGCCCAGAGCAATACCAGACTCCCAGGGAAGTGAGATGTGCTCAGGTGCAGCACTACTTTACAAGCTTCTCTTCAAATGAAAGGGAAGAAATAACCTCGGTGCTTGCTATCATTGAGCAATGACCACTCACAGCTGCAGAATCACACTGCTGTGTTCTAACATATCCAAAAGAGCAGATCCAAGCACAGGGAAACAGGTCTGGTGCATCACCTCCCTAAAGGAAAGGTTTTTCCTAACACCTCACCTACATTTCACAAGCTGCAGTTTGTGGTCATCACCACTGGTTATAACATCTACCATTGCTGAGAAGAGCGGCTCCAGCATCTTTGTCACTCCGCTGCGAACAGTTGCAGATAGATGTTAGTTGCAGCTTCACCTGGCTAGGTTAGCTCAGATCCCTCAGTTTCTCTGCAGGCTTCCCAAGGTCCCTCGAAATTACAGTTCTACCAGGCACTTACATGCTACCTGATGATTTTCTAAGAGTAACTCCAACATTACCTAGGTCATGGGATCTGAGGATCACAAGATAGCTCAGGTTGGAAGGCATCTCAGGAGGTGTATAGCCCAACCTCCTGCTCACAGCAAGCTCAGCTATGAGGGCAGAGCAGGTTGCTCAGGGCTTTATCCAGCTGGATCTTGAAAATTGCATGGAGAGACACTGCACTACCTCATAGGACAGCCTGTTCCCCCTCTTAACTGAAGACCATGAACAGGTTGGACAATACAGGACTTAGTGGAGAACCTTGGCGCACTTATCAGTAGCTTATTATCAGTACCTGCTGTTTGGACACCAAGCCATCCATACCCTTGGCTTATGATGTATGATATCTCAGTGCAGATTAGTAGTAAAAAATCATTTTTTTATCTTTCTGGTGCGGGTTGATAACAAGTCTCCTGCCCTACTCTGATGCTTACAAACAAGATGATTCCAAGAGCTTCAAACTAATTGCATAGAGAATGAAATCACACATTCAAAGAGCGATGCTGCTCAGGTTGTTTTCACGTCCATTCTGCTCCTACAAAGAATCAGTGCTGAGTGTCAGCATTTTGTTAATTTGAAAGCCAGTGCTTGCTCAAGGATTTTCCTTCAAACAAAGGATTTGACTTGTTCTAAAGAAAATGGGGAGAGCATGAGATGAGTGAAGGTGTATTTAATGTATGCAGAGCTGCAGCTGCCTGACAGCATGTCATAGCCCACGCTGGCTGAGCGGCTAACAAGGAAACAGTGCTTTTTTTCATTCCCAGCTTTGTTTTCTGACCTTTAAAAGCATCCTCTCTTTGAAGTAGCATATAAAATACAAGCATCAGGATGCCACTCATTTTCTCCACCTCTAAAAGAAGTGTAAGAAAACAAAATGACAAACCCTTAAATGGCAAAAATCTTTTCTGAGCCGGCACCCAACAAATCCTCATGACTACTGTTAGCTTGTGCTGCAAACTCCCGCACACTGCAAACATGGGATCTTTACTATGGCTATTCACCTGGGCAAGACACTAAATATTTATAAACAGCTGTCAAGAGCCTTCCTTTCTATGTCTCTGACAATGGCTAAAAATGCTGGGAAGCCCTGGGGACACTGAAGTATGAATAATGCTCTGAGTGGTGACTGAATCACTAGGAGCATGAGTGTTACTGGTCCTAAACATCCTTGAGCAGGAGGACTCTCAGAGAGTATTCTTAAAATATTGGCTTCTGCATCCTGCTGTAACTCCACAAGACCCTGTTTCTTCATCTGCCAGTTTGGCTTTTAGGGCTGCTTGGTTTTAATTCAAAGGGTTTTCTGGCTGTGTTGGCTAAAAGCACACTAAACATGAGAGTGGATAGGATTTGAAGGATGAATACAAAGACTTTAATTCCACTGGCCTTTCACATCATTTAAAAGAGATAAATTTGTGAACTAGGCTCTCCAGGCCTTTGAGGAAGTCACTAAAGCTGATGGAAGGTCTTGCTTGGATTTTTCTCTTCACCAGATAATTGGTCCTCAGTAGATAAAACTACATTGAACTTGTATTTCTACCCTCTAAAACTGACTTCGCTGTCCTTATTAAGTCTTGTAGACTTTACATATAGAAATCCTGACTCTCCTTTCTCAAGTGAAGGACAGAGAATGAGTCTGAGAAGGGTGATATAGAGGATCAGGGAGATTAAATCAAACTGTAGCAGAGAGAAGAAATAACTGAGCATTTCAGTATCTAGGAAGCAATGCAAGGAGGAAGGAAACATCCTCTACACTAAAAGGCAAAGAAAGAGAAAGATCAGTGCAGCAGGGCAGCCTAGGGGATTTAATCTTACATTTATTAGCAGCTCTTCCACAGCTGTTCACAGCTTTCAGGGCTGTATGTGGCTCAGGGGGTTCCCCTGTGCCCTGCATCTTGTGACACGGGCAGCATCAGAGGAGGCATAACGTCTCCTTGGCTTCCTGATGTGTAAATTCACACCTGCCTCTTTCCTTTAGTCTCTGTTGACAAAGCCTAGAGAGGAGGCGTGTGAGCAAGAATCAGGAGGAGAGGGGAGCCAACATATCAGGTTTCGTCCCTCTGGCAGGCCACTGACAACAGGATTTACACAGCAGTATGTGCACATCTGTGCCTGAGCCAGGCTTCCTAGGTAGCATGAAGAAACCGAGTCAGGGAGGCCCAGGAGTGATTCACCTCAGCCTAAGGCAGGTATCTAAATTAGAGCAGATGAATCATGCCCTTGAAATTCCTCCACTAAATATAAACTCTGCTCACTATCAGGGAGCCTAGCTCTGCTGCAGGTGTTTGAAAGCAAAGACCACCTTCTCAGTAATGCCTACAGCTCGGTTTAACCACACTGCCCTCCAGCAAGGAAACTGAGGCACCAGCACAGGCCAGATTCATGCCCAGATTTTACTTTTATCATGTGGGCCTGGAAAACACCTAACAGTCTGGATTCCCTCTCAGCAGGATGTGAGGAATGAAAGACATTAGAAGGCAAGTAGCACTCACTACTCAAGTCTACTGATTACAGCAGGGAGGACGTACGGTGTTTTTCTGTGGAGAAGGGATGAGGTCAGGAGAGTAAGAGCATTGGGTAGCAGCTGTTGTATTAGAAAGGGACTGGGAAGGGTGCTCTATTAAGCAGCAGAGCTGTGATGCCTTACATCAGCTTCTGAGATGCTTCTCTGCTCTGCTGCTGGTGTGCTGTTCAACCTCGGGCATGTCGTTTGGACCTTACTAGTTTTTTTAAGTTATCTTATGATGGGGTTGTCGTTTTGGGAAAGAAAGTTGCAACCAAGGGTGAAGAGAGTGGGACTCCGGGGATGAAAGGGTGACTAGTGCAGGGCTAGGTCACAAGGCCCTTGTAGCACCCCAGTTCCCTGCTCACCAAATAGAAGACCTGGTGATGTTTGATCCATCCCAAAATGCTGACAGTCCTTGGGGCACAGCAGGGCAAGGAGGTGTTTCCAATTTGGGTGCATTACAGCCATAAACCTTCCTTCTCACTCCTGATAGAAGCCCTGCAGTCACCAGTCCTGACTGCAGCTCTCCCCAGGAAAACAAAATCAAACAACAACTGAGTCTTCAAGAATGAGAAGCCTGCTGCTTGTAGGGCAGAAAAGCAAACATATCATTGTTATCTGGCAAGGCTGGAAATCAGTGACAGGCCCATTTGTGTGTAAACCAGCTATTAATTTCAAGCTCTTATCAGATGAGTGTGGTGGATATGGAAACAGCCACAGACACCGCAATTATGTTCATGGCAGCAGGACAGGAAACCGTAGGCTTGGGCTACACAATGAAGCTGTAGGAGATATGGGCTGAAAAAAAGAAAAGCTTTCTTTGCTAATCAGATGCTCAAAAGCAATTAAAGAAAATCAGGGGGATTGGAAGAGCATAGAAAGTTAGTTGTCATTTAAACATTTTATTCTCCTTTATCACTTTGCCTTACTGTAAAAGTTATTTCTTAAATTAATAAAAACAATCTATAGTGTAGCAAGGCAGCTAGGCGTTCTCTCAGGCTTGGCTGGCACCTATCATGTTTGCAAACCTCAGAAACAATCACAGACTCACCTGAACAAATAACTGGGCTTCTTGCTCCCTTATCTCTCTATGTCACATTGTTCAGCTTTCCAGCATTGTCTGCACCCAGCACAACAAGCTACGTCGTGCCCTCAAGCCTCCTGATATGATTAACTGTGGCATCTTTAATAAAACCTGTGGCAATATTTCCTTCTAAAGCACAGTGAAAATTTCATTTACCCCTCCTCCTTTATTTTGCCAAATTCCATTTTTATTTCATTGTATAATTAATCAGGCACTGGAGCATATGACAGCTCAGCTTAAATTTAGTTCTCACTTCTCCTATGCAGCCTTGTCAGTTGGCTGGTTAAACATAAAGTTAGATTCATCTGAAAAAGCAACATAGAAATTGTCAACCTGGATCAGACCTTTACTCCATCTAGTCCAACATCTTGTCTCCAACGGCAACCGGCACCAGGAGAGCAAGAGGTGCACCAGGCACTGGAGGAGAATGCTACACCAAAGGGGAAGATGTTCCTAAGCCTAGTGGTCCTCTGCCATGAGAGGGTGGCTGCACCAGGCACATGAAAGACACACACACAAACACACATCCCTCCTGCAGCCTGGGTAGCTGCTGGGCTTTGTGTCCACTCGGAGTGCCTGTGACATAGTCCAATCTACTTGGATTTTGACCAAACACGTGGGAAAAAATGGTGTGTGCAAAGCCTGGAGGCTGCTCAAGGACTTGGAGCTTGTGAAAACATCAGTGGGTAACATGGGACAGATTCTGTTCTGCAACATGCAGTGCTCCAGGCACTAGAAGATAAAATGTGAGATCATTTCAGTCCTGTACTGATCTCTACACCAGGAAGCGCAGCATAGAGCTTGCTGCTGTACAGGACTGTGAGCTTTATTTGCTATTTTACCCATCTCCCATGTAGGTTTTCTTTCCTAGTACTGCAGCATCTACAAGTTTCATCCGTTTCACCTTTCCACTAAATACCAAACATATGCAAACTGATTCTCAGCACCCCTGCACTAGCCTGCTTCTACTCAGTAATCCCCTGCCCTTGCCCATGCAGGTCTGTTCCAGCAGGCTGTTATTCCCATAGCTGGACAAGCTGGACTTATGTCTTGCCTCTTGGTGACCTGATATGAGGAATCATCTCCCAGAGCAGGACAGGTCTTGAACATGACATGCCAGCACCTGTGTTTCTTGGCCCAACTGTCCATGTCAGAAGTTCAAGTCACAATGCAACGTCTAGAGGATTTGGGAGGTGAAGGTCCTGGGGAATTAGAGTGTTTGATAGGAAGCGGGATGAGAAAAGGAGCTTAGGGGTAAATTCTGGTCTGGGGAGATGTTGGGAAAAAGTTCTCATCTAAATACTAGCAATCAAAGGCAAATACATCTGTATTTGAGAAACAGAGAGAAACTGAGAGAGAAACAGAGAGGAGGTATGCAAAACGTTTAAACACATACTATACAAGGCAAGGAGGCCTTATTAGATCAAAAGTGAAGGATTACCTTTTAAAAAATACAATAAAACAAATTAAATTGCCAAAAGTGTGAGATTTTCAAAGCAGGAGCAGGCTGGAAAGAGCTTTCACTGGCATCTAGTGGTATGTTGCAGAGTCACTGCAGCTGATGGCACAGCTTCACTTCCAAAGTGGGTTTCCCCGGGACAGCAGAAGCTGTTCAGACTGGCAGGTCACCACTTCCAAACTGGGCTTAGAAGAGGCCAGGCTATTTCTGCACATAGCCTAACCCTGCCCTGACAGCTCGGTCTAAGAAGTCCATTTGGGCCTGAGCATAATGTACTCTGAGTCTATATTTGACTGCACAGGCAAAACCTTGAGGTCATACCAAGGCATATTTGATCTCTTATTTTCTTGGACTTTGGGGCTCTATAAGAGTCTGAGAGACAGCAGGCAGATCTGGTCTGTTTGAAGAAGAGGGTGAGCTAATGGAGGCACTCACCTGCGAAAATGCAGATGTCAGTGGAGGGAAACAGGATCTCTGAGAACACAAGTCATCTGCCCTACTAGAAGCATCCACTTTAGAATAAGCTAAATTGTGTCCCAGTGGACAAACGGACACTGACACAGCTGAAATGGCATGATCCTGCCACCTTACAGCAGATCCCTCTGGCAGAAAAGGAGTCACACAAATGGTCCCCACCAGTTTCTCTGTGTGTGTCCCTCATCCATGACTGTCTCAATCCCACTCCCTCCATGGTGCCACACACCAAGATGGGGCTGACTGATGGAACTGCTGACTGGCACCATCCGCAGTGTTGGTATTATGGAAATAGGAAGGATGGAAAAGCGGAGACGTGTTCCCTAAAGGCATCCTGCACATGAGGAATCTCCCTCAGCATGCTTGGGGTCTACTGTTGCTTAACACTGTGGTCCCTGCTGTCTGTCTGGGGCTGTGGCATCTTCATGCATCAAAGCAGAAGACCTTCAGTAAGGCAAACTGAATAAGGCTTGGGTATCTTCTGCTGTGCATGTACTGCTATAAAAGTGGTTAGATTTGTGTGGCTTTTTCTTTCACTGGGCTGGGACACAAGCTGGACTGTAGGTGCACCCCAGTGCTGGTGCTGCTGCCCCATACTGCTGGCTTGTACTGGGGTAGGAAATACATCAGCAGACTTTATCCAAGGCAGATATAGTGTGTAAACTAGGTCTGAACTCCAGCAACCCTGTAACCTTGAACTTCCTTGCATGATTTGAGCCAGGTACCTCACCACCTCCTGCATCAGTTTCCCTAAATCAAAGTGGAGGAGAACATTATGTTTGCAGCCTTGTGCCATATTTAGGACACAATAGGAGGTGCTGGCTTATGCAGGAATGAGTGTTATTATCCAACCTCAGAGGCATGGGACAGCCCTAACCCCTGCTCCAGGAAAGAGGTTTGCAGAAGCAGCTTTCCACCATGCACATGCTCCTAAAACTCCCTCAGAGAAGCATCCTGGGCTAGAGCTTCATGCTGAGTCTCTAAGCCTCATTGTACAGGGCAGATCCAGTTCTTGCTGTACTCTATGAGGTCCTGCTGGGACACAGCCTTTCCCAGGTGGTGCTCAATCACTGCTAAATCAAGTCCATATGCCTCAGTGTCCACCCTTGTCAAATCTGCATACCAATTTTGTGCTTTCACTGAGCAGTAAAAGGGATCCTTTCCCGGTATCTAGGCACCAGCCTTGGTTGCTACCTCCCCTCAGGGGGATTGCAAGCTGCTGCAGACACAGAAATATTCCCTGAAATGCATCTTTCCTCTCATGACTGCTCCTGGAGCAAGTCCCAGACAATCGGGCTGGGAGGGAAAAAGGAAGCTTGCAACACTGTGGGATGTTTTCCTGCCCACAACAATAAAAAGAAAACGATCTCAGCTGGCACAGGCAGAAATAGGCTGGTCCTGACCTACCGTCTGCCAGGGCAGAGAGCGCAGGGTGGGGGACCAGAACTGCTGGGGAGAACTACAATTCCCAGCAGGCAGTGCGAGCCGGGGACCCTTCCAGCTTCCCACCAATGTAGCGCTGCAGAAGAGAGGCATGTCAGGGAGAGATTCTCTTCCTCTTCTTTCCTACGCTCCCGCTAACACCTTGGCAGTGGCGTGAAAATCCTTCCAGCTGGCATGAGATGCTGAGAACATCTCCCCTGCCCCTTCAACCTTTGCTCTTTGTCTTTGTTTCGCTTCACCCTTCCTCCGGTAGCTCTCACTGCGCTGGCCACAGACTTCCTTTAGGTCAGACTAGCTGGGGCTGCAACGCAACTTGCAGCCGAGTCACAAACACTGCTGTGCCACTGAGACTGCCCCGGAGGAGAGCAATGCCAGACAGAGGTTGATGGCCTGCTCAGGTAAGATGCTTTCGGCCAACTGCCCTTCATTGGTCTGTGTAGCCCAAAGAAAAGACGAAGCAACCCCCTGGGATCTGGTTCTGCCCTGGATTCAATCGCTGAGCCCATGGGGATTGCAGAGCTGGAAGTAAACGTGGGATTTGGATCTGTAGGGTCTGGATACTTTTTAAAAATAAAAGGAATAATGTAAGCAGGAATTTCTCCTTTTACTCTGACCTGAATTCAGAGATTTGTGGCTTTTTGCCAAAATCCAGAGGCAACTGAAATGCTGCTGCTGGTGAGATGTTTTCTCTAAGGGACTGGTGTGAGCATCTGTGGTGAGGAGAGAGGCTGTGGACAGGGCAGCAAGCCCATTACCCCTTCACCTGCAGCTGCACCTGAATATACTCCCCAGTAAGGGAGTTTTGACCTCTGTCAATAAAAAATACACTGTTGAACTTTACGGAGTCCTCTTTCCAGCCTGGCTGCAGCTGAGGCTTTGCCTGCTGAATTAAAACCTGCTCTAGACGTCACATAGCTGCTCTCCCACCCAGGGAGAAGAAGTCCTGCCCCACCCTCACAGTCCTCCCCTTGCACTAGCAAACATTAAACCTTGTTGGTGCTCCAAGTGGGTGTGTATTGGCCTTCCTGGCTCAGTATAACTTTGCAGGTACTTGTTTTGGGGCGCTTTTTAATAGTTGGTTTTGTTTTCCTGTGGTACCTCTGTACTAGCACAGGGAGTTTAGCACTCTTGTGCTTCAGTGGTAGCTCTTACCTGCATCAGTGGGGATACAGATGGCTTAGCTGAAGCATCACGACTAAATCTGAAGTAAATTTCCCCATTATAACTGTTTCCTGAATCAGCTGACCACTTCATTTACCACTCTGACCTCTCTCCTCTGAGGAGCATGTAACACTCTGCAAGTTGTGCTTGAATGTTTATACTCCACATCTCCCATTGCTTGTCCCCTGACCCATGGCATCCTCCTTCCCCACTTCCCTTACACATCAGTGGCAGGCTGCCCAGGGACTCATCTTCTCAGCCACAGCCTTCTCAGCCACCCAGACCTCCAGGGACAAGTTTCATTGAGAGCTTGTGTCCTTGCTGGCAGCCAGCCCCAGAACTGGTGATTTGGCAGCCTCACCTTCACCTATCAGTACGATCAGTAAAAGCCTACATTTGCTGACAGTCATTTTCAGCACCGCTGTCTTTCCTCAGTCTTTCTGGCTCTTTCCCTACTGCAATTCACAGTCTTGATAAAAGCTATCTCTGTTGGCACTGATTTATTCCGCATGGTAAATGTAAATACGTAGAACCCAGACCTTGCTGTCAGCTGAACCTTACTGAGGAGGACAAAGTCACTTTATCTTTCCATGTTTCACTTCTCCAGCTGTCCCCTGAGGACACCACCGACCTGTCTTCCACTGTACATGGAGGTTTGCCAGGAAAAAGCAGAACACTTCAGGTTTGCAAGTGGTACCAAGTTTGGTTTTCCTTTAGGTTTGGGGGGTTTTGTTTGGTGAACAGTCACTCATCAAAAATGTGCATTAATTAAATATTCACTTATAAATCTTCTTGGACAAAGGACAGAGGACTATTCTGAGAGTAAATCACTAGTGCACCAATAGGAGAGTCAAAACCTCATTGCAGCAGCAAGTACATCACAGATTCCCCCCCCCCCCCCCCAGTGCCAGGGAAAATAAGCCTCTTCCTAGTCCAGCCAAGCCCATGGCTTCAAAGGTCTCAAGTTCAGCCTCCCATGGAGCCATGAAGGTGCCACTTGTGGTGTTTACATAGGGAACACAGGAGGTGGAGAAGAAATAACGACCTAACTATTTTCACTTTATTTTTTCAGTCCACTAGTCCAAGTCTCCAGAAATGACAGGGAAGCCTCTCCAGGAGATCAGAATAGCCAGGAAATGGAGTTACAAACATTGCTTCTTCAAGCTGAGTTGGAAGGAGGCTGAGAAATGAAGAAGACCACATTCTCCTTGTTGCCCCAGAGCTGGCATTCAGCAGCAGCACCTTTTCCCCTACAGGGAATAAAGTGCATCCATTAAAGTACACTTTGATGTGTGTGTCCTGATGGTTTTTGTAGGCCTCCCAGACAGTCCATCCCCGTAATGCTGTGCCTTTTTGTACCTGACGTCTGCTTGGCAGCTCCACCATGCACCACTGGGTGCATGGCACTGCTGCCATGAAGGACTCGGTTAAGCGTGTGTCACTGAAGACCCACGTGTGTCAGGAGTGCGGCAAATCCTTCAGCAAGAAGGGGAACCTGAAGAGACACCAGCAGATCCACACAGCAGAGGAGCTCTTCACTTCACCACCCAAGGGCACCTCATGACCCACCAGAGCATCCACACAGGAGAGAGACCTTCCTGCTGTGGAGAGTGCGGGCGATGCTTCCATCTGGAGATATGCCTGGGTGCCCACCAGAAGACACACACCAAAGGTGGTCCCTACCTCTGCACCTATTGCAGCAAGAGCCTGAGCACAAAGAGCTACTTCAGTATCCACATGCGGACCCACATGGAGAAGAGGCCGTTCGCCTGCACCAAGTGTGGGAAGAGCTTTGTGAAGAAGGGCACCCTCACCACCCACAGAGAGATCCACAAGAGGCAGAAGCCCTTCAAATGCCCCGACTGCAGTAGGCGCTTTGGGCAAAGTGCCACACTGATGGCCCACCAGAAGATACACCTCCATGGGGGGCCTTTCATTTGTACTGAGTGTGGGAAGAGCTTGAGCACCAAGAGATATTTCAGTGTCCACCAGAAGAACCATGCTAAGCAAAAGCAAAAGCCACTGGAGGGACATATTAATGGTGTGTCTCTCCAGGTCATGCAGATTAAAGAGGAGCCTGATCTTTCCTTCAGGTCAGAGGAGACTGTGTCGGAAAATATGTCCCATGAAGGAGATGCCCAGGGATGTAGCATACCTAGAATCCCATTTAATCTGAAAAGTCCTCCTTGGAAAATCCAGGTGAAGGAGGATCCAGGACCACCCACTGATGACACAGCAAACATTTCTGCAATAGCCTGCCAGAAACTTTACATCAAGGAAGAGCCACCAGAAAATCTGGACTATGGAAAGATCCCACTGATGGCTTTACAGGAGAGTCTGCTTAAAAAGGAAGAAGATGCTGATGGCCAGCATGAGCAGGAAGTCCCCACAGCCAGTAACCTGGTGCTTCATGTGAAGGAAGAACCACAGGAAAGCATTGAGTTTGGGATGCATTATGGGCAGAAGCCAAACCTCAATGCTATCCAGAGGATCCAAATTAAAGAGGAACCTCGTGTGGAGGCCAATCACCAGGAGAGCCAGAGCCCAGAGAGAAAGCAGAAGAAAAGCTGTTTGTCCACCAAAGAGAGGATGCTGGAGAACTGGGAGAAATCCATGTCCAAAGACCCCTCAGTGAAAGGAGCTCCCAGGGGTGAACGGGTTTTCCCCTGTCCTGAGTGTGGGAAGAGTTTCAACCAGAAATCAAACCTGACCAGACACAGGAAGATCCACACGAGTGAGGGACCATACAAGTGCAGTGAGTGTGGGGAGAGCTTCCGCATGAACCGCAAGCTGATCTGCCACCAGCGAGTCCACGTGAGCGAGCCCTTCAAATGCAGCGAGTGCGGGAAGAGCTTCACCCAGCGGTCAAATCTGGTCCGGCATCAGAGGATTCACACCAAGGAGGAGCCCTACCAGTGCCCCGAGTGCGAGAAGACCTTCAACCAGAAGGCCAACCTTTTCCGTCACCAAGTCATCCATGTCCGCATGGGGCCGTGCAAGTGCACCAAGTGTGGGAAATGCTTCCCCCATAAGCACCACCTGATCAAACACCAGCTGCTCCACTCCCGAGGTGGGGCCTACAATTGTGGGGTCTGTGCAAAACGTTATCGGCTGAAGAAGTACCTGAGGAGGCACCAGAAGATTCATGAACGGGAAGGAGCTGCTCCCTGCTTAAAACAGGGGGAGGCCACAGGGGCCGGCAGTGGACCCCACCACAACAAACAGAGCGTTGTACCCCATGAATAGCAAAGAGGAGAGCTGAGGGGATGTGGTGCTTGGCCTTTGGGAAAGTCCTTTGGGAAAGGGGAGGGATAGAAACAAACTCTGCTTGCCTTATGTGTGCAGTATCTGGGCACTGGGAGGTCAACTTGAGGGTCCAGTGGGGACAGTGGGGCAGAGCACTGCTGGAAACCAGTCCTCTGCAGCTTTTCTGAGGACACCCCCAGAGCATCATTTGCTTACAGGGGAGTGATGGGGCTGGAGAGCCAGGTCTCAGAACACTTAAGAGATGGAGGGATAAAAGCTTGGCATCCTTTGTAATGGTATGGTTGTGCTTCTAAAGAGTGTCAAAGTTGTGGATGCCAAAATTGTCTTGTGTGGGCAATGTTTGGCCAGGGGGACCAGGCAGGATTTATATTTGTTAGAATACTGTGTTTCTCAGAAGCTGAAGGAATCTCTCCCATCTACTGAAGGGTTTAAAGCAAGGGCCAGTTCTCATGTAGCTCTGATCCATACCTTGATCCTACTGGGCTGATGGACCCTAATAAACCAGGTGTACATATCTGGAGTAGACTATTCCCACCCAGAGTGGGGTTTTAAGCCCTGAATCCCACAAACCAGGCTCCCAGATTGGCTTAAACCAGGTCCATAAAATTAAGTAATGCAAAATTAATGACTGTTTTCCCAAACCTAGCCCAGAGACCAACAGATTGTATTGTGATTTGTGCCCCCACAGTCCCATTGCATGGATGTAAATGGGAATGGCTTTTCTTAGCACTGAGTGCTCATCTCCAATGAGCAGGTGGCTTTGTCACCCCAAGTCTCAGAGGCATCAGTGACTTCACCAGCTGGAGCAACACCAGGGCTGGTTCTCAGCCACCTGCTTCCCTACCTGTTACTGTGAAGCTCTTGGTAGGATATTGACTTTATTGGGCATGATTTAGGGAATTCAAGCAGCAGAAATAGCTGGGAGTGTCTTCAGTCTTTAAGGACTAGAGAGCTAGAAAATACTTCCCTGTCAGGGTGTTTTCCTTTCCTGTCCCTGGTGTAAAGGGGAATGTGCAGCTACTCAAAAGCATGTACAGTTCAGCAGTCTTCATTGCTCGCTTATGATGATTTTGTGTGAGTGTTCCCTAGTCAGATGAATCTTTGTGTCTTGAAAATCCCTGGTGGAGCAGAGATGTGGAGGGAATCCACAATACCCTGAGCAACTCCCCAAGGTTTCTCTGCAGCACTGTTGCATGGCCAGCTGGGCACTGCCAAGCAAAGACACATACTGAGGTTTGTTGTGTTGCTGTAATAGGTACAGTCCAAGAGGCAAGTGGAAGAGTGTTCCATGGTGAAATAGTAGCTCTGCCTCTCTGGTTTTGTGCAAGAAAAGAAGCCCCCTTCCTACCCCTAAGGCACACACCACTTCATTCTCACAGGACATGCTGCAGATAGCATCCTCTTAGAGGCTGCTGAAAGTCATGCATCATGACTTTGGGCAACTACCTGCTGTGATGCTTCAGACCCAAGCTGCTTGTATATCCTCACTGCCCACTCTGGAGCAGCTTGCCTCTCTAGGCAGGGAAACTGAGGCATGAAGAGAAGGAAAGGAACAGGACAAACTGTTCTTGAGCTTTGCCTTTACCAGCTACTTGGACACTGGTGTTGCATTGAGGCACTTTATTGTGGCACAAAGCTGAGAACAGCTGCCAAGCCCCAAATGCACAGAGTAATTTTTGTGTTTAGATTCTCTCATCCTTTGATACAGTCAGGCCCAGAACATGATTTTGAACAGCAGAGCAAGCTCTGACAGCCTCTGAAGAAAGCAACCTCAGTCCCCTCACCTGCAAAGTGTAGCCAAACTGATTGATACAAATCTCCCCTTCAAATCCCTGTGACCTGGTGCAGATTCATTTCTGGGACAGAAAAGGCAGATGCATAGGGGAAAAAACAAGTTTAGGATGTTCTAGGGAAAAAACAAGTTTAGGATGTTCTAGAGGAGACTAAGGAGCATCCTTGTTAAAAAATGGGTCTGGGCCATATGGTGGGTAAATACTTCATAGCAGGGCTGGGAAACTATGTTCCTTGGGCTGAGGCAAACTAATGAAGCAAAACAGCCTCTGTTAGGCTTGCTGAGGGGCAGAGGTACAGCAGAGCCCTTCAGTGGGGAGAAATTAATCACCAGATGGATGGCATTTATTTCATTTTCATTAGCATAGTGTAGGACTCTAGAGGCTTTTACCAGGAAGAGGAACTGGTATGAGGGGTTTGCCAGTTGTATTACTG
Source organism: Pezoporus occidentalis (assembly GCF_034315485.1). Lineage (NCBI taxonomy): Eukaryota > Metazoa > Chordata > Aves > Psittaciformes > Psittacidae > Pezoporus > Pezoporus occidentalis. The sequence goes on from NW_026914180.1 coordinate 910,261, forward strand.
TGTCCATGCACACAGACAGGACAATGTCAATAGCTTTCCTGGATGTCCCTGGGTCTTCCGCTGTTGACCATAGCCAGTGTGGGTGTCCTAGCTACTGGGGACAATTGGGGCTGGTAGTCTGTAATATCTCCTCAATAAAGAAAATATTTAAAGAAAAAAAAGAACCAAGCCTCTTCTCTGGTTTTAGACTTTTAAGAAGAAATCTCATCTTGCACAGTGGGTCAGGTAAGGTTTGTCTTGAGACAATTGCTGTCCTATTTCTAGCCATGCACATCATTTCTGTGGATTTCAGGAGGAATTTGGCTGTGGGATTATTTTTGATCACCTCATTGCCTCATTGACTATCTGTGTGCATAATCTCAGCACCAGTTCTGTCTCTGGCTTGTCTGGAGGAAAGATGGAGACAGGCTGTGATGGGAGCTCTTATGCAAGAGTGCTTATTTTATGCTTCGATTGGATGCATGGAGCTGATTGGTGCTCAGCATGTTCTGGTATGGTGGGAACAAGAGGGTCTCTGGGGCCAGAACTAACATCTGCTTCAGCATAAGTACCCTGGGATGTTTACTTGCCTTTTGAGAATAGGATAGTTCCCATGAGAACTTCTTCACGAATCCCAGGCTGCAGGGAGCCTAGTGTCCCTACAGATGGGGAGTGAGAAAAGGAAAAACACCAGGATGAAAACTGGGTGAGCAACAGAACACTCAGAATCACATACTTCTACACAGGCTTTATCTGTTCACTTGTGACTGGCAGACTCTGTGGAGTATGAGTACTTACTTACCACCAGCACCTTAGCTACCTCTCATCCCGTCCCAAGGCAAAGTGTTGCAACCAGGTAGCACCACACGGGACCAGGTTATCAAGCTGAACCTCCTGTAGCCAAGGCACGCTTAGAATCATTGCCTCCATCTCCTGACCCAAAGCAGTTTCGCCCTTGAAAGTGATTTCTTGTGCTGGAACAAAGCCAAGGTGAGAGATCTCCATGAAAGGACCAAAGCTTCTGACTAGTCCCCAGCTGCAGATACTCTGAACAAGGTCAATAAAATCTGTGATCTCCTTTTCTAGGATCAGGGTTAGCCTGGAAGCAGGAGCAGTCCCTGCAGTGGGGTAGATGAGTTGGGCAGTGCTCGGCAGTGGCTCTCCGCTAATTGCAGGAGTTGATTACAGCCCGTTGCTATCCTTTGTAAAAAGGCTGCTGTCCCATGGGAGACACTGCAGAGCCCTACTGCTCACTCTTTTTTCCCACCCCAAGCTGACTTCTGCCTCTTCTGCTTCTGTCTGGCCTCTTCCCTGGGGAGCTGCTGTTTCAAAGGGCACCAGCCTCCTCCAAGTCACTGTAAACCAAAGGCAGAAGTAAAAAGCAGAGATCTGGAAATCCTACTCTACCAAGTCACAAGATTTTCTCCTTTTTCATCATCTGAAAAACAGGATAAGATGCTTTGAAAATAGAGTAAGGTACAAACTGTACTCATTTCTACATGTGCACTGGCCTCCGAGAAACAAAATAGAATGAACAGTGAGTGTCTGAATGTAGAAGACAACTTCTGCTAGGAGAGTAACAGGGTTTTGAAGTCATGCAAGAGTAAGCCATCATTATACTGTGCTGAAGTTCACTTTCCATTAGAAATGCCCGCAGAGCAGAAAACCAGTCCCTGCAGGAGAGCTTGGAACAGCACTGCTGTGAGCTCACTTAGGGGAAAAAGGACTTAGGAAACTAAATCTTGTGAGCTAGAAGCTAAGCAACCCTGAAAACTGGTTATTCCTAGTCACAGCTCAGAGTGTTGGCTTAGGATGCAGGCAGAGATTGCTAATACCCTTTTGCTGCACCACTGAGCTGCAGCTCATTGTGCATAGTCAGGGCACATGCTTATTTAGCCAGTATTGCTTGGCCCAAAACTTCCCCATCAGAGTGGATGGGCAAAGAAGCAGAAAAGCTCTTGTGACAAAGAATGTCTTACTTTGATCAAGTTAATTTATTATAGCTTTAACCAGCTTGGGGTAGGTTGAAGAGCAGAGAGAAGAGGGGGGAATGTGAAGCATGGAAAAGGGGACTGTAAAGCCTCTGACCAGATGGCAGAAATGAGTTGTGGATCAGATCTAACAACATGATGAAATGCTGTGAAGCCTAGGAAACACCATGAAAATCTGGGCTTCCCTGGGGGAAGGTGTTAGATCCAGATCAGATCTCACTTACAGCTTTGCCTGTTTGTATTGACTTACTATCAGTGACTTCAGGCTACATTAAAGCCCCATGTTAGCTGATGCCATGGATGACTCCATTTGCTGCTCACTGTGGGGTGAATGAGAAATGAGCTTATGGATGTTCCTGCATCTTCATGGGTTCTTGCTTCTCTTTTCGAAGCATCACCTGCTGTTGTTTTCCTAGGCTGAATATCCTTGTGCACAAGGGCTGAAGTGCAAGAAGGAAAGATAAATCACGAGAGCTCATTTCCTGAGCACAAATCCACATGAAGTCATTGCTGCAAGGTGATCTTTATGTTGCAAAACCGTCCAACCAGGCCTGCATGCCTCCCTCTGTCCCCAGCTAAGGGGTCAGGTGTGATCAGAAACTAAGGAGCTTGTGACTAATTTCCTGGGATGGACCAGCCCAAATCGGGTAGCTTATATACACACATAAACACACACCCCTACCCCAGCCCTATGAATGTAACTGAACTGGAAAGACAGGAAAACAGGTCACAGATCAGCACCCCTTTGATCACTCTGCAGGCAGCAGCATCTTAGCTGCACAGTTTGAGCACATGTGGTCTCTCTGAGACTTATTTCCATAAAGTGGTGTACGGTAGAAATTACACCAGACCCTGTAGGTGTTCCTTACTGCTTGCCTTTACAGAGGGATAGAGCATGAGGAGCTCCTGTTCCAAGCAGGACCTGCAGAGGTTCAGCCTTTGCTTCCCCAGCCCCTTCTCTGTCTTCTGGCCAAGGGGAAGAGGGATGCTCTGAGAGGTGACAGTCACACCTAGCCTGTCTGGGAGCCCAATTCCTGCAGCAGTATATGACTCCCTTTGAGCCACTTTCTATCCTCTTTTTCAGGATAGTTTTTACAGACCTTTGATATAGGCTTCCTGTGTCTCAGCACTTCAGTCCCACAGAGGATGAAGGATAAAGCTGAGGAAGAGGAATCCTGGATGTCTGCACTCTTGGGGAAGATAGGCCTGGATTACCTTCACTAACAAGACCTTGCCTGCCTGAGGAACAGACAGCTAAATCTTGGTGAATGTAAGGTAAATGGGGCTGGAGGGAGGTTGTCCCTACAGCTGGGACATTCACTGACTGGCTGTCCTTTGCTACACTGATGCAGGGATTCAGCAGAGGAGAAAGGGGAGGGAGAGATTCTTTGATGCCTGGAAATATTTCTCATCAATAGGAGAGCATATTCCCAGCAATTTCCATGGGGTATTTCCCAGCCTGCATCAAATGTTCCTTGAGTGTACTACTCAGTTTGCTTTTTATGCTGTGCACAGATGTGTTGTCTGTCATTAGTTGTCTGTCATTACAAAATTTCTTTTATCTCCTAAAGACATTCTGGACAAAGTATGTAGCAGAGAAAATAAGTCTGCTTTTCTTCTTAACATCTCCATGCAAATAATAAGCCTGATCCATCTTTAGCTCAGCATTAAGGGAGCCTCTTTCTACTCACCAAATCGCTTTCAGATGCCAGGGGCTCAGAGCAGCTCAGCCACTAATGCACAGCCTAACATTGCTTAACTCCACTCTGCTTGCTTTTCACAAACTGATTGCCAAGCACCCAGCATGGAAAGTGGCACAGGGCTGTGAAGGTCTGTGGCTAATGTTGCATCCCAGCATGGTCAGCCAGATGCTGGGTTGGAGGACAGAAGGCATCCTGCTGCCCTTAGCAAGACAATTCCTAGGGTTTAGTCCCAGTCTGCAGGGGAATTTTGAAAAGCAGGCATGTAATTGTATCATTATACATCTGTGCAGCCTGAATATGCCCTCCCTACCCACATGCTTCGGTGTGTAGCTTTGCCAATATGAATGAGGAGGGAGAAGTGAGAGCTTCCCCAGCAAAAAAAAAAACAAAGATTCTCAACAAAGCTGAATAGTCACAGACTCACAGAGTGGCTTGGGCTGGAAGGGACCTTAAAACTCATCCAATTCCACCCCCCCACCATGGGCAGGGACACCTTCCACTAGACCAGGTTGTTCCAAGTCCCGTCAAACCTGGCCTGGAACACTGGCAGCGATGGGGCAGCCACAGCTTCTCTGGGCAACTGGTTCCAGCTTGCTACCTGCTACAAAGCACCCAGGAACAGGCAGTCCAACCTCCCCTGGGAGATGGAGACTTAAAAGGGGACACACAGCCGCACAGACAAAACTGTTTTCTTGGTCTCACTGGTTGAGACTCCTCCACCATGTCTAGTAGAGGATGCAGACCTGGGCTCTGCCACTGCCTCACCAGACGTTCTCTTTCAAGTCACATCCCTGCATTTCCTATTTGCAAAGTGTTTTGAGATCCACAGACTAAAAGGTGAGGGAAGAGGAGAATAGGGTGGCTTTACTTGCTTGCACAACTCCAAGGAGGTCATCCACGCAAACAGAGAGTGAAAGCATCCACATGGACAGCTTGGAACTATGGGGGGACTTCTAATGCAAAGCAGTTCAGCTGCCTAAAAATAGCAATTAAAAAAGAGAACTAGTGCAAATCAAAAGCTATTTCCAGTCTGCTGCTGCATGGGCACTGTGTTTCCCTGTAACAACCCAGAGCTACCAAATGTAGGAATCCTCCAAAGCAACCTAGCAAGCAGCATCCCTGCAGAGGACTACAGCTCCCAGGAGCCTGCAGCCCAGGCAGTGCCTGTGGAGGGACCAGGCGCTGGGCAGCCAGGCAGGAGTACAGGCAGGGAGGCAGCATTGGCTGGGGATCCCCCCAACCATAAACTGAGGTGTTTTAGGGCTGCTGTTTCCTACCCCCAAGCCCCTTCTCTCACTGACCCAGTTCCTCTGTCTCTCCTCCCCCTCGGTAGTTTTCACATAGCTGACACAGACTTCCTGTGAGTCAGCACCCACAGATGTGAATGAAGTAGCTGAAGGTGAAGAAGAGCTCAAAGTGGGTAGAAATAAGAAAATCTGGCCAATGACACTTGGATACTTCCAGACCTACATACTGCTGAGGGAGATGGAAGACAGGTCAGTAAATAGCTGAGCTGGGATGTCTGGGCCAGGATGGGATGCTGAGGGCTGAACCCCTTCGCGGTGTCTGCATGTGTCCCACAGCATCCCAGGGCAGCAGTAGGATACCTCTGGGAGTTGGGGTCACTGTTGCAAAGCCAGAGTGTTTGTCAAGGTTGTCTGTGGTGGAGTAAACTGCCCCAGGTGGGATAAATTGCTTCCCTTGTCTTTCTCAGCCTGAATCCTGCCTGAGAGACCTAGCTTGTTCCCCTGGATGGAGGTGACCGGTAAGGTCAGAGGTATGGTTAGTCCAGGAGCAGGCAGCTTGGCTAAACACAGGGAGCAGGAACACCAGTACGACATGGGAAGGGCCATCCATCCTTTAAAATCTGACTAAAATTGATGCTTCTGGGACATCTGTGCAACAATTGCTTTCAGGAGTGATGGAGGCACAGGTGGGAATGAGTTAATACACAGCCTGCCTGTGCCTGTGTGTGTGCTGTTGGGCAGAGGTGTTATTCGCAGTAGAAGGAGCAGAGCAACAGTAGAGGAGCTGCTCCTGTTCATGTGTTTCACGAGCATAACTCAAGCAGCTGTGCTGACATGCAGCCATCACTGGGAAAAATGTCCCAGCACATGGAACAGCAAGAGAGAACAGTTTGCCTGGAATCATCTCTGGGCCCTGAGAAGTTGGTGACCACAGAGAGTAAAAGCAACCTCCATTTCTCAGCCTAACTGAAAGGTCCACAAAGAACATCTCACCCAATACCTGTCCTTTCTGTTGGTGAGAAAGGAGCAGATGTGCTGCAAATGCCCTTGGATGGAAGCCTGCTGGGATGCATCAGGCTGCTGAGCCTGATGGATTAGGGCTCCCTTTGCCCAGGTGAGGGGTTGGGCAGAGGCTTCTCAGGCACCTTGGGGCACTTGGGAAAAGGAGCAAGGGAGGAGAGAGTTTTAGTTGGCTACTCCACCCAGCCAGGAGCTGCCCCAGGTAAGTTCCTTAGACAGCTTGGTAGTGTTTCTCCCATGAAGAAAGTCTATGGCAAATAGGTACTTCTTCAGCCTGGACTTCTAATGCAATTGGGTTAATAATGCTGGTGATGGTGTTGTGGCTGCACCCTTCATGGGTCACGTGCGACAGCCTGCAAATTGAATCTGGCATCAAGGCAAAGCTGGACCTTTGGCAGTTCAACTGCAGGAAAGAGGGCAGGAGAAGGAGTTGATTCCTTGCTGCCCTGGACACCAGGATGACATCTGTGTCCATTCAGTTGTTTTCCTCGCCACCAGCCCTAGCAGCCTTGCACAGCCTCTGGTGTCTGCCCTGGTGCTGCACAGAGAAATGAGGACACTGGTGTGAGATTCATTTCTGCCTCCAGCCTGCCTGGCTGCAGCCATGACCCAGATGTCATTGTCCCATCACCGTGTTGGATGTGACACAAAGTCCCTATAGAAATAGAGGTGCACCTGCTGAGGACGTGAGCCCCGTGGGGTTTGCACAGCCAGATGAGCCTTAGACAGCGATCGGGCAGTTCTGTTCCACAGATGTGATATTTCAGTGCTGGGAGTGCAACATGAGACATCCCAGAGGCAAGCAGCTGTTAGCTCATCCTTAACACTTACCCTTGTGATCCCAGAAGGTCCCTCTCTACCAGTGCACTGAAAGAGGAGCAGATGATCTCAGTGACTACTCTTTGCATGGGTTCCTGGTCCTGGCCCCTGGTCCTGGTCTGGTCATCCTGACTTATGACTCCAGGAATGCTCCAGAAATGGGTCTGTGTGTGCCTGCTACCAAGGGGGATTTACTTCTGGAAGTGCTGATGACTATGAGCTGGTCCCTGATGGTTGTGACCACCAGCCATTAACACCTCTCTGAAGGAAACAGACTTAGGTGTTTGTTCCTGCTCAGAGATCAGCTCAGCACGAGGAGCCACCATACCACCAATATCTTGTTGTGAGTACTTGGAGACGTGGAGAACCTCCACCCTGTGCCAGGCAGTTCCAGCAATGACCTTCAATCCCTTCTTAGATTTTACAGTCTCTCGGCCTTTGGTTTTACTAGAATTAACTAAGCTTGGCTGGGCTTTTATTTACAATTTTCTTTTTCACCATGTCTGCTTGCTATACTAAAAGCAGTTGGTTTGTTGTTTTTTTTCTCCTCTTGGCCTTGACAATAACACCTGCCTCGGTTTCTTCTCAGGTTCAGCCTCCATGAAGGAAAACATAAGCTTTCATCTAAAGAAGAGTAACTCAAACCAGTGCAGAAGCTTTCCCATCCATGTTTGCCACCTCCCAGCAGCCCTGGCAGGCAGGAAAAGCTGGTAGCAACAGCCAGGAGGACTCCCAGCAATGCCTGTCCTAGTGAACACCACCCAGGACCCACCCCTGAAGAAGTAGGTGGTGGAACAGCCAGCCACGATGATGCTGAGCTCTTGGAGGCAGAGGATTTTCTCAGCTGCACTCGCGAGAAGTTGTACACTTGCATGAGTTGTGGGGACAGTTTTAACCACAAGGGCACCCTGGCAACCCACCAGAAATACCATAAGAAGGAGATAGAGGCTGAAGGCTTTGAGAACGAGGGTGATGATGACTAGCCTCCAGAGCTGCATGACTGAGACGGCATCAGAGCTGGAGGGGAGGCCAGTGGGGAAGACCCTACCAAGCACAGCAACACAGAGTTATCCTGAGAAAAGGAAGAAGCCCCATGCCTGTGGTGAGTGCAGGAAGAGCTTCAAGGTGAGGGTGGACCTCACCAAGCACCTCTGGAATCACACGGGGGAGAGATCTTTCTCCTGCACTGACTGCAAAAGGTTCATCACCAAATCAAGGAGCACCAGAGGATCCACATGGGTCAGCAGAAGTACAAGTGCCTGGACTATGGGAAGAACCTCACCCAGAATTTGCCCCTCATTGTGCACCACGAGATCCACACAGGTGAGATGATCATGAGCTCCTACAGGTCCCATGATAGAAAGGATTAAGCACTCAACAAGAGAAGGACTGATGCCTGCTCACTTGGGAATGTTGTGTCTGCCCCCAAAGTCCATGGTCCTGGTGGAGCTGCTCTCCTGGGAACATCTCACAGTATATGGTGGGAGCCTGGAGTGGTAAACCTGGGAGGATCTGGACTTTGGCACAGAGCGAACTTAAACCTCAGTCAAAACTGGCTGACACAATGGGAGATTTGGAGATGAGGGACAGATATAAATACTTATTTTGGCTTCTTCTTTATCTCTTATATAAGAGTCCTCATTTCAACATGGTTGGGTTGGGGTTTTTTTGCTAACAAGAGGGATGAGATGTTTTTTAAAGTAAGTAAATGAAATCTGTGATTTCAGATATATTCATGTGATTCCAACAGCTGGAGCTTTAAGAAAAAAGAAAAGTACCAAAAATCTCACCAAACATAGTAAGGCTTTCCATCGTCAACTTCCTGGCAGGAGTAGGAGCAAGCCATAGTTGTTGGTCCCTAGCCTTCCAGCAGCTGATGCCAGCACTGGCTGTCCTGCAGTCATGTGAGGCAGTGAGGGGTCTGCTACCATGGACAAATTGCAGTCAGAGGTAAGGGAGGATGCTGTTCTGCTGACAGGCAGGGTACACAACAAAGTGACCACAGACTAGCTGTATAATATGCACAATTTATTAAACAAGCACACTAAAGTAAATAAGCACATGAAAGCAAACAAGCATGCTAACCTGAAACTGGTATGTATATATTTATATATAGTAAATAAGTACAGTGAAGCAAATTAGAGATCTATATATATAAAGTACAGAGGAAAATTAGCAATGCATCAAATCATTACTACATAGAGAGAACAGAGATTAAGAAGAAATACATCTCCAATTACCGTTGAATCACCATCCAGGCCCACATTTCCAGCTTGGAAGCCCCATTGCAGCTGATGCCAGGAGTCTCAGGTAATTGGGAAAATTCCTGCATGGTGCATCCACCCATAGGTGAGGATTCAGATTTGGCTCCAAGAGGGTCCTGCTCTTGTACCCTTAGAAAAACAACTGGGTTTATGCCAGATCTGTAATTGTTTACTCTTGGGGCTGTTTCTTATGATCTCACTGTCGTCCATGCTGAGAGCATTGGCCAGGTGCCCTAGCATGGCCAAGTATGAAGGTCATAGAACACTTGCACACCTGTGTTTTCCTCCTCCTTCCAACAGTCACAATGAACAAAAACATATATGCTCTACTGAATACACTTGGACAAAAAACATCCTTTGTTATGTCTCAGTCTTGAGAGGGAATCAACTCTCAGCTAGGCTCGCAACCATTGCAGATGCCAAGGCCAAAGGACTAGGGTATGGGGACACAAACGGTGTGTTTAACTGTTCTGCCAAGAAAAGGAGGCATTAGGTTGATCCCAGTGCTTCACCAGCTCAGGTGGAGTTGGGAGTTTGCAGAGGCCGTTTCCACCACAAGCATGGATTGAGCCTCCCCACATCTGACATGGAGGCTTTGGCCTATGAGCTGTGTTGTCCCATAAGACCCCTCTGACCCAGCTTAGTAATGTGGAGGCTACCTTCAAGGTGCACCTCCAAAGCTACTGGGCCAAGCCAATTTGCTGTTTAGAGTGATTTGGGGGCAGAAGAAGGAAGGGCTTTGCTGGGCAATTGACTGAAAGTGCCACTTCAGACTTGCCCAGGGGGTTCAGTTGCTTTTGCATCCTGGGCATTACTAAGAGAGCTTCAGTGACAGCAAAAAGGAGGTTCATGACTCCCTCCCCAGAACTGGGTGCTCTCCTTGCCCAGAGCAGCACTCTATCCTCCTGCTCCCTCCTTAGCCACCAGGTTTTGCCTTTGAGGTTGCACAAATGTGGTGAGACGTGAGACTGCATCCATACAATGATGACTTTCAGTACTTGGCCATGCCTTTGGAGCTCAACCAGCCGCTTCATCAAAACTACCCACTGCGAAATGATCCTCCTCCCTCTGTGCTTTTAGCAGCGCTTGCCATTGATGGATTCAGCATGTGCCCTGTGCTCCATTCCCCAGCCGCTGCTGCTCTATGTCCTGGCCATTACATTACTATCCTGCTATTAACAATGGCAAAGAGCTCTATCTAATGCCACAAAGAAATGACAGGAGCTGAAGGAAGAATCAATAAACCAGTGGTAGCTTGCAAAAACTGAGACAGCTTGTCTTCAAACCCCATGTGGTCACCAGGCAAGCCAAATGGATACTTACACAAAGTTAAGGGCCATTTTCATTTTAGTCTTTTTTACCCCCAATAGATCTGTTTGATTTTGAAGATTTCCTTCAGCATTTCTATTATTTTCATAGGGCTTTTTTCCCTGCATTTTTTTTATTTTTTTTTTTTTGCTAGCATGAAATTCATCAGCCCTAAATATGTAGACTGATAACAGACTGTGATAATAGTAGACTAAACTATTACATGAAAAGCAGGGAATTAAACCATTCACTGGAAAACAGGCCATGGTGGAAGGCGGCTGCTTTCTGCAAGCTTTGTATCCTTTTAAGCTTGCTTTTTTTTGTACAAGATGTTACTGCTCCAGTAATCTTTGCTCAGCTCTGCCCTATTTCTGCAAGCGAAAGAGACAGTGAGCTGGTGTGCAGGCTCAGCCTCACCAGTTGCCCCAGCCTTGTCCCTTGTTTGCGGATTTTCTCTCAGGAATTAAAAGACAGTGAGGAATAAATTATCCAGGTCCTCTTTTCTAACTGGGAATGTTTTTTTTAACTCACATGATGACCCACTCACAGAAACAAAGTTGAGTTGGGGGTGGTCGGAAGGCAGCTACGTACGTGACATGCACTGATAAAGTGACTGCTTTTCCAGCCAAGGTGATTGTGAGAGATGAGTCGCAGACTGTGTTACTGGAGCATGGATACAAGGAGAAAAGGTTTTGCCTAAGCATCTTTCTAGTAAGACCCAAGACAAACAGTAGAGCATGAGTGCAGCCCAGTTGGACCGTCCTTTGGTGAACAGGAAAAGCTTAAGATGTGGTTGAGCAGTTTTCCACTGGCTGTCTAGAAAAGTTTGGCTGCTGTGGGGTAAAGGAAGGTGAATTCTTAGTCTAACAGAGTTTCTCACCTGCAAATCTTCCTAAAGTCTAATAAGAATAGTAATAATAATAAACAATAACAACAACAATAATAATAGTAATAATAACAGGAATGTATCTATTTGTCTCTCAGTGGTTGCAGGTCTACCATGCTCTGGGGCTGGCTTTATCTCACCTGAATTCATGTCTCTGCACCATCTGAGCTGGTCATCCACTATTTAAAATCAGAAGAAAGAAAGAGAGAGATGGAGAAAGTGATTTTTCTGCCCTATTTAGATGTCCGCACTAGGGTGAGACTCCAGGACTCCTACTGGCTTCATCTTCTCGGCTGCAAGGGGGAGCTGGGCTCCAAGTGAGACATCCCTATTAGTTCATGGTGGTTTTACCTCATAGGAGCCAGCCTCTTCAGGAAAAGAGCAGGAGCTGTAGGAACACAGGCTGCAACAGCCAGCAGCTATTAGACATCATTGGCACACAGAGGCAGCACTGCAGATGTCTCTGAGGCAGAAACATTCCAGCCCTTAACAATTTGCCTGCTGGGCTGCACTGATGAAACTCTGCCTTCAAACAGTCCTGGCTGTGGACAGACACCCAAGGGAGTGAGCTGGTGCAGACAGGGATGTGGAAAGGCTGCCATAATCCACACAGAAGGAGATGGTTATTTTCCAGCTATTTTTCATGACTTTTTATTTATTGGTAGGCAGAAACTAGTCATGCAAGAGATGGGAGAGCTAGCAGGAGTCATGAACACCCAGTGAAATACTAACATACAATCCAACATTATCTGCTGCTCTTCCCTACATTTCTTTTTACAAAGCAAAATAAATTACATTTTGCAATTGTCCTTTTTCTCAGTACCATGTCCCAACATACTTCTGTTGTATAGGATCCTTCAGCTATGAGGTTCATCTCTTTTCCCTGGATTTTTTCTGTATTTCCTTTGATAGTTTGCCTCTATTTTCTAATAAAAACCTGTACTAAAAAAAGCTGCTCTTTATTCCTGTTGTATTCAAATCACCCCGAGAGAAATGGAGGTGGGGGAGGTGAGAACCTGGGATGGAAACATCCACCTTGCTCCAGGACATTAGCATCCTCATCTCGATTCAACCCTTCATCCCATGGCAGGTCTGAAGGGGGGTTGTGTGAGACCCAGATTTTGCTGTAGGAATACCTGAGAAGGAACTTAACTTTCCATGTCTCTCTAGCAATATTTGGAAAAGTATATGCAAGCTCCTCACTCATCTTGGTGTAAATCAGTCTGCAAAAATCAGTGATAAACAGAAGCAAAATACTGGTGAGAAATCCTGTCTCCAAGCATTCAGTGGATCCTGGTTTTCTGCTCAGATCATTGCTGTTTGCTGGTGATCGTAGTTTTGCAGACAGGAGCTCATCAATGGGGAAAGAGCAACAGGGCGGGAAGCGAGAATGAGACTTCTTTCATTAGCGTTCACACTTTGCATCATGAGCATCCCAAAACCACTCTTCATGCCAGCCCTGCCATGCGTCCTGGGGCAGGAGAACACCCTTTTTTAAGAGGCAGGAAGCAGACATGGTGCAAGAGATACAAACCACTTTCATTTAACAGATCCCCTGGTGTGCTCAGCTAAGACGCTGCTCCTGTGCTCCTGCTCCCTTCCCACTGTTTGACCCAGACCTTAATCTTGCTCTGTGGTTTGTGATGGCACCAACGCTACACATTTGGAGACCTCTCTGAGCCAACATGTGTCACAGGCCATTCGTTGACATAACGAAATGTTCCTTCCCAGTGTCCCTTAGCTATTTTCCAAGGAGCTCTCACTGACCAGGTGAGTTTCCATATCCTCCAACCTCCAACTATCCCCATTTCTGTTTGCACCAAACAACCAGTCAAGAGAGCAGACTTCCTCCTTCCCTCTTACAGAGGGACATCTGTTATTCAGAACAAAATATGATGCTGCCGTGTTATTTAATCAAGACAAAATTCATAGGCAGCATCTGTGCAGAAGATAAAATGTTTTGGGACAGTTTAGTCCTTTTCTTATCTGAGCGTCTGAGTGATTGCGGTTATGTAAAGACTTCTCTTTCAAACACGGAGATGGAGTTTCATAAGCAAGGGACCAAAATAGTGCCAGGTAGCCAACCATCTCCCCTTGATCACACTGGATTAGTACAATTAATCTGCAGGTATTAGTGACCAGCAGGGTTTTGACTGGAAAATATAATATATATTTATTATTTCATATCTGGTTTCCCCTAAGAGGCAGAAAATTCAATCCTGGCCTTTTCTCTTCATCATTACATTCTTGTAAAGAGGGTTGTGGGATTTGGAAAATTACTGAGGGGCTCCTGATGAGAGGGGGGAGCATTAGCAATGGGAGGAACGAGACCTGTGCCCATTTCTTAGTCTTCTGAGAATGAGGCGATTGGAAATTGCTCGATGGATGAGTGCAAACTGGTGTGGGACATCAGCCAGGGCCTGCTGGGGTTGGTGGGAGGGCAGCAAATATCCATCAGTATAACCAGCCCTAAAGGCACTTTCAATACTGCTATGGCTGCCTAACACTGGAGGAAACCACAGCTCAAAAATATGGAATTATTTACCTGGGAGACCAGGAATCCTTATTCTTATACTCCTGTCCAGTTACTGTAACAGTGTGTCTCATAGAAATACCCCTTTCACTACTATAAGCCCTTTGAAGAAAGAGAAGAGCTTTGCTTTGCTCCCAAAGGAAAGTCCTGATAAGCTTTCTTTGCTTCGGCTTTTGGGGATAGGTGCTGAGGGTTTCTCACTTATCTTGCTGCAAAGCAGCTGCATTTCTCATCAATTTATACATGAAGGTGTAGAGGTCTGGTCTGAAGCAGCAGCTGTATAACACTGTTACAGATCAATTGGTTTAAATGCTGCCCTTAGCACTCCCCACGTTAAAGGCTGGCATAGATGGATTTAGCTTGTGTGGGTTGATTTGTGTGCTGACTGTTAGGAATATAAGTGATTCTGACTCTGGCTCTTCCCATACCTCCAAGTCCTCACAGACCAGTCAACAGCAACCAGGAGATGCAAAGCAAAGAGAGGAAGAACAGCACAAATACACAGTGATCTTTCCTCTGAGGACCTATTTCAAAGCCGTCACCTGCTAATTTTATCAATTATTCACCAGTTCTTGTACTAGAAAAGAAAATCTTCACACACTTCCTTAAAGTGGGGGTGATCCTAAATAGTGCCTGAACCCACAGCTAGAGCCCCAACGATGCAAGCTGAGATATTACTTTAAAAAGACCCATGAGCTTTGCCAGTGCTTTTCATTTTTTGTAGCTTTATGAAATGAAAGGGCAATGTTTTCCCATCCCCTTGCAGAGGAGATAGCTGCAGATTACACCACAAAGCAGACAGTTACATGATCAGCTCAGATAGGAACATGGAAATGAGTGTGGCAGAGGGATATGCAGTTAGATGGAGGTTCAGCAGCCCCCACTTATAAATACTAAACTCTGCCTATCTGGCTCAGAAGGTGAATTGCAGGTCACAGAAAAGATAGGAATTAAAAAGCTTTAAGCTGAATTTCCAAAGTACATCTGTTGGAGCTGTCTTCGCTAGGCCAAGCCTGTCACCTTCAGGGTTTTTTGTTATCAGGGGGATTTTTTGCAATGGACAGACTAGGTAAGGTTCATGCCACTACCTTCAGGCATTGGCTGTCCTACCTTTCCCAACATCCCCTCCATCAGCGGAGCAAAACCCAGTGTTCTCCTAATGTCTGTTTGCAATGCCCATTTACAAGTGAGACAAATCATACCCCAGACTCCACCAGTCACAGAGGCTACCCAGAGGGTGCAACCATCCATGCTGTATATAATTGCATTTAATAGGTGGGTCACCATAACTCCATAAGCTCTTGTCAAGGGAATCCAGACTCCACTCTTATATGCCAGCTGTGAACTCCCCTAAAGACGAATTACTGTGAACTACATTTTGAAGACTTTCTTAGGATTGTTGCCTCACTTACATTAAAATCTAGGCTGCAACAGCATCTTTCAGCCAGCGAATTAACAAAGAGCATTAGAGCAGTGCAGCGCTAGAGGTCCAGGGCTGCAGAACAACTGAAATAGCCGCAAGGCTTAAAAGTAATACATACGGTTTCAGTGAATAGCTTCCTTACGCCTGGTATTTCCTGCCTGACAGCACCCTCTTCTGGATGCTGCTCGCTAAATCATGCAGTCACAGAATGGTCTGAGTTGGAAAGGACCTTAAAGCTCATCCAGTTCCAACACCCTGCCACGGGCAGGAACACCTTCCACTACACCAGGCTGCTCCAGCCTGGCCTTGAGCACTGCCAGGGATGGGGCAGTCACAGCTTCCCTGGGCCAACCTCTGCCAGTGTCTCACCACCGCCACTCTGCTCAGGTCCTTGTCTGTGCATCAGCAGCCAAAAAGGGCAGAGCCCTCTCAGAGTACATTTAAGCAGAATGGCATTAGGCAGTCTCTTCCGAGCTGTTTTTTTCCCCTTTAAGGAACCCCCTTAAAGGAGTTTGAAGATTGCTCCTTGAATGATAAGTGCTAATCAAAGTCACAGCACCCAATTATTCAGTAGCTACTAGCTGATGGTAAAAATTTACTGAGGAGCCCCTGATCAGAGGTATGGGGCACAGTCAGCAAAGAGGGAATGAGACCTCCACCCATTTCTTATGTCTTCGGAGAATGATGCAATTGGGAATTACCTGCTGGATGAGCACAAACTGGTGTGGGACCTCAGCCAGGACCAGCTGCAGTTGGTGGCAGGGCAACAAATATCCACATGTATAGTCAGCTTTTTTACATTGCTATTGTTGCCTAACACTGGAAGAAACCACAACTCAGAAATACGGAATTATTTACCTAGGAGAGGAGCAGGAATCCTTATTTTCATGCTTCTGTTGAGTTGCTGTAACATGTCTCACAGAGCAACAGACACCTGTAAAACCTGGCAAATTGCTGCTTTGCGTTGCTGGAGCAGCAGGTAAGATCTGCCCTGTGCTGGGGAGGACTGCCCTCAGATTTTGAATTATGTCCTCAGACATGTACCAGCCTTTTTGTTTGTTTGAAACGCAGGTGAGCAAACACCTTTCTGCACAGCACGTATGTATTAGTCAGGACGAGGACAGACGTGTTCGGCTGGCTACATCTCACAGCAATGTGGGGTGTGAGCTAAGAAGGGGGTGAGCAGCTGCCCAGGGATGCTGCCCAGGGCTAGGGCAGCCACAGGTAGCACCCATCTGGTCAGGCAGCAGATTCCACCTCTAACTTGCCCTCTGCACTGGCAGGAGCACCTCACTTGTGGCTGGCATCGATCAGGTCTCCACCTGAAAGGATTTAACGTAGTGCAGCTGGTTCCAGGGCTTGTTTGTATTTTAAATAACAAGGCCTTTAACTACAAACCTCATGCAGGGCTTACCTGCATCCTGCTCTAACACTCCTCTCTGAAGCCAAGACACAATTTGCTGGCTAATTAGTTCCCTGGTTACGGTTTCCCATTCACTGCTGCAAACTTCATCCATTCTTACATGACGGATATAGTACTGCTACATTTGTTGGCAGTGTGTGGGTGCTTAATTGCCTTTTTCAAGCATGAGTAGCAGCAAGGGCTGGGGAGATGAATGGAGCTGACCTGGCTTTCCAGCCACTGCTCAAAAAGCAGCAGTGGGAGACAGAGAGTGGCTGGGAGGGACCAGGTCAGACACTTTCTTAGAGGCAGGCAGGGCCTCCAATGCAGCTCAAAACCCAAGTAATTTCAGGGTACACTTGGATCCTCCAAAACAAGGACACCCCAAAGCACTAATTGTTTTTGAAAGCCCTTCCCACCCTTCCATACCCCTCTGTGTGCTGGCTTGTACAGTGCCTGGCACATAGGCCCCTTGGCTTGTCTAGTCCTTCTTACCAGGTTTATTACTTTAGCTCTGTGTATCTTGGAGTATTTGCCAAAGACGATAACCATCATTCACCACAGCACAGGGGAAACTGAGGCTAGAAAAGCCTCCTAGCAGGGATCCACAGATGCACATCTCCACCATTAAGAGTACTTTAAACAGTCCAGACAGAAGACCTGGTGCTTTTGCCTTGCTTCAGGGCAGACACCTCTTTGAAGCATAAGACAGACTCATGAAAGTGCAGTTTAACTCAAGGCAGGTTGGATAGGGCTTTGAGCAATCTGGTCTAGTGGAAAGTGTCCCTGCCCATAGCAGAGGGGTTGGAACTGGATGAGCTTTAAGGTCCCTTCCAATCCAAAACATTCTGTGATTCTATTATTCTGACTATAGCTCTCAAGTCACCATTTGATTTCACTGCCCAGAATTGCCTGCACTCATGTTTTAAAGAGAGCTCTTGCAAACATACAGAAGACTTGGTCAGTGCAACAATTTCATGCTCAGCTGCCCCTGCAGCCACATGGTGGTGGCAGAAACAGGACTAGTGCCATCTTGCATGAGAATACGAGGTGATGTGAATCCAGATGGAAGGATGCATGGTCCCTGACTTCTTGAGGGGCTGTCACAAACCTGAAATACCAAAAGCTCTAAGCAGGAGGGGAAAAAAAAAATGAGGAGAAAAAAAAAAAGCCAGAAAAGCCGGAAAACCCAGACATTGCTGAAGAAAGCACAAGGCTGCATGAACACAGAGAAGCAGGCATATTAATGGTGTTTTTATTTGTAACACCTTGGACTGCAATTCTTTCTGTTTTTAAAGTTAAATTCGGGCAGCAATTGACGAAAAAACCAAACAAATAGTCCCTGTGTGCACAAACAATGCAGCTTTGAATAATACATGATAAGTTTATTTCATATTAACATAAACAGTAAAAAGTGGACATTTGACAGGATTTTACT
This sequence comes from Pezoporus occidentalis, assembly GCF_034315485.1. Lineage (NCBI taxonomy): Eukaryota > Metazoa > Chordata > Aves > Psittaciformes > Psittacidae > Pezoporus > Pezoporus occidentalis. The sequence continues at coordinate 928,274 of NW_026914180.1, forward strand.
TCAAGGTCCTTTTCTTTATTCCTCTATTGTGTCCTTTTTGCCAGTCTCTTGTCCCTCAAATTGTGGATACTTTGCCTCAACATCAGCCCAAGTCAGATAACCATTGGCCAGGTCACGAATGATGGCAGGAAGCTCAGAAATCTGCAGGCAAAGTCACAAAGATGCATAAAACACAAATAAGTCACTGGAATAAAGCTGCTCTGTTGGATGCTTGGAGAACATGGGTAATTTTTACATCAGTAACAGAACATGTGCAAGGTATCTTAATACAAGATCATTTTTGGGGAGAAAAACCATTAACTAGGAGGAGATCTTAAATTACTCTATGTCATCTCAGCAGACTGAGATGTCCCCTGAGGGAAATGCAGCTGTCATTGTGGTGGACCACAACAAGGTTCATACCTGATAGTGTTGCGTTACAGTTTTGGAAACAAAAGAAAACCTCACACGCATCCAAAAGATGCTGTAAGCCAGGATTTAGCTGGCCCTATTTACTAGACCAGCACAAAAAACAGCTGCCTTTTCTTTGCTCCTCACAGCACACTGTCACAGTGTGAAGGATCAGCTAGGGGAAACCAGAAAACATGCAGAAATTTTAGGATAACAAAGTTTTGTCTCTGCTGCTGAGCAGTGAGACGTCATCCAGGTGACACAGGTGGCTGCCCTGAGGAATGGGCACCACCTGTCACACTGAATTGAATCCACAGCTGGCCCAGAAGCCCCAGCAATATGGCACCAGTGCTTTTGTACAGAGTGAAGCTACATCTCATCTTTGCAGATGGGCACTAACCACCATAGGGAGGTTTGCTATTCCAGTCTCTATTATGGCCCTACTAGCAGAGCATGCTTAGGGCCAACATGGCTTTTGGGCAGTGGCTCACCAGCTTCTCTGGTGCTGCACAAGCAACACTGTCAGGAAGCAAAAGCTTTAAGGAGCTATGTCTGAGCCATGCTCTGCGAGCCAGCCAGCCTGAAGTAGTAAAAAATCTCCTGCTTTTTGGTGTCTGTGGATTCAGAGCTCTGCCTCTGAAAGCCAGACACTACCTGTGCATTTACTCAGCAGTCTTCACTTGGAAGGAGGCACTCTGAAAAGCAGTGCAATCAACATAAGGCATGGCACAAGGCATGGCTTTCAAGTAGGATCAACACCTCTGTATCCAAGAAAAACAAAAGCCTCTTCTCACTTCAGCAGCAGGGCCAGCATCCTTCTTCCCTGGGGATTTCTCAGAATTGCCTGCAAGAGCTGGAGACACCTCCTGCATACACCAGAGCCACTGCTGGGTCAGAAATAGCAGCTAATGCTCTCCCCTAGCCCATATGAATCAGGCTCAGCTTCGTCAGCAGCCAAACTCATTTGCCTGCCCTTTACCTCGGCTCGGATCTGGCGCATTGAGTCACGGTCCCTCAGGGTGGCAGTGTGAGGTGTTCGATTAACAGTGTCAAAGTCGATCGTGATCCCAAAGGCCACACCAATCTCGTCAGTCCTGGCATAGCGCCGGCCAATGGATCCAGAGGAATCATCCACCTTGTGAGAGATGCCATTCCTAGTGAGAGCTTCAGCTGCAAAAAGCAGAAAAGGGGGGACCACCAGGGCTCATTACATACTCAGCAGGCAACACAATCCTAGCAGAGGCCTCCAATATACATTCGCATAGCACACCCTGAAGCGAGGCACCTGCATCCTGGTTTCGAGCAACACCAGAGTCTCGGTTTTATTTTGACAAAAGATCCAGTGCTCCAGTCCCTGACAAGACTACAAGCTCAAGCCCACCACACAGGTACCCTGCTACTCTCATTGGATCATGCAATCCCCACCCAAAGAGCAAAGCCATTGACTTCTTAGTGACTTCAACCTGTCATTACAGTCCCATGACTCTGCTTTAACTCAAAAACTTGCAAGCCACATGCATGTGCAGGGGCATATCCAGCATGCAGAGGCAAGGTTCCGAGCAGAACTGATGCCAACAGCAAAAGACACTGTCTGACATATAGCCTACATTCCTGTCCTTCAGATATGCACTTTTAGATGGTACCAGTGGGCATTTTGAATGCTTGGAGGCTCAGCAGCTCTGGGACTGACTCAGTAAATTAGTTGGCCAACAAGAACAAACTTTAATCAAAAAACCCCAAACAATTGTCCTCACCTCTCCCCCCAAAAAGAGAAGAACAAAAAAACTAACACCCCCCCACACACACACACTTCTGACAGCTTCTCCTAAGCAGTGGGAAAGATTTCTTTATGACACAGAAGGAAAAAAAAAATAAGCGTCTTTTACACTGCAAATCAACATGGGGAAAGGCAGGGAACTGGGGTTTTTGAGACTAGACTGAAGAGACTGATGGATACCCAAGGCTGACTGATAACAACAAACTCAGCTGTTTTGTTCAATGAGAGCCAGGGGATCCCAATGCCATTTTCTTCCTATAGCACTGAGAAGAAACCTTTCTTCACAGTGTGCATCCCCATCAGCCCTCAAGTGCTCAATACACTTACATAAGTCCTTGACAAAAGGCATGAATTCCTGATTCTGGCTTAGAGGAAGAACGGAGCACTTGAACGGTGCTACAATGGCTGGGAAGCTGAAGAACTAAGGAGAAAAAGGAAAAGCAGAAATTAATACAAATTTAATGGTTAGACCAGATTCTTAAGAGCTAAGAATATGCTCTGAGGATGGAGGAAGGGCAACTGTTCCAAGGGGAGTCACTGGCCTTATATAAGACATTAGGGCAGTAGTGCATCAACACCACTGAAGACTCATTTTCTCCAGCTGTGCTCCACTCCCCCTTCCCTCCCTAGAGATAAACATTATCTTCCACCTAGAGAGGCCTAACAGAACACTGCCTGAAGAAAGTGAACCTCACTTGAATTACAGGAAAATGAAGCGTAGAAGGGACTTCCCAGGAGATTTAGTCTTACGCACAGTCTAAGCCAAACCTGCTGTAAGATTCCCAGAGAAACCCCAAACACATGGAGCATATGCAGCTCAAAGGTTTTCAGAACCCTCCACAGACACCCTCAGATAAATGTGCAAAAAAGGGAGGTGGGGGGAACTGGAAATCTTTCCTGGCAAACAGCAAGGCCTGTAAGGGTACAGAAGCAATGAACTGAGATGCACCACAATAGAGAGGTGCCCAAGCTATCCGGAAAGTAAATGGCTGCTAGAAGGAAGTCTGGTATTTTAGATTACATAAGCATTTTGTGATAGAAAGTCAACTGTGTCCTAACTCTGGGCTCCTGAATCCTGTTCCCTCCACTCATAACTGTATCACATCCTGTGGTAACCAGAGATGCTAAGGAGCATCATTATTTTTCTTTTCAATAAACACAGTCTAGCAGCCAGAAACAACAAACAGGAACCAGCATCAAGTTTACAGCCAGCTTCCCATGGGCCAGCAGCAATGGTGCAGAACATGACAGTGTGGGCACTGGCTGGAACAGGCTGTACTCTGTGTGTAACACAAAAATCCTTCTGGCCCCTGCCACAACAAAGTTCAGGCCAAGATTTTAGGGGTGTCCAGAATCAGAGAAGGTTAAATTTCACTGGGGGACTGAGGAAACAGTCAGTCTATTGTCTGTCTTGCTGCAGAGCTGCGGTTCCAGGAAAAGCAACGGAGAAAAAGGAAATATAACACAGAAGAGATGCCTTTCTCTGAGACATGGGACACTGCCAAGTGTGAATCCAGAAGGAGGAATTTCTCACCCTCCTGCCAGTAATACAGTGAGAGCCTCATGCGCACGCAGCCCCAGAATGTTCTCAGCACCCATGTACAAACAACACGTACGCAGGCAAAACCAGCAATTCAACAGCCCACCTGGGTCTTCCCCTCTCTACTGTGTATTGTGCAGTCCTATTTCAGCCCTGCCCCTGGATGTTAGGGAAAGGCAAATGCCTGCAGCCAGTTAAACTGAGGCCCAGCCATAGTAAAGCTCACCGTTCTCTGCTCGTCTCCCTCCCGGATGTGGAAGGTGTGTTCAAACACAGTGTACATGATCCTCCCAATACCAAATGAGGGTTCAATTACATTTGGGATGATTTCTTCCACTGGAACACAAAAGAATCCACGTCATCATTTAAAAGGAATTTATACACACACACACACAAAAAAAAAAAAGTGTTTACTGAAGCTGCCTTTGTGCTCACGAGTTCTGATTACATAAAGTAATATTCCATTCACGTGGAATTAAAAGGTTAAGCATTTCTCTTCTAAATGCAAATACCTAAAGTAGAGGTTTGGACATAGTCCATGTACATAATGTATTTAGGCTGTAGAATACAAGTCAAGGCCCCTTCTCTGGCACTGAGAACAAACAACACTGCATAACTTCCATCCATGCTGATAAACCCTCTTCCACTTCACAACACTGAAGCCTCATCTAAACTGTTCACTAGAACAGTTGCCTGCTCCACACCATGCCACAAACTAGGTCCAGGCATCGTCTCGGAGGGTGCTCTTTGGCATAGACCAAAACTGTTCCAGAGAATATGACAGCAATTAAACAGCCTGCATGATGGCAGGGTAATGCTAAATCCCTGGCCCACTTTGGTTTAATGTACAGACACAGCCTCAGTATCCAGGAGTCTGAGTGGAGAACTGTGGAGCTTTAGATAAAACTCAAATTCCAAAGACTCCCTCTGTATTCTTGAGTCGCTTATCTGCCTGCTTCAGTGCTGCTACCTGCCCTATTCTCCATCCGTCTGCAACATATCACAAGAGTGGGAAAGAATAAGGATCAACTAATTAGTGTTTGCAAAAAATTCTCAGAAGATGTAATGTGCTGTGCTGTTATATACCCATCATTCTCTCCAGTACCTGGCACGTATCTGTCACAGAGGCTTTTTCCTCTTCCTCTCCTCTGTGTATGAAAGGAGCTCAATGGACAGCTGCCTTACTCAGACAGAGCAGCTTTTTAGAAAAAACTCAGATAGATAATGGGGAAGAAGCAACAGTTACAGGCATTAGCTGCTTTTGAAAATCAAAGGCAGTATCCAGCTCTCCAGCACAAGTGGGTCATGCTTCACATTCTGAAAGCCAATCCTTCTCAATTAAGTACCTAACCTGGGTGGGGCTTTACCTATCAAAAGAATCACAAAACTGTTGGGGTTGGAAGAGACCTTAAAGCTCATCCAGTTCCAACCCCTCTGCCACACGCAGGGACACCTTCTACTAGACCAGGTTGCTCCAAGCCCCGTCCAATGCGGCCTTGAACACTGCCAGGGATGGGGCAGCCACAGCTTCTCTGGGCAACCTGAGCCAGGGCCTCACCACCCTCACAGTAAAGAACTTCTTCCTAACTTCTAATCTAAACCTCTTTCAATTTAAAGCCATTCCTCTTTGCCCCATCCCCTACATGCCCCAGCCAAAAGCCACTCTTCAACTTTCTTCTTGGCCCCTTCAGGTACTGGAAGCTGCTCTAAAGTCTCCCTGGACCCTTCTCTTCTCCAGACTGAACAACCCCAGCTCCCTCAGCCTGTCTCCATAGAAAAAGTGCTCCAGCCCTCAAACCACCTTTGGACTTGCTACAACAGGTCCACGTCCTTCTTATATTGGAGGCCCCAGAGCTGGACACGGTACAAGATAGTTTTGTTTTATTTGCATCGAGCAACCAGTTTTCAAGAGAAGAGAGGGAAACTATAAGCTTTGCCTTCTGCTTGCAGACAGAAGCCAAACCGCCAAATGTATCAACTTCAAGGAAAATCAGCAATGAGGTTCTACTTACTGGTGCCCAGCAATACTACAGTCACTGCAAGTTACAACTCCGATTTATTCTTTGAAGTGACAAAGCAAAGCCTTGCACAGCAGCAGCACATGCTAACTAAAAGACACCTGGACATCTTTAAAGGCTCAGAAGCTGCAAGAACAAATATATTCTGCACATACTATAAGTTGTTTTACTCCATCCTAGGAGCATTTATCATGTTCTCAAGCTAGGGCAGAATGATTCACTAGTTACAGTATGAACTCGGGAAAAAACTACCTCAGTCTCCAGCTCTGTCAAAAGACTTCCCAAACGACCTTGGGTGAGGTGCTTACAGAGCTGGCTGGAAAGACAAGACTTATTTGAGGAACTAAATCCATGCAATATGGCAAGTTACCTTTCTAGCCCCATTTCCCATATGAGGACAAAAGCTCCATGGAGATGCAGTCACTGACCAAAGCTGATGTGATTACCAAAGGAACTAACTGGACTTCTCAGCTTAAGGAGCCTGGTCTTTAACCTGATGAGCTGGCAGTGGCCAGAAGATTTGGCTCCAGGTGGCAAAGTGACAACAGGAGCTCTGAGCACAGAGAGCTGCCCACAGCCTGACCAACAGACTGCCACAACCCATCTGCTGCACTGTAATGGACTTAGATGGAAGTTCCCAAAGCTGGTGGACTTTCCCCAGCTCCTCCATCACAACAGCAGCTGGGTCATAGCACCACGTAGAGCCTTACAGATCCTACAATACGCAACTGAAGCATCATCAATAATATGCCACCCAAAGCCTATTGAATGAGTAACTGAGCAGACCAGGCAAGAAGCAGGCAGACAGGCCTGCATCAATGGTCACTGAAATCCCACTGCTGTGTGAAAGCTTTACAACTCTCTTAAATTGTCAAATTTCAAGGAAATAACATATGGCATTTTTCCTGTGCCCTGGTACAATGCTAACAGGACAATGCAACTAATAAAGTTCACTTTCAAAGTGTATCCCGAGCTGCCTCTTATTTTTAATGATCAAACAACAAAGACACAAATTTACCATGTAATGTTTTCTGAAATCTCTTCACAGTAACCATGTCCTTTGTTAATTTAAAAGTTTTCCCTTCAGTTTCAACAGTGAATTCCCTGCAAAGTAAAAAGAAGTCACTTAAAAGCTGCAGCAGTAAATAAACAAGTTACATTTCCTTAACTGCTTTGGTTGGTTGACTTTTAAGAGTGGGGCAACAGAAGCCAGAGCAAACCTCAAAGACCAAAGAAACACGTGGCATACCTATTAGAAGAAACCTTTGTTAACAATAAATGTACTACATTTACATTAAAAGCAGCCATTTTCATAATCACAGTGAATTTAATTGTGGTTAACAGCCCAAAGCAAACTCTGTTGGGAAATGGAATAATCTCAGGATGAAGCAGATACACCAAAAGAAAAAAGGGAGACACACAAAATGGGCATTTGCTTGCACACTGTACATCTTGTTTAGTGATTTCTCATGAAAACTGAGCTATGTCAGAAGGTACCCTGCATTTTCACATACACCAGACTAAGGGGAGGATACAGCAGTTATTTTATTGCTTATTTCTAAAGCTTTTGATAGTACGATCTTCATACTACTTCTTGCCACTTGCTAGCTTGCAACTAGCACGCACTCTTTGCTAAGGAGAATTTAGGCTGTATTAACCCATCCACTTATAGGAAGCAAATGACTGTTATTATTCGTGCTAACGGAAAATTACCACCAATGGATTTATGCAAACATGGTCATACAAAAGGCAAGTCTAGCATGCTGACACAGTCAGCATGTGTAATCAGGAATGGTAACCCTGCTGAAGCGCTCAGATTGGTGTTATATAAAAAACACATTTAAAAAGAAAGTGTGTGCTAATAACCTGCATTCTGACCCACTATCAAATGAGATGAAGGCTTTGCTCTGAATGCAGCTACAACTGGCTGCTGAATTTAAACAACAGGTATGATTTGCAATCCACTATCAATTCAAACCTGAGATACTGCTTGTAACTCATCTACTGAATCATTTCAATGGGATTCTGGATGCATTAAGTTCACTTTCTTCTGGCTTTGATGTGTGTACACATCACCATATTCTGCAGTAGTTTCTCTCCCTGTTTCGAGTGCTGCTATTTCTTCTACACTTTCAAATTTATAGAAATGTAAAAGAAATAAAACCTAGCTCAGAGAAGAAAAAAAAAAAAAGTAAATGTTAACCACTCTGGAATGTATTCACTGTACCATTTCAAGCAGGAAATGAAGTTTGTTTTTTGTTACTGCACCATTAGCCTTCTCATAACATACACAGTTGCTGGCCTGCTTCTGCCAAATGTAACAGCTGCAGAGACATCTTACATTGTTCCTACATGTGTTAGGAATACACACAGACAGGTGAAAGAAAAACCTACAAATTGCTGCCCCAAGAAGCCAAAGGCTTGTAACAGGTCCTAAAGCATATCACTAAACACCGGAGAACACTCACGTAAGTTTTGGTTCTCATTAAACTATTTTGTTCCATCACTCACAGAATTTATTAATTTTTAAATTAAGTTCAAAACCATCTGCCAGTCCTGGCCAACTGTCAAACCAGAGCAGGGAAGGAGGTAACCATTTCTCATTTCCTAGGAGGATCTCTCTTATGTGATGATCCTACTAAATTCAGAAGCTCATTCCCTTACAAGTAAGTATTTGAATACCATGGTTACCCATCTACAAGTGTATATCAAGAGATGCTGATGGATGGCAAGCAATGACTTGGTGGAAGGGACAACACTAAAATATTTCAGGTAATCCACTCAGCCTACTCTCAAGAGGAAGCTGGTTTCAGGTGACTCAAATCAATCCAGCAGCTTTTTTGTGATCCTCAACAGAGGTGTCAGAGACGGGTAACAAATACACACAGCTAGCTCACCCTTTCTCATTGAGCAGTTGCTCCATCTCAGTGATGTAACACTCATCACAGACTGAAAGGTATTCCATCACCACCTTTGCATCCTTCTTGTAAGCTTTGCCAATAGCTCCCTTGTTTGCCTCAAACTGAACAACGTTGACTGTTCTGTACAAGGTAGTTAAGGAGTTTGAGATGACAGAAAGCAGGGCCTGGTTCAGGTCCTACTTAAAGCTAATTGCTACACAACACAAAGAAATCTCCTCCATTACTGGATTAAGGAACTTTACTACAAGAGAGGAAAGGAATAATAATCCTGAAGAGCAGAAGATCACAAATTTTGAAAGAATACAACTTGTTTTTACAAGTACAGCTAGCAGCAGAACCATGGAATGATGTGGAATAACCTGGCATAGTAATCCTATTTTCACATTTAAACCATGCAAACAGTCAGACTGTGAACAGTCAAAACAGAGCATAGCATTAAGCTAGAAAAAACTAAGCACAATAGTAAATCCCTGACCTGAGTAAAGTCACCCACAAGCTCAATTCTTTGAAAGTTACTTCCCAAGTCGTGCTGGTCCATAGCTCTAGGTTTCCTTGTTACATTTACAGGTGTAACTTAAAATAGAGCTACACAGCTCTCCAAGACATCTCACTGTTAAATCACTTTTCACTTTAAGAGAATTTGGCTTATTCTGAAAGGATATAGGTTCTTTGAGATGCTTCTCAGCTACAAGAGGAACTTTGGTGGCACGGGCATGGCAGGAGAGGTCATAGCAGGAACGATCAGCACAGCCAACGATCTCAATCCAACCCTGAAAAAACAAAATCGTAAGCTTTCACTAACTCACATTTTTGTTCACTTAACCATCAAATATGTTTATACACCCGTAAGCCCTCTTGCTGCTATGACTGTTTTTTCTACATAATTAGCTCCGTTACAGTAAGCAGCCTCACTCACTAGCTGCTCCTTCATTTAAATGATTTCATTCATTTCCAGAGGAAATGATCAGTTATCTAACCAGTGCCTGTGTTCAGGGGCAGGTTTTCCACATGGCTTGGCAGAACACAGAACTGTGCCAAAAGCTTGGGGCTGGGACTAGGGCAGATAGCTTCATCGCTCACATGCTATAGGCACTGAGACATCATGCCTTCAGGGTGCTGGTGCTCTGCAAGTATGGAACAGCCAGCAGGCAATCAGCCACATCAGAATGGCCAAAAGCCTGGCTTATGAGACACAGACCATGTGCAAGGGAAGTACTTCTTCTGACATTTGGCCAAGTTGGACAGGGCTTGGAGCAACCTGATCTAGTGGAAGTTGTTCCTTCTTGGTAGGGGAGTTAGAACTAGATGATCCTTAAGGTCCCTTCCAACCCAAACCATTCTGTAATTCTATGATTTCAGCAGGTATGGCAAGGAGGAATCTCAAAACACCATTAGTGGACATGGAACTGATGAAGCATTCTAACACTTGCAGCAAACCATCATCTGGATTTTCTAAAAGGCAATCCTGTATAAGAAAAGACACATCCATTCACTCTGTCACGGGGACACACACGCAGCTAGATACTGTGTGGCTTTCCAGTCTGCAGTGATATAGCAGGGTATCAGAAAAGGTATGTGAAAGGAAGAAACCCATGTGCTTGAAAAATTATGGTGTTCCAGAACATACTGGGGAATTTTTATGCCATTAGGGTACTGCAGCTACTTCTCAGGAAACGCAAAATACAGGTTTATGTAATTAACTTTATATAACAGATTTTAAGTTATTCAGAGCAGTCAACTTCTTACTACTGAGTGCTGCACGTTGTTGTAAACATTTTTGGTCAGAGTTAAGTGACAAACCAAAGCATGAGTGCAACTCATGAGGTGTTTTTGTCTTGCCCCTGGTATTGCTGTCTTCAATTCTGGGTTAGGCTGTATGTTAGGACATACTGCTCTCTTGTGTGTTGTCCTGACCCGTGACAAGGCTTGCCAAGTCTGTTAGTCATACTTACACAGTGTGGCCCACACATGTCCAGCCTTCTTTGGGCTGGCTGGGAAGAGAGACTGTGAATTTATGGAAGTCGGCTATCTACATTCAGAGTAAACCATTTCTATAGATCTCTGAAGACAAAACACTCATTGGAGCTGCAGGAACTTGTTTTCTAGTCTAAGTTTGGTAGAATTTTACAGCTATATAGAGGAATAGCAGCCAGTAATGAAACATCACTAGCAGTCCGTTCCAGCTCCTCAGAAGAAAGGGTGTGTGTGTGTGTGCATGAACAACCCAACAAAAATCTGACACAAAGCCCACCAACCACACAGAACCTCACCCCTAGGTTGTAGATTCTTCCTGCCCATAAATAAGGCTGTCTGAACCACTTGAAGCTTTGATCCATTCCTTGTGTGAGCACCTTTGGGCTGAACATGCTCCCATTTTGGCTACCAATCCAGTAAGGACCATGGATGGGGTCACCCATGTAAGGGTCCCTGAAATGTCATAGGCTAACCCCACAGACTTCAGCAAAATCCCTTCAGTCTTCCTACCCTTACTGGAACCAGGCCCTCCAGAGTTCTTTAGACATTTTCAGAAATCTGCAGGTACCCCAGAACCCTTGGAAAGGCTAACCAGGCAGAAGAACATATGCTGCCTATACATATCCTTTTTCTTTTTTAACTCAGATTTGACTGAAAAAGTAGATTCAGTGCCCCTGAAAAGGGGAATGACTTCATAATCAATGGAGCCTAGTTATCATGCCTTCTAAGATATTTCTTATTGCAAACAAAGCACTCAAGGTGTGAACAGCCCTTTAGGAGTCAGCAGGAAAATTAAAAAATCCTTGGGAATTTTTTCTCCCAGCACCAGCTGTCTGAACTGGCAGGAGCGAACTCATTTCTCACAGCTTGGAAGTAGGAAAGGAAAAGCAAGCATTCAAGCAGGAAGGAATCTATCTTGGAATAACACCTCCAGCAAAACAAATCCTTCTCCACTGCTGTTACTCTTTGGAAAGCACCAGGACTTGGTTTCTTTTAATTCCAGATGAAATAAACCATTGAAAAGCCCCCAGGCAACTTCAGGCTCCAGCAAAAGAGTCTGAATCATGGACCTACAAAGAAGTGTGAACAGTTCATGAACTCCGCAAGCTCACTGCAGGGACCTGTCCCCTTAGCCCTGGATTCAGAATATTTCCACTGCAGCAAGTGTGTTCATACCAACGTGGGACTGGACAGAAACATGAGACTCGCAGCCCTAGCTTTTAAAACCAAGAAATATAACAGAGCCCCTTCCTAAACTATCAATAGATCTGACAGGGAGTGCTGCTTGCTGCCACACTTTATCACTTACATATGACGTTTTGGACTCTGCATCCCAGCAGTCACAGGCATAATGAGCCATTTCATTCTCCATATGCTGTCGGAAGCGCAGCTTCTCAGGGGATACACCGACCTTTGTAAGGAAGAGGTAGATTCTGCCAATGAAGTAACCCAGAACAGAGTTATTGATCACACCCTGGAAAGGGAAAAAGCAAGAAAAAAAAAAAAACCAAACAAATATTAATTCCTAAGGAAGCAAAGTCATGTTTTGTTTTACTTCTGCAGACAACCTGACATGTTACAGAGAGAACTTCTTGCCTGTGATAAACTAATATGTATCCCCTGAAATTATGACATCTTTTCAAATTCACCTACTGCCACTGGCAGTTATCTCTGTCTGAACAGAACAGTAAATTCTTAAGGATTCATCACTGTTTCTGAAAAATCACCTACTTGAAAATACCCTGCTGTATGCAACAACACAGTCACTGATATTGTGACAGTCCATGGGAATTGCATTTATGACTCAGGACTCCACAACAATTGTACCCTACAGTTCACAGCTGCAATACAACAGAGGAGTGGTATTCTCTCTTCTGTTATTGCTGGTTTGGTTTTTATTTTGTTCTTTGGGGTTTTTTTTATTTATTTTTAATTAGTTGGGGGGGGGATGTTGTTTTTGTGTTTCTTTTTTATTTGGCGTTCTGGGGGGATGGGGTGGAGAGGGCTGGTAAATCAACTCATTCATAATTTGCATACATGAAGAATCAGGTAGTGAAACCATAACCTGCAAGCCACGTACTGATGGCAGTCAGCAGCTGAGTGTTAGGTTCCCAGCCACTGCTGAGCTTTTGGCAGAGTATTCCTTACTGTTCTTCTTCCATTAGATAAGTGTGAAGCTTAACCTCTAACCCCTATCCCATCACCACCTGCAGCCTTTCATTACTGATAACAAGGGCTAGGCTTGGATTGCAGTCACTGAATTCACTGAAGAGAACTGGGAGCAAACCCCAGCTGGCACGAACACAACAGTTTGTAATTTAGCCTTCAGAGTGATTTTCAAAAGAACAAGCTCCATGTGCTTGCAAAAATGTTACCTGTTGGACTGCATCTCCCAGCCGCATTAAATGGGCAGACTGCCCGCTGACCTGGGCCTTGGAAGAGTACAGAAGGATGTTGAGATCTGCCACATTCTGAAACTTGGGGTGATTCTTCTCACTGGGATCCACAAAGTGCTCAATTTCTGCCATCGTGAATTCCCTAACAGAAACACAAACAATCATATGTATTAAATATGTTATATGTTAGCACAGCCCCTCTAAGAAATGATTATGCTTTAGCCTCTCACAAGCAAGCCAGTAAAGACATATGCAAACCCAGAGTCAAGACAAGGTATATAGACTGGAACATGAACCAGTCTCAACATTGCACTTAAGTTTCATCTTCAAATTCCAAATAAGACTTTCTACAAATTCATCTAGAGATCTCCAGGCCACAGTTATCACCACTGTGATTCAGAGCAGGCAACACCACCTTTAGAAATACTTCCAGAAGTTCTCTGGAATTTTTCCAGACTGCTGTGATGCCTGTATTAGAAGGATACATTTCCTACAGGGTTAATGGAGACTAATCCATTGATTAATTCAATAGCCTTAATGCATATCAGAGATGCCCAAAATAGCCCAGATGAGGTGATAATTTCTTGAAGACTACAGTGATTCAGCAATGGTGTACATTCTAGTTTAAGACTTGTCTTTAATATATCTATACTCATACATTGAATCTTGGCCTTCTTGTTTGAAATCACTTTACACTGAATTAGCTTGTTATCAAGAACCTTTAAAAAGCTCTAGGTAATCATTAATTTTAAATCATGGGCATCAGGATGTAATTTGCTATGATAGTATAATAACAGTCTCCAGTAAATGTGCCACAAGCATATCATTTATATCTGACTGCAAATGCATTTCAATGAGAAAAGTTCCCACTTCCAGATGTGCAAGAGAGAACAGGACTCTGGGAAAATTCCGGAGTTCCCTTAGGGCTAATGATGCCACGGCCTCCCAGTGACATTTATGGCACCATGTTAATCAACTACCAAGTTTACAGCACACACTGCTTGTGCGAACAGCAGAACCACACTTACTGTGCACAGGAGTTCTTGCTCCAAATCAGAGTGCTGTTCAGAACAGTTCAGTTAAAACACAGACATTTATCCTTAACCAGCTGCAATAATCACTTTTATCCTGAGATAGAAAGCTTCTAAGTCATTCTCAATAACCCTGAGCTTTCCTGCTTGACTGATCTTGGGGCACAAAGACATGTCAGGTCATCTCATCTCACAACTTGCTCTCTATATTAAGTTGCAGAACTGCAGAATCTGAAGAACTGAGACAAGGAAATACTGCTGAAAGGTCAATCATATTTTGAGTCCAGGTTTCAGTTTTAAAATAAATCACATGAATGTAATTCAATAAGCAAAGCTGCATGTCCTGTTGAAAACAGAGATATCCTTTAATATGATTCATTTAGATTATGATGGAAGCCCAATTTTGGTAGTAAAACTGAGTTTAATCTAGGTGGTTTTAACACAACAGCTATTTTGGAGACCCTACTTCTCAAGCTTACACAGAATTCTGTAGTTAAAACCTTAAGTATATGAGTTCACTTGTGAATCCCAAGAGTCACTAGACACATTTTCAGGAGCCTTTTGAGAGATGGCACCAAAGGGAAACATTCATGTACAAACACTGGAACAAAATGGAGGTGATACCTGCTCCCGGGTACCCTTCTGCTGAAAGAGGAAATTTGCAGTACCTCACTCTGATAAGGCCGGAGCGGGGTGATATTTCATTTCTGAAGGAGTTTCCAATCTGAGCAGCAGCAAAAGGCAGTTTGCCTTGGTTAAACTCCAGAAGACGTTTGAAGTTAAGGAATATTCCCTGTGCAGTTTCTGGCCTCAGATAGCTGAAAAGGAGATGGGGGAGATTTAAAAATCAGGAAGGTGAAAAGGTCGGGAAACAGTGAGAAAAACAAAATCACAGCTACTACAAAACTTGAAGATGGTACTTTCGCTTTCAAATCTTTTAACTCCAGACACAAAACAATGAAGTAATAGACTTCAGGGGGGAAATAAACAAGTATCAGCTGCAGCCTGAACACAGCATTCCATGGCTGCTCCCACAAGTAAACTGGATGACTTGGCTGCTGCTGAGATGCAAGCATGGAATGCAAAAAGGTGTCTGAATAAAATACAGTGACCTGTGACAAATGTGGATTTTGCAGGCAAACCACGACGGCAGCTCTGCTCTTAAACAAACTGTGAAATGGCTTTAGTGTAAGGCCCTTACAACCCTTACAGTGATTTAAGACTTTCACAGAGAATACTACCTACACAGACTATTTCATGTACTACACTGGAGATCACATACTACATGTATCTCAGATGCCATCGAAGAGCACACACAGGAATCAGATTCTTCACTCTTCAGGGGGGCTTCTAGTTTAGTTTCAAGACCCCAATTCAAGACAACAGCATCTACATTCTCACACCAACACTTAGTAAATTATGCTATCACTGGATCACACTGCTAGGTAACTTCATCCTGAAACAAGTACAATGAAGCAGGTTCCCTACAGCCATGAAGTCACTGACAATGGCAGACCCAGTGTTAACTGTCTCTATGGAAACTACTCCAGCCACCAAGGGCACAGCTGTTCTCTACACAGTCTGGCTGCTTCAAGTATTCTCACGATTCTGCAACAGCTCTTTGTTTTTCCTGCCTTTCACCAAGAGCACAGGAAATGCTAACCTGCCAGAGGACTGGGACTGAAAGGCAAGAAAGGCTACTCAAGAAGAAATTTCCTATTTCCGTCCTGCTGAGACTTCATTTTTATTCTAAGGGATCTATGAAAAAGGAAGGGTGTGAGCGGCATGAGTACCTACCCAGGCATGTTTCCTCCAGGCCCAATGGAGGTCTTGAACATCAGATTGAAAGAAACAGGAGGGGACAGGTCATTCCCAGTGATAGGTGATTTCACATTGTAGTTCACAAAGAGATCTGCAAGTTCTTGCTGGCCATAATTGTCCAACTAATATCAAGACACAGAATTATTTTAATTACTGGACAAGATAACAGAAATTAATTACATCCTCTTCCTCTTTTGCTTAACATGATCCACAGCTCTGAATCACCTGCCCAAAATATTCCCTTTTAACCTAAATTTTCAAGTTTGAACCAGTAATAGAAGAACACACTGCACACCTGTAAACCCATTTTAGTAACACAGGTCCACGACTCAGTCATACCACAGGAACTATGAAACCTAGATAGAAATGCAAGCAGCAAGCATAACAGTGGGAGTAAAGCAGAAGAAAAGTCATGGGGACTGCATCACCACCCACCAGTAGCTTCTTTTGAACAGTTTCAGCTAAAACATAGGGAGCACTGTGCTGGGAACAAAAAAAAAAAAAATAGAGCAGTAAAAGCAGAAAGCAGAAATTTCTGCAGGAATTTGGCTGCATTCATTTCTCTTTCAGCTGCTGCAAGAAATAAAATATTCAAGCTATGTTCTAGAGGTGGTCTGCATTTTAGTTGAATAGAGCAAATCTGCAGCACAGGACTTCTTAGTGAAAGATTTTTCCATTTGTTCTGAAAACAACTTGGTAATGACTTTGATGCTTTCACAAGCGGGATAATGTCAGCCCATCCCAGCAACCTACTTTCCCCTTTTTCTGGAAGACGGGAATCAAGCAGTAGTAGAATCACAGATCTAACTGCAACTTAACCACACAGCAGCCACGATTTCTGGCATTGTTCTATGCATTTAGGTACTAGCCTTTCACATAATATATTTAGATGTTGTTTCTAGACTTAAGTACCATAAAGGATCTATACTGAATAGTACAGCAATGATTTAACACTCAAAGTTAAACTGAATAAGCTATTTCTAGCACTAACTGTCATAATCTTTCATGTATCAGAGAAAACTCAAGACAGGAGACAAAAGCAGTTTATTAATAGAGAGAAACCCCTGAAGGATGGTCAAAGTTCAGTGTTGTAATGTGGAAAACCTAATGATAGCTATTCAGCAATAAGATACACTGAAAAATGTAAGTTGCTCTTTCTGGAAGGAAATACTCTGGAAGCATTTATCCTAGAAGTCATGACAACAAATATTAAAAACAAAGCAAGACCAAAAAAATAAAGGCAAATATCTGTACAGCTGCTCAGGAATGTCAGCCTGGAGCACCAGCTATTCTCATGGGTAAACACAGGAAAATCTGTGCGGGGTGCTCAAGACAGAGGGACAAATCTCAAGTGCTTCAAAGCCAAGACAACTTTAAAACACAGCAATTCACTGCTAAGCTGATTCAGAAGAACCCTGACAAAACTTCATATCCATCTCTCTTCCTTTGTATCATAATACTGCAGTGAGGGATTTACAAAGGTAAAGGAGGTACTCTGAAGAAACAGGCCTTTTGCCAGAGTGTGAATCTCCAAGGACAGAGGTTCGGCCCTACCAATCCAATATTCAAGAGACAAATATGATAGTGATAACTCTCCAGAACAGCAGAAGGAAGGACATGCGCTTACCCAGCAAGTTTACAGTATTTATTAATGAGCAAGTTTTCAGTATTTAGGAGCATGTACAGCCCAAAATGTCTTTCTGAGGTAAAGACTTCTGAGCACCTTCAGAGACACAGAAGGGACACTGCCTCTGAACTTGGCGTATTACACTTCCTCTGCTACACACACATTCCTGAAGCATTCACCTCCCCATGCAAGCACCTACCTGTGTTAGAACATTTTCCATTTCTGCCTTTTTCTCTGCTGTGCACTTCTTGTCAGACATAAGTTTTTGCAGGTGAGCTGCAAGCAAGAAACATATGTAGTGAGTTTATACTGCAACCCCACCACTGACCCCAATTGAAAGTTTGACAAATCAGGAAGATCTTCTAGTGTATGTCTACCAGCTGTCACTAGTGTCTAGTGTCTGTCAAGGTAATTTCACTCATGTCCTCAGGGCAAGGCTGATCAGCAGTTCACTGTACAGTGTGCCACAAGGAAAACAACAGGTCTTCATCTAGTTTCTTTCCAATACTCCTTCCTCTAAAGCCAAGCATTGTCTTTGTAGTCCCTTTCTCCTTCTTTTCTTCCTATACAGACTGGAAATTAAAAGCAACATCTGATCCTGAGCTAGCAAGTCTAAGTTTATCCAAATGCACTCAGAGGCACATACTGAGTTGCTACAGTAAGGTTAGACGGCATCCCACTTTAAAGCACAACATCCTTCGTGAGATACAAACGCCAAGACTTCCCACTCTCATTTGCAAAACACAGACTTTTTAGTGGCAGTAGCTGCAGGTGGCTGTTCACCAGTGATGGGCTGCAGATAAGACAGGGACAATCTTGTGTCTAATGATATTCAGTGTGCAAAGCAGGAAGAGGTTAGATGGGCTTCTGGGTTTTATTTTAATGAAGCAAAAAATTAAACTGAATATTATGAAAGCAGCTTTATGATAATATAGATTGTTCTACATACTTAAGTTCCAAGGAAAAGGCTAGGAAACTGGAGAGCACAACTCACTTAAACCTAGAACAGAACAATCTTTACAAAATGGAGCTGTACAGGAGAAAGTTTTCTAATAGGTTTCTTACTTAGAATCATAGAATAGTTAGGGTTGGAAAGGACCTTAAGATCATCTAGTTCCAAACCCCTGCCATGGGCATGGACACCTCACACTAAACCATGACATCCAAGGCTTCGTTCAACCTGGCCTTGAACACCAACAGGGATGGAGCATTCACAACCTCCCTGGGCAACCCATTCCAGTGCCTCACCACCCTTACACTACAGAATTTCTTCCTTATATCCAATCTAAACCCATTACCCCTTGTCCTATCACTACAGTCTCTAATGAAGAGTCCCTCTCCAGCATCCCTATAGGCCCCCTTCAGACACTGGAAGGCTGCTATGAGGTCTCCACGCAGCCTTCTCTTCTCCAGGCTGAACAGCCCCAACTTTCTCAGCCTGTCTTCATATGGGAGGTGCTCCAGTCCCCTTGATCATCCCTGTGGCCCTCCTCCGGACTTGTTCCAACAGTTCCATGTCCTTTTCTTCATGTGATTTTTGTTTAAAAAATTTTAATCAATAACCAGAAGGAAGTCTTAGGACTTTGCAAACCTAAGTAATGGCTGAAGTCTACTTAGTGTTCCCAAAAGCCAGCTGAATTCTAAGGTAAAAGAATGTCAGCAGCTGCCTTGTAATTAACTTCTGCATAGGGAAAGCATGCTCTGCCCCTTCACATCATCATTAAATCATTTATCAATTCGGAACAAAATGCAACTGAAACTCAAGAAAACCAAGACTAGAACATGGCACAGAACAAGAACCTTGTTATATAGGCAGTCCTCAGCTTAAACACAGTGATCTTTTATGGCCTGATAACACAGGATAAAAAGGGACCTATTTTCTAGAAATGCTGTACCTTGCTGAAGACATTACACAACATTTGGGTGGAACTGAGAACTTACGGGACCATTGGTACGGTATGATTAATGAACTACAAACACAAATATGAAAGACTGGCTACACCAATTGCCCTTTCTTGAGAAAGACACTCTTTTCCCATGTTTGTACCACTGCAAGAAATCCCCAAGCCCATCCAGCCTTGGAACAAAACCAAACCTTTTAAGAGATGATCAGCACGGAAACATTCCCCATTTTTCACATCTTTCACCATGAAGTCAGCAAACTTTTCTACATGGCCAGAAGTCCTAGAAAAGACAACACAAAAAAGGAGCATGAAAGCTGCCACTAGACATCCGTGGGTACTGTGTGATCCCCGTGGACAGACCATTATCAAAGAGAAGTCCTTCAATCTGCACACTCAAACTGCAGGCTTGCTCTATTAAGCAGTACCATCCCACAGAAAATCTGATCTGAGAGAGGTATCGATGTATCTAAAATCTTCAAATGTCTCATTAAGATGATTCTTAGTGCCTCTAGAAACTGAACTGTGATTGAAGCAAGACACAGATGCAGTTGTGAGGAGTAACCAGTAATTCAGGTGGACAGATTCCCACTATTTTACACTAGTGATCCATGAAAGCTGCCCATTATGCTGTGACCCATAGAAAGTAATGCAGTTGACTCAGCTCAGGCTCTCTGAAAGCTCCTGACATACTTAACAAACGTGTGGGTAGCATTAGCAGAGGCCCATGGAGGTGAGAGGGTTCAGAGTCTACCTGGTCAATAGTCCCTCTACCTGGTCTCCAGATAAAAGATGACTTAATCCCCAGAACTAGAAAGCATCGTATGGATTCAGAGCTCAATTAACACATTGCATATTGCCATCCCTCCACAAAGAAGGGAGGGATGGTCAAGCAACCTGGCCACCATCCGAAATTACAACCAAGGTGTCCCAGATTTAGGCAAGTCACCTAATCCTTTTGTCTTCTTGATCTTTCAGAAAGGGGCAATTATTTTAGGTAAGAAAAGAGGCAGTAATTCAATTAGGTAAGAAATGGCAATTTCTTACCTTATGGGACTACTAGGTGACATTAAGACATTAGACTTGCAGACACAAGTCCCACTGTCCTCCCTGATTTATGGAACAACAGCTTCGCACACTGATCTCTGCACTGCGATCTAATTATTTTGCACTGCAACAAGGCATGAAATTGGGTGACCCAGTCACAAAATCCCTGTGGGTATTTTACAGAAGACTGTAAAAATCAACTATGACCAGAAATTACATGCTGCAGAACAAAAGACTCATATTTACTTCAGAACCGGCTCTGGTGTGAGCATGGTACAGTCAATCTCCAGGATTTGCTCTTCCTGAATAAAGTGCTGTCTCCATGCTTGGATGATGTTATTCTTCAAAGCACACCCAACGGGCCCAAAGTCATACAAACCACTGACACCTGCAGAGAGAAAAAGGTAAAAAAAAAAATAAAAATGTGGTAGGTGCAAGATTGCATGAACCAATATTGTTTGGAGGAAATGTCCTCCCTTGTCAGCGTTTCCATCAGCAGCTTTAAGGCTGAGGTCATTTTCTGAGCATGAAGCATCAGCTTCCCTTAACTCATGACATAAAGGCTGTAAGTAAACTCTGTGAAGCACCTAGACAGACACTGCCTTATTGAGTAACCAGTACAGTTCAGCTGCAGAGCACACCGGGCATCAGATAGTGGTAGAAGCTGAAACTCTTAAATAACCGCAATAAACAACTCTAAAAGCCACAGTCCATCCACCAACGGATTCTGTTTTGTGGTGAGTTTTGTGGGACCAATCTATCTGAAGGAGGAATCTGAATAATAAAAAAAGACATGCGCCAAAGCAGTATGTTATTGTCAGAAATAACACATATCTGCCAATCACCAACTTAGGCACAAAGATGAAAAAAGAAGAAAAATCCAACAAAACCCAGATTTTTTATTCCAGCATCTTAGGTAAAAAAAGCAGTAACCACACAGGGATTGTGCTGCGCTCCTGAGATGCTCAAATCAGCTATGTAAGGAGGTTTAAGAGCCATGTGTGTTCACCTGCACCACAAAGTTCACTAAGGTAACAGGTTCTAAAGCTCACAGCAGTTTTGAGTATTACTGTGCCAAGAGAAATTCAGATAGAGATAGAATGGTCACAAGGATATAAGCTGATTACCCCCTTAAATGCCAAAACACTCTTCCCTTTTGCAAAGAAACCTTCTTCTGCATTGTAATGAATGGAACATGCATCCTGAAGTCCTCTCATTTATGTTCGGAAAGCAAAAGACAGAATTTGAACTCCCTCCCCACTGAAACACTTTAGGAAGGGAGAACTTTTGAAGGGCCTACAGACACAAGCAGGAAAGTTTGATGCCAACTTAAAAAAAAAAAACAAAACACTTTTATGTTGCATTAATGTAACACTGCAAGAGTACAGCGTTTCACACAGCTAGAAGGACAAGAACATTAGCCTGAAGGGATTAAAACGTAAATTTCTTCAAAGCCGTACCTCCATAAATAGAAAAGGCTTGATCATAGAAAAACCTCCTTTTCAGAGTGTCTTCCATTTTAACTCTGTCCACAATGTCATCTTTGGGCTGTAAGGCCAGCTCCTGTAATTGAAGCAAACTGAAAGCAGTTAATAGCTCCCAATTATGGCAGGAGCAGAAATCCTCTCTATTCACCACTATAAGTCAAAAGTCTGCAAAGACCATTCTGAAACAAAGGTATCCTGCCAACATGCTCATTTTTCCAAAGAGCATGAGATTCCAAAGCAGTAACACTGAGATTCAAGCACTCAATAATGAACATTATTGTCTGAATGCAGCATTTTAGACACTTGAGGTGGACTCATCTGCCCTAACTTTCAGATGACTAACCCTGAGCTAATTATCCTCAGCTTTTCTTACAATCATGGGAAAGAAATGCTAATTTCCAAAGCAATTTTTCTGACCTATTTCCCTCTCCTGACTATAAAAAGAGCTTAAAGTGACTAGACTACAAACACCTAACTCTTGGCATATATGAAGCTTTCAACAGTGTTACTTCCATGAAAGAATTTTGACAATGAAGATTATAAACATCATCCCTGAATTCTCCGAAGTTGTGTACTTAGTTATTTGTACAAATAATACCTATTCACGAAACGTAGGCTTTCACAAATATGGCCCCTGCACTCAGAAAATTCAGTCAGAGTGTCTAAATGCCCTGATCAGATTCTGTGAAAGTGTTTTACAGCAGACCCACTATTTTACCTGAAAAATTTTGATTTCTGCAACCAACTCCGTTAGTGAACTCAAGACACTTGAAAGCTTTTCTTCAAGAAATATGTTTTGATAATTAAAGCAGAGTTAGGCCAAGAAGTTCAGTAAATTAATTCAGATCTTTGTGGCTAATTGTATCATTTTGAAGAGTGTTTTGGTAACAAAAAGTATTGCACAACCAATAATTTCAAACTTCTTTTTAGCACCTGCAAAGACATATAAACATAGTCTAATTTTAAAAGCACTGAACCTCTGCTGCTCCCATAACCTAGCATAAGCCAAGGCATAACTGCACGAGAGACAGAAAGAGTCAAAGACAGCACACATGACAGCAAACACCAGAACAGTATTTTTAAAGCATGGAGATTGAATCTATTCGGCACGCTCTGCCTAAAAACACAGCACCACATTTCACAATGACCAGAGTCCATTAACAGAAATGATGGCTTTTGCCTAGAGATGGACCAAAGGAGAACAGTGACACAAGCCAATTCTGAACTGGCAAGGAGAAATGGCCAGCTGCACAGCAGTAAACTGGAAGAATTCTGTAGAGCCCCTCTTCTATTACCTAAAAGAGGATAGTTAACAAACTGGTGGAGAAGTCAAGAAACAGTCTCTTCCACCTGGCGTACATTCATTAACATAAATATATTAATAAATATAAGGCAGAAAAGTACCTGTGTTTGGCTTCAAGGAGGATAAAGACCTTGCATGGGAGAAGAATCATCTATTCATTTATGACACGGTTTGAGGACAAAAAGCTGAGGAATTTTAAACACTCAACTGCTCTGCCCTGTTTAAAGCTTCAAATTCAGAACCACTCTGCTATCTTTAGGTAGGAATCGCAGGACTTGAAAACTGTACCAGCAGCTGTTAAAACTAACGAGCATTCACACTGCTGCCTTCTGCAAACGTGCAAGTGACTGTGATGCATTGCTGGAAACACCATCACACCATCAAGACAGAAAGACTACACTGGAGCGCTGCATTCACAAGGGCAGATGCTGAGTTTGCAAGGTCATTCTTGTACAGACTGGGATACAGCCCACATGAATTGTGTAACTGGTAAGCATGTCTCTACTCTGAATCTTACAGGCACTCTTCCAACAGAAAAGTGGGACTCTCAGGGATACCATAGCTCCTAACCTGCCTGGCTACATGTCTCTACGTCAAGCTTCAAGGGCTATGAAACAGAATTGTGAAAACATTTTTACACTACTTACTCCAGGACAACCTGGCTATCAATACAGGGTTCATGCAATGGTTTCAAAGCACAGTTCTATGCTAAATACTAAGTAAAAATGACATCTTTTTACTTGGATTAAATGTATGCAAACAGGCAGCTATAACACCAGACCTGTCAGCGAATGCTAATTGTTTGCCTCGCTTGACTCTGTAGAATAAATAGGGTCAACAATTTGGGTATACTCATGTTCTCACAGTAAGTTAGTTGAAAGCAGAGGTGTATTTATTGATTTATTCATATATTTTTAAGACTAGGGCCAAATTACAATTTTTATATGGAATACAAATTATAAAGAACCTCACAGTTTAGTGGGTGAATCTGCACACCTGTTTTTATGCTTCAGGTATTTCTTTTTGTTATTTTAGCTTGAGAAGGGGAGGGAAGCTTGCAGAATACAGAGGTATATATTCACTTCCTTATTGATCTAGAAACAAAAACTTGGAATTCCATCATTCCATTTGCAGAAAGACTTTTCAGAGCCCAAACTGCCTTTAAAAAAAAGGGGCACAATTTCAATATATCCCTTTCTTTAAGGCTGAGAAAATCCACAGGCTACTTGAAACGTCTCCAAAACTTTGTGTAAACTGTAGCAAAGAAAATGGTTTCTAAGGAAATATATTCTATGCCACGCTGGGAATTTCAATGCTGCACAAAAGATCTGAAGATGAGACACACTACCATGAACAGCATGTCCTCTCACTGTACACAAAAAAAAAAAAATCTATACAGTAAACAAAGATCAGTGCCATATAGACTGAATTTCAACTTTGACTATGAACCACCTGAACCCATATTTATTTGTTCGCTCACTGCGATTTAATGCTAATAGACAGTAGCATAACAGATGAAATTGCCACTAGTTGGAAAATGCAAAATATTTCAGAAGTTATTCAAACAGTCCACCCTGCTGTGACTGTTTAGCCGAAATCAATACTATAAAAAAGCATGAAGTAGAGATTTCAAGGCTTTTCAGACAAATCTGTAGAACTCAAATTTAATTTCCAGACTCACCTTTGCTTCTAGGACCCTCTTCCGAGCTTTGAGCTCTGCTACAGCTTTGTCTATATCCACCTGGGGAGCTTTCTCTTCCTTCAGTTTCCGTACCAACTCTCCCTAGAAAAAAGAAGAAAAAGCATATGACATAGATTCTTTCTTTGAACACCACAGACAAGAGCTCTCCTCCTTTCAGCTCCTCCAGCAACCCAAAGGGAGGGTTTTGCCCTGCCTCCTCACACAGGTCTCAAGAGGCTGCTTCCATTGGTAGAAGTGAGAAACACGATTTTAGTGTTCGAACAAGACATCATTAGAGAAATTCAACCCCCACACACTATTGCTAAATCCCAGACCTGTTATTAAATCTTAGTGTGCAAATACACTCCTGTATGTAACACTTTGCATCAGATTTCTACACATCCTAGTTTTCCATCTTTGAGGATGCACTAAGTGGATTTCTCAGACAGTTAACACAGGCTTTGTGCTGCCCTTCTCAGTAATAAAGCTTGTCTTCTTTCAACCCCTTTTCTTCGAAGTTTATGACCATTTTAGACTTCTTTTTCTCTATCATATCCATTCAAAACTAGACAGCAAGTACAGTTTTTTAGAAGGAGGTCTCACAGAAGACAGACATTTTCAGCCTAAGTGAAAAAAGCATTGCATTATCTGTAAAAACATTAGCTCTTAAAACTCGTCCAGTAACGTTCAGGAAGAAGGGGCGGGGGGGGGGGGGGGAAATAAGATTAAAAAAAAAAACACAAAAAATCCCAAAGCGTAAATTTTTCAGAGTAGCAAAACTTTACAATGGGCTTGCATAGAGGTCTTAACCCGAGTCAAACCACCATCACCTTGTCATGTTTCCACAAAGGTCTCTTTGCCCTGTGGGAACAATTCTCCCCTTTCATGCCAGCAAGGTAATGCTCAACCCCTAAACATCCAATAGCATGCTCCTCTGAACATGATCCTCAGCAGCCATGCCCAGCTTGCTCTTGGGAGATAAATTAATTAAAAGTCTTCCTTTGAGTCCACTCTTCTTCAGTCAAACCCAAGGTCTATCTACAATTATTGAGAAGGACAAAGGAACTGACACAGGAAGAAAAGGCACAGAGATGTCAATGCCTTCTCAAGTGGTATATTCTAAGAAAGGGATGCTCCAAGTTCAGCATTTTTCTTTCATCCTATACTTGTCAACTAAACAAAAATGAAAAAAAAACAACAAAACAGAAAGAAAAAGGAAGAAAACCCCTCCCCCCAAACAATCCAAAGATATTGCAACATTTCCACTATACCAGCTTCTGCATAAATTCTGAGCTTTTCTGACATTAATATTACAGGCACTGAGAAACCAAAGAGAAGAGAATGCACAGACTGCCATTCAGTAATCAGATCAGAAGAGCTGAAAGAGCTTCAGAGACTAAGGAAATACAAAGCTAATTTTATTAATAAAAGGAGGAAGACACAAAAGACTGCATTAAAACAAACACACACAATGTAAAGAAAGAAAAATAAGAAACCTGTCAGGCTCCCTAACCCCGCTGGCTACAAGGATAAACCAAATCTGCTGTTTCCTTCCTGTTAACTAGTTATACCAAAATGTGAAACTTTCACTGTCAGGCTGAGGACTTCAACTGCCATTCCCGGGTAACGTGGCAGAGGGAGGGATCTGATCTATTTTTTTTTTCCTCTTTTAAAGTAGTAAGTCCAAATTGCCTTTGTTGAGTGAGGGGGTCAGCAGTGGAAAAACATCAAGGCAGTAAGCAGCAAAGCAGCAACTGCTGACTCAACAGAGCTAGCACCCTGCTCATTGCTGAGCATCTAAAAGCAGCGTGCAGCAACTCTTTGTCCTGATCTAGAAGAGTGCTCAGACATATGCAAGGAGAAAAAAAAAAATAAATCAGAACTGCAGCAAATAATGATGTTTACTGACAGGACTCAGTCTAATTAAAGCTACGGTCTTGAGCCCAACCCAGAGGAGGAGTGCACAGCAGCACTCGATGTGGCAAATTTTACTGCAGCTTTGTCCCATACACCAGTAAAGCAGAGAGAGGGATCCACCCCTGGATCACGGCAGCTTATTGCATCAGGCACTGCTGCAGGAAGATACGCTGCTCACTCCATAGGTTAAGAGTCCCTGAGGGTTAATTAAACATGCCTCTCCATGAGCTGATAGCCAGGGTCACCTGCATCATAAAGTATCAACTACCCCAATCTTCATTACTCCCTCCCTTTCCTCTTGTGCAAATATCTCAGTGAATTGCTGCTGTTAGCTGTAAGACACAATATCTGTGGTCCCAGCTATTCAAATTTACCCACAAACCTTTCTCTGCTACCTCACACTGCTCTTTCAATCCCAAAGGCAGCCTGAAAGAAGCAGTACATTGGTACTTTAAAGGCAAATGACAGCACCCAAGATACAGGATTTTAAAATAAATTAACTACTTCTAGAGATCATAATTTTATTTACAGGCCTTCTTGCCAAGGCATTATGCTGTACAATGATTCATAATAAAAACTCATTGAAGATCTGGTACAATTAGAGAGCCATAAATCTACTCATTTAATGCGAAAACATATGCACAAACCTATGAATACATGGGACACACGCAGCTATGTGTGAAGCTAAGCAGAAGACTACGGATTCAGCCACTTAAAGGAGGTATGTGGGGAACCCACACGCCCAGGTCTTACTGCTAAAGCAGGGAGGGGAACTCCCACATTCTGTAAGCAAGCTCCACTGCCATTAGCCCCACAGCATGGGTAATAAGATCGAGATCTGCTTAGGAAGTAAAGACAACCAAATCCTTCTCAGGTAAGAAGGAAGCTAAAGATAATAGCGAAGGAGATGGGAAAATAATGTTATGCAGCCCCAGCTAACAGGAGACAGGTACATACCTAGACAAGTAAGAATGATGAAATGGAAAATGTGCAAAGCAAATACTCATCCCTTACTGCATCAGGCAAGCATGCAGCTCTAAAGAATATCGTTTAGCTCCAAAACCCAGCAAAAACTCAGTCCTAAAGGGAAGTCACTGTGTGACCCTATAGGATAATAAACCCCATGCAGGCTGTTTTCTAAAGAAAACGTGAAGAGCCAGCTACGGGGTCCTAAGAGCATGGCAAAGTCAGCCCAAGCTCGGGCACAGAAGGAAGACGCATCAAGCCTGGGAGAGGAATGCCAGGTAGACTGACGCACGGATCCAGTTCTGCAGGACAGCTCTAACACCCTCCATCACCACGGGGAGGGGAAAGGGCAGTCCATGGGAAACCCACACACGCTCTCGTTGCCAGCCCACTTCCCCGTGACAGAGCAAGACCCACCCGAAGGGAGACACCTGCACCCCCGAGGGCCAGAAGGCACTGGCAGACCCACGGTGACCCCCCTACTCATGGCTAGAGCCCAGAGGGCACAGCAGTACCCCAGGGCGCGCAACTCGAGGGTCGAAAACCCGGCCCCGTGGGGCTGAGGGGCAACACCGCGTTCACTCCACACGGAGGGCAAACCCACCCTACGCAAGCCGGCATGGCTCTAGGGGGAGACGTTTCCCACAGACCCGAGCCGAGGCACCGGCCAGCCGCAGTGGGGCCGGAGCTCCAGGCGGATCTGTCACATACCCGGCCCCTCAGGGAGAACCAGGAACCCCCCTGCTTCAGGCAGGTCCTCCCGGGCGCGTATTCATTCATTGGGCGGGTGTCCACCCATCAGGCGGGTTCACCTGGGTGGGTGTCGCCACCTCAGGCAAGTCCCCCTGGGCGAGCGTCCCCCCCTCAGGCGGGTCCTCCCCGCCGGGTGCTCCGTGTCCAACCCCGGCAGCCGGCAGCCACCACCCGCCGCAGCGGGACTCCCCTCAGCCGCGTTCCCCCCAGGTCAGCGGGGCCAAGGCGGGTTACCTGGTGCCGCACCGCCTGCCGCAGGGGCGCGAGGAGCGCCTCGGCTTGCGGACCGTCCATGGGGGTCGCGGCCGGGGCGTGCCGAGAGCGAAGCGGGGCGGCGGCAGCGGGCGGGCAGGCGATGCGGCGCAGGAGGCGCAGCAGGGCGGGCAGGACGCTACGGGGCGGCAGCGGCATGGAGAGGCGCGGCACGCCGCCCTGCCCCCCGCCGCATGATGAAATCCCGCCCGGCGTAAAGCCGCCCCGCGCACGGCCGCCGCACTTTCAGCACAGCGAGCAGCAGCCGCCGGCGGCAGCAACACCCCGCCGCAGATTCGGCACGGCGCGGTGCGGCCGGCGGGCCGGCAGGGGGCGCGCGGGAATGCCCGCCCCGCGCACGCAGCGCTCCAGGCCCAGGCTGCTCATGCGCGGGAACAGCAGCCCCACACAACCCCCTCCGCGGCGTGTTGCGGGTGGGGGTACGGAGTCCGCGTGCTCCAGGTGGTACTGCTCCCTAGCGCCCCCTGCGGTGACACTTGGCCCTGGGGGGCACATACCCTGCCGTAGACCCCGCCACCATAAGCCCCACACTGATGCCTCTGCAGGGCCCCACCGCCTACCCAGGCCACCTCACCGACCCTGTGTACCCTTGTGCAGGAGCCGAGTCCCCAGCATGTGCCCCCGCTGCAGGGTAGGGAAGCACTGGGCACTGGGTGTTATTCTTTCAATCTGCTGCAGCAGTTGAGCTGCAAAGGCTTTGTAGGTTTTGGGCTTGGCTGTGTTTTGGTTTGCACTGATCCGTAGTCTTTCCATAGACAGGCAACACCCGCGGACTTGGTACTGGGCAGCAGGCAGGAGGCCAAGACCTGCTTTCCCCTGCAGGCATGAGTGTGGTGGGTCTTCATGGGTGGAAGGAAATCGTCATAGCAGAAAAGAGCCCCAGTGAGCACCAGTGCCACACAGAATCATAGAATGCTTTGGGTTGGAAAGGGCCTTAAGATACCCAGTTCCAACCCCCCTGCCATGGGCAGGGACATCTTTCACTAGACAAGGTTGTTCAAGGCTCCATCCAACATGGCCTTCAACACTGCCAGGGATGGTGCAGCAACAACTTCCTTGGACAACCTGTGCCAGTTCCTCACCACTCTCACAGTAAAGAACTTCTTCCTTATATCCAGCCTAAATGTCCCATTTTAGTTTGAACCCATTATGCTTTGTCCTATTGCTACAATCCCTAATGAAGAATCCCTCTCCAGCACCTCTATAGGCCCCCTTCAGATACTAGAAGGCTGCTATGAGGTCTCCACGCAGCCTTCTCTTCTCCAGGCTGAACAGCCCCAACTTCCTCAGCCTGTCTTCATACGGGAGGTGCTCCAGTCCCCTGATCATTCTCATGGCCCTCCTCTGGACTTGTTCCAACAGTTCCATGTCCTTTTTATGCTGAGGACACCAGAACTGTACACAATACTTCAAGTGGGATCTCACGAGAGCAGAGGGGCAGGATCACGTCCTTGGACCTCCTGGTCGCGCTGCTTTTGATGCAGCCCAGGATACAGTTGGCTTTCTGGGCTGCAAGCGCACAGTGCTGGCTCATGTTAAGTTTCTCATTGACCAACACCCCCAAGTCCTTCTTCTCAGGGCTGCTCTGAATCACTTCTCTGCCCAGTCTGTAACCG
The DNA here is from genome assembly GCF_034315485.1 of Pezoporus occidentalis. Taxonomy (NCBI): domain Eukaryota; kingdom Metazoa; phylum Chordata; class Aves; order Psittaciformes; family Psittacidae; genus Pezoporus; species Pezoporus occidentalis. The sequence goes on from NW_026914180.1 coordinate 958,713, forward strand.
TGAACATGACAACACCCCATCCCTGGGAATTAAAGCCCTCCAAGAAGGAGAATCCAAACAATGGTTCCATAAAACAAAATTTAAGGCAAATTAAATAAAAAAAAAGAATTTTCCACACATGCTTACCCTGTTGCCCCTAACCTTCTCCTCATTTCCCTTTTGCCTGGGGCCAGGAGTGTCAGCGCTGATGCAATGTTTGCTAATTGGAGTATTCAGGCTGCTATTTTGTACCTGTCTGTTTATTTGAGAGACAGCCTCAACCTCGTAATGAACACAGCTGAATATTTATCTGCTTGTTCTGAATGGTATATTTGTATTTCAAATGCTTAACTGTTATTTTTATTTAGCTGCAAATTGCTGTTTTTATTTCACTGGCGTACCTACTTGGAAAGCGCTTTAGCATGAGGTTAATGCTGAGCTTTTCTCTAGTCCTGATTATTATTTTCTTTAATTAAACCAGTACCGACAAGAGCAAAAGGGCTCTGCAGCCTCCTTCTAGCTTGTCATGGCGATCTAAGATGTGAAGACACTAGAATCAGCCCAGAAAAAAAAATCACTCATGTGGACAAATTAGAGGGCAAACTTGCTGCGAACATGGAGGAAACATGGAAGGAAACGTGGGCAGGACCCAGGGAGATGGGAAACCCCAGTGACCAGGACCATCTCAGTTCTTCTGTGCTGAACCTGAAGAATCAGGTAGCAGCACATCTCAAAAATGCCTTTTTTAACCCCTCCTAGATTTCCTTCTATACTTGGTGGCCAAGCATACTTGGTCCCCAGGGCAGCACCTTGCTGCCGTGCATCAGGAGGATGGAGATGGGCCAAGCTAGTACTTTGAGCCTTTTTTCCTCAATAAAATGCCTTGCACCCTCTACTGATCCCAGCAACATCTCTCCTTGCAAATGAAACATGCCTGGCACTGGTTCCCAGCACTGTGGCTGGCTGGTACAGGACAGCCTCAACACAAAGGCCAAAAAGACATTCTCCCTGCCTGTTCATCTCGCTGGGACGGCAGCTCTTTCCCCAGAGGACTTTAAAAAGCATCTGGCTGAGAGCACCTATGGAACAAGACTGAGAGGTAAAACCTGTCCTTTTGAATAAATCCTTCATGACACATTTGACTGCCTGTGCTCTGGGCTTGCACAAGGATTGGTCTGTGCAGTCAACTTGAACTTTAAAAGTCACATTGTGTTGTTTTTTTAGATAAAGGAACAAAGCAATAAAATAAAAATGAGGGTGGACATATTTCCTGAGCAAGGTTAGAGGAGGGTGGATAGGGAGTGCAGTAGGGAATCCTGACTGCCTCTTTTGCCATGGTACTACTTGAGACTGATGGAACGATTTAGGGTCCTTGGTTCCAAGGCATACAGATGGATCCTTGCTAGGTTGAGCAGGAAGGGAAGAAAAATAGGCAATGTTCTGCACCAGACTATAGCTGCCAATGAGAGGCTGTGAGCAAACTGGGGCCCCAGAACTGGGGCATGCCCAGGGTTGGCTGAACCCCATCTCCAAGCTGATTTCAGTGTGTAGGGCTGAGTATTTCTGGGATTTATCAAGAAGCTACTATCAGGGCTAAAAATAAAGCTTTACATCAGTGTGGAGCTGCTTGGGCAGCCCTTGTGTATCCAGGGCTGACAGAGGGTCTGTGGACTGGGGCACAGGTCTATTAATCTACCAGTACCATCTCCCCCATCTGCCTGGGTCCTGGGGTGCCACCAAACTGCTCACACTCATTCCAGTGCAGAGGATCTGCTGCTGCAGAGAGCCTTGTACTTTGTGCTGGTTTGCAGGGAGGACCCAGCACTGCCTTCATTTTTAGCACCCTGGTAACCAGCAGCACTCCTGGGCACACTAGTGCCACTGGTTGACACCTCACAACTGCCCAGAGCCCAGCTTTTCCCCTCCTTTTAAATTGGATTCCAGCTCTGTGGCTCCTTGCATTTGATAAGCACCTTGAGAGGGCTTGTTTGAGGATGCCCATGTTGGGTCTGTGATGTGCAGCCCCTTCATGAGGACTCCCCACAGGTCTGTGGGGGAGGATGGGATCTTTGGCCTCTGAAAAGCCATCTCCATTTCGTTCCCTGGGTATAAGGCTGTGCTGTGGGGATGAATCCTAGAATGGTTTGGGTTGGAAGGAACCTCAAAGTTCATCTAGTTGCAGCTCTCTGGCATGGGCAGGGCACCTTCCACTAGACCAGGTTGCTCCAAGCCGTTTCCAACCTGGCCTTGAACACTGCCAAGGATGGGGCAGCCACAGCTTCTCTGGGCAACCTGTGGGCAACAGGAAAGAATTTCTCCTTAATATCTAAATCTCTCAGTTTAAAGCCATCCTCTCACCCTATCCCTAACTCTTTTCCAAGCTGAACAACCCCAGCTCTCTCAACCTGTCTTCATAGAACATGAAAAGTGACAGGTCAGCCTGTAACACAGGGGATCCCCCAGCACAAGGGGAGTTGGATTTATTGCATAAGGGAATTTGCAGGAAGAGGAAAAGGAAGGGTGGGGTGTGTTCAGGCATCCCCTCCTTCAGCTTGCAGACTCCTGGTGCAGAAACAGAGAGGTACAAGCACCCCCTCAAAGTTCTGCACTTTGTTATGGAGATATGAGGCCACCAAAGGGAGAACAAAAATGTGGTTGTGTCTTCCTGCTCCCCCTCTCCGTGTCCCCATCGGAGACAGCAGCAGCGTCGGAGCAGCGAGGCCCCAAAATGGGAGGCAGAAGGGACGCTGTGGGAGATGGAAAGGGATGGAGAGGAGGGGGGAGCCCTGCTCCGGCCACGGGGACTTGTTTTAACGGAGGGAAAGGAGGAAAAAATCCCTCGCACGGGTGTAGCGAGGCAGAAAGGAGCCGTGCAAGAGGGTGGGGAGCTCGTCAGTCTGCAAAACCATTTCTGCTCCACCGCACTTACGTCTCGGTGTACTTTCCTGGCAGATGCACAAGACCCCGCTGGCACAAGCCTCTCCGAGCCCCCGCGGAACACAACCCGCTCCCCCTGCGTGAGGAGGGACGGGGGCTTGTGCTCGGGCTCGGAGTGCCTCTCTCGGTGCCGCTAGATGGCAGGCGGCCTCTCCCTCCGCTGTTCCCGGCCCCGCAGCAGTTCCCGGCCCCGACGCGGGGCCTCCCGGCTTTCTAGCATTCCCGCTGGGTTTTGGGGAGGTGCAGCGTGGGCCAGAGTTTCCGTGTCGGGATGCTTTGCAAAACCGAGGGGCACCCCGACCCAATCAAAAGGGGCTTTCGCAATGCGGAACGACGGCGGAGACGGCCCTGCGAGGTTCCGACGCCTCTGGGCTGCCTTTCCCTGAGACAGAATCCTAAAACCCTCCCTTTCGCTTCCCTCCCGCCCCCGCTTTTGGTTTCTTTCTGGGGTTTTGTTTGTTTGTTGGGTTTTTTCTTTCTTTTTTTTTCTTTCCCTCTCCGAAAGGCTGCCTGCTTTTCCCCAGCTAATTTCAAGCATCAAGGTAGCAAAATCAGGCAGATGCATCCCTCTGAACACAAGCTGAGCCTTAGCGATGTGCAGACAAGTTTCAAGATGATTTCCAAGCACCGGCGGATTTTTATGCTGGCAGTAAACTAAGCAGAGCCTGAGGCGGGCACATAAATGGCTTAACCTGACATTCCTCTATAGGGTTGCATTTGTTTAGCCTTCAGAATAGGGTGGCTGCATCCAGCCTGCTTCTAGGTTCCAGCTCCCAGCTCCTGCTTTCCCCCAAGCTGTGCTAGGGGGAGAACTAGCAGGGGCACATCCAACACCATGGCACACAGTATGCGAATAACCCTGGGGTAAAACTGTTCCCAGGCCCCGTTTTCATCTCTGAGCTGCAACAACCATCTCTGCTGCTTTTGGTGCATCCCTGCTCCTATGAACCATTCAAAGTTGTGAGGGAATTTCAAGACGGGAAAGCATGAGGGGAGTTCGAGAGGGGCAGTCGTGAGGAGTGTTCATGGGGGCAGTAGTGAGGGGAGTTCAAGAGAGGCAGCCGAAAGAGGAGGTCATGAGGAGCAGTCGTGAGGGGAGTTCATGAGGGGCAGTCTTGAGGTGAGCTCATGGGAGCAGTCATGAGGGGAGTTCATGAGGGGCAGTAATGAGGGGAGTTAATGAGGTTCAGTGGTGAGGAGAGTTCATGAGGGGCAGTCTTGAGGGGAGTTTATGGGGGCAGTTGAGAGGGGAGTTCATGATGGGCAGTCGAGAGATGAGCTCAAGAGGGGGGTTCAAGAGGGGCAGTTGAGAGAGGAGCTCCTGAGGGCAGTCTTGATGTGAGCTCATGGGTGCAGTCATGATGTGAGCTCATGGGAGCAGTCATGAGGGGAGTTCATGAGGGGCAGTCATGAGCTGAGTTCATGGGGGCAGTCGTGAAATGAGGTCATGGGGGCAGTTGAGAGGGGAGTTCATGAGGGGCAATCTTGAGGTGACCTCATGGGGGCAGTCAAGAGAGGAGTTCATGAGGGGCAGTTGTGAGGGGGGTTCATGAGGGAAGTCGTGAGGGGAGTTCATGGGGGCAGTCATGAGGGGAGATCAAGAGGGGCAGTCGAGAGAGGAGTTCATGAGGGGCAGTAGAGAGGGGAGTTCATGCAGGGCAGTCGTGAGGGGAGTTCATTAGGGGCAGTTGAGAGAGGATTTCCTGAGTGGCAATCAAGAGGAGAGTTCATGAGGGGCAGTCAAGAGGGGAGTTCATGAAGGGCAGTAATGAGGGGAGTTCATGATGGGCAGTCGAGAGATGAGCTCATGGGGGCAGTCATGAGGGGGGATCAAGAGGGGCATTTGAGAGAGGAGTTCATGAGTGGCAGTCTTTATGTGAGCTTATGGGTGCAGTTGAGGGGAGTTCATGAGGGGCAGTCAAGAGAGGAGTTCATGAGGGGCATTCGAGAGGGAGTTCATGAGGTAAGTCGTGAGGGGAATTCATGAGGGGTGGTTGAGAGGGGAGTTCATCATGGGCAGTTGTGAGGGGAGTTCAAGAGGGGCACTCTTGATGTGAGCTCATAGGGGCAGTCGTGAGGGGAGCTGATGAGTGGCAGTTGATAGGGGAGTTCATGAGGGACCTTAATGAGGGGAAATCCTGAGTGGCAGTCGTGAATGTAGTTCAGGCGGGGCAGTCATGAGTTCAAGAGGGGCAGTCGAGAGGGGAGTTCATGAGTGGCAGTCGTGAGGGGAGTTCAAGAGGGGCAGTCATGTATGTAGTTTAAGAGGGGCAGTTGTGAGGAGAGTTCATGAGGGGCAGTCGAGAGGGGAGTTCATGGGGGCAGTTATGAGTGAGTTCATGGGGCAGTCGTGAGGGGAGTTCATGGGGCCATTCGTGAGGGCAGTTCAAGAGGGGGATTCATGAGGGGAGTTCATGAGGTGAGTTTATGGGGGCAGTCATGAGGTGAACTCCTTGGGGGCAGTCGTTAGGGGAGTTCATGGAGGCAGTCGTGAGCGGGGAGAAGAAGCCATGAGAGGTTGAAGTAAGTTGGTGAGGGGAGAGGAGGGTGACCATGAGAGATTAGGGTAAATCATGAGGGGACATTGTGAAGGGAGAGGAGGGTGGCCATGAGGGGTGAGAGTAAATCATGATGAGACGTTGTGAGAGGAGAGCAGGGGTGATCATGAGTTGTGTGAGGGGAGCTCATGAAAGGAGAGCAGGGGCAGCCATGGACTGTGACTGGTGGCCATGATGGGAGACCTTGAGGGGAGATATTGAGGGGAGATGAGGGGTGGCTGTGAGGGGTAGGGGTGGCAGCTATACAGAGTAGGCTTCTATGGCAGGTAGATGAGGAGTGACTGTGAGTGGAGATCATGAGTGGCAGTCCTGAGGGGAAATGTTGAGGGGATATCAGTTTGCCCTTAGTGACATGGTTTAGTGGTGGGCTTGGCAGCACTGGGGTAATGATTGGACTCAGTCTTAGAGGTCTTTTCCAACCTAGCTGATCCTATGATTCTGTGATGCTGCTCTGCTGACTACAGGGAAGGATGCTCTGAGGTTGCATCTGCATTGTGGGGCTTCCATGTGCTTTGTTTTCTCACCCCTATTCTGGATACAAAGGATCAAGCTACCTGATTGGGGGGTGGACACGGACACATTGGATGTTTCTGAAACTCACCCCCTCCTGGGACAGGGCTTTTTTTAGACTGAACTAGGAAGCGCAAACCTCACCCTTAGCTTCCTCAAGGGTTTGGTTCTTCCTAGAGTTTTCTCCTTGCTGGAAATTTCTTTTTTGCACCTCTGGCCCTGATCCAGACACATGCTTAAGCACACACTTAGCTTCAGACCCTAGCCCCCTGCACTCCCACAAGTGACTTCTTGGATGAGTCTGTGTGTCCCTTCCTGCCTTGGGAAAGCTCATGCCTCTCTATGCTCCTGCTATGAGATGACGCCACCATGGCAAGGGGGTTGGAACTAGATGATCTTGAGGTCCTTTCCAACCGAAACCATTCTATGATTCTATGATGCGTCTCCTTTTCTCGCCACTAGCAGCAGGAGGCAGGAGCATCACCTTCTTTTGCTATGCATCTGCCACAAAACTAGCCCCATACCTATGCAGGGAGAGAGTTATCAAATCTCTGGTGAGGGCATGTGAATGCTGCACCTGAAGATCTGGTGTCCCCAAGAACTGAACACCTGCAGCTCTGAGAGCTAATGTCTATGGGCCAGCCCATCCTCATCCTGCCTGCTCTTCTCACCAGGGCATGACAAGGTAATGCTTAAATTGCCAGTAGTGCCTGTGACTATTTGATGCTGGCTGAGATGGCCAACCAAAATCCCAGCTGTTCTCACCAGCAAGGACTCAAAAACTTGCCTCCATGTCAATGATGTGCCCCAACACCCATTCTGCAGGGACTGGGACCACAAGTTCATTTTGGCACAGGCCACCAAAAACAGTCTGATCCATTTGGTCACATGAATCCAACAGCTTGGATCCAGGTAGTCTCCCAGTTTTGGCTGTGCAAGAGCTCTGATAGAAATTCAGGTTGGTTTCCCTACCCTTCCACTTCTGTGAATTTAAATTCTGTAAACCCTAATGCAAGGAACTGAAATGCATATTGATTAATGGCCTTTTATGGATGCCTTGTAGAGCATATAAAAAATTATTTAAAACTTGCATTCTAGTATTAACGACTCTTGTCCCTGGCACTTTGCAGTGATTCAGTCTTGACTTTTAATTGAAATGCTTTAGTTAATATGAATTCCTTCAGCCAGAGAAGATGAAGTGCCCCTTCAAGTGTGTGCCGCAGAGGAGCTTTTGACTTCAAGGTTCCCAAACTGAAGCAGCTGTGACATTCCTGAAGAGGAGCCTCTGTCCTTCAAGTGGGTGCATGTGGGTTGTGCTCCGAGGAGCCATTTCTTTGGACTTCCCCTCTGTGTGCTGCTGATTTGATCACAGGGGGCTGCAGGACAAGTATTTCACTGCTCTGGCACTCAAGGCAATCACGTGGTAAATATTAATAACGTCCTTCAACAGGGCAGTAACTGCGCTCATGGTGCAGCACTCAGAAAATGGTGGCACCTCAGGTGATGCTATTATATCCGACTTCTGACAGCACCAGTGCATATATATGAGACAAAATTACTGTTACCAGGTTGAATACCTCATGCCTCCTTACTCATTTTCTTCTGTCTCTACATCTGATCCCAGGAGGCTTGTTCCTAGCCTTGAAGCTCAGGTCTGAAAGGGCACCTTGACTTGAAAACATTCCCTGGAGAGGATGTGGCATTTTGTAGGAGCAGAAAGAGATGGGAGCTTGGAGCTGCCAAGATGAATATGGCCCAGCTTGGTGGAGACAGCAGTTTTATTTAATATTTGCTAGCTCCATGGTGGCCAATGTGAGAGACAGGGTTCTGCCTTGTGGTTTGGTGAAGAAGACCAAGATCTTGCATGTTACGGAGACTTATTTCAGTGTTACCCTCCTGCTTTGTGACTTGAGCCTTCAACATGGCATGGGAGAGGATTTGTCTTTGTATTCTCTTTGCCTCCAAGGGAAGACAAGCCCACAAATAAGCACAGGGCCCCAGATGGGTGATGCAATGCCGGATCCAGTGCTCAACCCACCTAGGCCAATGCCTATATGGAAAGCTTGAGTCCCAGCAGTCCTCACTCCCACTGTTTTGTGAACTGAGAGACAACTGCATCTGTGAATCCGCCCTTCTGAGCTTTTAAAGGAAATCAGGATTTTCCATCCAGTCTCTGATAGGACAGGATGTTGAACAACAATCAGTGCCTCAAGCCAGGGGGGAATAGGGATTTCCAGGTGGCATGGTGTTGGCACAGGATAAGAGAATCCCCATGTGTTAAAGTGGACCTGTGACTGTGAGAGCTAGAGATGAGTAAGTGGTCTTGACCTATTATGGTTCAGGTTTAAAAAAGCGTTACTACATCTGCTGATTGCATGCTAAATGACCATTTGATTTTTTATGACTACATATAAAACGTGACCCAGCAGGTATCTGAAGTGCTTCTCACCACCACGAGTGGCTTTCCTATAGGTCTTATCAAAGCCACCAGTAACTGGATACTTCCTCTAAGACTAGTTGTCCATCCAGGTCATCATACATACAGTAAGCAGCGCTTTATGTGTAGATCCTGAGAGGAGTCACAATCACCAGCATAATTCAGGTGGTGAGTAACCATTAACCAACAGAAGGATTTAAAAAGGAAGTATTTTGCCAGATGCTGCAATTACATTTTTCCTTAAATATTAGTTTTGTTCCTTCTCTGCTTTTAGTTTCTTGATGACTTATCTTTATGGTAACATACCCATCATGAAGAAAGCCCCTCAGCTTGTCAATCAGAAATTAATTTCTTGATGACAGCTGGGATGAGCACCCAGCTTTTCTGTCTTGCTCCTCACAGGGACTCTCCCGTGGCAATGCAAGCCCACTGCTCTGTGAGTGGACTCAACCTGGTCCCGTAGAGAAGCTCCTCACAGGGCAGCATGGAACCCCCAAATTTGAAGATAAGCTCCAAGTCGCTTTAGGATCCATCTGCTAGAAATTCTAAGCAGTGGGTTTTTTCATATCCAAAGAAGGTCCATGTGTTCCTTCCTCCCAGGTGGTAAAAATACCACTCTATATCCAATTGTGCCATTGTGGCATTTTAGGGGTCAACTGAGTCAGACTGTGTTTCCAAGGCTTTTTGTTGTTGAGGTTGTTGATTTTACTTTGGGAGTCAGACAGGAATGGGCTTGACTCTCTAGGTCAAATGCTTAGCTGGAAACCATGGGGTTCGTTAGACAGCAAAGCAGTTCTTTGCCCCTGTGAAGTAAAAGAGTTAAAAATCATGAGCTAAATCTCCAAAACCCAAGCTGAGACATCCTTTAGATCCAATGTCATTGTACTTGCCTAATTCATTTTTTTTTAACCAACTCTGAGAGCTATAAACTCTAAGAGTAGGCAAAAGTGCATTCACACGTCTTGGCTATCTTAAGGAGTGTGTGTGGTGGTGTAGTTTGGGTGTACGAAGAGTACCTTGCCAAAGACTGTCCAGACTTTCCAAATTGCGGTGCTTTGTGCACATGGGTAGATCTGAACGTAGCCCTCATGAGTCTGTCAAATAACTAACCACATCCTACACTGCTTACAGATGACAACAACATTACTGTGGGGCTTTCAGCAAGCAGTAAGTTATGATTAGAAATGATGGGGGTTTATAATAAATAAATGGAGCATTCAGATGGAAAAGTTTGAGCTACTCCTCTAATCATGCCCTAGAGTGGCTGTGTGCTTAGGGAAGCCCTCCCCTCACTGTTGTACCATCGCACTGTGCATCATCTTTCAAAGTCACTTCAAAATGCAGTAGGTTCAGTTTGCTTTTGCTTGGAATCAGAGTTTCGCTGTTCAAGGAGAAAGCAAGACTCTGACACCACCACCACTTCTTTTTTTTCCTTGTTTTTTTTTTGAAGGTAGTGTTCAGAGTTGCTTTTCTGTGCACAAAATGAGGACGCTGGCAGTAGCTATCTGGAGTTTGTTCACACTAAAATCAGAGAGAAATGTCCTAACAGCATAGTCCATAATTCATGACTGTTGATTCCTCTCCTAGGCTACAGTGACATCAGTAAGTAACAAAAGACTGGATCCTCTCAAAGAATTCGAGGAGGAGATATTAGAGGTATTGGGCAAATGCTCTCCAAAGGACATGGAAACTGTAGCAGCCTGCCATCCCCCTGCAAGAAAAATGGAGTGAAAGCACATGAGATTTAAGTAATAAAAAATGTGAGTTTAATGCAGATTTGTATTTATATATTGCAGCATCTGGAGTTTCCAGTGAGTGTGACCACATCCTCTTAGAGTTGAGCAAGCCTTTACAAGTGAACCACAAGGAAACACATAAATTATTTGCTTAGGGAGAAAGAAAAGCTTTTGTTTTCTGTTATTTTACAGAATGCCCTTCTGACACAACCCTGTTTCTTCTGGGACCTGTGCTATGCAAGCACATTGTTGTTGTCCCAAAGGACATATCCCATCTCCCATCTTTAAGACACATTCCACTCTCCTGACTTTAAGACAAGGTAATAATATTTTCCTGACAACCAGAATAGAGAGGAAAGCTTAATAAATAATTGTGTTATTGTATTGCTAGAGCATCTGAATAGTGTGGCAGAACTGGATATCACCTGCTTTTTTCCTTTCAAGCTAGGGACATACCATGTCTGGGCAGCTTCTTTGATTTACCGTCCCTCAGCCTCCAACAGCACCTATTCGCAACCCATCTGTTGGAGAGAAAACCCATCTAGTTCCACTCTGTAGTTATTTAAGGAAAAGGACCACAAAGGCTTATATCATCCAGGAGTCTGAGTCCTGTGGGAAACCATCAGGTTTTAATTTTTAGCTCACACCATAGACAGGTAAGTCACTGAGACCAGACTTGAGCATTGTCTGGTGGTGCAAAACTGGTGGGTTATGAATGTGTTCCCATGATCCCATGTCCATGGTTTGGGGTTGTTTTTGTTTTTTTTTTTTGACAAATCCAGAGCATGTGCTGCAGTGTTCTTGGCAACTGGCAGCCTGTCCATGCCACCAGCCATTGCAGCCAGCATGGAAATATTCGCTGGCACACCAGGACACGTGGGTGCTCTTGCATGGTGAAGAGTTTTGTGGAGGGCATTGCTTTGAGGATAGGCTGATGTCTCTAATTTACTACCTTAGGAAAAGCCTCTGAAAAGCAATGAGGCAGAATGCCATTGCATTGCCAGGGCATGGCACAGCACCAGTTCCACAGCTCCACTTCCCAGGTGTTATGTTCAATGATGCCATATAGGAACAGTGACCCCAGAAGTGGCCTTTCCCCATGAGACACCATGGTGGAGATAAACACCAAGTCTTTGTGTTGGGGATGGCTATCATGAACGGCAGATGGTGCAAGAGGAAGCATAAACAGCAGGATCAGCCAGCGTTTTTCCTAGATGATGAATCAAAGCCATAAAGCTGCTGGCTCCTGCCTTGCATGGTGTCCAGTCCAGGAGAACAGAGAGGACTGGTGGCAGAGGGTTGGGCCACAAATGTGGTAAAGATCCCCGGCAGAGGAAGAGCCTTGAAAGCAGGAAAGTGGAGCTCTGGAAGACATGCTGAACTCACTCTAGACTGGGTGGGGCAGAAGACCAAAACATGAATCAGCTACAGAGCACTGAAACGAGGCTAATCTTGGTCATTTGGAGTTGGCTGCCACTGACTTGCCTTGTTGCCAGTGAGTTCAACACAAGCTGGACAGGATATGCCTGGCAGAGAGCCTGCTGAAGTTGATTAAATCACCATGCTGTTGCTGCCTGAAACCCTTCCTACACCCCTTTCTGAAATGGCTTTTGCAGCAGTACACTAGCACCCTGGAGCATCAACCGGACGTCTTCCCATTCTTCCTGCAATGGACAGCAATGGAGTGTGCGCTTGGTTAGCATACAGGAAGATGGACCATTATATTGATCATTGCTTCTGTACGGTGATCTCTTCTGTTTTGCCCTGCAGGATGTAAGAGCAAGAAGGGCTGCAGGAATGAACCATCGCTGAGGAGAAACAAAACCACCAAGGACTTCTGTGGCTCTCTCACTGCTCCGTGGGAACCAGGAAGGATGCGTCAAGAGACATAACAGCCTGCTTGCCCATGAGACTGTGCGATACTCGATGCTTCTGAAAAAAACAATGTTGCAGGGAATCCCTGGCCATACTCTGGAGCAATACCTCGAGCCTAACATAGTACGCAAGAGATCTCTCTGTGGTAGGGACAGGGCACCCACTTACACTAGCATATCTCCCAGCGTCCTTGGCCTTCAGACAGATCAGCCATGACTGTATGGTGGAGGACATGGGTAGAGGTGGAGCAGAAGCCCCATGTTCCTAGCTGCACCAGTGACCATTGGAGAGGTATCCAGGAGGGACAGCTAGCTCAGTCCACACAAGCCAGGTAACTGCTTGGCTCCTAATGGGAACCTGGAGAACATCAAGGAACAAGGTCTCCGTGCAGGTCCTGTCCTATTGCCCCACAGGGGCTGACCTAAGCCTCTTGCTCAAACTTACCAGCTCTACCTCATTTTTTCTTTGTGTGGATAAGCTGAGTTGCTGAAGAGTCCAGATGTGTGGGATGCTCTTCCAGTGAGTTTCATAGGAAAGAGCAAAGGCAAGGCCAGTCCCATCCTGAATATGAGCAGAGAGCTTTATCATGGCTGGTGGTTACAAAAAGTGGGGGAAATATGGCAGTGAGTCAGGAAGCGTTGGGTTTCATCAGAAAATGGCAAATGCAAGCCAGTTTGCAGGGAGTGACAGAGAAGAATGGAGATTTGGGGTACAGCAAGCAGAAAGATAGGTGGAGGGCTTGTGGGAGTCTAGGCTAGATGCAGGGTGTTCCAGCAGAGAGGTTAGCAAAGCAACCAAGAGGTAGGAAATCTTTGAAACAATAGAAAATCTTCAGAAACAACATGACAGCGTCATTTTATACTGGGTTAAAGATCTGGTTCTTGTGGCCCTAGTGTTTAACTCTGTCCCTAAAACTCAAATTACTGCGCTGTTTGATGATGATGGCTTTAGGTGCTTTGAAAATCGCAAGTATATTCTGCAGCATAATTGGTCTAAAATAGGTTTTCCTCATTCTTCTGATGACAGCATCAGGGCCAGACCTCCTAGGTGTTTTAACCTGCTTGTTTACACTGCTTCAAGGGAGATTAGAGTCAGGCACCACATTTTTCCTTTAGTCTTTTTTTCTGTCTTTACTTCCTCATCCCTGACAGGGGAAGCACTGTTCTTTCCATGCTCCTTGTTTCTGATTGAAGCAGACAATAGAAAAAGTGACAATTAGGAAATAAAGAACCTACAGTGTCTGCTTTGGAAGGGAGAGCAGATCCCACTGCTGAGCAGCACCAAGTCAAACCAGTGGCTGCCTGTTTGGGTCAGATGAAGATATTGCTGCCTTATATTCCTGGAACTGCCTGAGACAGCATGGTACACTGCTGCTCTACAGACCAAATAATAATATTAGCATTAGTGTTGAGTAGTATGCATTTATAGTAGTCCTGCAAGGAGCAGGGAGTTGGACTCAATGATACTTACGGATCCCTTCCAAGTTGAGTTATTTTATGATCCTATCATTTCAGGATGCTCAATTGCAGTTTGGAAAATAATGGTGATTAGAAGCAAATGGCAAGGCCAAATAACTTATTATTTGGGAGATCAAGTAACCATCTGGGGCAGGGTTGCAGATACAAACTTTGGTCTTCCCAGATTACTGTCCTCTGCCAAAATGATTAAAGGTTGCTAAGCAGTGTCAGTGTATTACCCCCAAACCGAAAGAATGTAACAAAAGTGAACGAGTTCAGTGCAGAAGAACTGAACTTTTATCAAGCCTAAATATAGATAATCATTGGTAATGATGATTTCTGTTCCTTAAAGCATGCCGGGCACCTGAAACATCTAATGAAAGCCAAGATACTTTCTTTATGTTGTTTACAGTGCAGAAATCTTATGGATCAGCCAAGGTGGACATGCAACCCCTTCTCCAGGTCTTGTCTGGCCCTTGTTCAGTGTCCAGGGCTCTTGCCAAATGCTGCCTCAAGCCTCCTTTTCCATCCCTTCCAATGCCAGGGAAAATGAAACCCAGTCTCAGACTGTCTTCCTCCACTGCAAATAATAAAACAGAAAACCTTACCAAAGTACAACCTTATGAAAGGAAAGGCAGACAAAGAGAGCAGAAGGAGAGAGAAGATAGCATCCTAAACTATGAAACAAGACTCATTTTCTCAAGGATCCCACCCAATAGCCTCTCCAACCTCACATTTACAAGGCAGCAAAAAGCCCCTTCCTGTCAATGTATCACCTTCACCTTTTGTGTGTCTCCACCCTCTTGCCCAGGGGAGGATGCTAGGTCTGAAGGTCCCCCTGGAGCTCTTGCTCTCTGCTAGTCTCTTCTGTCCCTCCTGGTCACCTCTCTCATCTCCACAGAATATCCTGTGGTGCCTCCACAGGACTACAAGCCTAGAGAGAACCTCAAAGCCAGCATTTATCACAAAAGGGGGTATTTCCCAAATAGGGTTTTGGGACTATGGTAGAGTGATCAAAGCAGTCAGGAACTGCACATGGAGGTGACACGGGAAACAGGCATAGTAGATGATGGAAGGTCCAGGATAAAGGATGAGGACCTGAAATCATCCCATCATGTCTCATCAGGGACACAAAAAGGAGTCTGAGGTGCACAGCAGAAAACTACCAGTAGCACAGGGACCATCAGAGCTTGCTGGAAGTTCACCTGCCTGCCTAGGTGAGGACTAGCCAGCAGTGGAGATGTTGAGTAACATGGGGCTGGTGTGCACTCCTCCGATGAAGCCAGCTGTGTGCTGTTCATCTCTCCAGATTTCCTAGTACTTGTTCTCTTGTTCTGGGAAGAGGAGAGAGCTGCAAGAGGCCCATCTCACGGGGATGTTTAGAGAAAGGAAAGTCCATTGTGTGAAAGAATTTGGTATTCCAGGGTTTGTTTTCCTTCTGACACAGAACAAAACACCACCATGTCAAAACCCTCTGTAAGGCAAAACAGAACCAAAAAAAATCCCCCAAAAGCAACAAACTGTGGCGTTTAGTTTGGACACGGTCTGTAGAAGCATTTTTCTTTTCTTTTTGGGTTTTCAGTCATCAGGATACCAACTACTGTAGCTATTTCAGGAAAAGGAAAAAAAAAAAAAGGAAAACAAAATCCTTGCCAGAGCAAAGAAGGGGAGCCTTTTCCTGCACCAAGATCCAACCCTGCCTTCAGTGGGTTTTCTGTGTGGTGGCACCAGGATCAAAGTGGTTCCCTTCTTTCTGCCCTAGGAGGGGAGCAGAGCTGCAAAGGACCCTCCAAATCTTAAGTGGGAAAATCAGGGAACAGGCATTGCAGTGACCATAGAAGGCATCAGCAGAGTGGTTTTGCATTAGCTTTCCATGAGCAGAAGGACTCCTACAAGAAATTTTAGAAAGCTTGCATGTAAAGGTTGGCTCCCAGCAACAAAAATGGGGGCAAGTCACTGATTTGCACGGTGCTTTGGGTTAGACCCTGCAAATGTCTTTCATGTCAAGAGCCTCTGGCCCAGCTCTCCAGCCCAGTTTCCCAGCCTCCCTGATGGTCCTGGATGGGCTTGTGTCTCTCCTTATGCTTTCAGCCCCTGGGAAGGTGCTATTTTGTAGGTACTGCTGCTTGGGTGAGTTTCCCCAGTGGGGCAATCCAGGGTGCAGATGCCTTCAGTGGCAGCAAAAAAGCAGCTCACCACCACGTCTCTCTGAGAGTGTTTTCTGAGCGCTTGGCATGGCGCCTGGCCGCATTTCACTGCTGCCTTTTCATTTGCGTTAATTCACTGCGTTTCCTTTCTTGCTCCTTTGCAAGGAACAGAGGGAGAGCTTGTTCCAGCAGACTGGCCCCATCCGCTCCACCCGGCTCTGCTGGAGCGAGGGTTGGAAAAGAGGGATGGAGGCAAAGGGGTATCTCCCACCCCTCCGGGGCCCCGTGTGCCGCCTGCGTGCTGCTTCCCAGCAAATACGGTAAGCGTTCAGCCTAAAAATGTAAGTCTGATCTCATGACACAGGGTGGCCCTGCATTCCTCACCTCTGACATAACCCGCTGGGAGTGTTCTCCGCAGAAAAACACAAACAAGATGTACTGGTGGGCTGGCGGTGGGGGCCAGGCGGCTGGCAGATGTGCTCCAGAGCCCCCGCGCAGCCCCCCGGGTGCCGCAGCCCTGCTCCAGCACAGCCTGTACCCTCCCGGCACGGGTGAAACCGCAGCCCGTGCTGGGAGGACAGAGCCGTCCATTGCTTCTTATATCAGGCGATGCACGGGTGTGTGCCGCAGCCTCCCCTCTCCCAGCCCTGTGCCCTAGGCAGGGGGGTGGTGGCAGGGTAACTTGATGTGGTTCAGTATCATCCAGGGAGGCAACAGAGCTCCCCTGGGATTTTGATTGGTGAATGCCTGAGGGCGTTTTTTAAGGACTTGTGGTGCTTTTGCAATCGGTTGGTGGTTGTTATTTTTTGCCTCATGTTTGTTTCTGCATCTCAGTCTCCCTGAGGCAGGCTCTGCTCTGGGCTTGCCATGACCATGGCTGGTGCAATTGTTCCACTGGCCTCCCATCCCCATTAGACTTCCACGCTTATCAGGAGCTCCACTGAAGCCAACAGCTCTGTATGCTCTGAGTGCATCATGCCCAGTGCCCTACACAACTTGTCACCCAAAAAGCCTTGGGTTTCACAGGGCACTTGATGCCTCCTTGTACCCCAACAGGGCACAGGGATTAAACGATTAAATGGTCACATGGAGAATCAGGGCAGGGTAGTGATGCGAGTCCCACTGCCATAAGCACAAAGCTGACTTTCTTCCCAGCCAAACCCTCCTGCAAGTACAGCCTTCTCTTGAGCAGGGGGCAGATCCTGCTCTGCACGGAGCTGACCTCCCATCTCACCCAGCCACATCACACCACTTGTTTACTGTCTTTTGCAGATGCCCTAAACCCTGACAACGACCTATTTTCCCTTCTATTGCGCAAAGCTTCTTTCCTAGAAAGAGGCTTTGTAACGCTGGGTCTGACCAGCCCAGCTCTCCTCCATGTATGTAAAAGGAGACTTCAAATGACTGGCAACTTAACTCAAACACACCCAAAACCCACACGCTGATGAGTTGGAAGGCTCTGTCAGATGCTACCTGAAACCGTCATGTGAGACTGCCAGTTTGGTTTGCAGAGGAATCAGATGAGCAATGTCAGCCTTCACATCCACTCCTCAAATTTACTTCTTCTTACTAGTGCTTTTCATCTGTCTGCTCCTGCTCCAGCATTCAAGAAAGCTAGGAGAAAGTTTTTCTCCAGACATTTCTCCTCTCTTTCTGTCCTTACCTTTGTGTGGCAATGAAAATGTCTGATTTATTTTTTTTTTTAAGGAAATTCGGGAAAAAAATACAAATTAAATCTCCTCATTTCTCTGCCATACTTCCAGGTTTTCAGAATTATTACTCCTCTGGCAGAGGATGGTTTGCAAGGCAAAACAAGACAAACAATGGTAACAAGAGAAACAATGGTTCAAATTTGCTTGTTCAGAGCACACAGTGTTTGATCCCAAGCAGGAGAGCGCTTTTGCTCATTGGTTCAAGCTTCTTTTCAAGCACCCCTTTACCTTGGGGATCTCCATCCTTTCCTTAGGAGGTGCCCTGGCTGTGCCCAAGCTGTAGCAGTGTTATCTCCTCCTCCCACAGTGATGGTTTCATTCAGCTCCTCCAGTTCTTCTCCATCTCTAACCTACAGCCCAGCTTTTTAAGTTAACTCAGAGTCTGTGCTGGTTTATTTTACTGTGCCAGGCTGTAACTTGAAGCTACAAACATAAATTCAGCCTAACAAGGTCCCCTTGGCCAGCTGAGAGCACAGGTTAGAGATTAATCCAACAGCAGCAGATGGTCTAGGTTGAATGCTTGCTGATTGCCCACAGCTGCTTTTTCCTGTCCCCTTGGTACCTGCAGCTTGGCTTGGTATCTAGCTGTGCTCTTGCCTGGACAGACAAGCTGCTCTAAATGAAAACAGAAATGCACAAGAAGCCCTATGTGCTGGGGTCAGGGTCTGGTTGTGAAGCAGCTCATGAGCCCACCAACAGCTACACTAAGAGCAAACCTTGGGAGGGTCACCAAGATATGGTGACTTCCCCTCTGGCTGAGCAAAGTACTTTTTTGCATAGGGACCCAGGTATTCTGCCTGGGTTCTAGTGGCAGGACACAAAACTGCTTTGGGTAACCACCAGTTTTCCTCCCTGAAATTCTTTCCTAGAAAATAACATGATATCTCTGTCAACTACATAAACCCTGCCTGGAAAGCACAGGGAATAAAGAGCCCTTGACTAGAGTTATTCTTTGAGCTTTGGTAGCTCTGCAGATAATTTTCTCCAGTTTGCAGATGAGTGAATGTGACATGAGGTTGAGGTGATACAAAATACAAGTGGTCTTTAAGAGGTCATGGTATTTTATTTTTTGCCTGCTTCTAAATGTGCATAGAATGCAAACAAGTAAGGACCTGGCTGATGGGCTGGTGTCTGCTTGCTTATACAGGGATTATTTGGCACCTGGGATTTTTAATTGCATGACATTGTTAGGGATAGCAGTCACTGGGTATCTTTGGGAATCTTGGCTATGACCAGAATCAAGCCCTGAGCCCCTGGCGATGGACTGCTTCAGTGTCCCCATCACATGCTGAGATAAAGCATCTCTACAGCTAGTCATCTGTATCTGTTTTTTGTAGTTGATGAGCTGTGTATGGTACTTTTGCCCATAATAGTAGTCAGTCCCAGCAGCCCATCTGAAGAGACAGAAACTGTTAGGTGCTATAAACAGACAAGGGCTGGGATGTTGTCAGGTGTCTTTAACACTGAGACAGCAGTGATGTGTTTCCAGTTCCATTAATTTTCTCCATTTTAAAGCTGAAACCCATGAAATTAGCAAGTAGGGGAACACCAATGTTAGGATTAAAAAATAAAAAAATAACAAAACAAAAGAAAGAAAAGAAGCCTTCTTCTGAGCACCCAAAAGGCACAGGAACCACAGGGTAATAAAACATGGACCTGCGTTATTATTTTGCTGTAATTCTGTGCACAGCTACAGAATGTATAGCCTACTCCTGGAATTGCTCTTTCTATTGTTGCATCTATGGGCTTAGATTTAAGGTCAAATTACCTAATTTAAGAATTGAGGAGTATCATCTGATCCACAGTAACTAACCAGGTTCATGCAGGAGTAATGCCCTGCCTCCTGACCATCTACCTCAGTTTCTGAAATCTTCTCCTGTAAACCAGTAGGTCTCAAACCAAAGGCCAGGTTTGTATCATGGGCCATGATACAGCAGTATAACAAGCATCCTAAAAGACAGTACCCTAAAATATTCAGGCATAAGCTAAAACTTATGCTTGGTGTTCATACCAATCTTGACATTTCCTTTCACATTCCTTTCTGACTAAAGAATGAGAGGGAGAAAACACAGCCCTGCCTATACTCCCTGATGGACAGAAAAATCCCATTACTGCCTCCTCCATCAGGCAGGAAAGGCCTTCAGAATGGCACTGGAAGGTCACATATTTCATTGCTGTCTTGTTTTCTATGAAACTGCAGCCCGCTGCTTCCCAAGGCTGAGGATCCAGCCCCTCTGGATCTCACTTAGGAGATGTCATGGACTTGCTGCCATCCACAGGTTTCTCTGATGGGAAACCATCCAACAAGCTGCTGGTCCTCATACCTTTTGTATTTGGAAGTCTATTCAGCTTTACCAGAGGGCAGGAAACCAGCAAAGCATTATGAACCCAGGATGAAAATAGTGGCACTGCAAAGGTCTGCCTTTTATAATTTTTCACTCTGATTTCCTCTTTCTATACCAAAATGTGCCAACAATTGTTTGTTGTTTTTTTTTTCTCCACAAGCTTTTTAGAGCCTGCCACAGTACACATGGGAATCAGTGAGGTTTGTGCTATTAGTTGATCTAAGAAAGGACTGATGTGGATTGCAATTTTCAAGATCTGCAAGGAGAATTGCATGGGTGGTATCATTATGTTCAAATAGTAATTTGGGTTCTAAGCCTCTTACAGAGTGCTAAAATACTACCCTGGCCATTGGTATGACATGGAGGAGGAGACTTGGAGACAGCAACCCTGACACCCTCAGCTTGGTTGTGCCAGATGTAATGTAGGAGGCTGGAAAACCTCAGGTAATAACTTCGACCACATTCAAACCACTTACTATGGAGTATGATAAAGCCCTAAACATGCACGGGGCTGGAGGGACATTGTGAGCAATATCATCCAGAACAGCAATGGACCTGGCATGCTCTGCAGCTGGTGGGGATCTGCAGGACCCTGTTCAAACAAACCTTATATGGTGCTTTTATTTCTTCCCACTGATGGTGTACAGAACTAGGGATCTGGCAGCTCTGGAAATGCAAAATCCTGAAGTAATCATGGTTTTCAGGATAATAGTAGGTACTGAAGTCTGTAACTGAAGTTACATAGTCAGCAGTCCGAGGAGTGCCCTTGGTTTTGCGGTGCTGTATCTGGTGGGCAAATTTTTCCCAGCCCATGACCAATTCTCCCTGATGTTTGAGGAAAAGTGCAAGCAAAAAAGCTTCATAGTGCAATAACCTAGGCCATTTTCTACAAAATAAGGCAATTAAGGACCGGAAACTCTTCCAAAGTGCTACAAAGACATGACGCTGTTGTTCGTTTTGTCTGGACCTGAGCCCAGGGCCCATGACTAGACCTGTCATATCCCCACACCTTCAAAGCCAGAGCCTGGGCTGTGTTTGTGCTCTCCTGTCGCAGGGTGAGAGCTTTCCTGGAGCCACCGAAAGAGCTTGAACGCTTTCTTCTGTAATCTGTCGTGACTGTCAGGATGCCAAGAGACATGCCAGACCTAGACACTGGGCCAAAATAGCTATGTAGACATGCCCAGAAAGGAGAGCTGGCACAAGGTGTTGTATAAAATGAGATACGTGAAGCTGCAGGCAAATATTTTGGTAATCGCATGGGTAGCTTAGGCTTGGCAGAGGGCAGGGCACGTCTGCTCATCAAGAAAGGAGGAGGCAAAACTTTACCAGCTTGGAAAAGGGTTGGAGCCTGTTTTAGTGGGAACTCAGGGGAGCTTCAAGGGGTTAAACAAAAATAATTGCCCCAGAAAGGTTGAGGTGAAGGACTCAGTAGTGTCCCAGGGAGGCCACAAGCACCTTTTCAAAATAGGTTTTTCCAGGCGACAAGATCCCATTCCTGATAATGTATCATTATAATTACCATTTCATGGTAAGGTTCAGAAGTGACTGGAGGAAGGACCATACACTTTGCTCAGTGCTTGTGCAGGGAGAGCCTCCACGTGTCTCTTCACCTCCGTGTTGACCTAGAAAGTTCAGCCTCAAAGGATGGGAGCGGAAAATCTAGTCCCTACAACTGGGGTAGCTACAGCACAGAGTCAGTGAGGCAGACCGCAGACACACTGCACTAAAGCATTGCACCTAATTAGCTTCTGCAAGTTGGGTATATATATGCCCGAAGAGGTTGTTACTGTCGCTCACAACCATCCAGTTCCCTGCTGAATGTTTTTGATCAAAGTCTTCCCAAGCTGATCTATTTTCAGCCCAACCCACTCAATACCTTGATTGCTACACAGCTCTTTTAGCTGCTCTTAGGTAAACATGCTGTCGCTCCTTGGCATTTTGCCTTTCTAAGCCAAAAATACAAGTGGCACAGAAAATAAGAGAAGCTGTTCTCCTTCGCCAGGAAAAATTATGCTATTTCTGAAATAAACTGTTTTTAATACACCTCACTGGCCATGCACGTATACACTTACATATAAATATACTTGAAATGGAGGTCCAGCTGTTGGCATCATCTGCCTACATGGAGACAGAAACAGAGAGACAATTATGTACCTATAAACCCAGACACATCTTCAGTCCAGTCTGTATCTGAATGCAGAGTTTTGGTTATGCTGAGATATCAGGGGCTGACTCCCATTAAAATAGGTCCACGTGTACTGAACTCAAACCTGTGGGTTATGTTCTCTTCTGGAGAGCTCATCTGCTGTGGCTGTCCTTAGGGAGGGTGACTAGCATGATGCTCATACTGGGAACTGTTTTGCATCATATGGTGGAGCAGGGGGTGTGGAACAGATACTCTGGAGACCCCTCTGTGCTAAAAGCCATAACTGGTGACTATGCACGTGAGATTGGCTTTGCCCATCCTTGGTTCTCTATGGGCTGACATGGCCCCACATGAGATGAAGGACAGCACAGGAAGCACTTCACAGATCCACCCTCAGTCAGCATCCCCGGAGCTAAGCCAGAGCAGGCTTCAGCAGATCAAAATCAGAGATCAATCCATGGCAGACCTTATTTTTACAGAATGACAAAATAAGGTCTGCCATGGGTTGAGAAGATCCACCAGCCAGACCTTAAAGTCATGTTTTCAGTTTCCCCTCTAGTAAGTAAGCACATAGAAGTCAACAATAGATGGAGCATCACATGGAGTTGCAGAGGTCAGCACAGACTTCAGAAAACCCGCGAGTCTGAAAAAGAAATAATTTGGAAAGGGGAGCATCTGGGAGATTATTGTGACATGCTGAGGAAGAAAGCAATACATACTGGTGTGTGCTGTCTTCTCTGCAATATGCACCTGAAAGTTTTGATTTTGTGGAAGAAGACAAAGATGGGCAGATAACAAAACAAGCTGACAGCTCCTGGGTAGGAAAGACTTTTGTGTTTTTTCTTTGGTTGGAGACTAGAGAATACAGGCAAAAAGGTGTTAAACTGCAGACATAATGGGCAGGAGTAAAGCAGGCAAATGTAAAACAAAAGATTTTATGCAGCAAGTGCAGATTGAGGCAATGTGATAGAGAAGGACAGCTTCTTCAGGAGTTTATATAGTACTGTAGGGAGTCTGGGTGACAAATAAAGGATTCGGGTGAGTGCTGCAGTAATGGGCTGTTATGTGTGATGGAAGATGGAAGGGAGGAAAGGAGCAGAGGACACCTATTAATAAAAATAGCATATTCCATTTAAGCTTTATTGGTAGCTCAGAGCCAGGGAGTCTTTCATGCCTTTGCATTTTTGAGCTAACATTACCCAAGAGTGGGTAGTGGCAGGGATCCGCTATGAGCACTTAAAGTGGAGAATAGCTCCAGCCTCTAATATGAAGAAATTAAAAGACTTTGGTTTACAGAGATGTCAGTCTGAGAAACCTGTGTGTAGCAGCAGAATAGCATTAGTGTTTCTAAAAACACAGCTGGTCATTTCTGAATATGCAATATCATGTATCAAAAATGAAATCATTCAGCTGAGGTCTCAGTATGGTGGCTATGGACTAATTCAACGCTGGACGAAAAATTAACGGCTGCCTTGGGACCGGTGTTTACTAGCTAGTGACATTCAAAGGAAGGACATTCCCATCTGGTCATGGGGAGAGCAGTGACAGTGCAAAAAGATAAAGTGATCAGAGTGGACAAAGAGCAGGTGATGAACTCGCTCCAAAGGAGGGTCAGAAGGGAATGGTGTCATCCTGGAGGTGAAGGTCTGAGTCAATATGAGAGGGATGCAGAGGTAAGGTTGCTTCCATGCAGGGTGTTAATGAAACAAGTACTGTAAACTTCCTGCTAAAACAGTGCTGGGAAGTTGGGCATGGTGAGTCACCAACATAACCTGAGAGCTGGAGGCCCCCCACAGGTTGAGGGTTAACAGACAATCTAAATTTGAGAGCGGACTTCATTACAGCTGAAGATTGCCTCCAAGGGTAGAGGATACAAGGTACACTGCAGAGAAAAATGTGACAATAGCAGAGAGCTGGAAAGCTGAAGTGCAGGTGAATTTACATTAGAAAGGAGGCAGGTTTTTTAACAGTGATGCTGACAAGTGATTAGGGCACACTTAAGAGCAGCAGTATATATTCCCCACACCAAGCCTTGCGTGCAGCTAGTAGACACCTTAGCAGGCCATGGAGAGAAAGAGGCACCTTAGAAGCACCATAACTCACCTGGTTAATTTTTGATATCCACTGGAAGATGGGATGCTTGTGTCCTGGCTTACATCAACTGCTCCATCAGTATTTCAACAGATTTAGGTAGACGAATGCAGAACCTTGTACTTCCAAATCAATGCTGCTCCCATGACAAATTGAACTTTCAGCCAGAAGATGGAATTCCCGAAGGGGTAAGTTATCTTTAATGGACTGTGAATGGTCAGAGGTTGCAATTTTCATGGCTCCAGCCTGTGCATCTCATGCTGCATGAAACATGCTGGATGTAATGTCAGGCAATTTACCTATGACCATCTCTTCATGCTGAGCAAATATTTGTCTTATCATGGTTTTAATGTGCCCGTCAGTGATAGCTAAATGTCAAGCACAAAATAAAGCAGTGCCACCTGGGAAAGACTCTCCACTCTGCCACATGTTGCTTTTGTTTGAGGTTTCATCAGTATGTTGGGTACAAAGTTCGGCAGTGAGGCAACATAAAGAAATTCTCTATTTCCAGAGGTGGTGTTTGAGGGGCATTCATGACATTTGGACACAATGCAGTTCATAGAGTATTATTATTGGGTGTACTGCTCAATAATGACTGAGTCCAAGCCCCCAGCTTTTCATCCCTTCTCCCTCTTGCTCCTGGTGGCTCTGTTGCATCTGACACCAATTTGCTCTCTGGTGTTTGAAGCCAAGTTTCTTGTCCAGTGACAGAGTGTCTCCAATCCGGAAGGGGCTGCTGCAGAGATCCACAGCTCTGCAGGCTACTGCCACATTTGGAGTGACCGGGAGGTCGCTCAAAAAGAAGAAAACAAAGGCAGTGATCACCCTGCAGTGCACAGCAGCCACAGAGCTGGGAGAGAAGGGGAACACAAGCGGTACATTTAAGACCCCACAGAGAAGGGAAAACACAGGAAGTACATTTAAGACCTGCATTTTGCTTCATAGTATATTCCTTATGCTTTCCATAAAATACTTCTTGTTTTTTAATCTTACTCTTTCCTCTTTACCCTTCCCTCCCATTCCTTTGCCCCTTCCCCTTCCCTCCCATTCCCTTGACCCTTCCTCTTCCCTTGCACCTTTTCATTCCTGTGTCCCTTCCCCTTTCCTTGCCCCTTCCTCTTTCCTTGGCTCTGCCCTTTTCCCTTTTCTCTACCATCTCTTCTCTTCTTCTCTTTCCTCTGCCCCTTTCCTTATCTCTTCTTTTCTCCTCCCCAGTCCTCTCCTATTTCTCTGTACCAAATGAAAAACAAGGACTATGAGGATTCTGCCTGCATAGATGGAGAAGCTGGGAAAGCAGCAGGGAGGGCTGACCTTGGAGCACAGAGAGAAGTGGCTGCCAGCTCCAGTTTGATGGCAGTTAGTGTTACAGCACAAAGGGGGAAAGGCAATTCTTGGGAAGAGATGGGGCCTGGGGGGCAGGGGGGGGGGGGGCAGTGAAGAACAACGAAATGGCAAAAAGAGCTTTGGAGGTATGCAGCAGAGCTATCCCTTGTGCACCTGCCTCTATTGTGACTAGGTGCAACGCTCCCATTTCTCAAGCAATTGTAACTCTCTGGGCAGAGAAGGAAAATCCATGGAGATGATCTGGAATATACCCAAAATGAAGCCATTTTCTGCTGGAAAAGTCTGTAAAACCACAGTGCTGTAATGGGAACTAAGACCCTTCTGTAGGATACTTGGGGTTGTATGTGTATTGTGATGGAGCACATCCAAAGAAGAGCAATGAAGCTGGTGAAGAGTCCGAAGCACAAGTCTTATGAGGAATGGCTGAGGGAACTGGGGTTGTTTAGACTGGAGAAAAGGAGGCTGAGGGGAGTCCTTACCACTCTCTAAAACTACCTAAAAGGAGGCTGTAGTGAGGTGGGGCTTGGTCTCTTCTCGCAAGTAACAGATGATAGGACAAGAGGCAATGGACTCAAGTTGTGCCAGGGGAGGTTTAGACTGGATATTAGGAAAAAATTCTTCACTAAAATGATTATTGGAAGAGATTGCCCAGGGAAGTGGTTGGTTCACCATCCCTGGAGGTATTTAGAAGATGTGTAGATGTGGCACTCAGGGACATGGTGTAGTGGTGAACGTCACAGTGTTTGGTTTATGTTTGGACTTGATGATCTTAAGGGTCTTTTCCAACCTAAATGGTTCTATGGTTTTATAATTCTATGATATTCAAAGTCTGGAGAAAGATATTCCCTGTGGACTGAATTAATTCCGATCTTCACTTGCCACATTCCCTTCATCATGCTTAACATTGTTAAAATGCTAAGGAACAAGAACAATGTTAAGAACCCTGGAGAGCACATTGACTTGTCCTTATAGGATCAGTGAATAAATAGGTTGGAAAGGACCTCAAGAGGTCAAATCTTCTGCCCAGAGCAGCAAATCACTAGGCACTAGCTGTTAGGTAGGTTTCCCCCTCTCAATTGGCAAGAACTGCTGTATGAACATTCTTTCTGTTAACAATTTGGATCTGCTGTTTCAGGCTCTACCCAGAGCTGTACAGACTCTGGCCCTGACACCTTGCAAGCTGTTCTACCCATTCTACGTGCTAGGGCAACTTTAGGACAGGACTACATCATGACCCATTCTTGCATTAGTGACTCAGCATGTGCCATGCCAGCCAGCCCAGCTGGGGGCTTTCCCAACCTCACTGCCTCTGCTCCTGCCCCCTTCCATGCTGCCCTGAAGCTCCCTCTCAGGGCTGATGATCACTCCTTCTCCCTGGACTCCTAATTCAAACTCCACATATTTCTCCTGCCTTGGGCTACATTCTCCTCGACTTCTGCTTTGGTTTAAAAATGGTTTAAAAATATTTCCAAGTGTATACAATGTGTTTGCAACATCCTTTGAGTCGGAATATTGTTTGTTGTTGCAGCTTCTGTCCACATGTTAGCTTCCTTGGCCTCCTCTTATGCTTTCTTTCTGTAACATATTTTACCTTGGAAAGGGCTCTTTGTAACTACTCAAAATAGGGACAGGAAGAAAAGTCCTGGTAGGTTTTACTGTTGTTTTTTCTCCGAAGTATTTGGAAAGTTTTGTGGTAATTGTTGCCTTTTAAAACTTCAATGGCAAATTTCAGTACGGAAGCTTTCCATCCTGGTAGTGGAGATCTTGCCAGAAAAAGAAGTGGGAGGGAAGCCTGAAGGAGCAGTTACATTTTGTTTTCCAACTTCACTGCATAGAGAAACCTTGACATTACCAGCATTTCACTTGCCGAAAAACAATTTGCTAGTGAAGTGCAAGGTCTGTTTTACTTCGGAATAAGTTGAATAAAAGCAAAGTGTTTTCTACAACACAGTGTGCTTACCTTTTCCACTACAGGCCAGAGGACACACTCCAGCCCAGAGGACACACTCCAGCCCAGAGGACAAGGAGGCACACACAGGCTTTTTTCTTAGCAGTGGAGCAAAGTATTGCTTTAGCAACAGCAGCACTCTGAATTCAGGTGCATACTCCACATCTTCCTTCACTAAGTCTAATGAAGACTACACACTGCTAGGAAGGAAGCAGAACCACAACAGCAGAGAGAGGAAAGAGAGTTCAAGGCTTCCAGCTCCAAACTCCTTAACGCCGAACCTCAGTCCTGGTTCTTCGGCTTGTGTGAGGATGTTCTTTGCGGTGTCTGATCCATCCCTGTGCTGTATATCAAAAGACTTCCACCACTTTCAGCAGACTCAGGACTAGCTTGATAGCACACTGCAAGAAATACCCAGGAGACATGTGTTGCAGCTGGCACTGAAACCCTGCCAGGAGCAGCTGGATGATTATGGACTTTGCTTGAGGGGCATGAAGTTCATTATGGCTCCAGCTTTTGAAATCCTAACTGTGCTCTTGCTGGGAGGTTACTTAGGCTGTCGTTTCACAGGAATATCATGAATCACAGCAAAAAGTGTGCCTAAAGTGATGCCAGATGTCTATGGGAAGCAGCTGAACCCCTCTTCTAGCTGAAGGTGGGGAAGCACTGGGTTCACCACAGGGAAGATCATGGATCTCCATCACCAGAGGTTTCTAAGGATAAGGAAAAGAAACTTCTGTCATCAGGAATGACACAGGCTAAGTCAGTACTGCACAAGAACAGAAACTGAGTCCTGCCCAGTCCTGCCCAAGCAGTCCAAAGGGTACTCAGGGTCTGCCTTCCTCGGGTGGCCATTTGGGACCTTAGCAGGATTCAACGGCCCATGCATAGGCATCAAGGTCTGCTGGAAGTGACATCAGGGATCCTGAGATTCCTCTGAACTGGTGTCTCTGGCCTCAGGCGACATTGACCTCAGCCAGACAGAGTGGCTGTTCTGGTCAGCATTTGTCTGTCAGAAGCTGTGGAGCCTGACCTGTGTCTTTTAGAGAGATAATCTGGACAAGATAACACACACCAACAGCAACCTCAGCTGCTCCTGTCCAATGAGAGATGGGAAACAGGAGGTAGCACAGGAGAAGCCCAGAAACCACAGTCGAGGGCACCCTTAATAAACAGGGGGATAGCTGGAGAAGCAGCACCCTTGGGTATGCAACTGTGTATAATCTCCAACTGCATCATACAAGCCACACATTGCCTGACCCAAAGCCTTTTGGAACAAATAAGGAAACTTACAGGAACAACCTGGGATGGGGTGCAATCAGGGAGAAGGGCAAGAACAGTTGTGCAACCATCTGCCAAGCATTTGTCTGGGAGAAAATAAGCACCCAACAGTGCTTGTTCCTTCCCCTGTTCCCATCCCCTCCTTCAGGGAGATCTGCCCCAAAGAGAAAATACGATAGGTTTGTATTGGGCCTTCTGGATGGAGACTTGACCTAGTGGCAAGGCAGCCAGCCCTCTGTGTGCTGCCTGTGCTGGGAAGGCAGCATATGGCTAGGTTCAATTAAAATGTTTCACAGCAGTGAGACTGATGGGGACCACAGGCACAAAAAGCAGGCTGACCTATTCACAGACAAATTGGCCTTATAAATAAAATGAATGTGTGCAGGACAAACAGGGAGCCTGTCAACTGAGCAAGCCATGCTGTAGCACTGGGAAATATTTTATTGGGAAATGAAGTCTTAAATGCCATTCTCCATGCATGGATGGGGGCTGTGTGGCTTTTCATCAGCAAGCCCCAACTGCCTGCTCCTGCATATTGATTTGTGGCTAAATGGGAACCTTCAATTCCCTTCAGTGACTTTGGAGAGCATGATTGACACCCCACAGGACAGAGACTGACTTCAGCTCCTCTGGTGCCCAGAAACACAGAGAGCAGAGCTCAGGGCTGTAGGGACATCACGGACAGGATTCACGGCCTGCCAGTCCAGGCTGCAAGAACCCTGGTGCTTCCCACACCTCCATCACACCATCTCCTCTCCACTGTTGCCATTAGCATGGGGTCAGAGGGGAAAAAAACATTCCCAGGCACTAGGGAGCTAGGTTTTTTCCTAGCTCCATCCTCATATCCTTCCCTCCTTGGTCAGAATCAGCAAAATAATAAAAAAAGCTGAATTCCCATATTTTCCCTTCAAGTTTATTCAACCTGTAAATGGACCAGCCCCTCTCACTATTCCTGAGGACGTGGGAAAAGGGGGTGTTAAGCAGGGTCAGCTCCAACCTCCTGAAACCCCAGCATAGACCAGATGGGTGTAAAAGAGGCTCTGCTGACACCTCCAACCCCAGCAGACATTTAATGGCACTTGTACCAGTGCTAACTACATCTTAACATTTTCCCTCTGTATTTCGGTGTTTATTTTGGAAAAGCTCCTCCCTGGAGTCATTTTCTTCCTCAGCTTTAAAACAACAACAATAACACTACTGCACTTGCTTTTCCCTTGGCTGTTTCCCTCGGCTGTTTCCCTCATTATTGTAACTCTGCTGTTCTGCTCCTGTACAGTCAGCAGAGGAGTTCAATCAGGCTGATGAGTAAAAGTGCATAATTTTATGGCTGCATATCAACTGCCTGTTATTAAACTAATCAATCAGCTTCAGCACAGCTACCAGTAGAGCATGGCAGAGGACAAGGCAAAGGAAATGCTATGCCGTTATTTTTCCAAAAAGGAAAATAAATATCCAATTTGGCCAATTGAATTATTCAGCTTGCCCTTCTTTGGAGGGAAAAAGGACTCCAGTGAGTTATGGAGTAGGTGACCTGCAGCAAGGTAGTGAGGAGTTTTACTGGAGTTTTCACTGCTTTTCTGCTCACCTGCAGTGCTAAGCGGTAACGTTCAGTGATTGCTGTGCTCTGAAGCCCAGGAAAGTCATCAGGTGCTTTCTTATCACATCTCATAGTGACCTGCTACAGATGCCTCTGCCTTCCTCCAGCAAAGCATTTAGGCATATGTTAAGTCAATCCTGTTAAAGCCAGATCATCACCTGTACCCACTTCTGCTGCACAGCACCCAATTTTGGCCTTAGGCTTAGCAGTCATGGAAGAAGTCAGGGACCTGATTTCCAGTGGCCTTACTCCCAGTAGTCATTTCACCTGATGGCCCTAGTAAGAAATGTGGCAGAAGGAAAACATGCATGAACATCCTTTCCAGAAAGAAAGTAGACTTCTTCATGTATTCAATACCTGGAAATGCAGAACTGACTTCACACAGGCCGTGGTCTGCTTCTGAAAGGCTGCTGAGGGCACTAAGGAACAATCTGTGTCCCGGAAGGGCAGGACATTGCTACATTGCACCAAGGAAATCTAGGTTATGTGTCAGGCAAAGCTTACTGTTGGAAAGGGGTGAGCAGGAACCAGGACACATTGCCAGGAGGTCATGGAGGTCTTGTAGAGCAAACACTGTTAGGGCTGGACCTGGTGAGGAAGGTCCAAGGAAGGAAGGAAGGAAGAAAAGAAGGAGAAAGGAAGGAAGGAAAGAAGGATAGGGGAAAGGGAGAAAAAGAGGGAGGGAAAGAGGGAAGTAGGGAGGACAAGGTAGGACAAGGACAAGAACCAGGGCAAGCAGATGACTTGCCACTTTTTCCTCTCTCCCAGCAACTGGTACACCTTATGCTTGCTTTCTCAGGCATGCTCCCTCCATCTCCTACGAATAAATTAAAAAGTTAAGGCTTCGTGTGGTGTGTCCTCTAAATGCGGCAGGGCTTTAACCTAGACGTACATCCTCAGACCCACAGAGGAAAGGAAGGACATCCTCAGCCAGCTTGATCATCCTTCCCCAGTTAACCGTATTTACTTATACAGATTAAATTGCACTGACTCCTTTTTGGCTTATTATTTATCACTTGTTTTACTGTCACATCCACAGGTGCAGACTGTTCTGTGCCGCACGCTGTGGACGCATACAAATAAATACGGTCCCTGCTCGGGGGCTCACTGCGCTGATTGACCGAGAGTAACTTAGCATGGACCTGACCCAAAGGCTCTTCCTGGGCAGGGAAGACGGCCCTGCAGGCCCCCACGCTGTCCTGCCGGCCGGGGCTTGGCAGCGGGGCTGTGGGCTGACAGCTGACGTCCTCCCGAGCCCATTTCCTCCGGCTGCTGCCAAGCCGTGTGCAGAGCGCTTCTCACAATGAATTTTCTGGAAAACAAATTAAAGGAGGGGTGACATCACACAGCAGACAGCCCAACCAGTGCTCGGCTGCACTGGCAGCATCCTGCCTGCATTCTGGGCTGCGCCACACGCACCACATCACTCGCAGCTGCTGCTGCTGCTGCACTGGAATGTGCAGCTCGCCATCTAAATATACTGTAACAATAAACTGATCAAAGAGGCTAAATATTGTTGTCTGCTTTCTGATGGGTGGCAGGGAGTATGGTGTCCCGGAAACCTGTGGTTACTTGTTTTTTCCCCTGTGTGAAACCACAGGCAAACAAAACCAGGGGGGTGTGGAGGGGGAAGCAAAGGAGACTTCAGTGGGTGTTAAGGCAGCACTGCTGAGGTCTTGGGAGTCAGGAAATTCCAGTCCTCGCAGCCTGCTGGTTGGAGTAGGTGGAGGGCAGTGGTGGGCTGGAGGGGACAGGACAGGCTGCCTGCTGGGAAACAGTCTTCAGTTAGGCTGGGACCTCAGTGACTGGACTCCTCCCCAGCACTGCCACGTTCTCCTTCTTCAGGGTTGGGCATATCTCTTCAGGTTGTTCTAGTAGGATTCATCACTTCATGTCAAGTGTCCATGCATCAAGAGCTCCCTCAGGAAACCCAGTTTGCCCCCACGCCCTTCCCCTGTGTGGCTAATAGTAAATAAAACAAGCAAGGATGAGTTCACTGTGCCAGCTGAGGGTATGTCAGGGGCAGGAGCAGCACAGGGAGGGGGTCTCTGGTCTAGCAGGGGTCACCAGGTGCCCAGAGCAAGGGGGCTGGGCTGGCCCGCACCTTTGCTTGTGCAAAACCTTCAGCCTTCCATTCTCCCCCCACTAAATCTTTATTCAGGTGATCTCATCGTTGCTGCCATGGAAAAGCACTGCTGCAAATGAGTAGTCATGAATAATCATGCTGGCTATTTTGAAAAGCTTTTTATCCTTTGCATAAGAGATTGAAAGAAGTGCTGGTTTTAAACAGAAGACTACTGCTTTGACATGTTTGCTTCAGCCTCCAATCAAGAGATGATCTATAGCATCTCACCCCAGCGACAGCAGCGACCCCTGCCATGCACTGCTGCAGAGTCATTCGGGGAAAGAGGGAGGGTGTTAACAGCACCAACTCCTGAACATGCATCTCCCTGCCACCAGCTGTGGCTGTGTGATGCTGGACTTAACCTGCTCTGCCTCAGCTCTCCAACTGCAAAATGGGAAAAGGAGCTATATGCACTGACATTATGGTTTCACCACCATGAAAAGATCATGAACTTCTCCGGAACCATGGGGAAGAAGCTCTGTAAATAACTGAAATTGAGGAATGCAATTAACGTCTTCATAAGAAAGCCCTAAACCCCAAACCCCAACCACAGCTTGTGTGTTTAAAAAGGCTCTGTTGAGAGACTTCTTGTTGCCTGTTTCCATTAAGCTGGGTAGGTACCACCTATTATTTATACAGAGAACTTCTGATACTTTTTTTCCCTAGTTCCTCCACTCACTGCCCAAGACATCCCAAACACAAATTAAGGATACAAATGGAAGATTTCCACTTTTTCTTTAATTTCATTCCCATGAGCACTCAGTACATCTTTCCAGCCTGCCCTGTGGAACCTGGGGAAGCCCCTCACCTTACTGTAGTTAAGTCTGTAACAAAGTATTTCCTTTGCTACCTATTTGTTAGTATTCTGGTACACCATGGAAAGGGTTATTAAGACAGTTACTGGACCATGGTAAAACTTTTCTATTGAGAACAAGGGGTTTCTTGAGACCTGCCTCCGGTGGTTCTGTGCACTTCTTCTGTTTTGAGGAATATATTCATATCCTCATTTTCAATGCAGGCTGACCATCATGCTGGGTCATGTGGTGCATGCCTGATCTATACCAAGCAGAGATGTTCAGTGCATGTTCTCAGTGTGATCCTTTCTCATTGCACCTCCCCTCGAACTGAAACATCTGGCATTGTGACCAGTGATTTGAGCCAAACAAGCCACCTTTAAAAAATAAAACCAGACCCAACTGATGTTAGGGAAAAGGAGTAAAAGCACAGGCGGTGAAATGTAAGCTGAGAAAAAGTGGGAGGAAGAAAAATGCAAAGAGCAAAGAGCTGGAGAATGCTCCAATAACCACAAAGCAGTAGCCCCTTATTTGCAAATGGGAAAAGAAAAACCCAAACCAACCCCAAAACAACAAAATCAACAAAACAGAAAGCTGATGGAATTTGCAAATGGCATAAAAATGGGATTGGTGGTAAGTAGCAATGGTCACAAGCTGGTTGCACAGGCAGGTGCCGATAGCTGAAGAGGAAACCACTGAACAACTTATCTCAGTGTGGCCATGGGAAAAGTCAGATGTTTTAGAGCAAGGGATGTGGGTCACACCTAGGAGATGAGGGAATACATCCCACAAAGCAGTGACTCAGAACTGAATCGAGTGGTCCTGGTAGGCAATTGCTTGTGTATGAACTTCCATCAATGCCTTAGCCAAGAAGGCTGGAGTAATCTTTGGCTGTGCTGAAGTGATATTATCTCTGCAAACACGTTAGTGGGATCATTTCTGAAAAGTTATGTCTAGTTCTGATGTTCACATATCCAAAAAAAAAGATCTTAAGGAAACAACAGAGATTTGGAGAAATCCTGGCAGAGTGATTTTAGGCCTTGAAAATCTGCTTTAGAGTGAAAAAATCATATCAAAGAAAAAAATTAGGAAGTGACCCAGGTTACCAACATCTGCACAGGTATAAATGCTGGAAATTAAATCAGTAAAAGTTGTAATGAGATAGAGTCTGACAAACTCAGATTAAATCCAAGTGAGAGAGCTGAACCAATCATACTGAGGTCAGGTTTTCCCCACCAAGTCCAGATGACCACCCATCGCCCAACATGGCTAAAGGTTGGCAGGTTTTTGGTGCAAACTGCCCATGAAGGTGGCTAAGATTATGTCTGATTGCCTTTGACTCGGTAGTTTGTTGATCATGTGGTTAAAGGAGTAAATAGGACTGGCTTTCGGTGCCAAAGCTTGAGGCTATGCTACTGTTATGACCCAGAGATGTGGATGTGCCTACTGCTAATGCCATAGGTCATTGTTTTGGGGAGATGTGGTGGCATTAGGTGAATCACAGCACACAACGTCACTTTGTATGTTGAACAGAAGGCTGACTGAGGGAGAGTTTTCTTAGATTACTCAGCCAAAAAGGTAGCAACCAAAGTAATTGGGCACGAAAGCTCTTTTTTTGCTAGCTGTTAAAAGACACGGAGTAAAACAGGTGGATCAAAAGCTTGTTGACATTGATGGGGATCTTTCCAAGCGACTTCAGTGGGGTTTTGGCTTAGGTGCATGTGCTCTTGGATATCAGTAGGCTGATCTCAACAGCAAATGAAATGGCCCCTGGATGTCACTGCTGTGCTACAGTAGAGCAGCAGAAGAGTCTTATTCTATAGGATGTAAAGAACATGGGAGTTCAGACCCAGAGAAAAGGCCTGGATAACTGGAAGCATTGGCTCAGACCTTTGGTCTGCCTCCAACACAGATTGCCAGTGACTGCAAGTTATCATCTGGCAGATGCTCCATCATGGCTCCAGTCCATTTCCTACTGCACAAGTCTATACATCACAACCCATGCTGTCGTCAAGCCTGCGTGGTCAAACTGGCCTTGGGTGCTGATTTTTTTTTTTTTCCAGTTTCTCCTCATTTCTCTTTTCAAACCCCTCCCTTCTCCAGGGGAAAAATGAATATCAAAAAAAACCCCAACCCGATCAACTATCCACCATAAATTTAATTGATTTCAGTATAAACTCAGGGCCTTATGGTTGCATAGAAGACATAGGAAACTAATTCATTGATGTTTCCTTCAGTCTGCAAATTTTAGTATGAGGGATGCTGCTCTTCCTAGCAGGTTCATAACAATGAAACCTAACGATGACATTTAAACGTGTTATTTCTATCAACACTTTGCCTGGGGTTCAATTTGATCACATTTAAACATATCATTTTGTCAACAATTTGCCTGGGGTTCAGTTTAATGGAAAACCTTCAGAAGAGTTGCTCGCTCGTGGGAATGCACAGAACTTGATTGTTTGGGGGTGGAGGAGAGATAAGAGCCCGAATTCTTCCCATTACCCCCACAATAATTCTTGTAAGGGAAAAACGTGCAGTCAGCAGCACAAGAGTTTGTGGGAAGCACGAACTGTCAGGGTAGAATACAATAGTTTGAATCTAATCTCAGAATAAACAAGACAAGGAAGAGTGGGCCAATTGCATCACTCATTTTCCTCTTGGCTGCACTAAAACCCTTTAATTTAGCTCTGAAATTTCTGCTGAATTCTTGTCCACTGCACTGAAGTAAACCAGCCTTGCTTCAAAATTGACTTGACTTTGCAAACAAGACCGCAGGAATTTCTACCCGGCTGACCGCTGTCATTTGTTTAAGCAGCTCAGTACAGGATTAAGTAGCCCTGGAGCCTGGGACAGACTTTTATCTTGAAAAGTGACTGTTTCAGGTAGGAAACAGAGATGAAGGAGTGGGAGATGTGGGATTTCTCTCACCTGACTTCATATATCCACAATGAAGACATTTCCAGGAGAGCCGGTCACCCCAGGCTCCCTTTGTAGTCAGCAGAAACGAGCACTTTTAGGGCATGATTCATCTGCCCTATTTTCAACATCTGTGCTGGGTTGTGATAAATTTCAACCAGGACTCCAGAGCTTGCACAATTAAAGGCTTCATCCAACTGTCCCCACATACACTGTATTTGGAAATGTCCCGGGTGCCCCCATCCTCCAGCTTCTCCTCCCACATGGGTCCTCCGCAGACCCACCATTGTCCCTACTGGGAGGACACCTCTGGTTCTTCAAGTGGTCCAGGAGGGCAAAAGATGCCTGTGAGCCTTCATGGCTTCTAATTTTTGCCTTGTTAAAGTTGTGACCCCTAAATCCTCTGAGCTTTATCACCTAATACTTGTTATGAATTCTCCAAGGTAGTCAAGATTCAGGACTGATAGAGGGGGGTGTTTGGCTGCTTGTCCCCACTGTGTCTTTACCCTCTTTAGGTCAAGGGGAGGTTGTTGCTTAATTGCTTTGGTGCTTGATTCTTTATCAGGACTCCAGGAAAAGTTTAGGAATATGCAGGACACTTTCAGATTGACTCTCAGATCATTTGGCAGAAGAAGATGGATCACCATGTGGGAAAATCTGTAGTGTGATAATTTGTTTCTAAATGGGTCATGGAGATTAACTCATCCATGGAAAGGTCTTCTCCTCCAGCAGTGGATTCATGGGTGCTTCCAGCATCCCCCTGCACTGTGAAGGGTTCTTGTACAAAGGTGCTTCCAAACACTATCATGCATCCTGCACCCTGAGGTGAGTGGGTTTGTCCACCCATCTACTGCTGCCACATTTCACCTTCCCCTGCTCTGCCATCAGAGGGTAGAGCATACACGTCAGAGGAGACACAGAGGTAGGACAGTAGCTTTCTAAGTGACCAGCTTCATCTGTGACAGAACTGTAATTAGGGTGTAGTTATATTGCAGTTGCTATGCAAACAGCCGCTCGGTTTGCTTTTCAGTATGTAATTATCACTAAATCATTGAGGTGGAGGTTTAACTACCTAATTCGTTTACTTTCTTTGCCCCTTGGTGCTCTTGCTCTATCAGCTGCTGGAACTCGAACATCCAGAGGAGACTGTATGCACAGTGCATCTGTGTGAGGAGTGCCCCAGGTCTGTGAATAAGTAGGTGTCAAAGGAGATAACCAAAAATGCCATTAATTGCACTAACTTAAAACTACTCTGGCTCAAAATTAAAAATTCTGTTGCTCAAAAACCCAGCCCACTTTTTCCCTTTATAAAAGCAATTGGTAACAGAGCTAGTACACACTCCAGCCCTCAGTCCTGTTGCTAACAAAGCACGAAGGCAATATTTCATCTTTAGAGGCTAAGCAGCGGTCAATGATGCACAGCAGCCATTGGATGGACAGTGGTAGGTTGGATTCCCCTGGGGCTGCATTAGCTGTAAGAAAATGCTTCTTCAGAGGAGAGAGGGTCATCCATCACCTGCACATTGCTGCGCCCATCTGCGCTCTCAGTGGGCTTTGGACCTGCAACCCCCACACGCCTCGGCTGTGCACATTAATAGTAACATCCCCTACCCTGGGGGGGCTAAATAATTAACTTTTGCCGGGAGCTAGACAGTGGACAACGACAAAGATCCCCTTAAAACAAGGCCTTTTAGCCTGCATCTTTTTTGCCCTGGGAAAGCTTCAGGTTTGTCTGTATATAAACCATTAACAAGGACATACAAGCATCCACAGCAGTGTTCCTCAGCTACACAGGGCTGAGAAGCCATCAGCTCGTGCTTCACACGTGTCCTCTGGCAGTGCTTTAACGTGGCGTCTACTGTGCCAATTATTTTTGTGGCACAGACACATGTTGAGCTGGCACCAAACCACCGACTCGGAGCTGCACAAGCTCCAGAGCCATTAAGAACCTCTGGAGTCATGTAGCCTCCCTGCTGGCTGCCTTTTATGATCCCTTAAACTGTCAGCTAACAAGGTGGTGGGGACAACGTGGGTTTAATGATGCTCTCATCATTAGCAAGACCCAATTAGCAGGAAAGCCTAATGAACCCTCAAATGCAAGCTTGCTAATTTAAATAGAGATAATTCATGGCACCAGTTGAATGCTTAAACAAAGATTTCAAAGGCGTTTCTCTGTGTCAGTAATATGGACACAAGCCTGATTGATCCTCATAAACAACAATGGGTTAGGCTCTTTGGCGTATTTGTGAGAAATTTAGCACAAATTTATCTGCAGCAGCAAATCCTTCAATAAAGCTGCAGTTAAGAAACAGTCAAAGTTTCACAACCACTTATCAGATTATCATGCAAAAATGGGGGAAAATGGAGAGAGGGAGAGAGGGACCTAAGCACAGCTGTAAAATTTACTGTATTCTTTTCCCTTAAACAGTATTTCTTCTTACTGTGCATGTGACTAAGTTATTTTACCAACCAGTTCCTGCATCTCAGAAGCACTCAGTATCACAAGGCAATGGGACTTGGACTCCAGGCTGTCAGCTGAACCTGGGAAGTTAATGGGCCAGGCAGCTTGCATTGGCGGGACACATTCCTGGAGGAAACATCTTGATAAAAGAAAAAGTATCCAAAGAGTAATAAATGGCCATGTGAAGCCAGAGAGGGAGCAAAACTAAAGCAGTGGAAAGAAAATAGTGCTGGGAGGATAAGCAAGGCACACAAAGTATATTTAGTCATGTTTACATACATATGTCTAATAGAAAGCACTCGGTAAAAAAAGGCGCCCAGTCATAAGGGATGTGGAAGCAGCTGTGGTTTTAAACAGATTTATCACAAAGTGGGGTTGGGCATTTTGAAACTTTCAGGAGGAAAAAGAGAGAAGCAGCTGATTTGGTGAAATAATTATTAGCGGGAAAATGTGGTGGAGAAGGGAAACGAAAGCTTTACAGCTGGCAGGCAAATGAAAAGGCTGAGCAGAAGCTCTTGAAAAGGAGGGCAATTTTAGCTCCCTTTTTTCAGCTCGTCACGTCTCCCTCATGGCCTGAGTGCTGCAAGGGGCTTTGCCCTCACCTCTTTTTTGCTCAGGTTGGCAGATATGACCAATCAAGTGCTCCAAACCTTGGGAGCACAGCAGCTGTATCAGACATTCATGCTGCAGATCCACTGGCTATTTTGGGTAAGCCAAGGCTCTTTTGCCGCTGTGCTTGGCCCCATCTGCTTTCCGGCGCTGCCCTGGATACTACGCACTCCCTTCCACTGCCACCCAGCTGAGGTTGCACACGTACTGAGAACCTCCCCAAGTCCCCCCTGGAGAGCACAGGAGGGTGAGGATGCAGCTTTTCAACTGCGGGATGAAATGTCTGTTGTCCATGGGAGACCATCATCATTTGGCTCACAGAGCCCCATCAATGCCAGTACTGAGGTCTTTATTTCCCTTCTCACATATAACCATCGAGGAAAGTCAGGGATGTCCTTCATTGCTCACACCCAGTGAATTATTGATCAAAGAGGCAAGATCCAGAGATCTCTAAGTTGTGTATACTCAGCCATGGCAGGCTGGATAGGCATAGCAAGGCACAGGATAAAGGACTGCCCCTATTAGCTTCAGACAGCACATTACGAACAGGTTGACCTTGATGTGGGGTATGATCCAGTACCTGAACATAAGCAGCCTATGCTTTTGAGAAGCTCCAGAGCATTCAAAACAGGGGGCTGACAGGTCTGGTGTAAGACCTGCAGAAGACACGCCATTCTGGCCCAGTTGGAGGCCAGATGGCACACCCTGGGCCACCTCAAATGGTGCCAGACACTTACGGGTGTCTGTCTCACATGCAAGCATTTATATCATAGACATACAGCTAGATGATGAAGTGAACCAGCTGAATCCCACCTCACATCTCCTGGCTATTAGAGCATTCCATAGGGAGGTTAAAAATTAACTTCCCTCAGCAGTTTTGCTGACCTTGAACAAACAAAAATCAAGGGCCAGTCCTCAGTCTCACTCCACCTCCTTCTATAAAAAAGGCTGAGATATTAAATTAGTAATTGCGACTTATTAGCATCTGTGCTTGCATAGCTAAAAGTCACATTTAGAGTCTTTTAGCTGAAAATGGAAACCTGTGATTCTCACTTCCTCATAGAACTCCTATGACTGGAGACGTGTAAAAACATAAAAGAAAACAGATACGACCTTCATGAAAGTCAAAGACAAAATTCCCATTGCCTTCCAGGGGACTACCGTTGACTTCCCATCACCAGGATAGCCTGAGACAGAATCATGAGAAATGGAAAAGGCAAGTTGCAGCATCTTACCAGCCTTGCTGCAGACTGGGCCAAAAAAAAAGCTTTCCCTTTAGGAGCCTTGGAGATCAAGAAAATACCTTATTTCCTCCTTTGAGAGAAAGTCACCCTTGCTTAGTTTTCAATGACTTTGTTGGTACTTTGTTGGCCCTGTTGGCAGACCAAATTTAGGGGTCTCTGTGTTGGATTAATTTTGTGCAGTAGCGCAAGTCTGTAAAAAAATGTTTTCAGACTTTTTGGGGATTAGCTGAGTTGTTCCCAGAAATGAAGGTCTTTAATTTTCTCTAGACACATGTATTCCTGCCCTTTGGAAAGCCTTTAGTTGGTCAGAAAAGCAGTAAATAAAGTTTTACTGACAACACCAATCCTGTGAGTAATGATGTATTGTCACCACAAAAGCATAACATCTCAATGAAATAATCTACTATTTAGTAAATAAATGCTTTTAAGAGTGACCATCCACAGCTGATCCCAAGCCATGGGTAATCTCTTTGAAACAGTTGGTTAAATGCAGAGTCAGACAGCATATTAATTGCCAATATTTTGCTGTGTATCTAAGTTTAAAAAACAATAATATAATTAAAATTAAACTCCCTGCTTTTGAGTAGTTGTCTTGTTGGTCTGAAAGCAAAAAGCTATCACTGAAATTTAGTATCCTGGCATGTGATTTATTGGTAGAGGTGTTCAAATATGGAAACTGGGACTTTGATCTTTTCATAAGAAATAGTTTTCCCATCTGTAATCCAGGGGCATTTCTATCAGCTCCTTTATAACTATGTAATAGCTGTAAAATACGGAATGAGTCTGAATAACTATTAAGGAGGTGGGATTTTCCTCTAATCAATTAACTTTTGAAAACCCTCATCCTCCAGCAGCTCTTTTAGCACTGATGCACAAGTGGGATTGCTCATGCAAGAGAAGAACACACAGGGTTTTTTCCACTAACCTTGATATTGTGATGGATCTTCCTTTTCAATTAATTTGAAAAATAAAAGTGTATTCATGTATATGTGTTTGGCATCACCAGGACTAAGGACATTCCATTAGTTTTTTCTTCTAGTGAGCTATGTTAATAACATCAAGACAAATCTGTTCTTAGGGAAAATTGCTTGACAAGTGAAAGCAAAGCCTTTGATCCATGAACCTTCTGCCCCACCGAATAGTTTCGAAGCTTGCCTAGTCTACTGAAGTGGGAGCTGAGATGCAGCTGCTGTCTGCACATTCATCTCAGGGGTAAACATCAAAGATCTTGCAAGGCAAAATTAAGGGCAACCGAACTGAAAGTGAGTCAATGCGACCTAGTAGTTGCAAGGTTTCTGACTACCAGGGCAGTGATGTTATGGGACGACCTCTTGGGAAAGGAGAAGGGGCCGCAAAAGCCTTTGCTGATTTAGCACAGAGCCTGGATGTCTCTGCAAGTCCCTTCCAGCTTCCCAGCCCTTTGTTTTTCCCTTGCTGGCTCATCCAGAGCTTAGTGAATTAAGTGCAGCATCAGTCCCTTCCAGTCACCTTGGGTCCTTGCAAAGGGAGTCATCTACCCTGGAGCCAATTTGTTTCTGTGGGTATCTGAATGCTGAGCAACATGGGGAGCAGGAGCAAGGAGAATTTCTTGCCAACAGTTTATTTGCCAGCTGGCCCTATCTTCTTCTTCTCCCATCCTTACTGCTTCCTGCACTGCTCAGCAGCCTGGACTACTGAATAATGGAAGAGGGAGGAAACCTCAGAGGAATTGAAGAGCGCAGTCTGAAGAGATTACAAGGACAGCACAAGTCATTGAGAGCCTTATCCTCCCCAGGGAGGGGGTTTCTGCACGGAGCTGGGGGTTGCAGGGCTGGCTGGCTGGCTGCCTGGGGAAGGAATGGTTGTCACTGTGTGGCTGGACAGGGTAGAACCTGCTCAGTGCAGCACCCCAAAATATCATCAGAGTCCCTTAGCAGCAACAACGCACTTCCCCATTGGCACTCCCAACAGCAGCAGCACGTCTTCCCCTGAGTCCAGCACTGCCCCTCCATTCAGAGGGTGGTCCTGCAGGTTCTAGAGCTGAAGCCCCTCTTGTCAGCAGCAGCAACCTGAAAGCTGAGTGTGCCTGTGAAAGTGATCAGAGATGCTCTTTGAAGAGTCGGCAGAATTTTTCATTGCAGATCCCCAGCTGCATTTTCCTGCTAACCTTGCATTCCTGAGGATGCAGAGTGAGACGGGGACGTGTGAACGAAGAGCATGTTACCCATCACACCAGTTACTCCCACAGCCAGGAAAATATTTCCTGTGAGTTTCCTCCCTTAAGAAGGCCAAAAATCCAACCAGTTTTTCCCCCGGAATTTTCCAAACAATCTCTGGGCTGTTCCTGACTTGTAGAAAGCTCACATTTCATCCCACAGCTCACTGAGGGTCCAGCATGGATATATATCATCATAACATTGCCATCATCATCCTACTGCAGCTACCATTATTTAATTCTTATTTATAGGACTCAACTCAACAGGAGTAGCTGGCATTTAGCACACGCATAGAGGCACTATAAATGGCTGGTGATAACTACCAAGTCTAAAGTCACTGGCAAAACTCACCACTCCTATATCTGGGAGAAGAAACTGGCATCGTTTTCTATCTTCTTGCAGTACACAACTTGAGGTGCATGGCAATGGATAAAGGTGTTTTTCCAGGTTTTGTTGTCAAATTATTCTAACTTCTATTTTGGGGAGCACAGGAGAAGATAGGTGTATGGGCATGGTGAGGAATGAGACAAAGGGAGCCAGACCTCAGCAGCATAACAAGAGAAGGTGCAGGAGCCCTGGAAGATGCCACCCTGTGTTGCTCCTAAGCTGTGATACTCCCTCCTGCTCCCAACACATATTCTGCCCAAACCAGAAGCCCTCACAAGTCCATGGTTCTTGAAGGTGATGCCAAAGAGGGCAAAGAAAGGTTGGATGCAGCATCAGGAAGGTTTCCCTGGGAGGATGCCCCAACCCTCCTTGGGAACAGCCAGGACTGATCTATTCCCATGACCATCCCCAGAGCATATTCCTAATCACTATTACTGACTCTTAAAATACAATCCATTGTTAATTATTGTTCATTAGAAATAATATCATGACTATTATTGTATGAACACATAATTAATTATTCATTTTCTTAATTAAATGCTCAATGATATTAATGGTTTAAATCAGGCCATTGATTCACAAGCACTTACAGCTAGTATAAAACTCTACCAGAACTGAGAGTAGTCCTCATCTGCCTCAAGGTACGTCCATTTGCTATCTGCCTGATCCTGCCTCTTGACTTGTGCCAGCCCAGTCATTTATGTAGCCCCACCAGGAACAGAAGCAGAGAAATTATTTGGGTTAAAACCAGCATGCTTAGACTCGCTACACATCATCTCATCACTGAGGCCTCTGTCTTGATGTGCAGAGTCATACAAAGTGGAAAACTTATAAAAAAACAGGTGAGATTGACCAATGTGTTGTGGGACACATGTTCAGGGTGCCCAGCTGGAGCTACTGCAGCATCCTCCCAGCCTGTGCCCATCCTATAGGGAGTAGGCACAAACAGCGATGCTTCCACAACAGAATTCAGTCCACTGTGAAACTGATCAGGTGGCCTAAGACATGCACATTTTTGCCTCACACCTGGGTAAGCCAGGACACACTATGTTAATAAGTTAGGCAGCAGATCCAAGGCAACCAGCAGACACAGTGATCAGACAACCCAAATCCTGCTGACTTCATCTGCTGCTCCTATGCTATCTTCCCCCCAGATTTATGGGTTAGCTTCTGCTGCTTAAGCATAGGGGTGCAGTTGAGATGCCACCAGGGATCTGCAACATCCATATCACTATGATGCAAAAGCTACAGGACACCTCCAGCATCCTGGAGTGGTGGTGGGAGGTCAGGAGAGATACTCCAGGACATCACAGGAAGAGATAAGTATGTGTTTGTGTGTAAAGGCAACTATGTCCTATGGATGATGTCCAGATCTGGAGCTGAAATCTGACTGGAACATATCATAACTAACATGCAAAAGTGGCTAGAAGCATGTGGGAGTGTATCCAGCCAGTTTACCACTGTTTTCTTCCACATCTCTGCACATTGCACAGGAACATGGCTCACTCAGGACAGCAGTCAATAGTACATCATCTGCTGAAGAGCAACAGTTGACTCCACAACCCATCTTTGTACTTTTCCAGCACTGGATTTCCACAC
The DNA here is from genome assembly GCF_034315485.1 of Pezoporus occidentalis. Taxonomy (NCBI): domain Eukaryota; kingdom Metazoa; phylum Chordata; class Aves; order Psittaciformes; family Psittacidae; genus Pezoporus; species Pezoporus occidentalis. Next base: position 1,003,143 of record NW_026914180.1, read on the forward strand.
TTCCAGCATCAATGTGGGGTCACACCATCTACACTCTTGCTTGTGCTGTCTCCTTGGTTCCTGACTTCCTGAGCTGTTCAGTATTGGTTTCTGTACTGACTGATCTATGCAGCAATTTCTGTTCAGTGTTATACAAAGTGCCATGCCAAGCCATAGTGGCTGATAAGGCAGATGTTGCTGAAAGCTGCAGTCTTTTTCAAGGCATAAAAGGGAATGACCTGCTTGCTACCCTGTGCTGATAGATTTAATTCTCCAGCCTACACTGGCTTCAGTGGAAGGCTCAGGTTCATGCATCTGCACGTGCAATAAATTGCCTTAATATCTTTGCATGTGCAACTTGTACTGCCTCTGACAGATCACAGTGCTATTTTATCAACCTGAAAGGCTATTAAATGCAGGGACAGCACTTCTGGAAGTCTAAGAACCCCAAAATGAGACTAGCAACTAGTGTTCAAGGCAATATCACTGTATGTTTGCCATGCTTTCATACTTTTCTCCGAGCTCTTGATCCTGTGATCTTGATCCCTTGACTCTTGACCTCTGGACTCTTGATCCCTTCTTGGAGACTGGACTTGAGCTAGGTGGGCCATAAGGCCAATGTGTATGGATGTTCTTCACTCTCCATTTCCTTCAGCAGGTGTCTTTTTGTGAAGTATCTCAGCTTGCACCAAGCCATCTGATTCCTTTGAAGTCAATGTGACTTCAGGGCGCAAGAAACAGCCTCAAGGCATGACTGATCTCCTCTGTCATGTATCTGTGCTATCTGGACTGCACAAACCATGGTGTGGTGGAGGCTGGGAAATGCACAAAGAAAGTGGCATGGGTTGTTGTCAATTAACTCTAGTAGTGTTCTGAATAAATTAAATTATGCTGCAATCTGAAGCTAAACTGATTCTTAATTAAAAGATAAGATATTTTTTAATCCTCAAATGATTTAAACAAAAGAATAATAAAGTATGGGAACCACAGTCTCCCTCCTCAGTGGCTGAACAGTTTCACAGTTAATGCTCTGAGAAGTGCAGTGGAATTTCAAAGTTGCCCACTGCTATAGCCCTAGTTTGAACAGCGTGTTGGAAAAGGTGACCTCCAGATATCTCCTCCAACCTATATCATGACATGAGTTCATGATATAGCTATATTAGTCCTTGTATTGTGAACTCATCTTTTAGATACTGAAGGATCAGGATCTGTTTGGAGTCCTTGATGATGAACAAGTGCAACAATCAAGTGTGAAAAAGCAGGGTGCAATGTGTCAGTAAAATAACCCTTGACTATTTCCTTTTTTTATTGTTAAGGTTCATTCTAGAAACAGTAGGCAACACCCTCTAGTACCTGGAGAGTGGCCTCCGTGTACAGAGGAGTTCTGGTTGTCAGGACCAGGGGTTTCTGCTGTTTCCAGCTGAGCATGAGGACTTGGAGATCTGCATCTTGCCAACCCCGAGTAAATTCCACGAAATATGAAGAAAACCCTATTACAGTCAATAAAGGCAAAAAACGTTTTGCACATCTCTTGAGTTCCTGATATGTCTCGTTGCTTACCAGGGGATGCATCCTGCCTGGAGATCATACAGCACAAAAGTATAACTTATGGCTAAATAATGCACTGCAAACAAACATAAATCACTACAGAAAGCCAGGATACAGGCTTATGTAGGCACAATCTAGCCCATGGGAAGCAGTGGTTTTTGAGGCTGGGAGGAAGGAAATCTCAGGTCTGATACTTTCTTACAATGATTTAGTCACACTATCACCTCATTCACTTCACCTGAGCGACTCCCCATTTATGTCAGTTATGCAAGTGAGGAATAACCCTGAATAGAGTAATTTTCCCTTGACAGTCCTGCTACAGCCTGTCTTTTTGTTGACTCAAATTCAGATCTTTTTCCCTATTATTAAAATGGTTCCTTTCAGTCAAGGTCTTTTATAGGATGCTCTGCTGCAGTACAATGAAGTACATACTGAAAAACATTCCCAAAAGCTGAAGGCACTGTCATGGTCTGTGACTGGGTCTGATCCTTTGCTCCTATGCACTGCATTGAGAAAGCCCTAACATCCTGGACATCAACAGAGCTGCTCTTAATTTACACTTGCAAAGAAATATAGAAGCTTGCCTTCCCACCTTATGGCTCATCATCTTTAGTACCTGCAGGTTTTGTTGCTTCAACATGAGAGTTAAAGCTTCTGTGGGACATTGACTTGGACTCTTGCTTCGGCTAATGTCTTAAAAAAGGGCTGTCTCCATAAATACTCTGTAACAAACTGCCCCATTGTGTTTCACATATTCCTCTTTGCTGGAAGTGGCTCTCACCCTGCAATGAACTATGTTGCATTTCACGGGACTGAGTTACCCATCTCTGAAAACTTGAGGATAATAATTTTAAGACGACTTCCTTTGTAAACAGCAAAATTTTATGTATTTCATTCCTAATATATCCTAAAACCATAATTGTTTTTCAGGGCTTTTCTTTTCCCAAGTCCATAGTGTGTCACAGTAAACAAAATCCAGTGAAGAGGCTGTGTTTTTTCCTGTCTTAAGAGCCTTTTTCAGCATTTTTGTTTAAAGACCTATCTTTCCCCAGCTATAAGGATTTTGAGATCAATGACCACACTCGAAGACTTGTGTGTCGCGGTGGAGACCAGTGACAAGTGGTGTTCCTCAGCATTGTTTAACATCTTTGCAGCAACAGGGGCAATGGGATTGAGTGCGTCTTCAGCAAGTTTGCTGATGATACCAAGCCATGTGGAGTTATTGACACTGAAGGGAAGCGGACTCATCCAGAGGGACCTTGACACACCAGAGAGGTGGGCCCTTATGAACCTCAAGAATTTCAAGGTTAAGTGCAAGCTCTTGCAACTGGGTCAGGGCAATCCCAAACCCAAATACAGGCTGGGTGGAGAACTGATTGAGAGTAACCCTGAGGAGGTGGACTTGGGAATGTGGGTTGACAAGAAGCTCAACATGACCCAGTGGTGTGCACTTGCAGCCCAGAAAGCCAACCATATCTGGGGCCGCATCATGGATGGAGCTTTGAGCAACCTGGTCTAGTGGAAGGCGTCCTTGCCTATGGCAGAGGGGTTGGAACTAGAATATCTTTCAGGCCTCTTCCAACCCAAACCATTCTATGATTCTCTAATCTTCTAGGTTACTGATAGGGAGAATCAGGATAGATATTCAAAGATAAAGCTTTATTAGCTCACATGCAACTTTATATTTTCAAACTTCTACTCTGGAAATTGAAAGTCATAACATCTTCTCACAGATATAGTTAAAAATCATTTTTCCTTTCAGTGTGTCAGAAATTCCAAAAGGAAATTACAAAGCTGACCCAAAAAGTCATAAGGAATCTATTTTATATACAGCTCTCTTCCTGAGAATGCTGCAGATTTAGGGTAATTATGTCTTCTTGCAGTTTTGTGGGTTAAAAAAAACAATCACAGTAGTTCATTTGCCTCATGGTCTGTCTTTAAGGTCCTTGCATATTTGATTTTAACTAGAATTCGGTCTGAGAAAAGGCTGGCGGATTAAGAGTTTAATATTGTTTAACCTCTTCAAAATATTTTAACAGGAGGCTCTGGTTCACAGGCGTGGTTTGGGTTTTTTTTGTTGGTTTCATGGTTTAAACCTGAGGCTGAAAGCTGGAGCTGGAAGCACAAATCCTGATCTTGTATTGCCACCTACTTCCTGGGTGGTCTTGGAGAAAACAGTCTTGAATTTCTTGTTTTGACAAATGGGTAGTGATGTTCCCTTCCCCTGGCAGACTTTCTCAACCCACGGGGCACTGAGCAGAGCAGCTAGCATTGTACCTGGTGGGAACAGCCTGTGGGACTCGGAACTCAAGCTCTCATAGCTTGGCCAGGGCTGGAGTCATTATGCAATGACTCAGATGCACAGCGTTGGTTAACTGGGAGGGTAGAGCTGGCACCTCCACCTCAGGAGATGTTTATTGCCAACTAGCAATGGGTTGGAGGATGAAGACAAAGACACCCTCCAAAGAGATGGCAGGGTGGCTTGTTTATCTTTGGTGAGCCAGACCAGTACAGAGTGGGCTGAGGTATGGTACATGAGAGCCTTGCAAAGCACCTTAGCTGGAAAAGATCTCAGGATGATCACCAATGGGTGCTAACAGCAGGATTCATTTCACCTAATTTTAGCTGCCTAAAAACATCTTAGCAGGTCATTTAGGACACGCTGTATGAGTACAACATATGCTAAGGGCTATTTTCTGATCTTTTTCTTTTTTTTTAGCTCTGTGTCCAGAAATGACAGCATGGCTCTTGCCGTTATACCCAACCCAGTGGATAATCACAGTCACCCGCGCTGGGGATGTTACCTGTGCATGCTGGCCCCTGAGCCATGGCTAGGGTCTGTCTGAGAGATGCCAGCAATGAAGACCAGAGCTGCAACAGGGCTATGACTAACACTGTGGTTGATTGAATGTAGCTCTGAGGAACATTTCCTGGAACAGCTTGATTATAAGCATGACCATTACCTCAACATCTGCTTAGTTGAGGATGACTGATCTTAGAAGAGGTATTTAAGAGTCCATTTGCATAATGTCTTCCTCCTCCCTGGAAGAATTAGCAAAGACCTCGAGGTAGGGACACACTGAGCTTTGTGTCACCCAGAACCTCTCCCCTGGATGCTGCTTGGAGAAATGCCCTCACACTGGTGCAATTACAGCAAAAGGTGTTTTCTCCTCTCTTAGGAAAGCTCTAGTGGACTGTGGAGAAGCTTAATGTGGAGATGGTCCCTGTCATGGGGGAGAGAAAGAGAACAGGCAGGTAGGACTAAACTTGCCCTTAAATGGATAAATGGGGCTAGATAGTAGGCCAGGCTGGATGGGGCTTTGAGCAGCCTGGTCTAGTGGAAGGTGCCCCTGCCCATGGCAGGGGGTTGGAACTGGATGGCCTTTAACTTTGACACTGGGCAATGTCTGAGCTTTGTTAGCTGTGGTGCTACCTAAATGTTGTTCACCACTGACCAGCTTCCATTGCTTTCAAGGTGCAAAACCCCCTCTAAGAACAGTGTACCCCACTTGGGTAGACCCCAAGGGTGACCTTGCAGGTTGTCTGTATCCGTCTCATGTTATGGAGGATGCTGTCCCTGGCAATGATCACACTGTCCCTGGAGAATGCTGGGACTGCAACTGCAGGAGCCAGGAGACTGGGGCAGCCTGGAAGAGCCTTGCAAACTGATCATGATGCCTCCCTTTCCCCCTTGGCTCCCCAGGCATTTTATATCCCTCAAGCCCTTCCTCCTCTAAGATAATTAAGGGCACAGGAGAAATTAAGCTAATTCTGTTGGGGCTGTTGCATCGCTCTTATCATCAGTTGTTACTCCCCACCTTTCTACACATGTGTAATTAAAGCAGGTTTGTCTGCTGTAAGATGAAATGCCTTGTTCTTCAAGACCAGTTTCAGTTATGGTAGTGCTCGGCCTGAGCTCTTGGTGCCTCTCACTTACAGCAGCTCCTCCGAACCTCAGCCAAAATGTTGGAATTCCTGTGGATACAAGAGGATGTGAATCTTCCTCCCTGGTCACCCCCCATGAAGTTCCTGTTGTACAGGGCTGTCAATCAGTGATGGGTCACACCAGGTCACTGACCGACCTTCCCTGCAATCCCTACCCAGCTGGCATTAAATAATGACCTGTGCCATTTTTAAATGCTACCATCACAGTCACTGCGGCAACCTTAAAACAGCCCCCGGTGCCAAGCTCTATAGCTGCTACAGCCACACTGAGCTCTGGGGATAGATTTAGTAGAGGCATAAAGCAAAGTGGCACCAAAGGGCACAAGGACAGCACAAGGCCTCTCCTTCCTCTGCAAGAGAGGGATGAGCCTTGTGAGACCACCAGTGTCTCTGTGCAAGGGCCCCACACCACATTAAAAGGGAAAGAAGGGTGATAGAAAGCTCTTTGCATCCTCTGCCTGCATGTAGTTTGAGAACAAGAGGCAGATCTGGCAGTGAACAGGGAAATGTGCTGGCAGCCACCAAAGAGTTGATATTGACAGGGCTCTGGGGAGCCAAAATGTTGGGTCACCAGCTCTGAACACAGGGAGGGACCTCATCTGGGTGAAGGCTTGATGCTGGTTTTAGAATTGCACTTGCAAACTTCTTAAGCAGACCCTGCCATCTGGAAGAGCATCAAGTGTTAATGTACACCCTAAAAGTGATAGTAATCCATCCAAGAGCTGTGATTACCTGCTCCACACCTTCTTGCCTTTTAGGACTCTGCTTCTTTGCTGGATTTACAAGACTCCAAACAGGCAGTGCTTTATCAGACTCAGGCTTGGATCAGTGCCACTTTTCCATTTTAACCTGCTGTCTCAGGTTCAAGGATACAATTATCGCACTGTAAAGAGTTATGAAGTGCTAACTGAGCCATGGTTACTATCTTTTTTAGTGCTAAGTGTTCCTCACAAATGTAATATATTCACCTTTTTTTTTTTTCTCATTAAGATACACTTGCCCATGTTTATGTCTTTAAGGCCCATATAAGCCTAAGGATGAAGACCAAGTTTAAGGGTCATGTGAAAGGGAATCTCTCAGCATACTGTGTAGTCAATGGTGCCTATAGAAAAAAAGTTGTAATGATGACATTGGTACCATATCCCATATCTGTGATAAAACCAGGATCACCCATGAGCCCCATAAGTCAGCAGTTTGGAGGAAAAGAAATAGTAAACCCACTTCTTCTAAGTGGGTTTTTATAACTTGAAGGTTCAGGTTCAGCAGCAGTGTGTGCCTCTCACAAAGAGACTGTGTCAGATTATGCCAGTTCTGAATTTGTTCCTGCAGATGGCTTTTGTGACCACACTCTGATAAATATGAGATGAGCAACAATTGCAGGGAATATTGTGGTTGCCTCTGCCAGCACCCTGGGGCTTTACTACAAGGTGGTTATTGATCCCAGTAGATAACAGCCTTACAAACATCCTTTAAAAACCAATAGTATCTCCCACAGTTGGTGGAGCTGTAAATTAATGATTATTTTCATAACTTTGGAGCTGGCTCTATTGTCTTTTTTTTTTTTTCCTTTTTTTTTTTTTTTAAGGAGAGAAATAATCACATTCTTATGTTTTCTTGATGGGAGTGAATTTCAGGGCTTATTTAAATGAAACACATCTTTACAGTCTTTGCTGAATCAAAGCTTACAGCTCTCCCAATACATCATGTGGGGTTTTTTTGCCTTTTTGTATCACCATTCACCTTTTAGTTACAAGATCCTCAGGGCAGAGATTGCTTGATATGAGTTTCAGCTGCCAACAGGATACAGCCTTGCGATAAGGCACAGCTCTATGTGATGTGATACGTGCTGCCGGTGTTTGATGCATTTGATCCTGAACCATGCAAAACAAGAAGAACATTGCATTCCTTTACCTTCTATTCATGTATTTCACCACAAGGGTTGTTATATGGCCACTCAGCAGTGGGCGTGAAAGACTGACATCTACTATAGCAGAGCCAAACCCTGACTGGAGATAATTATGTAGAAAGTATCTCATCCTCCCTGGGGTCACTCTTCTAACAAGCGCTTTTACTCAACATGCCAGTTTTTGGGGGGAGATAAACTCACTTGGACATGCCTCCCTAGGTGCCAAACTGTTAATATTGAATAGAGCTGGCTGCTCATTTCCTCTCCTACCTGTTGCCTTCTGTGCTTTTGACAATGAGCTTCACGCTTCTAAAACTGCAGTTAAGATGTTCCCATTGACTCATAACCTGAAAGTACCAGGGCAAAGAGATCAGCCATTAAAGCATGGTTTGGAAAGCAAAGATGCCAAATCCAGTCTGCTGTCTCCAGTATTTGTTGGTTGACTAGGAGACCAAGGAAGTAATGATAAAGCCCCTTCTTTGGCCTTGCCCCCATGATACAGTCCATAGTGGGAACTAAAGTACATATTCAGATCCCTCCAATAAAGGGGTGATATTCATCTCGATATTTTCACAGTAGTTATCTACAGCTATGCCCCAGGCTCATTTTACAGCCAATGGTGAGAAAATGGCAGTGCCCAAGAGGGATTTGTCTGACCTATTTTAAACATCAGTTTTAGGATGAAATTAATCATGTTCCAGCAGTTCCCATTGCCGTTCTCTGTTATAAGCAGTCTTGAACATCCCAGAGGCAGAAACCCACCAGCAGTACCTGCTTCGGTTGTTGTGGTCCCCTCTCTCAGATGTAGGCTGTGTTCATGTGTAGATTTCTGGCATGTGAGTTGCAACAGATGATAGGATTAGGCTGGGCAAAAGTAAGGATATTCACTGTTACTGAAAAACAAGGAGGGCAGCTAAGATCATCTGTTCCTCTGAGGATTTTTGGCTTTGTCTTTTAACTGGTTTGTTTATTAATTGAACAAGTAGAGCAGCAGAAGACATCTTCGCTTTACTATCCCAGCTGGTGAGCTGGCCAGAGCAAAGCAAAAAACAGGTCTTTCTCCTGCAGAGGACCCCCCTAAGACTGCCTAAAGCTGCATGGACCAACTGTTCTGTATTAAGATGATTTGACACAGTTTGTTCTGCTGCCCATCTTACAGGGAAGAGCAGCCTTCCTCCAGAGTCTAGGCTGAAAAACATCTGCATTTTCTAGAAGTGAGCAATAAAAATGAACATGGAAGTAGAAAAACAATCTTCTTTCTATATATATATCAGATGAAAGACGTATGATGAAACTTTTGGTGAACTCACCCAAACCTTGACATGCTCCAGTCTCCAGAGATGAAAAAGAGAATGTAGAAACTGTGGTGTGAAACTGTAGGACCCTGTTTGTTCTGCAGCCTGTGCCTGCAAAGCTTCTTGATGTATATCTGAAGTACCGATTTGGCATAGACTCCTAGGAAAGCACATTTCAGTTACTGCATTTCATTCATTTTTATGCCTTTCTAATGCAGATGCAGCTGAACTATACCATTGATTCATGTATTCGCCTCTTTTCCATATAGATGATGACTGCATCAAAGAAGCCTGCACTCTGAAATAGCGCACAGTGAAATACCACAGCAATTCTCATTTAAAGTCTATAGTGGTAGAGCAATTTCCAAAAATGAAGGGCAAAGTTCCTAATCCATAGCAGCTTTTTTGCTAGAGAGATGCGGGAGAGAAGAAACAGGATGCATCCTGCATGAATCATCACTGTAACCACCCTGGATATATTAGCTGAAATTATGACGAACACCAAAAATGATTAAAACTTCAAAATGGCTGGTGGAAGGCGTTGCCTGAAGGACTGGCTATTGTGAGACACTGCCACAGTCTTCCCGTCTGTTTTAAAGAATTGAGGGCTAAAATGGTCAATCTTTCAAGGATAAATAATTTTAAAAAATTATGTGACAGCCCATTACAGAGAGGGGTAAAGACATCCCCAAGGCCTTGGAACCTTGTCCCTCCCCAAAACAGGGTGACTACAACAACCCCTCTTCCTTTAGACTCACCCAGCTCATTGGCATTTGCATGACTGCTGACTTTTTGTCCTATGTTAGAGACCCCAAATCCACCCCTCATTACTGTTGCCACCAATCTCTATCGATTTGTCCTCACCAAGGTGTTGAACCATGTCCTTTGTATGACACAGAGAATGTTCAGGTTTGGGGCCCAAATGATCTGCGTAGCTGGTGCCCTTGACCTTCCACAAAAACAATCCCTGAGATCCCAGTAACTGGGAGTTCTGCAGACTGGGAGGGTGTGAGGGACCCACGCTTTCGCAGGGTGATTCAGTAGGAAGGACTGGGACTTGTCCTTCAGCACTTACACTTCCAGTGTCCTTGCTCTGTATTTTACAAGCTTATTACATTCAGATTCAGCTTAGTTGTGTCCTGGCTGTCGTGGACCCCAAATCAAAACACCTGCTCTACCCAAAGGCCAGTTCCGGCTCTGTGGGGCTGTCTTTGGCAGCTGGCTCCTGCAGGCTCCTGGAGAGATGCAATCTCCTAAGCTGCTGCTTTCCTTTGCTGACTGTCTGTGAATATCTGCTGCAGATCCCCTCCTCCTCCAGTTCTCTGCTCAGGCTCCTGCATTCCCTGTCCTTGGACATTTTCACCATCCATGGACTTGGGTGCTCCTCTCGCAGTGGTTCAGCCCCATGAGATCCCTTTGAAGTTATGGTGTGCAGTCATTGTGCTACCCTTCGTTTGCTGTGTCCTAGCCTGGGTTTCTGCGCATTCTCATGCTTGTCCATGAGGGAGAAATTTGGGATTCACAGTTCTCAGTGGAGAAAGCATTACCATGGTGCCCCTGGATCAGAAACCCTGGGGAATGAGAGCCAAGAGCATCTCTTCAGTGCAGGAAACTGCCCGGAACCAGACAGAAGAAAAGCTGGGCTAGGTAACACATCAAGGGCTCACTGTGAAGTTGAGGTGTAAGTATGGGCATGTATCACTCACCTCTGTGCCCACTTAACAGCTGAGTCTTTTCCCACACCACTTCTTTTGCCAGCAGTCCTCACTGATGGAGAAGTGACAGAAGCAGAGATGAAAATGTGCCTCCCAGAAGGGTCTGTTTCTTCTTGGGTAGCCATCATTATCTGGAGATAACAAGATGTTTCCTCTGCATTTTACAGAGGCTGAGAGAGGCTCAGGCAGGGAAGCTCAAAACTAAATTACCAGCCAGGTCATTTCCACTTCACACTGTCAGAGCTCAAGCAGAGGGAGGAGAAGGACTGTTTGTTGGTTTTTACTTCCCAGCTCAACAAGCAGCCTGGAAACCACGTCAGATGCTGGTTGCTCTATCAATCTAAATCTTTACACAAATTTAAATATAAGACCTCCTCTCAACAGGGTGGTTTCTGCATAAACCAGCACGGGGTTGCAAAGTCTGGGAGTGTGGGTATGAATTTATCAAGGAGAAAGAATGAGGGTGAGTTGATCCTAGAAACAAAGACTGGAAAGGACACGGAGAGACCAGGTAGTCTCTCCACCATCTATCTACATGTTTTGCTTCTGGGCTCTGCTCCGTTGCAGGCCCTCCCACATTCAGGGGTGTTCATCTGGGAAGGCTGGATACCCACTCCTCGCTATTTTTAAAGATGAATGTTAATATGTTTAATTGCCAGTACTGTGGGAAGGGAGCCAGGTCTAAAAAATATCTACTAAGAAACTGCCAAGAAACACTGCTAAACAGAATCTAGGAAAAAAGCCAGGCACAAAGATTTATGAGCTTTATCTCTGCAATAGTAACTTCACAATGGTCAACTGAGGAGCAGAACAAGGGTCATCAGTTTCGTATCAGCTAGAGCTTGTGAAATCCTTTGTTTCCTTTAGTGTAATCTTGCCAGGCAGCTCTCACACAGAAGACCCTATAGATGAATGCAAAAACCTGACAGTCCAGATGGACCCACTTGCCCCCATTCTTTGCTCAAGACCAAAGAACTGCAATTCTAAATCAGAAGCCTCCCTAGCACTGGTTGAAGCCCAACCCAGATCCTCATCCAGGGAAGAAGCCTGTTTCTCCTCCTTTATTAAATGAGTTATCCATATGAATGGTCCAGTAAACTTTTGTGTTACTAAACCCACTTTGATTAACATCAACAGTTGTGACAGGCTATCTAAGAATTTTGTTTGCACAAATACAAGGAGCCAACCTCATCTTAGGTTTCCTTCCTTCCAGCAGGATGGGGACAAGAAAGGGACCCATGAAATCTCTGAAAATAAATTAAAGGAAAAGAGTTGCTTTGTTTTTTTTTTTTATTATTATTTCCTGGTAGAAACAATTCTAGGCAAAATATACACAGTTTACTTCTTGACGCTGCTGCCAAGATTCCCAACTTTATAGCAAGGATCAGATTTCAGAATATTTCCAGACCAGCCCCCACAAAATTAACTGAGTATCCAAGAATCTTGGCTTTGGATGTCATTTGTTTTTAAGGTAAATTTCTGGTCCCTGTGACTGCAGAGAAAACCCTTGAAAACATGATCTCTAAGAGCCTTAATGACTCAGAGGGTGGTATTCAGTTGCCTACGCAAGGGAGCCTGGTGCTATCTGAGATGCCCTTGTATATCTGAGACATCCCACAGTGCTGGCAAAGCGACATAGAGCCAAGGGAAGATGAGCACTCCTCAGAAGCAAGAGGTGGAATCTGGGGCTGGATAACCTATAGCATCTAACTTGGCCCTAGGAATCTATGTTTAGACAGCTGAATCAAGCCCTAATGCATACATATAAAACATATATAATCAAATCAATCAGGCACTCAATCAATCACACAAGATATTTCCAAACCTTCAGATTTCATGTAAGTTCTGGAGTTAATTTAAGCAGTATTTCAATGCTCAAGACCATGTTAGAAACACACTGTTCGCTTCACTGACACTTCCAACCATACTGAAGCATTCATCTGGCTCAGGCTTTCTGCTCCCTACCCTTTCTGCTAAAGTCCTCTTCTCTATCCTCTGTTCCTTCTGCAGTGCTACCACAGCCATGGGAGGTGTAGTTCCTTGCCTGATCTCCAGGCTGAAAGAGAAACAGCAGAGGTTTGGGTTTTTTTCCAAAGGAAAGGCATGCAAAACACAGAAAGCAAAGACTTTCCATGGGGTGAAGGGGAAAGAGCTGTGACATGGTTTATGGAGCCCTGAGGGGTAATAGAAGAGGCTGGCACATGAACCATGAGGAGCTCTGGGGCAGCATTACCTCAGAAAGTCAGCACCTTCATGGAAAAGCAGGATATTTTTAGTTTACCCAGTGTATTTAAATCATCATGGAGTACATTAAAATTATAGTAATTATCCCACCTTCTCATGTGGGATTCTGGGAGGTGATGGATTGGTGGATTGTGTGCTGGTGGAGTCATCTTCAGCGAGGTCCTTCTGCAAAACAGAATTATTTTGTTTCGACATTTTACAGCTGCAGCCTTCCTGGCTCATTAATACTTGACAGTTGAATACTGGGATCTGTTCATATCACACCCTTCTATCCCCAGCGGCCACCTCTCGCAGCACCCCAGAGCTGAGACAACCACTGTGACACAAACTCCTTGAAACCTAAACTGCACTTACACACTCCTGGAGTTGTGACCTTACACATGCAGGTGAGGCTGATATTTTCTTCATGGCAATACCTAACCTCTGACTCATTTACACTTTCTCCTGCACGGCTTCATTGTGGGGCAATGCAGGGAAACCCTATGTCCCCCAGCCGCTGCTCTTGTCTTGCTGCCCAGTGCAGGCATGAGAAGGGGATTTATTTCACTGCCGCAGCACCACTGAAAAAGAGCTGTTAAAAAATGCGACTTTTTACACATGCACAAAAAAAAAAGCACATTCTTTTTCAGATCAGAAACTTCATGTTTCTGATTGCAAGTAAAAAATGTGATGGGGGAGGCTGAATGGAACGATCTTTTTTCCTGACATTTCTCTTATAAATTAGGTCGTCCCCAGATTCTGGGTTATCTCTGTCGTTAACCTCACTTTTGAGATGGTGCTTCTGATCTCAAGATAAGGTCTCTTCCCCTCTCTGTTTCTTATCATGAAAATACATCTGAACATCTGAAAAAATGATTTCTGCTTCTTGATGCATCAAGAAGATCCACCATGGAGAAGTCCCCAGAATCCCTGCTGATGGAGTGACATGTTTCTGTCAAGTCTTGCAGTGTCCCCCCAGCCCAGAGGGACCTTGAAGGTCCCCCCAGCTCCATGTCACCTTGGAGGTCCCAAACAACAATGGTAACAGGCTCTCTGAAGCCCTGTAGGTGTGATTCCTCCACAGGAAGACCAGGCAAGTCAAATGCTTGCACGGATTAAGGAACATGGATCCTTTGATGGAAGTAAGCTATTCCCACCCTGGCTGCCCACACTTGGAGCATCATAGCAAACTGCTGGGAGGGGATCTGGGCTACCGCCTTGTCCCAAGACAGGACTCACGTACAGACAGGCTTCAAACACGGCCCCCTCCTCTCCTCCAGCTCAGATGGAGAAGTACCCGCCACCCTCCTCTGCACATGGGAAACCTTGCCAGAATCTAGCCATTCCCCTGCCTCACACCCATGTTCTCTGGCCTCTTCCCAACTCTTCCAGAAGCATGTTCCTGATTATTTACTCTCTTTAAATGCTGCGGAAAAATGCTGCAGAAAAAATGCTGCTTTTCCTGAATTCTAAGTATGGAGGAAAAAAATAATAATAAAAAGCACATTCTCTTCCTGGACTGTGTTTGTTCTCTTTAAGTTCCCTATTACTGCTGAAAGCTATTTCGACCCTTGGAGATATTTGATCCGAGTGACCTCTGATGTTTGGGACTCTGATACAGACCCACACTGAGTTCATTCTTGCATAGATCTCATATATCCATCCATCTATCCATACATAAAACTATCTTCCTCTTTCTCTCTCTCATTCCAGTGCTATCTGATCAGTTCTTGGAATTTCTTATGCTTCTTTCATTGAATTAATATCTTTCCCCCAAGGATGTTTTCTTACTCTCACAGATTTTCTTTTCACACCCTGTCATTTGCCTCTCCAATTTGCCTTCTCCAGACCCTCTCCCCTTCTCTCCGTGCTGCCAGTTTACAGTTGCGTTATGTATTCATATATATATATATATATATATTTAAATGGGATGATTTCCACTAACGTAAACAGTCTGGCCCATTAATTTCAATAGCGGAGCTGACAGATCAGGCCTGGAGTCTCATTGCCTGGTGACACACGAGTACAGCTGCTTGAACTTGATGGGTAACTGTTTCCAGCGCCTAGCTGCACATCTGCAGGAGGAAGGAAATACTTTCCATAATGCTGGAAAAAATAAAGCTGCCTAGATTTCCCTCCCCCCCACCCCCAGATGATGATATTCATCATTCAAATGCTTCAGCTGAGTGGGTGTTTAATTCAGAGTTTGCAGGGGGACATTTATGGTGTGTTACTAGCTTTGCTGCTGATCCTTTGTTCCAACTGCTGTGGTGTTGCCTTTACCAAGGCTTTCTCCTTAACCACCCCGAGCACTGCCATACATCCATCACCACTGGGTACTGTGATATCTTCAGGACCACTTGCTGAATTAAAACTGAGAGTGATGTGTCTCCTCGGTGACACTGCCATATTGATGTTATAGCACAGTAGAATGAGCAGCAGGAATGAGCAGGATTTCTTCGAGATGGATCTAGCACGACATTGGACAGCCCATGCTGAGAATGAGCCAGGTCCTGACCTGAGACACCAGCTTTGCTGATGGCACCCAGAAGACAAAGTTAGCAAAGCCTGAGGAGCTGACTTAAACTTTTCAGGGGTGTGCTTCAGTTGCTCCAGGAAAATGTGTGGTTAACACCATAAACTCCTCCAGGTTTGCTTCCTCGAAGTAACTTGTTCTCACCCACCTCATCATTAGCTACCCAGAAAGACTGAGATACCTGTGGGAAACGCTGTGTGCTGCAGTCTGTTGGCAAGCTATGCTCCCATGTGTCACCCTGCGTATGATCTTCGCTTGGCAGCTGGACAGAAGGAGGAAATGAGCCCTGAATGCCACTTGTGGGACACAGCCATGGGGGATAAATCTGAGTGAGTGTAGAAGGAAAGGAAGTGTCATGGAAGCAGGGCTGTTATTTTCAGTGGGACAGCAAGAGAAACCAAGCCCACTGGACTACATGCTACCGTCCCCCTGAGTATACACCACAATATTCAATCTCTAATGTTGTTTTTTTCTGAGCAAATATCAAGTGCTGGGGATATTGACCTGTTGCTCCTTACAGAATTCCTGCCACAGCATGCACCAGTTTTGCCTGGAAACGGAGAATGAATACAGGCCTAAACATGTCAAGAAGTGTCAAAAAGTGTATTAACTCCTAGCAACTTAAGGTGAGATACTGAGCGCTTTTGGCTGATTTTGGAGGAAAATCAGCTACATAGAGGAAAAGGAAATAGCCCCAAGTGAAGTCTAAGCCATGAGGCTGGACTTTGATGCTAATGGCTAGACCACTGGTAAGGAAATCTATAGAGAAAAGCCACCCAGTCTGCTGGACTGCCAATATCTCCCTAGCAAAGGTCTTTGGAAAGCACAGTTTTTACACTCTCAAAGGTGCTAAATGAGAACAGGCTCAATCACAGACCTTATTTCCGAACACAGGCTGAAGTAGTGTGGGGATATGAGCAACTGTTGAAGTTGGCCGTGCTTTGAGCCGGGGGGTGGATTGGATTATCTCCAGAGGTCCCTTCCAACTGGCTTTTTTCTGTGATTCTGTAGTTCTGTGATATTGTTTGCTGTATCTAGGTGGAAGTTGAATTCTGAAGCTGCTGAATTGCAGTAGGCTGCAAAGTTTTGACCTTTAGGTCAGAGAGCTTGCGAGATATCTCATCAATTCATTATCACGCCAGGCTCTAGTCCCCTCTCCTCAAAGGGCCTGTTGAAGGTGGGAATCCATACAAATCAAGTTTGGCAGTGCCATGTACCATAGACACTTGGGGCTTTTTTCCTAAAAAGAGACAAATATGATCTGGATTAAAAAAATAAGACCTTCTTTCTGAAGTCTGTTGAAAAGGCAGCAGCTAGCAACATCATTCTGTAACTGATTAACTAAACTCAAAGAACCATTCAACTGATCCAGAGTACATATTTGCATTCAATAATATGGTCATTTATTGTACCTTGTGACCTACTGAATCATAAGGCTTTTCCCTTCTCTGTATTTCACTGAATTTCCTTTCAACAAATTAGGTGTCTCCAGGCCCGTTTTGCACAAACGTCAATGCTGAGCCAAGTGCTGAATTGACAGCTTTAAAGGTGTATGTCCAAGCACCCTTCCTTCTTGTTCTGTTTCAGAGTAGGATTTTAGATGTTTTTTTTTGTATGTTATCGTGTGTCATGATTGGTTTATGGGTGACCTGATGGAACACCAACCTGTAGTGGCATTAAACTGAACCCACATTGGGAGCTCTGCTGACTAGATGGAGATTACAGCAGGTAGCTGACTGAATCCTAGGTCTAGCCCCAGGAGGAGGAGGCCAAGTAATGTTACAAAAGCCTGCTCAGACATGTCTATTCCAACAGCCTTTGCAATCATCTTTAAAGATCTTGCTTTTTCTGAGTGACTTCTTGCACAAATGTAGCACCGTCTGGATGTGCTGACATAGAATGCCCTTATATTTGCAGTCCCCAGGAGTCCACTTCCGTGATTTTGGAGCTAACTGATAGCAAACAGGAGCCTGTCTTCTCCTCTGAGCTTCTTCTTCTCCACCCACAAGTGCTGCCAGTCTATCTCCCTGCTGCAGTGCTTCTCCCAGAAGACAGGATGATGCTTATCTGATTGTCTAAAATAGTTCAGACAAGATCAGATGACTCATGCTGCAGAAATGACCCATCCTCTCCATAAAGGGACCATTCCATAATCAGTCCTTTAGGAGACAACCATGATGTGGATACCTAAAAGCTAGTGAGATGAACCTTAGTCCAAGAAATACAGACAGACTACTTCTAGCACCTAGGAGATGAGAATGGCCACGTTCTTTCCCACCCTGACTTTCAACTAATTTGAACTCTGCTTTTTGCAGAGTAATAAAATAAATGTATAGCTGCTCCCTTGCCTGTCTCTGATTTTCAACAGGGCTCTGAAAGACACAGCAGAAAAGGATTTGGGCTGCCTTAAAGCATGGATCACATGGTAAATTATTTATTTGCCCATTTATATCCTGTAATAAAAAAATACACAAACAAAACCTTCCTCCTTCCCCTCTTAAAACTCTTAATTTATGTGTGTAGTTTATACAATCCCCAGCTCGGTTTGTTTAGACCATACAGGGTGCCTGAACAATTCAAAAGTGCTTGGAGAACCTCAGTGCACAGACAAGTACTGATGCCCTGTTGCAGCAGAGAGGGAACTGAGACACACTTGGACCCAACCACTTGCCAGGGTCGCAGCCAGAGCAGGATTTCAGGTTCAGAGGAGAAAACTTGGAAAGATCTTCAGAGGATTTGAACTTTGAGAGACCAAATTCCAGGGGTCGTGTCTTGCCTTGCATGTTGTTTGTTTCTCCATCACATACATCCTCCTTTTGTCCAGACAGAGAGTTCCTTGGGTCAGGAGAAGTTTCTCCTTACACACTTGCATTCAGCACAGGATAATGGGTTCTTTCTCTTAAGTAATAGTCACCTTTACAGCTCCCTTCCTAACCTAAATGCTATATCTGAGGGGAAGAAAATGTACCCATAGGTTTCCTGCACTTTGGCACTGATTGTGAAATGAGACGCCCCGGGATGCAACCAGTGAGTGAGAGATTTTACCATGATGTGTAGGGTGAGCTGGACAGAGAGGATATTGAAAATGGGAATTGCCCATGAGTCTCCCAGGGTAAATTTGACCTAGAATTAATATAATTTGCAGAGGCCACCTTGGTCTGGAAAAGCAGACTGGAAGTTTTACTACTCATCCTTGTCCTGGTGGCCAGCTGGCTGATGGATCTGGGCATCAGATGTGCCAGTGCCATGAATAAATGTTGCAGCTGAACTTCTCTCTTAATCACCTAATATGAGCTATCAGGATATGCAGCTGAGACTGGGAGCTGAGCTTCACATCAGGAAGGACTGGAATCAGCTTTCCAAGCTGAAAGGAGGATAAAACAGTGTTCTGGTGAGAGATCCAAGGGAAGAGTCAGTCTGTTGATAGTCAATCTACTCATTGTGCTCTGAATGCTTTCCAGAACACCTGGAAGTATGTGATGTGTTTGCCCTCACAACTCACTATGGGGGGTCATAGGCAAGGAACCAAGGCACAGTGACTGTCTTCCTCAGGTCTACCATCCCCCATATTTCCCCAGCTCAAACCTGACCTTTTCTTCCCTTTAAGTCAGCTATCCCTATAGACCCACAGAGTGATGGGGAAACAAGAAACCTCATGGCTTTACCAAGGAGAGATGGTAGGAGTACTTTCTTTTGTCCCTGGTTGCTGGTACCTGAAATGCCACATCCACTAGAAACATGCAACTCCTGATGAAATCTGAAGGAGAATTGACCTGAAGGTTGAATGTGCTGACCTTTATTTATTTTGTTTACCTGTACTTCTTCCTGAGTAAAAAGAACTTTCTCATGATTTTCAGCAATGCATTTTGTTCGGTTCCCATTTTCTTCATCTCAATTACGTATTGACTTTTGTCACTTTAGATACAAGAAAATGAGCGACACCTTGATATGTCCATCCTGGTTCTTTACAGATTTCCAAGAAAGTTTCTGAAGAAATTGGGAAGGATTCCTTAGGCTTGTTTCAAAAAATGGAAAGTACTTGCAGCTTCCAGTAAGACCAGGAAGCAAACAGCATAGCCTAATTTATACATGAATTTCCAGTGCTGTGCTTTTTGATAAACCAGCTAGCTCAACAGAGCTAAGTGCTCCGAAAACCTCTAAAGGATGAACTCTGACTGGGAACCAAGGGCTTCAGTCTTCCACCAAGACCATCCCTGGAGTAAGTAACTTATTTCAGTGAATGCTTATGAAGTTCAGTCTCAACTTTACAAGTCACCTCAGTGAAGACCAAAGCTTAAAGCTACCCAAAAACCTTTAATTAGTACCTGGCTCCACACTGCAAGATCATGCAACTGATCTTTCCAATTATTTGAGCTCTTTGTGTACTTGCTCTGCATTGATGTCCAGCACATTGGGGTTCAGCTCTTAGACATCGAGTTCTTCAAACTTACGTTAACATTAGAAGTCACAGTATTGTTAATGTCTGCTGTTAAAACTTTGCCAAGACACAAAAACAAGTATGCCAACAAATTCAGGTCTGATGTGATTGTCTGAAATTTTCTCTAAGATCACCACATCCCTGCCAGACATCGCCACTTCTGTGTTTTGTTCCTTGGCCACCGTTCATTCCACATGTCATTCCAGGAGGGAGATGTTAGTGGACAGACTAAAAGGAAAGCATATGAAAGCAGTGTGGCTACATGCAGGAGCAGAGTGTACCTTTGCCATGGGACAGTGCAGCTCTTGCAAAATGCCATCATCAGTCTGAGAGAAGCAACCAAGAGCAGGGCAGTGCTTTCTTTCTAAGGAGTATGGTGGCTTTGCCTAAGTTCTCACTGGTGGTGACCTGGGCTGGAATTCAGCCTGTGGACTCACAGGGTCACAAGGGAACAATTTGGTTTCCTAAATATAGATGGCTTCTGCCATGTGAGATGACCCGGAGTATCCAAGTCATCCACAAGCACCTGGCAGACACCAGACCCGGATGACACTGGGTTTACAGGTGACCTGTGCCTTCGGGGTTCCTTAGCAAGATGCCAAGTGTGACATGACATGAAAAATATCATTATCTTTTATATTAGGCAACACTTTAATGGCTGGTCATCTGCATCACACCTAACCACTGCAAACTATCAACGTCTCCATTGACTGTCTTAGCTGCTGAGACAACTTGCTCACTTGGATAGACCCACATGCAAGGACCTTTTCAGGTGTTTGATTTGGCCACTGCACTGCAATCATGGGGTTCCATGTGTAGTTATTTCTCAATCTGCAGAGGTGATGACTGGACTGAGGGAAGTGTTGGGCTTGTTATTACTATTATGCATGAGAATCATTGCTGAGAAGCCTGGTGTTCTCTGGTGCAAAGCAGACCTTGGCAGTCTCCAGTTACAGGAAACATTTCCACATGCCTGTGCTAGGAAGCATCTCATTTGGTTTATCTCCCTTGCAGATGTCTACCTGTAAGCTTGTCAGCCTGGACATTGTTTTTTGCAATTCAGGTCTATCTAAACAGTCCAGGCAATGAGACTAGCACAGTATTCATCCTGCAGCTGGTACCTAAAACAGGGCAGATGAATCATGTCTTAAAAGCACCTGTTTCAGTTCAAAGACAGACATTTGTACTGGAGCCATCTGAAGCGAGGTGAGCTGGATGACCTCCGATTTCTGAACCACCCCTACTTTCACATGTGCAAATAAGTAAGGCAAGGCTGCAAGCACAGCGCAGGAGGGATCCACTGATGGGCACTGGAGCCCAGAGGATTGCTGTGGGTGGGAGCGAGCCCATCTGAACAGCTTGCTGTCAGCTGGAAGCCAGGCTCGGAAAGAGAACCAGATGGTAAGATGTGAGACCTAGATTAATAATAATATGAATGCCTGCTCTGTACAGAAGGCTTCTCATCAGCAGATCTCAGCATGCCTCATGGTCACCGGTGTCTGAGAAGTTACCTGTGATCACTCTGCAGATGAACAAGTCTCTGGAGTCCAAAGCCAAAATTGGCACCATGTGTGTCTGTGGAGTAGCCCAGACTCCAACCAACCTTCAAATGAATAATTTTGGAGTCATATCTGGTGGTTGTTTGGATGCAAATTCAAAGTCAGGTCTGGGACATGACTGTTCACATAGAGATAGCCTGAAGCACAATTGACGCGCCAAGAACAGCTTCATGCAGGGTTTCTCTCCCATGCCAAGCTCCTAGCCTTTGCCCTGCCTCCAATGTCAGGACCTGTCCTGCCATTTCTCTTCTGCCTGTTCTCCACCCTCCTTTCACTGCAATGCTTACTGCATGACTGGGGACTCGGGTCGAAAAGAGATGGCATTTCTTCTTGGAGAATAGGCTCTCCTTGGGTTGATCTGCTGTTTCTGAACTTCACCTTCTCACAGTGAGACACATAAAACTTTAGCACATCAGATGAAAAGCATCATTTAAAACCATCACAACCTGGAGGCCTTCACATATTCCAAAGCAGCTCTAGCCCAGGCTGCCTTGCCACTCGTGTCTCCCCTGTAGCCCAGCATTTCAGATGCATTTCCAACCAGCAAGAAGCCGTGACTGCAACAGCAGAACTAAAGCTCATTGCACAACTGCTGCAGCTGCACAGGCTCCCACAGCCAAGCACATGTGCAAAGGTCCTGTTGCACACCCAGTGTTCAGCCAAGGAAGGCACCCAGCAGCTCCAAGCTGGAGCTATGCAGCCAAGAGATCTGTCCAAGCCTGCTGAAAACCTGGCACAGTGGATGCAATACAGCAAAATGCTTTTCATCTGCTCCTTCATGCTTATTGATCAGAATATTAATAAAAACTTGTTCAAAGCTCCCTCGGCTTCCAAGATTGTTTGGGGATAGTCCAACCCTCCAGCCCCAGTCATGCTTGTAATGAGGGGACTCGGGGATCAAAAGCACTTTAAAATGGCCTTGCTAATCAATCATCAACAATTGGTTAAATTAAGCCCTGCAGTCTTTCCTTTGCAAGCAAGGGATCTGTCGGACATGTCTTTAATGGGCAGATTCCTATCCCTTTAATATTCCTTAATACCTTTCTAGAGGAAATGAAACCACAGGGAGACTTTGTTGGTGGAATGAAAGGAATGTAGATAACTGCTGGCCTCTGCTTTCTCACACATTGGGTTGAGAAACTCCTGCTGGACAAGGGATGTTGGGCACAGCTGGGGAATTTCCTTCCAAAGATCCTGATAACTCCTTTGGCCAGTGCCATTGCCAAAAGCAGGTGTTTGCTTTCCTCCTCATTGCCAAGCTAAGCCCTGTCCTTATTCATCTCTTCTCAGGATCGAGTCCATCTGTGCCTTCAGAGATCATGTCCTTCTGTGGTGAAGGCTTGTTTCCTAAAGGCCATCAGGAAGATGGGCATGCTACTCCCAGAGTAATGGTCCCAGAAGCAGATTCCTGTTAATAATTAACATGCAAAAGGCAATGCAAATGTCAGAGGAAAGTAAAGGAGCTTGGCTCATTTTGAGACTTTATTTGGACTATTAGAGTTTGTTTTTTCCATAGTATGAGGAATGGCTCATTTTCTACATCCCTCTGGGAGGCCTTTAATGAATCCCCTTGGGACAAGGGAGATGCCCTCTTTGTGTCTTCCTCTCTTCCTGTGGCACACTGTACTTGTGGTCTTTCATTGTAGGTCTTAATTGTGTTAGAAGGTCTTAGCAAGAGTTTTGTGGCCTGTAGTAAGTCTTGGCTATGGGATAATGGGTTCTGCGCCCAGAGATACCTGTCGCACCACTGTATCCCAACTTAAAAATCAAGATGCCAGCACTTCTTGGCAGCTTTCAAAATGCAGAGAACTTCTAAGCCCGGTAATTGTACCAGTCCACAAATTGTTTCTGTGTACAAATGGACAGGGCTTATGTGGAGATGAACACTGCAGCTCTGCTAAATTCAGGCGGCTTCAGAAGTGAATAATTTGAATGCTTTGGGCACTCCCTAGAAGATCACTAATTATATGAATAAAGCTATGTTGTTCCCACGTATTAGGATTACGCTGCTCTAAACACAGCGAGAAGAGAATCAGGCCTGGAGATTCATTATGGAGATGCTGCTCAGCTGGATGGTACACACATTGTAGGCAAAGGATTTCAGGGAGATTTAATTTCTCCAAAGGGAGCCCAGCTTGACAATGTTTTACCTCTTAAGTACGATTGCACAGCAATTAGCACATCCAGCATTTAGCACCCTGCTTTCCCCTTGGGAGCACGGGTGGGAGGAGGAGCAAATCCAAGTAGAAGAGCCTGGGCACTGGCAGGATCGCAACCACACGGGACCTGATCCATTCACCTCTTTTGAAGCCTCTATGGCACACTTTCCTCCACACAGACACCTAAAATAAAAGGGGATTTATGAGATTTTGTCCACAGGCAGCAAAAGCCGCTATCGATTACTGCAAGGCTCTTAAACGAGAGTAATTCACAACCCTATGCGATTCTGAAGGCAAGCTCTAATTTAGTATCATTATGTCTTCATGCCCCCACACATTCCACTGTCTCATTCACTGAGCTTTTATTGGGGTCTGGATAATTTATGGCTAGATATGCTGACTTTTATCTGACCTATTTTTAGCTATTCTTGCTTTTTACATATTTTTTTTCCTGCCATCACAACTGGCAATTAAAGTAAAGAGGGTTTCTTTAAAAAAATACGATAAAGTCCCATCCAGCTTTAAGCTTTATTTCTTCTCTTTTATGTGCTGGAGAATGCATTTGTTATTACCACAGCTTTTTGAGGGCAGGAGTTCATGATAAAAACACTTCCCCCTGATTTTATTTCTTTCCTTTTTTCTTCCAAAGCATATGACTTTGACCCAGAATCTCCACCAATGACCCTGCCTGGGTTTCACAGCCGCAGAGTACTCCCAGCTCACTCCAGTTCCCATCTGTAACTGAAGTCCAAAAACTTTGGGAGCCTTTTCCTACCAGGATTCAAGTGTCCTCTGTTCTCAGCAGCTTCAAAGGAGATTGTTGATGGACACTCCTCAGCTTCGGACCCCAGAGTTTTCAAAGCATTTTGGTGCAGAGAGAAAAGTTTTAACGTGGGGACTATTTTTGTATATATTTTTTTAAAGAATGTTTCTTTTCTAATAATATAAATTTAAATAATATTTTGTGTTTATAATTTAATTCCATATTCATAAATATTCTATATATTCTATTATAATAGATTACATACTGCATATGCCATGCACACCATACATAATTTTATTTACAGCTAAAGTGTTATTATTTAAATGTTTTATATTTTTAATGTTTCAGACATTGGAATTATTTATTGGAAAAAATGAGAGAAATGAAAGAAAGGTTTCAGACCTAGAAGGCCGAAGATGTCCTTGTGCCCTTGAGCCTTTGTTTGCTTTTTCCAGTAATAACAGTTGATCAGCCTTTTAAAAAAAGAGCTCGGACCCTCTAGGTAGCTATTTTTTGTGATGTTTGGGTTAGAAGTAAGGCCACAGGATGGTGTAAATCAATCCCATTGACTTCAAAGCTATTATTTCCCAAACTTTTTCCACTGAACAGTTTGGTCCATGAAATCTCTCTCAAGGAGAGATGCCTGGGCCTTTGCTCCCAGACTGTGGGTCTTGGGCACTGCATCTCCATTATTTCACTTGTGTTCTCCAGGAATAAGCCAGGGGTTTCATGGGCTGGGATGTCCAGCCAGCAGCTAGCAGGGTTGGCAAGTGGAGTGTGGTGACATTGCTGTGGCATTGAGGGAGCAAGCTCTGCTACTGCCCTAGGGAGCCCAGGAATGGACAGATAGAAAAGAGCAGTTTGGCATCAGCTAAGGATACCATCTAATCCCTGCAGTGAGAGACTTGCACACTATGGCTGAAGATGGACGCTGTCTAGAAACACAAAATTTACCACAGGACAGGGAGATTTTGCTGGGATCCAAATCATGTGCAAGGATTTGGCATTTTTTGCAGAACTCATCATGCAGACTTTCCAGTGTCTTGCCTTGGTGGAGCTCTAGGCACTCAGAAATATTTTGTTTGGTTCAGGACTTTAGACTGGTTCCTCACTGCCCCCTTCTTCAGCTTTTCTGTTCACTCCCCACCTCTGAAAATGGAGGCAAACCCCAAATTCTGGAATGCCTCACTCCAACCCTCCCATGTTAACTCTCAAAAAGTTCTGCTATTCTGATGTTTTTCTGCTGTATTTCAGACAAATGTCATTGTGGTAATATTTTCTCCATAAAACAATTCCAGTTTCTGGACGTATTTTTAGACATATATTGTTCACAGCTATTAGATCGCTACCATTTATTTTCCCCTCTGCATTTTTGGTGAGATTACCTTGTTTGATTTATGAACATATACATAGCATGGTGTAATACTGTAAATATTACTTGTAATTGACTGTGCTACTGATATAAATATTGTAGATGAATAGAAGATTGTGAATTGGATATACTGAACTTATGCAACTTCCAAAGTGTCAAAACCCCATCACTTGACTATCCCCAAGTTTTTGGTGAGCCATGGGCTGAGACTGCCAGAGGTGACTGCCCTGTGCCATACCCCTGGGTGTGCCAAGTGTCCTGCGGGGATTCCTCATTCATCCCAGCCCTATGGAGGAAAGCGATGGATGCTGTGTTGATGTTCCGTATTAGAGCTGCACAGATTCACCAGCTGCATTCCCACACATAACAATGATGACAGGGCCGCTAATGAGAACCAAGGATCACGAGGTAGATTTCCCCCACCTCCCCAGCCAACATGAAAAATCATAAGACTGGATTTGGAAAAAACCACAGGGTTTTAGAAACCACGCCTGTTGGTTGTTTTCACAGATGAGTTTCCTTCAAGCAGCTTTCCCCGCTCATGAGGAGATACAATTATTTTAGTTTATGTTTTGGTTAAGAAGGAAAAAGTCCCTAAACTGCTGAATAGCCACTGGGCCCCAGGAGCTGGGGCTTTTGAGTAGACACTACAAGAGGGCATGAGTAGAAGGTAAGTTATGTAGAATATACCATATGTTTAAGCAACACAGCAGGTCTCTCACCACTCTGCACATAAAATATAAAACCAAAAAAAATTATAACATAAACACTGTAATCCCACAACACAGAAATATGAAGAGGAAAATACATGGCAACTGCTTACTCTTGCATCTGCCTGCTTACTGTGTTTGCCTGGCTGCAAGACACACTACACAGGCTATTGTATCAGGTGTACATGCTCGACTGGCAGGCAAAATCTTGCCTATCTGGAATACACAACAAAATCACCATAAATAAATAATACACTTTAAAAAAGAATATAGCCTTAAGTCATCTGATACCATCTGATTAGAGCAGCCAAATGCTGTATTTAAAGGGGAGAAAAAATGGCATTTTCTTGCTGGAGATAAAGGGGAGTTACTTGGGAGACCATGTTAGGGGAAGCTCCCTAGCAGTGGCTGCAATTGCTGCAATCTGTGCTCTGCGGAAAGCTTATAGACAAATAAAAGGGAGTGAAAAACTGGTGTGCACCTGTCATCAACAGGATTGCTCTTTTAGGTTATATGGTGCTTTTCTGCTAGATTGTACTGGCTCTTTTCGTATACATGATGTTTGCCTTCTAGGTTATATGGAGGTGCAGGGGCAAGTGAAGCTGTTGCACTCCAGCATCACTCAGAGATGGCAGTTACCCAGAACACTAAAATTACAGTCATGGGTGATACAACAGGTCCAGGCCTGCTATGTGCCCTGAAAGCACTTTTTTGGGTGCTCCAGTTGGCAGGACAGGCTGGTAGCAGGTGCTGGGGTGGGGGAAATGGAGTGGTTTGGGTTCATGCCACATGCAAGAAGCAGGCTCACCCTGCATGGCAGCCAGGCTGGGAGACTTGTGAGCAGCGTTTTACTGGAAATCAGCCCAGGTCAGATAACATCAGGGGCAGGAGGAAGGTTAGGCTGGCCTCACCACTGTGATAACTGCACACGCGCTCTTCAGGGAGAGGAGGTCTACCCCCTCGCACCCTGTGCCAGCCTTTCTCAGTTGGGCTAACCACAGCCCATAAATTAACTGGGCATTTTATTACTTTTTAATTAACAATGCACTTGTATACAATGTACTTAGATACCTAAAAATGGTATAAATAATGAATGCGAATGGCAGCAATTTATCAGTGCAGCAAGATTTAGCTGGATCAGTATTGATCCCTCTTTATAACTACATTTTCTTACAGGCAAAAGATAACATATTTCATACTCATGGAGTGATTAATTACTCCTCAAAGTAAATCAATACTAACCGCCCAAGCAATATAACCCATTAGTTGTTTTTAAAACAAATCAACCAATGTGATCTTCTCAGAACTGATTTTGGAGGGTTATTTACATTTCTAGGTGTTAGTAATTTGTGACAAAGGCATCTTTGGCACTGAGAACAAGCACTTCATTAACTAATTTGGCTTACAAAGCAGCTCAGTGGCTGGTATAGTTCATTGAAAGTTCAGATTTAAGCTGATCAGAAATGCAATTCTTTTAAAATTTGAAGTGAATCAATCAATTAATAAGCAAAAAACTTGCTGAAGAAAATATTTGTTTCAGCGGGGAACTAAGAGGTTTTTTTCAACTTTGAGAGATTTTAAGTACTTGTAAAAGATAAAACTGAGGCTATGTTAAAAACAAGAACGTATTTGTGAGTTATTTTTGCTTGATTTTAGAATCCTGAAATGAAGCTCTCCATTGGACATAATTCCTACAGGCTCTTTTATTTTTAATTATTTTTGGGCAATTCAGCAGAAGCTGATGCAAATCCACGCAGCATTTCTGGATAGCTGAATTCCCTTCTTTTTTTTTCTAAAAAAAGGTTTGGCTAAGAAAACCAGCACTACAATTTAGATGTGTTTGAATAAGAGAGAGGAGAACCTTGTGTTCTTTCCTCCGAAAGTCTTCACTTGCTTTGTGCTGAGGATATTATTAGGACATTGCTGTCCTATAGGAAAAATCCTAAACCAAGCTCAGGCCTTACTGAACCCCTTTGCAAAAGGAGACTTTCTTTAAAGTGCCTTTGCAAAGGGAGACTTTCTTTAAAGCTCAGGAAAAAGGACGGAATTGAAGGGGAGGAGAGGACAGACCCATCTCTCTGCAGAGCAGCAGCAGAGCCATGTGCTCCTGTCACAGCTGGACTGCACCTCATCTAACATCAGGTACCTGAAAGCTGCCGTGTGCCTCTGACCAATTTGCCCCAGGCTCCCTTTGATCAGAGAAATAAAATGAACACTTTTAGGAAGAGGATTTTCTGCCCTAAATTGGGTGATAGATTTACGCTGAAAAGAAACTCACCCTGGGCTTGTTGACCATGGAGGCAGCCCAGTGTGATCAGTTCTGATGGTAATACCAGCACTTGACAGGGTGACCTCCGCTCGTAACACTGATATCTTTGTTCCTGTTCAAGTTTGCTCCTGAAATGCCCATTCTAATCCTTGGTTTTACCAGCATGACTACTTACACTGAGCTCAGTGGGAATCACATCTGAAAATAACTCATCCAACTTGAGCTGTCCAGGGGAGTGAGAGATGGTGCTCACCACCTTCAGTGCCACTGCTTCTGCAGGTCAAGCATGCAGGCAGGCAGTGCTCTGCTTAATCTTGTCAAGCTTCCTGGAAATTTATGCTACTGCAGTGTAAAAGCCCATTTCTGCTGTCCCTTGAGGCATGAGGAATGACTGCATCGAGAAACCACAAACTGGGCCCTGCTCTTCCAGAAATATTTGGTTGTTTTGTGCCAGGTGACACAAAAAGCTGGGGGTAAGAGGAAAGGGATGGTTGTTCAACATCTCATGTCAGCACTAGGGAAGGGTTTAGAGACAGAAGAGGAAACCCATAGCCAAACTGCAGGTAAGGCTATGTGCCTGGTTCCATGTTTGGAACCAGGAGCAGCAGATGGAGCTGCTATTTGCAGCTCATCTCTTCTGCTCACTCAGACCTTTTATCTGGGAATGCCTTCAGCAAGCTCCTAAGCTCTGGATGAGTTAGAGTCTATCAGCTAGAGAAACACCCAGACATGATTTAAAGGCTTCGCACACAGGTTCTAAGGAAGCACTTTCACTGGTTAATCACTTGTGCTGTTAAAAATTCTGTCTTATTTCTGCTTCCAATTTTTCTGGTGTTAGCTCTCATCCGCTAGTCACTGCCCCCACAAGGTTAGAGAGCTACCTGTTCTCAAACATCTGCTCTGTACACAGACACTGCAGACATTAAATATTAAGATATTAACTAATTCTAATTTTCTGTTAGATAAGTCTCGTGGACTGAACAACTTAATTCTTCACTCCTTTTATGGAGCAGATGGCTGCTTACAGTCTCAGAGGCTTGGTTTTGGTTCTCTCCTATGGGCTAGATGCACATTTAGCACTTTTACAGGATGCCAAACGGCTGGAGTCCTTGGGGTTTTTATGTCAATGAAAATCTTGAGCCCCAAGTAGGATGAAGGACACCGTTTTCACAGCCAACCAAAAACTTGAGGTTTTTCATTTGTAAAATTAGCAAAAGAAGCCAAAGGTCTGAGGTTAGGAGCCAGTTTCCAACTTGTCCATCTGAACTGGAAGATTCCAAGTACAGCAGCCTTTGAGACCAACTATGATTTATATTCTTCTTCAGGTTTCACTCTGCAACTTCAGGACTAGACCATCCATAAACTTCTTCTGTGGCACCATGACAACCTGTTGATCCAGCCTTGATGGTGTGTCCGAGGAACCCCCAAAATGTGAGACAGCCCTTTCCGTTGGGGTTGTGAAAGGGAAATGTGATATGGGTGGTTTGCAACCACAAACAACACTCATGATGTAAAAGCAAGAACTGATGTGTAAAAGCAGGCATGGAGCAAAACAGGTTGAAAACCATGGCATAACCTAAACTCATGGCAGAGGCAGATGTCTTTCTGTGCTGCACTGCCCCAAACTCTGTTACAGATGGTTGAGAAGGTGCTGTCTGACTGCCCTTGGTTTGAGCAACATCCCAGAGTGCTTTCCTCTGCAGTTCTCTGAATGGCTGCACAAATTGAGTGCTGTCATAGCAAGCAGTGGACTGGTAAACAGACTGCTTGGACATTGCCTAGTGGTGCCCCTACACATGCTCCAGGGTCCTGCTTTTTGTACAAATATCCTGTTTTCCTCAAATTTCCAGAGAGAAAATAACTACTTCAGCTTCTGTTTTGCAGCTGTGGCTGAAGGGACACTCAAACCCTTCAGTCTTGGTTGCATCTCTGGGGTTTGTGCCCCTGCACTGTCCCTGGTAGTCTCCAGACAAGAAATTGAATTGCTCTTGTAAATTAGTTCTTGAAGCACAGGAGATAAAGAGTGTCTTTGTGAACACAAATCTCAGACATGCCTCAAACATTTGTTTCAGGACACAAAAGCTGTCTGCTTGGGCAAGGTTGAACCATCAGAGAAAATGTGAGTGCGCATGTCTCTGGGTGTGATGCTGTAGCTTCAAACTACATTGTGTTGCCCCTCAAGAACACCCAAGGTTGATGAGGGAACCCAGGTGGGAGGGAATCTCCCCTCTTCACTGCAGGAGGAAAACCAAAGGCCAAGGAAAGAGATAGGATCAAAACAGTGGTGAGGATCCACCTGAGCATCCACTCCTGCAAAGATGATCCTAAGGGGAAGACCCCAGATGCTGGGGCGAAACAGCCCATCTGCATTTGAGAAGCAGCACCTTTGACCTGGCCAAAAAGGAACAAATGAATGAATAAAAGACTAACCCAGTCTGCATAGTCCTGGGACAGGATCACATCCAAAGCTCATCTCTTCCCAGACTGGGGTGTGAACTGAGATATAAGATTCCGGTTTGAGCTGCTCTCAAGCAGAGACGTCAGGCACGCTGGCTAAAGGCTTTAGTTTTTTACTGCAATGACACTGACTGCCAAATCAGCTGAGCTGGGACAGCAATCTATAATTGACTACAGAGGCATGAGGTTATAATGATTTACCCTTTTTCTGAAGCATGCACATAACCTCTGCCAATTAGCCAAAAGTTAGAAAGATTTTTATGACAATATGTCCAGAGGGAGGAGGCACTTGGATGGGGTGAGGGGGGATTGTGACTGCAAATTACCATAGCCCAAATTGCAAGTCATAGGAGCTTGAGATCCAATGATGCAAAGAGAAAAGGATACAGTGAATAGGTTTGCTCACAAAGGAGCAGGAAGCACACAGGTTCCCAGCCGGAAATGGGAGGCAGCCTGGCACAGACTGGAGGTGGTGAATGGGGTTTTGCTGCTGGGTTGTAGGCATGGCGCTGCACCCTTCTTTCTTTACCATCACACAGCATCTACACAGGACACGTGTAGTTCATGGCAAACAGAAACAGATATAATGACTGGAATCTGTGCTTTCCTATGGGAAACCATGGGGCTGATGCCTGAGACTTGGGCCAGTGTCATGGCAAGCTCAGTGTTGGGACAAAACCAGCTGGCCCAAAGTAGCAGCTCCATCACAGCAGTAGCCAAACAGAGTTTCTTCTCCAGGGGATAACTGAATAACTCTTCTCCACACAACCTGAATAGGGGAAGTAGCCTGGAGTGAGTATTCCCATGCTGAACACAGATACAGGTCCAAGGAAATGACTAGCAAATGCTAACTCACATGCAGTTTCCCGGGACCCAGGGAGGAGACAAGGGTCCTTCTCCTTCCATCCCTCCCACTTCCCTCTCCCTCACTCCCAGCTCTGCTGCCCTGCACCTTCCCTTATGGCTGCTGAACCCCACTATGAGTGTCTTTGGAGAGAAAACCACCTCCATCAGACAATACACAGGAACAGTTTTCTTCCAGTGTCATGAGTTGAATGAGCTCATCCAAATCTCATAGAGCGGTTATGCCACAAAGGAAGGATCTGGGCTGCCTGGTGTGAACAGTGGCAGATGATCAGTCGCCCACAAAACCTCATGGAGATTTGCTGTTGGCACAAATTCGGGGCAGTGAGGGAAGTATGCAGGTGTATGCCAGAGAGCACATGGGTTCAGGTTCTTGGAGTCTGGCTTATACTTCTTCCTTGGATGCTATGCCTAAAGAAGGCTGCAAAAAAGCAGTTAGGGACCTTTGTTATAAGATCTGAGCAGATCCCTGAGTGTAGTAAGTGTGAAAAATTATAACCTGTCTATTTCAATGCCTCTCAGATTCCACTATGCTGAACAGCCATTTAAATCAATGGTCTTAGCTGGGTATTGATCAGACCTAGTGGGTGTAAATCTGACCTTGACCCTCTTTAATCTTTTTGTGTTATCCACAACTTCATCAGCACAGAGCGAAGACTCAGAGGGTGGACTTTGGGAGCCCGGGTTTGACAGCATGTACCGTATTCTCCACTTTTCGCATCCAGCTGCACTGAAAACGTAAAGCACAGGCTTGCATTTTAGACGTTCATAGGCTGCATCTAAAATATATAACAAATATTGCAATATATATTGCAAATATTGCACCAAAAGGAAGCAATTCCAGCTTCTGGACCTTCCTGGCCACCATATTAAAAAAGCTGCAGAAAAAGGATAGGTTAATTACAAATGCAGGATCTTGACAGCTTGCAAAGTTGTGAGAGGAGTTCTGTCTTTGCTGAATGCGCCACACTCCCCTCTTGGCCATAGCAGTCATTGCTGCCTCTGGCTGAGCCAACACAGTCATACAGAGAGGATGATACACTGTGTGGACAAGGAAAGGGAAAACATCTGATGCTTTGTTCTGCTCATGAAGCCAGTCCAAGTTAAAAAAAAAAAAGAAAGAGCTAAGCCAGCTTCTCAGCTCAATATAGGAAGCCCCCTCTTTCAGATCTCTTGGCTCTGCGTGATTTTTACTCCACCTCTTGTGTTTACTATCATATTGGGCACAAACATATTTGTTACTAGGAGGAGTCCCGGGCAAGATTAGCAATTTAGAGAGCCAGAGCAGAGCAGGCTCAATGTAGAGATTGCTTTGACTACAGATTTAGGGTTGATGGCAGGAAGGGCTCAGCACCAGATCCATGTGGAGGAGCCAGGCTTTGAGCAGCACCACCAAAACTGCAGTGTCAGTGAAGTCTGCAGCCCATGCTCCTGCAGTTCCCATCCAACCCACAATGAGTCCTGGTCCCCTGATGCTAAGTCTTGTGGAAGTCAGGCAGCAAGGAGCCTTCCAAGGTAGCCGTGAGGGCATGCCCACACAACAGCCTTGAGGAACTTTCCAAAGGCCACAGTCAGAGAGCACAGAACAGAAATGTTTAGTCTGTGTTGGATGATCTTACCCTCTGGATGGCATCAGCAGCAGAGAGTAAACTGCTTTGCTGCAGCTTGTATCCCTTGGGTCTCCACACATCGAGCTAATTTCTCTCTGTTGAGACTGCCCTCTGGGCTTGTGCAGGGATCTTTGCATGGTGTGATGCCATCAGTCCTGCCATGTGTCAGGCACATCTGGCTGCTCAGGCTGCCTGCCAGGGAATTAGGACTGCACAGCACTAGCTTTCATGTGAGCACACAGGGTTTTGAATGCCTTGCTTCACGCAAGCCTAGACATGGCCTCTTTGACCACTGGGCAAATGCTTTAGAGGGGATGCTCTATGTGAGAACAGCCAGATCCTATCTGTGCTGTTGTGGAAAGGATTTAGGACTCAGCTGGACAGGAATAATTCATTTTGAAAAAGCACACTGAAGGGAAAGTATGTACCATGGTGCTTCTTCATTGTCTCATGAAAGGAAATTTATACCATACCCCAGGAGGAGCTAATGCCCTCCTGGGCCACATTTGCACAAGTCTGCGTGGGCTTCTGCATACATATGGAGCAATCTGTGCTCACATGGAGTGTATCTCTGCTCTGCCATGGCAGCTTGGTTTTGGCTTTTACAGATGCCCAGCCAAACGGTGCAAGATGGTCCTCACCTGGTATCAAGCTCCCCAGCTGCAAGAACCTCCTCTGGATTTCAGAGGCTACAGAAATGTCAATCTTTGATCCAGCCATGTTTGTTTTCTTTGGGTCCTGCTCCCTAACTAATTAGCTGTTGTATTTACTGGAAATAAGAGACACATTCCTGACAAACGTGGCAGTGCTGTGTTCAATGGAGCCTCTCATGGAGGTTAGAGTGGGAGCATTTCTTGAACAAACAAGTTTCACACTGCACCATAATCTTCAAACTAAAGTGAACCACTGGCTCCAAATAGCAGCGGGGATTGTGACATGCGTAATTTGCATAAGACCTTCACTAAATAATCGTTAGGAGGCCAATGAATATAATAGGGGCTTGGATCTTATCAGGTTTGATCTCAGAAGCACTCACAGAAAAAAAATCCACATGAGCAAAACTCTTTGTCTTCTTCAGTTCAATTGCTACTTTCATTTGTCTTTAATAATATGGTATTTGCTCACTCTTAGACAGCCGTTTGCAAGGCTGTTCGGATCCAAGGCTAATTTGCTCAGACACTTGGCTCTCCCAAACTAATCACTAAAACTCCTGGTACACAGAGTACTTTTCTTGAATGTTAAAGCATTTAAAGCATTTTTTCATTTTTTCTTTTTTTTTTTTTTTCTGGTCCATGCTTTGAGTAAGTATTTACACCTATTCCGAGACAGCTAAAAACAAGCTAATGCTTCCACTGGGGAATGTTTTACACCTCGTTACACAGGTGGAAATGGCACATGGGTAGCTGGGCCATGCTATTTCCAGTAGGTCATTTTCTTGTTCTGGTCAGTGCTCAATTTAGGCCAGCCCTGCCCTGCAGAGGTATGTGCGACCATGCCACTGGTTCTTGCCTCCTATTTCTGGGGGCTGCTTCTGGATTTGCAAAGCCTGGAGCTATTTTTGATCTCATTTTGGCCGCAGAGTAAAGGCAAGGGCTCGTCATACATGGCCTCTTACGGGTGCACCAGCTTGGAAATCCCAGCAGGGAAAGATCTCACAGGTGAGTCAAGGGCTTGTCTGACCTGAAATCACCCACAGTACAACAAAGGCTTGCCTGGTATTCACTGTCTCTCAGTACACAAAGGAGAAAATCAGCTACTGTCATGTCCCACCACACGTGATTCCTTGGGCACCAGCCCTTTGAACATCATTAGCATCCATAGCTGCAGATTAGACTTGTTGGTTTTTTTTTCCCAGAGGGCATGAGACTGCTTCTGAATGGTAAATCTGTGTTTTGGGTTGTGGCTACTGAACAGCAGGTCTCTTTCTTCCTGCCTTGCTGTGAATGGTGAGAAAGCCTCAAGCCAGAAGAGATCATTACGTTTTCTCCTTCAAGCTCCAGAATACAGCATACCGTGTCTGTTTGACATCCAGCACCCAGGAACTGATGGCATCATCAGACAATGATCTGCCTGGATCTGAGGAGATGGAGCGCAGTCCCCTCCCTAGAGCAGTTGCTTACCTTCACAGTTATGGGGAAAACAAAAACCCTTTTTCCTAGCTGGAGTTTGTCTGGCCTTTCCCTCCAGCACCAGTTGCTATGCCTTGTGCTGATAGATTAAAGACCCCTTTATATGACGGGTTTGGTTGCGTGTTTTCTTTTCAAGGGAAGGTACTTACGTGCTATAATGTCCTTTCAATATTCTTTCCGATAAGCTAAACAGCACAAGCTGTGTAAGCCATTTCTTCCAGCCCATGTATCATTTTTGTGGCTGTTTTTGGCACCTTCCTCAATTTTTCAACTTCCTTCTGAAAACGTGGGCATCAGAACAGTACTCCATGTTCCAGCATTGGGCTCGTCAGCTCAGACACTGTCTAATCAGCAGGACCATTTCCAGTGTCAGTGTCTTGGAGAAGAGAGAGGGGGAGGGAGGAAGAATCCCTGGCAGCAAGCTACACTTCATCAAGGGCCCTCTGCTTTGGGATTCACGCTCATTTTCCAGCTACAAAACCCAGCCTCTGTCAGAGCACATCTGTTTTCACAAGCTGTCTTGCACAGAAGGGCAAGAAGAACCTCCAGGACTCCTGTTTGGGCTGCCCTGGGCTTCAGCTGGTTTTATGTTTTCTTCTGCACCATGCAAATACACATACAGAAGGCCTGACAGTCACATTTTATAAGCCTTAAAAATCAATTGTCTGACCTAATCCTGCTCTCCTCTCCCCCCTGGCTCTGTAAGAGGTAAGCCTGAACAACTGTAAGTCTCAGGACGCTGTCCTTAGGCAAATTTCTGCCTGCCTGCATAGCGCTGCACAGCTTACAACTGAACAAGAAGTTATTTATAGCAATTCCCATGTCCTCAGCAGCTCTTTCTTTTGTGGATAGTGTCACCACTGCTTTACTGCCCCTGTAATCACACCAGGCCTGAGCAATTACACTGGTTTGCAAGCCATCTGGGTGCAACCCAAGCAGCGTAGGAACAGATGACTGTGGTTGTTGGCATCCCTATATGCAGCAGGGAGGCAGGGACTGCAAAGGTGCCATTGAAAGCTGACTGCAGCGACATCCTCTCCACTTCTTGCTGCTCAAGCAGGGTATCTCATTGCAAATGAAAAAAAGCACAAGGTCCTGTGCTTTGCTTTTGGCCCTGCTGCACTTCTGCAGCTTCTCCCAAACTCTCACATTCAATTGCTTCACCAGTAGTCCTGATAAAATAGATGTCACTGATAAAGGCTCTTCTTATTCCCTGGACCTAAGACTTCCGGGTTACCATGCAAAAAGTCAAGCTCTTCACAGTGCTACATGTTTAATCAGTTCATGAAAAGACAGCCTATCCAGAATGACAACCAGAGAAGTCCTCCCAATACCACACTAGCAGTTGCATGCACAAGCAAAACTGTATGGCTTTGCAAAGCACTAGATTACACCAGCAAAGCAAGTGAAGTAATATATTACAAGATTCAGGCTTTTCTAGTGCTTTCCTAGAGTGGAAAACACTTTCAAATTTAGTTTCATGAACACCACCCTAGTCATGGATCACCTTCTACTACCCACCATCAGACAGCCTCTTCTCCTTAAAAGCTCTTTTTCTCACAGTGGTCTTATTCTTTCAATGTAGAAATAAGGCCTAAAATAGCATGTTTTGGAATGTGTTCTCTTCCCAGTTATATGAATGTAAACTTCAGGTTTCATCCCCTTGACACTTTTGCTATTGAGTCCGGGTTTGCGATGGAGCAACCAAACCATATGGGGACTCAGCCCCAGGCCTGCATGAAGTTAAAGCTGTTGCTGAGACCTGTCAAGAAAGCCACACACTTCAGTGGTTGCTAATCATGGAACAAATGACTGAATACTTCAGATCTAGCCATCTACCAGAATGGTCACCAAAGGGAACGTTGAAGAAATGTTTGAAGACCATTCTTCCACTGAAGACCAAAGTGGAAAAAAATCTTTGGAAGTGAATCCAGATTTTAGTGCAGGTTTGATGTACATAGTTGTGAGTGCAGGCTCTGGCTCTACCTGTTGGAGCAATGTGAGATTTTATTTTTTCTCCCATTTTCTCCACCTTTATGGAGCTGAGGATTACAAAGCTTAGTGCACACAGGTGCTCTGGGAACAATTGCAGCCTGGGCTAAGTTCAAGATATGCCCAAAAAACATTACTCATCCCTGCTAGACATTTTTATGGACCTCCTCAACACATCCCTTGAGTGTCTTACAAATATTATCATACAAACCCTCACGCTTCCTTCCTCTAAGAGGCTGTTATTGCCTAGACTTTGAAAGTAAGGAAGCTACGGCTGAGAGGTGAATAAACTGGCCAAGATCACATAGGAAATATATAATCCTTGTGGTCTGGACACCCCTGAGCAACAAAACCTTAACTTGGCTCCTTGCCCATGGCAAATAAGAAAGCGGAAAGGTTAGAGTCATGCTTTTAAAGGACAGTTTCCACCATGTCATGGAGGAGCAGCTTTGCTGGCCCATGCATGGAGCAGCACAGGACTGGTGTGTCACCATCCCTATATTGTGACATGGATCCCACAGACATGCAGCAGGATGACAGCTCTCCCCATGCAGGAGTCCCAGTGCAATTGTCCTAGGAGTATGGTGGAGCCTTCTGCACGTTAATTTTATTTTTATGAGGACTATTACAAAGACAGGTGCCTTCCTATCCAGCTGGGTAAAAGGGCAACCTAATAAACCCCTCTGCATGCCCTACAATGGCTTTGTTCTGTTTAAAACTGGCACCGGTTTAAAGTTCACTAACTCAATTTCTTCTCTGAGATGACAGTGAAAATGGCAGCACTTGGAGGAATTACTGGCTGGAGCACAAACTCAGGCTGTCTGATTTTCATTAGCACTAACAAGCATCAAGCAGTGACGTCCTGCTTAGGAAAATGACTGTACCTCTAAGTATTCATCCCAAATGGATGCTCTAGCAGAACAACAGGCTCTGCAGCCTTGGCTTTCTCAGCTCTGCAAAGGGACTTAACTCTCCTGGGGTTTTTCTCCTTTTGGTGTGTTTTGGAGAAGATGACATTGGATGACAAGCCTGCATACGGTTTGGAGTCTGCTTTCCCAGCTCCCCCAGTCATGTCAGAAATCTATTTGGTTCTTTATTTAAAACAACCCATGGCTCCTGGAGCTGTAAACTATATGTAAAATCTCTCTTTTTTTTTTTTTAAGATGACTTCTGTGAGTCTCTTATCACTGCAAGGACCACTGAAAAAGTGAAAAACACTCCAGCCCTATGTAGTGCAGCCAGCCAGGAAAAGTACCCCTCATATGTTTGTCTTAAAAATACCCAGAGATGTTTTTCCCCCTTGTTAATCTCAAGGTGCTGTGGGGTCTGACTTACAGTGTTTGGGTGTTTTAGAACTTCTGGGAGGAGGAAGCCAACAAGAGGCCTGGGAATTGGCTTCTGGTGAAGTTGGGGAGATGACAAAAAGATGCTAAAATTAAATGCCAGCAGCTCAGGCAGGTTCCTGGTGCTGCAGCAGGAGCTGTTGCTCTGCCTGCAGAGGAAGGGCTGGGTGCCTGCCCTCACCCCTCAGCTGAGACAAGGGCGCTTTACTGACCCTGCACCTCTTGGCTATCTGCCCCCCTACTCTTTCACAGAAAAGCCTGTGCATGGTGCCACATGGAGCAAAGCCCTTAGGTATTCACTGCCTGCAGCCTGGCTGACATATTCCCCTCTTTGTAGGTGGAGATGCCAAGGAGATGACTGGAACAAGTGGGAGAGAAAGGGAGGTGGGTCCATCTTCTGCTGTAGTCCCACTTTGACCACTATGTTTGGTCCACCAAGCTTGCACCCTCAGCTGCACGCATTCAGGGGTCCCAGAAGTTTGTTAATTGAGCTGAATTGAGGGAATTTGTTACTGCACATCAGTGAAAATCAAAGAACTGCTTACAGAAAGCTGTGTGAGCTCTCACCCTGCTTTTCAGTCAGCAGCTGTGGCAGAACTTCCCCCTGAGGCTGCTGCCCATCCCACCAGCGCTTGTCTCACCTCAGGGTGAGGGGTGATTTATGGTCTCCACCACACACCATCACTAGATCTCCAGAGCAAACCTGCTGAGCTCTGCAGGTCTGGCACAGTTCATGTTCGCGGCTCATCTCTGCCAGCAGCCACTGACATTAGTTTTCACTGACAGCCATAGCTCACACTGGAGTCCAGAGAAATGAGGCCGTTGCACCTTTCAAAGCAGTGTGGTAACTGCAGGGACAGTTTTATTCTCTCAGTAGCCAAGCGAGCAAGAGGCAATAAATAACATCTCCATCCAGGGGAAAGGCAGATGTTACATCTAACGGGGGAATCTAGCCATGGTGGTGAGTAGCAGGACTGGCTTCCACGAATAGACTGGAGAGATGAATAATAACACATATATCTCAGCTAAACGGCAGCCATGAGAGGGAGGACTTGGATCTATATGTTTTTCAAGAGCATATCCTTAGATGAAGAATATTTAGTGACAGTCCAAGGGGACAGCAGTCAAGAAACTGATGTTTTTTCAATATCTCTTAGTAAGAAAAATAGAGTCCATGTAGATATACTGGAAGTGATAAATGCCAAGTACGGAAATGCCTGAAGAGTCTGAACACAGACAAAGGAGCCAGGATGGAAACAGTAAGTTTGCCTTGTGGTGAGTGGCGGGAAATGGCTTATCAAAGGGCTTTAATCATTCATGTTGAAGTAGTACCAAAGAAAAAATCAAAGACCAGAGTACCAGGCTGTATACATCATGCGAGATCTTCCCTGCACTAAAAGTTGGTAGTTTAATGTAGCAAATGGGAGGTGAGGGATAGAGACAGGAAGACACCAGGGTCTAACAAGGGAGGATCTGGTAGCTCCTGCACTGTAGGACACATTTTGCTGTCAAGCCTTGGGCTTACAGAGGGCAAAAGTGATTTGCTTGGGCAGATCTCCTTCCTCCTGACAGTGAGAGGGAGCAGGGGAGATATTTGTGTGATGATGTGAGAAGGAAGGACCAGCATGCCCATTGCAATGACATACCTACACCATGCCCCTCCTTAAGAGCTCCACTCCTCCTCTCACAGAACTCAGTGAACGGCAGGGGATGAGCTAGCACTCATCTAAGCTGGGGGAGAGAGACCTACAGCCCTAGTCCCAGGGACATCCAGGGACAACCCACTTCTCTGGACTCTTGATTCCATATTCGGGACAATCTTGGGAGCTTATGATAGGTTGAGAGGCCACATTTGGAACTAAGTTGTTTTAGGCAATAGTAAGAGATCCATCCACATCAGATGTAAGTGCCAGTAAGGAAAGATGGAGGGGAGAAGCCACTCAGAAGCTTGCAACTCTCTTAAAGAGAGAGGAGAAGCAAAGCAAAGGGGAAAAAGCTTAGCAGTGAGAAGTGCTCTCTCCCTGTCTGCCATCAGGACACACGCTGCTGAGTGATGCAAGCAACACAACGTGCTGTCCCCCAGACTTCCTCCCTAGGGAGCTCCTCTTGAGCTGCTTTTCCCTTGGGGATGTCCGTGAGCCACGTCAGCACCAGTAAATAGATCCTGCATGAATCTGCAGGTGACAACAACCAGGCAAAATGTCCTTGGGATGTTAAAGCCCCAGGCTTTAACAGTGTGTGGATGCTGACCTGCCTCTGGAGCAGCTTGTGTCCCTCCTTTGTGTTATCCACCCTGCTCAGAAGAAGAGGACACAGTCCTGCTGGGATGTTTCCAGGATCATCCTCTGACACTGCCACCAGCTGCATGCCGTGTCCCACAGGCTCTTCCAGGAACCTGTGTCTGTGAATTCTGAACCACACACTAATTTGACAAGACATCAAGTGGGACACTGCCATTTTGGTTGTTGCACTAAGAGAATATTATCATCCTTAGAGACGAATACCTGCATCCCAAGTTCAGTTTGTATCAGAGGGCATAGTCCAAAGAACCAGGGTGGAAGTATCCCTATTTCCAGCTGTGCTGCCAAACATGTTACATGCCCTTGGTCTATTCATTCAAATTCTTCACCTCATTTTCCCCATGTATACTGGGGGGTAAGGAAGCCACCTCCCCTGAAGCTCTGCAGAAACATGGTCTATACCATGTAAAGCACACACTATATGGTGCAATGCAAGCTGAAATGCTTCTCTGCATATGTCTCCATTTGCACCAGGGCTCACTTGGAGAAGGCAAAATCATAAAGCAGCCAGTATGGAAGAGAGAGAAATCTAATATAACACATTTTTTAAGACAAGTATTTGACTTATAGAAGCCAACAAAGGATGTTTAATGACAGACTGAACATGTCCTCTGTCCCATGCTGATCAAAAAAAAGGTTGAAAAAGCTCTAATCAAATACTCATGAGCACTTTTTTCCTACTGTAAAAATGGAATTTAATTAAAAATGGAAAGGCAGAGGTTCAGCTGACTCAGTGGGACTTGGGCCCCCTCCTCCCAGAGCACTTACGGGCATGTTTTAAGTCCCAGTTGATGGCTCTTGGAGTATCAGCTACTGGCTGGCTCCAGAGTGGATTGCCCACCATGTTTAAGTGCTGTGCTGCTGAGGGATGGATTATGCTTAATATTAAGCATGTGCCAAGTACCTTGCCAATTCAGGGCTTTTCTGAGGAGATGCTGGTGTCATTGTTTCTCCTTAGAGCCTGTCCCTGTGCACATGTGAGCAGACACATCACAACAGTCTGGAAGAGCAAAGCGTTTTGCAATGTTTTTACAGACAGTAAATTCAGGACAAACTCATTTGATTTGAATGTTTTGGCACTTGAGAATGCAAAATTTTCCTCTGCTTTCCAGTTAGAATAATACCAATATCAAACTGCCTGTGGACTGAGCTCTCCTGCCTTCGGGGGAAGTAAGTCTATAAGTGGGCAAAGGCATTTGCAAGAGCCCAGTGCAGAGATGGGCCCAGCTCATCTGTAACACATCTATAGCTGCATTGCTTCTGGACCAATCCTGGCCCCAGATTGTCCTCACATATCCAGTGCACCAGCCCAGGGATGACAGAGGTTTATAGTAGAGGGCTCATTCTGCTGCTGGAACACCTCTTCTCAGACCCTTAATGGCTCATGCCTGTCGGATAGGGCCTCCAACCACAAAGGAGACAAACAGAATTAATAACTTGGACTCAGTCTCATGAACAGAGGCCCAGCTGCACAGTCATGCCAGAGGAGACCTGTGGGAGCCTGCAGCAGGACAGACAACCTGTAGGACACATGGCAAAAGCCCCAAAGAGCCTGCAGAGATTTCTCCCCAGGGTGATGGTACTGATGCCTGGAAGGATGCTGTACTCCATTCTCCTGTGCTGGGGTAATTTCAAGCCAGCCATTGTCTGTGTGCAGAAGATGTGTTTAAATCACAGTTGAAGGTGCTAAAATAGCAGGTAGCTGGTGGCTCTGGGTCCCAGGGTGGGATAACAGCCTGCATTTAAGCGGTCTAACTAGTAAATCAGACAGCCTTTCCCATGCTTTCTGCCTGCCCAGCTTGATACCGCTCCCTTCATGACCTGTGCTGCTGCTGAGCCAAACACTCAGACTCAAACCCCAACACCGTTGTCTGTCCTTGAGGAACACTGGAACAACCTGCTTGATGGGGAATGTCAAAATTAAGGCTGCCTGTATGCTGCTGAAATGTTAACGCTTCTGTTAACACACTTTATTGACTTGCTTTTAACACCACAGGTGGCTTTTCAAGAGCTCAGGCATGATTTAAATCACATCCACTCCTTAGTGCTTTAATTATGGAAATGGCCAGAGCAATGGAGTGCATTTCTGGAGCCACACTCTCATGAAAAGCAGGAGGGAGGTAAAGCTGCATGGTTTTGTTTTCTGAGCATGTATATGGAGATCACGAACAAGAATGGGAGTGGATGCCTCCCCACAACCTGGCTCAGATTTTCCCCAAAATTTTATTCCCATGTATTATGGGCATAAATGGACCCCATCATCCCCATGCAAGAGGATGTGATTCTCCTAGCCCTCAGTGCCTGTGGGGTTGCATCCAGCCCTTGGTTTCCACTACACGGCATCCAACATCACTCTTCCTGTGTATCTCCCACTGCCTGCTCCAGAGGCATTTCACAGCTTCTCCTGAGCCTTCCCCAGGCACGTTCCCCTCCATCCCCATTTCTCTCTTCCACCATCACTCAGTCTTTGAGGGAAAGCTTTTCTCCCCTGTTTTTATCTGCATACCATTCATCGCACTCAGCCCATGTGCTGTCATGCGAAACT
Source organism: Pezoporus occidentalis (assembly GCF_034315485.1). Taxonomy (NCBI): domain Eukaryota; kingdom Metazoa; phylum Chordata; class Aves; order Psittaciformes; family Psittacidae; genus Pezoporus; species Pezoporus occidentalis. Next base: position 1,046,800 of record NW_026914180.1, read on the forward strand.
GTGAGGAATGAACCAAGTGATAAAACAGCCAGAGCCAAAGCATGGAGGCTGCAAACCCCCTGGTTACATTTCAAAGCCATAAATTACACCTTCAGCAATGGGTTAAGTAGGTCATTAAATAGTGAAAAAAATGGAAAAAATGTTCAAAAAGCAGCACCCCTTCCCCTCCCTCCTGCAAGGGACCTAAATCACAGCCCTGTTACCTGTGTGCTGCGACATGGTCATTTATGCCAGGTATTTTTGGCATTGCCTCAGCTGTGGCTGTAAATCTGCATTACTCTGGCTAAACTGACACCCTGCCAGAAGTTTGTTATGGGATAAACTGAGTTTCCCTGCTGTGAGGATGTGGGGTGGCTGGCTGGTGCATGGTGGGGAGGATGGCAGGGGTTGCATGCGTCATATTGGCTTGAGTTGGAAAGTATCCATGTAGTCTCGGATCCATTTCCATAGCTGCTGTCAAGCTCAGGTGCTGGTTGACTCCGGAAAGTACCATCCCCTGGGCACAAATGTGGGAGGAAGAGGTGATGAGCATGTCCTTTGAGTTAACACAGGTAAGGACCAGAAAAGATTGGTCCATGGATACAGCCTGGTACTTTCCAGTAAGTTAGAGCTTATAAATCATTTTGACAAAATAATTAAGGCATGTATGTGCTGTAATTTATAATTCTGCCTCTCAATATTAATACCCTAGACCATAGTGCCTCCGGATACAGTGATGTACAAAAGCAAGGGAAAACCAGTCTGAGATACATCTGAAAAGACTGCTTTTGCCCTTGCAACATAAAGCCCTGAATCCAGAACAACTCCAGATAAAACTACTGCTCTGAATCAGCGCTGCTGTAGGTTGGGTGACTCCATTACAGCTGAGGTCTGCTAAGATCAGTCTCCATCATGAGTCAAAAAGTGGGCCTTGGTTGCCTGACTGCATCCTCTGTGCTACTTCAGTGGGAATCATGAGGATGACAGAATAAAAATGGATGGCACAAATAACCACCTTCTTAAAACCATACAGTGTTAGACCAGAGAGAAATCCTGTTGCAGAGGCAATTAAACAAATGCACACACGGACTGAGACCTACAGGTTTCAGTGATGGGCAAGCATCAGACCATCATTGTGTTCATCAAGTTCACCAGACCAGACCCCATTCTGTGAAGGCCAGCTGAAACATCAGAAAGATGTTTACTATTTGGCTTTGCTTAATACAGTCATAAAAGGGAGAAATAAAGCAACTTAGCATCTGACTTTGGGTGGAAGAGCATTAGCCCTGGGGGTTTAACAAGCAGACGACCAAGAGAGTTTGGCCAGAAGGGAATGGCTCCTTGTTAATGTGCAGTGATGAACCACATACGTCTTCGTGAGTTTTATTTTTATTGTAGCCCCTCTGAGGGCTAGCCCAAAAATTAAGAATCAGAAATTATTGCAGAGACTATTTTACTGTGGAAGGAAGAGGTATGTGGGATTCAGACATACCCTCAGATCTTTTCTAAGAGAAAAAGATGCAGTTTCTCAACAGCTTCATCTAAGCCATCCTTTGAGGACACACCATATGTACCTTGAGATTCCAGCCCTCTGAACAGCCATGGCAAGAATGAAGGGATGCATTGGTGGTCCCACCTGGGCTGTGCCTTTTCAAGGAAGGCAGAAGGGAGCAGGATAGAAGAGGAAGGGGGGCTCAGCCTGCTGTGAACTCAGGACGCAGCCAGGAGATGACCACCATGTGCCAAATCTGCAATGCAGGCAGAGCAGCCCAATAAATGGGGATCTATTTAAGGAGGAAAATGAAACAATCTGGTTCTAAATTATTTGACTGACCCAAATAACAGCAGAAAACTAGGCTGGGAGCTTCATTTTACACGTTTCCCCCTTCTGGGGGCTAGACTTGATCAGTTCTGTAATATACACATTCAGTTTCCTCTCCCCTTCCAAATCATCTGCCAGTGAGTGACATTTCAGTGGAGTGGCATCCTACTGGTATATAAATGAAGCTTTTATACATTCTTGGAAGAGGTAGTCGTCTTCTGAGATTCTTGGAATTCAAGTCAAAGATGAAAAAACCTTATTTTTTTAAACCTGCAAAACTTTTTTTTCCCCCTCCTAACAGATGCTCCATGCAAATGTTGAAATAAGTGTACTAATATCAAGCTCAGCCATCTGTTTAAATAATTTCTCAGGGAAAAAAATTGCAGCAAGGGTAACATGAAAAATAAAGCTGGGCAGCAGGTTTCAACAGGGTATGTCCCGTCAAATTACATGGACTAATGAATGAGGCAGTTGCTGCTTGGAGAAGCCCCACATTCAGTAGAACTGGTGGTTTTCCAGGAACAGCCCCAGATGCTACACTTTGCACTGCTATCATTGCAAGATCACCCTCTATCAATTTTAATTCCTGCAAGGCCAGATGTTATTCAGTTTTCCAGATTATAAAGGGCCTGATCCAGCATCCAAAGTCAGTCACCTCATCTCTCCATCCCACGGTCCCATTGGAACTGATGGAGAGATATAGGCACTTATAGGATGTGAATCATCTGCTCTGCTTTGGGATGAGCTGAATCGTAACCCGGGCCCTTGGGGCAGGTGTGCAGGAAAGCTAGAGGGCAAGGGAGGAGGTTCCCAAATATCCTAACCTTGCTGCTAGGTGGGATGGAGGACGTCAGAGCCAGGTAGGCATCATGCAGTGCCCTGGAGGCTGTATAAACATTGTGGAGATCAAACTTACTCCAAGAGCAAGGCTAGGGTTATGCTCCACTTTGGGGTCCTGAATTCCCATAGGGCACAGCACTGATCTATCCATAACATGCATATTTTGTCCCCAGACCTGTAGAGTCCCCACCACTGTCTCCCCATGGGTGCTTAGCAGTGCTGGGGAGTGCAGGGTGAGTGAACCTGCCAGGCGGGAGAGGGCTACGGCACTGCCCACGCGATCAATGCCAAACAAACCTCTGGCAAGGCAAAGGCTCATTAAAAATAATCAGCATCCCTTTCAGGCTCCAGGAAGCCATGCTGCTGAATGGAGCCGCTCTGAAAGTGTGCGAATGAGGGGAGCAGCTGTGCAGCCAGTGAGGCTGCAAGCACACTGGGGCTGCGCATCCCCAGGGCTGGTGCCTGCACCCCACGGGGGATCTGCTTCCATCCCTGCCTCTCCCACCGGCTGTGCCTGGACCTCCCTCTCTGTAAGGCAGAGGTGGACTTAAGTGCACTGATGTCTCCCAATGGGAAGAGCAACAGAAGAGGTGGCTGTTAAGGTGGCATTGCTTTCTTGTTCCCAGTGTGCCTCCATCCACATACTAGGGTTTAGCATCAGGCCCAAGCACTTGACTGAACTCATCCTTGATAGTTCTGAAATGAGGATGGGGAGACATATATCACCTGAGGCAAGACAGGGAGCTAAACTGACTTCCATATATCCTTTCTCTCCAAACACAGATGAAAGAAAAAAACAAACAAACAAGGAGACTTTCCTCGACACACACCTTCAAAAATTCTCTTATAGAAGATTTTGGGGGCCATATGGTGACCATCAGCAGTATGTGAGGTGAAGGATCTCACCCAGCCTGAGAGACAGGTCCTCAGCCATAGGAGGGGATAGTGGGATGTATCCCACACCTGCAGTACCCCAGCAGAGAGATGGCCATGCTCTGCCTGTCACCCCCACCTCATTGCGTTAACCCAATCCAGACCTAGTCAGCTTATTCCAGCTCTTGTTTGGGTTTTTGCTACTGTCAGAAGGAAAGCTCAGTCATGAGATGTGTGAATGGAGCTCAGCACCATTGACTTAGGATGTGGGTGGTGTACACAGGTCCTAGCACAAAGCCAGCCTTGGTGGCCCTGTCTCTGCCAGGACTTTCATGGACAGCTCTCACTCCAGAGGAGAAATTTTCTGCATGCTTCTGGGCAGATCAGGCAAGCATTTGGGAGGCCAATGAGGCATTAAGGAATTCCACTGGGTTTAGCTCCCCAGGCTGTTTTTCTAGCTTAGTTTTGCCTTGGCTTATAGGTCTCAAAACATCCATCTACCGCCAAAGCCCTGACAGGTTTGCAGGAGAATGATGCCCTTGCCTTACTTCAGGGAGGGCGTTATTCTCCCACATAAAGGTAAGCCTGCATCCTTTGTCTATATTCAAAAATAAAATGGGTGAGGGTTGGCTTTCTGCACTGCACAGCTCACATCCTCACCTTCTTGCTATCCCAAACAGGGCTGCAGGGTCCTGCCTGTGTGCTGTGAATGAGACTGGGTACTGTCTGCGGGAGAATTGATTGGTTTGGGGCAATGCACATGGCATGGATCTTGCTGTGGATGATCACAGCCCTGGTCTTGTTTAGGTTAACAGTCCAGGCATAGATGATGTGTTTTTAAGACAGACAAAAGCCCTTAAAAGCCAATATTAAAAGGCCTTTTCAGGACCCTCCTGCATATCATAATTTAAACTTTAGCCCTTGTATTAGTCCAGCACAGTGTGCTACAGCTTCATCCTCAGCAAAATTGAGTAACAGCTGTTGACCGGTTCCTGCTCCACTCTTCCTAGTGCTAGGGGTCAGAGCAGAGTCACACAGACCTTGTTGAGGCTAGAAGTGGATTGCACTCAGTCTAACTTCCGAGGGGCCACCATGCATGAACTTCCTCCTGGTGCTCATGGCTCGTTTGAGGTACAACCTCCTATAGAAGCATAACCTTCTAAAATCTTTATCAAAAGACCAGAAAAACTGTCTGATTTTTGCCTTCCTTCTTCATAAATGTATAGTGAGGTTAAATCTGCAAGATGCCAGTGACCCGTGTTGGGGAAGACACATTTGAAGCTGCACGTGAAAGTAGATACATACACGGTATTTCAGTTTGCAAGACTGTCTTTGATCTCCATGATAGGCTCTCCCTTTGGAAAGCTGAAACACCTGCTTCATTTTCTGGACTGTCTGCCCCATGGTACCAACCTCAGAAAAGTGATTCCAGTGGTGTCAGGTAGAAGTAAATGACCGCCAGTTCTGGGGAAACAGCATTATTGCGACCTCACATTATGTCTAGAGCAGTATGTCAGGAGAAATGAGGCTTGCAGCTGAGGAATTCAGCAGTGCTATTTCACCCCATGCTGCTGGGAAAAACTGCAGTGCTGTTATTTCTGTGCTGTAGGTGTCTTGCAGGTGTAAAGGAGCTAGGATACCTGTCAGAGCCACCCCAGAGTCTCTCTCTGTGAATGACCACCCAATGCTGGATCCAGCAGGATGATCCATATATCCCATCAGCATCTTACGGGTGTCTCTAAACCCAACCTCTAAAGCAGAGTCCCAGGTGGGACCTACCCTCAGGTCACCACCCCCATGGTGAATCCAACAAGAACAGCAGCAAAGTCCTCCAGATATGAGTAGAAGCCACTCATAGCCATGAGTGCAAACATTTTAATCCTTTCCACCCCCTGTCTAGTTTGGCATTCGAATCTATCATGACACTGTCTAATGACACTGCTTGAGTAAGGCCAGTGCATCATCACCACAGAGGCCCCAAAGCAGGGAGATTGGAGCAAGGCATCAGGATATCAGCCCCATTGGCAGCAGCACCATGTGTGGGGCCATGTGATTTTCAGAAGAGTAGGGGCACCTTCCCAGCTAACATTCAGGAGAGCTTGCCAAGGGAGAGCTTGGCCAAACCTTTGGGGCCCAGAGGAGCCATGTTAACACACACACCGCACCATGTCTTCTGCTCTCTCTCTCTCAGGAAATAGCTGCTAATCACCAAATTCCAAGGCACGGTCCTACCCATGTCTGGGTGACAGTCAGGGAAGATGTCACCCTCCAGAGGGAGATGTCAGTTCCTCTCTCCCAAACAAAGAAAGAGCAGAGAGGAATGGGAGCTTGCACAGAGACCTCAGTGATGTGATTCCAGCCGGAGGGAGTGAGTCCAGCCCCTGCAGTCCAACCCCAGCCTGTGGCTGTCCTTCTGCATTGCATCTGCCCTTCAGAAAGCCCCATTCCACCTTCTTTGCTTTTAGCTGCAGAACACAGCTCAAACCTCTAGTGTGACTCTGGGGCTGAGAAACCCCAGAAATCAGAGAGGTGAGAGAAGCAGCAGGGAGCCGCTTTTATTTACTGCAAACACAGGGAATGGGGAAAGATGGAGTTTTCCTGCCCAAGGATTCTTTTTTGTTGTTTGTTTATTGTTTTTTTAGATGTAAACTGGACAATTAAAGAATTTCCCACCCTGTTTGCAAAGGAGATGAGCGTTTACATCTCACCCGCTGGTGCACTCCTGCTCAATGCAGGAGAATGCAGTTGCCATTCAAAACCACCCCTGGAGTTTCCCTTGTACTCAGAGCCCTGTCCTTCATCACAAACTTCTCATTTACCCCAGCATGGACAAGAGTGATTGCTCATGAGATAACAGCATAACCCAAGAGGCTCAGCCTCTGTCTGCAAATGAATGTAAGAAATTTCCCCTGTGCACTGCAGCTAAACCGAATCACTCTGGGCTAAGACAGAACCAGTTTTCATCAAATATTAAGCAAGTGAAGGTTATTCTTTTTTGCCTCATTTGGGGCTTTCTTGATCTCTAGCCATACAGGTCTGTTCCTCTTCCATAAAGGTGGGGAAGAAGATGCCTAAAATCAGTGCAAGAAAGGCTCCTTCCAGGTGAGAAGTCCTGGGAAGGAAGATTATTTTGGTGCCAAAGCTGCCACTCAGGCTGTCACACAAATCCCTGCTCCTCCCTGAGCTGCCTGCTGCTGATCACAGCCCCACATCCTGACTGTGAAGTCGCTGGTGTCGCTTGACAGGTCACCAGAGCCTTTACCTCATCACTCCTATGAGTCATCTTGACTCCTTTTTTATAGAGCAAGGACTGCCAGGCTGGAAGCAGGAGACACGCACAGCGATGTTTGCGATCAAACATCTCCCCTAACATTAACAGCAGGTGATAGATTTTCAGTTGCTGCCTTGTTTTCCCCTGCCCCATCACCCCTTTGACAGCATGCCTCCAGTGCCCTTTGCTTTGTGTTTCATTGTTTTTTTTTAAAGCAAATTAAAAAGCACATTTTACACCATTTGCACATGCAAAAATAGCAAAGGGAGCCTTGAACAGAAGCCGCATTATGTTTGGAGCGGATTCCTCCTGCCAGGCATGACGTGATGCTCCTTTCCAAGTCTTGGCATGTTCCAGAAAGGGTTCATCCTTCCTGCAGGCACTCAGGATGGCCAGGTCCAGAAACCCAACTGCTCTGCTCACACTCCTGTGCAAACCTTGTGGGCAGCCGGCCATGGCATGAATCACAAGCCCCGCTTGCTTTTGCAGGTTCAGGCTTCTGGTGGGATAGAAGCTATTTTTGTCCCCTCTTGGCTAATCCAAGAGAGGTGGGTTGTCCTGTAGCCTCTCATTTAGCCTCCTGAGGGTAAATCCCTTTGTCCCAGGCTTCCAAACCCTTTAGAAATTAAAATGTGTGGTTTTGTTATTCCAGTAAAGGGTAGATAAAACCAGGCATGTTTAGTTTCAGCCCCTCACAAGGAGGTGCCCATGGAGACAAGAAGCAGCATAAGATATTTACTGCTTTGGGCTCACAGTCCCTAAAGCCCACAGGTACCACAGGCTGTGACAAGCTGGGTCTGACTGGGTCTGACTGTGAGCACCTACTGTTGAGCCACTGAATGCTCAGTGGAAAAAAACAGGTCCTTCTGGATGTGTGATTCATCTGTCATATTTTGGACACCTACCTCCTGGCATTCACTAGATCTCCATGGCCTGCAAAAGGAGATCACACAATGAAATCCAGTTCTGTTGGCCACCAAGGGCATCCTACCCTCTGTGCCTGGGAAAAGAAAATGGAGGTGATAAGGAGACACTATCATGGGAGCTTGGTCCCATCCCCATGCAGGAGTCTAGAACAAACCAGTGACAGCACCTACACAGAGCCCAGTGCCAAGGGAAAGGAAACCCAGGAAGCAAAATATCTTAGCAGAGCTCTGGACCTTTGAGCACATGAAGTATTAGGATATTCCCTAGCACTGGGTGCATAAATATTAGATAAGCTACAGTGAGGAGGAGAAAGATATCTGCGCTGTTAGCACCCTGGGGCAGGGAGCAGGAATGGGGCTGTTGTGTATAGCCGAATACAGCCTTGTCCCAAGCACAAAACTACCCACAGGCTTGGACAGCATCCCTTGGGGTGTTCTGCTTTAATACAGCAGCTCTTTCATAGAGGCTGGCCCTGAGGTTTCCTGCTTGTTGTCCAAACTGAGACACTTAGCAATTCCCATGTAACTAATTACACTCCAGTTCAATGCCTCGCAGCCTCTGGTACCATTTCTTATGGTAATTAGCAGCACCCAGCAGGGAATCACACATCCCAATGCATCTTTCGTTCATCTCACCATGAGTGAGAGATGAAGACTGCTGAAGGGAGCTCTCCTCCATGTCGCATGGAGATGGGAGACAGGAGACACGCTCCACCACACAGCTCGATTTGCTGCAGTCATTTTGTTGTGGTAGTGGGTCAGTGGGGTAGAAAATGTCATTTGTCCTTGCACATAGCAGGAAAACTCACAATATGAATTATGGTGTGAGCAGCTGATTGCTGAAGGAACAGACATCCCTTCTCCTTGGGCACAGTCTTCCAGCCATGTTCCCTATGACATTACCATGCTTCAGTGTTTCCTGAGCACCTTTGGGGATCTGCCTGTGCACCAATTTAGTCTAGATCCATCTTATGCTTGTCCTGTGAGGGACAGCCTCAGCTGGCAGCACCTGAAGCCCCTTGATGGCACGTGAATCCAAGCAGCACTGATGCGCACACAGGTGGGGCAAGCAGCCACTGAGTTTGCTGCAAAAGCATTACATCTTAGCTTGGGTGGAGGATATTGGAGGCAGAAGATCTCCAGCTGGCATGATCCCAGCAGCTCCTTGGCACTGAGCACACAGCCTGTGGCATTGGCTTGTATACAGCTGCAGCTGTGAAGCAGAGGTGCCTGAAGTCCTGATGGGCAGAAGTCAGTAGAGTGAGTGTGGGTCTCAGCTGCTGCAAGGTCATCTGCAGAGATGTCTCTGGCATGGTCAGAAGGAGTTAAATACACCTCATTGGGCACCTGCAGCCAACACACCTCTTCTTTCAGCCAGGAGATGGTCTCTAAGGCTCGCTCCCAGATCTCTTGGTTGATGATCCCTCAAACCAGATCCTTGGTTCAGACAAGAGGACACTGGAAGAACCCCATAAGGGCACTAGAGTCCTGGGAGAGGTGGAGGGGACCTGCCGAGTGGCAAACTCGGGTGTAGTATTGGAATAAAAGCTGGAGAGCACAGAGCAGGGAGCATCGGCCTAGACCCACCCTTTCCCTGAAAGAGGAGAATTTCCTCCTCTCCAGAAACACATCCTCTCAGTAAGCACCTGCAGCAAAGAGGAGCCACTGCCACAGAATCAAAGAATCCCAAGGGTTGGAAGGGACCTCAAAAGATCATCTAGTCCAGCTGCCTTCAGACCTCTCCTCCCATGGGGATCTGCAGTGACCTGACCATTTATACCAGCTCAAATCCAGCCAAACAATTGCTGGGGTCCTGGACAATGAAAAACCCCTAAACTACAGCCTGCAGCTAGTTAAAACCCACTAATACGCACAGGCACCTGGAGCATAGGGAGGCCCTGGGACACCCACTCACCAGTGAGGTGGCCGGGTCCTGCCATGGCTCCCTCTCCATCTGGCTCAGAAAGGTGCAGTTGTTCCCTCTCTCCACTCCACCCCACCCCAACAATTTTTTTGTTTTCTCTTTGGATTAAACAAACCCTGTGGTGTTTCCAGTGTGACTAATTCCATAATGACAGCAATATCCCCTGCCTCCCGTGCAGCCCAGGAAGGTGCCAAGTGCCATTAACGTGCTGGTACACATTGCTATTGCATAATCAGCTGGATCTTCCCTGGGGAAAATGAGCTGAATTAGTCTCTTTCGCTGGAATAGCAGGGACCAACAGGGATTTCCATGAGAGAGATTGTTATAAAAGGAAAATCCATATGATGCCGTCAGAAACAGTCTTGAAAAACGGCTGCTGTCTGGCAAATGCCAAAAAGGAGTCTATATCTCTAACACACATTTATGTGGCTGTGGAAGTGGAGGGGCCCTTTTCTTCAGGCCTCCCATGCTTCATACGCTGTTAGTCTCACACACTGCGTGGTGCTGTTCATTCCCTCACTACAGAACTGAATTTACAGCAAAGAGTGCAGTGGGGTTTATTAAACACCACTTGAATCGAATTGAGTGGAAATGTGCCCTGTGTATCTGTTCCTCATCCTGGGCTGCTAAAGAAAAGTCTGGACAGCCCTGGAACTGCACCTGGAGAGGCTGAGCACAACATCACGCTCCTTGTGAGGCTTCTGCATGATGCTTTGCTCCTCAGATACCCCGTCTCTGCAAGGAGGGGTGGGAATGTGGTGTGATATGTGGCATGTGGCTGTCACATCCAAAGAAAAGGACTGGCTTAATCTTTGTCGCATTATCGCAGAGTGATTTTGGGCAAGTATCTAGGTACAGAATTGAATTAGTTATTCTGTTTTGGCAAGGAAGATGCTACGCGTGAAGTCTTATTACTGATGCATTGCCACAGAAGTGTGTGGCAGGAGGGAAGAAATCTCACCTGCAATGCCTCCTATGTAATATACTTCCTTGTGCCCGAAAATTGAAAGCCAGTGGCTGGAAATGCAGCCGAGAAAGGTTTTAACTTCCAGCCTTAAAGTGTTGAAAACTGACACACCTGATGATGGATAGTGAAGCATCTCTTTAATTTCATTACAGCTGCCAGCAATAACAGCCCTTGTTGGCTCTGATTTCTGGGCTGGCTCTCCTGAATCTGGGGCAGGCAATTCCCCATCCTCTCCTTCTGGGATTCATGAGGTTCCAGGTACTATGCTGACGTTCTCATGTGCTCCTGCAGTCCCTCTTTGCTCATCCTCTGAATTTCCCTGACTTGGAAGCAGCAACCCTCTGTTTATTATTAATAAGTTGCTATACGTGTGTGAAAGTCCCTGCAGCTCCCTGCAAAATGAACCTCCAGATGCAGATTTTATATTGCTTCCCTTGGCCAGCTTTTCCCTCTCTGAAGAGCACAACACAAACAGGTTTCTAGCAGCACGTAGAGGCTAAAGAGCAAAGAGGCCCAGATCAGCCTTTGAGATCCTTCTTTGCTTGTGACCAAAGTGATTACCATCACTTTGGTCACAAAATTGGATCACTTAATTGGAAGTGGTACATGGATTGTTCCATGACCACCACAGATGCTGTTTCACAGCCTGAAGAATGGTTTGCTCACATCAGGGTGATCCGGGAGATGGATGTTGATTAGGATGTCATCCAAGTAAATCCAAACCTCACATTTAATAAGAGCATTCATTGTTTGTCAAATGCTTGTTGAAGAACTTAGCAATGCTTTGTAAGCATGATTATCCCCATGTAACAGAGAGGAGACAGTGAAAGGCAGACCAGAATTGGAACAAGCACAGAGCTGGGACTAGCACTGAAATCATGACTCCCAGCATGGTGTTTTTCCCTGTGATTCAGGTAGGAAACAGGAGGACAAGAAGGTTTTCAGGTGAATCCTTTTCCTGGGGAAACAACAGCCTTCCCAGGTTACCACCAAGTCTTTCATTTCTCATTCTTTTCCAGCTCAGCCAGGCTGGATGAATTGTCCTCCAGTGTAAGCACCAGAGCTGCCTCTGATGCTGTGCTTTCACCCAGCTTTGATCTACAGCACAGCAGTTGCCCAGGGCTTTCTGTTGGAGCAACTGAGCAGAGAGCTCTTAGTTTCCACTCCCATAAAGAAGTTTTCCTCAGGCTGCGAGTACACACGTCCACAGAGCCATCGCTATGTGGGACACACACATCCAAGCTCTGTGCCATGTTCCTGACATCCACTTCCACAGTTTCTGCACTCTGCTTAAGCAGCACTGGGGATGTATAATCCCTGCTGTGCATGGAAGGACCCTGGGCACATTTTACACTCTTTCCTGTTGAAAGAAGAGGGGATGGTTAATACAATGATTTCCTGGACAATGTCAGGTGGCTCACACACACACATACCCCCTTCTTCTCACAAATGGCATGTTAAAGGAAATCAGATTGACCTGTACTTTATCCATTGCCACCATCACTTGCTCTGTCTTGTCAGAGATTGGTTACTGTTCATAGTATTTTCCCTCACCCAGACCTCAGTCAAGAAATACTATAAGGCCGTCTGTCTTTTTGAAGACATGCAATCACAGAGCTATAGGCAATTAGCCAGATTAATTCCAGATTACAGAACAGAATATATGGCCAGTGATTTCCCAAATCTCACAATCAGCTGTTTTAAGCAGCTGTAAAATGTAATACCACTCATGTAATGACTGAAATCCATCTAAAACACCCGAAGGATCCAATTCCTTCTCTAAGGGATGACTCTCCATTCCACTGATCTTCCTCACAGATCTCTTCTGCACACTCCCCTCCCTGTACCCAGGAGACCTGAATGCAGCATTCAGGAGGAAATCTTCCAAGCTTTCTATAAGCATGATAGAAATACTCCCCTGATTTTGAAACCCGGGGTAAACCAGAGTAACTCCAGGTTTTCCAGGCATATTTTTCTTCTGTCTTTGCTAACTTTGCCACACTTCGTGGGTATGCTTAGATAAGGAATTAACTGATTGATACAGGATTGCCTGGGAAAAGTCAAGTAAGAAATGAATGTCTTTCATAGAACATCAAGCTGGATTCAGTACTCGACATCACAGAAGAGCTGTCATAGGACGTATTTGCTTGGTAAACCAAAGGGGGGGGAAAAAGAGATGAGGGTGAACACTTAAGTGTACTGGTTTATACTAGCCAGCACTGATGATGGGATATCCCCACCAAAGCCCAACATGTTGATGCTTAGGCTACCTCTGCAGCCTGCTCTGTGCTGCTGCACCCCTCAGGGTCCTGAAGCTGCTACATGAAGCCCTAAAATCTCCCTCAATGTCTTCTCTTAGGGGCTTCCTCTAGCATATAGACCTATTCCCAGAGGATTATTTCCCATATCCTCATCCCTATAAGCAGTGCTCCTTACCCGTTAGCTACATGGTGCAGGAGCTGTTACAACCCTAAGCAGCCCACAGTCCTCTCACAGGAGGGATGGTCTCCCCAAAACCATGGCCACCCGCAGCCCCTCTGCATGTGCCGGCACTCTGCCTGCTACATATCCCCACTGCAGCCATCTGGCAGGGTGGCACCATGCCCGCTCACAAACACCATGCCAGCATCCCTTGGTCCCCTCTGCCAGCCCACTCACAGGGGCTCACAGCAGGGGTCCCCTCATCTGGCCACCAGCCCCTCCAGGGGATCTGCACTCCCAGGTAAGACCCATGCAGGCAGCCAACAGAGGCTTTCCGAGGTCTCTCCTTCCCTTTCAACACCTCTCTTAGCACAAGGGATGCTCGGAGGAGGAAGCATATGTGTGTTTTTCCTAGAGAAGCAGCGCACCACGTGGCACCTCTTTTGGACATCTCCCTTGCTGGAGACCTTTCCCATCCGTTTTATTCCTGTACATGGTGGAGAGCTGAGCCATTCTGCAAGTGTAGGTTATATTTAGAAGGCTGCACAGCAGAGACACTCTTTCACTAGCCAAAGAAAGAGGACACCAAATGGTCCTGACCTTTCTTTCCAAGCCCCCATGTCGGGCCTGTGCATTGAGCAGGGCGGAGGGTGGAAGGAGGAAAGGAAGGAATTTGTGTGTATTTGCTTGGCTGACTGCCTTTGCCTGGGGCTTGAGTTTATATAAAGAAGGTGAGGACACCACAAGGGGATGAAGGTTTGTTGGTCACCACAGGGTTCGGAAGCTCAACTGACAAGGTCATGGGCTTAAAAACACTTTCAGACACCTCCCCAACAGGTCTTTAGGAAATGCTTCCCCTCATTTACCCGCAGGCCAACCTGAACATTCCCAGTGACTACCTAGAGACTCTGTTCTTACGTCACCCCAGTGCTGTAGCAGGAGCAGCAAGGCAGTTCTGCATGCATCTTAGCCATCATTTTAAAAAACCAAACTAATGCAGAATAGCAAGAGATCGATTTTTGCTTGTGGAGTTCTGAGAGGCAGATAAAAGGAGGCCCTGTGCAGAGCCTGACTTGTCCTTCTCTTTATTGAAATAAGTCTCATCCTGTCGAGGTGCAGTGTTTATTTCCTCACTATTTCATGTCACTGCTCCCGTAACTGTACACTGCTGTGACCAGCTCCAGCTGGAGAACATCTTGGCTGCTGTTTGCAGGGTGGTGTTTAGCAAGCAGCCCAGCTCCATCACACCAGCCCACCTCCCTTTCCTTCCAGCCCCTCAACTGGTGATTGCACAAGGCTGGGCACCGCAGCCAGAGTGGTAGATCCAGACTTGAACTATGCAGGTCTGGTCCCTGCTTTTCCAATGGGCTGTGGGAACACATCACTGCCATCCCCTGTCCCTCAGATTGACAGCCGTAAAATGGGACTGTTTCTATTAAAATGATATTCCCTGGGCATGGAGCAGGGTCCTGCAGTACCTGCTGCTACACAGACATAAGAAAGGGAAACTCTGGCTCCAACAAACTTGCAATTTTAGGACAGGCAAGAGCACACCAATGCTCACGGGTAGAGTAACAAGATACCTGCTGTGCCTTTTCCCCCACCTTCATAACCTCCTCGCCCATCAGCACACAGCAGTGAACACAAGGAACCACAGGCACAGCAAAGGACTCAAGCACGCACCACAACTCGGATAATTAATATCAACAGCCTCTCTCTATCAGCCCCAGCCCTTGCTTGGATGTGAAAGCCACACCAAAGAAGCCTTTAACATGCCCGGGGTTGCTGCAGACAATGGGGAGGCCAGATCCCCGGGAGGGCAGCAGGAGGAGAGGAGGAGTCACTGCTCCTCGACTCATCAACCTTCCCGAGCATAAGGACGCCTTTGTTTGCTTCTCCTTCAGCCTTCCGTTACCCAGAGGGGGAGAGGCAGGAGATGGCAGAAACCTAGGATTTTCAAACATTTTCTGAGTCAGAGGCAGTGGGAGAGGAGGAGGAAAGATTTCCTGCACCCAGCCAGGCTGAAATAAACAGGCTGGAGTGTGTGCAGGACTTGCCTTGGCCCAGAGCAGAAATCTCACCTGATAAACACGGGGTAAACTTGCCTGTGCAAACTTGAGGTTCCCCTTGGTGATCTCCCCCTGGATCCATCACAGGCAGGACCTTGCCTGGAGGCAGCATCAGCCAAAGCCTCATGTTAGCAAGAGTGTCACGACAGGAGCTGGATGTTGTGGCTTCCTACTGGCACTGGAGCAGCCTACCTCCAAGCCACTCTGAGCTGGGGGTCTCATCCTGCCATCCCTTCTCCAGGTCCAGCTTGCATCAGGGCTGGAGCAAGTGGAAAAGTTTTCTGGCCTCAGGTTATGCTCTGAAATGGAGCCTCCCCATTTCAGAGGTTTGTCAATTTTGGGATTTTTTTTTTTTTTTCTCCAGTTATTTTGGAAAGTTTTACCAATTGCCTCCTCTGCCCCCTCCCTTTTCTCCTGTGCAACTGTTGTATGGGACTGGAATTACCTGAATGTTGAGATTTCATCTGAACATGAGGAGGAAGAAGGCAAAAGTGCCATTAACTGTCTTCAATTTCTTTTCTTTATCAGGTATAAAAGAGCAACCGGAAGCTAAACAGATATGTCAGGAAGTATGTTCAAAGGGGCTGCTATCATTTAATGATACGGAGTTTCAGCATGAGGTTGAATTGAGGATGACACTGGTAGAGAGCTCCAGGACCCTTTTTCGGGTCAGAAGGAAAAGATGAGGATAACTGTGCTGACTGTTGATTCCATCAAATATCACAGTGGCTGTTCCTCACTTGTAGTCAGCTAAAAGGCAGGAAAAGCAGCTCCAAACCTGAAGAAAAGGATCTCGTGCCTGAAATCTTGCCTGATTTTTCCCAACTGTTATCATCTAGTCTAATAAAAGACAGTAACTCCTCCTCCCAACCTTGCCTTGCTCAGAGCCTGAAAACACCAGAGCTTCAACAATGCTACTATAACAAAGGGAATGAGTCATTCATCAAAGCAAGCATTTCTGCTTGAGACCTTCAGAAAAAAAAAATCTGCATATTCATTTATTCTTGTATTTAGCTGAAAAGACCGCTTACTTGCACCAAATGATATTAAAAAAACAAAACCAAACCAAAACTGTGGCTTCTTGAAATTCAAAATCTGGGTGCAAATGGCTGAAAGATCTATCTGCACAAATAACACAATTTTGCAGCCATAAGCAGAACAGTGGGAACAAAGGGCTTGCTGAAGGATTACATGCAGAGCAAGCTTCGGGGAAACCACTTCAACAGATAGATGGATGTAAGGACACTCAAACATCAGGAAATGGCACCCAAAAACTGACAGAGCCCAGATTTCCTGAGCCCACAGGGCAATGAGGAAGCTGCTGCGATTTCATGCCACAGATATTGATCATCTGCAGACAAAAGAAGAAAGCCACATAGCTTGAGGCATTTTCTCAAGTGACAGAGATGTGGTGACCACAAGGTGCTCATGTTGTCAGCTGCAGAAGTTTAACACCGCTCCAAAACCCCTTTTAAAAATGGCCTCTAGTCTACAAGGCAAGCAGATGTTCTGGCTTAAAGGCATTTCCTTGGATCTTCATAAAGCTTTTCTTTTTAAAGTGGGATCCGTGCTATTTAGTATCACTAAATACTTGCGTATGTTCCCAGGGTCAGCATAGCCTGGAACTGCAGCTCTGCAGAAAGTCACTTCTCTGAGCAGACGCTACTGCTGTCTGAACAAGGTGTCTTCATCCCAGCACCTGAACAAGCAGTGGTTTTGGGTAGCTTCAGTGAATCTTAATTGCACCCATCCAAAAGTAGTGACCTCAGCTCTGCTAACGATAAAACACTGCTCACTTCTTGGGCTTAATGGTGTGTGGCCTGCCAAGGAATCTTTTTTTTTCTCCCTTTCAGAGACAATCTGTGGGAATTTATGGGCTTTTTAAAGCTGTCTGATCTTTCAGTGAAGGAAACTAATGGAATATCAATGACACCAGGTATTTGTCACAAGCATCATTTGTGCAGGAAATATAGGTCCAGCTCAGGAAAGCTCTCCTGCACATGGTTAACTGATTCCACGTGCAGGTCCAGGCGGCAGCTTGAATCAAACCCATGCTTCTCTGCATCTGCAGGCTTATCAGTCTCTACCAAACGCAGAAAAGCATTCCTAATTCAGTTAACTAATTCAATTTAAAACCCTGATGAGGACAAGGCAACTTGAATTTTCATGGGAGGTTGAATTTAGGACAACACCTTTGCAGCTGGAAAGAAGACTCTGGCTGACTTAAAGCACCTTCTCAAAATAGCAAGTAAAAAAAAAAAAGAACAATTTTAAAAAGATGAAAATACTTATTTTTGTAATTTTTTATTGGCATCTCCATTTTTTTTTCAGCTCTAAATTTTCACTGAACTAGAGCCCATCTGGTGAAAGGTCTGCTCTTTCTTAATCCCTTTTTCTGACCAGTTAAGAGTTATCTGAAAGAAAATGCTACCTAAGTAGTGCCATGATAGATGTGAGTTTTTAACAAAATACAGCTTTATATATACACTACATGCTTATGGGGTAATTTACCCCATGTGGAGGGCTCGAGCCTACTTTTCCGAGGTCTCACTCCACAGGGCACCATCAGAGCTGTGACCAAGTCCCCAGCGCTGAGATGTGCAAATATCCCACACTCAGACTCCGGGTTTTGGGACACAGATCTGCTTTCAGGTTTTCCCACAAGCATTAAATCCAGCCTGGGGTTCCAGCAGCCTGCTAAGGACCATGCTCAGCAGTAAGCCTTCCTGCAACATGGTGGAAAAAACTGCTCCTAAAAACATGAAATGTGCCAGAAAGAAATAAGCAACATAGTTCATTCCTCGGATTTTTTGGAACAGTGTTTGGATAACAGTGGATGGAGGCAAAAAAAGGCCACTTTTGTACTCAAAGACTGCAGAAATGTTCAAGTACCTGAAGCTTCATGTTAAATTAGTGCAAAACATGGTGATCTGCTGCAGGGTTTTGAATTCAGCTACTGCAAACCTCAGGGGAGACGAGAAAGGGAAAGTGCAGGTTCTCATTTGGACCTATGCCTGAAAGCAGG
Source organism: Pezoporus occidentalis (assembly GCF_034315485.1). Classification (NCBI taxonomy): domain Eukaryota; kingdom Metazoa; phylum Chordata; class Aves; order Psittaciformes; family Psittacidae; genus Pezoporus; species Pezoporus occidentalis. The sequence goes on from NW_026914180.1 coordinate 1,064,917, forward strand.
GAATAAATGAAGCCCAGGATCCTCTAACCCCAGGAGTGTGTCAGGAGAAGCCTCCATATGAAGGCAGCAGGAATTTCCTGCAGAGCTCTAACAGCACAATTAGCAGCAGGTCTTGATCAGGCAGGGAACAAGAGCAGGAGCAAAAGTAGCCAGGAGGGGATTATTTGTTGGCTCATGTGAGGCTGAGCTGCAAAAGCCTCTGGCACTTATATTCTCTTAGACCTCACTTAAACCATGACACACTCTCCCCTGAATTGAGCCCCCAGTTTGGTGCGTTGGTGCCACTGCTTGCATTCATCCACCAGCCCACTGGGGAACTGCCCCTGTCTTGCTCAGTGAGCTCCTAGCACTTGCCTGCCTTCATAGGGAAAAAGGGCTGTGATGGGAGCAGGGCTGGCCCAACATCCCTTTATTCCTCCGTTCCTTCAAAGGTACAAAGAAATAAGCCAAAGACCCAAATTATGGTGGAAAGAAGGCTCCAAATGTATTTTTTTTTCTTGGGTCACATACTGTGACTGTGTGTTCTGTGGGTTTTATGGACTGATCCTTAAATCAGAGAATGGCAGTGCTGCAAGTTCACATCTGAGCTGTCTCTAGGTTTATCTACATTAACTGCGGGCAGTTCCTGAAACAGCAAAACAGAGAGGGACGGCAAGAGCAAGCAAGAGGGAGACCTGCTACAGATACTTGCACACTAGAACATCACATGATCATGTTTAGTATTTTTCCAGTATTATCAGGGGAAAATATCATCCAAGAGGCATAATTATATCTTAGGTTCCCTTTTTCTTATAGGGCTTTTTAAGCAGTTGGTTTGTTTCATTCTTCTCCTTTTTCTATTTTTGAATTACAGGGCTTGCAGAAAAAGGAGGGGGATGACAGTTAACACAAGAGAAAAGCCATGGTGCTCAGAAGGAAAGAGATGCTGCCATTCCTCACTCACCATTTTGGCAGAAACCAGCATGGTTTCAAGCCATGCTGCTCAGGTTTGCCTTGCATCAGGTGTCTTCACTGCTCTCCAGACCCTCCAGTCCAACCTAAAGGTCCAAGATTCAGTTACAGGCACCAAGTTGAGGCAACTGAGTTTCTCCTGTAGATGGAGGCTTAGGCAGCTGGCTCACATTAAGACATTGACACAAAAGTAGCTAAATATAGGCCTTATTCTGCAGGCTGACTCCCACCCATGTTAACTTACAAAGGGATTCTTGCCTGATGATCTGTCAAAGGACAAGACCTTGGAAAGTGAGAAACTCTGTGGGTTCCCATTATCCCAGCACGACTGGAGCTCCAGTTTCCCTGCGAACATCCACAAGAAGCTGGTTAAAGCAGCTCTGACAAGTCAGATATTTTGCAAACCTCCATCCTCACCCATGATCACCATTGGCTCAGGGGACTGCTCTGCCTTTTCCCTATCACCGCTGCAATCATTTTGTGCTGCTTCACCGGCTCAGTGCCGCAGCTGGAAGGCAGCAACCTTTCCAGCTGATGCCAGGGGAGCTGAGAACACAGCACGTTTCCACGAATTAAAGTGCCCAAAGGCACCTAATATTGCACACTCTCTCCTTCTAGGCTGTCACCACAGTAACAGGGGGCTGTCCAAAAATAATCAACAATACAATTAGGAGCCGCTCACTTGTCATCTTGTAATTAGCAACTACTCAACATTTTGGCTGAAAAATTATACCAGCAGGCATTGGTAATGGGTGTTGCAGAGGACAGTTTTACACGATACACCTTGTTCTTTGTCACCTGTGGGAATCTGTGGTGCATGGAGGACAGATTCCTTCCCATTGCCACGATGCTTTCTGTCCCAAAGCATGAGATCCAATTACAGCAGAGAGCCATGAAAGCTATTATAGGTCATAAAGTCATTGAGGTATGAAAAACTCTCATTTACTGTTTGAGATCCCAGCTCTAGTCATTGCCTCCTGTGGCACAGACACCCTCCAATGAGGAATTTCTCACTGTTTATTCTCAAGGCATGAAGCAAGTGATGTTTTCAGTGATGTTTTTATTCTTTGTTCCACTGACGGGCTCTGAGAGTGTTAACCTCTTCACTGAGGATGTGCACTTATCTACCAATCTCAGAGGGATGTCGCTGAAATTAGCTCTGTACTTTAGGATTTGTCAAATTGCAATTTTACTAAATGCTTCACTGCTTGCAAAGTGACAGTCCCAACAAAGCTAATGCCATGACCCCATTGGCTTCAAAGCAGTGTGAGCAGACCCCTTAGTCACTTTGTCTCCTCAGAATTCGCATCTACTGAGATACATGACACAATAATTTTTGGTGCTGTTTTTTTAAAAAGATACTTTGTGTTTTCTGAGAATTTCAGAGCTGTGCCTGGATCATGTTTTCAAAATTTCTTCCATATTTACAAGGTTCAGAAGCCCTTTTTGATGTCTGCACTGATCTACTTCACTAAGCATCAGAAGCAGCACTGAGTTTGGGGGTGGGGACACATGGACCAGGTATTTCAGGTCTCACAATAAAGCCAGGTGACAGCAGTGCAAATAAGCTGCAGGGCTACAGTGAGGACACAGAGAAAGGACTTTTCATGTCACTCTCTAGAGGGGAAAGAGCCCAATGAGCGCAGTGGTTTGAGGCCCAGACCTAGCTGGCTTGAGAGCTGAGAGCCAGCCAGTCCAGTAAAGATTTAGTAGTATTAGATGTTCTGGTCCTTCCTGTACAGACACCTTGTGCCATCACACAAGATGGTGCTCAGAGCTTGGAGGAGCCAAGAGAAAATATCCAACTGATCTTACCTTATAAAGCATTTATCCCAGTTCATAAATCCATGTGTGAGTGTTAGGCACTGTGAACTGCTAGAAAATACCAGCCCATATGCCCAGCAAAGAGGTGCTGTTTTCCTGTATGATGACAGCCATTCTCAAAGTAGCACCACTGGGACATGACACCACTAAAGCACACCTGGCTGATGAGCCTTCTTGATGAATTAAACACCCACTGTCCTCCTGTTTTCCCCACAAAAGTCCCATTAGGATCTAAGCAACAGTCAGAGTTGAGAATGCAAAGACACTTATGCACTGGAATTTAAACAAACCATTAATTACAAAGATATTCTGGCAGATGATGGCTCCAACAATGCTTATTACAAGAGCCTTCATCAAGTTATCTGATTTTTTCATGTAAGCAGAGGTAACAATCTTAACTCAGATGAGAAAAATAATTAAAACCCATATAACAAGATGTTTTATTAATGACACTCACGTCTCCATAGCTCTAAGAAAAATGGGCAAGCTGTTCCTGCACCACAGCTCTCCATCAAGGGTTCATATTTACCATCACTTTAATAATGACTTGTTAAAAGTGCTATCTCATTCCCTTGGGTTGGCTTGAAGGAGGGAACAAAGGAAGTATTTGTTTATTAATGGAACCCACTGAGGAGCAGTTCTGTGGCACAAGGTGAGGTAAAAGAGGAAGACAAAAAAAGCACTGCAAAGTGGATCCCTGCTTAGCTCATAGGTCTGTTATTACAGAAGGGCCTCAGCAACACAAATTACTTGGAAAAAATAGTTCTCCAGGAAAAATACTTCCTCCCCCCAAAAAAACCATCTTGGTTTCTCTTTACAAATCTAGATCTGTTCTCAACTGAGCAGTGCCAAAGGTCTCCAGTGGGAGCAGGAGCAGACACATCAGGGAATTTGCAAGGTTCAGTGAACCCGAGTTCAGCAATGGGACTGCAGAGCACAGCCCTGGGACATGAAACTTGCTTCCATTGCCCTTCAGAGAAAACATGAAGTTGATGTGTCTGAAAATTAAGGTTCTCTCCAGATCTCTGACCAACCCTTTCACAAGACAAGCTTTTCCAGACTGCTCCGCTAGCTCGCCTCGGAGCTGCCTCCGAGAACTGTACACAGGAGCATCTGCTCCTCCTGTGCTCCTCTCCTCAAATCCTCAGACTGGCAATGACAGTGGAGCCACCAAGGAGATGACTCACCAAGGTGCTGAGCACCTTCACTGAACTCTAATTTACTTAATTACCACAGATTAAAGCATGTCTAACTAAGGATAGGTGTTAGATCTGATGGGGACCCAGTTCTTACTCTGTTCACACACTATCTGGCTGGGCAAGTCCAGTGTCCCTCGCCCAGTTTCAGGCTTTCAAACTGAAATATTTTCTTCCTTTTCCAACAGAAGTTCAAAGCATATATTTCACCTAAAAGATGAGGGTATAGAAAAACCCAGTTTTCAGACCCCCAAAAATATTTTAGAGGAAACTTTCTCTCTGTCCCAGGTATTTTGGGTACAAACTGGAACACAAGAGGTTCCACTTAAACTTGAGAAGAAACTTCTTCTCAGTGAGGGTGACAGAACACTGGAACAGGCTGCCCAGGGAGGTTGTGGAGTCTCCTTCCCTGGAGACATTCAAAACCCGCCTGGACACATTCCTGTGTAACATTATCTAGGTGCTCCTGCTCCGGCAGGGGGATTGGACTAGATGATCTTTTGAGGTCCCTTCCAATCTCTAGCATACTGTGATACTGTGATTTACATGAATGTGCTGTGTCCCAGCAGAGGTTCAATAGCTGTGCTTATGAGTCCTCTGAAGAAGCAATAAAATATTGTTATGAGGAATACAGGAGGGAGCTCACTCTCCATGGGCTTACTGTCCAGCATAACCATAGCTCTGCATGGAGACCAGGAGGGACCAGGACCCTTCTCTGTAAGGACTGCTTTGCTCCACTAACCTGATCTCTACTGAATGCACAGCCTCAAGCAGTGTGGACCTAAAATCAGTCCCACATATTGCTGTGTAGCCTTGCCTGAGTCACTTAACCTCCCTCAGATGCACATTGTATGGCTAGGAAGGCAGGGATACTCCCTTTCTGCCGCTGTTTGGCTGATGGGATTGTAAGGTGTCTAGTGGCATTCATCTACTACTAGGAATGGACACATTTCTGCCATTCAAATAGATAATAATAGCTTCTCTAAGGCACTTATCACGAGCAGATCTTGAAATGCTTTCTAAAAGGTGTAAAGTTCCATTATTTTTGATTGGTAAATGGGGCCTTAACCCTGGCAGAAGTGTTTAGAGACTATTACAGTGCCTTTCATCCATACAGTAAGTAACTGAATTGCCTCATAGGATCATCCAGGGCTGAGGGCCACAAGTGGCTCATGACTCATTCATCAGAGCACTTTCACAGGCATGTCTCCCTGACCTCCAGGAGAGCCATGCGCCTGCTTAGTTTACAAACAAGCTTCAGAAGGCATCTGCTGGGCTGGCACACTGGAGGAGCTCAAGTTTCGGTTCCTAAAATGATGAAGCACTTGTTTAAAGCTCATTTGGTTGGATGGTGCTGTGAAGTTGTTTAACCCCACCAAGGTTTCACTATCAGAAAAGACAAAATAGCTTATGGTACGATTTGGGTTGTGGAGTTTGGGGTTTTTGTTTTTTGGGGTTTTTTTTTGCATTTTTTTGTAATTCCAACAGCAGAAGCACTTGCTGAATGCTGAGATGAGATGAATCAGGGCATTTACAGGACTGCACCGCACAGTGAGCATCACGGGTTGAGTTGGTAGGATGCAGAACAACCCACAGTGTTAGCTTTCTACTTAGAGGAAATGAGACGGCTGCAAGGTCAGGCTGGGAAAGCAGGGTGCTGCGAGCACCATCTGTGTTGCAAATGCAGCAATGCTGAGGGAGCAAGAAGCAGTCTATCAGCCAGGAAGAATATGAGGCCAAGGCCAAAAGCGAGGATATCTGCCCAAGAAGCAAGAAATCTCTCCCTCAGCAGACCCTGTGGGCAAAGAGCCTCTAACAGCTGGTGACTGGGACGATGCAGACATGCAGTGCCGGTAGTGCCCTGAGCCATAGTCAGGGAACCATGCAGAGGTGACCACCATGGGACATTCATACCTCCTCAAGGCCCACCAGCCCACACATTCTACAGTGAGACCCCAGCTCTGCAGGTGCCTCATTGGGATGCCAAGCAACGCCAAAACTGCATCTTTTCAAATCAGAGAGAGAAACAGCAGGGAGAGCACGTCTGCATGTGACCTGGGTGACACAAGCCTGCAGGCACAAATTACATACTTTACAAGTGACATTTGCTGTCATGGGGGGGGAGATTTGAGTGAGGCTGTTTAAAATTCAACTAAACTCTGCCTGGAAAGAGGATGGTGTGTGGTCTTCTTTTCTTTTTCAGTCCCCAGGGTAACACTGGGATGTTTCTAGCAAGGAAATCCCTCTCCTACTCCCAGATTTGGGTTTCGCCCTAGGGATGGGATTCACATGTTGCACATGAATCTCTGGCTGCTTTGCAAGCTCCAGGCCAGAATCGCTGTCAGTAAGCACCATGGGAATTGATTTATGCCATCAGAGTTAGACAAGCTAGGGTTACAAAGCTCAGGAGGTATTCAGTAGATTTCCCCTACCAACTCCACTGTGCAGATGGAGAAACCGAGGCACAGTGATTCATGTGCCTTTCCAGTGCACACAATAGTAACAAGAGGCCATGATACAGATCTGATCACCTGGTTCACATCATCTGGAATGGTGTCCATATCCTACTTTACACTGCCTGCAGTGAGAGTGACAAAAGAAATGGTAGCCATGCACAGAGGCTCCACCTGGGATCAGAGGCACTCAGAAACAGTGAGTAGTGGTGCCTTAGAACTCTGTTCTGTGTTGTCATTAAATTTTTTCTCTTGCTTGATGTGCAGTACCCAGCATCAAGGGATTTCTCTCTCTCTTAGCCTCTAATCCTACTGACTTCAGGTATCCTATATGCCTGTCCTCTTAGCATCTCTCCCAAGGGATATGAGGCCAAGATCTTAACCAGTGAAGCTGATCATGGTGTCAGGACCCATTCTGAAGGAGATGAAACCATCTGCTGGGTGCACAATTACATTCAGCCTTTTCTCCTCTGAACTTTCCCACTGCCTCTTCTAAGCTGTTGCAGTTTCAAAGGGGGAGACAGAGAAGATCCAACATCCTGTTCCAAAACCTGGGATAAAAGAAGGCATTCTGAAGAAAGTAGTCAAAACGCTTCAAGAAAGGCATCTCTTCTGGGCTATGCTGAAGCAGTAGTCAAATTCAGGGTTGCTTCCACCAGGAGAAATTATAGGATCAAGATCTCCACAGTGAAACCGTGCTCATTGAGAAAGTCCTTTTTTCCTCTAAAAATGGTGGAAAAGATCTGAAAGCTGTTTCTGAGTTCACAGCTTCAATCCATTTTCCAGGTAACTCAAGAAGTGAAAGTCAAATATATTATCACTCTTCTATTTTCTCAGCAAATGCTAGTTCCCGTGACTACGTTCATTGAATATTCTCTCTACAGTTTTCTGGTCTTTCTGACTCTCTTTGGACATACACACAGGGATATACAATTAAACTCTCCCTTCCATACGTGGTTTGCACACAGTTTTGCTTTGATTTGTCATAGATGGCTGTATTGCAGTGATGTTATTAAGTCAGTTATCTCACAATACGGAATTACTTAATAATTTTCTCCATTTGACCTCATTGACAGAAACAATGTGTTCAACCATGTGTTATGTCAGCTCTTAAGAATTTTAAGCAATCTTGCAAGTCCTTGAGCAGCTCCATCTCTTTATTTTATCAATGGGATGATCAGAATATATGACTCACCACAGTGCTAAAGGATCCTTCAATCTACTGAAGAGAAGCAGGACATAAACTGAAGCTAGAAGTTCAAATCAGGCAAATTCAGATGACACAATTACCAGTCACAGGGAAAATCTATCACAGATATTGTGGGACTGCCTATGTCCTGAAGACAGAATTCTTCTGATTAAATGACAGACTTAATATACCTACAGGGAAAAGCCAATGCTGACTCCTATCTTGCTATGCATCTTTTAGTCCCTGTAGACATCTAGTCTGTTGGCCAGGAGAACCAAAGAGTTACTCTTGTCTTCTTAGTGGACACATCTAAAACTGGGCAGATGAATCATGCCCTTGAAGTGCACATTTCCTACTACCTATGGTAAAGGGAGCCAGAAGCAGCCACATTAAACATAACTAGCTATATTATGAATGTCTAGTTAGGAGAGAAAAACTCCAGTTTTGGTGCTCAGCTCCAAACAGACGTGTCTAGCGCTCTTTGGATATGTTTGGTATCTGCATGCATATCTGCTGGCAGATATGACAAAAGACCTATGCAGACTTGCACTTCTCTGGAATTTCATGCTGTCCAGACCTGGGTCTCCTTTAAGTCCTTTGTCTTAATTAATTCCTAATGCAGATGTCAGGTATCCTGGGTATCAGCTGTTTGGGAAATCTGGAGTATCTTGCATAGCAGTCAACAGAGTTGTTCAACTGACCAAATGGATCACTCTCTGGGGTCCACTGATGAATGAACAAGATAAGATCTCCACTGACTGCAACTCAGACACTCCATGCTCATGTGGGCACCATTCTGCAGACACTTGCATCTATCTAGCTGTCACCCTCTGTGAGCTGAACCCTACCCTTTGTATCATGCAGGGAGCTCCACTCTATTGACAACACTTAGCTATCTCACATCTCTTGAGGGTCTTGGGGGTATCTTGCCCAAATTCTAGCAGCTGCTCCAAGAGGGGGGGGAGCCTGTAGGCCTGCATCATTTCCTACCAGACCTGTGTGGATGCCCCAGATTCCCACAGCATTTCAAAACAAAACCCCACACACCTCCATTTAGGCAACTGAACAGTGCCCCGCATGTTTTCCAGGAACAGACACATTACTCACGAATGCATTTCTAGATACAACACAGAAATACGTGGGTGAAGATTTGTGGCGTGTGTATACAAGTGTTCAGACTCAAAGATCAAATGGTGTTTCTGGCCATAGAGCTTCTGAATGCTCCTTAGCTATCTTACAGGATGTTTGCTTTACTCAGTTCATTGGTGTATGGGAGACACTTTTACTGTGCTTTATCACAGCATCTCAAAGTGTAAATGATTTATATGAATACCAATGTTTATTCTACCAATGGGAACACTCAGTGAAGTTAAATAATAGTCAAACAAGATGCACTAGGACAGAAAACCACAAGCTGCGTTTCATACACCTCCATAAACAAGCTCAGCTTATCAGAAAAACAGGTCCAAATGTGTAAGGGATCAAAGCAAGCTCTTGATTACACAGCTTTGAGTCCATAGCCAATGTGACTATTAGAGTATATTCAGATAAGCAAGTTATAATCCCTGTTGGCATGTGTGAAATAAGGAATTGGTGGGACTCATTAAGAAAGAAATGGAAAAACATGAAAAAGAAAGTAGCTTTATTAGTGCTGCCAGTGTTAAACCATTGGCATTCAGGGCTGTGGCCAGGCTAGGGTGAGAAGGCATCTAATCTGGGTGCCCAACACCGACAAATCCCACTAGGGAAAAATGCTAACCCTCTTTCCTTGGAAGCAAGGGGGAAGGAGGGTTAGAACCCAACTGCTGCAAGGAATTCCCTTTCTCTACCCTCCCTGGGAAAGCCATCCCCTTTTCAAGCTCTCCACCCCATGCTGGCCAGGTAGTAGCACTCTGCTCTCAACCCCACAGGCTGTCTTCAGCCTTAGCCATAAAGGCTGATCGCCTAAGATATTCAACCCCTCCTTTCCCAGCAGGGAGGAAAAATCCTGGCTGTTTGGAATCTGATGACAATATTCTCAGAGACTCCGGAAAGCAGAAGAGGGCTTCAGCATTTTCCCCGTCTTCTTGTGTCCAAGCCCTTCAGGTGCAGACTGGGATCAAACTCTGGCTCCCCTTGCCAGCAGTAAAAATGTGAGTTTCCAGCAGAATGTATTTTCCCTAATTGATCCTGGCAGGCATTTCACTGTCCATCTCTCCATAGGCAAACCGGCTACTAGTCCCCCCACTAAAATCACAGCAAACGAGGTCTGGAGAACAAAACTGGAGATGACAGGGAAAGCCTTAAATAAAAAGGAAGAAAATAAAACACAAAACCTGTGGCAAGTGCATAATCAAGTGAATCGAAATGCCTGTCAGCACTACCAACAGCAGGGTGACAAATCTGCCCAGCCATGGTGCGAGAGGCAGAGTAAGGGCCCAGCAAACCACCTGAAATTCAGCACCCTATGATGAGTTGCTGGGGCCAGGACTCTACTTTAGGGTGGCTGGATGTGGAAAGAACAACCTAGTGCCGCCTGCAACTCCTGCTTTCTTCAAGGAGATGCTGGTCTCCTGACAGATCCAGCACTAGAGGGTAACAGTGAGTCAGGCTGCTGGCGCTACATGACTGACACAAGTCTTTGTGATTGAGATGGAAGGGTTGGAAGCGATGAGAGGTAAGAGAAAATGAAGGGGCAGGTTGCACCCCCTTGCTGCCCTTGCTATGGGGCACTTGTGGGCCTGGGCCGCACCAAGATGAGAGAAGCAGGTGCACCAGCAGGGTAGCCCTGTGTGCTGGTGGGAGAAGAAATAAGGCGGCACCAAAATCGGGTCACTGAGCTTCGTGGAAGCACAGGGCCATGGGATGGGAGCCCAGGGAAGGGGATGAGGAGCCTGGTGGAAGGTGCTTTCTGCCCCACACAGGATAATTTTGTGCCAAGAGCCTACTTGCTGCTCTGCTTCTGCACACAGAGCAGGAGGTGTTTTCACATGTTATTCTCAAAGCCTGGGATGCTTGTATTTAGCAGCTAAATTACACGCTTTTGAATACCTAATGAAACAGAAGTCCAGTGTAAGGTGTAAACCCACAGCTTGCTGCTTCTTCAGTTCAGAACCTCATCTTCTGGACGTGTAAAGCTCTGCCAGCCACTTGAGCTGCCCGCAATGGCAGGAGCCAGACCTGCTGCCCATGTCAGCTGGCATCAAGCCTAAGACCTCATGTGTATACAGAGCATGCAGCAAGATCAGCTCTTCTGAAAGAGTGCTTGTACTCCCTGATGCTCATGCATCACCTGGTAAAGTTGTAGTGAATTATTTTTATCTTTAAAGCTCCAATTTTTTTTTGAATCTTTAATCAAAATTGTAAAGCCTAAGAGTAGGTTCTCTAGCAATTGAAGTTAGGTATCTAGTGGTTAGAAAGAACCAGCAGTCAGGACTCCTGGGTCCCATTTTCAAATCTCCCACTGACTCTTTGAGTGACCTTGAAGAAGTCAATTAATTTCTATGTCTTTTTCCAGACAGGTAAAAATGAGGAGATAATTCTTCCCCAGCTCGCTGGGGGATTGTGAAACTTAATTGTTTGCAGGGCACTTTGCTATCCTCACATGAGTGTAAAGGACTTTTACTACACCACAGCTGGAGGAAGGCTGAAGCTTAGCATGGAAAGCCATGAATCCTTCAGGTCTGGATCTGCAGTGCTCAAAGGGCACGTGTCTGCTGCAAGGAGGAGAACCACTCAACCCTGCATCCCATGCCCTGTACATACAGACAGCAACTTTCCGGCAGGGAAAACCAGCAGTGCTCTGCACCAGGAGGTCCAGCTCTCTCCATCAGCTGCCCTAAGGCTTTCATCAGCTCTGGAGGCTGCTGTCTCATTGCAGTCGTGTTATGGGGTCAGAGGAGGAACCAGCAGCTTCCACCCAGAGCCATTCACACACATCCATCTTGCATCCCCCCAGGCTCCCAGCTTTGGCACATTTGCCAATCCTCAACAGCACAACAAAATGCTGATACCTCACCAATGGGGATACATCAGCAGCTGGCAGCCTTTCAGCATCCAGCCACAGCTATCAAGTCCCATCTGGGCTATCAGCTCCTTTGTGAAGATTACCAAAAAATCCTTTAGGGCCTTCACTTTGTTGGAAAACTGAATATTTTCACATACAGAACAAGGTGATCCTTTCGTTCTGGCGCAGCTCTGTCTGTTCCGCTGCTGAGGTCAGTGGAGCTGTGTCAGGCTATGCCAGCCTGCCCTGGGGTGTAAATGACTCCTGAAAGAAACAATTTTTGAGTTTATATATGTGTATATATGTGTAAGTTTATTTTTGCCTTGAAGGAAAGCTTGTCACTGCCCTGTCTGCAGAGCTGATCACTGCACAGGTTTCCCTGGGCAGAAAAGAGGAAGAGGAGCTGCCACCAGGGAGCCCCATCCAAATTAACCTACTTACCAGGTGATCTCCTGTCTGCACTAGGAGAATGGCTGTTTGCTTTAGGCCATTTCTGTGTGAGGAGTAACTAGAGATGAGTAAAATTCATAGAATATCTGCTCCCAGGGGAAATTTCAGCCTTTGGTCAGTTTGCATCCCAAATCAGGCCAGTTCAGCAAAATGAAATTCTGGTTGAACTCACTTGAAACAGCTGGACCATCCCTGGCAAAAATTGGAATCTTGGGAAAGGGGGGGGGGGGGGAGGGGGGGGAATGGGGGAAAATGTTCTTTTACTTACAGGAAACTTCCCTTTTAGAGAAATTGTATTTTTTCACTTGTTCCAACTCCAAACTCCTCCAGAACAAATGCCAGGAATTCTCTCATCTATTTATACTCAGTTTGCTGTCTGGGTCTTATTGTACCTGGCATTTGCTGTGCTATATGTCCGTGTTGCAAATAATACCAAGAACATTTACGTCGTGGAAGTATTGTGGAGGGAAGGTTTCCAAGAGCCCTTTGTTAACCTGTTGTCACCAACCTGCAGGGACAGTTCCACCGTGCCAGCAAGGACCCAGAGCCCTGTGGCTTTTTGAACACTGCGTCTACAACAGCATGTGTATATTTGGGGGGGGGGGCTAAATGCTCTTGCCAGTGAAAAAAAAAGGCAGCACCACTGTGAATTTCTGTCAGTTTTGCCAAATGAATTCATTTAGAATTAAAAAACATAAGTTGCTCGAGATAGATTGTACTATGTTCTCTATGGTCTCTATGTTCAGAGCTTTCCTTTCACTTTGTTTTTCTTCTTAACGTGAGAAATGCTTAGAAGTGGACTGAAATGTTTTCTCTGGGATTGAGTGAAACTTCCCTAGTAGAACGAGAACAATATAGATGTGTACAATTATCTTTCACCATTGCCAGCAAACCATAACATCTCTTACTCACCTCATTGTAATTGAAAGCATCATGGGACACCCCGTTAAAATTGAAGCCATTTGCAATTGGCTTGAATCCAAACAAATAACTCTTAACTGAAACTCTTGTTTTTACACAAGGAGCCACGAAAACATTACCGTAATGAATATCTATTGGAGCTTACTTTGGGGGACAACTGCCAAATGGTGGTTCTGAATCTAATTTCATCAATCCTGCTGTAATGACAGGTAAAATCAGGTCCATGGATTGCTGTTTTCTTGGTATTAAGCTAATGTCAACACGAGACAGACTAGATCTGGGGTGAGATTCATCTGACTTCATGTAAATGTCTGTATTTGAGTTCCCTTTGCAGTCACAGAAATCTAGTTATGACAGTCTGTGATGCCTACGGAACAACTCACCTCCTCCTGAAATAGGTGTCTAAAACAATTTGGCTAAAGCACACCTTGAAAATACTTTCGTCTCTACATTAACTGAAAAAACAGCCCCAGGTCACCAGCTCTGATGCAGACACTGATGGTGTAAATGTGCAGGAAGGAATGCAGGCATCTAAATACAGGAATCTCATGCCTTTTGAGATGCCTTGGTGTATCTCACCTGGCTTCCAGTTGCCACTTCAGAAGGGCACAGGTCTCACACAAGTTCCATCACTTATCTGCCAGCCTCATGCAGATGTCCTGATAACATGGGTCATCTAAAGTGGCATTTAATGGCAGATTCATTCTCCTAAAGTTCCAGGAGATGAAAATCATTCCCAGAGTCCTCAGGATGTCCAGACTTGGAAATGCACAATGTGGAAGCTCTCATGATGGGACCATATTTCCAAAGATGGATCACATAACAGCGGCGTGCAGCGTGACAGTCCTACCCAGATTTCTGGGAGGTTACCCAGCCGAGTAATTCAGTCTCTTGTTACCTTACATAAGACACATGGTGAGAGAAGGAATTGTTGTGGAGACTGTATGATGCTTTCTTGAAAGGTCTCTGAAGTAACTTTCAACCTTTTTCTGCCTTCTGTATAATCACTTCCATGATTTTCCTGCTGCCTGCTGACAAGTCACACTCCTTGCTTTGGAGGGGTAACGCCAAGCCAAACTGCCCTCCTTCTTTGCAAGGGCAAAGCTTGCTTGCATCACACTAGGAAGCAGGAGATTTACACCAGTGGGATTGCACAGTCACCCCAGATAAGATGAAAGTAACATGTCAGCAGTGTCTATGTCTTTATCTCTGTAGGTAGGACATATAGGAACACACAGACCTTTGTGGGGTCAATAGAAAAAAATATCCCCCCGCCCCCCCTGCAGTTTGTCTGGACATGAGTGGTGTAGAGTGGATAGCACCATTTGACCCTGTGCTGTTTATCTGCTAATAGACCAGAGCTGGCACTGCTTTAAATTACGCATTTCCCTTTCACTGTCATTTATAATCAACAGAGATATTTTATGTTTATATAGCTTCTTTCATCCTAAGGATCTCAGGGTGCGTTACAAGGCATGATCCAGATGCGCTCTCCTGTTCTGCAAGTGGACTGGTTCATGAGGATGTCATGATGGGCTTCATCCAGGAAGAGCCTGTCTGGGCATTGTGCCCTGATGGCTTTTTTGCTCATGGATGTTCTGGTCAGTGGTGGTTTCACAAGTAGTAATGGAAAGAAGCACAACCATTACATTCAGATTCCCCTGTTACAAAATACTTCCTAGAGGACAGCTTGAGAGAGAGCTATGCCCCGGGGCAAGAAACTCATGAAAGCATGATTTCTGCAAAGGGCCGTATGTGTAGGTGTTTTAGGGACCAAATTCAGATCGCATCTTGGAAAGAGGACAAATCTATCTCCAGAGATGACTGACTGAAGTGAAAACAGACTGAACAGTGGTTTGATTTTAAAACTCTTGAGATCCAGTGAAAACTACACTGTAAATCTGAGGGTCTCTAATAAAATCTGGAGACCTCAATTGTAGATGTCTATGTCTGAACTCATTTGCTAGACTCTGCTAGAGTTCATGAAGAAAACCAGGGTCTTATAGGGCATAACCCAATATGACACGTCTTGTAAGTGTCTGCTTTCAGATGAGGTAAATTCCTGAACTGAAAAGGCGTCCAGGATGACTACTCAGAAGTAATTGTCCACATTGCAGATGTCTAAAGTGAAGAGATATGAATCTTACCAGTCTGTACCTTGTAGCAACACCTGTGAGCCCAAAACAAAGCAAGGAATCTAAACAGTAAACAAGAGTCCTTTGATCTTGACCATCACTTTTGTGTCCTATCAGAGCAATGGAGGAGATCTAGCAAACAGCACTGGGCTCTTTGTTGCTTTGCATCCATGTGACAAGCCAGAGAAACAGGCCTTGCCAGACAATCCCTCTAACAGTAGTTAAAAGGTTGCTTAGTTTAATTACCCAGGCCAGAAGGTGGTATAGAAATCAGCAAGTGCTGATGTGATTCACACATACCCAGAAATAACAATCTTGATATTTAGACCACTGAAGTAGAAAGAGTGGGCTGGAGATAGGATGAGAAATAGTAATATTTAAAACATGACCTATCTTAATGTTTCTTATAATGACAATTGTGAAATTACAGGATGAGATGCAAGTTTCCTATTTAGCAAATTAAAGAGAGGTTTCTGGGCTTTCCAGTAGCTTCAGACAGCTTCAAAACTAGCACAGATCAAAACTAAACATCATCCAGACTAATCACAGTCCTGGTCAGAAGAACAGATCTAAGAATACTTTCTCCAAGCAACTGATTCACAATTGATGGGAGTCTTTCCACTGACTTCTCTGGATTTCGGACCTGCATGGAGCTATTTCCCATTAAACACAGATGATCTTAGCCCGGTGCCTACAGCTGCTAATAGAGGCAGTGTTTGCCTGTCTGCATTCCAGAGCTAATGCACATTCCAGCCCCTGCAGAGGACTTTGCCTCACCTCCGACGCACAAGGTCAACTCACCTTTGATCCTCTGCATTGGTGTAAGGCTATCCGAGGAGGGCTGCATAATGACTCAGCAGCTCACCGCCTGCTATGTTTCTCTTTTTAACTGGATTTTTTGCTCCAGTGAGGCTGTTCTCAGAATGGCTGAAGCTCACATGCCCGATCTTGAACCTAGCGAGAGCACAATTACTAAGCAGGTGTAAAGCTGGCTAATGACAGTACAACACAGCTCAGGCATGCGTCAGGCCAGATGATGTGTCGAATGATTGTTGTCGTTGCCACGGGAATGACAACACAGGAGAACAGCATCACGTAACAGCAAGACAAACTGTCACGTCAGCAGGGCATCAGCTTTCACCCACTTCATCTCAGCTGGACAAGGGGACCATGATTTGAAGACACTGTGCACATTTGGGAGACGTTTTCATAACAACTGGATGAGGCCTGTTTGTCCTGCTGAACCCCAGCAGTGACTGATACTCCTGAGGTCATGCAACACATACCAGAGTCTTAAGATGGCCAAAACCCACAAGACAAGTGACCAGTGGAAAGGCAAATTGAGGAGAGGGCCTAAGAAATAGCACATAGACCAGGTATGTCAACTACTTTTTTAGTTCCTCACTGCCTCTTGTGGAAAGGAGTCTGGATATCTGTTTTACTCTCAGGATTGTCTTATGATGTCAGCCTAAGCAACCTTGTCACTTCCACTCTTCCCTCAACTGAAAGTCTAAATCACACAGCTGCCTCAACACCAGCCAAGCCTGAGAGGTCTTCACATAACCTAGACCAGAAGAGATGTACATGAGTCAACATGCAACCTAACAACTCTAGGTGGGCCACACTAGAGACCTTAGTAAAAATTGTACCTAGAGTCTTGCAACGATCACTACTGCTAATAAAGTCCCACTGAACACTGGACAACATACCACTATGTCACATAGCTCTCTTCAAACGCCTTTACAAGAACATAGCTCTGAAGACACAAGTAACCCCATCTCAGTCGCTGCGTTAGTTCTCCCTCAATATGAACCATCATTAAGTACACTAATTAGTGCTGTTGGGAACTCTTGAGAAAAGCATGGACAAATACTGAGCAAGTACTTAATGCCAAAAAGCCTAACATATCTTGGCTTTACCTAGTTTGTAGTGTATTGTAGTACCCAACTTTCAGCACAGGGCACAAAAATAGCTTCCAATGACATTATCACTTCGTTATAATGGGCTAAATTCAGCCCTGAGGGGCTATAGAAATTAACGGACTTTAGCCTAACGTGGTTAATGAGAATGGTCTATTTCGAGCCCATAAGGTACCATACTTCTGCCACTACAGATTGCCTGGGAATAATTCACCTCTTCGGAGACACTGTATTCACTTCCAGCCCAGGCTATGTTTGCTCTAAATAGAGGCAGCAAAAATAGACATCAAAATGAAAAACATTTCTTTCAGACTCCAAATGCCTCTGGCTCTGATTTTGATCTCGCATGCGGTAGAAGCTCAAGTGAGTAGAGAGGTTTATTTCTTATTTGTGCCAGTAAAAATGAAATGGGCCCACTATGTTTATCATTGATTTAGAATGCGGAACATTTAAGACAGTAGCTATGCACTCAGAAAATGTTAACCCTGGTTAAACACGGCTAACCTTTACTTCTTCAGATCTCTTCCTATGGATAATCTCCCTGCAACTTCTGATTTCTGTAACCACCTAGTTTCTAACTTCCCTGCTCATATTGCTAAATCCACCTCCCTAGAAGTCCCTTCTCTAGAACTTCAGAATCAAATTCATCCAGCATCAGATTTCTACTTCTGCACAACCATGTCCTCATCTCTAGAAAGCATGTAAGCTCATATTAACCTGTTTAGACGAATATGTGTTTACCTGTAAGAAGAGGTGCATAAGGATGCCCCTGGTTTGAACTTAGCCTTTATGTCTTTGCTGCTGATGGTCATTTTGAAACAGGGCACAGCCATAGAGGCTCAAAATACACCCTCTACTCTTGTATCCAAATTCTCCACCATGCTCTCTATTTTCCACAAACATTGAAAATCTCCAGAAAAGCAAAATGCTCCAGAAAGTACTAAACTACAATTCAAGTGGTGCCAGAGCTTTCAAACAGTCTTGTCATTTTTCATGTGGATGATTTGCATAAAAGATCTCATCTATTCCCTCTTCCTTTTAAAACTTTTCTCATCTTATTCTTGGCTGAAGATGTAACTGAGGAAGGATCTGCCCTGAATGTTTGAATGTAACCTAACAAGCTTTAGCTATGCATCTTCTAGTGGACTAAATTTTGCCAGGAAGAATTTTATGTTCCAGAGGCCAACTATCAAGTCTGTCTGCACTCATACCATCAAAGCACTTCAGCCTCCAGAAAAGGGTGACCTCATCCAAGCTGCCTATGGGGAAAGCTCCCTTATCCATGTGAACTTCCAGACAGTGACTGTAGACTGTTTGGGACAGCACTAAGTGGCCTGGGCCAGGGATCATTCTAACAACCAGAAAAAGTAGAATGCAAATTATAGGTGGTCAACACTTTATTTCACTATTGTAGATGCATTCTTTAAAACCTTCCCGTCATCACCAAAAAGCCCACTAGATCAACTATTTCTGCACTACTTGCTTTTAGCTTACAGGTTCTCCTTTTCCTAGAAAGAAAGAAAAATGTTCACTGATGATAAAAGCTGTGCTAAGTGGAGCACTTCTACATCTTTCCTTTGGGATAAGCTTACGATTTCATTCCTACTACTTATAACCTTAGCCCATCTGACTTGTTGACTTTCAGGAAGATAGCCAAAGGCGGGACTTGGGACTGTAAGTGTGGACTCAGGTAGACTACAACTATGTATACTAGGGCTTTCCAAGGAGGCTAAAGAACTAAGTGCCCAGCTTCCCTCAAACCCAAAGACTCTACCTGGTCTTCACTGATACAAACAGTACCTCCTAGCAGACCACTCTATGTCCCAGCAGAGATGGAGGGGAGGACAGCTAAGGTATTATGTTTCATCTTTTACCACCTCCAAGCATACTTCATTAATTATTTGGATCACAATGAAATAAAGAGCTGATTTGAGATTCTCATCTACTTAGTCATTTGTTGACTTCTGATAAAACTGAGCTTTGTCTTCTTATCTCTCTTTGCCAAACAAAGAGGCCAAGGCCAGCAAGTGAACCTCATCTTTCACACTACTCACCGGATTCAATCAGTCACGTATTGTAGTTGATCATTACATTTTCTAGATAACTACTTGCCTTCTCTTCTATGATACAAAAAATGTTTGGTGCGCTAACCAGCATTTAATGGGAAAGAGAAGAAAAGACAAAACTCCACTGATGATATATCTTTGTTATCAGTTTCATCAGTATAAAACTGGCAATAATTTCACAATGTGTTTTGAACATAATCAGCAGGAATAACTTGTCTCTCTAGATGAAAAAACAACCTTTATCCTCAATATACAGACATTATACCGCACTCTCTATGGAACACTGTAACATAAAAATTGCCCAATGAACAGACTTCACCATCTTTTATCGTTATGATTTCTGAATCCTCAAAATATGAATCTAGTCTTCCTTCAGGAAGCTTTGAACCTACTTAATCCATTATACAATTCATGTTAAAGGCCTAGCCCTTCCTCATGGATGCTCTATGTTTCTTGGGAACTACCTCTCAAATATAACACAATCAGCTTCACTTTTCTGGCTAACATATCTGCTCATATCTGTCAGGCCTCTCTTTTTGAAGATACTGGACTTTCTTGGAAATGACATCTTCAGCCTAGTTTTTAAAGTCACAATTCCTAATCAGTCACCAAATCTAAGGGAAAATGGAAACATTAAAGACTTTGAAAATCTACTCTAGAAACCTCATCATCAGTTCTGAAAATCTTAGCTTTGGACTGAAGCCCTCATGATGGAAAGACACCTGTACACATGTGGTAGTAGTGATAAAATTTTGCTCTCATTTATAACAGCAGAATTCTGGAAGCAGATTTAGTCCCTACAACTATTTCCTTTGGCTAAGTGCAGATTTATACATATGTAACAGATTATGACCATTCTCCCACCCACTCCAAAGCTTTGGCACCACATGTATTTATAGTATTATGTATACAAACCCTCATGAAGTTCAACAAAGTGAAGTGTAAGGTTCTGCACCTGAGTTGGGGCAATCCCAAGCACAGATGCAGGCTGGGCAGAGAAGAGGTTCAGAGCAGCCCTGCGAAGAAGAACTTGGGGGTGTTGGCTGGTGAGAAACTGAACATGAGCTGGCTTCAGTGTGCGCTTGAGGTTGGCCAGAAAGCCAACCGTATCCTGGGCTGCATCAAAAAGAGCGTGACCAGCAGGTTGAAGGAGGTGATCCTGCCCCTTTACTCTGCTCTCGTGAGACTCCACTTGGAATATTGTATGCAGTTCGGGTGTCCTCAACATAAAAAGGACATGGAGCTGTTGGAGCAAGACCAGAGGAGGGCCACGAGGATGATCAAGGGGACTGGAGCACCTCCCATGTGAAGACAGGCTGAGAAAGTTGGAGCTGTTCAGCCTGGGGAAGAGAAGGCTGCATGGAGACCTCATAGCAGCCTTCCAGTATCTGAAGGGGGCCTACAAGGATGCTGGGGAGGGATCTTCGTCAGGGACTGTAGCAACAGGACAAGGGGTAATGGGTTAAAGCTTAAACAGGGGAATTCAATTTGGATATAAGGAAGAAGTTCTTCACTGTGAGGGTGGTGAGGCACTAGAACAGGTTGCCCAGAGAAGCTGTGGATGCCTCATCCCTGGCAGTGTTCGAGGCTAGGTTGGGTGGCACTTTGAGCAACTTGGTCTAGTGGAAGGTGCTCCTGCCCATGGCAGGGGGGTTGGAACTAGATGATCCTTAAGGTCCTTTCCAACCCTAACCATTCCATGATTCTATGACACAGTAAGCAATCATCCTGTAAAATAGGAAGGCAACTCCAGAGAATGAATTGTTGTCGATAGGAAAGAACTGGTTAGTTAAAAGGGTGGTTAATGGTCTGAACTGAGTGGTTAACAACATGTCAAGTGGCTTTTGAGAGAATGCTTGTATTTACTCAGTGGTCAATTATTCACTCATAAATTCATTGGTTTCATTTCCTTGTAGTCTATTTCCTCTACTATATGTTCATAATCATCTTCTTATAAGTTCTCCTCCTACAGTTACTAATTATTCTCTATGTTCATCGCATCCTCTTGTGTGCCATATAGATGGTGAATATTAATTCCCATAGAGAAGAGGGTTTTTTTAATTAAAACAATGTTCTTTAGAAAAAAAATCATGCAATAGCCATCAGTTAAATTCAGATGACATCAATCATACTTCCACTGTTCCAAAAAGTTGATTTAATCAGTACAAAGTCCACACGGTTTCAGTACATTCACACACATTACTCTTTATTTCTCTGGAAGATGCACTGACAAGATCTGTATCTGGGGCAATCAAACAGTATCTACAGTATCTCAGCTACTCTGGAAAAAGAAAGGCAAAAAGCTGTGCTCCACAGGATGTGCTTCTGAGTAATCAATAGGAAGACATCTTTGCATGGTGTCTTCACTCCTCCACATGAACAGGATAAGGTACAATGAATGGAAGCATTTGAAAATATGTGAAAAATACGTGAAAATACACCACAAAAAATAGGGGCTTAGATTTTCTGGGGACTCAAATTTATTAAGCTCTACAGGAGAAAATCAGGTTTCACAACTTTTCAAGGAGGATCCTTTCCCCTCCTCCTCTCCCCTCCCCTCCCCCCCCCCCCCAAAAAAAAAAAAAAAGGTGCATGAACTTTTTAAGGTCTGCAAAGGGAGTTTTTCTGCATTAACACTTCTCTATTCTGTTTAGTCAAAGTAGCTGAGGGCGAAGGACATGGTCATGAGAAACTTGAACCAGATGAAGAAGAGTAGTCTGGTGAGTCTTACAGAATTCAGTATTTTAGATCTTGGCTTGGCTTCAAGGGAACAGGTTAAGAAACTTGCAACTCTGGAACTGGATATCATCAAATATTTATTGCATACACCTATACGTTACACAAGACTGAGCAGCTACACATGGTCATTCATACTGTAGTTGCA
The DNA here is from genome assembly GCF_034315485.1 of Pezoporus occidentalis. Taxonomy (NCBI): domain Eukaryota; kingdom Metazoa; phylum Chordata; class Aves; order Psittaciformes; family Psittacidae; genus Pezoporus; species Pezoporus occidentalis. Next base: position 1,086,890 of record NW_026914180.1, read on the forward strand.
CACTATTGTATGCTTTTTTTGTTACGTGCATCTTGCCAATTGTGTTTTAGATACCTATTTGGCCCTGAGCAAGAAAGGAATAGTAAGTTCTGCAGAAGAGCAGTCTTTCGGTCCAGAAGTTGGATTGTCTCCTACAGCTATCTCAAAGATCTGCTTTTCAGAATTGCAGCCAGACACATACAACTCCCATTAAAGTAATTGATTGCTCTGTGAGCTTAATATTTCAATATCCCAGGATCTATAGATTACAATACAATATGCTATATCATAATATATAGCAAATAGCATTGAATTCATTTGGCATCAGCTAAGCAAAGATCAAACAGAAGATGGATATCAGAGTCCAGAAAGAGGCACAAGGGATATGTTAGAAGCCGGTAGTCAGCTGTTCAGAGTTTAACCCATCTATATTTCTGTGAGGCCTGCAAGCAGAAAATCCCATCCCATTATCTCCAGAGAAGGAAGGAGGATCGTGAAGACAGAAGAGTGAATTATTAAAGGATAAGCCAAGTATGACTGAGAGCTTATTAAAAAGGGAGGAGGATGGGTAAGTGGAGAAACAGCTTGCTAGTCTGGTTCTATTAAAACTGAAGGCCAGATCCTCTGTGTAAATTAGCATAGCTCCATTGACTCTGGTTGACTGGTTGGCTTATCTGGCTTTATGGCAGTTTACCGGCTGACATTTTAGCCCACTAACTTGAAGCACTGCATGTTTTCCTGTGAGCTTGGTGTTTTTTCTGTCCACATGCTTTTTTTTTTCTGCCAGAACTGACAAAATTTTGCAGCTGAAACATCTGAGGAATGATATCTCATCAAAGATGGATGTTTCCATGGAAATATCTGTTTCAGATGAAGTTTTCTGAGTCTTTCACAGATAAAATATAAATAACTGGTTGGACAAGTTTTCAATAAATCAAAATAGAAACTTTCCTGGAGAAGCTGAAATGTTGTTTGGGTTGCATTTTTTCCTCTCATTTCTCTAATAAAGAACATGCAATGCCTGAAGAAATGACCTAAATGAAAACTTGCTGAAAACTTCCAAGAGGAGATAAAACCATATATCAGGTTATTCCCCCACAGATGCCCAGATTTATAGCCCTGAGGGCAGAAAGACATGATGAGGAGCTGGTGGCAGTGAATGCAAGGCAGAGAAGGGAGTGATAAGTGCTCCTAGCTTCTCTCTAAATGAGGGCCTATTCTTCTTTCTCCCTCTTTTCCCTGCTCCTCCCTTCCCACTCATTGCAGCTAGTGCCTCAGACTGTAATCTGCTGGAAAAAAAACCCAGAGCAAGCTGCGCCTCCCCTGCACCAGCCGTTGCTGATAGAGAGATCCTCTGACATCAATCTAGAGGGCTATTTCTTCCTCATTTTGAGTACTGATTTACCCATACAAATGGACCAACATTTAATCATATGGGAAATGTATTCAAGGGGCAAAACTTCTGTGACTGTTTCCCGAAATATGATCCCAAGGAAGAAGGACTGGTTATGGAAAGTTATGCACTGAAAATGATTTTACAAATGAATATGTTAAATAAAATGCAGAGTTCTGTTCAAACACATAGAGGAGTCTGACCACAATGAAAGTTGGCAGCTATATATCTGAGAGCCTCCACTGGGAGTCTCAGCCCAAGAATACTAGAGGGAAAAGGAATACATCCAGGATCCTGGACATAACCTACCATGCCCACATCTGTGAGTACTTCCATGCCCCAAAATAGTGCTGGGGAACCACTCTTTGGAGGTCTTACCCAATGTGAGTAATGACAGCCAAGGCTGTGCTTTACAATGCAAAGATAGTATTGAAGAGAAAAGAATCAGTTGAGTATTTCCAGATCTTTACCTTACCACCACTACCCAGAAAGCTCTCTGTAAATGAAATGTTTCAACTTAATCCCTGCTTCTGGAAATGCAGTACCAGCTTCCTTGGCACAGTTCAGTATAGAGAAAAATTTAGGATGACTCCTACGACTGGGGAAGAGAGCTAGAGCTACCAGCTGCTTTGAACATTTGTAGAGGAACACTTGGGGACTGGGTTGCAAATACACCAATATATTCCAGTTTCCAGGAGCCTGAAGTGTGTTTGGCAATATACAGGAGAGAACTGCTGTTGGTGTGAAACCTCAGCTGGGAGGTTGGCTAGAACAGTGCGTAATCCCACACATGGATGAAAATGGTCATGCTATTTTATTGCTGTGTGTAAGGTCCCATAAAGAGTACATCACTTGACTTACTTTTCCCATATAAAAAATAAAAGGTATGTTTAAATCTTTGGTTAGCTTTAGGCAGCGCTTAACTACTGATCAGAGTGGATATCCCATCTGATGGAGCTGAGGAAAAGACATGCAGATTTGTCATCACTGACAAAGTGGTTTTGTACAGCAAGTGTTAAAATGCAAAAAGAACTACTAATTTTAGTGGAGGCAAACTCCAGCTTTTCCTGTGAGCTAGTTAGGTGAGGTCAGCCAGATTAAAAAAAAATAGTTTGTTAAACCATAAATGCAATTAGAATCAAAGAGACTGCACCAGGGATAGGTGTTATTCAGTGTGTGTGAGGGGTTGCCAAAATCTGGCTCTGAATAGTTTTGATTAACGAACCTGAATCTGAATTGCTAGAGAACTGTTCATTTTGTTAAGCCATTATTCATGGCCTGTGACTGGTCATAAGTAATGTTCTGCATCCTGATGAGAGGATTGAAGCTTACATGGGAATGATGAATGCCTGACAGCAGATAATGAATAGTGTACTTCCCTCACAATTCACAAATGCTCTAGGGTTTCTGAATTGTAAACCACCAGGCCAACTCACTGAACAAGTACATTGAAATAACATTCCCAAAAGCAGCAGGATTTCAGCTCTTTCTCTATGGAGTAGAGTTTTATTTCCCTAATCATCAAAGCAGAACGGGTCAAGCAGGTGTCCTAGAGCTGCTTGTTGCTTTTGTCTGGGACCCAGGCAGTCTGCAAATACAACCCAATCCCTCAGCCACAAATTCCTCCCCTGTGAGGTCAAAACCCAACTCTCTCAAAAAGTACCCACTCCATAACCTGGTCATTTCCACTTATAGCTGGAGATGCATTAAAACTTGCAAATAATAACCCACACTAGTACATAAATAGCAGCCAATGGAAGCCAAGTAATTCATTTATCAATATATCAGCCAACAGACTGTCTTAATTATTTAACTATTCTGGTAAAAGCTAATGCATAAAGAACTTAATTGGTGCATGGATCTTGAACAGGGCCTTCAGCCAATGGGAAATTTCACACAAAATGCCTTGTGGTTCAAAGTCTTCTCTGCATACGAATGGAACAGAGTATGCCTCTGCTACATGGACCTGCAGGAGGACTTGCCAGGGCCAAAGCATTGCAAATGATGCTTGGACCAACACATTACAATACTGTTTTCCAGTTTTATCATACTCTCTAAACACCAGTGTCATTGTTTAAACTCACCTGGTAACTCAGCACCACACAGCCACTCGTTCACACCACCCTTTATTCCCCCCACCCAGGGCTGGATGGCAAGGAGAATCAAAAGAATGTAAAACCTATGGATTGAGATAAGAACAGTTTAATAACTAAAGTACAATATACTACTACTAAGGGAAATAACAAGCAGAGAGAATATAAAACCAAAGGGGAAAGAGAAACAAAAAAACCCTAAATAATAAACACAAGTGATGCAAAATACAATTGTTCACCACCTGCTGACTGATACCCAGCCCAACCCGAGCAGCGATCAGTCTCCTCCAGGTAACTCCCCCCAGTTTATATACTGGACATGATGTGTTGTGGTACAGAATACCCCTTTGGCCAGTTTGGGTCAGGTGTCCTGTCTCTGCTTCCTCCTGGCTTCTTGTGCTACTCCTCACTGGCAGGGCATGAGAGACTGAAATGTCCTTGATCAGGGAAAGTGCTACTTAGCAATAACTAAAATATCAGTGTGTTATCAGCATTATTTTCAAACTAAAGCCAAAACACAGCACTGCACCAGCTGCTAGGAAGAAAATTAACTGTATCCCATCCAAAATCAGGACAACCAGGATGACTTTTGCCCAGTCATATAGCTCTCCTCAGCTGAAGCTAATGCAAACATGTGAGGAAAATGTTTCATTCATTTATTTTATTAAGGGAAAGAGAAATGTAGAACTGCTGTCAAGAGAAGCTTGGAGAAAAACACCTGAGAACATTAAGATACACGTGTTGCAGCTGAACATTTGATAGTCAATCACATGCAGAACACTTTATCCATGACAGACAAGAAAAAAATTGTTTGGCTTGAAATATTTGTACTTCACAGGCTGATCTTTCAACCAAGCTGAAGAATCAATTAATTGAATTAACATGGCATATCAGTCTCCAGAGCACTCAACATTTTGCAACTATGTGAAGTCTGTTGCTGTGGCAGGCCTGCCTACACATTTTCAGCTAATAGAGCTACAATCTATGTGCTTCCATTTACAGCTATGTCCTTGCTAGCTGTAAATGACAGCAATGGCACTCATTAAGTTGGTGGCTTGGGACAGACTTCAAGCAGGGAACGGCTCACAGGAGAATCACGGTTCAGCAGTAGCCTGCTGGGATGGCAGCTCCAGAAGTAAACAAGCAGAGGCTTCCCACTGACCCAGCATCAGTGACAGCTTTACATTTTTTTAACAAACGATTGCAGTTTTATGAGGCAATAGTACACACTCTGCAAGTCCTTTGTGTCTGCTCATGGGGCTGAGTCCCTGCATCCCACTGGGCCAGTCGGTGCTTCTGTTTACAGCGGCTGGCTGAGACGACCCAGAAATATGGATTTTGCCTGTTTTACAGGCGTAGTACACAGCTTATCACACTACATTTGTTCCTGTGTCTTTACTGGGTTGATTATCAAGATCTTAAAGGACAGCTTTAATCTCAGACTGGACAAGTAGCAGACTGGGTAGTTCCAATTCTGCCACTGTAACTGCCTATGTAATCTCAGTTGAATTATTCTTATCCTAGATTGGTTTGGGTTGGAAGGGACCTTAAAGCTTGTCTAGCTCCAAACCCCCTGCTATGGGCAGGGACACTTTCCACTAGACCAGGCTATTCAAAGCCTCACCCAATCTGGCATTTTCCTACTCTTTCAATCCTTTGGTTTTCCACATGAAATTATATTTCCTTTTACACTTCAACTGTAAATCTTTAGGCTGTGGGTCACTTCCTACTGATTTTTGCACAGAATCCAGCACAATGACAGCAATTTTGAAAAAAGTATTACGTTTGTATCATCACCAAATTTTTCTATTAACTTTAATTTCATCCTGCTTGTACTATATAAGTGCATCTTCCAGATGCTTAGACCATTCTGTTACTTGTAGGTATTTATCAAACAACCTGTTACATGGCCCTTTTACAGGAATACAGAATCTACAGTGAAAAGTATAGGATATTACCCCTAACAATTTGTGGATGGCCAGCGTCTCCTGCTTTGGGAGTTGCTAGGAACCAGTCAAGCAGCAGCACCTCCATTAGCTTTGCATATTCAGGAAAGCAAACATATATGGAGCTCTTGGTGTCCACTGTACTCCTTTTCATTACACAGATGAAGACAGACACAGGCAGCAGAAGGAACAATTGAAGAAAAATACTATTCCCAAGCACAGTCACAGAATTCATTTAAATTATTTCTTCCTTTACCCAACAAATGCCACCAAGTTTCTTTGCAGCTCTCCAGCAACCAGGTGCTGAAGATCACCCCACATCTGAAATTCCCTGCTAGGAAGTTCTCCAAGGGAAAGCCACTAGGATTGCAAGGCTAAGAGGTTTTAGGAACTTTGTGTTAAGGATTTCTTATTCCCTGCCCTTTCTGTGGTTCATTTTCCTTCCCTCTGCCTTACCACTTCCTCCATCTACCCTTCCCCCTCATAGCTTGCGTATGGAATTCATACATGCCTAAGTCTCCCTTTCATTACATCTGCAGATACACTCTCCTCACTTTTCCTCACTCACGCCTACCCACTTTGACTCTGATTTCTCGACTTCCAGCCACATGGACCATGCCACCACATAAGAAATGCTCTTTCACATTCTTGATGCTCTCATATTCCACTAACAGCCATGTGAAGAAAATTTCAGTCAAAGAAGTGGTCAGAGTGGCAAGTAGGCATAGCTCCAAAGACTTCAAAGAGAGTCTGTGGTTTTCATGCTAGCATTTTTTGTGGTAGTCATTCACTGCTAGTTAGGTCTAGTATCAGCCTCAACCAATCAAGGCACTTCACTTTCCAAAGCCAGCTCATAATTAAAAAGGAAGACCAGTAGACTCTCAATGATGATGCAATGATGTGTTTTCAGGTGCACTTCTAGGCATGAAGCCAAAAGCTAAGTTACCATTTATGCAATTTGAAATGAATGGCATAAAATTAGTCACTGACTAGAATTTCTTATTGCAATTCTTAATCATTTTGACTTTATTTTCCCAACAGTCAGCAGGGTTTTTTCTGAGATGTCTTTTTTAAAAAAAAAAAAAATTAAATGGCTACTTAGCATGACTATCAGTTGACTCAGATGTCAGGACATTGCACTTACAAGTGCAATTTCGTGTTCCTTACTCCTCCTCTTCTGTTTCTCAATTAGGCTAAATTCTACTGCCTTTATTCATGCTATTGCTTTATTTCATAGCTCATCCTAATGATTTCGGTAGTGACTCCTTACCACTTCAGTGTGCCAAGATGACCTGAAGTCCTTGCTGAGGGCTGTTTCAGGCCTTTGTCATGCCTTTCTTATCCCATTTGATCATCCACAAAGCCAGGACTTTCTCACAGCTCATCAGCTGGTTCCCCCAGAATTGGTAAACAAATACCTTCTCATGGTTACTGTGCTTAATTGGAAAGCATAACTGCATCACTAACATGGCATGCATCTACTGTCACTCTTCCCAATTTCGCAATCTCATCTCGTATCTGTCAGTAAGAAAGGTGTCTTGTCTCAAAAAGACAAGTTTCGTATGTCACAACAGTTGTGTTGGTCAAAGCCTCACTGAATCGGGTATTATGCTGGTATTTCCCACATGTGGGGGATAAATCACACACTTTTGAGTACCAGAAACTGAAATGATACTTCAGAACAGTTAGAAGAATTAAAATGCATGAACCTATAAGAGTTATTGAAACATTGTGTACCTATCCTATTACCCTCCCTCCAGTGGAAGTCCAACCAATTCAGCAGATCACTTTTATAGCTGTGAAGATAGATACCCACCTAGGCAGGTGCATGAGGCAGAACTTTGTTATGGAACCTCTTCTTGGAAATCTGTTGGGACATTTGCAACATAAATCATGGGACAAAATCAATTGTTTACCAATTGTGTTTCAGAATGCCAAGAGTGCAAAGTCAAATCCCTAAAAGACAGTGAATTCCAGAGTTAAGATGATCATGACCTAGCCTGGAAAGGACAAGCTGCTACACTTGATGCTATGTAGCCTTAAGGGAATGTGCAGTAACTGGTTACCCCAGTGCCTTATAAAATCTACTCCCAGGCTTTCCACAGTTGCTATTAATAGGAGTTATAAACAGCCATGGAACCATAACACAAGATTAGCTGTTAATATATCTATTTCACAGATAAACTCTCTGACAACCAGTAAAACTAAAGTGGAAACCAAGCCTCTACAGACATATTGGTAGGAATGCTACAGCAGGATACTGGAGAACAGAGTGCTCACAATGGGCAACTTGATAAGGGCAAGGCCAAGTTTTATCTTATTCTACTGTTATGCTCAAGTGAAACAGAAGTACAATCAAAAGTGAAGTCCTGCTACTGTTGTCATGTCTCCACTGTGATCCCTTGATGACACAGAATTCCCATCTCTCATTTCTGACCAACAGCAAGAAGTTCCAGCATTGGAAATGGTCTAAGGTTGCAGATGGCCTTGGAGTTGCTGTTGTCTCCTAAATGGTTATTTCTGGCCCTGTGGCATTGCTTCCCTAGCTTGAAAGAATCAGAGTAAGGCATAATCTGGTGTAGGCAAAATTATTTAGCCTAAAGAATTTAAACAGTTGCCTTCAGTCAGCTGGTTTTGACCAAGTGGGAGCTTTCTTGAAAATGTCTCTGCTAGCACAATTGCGGTGGCAGTTCACTGCCAGCTCCGAGATCTTGATGAGCACCTTAGGGCAGTAGCAAGCACACCCAGTGGGTGGGAGACTTGGACAGTCTTTGAGAAGGCTGCAACATAATTTGGTTGCTTGCAGGCTCTCTTGCAAAGGTATATCATTTGCAGTTATGGAGGATTTGTAGGTCACAAGGTGATGAGCTCTACAGAGCCTTCCACCTGTTGGTCACCAGCTGAATTCAACTCAGCACCAAAATTACAGCCAGGTATTTTAATTATATGTTCACTTCAAACTGCGTTGAGCACTTTTCAGGCATTGTTTCTCATGGGGGTGTCTAGCATCCGGCACAATTCAAGCTCATCTTAGTTAGGTTCCTTAATTAAAGTTTCAAGATTAGGCATCTATAGGACTGTTAATATGAGAAAAAAAAAATCCACACACCTTGTCTTTGGCATTTATTTAACCCAAGCTAAGGACTCACATTTTCTGCCATCATAAGCACAGTGAAAAGTCAAGGAGAATTAAAAAACAACCAACCAGCAACAAACAACGAACCCAAGAACACAAAATTTTCAGAGTTACTTTTTCCAAAAAAATCCTTTTATTGGGGATCAAGAAGGGAGACAATTTATGTTACAGTTTTTGAATGAGGGTTTCATGAATCTTTCTGGGCTTGACAGTAATACCAATTGCTCCCAAACAACTCAGCCTGAAACAGACAACTCATAACGTTCAAGTTAGGTATAGTTACAGTTGACCGACAAAGGGACTTAGAATGGAAATTTTTATGCAGCTGTTACTTTATGAATTGCTGCCAGATCTGAAGATAATACTAAAAGCAGCCATTTTCTTCTGATTGATTTGGTACTCTTTTATCCTTCTGTGAAATGACAACAGTAACCTCTAAATAAGTTCTCATTTCTTTTTGTCTGTGCAAAAAGAAATAAATACACTGTATTCATAGGCATAACATCTTTCACAGCACTTGGTGAAACAGAAAGTGATCAAATAAGTACAAATAAATCTAATAAATTCTGATGTGCACATATACTGCAACTGCTATGTTTTACTTCGGTCAAAGCAGAGTCCCAGTACACTTAATGCTCTGCAGTTTTCTCAGCAAAATCTCTTACGCCATATCAAATAGGTCACTGCGTTGGAATCACTGCTGTATTTTAAGTAGATTGTGTTAACTTTATGAGTGCATCGTAAATTGGGGACTCCATAACTTCGTATTGACACTGTTTTACTGTTGCAATTTACCATTGTAATGGCACCATTTAGGAAACAATGAATGAACTGCAATGAGATAATTAACAAATAATCTCCATTACTTCTAAGTATACAAAGCAATAAACAGCTGCCAAACCTGATTAACAGCTGAAGCAAAGACATTTAATCAATCTAATAAACCATTTATTGCAAGAATAAGTGCTTATACTAACACTGAGACATCTTATTGATACAAACCACAGTATTTTTCTTTAGGATGCAATATCATGAGACCTTGATTGTTTTTCCATTAAAGTCAAGGATAAAACTCACATCGTGGGCCCAGGGTCAAGCCTTCACTGAGCTGATACCAATGAAAATAAATGTTTCTTTTAAATGTAGAACAGTTCTTCTAAAAAACATTTTTTTCCCCCCATTACAAAACATCCTATGGCATTGAAAGGGGGACACGTAGGGCAAGGCCAAATGTTACTAGTCATGATGAAAATCTGGGTCTCCTACTAGCTTGTACTGCAATTTCCTGCAAATTATTGTTTTGTCTGTGCCTCCACCTCCTATCTGTAACATGGAAATGAAACCATTCACTTGTTCCATGGGATTATTTAGGATTTAGTTTATGTAGTATAGAAAGAAACACAGACAGAAGATACTATACACACTTCAGAGCGCCTCTAAAGTAAAAGCAGAAATGAAACAACATGGATTGCTCTCAATTCTGTTACAACTATCTCATAACTAGCGCAGGAATGTGAGTGAGGAGGGTGGGAGAGTCTGGACTGCACTCTCAGGAAGGACTTGTTCCCATCTTACGGCAGTGCTTCCAGTACAAGTACAGCTAAGCTTCCTAAACTTCCCCTCTCCTCCCCACTGCCCTGCAGGAGCATGGACTTTCTATGTCTCCTAGTGTGCTATCAGTCTCCTGCTTTTCTTTTCTCCACTTTACACTGGAGAGGTGGGGAAGCCTGCATGACAGTAGTAAAGGGAGAAGCACAGGGAGAGAGATCGTCTCCTGGCATGTCCTCTCACCTTACTTCCACTTTATGTATTGCGATAAATAGCAATTCCCCCTCTAAACTAAAGCACTAAATTCATTAGGAAGATGAATAAACAGCTAGCTGTTGGACTGAAGTTTTACAACGCAAGTTGCAAAAACATTATTGCTAATATTTAAAACATATATAACACATTGGCTCAAGGTGAACACTGTATTTGTCAAGCTTTACAAAATGTGCTTTTCATGAGACATTTATATCTCCTCATCCCTGCATAGAAAAGTCACCAGAGCACATGTTTTCCTACCATATTATGATTAATTGCCTTTTCCCTGCAAAGAAGTGGAAAATGCTTTTGGGGCTGGATGACTCCTGAACTTGCACTGAAGCAACCCTTTTGTCTTAATGCTAGTAGGAAGCTACTTCGGCTTTATCCAAATATAAATACTGATATAGAAACTCATACCAAATAATAACAGAGGTATGAATTTATTGTTTCAGCAAGAGCTTCCATGCAAATTAACCCTCAGATAATTAAAAATGCCTGAAGTGCCCGGGCAGGTAAAAGATCAAACACTTGCTGGATTACAACATAACTAGCAGTGTGATAAAGCATCATAATAGCTTAGAAGAAGAAGCTCACAACCTTTACAGGTAGCAGGACTAATTCCATCAGCCAACATGTACTAACTCCTATTCATCAGTGCCCGATCTAACCTGTAAGGGACTGTTTGCAACTGCAAGACTCCTGTCTTGAGAAGCAAAAACTAAACAGCAGGTTGAAACTTGCACAATTAGATGCAATGCAAGCAGTAGCATTGCACTCATTCCCCGTGCAAGTGTTTGTCATAAGAGCAGGACAGGCAAACCTAAAATACAAGTCCCAGAAACCTGCAATACTGGTATCTCTGCATATGCTGGTGCTTAAGGAGCGTTAGTTTTGGGAAAGAAAACACAGATAGATTTAGAAAGGCTTTTTCTACATGGAACAAATGCAGTGATTTGGAGACTCACAGCAAAATGTTTAAATGTGTTGACCATAGGAATACACTGGGAGTGAAAAAAGGCCCCAGAGCTTTAAGTAACTTTCCCCAGAAACTAGATGTGGCACTATTGCAGGTGAGAAATTCCTCGAGGCTGGGCCCAGTCTCATTCTATGATGGAACAAGAAGCACAACTGCTTGCTGCCACTGGAATTAAACACAGTAGTCATTTCCACAACCTAGGCTGGCAGTTGAAATGCCATGGCGTTGCTGTTATGTAAAACTGATCAGAACCACATACCTATATATGTATTTCAGAAGCACACAGGCACTGGCTTTCTCTTTCAGAAAAAAAAAGAGACATAGTTGTAACCAACTGAATTACTGCAATTCATGTCACACACCAGCTACAGGAGGATTTTCCCATTAGTTAATGCAATTTAAAATAACTGCCCTTTCGTAGCAAGGATGCAATAGAAACCTCCACATACATCAGATTTTCATTTTCCTAGGAGAGCAAGGAGGCTGTAATTCCTTATTCACATCAAACACATCATCACGGTTTCTTAAAGATTTCCTCTTGATTTTACACGCCGACAGCCCCACAGAAGAGCTGTTGTTCTGGGTTTGCTCCCCCACCTACCTTCCCCACCATTGTACCCAACACCCAAGCCAGAGAGCAGCTACTTGAGGAGGGTGGGAGGAGCGGGGCATGCACACTGCAGCCTGTTTCCTCAGGCACCAGCAAACAGCAGCATCGGGAATTCCTGGAGAGTCAGACATGCTTTTTAAGATGCTCTAGGAAAAAAAAGAAAACACAGCAGTCTGTTTGCTCCGATAGAGGCTGCCAAGACTGCCCTCGGTACTGTCTAGCTACACGCTTGCCACTGAAAAATACTTCATAGCCACCTCTAAAAACACCGTGCTCCCCAGCAGCCCCATCTCCTCCGCAGTTTATACCCGCTCCGCAGACAAACCGGCTACACCCGACCCGGCACTGCTACGGGACAGCCCCCAACATGAAACATACCACCCCACCCCCCTCCCGCCTCCCGAGGCCCCACAGCCCCCAGGGCCCCTCAAGTGACCGCTGGCCACGCCCCCCGCCCGTGGCCACGCCCCCTCCTCGCCCTCTGTACGCAATAACAGTACTCCCCCGTAGCCCCGCCCCCCGCCGTGACCCCGCCCCCTTGTTTACCGCGGCGCGGGTCCCGGGCGCTGCCCGCTCCCCGCCTCCATGTTGGAGCGTCCCGCGGCGCGGGGGCGGGGCGGGGCGGGGCGCGGGCCGCGCCGGGCGGGCTGACAGGCTCCGAGCGCGGCGGCGGCGAGGACGGCGGTGGCGGGTTGTGGCGCAGCGCGGGGAGCGCGGCCCGGCTCGGCCCCTTTCCCCTCCCTTCCTCCCCTCGCACCGCGCTTCCCTCCTCGCCGGCGCACGGCGGCGGCCCGTGACCCGGGAAAGGGAGGGGGGAGGAGGAGGAAGAGGAGGAGGAGAAGGAGAAGGAGGAGGGGGGGTAGCCCGGCGTCGCTCCGCCGAGCCCGCAGCGCTGCCCGCGGGAAGGGGGTGGGGGGGAGGTGGGAGGGGGGCCGGGGGACGTGGGGATGAGATAAGCGCGGAGGAGGGCGGTGGCAGAGGGGGGTATGTAGGGATCGGGGGCTGTGTCAGGGGACGCGCTCGGGGGAGGCCCCGCGGGGCGACTCAGGTGGATGCGGGGGGCGGCCTGAGGTGGGGGCTCGCCGCGGGGGGAGGCGCGGCACGGCGGGCCGGGGGCACTTCCCCGCCTCGGGAGGCGGCGGCGGCGGGGGCTTGGAGGGATCGCTGCCAGGAAGGGAGAATTGGATTAATCACTGTTTCCTTCTTAAGGGGGGGTTGATTTGCCGCCCCCCTCCTCTGTGAAGAATTGGCGCCTGGAGGAGCGGCGGGGGCTGCGCTAGCGGAGGGGCCCCTGTGCGCGGTGCTCCCCCCCCTTCAACCCTCCCCCTTCCCGCTTGGCTTCGCTCCTGGAGGAGTTGGTTTTTTGTTTTTCGTTTTTAAATACAAATCTGCGTGTTGATTTTTAAACAAACAAACACCCCCCCCCCCCCTCCACACACGATCCTGCCTCTGGGAGGGAGATAGCCAGGTGGAATCTCACTCTGTTTCCATGGACAACCCGTCCATTATCACCCAGGTGACTAACCCCAAAGAGGAGGAGATCCTGTCCTGCACTCAGGATAAAGGTGAGCCGCTTTCTCTCTTTCTCCATGTGTTTGCAGGGTTTTGGTTTACTTGTGCTCTTTTTGTTTTTTGTTTTTTTTTCTTTCCCTTTTTTTTTTTTTTTTTGTTTCTCTGGAAATCGCAGCTTAAAAATCCACGTAGTAACAACGTGCATTCTTCAGTAACCATATAATCCTTTCTAGGCTGCTGGAAATAGAGGAGGGCTTGTTAGGTTTGGTTTTTTTTTCTTGTGGGATGAAGGTATTTGCATGGAGGTCTCTGAAGCTGTTTGCTTCGATACAGCTGGGAACTTGTTACAGTGTTTAAATACGGAGTTTAATCAGCAGTTGTTATTTAAATAAAATACTCCTGCTCCTTGAGGGTCAGCAAGGTAACTTTGTAAGGTGGTTGCTTTGCAACTAGTGCTCTGCTTGAGGGAAAGGATACCTATGCTGGATGTGTTGGAAGGTCTTGAAATCTCAGCTGTAAAGATTTTAATTGCTCCTTGCTTCCTATTCTCTCCCTGCCTCCTCCCCTCCCCTCTCCCCCACCCCCCCTCCCCGAATTTCTTGCAAAAAAGGGTGTTTCCTGATTCCTGTCTCTACTTTCCCGTGTATCTCCCTGCCTCACATTGAAGAGTCTGTGTAGCTTTCAGGTCTGTTGTTGGAGGATACTTGTGAAAGGATCTTGGAAAGAAACATAGGCTACTTCTAAAAGCTGACTGTATTTACTCTGTAGATAAATAGTCATTGCTTGCATAGGGCATCACGCTTGGATTGTGTTTTACTCCAAAATAAGATGAATCCAGTCTGGCCAAAGGAGCTGCTTCTCCTCAGAGTCTAGAACTTGATTGCACTTAACCTTGTTTCCTCTCGGAAGCTTGGAGGGGTCCTTGGGCTGTGAGTGGTTGTGTCCTTGGAGCGGGCAATGAGGACGGTACAGGTAAGCAGCAGGGTTCAAGTTCTGGGGAGTTGTGGGAGATATTTTGGAAGTTATTTGGATGTCAAGTTTATGCTTTGTAACAGGTACTGCTGGTGAAGCAAGGAGAAAGGATGGAAATGAGAAGTAGTGTGGCACTGTAGATCCCTAGTAGGTGTGGTAATAGACCTCCGAGTGGTCTTCTGAAAATGGTAGATTGATATATCTCCCCACAAAACTGATATTTTCAGAATCCAGAAAGCTTCTGGTTTTGTATGGCTTGTCTTATAAACAGTGAGGGGGCCTCTAACATTGGAGAAGTTGCTCCCTGTGACTTTCGAATGAAAGGTTGTACGGCACGTTTCCATCCTCCCATCTCACCAGTATTGACTGGAGCAGTAGTATGGAGGTAGATTTAAAAAATAAAAAAAAAAAACAAACATCAGGTTGGGGTGTGTTTGAATAAAAAAAATATTTTTTTTTCAGTATAGGAGTGCTCTCATAACTCTTTAATTCATATCCCTTGTGAAGTGATAGTTCCATGGCGAGGCCTTGTTTGCCTCAATATTTCTGATGTTTTCCCCTGTTTTAGGAGTATTGAGCATGGGGTGTCTACAGTAAATAAGGTGCTGTTGCTTTGCCTGCAGTGTCTCCTACAACCCAGTTTGGAGTAGACATAGGTGGCACTGTTCTCAGATATTGTTGTGGTCTTAATGGGCTATGTAGAATGCAAGAGCTTCATTAATATTGTTAGCAAGCTGGTTGAAATTTTAGTGTAAAAAGGCCAGTTGAGACAAGTAGAGGAAAATCTCACAGCTCAAAATAAGAGTAAGCATCCACATCAAACAAGTGTCTTCAGAGTCCTCAGCGTGGTGAGCTACGCTGCATAGCGAAAATATGCATATAACTTGCATAACTATGCAGTAACTTGCATAATATGCATTGTATTCTTGCTGTTCGTTTGTCTTTGGCAGAGAATCATGATGATCTTAATTGTGTAGCAGGGGGCTGCCTGTTTGCAAGGGTGGGCTGAGTTGAAGGAGGGTAACTGGAGTTTGAGATGAGAAAACTTCAGGACAATTGTAATACATGAGGTGGTTTATTTTTTTTTCTTTTTTTTTTTTCTGTTTTTTTTTAAATGTGGTTAAAGTACATGCTTTGGATTGACTGTGTGCTCTGTGGTGAAACTCAAATCATGTCAGAGCAACTTTTGCAGAGAGGACTGCAGGTCTGTCCTGGGCGCTGGAAGGAGAGTGCTGCTTGCTGCTGCCTCTTCTACTACAGGTTTTCCCACTGCTCGAGGTACAGAGCTTGTGAAAACCCGTTGCGCTACCTGTCTTCCTTACATGGTTGCATGTCGTGTCACCCAATTTTCTGTTAGATTTCTTAACAATTTCAGCAAAGCCTTGAGGTCTGGTGAGCTCTGAGAGAGCCCAAAGCTGAGATGAGGAATACAGATAGGTTCCTAGTGGGAGAGTGATGTTTCAAGCGAGTCTTCACTGCTCATTCAGGTTGAACTGAATGTGTTGGTACAAATGGCTAACCAGTATGTTAAGGTATAATGAACTAACTCTTTATTTAATGAGTACAAGGATCACTTGAGCCTATCTTCAGAAGTTTTGTAATATAGTGAATTGCAACAGCACTATACTGTGTAAGCAGACTGTCCAGTTTAATGAAAACCTCCTTTTTCCTCCAAGTTTAACGTTTGGCTGCCAAAATGTGTACCAGGGCACTGAGTGGCGTGTTGCAGCTTCAGGAGTCAGGGTTTTCTTAGGGGTTTTAGGACCTTCTTCTGTTGGTGTTTCTCATGGAAAAAAGTATTTTTTTTCTTCTTAGCATGGAGAGAAGCAGTTTTACAGTAGCTAAACAGCTGCTAAATAATACATGTGTATAGCTTCAAGTGTTTGATTTTTATTCCCCCCCCCCCCCCCCAAGATTTGAAGCTTTTAATCAGCTGTGAGTCCAGCATTTAGCTTACTTTTTCTTCTTTTTTTTTTCAAAATGTATTTACTCTTAAAAGGAGCTCAGTGTGCACTATGTGCTTATGCCCAGTTTCTCTCCTGCAAGGGAGGACTAATGGCAAAAAGCAGAGAAGTTCTCTGGTCGTGGAGTGGTTGTAGGTTTGGGTTTGTTGTTGTTTTTTTTTTTTTATTTGTAAAGCAGATAAAAATGCCAAAATATTTTCTTGCTAATCCAAATGTATTAAAGTTAACTTTGAGATACGTGTAGCTGTGACAGCTTGTTGAAGAGGAGCTTGTTGATACTAAGATGGAATTGTTAACTTTTTTCAAACAAATGCTAAAAAATCTCAAGGGTGGAAAAAAAACAGACTTGGTATATGAACCATTCCCTAATAAGTTGCCACATGGTGGTGCACTGTATTTAGTTGTCAAAATGAAAGCTGAACGTGGAAAGTTGCCTCAGTCATATTTTAACTTTTGTTCAGTAACGTTTGTTCTGAAATGCCTGTGGTGTTCATGCTCCTGGAGGATTTGGTCTCTCTCTGTGTCATTAAATTAGTTCCGGCAAATAGAAACTGACATTCTCCCAATTGGAAGGGGTACATGGGTGATTTCAGATATTTTGAGCACTAAATGGAGAATTTAAGTCCATGTTGTTTCTATAAGTAAGAAAAATAGTAATTCTTTGCAGAAATATTTTATGTTGTGGTCATTTGGCACTTCTGGAAATTGGAAGCATTAACAAGACTTGTAACTTAAAATGGAGACATAAGTTTGTCAAAAGGGGTTTGTTATATCTGCGATAAACATGAGCAACTAAGAATAAACATAAAAACTACAAATTAAAACTGAGGATCTGAATCTCTGTATAACAAATTCTACAGATAAAATCAACTGTTTATAAGGAACATATTACTACTTACTAGTTAATTGAACAGTGACCTCTAATGTAAAATTCATGCAGTTAAACCTATAGAAAACTCTGCAATGACGGCAAGTCCTTGCACTGAGTGTAATGCAGAGGGTGTGACTGTGGGGGCAATAGGCATTCAGTCCAAAAAAGTGAGTTTCCCTTTTTTACCTACATGATTTAATTTGATCCTAATCAAATAATGCAAATTCCTGTCTGTTTCCATGAGCCAAGTTAAGTAGTAGCGTAATAATAGTCCAGCCTTCTTCATGTACTACCTTCAGGCTGTGGTGTTGTGTTTTTTATCTTCAGATACATCTCTTCTGACTTCCATAACATTTGTCTGTCAGCTGAGCATCAATTTTCAATTATTTAGAGTAACTGAATGCTTTAGTGTCCCTGCAGAAGTGTATTTTCTTCTGCAATAAATTATTTGAAAAAGGTTCACAGTGAAACATAAACCATTATAATTTTTTTTATGAGCAGTGTAATTCCCTGAGGATGCTTGCGCAAACAAGCAAACCTTTTTGCCCTCCTTTCTTTCAAATAACTTCGGGGAAACAACAGCATAGAGACCACTATTCATTATAATTTAAAATAACAAGATCTGAAGTTCTCAAGTTAAAAGCCCAAATAAGTGTCTTTAATTGTGTCATAAATAAAAGGCATCTTGAGAATGCATGGAAAAGTTTTTAATATTTTTTTTTGCCATTACATCAGAAGGAGTCAGAGTACTCAGACACTGTAACATACTTAAATGTTCCTGAGACGTTGTTTCAACAAACTTTATTTATGTCAGAATTTTAACTTTCAAGTAGCATTAAAAACACTCCAGCACTACTTTGGAATGAGAATTGCTTGCAGAGGGTAAAATTTTAAATCATTAACTAATGACATAGTTGTTATGTGAAACCAGAGTAACCATACAGTAGGTTTTATGTTCCAGTGAGACTGTAGTAACCTGTAGTAACCCAAGATTTGATTCAGGGTAGCAGTTAACAAGCTGAAGTATACTGGCAGTAATATGAATGATAATTTACATGAATATCTAATATTCAGTCCCTGTCTTTAAGCTGCAGTGTTACCATTTCTTCATAGCGCATCATCTTAAGTTCGCACTTGTTTCAGTGCAGTGATCTAACCAAAGTGTTCAGAAGTTTTAACATGCCTTTAAGAAACTGAAGTTGACCTACGTTTTGTCGATTCAGTGTTCAGAAATGCAAATAGCATTTTTGACATAATCAGTAAAATGCAATGTGATCGATGCTACACTTCAGCTTTCAGAATTTAATCTGAACATTCCAAATAAGCCTCTGGATAATGGCTCCATATTTGTTTCTTTAAAGTGGTATGAAGTGAAATGCTGAACAAGTGACAGCTAGGAGAAATGAAACTCACTGATTTGGTTAGTGTTGGTGGAAGACATTATTTCCGTTTGCCTGGTAGATTGGTATAACTGTGGGAAGCTTCGTCATTTGAACATGAAAATAGTTGCAAATTAGTTATAGCCCAGAATTTCTGTATATGTTGAATCTTAAATGGAAGCAAGAGTGCCTTTGTTTTCTGTTAAATTTTGAGCTGGAAGAGTTGTTTGCCATGACCGCTGTGATTGGTACTCAGTATTACATTTTCCATTAAAAATCCCATTTCAGGCACTCCTGGACATAGAAATGAGGAGTGAATCTGTCCATCACTCAACCCTATCCAATGGAGAATTTCAGCTGGATTACTTAGAATTAGATTTGAAGTGTTTCCATCTGCAAGCTCTAACGTTTACCTTTTTAAAAAATAGGAAAAGCAAAGATGGGTCTAAATCTCTACGTTCTTACATTTCTTCCCTGTGAGGCCCTGGCACAGGTTACCCAGAGAAGCTGTGGCTGCCCCATCCCTGGCAGCCTTCAGTGCCAGGCTGGACAGAGCTTGGAGCAATCTGGTCTAGTGGAAGGCATCCCTGCCTGTGACAGGGGGCTTTGAACGAGCTGATTTTTAAGGTCCCTTCCAACCCAAACCATTCTATGGTTCCTTAGGTTTTACCCACTGTATAGATCAGTTGGGTAAGATGTGAATAGTCCCTCCTTCTCTTCCCTGCCAGGGAGATTTACATTGATGGGAGAGAAGCAAGGCATATAGATGTGTGTAGGACCAGGAAGAAGAAGAGAGCTGCCAAAGTGCTCCAGCCTATTTCCAGGGCAGAGCTGGGGATATGAAGTCCTGGGTTTTGAGAGCTGCTGAGCTCATCTGGAGGTTGATAGTGGGACAGGGAATAGCTTCAGTGTTTACTATGGGCTCCTGACCCTCTGACCCCATCTGTCCTCATACCACTCCTGGGGCTGGGTTCTCTCACAGTGAAGTCCATGTGTCTCTGCCCACCCGCTTGGTGGGTTATGTGTATTCCCTTATCCCAGTTCATAAGTATATCCAGAAAGGGGAGGAATCTCCCAAGCTGGAATTGAAGAATGACTGACAGAGCTAATGAGCAAGCCTGTTCAGATGTTTATAGACCACATCTGGATTGCGCCTAGGGGTAATATACTATTTTGACTCCTTTTGACAGTGGAGACCAGCTGGAAAATCTCACAAAAGCACTCACCAGCATCTCCTAATTTTTCATGTGTCTATTCTATTGAAGGATATTCATACAAGCTGTATTGTTAGTGCTCATCTTCCTAGACAGAAGGCTCAAATAGGATGATGTGGTATCAGTGGGTTTAAATGCTGTACTGAACTTCCAGAGCTTCTTGTAGGGGCTATGGGCAGGCAGAGGGGAAGGATGTCTTTTGTCTTCTACCATAGCCAGAGACTTTAAGAGCTTAATATTGGAAGTGTTCATCTTCTATAAATTCTACTTTTGCTGGAGTTTGACAGGAGCTCTCTTAATGTTTACTTGGGAGAGGTTAAGGCATAAAATGGACATAGATGCGACAAGTGTGGGAGGTGTAAGTAGCATCGAAGTAGATCAGAGTAAAAATATATTCCGTGTGGTCTGCTGTGATACCGTTCTGTCCTTTGTTGTACTTCCAGAATGTTTTCTTTAAGACAAAAAAATTGAAGTGAGTCCTATACAGACCAGTCCTTTCCATACCAGTTACTACTGTATAACATAGATACTAGCTGAAAAATTCCAGCTTTAGACAAATAAGCAGGGAAAGTTCAGTGTGTGGTGTTGAGCCTACATAAAGTTTGTAGGCTTTATTCAGTATGTTATCAAAATGATCACTTGCGTAACGGTGCCACATCTTGTTTTCTTTGTACAAGATAATAAAGTATGAGTTGTAAAAAAAGAAAATCCCATTATTGGAAGTGATTTGCTGTGCTAGATACTAGACTTCTGTTATCTAGAAAATTTATTGTGAGTTAAATCTGAAGAAATATATAATAGACTCGGATTCTAAGGATGTCAAGGGTTTTTAAATGAGATTTTTTCCTCATTTCTTTTTGCAAGGAAGAGCCATTACTCTTTTCTGAATACTTGTTAGTATCTTTAAAGCATGACAGACAGGAGCAAATGGGGTACTGGAGAATGTATTTTGTACTGAAGAGCAACCCCAAATGAAGGCTACCTGATCTGTCAAAATTTATGTGTATGTAGCTTTTAAAACTATTTTATCAAAATTCAGGACAGTTTTGTAGGAAATATTTCATGAATGTCAGGCTTAAGTTAGAGTTTGTATATTGATGATTTTATTTAAAGTCAGTTAATTTCTGGTGAGTAACTGGGAAGCCAGTTCTCTCAGCTGTTTTCTGCCACTGTTGCAGGACCTCCTTGGTTGGTAGAAAACGATATATTGATTTTTACTCAGTGCTGTGCTCTTCCCCACCCCCTCAGATCTCTGACTTCCTGAGTTGTCTCCAGGATTCCCAGCAGAATTAGCAGTGAAACTAATCTTAGCTGTTTCCTTTCCTGCCGTAATCAGCAGTAAAAGTTTAAACTTTCTGGTTTATTTGATGATTTGCAAAGCTTGGCCATCTCCTTGGTGTATAGCACTCCTGTCTTTGCCTCTGTGAGTCAGAGGGAGAGATGTGTCTCCAGCACTTGGGGATGAACACACCTAGCCTTGGAAAACATTTTGGGGTGGGTGCATAAGTTTCCATCTTCATAGCTGTCAGAAAGAAATTTGCCACAATGATGCTATTGCAGTGGACACATGTAGAAGAATTCAGACATGTTTCTTTGAAGTAATATTAGTAGGATAATATTTTAAAAGGTGTGATTTTGCACAAAGTTGTTCTGAGCATACGTTTGACAATTTGCATGCTGTCCTGCTTTGTTTTTGTCCACAGAAGCTGTTTTGTGTATACCTGCCTGAATATTTACATACTTGCATTGGTTACCTCTGAAAGGACATACATGTTACTGGGGATCTAATGATCAGAAAGCTTTGGTGAGGTTCCAGATGATAGGCATAGGTTCTGAAGTTGTTCTTCAGTCTAAGGTTTGCTTGAACTGTGGAGCTGGAAATTTTTCCTACTGATACTTCAGGTAGAAGTATTCTGCAAAGGTGTGGTTAATAGTGACACATTCATAAAAGAGACTTGGTAATATATACTTGCTTCAGCTAAGCACATTGAAAGATGTAATGTTTAACATCTGGGGAAGAACGAACTTTTAAGACTATAAAGAATTTTGGTGAAACTTCACAAAAGCCTTACAAATTCAAAAATACAAGCTTGTAGACTAAAATTGATTAGAAATCTACATTAACAATTTGATGAAGCAAGTCATTTTGGGAAAGACAATGTAAGCATGTATTTTACTGGAATTTTTGGACTAAAGGCTTGACTTTTTTATTCTCTCCCTTGCTATATTTTGCCTTTTTTTCTGCCCATTGTACGTTTCTGGATTGCAACAGCTCCTTTGTGCTGTGATGATGCTGAAGTGTAAGGGGCTCAGAGGTGTTTGCCACCGGTGGCTGTGTCCTGGGACAATTCTGGTATGCAAAGCTATAGTAGATGTTTGAAGGGTGAGATGGTGCAGTGATGAGGAGGGCTGGACCACACTGCATGGACAGATAAGCCCTTGACACTTTAGCTAAAATGGTGTAGGAGCTATCCTATAACAAGAGACATTCTCTATTTCTTAACTCCTTGTTAAAATCTAGGAAGAATAAAGGTCTTTATCTTGTGTCTGGTGTAGGATCACTGCCGCTGTGTAGCAGCTTTGAGTCTTAAAGCCAAGACATGTATTTCTTCTTCATAGCAATTGGTTGAAAACCTTGAATGTTGTGTTGTATTTAAAGGGAGGAGGTGCATGAAAAATAACCAGTAAAATAGTTAAGTATGCCAGGTATGTTCCACAGTACAGCATGGGTTCGGAATTAAAAGCAGAAATGTAGAATCATGGAATGGTTTGAGTTGGAAGGACCTTAAAGCTCATCTAGCCCATGGGCAGGGACACCTTCCACTAGACCAGGTTGCTCCAAGCCTGGAGCCTTGAACGCTACCAGGGGTGGGGCAGCCACAGCTTCTCTGAGCAGTATCCCATTTGTGAATATCCCATTTAAGTAATACAGACATTTGCTTATGCATCATATAGGTGCCCTGCATAATCTTGAAGATATGGTTACCAAAATAGGTTAGCTGAGGATTCCTAAACAAGATTAACTGACAGCAGTTTGCATTTATTATATTAAAAGTAATTTTTTGACAGTACTGAAAAATAATGTTATAAAGGTCCTAACTGTATTTCAGCATATGAACTGTGTGTCATTATTCAGTAGAGGAAGAAAGAGGAAAACGCCTTTAATGACCAACTGAACATGAACTGTGTTTATATTGATTCGGAACTCTCAGCAGCAGTTCTCCTGATGGGTTACATGTACTGGAAGATGATTCCTGCCACCAAGTCATGTATTGGCCAGCTGCCAGCTCTCATGACTTTCTGTGATACTAAGCTGATTTTATTGATAATCAGTAAACTGAAAATGGTTTGAGAGTTTTGTAAAGGGGGGGGTGGGACAGGGAACGTTAGTTGAAGAATTAAAGAAAGAAAAGGAACAGAGTACTGGATGCAATCTACAGTGCAATTCATTTGCTAATTACACATTGACATAAATTGAAAAGTCCCAGAAGGAGGGGGTTTACAACATAACTGTAAAACAATTTGCATCTGTGTAGAGGTCTGTGCTTATCCACAAAGGAATGAGATTTTAAGTGGATTTGTTTAATGAGATTTATTGGGAGTACATAGTTCTGGGACTCCTTCTTCCTCAGATTTCAAAACCTCGTGTCTTTCTAGAAGATTCCCCCTTTTGTTGATACTGATGATGTCAAGGAAGCAAGTAGGGTGAAGTTTAATGGAGAATGAAAATGAAACCTAAAAAAAGTCCAGGAAATGTCCTCCTTACTTTTAGAGTGCATTGAATACTTGAGTGTTTCTGGCTCCAGATTATCATGGACAGTTTAATGCACAGTTTGAATTTTAGACACTCCAGCAAATTCTTTCTGTGTTGGAAAGGATGCTGGTAACTTAGGCACAATAATTAGTATCACTACAAAGAGCGTTCACTGTTAGTATTATGATAGTTAAGGTTGTTTTTTTTCCCCTCTAAGTCTTTCAGACTTGTTGGTACTCACGTTACCCTACAGTTGCCACCACATTTTCTTTTCTAAACGTGTCATGATGAGAAAAGGAATAAAAATTTGAACAAAACTGGAAATCAAACTTGGCAGTTTCAAACAGCCATCTGTTCACGTCTCATTCTGGTATTTACTTGTACTGTTGCGCTGCACTTTATTATAAATCACCTGTTCAACATCGTTCTGGCAGGCAAATGAGCTCTGAGAGCGGAGTGTTTTTAAAAATGTTACTAGCTCAGTTGTTTTGGCAGTGACAGTTTCTTAATACCTTTAAATCAAACAGTTGTTTGCCTTAGTAACAGTATGTAGTTATTATCTCATGTATAAACCTGTAATATTATTAGAATGAGAAGAATGAGCTTTCAGACAAAACCTGCCTCAGCTGCAAGAAGCAGGTTTAACAGATTGCTAAGGACCAGGTGCCCCTAGATCCATCAGTGTGTCCATGAGATGCAGAACAGTGCTCAGGAACTGTAATGCCCCATCTCAAAAAAAAATGATGAGATCAGCAGGAGGTTTCACTTTATAATTTCTGTTCAAAGTGTCCTTTCAGGGAATGTCCTAAACAGAAATAATGAAGCTCTGCCATTTCATTTTGCATGGTGTAATATGTTAGATTAAGCCCTGAAGTGCAAATCTTCATGTTGACCTTGTGCTGTCGTAGTTCTGTTCAAATAGAATTTCCACAGTGGTGAATTCCTGTTGCACCAGGCAGTTCTGATTCTCCCCCCCACAGCCCAGAAGTATTTCTTTTACCAAACTGTTCAAGTAACACTTGCAATCTTCGTAAGTTGTGTATCTAAAAATATTTATTGGGGCTTTCCAACATAAAAACTTACTTCTCCTGTACTCCTAAATCCAAGGAAACCAAGAACCAACACACAGAGAGAAATAAAAATGAACCCAAGTAATAAATTTCCAGTAATACTAGCAGGGATTTAAGCTGTGAAAAGGAAACTAATAATGAAAAAGTCAGAAAGCAGCTGTTTGATGATGACCAGAAAGGCACAGCAGTACAATTTGTAGCAAGGTAGCCTGGCACTGTACAAAACACTCCCAACACCTCGAGAAAGTGGGATGTTAGTGTACAAGCATATGCATTTGTCAGAGTGGTGTTTGTACTAAAGCATAGAAACTACATTGGTTTTGTTTTGGAAATGTCTTCAGTGGGTACTAAGGAAAGATAAGAGTGTAATATGGCTGGGCTGACTCATTGCAGAGTATGCCGAGATAGTCCGAAATCCAGCATGTGGAGGTTAGGATCTGTTGAGTTAAGGCTTTGTTTATCCTTAGTGATGTGGATAAGGGGATGCTAGAATTCACTTCAAATAATTTTAGAAGTCCATAGGTAAAAAATTGTCATTTTTTTTCAGCAGATAGTAGTGCACCTACTTATGAGAATGCTTGATGGTTTTCTTTTGCTAATGGTGGTCTAGGTTTGAAATAAAATGCTTCTGTTGGCTACTTTAAATTACCAGTTGGAGTCAAGGTGTTTTTTAAATTATTTTCAAGTAATTGTCGGCCTCATACATGCTGCTCTTTTTTTTTTCTTTTTTTTTTTTTAAAAGAAAAGTGAACCTCTGTGAATATTTTATTGTGAAGATGATTTCTGAAGTTCCGCTGCAAGTGGACTTTATATGATAGTCTTCAAGTAATAAATCGCTTTGTCTTCTCTTCTGCTAATAAGGTCAAGAACAATTTCTGTTTTGGATAATAATTACACAGTTTTGAATTCCTCATAATTCTGACTGGAAAGCAGGTTCACAGCTCTCAACTCCTTAATACCTGATTAGGTATAGTCAGCTAGCTGGCTGTTACAAGTAGTAACAGGAGTAAACAAGCTTTCGTGCTTTAATTAAGAGTGTATGTGCACAGCAACTGTGATTGTCTGGGACTCTGTATCCTGTATTTTCAGTTAAATAGCTGATAAAATGTTGCAGTTGTGGAAATTACTACCAAGTCCAGCAGGCAGGTTATTTGAAAGCAGTTTTCGTTTTGCTTTCTGTTTCATCATCCAAAACAACCAAACATTTCTTACAGTTTGGTGTTATGTTTGAACAAAATAAACATTGAATATTTTCCTAATAAGGTTGCTGTTTGTACCCACTATTCAGAAACACTTTTTCTCAAGTTCACTAAGTGGCAAACCACCTGTAAATTCTTGGTTTTTCTTTGCAAAGTTTGCATGGTTTAAATTCTCTGTAAACAGTTGTTTTGTTGTTAAATAATAGTGAAAATGTATTCAGCAAGAGAGTTGAATATGAGTGTGTTAAATTCTTCATGTCTTCTAATGAAAGGGAGCATCAAGTATTTACTAGGGAAATTGCTTTTTAATTCTTCTAGTCAGAAAATAAAACCATGTCAACAGAATGGAAGACTTGGGTGCTTAACCTGAAGACACCTTTTTGGCTATGTTTGGGTAAAACTGACCACTAACACCCTTCCCTCTGGAAAACATCACGTCTATTCATATCACTTCCCAGAGGTTAAATGCAGCCCTTGGAACAGTTGCAGGAAATAATACCAATGTGCTTCTAAACCATGACCGCCTGCTGGTCAAAGTTGCCAAATATGCCACTTTTCTTGATTACTGGGAGGACCACATGTAATTATTCTTGTCCTGTGTGGAGCCAGGAGATGCTGGGAGGTGCCCACAGCCCCAGCCCTCATTGCCTGTCCTGTACTCCCTTCCCTGCTGGCTGTTTTTCTGGCTGTGTTTATTCACAGATACTACTGTGTGTGAATTTCAGCTCTTCTGTCTTCTGAGGCAAAGCTGAGCCAGATGTCTGTTGTCCCTCAGCTGTGGATGAATGACTGAAAGAGATAATGTGCTTGCCCATCTTTGCTGTTAATTTGGTAATAGTTTCTTAGAAACAACACTTTCTGCAATCACTAGTATATTAAGTACAGTCATTTGCCTTGCTTGGAGGAAGTCTAAATAATGCAGTACTTAAATATGTAGTAGAACTTTTTGGTCAAGTACTCGAGCTGTTGCTAGCAATGCTTTAAATGTTTTTGTGTCTGAAAAATGGGAATGCTGTTATGCCATACTGGATGGTCAGGAACTTCAGCTGATAGAGGTCAGGGCATCCTCCATTTTTTCAGGGTGTTTGAATATTTTTTGATTTTTGGGGAGGGGGGGGCTTGATTAGAAAATATCTTTGCTCAATAAAAATTAATGTGGCTTTGTAATGTGTGCATGTAAATAATGTGGTTTTGCTTTTATAATTGATGGAGGAAGCACAGGCACTTGTAGGATGCAGTTGATTGTACTTCTGTAGTTAACCTGCTTTAGGATGACGTGAATGCTGTCCTGGGGACTTCGTTAACAGTGAAGGAAGTGTGCACAGTTTTCCGGTGACCTCCCTGCTTGGCTCGCAGCAAAGATAGGTGGAATGGAGTTCAGAATTCTGATCTGACAATTTTGTCATCTGCTCTGCATTCTCTGTGTGCCGCACTGAAATGTAACCAGGGATACAGACTTGCAGAGTGCCACCATTTATCTGTAGCTTCTCTTCAGAGGAGGAGGAGAAGAAGAGGGAAAACTTGGCAAAAAAAATCTGAGTGGTTGTTGGTGGTGTTCTGCTTCTCTAAGTTTAGCAGCATTGGGGGTGGTTGTTAAAACGGGCTCTCCAATTTTGAAACCCACTGTTCTGAGCAGCATTAGGTAATGTGATTCTTCAGCCTGCTGGAAGTGCATCCTATGCTGCAGTTTCCAAACAAAAGACCTGACTGAATTTAATAAGTAACTTAGTAAAAACTGAAAAGATTCTAAAACTTTTCCTGTTGGAGCCAAGAACTGCATAGTTTGTTCATTGATAAGCTCCAGGCAGTTTATTTAAATTGTAATTTGTGGAAGTTTACGCCATACTGAAATCATACTGCTTCACTCCACAGAGGCAAACCTGATCTCAGCATTAGCAGGGGCTTGTTGTTTTGCAACTGTAGAGAAACTTCTCCTTGTCTGTTACACAGCCAGGAGAACAATATAGAGGGTTATGGAAAGGCTGCATTATTCCAGGGGCCTTTCTGATGGGTTTCACAGTTTCTATAGGATGTTAACAAATCTCCCATTACAAAAAGCTGCAACTGAATTTTATAAAATACCACCTCATCTAATTCCTTCCCTGATGGATTTTGTCAGCTGGCTTCCTGAGTGAGTACCACCAACATTTTTATATGCTTACCATTTGGCAGTTCCACAAAATCCATTTGAATTTTCTGTTTCTGAATTAAATAAGTATACTTGCAATATTGTGATCCTTTGCTTAATTATTTATGAAAAGTCTTTGTAAGAAACTTTTTGCTCCCTGATGTTCTGAAGTGAACAGCATCGAAGGGAAATCAGTACTCAGTTATGGAAGGGGAAGGGGATTCATTCGTCTGGAATGATAGCTAATGTTGGCTTACAGAGGGATGAGATGCTGTGGTGGAAGAAAGTGGAGAGATCACATGTACATGAGTATTTTGAGTGGATTTTGAATGGATTTATCACCTATACTTGTTAATAGTCCAGGGTACTGCTAAGGAAGGGGGGGGGGGGGGGGAGACGACCAAAGTCTGTATCCCATTGGAAGAATTGCTGTACTTTTCTTTCAGCATTCAGGAAGCATAAATTTGCTGCCCTCATCAAAATGAAATTTTCGTAGCTCTTTACGGCTGTTGATAACCTTTTTATAGATTTCATTTGACTTGGCAATAGAGAAGCCTTTGCAGAGGTGCGTGGCCATGACAGGGATGGGTGGGGGGGGGGTGTCTGGCTAATACTCCGCTGATAGGACTACCATTTTCCTAGTACCCATCTTCCTTCTCTAGTGAACTTCAAGCTGCAATATTATGGAATCTTGTCTCATCCCACAGGTATGCATGGCCTGGCATCTGTACAGGACTTTGTTTGTGTGAGCTTAAGCTCTAGTTCAAGGGGAGGCATTTTAATGCAGGTCCTTGCTATGTGTTTTGGGTTGCGAGGGTTGAACTTGCAGCCGACTTTAAACTTCTGTTCTGAAATTCTGCTTTAGGACTGGATTAAATAATTCTGTAAACTCAGCTTTATGCTCAGTGGTATGAGTTTAATGGTACTAGTCTTCGATACTAAGGATAGAATTTAGGTCGCTGCTGGAGCTTGACACAGTAAGATTCATGATGAAAGTTTGTGACTTAAGTGTTTACAAGGCACATAGCAATTTGTGAGATGCTAACATTTTTCACCCTTTTTCTCTGAACAGTGATTAACAAAGTGGTATTTTATTTCTACTAGCAGGCTATGGCATTGCTTGCTCTGTATCTCTGTTATTAATGTCCGAAGAAGTGATTTAAGGGAATGAGGATGCCTAAATAGTGAGGATCTAGAAAAAGAAGATAGAATGATATTTTGGGGGTAAACAGAAAACTGAGAAAAAGGAGAATAATAAGGTTTCTAACATAAAACTAGAGGAAAGGTGGATGAAAGCTTTTAAAGAATTCAGTGTACTGTGAATGTCAATTTAAAAAAAAAAATCACCTTTCAGATGTCACACAAGCTCTTTTTAGGTTTTCTTATTTGGCAGAGTAGTGTTTCAAGATAAAAATACTAAGCTTTAATTTTCTGGTGCATAAAAGAATTTAAAAGAAAAGGATCATTGTTCATGCAAGACTGGCAGACTAATGTTAGAAAGGATTTTTTTTTTCCAACTAGTATTTTTATTAACCCTTTAGTGGTATTTTAGCTGTTGCAAATAGTCATGTATAAATCTTCAAATAACTGAGAGTTAGTTGTTACATGTGTGCACAGAAGCATAAACTACACATAAATACGTTATTCATCTGTAGGTAACAGAATTTGTTACTGTGATGGGGGTTGGACAGTCTCATACCACCATACTATAATTCAGGTCGAAAGGGGTATCTGCAGGGCTGAAGATGCTCCTAGAGTTGTCCAGTCAAGTTTTTAGTATCTCCAAGGATGGAGATTTCACAACCTGTCTGGGGCCTTCTTCTGTTCTGTAATTCCTAATATTTAGGAGGAATTTCTCCTGCTGCGTCTTGGAGCTGTTGCCTTTTCTACTACTATTCCAGTGAGATGGAGTCTCACTCCATCTTCTCTGGGTAGCTGTGACTGCTTAAAATGTTAATCTAGATATGCAAAGCGGTAATAAAATGCTTGTTTGTCCAATGTTTCCTTCTTCCTTAAACAGTTCTTTATTCACTTAAATATGATTCTTCTGCAGAAAAGCTTTCCCTTGTGTTATGTTTGCAGTGGATTTAGTTTCAGGGCATATACTCGTCTAAACTGTTTTTCAGTTTAGCATAATGATCTCTTGAAGGTACTTACTCTACTGTGCATGCACAGTTTGTAAAATTCTCTAGAATAAACAAAATCCCACTTTCAACTAAGTCATAGTATGTGTCAAAACCCCGTCAAAATCGTTATGTCACATAGCAAAATGGAAGTTGAGTATGTTTGACAGGGATACTCCTCTTTTCCAGCACTCCCTTGTTAAGGATTTCACATGCTGGTTCTTGAGACACACCATACCCAAGTTACTAAGTGTTTTAATAAATAACATTCTCTTAATCCATGAACTTTTTTTAATTGCCCTGTAACATATTCAGAAAAACTATTTGGATACGGGTGAAGACAAAGGCAAAATCAGGCTGGCAAACACTAGTGTTTTCTATGCTCGTGTTGTACAGTGTTGTATGTTTCAGCTGTAGTCAATCTCCCTTCTTTAGCCCCCCCCCCCCCCCCCCCCCCCTTTTTATTGGCTTAATTTTCTCACAAGAGAAGATGGGAACATATGGCCAGTGGCAGAGAGTTCTGCCAGAAGATTGTGTAACTGTGGTTTTACATCTTGAACATGTTAGATTGTTGTGCATTAAGCTGATAGCTGCAGCATAGAACCACAGAATGGTTTGGGTTGAAAGGGACCTTAAAGCTCATCCAGTTCCAACACCCCTGCCATGAGCAGGGACACCTTCCACTAGACCAGATTGCTCCAAGCCCTGTCCAGCCTTGAGCACTGCTAGGGTTGGGGCAGCCACAGCTTCTCTGAGCAACCTGTGCCAGGACCTCACCACCCTCACAGGGAAGAACTTCTTCCTCAGATCTCATCTAAATCTCCACTGTGTCAGTGTAGAGCCATTCCCCCTTGTCCTTTCACTACATGCCTGTGGAAAAAGGCCCTTTCCAGTTTTCTTACAGGCTCCTGTGGGTGTCGGAAGGCTGCTTTAAGTTCTCCCCAGAGCATTTTCCTGGGATGCTTTTTCAACTCTTCTTTCATTCTGCCTGTTCTTATTTTCTGTGCCAGTTACATCTTACGTTGCCAGGAAGTTCTGTAGGACATAAAAGAGATGCAAATGTCAGGCTGGAGTCTGTATCCTTCAAAATACTTATCTTTAATAAACTATTACTAGTATTTGCAGCTCACGTAAGTCAGTACTAAGCTTCCTTGATTTTCCTCATCTGTAAAAATGAGTTGCTGATAGTCGTGTTTGTGCAAAGGTGCAGCCAGAGCAGGGGTTAAAGATTGCAACAAGGGACAACTTACCCCTTGCAAAATGGTCTTCCAAGTTACAGAAAACAACTGTAAAGACTAAATAGTGATTTTGTTTGGTGGTATTAGTGCTGGGGGTTCTTTGGTTTTTTTTTTGTTTGGTTTTTTGTTTTTTTTTAACTGTTGTGGATAAGATGATCTTTGTCTGCTGCTTGAATTTAGCCTTCCCAGGACATGTGGGATGACAGTATTTTTGTGTACTACATTTTGCCCTAACTTCTTTTAGCACAGAACCTGCAGAAGTAAAATAGTTTAATGCTTCATGCAGAATAGCTTCCAGGAGAGAATATATACTTTTAAAAATTATTATCTTAGCATTTCATCAGAATACCATGAACATTAATTTTCAGTACAGAAGATTCAAAAAAATTACGGGGTAGGTATTCCTGTAGAAAATCTGTACCTTGTTTAAAAAAAATCCCTCAGTTCTGACTTCAAAGAAGAAGAATATGTAAAATTCATTTTGTATCTCCCTGTAAAATTCGTTTTGTATCTCCCCATAGAATTCTAACATATCTTCTCTTTAGGTTCAGCTTTACCTTTTGCAGTGTCCTTTGTTTTATAGCTTTAATGCCAGCTAGTCCATAAGAAGCCAACTCTTCCTCTTCTTTAAACTGCATCATAGTAGCAAGTTGCATATATTCTGTTAATTCTGTCAAATAAAACAATTTGTGCTAATTACTGCTTTGGTTTCTCACATTATTTGGGCATACAGCTCTATCACACTCAATAGCACATTTTCTGATTGTTAGTTTGTTTTGGTGACAGTATTAGTGTTTCACTTCAGTGTTTTGCTTTTAAGATTAACATATCATTAAGCTGCATAATAAGCTACAGTCTTTATTCTCATGCAGTGAAACGACAGGGGAAGGCAGGGCATAGCTTTGCAGTTTATTCAAGAGAAGTAAAAAAAAAACAACA
Source organism: Pezoporus occidentalis (assembly GCF_034315485.1). Classification (NCBI taxonomy): domain Eukaryota; kingdom Metazoa; phylum Chordata; class Aves; order Psittaciformes; family Psittacidae; genus Pezoporus; species Pezoporus occidentalis. Next base: position 1,119,192 of record NW_026914180.1, read on the forward strand.
AACCAAACCAAAACCCAGTAATTTCTGAAAGTGGATTAGCCAATTACTTGGCACTCCATGGGATTGCAAGGCCAAAACTGAAGCATTTACAGTAAAACTCATGCTCATGGAGGTGGGTTTTTTTTCCATCTTTGCCAGATGTTGCAAAACACCAAGCATTTATACAAAAATAATCCACGTAACTAGCTTTGCATAATTTGGGGACTGATTTACCAGCAGTATTTGATACATTTTTGTTAATACATTGTGCTGTATGTGTCTGATATGATGACTAGAGGTCTCTTTAAACTGCTGTTGGGTAGATCATCAGTTAAAAGATTCTTTGCTTTTGGAGGCAAGAAGTTAATCTTTGACAGCGTATTTTTGATGTGTTACTGAAAATCACTTTGTATGAGAGCTCTGCTACTATTTTCAGTGCTGGTTGTGGGGTTCTCTTCAGTAAAACTGCTGTCAGTGATAGCGCTGTGGAAGCAAAAATAGCAGCTAATCAATGTGTGTGTGTTATCCACAGTGTTAAGCACTTAAATGGAAAACAGGTTTATAAATAAAAAATAAAAAATCTCTCCAATGAGATGTGGCAAGCTGCTGCAGCCTCATCTTCTCTTTCTGTGTGTTTGCCTGCGTTTCTGGACATAAGTTTAAACAGGAGTTGTGTTAGGTAGAAGAAATGTGTGGTTTGGGGTTTTTTTCTTAATGCCCTGTAGGGCTTTGCCTTTAAAGTGGGATTCCATGTGGAGTAGATCATGGTTGTTTCTCTTCTGACCTTTCATCAATGGTGTATTCTCTTCAGTTACTATCTTGACTAATACCCCGAAAATCAGGACACTAGGCTATCTACTAGCAGTGCTCCACATACAATTTAGTGTAAAAGCATCTGGAAATCTGTACTCAGAAGAAGTATTTCAGAAGAGTTGCTTTAAAAGTTCGTAAAACATAGAAGGTCTCTTGGCACGGAGGCTTGGGGTGCAGTCCCGGTAGCAGTGCCAACTGGTCTGCCACTGGTAATCTATTGGATTCTTATTTCCTAAAACAAATAATGTGTTTTGAGTGTGGTTAATTTTTACTTATTGCACTGCTGTCCAAAAAACACTGTGTGCTCAATGCACACCTAGTTTTTATTAAGACAAGGTTACAGCCCTGTTCCTTAAAAAAAGGGGTCATCAGGTTAGTTCCTGGAAGTATATCGCGTCTGACCTCTGACTGTCATCTTCGTAAATGACACTGGTTTTCTTTACGATGCATCATTTTCTCACGTTTCTTTTTGACTTCATGAGCTACCTGTAGAGCCAAATATGCTAAACAGATTGTTAGTTGTTGCGGTTGCTTTTACTGGAGTGTATAATGAGACATCTCATGATGGAAAGGTGGTTGTACGTGTCGAAAACCTGATAGATGACCATGTCGCCATTGACATGAAGCATTACAAATGTGCCTGTAGTAATTTCATTCATCACTACAAATGTGATTCTCTTCATCTGCTTGGCACACACATATATATATATATATATATATATGCAGAGTGGCTGAACAGATTTAAGCATGCCTGTATTTCAAACGATAGCCTAGTTTGAGCGCAGTGGTAGAAACATGGATGTTATGAGAGATTGTTGTATGTTTGGGGGCCTCCTCTGTTAGCTATGCTGAATGGTGACAATGGTTATTGCTTGAAACATGATGGGAGCTTCTTAGTGTCAGTATAAGCTGCAAGCATCGTTGGTCTTGAACATTCCGTTTCCTCTTTGATTTGGACTCCTTGAGCTTGCAGTTCATTTTTTTAATATATATTTTTAATGTTTAAGCTTCCTGTTACTGTGAACATTTGGACATATACAAGGCAGTTAAGAAGCAGTGTGTTTAAAAAATAAAAATCAACCCGGGACAACCACAGTGTAATTCTTATCTGTTCTTGTAAGGGTGCTTAATAATGGTTAAAATTGGTGGTCAGTTTATATGCTGCCTATAAGAAAGACTTTAAAAAAATTCATAGGTGTTTCACTGACCGCTGAGCCTGTGGGCCTGTGTTTTTGCTAATACGCTGGACCATCTTCAAGATGGGTCAAGAAAACAGCACAAAACTGCATGAAGTTTTGTGGTTGGTTGTTTGGGCTTTTGTGTTCTCTCCAAGGCATTTGAGTTCAGAATTAATTTAGAAGAAAAGCTTAAAACAAATAAACAGAAAAACCTTCACTAAAAATAAATGCACCAAACAAAAATACTTTTATTTCTGTGTGATTAGTCACAGAGTGAAAATGCTGGTCTTGGTGACAGCTTTCATAAAGGGAGCTGGGCAGCTTTGCAACTCAGGCAGAAAAGGCTGAAGTCAGGCCCTCATTTTCATCAAAAGGGGAAACATGTCCTGTTGAGAGGTGCTTATATGGGGCTTTGAGCAGAATAACAGATTGCTTAGGTGTGTTCCTGCGTCTTTAGGCACTTCCTAAACTCTGAAAAAACAGCCTGAAATTGTCTTGGTAAGAAAGAAAGATTTGTCCCTTAAGGATTAATATGCACCTCTTTTAAAATTACTTCAATACTTTACCTAGGCATGAAGGTTGGTTACAGGAATTATTTTTTAAAAAGATCAGAGTTGTGCAGTAGTGAAAAAGGACTGGTGCAATGCAGACAATGTAGAAGCTGTGGCTGTGAAAGGAGGGGATGCAGTTTGGGCAGAGTCCTTACCCGGTGACAGACCACTTCTTTAAGCTGCACAAGAACTTTGGAGATCTTGGAAGATACTGGGAAGCGATAGTTTGTGGTTTGCACATACGCATTGTAGGGCGGATTAAGAGGTACTTCATATGAACAGGAGCAGTGAAGATTTTAAGTTTAAAATAATGTTTGTGTGTGCTCTTTGAAGGCTGCTGCCCTCTGCTATGGTACATCATAACAATGTACCATCAGTGCTGTCCTTGCTCAGTGTAGCAAGTCAGCTTCAGGAGTGCTCTCTGTTAAGTGATAAAGCACCCATCAAAGCACATAAATCAAATACTTCATTTATGGAGTTACAGAGAAAGAGTGAGATAAAATGTTAGTAATAATAAAACTTACTGTAAAATAGTAGCACTAGAAAGCTTCTGTAGTGGCCATGTTCTGTACAAACACATCTCTTCTGGCTTTAAAGTAACAGAGGGGAGATTCAGATTAGTTATAAGGAAAAAATTCTTCACTGCAAGGGTGATGAGACACTGAAGCAGGTTGCCCAGAGAAGCTGTGGCTGTTCTATCCCTGGCAGCGTTCGAAGCCAGGTTGGATGGGGTTTTGAGCCAAGTGGAAAGTGTCCCTGCCCATGGCAGGAGGATTGGAACTAAATGATCTTTGAGGTCCCTTCCAACCCAAAACAATTCTGTGATTCTGTCACTCTTAGCATAATAGGCTGTAAAAATGAGCACTGCTAGTGATGTCGACACTGTTATATTAGATAGCTTTTCTTGGACATCTTTGCATCCTTACTCTGCTTTCACTGAAGTACCTGGCCACATCTTGCAATTAGTATGTGCCTTATATTGTGTGAGTCCCAGAGTGATTAAAATCATGGAAGATGGTGTGGAAATGATTTTTGTAGCTAGACCCTTGGGGAAGGAGCGCAGCAGGGGACGCTGCCCGGCACATCCTTCTAGCTTTCCAACAGGCTTGATGTAGGAAAGGCAGCCAAGAAATTGTTAAAGATGTGACTTTGAAATCATAGGTAAGGAGGCACCAGAAGTACAGAAGTGGAAGGTGACTTGGAAAGGGTGACTCTGAAATGGTAACATTCATCAGAGTATTCAAGGGGAGAAGAGAGAGAAAGAGAGCAAAGCCATTAAAATCAGTGAGCTATGAGGTGGCAAACCTCAATAAACTCAGAAGTAGGAGACATGACTCAGAGTTCTTTCAGATGCAAACCTGAAAGAGGATTTAAGATGAGATGGCAGTTTAACAGAATTTTTTATTATGGAGACAAGCACAGGCTGTCCCAGTTCAAATGAAGGATAGAAATTATAGTAACTCACAAACTTGATACGTTTTTCCAGCACAAGAAGAAAGGAAGGAAGGAAGCCTGCAGAGAGTCTGACCTAGTTTCCAATAGGGATGATTTGAGCAGGGATAAGTATAAAAGAATTTTTTGTTGCCTTTTTTTTTTTGTAATTAATTTTTCATGTCCTGAGACTTGTGCCTGCCAGAACGTGCACCTATCAGTGGCCATGGGGAAGACAAAGAATTGGCGAGTGTGGTAGTAACGAAAGGAACACAAAGGATTTGGTTTTCCTTGCTCAGCAGGAAAAGGAAGTAACCAAGTTCTGACACTAAGATATTTTATTAAAATGGGGGAAGAAAAGCTTTTATCAGTCTTTGGCTAAGACTTTAATTGAGAGCAGATGGCAAATTAAATCACTGGATGCTTAGTGGCTGGTGTGAAACTATACAACTTCAGAGCTGTGAGCTGTTACCTTTGGCACCTTGGGAAGAGTAAATAATCTTCTAAAAAAAACCCTAAAAGAATGAACGTAATGCTTAAGCTTCCTTATTCATAATTTCTAATTTTGGTTCTCAGAAAGGAACACAAAAACATAAGCAACGCTGCAAGAAACCAAGGAAACCGATAATATCCAGCAGATTTATCTTTTCAAAAATAAACCATGTCAAGGAAACTGAACTTATTTCTGTAACTTGGTAATAAGGGAAGGAAAAATTAGTAGATTACCACGTGTTGAAGTGAATCTTTTAAGACACCAAACTAGAAAAATGTGGTCTGCATATAAACTGCTATAAAATGGCTGCAGAAGTCTTTGCATAATGTATTAGTAGTTCAGGGCCTTGGAAGGGATAGAGCCAGGTCTGTTCTAGGTCTGGCACTGGTCAGTCATTAGCGACCTGGAATGATGCAATGGGGAATATACTGAATCCACCGGTACTGAAATAAAAGACGTACTGGGTGTTTCCACTAAAAATAGAAAGGAGCTGGATGAACTAAATGTATATCCTGTGTTTTTCATGTTACTTCATCAGACTATTTCAGGATTTTTGTGGAATAAGCCACTGCAAAAACTGAGAAGAAAGGAGTTGCGTTTCTAGTCTGTAGAAAATCCTGAGATATTTGTAGTAGTTGGATTTGACACACAGCAGTAAAAATAAGATATATGCCTGTTTACACATTCCAACATGACAGCTGATTTGTAAGCGTGGTGAAGTCGTCCTTCTGTACCCTGTTTTGGAAAGACTTCTTCTGAACTGCTGTGTAAAGTTTTGAGCAGTGGATTTGGATTTGAGAACTTTCCAAGGAGCTGGGATAAAGAAATCAGAGTAGTAAAGGTGACCTGCAGTGAAAAGCTAAGCAGAGAACTTTTTTCATCTGGGCTGGGGGGTGGGGTGGGTATCCTGGTTTTTGTTTATTGATTTATGTATCTTTCCATAGTTTCCATGACTGCAAAATTTCAATAGTTAGTTTGGCAGTAGAGATCACACTCGTGTTGGCATTGGCATACATTTTTTAATACAGAAAAGGTGTGCTGATATGTTTAATTCTGCATATAGTTAATCTGTGTAGAGTCACTTCTTTGTTCCCACTTCTCCTTGCTGTTACATTAGAGATTACAGAGATCCCCTAGCCATTTATATATAGTGGAACATGGAATAAAGGATGAGTGTTCAAAAGCATCAGGTTCATTTCATACCACTGGCAACACCTTGAGTCAGGAAGCCGAAGAACCTAAAAGAAATCAATTCAGCTGTCACTTAAAGCAATAGCCCTTCTTCCCTCCCTTTTGAGAAAGTACCTTTTCTCTTAGGCATATCAAATGCTTTTTGTGGAATACCTCAAGAGACTGATGGGTCCCTAATATGTCTTCATTTTGTGGTGCCCTTTGCACATCCTGCGGTACTTTTGGTGAGTAGCTGGTTTTATAGAGCAGACCACAGTCATTCGGAGATGCATCAGTTCCTTTTGATGAGGCTCTCAATACAACAGTTGGTGTTTAAGTCAACACTAAGCTGCTGCTGTGCTGTCTACATTTTAAATATTATAAAATTATTTAGAGTAAATCCAGTAAAAACTGTAGTGGTATTTTAGTCAGCAACTGAAGGAGTCTGGAAACTGGTTAGTCCTACCCTTCTTAAGTGGCATGTATACATTTAGTCGAGTTGCGGATGGTTTTATATATAGTATAGCAGTTTTACTTAGGGTCAATAATTGAGGAAGCACCAAAATAATTGAAAAGGATGACAGGAAGGGTTTTTTGCTCTATTTTAGACCATGAAGTTCAGGGGGAAGGAATTGAGGAAGCTGCTGGGAGGGGGCCACACAGAAATAACTTTACTAAATGCTACATTTTAAGATACAGAAATTTGGTGCTTGGTTGGTTGGGTTTTCTTGTCCTGGGGAGCATACTGGGGGGGGGGGGGGGGTGCTGGCAATGTTGTAATGGCCAAGAGAGTGGAAAAGGAGATTGACCCTCTTTGGTTGAGAAAGAACCAAGCTGTTCAGAGGATGCAAAGGTCCGATGGTAGAGTCCAGAGACTGCTGTGGACTGAGCAGGTGGAGCAGTAGGAGGGCATAGATGCCTTAGTGCAGAGAAACTCACCTGCTTTCAGACTAAAAGAAGATAAATTAGAATTGTAGACTCCTTTCTCCCTTTACCCCCTTGATCTATTGTAGTGGGTTCCCAGGCTGCTGTAGCCAGGCTCTTCTGCCTGCAGCTACATCTTCCTCATTTTACCAATCTCCTACAAGTCTGCTATTGCTGCCACTTCCTCAACCCTGCACAAAAGCCAGTGAAAGTGCTTGAGAGCAGCTGCATCTGGCTCACATCAAGTGACTGAAGTGTAATGTTGAAACATGAATAAAGATACTACGACATTCATGGTTATCTGTTTGCAGTGGTGTTGCAAGTTTGTTTGTACCTTTAGATTCAGATTATCTGCTCTCTGTCGCGATGAATAATGTTTAGCTTGTTTGTTCAGCTGCAGAAATTTTTTAATCTTTCTGTCCTTCAGAAAGAAAATTCAGGGAGAATATGTTTGTAGTGGTAGCTGGAAGAGAAAAGAACTGAATGTTGAGGATTAAGCTTGAGGCCCCAGCTTCCTGTATAAGGGGAGAGGAGCTCACGAACCCGAGACACCAGCCAAAAGGAAAAAGGGTAATGGACAAACATAGCCCATGCTGTTCGCAGCACTGTGTGCCAGCAGCTGCTGGGTGGACTTCCTGCTGTGGGACGCAAGTGACGTTTGGGGCAGGCACTGCCTAGGCAGAGCTGCCCTTTCACTGTGCTGAACCCGGGAGCTAGACTGAGGGCAGCTCAGCAGATTGATAGTTTCTTGTTGTCTTAACAGCTCAGACAGTAATAGGGTTTTATTTCTGAGAGGTTTAGGTAAAATTGCTCCTCATATGAATTTTATTATTTAAGACTAAAGCAAATGCTGAGAAGTAGGAAGGTAGAAGTTTTTGGAAAAAGCAACATGAAGGTTTCAGCACTCTACTTGAAGAGCAGGAGTTTTGCAGGAGGCTGGCTCTTGGGCACACTGCAAAAGTAAGCAACTGGGGATGATGATTCCAAACCTTGCTGGGACCTCACTTCCCTTTGGAAGCTCAGTTAGGAATGTATTTTTTACAGGATTTACAGCTCACTTCCACAATTTCTGATGTGGGAGCTCATCACCAAACAATGTTTGCTAGGTCTCTACAAACCAAGCATTGTAGAATCTTTGTTTCCTCTGTGTTGCACCTTAGGTTTGCCTCTTTGTAGGTAAAGTGAAGAGTCATCTGAAAATCCAGCCCTGAGTGAAATCTTTAAATACAAATAACTTAATGATGGTTTAAAAAGGATTTATAGGAAATTAAGAATAAAGTTTTTCATTTCTTACTCTCTTGCTGTGGTAGTGATCAGAGTATCCCAGTTGATGTGGAACGTGATACCTTAAAGATATCTTTAAAGGATAATTTGGCTGATAACTGTCTTAAACCTGTGGTTGCAGCCATACAGTTGAGTCTGTAACATTGCTTTCAGTTACCTTAAGAAAAATTACTCTTTATCTCTTCCCCCATTTCTGTTCATCCTCCCGGCAGAGGCGATGCATAAAAATGAAGACAAAGTTTGTATTTGGTGCATTTGTACTTTATTCTGCAGATTTTAGTGTGCATGCTCCTTTCTCAGAGGATACTTTGTCCAGTTCTTTAAGTGTTATTAACTTGTTGGTAGCTTCCTGGAAATTATCCTTGAAGGCTCCAGGGAACTGAACTCTGCAATACTGTGTTCTAACACAGCCTTGCCAGACGCAAACACTTAAAAATACTTCCATGGTAGCAATTTAATTGGACTCTTGCTTTCTGATTTCTGAAACATCTGGGTTCATATTCCGCAGTTTATTTTTATAGAAGCCTAGGAAGGACTAGGAAGCGTGAGACTGTATTGGAGCCATCAGCCTTCAGTCAAGCCTTAAACAAGCAGCACAAGATCAATGCGACCACTCTTCTTAGAAGGATTCTTCCTAGAAGTTTCCATCTTTTTAATAGGCAGTTATTTTGTTCCCCCTGCTCTCTTACATAATTTTTTCTGCTGTAAATGCTTTTGCTTGCGGGATTTGGTTTTATTTGCATATGTTATTAGTAATGTGGACTACAGATGCCTACTTGAAATCAGGATTCTCTTATCTCCTTCATGTAAACAAACTGGTTTTCATGAGCGGCTGAAAAAAATCTGTTCCACTTCAGATTATAACAGTGAGTTATGGATGAAAATGTATTATACTCCTTATTGTGGATATGGTAAGCGATTATCTTTTTTGATGGCAGTTACATCACTATGCAGTATTGCTTTAGAATTGCTCTGATAAATGGTGAAGTATTTTGTTAATATTGCTTAATTATGGAAAACAACAGTTGATAGCTTACCCTTATTTAAACATGTGCATGAGCCTTTTCAAAGTAATAGAATAGTACTCACATACTGCTTCTGGAGGCTTAAAAAGAAGATTTGTACTCTGATATTAAATTTTTAATGTATTATTCATGAGGAAAACAAAGCGAAAGCTTTTTTTTTTCCCTCAGTAGAAATGAACTTGAATACGTTTTCTATATAGGAAAAAAAGAAATTATGTAAAAGAATCTAACTCTTGCTAATACAGGAGTGGTGCATGCAAGTACTGTTGGAATTTCCTCAAGGAAAAGAAACCAGAATTTTGTTGAAAATAAGCCGATATGATAATTGCATAATTCTCACTATATTACTGGAATTCAATTCCTAAAAGAGTCAGGGTAATTCTAGCCAGAATATGCTTTTTAGAATGACAGAGTGACTGTATGTTGAAGTTACTTTAAACTCCATGTCTAAGAATTATTACCTCTCTGGTTTGGATACAGGGCTGGGCTGCATATTCTTGTTACCTGAACCACTTTCAAGCTAGCTTTCCCAGGTGTGTGCATATGCATGCTATGTATTCATGCATGTATGTGTATCCTGTTGGTTTATTAAGGCAGGCAGAATGTATGTGAGCTTTTTTATCCATGGGTTGTAAATGGGATTTGAAGAGACATATAATGCTAAATAGCTTTAAACAATACAATAAATTCTTTTAATGTGGAATATTTTAAGCGTGGTACAAACTTAGGTTTATAATTATTTTTTTTCTGATGTGCTAGCACTATAAACAAGTACAAACCAAGTGACATAATATTTAGTGGTCTTTTTCACTTTTACTTTTCAATATACTTTTTCATTCCTAGATCATGCTTGGTGTAGTTACCTGAAATGACTCAAGGAGAAAAAATACCAAGTTGCATGTTTAGACAAGAGCTCTTGAGATATGTTTTTTTCCATTGCCTTACTAGACTCTTCTGCAACAATTACTTTATTAATAGGAAAAATATCTGTAATTAGTAATATCCAAACACCAAACACCACAATTATATTTTGTGGAAAGCATAACTTAAATTGTTACTTAAATGCTAAGGACCTCACCTAGCACTATTTCCTAATAGTGCTTTTAATGTCATTTCTACACATTGGGTAAAACAGTGCATGATACTACTTCAGGAATGTAAGCTACCTGTGATAAGAGAATAAAGTTAGGCTATTACAAGCTAAGTACTCCTCTAGACCTTACTATTAAATTATATGAGCACCTCTAAATTTTTAATATGTATTCAGCCCCAAGCTCCTAGTGAAGGGCTGTATGTGTGCTCTACCTAAGGATAAAAACAAAGCAGGAAATGTTTATAGGTGGTTTTTTACCCTGGGTTTAAGAAGTTTTTCTAAATACAAGGAACCACAAAACATACAAAGCCACTTGTGCAACAGCAACAACAAAAAAAAACAACATGGGAATTAGTAATGGAGCAGAAAAGTGAATTTAGTTCTCTTTAGGCTTCAACTTGTCTTACTCGGTGGGGTTGACCTTTTCTTCTTTGCTTTGCAGTATAGCTGTCCTATTAAAAAGTACAATGCAGTATTGTTTTCTGTCACTTGATCCAGAGTTTTAAGGAAACCTCAATTCTGTGTCCCCAGTTGTCACTTGGAGCAGTTAGTACCTTCTGGTATTACTTTTTATTGTCTTTCTTTTTAATGGAAGTGTCCAAAACTTGTGGTTGCAAGAGAAACTATATATTTCTAACTTTTTTTTTCTTTACATATTCACTTCCAGCCACATTCCTTAATGTTTACTGTGAAATTGCCAGTGACATAAACCACAAACGAATACAGATGTTTGTACCATAACCAGAAGAGGAGTGTCACAGATTTGTAGAACTGGCAATGTTTTTAACGTTACTGATGAGGATGCACCTATCTTTGAGACTCAGTAGAAGACTTAAGATCGTGGTGGGAAACTTAAAACCTGTGGCCAGAAAGCAGGCACTAACATTACATGAGTGTTGTAATTACTTCGCATTGTTACCGGAGCGTGGTGAAGCATGTTTTAACATGTGGCTTGTTGAAGATATTTGGAAATTACCTCGTCCTTCATTAAAGGAAGGGATGAAACAGCCTCTTCAGTGCTTGGGCTCACCTGTAAATGTCCTAGGTGGTTAAATAGGTTTTTGAGCAGTTGAATTTCTTCAAATCAGAAAAAATCCAAAACCACACAAGTTTTGTGAATAATGTGTTTGCTGAAGTGTACTGCATAAGTCAGTGTCCAGGCCATCCTCTGTGTGAAAAAAACCTCTTCACCTTCACCTCTTCACAAAAGGAGGGAGGAAGAGGAGAGAAAAAACTGCTGTGGAAGCTTAGAAGCTTTGTGGTCTTAGAGCTGGTACACATAATATTTGTAGCAAATAATTTTCCATTAAGTGTCATCAGACTTTTTTGTATGATGGCATTTTTATTGCAGCATATTAGGGAGAATTCGTGGGAGTCTGAAGGAATCCTGAAATCTGGGATGCACTTGATTGGTGCAGGAGGTTTTATTTGGTGTCCAGTGTTCCTGATTCAGCCTCCTTGAGAAACCTCATGTTAAATTCTGGTCATACAATCATAGAATGATTTGGGTTGGAAGGAACCTTAAAGCTTATCCAGTTCTAATCCCCTGTTGTGGGACACTGACACCTTCCACTAGCTGAGGTTGCTCCAAGCCCCATCCAACCTGGCCTTGAACACTTCAGGGATGGGGTAGCCACAGCTTCTGTGGGCAGTCTGTGCCAGTGTCTTCTAACCCTCATGGGGAAGAATTTTTTCCTAATATCTAATCTAAATCTTTCCTCTTTCAGTTTAAAGCCACTCCCCATGTTCTTATCGCTACATGCCCAGAGATTCTCTTCTCCAAGCTGAACAGCCCTGACTTGTCTCCATAGCAGAGGTGCTCCAGCCCTCAGACCATCTTCATAACCTTCTCTGGACTCACTCCAACAGCTCCATGTCCTTCTTGTGTTGGGGGCCCCAGGGCTGGCTGCAGGACTGCAGGGAGATCTCACCAGATCAGAGTAGAGGGGGACAATCCCCTCCCTCAACCTGCTGGTCACGCTGCTGGTGCTGCAGCCCAGGACATGGTTAGTTTCTGGGCTGCAAGTGCACACTGCCAGGCCATGGTGAGCTTCTCGTCAACCAACACCCCCAGGTCCTTCTCCTCAGGGCTGCTGTCAGTCCATTCTCCACCCAGCCTGTAGTTGTGCTTGGGATTGTCCTGTGTTGTGTTTTGTTCTTATGAACGTTTTCCATTTGTATTTTTGATATGCAGATTAGTAGTTTGGTTAGGAAATAATTGCATTGATATGGGTAGAGGAGCAGAAGGCTTAAATGAAGGGGTTATTTTGCTACATTTTTAGGATAACAAGTTTGTTTCTGGTCTTGGCCCACTCCCCTGACTTACAGGAAAGACTAAAGTGGTGGTGTTGGGAGATGGTGATCTTTCCCCTAACTAAATGTCTGCAATATAAACAGCTGATTATTCATCAGGGACTCTCAGTGGAGAGAAGCCGGGGAAAAATTTGGCAGTTTTAGGGTGGGTTCTAGTGTAGAGAAATCAGATGAATTATACCGTATGAGTGCTTACCAGCTTGGCTTTGTGAATGCTGCCTCTGGTCAGCTGGACTGAGAACTGAGCTATGAGGAGGTTAAGGAGAATATCTACAGAAATTACTTTGGATCTGTAATGTCATTAAGACAAAAGAAATAATAGTTCTGTTCAATGTGGAGACCCATGACCACCCAGACACTTCCCACTACCAGTTGTCTGGGTGTTGGCAAGGGATTTTTGGCAATGTGTGTCTTAAACACCAGACCTTACTTTGTTTATTTTGTAGGGCTGGAGTTCTTGGCTTGTGTTTGGGCCATGGGAGGGAACTTGTGCCTTCATTCATGTGCACGTACATGTTACTGGAGTAGAGTTCTTCAGGAGAAAGGAGGACATCTCTGTAGCATGGCATGGTTTAGCTCCAGATTTTTACTGTTTGTCTTTGTTAAATGTTGGTCTTGGAAAATCCTGTTTGGTCATGCATTTTTTGTCATGTTTTCCTATGTCCCCAAGAAAAATTAGATCCAAGAAAGGCGGTAATGAAGCTGATACACAGCTATTTGTCCTCGTTGTTTTGATTATGTAGGAGTGGAAGAGGTACAGGTATTTATCTTGTTTTGCAGCAGGCATGCAATCGCATACAATGTTCTTCTGCTTTAGCTCCGTATAGCTTCAGGAGATCAATTCAAATGCAGAAGTCTGTTTAAATTTTAGTAATGCATTGAATAGGCTGGGGCTGGGCAGAAGGAGCTAAATGGGCAGGGAGAGGCTCTGCCTGAACTGATAGCACTCAGCCAGCAGCCAGAAGAGAGCTTTTAAAATTGCTTATGCTATTTTATAGTACAGAACATAATAGTTATTATTTGGGCCAAAAGGGATTTTAAAAACTACTAGGATAAACAACACACAGAGAGATGTGGCAGGTGTCTGAGGCAACGCTTTCCACAGTGCAAACATTGCTGCACACCGCTAGGTATCCTGGAGGTACCCGTGCAGCTTTCGGTTAGAAACTGTTGTTGCCATCCCCTTCTTCCATCTCAATTCGAGTTACGACCCACATCGCAGTAGGGTCTGTTCTATGAACACCTGTATGCAGAGTGGGTCCAGGCATCTTAACCGCAATTCATCAAAGTCCGAGTCAGAGCTGCACAGAGAGCGCAAAATCACTGAAGAGGAGCGATGCAGAGTGTTGGTGCTGGCTGGGGCTCTCTAAGGTTAGAGCTTGTTATTTTTGGGAGAGGGGAAGGGACAGATCCTGAAGATGGCCTTCTAAGTGCTTTATTAGGTACAGACTTCATATGATTCATATGAAGAGGTATTGACTTAATGTGATTTAACAGTTATGGGCCCATATGCATGGGATTTTCCATCTCAGCTAAGTGCAGTAAATGTAGCAGATTGGTCATCTGGTTTTGGTTCCTGCATGAGATCAGCAGCTGCTTCTCTTCCCTGGGACCTCTGCTATTAGAAGTGCTGGTAATAAGACAAGAATCCTACCTCTCTAGGAGAGTAAGTGCTCTGCAAGACCTAGTTTTTTTAAGTGCCAAGAACAACAGGACAGTAAGATCTGTGTAATGTAATTGGTGAAAGTCTGGCTCTTCTACCCCAAGAAAGAATAAGATGAGAACCAGTGGGGATAGTATTGTGTCATCATGTGCTGAATAAACTGCTCACCCTTGCCACTGCAACAGTGATGAAAGAAAACAGCTTTATTTTTGCCAGATTGGGCAGAGACCAGCTGATCTGGAAGTGTTCTTTATAAACAACTTGGGCAAGAATGTAAGTTGAGAGAGGCTGGGACCTGGGTGAGCTGTAAAATTCAGGGCAATTGCTGTTGCATCATGCCTTCATTATCTCTTAACTATCAGCACAAAGGCACATCCTGAAGATGTAAGCTAGGAAGGAGTTTTAATTTTGCTAATGGGTGCAGGTCTATTTTTACCTTCTACTTTTGCTAAGATCAGTATTTGGCCTTTTGTTTTGGGGAGGAGTGGGTTTTGTAGAATGTATCCACATAACTACAAATGTCATCACTTTCGCTCAGTAAACAACAAAAAGTTACTATGCTCTTTTGGGTTTGGAGTTTCTGTGTTTGGGTTTTTGTTGGTGGTTTGGGTTTTTGGGGGTTTTGTTTCTTTTTCGTGGAATTAAGGAAATAGTTTATTTTTTTACTTCCCCAAACTTGTAGTCCTGAAGACAGACACTGGTTATTTAACATCTTCAGTTGTTACGCAGCAGTCATTCATGCTTTTTCATGACTTATATGTAAAATAGTAAATGGGTAGCTTTCTGTTTTATAGGATTGTTAGACGTTAAAAGCATAGGTATTAAATTGTGTACATTCCTTTGAGTACAAAGTTTAGGATATAGGTCAAAACTACTTTATGTTCTGGGTATTTGGAGAAGTAATTAAACGTGTTTGCAGCTGTTCCAACCTGCAGCTGAACTGTCAGCTTGTTTAAGGCACCAGAATGCTTTTAAAAAAATCCCCTCCTGTTAAGCTTAACGGAATAAGAAAAATTAATTTATTTTCGTTTTTTATTATCTGAATTTCTGAACCGGCAATAAGCTGTGGCTTTGTTCTAGAAAGGGATTGCTGGAAGTTGGTCAAGTTGCACTGCTTTTTATGTCAGAACTCTAGTAACTTTATCACACAAGGCTTACAGTTTCCTGTATCTTTTGTTTTAGCTTTCTGAATATTGTATTTCCAGGTGGGAATGTGCTGCTTTTGATGTTCTGGGAATGCTGAATAGGTAAAATAATCTTGAGTCCAAAGGAAAAGGTCAGAAGAGCTAGGAATGAATGTTTTTTGATTTATTTCTTGGAATCAGTTGAAAGTACACTTACTATTAAGGAGTACCTGCAGTCTGTGCTCTTACAGGGGGTGCTGGCATTGGCTGAATTGTCTTGTAGGCTGTGATAGTTACCATTTTGGGCTTTGTAATTCTTAATGAGAAATACTACCTTGATTTATTTATTTAATATATAAATTACAGACTTGCTGAATGAGGTAAGTTGAATGTGTTCTTAAAGGTGGTTTTGATATTTAGCTCAGCTTTGTGTTTTGGTACTTATCCAGCCAATGGCGAAATAAAATTCTTTGTATCAGACTCCTAAACATATTAAAGTAATGGCAGATGTATATTGGGTTTGGCTGTTCCTTCCCCTGTAGTCATGTTTTTTTTCTGTAGCTGATCAAGATTCAGATGGGCATCTAGATGTTTTAAACTAAATATGAGTACATTATGCTTGTCTTTCAAAAATGACAGCATGTATCTTACTGGCCTTTTTAAATTCACCCCAGGGAAAAGGAGTTTGAAAGCAAAGGAGAGCAGGCTCATGGTTCACCAGGGCAATGCCAGGTATTCTAGCAAATAATTAATGAGAATTTGCAGTGTGCTTTTGTGGGGCTTTTTTGACTTGCCTCTTAGGAGTGTAGCAGTAAATGCTGTTACAGAGAGATGAACTACAGCTTAAATTTTTTTGTCAGAGATACCAGGCAGTGCTGCTCTTGTGCAGGTGCCACTTCCCTTGTACTGAAAAACTGCAGTGGCTGACACTGTAATTACTTTAGATTTAATGTAGCTACTGAATATGTGTGGATCTTACCAAAAACTTAACTTTGTCACAGTTCTTTCTAGCTTTGCTGGTATGGGCAGATGCAACAGCTAGAAGAGAAAAAGCAGCAAATAAAATTGCAAACATTTTTTTTCTCTGTGTGTTAAATGTTCATAAATACTGTAAGTATTAAAAAAATATTTATTTATGAGTGTTAATCTAAGTTTGGGTAAAATCTACTCCATGGAAGCTGAAGCTAGAGGAGAAGTTACTTTGGCAACAGTTCCTCTAAGTCAGATTCTGCTCCAGCAGATACACTGAAGTGTCGTCTTTATTGGTCCTTGAGAAAACCATGCAACTAGAAGAATTAAGTTTATAATCAAAACCTGATGTTTTAATTTTTTAATTTTTCTCCCAGAAGCACTGGATTCAGATAACCTGCTAAAGTAATACTGGCTGCAACTTGATTTCAAGAGTGGTTTTAGTTGTTAGAGCTATTAGTTTTGGGTTATATTAATGACAGAAGCACAGATGATAGTGATTTAGGGAAAGTCTGCTCTTCAAAAGCATGGGGTTCCTCTTCCTTTTTATCTGGATTTCATAACAGAGAGATATTTGGAGAGGGACAGGGAAAAACAGTAATTGGTCCAAATAACTACATCTCTGTTAAAGTGAATGGCTTTTTGGAGTTTTGCAACTTCTGTTTTTTCAAAGAAAGAAGGTAAGTATTTCATAAGTAGTCATGCATGTTCCTTACTCCATTAAGACAGTTTTGTCCAGAAATTATATGATTTAAATGGCTTGGGTACTATAAAAAATGTTACCAGAAGCACCATTATTTAAAATGTGTACTTTCACACAGAGTGGATGTTTTATGGGAACTGCACTCAATATCCACAAAAGCAGTGGATTGGGAAAAAGAAGTAGTAATTGGAAATAGGCATCAAAGGAGCTACAAAAAAAAAAGCATCCAAGTTTTGGGTTTGATTTTTACTATTAGGGATGTATCTTTTGGGGAACAGACTTTGGATGAACAACTTCCCTGGCAGGAAGAAGAACTGTAGCTTGTCCCAAAATATCCCCAGGGAGTGAATGAGAAACTCATAAGGCGAAATGGAGAAACAAAACATTTTCTTGCAAGGGAGCACTCTAACAGCATTTTTGTGAGATTGATCTGTTAGAGAAGAGCTGTTCCTAGGAAAGAGATGAGAACACTTGCAAAAATAGGCTAATACAGATTTGGGGTCTTACTGAAGTATTTGCTGCAAAAAGTACAGTTGGGAATGCTGCTGTCTCTGTGGGAACATCTTATGACTATATTTAGGAAAAGTAAATTAAGCGTAGTCTCCTCAGATGAGCGAGGGTTTGGTATGGCTTTGGTTGGAGGTGTGGTATTTTTGAGGGGAAAGAGGGTAGAATAATGTTTTGGTGAACCACTTGTTTCATACCTTTCATGTCAAAAAAGAGTATCAGAAGTGTCACCTGTGTTTGAGTCAGCCTTTTCGAGGCAGGAGGCAGAAACTAAGCTAATTTCACAGCTTTAGGTTGTGAATTTGGTCATTGAGGGGGAAGAGCACCCAAACTTCTATTTATTAAACTGAACAAACTTGATAAGGAAATGAGCCAGTCATAGGTATGGTGCCCAGCCCTATTCCTTAGGTTTGGATCATACTTCAACTTGAAAAATTAACAGAATGGAGACTAAGATGTGCAGGCAGTGGATAGCTTGGTGTTCTGCACACCGCGCTGTGGCTGTGGAGCACCTAAAAAGGGGCTTTAACAGCTCTTCAGTAACTTCATCCTGATGTCAATGGCATAGCTACCTAAGGAAAGCGAAGGCTGGGGTTGCAGAGGCCATGCATGTGTCTGTGCCTAGTGCAAGTGTCTGTACAATTGTACAGTGTGTAATAAATAGGTTTAGAAAGTGTTTTCTTGTTTTTCACGTGGTTTTGTTTAATCAGCATTGGTTCAAAGACTGGGTATTTTATTATATCATCTTTGAATTAAATTAATGTTTGGGGAAAACTGCAACTGCTAGAGTTGTGTGATGGCTTCACATGCCAGACTGTTGCTCGTTTGTGTCTGCTTTTCCTATGTGTTAGCTGCTCGGCATTCGGAGAGTTGTTCTTTTCTGCTGTTCCCACCATGTTACGTGTCAGCACAATCCAAGGCAGAGCAGATCCGATACTGTACATAGTTTTGCTCTATAAACACATGCTTGTTTACATTTGCTTCACTGCCATTTTGACTCTGCTCCTCTTCCGATGCCAGAGGGTATCAGCCATGACTAACAAGACTCTGAGATGCTGCCATTTTGACCCCATGTGCTGCTCATGTTTCCATTTGTTTGTTTCTTGTTTGCCTTCCCTCCAAGCATTTAACAAATTATTAGTAAATTTCTTCCAGAATTTAAGAGGCCAACCTGGGAGCAATTCAAAACAGTTGAGAAACATGAGCATGTGATTTGGTTACTAACTGTTACTTTATGGTTGAAGACAAACTTAAGTTCTGAGTCCTTGTGTGTTAGCGCTGCACATAAAATGGAAATAAAGCAATCCCCTTTTTTGCAAATAGGGTGTTGTGGGTTTTTTGGTGTATAAAACCTGGTTCTGATTGACTGTTGCAGCTTGATTGTAAGCTGGTACTAATATCTGGCAAAACCATCTTGAAATGTACTCTGACACACGTGCAGTTACTGCTTATTTAAAGCACTCCGCAGAAGCTCAGCACTGCAGATTTTGATTCCTTAAACTGGGAGTCCTTTGCTGATCCAGCTTCACAAAACTGTGACATGACATACACCAACATTGCAAATGCATCGAATTCTTTTTCTCAGCAGAAAAGGCCGGTTTGGATTCATGGGGCACATCTGCTGGTGAACTTTGTGCAGTCTGCCTTGGGGTTTTTTTTTCCCTCTTTTACTAGAAGAAAGGTTTGTTTGTTGGCTGCCTGCTCGGGGCGGGACAGGAATGTAATGCATGCACAGACTGCACAGTATTTCCTGTTCAACTGCCGCTCCAAACCTCGGCACTGGGAAAATCTCCAGATTGAGCAGCTCAGTCCTTGCTCAGATGATGAAAAAATGCTGCAGCTTCTGAAATACTTTGATTTTTTTTTTACAGAAAATACATCTTTGTAAAGTGATTCTTCATAGTGTGCTTTAAATGCATCATATTCTATGGATTATTGCTTTTACGCTGTTTACAGATTACTGTGGCTGAGACAAAACATTAAGCTTCTGGAAGCACTATTAGGTACAGAGAGATGGGCTTCGTAATGTTACTGCAAAAACTTATGTTTATTTTGTAGCATAATATATCTTCATAATGTTGCTTGTGTAGTTCAGTTAGCTTTGGTTTCCATCCAGCTAAAAACAGTACTAATCTTTTGGCACTGTAGCTATGTTTGCATTATTTGCTCTATTTTCTTTGCCCTTACACTGTTCTGAAGCATCACTTTTTCGTTACATGAATTTTACTTCAGAAGTGAATCATAGAATCATCAAATGTTTTGGGCTGGGAGGGACCTTAAAGATCATCTAGTTCAGACTGAGAGAGCTGGGCTTGTTCAGCCTGGAGAAGAGAAGGTTCTGGGAAGACCACAGAGCAGCTTCCTAACGGGGACCTACAGCTAGAGAGGGGCTATTGACAAGGGCAGTATTGACAGGACAAGAGGTAATGGCTTTGAAGTGAAAGAGGGTAGGTTTCAGTGAGATATTGGGAAGAAATTCTTTTCCTGTGAGGGTGATGAGGCGCTGGCACAGGTTGCTGAGAAAAGCTGTGCCTGCCGCATCTGACAGCGTTCAAGGCCAGGTTGGATGTGGCTTTGAGCAACCTGGTATAATGTAAGGTGTCCCTCCCCATGGCAGGGGGTTGAAACTTGATGGCCTTTAAGGTGAAGTATTTTATTGTAGCAAAAGGAAAAAAACTTTGATCACATCTGCCAACAAGCACTTAAACTCCAGTGCTGCAACCTTGCCTTGACTGTAGTGTGAAAATGAGATGGGGGGGGTATTTCTTCTTAATTTTTTAAATCTTTTTTTCCAGGTGGCTCTGGACCTTTGTGCACATGGCAGCTCTGTTACAGTTTCAGACTACCACCTGTGAAGTGTGGCTAGCTATTTATTTTATTTACTAATTTTACTTACTTTCCTTAAGCAGATGTATATTTCGAAAATTTATATGCATTGGCTCCCCTGGAATGTGTGAACTGCTGTGGCTCTTCTCAGAAAAAGCATACACTAGGAAAAGGCTCACCTGTGAGCTCCATGTACATGTGCATAAAGCATATATATGTTAAAAAATGTTGTACATCCTTGTAGCACCTTTCTTTGTGTGCTCAGCAGTTGCTTTGTCCTACATGAAAAGGGTGTGAATAGATCAGCCTTGAAGACCAGGGTATGCATCGTCCTTGGTGCACTCTTGCAGCATACCAGTGCTAATGGGGTGGATGGATGACAGCACAGGACAGGTACCAAGGCTCTTCTCTAGCTTTGAGAAGAAGTCAGGCAAGGATGGATGGGCACATTTGACAGTTTAAATACTGTCCAGCTGTTTCTATAGAAGGCAAAGGTACAGCAGCTCCCTGGCTCATCTTGCTGGAGTTGTTACTAGAGTGCTGCTGGAGGTAGGCATCCCCTAACTTCTCCTTTGTATTCTCATCCATCTTCTGTCCCTGGCTGTTCCAGTGGCAAGTATTAAAATGAAAGTATAAGGGTTAATTAGTTCCTTCCTGGATCACAAGGAGACTTACTTTTCAGTCCTCTGGAGATGCTTTGGAGTAGCATGTGCTACTTCTCAGAGTTGGAATTGGTCTCAGTGTAGCCCTGTCAGTTTGTCGAGCACTGGAGCAGGAAAGGAGGCAGCCAGTGTCCACACTGATTTGAACTTGGTGGTATTTCACCCAGAACATAGTTCAGCAGGTTAATTACCTTAAAGAATTAAAAGAGTTTTCTAACTTTCCCAGTTCATTATGAAGTGTGAATGCCCCTGAAGCAGTGGCTCTGCCTTCATTCTTTGAGCTGAATAAATGCAAAGACTTGGGCTGTCAGATACATTTCTTTTAACATAGTATTTTCTAGTAGCAGCCCATCTAAGTTTTTAGATACTGCAGCAGTGTAAGACAGCACAGGTGTGTTAATCATAGAATCATAGAATAGTTAAGGTTGGAAAGGACCTTAAGATCATCTAACTCCAACCCCCCTGCCATGGGCAGGGGCATCATGGCTTATATGAGAAGCTGACACATAAATACAAAGGTTATACCATGGTATGTAAGTATGTCCAACAAAATCTCAGTGTGCAGACTGAAGGGTACCAAGTCTTTTATGGTTTTGAAATTTGCCTTGGGATCCATCAAGGTTTTTTTGTGCTATTTTCAGGGTTTTATCCCTCCTTGTCAGTAAAGAGGCTTCTGTGTAGAGTTGGTGTTTGTAACATTTTCTAGCTGTTTCTCGTGATGCATCACAGCCTTGTACAGAGTGCAGTGCTGGGTTCTCAGTTGTGTATTAGGAAAATTACTTCAGAATTTCACTGCTTTTGATCCTTAAACAATGAGTATCTGATAACCAGCAGCAGGTATTTAATCCATCCAGATTTGAGGACTGCAATGAATAATTTATATAGGGCAAAAGAAGGAAAAAAAGGACTCTAAGCTGCTGCAACAGAAATGTTTCCGAGGCTTTGTTTAGTTAGGTAAAGGCCTTTTTTATTCCTACAGCATTAGATGTCATGAGTTGACATTCGCCCCAGTTAAGTTTCTCCTTTTGTCCTAGGTACTATGTGAAAATGTATTGTTAATACGACTTTTGCAGGTATGGAAAGCAAACTGTAACATTCCAATATCCACTAGATAACTTCTCTTTGAATGAGATAAGCTGTTCTTGCATAACCATTTGATCTTAGCGTACAGGTGTAACTTCTGAGCTTGTTTTCCAAAACATCGTGGAACGGGCTAATGAGAGTAATGTTCAGTTTCTCCTAAAATTCCTAAAAGTTCATAAATCAGATTGACATTTTTTTTCAGATCCAAATGGAGTGACCTACTTGAAATAGATTAAAGTCAGGTAAAGAAGAGATTCTCTCAAAAGCAAAACCAAGTTACTTGTTTATCGTTTCCTCATGTCCCCACCTGTCTTGCGTATTTCAGCTTTTATTTCTCGGACCTTCTCCATGTGATCAGCTCCATCCAGAGCAGGCTGTTAATGTAGTGCGTGGGAAAGGGTTTGGCAGGCAGGAAGAGTTAAATTTCATAGAAAGTTTTTTGTTTTGCTCAGCTAGTCTGGAATCCCTCCCTTCAAAGAAGTAATTTTGGTGGAAAAAAAAACAAAATCTGAAGTTTCTTTAATTATGTTTGGGGTGGGAAGAGTGGTTTCCATCTTCAGTTGAAATGATTCTGGGGTATGTCGTGTCGAGCATAAAGAGAGCAATTTCCTTGGGTTATACGTGTATCAAGGTTAATCCAGGTATGGGTGGTTGTAGCAGGTATGCGACAGTGCTGTTATTGCTATATTTTCTCCAAAGTTTACATGGAAGATTAAACCTTTCAATGGTAAACTGCAGATAACTTTGCTTTTAAAGGCCATGTGGGCATCACATGCAGATTGGGCATCAAGTATTTATTTTTTCTAATAAGATCAGCTACAGCCTTTTAAGAAGGTTAAGAAATTTTGCATCTCTAATCATGTATAAATTTCAAAACTGCTTCCTTTTGAAGAAGGGCTTTGTTTAATACCGCTTTATTCTGACTTGTATCTTTCCATTTCGTATTAAAAACAAACTTGTTAGCAGAGAGCTCACGATACACAGATGTTCATTTTATTGCATTTAGCAAGCTCATCTGTAAAGGCACGGAAAGTCTCTTCATTACCCACTTTAGGGGGAACTGGCTATGGCATTCATTTAATTAGGAAAAATTCAGCTGTAATTAGCTCACTCATGAACTGCAGAGGGATGGGCTGGATTAGGAACCCTCCAGTCAACCAGTGGTGTCTTCCTGCAGCAGCACAGGGTTCATTGTACGACAGCGGCGCAACAAGCTGGGTTTGTAAATTCACACAGCTACAGCAAAATTTGATGGAAGAAACACTGACCTAAACTTCTTCAGCATACAGTGCATGAGGGAAGAGCTTTTTCTTTACTGTGTAACTTGTGCTGCTGTTGGAACTGCCCTGGTGGAAGAAGAGCAGCTCAACCCTTCTGCCTCCAAAGGATGGTCTGTGAAAGGAGGTTTGAGAAAATGGTGTAGATTTCTTCTATTAGCATGCTCTTGTATTAATTTCTATTATAATGTTTGTAGTAGTTGGGGTTTGTTGTTTTGTTTCTTTTTTTCTTTCTGTTCCCTTTGTATAACCACTAAGCATGGTTGTGTATCTTCCATTTAAACTTACGTCATTGCAGCAATTTATTTTAAAATTTTCCTTTATCTTTCCTTGAGCCCCTCCCCAACCTTAGTAATGCTGTGGGTTCATTAGGACTTTCTAGAGGGCCTCGATAAACATAGCTCTGTGAACCATCTTTGGATTCCAGAAACTTGCAGGCAATTCAAGAAGTAACTTGGGCACAAGCGGTGGATAGTACACAGGTTACAAGCAGTGAGGCTTGTCATTAGAAGTAATGTCTGGAAATTGTAGGCAAGACACTGCACTTTCAAATCGGGGGAAACCTGCACCAAGAGGGACTTTGCTCCTAGACAGGAAGAGCTGTGCTCCTGTTTCTGACCTTGTCTGCAAATAATCATTGTAAATTCAGCTAATTTGACAAAGCACTTTGCTGAGGGCTATTGCAGACCTCCAAGGGATCCCTGGAAAAGAAGTTACGCAGGGATCTGTGCAATCTGCTCTTCAGTGTAGCATTAAACCATATGGAAAAGGGAATAAGGAAATAAGGTGACAGAATTTGTAAGGGAAAGGGGTGCAGATTTGTTTATGTGTGTATATGAATGTTTGTGTATATATGTGCATTTGTCTATAGATTTAAAACTTAACTGTGAAGAGTTGTAGGAAGGTGACATGATTTTGAATTACTAACCTCTGCAACAGCAGATGAAATTAAGTGTGGAATTTTCTGCATGGGAAGAGATAATTCTTGACTTACATTTGCAGTGATGCCTGAAATATCTAATAATGAAGAGATCTTAGCGTTAAAATAGAACTTCTGAAAAATCACATTATCTTGTAAAACTCAAGATATGAGGAATTATCAGAAAAGTAAGAGAAGAAAGCATTTTGTGTGTGTGTAAATTCATAGTGCTCATCTTTCATCCTGTGGTTCTTGTGGTTCTCCTGCTGAAAAATATTAGAAAGCGTACAAAGATCAGAAACAAGTAGGGTCAGAGTTAAGGAACAGCTAAACTGCTGACTCACCTGTGGACCTTCTTGCCCCAGGATACTTTTGACACTAGAAGTTGGTGTGGGTTCAAAACATGATGGGACAATGTCATGAAAGAGGAATTTGTTGAGGACTGTTGCATACTCAGTTGATGTCTTCAGGTAAGAAGTCCTTAAACTGCAGTTACAGTGCACCTGGGGGAGTGTTAGGGGAAAGCATCGCCCCAGTCTTGCGTTGCTCCTTTCTTCACCTCTTCTGCAGATATCTGCTGGTTACAGTCTTCACAGATAATATGTTGTCATATGGTGAAGTTGTTTTGCCTGGGCTTTCTTGGTGCACAAAATTTATGTGGTTGGTATGCAGTGTTCAAGATATAAAAGGTCATTTAAAGTTGTCTTAAGCCTTCAGTGGTGATAGGGGTAATGAGTATAGTACTTCTGTGGGTGTCCTAGGAAATCAGTTCCAGAAATCAAGGTTGTAACTTCCAAAAGGTGGAGATAAAAAAAAGTCCTGTAAATTCCATATGCTGGCTGCTGCTCAGACTTTGAGTTTAGATAACAGAGCTTCCCATTCCAGTATCATTGCTACCTGCTCTTAACTATGAAGCTTTTAAGGAATGACAGGTTCTGTCCTCTGCATGTTTTTTCTCTTTAAAATTTGCTGGCATCCAGAATAGCTGAGTTTATGATACTAATTTAGTATTAACGCTTCTTTACACCTTCAGAGTTAGTTGTATTTGTGCCATCACTGCTTTAGGAAAGGCAAACAGCGCATGTATTGGGCCAGTGTAATTAAGGAAGGAGGAACTATTTTCTGTGATGCACATCACTGTTGTAGTTGCTAAAAATGAGATATGCAGATCTTTTTAACATACCTGTGTGTGTTAATACAGCATGGCACATAAAGCCACTTGAGAACTTCCTTACTGCACCCTAAATTATAATTTATTAAGTCATAGTAAAGTCTCTGTAATATAGTATTAAAAAAACCCAAACCTTGATCTCTTTAAAATAACATCTGAATTAGTGGAGAGACCTGTTGAAACACAGCTGTGTTATGAATGGCAAAATTGCAAGATGAAAAACAACATGGAGGATTCTTTTTCCTAGAACAAATATTTCACTTAGTGAAGGCAAGTGGCCAGATTTAAAATGTACAGTTTGATCACAGAAGACAAGTATTCTTAAAAGAGTTGAACAAATCAGTAGCTTTTGTCTGAGATTTTTTTTTTAATGTCTATTTAGACTATTTACTGTTTACTGCCTCTTTCTGTCATCTAAGTAGAAAAGATACAAATGTTGGTTCTTAAATGGTGGTGATGTTCCTGCTGATCTGCTGTACAGCTGAGACTTTAAGTTATGAAATTAAAACCGCTGTTGGAATTTATACCTGATTGAAAGGCTTGCTGCAAATAGCAGCTCAGAGCAGCGAAGTGGAAACAGATCTGAGGAATCACTAGAGATGGGGAGCGGGGGTGGCACGAGCCATTATAAACATCTCCTAGCTGTTGGGCATCCTCATAAAGCCGTAACCATAGGAGCCCATGTGACATCCCAGCCTTCTCTCCTTTAAATGCAGTAGTGTTTATTGGGCATCATGCCTCTTGAAAATTTGGGACTTCATCCCGTAAGCTGTTAACATGGCTCTATGCATGTCCAGCCAATCCTGGGTTTGATCTTCAGCATTACAAGGTTTGGGGCAAACATGACGTGGCTTAGGTAAATTTTTGCCTTGTATGCTCTTTGTATTCATTAACCTCCTGAAGACTAGGCTCAGGAGTACTTTGCAACGTTTCTTATGCAAACATTTGGTAATCAGTTTTTCTTGCTTAACACTAACATTTTACGAACTTGATAGAAATGTTGAAGACCTACCTCAGACCCAGCCTAGAATATAAATAAGAATATAGAAATATTAGAATTTAGAAATTATAGAATATAATATTGTTTTATTACTAGAAAAGACAGTCTTGGCTTTTGGAGGACTATTTTATGCATAAAAATTGTTTGCAGAATGAAGTTTAATGTTAACAGTCTTGTACCTTACTAAGTCCAGGGAAAACAAAAGCTGGTGATGAATGTTTTTTTCATTCAAAAAAAGAGCATTTCTATTTTAAGCATTCAGATGTGATTATTTGCTGTCAGATTTTTAAGTAGAAGCTGAAAATAAAATACGAAAATTATTAAAAGGCTTCTGCGGCACTAGCTATAGGGAGCAGGACACAGCATTATGCTTCCCATTATAATTGCAGCATATTTCAGTGTTCAAGGTCAGAAAGCAGTTCTCTCTGCCTGAATGGTACTGCAGCAAACTTCCTTGTGCTTTGTGATTCTAGTTCTCTTGAGAGCTGTTTTGCAAAAGTCCATCATAGCTATACAGGTATCCTTCAGGGATTTCTAGACACATTTCTGCAAATTCATTGCAAAAAGAATGTGACATTTTGAGAATGGGTCTTTTACTGTAACTTGTAAGAGCAATGACCAGAGTTTTCTGTTTAACTGAAATGTTGAAAAGCAGTGTTTAGATTGGCTTTGGTTTACAAATGTCTTTGAAGAAACAGTTCCTTAAACACACAAAACATGCACAAATCTGCACAATTCTGACTGTTCTGTTATCTGAGCACTTCTTTAATGGTGAAAGTTAAAAACCATTTCATTTTTGATACAAGTACACTTCCCTCTTATTAGCAATTAATAACTGAACATAAGCACTGTTCACTGCCTTCATACGTATTTTGACAAATATGGGAATATGCACTATACAGGGAACAGAATGTTAAGTGTTGGACCCGTTGGACACCTTGCAAGTGCTTTGAGAGGAGAAAGTATTGATGGGTAGTTTATGCCAACCCTACGTAATCAGAAGATTTTATGTTTTTTTCAGAGAGTGCTTGGCAGTTCACTCAAAATCTGCACCATGAGGCTTTCTTGTCAAAGCAGACACATGTACCTGAGCACCTTCAAAGCATGTTGGTATCCCTTAAGTCTCCATGGGGGGAGATCTGTTCCATCTCATACACAGTTCTTCTTTCACTGAAGTTTTCTTTATAGATTAATAATTGTATTATTTGTATTTCTGTTGCCAATTGCCTTGATTGCGCGAGGTATTTGTCATACGAGAGAAGGTAGATGAATGTGTCAGTTCCTAAATCTGAGGAAGGAAGGAAAGATAGGTAATTATATATCAGTATGTGTAATGGGACTTATTAAGAATTTCACTTACCCTCTAACTTTGGGATAGGGGAAGCGTTTTGTTCCTTCTAGTGTAGAATGTAAAGAAACTATGTGATGTGTAGAACCAAGTGGATTAATCCACAACTTTGATAGCATCCTTTTTTTTTTTTTCTCAGTGTAATTCACTTTTTAAAGTTTGCTACTTTGAGATGGGCTGCTGCATAGCTGTGAGAAAGGACTTGAAAATAACTTGTTTGGGCATGTATTTTAAATCAAATCATTTGTTGACTTGAAAAGGAAGCCATTAATCTCTGTAGGCTAAAATATTCCTCCGCTTAAGGATAAGAAGGGTAAGTGGGTCCTGGCTAAGGTACAGCAGGGGGGTGTCTGGGTCTGGATGGTGGTTTTGCACAGTATTCATGGTAATGAGCAGTTACTTACATGATTAACATGACATGGTTGCCACACTGTGTTGGTGTGATAACAAGCTGAGTATTGATAGCATTCAGTACCTTGTGTTGCAGTGGTTCAGATAAACATCAAAGGCAAAGGGCTGCACAAAGGGCATGAGATAAAAAGGGTGCACCTGCCTGGCCCTGCCCTGGAAGAGTGCTGAGTCTGTCAGGTAGAGCACTTCGAAGTAGGAAATACACACTTCTAGCTAACAACAGATCATTAATCATGGTGATCAACTGGAGTATTACTTAAAGTATTCTAGAAACTTTTGCCAACTCATTTTATTTCAATGTGCGCTCAAGATCTATTTTTTTAGGAGTTTGCATCTTGGGGAAGTCACTGACTGTCTTATGTGCATTTCTTTTCTCCAAACTTATATCTAGAGTTGTTAGTCTTTAAAAATGGTACACTTACTTTTATTGAGCTGTATGCAATTTTTTACCAGTTTGTTTTTGTTATTTTGTTTGGTTTGGGTTTTTTTTTTTTATCCTGGAATATCTGTAAGCAAGTTGAAAAGAACAGCCAGGACTCCTGACTTTGTTTAGTGACACCCTCTCCAGTTTTGCTTCTGTAGCCAGTGTTACAGCCCACAGTGCTGCTGTCTGTGTTATGTCTTTTCTCCTCCACAATGTTGTCAAACAGTAACAGAGGAAACTTTTTTTGACCCTTGCAGGAGTTTGTGTTACACACATGATCGTGTATTAGGCTAGAAAATGTGCCCAGGCATCAGTAGGCATTTATTGCATACTCTTCTATTTTAGATGAGTTTGCTTCTTCAGACCAGAGACACATTTAGAAGCATTTTGTGTAATTTACAGTACCTAATCTGGATGTTTCTAGGAAAACTCAAAGTGTGTTACCTTAGTATGGCAAGACCTTTGATTGTACAGAGATCCAGGTTGATTAGTAATAGACTAACATCACCATGTGAGTTTGACAAGAAAATAATGTGTTGAAACATGAGGAAGGGGGTCTCAATATGATGGAAAATCTCTGTGAGGCTATCTTAAGACTTGAGAAGGACTTCTGAGGTACTAGCCTTAAATTCAGTCATAGTCTGGAAAGCTAGGTCTGTGCTACATGAATTTATTTTTCTTCTGGTCTGTTTTGTGTCTCCTAGTGTCCCAATGTAATATCAGCTTGAAGAAGCAGAGGAGTCGAAGTATCTTTAGCACCTTATTCTGCTGCTTTCGTGACTACAATGTCGAACCACCATCTGCCAACAGCACCAGTGCTCTGCCTCCTTTGGTGGAGGAGAATGGAGGACTTCAGAAGGTAAGGCCTTTGTCTTACTTTGCTCTTATATGGGTCTCTTGTAAACAAGGTTTTTAACTCTGTGCTTCTGGAGGTTTGCCTTGATAGGTTTCCCTCATGGGGAATGTTTTACTTATTACAGGAAAAAAAAATACTATTTTGGTGGGGAATTGCTAATACTATCTAGTCAGCTGCAATTTAAAATGGAACTTTTTTTGTGAAGGGTATTGACACTATTCATTTGATAAGCAAACATCATTTAAAACCTGAATAAGACACTAAAAATATTTGGACTTCTCATAAAACTTGAGATGCTGAGTTGTCTGTAGCTTTGGTTCTCTTTCCCAACTACAGGAAGGTTAGAATGTGTCCACTGGAGTGTAGTGGAACCTCTTTGAATGTCAGTTGAAAGGGTTTTCAGTGACATAAAACCAGTTTAGAATGGGGAGAACATCATTGTGTGGACCTTTTTTCTAACCCCTTAAGAGGTGTCAGTTTTTGGCCATTTTTCCAGGTTATTAAGTTTCGTTTACCTAATAAATTAAATGATAGAAATATTCAGCAGTTCAAAGCACTGCATGTGAGAGCAGCATGTTGCTTTCATTGAATTTTGGCAATTATATTGCTTTAACATATTCATAAAATCAAAACACAAATGATTTTATGTTCTTTTTAAATCTGATAACACTGAGCATTTGTGTTATGAACCGAAGGATCTCAGTTCGATATAGCAAGCATAGGAATACCATCTTTTCCATTACCACACTGTTTTTCTGCACTCTCAAAACTCCACTAGTCCCGTACTCTCACTTGAAACACGATTCCGCTTGCACTTTTCTAGGACTTTAAAGGATTGCAAATACAGGATTATCCATGATGGGGAATAATGGTCGAAATGGAAGTGTTTCTTTTCTTTTCACGCTTCTGCTCTTCACAATAATTTTTTATGCTTGATGCAGCTGATCTTTTTCTTGCCTTGTCCAGTCCATTTTATTTTTGTTTTGAATTTTGCTGCTATGTTTTAATTCTGAAGAGCTCAGGAGAGAGCAGAGGAGCTGTTTGGTGGGAGAGAGGAACGGAAAGCAAATTCAAGTGATGGAGGCTGAGAATATGTGTGGAGTCTGAACTGCAGTGATTCATGCTGTAACTGCTCATGTAGAGGTGAAGTGCACTGAAATTCCTTTGCCAAGAGCAGTTGAATGTGTATTTTTAGGCTTATTTTGCCAGCCAAAGTACATTTTTACTGAAATGAGGGAAATCTAGCCTGGTTATGCTGAAGGAAAAGCTGAGTAGTGTGTAGCCTGTGTGCACATTTTCACCTGAGAAACAAAGGAATGGGAAACTAGCAAGATTTCCCTTTCCACTGTGCTGTGGAATGGAAAGAAGGAAGGCTGCTAATGGCAAAATTAAAACTAAGAGAAAGTGGGAGTTCATGACAAAGAAAAACATAAAACAAGTTTACTTTTTCTGTAGAAAATGTGAGTTAAAATGTTCTAATGTCAGTAGTTTTCAGGCTGCATTTTGTAAGGCACTTAATTACTTTCTAAATATATCTTACGCCTTGAGCTAGTGATTGCATGTACATTCACATAAGCTTCCATCCTCACTCTTTGCTACCTTAGTAAACAGTTTTGAAGTTGTGCAACAGTTATACACAAGCCCAAGACAAAAATCACGGAATTCGTATGATTACCAGACTACAGCTTAACAGAGTAAAAAAGAAAAAAAAGAAGGAAAAAAAAGGAGGAATATGTTTGTATTTTCTTTAAATAGAATGAAAGGCACTCAGATGCTTACAAATCTTTGCAGAAGAAGTAAAGCTTTTGGGTGTTTCTTAAGTGGAAATAAGTCTGTGACATTTCTAATAACATTTTTACGTGGTTTTATATGCTCTTTTTGTTTTGAGTGTAAAGACAGTTAGTGTAAGTAGGAAATTCTTTTAAAGAAAAAGAGATTGAAGACTTGGGTACATTTGAGTATTGTTACACTGTCAGACTAGTTGCTTTTTACCAGGAGAGCTGTGTTTTAAAACTGCAGGCTGGTTGAATTTGGTCAAGTTACACTTGAGCATCTTGTTTAGATTCAGAAGTGATAAGTAAGTTGGGGGAAAGTACATGCAGCAGTGGGCCTCAGTTTCTAAATTGATAAAATTAAATATCCAGGAATGGCAAAATTACTTGGTGCAGGGGAGAAGAAAGCCTGGCAACACATTGCTTAAACTCCTCTGCTGTTTAATTAAAGCTGATTTTGCATTATTCTGACTGCCAGGTTAGAATAGTTTAAATTCTGTTGAGCTGCTGTTCAAATAGTCACTGACTTGTATCTGTTATCTTTTTTTTTTGGTATATTTTATTAATTATCACCTCACAGGTGAGCTCTGACCCTGGCCCAGTCAGTTCATGTGCTGTGACCCTTTTCTTTAAAAATGGATAAAGAAAATTGCACTATAATCTTAAATACTTACCATTAGAAACTAAATTGGCTTGGATGTACTTTCCTCCTGTCTTTATTGTTCAGTAGAGTTACATGAAAATCAGTGATAAAAACTTCAGAGGAAGGGAAGGAATGGAGAAAGCTTCTGCTGGTTTCACAGGAATTCAGTGTTTGTTCTGTGTTGCTTCTGGCATGTTCTTGACATTTGAAGTTGATGTGACAAGCTAACTTCCTTCTAATTAGGAGTCTCAGTTCTTTAAATGCTAACCTGTTGTAAAGGAGGGAAAGCAGGGAAGAGTATTTTAGAAATTGAAAACACAGTTCTGAAATATTATTCAGAATAATTTTGTTGTGTGATTTAATTTTTATTATTATTTTGCTGTATTAGAAAACATGAAATCAGTGCTTGAGATATATCAGTGCTTCATTTAGTTTCTTGCCAAATAATGTGACTTGATTATGCTTGTCAAGTCACTTCTTTGTAGGATTGGAAGAAACACTAATTTGAGCATGTTTTTGAATAAACAGGGGTTTTCAAGCGCTGACTTCTGTTAGGAAAAAAAAAAATCCCAAAAACTTCTTTAAAATATTGAGTTAATTTTTAAACCTTCTACTCACAGAGCAGCTGCTTGTCCAAGTGTGACTTTAATACTGGTAATGAATGGTCCATTCTGTCTCTATAAAGTTTCAATACAACATTTTTTCAATAATAACTTGTATTTACTGAAACTGTCATATATTTGTTTTTCTTAAAATGTATCAGCTTTTTAGTGCAGCAGAAAAATGTACTCTAAGATGCAGTATCAATTACAGTGGGTATATCAGCCTATCTGCAGCTTGGATCCTGAGCCAGATGTGTCACTGGGAGCACATAATGTTCAGAACTCATGAAATCCTTGCTAATTTTTTCCTGCCTCCTCAGCAGCAGGCAGCTTACCAACACCTCCCAGCCAGGATTTTATTTTTAGGGGCCAGTGTTGGGAGAGGGAAGTGTTTTTTGTTTTCCCCTAAATAAATTCAAATCTCAATTTCTATTCTTCAGTTGGCAACTTGACTCAATTTGTGCATTTTCTGGACATGTTTCTTGATTTAGGTTTTTGTTTTTTCTGGGTAAGTTTGTTAGTGGCATTTTGGAGTGTTTGCAGACACAGATTTCATCTGCAGGTTTCAAGGAGGGATCTAGATAAAGGTGAGAAATGCTGGATTCAAACTAGCTCTTTCTTTTCCCTTTGCTTTCAGTCATGTGGTGGGTGAGGGAGCTCTGACAAGTCTATCGACACTTTGCCATTTCACTTCACAGCCCACTTCCACTAGAATCATCTTTGCTTTTGTTTCACAGTTAGATCCAAATCGGGCAGATGGCTTGTGTTCAAGATGAAGCATGAATGAGGAACAGGTTTTTTTATGTTGGTTGGATTAGAGGAGAAGGTCCTGATCCACACCCAACAGGGAAGAAGACAGATTTAGAAGAAGGTTTATTCCTGGGGTAGCAGCTGCCCCTGTTGCTTTCCCTGTAACAGGAATGAAGCCAGAAAGGTCAAGTCCTTGAATTTCCACCTCACCCATCCTAACCACTGCAAAAGTTAGGTCTCCTTCTTCACACTGCTTTTTTGCTGCACCATGCTGTCATCTCCAAGGTGATGCAGGAAAGCTGTTTAGATGACCTGTTGTTATGTCTCCAACACTCTACTTCAGGGATCTCTATAATACAGTGCACGAAAAAGAATCTTCTCTGTTCCACAGGAATATGGGTCACCAGAGCAATAAAAATAGCTTGCAGGGAGCTTATTCTTGAGGCCAAAGGTAGTATCTCCGTCATCCAAGAGACACAGAGGAGCAACATGAGCATTGACTCTGAGGGGGAGACTATTAATGGCATGCTTTCCAAACAGACATGGAAACCAGTCTCACTCTTCAGTGTGGAGGAAGATAATTGAGATTAATGCAAGTAATAGTACCCTTTCTCCTGCTTAACCTTCACTGGTCAGAGCAAGAAAATTCCTAGTGTCTTGTATGGTTGATCACCATCAGCATGTGGTATGGCAGGTCTGTTTAGAAAACAGAATCCCCCTTAGCGATGTTTTGTTCCCCTCTCTCTGCTTACTCATTCTGACCTTACTTGCCCCCCCCAAAGTTTTCTATATTGAGACAAAGCTCAATATTCCAAAGCATTGAAAGAGTAAAATAGTAGCTGTATTATTTTTTTAAAAGAACCTGTCATGGTCTAATACAAGCTTTGTGTTAAAGGAATGAGCATGATAAATCTGTTCTGATCAGCAGCTTCTTTAAAGGGGTTATTCTTTAAAATGAAATAGCTCCTTATCTTTGAATACAAGCTGTTCTAAAAAAAAAAACCAAATAGCATGGCCTGTCACTTAGTGCTCATTGATCCTATACTCAAGTGTAGACAGACAGCATTAATGAACAGACACAGTACAGAAAATGTGTGTCTCAAACTAAAATTAGGTAGCTAAGGGAAAAGATAGGAGTTATCATTTCATCTGTATATATTGTGCCATGAAAAAAATAAACCCCCTTATTTCAATGGCTGAACAAATCAGTTCCTGGGTTATCTTAATGATACAATAGGGAAATTTTGGCATTCCAGGAACAGCTTTGTCCTGTTACCAGCATCAGGAGCTCATGTAAAGACTTCAACAAATGCAGTCATCTGTCATCTATTTCGAACGATGCTGTTATGACCTATTTCCCTTCCTGTTCCAAGACATCAGGAAATGAGGCAGGACACTTTTTAAAAGTTTCCCATAGCAGGCTTGTTTTTAAAAAGCATTTGCCCGCTCATCAGCGCGTACACTTTAGCAGCAGAATTTTGCCTCTATCTTTGTTTGTTCTTCCAGTTGTCATTACCGTTTTGATTTTGGCATAGATACTTTAAGGGTTCCTCTTAGGAGGACACGTTTCATCCTTGGTGTTTTTTATTTAAGAAATTCTGCATGAAAAATAAACAGTAATGCAACTCTTTTAGCAAGTCAGATTCTGGATTCCCACAGAAGTCATGAAGTTTAACAGTAATACCATGGGGTACAGCTCTTGCTTCAAGAGATTGCTGAAATAGGAAGCCAGTTATGCCACAGTGAGTGCCTCTTGAAGTTTGTGGGAAAACCTAACGTGGTACACAGCTATATTTGTGTCCACAATTGAGATAATCTTGTAGTGTAGTTGCCAGTATGCCTCTACTCTCATATACTGTTTTCATCTGTTGACAGAAGAGAAGCTTCAGTCGTATTTTATTCTCCACCAGTGAACACAAAAAATGCCCTTCAAAACAAAACACAGATTTACAATCTGTGTTCTGCCTGTGTAACTATATCCTTGATAACAGTTTGCTCACCAGCTAATCTGACTGGCACCTACTCAAGTCCTCGGTTCTGAAATGGCCCATGAACTTCAGATTATGTTCCACTAACAGGCCGTTAATGTGCCGAATTACATATTTTTTTTTTTTTCTTTTTGCCACTTCCTTGAGGAAAGTTTAGATCCTTACCATTTCTTGTGTTTGCTTTTATAGAAATATATAACCAATAGATTTTGGTTAAATGTTACTAAGAGTTTCTGCCGTTCTAGCAATAAAAAAGAGGACTTCAAAAATAGTATTGAATTACCTTTTGTTTATCAGGGATGCGTCAGCACCATGTTAGACTCCAAAACAAGTGAGCACAAGACTTTTCAGCTGGAAGAGGATGTTCTAATGTTGAAACCAGCTCTTTCAATAGTCATAGAATCATAGAATCGTTAGGGTTGGAAAGCACCTTCAGATCATCTAGTTCCAACCCCCCTGCCGTGGGCAGGGACACCTTACGCTAAAGCGTATCACCCAAGGCCTTGTCCTGCCTGGCCTTGAACACTGCCAGGGATGGAGCATTCACAACCTCCCTGGGCAACCCCTTCCAGTGCCTCACCACCCTAACAGGAAAGAATTTCCTTCTTTTACCCATCCTAAACTTCCCCTGTTTAAGTTTTAACCCGTTACCCCTTGTCCTGTCACTACAGTCCCTAATGAAGAGTCCCTCTCCAGCATCCCTATAGGCCCCCTTCAGATACTGGAAGGCTGCTATGAGGTCTCCATGCAGCCTTCCCTTCTCCAGGCTGAACAGCCCCAACTTTCTCAGCCTGTCTTCATACGGGAGGTGCTCCAGTCCCCTTGATCATCCTCGTGGCCCTCCTCTGGACTTGTTCCAACAGTTCCATGTCCTTTTTATGTTGAGGACACCAGAACTGCACACAATACTCCAGTTGAGCTCTCATAAGAGCAGAGTAGAGGGGCAGGATCACCGCCTTTGACCTGCTGGTCATGCTCCTTTTGATGCAGCCCAGGATACGGTTGGCTTTCTGGGCTGTGAGCACACTCTGAAGCCAGCTCATGTTCATTTTCTCATCAGCCAGCACCCCCAAGTCCTCCTCCGCAGGGCTGCTCTGAATCTCTTCTCTGCCCAACTTGTAGCCGTGCTGCCTGGGATTGCTCCGACCCAGGTGTAGGACCTTGCACTTGTTATGGTTAAACTTCATGAGGTTGGCATCAGCCCACCTCACAAGCGTGTCGAGGTCCCTCTGGATGGCATTCCTTCCCTCCAGTGTACCAACTGAACCACACAGCTTGGTGTCATCGGCAAACTTGCTGAGGGCGCACTCAATCCCACTGTCCATGTCAAGAGGACTGTGTTGTCCAACAACTTTCCGTAGTCAGCGGCCTGTGTTGTCCAAGTAATTAGAGGATAAAATCTTTTACCTAAGCTATGTTTGGGCTAGAAGGGTCAGCTTCTTTTTGTGCCCACCTGAAAACAAGTACTTTTTTAAGAGATTAGAAAATACAGTTCCTACTTCCCAAAACCTCATATATTTGAGTTGGTGACCCTTACTAGCTGTTCTCCATTTGGAAGCTGTCTTTGTGTCCATATGTCAGGTCCCAGGACGAGAAGAAAAGGTCAAGTTGACCAAGACTGTCTTGCCTTCTCCCAAATACAAATACAGAAGTGAGACCATGGGAAAAACACTTGATACTGTTGCCTCTTTCTGGGTGAAGGGAGAGATTCCTTGGATTAGTTTGAGCATAGTTTCTTTCTTGGACATTTTGCTGTTGCCTAACTGAAAATGCTTTTTCTGAGGCAGTTGTCTCCAGTGAAGTTAACTTCAAGGAGTGAGCTCCTGCCCTGCTACCAAGATCTATCTAAGCCTCTTGTTGCTGCAGTGAAAATAGACTAATATACCCATTAGTAGATTTTAAAGCTGAAAAAAGTTACAGTAAATACAGGTTCTTTCTTATTATCATCTCTTATTAACCATAGCATGGGTTTTACCATTCCAGTCTCCTAAAAACCATGAATACTGGTATACTAACATCATTTCAGCAACTAAAATGCAAGATCCTGGTTTTATTTTTAGTTTGTTTTTTTTTCTTTTACCCTGGTTTCTTGAATACTTTGAACCTTTGGTTTAAAATGTTTGAGTGCTACATTTACTGCTTCAGACCTTTGTTCTACCCTTTAAAAGCCATTACCCTTACAGTGATTTTTTTTTTGTTTGTTTTTTTTCCCCAGGGTGACCAGATGCAGGTCATGCCTATACCAAGTGTATGTATTTTTATCCCTTTTTCTTTTTAATAATTTTCATAACTTTTGCTTTGATTCATCTTATGTTGCAGTCTTAACAGGTCTGTTTTGTGTTGCATGTTAATAAAATGATTTTATGTTCTGTCTGTAATGTAGACTTGGAGATGAATTGAACTGCATGTGTTGTACAGGGACTAAAAGAAGAGTTTGGGTTTTATATGAGTTTTGTATTGGATCTCAGTTAAATTCATTTCTGGGGGTTTTGTCATTTTGAAAATGCCTCAAGTAGCATGAAAGTTGTAGTTGCTTATTTTAATAGAGACAAAAGGTGACTTATCAGCACTATATGAGAGACAGTTACAAAAACCCTTTCCTCTAATTTTTTCCTGTATTTGAGTTGAAGAGTTAGAAACTGCATGATTTGTTTGAAACAAGACACTTTAGGAAAACAAAGGCTACACTGACCATAGCTGTATTACTGCACTCTTTGAAGATGATGTTCTCAGTATCTGCTGCTTTATGGGCTTTATTATTTCTCCTTATCTTCCTTGGATTAAACTTGGAATGCTGTTTGGCATCTGAATTATTTTTCAAAACTAAATAAAAGGAAAGAAAAAAGTTCTTCAAGCTGAGGCTTTGAATTTAATTAAGTGTAACCTTTTTTGGGCAAAAAGCTGCTCTTTTTTTACTTGTTTTTTTTTTAAAAAAATCTTCTTTTTTTAATCTCCTTTGCTGTTTATAATACTTCATTATTGCAGAATTTTCCAGGAAATAGCAGCACTAATGTGTGCAGTTGCTGTCACAGCCCACTTTCCTGAGGTATTAATTAGCTCTAAAGGTGCGGCTATTCCCTAAGACACCTTTTTTTTTTTTTTTTCCTCTTTCTCCTTCCTTCTCCTGTAACGTTACAAGGCCTCCCGTAAGAGCCCTGTCCATGCTGCAGTGCAGCAGTAGTGTCAGGAGCTCACTAAAACTGTGTGGATCACATACCTCCTTCACTGCTTTTCCTTGGATTTAAGGACTGTTATTAATTATTTGCTTACATATTATTTCTAATATGAAATTACTTCTAGTACATCTCATGCATATGTTTGCATGCATATGTGTATGCACACATGTACATGCATA
This sequence comes from Pezoporus occidentalis, assembly GCF_034315485.1. NCBI lineage: Eukaryota > Metazoa > Chordata > Aves > Psittaciformes > Psittacidae > Pezoporus > Pezoporus occidentalis. The sequence goes on from NW_026914180.1 coordinate 1,157,499, forward strand.
TAATTTGTATGTATGCAAGTTTGGGAATAGGAAACTTTGGATGTATGAAAATACTGGTTTCTAAATTTCTCCTTTCATGTCAGATACTGTTTACTGACTGTAGTTGCTCTAGTAGTAGTTCTTCAAATATAAAACATGTTCCGGCTGTGTTCTGACCTGGAATAAAATTTTAACTAAGTGTAGATATTAAAGAAGTAAGAATTGAAACAGAACAAAATTTTGAAATGAGAAATGAGCACAGCTTTGTCAGGTGCAAACATGAAATGAAACACTTTTTCAGAACACTGTCTTTGCGCTGTTAAAGCAGTGCTCTGTTAGATTCCCTTAGTGGTAGGAAAATGAACAATACAAGAGGTTTCTTCTATTCTGTTTTTTTAGTGCAACTGTTACTTTGCTGACCTGTATTCCCAGCACCTTAATAAGGCAGTCATGCCTAGAGCTCTCGGTGAGCAGGTGACTTTAAATGCACTCGTCCCTCTTCTCCAGTGCTATCTGATGCCTTCTTCCAGCAGGACATGAAAGTGTTGTCAAGCAACCATCACCTGCAGGCAGTTGTGTGACATTTACTGTCCGAGTATCAGAGTGCTTCTGGCTGTCAAACAGAAGCCAGCAAGCATTAGTATGTAATAGTCTAAATAAAGACAGAAGTGAGCTGCATATGGAGGAAGCGTAGGAACAAAGATGTAACATTGTATTAGAAGAATGCCTAAAACTAAAGCAGTCCTCTTTGCCAGTCTCACAAGAGCTGTTTGTCCTGAGTCCTGCAGCCCAGAGGTTCACCCTGAGACAACTCTTAGCCGTGTGTTTAAGACCCATTAAGGCATAAAGGGTCATGGATGAGAAATAGGCTATTTGAACTGTATGTATTGTACATACTAGGAGAAATATCTCCTAAAGGCTTGGTCACAGTTAAGTTAGATGTTTACTTTTCATAGAGCTCATTGCAAGTATGATCTCTTCAAATGTTTAGATAATTCCTTAGCAACTCTGAAAAGAGCATTGCCCACTCCCCACTCATTAAACTTTCAAGTTGAAGCTTCCAGTCAAAATACAAGGTTTTCATGCATGTGTAAAATCTGTCAGCCTGCTGGGGTCACATGTTTGAAAACTTCCATTGCTTTATGTACATATGTGTGAATTAGTGAAGTATATCTGCTGCTCAGTCAGATTTTTTCTGTATGAGTTACATTTAATTTAAAAACAAATTAATATGAATTTTCAGTTGGTTATTGATAGAGATAACTGCAAAACCAGAATCATTCCAGCTTCTGCTTAGGTTCTTCAGAAAGCAAACTGTCTGACTCTTGGGTTTTGCTTTTTTTCCTAAAGATGAACTTTGTCCTTTTTGTATCTTGTATTCTGAAACTGTTTTCAGATAAGGCATAGATTAAACAGCAGCATAATTAATTTATTCCCTGATAGTGCGAAACGATTAATTTTTAAGGTTAAAATAAACACAAAATCTGGGGAAAAAAAAAAAAAACGAAACAATACCAGCTGACACAGTGTGATAGACTTGACTTAAAAATATATGAAGTGTAGTTCAGAATGCTTGTGCCTTCATGGACTATGGTAGAGAAATAAAAGCAGGCCCATAGCAACTTCAACACTTGTTTTCATTCTTTTGAATGAAAAGGTAGGTGGAAATACGAAGCCATACTCATGGACCTTCTTCAGTGAGTTGGAGTGTCCATTTCCTTTGTTCAGTTTCAAACTGGTATTGAGGAGTGTACCAGTATTGCTCCTCAGAGTTTACGCAGAAGTTAAGTCTCAGCACTGGGATATTGTTTTTTTTCGTTTGTCCTCACCTACACTTAGACAATTTCATGTTACAGCTTTTTCTAGAAGAAATTTTGTGAACTGCCCATTTTATAACAGGAACTAGCATCTTTTGGCAGCTGTTTAAGTGGGAATAATTTATCTTCTATTAGAGTATTTCTGTGCATAACTGTTGGGAGAAGCTGTCAGCTATGTAGAGTGCAACTGAAAGTGTGAATTGAAGGGAACATGAACAGCAAATTAATGTGCTGCACTTAGGCTAGACAACATTTCCAGTATACAAAGAAAGGGCTTATTAATTCTGACACTTGCCTCTGTAGGAAACACGGCCCTACAGGGAAGAAAGGTTATGATTGTTTTATGCAGTAAATTTCTGAAAGGTTTGTGTTGACCAGCTGTTTATGCTTCAACCAAAATTCCTGTTTCTTGCCACCACCACCCCCTTTTTTTTTTTTTTTCCTTAGGGAATATACTATTTCCACGAGACTGAAGCAGTGCAGCAGTCGTTTCACTACAAGGTCTGTTAAGCTGATCAGCCATGAGACCTGGCTGGAATGCCTAAGTCCCAAACAGTGACTAGTTTTAAAAGCTTTAACTTGTATACAATTTATGTCTTGTTGGAATTGAAGACCAAGCTAGGACTTAACAGTACTGAGATAGCACATGTTATTTCTCTGCTGAGTTCTGTGGAAGTCTGCAGTCTTTGGGAGAGTATTGCATATTAAGTATGAGTGTCTGTTAGCCACAATTAAATACTTCTTTAAATCCATCCTAGATACCTTTAAAGCTACTATGTTTAAAAAAGGAAGTTATCAAAGATCCATAACTATTCACTGTTAACTGTGATGGAAAGCTGGTAATTGGAACTCTTCTTGGATATGTCTCCATTAGTGAGGAAATTAAAATACAAAATTGAGTAATGCTTGTTTCTCTCTGAAAGCTTTGATACTCAGCATGTGGAAATTGCTTTAGATCAGAAAGCTTGAACAGCAGAACAAATTAACTGATACTGTAGGTACAAATTGTTTTAAGTTCCTAAAGCCTCAAAATTGTCATCCTTGCTCCAAAGTCCTGCACTTTATGTTTAGCAGCCTCTTATATTGCCTTCAGCATCAATACAGTTTCCTTATCCCTTTTAGATTATCAGGGTGGCAGATGTGTTTTCAGAGTTGGGGGTAACAGAGATACAGGTTTTAAAATAGAATATTTATTTTTCCTTATCTTCAAATGTGCCAACTGTTGACCATGTGTCTTTGAAAACAGGATCAGATTGAATTCAAGAAGCCAAAGCTTTAAAAAAGAAGTGGGAGACTTTCTCCAAGAGGAACCTTGAGGTGTAGTCTTTAGATGAAGTTAGGTCGGTAGTTACATATTTGTTCCAAAAGCAGTACGGGAAAGGGAGAGAAACTCCAGCAGTAACCAGTGTTTCTGTATAGATGCTGTGGGTAAGCTTTTTTCTCTCCCTGATGCTGCTTTTGAGAAAACAGAGGTACAGGTGGATGAACTTGATGAGCATGGGCTGTTTCTCACCATGCGTTCATGGAATTCAGGTTCCCAGAGTTGAAGGTTCTCACATTTTGTAGTCCTTAGTGTATGTCCAACCTTTTATTGATAACAGGCATACTAGTTTCCAGATAAATAACAGATATCTGTGATAAAACAGTGCTCATATTTTTCATATGTGTGTTTTTATATGGAAGAATATGTTTTTCTATATATTTTCCACACCTACAGATATTTTCAGTTTGATAAAAGAATTCACATAGCAGAAGAAATTTCTGGCTTTGAACTGTTTGTGCATGTTAATTTAGTCAACAATTCAAACTAGATACTAACAGTTTTAAGAGTACAAAAATTAACTGAACTATTTCTTTTTTTAAGTACTCTTAAGGTTTCTTGGGATGTACCTACTTTTTTGTCATCTTTATAGACAAGAAGGTAGTATCAGAACACGAGTTCTGAAGATTACTGTGTTTAAATGGGTTTGATACCTTCTTTCAGTAAGCTTTTGATCTGTTTAGGTTGCAAGTATGGATCCTTCTTATTATAAAAAATTGATGTGGGATACCTAAATACCTTTGAAATACTTTTAAAATAGGAGTGAGAAACCAAAATTCTTTAGATCTGGTCCTGGATTCAAAAAGCGGAGGTAGAGCTCAAGCAGTTATTGAAGTAACGTGTACATGGGACTGTCTGTAACTTAAAAAGACTGTCCTATAAATTCCAGCCTGGGGAAGTTACTGTGATGGATGGATACTTTATAGGCATTAAGCAGAAGTTTTATTTTTTATTGAAGGTCACTGTCAGATGTGTGCTGAGAAAAAATCCATTGACACAAGCAGCTTTTAAGCAAGGCAGTTTCCATTTTGTTACTCAAAGAAACTGTTGTTGATGTTAATTGTAAAAAATCTAAATCAAGTGAGCATTTCTAAAAAAAATCTCACAATAACTTATATTTTAGCTAAAGACACTTCTATTTAAGTCCAGAGTCTCATTTGTTAGTTCATTCAGACAGGATCTTACCAGGCATCATTGGCCAGTATCTGTCAATTTAAGAAATCAATCCGTGGTTAATAATCTGTCTCTGGCACTCTTGGGTGTTCAGATGGTATCTAACTCATCTGTTTGTCACCCGCTGTCTTTGAAGGGGTGGCCTCAGGTCTCTGCAAGCACCTCTGCAAAAGGCTGCTGGAAAGAGCAAAAATGTGATAGACTCTTCCTTACCAGAGAAACATTGTCTGAACAGATTATAAGCTAGAAAAAGAATGAAGTTAGAGTTCTGTATCCAATTCTTAATTAATTTAATTTGCTCTCAGTCTTGAGCTTCTCCCTACTGATAACTTTTCTATGAAGCTAGTCATTTTCCTTTATCAAAACCCCCTTCTTTAAAGGAGTGGCCAGCAGCGTTTCCACTGCAAAGGGAAACATTCTCTCCTATTTCTGTTATTTTGGGAAATACCCAGTACCAAAGTCTAAAGTAATATAACTGTATTACAAATGGAGATGTTAAAATGTGGAATGAGCAATCAGAAGAGTATGTGACTTTCTGTGTTGCTTTACAGAAAAATTGTCAATTCATGTAATTGGTACCAATTTATAGTAAGGGCAGAAAACAGTAGAAGAGCCTCGTTTGAGTTCTTTACTGCACTTTTAATACCTTGATTGGAACATAATCCATATAAAAGCTGTTGGTCAGCACCTGCACAAGTGGTAAAAATGAGAGTGGAGACATGTCCTGGAAGATAAAATTAACAATGGCATCTTCCTTCAGGATTGGTTTCTCCACTTTAGCATCTTTCATGGCAGACAGAAACAACAATTTGTGTAAATGTCCCCATCAGTGTGGTATGACTGGAAGTATCATTGACTGTGAATGGGTTGACAGCAGCAACCAAAAGTGAGGCAGTTAGGGAGAGGGACACTGAAAAAAGATACTGTACCAAATGTCTTGTTTTTCTTTGGGGTTTTTTTTTAGCTGGTGGTGGTGGTTTAACCATGTTAATTTCCAGTGCTTTGGAAATCATACTAAACAAGTTTCATTTTAAAAAAAAGAAAAGTCTGAGTATTGCATGAGCCATTGATTTCCATACATGTACTTGCCATGAGCCAAGAAATACATTTAACTTAGAGTCATGTATTTCAGTTTCCAGTAAATACTAGAACAGTAATGTTGGCAGAGTGCCCCTTCAGTAGATGTTTTACTGGTTTTTGTTGTCTTTCTCTTTTCTTTTTGTTTTTAGCCACCAGCTAAATACCTCCTGCCAGAACTGACAGCATCAGACTATGGGAAGAAGTGTGTGGTCATTGATTTAGATGAAACTTTAGTGCACAGTTCATTTAAGGTAAGAAAATTCAAAAGCGATCCCTTGCAACTTGAATCTGTCAGTGAATGTTGTAGGAACTGTTAAGCCTCTTAACACATTAACCGGTCTTACAGGCTCTCCTAGGATGCCTGGTAGTTCTCATTGTTATTTCTATGAATATTCATACTAATTTAGCTGTAAGGGAGTAACACAGACATTACTATATACTTGATTCTGAGAAAGTCACAGATTGCAGTAAGGCCTGGGATAGTTACACTCTATAGCTTTAAATGGTAACTGTTCCCCAAGAACCTGTATTGTAACAGGTACAAAATTTCCTGCTCTGAAAACACATTTTACTTTTGATGTTTAAATGTCATAGTCTAGGAGAACAAAAACTCAGCACAGTTTCATGCTGGGTAGATACACCTCAACCTAGTAGATTTTGACACCAGTGATTGCTGTGCACTGTTGCTGGAGAAGATTGCTTTCCCTTTCAGGCTGCTGTCCCTATGGCAGTAAGTGTTTTTTACGTATTTAGCTTTCACAACAGGAAAGCAATTAGCATTTAGCTGTTGCTGATGAGTCAGTCATCTTCTAGAAGCAACTTATATAATCTTTCAGATTTCAGCATGTGGTGGAAGTAGTGGTATTTTTCTATTGTTTAATTAAGGCTAAAATTAGAATAGGAGAATTCAGAAATACAAGTAACTTAAATTGGCTCAGAGTACTGATGGCATTTCTGATTAGCAAATGTCAAACATGATAAAGCATCTGCTAGTTTCATATTTTGAATTGAGAATTTATAAGAATCAGTAGTATATTTCGTTACTAGTAGCAAGCTCGAGTTACCACCACCTTCATTGTCTTCTAGTTTTGGTTGCACTCCATTTTTCACTGCTAGCATAAACTCAACATTTTAATCCTGCAATATTTAATTGCCAGCATTTAAATATGCAAACCATAATTCATGTTGTGGTTAGAATTTGGCTACAGCTTGTCTTTGTTGACTTAAAGAAGGCCTTATATGGAGATACTAGAACAAATATTTCTGTGCCTCAAACTGAAAGTAAGATTCTTCTCTATCTTTATTGTGACTGATTGTATAGAACAATTTGTGGTGGTATACATCAACCTCTTAACCTCACTTCCAGATCCTTGTCTTCTATACCAAGACTGAACTTGGACTAAAGAGTTTTTTTAGGGATACTAGAAACACAGCTGGTTTGGGAAGGGGAGGGACTGTGCTTTCCTAATGAAATAAGAGACAAAAAGTAGGGAAGGAAAGCTGAATTTGAAAGTCCACATTTATGTGAAAATAATGAAGTATTAGTCTTGGTGTTAGCTGAAGTATAAAAGTAAAAGTTGCTTTCTGAATTTTGTGGGTAACTTTGTACTGTAATTTTTCTGGGTTTTGAAACAAAATGAGATTCAATTTAGGTGGCTTTTAATTTCTCTTTTTTAACCATGTTAAAGAAGTACATGTTGAATGGTTGACATATAGTGTAAATCCTTTCTTGCAGGATTGAGGTTTGCCTTTATTGCAAAGTGCTTTTGTAACGGGCTCATTTTAACCATCCCATTTATTCAAATGATATTTAATGGGTATTTAAATGATGTTAAATAGATATTTAAGAAAAATCAAAAGATTGTTCTACTTAGTCTTGAACACTGAGTGATTTTTTGTGTTAGGGAAAAAAATGGTCCTTTTTTGTGTGAGTTAAACAGCATTAGGCAAATGTTGGAGTTTGTGCAGTATTAGAGTCTTAATGGCTACGATGGCATTATCTTAATGTGTGAAGTCCAGTAATGAGAGTATGTAAGAGAAAACCAAGTGTCAGAGGAAATAGCTTTAGTTGTTAGTGGCTGGCACTGTTGGTAATGCTGTTTGGATTTTGTTTCATAAAGGGAAATACTTCAGCTGAAGTAAGTCCTTTGTGGTCGTCAAAAAATGACAATGGATTTCTAGAAGAGAAGTGGTTTTAATACCTATATGCTCACTGCTCTGCCTTGAATAATCAATTTAGTTTTGCAGTTTCTTTCAGGTTTTCATAGGTTGGGGTTTGGTTTGGGTTTTTTGCCCTCCACGAGAATATGCCTGCTCTCCCAGGCAGGTCCCTACTTAAAAGCTGTAAAAGCGTACATCTATTTGTGATTTTTAGTACAAAAGGCTTTATTTAAAACACCTAATATTTTAAAATTCATAATTCTGTTATGAAATGGGCTTCATATTTCAAATGCAGAATTATTTTTTTCTTTGACGCAACCAGAGACTCAGAATATTTAAAGTGCTCTTTTATGAAAGCAGTAACATCTGAAGGAGGGTAATTCTTGTCTTTTTATGCCCCTGCATATTTGTGAAGCTTTAAGGAGGTACTGGTCTTTCATGTTAAGTGCATATTAAAGGAATAAAGTTTGGGGTGCTTTGGCAAGAGTAAAAAAGGAGTAGATAGTATAGTTATCATTCCCATCATAAAACAATAATAGAGGCAAAATTCATAATTTATTGAATCAAGGAGATGTAAACATGGTTTTGTATAAAATGAATCAAACCACATGCAAGTCTGGAATGTAGTCATATTCAAAACTGGCTGTGAAACACTTCGAGAACATTTAAAACTCTGAAGCTTTTTATTAAATAGAAACTGTTCTAACTGAAGATTTTCAATGGGAAATACATTGTCTTCTTTCACTCTTATCTCTGTGGTTCCCACTGTAGGCATGTACATGCTTCACGTGTGCAACCCCAGAAACCTTTATCCAGCAAATTGCTGCAGAGTTTTCTCCTGTCTTCCCATCATGAAGTCCAGAACTCCAGTCCATGCTCTCTTCTGTATGGCTTGTGCCAACAAGAAAGCTGCGTAGTACCTAAAGTACAAGTGGGGAAAGCAAATAGGTAGTTGAGAGTAGTTTGGTTAGTGTTAGAGTCTAAGGGCGAGTTTTATTTGTTAGCACAAAAGAAGTTGTCTAAACAGAATGTGGTTTTCTCCAACACCTGGTTGGTGTTGCTCCTGTTAACTTTCAACAAGTAGAAAGTTCATTAATAGCTGTAGTTTTATCAGTGGGCTTCAAAACCTTAGCAACTTGCAGTGACCTATTCTTTTTCTGTTGCTACAGAATGTTTATCTTGCTCGAGGGAGTCATGCATACATAAATTCTTCAAGTGTGTGCAAGTCTCTTCAAAGTATGCGCAGAACTGGCACCCACTTGAAAACTGGTGCCTGCCTCTGACAGTTCATTTGGGTTTCTTTCAAGATTCAAAACATTTCTGTGTACCTGTTCTGTGACTCTCAGAGATGATGCAGAGTATCTTCTGTCTGAGGGGCTTCATGTAGGTAACAGAAGGGAGCCTCCCCCTATCCTTTTTAGAAGCAGAAAGGAGGATATGTCTTGGAAGTAGCTTGATGTCAGCTAAATAAAAAAAATCTAGATTGTATCTGCGTGTGTTTGGGGAATTCTTTAGATCATACTAGTGCAGTGGTCATTGACAGAATGGTGTTTTCCAGCCTCAGCTGCTCTGGCAGTATGATTGCCAATACTGGTTGGTCAGGACAAGTAGATTCAGTGTACCTTCTCATTTGCCCTCTGACACAGCACTTGCAGATGTCAGATAAAGCATCTTCCTTCTTACCTTGCTACTGAGAGAGGGTGTTGCCTTCCATTGGAATTCTTACGGTCATTTTGTTTCTCTGCATTCTAAAGTAATTTTACTTGACCAATAGTTTTTCACAGCAAGTCTTAAGAAATAAGTTGTACTGAACAGAGTAGAAAAGTGGATTCAAGGACTTTGACAGACTGGACCTGCTCTTCCATTTTGAATTAAAAATGCAGTTTTACATGATTATTTTGATTAATAGAGCATGTTCTTGAGGGATTATGTCTTGAGAATCAGTTAACTATGCAGCTTAAGGCTTGTTATAGTTCCTGATTCAAATATAACCATTAGGTATTACTTTTATCACTGTCTTTACTTTGAATTAATTACTAATCGAAGTCCCAAAGTAAAATAAATGAAGCACATAGCTGAATTTCTTTGCAATCATCCACGCAGACCTGAGGAAAGAGTTAACACAAATAGATGTTTTTCCTGGTAAACACACTTGCTGGTAGAGTGGAAGCTATTCAAGCAGTAAAGTATATTACACTGTATGATGCCTCAAAATATGAGAGAAGAGGGAGGTTCAGTACTTGGTGAATACAGCTGTGTAAGGCTTCTGACTTGTGTGTGTAAAGGGTACACACACGGAGTGTATCTGTGTAATCGGTAATGCTTATTAACTTGTTCCTGAGAAGTAAGTACTCTTCTCTTTTACCCTCTCAAGGTTTTCCCTCTGATTATCTTGGTTTTAATGTTGATTTATTTCGTTGTCATTCTTTCTAGCCAATTAGCAATGCTGATTTCATCGTTCCTGTTGAAATTGATGGAACCATACATCAGGTAAGTGCCATTGTTCCTTTATCATTGTTCTAGTAGTGGTATTGTCCTCAGTGTCAAGGAGGATTATCTTTCTCTGTTTGCTGCTTTACATTCAATAGCTTGCCCTTTTCCGAAATACAAAAGCTGTGTACCCTGGAATGCCTGTCACCCAGACAGGCATCGCTGTTCGATCAGGTGTGTAGTTCTAACTACTAAACCTCAATTTTAACTTTTTCAGATTTCCAGAATATCTCTTTCAGGACTTTAATACTTGACTCTTCATCAGTTTTAAAACATTTTCAAACAGGAAATGATCGAAGGATAGGTTTTCAAACATTGGTGGGCCTAGGAAAAAACTACAAATACTGCATTTCTCATTCCCCCTACAGAGAAATGGGACATAAATCGGCTTTAGTGTCAGTCATATGATTCATGTAATTCATGTGGACAAAGCATTATAAAAGTATTAAGGAAGAACGTACATTTTGTAGGATTTTGTGTCAGTCTTTAAATTCCATCCCTTTTCTTCCTGTAAATAATTTTTAAGTTCCTCTGATAGGACTTTTGATACACTTCAGCATCTTTAAAAACTCTGCACAATATTGTGAAGAGAATAATTTTTGTCGTACTCTTTAAGAACTCCAGTTGAGACTCTGTGAAATGGTTTTCAGTAAATGCAAAACACCCGTAATTTGAAAATCAGTCGCCTTTGTGTATCATGGCTTGGTGTCTTTAATCAGTGTCATTTCTGAAAACTTTGAATGGTTTAAATTACAGTGCCATGCATTTTACTCTTCAGACAGACATTAAAGTTCTTGCTGGAGACTGGTTATACAGGTTAACGTGAAGCTGAGCCTTTCTGGTATATGAATCTTGCGAACTGTTTGAAACATCTTCTGTTGGTTGTTGTAGGTTACAGATAATGCGGTTACTAAGTTGCAAATCTGCATGTGATTTAATGGAGATTTTAAATATTTTTTAAAATGCTGGTTTTATAGGAATTACTTGGACAAATAAGTTCATATTTTGCTCTTGGAACAATTGATATATCATAAAGATAATTCATAATTTTGTTTGATTTCCTGTTAAGAAAACTGCCCATGTGTCACTCTTAAAATAATTACTAAATACCAGTCAGTGGACTGAAACATGTTTTAAAATGATAGCTGCTTTGACAGTTTTTACGCTGTGCCTCGTTTATGTAGAAAAAAATTGGTGTCTCGTGTACTTAAACCTGTAATGTTCACCAGGGCTGAATGCTTAAAACACATAAGTGATGTTTTGGGAGGTTTGTATTGTGATACTGTCGGTCCTCATTTGATGTGGGCTTTAGTTGTGATTGGTGCTGTAGTGCAAACATTTTCTCTCTTAAAACTGTCTAGAATGCTTTTGAAAGGGAATTAAATAGTTTGCCTAACAATTTTGAATGGCTTAGGGTTGTGATCATTCAGCTTGTCAAGATTATGTATTTGCATCTTGAAACAAAACCCAATAAAAAGACTATTTGGGCTTTACAGTCAAGCGCTTTAAAAGCCTGTTGCTTTTCCCTTCCCTACTGCAAACTTTTAGATTCTTCACCAAACATAATGCAGTTAGGCTCTCAAGATGCTGGCGGGGGGGGGGGGAATTAAAAATGGCCAAGGGGAGTGGATTTGTGCATACTCTAAACGTGAAGAGGAGGCAGGATGCTCTTGATGGAGAAGGCCAAGTGAAGTTAGTCTCTGACTGTGCTTTGCTGGAGACTTCCTATGTAATTTTCAAAGAAATTGCTGAATCACTTTGTCTTTCAAGTTTTAAATCACCAAAATGCGTGAATATCTTGGTTGCATCTGGGTGGTAGAAATGAAGTTAATTGTAAGGAATTTGTGATCTTTCAAATAAAGATAATTTATACAGTATGCAGAATAGGTGAAGTTTTGGATTCCTGTGTTTGTAATACCTCTGCAGGCTAAGTAATGTAGTGTCATCCAGCAGCCTTTTAGGGCTTTTTTAACTGTTGCAATCCAGAGGGCGAAAGTGGATGTTCTGGCTTAGGCTGATGTGCACTAACACAGGCCAGAGAGCTTTGACAGCTGGATCCCACTTGAAACCTGTAATTTCTTATTCACTTAGGGCATAAAAAACCCAATACTAACAATCTTTATCTGTCAGAATGTCATATGTATAATGCTTGTCCGTTTTCTTAAGCAGTTTATATACTCAAAAGGTTATTCACTGGCATTGGGAAATACTTCCACCTGTTTACAGTATCACAGGGTATGTGAAGTGTTGTGGGAGTGTGCTATTCATGGTGCGTATCCCTACCTGCTTTACCAGTAAGCCTGGTATCTTACCAAGCAGGAGATTGCTTGACAGAGTGTTGTGGTTACTTGAACTCTGCCTCAGACAGAACCCCATGGAAAACAAATGTAGAACACCATTTCAGAAGTGCCCATTGAGAAAGAAATCTGAAATTAGATGAGATTCTTCAGATCTTCTATACCAAAAATAGAAGTCATAGCAAAATCAGTTGCTGTATGCTTGAAAGAGTTCTGAGAAGACTGATTTATATAATGACTTTAGTTATGGTAAATATTGTCATTTTTTGTTGTACAGCAGAGGCATTCAAAGGGCTATCTTTAGTCTGGAGAGCTTATTTTCCCTTATATCATTTGTAATCCATAGGTCAGAGAGACTCTTGTTCTTCTGTAAGGGGGACAATTGAAATCATTGTCTTAAAGGGTGCTTGGATAAACCAGCTTCCCTACATTAAAAAATACTTTTGAGAACACCCCTTGTGTCTCTCCCATCTTTCTTTCTCTAGCTTAATTTACCTTGTCTTTAGAAATTATTTGTCATTTTATTTTACAAGGAAATAACTCGTGTGGTGGCACCTCTCGTCTGTTACGGGGCTTCAGATGCCTGCAGAGACTGTGCCTGTCTACCTGCCTGCAGGGCAGCTAAAGTTACAGGAGATGAATCCCACACTTTGTGTTGGAAATGATGGCACAGATACAAAAGGGCATTTCTAATGCAAGCTGACACTCCTCTGGCCAGTTCTGTCATTTCTCTTTGGGTTCTCTAAATAAAAGGAAATCAGAGCTGGTCCCCTGCTCAACCAAACTGTAAGTGAGAAACTGTGGGAAATCCAGTGAAATGTGTTGCAACTGAGAGTGCTCTTTAGAGGAAAGGGTGAAAGCAGTGGCTGGAGGGTGAGGGGTGGCTGAGGGTGAAAGCAGTGGCTGGAGAAAGATATTTAACCTGTTTGGCACCCTTGACATAACTTCTGTGAGAACACAGCCTCTCTTTTGCAGCATGCTTCCCATTTAACAAGTGCAGAGTAATCACGACCCCAGATTAGAAACCATGTGTTAAATATAGCATTAATCTGTAAGGAGTAGAGATTTGTGGAGTGTGGTTGTCCTTTGTCTTTTGTCCAAATTCACTTGCAGTGCCTTTGTCTCTTGCTGTTGGTGACAAAGAGTGAAGAGGGCAGCCTGGAAGAGTTTGATTTGGTGTTATGTGGAATTTCATTCTTGACTCTAATTTGTTTACTGAGTAAAACTAAGTTTTATGGTTTTGGTGCTTGCCTTTTTTTTTTTTAATGGGTTTTTTGTTGTTTTTTTTTAATTAACAATTTCCTATTTTCAGTTGTTGAAAGTTAAATGTTTGGCATGTATACTTTGGATGTAATGTACAAAATGTTTTTTATTGGTGGGGGAAAACACTGTTCAAATAATGAACTTCCTTTCTATAAAGGACAGAATTTGTTGATTTTCTTACAGAAGGCTGTGGCCTGGTTCAAGTAATCCAGGATAGGCTGTATCCATTCTAGCTGGCCTATTCTTGGTTACTTGCACTGGGAGGCAACCAAAACTGTGGGAACCAGAAAGACAAGGCTCAAGGATGTGTTAATTTCAGCTCACTGTTAAGAAGATCACCCAGCCCACAAAACGGGAGAGTCCAGGAGCTTGAGTTGTCATTGGCAGATTTCTTTGTCGTTATTGAAGATTTTGTTATCGTAAAGCTGGTTTCAAAAGGCAATTCCTTGTGTCCTAATTAATTGATTAAAATCAAGCTGGGTTTCTCTTTTTGTTTTACAAATACAGTCTCTTTCGGTTAAGACTGCTTTGAGGTATAGAAAACGTATGTGGAAATACCAAATGCTTGAAAACAATTAAAGTAATTACTTGTGCTCTGCCATTAGCATCTCTAAGTACAGAATCCTGTGAAAACATGCCTAGTGCCTGATTGGTGCCTGCACTTTAAGAGCAGGGTTTATTTTAAATCTATTTTTAAAAAAGATTGTATTCCTCTAAACTCTTACTGTGATAAGGAAGACATTAGTGAGCGTACAATACAGGAAAAACTGGAGTTGGGTTTTTTTTTTAATACCCTGAAGACAGTATATAAATCTCAGAAAAATGCCAGGAGCCAGTTAGTCTAGAGACTTAAACTGAAGACATCAGGCAACGGAGGAAAAAGCCAAGCCACAAATAACCATGCAGCATTGAGATTCAGGTCCAGCCACTGACAAAGTAAAGGGGAAAAAATTCCAAGTGAGGAGGAAGAGGAGAAAAGAGCTGCACTGTCAGCTGAAGAAAGCTTTCTATGTGAAGTAAGCCAAAGAGATTTTGTAGCCCAGGATACCAGTACACTTGCAGTTGCTTCCAGGGTCTAAGTAGGACTTCTCAAAAAAACTTCAAGGAAAATAAAGGAGAATAACCAGAGTATTAAGATCTGTTGTTCTGGAAAAAAGCCTGCAAATATTTGCATTTATAAGCCTATATAAGCCTGCTCCTGTCTGCAAGCCTGTGGTTAAGGAGCTCTTGGTTTGTTGCTACTGGGTTGATATACTATATGCTCTCCTTATGGGGGAGGTGAGTTATGTTGCAAGCAGCAAAGTTCATATCCTTGGTTTGGAGTTTGTAATTACATTCCAAGTGGAAATACTTCACTGACAGAGGCATAGATAGGGATAGAGAGAAAAGAGGAGGCTTCTTTTGCTGTGGCTGTAAACACTAAGGTTTTAGAAGGGAAATTAATATTAAACTCCAGCACTTACTGTCCAAGACTGACTTTTAAGACTCTGAGTGTCCCTTTTGTTCCCTAAAAAATAAGTATAAGGATATCATTTAAGGCTGAAGACTTAAGTACTTCATTAGCAGCTGTTGGGTTATGTAGCAGCTTGCATCCTGCTATCTTTCCTCTTATAACTGGCAGATGGGATAGTCTCTTTCCTAAATACCCAAATGCAGAGGGACTGCAATTGTCTTTCTACCCGTGTCTTTAAATTGAAGATGTAATTTGGAAAGGAAATGCTAGAGAGTAACTTTATGTAGTAAGATTTAAGTGAAAAATTAATTGCATTGTTGTAGGAGAGGAAATTACTTGGTTTATGCCTAGTGAAATAACAGGAAAGTGCTGTAATTGAAAAGAGAGTGGAGTTGGAGTACATTTGTTAACTGTCTTTAATTGATAACATGTCACAATTATTTGATTGGTTAGGTGCTACGGTTGTTTAAAAAATACAAAATAAATCTTGGGTTATAAATTACCTGTATCAAAGTCTGAATGTATTGTTTGAATTTGAGGGGCCAGAAATACTTCGCAGAAATAAACTTGAAGCAGATAAAGTCTTCATGCTGTGAGCTGTATGCTACATAAAGTGGAAAAGTAATTAACATTTCTGCTTCCGTCATGAAGGTACAGCTCTATCATAGATGCTTTTAATAAAACTTTGCTCTCAGAATGAGGTTTTCAGTTTCAATTTTGCAACTTTCTTCTTCTGCTAAAGGCTTTTATTGTTGCATTTCAGTTCAAGCCGGCATTTCCGTATTTTTCTCCTTCAGGGTTTTTCTCTGGGTCCCTGCTGGTTTTTACCTCTTTATTAATACGAATCTAGTAAAACACATACAACTAATCTAATTCTACATATGAAAGAAAGAAATTCATGGAATTGCATCAGTCTTCAGTTCTTCCTGAAGTCAGTTCTATGCCAGGCTTCTCCACTTGAAATTTGTATTATTAAGGATTACTTGCCAAACAGAGAAGTTAAAATGCGGCTGGTGTTCTCTCAAACTTTTAATACAACTGCAACAGCATATATAAATACTATTCAAGCAGACTTCCCTCTTCAGCTTCCACTATATTGTGACCTATTCCTAAGCTTTCTGAGCAGCAGATACCTTACCTTGGTATTTTCTGTGAACACAAATGATCCTGCTTGCTCTAAGAAGAGAGGCAGGGAGGCTTTAAAATCTGTTAATCATGTTGTTGAAAGTAGGCAGCCAAAAGCTGCCCGTTTGGTTGTCAATGCAGAAAGGCAATGTAGTGTTGCTGAAACCAAGCTGTTCCAGAGGGGAGAGATCCTGAGTATTGCCACCTTTCTGGCAAGGTCACAGTAGAAGATGCTGTAGACGTTTGCCACCAAGTTTTGAAAGCAGCATTTGCTAGAAGTTCTGCATGGTGCTATGAAGGTTTTTGATGAAACCTCTCTGCAGAGCTGGTAACTGTGTAGTGAGATACGGTGTTTGGCACCTGGAATGAGCAAAAAAAAAAGGAAGAATTAGTCACAGGAAGAAAACTGTTCCCTATTGTGCAGTTCCTGTCCTCATAGAAGTTTCATCTGATTTATTCCTTTTGTAAAGCTCTACAGGACTGAAGACACCAGCACTAAATTCATTTTGGTTGAGGGATCTGAATCCTTGTTTTTTGAGAAGCCCTACTGTCACTCTTTGCCTTTAATGAGATTTTTCAAGAAGCATCACTCCAGATGATGCACAGTATTTGCAATCGCATAATCAGCATGGGTCTTGGCAGCCCATGCATTCAAATTTCTCATTATTGGATGTCTACTTTTATCTTAAATACTTTTTTTTTCTTTTCAGCATTTCATTTGAACTGCTTCCATGTTGACTTTTGTTTCTTCGAGCGTTTGGATTATAGGAGTGTATTGTTTTGATTATTTTCTCTTTTCTTTCCTTTTACCGTAAGGACCATTTGACCTAAATAGTCGTTATCATTCCAGGTTTATGTATTGAAACGACCACATGTGGATGAGTTTCTTCAGAGGATGGGAGAGCTCTTTGAATGTGTACTCTTCACAGCCAGCCTAGCCAAGGTTTGTTCTGCTCTTCATCTCGTTAGCCCATTCGGTGCTGGTCAGCAGACTTCTGGTTGGGGTTTCTATGGATAATTATTACCACAATTGGTACTATCTTAATTTTTCCCCTTCTTTTCTGCTTCTTTGTCTGACAGTGTGTACTTTGTCTGCTAGTGTGTGGGTAAGTGTTTCCATGGTAACCCCATCACATATGGGCTTGTCTCATAATGTAGCCTCCATGCATTGCTCATAATGCCAATATGAAAGGCTTACACAAGTTACCATGGTTATAGGAGAAATTAGAACAAATAGCGTGCGAGTAAAGCACTGTATTAAAGGTGGGCATGAAATATAAAACACACTGTATTTAATGCTATCTACATGATCAACCAGTGATTCAGAAGTTCACTGCATCTGAAAATTGGAACATGTTTTTGTTCTGTCAAGGTGCAGTTGCAATCTGGAGTTAGAAAATTAGACATTTTGCAAAGCTTGAATCATCAACACGAATATTTTGTGCCCTCTGGTCTCCAGTAGCAGTAGTACCTCATAGGTAGTTTTGTGGTAGACATGTCCGTAGTAGACATCTTAAATTCTTCACTTCTTTCAGTGTGTTCTATTTGTGGTGTCTTGTTTGTAAAATTACATTGCTTATTTCTAAATAATACTGTAACATAGGAAGCTTTCACTTCAACCTAGTGTAGAGATGGTGGAAGGGGACAGGCCCCTGTTTGATCTGCTTTAGTGCCCTCTTATCAGAGAATTCTTCCCTGCAATCTGTTTACCGTGTTCTGTTCAGTCACATTGTGAAAATCCTAAAAAAGGGAACAGTTTCATACTGCAGTTACATGTCTGGCAGTTTTCATAGTCAAGAAAGATGATTGATTTTGACATCAGTTTTGTTTCTCAGTTTAAAATATAGGAAAGTGGTAACTCC
This sequence comes from Pezoporus occidentalis, assembly GCF_034315485.1. Lineage (NCBI taxonomy): Eukaryota > Metazoa > Chordata > Aves > Psittaciformes > Psittacidae > Pezoporus > Pezoporus occidentalis. Next base: position 1,175,519 of record NW_026914180.1, read on the forward strand.
TATCCTGCAAAAATAAGTTACAACTACTGTTTTCAAGTACATGGTTATTTCCTGTTCCAGTTTATTTGGGTATTTTTCTTTGGGCAGTTTATATCAATTGTTGGATTTGAAGCTGTGCCTCACTCAAAGTATCATCTTACATATAAAATGAGAATTTCCAACTATTGTACATGACTGTTTTTCCGAAGAATATCTTTGTCTGATCTTTTATGGCCCAGTTATGCAGTTTGGTGATCTTAAGATTCTTACTGACTCAGTCGCTCCAAGGGTATTATTTGCTAAAGCTACATCAAGCTGAGATGCATTCATTGCAGTTTGTCTTCAGAGGCACGTAGAAGTGAATTGATTCTGGAAATGGCTTCATATAATTTTTCTTTTAGCGTTGGCTGATTTTATGGTAATGATAAGCAAGATCTCTGGATCCATCAACTTCTAGGTAACTCCTAGCATAACTGTAAGTTGGCTGTAAGAACAAAACCCAATTGATAAATCACAGAAAGCATTAGAGTGCAAGTTAGCCTTCCACAGAAAGATAACAATCCTGCTTTTGCATTCTGTCTCAATCACTTCAGATTTGCAGGCATGTAAGTTAATTAACAAGGAGCAGGGAAGAAATTGAAGAAAGAACATTTTATCTGAAATTGTGTCCCTTCTTTTGTATAGTTCTGTACATTAGCCTTATCTGCACATTGCTAACTTCATGTTTCTAACTTCTGTTTTTAAGTATGCAGACCCAGTAGCTGACTTACTGGATCGCTGGGGTGTGTTCAGGGCAAGGCTCTTTAGAGAATCCTGTGTTTTTCACCGAGGAAATTATGTGAAGGATCTGAGTCGACTGGGACGTGAGCTGAGTAAAGTTATTATAGTAGATAATTCCCCTGCATCTTACATCTTCCATCCTGAAAATGCAGTAAGTATTCTTACTATTCGAGGTGCTCAAGTGTTACTTTATCTTTCTCATCCTTGCCCAGACTTCCTGATTCAGAAAATAGTCTTTCAGAACGCTAACATGTATTAGTTTCTGTATTTTCTTAGACTGCAGGTAGGTTCTGTGTTCACTGCCAAGTGGTAAAGGACTAAGGCAAACTGATCTTGACAGTGTGTCATAATCGTGACTATTTGTCTGCTTTCAGTTTTAGCTATTGGTCTGAAGTCAGTTTTTAGAAATACCAAGCAGTGTAGAACCTGAAAAACTAAAGTAGCTCTAAAAAGCAAAGCTGTCCTCCAGCATTATCTTTTGTTCTTTGGAATGGTGATTTCAGAAAGAATAGCTTTTGGTACTTCATCTTTTTTCATTATGTGAAAGAAAACATTTTATTAGACAAGATAATTAATGCTTTACTGGTTACTGTCTGAGTTCTGCATTCATAGCTAAGGGGAATTAAAAAATCAAGATCCTATTGTGGTGTTATGCTTCTCTTTTAAGTATTTTTGTGATAAGTCGCTTCATGATTAGAAATGTTAGTCAACAAGTTCATCAAGTTTTAGGAATAAGGATAAAAGGCAAGCAGCAGTACTTCAAGGGAGAATAATTTGGAGCCATGCACATTTTAGCTGTGTTTCGTATCAGCTCCAGAAGCTGTGGTGGAATGGTCTGGCACTTGTTCCATCCATTGCTCCAGTCAGTACAGATGTTCACATCTGTTTTGTAGCTGCCAGCATAGCAAGCTGGAACTCCCCTTAGATCTACTGACTTTTAAACAACCAGGTTGTGCAGTGTTTTCTTTGATGTTTCTAGGCTGCCTTTTCTGTGAACTGTTAAAATTAATGTAGGAAATTCTTACCAGGAACACCATTTTGCATGGTCCTGCCACTCTGGGATAGCTTTTTTATTTTTAACACGAGCTATTTATCTTGCAGCAGTCAGTTTTTAAGATCATATCCTAATACTGTGGTGCCCTAAGTGATCAGGTGAAAACATTTTTCTGGTTGGTGCCACACATGGCTTAAAGTTGCTATTTATAATAACCAGGAGCTGTAGCTGTAATTTATGTGCATGCTTAAAATTAAAAACCTGATCCAGATCATCACTTGCCATCTCAGAATTCAGTGCCAGGAAAGTAATGAGCTGTAGAAATTTGGGAGATGAAATTAAAGGCCTTTTCAGAGTGATTCAATCACGTATAGAAAAGTGCTGCTAGCTAACCGATGTTCGAGTCTCTGCAGAAACCAGAGAGCTTGTAGCAAGATCCAAGATAGTCTTTAAAAGACCTCAGTATACTTCCATAGTAAAGATACACAGAACTCCTTCCCTAAATCCAGCCCACATATTTAAGAAGTGTTATTATGTGCGTATTTTTCTGAACTGACTTGCAAGGTCTTATATTTTAATCGAGAACTGTTCTGTACTCACTGTTTAAATATTTCCTCTGCAACGTCATGCCAGAAGGGGTTGCTGCTGCATGCCTATGTTTAGTGACTCACACTGATAATACTTAGACAGGAAAAAAAGACTTGCCTGTAAATAGTGTCACTACAGCTTTGTAACCTATATCTTCCTTCTGGTTTATTGTGAATAGAGTATCAAGGCTGCTGAGCAAATTCAGCTGTCCAGTGTTGGGTAATGTAGGTTATCTGGACATACAGAAGGTCAGCTGTATGTCAGTTGTTCTACAGTTTGATTTGGAAGGTCAGCTATTTTACAGTTTGATTTGGTGGACTTACTAATTAGATATCCCTGTGAGGGTGATGAGGCCCTGGCACAGGTTGCCCAGAGAAGCTGTGGTTGCTCCATCCCTGGCAGTTTTCAAGGCCAGGTTGGATGGGGCTTGGAGCAACCTGGTCTGGTAGAAGGTGTCCCTGGCCATGGCAAGCGGGTTGGAACTAGATGATCTCTAAGGTCCCTTCCAACCCCAGACAATCCTGTGGCTTGAACCTGGTGCTTGGCTTGAATGCTAATGACCAGCACTTCACCTTACTGTAATGGCAGTGAGTATTACAGGGCACCTACATAGGCAAAAGTCATGTGTTCTTCATATCATGAAGTCATCTTAGTATTTGCTGGTTGCTTTGTTTCAGGTGCCTGTGCAGTCCTGGTTTGATGACATGACAGACACAGAGCTGCTAGATCTTATTCCTTTCTTTGAAGGACTAAGCAAAGAGGAAGAAGTTTACAGTATGCTTCATAAACTCTGCAACAGGTAGCCCTTAACTTTGACTGACTTCTGCTACTAGCAGATAGAGGCTGTCTCCATCTTTTTCAGCTCTTTCAAATGTAAGCTTTGGGGAGGTCACCCCTGTCAGAAGTGCTACTCTTGATCTTCCTGTTACATTGGACACGAAGGACAATCATGAGTGATGCTGTTAAGCCTTCAGAAGCCTGACTCCTAAGGTCATGTGTTCAGACTACTTTTTTAAAGGAAAAAAAAAAAAAGAAAAAAAGAAGCTATTTTAAATGGGACTCTTTTAATGAATTTCATAAATGGACATCTTTTACTGGATCAGCTTTTCTTAAAACATGCCAAAAAAGAAGCTTGTATTTCAGCAGTTGAATTTCTCTCCCTTTCTTCCCCTCCCACTATGCAGACAATTTTACCCCCCTGCTTAGAGCAGTTGACCTGACTCTGAATTTTTTCTTACAGAATGAAGTGCCTTTTTGAATGTTATTTTAAGATAAAAATTCATTTTTGTATAAGACGTATTTCCAGACATCTTTTAGTCTTGTATTGTCTAAATGCTTTAAAAGGAAAAAGGAAAAATTTTATAGAGCACTGTAATATATAACAAAGGAAAAAGTTGAAACAAAGATGCTGGGTTCCTGTCTCCACGATGACATTAAGTTGTATTACATTTTGTCATGCTCAGAAGGTTTCAGCGTTTGTGGGAGGGATGATCTTGGTTAATTACATGGTGGTTTCACTGATGATTTTGGGCACAGTTTTGAACATATCTGCAGTTGTTTGAGTATTAGGGAATAATGGAATTGAGAAAATAAGGTGGCTAATAGATCTAAAGCACCCTTTATTCTAGACAGATGAAATTCTGTTGTCTCTGCTTACGCACAACTGCCATGCCTCTCGTTTTTTGGAAAACCATTATCTTGGGAGAATGGGGAGGAGATCTATTTATTAGTTTTAAGATTCTTTTCTTAAAAAAAAACACAAAAAAAATCTGGGTAAGCTGGATCTGTATTGAGCTATTTTGAGTACTTTTTTCTTTTAATTGCTGCTACTGTATACTCACCAAATGGAGTTGACCATCGGCTGTTAAACTGTTTTTGCCACTGTGCCTGTGCTATGAAACATTTTCCGTAAGCTGCAGACTTGGGCAATAAATAAAATACAGGCTTCATAACCCACCCCAATGTATTAATCCTATGGTATCCGATATACCAGAAAATTCAGTTAAAGGTGACCTGTAAAAGATTCTGGTTTTTTTAGGGATTTTTTTTTCAGTTGGGATGAAGCCCTCTCTTTCTTTGGTATATAAAATTGCAAAAAGCATTTTTCCCACATCTCTGATTCATATTCTTCTTCCCCAAGGTGTATGGTGCAGATCAGTAGCTTTATTGAGTCTTGCTAAAAGGGCAGAAGTTGCTAGCCTGGACTAAAACCAGTCCTCTGGCTTTGTGGTTGAGTAAGTCTCATCTCTGAATCTGAGAGCCTGCTTAGCATCTTCTGTAGTGTCATAGATCCCTTTCAGAAGAATAACCTTCAAATATTTTATGCCTTTGAAGAACAAGGCGTGCCTTTTTTTTTTTTAATCCCACTTACCAGTGTCACCTTTTAATTATTGTACGCACCAGAAATCTGCAAACATAAAAATTACAGCTATGTTTGGCCAGTGTCTGAGAAAACTAAGTGGTGTAATTGGTGCTTCTAATTAGCCTTGTGCTAAATACTGAATAGTAGATCCCCCTTTGCCTTTTCTGTTTTTCTCAAAATGTCTTGACGACTTGGAAAAACATTTTTGTGATGGACTTGGAATTATCATCCTTGTCTAAAACATTGGTGAAGCAGCTTAACAAATTCCTTCATAGAAGGGCAGGCCAGCCTACACAGGCAGTGAGTAGGTTGTCTTAGGTGCAGTATAAAACCGAAAGATGACTTTGGCCCCTTGCAGGGCAGCTGTGCACCAGCTGCACACTGTGTCTGGTAGCGAGGGGTGTTAGAGGCAGTCCCATGACGCTCGTGAGTCTGTACGGCATTACCGTTTTGTTTTCTTACCAGTTGGCGTTACCTTAGTACTGTATAGTTCTGTGCCACAACAAAAGACAAAACTGTCACATTAAAAAAGTACATTGATAAAAAATGAAAAAGAAAAAAGGACGTATGGATTCTGGTTAGTCCATTAACGTTTACTTTCAGTTTAAGATTGTTTAATTTTGTATTTGACTTCAGAGTAATGAAACTCTAAGCTGCCAAAAAGTTGTTCTCTGAGCAGTATTTTCAACTGTGTTTGTAGCTTCTAGGCTTCAAATACAGTTTGCAGGGAAGTATTCAGGTTGTAGTTAGTTGTGCAGGTATGATAGGAATGGCTGAAAAAATTCAAAGATTTCTCACTAGCATTAGACCAAACAATCTTGCAATTAGACAATAAATAACCCCACCGAGACATTACCATGTAACGGTTGTGACCTGTTGTATGTGAGACAAACCATGTCATTAGTTTGCATTTATGAAAGCAGCGATTTCATGAACCAGTTGCCTTAAGTCTGTGAATGAATGTTGATTATTAAAGTGTCTTGTATTGTTTTAAAATCCACATATAATGGGCAACTGAACTTCTGCACCAGCTTCTGTAGGAACGGTTCTGATGGTGTTCTCTACTTGTTCTGTAATGTTTGTTTGGGCTCTTGAAATTGAATTTCAAAAAACAAATTTATTTTAACTTAAAACGACATTTGGTGATAATGTAAAGGAAAAAACTTAGCAACAGTTTTGATCTCTGCTAGTGTTTTAAGAGTATTTTCTGTAACTTCTGACGAAAAATATTGGTGTTTTAACTCACTCCCATTGAAGTAAAACTTGGAGTGCTCTGCAGTCAGGTTTGAACTTCCCTGGGTTATCAAATTTGGCCAAAGGGATCAAACTGCCGTAGTGGTTTATTTTGACACTATCATCATACTTGAAATTTCAAGTGTTAAGTTTGCGTGACTATACATACGCTATATAGTTAGAGTTTCTAGATTTTAACAAAGCAATATAGTTCTGTCCATAAAGTCAGAAAATGAGTGGAATGTTTGTAAAATTTGCAATACGGGTATTTGATTGTATTTTAAATAGGAAAAAAATACTTGTTTCCTAAAGCTCTTGCATATTTTGAAGTGCAGTTAATGCATGCAGGTCACCAGGGCTGTTATAAACCCTGGGTTTCAATTTTTATTTCTGGATATTATAGAAGTGTTAAGATGTCCTTTCCAGTTGGTCATTCTGTTCAGCTAAAGAAACAACGCTGCCTGGCCTGAAGTTCTGTTGTCCTTTTTATGTTGGGTTAAAAAAGGTTTTTTGCCTGTATAGGTATTTTTAACTTAAACTGTAAGGCAGAATGCCTTAGATTCTTGAAATTCAACTGAAGTGTTATGATTAAATTGCCATTTGTAAACTAGGGCTGTGCACAGAATACTTGTTAACCACCAGGAAGCGTGGCAGGTTTTGAATGGAGAAGCGTAGCAAATGTACAATGTTGCTGTGTTCCTTTAGGTAGCTTTGGAAGAATAATTTGTCTGTTTGTTTTGCCCTTCAATCTTTTCTTTGAACAGCAAAGCTATACATGGAAGAAACTCAACACCTGAAGACATTTGGTTATCAATGTATGCAATCACTTTATCACAGCATGATTTTGATTAGACTGGTTGGGGACAATAAAGTATCTAAATGACAGTGGTGTGTACGGATGTTGCAGCTTTTGAAATTTCAGTGTAAAAAAAAATCTGTAGCTATATAATTTGCAAACACATAATCTTATGTTTTACAGATTCTTTTTAAACTAATAAAACACAGTACTGCACAGCCCTATTTGTAAAACAAAACCAAGTTTGTGCCTCTGATTTCCAAGGTGCTGTGATGTTGTTATGCCTTTGTGGGGTGAGGAGGGCAGGTGAGACTTGCGTGGAGCAATTGCTTAAAAATCTCTGGGCTAACTATGCAAAACCAGCTGTCAGTTTTCTGTTTCACATTATATTGTAAAATCCCAGCTGATTTCTTTTTTTCTCTTCATTCTTGTTAATGCTTTATTGGGAACTTCTTAATAGAGGAGTAAGCAATGGAAATGTTTCTTTTTTTCTCTTTTTTTTTTCTTTTTTTTCTTTTTTGTTCCTAATAATGGAGCCGTTTACACGTTAATGCAATGAACAATCCAGCAATACTTGAGAAACACTACAGACAGCATATGAGTGTTTTCAGGAAAGAGAAGTGTTGTCAATCAGGTATTGAATGGTTTCTTTACTGTCACAAATAAAAAAATTTAACAATATAGTTACTTGTGCATGTAATACTTCTCTGGGAAAAAGAGTTTCTGCACTTCTCCTTCCATAATAGGCACTGCCCTAATTTGAGAGGAACTTTATTCCTGCTGATGCACATCCACTTTAGATAGTAAAATCACCCATTTCTCTTCCACTCTCTTCCCCCTCTCCTCTTTTTAAGTCATGTATATGACTCCTTATTGAATGTCCTGGCACCTGCTTGTGCAAACAGAGCTGGTGAACTACTGATGAACTCGGCTAAATAAATTGGTGGTGACTCTTGCACACGTTCCAGCTATTTAGATCTCTTGGATGAGATCATACAATAATTTTTTCAAGTCTCAAAGCTGTGTGACTTCTTTTGAAGGGCTTCTTCAGCTTCTTGAATAGCTGTTCTTAACATCAGTGCCATACCCAAGTGAATATCTGAATAAAACACTTTATTTGGTTGGATAGTCTATTTTGGGATTTTTTTATCTGACACAGTAAGACTTAGACAGAGCCCTCCTTTCTAGGAAAAGGCACATATTATTAATGCTTTATGAGCAGTAAACCTCAGGCCTGTTAGAATAAGCAGCTGGATCAAGATAGCACATTAGTTGCAATTAAAAATAGTAGTTATCTATTTCTGTGATCAGTTGGAATGACCTAGACTGCCTTTATTTTGTACTGGTGGGTTGGATTCTTTGATTATTTTTAGTTGTATTTTTTTAATTATTATGATTTAATTTTGCCAATCTCCTTAGCTGCTACTTAGGATAAAAATGCCTTTCTTTCACTCAGTAAACAAGTATTCAAAATTCATAAAACAGCTCATTTATAGTGGTGAGAAAGATACTGTTGTCCTGACTGATGGAAACTAAGTGTCTGCAGAATTCAGAATACTCTGTACATGTATATGCCTTCCAGTACTTTTTCCCCTTCCTTTTTATTGTGTTCTGACTCAGAAGGAAGCCAACTGCTCTAATTCCCTGCAAGATGGGATAGGGCTCTTCCAGGTGGGCTGCAGCTCCAGGGGATCCTGCAGTCTCCAGCAGTTTTCTTGGCAAGCGACTTCTGTGATGCGGACTTCCTACCAACTCAGCTATGCTGGCAGGAGACCAGGGCTCTTTGGTTGGTTCTGCTGGAGCTACTGGAAAATAAATGATCTTTGGGTAGTATATTGGTTGGGACAGGTTGGCAAACCCAGACTTGGAAAAGTTCCAAGGAGTGTTTTGTTTAAAGCCTCCTCAAGTGTGATTCCAGAGGGATCCTGCTGAGGAGCAGGTTGTCATGTATCTGCCCGCTGCCGTGTTAATCAGTGATGCTGAAGCACAGAGCATACACTAACATCTTGGACTTCATAGAGGTCAGTTTCTGTCAGTAAAGCAGGTCTGCATCTGCAGTTACACACCTTCCCAAACAGCAACTGAAAAAGGTTAGATTGGTCATTGCTAAAGTCTGCAGCAAACTGAATTTTTTGAGGTGGTGGCTGTGTCAGCTTAGCTGTATCCTCCAGACCTTGGTGGACCCTATGCTGTAATTGTGCCTCTGCCACTCTTATGTGTGCAACCAGCATTGCTTAATTTTGTAACTGCCTTTTAATTTACTGCTGTAGACACACATTTGGTTGGGATGCTAATTGCAGGAGAATGTTGGATGAAGAAACGAAACACAGCTGGCCCCCTCAGCCTTGGCCATCATCTCAGGCTAGACTCCAGCAAGGATAAGGCTGTTGCTACTTGAAGATGAACAGAGGAGTCACCGCTGAGCCAGAAACTTGTCACCCCCTCTGAGAACCACTGTTCTTCTAGATCACGAGGGATGATGGTTTTGTTCATACAAATGCAGTGTGCACCACCTGTGAATACCCACCACTTCAGTACATGTTGCCCTTGGAGAGTCTGAGGGTTGTTGGAGTTACCGGCTTGACAGTGGGTTGTTTTCTTTGTCACATTTTAATGAGCTTCTGTGATGAAAACCAAATTCCTTTACGGTGTAGCTTTGTGATTTCTCTTTTTTTCAAGCTTTGATTCAGTTTGACAATAAACTATCTGTGTTATTTTTTTTTCATCCTCTTCATGTCTGATAATGCATATAGTTGAGGTCCACTCCTAGAAATCCCCTTCTCCCTCCACATGTCATTCTTCATGGGGGAAATACTGGGGAGGGATGGGGGTTTATGGGTGGAAGCAGAGACTTCATAGGATCATAGCAGATCCTGGATTCTGGGAGGGCATAAGGCAGCAGAAGAAAACATGATGCTGGGGTTCCAGGTACAACCCTGGTGTAGTTCTTGTGTGCAGCACCCCTCATACTGCACTCGGGGCACCCCCTAAAGCCAGCAGTGGTTTCCTCATGTCCACCCCTGGTTTGCATAGATTACTGGGGCTTAGAGCAGATCAGGAGGCGCGTTGCTGCTTTTTCTTCCAGGCTGCAGTGGCATCTCTCTGTGCCTGTTGTGAGTGCATCCATCCGTGGTGGTTTTGAGCAGGTGACCTGACACTGGTCTTGTGTTAACCAGTGACGACCAGTCTGCAGTCAAATAACATTTATACCTGGAGTGAACTCGGGGAGCTGCCTTTTACTTGAGTTGGATTTTCTCAAGGTGACCAAGTGAAGCTGCATTTCATCTGGTATATGTCCCTTGAGTTATGCCCTCACATAGTAAGTAGCGTGTGAGTATCATGCTGAAGGAGTCTGGTGTAAGTTAAGCACTTGCTAGCAAGTTACCCCACAGAGTACAAAAGCCTGACATATCTTTGTGTGGTTTTGAATAGGAAAATAATTTTACAAATGTTTTTTTAGGATTTTTTTTTCTGATTCCATAATCACCTGGTTGCTGTATATCATACTGTGAGACACTGGGAACTGTAGATACATGCATGTATTTTTATGCACCTGAATTCTGGGCATAATACCTGGTGTCATGGACCATTTTGTTCCTTAATGAACAAACGCATTTATGAGGGGAGGGAGATTTTTGTGGAGACCCGAGCCCATTTCTAGCTTACCAGGGCCTAGTGCTGCGTTAAGAGTAGGGCTAAGACTAAGCACGTACGGGTCCTGCCTTTGGCTCTGTGTCACAGGGCTTTGTACCTACCTGTCTGACCCTGTGTTTTCCTTTTAATGTTTTCTTTAAATACTGGAGCTTTGATCTTCCCTGAGTCCTCTGTAACACTTCTTAGGAATTTGGTTAAGGCAGGTTCAGATGAATAATAGTTCACTGGCCTGATCCCTGACCTGCTGAACAGATCTTGAAATAGTAACTGGAGGGATACTGGCAAATATTTGGGATAATGATGGTTGCAGTTGGGAAACGGTTGGATTGTTTCATCCCAGAGAGGAGAATGAGCAAGAGGAAGGTGGAGCTGGGGGAGGTCTGAGGTGACTTCGTGGCTCTGGGCTGTGGTGGGCCGAGGTGTGACGTGGGTTGGTGATGGGTGCTCTTGGCTTTTATACACCCATCAATCATCAAAATTTCCTGGAAATGGAGAGGATTTTAAAGGCTTGGGCAATGCAGGGCTTGGTCGCACCACGAGGTGGTGCAGCTGTGCAGCGTTAGCTTTTAAAGGCGCCGTAAAGGAAATTTAGAAGACATTATCTCAAGTAAAATCATCACCACAGCTTTGGTTTCTGAATCTCCTACCAGGTTTTGCACTCCACTGGTCCACAGATAGCATCTTCCTTTGGTTAAAAACCTCCCTTAGTATTTCAGAGGCAATGTCTTCATTTGCCCGATGAATGCTGAGTTTCCTTTGGAAAAGGAACTGGTAGCCCCACAGCAGAGTACAGGGCACATAAGTATTTGCAGTAATTTTAGTTACTGATCATTTATTTTTCCTTCCATGAAAATGCAGAAACATATGATCAACACCTGAAAAATACAGAGGGAAATTAGTATTTCTTGAATAGCTGAATTCAAAAATACATCCTTACACCTTCCCTAGTGTGGTAAACCATTTCTGCACGCACACACACGAAAGCTTTGCTACTAACCTTTCTCTTTAAAGCGGCATCATTTTGTATCGGGATTTGGCTGAAGCGCATCATGAGGACAGTGGACAAATGTTAAGTCTCCAGGAGGGGGAGGAAAAAATGAGGGAAGAAATCTGGTGCCAAGCTGGCAGGTGTATAACAAGGCATCACTCCGTAGCCTGTTCCGCTTCCCTGCCGACCCACATGCCCTGAGCTGTGCCAAGACCTGAGCCAGCGCATGGGGTGAAGGGGGACAGCAGCCGGGCACCCCGGGCTTGAGGCCAGGCCAGAAGGGCTGCATCTGCCAGGGGATGTAGCACCCTTGCAGGGATGGATCTCCCTGTCAGTGCATTGTCTGGTTTTACATGGCCATCACGCTCTCGTTTGCTGCGAGAAGGTGGATTTGCAACGTGTAAGCCCCAGCTGGCAGTCCATCTCCCTGCTTTCTGCTGTCATTGCATTTCCAGTTGATGGTCTTTCCCACCTGGAAGAATCTGCCCTATGAGGAAAGACTGAGGGAGTTGGGTCTCTTCTGCCTGGACCTCATGACAGCATTCCAGTATTAAAAGGTGGCTGTAAGGAGTATGGAGGCTCTCTCTTCACAGGGATTTATGGAGAAGACGTGGCAATAGCTACAAGTCACGCTGGGAGAGGCTTTATCTTGAAATGCGAAAGAAATTTTTTACAGTGAGAACAGTCAATGACAGAAACAACCTCCCCAGGGACATGGTGGAGTCTCCATCGCTGGAGGTTTTCAAGATGGCACTGGACAGCGTGCTGGATAACCTTATCCAGGCTTCCCTTCCACAAAAGGTGGGACCAGATGCAAGGTCTCGTCCGACCTCAGCTGTTCCTTGATTCTACAATTCCCACGTGTCTTTTTCCATCTCCTGGCAAGTTGTCCCCGGGAATGGGATGTCCACCTGTCCTGGTGAGAGTGAAGGGCTCTGCAGCTCCAGCACCCAATGAGGGTTTATCCAACCAGTGTATCCCCAACAGCTCTGCCACAAACTCTCCAGCATGCCTTGGACATGCTATTTGCTCAGTTGTTTCCCACTCTTTTGCCCTTTGTTTTAGAGGACTGAGCAGATTTCCCCTAGTGTTAGTTGTTTTATTTCTCCAAGTGCAAAACATCTGGATCGGAGGTCATACTAAACCCCTTGGAATCCTCAGAAATTCTGGGGAGTGAAACCACTCTTCTCATTCAGAAGTGTTCAAAAACCATATGGATGAGGCCCTTAGGGACATAGCTTAGTGGTGGCCTTGGCAGGCCTGGGGTAACGGTTGGACTTGATCTTAAAGGTCTTTTCCAAGCTGGTGGATTCCATGATTTAGTCACGATATTTTAATCTTGCTTGTATTGCCATTTGAGTAGGCAAACACAGTTACTAGAAGGGAAGTTGTGTGCTCACCAGTGAGACAACATGGGGCCAGAAAAGTTCTGATGGGTATTTTCAGATGCACATGGGAGAAGCAAACCCCATCTGGCATCACCGGGGAATATCGTGCACCATGGGGGAGCCGCTTGTGTTTAAGTTGAAGATTCATTCATCCTCTTAGAGCCATCCGTATTTTTTACAAGATGCAGCTCCAGCCTTGAATCAATCTGTTTATTAATATAAGCTGCCCTTGCGAAGAGTGAAAAAGGATTTAAATAAGCACCGCAGGTTTTCCTGCCTTCCCATGGTGAGGGGGAGGCTGCCTTCAGAGTTAAATCCCAGGCTGGGATCCATGCCTGGGCCAAATTCCTGACTGCCAATCATGGGCAGCCTCCAGCCCCATGGGCCCTGGGGGTGCTGGAGCTAAGGGGATGCCACTACAAGTAACGCCTGCATGTCTGTCTGCAAAACAAAGGTGTTCTTTGTGCTCCAAAATTCAGATTATCTGTGAATACATATTCCTCATGAGAGGTAGAATAAAGGTGCAACTCAACTAATGTAACCCAGCCAATATGGAGAATTTAAATTAAAAGGAGAAAAATTCCTTGAGAGGCATCTCCCAACCTTTACAGTGATATATTGTGTGCCAGGGAAAAGGTCAGGCTCCAGTTAATGATTTGATGTTAAATGTGTCTCTGATCTCTCCAAGATCCTGTTTCTCCTTGAATTGTTTCCATAGCTTGAATGCTGTTGGGGCACAGCTGCTTCTCACCTTCACTCTGATGGAAAGGAAGGAAATTACCTGAGTTCCCATCCTCCGAGGGGTAAGAAAAAACCCACAAATAATATGTTTCTAATATCTTCTGTAAAGGCTCCTGCCTTGTCTCATTTGATTCCCTATCATCCTGGCTTTCCTGAAAATCCATGTTTTAGGAGCTAGAGGATAACTGCTTTTCATCTGCCTGCAGTGAGTCATCTGCGGGTAGCAAAGGGAACCAGTTTTTCTGGCTGTTTCACATTTCCTAAATTTCAACTTCATAGAAAATCACGTTCTTTTAACTTCTTTGTAACCAGGTTGTCTGCTCTGGTGCTTTATTGGTATGTTTTATAAAATACTGGGTTTGACAGGTGGGATTGCACAAGTGCTGGCTTCCACAGCATGGTATGGTGGGGTTGGACAGCACCTCTGGAGATCATCTAGTCCAACCCCCCCATTTTCTATACTTTCACCCATATTTAGGGGTCTCATCAGCAAAATGGTATCAGCTCCATCCTGGAGACAGAAGCGCTGAAGCAGAGCTACTAATTAGCCGTAATAGTAGGTTCTCTTCCCTAATAATATTTTCAGCCTTAGAGGCAATATCCCCTTAGAACTATTCCATGATATTAGTTAAGCAGAAATCAGATCTTTATGAATCTCCATAATTCAAGAGAATGGCAGCTCATCCTCCAGCAAGATGAGCAGCTTAATAAATGTACAGAACTGCTCCAGCAAATGAAGTGGTTCAGGAGCTGATGAAACTTAACCCAGAGGGAAGTGAAACATGGTTAGCTGCTGAGATGGTTGGTGGGACAAGAAATCAAAGTTGTGTATAGGTCTCTGCCTTCAGGGGAGAAGAAAGCTGTTATTGTTTTGTGTTCCTCAGTGCCATTAAGGGGCAACATACTCATTTTACAGATGGGAAGAGGGGACACCATCCCAGATCATGTAGGAGACCTGTGGCACAGCTTTATCATGGGCCCTGCATCCCCTGTGTCCCAGTCCATGGTCCACAGTGTGGCCTCCCCAAGTATCAAGTCTATGCACTCACCACCCAGGTACAGGAGCATGGGCTGTGGATGATGGGATACTGCCAGTCTTTACTTGACCGGGGCATGTTTGATTTACTAGTCCATACTGGCTTGCAGCCCAAACCAGTAGGCATCCCATTGTCTTCATAGGAGAGCATCACCCTCTCAGCTCTGTGGCAGTCCTCCAGCCGCAGATGTTTGCTGTGGTAAGGGGCCAGGCTAGCTACAAGAAACCTCCTCCATTGCAGTGGTGTGTGCCTTTGTAAAGCTGAAGGACTGGAGAGAGAAAAGTATTCTTAAAAGCCTAATCTTGCTTGTGTCTCCATATCCTGCCATTGCATCAGCTTTGGTTTGGATCTGGGTCACCCAGGCTGTGCTCACATAATAGCCAAGAGCTAGAACAGCTTGGGTTCACTGATCAAATAAATTCTTTGCATCCTGGTATAAAACCACAAACCATCTCCTGTCTCTGCTTCCCCACAGGTATCGACTCCCAGTGCAGCACAGCACCTCAAAGTGGCCCATCCACAAACCTCCCATCTCTTGTCTCATGGCACAGGCTTGCTCTTGATGTATTATTTTGAGCAGAAGCTGGAAATTTGGAGCACAATGTCTGGAGCAAAACTGGGATAAGATTAAGCCTCAGCTGTAGCCTATAAAATCATCTTGGTGCAATATGATCTATCAAGGACTAACTAGGTGAGTTCTAGCGGATCATTTTGATGGAGGGGGAATGCATGATTGCTCCCACAGACTTCTAGCTTCAGTCTGGGATGTCAAAGGTCTCGCTGTAGGAGAAAAGATGTTTTAAATTACAATCTTTTATCAAAACAAACTGCAAAGTTGTGAATTCCCACAGATTTTCTGCTCATCTCTCCTGTTTTATGAAAAAAACAGTCACATTTTCTAAGTTCAAAACAGTTTGGTGTTAATACTTCCCATTTTTTCCTTAAATGAGCGGCAACTATAGCCTCGTTACTTTTATTTGCTAACAGCCTTAAGAGCTGGTCTGAGGGCTGTTATATATAACTGCACTACTGTACTGAAAGAAACACAGAAATAGGAAAGCAAAGGCTGCTGCAGTACCAGTGTCCTCTGTTTGGCCTCTGAACACTCAATTTTAAGTTGCGGCTAGCCTTAAACCACTATTCAGGGGAAAGAACTGGAGGGTGAGATGCTGATTTCTGGATGATCCCAATCCAAGTTGGTAAACTGTGTGAAGGCACGGTCCTGCTTTCCTGAATGTCTGTTCAGAGCTTAATCCTGATGCTCTGCTTAAAACTGCACAGTGGCAAGGTAGGAGGGGAGAATGACTTTATTGGGCGAGGGTGGGCAGGAGGATGGGAAGCACAAGCTGTCAGGTACCAAATCTGCCTTGATATCTGCAACAGAGGCAGCAACTTCAAAGCACTTCAGCTGCCCGAGTTGGGAAACATTCAACATCAGGAAAAATAACATCAGATGCTTTTTGCTGGGAAAACCTGTCTTGGGAGAAGCCTCCCTCATCACAGGTCAGCCCAAGTCATTAGGTCCCTATGGCCAGAAAGTCATATCCTCTTGAGGTCAGTGTTTTCCCTGCTGTTACCTGGTCCAGGCAATGTTCATCTCCATTTGTTGCCTGTGCAGAGGTATGTAACATAGCTTTGCTCATCCTTCAGCTCTCTCAGCCTGATCCAGAGTGTATTGCTTACAAGAAATTTGAGCAAAAATTCCTTTAGTGATGCGAAATTCCTAAACCCTCCTATCTCAAAGTCATCTACTTAAGCTCTGTGGGGCTTTCCAAAGATCACTTCTTAATGCAGTTTCCCTCAGGGAGAACCCTTTCCTGCATGGTTTTGGTTACTGCCTTGAGCAAATTGAATTATCATGCTAGAGGAAGATAAAAGAGAGGCATTGTTTTAAACACTGCTGCTGTTTTAGGGAAGGACCATGTAAAATCATGTTGCTGTCAGTGGGGCTGTGGATGGAGTTGCACCTGACTGATTGTCTCCCAGCCAAACCAGGGAAGCAGTGCAGGTGATGGATCTCTGAAGCCATGGGGAAGCAATCTGCAGTTCAAACACTATGAGGAGCAGAGGTGAGTTTTCACAGTGAGGATTAAAACTAGAGATGTGAGCAGAGAGATCTCCCTGCATGACAAATCCAAGCAGATCAAATACATGAATAGAGACCAGAAGCCATGCTGCAGAAAAGGAGTGGGGAGATGTGGCAGCTGACAAGGTCTGGATCACTTCCGCCATCCTTCAGAAGGAAAAACAACCACGAGTTTAAAAAACCAAACCCTTGCCAACAAAAAAATACCATCTCATTCGAGGAATATATTCAAATGGGGAGTTATGTGAAATCTGGGAAATATTGCTGCTGCTCTTCTGGATGCCAGAGAGACTTTGGAGCTGTGCTCAGTGCCAGTGTGCTCTAGGGCAGAAATTATAGATAAAATGGACGGGGAGTGCCACAGAAAGGAGGGTACAGAAAGCATGGCCTGTAGGAAAGCAGCACACAGAGAGGTTATTCTAGAAGAGAGGAGGTTGTTGTCAGGATAAACACCTGCTTTTCAGCACAATGTCAGATTTGTCTCATGTCTGGAAGACAGCTCTACCTTCAACAAAAAGATTTCAGCAATGTATTAGGACTGCCGCAGAACTATGTCCTAGCTGCAAGGATGCATGGTGCAGTTGAATAAGATGATTGTTGTAGGTCCTTTCCAACTGAAATCTTTCCTCTTTCCCTATTTTCCCTTTTTTCCTTCCCCCCCCCCGCCCTTCTTTTCCTTTTTTATCTTTTTATCCTTTTTTTCCCTTTTCCCTTTTTTCCCTCTTCTCCAACATGAAAGCAGGATACCTGGAGGATCTATGAACTCCCTTTAGTGGAGGTATTGAACAACAAATCCGGACTGCACTCTGGCAGAGTGTGAGTCTGCAGACTCCAGAAGCTGCCAGGCACGTATGGCCTCTTCAGGATCCTTCACACTTCGTAGTTCCCTGTGTAAGGGGAGACACCCCTCATCTAGACAAACAGAGCATGCACCCTGCCACCATCACTGTACTGCTGGTGATGCTTCTTTCCCTGGACCACTCCAGCGTCTCTGGACAGCAAGGCACCATGTGTTCCTGCAGGTACATATCTGCAGCTGGGATTTTCTGGCACGAATGCATCTCATCTTGTAAAGCAAATGTTCTGAAAGCTCCCAGTGGCAAGGAAGGATGCTGATTTGCTGATAATTTGCTTTCAGGGCAAAGCACCCCAGTGAAGCAGCGTTAGAGGAGCCTTTGGGAAGTGTAATCCAGCTGGAAAGGCTGGTTTAGGAGAGGAGAAAGAGGCTGTAAGGAAATAGCTTCAAGCCTGCATCATCGGAGATTTTAAGTGCTTTGGAGTTTGGCTGAAAAGGCTGAGAGCTGGGGTGTGGGTTTTTATTGAATAATCACCACTTTGTGGGTGAAGTGAAAAATGTTCCGAAGAAATCTCTAATTTGTCAGTTATTCATGCAAACAAGCAGCTCTGGACCATGCACTTCCTATGTAGAAAGCACGGTCCTTTTAAAACGGCAGGTCCTTTTGCTCCCCAGGCAGGTTATCAGAGCAGCAATCCCCATGCTGCCTGCTGCAGAGGAAGTAAAGACTGCAGCTGCCAGGACCAGAGAGATGTGCAAACACGCACATTGCTCCGTACTAATGGCTCTCCTTCAGCTTCACTCTGAAGCTGCCTCAACTGCCAGAAACTTGGAAACCAGTCCATCCTGTTCAAATCCCCTCCCTCCACCAGTGCGTTGGAGATGGGCTTTTCCCTTGTGGGACTGGAAAATGATTCATCCACCAGCCCAAGAATGTAACCCTGGAGGCATCGTTTGCAGCCCTCTCCCAGAACGCTCTTCTGGAGCTGGATTTCTGTGTGGAAGGAATGTGGTCTGGAAAAGTCCTCCCAGTAAATCTTGGAGCAAAGAGGAATCGCGTCCTGGTCTCATCCAAGATCTCCTTGTCTAGGAGAGAAAATGTCCTAAAACCAAAGGTGGATGCAGCAGATCTGCCCCAAGGGCCAGGACTCACTTCCTGCTCAGGGAGCGAGTGCCCTGCACCTTCCTCCTCCCGAGGCTGGTGAGCCTCAGTATCACCCTCCTCCTCCTCCTCCTTATTTGCAAAGGCAGCAATGCTTCTGACTCCAGGTGAGGCACAACCCATGCAAACACATCCAGAAAGCCCACATGTGAGTGCACACTGGTGTCATCACATGCTAAGCAATGTCCCTGGCGCCCCAATATCATCTGTCCCCAGGCAGTTTTGGTAACAAGTGAAATTGCTCGTTGCATTGTGTGAATGCCTGCAGATAGAGCTGGTGTCCATTTCTCTCTGTTGGATAATATGCATGATCTAAATAAGCCAAGGCCTGGGTGTAAGGGTGGCTTTGACTTCATGCCAGAAATTGCTAGGGTAATACTACTCTTTGCAGGATGAGCTCTTTATGCCAGTGCTGCTGTTCAGAAAAGCCAGGAAAACAAAGCAAGGAGAAACACTAAACTGGCCAGATTCTGCTGGGGAGCGGCACAAGGATGCCCCAAGGATGACCTCTCGCTGGTATTAGGAAGAGTCCTGTCCCACACAGAAGTAATGCAGGTTTCTTGTTTAGTGTCCAAACACGGTAACCAGAACTCCCTGGGAAAAGGCTCACGCAAGCTCCTTGCCATTGCTCTGACCAGTGCTGGCGTTTGCACAGATGAACCATCAAAAGGTTCTCAGGAGGACTTGGATGTATCAGCCTCAGGGCTGTTTTCAATGAAAATGAGAGAGCTTCAGGGAGCATCACAGTTCCTCACCAGCCTTGCATGCAGAGACTGATGGTGGCTGGGGGACACCATTTCTTATTGGCACCCACGTCCGTAGCCAGCTTTTTAGCTCCAAATGCAATACAGTAGGATGTATGGCTCACTGGGTAGTACAGGGAGTACAACAGCCTTGAGTTTCAGCTTTGGTTTTGACTTTGTGAAGATCATTTCTGATAAGGCACCTTAACTCTCTAGACTGTGATGTTGCCTGCATCGTGGTGGCTGTGTGGAATCTTCTACCACTGGAAAGCTGTAATAATATAAATCAAGTTGTTTCCCTCAAATAGCTCCTCATCTTACATTTTTGAAAAGTTCTGTGGATCCTAGTTAATCCAGCCGTCATGAGGTCCCTCACTTGTGATCTTTGGGCTGGCCTGGCAAGGATTAGGTGGAGATGATGTGCGGGCCATAGGTCACACAGGGAAGTGTGTACAGCACCCAGCAAAGTGCCAGCTCTTTTTTCATCAGCTGAACCAAGGCTGTGATGAGTATCAATGCCCTTCTCATGCTTGCAGCAGTGGAGCTCCTTCCAGCAGTGTGACGTGACCAGCATCTGATGTATGGGGGTAATGGACCAAGCGCACACGTCAGAAGTAGATGGTGTTCTGGGCCCTTTGGGGACTGAGAAATACAGGGAGGGACAACATGTAGCAGGGTGACAGTTTCTCAGTCTTTTGGGTGATTGATTTTTCTTGCTCCTTCCTTGTTGGCACAGGCAGGGCTGTGTTCCTACAGACAATAGCTCGCTGCATGGCTGGCCCCAGCACCAGCTATCTGCTGCACCCTGAGCCCTGTAAGCGTGATCTTGGCTCTGCCTGCAGGTCCCCAGGCTCAGCAGCTTGCATGATTTGTTCTCACACCCCTTTGCCTCCTAAGACTTGGCATTTATTAGCTCTGTTGAGCAGATGTGAACAACAGGAGACACTAAACCCAGCTCAGCTACCAGACCGCCTGTCCTGGGGAAATATTTACTCTATTTTGGTGAAAGACTTGGGAACAAACACAAAAGCCCCTGAGGAAAATCAAGATGTTCCCTCAGGGCACAGTTCCCATCTGACACAGTACATGGATGTCCCCTACACTCTCCATGCCTGGGCACCACGTGTCTGGGCAGCTGCTATGACACCAGTTGTGTGGGGGAGGCTGGTATGGTTTGGCAGCAGGGCTTCAGGATTTTATCCCCAGCCCTTAGCAGAGAGTAACTTTCTACAGTCACACGTGCAGCTGGAATGGAATGGGTTAAAAGTTAAGTTTGCCAGGGAGGGAGGAATTATTCCGTGGGCACTCAGGTACGGTCACCAGTGTGAGCTACTGGGTTTCCCACAGTTGTGAATACTGCTGGTCTGCCTGAATGCTGAAAGACAAACAGCAAGGGCGAGAGCACCAGTAACCTTGGCCAGTAAAGCCAGTGTGTTCTGCAACTGTACCTTCCAGCACCAATGAACCTAACCCACGTTGTTAAAACCATTACGACCCATTGGCTTTAGTGAGTGGTAAAGGACCAGCTTTATACCCCACAGGAGAGAAACCCAGGCCACATCTCCTGCAGGGCTAGGTGAGCTGTTGGGGACACAAGAACTTTCTGTTCTTGCTCGGACTTCCCATATAATCTTGTCCAAAAGGCATAAACAACCTCTGCTCGCTTCAGCTCCCAGTGAGAACAAGACATTAATTCCTCATCTCGCTTGCTCACAGTGTGATTCCCATGAAAAGACAGTGCCAAGGAGCCTGGGCCTCAGGGGGTGTCACCACCATCGCACGAGTGAGTTACCCCTCCAGTCCCCAAGGGCTGCTGTGGGATAACCTTTGCCAGGCTCACACATGCATTAACCAGTGCTGGCACAGCTGAGCCTCCCCTGCCTGGGCAGCTTTTGCTGTGAAACGTCTCCGTTCTGCTGGGTTCATCTGACGCTGGAAATCGCAGAGGCTCTGCTTGATGACCCTGACCAAAGCGTGCTGGAATTTGCTGGGTTTCATACGGTTTTCATTAGGGCTGAGAGAGAGCCCCTGAGGTTTTGTGAAACTCCTGAGCCATCCATCTGTATAGCAATTTGCAAACCCTCCCCGTCTGTGGGGATGTTTGGTTTTACTGATCCTCTGCTGTTGTCTTCCTCTCCTCACTGCCTTCTTTTTCAAGGTAGACACACTGCTCTACCTAGGGGAAACATCTGCTCCATACCACGGCTGAGGACTGAGGACACAGTGGTGACAGGATGCTCAGGAGGAGGTTGTTTTTTATTAGCAAGTTTTCAGGCTGGTATTTGAGTGATCTGGGTTTGTTCTTGTCTTTCCGGTTTCTGCAGTGATACTGCTTGGGAATCGTTTTCCACCTGTATCCAGTGCTCCCTCCCTGGTATTATCCTTATAACAGCAGGTAATAATCCCTGCTACTGTCTTAGGGCAGACATGAGACAGGTAAGCATCTCAGTGCCAGGCTCCCACGATGCCTCACCCTGGGATTAAGTCTGCAATTCATCTGCATTTGCTTTGAGAACGGCTGAATCAGGATTTAAGATCTCTAGAAGACTGTAATTTAATAACAATAATCAGCAGCTGATGGTCCAAATCAGCTCAGCTGGTTATGGCTTATGTTAAAATGAGAGAACCTCTCAGGAGCAGAGACACAATAGTTTTGCTTTCCCACATATTGCTCCCCCATGGTTAGACTCTGCAAAGTCCTCCATGTTGCTTTGAAGTTCACCCCATTACGCTCTCCATCTCTTTACCTAAAGGCCCAGCTCCTGCTGAGTCTTCACTGCCACCAAGTACTTCCCTAAAGCTTTTTGGCATTCTGGAAAAGCAGGCTAATTTTCTGAAGCCATAGCAAATCTAAGCTTTTCTAGCACAAACCTCATTCATCCTAGCAGACAGTAACATGGAGGACATCAGGTGCCCAATTCCGGCATCAGCATTAGTATTGTTTGACAGTGACCTTGGGGTGATGAGTCTGGGGGACTCAGGCCTTTCTGGAAGCCTCCTCAGACAGAACAATGCTCTGAATAGATCCGGATCTAAACCAGGGCCCTTGTGCCGCGTTCCTCCCCTGTCTGGAAGGCAGCCAGGGCTGCTGTTTGCCTGTGCCACGTCATGGTCCCACCTTGGCTATCCTGTTTGCTCAGTGCACCTGCTAATTCATGGTAGCGGCAGGCAAGAGCAAGTGGAGAGAGGTGCACGGGAGCCCACGCCCGCAGTGCACACGGGCACTGTCAGACACCCCAGGGATTGCCACCTCCCTTGTGCCCAGGGAAGCTGCAGATTAACCTCCTGAAAGGTGATGGTAGCTCTCTTGCTCTGAGGCAGGAGCTGTTCACCAATGGGAGTCTGGGAGAGACACCCTCTGTGTTTCTCTCTGCATTTCCACAGATGTAACTTTGGAAAAGAAAACATGCTGCAGAATACTGCTCTCAAAACCTTCAGCAGAAGCCAGAGCTCGTGCAGGAAGACCAAGGGCTAGGGGGACACTGGCATGGTAAGAATGTTTTCATCAGCTGTGTTCTCTCCCATCAACATAGTCAGTGCAGTTATAGTCACTGAGGTATTCTCTCCTATGTTAGTAGAGGCTTAGAGTTGTGCCGTCCACATTCAAGGATGGGTTATAGACATTTTAGGACATAGAAGAGGGATTCAAAGCTGACCAGAAGCCTTGGAAAACCTTACTGTCATGCTACAAGATGTCATCATCTCTGGCCCTCTCCAGTGCTGGGGGGTACTTTTTCCCATAGCCTGGGGAAACATGAGTCCCGTATCCCCAGTTCACAGCCCAGCATAGCTGGCTTGTAATGGGTTTTGCACTAAGATTGCCAAGCAATAATTTGGAACAACAGCTACAGGTTCCTTCTGCCTCAATGTGGTAAACTCCTGTGCCAGAAGGACTGTTCCTGTCTTAACCTGGTGTAAGCTGCTGGCTCCAGGAAGCCGAACTGCATCTATAGAGCTCTCACTAAAACTTGAAATGAGTATTTAACCATGCGTCGTGGCTTGCCAAGGCCACTCCTTTCTTCTGAATTCAGAGGAAACAATTTGGCCCATCCAGACCTGCTTCCATGGGATCCTCCATGCACAGCATTGCCCAGGAGCTTTGCTAAAAAGGATCCTTTGCAGGATCAAGGCTTCTCTGTGTGCTGAAAGCCACTGACTGACACAAGCTGACCAGAGGAGCATGCAATGACTCCTTACAGCTCAAGATGATGTATCTCTGTCAATGCAGCATAGCCATGCACCATGGCACAGCAGCACAGGAGCACTCCTCACCCCCTTTCCCAGGCATCTTTTCCTGTTCCAAGACATTTCCATTAACGTCATTAACCATTAACCAGCACTGTTACATGTCAGAGGCAGCTCTGTGCTATTCGATCAGCTGGTGCTCTCACAGAGCACTTCCTTACTAAATCATTTCCTTGCAAAGCTCCAACCTCCACTGGTCCAAGCCTGCCAGGCCAAAGAGCAAATCTGGGTTCATTTTCCAGCACCAGACCTCCCCTTGCACACAGCCAGGCCAAATCCTGAGGCTGGTGCTCCATCCTTCACAGCTGCCAGTCATCCCTGCCTCATCATCATGATTAGATGGCCATCATCACCATCATGGTCATCATCGCAGGTCAGATGCAATGGCTGGCTGAGATGTACTTCTCAGGGGGTCTTTTGCTTCAGCAAGATATAAGCCCCAACAAGTGAGATCCTCACACATTCTACAGTCAATATACATGCATGTATATTGCTTTCCCATCTTTTTCCCCATACTGGGGATCACAGCAGATGAGGGAACAGTAAATTATAACCCAATCCTCCTCTACTGGATCTGCAATTGGCATGAGACCTGTAAGAGGCACTATGTAGATTTTCATCTGGACATCACAATTTTGCAGGGCAGAGGAATGCCTGAGCAAGGCTATGTGAGGAATGTATAGTAAAATGTCACATGCTTTGGTTGTGGGTCAAAGCAATCTCTCCTGAAACATTCTCAGAAATCCATTCATTGCTGTGGCTGTCACAAGTCAGGACATTTAACCTCACCTAAGAAGTGATGGGTCTTTGCACTGCTGTCTTGGGCAACTTGTGGGGGTTTTTTACCTCCTTCCCTTGCTTTTCCAAAGTGTGAGGCCCCTGCGGTGTTATCTCA
The DNA here is from genome assembly GCF_034315485.1 of Pezoporus occidentalis. Lineage (NCBI taxonomy): Eukaryota > Metazoa > Chordata > Aves > Psittaciformes > Psittacidae > Pezoporus > Pezoporus occidentalis. Next base: position 1,199,986 of record NW_026914180.1, read on the forward strand.
TCTGCAGGGTTTGGCCCTTCCCTCTTCCTCCCAGAGCTCCATACCCAAAAGCAGGGTGGAAATACCTTTGCAACATGTCATTTGGCAAATACATCCTTGGCAGAGCCTGTTTCCCCGTGACAATGTTAACCTTGTCCACAAGCACGTGGGGTTGTCAAGGCTGAGGCGGTTGTGGGCCATTACACTGCCAAACCTTGAGTTTGCGCTTCAGCAGATTTCCTCCCAGCAGCTTCTGATTTACCCCAGTATCAACTTGTGACAATATCTTCAGTGTCTTAGGCTTGCACTAGGACACTCAAAACAGACTCATCTGCCATCAGTATGCATGAAACAAAGAATTAAACCACATGGTCTTTGAGCTCTGGGAATAGTGAGTCAAGGCTTAGGACCAGAAAATGAGTGCATCAGATCATGAACATAGGAAAAATAGCTGGACAAGAACATCTCGAATAATGTTCCGCTTATGAAAGTCAGGCTATTCTGTTTCCACCAGTACTGAGTTAAACTGCTTGGAAATAATGTTTTCTGCTTCATAACCCTGTGGCATGACCAGAATTAGCAGGAAGCAAAAGTGCCTACAGCTCAGCCCTAAATGAGCCCATGTTTTATGACAAGCATTTTCTTTTCCTTTGACATATATTTCTACAGATTTGGGCTCTTTAAAAGCTCAGCATGATTATTTACTACTTCTTCACTGTGGTGATGGAAAGTGGGGACTGGCAGCTCAAACATCATCTGTGCATGAGCCTGAAGCGCATTATAAACTGTGGGTATAGGAATGACATGCTTTGTCCCAGAGCTCAAATTCATGTAGTCACAACCACAGAAACAGGTTGGTTTTAATCAGTCTATATCAGCACTGAAAAGGACTCAGGCACACAGCAGCTATTAATTAAACCCTTGGTGCTGGGCATAATGACTTCATGTGGGAAAAGGGGAACTGGAGCACAATGGAGTTTGGTGCTGATCCTCTGAGATGTCTTCACCCCACCTTCTGAATGTCTCCCACCAGAGCTGCTGGTGTATGACCCACACCACTGGGCCAGTAGTGGATTTGGGGTTGACTCCAGAGATAAAAGCAGACCCTGTTGTGGATTCCCATCTTCTGTGGACTGGAGGAAGACGCAAAACATGGTTCCTCTGTTCCCTGCAACAAAGGAAGTCACTCAACATGATGAAATTAAAAGAAGGAAAGAATGAAAATTGAAAGGTGAAAGCTGCTATGGGTTTTATGAGCTGTAGCCTGCAGCCATTGAGGGATAAATTGCTTGCTAAGAGTCAGTTTTGCATTTTCATCCATGAAACTAAGATCTATGAAGTGTTCTTCATATATGGGCACACCCAGGCTGAATGAGCAGGTTCAACCCATGCCCTCATTTGCAGCTATCTCTGTGGTGCACCAGTCTGTAGCTAATGTCACAGGTATTTTGGGTGCTCTTCCTATTACAGGTCCCTTAGGTGGTCAGTGGACAAGATCTGTGGAAACTGTTGGTTTAAACCTCTTCTGACGCCTGGTTTAGCTGATGAGCTGATACGTATCTATTTTCCATTTGCGTGGGTTAGTCTAAAAAATTAAGGAAATGGCAAGAGAAGCTTGATGTGTAGGAAGGGAAGAATTTGGATGGTTCCCAGTCCAGAGAGCTCATGTAGTCTCTGTCCCTGGAGATATTTAGAACACATCTGGATGCAGTCCTGGGTCCCCCAGCAGCAGAACCACTGGATGACGGCAGTGCCTTCACACCTCTCTAGAGAGGGATGCTCCCTCCACCACAGCCAGCAGCACCATGCAGGTGCCAGGCAGGACCAGATGGGAATGCGAGGAGATAGTTTATCTTCAAGTCATCCACAGCCCCACAGTGGCATCAGGGCAGCTTTTGGAGCAAGTGGCCTGCATATTACAGATGCTTTGTTCTTAGCAAAGAGCTACGATATTGCAACAAGTACCCACGGACACAGCCTTCTGCCTCAGAAGGTGGCTACAACAAACACTGCTGGCTTTGCTTGGGTTTATCATTACTTTTCTCCTGGGAGGGCAGCCTGGTTGCATGCTCCAGTGCTCTGTTAGCTCCCAGTTTCAGCCAGGAATCTTGACGACAATCCTGACCCCTGCTCCCCATCGCCCTGGGCTGCAACACTCCCAGGGCTCCAGCCTGCAAGGACAGGGACACGTAGCTCCCTGAGGGCAGGAGCAGGCTCTGTCCTCAAGCCAGCTGCACCAAAACTCAGGACAAGTTGGAGTCAGCGGCTGGAGTCAGTCTTGGGCCCAAGCGCTAATGTGGCACTGAGCAGCACCACACCTTGCTTTGTCCAGCAGAGACAGAGAAAAGGGGGGGGTGTGGGGTGAAAATCATACCCTGCCCTTTCAAATCTGGACAAATCGGGTTTCTAATTAAAGCAGCGCTTAATCATTACTGCTCCGTGAATGCAGAGCTGGTGGATATTTGATGCAGTTGGTTGAAACTCTCTCATACCGGCTCCTTCTTCGTCCTTCCGTGAGCCTGGGAATGGGTGTGATCTCTGAGTAGGAGTGTCTCTGTGGTTAAGTAGAGGATTGAATTACCGAGCACTGCTGTTCCCGAGCTGACAAGGTAGCAGAACAGCAAACAAAAGTGCCTTGAAACTAGCTCACCAAAGAGGAGAGAAGGCGCTGGGTTTGGCAGAGAAGGGAGACCTGCGAGGACACCGTGCACTTTCCAGCAAGGTAGGTGCCTTCCTTGCACCCTCCTGAAGTTTATTGCTAAAGGCCAGCACTGCTGAATGACTTTCGTTCTGTGGACAGTAAGAAACAACAACAAATAATTAATAGGTTTAATAGGTTTTAAAGAATTTCTCACCTGGTGTCAGCCAGGATGCCTTTACTGAAAGCAATGAGCCCGTGCTGATTTGCTGTCTCTGGGGTTGGAACACACAGCTATCTCAGCTCATGAGAGCCCATCTCGGCTACATATCAGCTCCCAGGACACATGCTTTTCATTTAGCAATCTGCACAGGCTGGCTTTGATTTCACACAATGAGCAATTAATGGTGTTTTGTTTTGGCCTGGTTTGTTTTATGCTTTGCTGCCATGAGGATTAGCTTAAAGTTCGCCTGTCTTTGCAACTCATTACGGGTCCAGACAGCAACACAAGTTCTCATTGATAGCTCTTGTGTCATCTAATCGATAGATCTGCTAATGGCTGAACTGCTGGGTTGTTTTGCTTCTATAAGTACAAACTGTTTTCTCATCCTGTTCCCGATGCAAATTGCACTGAGGTAAAAATCGAGTTGTAATGGAGTTGAGCTGCAGGCTTATTGCCAATATTTTGCTTAGGCGTGCCTATAAATACTTAACACAAAGGAGAACCGATATGAATTAGCATCTGTGGGAGGTTCACACTTATTCCAGGCTGCCCTAGCACAGTTGTAAACAAATGTTGCAACAGATGAAGCAAACTGGCCCCACCAGAGCAGCACTGAGAGCGTGAATCATCCAGGTGCACTTTACACACTGCCGCTAAATGGGCAGATTAGAACCTGAGAAACAGAGATTAGAGCATCAGCCTTCCTCTTTGCCATTCCCTGCCTGGTGGGAGCAAATGTTAGCATAGGCACTAGCCAGCGCAGTGCACGCCAGGAAATCCCCGTCTTCCTTCACCTTCCAGGTAAGCCTCCCCTCCTCCTCCTCCTCCCTGCACAAACAGGCTGCCCTTTTCCTCCTCCGCCTCCCTTCCCGCTGGCAGACACCTAGGTCTCATGACATTATTTCCCAGGCAGAACTTTGTGGCAACAGTTGCCAAGGTCTCCCAGCTGGGAGCAAAGGCTTTGTGCCATGGCTGCAAACGGTGTCACCCTGGTCTCCTGCCTTTCCTTGTATCCCTGGGGCTCCTCGTTAGGTTGAGACAATAAGTCCCTGCTCTTGCACGGCCAGGGATGCTGAAGATGCTCACGGTGTTTCCTGATCTTTTCCATGGAGCTGAGCGAGTGTTTTCTGGGCTTTAAGCATGAAGGTTGTTACCTTTTCAGCTATGGGCCCCCTGGAGAGGTGCGGGACATGTGGCATGGAGGAGATGCCCCAAGGATTCTGTGACTTTGGGCTGGATCTGTCCTGCATCCTGGGCCTCCAGCACCACCCATGCTGCGGTCATTTGTCCCCAGCCAAGGAGGAAACCAGCTCAGAAACCTGCCCCATGGTTGGGAGATGCTGGGGCTCTGCTCTGTGCCAGGCACATCCTGCTGGGCAAAATGCCTTCCATTTTAATAGAGCCAAATGCATGATAGTCCGCTTGGAAACAGAGCCGTGCAATGCCCTGTGCAGTGAAGGGGAGCTCTGGGTGCAGCCTTTGGGCTACCTTTAGGTTACCTGGCCCAGCTGCATTTTAACCATCCCTGGGGAATGAGCCATCACCCTCCCTCAAGGTCCCTCTTTCATCAGAGGGAAAAGGCTCTTTTGCATCCTGCTGAAACTTGCTCTGGACTGACACAATGCCACAGACTGGGCTATGCATGAAGTGTCCAACTGCACAAGGAAGGATTCCAGTGGGGACACACCACACCCAAAATACCTCTGCTCCAGCTCTTTGTTTATTCACATATATACTTCAGTTTCTGTTAGCCTTCAGAGAAACAGATCGTACAGTCACCAGGGGATACACGCTCCTACGACTCATTAAAACCTCTCCTTTCATGCTCTCCCTCTCCATATAATACAAACCTGGAAATGGGCCTAATTGTGATTTATCTTGGATGAGTATACATTTCCACTGTGTTCCCACCCATTCTGAGTGTAAAAGGAATGCAGAAAGGGGTGAATATTGTCACTGTGTCTTTGGGACCTCTCAGTCTGAAAAGTCCTGTGAGAAGCAATCTTAATTTCCAACGTGGGGTGATGTGTATTTGATTCAGTTACCTCGATTTCCAAGGATCTCTGCTTGAAGCAGAAAACCTACCATTTGTTATGCATCTTTATCTGGGCCTATTCATGCTTATCTGAGGCAGTGCTGGATAGAGTAACACTGAAACTTCTTATTACCTTATTTCCACGTCAAAGACATGAGACATAGGGGATGCTAAATTGCATGGTTGAGCTCCATCCTGGGCAGTTCCTGTGGAATGAGCTATTCAGAGCAGCTGACCTCTCCTACCTAAAAATGTCCTGTTGCTATGCCCTTGGATGAAAGAATAGGTTTCTGTCTGGCCCTTTACTTAAAACTGTTCTTAAAAGAACAGCTGGACAGGCAGCACAAGAAATTATACTCTTTTTTGGGGGGTTACAGAGACTGTCTAGATATCTACCTTTGCTCTGGGAGTGTGCTAGAGCCTGAATTACTATACTTTGTTGCTGCTTATGAAATAGCTGCCTGGGTCTGAGCAAATCCCATCCATTCCAGGCTTTCAGATGCCTGGTCCTCTTCCCTGTGCTCAGACAGAATTCCCATTGGCATCTCTGGGTGCAAAAGGCAGCCTTGGATGAATGGCTCTCTCTAAAGCTGTTTGCAGTCTTTGCAGGGATGATTTATTCATTTGGCTTTGTGCAGTTGACGTGTCACTTTGTCAAAGCTGGCCTTCGTTTCTGCCAAGAAGGGAGTTCACACTCTTCCCACATTCATATGCTCTGTCCTGCGTGGACTGGGTTTCACTTTTTATGCCAAGCAAGTGCCAGACGCACAGGCGCGTGGGCTTAGGCTTTGCTCCTTGCTGTGCCATGTCAGGGGGGAGCTCAGGCATGCAGGAGCCCCAGAGCTGGGCAGCACAGGGTTTAGCTCACAAAATCATGATGTACCAACACCAACACAGCACGTGATACCATAGGGGCAAAGTTATGCCTTCATATTGTCCCGTGTACCTCTGCTCTCATTCCCACTAATCCACCCCGTCTCCATTTGCCCCATTGTCTCCCTGGACCCCTTTCCTACCACAACAGTGAATAGCCACTGAAAGCCATCTTGGGAAGAAGAGACAATCACGGGGTCTCCCTCAAGGAGCAATCACTTAAAGTGAGGAGGTTCAGGTAGAGACTGAGCGGCACCCACAAAGTCAGAGGAAGATCGAGAATGACCTCACAGCAGCCCACCCAGTTTGAAAGGGTTGAATAAACAGTGATAAGCACGCTGAACTCAAGCCTAGAGGATAACACTGGTATGGGTGATTGCTGCCAAAAAGCTGTGTTGCTGGTGCTCCCTTGGGAGAAGATCCTGTGAAGGTAACTCATACCTTGGGTCAGCACCCCATCCCAGCGGAAGCCTGGGTTGGGTTGATTGGTACTGATACTTACGTGTTTTGGCATAAGTTAGGTGTCTTTTGGCAGAAGTGTGTCAGCCAACATACATAGGCAAAAAGTGAACTTTACTTTGCAGGTCAGAAAATAACTCTTTCCCCTGAATAAATCCATTGCATCTCGTTGGGCTAGCAATGGAAATGTAGTCACCTATGGAGCACCATGCTTCAGTCCAGATCATTTCATTTGCAATTCAAAATGTAAACCTGTTTTTTTGCAGAAGTCCTGGGTTTCTCTTTTCACATTTGATGTGATGCTTGCATATCCACACTGGAGCAAAACTGGAACAGTCCTTTTGATAGTTAATCTTGCAACTTCCTACTGGAAAGCCAATGCTCTTGGAAGCAGCGCTCCAGCTGGTCTGAGCAGAGCCAGACCAGCACCCCTGCTCCATCACCATCAAACAAAGGTCTTGATAGCAAGGGTTATTCAACTGCACTAGTTAAACTGTGCACCAGGGAAAACCTGTTCTTTATCTTGCACACATACATATATGCACATATATGCATGCATGCACTTAAAATAAATAGAAAATGGTTATATGCAGCACCAGAATCATAACTTTTAGACTTGTTTTTTATAAGGATGGGCCAGGTGGGCAATGGTACTTGGGTTTAACCTGTGGTTTTATTTATGGCATTTGGCTTGGTTTATGCTGACAGATCTGGCGAGCAGAGTCTCAGGGCACAGTGGATGGGACTGAGCTCCCATGCTTAGAGAGGTGAAGAGCATCGTGGCAAACAGAGTTTTCCACCTGGGGGCTTTCCCTATAAGCAGAGGGGACAATAAGTCCCTCCTGACCAAGATTCAGTGGATCTGCCCTAGACCCAATGTCAAGATGAGGGGAACCACTCAGGGAGAGTTCTCTTCAGCACCTAAAACTAAGACATACAAATGAGAGTGTGTGAATCCCACCCTCTAAGCCCCTCTCGTAGCCTTCCTCAAGGCTCTTTTAATCCTGCATAGGAAGTGGTGCCCTTTCCTCAGTTTCAGCTGGGAAAATGCCTTCTTTTCAGGGTTTCTCTTCAACAACCTTTCCGTAAGCTTCTGAAGTGCATGTGCTCCCCAGGGCTCAGGAAGGTCTTGCACAGGTGACCAACCACACGTGTTCTCCTCCCTGATGTCTCAGCTCTGGTTTTACTGAACTGCTGTCAATAGGTTAAATAATGCTCCATTAAAATGCTGATGTGGGAAAGAATCATGAGTTTTTTCTTAGAGTGGTGAGTAATTAGCAGTTTGTGAGAACATTTCTAATCTGAACCACTTCTCTGGAAACCAGGAACAGGAATTTAAAATGGCTTCAGCTTTGTTTTCCTTCTGCATGCATCTCCTGCCTTCACTGTGCCACGAAGCTCTGCCTTTGGATGTAGTGCTGGTCCTGAGCCAGTGAGCTCTCCCTTTCACCAGAGGAGAAAGAGCTGAAAGAAAAGAGAGATTTGTTCATAATGAATTGGCAAGCTACATGCTTGCCTTTCCCTTGGGATGGCTCTGTACCATTACTGACTCAATAACCTCATGGAAAGGAGCTGGAGGTGGAACGGATACCCCTGAAGTAGGTGTGCGCCAAGCTGCATTTTATTATTTGAGAATAATACACCTGGCACCATATCAGGGGCAATGCTGCTGCAAGGCACTTGCACACAGAATGCTTTTAACAGCTTCTTGTGCCACTGCTTTTTTCCTCAAGGATCTTCAGAGAGAGGTGGGTTTGCATGGGAAGAGTTTGTTACCGGTCACTGGGACTGATCTCAGGGGGAAGTTACTGCCGTTCAGACTCTGATGCTGCTTCTGAAAGCTTTGAATCTAATAGGGCTGCCCTCAGCCTGCGGAGATGCTACCTGCCTGGGAGAGCCTGCTGCTTTCAAAGGCATCCTGGAGAACAAGAACTTCTTGGGAAAGCAGGAACTCAAGAGCTGCATGGCTGCTCTGACCTTCTCTATAGGACACCACAGCAAGGGCTGCCAACCTCCACATTCAGCCAATTTGCTCTGACTTTTCCAGTGCCAGTCATTGCTGAGTGCTGGGCTCTGCATCCAGAGTGATGAATGTGGAAACTCAGACTTCATGACTTGGGAGTTGCGGCTGGTGGCAAGGCTTTCCGATCCAATTCATCAGTACATTGTTCTTACATTGTTGAGAAGTTTGCTGGGACAATACAGCTCTACTGTTCCCAGGACGAACAATCAGTTGTTAAAATTTTAGAGGAAGGATTCAGAAATAGCAGCAGTTTCGGAAAAATCTGCTCCTACAAATCAGTTTCACAAGACCATCTGCTTGAAGATCAGACTGCTGGAAAGCTACCAGCAGTGAGATAGATAGAGAGGACAAGGAGGTCATAAAGAGAGGTGTGGAGAGATGAGCAAGATTTTCTGGATGGAGAGAGCTGCTGAGCTAGAATTTATGGCAGGTGGAAATGAGGGGACTAGTAAAATCAGAGGACATAAATCATGAGTTGCCTGCCCTTCTAAATCAGATATCCTCTGGGGAATCCAGAGAGACAGACGAGATACAGATTGAGGGCTGTTGCAACTGGGAAGGTGGTTGTATCACAGTAGCTTCGTATTTCCTTTTGCTCATTGCTTTTAAATAAAGATCAGTGGTAGGATTGGAGAATTAGTGCAAAGCCCATCCTCATGTGGCTCACAAGGGGCTGACAGGTAAAGGCTAACATCACCAGTGGGTTTTTGGGGAAGACTGTGTGTAAACTACTAAGTCAGAGATGACAGAAATGGAAAGGGGGTGAAAGCGCAGGCTATAGGAAGACACACTAAGCTGAAGGTCTGATTCTTGGTACCGCCTGGGAGAGAGATTGAAGATGGGGTAAATTTCCAGGGTTCAAGAGACACAGCTGGGTCCTGGGGAGACTGGACAGCTTTTGTCAGACAGGGCGAAATGGTTATTGCTCTCGCAGAACCTGGGAACTGGCTAGGTGGGTCCAGGTTTCTGCAGCTTTGAGCTTACTGAGCAGGGAATTCAAATCTCTCCTGAAGCACAGAGCACTTCTGGTTTGAGAGGCCATTAACATAAAATCAACTCAGTGGCTCTCCGCTTCATCCCAGGCTCATAAATCTTCACTCACATTAACCCTGAACAGACTTTAGCATCTCAGTTCTCAGCATCCCAGACTTTGCCCAGTCAGCAAAGAACTGGAAAGACTGGTCACCTGTGACGGAGGTAGCTGCTTGGACGAGATGTTATTTGGTGATCCCTGTCAGCCATTCATGTAAAACGGGAAAACCTGCCCATCTGAACCCAGTGAAGTCCCTTCTTACTTCCAGAGCCGTTAATCCTGATAAGGTGAGCAAGAAGCTTCTTCACAAACTTAGTTCATCCTGTCCAGTGCTCCGTCTCAAGTTTTGATCCATCTCTACTGAAAAGACAATTAAAAAATCCCTTCAACCCCATTCACGATCCACTCAAATGATTTGGTAGCATGGACAGGGGATTTTCTCTGACTGGTGGAGGTGGCTGAACCATCAATCCATTTTATTGCCCTAATGCCAAACTGATGGGAAGGCACAGCTTGCTGAAAGTGCAGCACCTGAACAAGGGCTCACAGACCCTGAGGAGTAGAGCCCAGAAAGCACATCCCGGCCATTTAGCTGTCTCATTTCAAAGACATTAAGTAAAGACAAGCCTGCCAGCTTTCCTTATAAGCTGTTCCAATAGTTAATTGCCCACCATGATCAGAAATAGCATCTTATTTCAAGGCCTGTTTTACATAATTTTAGCTGCCAGGCAACAGCTCTTTCCAAGGAGGCAGAAGTGCTCTCCATGGTCAGTTGGGCATGTCTATGAAGCCCTCTCCTTGGCTCACTGACCACACAATGCTCCTGAATCGTGCGCAACTTAGAGGAGGAGGGTGAGTCAAGCTGTACTTTGTCCCCTTTTGTCATCCCCCCAACACATACCCTGTTCCCTGCCACATCACCATGTCCCAGCACATCCAGCATGGATAGTGTGATCCAACTTCTCTGATTGCTACCCTTCCTGTGACTGTGCAAGAGGACAGGAGCTGTCACTGACACACACATGCACATACGGACATGCATGTCACAGGTGCTCTCACCTGGGCAACTTCGGCTTCCTGACAAAAAAACGGATAAGGATATTATGTGAGTGTTTGGCAACATGAGAAAGAAGTCAAGCCCCATTGCTTGATCTCCCTACCTACCATTTCCATGTGAGAGAAAAGCCTCTTTACTCATCCTGCAACAGGAAAATAAGGCAGATTATACTGGTTGAGTACTGTGCCTCTGAACAGTCACTCGCTAGGCACATTCACAGTTCAAAGCAGTGGTCTCAAGCTATAGTTGATGAGCCACACAAGGAAACTCAACATTGAATTTCATTCCTCTGGGCAAAACAAGAGTTAACTGCTGTCCTCTCTGCAAACAAAAAATGGCACCTACTTGGGCCCAGATGCCCAACTATAATGGAGACAATGAAAGCAATTCAACAGCCCTGGTTTACCTCATCTAATGCCAGTCCAAGTATTCCCAATAATTAGGCCTTTCAGCCTGGAAAGGCTGGAGCCACAGCTGCTTCCTATTTTCCTGAAGCTGTACAGAGCATTAGTCATTTCACTGGGGTTTTTTTATTACCGTGACTACAGCCTAGTGAGTATGCCGCCAAAACCCAGACAAGCCAAATCAGGCTTAATTCAGAACGTACTTCAGGAGTTTGAAATGATCTCCTGTCCCCCTTCTGAGTCCTTATTTTCCCTCCCCACCCAAACAGCCTGTGTCTGCCTGAAGAAATGTCCTGCTAAGTCTGCTTTCCCGGCACATGCCAGGTTGACCAAAATGAAGTAGTGATTGCTGGCACTTCCACCCAGACTGTTATTCATTAACCAGTCCTGGGAGTGACCTTGACACTTAATTAGTCATCTAGTCCTTCCTGAAGGCAAAGCTTTTCCCCACACTGTGCTTGTTGGGGAGGAGTTGGGGAACATATTTAGCAAACAAGAGTGTTGCTGTGATTTTGGCAGTGTGTGAAGAGGAGCAGGTGTCATAAATACCCATCTGCCTTCACCCATCAGTTTTGCTATGAAGATCATGTTAGGGAAGGCTTTGCTTTTTACTCTAGAGGCTCCAGGTTGTCTTGACTGTGACATCCAGCCACCGACATGTGGTTTCCAGGTCCTCTGAAATAACAAGAGCAGCTTTTGCTCTTTGCAGTTTAATTTATGCCATCTTAACAAAGTGGTGATGACCCAGCAGAACAGCTACAAGCCAGAAGTTGCCTTTGCTATGCAGTGACCACCTCTCGGCTGTGTTCATTGTGTGAGCTTGCCTCCTTTTTCCATGGTGCAAGAGTCCCTGGAACTAGTGGACACAGAGTAGCTGGCCCTGGAGATGGAAATTGGAGAGTTATATGTTACAAATCCGGAGACAAAGAGGTGAACTACAGCTGCTCTAGTGCCTCTCTCCCCACTTTGCAGGTAAAGCTGTGTTTGTGTGCAAGGAAGCAAATGTCCATTCCTGGTACTAGTTGGTTTTGCCTTGGTGAATTCCCTGGAGGCAGTTGACTTCTGCTTCTTGTCAATTTGTATTTCACTTAGGGCTGGGCAAAACTGGTTAGACTGAGATAGAAACTGACCCAAACACCGCTGTTGAAACCCCACAGTGAACCCAAGCCCCAAAACATCCCTTTTCTTCTTTTTAAATTGGAAAAGTTTCTGCTCTTCCTGATTTCAGCACAGATGGGAAGTTTTCACTCCATAAATATTGAATTTTGTGTCTGGACAGGAGTTGAATTATAGGGTCATCTGACTAAAAACCCACATTAAATCATTAATGCAATAAGCTGTCTGATTATATTAAGTCATATTCCTATTATTTCTAACTTGGCCTCCAGCTGAAAGAAACTGGAAAGCCCAAAGGAAACATCCAACCTTGTCTGTGCTTCTCACTGCCCCAGCTTAATGACTAAGGAGGAAGGGAGGGATAGCATTTCCCAGAAAAGTGGGGACCAGCACTAATGGAGAGGTTTCAGGTGAAGAAAGGAGCCCCAGGAGCGGAGGAAGTGTACCTAAGATCCCTGCTTTAAGTAAAAGAGGTGGGAATCAATAGAGCATTGCTTTATCAATTATCTTGGAGGGTTTTGTCCAGCATGGCTGGCTGTGCTCGGAAAAATCTCAGCATCCTTTGGGTTAACTTTTCCAATGGGAGAGGTTGGGATGCTGGACGAAGCAGGGAACCAGCTGTGTCTCACAGCTGGCCAGCTGCCGGTTTCCTGCACTGTTAGCAAGCGAGCAAAATGCCTGCTGCCTTCCAAAGGGAGCAGTGTCAGTTTTGCTGGAACACTTCCCTCACATATAAACATCTTTACTGGCTTTGTTTTCAGGTCGTTCCTGTTTTGATGCTGGAAGGGAAAACCCTAAATAAATTAAAAAGATAGCTGAGGGAAGGAAGCTTCACTTGTTTTTTTTAATTTGAAAAGGGACCTTTCGCATGCAGTATTAAAGAAATGTCTTTTGGTTAAAAATCTAAACTGGGATCATGGTTTTGGCTTCAGTCCCTGATAGCCCTGGACTTCACAGTAGGTGAGTCAGGATGACATTCAGAAAGAGTCTAGCTCCTCTGTAGACACTGAAATATCTTTCTTGATCTGGTTTTTAATCTGTGTGGGTCTCAAGTATTGAATTGAGATGAAAAATTGAGATTAAAAATGTCTTTTTTTACCCCTTGCTGCCTGTCTTCCTGTCTGGAAGCTATATGGAGGACCTGAGGAGGAGATGATTATTACTAAATGCACTCCTGGTAGGTAAAGGAGGCCACATGAACTCAGTCTTTCACAGTCATTCAGATATATCCATGTTCAAGAAGGAGTGAGTGTGTCTGACTCCTGCTACTGAGTGCTGCCAGACTGTGGGTGCCTGTTCAGTTTGCAGAGAGGTGTTGGGGCTGTTCTCAACAGTCTGCGTCTCTCTACTACTGCCTGTGTAAGGAGCCAGGGTCTGGCAGTTCTCTGCTGTGGGAGGTCTGGATGGACCAATGTTCCTGCCTAGAACATCAATTATTCTGCTCTTACTTAGTGTGCAAACTTTTCAGGAGAATGGCCATCGGTTCTCATGACTTTATGGTGCCAATGCAGCCTATTTTCCCATGTTCTTATAGCACAAGCAATTAACATACCTTCTGGCAGGGGATCGTCTGTCTTTGTTCCGCTCTTCAGAAGAAGCTTATTCCATGGCTTTCTGCAATAGCTTCTTATAGTTTTCATCTTACCATGGCTTAGTTGTGCCCAGTTGAGGCAGCCAATGGCACCGTTTCTTCTCATAGGTGGTTTCCTACAGCCGAGCAGAGGAGAGCAGACGGGCTGTGGCCTACAGTCAGTGCAGCCTTTTCATCCAGAGACACAGAAGAAAATGCAGTCAATCAAGTTGTTGTTTTTTAACATAGTACAATTGTTCAGTCTGTCATGAAAAAATGTAAATCAGGGGAGCGCACTGGCAAAGCAAATGAATGCAAAACACAGAAATCAGTGAGCTGTGTTTTCTCTTGAAACTGAGCCTTGATCTCTGAGCAGGATTAACTCACAGAGGAAGGGCTGGTATGGGTCTTGCCCTGACACAAACACGATCTGTCCCATGGCTGCTACAGTGGAGCTGAGCTGCTCAAGAGGCACCTGCCATGCCCTCCTTCCTGGAGGTCTGCTATTGTCTCTGCCACCCTTCATGCCATGATGGGAACAAAACAGTCCTGATGTCAGGTCCAACACCCGGCGAATCCTTTCTACCTATTCAAATAGGGGGAAAATAACTCCGCACCAGAACAATGGTATCCTATCTAGTCTTTGCTGTGCTGCGATCACACACTTTGCTTGGCCCCCCATGAACATGGACAGCCTGGGAATGAGGGTTCATCCCACCTAACTGGTGATGACTGCAGCTGTGCTCCCTTCATAGTTAGCAGAGAGATAGTGACATTTCAAGGTATAGATTATCTGTACTAAGCCTCCACTGACAGTAAGAGGAACCCAGGAGACTAGCACACTTACTGCTGTATCCAATTATATACTTCTTTTGTTTTTCCTTCTTCCTTTCCCTTCCAGCTCAGACTGCAGGATGACAGACGGTGACACAAATCTCCCAACTATCGAGAGAAAGCTGGGACTGCAGATATGGGGCATAGAGGTAAGACAAAACGCAGTGATGGCATATGTCCTCTGCACCTGTGTGTGTATATATGTTTCAAAAAAGAGATATTCTTGAAGTAATCTGAGTGGGAAAAGAGGGTATTACAGATAAGATACGGTGGGAAACAGGAGACCCAGTATCTCCCTATGCAGCTTTCAACGTGTTATTGCTTTGGTTTCCTGCTCTGTGAAACAGCGATAATACTGACTGAGGAAACATGAATGTGGTGTGACTGAAGCTGTGTTTCCAGCCCTAGAAGCTTTCTCACCCCCTTCAGGAGCCAATAAAAGGCTGCTTTAGCATGCTAGAAATTAATTCCCTGTTTCACCAAGAAGAGGGTTTATGCACAGGTAACCTTAGTGTGTATGAGCAGCTGCTGTGGGCAAAGCACCCGTTTTTGCAGTAGAAGCATCCCATGGAGTCTATTTGCACTTCGTCCTTGTCTTTCCAACTCTGATCAATGGGTCACTGCAAGGGAAGATACTGCAGCCTGCAAGTTTCCTTCTGCTTGTGGTGGTATTTGATTGTGGGTTGGAGCCGGTCTGTGCTCAATTCTGCTTTTTCTGGCCCAATTTTCCAAGAACATTCCCCTGCAATGAAAAGGCATAGACCGAGGTGCAGAGTCCACTCCGGGGAGCAGTGGGAAGGCACTCCAACACGTCTCCAAGTGGTGGTGGTCTTCTGCAGATCCCAGCTATGTTCCACATATCACAGGGTCTTTCCCTTTCCTCTCCAAAGCACTGTACTTAACTTCTTCCCAGAGGTTCTGTAATTAGAGACAAGGGTCAAGCTGGTATGCTGGGGAACAGGTCAGCCCACCAGAAGAATGTATGTCTCTGATTCCAGGGAACCACAGGGCCTGTCCAAGCCCAGGAGCTGCAGGTATTCTGGTGGATGGCACATCCAGGCACCTGCTCTGGGCAGGCATGGCTAGTTAATTGTGCACTTGTATGAGACTAGGATACAATTTGGGTCTGGAGGAGTGAAGGACATGTCAGTGTCCTCAAGTTTGTCTTTTCTCAGCACTGATAGTTGATATGAGCCCCTGGTAAAGTGGTCATCTTACCAGAGCTCTGAAAGTTATCCTTGAACTTATAAGTACTGAGTAAAAACCATGCCCCAAAACTAAACTTAGGATGGGATGTGCTCACTTTCCTGGGAAATTACCTACAAATGCAAGCTCTGGAGCACTTGGGTCTTCTTTCTCTATACCTACAAGATTGTAGAAGGTCAAGGAGACTTTGTCAGTCTGTCCAAGCACTATAATTTGTCCCTTCTCACCCCTTAGTACTTTGGGGATTTCCCTCAGAAGCAGCTTTTCCCAGCTCACAAGCACCACACAGATTCTTCCTTCTGCAAACCCCAATTATCACCTTAGTGTTTAGTGCACCGCAGCTGTCCTGTTTCACACACATCAGCTTCTGGCTCTGAAGTTCTAGTAATGACCCAAACTCTCCTTTCCTTACAGAATATGAAGATGGTTCCTATACCTGAAAAGGCCTATGGGACATTTTTTGAAGGAGACTGTTACATAATTCTGCATGTAAGTAAGGCTGGCAAACACTGGTTACTGTGGCAGGCAACTGGTTCAACCCTTTTTCTTTAGTTCTGACTTGGATCTAGGTAGCCTCACTGGTGAGAGCACCACTGTGATTGTGCATGTGTGTTCACCACCTAATCAAGCACCTGCATTTAATGGAGCTCTTGCAACAATATTGTATGCTTAGTAAATCAGAAGTCCTGAGGAGCCATTAGCTTAGTTATTCATTAAAATCCTTTATCTTCTAATCAACTGAGTCATGTCCAGACATGGCAAAATAGCCAGTACATTCCTGGCAAACTAAATCAAGGACCACATTTGCATGCCTTGTAGGAGTCTTTTGAGGGTGTGAGAAGTGGCCAAATGGAAGGTCTCATTTTCAGCAGATGATGTGGGTTATGGAGGTGTGCCACCTATTCTGCATCACACAAGCAGCACAGAGGCTCTGCAGCCCTTCTCATGTCCCCATTAGGACACTTCATCTGTCCCACACAAATTTGGTCCAGACCTACTTGCAGCCAGCTGAACCCAGGCTAACCAGAAGCATGAGGAACTTGGGAAGACCAGCTCTACCCTATGGGCTGTGCAAACTGCCTTGTGTTCCCAAACCTCTGTGGAAGGATGGTGTGTTGCACTCAGCCCCCAGAATTCCTTCCGAATCTTTTCATCTGCATAGAGCCACCCAGGGCCCATTGAATTAAAAAAGTTCCAGACAGTGGAAACCAAAAGCACTTCCCACTTCCTGAGTCTGAGTGTCCCTCCTGCAAACATCTCCATCAGTCAAGAGGCAGCAAAGCCACCTCTATTGCACAATAAACAGTTGTACATCCACTATACATGAAGCCAGGAAACCAGGCTGGGATAGTGATGTAGAATGAGTCTCCTGCTCTACTTCATCATGCAGAGCCTTTATGCTGTCTTTCAATGCTGAACTGATTTGGTAGTAGCCACCAAAGACATGCTTTGGAACAGAATATGAGTGTCCTTGCAAGGAGTTTACTGTGAATACCAGTATAGATTCTGATGCTCATAGGCTCAATATCTTCTCCAGGTAGAAAAACCCTTTAATCAATCCACTACACTCCTTTGCCATGGCAGATGGGAGGATAAAAATATTCATCTTTGCATTCTGCGTATTCAGTGGAGGCTCTCCAAACAAAGATTGTGTGCAGGACAAAGGGAGTTTAGTACAATGTATTGAATGGAGCAATTTTGCCACAAATTAATTATCTGTGCTAGAGGAACTGAGCTGTATTTTATTCCAAGTTCTTCTCCCATGTTTCGCTGTGGTATCACTGCACAAAGCAAATAAACAGAACTTAGTGTCAAATCCAGTTTATAAAATGAGCTTTTATTACCTTTCCCAGGTGTCCATAATGGAGTTTAACACAGTATGTGCTGAAAAACAGCTGGCACAACTCAGATAACGATAAGAATACCTGTTCTCAGATCGCTTGTCTCCTCTTTCTAGGCTACTGGGGTTTTCTGTAATAAGACAAATCACAGCATGCACACATAGGCTCAGCTTCATTTGGAGTTATGTCTGTTTTGCAAGTCGGCAGGAATTCAGAGGCAGTTTGTGTTACTATGTAGTGTGATATGAGAAAGAGAACAGGAAAGAAAGGATAGTATCTCCAGGCAAATAAACAGCAGTGTACATTACATTTAAAAAGGCAATCTATGAGAAGAGTCTCCTTTAAGTTTGAATAAAAAACTGTACAAAAGTACAACAGGTTAAACAAATTAAATTTTGTAGTTGCACAGGTGCTCAGTTTTCCTTGATGACAAGAGTTATAAAGGAATATCAGACAGTAACATCCTTCAGTTCAATTTGTACATAAAGCCCATTAGTGTTCTCCTGAATAAGGTCCTTGGCTCCAGGTTGAGCTGCCAGAGAGAATCCTAAGGCTCTGTCCTGCCTCCCCTTGCCCAGGAGAAAGGCAGAACTGGGAAAAGCCCTGGGAAAGGTTGGTTGGTTTTTCCAGGTTTTAGCAGGTCTCCTGGGGCAGTGATATTATTTGAAACACACATATGGGCTGCCTCTTCATTCTGACTCATCTTTCCCACCTCTTCCAGACCAAAAGAGCCTCTCGTGGGTCTGCTGTGGATTTGCATTACTGGATTGGCAAGGATTCATCTCAGGATGAACAAGGTGCCGCAGCCCTGTATGTCACCCAGCTGGACAATGCGCTTGGAGGGAACCCTGTGCAGCACCGGGAAGTGCAGGGACATGAGTCTGAGACCTTCCAAAGCTACTTCCGCAATGGCATTATGTGAGTAGTTCAAAATACCCTGCAACGAGGTGGGTCGTGGTCCCTGGGATTTCTCTGCTTCTCTATATCTCAGAGCCATAAGTGTTTCAAAAACCTGAAAACTATGGATCAGTGATGAAGTTGGTCAAAATCCAGAAGAAAAAAGTCTCATTTTGAAAGAATCATTTATATTCATTAAGTCTGGAACCATGACATTTTGTTCTACTGGTAATTTTCCCAGATATTTGCAGTACTTTCCTCTTAACCTCCCTTTTGCTCACCCTAGGGTCTTCTTTCCTCTCCTCCACACACTTCAGATAAATATGCCTGTTCAAGGCACTTCAGACTAATACTCACTTTGAAGTGCTGATTTGTTTCATACTTCAAGTAATATTCATGTAGTGGAAGTAAAGTGTGACTCTAAACTTCTGCCACCTAAAAGATACTGTTGAATCCAATCTTGTGGTCTTTGCTCACGTTGGGGTCTTTTAAGGTGACTTCAATAGCTGTCTTCCAGGTGGGGCTTCATTGCCAATAAACAGCTTAAGTGCCTTGCTTTTAAACAGCTGAAGAAGACTCAGATGAAAACCCATCCTCGGTCTATACTCTATATCCCAATCTGGCTTTGTGCCTCTCTACAAGCTCTCATGAGTTTCCTCAGGAATTTTGTGAGACAGGAAATTGGTTTTACCCTCATCTTAAAGATGAGTAAGTGAGAATGAAGGTTTCGAAGGACATGTAGGTTTATAAGTCTATTTGGAAACATATCTGCTTCTGAAATCAGTACAAGTTAGGCTTCATCTTGGTCTAAACCACATCCCTAAGATTGAGCAGGAAGTCTGAGGCAGAATGAGAAATTAAAGCAGGCTCCTTCCACATCTTTACAGGTAGACTAATCACCACAGCATCCTCTTGTGGATATGTTAAACTGGACCAAACAAATCTCAAGTATTCTGAATCACATGCCTCACTACATTTGCCAGCCTTTTCCAAGCTATGATATTTTAGTTATCACCAAAATCTTGAGGTGTTCTCAGACCATATAGGTGAAAGTGTTTTCTAACCAGCTCTAACACTTTATTCCCTGCTACACCACAGCTACAAGAAGGGAGGAGTGGCTTCAGGATTTAAGCATGTGGAGACCAATATGTACAACATCAAGCGTCTTCTTCATGTCAAGGGGAAGAAGCATGTATCAGCCACAGAGGTAAGAAGAGACCTCTCTCCTTATGGATCATTTCTCCTTGCCTCTCCTCCTACACTCATTTTCAATCAGGTTCACCTGATAGCTAGCTCACCTCTGCTCAAGGACCCCTACTACAGGGTAATTTTCAAGACCTCACTAGAGGGTTTAGTATTGTCATGAGAGAAGCCATTGGGCTCAGTGAAGAGCTGAGTGCTGGAAAAATGAGTGTGTCATTGCATACCAGTTCTTACATCCCCCAGGGGCAAGATCCAGTGGCTGTGATTTGTCTCCTGCAGTGCTCGTTGTCCTCCCTGGTTTGCCAAACACTTTCATTTCTTCATGACAGGTAGCACTTTCCTGGGACAGTTTCAATAAAGGTGATGTTTTCTTGCTGGACCTTGGGAAAGTGCTGATTCAGTGGAATGGACCCAGCTGCTGCATTGCTGAGAAATCCAGAGTGAGTAGAGGCAAAAGCCACTTTATTTACTAGTAATATTTTTTGATGCCTAAGGATAAAAAAAATAGAAAAACAGCATTCAGCATTTGCACAGTGAAAATCTCAGTGAAATCAGCAACACAGAGGTAAACAGAGAAAATCATGGTAAATCTTCTGCTTGCCCATTTGCTGGTATCACAGGCCCAAGGAATTGCTTTCCTTTAGTTCAGACCTGGCCTCAGTGTCTGTGGGCACATCACTAGCTCTGGCTCCAGAAAGGCATCCAGCCCCCTCTGGGGAGGTCCATCTCCATCCCTCTGTGCCCTATGGCTTGTATGACATAGGACTAAAAAGTCAGTAACACCAGTAGGTTTGGCTGCAGTAACTACACTAGGGGTAGATGAATTTCCTTTCTTTTTTGCAGCATCACTGGGAATTCAGTCTTTGTCAGTATGAGACAAGTAGGAATACATAACCCAAGTGTTGATACGTCAGATCCATAGCTCTTAAGGCACTTTGCAAAGGGGTCTTATTGTTATTTTCCTGATAGAAAAAGTGAGATACAGAGATATAATAAAGAAATCATGTCAATGGCTCATCAGCAAAGTTGGTGGCCAAACTCATAACCACTCATCATATTCGTGAAAAGGTAGGCAGGCCCGCTCTTCGCATGAAGTCACTTGATGAGCTAGGAGAGGTGGGAGCTTCACAAGAAAGGCAGTTTTCCAGGACACAATGGCTAGAGGAGAAGATTGAATACAGAATGGAGAAGAGACAAAGAAACCCTCAGGAAACAGAGGAGGGAGAGCAGGTAGAGGGACAGCTGCTGTGAGGAACAGGACATGGCTCATTTCAGGCCTGGCAATCAAGCAGGTCATTTTCTAGGTCTACAAAGAGGGGCCCCTTTCAGAGCTATTGTGGTAAGAGACATGGAAAAAGAGAATTCAGTGGAAAATTGAGATTTCTGCCTAATTAGTTGCCTGGCATTCATACTGCTTTTTTTCACAGAAAGCATCCACGTTTTTTGAATACTTGAAACACTTAAATGTAAAAAGTCACCACGGAGCATCCAGGGTCCTGCAGCTCTGCAGCATCCATCTCGTTGTCTTCAGCAATGTCCTCAGTGTGCGTGTCTCTCCCAGAGCATGTCACAAGATCGGTGGACCTGTTTATGTACAGCCAGACATGGGTAATGCTTCTTGTGGCTACCACATGCCTGTGCTTTGTGGGAGCAAGCCCCAGTAGTGATTCCAGCTTAGTCAGTATGAGACAAGTAAGAACACGTAACCAAGTTATTGATAGGTCAGATCCAACATAAGCAACATTTTCCTGAGAGTTAGTTCCTAAGCAGGCATTGCAGACACATACACTACTTTAAATAGCTAAATTTGGAGGACACTAGAAGCTTCAGAGAGCTGTGGTAATCTGGCTGGACTGTTGGTGCTCAGTCTTTGCTTTAGGTCTGAGGGTCACTGAGTTTGTTCTCAGCATCACGATTTACCCCCTGCTGATCCTTGTACAGGGTCTCATGCTGGCTCGCAGCATCAGGGACAGTGAAAGAGGCGGCCGCGCTCAAATTGGCATCATTGACAATGAGAAAGACTCCCCGGACCTCATGCAGATCATGAAGATGGTGCTGGGTGAGAGGCGTGGGGAGCTCCGAGATGCCATCCCGGATACAAAAGCAGATGAGCTGCAGAAAGCAAATGTCCGGCTATACCAGTAAGTCCGGAAAAGTTCTCGAAACCCTGTCCTTTCTCACAGTGAGCACTGTGAAGCCTGACTCTGCTTGATGCCTCTGTGTTCCAGCGTCTATGAGAAGGACAACGACCTGATGGTACAGGAGGTAGCCACCCGGCCCCTGACGCAGGATCTGCTCCAGCATGAGGTGAGAGAAAGCCATCAGCCTTTACAGTGAGAAAAGGATGGTGGGGCTTGAACAGCTGAACACTTATTTCAATGGGATACCCCATTTCGTGAAAATTACCAGCCCTTCCATCATTCAGGTTTATCAGGTGTCCTCTGAAAACAGGACAGTGTAGCCCTACCACAGCCTCAGTAGTAGCCAGTGGCCTACTGCAGCCTCAGTGGCCAAAGGTAGGTGATTCATTGAGGCTGTTCTAACAGGAGATGGCAAATTGACCCTCTCAGCCAAGGATGATATTAGCTTGGCAGTCAGAGTCAAGGAGAGCCGTGGGCCAAGAATAAATTCCAGATGGAAATAAGGCTTCTTAATACCCCATATCTGGGGATAGCCCTCCACCTGCAGAATTCAGGGCAAATGAATACTCTGCTCACAAAATCATGAAGATAGTTATCCTGCTGTAGCAAGTGGCTGGTCTCGGTGATGCACACTGGAAGGAGACTGCTTACAGACCCTCTGGCGAAAGGCTTTCAGAAAACAAAACCTTTCCTAATATCCTCCTGGCTGAATTTTGGCAGAGAATTGCTCATCCTTAACTCTCTGCAGCACAAACAAGCCTATTCCAAGCCAGTGTAGTGCTGCAAGGCTCCAGCTCCCTTATTCATGCTGGTGTCAGCCTTGTTAAATCTCAGTCTCCTTTTACAGGAATATGAAACTTTCATTCTTTTTTGTCAAAGTTCAGCCTGAAAAATGAGAAGCCTTTGGTCACACAGTTGTCTGTTTGAAGCACCAGCTCTCTGCAGTGGAGACAGGCTGCCTGGCAGCCACCTCATCTCCTTTGGGTTCAGGATTCTGCTGTGTTTCACAATGATTCAACACTTTCAGCTCCAGACTAGGAACACAGAATAGTCATGCAGATGTCTAACTCCGACTTTTCCTGCTCCTTTAGTAGCAGATTTGGCATAAATGAGCACCACCATCAGCAGCACTGAAGCACAGCAGGCTGAGGATTATATTTCAGCACTTTTCCTCCAGCCTTTTGGAGCTGGTGTTTGTCGGTTTGGGAACGTCTCTTATGAGATGGTAATGATGAGCGATGCTTAAGAAAAATACATATTTTAACTCATTATAGTTAAAGGTCAGCTCCCTGGGTCAGGTGTGCTTGCACTGTATGGTTGATGGTAGGTGTGGTCCATTTATGAACCATCCTGCGTTGCCTTTGCTAATGATTGCACCAGGGTTGAAGCTCTCTAAGGCAAGGAAATGAGCTAAACCAAAATCTAATCTGAATCTTCATGAAGGACCCAACCAGAGTAGGCTACAAACAAGGACCTTTGCCTGTGTGGAGTTTTTTACATCTGTTTTTTCTGTTTCACCTCAGGACTGCTATATTTTAGACCAAGGTGGTTTTAAGATTTATGTCTGGAGAGGAAAAGCCTCCAGCCTGGAAGAGAAAAAAGCAGCCTTCTCTCGAGCTGTGGTGAGTTGTAATATAGTGCAAACAGTGTCATGGGAGGTTAACTAAGTGCAAATCTGGATCTGACCACTAATTGCAATTAAGTGTAGGTCTTAAAGAGCTGGCCTGCGTAATAACAGAGAGAGAAGTTGCACGTCTAAGCAAGGCAAGATGACGCAAACACAAAATTGCTAGTCACCAAATTGCACAAGAACAAAGACCTGCCACTAAAACTAGGAGGAAATTTATAAAGAAAATGAAGTATAAAAGAAAATCTTCATTACTCAGTAAATGGTGGACTGCTGGCACTGTTGATTGGACACAGAGAATCAGCAGGGTCAAGATGGGATTAGACAAATTCATGGTCAACAGGTCCATAAACAGGTAATAAAGGGGCTTTTATATCATCTCTAACATCTATGACCCAATATTGTGGATGCTGAGGAGAGTGAAGGGATCAAACTGAAACCAGCCACCAAGCTCGTGTGTGCTCACTAAAGAGCATCTCTTAATGCCGCTGTTCCAGGCAGCATGGACCACTGCTTTGACCCTGAAACTCTCTTGTGTTCCCAACCAAAGGTAACATCTTGAGCAAGTCAGTGAGAAACTTGATCTGGGCTTTCTGTAAAAGCCAGACCTTTAATGTAGGTGCTACAAGCCTCAACCGCAAGTCCATTATCAGCAACATGTCCTTTTCACATCACCAATGGGTCTGGGCCCAGGTTCTGCATGTGAATTTGAAGGTGATACAAGGCTCTTCCAATGGGTAGAAAGAGATCTGTTAATAACTGCCATTAATTCAGATTGGCAAACCTGAGGCGAGACCAGGATTCATGTTGAGAAAGTGCGCATTAGCATAATGCCCTGGTGCTCCTCCAGATGAGCTACCATGAAATTATTTTCTGGCAGAACGTGCCTCAACACTTCTTTCCATAAAACATTAGCCTCAAGGGAGCCTGAGCAAGAAAGGCATTTAGTAGGTTTTTTTACAAGTTGACATGCTGAAGTGAAGACTACAAGGGATCATAGCTTTTATTTCGTTTACTCAGTTATGTGGATACCATAAACAGACTCATCTTCCATGAGCTCTTACTAGGATATACTGAACTTCAGCAGCTCCATCATCAGTAAGGTCTTACCTGGAGACATCCAGATTCAATACAGATTGCACCTATTGTCTTAGAGAAGAAAAGCTTAGAAAAACTTCACCTTAAAGCTTATCTTGCAGTGCTCTTTTCAAAAGCTTAGCTCAAATGCTTTATATTAGGCAATCAGCTCTTCAAATTCTGGCCCTGGGCTACACATGTAGAACAAAAGATATCTCTTTCTTTCAGTGCGGCAGTTGGGAGGGATGGGAGGACCATCTGCTCTGCTTTTCCCTGGAGGTAGTGTGTGGCTGTAGTATTTACAGCAGAAGATGAATGCTCAGAAGCCCACAGTCAGGCTCCTTCCCTGAACCATGACTGCAGGCACTGAACCTCCAGGTCATCCCAGGGCCTGCTGAGATAAACATAAGAGTAGTTCCCAGAACTGAACAATGACTTTGGTGTTGTGGCAGAACACAGATTAATTTTCTTCCAGGCACCTCTGCTGAAGTAGTCTTCTAACTCAATAGTAGCTCTATCGTAAAGAAATAATTTGGGTTTGGGGGAAAAAAGTTAAAAAACTAAAGCAGAGATTTGTGAGAATTTAGTCCTTTCAGAACACACATCATGCTGTGGGGTACTTAACTGACTCCATCCTTTCACTACCTTGCATGCCCTCTATCATAACACAGGAAGATCCGTCTTCCTGTTTAAGAAAGGAACAAAATGTTTGTAAAAAAGCAAAGAACTGAACTAGGCTCTTGGGTCATGGGCACACCGTATCACTGCTCCCTCCCCTTCACTCCTAGATCCATCACTAGAAGTCATCTACAGAACTGTCTGAGACAGAGAAGGAGGCTTTTCATGAGACCCACTGAGAGACATTTTCCTCAAGACTAAGGCGCTATGTAGAGATTAAGTTTAGGATCCAAATGACCTCAGCAGATCTGTAGGGATAGGGTGAAGTCCCTAAATACAAAAATAAACATGGCTATGTGTGAGAGCTTGTAGACACCTCCGTTTATAAGTCTGAATGCAAGTCTTGTGGTGAATACTGTCCTTGGTCATGCCACTGTGTTCAGTGAGGGATGTTCACTCTTTGAGATGCTTCAGGTCCACATCCCTCTTTATGTCTCTAAAAAGCTTGGTGTATCCCCGCTGATGTCCTTTTTCAAACCCACTAGGGTTTTATCCAAGCCAAAGGCTATCCTTCATCCATCAACATTGAAGTGATCAGTGATGGAGCAGAGTCAGCCATGTTTAAACAGCTTTTCCAGAGGTGGACAGAAAAGGATGAAACACAAGGACTGGGCAAAATCTACACTAGTGGCAAAATTGGTGAGCATGTTTGTCCTGACTTTGTCTTTCCTACCTGTGCTAAGCAACAGCTGAGGGAACATCATTCACATTAACTGCTTCCTGCCTTCAGTATTTTGAAAATCTAGTGCACATGCTTTCCATACCTTGTATTTTCCACCTTCTTCAGTAGATGCAAAGGATTCAGGAGCTGAAAAGCACTGAGAACTGCTGAGGCTTCTTATATGAACCAAACTACTACTTAATCCAAATGTAAATGTTGACAGAAGATCAATGAAAATTTGTATGCAAAATTTCATACTTTCAGAACTTTTTTATAAAGGACTGATGCTAAACCTGATGAGGAAGTGTTATACAACATTCTGCTTTCATTTACATTGGCATCCACCCAAGACCCTCCTGACATCAATGGAATTATTCTGTATTTACACCAGGTGTAAACGGTGCCTCAATTTATCACACTGCTGAAGTGAATATTACAATGCATTAACCCCAGAGAGTAAACAATACCAAAGAGAGAGAACTTGATGAATGATGGGACGGTGACAGAGATGCTGAATGTCTCCATCAATAATAGCCTGAGAGCTGCAAATCTCTTTCCCTTACAAGTTTTCTCCACCTCTGTCTCTCTGTGCTCTCCATAAATACTCTCTCTCCTTACCATAAGCTGGAAAAATGTAGCCATTTTATTTCTGAAAGCAACATTTTGGAAGGAATGAGGTATGTATGGATTTGGAAAACAATTATGAATTTTCAGTCAGAAGACAACTAGTATTTTTACTAGCCAGTTGTCACTGCAATGTGCATATGGCCAGTTGCCAACCTGTAACAGGTCAACACTGGAGCATATGAACTCTTGCATAATCCAAAATCAGTATTAGCTTACTAGTGGCAAGACTGGCTTCTTGCAACCGTAGACAAGGTTTTTCTCACATGTAAAACAGTGAGGGCATTTGTATGTTCTTGTTCATTCACTGGGTTCTTGTTTTTATTCTGCTGGTGCATGCAGCCAAGGTGGAGCAGGTGAAGTTTGACACCACTCAGCTCCATGCCAGACCGGAGCTCGCTGCTGAGCAGAGAATGGTAGATGATGCCTCCGGGGAGATAGAGGTGAGAGAGCTCCTTTTGCTGGCAGAGGATGCAGTAATCAGCGTTTCACACAGACCAGATGTATAGAGCTGTGATGCTGTGCCCACCTACCCTCCCCAAGTAAGCACAGCTGCAGCCAGAGCAAAGTGCTTGTGAACTCTAATGCATCAGTTACAGTAGCTCAGGGGCATTTCTTCTCCAACCTTTGACCAGTGGAGCAAAGCAGTCACCATGATGACTCCTCTCCTGCCATGAGTGTGGGCCAGGAAACTGATACAGTCAAACACTCTCTTGTTTAGGCCATATCAACCAAATTTGTATGGAGCAGAAGTCCCTCTCCCATTCTTGTGGCCTCCCATGGAAGATGGAACTGGCTGGGAGAGGGGCTGTGAGGGAGCTGGAGACTGCTTCTCGTTGAGGACCACTGACTGCTGAAGATCCATTAATGGCACATGTATTGTGACAGCCAGGAGAAAATGGACTTTGTCAGCAAGCACTTAGTCAAGCTGGGGGAACTGGCATCCAGGAGAGAGAGGAAGGGTTATCTTTCCAACTGAAGACCTGAACTTCAGTGGTCTGCTAGCAAAGGGGGGGTGCTCTGTCTTTACAGACCCCACTGCTGCTCAACAAAATGTTTCTTTCACTAGGTGTGGAGGATTGAGGACTTGCAAATGCAGCCGGTGAATCCCAAGACATATGGGCAGTTCTATGGAGGTGATTGCTACCTGGTCCTGTACACCTACTTGAGATCAGGCAGGCCTCACTATGTCCTCTACATGTGGCAGGTAGGTCAAACAGAAACAGTGATTGCGTTGTCTATAAGATCGAAACTGCAAGAAGTAATTGCACAAAAAATTTGCAACCCAAGCATTCAGAAGAACTCAGATACCCTTTGCTCCTCAGTTGTCCATTGCAAATATCCCAAGCTGTGCTTTCTGGGCAGCATGGACACTGAGCTCAAGAAGGCATCAGTCTGAGACCCAGCAGTGTCAGAAAAAGTGAAGGATATTTGGGCTTATAATGCTGAGGTCAAACCTTGCAGTCTTTCATATTGTCCCGTAGAGCCTCAGCTCCTGGAGCCCTGTGGGTATATAAATACCTCTGCTTTCCTTTTTAAAGCATTTTTTTCCTCTCCTAAGAGGCAGAGAGAAGCTTTGAAAATGGGATGCTAAAGTCTCCAAAACCAGGATACAAGTGAAATTTAAACATCTGGAAGATTTAACTCTGATCTCACGATATTATATGCAGGGCTTTGGATTGGCAAGATGTTACATTGTGCAGAGCTTTATACCCTGCATCTCATCAGAGTGCATGAGGCATCTCTCTGTCTTCCCCAGGGCCGTCATGCCTCTGTGGATGAAATCACTGCTTGTGCCCTTAATGCCATTGAGCTGGACAAGAAACATGGGGATGAGGCTGTGCAGGTGCGCGTGACAATGGGCAAGGAGCCCGCACACTTCCTGGCCATCTTCAAGGGCAAGCTGATCATTTACGAGGTAACACAGCTCTGTCCATGTGGGCAACGGGAGGTGCAAACACTAGTGTTGGCTTGGCAGTTGGAATGGAAATAGTCCAGAAAATGGGCTGATAATCAGGAATGACACTGCCAGGTCTGCATGGGCTGGCAGATGGAAGCGGTGGAACATTTCTACTACTTCCCAAGTGGCCTGAACACCATATGTGTAAACACAGTCCTGGACTGACACAGACTCAGCTGTCCACCCCTGAGCTCCAGTGTTAATGTGTGATATTCTTTCTAACTCTATCCCAAAATATTTTGCAGAGTTATAAGAAGGCAATTACAAATAACACTATCCAGAAAGGATATGCAAAATAGCTTACAAACTGTTACATGATTTGAATTGTCCCTGTCTGAATTAACTCCTAAGCCACTTTACTTGCTGCAGTGGCTGCTGACATCTGTGGTGGAGGCATTGCAAATGGCTGGGGAAGAGGGGGATTGTTCTCAGCATTGGTCCCACCACATAGCTTCCGTGGCAGATGTTCAGTGAGCCACACACAGCTGGAAATCTGAGTCCAGCTGCCTTTCCCTGTCTACATGGCAGATGCTTTGCAGGCAGTAAGATCTGCTCACATTGAACTTGAGCATCTCAGTGGGAGCTGGTCAAGGCTCAGAGTTAATCAGGGAGAAAAGTGGAAGTTATGCCATGTAAGTTTTATTCTGACCTGGAACCAACAGGTACTTGAATTTCCTTACCTGCTCTGTGCAGGACCATGTTCCATCATTACAGCTGCGAGCCCAACAGTCTTCTTCCTCCAATCAGTTGCACTCTGGATTTGATTGTCCTCCTTACCTCACAGTACCATCCTTCTCTCTGTTTTTTTGCAGGGTGGCATGAGCCGGGCTCAGAAAAGTGCACCCGAGCCGGCGGTTCGCCTCTTCCAGGTGAGAGGCACAGATGAGATGAACACAAAGGCCACAGAGGTGCCACCCAGGGCCTCCTCGCTCAATTCCAATGATGTCTTCCTGCTGACAACCAGCCAAGTCTGCTACCTGTGGTGTGGGAAGGTGAGACTGCAACGGGTCGAGGTGAAACAGCTTAAGGGAGCCAAAATTGCTGATGCTGGGCTTGAGCATCCTACCTCCACTGAGCTATGGAGGTATACCCTTAGGCAGGCAGCCCATTAATTCCAATGCAGGAAGGTGCAAGCTGGAGAAGTCTCCATATATGAAGGATTAGCAGTAACACAGCCTCCTCTGTACAGAAGTAACCTATGTTGGGGTTCACCTCATTTTAGATGTTCATAAAGCTTTCAGCTGAATAAAGCACTCCAGGTTCTTACAGCACCCCAGCTGTAACAAATTATCCAGGATTATAGCACATTCATTTATCATGTTTCAATTTCAGGATGAGAGAGATGGTATATGAAACCAAAGCAGAAGTGATGCCCAGAGAAGTTGCAAAGGCCCCATAATTTCAGGTGTTCCAGGTCAGGCTGGATGGAGCTTTGAGCAACCTGATCTAGTGAAAGATGTCCCTCCTCATGGCAGGGAGGTTGAATTAAATGATTTTTAAAGGTCCCTTAAGCCAAACCTTTCTATGAGTGTTGTCCTATATGCCATTGGCTGCACTGTATGCCCATTGAAGGACTAGAAATGTATTCTGAGTGACTAGCTTAGATGAGACCCTCAAAAGCATTCCAGCAGGTCTAAAACTCTCCAGAGGGGTGGGTAGAACCTAGCCAGCTTCTCTCCACAGATAAATTTTGCCAGTGTGTACCTAACTCCACCTCAACCTTCTGTCCTGAACACAGGGATGCAGTGGAGATGAGAGGGAGATGGCAAAAAGGGTAGCTGACATCGTTTCCAAGAGGGACAAGCACACTATTTTGGAAGGACAAGAGCCAGCAGAGTTCTGGGAAGCCTTAGGTGGCAAAGCACCTTATGCCAGTGAAAAGAGGTAAAAGTGACCTGCTTGTTTCTCCAGGTTTTGCCAGGCAACATTAAGCAAGGGATCAAAACTTTGATACTGTGTCCTCACTAAAGGGAGCACAAGGTTAGAGTATCACCAAAAGCTTGTTTGGAAACCACACTGAGATGTCTCTTTCCTAGATTTTGGTTCAGGCCTTCTGTGAAGTAGGAGCTGCAGGTCCAAACCCTGCTGAAAGGAGTGTGCTACATCCTCCTTTCCCACAGTAAATCCATTCCATAGCTTGCCATAAGAGCTACATGAACCACTTGCTCCATTTCTAGCCATTATTAGCTTTATGGGCAGCCCCATAAGATTCATGAAACTATATCTGCTTTTGAACAACCTGGATTTCCCCAGCCCTCTGGGCAGGTGACGGGTTCCTTTGCAATCAAGCAATGTGATGTGGCTTTCACCTCTCATCAGGCTCATCTCCACAATGAGAGAAGTGTTCTGCTTTTGCCTGGTTTTGGGTGGAGGAAAAGTTACCTTCAAAAATTGTTAGAATGGTCCAACAGTCCCCTGAGACCTGACACTGCTGATTTTCATGCCCTCAGATGAGTGTTGCCATATTCCCACCTCTTCCATCAAGGTCATGACAAGTAGTGGCATGTAAACCATGGGGAAAAGGTTTCCACCTCTCTTGTTTTTTCTTTCCCTGCTGCGCATGAGGAAGGTTTCAAGAGCAGATCACACAGTACCAGCCTCGCCTCTTCGAGTGCTCCAACCAGACGGGCCGATTCATCATGACAGAGGTGGTGGGTTTCTGCCAGGAAGACCTGGATGAAGATGATGTTATGCTGCTAGACACATGGGAAGAGGTCAGCACAGAACCCCCCTCCCCTTCTCCCCAGACACTTTCTGACAGGTTATGGCTCAATTGGTTTGAATCCAACATTCAGTGTGAAATCAAGGGCAACATGCCTTCTGTCCCATCTCCAAACACTTCATGATGCTCAGTCAAGCAAGCAGGTGTATGTCCAGTCCTTCTCACCCAGGTACAAAACATGTGAGTAAGGTAGCATTGCTCGCCTTGCTTGAGAAAGGAGGATACTGAGGCACCTGGTCCATGCCCTGCTCCAAGGTGAGAAGAGCTGGACATGCTCCAGTCTTTGCCAGCTCATACAAGGGGGTGGCACCCAGAAGCCCTCCCCTTCATTTTCTAGCACCAATGGTGACAATGTGCTTTAGGCTGTTGGAAAATGTCTCAGAGGAGTTTGCTTACTGAGTTAGAGTTTTGGCCCATGCAAGGATGGGATTTAGCTACCTTGAAATGTACAAGAGCTGTCTCCTGAAATATTTATACTTTATGCATGTCTCAAAAGCAAAATGTTTCTTGGATGGGAGTAAATCTGGGATCATAATCCCAGGGGATTATTGGGACACAGCCTTTTCAGTCTTATTTCTGCTCCAGTTGGCAGGGAAGAATAAACAGCCGTATCTGCACAGGTCCTAAGTACTCACTGGACTTCAATACCTTCTCTCCTTGCAGATTTTCCTTTGGGTTGGCAAAGCCTCCAACACATATGAGAGGAATGAGGCAATTGCCTCAGCTAAGGAGTATCTCAAGACCCATCCAGCAGGGAGAGACTTGGCAACTCCAATAATACTGGTGAAGCAGGGCTATGAACCCCTCAACTTCACAGGATGGTTCAATGCTTGGGACCCCTACAAATGGAGTGTAAGTTTCTAGAAAAGCCCTGCGGTGTGCACACATACTCAGGGGTGGTTAAAGGGTGTTATTGTCAGTGAACATATCCTTGATGCTGCACAGAGCAAAACCGTGCTATGACACCTTGTCAGCCTGGGGTCATTCAGCCTGGAGAAGAGAAGGCTCTGGGGATTGCTTAGAGCAGCTTCCAGTGCCTAAAGGGGCTGATAAGAAATCTGAAGAGGGACTTTTGAAAAGGACATGGGGTGATGATAGAACAAGGGGGAATGGCTTTAAACCAACAGAGGGGAGATTGAGATGAGACCTTAGGAAGAAGTTCTTCCCTGTGAGTGTGACAAGGCCCTGGCACACGTTGCCCAGAGAAGCTGTGGCTGCCCCATCCCTGGCAGTGTTCAAGGCCAGGTTGGACAGGGCTTGGAGCAACCTGGTCTAGTGGAAGGTGTCCCTCACAATGGCAGGGGTTTGGAACTGGGTGATCTTTAACATCCCTTCCAACCCAAACCATTCTGTGATTCTATGTCCTGAGCTTCATGGCTTCCTGGTGCTGCTACCTGAGCAGCTTTTATTCCTTTACCAGCAAAAACTACCTGTTTGGTGAAACCAATATTTCTGTAAATATACATAAATGTGCTTGAATTCACAATATTCACATTTTTATTTGAAAAACCAATTAGGTTCCAAATCAGGTTTGTGATTTCAACAGAAAATGTGTTGGGACTGCTAGTAGTAAAATCTTCAGAGTGAAAACAGAAGCATCATAGAGAAAACTAAAAAAATAAAAAATAAAGAATACATTTTTCAAAATGCAGCCACATAAAAAATGTTATGACCCAGCTTTAAGGGCAAACTCTGGTGAAATTAAAGATGTGAGCAGACAGGCCTCATGTTCAGGTTTGCAGACTACCCGTCAGAGCCAAGGAGCTCCTGAGCGAGGTCACCCTTGCTCCCTACATACATACAAACCTTCTTCTTCTCAAAAGCTGATTTACAAATAATAGCTCTTTGCTATGTAGAAATGGAAACCTGCCCCAGGAGATGCCTGGGAAAAAAAGAAATCCTTTCTCGCCTCTTTCAAACTCATGGGCTTCAAATCATTTCAGGAGTATAATGTGGAGCAGAGATCTGTTCATGTGGCCAGTGCATAAGGCTGCACCATGCAGTGTCTCCGACCCTGGCTATGCGCATAGCTGGGGAGAGGAAGAAGTGATGCACTTAAATCCATGCAGACCATCCACCAGCCAGTCCAGCCTGCTGGGGACTATGCTGCAGCACAGCATGTATTGGGAATAAAGGACAATCCTGGGCGGGCTTTAGTGTTTGACAGCCAGAGTAGTGGTTCATACAAACAGGCAGGTGGAAACAATGGTGCCAGGCTGTGCACCTAAATTCCTTCCACCTGATGGCACTGGTGTGAGTGACTTAAATGAAAAAGGCAGCTAGCTGATGGGCAGTTGAGAAAAGCCCAGCTCCCAGGTGGTGTATTCTGAGAGCCTTTCCCGGTAGGCTGCTGCTGTTTGTCCCTTCTCTCTCCTGGTGTTTTCAATGAACATCAGTGGTCAAACAGTTCATATTTTCTAGTTGCCCAGAGGGCTGTGAGTGAAGTCCCATGCTGGATCCTGCAGTTGGGACAGCCAGGGCAACAGCACAAAGGTCCTCAGGGGACTTCACGCTGTAGTAAGACTCATAAGAGATATTTTATTTCCCCTAGCTTGGTTTGCATTGTCTGTCTTTGCAGCCAGTATGGTGGTAGAGAGCCTGTCTTGATAGCCAGATTTGGACAGATAAGACAGCAACTCCCAAAGCAACAACCCTTAAAACAACATTGATGCTTAGAACAAAGGTCAAAACTTGGAGGTTTTTTCCTGAGGAACTGCTGAAAAACAAGGATACAGCTCATAAAATATGTGCCTCTAAAAATATCCCCTGTAGGCAGCTTCAGCAACTACAGACAAGCAATCCAAACTGTTGACATCGCAGAAACATCTGGTGTGTGTGTGTTCATTGCTCAGTTTTGGGTCTAAATCTGTTTGCTCTGCAGCCCATGTGTTTATGTTGTTTTCTTCTTGTTGGGGAACTTTGTTGGATGATTCTGCTAAGAACTGACATCTCCTGGCTGCTTAGGAAAACACAGTCAAGAGCTTTGCCAATGTATTTAGTCTATTCCTTTTGCAGGAAATAAAGGGTAGCTGGTAATACATGACACCAAATTATAAGAAGTCAGGGATTGAGACTTTAAAAAAAACTGTTGCCTTAGCTGAATGAATCACAGAAGGGGGAAAAAGGAAAAATGTTATAAACCAGATTTTCATCCTTTACAAGATTCATTTAAAATTTAAAAAATGTAAATCCAGCATTAAATATGATTTGATTTTCCTTCTCCTCTCTGAAGTCTTTACATTTCCTGTTTTCACCTCTTATTGTTTAACTGCAAAGGCTAAAGTCCATTTGCTTCTCTGTTTTCAAGTGAAAGCTCAGATTTTGGCACAGTCTCCTGATCCCAGGAGCTGGGGTTTGCATAAGGCACCAGGTGGCATCTCAGTGGGCACCACTGGGCTTTAAATTCATACAGTCTCCTGACCCTGTTAGAGAACAGGAGCATGTGCTAACTAAAGGCGGCCTGTGTTTCCTACAACTCTCTTAACCTTTAGGATGGCAAGTCCTATGAGGAGATGAAGAACAGCTTAGGAGACATGTCGGCTATATCCGAGATCAAAGTGGTGAGTTGCTTCTTGACTACATGGGTGGGAAACACCTGGGTTTAACCACCACCGCGTGCCCCAGCCTGTTCGCACAAAGGAGAGGACATAACGATCAGAGCAGGCATGGGGACCTCAGGCTGTCAGGATCAGAGCTGTGCTCCTCTGTGGAAAGCAAAAGGAGATGTGATTAATAACCCATAAATACACACAGATCTCGTGGGTCTTTTCCAGGCCTGTGAGCAGGAGATTGACCAGCTGTTTTCTAAGCTACGCATGCGAATAAAAGTGTGTGCAGCTACGACAGTGAGCAGTTAAATGTTTTATGAGTAGTTTGCAGTGGTCGTGTCCCTGAGACTCCGGACAAGTGACCCCTGCTCGAGAAGGACATACCCAATGTGAGATAGAGAGCACAGAGGAAAGAAGGTCCCAACAGTCCCAACACAACTGTCATACAAGATCAATCCTGCCCTGGAAAAGGGCAGGAGAAAGGCTGTAAGGAAGTGGCAGCAGCTTTGAATAAGGAGAGATTGCAAATCAGGGAGGGGTATGCAGGTAGTTTAGAAGTTTTAGACATGGTAGATATCTAATCTCGCCTTCTGTCCTCCCACATGCAACTTACCTGCTGTTATCTTTAGAAGAATTGAGACTACAGTCTCATTCTTCTCAACATTTAACTTACATATATCTAAGTAGATATAACACAGTTAACTTAAGATACCATAAGTATCTTCAGTTATATCTAAGAGCTCTTATCAGTGCTGTGTTTTTAGCACTCCTAACATCAAGTTTTAACACTTGGAGGGGCTGAACTAATGTCTTAGTTTATACTTTCTCCTTGCTGCTTTGGAGTAACAGGCCAAGTGTTACTGATAGTCCGTGCTAGAAAGCGTCCCTCCAACCCCAACAGAGAGAAAGATCCTGGGACAACCCCCAACTTGATCTGCCAGAGCTTCTTGTCTTGATATGTTTTCCTCCATTTCATTTGGCAGGACCTTAACAACATCAGCCTGAACAAGAGCACCCTCAGCACGACCAGCTTGGCAGGTTCAAGTACGGCAAATGCTTCTCCAGAGTATAAATCACACTTCAACCACAATGACAGCAACAGCTACAGCAATAGCAGCAACTACAACAGTGACAGGAGCCCTTCTCTGGTGCCCAATGGTGAAGGAAATTATTCCCGAGAGGTGCTGATGAACAGGGCAGTTGATGAACTTCCAGAAGGCGTGGATCCCACTAAAAAAGAGGTGACAGCCTTGCTGGTTTGATGCCTTTGTAGCTTAACTGGGCGCTTAGTCATTGGCTAAGTGCATTAGTACTTTAGACTAGTAAGTCCTTCTTTAGGCTTAAGGAGATACTAACTAGACACAGATCTCATCAAAAAGTAAGAGCTTCATGAGAGAGGAAATCATGGTAGTTTTACTGTGGCTTAAGTGTTTCTAATTTTTTAATGACAGAAAAATTAATTTTAAGTAGTCATTTTAAAAAATATTTTCTTCTGATAGAATTTTATTTTTGCAGCCCAGCCTCTGTCCTTGGAGGGACAGAGGATCCAAAAGACAGTTCCCACAAGACAAGGTGACACAGCTGAGAGTGAAGCTGGGATTTGCATTCTGCTTGGGCTGTGGGTGTTAGTTTTCATTTGAAACTCCTTCAGGAAGGGACCATTCTGTCTTTGGTTGTTTGGTTTTTTTTTTGTCATAAAGCTTGCATTTTGGCAAATCCCATCCAGGGACAGGGAGGAATGCCAGGTCTCAGATTTCTGATCAGCCCAAGGTTTTCAGCAACTTCTGTAGCTGAGTCCAAGCAAGCTGATGGGAGAGACACAAGGGGTTGATTCCCTCTACTCTCTACAACCCATGTTTGACTGATGTCTTGCCCCAACAGATCTCCTGGCAAAGGCCAACACCCTCAGCTAGAGAGCTGAGCAGCAGCTCTGCCCCACGGCAATGCCCATGGATGTATTTCAGCTGGGCTGTACATGAGTGCTATCTTCTGCCCAAATCCCAGGGAAAATGCAACTTCTGTTTCCCACAGGGTCTTTCTCAGTATCAGTGATGAGCCTGCTATCTACAAACCTCTCTCTCTTTCCAACAATGGGAGTGAACATTTCCAGTGGAGTATCTGGGGGAAGGGACTGAGCAAGGGGGGGGATGCTTTCACTGTGAATCACTGCCTAATAAACCACCCACAACCTTGGCTAGCAGAACTTCTCCCATGCACCAGGAATTGTCCTGGCCTCAGTGTGATTAAGTGGAGGCCAAGTTCCAGCCAGAACATGCTAACCCTCAAAACCAGATCATCCCTTTGGGCTGGTGGGCTTTTATTCCCCTGGTGCTTTGAGAAGTGGGATGAGGAACAGTTGATGGGTTCCACTTCCCACCACAAGGACAGGAGCTGTTGGCCTGGAGTCAGAGGTCAGAGATGGCACAGTGAGGAGGGGATGCAGCTGATTGAGGTGTCCCAGCCTCTGCAAAAGCCAAAGCTGACCTGTCCTTGCTCTCTCCTCCCCCTGCAGTACTATCTCTCTGATGCTGATTTCTATGACATCTTTGGGAAGTCCAAGGACGAGTTCTACCAGATGCCCAAATGGAAGCAGCAGAATGAGAAGAAGCAGTATGGACTCTTCTGAGACCGCAGGGGCCATCTGGCATCCAGTGACTCTGGGACCAAACCTTGCTTTCTTAGGAGCTGCAGGGAAGAAGTACAGACATTTGCTCAATGAACCCAACCCAACATCTCAATCAGGCCCATCTCAATGCAGTTATTCCAACAGCCACTGTGCAGGGGATGGCTCCTTTCTCCCACAAACCTTGAATCCAAGGAGGCAAAACCTTTTGCAGGAATGACTTTGCAGGATGATTTTGCCTCTTTTTGACACTTTATTGCTGATAGCCATGAAGACAAGTGTGTGTCACACAATCATATTGTAGCCTCTTCTCTCCCTTTTGCAAATTGCCACATGCACAAGGTCATGATCTTCCTTCATTTGTAGAAGTTTAAAATTATGCAAGACAAAGGCCACTTGCAGCTGCTACATGAATTCTGGATTGGGAGAGGAGGGGGAAGCCCTAGGAGGACAGAGGGGGAGCCTTGAGATCAGGAGAAAGGTAATGGAGTAGCCAGATATGTGGTGGTGTAGCCCATGGAGTGACGCCAGACAGTTCTGACCCTTCTAACCTCGCAGAAAAGCTATTCACCAAAGAACAGCAAGAAGCAGTTGTAGACTAAAATGCATTGCCCAGTGCAGGTAAAATGAACAAGAACCTGGCTTGGAAAAAAAAAACACTTATTAAGAGCATATTTATCAGGTGATCTTTTTCAAAAGGATGATGAGACTAAGGGCTAGACACAGCTGTTGTTGGGTTTGACTGCCAGACAAGACTGTATTTTCCTCTCATTCAGACAGCATCTCCAATCTCATCTGTCCTCCCTGAGCACAATCAGGTGAAAAGAGTCCACCTGCCCACAGGCTTGGCTTGGGAAAGCAGGGAGGGTTTGGGGTATGACCTGAGGCAGAGTATGTCCCACTGAAGGTTTTATCAGGGCTCCATGTCTGTGATGAGAGCTCATTCTACACTGTCAGCTTAGCCTAACTGGGGAGGGCAGGGGGAAATATGAGCGATCAGTGACTAAGGGACACAACTATAAACTAAAAGAAGAAACACATATGTTTAAGAATTTGGAAGATGTGGGTTTGCAGCTTTACTCCATTCCCAACCTGATCAGTGATTGCTAATAAACAGCCAGCAGCAGCACTCTGAGTGTCTTCGATCAGCATGTGGGCAGGATGGCAGTAGGTAAAAGCTCTGCAGGGCCAGAGATCCTTCAAACACCTGGTCTTTAGTAGAATTTGGATTTTTTTTTTGAAAAGTGAAAAACAAACTGAGGAGCTTTTGAACCCCATCTGTTCCTGAACACCATAGCCAGGACCATTTGTCCCCCCATGCCCATATACCCTGCTCCTGAAAACCCACGATGTTCATGAAATGGACCTGCCCGAACCTTTGCAGGTGATGGGGTCTTCTGGATAGATCTGTGTGTTTAAGATTTGATAGTCATTTCAAATTACCTCCATGCTCCTGCCACCACTTGTCCAATTTCCGCTTGAGGGTCCAGCCGGAAACCCACTGAATCCTGCACCCCACCCCATGAAGAATAAGGTAAGGGTCAGAGACACAAATGAGCCAAGTTACCTGCATGATTGCTCCTGCTGTGTCCACACTAGATACATTCACTGCCCATTATCCCTATTTCAGTTGCTATTGCCACTGATGGAAGCAACAATATTTGCATCACCCCTCTGCGGCATGCTCCTGCCAGCTCCCAAATTAACGAATTGCATGTGCTTCTCCGTAAGTGCCACCTATCAGCCCTGGGTGTGGGACTAATGATCATCATGTAATCAAATGGAGATGAGCAGAAATAGAGTCGGGTTTTGGAGATCAGGCCAGTTTGCTACAAATGGCTTTAATTCCTGCTGCCACAATGCTCACCAACGCTTGAGAGAAGCGCTTCTGCCAGGACTTGGAAACCAGAATGGGATTTTGCAGATAATAGAGCCTTCTGGTATTTGGACCTGTGTAAACTGCTGCTGTTCTCTCCTCGTTGGGAGACTTGTTTTTACTCTCTGCCTCTGATTTCTAAAGGAAGGATTCTCACCCACATTCTCCTTTTCATGCCACTGGCTGCTTTTGTTGTGGTGTCTGGTGGGCCATGTCCTATTTCTGCTGCTCTTTACACCAGAGCTCTTCCTTATAATGGGGCTCCAGAAATTCCTAATCTACTCAGAGATGACATCCTATGATAACAGCATGGACCATGCTCCTTCCTTTGGGGAGAAAGGAGACCTCGCAGCATTATCTATCCTGCTCTGGTTCATTCCGTCTCCATCACAGCTACTTTCCACCTGCCACCAGTAGTTTTCCCCCAGCTGTGCCTACCTGATGAGGGATGTTCTCTTTTCCCACCGATCTTGCCTACTTTTATGTAAGTAAGTGCACAACAAGCAAACTCCTGGCCTCTCTGTGTTGTCTATATAAGCCCACTCTGGCCCTGGATAGTGTGGTCTTGCCCCACATCTCTCTCCACTCCCTGTCCCCCACTTCTCTGGTACTGACTACAGCAGCCAGCTGAGGGCTCGTTTAGCTCAATAATCCATTGAAGTCTAATCCTGCAACACCAAACCACGAATAATTTGCTCTCAGTCAGCTCAGCAGGTTAATCTGACTCACCCTGAGTAGGAGTCAAGGATGCTCCTGCCTTGGCCTTCAAATGGGTCTCTTGATACACATGCCCCATCCCAGAGGTGAGCTGAGAGAGAGCCCCTGGCACTGCAGGACACCCTGTTCAGCCTTTGTGGCTTCTGCCACTCTTGAACTCTTGGTTGTTAATTCAATATGAACCTTTGAGTTGTGGGTATAATTCACATTTAATCTGGCAACGGTTTACAACATCACACAATACTGTAGTGAAGAGGGAACTTCAGGGTGTCCGGCAAGGAAAACTGCAGCATAAGAAACTCCAGGTAGGACTAAATGAAACCCAGTTTTGCTGTGGACCCAAGAACTACGAAATCCAGGCTATTCTGGACTCAGAAATAAGTGGGAAATGGAATAGATTTAAAGGGACATTAACCTCTTTGACAGCAGCCTGTCCTCTCCACCACTGGGCATGGAAAACCCCAGAAAGACTGATAGCTTGAAAAACTTAAGCAGGTCTTGTCTCCAACTTCATGTGTGCTGCATTCAATTAAGACAAGGCAAATAGTGACAAGTAATTGGATTTTTCCAGATTGTTTTACTTTTAATATTCTAACATACTGTTAGTAACATAGTTGGCACTTCAAAATATATATTATTTTATTTCAACAATATTCCCTTAACTTTGTACTTGAAGAAAAATCACTTGTTGCCATAAATACTCTGTTGCTGTTCAAAACACTGTTGTCTGTCTGTGCTAGGTTACCTCTACAGTGCAGGTGGGACAGGCTAACATTTACAACAGCTCCTACCACCACTTCCTCTGTGTTAAAAACTTATGTTTTTCTATAAAAACACAAACGAAGAAAGTTCTACTGCATTTCAAAAAAAGCCCTATGGTCAGTTGAGCACATTTCTACTGACACTGACAAAAGACATTCTCTGAGGTCCCTTTGAGCGGGTTTCGCTTTGGGTTAGAGGGAATTCTGCAGTTCGGCAGCTTCTTTCTCCTTCAGAGGAGCAGAGCGAGGCTGTGATTGCAAAGAGCCCTGGCCGAGAGCCAGGCACACAGGCAGAGTAGTGTTCATGTATTTTTCATTATAATACAAAAGGGAAGCAGAGTTATGTAACGTGGGGCTTTGTAGTGCAGCTCTCTTTTTAAATCTGTAACAGGAAAGAGGGGAATCGAGTCCCCGTTTAAGACTTCATACGGTGAAACACAGCTGACATCTGAAGCTGCAAGAAGTCACCTGGCATCTGGCCACCGATGTCAGCGGTAGGGTGGGTGTTTTCTTGCACAGATGCTTTGTCCAGATGTCTGACCAAACCCAACCCAAGAGCTGTATTTTGCTCAAAAGGAGTTCCTATCCTCTCATTAAAAGCAAAATTTAAAAAAATCATACACTAAGTGAACTAAAACCACAGCTGGATTGGTCAAACAGGTACAAAAGGATTAATCTCAACAGCAGCATCAGTATGTTTCCAGCATACAGAAGGAAGAAGGTTGATGGCTATCTCACATCAGGGGTCCTGTGGAGCACCACGGGCTGCTCCAGAGAATGTGCTGGGGATTTGATGGGACCCTGACATTGGCAGACTTCACATGCTGAATTCCTTCTACATCAATAAGGAGGTTCACTGTGAAAGAGCTGAGATGCTAATCACAGTCCTCAATATTGATGTACACAAAAAGGGTGGAGGAGGAGTACGGGTCTCCATTCTTAGTTAGAAGATGGATGTGGCGGTAACCTGGAAGCAGAGAGACAGATGGAAAGTGGCCTTTAGTCCAGCTGGATAAATATTTGGTAACATTTGCCAAGACTCTGCAAAAACATCTCCTCTGTCTCAGAGCATTTTGCTCTCAGTACCACCCAGAACAGGTAGGTCTGAGAGGCATGGCTCTGAGCGTTGGTAATGATGTACTGTGTGCAACGCCACTGGTGACAAGGGGCTCCCTTCCCCATAGACAGTGTTAACAGCTGCCCAATAAACCGTTCATCATTTTGCCCATATCCCAGAGAGGGGACCTATTCTGACCTGAGGTGTGATGGATGTGGATCACTCCTCTGGGACACTGGAGCTTCCCAAAGGCTCACTGTTGTGAGGAACAGGGAATAGGGCCTTACCTTGCTTCAGACTGGTGAAGGGAAGGGTGTACTGCCCAATGAAGTCATTCTTGGTCGACATGTCAAAGTCTTCCACCACAAACCGGACCAGGGCAAGTGCAGGGATCTCTATGTCAAATGTAAACTCTTCATCCCATTTTGGGTTAAAGCCTGGGCAATATACACAAGAATGATGGTCAGAGCTTTTGACAAACAAGGAAAGAAGCAAGAGATGCTCACAAGCAAGGATGGCAGCCAGAGATGCTTGCAAATGGATGGAGACTTTGCCTGACTGAAGCCAAAGGTCATGGCAGGGGCTGAGAGCATTGTTCCCAGCTCTGATACTGATTTCCTACCTGGTATTAATAAATCTTAGCTTAGGCTACTCACTGCAGACCTCAGCATCACAGTCCCAGAAGGCAATGAGAAGCAGGAGGGAGGTGAACTCAGCTCTGCTCTACATGTTCTCAGTGGCTGATATATGGATGTCTCTGGTTGCCACTGGACCACCTGCAAACTTTTGCAGCCCTAAACCAGAGAAGAGCAGAAAGAAGAACTGTGCCTTCGTGTTGTAACAGCCTCACTGAGTGCTGGAGTACATCCAACAGTCACTACACAGGGCCTCAGTTTCCCTATCTGCAAGAAAGGTTTACGATTACAAAAGCATCATCAAGTCTATGGACAAAATGTTTTATGTCTCCTTGTGTAAGGGCAGTGACTGAGACAGCCAGATGAGCCCTACTTCTGTTATGGATAAGGATCTTGCGGTCCAGACTCACAAAGCAAACAATACCAGAGACTGTCGCATCAGGTGGGAGTTGAAGAACAAGCTCAATGCTCTCTCTCCAGGTCACAGTGGGTGCTCTCTGTAGTGTCCATAAACCACTCCCCAGAAACA
The DNA here is from genome assembly GCF_034315485.1 of Pezoporus occidentalis. NCBI lineage: Eukaryota > Metazoa > Chordata > Aves > Psittaciformes > Psittacidae > Pezoporus > Pezoporus occidentalis. The sequence continues at coordinate 1,242,613 of NW_026914180.1, forward strand.
AACAGGAGAGGACACCCTGTTTGAAACCCTCCTGGCATCAGCCCAAGAACAGCAAAATGTCAGCTGTTCTTAGAGGATTTGTAGTTGATTCTGCAGGAAGCAGGGATCTTTCAGCTGGCCCTGAAGATGCTGAGATGGGCCTGTGGACAGTCCCATAGCAAAATACCTACGCTGGTGCAATTTATTTGGACTTTCATATGATTAAATTAACTGGACTGTTCAGAAAACACACATCTGCTCCTTACCCCCTTCATCTTTGGGGAAAAAACAGTGTTGCTGATTCCATGGGAGCAGAAATCATGAAAGTCAAGGGAAAGGCATCAGCCCTAGGACAGTAGTTTCACTGTACTGATCCTCTAGGGAGGATTTTCAACTCAGAGCTTTGATGGGATGCTTAGAGCTGCTGAGCCAGCAGGTTTCCACAGCTTCTCGAGTTCCACAGCTGCTCTGCTATGACCTGATCTATGACCATAGACCCTTCTCTGGTCCCACTAACACAGAATCATAGAATCATGGAATCATTTAGGTTGGAAAAGACCCTTAAGACTAAGTCCAACCATAGAACATCAAACCAGGTGAACTGCTGAAGCATGGTCACATATCTGAAACCTCAGCCCATGAAACACAACCCCCTCACTGCAGCTGCCCCTTTCCAACACTAATGTTTTCATTGTTTGATTCACTTTCCATTGAGCAACACTCCCTCCAGCATCACCCCAGTATCACTGCAGCCAACCAGGGACTGGCCGTGGGGCAGGGTGTGCTGAGCAGCCCTATGGAACAGGCCTGGCAGGTCTGAAACATTCCCTACGCAGCTTTCACTCGAGGCATTATAAAAATCATTATAGGTAACGGAAATGGCCATGAGCTTTAGGAGCCAGGCCAGATTTACTCAAACAGGAAAGAGGAAAAGGGAAACATTGTTAGCAGGGAGGAAAATATGCATTGGCTTTCTAGCACTTGGCTCTTACTCCACGCGGAACAGCAGTGTGTGTGTGTACCTGTGTGTTTGTTAGCAGGAGGGTAATGACTGATTTCTCAGACCCCTACTGCCTCGCTGCTCTCCCAGGAGAGAGCTGAACTTGCCCTCTGCAAACTCAGAAGGCCCCAGTATTCACTGCACAGAGAGAAATCCCCACCATGTTTGAGTGAGGACAAATGGCCTACAGGGAAGTGCAATGTCTGTGAGATCTCTGAGGTCAGCGGTGGGTAAGGCTGGCTCCTTGGAGGTGTGAGCTTATGGCTTTCATCCCTCACCTGTAATATTGCTGTGATGTGTGTTAATTTGTGCCACTTTGGGCAAAAGAATGAGCAGATGCAGTGTCCCTGCCTTGTGAGGGGGCTCTGAGTTAAAGGAAATGCTCTCCTTTTGTTCAGAGAAGATGTCAAGTTTTCAAGGCTAAGGTTATTATTGCCATCTTCCACTACTCCCTTACAGAGAAGATAGAGCCATGCTTTTACAGATGTACAGCAAAAGCTTAATGCATAATAAGCACAAATTGCAACAGCGAAATTCCTGCTTAAGCATAGGGATATCTTATTTTATCATGAGGTCGGTCAAAGACGGGATCACTTGAGAAAGCCCAGACAGTCTGAGGAACCCCCATCCTTTCAGATACTCAAAATTCACCTGGGCAATGCTCCGAGCAACTTGAGTTAGCATCTTTTGTGAGTTTGTGACACTGCCTAGTGTGGGGAGGCTTGGGTGCACCTGAGCAAGCCTGGCCACAGGGCAGTAGTCTTGGCAAGGAACACTTTGCTACATAAAATAAAAGGTTTACTGCCCCATGGGAGCACTGCATGGAACAAAACCCCTTACCATTGTTTTCAATGACCTTGGTCTGTTTCTTGTTGTTATCCTGCTGGACACCGTGGATCTCTATTGTTACCTTAGGATCAACGATGGAGTTTTTGCTTTTGTTCACCTTGGGCAGCTGCTGACCAGAGATGATCTGTGGAAGAAACAGAGGAGGAGGTCAGGTCATCATTAGGAGAGGGGGCTCCCTGGCCCACTCCCTTCTCCAGGAGTGCAGGACCTGCTGCAACACGCTGTTGCTGATCTTTCAGAGTGAGTGACATCCTTCAGATGAAGTTGTCATGAGCCAAAGCACCTTAGCAACACTGCTCCAGCCCAGCCAGCTGGCTAAGAGATGCAATTTTCTAACTGTCCCCACAGCGGTTAGATGATACTTGTAAACAAGAGTGGTGACTGTTGAGTGCATGTCTGCCTTATGTTTGTGTAATGACAGTGAATATTGTCATTAACCTCTCCTATCGCCAAACATTAAATATGTAAGTCTCTGAGGATGAAAGCCCATGCAGGACTGAAGCAGAAACCCAGTAGTGGGAAATTAGTAGGGCTGGGATACAGCTGGCCAGGAGAAGGAGAAGGTATAACCTACATGCCCCCCCCCCCCCCGAAGGTGGATGCTACTGAGACAGTTTCCAACTTCTATTCTTACTTTAAGCAGAAGTTTCTTCTTTGTCCCCCATGTTCCTTCTGTGATGGATTTTGGATTGAATTTGGTTTGCTCATCCCGGAGGAATTCCGGCTTTAAGACGTACCCAGAAAACCCATTGTCCTGGAATCGACCCTGATAGACATCCATTTCTGTGCCTGCTGTCTGGAAATTTAGGGCAACTGCAACATGAATAGATAAATACAGTCACTTTCAGATAAATCAATGGTAATCTTTTTATACTAATTCTGTTCACATGAAATTGCACTTCATGGACATAAATATTTGCTTTTCCACACTTCAAAGAACAGTGATAAACTCTGACCCTCACAGCCTGCTACCACAGAGGACTTCTTGCAGAGACGTTAGAGGCAGGAGGAGCCATTACAGCCATCTCATTTGTCCTCCTGCCTTCAACAGGATCAAAAAGTGTCCTATATTGAATTTATGTCACCTGGTTGAGCAACTGCATGTTTTAGATAAACCTATTTATTTCTGTGCTAAAGGGGTTATCTCCTGCAGTGAAGCCAGGAAATCCTTCTCAGATTGTTTCTCTGGATACTTAGCCTCATTATAAAACCTCCTTTCCAGCCCAGATATGCTTATTTTCATTTGCCATCCTGAGGGACATTGATGCCTCTGTTGGTTAGACCACAGAGTTCTTCATGTTTGAACTCTTTGTGTAGAAGTACAGAAGCTGTGACCAAAATAGATATACAGAAAAGGCTCTCCTAACAGTTTTGAGGTGGGCCAGAAAATGGTCTATGAAAAGTCATTGAGCATTGGCTGAAGGGCTGACCTCTCCCAGTGACCACTGAGCCTCTCTGCCTGCAAAGGGCTTGAGATCACACTTCTACATCAATTGAAGCCCCTCCATAGCCAGGCCATGGGTGAGCCAGCCTGGGTGACCCTCTCTGGCATCCCACTTGCACCCACCGATCTGGCAGCCGACGTTCCACAAGTCAATGGGGTTGTAGTTGGAAGAATCTGTCCTCCAGCCTGCAGGGTAGATCCGGCTCAGGTGCCTGACATTGTGATGAATAAAACTGGTTGCTATGGAAAAAAATAGAAGAAAATGGCTCTTTTAGTGAAGGCAGCTAATTTTGTCTCCTCTTGTTATAGAATCATAGAATCATAGAATAGTTAGGGTTGGAAGGGACCTTAAGATCATCTAGTTCCATCCCCCCTGCCATGGGCTGGGACACCTCACACTAAACCACCTCACCCAAGGCTCTGCCCAACCTGGCCTTGAACACCGCCAAGGATGGAGCATTCACAGCCTCCCTGGGCAACCCATTCCAGTGCCTCATCACCCTTACAGCATGAACTTCTTCCTTATATCCAATCTAAACTGCCCCTGTTTAAGTTTTAACCCATTACCCCTTGTCCTGTCGCTACAGTCCCTAATGAATAATCCGTCCCTAATGAATAGTCCATCCCCATCTTCCCTATAGGCCCCATTCAGATACTGGAAGGCTGCTATGAGGTCTCCATGCAGCCTTCTCCAGGCTGAACAGCCCCAACTTTTTCAGCCTGTCTTCATACAGGAGGTGCTCCAGTCCCATGATCATCCTTGTGGCCCTCCTCTGGACTTGTTCCAACAGTTCCATGTCCTTTTTATGCTGAGGACACCAGAACTGCACACAATACTCCCAGGTGAGGTCTCACAAGAGCAGAGTAGAGGGGCAGGATCACCTCCTTCGACCTGCTGCTCACGCTCCTTTTGATGCAGCCCAGGACACAGTTGGCTTTCTGGGCTGTGAGCGCACACTGAAGCTGGCTCATGTTCATTTTCTCATCAACCAACAACCCCCAGTCCTTCTCTGCAGGGCTGCTCTGAATCTCTTCTCTGCCCAACCTGTAGCTGTGCCTGGGATTGCTCCAACCCAGGTGTAGGACCTTGCACTTGGCATGGTTAAACTTCATGAGGTTGGCATCAGCCCACCTCACAAGTGTGTCAAGGTCCCTCTGGATGGCATTCCTTCCCTCCAGCGTATCAACCGAACCACACAGCTTGGTGTCATCGGCAAACTTGCTGAGGGCACACCCAATCCCACTGTCCATGTCAGTGATGAAGATGTTGAACAAGACCGGTCCCAACACCAACCCCTGAGGGACACCACTCGTTACTGGTCTCCAGCCGGACATTGAGCCATTTACCACAACTCTTTGTGTATGGCCATCCAGCCAGTTCTTTATCCACCAAGTGGTCCATCCATCAAATTGATGTCTCTCCAATTTAGAGACAAGGATGTTGTGTGGGACAGTGTCGAACGCTTTACACAAGTCCAGGTAGATGACATCAACTGCTCTACCCCTGTCCATCAGTTCTGTATCCCCATCATAGAAGGCCACCAAATTGGTCAGGCAGGATTTCCCCTCAGTGAAGCCATGCTGGCTGTCACCAAGCACCTTGTTGTTTTTCATGTGCCTTAGCATGCCTTCCAGGAGAACCTGCTCCAAGATTTTGTCAGGCACAAAGGTGAGACTGACTGGTCTGTAATTCCCCAGGTCATCCATTTTCCCCTTCTTGAAAATGGGGGTTATATTTCCCTTTTTCCAGTCGTTGGGAACTTCACCTGACTGCCATGATTTTTCAAATACGATGGACAGTGGCTTAGCAACTTCGTTCACCAGCTAAATTGTTGCTGCTTTATATATACTGCTCCTCTGCCTAGTGAGTTTAGCCAAATGTGAACTACCTGTATAAAATGCTCTTCTTGGTAACAGCCTTTATGATATTAAGTTATTCCCACTTTGTCAGTGGCATGCATAACCAAAGAGATCATAACCCTTGTCTTTCAGGTTTGCTTTTCCTTGTGCTTAACCACTGTTCCTTTATGGGGGACTGGGACAGAGGATGGCCTTTTGCCAGGGCAGAACATACATACCAGACTCCTGGGCTAATTTCAGAGCTTTGCTCTCCGTGAACGATGACATCTCATAGAAAGCCCGAGGATGGCTGGGGTCCTCAAAGCCATTGAAATGGACACTCTTGCAGTAGACAACTGTATCTGACAGTTCCTTGGCCAGCTTCAAGGTGTCACTCTAAAAGCAGGAGAGCAAGAGTTTCTGCAGTCATACTCAAAAATAATAATCATGTTTTGTCTAGGATGCCTGAAGCTTCTCTTCTCCACCATCTTCATGTGAAAAGGGTACATACTATCAATATTCAGTGCACCCCTATGCAAAAAGAGGGTGGAAAAGGGGCAGGCTGCCCTTGCCATATGCCTTGCCCTGCATGGAGTTCTAATCCTGCCTCTCAGAGTATCACTTCCTCTCAGGCCCATCTTGGCCTGTCCAAGTGTCTTTATTTCCCAAGTGTGACTACCAAGAATATTTCATCTGGGCCATGCTTCCTTCTGCATTTATTTGCGTATTATTATATGAATGAGTATTTCAGCTTGATTATCACAACTCACAAGTGATTAGGGCTACAAACACAGTAGCAACCAACCCAATTAGTCTGTAGTGGAGAGCTAAGAGAGGATTTCACACAACAGATGCTTTGCTGTTCTAGCACCTTTGTTGCATGATGCTCTCCATCTGGATTCTCTCCTTGGTGGTGGGATACCCTTTCTGCTGCTCTCTGCGTGACCACTTGTATTTCAGCATCAATGGCCGTCTCCACTTGTTAAACTTTACAACAGAGTCTTAGCAATGAGTTTTCCCTACTGTCCTGGTCCCAAGCATGCAAACCTGGAAATAAGGGAAAGTGAAGGACGTTTTTGCCTCCACAGAGCTTGGGCTTTTTCTCCCTTGAACTAGGAATCCCTTACAATGCTTTGATGCCTCCTACTCCACAGCCACATTCATTGGTGCAAGAGTGAAGTGTTAGCCACCAGCTCCCATTAGAGGCCAGAAAAAAAAATGACAGACGTCAAAATTATACACATTGTTGACTACAGTTCAGGGAAAGAAGTAAGATCCTCAAAGAGCGAGCAAATCAGCAAAGGGAAGCATAGATCAGACCAGATCCAGAGGCAGTGTCAATCAGCTTTGCTGTCTGTGGGATTGAATGTATTTACATCTCCTATGAACCTGGTTGAGTGACCTACAGTCTGGAAAAATGAGTGTCCACACATGAGGGAGTAAAATACTGGTGTAAAGGCCAGAATTTTCTTCCCAAAATGGTAATTCCAATTTCTTTGGAAACAGACCACCCTTCCCCATAGATCCATAGCTCTCCCTTCCCTCCTTCCTCCTGTTCAGAAACACATGGCCTGTGAGGGTGCAGCTATGTCCCAAAATGTGGCTAGAAAAGCACTAGTCTCTGATAACAAACAAAGTCATAATGCTCCCACGACAAACAGATTTCTGGAACTCAGACAGAGATAGACTGAATATGTGCCCTTCCACTGCTTCCAGAAATGCTACATGGGCCGTCCCAGCTGCCAGGTCCTCCAGCCACATTTTAAGGAAAGAAGCCAACCTTCATGCTTGGCTGGCTCTGCAAGATCTCTGCTTATTCTTGGGACAGAGATCATTAAGGTGAGCAAGGACCAGGATTCTTAGCTCCAGCTATTTCAGCAATTTACCCTTTCATATCCCCAGCCAAGTGGTCAAAACCACACTGAAAACTGTCTTAGCAGGGGACATATTAAAAGTATATTTCAATTGTTTTGTTTTGTTTGGTTTTTGGGTGAGTTTTTTTTGTTTTGTTTTAGGCATGGTACAAAATCCACCTATAAAGTTGTTTCCCAGCATGAGTCACGGGACAGGCTAACAAAACAGGATTTCCTGATGCAGAGTTTCAGAGCCATTGCAATTGGCAAAGATCTTGTTCGTAGCTTTTCTGTCTTTCCAGGTCTGCCCCTTTTCAGGACTCAGTTAATTCTTTTACTTACCTTCCCCTTCTGCTGTATCTCAGTCTTTACAGATTCATCTTCTATTTCAGCTGCTTCATCTTCATCAGAGACATCCTCTGCCTCCAGGTTGTTGTTCCCATTTGTTCCAGCAGGGTCCTCGTGTCTACTCAGCTTCTTGCCTTTCACAAGGATCTTCCCTTTTAACTGCTGCACAAGGAAAAGTGTACAAAATAGCCGGTGATTAGAAAAGGTGCTAGCTCACCCTGAAGGAGCAAGGGTATAACAGCTCCTCAGCTGCAACTCCAGGGCTTTCTGGAGTTGCATCAGTCACTGGTGGTTACACAGGTAAATATAAGTCTCTATTTCCAGAGTTCTTGCCCTGCCCCTGGCCAGCCTCTGAGACCACAAGCCATGAGTTTGAAGACGCCAGATAGCCTACTGATTCCCTCCTGATACAGAGATGACCCTCCCCTCAACTAGAAAACTACAATTGTTGTGCTGTTTAGAGGCAGTAAAAATATACTATTTTCAAAACTGAATGTGGCTCAGCAAACAAGGCCAAGCCTGGAGGTCAGGGCTCATGGGAGCTATTCATGGCACTGTTCTGCCCCTCTGTGTGGCCCTGAATTTTAATCTACCCCAGCCTCTGCAATGTATGGTTATAAACATAGGCACAACTTGGAAATGATGACAGCCACACAGAGACTGAAGCAGTGCAGCCCTCTGCTCCACTAGGTATTTTAATGGGGGGAGAGGTATTCTGCCAAGCGGACATGGGATTTTAATATGTAAAGGATCTTGTCAGCACCCTAAGTTGCTGACAGCCTAAAGAAGAGTTTCCAGACCCTTCCCAAAGATACCTCCTTTTCTGAAAAGCGCTTCTCCTGTGACTGCTACCATGGTACAGCACTAATCACAAGCAGCAGCATGGGCCAACATAACACAGCTGGCTGCTGAGCCAATCCAAGGAGCATATTTGTTGTGCTGAGTCAATTCTCACCAGCCTCTTTCAAAGTCCACAAAAAATCCTCAGGTGTAGAAACACACCAGCAGTGCACGGTTGCTCACAGACCACCATACCAGAGATGTATCTCTTGTGCAAGACCTAACTGTGGAAGGCTGAAGCCTGGAGAGGGCTGACTGAACCCAAATGATGCAGCAGTAATGTTGGCAGCAGGGGGGAGTGCTGAGAGAATGGTGACTGTCTGGGTGCAATCTCTAAGTGAGAGGATTATGCATTAAAATCAGGCACACACCTCAACCCTGCAGCCTCCAGTGAGGTCAAGTGAGAGACTTGTTGCCACCTGGATGCGTTTAGTAGTCCTGGCTTTGAAGGGTGCTAGTACTCCAGAAAGAAGCAATCTCAGAATTAGCAAATATAGCCCTCGGTCTGTGTAGCATGTTCCACTTTTCTCTGCAACACCCTCTACTTGCACTTTCCACAACAGCAAAAGCAACAAACCCCACCATTCTCAAATGACAGGGCTGTGGAAAACCAAGAAACTTTTATAAAGCAGCACAGGCATTTTCAAAGAACACAATTCCCCTTTTGTGGGTGCAAGCAAATTGCATCACATCTTTACAGAGACCAGCCCAACTCCTCACCACCCCAAAGCTCTGGATAAAGCTTGGTGCAAGCTGAAATTTGAAACTGGTACCTGAGGAATCAGCCAAGAGCATTTTAATTCAGCTAGCACAAATGACCTGCTTACGCTGGGGTGCTTTCCCTGTCACTCAAAAGCTACACAAAGGCAGCTGGAAGGAATGCACCAGTTAGTTACTGGGAATAAAAGGCCCAAAGGAGCATTCAGAGCATAGCAGTATCCTTCTGCCCATACCCAGACAATCCTCCATCCTCCCAGCTCTCTTCCAGGCAGAGCTGTGACACTCACAGCTCTTCACATCCGTGGCTGGGAAATGAGTCGGCTCATCTTTAGAGTCTCAGGTCAGTCTGCTGTTCATGTCTCTTCCCACCCTCCTGCCTCAACATCCAGCTCTTCACTGTTCTTCTACAACACCTACTGGAAGAAGGTGAAATCCAGTTCTGTGTGAGTTTTGAGGCTCCAGTCAACAATCCGAATGGACAAGACCAGAGGGATTGCACGGGGGACCTTGTCCTTCATAGGCTGCAGATATCATCCTGCTATGTAATACATTATCTGCCTCTGCTTTCTAGCATCCCATAATAAGTGCTACTGCCTTATCTCACAGCTCAAGAGTAAAGAACTAGAGACAAGGTATTTGCGGCAGATTGCTTGATTCTTAATTACCAGAAGGGATACTACCCTCTTTTAAGCTTCTCCATGTTCTCCCCAGCTTCTCCACAGCATACCCATCAAGTGGGAGGTGTAATTTCCAGCACAGACCATCCTACATGGCTGAATACATCAGCAGTGAAGGTACAGCAACACAGCCTCCAGCTTGTCTCCTCATCACACCCCATACCAGGGCTCCCAGCAGTGGATCCTCAGTGCTGCAGAGGTTTAGTATCCCCTGTGCAGATAACTCCTACCAAGCCTACAAAGCAGAGCAGTCCATGTGCCACCTAACTCCAGAAGAGATGCATTAGCTTATTGGTATACAATGAGGGGTGAAATTCACTTCAAAATAAAATATTTTCATCTCCATTTCCTGCTATTCTATAGTTGCATTGCACTGAATTCACCCTGCAGAAGCTGCCAGTCCCAGTCTTCTTTCATTTAATATGAGTGCTAGGAAGCAAAGTCATAAATTTGAGTGCTTGTCTTCTTTAACAAGATTTTAAATAAGCTGGTGCAGGCAGACACAAACACACATATGCACTTGTTCCATCTCTCTTGGTTCCCCTACATGTGATATTGTTTCTAGCCTGAGGCAAAAGACAACTCAGCTCATCAGTGCTCCATTGTGCTGATCCCTGCATTACCACTGCTATACTGGAATTGGTTTCTGAGCTGCATGGCTCAAAGTGATGTTGAATGGGGACACTGGACACAGCAATGGATGGGAGAGCTGGTGGGACAGTGGAGTTAAGGGGTGGCAGAGGCTCCTGCCACCGCACTCCCAACTACGCAGGCTCATATCCCTAAGGGTCACCTACCAAGGCAGGTCTGTTAAACCCAAAGCCACTGTTGTAAACAAGGAAGCCTAGGAACAAAAATCTGTAGGACTTTCCAGATATGCCTGATATGCTGAATAGTTGCATGCAATGTCAGAAACTGTTTTAGTCTTGTTCCAGGGCTGGTCTTTGCAGCATTTCTAGCTAGAATGCAGGGACAGGTGGAATTAGCCCTGTCAGACCCCTGTAATCTCCAGATCAGGGATAGGGTAGAAAGACCTGCACCAAGCAATCAGCAGCAGAGATGGATCAGTTCTTCCCTGACACTGCCTGGAGCTTTCATGTGGCTTTTAGCAGTTCATCCTACAAGCCTTTAATTTACTACTGGGATCTAAAGACAGCAGCTTGAGGGAGATATTTAGATGCTCTGTGTAGCCCAACACTGTTCCTGACTGGAGCCCAATAATGTGGTGCCCTGGGCTGTGGCATGAATCATTAGCATCAATCCAAACTGTGTCGATCTTCCTTTAACTACTGACACTGCCTTGATAACACAATCTGTGGCAAGCAATGCTTTGCCTGTTTTTATTTACAGCCTTTCAGCCTCAGACAGATCCCAACTTTTTTTTAATATAAAAAACACTACATTGTCCCAGGCTTCCCCATGTCAGCTTCACAAGGAAGTGGAAAATCCAAGAGGCTTCTAGTTTGGCTTTTTTTTCCCCCTTAATGTTTCAGCTTCAATGTATTTTTCACAAAAAAAAGCAGCAATTCAGCTCTTTGCACTCTCCTAGTTCACACAGCAGGAAGGCAGAAGAAAAGTAGCAGAAGGAAAAGGACAAGTTTTGTTGCGTTGGCAATTTTTCTCCCTTTAAACTAAAGAGATCAGTCCCTCCAATGGAGCATATAAGCCCAAACCATTCACTAAGGTAGATCTGGGCTGTTTTGTTCAAGCTGGGGCCACATGTCCATCTTGGCAGGAGAGGAGACAAGCGCAGGAATGGGAAAAACATCTTTGGGAAGCTGGGGTTCACACATCACACATTTCTTTCCATGGTGTTTCTCCTTTCTTTGTTTCATTCCCCTGGTCACAAGGTAGTGTTCTGAAAAGCCACCAGCAGCCTTCCTGATCCTGCACTAAGGATAAATAATAATCCAGGAGGTGACACTGAAGACTGATTTTTCCAACTTGCTAACAGCCTGCAGAGACCTGCCTCCATGCTGGGTGTATTCTCACCCTGGGAGAGTCACTTCTTAAATGTAGTCACCTTGTCTGTGTCAGTGCAAAGGTCTTGCTGAAGCAGCAGCACTAGAAGTTATGATTCATCCTAATTTATTGTACTGGTGCCCAGGGACCAACCCAGATCAGCTTCCCTGTGTGCTAGGCATTGTATCAAGCGACGCATGACAATCCCAAACAAAAGGGAAAAGAGAATCAGGGAGAGAGAGGATGAACAAATACAGAAGATATTTTGGGTGGATCATTTTCCTCTCTTCTCCCCTGATGACTGCCGGCTTTATCCCACCCACAAACTCCTTCCAGCTCTGGCTAGGCATGCTCATCCAATTTTTGGCAAATGATTTCTTTAGCAAAGAAATCCAATTTAAAAGGAACTTCAGCTATCCACACAGAAACCCCTTTCTCCAAAGTGCTTAAGAGAGAAAGAAAACACAAACCCAAAGGGTGAAGAGATTAACATTTCATTTTGGCTTCTGTTTTGGAAACCTTTTTTTCACATCAACATTCCATTTCCAATTTTTTTCTAATAGTCAGCTAATGACTTCATAGTGGTGGTCCACTGTTAAGGGCTGTATACCTTCTTTGCGTGCAGCGTCCAAGCCCAGCTCCCAGCTTCGTGGCTGCCCTGATTCATGGGAATCAAAGGGGCCATCTCTATGCAGCCTTCTGCCTCCCCTTGTTCTCCATGGACATCTTCATCCCCACCACCCCACCAGGCCATTCTAAGTGGGAGAACACTTCATGATATATAGATTTAGGCTACCTGTATGGGTAGTATCCAGTCTTGCTGGATTAAAACCACAGAGACACCTTGTAGTTACTCCTTGTGGTGCTAATGTTCTCTGTACATGCAGCAACCTAACAGTGCTTCAGAGGATTAGCCTGAAGAAGGTCATATTCAGCTTTGGGTTGTGGGGAGAAGACACAAGACAGACTCTCAGGATTCAGCTCCTCTGGGAAATGCCAGAAAAGCAACCTCCTCATGGGATGAAGCACATTCTTGGTAAAGGAACCAGGAACATCCTCAGTGCTGCAGGAATATCTCCTCTGAGACCTTAGACAATAAACAAAGAGCAACCAGGCATTTTGTGGTTGATGTGCACAGGCTACTTCTAGATATTCCTTATTCCACAGTTGCCCACAGACAATCTCTGCTCCTCAGCAAATGCAGTTCCCACCAGTCCTCAGGTATATTGCCCACTACCTGGCACCTAGCAAGAAGACAGGCCTCTTCCTTGTTCCACCCTCAGAAAACAGAAAGTGCTAGAGTATCCTTGTTTACCTCTGGGGAGGGGAACTGGGATTTGTTTCCATCTACTGGGGCAACCAAGAGCATGTCCTGCAGAATTGTCGTCATGTGCTGAGCCATCACCTTCTGCTGGTCGACACTGCAGTGGTTCTCCAGGGAGATGATGACAGGGTATGGTGAGGTCTACAGTAAGATAGCAAATTACATCATCAGTGAACTCTGCAATTTCACCAGTGAAACAGATATAAACCCCAGTGCTGCTTTCTCTGCAAGTGAGTGGGACAACTGTAAGGTCTAGCATTCTATTAAAATGAGCATTTGTCAAAAATGGACAACCTGTGCAGTAGCTACTGCTGGTACCTTCTGGAGATGATGACCCAATGACAGGGCACCAGGCTGGGTCAGGATGCCTCCCACAGACTTGCTGGGGCAGTTTAATGAGGCTCCCTGTGCCTCCATTCTCCACTTGCACTGTGGGTCTGAGCACCTTCCTACCTCAGAGGAAGGACTGGGAAGGGAGGGTTTGAAATCACTGGGGTTTCTCAAATCCTTAGGTGACATGAATCCTCCTTCCATTTGTGAATAGGCCTGACCTGGCTCCCTGTGGTCCCTCCTGGTCATTTTGTGTGCTGAAGTTATTGGCATTGTCACTGCTTTATAGCCCCAAAGGAAAACTGATACTAGTAACGAGTGCACTCAAGGAAAATAGCAGAAAGCCCAGTGAGTCTGGACAGACCCAAGGTATTTTTAAAGGCTGCTGGCCCAGAACTGCCATACAAGATTCCAGACTTGCTCATTCCTTTTAAAACAGAATAGAAGCAGACTTTCGCATCAGTCCCTCCAAAACACATGCACATGGGTTCCTCTAAACTAACAGCAGACCCTGAGACACCAAAACTACACAAGTCATGGGCTTGTTTGCACTTCCCACCAAGGATGCTCAAGATATTGGGCATTATTTTTGGTGCACTGAGGTCCAGGATGCAGCTGTGCTGGTATAGATTCAAACTCGTCCTTGGATATAGTGCTCTGCAACTCCCCAAAATGGACCTCTGCAGAAAGCAGATGAATGCCCACTCAGAAGGACACATCTCGTACCCATGAGAAAAGCTAAGGTAAAGTCTTCATGGCTTATGTTCTCTGTTGGGAGGGCAGAGACCCGCTACCAGTCTTGGACTGTGCAATATGAGAAATCTTAGGTGGTGCCTCATCCTTACTTTGAAAGCATAGTTCTTGATGGCCTTAATGACATCGCTGAAGAGGATCTTGGAGGTGAGAGTGTAGCCATGATAAATGACAGGCTCTGAGTTAGGGCCATCCCAGCAATCCAGTTCCACACAGCGGCAGCCTTTAGTGAGGGCTCTGGAAACAAAGAAGGGATCTGGTTGGGTTCTAAACCTTTTGCTCCATCTCATGAGGGTGCATCAGGCACGGGTATTGCCTGGGAAGGCTGACAGGAATTTTAGGAAGCAAGGAAGAAAAGAGGAGCTTGGAAAAACAGGAAAACAGATGGCAAAAGGATGAGACCAGGAGAGCTCAGAGTCAGCAAAGAGAGCTCAAGGTTGAGCAAGGAAAGCGTAGTGGGATCTGAGAGAGGAGGTAATGTAAGTCCAAGGTAAGAATTATCCAAAGAAGACATAGTGAGTGCCAGATGAGAAAGGCCAGTCATAACTGTGCCCCAAAACTTTTCCCAAAGATTGTGAAGAGAAGAAAATCAAGAGTGCTGCATTGGAAGAAAGACAGTAAGACATTCAGCCTTAGAAGCTAGTCAAGAAGCCTGGATGATGTGACTTCTTCATCTAGGTCTAATAAGACATGAGAGATGAATCCTCAGAGCTGTCAGGGAGGGAGCTGTGTGAACTCTGCCACAACTGGGGAGACTGCTGAAGGCCAGTTTCCCAAACTGAGTCTACAGACTGAATTTCTACTTGAAACTCTTGCCTCTATATATCTGTATTTTCATTTTAATATACTTTCCAGTGTAGGTTCCCCTTGTACAGACTTACCTGTCTAAGAGATGATCCTGTCTTTTTTACAGTTACTCCCTACAAGTTTCAGTTAACACAACTCCTTTTAACTTATTGCAGTAAGAATCACAGAACAATTTGGGTTGTGGTAGACCTCAAAGCTCCTCCAGTTCCAAGCCCCTGCCACAGGCAGGGACATCTTCCACTAGACCAGGTTGCTCAAAGCCCTGTCCAGCCTGGCCTGGGACGCTGCCAGGGATGGGGCAGCCACAGCTTCACTGGGCAACCTGTGCCAGAATCATGGGGTTTCTCAGGGTTTCTTTTCAAGCAAAATATAATTTTGTAATTTTAAGATCCTGTAAGAGGAATTCAAGCAGCTACTGAAAGGCAACTTGTGACATATTTCACTCCCTTCTCTTTTGAGCTTGTGATTCTAGACAGCCATTGTTCCCTGAGAATCAGAGAAGCACTAAAGTCAGAACTGAAGTCATTGGTTTGCTTATAAGGAAACATTGTCTCACTTGATAAAAATACAAGACATAGCATAAGCAATGCAAGGTGGTTCCCACATGATTGTAGACATTTTAAACTACACCTAAATGTAGTAATTATACATCTAACAGCCAGGTGTACACCACATGGGGCCCAGCAGAGACCCTCGTCAAAGTGCTTTGAAAAGCAGGGCATAGACAACCGGGCTTAGAAACAGCTTACCGTGATGTGAACATGGGACAACCCACATTACCTGGTCTCAGGGTGGGTGATAGCTTCTCAGTCCTCTTGTACCTTACAATATAGATGCACCCTATGTCTTCTATGAGAGAGGGATCAACTATTCAGACACACAAATACACACACACAAATACACAATCTTTACCTGATATAGGCTTCTGTGCTGCTTGGACCTGTGAGCTGGTCTTCCATGAGATAGGTATTGTGCGAGGATGACACCAAGTAGTGACTGAGAGGTTGAGTCATGTCCTGGTAAACTTTACGGTGGGAGGAGTTGAATATATTCCCATCATCGGACAGCAGGTACATCAGAAAACCATCTTTGGTCATGGCGTTACCCCTCTTGGCTGCCAGATAAATAGACAGAAAACCCTACTGAAAATCCGATACCACCCAGTGGTGCCACCATCCTCACCATGATGCCTACTGCTCTCCAGAGAATCACAAAGGCAAAATGTGCTCCCTAGGCATTCAGCTAAGAGTAAAGATATTGATGCTGTTCAGACACTGATGACAGCTTCGTCTGCCTGAACACTCTTTTAAAACTCCTTTATAAGCATGGCTTTTCATGACATTTACTGTCCTTGATAACACCTTTAGTGTCAAAGACAGCCCTTACCTCACCTCTCTAGAGACCTACAGTATAAAAAATCTCTGTTTGAGCACTTCAAGCTTCCTCCATGCCAATAAAGAAAAGTTGTCAGATGTCTAAACATAGCCAGATAAATCGTGTCTAGATTATCTGATAAATACATGATTTGCAAAGAGTAAATGCAAAATTACCCAACTTTGTGGAGAAATTGAGCTCTTCCCATCTTGAAGGTCTGAGCTAGATCTCAGTCTAATCCCCAAGTCTGACATCCACAAAGCACTGTGCTTCTCCTGAAGGTATACCCAGACAGTGCAAAACCTATGATCCGGTGTTAATTTCTTGAACATGTCCTCCAAGGTACTCCAGACTGGGGACTCACTTAATTTCTGATCAGAAGACATTTCTGTGATTGCTCTCCTAAACAGCTGTCACCTTCTTGGCCCTTTACTCAGATATCACCCGATAGCTTTTCAGGTGTCCACATTCAAAAACATCTGCCTCCATTCCTGCCTCTTGAGAACAGAAATACTGCTATATTCTTAACCTTGCAAAGCCACACGAGGTCTTGGCATTTGAATAAACCATCAGACCCTTTCCCTCAGGAATTTCATCACCTCCTACCCAACTCTATATCAACCCCTCTCCAGAAGCTCAGTGTACCCAAGTCAAAATCGAAGACAAGTATTTCCCAGGCTCTTTTGTGCCCTCCTCTCTTACAGTTGCTAATGTTCCTCTAGAAGACTGGTGTTTTAGAAGCAGCTGTGAGAAGAAAATGACACACGTGGCTGCAGAGGAAAACAGCAGCAAAACAATTCATAGTTCATCACAAAAGCAAGATTTTGAACCAAACCAGATAGGGTTTCCAACCTACCTCTTTCATTAGGCTCGTATCTCTGAATTAAGGCAGGAGCAGCAACAACAGCATCTTCTTCTTGCTGTGTCTCATAGAGGAACCTCACCAGGTTCTGGCAGGACATAAACCCTTCTGCATCTGAGTACTTTTGGAATATCTTGTCTATTTCTTTCCTCTCTGTCAGTATCTTGTAAAATTCCTCTATCTCATCATCCTCCAGAGCCTCTGTTTTGGACTTGTCACAGTGCTGTAAACGTAGAGGGGAGAAGGAGTGAAAACCTTCTTTCCTTCTGGCATATGCCAGCCGTAATCTGCACCAGGGCTACACAACGCAGAACACAAAATAATTGGAAACAGTTACTGGCCAGTGAATGAGAAGCAGTTGGTCATTGACAATGGTTCTCATTGACAAGGCCAACAGTCATATAACAGTTACAATTATCATTATTACTCATATTAACAGTGTGCTGAAAAGTATCAGGCATGGCCCATGACCTCAAGCTCCACTGCACTGTACACAGTGCAAACCGTAAGTTAGGACAGTTCAAGACAATGTAAGTACAAATCAAAACTCAAGAGAAATGTGACTCTTGATCTCATGGGGTGGAGCAATATAGGGAACAACTAACTCAATGTATCTTAAACTACTTGGTAGGGACTGTGGCCTAAAATCCAGTAAGTAAAGTAAATTGAGCTTTCCCCTTGACCTTAGTGGGTCAAGGCCTAGAGAGACGGTCAAAGCTAGTAGCAGGGCTGGTTGCAAAGATGGCATCTAAACCAACTTAAAAATACTGCTAAATATGTGCATGTTCAGGTATGAAAAAAATCCCTCTTTCCATGGAAATTTTCCATTCTCATCCAAAATACATGAAATAACAAAATCTCCACAAAACCCCAAATCAGATACCATCTTCTCAAGGAGCTGCGAGTCATATCCTTTCTTTGAGGTTTGAACTTCTCCACCAGATAAGAGCTCTGACAGAGCGCCACTGTCAAGGACTTGACTGACCATGAAAGGTTATGTATTTGAGCTATGCAAATTAGTGTCCCCATGAAGGGGACTTTTCCAACAACAAATATTTCTAGTTCATTTAAAATATTCCCGGGTTCAATTTTTCATCAGAAATTATATTTTTCTGTGGCAAATCCTGATATTAATGTTGTAGTTTGTTCCTAGCAGAATTCTTCACGGAGAGGTGAACAACTATTTTTCAGTCATCTCTGGGATCTATACCCCTGCGCTCAATATTGGCTGAGAAAAAAAGAAAGCTGCAATGGAAAGCAAGAGCCTATCTCAGGGGAAGATCCCCACTTACATCAGGGAGGGTTATACCGCTTCCAAGTGTTTTCCCCTGCAAATTTCAGCAGTCAACCCACTTCTAGTTAATGCCTTGTTATTACAATGGTTCCCTCTCTCTCAGTATCTAAAGCAAGCAGTAAGACCCTTAAGTAGTATCCTAATCTAATACAGCCCACTCACATCTTACATTTTGGTAAATCAGAAAAATGTCATTTTTGGCCTGGATGCCAAAATCCTTGCAGGACATGGCTTGCTTTACTTAGTCTTTGCCCTAAAAAACTCTTCTTCTTCAGGCCTGAACTCAGAAGTGTGCTCCAACCCACTCAGAGGAGATATTGGTGCATTTCATTTCACCCTTGCTATGGACAAGATGCTATCAGTTACTATGACTTAGCTGACAGATGGTAACTTGCCAGACCAGAGGAATTAAACTGTTTTCTGTCTTTGATCTGTTATGACATGTGTAGAGCTATTGTCCTATGTTTTATGACTGAAATTCATGTCTCACTTTAACAAGCCATCATACTAATCTCAAGCTAACTCTGCTAAAGATCTCAGTGATGGCCATAGTGGCTTTGGCAGTGCTCCAAGCAAGATGATAGTGAGGGAATTTCATCCTTTGTAAATTCCCCACTGGAGTCCTTCACTGTCTGTTTATGGTGCACATATAAACCCAAACAAAATGATCATGACGCACAGTGTTTCACAAACTGAAACAACAGCAAAAAGTTCAACTTGCCCTGACTTCAGGATCTGCTGAGTAGAAGCTATGGGCTTAATCTCAGGGACAGGAGAACCTGTGAAATGCTCAGTACTACAGACACCTTCAATAGGTTTCAGCAGTACATGAGCTGTCTTTTCCTTGCTGCTTTCCATGTCTATAATCCTGTTCTGTGGCTTTAGCAGATATCATGAATTGGTGGAGACTGCAGGGATGCCATGAATGACAGACATTCCTTTCTTTAAGAAACAACAGGGAAAATTACATGATATTACTTCTACAAAATTGGCATTATAAGGGATGTGCCTTGGGAAGCTTGTTCATTAGTGGCCATTAAAGGCTGTGATGGATATAGGACAACACATTGGCATCAGTCATATTCCAGAACAGATCAGATGCCCAGTATAAAAGTGAGGTCCTTGCTTGGGCTACAAGAGCTCCAAATCAGAAAAATAATCTCAACCCAAAATACTGTGGCTTACCTCACTTGTATGGATTGGAACCATGATTCCTGAATGAACCTTGCCCTGACAGGAAAAGTCAGAACCTTTCTGATGCACCAGAATAAACATTCAGGTTGAAATGAAGAGCACTATCAGAGAAGTTTTGCACAGTTTCTGATTGCATTGCATATGTCTTACTCAGGTGTGTCTAAAACCTAGATGTGGACAGAGAGTTAGGTGATGGAAGGCAAGAATAATGTGAGAACAAGCCCTGTAGCTCTCTCTTGGACCCTTCACCAAGCCTTCCTTCCTGTGACTAAATGAAAACAAACTCACAGAGACAGAAAAGATCACCTTTTTAATACACTGCAATGTCTCTCAGTCCATCTACCTTTAGGCAGTACGTAAACTGAAAATCAAACTGCTTTAGCAGTAAGACAGACTTTTCTTGAAGGCACTTTAGCCCACAAGAGATCTGAATTAACCTTCGAAGACCCTCTTTCCAGTGGCTATGCAGGAAACCTATAACAATTACATGTCTAATGAGGGTACTTCAACTGGCTGTCTGCATTTAGATGGCTTAAATCAAGGTTTAGTAATTACTTGGAGACCTTAAGCAAAAAGAGGATTGAACTTCTTCAAGTTTCCACCCCTAGAGCTGTCTTGTAACTATTGCAGTAGCAAAGGAGGTTCACTGAATGGAGACTGCACCTCTAAAAAAAAAAAAAAGGGTGTTCTTTCCCAGTTTTCAATGTTTGAACATGTAGGGAGTGACTCATCTGACATATGTGAGATGCATCCTTTAGGATGAGGTAAATCATACCCTGGTCTCCATTACTGGGTTGACCTACACAGACTGCAAAGGATGTGTGTTAGGGACTACTTCCAATGTAGAAGTCTGCATTGCAGACATCTAATTCGATCAGAGGAATCCTAGCCTTACAGCTATTCTTCCAGGGTCTTCCTGAGAAGGGAATCAAGCATGGGATATGCCAGCCAGAGCAGGCACTACATCTGGAAGATTTTGCATGCTGAAATTCTTCAAGATCTGTTGATGACCTTCCCCAGTTCTTGCAGAGTTGGCAGAGAGAAAGAGACCTCATAAAGCAACAACTAGGAAACTTGTACCTCTTTGGGGGAAGGTCCTAGTGAGATCTTGCCAATCTTCCCTTCTATCCTCTTACAGGAAGAAGCAGGAGAATTACCGTCCAGTGCCCAAACCCACCCACATGTTTAACACTGATCAGAAAACGCATTTCTAAAACTGCATACCCATGAATTCAAATACTGCCTCAGACAGGATGGAAGTCTGGAAATCATCCAGATGTTTTATCTCACCTCAGCAGGAAGGCTTCTTCAGAGAGAAACCAAAAGCTTAACAACTGAGAAATTTTCATGCCTTTCGTTTATTCTGATAGGCTCACCCAGCAAGCCAAATCTTGAGAATTTAGAATTGTATGTCCCTGACCAGATTAAATATGCCTTGGGGTATTAAATCAACAAGGCTGGTGCAGGCTTGGGAGCAATGTTACGTATCTATCATGCATCTGGTCTTGGTGGTTTTTTTTTCCCTTAATTTGCACTTTCTTTTTACTTATACTGCCACTTGGCACCCTCCTCCTCTGAGAAGATGAGGATCTAGATTCATAATTGTAACTAAACCAATTTTAGCCAGACTTCAGCATTGACATGTGGTTGTGGTATGCAGAACTACTGAAACACCCAGGACTCAAAGAGCACTAGAACTTTGTTTTTCCCTTTATCTCACATTATCCATGTTTGCATCTCATCTCTAAATCCTCAGCATCAATAGTAGAGAAAGAACTTAGCACACATTAACGAAAAACATTGTGCTGGCCTAACTTAGGTCTTAGTGGGAATCTGCTGAGCACCAAAACCCAAGAGTGCTTCCTTGGTACAAGAAAAGATACTAAGAGCTCACTTTAGCTTAGGTCTCCGACAGAAGGTGAAAGCTGTGGGAGACCTTGACCTCAGACAAAAGTAAATAATTTATCTGCTTGCTCTCATTACCTGAAAAATCTTCTTGGCATGATAGTCATCAACTTCAATGTTCACTTCTTTCAGGAAATTCTTGAGCTCTTTCAAGCTCATCTTGTTGTCTTTGTTTTTATCAGCTTTCCGCAGGCAGGTATGAATCCAGCTGCGGGATGATGTAAGGAAATCTTTCCAGGTCAGTGCCTAGCCTAAATACCACCCTTCTGCTGCCCACGGCAGGGAGGAAATCCTCTTATAAAGGCTCTGAACCACCTCTCCAGCTACTGCAAATCAGCATGCTACCACTGAACAGCCTACATCATCTCACCTTCTTCTCTGAAAGAGCAAAATGGTGCTTTGGCAGAAGCAAAATGCACTGTAATACAAGCTACTGTGACCCAGGAGAAGCTTTTCACCATCTGGCCAAAGGCTGGATCAGCTTTCTGTACCCTGTAGGAGTTTCTGGCCACAGCCAGAAACAGTCTGATTTCTCTTTTATGACAGAAAGTACATTCTGCTCCAGACTGTTTAAAGGGGATAGAGGAAGCATGAAAAGAGCTCTCAAGTACAACTTGGTAAACACATTATTACAGATTTGATCAGTATTCAGTATACCAAAGTGAACAAAGAGCAGAGATTTTCTAAAAAGAAGCATTAATACAAATTTCTGGACTCACCTTCAGCTTCTGTATTTTTTCAGGGATTTCTAGCTATGTCTTAAGAACTCTGTTGTGGGCAGAATCAAACCAAACTTTGTGGGTCTTGGCTACCCTTCATGAAATGCATGGGATCTAATATTGTATCATATTGTGATAGTAGTTCATAAGAGCTTAGTTTATAATAACTTTAGTATATCTATGGATATGGAGTAATTACTAAAAAAAAAATGAGCTATTTAATGTGATGTCAGATAATCTGAATTGGATTTCCCATGTTCATTCAGTCCCTCAGGAAAATAATGTTAGACAGTTGAGGTACCTTGCTTTTTTAAATAACAAAAAACTCATTCTTTTTTGCATCATGGAACTGACTCTTTCTAATTTGCTTTACTGTCAAGTAAGAAAAGCATCCAGAAAAATACCCTATTTTTCAATAGAAAAATGATCAAAGTAACGATTTGATCTCCACAAATATAACCTTCTGTATCTTGCACGGGAAGCACTGCTTCAAATTCATTCTGAAAAACATCTTTAAAAATGCCCAACCTGTATATTAAGCAGAGTAAACCTCAGGATCAGCAAATACCAGATGAGGCATTTAGTACCATAACATTTTAACTGGGCCTTTCAAAATAACCCCCAAAAAGGGCATTAACTGACAGCCTTAGGGTCTGTAGACATAACCCTAAAACAAAGCATTCACCACAGCTACCACTGCATTCAAGTGTTTCTGAACTATGGAGGTAAGTGTAAACTGTTTGTAAGTATTGTTTGTCTCATGGAAAGTTGAACTTTCTGTCTTTGAAAATCTTGGCAGGTGCTAAGCAATGACCTCACACCCTTCCGTCTAAGCCTGGTAATATTAATATTCCCCTTCTTTAGACACAGAAACCAAAATAAAGAGAGGCTGAATTTCCCAGCTCTCTCCAGGGCCCTGAACCAGGGTCTGATTCTTCCCAGAAAACCAAGTTCGAGTCATGAAGCTCCCATGCACAGAGGATGCTCTGCTGGGAACACAGTACCATCCATGGTGGGTGGAAACCCATCCCCCTCCACCACCTGTGCTCCAGAGAGGGTCTGCTCAGCATGTCAACATGGTGCCAACAGCAATGCCATCCATTCATACCTGACCCTCACACCTCAGCTCCCCTTCACAGCCCTCCTTAAAAAGAACAGGCAGGAGTAATGTGCAGCTCTCGTGAGCCAACAGGAAATCCAGTCTGTCATGGCCAGGTGAGCAGCAGGGTTAGATAGCACTAACTGTGTGTAGAAATTACTCTTTTTGCTGTAACCACTGCAAAAAAAACCCACCATTTTAGAAGTCTGCGGTCATTTCCACGGAGGATGAGCACTCAGAGGTCATGCATATATCCAAAGTCAACCCTGGAAAGCAGTATGTGGGCAGCAAATGCATCTGCAAAAGTGTATGCCAGGGTCCTGCCTGTGAATGGAGGATGCTTTCCTGCTCTATCCATTCCAGTAGGAGGGAAATCAGAGAGCCCACAAAAAGCACAGCCACACAGTGGGCCCTCTCACTGCAAGGGCAAGCAGCAAAGAGAGAAAAAGGAGACTAAGCACAACTGAGGCCTCAGCCTGTTGCTGCAGCGAACAGCAGAGTTTAGTCCCCAAAACACTCAAACTCCCCATGCACCTGGATCCCTCAGGTTTGAGAGGATTTAGAGGAGCTGGATGACCTACACACTTCAGTTGAAATTCTGAGCTGATACAAACACCATTTTGCAGCCCTGCTTGTGGGTCTCCTTTCACTTTACGCACCCATTTGGGCCTCCTGGGTGGACTTGGAAAAAGCTGTTCCCATGCCTGTATACATCCGGAGAGAGCCTGCTTCCTGCCTCTTGTTTTTAAAGGATCTGCCAGCTCCAAGCCTACCAGCTTTCTATTAGAAACCAAAGAGGAATGACTGAAACTATCTGGCAGATATCCCATGAATGTGCTCAGAAGAGAAATGCTGCAAAACTTCTGGTAAGTGTTTTCCAACCAGAAGAAACGCTCATATTTAAATCCCAGAATTGAAGCAGATGGTGCCACACTGCTAAAATGAAATGTCCCCTGTATTTTCTGGTCTAAAGTCTTCCCTGCACACATGCCTGGAATATTTGTTAAACAGTCTCTGCCAGCTTGTTGCGGGGTTGAATCTGAGGCTTAGTGAAACAGCACTGTATGTTTAAAAACATCAGAAGTACTCATCAAGCATGTGGGGCTGGAAAGGACACATAAGACACTAAATAAAACACCTTGCTAACACAGGCAACTCCGTCATATTATAAACAGGACAAAACCCATCTGAAACTAGAAAGGTTTTTGTTTTCATATTTGTTTTGAAAACCTTGCACATTCCTTACTTGCTTTGCAAGGTTTTAGAGGCTGGAAGAGATACACTGCAAGGCAACTCTCCAGTCATGGGGGACAGGCAGGGGACCCAACACTTCTCCTCATGCACTGCCTTGTCCCATCTGTGCTCACAGATGTGGAGAACGCTTGTGAGGTTTAAGGAAGATCTGAGTGAGCCCACACTGCCAAGCAAACCCAGTGAAGACAGACTAAATTTAAAATCCCAGGCTTTAATTAAACATCATCAAATTTCAAATGAGAAATCATGCTGTTCTGTAATTCCAGGTTACGTTAAATGGCCTGAGACAATCCCAGATTGGAAGCCAGCACTGCACGGTAATTACTCTTCCAGAAATACAGCTTGCCTACCCACCCTATTTAGCTTCTATTCTGCTTTCCAAAGACAGAGAGGCACTTTTCCATGCTGGAAATTTACAGCCTTCTTCCCTTGCAAATGTCATTGTTATTTTTCCCCCTTTAGCAATCTTGTCATTTCTTACGGGGAAGTTTTTCAGCAATATATTCAACCTGACACACTCCAGGGACAACTTTCTGTAGCCCAGATTTTCCCCACACATTGAGGAGTGGAGGAAGCCTTCACATCTAAAAGGAGAACTGCCAGGGTACCACATTTCCAACTTGTCTAGGGACTGCTCCCTATCACTATGGACACACAAATGGTAACACTGCTGAGGAATGACTTTACAGCCTAGGGCTTGAAAAACCATCCAAAAAGACACTCATAGTGCAGGAGATAAACACAGCACATCAGAACTACTCGAGTCTGATTCCTTTAAATGAGCAGCACTATTAGTTGTGGAAAGTTGTGCAAGTGCAAAGGTTGTGCAAGTGCTTATTAGACTTCAGAGAATCCACAGAATAGAAAAGCCTTATTAAAGCTCAGCATTCATGTGCCACCTCCTTCAGCATCAGTACATCATTAACCAGCAGGGAATCCACATGGAGTGAAGCCTTGACTGAGGGCAAGGCTCCCTGCTGCCTGCTTATGCTCAGACTCCTGCTCTGTGACTTTCCCCAGCTGAGAATTTTGCTTCTACCCTCCTCTCCACAGATGTGGAGATGAACAAGGCATGAAACTCACACAGCTTTCTCTGTCTGAGAACACTATCTGTTCACTCTGATAGCTGGATGCCTATCTTCACAAAGCTTAAAGGATTTTATGATTGATGCAACTCTGCCAAATGAGAGTGAAATCAGCCAGCAGGTTCAGGTCATGGTTAGTGTCTCAGAATTACAGGCACTGGAGAAAATCCATCAAAAACTGTGCCCACAGATAATTTCTCATTTTATGGATGTGAGAGCTGTGACTGCAAAGCAACTTAGTAACTGAAATGCAGCCCCAGGGAAAATTCCCTGTGAAATCATCAGAGACAGGATTTCACCCAATAATCAACTCCTGCTCCGTTTCACAACTCACTCAGCCTCGTTTCCCGCTCTGCTAATTTTCCTTTCTGATGTCTGAACTGTCAGTAGAGCATTCACAGATTCTTTTGGGGCAAAACTTCCTCCCATGCTGAGGCAATCAAGGAGTAATTTCACCAAAGTCAGTGGAGCTACCCCACAGTAAATTTGGCAGTCAGAAGAGAAGAATCAGTTCCCTCGCCTTGTATTACTGAGAAACGTGATAGACAGTACTGTCTTTTCATGCCTCACCAAGAAGTGCCTGTCCTGGAGTTTACTGCAATACAAATGAAACAGACCCCTGGGAAATACAAAATAAAATAATGACTGTTTTATCTGGAGCTCCCTGAAAGAGGCAATTCTTTGCTTCAAGAGATATGTTAAGCCTGAATTGACTCTTGCTGGTATCACCGTAAAACAGGGGGAAAAAGCATTGGAAACCAGAGAGTTTGCCTGAGTGCAAAATCAGTGCGAGAGAAAACTCGGTGCCCACGGTTAATACGACAAAAGGGTGTTAGTCTACTATCTCCACCCACAGAGAAAGACAAGTGCATCTTTGTCTGTGATTAATCATTTTATAACGCAAAGGATACTGTTGGAGTTTCTCTTTCTGGTTCATGGAGTTGCTGTGGGCTATGATTTTCGCAAGGCCAGAGATCCAATGGTTGGCATCGTCCTCCGAACTCGCAATGAGGTCTAGGTTTTTCCGCTGGTCTTTGAAAATGATGGAAAAGCAGCGATACTCTGGGACATCCTTGGCATATTTTTCCATACCTTCTGTTTTATGGCCTGCCCTCACATCCCGAATATCTTCAATGGAGACTGTGGAAAGAAAGCAGAGCCTGCTGTCAGCAGGGGTTCAGTCAGGCTTATCTGTACTTGGTGAGGGATATTAAGAAAGTACTCTTTTTTTCTGCAGCCTCTGGAGGATACCCTTCCCTCTTCCCCTTCCCCAAACTTTGTCACTAAATAAAGCTCAAATCAAAAGGAGCAGAAAAAGCAAGAGATTTTTAAAAAGAAAAACCTTTCCCTGTTCTTTATTTAACAAAGATTCAGGATATGTGCTAGATGCCATACTGCAATATCATGTTTATGAGATATAAATCACTGCCAAGAGCTTAGTCCCAGACTTTGGAGCATTCCTGACTTGATCTCTGCCCCTATCTGAGGGTGGGGAGAGTGGAGATGTGCCTCCCTGTGAGCATCACCTCACAGGAAAATGAGAAGTGACTTCAGTAAAAGGAGGACAGGGGCCAACCAGTCATTCCTTAGTTTGCAAAAAAGTGAGAAGGCAAAATTTAAAATCCCATATATTCTTCTCAGTCACACAAGTGCGAATTAGGGAGGCAAAGACCAACTTCAGAGAAGTCTGGTGTCACCCATACTCCACCCTCAACCCTTTCAAGGGTAGACTTGATCTTTTCCATTGCAAGACAGTAAAACACTCCTTTCAAGTCTATCCTTCTCCATTTCTACCTCTGCCCCTCAGCTAGTGGAAATGAGCCCTGAAGTCACACCATAAGGCAATCCAGAAAGAGCAGTGCATTCGAGAGACTACATTATTAAACAAGTGTAGGTAATGGAGAGATTAAACAAGTGTAAGTAATGGAGAGATGCCTGCATTGCTCCTGAGAGCATGCAGCTGCCCTCAAACTGTGCTAAAATTGGGCAAGCCCCCAGCAGCATGCATAGCCTCTTTATGTCTTTCATGGCTCACTTAATACATCTGCAAAGGAATGAGAGGAAAAGCCAGAAACTGCTTAATCACATTTGACTGCTGAGAAACTTAAGACTGAAGTAGAGATGACACCTACACACAATAATGGCAAAAATGTTTGCCAACAGTGATGGAGCCCATAAGTGAGAAAGCCTCATTGCATTTTCTCCAGTTAACATTTTGCAAACATCTACGAATACCATTTCAGGGCACGCATAGAAAAGACAATACAGCTGAGAGATATTCAGCCACCTTCTAAAACAAGCATGCAGACACAGACAGATACAATCATAGAATTTGGGGGAAAAAAAGAAAAAAAAAAAAGCTTAACTTCTCTATCTCAAACTATAAATTACAGGTAAAATTTAATTCCTTTGTCAGAGATGTGTGAGACAGATTTTATTTGTGCTTATATTGTTGATAAGTGGCACATGCCTATAAAGTATCCCCACTGTTAGCTGAACAGGAGAAACTTGCCTTTAAACATCCATTTTATCCACTCCTTTATTTAAACAGGTGCAATGTCACCATTAAAATGCCCAGTTCATTCAAAGTCAACACTGCAGAAAAGCACAACTCAGTATTTACCCTGCACATTTTCAGTGTGGCTTCCCTGCTATCACCCAATATTTATCAGTTGCTCTTTAGAGTTTGAAATCTTCCCTTTTTTTCCCAGGGCAGTCATGATAATGCTCAGCTGATGAGGGGGGAACACGACCACCCAAAACTTCAGTCTTCAAAACTCAGTAACTTTCCAAAACCAACACCTGACATTTGCTTTAAATTCTTACCACATGTTGGGGTGGCCAAACATCTTCCACTGCACTTTGCTGGTTTGGTTCCTATACAAGAACATACCATGAGAACCTTCAAGGAGCTG
This sequence comes from Pezoporus occidentalis, assembly GCF_034315485.1. NCBI lineage: Eukaryota > Metazoa > Chordata > Aves > Psittaciformes > Psittacidae > Pezoporus > Pezoporus occidentalis. Next base: position 1,271,039 of record NW_026914180.1, read on the forward strand.
GCAAAGCTCCTCCCTGACAATTATGAGCAATTATCTCTGTGTGGTCTTTCATTATCACTTTGTAAAGGCCAAGAGTTGATCAGTTGGAGGGGAGGAAAAGGTTGGGTTGGGATGGGCTGCCGTGGAATTATGTTATCTGGCCAATTTACTGTAGAGTGAAAGTTTTTGGTTTTGAGTACTAAAATCAGCCTTAAAAGAAAAGGGCTGCAACTTCCTTGCAGCTGCTTTGCTAATAAACAGCCTTGCTCTTAGCCCACTAAGTAGGAGATTAGGCAAATGACTGTGATTATGCCTCAGGTAGAACTACACCCTTCATGTAAAGGATGCCATCATGTTTGGATGGATTCAGTTCAGTCAGAAAGTGTAAAATGTTTAGTTAGGGTCCTTTTATAGCCAATGTAAAAAAAAAAACAAAACAAAAAAACAAGAACCTTTTGGAACACAAATATTCTGTCCTGTTCAATCAAAAAACTTTACGGTAAAATAAATCATACTCTTAATCCATGGCTACAGTGGACCCTTGAACAGAAAGTAAGTCCAGGCTGAGCATCAAAGATGCAGACATGCATCATGCAGGTGGTCCGTAAGGAGATGATTCTTCTCCACTCTGGGCCTCTTCTGGTTATAACAGTGCAAGTGGAAGGATCATCCTGTTGTTCCTCATCACCTGCCAATTGCTCACCACTTCTTGGCTCATAGAAGTTATTGTCCCTTCAGAATGGCTAGCTAGTCTGCTTGTGCAATCAATCCCTAAACTCTGGGTTGGCAACAACCTAGGGTTTCCAAGACTAGAAAATCTGATGTTAAATATTGGAAATTTAGAATGGATTCTTTGGAAACCATAACCTGGCAAAGTGAATCCACTGGAAAAGAGAGCTGTGTGGGAGGAAAAAAAGAGTGAAAACCTGTGTCTGGAAGAGCTGTCTTGATCCCTCTGGGGTATTCCGAGAAGAGGATGACAAAGAGCACAGAGCTCTTCAGTGCAGAAAAGGTACAAGGAAGGCTGAAGAAAAGGATTGGTGTCTACTGTAGTCACCCAAGAGATAAAGAGAGGAACTATCAATGCAGTTAAAAAAAAACAGGGTAAGGGAGGACACTTTTTAAAGCTTTCCATAGCTTGGTCATGTGTACTGCTTTCAACTATCAATAAAAAAGATGAAGCCAAAGGAGTCAGCCCAAGCCATCTGCAAATGTTATCTCTTTTCTGGAAAATCTTAACCCAGCATGAGTACATTATCAGCTGCTCCCAGACAGTGAGCATACTGTATTAGCAGTCCCAAACTAACTGTGTGCTGAGCTGAGCTATCTGCATGGAGAAATCAGAATAACTGAGGGACAGAGATGTTTCACAGCAGAGGAACACTTACAGAACACAGCCATCAATCACATATCCCTGCAACCTCCCTGTTCCTTCCCCATCACGCCACAGCAGGGAGGTAACCACAAGCAGAAGAGAATCTGGAAAGTTTGCATCTACTTCTCCTCAGTATTTACATCTGCTGAAGCAGTGGTTAGTGTAAAGCCCAAAATATGAAGCACAGCACAAGGAACCTTGTGTCCTTCCTGGCCTCCAGACATCAAGTCAAACAGGTTACATCCTGATGAGCCTTTCTGGCTGCTGAGGATGCCATTCAGCCACTGCCACAGCCAAAGGCTCCCCGCTGACATGGACATACAGCAGCATTCCCTGGAGCCAGTGGAATTACTCGTGTCTGAACTAGTCTCAAGGAGATGCTGAGAACTTTCTTTTTAATCCTCCTTTCAACTGTCATCACTGGATACTGCCTTTGTGCTCCTCCTTTACCAATGCTCGGCCCAGTGTCTCTTGTTGCACCCACAGCATTAGCAGGCATGTGTGAGTCAGGCCCGCAGGAGGTAGGCGGCCTTGATATTTTCAAGCAACCAACACGTATTTTTTGGGTATTTCTCTTGATTTGAATTTCTCTCTTCACAACTTTCTAGGAGCTTGCAGTTACACTTGCAAGATCATCTCCTCGGGCAGAAGGAAGAGGAACACCTCTCAAAGGAAAACAAATCTGTGATTCACACTGATGTGCCGGTAACCAGACTTAGAGAGTCTGCAAGTACCCAAGTCCAAAACTGTGACTCACAAAACCTTGTTGAGCCTCCCCTGCGGCTCCACCTGACCCAAAACTCCCCCATCCCACAGAAGTTAGATTCTTCCTTCAAGGGTGCCTGCCTCTCTCCAGCAGGATCTGGGCTGGCCTGACCACCCTCCAAGAGGTGCCTTCAAACACACCCCAGTGCAAGGATTTTAGCCTTGCATGCATGTGGAGAGGGGGTGGTGATTTGAGCAAGAATTATTCCTGAAGGAAGCAATAGGAAGAGACATAAATCAAATCTCCCCATCACCCTATAAACCATAATCCCAGAGCTTTTAGGCTTCAGGAATGTATTCAAGTCACATGTATGCACTACAAGCCACTGGGCAGGCAAAACTACAAGTGTTGAAGAGACATAAGGACAAGCCTGACAAGGTGCCTAATTAGCACCTGCTTTGAGAGATGAACTCTGGCCACTGGCCTCTCCATCTCTTCTCCCATCACTGCTCCTCAGACTCTGCTGGGAGCATGGACAGTAAAATACTTCGATAATCCTAAAGAAAACAGGGAAAGGAGGAACAGGGGCAGAGGGCAATCACCCTTTGCCTCCCTCCTGTTTGACTGGCAGCCTTTTGAGAGGAGATACTTTGTCAAGAATCTTACAGAAAACAGGGAGTACAAGGAAGTGAACCTGTGTCTCCTGCAGCAGCATGTAAAGGACAAGGACTGAAAATTGCTTCTCCTTCCTTGTGCCTTTGCTGATAAGGAGACAGAGGAGGGTCAATGCATAGATACACTTGGTGGCACAACTGAAAGAGCTGCCCTTGAGTTACTGTGCTGTCTTTGGCTGGAGTACAGTTACTTTTCTTCACAGTATCTACTATGGGGTCATGTTTTAGGTCTGTGCTGGAAACAGCATTGATAACACGGGGATGTTTTAGTTACTGCTGAGCAGTGCTTCCACAGCTTGCAGCAGTGCTTGCCTCTTCTGCTCCTCACCCCACCAGGGAGCAGGCTGGGGGTTCCCAAGGAGTTGTGAGGGGACACAGCCAGGACAGCTGACCCCAACTGACCCAAGAGATATTCCACACCACATGACATCAGTTCAGTAATAAAAGACAGGGAAGAAAAGGAGGAAGGGGGAACATTCAGAGTGATGGAATTTGTCCTCCCAAGTAATCATTAGGTGTGATGGAGCCCTGCTCTCCTGGAGATGGCTGAATACCCACCTGATGATGGGAAGTGGTGAATGAATTTCTTGTTTTGTTGTGCATGCAGCTTTTGCATTACTAATTTAACTGTCTTTAACTCAACCTATGACTTTTCTCACTTTTACCCTTCCGATCCTCTCTCCCATGCCAGCAGGGGGGAGTGAGTGAGCAGCTGTGTAGTGCTCATTTGCCAGCTGGGGTTAAACCACGACAGTTACTCATTAGGGGAGGGGAGCTGTTTTCTTCACTCTGGGGAAAATACTCCTCAGATCCCTTCCTTTCCTTATCCTACTTGCCTGTTATTAACAAGTGATCTCTACAATGTGGCATTCAGTCATGTTGAATTACTGCACCCCGCTCTAATTGTTTCAGTAAGTCACTTCTATTCACTGTCAGGAAATGCAGATGAGAAATGTACTCAGCTGTTAATAGCTTGCACACAATATTGCATGTCTGCAGAGAGGTCAGACCTTCACCAGCTGCAATTCAGCCAGGCTGGCTTAGCATCTTGTCAAGAACAGATGAAAGCTGCTGCCTGACCCCAGGACTGCCCTGCCAGCAAGGATATCTGCAGTGAGACTACATGGATTTCACAACACACTGAGCACGTGGGGCAAGCTGGCATTGCATGCTGCTTCTCTCTTTGGTTTCACCCCAGAAAAAGCAGTTTAGTTCATTTCAGTTTCACCACGGGTGGCTGATGCTAATGGCCAAACACAGTTGGGATCAGGGCCTTTGTAATCAGCACAAGCTGGAGCACCATGAGCTCCCCTGGACCAGGAACACCAAACGCTATCCATCACCCTCATCCCCGAGGGGGCTTTAACATAATGATTTAAGGGTGGCTTTAGCATGAGCCCCACTGTGCTGCGTCTTCTTAGTCCTGACCGCACTGCTCTTTCATCTCCCTGCATGTGAATTACTGCAGGTCCCAGCTGCTAATTCCTCACCCATTCTCTTCTCTCCCCCTCCGCTGATGTGCTCAGCATGTTGTTTTAGCTTGAGATCTGCTGCACAGCAGTCAGCCCTCATTGCTGGTGTGTGTCACCAGCTGACAACCAGTGATATAATGCACATGTAATTTTACAAGTTGTTTGGAAATACCTTTTAATATCAGGTCTTTACTCAATCTTTCTGTCTACCCATCACAGCTTGGGGCGTTGATGTAAATAGAGTGATCTCTATTTACATTCCTTCCACACATCACAACCAGGACCCTGCAAACTATTTCTGCAACTAGTTTCTACTTCTGCCATTACAGTGCCACTAAATCTGGATCTAAGGCTCTCAACACTTCTGTCTTTGCATTTAACATATGCTATGGAGAATAAGGTCAATATTTGTCAGCACACTGCCTGTGATGAAAACTGTCCCAGCAACACATGTGGTGGCCTGATTTCAAATTAAATCTAAGAAACAGGCAGCTCTGCATTTGAAATGACTTGTTTTATGGGCTGAGTGATTTTGATACAAACTAATGAGACCCACAGACAGACGGTTTTGTTTTCACAGCTGATGGCCGCCTTGCATAACACATTCACATCAGCAAATATTTTTCCAGGAACAAGTACATGTCTGACTGTGAAGCAATGATCCTAAAGAAACTGCCTATCCAGCTCCAGAAGGAAGCTGTCAGTGCAGTCAACTACCTGCTGTGTGTATAGAGGTTGCTGAGAGTTTCTATTGACTTTAGGCATTTATCACGGAGAAGTTAAAGTTTTCACTTCCCAACTCAAGAAGCACAGAGCAAGATCACGTCCTTTCTGCTCTTCTGCAAGCAAGTTCAGTGCCTTAATTCAATGGAGACAATTGTTCATTCTTCCACAAAAATGGTACAGTACGTTCATCGCATGACATTTTAAGGGCATTCCTAACTTTCACAAGAACCCAGAAACGAAGGAAAAAATTTCCTGCTGAACACTGGTAACAGGCTATAAACATAAAATTTTTGAACTATATTTAAACCATATAAAAATAGGCTATAATTGGGTCAGAAGTCTGAGGAACTGGAGCAAAATCTGTGCATTTTTAATAATCAATTATTAGGTCAAAATATCAATTTCATTACTTTAAATCACTTGCATAACATGATGACAATCACATGACGTTATGCCAATTATCATTTGCAACCCTCAGTTGCACAAGTAATTTAGGTCACCTCTGTAAATTGCTCCCAAAACTGATTCTTTAAATGAAAATACAGGGAAAAACCCAAACAACAATAGTAGTTTTTAAGTAAAGCTTTTGGCCTGAAACTATCTCATCCAAAACTCCTAAACTTATTTCCTGACTACTCTGCTCTCGATTCAACGACACACCCCCCAGTGAGTCATCCTTGGTGCGGTGGGAGCTCACTCATGGCTGTCATAGGAAACGTCATCCCCCTGAGCCTCCAGCAGAGAAGGAGAGCAGGAGGTAGCAAAACACCAGCTTCTCTGGTGCTCCACTGTAGTGCACCTAAATCTAAATAACTTATTTAGTCTTTTCCCTCTGGCTTTGAATATTCTGTTTCTCCATCAAAAGCTCAAAAAGATGTTTCACTGGAAGGTTTCAACCATCCTTACAAATCCCCAGGTTCAGACAGTTTTTAAAGGAATTGAGTCTGGCTTAAATAAGCTCACACTAGGGATTTCAGCTGGTATAAGAAAAGACTTTCAAAAATAGATTTCACTGAATGCAGCACATGCCTTTTTGTTCTTCTTTCCACTTAGATGAGACCTGATGTTTGACCATAGCTAAACAAGACAGTGTTACTAACAGGCTGCTGCTCTTTCAACACAAGCCCCTCTTCCCCCTTCGGCTCTCCTCCCTCCCATCACAGTGACACGCAGGAGTGAACTGGTTCCAATTGAACTGTTTAGCAGCCCCATCACACAAACTTTTTTTTCACCCCAAAATTATTAATCCTGCCTCTTGAACCCTGTTTTCTCAGCCCAGGGAGAAAGCCATCACATGCGTAAAGGCCTCACAGGCCAAAAAAATCACAAAATAGTTTGGGTTGGAAGGAAACTGCAAAAGTCATCTAGTTCCACCCCTCCTGCAAAGAGCAGGACATCTCCAACTAGATCAGGTTGCCCAGAACCACATCCAGCCTGGTCCTGAATGTCTCCAGGTGCACCCACCCTCTCTGGGAACCAGTGCCAGTGTTTTACCACTCTCATTGTAAGGAATTTCTTCCTCACACCCAGCCTGAATCTCCCTTCTTAGTTTAAAACCATCACCCTCGTCCTTTTGCAACAGGCACCGCTAAAAAGTCTCTCCCCATCTTTCTTACAGGCCCCTTTTAAGTACTGGAAGCTGCTCTAAGATCTCCCCAGAGTCTTCTCTTCTCCAGGCTGAACATGCCCAACATTCTCAGCCTTTCCTCACAGGAGAGCATTCACCCCAACTGTATCTCTACATGACATTTAAGATAATAGAAAGCAGCAGTGTGTTTATGGACCTGCTGTGCAGCTCAGACACAGGATTTAGCACGTCATGGTGAAAAACAATTTTTTAAAGGTTCTTTTGTGTAGTTCTTCATGCCAGCATTCCTATGTTTTTGCTAGAGCAAGCCAGAGAGTACACACAAGGCATAACATGTTTGTTGGAAAACAGAAGGTTTAAGATGCTTCAAGGGTTTTTGGAAAAAACTCCTTCCTTTGGCCTAAATGGAATATTACAAAAAATAATGGATAATAAAGAAAAAAAAATGGATTAGGTACTTTCTATGTGCATAGAAATGATATTGGAATGGCAGCCTATACCCCAAAGAGTCCTGTCACAATACTGTTCTAAAAGGAAAAAGCCCTGGGTAACAGAGCTATCATGGCAGCATCCAGTCTAAATTTCTAGTTGTTTAAAATAAAGACAACAGAGGAAGGTACTGGTCATACCCCTGTATCCAACCCAGGCAACATATGTGCCTGTGACAACCCTGCTATGTTGGGTTTTTTAACTTCAAGCATCTGAGATTTCTCTGTCTAACTTTGGCGGTCTCCAGTTTTATCTACTAGACATCACCACACAATGGTTTACAAATAGCTTTGCTGTATGATTACAAGAACAGTAACAGGAATAACAGGAAACTGTCCACACAAGAACATAACCCTTACCCTTCCCAGACTTTTCTCCTCTGAGGTGTCTCCATCTGCTTGCTGTCAGCAATGCTGCAGATAAGATTAGACCTCCTGCTAAAACCTTCCAGTTTCCATTTTGCTCATTCTTTTTCCTCCCTAAAAAAGGGCAGCTTATCTGAAGTTCTAGGAAGGCTTTATACTGGAGGGCAAAGTTACTGTCTGTTAACAAGGAAGGGTGACCGGCTGGAGAAACTCTCTTTGAAGTCCCTGATTTTGAGTATCAAATCGTGAACCTGCACTCTTCCTCTGATTTGACCACCTTCACACACTGGACCAAATAAGGTGAAGCTGTAGTGACAAAGCCTGCCAGATGACACTGACCAGGGATAATCCCCTCTATACCTAAACCCAAAGCAGCCTGGTGAAGTTAAAAGCTCAAGAAAGAAACTCAAACCCAGCGACCACTCTGAAAACTTGGGAATGGAAGGTCTCAGAAGACCAAGAGAGGAGCAAGGCATGGGAAAATGGATGTCCTTGGGGTTATGGCCTGGGACTGGGCAGTCAGTACTCATCTCTCTCGCTGAGTTCCAGGTTGAGGTGTCTCCAGAGTAACTGCTGAAAGCAGCCCCAAGGTGGGCCTCCAACCCTCCAGAAAGCTTGCACCACAGACACTGCTTCACATCCTCCCAAGTACGACAGAGCCTGCCCCAGAACACTGGTAGGTCAGCCTGGCACCAGACATGCTCTTGCAGTCAACTGGGAGTAGGAGCGCAAAGCCAGTCTGGCCAGAGCCCTGCCAGAGCTTGCTTTTTCAGCACAGCAAGGACAAACTCTGCTTCGACTGCCTTGTCTCCTTTCCTGCTGTTCTGATGACAAAGAAAAGAATCTTCATCTGGGAAAAGGTGTGCATACATGAAGACATTACGGAGCATACGTGGGGGTGTGTGTCAGTAGGCAGTATTCCTCCATCTTCACTTTGCACTGAGGACACTCCCAGCTCATAGCAAGATCTCCTTCCCGCAGTGGTACTGCCTCTGTCTCCAGCAGCATGGCAACTTTGGTCGTGCTGAGTTAGAAAAGTGTATCGTGAGAGCTGTAAATGTACACCCACATAGACACACTCCCCACCTTTGCTCAACACTCAGCTCAAAGGATCTGATCTTGATGCAGGGCTCTTATTACAGCTCAGTATATAAAAAAATCACAGTTGTGCCAGCTCTCTGCCACTGCCCCAGCAACACAGGCAATAGGTTCAACCACAGTTTCTCCAACCAGACATCAAGGTCCCTGGAGCCACAGCATAGGGACCCCCTCTCATTTACTTCAGAGGATCAGGTGGGGTCAGGCTGGAGGTGCTCTCAGCCCCCATCATTTGGAAACTGCTGTCTAAGGAAAGCAATTCTGAAAGTCATTCTTCTCAACTCATGTCCTTATTTGCTTTCATAGAATCATGGTTTGGTTTGGAAGGAACCTTAAAGCTCATCCCGTTCCAGCTCCCTGCCACAGGCAGGGACACCTTCCACTAGACCAGGCTGCTCCAAGCCCCATCCAAGACATTCTCTGGGAAAAGACTTTGCTTTTATATGGGACAGAGCTCCACAGAGCAGGCATTCCAAGGGAGCAAACATTCCCTAAGGCCTCTATGTGCTGGGTTTTTTCATGGGTTATTGTGTTGGTACCTAAACAGCCTAACTGAGCTCAGGACCCTGCCATGCTGGGCATGCAAACAAACAGTAAGGGACAGCTTTCAATACAAAGCATTTTACAGCTAGATAGAGGAGGAAAAAGGAAATGTTTGGGGAAGGATGCACAAAGAGATTAAATGAGGTGCCCAAGGTCATGTGAGAGGAGTGTGGCTGTCAGGGTGATAAACCAAACATATTTTGCCCTGCTACCTTTCTCCTGAAAATCTTATCACTGCTTGTGGGAGGGGGGTACTTTGGAAGACCCACCCTTCATTTATTTAATTATGACTGTTATCAGAAGGATTGTGTAAATAACATGGGCAGTGCGTTCTACATTTCAACACACCTTAAAATACATTCCACTTTATTAAGTTACCTCCTGGCTTTACAAGTCTATGATCAATGACAGAGAAATCTGTCAGAAAAACACTGGATGAGAAATAAAAACAGACATAAACAGATATAAACACACCCTCCCCAATCCCACTTTGATCGCACAGTTGGGATCCTGGTCTCAATTATGGCCCCAAGCTGGGTGATGCTGGCACAGAATGGTTTACTCTGTGTCCATAAATGGTGACTGCTGTAGCTGAACTCTTAAAAACGGGGCAGATTCTGACTTTCCAATATAAGGATGAGGACAGGCCTTCCTTCCCAGAGATAGCTCCTGCCAGCCCTTGGATCTCGACATCTCTGTGGTTCATTGTAAGGCTTAAATACCAGCTTTCTGAGGGAATGTAGGTGGAAGTGTCCTGCCATAACCCTGACCAGCAGCCCAAGCACACCATACCACGCCACAGATGTTCAAGCCATGTATCACACGTGAGGTTTCAGGCACCAGAGTAACCTGAACTCTTGCTCTGGGGAAGAAACAAGTCAAGCAAGGCTGCTGAGACCAGCATGGCCTACCCCACAATGATTTTAGGCAGTAGCTCATGAGCTTGGGAAATGTGGCCATTCCTGACACGGCAGATTCCTCCCAGCTGTCTCTGGAGCTGACAGCATCACACAGTTTGTGTGTTACTGGAGGTATGAAGGATCTGGGCTCATTGCTCCACACTGCAAGCATAATGGTCCTGGTTCACTTCAAGCACATCTGCCCACAGAACCCCACGCCTATGATGAAGCAAACTTTACTTACAGATCTGTGACTCTGGAGACCTCAGCATCTTCTTTGATTCCTGCCATATGGTTTTGCAGTCCTCCTGGAGCTTATAAAACCGCTCCTTTCTCCAAGAGCCTGACTTCACTTTTAGCAGCTGGCTGCCTTTCAGGAGGAACTTCAGATCCTTGTCATCTTTCAGCCCTGCAGAGAAATAGTAGTTGTATTGTTGTAAGATTCAACTCAAGAAATGATGCTCATAGGGTTTTCCCTTCCACGGGACACTAATCACAGACATAGACAGAACACTACAGTGCAGCCAGGTCCAGGGAGGACTACAGAGCAGAGAGACCCAGGAATCTGTCATGTCATACTTTATGCTCACAAGAGGCTGGAGCCTTGTAGATTTCTTAGATTTGAGTCCAAAGGCTTTTGTACCATAATTCTTAAGTGCTTTACAAACATAAAATATCTTCTTCCCAGCAAATACAGTCTAATGTTAAGAGGCAAAGCCTACAACAAAACCAACAACATAACAGTAAAAGCAGGCAAAAGAAAGTTGTGTAACTTTTAATTGGAGTACTGTCAGGAACTTTCAAGTGATTTCAAATCCATTCTGCAACAGATTTCCTTTGTGGAAACAGGAATACACAAAGATATCTCCCTTCTCTGGCAAGTAGTCCCCCTATCCGCAGGGGGATTTTGAAGATCAGTGTCATGAAGTCCAGGACATACACAGATAAGTCTGGTGAGAGACAGCATCACATCAGTAAGGTAGCAACCATGTTCCCCTAATTTCCCAGCTAGTATCCAAGAGGACTTTTATCCTTCTTACCGTACTAGGCCACCACAATGCGAGTGATAATAACCAGACCTACTGGTTCCATGAACTCCAGATTTCACAGCCTAGATTCAGAAAGGCATTTAGCATCTAGAGATCAGGCATCTGCTGAGACTTTGAAAATATAGATTGGGCTTTCTAAACGTTTCAAATGTCACAGCAACATACACATTCCTAAACAGGTTTCACATACATAAACACCTTGGACAATCTGCCTCTCAAACAAACCATTAATTACAGATCTGGAATGTGTGGGCTGGGGAGGTAGAGAGCATGAAACATGAGAAACACTTCCTTGGCTTTCTGTAATAGGCACCTTGCATCTCTGACATTGCATGAAAGGCTGGTTCAAAGCTGGTGAAACAGCACTTAACTCTGTAGCACTGATCAAGCACATCCTGACTAATGGGTTTTTTGCTAAACTCGTCTTGACAATGCAGATAACCACTTGGCCTCTTGCAGCCACCTGACACATCATGGGAAACTTTCCAATGCCACATAACACAGTGTATCACAAAGCAGAAATCCAAGTTAACTGATCTATGCAGTAACATTCATATTGCAGTGTGGCATTCCCCTATGGCACTTGGTTTGCGGTTTGTTAAACAGGGCAAGGCAATAAACTACCAAACATCAGTTCAGGTCTGCTTGAAAAGCAAAATCCAGCATGAGAACCAAGTTGCCAAATCCCCAAACTCCTGACAATTCATACAGCAAAGTGAAGTGCCAGGTCCTGCAGAGCACCAAGGGCGGGTCATGGTGGCAGCAACAAAAAGCAACACCATGAGTTTGTAACTGGGATACACTGACCTAAAAATCATTGACCCAACGATCATTTCTGATTGCCAAAGAAAGCCTGATGTCTCCATAGGAGATAAATATTAGGGATGTCCAGTGTCCACTCAGTGAGCCGTTCACACCACTTTACTGGTTTTGCAGATGCCAAGGAGCATGGCCAGGGCGGAGCTGGCTGAGGCACCCAGAGTTGAAAGTGCCACAGTGGGAGCGGGAGATCCTGAAAAGGCATCTGTGGCTTCTCTCTTTCCTCTACATTCAATTAGCTATTTATTTCATTAATTAATTGTCTTCCCATGCTACAGCATCCCTTGGGCCTCTAGCTCTTATTTGGTCTGGAGGTTCCCAAGAGGAGAATTTGAATGCTTCCTCCTCTAGAAACCTCAGAAAGAAACTCATCAAGAGAAGAAAAAAACCGTATCTTGCAAAGCACGGAACGGTGAAAGACTGAGCCCAGCTATGGGACCTGGGACACCCTTCTGGGTTTGCTGAGGTTCAAGCATGCTCAGGGGTTGACAAGAGGCCAAGACCACCACAATAGACACCACAACAGCTTCACAGGTTCTTGGTCTCCTGAGTTGTGTTGTTAAGGCTTCCAAGTGCAGAGAAGATACCACAGACTTAGGCTTCACTAACAGCACTGTGGTACCCCTCAAGGTTCCTGGGCAGGAAACATATTTCTTCCTTCACTCTATCACCCACAGCATTCCTGTTCTGGCTCCCAGCATCATTCCTTCTCTTTCTTCAGATCCCAACCATGTGAGGCATGATCATGGGACTAGGAGAAAGACATGCCATCCTAGGGTGACATGAAGAGGAAAGCAGGAAACCCACCAATTCCTTTGGGTACCTACGTGCGTAAATGTGTAATGAGAAACCCCTGTGAAATGGGGCATGTCTCATTACACAGACACCACATGCAGCATGGGTAACATCTCATGCTATCTGGACATCCCAAAGAGCTGCATCAGTGTAATACAGGCAAATCTGGATGGGCACATGCAGTGGTCAAGTGCAGACTCTTCTCCTCCACACTTGATTCACAGAGGTCAGATACAAGCTGGAGCTCAGAGCCCTTCATCCTGCTCACCAGCACAGCCCAGTCAGTGCATTAGTGTGGGTCAGAACTCCCCTTCCTCTTCAGAGGACCTAACTATGGGTTGGGAGCAGCCCTCGCACTCATCCTTGGCCACTGTGCCTGAGGAGCAGGCCAGGTGAACTGACCCAGCAAAGGAGGCCACTGTACTTCCCAAGAGCAGGAGCGAAAGATGAAGCCAGATGATGCATTGCGGGAGCATGGCAAAGATCAAAGATAGCTGGGAGCTTGAGTCAGAGGGCAGTGAGAGAAGCCAGGGAGGGGATGGAGACAAGCTTGCCTTTGTGATACAGCAGGTTTGGCCAGGAAAGGGTGAGAGGACTAATCATGGATGTCCAACAGCTCCATCATTCCTTGATGTGAGAGGTCTTTCAGACAGAGAGCAGCCACACAGAGTTGAGCTCTGCCAGTGGTAAACCCAAGTATTGACTGAATCACCCAATGGTGGGCCTGGAGGAAAGAGGGGCATCCCCTTAACCGAGTGGGCACAGCCTGTTCCAGGCCTTCTCTGTGTCTGTCTAGCAGCAGTTCAAGCTCCGGCACCTAAACCAGCTGGGAAAGAGGGCCAGTGTTTCGGGCCCTGCCTGCTATGCCCAGACCAAGCACTGTCACAGACCCTTTAAATGACCTTGGGTGAGTCACTTAGCTTCTCTATTCCTACCTAAAAAGCACCAGCATTTTTGTTTGGCCATAGATGGAGCAGAAGACCCTCTGATCTGCTGGTACAAGAACCACAAACGCTCTCTGATGTGCCAGTTGGTCATTAGTCTCAGTTGGTCATGGGAATTATTTTCCAGAAAAAAAAAAAAACACCTTTTCTCAGCAGAAACCTCATTTCAGGTTTTATGCCTGAGCCAGCTCCTGAGAATTTGTGCCTAACAAAGCCATAGAGCTGAGGACGGTCGCAGTCCAGAGCTCCATCTCACAGTAATGGAAACTTGTATGAAAGAAACCAGAGTCATCACACACATGCATCATCTAAAACACACTGTGCAGCAGGATAAGGATATTGGTTTCCAACTATATAACAACATTAGACATGAGAAGCACAATCACTGCACTGAAATAGATGTCCAAATCCTGCCTGAAACGTGGCAGAACTGTGCCTTGCTTAGCATCCTCTGTGAAATACCAAATACATATTTGGCCTGCAAAATTTCCAAGGGTCAGGACCCCCTTCCTGGCAAAATATCAATCACACACTTTAGAAACAGAATATATTTAGTATGCAGTAATGTTCAGAGTGAAAATCATGTCCTGCAAAGGTAGGAATTCCTCAAGCAAACACGGCGCTGCAATAACCATGAAGTTAATATACTGCACTGTGAAGCTTTAGACACTAAGACATCAAAAATATTGACCTTTGTCTTATCTGTCTCAGTTTTACAGCAAGCAGGAAACACAATAAAACAATAGCTGTCATGGAGGAAGCCAGGCTTGAGTTCACTATGGAGATAGGTAGAATGATGCCATATAATACAGTGATAATCTGTATTTCTGCATTGCTCACTTGCAAAGCTGCTGATCTGACATAAATACATTAATTACAACTGCTACAAAACAAGCCACCTCCTGCCTGCTCTCCCTCTCCCACCTGGTTTAAAACCAGGCATAAGTCAAGTCTGCCAGCTTAAAAGGGCAGAAATCCTTCCCAATAAAATCCAAAGAACTCGGGTGGGTAAATGGCGATTTTCCATTTCCACCTGCCCTCTGTAGTCACAGAAATTAAGGGACTTGTATCCACTCGGGCTGTCTCTCCAGAGAGCAGGAACCAGCAAGGAGTTCATAGCCAGCCACAGAAGCTACAAAACAATCTGGGTTTCCTCTTTCTTTTCATCTGGCAAATGCAGACCTCTGAGTGGTTCCTCGGGCTCTTACGGCAACTGGCAATACACCACTGAGAAGTCCTAAAATCAGGCAGGAAAAGGACACTGCCTTCCCCAGACACCCTCAACAAGCGGCAATTCAAAAAGTTCAGCAAGAGATTTGGAAACCGACCCTTTGCCAAAGAGGTCCCACTTTGATGCCTCAAACGAAGTGGTTTACACATCTGGTGGGTGGTTACAGGCAAAGGAAAGGAAAAGAAACCTTGGGAGTTTAAAAATAACCACGGAGTTGCCTTTAGGGTGGAGCACTGCCTCTGCGCAGGGAAAAGAGGCAGAAATGAAGCGGCTGCCAGCATGTGGAAGTGCCGAGGGTCTGGCCAACTTGTCCCTTACCCAGCCTCATGCCATTCAGCGCGGCCACTCTACGGCTCTGCTCCCGCAGGATGTTTTCCTGGGACACGCTGCGCCTGGGCTGCCTTCGGAAGCACTGCATGATCCAGTGTGGAGCCCAGGGAGAGGCGTCGCGCGTCGAGAAGGCCGGGGGGCTACGCCACCCCTGCGGGGATCGCTGCTCATCCAGGAGCCTCCAGCGTGCGCGATGTCAAACGGGGCTCCAGGGAGGGCGCGGAGGGAGGCAGCAGCGGGAGAGAATCGGAGGAAGGCAGGGGAGGGCAGAGTCCAGCTGGGGGTGGGACCGTGGGAAGTCTCTCCTCCTGCTTTGCTCACCAGCACACGCTGGATGCAAAATCACACCGAGCCGCTTGCCAGCCCCTGCCCAGGTAGAAGGAACAAGTTTTCCTACAGCCCTATGCCAGTGGGTTTTTAGACATCACTTCCGTGGGCTGGAGGAGTCCTAGATACTGCTTGCGGCTCTTAATCAGTGACTAGGGCTTGTCAGCTTAGCCTGCCCACAAATGCTTGGATCAGAGGGAGCTTGGCTCCACCCTTTCTCTTCTGTGCAGAGCTACTCCGTGCTGTTCCCACTGACAGGCAGTGAAGAGAAAGCTAGAAACACCTTTTAGCCAGGGCAGACGCAGCCCAATAGCTGCTTGGAAACTGTGCTTTAATGCTCTTCTTTTTCCACCTAGAGAAGAGCATTTTCCTAAGACTCTGGATAGTGTCTTCTCTGCCACCGATTTCCTGTATGACTTAGGTGAGTCACCCTGTATTTCTGCATAGCTCTGGCTTTATTCTTGTAATTCAAAGTTATCCTGGAGTCTGGTACAGGAACAAGCCCCCCTCAGTGGTTCAACAAGTCACTGATTGCACAGAATCAGAGAATAATTCAGGTTGAAATGGACCTCTGGAGCTCTCTAGTTCACCTAATCACCCACTCAAAGTGGAGTCACCTTCAAAGGTACATAAGGTTGCTCATAGCCTTGTCCAGGTGAGTTTTGGATATCTCTAAAGATGGAGACTCCACAGCCAATCTAAATCCCAGTTCAAGTGCTTAAATGTCCTTAGTGAAGAATTCGTTCATTATGACCAGTATAAATTTCCTTTGCTGAAACTCCTGACCACTGCCCATTGTTACTAAAACCCATCTCTTCCCTAGCCATAACCACTTCTGTGGTGAAATACAGCAGCTATACTTACTAAGTTGTTCCATCTTAGGCAAGTTTACAGACCTTATCACAGACTGTGGGTTTTTGTCATTGCCTTTGCTAGCTGCTGCCCTGCCAGGCAAGACAAGGGTGAAGATACTGCAGGACATGGAATCAAGTTGGGGTGAATGTCTCCTACTGAAGAACCAGCATATGCCCAAGAAACTTGGCAGCAAACCACATGCCACCATTTCTGCTGGAGACATAACTGAAGGCTCTCCATCACCAGCATTTCCATCACCACCCCCTTCATATTCAACAGAGGTTTTAGAAACATTCTCTATCACCTCATCTCTGGTGATCTGTCCATTTTCCCCTTCTTTCTCTGCATTTTGAAGGAAGGTCTATCAATACTCACAGATAAACACCAAGGACTGGTACATCTGACCAGTACAAGGTCAGGATAAGAGTCTTTAATCACTGCCATATGCCACACATAAGAAACTCTCTGAGGACAAGACAGAGCCATCCTATGTCCTTGAACAGCAGTACAACTAATAATGCTTTATTTACACATGGCAACTACAAATCACAGTCAGCAAAGAAGAATAAAGGCACTTTCTGGATGAGACATTGCTGAGCATGTTAGCTAGGCGGTCAGTAGGTGTCTGAGGAAACCCTCCAGCCTTTTCTGAGATCCCTGCATATATACAGGGGCTGGATGTCAGAGCCATAATCTCTGTAGTGCTCCCCAGGGAGCTGGGAGCTTTGCTTTTGCCACCTCTAGGAGGTGGGCACCATGATGTAATGGCTAGATGATATTTATTAGCTAGCAGTCTCTCAGCACTTCCCATATTTCACATTGTACTGGAGAGATTGATCCAATTAAAGCAGCGGGGAAGAGAGTGCTCTCCCATACTTGCCTTAGCAACGT
Organism: Pezoporus occidentalis; assembly: GCF_034315485.1. Classification (NCBI taxonomy): domain Eukaryota; kingdom Metazoa; phylum Chordata; class Aves; order Psittaciformes; family Psittacidae; genus Pezoporus; species Pezoporus occidentalis. Next base: position 1,288,194 of record NW_026914180.1, read on the forward strand.
AATTTGCTTCCATGCATCAGCTGATGTCCAACAGCAGCCAGAGTTCCATAGGGATCAATCTGGGAGCACACAGAGCCCCTGCACTTCATTTTGTCATTAATTCCTAATAAGCAGTGCCAGCAACAGCACTGCTCAGGGCTTTCTAGGCTCTCAGAGAACATCTTACTGTACTTATCCCTGAAGCTTGAACACACAAAGCACAGGATCGGCAGTCACCGAGTTTAAACACTTTCTACAGAACAGCAGTGTGTGTGTTTGTGAGTGCTTCAGAGATGTAAGGCACTTAAAATCAGTTTGGTTTTAAAATGAAGACAAATTCATCGGACCAGAAGTGCCCTCCTTTGGGAAACAACAGATCTAGATCTGTTGTGGTCCTGAGGTCATTTAAAGACAATGTCACATCCTGCAGACAAAGCCTGAGGGGTAAATGTGACACTGTGGGTTACATGGCATTGTTTTTTGGTGTTACATGTTGCTGTGTCATGCTCTGGCACTGGAGGAAGTGATTCCTGCAAATGGCTTAGGGAAAAATTCTCTAGCCCTTATTCACTGCAGGCAACACCTGACTGGGTCTGAAGCCTGCAAACACTCAAGCATGCAATTTTAGCCACATGACCAAAATAAATGGCACCAGTCACATGAGGGAAGTTATTCATGTCCCCATGCCCAGGACTGGGGCTGTGCTAATTATCCTATCAATTCCAGCTGGATTACTCACTGAGCAAATGTAAATCGATGTGAACAAGGATGTCAGAATATGGTCCTAAAGTTAGCTTTAATATCCAGGAAGCAGACACTTGAAATAGAAAGGCTGTAGAGTCTGGTAGGAAATGGTCTATGTGAGAAAACTATTAATGCACAGGCTGCTCTTCAGACACTTTTCCAAAATGAATTAATCTCCATTACATCCTTATCTAAGGGAGCTAAGGAAACACTATTACCACTTCAGAGAGGAAGAAGCAGGTTGGTTTTGAGCTCTTTAGGGCTGGACTTGTTCTCCCTCCACCATCGTGTTTGGGCAATACCAAAAGTGGTGCAACCCTAATGCTGATCATAGTCTCTTTACACCACGCTGACACAAGTGATGTGACAGAAGTCAGCTGCCGTTTTGCCCAGACTTGTGAGACTTTGGGCCTGGAATGAAAACACCTGTGCTGGTGATGACCTCACCACTTCCCCATTGCATCATGCACATGATGTAAATTATTTATTATTACTGCTAATGCCTATGGCAGTTACATAACAAATAACAAATATCATGCTAAGGGGAGATTTTCCCACTAAAGAGGCCAAAGGTTGTGCCCTTGCTGTGTATTTGCTGCCCAGAAGAAAAAAATACGTCTATTTTACATTACGCCATTCTTTGAAGAAACATTTTAATTTCATCTTCCCTCCCAGGCTGCCTCACAGTGAAATTCAATAGAATTATTTTAATAAGAGTAATAGCACAGTCATAGTGTCACTGCTCATTAACGAACTGCAGTGTCTACCCCTACACATTCCTTGGCTTCAGCAAACATGAGAACATTCAGTCCAGGTGAACTCAGAATCCATGAGAGTTTGGGAAAGCTATAGTTCAGCTGACACATAGTAACATGACAACCTTCTGTCACTTGATGGAACACTCAGAACACGAAGTTCTTGGTCGTAACTAAAGTCTGAGGATTGCTTTTGCACACTTAGTATGAGGAATATTGTTAGTGCAGCAACTGCTTGGAAATGAGCGCAACCGGCTGCAGCACTGGGCAGAGGCTGCTGTTTGGAAAAGCAGAAAATTCACCAAGTGAAAGGGATTTAGTTGGTTTCTGCAGTGCTTTTGCAAATCACCGATGTTACCTGTGAAGTGCCTCTGCAGATGCCCGTTTTGTCATCTGTCACCACCCTATAATTATATCCAACCTGGCTTTTATATCAGCTCCTTGGCAGGCCCGTGCCTGGAATCAGTGCGGTCCCAGCAATGGCTACTTGTCACCAAGCTGAAACCCTGCCAGAACAGGACAGAAAGTCCCATGTCTGCAGGGTCCAACCTGCCCTACCTTTCCCTCTGGAGTCCATTCTTCACTTCATTCATGCCCTCTCACATCCCACATATAGAAACCTCACTCTTTCCTCCTTCCTTGCTACCTCCAGGACACCAGTCACTGTTCTCAGCTTTATTGTCCCCAGTCACTGTTCTCAGCTTTATTGTCCCCAGTCACACCTCACATCCTCAGAGGACCATTCTGGCACAGCAGAGCTTGAGAATAGTCAGTTTCTCACCAGCAACAGAAAACGTCAGTGACTCCTCTACACCATCCCTCCTCTCCTTGCTTCCTCCGGGGAGTGGAGACCAGGGGGTGGATGCTGCAACCATAACCATTGGTGCATCTCTGGCCAAAGATGCTCCTGCTTCTTGACAGTGGGTGCATCTCTGGTGCATGTGGTATGTACCAAGTTCCACCTTGTGGTGACACTGAGAATGGGCTTCTCTACAGAGCCTGTGGCAGCATCAGCAAACCTTCTTCTCTTCCTTACATTTGTTCTTCTTGCCAACTCTACTTCCTTTCCGGGGTGCTTGAGAGGTTCTGCTGAGCCGGGACAGGGTGACCTTAAAGTTTCATACAGCAGGAGTTCTCCCCAGGTATCATGTTGTGGCTGCCCTTCAAAGCACTGCCTAAAACCTTCCTCTGCTGGTGTGCTGGCAAGAAGTCCTATGATGGGCAGATTTCTGGTGCATTTACAACAGTGCTGTCACCATGCCCAGTATTTTTCAGCACCACTTTCTGTATCCTTTGGCTGCCTCGCCTTGTCTGCAAGGTTTCTGGGAGAATGGTCACTTCTCCAGCCCTGGTCTGACCAGACTGCCCAGCCCAGCTATCTTTCCCGAAAAGTGGCTGGCTAGATCCAGACCGCCTACTGCAAAGGGCTGCAGGACCAGGCCATCACCCAGATCATGCTATGGGCTAGCTTGCTGTGGATCAAAACCATGCTGAGGAATGTGCTGGCAGTTAAACAGTGCAGAGCCCTGGCTTTGGTTTGTATAGACGAAGCCAGGCTGCCTGCTCAGACATTTCATACGCAGTTCAAATTGTGACCTTTATTTGTGAAAATCTTCATAAATCTTTCTGCCAGTCTGGGTCACTCAAAGGGAGCTTGGATCTGTGCCCAGGTTGTGACCCATCAAAACCTGTGTTTTTACTGAAATCCAGGTAAAACACCTTACTGAAGTTCACTGCACCAAACCAGACTGAAGGTTTGGTTCAGACCTTCCAATGGTCCCTGCATTACAGTGCATATAGAGATTTGGCTGCAGAGCGAGAGGCACTAAAACAAACACTGGCTTGCAGTAAATTATAGCTTTTCCAGTCGCTGGTGTGAAAAGAGCGTGAAGAAAGTAATTGAAAAGAAGGCTATCAACTTGATAGATAGGACCAGGAGCCACAGCCAGAAGCACTCTGGCAGCTTAGCTGCCTAATTTCTAAATTGTGTTTCTGGGCACACACTGATGAGGACGTTCTTTTCATAAAACCAAAGTCAACTGTAGGTTGGTTTGAGCTTTTTTATTTTTAAGATCCCGTAACAGCTTTTCTTGACCTTTTCTTCAGGAGCTGAAATTTCTTCTACAGACAAAGTGCAGGTCACTCGTCACATTTCTGTAGCAGGGCAAAATTTGTGCAATAATTAAATTGCACAATTGAATTATGCAAAACTAGGGGAGCATATATATGTTATTTAATTCCCCCCCCCCCCCCCCCCAGTGATTTATCTGGAATTTCATCACTTCTAACTTTAGCCAAATACAGCAAACAAGACTTGTGTGGTTATCTCAACGCAGGGCTTTAAAAGGCATCTGTATGAGGGGCAGCCTGAGGTGTGAGAATGACCCCACACACATTGTCTAAACTGGCTTATTTAAGGTGTGGAAGTATCTTGGTTTAGAAGAAACTGTGACAAAATCTTCTCTACCTGCATAAAGGAAAAGAGAAACCTCCACGTTTGACAAGGCTCTGCAGCTTTCTGTTCTCGTGGGCTTGGCTGAGTAAGGACTGAGACCCTCCACCCACTGTAAAGACCTAGTAGACACATGGCCTGGGGGTTAGTCTTGTAGTATTTAGTTATTTAACATGCACTGAACAAGAGGCCAGGAGAAGACAGAGTACAATTCATCTCTCTAGATCTCTAAAAACCTGGCATTTCTTGCAGAGACCCACATTTAGGCAGCTGAATCCCACCCTGAATGATCAAATCACTAAGTATTTGTCTGCAGCTTTCCTTCATAAATACCCAATTATATATTTCAGTCTCCCTGTAAAGGAAACTATACTTTGCTCCCAAATTATCGACACCTTTGTCTCCCTCATCTGCCTACCCAGTCAGCTGAGTTTCCAGATCCTGCACAAACCATCTCTTCCCCACATACCTCTCCCAGTTGCTTTTCCCTGTAGATGGCTGTATCCTTTCATCTCTGCTACACGCAGCGGTTTTCCAAGCAACTGCATTTCCTTCTTCCTCCTCTTTCATTTCCTCATTAAACTCTATTTTTCCCCAAGTATCTTCTTTCCCTGAGTCACCTACTTTTGAGCCACATCTTGCCCCAGTTAATCTGTTCTTGGGCCTGATGATAGGGTTTGCACACGAGCAGCAATCTCAAAACTCACTGCGGGCTTTAATTTTACTAACAGACATTGCTCAGATTGGAAACTTAGCAGCTTTTGTGTCAAAATGAAAAAAGACCCCAAATTAATTTTACTTGTCCTGTAATGGAACAAGCTGCATGTTCAATGTTCTGATAAGTGTCAGTATTGCAAGTTCTCCTGCACTACTGGAAACACTATGGCTCAAAAAACTCCCATGAAAAGCATCAGGCACAACCTGCATCAGATGAGGTGTGCTAGGAGTATTTTGTTTGTAGGAAAGGAGATCAAAGTCACCAGGGCTGATCCCAACTAACATTATCTCCACCCACGGTGGCTGAAGCCCAGAAGGAGCCTCCTCAGTGCTCTCAGCTAAGAAGGGCAGGTAGAGATGATTCATTTGGAAATTTAAATCTAGAAGTTAATGCTCAGGACTAGCTGCAGAAGAAACAAGGAAATGGCCTATTTTCTAAGATTTTACTAACCCTCCCTGCTGATTCTCACCCTGGGCTGTGGCAAAGGGCATTTCCGTAACAGGGCTGTGGCATTCCCTGCACAATGTACACAGTGTCTTGGATGAAAAAGTCAACATATAAGAACAATGCATAGTACAAATTAGCTATTCTATACTCTGTGTGAGCACAAGAGCTCCCAGTTCAGAATCAAACTAACTCATGATTCAAGACAAAGATTATTAATAGCTCACGGAGTTTAGCAGATTCACTGCGTACTAAATGTGGATGACTCTTTATAAAATAGGCAACAAGAAGCCCATCCAGCTGAATTCACGCATTCAAAATACAAGGCACAGACCACTAAATCACAGCAGCTACTCCGGCTCTGCAGAGACAAGGGAACACGCTCAGTTTTCTTCCCAGGACTTAGATCTCTATCCAAATGTGGAGCAAACAAAACTATATAAAATTTTAGGAGACTCTCATCCATAGTAATACCCACTTCTGCTACCAGAACATATCTCAGGTGTCTCCTACTTACTGTCACATACTTTACTTGAGACTGAGCCATGTGCCTGTGGCTAATTCTGACATGGTAAATACAGCTGTTGCTGTATCTATGTTGGAAAAAAAAAAGGAAGAGAGAAACTGAAAGAATTAATTGAGTTTCAACATACATACATACAGCCATAGAGAAAACATATCACAAACCACAGTACCTGTCACCATAGTCTTACAAACTACTTTGCACAAGTCTGATTCTGCTAACAAACTAACGTGAGCAACTTCTCTTGTCTAAGTAGTCTGGCATTCAGAGTGACTTTGGCACTTGTGTGTGTTATGTGTCAAGGAATTTCAGTAAATACTTTTTTAAAAGCTTGGCTCATTCAGTATCGTGTATTTTCTGCTTGAGAGAAGAAAACAGATTAACAAATAGCCACTGAATTCTTCTTGGCTCTTAACCCCAGAAGGCTAAATAATATTTACTGAAAAATGACCCACAGGCCAGAATAGGAAATATTTCAATAGTTCCAGATGTATTTCTTAGCTTTATTTCCCCAGTGGTTCTAGAATGAATGAGATACCTACAACAAATACAACATTAACCTCTGTCTCACCTTCCTGTCAGATTTCTAGCATCTAGGAAAACTTGAGCCTGTGGGAATCTTTTCACATTTCTCCTGGTAATGCTAAACTGATTATGTTTATGGTCAATCACTTATTGCTCTATTGATTTATTTTTGTTCATAGCTCATCTATAGTAAGAAAGCATCTACCTCATGAAATAAAAATAGGCACTGTAGCCTCTTCCCATTTCTGTGGGATCACAATATCCCATTTCAATCTGTAGCTATCACAGCTCTGAGTTCCTTCTGCTCATCAGAGTAAGTAAAATACAACGAAGAGGTAACAAAGCAATCTATTAAAGTCATACAAGGGAATAAGAGATATTTCATTACCCTGTCTGTAAGGCAAGCCTCCCAGTCTTGGTACCAATCAAACCTTCTTAAATACCACTTTGCCTAAAGGGCAGAGAGGACTTCTTTTGCAGAAACATTACTTATTTTGTACTTAATATTTATAGATAGAGTCTTGGGGGCAGACCCTGAGCCGAGGTGATTTATCTTGGCTCTGCTGTCTTCACCAGAGCCCAGAGAGTTTATTTAGCTGAGCAACCATCCCGCTCTCAGTTTCACCATAAAGGGGAGGAGATTTGTATCAACTTTTCTGGATTTGCGGACACTTACCCAGCCATGACACCTTTCCCACCAACGCAGCTAACCCTATTACAGAGAAGAATCTGTCGTATCTCTCTGTAATACCGACTCTGTGCTGCCTTACTTCCAAATGAGAGAATGGGGAGGCAGAGGAGAGAAGAAAGGAGGGATAGTAAAGCTCTTGGACAAGATAAGAGAGCTGAAACGCAAGGATATTTCTACAGACTTACTGTTACAAGCGAGGAAAGTACCATTCGCTTCCATTGCTGCAAAGTAAGCCGGTGTGCAGCAGCAGCAGAAAGGGCTCCGGGAAGCAGCTGTGCCCACAAGTTAGCGCTGGCCCGGGGTGGGAGCCAGAACCGTGAGCTCAGCTCCCGCTGCTCCAGTAATCCCCAACGTCAGCTCCCTTCCGAGAGGCCTGCTCCTTCCCCTTGGCTAGAAATACTAGGTCTTCGCTATGACTCCTCATTTATTTCTCTCCCGCATCCGCACACCGCCGTCTGCCCGGCGCATCGACTGAGGGAGCGCCCGAACCCCAGCGCCGCTGGCCCTGGCTCCTCCCCGCTGAGATCTGGCGTCTTCACCGCTGGCCCAGCCTCCCGCGTTTCGCTACCGCTGCAGCTTCAGAACGATGCTTCTTTTCCTGTTTCTGGCACGTTATCACGTTCCTCTCCTTTCCGGCAAGATTTCCAGAAGGCGCCGAGTGCGGCAAATCTGTCCTTCGTGGTACCTCAAAGCAAGAAAAGGGCCTCAAGCAGATACCACTGATCAGAGACTGGGTCTACAGAGCTTTTGCATAGTAGTGGGGCATATTTCTTTTCTCAGGGGAAAGAAGAAAAAGCAGGTCGCAAAGTGCCAATGTAGACATAGAAGCTGTAACCACAAACACTCGCAGAGGCATGAGGTTAAAAGCAGAAGTTACAAGTTTTGCATTTGAGATAGTGGGACAGAAAAAACTACGTTGTCCTGAGGGTTTTACTGAGTGGAACTGATTTCTTCCACTCTGTCCTCTACTCTTGAATGAGGTACTTTTTTAAGAGCAGGAAGACAATGCTGGCAAACGAGGAGGAAAAGAGGGAATCCAGTGTGCAAAAATAAAGTTTCCCTCCACTTGAATGTTTGAGGGAGGGTTTCAGTTATTGTTTTGCTGTTGTTCATTTCAGTTTCTTGTTATTTAGGTTACGTTGATGCAACTAATGGATGGAGTTGTTGGCAGATTCAAAGCCCTCACTCCTCAGCAGCGGTAAGCCAGCAGCACCACTGACAGAAGGGGAAAGTCCCTCTCTAATGATAACAAATCTAGGAGACACGATGAAAAATACTTTAGGACTAAGACTGTTTGTCCCTCCCTGCCAGGAACTGGGTTGCTCCTTTAACAGCCCAGACTTGCTCTCAGATAGTTTACAGTCCACAAATATGAGGCTACTGCCACCACCCAAGGAAAACTACCCTAATATAGCAGAACTCCTCATGCTAGTACAAAGCTAACAAAACCAAACAAGTGGAGGGGAAAAAAAGAGGAGAGATTTCATCCTGTGACTCCTCAAAAGACTACTCTTCTGTCTCAAGGCCACCAGCATAACATGGGGGGGAGAGAGGGAGGAAGGGGTGTTGTCATCTCTGCTAAACAATTTCCAAAGGACTCAGGGAGGAGCATTCCTTTTGCAATCCCACAGACAAGGAGACATTGATTTAGACAGGGGCAAACTGGCAGCAAGGTAGGATGCTGGCAAGCAGAACAGCAGCTGGAGGCACCCAAGAGGTTCCTTTTACAGCCCCAAAAGCCTCAAGGTAGCGGGATTTCTGGAGAACACCACCAAAATTCATCCTTTCAGGCAATAGGGAAAAGTACTGGGGGGAGTGTAGAGGAGGCTGGTGGCTGAGTCAGCCAGACTGGAAACTCCAGTAAAGCTGAGGTGATGAGGACATTACGGTTTTTATAAGGGAGGAAAAGTAGAGAAGGGCGGTTTGAAAGTGGTGATGGGAAATGGCATTATATTAACTCATTCATTCTTCTCTGTATCATGCCCCATTGCATCCTCGCATTCTTCCAGAGATGGAGCATCCACACCTTCTCTGGGCAACCTGTCACAGTGCCTCACTACCCTCACAGTGAAGAACTCAACACAGAACACACCTTCATTAACCCACTTGCTCTGTAGCTACGTAAGTGAGCTTGGAAAGAGTTAAGTGTCAGCCAGGCTGGGTAAGAAGCCTGCCTCCCTCTGTAACACACCCTCCAACAGGTCCATATGTAGGGGTGCTGAGATCATCAGCTGAACTGGAGTTATAGGAAGTCAAGGAGAGCTCTCTTTTCATCAGACACCTGCACCCCTTTGCTTTCTCCTCTTTTGTTTGTGCACACACAGCCCAGGACAGGCAGCAAACAGCATTTGCAGTGTTCACAGCAAAAAATGTTCACAGGGTTCAATCCAGCAGTGAACCATAAATCATAGCAAACCCAAAGCAAAGCACTTTACCTATCTCCACTCCGGAAGCATGACTCAAATGTTGATTTAATTGTATGCAATGGAAGGACTAGCTTTTCATCTCAGAGGAATGCTACATCACCTGATCACCAAGTATTTCCTATGGAGAAGATGCCTCTTGGCTCCCTCTGCCTTTCAGACTCTCACACACACCCTCCTCATCACACAGAAATGTTCCCTACCTCCTCTCCGAAAGATAACAGCAAAGTGCTTTGTTTGCTTTGCAAAAACGGCTCAGGATTTCCATTGCTGTGACACAGCAGGAGTGTAAGAAGCATTTGGGGGTTATATGGCCAGCAGGGAGCTTTGGCAGACATGTGTCTGGATTTTTTTGTCAGCAGGAGGATTACTGAAAGCAGCACAAAAGAAAATGTCATATTAAATAGAGTGCATGTCAATGCAGAAGCGGGACTGGAATTTTTCAGACACTTCTGTTACAATCTGGCTATTTGCTGAAATGTTTTTTTCATATCTTTTCCCAGTCTGTTTACTATTTTAGATAGGGTGTCTTACCATCCTCAGATCATCCAACTGTCCTGTAAATCAGTTAATAATAGATGGACAGCAAAATGTAAAATTCTCAATTGCCTTTTACATTTTGGGAACTGCTTGGGGCCCTACTTTGGATGCCCATTTCCAGTCGCCCTGATGACTCATCTTTTATAAAGGTATCATTACTCTTCTGTTATCAGTACTGTCTGTTAGGTGGACACAGTTCTTGTTGATTACACATTGCTCATCCTACCTGGGCTAGATCTGGGTTTCAAAGGACTGATCCTGCCACTGAGTCTGCTACACCCAGCGTTTACTTATTGACAAATTTTTCTCTGGGTTTCTGGCAGCTGCTGATCCTTCACCTGCAAGAAACACATTGGAGTGTGGGGAAAAGCAGCCTCACGGCTCAGCTGTCAGAGCTCAGTACCTCTGGAAATCAGGTTTCCTTAGGAGATAAACTGGGAAAACCTCAGGAATGGGATTTATGACTGTCCAAGGACTATGAGATTATTGGGTTTATGGACAACTCACTGTACAAAATAATTCATGGTAGTTTATAAATTAGGCTGGAATGGAATTAACACAACACAGTATCATAAAGTTTATTGAATGGATAGGGCAGCCAGATGCCTTGCTTATCACCACAGAATACTGTGCCAAAACATTTTCAGACTGAATGATGTTGATGTATACAACTGCATTTAATCCATTTATTGCAACAGTTAGGAGTCAGGAGAGCGGTACATGGTCACGTCAAAAAGAAGCAACAGATGCTGGGATATGTAAAACTAAACCTGCTGCTGGCATAATCCTATGCAAGTCCCATTAAAATTAATGAGGTGTTTCTGCTTGAGCAGAAGATAAATTTGATTTACTAAGCCAGAAATACACCTGCCTGACACTGGATATCTTAAGTATTTGGAAGTGTTTTCCCTCCACTTAGTAAAAGTAATCAGGAGCCGCTCTAACCACCAAATAAAGCAATAGAACAGTCAAGAGAGCCATCTATTAATATATTGGTCACAATTAAAGACAGAGTTACCAGCTCAGCAAGTCTCACACTGATTTCAGACTGAAAAATTATATGAAAACAGAGGAAAAAGCAAGATTATGCATAAAATTCAGGAATAAAAGACCTAGATTTTTCTAGTTGTTCCAAAAAGTTCATTATAACTCTAGGAATTTCAGTATAAAGGAGACACCTAAGTAATTTGACCTCTGTCCAATAGTGGTAGATATGATTTAGACATCTCACTAATTCTGTTGTCACACTAATTTTGTGTTGAAAGTTTTATTTCATATTTGTTTACCTATTTTCTGTCACTACAGGATAGATTTATGAGTGTCTGAGTGTAACTTCTGTGCATTTCTGTGCTGTAACAAATTTAGGTTTAAGTGAGCCCTGTAATGTTGAATTCCCTGACTTAAGATATTTTGATTCTGGGATAATGAAAATGTCTTTGCCAGAGAGCTGTGCAGAAAAGTACATTTAGCTTTAAACTCTTATTAGCAATAATTATTTTTTGGGGGGAGGATACCCTATAGTCTTCTTTTAAAGCTATGAAAAGCTCATCTATTAACAGTGAATGAGAAAATGTCATGCATACATTTTATCAGCTTCTCAGTTCAGTGCATCAGTAAACAGCATGGATCAGCCACACAATACGAGATAGCTACATATGATTTACAACTCAGTGAATGATTTACTAAGTCTGGCCATTAATATGAAGTTAGCTTTACATGAATGAGAAACAGTGACCTAACTGGGGAATCTAGTAATGTACTAGGTTACTGGTATGAAAACATTATTTGGAGTTATTATCACTGTAGAAAGAACAATGGAAGAATGGTCCCAGGGTCCTGCCACCTTTATCCGTTGACGGCTCTTTCTCATATATCCCAGATTACAGCAGAGCTGAGACACTGAGCTTCACAACCACTGATGTGCAGGTTCACAAGCTCATTTCTGATCTTGAAAAACCAGAGTCATCAGGCCAAGTCACCTGCTATCACTTGCTACGTGCTTGACACATCTCTTCTTACCTGCACCAATAGCACTGGAGTATAGAAGTTAAGTATGGAGGAAGGTTGATGATGAATGTCATAATGGTTATCTTAGTTCTTTGTGACTGGGATTATCACAGTGATTAAATGCAATTGTTGATATCACTACCTAATTGCAGCTTTTTTCATTGTAGCCTGGTTTTTCATTGTTTGTCCTGGTTTCAGCTGGGATAGAGTTAATTCTTCCCAGTAGCTGGTACAGTGCTGTGTTTTGGCCTTAGTCTGAGAACAATGATGTTGTTAACGCACCAGTGTTTTAGTTATTGCTAAATAGCACTTACTGTAACTCAAGGACTTTTCAGTCTCTCATGCTCTGCCAGTGAGGAGGGGCACAAGAAGCTGGGAGGGAGCAGAGACAAGGCACCTGACCCAAACCAGCCAAAAGGTATTCCATATCACAGCACTTCATGTGCAGTATATAAACTGGGGGAAATTGAACAGGACTCCCCAGTCGCTGCTTGGGGATGGGATGGGTATCAGTCAGCAGGTAACGAGCAATTGTACTGTGCATCACATTTCTGTCTTGGGGTTTATTCCTCTCTCTCTTTTCCCTATTATTACTACTGTTGTTATTGCTACATTTTTTATTTTTTTTTATTTTTACCTTTTTTCCCAGATTTTCCTCCCCATCCCCTACTGGGGAGGGGGAGTAAGCATGCAGCTGCATGGCACTTAATTGCTGGCTAGGGTTAAACCACAGCACCAATTCATGTGAATGTTAAATGCGCAGAAAACATGGAAAGTCTGAAGTATGTCTACATTCCAGAAAATGCTATTTTGTGTAAGTTGTCCCACGAGTTTAAACCACACATGAAGATCTTGTGATTCCAGAGTGTGAAACACAGGTAATCAGTGATTTTACAAATAAGATGTTTTTATTTATGACTGCAAAGAGTTAAAACTACATTCACACAAGCTCAGTGATATCAGACTTCCCTCGGCCCCATCACAACAATCCATGCAGAGCAGGAAAATATTCTTGTATTGCTAACATCTCCAGAGCAGATGTCTATTGCAGAAAGTATGCAAGGAATTTGTGTGTCTCCCAGAGGACTAATGAATGGCCAGCCTTTTTGGAGTTAATTTATAATCAGCAATGCTGTTTGAAAAGCCAGACATGAGATGAAGAGAAAGACACATACTGAAATCATACAGGGAAAAAAACCAAAAAACAACAACAAAAAAAAAGATCAGACAAGATGACAGTTTATTACTAGATTAATTTTTAGATTAACATATTTCCCAAATGAATAAATGGATGAACATGTAAATCTCATCAAATGTATTCAAAAAGAGTATTCCTAACCTCTAATGTAGCTTCTTCTAGTATTTAGTTTCATCTCATAAGATGAAAGTTAGGAGCACAGTTCAATAAGCTGCCACTGAAGAGAGAGAAGCCTTTGAAAAGAATAAAGACTAAATTAAGATGTTAAAGTACCTAAAAATAGGTACCTTCAGAGAGGTAGTGTTGTGTGTCTGAGTTCGTATGCTATATCTTTATTACAAAGAGAATAATGAACCTTTGCTTTAAATGCGAAGTAGAACTTAAGTTTATATGTAAAGGTGCAACAGCTACTTCCAAAGTCATGCATTTCTACTTCTGATCAGTCAGTCATTTATAATCTTGATCCATACTGAATCAAATGCAGCCACATTCCTCTGGCCAGTGGTGTTATTTGGATTTTTGAAAAGAAAAAAAAGGAGGGGATATCAGGGTGCAAAAAGAACCATAAAAGTTGCCCATTCAGGAAGTATTTTATTACTTTTTTGGTGCCTCCTCCTCAGTTCTGCAAGCCTGATGCAACCAAAAGAAAAAAGGTTAAATGACTCATTTCCTTCCCGCTCCTGCGGTAGGGCACCTAAACCAGCAAAGTCTTTTACACAGACATGCACCCTCTCTGACTGTAGGACACCCAGTTTGTGCAACTGCATGCAGACGTGCTTGTGGGAACAATACCTGGAAGCTAAAGCACAGACTGCTATTAATACATACTCATAGGATCCCAGCTATGAGCTTGTGGGCTGCACAAGAACAAGAGGATGAAACCTTGAATCTGTGGTCTGGCCTTTGCCTTTGACCTTGTGGCACCTCAGGCACCTCCCTAAGCTCCTCAGGTCTTCCCTCATACGCTTACTCCAAATTATGCCATCAATTACCCTTGTGCCCACCATGTGATCCTTGAATTCTGCAGACTTCACCCTCCTCAGTTTCTCTGGCCACTTGTTTGGTGGAGGATAAGTTAAGAATCCCTATGGCCATCTACTCTTTTTACAGACATTGCACTTGTAGCTGACACATCCTGCTTCTGGCAGTGGTGGATCTTCTTTAGATGAAAGGTAAAAAGGGCTGCTCTGACAGAACAGAAGACAACCCAACAAACCAGCTTTGGTGGCTTACTGAACACGTAGAAGTGTTGCAACCATGTGGTGTCTCAGCACAGGAACACACCAGTAGGACACAATGGGACGTGTTCTCACTGGTTTATGCTTTATATTCTTGTTATATTATACTCTTATATTCTTACTTATCCAATGAGGATTCAGACCTGATGCTTTTAATTTCAAGGTGCCAGCTGCAGCCCAGGTTAAAATGAGCTTTTGAAGGGTTTTGTTTGCTTTCTGATGTGTCAGGGGTAATTCTGAGCTGCACTTTGGAGATGCAGGGATGTATATTTTTAAGGCTAAATACAATTAAAAAAAAGAATTCACCCTTTCTGCTGAATATGAAGAATATAGTGAAGCCCCCAAAAGTGCAAACATTTCTTCTTGCTGTAGGAAACTGGTGGTTTTCAGGTCAAAATTGGCACTGTGATGGATTCCATGCTAAACTGTCACTGATCTTCAGGGCATACTTTGATTGTTACTATGTCACTGATAGTGTCTAGGCGCTCCTGGGGGAGAAAACTGCTGCTCCTTCAACTTAATGACTTTAAAAACAGTACTTGGCTGCCTAGACACAGACATTTTCATGGCATTTTGAGTGCTGTGTCATGTCCCAGGTGGCCTTCAGCTGCTCCAGAAGGCTGTCAGTCTCTGGGAAAAATGTTATGTATCCTTGAGCTTCTTACATGACAGACAGCTAAATGTATGCAACTGCATGCAACACTGTCTTGAGAGCAAAACCTTCCTTCCCTGGGAAACCTTTCTTTGCTCAGAATCCTAAGGAAGCTCCTGTGTTAGAAATAAGCCCTGAAATGTTTAAAGATCATGTAAATAGCCCCTAGAATAGCCTGCCTAGACAGGTGTTATAATACAAACATAAGTAATAAGCTTAACATTATCTAGGTGTTCCTGCTCCGGCAGGGGGATTGGACTAGATGATCTTTCGAGGTCCCTTCCAATCTCTAGCATACTGTGATACTGTGATACTGTGATACAGCAGGGCATAGTGGGGAGAAAAGCATCCATTCTGAGACCTCCTCACTAGGGCAATTCTTTGCCCTTGTCTCAGTGCCTTAGGTGAAGGCCAGTTAGATGGCAATAAACAAAGGTAAATGGGAACAATATATCCCTTACTTCATGATCTCCTGGGCAGAGTAAAGGGTGCAATTGAATGTGTCCTGCTAGCTTGGGCAGAAAGGAAGATGCTGATTTTGTAGGCAAGCACCAGTTCATCTGGGTGGTGAACCAAGCTGCCTCCTCACTTTCTTTGATCTACTGCAGGGTTCACATGGGCAAGCATATGCAAGCCTGGTGGTTTGGCTTGCACTGGCCTTATCTTTCCCTACCAGCAAAAATGAAACGATACATTTTTCTGATGACAGACTCTGCATGCACTCAGGACATTACCACCTCACCCACCCTCCCATCCCAATGGTGTGGATTTTCTTTCATACTGAGTTTCCCTGACTGTACTCTTACAGACACTGTTTCCTCCAAGGCTAGGAGCACAGTTTGGAGCAAACTTGGGCAGCAAGAATCAAAAATGAGGCCAGGATGGCCTTAGGAAATCCAAGCCACGTCCTTGGCAACTCTGCCAATAGGGCCAGTTTGCAGCAGCCGTGAGCCCTGTTTCTCTGGAAGACATCAGTCAGACTCCCTGCTCTGATATCCACAACAGGTGTCATTGTGTTCCCTGTGATCAATTTACTCATGTCCCGTCCTACTCTTGCAAGTGCTTTGAAAGTAGCTTTAGCACTCCCACATTCATGTTGTCCCAAAGTGAACAGTCTCCCTGAGATTACTGTTTGGGATGAGAGCAAGATGTTCTTGTTGCAGCTGTCCTTCTGGGTCATTTGTCTATGCCCAAGTTCCCAAGGATAAAGGGATAAAAATACATTTAAGCCCAACCCATTCACCTTCCTGAAACAACATAGCCAGGAAACATACTGTATGGAGCTTGGCCTAAATTAGCAGTTTTCAGGGATGTGAAAAGAACTGAATGCTAAGGTAAAATTTAAAAATCATTTCTCCTGAGGTTCATCTTAGAAACTTCTTTCTCCACTGGGCTGACATTCCTGTAAACTTCACCCCCAGTGCTCCCGGGTGGCTGCCATCTAGCTGAGAGGGAATTCTGGGTTCAACAGTTTACACTAAATATAAGCTGTCTGAATCTGGGCCTCTCAGGATCATCATCTGCTTTGAACACATTTTTGCTTATGCTCTTATTAAAGCAGAATGAAGAGCAGGAGACAAACTCAGATAAAAAATCCTAAAAAATTCAACTTCTTTGGGCAACCTGTGCCAATGCCTCACCACCCTCACAGGGAAGAACTTCTTCCTAACGCCTAATCTAAATCTTTCCTTTATCAGTTTAAAGCCATTCCCCCATGTCCTATCACTGCATGCCCTTGTAAAAAGTCCCTCTCCAGCTTTCCTGTTGGCACCTTTAGGCACTGGAAGCTGCTCTCTCCAGGCTGAACAACCCCATTTCTCACAGCCTGTCTCTATGGGAGAGGTACTCCAGCCACCCGATCATCTTTATGGCCTCCTCTGGACTCCCTTCAACAGGTCCGTGTCCTTCTTATGCTGGGGGCCCCAGAGCTGGATGCAGGACCGCAGGCGGGGATTATGATCCCCTTGTTCTGCTCTGCTTGTGAGTCCCAGTGTCACAGAAGCACTGGACCCTCCAGCTGGATCTCTTTGTGGAGGCGTAGCCTGTTTACAGCTTAATTAGAGAGTGTTGTATCTGCCCAGACACTGTCGGAAAGGAATGACTGGCTCCTTTGTGTATGCATTTTCCACATGCTTCTCCTACATATTGGGTGTGTCTGGTTTGTAAAATCCCATGTGGCTTGAGTGAAATTACAGTTTAAGTATTTCAGCAGAAGTACAGCAAATACCCACTGACATGTTTTAGTGAAGGGCAGACTTGTAGATACAGGAGAGAGGTCTGGGAAACAAAGAAAAGCTTCAAGTCAGGAAGTGTACACTGGAAGCAAGTGAAAGGTTTGACTCATGTCAGGAGACAGCCACAAAATAACGCCATGCAAGATGTTAATAATGAAGAATATCCAGGTGGAACTGCCAGTTGCAGGTTACTTCAGATTGTCGCCAGGAGAACTGGAGATGACCTAAGTATAGCCATCAAGGCAAGACCTGTAAGAAACAGATAGTCCTTAAACTAACTAGGACATCTGAAGAAAAAACCTTTGGCAGGACAAGGAAGCTGTGCAATGTGAAAAGCCAGCTTCCAGAAACTGAGCTGTTGGGCATTTTTCACCTGAAAGTGAAAGGTTATTTCTCCATTTTCCATGTCTGCAAATTTTACTTGGGTTTTAAGGGTAGATTGTTGATGCTGGTTCTAGTTCTTCTTCAAGATGCACATGCTAATGTGCAAAAGAGACCCATTTTCCAGTGATACCTGTTTGGCTGCATCTGCAATAATTACAGGGTAATATATAGCTTTTCCAGTGTAATTAATAAACACACTTTACCTAATATACTGGCAAGAGAATATGCTAGATTGCGATGAAGTATTTTTACCTTCTAAAATGCCTGATCAGGACAAACATTTAATACAATGATTGTTTTTAAAGGGTTTCCTGAATACATGGACGCCCCAGTAAGACCACTGGAGGGCAGCAACGTCAAAGTGAATCATTCATCAGCGTACTTCTGGGAATTGCTTCGTATAAACCCAAATCCAAGAACTTAGCAAAGAATTAGAAATAATTTTGTGCTACCCAGATGTAGATCTATGAAATAGTGTAAAAGACAGTACTGCATCATTTTCCTTACTTTCCTGCATGTAAAGAATGCCGCCTGAATTGTACATGACTTTCCCTGTTTCCAGAAAGTGCTGAAAACATCAAAAAACACGATTAAAAAAAAAAAACAAAACTGATGCATTCTGAACCCTATGGATTTTTGGTTTATTTTTTAAAATCAATATATAGCCCAAGACTTCTTTGCATATCCTTTTATATACATATATATAATTTGCATTGTATTTATATTTGATATATGTAGATACACATTTTCAAATGAATCCATATTGTTGCATCAATATAATGGGGGCAGCACATTAGCAGAATTTTTAATTTTTATTTTTAAGAGTGTCCTAAATTTCAAAATGTCACAGAAGTCTTTCAAATATCAAGTGGGTGGGGTTTAATGAGTAAGGAAGTCCACTAACATTAGTGAAGATTTTGGGGACACAGTGAAGATAAATGTATGAACTCTCTGCAAGTTTTTTTGATTTAGTGAAAGCATGCTATTATTATTAGTCTAATATTTATACATTGAAGGAATACCTATTGACAATAATTTAAGATTATAGTTTGTCAAGCACGGCTGTCCATTGCTTTGAAATATATAAAGAAATATACTTGCTGAGTTACACGTCGTAACATCTATCTATACTTTTGATAAAATATGAGCAAGGTAAATAAGACCGCTATGGAGCTTGCTAGTTTTGTAACAAGTGTAAGATACTTAAGTAAGTTCACTCTACAAGGTAGTTATGTACGTATCACCTCTTAATCCGTACTTGAGCTCCCTGATTGCATTCAAATCACATCTGGCCATTTTAGATATAAATATGTTCCGTTACTGTTGGTCTTAGCTAACAAACAGAAGGGAGCTGAGCTTGCCTTAGCTATAGTGTCATTTGGTACCTGGATGCCTGAACAAGCCACTTACCTGACTGCCAGGTGGTTTTGTAAGGTTACAATTGGAAGGGCCTTTTCTGAACATGCTACTACCAGAAGCAAGTACGGTTTTGGACAACAGCTGAGCTTTGGAGAGTGCTTGTGGGATAACAAGGAATGCTTGTAAACCCTAACCCAGGTGAGGATCACCTGGGGAGTGTAAACAAAATAAATAGAAAAAACAGTATGATCCTGACAAGACACAGAGACTACTTTTGAGAGTGGAATAACCCAGACTTTAGCAGAATCTATGATCCCTCTAAGGGGGGGTGTGACTTAGGTTATGTCTACCATAGCGGCTGGCCTGGTGCATTAGGAGCAGAACTGCAGTGGAAAAACGTTGGTGCTCAGGAAAAATGTCCACTCTGTAGACATTTAGGGATGTTTTATTTCAAACTAACTTTTGCCTGATACTGTAGATTGAGAGCCCATTAGCTGATGGAGCATATGAGGTGAGCTCCTGGAAAGCTTGATTTCAGATTAGTTTCCTCCAAGAGAAATGCTATTGTGCTCCACACTGCACAAAAGCATACAAAGTGGAGCCCTCAGGAGTCTCTTCAGATCCACACACCCAATCTAAATCAAAATGTTCGCGTAAAATCCAACCTTTTGTGGCAGAGAAAGGAAATACAAGGTAAAATGTCAGGCAGAAGTCATACATGACAGAGAAAGTGTCTACATTTATATCTATAAATGTAGGCTAAAGTTTCCATTTGGGATGTGTTGGGTTGTTTTTTTTTCTTACACACATGAGCCTTTGGAAGTTAAATATCTTAGAACAGTAATAAAGAGGATGAGATATATATGAAAATTGTCCTTCTCATCATCACATTTATAGAAAGATATGAAAATATGTGTCTTATATATTATATATAACAGCTTTACAATGGGAACAGTGGCATTGAGTTTTTTAAGTTTATATGAGTAAATGATGATGGGATAAAAATGGAGATCTAACAAAAAATGACATTTGGGAAAGAATTTTGGTAGCTCTTGGCCAGTGTTTAAGCCCTCTCTTGCATTTGACTACTGGGCAGGTGGATCTCACCTTCACTTCCAGATTTCACAGTGCATTTCTGGACTGCAGTTGGGGAAAAAAAGAAAAATCCAGCTTCTAAACTGAGCTGATCTGCTTGGCAAGGTACTGAAAGACAGTGAAGATGAAAGCACAGAAAGTTTTTTCCACAGCCAGTTTTCATGTACCTCTCTTACTATTTTAAACAAAAACATCTGCTTTACTGCCACTACTCTAAGGCTTTCCTAAAGGCTGGGAAAGAATTCTTAAAAAAAATGCTGGATTTCATTAACATTCAAGTTAGCGAACAGATGTTATAATCAATTGTAATAGTACATCATAAGAAAAGTTGGAATTCTGATATGGAAAATTGTCCAAATTTGGATGCACCAACCCACTTTTAAAGGCAGGGACACACTTATGTGCCTGCACAGAAACAAAGCTGTGAACCTTTTCTGTTGGAAAACCCAGGGACCTGGTTCCACCCTTGCCAGATGTCAGTGATTTCTCTGATTTGCCTTAACCTTTAGATCAGGATATTGCAGATTCGTCGAGCCTTCCCTTGGGAAATTTTCCCTTTTTCAGAGGGAAACTGAAAACACAGCAGTGCCTCTAAGTCTAATTTAGTGTCTTATTCCAGACTCAGAATTTGGTGAGCCTGTGAACTAAAGCAACAACATGTTGTAGTCAAAAGCCCCTACAAAACGTAGTCAAAAGCCCATTTTGTAGGCTCACCTACAAAAGCCAGTTTTTCAATCACCCCCCAGCCCTTTTGCTTGTTTCTCATGGAACAACACCGGCTGGTGAACTGTAATTGCTTTTGTGATGGTTATTTTCCATGAAGTACCATCAGAGGCCAGCGGTATTGCCCACTTCCAACCCCTGCAAACCCCAGTGGAGCCCGATGACCCTTATAGCAAGGGAGAAGCCCCGGGGCCCACAGTAAAAGGGGGAAAAAAAAGAGGCAGGATAAGCAGGAGGTGCTGCGCCACAGTGGTTTCTAAGGAGAGCACTTCCCGCTGCAGCAGGAGCAGCCGGCTGTTGTTAGCAACGGGCGTACACAGCCAGGGCGCTCCTGCAGGCGGAGGGAAGGTGCATGGCTTCTCGGGCTGATGATGAATTACCCCAACTTCCAGCCCTCGCAGCCCGGCTGCGGCAGCAGGGATGAGCCCTGCCTCGACGAGCAGCCTGTGGCAGCTGGAGAAGAAGGAGAGGGTTTGTCTTCTTCCCTCAGCTGCCCACCTCACGGCCTGCAGCAAAGCCGGACACCAGCGGAGGGGCAAGCCGGGCCGCCCGGAAAGCCCAACTCCCCACAAAGGCTTCAGGTCAACATTTTGTTTCGTTTCTTATTAATTCGTACAGCTCCGCTGCTTTAAAAGAGCACACAAAGTAGCTATTTTGAGCGGGCAGAAGTGGGGTGCGACCCTCACAGGGACGCGGGGAGTCGCCCTCAGCCCTTCAAGAGCGCTAGCATGGCGGCGAAGGGCAGCCATGGGTGTGGGGGGTGAGGTCGCCCGGCAAGGGTAGTGGGGCTTCCCCCCCCAGTCCCTCGGACGGAGCTCAGCCCCGGGTGCCTCCTCTCCGCCCCCGGGCCGGCTCCCCCGCCCCGCGGCCTGCACGGTCGCTCAGCAACAGCGGCGCGTCCAGGCTGCGGCTGAGGGCCCGGGCTGGCCAAGGCCGCTCCAGCGCAGGGCTTGCCATGGCGCAGCGGAGCCTCCACCGCTGCACTCAGGTAAGGCAGCTGGCAGCGCTGCACGGCACTCACACACCGCAGGCAGCCTCACACGTATGTACACATGCACGCTGACACACACACACCCCCCAAACACACCCTCCCAAACAGCCACACACGCTCCCCTCCAAGGAGCCTCGCATGCGTGCATACCCCTGCAGAGTGACACAGCCACACACACATACAGACAATCCCCAAATAGCCTCACACACATGCACACCCCTGCACACATGCACACCACTGCATGCACCCTGAGGCACACAAGCACATGCTGTACGCAAGGACTGGTATACACACACATAGTACCCTGTACAGGGTATGTATCTCACATACGCACCACTCAGCCCCATATGGACGCAACCCTGCATAAACCATTGCACACATACACAACCGTGCACACAGATTTTTGTGACCACCACCGTCACCTACATGCACAGCCACCCAGCACAGGCACACCACCTGTGTGCATGTATGACCTTGTGTACACACAAATATGCACACACTTACATAAATGCCTTCACATATCAGTGTTCACGTGCAAACATGCACTGTGTTCCCTTTCATGGCCCTTCCTGGGTACCTTTCCCACCCATTTTCCCCCACTTTTCCTTCTCTAATTCCATTTTCCTTTACTAATTCCAGCCATTTTCACATGCTCAGGGATCTCATTTGATCCTGTCTCTGGCCATCAGCATGAACATCTTCATTTTCTTTTCTCAGGACATTTCCCTGTTGCTGGCTAGCATCTTTGGGGACCTGTACACTGGAGATGTTTTCGGGGAAGATGTGGAAACAAACTGGATCAAGTCCCGAGGAGGAGACAATGTTTATCATGAGAGCTTTACTGAGGAGCTACAGAAGGTACAAGTCAAAAGCAAGTCAGGGCTTGGAGATCTGTTTAGCTTTCACTGCTACTTCGTAAGATAAAATGAAAAGTCAGAGAGTGGTCCTAGAACTGATACTGTAATGGAAATTTACTCAAGCGCAGTTTCCCACAGAACCTTTCATATAAGTTAATATTCACCACATGCTCCTTTGTGATGTTCTCAGCTCTGGAGAGCTTTTCAGGCACAGAGTATAACCAGTAGCCCTGTTCCACTGGCCAACAACTCCTGTAACTGCTGGTCAGGGTACTAGACTTTCTATCTTATAATAAATTATTCTGATGTGGTGCATTTTGAAACCAGATGCTGCAAATATTATTTATATATGCTTAGTGGTGCTCTATGACGTGTAATCTCTTAACATTTGCAATGCTGCTTGAGAGTCTTGGATGAAATCAACAGCAGAAATGCAAAATACTTGTATTAATCATTGCTCTGATAGGTAGTGTCAGTGTATAAAAGTAGAGGCTATTGCTGGATGATTTGAACAACAGGTATTTTTTCCATTCATACTCCCTCAAAGGTTATCAGAGCTGAAAAGTCTGAAGTTTTGTACTTCTTTTGAGCCATTTATGAATATATTGGTAGACACATGTTCTGAGCTGCTGTTCCACAGAAGGTAAAAGACATTTTCCTTGTCCTGAGAGGGTCTCCTCATCTTTCACAGTAGTGCTTCTTACCCAGCACAAGTTAAATGATAGAAATGATGGATTTAACAGGCCAGTTTATGATTGTAAAGTAATAATGTTTTACCAAGCTACCTATATTTACCCCTCAAAGGCAAATAGAAAACCTTTATCTGTAAGGAGATGTTAACAGCTCAAATTACACTCATTTGTCTACATTCACCCATGCCCCTGACAGCTTCTTGATGAGCATAAGTGCCGCCTGAGAGAAGCTGACAGAGCAGAGGAGAACATCATTCAGGCCCAGGCACGAGCAAAAGCAGAAGAAGAAAGGGCCCTAAATGTGCTGAAGGCAGATGTGGGGGAAGATTTCCACAAAATAGGGCTGCCACCAGGTGAGGATTCTGGAAATACTATCTCTCCCTGATACATGCTTATGGTACCTGGAGACTAATGCCACATTTGCCCAATCACTAGTAGGGCTGACACTAGACTCGGTGAGTATTTGGTTTGGCATTACATCAATAGAGCAACGTGGACGAATTTTGTGCGGGGATTCAAGTAAAGTAACACCTGTTTAACGCTGCAAGAAACTAAACAACCAGATCATTTTCAAGGTTTTAAATTTGCAATTAATGGCTTACTACCTAACTTTATTACAGTATATATACCTTGATATGTAGTAGCAACAAACAGAGATTAGGTGTTTCTCCAATGGTTGCATAGCTGGGTTTGAAGTGAATTTAGAATTGTGGGTACATGTCCAAGTTTTGGGATTAAAATACCAAATTGTTTCTCTATCCAAAAATACTACCTGATGGTGATGCATTATAAAGACAACATTACTTTGAGTGAATCAAGATAGTGTATTAATCAAGATAGTGTATTAGTGTACTAAGCTTTTGCATTATTTGTTTGTTTCTTTGTTTTACTGTTGCAGTGGCATCCTGTTTTAGGTGGATTGTGGATAATGAACTTCTCAGAAAAAATAATTTAACCTGCCCTGAAGACTACATCACTGAAAAATCTCTTCCTACTAGAGCACCTAAAGGTAACTTCTAAAGCAGAGAATAAATCAGATTTTTTAGAACATTTTATAATGATTGAATCATTGGAGGATGTAGCAGGTCTGAGTATATTTTTTATACTTTTCTGCCAAACCAGAAGGGACTCTAGTATTACAAGCATAAGATTCCACTAATGGGACATTGTCAAACTAAAATTGATAAATTAAAAATGATTGAGTTTAAATGTGCTTAACCATGAAATTTAATGGTGGTTACACATTTGTTCATAGCTCTTTCCATCTGGCACAAAAACTGTATTAATTATGACTGCTCTGCCCCTATTCAATTTCATTAGCACAAAGCTGCAATTCCATCCTGTATACAGAGAAGGGAAGTGGTTACATTAAAAGCTATTTTCAGGGAAATAAAACTGTATGCTTTTTGGGGGGTTCTAGAAAATATATCAGTTCAATTTGCAAATGGAGATAATTTTTGTGCAATGTCAGGACTTCTTTTACTGACTTATGAGCCAAGGTGAAAGATTTTACTATCATTAAACTGACATTTTTCAACCAAGTCAAAGCAAATATTTCAGAGTAATCAACTTAGTCACAAGTTCCGAGATTTGGGTTTGGGTTTTTTTTCCACGTTGTAGTTCCAAACAAAGCCAAAAATCTAACATCTCAGAGTTTGCTTAACAGTAGGAACATGGGACTAGATGGTGCATCCTGTTTTCATCAACTTCCTGACTTTCGTAAGTCCATCATATAGATATTTTTGTAAATTGAACAGGACGTTCTAAGTTCCATTCACTTTTAAGATTAACACAGCTTTCTGAGGGTCATATAACTTTCTTTGTATATAGCTTGCTTACTCAGTATTTCTAAAAGCTTTGTTATTAAAGCACTAAGCTTCATTTGTGCAAAATATATTATAAATTCAAAATAAATTCTAGAAGATTTAAAGTATATTTTTACCATCAACAAAACTAAAATAAGTTCATACACTTACACTTAGAATAACTGCTTATAATTCATGTTTTTTCTCTTATAGACTTATTTTTTTCTTTGAATTGCAGGAAAATCAGAACCTGGCTATATCAAAGAGACTTTTGCTTTTAAACAGCGTGCTTCTTCACGCTTGTGGGACCAGATGCCTGCAGGGATTGCACATCTACAGAAAATACCTGGTAGACTGCCAAATGTGTCTTTAAGCACATTAACTCTTCTTTCAACTCCAGACTCTAGCCACCAGACTAAAAAGATAAGTAAGGTACATTTTACAGGTCTGTTTTAGTCTGTCAGAACTATCAGGTCTATTGCTGTTCCTGTAATAAAGGGTGAATATCAATGCGTTAGTTAATTTGGCTCCAGTACTTATTTGATCTTTTAAGAAAAGCGAAACACAATATTTCCTATGAATTTTCATGCTGTATGGCTTTAATTGTGCATGTACAGATACCTTTATCATCATCTTCAAAATTACCATGTTTAATTTTGCATCATGATCTCTTTTGTTTTTCAAAGAAAACTAATGCCTCACAGAAGCTGTCCTGGAAAGATAGTAAGTGCAAAGCTGAGAGAGAAAGTGAGCGTGCTTACCTGGCCAAACTTGAGAAAAGGCAGAATTACTTGAAGAACCCTCGCTTTTTCCCACCAAATTCTCTTCATGGAGGCAAATCTCTTGTCATTTCTCAAGGAAAGGTGGAACAAACCATAGCCAGAAAGAAAGCAGAAGATGATAAAGGGTATGCAGTATATACAGTTTCTTGATTATAAAGGGTATGCAGTATATACAGTTTCTTGATTATGAGCTGGAGTACACAGAGAGGCTTCACCATAGAATTACTGTGAATTTACAAGTAGATATTTGAGCTAAATAGCTATGATGTAGTAACTTAGGAAACAAAGTATGTCTGTATGATATTTTGTTCTTACTAAGGGATACATTTTGCAATTTCCCATTGTATCCATATATAAAGAGCTGGGCAGTAAGTTAATGTCTTCAGCTTCTTTTTTTTTTTTTCTCTTTCAGAGATACCTCATTTGTTCCTGTGTTTCTTGCCAATCCACCTACTGTTATGTTTTCTAATTATGAAGTTGGCCATGTTTACGAGGTGAGAACTTACTTCTCTGTAGAGAGTTAATTCTGCTACTAAGGAGCATTATGTCCTGCCATAATCTATGTATCTCAGCCAACCTTTTGGCTTCCTGCTGTTTAACAAAAGTCTGAGTTTCTTCTTTGTATTGAATTAATGATCTTATAACTTCCTTGAAGATACTCTTTCACATGTGCCACTGACACATTAACTAGTGAAAACTAAAAGGGACCTTTTCAGTCTCTGCTTTGTTTTGGTAGTATCTGATTCAGCCTTTATTGAATAAACTGAGGCTTTTAGGTTGGTTGTGATAATAAATTAGTTACTACTAGTGGAGAACTAGGGAATTGCAAACATTACAGTGAGTGATGATAAATATAACAGAGTATTTTGTTTTCTTTTTAAATGAAGATGACTATAGAGCTGCAGAACATCACTTCAACATGTCATTATGTAAGACTTATCCCTCCCTCTACTTCAGCATTTGCCATTGGGCCAGGTAAGTATTCCTTTTACTGCCTTTAAGATGTTAACACATAAGAGATCTAATTTATCAGCTGATATGTGCTGTTTACTTCTGCTATCCATAGTGCTCAGTTCTTTAGAAACTGAAGGCTGACTTATGTCTTTAGGACCATTCACATGCAACTCATGTGATCTAACTCATGCAGATTCAAATGGTCTAATAAGGAATTCAGAAAGACAAACTCACATTAAATTTTTCAAAGTTAGGTTGAAATGTATTCATGGAATACCTAGATTGAGTCTTATCCAAAATGCATCTAGGAACAGACATAGTTTCCACTATGGGGAAGAGAGTAAGAAATAATATACTTCAGTTGCAATAAGGAAGATTAGGTTAGGAGATAAATAGTACAATAGATAAGCAGTGGGACAGATTGCCTAAGGAGATTGTGTTATCTCAGTTACAGCGTTGGATGCCCTCATGTAAGCCTTGCTGTCCTGTGTAAAGGAAAACTTGGTAATTTCTCTAGGTTTCTCCACACTTTGTTTTCTGTAGTTACGAAAAGCATATTTCAGACACAAAAATCTTCTTTGAGTTGAAGGGAAGATATGCACATACACAGATTACACTGACAGGCCTTCTGTGGTCATTCATTTTTATCAGCTTGACTTAGGCAATAAATGGGGAGAGTTTACAGGCACCTTTCCAGAAAGAGATGTGATCATAAATACATACACCAACTTTGGGAGGTTTTAATTTTTTTTCAATTCCTTGCATTCTTTTTTTTTTTTCAAGGAAAATTTCCAGGAAAGGGAGGACTGATTGCTCCTGGGATGACATGCCAGTATACAGTCCGATTTACTCCTCAATATCCAGGAGATTATGAAGACTGTATGTTAGTGGAGACTCAGGTGTCAGAACCTCTTTTGATCCCAATCCAAGCTAAAAGACCACCTCCAATGTTAACATGTCAGTACTGTCCAATTCTTAAGTTTCTCTGAAGTTAAAAGGACTTCTTTTTTTTTTTCAACTCTCTTCAATTTTATGTCACAAAACAAATATGGCCAAACGTGGCAGTGCAGTTTCTATGTTTTGCTATCTACCTCATTTTCACTCATAATAATTTGACTAGTTATTAAAATGTAATCCTGACAAACTTTTCCTCAGTCATTTGTGCTTCTATTAGAGAAGTGAGCTGGAGCCACTTTTCTAGGTTTGTGTCCTGTTGATTCCTGGATTCCTAACTGTAATTACTTATCCTAAACATTTAGGAATTATGATTTAGTTATAAACATTTGATGCTATTAATTAATATTCATTCAATATTACATTAATTATGTTCATTAATTATTATATACCTGCAGGATTCACCTCCCAGATTTCTAGCTTCAGCTGTACCATCCAGGATGACTTCTGCAGAAACTTGCTTTGATTTTTGCCAAATTCACCTTTCCTGTTATACTGAGCATGTTTTAAAAAGTCTTACTTTCTGTTATCATTCAATAGAATCTTTAAGTAGGAAGCACCATTAAAGTGTAAAATATATGTAGAAATACACACCTTATACTGTTCAACTTTCAAATGGAAAGAATATGAGGGGGGTTAGGATGGCAACACCCAGTATATTCATATGCAGTAATGCAGTCTGTAAAGAGTTATTTAAGAAGCAGCTGGCAAGCCTTCACTGTCTGTGTAGTCTGATTTTCTGTGTTATTCATTGCAGTGCCTCATATTATAGAGTGTGGTCCCTGCCTTGTTGGAGGAATAAAAGTAATGCTGATTTTGTGCAGAAATGAGGGAACTAGAACTGAGAAATTCTCTATAATGCCAAAGAAAGCCTGCCCATCTCCTAATTTTGAGGTGAGTGATTAGAAAGGACATACTGGACATGGTATGGTATCATTGCCTGACACAAAGGCTTTTAAGTTAGTCATGGGATATTAGCACAGAAGTCATAAGGCCTTGCTGGGGACATTGGTACTGCCACTCCCTCAGGGATTCACATTTGTCCTCAATACCAATCTCTCTGGATGTCCATACCTCCTGCTTGTGCTCTGTCTTGCCTCTGGAAGAAGGTTTCTTGCTCAGTGGTAGGGTAAACTTAACCGCAGGTCAGGGAAAAGACAATTGGCTTGAACTTTAACTTTACCCTTAATACAAATAGAAATGCAACCAGTTTGAGCATTACTTCAGCTGATTTCCTCCCTCTTCCCACTAAAGATACCACTTACTGACCTTGCTGCACCTGTAGAGCTTGCAGCCGACTCCAGTACTGCAGTCTTTAGCTTTCCATCATGGAACAGATGTAAATGAATGGAGTGAGACCTCACTTGGGGTATTGTGTGCAGTTCTGGTGTCTTCAACATAAAAAGGACATGAAACTGTTGGAACAAGTCCAGAGGAGGGCCACAAGGATGATCAAGGGGACTGGAGCACCTCCCGTATGAAGACAGGCTGAGAAAGTTGGGGCTGTTCAGCCTGGAGAAGAGAAGGCTGCGTGGAGACCTCATAGCAGCCTTCCAGTATCTGAAGGGGGCCTACAAGGATGCTGGAGAGGGACTCTTCATTAGGGACTGTAGTGATAGGACAAGGGGTAATGGGTTAAAGCTTAAACAGGGGAAGTTTAGATTGGATATAAGGAGGAAGTTCTTTGCTGTAAGGGTGGTGAGGTACTGGAATGGGTTGCCCAGGGAAGTTGTGAATGAGCCATCCCTGAAGGTGATCAAGGCTAGGTTGGGCAGAGCCTTGGGTGGCATGGTTTAGTGTGAGGTGTCCCTGCCCATGGCAGGGGGGGTGGAATTAGATGGTCTTAAGGTCCTTTCCAACCCTAACTATTCTATGATTCTATGACAAAAAAAAGATAAGATGTAGCTGGCAGGTTGGCATTTTATGTGCTGGAGAAAAGGCTAAAGTGACAGATGATGTGCCAGGATGTCCCTCCTGATACGCTTTACAGTTCTAACTCAAAGTGAGTCATAAGCATGAAGAAGCTGGAGAAGCAAAGCCCCTGTGCTCAGTCAGAGCTGTTCTTCTGTGAACATGAATATTAGGGCTTCTGACACTATCATTTGTCTTTGGAGACAGCACCTTCCCTCCTGCTTTTACCAAGGTAATTATAAAACATAGAGCATTTCTTCTAATCAAGGTATATACATAACCCCCATACTTTTGAGAGATGTGGAAAAAAATATGTTAAGAGGTAAAACAGAAGTAATATTCTGCCTGGTTTAGGTAATCTTTAAAAACAACAAACTCAATCTAAGTTTTTAATCTTTTTTTTTAAACAACTTAGGCTATTGCCACTGATAGTTTTGTGATACAAGCTCCTTTTGGGATCCATCCTCCTGTGCTTGAGCTAGCCCCAGGGCAGAATACAACAGTAAAGGTTAGTACCAACTGCTATAGAAATTATTTGTACTTTAACAAATAGATAAGGAAACAAGATCATTTTAGAAGAGCTTGGCTGGAATTTGTGAATTTGGGTTTATGTGAGCAAAAAAGCTTAAATCTTTTTGTGCAATTATGCTGAAAGAATTGCAGTTGTGAATCTAGTCTTTC
The DNA here is from genome assembly GCF_034315485.1 of Pezoporus occidentalis. Lineage (NCBI taxonomy): Eukaryota > Metazoa > Chordata > Aves > Psittaciformes > Psittacidae > Pezoporus > Pezoporus occidentalis. The sequence goes on from NW_026914180.1 coordinate 1,318,505, forward strand.
ATGGAACCAAAATCTTGCTTAGCCACTCAGAGACCAGTCAGATTTTCTCCACTCTAAGAATCCTGCTAGAGAAAACAGGAATCTGAGAACACAGGAGTGCTTATTTCATTCCTGCTGGGGCATCAAGTCCAAGTAAGTTTTCCTTTCTGAGCTTTCTTGGAAAAAAAGGACATATAGGGAAGAAAAAAAAAAAATCTTTCATGTAACAGATACAAATCATTTACTTATGATGTGCTCTTTCCTTAAAAAGATCCTGCAGTAAGTATGCATTAATGGTTGCCACCACTGTTTTGTCTGATGTGGGTCACCTTTTATTACAGATCACTATGGGGAGAAGAATGATATGGAGAGTATGGCTAGCCTTCACCCCTTCCTTTTACTAGTTTCTCCTGGCTGTTGATGAGAGGAATGGGTTAGGCAGCTTCATAAAGGAAAAATGTTTCTCCTTCTCTCTGTCTTCCCATGTGCATTGCTTTAACAGGGCCAGGTGGGAGAAAAAGAGGAGATAGATTAGGTTGGGTTCGGTTTGCAGGTGGTGATGGATGACATATAGAAGAATCAGCTAAGGGTTTTGGCCCCTGAACCATTCTTGTTGAGTTGGAATTTAGGGAGGGTATACAGCGGTTATCCTGCTCACACTGTTGTAGCTTGAAAGGCAACAGTGGTATTAGTAAGTGTTTGAGGGCAGATCCAATTTTAAGGGTGTAATTCATACAACTAAGGCAGGAGACTGCCCACATCTCCAGGGACTGCAAAGGCAGCCTCTGGTGATCATCCAGTCATGTGCATGTAACTTTAGTGATCCAGAAAATACCTATTTCTTTCTGGTTTGTGTTAAGGGACTGTGACATTGTCCATTTCTTGCAAATGTAAGATTTCGTAACTAATCATTAGAACTGTCTTTTAGTGAGTGTTTATGAATTTAAGTTTATTACTTTCTGGAGAGAAATCAGTAACAGTCATTGCTATTTTACTTTTCTCTTTCAGGTAATGTTTTTTCCTTCTTTTCCAGAAGTCTCACAGCAGACATACACTATTGTTTGTGACAATTGCCAGGACAGTGACGTTACAGTCACAGGTTTGTTTCTAACACCTTTCAGAGGTTACATTTCTAACACCATATTTATTCAGTTAATGTGAGTGGTGGTTGATGGCTTGAAGTGATGGTAATATTTTGTGTCATTGGATTAACCAAACACTTTGTTCCAGGATGGTGTTACATGCTGAACTTCTTTATTATTATTATTATTACTGCGTCATTCTAGTACATGAAGTACACTGTATTCAGAAAGCACTGAGCTCTTTAGCTGCCTACTGTAGCGAAAAATCCAAATGTAAAATGTCACAAAGTAACAGAAAAGAAAACATGTTGTCAGGTGCAATTAATTTCTTAGACTTTGTACCAGTAACATGTCAAACTATAAAACATCAGCTTTAACAGGGCAGAAATACATTTGGGTGTGAAGTAAAACTGGGGCACATCTTGGATTAAGGTACTCAGGGGGAAGAGAGGCAGGCTTTGGATTAGCTAATGAAACCAGTTGAAATTCTTGTAAGTTTTAGTGCTTGTCCTGTAATATAACTGCGAGTGCTAAAATATTATGCTTGACTTGTCTTCTATTTAATCACTCTTACAGGTATTTTCTAATTTTTTAAGTAGTGCATTTGCTGCTTATTTTTATCTTAATATGCTGATCAGAACATCTGGGTCATCTCAGAACATTATCAATCATTGCAAACACCTTGCTTACTTCAGTGAAAGTATGCTGATGTAAGTGAGCTGAGGTTGTGGCCCTGAAATCCAAATCTGTTAAATGTGTGAAGAGAAGATCTCTACTGATATATGTTGATAAACAAAGAACACCAGGAAAATATTGTATGATTAACACCCTGGCGTTCTGAAATTTGAGGAAACACAAAATACTGTCAAAAAAAGCAAATGCCAGAAATGGCCATTAATGAGTAACATGAACAATGTTAATAGCCACATGGTAAACACTAATACCTACTTATTTCTTCAAGGGGTCGGACAGCTGATAGCTCTGGAGCTTTTGTTTGTCACGGGTGGAGAAAGCAAACCCAAAGCTGATGAAGCTACTGATGCAACAGCACAGCATCTCATACGATTTGACCCCCAAAACCCACATACCACCAAGGAGAAGAAATTGGTTATAAGAAACTCTACGTACGTAGCTACTGCTAATAGAATAATGTTCTGCAGTCTAAACATACAACAGAATAATGCTCTACAGTCTAAAAATACTGGCTAGGATCTCACTTGCGATACCGTACTCTCTCAAGCTGGAGAAACCTTTATGCAATTGATAGCTGTTGTACAGAAGCCTTGCTTCCTTTTGCTTCATTGTTTAGCAATTAAGGCTTAAGGATATGTTTGTAAAAGCAGAAACATATACAGAGATCACATGTTATGTCAACCATTAGCAATACCATTTAGTTCATACACTGCCAAGGTCAATATATTTGCTCCCATATAAATGAATCTGCAACTCCAAAAGGTTTATAAATATAGATAGTTGTAGGAAATATTTAACAGGGTGATCCAGGTGAGATTTATCTATCTTTTCATGCATACAATGTATACTTGTGTTACTGAGCTAGGCATTCTATACTCTTTTCCTTTCATAGTGCAGGGAAATAGATGCTTCTAAGAATCCAATTCTGAGTGTAGACATCTCCCATAGAACAAGATAATAATGTATTTTGGACTCCACTGGATCTCCACTGATTAAAACGGGAGTCCAATGTAACTAGCTCACATTCAAATTTACACATTATTCCTGCTATTGAGTCCTAATAGATTTAAATACAAACTATTTGAAATCAAGGAATATGTCTCTATATATAATTACATTGCACTGAACATAGTGGCATACCGATTTGATCCAAATCAGTTGGACAATAATAGAAGTACACTAATGTTCATGATTATAGTAGTTAGAGGCTGCAGAATATCAAAACAGTGAGGGGAGGTCAGTGCTGGTTTTAGATATATTCATGTAAATTGTTTCTTGAATTTCTGGAATTTTTTGTGGTTTTTTTTTGTGCTTTTTTTTTTTTTTTTGGTGGCCTGGAAAACACACATGCATAATGCCAGAACAGAATGCTGTTTGGGTAAAGAAAGTGTGATTTGGTGAACTGGATGCTGTAAATTGGTGAAGGATGTGACTATGCCGATTTCCACATAATTCTTTGTGCTATAATCATGACAGCAGTACCTGCAAGTCTGGTGTCAGCATCTGTACGAACAAAGATGGGCAGGCTGAGACTGAACTCCATAGAAGCAGGAAAAAGAAAACTTTTTACTGTTATAGAAAGTGATAATAGAAAGTGATACAAGAAATTCTATGTGCTCAGTTTTGTTATTCATACTCACCTTCAAATTCCAGTATCCTTTCTCCCCTTAGTAAGGCAAAGTTTTTGAGGTCAGCATGAGCAAGTTTTTAAAACCCATGAAGACATTCCATAGAATATACTTCTACTGAAGCAACCTACTTGAGCAACCTTTTGTGGATTACAGAGAGTATTGCAGAACCATTGCTATGACCTTAGCTAAAGCCACTGTGTTTGTTAACATCTTAAAGACCATATCTTGCACTTGGATTAAATTCAGAATTGTATAGATCATCAGCAGTGATCCAATGCAAACACACTTGTATCAGCAGGAATGATTCTGCTGCTCTCAGATTCTTGAAAGAATTTTGGAAGTTCCTAAAAGTTGCATTACATGGCAGGTTAAATAAGGCAAGAAAGTGTTAACACATCTTAAATGTTTACATAAATTACTTCCATATATTAGCATGTTCTGACTCTATGCTGCCTCATCAGCTTTGTAGCTCATAAAGACTGGTAAGTCTAATCCCTTTAATTTTTAAAGAGAAGAATTACCTGCATGGAAAAAGGACCTTATATTTTTCTCCTAATATTTTACTCAAATATCAGATTTTTTTAATCATAGCTTTTTTGTTTTTTATTGATCTCTCTGCAGCCAAGTAGAACTTCCTTTCTACTGGCAGATAATGAAGCCCAACCTGAAACCATTAGTACCAGAAGAAACTACAGACTTCACGAAGGTCAAATACAACCAAGACACAGAGTCGGCCTTCTTCCTAGATCCTGAGGAGGGAGTTTTGTTTCCCTGTACAGATCATGAGTTTATTCTCACTTACACTCCACAGGAGGTATGGCTTGTGATTCCTTCTTATCTACAAACTCCAGCTGTGTATTTTTATGCAAGTCATAAAATCCTTGCTGTGCAGCTTTCTAAATGAAATTTAATTAGCTGGTACTATGCTCTGATAAACAATGTTCAAAATGGAGAAAGTTACTAAAAGAAAACATGTTTTGACTGCAAAATGTGAGACAGTTTCTGATCTCATTTGGTCATTTTTGGTACTGACTTGACACAATTAATTTTATGCTGGAACTATGGCCACATCCTCATAGCTGCAGCTGTGTTGGCTGGTAACGTTGCCACCCTCACCACAGTACCAGCTCCTCCACAATCTCCTGACCCTTCCCCTTCTGCTGAATGAGCTGCACTGGGGATGTGCCCTGTACCTACTGCAGTGTAAGTAAGTTCAGTTAGCAAACTGATTATTCAAACTATTGCCAGCTGTAGCTTTTGGGGGTTGAAATGGGTCCTATGAACAGCTGTGTGGTAAATTATGAGGATAGTAGTAGCCTTTGGCAGAGAAATGATAGCTTGCAGGTCCACATAAAGGGGTGCAACCATGTTTGAATGCAGCTGCACCAGTGACTGTTGTCCTAGTTTCTGCTCTCCTGTCTGTGTAAATAAAGAGCATGAGCTCACTGTATTTAAAGATACTTGATCCAAAGTAAGTCCAAGAGTGGGAATATCCCATACTGTGGTGATTGACAGGCATAGGAATACCTCAAATAAGTATGAAAGAGAAGCTACTTGGGTATCTTAAATGCTTTAATTAGTGCGTAGAAAAATATATTGAATTAACAGATGCACTTCAATCAATCTCTCTACAAACTAAGCCTTTTGCAGAGCCCTTCAGATTTAAGGCCTGCTTCTGTTTCCTTTTTTCCTCCCCATTAGAATATAGAAGGCATCTTCTTTTCCCATGATGGAAGAGTAGAAGAAACTTTGAGTTAGTACAGCAGTACTGAGCTTAATCTGGGGAGCCTTTGCAGATGCTTGTGTATAGTATGCAATATACTAGGGAAATAATAACAGGCATGTCAAAAATTAGTATTTTTCTTGGAACCATACATACACCATGAGATCAGAATCTGGCTTAATATTTTGGAGTCAAATGTGTTTTAGTAACTCTGGAGTTTGAATGCTGTTTATCAGAGCTTAGTACTCCAATGATGAGCATTCATCCTTTAAATGTAAAATACTTTTGCATCTTGGTTGATGAGAAGCTCAGCATGAGCCAGCAGTGTGTGCTTGCAGCCCAGAAACCAACTGTGTCCTGGGCTGCATCGCAAGAAGCATGAACAATAGGTCGAAGGAGGTGATTATCTCCCTGTTGTCTTCTCTTGTGAGACCCCTAGCTCTGGGGCCTCCAAGAGAAGAAGGACGTGGACATGTTGGAGTGAGTACAGAGGACTTCACAAAGATGATCAGGTGGCTGGAGCACCTCTGCTATGGAGGTAGGCTGAGAGAACTGGGCTTGTTCAGCCTGGAGAAGAGATGGCTCCAGGGAGACCTTAGCTTCCAGTGCCTAAGGAGCCCTACAGGAAATCTGGAGAGGGACTTTTTACACAGGTCTGCAGTGATAGGACAAGGGGGAATGGCTTCAAACTGAAAAAGGGAAGATTTATATTAGATATTAGGAAGAAGTTCTTCCCTATGAGGGTGGTGAGGCCCTGGCACAGGTTGCCCAGAGAAACTGTGGTTGCCCCGTCCCTGGCTGTGTTCAAGGCCAGGTTGGACAGGGCTTGGAGCAACCTGGTATGGTGGAAGGTGTCCCTGCCCATGGCAGTTGGTTGGAACTAGATGAGCTTTAAGTTCCCTTCCAGCCCAAACTGTTCTGTGCTTCTATGATTCTCTCATTCTCTGATCTTGTTTTAATCCTCAACATAACTGATTACTTCACATTAAATCCCTTCCTCCTTCATCTGTGTAGCTGAAGAGTTATCACAGTGTGATTCAGATGGTACTGCTGGACATCCCACAATCACCTTGGTAAGCTGATAAAATGTTTAGCCACATTTTAGCTATGCTATTACATTAAGTTACAAAGATTCTTAATCTCTGATGGTGATGGACTCATAGTAACAAGGGGTTTTATCTGCACAACTAATTGTGGCACAAAGCATCTATGTGATCTCATGTCTGAACACAGGCCTTAGCCCTAGTTAGGGCTGCACCTCTCCTGGAAAAAGTAATTTTCTCTGTTCATATTCCAGGCTTTCTGCTGATATTTACAGCAGGTTTTCCTGTTATTACTGTTTTTCACAGCTGTCTGTGACTTACATACTTATTCATGAACAGACCGGGACGACTAGAGTATGTTGAATGACTGTATTTTTTCCAGTTTTCAATTGTCCCAGCCTGAGCTAACTGCAGACTGGGCAGTTTAAACTTGAGAAACTTTTGATGATTTTAGTTTTGATCTGATAATTAAAAGAGGGAATCCAGTTTGAACACCAGTTTAAGATGCTTAATAATTCTACCATATTTCCTCCTACAGTTTAGTAAAAGATGAGATGCTTCAAAATACCCCAGAATACAAAACAAAAGATGTAATAGCACTGGGAATAGAAGTTAAAGGACTAACAGAAGCATTTAATCTTCTTCTGGAACCATACACCATTATCATCCCTGGGGAAAACTTTATTGGTGTAAACATCAGGAAAACATTTAAGGTTTGTTTGCCTTTGACTTCATTGTTATCGTGTGCTTTGTGTCACTAGATGTCATAGGTGTTATTAGAAGAGATCAGACAATCCATGTTGTTTTAGTTTCTTAAGTATTTTTAAGACAAGCTGTGACTCCAGGAAGGTCTGTACTAAAATCCCTTAGCAAGCCTCCTTAGCTCTAAACTCCAGGCAGCAGGCTTTCATCTTTCTTCATCTCTCAAGTGTGATACCACAGAGTTTTACCCTTCTAAATGTTTTTCTGGGTCACTAACCTGTTGCTTATCACTTTGTCACTCCTGTAGTTTAAAAGTGTTCCAGTTGGGTGGAATAGCCAATGGGTGGTTAAATTTCCTCATAACAATGACACTGTTCTTGCAAAGAACTATTGCAAGCTCAGAAGAGCTACAAAAGCTGCAGCTTACTAGGCCTTATTCCACTTGTCCTATTATGGGACAGATTACTGCTGCAATTTTCCACTTGCTCAGTGTCCTCTTCACTATATGAGGATCCTTTTGATCTTGAACTTGTTTGTGAAAAATAGGCCTGTTAGCTGGAGCCAGGCAGGAAGACATTTCCCACCTACTGGTCTTCCCCTTTTTTTCTAAAAGATACTGCTAACTGGAATTTAGTTTTATCCTCTCTCTTCCAAGAATTTCTTTTTCAACGTAAGACACCATGTCATACTTCCCATTTATCCAGTGTAGCTACCTGTGTGGTATAGGTAATTAAGTCATTTATTGATAATATAATGAGATTTCTCACAGTTTCCAATTGGCTTTTTAGTCTTAGAAGAATTTAAGCTGTGCTTAGAGATAATTGTGCTTCAGAGAACAATGTTACTTGTAATTAAGAAATAATGTCTGAATAGCTCTGAATAGCAAACCAAAGATATTGAGAGTTTACAGCTCCCTCACAAACAGATCCTTCAGCAAAAAAAAAAAAGGCTGCTCTCAGAAAAAAGATGTAAAGTTTAAGTTCAGAAGTTCTGCTACACTTTTGAAAAATGGGATAAAAGTTTAAAAGGCTTCAAATATGAAAATGTTCTTGGAAAGAATGGATTTTCTTCAGATTTCAGGAAACACCTTCACCTATGTGAAGATAGTCACTGTGCTAAATATAGTGCTGTATAATCTCACTACACATAGTGCTTTCGGGATAGATCTCCACATCTGAGCCACCTTAGTCCCCAGAGATCTCATTAGCAGCATCCAGGAGGTGATTGATCCCATCCTATAGGTTAAAATACGTTGGAGGAATTGCTCCCAGCACTCACTAGTTGACTTTATTTTCAGTAAAAAGAATCTTAGGACATGAGGTCAAGTGTAGCTCTTGCATCTATTTTGCAGACAGCTGAAATCCGGTCAGGTGAATCCCACTTCTCCTTATCATTGTTTTACATCAAAGGAGAAAGGAAAAGGAGGATACAGCATTATGAAAATAACATGGCAAGGCACTGGGTTAGTACTGTTCAAATCAGAGGTTAGGTGAAGTTCTGTGCCTTTCCACTCCTACTATGTGCCGTTTTTGTAGCTAGATTCAAGGTGTATTACTAGTTTGTATTGTTTAGTGGTGATGAGCATATGGCTAGAGTTCGCAAAGTGTGTGATGTGCGACTTGCAATACCTTGTTTGTAGCTTATAGTACATTAATTGTCTCATTGACTTTGTTTTAGATGTGGAATAACAGCAAATCATTGATCAAGTACACATGGGAGAAAATTGAGTCCAGTGACATCATGGAAGTTGAACCTTCTACTGGCATCATAGGTAAAGTTTCTGAGACTTGTAAGCAACAAATAATGACAGAAATACTTACATTGGTATAAGTGGAAGAATCCCAGAGCACTGTAGCGCAGCTGGATCCAGCAGAAGACTTGATTCCAGGAGCTTCAAGAACAGGTTTGCAGCATGTTGTTTCTTTTTCTGTGCAAAAATGGTGAGGCAGGATCCTGAACTTTTCTTTTCTAGATGTGAATAAATGCTGTAAATTTGAACTACTAATAACTGGAAGCAAACCTGGGTCCATCAGCTATAACCTGCAGTGTAAAATTGAATCCTGTACAGAGCCTGTTGTGCTGCATGTTGAGGCTGCTTTTAAGGTATGCAAGTTCAGTGTTGCAGGATAGCTAGCTATGGGGTGTGGCCATTGTCTATATACAGCTTTTTGCCTCTTAAAGGCATGACAAATCTAGAGAATTTACAAACAGGAGGTATTTTTGCTGTCTAGTAACTCTTGAGGCAATGTTGATACTTCCACGACAGTAACAACTTTTCTGCATTACATGCAATGCATTTGCTTTCTGCTGTTCCCTGTGAAATTCAATGTTAATCTTTAAGAATCTATCCTTCTTAATTAGGCAGTTTTGGCAGAAGTCCGTTCTGATATCTGTTTCTTTGTGTCCTAGGGTCCACTTCTTCATATTGATGTTCCATCACTCCAGTTAGGTTTGATTAAGCAGGGTGAGAGTGTATTACAAACCTTTAGGATCCAAAACCTATGTCAGCTGCCAGCACAATGGAGTATGCAAGAAAGCAAGGTTTGTTTAGCTGAAAGGAATGAAAAGGTAAGTTACTACTATAGCTGGCTATGCTCCTTCTTTAGCTATTTCTTCCTTACACTTAGGAGTTATGATATTCATTTCAGATATCAAAATTTATAGTTTCTGTAACTTCTTATGAAACTGGATGTGCACAGTTCCATAAATGTATAAGTTCTTTTGAGATTAAATATTTCTTTGAAATTTTCTCTATTTCCATTTATTACAAATCCCCTGGTCCAAAGAGACATGGAATGTTTTCTTTATGACAGTGATTTCGGCTGCTACTAGTATAAAGAAAAGGGTAAGACTTTATCAGAACTGAGGCTGCTAAACACTTCTGCACACCTATATCTCAGACAAGAATCTCAGCACCTAGTGAATTTGACCTTTTGGCTTTAAACAATAGCTTTGAAATATGCAGGTGTGTCCCCAAATAACTTCTTACCACAATGAATACTATAACTACTGTTTGGTATTACCTAGACTGTGATGTGTCAAATGCAGTCCATCCCAGTCTTTGACTTAAGAGCTTATTTCACCATATTAAATAACTGAATAACTTGAGCATCTTGAAGGTAATACTTACGGCAAAGTATCGAGTGAGGGTATTTTTGATAATTTGTGGTGCACACGAAAAAGTGAGCTCTGTAGCTGGGATTCTCCTTGATGTTATGCATTAAAGGGGCATGGGGAAATTCAGACTCTAGGTAAGTGCTTTTTGTTATAATGAAAGGCAAAATTCTGCCTGTGGACATGCCCATGAAAGGAAATTAATTAACTTGTTTCATGGCAAAATTGGTCTAGATCCTGTTCAGATGTTCTGTTTTTTTGGTTCGTTTTGCAATGGAGAGAGGAGCTTGTCAAGCAGGAACTTCTATCAGCCATCAGGAGCTGGAAACCTGCAAGAAGTTGACTTCTTAATCTTTGTTTGATTTTCTACATATCATGTAGATATCTCCCCAACTTTGGGTGAAAGCTGATGGCGAAATTTAAAGATTTATGAATGGTGGTTGTGGCAGCCTTGCAAAATGTGTGTATGTGTGTATGTCTATCCCTTTTTCCCCAGAACAATTAAAATCAGAACTGCTTGATTAGGTATAGGTGTGTTCTGGAGGAGACCCTGTCCCCGCTGTCCTCAAGCCCTTACTTCTCACGGTTACTCCTTTTGTCCCTGTCATTCCAAACAATTTCCTGAACCCCAGAGAGGTTTTAGACTTTTATCTCTTGAATTTGTCATCCCAAAGCCCATCAGTGTCCCAGTGGAGCTCATAGATCAAGTGCTCCATTCCTCCTGCATAAGAGCTGCCTCTTTGCTTTCCTGAACCTCTTTAGCCTTCACCCCACACTGGTGCTCCTTCTGTTTCCTCTCCTTCTGTTTCCACTCCTACAGCCTTCTTTCCTTGACCTTCTGTCCAAGAATCTTCCCATCCTGTGGCACCTTGCATAGCTGCTTCTCAGCCCCTCCGCTTGAGAGGAGACTGCTGCTGTCTGCTTCTCTTTCACATTCCCCCTCACACCATGCACAGGCATCACTGTTATGCCCTTAGCTCTGACTACCCTTCTCTTAGGTCATTGCTTTTTTATTAGCTGTCCCCATAGAAGCAAAGTCTTGCCTCCCTGTCTAGACAGGTTTTCACAAAGTTGGCACTGTGCTTGCTGAAATCAACCCAGATGGGACTCCAGGGGCAGAGAGAAAGGACATGTCTGAGGAAGAGCTAAACACATGCAAGTCCTAATCAGATTGTGTGGCTTGCTATACAGACTTCAAAGACATTTCTGTTTCCTCTCTCCTCTCCTAGGTATCTCCCTTTACCATTCAACCATCTGCTGGAGAAATACCTCCTTTGGGTATATGCACTGTGTCAGTCCAGTTCACATCATTGCGGTGCCAGCGTCTCCACACCGTACTAGAGCTAGAGGTAGAAAATGGAGAAGGAAGGTAAGGGGGAAAAGTGTTGCTCTGCTTTGTTTTCTTTTTGAGATTCACATGTGTTTTACTTTAGGTAGTTTTATCTCTTAAAACAAAAATACGTAGCAGAAACTCAAGAGCGGGGTTGTTTATCAATGAACGATCCAATCACTAATATTGCTAAATAAATGTAATCATCGTTCTTTCCAACATGCTGTTGCATGTCTAGCACATCTCATTAGTAATAACAATAGACCATCTGTGTGTTTATTTCCAGTCACCTTCCTGTTTTTGTTGAAGTTCAGGCCCCCCAAGCATGCTTGATATCTAGTCATCTAATATTCACCGAAATTTATACTGGAGTTCCTGCCAAAGCAACCAGCAAACTTTTTAACCAGAGACTGCTGCCAGCAAAATACTTATGGGGAAAGGTAAATGCTCTTTTAATGGATGAAGCATACAGCAGGGATGGAAATTGCAATTTCTATCAAAATACAAATAATGACTACTCTTAAAAACTTTTCTGGTCTATCTTTTGAATAGTGATTGCTGCTTACTTGCTTATGAGCGAAACTTCAGTTTGAGATCAGCCTTGATGAAAGATTGATGTCAATATTCTCTTACTGTTTGGGGATCATCCCTGGGAGAATGGGTGGGGAGAAATGTGAGGGGAAATAGGATGTAACCTGCCAGAGTATTAAATGAAGTACTGCGGCAGTTTAGGGTTTGCATTTAATTTAGTAGAGCAAAGAAACAATGGTGCTTTTAAACTGTGTCTAAGTTTTGCTTAAGTTTCACGTTCTGGGTGGGATTCGGCTTTCAGATTAGGACCCCAAAATTTAATATCAGTGTGCCAAGTTGGACAGAGCCTTGGTTGACATAGAATCATAGAATAGTTAGGGTTGGAAAGGACCTTAATCATCTAGTTCCAGCCCCCCTGGCATGGTTTAGTTGAGGTGTCCCTGTCCATGGCAGGGGAGTTGGAACTAGATGATCTTAAGGTCCTTTGCAACCCTAACTATTCTATGATTCTATGTAAGGTGTGATCTGAACTCTATTCTTAGTCAATGGAAATCTCAGCAGGAAGTTGGTCACCAGAACAAGTACGTCTAGTGCCATTTTGAGTGCTGCAGAGTGTTATGCCTGACCTCCAGGTCTCACTCAAGAAATGTGTTCTCTTGTGACTCCTGTCACATCAGCCAGCCGTGCATGTATTGCTTGGCTACCCTCTGTGCCTGTGTTTAGGCAACTGAATCCTATCTCATCTATACAGCCAACGGAGTTCAGAGAAGTATTTGGTAAAATGGACACCTACTTTGGTCTGCAGAATGCTCTCTAGCACATACTAATGGGGTGTGTGTTGGCTACAATGGTAGCCTTGACACCCACTACACATACAGTTAGTTGACTTTGTAAGCTGAAGCTTGCTGTCAGTGCCTTGGTCATTCAGATCTACTCTGACATCCAGGGTTCAACTCAGTTGCCTGCATAAAAGCATTCAGCACCATCCAGGATGTCCTCAGGTGCCCAAGGGGTCCTAACAGAGCATGTGGATGATATACGACCTATAGGAAAACCTTTGGAACAGATGGAGCCTAGGAGGAATATCCACAGCATTTTACATGGTGTCTGATGTGTGAGCAATCAAGTAACTCCTGGCTTTGTGCCATGTGCAGTTAAGTCACTTAGTCACCAGAACTGTCTTTGTAGGTCACCTCTTCAGTCAGTTGAGAGAGGTAGGGCACCTCTGGGATCCTGCTCCAATACCAGTCATGTTGACTTCACCCTGGAAAGGCTTGTGACTGAGAGGAAGAGCAGTGACTCTGCTTCCAGCCCAGATGCCTCATTTGGGCAGCTGAAGTCATTTGGAATGAATGTCGACATAAGGATTTTATTAACCATAGGGGAATTGTAAAGCAAGCCTCAGTAAACTACTTATGTTGCTACCTGAAAGTGTTCTAAACCTGAAATTATCTCAGTCTTATAGTCCTCTTTGATATGAAGATGAAATCAGTCAGCTGAATTTCTATCCTTTCTGTTTGGCAGCTCATTGGAAGTCAGGCAGCTTTCTGCTCTGTCACTGTCTCCCCAGCCAGTGGCACCTTAGGCCCAAATGAAGAAAAAGAATTCTGCATAGAGCTATCAGCTAACATCCTGGTAGGTTTAAAAACTGATGCTATTTTATCAAAACAGCAATACTGGCATTCTCATCTTGGCTCCATCTGGCAAAAGGAAGGATTTCTATATACAAAACATAATGGTAATTCTTCGGTACAATATCTCTGAAATTGCTTTGCTTAGAGGTTGAAAAATTGAAGCAGTCCACATGGTATGCATTTTTCTACCTTGCCTCTTTCTCAACTGTTCTGGTTTTCTTGCTTTCTTGAATGCCTATTCAGTTACTCCTAATGCTTATCTTTTTTCTTGGAGCATACAGATCCTCACTTTGGATTATTCCAAATGAAATGGAGAAGACTGGCATAGATATTATCATTGAATGATTTAGGTTGGAAGGGACCTTAAAGGCCATCTAGTTCCAAGCCCAGTGCCTTGAGCAAGGACACTTTCTACTAGACCAGGTTGCTCAAAGCTCCATCCAACCTGTTTGTTTGGGTTTGTTTGTCTTTTGAGATGTGTACTCTTATCTATAATGCATTTGGTTTTCTGAATGCAGCTGGGCTTATGACATTTCAACATTTGAAAATTTAAAAGGGGCTGATGGGACTAAGAGTCTGCAAAATAGGGCATAGACTGCAGAGTTACAAACTTCAGGACTTCAGCCATAGGCCTGAATTAAAGCAACTAAATAAAGGAGCTTCCTAAAGGTATGGTGTATTAGTTCCCATTACAGTTACTGGAGATGTAAGTTTCATTTATTAGCTTAAAAGTAGGTGTTCAGTGCTATCAGAGATGCCCTAGTAGATCCCAGATACCCATGCCTTGCGCATGTGGCACAGAATCCCAGTAAATGTAAGCCTTCTTCATAGAAAGCTGGAAGCTCAACAGGACACACTGGACGTCTGAAAGGGCATTTCTGCCATGTGGTTGGAGAACTGAATGCCATCCAAGGCACCTATGAGAAAGCTGAGCTAGATGCCTAAGTACCATTAATAAGTCAGTGGTGATTTAGAGCTCGTGTTTGGAGTTCATCTTTATAGATGAACTCAAGGGCTCACATTTAGGGAGTTAGCATTTAGACATCTGAATGTGGAGCTAAATCCCCATCCATAATTTTATGCAGGATGCACTGATTCATATATTGGTAAGGCAAAAGAAAATAGTAATGTTGAACTAGCCAGAGACTGGGTCACATAACTCATTCTGCAAGTCTTGCTTTAAACCCAGGTAGAAATAAAACCTTGGGTTTGGAAGATTATTTAAGCATAACCAGAAGCAATTAATGCTTAGATCTTCAACACTTGCAATATTGGAATTGTGTCAAAAATCACTAATGGAGCACTTTTAGGCTTATAGACTGATGTGGGTGCAAAGCCAAGAAACAGCCACAAATTTTCTTACCTTGTTACTGCTTTCTAAGCAACTCTGATGCTGGAAGAAAAATGCACTTAAAACAATTCAGTAAAACTTTTCCCAAGTCTATTATAGTTCTGGTTTCAATCCAATGAAGTTTATACACATTTTCTAAATAAGTTTCTTAAAGCTGCCTTTCCTCTGTGGCATTTGCTTCGTTTGCAAGGAAACTTGACTCTTTGCCTTTCAGGGTGAGCTGAAAGACCTTGCCCTTTCCTGTAGCATAGAAGATATGATTGAACCCCTCTTTCTGAGCATTTCTGGTGAAGTAAAAGGACTGCATGTCACCTACGCAGTACCTTCTGACAGCGGAGTTGCCAGGTAAATCAAGGGTTTGCCCTAAACCGAACAAAAATTACTTCTTCCTAAAACAAAACCACAATGGCGAGAGGGGAAACACTTATCTATATAAACATCATTCCTCCTCCTGCTGTAGGCAGAAAGGATAGTAAAATGTGCTTGGAAAATTCACTGAAGGTGACTATGTGAAGAAAAGGTACTAGGTTTACACCCTAGCCAAATTTATCATCTTCATAAGCCCAAGAGGACACTGGAGAAGAGCACTGCTCCCCACTGTTTAACTGAAACAAATTCAATTAGCAACTGTGACTTCTTTAAATCATGAATCATAGATCAGTGTGAAGTCAACTGCACAACTGCACATTAGGGGAACTCATGTTCATGTTTTGTGTCTGTTCTCCCTTGTGCTCCTGGCACTTGTCATGGCAACTGGCAAGTTTTGCTTACGCTTTTGTGTATAAAGAGCAGGAAAAATTACGTTTCTCCCTGGTAACTTAAGAGTGGGGACTCTGAAGTCTCTCATGTGTTTGTGAGTAACAGCTATTTTCTGTAATGCCAAAAGTTTGAGAATTCAGCTCTTAGATGTGAATTTAGAATTACAGAATTATACCCAAGACCCTGTATTTTGTACCATTAAGTTTTGTTGTTTCACTGTGAGACATGATGTTAAAGAAAGATGAATATACTTCAGTCTACCTTGGTATATGTGACTGATTTTTATTTTATTTTTCTGATATGCAGCATCATTCCTGTCTTTTGGATTATGCTTATCTTTATATATTGTTAAATAAGCAAAAATGGCTTTCATTTGGTAGGTTGGCATATGTTATACATATGATAAAAATCTTACCCAAAATAAATTTTTACATGAATAGAAGTGAAAAAATGAAAAGCAGTAAATGCTGATGACAAAAATCATAGGCTGCATGGTCCTTAGACACACTTCATCACAACCACGTTGCATATCGCACATTTTCAAACTACCAAAATTACCTGTGGCATAAGAAAATAAGACTTATGCTTTAATATGAATGTAATTTTGTCTGACAGTGATGAAAGACAAATGCCACAAAGTCTGTGTGATCTTCTTTTGGACTTTGGATCTGAAGTTGCATTCAAAGCCATAGTAAAGCGTCAGCTAATTCTTACCAATCACACTGGAATCAGTGCTCCATTCAAACTAGAAGCTGAGTATTTCACTGGCTACTCACTTACCCCAGAACAAGGAATCTGCCCGTAAGTCTTGCTTTTCTGCATAATGACTCCAGTACTAGTTTAGGTCTGGATTAAATCTGAAATTGGGATAGAGTGCTATTGCTTCTGTCATGAGGTACACTTTCTGCAGTATTCTGGTGGGTTTTTTTAAGCTCTTACCCTGACTGCGGTAATGAAACCTGCTGGTGAGATTTCTTGCAGAAACAGACAGCTTGCAGTGCAAGGACAGAAGATTTAGCTGATGCAAATGGTGAACACTCTTATTGCCAAGGACATAAAATGGTTTACACTGGCCAAGACTCTGTTGTGTTAGATTGTAAGCAGTCTTACAACTCTCAAGTTGATTCATTCTTAAGGATGCTATTGTCAAAAAAATGCCTTGCAGGCAATCCTTCAGGTTACAATGGCCACTAATTTGAGTCAAGTAGAACTGTTACTTTAGCAGAGTCCTTCTCATTTCACAGAAGTGGCTTTTTTAATTTTTTTAAGCTCCTCAAGCTATTTGATGAAAAGAAGAGGACCCATCTCAGTACATGCAGCCAGAAGAGCACGGTCAGGTAGGGTAATAGCTGTTAATCCCTTGGTGGACAGAAGGCAAGAGCCAACTGACTAACATATTCAGCATTAAATGTGCCAGTCAGGTTATTTGATTCTGGAAGTATCTGGCTAAGTCTGCACTGTTAAATGACTTAGTTCCTCAGTGCATTCTTGAGTTTGAAAGCACACATTGCACAAGCATTAGGTCAACTTCTCTCTTCCCCCTGCTGCTTTTTTCTCTCTCCACCCCCCAAACTGCTACTTTCTCTCTCCCACTCTCTTTCTTTCTCCTTCTCTTTCCTCTTTTTCTCGAAAACAGCAGACTGGAACAAAGACGAGTGACTCTGGTGATAGTTCACTCTCAGGATCGCTCCCAGCACACAATATGGATGACATGCATAACATTTGGCTACTTCTCTCCTATACAGTCTTCCAATGCCACCACAGCAGACTCTTCTCTCTCAAACCTTTTCATATACCTTCCCTGCTGTGGGGAAGAACAGAACAGATCTGTACAGCAGAACCCATCTATCATTTCTGATGCATTGTACTGAAAAATAGTAATATTCGGAGCCACATGAGATCCAGGGAGGGGGGAAATGGGAGAAAAATGCTATAATGTGTGGTTGTGTCTTCTGTATCCAAAATAAAACTTGGACATATTGGTACCTTGCCATAGTGTTTGATATCTGTTACAAAGACAGAGCTTTTCAGCTGCTGAATTAGTACTTAATATTGGAAGAATGCTGTTCTGACAGATTCCGTGCAAGCTTATTGATTTATAAGGCTAGGTGACTCAGAATGTGAAAAGGCTTTGCTCTTTGTAATTCATTCTTTGTGTTGCAGAGCACACAGAGGTAATCAGGCAGCTGTTAACAGAACAACAACCAGTTAGCACAAACTTTAGCTTATTTTTCTCGAATTGAGGATGTTTTCATGTAACCATTTAGTCCCTTGCATATCCCAAATAGTCCTGGATCAGGCTGCTGAAAGGGAGTCCTTCTATAAAATAATCTGGGTGAGAACTAAGTCTCAAAATCTGATTATGACCCACTGCAGAAGAGAGCTTGGGTAAAGTGGTATGAATGCGGGTTGTGTCGATCCCAGGTGGGTTTTTTTGAAGCCAGTGAGGTTAGGCTGATTAATACCAGCTAGAAATATGGTCCAGCTAGAATATATAATGTTCTTTGAAAGACTTTGTTCCATTTCCTCAGATGTCATCAAATGCTTCTTTGCTATGCTCCTTCAGAGTTTGCTGCAGCGCTGCTGTCCCATGGGAAGGGAGTAGCTTTCCATATACAACCGTCCACAGGAACTCTGAAAGCCTTCCAGCAGCTAATCATAGAAATAACAGCTTACAATAATATGTGGGGAGAGTACCAGGATGATCTTGTCTGTAAGGTAGGTGGGGCTTCAGTTTTAAGTGAAGAATTGCTATGGCAGATTTTACACCAATTATATTTTCCAGATTCCTTTCTGTTAAAAATACTCTTTCAGCTTGTTGGGACTTGTATAGAAATCAGGGTATATATTTCTATACCACTACCTCCAATAAGGGACAAGTGTTTTCTCTTACAGAGCGTGGTTTAGTTCTGGGGTAACATGTTGATCTCTTGAGAGGTTTTCATGTGCCTTTAAAATGACTGGAGCAGTTTTGATTTATAAAATCTGTTTGGTAGCTGGCCAGTGCACTACTCTGCTCTACCAATGTAATATATTGTGTTGCATGGAAAAGCCACAGGAAAGCTGACAAATGCAGTCTCCTGCTGAGAAGAGCTTTCATTAGTGTATGAATTAGATACTGTCAAAAGAACAAATAAAAAAATATTTGAAAATCTAATAATTTTTCAAAATGTATTTTTAACCTGAGAACTAAAGTTTTATCTTGATTCTAATAGCAGCAATTCTTTTTTTAATAGGTGGGAGACTTACAACCTAAATTAATTCCTATGCAAATGACTGTGAAAGGCTGTCCAATCTTCCTGCAGCTGACAGGACCACAAACAAAGTCACCCACAATCAGGTATAGTGCAATTTACTGTCTAAGAATTAAATACAGTTGGACTATAGCCCCCACACACACCTGTTCCCATCTTTTTGTGATCTAATGAGGTTAGCAAAGTCACTGTCAAAGTACAGTTTCTGCTTCTATAACACAAATACACTTGGCTCTGCCAGCACAATTAGAAAAGAATCTGCATGCAAGTCTTCTTAGGTTCACCCAGAAGTTCACCCAGTCCAGCCTCATTTGATTCTGTGGAGACAGAAACTGGTACATGGTGGCAGTTATCATCATCATCCACAGTTCATTTCTCCCTGACCCTTTATATAGATCAGGAGAAATGTAACCCCAAAGGTAAACAGGGGCAGAGATAGGTTTAAGCCCTCTTGTATAGTAAATTGCACCTGCATATCTGGGTAAGGGGTAAGTTTTGGTTAATGGGGACCATGACACTTCACACTCAGCCAGCTGCCATGCAGTATGGCTGCTTCTTGCTGACTTCAGAGGAATTAACATTGGGTATCATATTGCAGCCTAGAGCATCTGCAATGTCAGCTCTGTATTGGGGTATAGAAAATGGATTTAGCTATATTCAGCGTAAAGAAAAAAAAAACCAACCAAAAAACAATGCCTTTATGCACCTGGAAATGTCTGACATGGGTAACTGTCATGTAGCCATTTGTTGCCACTGCCAGGGTGTTTCATATGCCTGATTTCATGTGTGTACCTTGAAGCATCTGAGGCAAGTAAGAAACTGGAAAAAAAGGGACATTAAATAAAATAATATTCTACTTCACAGTATATGCCATGCTTTACCTGATAGCCACTCTTAACAGGCTGCCAATACAGCCAGATGTTTCCCCTGTTAAACAAATCTTTAATGATTTCAGCCATCCACTCTTATTTTCTGCATGTACTGACAGCAAGGTTTCCCCCCTCAGGTTTGGCACTCATGTCTCTGGAGGGTCTCCTGTCTTTCGGAGGGTCCAGCTCAACAATCCCACTCCCTTTGGTAAGAATGACTTTTGTACAGCAACCATTGACACACAGAGGGTGTCATCTAAGGACCCATTAACATGTTAATTCACAGGCCTACTTGTTTCCTAATCAAGATGGGTTTTGTAAAAATAATAATAGTATATAAAAGAGTGTCTAAGCTGTTTTCTAACTTAGTACAGAACAGTAATGCATGTTGTCAGGTCTTTATGTCCATAGTAGTATTTATCGTTATGGCATTACTGCCAAGAATATTAGTTTGTTCTGTAACCGTAAAGCAGGTAAGCTCCAGCCAGAGTGTAGTAGAATATACGTAGTGGACTCAATGTGTTGTTACTATGGAATGGCAGGCACATCCACTCATGATGTGCCTGGGATTTCACTCCTTGAAATAATGGGAATTCAGGATTTTCCACCCTGGTTTTGTGAATCTCTTGCAGCACTAACCTTGGTTAATCAGATGTGCTAGCTGCTTCTTAGTGGCATCATCTGGCTCTTCCATGTTTAGTCTTCACCTCTTGAGTGAGATATTAAACTCTTCAGAGCAAAGGTCAATCACTTTTTTTTTTTTCCTGAATGCCGCCACCAAACACATCTGCTTAACAAACAAAATGCTCATAATTTATTTAATGTTATTAACAGTATAGGTTAGGACCTAAGTGGCCAAGCCATAATAAGAGCACAGTATGCACGATCTTAAATCCTTTCAGTTTACAGCAAAAATGGAAAGCTTAAGATATGCTTCAATACAAATCCAGTTGCTAGACATAAATTCATTCCTTGACGTTCTGGTTCTCCAGTACCAGTTAAAATATGAGTCTTCTCAGTGACCAGTAATTGTCCTTTCTTCTCTTCAATTCAGACATCCGCCTGGACTGGGAAGTTTATAACCAAGAACAAGATGATAACAAACTAGTGGACCTGTTAATGTTCTTTGAAGACCCTTTTCCTCTTAAGAACACAGATGAAAATGAGACTGGATCAATTGGTAGCACCTTGGAGTCAGAGATCATGTTAAAGTTGGATCAGTCTGCCATTCCCTACGGAAGCATTTATCCAGTTTTGCAAACCACCGATGAGGTCAGCTGTTAGTCTGTTTTTCATCCTGCTGCTGAGATACATGATGGGTTTCTTGGCATGAAAGGTTGAAAACAATAACATGAGAGATAACTTGTAACTAAGAGCTGGATTGTTAAAAGAAATGCAGCTCCTCTCACACTCAAAAAAGCCAATACATGAACAGATGGCCATTGGTATCAGCAATCAGTTTACAGAATGAGCTGTAAGCAAATAGCTTTTCAGCTTCTCTTAGAACTACTAAAGAAGTTGCTGAGATACTTCTTAAAATACTGTCTTTGAAAAACTAATTCCACTTTTACATGAAAGTGTTAGGATGACTAAAACTCCTTAATTTGGGTCTGCTATTCTTATGGGGACTTTATGGTGTCCATGTGTGTGGTAGTCAGGGAGCAGAATCTAACCTGCAAAGTTCAAATTGCAGGTAATGATATGGAGGTATTTACCCTAGTGCTAAAAGATTAGTTCTGTTAGATGCTACCATGTTCTAAGAGAACATTACATGTGAAATTTGATTATAATATGGCAAATTACCTTCTTGAAGGGCTGGGAATGACAAGAAGATATGCAGGATATGTATATTTCTCTGGAAAAAGCTTTACAAAAAAACATACTAAAATCTCATTTTCTCTGCTTCAGCTCAGAAGGCGTAGCTGTTTTGAATACACCTCTAACCTTTCTTGTGAAACAAGGGAACATTATTGCTCTGGAGTGCTGGTTTGTGTAACTGGCCAGAGATGACACAGCTGAGTGCTTCTCTGGGTAAAACAGGACCCAGGCATGCACATTTTCCAAGTTGTTCAGGAGCTGTTTCAAGACAGCAAACCTATGCATGAAAAAATTAATGTACAGGACACATCCACATGTCCAGCTTTTGTGCCAGAAAGAAGGAAGCTGAAGCTGGCCATGCTTACTGACTAGTGCAGCAGTTCCATGTTCACTTCACTCGCATTCCTATTTTGCAGCGTAGCAGTTTTAACCATTCCCCACCCTTGTGTCCCTGCAGCCTTCAGGCTCTGACAGCAAAGAGAAGGAAATCATCACCCAAGGACCCAAAGTGCAGAAACTCGTCTCTGTACTTGTACGACCTCATGAAGGGGTTCCTGCAGACAGTCCCTACTCCATTACTCCAAGACAGATAGTAAGATTTTACACTTCCTTTGTGCTTAGATTTAGCATATTTTCTGCAGGACAGAAGAGACAGTGGAGGAGGAGGTAGTATTGGTTTGAGGTAGAGGCTGCTAGACAGTGACACAGTAGGCTAGGAGGCTTCGGGATCTTGAAGATGACCACAAGAAGAGTTTTCAAAGTCAACAGAGGAAAGAAAGTGTCCTACCTACATTTGAGCAGTTAACTGATGACTGGAATTAAGTGTTCAGTTGTACTAGGCGCTCTAGATTGGCATCTCTGGTCCTCTTACTTGGGTTGCCTTGGTGAAATGTGTGGCATTTGGTGAGAGGCATCCAGCCTGCAGCTTTGGAAGGATGTCATTTAACCAGGGTAGATCTGCTAAGTAAATGTGGCAGAGCTAGAAAGCAGGCTGCTGCTCTGTAGACAACTCTTTTGGATAAACTGTTGTAACCCAAAGTACTTCAAAAGTAACTGTGCAAATAGGTGCCACAGTGTCACAATTTCTTAGGAATAAGATAAAGCAAAGACAGCACTGGAAAGATCTCACTGAGGGACAGGGCTGCCCGAAACATCAGCGTGACAATTTTAATTCCTAATATTAGCAAGCTTTTTGCCAAAGAGCTTCAGTTACAAGTTAGAATGAGCTAAAGATTACATAAAAGAAATAATTCCAGAGATGGCATCTCAAATAAACGAAGCCCATGGCCAGCTCAGGGGTTATTTGGTCTGAGAGAGTTCCAATAAACAAGTGCTGCATTATGGAGGCAGACTGTCAGGGCAGCCAGCAGCCAGGTTTACCCCTGTGGAATGGAGCTGATGCCTGTAGAGTCATTCAGGTTGTCCTCTGCAGAAACATTCTCTGTGTTCCTACTATTGCTCCAGGAAGGTCTGTTAGCTCAGGTGGTGTGCAGCCCGGCTGGCCAGACCTGGCTTATATACACATCTGAACAGATAAGCTCTCTCTGACCACTGCACAGACCCTGCAGTGTTGTATGACATGACAGAGCTCACTAGCTCTGCTCTGGCCCTGACAGACTTTAGGCAGAGCTCTCTTACACTCCTCAACACTCTGAGGAGGGGAATACTGTGCAGGGAGAGCTGAGATAGTTTTGCTTCTACTGAATGTAGGTCCAACAACAGCAAACGTCTCACCCAGTGGTCACATGAAAGGGAGGAGTTTGTATCTGCACAGCAGGATCCTGAAAGCAGTACACACCATGAGGACCCTGACCTTACAAACTTGGCTAGATGTGAATTGGCTCTGTAGGGAGATGGCAAAAGTTTTTCTGCAGCAATAGCCGCATTTAACCATAACGTGTATAATGCACCTAAAGAAAGCAGGATCTATTGAACCTATAAATCCCAGAAAATCCACTGTAGCTGACTGGTGTATTTGATTACATTCCCTGCTTTCATGTAAAATAAAAAATTAGCAAAGAGTAAACTGAACTGTAAAATACCCTGAAGTCACACTTGTAACTCTTTAAAAAGATGCTTCTTCTATCTGTGAGCATTGTCAGTTGTGGGAGAATCATCTGAGTTAGCCATGGAGTAAGAGTGGGCAGAGCTGGGTGTTTTTAAAAACAAACATATGTTTGTGTACTTAAGAGATTTGGTCTGTGACTATGCTTAAACTCTGTTGATGATAAAGAGTGGCTGCACTGATATTTGCAGCTGAAATAATTGTCGGTTTTGTTGTCACATGTTGTCATTTTATTGCAAGCCTGAGAGGAATTCCTGCTGCTTGCGCAACTCAGTTTTAGCTGCTCAGTGCTAAGAAGGATGCTTGCACAATCCCAGGCATCTCCCTGCACTACTGAACAGTTGTCTCTCGACTGCAGGTGGTTCCAGGAGGTGGCAGCATCTCCGTTTGCATCTCCTTCACCCCACACGTACTCCCGGAGACTGCGACTGAAGTGCAGTGTGAAGGGTTTGTGCTGGGTTTCATGAGCTTAGACAAGGTAAACTCACTATCACGGCAAGGCTAAAGATCACAGAATCACAGAATGGTTTGGTTTGGAAGGGACATTAAAGCTCATCCAGTTCCACCCACCTTCCACTAGACCAGGTTTCTCAAAGCCTTGTCCAACCTGGCCTTGAACACTGCCAGGGATGGGGCAGCCACAGCTTCTCTGGGCAACCTGTGCCAGGGCCTCACCACCCTCACACCCTTGTTCGGTTTAAAGCCATTCCTCCTTGTCTTATCACTACATGCATTTCTAAAAAGCCCTTCTCCAGTTTTGTTGTCATCCCCCTTTAGGCACTGGAAGCTGCTCTTCTCCAGGAAGCCTTCTCTTCTCCAGGAAGCCTTCTCTTCTCCAGGAAGCCTTCTCTTCTCCAGGAAGCCTTCTCTTCTCCAAGCTGAACAAGCCCAGCTCTCTCAGCCTGTCTCCATAGGAGGCGGGCTCCAGCCCTCAGAGCATCTTTGTGGCCTCCTCTGGACTTGATCCAAGAGGTCCAGATGACTAGAAAAGATGGCTAGAAAATAATTATTTCCCTTCCTGTAATTTATGTACAGGCTGCTGTGTACCTGGCCAGTCTGTATAAACAGTCCTGTTCCTGCTACCCTGTTATATCCTTCCTTAACTGGGGTTGTTCATTTGTTACATTTGCTTTGGAAGCATTCTGGGATAGGAATGTCCCCATCTTCTTACATTGTCTGATGCAGTAGACCCCAGACAAAAGCCCAGGATTTGAAATACTATCACAACATCAGGTTTTATTGATAACAGTAGTTAACAATGGGACTGAGACTCAGGACTGCTGAGTTCTGTTCCTGGCTCTGCATCCACCTTCCTGTGTGAATTTAGACAGCATCTTTCTCCTCTGGGAAACTTCCTCTTCCACAACTCCAGCTCAAAGGCTAATGTGAGGTTTGAATAATGTTATATGAATTTTTCTGCAATTCTTTGATACGAATCATTGCAAAAGTGCAAGGTATAATGAATGAATGATAACTGAATATTTAATAAAAACATCCCTGATGGGTTTTATTCCTGGAGGAAGGAGTATCTGCATTAACCACAATTCAGAGTTCAACTACTGCTTAGCTTTTGCCTTTCCTTGCATGTCACCATTGTGCCTTACAAACAAGCAGAATCTTACTTTGTCTAACAGCCTCTTGGGCTAGAAGTGGGTTTGGGGTCTTATTGCTATCAGTTTATACATCATTTCTGTTTTCAGCATAGAAAGACAGTACCTAACAAAGTACATCGCAAGCACCGCTATGAAGTACCACAGCTACGAGTAGACTTACAAGCTTTTGTAAGGCATGCTCTGTAAGTACCCTCACTCCCATGGCTGGTACAGCCACAGAGTAGATCAGTCTGGAGGAAAGGGCACTGACCAGCTCTGATTCTTTATACTCAGGTTGCAAGTAGACATGGATCTTGACAGAGGAATGGTGTTTTATGCAATGGCAAGTGATCTCTTACCAGATCATCCTACATTAGGAGTAAGTATTTCACGCATGGATGTATTTGGCTGGTTTGTATTATTGTGAGAATTCAGAGCTGCATGCACCTGGTTTTTAAAATGCATCTTTAGTCCCAGTAGCCT
Source organism: Pezoporus occidentalis (assembly GCF_034315485.1). Taxonomy (NCBI): domain Eukaryota; kingdom Metazoa; phylum Chordata; class Aves; order Psittaciformes; family Psittacidae; genus Pezoporus; species Pezoporus occidentalis. Next base: position 1,344,158 of record NW_026914180.1, read on the forward strand.
CATGTTGCAACTGCCTATATTGCACATAGGAAGATAAGTAAAACAAAAGGACCTTAAGGACTTTTTAGCCAGGAATAAGCAAAACTGAGCTCAGGCAGTGCCTATTTTATGTCTTTCTTTTTCTTTGAAGAGGGGCTTGCAAGTAGAAAAATATTTAATTTCAGGATAAAAGATCTGATAGAATAAGTCACTCAGAGCAGCCTGGTCAGTTCCTGTTTCTCTTGACATTCAAAGGCTTTTTCACCATGTTACATTATTTATATATTGGAGTTTTTACTCAAGAAATTTTGGAAAACACGAGCAGAAAATACTGGGTTGCTCTGGGGTAAAGCCCTTCAGATCCCTGCTGATGCTGAATGAGCAGACAGACCAGCACAACCCTCTCCAGGGAGTTAAAACTAACCAGTTTTGAATCATTTCTCCACCAGGTTTTGACCAATTCGGTGATGACTCAAAGTTTGAAACTCATCAATTACACTAAGGTTCCTCTGTACTTCAGGCTTCTTCTGTCTACGCCCTTTAGCCTCTCCAGCACAGATCCCCAAAAGAGCACCAAAACATCCCACAGCAAGAGGGAGGAAGAAGGACAGCAACCACAACTTGTACTTTATCCACAGCAAAACATGCTGGTAGGCTCAAAAATAATAATGCTGCGCCAGAATAGATAGTTGAGTGTAACTGGTGTGTTAGTGCGGCCCAGATGAACCGCAAGAAAAACACAACCAGTCTAGAAATCTCCCAGTTTCAGGGGAAATGTTGGTATATCAACAAGAGCCAACTACTGCACGTTTAACCTCTATATTGTGGGTACAAAATGTTTTCCTGCAGTGGCCCTGATGAGCTTTTCTCATCAACTCTGACCTGTTGCAACCTCCTGCAGGAAACCCTGTAGTTTTTGGAGCTCACCTAAATTAATAGCCATATACATGCTGGCCAAATTAAAAGATTCCCAAAGGCTGCAGACCCTTGTTTCCTTAAATTAGACAGGCAATGCAAACAGAAAAAAATTGGTTTGCTTGGGGTCTACACAATGACATGAAAAGAAACAAAGTCCAAAGACAAGAATTAGCTGGGGTGCAAAGAATCCCTAACAGTTGTATTTTTGAAGTGTGCTTCTCATTTTTTAGTGTTCATTTTGACATGGAAGCCTATCTTAATTCTGCACGTGTGGGAAGAAAGACGACTTGCATGTTTAAGACAGCTTTGGGAATATGGTATCTGTAACCTCAGGAATTTAGAACAGGAATTTTTCTTCCTAGAGACTGTTTCTCTACCGTGGTTCAGAGATTAACTGTTCACCTTTACACTCTATCTCTGTGTACTGGATTCATAGGAAATAGCTGTGGTTTTTCTTGAATTATAATGCTTTGTTCCAATGGGAATTTGGTTGCTGGCATTGACACCTTTGGGTTCCAGTGGGAAAATGTGCATCTGGGCCTTTGAGCAATGTTTACCTTGGATTTCCTGCACATTGTGTCTTCTTATGCGATGGTCATCTGAATTCCTCTTCCCACAGGTGAAAGTGTCATTCCACACAACTCTGGAGTTGCTTACGTATCAACATTTGCCAGATACGCAGCTGCTTCCTGGATTCCAAGTGCTCCAGTTTGAGAACGGAGAGAGAAAGCTGAAGTTTAATCAAAACCTGGTCATTGAATATAGTAACTGCACTACCCAGGTAAGATCAGAACCAGATCTCTGGGTCCTGAGAAGGGGCTGTGTTTTATCAGCATCTCTGTTTGGATTGCCTTAGGGTTTACTCGGCTTTGAAATACAGCCATCTCTAAATCGTGTCATCCAGTTCAAGTGAATGGCCAGGGATTTGCAAATAGCTCTCCATTGAAGCTGCAGGTGACACTGATATGGACAGAGCAGTTTTGGGTCTGAACCCTGGTGCCCCAGCTCTGCACAGCATAACAGTGATGGTGATCCAACTCAATCCAAGGGCAGCATGCCCAGTCACAGTCTGACTCTCAATGTCCTTCTGAGACATGGGGTCAGGACTGTCTCAGGGATCATGCCAGCAACTGAGTCACCAAGCATTGCCTGCTGCAGTACCCGAGTGCTTCCTGAAAGTCTCCTGGGTCTGTCTAACTCATGTGGTGTGTTCACAGCCCACACACATCTAAAGACCAGTCTCTTCCAGATGGAAAGCTATAAACCCCCCAAAGTGTTCAGCAGTTCCAGTACACTGCAGGCACTGGTGGTTTTTTTTGGTTTGGTTTTGTTTCGTACCAGGTATTTCTGAGGAGTGATCTGTGTAAGGTCCAAGCACCATGCCTAAGATAAGTCAATTTAAGAGTAATCTTGGGCAATCTGCAGAAATTGAATGATTCACAGTGGGTCATGTACGGTCCTAAGGGGCGTTAGAGATGCTGTAATGTCTGCATCTCTACAGAAAACCCAAATAAGAAGCGAGGATGTTCATTCCTTGTTATTTCATTAAGATCACAGTGTCTGGTTTGAAAACCTGTCCCCAAAAAGTAAAACAAGCAACAACTTAATTCACTGAAAGCTGTAGAATTGGGAATAAACTCTATTACGAAAGAACACAGAGCAACTACTCTTGATTCAGTGCTGGAGGTTAAGAATGATCCACTTGCAGCAGATTCTATTAAAGCTCTACAAAAATCAGGTGGGTTTTTTTTCCTCCTCTCCCTTTCCTCTGTTTTTGCAGCTGGTCCCAGTGACTGCATACCTCACTGTTCCAGTTCTGAAGCTCTCCTGCCACACGGTTCATTTCAAGAGCTGCTTTGTTGGACATACCAAGATTGAACATGTCTTCCTGTGTAACAGGAGTGGCTGTAGAAGTTACTGGACTGCTTTGCTGGGTATTCTGCATTTGCAATTGGATTTCCTTGTTATATAGTTTTACTATTCAGTGGTTTTATTTAGTAAGAGTGCCTGCATTCACTCAACAGATAGCCAATATATGAGGATGTTGGCTGCAAACGTATCAATCAGGTCTGCTTCTGTTGTCATGTTCTCACTTACGAGGGCTTTTTCTTAACATCAGTGTATCTCTATTGGTTTCAGCAGTTACTCCAGATTTAACCAAAGACTGGATCACAACCCCTACAAATAATAGGCATGCTTTGCTCATTCATAATGCAATCCTAAGAGACAACAAGAAGCAGCAGCTCCTCATGCGTTTGGTTTGAGCTTCTGCCTAATGATGTTAAAAACAGATGGGCTTCAAAGGAAAGAGGATCAGGGCTTTATTATTTTGACATGGAGGCCACTTGATTAGGGGATTAAAACAGACATGGCCACATGCAGGACATGATTTATTAGTTGGATAGTGCAGAGGCTCATTGGTTTGAGCACAATATGCTGTACAAGCTTACATGAAGGGACTTGTATTGCTTTGTTTGATATTTGCCCCTTTTATTGCAGATGAACAGGAAAGGCATAACAACGCAAAGGTGTTTTCTGTCTTCCCTACTAATGGCATTTTGGAGGCACGTGAAGGAGACCCACCTACCAAAGCAATTTTGCAGATCAGCTTTACTGCAAGGTACAGTTAACAGGACTGAGATCTTGCTGCTATTCCCTGTCAAGCCCCAGTTTATGGTGTGAGTGGTCACTGAAAGAAAAGAGCAAGTCTGCTCTTTTCTTGTGTTACCAGGCTGCTCATTTTGCTTCTAACACATCCCAATCCTGGGCTCCCAGCTGATGCTTTTTCCACATAACCACGTTTTCTATGCTGCTCCTATATATGGGATTTTTTTGTATTTGACACCCAGAATTTCAGCTTTGGATTAATCCACTTGAAATCCTGCTATTCCAACAGTTGGCATGACACAATGACTCCATACCACTGGATAAAACCTCTTTCTTTAGGGGAACATCTTCAGCAGTAGGTAGATCTCAAGGCTGTCTAAGTCAGTGCAGAGGCTGATACAACAACTGAGTCCTTTATGCATCCAGCACTTTATTAATTAGAACACAGGGCAAAATGTATCCAGAGTAGTTCAGAATTCCACTAGAGCATCTGTTTATCCTGCAGGGAAGTGCAGTGTCTTTTGCAGTCAGTCTCAGGGGTCCTTCACTGCAGTTTATGTGGCTCCTCTCTGAAAGAAATTATTTGAATTCCTGTACTTCCCTACGTGCATTAAGAGTAGCTCCTGATGAAACAAATAGAGCAAAATGTTGTTCTAATGCAGTGATACCATGTGTTTTGCATAGCCTGGTGCAATGGTTAGTGTTACAGTCAAGGTGTTTAAGAAAGGCACCAAGGTATTTCTGTCTAGTTCAAAGGTTTTCCACATAGTAAAGATAACGTGAGCTGCAGGCAAATGACAGTAAAGAACAGAAGCGAGCAGATGAAAATTACTTTGTCCTATAAACATCTTGACCTTTGTCAAGGCTAGGACCTAGATGTGCCATGGCAGAGGTAGGCGACACTGAGAGGTGTGGTGTGGTGACACGCCAGGGGAAGTGATGCCATCCAGAAGGACCTGGACAGGCTGGAGAGGTGGGACAGTGCGAACCTCATGAAATTCAAGAAGGCCAAGTACAAGGTCCTGTATGTGGGCCCGGGGAATCCGAACACAAATACAGGCTGGGGGAGACTGGACTGAGAGCAGCCCTGAGGAGGACTCAGGGGTGTCGAGTGTTGAGAAACTGATTTTTTTTTCCTGATGGGAAAAAAATTCTTCCCTGTGAGGGTGGTGAGGCCCTGGCACAGGTTGCCCAGAGAAGCTGTGGCTGCCCCATCCCTGGCAGTGTTCAAGGCCAGGTTGGACAAGGCTTTGAGCAACCTGGTCTAGTGGAAGGTGTCCCTGCCTATGGCAAGGGGGTGGAACTGGATGAGCTTTAAGGTCCCTTCCAACCCAAACCGTTCTGTGATTCCATGATGACCCAAAGCCTTTAATCTCTTCGCTCTAATTAAAGAGATGCAACTCCTGTATAATATTCAGTTTATGCTCTTGGAAGTTACAGCATGCTGACATAAACCTTAAGAAAGACAAAGTCTATCCCAGTGATTTTAAGGTGACATGAGCTACTGATGTAACTTCAATCTTCCTAGAATACCCTGTGAGATCTCCATCACTGGAGCTACTGGAATCTCACTGGGACAAAGCCTTGAGCAGCTGCTCTAAGCTGTCCTGGCTCTGCAGCTTCATAGATCAAAGACCTCCCCAGGCTCTGACTGCCAAAGTTTTTCTGTAGTGTTTCTAAATGTGCCGGAAGCACTTCTTTTTGTCTGACAATCAGCGTGTCTGGAACCAGAGCTGCTGCTGTACACCAGCCAGCTTGTCTGTTAAGCTCCAGACTACATATCCCCCAGCACTTGGGACCAGTGTGGCATTAGCAAATAACTATATGCAAGGTGTGAGGTAATTTTAATAACTCGCCTCCCTAAATCAGTGGTCTTCCTGCAGGGGAATCTTTTGTGAGGAGGAGAAAATAAAAGTTGTATGGCAAGCACAGGCTCTTGCCTCAGGCCTTTACAACAGCCACCTCTCGGATGCAGAGAAATCCTTCAGATGAGCAGTCTCTGGAGCACTGCACAGCATTAGCCTTAGGCCAGTTGCACTGTAAGACTTCCACCTGGCACAAAACTACAGTTGCTGTAAGCTGCTTGATGTTCAGTTACAACCTGGACTCCACTTACTGCCCATTGTCTTAAGCAAGTTGACAAAAACTTTTTTGTTTCAAATGCTGTCACAAGATCAGTTTTCACATCAGGGCAGTGCAGGTGTTGGTTTGTTGCCAAACACAAGCCCTCAGCAGAACTTCAGTTTGTTTAACTAAAATAGAATTTTTTCAGTAGGAAGATATTAACTTCATATTGTAAAGAAAAACTTGAATAACTCAACATCTTCAGGTACTGGCTGCATCATCCTTCTCAAACATCCTCTATGTAGCTATGGGCCATGCCACTCTAAAGTGGTCCTACTACCCCCAGACTCAACACCAGCATGAGAGACTGGTGCTTGTGATCACCGGTGCTTAGAGCACTGTTCTCCCCCTTTTCCTCCACAAAGTAACTAATCTCAAACAGAGAATTGAATCCCCCTGTAACTGAACTGTCCCTTTTGCACTACGTTTCAGGAGCGACATTCAATACAAAGCAGTCATGACTGTCACTGGAATACTGGGGGAGAAGCCCTGCAAGCTACAGATCAAGGGGCAAGGAACCTACGATGGAAGGTATGAAGACCTGTATTAAATAGTCAAGACACCGTGGGACAAATGTCAAGGTAACAGGCTGGATGCAGATGTGCCATCCATTGAGCCTGTATTGTCAGTTGTTTTATTATGGACTAGAATTTTAGCAGAATGGAATTTTAAGTTGGGGGAAGGTGGGGGGAAGGTCATGGTACTTTAAATAGAAGAGTCATAATCTCATTCTATTACTTTTACCACTGTGGTAAGCTTAACCACTACCTGAGGCTCTGCAAAGTAATTGGTTTGAAATAGAGAAGCAGCCATGGTAAGAGTTAGGCCAAACCCCTCTGCATGTCTCCAATTACAATTAAAGATTGTTTGTACCTTATAAAGTAGCTTTTGTTTTGCCTTGGTTATTTGTTTGACATTAAAAAGATATTGACACATCATAAAAGCAAGAACCAGTGAATAGGCCAGCATTCCCCAGGCTGTTTCCCTTACATGAAAAGGGGAAGAGACAACTTTCCCTGGACTTCTTGGAAGATGACCAACCCGTGTGTTTCATCATGCTTGGGCATTGAGAACATCCCCTTCAGCTACGGAGGGCGGAACCCTTCTGCCCTTGAATGCCTTCCCCCCACATGGTTCCCATTTACTCGCACTTCTCTAAATGTTTTTAGTATTACTTTAGCTAAAGGTCACTGAAATTCCCACTTCTGAGCCTGTTAAGTTTTCCCCTCCCATCATATAAAAGGTTTTTGTTACTAGCAGTGTGTGCGGGGAAGAGGGGGCTGCCCTCCCCACCTGAGGAGAACAGAAGATGCATGATTGTTGCCTTTTGCCCAGTTTAAACCAAATATGTACTAGCAAGAACTCATTCTATACACAGTGCAAAAAAAGACCCCTGAGGAACTCTAATGCCTCTCTGCAACCACCAAATAATTTCATCTTCTTGCTCTAAAATACAGCCTGAGTGATTGCTGGGGAGTGGGACAGGCTGCAGCACTGGAACAGGAGCCTATCACACAGCTCTAACTAATCATGGCTTCCAACTAACAACCACCAGAAAAAGAAAATAAATATATCGCAAGAACCCAATTGTATTATTAAGAGCAAAACCAAGAGCCAGGAAAAAGAACTTCGGTCTGTGTTACAAATCTGAGCTTTTTAACGTGTCAAAGTGGATGAGGACATTTCATATTCAAGCTGTTAGTGAGCTTCAGTGATTGTAAGAGAGAGAACAGATAAGGGAGAACTTAACTTTACCAGATGAAATATATATTTGTATTAGCGCTGAGATGTCACCGATGTTTGTACAGTGCTTGCAGTAAGAGTAATGCTGAAATCTGTTTTATGTTAGGTAAGTAAGTATTAATCATAAGACTCTCCTTTAACTTAAGAGTCAGATGAGCTGTGGAAAAAGATGGGGAAAAAATGGTGGCAAGGCCACTTTCAAGTCCTGGCTTGTCGAAATTCAACAGCACTTTTCTGTTCAGGCACCTCCTGTGTGAATTACATTCTAGTCCTTCTACTTTACTCCCCTGGAGGCTTCAGAGCAGCCTGGTTAGAAGCAGAAAGCTATAGCCCAGTCTCCAGCGTCGGGACACCTTAGGGCAGAGCCAGTTTATGACTTGGATGGGACAGATGCAGTTGTAAAGGAAACAATGTAAAGTCTTTGCACTTCTTTCAAACAAGCTGCTCCAGGCTTCTTGTGAGACGGTGACATCTTTTAAAGACAACCCTGGAAAAGCCTCTTCACATGCACTGATCATTTTGTTTTGAGTGACCCTTTTAGACAATTTGTCATACAAAAATACTGTACCATGAACTACTACTCTCTGACAGCAGTCACAGAATAAAGGGATTGATTAAATTAGAAATATCCATTTGTAATCACCACATGAGGGCCTGTGCCTGGACCTCAGCTGAACCCATTTATGCTGTCAGGCTGCCATTTGCCAGTTCTACATTTTCCTGCCAGCTCAGTAGGTCTCTATGGATTATTCTACTTCACCGTTTGTGCCTAAAATTTGTAGATCTAGTAATGAATCCCAGAGTCCACTTGATTTCACAGTGCAAATCATTTGCTATTACTAGTGAAGGCAGAGAATTAGCTGTTGCGTTGTTTCGGCAGTAGGCTGGAGGTTAGTTCCCTGGGTACTCAAACACTGCTGCAGCACCCATGCCAGTTCCGATGCACATTGACACCACGCCGTATGCTCTGAAAGGGAAGAACACATGGGATTAAGAAAAAGACAGATTAGTTTAAATCAGCTGGGGAGGGAGAGAATCCTACAATCCAGATTCACAGAATGGTTTGGGTTCGAAAGGGCAGCAAGACATTACACAGCCCTCCCTTAGGAAGGCCATCAGAAATTCATGTTCAAAACCTATCAGAGAGATGGAGAAAGCTTAACCCACAATGACTGTTGCTAAGCTACTTACACCCATGTAGGGCATTAAGGTTAATACTGTTTCTCAGTGCTCACCTCTTCCCTCTGCGCTTCAATTCATTGAGTAAGGTGACAACTTGACGAGCACCCGTACAGCCCAGTGGATGCCCCAGAGCTATGGCTCCTCCCAGGGGATTGACTTTCTCCATTGGAATGCCCAGCTTTTCAACGCAGTACACAGCCTAGAAAGACAGAGGGAATGGTTTCATGGAGATGCTCTCACCTTCATTAGGTCTCAGCTCTCCCGCAACAGATAGCTAAGAGGACTGCAGAGAAGACTGGTGATCTCACGCCTACATAAGGAGGGACAGCAGACAGTCCTAGGAGCTTGAGGGGCTTCAGAAGATGCATGCTTAAAATGAACTCAAATTATGTATTATTACACAAACGCCACATCATTGTGTCAGCTGCTCTGAAAGTATTAAACAGCACTGACAGGCCTGACTCCAGCTAGATCATCCTTCCCAACGGCAAGGAGTGGAACTAATTACAAATCCCAAGCACAGGGAAGTGAGCTAAGCCCATCCACTCCACCTCAAACTGGAGCCCACATACTTTCTGACAGGTACATCACAAATCTGTGGAAGATACAGTATTGAAGTTTCTGCCTTTCATCAAGGACCTCCAACAGTCCTGTGCATGTTATTAACATTCGTCTATGTAATATGTAGAACAAGTTAAGATTTAACCTGGATACTAAGCTGAAATACACTCAGCTGCCATGCAATGCTGCAACTTAAAACAGGATGATCACTCACCTGGCTTGCAAAGGCTTCATTAATTTCATATATATCAATGTCAGCCAGAGTCAGACCTATGGTTTAAAAAGCCAGGATTTAAAAGCAGGTATTTTTGCCCTATGATTCACTCACAGCCTCCCTTTATGAGTTCTAGTCCTACTTCATTAATGACAAAAACAGGGGTATTGGCTCCATGTGGGGTATCTACACTTGCACACGTTTACGTGCAACATCTAAAGACTGCAAACTGCAACACTTCATGGTAGGTTGTCACTGAGTTTGCCAAATTTCCTTAGATTAAGTGGGATCTGTTTGCAGATGTATTAAAGCTTGAAGAGTATTTTGAGACCAAAAACTATCAGTGAACAGCTGATCACAGCAATGACAGCTGGACACAACAATAATCACAAGCTATAAAAGCTATTTAATCTAATGAGTATGCCAAGAACCCTGAGGAAAACTTCTTAGCACTGGTCAGATGCCAAAATTATAAAAAAAAACCCGAACCAAACACAATCCCCCCCCCCAAGTCATATTAAGGAAAACAGCACTAAACAAACACTAAATCATGTGCCACATGTTAACTGTTGTTGAGACTGTGCAGGGATTTAATCCTGAGCTTCTCAAAGTTGAGCAGATGACAATTTAGACATGGTACAAGCAGAAAGTACTACAACCTGAGGCAAGATCTCTTTTAAGGTTTTGACTCTTAAGTTCATTGTTCCTATGGCTGACTGCTGCACAGGCAGCATATAAATTTCAGCCTGCAGAGTCTGATTTGCCTTGTGCCAAACACTGGGTGAACGACAAGCGGTTCTTACCTGCCTTTTCCACAGCAACAGGGATTGCGTATGCCGGCCCTATGCCCATCACATCGGGTGGGACCCCAACCACAGCAAAGGACCTGAGCACTCCCAAGACTGGGAGTCCCAGCTGTGCTGCTTTCGAGCGCTTTGCCAGGAGAACAGCAGCTGCTCCATCACTGACCTGGCTGGCGTTACCTGTTGGAAGGGATTTCTTTTGTCTAAGCACATTCTATTACAAGGCAGGTAAACCACAGGAACACCAACTTAACAAGAGAGCTGACCTGCTGTAGTGCTACCATCCTCTTTGAAGGCAGGCTTCAGTTTTGCCAAGCCCTCCAGGGTTGTGGAGGGCCTAATCCCTTCATCTTGGTGCACGGTGACTGGTTTTTGGTTGCCCTGATTATCTAGAATGGTGGTCTTCACTGGAACAATCTCAGTTTTAAACAGTCCCATCTGCTGAGCTTTTGCTGCTCTGTTAAAGAAGATTAAGAAAGATTAAAATATTCTGGAGGTGAACTGCAAGAGAACTAATGTCAAGGAAACCAGTTAATAAGAGAATTAACTAAGGTGTGACTTAGTACACAGGTACAACATTGCCAAGTAGTGGACAAGACAACAGGCCAATATTTGGCTCCATTCTTGGGAAGACAAACTTTATACCTCTTCATCATATAAAATGTATCACTAATTTATGGGCGTTCTCCCCCAACCCATTCTGTTCCCATCAATGCCGCTGTGACTGACTCCTACAGCTCACAGCATGAAGCTGTACTTGTCCAGTGGTAGAGTCACAGCACAACTGTTCGAACATCAATTCTTATTTCTGAGAGTTTAAACTGGGCATGTGGGCTAAGCCTCCACATAATGCTAATAACTTCCAATAAGCTAGGGAATGGCTAAAGCTTCACTCATTCCTGGATTTGTCCTGTTAAAGACAAGTTGAGCTCTAAACCACAGACCAGGTATAATCTTCTGGCATCTAAATGCAACCTTTCAGCCCAAAACAGTTGCAGTGTTTATTGCATAGTTCAGTGTGACTATGCAGAAGGGTATTGCTTAATTTAAGCGGTAAAGGTGTGTCGAAGACAGGGTCTGGTCCCCAAGACAGCTGAATTAGCAGGAGGGAACAACTGACACAAACAGACTGGTAAAAGTGAGCAGAACAGAATTAGTTAAATTAGATCAGAGCACAGTTTTAATCTTTCGCATCAACAAGGTATTTTAAAAGCCTCCAGAGGTTAGGTTTACCTTCTAGCAGCAGAGCACCCTTTACAGGGAATACAAATTGGAGACTGAAAGCTTGTTTTACGCCCTCATCACTTTAACTCATCATAGAATCACAGAACAGTTTGGGTTGGAATGACCCTCAAAGCTCATCCAGTTCCAACCCCCTGCCACAGGCAGGGACACCTTCCAGTAGACCAAGTTGTTCCAAGCCCCATCCAACCTGGCCTCGAACACTGCCAGGGATGGGGCAGCCACAGCTTCTCTGGGCAACCTGTGCCAGGGCCTCACCACCCTCAAAGGGAAGAACTTCTGCCTAAGATGTCATCTAAATCTCCCCCCTGTCAGTTTAAAGCCATTCCCGCTGGTCCTGTCACTACAGGCCCTTTTAAAGCCCCCTTCCAGGTTTCTTGTCAGCCCCTTCAGGCACTGGAAGCTACTCCAAGGTCTCCAAGAAGCATTCTTTTCTCCAGGCTGAACAAGCCCAGCTCTCTCAGCCTCTCATAATGAAATGAAAATATTTAATACTCCCAGGTAAGTGAGACTTGGAACAAAGAGCTGAAGGACAGATCAGTAACTCCACAGACATCCTGAGGCCAGAAAATCACCCCCTTCCTTATGTGAGAGGTGAGGATCACTTTCACATACCCTTTTGTGTTATCAGTTCAGTGTCAGTGAGAAAGGCTGGCATGCCAAGTTCCCTGAGAAGCAGGGCCAGAATTTAAAGGTTAACTGGCCTGTGCAGTGGCTTCCTTTTTAGATAAATAATTGGACCGGGGTGATGCTTAAACAGAGCTCTGAAAGTTATTTAACTCTTTGATGGCCATGACTTTAACATGTCACCTGCTGCTGTTAGAATGTCAAAATGGCCCGTGTGTTCCGGGCACCAGCTGACTTCAGCAGTGATCTGACCTAAGAGGAAGGTTATGAGAGGTAGGACTGGGCTCACTTAGAGCCAAACACCTGCAGTGAACACACACCACTCTTCTGATGGGCTCAGCCACCCTCTAGATGCAGCTACAGTTAAGTATTCCCTCTTAGGAAAGGTTCCTTCTGCTTCTACTCCTACATTCAGTTTCAAACAATACTGAGCGAAAGCCACTACAAAAATACTGCACAACATATTTGTTTTAGAAACCTCATGGAGGTTGTATTCTTTGGATGCTGAAAAAACACAGGGGCACTCACTGCTCATGACCCAATGCCTGGTGGTACATGCACAAGATTAGTCTCACAGTCCCCAGTAAAGCTCTGGACTTCGGTTTCCCCACCACACAACCCGGGACATGCACCGATCTTCACTCTGACCATCTCAAGCTTCTTTACTCATGATTAAGATTTGGAAGGCAACATGAAGGCTGTACTTAACCACGCTTAGGAAGTAGCAGTGTTATTTTCTACCTGTATTTATTCCTTAACTAAAAGGTTGAAAAAAAAAAAGAACCCAAACGTTTACTTTTGTTGGGAAGCCAAGGCAAAGGCATCTTGCTTCTTTCGGGAAACTCCAAACTTCTCTGCCACATTTTCTGAGGTTATTCTGGGAAAACAACAACAAAGAATTAATCCAATGAGACACTAATGCAGTTGGCTTCTCCTAAAACAACACAAAGTACAAGCACTGGCTTTAGTCTCAAAGCTAACTGCTGCCTTTTCAACCAAGAATTGCTTGGCAGAAGCAAATCCTGAATCAACTCTAGGACAAAAGCATGGCTCAAATCCATTTTCCTTGCTCATTAAGCCATTGAGCTTAAGACGTAAGACAAGGAAATCTTTCATCAGAGTTGCTGATCTTCCCCCATTTCACATAATTCATCTTCTACCACAACCAAGGCAGATGCCGACACATACAGATCCAAGCTGACCACATTCATATTGATCTGGAACAGTACAGTCACTGAGGAGACAGACCATCCGGAAACCCCCTAAACTTTGGGAAGAGGAACCACTTACCCCATAGGAATCAAGCAATCCCTTGCTTTGCTGTTTTCCATCAAGCTGGAACTGATATCACCAGGATTATTTGCACTTCTGAGGGACATGGTTTCCACACTAAACACAGGAAAGATATGAATTTGCAAACAGTGCTTCACAGTACATACGTGGTTCTTGTGCCACTAAGACTGACCGAAACTCAGTGTCTTTACAACTTGCATTCCTACTACCCCACAGAAACATCACTAATAAAAAAGAAACGGACAAGGCAGAAGCTCTTCAGTCATCAATATCAGAATTACTATGAAATGAAAACAGATTGCTACATTAAATTGGTCCTTATTTCACTGGAACAGAATAACAACGTTCAGTCATTAATAACAGTTAATTTCTCGTGTTTCCGCAGCTAGGAAGGAATTGCTAAAGATTCCAGCACTTCTGACCTCAAACACAGCAAGAAACCTAAGTTTCTAGGAGAGGAGTTTGCAGTGAGATTGTCAACAGCCATAAAAACTCAACTTACACATTAAGCACTGGTTGGCAGCAAAATAAGGAAAGTATTAAGCAAACCTACAGAGACACTTCAGTAAGTTACACCATTTATATTTCACAACAGAGAGAATTTAAGATGTTGATCCCAGAGGCTGCAGCCTTTGACCTACAAATGAATTAACAGCTTGAAGATATCCAAGTTTATTGCAGGAACACACTTAAGCCATCACTTAAGACCAGTGAACATTTGAAAAGTCAGTCTAGACCACAAAGTCTACAATGGAAAGAGGGTTTGAAGAGGGTTCTACTCTGCACTCCACAGAGACACTATGAAGAATAAACAAGGGAACTATTCCTGTAAAATGCAAGAGAAGCAGAAAACAAGGGCTTTCCCCAAGCAGCTTATCAGGAATTTAATATGGGACAGTGCATTACTTGGCTTCAGCTGGATCTACACCCCAAAGGAAGGTACAGAATCAGGTTTGAAGTAAGAGTAAACCACAGCTTCTGTGTTTTGTGTTGTCATCCAGTATCTTTCCACTTACAGAGTGGCTGAGTCCACTCGGGAAGAGCATGACTTGGGATAAACCCAACTCACAAAAGCTATTTGTAGCTTAAGAGATTTTGTTTTACTGTTTATTCATTCTTCTGAAGTGAATATGTGTGTAGTCACTAGCATTTCTCCAAAGCCAACCCAGCATTTATATAACCCTCTAAGAAATAAACACTTCTATTGATGTTGGGACTGAAGCAAAGAACAGTATGCCTGTCCACTGCAGAACAACATCTCCTGTAGGCCTGTAGAACAGTTATTAGCATGGGTAGACCATTTACTTCCTTATCTAAGATAGCTGCTGGTCTTCTAAGACACTAGTTAATTTGAGATCAGTTAGAAAGCTAATTGTGGAGGGTTCTTTCAGGCTCTGCACACAAGTGGTATCCCACAGCAGAGACAGAGGACCCTAACAGAAAAGGTTTTTGCATGCTTGTAAGAGATACTCAGCCTCTTATTGCAACTCCAGCTGACATGTCACCAAGACCAAAACTTCCAGGAGAATTAAAGTATATTCAGTCACCTTCCCTCCTTAACATGACCTGATCTTCTTTAGTAAAAGTACTCAGCAGCCTCTGGAAATATACGAATTGCATCTGCAGCCACCACATATACTCAGGTCCTACTTTTAGAGTTTATTCACTATTTGTCAAATGAGGACAGCATCTATTTCCTTGGGGGGAACAGATGTGGTGGGAAAGGGTTTCTAATTCCTCACACGAGAGCTCTTGCAGAGGGACAGAATACCATAGAAAGATTTTCTTACCCACAGGCCAAGCCAATGTCATATGATCCATTTCGGATGCCACCTGTAACAGCAGTGCAGAAACATTCTTATTATCATTAGGAGCAAAAGCATTTCCATTCTAGCTGCGGTTTCATGAACCCCTGAGGCACCTACCACAGGCAAATAGGGCATTCCCTCTTCCCTTCCACCTGCACAACATAAGACAGGTCAAGGAGCTAATGGGGCTGAAGACCAACCACGACCTGACATGCAGAGAGCACTAGAGGGCTGAAGCTGCCTGATATGGAAGTGATGGTAGAACTCACTCTCAGAAAACCAAGTTAGTTCCATAGGAGTAAACTAAGCCACTCAAGGATATAAAAGTATTCAACTAGTAACACCAAGGATTCCTAACAGCAGACATTATTGCTACTTCTACTGCTCAGACAGATTGGAGAACAGGAGAAAGAAGCACCTGGGGTGGGGCAGGCATTGCCTCTGATCCCTTACCTGCTATATTGATAACAGCCTGTAGGCCAGAGGAGCACTGCCGGTTCACGCTCGAGCACGGCACCGTCTCTGGAATACCACTAGAAAACAAGACAGCACTGACTAAGACTCGGTGACGCAACAAACCAAATCTCTAAAGACAGCATTAAACCATGCGATTAAACTTTTAACCCTCAAGTTCAAGACAGATCCCTTCATGCATTTGTTGACCTATTTGGTCCTGCACCAAGAGAAAGCAAAGTTCAGAGAGAATTTCCACACTTGATTTGCAAGTGGTTCTGCAGGCTGTTTCCCCACAGGTGTGTCTTCAGAAGGTCCACTCCAAGCAGGGGCCTCTTGTGCGCCTTGTTTCCAAGCTTTGATTTGGGCCAGAAATACTGAAAAGCTCTGTAATATTCACAGTTACAGGTGGGCTGTGCCTGCACCTCACCGCTTGGCAACAGACACCGGCTATTTAGAAGCTGAGATCCAGCTCAGTACAAACCACTGACCACCAATACTGGGGAAGGAACAGAAAGACTTGAGACAACTCAATGGTTTTAGGACCACAGAGTGGAAGGAAGTGCAGCTTGGAAGTGTGGAGAAGCAGCAGGTACAGCTGGGAGCCCACAAAACAAGATCTCCCATTCAGAGGCCCAACACAGGAGGCACAAACAGAGTAAACAGCCTCACCTCTGCCTCCTTGTCTCTGCCCCTCCAAACAACTGATCAAAGTCTAATTTCTAGGCAAAAGGTGATGTGCTGTAACAACCTAAGAGTGCATGAGCCTCATCACAACCTCTGACCCAGTGCTGCCCCATAGCCAAGGCCTGAGAAAGAGGGGAAGAACCTCGGTCCGGCTGAGAGTTTACCTTAGGAACTGTGCAACTCTCGCAATCAAAGCGCCGGCTCCAGGCTGCAGCACGTTTCCTGGGTGCAAAGATACGGTTCCAGTCAATGGGTTGCATTCCCCTCGCTATTTGCTGCAGGCACCGAAGGGATACAACATCACCATGGCTTGGTACCACCTGGCACCCAGATCAGAGCCCCACCACGTGCCAGAACAGTGACAACAGACACACTGATTTCAGAAACCTAATACTGCAAACTAACCCCTTCCAACCCCACAATACTTCCAAGTACCCCAGGAGCAGCCTGTCCTGGAGAGCTGTCCAGACCAGGAGTTTCAAAGTCCAGAGAGAGGTTGTTTACTCACCCACACAGATATCCCCCAGGGCCTCAGGACGAAGATTGACATCTTGAAGAACGGCTGTCATAACAGCAGACAGTAGTTCATCAGGTGTAGTATCCTAAAAGCATAGGGGATTAGAGCTACTCAGCAAATACCAGTAACTGCTCTGTCACCAGTTTACCCTCAGGTTACTTCACAGGACTCACAGCTTAGGCAGCTTTACTCCACTTCTCAGCTCATTATGGCTGTCATTGTCTACAAAAGTCTTCTCTGTGTTTTTCACCTTCACACACTGTAACACCTGCTGCTTTCTTACCTACCTCAGTTTCATATGAGCACACTTTGTAGGGCCTTCAAAACCAAACGACTATGTTGAGTTATGTGACAAGACTTAGCAAGTAGAGCCCTTCAATTTATCTTGTGAAAGAAACAAGGGCGACCCCTCAGCTGGTGAGAGGGCCCCCCAGCATGGTGAGACCTATCTTGAAGGATGACAAGCAACGCACAACCTCTGCGGCCACCCTTGCACCCTCGGTCTGCACCCCTGAACATTGCCACCCAGGGGGACAATGGGCCGCTCCAGAAGGGCAGCACATCCACGTAAGGTGCTGCTGGTACCTTGCTGCGCAGGGGAGGGAGCTGCTGCCTTTCCAAGTGGTTGCTCTGTTCGGCCACTGGGGTAACAGCAGCACGGAGAGACCTACTTCGGGCTTTAAGAAGAGCCGGGAAACTCGTCGGTACATTCGCTGGCTTTCTGGGGTGCCAGTGGTCCTGCTGCACCTGGGCCGTGTACACACACACACCCCCCCCCGGCACTAAAACCACCAGAAAGCGCCTTTTATACCATTACAAAGCACAGCCCGCTGCTGGGCCGTGGCTGGGGGTCCCACATCTCCTCGACCTGCAGCGGAGCAGTGCTGGGGGGCTCGGTGCCCGAGGGGACCCCGACGCGGCACACTGCGGGGCTCAGCAACCGGGGGCAGCGGGAGCACCCAGTCCCCGATGGGGAAGGCGGGCAGTGGGGCGGCAGTCCCCGTAGCACCCCGGGAGCAGGACAGCCCAGCCGGGCCATACCTTGAAGCCGCCGCGCTTGGCGCGGGCGATGGCGGTCCTCCGTCCGTGCACCACCACCACATCGTCGGAGCTGGCTGCCCGCGGCGAGACCCCGGCGCGACTCCCGCACGGCGCGGCGCTAACCCCCGTGCCCGGCCCTGGGGGGGAACCGGCGAGATGCCCCAGCAAGAGCTGCACCCGGCGAGCCGCCGCCATGTTGTCCCCGCCGCCTCAGGAAGGGGGTAGAGGCGGGAGGCGGCAGGACGCACGGGCTCGTTTGCATGGCCCCGCCCGCAGCGGGGAGCCCGGGCCCGGGGGTGGGCGATGGGAACTGACTGAGAGCTGTGGAACAGGAACGTGCAGCCGGGCTGCACCACGGAGCGGGGAAAGGAACGCGAGCGACATGGTTGAGTACAGCTAAAATGGGCAAGCAGGGAAAGGAAACAAACCGGGGAAAAGGAAGAAAAGAAGGGAGAGAGAGGGGAAAAAAAGAGGGAGGAAAACCTGGGAAAGAGAAAAAAATCGGAAAAAATAAAGCCGGGAAAAAACAGGAAAAAGCCGTGGAAAATGGGGAGAAACCGGGAAAAATAAATACAGGGGAAATAGGGAAAAAGGAAAAAGAAACGGGGAAAATGGGGAAAAGTAGGAAAAATTGGGAAAACGGGGGAAAAAAAAAAAAGAGGAAAAAATGAAACAAAACTATGCAAAAGAAAAAAAAACAAACAGGAAAACGGGAAAAAACGGGACAAAAAGGAAAAAAACAGGAAAAAGGGGGAAAATGGGGAAAAAACAAGAAAAACAAAAACGGAGGAAAAACGGGAAAAAACGAGAAAAACAAGGAGGAAAAACGGGAAAAGAAAAAATGGGGGAAAAGCGGAAAAAAAGGAAAACAGGAAAAACTGGAAAAAATAAAGGGAAAAAAGAAAAAAAAAAGAAAAAATAGGGGGGAAAACAGAGGAAAGAGAAAAAAAGGAAAAAAAAAGTAAAGAATAACGAAAGAAAACCCCACCAGGGACAAAGCACCAGCGAAAATAAATAAAAGGACATTTTAAAATTAAAAATAAATAATTAACCCATGTAACTGTGTGTGCTTGGGGCATCGGCACACAGCGGGACGCCAGGACCAAAGGGCACGCAGAGCCCTGCACTGATGGATGGTTTCAGGTAAGCCCCAGGAACCACCCGCCCCATTCCTGCCTCGACCCTTCAAGTCCTGTCCCCTGCCTCACTGGTGGCCTGAGCCCATACCGGTGCCAGGGGACACCCAAGGGCCGCTCCAGCCTCCACCCCCCAGGGAAAATCATTTCCCAGCAGGACCATGACAGTGCAGTGCACAGGGAAATCCACTGAGCTACAGGCAAACCGGAACAAACTCAAGGGAAAACAAAACCACCACCAAAAAAACCCAACTTTACATGGCAGAATATTACATTCTCTTTTCCTGTTTCATTCTGTACATCAGAACACTGCACGGATTTTAACAAATAAAAAGGCACAGGCACCTGAGGAGTGAGTCGCACACACACATATGCACACACACATATGCACACACACACGAGCCACATTCATCCACGGGATGATTCCGGTGCTTTGAGGGGAGTTTTGGGGCAGCCCCAGCCCAGGGCAACCGAGAGCTTACTTTTGCTCTCCAAGTTTTGGAAAGAAGGCGAGCACCCACCTGCCACCGAAGGCTGAGAAAATCAAACCCAAAGAGATTCAATGAAAGAGGAGAAAGCAGCTTAAAAACGTTTTGGTTTGGTTGTTTGGTCTTTGTTAGCTTTGGTGAAAACACATCTCGTTACCCTCTTCTGACAAAACCCTCCCCAGCCAACACTGATTGTTTTCTTTTTGTCCATCCATCCCATGTTACCAAACAGACTGATGATGGATTTGGTCCTATTCACAGAATAAAATTCTTCACTCCCACCCAGAGGAAGGAGGCAACTTTAAACCCCCCCTTCCCAAGACAGCTGCCCATCACCGCTGTGTCAGACTGGCTTCACCAGAGCCCAGCCTGGGCAAGAACTGGCCTCTGCAGCTTTGCAGGGAAGTTTCTAGGGAATCCTTTGAGCTATTTCCCCTCATTTTCCCTGACCATACCAGTGTTTTATTTTTAAACTGGAATAGCTCTAATTTTTGCTTCTTTTCCGAGCTGTTGACAAGGAAAGGCTCTTACTGGCACACCTGCCGTGCAAAGTCTTGATCTCTTCTTCCACGTGGAAGAATCCAAGGACAGGTCAAATCACACCAATCTCCCAACTTCCTCTTCAGTCCAAGCAACACTTTTCATTTTCAATTAGAAACGATATGTTTTCACCCACTGGCATGAAGACAGCAACCTCCTGGTAACTGCATATTTAACCCTTTGCTGGGCCAGATGGACACAGCTATTGCAGCAGGAAAAGGGAAGGTGCAATTAGTTTGTCCAAAATAACCAAGATCTGATGAATTCATTAGCTTCCAAGGACTCTGTGCATGCTCCCTGCCCAGTTTCCCAGCAGGGTACTGCTTGTAGCTCACAACTGGCCTATTTTCTCCTACAACTTCAAATATACTGGGGGAAGAAATCTGTTTCCAGCTGCCCTCAACTCACATAACTCTCTTCTGATTTGCAGCTTCACAGCCCTGCAGCTGCTGCCTTGGGCACCATCATGAAGATGATATCCCCCTTCTCTGCTCCCAGGGCTGGTCCTACAAGGCCTGGAGAAGGCACCCAGCCCTTGGCAGTCCAGATCAACAGGCTCTGTTTCTCTCTGCTTAGGTTATTTGGAGACCCACTGGGCTCCTCCTGCAGCTCTGCTTCCACAATGTATTGGCAGCCCTCCAAACTCAGTGTAGCAGCATAGGTACAGGCTAGCAGGACTAAGGCTGTGAGCAGAGAGCATCCTCACCAAGACGTCCTCCAGCTCCCACCTGAAGCCTGATGGTTCCTAACAAGAACTGTCTGATGCTCAGCTGCAGGTATTGACAGCATTTAAACATCCCTACACACAGCCCATGGCAGAGGTCCTGGGCATCGGTCCATGGGTGTACCCCAGAGAGACCTCCTGCACCCCGAGAGGACCCCTTCTTCCAAGAGTCACACACACACACATGCACACACATACACAAAGGCAAAGTCAACACGGCTGCTGCATCATCGCACCCGACCCTGTGCTTTGCGCCGAGCATCACTCCTTGATTGTAACCGCTTAAGGCACAGAACAGTATTAAATGCCGCCCTGCCTGGAGATGTGGGCTGGTCCCACGACCTCCAGGAGGGTTCGGTCCCCTTGTGAACGAGGACACGCAGGTCCCCCCGACTCTGTGGTCTGAGGATCATCTCCTTCAGCTTGGCTTAAGCCCCTGTCTGTTCTCCTGCAAAAGGTGGTGATCGCCACTGAGCATCTTATTCATCTGCTGTCCTGGGGATGCTGCCAGCATCGCTGTTGTGCTGTGGCGGAGAATGGATCCCATTTGCTGCACTTTCCCCTAGAGATAAGTAACATAGTGAGGTGGGATGACCCTCTTATCGCTGGCAGCAAGAAGGTTACTTGGTCCGAGGCCAGCACTCGCACAAGTCTGGGAAATCCCTCACTCTGAATTCCTGGTGCCAATAATCCTGAGAGCAGCTTGGAAATCCAACAACACAGAGGGTGCTGAGCCAGCAATGAGCAAGAAGGGACCTATGGGGGCCACCGCCAGGACAGCCCAGGGTGGATGTCTGAACCGTAGAGCACAGAAAGTCTGGCGGCCACCCCGTTCCCACCAGCATTTCCCCATTCCCCACTGCCAGGGGCTCAGAGCCCGCAGTTCATGAAGGGGTGTCTCAGCAGGTCCTCAGCTGTCGGCCTCCGCTTCTCCTCCACGAAGATCTGCTCGAGGAAGTTGCGGCAGGAGTTGGAGACACTGTCGGGGAGCTGGGGTTTGGTCGGCTGGGTGGCAATCTTAAAAATAGCCGCCATGGCCTCGAACTCTGCCCACGGCGGCTTCTCTGTTAACATCTCCACCACGGTGCAGGCCACACTCCTGCAACAATGCCAAGACACAGGGGTGAGATGGAAGGTAGCGCACTGGGGCGGTGGCTGTGTATCTCAAGTCTAATCAGCTCTAAGGCTGCACCTGACTGGATGGACTGTGGGGAGCAAAGCCACATGAGTGATGGGCGCACATCTCTGGAACACATGGCCCCCTGAAACTCACTGTTCAGGCAAGCCCTTGGAACTGGGCTCTCCCTCCCACCAGCAGGAGTGAACTTGCAAGTCTTGCTCTAAAGCTGGTGGCTTTTCTGCCTACGTTAGCTGTCAGATATTAAGTTTGATAAGAGCATGTGAGAGACGTTATTGGAGCATTCCCTGAAGGGAAACCCAGGCACAAGTCCAGACACCACTGTTTCAGCAATAGCATGTATGAATGAATGTATGAATAGCCAGAATTAAATGTTTGCCTACATCCAACTTCATCTCCAAAGTGCACCTGAAAAGGAGCCCAAAACGTTTCCCTGTGCTTGCTAAGGAGTCATCGTCACAGCAGAGACACTCTCTGCCACCTCCATTCATGGTTGCTCCTAAGAAACTGAACCACATTTCCCTTCTATCAGCTAGAGTGGTGGTACAGGGTACATGGCTGCCTGACTAGTTTTTGTTGACCCTACTTGCTTGGGCATGCAACAGAAAGCGTGTTGCAAAGAGAGGGCTTCCTCCTCATTTACTGGGAGCGTTAGTGTTATCGCAACTCCTTCAGGCTCCAGCTGACATCCTCCACACATCCAAACATTCACAAGCAGACAGTGAATTCGGTTTTCTTTGTGCCTGAGTCACATGAAAACACCCAGCAGCAGATTTTGAGAGGCTGCACAAGATCCCCTGAGACTAGGTTTTAACTAACCTAAAATCAGGGCAACCAAAACTCAACAGCTCTTTCAGCAAACTTTGTTATCAACCTGCTTTCCAGAATTAAAGAGCTGCTATGGGGTCAAGCTGCACATGACCGTCACATATAATAAGAACTTCCAAAAGCAAGCTGTGATTCTAAGTGCTCCTGTTTCGCAACCTTCAGCTACAACATGCACCCTCTGGATATCTGCATAGTTGATCTTAACATTCAGCTCCTATTTCCATCCTTCACACTGCTCCATCTTCCAATCACTAGCTATGCTTGTTGCTCCCATTACAACTTCCCAAATGGACCGACAGATTTAAATGGCAGTGGTGGGGTTTCTATTGTATTCCTTACCATACATCAGCTTTCCTTCCATAGCCCTCTCCACTGATAACCTCTGGGCTCATCCAGTATGGTGTTCCCATGACAGATTTAATCCCAGTCCCAGACATGCAGATGGTTTGAATACGTTTGCTGGCCCCAAAATCTCCAAGTTTCACATTTCCAGCAGAATCTCTCAAAATATTGGCACCTGAGGTGAAAAGCAAAAACAAAACCGCCAAGAGATGAAGCAGCAACCTGAACTGAAATGGCTACAGCAAGGAGAGCAACGAGGGCACTGGCAAAGAGCCCATCATGAAGGACCCCAAAGGGCCTTGGTGAGGCTGGAACTGGCATAATATAAAATCCCTCTCTCCTAAGGCAGCTGCTCTCTGAGAGGGTTGACTCTCACCAGCACCTCCTCACTCACCAGGTTTCCAAAAGGGAGCAGTGAATGGGAGATGACAGATCATCTTCAAGCTGCTGAACATATGACAGATCATATGTTCAAGCTGCTGAAGGTCAGAAGCAAAAACACTTTACCAGATTCCATCACTACATTTTGCATAAGAATTTATACTGGGACAGGGGGAGGTTGGGTTGAACAAATCCGCTCTGTTATCTACTCACCTTTAATGTCCCTGTGGACAATCATATTGCTGTGTAAGTAGAAAACGCCCTGCAGGATCTGCCTGGTGTACTTCCGTGTGACATTCTCGGTCAGAGCACCGTAAGCTTTTAGCTGGTCCTTTATTGAGCCCTGTTACATAGAAACAACCATAAGGACCAGCAGAACCACTGCACATTTTCAACAACTGTCTCTTCCAACTCAAAAAAAACACCCCTCTCTGCTGTGGAAACAGCAAGATAAAAATCCACAAAGTGCTGAATGAAACAAAGTCTTGTCCTCAATGTCCCAGACCCCACTGGAGAAAAAGGTCGGCTGTCTGGTGTGTATCAGTGCTGCCTTCTGCCAACACTACAGATCTTTCTCCCCCTCTAGTGGCTGGATATCACCAATAGTTCACGAAGGACTGAACTGATGAGGAGTTAACCACAAGTGAGAGGATAAACTCCACTAGTCAGTCTTCTCTGAAGCCACCCCACACACACAATTTCTTACAGCAAGGACTACCCACACTGCCATGAAGCAGACATGATCAGCCCCACAGGAGACTCCTTCAACAGTAAGATCCAGTGTAAACAATTTGAAAGGACCTGAATTTCTGACCCAAGCATGCAGGCTTCTACTGAAGTCTGATTTTATTGATCAAAAGGGAAAAGAAGCAGGGGTGCAGACATCTGCCACCTGCAAGAGGTTCACCCCTTCAATTTAAGCTTTATTTTCTATCCCCTTGGAAATGGATGTCCTTCACTATGCCAGAGCTGGGTTTTAGCAGGTATGAACCAGAAGCAGATTTGGGGGTTAATCAGGGAGAATACACACAGCTCTACCTCCTGTATTCAGGTTAGCTGGAAAGCAGGAGAGAAAACTCATCCTGTTTCTGCCTGTCCTGCAGCTTTGGGGTTGATCCAAGGCTCCCATAGTCCTTCTGTTCAGGGAATAGTGGGCTGCTCTGCTCCAAGGCAGTCACTCAAACTGTATCAGCTTTTCCATACCCACCCTCCTCTGCTGTTGCTCTGCCCAGCTACTGTTTTGGCCTTCTTTTGAGGCTGGTAGTGATCCTGTGGGTGGGCCTCTGCTTTCCCCTTTGCAATGCAGCTGAGTAACCCAAGATGCTCTGAAATTACCCCTCATACAACATGTATGCAAGCTATGTTCCTGCACCCACAACCAACCAATTCTTATCCTATCCTCCCTCACCCTGATGGGGGACATCAAACAAGACAGGGAAATGCGGTCTTCAAGGCCTTTGGTTATACAGATCGTTGTTTTCCAAGCGTAAATTCAAAAGTAGCTTCTGGACAGGGCAGAAGTCAGCTATTTAACAGGGACAGTCATAAGATTGCCAGGTTAATGGTGCACCCAGCCTTGGCACTGTAAAGATTTTTTTTCCAAGCTGGCTGTGTTAAACCAGAACTTGGCCAGACCCAGCACTGCAGAGCTGCTGTCCTGCAAGGTTTGAGAACTCGTTCACTTCTACTGGCCTTGGAAACCAAAGCCCAGAGTGCTTTTGTGAAATAAGCTGTTGTTGCAGCATGAAAGTCAATCTGTATTTGGTCAGAGCTCTGGTTTATCATTTAAAAAAACAAACATTCAACTTCCAGCCCTGCTGGACACTGCCCCAGCACCAAGTGTTGGTTTCCTGGCTGCTAACAAACATTGGCATGCTGCAGAAAAAGCAGCATGGGGACTGCCAAAGCTCCCAGGGTTTACTCCTCTAGGTCCATGCCTTGTAGTAAAGCCTGAAAGGGCTGCCTTCACCTGCCCACAGGGAGAGGGGGAGGAAGGCTTTGGAAGGGACTTAGGCACGTGAAAGTCCACCTGGTTACTCACACGCAAGATGTGTTAGGAGAGGTTCTAGCACGTTTATTTAATGACCAAAATGATTTGCAACCAGATGACTTCATAGTCCCTTCTGACCTTACAAATCTCTGTATAAACAAGGGTTTATTCTCCCACACTCTGGGGAATGAATCCAGCTGGACAGAAGGGACTTAGGAGAACAGAACCTCCGGCAATGTAAATAGCATTCTGTGGGCTTACACCAACTGATGACTTTGTCTAGATGTAATTCACATACTTGCAAACAGAGAAAGAGATGTTCCACTAATCTGTGTACACTCTCCAGCCCCAGCTTAGACTATCTCAGAGCTTTCTGATGTTCTTTTTCGCTAGGGCTATTTCATCCTATATCAGCAAAGTTACAAATTGAAGCCACTTGTGCACGAGAGGATAATGCTACCAACAAAGTTCTGTCCTGAACAGGAGAAAACTTACAAGTGAGCAACACTGGATTTAATATACACATGCCGAGACCCATAAATAATTGGTGACAGCTGTGGGTGGACAGTTGTACTATTAGCTTTTCCTACAGAGATTTGCAATAAATATTTAAGGATGGGCTCAGGCCACAGTGTTTGGAGCCAGATCTAGATCATGTTCCACATTCACCAAGTTCAGATTCCAGACTATAAACACACCCTGCTCCAGGATTCAAACCTAAAACCTGCCTTCAAAGCTTTTGATTTCAACCAGCGCATGTTGAGGGGCTTTACCCATGACATGCGGCTCACAACCTAAGCTTTCCCAAGCCTCAGGGGTGCATCCACTGTTTTGGTTTGGCTCATCAGATATAAAGCAGATCAGATGAACTCCAGAGCCAAAGTTCACCAAGTTCCAGGGCAGTCTAAACCTGTTCTCTGTCACTTAGGACAACCTTCTGCAGGAACTGCACTTACCCCTGGCATGTATTCAACAAATATAGAGAGCTTCTTCTCCTCAGGATCCCGCAAGCACCCATAGTACTGCACTATCCTGTCATGGCGGAGAGTCTTCAACAGCTGAATCTCACATTCTAAGGCATTAACTTCCTGCAACAAAACAGAAATGCTTTGTGATGAAAGGAAATGGTTACTTTGGGAATATTATCCAAATACTGCTTAGTCCTGAGCACTCTGTTCATAACACCTGTGAAGCTGCCCACAAGGACATCAGCCACATAAGGCTCAAATGAGAAGCACTGCCCTAAGGAAAAGGTAAGGAAAAAAGATAGGATACATGAGGGCTTGGCTTTGAGATAGTTTTACTTATTATTACTTGTGCTCAAGGAGTTTTTCTGGAAAGGTGTGAATGCAGATACTAGCAAAGCCAATAGAGTACCCACACAGAGAAGGTGGTGAAGGAAGCAAGGCAGCCAAAACTAAGGAAGAACAGACAGACCTGTGAGAGATGATACCTGAGACAGAGCAGGAGAAACCTGGTGAAAGAAACTAGGACGTAAGGAAGTCACCAGGGCATGCTGACTGGTGCCACGAACCATTGGGGATCACTCTGGAGAGGGCAAACACCACAGTCTCCACACACTGCCTTCCATCAGGAACATGGACCTCTTTGACATCTCTTCCTTGAGCCTCCAGCCCACCATTCCCCAACATGCTGCAGAACACAGTCCTGCCCTTGTACTCACTTTACTTGTCTCTTGACTGTCAGGGTCAAAAGGCACCTGCTTCACTGACAGCTCCCGGCCAGTGTCAGCATCATAGCAGAGATAAACTTCCCCAAAAGCCCCTCTTCCAAGCAGTTTCCCCAGCCTCCAGTTCACAGGTGCCTGCAGGGCTACATGAGAGATGAGAGAGTTGAGAGAAGAGCACATAAGGGAGACTTCATCATCAGGGTCCATCTGAACCTATACAGAGCAGATCAGACTTGTGATGCAGCAGCAAGCCCCTTCTCTCCCAGGGACACCGTGACAAACTAGTTTTAAGTGCATTGGCGCTACTGGTGTGTGTGAGGGGGATGTCTCCCAGTCTACATTAGTGTAAAGCAGAAACAAGTCCTAGAAAAGTCACATTTCTTTCAGTCTTTCCTTCAAAAACTGCTGTCTTGGCCGATGTTGGACTTTCTCTCCTCTGCTATTGGAACAGTTAGCAGGATACAGCATGGCTGAGCAGCAACACAAGCAGGGACCAGTAAAGAGTTTCATCTCACTACTCTTAGGTTATCCACCACTGAACATGCCCGGAACGCACCAACTCCTATAGCATGGGCAGCCTTGCAATTCCAGAGCAGCCTGCCACATGATCTTTGGGTGCTGGGGGGACAGTAATGTAAGTCAAGGAATGGAGCCTCTGGGATGTGCAAGCAAATGCATCCAAGTCTCCTGGAAGTTTCTGCTGCATGAGCACACTGACAGTCCAACACACAAGCAATTTTCTGCAACTCAGCAAGTGATGAACACTAGCTGACCCCACACATGCTCTCAGCTCAAGGCCAAGTTGAGATACAGCCTATTGTATTAAACCTTCCTCGTTGAGACACAAGCTAGCACACTGTGCCTTGTATTAGGAGTGGAATCAGAGTGCATTCACACACACGTGGTTAGCTCAGCTGATGCCCAGTAATTCAGCAAGTGACACTAACTTGATTTTGTATGAGACCCCCGTGTACTGAGACACCCATGGCTTTGATTCACTTACAGTTCCTAGCTTTTGTAGGGGAGGTGCTGAAGACTTGCAGACCTTTTTCACAATTGCTCCTCCATTTGGGCCTGTACTCATCATACTGCAAGGTGCTGAGCTTGCTGTCCCCATTAAAGCTCTTGGTTCGGCTAGAAGGGACAAGCTGAAACAGGTTCTCCTGTGGGAAGTAACTCCTGGGAAAAGTCCTCCGGCCTGTAGGAGGAAAGGGGGAGAGTCATGGCGAGAATGCACACAACAGTTTGCATTTACCTATCACCACCTTCTTACATCACTGCCCAGATCCAGTGATGCACCTCTTCAAATTAAACAAAACAAGCTTGATGCAACTGAAGCAAAGTCCTGTGAACATTTTAAATTTGATTTAAGAGTTGTTAACAGCAGGCATTACATCTAATGCCGATGTTTCCAGAGGGGTTTGAAACAGTTTAATTACATTAGGGGGTTTTATTGGTTGTTAATCACAACTCAACTCTGAACAGGCAGGGATTTACACTGCAAATTATCCCTGCCATCCCCCTAAGTCCACAATAGAAATGACCACACAAGAATGCCAGATCCCACAATAACTGCTTTCACAAGGGTGGTGTCAGTGAGAGATGGAGTTCATTCTGGAAGGCTCAATATGCTGTCTGAATGTCTTCAGTTTGGGGTGGGTTTTTTTCAAAGGGAATTTGGTTCTTACTCATTTTTGCCTCCCACCATTTTCAGTCTTATACAGTGAATGAAGGAGCAGCAAGGTGATGGAGTGGTTCCCAAAGCTCAGAGCTCACCAGCTTAAAACAGAGATGTGAACAGATATTGCTATCCTGAAATTGCTATGGGATTTCCTGCAGCTCTGTGAGAAATCTGCAGTAAAGCTCACAAGCCAGCATCCTCAAAAGCCAGCAATTCAGGGGAACAGAAAGGTTGATATTGCCAGGGATGAGAAATGCCAATCATCCATGTGGCTAAGGAGGAGCTGAACAATGACTTTTATACATGCTTTAGATGCTCAGCATTTCCCAAGAGCAGACCCGCAACATCACACAGAAGATGCTCTGCAGAATGCACAAGTAAGTCCCAAATTACTTGGTGGTTCTCCCTCTATTAGAAACAGCTCCTTCCCAAGTCTCTCCATTCCTAGGCATTGTCACAAGCATAGAGATCCTGGACTGAGCACCTCCCTCCCCAGCCCTACATCATTGTCTTACCATCACTGTAGTCCTTGCGACTTTGGGAGAGGTGGTATTGCCTCGGGAAGGTCCCACCTTTCCCAAACCTCTCGCAGAACGGGATATCAAAATCTGACAGGAAGGAAGAAGACACATGTTTCTGAGTTCAGGTCAGAATCAAATGGCCAGAACATTTCTTACAGGAAGGTAAGAATGAGGTGACAAGCTGTTTATTCACATGACCACACATTCCCCAAGGCTCCCTCTGAAATTTGTCCACAGTCACACACTCCTTAGTGGAAAATAAGGGTTAGACACAGTGGTCTTGGTCCTCCCTACAGCAAAGAGGTTTAACTGCTCACTTTATGGACCCTGGCACACACTGTTCAAATACAAGGCAGGGAATTAACATAGACCAAGCCTGGTTTACAAGACTTCTTCTTTGCACATGGAAAATGCAGAAATTAGTGTGGAGACAGACCTGCAGAGTCAGGTCCAGATCCATTTACTCCAAAACCTTTGCTTTGATACCAGCTTTTTCCAGGGAAATGCAAAAATACAGCACTTGGCTAATGCTGAATAATCTCTGCCCTCTTTCTTCTCAGATGCAGCTCCTGATCTCTAAAAGCCAGAGACCAATTTATACCTCCTGAGCTCCAAACCTTTATATTTAACTTTGCTTAAATGCTAAAAAGACAGAAGTGATTAAAGACCATCAGAGTTTATATTGGATACAAGATTACGAGAGACATGGATGGACATGCAAGACAACGACGTATTTTTTGAACTAAAAAAGAAAAAACAGCACAGGAAGCCATTGCTGGTAGCACTGAATAACTTGAGTTTAAAATATCTGCCATTTCTCCTCCATCTTTCACCTGCTGTTTTTCCTCCATCTAACTCTAATGACACAGTCTGTTCTGATTGTTTGTTTGTCTTAGCCTAGGGCCAGCAGCCACTCCTTGGAGACTGCTCCTGGCCTCCGCTGCACTTCAACGTGATTTCCCCATTACAGCAGTGCTCAACAAGAGTGCATAACGGCTGAAATATGGTCAGCAAGAAAAGCAACAAGGACAGGGCAAGAGGTTCTGAGCGAGCCATATGTGAGCAACGATGGAGTGGTGTCTCAAAGCAAAATGCCTCCCCTACCACTGGGGATGTATTAAAACCTAAAGCATTGTGGACTGACAGCAGCTTCATCTCTACAGTTCAATCTAGAAAGCCTGCCTTAGGCCAGGAATGAGTTATCATGCCACAGGCTGACTGCCATTTTCTCATTTTTAATGGTGAAAGTCATTGCAGTATTACAGAGTTTCCATGACTTAACCAGCTGGATGTTTATAAGTGATTAAGCAGTAACCTTGCAACTTACCAATACACTTTTCTCTAACAGCATTTGCATGATTACAATTACTAATGTAAGTGGAAAAGTATAACTCCCTACAGAGTACGGGACTCAGGTTTTGCTATGTAGGAAGTCAGGACCCTGCAAATGCAACTCACGTGTACTAATAACAGACAAAAGGTGATCCCACAAGGCTGTTTCCAGCTGTCAGCACCTCGCAGCTGTCTCCAAACACAAGAGCAAGGCCCCCTCAGCAACTTCTTCCAACACAGATCTCTGATGTTTTAACTTGCTTGCATCTGTTTACCTCAGGGCCCTTGCTATCCAGTTTGCACTGTTATTGCTGGAAACCAATTCCTGAACCAGGCTAAAAGGTTCTTCAGTGCTACCACTACCACTGCTGCACAGCTGAGAAGGGTTAAGGGTTAATGATTGTTAAAGAGGAACCCTGCCTGTGTTTGGTGCTCTGAGTCTTTCGATTTTAGAGGACATTCATGTTTGATCATTTCAGAGGTCATTTTTGATACATAACCTAAGCTATGGAGCTATTTTGCTGATTTTTTTTTTTATTACTTTTCATGCCATCTCTTTAATGGCCTTTATCCAGGCTCTTTTCTACTTTTTATGCTTTCAGCTTTTTATACTTTTAAGCAAATACAAGCCTCCAAGAGTGCTTACCCATGCAATCAAGACTGTCTTTGGGATGGGTCTTCCTTCCAGGAACAGGGGTTTGGGTGAAGGGAGGGCTGCAAAGGGATAAACAAAACAAAGGATACACTTAATTATATCAGAAAGGCTGCTTTTTATATCAGAAAGGCACTTTATTATATCAGAAGAATAAATTACGAAGTGGTTACACACAGAAAGGACTATACCACAAGATGGACTGATCACTGATCAGCCCAGTCTACCCAAGTGAGCTCTCATCCTCAAGCTGCACAAGAATAAAGACTGTTTTTTTTTTCTAGATCACAGATTGTTCCTGTGGCAAACAAAAGGGATGCTGAAAAAAAAAAAAACAGTCACCAGGCTGAAATGAAGCAGCCAAAAACTGTAACACCTATGCATAAGATGGTACAGAAGGAAGGCTGCAGATTTCTCTTCCCTCAACATCAAATATTCAACTGTACAACTCTGCTTTCTTTGAACATTGCTTAGTTGCTTTAGATGCACACATTGGAGTCCTTCAATCACCCACAATTTATGCAGGTCTCCCCTTCTCTGCAACATCATCCCCCACCTTCCTCATGCAGAAGGGTCCATATCACCACTGCGCACACTTTCAGGAAGAAGAGTGCAGGACGGGTGCTTTGATGCTCAAGCTCTTTAAACTACATTGAGAAGATGCCAAAGCACTACAAGGATCTCAACAATCCTGATTTCACCCCAGCCTCTCTAAGGAACAACAGGGTAATCTGGGTAGGTTGCTTTTCCACTATCCCTTTGAATAAAATGGACATAGCAGCACCAATCTGCTTTGAAAAGTGCTCTGACATGTACTCATGTCAAAGCTGATCACAGCAGGCTTGCTGTGGAAAAGAGGGATTTGTCATGTTATTTATTAGCATCAGACAGGTCACCATGCCCGATGGCTAACTGCTCTCTTGACAAGGCTAATGCCATCTCAAGCAATTTGCTGCAAAGGCGCAGTTTTATCTTTGCAGGAATAGTCATACTTACTCCTCTTTCTGCCTTTGAATGATAAAGCCTTCCTCATGCATTTTCCAACTCCTACACCCTATGACTGAACACAGTTTCCTGCTTATTTATATGTAAAATCAAGCCATACTACCCTCCTGAAAACACCTAACACTCTGCTCTCCCTTTACAATAAAGTGTTACAATCGGGCCAAGCTCTGTTGTTCTTCCTAGTAAAGTCTGTGTAAAAGCAAAGCTGGGGCTTAGAAGTTGGGAGCACAAGGAATCCAGCTTGTGGATACAGCTGTAACAACGAGCAAATACTTCACAGGAAATTATTAAAAGCCACAAAAACTAAATGGACCTTGATGCTGAGACAGATCCAAAACACTCAGACCTGCAAACCCAAAGGAGTATACACAATCAAATCAATGCAATGCAGACCTGCTGGAACACAGCCTTGATGCTGTATAGCAAAAGCAAAGGGGGGGAGAGAGGATCTTTGATGCAGATGGAAAAAAAAAAAATATATATTACTTCCCAAAAGGACACTGTGTCTTATACACAGCGTACCATGCACAGCAGCAACCATACAGTTGCTTTGCACGTGTGAGCTCGGACCAACCAGCCTCACCAACTATTGAACTGCAGCCTGTGCTAGTACAAAGTGTCCTAGTTGCTTCCTGCTGAGAAGCTAAACTTAGTTGTTGCTCGTCTGGTGTCCTCAGCACCTTGACTGACACATCTGTGGCTGCTGGCAGTGCACAGGGCCTGCCAAACTTACAATTGGTCAATGGAAAACAGACAGCATGCCCAGGGAGGAGGAGGGAGAGAGAAGCTAATACACGGAGTATTGACCTGGTGACTGCAGAAAGACAGACGGGTAGGAGAGGGATCTGACTGAAGCAGAAAACCTGGGCACACAAAGCCAGGCTGTCTGCAGATCCCCAGCTACTCTGTCCAGCTACTACAATTCAAATCACACCATCACAGAGATGTCCACTCTGGGGTCTGGTTTTCAGCATTCAAGATAGCTTTGTTCTGCTCAAGTGCATCCTCATCCCAAGAAGAACCTCAGGGGATGCCACTGACCCTGCTCTACTCCTGCTGTAACACAGAGGCTGCATTTAAGCTTGTGAACATGGTGACACGCAGGACTCACCTGTCCACAGACCTGTCCAGCGATTGGCAGCTCCCAGACAGTGAATCATCAGGGCTGATGAAAGCTTCAAGCATCTAATAGTGAAACAAAATGGGAAACAATAAAGCCATGCACTGTAGCTCTTCAAATTCCAGTACTAGCAGACCTCTGCAAGGTCAACAAGCTCCAGTGAAGCTGGCTGATTTACATCAGCTGATACCAACCCCAGCAGAGATGAGATTCAATCTAACAAAAATTTTCTTCCCAAGGAAAATCTATTTACGATGCCCTCTCTGGATTATTGTTCCTTACAACTGCTTTTTGCTAGCAGGGAAACTGAGGCAAAAATAACACCCTGATGAGCAATGCATGCTGAGAAATGAATGAGATACAAAGTGCTCAAAGTATTTGTGGGAAAAATAGTAATATATATATGTCAGGACACAAATGATGCGCCCAAGGCCAGATAGACATTGTGCACCATAGCCAGGATTGCTGCCCTGGCACACAAGACCAGCCGTCCTCCCTGGTGATAAGCAAAGCATCATCAGGGCTTTTGGCTGGAGGAACTGGCTTGGCTCTCACTAGCTCAGTGAGTCAAAAGCTGCATTTGCGTTGCTTCCTGGATGAGACATTGTACTAGACGGGGTTATTTATAGCTGGTTAGTAACAATAGAGGTTTTGTATTGAGTGGTAAACCTAGGGGCTATGTGCACTTCCACGCACAGCAGAGCTTGCTCAGGCCCATGCTGTGCCACAGTCTGTACAGCGCTTCCTCCTGGCTGCAGACCCACAGCAAACGCTCGCTAACCCTTACTCCACAGGCAGCCCTAAGCCCAGCTCACTCCAGGGAAAGCTGAGCAACGAGGGTTGAATACCACATGGAGTCACCCTTCACTGGCTCCTGGACCTGCATCGCTCCTCCTTTTCTTTGTACAGCAACAGCCTTCCCTCTCCATGTGCTGTTCCTGTGTTAGACCTCCTCAACGGGTTGCCATAACAGCTTGCATTGTTGTGGCAGGCCAGTCCCAACTGGAAAGTGTGATTTTTGCTCCACTTTCCAGTTTTTACCCCAAAGCCTCACCCTTCAAAATGCGCTAGCCAGAGAGGAACAAAATCTCGTCAAGAACCCAGTCTCCACCTCTGCCAGCCATGCCAGGTCTCTCCTAGCAGTTAAAATAATAATGCTGAAGCACTCATTTCTCAAAAGCATAAAATTGGGAATCCAGGCAGCCTCCACACTCAGGCTCTGTTCATGTGCCAAGCTGGTCTCAAGGCAAAGACTGCAGTTACATCACAGGCTTGCACAGGGGCATCCCCCAAAAGGCAGCAAGCACCAGCTTGTAAGTGAGGCTTGTAAGTGCCTCTCTGAGGCACATCTGGAAGCTGCAGCACAAGGACACTCTGAGAGCAGAGCCCATATGGTGAAAAGCATCGCTGTTCAATGAGAAGAGGAGGAAGGAACCACCAAGAAATCCCCCCCAAAACAATCCCCAAATCCCCTTCTCCCTGAATTTAGTTCAGCATAAAGGGCAGCAGGCCACCCACAGCATGATGCTAGAGGAAGGCAAGTAGAACACCTGGGAACCTTCACCAGGAACAGGCTGAGAGCTCAGCTAGTGCTAACAAGGCTGCATTAATAGCCAGTGGAGCTGCGGTGATTTACCCCCCAGGGGGTTCATGGGGACTCTCCCCCTTCATGCACATGCAGTTTGTCTTAATCCTACCAAACATGTTTGGAAGGCATGCGAAAACAATAGAAAGCCAACTTTTGGCTACAAGGAGCACAAAATACATCTGCACTCTGATGCTGCCAAGACTTAACCGGAGTAACTTATTTTATTAATGGCTGTACAATAAACTGTTGAAAACACAACTTTGCCATGGAAACACTGGCACAGCCTGCACACAAAAGCTGAGCTAGTGGGTGCTATTTGAGTGTAGGGAATGCATTTCTCCCAAGGCAAGATCCTTGGGGGCAGTCACAGCAGCCTGCTGAAGTGAGCTTAGTGCCTTCCAGATGTCCCTCCATGTCCCTCCTGCAAATTGTGGATCCTGGTCCTGCCTTTCCAAGAGCTTTGCAAGAATGAACTGTGCATGCAGCCAGCCTAGCTGACTTCACAGGACCTATACGAAGCTCTTCAGACCTATAGCTTGAGCAGAGAGATGTAAATTGAGAGGAAGGCACAAGCTGCTCCCCCTCCAGTCCATTAACACTGTAGTTTCCTCCATCATGGGTACCAAATTGACTGGAGAAAGAGGTACTGCTCATCACTGCGCTGGAGAACTAGTTGCCGTTTTATTACTGAGGGATTAGAATACACAAACTCCTCATTAGGAGAGAGTTAAAAAAACATATGGGGGAGGGACAGAAACAAAACCACAGAGGCTGTAGGCAGAGCCAAGACTGTAACTGGAGCTCAGGCAGAAACAACACACAGGGAAGCAGCAAGCGCTGCTCACATCCCCAGGCTGTTGCAGTCACAGGCAATCCGTGTCTTGGCACACTCCTTCGTGGTCCCCATAATCCAGGGAAGCTGTGGCCACAAGGACCTGGCAGCTGCTGTGCATGTATGTCCCTTATCTATGCTCCTCCAGAGCTACCTGAAGCGTCTGAGCACACTGTCCTGACCACTGCAGCTGGCTTTTAGGGTTCCTGGAAATTGGGCCTGCTGTTTATTGAGCATATCAAGCCTGAGGGCACCCATTCCTGGAAAAAGCTGGCCTGAGCCCCACAAACCGGGTCTTTAATGATGGGAATGGCACTCACAGCGCAGCCTCCCTTGTGTCTGCTGCTGTCCTGGTTTAACCCACAGCCCCCAGCCCCACTTACATTCTGATCCATGGTCTCAGGGATGAACTCGCCCTCACTGTTGATGCTGGTATAGGATCCCTGGCGAGCGATCTGCTGCTGCTCTTCAGGAACGCTCCCTGGGGGCGGAGAGCTCCTGCCAGTGTGCAGGGAGCCTAGGAAACAGGAAAGGCAGGGGTCAAGGACTTGCCACATCCAAGTCCTTCAAGAGACCCTGTTCCAGTAATCACAGACCTCCTGGAGATGCTGCTGGGTTTGAATTTGTGTCGAAGGGAACAGAGGAGCTAGAAGCACAATACTGTTTATGTACATCTACAAAGCTTTTGCAACAGGGATAGTCTGTTACTGTGGGGCCACACAATATCTAGCAAACTTGACCTTCAACACGCCCTGGATTCTAAGAGCTCTGCACTGTACCCCGGTGCTTTATCAATGCTAGAAAGAAAAGGACTCCAGAGTTCTGTTTTGCTACAATCAGTCAATATAAAAGCAGAACACAAACTCTAAACTGGCCTCTCCTCTTTGACCTCCAGGCATTTCCTTCCTCTGAATCACATCACTGCCTTCTTGTTCAGCAATCTGAGAAACAGCTTGGATGAACTTAGTGCAACATCACTTAAACACTTCTTATATGGAAAATGATTTGTACTTAAACACCCCTCTTCTTATTCCCTCAAATCCTCCCTGATTCCTTGTGCGTGTTCAGGCTTTAGCAAGCATTGCCCTCACACAGGCTTGGCTCCACTTGTCTTTCTGCAGTCCCACCCCTCCATCCCTGGGCTGTCATTGCTTCATGGCAAGAAATTGCTGACAGAGGTCCATGCTCATCTGTGCTGGAACTTTAACCGGTCTCATTGAGCAATGTGAGCCTTCACACAACACAACAACTTGTTTTTAAGAAGACTTTTGAAGAGCACACATCCTTGAAGAGTTAGAAAGCACATGGAGATGGGTTTCTTTACACTTTGATTCCATTTTTATGGTACTCTTGCCAATTCTTGGGTTCACTGCTACCATTTGGTAGCAAAATGCCCAGGCTAAGTACAATATTGCAAGAGAAAGGTACCAGGAAGGGGCCTATTCTATTGTGAAAAGTCAACGCTGATCAACCAACACAATGCTTCTGCCTCTTCTGCTGCTATTCTACATCACAGTTGCTGTGCCAGATCAATCTCTGGCATAAGTGCATCAGTGTGATCAACACTAGGAATCCAAGTTCCCACCTTTCATTTAAGCTGATATGCCTCAGAAGATTCTAATGTGAAGAGTGCCACAACCGCGTTAAAGATCACTAAATCAGGTTTGCTGGATTTATACCAAATACATTGATATCTCTGTCCCATAGTATGCCTTCCTCCAGACTCCGTGCCCATACTGTAAAAATAAAAATCATATGGCACTGAGTTACTTTTTTTCTTCTTCCTATTTTCTCCTTCACAGATTTCCTGCAGGATAAGAACACAGCAAAAAACGTCCAACTGAAGTAATGCCAAGATCAAGGGGGGAGAATCTCTCGAGTGCTGCAGCACTCATAATGAACTGGCTTTCCACCAGCCCTGAAAACAAAACCAGTTGGGAAGTACGGCATCCTCTCTTTGAAGATAAATAAACAAATGTTTAACCATTTAACAGTTCGGGCACTCTGGACATAACCACTGCATTATTATCCCCGTATTTGCTTAGCAGATGTCAATCCAGAATGCAGCTTAAGGACATTTGGGTAGCTCTTGCTCCAAAAAGCTGCTAGAGGATCTGGTGTGTTAAAACTGCTGTATCTTAGCCCTGTTGAGCATTTCTGTTACTGCTAGGATGAGGTGTGGGTCTGCTCAGCACTGCTGAGGTCTCTCACTGCAACAACCCACCCATTGCCCAGAAAGTCTTTGACTCAGATTTTACAAAGGACTGTACATGCCCTGTTTGATTTTGAACCCAGGGAGTTAAATGTGCTTTATCACAAGTGTGGAGACTTTGCATGATCTCACAGTAAGCCTTTGCCTGTAACAACTACTCCCAGCCATCAGGTCAGTTGTGTTTGACCTTCCAGAGTCACATTTCCTGCCAAAAACTGTAAGAGGGGATAAGACACTAGCCATTTCCCAGCAGGCAAGGAAGTTAAGCAAAATGCTTAAGTCTTTTGCACGCTTTGAAACTGCTGGATTGAACCAGATCCCTTTCAGACTGTTTGGGTAGAAGAGCTGCTCCAAGTAATTTATGTAGCTCAGACCTCCAGGACAACTGGTTGCTGCTGCTTCACATCCATTTATGTCCATCTGCCCTGGAGGAACACAGGGAGGTAGTGGGAGCAGAGCCCCATAGGCCCATGTTGATTCCTTTCTTCGGCCCTACCATGTCAGCAAAACCTCAGGCAATCTCAGTGCTGCTGGTGGAGGGGAATGGAAAATAGGGATCAGGGAGAGACAACAACTGTGGTACTCAATGAGAGGCTTAATGCATAGTGAGGGCAAAACAAGGCATATTGGATATATTAGATAATGCTGCTTTACCCACCCAGAAGCAGAGGAAGAAACTGACATACAAGCCCAGATGTTTGGCACATCATGGATGTTCCTCACACTTGATCCAATACTCAAGAAACAGCAGCAGCAGCAGGCAGAGAGAGGAGACCCCTAAGGGACTGTCCTCCTGGGGTTTAGAGGATTACATGTCAGCTCCAGTCCCCAGACCCAGTGCAGATAGGGCAGACTGTGAAGGACTTCTATAGAAGCCAAATGCTGGCTGCATCTAAGGTCCTTTCCAGCCCTAAATATTCTATGACTCTGATCTCAGTAGCTCTGTTGAGGATCCCTGAACTTGGAGAACTGCAAATTGGCACCCGTTGAGCATCTGACCTGGCTTGCCCTTTGGAGCAAGGTGCTTTGGGAAAGGATTCCTGCTCCATGTTACAGGCAGTAATGTAAAGCCATATATTTGAGACTAGAGCACAGCATGTCCTGAGCAGGGTGAACCAGGCCAGCACAGAGACTTACAGTCACTGCTGGCATGTACTGGGGTCTTTCATGTTCTCTTCTGTTATTTTTATTTAAGAAGTGTCTTTCATGCAGTATGTGCAAGTTTGTGGTGCTGCATGTACAGCCAGCTCCCCTGTGCCAGGCTTGGCTTCCCTCCATCTCCATGTTGCCTCACTTCACCCCTTCCCTGCCCTTGCAGGTCCTTCCCTAAACTTCATCACTGATTGGCATCAAGTAGGGCTCCTGATGGAGAGGAGAAGCCCCTTAAAAGCCAGTGCTGGGGAGGGTTTGCTGGCAGCTGCCTATGCTCACAGCTGCAGCCACAGAGAGCCCAGCCCTGGGATGACGTCGCCAGAGCCAAGGGAGGGACATCATGTCAAGATGTGCTGTTCCTCTGAGCCCTGGCAGAAACACAGGGCTCAGGATGCAGCAGCACACAAAAAGGAGATAAAACTGCAGGAGACTTCTCACTCTGTGACTGTTGAGGGGAGGTGTGAGCACATGGTCCAAATCTCCATCCTCTCCATACTGATCCTCTGAGGATGAGTCCCGTATCTTGACTTAAGGCAAACTTTAGGGTGTCCTAATAAGCAGGACATGGCCCATTTTCCAGCCCTAAAGCAGCTGGTATGATGCATACAGCCAAATTCTCCTCAAAACAGAGGGGGTATCATCCATCCCAACTCATGCAACAGGTCCCTAGCCCATGCTACCCCAGTCTGCACCTGGGTACTTATAGGATGGCAGTCATGGTATGGGTTTTCCAGGGAATATGCTAATGGTTAAGCAACTTCATCAATAGCCAGCCAGTTCTTCTGTCCTGGCCTTGTGAATTTAAAAGCACAGATATGTCCAGGCCTTTGTTTCTCAGAGTTATCTAGCCAGCAAAATCTTTGTACCATCTGTCTGCAGAGATCTGTATTTAAAACCTCTCAGCGTGCTATAGCAGGGGTTAGACGATGCTGCACAAGTGTCCAGGCACCCATGAAAACCTGGGCACCATCACTGAGGTGAAAGTCCTGCTGCTCCCATGGCTGGTCCATATTTGACAGCCCAGACCCAGCCAGCATGAACTCCTGGTCTGGAGAGGACTGGCAGGCATGTGATGCCACAGCTCAGCAACCTGGTCTGCCACCATGAACAAAACAAATTAAAAATAATTTTAGAAGAAAGCTTTTGGCAAATGTTTCCACTGAAATGGTAATTCAGGAATGGGGCTCTCAAGTCATTTGTGGATAATGCTCTGAAATACGTATGTTCTCAAAGTACATAAAAACAACCCTCAGTTACCTGAAAATCCAGAACCCAAATACATTTTGGCCAAAGTACCCTGGCACTCAGCTGAACGTTTGCAGATGCTGGTCACTAAGAGATTGGAACATTTTCTGCACCCTCACACTCCTCACCAAAAAAAAAAAAAAAAAAAAAAAAAAATTTGGGGGGGGGAGGTGTCAGCTTTAGAAGTTTACAGAAAGAAAGGGAAAAAAAAAAAAAAGAAGAAATGAAAATATTGACTTTGCACAAGGTTTTTCAGGGACATGAAGTCAAGACATTTTCTGTCCAGAAGCAAAAAATAGTCAAATCTTCCTCAGAACATCTGCCCCCCTCTTTCCAATGTGCTTGTGCCAACAACATGCACTTTCATTATTTTCTGCTGCTGCTTGCATGGCAAAGTCAGCAGAAAAACGTAAGACATCTCAGAAACACTGAGAACATGACCCTGAACAACCTCTTCTTATAAAGCCACTTTCAATCTCCCTTTAAATATGGTTTCAAGAGAAAAGCTGAACTGAGTTAAGATCCTCTCTTGATAGCAAATACTTTGATGACAGGAGAAGCAAACACTGAAAAAGCATGCAGCTGGAAGTGAATAATAGTTTCTCTTACAGAAATCCCAGCCTCTTAAGGCTGCCTTTTGACTATCCACCAGGTTCAGTGAAATCCCTCGTTCAGGGAACCGCAACACAGGATCATCTCTGTCTGTTGCCTGATGTTCGGTTTTATGCTCCATTTGAAACACTCTGCTCCCTTTTGGCTTGCTGGACTTTCTGCCCAGCTGTTAGATTACCCAGTTCTGGCTCAGGAGGTCAGAATAAATTAATCTCCTGGCTTGCAAAAAACCTCCTAAGCAGAGCAGCAGTAGCTCCATACAGACCCAGATACCTCCAGAAAGATGTGGTGTGCTGTTACCATGCAGAGGGTTTGTTGCGACCCCTTTTCAAACAAAGAGCAAGACTGTCTGCATGGAAATAAACCCAGAGGGATGACTGTAGCATGGGCTGGTTACCTTAGCTACCTAACAGCATCAAGGACACTGGTTTTGGTGCACTAGCAATCAGCATGCAGAACCTCCTGAATATCCCAATGTTAACACTCTGCATCCTACATCTGGTGCTGCCTGGTCCTCCTCATCCATTACCTAGATTCAAACCAGCATGTTGCACCCATTCCTCCACTCTGCTATTCAGGCATTCCCTCAAAATCCACCTGTACCTCAGGCTCTCCATTGCAGAGCTGACATCTCTTCCTTTGTCTGCCTTATCTACAGGATGCTCTTCAAGGCAGTGACATCTTACAGTCAGTAGTGAAGACTTGGTCAGGGGCTCTCTTGCTATTACAGCAGCTCCAAAACAGAAAAGGCCAAAGCATAGCACAGAAGTTAGTGTGAAATTCTAACTTTGCAAGAACTAATCTTGTAGCTAGCACAGTTACATATGGAATCAATTCTGCCCATCACGCTCAGTTCACACATCAGTGACAATTCCCGGTGCCACAGCTCTTTGCTGGTTTACATTAACAGCTTAACAAGTGCCAAAAAGAAAGAAAGCAGCAGAAATGTTTCACTCAAGCACAACTTCTGCTGAGGCTCTGTGCCTTACTATGTATTTGTGCATGCA
The DNA here is from genome assembly GCF_034315485.1 of Pezoporus occidentalis. Classification (NCBI taxonomy): domain Eukaryota; kingdom Metazoa; phylum Chordata; class Aves; order Psittaciformes; family Psittacidae; genus Pezoporus; species Pezoporus occidentalis. Next base: position 1,386,173 of record NW_026914180.1, read on the forward strand.
TTTCATTCAGGGTGATCTAGTGACTCTGCCAGACCCTGGGCAAACTCTCAAGAGCAATGTGAGCTAAAAAAAAGCCACAGTAGAAAAAGACAAGCCTACTACATTGAAACATAAGGCCCAAAGAGAGCACTTGTACCACCCACCCTTGGCTTCCACAACAGTTGGGCATGGCTGCACAAGGGGCTATGCTGGACCTACCCTAGAAGAACATTTCTTATATATCATCTGAGATAACAGCAAACCACAGGATATATGAGAGAAAAAAGGCAAATCCTCAGAGAAAAATGTACTTTTGTTGTAAAGAGAAGAGTTTGGAAGTGTTTACAGCCATATAAATACAGAGGATGCTTGAAGGATTAAATATATCTTTATGCATGTTTGTGTAAGAAGGTCCCACTTTATTTAAGGGCTCTGACATTGTCATTTCTACAGCTGTCAAATCATTGCATGAAAACAGTAGGGACCTATAGAAATTACCCTGTAACCAGCACCCACAGACATGGCAGAAAACAGTCACTGTATGACAAAATCATTATTCTGACTACACGTTGTAAAATGAATAAATTAGAGGGTTGTTACACCAATTTTGCACAAGGCACCCTGCTCTCTACAAAATTCTACAAGGTTCTTCACAGAAAAGGTTCTAACAGACAGCTTATCAAGAGTACTTGTCATTTTAAAAATCTTAGAGCATTTTAGAAAGCGCGAAAAGCATAAACTCAAACACAGAAAATAAACAAAAGACCACACAATGCTACAAATAAACTTCAGTCACTCCAGGGTTGCAAGAAGAGACAAGGCACTTGCCAGCCTGGCTTTGGAGGCTGCAGGTACCTACTCCCAGCACTTCTGAAGGAAAGGGATGCTCCCCTTCATCTGAAACCACTGCAAAACACTGAACACATCCATTCTCCTGAGAAACCAGAAAAGCAGCTACCACAGACAAGCAAGAACAGACTGATGGCATGGAGACACATATCTGTGAAGCTTCTTATGTCGTGAAGCTGATCCCAGCTCAGGAGCAAAGAAGCCCAAGTGCATTCAGCTATATTATCCTGCTAACTGGGAAAGGAGGAGAGAACAACAGCAGGTAGTTAAAGGAGTATGTCAAGGCCTCAAAAAAGTCTTGGCTTTCTGTAGATCGCACTCTTCACTTTGATAAAGTTCAGTAGCACTGAATTCACTGGAGATTTTTATCACTGCATTTCCTCTGTCAAATTACACCTCAGATCCCCTCTTCTTCTTAGCTTTCATGTCCAACATGACCCTGCTCAGTACAACTTCATCTGACCTGTGTAGCTTGCAGTCTCTTCCTCAGGCTGAGGATAAGCAGCAACTGCACTGAGTTATTGATGGGAGACATTAGAGTAGCCATCCAGACTTCAGCAGGTACAGAGTTATGACAGAAGAGAAAGGAGATGGTGGCCAGCTTGTAATAACACAGAACACCCCACAGAGTATTGCATTTTGCTGACCTGTTGAATACTTCCGTGTCCTCTCAGAGTCTTTGTACAGGGATCCCATGATATCACCCATGGACCTGGAGATCCTCATTTCATGCTGTTTGCTGTTGTTTGGCTGGAGGAGCTGGTAATCAGACAAAGGGAATGATGAGACTTGGCCAGAGTACTTGTGGACACACCATGACCATGTTACCCAAGAACTATTAAAAACAAAATCAAAACCCAACAATACCAAACAAACAAAAAGACATGCAAGTAATGTAGAGTACCCCCAAAAGTCATTCACAAACAATTCACATCTGTTACTGAAATACTCTAATTAAGCTCCAGCTGGTAATGGTAAATACAGATAGCTGACAAAAGACTGCTCCTGCACTGCACTGTTTCCAGACAGGTAAAAAAACTGATCCCTGGCCTGAACCCATATTTGCCCCCAAATCAGAGCCTCTCTTCCATGCTCCCTATGTCTTCAAAAGGAGTGGAGAAGTTCCAGGAGCTGCGAGCAGCAGCAGCAGCATGGGGACAAGCTGCTACGAATTTCAAGACTCTCAGCCTCTCCGGTACTTCTAGGAAATATAAAGAAAAAAAAACCCCAGAGTTGCAACATCTGCAAATCCCTGCTTTACAGCCTGTGCTTGGGGCAGCACGACATGTGCTTTGGCAAGACACTCTGTGCAGGCGAGGTCAAGTTAATAGGCTTAACTTCAAAACCACTGAGCTCACAAAAAACAAATAAATAAAGGGGGGGGGGGGGGGGGGAATTGAAAAAGGACAGTCCTGCAGGAGACTGAAGGATTCTCCAGTTTGCTCTTCCTGGCCTTCAGTACTGCAGCATGACATGGACGGAACAGTCTCCATGCTGCCAGAAAGCATGGCAAGGGCCAGGGCACCACCCTGTATATGAAGGAGAGGCTACAAAGGAATGATGACAGCAACCCTAGGCAGAAAGCACAAGGGATTCTCTTGGGGTTTAACCTTGCCTGAGGATCTGTACAGTATTAACCCTTCACAGGATGCAGGAAGAGCTAGGGGGAGCTGAGCTCAGGCTCTGGACTGCCACCACAGGAGGATTTCTGAGCAGCTGAGCCAGAGCAGGGCTGACCCCTCTCATGACCAGCTTGCCCTTTGCTCTCCACCATCAGGATACTCGTTTCCACTCCCCAACACAATAACAAGGCATCTCACTCCGGATACAAAAGAGCATAGAAGGTGAAGGGCTCACATTCGCTTTCTTTGGAGCGCTCACAAGGATCCTCAGGCTCTTCAGGGAAGGGCTCAGCTCCAACTGTTCCATCGCTTTGTCCAAATCTTCCTGGGATTTCAGCGGGATCAGGAGCTGGAAGGAATTGAACAAACACTGGAGCATGGTAGTGTCATACTTTTGGGTAAACAGAGGAAGCCAGATCCTTGCAGTGAGCAGTTTGGGAATCAGGGGACAAGGGAGGAACCCAAGGAGGTGGACAGAAAACAGATGCCTTATGCCCTCCAGCTTGCTGAGCTCTAGTATGTTCTTCCAAGTTCTCATCTACCACAGAACAGATGCAAAAAATCACAGCAAAAAACATCTGCAAGCGGAGAGCTTAAAGGTCACGTCACCAATTCAGCTAGTGGGAAGAGGAGAAGGCTGAGATGAGACCTTAGGCTTGTTGCCTGCTATTCTGGGGCTGTTCTGATCTTGGAGTTTGTAGGCAAGACCTGCTGCTGCCCCGCCCCAAAACAGCCCCACACATTCTCTCTGGGCTTCTTCCTGGGAAGATGGCCACAGAATGGTGCTTCAAGAAAGCAGTGAGCTGCATCCAAGGATTTACTCTGGCAGATCCTCAGTGGCCTTCTCTACAGCTGTTCCTGTACACTAACAGTCTCCCTAGTGTCTGGGCATCACATGAAATCAGGGAACATCTCACAAGTAGGTCTCTTCCCTTTTAATGTGAAGGGTGTGCATTGCTCTCCCTCCAAGAAACACTTCAACTTCCAGCAAGGCAAATTCAGGTTATGCTCTTTACAAGGTAAACAGAACAGAGAACTACACAGTGCCAGGTCTGTCAGGCAGCTAAAGGTCCTGGTATGTTCCTGCTAAGTGGCAGACTATTGCTCTCGTATCTCCAAAGGGAATCTGACCCCCTGACATTGCTGTGTGGTGTACCAGGTCCTACAGACAGCCTGCAAAGTTTCCAATGCTCAACACAGCTGCACTTCCGAGGGGCTCTGTGGCCTTCTGCTGCCCTGAGCGAAGATTAATCACACAACATTTTTGCCCCTCATTCAGGGGCATTCTGCCTAATGTCATAAAAAACAGGCCTCAGCCTCTGTAGGTTGCCTCGGGCACTGGCACTGAATCCAGCCAGCAACATATGTTATACTCATGCCTGTGCCAAAGTACACAGCAGTTCCACCTGCCAAAGGGAATGAGCGGCCACAACAGCCAGTAGGCTCTTGCTGGTCTTACTGGGAGCCACAGATCCCAGAACTCCTGAAAGGCAGCTCAGGCCTCCAGGTGATGAGGGTTCATGCCACCAGCGACAGCAAGCACACCTCAGATCAACCACCACAGAGTAAGACACTCAAAAGCCACCTGTGTCTACCTTTTTGATCCCAGGGTGTTGCCAAGGGTTTGGCTGCTGGCCTGCAGGCAAATACACTCAGACTGTGTGCACTGAGGCTAGGAGTTCAAGGATGACCAGGTCAAAGGAAAACTGTGGGCCCTGGCCAACAGAGATGAGGTTTCACCTCAGGAAACTGCTACAGTCACCTCCTGTACTGCTACGATCCTCCACCCAAGGATCATAGCCTGAGCCCACCAACCACCATCTTAGATGCGCACAAGGCTGTTATTTTTACAGTGTGAGCACCTCAAGGTTTGGATTGAGTTTCTCTTCTCCTGTGTGATAGAAAGGTTATCTTTCATCCCCATTTTGCAGACAGTGAACTGAGCCATATGCAGGCCACCTATTTTATATGATAAACATCAGGATTGTCATAGAACCATGTAATCACTTAGGTTGTGAAAGACCTTAAAAAAATCAACGAATCCAACAATAAACATAACAGTGTCAAGCCTACCACTAAAGTCCCTAAGTGCCACATATCTACACATCTTTTAAATACTTCCAGGGATGGTGACTCAACTCTTTCCCTGGGCAGCCTGTTCCTGTGCTTGACAACCCTTTCAGTGAAGAAGTTTTTCCCTAATATCCAATCTAAACTTCCCCTGGCACAAATTGAGTCTATTTCCTCTCATCCTATCACTTGTTACTTGGGAGAAGAGGCTGACCTCACCTCACTACAACCTCCTTTCAGGTAGTCATAGAGAGAATGATAAAGTCTCCCCCGAGCCTCCTTTTCTCCAGACTAAACAACCCCCGTTCCCTCACAGATGTTCCTCTTAAGACTTGTGCTCCAGACCCTTTTACCAGCTTCATTACCCTTCTCTGGACCCACTTCAGCACCTAAATGTCTTTCTGGCAGTGAGGGGCCCAAAATGTCCCAAGAAAACCAAGCTCCTGCAGCTGTGGATAGCAGGTACTCCTCAGCTTATACCTACCATAGGCACCCAGCTTCAAGATACTAAAAGCCAGGTCTGCAAAGGGGCACTGCAATAGCTAAGTTTAATACAACCAGCTATTCTGTAGACTATACAGTCCCAAATTAGATAGCCAGGACCCCCATAGCTTGACATGGGAGAATTTTTATATCCAGAAATGGGATAAGCAGGTGAAAAAATGCAGCTGTTAGGTGTAATTGCTGGAAGCAATGCTAACTCCTAAGACAAGGCCAGTTCTCAAAAGATATTTAAGCAACGAATTCCAGTTTGAGCTAGGAGCGCTCTTCTGGTGTCAGGTATGCAAACGCAGTAAAGAAGTTTCTACAAAAAGACAGAAAAAGAGACTCCAGAGCAAAGCATTTAGCACATTCACCCAGGAAGAGGTGGCTGTGAACCCGTTGTCTGAAAACTAGTTATTTTGTGTAGAAAAAAGATCCCAAGAGAAACTCTTGAGAAAGCTTCGCCCTGGAATTTCCTACAGGCTTGTAGGGACTTTGGTTCTCAACCAAACTGGTTGGGGAAAAATTCAGGAAGATGTCCTTCAGATCCCAAGCAAGGGACCTAACCAGCTGGAGGGTTTACAGAAAACACCAACACCAGTCTTGTCTGGCTAGAAACAGATTCCCAGTCTGGGACAGGGCTTGGACATGAATGAAAGTACTCACCAAGTAGAGTTCCATGGAGTAAATGGTTAGACCATGGTTCATGGTTAAGCTTTGAGATCTGAATGAATAACCCATGTTCACAACAGACATAAGACAAAGATGGTATTGAACATGTCTCCCAAGTGCTTTGCAGCTGTTCTCAGTCTGCTGCCTTAAGCAGTACAGCTAAAGAGATTCTCTTGGTGCACTGCTTACCCCTCTTGAAGTTCACAAGGGCTCCACAGATGCACCAAGCAGGCAAGCCTTCTCTCCTGCACTCACCCAAACAGAAATGAGATGGTGGACTGCTGCTCCCCCTCATTTCACCACTAAGCAGAATTTGACTCTGCACTTAAAGTACAGTCCCATTGCTCACCCATCCCTTTACTGAGCTCCTCACAGGTGTTCAGAGCAATCCCTCTGCTGCTGCTCTGAACAGAATGTTCTGCAGGTCACTCCATCTCACTCCAATATCACAACATTAATGCGTTTGCATGCCTGCTTCAGAGAAGCCAAAAACATCAGGCAGAAATTGCCCTCCTGTAAAAGGGACTGGAGCCAGTATTTAGCTTGGCTTTTACCTATTACCCACATCTGGCAAATAGATTTTGCTCCATTTGGCTTCCAGACTGTGGTATATGTGGATATCAGAAACAGGTATCTGCTAGGCATGAAACTAAATATAGATTCATGCAGAACCATGTCTGTAATTGCCAGGGTGCATTTCCAGTAACTGGGTTTATTCTGTCTGCAGAGTGAGCAGCCGCGATGAACAGCAAAGTTTACCTGCACAAAAGTTTCATTAAATAAAGCGTATTAAGATTTTCTTCTTCCTTTTAAACAGTATGTTTAAACGTTCCTTAATGTTTTAGTATGGCACTTTGCAGTCAGTCCACTGCAGTCTAAGAAAGTGAGTGCGTACGGTGAGTTTTCACCAACTACAACAGTATGATTAGACTTCACTGTAAGACACTGCAACAAGCTGAAGAATAGTAGGAAACAGGGTTGGGAAAAAAATCTGAGAGGTCAATTAGTTCATCTTCCTGCCCAATGCAGAACCAACTGGCACCAACAATTCTCTACAAATGCTTGTTAAATATGCCTTTATCTCCTCTCCCCCCATAATGGAGGTTCTACTATTTCCCCAGGCTTTAACTCTCCTTTAACCTTCCATCATCCAAAATGACGCTGATGGACCACCTCAGGGAGACAAGCAAGGGGAGGTCAGAAGGGAACTGGTCGCACACCAAGGCCCACTGTTATGCCTAAAGTCACATCACAAGTTGGTCATGGAGATGGGACAAATGACAAGGTAACAGTCACACCTGAAGCAGCTGTTTAGCAGTGCATACAGATCAAATTCAGTTTGAAAGACTGGCTTCTGACTGCCTAACGAACACCATACCATGCTATCTACGGCCAGGCCAGATTTTGCTGTCCTGCTCATTGGAAAGATGAGCCCAGTCTGGTACTGACATGCAGACATGCCCCATGCGGTACATCCCCAGCCAGGCCCCACTCTTATCTCTACCAGCTCAAGCCCGCTGATTCCATGGTCCCACCAGGATGTGATTCATGCATGCCCCTGCTCCACCCAGCTGTCATGCTCATCTCGCTGATCTTGGCTTCAGGACTCCTGCTTCACTGGGACAGGGACTGACATTTAGTGAGCTTTTGTAGGGGCCCTGTTGACCTCAATGCATTTTTGGTCTACAAGGTGCTACTTCAAGAAAAACATCTGATGGCAGCAGAGCATTACTGCACAGTTCCCTTTGAGCAGGAAGAGTGAGTGAAACATTTACTTGCAATGAGTCTGTGGTCAGGCTACCTCTGAGACTTGTAGTCATGAGACTCAAAAATGTGCCTCAGAAGACAGTAAGAGCCAAATGCCAAGGTGTCACCATGTGGACATGCAGGCTATCTCCCCGAAGGTCACTTTTGCCTGTTCATCATGTTTCCACAGCAACAACCCTGAATTGCTACTGCTCGGACCTCTTCCCAAAGGTGTGCATTCTCACAGAGGGGATTTTTATGCAGAGAAAACAAAACCACAGAAAGTCATTCCTCAACCCTAAGAAGTTAGGAGTACCCAAAGGGCTAATCATGTTCCTGCTATGTGCTGTGCACGTGCCCAGGAAGACAGCCTCTAACATGCAATAAAATGCATTATTTAAGCTTTATTTAAGCTTCTGTTTGCTGTGGTTGGAAAAAACTCCTCTTGCCGTGGAAAGAAACCTGGAATGAAATGAGTCATTCCTAGAGAATTCAATGGCAGGTTTTTCCCAGGAGGGCTTACAGAGAATGCCCAAGATTAGAAACCTGGCTACGTTCAAAGCCAAAACCCAGTGGACACCTTGGTATCATGAGGTACCTATTATAGAAGAATAGCAACTTTTTTTGTGGATCAAATCCCTATTGAAACGGAAGAAAAAAAATGAAAAAGAGAGAGGGAAAGTTCTCTTTGCAACCTCCCTCCCCATTCGTTCTTTAATAAAAGGCTGTTAGTAGTAATATGCAACTAATACTTGAACAAGCAAGCTGTCAGCACAGATCCAAAAGAATTTGTGTTTAAAAGCCTGCCTGTTTGTCATCTGGCTCACTCTCCTCCTTCCCAAAGCCAAACCCACCTTGAGAGTTCAGTGACCCCAGATGCCTGCCCAGCTTATGGCAAGATGCTTCATAAGAAAACACTGAGCACACTAAAACAGATGACAAGGATTGCCCCCTTCTAAGTAAAGGCCCTTATCAGTACCTTCCCTTCAGACACAGTGCTGGGCTCAAAGACAAAGCTAGAAAAATACAGTGGCCATTCTAAAGAAGGATGGAGAAGAAATGTCTTCAAGCCTTAAAATGCAACAGCTGCAGAGGAAGGGTTTCTTGGCTGCCTGTCTACAAAGGACCTGCTAGAGCAACCTTCAGTGATGCACGTTTCACTGCAGACCTAGCCACAAGAACATCCATATCATTCTGGGGTTTTGGGTTAAAACAGTCAGTGTAAAGTGAACTGTGTTAGCAGCACTGTCCATCATGCTCTGACTTCACCATGCTCCTGCAACTTGCCCCTAAGATGGGTTGGATGTGAAGCCTTCCCAAACACACAGTAGCCTACAGTCACTTTGTGTGGCTCTCAGGAAAGCCGCTGGTCTCAGCCATTCTCCTCTCTGCCCTGAGCATGTTCTCACCAGCCAGACATGTTCTGAAAGTGGTCCTATTACCCTAAAGGTGCTGATGGGAAAATATCTATTGCTGCTGCCTGCACAGCTCAACCGACAATGTATCCATCATCACAGTTACTTAATTCCTCCCCTGTTGGGAGTTACACAGATTTATTTTTTTTTTTGTTCTAGAGGAAAAAAATGTTCCTGTGTCACCATTTAACAGGCCTTAACTGAAGTATTTTTGAGAAGAAGGAGCCTGGCTTGGGGTCTGAGAATTCAATGGAGTTGTGTGCACTTGCATGCTCACTAGCTGGGAACCACAAAATAAGATTATTTTTCTTCACATTCATATGAACACTAAAATAGGGCCTTAAAAAAAACCCCACTGCTCAATTAGGAAATGGGCACCAGGCACCCTAAACCTCCTTCTTTAGCAATTAGGAGAAGAGTACCTCGTTGTTCACACAGACTAAGTCCATCGTCTGTCCAAAAGCATCTGTGACCTTCTGCACCACTTCTTTGAATCTGACTGGTCTTGGAAACTGGATAATCCTGTATACGCAAACAAATACAACAATAGTCTCAATTTAGTAATTTGAGGTTAGACTAACAATACAGAAGAAAGAATCTGTATTCTTCTACTATGAAGCATAAAGCTTGCTCTTCGCTTTCACACACAGAAATACTGCTCATCTGCTACGCTCAGAAGGGAATTTGATGTACCCTGTGAGAATATCTACCAAAAATCCTAGTGCAGCTCCTCTGCTCCTTCCCCTGCTGTGGGATACAGGCAGAAGAGAAGGAAGTATAGCAGCCCTTCACTAGAGAAGACCCAGGATCAGGCACTGGTCAGTGATTTATCATCTCTTTTCAGCAAGTAGCTCTGAATAAGGGGGGAGGGATGGAAGAGATGCAGTCTGGCACACTGTGATTCTCCCATACCATCACATGCAGCAGCTCTGTAGATACATATCAGCAGGTACAGTCTAGCCCTACAGTAACATTACTTCAATTTTCTTTGGCTTTAACATGCAAGTTGGACCGTCAGCCTGTGAGTTGCCAGCCCTGTGTCCTGCCCTGCAACAATCACCAAGCAGCAACCACAGGTGATTCCATGAAAATGTCAAGCAGAGAAGGGCGGGAAAGCTTTAACTCCCAGCTCTATTTTCATGGGACCCATGCCTAAAATCTGGTTATCTTAAGTGTCATAGGCTGCTAATCCAAGGACACATTTTTGTAGGGCTGCAGCTCAGCTGTGGTTCAGCAGAGCTCAAGAATTAAAAAAAGGATCCAAGTGTGCACCCTAAGTCCCTGGTAAAAGGCATTTAATGACTTCCAGCTTTGAACCACTTTGCCTGCATGCAAATCCCAGGAGGTACTTGTGGCAAATGGGATGACGAGGCAAAGCCATCACATATAAAACTGTCAATTTTAGGGGAATGAATCCTGCTGTGAGATCATCTGCAGATGGCTGAAGTCAGTAGGATGACATTGAGTAAAATAAGTAGTTTGCCCCCATACAAGTGGGGGACTGGCTTGGGTACATACCTTTTCTCTCCTTCATATTCAAACTTGATCCTGACATTCCGCTGCTGAAAGAAACAAAGAAAATGGTTAGGTCCCAGACTGCATCCCAGATTGCCTTGCAGATCCAAAGCTGACAGCAGTTCTTGGGGAGACACCCCTAAGGCTACTGGGCATCTGGTCTATTTAGGGTCAAAGTGGCTGCTAGACTCACCAACTCTGGGGAAATGTCACACTGATGATAAACATGTTTGTCAGAGAATGTCTTCTGTAAACAACAGCCCACTCACTCATCTGTGTAACTGTTAGTTTTTAATGAAATGCATTAATAGAAGTGGAAAATTGGGAATGCTCTGAACTCAGTTGGGAACAAGCATTATTATCAAAGAGGCAAACATGTTAAATGTCTGATATTTGTCCATCTTCAGCACTTCCCATGGTTTTACCCCAGTACTTTTCTGTTGGAAACCCAACAAGCAAAGCAAAGCTCAGAAAACGCTTAATAGAACACAGGAATATTTGGGGCAAAGAAATTAGAAGTAGAGGAAGCATCCTATAATGGAAGCAGAGAAACAGTCTTGGATTTTAAAAGAAATAGTGCTGGGGTGGTGGTGGCTGTCATTTTGTTAGAACCTACAAAATGCAAAGTGTATCAGGCACCACTTCACTATACACAGTAAATGCTGTCCCTGAACTGACCTGTTGCTCACCCCAAGAGAAATCATTAAGTTTAGCCAAAGAGCCAGCAGGGTCACAGGCAGACAGAACAAACAACTGTGGGTTTACTAGGGACTAGTAAAAGCCACTTCAACCCATCCTCTATTTGTGCATGTTTAGCAGTGATCAAGACCACAGGGAGCCTTTTCATTCACTCAGCTTCTCAGACTAAGCCAAGCATCCCTCTAGCACCCCTTGGCTCATTGCAGGACTTTCCAATCATCTCCAAGGAAAATCAAAAGCCTCTTTACTTCCCAGACCAGGTTTAGCCACCCAGTTAACCAGGGCTCTGCCCCTACTAGTACACACAAGCTTCTTCAAATAGTAGTTCTATCCCCATAGAGAAAAAAGTGCTCACCACCTCCATCTGAGGTGTAACACCAGGGAGGGCTCAGTCCCATGCAGCCTGCATTTCACAGGGATAATCCCCGATTGGGTGGGTGACAGCCCTTCCTGAGCCAGGGCCTTATCTCTAACCCTGGATTGTCAGCGCATGAAGGCACACTTTCCATCCTCTGAGAGGGAAAGCAGACCCACAGTAAAATGACTTTGTTTCTAATGAAGAAATTGAGCTGGACACGCACCCTTAGGTCTATTTTTAAACTGACAGCTCCTCGTGTTCTGCAAACACCCACCAAAGTTCAGGAAGTCAAGGCTGGAGGCGATTCGGTTGAAAAGCTTAAAAATACCCAGGCGGATTCAGGGTAAACATGTTGGATCACCCGAAACACATCCTTTTTAGCTCTGCTCATGGTATTTTTTGCGTTTCCAGAAAGGCTGGGAAGAACCAGTGCTGGGACAAGTCACCAAATGGGGCAGTCCGGCAATGCTACATGCCTGTGCTAAACAGGCACTTACATCACCTCAGTGTCTAACAGCCAGTTCTCCAGAACCAACAACATTTGAACAAACTCCGGGTTCACTTCTAGAACCAGGACCAGTGCATAAAGATACCAAACTAACTCTAAACAAGTCTAAAACTCAAAAGAAGAGATGACCATACCCAACCTGATGTTGAACGTCCAACTCACTCTAGAGAGACACACAAACACAGGTGGGATTGTCACCTTGGATTACCTCTGTTGGAAAAGGAAAAGAAAGATATGGCTCTTTAATGTCAATTTTTGTTTGCATGTGCCACTCTGAATAGGGCCTGGCTGGTTCATCCCTCCTGGATGCCGGCAGCCAGTCAGCTGGTGCGGGTTCACTGCATGTAGCTTCACAAAGCCCTTCTCTAAGACAAGAGAAAAAAATCAGAGCAAGTAACTTTCGAGGTTTCTCCTTACAAAGGAGCAGGAAAAGCTCACACAGCTCCGGCCTCCCTGCAGGAAACCTTTCAAAACACAGGTTTCACTTTCAGTGCAGACCCGAATGCTCCACCAAGCTGGGACATAGCACACACTGCCTGTTTATGCTGAGCAACACAAATTTCACAGACAAGTAAGTTTTGAAAAACAGCTTGTGGCTGGAAAATGTCAAAACACTCGTAACAAAGCTCCAGAGAGAGAAGAAAAGGAAAAAAACAATAAGCCATGACCCTGCTGCATCCTTTTCTTCTACATCAACAACAGGGCCGATGTGCTGCAGCTTGAAGCCAACAGAAGTAAGCCAGCTGCCCCACACTGCTCAGCTCCACTTCTGAGCGGAGGAACAAACACACTGGCTGCAACAGGGGAATGAAAACCCACTTTACTTGTTAATGACATTTTATTCTCCCAGTATAACACACTAACCTCCCACCTCTCTCAAAACCAAGACCAATGCTCACAAACATTTGGAAGAGGGATACATATTTATCTATAGTCTGAAGAGTTGATTGCAGTTTTATTTTCCAGTCTTCCCTTGGCTTGCTCATGTTTTTGACCCACAGCTAAAGCTGAATTCATCACTGCTATCAGCAACAAATACTTCTTTCTTTAAAAAGAAGGGAAAAAGAAAAAAAAGTGGGCAGTGCCCAAAGCATTAGGAAGTCCCAAAGGGAGGCAAAGCACTTCCTAAATGCCGGAGCAGGCTGTGATTTTTTACACCCATGGAAATCTGGTTTGGAGCAACTGGCTTTAGATTACACAGGGAGTCTGGGGCACCGCCAAGGGCTGGAGCAAAGTCTCACATGAGTCTGCACCCAGCATTTCAAACACATGATCGACGGGAAGGCAGGATCAGCACCTCCATAAGGACCTCAAATCAACATGCAAATGCTTGAAGCAGGTCATGGAAGGGGTGAGGGTGGCAGAAGCTGCTGGGTCCTACTCATTTTTGTAATTTTATGAAGAATGAAGACAACACTGACTCCTTCTTGCCCAATCTCAGTGGTGCTATTTACCCTCCCTGCCACCACATGTCAAATGAGGTTAACATAAGCCTTGTTCTCCCCTCAGTCAAGAGATTATTAGTTGATGTAGGAGAACAAGCTGAGACATCCAAGAAAGGCATGTGTTAAATACAGAGGAGGAGAGGGATAAGGCCATGCCACATGGCACCAGCCTTAAACACTGAGCTCTAGCAGAGGACTTCTGCAGTGGTTTCATGGAGCACAGTGATTACTGAGACAGGTGACAGAGCAAGCAGGGGAAACTGAGGAACAAAGGAACAAGGTGCCGTGCCTAAGGTTGTGAAGAAAAAGCCCAGCCTGGGGAAGAGAAGGCTCCAGGGGGACCTTAGAGTGGTCTTTCAATATATAAAAAGGGCTTTATAATATGGAGATAAACTTTTTATAAGGACATGTAGTGACAGGATAAGGGGCAATAGTTTTGAACTGCAAGAGGGGAGATTTAGCTTGGATATAAGGAAGAAGTTCTTTCCTGTGAGGGAGGGGAGGCGAGGCCCTGGCACAGGTTGCCCCAGAGAAGCTGTGGCTGCCCCATCCCTGGCAGTGTTCGAGGCCAGGCTAGACAGGGTTTGGAGCAACCTGGTCTAGTGTGAGGTGCCCCTGCCTGTGGCAGCGGGTTGGAACTTAATGAGGTCTAAGGTCCTTCCAACCCAAACCTTCTGTGACTCATTCTATGAAGCAGAAGAGGGGCAGAACCAAGCACAGAATTTAAATGTTTATCTCCAAGGTTGTATGACCACAGCTTTCTGTCCATATGCGTTTCCATATGACATGGGGCACAGAGGAACCCACATCTCAACTGGCGCCTGTAGGCCCTGCTGCGACACAAACAAAACAAGCGACAACCCTGACAGGAAATACCACAGTAATTCCCTTCGTTTCTGGAATAATTTCTTCTCCAAGATACTTGTACCGGCATTTCCTCCAGCCCTGCTAACAAATGGTATTTTACTCTTTCTTGCCATCTGCCTCAGAAAGGAAAAAGCAAGGCCACCACAGCTGCCACAAACCCATCACCATCTTTCCAGGCTTTCCTTGAGGTATTTTTAGCTCCTTCCTCAAAACTTCAAATTTCACAAAAAGACCACAATTGCCGAGCTTCAGAGGAGCCTCTGAGGAGAATCAAAGGGGGGGAAAGGGGCAACTGCTCCTGCCCACTTGGCTGGGGACCATGCATCCCAGCAGGCTCGGCCAAGCTCAGCTCCTGGAGCTGGAGCAAGCAGCTGTGTGCACTGGTTTAGATTAAGGAAAATGTTGGAAAAAAATGGAAAAAGTGTTTCCAAATGAGGTGAATCATGATCTTATACAGAGATCCCTGAAGAACTGACTGCTGTTCGTAATAAAAGCACACACGGAGACCAGGAAAACATGCAGTTAGACCTAAAATGGAAGCATCTTCGGAGGAACAGAAGGTGCTGAGCACACTGGCTGCTGAACATCCAGAGGGCTGACCAGACTGGGGTACAGATAAGCTGAGCAATGCCATGCTCATGGAGAAGGGTGTCTGATGGCACAGGGACACTCTTGGTGCATCACCTTGATGTCACTGACTGCAGGCAGGCACCCAGCAGAAGAGACAGCCCCTCCACCTCTGCCTGTGCACTAGTGTGGCACAGAGAGCTAAAGTACCCAAACCATCATGCTGCAGAATCCAGACGGGCACCAAGTTCAGACTCCACCCATCATGTCCTCTCCTCCTCTCCCCAGACTCAACTGCCATGAGAAACAGTATTCCGGTTGGACCCCACTTCTCTGGCTTGCTGTTTAAAGCTGCTCTTGTCAAACCTAACCAGAGGATAGCTTTGCCCATGGCTGAGACACCAGAGGGACAAGGGCTTTGGATCACTTCTTCCACCCAAACCCATGGCTGCCTCAGAAACCACCTGGGACAAAGTCTCTGACTCCAGCATTAACCCTTCAAAGGTTGAGAAAGACAGGAGAAAAATCATCACAAGGGAACTCCTCTTTTCTTCAGCACTGCACCGAGGGGCTCATTCATTCCAGCTTTGCTCTTAACCCGCTCACAAGACCTTGGCATTTATTTTGCCTCAGTTTCCTCCCTAGGTAAAACGGGGACAATGACAGAGACCCACTTCCACATGCTGGAGGGTAAGCAGAAGGATTATTTTCACTTCTCTCATTTTCGACTTGTTGGGTTAGGGAAACAATGAGAAAACCCCACCAAGCGGTGCAGCATTTAAGCATTAGTACTCTAGTTACCCCTTTGTACCAAAGCCACAGATCAGGGGGATTTCTCTTCAGCTTCTGGCTTCAGCCAAGAGAAATCAGTACTGCAGGACCAGGCTTAAGGGGACTTCTGTACCTCCCTGAAGAGCACATTGTTTGCATTAGTCCTGTGCTCACCCCTGCTTTTAGCAACAGGACGTTCGTTACAAGCCAGACAGCTGGACCACGTCCCTAAACCGCAATAGGAGATGACTAATCTGCGTCATTAGGAATTATCTACACAGAAGCCCCATGCACTTTGGGTTATTCAGCAATCAGACAGAAAGGGGGTTGTCTGGGATTGCCCCCTTCTCTTGGGGGTTGGCAACTAGGAGATATCCTGG
The DNA here is from genome assembly GCF_034315485.1 of Pezoporus occidentalis. NCBI lineage: Eukaryota > Metazoa > Chordata > Aves > Psittaciformes > Psittacidae > Pezoporus > Pezoporus occidentalis. The sequence continues at coordinate 1,402,119 of NW_026914180.1, forward strand.
TCCCCCTAGATCCTTACAGCTCCTTTCCTCTGAAAAATCAAGTCCAGGTCATGAGCCGCTCAGAGACCCATGGAAAGATGATGTCTAGAAGGTCTGCTGCTCCACGTTACTTTTAGTTTATACCACAGCAGAAATCAAGAAATCACAGACTTCAAAATATTTATCCCAAACCACTTACCTGGCAGGTAATAGCTTTTTTCCAGCTGGATTTCTCCTTACTATTACTCTCTTAACACCCACGTCAGCTCCACACATAGATAAGGAAAAGCCTCTTCCTGAACTCCTCAGGACTCTAGAGTCTTTGCCATCTCCAGTCAAGGCTTTCCCAGTCAGTGCTGCTCCCCTCTTGGTCCCTTGCTTCTGCCCCCCATGTGGGGAAAGCCCTGCAGATCTCCTTACAGAAACTCCCATCCTTAAGGTGATATTTATGGACCCCCACCACGTTCCCAAATGGTAAAACAGAGGTGATAAAGCCAAACTTTTAGGCTGCTTGAAGACCTACAGTAGAGCCCTAGAACATGAGCTGTATTCTATTCTAGTCATGAGCAAGCCTTATCCTGCCAAAGAAACAAGTCCAGAGGTAATTTGCTAAAAGAACATCTTTTAGGTCAGTCTGACACATGTACATGGGAAAATGTTCCTCACAAATACTGCACTTTATTGCTGTGGGAGAGCTGTAATCAAAGTTAACATGACAGAGGAATTGGTAGCTGTCATCAGCTGTGATAGAGGCCCACACCAGTGCCTTGTCATTAGACTGAAGCACAGCACTGACAACCAGCTTCATACTGTGAATTGCCAAGTGCTAGTTACATAAATAAATGGACGTGCACATGGACAGATGCAAAATAAATGTTAATTGCTCCTTTCTCCTCCATCCTTTTGTTTGGGATTTCTAATTCTTTGTGGTTTCCCTTCTTATCCCACTCATCTTTTTCTTTAGTAATCACAATGCAGATCTTTATTTTGGTGTTTCCTCCTTCCCCTCTTCAGAGCCACTGAACAAACTCTTGTCTGTTCAGTCCAGGAGACTGCCTGCAAGGACTCCTTCCAGCCAGAGGATGCATAAGGAATAATGGAGTGATAAAGGGAATAATGGAGGAATAATAGAGCAGAGAATGCACTAGCAATAGTGTCAGAATAATCCCTCTGTGCATCTCTCCATGGACAATGAACAGCTCCTTTTTAGATTGTGACTAATGCAGAAGGAAAAGGGTGTCCATCTGTATCCCTCTATGCTGTTTTCTCACTAGGCAGAAGGGCAGCATGACACAGAAGCTGACACACCTGACCAGGACTCAGGAGATACAAGTTTAGCCACCACATGTGCTGCCAGCTGCCTGGGCAATCTAACATCTGCACACTGCATCAAGTATTGCTGTACTTACTTACAGCTTGTTCTACCATGAGGCATTAGACATTCAGAAACTCAGCCTTGGGCCTAAATTAATTTGTAAGGAAAGCAAACTAAAAACAAAAAAGATTTGTTTTTCATGCAATCTGCCAAAGGATGTTCATTTCATAAGACAATCTGAAGCAAAACTGACAGCATTTTGGGGATATATTTTGTAGCATACACCACCACAGACCTTTCTTGTGTGGCCCAAGCCTACCAGGAATATTATCTGGCAGGCACCAAATTTCAACTTCTTTCAAGAGCATTAAGGAACCCCTCCAGGAGACAGGGATGAGATAGCAGTTGAGTTGTGTTTCTCTGTGGACCAAGAAACTTCTGCGAGCCACAAAGGGACAAGCTAGTTAGTCAACACATTCTTGTTTAAAGTGTTTTTCAGGGGAATTTGGAACACTGACTAAAGGATTCCCATGCCTCAGAGAAGCATTCTTCCACAGGAAAAAAAATATGTTTTTTAATTCAACAGCTGAATGTCCAGACCCAAGTATTTCAACGTCAGCATGCTGTTGAAGGGCCTCGTAAGAGACACCTACAATGAGATTCCCAAGAGGAAAATTTAGCATCTGAATGCTCCATGCCTCACCCACCCTCCAAGAAGGGAGCCTCCGCAGTGCATCGTTCAGCCCAACCAGCCAAACTGATCACAGGAAAAAAAAATAAAACAAAAAAAAGGAACACCAAGTATCAAAGGAGTAACAAATCACAGGCATGACAGCAGCAGTCTCCCCCCACCCCCATCAATGTCTGTGCTAAAAAACAACAACAACAAAAAAAAAACAACAAAAAAAACAAAACCTAAAAGTGACCCAAACAAGTTGATTAAAAGCGTTTGAGCTGCAAGCATGAACCAAGTCCCCACTAATTCCGCGTACTTTGGCCACTCCCCACCTCGCAGACTAGACGTCCCATGAGCCAGACTTATTCTAGCTAGTCCAATTTAGTGAAGCAACAACGCAACGTACTCTAACGCCCTTCATCTGTCTCATGGGGCCTGCTGCTCTGAATCCTCAACCCCAGATGCGCCGCGAGAGCAGGATGCTGACTATTTGCATCTTCTCCATCACAGAGCTCCAAGTAACAATGAGCACACAGCTACATCTATTCCACTTAGGGATAAAAAGAAAAAATCATCAAGGAGGAGACACTTTTCCAAGCATCAGTGTTATAACTGGGAAGGAAAGTGTGATTCCTAATACAGTAAGATTAGATGCTAATGGCAGCCAACAATTCTAAAGCTGATATCAGAGCACAACATAACTCTATTGGTGATTTATATCTTCCACTTTTATTTTCCATTTCTATCTTCTTATATCTCCCACTCTGAAGATACAGAGTGGATGGGCTGTGAATACTGACTGGATTGTAGGGTGTCAAGTTTATGAAGCTTTCATAGATCAGAACTCAGCCAATGAAAACAATTATATACCTTATTTTTTACTATTTATCTGGTTAACTGTGCATCTACAGCATTTACAGCAACAGTTTCCAAGAACTACAGCAGGGATTTTCCCCCATTGTGAGAAAACTAACATGTTATTTAAGAAAAGCCTAAAAAGTTTTGCTATTGTGAAAGCAACCCAAGATGGCTTGGTATGATCCCCACCCAGCAGCTTGCAGAAGTGCTACCCTCAGAGCCATCCAAAGCTGTGCTGGACTGACTGCTTTGCCTGCAGCGAGCCAGCTCAGACTTTCTCTGGTCAGTTCTGTAAACATCTTGGACTTACTTCAGCATGAACTGAACACAAATCCAGTGATTCAACTTGGACAGCTGCTACAAGGACACACTTTAAAACAGACATGCTACATGCGCACGTGTTTTCGTCTGCATGTGTCTAGGAAGTCTAGAGGGATTTGAGAAAGGATTTTTACCCGCTGTATCCAGAGTTCTTTTTTCGCAGCACTAGTGACATTAAATATGCATGACAATGCATATACATACGCATATATATGTGAATGACAATCTTCTTCCCTGCTAGGCATTCAGCAACTGCAAAGTTGACTGCAGGCTTATTCTAAGCCGTAGCACTAGAAATGGAATTCCAAATGGCTTTGCTCGCATGCTTCTCCAGAGGCTTCCTAATCCTTGTACTTATTTTTCCCCTTCTTTTCTTCTTGCTATTTTGACAACTTAATTCTCTCTTCGCAACTTTTATGTTCACATATTTGTTCAATACACAAACAGGCTATTAAATCCACTTTAGCTATTATGTCAATGTCAGGGAATAAATTTCTGACATTGCTCAAGGGACAACGTTTCTGCTCACCAAATGAGCTCTGAACATGCAACAGGTCCAAAATATTTGCTTTTAGGAGCATAAAGATAAACACCAGTAATTAATATTTAAACACTTTATATAATAATGACATTATTCCTCCCAAAAGAGCCTTGTTGTCTTCAGCAAAAAAGTTGGCAGCCTGTCTTTCAAATATCTAAAGTAAAATGTGAACATAATAAATACTGTATTTCATCAACACTGTCAGTAGAAGACATTTGAGTAATCCAAATTTTAGAGCTGCATAGCTTGTAACATGTTCTACTACTTTCAGTACTAAGGAACAAAAAAGTGCCTCGGGGTGGAATCTGAGATTTACCAGTTTCAAGCTCTACTGCTGTATTTGTGGATGATTTGTCATATCACTCCTATTCTCTGTGCCTCCATTGCTCCTCTGTGATATGGGGATGCCTGTAGCTTCCTTTCAACTCTTCAAAAAGAGGTCCTAAAGCTTGCACCTTGGTAAAATTATGCAATTTGTGATGTGCTGAGCTCCTGCAGCACTTGCCAACTTCAGTTCTAATATTCAAACTCTGTTCTCCCAGCATGATAAGCACTATGCCCATCTCTTTGGTCTACTGGAGTTTGGGATGGACTCAAGCCATGCCTTACCTGTTTGCTGCTGTGAACACTGTTTTTATTCCTGTTGTTGTCCAGCAGCCCCCCACATTTGCCCAATGCTGCCAGATCCTTCATAATAGAGTTCAGAGCTGCTTCTTCATCTGCAAAAGAAGGAGAAACAACTGAAGTGTGGAAGGCAACCTCACCACTGGAAGAGTAAAAAATATAACACTGCAACTACAATTCTTTCAAACCAAATGGGTCAAAAGACACAGTAACTAGACTTCATATTAAGAAAGGCATTCAATGACTATACCACAGTCCCTCCTCAGCCCATTGTGTCTTGGAAACACAGGTTTCTTACAGGTAAGACAGATCCTCAGAAAAGCCAGTGGCTGAGCATGGGTGACCACTCCTCCTCAAGCTCAAAGTCCATGTCTGCTGCCCATGGGGCCCTTTAAAGAGGTACCCATAGGTCAGAGGCAGTGCCCAGCAGTCTGGATCCAGTTTGTGAGGTATAAGATAGTGCTTTATAGGACAAAAACCTTTCAGGACCCAGAAAGTTCACACAGCAGATGATGGGAGTACACCACATTTCTTCACCTCACCCTTTCCTCCTTCTTCATTAAAGATGCTCAAGAGCCACAACTGATTTTCAAAACTAGAACCAGTGAGAAACCATGGGACAAAGCAAGGACAAGCTCATTAAAAGAGGTAAGAAACTCAACTATGCTGGATAGAAGAGACATGCACTGAGAGCCCATATATCTGGTTTCTGCAGTAACTGGAGAATTTTTGAAGGACCCTTTTGATTCAAAACCAATCTCCTCCTTCTCAACACTTTAACACTTTCACATCTATGGTTGTGTTCTCTTAAAGCAGCTATAAACTATTACATTGCAAAATACCAATCACAAGCATTAAAAAACCCATCAAGACCTAGCACACAACACACAGCACACTCATTAGAAGGGTGTGAGAACCTGTTGCATACTCCATGTTCATGACACAATCAAGACAGGCAAGTATTAGGCACATGCAGCTATTACTGTAAAAATACAAATACAGTCTTTTGTGTAAAACAGCATCTCTGGGGACAGAGCCACTCCTATGCCAAGCCAGCATGCAGATTTAACTCAAAGTGTGAAAGATGTGACAGATGATAAAAACAATATGAAATCGGACAGGACTGAACCTGAAGCTGTTTCCCCAGGGAATTATGTGTTCTGAATCCTCATGCTCAGATAGATACAATATTATCTCTTTTCAGCTCCTCCTGCTGGGTTTTATAAGGACTGAAGCCAGAAAAACCAAATAGATGTGAGAAAAAGACTTCTCATGCATGGTGTGTACCCAGAGCCATCTCATTAAAGAAATAAAAGGAAACATGGGGGAAAATGTTTAAAATCTGGCATCACTTTTATTTTAGAGCTCAGAAATTAGCTCCGATGCCTACAATAGGCATTAGGAAAATGCCTACACTTTCCTGTAGGCAATGTGTGTGCAAATATATTTAAAATACAATACAAATATATACCCACATATTGATATCAAATCTATAATAACATAATATATTCAATATTAAAGTACAGTTCCCCTTCCTTTCCACATTTCTCCACCCACTAAAACCCACAGGTACATTTTTCCCAGCGGGGTGGCAGAGAGCATAACCTGAAATGCTACAGGAAAACACTCAAGAAAAAGACAACTTTCAGTTCCACTCAGAGGGGAAAATGAAAATAAATACACTTGTTTAAAGTTCTCATAGTCTGAGGGTTGGGTGGGGTGGTTTGTTGTTGTTTTGTTTTGGGTTTGTTTGTTTGTTGTATAAAGGCATCTCTGGGGACAAGCAGTTTTCCAGGTTTGGTAGTAGGAAAAAAAGGCGACAAAAAAAGAAGAAAAAGAACTACCCTTTTTATTGGAGGGGGAAGAGAAGGGGGGAGGGACAAGTTAAAAAAAAAAAACCCAAACACAAAAACCCCACACACCACCCTCCAGGAATTTTCCACCAAAGCTGTAATCTCTCAAATGCCCCTCACCCCTTTCTTTTTTCCAACCCGAGTGACAACAAAAGTTTCCTGAACTCACTAACACAAAACACAGTCTGTAACATCACCAGGAAACAGGGCTTCAACAAGCAGTGGCAGAGCTGGGCTTTGCTAGCAAAACCAACTGATTCACCACCACTCTCACCTCCAAACCTTCCTGGACATGCCTGGCAGCATCTTTGAGGAGATCCACCTCTGGTTAACCCACCAGTGCCCTACAAAGATAGTCCAGAACTTACAGTCATAGAATGGTTTGGGTCTGGAAGGACCTTAAAGCTCATCCAGTTCCACCCCCATGCCATGGGCAGGGACACCTTCCACTAGACCAGGTTGCTCAAAGCCCCATCCAAGACTTCTGTCTTCTCCTTAAACAGCAAGAGGTTTCCAACATCCACAAAAGGTTTGGTTTATATTATATTACCCTGAAAGCACCGATTCTTCCTCTTCTACCTACCCATCAACTTTGTCAAAACTTCTTGCAACAGTCTTCAGAGTCCATCAAATCCAGGTTTAAAAATTCCTGGTGCTGCAGCCCCATCTGCATGATTGTGGAAGTCACATTTCCTTAGAAATGTCAGGCTACAGATCTCTGCCAAAAGCACCCTTTTGCAGCTCTCCCAACAGAACAAAGCAAGAAGCATGTACTCACTTTCAGTAACTGCTTAAATTTAGCCCATTTTCGGAAACAATGAAACTAATCAGCCTAGAATCGGTGTAAAACAGGGCTGTAACAGTCCTGATTCAGGTACTAGAAGGAAATAAAATATTTCTTGTATTTAAGGCTGTTCCTCCATGTACTAAAAAGCTGATGTCAAAGAGCACCCTGAAGAACTTCTTATTATAAAACATAAGCGCCACTTGTCCAAAAAAAAGAAAAAACAACCCCAAAATACACATCCATGCTATCACTGCTGCAAAATAAGTAAGAAAACTTCTTCCTACACAAGCAGGAAAGGTTTTCTGCTGCTGAAGTGTAACAGAACACAATTTAAACAGAAGCAGAAATACATTATTTCCTTGAAGTAATGTATTTCTATGTGCTTAAGTAGCTTTTAAACAACTTTTAACTGTGTGTTTTTAGTCCAAGAGAAGTGCAGTTTCAGAGGGACTATGACCAAAAGCCTCAACAGTTCAAAACAAAGCAAAAAAATCCCCCACACCATACTCTGAAGCAACTTCCGAGCAGGAGGACAATTTGCATCATTGGTTGCAAAACTGACACTTCCCAGTCCTCTCCAGGACAGCTTTTCAAAGGGACTGATGCTTTCCAGAGTAAGGCTCGTGCCCATCCTAATTACTGCTCTTGGGGTCTCCAAGCTGACTCCCAAGAAGGGTGGAGAACTTTGTTCCATGGAAATAGGCAGCCAGCTCAGCCAGTTCAGTCAAAATTCAAACAAGCACTGAAGCTTACTGGATAATTAAATCCAAATGCCACTCCCAAGCCTCTCCAGCAAAAGGGGCGTCACAGGCTGTTCGCTCTCTGGCTTGGTTTGAGCAAGCAGAAGGTGCAGAATGCATGGCTCTCCCACGGAGAAAATGTTGGGGAAGCATCAGGAATCCCATGCCCAAGAGACATACAAGACCAGGGTCTCCTGATCTAGCACCAGCCAGAACCAAGTATGCTTCAGCCTTGTGAGAAGGCAGCACTGAGACTACACAGCAAACATCTTCCCAAGCTTTGCCACGGCTCCAGAACTAAACAGCTGCAAGTTGCACACCACCAACGAAGTATCCACAGAACTCGGATGGACTTGACTCATGGAAACCACTGAGTTTGTGCAGCGTGAGCAGGTTCTTGCTCCTGAACAACCTTCTTTACTTGGTCACTCATATGGGCAGTAGTCACAAGAGATTGCAGCTTCACTCTTGCGCCGTTTTGTACAAATTCACATAGGGTATTGTAGGTTGACAGGATGAATTGTACAACAAAGCCTGCTCTTTCCCCAGCACAACTCATAAACTGGAATATTTCTAACATGGAAGACCAGGACAAAGAGGAGCTGATAACACAGACAGCAGAAATGAAATGTAAAAGTCAATTGTATTTAGCACTGTCCCTTTGTCCCCAGAGTGTCTTTCTTCCATCCTCTGCTCTTTATTTCCAGCTATTTCCCTTAGTAGGGAACTTGCTTCTTTCTTCTGTACTTCCCACCAGCACCACTCCAGTTTTGTGCTTTTTAAATCGGCTTCCTGCAACAAGCTCATTCAATCATACTGCCAGCCCATCCATCCAATGACTAATTCCAACCAAATATAATAGAGGTTTCAAAGACAGTAATTTCACAAAGGTTTTGGGGGTGGAGGGGAACTATCCATACTCACAAAGAGGAGAGGAACACAGAAGTAAGCCAAGAGTACTCCAAGGAGCCAATGACCAGTGGAGCCACAGTGAACATGGGAGCGTTGGTTTCATACTTTTATTAAAGTACACTGATCCATTTTGGCAGGATTTTGCATCAAAGCCAGAATACCTCCTTCTCTTAAATTTTCAGTTCTGTAAGGCATTAAGACTCACAAGTCCCAGGCACTACTGATGTGAACCCAGAGCATTCAACACTTAGCAGAATCCACTATGAAATGAAATCAGAAAGCCACAAGATGACACATCTCTCCGCCCTTCGGATAGACATTTCCGCTGCTGCTACATGGCTTCGGCTCCAGCATGTGTGCAGGAGAGAAGAACCTAGAGTTTTAGTCTTAGTACAGCACTGCAGCACGAGAAGGAAAAAAAGCAAGGGAGTAATAGCAAGCTTGAAGGTCAAAAAGGACCACCCAAAACAATTCAACAGTCAGAAGAGAAAGCAAACGAAGAAGGGACAAAGGAATAATTTAGCTGTGTTCAGATGGTCTAGACAGTGCTGTTGTTGTTGGCTTCACTAATAGGTCATTACTAAGAGGCAGCTTATGGTAGTTTCATGAAGCTGCTTCCATCAACACTGAAAATAAAAAAGCAGCAGCTGGATGAAGAGCACAGAAAAGCCTGCAGAAGTAAAACAGAGTCTCGTAAAACATGGCAAGTTCTGATTTTGGCCCCTTACACACACCAGGCAGAGCTAGGGCTCGGAAAAGTTGGGGAAAAATCCTGGGCGTTGCAGAGGGGAAGAATATTATCCTCTGAGTCATAGGCTGGAGCATCTAGCTAAGGGGCCATACACTGTCACATACACTTCTGCTTGGGTCCAGTGTAGAACTGCAGACGTGACCACTTGTGGTCACTGAAGATCCCACTGTGCTTTTCACAACTGAGATGTTGATAGCCCAGTTCAGCTGTCATGCCTGCGTAAATTCCAGCAACACCCTCCATTGCAAGCATCCACCTCTCTGGAAGGTGATGCAACCGCTGGGGATATTCCCACACAGAGGGACAAGTTCTGTGAAGGCTAAGAGGGGATAAAGAGAAGATGGAAAGCCTCACAGAAACATTGCTGCCTTCAGTGAAAGCCCTTTCAAAAGGCCAGGATTTGAACATGTAGTGACAAAAATATTGAAATATAATGAAAAATAGTGAAAACAAATATGGAACCATGTGACTATGACACTGACAATCTTTACTTCAGCCTGCAAAGGACATCAGCCTTTAATTTTCTCTCTTTTTTGAGAACACACATGTTTTGGACTAATCCGTATACAACATTTAGCATTTACCAAAGAGAACATCAATGGAAAGCCAAGGCTTACTACCTCGGCACCACTCAGTATCAGCAAAGGGCAGTCCCTGCCCCAATGGACTTCCATCTAAACTGCCAGATGGGAAGAGAAATTAGCTGGTTTTAAGTCTCATTTGATGGGACAGGAATCAGAGATAGACAAAACTCTTGCTCAAGACTACCCAAGTCTGCAGCCAGGACTGGTATGACATTGCTTTCCTGGTCCAGGGAACTCAACGACACTAACCTACATGAAAGCCAGTGTCAAAGAACTTGCCTGTGAAGACAAATGCTGCCTTTCCTCTGTAAACCAAGGGGAAGAAAGGAAAAGAAACTTGGACATACAGTGAAACCCAGGACTTACGGGTTTCTTCAGTACCTGTAAATACCACCAACAAACAAGTACTGCATTACACAAAATACCAGAGGCAGAGCTACCAAGGCAGCGTGGACTCAATGATTTTAAGGGACTTTTCCAGCCTAAATTATTCTATGATTCTAAATAGCAGAAAGGATCAATTGGTGAGTAAACACTGGCACATACAACTGTCCCAGTTAATACTAAGGAGACCAGTGAGCTAGAAGCAAAAGAGCCTGACTTGGGCTGTAACAAAAGGCCCTAAGTGGAGGGACCCAGGCACTCTCAGAAGCATCTACAAGTACTGTTTTGCAACTTATCCCACTTACGAGGGCTGTCCGTGAATGACCTATGGCAAGACAGACTGCTGCATGCATCCACCTAGTGACAGATGTAGATAAACCTCTACGTAAATTAATCCCACACACACAAATCATTCTGCCACTGTCTGGAGCAGTGTCCAGGATCTGATAACGAGAAAAACTATCCAACTACCCTCCCCCAGTCCAGATTAGCATGCACTGCAGCAGATACACCAGTGGAGCACGTTCCCTGTGCAAGTCAGCAAAGGCTGTCCGGCAGCTGGATCCTGCTGTCATTCACCCTCCTGCAACCCCACCCAAGGGATGGCAAGGTCACCCTGTACAAACTCCAGGGCAGGGCGCAGCTCAGCAGGTCGAACACAGCAATTATACATGAGGAAGCGAGGGAAGACCCTTCTGATACGCAGGATTTCTTGGCAGGAGTTTGCTCACTGACGTCTTAAGCTTGGGACACACAGATTCACAGAGATAACTAATGCTTTCCTGAGAGCCCATTTCTCCACATTACGGAATTATGATGCTAACAGGTGCGCAATCTAATAGGTACAGAAGACTGTTAATACTTTATCTGACAAATCCATGGAAAACACTTCCTCTCCATAAATGACATTGGTTTAGGTTTTGCATTTTGCTTTTATAGCACAACCAATACCTGCTTTGTATAAAGAAGCAAAACCAAACCCACACATCACTATCACAAACGCCTATTCCACCTCAACCCTATGTTATCCCTCAGGTAACCCCTACAACTGCTGGTGAATTTGCACAGTCCTCAGATCAGACAACCAGTTTAGATCAAAACCATCCCTTCTCTTTACATCCCCTTGCAGAAGAGCACACACTCATATCTAACCCCAACCACCACAATGACAGGACCCAGGCAGTCCCCAAAATACTCAGCAAACACCTCAATGTGATGTAAGTGACTGGGCTATTAAGAGGTTTATAAGAATATTGAGAACAATAGCAAAAGAGAATAAACTGGCAAATAAATGAGTATGTCATGTCATAACACATTTGGGATCCAGGGTGTGAGATAAGCAAGAACTCCAACTGCCCTCTGAATTTCCAAAACTCGGACGGATTTCCAAAATTTCCAGGGAAAACCAAAAGGTAACACTACTGGGACTGCACGTCAGCTTAGGTAAGGTGACAGCAGTGCTCTTAAAACATAGTGATCCGTACCTTGCAAACACCAAAACCTTTCAAGGGCACTGAATGGCAATGTTCATCATTTATGTGAAAGTTTCAGCAGCTGAGCCACAAATCATACAAGGAATTTCACTTCAGGAACACACAAAGTGCTGTGACACAATACTGATGTAGCCTCATCCCAGAGATTTACCAGGGTCTTTTGCAATGGAAAAGAACTCTGAATCCAAAAGGTGTTTGGTTTAGCTCATCCAGGAGGGAAAGCTGGGTTACATCTGTGGTTCACCACTACCCTCCATTCCCAAAATAGCCATCCCCCTGACAGCACCGTGCACAGTAAAATTCTACAGGATCAGAGCCTTCCCATGCTCCACAACACACTGCCCTCCTCCGTGGGCCCATACCTGTGCACAGCCATCATCACATGTCCCACATACATCCCCGCACGTGAGGAGGGTGGCAGAGAAGCTGTTTTTCCCCAGATACAGCCCATGCAGTATCCTGACAGCTGGATTTGGGCACAAAGCACAGCCTTAACGCTTCTCACAGCAGCACCATGTTGCTGGGCCCTGTAACAACCTGTGGGGGTCCAGCCATGGCCCCACACACCCTTTAACCCTCCTCAGCTAATGGAGCGAACACCTGGGTTAAAGATGGCTGGCATTTGATGGGGGGGAGAGCTTTGTTGAAGAAGGCAGAGTTGGAGAAAAATGGAGATGTAATGGTTCAATAATGAAAAAAAAACACACCAGTTTTTAGTGATACAAAGGGTTTCAGTGCTTCTCCAGCACTTGCTGACAGACCCCGCACCATGGCAGCCCAGGCCCAGCCACCATGGCAGCCCTGGTCGCAATGAGGCGCAGAGGCCCAGCCACATCCCCAGACCGTGCTGGACAGGACAGGACCCTGTTGTACTAATCATACCCACCTTCTCTCCAAGAAGACACCCTCAAATGCTTCTCCATCCCCTAGCAGGTATTATTTTGCTGCCAAAAGGGTGGCAGCATGCTGCCTAGCCTTGAACAGTCTCCAGTACTGAGCACACCACACAGGGCTGGGACTCATAAGAGGAGTTCTAATGAGCTCTGCACTCCTTAGACTACTTTTATACTTGGTCAACTAAGCAAGGCCAGCACCCAAGCCCTGTGCTGTGACCTTCCATAGCTAATTGCCAACTTGCTACCTGCTCTGTCCATGCTGCCTCAAGGGCCCCCCGTCAGCCCCTCTACCCCTGGGCTGCCGCTTCCTGTAAGAAAAACAGGATAGACTATGCCATTGTGCGGAGAAATTTGTCCATACCCATGCATGCAGTGCCAAAACATGGGCCACATGTTTTCTTGGCTAATGAAGTTAGCCTCTTTGCCTCCAAGCACCCCTAAGCTTGGCTGTGGAGCAGGCAGGTGTTTGCAAACCCATTCAAGGTGTGCAGAGAACAATGAAAGCACACCTTGACACCCTGCTACCTAAGCTCATGGAGATATCTAAAGCACAGCAAAGATAAAATAAGCAATTCTCTGTTAGCCAAAGAGCAAGCATTTGCCCTGCAGAGCACCAAAGAGAAACTTAACCCAGCCTTGACCATTCCAGCTGCCAAAGGCTTCCCAGCCCTGAACAGGTTCCAACACTGGGTGGCTCCCAGTTTCCGCCCTGAGGAAAACGAGAGGCAGAGACAGGAATACAGCAGCCAAAGTCAGGGCTTCCCTATAAAAACACAGAATGCTGCAAGATAAGCCATGCTACATCTCTGCCTCTTGGAATCATGGAATCGCTTAGTTTGGAAAAGACCCACTGAGTTTAACCATGACCTTAACACTGCCCTTGTTCAAACCTGTTGTTTCTTAATTGTTTTTGCAGATTAACATTAGCCTGGGAGAGCTGCAAGCAGGGGCAAGACCCTTAAAAAGAAAAATTAGCCACATTTGAGAAAATTTTGTACGCTTATAGCTCTGCTGAGAAAATCTAAAAAATTAAAAATAAAATAAAATAATAAAAAATGAAATAAAATAAAATAAACTTTCTGGTTTTCTGGCATGATGCTTTCTCCCCCCGTATCTACCTGCAAAACTTCTCCTGTCTTCAGGGGTACCACATACTGGTTTCTCTCTCTTTCATCCCACAACAAACATTCACACCTTTTTTGCTAACCCTGCGCCCTTTACTCCACAGGCACTAGCTACCCGTTCCTTTAATGGACTGACATAATTAAGCTTGGGACAATTTTTCCAGCCTGTTTTCCTGCCAAATTTAAAATTTGCTCCTTCTGAAAAAGGGCTTATGCAACTAAAAGGCAGCGTGTTATTTTCCATCTCTATCAGTTTGGTCTTATAAAAGGTATTACCTCTTTCCATAACCTGTACCTCTCTCTTGAGCACACTTGAAAAGAGAAAATTGTTTACCCAGCAAGAAACACAGCTGGCAAGTTATTTCCCCTGATTGCTTATAAAGACCTCTTTCTCCCTCCCAGCCCAGCTACTGCCAGTGCTCAAAGCCACAGCCCAGAGCCCATGAACTCCTAACCTGTTGCTGCAGCAATACATGTAGCATCCCAAATACAGCAATGCAGGTCCAGTACCACATTCCCCAGGTGCCCAAAGCACCTGGCATGACCCTAAACAGAAGCCCTAGGTGCAATAGGCATGGTGCCAGGACACAGAGGAGACACAGACACCTCTGAACTTGGACACCCCTCAAAAATAACAAATCCTGAGCTAGAAAGCCTGGTGCCTTTTAGAAGATAAACTGCTGCTGTTCAACCTGAAATGCTATTTTTTTTAATAGCTCTCAACAAGCAAAGAGTAAGTTAAGAGCAAGGAGCAAATGAAAAGCAAAATCACTGCTGTAGATTGAGGACTGATGAAAACAAGGCATGGGAGAGCTGAGACTTCAGTGCCTGCAAGCATGGGGATAGGGAGAGTTGGTTTGTTCTCCCCCACCAACCGGGGCAGTTCTCTCCTTTTCAACAGCCCTCCAGAACCCACTGAATGGGTTAAATGGCCAGACTACAGCAGTACAAATGGGCCCCAGCCTCCTTCAACAAGCTGCTGTGCCTTCTGCCAGCCCAGCCTGTGGTCATCTTCTCCAAACACATGCACTCTTTCAAGACAATACTGTAAGTAAGCATCATTCTCCCATCTCCTACACCTCAAATGACCTTTCTGCTAAAGCAAAAGCCATACTCACCCCCCAAAAGGACTAAAGACCTAAACTTTTGAGTTATACATATATATGCATGGAACAGCTTAGAGAGGTAGGGACATCCTGTTTTAAGACAACACTAAATGGGAACTCAAGTGATTTACTGGAGACCAAAGCATGAAGCAAGACCAGAACAATTCTGTCCCTAGAGCCTATGCTATATCCAGTTGCTCTTCCCTCCAGAATTAAGCCCTCTGATATATCCTGCAGACATATCTAAGTCCTTCACAAACAGCAGTAAGAGAATTAATAAGGGTTAAGTGACACAGCCATGGCCACGTCTGTACAAGATAAGATGACCCAGTGCCAAGGACCTCTGCTTGGGCTGGCCACAAGCTGGCACATGTAGAGATATAGTCTTGGACCTGCAACAGCAGAGCAGCCTATCTGCCATCACCAGGATGCCGGGGGCTGCAGAGGGCCAGTCTAAGCACCACTGCACTGCATGACACAACCAAATTACTATATCAGAGGTGCAGCCCATAGAGACACCAGAAGTCCCCACTTCCCTTCCTGTGGTCTCTACAAGGTCTTGCAGCTTCCCTAGAGCACATCCAGGAATAAACAGATCTATGCTGAACTCTGAGACTGCACAGACTATAAATAGAATCCTAGGAAGATAGAACTGCAACGGACCATCAGAGATCACTTCATCTAACACATCTCCTTTGTGGTCTACCAGAATAGAATTTATGACACAACTGCAAATTCCATTGAAAATGCTTCATTATCCCAATTGCAGAGGAAAGAAACACACACGTAAAAGGGGGGTGGGAGGGGGTGGGAGAGGGGGTGTTTAATAAAACCTCAAAATTAAGCCTGATTTTCTGTATGCCAGCAAAGTTATTGCAACGATCCTTTAACAAAGACCACTTGGTAACACTGATCAAGATACACATCACTTCATCAATCTCACCCCAACAGTCAATACAGAGACTCAGGACCACACCACGATCCTTCCTGAATGCAGCCTGACAGAGCTAACTGATCCCTGCACAGGCATTGATGCTGTTAGTGACAAGCTACAGCAATGCTCTGAGCAAGGACATCTGGGGAAGGGGACATGCACAGCACTTTTTGCTCACACACAGGTGTAAGCAGAACTGCAAATCTGCACAAGACTCCTATTGATCCAGCCTGCCTTCCCAAAACACAGTTACAGAGCCTTGCAAAAGGGTGCTCTCTTCACTACAGTACTCCCACAAATTACTGCTTCCCCAGTGCTTCTCTATTATGTTTACAGTTGACAGTTCGAAGGTACCTTGTGCAGTTTGTACCAACCACACTCTCTGTATAAGTTGTCAACAAATTAACTCTGATGAGAGCTGGACTGGAGCCAGCAACTCATTCCCTGCTCAAAGCAAGTCTGAACTTTCCTTCTTAAAAATAAATCAAGTACTGTGTTGGCAATACTGCCAATGTAAAAGTGAAATACTCAGCTTCAACCAGGACTCCTCCAAGATCTCTTCTCCTTTCTTGGATCATCAGGTCAGGAAGCCATTTCAGGAGAAAAATTTAGGCTCCTCTGGAACCTACTTCTTCTGGTGAAGGGAACACGACAATCCAAGCTCAACTAGCTCCACATGGTCACTGAGCACTGACATCCATGTGATGTAGAACCTGGCCTTGTTCTTCAATTTACTGAGCTTTCTCTTTTCAGCAAAATTAAAGAAAAGGAGCAGAAAACCCTACAGTTGCTAGAACTGCTACTAGCTAACAGAATGGCTTGTAGACCTCTTTGGAATTGTTTCTGTGGTCAGTGTTCACTCTGTAAAGAGCTTTCTCACACTTTGCCATGCTCATAAATGCATGAAACGCTGGCTGAACCCCAAACCCAGCAGTGCTGCTGTCAGTAAGGCATGCGTCTCCTGGAAAGTCCTTTACTGGGGATGGGAAGACACCAGGAGGACCCTGCTGCTGTGCCCACCTGTGTGATGGGTTACAAGCACAGTAGCACAGCATGGACATTTTCCCACAAGCAAGGTATGATTTTGCCAAATTAATGTGGCGAGTTTGATGGCCAATGGTATGAGATGCTGAAGGTGGGCTGCAACTCTCACACTTACCACCTGCTCATGTGAGAATACCACCGATCTGATTATTCACATGCTAAAAATAAGGGAGTTCAGTACTTTAAAGTAGTACTGATTTAGGAATTTATTTTTTTTTTTAGTGGTAGAGATAAGATCAGGATCATTATGTACCTCCAGGGCTGTAAGCAATTTCCACTTTCTTTATAAAGTCTCTCTCAGCACCACATATCACCTGATACACAACTACTCCAATGGAAGAGAGAGAAGGTGCAAGTAATCCAGGTTAGCCATTAGAAAAGCAACATACTCAGGCTCTGTTTGGAACAGAAGCTTCCTTGGGAGAAAAGATACAGGGAATGAAGATACTCTGCCCAGAAATACAAGGCAGACTTGGGAAGAGGCTCCACCTAGAACATGACCCACCAGACCACCCTGACAATAAGAGGAGAATTTGTTCAATTTCGGTGCTACTAAAAGGCAAAGAAAAATATATTGAAATACAATGTAATATTCAGCCAGACCATCTTGGCAATGCCTCTCACTCTGTTGACATACTTGGTAGCCCCAACAAAAACTAACAAGCTGCAGAAAATTGCTTCAAGGGAATCCAGTTCTTACCCATCTTTCCATCTACATCAGGCCTCCATTCCACTGGTCCCAGACACTTGTACCTTATCCTCCACTCTCAAGCATCCACCCTGTAATAACAAACGTACACAAAGGTTACAGGTTAATTTTGACATGGAGACAGAGACTGAACAGGACTAGTTTTCACAAAGCATCTCCCCACCATCACCTGGGCTGGAGGAAAGAAGAGAACCTTTTAGTTAGGAACTGAGGCCAAGAGTCTGGCCCCTCTACACATCCCAAAGATAACACACTATGAACCCAGTATCTTTATGCTTTTAAAATCTTGGAGTAAACAACTTACACTTGTGCCATAGGTCTCCTTTTGTTAAGAGCAGACCACCTTTAATACACTATACTTTTAATGTATTTTTACAGTATTTAATGTACTTTATTGTACTAACCTTAAAGCAATGCCATCTCTTTAACGCAGTACATTTTGTGGAGTCCCTATGGGATAATGTAACTTGGAGAACAGACTGACAGGAGGACATGGAAAGCCAGTCACAGAGGCAGCTTGTATCAAAGCGGAAACCTAAATTTAGGCCTTCCAAATTCCAGCCAAGGCTCCTCAAGGCTGGACCAGCTTTCCTCTGACAGCATGGGAAAAAAAAAACCTAGTCTAGGCAGCTCTCAGGAGCAATGTATGTCCCACACATCCCTCATGGCAGGCACGTCCCTATCAGCCCTTCCAGTCTCTTTCTGTTGCCAAGTGCTACTCATGGCTATGCATTAACCTGCCCCAAACCAACCCAAAAGTGGGTTCAGTTACCTGGCATCCTGCATTTAGCAGCATGTGCCCAGAAAGGGTTTGTTCATCGAGAAACTTAAGAGTGTAAACCTGAGCCTGCTGGAGTCAGTCCTGGTCACTTGTGAAAACCCTCATTTTTAGACTGAACAAAGGCATAACCCACCTACAGATAGGCACCTCTTAAACAGCAGTGTGATAGAAGCAACCAGCAAAAACAATCCACCTCAGATGACTAACAAGCATGCAGATTTCTTGGTCATAAACCTGCGTGATGGCACACATGAATGGAGACACATCTGAAGTGCTTCGCCAGACTTGCACAGGGAGAGTAAGAAAGGCATTCCTGTCCTGCAGTCACTGCAAGCAACATTGCCCCAAAGTCAATGACAGCTGTGCGTGCCAGGAGACCTACATGAATTCTGGGGTGTTACCATGCATTTGGCAGAAACAGTAGGAAAAGGCACTTTGGAAATCTCGCAGCTCAGTCAAATCAATTTGAGCACAATTACAAATCTGAACTGAAACAGGAATAATCTCAAGCACAGATTAAAATGATTTTCTGCAGCTCCAATGCCTTGGTGCTGGCAAGCAGGAGGATATTTATCCAACCTATTTTGAGAGAGACGAGCAGGAAGGGAAAGCGATAAGAAAGCCGCAGAGGCGGAGACATACATGTGCCCTAAAGTGCGTTGTTCCTTTTGCTCCTGCAGCTTCCTCTCAGCACCGTTTAGCCTAAGAGCCCATGGCTGCCGGAGACTCTGCTCTGTCCATTTTCAAGACAAAGAAGGAAGCAAAGAAGTAACCAACAGGCTTCTAAAGGTTAAAAATCCTATCTGGAGAAGGAACCAGTCAGTCCCTGCAACACTGAATCAAGAGAGAGCAGAAAAATCACCAAGAAAGCAGTGTAAAATTCCACATGATTATAACAAGCGCAGGAAGCTGTGCAAATCTCCACTGCTTTTGCTTTCCAAATTAATGCAACTCTTCCAGCAATTAAGCTGCGTGCATAGTTAGCTCCAAGGGCCACATGCAGATAGCCTGGATTAACCCTAAATTCCTGGGATAGCCCAGGTTAAAACCCCTATCAGTGTAATAGACTTTTCCAACAGCTTTGTGGAGACCTCCCAGACCTTTGCAATCCATATCTAGCTCCAAATGCATGCAGGAACAAAGCAAATGAGCCCTGGAAAAAACAGGTGACCTTTCCATCAGCAGAGCCCAACCCTGAGCTCTTCATCACCTCTGCCACAGCCAGCCCATGAGATCCCATTCCCCAGCTCTCCCTGGACAAGCCAGCCCCCACACACAGTGCAGGAAATCTCCCCAGACGAATGAGAGAAAAAGGGGGTTTCTGTTTTAGCAGATCTCTTAAATCCTGAGACTGAGCCAGCCTTCAAATTGGACTGCAAACACCGGCGATTTCCGTGGCTTCCCAAAAATACATACCAGCAGCTTCCTGTTACAGAAGGACAAATTCCTGTTTCTAGTACAAATTCTGTCATTTACATTATCTCCCTTAAAAATGGGGGGGGGGGGGGGGGGGGTGTAAAAAATAAGAGGAAAAAGAAGAAAATCCTTTTTCTACTCCGATGCACTTCAAAGCAGCATCCCTCTTCTCCTCCCACCCAGCTCCCTGATCAGAGCCTTCAAGTGCTGTCAGTTTACAACACAAACCACTGAGCATCTGACACAAAGGGCTACCACCTTGCACTCCACTGCTCCCACATCTAGTGAAACCAGCCTGTACTGTACATCTACTCTCAATCTCCACTGTCAATCTACAAGCTACTGCCCTGGTAACCCTGCTGTGTACAAACACCTCCTACCAAGCAATGAAAGTAAGAAGCTCAGCAACATGTCATCTCCTAGGGATGTTGGGATGATGCAGTACTGGTACTTCAGGTTTGTGCTGTGCGTGCAAGAGGCTTCTTCTGTGTGCTCAGGAAACTGCTGGAAGTTACTTAACCTGCAGTATAGACGCTCTCTCTCATCTAGAATGAAAGCAGATTTGATCTGATCAAGCTGAGCTCAATTCTGCAACAGAAAAGTCTTAATTTCATTATGGCTACATGGCTGCAGAGTATGAATAGCTATTTTAAAAAATAAGCCCAGCTTTTCCCTTTTCTACCCATACTCCTGGCTAGGAAGGGATTAAGTAAGACTAAATTCAAGGAGGACAACAGCAACATCTTCCCAGCTAAACATGACTCCAGCCTCTGCACATCTAACTTGCAGAAAGAAAAGCTGGGGAGAAGAGGATGGAGAAGAACAATTTTTCTCTAGGTGTCAGGAAAGACAAGAAAGTGGCTGTACGAGACTTACTGAGAGGAAGGATATAGGATGGGAGTTAGAAAACTGTCAGAAGTGCAGTGCAGCATCAAGAGCTAGAATCATCAGCAGCCTACTACTGGTCTGGAATGGGATTCACAGTATCACCTATTTCAACAAGGGCTTTTCTTACTCTACAGAAGCTCAGCATCCAACATAAAATATGGCCTCCAAGTCAGGACGTCTTGCCACTACTGCAAGCACAAGCAAGTGGCACTTTCCTCTGCGGTTTATCATCCCCAGCCTTCCAGGGAAAGCAGCACCTACTTATTCCTGCCTGAGCACCACTTAACACTTTGGTTTTAAGGTGTAGGGACACACCACTGTAAAAAAATAATAAGCCACACTTGCCCCTGAAATATGGCTCAGCTGGAAATACTCAAACTAGCATTGCTAAAATTGAGACTTTCCTTGTTTTTTCAAGCAGCAGGGAACAACATGTTGGGCTCAAAGAGTTTAACAAGCAAGAGTCAAGCGGAAAAAATCTCTCCTTTTTAAGAGTTGACCACATTAACTTTCAGCAAGTTTCCGGGAGTCCTGCCAGGGCGCTGGAGTTTTGTGTACTACAGAACTGTTAAAAATATTATTGTAAATGTTATTTTCAAAAAGCTTCAGAGGCCAGGGCTGGGGTAGTGTTAAAAACAACAGCAAAGCAAATGAGATTGTTTCAACCGTGCGAATACAAACGTGTGCATGCTGATAGCTCAAACAGCCTGCAGGCTTGGCAAAGATGGAGTCAAATGCAAAGAGAAAGCAGTTGAAACATTACAGGTTTCCTCAGATCATCTCAACCTCATCCTTACAGTTTCCCCTAGACAGTACATAATATTTGACTTTGTGCACATAGAACTTCTCTGGAAATGGGATCCATATTTCAGAGCTATACGAAGAATAGGTAAATTCTGGTGACGCTTCAGACATGCAAGACACTACTCTCATGGCATTCTCCACTCAGGTTATCCAAAGGATGCATCTCACAGGGGTAGTCAAAAAATTGCCATTTAAGACTATGCATCTATGTAGATGTGGCACTCAGGGATGTGGTTTAATGGTGGACTTGGCAGTGTTCCACCTATGGTTAGACTGGATGATCTTAAAGGTCCTTTCCAACCTAAATGATTCTGTGACTGTTTATGAGCATGCAACTGGAATGGACTTTTTGCAAACACACAGGCCAGTTTTGCAGGCATAAATGGCAAATGGGCTCAAGGAGCAAACTTCATGACCCAAGATAAGGAGGGTAAAAAAGTTTTTTGACCATACTGGAGAGGAACTTCTTGACAAGGGCAAGTAGTGACAGGACAAAGGGGAATGGCTTTAAACTAACAGAGGGGAGATTTAGATTAGATATAAGGAAGAAGCTCTTTCCTGTGAGGGTGGCAAGGCACTGGCACAGGTTGCCCAAAGAAGCTGTGGCTGCGCCATCCCTGGCAGTGTTCAAGGCCAGGTTGGATGGGGCTTTGAGCAACGTGGTCTAGTGGAAGGTGTCCCTGTCCATGCCAGGGAGGTTGGAGCTGGATGGTCTTTAATGTCCCTTCCAACCCAAACTATCCTATGATTACGCTGCTAAGCAAAAAGTGATATACATACCCTCAGCACAGCTCACGTAAGGAGCAAGCCAGTACTCTGGGATCTACAGTATTTATACAAATACTCATCAGTTGAGGTTTCTTCTCCCCGCACCCTTTGGGTGGGCACAACACCACAGAACTGCTTAATCTTTTTTACAACTTATGTTGCTGGGAGACCTGTGCTTAAAAGCCATTGTGCATGATGGAGGATACCTTTAGTCAGTGACCCAGCCAATGCAGCTGTATTCAACAGCTGCTTCTAAAGAAAAACCTCCTGATGTTCCAACACAAGGTACATAGAATAAGAGCTTTAAAACCTGCATGACTCCTGCCGTTAACTTCCATAACAGCCCTTTAAAACAGCCATTGAGATCTTAAAACCTCACCCCTCTGAACTCTTCTTCTCACAAGTGACATTCTAAATGAAATGTTGCAGACAGCATGATCCAGTAAGTTATTTTTTTTCCGTTAGTTTCTTTTCATGCTTTACAGTAATAAACCTGAAACCAAATTCAGTGAAAAAAGCAGGAATTTATACTGGCATATAAAATAGCTTTGATTTGGCATACGGATCTCAAACTTTTGGAACCCCCTAAAGCAAGGAAACAAATCAAAAGAGTTAGAAAAGATTCTTCTGTCAGCAAATTCAGACAATGGAGCCCTAGCAGGTACGAGTTAATGTTTATATATATATATATTTATTTATTTATATCCTGCTGTCTATATATAATCTTCTGTTTTTTCTATATAACAGAAGTGAAGCAAAGAAAATTTCCAGAGAACAGACACAGTCACCGCCTGTTTGGTTTTTCACTTGCAACAAGGTCTGTACAGCAGAGAATTGCCTGTACTGACCTCGCAGTTATTCCAGAGGAACTGTGTCCTCCAACACTCTGATTACACCCCAAAGGCCACCTTAGTCCTACTATACGCTGTGCCTAAATGCCAAGTTTTAAAGCAGACACTGAAGGCACAAAATCTAAAGGATCCTTATCTGCTGCAACTCGGTATGTTCCATCTCCCCAGAAGCCAGCCAAGCCAGGATTATTTAAACATACAGCCCTGCCTGCTGGGGATGGTGGTCTGCATCATTTCCCCTTTTACAGGGCAAAATCCTGTCCTCAGATAGTCATCTGTGCACTTATAAAGCAGAGAGAAACCCTGATGCAAGTTAGACAACCCTCTGATTTCAATAAGCATACCCTCCAAGTGAACACAGCAAAGGGGAAGGTCTGTCTCCATGTGCAAGATAAAAGCCAGTGCAGAAGTGTTGTACTTTCTTCCTCCTGCAGGTTTTCGTGGCCTTATTTTTCTGTTTCTCCTTGAGTAGCTGAAGACTTGGTGGGAAGGAAATTAAAACAAAACAAAAAAAAAAAGCGTATCTGGAAAAATGAGGCTTCAGGCCTCTTTCTTCCACTTCCCTGGGAAAACCAGAAGGAGCAGAAACCAAAAAGGAGCAATAGATTAAATAAAGGAGTTTCAGATTAAATATTCTTTCAGAAAAGCATTTGTCTCAGAACAGAATCTTTCCTGGAAACAGCAACTGGGAGAAAAGCATCAGTGCAGCACCGATCTGCTATCTGGCACCAGAAATGAAGTGTCTCTGTGAATGAAGCTTTACACTGAAGAGCTACAAAGCCAAAAGCTGTGCAATAGAGAATCTGGCCTGAAAAATGGCTTGGGCACCAAGGACCATGACACCCAGTTCTCCATGAGGATAATGGCAGGCAGGAACCAACCCTGCCTCTGTAGCTTTGATTTCTACGCATTACAAACTTTAGGAGTAGGTCAGCATGCTCTAACAAGGAGGTTAACACTAACCAAGCTTTGGAGCAGGAATGAGGGAGGCCTATCCATTCCTTAGGTGATCAGCAAGAGCTTATGGCAGAATCAGGGCTTTGAAGCCACTGTGCCATCTTCCATGCTCATCCCACCTTCTGACCCACTTTCTCTCACTTGCAATATCCCACTGACAGCACACGAGATACAGCCTGTATCTCCTGCAAGTTGTCCTACCAGCCTTTGTATACCACCAGTTACCCTCAGCTGCTGCACTCAATAATACCTCTCACAGCCATCCTACCGCGCAGCTTCCTCTTTAACAAGCCACAGCCTCACACCTGCAGCCTGTCTAGATTTGATTGATCACAACTCAAACTTCCTGATCGACTGTGAAGCCAAGGGCTAAGAACTAATTGACCACTTTCTGCTCTCTCAGCAGCTACCTGCTTATTTTGCTCATAAAAAAAGCATAAGAAAGCATGAGCTCTACAACACATGGGGAGATCAGGCCCCCAAGAGCCACTGTAGAATCTGTAAGGTCCTTTTCTTGTTCATGGCACTTCTATTCAATTCTAGATGGAGATTAGACCTGGAGGAAGAAGCAGAGCTCAGCAAATGCTTGGTGGCAAGCAAAGATTAGAAGACATGCAGTGGCTTTGGGCAGAAGGACCATGCTTCTGTAAAGCCCCAGGACACTGCTGTTTCCAGAAGTTGCTGGCTTATGCATGCTGTCAGTGGGGTGGGGATGGGGTTATGAAACAGAAACACTTTGGTCAGCTTTCACATAAGTTCTGTTCTCCTTGACCTCTTGACTTGTAGCATCACATGAACTCAAGTGCACTTGCCTTCATGTGTGACTACACATGACAAAAAATGAGCCATCAACAGTGCAGGAACCAGACTGGGCAGCACACAGCCATATGCTGATGCAACCTTACAGGTCTGCCTAGGACCTCCTAGGCTTATTCAGGCTCTCCTGCCAGCCCTTCACCATCCAATTTTCACACAGCTGTGTCTCTGCATAGCTGTGCCTCTACCACACACAAGGCAGCTTCTTCCAGAGAAGCAACCTCTAGTTGCCCAAACTGCAATGCCTACAGACGTCATGGAATTGTGACCTGCTCCCCCAGTGCAAGGCAGCAGGGCATGGCTGCTGCACTGACTCTCCTTCATTCTCCAAGCCCAGTGGAGGGAAGAAAAGATGAGGAAACTGAGGAAAAGGCATATCTTGCCTCTACATCAGCTTAGGGCACTGCAGAGTGTAAGGCTGAGGGCATGACAGCTCACCAAGGCCACCAGTAGTCTGCAAGGGAGGCAGTGATGAGTAATTTCCTCTCCTGCGGCATCCAGCCTGGTGCTGTGCAATGGAAAGTCACAGGCAGCAGAAAGCTGTGGGCCTTTTCAGCCATCTCAAAAGGAAGTATGGCCTGAAGACTTTGAGAAGAGAAGCCCATCACCCTCCGGAGACCATGGACCAACCCTGAAATGTCAAGGCAGCCACATAACACCTCTGAACTGGAAGACTAGCTGCTCAGCTGCTCCAAAATCAGGACACTTATTATTTCACAGTGGGGAAACAGTCAGCTACTTTTAGAAAAAAGCTCTGGAGAAATACAATTCAACTCAATATTGACTCCCACAGCTCCATTACAGACAGACGGAATTAATTCCCAAGATGGAAAGAAACATATGCCTGCATATCAAAACAAAATACAGAAGCCTCTGCAGTTCTTCAGCTGCATTTCAATGGAAACCAGAAGGCTGTCACGATGGGAAGATTTCAGTTTTCTAATTAATCCTCCCTGCTGAGCATTTAATGCCACTAATTGATGAGGAGAGGCTGTGTCCAGACACCATTTGCAATTGCTTTTTACATCTTTAGACCAAGTTCTCTCTAAATTAAATAATAATAAGGCAGATTTGCTCCCTGCATGCCCTTCTCCAGCTCCCTCCTCCCTGGAAGATGTCTGCTTGAAGGAAGGGAGGCAAAGCCCATGTCAGAGCTCACTTACAAGTGTTGGAAGTTTTCCTGGGAAACGTCATCTGCAATACTGTCACTTCCACAGAACATGCCAAGAGAAAGACCACTGGTGCCAGGGACAGTGTCTGTACCATGAAACACCCAGCCCCTAACCTTCATGGATCTAGGGAATAGCTTCTCCCAGTTCAACAGAGCAATTGCTTAGCAGTGTCCCATAACACCTCCAGAAAACTATACAAAATGCACCAGAATGTCAGGAAACAGGTCATCACACCCCACACACAGTGCCAGCACCAGCAAAAACATCTCACTGATGGCAGAGCAGGTTTGGTTGCTCACCTGCACCACAGAACAGTCCTGGTTCCTAACCCTAAATATTCATCTCACACTGATACTGACTAGGAGACATCTCTGGAGCCAGCAGAGAGACCCTAAATGCAAAAGCCAATGCATTCTCAACATGAGAAGGCAGTTCAGCACATGTCTGGGTATGAAATTTCTGCTTCCACCCCCTACCTGTGTTGAGCACATGCCCTAGCCCTTCCCTGAATTAGTTAAATACAGAATCTGTTCCTTTATAGTCAACACTCAGCAATTCCAATCTGGGAGATGCTGAGTGCTCCGAGCTGCGAATGAGACTGGGGAGTGAGAAAGGGAAAAAAAAAATACATGTGCATGAGGCTGTGCTATGGTTACTGAGGAATAATAAATGAAGCAGTGTTGATGGTCCCCAAGCTCTGCCCTGAAACTCTAGCACTGATCTGTTTGTCATAGCAATAGCATTTCCACCTGCACCTTTCTGACACCTCCTCTGGGAGTCCTCACGCACACCACTGTCATAGATCATGGAGCCCAGACCAGCTGTGCAGATGTCTAGCTGGCTGACCTCTCCTTACCAAAATGCTTCTGATTTTTTCTTCCCCCCTATTAATATTAGTTTTCAAACCACCTACTCCATCATAAAGTAAAATTAGCTTATTCCTAGAGCATTAAAAAAAAAAAAAAAAAGACAAGCTTAAGCTGATGCCTGCACAAAGTGAGTCCCAGCAAGTCAATGGGAAGGCTCCAAGCATGCGAAGAATGTTGAGTCTAGAGCTTTTGGCCCCTTTTCTACAAGATCCTGTTGCTGCAAGCAACGTGTGCACGTGCAAGTCAAGTCACGCACGTGCAGAGTCCCTCACCTGCGCAGGCTGGCTGCTACGCTTCCATAGTACCCAGAGTAAACTACTCCTGTCTGCCCAACAGCCTGTTAATAAACACACACTAGGGAGAAACACTGCACGCCAGCAGGGAGGTGGACAAAATGATCTAAGAGGACCTTTTCCATCTCTTAACTTTTATGCTTAGTCACAGGATAAATATCTCCCACGTTGTAGAGAAACATGCTGGCTTTGCTTGCCTGCTTATGTTGGGAAAGCATTGCCCTCTGAAGACATCCCATTTTACAGCTGCTATAGGACTTACCCAGGGAGAGTTAAGCAAAGGATAACTTGCATTTTCCTGGCTTTTGGCTTCACTGAGCTCAGGGGCACCCAAGTGAGGCCTGTAATTCCTGTCCCAGCAGCCACAAGCAGTGCAGAAACCTCATTTCTGTATTATCAAAGCACTTGTGTTTCTCTAAGCACTCAAGCCTGATCCTGTCCAATGTGGAGAGGCACTCAAGTTACTTTTGCAGAAAGCAGGTTGGCAAGAAAACAAACAGCAAGCATCCCCTCCATCAACCAGCCAGGCCAAGCCTCCTGTGACCTTCTGTCAGAAAATAGCTCAAAAAACCCAATCCCAACCACCTCAGAAAGGGAAACACAAGGACCCAAAGAGTTTGGGGAGAAGAGTACGCAGTACAGTTTAGATAGGACTTTTTACATTACAATTTGCACTGGCACTGATTCATGCCACTAGCAGCAGCAAGGCCCTCTTAGTTTTAAAATGCAAAGAAAGGTCCAGCAGCAGCATTACTCGAGCATCTCCAAAGCATGTCCAAGCAAATCATGCACCAATATGCAAGGCTTCTGCAAGAGACTATATTCACATGTAATCCAAAGAGCATCTGAGAGCTGCAGGATCACGGATCTGCAAGTTTCGCCATGTAACAAATTACACCTTCTATCATATGAACTATAAAATAATCCACACACCATAAGACAAGCCAAAAGCCACACAATCTAGATCTCTTACAAGACAGACATCAAGGGATGAGGAAGTAATGCTGAAAGGGGAGTCAGGAAGTTTTGCTTCATTTCAGTTCAGCTGCTGGACCACGGGATGACCCTGAGCATTGCCAGTTCTCACAGGAATCAGTGTTTTTCATGAGCACCCAATTCCTAGAGTCACATGATTACATCAGAATCCATACTTCCTTCTTTTTTTGTTAAAAAAAAGTACTTGTAGACGTCAATAAAAACTGAGGACATTAACGTTTCATGAAGTTTGAAATGCTCAAAGAGGAATTGAAAAAAATATTTCAAACAAATAAATCACTATTTCAAACTTTCTTTTTTTTTTTTTTGAGGAAACAATGTGATCCAGGATTCTTTTCCCCCTCAACACTATACACTGGAAAGCTTAGACTGGGCAAGGAATGACTTAATTTGAGGGCATCTCCATATCACCATCTGCAAGTTACAAATGAGAAAATACAGCTTTCATAGCAACACCTGCCTAGAAACTAGGCAGCCCCTTTTAGGAACCCCACTGCTGGCCTCTCTAGTCAAAAGAGCATTATGCATTGGGGGATGATATGAAGGCACAGCAGTTACAAAAGTTAAAATGAATAATACAGAAGAACAGCATTCCAAATTTTCCTTCCACTTATACCCAGCATCAAGCAGGGTGAATTCAGCTATGCCAGCTCATCTGCTGGCATCCTCTGCTCACCAGAACTACTGGATTTGTAGCCACTGGTAGGTCTCACCCGGCAGAAATACTACCTTACTTATGTACTTGTGTACTTACCTACTTACTTAGATGGTAGTAACTAGTCTGTAAATAAGGCCTTGACCTTCTGAAGAAGCCTTAGCTGGCTCTCACAGAGCTCATCCTGTGCTGCTGCTGAGCCCTGGGGCAGTGCTTCAGCCTACTGTGCCCGCCACCACAGCACTGCAGGCACATGGGCTGCAGCTAGCCACCACTGAAGGGTAATAAACTTCAGCTCGCACCCAAATATCCATGAGCACCATGAAGACAAGACTGCAGGTCACATTTATTTCCTTTTTTTTTTGCACTGAAGAAAGCTATTAAGATCTACAAGACTTTGATCTAGGGTGTGCTATGCTAGGCATGCTATCCATGGAAAAGGGGGGTAAACACAAGTCTTCCAATTAAATCAGACTCCTAGAATGGTTTGGGTTGGAAGGGACCTTACAGATCTCTAGTTCCAATCCCTGGCCACAGGCAGGGACACCTTCCACTAGACCAGGCTGCTCCAACCCCTGTCAAACCCCATCTTGAACACTGCCAAGGTTGGGGCAGCCACAGCTTCTCCAGTGGTCATTAAACTGGCTATTCAGCCATTAAACCCATGGTCTTTACCCACTCTGCCCAAAGCTAAGATGCAGGGAAGTTCAGAGGAGAAAGAGGAGAACAGGAAAGACTGGGAAAACATGGCACACACAGCCACTTCAGGTGCGGGGTGCATACAGAGGCAGCAACCCCAGAGACAAGCCCAGGAAGTAGCATCCATCACCACAACTTGAGCTCAGCCATGCCATTCCTCGAGCAGGAAGGATTTGCTTTCATCAGCTGTGCAGGCAGAGGCGACGTCAAGTCAGCTGTTCCTGCCTTGCAGGACGCAGAGAGGGGCAATAAAAAGAAGCCTTGCTGTTCTCACTGGCAAATGTTCCTGGGTTTCTGTATTACCTCATCTTTGAAGTTACAAGGAAGAGAGCACAAACCTGTTCAGTCACATTGTTCCCACTCACCCCTGGCCAACAGCCGGGTCATTATACTTCTGTGTTCCTGCTGTTCCCAGGATAGATCTGCTGCCCCTCTGCAGACCCTGGGCAGCTCTAACCCATTCCCGCAGCACACCAGGACATGCTTCTGGCTGCCCCAGCTGCAGAACTTAACCATGGCCGAGCACTGGCAGAGAACATGCACAGCACAAGAGGTCAGTCCGCATCTATTAAATTCCAGAACTCAGCTCACACTGCTGCATGCAGTGTTTAACTAGCCTAACCCTCGCTCCTACCACCACCTGCAAAGCACGGGCACACTAAATCCACCACTCCACGTATCTGCCTCTTCAAACAATTACCTTCTGCCTGCCAAGGATTTCCACTCCCTTCTCTGTGCCTGATCTCAGGTGCCTCTAAAAGGTGACAAGCCTTGGGAAAGATAACTGCTGAGGCTGCTGTGACCTGGCTGCAGGGGTCCTCCTGCTAGCCGAAGTTATCGCGCAACTATCGCTGCTCTGGTTCTCCTCAAGGATGTGAGTGCTGCTGCCTTCAGACTGCACAGACAAAACCACAAAGTGAATCCAATGTCTACAAACAAATATGATTTTTTTTTTAATTACAAGAATATCAGATTGGCCAAACTCTAAACCACCTCTTGCTAATACTCTGGTTCTGTAGTGATGCTGCAAGGCAGAGTCCTCTACCTGAGCAAACAATAACCACAAGAAAAAAAAAAAGGATGCAATTATGGTTTCATTTTCAGAAATCTCTACACCTCCTTCTCCTTCCCCAGAAGGATTTTCTTTAAAAGCAAAATACTACCCATAATTTTTTATATCCAAGAGGAAAAACACAGCGTACAGTTCTGCAATGCTATTAGCACCTTTCCCCTTTTAACAGCAAAAGAGACACGGTACAAAAGCTAAACAGATGTGGAAGTTACAGAGTTTGGGGTTCCCCCCCCCTTTTTTTTCAAATGAATTAAGTTAGACGAGCTTAAAAAAAAAAAAAAATAATCACACATACAAAGAAATGAGTTTGGAAATCCCCCTCCCTCCACCCCCGCTGCTATTTGCTAAAGAAACCAGATGCACAAACCCAGCCAAAAAATGATCTCAGTCATTCTTAAGAGAGCCTACAGTGGATTTTCATGAGTCATGGAAAGCAACAACTTGTTGCTTTGGTAATGCTAGGTAAGCAACTGGTCACCCATCCACAACCAGACTTTCAGCAGTAAGTCAGAGAGCAGACCATTTCTTGACAGATTGTGTCAGACAGCCCCAAAATAAAGCTTACCTCGCAGGAGGTTTTAGAGGTCATGCCACAAAGCATGACCTATAACAGCATTTAGCAAAGCACTCAGCAGACAGGATGCCCCATCATCCTGATCCCTGCATGCCGGGGGTTCCACCTCCTAGTCCATGCTCTCAGAGCAGGCAGACATCCCTGCTATGGGCAGCAAATAGAGGGAAGCAACAGAGGGAGGCAGGGGTTAGCAAGAAGTCAAATCCCTTACCCACACTCTCCCCAAGAGACAGGGCAGACAGGAAACCTGCTGCCCGCCAGCCCAAAAAGTTAACACTGGTGCAAGCAAGCTTGTAGCAAGAACTGCAGGATGCTTCACCCACCCAACCCCTTCCAACCATTCCAGCACATACACTCAGAACTTGATGCATATATGCACACAGGCACACATAAGATATAATGAAGCTTTCATCATCCCTGACCAAATTGCTTGCTCTTATTTCCTAAAGACTGCAAGCTAATAACCAGGATGCCAACCTGCAGCTACGCAGAACACTGATGTGTCTACCACCACCTCAAGACTTGCACAATAAACATACATGCAACTTACCAAAGCACTGCAAAGGGAGAAGCAGGCTTTTGAAATGTGTATTTTTTATATATCTATATTCCATTTCCCTACCATCCTCTTTGGGCGAGGGTGACTCCTGCAGGGGCATCACTCAAAGCCCTCAGTGACACTCCATGAAGATGCTGGCATTCCATAAGGCAGCCTAAAATCCTTCAACCATACATGTCCAAGGCACACATCTGAAATCTAGCCCAAGAGGGGTCACAGAGGTGGGAGGTTCCTTTTGTAGCAAGGAGAGACCCTTTCCAACACATCCTATGCTCTTCTACAAACACCTCCCACTTTCATCACCTCTTGGTGACTCCTACAGCAAACACACAGCCACTGCTGCCTGAGAAGCTCCACAGAGGTAAGACACCAAACTGCACCTTGCTGGCAATGCACAGCATAAAAGGCAAATCAGCTTCACATGTAATGATGAACCAGGTACTGAAGCCTTGGTCTATCTTATCCAAACCCCCAACAGCTCTGGGACTCTGTGGTGGTCTAGGATGAAAGCACAACGTGCCACATCACCTCCCTGGGACAGCCCAACTGGCTTCCTGAGAGGGAAGTTCTCCAGCACAGGATTTCCTGGACATAAGACTAAGACTGGAACTAGCTCATCCCCAGCTTTCCCTCCAGAGATGAAGACAGTTGCAATCTTCAGTACCTTTTGTGTGTGGTTCAGAAGCTGATTGTTTGTCCTCACCTCCTATAACACAAGCTGCAAATAGAAAACACACACCCTCACCCCTTACAGCCCCATTCTGAAGCCAACCAGGCATGCACCAGATGTTAGTCACACCAGTAATGCTGCAGGTGAAGCTGCTGAAATAGTGTGATGATTAAACATCCCTCTTTTTCTTGAGTCATCAGCCAGGAAACAGTGACACACATCATGCACATCTTTAGCACTGCAGAATCTTGGGGAGAGCATCGTGGAGAGCCTCAGCGAGCACCCCCACTCCAAACAAAAATAGGCAAGAGCAGGCATGATTCCTCAAATCCTTTGTGCTCAGGAGATCATTTCCACCAATGAAGTGATGCCAGACCCATCTTCAGACAGAGACCATCATCAGGGTATGCAGGAAAAAACATAGCTGCCCTTTCATCAGGGCCACCCATGACTCAAGTCAGCATCCAGGAACACTTCCTATTTCCCCAGTGATACAGCCAAAAGTAAGCATATCCCAAGGGGAATAAGCAGATCCTTGCAGCCACCAAAGCCAACATGACCATTCCTAGCAGAAAACCGAAGATGAGGAGCAGGAGAGAGCACCAGGCTGTGTGGACCTTCATCCAGGCAGCCCTGATGGTCCCCTCCCAGCCTCAACACACAGAAGGTTGTGACAAGAGACATCAGCAGGGCTTCCTCTGGCTGCCACCATCACAGCAGCAGCTCCTGGGGGTTAGCAGGACCTCAAAGGCAGTTCTCCAATGCAGACCCAAGAAATAAGCATGACAGGACCTGCCCCATCATGATTCTTCCAAGGCACTGTAATTGGCCCCCTGCAGCCACAAGTCAGAAGCAATTCACAGGAAGAGCAGTAAAACACCTTTCCCTAACCATTTCCCTCTAGCAAAGTGGCACAGCTTGGGAGCAACTTGCATTCACCCTGCCACTGGGCTTGTCCCAGGCAGCAACAGCCTTTAGAGCCAGACCTTGAACCTTTCAATAAAGCCAGTGATGTAATAAACTAAGCACAGTTCAGTGCAGTCTCTGTTTATCTCTTTATTTGCCACCAGCACCATCCAAAGAGAAATAACTGAAATATCTTGCATATTTCTCTAATGACTCTTGCTACTCTGCTAGCACCCAGACCAAGGGACTAAGACAAAGGAGCAACAAATGCATTCCACCAGTTTATTAACTGGGTGCTCAGGTTTCCCAAAAGCCACTCTCCAAGCATGAAGCCAACAGAAGGATTGCAGCAGAGGGATCACTGCTGTAGTTCTGGCCTGAAAGGCAAATAGGCTGCCGCATGAGCGCCTTGCATCAGCAAGGAAAGCTCTCCTGGTATCATTACTGAAGGATGTTTTATCATTTCAGCAACCCAAGCCCTGCTCCACAGCTCCACCCTACATCAATGCACTGCCCAACCTCAACAGAAGTAAGCCCAAATCTCTGATTTCCAAATAGTGGTTATTCATCACACTCCTGGGCTACTCAGCCCACACACCTCCCTTCAACCACCCACTTCCACAGTGACAGAATTATTTCTGCTGCAGATACCAAGCTGAGTTATCAACCCATCACTTATAGATAACACTATCAGACACCCTTTGCGATTACACTGCACTGATCCAGCATGCAAGAGAGGGACAGTCCCCCCAAGAGCACTCCTCAGGTAGTGGCAGAGAGAAAAGGTGAGAGGCTGAAAGGAAGGGTGTATTTAAACCGGGGTTTCTGTGCATGCTCACACACCTTTCCTCCAGTTCACCTTCACCACCAGCTGTTACAGGCCTCACCTTACACTTTCTCCCCAAGCCATTTTCCACAACCAAGTCTTGCTTATCACAGCCCTGAGGCTGCCCAGAACAGGGGTATGCCCCAACCCTTTTACTCAGGTCAGAGGCAGTATTTTCTCATTACTGAGAGCTGGCAAGACATGCCCATCGCCCTGTGTCCACCACCCTTCTGCAGGACCCTCATGCCCTGGGATGCAACCTTGCAGAGCAAAAGGTGCAAACAGTCCACTATGAAGAGATAAAGTATCTGCATGATTCTTTTTTATCATGGAGGGCACTGCACTATTTGCAGTTTACAACCAAATTATAATGATCTCTCTGATGCTCAACCAAAAAAAACCAAAGAGGCTGTAGCACAAAAGCACTAAGCAATCCTAGTAATCTACCATCCTCATCATGAAGGACTTCCATGTACAGATATAGAATAGTTCAGTTGGAAGGGACCTACAACCATCGTATAGTCCAACTGCCTGACAACTTCAGGACTGAAGGACAAGGACAACCTCAACCAGGACAGACCTCAACAGGTACCCCAAAGAAGCAGTCCCTTCATCTGAACCAGAGCTCGTAGCACAACACAGGGCTCACTTCTGCACATGACATTTGGGCTAACAACCATGTGCAAAGTTTTCAGCACTCCCTTGGTAATTTGTGGCCACTTGGAAGCCAGAAACACTTTCATGTGGGCAAGACAAACACAATCACTCCAGGACAGCCCTATAACAGTGCAAGAGAACTCAAAGCATTGCAGAGGCCACCAACACCCTTCAGCAGTGTTGGATTTAAGACATTCTTGCTTCCTTCGCAAAGACTTCTTATCTCACCAGTTTTGCTCCCAAAGCAATTGTACAGCCTTTTTTCCTCTGAACCACCTAGCTATCAATCAGGTATTTAGCACACAAACTCCCGGTTTGTGTGCTAAAACCTCCATAGCAGGTTTGCAGAGCACCTCTAACCCACCCACCCAGAGCTATTTTTTCAAGCAATTTGGTGTTTAATCACAACCTGAACACTCAACCCACCCTCCCAGCCCTCCGAGGACCTGGCCCACACACATGCTGTTTACACTGCAGCCCACACAGTAGCTTGGCCAGCTCCTTCCAGGATCTAGCCCTCACTGCTGGGCATGGCATGCAGCGCACGTTGACAACTGGACTTTGTCCTGTTCAGTTCCATGGTGCTGAGCCAAACGCTGGCTCAGCTCCACCCTGAGTTTCATTGCTGTTGTGACTCGTTCTCCCTGGGCTGCCCCGGATCAGCTTGCAGAATGGAGAGTGTAAAATTAGAGGAGCTTTCAGGGAAGTGACGATGAGTTCTGCATAAAATGGTGGCCAACTTGGGTTTAACACAGGAGAAATTAACAGGCTCCAGCTCAGCACTTCAAAGTCCCTTGGTCCCCACTAACATCTATATTAGATCTTCCGGGGTAGGAAAAAGTGTTGAGAGAACACTCTGGGAGCTGAATCCCCCTCTTTTAGGGGGGGACAGGTACACATTTCACCCTTGACTTCTAAACCCCCAGAAAGCCGGGTCAACCCCTTAGGGTAGCCCTCACACACGTCCCAAGTGCTCTGGGAACAGAAGCTGGCACCCAAGAGCAGACACAGCAATGACACACTACAACACATCCCCACCCCAAGTCGCACAGACAGGGAAGTAGTTGAAGAGCTGCGAGCAGCCACCATAGGACTCAGCCATGAACTTACACCCCCATCTTGCTGAACCCTTCCATAACAACCACAGCAGCACCAGGCAAGCTGGCTTTAGGCCAGACTCTTCCACAGGTCCCCACCACGGGCCATACTAATGCTGCATCTTCTGTCATCCCTGGCTCAGTATGGCTGCAAGCCCCACGGCTCCAGTAAAAGCTCCTGGAGCAACAGCCCCAGTGCTGAAACAAAGCACGGAGCCACATAGCCGCAGCCTGCAGCCTCAAAACTCTTTGCTAACCCCACTGCAGCGTTCTCCCCTTCCTCTCCATTCCTGTGCAACTGGTTTTCTGCAGGGAATAGCTCCCCAATTGCTTTGAAGAGGAAGGCATCAACTTAAAGATCTTTGCTTTCAATTTACTGTGTCATTAAAGATGAACTGAGACTGATTTGAGTTGGATACTAGTGGCATTTTAGTGACTAATGGGAAGATTACTTGGCCAGACCAGATGAGAACTGCAGGGACAGACAGAAAACAAACAAAAATGCCAATGTACCCATGCTCACACGTGCCCACCCACACCTACACAGACAGAAACCATTCATCTTATCCATCTGATGCTCACCACAGCATTCACCACATCACACAAAGGCTGCATGGGGTATGGGCAAGCTCATGGAGACACCATGTTTCAGGCAACAACTGAGACAACATTCACCATCTCTGCGTCTCACATAGCACTCTGCAAAGGCAGAAAAGGTGCCAGGAAGAAACATGGTCCTGATTTAGCATGCATAGGGAACTGCTCCCCACAGGGACTCACCAAAAACACATGGTCACCCATTTCTCCTTGTGGAGCTTAAACAGAAAAATAAATACAGTCTGAGGATTGAGGGTGACCCCTCCAGGTTCAGGATCAGTGGGGCCATTTATAGCCTTTCTAAAAAGAGTCTGAGGAAATAAAAAAAAAAAAATAGTAAGTTTAATTCCATATTCTGCTTCATATGGCTCTGTATTGCATTTTCCATCTCCCTGGTGCACAGCTGACATTTGCACATTGCACTTGCCTGCACGATGTGCAGAGAAGGGAGTGGAAGTGACTGAGCCTGGCTGTCTCTTGCTACTGCCAAGCATCAGCCCCATCACCTGCAGCTCCCTGCCGTGGGAGCCAGGCTGCAAAGGGCTTGGCCACCTCCCAGGAAAGCCTGGCATGTGATATGCATGTCCCCCTCCTGTAATGGATGTCAGGATCTAACAGAGTCCAGAGGTTTGTAGAGAGAAAAAACATGCTTCCTTAGAGCGGATGAAATGTACAGGCTGAGCTGTAGCTGAATCTCTTTTGCCTTTTCTTTCAGATGATCTCCTCAATTAGGAGAGCCAAGGCAAGCTCAGAGCAATTGCTCCCTCCTGATTCTCAGCTCTGAGGTTTGCTGCTTCTACGTGCAGACAGATGTGTACGCTCGAAAGCCAGCCTGCATTCACAGAGCAGTCTAATAAAAGATATCCCTCCTAACAGCAAACCCTGACTCACTTCCCTCTCGCCTCTACCAGCAGGTCTCCAATGGCAGAGCAAGATCAACCAGAACAGAAGATCCTGCCAGCTTTCACTCTGGTTCCCACGTCCATCTGGGAGAGCAGGGCTGGAAGCACATCACCTTCCGTGCTACAGCAGCACACTCTGTCCCGTTACTCTGCCATGGAGCTAGACACACTGTGTGATCCTCACCAGCATCTTCCCGATGGGAAACTTCAGGAAACACAGAGTTCAAGCTGCATACTCGCACAACCAAGCAAGGTTTTGGAAGGGATGGAGAGAGGACCATACTCCTCCAGCTGCCACAGCTGATGGGTCTTTGTGATGCAGTCTCCCCATCCTGGATGAAAACCCAGACTACATCTCTCTGTATGAGCACACTTTCCTCACAGGCTCCAACAGCCTCCAAAATAAGAAACCCATCACCCACCTGCACACACTCTCAGGGCAGAGCTGTGGGGTTCTGATGAAGATTTAAGACCCATGGAAAAAATTGCTGCACCAAAACTCACTTAAGAGAAGGAAAGCATAAAAGATCCTTTAAATGCACATCCCACCAGGCTGGCAGCCCAATCCAGACTCGCGTCCTGCCTCCAACAGAGGAGCTTTTAGAAGCTATAAAGCCTTCCCAGGGAAAAGGCTGCACCCAGCCACAGAGGTGTGCTTCAAAACTGCAGGAGCCCCAGGAAACCTTGAGCTCCTGTTTATCACTAATGCCAAATTAGGGGTTCTGGAAACAGGACTATTTGGCACAGTTATCACAAGACACAGGTAGTCACGAGCAAGTGCCCAAACGCAGCCAATCTCCTGCACACCTGAAGAACAGCTCCCAGGAGCTGCAATCCAGGCGCAAATCCTGCGTGGAGCTACATCAAACTGCACGTGAAAGAGTGGAAATAAATTCACGTGGTGCCACAGAACTTCCCCAAACTGCTCACACCAAAGCAGCAAAACAGCTTGACCCTGGATATCCCCAGGATCACTTAAATGCTGCACAAATCCCAAGCCTTCAAAACCCAAAAGAGCCCTGTGTTCTAAGTCCACGCACCGGCAATGCATGCAGACCCTGCAAGGAGCCAGGAGCGGATCTACTTCCAGTAACCACGGGATTACAAGACAGGAATTGAAGAGGAGGATGAAAGCAGCAGCCGAGGGTGAAACCGCTCTCCCGGCTGTGTCGGGCCAGCAAGAGCTGAGCTTGGCCGCCGTCGGGCCCTGGCGAAAAGCCGCCGCCGCACACCCACTGGTGCTGGCACACCGCTCCCACCTCCGCTATGCTCCTCTCTTCCCGTCGGGCGCAGAGGGCTGAGGTTTGGTGCCGGCAGAGAATGAATCCTCCCGGAGCATCAGCCTGACTCACGGCAGAGCTCCCCACGATAGCCCCTCATTCCATCCAGGTGGAAATGCAGCTTCCCAGCTCCGCCAGCCGGCCCGGCCACTCATGCCATGCGGGTACCGGCTTCCATTGCCCGCCACAGAGCCTTTCTCCCCGCCGCTTATCCAATCCCCAACACTCAGTGCAAGCTGTGCAGGGGGGACTTGGCTCAGGATAAGGACAGAGAGTGAAAGTTAGGCATTCCCACAGCTCCCTGGCACGGTCATGCTGCTTCCCACAGAGGCAAGACCCAAGTGACTGCAGCCAGCCACACACCGACGCGCTCAACAGTCCAACGCACCCCGAAACCGGGATCTATCATCAGCGGCAGCCGGGACAGGCTTCCAGGTACGCTCATAGCACAGGGCAACAAATACTGGGGAAAACAGTCACCCGAGTGCGCTACCAGGAGGCGAGGTCTGTGCTGGGAAAGGTCAGTGCCCCAAGGGGAGGCCGGTACTGCCCGAGCTCCGCACCCCAAACACACCATCCCCCGCCACGACAAGCCCCTGCTTATCCCCCCTCCACGGCTTCCCAAGCCCAGCCGAGCCACCTGCCCGCAGGGACGAGCCCCGCTTGCAAGACTTAGACGGAGAAGAAGAAAAAGCGACCGAAGCCATGACCCGGCTGCAAAACTATGGGTCACCGCTGAGAAAAACACAATTAAAAACAAACTGAAAGAGCGAAACGTACCCGCAGCGGGTGTAAGGACGGACCGACCGCCGAGCGCCCCGTCCCCTGCCGTGAGGAGCGGAGGGACTTACCGGACCGGCGGCGCGGCTACCCGCGGAAGGGCATGTCCCGCGGATCGGAGCAACTCAGTTACCGCGGATCGGATCGGCTCCGCTCGGGTAGGCTCCGATCCGCTCGGCTCAACTCAGCGTGGCCACAGCAGCGCGATGCGGGGCGGTGCACAAAAGCGGGAGGAAGCGGTGACGCGCGGCGCCGCCGCTGCCAATAGGACGGTGAGGAGGGCCTGGGCTGGCTCCGCCCGCACGGAGCGAACGAGCGGTCCGAGCAGCGGTACCGCGCCACTGGGGGGCGCCACCGCTGCGGGGCCCTCTGGAATGGGGGTGGTGGGACCCAGATGTCCCACACGGGGTTAACTTCGTGATGGGAAACGGTGCTGAGACCCCCTAACCCCGGGAGATGGGGCTTCAGGGGTTGAAAGCCTTGGAGAAGCTGGAGAAACCTTCCCCCAGCAGAGCCTTCTGCAGTGTCTGCGCAGCCAGGATGCGAAGGTGGAGTGAAGGGGTTGCATGATAATGACTTGGTTGGTTTGGGTTTGCCACTTCTGGGGGGAACTGAAGCAGAAGTGAGATAGATTAAAGCCAAAGGGAGGGGGAGGCTCTGGGCTGTCAGAGCCTGCTCACCAGAGCACCTCAGGGCTCTGTGGGCAGATCTCTGGGAGGTAAAGCAGCCTCTGGGCTGCCCAGTTTACACCCACCTGTC
The DNA here is from genome assembly GCF_034315485.1 of Pezoporus occidentalis. Taxonomy (NCBI): domain Eukaryota; kingdom Metazoa; phylum Chordata; class Aves; order Psittaciformes; family Psittacidae; genus Pezoporus; species Pezoporus occidentalis. Next base: position 1,442,394 of record NW_026914180.1, read on the forward strand.
ACAGAATCACAGAATGGTTTGGGTTGGAAGGGACCTTTCAGATTATCCAATTCCAACCCCCTGCCACGGGCAGGGGCACCCTCCACTAGACCAGGTTGCACCAAGTCCCATCCTACCTGGCCTTGAACACTGCCAGGGATGGGGCAGCCACAGCTTCTCTGGGCAACCTGTGGCAGAGCCTCACCACTCTCACAGGGAAGAGCTTCTTCCTAATGTCTAATCTAAATCTTCCTTCTTTCAGTTTAAAGCCATTCCCCCTTGTTCCATCACTACAGGCCCTTGTAAAAAGCCCCTCTCCAGCTTTCTTGTTGGCCCCTTTAGGCACTGGAAGCTGCTTTAAGGTCTTCCTGGAGCCTTCTCTGAACAAGCCCAGCTCTCTCAGCCTGTCTCCAGAGCAGGGGTGCTCCATCCCTCGGAGCATCTCTGTGGCTCCTCTGGAGATACTCTGACAGGGCCACATCCTCTCCTGTGTGTCCAAGTCCTTTTGGGCTTGACTCTCCATACGGGGAGAGCTGACAGTGCAGTAAAAGCAAAACTGACCCCTGAGCAAAGGGCCATCAAGAGCCCTGTGCCTGAAAAGCAGGCTGAAATGGGACCTATGTTTTGTACCAGGTATCACTCAGACTGGTGGGAAAGAGAGAAAACTCATGCAGACAATGGAAAATGTAAGTGAGACTATTTCTGTGAGTATTTCCTGGTTTCCCCATTTACTAAATGTGTTGTGGAGAGGAACAGGAACAGCCAGTTCAAGATTTGGGGGAGGTGGGAGGGGGAGAGAAAATTGTGCAGAATCCTAAATCCAGACCCATTCTCCTCAAGTTTTTCAGGACTTGCTGCTGCAAGAAAGTTTGAGCCATTGCCCATAAAGGCAATAGAAACCCCAGTCAGGGACCCCTCCTGAGAGATTCAGATCTCACATCCTCATATACAATCGCGTGACCTATTAATAAAATCCATAGAAACCAATTCTGTATATACCAAATAACAGCAGATGGCTCCAGCCCAAACCGCTCCGGGTTCCCTCACTCCATAAATGATTTTTCCTAGGGCCAGCCGCGATCTTGATGTAATTGAATAGGTTTCACCCTTTTCTTTCTCCCTCCCCCTCCCCAGAATATTTGTGCAGCTTACAGAGAGACATCCAGGGGGACTGAGCTGTTGCTGGAAGGAACTTCTGACTCCAGCTTGCCTCATCCGTTAGGGAAGCAGCATAAGTCTATCCTAAGCCACCTGGCTTTGGGAAGGAGATTGCCTTTCTCTGCACCTTCCCTCTAACTCTTAACAGCTTTTAATAAAATCCTGGTAACTTGGCACATTCGAAATGCTTTGGCTGCTGCCCATCAGGGATGTATGTAATGAATTCTTGTGCTGCAGATGCCTTTCTAAAATAAAGCGTATGTGTTTACCTTGGGAACCAGGCACAGGACCCCAGGGCTTCAGGTTCAAGTATCATAAAGCGCTAAGAGACAAGCAGCTCCTTTAAACCTGCTGGGTTTAATGGGAATCAGTTAGGCAAGCACCAATTACTGTTGAGAACTTCTTCCAAGCAGCTTCTCCTTTCCAAACATGTTTGATGCCCCGGAAATCCCTCTACAGGGACTTCAGATCTAGGGTGTTCCTAAACAATATAAGGATCATCATATGTGTAAAGACTGTTTCCATTGATGTCAACAGCTCTCTGCTGATGGGCGTGCTAAGTTTCTGCCCCAGATTCTGCCTCCTCTTGAAAACATTTACAAAGCCTGGCAGAAGAACAGGCGGAGGTGTGTGGCTCTGTGCGTAGTTTCACGTGTTCTCCTACAAATGCCAGCTGACAGACTTCACCATGTTTCTTCAGAGGAGTGAAACCCTGGTAAAGAGGCACAGAGGAGAGCACTGGTAAAACCAGTGTGCTGCACACAGTGGTTGTAGTGGCTTTGTACAGGGAAATAATATAGATGCAGGCTATTCTCTGTCCCTGAGGACAACACGGCATGCTTTGTACCCATGCAGCCAAACTCTCCCTTGTTCTCCAAAACAGTGTCCAAAATGCTCTTAGGAAACATTCTTTGGTGCATGCTGTCCCATGCCATGTTGGTGTATGTGCCAGCTAGTGAGATTAAAACAGTGCCACACATAAAATGTCTAGATGTGTGCTTTGCTTCTTCCTAGTTGACTGGTATACATACTTGGATGGAGGTGAATGACGACATCATCCTGATAGTATCTTCAGTGAAAAGTTTGATGGCACAAGTGGGTAATAGTGAGCTATAAGAAAAACTGATGGCTCATCTACAGACCAAGAACTTTGCAAATCACAGCCCTAAGCTGTTCTTATTAATGCTTCTCCTTTGATGACGTAAGCATTAGTATTTGCTGTGGGGAGAAAAAGGGGAAGATATTTGGCGTTTCCCTAACTGCTCCTATTCCGGGCTATGTTAGGGTTCCTGCAGGAAGTGAACACAGGTCCCAGAGCACCGACCCAATTCTTCTGCGGCTAAGTATGCTCTGTCTAACCTGAAATTCTCCCATGCCTTCTGTTTGATATAATATCCTTTCTTACTTCCTGTCCTAAACGGCAGCATAAAGCTGTTGTGTGCTGTGAGACGTCTGTCAGGCTTTCCCATCGAGACGGCTGCATATTGGCGGTTGGTGAAATCATTCCTATACTTAGTTTGCAAACTGTATAGGAATGATTCCATCTTGGTGTAAAGAAAAGAAACTGATTCCTCACTCAGAAACCGTGCTGCTTCACAGCTGAAGGCTGGAGCTGGCAATGGGCTTGGGTGGGATTTCAGCACATAGACACAAGCCTGTGATGCTGAAACCTCTGCATAGCAGCTTCTGGGATTGGCAGACCTGTGTTAGCTGCAGCTCCTCCTCACCCCAGATTAATCATGGGTCTGCTGTTTGCTGTGGAAAAGCAGATGGAAAAAGGGGGATAGAACTGTCCTATGTCCCACCTAGTGATATTTCCCATAGAGAAGCCATATTGATTTTGCTTAAATATTTCCCACCTGTTCTGTCTGCTGCAAAGCTGAGCGATTTGGGTCTCCCTGATGGATAAAAAACCTGGTCAGTACCCACAGACCATACATGTCAGTGTTTCTGAGGGGTTTGTGCTGTTCCCAGAACATGCTTGAATGTATGCAGAGGTTTGCTGGGGACAGATCTTTGGGGATGGCATTTCATTGTACAAGAACCATGTAATGGAATGGTTGAGAAGGGTGTGAGTCAGGTTCAGATCCCTATTGCTGAGGGGCTGCATGATTCCCAGCTGCCTTTCTCTTCCTCTCCTGTTACATGAAACACTGCCTGGATGATCGACCATATGCTCTATGCATCAGATACTGAAATCTGCTGTATGAAAGCCTTCACAGCCAGGCAAGAGCAGCAAGTGATCTCTCCGGCTTGATGGGTTTTGAAACCTTTCCTCTTCCTTGGCAGGAAACAAACAGCAGATAACACCTCCTGCCCACACAACAAATTAACTTCGTGGTTAGAGCTTGGGTTTAAACCTCCTTAGAGCTTGGGTTTAAACCTCCTTGGGCTGAGGAGGAAATGCTGGGCTCTTTCCCGGGCTCGGTGTCTGGGACATACCTAGCATCCACTCCAGCCTAAAAGGTAGGTGGCAGCAGCAGCAACCGTATTTTAAAAGTAAAGGTTCAGTCCTGCCCTTGGAAGGTAAAATTCATAGGCCTTGTCCTAGACAAGAGGGTTAAGAGCATGAAAACCAAAGAGCAGAGCAGAGGCACACTCTCCATGCACTGTTACCCATCGGCCACTTGGGAATACTGCAACACCCCATCTTGGAGGTTAGAAAGTTGCTCTGTGAAGGGGTCAGAGCAAAGGGGTGCCCCCCAGCCCTCTTTAGAACAGTGCTTGTGTTCATACACCTATCTGTATGCAGCTGACAGGAGGGATTTTTCAGATCTTAAGAAATAAACACAGAAGGCTAAGTGTGACACACAGAGGAAGACAGCAGCATGCAGCAGCCAGCAGAGTGGATCAACCGAAAGGAACAGGTTTTAACTCATATTTCTTTCAAGCTGGGTGTGACTACAGTGAGATTAAGTTGTGTGGATGTTTGGGGTTTTTTCCTGGTAGTCATCACATGCACTTTCATAGCTGAAGGTAAGTTTCCACGCTGCCTGTGTTCCATGACTCACCATGCCCAAACAGAGGGAAAAACATCTGCAAAAAAGACAAAGTGAAAGTGAAGAGGAGATGATTTCTGGGCGAGTTGTTAAGCTAATGCTGTTGGAGAGCATTTCTCTGTGATGCTTTCCATAAATGCATGAAGCCTGGAACTCCTGTTATCCAAACAGTACTTGCAAGGTGAATCTATGCATCACACTGATTAAAGGTGTGGAGCTGAAAGCCCTGGAGAGTTATACTACCTATCTATCTGCAAACAGAACCACTTCATTCTTCCTCAGGTAAGGTCAGAACTACCTCAGAATGTCTGTGGGCTCACCTGAATGTTCTGGAAAATAGCACAAGAAATATTGCTGTTGTGGTATTCACAGCTAAAACTGCAAGAAAGCCAAAAATCACAGGGGATGTCCTGCATTTCCATCCTGCCTTCCCAGATTGCTCGAAGAAAATCTTGATATTTTTCCTGAAAAGAACTAAAATTCCACCCATGCAGCTGGCTCCTGTTGAGTCTAAGGGATAAGAGAGGGACTGAAAGAGCATGGTCCAGACATGGGTGTAGGTATGTGCATCCTGCCTGCCCTGTTCTTTGTTGCCACGGACCTCAATAGGGTTTTGCTCCTCGAGAATATGAACCTATTTCTCCAGTCCCTCTCCCAGTTGTAAAGGAAACTGATCTACAGGGGTGTAGTCAGAGCTACCCATTATAATCAGTGGATTACAGCTGCCATTTCAATTGGTATTTTGCCATTGTTACTGTATTCTTGACACAGAAACTCCCACCAGAACACTTCAGGTGTTTGTACTCCTACAGCTAAAAGGGAATCAAGAGCAGCCATCAAGCCTGAGTTTCTTTGTATTTTTCCCCATCCATCCACGTGGAGCTGGATTTTAGGTGACAGAAATCAAGGGAAAGAAACTCATTTACCACAACTGATCTCTCTCATTGGCCATAAACTTATCTGGGTGCATCAAGTGGAAACCTACAGTTTTTCCTTTACATCTGTCATGAGGGGGAAGAAATCACCAAAACAATCAAAACCTGACTGTTTACGCATGTTTTGGTTTATAAATGGACTTGTACAGAAAGTTGCAGTGCAGTTGCACAGACAGCTCGCATAAGTCCCTTATCACAAAAGCCATATGTCCTCATTTCCTCATCTGTGGTAAAATACAAGCAGAGCACTTTGATAATTAGGAAGCTGGAGGTAAACCACTCAGCATCCAGCAGTAGGAAAGTGTATATGGGTGAAGATTACAAAACACAAAACAAAGCAGTTTGGTTTTAAGCAATGTCACTTGTCCATACAACTTTCCATGGCATGACTGTTGTTTGTGTATTAACAAGCCAGTTCCTCCACAGAGGTGATACCAAAGAAACTGGGAAAGTCTGAGAGATACCTGATCTTCCCCACTCAGTTTGCTCTGAGCTGGCAGCCTGGTTGCTCAGGAAGGACTCAAAATTGGACCTCAAAATGTAGTGGACTAACCTGCTCCTATTTAAGTCCCTTTGAGATGATCTCCAGACACGTGGAAGGGAAGAAGAGTATCCATGGGTGGCCCTGTGAAAAGCTGCCTCATTGGATGGACAGCACAGTGGAGGATACCCTGTTCCCTGCAGGGAATATGGGAATATGGTTTCACCTGGGAAGAAGGAGCAGAAGGGTCCTACAGGACCCTTCAGACATTGTTTGGCTTCTCCCTTACCAAACACTTGGATGACTGTCACCTGTGTCCCTTCAGCCCTGGTAAGCCAAGCCAGTGTCACTAACTTTTAACTTCACCCACATGTTTCCATAAAGCTACTAGCAGTTGAATAGAAACTAACTGAGTGCCTACAGTTAGCACAGCTGCTGTTATAGCATGCCTGAATCCTTTCAATCTTTTTTTTTTCTCTTTTCCAAAAGGGAGACATTTCCTAAATTTCAGATCAGCCAGCAATGGTGAAATGCCCTTTTGCCCAGCATGGTGTGCTTTGTGTAAGGGGTATTTATTTAATCCATCTGAAACTACATGAGAAAGGAGAGAAATATCCCGGCAGCGAGATAAGATGATTATCTTCCTGGCAAACAATGGGAACAGGGTCAAAATTAAAAATAATTTGATTGCGAATAGGAAGCCTAGTAAAGCAGCAGGGCTGCAGGAAACATGACTAATTTTTTTTAGCTTGTCTGAACTCACAGAGCAAAGCTTTGCAAGAGCCATAACTTTGAAATGTAGATCTGTAGAAAACCCATGGGGGGAGGATGGCAACAATCCAACTGCAGTAGTACAATAGGGCTAAGTTAATGCAGCTGGTAGATCCGACCTAAATGACTGAATAGCAACAGACAAGAGCTATTTTAGGTAGAATTTGGTGGGGACTACAGTAAATATGATCTGGGGAGGTGTGGAGAAAGTGAAGGCTTTTTTTCTCAACTCTTGGTTTCTATTCCTTTGCCATTCTCCTTGGAAAAACGTGGCCAAACCATGATGCCAGTGTCACCTGCAGGGTCAGTACCAAGCTCCCCATACTGAGCCCGCAGGCCAATACTTCACATCCTTTGTCAATGTCAGTTCTTCCCATATCCAGCAGAGAACCTTACTTTTTGCAGGGGATAGAGGAGGTGGCTGCAGGATAATGATGACCTGGGGTTTGTTTCCAAGAGAAAATTCTAATAGATGTGAAACCTATACGGAGGCCCTTATAAAGGCATTTCCTCCTCATAATGATTTCCCAGTAAAAGTGTTTATATGATTCCCAGAAATACTGCATACTAAACTACATCTTCCTTAAAAAACAACTCAACATGAACCAACCTCTATCCAGTGGGAATGTGAAGAAGAAAATTCCGTAGAGGACAGCTGTTCCTCAGCATCCATGGCAGGACTCTAACATCTTCCTCTGTCCCAGGCAGCGCTTGTAATCTGCTGCAGACATGCTTTTGAGCTGGGGAGACTGAGACTCACCTGGGCTGCAGTTCTGGTCCTTGCATCACAGCCTGCATGTCAGAAATGGCCTAATGACTATTGGTTTAACTCCATGGACAGTAACATTTGGATCTGTGTTTTTAAATGTCTAAGATGATTTGACTGTATCCTTCTGTAAATATTTTTGTCTAGAATATTCTGTACGTTATTAGCATCATTAGAGATGGGCCTCTAACATAATGACAGTCAATACTCAAAAAGCCCTGTGTGACAGGGAAGTGATGTTACATCTCTTTTACAGCAGAAGAAATTCTGCTGTAGATCCATTCCAAGAAGATAAGGAGAAGCACAGGACAAAACAGAACAAAGATATGTTGTTCTCAGGTCTAGATGTAACCACAAAACCACAATTCCTTTTCTTGGCTTTAGAAGCCTTTCAAACTGAAATTTTGAGTCAACTGAGGGTTGAAGCAAATTCTCGGTTAGCTCTATTGAAGCCATGTTGAATTACATCAGCCGAGGATGGGGTACGCTGAAGTGATATTAAGCTACTTCAGCTGCAGTTATGCATGTCTGACCCTTTACCTGGGTAAATATTTTATCTAGTATTTTGAGGGCATAATGCAAGTCAGGTGAGAGTGTGTAGCAAAAGCACATGACAGTCATAAGCACTAACTTAGACTAGATGCTAAACAGTATTTATGCCACTTGGCAAACCTCAGACAGGTCCAGTTATTGTAGGTGGATGACAGCTTGCAGAGGGTCATTAGGTTCCTGATGGAGGAAATACCGCTGAAAGGCAGAAGAGGAAATGACAGATTTAATGAATAGTGGTTGCAAGCTGAACTACAAAGAGCAATCGGTCTCTATATTTTCCTGCAAGAATGATCATAGCAGAACCAAGGCCAGGTGGTCCCCGCACTGTATCTGATGGCAAGACCCCTCCAAACCAGAAGGAGTAACAAATAGCACCAAGGAAAAGTCTCTGACCAGCAAGAAGAGTGGCTGCGTTTATGCAGGCAGTAAACTGAACTCTTTGAGTAGGGCTATGTCCTTCTGCTTCCACCACAAGAGGGATTGCCAAGTCTTTTGCACTCAAAACAGCCTTGTCTCTGGAATGGGAGGTCTTGTCATTAGACAGGTTGCCCCTATTACTACTGATTCAAAAAGCTGAACGATCTAGGTGGAGTATCAGATATGCATGAAAAGAAAGAGGTGTTTCATGATGGTGGACAGGATTTAGCATGCTACTCAAATCCAAGAAAATGAGATTGCAGTTGTCACAGACAAAGATGATACATTTACAGCATATGCCCGGATGCAGCAGAACTGGTAAAAGAATCACTACAGTCTGTGTCTGAGCAGTGCTGTGGTATCTGTTGATAGTGGAGGTCTTATGCTTTTATGAAAACAGCTAATGATGACATGATTTAAGATTCTGTAAAGGGCTTAGCAGGAGACTCAGTGAAACATCAAATAGTGATGTCAAACTTTTCATGCATGACAAGCTACATGCAAAAGCATCATTCTCACAGAGTCTTAAAAGAAACAATAGTTGGGATTTGTTTTCAAAATGAAAAAGGAAATTATTCAGGCCAGTTTGTTACTTCAGTCACGTGAAACACCATCTGAATGAAGATTATGGATTGCATCATGAATGTAGTGCGGCACAGATGCTTATGAACATGGATATTGATGATGCCATGCCAAATACTGTAATCAGTGATGCAATAACACAGCACTCCTGGAGGCAAACTGTCCAGCAGATAAAAGCTAGCTACAGAAAGGGGAGAGGAGAGTGAGAAGGAAAGGGAGAGGGAAAGGAAGAGGGAGAGGGAAAGGGAAAGGGAGAGGGAGAGAGAGAGAGGAGAGGAGGAAGCTTAGCCCCCCTCCAGTTGCTCTGTCACAAGACTGGCTGCCTTTCTAACAGATTTGTTCTGCATAAGCTATGCAATGACAGCTTACCACAGGGGTGATAAGGTACAGTTCTCTGGCTCTGTAACCCAAGATGTGTACAACAGACATTTCTGACTGTTAATGCTCAACTCCAGGAATAAAGAAGAGACCTCAAATGGCTTTAACAAGTGAAAAAGGACACACAAAGCAGCAAGTGGAAGAGTACTACTAAATGATTATTGACTTGTCCAAGACTTGCTGTTTGATGAGGTTTTCTCTGAGAAACAGAGGGATCACATGCTGCTGTTCACATTGCAAGAAGTAATTCCTAGATACTGTCTAGCCTGGTCCCTTGATTTCTCTTAGGTCTGGGAATCCGATAGCTATCCAATTCTCCCATCACAGGTCCTCTGTTAACTTTATCAAAGTCCACAGACCTCCCCCCATGTCCCATCAACCTCCTAACAACTTCTGGGCTCTAGGAAGGAAGACATTTCCTGGAGGACAGTTAAAAGAACAAAAATGTCAGTGCAAAGCTTGTTCCTCTCCATACAGGCATAAAGATTGTTGGTACTGCTACACCTGTTGGCGAAGCTTCTCTGCTTCCCAAAGGCAGAATGGAAAGCTGGAACACCATGTTGGACTAAAGAGACAGTGTCAGTGGAAAAAAAAACAGAGCTTTTGTTCTCATTGACTGTGTTCATCTGAATGGAAAATCCAGGCAAGGAGACTGGAGAGCCTGCAGTTCACCATGCCAGGTCTCCTGGTTCCTAATTTTAGAACAAAGTATTCCTCACCACGGCTTTTCCTAAACACCCCCGTTACACGTATTTTCAGAGGATGATTTCATAAGGTCTCACAGAAGCAGGGACTGAGCAGAATCTAAGGAGAAACAACTGTGTGATTAAAAGACTCATCCTTTATTATCTAGGTAGACTGCAGTATGGATGCAGTCAGCACTATTTTGGAATTCACTGGCTTGAGTGTGCAATGGGATTTGTATTCTCCTACAAGAGTATGAAGGAAGTAAAATTGACCTCCAACCATGTGACAGAAAGGGTACAGTGTAAGGGTGGGGGACAAGGAGGTCTGGGGTTTGGGTCTAAGCAAACTGCTTTTCCTTTGTGAACCTCTGCTTTTCCTGCTCACTCTTGCTGCCTAGATCATCACATTTAACGACCGTGTTGGTGCAGAGTCTGTCATGATGCTCTTGCCACTACTGCAATGTTGGACACCTTGCATCCTTTATATGTATACAAACAGAAAGCTGGCAGAGACCCACATGCTTTTAAATCCACTTTTGTTTCTTAACTGGCATATCAAGAGTTTCATATCTTTTCTCTTTATGTTGCAGATTTCTGTTTAATGGAAAACAGCCTCCTTTGCCAATGGGAAATAAACCCTTTTTAGGCAGTAGGGCACCTCTCTTTTGCACACCCATGAAATAAGACCTCTTGAAGTTACAACGCAAGTGGGTGGTTGTCTAGCAGCTATGAGTAAGCTACAAGAGGAACTCCTTATTGCCAGACTTGGCCTAACTTAATGTCAGCCAAGGCACTGCTGGGGAAGCCTCACTGGAATAAAAAGCAAAGCCAACTGCACAGTTTGTTCTTGTCCAAATGAAGGCAAAGACAAACAGGGAAGATTTATAGACTGTATTTATAAAATCCCTTCATTTTTAATATGATAAAGAGAGGTGTTGGCTTCTACGGCATATGCACTGCAAGCTGACAATAGTGTTTTCCTTGGGCACAAGCCAAAATTTTGGCTCTACTTTTTTTTCACCAAACAGGAGTCCTCTGGGATGAGTCACTGGTTCTTATAGCAGGCCGCAGTCTGTGGAGCCAGGAAAAGGAGCCCTTGTTGCATGGAAAAGCAATCAAGAGATGATGTGTCATGTGGGTCACATGAGGAATCAGCACCACTTCCCATAGCCAGCCAATGCAGGTTGCATGCAAAGGACCTGCAGGCCTGGAAGAGGTGGAAATAAAGCCAGGACTCTGCTGGGATTTAGGTCTCTGATGAGCATCTGAGAATCTGTGTGGGTCTGCCTAGAGCTCTGCTTCAGCAATCCATGTACTTAAATAAGCTGCAGTGGTTAATTTTTGTAAGTCTGGATCTTCAATCATCACCAACTCCTTGCTGCAATTTGCTGACCCCTTCACCATCCTCTCCCACTCCAGGAGAACCAGTGGAGTTACACAAGGGGAGCATGTGTCTGGAGACTCTCAGCCAAGCAGGGTTTTGATTGCATTTCCTCTTAGGAGAGATGCAGAGTGAACAAAAAAGGATCCCAAGGGACTATTCAGTGAGTAAGGGATGTGTGATCACTGGTGTCCAACACTGACTCATGAAACTAATAGGGTAAGGTAAGACATTTTGCCTTGTCCACCTCTGCTGGTGCTGGGAGTCAAAGACATTACAGCTCACTTTTTGTCTGATTCACATGCTAGCAGGCAAGGGTATGGTCATATCATGGTTTTGGCACTTGAAGGATAAATACTGACCAATACGAATTGCTGGAGCTGGGTGAGGGGTGCTCCTTGCAGGGGGTCAGTTTCACCGTGACTCTGCCCCAGCAAAATGGGACCATGGACAGGGTCCAGAGAAGAGCCACAAAACCGATGTGAGGGCTGGAGCACCTCTCCTATGAAATCAGGTTGGGAGAATTGGGCTTGTTCAGCCTGGAGAAGAGAAGGCTCTGAGGAAACCTTAGAGTTCTTAAAAGGGGCCTATGAGAAAGATGGGGAGAGACATTTTAGCAGGGCCTGTTGTGATAGGACAAGGGGTGATGGTTTTAAGCTAAAAGAGGGGAGATTCAGGCTGGATGTGAGGTAAAAATTCTTTACAATGAGGATGTTAACTGGTACAGGTTGTCCAGAGGTGATGGATGCCCCATCCCTGGAGACACTCGGGGCCAGGCTGGATGTGGCTCTGGGCAACCTGATCTACTTGGAGATATCGCTGCTCTTTGCAGGTGGTTGGAGTAGATGGGCTTTGAACTAGATGGGCTTCCAACCCAAGCTATGGCTCTGTGTGAGGTGCATCCCAACTGCTGCTATGTGGAAGATGAAGAGATAACCGAGGTTAAAACCCCCTCTCAAATTCAGCAGTACGTGTGACCGGCTGTGGCAGGGCTGTGGTGAGGGGCTGCCATGGATAGGCCCCGGCACCCCTAACTAAGGCAAACGGGCCTCCCGCTCCGCCGCTCCCTCCGCACAAACACAGCCCCGACCGACGCTGACGAGGCTGGACACGGGACGCGGGAAGGCTCCTGCCCGTCCCGCGGGCAGGGCCGCAGGGAGCCGGAGGCGGGACGGCTCCTCCCCGGCCGGGCGGGCCAGGGGTGAAGCGGGAGAGGGGAGGCGGGACGGTGAGGCGGGAGCGGGGGGGCTGAGCGGTCCGGGCTGAGGAGAGCAAAGCTGAGTTGGGCTGAGGGGGCCGCGCTGAGAGAGAACAGAGCCGGCCCGGGTGAGGCGGGACCGGCCCCGCGGAGGCACCATGTCGGGGTCGGCGAGGACGGCCATCTGCCTGCTGCGCTGCGACCTGCGTGCCCACGATAACCAGGTAGGGCCCGCCCGGCAGCACAGCCCTCCGCGGGGTTTTCAGTAGGAATAACCCCACCGTTGGCTGTGCTGTGGAGAGGAGCGCGCTGCAGCCTGCCCCCGGGAGCTGTCATGGCCCTTTCTGTGTTTCCAGGTGCTCCACTGGGCTCAGAGTAACGCTGATTTTGTTGTTCCCCTGTACTGCTTCGACCCGCGGCACTACCTGCGCACCCATTGGTATGGCTTCCCGAAGACAGGACCCCACCGGCTCAGGTTTTTGCTGGAAAGTGTGAAGGATCTAAGGGAAACGCTCAAGAAAAAAGGAAGGTAATTGAGAAAGTGCCATGCAAATAACCCATCCATTTTTGTTTCCCGGGTTGTTTTCAACACATATCTCTGCTATGAGTCAGATCATGTCAGATACTCTGGGCTCTGATGTTGGTTTGTTTCAGAGAGCCAGCCCATCTGTTAGACACAGTAAGGTCCCATACATAACCCCTGTTCAGATGACCTGCCATGGCATCTGCAAGGGACCAAAGAGTGATCCAGACTGTGTGCCATGCAGGGTTTGTTCTCTTGAACTCAGATATCACAGGATGGACATCAGCCTTGAGCGTTTTGCCCAGAGTCCTGATGATTGGTGTCATGAGAGGCAGTCTTATGAGGTGCAGGCAGCAACGGTAACCACTGTTGCACGCATCCTTTCTTGTGCCTAGTGAGTTTTCCCTAGGAATTGGCTTGCGAGACCAACATGGATCCTGGCTTGTGAGACCAGGGAGTTCAGTTTGTGCATGCCCTGTCTTGCTAAACCCAATCTCTTAGTTAGGCTACACTGTGGGAAGGGGTCTTCAGAGATTCCTCCTTCATTATGCCTTTAGAAACCATAACTCAAGTAGACCAGGGAATGAAGATCTACATGCTGAAGAATCTGTTATCAGCTAATACCTGTCTTTGCTTAGCAGATCAGCCTGTCTTCTCCCAGAGCAGCATAACAGTGGTGGTAAAAGCAAGAGGAATAGCTCTGGGTTTGCAGTGCAGTGTGTACCATGCACATGGTGAATGTTATACGAGACTGAAAAAGCTGATGATTGGGTATCTGCACCCACACTCTGCAGTGAACAGATTCAGAGCTGCTTGAATGCTGCTGTGGTGCTGTCAGTGGCAGATAAAGAGATTGGTCTTCTGCAGTGAGAGATGTGTGGTTGTGAAGAACCATGCTAAGACATAGTAGTAATGCAGTGGTAGAAATCTCCATGTTCAGTCTGTGCTGTTCTCTGTGGGAAGCCTGTGCTCTGATTTTCTGTGGGAAGTAAGGGGACCAGCTCTCACGGCAGCACCCCTTGCTCTTGCCTTCTTCAGGCTCAGCCCATCTCTGGAAGAAACTTTCCAGTTCTGGTTTACAGTATTCTGGCAAAAGCACTGTATTGCCCCTTCAAGAAATTATTCTTCAGCACAGGCCTCCATTAGATGACACAGTAGTGATTGCGTTAGTGCACATGAGAGAAAGGGAAAGGGACAGAGTCATGTATGAGGCTCCTCACAAAACTTTGCACCCATCTCTGTCCAACTATCTCACTACAGCTTCTATTTTGGTGTGGTGCCCTGGGTACACAGCTGGGCACTTGGTGAGGTTGCAAGGTGGGAGGGAAGTTTTGTTGACTCTTCTATGAACACAGAGCATTCACAGGAAAGAATTCCTCTGAATACCACCACATGAAAGTGGAGAGGGGTCTGCCCACAAGCAGCCACCTCTTGTGAATGCAATTGAGAGAGGAATCACTTCTTGAATCTCAGCCTAAGCATGTGAGGATGAACAGATCTGACAGATTTGCTTTTAGGTAACAGCCTGGCTTTATGCCCAGTCATCCCTTCTAAGGCATCTGGGGTGGCAGAAATGTGTGTAAGCCCCAGAGGCTTAACAAACTATGTTCACTGAGTCCTAAAAACGTAGGCTTGTCAAATCCTGTTTGTCTGCCTCCACATGCTGTCCATGCTCCATAGAGAACTAATATATGGGTTCCTAGGCTGGGACTAGGGGGCTCCTGTATACACAAATAACATTAACATCAAACCTAATTCAGGGCAGTATTTTGTGTCTGCAGTACTCTTGTTGTGAGGAAGGGGAAGCCGGAAGATGTGGTCCGTGATCTGATTACTCAGCTGGGCTCTGTCAGTGCTGTGGTTTTCCATGAAGAGGTAAGAGAAATACTTGAGTGACACTGTTAAAAGATAAAATTAGGTTGTGGAGGTTTCTTCCACAACCAAAGGGTGATGCAGATCCTGTGTGTTCAGAGCCTTTCTTGTCTGTGGTATGTTAACCCTGGGGAAACTGGCTAGCTCTTAGGATGGGGATGTTGTAGGTGTCTGTGTGGGAGTCCTTGCTGGCTGGCAGCAGCTATTTGTGATTGATTGCTTGCAGGTGCTGTCTTGAGGAAAAAGAGTTTCTGGCAACTGGCATTTTAGGTCAGCTGAGTCCATTTCCCTATCTGTTTGCATCAAGGTGCCTTTTCCTGGCACCTTCCTTGCACAGGGAGCTAGCTGCTAGCAGCCATATTGTATTGAGCATAGAAAAGGCCCACAGTGAGTTGACAGCACCCATACTTAGGCACTTGCCCACCAATGTGTGTTAAAGAACAAAAGACAAGTCCAGTCCTGGACTGTCAGTGGGGTTGGTGTGTCACTGACATCGCTTCACTGAGCTATTTGATCTAGAGCCTGGCAAGTTCAGTGGAGGGCTCTGGATCCAAACCACCAGATCTGGAGGCTTTGTGCACACACACATATATGTATATACATGTATGTATGTAGATGCACTCAGTATTAGCAGAGGCTGGACCTCAGAGGGACCTAATGCAGGAATTGCTGTGACCTGCACTGCAGGTATTCCTGCTGTCAGGCCTAAGACCCTTGTAACTTGACAACCCACACCTCTCATAGTGCCTGATTCCATGCAGCTCTAAGAACAACCACAGAGGATCAGACAGAAGGCCTCATCTCACTCCATAACCTTCTTCCTGACAGTGACCAATTACGGATGCCCAGGAGCAGGACTAATCTGTAAAGATACTTTCCCTGAATACCTTCCCAGCCTCCAAGAATCCGTGGCTCAAGGATTTCTGGAAATAGCAGTTCTGTCCTTATATTCAATAACCCTCAGTGGATTTCTTTTGCATATATTTATCTGGTCACCTTTCCAGCCCATGCAAACATAAAACATCCGCAACATTCTACATCAAGGAGTTCCTTATTTCAGTGTTGGCCCTAGTAATGAATAGTGAAAACATGCTTTGGGTTTGGCAGAGGGAAAGACTTGGAGACTGTGTGCACCTCTCTAAAGGCAGCTGGCCTCACTGCATTTTGTTCTCCCTAGGCCACACAGGAGGAGCTGGATGTGGAAAAGGAGCTGTTCCAGGTGTGTAGTCAGCATGGGGTGAAGGTTCACACATTCTGGGCATCCACGCTGTATCATCGGGATGACCTTCCCTTCAGACCTATTGCCAGGTGGGCTGCTCCATGGTATCAGTCGCTCTTCCACTGTCTCACTTGTTTCTCACTCCAGTGAACTGCTCAGGAGGGGTTTTAGTAATCTGCTCCTACAGAGAAAGGGACTCATTACCCCATCTGCATTTATGGAACAGTGCTGCCATGCTCATACACTCCAGTGGGAAGGGACACATTCGTCCCTCTGTACTAGTAGGGTTTACACTTCAATATGTATAAAGCTGAGAAGTTTGTTTGACCATTTATTGAGGGACTGGTTTCTCTTTGCCCTTCGACCACCATGGTTTGGATACTCAGTCTGCAGTGCCCAGAGTCCATGTGATATTGGACTGGATCACTCCATTAACCCATCTGGCTAAATGCAGCTGCCTATGACAGTATCCCTTTGCTTGTGGACTCTTCATGACTCCCTCAATAGTCACTTGAGATGTAGCTGATGGAGTTGAGTGATTCATGGTATCCTATAGAAAATGCATAATGTAGGACAGAAGAGTCAGGCCATAAAAATGCCTGTTTCTCTCTACTGACTGAAAAGGCAGCAAGAGGATGCAAATTTTTACATTGAGGTTAGCAGTGGGTAATCAGAACTTATGTGAGATAAATGTGACCCTCATGGATTGCCCCATTAGGACACATCTTAAATTGAAAAGGCAACATTTGCATCAGAAGCAGAAAGAAACTGGGTGAAGGACTGAATTTCTGATGGTTGCTAGCCCCAGGGGCATCTACCTCAATTGTTTCAGGCAATGTACAACAAACCCTCAGGAGAGTGCAGCCAGAAAACAAACCCTCCATCTGAGGAAGCCATGAGGTGCTGTGTGTGAGGCCCAGGGTAGCTGTCCTGCCCAAGGAGATGTGACTGTGGTGTGATCTGTGCAGGTTGCCCGATGTCTACACCCATTTCCGAAAAGCCGTGGAATCTGAGGCAAAGGTCCGGTCAACCCTGCGGATGGTAGATCAGCTACAGCCTCTGGCTCCAGGGGTGGAAGAAGGGTGTATCCCTACAATGGAGGATTTGGGGCAGAAGGGTAAGAAAGTTGCACCCGTGGAATCCTACTTAGAGTTGTCTCTTACTGAGAATCAGAACATGGAGGCCTCCCAAAGGCAGGGGTTGCCCTTTAAACTGTAACTAAGCCTCTGTTCACTCATAAATAAAGGTAAATTCCCTGCTTGGAGGAGGTGCCCTCCAGCTGGGTGGCAAACATCCTCTTAGTCGTTAATTTTTAGTATGTTTCATGTGTCCCTTTGTTTTAAAGGAAGACCAAGAAGAGCTGAACATCCCTAGATTTTGATCTCCCTACTTCTGAGCTGCTTTCCAAGGGGGTAACAAGGTGTGGTGTTTTCTGTGGCAGATCCTGACACGGATCCACGAACAGCCTTCCTTGGCAGTGGAGGAGAGACCCAGGCTTTAATGAGACTGCAGTATTATTTCTGGGACACGGTAATTCTTATGTTTCCTTGTCTACATCCTCCCCCTTGTACATACGGCTGTGCAAGTGGGTGAGGCTGCAATTTCACTTCCTAATAATATTTCCTTAGCTCCTGTATAACACTTTACAAAGGAGGGAATTAGCATTATTCCAAGTCTTCAGAGAGACAAACCAAATGAAAAAGAAGTCATCCAGGAACTGGGAATGTCAGCCAAATACTTATGGACCTGGTTTAGTGGCCATCCATCTTAAGTCTTTTTTTACATCAACTTTTGGGAATTGGGATGATATTTTAGCTCCTTTACCTTGATTCGTCCTTTCAACTCTCCTATCCCACGTCATCAGCAATGTAGTTCCTCCATTTCTGAGGAGTGAGAAGTGGCCTCAAGGGCTGCAGCTGCCACTGGGGTGAGGAACAACCAACCTAAGCTATGGCCCGCAGTTAAAAATAGTAGGAAGTTCCTAGTAGTCTGGTTTAAAAGTTTACAGTCAATAATTACAGTTACTTCTTACTCCCCTGTTTCGGTGAGGTGAAGCTGCTGCTGACTGCATTTTGCCTGTGCATTCTGACCGGTTTTGAACCTTTTTCTGGTCTAGTTTGAGGAACTGCCTTAGATTTGCGTTGTGTCAATTTAGACAAAGACTTGTGCTGATTTCAAACAGCATCAGACCCTAGGCAGCTTTGTGGATAAAGAGGGTAGCATCTCCTCAGCTGAGATGGCTAAAGAAGTGTTCTGTGCTCAGTGGATCACTGGGACAACCCCCAGGGGGTTCTTTCAGCTGTGCTACAGAAGCTCCTGTATTCCTTTGCTGTTGGGGAGCATTGTCCTGGTTGAATTCCAGTAGGCAGCTCAGCCTCACACAGCTGTTCGTTTGTTCCCCACCAGTAGGATGAGGGAAAGAACTGGAAGGGTAGAAATAAGAAAACTCATGGCTTGGGATAAAGACAGTTGAATAAGTAGAGCCAAAGCTGCATGCACAGGCACAGAAATCCAAGAAATTCATTCACCACTTCCAATTGGCAGGCAGGTGTTCAGGTCTCTCCAAGAGAGCAGTGCTCCATCACACCTAATGATGACTTGGGAAAACAAATGCCATCACTCCAGATGTCTCCCCTTCTTTCCCAGCTTTATATGCTGTGCATGACTTCATGTAGTATGGCATATCCCTTGGGTCAGTCGGGGTCAGCTGTCCCGGCTGTGTCTCCTCTCAACCCCTTGTGCACCCCCAGCCTGCTCACCGGTGGGGTGAGGAGCAGAAAAGGCCTTGACTGTGCAAGCACTGCTCAGCAGTAACAAACACATCCCTGTGTTACCAACTCTGTTTCCAGCACAGATCCAGATCACAGCCCCATACCAGCTACTATGAAGAAAACTATTCCAGTCAAAACTACATGCATGCATGCATAACTTCTACTCTTGGTCAAGCATTAATAGAATCAGTGCTGGAAAATCTTCTGGTTTGTTATGCAAATAGTGTCTTCCCCAGTGAGCTAGAACAGACCTTTAGCAATTGGAACCTGCGCAGAGAAGGGGATCAAGGAGAGATCAGGGTTCCCTATATTCCTTGCATCGTGAGTGAAGTGTTCAGAAAATGGAAGATGTAGGTGGCCCAGAAACAAGAGCCATCAGGATTCCTGCAGCTGAGTGTTGGGTACTGTCAGAAACTGTGGTTCTCAGACTCAAACAAGCAGCCACATGGACAAGGAACCCAGCTGCCAGTCCCACTGGTGCTTGTAAGTGGATTATTGATCCACAGTCAGGCAGGTATGTGCAGGGAGCAGCACAGCCAGCTTCGTAGTGCTTGTAGAAAGCAATGCACTACAAACTGAAGCAGCGAGCATAGCTTGTGACGTGCATTCCAGAGCTATCATGAAAACTGCTGGCCTGATTCATTCCTGTGCACTGGAGGCAGTCATTTGGCAGCTCTGTAATCCTTGCAGGCAGCCGTGAGAGGGAGCCCAGTGCGGCCCCAGTGTAAAAGAAAGCTTATTTAACAGATTGCATAAGAAATATTAAAATCATTTGTTCTTTTGCTTGCACAGAACCTGGTTGCGTCTTACAAGGAGACTCGGAATGGACTGGTGGGAATGGATTACTCAACCAAATTTGCACCATGGTAAGGATTTTTGTTGTGAGGCTGGAAGCTCCTTTTCTGCTCCCACATCAGACTGATGTTACTGCTGAGTGCTCACTGGTATGGGTGGGGGTCTCAATGTGATCCATTTTGCCCATTTTGCTGAGGCAGTCCCAGAGCTGTTCTTTGGTGTGCTTCCAGGCAGCATTTCCCCAGGAACAATCCTGCAATTAGGAACTGATGAAGCATAGAAGTACCAAGAAGTGCCAAGAGCCCAGTGTGCTGGGAGCAGTGATGTGGACAGGGCACACCACACCACTTCCGTCTGGCTTTGCTCTGTGTTGTGTCTCAGGGGTGGTTGAGAGCAGCCAGGAAAAAAGCAGAACTTCAGCATTTTGGCAGGGTTGTAGCAGAACTTGATCCAGCCCAGGTTTGCTGAATGCTGTGGGGCAAGTCACCTTACCTCACTACCATTCCCTTTTTCTGTGGGGTGAAGAGACACTTCTGATTTGTCCTATTGCAAAAGGATCTCTTGGGTGGGTAAATGTGATGATTTCTAATTAGGGGGTTTAGTCTCCAGTGCTGGAAGGGAGGGGCAGACTTACTTCCAGACTGAAGCTGCACCAGGAGAACCCAGTTCACCCTAATGCTGACAGCATCTGGAGTGTTTTCCTGGCAGAATTGCGACGTGAAACAATTTTCTGAGGCTGTTACAGGCCGGTTTTTCTTATTTTCAGCTAGGTTAGTGCTTTAATGGTTGCAGTGGATGGCTCCACCTGCTGGCACTTTGGGATCTCTGACCACTGGCACCGCAGAAGTTCTGTTTGTGGTCTCTGCTCCAGTTTTTCCAAGCTGGCCATTTGCCCAGAGTAGGCAGTCCTGAGCTGCCTGCCCCAAAGTGTTTCTCTGTCAGATAATTGAAATCAGACTGTTCCAGATTGCAGCCAGTCGTTCACATCTCATACTGACTGTTTCTAAGTGTTAGAGCTGGTCAAGAATTCAGGAAAAACTCTTCAGGCCCTTTCTTCCTGTTTTCCAAAATTCATTAGGACGTCAAATGTTTCCACGAGCCTTAGTAGGAAATTGCAGTAAAACACATTTCTAGGAAAATCGCACTAAAAATTGTTCCTTATCATCCTTTGCAATGGGGTTGGAGTCTACAAGCCTTTTCCTGTCTTCCACACCACTGATTTGGAACAAATGAAAGGAGCCCAGAGGACTGAAATGCCAAATCTGAGTTTGATTCCCTAGTCTTCCTACACTGCCTGAGATTTCAGCAAGTCTCTTGTATGACTTCTTCACAACTTGACTAAAGCAGTTTGGGAAGACGGTGGCAGAACTGCAAACTAAGCAAAACTTTTTGGACAACACAGACACAAAAATGCCCCTCCACTCCCCCTATGCAGATAACAAGCTGTCAGTCCTGCATCACATTCAGGACTGAAAGCATCATTCTTATGCTTTCAGGCTGGCACTGGGCTGCATTTCACCTCGATACATCTATGAGCAGATCAAGAAGTATGAAAAAGAGAGGACAGCAAATCAGAGCACATACTGGTATGTCCATGCATGATCAGTGTGGCTTGTTTTCTCTGAAAAGGAAACTGGCGTGGAGTGATTTGTTGACTTTCTTCTTAGATAATGTTTGTTTTTCCTGTGCCTGCTGTCTGGTTCCTCTGGGTTTGTTGCAGGCCTGTTTCAGTATGGAGGGCCACGAATATCATCAAGGGGCTGGAGCACCTACAAAGATAGACTGAGAAAGTTAGGGCTGTTCAGGCTGGAGAAGAAGAAAGCTGCGTGAAAACCTCATAGCAGCCTTCCAGTATCTGAAGGGGTCTACAAGGATACCGAAGAGGGATTCTTCATCAGGGACTGTAGTGACAGGACAAGGGGGAATGGGTTTAAACTTAAACAGGGTAAGTTCAGCTTACATATTAGGAAGAAGTTCTTTACTCTGAGGGTGGTGAGGCACTGGAACAGGCTGTCCAAAGAAGTGGTAAATGCTCCATCCCTGGCAGTGTTCAAGGCCAGGATGGACAGAGCCTTGGGCAACCTGGTCTAGTGTGAAGCCCATGGCAGGGGGGGTGGAACAGAGTGATCTTAAAGTACTTTCCAACCCAAACCATCCAAACCATTGTATGATTCTATGATTTATTCATTTGTCTTTGACATCCAGAGGCTTTAGGCACTTTATAAGTAAAGATTATTAATGCTAGTTGTCATTAATATTGCTTGGAAATTGTGGTTCATAATTTTTAGAAATGTAAATCAGCACCATCCCTCTCTGTATTGCAGTTAGGGGCTAGATGAGAAAGAAGAAGGATGATTTACAAATTGTTTACAAATAAAAGGCAAAGGGTTTCTCATGCCAGGGATATGAGGAGGGTTTGACCCAAAAAGCTCTGTGACTTGTACAAATCTTGTGGTGTCGGAAGGACCTCCAGCCACAGTCCAGCAAATGTCCCTGTGCTTGCTGGGCTGTCTGACCGTGACCGCAACCCATAGCAAAGGGGAAGAGGGGACTGGGAAGTGGGCTTAATACATCCTGCCTTGTCACCTGTGCTCTTCCTCACCTCACCACTGCCTGCCTGCCTGCCGGTTGTCCTGAAGGAGTCAGGGGAACAGCTGAGGTTGATGCATCCGCCACAGGGCTGGCCTTGAACTTGCTCATGCACTCTGATCTGCCCAGACACTGTGAATTGAAGTCTGCTAGGGAGCTTTCATGGAGAATCAGGTTCATGTTAGAGCCTGGCCTAACACTACATCTGGATGGGAAAAAAGCCAAACCAGAAAGTCTATGCAAACTTTGTTTTCATATTGGTTTGCTACATTTGCAACATGTCAAGCAGCACAGTGGTTGATGAAGAACAGCCAGAACATTGCCAACAATTCTGGCCAAAATACTGTATTTCATTAAAATTCAAATGACAGACAAAATATCAACCTTTTGCCTGTTGAAGTATATGCTATTTTTTTTTTCTTTCTTTCTTCAAAGACAAGAGAGGAAAGATTTCAAGCAATGAACATACTCCTGTGTTTCTGTCTGACAGGCAGCCAGCCTGCAGCAGCGGTGTCAGGGTGATCTGAGCATTTTAAAGTGACAAATAATCATTAAAAAAGAACCTGTCAAGCTCCCAGGCACTGCAGTCGATTCTACAGTGAAGTACAGATTGTTGTGGCTGCACACGAGGGACTGGTTGACCCTTAGTATCATGACACTAGTTTTAGCATTTGGACAGTGTCCTGTTTTGTAATCAGATTTCCCAGAAAGATCTTTTAAGCCTAAGCATCAGCTGAGCTGATTTCCAATATGCCAGAGAGCTGAAGCAGGTCTCAGACACTGAGGTACCATCATTTTATAAGCAGCTCTTTTTATATAAAGCTATTTTCTGTGGGCCTAGCAGCTGATCTCATGAGCTAGCCACTGTAAAGCCAGTTTTGAAAGGTGCCTTTTAAGTCCCTTACAAAGGTTATTGCTTAAATCAACACAAGTCTCTTTGGAATGTGCTGACATGCTTGCTCATGCGGAAGTGTGAAGCTGAATCTGGTCCTCACCCTTCTCTTTGGAGAATTACATCTCGGTAGGGACGGATGAGAAACAGGTTTCCTGAAATCCTGCTCCTGTGCCAAGTTAAGGAAAGCTTCCCAAGTGATTCATGCAAAGTTTGCTTTCACTGTCATCATCCAGGTGTAAGCTAGATAAACAGGACTGGGGCAAGAACTGGGATCATGGGAAGCTACGGGAAATCGCTCATTATGAATAAACCTCCCTCAAGGTGTTAATGATGGCTGCTGTGGAAGCAAAATCCTAATTCAGTGATTTTATCTGACCCACACTGAGATACTGACATGCCTTTGTGTTTTAGGGTCCTCTTTGAACTGCTGTGGCGGGATTACTTTCGATTTGTGGCCTTGAAGTATGGCAGAAGGATTTTCTCATTAAGAGGTGTGTATGGATCCCATGTTTGGTGAGAAAAGGTAGTCTTATGACAGGGAAAGTGAAGAAAGAGAAGAGGCGGTCGTCATTGTGTTGTACAAATGTTCTTCTCATAGCACTTGTGTCACCACCCTGTGATGTTGCTGGGGACTTACTGTTAGCACAGAAGTGCCTCAACACCGCAGTGTTGGACACTGTGGCTTTTTTCTCAAATCTGGTTAGAATGGGGAGTATTGTTAACACCTGTCAGTGGGAAGCAACAGCACAGTAAGAGTAAAGATGCTTTTTCTGGAGATATCCCACCTTTGGAAAGAATTCAGGCTTGCCCAAGTTCACCAGTGAATCTGGGACAGAGCAAAAACCAACCCAGCAGTGTTAATCCCTGGCAACCAGATATTCATTCTGCCTTGTGCTACATAGGAATCAGAAGGAGATTCAGCTCCAGACCCAGTGACTTAGAACAGGTGTCTACACATGAAATGGGGGTCTGAACTCTTGGTGCAACAACAAATATCTAGTCCATATGGTCAGGAAACCCTACAGCTGATGCCTGTCCTGGGTGAGCTGTTCTCTGTGTGATATACCTACCCACACTAAGCATGCAGCACTGTTTTAGGTGCCCCAGGGCAGTCCGCCTGGCATCCAGCTGTGGCTGTGGAGGAGCCCATCTCCCTTAGAGTGTGTGTCACATCTGTCAGGCCTCTGTAGCTGTTTCAAATGCCCTACCGCATTCCAAATGACACTGGATGCCAGTGGTGGGCCCAAGTTTAGATGTCTGGAGCTAGAGCCAAATTGTCTCTGCTGCCCCCCTTTCCACTGTACAAAGGACTGTAATTACCGTTGGTCCCCTGCAAACACAAAGTCACCCCCTTCATCTATTCCTACCCTACTGCAGGAGCAAACTGTTACCAGGGGCTTCTGCCAGGTGATTCTGGGTTTAATACCTGCTACAGAAACTTTTCATGTAAACATTGTCCTGGACTAAAACTTACCAAGTAGCTTGGGCCAGCGGACATGGAGTAGCTTCATTCTAATGTCTTGTGTCAGCTAAAGTGCCTTTGGCTGTCATTGTTTTATTAACTGCCTGCGTCAGCATTTGCCTCCATTAGCAGCTATTTTTTTCCCCAGTAGGGCTTCAAAGTAAAGAGGTTCCCTGGAAAAAGGACCTGCAGCTTTTTGACTGTTGGAAAGGTCAGTAGAAACCACGGTTTTGGCTAAGTGTGCTTTTGGCTTCCATCTGTCTGCATGCTAACATGGGCTCCAACACTGACTCAGATTTATGCAGGGGACCTGTCAATATAACCAGGGCCTGTCATTTAAACTATTACCACCAAACAAGAATCCAGCCCCTCACTTCAGTGTGAATGCCAGGCACTTGGCTTCACTTCTGAGACTGAGCACAGTACAGGAGCAGGCCCCCAGGGTATATATCATGAATTGCCAGGCTCTGTCCAGCTGGCACACACTTTCTGAGGTGCACTGCAGTTAAACTTGCCTGCCCAGGAGGAAGAGTTTATGAGCTGGTGGTCCCTTCTGTTCAGTCACACAGAGGCTGACCAGCCCTTCTTACCAATGCTAGATTGCCATGCCTGCTACATTTTGTTCTGATTAGTTTTGGCTGGAAGCTTAGAACAGTGTTAGAATAAATCACATCTTTTGTTATGCCACTGCCTTTTCTTTAGCTTTTATAACTTTGTTGTCATATGAATAGCAAGTAGAATATCTTAAAACTTGGAGGGACTCACAGACTGAATTATCAGAATTAGTGGAATAGACACCTATGTATCTTTCTTCACATTAATGCTGTGTGTATCCATTTGTACAGAGGTACAATAAATCTTCTCCTTAAAAATAGGTATGGCTGTCTACTTTTCAGGTACCAACCCTTGGGACCTGTCCAGTACATCCCTCTCTGCTATTAGTTATCTGTCAAGAGTCTTTCTGTTCTTCACCCATCTCACTCTTGTCTGTATATTTATTTTGCTCGGCAAAATTCCAGTCTGAGGTTTTTCTGTACCTTGTTTTTTTCTTGATAAAATTCTCATTTTAATTTTCAGTATAATTTCCTGTTTCATTTCCAGTGCACATTGCATGCCCTGTAAACCTCACTGAAATCTCTACCTGCCACTTTACACTGGCACTGTCTTACCTCTCTGATGGCTGTGAGTGCATGACCACAGGTTGGTTTATGAGTGTCCCAAAATGTCATTGTGTCCCAAAATGTCATTATATCCCAGCGCTGTCTTTTGTCTCTGCAGAGGGCAAAACAGGGGTTCCTTTTGTGGATGCCAACATGCGAGAGCTGGCTGCAACAGGCTTCATGTCTAACAGAGGACGGCAGAATGTCGCCAGCTTTCTCACAAAGGACCTGGGTCTGGACTGGAGGATGGGAGCAGAATGGTTTGAATACCTGCTGGTAAGACTGAACCGTTTTTGTATCTGGAGTGGTTTGTCCTCCCTGCCCTGAGTGACAGGCAGGAGCTCAGCTCTGCCTGATAAGAGAGGATACAGCAGATGATCAGTAGTTTTCAGGCTGATAGAAGTGCATGTATATACTGCTTCCATGGTACGTACTTGCCAAAGCTCATGTAAGAAGAGGGAATTTTGCCACAGTGAAGCTTCCATCAAGTATGATGCAGCTGGGAAATTTGCAATGATGGTTTTTATCCTCCATGTAGGGTTTTAGCCAGGGCTCTGTCACACTTGAGAATGCTTTCAAACATCAGTTATGTTAACAGTGCTCTGATCTGCTCACCCCAGAGGCTGGGGAGGAGGACAGCCCAGAAATAGAACATAGAAAGAAATGTGTTGTGCCCACTGATGCCAGTGTTGGCACAGTGTCTTTGCATTGATTACTCTGGACAGGGAAGCCATCTAGTTAGGAACAGTCAAGTACGGACAATAGCTGGGTCAGCTTCCAGAGAGCTCCACCCTGTCTGGAGGCATCCTTTTTCATGCTGGGAGTCATGGGTCTCCCTGCCAACTGGGGCACCAATTCATTCCTCATGTGCCAGTCAGCAGCCATGTAAACTCAGTTAAATAGCTGAGCTGCTTCTCCATCCTTCAGTCCCCCGCTGATGTTCCCTCTGGTGATACTGATGTCAGTAGCACCATGCTGAGTGGTGAAAACTGAGGCTGAGGAGGTGAATCTGCATGAAAAAAAAAAGTAAAACCTGAAACCTTCTCACCATGTTTCAGTATTTAAAGGATGTATTCAGTATTTAAAGGATGTTTTCAGTATTTACATATTTACAAGAAGATGGAGACTCCCTTTTTACAAGGAGTCACATGGAAAAGATGAGGGGTCATGGGCACAAGTTACTCCTGGGGAATTCCGACTGGACACAAGAGGAAAAGTTTTCACACTGAGAACAATCAGCCACTGGAGTAATCTCCCCAAGGAAGTAGTGGGTTCCCCAACACTGGACACTTTAAAGATTCAAATGTACATGATCCTGGGACATCTAGTTTATGTCATGCTTTGCCTCAAAAAATGATCCTTGAGGTCCCTTCCAACCTGGTATTCTAGGTTTCAAAGCAGTTAGGAAGGTAACTTCATTTCACAGAGAGAGCTTCATGTACAGGCAAGCCTCATACTCAAAGTCTGATTAAGAGCTGGGAGTCAGGAACTGAGTCTTTGCTCTGACAGGGGGGCAGCCTTGCCTTCCTCAGCTAGGAGCTTGGCTCACTTTGCAGTCAGATGAGAGGGGCAAGATAAATTCCAGGTCCTATTTCCCAAGAGAGGAAGACCTGGGAGGTTTTGCACTAAGAAGATGCAACTTGGGTTACATACCTTTATTCATATGGGCATGAATGTTACCAGCCTTGCTGGAGGCAGGATTTAGCACTCTTACCTCAGGAAGCCCCAGATGCTGACTGCCACTGCAGGCTGGTGTGGCACACGCTGATCCTTGTGTCCTTCTGTCTCTTCCTTTCAGCTTGTATCACACTGACACATTGCTAGACAGCTCTGTTACTTTAAGCTGGTGACACCCCCAGAGTAACATAGAGGAGACATCAGTCTGATGGGGGAGATAAGGCTACAGAATGGTAGAGGCCAATATAGAACTGAAACTGGTCTTGCTTTCCTCTAAAGAGGAAAAGCAATGCATATTTAATCTCTGATACTTCCAGCAAAGGCCCACTGAGTGTCTGTGCATGCCTGTGAAGAAAAGGGTGTTTGTCATCCACACCAGATGGGCAGGGAGACTAAGGCTCTCTGAAGCCAGGGGAAAGGCCAGAGACCTCTGGTGTCCTGAACAGAATAAATCTCAGCTATGGTTTCATGCACAGGGTCAGGCCCAAAGGAAAGGGAGAGAAACAAACAGAAGAGATTGCCAGGAAGGGGCAAGACTGAGGGGGAAATGAGCCTGCCTCTTCCAGTCCTCTTGGATTTGCCCTCACCTCCCACAGATGCTTTCCTGCATGCTAATTGTGCAATCAGGCCTCTGATAGCATCTTTCTTTCTCTCCTTATCTGCCCAGCCAGAGGAAGTGCTGTGGGAAGGGGAAGCACAGTGAGCATAGCTGGCTGTGGATCACCCTGACCCCAGCTCTTGCTGGCTTTGCAAGGAAAGGGGAAGGGACCTGGCAGAGCCCACTCCCCTGTGCCTTCTGCCATCCGGGTGCCTTGAGCTGCTCGCTTTGAGGAGTGGCTGAGATTTTGGAAATATCGCTGTGTGGCGTGTCTGTTGCTGCAGTAAAGGGAGAGCACAGCACTGAACCTGCTGAGTGACATGTCTTTGCAGACTCCTCCTGCCACGCCTGCCAGCTTTCGCAATGCTGACACCCCTCTTGGGAAGGCCCAAAGATCTCACACCCTATTTGCTATCGCCACCACTCCCCTCCTGAGCTAGGTTTGAATTATCCTACAGCTGGAAAGCTTCTGATGCTGGACTTGAGCCATGCTGTACAGCTGAGGAGAACTCAGACTGGACCTTGTTCTGCTCTTGTTTATGACTGTTACAGGAGTCTTGCTGTAATTTACATAAGAACCCTTGAGCGCAGCCTACTGAGCACGTCATGAGAGCTCAAGTGATTCCTGTAGCAAAGCATGTCTCTCTGCCAAAAGCTGAGGCTTATAGAATGGGTTGGGTTGGAAAGGACCTTAAGATCATCTAGTTCTCTGCCATGGGCAGGGACACCTCATCCTAGACCATGTTGCCCAAGGCTCTGTCCAACCTGGCCTTGAACACTGCCAGGGATGTAGCATTTACTGCTTCTCGGGGCAGCCTGTTCCAGTGCCTCACCATCCTCACAGTAAAGAACTTCTTCCTTATATCTAACCTGAACTTCCCCTGTTTAAGTTTAAACCCTTTACCTGATGAAGGTTGAGTATAGCAGAGAAAAAACTTCAGTGTTTGTAGTGATTGCATCTTCATACACTCAGTTTGGTCAGTCCATACAGTCCAAATTAGACTTGTCTCCAACCTGCCTAATAGAAACTGCACATGATTTTGTTCATCTGTGGTCTCCAGGTAACTGATCAGAATTTTCTGTTGTATTTGGAATGTAGTGGGCAATGTTTCTTGGAATATAAGCACTCAAAAGCTAGGCCTACTTGTCATGAAGTCTGCCACATGATAGCAGAAAGAGAAGGATTTATTTTCTTTTTAAAAACTGAAAAAATACTTTGGTTGGACTTTTACCTGTCTCATTGACCTAAGGACTAAGAAGTGAAGTAGCCTGGGAAGCTGATCCCAGCTGTAAAAAACAGAATTACAGAATGGTTTGTGTTGGAAGGGACCTTAAAGCTCACCCAGTTCCAGCACCCTGCCACAGGCAGGGACACCTTCCACTAGACCAGACTGCTCCAAGCCCTGTCCAGCAGCCATGCAGCATGGTCCTCTTCTGAGCCAGGCGGCCATACCTATATGGAAGAGCTCTGACTACCCCAGTGTAACCAGACTGATTCCCATGCAAGGAATTTCCCCTTTGAGATAAAAGGTGGATGAAGAGAGAAGACTCACAAGGGCCTCCACCTCATCTTACTGTTTTCTTCTGTTCTCAAGGTGGATTATGATGTTTGTAGCAATTATGGCAACTGGTTATACAGTGCTGGTGTTGGCAATGACCCACGGGACAACAGGAAGTTTAACACGGTTAAGCAAGGCCTGGATTACGATGGCAATGTAAGTCTTCTTTGGCTGTCTTACAATGAATAGTGCAGCAAAGCATCTGTGATAGTTTCAGGGAACAGAGGAGGTCAGTCTGCTACGTGGGTACTGCTGTGTGGAATCTACTGTGTCGAAATGGCAAAAGCCATTCTGTGATCTCCTCCTTGCCAACAGTCAGGCAGGTTCCTCGTTTCACAGGAAGATCTGACGGTTACAATCTGCTGCTGTTCCCAAAGAGGCTGGTGCTCTGCACGCCCTCCCTGCCCTGCTGTTGGTCTGTGCTTAGTGTTTCATCACCATTTCTTCCGGGCAACAGCCACATCCCATCAGTATCTCACACAGCCATTTCCTCGAGCACAGAGCAGCTTCTTGGAGAACTCACAAGTGACAGGAGAGATGGAGCTGCTCCTTGGGAGGTTCTGGAGAGTAGATTAAACTTGTGACTCCTTCGACTGTCCTCTGTAAGTGGTGGGAGCAGATAAATCACACTTTCCACATGCTTAGCCAGACTTTACACGCTGGATTGCCTGTTTCCTCTCTATTCTTTAGTTTCAGGCAAGCTGCTCTGTTGCCTTTTGGCTAAGTCCTGCCTAGTTTCCTTCAGTCACTGGAAAAAAAAAAAAGGACTTCTTGGAAGTGACTTCATATCACTATGTCTTAAATAGGGCAGGTGAACTGTATCCAAAGAGCACCCATTTCCCTCCTCTGCCTACATCCATGAGAAGAGCTCCAGCATCCAGGTCTCTGTGCTGAGGCACTAATTTTGGGTGGAGAGTTTAGCAGGAGGGGCTAAGGCTTGATCGAGGTAGCTGATGTGGTAGTACACCAGCTTCTTCACCTGGAAATGAGACTTTTCTTTGATGTTAAGAAGGACCCTTGCTGGGAAGCACTTACGGATTGTTACTGAATGAATACTGTCCCACTGGTTCTGTTTTCAGGGGGATTATGTCCGGCTGTGGGTCCCAGAACTACAGGGCATAAAGGGAGCAGATATCCACACCCCTTGGGCACTGAGCAGTGCTGCTCTCTCCCAGGTGGGAGTAACTCTAGGTGAGACATATCCACAGCCAATTGTGACAGCCGCAGAGTGGAGCCGACACATCAGCCAGAGGCCCGTGAGTACTGGGAAGGTTGGGATGGGATGAGAGGGCTCCAGGCACCTGCTCTGTGCCTGTAGGAGTGAGTGTCTGCAAATTTGGCTCTTCTTTCTGAGGTACAATTACTTTAATGCAAAGTCACGTTACTTCACAGCACAGGGAGGTCCAGCTTTGCACAGGGACTATTTAGCAATGTCTGTCCTACCAAAATAAACATGGCTGAGGCACAAGCCCAAGTACGAATCCCCTGTACTCCAGACAGTTAATGTGCTCCCCAGCACTATTTTTGCCAGGGCCAACAAGCACCTTCCAGAACTTTATCCAAGCATAATTTGAGCATACCACATGCTTAGGACTGTCACAAAATACAGTCCACCCTACATCATATGGACGTATACTGTGCCAGGTTGGTTGGTTTTGAGGCTGAAGCATGAACCATGCCTGTTTTGTTTATTATTTTCTAAGTAGCTTTCCTTAGTCAGGTTTTTCTTCATGGACATACATAGCGCAGACATACCTACCGGTGAATGATGTAAATTTTAGCTGCTTCTTTATCCCATCAGCTCTGTAGTCAGCAGGCCTTAGCCATAGAGAGCATGTCCTTCACAGCATCCTTCCATGCCCTCTGGACCTTCCCAATGGCAAGCAGGGAGGAATGGGGCATCTCTGAAGGCCTTCACTGGCCTAACCACCCCCTGATGCAGACAGACAGAAGATTGCAGAGGCTAATGTTCAGCTTTTACTCTGTTCTTGAGGTCAAAGTAAAACCAACCAACTTCCTACCATGCTTGAGAGCATCCAAACTGAAGTCAGTAAGATATGGGGACTGGCTCTTGCACTTTGCTTTTTGGGTGTACCTCACCTTTAGAATGGGGAAAGATTAAGATGTGGATCCTGCAGTATGTCAGGACTTGTATCTGCTGCCTGGGTTGCTGTTCTTGGAGAAGATGGGTATGGAAGGAAAGTGCTCTGTCAGTCTGGTGGGGTCAGTGGTGGTGGAGCTGGAGGGGAAGAAGGAAACAGATGTCACCAATGGTTGTGTATGTCAAGGGGCTCTCATAATTTTGTCTTCCCCCATGCATCCTCCCTGCCTCCTCCCCAGTAAGGATACTTTGTGAAGACTCAGATTTAGTCATCATACTATGTTCAGTGAAGAATGAAGGATGTCTCTGTTTCAGGTTTTAATCCTAAGGTGCAGTACCAAGTTCTCAGGCCACATTTCTTTGCCATGACTGGAAAGTTTTGTGGAAGCAAAGCCTTCCACTTTTAGCCATGTTGTTGAGGGGCCTGGATTATCACCCTTCTGTTTAAAAGTGCATCTGAGATCAGAGAAAGGATTTTGTGAAGGAGCCCCTTCATGAGACACTGCTTTGAGGCAGTGATAAAACCTGAACCCAAAAAGCTCCTCCGCCAGGCAGGAGTTCTGTTCTGATCAATGTTCCAGCTCACTTTGGGCTCTGGGGGCCTGTGCTGCCACACTGTGCTTATGGAATTAACATACGACTGGGGGGGACTGTCGGCCCAGTGTCACTGAGGCCTGGAGAAGACGACTCCTCACCCCCCAAATGGAATATCAAAATACCTTTGAAAATACAAGCTCATACCTTACCACAAGCCCTAGTTTCCCCAGTCCAAGCCTAGAGCTGCCAGGCCTCCCCACCTTCTTAGTGAACTTGAGAGTAGAAATGCCACTTCTACATTTTCCTGCATGTCAGGGCTGCTTTGTGATCAGACTCACTCTGCAGCATGGGTTAATATCTCACTGTTCATCTTCAATCTGCTGCAGGGAAGAAGTCCCCACCCCAGGGGCAGGAGAGGACCTGCACACTCACCAGTGCAGCACAAGGTCAGAGGGATAGATTTTTACTTTTCTCGCAAGAAAGAAGCATGATGAAGGCTGCCCATCCACAAGCCTGCTGGGAAGGTGCTTGGGGGGAGCGTTCACTGCTGAAGATGCCAGGGGAGCGGTTAATCTTGATCCAAGACAATGACACAAGTCTGGCCGCAGCAGAGTACGTCGGGATGTGCCTGTTCATTGTTCCCAGGGCCATGAGCTGGATGTGGATGTGTGGAGGTTGGGTATTAGCACTGGCTGTGGTGATCAGATCTTGTGTTTTCGCTGTAGTACTGAGGCTGTGAGCTCCTGGGCAGTTCACCCATTGCTCCCCAGGAGTGGCTGCCCTTCAGTGCTGAGGCTGTGACTGCCATGGGCAGTGTGTTCCTCTCACCTTTGTGAAGTCCATTGGTTGAAAGGGACTCTCTAATTGATACTAATCAACAAAATTGTGTGGCTTTTCTATTTGGAGGAAGCGTGGCTGCTTTTCCA
Source organism: Pezoporus occidentalis (assembly GCF_034315485.1). Taxonomy (NCBI): domain Eukaryota; kingdom Metazoa; phylum Chordata; class Aves; order Psittaciformes; family Psittacidae; genus Pezoporus; species Pezoporus occidentalis. The sequence goes on from NW_026914180.1 coordinate 1,475,361, forward strand.
GGGCCTCTTGCCACTGGTGCTTACGGCTGTTACAGCTAAATTTCCACTTCCCTTTACAAACTGAAGCAGATGATAGTTTATGTGGCAGGTGTTCAGTCAGAACTCTTTCTAGTGAACTTTCTTACGCTGATTTTTCATGGTCTAAAGCTTAAAAACTACCAATCATGAGATTAAAAGTTTTGCTACTGGAATATTTTGTCTTCCTCATTTCCACAGAGATCCATAGACAGAGTGAGACTTCAGAGGACATTCTCCTACTGTGTCTCCTACAGTACTTTGGAGAAACAGTAAGTTCCTCTTGAAAATTCCTCTGAAGTCCTTGCAGCATCAGGTTGCTTTTGGTACCAGCCTGGAAGCTTGAAACTGTTCAGCTCATAGCTGAGAACCGTGTTTTGTACTCAGCATCCAAATCAGTTTAAAATGGTTCCCTGTCCATTTTCATCAAGGAATCACAGAATGGTTTGGGTTGGAAGAGACCTTAAAGCTCGTCCAGTTCCAACCCATGAAACACGGGCACGGACACCTTCCACTAGACCAGGTTGCTCAAAGCCCCGTCATGTTTGGCCTGTATGGGAATGGACGAAAACAGCCTTAGGGACCTCACTGTTCCCCGCGGCGCAGAAGGGCCTCTTCTCCCCCACCACCCCCCGGGCTGCCCCACGTCTCCGTTAAGGAAGGAGCGAGCCGAAGCGGCGGGTAGGGCGGGCAGAACCCGGCGGGAGGCGGGGCGAGGAGGGAAGCGAAAGGGCCGCGGAGCCGGGCGGGGGAAGTTGCGAGAGCCGCGCGGCCATGGCCACGGCGCCGGTGTGCCCCGACTCCGGATCCGGCTCCGGCTCCGGCCCCGGCCCCGGCCCCGACTCCGGCTCCGGCCCCGGCTCCGGCTCCAGCCTCGCCGCGTCGCCGCCAGACCTCCACGCCATGCCCATGGTGGCGCTCAACTACAGCCTGCGGCGCCGCCTCAGCCGCTACCTCAACCCGCGGGCGGCGGCGGCCGCCGACTGGACGACGCTGGCGGAGGCGCTGGGCTGCGAGTACCTGGAGATCCGGTGGCTGGAGGCGCAGCCCGACCCCACCGCCGCGCTGCTGGAGGACTGGCAGTGCCGATGCCCCGGCGGCGCCACCGTCGGCCGTCTCCTCGACCTCCTGCGCCACCTCGGCCGCGACGACGTCCTCCTCGACCTGTCCGGCAGCGTGGGTGAGGCAAGGCGGCATCTCCCCTTCCTTCCTCTTCCCTCGGCGCGGCGGGAACGGGGATGGGGTGTCCGCGGGCCGCACTGGAGCGGGAGCCGCGCCGAGCCTGCCGAACCCCCTCCTCTGTGGGGCTGATGTGGGTTGGGGCTTAGGGCTCTCTTGGGTGAGGTTCTCGGCACCCTCTAGCACAGCAGGGCCCAGTTGATCTCGGTGCCGGGAGGGAGCGGATGCTGCTTGCTTCGGGCTTTGCTGCTCTGTCCGGAGAGGGGATGTGAAGAAATACCCTGCTCAAGCAGAAAAGCCCTTACCAGGCCGTGGAGTTACCTCCTCGGTGTTTCCATCAGAACCCTGCGCAGCTTCCAGGAGAGAAGGGAGAAGTGTGCTCTATTTCCACTAGCCATAAGCCCTGCAAAGTAATCTGGAGCCCTGTATTATACTAAACCTTCAATAATAAAGTTCTGTGTGTCAAAGGATGCTTTGGGCCAGGTCAGCTAGGAGGCATCTTGCACTTACACTGCACAGTGTGAGAATTGCCATGTGTGGGTCCAGTGTGATAGGAAGATAGAGGGAGAGGTGAGGAATGTGTGGAACTGGGTAATGGAAGGAAAAATAATTAACTGGATAAAGGAAAGAAAAAAGAGTTCCTCAAAAACTGAAAAAATGATAGGTCAGTAAGCAGTGTGAAGCTCCTACTGCTGTTGTGATAACCTGTTCTGTATAGACTCTTTGTATTCCGCATGATCACGGAAATTCAGAGGGAAGTCGGCTGTCATCAGAGGGGAATTTCATTGCCAAAGGATTTCCAAAGCAGGAGACTCTATTGCAGGCCTCTGTTGTATAATACAGCTTCCTGGGCTAGCGATGAAGAAATAATAACTTTCATTTCCTGTTACTCACGGAGATAAGTGAAAATGTAGAAACTCATCACTGTAGAGAGCCTGACCCAAAGCAATGGAGGAGTTCCCTGTATTCCTTCTGTTCTCCCTACTAAGGACCATATGCTGGAGACTCAGTTTTTGGAAAGACAGAACCAAATCAGTGTGCTTCATGATCCTCTCATCAGAGGTTCATAATGTGGTGGATGGTCTTTGTCAGAGCCTGAACAGACAGCATTAGAGTGAGGGGTAGGAACCTGAGCTTCAGGGAAGTCACAAGTTTGGCCTGGTGGGAGGTCATGCTGATAAGAGGAGACTGATAAATTCGTGGAAAAAAGACCCACTGAGGGCGATTCAACACAAAAACAGTGCTCCAGACTCAGGAAATTCCTCATCTACAAATGGTCCGATAGGTAGATTATAAAAATAGATGTAGATTATGCCTAAAAGAGGATAATTTTAGGAAAATAAGCAGTGTATGCTTATTTTATCCTTACATTCTCCCCATGGCATCTAGTTTTGGTTACTGCTGGAGACTGGACGCTGGGGTAGGTGGACCCCCAGCCTCACCCAGCATGGCCATTCTTCTGTTAGTATTTTTGGCTGAGGACTGCAGATGGGGCCTGTGACCTGTTGCTGGAGCTCCCAGCTCTTGCAGAAAGTAGAGATATTTATGCTCATAAGAGGAAAAGACAGTTGCACACGTTCTCATGCACGGCTGCCAAGGGCACCTCTCTGTGCGCTGTTAGGACTCCTCAGTGTGATTCAGCTCAGAAAACACCAGCATCGAGTTTCTGTGGTCTGTGCTTTCATCGTAGGAGGAGCAGATCTGGGGCATGAAGGCTTCTTGAGTCAATTGAGAGGTGTCAGGATGACTGCCGGACACAGGTCGTTCGTAGGGCCAATGTTGTACCTGCTGCCTACAGTGGATATCCCACATGCTCTGATGTCTCTGGAATGACACATCATGCCCACGTGCAGTCAGATGAACTGAGCTCCTTGGGGACACAGCATCCCTGTTAAAACACAACTCCTTGGTACTCTGTGGCTCCAAAGGGTGTGTTTGGTTTGTGGTTTCTGCTGCAGGACCAGGTCCATGGCCTGTCATTGCGTGCTCCATCCTGGCTCTGCTTGGGATGCTAAAAATCAGTGTCTCCTGTGGCCTTGATAGTTCCACGTTTGGCAGCTCTGCACACTGGGGCTGTGTGAAGGAACTCCCCCGGTGCACTGTCTGGAGTACAGACACTTGCAGGACTGTGATCTCTCTCAGCATTTATTTCATTGTACAGTCATTTTAGGGATGTGAAGCTCTCTGCTTCAGTAGGTTTGTGCTCTTCTTCCTGCTGAAACTCAGTGATGTTTGTTTCTTCCTGGCCCATTATAGAAGCGCTACTTCCCTGCTTGACAGTTAGTGGGTCTGTTCTCTCCGATCATTTTGCACTTTAGGTTTCATGCTTTTATTCTTTCTGTCCAATACCTCAGACTTTTGCTTGGTTGTTAGAGGAATGTAAAGCCTGCACTGTGTTAGATGCTGGGTGACACGGGACATCTTAGGTTGGATGAGTTTCTTGCTACTTTGTTGTGTTGGTTTGCATCCTTTTATGGATAAAGCCTTTCTAGGCCTGCAAAGTCATCTCTAACCCCTGTTGGCTCTCACTTACCTGTACAGCTGGGCACTGTTCCCAGCTGGGGGCTAATGCCAAATTAGTGAATGTCATTCATCCCTTCAGGTTCACTGGACATTTTGGCAGTTTCAGTGTGATAGGGCCCCTGGTTTGCACTTGTAATAAACCCACAAGCCTCAGTGGTTTGTTTTGAGAGCTTTGCCGAGCTTGCAGTTTTATTGTAGGGATAAGAGGGGTTATACAGCCCTGATACAGGCTGAGGGAGCTAGGGCTGTTCAACCTGGGAGAAGGCTCTATTGAGACCATAGAGCAGCTTCAGTGCCTAAAGGGGGCCTATGAGAAATCTGGAGAGAGACTTTTTACAAGGAAATGCAGGGATAGGACAAGGGGGAATGTTTTTAAACTGACAGAGGGAAGATTTAGATTAGACATTAGGAAGAAGTTCTTCTCTGTAAGGGTGATGAGGACCTGGCACAGGTTGCCCAGAGAAGCTGTGGCTGCCCCATCCCTGGCAGTGTTCAAAGCCAGGTTGGATGGGGCTTTGAGCAACCTGGTCTAGTGGAAGGTGTCCCTGCCCATGACAGGGGGTTGGGATAGATGAGCTTTAAGGTCCCTTCCAGCTGAAACTGCTGTATGATTCTGGTTTGAGATTACAGCACAATGCTATCAGAACACTTGGGTTAAAGAGAATGTGTGTCAGCCATGAGTGGTGTGCTGATGAGTTTCTGGTCTCCAGTTTATTAAAACACAGGTCACAGAAGCATTGGTGCCAGTTCTGCGACTGGGAGAAGCAAGAAGAGAAGACATGGAGCAAACACACTTAAAATGAACGTCTCTGTACTGAGCAGTAGTATTAGTATGCCTTTAAATAATTGTCTATTCTTGCCTATTCAACAATATTTTGGATTGTGAACATGACTACCTGGGAAACAAGGCATGTTTAAGGTGGAGCTTGCATGCGAGTCCTTCATGTGGAACTTCTGAACCCGCTGGCCAATTCAAAGTGGCTTAAATCATAATTTTAAAGACACTGACTTATCTGATATGAAACACGCACACCTCAGGGCAACAGGCAGAGAGGTGGGACCCGTAGTGAGGCAAGATCTGAAATCTGAACCTTCTGGCTGGTGAAGAATGTGGCTGGTTCTTCTTTTCTGCAGGACTGGGGAGGAAGGGAGAAGAAACAGGCACTGGGAATACCTCAGCCTCAGGAAAAGCCTTGATCAGATCTGACACCTTATTAGAGGAGATGATCCAGTTACAAGATGCAAAACTATGCGACAAAAGCAGAAGACAGGCTTCAGAAGCTGGACTTCTATCAGGCCTGCTCAGTACCAGTGGGGACTGTGCTACAGCAGTGCTTACTTGGTTCCTGCCTGCATCCTGCCCTTCGAGAAGATCCTTTACTCTGCAGCTGCTGTTGTACCGGTGATCTCAGAGGTGTGCCAGTCTGACCCTCTGAGTGATCAGTGCTTTTCTGATTGATACTTGTTGGGGTTTTGTCTAATCGTACGTAAAGGAGAAAGCTCTAGAGAGTTTCATTTTGTTAATTCCAGGTTTCAAATCTCCTTTTACTTTCAAGTTCTTCTGTGGCTGCATATTGCAGAGGCTGCAGGGTTTCTTGTCACTTCTCTGAAGACTTAACGTTTAGATTTATAATTAATTTTAAAACATGACCTGTTTATAATAGATCTGTGTCCATCACTGTCCTGTTTGGGAAGTTGCAAACATGACAGGCCTGCTTGCCTTTCAGTTACCTCAGAGTGGGGGCACACACTCACTGCCTGAGACAGAGAATCTCCAGTGGTGGCTCCACAACGTAAAGCCTGTTTAAGGCCTCCCTAGAATTTTACATGTCCTCATGTGTGTGGTGACTGTATGTACTCATGGTCGTCAGCTGCAGTTCTGGCTGACAAAGGCCAGTGGTATGAATCAGCCAGTATGTGTCTATTGTTTAGTAACAGATAATATGAAGACTTCTAATTGAGAATCCCCAACCTCCAATTAAATACTCCAAAATGCATAACAGTCATAGAATCACAGAACGGTTTGGGCTGGAAGGGACCTCAAAGATCATAGAGTTCCACGCCCCTGCCATGGGCAGGGACACCTGCCACTAGACCAGGTTGCTCAAAGCCACGTCTAGTCTGGCCTTGAACACTGCCAGGGATGGGGCAGCCACAGCTTCTCTGGGCAACCTGTGCCAGGGCCTCAGCACCCTCACAGGGAAGAGCTTCTTGCTAATGTGTCATGTGTTTCAGTTTAAAGCCATTCGCCCTTGTCCTTTCTCTACCTGCCCTTGCCAAAAGTCCCTTACCAGTTTCCTATCAGCCCCTTTAGGCAGTAGGAGGATGCTCTAAGGTCTCCCATTAGAGCATCCTCCCAGTACCTCCAGGCTGAACAAGCCCAGCTCTCTCAGCCTGCCTCCATAGCAGAGGTGCTCCAGCCACCTGATCATCTTTGTGGCCTCCTCTGGACTCACTCCAACAGCTCCACATCCTTCTGTGTTGTGGGCCCCAGAGCTGGACACAGGACTGCAGGTGGGGTTCTCACCAGAGCAGAGCAAAGGGGACAGGATCCTCTCCCCTGACCTGCTGGCCACACTGTTGGTGATGTAGCCCAGGATACGGTTGGTTTCTGGGCTGGAAGCGCACACTTCATGACCCTGATCACGTTGAGCTGGGTCATGAGTACGACAGCAGAGTTGAGACCTGTTTTGTACATGATGCATGCTTTTACAAGTGTGCTGGAATATACTAGAATTAAGGATGTAGGAGGAGATTTGTTTAAAATGAATAAGAGAAAGTACTTCTGTAAATAGCAAGAGTGAGCTTCAGGAATTAATTGCTAGAGGAGGTGGTGGAGGCAGCATCAACAGGTTCAAAAAGGGGTGAGAGAAATTCTAGGTACCAAAAAACCCAGGCAGGGTGTTTCCCTCTAATATCCCTGATCCCTGAAATAGCTATTCCCATTTTAAAGAACTCCAGCAGTGTAAAACCACCATCACAGAAGTGTCTTGCATTGGTTGTGTGCTTTTGCAGAGGAGGACTGTAGGAAGTACTTACAGAAGAAGCAGGAGGAGGCTGACCAGCCGCTTCAAGTGCCAGCAGTAGACAGCAGTGTGCCAAGGACGTCAGAGCTGATGGGCATCACCACCAGGGATGATCCCTATGGTAAGCACCCATGAGTACACTGCTGCATGGTGCCTCATGCAGGAATTGTCATCACCTGCAGCAGGTCCCTGTGAGAAATGCAGAAAACCTGTTTGCATTAATTACTCCCCACGACTCTTCATAACCTGGATTGCTTTAGCTGGTAGTCATCATTTTTCCTGTCACCAAGGGCGGAGAGGAAAAGCAACCCTGGGGAACACCATACCCAGAAGAAGGCTGGCACAGAGCCCACTGCATGCGCATGGGAGGAGACTTCCCAGAAACTTGTCCCTTAAGCGCAGCCTGTCACAGAGCAGCAGCTGCTGAAAGCCTGGTGGGTTGGAGTCGAGGGGGAAGGATGTTAGAGCTGATTGCCTTGGCTACACTGCCCTGTCTTCAGCAGATGTAACCACCACAGATAAAAAGGGATCAGAGTTTGAAGCAGGCTGGGTGGGAAGCAGGAAACACAGTTCTCTGTAATTAATGTGTGTTTGCTGGGCCCTGCGTGTGGCTCTGTCTGTGCAGCTGTGTGCAGCTGCATGCCAGGCTCTGTGCGCAGCTGCTGGCTGAGGAAGTGCACAGCCTGTAAAGCTCTGTGACAGAGCAGCAGCCGAGGTGAATGGAGATGTGTCAGCTCTCCTCTTCACTGCTCCCCTGGCTAGTCTGACTTCCGGTGGCCACCTTTCACAAAGACTTTTTACAAGGCTTATAGGAACAGGACAAGGGAGGAATGACTTTAAGCTGACGAGGGTAGATTCAGATTAGATACTAGGAAAAAATTCTTCACTATGCAGGTGGTGAGGCACAGGCACAGGTTGCCCAGAGAAGCTGTGGCTGCCCCATCCCCGGCAGTGTTCAAGGCCAGGTTGAACAGGGCTTGGAGCAACCTGGTCTAGTGGAAGGTGTCCCTGCTCGTGGCAGGGGGTTGGAACTCAATGAGCTTTGAGGTCACTTCCAACCCAAACCATTCTATGATTCTATGATTTGTACATTGGGACAACATTAACCGTCCCCTGATGTCCGCAGACCAATGTGCTGATGCTTGTACATGGCAGCTTTGCCTCATGTGACCGCCAAGTTAATCCTATGCCCCTAAAGCAGTACCCTCAGTTTGATTGACCTGGCAGACAGTTGCCCTTCTGCTTGACTGGTTGCTTCTTGGGCTGGCTCTGCCTGCTGGGTTGGTACTTTTCACAGCAGCCTTTAGAGCTTGACCTATTTTTTCACTGTCGTAGGCTTTAACTGGCATGAAAACTTGAAAATATACATAGTGACATTGATACAGAAAGAAAATGACACAATGAGAAGCTATCCAGGAGTATTAAGGTGCTTAACTATGAAAAATATTGCTCTTAATATACAGTACTTTAATATTTGGATAACTGCTACATAAACAGGAGCTGTCAGCCATTAACATCTTTGTAAAACAGGGCCTTTTACTTAGGGTATAACTTCAGGTACCTGAGTTTGACAGCCATAAAAACTGCAGGTTCCAAATATCAAGGCCTACCTCATAGCTCAGTAGACAGCATATGTCAGGCCATTGCTCAAGGGCCTGCAGGAAGGTTTTGGTTGGGGAGCTGGACTCTCTGTGACCTGAACTAAAGAGCTAGGGCCCAGAGCCATAAGGATGTTTTAGATTTGTACACCCCCAGGAAAATCCCAGAGCTCTGGGACTCAGAGTTGCATCTTCTATGTTACTCTGCTCTCTCCAGCTCTTCCCAGACTCTTGTCTCCCTTCAGCTCCCTGTGGTTGGATGTTGTTGCCTCTGCAGATTTTGCATGTTTGCATCTCAGCAACCCTTCCCCAGCCACTGCCAGCAGATACGGGGTTGTGTGAACAGCCTGGACTGTAAATCAAAGCGGTCAAGGCACAGACATGTGTTACCTCTGGCCAGCTTCATTGCAGACAGGAGCCTGGTTTGGTAAAACGTTAGATTCCCTTTGTAAGGTTGCACAGAGCTTGTCTGTCACAGCTCCTGATTCTGAGTCTGTGAGAGCTCGTGGGAATTCACTACAGGAGTTAACTTCATTTATAGTAGATGACAGCTAGATTTTTAATGGTTTCAGGGAACAGAACAGAGATGTTTGATGCCTTCATCTGCTACTGTCAGAAGGACCTTCAGTTTGTCCAGGAGATGATCAGGGAGCTGGAACAAACGGAGTTCAAACTGAAGCTCTGCGTGTTTGATCGGGATGTCTTGCCAGGAACGTGTGTGTGGTCCATCAGTGGAGAACTTATAGAAAGGAGGTAAGTAAACCATGGCTGCTTGGGATAGCTGAGTGTAACGGAACATGACGTTCATTTCACCATGATGTCTGCAGTATGGCGCCAGTGAAGCAGTAAAAATCCACAAGGATGTCTTTATGGGGTTTGTTTTATGCTCTTGGCTCAAGCAGGAAGACTCGAGCATTCCCAAACATGTTGCTTCATTGTGTTCACAAGGGAGGTGCCACGACAGTGATGCTGTTTAGGTTTAATCCCTTTTTGGCTGGAACATCCTGCAGTCGCATCCTTGAAGTTGATCTGGAAATGAATATAGCTCCAGGCTGAGTTCCTTCTCACAGTGTGGATGTTGCAGGGACAGCACTGGTGTTGGCTCTGGCACTTCAGGATCCTTCAGACCTGTGTAGGACTCAGGTGTGGTGGGAGCTGCGGGACAGAAAACCAACTCCCTAGGCAGGGAGTGACAAATCCCGAGGCAGGTGTTTGGATTTTAAACATCAGCCTTTCAGAGGGATACAGCTTGGCATTAACAGACACCCTTGTGAGGCCTTGTTCTCCTGGCTGTGGTACAGCATAGCCTTCCATAAAGAGCCTAATATGTAATTTACAATTAGGCACCTCAAAGGAATGTAAACAACAAATTGGAGAATAAAGCTCCAATTTATGAACCCAGGTGAATTCACTGTTGTGTGAGTACAATACAGCTTTGTCCGGTTCATTCTAATATTAAAAATGCCCTGTCAGGCTCAGTCAGTAAAGGCAGCATGAAAGCGGGTAGTTAAGATGGCTTTGTGTGTAATACCTAAACAGAGGATCAAATAAAGGTTGCACGGACAATCTGGACTTTGCTATTTCTTCATGTTTTGGTGTATGAGCATGTGTCTGCAATCAGGTTTTTGTGTAACATAGCCAGCAGTCCTTGCTCCATAGTTCATTCCTGCTGAAACACGGCGGTTTCATTTTTCCAATTCAGAGGAGCACACACTTCTACCAGTGAAAAGGGGAAGCATCCCTGTTGACATTGTTTTTTTCTCCCCTAACTGCTTATTGCAGGTGCCGGAGGATGGTGGTTGTCATTTCAGATGATTACCTGGAAAGTGATGAATGTGATTTTCAGACCAAATTTGCTCTTAGCCTTTCCCCAGGTAAGATCTCACAAAAATCCCTTTTAAAGTTGTGTATCAGCGTTACAATTTTCATTATAGTAACACGCAAAGCTCCAGCTGAGGTCGATGGGCACTGTGCTATTGGGGACTGCACAAATGCAGAATGAGGGGTAGTCTCACATGTGTTTAAACAACTGAGGTAAATATGGGTGAAAAGGAGAAAACAAATAACTGATAGTTACAGAACTGGTAACTCAGTCTCAGACCTGGGTTCCCACCACTGACCTACCTACATCTGAGAGGGACTTTTGACAAAGGCATGTAGGAATAGAACAAGGGCAAATGGCTTTAAACTGACAGAGGGGAGATTTAGATGAGATATTAGGAAGAAGCACTTCCCTGTGAGGGTGGTGAGGCCCCGGTACACGTTGCCCAGAGAAGCTGTGGCTGCCCCATCCCTGGCAGTGTTCATTGCCAGGTTGGATGGGCCTTGGAGCAACCTGGTCTAGTGTAAGGTGTCCCTGCTTGTGGCAGGGGGTTGGAACTGGATGAGCTTTAAGGTCCCTTCCAACCCAAACTATTCTGTGATTGTATAATACCTTTCACATGTGTGGAAATCCACCCAGGCTCAGGGCTTGCTCTGGCTGTAATGCCCTTCACTCAGCAAGTAGAGATTTATCATGATTAGAAGCAGCCATTAAAATGAATGGTGGCTTTCTAATGTTGTTGTGCAGGCGGGGACCTGAACTTGGTTCCTTGCCCTGTTCTTGACCTTCTATGTGATGGTGAGTGAGCATCTTAGCTGTCTGAGATTCAGTGCTCCAGCTTAAGTTGGCTACCACTGCTTGCTTCAGAGATGCTGTAGCTGCAGTCTCTCTGAAGTGCTTCAAGACCCATATGGGAAATAAGCTACAAAAGAAAGAAGTATTCTAATCAATTCAGGGTGTGAGTAAATGCTGGGAATACGGTAGCAGGTAATGAACATGCAGCTTTTTTCAGAGATCTGTGAGTATTGTGGATAGGTAAACAAAATATGGGATGAATGTTCAACTTGGAGTGGCAGTATCTGTTACATGCATTGTTCTGAATTGAAAAGCCATCGATTTACTTCTCTCAAGTCTGTTCAGATTGCTCCTTTCTAAGCACCAGATATTCTACACTTGTGCATGTTGCTGGGGAGTAAGTGCAGCACAACCTGATACCATGGAGGATATGTAGTATCTGCAGAAGTGTCTGTATGTAAAGTCTCTTCTCTAGATGAGGTACCTGACATCCAGAAGTTTAACTGTAAGCCAGTGGCAGACCTCAGAATTAGCTCCATCTTCCTGATACAGTAATTTCGTACGATGGCCATTAATTTACTGACCACCCCTAACATGTTGCATCAGCCCCCAGTCATAATGATTTGTAGCAAAGTTCTTTTAGTTCCTCACCATTTTTTTGTTGGCATCATACCTTTCATTAGAGCAACGGGAAATGTCCATTGTATGTAATGACCTCAGCTCTACCAGTAAAAACATGCAAGTACAGGTTTACAGAAATTACAGTCACTTGCACGGGGTAACTAATACACAGAAGGGTTTGGTGGCAGGTTCTGCAAGCTTGGATTACTTAAGCCTCTACTGCAGTTACAAAATCTTAGTTATTTGCCTCATCCAGGTCTCAGCATCAGCACATGTGCTGGGCAGCACAGGATAGCTGGTGCCAGGCATCCCCATGGAGAATAGAGGGAGAGGTTCCTCTTTAGAAGAGCTGCTTGTCAATCAGAGGAGATTTCTTTCATCTTGTGCAAGCCTCAAAAAAAGTTCATGTTTGCAGGGTGATTTCTTGCAGCCCCCTGTTGGAACACATCTGCAGCCTATCTAAGTAAATCAGGGTAGGAAGAAAAAGAAATGGAGATAACCCGGCAAAGCTGACCTTACAGAAGCAGCTTAGTCTCCTGAATTTTCTCTTTATGCATACCTGGAAGTAGACAGGATTGTATATACCTGTTTGTGTTCTACAAGAAGCTGTGCTTTGTTGTTTTGTATCTGCAGGGCATTGGGCCATTATCTCACCCATTTGGGATCACTGCAAGTTGCCCTACATGTTATGGATGAGGCTCGTAGTTGAGTGAAATGTTCTTAGCAGGGATCTTGGGATTCAGATACTTGCTCTTGAAGTGAGAGCTAGCTGCAGTGTAATGAGATGACACACAGCTGGGAGCAAGCGTGGATCCTGTGACATGTGTGCTGTGCTGGGGAGAAAATCGATCCAGGACCTGCCTGTTGTTCTGTGTGATCCTCTGCCTATGTGATCTGTCTTTCAGGTGCTCGTCTCAAACGGCTGATTCCAGTCAAGTGCAAAACCATGAAGAACGAGTTCCCAAGCATCTTACGGTTCATTACCGTTTGTGACTACACCAATCCTTGCACCAAAAAGTGGTTCTGGACAAGACTGGCAAAATCCCTCATGCTGCCGTGATGCAAAGTCACAAGAGCGAGATGTTCTTCTGCACTCTGTCCTGGCTGCACCTTTGGACTGTGGTGTCTTTTCACATAGGATCTTGAACCACTTCAGAGCCTGGATCCTTGCAGTCAGTGTTTGGAGCCTGCGACTGGGAGCAAAGAATCTTCTCTTGTACTTCTTCATAACTTGGAAGGGGAAATAAAGCAACTCTGTGGCTGTTCCTGCTCAAGTCAGTGAGTATCCAGCATTTTGTGTAGGAAGCACTTTCACTGAAAATACAGAAAATAGATGTTTAAATACTGTCTAATACAAGAAGGCTCTATTATAAGCATTTAATAAGCCCTCAGAGTTTCAAACAGCAAGCTTTCTTAAACAAGTATTTCTTATTATTTTAAAGGCTGTTTAATGGCTATAGTAATGTTTAAGGTTTTAAATCCAGTGAAGTCCCATGGCTGCCTGGTGATCTGCAGGAACTGAGGTTTCAGACTTACTTTCCTGTTCTGTGAATGGCTGGTGCCATGAGAATGGCTGGTTTCAGCAGGGAGGCCCAGCCTGCCCTGCTGCTGGCCAGTCTTTGGCCCACACTGGTTCTGAGGGTAGACAGTCTTCTTCAGTCCTTGTTTGGACAAAAGCAGAAGTGTATTTTAATTGTTAAAGAAATGAATGGTTCTCCCATTATGCTTAGCAATATCTGAAAAATTAGAGCAATTATCTATGTAATTATAACTAATGCGGAATTACTGAGCTTGGTGTATTTTCTGTGGAGGTTTTTCTCCTCAAGTTATATCACAGTGTTCCTGTCTTGTATTCCTTTACAGGGTAAATCCCTTGTCACTAGTATTTTCTGAGGCAGTCCCTCAAGTTTACTCTAGTTGTTGAAAGCAAGAAGGATACACTGTTGTATGACCTTGGTTGTGCCTGTCTTCTGCTCAGGTCACGTTTTGATTAAGTGACCTCATACCAATATTTTACATTCCCAGAGGTTACAAAATGTTTACAACAGAGCCTTCCTTTAGTAGAAATTCATAAAACATATTATTTTCTGTGAAAGTCATTACTGCACAAAGTGCAGGCTGCTGTTGGTGCAGGAATGGGGCTATGCATCTTTGAGGATCCAGATCTTAAATGCTTCACCTTTAAGAGCCTTCCAAAACACATCAGCTGTTGGGGTGCCTCAAAGGCATAGGGATAAATATTGAATAAAGAGTGTATTAAATTATTAATTAGGCTGCTTAAAATATAAAGGCTAGTATTACCTTGATAGGAAAGAGCATATTTAAATGAACCACCACAATAATTACAGTGTTTCTGTGGCTAAGGCTCAGAGCAGCATTGATCTTGTTCTGCTTGTTAGACTTGGATCCTTCAGAGCGACCAGTGGATCTCATCAGTTCTCTGTGCGCAGGGCTCTGGGGCAAGAGTTCTGCCCAAAGTAGCATTTTAAAGCAACCCCTCGGTGTATTAAACAGATTTACAGCAAATATTTACTTTATAAATTGGGAAGAAAGGCACCTTGCTTATGTATCTGCAGCTGCTTGAACTCTGGCCCTTCACTCATTACTTCAGCTACTGACTCATGTTGATTTTACAGCTTAATGTTTTACTAGTTTAAATTTTTAAGGTTGCATCTGGATGTGATTTTGTTGGTTTTTTTTAAAAAGGATTTGTTGTACAGCATTACCATGGCTGAGGTACAGACTGAAACATGTGCTCCTGCCTCTCCCTCACGCACCTTGTTGATGAACGGTGGTGGTGTAAAGTCCTGACAGCAGCCAGCCATTGACCTGAACATGGTGGATGGAGCTTGTTCACACACATCATGTTAGTGTCAGGGCTCGTTTATGGACAGGCTCATGAGCTGGGAGTTATTCAAGCCCTCCTGCAAACATAAACTGCTGCCATTGTGCCAAGGTGACATTTGTACCTTTCTGTTTTGCTAGAACGAGTGAGCAGTCTGTGGGCATGGCAGGAGAAAAGTTAAGCTGATGAGGGAGTTTCTGAATAGTTGGGCTTCATGTCCTATTGCCCTCAGGCATCCTGCAGTAGTGGAGACAGCTGCTTGCCTCGGGGGGTCTGCATAATCGGTAAAAGTTAATTGCAGGAGAGTTTCTTCTGGAGGCTGCTTGATCCCCAGGCACGCTCCTGGGGCTCAATGAATTCTCATACTCTGGAGTGTCTGTAAACATTAATTATGGGTCATTACTCGCAGGACCAAACCAGATTCCTCTTGTTCTGAGAACTGAAAGGACTCTGGTAACTAGTTCGTGGGGAGCAGAGGCTCAGGAGGCTGCGCTGCAGACGCTAGAGGGAGGTAATGGCCCGTGCTGACACCCTGCGAGGGTCCTGCCCGCTGACAAAGAGAAGTGTTTTTTTATCTCTTCACTCTTCTAAGGAGGCCATACCAAAACTAGCGTGAGTTTTGACAGATTGAATCTCGTGTAGTGAGTCCTGATGGGTGGTTTGGGATTTGGGATGTTGGGAATGAGGAAAAAAGTAACAGCAGCAAAAATAATCATGTTTGTGATCGATGATCGGTGATCATTGGATGGGGGAATGGCTGCTTCTGATCAGGAAAGCAGAAACCAGAGCTGAATTCCTAAATCTTCTGGCTTCCAATAGGTAAATGCAATATTCCAGTTAATGGTGAAAGATGTCAGTGCTTGGGTGGGCTTTCCCTGTCCTGGTCCCCTGGTCTGCCTGACGCGATGCTGGGTGAATGTTGTTGCTGTCAGGCTGTTGCTTTACTGCAGGCTTGTCCTGGAGGCTAAGATAATTACTTGGGGTAATAAAAAGTGAGGTAACAGCCCATAAATGTAAAGTATGTGCCTTAAATATGTATCCTCTTCTATGTAAAAACCAGATTGTGTGCTTCTGACATTTTGATACCTGTCTGGTCACAGTGGAGGGTGACATCTGTGAACAGTATAAAGTCTAGTTACTGTAAACACGTTTCAGTGGCAGTTGGGATTTTCCTCCCCTCTTTCACGCTCAGTGGAAGGTCAAAAATTTGAACATCTTTAAGAAAGGAACTTATAAAATTGTGATGTTGTGCTTTTTTTTTTGTCCCATTTTGTTTCCTTTCCTCACTGAAATTGTCTTAGTTGAATCTTAGTACCAAATCATATATTTTTATATATATATACATATATATTTTTATTACTTCTAACCTGATTGAATCTGTGGAGAAGCCTATGTGTTGTGTAGCCATTCTGCAAATAGTCAACCCTTCTGTGTTTTTTCTCCTCAAAACCCCAAAAATTTGCTACTTGTGAGAACTTTTAAAATAAATCAAGAATTAAAACCCAGCAGGCTGAATCTCCTTCACGGGCATCGGAGAAGAGATACTAGGTGTCAAAATTAAGTGTCAGTGAGAAATGACATGGGCTAGGTTGAGGGGTTGTTTTTCATGTTTTGCCTAAACAGCTTCCTCAGAGGAGGCTTTTGGTGGTGCCTGGGGGAGGCAGAGCTGTGTCACACCAGGAGGAAAATGCTCAAGGTATTGTTCTTCAGACAAGTGTGGTTCCTCTGCAGTGCTTGTTTTTGGCTCTGTGGGCTGTGTCCATTGCTGTCCTGGACTCGCTTCAGCCCTGGTGCCCAGCAGGCTGGAGGGGATAAGCCGGGGCCTCTGCTGTCGGCCCCCAGGAAGCAGGGATGCCAGGCAGTTGGCTCCTGCTCCACAGTCTTTCTGGAGGCCCCGGCAGGGGATACATTGCAGTGCAGTGATCAGGAGGATTTTGCCAGCTTTATTTCCTTTGGCTCAGAGTCAGGCCAAGCCAGGGAAATAACTCGAAATCCAGCAGCTGCCAGGCCAAGGCCCTGCCCCAGGAAAAGATGAAGGATCCCCAATCACGGAAGTGTTGGTTGGAAGGAATTTCTGGAGGTCAAGGACAAGCTGTACGTCACAACAGGAAGGGCTGTTGCTGTGCCGCTTGCTGGACAATATTCCAAGCATACGAAGAATGTCTTTGCTATGGCTTTTATGAGTGAACATATGGAAAGTGACATAGAAGCCATCCCTGACTGCATTACTCTAGATAGAAATTGCTGGCAGAGCAGCCTGCCAGGAGAGTCCCACTTTGCACTACCCACCTGTCTGCATGTGTTTGAGCAGTTAATGGTTTCCACCTATATTTGAGTGTGAGAGTCAGGCAAGGTCAGGGGGTCCAGCTGTGGCAGGTCTTTTCTAGCTGTTGTTCCTCTTGTGCCAAAGAAATATTCCCAGTCCTCTATTTCACTTTGATGCAGAACATCAGCGCCATTTCCTCTTTATTTGGAGGACAGCGTTTACCTGGTGAAATTCAGTAACTGCTGCAGAACATTCTCAGCTTCAGAGATGGAGACTGTGAGATGAAGCATTGCCCCTTGACAGATCAAATTCTGTTTTCCTTCATGCCGACATGAGTTGCTTTATCATGACTGACACCCTGCATGGTCCAGAGGGCACGTTTACAGGAAGAAAAATAGCATATGGAAGAAAATATAATTATACATAAAAAAATGGCTGGGAAAATGTTGTGTGAGCATCCTGGAAATATATTTTAAGGCAGCAGTAAATGTAAACATCAAACAGAAGGTTCACATTACTGGAAAGCATGCTAATGGAGCTTCTTGAAAAGCACCTCTGTCAGACCTGCTGGGGTTTTACTACACAACCTGACATGTGCTGTATACAAATACTTCACTAAAGGTAATTTTCCCCAGGTGCTATGTTAAACCCATTTCTGGTTCAGCTGATCTCCACTAGCATTTGAACCCAACCCAACGTCATGATGAACCACCATCAAGCACTACCCAGAAGGCTTGTTTATTTTGTAGCAAAATTTACACTCAGGAGAATTAATATTGTTGAATCAACTGGAGCTGTGCTGCTCTGCAAAGGTTTAATTAACTGAAGGTGTATTTGAGTCTTAAGCTGTTACAAAGTCTGATTTAGAAACAATGCATTTTGTGTTCCCATAGCAGAGCCTGGCTTAGTGACGTGCTTTTCCCTCCTCCTGTTTCTACTGATGAAGCTGCTCCTGCAGTGGCAGAGGCTGGGGCTGCCTATGCCCACCAGACATGATTTCTCCTCTCTCAGCTGGAGAATGTTCCATCAGCTGCCCCTGGGGTTCCTCCTGGCCTGCAGCCAGCAGAGGGGCTTTGTTTCCACTTTTCCCCAGTTCTTAGTCTTGCGTAGGTTGGGGTTTTGGTGGGGCTGGACTGGAAGGTGGGAATGAATATGGTCTGCATTGGCAGGAGGTGAGGAGGAGAAAAACCCTTGTGCTAAGCCCAGTGAGAATGTGTAGGCTCAATGCTATGAATCTTTCCTTTCTGAATGAAATCAAAGTCATGAGGCCACTGTTTAGGATGCTAAAGTTAGGAACAGGATGGAATCAGAGGAAATACAGTCAGGCAAATGTGGGGGTGACAATGAAGTGAACTTTCACAAAGTTTCTGCAGCATTTTTCTGGCTCTAATCTTCAGCCTTCTGTTTGTGTCAGCAGAACTCAGTGGAAGAGCTGCAAGTCCTAAGGTGCTTGGGTGCCAGTTTATGATCTGTTGCCTCCAAAACAAAAACCACCATTCAGGAGGGGAAAACCGGGTGAACAAACCTGCAGGTTGTGTGCCATTCCCTGTCAGGCCAGAGCCATGGCAGTCCCCATGCTTTACAGCAACATTTTCAAAAGCATTCAGAAATCTGGTTGACAGGTTTAAAACTACTGAATCATGGAAAATTTGGTGTTCGATTTCTGGCAGACACCCCCAGCTGAAATATACATGGAAACGAGGTTTAAAGTGCTTTGAGCTGAGGACTAAAATGGACATTGGCCTTAAAATGTCAGTGTTTCAGCATCTCTAAAACCTCACATGGGTATGCAAAAGACTATTTTTCAGTATCAGTAAAGGGCTTTTGAGATCTGTAGAAAGAAAAGCAAAGAAGAGAAGCATCACATTTTTGACTCTAAAGCAATTTAGTCTAGAAATGAATATTCCCTGTTTTTTCCTAACAGCTATTCTTTAGCGTCCTTGGTGACTGCACCTCTCCTAGCACTGCAGTCTAGCATCTGCCAAGCTGCATTGTTTTATCGAGCATCACGAATGGAAGCTCTTAAGATTTTCTATCTGTGTTCTTGGAAATCTCGCCTCATCAGCATGTTGCTCTCAGCAGACGGGTTTTTCTTCAGCTCCAAGTCATGCATATTGATCAGTCTTGATTTTCTTTCGTTACCTAGCATCCTGTCATTGATTTTAATTGTCCGGTATTGAAGAGGAAGCATTCAGTACACATAGACTTGCCAACGATGAAATTTTGCTTTCCACACCTTTTTGCAGATGGTGCCCATAGCTGAGCCTTTAAGAGCTGTGGGTCTCTCAGCTAGCAATCTGCACAAATTATGCTGTAGTCAATTTTTCTCTATTAAATCCATTTCTGATTCTCTGTGACAGCTTTTCCTGCCGCACGGTTTCACACTTCAGCGGTTTGTTTCTGAGATGACATGTGGGTTTGTTTCTTTTTCGAAGGGGTGGTGGTGGTAATCCATTTAATTTGCAGATACTTTACTTGTGTCTTTCTAGTTCCTCCTTCCTGCTGCTGTACTTAAGAGATTTGTACTTCAAGTGACTCCTAGAGAGTCTCCTCCTGTGGCTCCTTATCAGCCCACGGGGCCACTCCTGGGCTGTTCCCTGAAGCTTCCTCTCCTGCTGCTGAAGTGGAACAGCTTGCCCAAGACAAAACTGGAGCTTGGTCCTGCATCTCATAAAAAAAGGAATCCTTCCATCCCCATGGTGCAAAACACCAAAGCTGGGAGCTGGTGTGATTCATTAACTCTTCTCCTTCTTCCTTGCAAAATACCTTCTTACACTGGTATTGTTCTCATCTTATAAAAACATTCCTGCACTCTCAGAGGGCGTTCATTACAAATATGTCTTGAAGGCTCTGTATGTAAGAAACCTGGTGCCCTCCTACTGTCTCTCTGATTCTAGGTTTTCCTTTACTTGAGATACACA
This sequence comes from Pezoporus occidentalis, assembly GCF_034315485.1. Lineage (NCBI taxonomy): Eukaryota > Metazoa > Chordata > Aves > Psittaciformes > Psittacidae > Pezoporus > Pezoporus occidentalis. The sequence goes on from NW_026914180.1 coordinate 1,494,972, forward strand.
GAAAGGATCCTATTTTTAGCAGCCAGCAGTCAATGACAGAGGAATTCATGAGCAGGGAGGAAAGGATGCGAACTATCCAAATAGATTTTTTTTTCAAATGAGATTTCTACATTCCTATCACTAAAGTAATAAGTTGTGAGTCACTGTTACACTGAACTATTAGACTATTATTGTAAACTCATGTCATTAGAATCTGCTAATATGCACCACAATCTTGACTGGCCTTAACTTAGTTTGAGAAGTTTATGAGGATAAGAACAATGTTCCCTCACAAATCTTATTCCCAGATGGCAAGAAGTGAATGAAATCTTATTCGATCCTATGTTTCTGTTCCTTGGGTTTCTCTTCTTACTGCCTTTTAAAAGAATTAATCTTTCTTCATTGTAATGTCACAAAAGATGTTTTATTTTATTTCTTTGAAGTTTGCCAACTGTAAATTGGGTCCAAGCACTCCCAGCAGACTGAGTATCTATGGTGTATCACCTGAGAGTAGCAGTCTCTTCTCCAAAAGCTGCCCTCTGCATTCAGTCCTACCATCACCAGCCCTCAGGAGGAGGCTGAAGTACCCAGAGATACTTGGGACTTCTCTACTGCAACCGCAGGTGCCAAGGAGAGGATCTTCTCTGGCATTGCTAAACTGATTTCTGTCAAGAGTTATGTCCAGGCTGCATATTTTTCTGTAATAGTTTTGTTGAATAATGAACTGTCTGAAATGGTCTTAAATACACACACAAAGTTTTACGTAATAGAACAGGCCTTGGTCACCCTTCATCAACTGCAAAAGAGGACTCAGGCCAGGTGTACCAGCATGTCTGCAGGGTCTGGATGCTTGCACCAGGCTTATTTCACACTTTCAGCAATGAAGGAAAAAGCTCTGGAACACATTCTCACACACACACCCCCTCCCCATTCTGCTCAAATGCTTAGAAAATGTTTTATGATGGAGATTTACCCCATACAGAAGAGGCCAGTGGGAAAACCTTTCTGTCCTTAGAAGCTGTGACATTCCCAGAGTGAAAAGAGGTATGGGCACAGAAGTGTCTTTCATTAGCTTCTGTAGAGACAAAGCAGTATGAAGAAAGCAGCATTGTAAACCAGAGCACGGCAATAGCTGATTATTAAACCGTGGCTCAGGTGTGCGGTCATTAAGATCTTGCTATAACTACTTCTTAAACCTAGCATTAATCTTGTATTAGATTGGATTGGAAGGAGGCAGCAAAGCTGTAATTTGTTACAGAGAGGGTTAACTGGCTTTCAATTTGTATACTAAAAAATCATAAACATAGAAGGGAAGAATAATTGAAAAAAACCTTTGGCTTGGTCATAAACTCTTTGCTTGCTTCGTGGAGCTTAAAATCTGGGGGACATTTTCAGTGGAGGAAGTAGGAGAAGAGTGCCGAGTTTCTGTTGAGGCAGTGGTGATGAGATAAGAAGTGTGCTTGCAGAGCAAAAGCTGGTTTCTGTAAACATACTGTGAGAACCAGAATCCACCTGTTATAACCAGGCCTTCAGCTACTTGACTTCAAAGTGACCTCAAAGGTGAATTTAAAATGACTTTAGCACACCGGCACTCAATGACTGGGTAGAGATCCATGGTAGCACACAGGATCATTTAGGAAAACCTGCCGGTTTAGACCGGCATTTGCCTTGTGTTTTGAAAACAACTGTTATTAAAAACTTGCTCCAGTCAGAGGGTTTTAAGTCACTGCTCCCCTCCACTTCATGCTCCCTGAGTTATTTCTCAAACCCCAAAGCAAAGCTGCCAGGAGAAATCCCCAAAGATAAAGTGCCGGGCCTGCCTTTGCTGGCTGGAGAGGAAACTGCCTTGTACTTTTAACTAATCAGCTGCTGTTTGATGGAGCAAGGTCCCTTCAATAAACCTGAAAGTGTTGCCATGAAGAAAGAACAGTGGTCAAATTATGAAGTGAAACAAGGTCAGGCATTCTGCTTGCCGACGCGTGCTTGCCCTACGCTGGATGCAATAAGCCAGGGATTGTTGGCCTGCCCCTCTCTTCAGCAAACCATGCCCGTACCAAGCAGTTCAATAAGCACACTAACTGCTATTGTCTGCAAGAACTGTGGTAGCTAATGCACAGGCACTTACAAACAGTGGTTTATGATGCTTTAAAAAGCCTTTAACTAGGAATGCAGCAACAAATGCTGTGACCCCAAACACTCCTGAACTGTGACAGCAATGCCTCTGCATGGCTGTGCTAAAAGAGCAGCTTTAGCTGTAACAAGAAGAAAATCATACACCTGAGAGTCTACATGAATAGACAGGTGAAATCTGCAGTGCCTCGACATGCAAACTGGAGTTTAGACAAGTTTCCACAACCCAAGTGTAAATTAAGTTAGTTTATGTTTATACTTGCGATGACGATAAGGCAAATCATCCATCAAGTATCCTTTAGAGGTACTAAAGGTAGTAACATCTGTGTGATGAATATTAGAATCACCAATCTATGCATTAAACATCAGGTTTATGATAGCAAATATTACATGGATGGGGAAGAAAAGAAAAAGAGCTGGATAGTGCCAATAAGTTTCATTGAAACTGAGAAAATAAAGGAAATCAGGAAAAGCAGGATGAGCAGAATAGTAGCGATGAAACGAGAAGGTGATGCTTGGAGATCTGAATTGGGCAAAGGATTAAGACCTTAGTTGAAGATAGCTCTGATTTTTGATCCCCTCATTGGACTCAGGGCAAAACAACCCCTGAATGGATGAATGCAACAGCAATGCCCGACTTCTGAGGGACCCAAAATGTTGAGTTCATTTACAAAATAGTACAAAATTTGTGTGATGAGGATTCTATGTGAACAAGACATTGTGGTTTGAAACATGGACATGCATTTTTCATTGCAGAGCTGGAAAAGTAGAATACAACCTTCATCTGTGCATGCTTATGTGGCTACTGGTGGTCTTGTCAGTGAAAATTTTAAATTTCAATTTTGATCAAAGTCTGCGCTAATTCTTAAAGAACAAGGCTTACTGTGAACCTAATCCTGCCCCATTGATCTGAATCAATAGAGTTTTATCACAGCCTTCAGGGGGAGGATTTTTGGCCCAAAAGAAGGGAATTCAAAATATGGTTCTGACTTAAAAACCACTGTGGTAAAATTCAGCATATACAAGTCTCTTTTTGTTGTTGACGCCTGGCTCAGATCCATTTTAACATGCTGTTAGCTATCAGAAATACAACACTGGCTACCCGAGTGCATGCTCTGGGCTAAAACCTGTTTTTAATTGCTATATAAACTCCTTTTATAACACGGTTAAAAGATCACAGAGACAGTTCTGAGCAGTAATTAAGGCATATTTAGCAAATATTAAAAATTGCTCAGCAGAGGAATGTTAAACACAGAGAAGTAGGAAAAACAAACAGCTTTTCAGTTGGAAGCTCTCCTATGACAGAGACCGCCGTTGTTGAGTGCCTGCACAGCAGCGAGTGGGATGGGGCTGTGGGCTTCTTGCTCCTGTAGGACAAAAAAAGGAAGGACTTCGTGTCCTGCATTAGGTAGCACAAGTGCAAATAGTGGAGTCAGACCATGCATTTGGCAGGGTATGATGGCCCTCCACAAAGCCTGGTTCATCAGAGGCATCTCAGGAATTTGTCCTAATAAGCTAAAAATATGTATAACTGACGTTCTTTGACTCATAGTAGTGCCTGACATCAAGCTACAAGAACAGTGACTGGCAAAGAAGAATGAAAGCTGATACAGACGTTCTCAGTCAGTTCTCCTGCTGGTTACTATTGAGACTGGTGAGAGTGAGAGATGCACTATTTTACATCGGGAGAAAAAAACACCAAACCAGATCCCCAAACTGCAAACACTGTAAACCTAAATATATAGACATCTGCTTTGTGTTTCGTGGTACCAGATAGCCTCATATTCCTCACTCTTTTAATCTGATTTTTTTTTTTCCACCGTCCACCAGTTGTACTTCTGAATGCATTCAGATCAACAAAGCTCCAGCTACAGACTTGTGGGTCAAGAATTGTAGGATAAGGGTGTTGGAAATATCCATGCATGTTGAAATTGCAGTGTGGAGCAAGCAGAAGCATCCAGCAGCTGGGAAAACAGAGAACTGCTTATCTTCAGAGGGGGCAAGGAGGAAGCTAGACCTCTTGATCCTTCCATACCCATCGTAACCCTGGGACCTATTTTTAAACATGGAATGTAGATGCTCCAAGCGCCCGGGCCAGGCTCCACACCTGCTCACTGCAGGGCTGGGCTGGTGGTGAAACAAATGCAAGACGGTGGCTTGGCTCTCTGCCTCAGGATTAAAACGTCCCTCCTGGACCAAAGCCGGGGAAGGGCACACCATCGCTTTCCACCCTTCTTCACGGTGGGTTATAATGTGTCCAAGCACACCAGCGAGACACCACAGGGCTGCTGTCACCACGTCTGGGAGAAGGGCTGCTGGAGGGCTGCGCCCGGGACCACCTGCCACCCTCCCTGCTCTGGCTTCCCCTCACGGCCCGCCCCATCCTTGGCCACCGCTTCCCGCCACAGCCCCGACCGGAGGCCCGGCAGGCGCAGGGACCCCGGAGAAGGACAAGCTGCGACTGACAGCCTCTCCGCCAATGGGAGCTACAGATTCGGCCGTTGGCAGCCAATCGTAACCCGGAGTGGGTCTTAAACCGGCAGCCCCTCCCGCCTCTTGCCTGAGGGAGCGGAAGGTGTGTGAAGCCGCCATCTTGTGTGTGGCATCCCCGCCCTTCCCTTTCTTGTCCTTAACGACTTTCCCCGCCCCGCCGCCCGCTTTCAGCAGCCCGCCGTACCGGTCCATCTCCGGAGGCCGGTGGCGGCAGCCGAGCAAGCCGTGGGTAGCGCGGTGTGGCGGCGGCGGAGGGGCGCCACGCTCAAGATGGCGCCGGGCGGAGCCCCGCTGTGGCGGGCGGGGCGTGCGCTCGGCGGTGTCGCCGGCGTGCGCGGGTGACGTCAGGTCGCTCTGGGCATGGGCAGGTGGAGGGAGCAGGCAAAGTTTGGCCGGCGGTAGCGGCAGGCGGCGGGGCTGCGGGAGTCGCTGCTGGCGGGGGCTCGGCTGGGTGTCGGGCGGCGCGGGGTAGGGCAGCGCCTCTCCGCTTCCTCGCTCCTGCGCGGCGCTCCTCCTCGCGACGCGGAGGGCGGGCTGGCGGCGGGCGCGGCGCGGCCATGGCCGAGGACCCCAGCGCGCTGCCCTGGTCCATCAACAAGGATGACTACGAGCTGCAGGAGGTCATCGGTGAGCGGCGGCAGGGCGGGACGGGGACGCTCGGCCGTCACATGGCGTCTGTGCGCACGGTGGAGGGGGTGAGGGCTGTGTGGGGCTGGGGGGATCTCTCCGCTGAGGGAAGTGTGTGTGTGGGTCTGACCCCCCTCAGCTGAGAGGGGATCCTGTCACACAGCCCCGTCAAGGAATGGGGCTCTGTGTGTCCGTGTCTCCCTTCCCCGGCGATGTGTGTATGTGGAGGGTGTGAGGGGGGTCTGCGCCCCGCTGTGGGGTGTGAGGTTCTGGGAGACCCCTCACTGAGGAGGGGTCTCTCCCGTCTCCCCTTATTTGCGACGGCAATATGTAGTGTGGGGTCTATCCCCACTCCGAGGGGGAGTCTGTGGGTCCCGGTCGCCCTGCATTGGGGTGTGCGTGTTTGGGGACACACACGCACGACACGGGTTGGGTACGGGCCTGGGGCTCCATTTCTGCAGCCACCCTGTGCGTGTGTTGGGGACTGCAACCCCCCACGAGTGTGCGGGACCCACAGAGCGGGGCATGGGTCTGCCCCATCCGTAGCAGAAGCTTGGGGTGGACCCCTCAGGCAGGGGATCACCTCAAGCCTCTGCTTCCCGCTCCTTTATGGGGGTGCGTATATCGTCACGCCGGGGTGAGCGGGAAAGGGTTCGTCCACGCTGTTGGGGCTCTTCTGTCTGCCTGTTACCCTGGTATGCAGTAGCACACTCCGCAGCTTACAGGGGTGCTCTCCTTCTAGGGCACCCGCACTCGTTTTGGGAGGGTAACCACCTCTCTATTAACAGTTTTGGAACCCAGCATTGCTTTGGGGGCTTCGGGGTTTTGTAGTCCTGCTGAACAAGCCTTTTATCCTGGGTTTTTGCTGCTGCTGTGCATTTTCATTCATTGTCCTTGCAGCTTGAAGCCCCAGCCCTTGCTCTCTCCATTTAATGTTTTTTTTTTTTTTTACCCCTTCCTCACTCTCTCTTGACTTCAAACTGCACAGTTACCAAAGGCCTCCCGCTGTACTGATTTATTGGCTCTGTCAACCATTTTGCCGGGGTGTGTATTTGAGGGATATATTGCTCTAGGGCGAGTGTGTGACACATCTGAGGTGGTGCCACAAGTGACTCTTAAGGTCAGTGCCTCCTGTCTTGCTCTGCCCTCCGCAGGCATGAAATAAAGTAGGAGGTGGCAGGGCAGGCTCCTGGCCAAAGGCTCCTGAAGGAAGGAGGTTGATTTTTAGAGTAGTCTCTGTGGAGTGCTTTTATTTGCAGTTTATAAATGACATAGTGCTATCATGCCCAGGCCTTCCATCTCTGCCTCATGGGGAGGCTTGTTCTCTGTTAAGGAGGGTGGGAGAGTTTGTGAGAATACTGTTTCAAGAGATTAGATTCTTGGCATTGTTTAAGAGTAGGAAGGAACTAAAGCTGTGGAGGGGGGGAAATCCTTCTGAAGATCCCTGTAGGATCAGGCTTTGTCCTCTCCCTTTGCTCAGTGGGAGCAGCAGTGCTTTAGGAAGCAGACAAACTCCCCGTAAGACTTAATCTTGCAGATAAACCCTTTAAACCTCCTTTGGAAAATGAACCCTGGTGAGGATGATGTTCAAGCTCTTTGAGGAGCAGGAGATAAACCTGCTGGGAGAAAGGGAGTGAACCTGCCACCCATTTTTTTCTGGGAAAGGGACCTGGGCTGTGTGTGTAGAAGATGCTTTTTGGGAGCCTGCAAATGGATGTTCTGGTAGCACAAAGCAAGGATTTGAGCTGGAGCAAATGGACAGTCTGCCTCTTTGTAGCTGGGGAGCAGGGTGGGATGCGAACAAAAGGGAATATAAATGCACTTCTGCACTTAGGAGAACTTGCTGCTGGGGACGCATATCCTGCAGCCTCAAAGTATTAGGAGGAGCAGCGATGTTCTGTCTTCTCATGTTAACCGACAGAACTTTAGGAGAAATCAAGAGAGAAGTATTTAATTTCTTCCGTGTCTTTTCCCCTGTCCCTCTGTAAACTGAGTTTCTGGATGTTGCCTGCTTGCCGAAGGATTGTGTTGGCATTCTGGTGTGTAATGGAGTGTACACTGAAATGTGTGTATTGCAAACATATGGTTTCTCTTTTTAACTTTCCCTTCCCCCCTCCCCCTTACTCATTTCAAACATTGGTGTGTCTGCCAGTGTCCTGGATGGAGATGTGACGCAACCTTCCTAGCATGTATATGATTTGTGGGACGCAGTGTCACTGTGTTAACTGAGCTGGACTGCCTTGCCTCCTGCTTCATGTCTCCTGTAAGCCTCAAGGGTTGATGTGTTGTTTTTTTTTTTCTCTTGAGCTCTCTTCTGTGGAGCTGTAAAAGTCTTTCAGCAGGGAACAAAGAGACGTCCTGGTGTGGAAAGAGGTGAATCTTGCACTGGTGCTTTCAAAAGATTTAATGTGTTCCCTGATGAGAAATGTTGCTCTATAAAGTTAGAGTCCACCATTTAGTAGGTTACTAGCTCAGCTATTTTTTCCACATCAGGATAAAAGAAAGCCATGTGTAGTTTAATTCCTTAATTTGTACTGGTTTTGTCTGAAAATAGCCATATGTGGCTCTTATTTGATGTGGATGGCTCCATACCATTTTAGTGCAGGAGCCAAAAGAGCAAGTTTTTTACCTGTGAAGAGAACTTCTGCAAAACTGCCCTCTTCATTCTGGCTAAAGGATTACTCAGCACTGGGAATGACTCAGGCAACTATAAAGGTATAGATTAATGCCTGTGATTATGCTTGATTAGTGTTAGTAATGGTTGAGTAGCCTCCTCAGGCTTAAATAACTTCTAGTACACTGAATCAAGGAGCCTTGCTCAGGATCAGAACCTGACTTTCTTGTCAAAAAAGATAAAATGGAGGTGGAGTCAAAGAAGCAATTTCTAAAGCATTTCTATGAAATGTGCCTCTAGAGTAGTGATAGTCTTTGCAGGTGAATACTGCCTCTGAGACATGTAAATTTTCATGTAAAAAGAAAAATGTAGTCTGTGCTGGTGGTTGGGAAGGTGGTCTTCCAAGAGTGGATTGCATATAAATTGCTGCAGTCTCCTTTGTGAAGCCTGAGAAAAAAGATTCTGCCTCATGCTGCTTGTGCTGATCAGCTCCTTGCACACGCAGGTTCCCTTGGATCCAGCAATTCCTGTTGGAAATGCTGGTAGCAGTAGTGAAGTTGGTTGGAACTGGGTCATTCTCATTTTGCTACTTTTTTGGAAAGATGAGAGCAGTTCTGGCTGTGGCCGTTTGATTTAGGAGCATCCTCTCTGCTGTGAGCAGTCTGTGCCAGAAACAGAAGATAAATTAGTGGTGGGAGTGCTCCCTTGCTCTGATCCTGGGCCCTTCCTCCCCTGACAGATTCCTTTGTAGCGATGAGGACAGCACAGGCTGCACGAGCAGATGTGGTGGGAGTTTCTTATCCCCTCAGAAATCAAGCTTAAATTGAAAATTGAAGTCACCGTTTCCTGAATGATTAGGGTTTTTAATGGCTGTGGTTCATGTAGCTTTTGAGTTGGGCTTTGCTTTCAAATGCATGGATCTTTTGGAGTTGAATATTTAGATTTCTAACATGTTCATTGAAAGCTGTACATATGTATGCCTGTGTGGGAGAAAATTATCTTTTGCAGGTATAGAGGAACTTCTTAAGCTTAAGATTTCTGCTTCCCCAAATTTATTTGCTCATCTTGTGCTGGTGTAGCTATCTTCTGTTCTGAAAAAGCGCTGCCATTGAAATAGAGAAGCCTCTAAGTACTCACCAAGTATGATCAGAGTCTTTGGATGTGAAAACTGGAATGGGAAGCATGGAAGTTCAATGGCAATTTTTTTTTTTTTTTTTTTTTGTAGTGTGGTGTTGACTGGTACCTGTGAGTCTTATCTGCTAGCTGCAGCCAGTTTCATATGCCTAACTATTTAAAACCCATTCAGGAAAAATATTACACTATATGTAACTGCTGGAGGACTAAATGGAGTGTTTAGACTTCAGTCTTGGTGCCATATGTTTTGTTTTAGCATTTCATCGCGGATTCCCACTCCTCCTCCCTAGCCTAGCTAAACAAATTTAATGCCTACACTATATTCCCAGTATTCAGGCTTGTTAGTTCATTGGAAGATCTGCTTTGTGTACTCATTTGTAAACTTCTTCCACTTAAAGTTAGTAGAAAAGCCTTTTTTGTTGTTTTGCATTATGTTAAAGCTTGTATAAAATCAACTTTGGGCAAAGGTAGATCTATGTAAAAAAAAAAAAATGCTAGAGGTCATTCATAGTGCTTTGGTCTGCTTGGGCACTTGTGGTTGATTCTTAGTACCACAGGTTCTCAGCTGGTTGGATGCAGACTAATATATCTTGTGTATTCCTGAGTGAGACTGAATAGCCAGGTTACTCCTGCCTCCAGTCTCCCCTTCCTTCGAATACCTGGCACATCTCCTTTCTTTAAGACCTTTGATACTATCGCCCTACTAGAACAGGACTAAATTAGAGTTGGTCTTCAGCAAAAGGTGTTTAGCTGTGCGTGTGTCTTTGTTTAGTGTTCTGTTGTTTGCTCTTTGATAGGAAGGAGGATAAAATGCACAAGGAAGCAAACTGAGGACGTATAAAGGCAAGCAGTGGTGAAAGAGGCTGGCTGGGAAGAATACATCGTTGTTAGTCAAGTGGTGTGGCTGCCTTGCAGCTCATTTGAGGGGGGGCAGAGACAGTTCCTGCTGCTTTTGGCTATTTGGGGGTAGTAAGAAAAAAACTACACAGGGAGTTTCATGTAGAAGTAGTTCACAATTTCCTGTGGCAGTTGCTTCCAGTACTTCTAGGTTCCTGGACTGATTAAGGTTTAACATGTTAATTTCTCAAGAATACTATTTAAATAGTTTAAATTTAATGCAAATATCTTGGCTGGTGCTGGGAAATGTGAATGTGCTGTGCTCCTGAGCACACCTGAGGGGTGTATATGCTGACTGACAAATGCATGCCTGGGAGGCTTCTTCCTTCTGCAGCTGAAAAAGTCTTGGAGAGAATCAACTTCCCCAGAACATTTGTCTATTTAAACTTGGCAGCATCTGCTTTATTTCTAAGTGTTAGCAGCTTGCCCACCAAGTCAGTGTCTAGAGATGTAATCTTTTAATGAAAGTTGGAGCTATTTAAAATGATGGGCAGTAACAGAGTCCTTTTGCTAATTGTGTGTAAATGATGAAAATCAGCATTTTGGTTAAATTTTCTTGGAAGGTTTCCCTTAAAATGCATTATATCAGTTATTAATCTCTGTGGCAGTAAATTTAGCTGTGGACATGCTAATGGAGCTCTTGTAAATTTGGTGTTATTAAACTTTCTTAATACGGAGAGACAGACTTGAGAGCTTTGTGGGTGTAGAAGAATAGCTGTTGGAGCAGAGAAATTTGGCATTGCAAAATCTTTGAAATCTCAGGATCCCGGGACTTTCCAGATGAGTTTAGCCTATTACCCTGTACCCCCTTTAGAGTCAAACAACTGAGATGCAGATACGAAGAACTTGGCTCTCAAAGTTGATGCAGTTTCCTGTGACTTCACCTAAGGGAGTTCAGCCTTGATATTTCTAAAAACCCATGAAGCTCTGTCTGTTTTTCTGGCAGCTGTGCAGGAAAGTCTGCAGCAGGGTTAAGTCTCTGGCTGACAAGCAGTCCAGGCTCTTGACCAGAAGGTCATTGCTCATGGGTGTATGAGAGGAGATGGGGTACCTCTGATGCGCAAAATGATGCATATGATAATGTAGGGAGCTGTACTAAGAAAATTAAACTTGTCTGACTTGAATAAGACAAGGTCACTGTAACGAATGGTGGCAATACAGCTAATTGACAGCAGAGATACAGGTACCTCACTAGGGTGTGATGCTGCCTCAGTGTTTCTCATGTTGCTCTTGTGTACTAATACAAAGAGACTGACCTTGGTATGGGATTAAGCTTGATTCGTTAAGTTGCTTGAGTGTGAAGTTTGCCTCAAAACACTGCTCATGTTTGGGGTTCTCAAGTTAATCATCAGAACCCATGTGTTCCTTGTATTTAACCAGATTATGTGGTCCTGCCACGTAATACAAGCAGGTAGGATTTTACAGTGATCTGAGTGCAAAAAGGAAAAATCCAGTGTTTCCTTTCACCCCTACTCAATAACTGCAACATACACCAACTTTTATCTTTTCCCGGGTCCCTTCTTTCACCACTCCCCAAGGTTCTTAAAGATTGCTGTTTTCTTGTGCATTACTGCACACAGATTTTTTGCTTAACACAGATTTTGTTGCAATTAAAGAAATTTCACTCTGGGGAAAAAAAAAAACAAAACATTTGGTTTTGTATCAACTTCCACAAAACTAGTCTAACACATTGTGCAAGGATTTCTTGCATCTCTTTGGTTCTGCACGCTGCAGGGGACAGTTGTCTTCAAGTCTTAAAAGCTTCATGAATCCCATCCATGAATGAAGTACAGAGTAAACTCAGAGCACTGATTTGCTTTCTCACCAAATTAGCTAAATCTTTCTTCCACCTCTCACCCCTTAAAGTTTTATACAGCTCATACTGCATGCTTCTGAAACAACACTTGCAAACTCTTCTAACTCAGTCAAATTAAAATGCATTTTTTGAGGGAGTACAGAAGAGCTCTTCTGAATGAGGTTTTAATTTCTTGCCAAATTTCAATTTTCTGCTCCATCCGTTTTGAGAACTACTGAGTTGGGGGTGGGAGAGAGAAAAATTTCTTGTTTTGTTTCATTTCACTGTTTCATGCTAAAGTGACTTTATAGCATTCTCCCAAATGGGTATTTCCTTCAGGCAGGAAATGAGCCTATGTAAATTCTTCCTGGAGAGAAGAGGTATGAGCAGCTGTTAAAGAATAGTGCGAGTTGAAATACTTCAGTGATTGTCTCTTACTGAAGTGAATTCTCTTTGGGTTTTGCTAAAATGTCACTGCTTTATAGTCATGAATGGTAATATAAGCATAAACTTTACTCTTTTTTACTGCTGGCACCTTGTTAATAATAAAGCCATGTGGGAGGATGATGTTTCCTTTTCATCTGTCTACAGAATTGTTGATTAAGTTAAAACTGCAGAGTGAAATTTTGATCTTGAGTACCCCGCCTCACTTCTGGTGACATTTGACTGAGCACATGGCTTGGCCTGTGGTACCCCCTGCTCACTTATTGTGTGGAAGGATTTGAGTTTCCTTTATTCTTAGAGCAGAGTTAATGGATAAGTTTTGCAGTTTGTTAGAGGGGAGGGTGCTGGAAGTAGGAAAAAGTTCTGCAAAACTAGTTATGAACATGGAATTGCATTGACATGCTTGTGGTTGGTGCCTGAGATTGTTAGATCTTGTATGTTTTATAAAACTGAAGTTTTCCTAAACATTAGTTTAACAGTAGTTACTGTTGGACAAGTTGTGCATTTTCATTTTCGATTTGGTCTAAGTTAGGCTTTTGCTCATTTTTTTGTCTTTAGGGGATTGCAAGTCTCTTTTCTTAGGTTCCAGGGCTTGTTCCAGCTATTCTGAAAAGGAAGCTTTGAATACAATGCAGAGAGTAGTGGAAAATGATGGCATTTGGAAAGTGAGAGTACAAGTTTATAGTTGTGGGATGGGAGCGCTTAAGAGAATATTTTTCTTAAGGAAATCAGCTGTCTGGGTTCAGTGCTGATACCTGTTGAGGTAAGGGGGGGCAGCTGAAACAGCAGTCAGGCATTTGGGGCTATCTGCTACTTCAGGCAGGCAACACAATATTAGGTTATCTTGGTGGCTTAAAAACTCATAAATTAAAGACTATGCTTCTTGTCATTGGGTAAAAACCTTTCCTGCAAAATTGCTGGGGTGGATTTCATTGTGCCAGTTTTCAGAACAAAACTACTGTCACTTATTTTGCTGAGAGGCAGAGCTAGAAAAGACTCCCAGGGGTGTGGAGTCCAGTTCCATGCTATAGCCGATGCCAAATTGTATAATCCCTATACCAAATTAATGAATGCTTGTGTTTGAAATGACGCATGGGGGAATTACAGGCACACGTTCTATTAAACACTCAAAGCTCCATGTGACCCTGTCATCGCTGTATGAAACAGCTGCTTAATGGATTTCCTATGACAGTGGGAAGTGACAATGCCTTCTCTTTTATAGCATGTCTCTATAGTTCTGTAGGTGTTTTCCTTACACTGCCTGCTTTACATTCAGGTGGTATCTGCAAGGAGACACTTTAAGTGAAGGTTTGGGAGAGCCTGCAGCTTGAAATTTATGCTGTCTTTAAACCTTCAATGTGTTGACTACAAGCATCTTTGATTTATGATTCCTTAAGATCTGCCAGTCAAAACTGAGTCCTTTGGAAGCATGACATGGTATGTCCTCACCTGTAAGAATTTTACCCCTTGTGCCAGTTCTTTGTGAACCTCTTTCTGTCTCTGACCTTGTGAGGTAGTGCACCAAGCACACTGAAAGCTGAGGCTGTAACTTCCAGCCCTTCACTAAAGCAAAAATGGTCACTGAAGATGCCAAGTGCTGTCTATTAAATAGCTTGCTATTAACAGCTAAGAAATACCTTGGTATTGGCTTCCAGCAAACTGTACTTCACTGGAAAAAGCATCCTGAGCATGAACTCTCTTCCTGTTGAGCAACTTGCTGATGCAAATCTGTATTTGAACAGCTGAGAGGCTGGTGAGCTAGCAGCCTAAGCACAGTTATTTGTCCAGATCTTAAGGCTCGGGATGGTTCTTACTACTCATCATTGAAAAATGAAATTTTTAACCAGTTGGCTGATCCTGTGTGCTGAACACATTAGCCGACACAGAAAAGACTTATTAGATCAAGCTATTCTCTGAAAAGAAAGGATAATAGCCTTCAAGAGAGGACATAACGGGTACTTAAAAGCTTATTTACCTAAAATAGCCACTGTACTATCAAACATCTGCTCTGTATGCAGACAGATTGTTCTGTTTAGTTGAATCCTGGCCAAATAAAATATCCTCTACAGTTGACAATTATATTTGAGACAGAGTTCAGAGATAAAGGTTGGGAGGGAAAAGGAGAGTGCTGGCTTGACTGCTGTACTGGGGCTGCATTTTGAGCCCTGGTAATACCTGATGACAGCTATCATGATGCTTACATTGCTGTATATACCATAAAGGCAACTGACAGTGATTAAAAGGGAAGGATAAACCTTCTCCAGTAATATTACTGTGTTAGGAAATGAGATGTTTGAGCCTGCTTTCCATCATGTAGCATTAACACTGCATAGCTGCAGTGCCCTTTAAATTAGCCACAGATGTTGGCATGAAATCAAATAAATTATAATTGGTTTCAAACTGAAAATCTAATTTAGGCATGCTAATAGCATCTTAAGTAAATGTGGTGGGTCACACAGGACTTGTGTAACTGGCCCTTTGGAGTGTAGTGTAGTTAGTGCTGTGGGGAAGATGGTTTCAGAGGTGTTCCCCAAATCACCTGAGGCCCTTGGGCAACCAGAGGGTGTTTGTATTTTCTGGTGAGGTTCTGGTCTCTTTCCTGTAGACCACCAGTGTGCAAGTAGTGTTTCTATCCTTTTATTGAGGTGGGCTTCATGTTAAATCATACTTGTTTAAGGGCATGATGGGCATGTGTGCTAGTTTGAGCTAATTTGGGGTACTGATTCTATGATTCTATTCTATGATTCTATTCTATGATTCTATTCTATGATTCTATTCTATGATTCTATTCTATGATTCTATTCTATGATTCTATTCTATGATTCTATTCTAGGGGTTGTAAGAGGTCAGACATGCAGTCAACAATAGCACCATCTCTTCTATGCTTTGGTGTTTGCAGTGGAAAGGTTGAGGAGGATATCAGATAGGCTGATGCTAGTCCCTGTTAATCCTTCTCTTTGCTCCTGCCCTCTGTGGCCAGTGGCTTTCACTTGCATTTATTTTTTCCCCTTGCATCTCTTGTTCTAGTGTAGAGTCCAGTGGCTGTAGCTCTTGGCTGTATTTAGCACCACTTAGCAGTAGGGAGGCAGCTGAAAGCTCAGCTCTGTGGCGTAGACCGTAAACTGATGAATGACTTCAGGTGAAGCAGCTCATTGGTGAAATCAAATGGCACAGTGACCTGTTGATAATTTTGTCAGATCTTACTGACAGCCTTTGCATGGCCAGTCCTATTCCTCACTCTCTGTTCCAGTCCTTATATTGACAGGACGACCATTTTGTCTCCAAAAGTGTCACTTCTATGCTTAGCCTGTAATGATTCCCAACCTGAATGCTTGCCGAAGGTGGGAAAACGGATGACGTTTTCCTGTGTTCAGAGCCTAAAAGATAGATAAAGGGTTTTGAGAGAACAATGCGGTGTGGGGTGGAGTGAAAATTTCCATAAGACTTCCCTTCCTTTCTGCAGAAACCTTGGCATTGAGTTGTGCAGTTTACGGTAGCTGTAGATCTCTCTACAGAGCATAATTTATTTATGATGGTGAGTTTCATGGGGCCATGGAGAGATGTACCCTGCAGAAGCTACTGCATGTCAGTTCTGATGCATCTGAAAGTATTGGACTTCTTATAAGTGAACTGGATGCTGACAATTGAACGACGTGGGCAGTTAAGCCTTCAGCGTCAAGTGTTTCTGTGTTGCTGGACCACTGTAGGGGAAATACATTTAAACAAGTCATGGCAGCACTGTGCAGGACATTGTCATACATGGGCAGGAACCTCTGAGCTCCGAACACAATGCATGGCTTTCGGTGGCATTTTCAACAGGGAGAGCTCTCATCAAGATGGTAAATAATTCACTGTCAGCAAGTTTGCGTGCAGCTCAAATAGTTTGGCTGTGTTTCTAATTGGATAGCTGAGTTTCAGAAATGTGCTGCTTATTTTCTGAAATTCTTTGAATATGCTGGATTAATGCTGGAATATTAGTTGTCTGTGGGACACTGCAGGTACTGACATGAAATGACTGAGCAAAGATTCTCAGGCTTTGGGGAAGAAATGTAATTGAGTCTTAGCAACATTAAAATCCGTTGTGTGAGAGTACTGTTTGAAATAAATGGACTTAACTTGCACAGCATTGTAAACTGCTCAAGCTCTGGCTGTACTGAAATAAATGATAGAGGTCATTACAAAGAGATACACCTGCAATTTAAATGAAACAGGCAGAATTTCACAAGTAATAACTGTGCTTTTTGTGTTCTTCCAGCTCCTTCATTAGAAGGTCTAGACTGTAGTCATCAGACATGCTGGTGTGAAATAGAAGTTATTTGCACTGAATTCTTAATTCTGTGCCTGGACATACTACCTCCCAATTATTACCTTTTCTCAATGTGTTGTCCAGCACATGCTCCATGTCTTAATGTACTTGCAGTCACCTTTGGCTTGAACCCAGCTTAATGTTTGCAGCACTTGGCTGTGCTCAAGGTGAGCCTGAAAGAGGAATGAATATGCTGCTAACTTTAGTGATGTGATTTATGCCATGTTGAAGGGTGGGGGGACATTTTGACATTGACCGCATGGAAATGCAAAGTTTTAGTATAATTTCTTTAAAATGGGGTTGAGCTATTCCTGTTAAAGCCTTGTTTTCTCAGAAATACGAGAACGGCTACTCATGTAAATGTGGAGTTTAGCTATTATGCCTGCCTGTAGGACTGCTAAACACACATAGTGTGGTGTCCTCATGTATAGTGTGTACTTATGCTGTGATATGCAGTGAGTGGGAATGGTTTGTTTTCCTCTAACCCCTCCCCATAGGCTTTAAAATTGGCTTCCTCACGACTGTTCAGTCAAATCTGCTTTTGCTTTCTGGCTTTGCGTAGGCTTCTTTGTTATAATAGATGATTTATTTCTTCCCTGTGGTGTATTAGCAAGTATTTCTTTCCCTCTTCTCTACTCAATATTTTTCCACCTTCACTATAGATCAGATACTTCATGACTCGAGAGAGGGTGCGTCAGGTTAAACCTGGCCTCTTACTGTCTCTGCCAGGGTTTTAAATAGGGTATTGCCATCTTGCACTGTGCTTGTGTCATCCTTCAGCTTGTGGAGTAATAAACATAAAGCCCTGGTTCTTCTCACTACAGGAAATACTATTCATAGTAAATCTTTATCAGGAATGAGTGGTAGAAAGGTGTCTGGGAGTGAATGTGGCTGCGTTGGTGCAGCTCTGGGAACTTCTGGGGGTAGGTGCGTATCTGCACTCCCTGTATCAGTGTGGGAGGGGAGTGCCATTTGCTCTTGTCGTTTTGTAGCTCTTTTGTCGTCTTGGCCTTGTGTTGCTCTGCTGCTGCTTTAGTTTCCCCCAGGTTTTCCCACCAGAGACAGAACAAAACTGGCTGAGTTCCCCCTATTTGCTGTTGCTTGCAGTGTTTCTAACAGCAGTGCTTAAGAGTTGGCTTGTTGCTTGGGTTCGCTCTGAGCAGTGCTAGAAGCACCTAAGTGATCCTCATGCTGATTCAGGGGCATAACTTCAATTCTTGCATCATTAAAGTTTGCAACACTCTTCCTGCGGTACTGGGCTGAGTAGATGACACTTTCCTGTGAAAGCTTTCTCCTTACTGTCAGACTTTTTTTGTCCTGTCGCAGTAGTAAGAATACATCTGAGTCCCATTACAAATTCCCTTTGAGTTTATTGATGCTGTCTGTAACTGTGAATGTGGATTGCAGCTTCCATTTTGTAGTAGGAATTTGACACATAGTGGGGAGATTGCTTGAAGAACTGTGACCGTATTTTATTCAAGGACCATTAACATTGCATTATTTCACTCTTCCTGAATCGTAGGGCTTGTGCCAGGAAGACTTTTGACATCCAGTGGACTCTTCTTACTAAGTCCTGCTTGGGGAAAGAAGTATTTCTACCCTGTACTGAACTGACTATGAATTAAAGAGAGGCTTTTTGCTAGCTTGCTTTTAGAGGAGGCTTACTCTTTGCAAAAGGACTCTTTTCTCACCATAAACCTCAAGCAAGGTGGAGAAAATAGGGGCAAAACTTTGCTTTCATAGCAAATAGACCAAATAATGCCAGATCAGTCTGAGTTTGCAATCTGGAATTTAATTTCTGATTTAATTAGATCTGTATCTGCACTGTGTTCTGTAGCAACACTTAAGAAACTCTATTCCCAGTCTTGTAGCTTCTTGTTTTATTACTGTATTGTCCTTGGAACAAGTAACCATAGAGCAGGGCTCCCACAGCAACTTGGCATGAGGCTGTCAAAGAGCTGAAGCACCCATGGTTAGAGGTTGCTGTCCCTGTGCCTCCAGTGTCAGGCGTAAATACTGAGTCTGTGTTACAAAGCATTAAAGGTTTCCTGGGCTTTGGGTGTTCTGTCTCTGTGATCTGGAGCGAGGACCATTAATGTCACATACTTGACTAAGAGACCTTAGTGTGTGTGTGCATGTGATTCCACGGCTGGACCTTCTATTCATTGTTATTATAGATGTGTAATCCCATGAAAAGATCTGGAACGAAGCAGACTGTCTAATTCTTGATGCTTCTGCAGCTAATCGCAGCAGGGTGGTTTAACTAACCAGGGTGGCTGGTGTAACTAACAGGGTGTAAACCGAACCCTTTGATATGTCATGCCAGAGCCCACAGAACATGGTTCTGAATTTTAATCTTTTTGTACCTGAAACTGGATACCTGGAACCTGAAAACCATTGCTTGGTGCAGAGCAGCCTTGCAGGGAAGTGTTTTGTGTGCATTGTTCATAAGAGGAAAACCCGGGGGCGCAATTATAAACAGAGCCTGCGTCACGAGCAGCTTTCTGGCTCCGCACTCCAGATAGTGGCAGATAGATTCCAGATCTCATTTAAAAATAGAGGGCTTGTGTGTGTGCTGGGGAATGGTGAAAGCAGAGGGCAGGGTTGTGCAGGGGTGTTTAGCTGAGCATGGTCTCATGCTGGAGAAGACTTGGGAATGTGACTTACAGGGCTAGACTGGGAGAGCTGGGTTTCTTCAGCCCTTGAAGAGCGAGCTGAGGGGGGGATATTGTTGCTGTCTCGATGATCTGGTGTGAATTTATAGAAGAGATGAAGCTGGACTCTAGAGATGCACAGTGAAAGGCCACAGTTGTGAGTAGTGTTGGGAAATCTGATTAGATGGTGAGGTGAAAAAAAACCTTTTACCATATGGGTAGTCAAACACAGGAATAGCCAAAAAGGTTGTAGAAATAGGTATTGTTAAAGATATTCAAAATTAGACTGAATTTGATGCTGAAGAACCTGATCTAACTGGGGATCTGTCTTTCAGCAGCGGAGTGGGCTAAAGGCCTTCAGGGTTTCTTCCAACCAAAATTGCTTGTAACATTAATTTGACCGTGGAATATTATATTTTCTCTACAGAGGGAATTTAATACCACACTGATACACTGATGGTCTAGGACTGGTATGGAAGATGTCCCCGGTGGTTGTCACAGCTTTGTGAGCAACTGACTTACCTTTAAAGGTAAATTTTCACATCTCCCAGTTCCAGTCGTGGAATGGATTTAAAGCTCAGGGAGGACTGTTTTGTGAGCACTCTTTCTAGGCAGCTGGTTTGCCATTGCAGTTGGTTGGGAATACTGTTCTAGAGCCAGAATTTGATGTTTGTCTTGTGACCATTTGGCATAACTCTTCCCGTTGCTGAAGCAGATATCTCTGCCAAGAGGATCTCTGGCTTCATTGCATTTGCCTGGGAGGAGGCATCAGTGCAATTCATCCCAGTGTTACTGCGAGAGCTGCAGTGTCCTTATGTGGCAGCAAAGGTTCAGCTACCTTTGGAGCCAGAGTGTATATGAACATGCTGTGTCCTCAGGTCAGTCCCTTGTCTTTCCACTCCTCCAAATAGCTTTGAAATTACTGGTTTCTATTAACTTTTAACATAGGTAACGGAGGGTTTGCTTTTCAAAAAGAAACCCACCAGACCCCCAAAGCAAACAGCCTCCCAACAAACACCCCCAAAACCCAAAAAGCAAGCTTTGTGTAAGTTATATGACAGTGACTGCAGAAGAGATGGCGTCCAGCTTCCCTTGAAGGCTGGCAGTGGATGTCTGTGGGGAGTTTGTCTCAGCTTCTCAAGAAGTTCAGGATGGAGCTTTGGATGCTGAAGGTCCAGCACAGATCCAGGGGAGAGAACCTGGAAAATGAGGTTTCAGTAACTGAGTGCTTGGGGAGTTTTTTGTTTGGGTTGTTTTCATCCCTTTTGAGATTGCTTTTATTTCAGAAAGAACCATTTAATCATAGCAACATGAAAGAAGGCAGGGTTAGAAAGGTTATGTTTTCCTCCTTAGGCAGTGTTTCCTAAAGTAGGTCGTGACCCTCTTATGCAGGAATTTTGCAGCTGCTATCTGAAGGGTTGGAACTGTATCTGAGAGCCTACAGAGGTGAAAGCAGGGGGTGTTAAACAGATCCTAATACCCACCTGGGGTCTCTTCCCTCCTCCCCAACCCCAGTCCCCCATCCCTCAATAAAATGATGTCCTGCTTTTCAGGAATAAAGCAGCAAGCATCTGGCCATGCCCACTTTTCTTTGTTTTGCTAAGCTGTTATGCTGGAAAAGATTAACCAGGGAGTGAATTTTCTCCGAAAGCTGATCCTGGGGAAGGCAAAGAGCTGCAGCACTGACCTTGATCGGAGCTTCTTGAGGTGGGGAGCAAGCATGGACTGAGCACAGGAATGTTAACTCAGTGCTGCCCATATTGCTGCAGCTGAGCAGCACATGGGACTGAGGCTGGCTCTGATCGCAGCAGATCTGCATCTGCTGGGAGGGCTGGTTTGTGTAAGTTGTGAACAAAAATCCCTTCTGCTGTTTTTTCTAATTAAAGGCAGCTTATATAAGGCAGGGAAATCTTTCCCCTTCCCTTAGCTGTGGCTGCTCCATCACTGGCAGTGTTCAAGGCCAGGTTGGACAGGGCTTTGAGCAACGTGGTCTTAAGGGAAAGGTGTCCCTAGCAGGGGGTTTGGAACTAGATGCTCTTTAAGGCCCTTTCCAACCCATCCCATTCTGTCTTTCCCCATATATTTGTTACCTGCTCTTAAACTTTAAAAATCTTGCTTGACAGGCATTTTCTACTCCCTGTTGGTGTCATCATCTCTATCTGTGCTTGCTTTCACTTGCCAATGTGGTCAGCATCCTTGATGCAGCTTCTCTTTCTTCTCTTGCCACCCTGGAATTTCATAAACAGATTGTAGGCTGCAAAGCCTCAAGTGGCCATGTTGCTATGTTTCCTGTGCTCTTCAAAGAAGCATGGAAACCTGCCTTTGTTTGGTCCCAGAAGCATGGCACGCTGCTGCTGCTACCAAAGAGCAGCTTGCTTGTGGCACATCGTGCTGCAGCTTGGCTTAATCCTTGCTTGATATGCTTTTGAGATTTCATTGTTTCTCTATAATTAGTGCTACAGAGGAGCTGAAAGAAATGACGAATTAGTGGGAGAGGGGGGAGTGGGGAGAGCAGGTGGTAATCGAACTGAAGAGAGCTGCCAGAAAAGTAGGAGCAGCAGGGAATTAAATGGGAGGAGTCTGGAGTTCAGATGGTTCTGTGCTATGTACCCAGAAGGATCTAGTTTGGGATTTCATTGCTGTTCAAATAATGCCATACACTAATAACACATCAGGTCCCTCTAGGCTGGGGCATTGTCCAAACACTTAGTGAAGAGCAGTTTTTGCCCTGAAGTCCTAGTCAACATTGATCAGGCAGGCTTGAGGAGTAAGAAGGAGCATGCATGGTCCTGCTTTTAATTAGTTTGTATCTATTGTTTCTGGTAGTAACACCTTTAAAAAAAAAAACAACCCTAAACTAAAGCACGAAGCCATTCTTTGTGTAGTCACTTCTGTAAAAACCCTGGACTTCACTGTCATCTTACGATCTACAACAGTGGTATCATGTCTGCATTGTAAGAAGCATCTCTGCCAGCCACGCTTATGCAGCTGGGTTTAACTGGGACAAATCCTGATACGTCATGTGGGGTGAAGGAGGTGTATACTGAGTGTCTGAGAGATCCAGGAAGAGTCTTTGAGTACAGAGGCTCTTATGTGGATAAGAGCCATGCAAGTAGCTTTAGAGATGAAAATATGCATTGTAAAAATAAGTGAAGAGTTGAAAAGGGCTATGTGACATGACAGTTCTCTGGGGTGCATAGTCGCATGTTCTTACCACATCTGGCTTGTGTTTTCAGCCTCTGTCTATTACTATGCACAAAGACATCCAAAGAAAGAAATTATAATACGAGTGCTTTGAATGTGTCAGCAGCAACGTTTCTTCTGGAATCTAGTGTATTTCCAAAGCAATGATACAGGCACAAGTGTTTTGGTTTTCTTTGTTCTGACTTCCAAAAACCTAGTGCTAGAAAATGCAAACTTGCTTCTCCTGCCTTTTGTCACTGCTCCTGTATGCTCTGCCATCTTTATTTTGAGTCACTTTGTATATTTTCACTCCTTCTCTCTCCCAAAGGAGCAGGTAGGTACCGAGTGGGGAGGAACAGGTCAGTGCTACACAGCATTCCCACTGTGTGGGAATATCTGTGCTAGGGCTGCTGCTTTCGTGTTGAGAGTCCTGCACCTACTACCTGCAGGGCAAAGCAACCACAGGGAGTGTATGTGAAGGTTTGCTTTTGGGATGTTTGTACCATGGTTAATGCTGGGTATTTCAGCCCTGCTCCTGGCAGACTAGTCAAACTCAGCTGTCAAACCTCCTCCCCTTGCTTTTTTGAGTGTTTTCTGAATGTCTGCCTAATGCTTCCATTGTCTCCATCCTGTGCTCAAGACCCTGCTTATGGCACTCAGACTTGGTTTTCAAAGTCCCTTGTAAATATTCTTGCCCCCATAGCTATCACTTTTTTCCACCTAAATTCCTCCTGGTAGCTTTGTTTTGCTCTGCACTGTGAGTAGTGTCTGAATAAATGGCCTCAGTCTTGAACTTCTTAAAAACCCATTTGCTTCATGAAATAGTACAGCTTCAGCAACCTTGCTAAAGGGACCACACGAATGTTCTGCACATTGCTGCCTTCAAAATGTAAATTCTTTAAGTGCAGGGAATGAACTGTCAAGATGATGCTATTGCCCAAGGTGCACTTGCAGTGCTGTATAAAGTGAAATGAGACTCCTGTCGTTTCACTGTTGCAGGTACTGCTTGAAGATTAGAGGAGCAAAACCCCACAGTTCAGGGCTGTGTAATTAATTTTAGTGTAACTTTGGTGGGGTTTTTCCTTTATGTTTCAGGGCTGGATTTCAAGCTCTTTCCCTCACCTAGCACTTTGAGTTTGACCACGGCTTGGTGCAACTTGCTGCTAGAAGACTATTAATGGTTGTAGGGACCTTCAGTAGCCTTTGTTTGAAGATGAGATTGAAAGCTTTTTGTCCTCAGTTGTCTAAACCTTTTTCTACTAGAAAAAAAAAAAACAGTTTGCAAAAATGTGCCTGACCGGTATTGCAGGAATCTGTAAGTAGCTGTTATAGTGTTAAGAATAGGAGATTCTGGTAAAAGAGGCGAGTTACTCCAAAATGCGGAATAGCTGTTCTTGTCTGCCTCATCGGCCCAAATGGGCTCAGGAGTTATGCCTCGTATAATGAGCAAAATACCTGTGAATTTATTTTTAATAGTATTATTTTAAAGTATTGTCAATAGGCAGCACTTGAGCTATTTTCTACCTATTCTAACCTTTTTTTTTTAATTAATTTGAATTTATTCCCTTCTAGTAAAGTGTGTAAATGCGGAGAACCAAGTGATGGGGGAAAGTCAAGCACCAAGGTGTCCTGTTGGTGAGGTGTATGTTGCAGCTGTTCATGAAGGCCAGCAAACACAGGCTTGACATCAACTGGAATTTAAGTCTCACTGTTGCAAATTCCTTTTAATATCAAAGGATGTGATATTGACAAGCAATTTTAAATACATGGTTCTTATCTCTGAGCAGTTTGAACAACTGTATATTCAAATACAGTATTTTTTTTCCGTATTGGAATTTAAACATTCTCTGGCTGTGGTTTTCAACCCAGACACTGAGGAGGTGTGCCTCCTATATGAGAACTGGAGCTGAACAGGCTTGAATCGACTCTACCTCGTGTCTTTGCATGAAATGAGGAGAGAGTAGAACAGCAATTAGGACATAGAAACATCTGAAAAATCTCATTAGTGTTGGTAGCAGAGACTGGGACTTGTTTCAGTGCTTTGGGTGAACGCATCAGGTTAAAAGTCTGTGTGACCTTGATGGCCTTTCTTTTAAAAGAGCACAAGAAGAATCACTCCTCTGTTATAAGTAAGCTGGAGTCTGGGGGGTTGTTTTTTTACCTGCAGAGCTATAATGATCCCACCAAGGGATCATAGAGATCCACTTGTTCCCTTTTGCTTAGCCCAGTGCTTCAATGTTGCAGCTGAGCTGACCCTCCGAGTTGCACAGACCTGGAGCAGGGAGTGTTGTGTTGCCTTCATTGGGTTTTCGTTTGGCTCTCCTGTCTTTACTGACTGGCGTTTGTAATTTTGGTGTCTGATCTACCTTCCCTTCTGCTGAAGTCCCCTAAGATGTTCCTAACTCTCTTTTTCACCCACAGGGAGTGGAGCAACTGCAGTGGTGCAGGCAGCCTTCTGCGTTCCAAAGAAGGAGAAGGTGGCAATTAAACGGATCAATCTTGAGAAGTGTCAGACGAGCATGGATGAACTCCTGGTATGCAATTGAAATTATCTGGGGAGTCGTATTTTGGTTAGCATAATCCGTATTTGCTAAATGCTCTAAACAACCTTTGATGTGATGGTGTGAAGAGTGAGGGGACTTGGCTGATTTCAGTAGAGACAGTTCAGTTGTCTGATTGTGGACATACTTAAAATGTTACTAAGATCTACTCCTGGAGAACTTGAGACTATTTAGAGCTAAGTCCTTTGTTCAAAACAACGGGATTATACAGAGCTAATGTGTAAGTGTGAAGCTCAGCTGTTACCCACAAGAGCCCTGCAGTTTGAGGGGGATCCAGAGCTGTAAGAGTCTAGGATCTTTAAAATTTAAGGGAATCATGTTGCTTTGTTCTCATTTTCTGCAGTTCTTCATGTTTTTTTTCCCTCTTTACCTGTAACAAGAAAACCTAAATGTGTTAGCTGTTTTTCCTAATCTCTTTCTGGTACTGATGCCAGCTAAAGGATCACTGACATATTGCAGGCTGCCATATGGAACTCAGAACTAATTCTGAGTTCTGGACAGTAGCTAGAGTCCTTTGGAGCTGTAGCTGTATAAATTTCTTCTGCTGTCGGCCTTATCAAAATTTTCATAATGGAAAACAATTTCTGGCATTGAGATGTCTCCACTGAGGATGAGAAAGCCCTCTTGGGTTAAACTTTCCATAGTAGATACTGGCAGGCCGGGGTTGAGGACAGGTGAGGAAGTGAGGCTTTGTACCACCTTTCCTTTTAAAGCAACTCCCTAGGTTTGTTTTTTTTTTTTTTTTTTTTGTTTTTAATCCTACCTGTTCATCTTTCTGCTTGCATCTTGACAGCTTCTGTAGCATTACCTCAGGTGCTTGGTTTGGTGATTGCAATTAGAAAGTAGAACAGAGGTAGAAGTCAGGAGTCCTGGCTAGCTCTACACTTGTATGATCTTTAGTAAGTCACTTGAACCATGGTTACAGTTTCCATTTAGTGACTAATGCTGTTTTTACAATTATAGGTATCTGTAAATCTCCTCATGTAAAGAGGAAAGGCTCCATCCAAGCTATTACGTTTTAGTGTGCCTGTGAAGGGCTGCATGTAGGACTCTTAAGATAATCTTCATTCAAATCCTCTTATAGCTCATGCTAGTGTAGGAGTTTGAGATCTCTTCTCTTTTCACAGTTGGTCTTTTTGTCCTGATACCAACCCTTGGTGCTCTTTTCAAGTCTTTTATGTGGCTTGTCCATACTGCTCTGCCTCAGTTGTATTCCAAGCTGTATTTTTATAATGTAGTAATTGAGATTGTTAGTCTTTGAGTAATTGCCAATTCCAGCTAAAAGGGTTAGGTTCAGAAAGAGATGCTGTGGAGACTTGGCATGTAATTTTAGATAAGTACTTCTAATTGCGTATTTTAAATCTCTGGCTGACCTGTTCCTCACAATGATGTTTCTTGTTATGGGTAGGTCTGCAACAAATAGCTGTTGTCAGCTCTCCTAAGCTTCCAATTTTGAGACCAGATTTACTGTGGCTCCTTCTGTAGGCTTCTGTATGCAACTATGGATACTCCTGAACTTAAAATCATTGAGAGGTGGAGGGGGAAGAATGGTTCTGAGCTGTAGCAGCTTCTTGGGGCAGTAGTTGCCAAGGTGGACATGTCGTGTGAAGAAGTGTTTTCTCTGGGTTTGTTCTGAATTTGTCAATGTATTGTCTGTCCTTTCCCAGTGTGAGAACCCATTTCCCTGCTCTGTGTGCTTACCGTCCCTGCTTTTTATCTCCGTATTTCTTCTTCCCCAAAGTAAATATTCTCAAGCTTTTCACTCTCATAGTCTCTCTTTGTGGCAGCTTCCCTGATCAGTTTAAATACTTGGTTTTGAGGAGGATTTTTTTCTTCCAAGAACTGTAAATGTAAATCCTTGCAGATTACAGTGGTTTTAAGAAGCAAGTGCAAAGAGAGCTATGATTAATTCATACTGGGGTATGAACTCATACTGAGGTTATGTCTTCTCCTTCCTATTTCCTTCCTCAGCGCACTTAAACACGAACCTGGGCTTCTATTAAATCCATTAGCCTTCTATTGTGCTGAAGGTGTCTGAGCACAACAGTCAGCTTATGGTAAACTTTGATGTAATGCCTAGGGTCAGGACAGTGCTCTTATGTTACAGCTCTGCCCAGTCCTCAGGCAGTGTGATAAAAAAAGGAAAACTATGCCTGAATTCTTGTATATATATTTTTTTTCTTTATAGTGCTTCAGATCCATAGACTTCTTTATTGGTGCGAGTTTTTTTTTATTCCCAGAATCTGCTTAGCAAAGAGGGTAAACCAGTGTCATGTTCCCTGGCAGAAGGTAAAGGGAGAGCAACAAACAGTTCTGCCATTGATAAGAATGACTTGTTTCTGCAACGCCTTCAGTATCTGTGCTACTCAGTGGCTGGTGTTTTTATTTCTTGAGATGAAGAAGAGGAGGAAGGTTAGTTTGTAGTGGGGTTAGGAAATGCACAGTGTCTATGACTGGCTAAATAGATGAGTGGCCTTGAGCTTCAAGCTTCTGTAGGAGCAGGTGCCCAGATACCAGGGAATGTGGGCCCACCTCCCAGCTCATGGAGATGCTATGCTGAAGGTGATAAGTGGTATGACTTGGCTTGCTAAAGGTATTGATCTTGATCCTTTTATCTCAACATACACTTGAGCCATGTGAGTGGTCAGGGATAACCTTCACAGTTTGTGAGCACTGTGTGACATTCTGGCTTAATGCAGTGGATTAATTTATTGCTGTTATAGGGGCAGGAAATGTAGGAGGGACCAATTTTGTTGTATCATGAGCAAATTAAGTCAAGGCTGTTTAGCTCTTCAGAAGTAGAGAATTGCTGTAAAGAATGTAGAGGTAGGAGAAGCACAGTACAGACATGTGGCTCTTTGTAGCTCAGATACTGAATTAGGTGATGCTAGTCAGGACTTTATTTCAGTGCTTGATTTCAGTCTTTTTCCCTGTCCGCTTGTGAATGCTTCTGGATCTTTTCTAGACTGCAGGTGGGGTTCAGCTGGAAGGGACGTACTACATAGCTTGTAACAGTTCTTGCTCACTGGTGTCACTGGCAGTGGAGCATAAGGAGAGTTGGTCAAGTACAGTGTTGTCTACAATTGATCTTGGACTTTCTGATTTGTTATTGAAGTTCCACTTCTTGTTTTGCAACCCACAGTTGTTAATTAGCTTAGGCAGCATTTGATGTGTGTTTGAAAACAGTCTGCTCGTGTGGTGTTATGTCACAGCTGGACACTTCACTGCTGTGTTTTGCTCTTGCATCTCCTTTCCTTGGTTTGATGCTGGTTGTATTGCTGCTGTTGCTGATCTTTGAAATATAGTGGTGCAATATCTGCCTCAAGCTTTTTACTTGTGTAAGTGCTTTCTTGCTTTGAAGAACTATTGATCTAAAAGGCTGTATATCTCCCCTCTGTCCAAAAAACTCTGCTTCGTTTTCATGCAATTAAAGCTGAGGTAGCTTTCTTTCATCCAGATGGATTTTTTCCTCCCTGCGTTGAGTAGCAGATGATGTGGATTGTCAGTTTAGCAGTTAGTGGGAATGTTGAATGGGCAGAGAGAAACATAAGCTATTGGGTATTCACATTGGTCTTTCCCAGCTGGGGGGACTGCTGCCTCTTCAGTTCCTAGGGTGACTCAACAGAAGACAGGTTCAGGAAAGATCATGTGAGATGTGATGTTTCTGCTCACACAAAGACTCCAAACTCTTCCTAGTCCAGAGACTGATAGGACTAGGCCTGACAGGTCTACACACAAGAGGAGTGAAGTGTACTACTTTTCCATGGCTGTGGTCAGAGGGTAGTTAAGAAAGCCAAGGGAACAAGTTTAACTTCAGTAAAAAGAAACGCCCTTTTGAAATTCACAGAATTAACCTGGGGGAGCTTGCTGCAATAATACAGAGATCAAACATTGCGTGAGATTAAATAAATCAACCTATGGTTGAGAAGGTTAAATTAGATAGGATTTAGAAAAAGGATTATGAACTCCCATGGTTTAAAGCATAAGCCAACTGTTAACTGCCCAGGCTTAGTCAGAAGTCTTCCCTCTAGGCAGATAATTGTGTAACTGCTTGTTATAGGGTTTTACACCTTCTTTTGAAGACTTGGACAGGATATTGAGCTGGCTTTGATCTGACAGAGCAGTTCCTACAAGTGGATTAACTAGACTATAAGGTTGTTGGGAATAAAGCAGCAGACTGCTGTGGAAGTAGTACAGATGTTTCATCCATGCCTGTCATCTTACGGGAATTGCCATTTTAATTCCATTTCCAGGCCTTAGGACCTTTACACTTGCTCCAGGGGAAAAAGTTCCTAAGTGTCAGTGCCAGAGAGTATCATGTATAATATGTGGCTTCAGTGTGGATATTTGATGCGCTGTTACGTGTTTCTTGCATGATGGGATTGCAGCTTTACAGGAAACTTAAACCAAAGATGAATACAGCTTGGTTGTGGTGTTTCTCAAAGCAGCAACAATAGAAATCTTAATTACTGTGTGGGTTGAAGTATTTTTTTGTTTGTTTGGTAAAATTCAGTATGAACATCAGGATTAATGGCAGGTGAAATCCAGAATGCAGAGTATCTTCTTTCACTTTGACTGGATGAGCATGAGGTGGTGCATGTGAATAACTTTAGGGACAATTGACTGCATGGACTAATCATAAATGCATTGTTGAGCTTTAAACACTGTATTGATCTGAACAACTATGAGGGTCAGTAATGTGTTAGTTAAGCTGGTGTTGCTTGTATCTGTCAGAAGTCAGTTGCTTGCCCATTCACTTTGTGGCTGAAACCAGTAAATGGGTGCTTATAAGTTGCCGCACCAAAACAGTTTAAAACATCTGCTCCCTTCAGTGCTTTGTCAGTAATACTGCAGACCTTAAAGAGGGAAGGACAGCTGAATGATGCTGAAGAAAATAGCCACTGAAATGGGCAACTGCTGAATCCCTTGCTGTGGGGAGTGATTTGTTTCCATCACTTAAAAGTAATTTATGAATGAAGACTTTTTATACCTTTCAGAACTGTTTCTTTTCCACTGTTGCTCTGGGCGGGCTCATCTTAACACCTCTTTAATTGTGCCAGTCTACGTCCTGTAGCAACATCTTAAGGAAGCAGTTGAACTGGGTAATCCAGAGGTGGACATTGGATCAGCATCTCTGATTTTGAGCTTTGTGCTCTTTCCCCATCTCATTAAAAAAATGTCTATCAAGTTGATTGTGTTACAAGAACTTAAGGGTTTTATGATGATGTTTGAAAAGGAGAATGAATTCATATTCTCAATTTTACTATCTTCTAGCTAAACCATTAGAATTTCACTTGAAGCAAAATTTGAACGTTACAGCTGCCTGTAGGAACAGAGCTCTAAATCCGGCTTTAAAATGGTGAGGAGGAGCTTTAATGCCTTATACCTTGAGATTTCAGCTGAGAGATAAGTTCTTTGCTATCCATAGTTGAAGCATTGGTGTATTCAAGGGGGAGATCACATCTGACCTGTTTGATTTCATCCCTGGTATGCTTCTCTTCCCCAAATCTCTTAAGGTAATGATTGCCTTCAAATAGGGCAGCCAGGTTGACAGCTTCCTGGAGTCCTCTGAAATTGCAGGTAGCCGCATAAAAGCATACTACTGCTGTATTTTATTTCTTGAGTTTGTATCAGTGTGTAGGAAGTGAAACTAAAGCATGATTTTGCATCTTTGAAGCATGCCTCAAGGGCAGATAAACACGAGGAATAGAAGGTGATGATAGGAGCTGAAAATACCAGGAAGAAGGTTCAGCTAGTAGGTTAAACACAGCCCTGCCTGCTTTGTATCTCTGCTCCTCTTAACTCAAACTTCAGTTGTGTGTCAGTGGGCAAATAAACTCACTTCTGAAATAGCAGGTCCCCAGGAGTATGTCTGACTTACTGGAGACTAATAGGTTTCTTAGAATTCTGAATTATACTTCACAGCAGCTTTATTAGTGTTTTGCAAGTCTTGAAATGCTTCTTTTATTGCTGACAGAAGTACTGAAAACATTTGTCGGAAGCCTTAATAGAAGACATGGAGGCCTTTATAGCTAATCTCAGTCTATTTGCTTTTGGTATTTGACGGTGCAGATATTTTTAATGTCTAGCCCAGGGTGAGCATATAACCATCTCCAAAACACTGCCTGTGTCTAAACATGCTTTTATTGGTAATTCATTTCTCTAGAGCTGAGCAGAAGGCAGTGTAATTTATGGGTCTTGAAAAGGGGAAATTGGGCGTAAGGCTATGTCTCATCACTGAAGCTATTTAGTGTGAGGGATGTTGGTGTGTAAGCAGTGGATAGAAGAGCTGTCCCCTGGATCTGCAGGTGGGCTGAGAGGTCTGTATCAAGTGATCCAATACAGTTGGCAGAGTGGGAATACAGCAACATTTCCAGCTGAAGACTTGTATATAGCAGCCCAAATAAATTCTGATGTTTAGCACTGATGCTATTACAGAGGTGTTGGAATCTCTGTGATGTTTACTGGGAGTCTTCCAATGTAGTTTTGATACTAGTGAAAATCAGGGGAGCACAGTTGTAACTCAGTAATTTCTTCTTTGTGGAATTTGTAGTCCTGTTAGGGAGGAGGTAGGGGGAGGAAATCTGCCTGCTATAACTTGGTTGTGTTTGAAGAGCAGCAAACTCTGAAAAACTTTTGAAACAGTATTAAAGCTGCACTTACTACACAGAAGGGCTGTTGCTGCATTTTATCCCTCTTGTTCCCTCTGTAAGTATGCTTTTGAGAAGAGCTCCCTGGTGATCCTTTACTTGTATTCCTGTTTTAACTACAGCTCTTCAGCACTGTGTTTTTACTGCTGTAGCACAGGCTGTTGTACATACAACAGAATTGGCTCAGTTTCAACTACACAAGGAAGTGTTTTAACTGCAAAGCCCACTGTGATTTGCCATGATCACTTAAAATCAGTTGTATGCATTGAGCCTTCAGGATGTTGGTACCCTCTGTGGGGGTGAAGAGGAATGAAGCTTTGCTGCAGCCAGTATGAGATTAGCCTAGAATGCTACTGAAAATGCTGTGGGGGTCTGCGGGTGAGAGGGAAAGTCTGACTGCTGCTCTTTCTTATTGATACTTATGTAAAACTACTGGAAATCATGGGCTGTGATGCAGTTAATTATTCAGAGCTGTGCTGCACTGTGAGAAAGTGTTTAATCTGCCCATGTTACACATCCACTAGCTGACAGAGGTGTTTAATTGCATACATCAGGTTTGTGATTATTTATTCTCTCTTTGTGCACCAAAGCATATGACAGATTTTAACTTTTTTTTTTTCCCCTTTATAAACTGTACTTCCCAGCCTGGGGAGCAGCCTGAGGTAATGAGCAAGAGAGGAAGCTCTTGGAAAATAATAGTAACTAAGCATCACGGAATGCCAGCAAAATGTTGTAGTTCAGTGCTGCTCCAATGGCAAAGATGTGATTCGGGTCTAGGCTCTTAAGTAAACTTGGTCCAGACTTTGTCTTACTGTTTCCAGAATTCCAGTGGG
Source organism: Pezoporus occidentalis (assembly GCF_034315485.1). NCBI lineage: Eukaryota > Metazoa > Chordata > Aves > Psittaciformes > Psittacidae > Pezoporus > Pezoporus occidentalis. The sequence continues at coordinate 1,527,272 of NW_026914180.1, forward strand.
GTATGCTAATATATATAAAATATGCAGTGTTTGTGTATGGTTTTTGTGCTACTCTCTTAATCTCCCAGGGATCTGGTTCAAAATATTTTGAGTGGTTTAGGTAAGAAAATACGAAAACAGCTTCTCTAGATCATTTATGACAGTGGTGGCTTTATGGCAAGTCTGGCCAATGGGACAATTAACCAGTCAGTGTCCTGCTTGCTACTTTCCACCTGTGCTCTACTTGTGCATGTGTCTAATGACCAGAGAGAGAAATTAAGGACCTGGATTTGCTTGCATGTTTAAAAAGGGGAGTAGAGGGAATAATGTTTAAATTAAAAACTTCAGGCTGAATGCTGACTTCAGGGTCTGGGACTGAGATTGTCATGTTTGTGGATCCCTTAACTAGGGCCTCAGACAATGCTCTGAGCAAGACCAAAATCACAGAATCGTAAAAATCACAGACGCATAAAATCACAGAATCACAGAATGGTTTGGGTTGGAAGGGACATTAAAGATCATTCAGTCCTAACTCCTTGCCACAAGGCAGGGACACCTTCCACTAGACCAGGTTGTTCCAAGCCCCATCCAACCCGGCTTTGAACACTGCCAGGAATGGGGCAGCCACAACTTCTGAGCAACCTGTGCCGTGGCCTTACCACTCTCACAAGAAAGAACTTTTTCCTTACATCTAATTTAAATCCACCCTCTGTCAGTTTAAACCCTTTCCCCCTTGTCCTTTCCCTGTGTGCTTTTGGCAAAAGCCCCTCTCCAGCTTTCTTGTCTTCTTTAGGTACTGGAAGCTGTCCTAAGGAGCTTGTCCAGGCTGAACAAGCCCAACTTTTTTAGCCTGTAGATGATACTAGGGTATGTAAATGAATTCAGAACTCTTAGCTTGATGAGATTTGGGAAGGTTGTATGAAAATCAAAGGTGTTACCCTTGTGTTTCTGCATAGCAGCCCAGAACTTCCCAACCAACTGGGTTTTGTGCAAGGAATGTAACAGGGCACAAACCAGTCACTGAGTCTGACCTGTGTTTTCTGGGCCTCAGTTTCCATCCATTCTCTGGTAGAAATACGAAGCAGGGAAGTAAAAAGAACACATTTGTTGCCAGTTTTGTCAGGGGTTTAACTTCTGTGTTGTGAAGGATCTGACTAGAAGACATTAAGAGACTCAAAAGGTGCTGATTGATTTCCTTTTTGAAAAATAGCTTGATGCAAGTGAGTGCAAGGAAGCTGGAGTTGTCAGAGTAAGCAGAGGATATTGTTTCAGGCTGTATTTATTTTCACAGAGTGGTTTTTAGCGAACAAGTATGCTACATGAAGATGAATAGCCTGCTCCCTGCTCTTCAAATATCCTTTCCTGTTTTGAAGGATTCTTCTTTAATCTTCTTATTGGAGTTTCCTGGAAAGCTGGTGCCTCTGTGGGGAAGCAGAAAGAGGAACTAATTGCATTTGATTGCTCAAATGCACCTACTCCCTGAAAAGCAGTATTAAAGTGGATAAATCAACATTAGCATGTTTCTTTTTAGCTGTGATTGCCAGCCAAACTCTTGCCAAGGGGGAAGCAATGTGCCTTTACCCTGTATTCAGGCACAGAGCTTTGTACATGAGCAGAAGAATTTGGGGTGTCCTAGACATGGGGGAATCCTTCTCAGAGCTTTCTCCTGTACTTTGGTGCTAGGGAGATCTTGTGCTCAGAGGGAGGACTGGATCAGGATGTGAAGGGGTCTTGTTCCCCTCCTCTGTGTGTTTGAGGTTATGGTGCTTGGCTGTGTCTGTGTCATGGGCAGGGAGCTGACAGTGAGATTGATTTAAACCTTTGTAAAGTAAGTGGTCTCCATGCATTCAGTGCAGGAATGTCTTAGTTGAGAATAAAAGTTTAGGATATCAGGGAGTGAGTGTCTAGTGTGGGTGATGCTGGAAGGTACAACTTGACAGGCTGGGGGCTTGGCTGGAGGTACCAGCTTGGCTGAAGCACAAAGGCCCAGCTGGGTGTAGTGCAGGGAGCCAAGCTTGGTGTAATGGGTGGCTTTTTTCTATGGACAGTCAAGAAACCACAAGGCTTTCAGTCTAAACTGGTGATCTGTGCTTGCATAATGAAAAATGGGTATTGTCTGTGATGTTGTTCCCCCATAACCTGGAAAACCTCAACCCTTAATGCATAACCATATTGAAAAATAAACACGGTCAAAACTCAGACAATTTAATATCTGAGCATATTTCCTTTTGTACTCAATTTATAGTGGCTAATGACTTTCTAATCTCAAACTGATTTCCTCTTCTTCCAGTATGACAAAAGATACAGCTGTCCTTTGTGCCTTCAACCTGATTGAGCTCAGCCATCTGCTTTCCTGCTGGGAAGAAACATTAGGAATAAGAGGCCTTTTTTTTCCCCAGAGGCAAATATTTCCCTTTCTCATCCAAATGATAGTCTTCAACAGATTAAGCATCTGTTGTGTCATGCCTCACTGAAAGGAGGAGTTAGCATGAACTTCCTGGGTAGCAAACTGTGTGAATTTTGGGGGGTACTCTGCTGTAGCTGTATGCAGGTGTTCTAGTTCTGACCATTATGTTGCCCTTGCCAAGGGATTTTTGGTCAACTTTTTCTTTCTTCTAAACAGGAAGAGCACCCTAAAATACTTTAGGGCTGTAGTATGATGCAGGCTGAGTGTTAAGAGTATTTCTGGATTTACTGTGTTTATCTTCTGGGTACCCTTTGCACCCTCTTTGAACATTGTGTCTTGAGGAGGATAACTTCTATGCCCTAAGAAGAATAATCACAGGGTACAACTGATAATGATTTATTTCTCTCTGCAGAAAGAAATTCAAGCCATGAGTCAGTGCCATCACCCCAACATTGTATCTTACTACACATCGTTCGTGGTGAAAGATGAGCTTTGGCTTGTGATGAAGTTACTTAGTGGAGGTGAGTGGTCTAATTTCTTTACCCTAAAAGGCAACGTAAAAAGCTGTCTTCCTGTAACATGCTTTCCCTTGTTTGCCTCCTAAGCTTCCTCTTTGAATTAAGACATTTCACAGAATCATAGTAATTTATGTTGGAAGAGGCCTTTAAAATCATGAAGTCCAGCTTTGAACCTGGCACTGGCAAGCTCACCACTAAACCATGTTCCAAACTGCCACAGAGTTTCTTCATCTTGCCCTGTAAGTGTAGGACAAGCTTTTGAGTTGGAGAAGTGTGCAGCTAACCTCAGCGAGCCCAACAGTTTCTGCTTGCTTTCCTATGAGAATTGCAACTCCTCTTGCAAGGCTGGTTCCTTGACCTTTTTCTCATTTGCAGTTTAGAGGCCTCCATGGTGCTGATGGCTTGTTGGTAACCAGCCATTCCATTGATGTTAACTTATTTATGTGGTGGCTGGCCTTGTGAGGAACTTTAAATCACCTCTAGTTTGAGCAGAGTTGTTCCTGTAGTATCAGTGTATGGCCTTAAAAAGGGAGCAGAACATCATTGTTGGGTGTAGCTTGGTTTGTATAGTATCAGTCCTCAGAGCTGGGATTACATTGCCTGCTTGTTCTAGTTGACAAAATAACTGGAAATACTTGGGGTAATTTCAGAAGACTGCCTAGTTAACACAGAGCCAGGGAAAATTCCCCTTTCTGGATTTATTCTCCAAGACACTAGAGAAACAGCCTTTTTTTGTTTGAGGAAAAGAGTTTGAAAACTTCTTGTCAGTAATGCTTTATTTGATGTCCTAATATTTTCCAGGATCTCTGTTTAAGTTAGTCAATACAAGAAATGAAATCAAGTTCTGGGTGATGACACAGAGGATTGTTGCTAGATCTTAGGCCTGTCTTTAGGAAGACTTGATTTTCCTGGCACCCTAGCGAAAAGGAATTGAAAGCTGAAAAGAAAAACCCTGTTTTCTTGCTTTTCAAAAAAAGACTTCTTGGCTTCTCTGTTCTTGGCTTATTACTGAAGGGACTGTGAAATGCCAGAAGATGATGTGGAAAAGTCTGGCTAAACCTGTTGGCTTTTTCCACAAGAGCTCAACAATGACCATAAAACGTGTGTCTTTGAAGATCATCTTTAGAGAATTTTAGCAGTTCTCTTGAGGGCAATCAAATTTCATGCCAACTTAAGTCTATCTTAAAGGGCTTTAATGTCTCATGTGCTCGTGTGTCATTAAGTAATACCCTCTCTTTTCTGGGAAGGATACATAACAGGTCATTAAAGATATGATGGCTGTTTGTGTGTAGAAAAGAATCCCCTGCCAGTGTAAGTAGTTTAGCTGTGTGTATAAAAAGTGTATCTGTGGGAAGGTTTTCAGAGTAGGAGGAAATGGCATTTCAGGGGTGCAGGAGAGGCTGCAGCAATATTCTTGGCCTTTTTCAAGAGAGTTTACAACCTCTTTGAAGAAAATGTGCAGCTGTCTTCACTAGCATTTTCACAGCAGGGTTCTGTCAGAACCAAGTCAGGATTAGCCTCAGCCTTGAACCTCCAAATGTTGTTTCTGTAAAGGCCACACTGGAAAATCTCTAGAAAAGTAACTGTTGCATCAGAATCAGCCTCTTGGTAGTGTGAACGACGACCTGTGTGTCGTGTAATACTTTAAATGTGCTTCCTTGTTATATTGACTGATAACTGACCCTTGTGTAGCTCTGGCATTAAATGTGGCACTTTTGAGTAAAGCTGTGAAAGCTCACAGCTTCTTACTGTATTGCATATGTTGAAGACCAGGGTCATAGAATAAAAGACTAGTAGCAGTGTCATGAGTCCTCCTCTAACATTTCCATGAACCATTATTTTCTCACTTGAAACAATCGGGGGCTTGGGAAATTGCTTAAACTGGCAGAAAACCTTTGAGAATGATCTGTTGCTACTCTTAATGCAGGAGGGTACCTTGAGGTATTTTCCAGCTGTTTTCATGTTACACTTTTTTCATGGCAGTACTTCAGAAGTCTCGTTTTAGCTCTCAAACAAATTCTACAGGACAGTGTTCAGAATGGAGGAGAAACTTGTGTGTTGGAATTTTCTGACAGAAAAGCTTTTTCATTCACTTTTACTGAGACTATTTCCAGTTGTTTTTAGGCTGAGTGATTTATGTAATGAGACACTTCAAAAACTGCCTCTCATTCCTTTCAGCTTACTTCTTATCAGTAATAAAGTGGCTAGTTTTGTGGTGATCTGTCATCCAGTGGGAAAAATAATGACCTGAGTTTCTCAAGAGGAAAAACCTTTTGAGCTTTTTTTTATAAACCAGAAAGGAAGGGGGGAAATAATACTCAGGGTGCACTGAACTCTTTCATTCTATCTAACTATTCAGAGAGCATGGGCTGAGATTTGTACATCCAAGTAAGCACATATGAAATGTTTTGGCATCCTGTATCTTGACTGTGGCTTTTGTACTTAAGACTTTCTTCTGGGTAGAAGTTCAGAATCCTCTTGCTTTTCTTCCGTCAGTGTAAGCTGGCATGTGTTTTCAGGCTGAAACTAGTTTTAATTTCAGCCTTCTTACACTGATCTTATTACTTAGATAAACAGTCTGCAAGGCAGAGCAGTCTGTAATGCAAGCCTTGTTTGTTTTTTTTTTTTGTTGTAGTAAATATAATTTATTTTCTGGTTGCAGTCATTCTGTTGAAATCTTAATCTAGTCATGTATGCAAGTATATTAGAAATGTCTCTAGGGGAAAATACTCTAAATCTATGAAGCATTATTGTCTTGTAGCAGTGCCTTGCTCCTTTGAGTAGGTAGCTGGTGTACTCAAAGGTAGCTTAATTGCCTGACTGGCATTGCTACTGGAATGGAACTATTTGTCTCTGCTTTGCAAGTATTACTGGTGGAAGATACCATTTTCCATCTTTGAAAGTCATCAGCAGCAAGGAGGTAAGGGGCTGGTGAGCTGGTGGGGAGCAACATGTAAAACTGATGATGTGCATCAGAGCCCAGTCAAACAGGCTGGTTGAAGTTACTACTGAAAGTTTGAACTGGCAGATTTGATACTGAAGCAGATGCAGAACATAGCTGTTGCTGATGGCAGAAATGTGGCTGTGATGATACCCAGCTGGTAGTGACAAGGGTGCTGGTGCATCCAGTTACTCTGACACCCTCTTTCAGATCTGGTGATGTGTGCCTGAGTAAGGTTTGTGAAGTATCTGCTGTTCCTCTCCCTTAAGTAGAAATTTCAGACCCTTTCCTCCAGTGACAACACTGTTTGTAGGGATCTAAGCTTAGCCATGTCAGCTTAGTGTCCCAGCCTTTTTGGTCCAGTGTTGCTCTAAATTAAACTCCAATGGCTATTTCTAGACAGCTGCTGACCTGCTCTTTGCCTTGTTGGCATTCCCCTGTAATTAATTTTACTCATGCCTTTTTAAAGTCATCTGAAGCCCAGTCCTGCTGTCTAACTCCTGTAGCTTTTTAGTAGGAAGAGGAGCAGCTGTCCTGTTCTTGTGCTTTTTCTGATTTTGACCTGTTTGCTTCTCTAAATTCCTGCAGATTTTAGTAAGAGCTCTTATTTCACAGGTGACCCAAGGCTGTCGCTATCTCTGCAGAATGGTTGCTTATATGAAACAGCTGGCCATGGTGGCTTGCTATATGCCAAAACAATTCTTACTGTCTTAACCTACAGCAGATGAGACCTCCAAAATATTTTTAAACTGTGAAGATCCTTTAAATATTGAAATATTTCCAGATAGGGCTCTCCAGTCTTCTGCCTTCTTGAAGGCTTCTAATTAAATCTGCAAAGGACATTGCTGCATTGAAATAGTTAAACGTTTTAATTTCCCAAAAGTTTCTAAGATTATCTATTCACTTTTCCTTCAGCCTTGATCTTTATTATCTGCTGAAGTGCTTTTGCCAGCAGTTGAGCAAGCCAGACCAAAGGGGAGGCATGGCAAGCTGTATGCTTTCACCAGGGAGATAGGGCATCTTTTTCTACTTCTGCCCTGTTAATCTCTCATCTCCCCATGCCCAATTCCAGCAGTGAGTTATGAGCAAAGCCAAAGCCACAGGTTCCTAGGAATCCTTATGTTCATGTTGAATATTTTGTTAGAAGAGAGCTATGCTATTTTGAGTCCATCTGGAAGGGTTATAAAATTTTATTTGTAGAGGCACATTTTCAAACAATTAAGGATGGAGTAAGTCAGAAGCAGATGTTACGGACTGTACATGATGGTAGAATGCAGAGTGTGTTGATACGTTGCCACTCCTAGCTATAATAGGAAAAGCATGAAAAAAGTAGTTTGCCTTCAGATTTTCTCCTATAAATGTCTCAGCCTCAATTGCAGTAGGCTGTTTTGCCCTCTTTATTGTATTATCTTGCTTCCTGCCTTAATCTTCTTGTATTTCTTACCCATCCATGCAAGTGCTCTGGAGGGAAGGAGGCAAGAAGTGGAAGCCTCCTCAAGTCTCCCTCTGTCCTAAAGTGGTTTAACCAGGGTAAAGAAGAAACTTAAGAACTAGAAACCCCAGCAATCTACTTAAACGTCATTTCCTTTGTTTTGTATAACTTGTTCTTTCCTTTACTTCAGTACTCTTTTGCTGTATCTGTGTTCTTCAGCCCCAGAAGTACCAAATCCAAGCAGCTGTTCCTTCTTTCACATTTTCTTCCTCTGGTTGTCAGAGGCTGACAAGATGCAGATTCAGTTCTTGGCTCTGATGACAGTCAATCTCGCTGAAACCGCTGGCTTCTGAGGTGTCTTAAAAGAAGCAGCAGTGAATCCTGTCAACTCCCGGTTCTCATGCAGTGTGTCAAGCATCAGTGTCCATCAGATTTGGGGCAGATCTTGGTTCTCACAAAATGGTGTAGTGATCCCCAGCACCGTTTTCCAGGCTACTTATGCCAGGCCTCTAAATGACAAATCAATGCAGGTAATGTTACCTGCCTCTTTTTTTTTTTTTTTTTTGTTCAAATGAAGTTAGAGTATTAAATTTTCTTATTCTACTTGCCAGACAAATTTAAAGGAGTTGTCCTGATGTATAACTTGGCCTGTATCTTTGTCCTTTCACTTAGGTTATAGGATAACGTGCAAGATGTGGTTCCCAGAGCAACTAGCCCTGCTGTACATTTCTTTTGCCCCTGGGGTCGTGTGAAATTCCACCTGCAGTACTCCTGCATTTATCTGTGATGGCTTGGCTTCGCGAGCAAAGATTTGGGAAGCGCTTTAACCACGCTTACTTACAAGCACGATGACCAAGGGCATGTGGGATATGCAAATCTGGTTGGAAAAAAGGGTGCTTAGGCAATCAGGAAGTGTCTGACCAGGACTGTCATCTCCTGAGCGATCTTGAGCTACCCATGCGCTGGTCCGCCCTCATGCAAGGTTGAATCTGCAGCTTCCCATGCACCTTGTCACCTGCCATTTTGACCCTCACCTGTCCATACGGACAAGTGAGAGTAAGCCCTTCCAGCCTGCGCAGTGGATTTTTTTAGGTGAGGGGCAGCTTGCGCAGAACTGGCCCCACCCTTTAAACCTTTAACTGCCACGGCCTAGCTAGCTAGGATGGTGACAGCACAGTCCACAGGTTGTAGGTGTTGTAAGAGTGTCCTCTTTGGTGGAAGACCATGCAAGGCTAGATGAGCTCCATCAGCCCGGGTGTGAAGATAGGAGTTTTCCTTCTCCTATGAGGAAGGCTAACGAAGATTTGGGAATAGCTTTACCCACACATTCTGAACAAGACTGTCATCTCCTGGGATCCTTCGATGTCCGCTCTTCCTATCATTGTGAAGCAGAATTCACCAAGTGTTGAATTGTTCACCCACTAATAGGGAACATGAGCTGGCATTTATCTGTAATCTTGTCTAAACAAGCTTTCTTTTCTGCTCAGGTTTTCGCAGTCTTCTCTGCAGCCCCTTGCCCTGAAGCATTGAGCAGTGTCACTGGTGTGGCTGTCTGAATACTTCCTTCCTCTCCTGAGGAGGAGCATCAGAAGTGGGTTTTCTAAATGCCATTACATGTGCCTACTAATGTAGGTGAGGTCAAAGAATTGCTTTGGATTTCGAACAGAAAGTGTTGATGTTTGTGGTGGCTTGCTGTTGAAAGTGAATCAGTGGAACAATTAGGACTTCTTGCCCCAAGGGTGCGATTACACAGAAGTTTTCTCCAGCAGCAAAGCAGGTTTAAGAAGTTCCTGGCTTCTCAGTCTCCACCCTGCCTGGAAAACTGTATTACCAGTTACTGCAGTGATCTCATTTACAGTGCGGCTTCATAAGCAGATCCTTTGGTGCAGCAGGGAGGTGGTGAACCATGGAACTCTTTACTCTCATTTTGCTGTGGAAGAAAATGCCAGAGTAGTACATGGTACAGAGTGTTGGACAGTTTTACTGGGTACATGTATGACATGCAAGACAGGACTGCATTTACTAGGTTTCAGAACAGACCATTGCGAATGGTCTGCCTGATGGCAGTATACAAAAACTGAATATCCCTTTCTTACAAATTCAGGATATTGGTCTGCTTGTGGGTTTCCTTTGTCTTCATCGCTCAGACACTGCTGATGTAGGGGGAAATCATAGAATCAACTGGGTTGGAAAAGGCCTTTAAGATCATCAAGTCCAACCATTGCCCCAGAATCTGCCAAGTCTACCACTTGGTTTTTGGAAGGAGCTGGCTTCTGTAGATCAAGTCAGGCTTAATTGGATATTCTCTAGCCATGACGAAATGGGAAGGCGAACTGAACTTCCTGTTCTTTGCTCCTGGGGGGCAGTGGGATGTCTGTTTTGCTTATGCATCTGGACAAACATTAGTTTGTCTGCTGTAGAACTGGCATGAACAATACGGACTCCAGAAAAAGTTTTTCACTGCCTTTTTGTCCTGCAGCAGCTATAGGCTGGGTTTTATCAGGTGAGGGTCAGTTTATGTACCGCTAGTTCCTGGTGACTTCCGCTACCATTAGGAGCTATTGCTTTAGCAGTTCTCAGAGCAGACTAGGAAGTCTGGGAGTTTAAGCAGAAAAAGCACTCAACTTTCAGTTGCTGTGCAATTAGCACTGGGAGATTGTGCTTTACCTAGCAGATATAGTGCGGTTTGCAACTGGTGTCAGAATATACTGGGGCACTTTAATGCTGAATGATAAATAATGCTAAATAATCTATCAGATTGCACAGTATCTTGCAGGTTTCCTGTTGGTGTGCTGCACAGTGTATGTTTGATGGGCAGGAGTTTGTTTATAGCTGCATTTTTTCCACATCAATCTCTAAATGTCCTCTCCTTTCCTTTGTCTTCTGTTCGGCTTTGTGAGCAGTTGCTCATCACCAGACTTCTTTAAACATCCTTACTAATGACAGCATTATTTATATTTACATTTAAGCTCCAGTTCTGGCTCTTCTCTCTGTCTTGTTTTGTCTTTTCCTGATATGCTTCCCCTTTTGGGCTTGGGAGAGCTTTTCAGTCAGCCTCAGCCAAACTTAATTTCTTTTTTTTTCTCTCACTTCAGGCTGATCCTCCTGTTCCATGAATCTGTAGCTTCTACTTGTGTGTTTCTTATGAGAAAAATCAGGAGGGAACTGTTGTAATCAAACCTGGTGCCATGTATAATATGACAGAATGGTAGAGATTGGAAGGGACCTCAAAAGATCGTCTAGTCCCATCCCCCTGCCGGAGCAGGAACACCTAGATAAGGTTACACAGGAATGTGTCCAGGCGGGTTTTGAATGTCTCCAGAGGAGACTCCACAGCCTCCCTGGGCAGCCTGTTCCAGTGCTCTGTCACCCTCACTGAGAAGAAGTTTCTTCTCAAGTTTAAGTGGAACCTCTTGTGTTCCAGTTTGTACCCATTACCCCTTGTCCTATCATTGTTTGCCACTGAGTAGAGCCTGGCTTCATCCTCGTGACACTCCCCCTTTATATATTTATATACACTAATAAGGTCACCCCTCAGTCTCCTCTTCTCCAAACCACAGAGACCCAGCTCCCTCAGTTTTTCCTCATAAGGGAGATGCTCCACTCCCTTAATCATCTTTGTTGCCCTGCGTTGGACTCTCTCCAGCAGGTCCCTGTCCTTCTTGAACTGAGGGGCCCAGAGCTGGACACAATATTCCAGATGTGGTCTCACCAGGGCAAAGTAGAGGGGAAGGAGGACCTCTCTCGACCTACTAACCACCCCCCTTCTAATACCCCCCAGGATGCCATTGGCCTTCTTGGCCACAAGGGCCACAGTGTTGGCTCATGGTCATCCTGTCGTCCACTAGGACCCCCAGGTCCCTCTCCCCTACACTGCTCTCTAACAGGTCGTTCCCCAACCTATACTGGAACCTGGGGTTGTTCCTGCCCAGATGCAGGACTCTACACTTTCCCTTGTTATATTTCATCAAGTTATTCCCTGCCCAACTCTCCAGCCTGTCCAGGTCTCACTGGATGGCAGCACAGCCTTCTGGCATGTCAGCCACTCCTCCCAGCTTAGTGTCATCAGCAAACTTGCTGATAGTACACTCAATTCCCTCATCTAAATCGTTGATGAATATATTAAATAATACGGGTCCCAGTACTGACCCTTGAGGCACTCCACTAGTTACAGGCCTCCAACTAGACTCTGCCCCATAGACTATAACTCTCTGGCTTCTCTCCTTCAGCCAGTTCACAGTCCACCTCACTACCTGATCATCCAGACCACACTTCCTCAATTTAGCTGTGAGGATGCTGTGGGAGACTGTGTCAAATGCTTTGCTGAAGTCAAGGTAGACCACATCCACCGCTCTGCCATCATCCATCCACCGTGTTATTTCCTCATAAAAGGCTAAGAGATTGGTCAAGCATGATTTCCCCTTGGTGAAGCCATGTTGACTGCCCCTCATAACCCTCTTATCCTTGATATGCCTTAAGATGGCACCAAGGACAAGGTGTTCCATCACTTTCCCAGGGATGGAGGTGAGGCTGACCGGTCTATAGTTACCCAGGTCCTCCTTCTTGCCCTTTTTGAAGACTGGAGTGACATTTGCTTTCCTCCAGTCCTCAGGCACCTCTCCCGTTTCCCAAGACTTGGTAAAGATGATGGAGAGTGGTCTAGCAATGACTTTCCGCCAGTTCCCTCAGGACTTGCGGGTGCATCCCATCTGGACCCATGGATTTATGGATGTCCAGATTGCTCGACTGGTCTCTAACCCATTCCTCATCGACACCAGAGTACTTCACAGGGTTATCTAAAATAGAAGTTTTATTCTAAGGAGGAATCAGAAATAAATATTTATTTTTTTATAAATAATTTATTATTTATAAAATGACATTATAGTGTTTTTAAAATGGCATTGCAGTATATTTTTTTCTCTTGAAAAAAATTGTAATTGTTCTTTAATATGTGCTTGGGTGCCTTATTTCCAGCGTTAACCTTGTCTTCTGGCCATTAGATAATGGGAGAAGTCTGTCTTACCCAGTGCGACTGAAGTTTGCACATGGAGCACAAATCCATACCAAAACTACATTTAAGCAGAGATCCAGCCCTGTTCAGATGTACTCTTGTTTCCCCAGTTATTTTTAAACTAGTTTGGAAGCTGGCTCAGAAACTGGCAGTATCTGGAATCATGTTGGTTTTTGAAACAGTATGATCAATTTGTAAAGCATGTGCTCTTGTGTAGATTGGATCTTGGTTCCAGCTTAGTTGAATTAGTTTCCAGTTAATTTCTAGGAGTTAATATATTGCTGTTGTTTTCCCCCTTAAAAACCAGTTGTTTTCCCCCTTAAACTAAGGATTGGGCTCTGATCTATGGAACTATTCATGCATAACACAGTTGGTGGAAGTGAGAAAATTTGTCTGCCTCCTAAGACAGTGGAGGTCTTGCCTTAATATGTGTGTTACGTGCTTAACTCAAATCCCTGCAGACAGCATTGCATTGAATTTGTTAGGATGATGCTGAAATCCAGTCTCTTGTCTTCTAGCAGAAAGCACTGTCCTCAATAGTGAAATTCCCATGATTTCTGCTTTCAGAGTAACTTTGTGTTTAGCTATCGGTTTCTGTTTGGGGATCTGGGTTCAGTTGCTCCATGTCAGGCTTCCTGAGCCAGAATCCCAGAAAATTTCAAATCGTAAAATAATAGAATCACAGAATGGTTTAGGTTGGAAGGGACCTTAAAGATCACCTGGGTCTAGCCCCGTGCCACTAGAACAGGTTGTTCCAAGCCCATTCCCACCTGGCCTTGATCACTGCCAGGGATGGGGCAGCCACAGCTTCTCTGGGCAACCTGTGCCAGTGTCTCACTGCCCTTACAGGAAAGAATTTCTTCCTAACATCTAATATAAATCTACCTTCTTTACAGTTTCAAGTCATTACCCCTTGACCCCTTGTGGTACAAAGCAGTGCATAGGAATGCAGGTTGGCGGCCTTCTTTGTATTCCATTGTCTTATGCTTTACGAAGTTGCGATTGAGTCAGTACTAACTCCCAAATTTTCTGCTCTGTGGGGTGGAAAATTCACTGCTTAATTATGTTGTGGTGCCAATAGCAAAACTTTCCCCTCCTAGTGCTAACAAAGTGGTGATGGGGATGACCCAAATAACACTTTCTTTGACAGGAAGGTGGCTCTTGGGTTGCTTTTCTGCTGTTTCCTGAACTAAGCATTCTGCTGATAGGCTTTTTGCTGTTCTCCTTTCTGTAGAAGACTGGCAAATCCCTCCCCTTCTTCAAACATCTCAGTGTGAAAGTGTTTTTTAAAAAAGCATGCTCAAGAAGTGGCAGGCTGGACTGGGAGCAGATATAATATGGGTGTGAATCAGGCCTTTCACAACAGAGGATGGCTTCTTGTCTTTCTAACCCTCACCCCCTTTTCTGGGTTAAATACAGCCTCAAACTTAGCTAAACGTAGTATTTTTTTACCAAATTTGAGTGCCATGTGATCTGCCTCCTCATGTTCCCTAAGCCCTTTGCAGGAGAAGAGAAATGTTTGTGAACAAAGTCTGCTAACAAAGTTGTGGGTGGAAGGAGGACAAAACGTACGTGAAGAACCACATATTTTCGCTGGACTTACAAAACAAGTGGCAGTTTGTTTTCCAGATAAAGGCACATTTGAGAGGAAAAACCTGAACAGTCAAAGTTGAGAGTTTTTTGGTGATTTTTCTTAGGTGTCACAAAAATTCTTGTCCAAAATAAGAAGCATTGAGGCTTGTAAGCACGTACTTTTAAAATATGAATATGTAACAGGTTGAATCCCAGGTGAGCCATCATGACACACAACAGAGGATCCTTTTTTTCAGGAGCCTAAAGGTGAGATTTCAGTGAAGGGGAGCATACTCTGCCATCTGGGGTTTTACAATTTCCTTTGGTACAGCTAATCTCGTTGCCATGCAGGAAGTCCAATGTATGTCAAAACAACCTGAGTTACAGTTAGGTGAAACCTTTGAATTAATGAAGACCCATATGAAAACTCACTAAAGATTAGTGCTTCTGTGCTCAGACAGGGTAAAGGAAGGCTGAGCACTGCAAAGTATTCTTGCATAAAATGTTGATGAGATGGTAGGCAACTTAATTTCTTTTTTTTTTTCTTCTGTTTTTTTTTTTTCTATTTTGTTAGTGCCTGCTGTGTGAAGATTGTGTCTTTTGCAAATACTTTGAATTGAGAAACGGCTTTTTGGAAAGAGGAAGCTGGAGGTGCCATCCAGAGCTGCCAGGGAGCTGTTCTAATTGCTTGGTGTGCTGACAAAAGGGGTTTCCTCCCCCATTCACAAATGTATTCTCTCTCCTCTTTATCCTCCTTTTTCTTCTTCATTGTATCTGAAACTCATCTGCTCACAGGTTATGGTCACTACCAACCAAACACATCTTGAATTTCTTATCTTCCTCTCAGTTTATTTTTTGGTGGATTTAGTGGGTGTACAGTGTGAGCACTGGTTCCAGTGGGCCAAAGAAGATGTAAAGTGTGTGGCTCTGCAGAGTGGCTCTCCTGATTGCAGCAAGCTGTTAGGTGAACTCAGTGCATACAGTTCCCCACAGATTAAGAGAGCCGTATACCCATGTAATTGTTTCCTTTGGGTTTTGAATAGTGCAAAACAAGCTTTGCCACATGGTGTTTGTATTCAAACCTTGCCACCTTTTTGCTTTCATGTGAGAATCCAAAAGGAGAATGCTTTGTGAAGTGAAAACCTATCTGCACTATTGCTTTGGCCTAGAAATTCAAATATGACAGCTAATAAAGGGGCAGGATTTTTGCTTACCTCAGCCTGATGGATGAAAAGGGGCAACAAAAAAACCAAACCCAACAAACCAAAACCAACAAAAGCTCCAAACCCCAAATCCTTCATTATAATTTTTTTCTGCTTGTTTCAAGACTTTATGAGGTGGAACTTGTAATTTTCCCATTGATCAAATTCACGGGAGTTTCTCAGCTTTTACTGTCTTCAGAGACATAAAAAAATTTGGCTTTTTCTCAATTGCGAATTTGGAAGAATGACTTTGCTAAACCTTTCTAAAATTTTTAACTCAGCTTTCCTAAACTAGCTGAGTTAGTACTGTTCTCGGTGCAGTTCTTTTTCTCTAAGCCTACTGATCAAAGACAAAGCTGGAATTTGTGCCTGCTTTTCTCATTGTTTAAGACTATCCCAGTACCACTGGCCTTGCTTTGTGCCCATAGCTGTGAAAATTGGCTGACTATCCAGTCATTATAAACCATAGAAACCCAAGTTAGAAAGGGGTGAACAGCACAGGCCTGGAAAACAGGCTTAGGCATCCTGTACTGGAGCAATAAAATTACAGTTCTGGGAAGACTGTCTTAAACCCAGATGCAAATGCAAAGAATACAGTACCCAATATATCATGAAAACAGGACCTTACACAAGAGGCATGTTACTAGTCATTGATTCCATTTATTCCTGGGTGCAGTTCAGAGAGGTGGCTTGTTGTACAGAGCATGGTTTGTCATGCAAGATGGTGTAATTCACACCATGGTTGGGAGAGAGACTAAGCATGATGTTTGTAGGGAAGGATCTAAGCTATTCCAGTCTTGTACTCAGTGAAAAAGTGATTTATTGTTGAAATTCAGCCTCATTTGTTCTCTATTTAATTATTTCCACTTTTTTCTTTTAGGGTGGTGTCGTCCCTTAGCATATTTTTCCTGGTATTTCTCTGCATACAGTTTAAGAGCTGAAAAAGAGTCTAATTTTATCAAGCTTGTTGCCTTAGCTTTTGAGTCCTGGCAGCCCCCTGCTTTTTCCATTTTTCCCCTCCTGCTTCTCCAGTACTCAGTACTAAAACAGCCATAGCATTGGGATCTACTCAAAAAACCTTCCGAGAGTCCTGTGTATGTACAGTTTACATTTTGGTTTGTGGAAATAACTTCAGTTACTTGTTATCACAGGGATTTTTTTCAGCTGACCTTGAGGATCTGCAACCCTGCAAGTATGAGGCATGTGTTGTTGCCTCTGCTTTCCTGCAGCTACTGACCTAATCCTAACCATCATCGTGTCCCCTCCAAGTGAATTTGACTTGTATATAAAGTGATTATAATGTACACTTAAAACTGTGTATCAGTTCATCTAGTTTAAGGTATTTAACTTTTTTTTTTTTCCTCCCTTCCCCTATCTTTTAGGCTCTGTTTTGGATATTATAAAGCACATTGTGGCCAAAGGAGAACACAAGACTGGTGTCCTGGATGAACCCTGTATAGCCACAATCCTTAAGGAGGTCCTGGAGGGGCTGGACTACCTGCATAAAAATGGACAAATCCACAGGTATTTTTTTTTTTTAATTCATATTTGTCCAAAAATGTGTGTCACTTAGTAGTTGAGCGCATGCAGTCTCATCCCATAACCAACTGTGAGGACATGGAATGAGGAAACTAAAAGTGGGGAGCTTAATCAAAACTCAGAGTTCACATGTCTATATAGTTGCTTCTGCTTTAGGATATACTATGGCTAGGCCAAGTTTACCCAAACTTTCAGGTATTGATCTGATCTAAAGAAGCTCTTTCCAAATGTCAGCATTCCGCTGCAAAGTGTGGTTGTTGGAGCTGGATAACTTCAGCTGGTTTTGTTTCTTGCAGAGCTGCAAATTGGCAAGAGCTCTGTATAAGAAGAGTTGAGCAATTTAATACAGAGCCCTTCAAGCCCTGTTCTTTATTTTCTTTATTTCAAGGCCAGCTGCAAGGTCAGCATCATGAAATTTAAATTTGGGTAATTTCATTTAAAAAAAAGGAAACAGAATTAGTGGAAAAAACTTCTTTTGTAGGCAAAACCCATTTAACTAATTGCCTGTGATTTGATGGATCACTGAAATGTTTGGGTTTCTGTGCTGCTGTGTTGTTTGGGAGATATTTTTTTTAAGCCATGTTTTCCTCTCCCCTGCTGTCAAGGTGTGGTGTAGCTCAGGAAAACAGGATACTAAGTCAGTGTTTTCTGCTGTTAAAAAGAATGAAACTTGCAATCCTAAGTATGTGCTGAAAATAGAATATACCACTTGTGGGTAATATACATCATCCCAGCCACAGCCTGCTGCTGGGAACAACGGCCTTTTCTTTCCTGGGAATTTTGTGAGCTTGGCTGTCTTCTGGTACAATGCCATTATAAGCATTGCTGCTGTTGGAGTATGTTTCTGTTCTCTTATGATAGCTGCACTAGGAGAGGTGACTTTTCTTGCCAAAATGTTATTTTAATTTTAAAATGCAATAAGTATTTATTTCATATTTTTAGTCAAACTGACTGGCTTTTGTGGATTGTTTGGGGTTAAAAAAAGGCAATGGTTAGAAACAATTCTATTGAAAATTCTTTCCCTGAAAGAAGTCTCAAATTTAGGTTTCCAGTCTCCCTTAAAATTCTGGTTTAACAGGAACAGTTGTCTTCATTGAAAACAGTTTAGATTTCATAGCTGGTTGCTTGACTTTGGTTTTTAGAGATAAGGCTTCAGGCAGCTCTGAGAATTTAAAGTAATAGACCAACTTACTTGCTGAGTATATGGCAATTTTTCATCCTTGCCGTAACTACTTGGTAAAATCATGTTCATCTGTGACTTGCAGTTGAACTGAATCAGCCAAGCAAATCATTTTCTGGTCTAGCAAAATCAAAATATGTATTTTAAAGCAGCAGAAACCTGTTAAATCTCAGTTTTTCTGAAGATGTCATATAATGATTTATATATTGAGAGAGTAGATTCTTCACTGACTTGCTGTAAGGAGGCAGCAAAACTAGTAAAGATTCTAGAGGATATATTCATGTGTGGGCTTTCGTGAGTTTTATTTTTTGTTTTTACATGGCACTCAGCAAAAATCTGATTTTCACAAGTTCAAACCGCTTGGTCTGAAGAAACTGTGATTCATACTGAATCAGTCTGAAGCAGGCTGAACCAAACCTGCTGTGACCGTTCTTGTCCTGCACATTGAAGCATTTTGCTCATATTTAGGGAACTTCAGTGAAGAAATCGAAGCCGTGTCATTGCTGCAGCTTATGGTTGTAGTTATGTGTCAGCTATTTTGTATGTGTTCCATCCTTGTATTTTGGGGTGCTTTGACAATTGTGTTTTATCAGAAAAAAGCGTTTGGATTTCCTCATCATGTTGGGGCATAGTGGTCTGGGAAATTTGGAGAAGTGGTAATAGTCATGATACAGAAGGAAAGTTGTGTAGTTTCCTGTGTGTAATGCAAAGGAAGAGTTTTTAACTGCTGGCAGAAAGCAGGCAACATGTAAGCCTTTGAGGGATGAAACTTGTTTCCTTAATAGAGTTAATAGTGCTGTCTTACATTTACCCAGATGTGTGTACACTGCTGAGAAAAACACAGCAGTTTAAAGTTGTAGTGCAGATGGGACCTTTCTTCATACATAGGAAGATCTGTATGGTTTTCCCATTTTGCTTAATGCTAGGGTTCATAATACTCTTCATGCGTGATGGAAAAGGCAGGTGGAAATCTTGCAGTTGTGCCAGAGATGCTCTAAGAGGAAATAACTAAACTTTGGTCCTCTGTGTCATCTTAAAGTATCTGGCTCAAAAAGAAATCACATCGGGTGATGGCCTTAAAAGCTAAATATAATGCCTGTGATGTGGGGCAGCTGGGGTTGGGGTGAGCTTCAGGCCAGAGCAAGGTCAGCTGTGAAGGGTCAAAATTGAAGGGCTTTGGTTAGATGTGGAACAACAAGCAGTGATCCAGCAGAGCAAAGAGTTCATTTGTTTACACTGAATATCCCTAGTTTGTATTACAGTTAGGAGAAAATGACTACATAGAGTTAAACACGCAGTATGAGTGACTGAATGTAATTAGCACACCTGAAGTTAGACAACCAGGCTGGTGGCAAAGCCCAAAAGATGAATATCTGGACCCCAATTTAACTTTGTGGGTGCTGTTAACCTGAAGTGGGGGCAGCCTCTAACTGGTGTAAATCGCCAGTAAGATCAGAGGACAAATGTCTGACAGTGTTGCTGCTTGATGCTTTTGAATTATGCATAATTTTAAATGGGTAAATTAAGTTAACATGTAGAAAACTGGCTTAATGAAATTCTGCTGCTGCTGGATCTTACTCTCCATAAGCCTGCCTTGAACTTAATGCCACTTCCAATTAAGATTTGGGGAGCTGGCTTCATATGGAAGTATAAATCCATACTTTGGAAAGGAGAGTAGTTTGCCAGTATTCTGTAGAGCAGAGTAGAAAGCCAAATATCTAGTAAAGGCTTAAATTATGTTTTTTTCTGTTTTCTTTCTAATAAACAGCCAGAGTGAGACTGAGACTTGAATAGATGCTCTTATTCAGCAGCAAATGGTTGAGGAGTCTCTCACATTGTCCAAAGCGATGGTGTGTTTTTTTTTTTTTTTTTGCTTTCGTCCTGCAAAGGCTGTTGGGAACAGTGCCTGAGACCTTACAGAAAAGACAAAGGAGGAGGCAGGATCATTTTTATTTTCATGAAACACTCTATACCAAGTTAACAATTACAAATGATCCCCATCTCCCTTCAAAGTCACTGCTGTCTCATGTAGCTTTGAGTTGGCAGCTCTTTGCCTTCAGTGCCATGTGCCTGTCCATGGCTGCCTCTCCTGTGCCATCTGCCACTGTCCCTGTTGTGGGTTTCTGTGTAACACAGTGATCCCAGTGACAATCTGAAATCCCAGTGATCCGGCTGATGGTAAGTGAGTTGAGTTCCTGGGTGCCAGCCAGTGTGCTGAGGACTGAGGGCCAGGCTCGGGAACCTTCGGATGAACTGTCTTGCAGGAATCTGCTCATACACACTTTTAAATGGATGTTGAGCAAGACTGACATGCTGTGAGGGGTCACTCCTGGGCTAATCTTGTCTGGGTGACACACAGGGTGTGTGTTGCACCTTTTCCCCATTTAGACTCCGGATTCCTCTGTGTATTTGGGGATTAGCAGGAGTTTGATAAATGACTTGGAAATAAGACTAAAGCTAAGCCAACCCAAGAGGTTTTATTGCTTAAAAAGACTTGTTGGACGGAAGTTCAAGGCTCTCAGGTGCTGCTTCTTATGGCAGTCTGACAAGTGAATCATGCTGATTAACTGTTACAAGGTCTCTCTGTCTTTCTCCCTATTTTTATCTCTGGGCTTATCTTCTGTTCATGATTAGCTGTTGTGTAACTGAACATTTTAGTTAGCCCAGGTGAAATGATACACTGCTCAAATACAATCAGATTCTCCTATTGCAGCACAATAAATGTGATACTTGCATGCTTTTTTGTGAAAACAAAAAAAGCTTAGAGAATTGGTTTAGAGTTGCATGTCTTGAAATATTAGCATGCCAGTGATCCAGCTATTTATTTGCTGCTCTACTTCTAAGGGGGTAAGAGGTGCAACAACACATTTAATATGCTGAGTTAGATCAGTTTGTGCTCCCATACAGAATGTTTTGGTTTTTTTTTTTTTTTTTGGTGTCTTTTCAAAATCAGTTTTCTGCATGAGGGGGAGTAGGGTGACATGGCAGCTGTTTGAATGTTGCTTTGGAGAGACCCTGGAAACAATATTCTTGCTGTGGTTTTATGCCAAATATATTAGCTTATTTTAGGATTTTAGGATGATTTTGGCATAGGATCAAAGTTTAATTGCATGCCTCTTCTACCTACATTAGGAGAAAGTAACTTCTGAAAAAAAAGATGTCTGTATGTGAGCACATTCACATCGCCAAGGCTTGCCTGTGGGGTTTTGCAGGAGCCCTCCTCCAGTAGCAAGTTTCAGATTTAAGATGAAGGGGCTAATGGATGTATTTTGGCAGAACTCAGCTGTCCTGAAGGATTCAAGCTTAATTTTCATGTAGCTGAGTAATGCATTGATAGCTGTGCTGGCAGGTATTGCAGTTAAACTTGATTCCAGTGTGCCTCTGATTGGTTTGATGTCTGAAAAACTGTAGGATTTTGTTTCTGTAGCAATAGTGTAGGAGAACTTCACAGCCCTCCTCTCCACAGTGCTATAATCTTGTTTTGGGGAGTGCGCTTTGGAACTTAAGTCTGGCAGAGGAGGTTTGAGGAATGGATTATGGGATGGTGGAGCCTTTCACCTCTAATTGCGAGTTTGATTTTTAGCTCAGTAAAGGACACTAGTAATTTGAAAACTAACTGTTGCTCAGCCGTGGAAAGCAGAATTTTATATTCAGAGAAGTGTACTTTGGTCTCCCTTATAGTACAGGATGGGCAGAAGCAACCTTTTGAGGTAGTTATTAATATAAATTTTAAAGCTTTGATTTAGAAACAGTACAGTAGCCACAACAATAGAAATGTTACTATTGGGTGTCTCTGTGGGAAGGAAGAAAAGATGCTGCCCTGCATTGTACTGGGTGATTTGTTCCCACAAATAAGCACCTTGCTGTGCAGTATCAAGGGCCCAAGAACCACTGAATCTCCACTCTCCATCCACAGTAGTTGGACCTGGGTGTATTGTGCTGCTTTAGTGAACCAGTATGTTCTCCTGGTGGCTGCTTCTGCTGCATCATCCAGAAATTCATTGTTTAAAAAGAAGCCAAGTTTCCCTGTGGCTGCCGATAGAAAATGTGAACCAGATGTAAATCCCAGATCTGCAGAAAGCCAGAAACAATAGCTCCTGTGGAGATAGTTTTCCTTGAAGTGGCTAAAGACAGTCTCTGCTCTGAAGCCCAGAAACCTGGCAGCTAGAACTGATGGTAAATATCACTGCTGAAGAAAGCACATGGATGCTGTGGGCCTGACAGTGTCTGTCCCCATGTCATTCTCCTCAGATCCAGGTGCTGTCTCAACTTTGTCACTAGGTGTCTGCAGTTACTCAAAGTAACTTTGAATTAGTCAAAGAGAAAACCAGCTTTGTGGTTCAAGTATTATGCACTGCATTAAAAGGGAGGTGAGTTTAGGTTTTTCCCTCTTTGTAGCATCTCTCCACCAGTAGTTAGATCATTGGTGTTCATCCTTCCTGCTGTGATGCATCAAGTGAATTATTAACTTCAAAAAGATGGCTTTGAATTTCATTCCCTGTTGCAGACTCTTCTGGCCTTCAAAGATCCTAAAAGCTGCATGTGTGGAGATGTCTTAAGCACTTATTCAGACCACTGCAGTCTTTTTATTTGTCTTACCCTAAAGCATGAGAAAAGGTCACTTGCTAAGCTTGTGTGGTAACGTATTAAACACACTTGAAAATGTTGCAAGGCTGCATCAGGAATTTACTTTTTGCATGTTTTCTAAATTAAATATCCTGTCTTGCAGAGTTCTTATAAAATCTGAACATTAAAAAGCAAAACTTAATACTTTCAAAAATGAAAGTGAGGCAAAACTTGCATGCATTCAGGACAACAGATAGGGAAATGCCACAGAGAGATCTATCATTTCATGGCAGCCTGGAAAGCGCCACCAAGTTAGACTAGGAGTACCAACAGTGCTGTTTCCATAGCACAAATACCTGATTTTATAACCACTTTCTCCATTTTATAAGAATAGCTGAATGAAATAAGGAGGTCTTTCCTCTTCATATGCTGGACATGCTTAAAACGGTCATTTCTTAGATTTTGGAGAAGGAAGATGACCTGGCAAGGCTCAGGAGACTGGTTTTCTCAAGATTCAAGTCTCGAGGTTCTGGTTGTCTTGAATTTCTCCTTCTGTGTCATGCTGCAAACATTGCTGGGCAAGAGCTGTGTGTGGCTTCGTAGATAGGGACGGGTTTTGGCTGCATAAGGCAATGCCTTGGACCTTTTGTATGTATAGATACACATACCAGTTCTCCAGAACAGTGGTGCTTACTCCCTTTTGGAAATTTAGACCTTTTCAGTTGCCCTATATAAAAATTTTTGGGCCTTGTTTGATCCAAGTTGATTGTGTGTTTACTGGAATCAACTTTTATCTATCCATCATGTCACGGGCAAGGCATGGAGATGTATGAATCCCTGGCTTTCCTGTTTCTTCTGCCACCTGGTCCATCTTGTACTCAAACTGGGCAGATGTGCATGTGGTAGTTCTGGGAAAATTCCTATTTCTTCATGTCCTAGGAATGTGGTTTAGCATGCAAGAGATAACACAGCATGGTGGCATGCATTACTGGTGTTGCCACATGAAGCATGCCCACCTCCTTGCATGTTAAATAACTTGACATGAAACATTGAAATAAGGCCACATTATAACGTGACTGTTTCTCTCTGTTACCAATGACTAAGGCAGGGCCTCCCAAAAATATCTGGGCCTCTGGGGGTAGGAGGCAGACCTTTTGACTCCACAGCTTGCTGTGCATGTTGCTTTTTATGCAGCAGCTGTTAAAGAAGCTTTGTGCCTTGTCCCCACTGCAGTTCTTAGGAAGTAGGCTCAGGAAATGGAAGGGCTGGATAGATGAATTTGTGGAAGACATTGTGGTACATTTTTAGTGGCTGTACAATGATACAAAAGCTTGATTTTTAAAGCCTGCTGGGCAGGGTCCTTTCCTTGTGGAGGAGACAAGAAAAAATTGAAGTTCTGATTGAACAGGAGAAACTTTAAAGCAAGTGGTGTATGGGGTTAGAGATGTAGATTCTCTTGCATTGAGTGCTGAAGGGCTGAAGCTTGTGAGAAGCCAGAGCTTCTTGGCAAACCCTCCTTGCTGTAACCTGGTATTGTAGCAGTGATGTGCATTGGGGTGAATATGTGAAGCAACAACTTCTTTTGTAGGAAGAAGTAGGGCTATGAGCATTGGTATGATTAGATTGTCTCCATGTTGGGAGACAGAGCTAGTGTTTGTAGCATTTTATTATCTGTCTGAAGGAGCTGATCTGTCTGAAGCCGGTTTTTTAAGGTTTTGTTTTTAGCTGGAGCAACTTTCCCTACGCTCATGTGCAGTTGAGGTTAGTTGAGCAGTGATGCTGGTCTGGCGGCATGGTGGTGGATGGGAGGTAAAGTCCACAGCAGACAGGATCTGTCATTGAACCACACTTCCTTTTAACCATCACTAGGCTTGTAAACATGTGGGAAGAGAAGGAATTAATGAGTGCAAAACCATCAGACGCAAAGTTGGCACAGGAGCAAAAAGCATAAGCTGGACATAATTTGCTGAGATAAAGGAAAGTTGCAGGCACTGCGATAAGTGACTGTGTGACAGACAGAAATGCAGTAAGTGATGTGACACAGTGCTTGCTGTATCGCTTTTTGTCAGAGACTCACACCGAGTTAGCCCAAGGTCTGCAACTCTTACTGCCTCAGCATCTTATTAGCCCCTGGAGCTACTCAGGTAACTAAGGTGACAGGCTGAATTTCAGGAGGATGTTCTGCAGCTTGGTTTGGTGAGCTGTCCCTTGTCTGAGCTGACAGAGTGACTTAACCTAAACTGAAACAAATTCGAGGCATAGTTTCCTGGACCTCAAACCCTCTACTTAAAAAAGCAGTCTGCTTATGCAGCATTGGAGAAACAGCATACAATCAGGAGGAACTGTACCTAGTAAGTGCATTGAGGGTCCTCTTAAAGATGGTTTATATTTAGGTAAAATAAAGTACAGTGGGAGATTAATTTCTCATGAGCCCTTCCTGATGTTTCTGTTTGCTTATGACAGGAGACTGGATGTGGTTATCTGTCCTAAGAGCTCTCTTCACTGTGCTGAGTGTAATCTGCCTGAATGTTAAGGGTAGGGCATGGGGAAAACAAGTGCTCAATATACTCGTATAGCTTGTCTTGGTGGAAGTTGACAGTCATTTCCATTAGGCTTAGTCTATTTATCCCTCTGCAAAGCCATAGTCTGGCAGTCCTTCAGCCTTTCAAAGCCCTGCTTTATGCTGCTTAAAAGAACCAAAAGGAACTTTTTAAAATTCCTAATAACACTGGATTGCTCATCTAACTTTCTCCAGGCATTAAAATGACTGTTAAAAAGCCCTAGGCTACCTACCTATCTAGAACTCATAAGGCTGGGGCTTTAAAAATGCCTTTGCTGTTTATGAGACTGAGTAAGTCATGAGTTGCCTTGCACTGCTGGCATTTAGCTCTTGCACTGAGTTTTCACCATGGCCCAGCAGCCAGCAGAGCACCTCAGAGAAGAAGGTAGCAGCAGTCGCTGTGCTTCCCTGATCCTGAGCAATAAAGCATGTCACTGGGCTGGTCCCCAGCTGTAATTTATAGCAGCCTGGCTGTTGCTGTTGGTCCTGGCTGCCAGTGGCCACAAGGGCCTGCTGAGATGGCTGTGGATGAGCAAGGATGAAGCAAGCTGTGGACTTGGCCCTCTTTTTTTCCTGTGTATGCCTGCCTCAGCAGGGAGGCTGGAGAGAGGAGTGTGGAAACGGCTTTGCCAGCTCTTTGCTGTTGGAAGACCTTCAAGCTTTGGGAGATGTTCCCAGCTCTGGCTTTTAAATACAGCACTGTAACAGACAGCAATTGCATCTCACCCAAGAATTTTGGACTTAAGGCTCAACCCTCTGGCATAAAACATCGGTGCACATACCTTTTCTGAGTAGGAACAGGGAGCATAATAATGCAGCACTTCTAATACAGTTGTCCTGAATGGCTTCTCTTATGTTGTGTGCTCAATTTGAGGACATAAAA
This sequence comes from Pezoporus occidentalis, assembly GCF_034315485.1. Lineage (NCBI taxonomy): Eukaryota > Metazoa > Chordata > Aves > Psittaciformes > Psittacidae > Pezoporus > Pezoporus occidentalis. The sequence goes on from NW_026914180.1 coordinate 1,553,062, forward strand.
ATACTCCTCTTGCATGCTCCAAACCTTGTTTCTGCTTTTCCACTCTGTCTCAAATGGTAAGCTCATGGTATAGCCAGTTTTTTATAACTTCACTTAGAAGGGAGAGGGAAGAGGTGACATAGGTAACAACATGCCATTGAAAGGAGAGTAACATTTGGTAGTAGAGAGAGAATAGTGCTCATTTGGTGTATAATGTCACAAATTGCTTGATATTTAACTGTGTGTAGAGATACTGTTCTGGAAGTATTTTGCAAATTACTCAGAACAATCTCAACTCCAGTAATTGGTTGCATTCAGTATAAATATTTTGAGTTATTCATTACCACTAGCATAAAACAGTAATTCTTGTATCTTACACCTTCTCTGTTTTTAAATGAAACTTGGAAGGACCAATCATTCCTTCTTCCTGCCAAATTATGCACTATGGAGTTCAGTCCATGAAAATTTATTGTTGCACTTGATGTAAATTGCATCTAATGGGCAGATGACTCATGGCTGTGCTGGCAGCCAGCATCACATCCTAAAGGCGCATAAGAGCAGTTTGGAAGCAAAAGCATAATAAACAAGGCTTATCTCAGATTTCCCTTTCACTGCTAGGTTACACAAATCCTGGGATGCCATTGTTTGCTCAGATTGTGGTTATAGTGGCCTTAAATTGTCCTAGCTATTATTCCCAATGGCTTTTGAACACAGGCAAAGTGAATCCTTTTTGATTTCCAAACGATATTAAGAGGTTTACTTAAGCAATAACTTAACATGCTTCATTGCTTTTCTTGCAAACATCAGTTCTTTTAAGTCTGTAATAAGCTTCGTGGTGTATGCCAGGATTGCAGAATTGCAGTTGGCTATTGATAGTACTGCTCTCCATTATGGATCAGCAAGTTTTGCTCTTTGCTGTAGTGCAATGACAGTCACTATATGGCAGTGCCAAGGATCGAGGGCTATGCGTGAGGGCGGATCTGATAATTTAGCAGGATTCTGAAGGACTTGTGTAAGCTTTGTATAGGGGGAACAAGCCACTAGATTCCAGTTCCTGTAGTTCCCACTCTACCGAGAAAATAACTGGGGGAGGTGGGAATGCTGCACTCAGAACTGGGGAGCGTCATCTCCTTGACTTCCTGTGCTCCCAGATCTCCTGTAGCTGGATGCTTGGTTGCAATTTGTTGGATCAGGGGTCAGTTTTGGTTATATATCATCTAATGCCTATGGCCCAGCCCTGACCTGGAGGCATTAACGTGATGTAACTAGTAGGTTAGCATTTAGTCACACTGGGAAGCTAAACCAGTTTGGAATGCAGGTGAAGAGGGGTTTCTGCCCTCTGTGAAACCTCTCAAGACTGATGTGGAGAATCCAGCTTTGCACTGGAGCGAGTCCAAATTCCTCTCTTCTACTCTGGTTATGAAGTACGATGTAAATAAAAACATAATTGTTATTTTGCAGAAGAGCTCTTGGAGCCTTTAGAATAGAGGATGATGACAGCTATGGAGTGAGAATATCTGGAACTACAATGGCATTTGTTAAGCTGCTGGCAAGAAAAAGTTTATTCCAGGTTTCTGTAACTTCATGTAAAATGTGATATAATTACTGTTTATGTTACAGCCTAAAGCTGCTTCCTGTTTCCAGTATAGTAATTATGCCAGAGACACACCATTTATTCAGAGTGTATCAGCTCAGGATATGACCATTACCACATTAATAGGAAGTACCTTCAAATTGTTATACTTGGCAATACCTGTATCCTGGAGTAACAAATTACTCCTCATTCAGCTTGTGAGTTTATAAGCATCTCCTGATGTGAATAAACAGGAAAGCACCATTCCTTGCTCCCCCCAAATCATTGTTTTAAATGCAATTAATTAATCTGAAAGATGATTTTAAAGGAGGATCTAGTTTGAAGTTACTGCTGATGACACCAGTATGTGCTAAAGAAGGGGATCTGTGTTCAAGGCTAGGTTGGATGGGGCTTTGAACACCTGGTCTAGTGGAAAAGTGTCCCTGCTTGTGACAGGGGGTTTGCAACTAGGTGAGCTTTAAGGTCCCCTCCAAACCATTCTAACAAATCTGTGTTCACCCAGTGTTACTGCTGCTTGATATTTGCCTGGTGTTATTGCAGTGAGTGACCCAATGCGAATACACTGGGAGGAGGAATGGGAAAGCTGGAAGTTGCCTCTGTAGTAGTGACTCCAGAACAGAGTCAGTGTACCCAAGCAGTTTGCTGCCTGTCATTTTTGCTGCTCTGGGATGGAGTATACCACACTGGGGTGAGTAATGGCCTTTACTGAGCGTTGGTCACCAGGAGGAAATGCCACATGAAGTGGTGTTTTAATTCTGTAACTTGACTTTGATATTTGGCAGTGGGTGGTGTTGGCCTCCTGAATTTCTTATTGCAGCAACAACTTGTTTTAATTTTTTGAACCGTCTTGAAGCACTATATTTACTGACTTTTGTTTCCAATGTGAATATATGTAAATTTTAAGTAATCCAAGCTGAAGTTAAAAAGAAAAGGCTCTGCATTAAAGGAGGTTAAGGGCCTGGAGTCCTTTGGCTCTTTCTTCCTATGGGATTCAATCTGAGTGCTTGTTTCACTGCTTCTTGAGCTCCAAGCTGGCACAGCTTGCTCTGTTGTGGTAGGATGGTCTGGTGGTACTGAATGTGTGCTGCTTTTTGGCTTTCTTTTTCTACTTAAGTGAAACCTGCCCGAGTTTTTGTGGACTCTTAAGCACAGGGTGGTTGAGACCTTATCCTTAGTTCTGCTAAGTTCTGGCACTTCCTTCATTGCTGATTGTGGTTTGCTTTGTGGGGAGGGGTTGGTGAGCTGGACACGCTGTCGTGCTGGCAGAGGGAGTTTGGAAAGGCTGTGTGCAATACTGCGTGGCCCAGCTTAATGGGGAAACACTCCAGCATCCTGGGCTCCTTAAGGTACAGATGGAAGAGGAAATTACTGCTACTTGCATCCATCTTCAGTAAGACAAACAATAACCTTGGTGCATGCTATTACTTTCCTGTAATCTGGAATTGGCAGGCAGCTTTGAAAGGGCCTGGTGTGTCCTGGCTGTCACAGGAGGACTGACTGTCTGGATAAAGATTTCCAGGAGGATTGGGGAGTTTCCTGACCACCCTCTGTTCCCTCTGAAGTAGTACTGATGTCAGGGGGGATTCCTGGAGGTAGCTGCGTCTGTGCCAAGCACATTTCACACCATGTGAGCCAGCTCCTTACCTAAGCAGCAGCAGGCTTAAGCACATGAAGCCCTGAGAACACAGTGCCCATGGGGCTGAATCCCGAAGGCATCTTCTGCCTAAAAATACTGGTAGGAAGCTTTCCCATTTCCTTACTGCTAGGGACCATGAATGCTTTGTGAGAGTGCAGGGGTTTATCAGGTTTGTATTTCTAATGGTGTTTAACTCTCTACATCTTCAATCATGCTGCATTTGGCCAATGGATGCTAATGGAGGGGAGTAGTGTAGCTACGTGCTTAAATGCTGTATTGAATCCCCTTCCGGTCCTTCCATTTACTTAAGAATTGCCATCCGCTGCAGTGCTGATGCTTTCCTCTTCAGGGACTGCAGTTGTTAATTGCAGGAAGAAAAAATAATGCTGCTCAGAGGGAAAGCTCACTCACTTCTAAACGCATGTATAAGGCTATGTAGAGTGAGCAGGATTGGAAAAGACTGGCAGCAATTGTTTTAAGTTTGTCTTACTGCTGCAGCACTGTCAGCTTCTTTCTTACTGCTCTGAATCCCATTCTACTATTCAGTCAGCTTCTCAAGGCTATCATATGCTTCCATATAGAATCTTTATGCTTCAGTGTTTCCGTATAGATCTAAGTGTTCTTGATCATTAAAGCAAAGTAATATTTTCCTGTACTCTGAAAGTTGTGCTTCAGATAGGGATTAGGCACCAAGATGGTCACTTGTTTGAAGTCTGCAGGCTGCTGTGAGCTGTAGTTTGCTGTTAAACTGATCGTTAGTGGGACTGTCTTACAGTCTTTGTTCACTTTTTGTTCTGTTGTATGCTGGAGAAAGCCTTGCCATGCCAATGTCCAACACTGGGTGTTGGGAAGAATCTAGCAAATGCTAATGCTGGAGGGGATGTGTTTAAAATTATCCTGGCCTGGAACTGGCAGTGGCCCAGGCTCTTCTTCAGAGCAGCAAAGCCAGGAAGATTTCCAGGGCCTGACTAGGGCTCTTTGGCCAGGCCACGGTGCCAGTTCTGTTCTCATGATGCACAAGGGAGGAAACTAAAAACAGCTTTTTTGACTTTGTGTGAAAGGATTTGGAATATCTGCCAAAGGCAGTGGAGGGAGAATCTGCTTGATTTGGTTCCTCCCCCTCTTCCATGCAGGTGGTTGCCATTAAGGTGAGGTGTGTTGTGAATTGCTATCTATGCACAGGCATCTGTGCCCCAGACAGCTGCTTTGCTTGCAGCCTTTCTCAAGATGCTTCCTACATCTGCTGTGGCCCTGCACGGTTTCCTAGCCAGTGTGATCTTAGCAGCCTTTTTGATGAATGTGGGTTTCAGCTATAAAGGTATTTCTCTTGGCTTTGCTGGGGGAAGCAGCCTATGAAAATAAGCTGTAAAACTTCGAAGAGTATTTGGAGTGAAAGTAACATTCCCCTTGAGGATGGAAAAGTGCCACTGTTAACCTAACAAGCCACAGGTTTTTTGGGGGGTAGAAAGAGGATAATACAATAACATTCTTAGCATTTGCTGAATGTTCATGTGTGTTCGTTGTCTTTGGTCAAAATAAAAAAATAAAGGAGACCTTTTCGCTAAAGTTCAGACTTCGCAGGAGTGGCCCCACTTTCCCGTTCTCATCTCTGTTGTACCAGCTCTGCTTGCTTGACCCTTGGTAGTGTGGTTCAGTTCATTAAGCCAGGAACAACCAATGTTTTTGGTTGTTTTTTTTGTTTTGTTTTGTTTTTTTTTCCACCAGTGTACTGAGCTAAACTGATTTCTTGAGGAAGTGTGTGAACTCCTCCAGGGCTGGAGAGCAACAAAACTTGGAGAAGGATAGGATGAGTTCAAAGGTAGTGAGATTAGATCAATTTACCGTCTCTTGAAATCTGCCCCCTAAAAGGGTAGAATCATAGAATTGTGTGTATCAGACCAGTGCTAGGTTCTGTTTTCATGTTATTAGCTAACTTAAGAACCAGGGTAAACCACTTTTTCTTGGGTTTTTTTGAGTGTACGTTCTGACAAGTTTCTTTAAATTTATTTTTCCTATGCATGCTACTTAAAATGTCACTAGCTATAAATCATTCAAATGCTACTTAGTGTCTACTGAAGTTACTGTTGGTATGAAGTCCTTGCTGTTTCTTCATGCTTGGAAGCAGGAGGTGCTAATACAAGAAACAAAGAAATAATAACCTTTTACAGTATTTTTGTTTGTTGAAGGAAAGATTTAATGACTTCCTCTTATTGTTGCTTTATCTTTCTGCAGGGATGTGAAAGCAGGAAACATCCTTCTTGGAGAAGATGGCTCAGTGCAAATTGCAGGTAACTTTCCTCGTACCTTTGGATGAATTTTAGGCATAAATGTGTGTCCAAAGAGATGGTTTAGCGATCAAGAAGAAACCTACGTAAAAATGTTAGCTTCAGTAAGCTTCATGGTTCTTAGACACAAAACTGACAACACCAAAAACCCCCAATGATAAACCACAAACCAACCAACCAAAAAACAGCACAGAGTTTATATTTTCTTATCTTAAAACACTGTTCTTTGGAATAATGATAATCAGCATGAATAAATCCTTTGACTGTTAAGTCCTCAGAATCAATAGATTAGATAAATTTTTTTGGCGTAAGCTAGTCAGATTTTTAAAATGGCAAGTTCATAGGCTGGGAAGTGGACTGCAGGAATTGGATTGATTTATCATTGATTTCTAACATGGTTTTCAAATGCACTGTGCTAAGCAGTGGATAGATTAATCAGAAGAAAATTGGTATGTCTTATGGTATAAAAGTCACTTGCAACTTTGCCTTAACGAAAGATTTGCTGGTCAAACTGCTCATGTGAATGCTTCCTGGTCTGCTGCAGTTGAAGCGAGTGATGCAGTATGTGTTTAATTATCTGTACTAACCCAGCCCAAACTGGGGTGAACTGAAGGTCTGGGGAAAACAGTTGTGCAAATTGAGGGACAGGGTAGGGAAGATACTTAAAAGACAGTTGCTTTAGCTGCTTTAGCTGATACAGTTGTGCCTGGAGATGTCTGCTGTAAGTCACTGCTGTCACAAGCTGCGGCAGCAGAGGTATGCTGGAAACCATCCTTGGTGTGAACGGATTATATGTCTGTGGAAAAGGGTGTTGTGTTTGTGTGTTTTTTTTTTTTTTTCCCCAGTACTACTCTCCTAATTTTTTATTTCATATGTGTTTCTACAGACTTCACTCTTGTTCACAGAATTCATAAATTATTAGTATTATTATGATTGGCTTTCTTAATAGAAAGACAGCATTTTTGGACAGTACATTTAGCACCTGCGTGGCTTACCCCCAGTATGCTGTTTTTGTAGCCTGAGCATCCTTCCTCTCCAGCTGTCCTTTGCCTCAGGACTGTGCTCTTCGCATGAACCTTGTGGTGCCTTTCCAGTCCTTGTGCCACCTCTGGCTGGATGGCAGAGCTCACATCTGGACTTCCCACCTTGGCAAACATCCTTGTACTTGTTTAACTTTTTCAGTCTCATATGTAAGTGGAAAGAGACACATCTCTTTGTGATATGGTCTCTTTTAGTGCCCTGTCCTGCAAGTGGAGGCACAGCATTGGGTCAGGCTGGTGGACCAGGCTTTGCAGGTGTGTGGCAGTAACTGTACTGTCTGGCTGAAGTGCATGTTGCACTGTGTAGTGCTGTGAGGTACAGACTCCTTTGGTTGGTGTATCTATGCCCGAGTTTGTATCTTGGAATCAAAGGTGTAGATTTTCTACCAGGAGGCAGAGCACATTGCAGTGCACAGTTCTTTATAGGTAGCTTTTCTCCCTCTGCAGAAGGCAGTAAGCTTTTTTACAGGACATAACACCTAAAATACAGGATTTCTGTTTAAAACCCAAAATTGCTTCGTTTTCCTTTCTAAGTCTCCCAGCTCTGTTAATGCCTACTGTTACATTTCTGATGAGGTATAAATAATTCATCATGCAGCTGATGAAAGGTAGGGAGTGGCTTCAAAAATGCTCCAAGGAGCAAACTTTATACAGTGAAATCCTGCTTTTTTTTTTCCTCCCACAAAATGGGGCTAAGTTACAGTTTGGATTTGTAATTGTACAGAGATTTAGCTGACGTTCTGGGAGAGGCTGCAAATAGCTGTTGCATTAGAGCAATGCACTGTTACTCCATGTCAGCCTAGCAGAAAGCTGCCTGTGTTCCTGTTCCACAAGGGTGCCAGGGCTTTGCTTTTTTTTTTTTTTTATTAAGGCTCACTGGTAATAGGTACCTGTTCATGTATTTCTGGTGAATAATTCTTGGTTGATAATACAAGTCAACCTTAAAACTACTTGTACAAATTTGAGAGGATTTATGTTGTCTGGGGTTTGTATGTGTTCCCCTGGACTGAACTGCCTGGTAGTGGTTTATATATGCAATGTTTAAATAATGAAATCATCTCTATGTATACCCTGCAAAAAGCAACATCGTGAGATGTGCAGAGTTCCCTCTTCTGTACAGATACTTTCTTTGCACATGCAGAAGGCCTAACACTGTAACTGTCTGTGAGACGCAGCAGAGCAGCTCAACTCAACCAAGGTCAGCAAGCTCACCACAGTGGCAGGAAGCACTTTCATTTCTGTGAAGGCAGCTGATGACTTGGAAGAAACAAAAATAAATGGATGACTGAATACTAGAGAAGAACCTGACCTGGTCATAACATGAGATTTTGTTTCTGTGGGAATTTCTGACACTTAAGCTTCCTTTTTTCCTGACCCAGGATAGCAAAATTTCCTGTGAATTTTTTGAGAAGAAAAAAATGCTGCAAGCAAGCCAGTCCCAATAAAGCAAGTTTTTTTTTTTCTGTGAGATCAAAGCACTTGCCTTTGACAATAACATTAATGCATATTATGAATAATTCTGTTGATTGTTGAGTGCTTCAGTTATCAGCTGGTTGACATTACTGCATTCCCATAGAACAACTGTGTTTAAGTTCAGTTGGAAAGTTGCACCACGAGGAGAAAAAAGATTGACCAGTTGTGTAATAAAGCCCAAGGTTTAGAATGGATTAGGCTACCTCCTTTGGAATAGGTGGTTTAGTGTACTTATAAATATGCAGGTAATGTAGCAGGAAAGAATGACTTCAATGCTTTTATAATGACTCCTTTCCCTTTTGCCATCCCTCTATCAAAAACTGCTTGTGGACAGTTGTTAGGAAGGTCTTACTCAGTGTTTGGCCTTTGCAACCTTGTGTTCCTATGTGGAACATTGCTGGCCACAATGTTTCTTGTCTCAGAAGAAATGTAAATCTTAAATGTAAATATAAGGAATGTAAATCTCAAACTGAAAGACCTTTGAAGGAGAAGAAAGCCTTCAAAGCTTCTTTAAAGATTTAGAAAAAAATACTCAACCCTGTGTTGGAGGAAACCCCACTGCTGGCCTGTGCCTGTACCTCCACAGTACCCTTTCAGTTCTTAAAAGGAGCTTATAGAATGATGGAGAGAAACTTTTTAGCAGGGCCTGTTGTGATAGGGTGAGGGGTGATGGTTTTAAGCTAAAAGAGGGGAGATTCAGGCTGGATGTGAGGAAGAAATTCTTTACAGTGAGTGTGTTAACTGGCACAGGTTGCCCAGAGAGGTGGTGGATGCCCCATCCCTGGAGAGATTCAAGGCCAGGCTGGATGTGGTTCTGGTTCTGGATTTAGTTGGCGATATGTCTGGTCATTGCAGGGGGATTGGACTAGATGAGCTTTGAAGCTCCCCTCCAACCCAAACTATTCTGTAAAATCACTGACACATCATAGATTAAGTATTTGGGAAACTTTGTGTGTAGAATTCATGGCAGTAATTTTGCTGCAGGATTATACTGTTCTAACCAAAGAAAACTAAAGCCTCTTTTGTTAATTTGGGCTGTGCAGTTAAGGTAAGGCTGAACAGAAAAAGCAACCTGATGAAGGTGTGTCTGATGTTTCTCAGGTTGTTTGTTAACTCCGAGTTGGTTGCTGTGTGTCGGATGTCAAAGCTGCTGTGGGAGCACTGTTAGCAGAGGTGGATGCAGGTGAAGCAATGGAGGAGAAATCTGTGAGCTTGGAGACATTTGCTAGAAGTAGGAATTCTAAAAATTCCTCTAATGGCCTACACAAAGCCTAGCTTTAAACTCCTCCTGAAGTCTTAGGACTTGGTATTTTTACTCATGGGTCTGTCTGTTTTTAACTATGTAGCTCCTTTTGCTTTCAAAATGTTCATCCACTGAACCAAGGCATAAAATTGCTTTTAGCAGATCCAGCTGACCAGCAAGACCTAAATTCAGGGCTATTTGCTTCTAGCTTGACTTTTTTTTTCTTACCCCCCCCCAAGGGCACTGGATTGAGCCTGTGGCTTGGCATCAAGTTCTTGGAGCCTGTTACAATTCGGAGAGTATTGCTTTCTCAGCTTGAAGTCTTTTCCTGCACATTGAATTAATCTATCTTTTGGAGTGAGCAGGGCTCTTTCCCAGATACCATTGTTCTGGGCCTGCTGACGGTGGTTATAATGTAAATTGAGATGGCAGTGTTCTTTTGTGTTCCAGCCTTTCCGTGACAATTACTGTTTTATTATTTTATTTTGGTTTGGTTGTTTTGTGTTTTTTGTTTTTTTTTTTTTTTACTGAGAGCATAAAACCTCTTTGCCCTGGCATTTATAAGCTCCCTGGAGTCTAAAAGCTGCACAGGTAAAAGCACTCTTTGTCAACATAAACTGCATCAGCACCAATGTTGCTGCATAAACTAGATGTCTTACAGTAAGTGAGGTTTAGTATTATTCAGTTTATTTAACTGCGCTGGCCATATAAAATACTGTGAAATGAAGTGAGAGTCTTGACAGACTCGGAAGAGGTGGGAGAGGTTGGGGGCAAAACTCTATCAGGGTGCACAGGAATGGCTTGATAAACACTGTGCTCTGATATTAGCATCCTAATGAGACAAACGAAATGTGTTTTGTTTATTTTCCCTGTTTCTTTCCACTGAGATTAATGCTGTCACCCACCTCTTTGTGATTGAACCTGAAGAAGCACAAGTGCCTACTGAAGGCTGAAAGGTGCATGTCCCTCCATGTGTGGGATTTTGCTGTTGTAGGGACAATGGCATGGTACCTTCAGGGTTTAAACTGGTCAGGATGATGAACATGTACTCTGAGGTGCTCAGTGCGCCTGCCATGTCCTGGGCAAGCTGTGCTGCCAAGCAGTTGAAGTAGATTGAGATTTGACAAAGTCACTCAGGACTTGCTAATTGATACTGGGCAAATTGCCTAACCCCTCTCACTTTATCTATTTATAAAATGGGGATAGTTAAGGCCAGGCAAAACTTGTGTAACTGAATTTGTGTAACTTTCCACAAATCCATGCCAGCTTGTCACTGGTTCGCTGTGTTCCTGACTGCTCTTAATTCCTTGTACTAAAATAGTGTGCCACATAAACATTGAGCTATGATGTGGCCGTGTCATTCCCCCAGTTTCCCTCAGGAAACACTAAATTTGGGAGATTAAATTGCTTTAACAAGGGGCAAGGCACAAATGTAACTTGGGGAAGGGAGAGCTGTTTGCAGAGCTGACTTGAACAGCCAGTGTCATGAACACATCTAAGCTGCTTCTCTCTTTCGAAAAAGGGGCAAAACTGTTTTTCCTTTGTGATTGTAGAAAGTTTTGGTGTCTCCTTTGCAGCAGTGTGATCTGAAGTAACTTATTCTTTGTGCCACTTGTAACATCTCCATTTCCTGAAGAGATGTTGCACTATTTGCTTGAAATCACTTGCGAACTTCTCCAAGGAAGGTGGCTTCACCCAGCCTGGGCTTTGTCATCCTCAGGTTACTTTGTGCTGTACTAGTGTATCTTTATTAACATGCTGTTGGGCTCAGTTTCAGATGTAATCATTGTGTTTACTCACCAAAGGGATTTCCTACATTCTTTATGTGCATTGACATTATTGCAGAAAGGCTAAAGTTGCAATAAAGCTGTCATTCTGCATGTGAATTGGTGAGAAATGCATATGACTGTAGAGATCTACCTTTCCAAATGAGAATTTAGGAGAACAAATATGTATTTATAGATCCAGTACCACTGTAGTCTTTAAAATGGAAGAGGTTTCTGATACTTGTTCTTCACTAATCTTCCTTTTCTCTGGTGTCTTACCACCTGCTGCCTTCTCAGCACAAAATTACTGTTTATTGCTGCCACCACGTTCTTCCTGTCAGGGTTTATTCATCTTCAGTGCTCTAAAAGCTCTAAGGTTTGCAGAAAAACCCTAAGTACAACTGCAGATATTTTCTGATGTTGAACAACTGAACAAGAAGGAAGGTGACCAGTGAAAATTACACTTAGTGCTGTCTTCTGAAATAGATTTATTTTTGTGTGAGGGGGAATAGTATCTTGGCTCCCCAAGTTCAAAATCAACTCCAAATGTTTTAAAGTCAAGATTGAACCACTTTGAAGTTCTGCCCCCATTGAAGTTGGGAACTGCTTTAGGGTCTGATCCAAACCCACCAAATTCTGTAGCATCCTTTCTGATGTCAGCAGTCTTTGGTCCTGGCTTCTAGTTAGTGCACATTCTTCTTTCCCTTGTGCCTACCTTGTAACAGGTACTTAGGCTTTTTAGGGTTACGGTAATGTTATACAAGATGGCCAAGGAGGAGTATTTTTTAAGGGCTGACTTCTAGATCTGGATAAAACAATCTATCATATGGCACCATAGTAATGTATCTTCCTGAGGAACGCAGCAGTGGTGCCTGTAGTGATGTGGTCCGGCCACAGCATTCTTACACTGGCAAGTTTAGACTGGCTCTTTATTTCTGTAATGCAGAATAAGAGATTTTCTTTTCAGCTTTTGCATCTCCTGGGTGGCCAGAACAGTTTTCAAGTTTTGACAGCTTAGATACTTCAGTAGCAAGAATTGTTGCCTAATACCATGCTTTTTCAGCCTCCAACTTCATTGCCTCTGTAGAGTGGTAGGATATGTGGTTTGCAACACATGATCTTTCTGCTGAAAATTGGACATATTTTCTGCAAAGCCTGCATCAGCAGAACTGTCATTTCCATTCTGGGTCGCAATGTGATGCGAGAGTCTGGAGAAATATATATATTTTAAAGAAGTCCTTGGTAGATATCACCGAAACAAGTCCAGTAGATGAATCTTCTCTACATTTCTTCAGAAAGTGATAAAAGAAATGATCCTTTCATCCAGACATCCTGGAGACTTATTTGCAAGCAGACTGCTGGAGATCTATAATTTTTGAGGTTTGAAGTATCTGACAGTTGTTGGATTCCCAGCAGTGGTGGTTTCTGGTATTGCAAGCCAGGTCCAAGCATTTCCAAATCCTCTCCGTTTCTGGTGATACAGTCCTTTCCAGTTATCACTGTAGTGAGCCAATATAAGGTACAAACTGTCTAAGAAGAGTAGAAATGTAAACACTTCTGAGCTATCTGACCTCTTGAATTTCATTACTTTTGCCATTTTCTAGAGTTAAATTCATTTGCAGTAACTTAGTTCTGTTCTATCCTTTTTGATGGTAGTTAACAGTGGCAGAGAGAATGAGATGCAGATCTTACAAACTGCTCAGCAATAACAGTTGAACCATAACTTGTGGTTTGGATTTTACTTTACTGCTTTACAGATATTTCTTGAGAGCAGGCATATGCTTTTCTTAATAGCTGTGACTTGGATAAAGTTAGTAAGATGACATTTGAGAGAATGGTTTCACTCATTCCTCACAGCAGAGTGTTGCAGGCTGGTTTTGCCTGTTTTAGGCCACTGGAAATGAGGGAAATTGGGGAAAACATTGAAGAAATCAACCATGTAAAAGAATAAAATATAATTCCATTTAAGCTTTCTGCTGACCTCAGATGGCAGATGTTAGGGGCACAATTTCCAACTGGAATTATAAACCCACATTTGATGTGAAATGTGGTGAGTGATCTGTGTTCCATGTAACGGACTTGTGTTTTTACTGCTGGAATGCTTTTGCTTTGAATAGCGTTTTCTTTACCCTCAAAATGACTGCATGGAAACTTGAGGTAAGATAATATACACAAGTTCAAATACAGCACATCACAATAACGATGGCATTTGGACAAGTTTCTATTAGTATTGTCTTTTATAAAAGAACTTCTAATTGCTCTTGTGTTCAGAACAATAGATCTTGTGAGATTTCCTCTAATAACTAGTAAGATGCAAGTAAATTTACTGTGAACTTTTTAGGAAGCTCATTCAGTTTTCTGGGAGAAGCAAGGATGGTGGATATGCACTTGGAAGATCTCTTGGAGAGCAAACTCACTGTTGCAAAACGTGGGTTTCCACAAGAATACAGTTGCAATGCTGATGGGGATAGTGATCCATCTAAATGTGCTAAAATGTCAAGGTTAGCAGGAAGACAAGCTGCCTCCAGGAACACAGAAGAGAACAGGAGAGCACATCTGGAAGAAGCTGAATCCTACTGATAAACATTTGCTAGTGCTTGGTTTAGCCCAGTGATTTCTGTGCAGCTTTCTTTAATGTCAACTTTCAGTTATCCATGTCTGGTATGTTAGTGAGCACTAAAATTCCTGTCCTTGGAAGCCTCTAAGCTAAGTGAGCTGGAAGCTTTCAGCATCATCTTCTAAGCGATAATTTCAGTGGAGTTTCTCAAATATTGGAAGACTGTGAGAAGGAAGCTCATTGAACTGCTGCCGTGATGCAGAGGAGAGCTTGGAGTGTCCTCACGTGGATGCCATTGCTTGTAAATTGTAAAGAGGGATCATAGAATAGTTTGGGTTGAAAGGGGACCTTACAGATAATCTAGTTCCAGTCTTCCTGCCACAGGCAGGGACACCTTCCACTAGACCAGGTTGTTCAAAGCCCCAGCCAACTTTCCAGCTGATTCCACAGTTAGGATAACATCCTTAAGCTATGGAGTAATTCTGTGGCTTTTTGGAGTAAGACTTTTGCATTTGCAGTTAACTAATTCCAGCTGAGTTTTAAAAATTTTCAAACAAGAATTCCAAACTGTTGCAGTCAGGTGTTTTATTTTTGTGTAACATAGCCCTTGAATTTCAGAGACTTACCCTCCAAGCCTGTCATCAATCTCAAAAATGGCATTCAGGGCTTTGCTTGTATTGTGTTTAAAAAAGAGTGTGTGTATGTGAATAAAACTGAGTTATGGAGAACGACCTATTACAGGTCTGTAAGTGGGCAATGCACAAGCAGTGTAGTTTGGAGAAAATTGGGAAGAAATACTGTGTTTACAGTTTCCTTTTCACCTGATTTATTTATTCCTTTTTCTCTAAGGCAGATCTGTCATCCTCTCTTGAATGACTTGGTTGCCAAATATTCTGTAATACTGTCTCTGAACAAACATACTGTATGCCATTGATATAACTGCACACTACTGCTGCTATTCACAGATACTGTTATCCATAACATTCTTAATTATATGAAAGATCAGTGTCATCTTTGAAAGCATAGTTTTCATGTAAAAGAATGATTCATTTCGATAGAATTATCAGGGAGTGTGTGGGGCGTCCTTCAGCTTGTGAAAGATGCTTCATGTGGGGTAACATTGTACAGGGTGTGAATACCTGTCTTCTAGGCTTCCCTGAGGACGGTAAGGCTGGTTAGTGGCATGTGCTGCTTGGTTCAGTAGCTGCTGTATCAGTGGGAGCCAGTCCAAGTTTCTAGTAAAGTACTGAGCATTTCAGCAATTGAAGATCACCAAATGAAGCATATTCTCATGATAAAATATTCAGAATAAGGGGTTGCAGCCTGCAAGATGCAGTTAGGACAGTTAATGTTGTAAAGTCTAGTAACTTTTTATGTACCAGATTTCATTGCTGCAATGAGGAGGAGAGGGACTTTTTATAAGGGCATGTACAAGACATGGGAGGGGAATGGCTTTAAACTGACAGAGGGGAGATTAACATTAGATACTAGGAAGGGATTCTTCCCTGTGAGGGTGGTGAGGCCCTGGTACACGTTGCCCAGAGAAGCTGTGGCTGCCCCATCCCTGGCAGTGTTCAAGGCCAGGTTGGATGGGGCTTGGAGCAACCTGCTCTAGTGGAAGGTGTCCCTGCCTATGGCAGTTGGTTGGAATCTGCAAGGTCTGTTCCAACCCAATCCGTTTTAGGATTCTGTGATTTCTTAACAGGATGCTAATCGAAGTTCAGTTATTACCTGTTCTGTATTTATACAAATGTGAATAAAGCACTGGCTGTCAGAGGCAGGCTTGTACAGTTAGCAGATCTGCTGGGGGAGTGCGGGCGCACTGTAATGCGACCAGTGGGCTGTAATGGAAAGTGGAATTTTCCTCTCTGTCAGTCAACACTAAGAGCTCTGCTGTCCCCAGTAATTAAATGGGGGACTACAGGGTGTTCATGTATCAGCACTCTTGATCATTCTTTGTTTATTAGGAAGCTCCTCATGCATAACTGTATGGTCTAGTACTTAATAGGTAGCTGGGAACATGAAGGGAAAGAGGGGATGTGTTCCTAATAAAGTCTGTTGTTGTTTTCTTTTCAGACTTCGGCGTTAGCGCGTTTCTGGCCACTGGTGGTGACATTACCAGGAATAAAGTCAGGAAAACTTTTGTGGGCACACCTTGCTGGATGGCACCAGAAGTTATGGAACAGGTGAATTGTTTTTCCTAGTATCCTCTTACCTGATCCTGGAATTCCCTGTTGTCAGCGATAGCCATATTTACTTAAAACTAAAATGGTTATTTGGCATTCTGTAAGGCTTTCTTAAAACCACAGGATTTTTGATTTGCCTATGGCAGCCAGAAATAGGAAGCATCTCTTCTGTTGCTTCTCTTCTGGCTCCTACCTAAGGTGAGATTGAGGCAACTCTGCTGTTGCATAAAGAAGACTAATGTGCCTCTCCCTCTCCATAAATGTGAAGTAAAATATAAATAGTTTCACATGTGGTAAATCTGCATGTATACAGCTTGGTAATGTGCTCTTCTGCATTTTAGAATTTGGGTTGCCAATTGCAGCATGTCAGTGGGGAGTTATTACTGTAAAATAGCATACACTTGACTTTATTCAGGTTTTTAGTTTCTCTTGGCTTCTGAATATCCATACCGTAAATGCTGAGGGATGCTTTTCCCCTTCCTCCTCTGCTCTTTTGGCTAGTTTTTGGCTCTTTTTGTTCACTCTGATTCCTTACAAAAGCACTTGGGGAACACGTTTCTATTAACTCAAACCTGCCTTATTGCTTCTCTCCCTGCTGTTCACAACAAAATATTTTGAAACTTAGAAGTAACTTGGATAAGACCCCTCCTATACATATATATCTAAAATGAAATACAGCTAAAACAGTGGTTGGACTCTAGTACATTTTCCCTATACCCAAAACTTCTGGAGGGATCGAGATAATTTTGGGGTAGCTTAAATATACTGTTGATGAAAGGCATTCTCAGTATTTGGTGTCTTGAGTAGCTCCCCATGGTGGCATTGAGGGGTTGGTGCAGTGTAGCACTCCTACAACCTCCTCGGAGTACAGGTCTAACGTTGTAGAGTACAAGACATGCTCCCCAGGTCAAGAGCTGTCTTTGCAAACTTGCTTCTGAACTGCTTTGCTGTCATATTCTTCTGGATTTATGTTGATTTAAAAATAAATGAAAATATAGTACTCAGGGTACCTAAAATCAGATCATGGTTGTCCCTTGCTAATCTGTCCTTTGTGTCCTTTCCTGGTGCAGAGGGCACAGCAGACTGGCCAGAACCTAACTGTGCTTCTCCAGGCTCATTAAAGTTAGGGTGGCTGCAACCTTCAGGACAACAGGGGAAAAAAGTTCTTAAGGAGGGTGCTAAAGAGGGGAGATAAAGGTTTCAGTGACAAAGTGGGGGGTTCTTGATGCAGCAGGCATATTTCCAAAGGAGGTGGGTTTTCTAGGGAGTCCAGTACTACTATGCAGGCCATACAGATCTAACTCGCTGCAAGTATTAAGGTGGTATTTTTGGATGCTGATGTGAAATCCTTCACTGTCCGTTTATATAATCTTGCTGTTTTCCAGTAGGTGTCACTCTGAACCACTATATCCAACCCGGGATAAAGGACAAAGGGGTTGCTGTAGGTTAGCCTTCAATATGTAGATACTATTGACCCAATTCCATCTGGTTTACTTCAGCATCATTAAGTTCCCTTACTATCTCAATACATGATAGTCTTTTAGTGTACATTCAGTTGGTAGATCTATGGCAAAAAAAGTTGCTGAGAAAAAGAAATGTTGATATCAACTAACTGCAAGGTGGTGACTAATATGAATTGGATGGATGTCAATGAGAACTGCTGTAGACAGCTTTGAACTTCATAGTTTTCATTTGCAAACAGGATTATGTGGTATAATAACACCCCCCCCCCCCCCCCCATCAAGCACTTAAAATCCTGATAGGGAATGGGGAGTTGGAAGTGCATATAGATGAGCTGCAACACTGAGAGATAAAGCTAAGAAATATCCCAAAGTTATTTTCAAAACATAAAAAATAGTGTGAGGGTAGGGAAAAAGCCCACCCTTACAGCATATTTCTTCCTGCACTGTGTTCCTTTAAACTGTACTATTTTACTATACTATATTGTTTAGTTAACTGACTTGAAGTCTCATGGCATGGCATCCATAAATCATGGCATCCATAAACTGACTTCAGGAAACTTTTTAGACTTTTAAGGCTCATGAAAATGATACAGGATATAAACTCCCATTGCTATAATGAATTTCAGTTCAAGTATAGTGTTATATGAAAAATAGTGCAAGAGGGGTTTTTGTTTGTTTGCCAAAATTCAAGATCATCTTAAAGGTAGTTTCGGGAATGTTTTTGGCTTCCTCACAATGAGCATTTTTCTAAGGCTTGTTAGGTTAGCTGAACACAATATCCCTATTAGCTTTGCTCTGATTCAATATTTTTCCATAGTCTAGTGAGAAGAAATACAAACCATTATAAGCAGCCAAAACGCTTTGATTTTTGTAGCTGCTCATGAAGTTAGTACATAATGTCTCTCCCCTGCAGTGGACAAAGCAAGTGCCAAAATATTACCTAATGGTAATGAGGAAGTAACCGCTTTGGCGTATGAAATATTTTTTCCTGTGCATGAGGGGAAGTAAACACTATAAATTTTCCTGAACAAGTCTGTGTTTAATGTCAAGTGCAGAAGCTACTCTTAATTAGTGGAGGGAAATATTAGTCCATGGACAGGAATAAGGGGCTTTTTACTGAGCTGGTGTGTACTGAAGTTTCAGGATTGAGCATGTTTGCAGTCAGATTGATTAAGCGGTTGACTAAAAGTGTAGTGAGGCGTATGTCCCAAGGGGATAACAGTCCATCTGTTAACCGTGGGAGTTTCATTATGCTGTTTAATGACTCTCTCTGTCCTTTGTGTGGAAGTCAGAGCCTGGGTTAAACCAGTGTCCCTTTGTGTTCTACACATGGAGAGGTTTATGGCAAAGCAGTTATGGTTGTACAGTCTATAACCATAATTTTTATCAAACTATGACTTCTAAACCACCTCCTTTAAGGTATAAGGAGCTGGGGGGAGTGGAGAGAGAAAACATTCTTTCCATCTCTTTAATACTAGTGCTTCCTTCCCTGGAAAGGAAGGAAAGCGTGGAAGGATATGTAATATGCTAAGGAAAGGGATTACAGTGTAGGATAGCAAGAGAGACACATGCTAACATCCTCTAATATTTTTCAGGTCAGAGGATACGATTTCAAGGCAGACATCTGGAGCTTTGGGATCACTGCTATTGAACTGGCTACAGGGGCAGCTCCTTACCATAAATATCCACCGATGAAGGTGAGCAGGTCTCCAGATAACTGTGCAAGATAAAGGATCAGTGTGTTCTGCGGGTGTGTCCAAGGATCTGACTAGCATGCTCTGTTGAAGGGTTTGTCCTCTTAACTTGCACTTGTGGGTCACGATGTTCTTGGATTTATCTGAAGTCACCTTTTAAAAATATGTCACTTAATCAGCATTGTCTGAAACTACAGAATTCTTGTTTAGATCCCGAGTCTTGCCAGGGACACCATTCTGGAGGTGTGTTTTAATCCTGGAGCCTCTGTAGGTAGCAGATGTTTTTAGGACTATAAATAATGATTCAGAGCAAGTTATCTGGCATCCAGTGACACTGGTATGGTGAACTATTCCGTCTCCTGCACTGATTATATTTCCTGGTATCTCTCAGAAGTCTTGTCACCAGTTATCCAAAAGGATGTCATTTGTTTAATGCAAACACAGTCCTGTCAATCACTGAACCAGTGGAAAGTACCACACCAGTATGAAATGGTGTGGTATTGGCAACAATAACATTTTATTGAACTTGAGGTGGCGGATCAAATCAGGAGGGGTGGAGAGCCCATGCAGTAACCTCATCACTTATGGTTAGACTAGTTACCTGGGATATGAGGCCTATGAGTGCTAAGTCCTTCAACTTTAGGTATATCATGGGGCAAGGTTTCCTTTTCCGAGTCTTTTGACTGCGGGGGTGCTATGCAAGTTGGGTGTTACCTTACTAGGACCTGGCTGCATCCCCTCCCACCCTGTAATTCCAGTAGCATTTGGGAATCCAGGAGCTTCTAACTCATTAGAACATGCATATCTATATATTGCTTTAAATGCTAGGGTTTTTCACTGGCTTAACTCTTGTAGAACACAAGTAATTTTAAGATTTGTCATCTCTCTGCAGGGACTATTGAGTAGCTGAGTGGTTTAGAAATGCCATTGAAGTTTGTAACGTCAGTGATTGTGGTGTAGCGGTGAGGAGTTCATGGAAATGTGTTGCCAATTTAGCTGTTGCTGTTTGCATTGATACATCCTTCTGTGCTGTGATTATTGTTAGCCTTTTGCAGTGACTTCTGCAAGCTCTACTTCTGTTTATTGTGTTTTGAATGCATGGGTTGTAGCTCTAAATACAAAGATTGCCTATTTAGTATTGTGTGTTGTCATATAGTAGCTAGAATTATGACTTTCCAGCTCTGTTAGCTAAGGGTTCCAGTCATACAGCCTGCAAGAGGACTTCTGTGTTTTATTTATTGAATGTAATTGTATTTCACTGCAGACTAATTTTGTTATGCAGCAAAATGACCTGTGCATTAAGTGACCCTCCAAGGCGGGGGTGGAGGGGAGGGGGGAAAGCAGGGAATTCTGTCACAGACTGTATAATTTCAGCTAGATTGATGGGCTCTTACTGCCCTAAGCAGTGTAGCTGTTGAAAGCTATTTAAATGTGCTGTGTGCTGCTTCCTTTTCTAAAAATAGATATTCATCTGTATGTAGGTGACAAGTGAAAATGTAAATGAGTAATTTTCT
Source organism: Pezoporus occidentalis (assembly GCF_034315485.1). Classification (NCBI taxonomy): domain Eukaryota; kingdom Metazoa; phylum Chordata; class Aves; order Psittaciformes; family Psittacidae; genus Pezoporus; species Pezoporus occidentalis. The sequence continues at coordinate 1,573,492 of NW_026914180.1, forward strand.
TCCTTTCCTTCAGAATGTGAGTGATTTGAAGGAAATAATCAGTTTGGCTTGATGGGTGCTTGTGTGAGAAATGCCTTCACCTGATGTTGCATTGGTACATGGAAGTGAACCCTCATGTTTTTTTTTATGTTGCACTTCTGCTTTTTCATTAATTTGCCTTCTAGCTAAGAAATACCTGCAGGGAGATCTAAAGAGAGCCTTTGAATCAAATCCCTTGCAGAAGTGCTTATCTCAAGTAAAGAAGGCTGGTAGGAGTTTTGCTATGCTTACTCTTTAATCACACCAAGCAGTTCTGAAGGCACATCCCAGCCTTGTGTTTGGCTTGCAGATTACACTGTGGGTGAGGTGATGTGATGGAAAACAATAGCATAAATTGTTGAGTATAAATTAGCCAAGCTTCCAAAGGGGCGGGGGTGGAGGTAACTGTCTCTAGATCCTGTTGTACGAGTCTTGAACCTCTCAGCTGACAGTTGGAATTTGCAGAGGTGTAAAGGTTTTGAAAACAACGATTTCTACAAAGCTAGTGAATGTGGGAAGGGGAGGGGAGAGACCCTGTAATTGCCTTGAGGAAAGCGTAGGTGAGTTTTTACTGTGTAATGAATGCAAGACACAGTCTAAGTTGTAAGAGCCTTCACTTTGAGCTCAGGCTGCCCTTGAGAGCCATTGTAATGAAAAAGTGCTTGTCAACTCACATGCTTGACAGAAATGCTTGTCTACCATATAGTGTTCCCCAAATTTGTTTCTCATGACTGCCAAGAAAAATCTCATTGCCAATAGACATAATTCTTTCAGGTTTTGATGCTGACACTACAGAATGATCCTCCATCCTTGGAAACTGGTGTGCAAGATAAGGAGATGCTGAAGAAGTATGGGAAATCATTTAGGAAGATGATTTCATCGTGCCTACAAAAAGACCCTGAAAAAAGGTAAGAAACAGGTAACACCAAAATAAATTAAAGCCACTCCAAAACATCCAAAACAAACCCACAAAACTCATTGTATTCCTTATTTTTTTATGCCAGTACTCTCTCTGCCTCTCTAGCCTTTCAGTAGCAATGAACACAGCAATCTTGCTGTGTGGCTGCAAATTCTCTTGGCTGTCCTTACTTTTATGGATAAATGTCTGGCATCATGCCCGTCCCGGGTCCACATCTTCCATTTGGGTTAATGAGAGTGCATCCCAGTCCACTGTGTGTGTAGTGCCATTTTTCCCCCTTGCTGCCTCCAACGGGTAACTGTACTTCATGTGTTGTTCCTAGTCAAAACTGCTCTGTGTTTTACCCATTGGGCAATATGTTTTATTTGTGAAGCTTCAGAAACAAGCTTTTTAAAATTTGACAGTGAAAAGAAAGCTTTCAGTGTAGTTTTGACTTGCTTAATTGTAAGTAATACTTGGTTTGGGGGTGGAAATCAGGAAAAACACTGGCAAATATTACCAACATGTTTTTATTAATACAGGTTGCTTAAGTGACCCGATCACACTTTTGGTCTTCCACATAACAGTAGTTTGGCTACTTTGTGATGTTAGAAATACTACCACAGGATAGTGTTGTATCATGATGTTACGACCTTGTTCAAAGCTGCACATCGGTCTGCTGTCTACAGCACTGTTTAAAACCCACAGCCTGTCACATAGGATAGCTCAGAGCTGTTTCTGTGGAGGACAGTCATAGTGTTTGCCAGCCTGTTAAGCTGTTTAAAAGTGTTCACCCTGCATTTAAAACATATGAATTAAAATGCAAAGGTAAAGAAACAATCATTCCCACAGATCACTTTTTATATCTCTTGGTTTTCTTTTGTTTTTGTTTGTTTGTTCCCCCCTGTAAACAAACTAATTCTGGAAAGGAAAAAAGTCCCTTTGTAAAACAATAATAAAGACATTTTTCCGTTCCCTCTTATGAAAGATTCAGCAACAAAGGCTTCTCACACATCGTGAGATGGAATCTCTTTTAACAAGCTTTACACTTGAAATGCTTAATGAATCAGTGGAGTGCTTTATAAATGCTGATAGCAGGGTTCCTCCCCCTCCCCCCCTGATTTTTTTTCTCTCCTTTCTAAAGCATATCCTATCCCTGCAGGTTAGAATATATGCTGGTAGGAATTAACCATGATCAGTTTGCAGCATGGCATACCTCCCTTCTCAAGCCCCACTAACATCTACTGTCATCATCCTGACTGTGGGAGCAGGTTGGCCCATAAAGAGCAGAATCAAATCTGCATATTGTATGGGTTCTCAAAGAGGAGAATTTAGTGCAGTTTTTAATTCTTTTTGAGGCCCCCTTGCTATAAAGTGGATGATTTCTGTTAGTCAGAGGCAAAATAAACCATGTAACAAATGGCCTTTGCAAGTCACTAATTAAACTCTGTTACTGCTTAAGCGCAGTTCGCAGTGTGGGAAATGCTGTAACCTGGTACTTTCTCATGTAGGTCTGTGTCTTTAGAAAGCTCCATCTAAAGTCTAAACTGACTGAGGGATTAGCCCTGAAATCTACCTTAAAGGAGGAAATAGTTGTTCCTTTTCTATTAGACAAAAGTTGATTGTCCTGCCTGTGTTTGAGAGAACTAATTACACAGGTAATCAAGTATCTCTGAAATAACTGGTACATGGTGAGTACTGCTGCCCTCCTGCTGTAGGTGGTGATCCTTCACTTCAATTTTGAACAAGTTGTTTCTGTGAACCTATCAAACTGGCTCTAAGAGACTCAAGTTCAGCATCAAAATGGGAGCAACTTCTCCCCCCTGCCCAGGAGTTATTTACTGTTTTTGAACAGAATATGCAGTGAGTATTTAAGACTGCTGGTGTAAAATTTATTTGGAATAAACTGACTGATTTTTAGGGCAATTTTGCAGGAGAAGCTGACGCTGTTACAAGATGCCATGTTACAACAAGCTGCAGCAACCTGGAAGACCATTGTGTTGAAAGGGAGCATTTATAATTGTCTTTTCTGCATCTGTTTTTATTGACAGACCGACAGCAGCAGAACTCTTAAGACACAAATTTTTCACGAAAGCAAAGGTAAGAAAACACTTCCTAAATTGATCTGTGCAGAGGCTGTGGAGAGGACTTTTCAGAAGTATGATAGGTATGGTGACAGCTTTATTGGCATGAGCGTGGGCAGTTTCACTTAAGGCCAGCATAGCTGAGTGTACTGAATGGTTCATTGTGAAGAACAGAATGAAACCCCTCTTCTGTACCTCCTTGTGTATGCTGCTATTAAGAGAAATTATCTAGAAATTCTCAAACATTTATGTCTTGCAGTGGCTTTTGGGGTTTTTTCTTCTCTTTTAATGGTGCCATTCTGGCTGCCTCTCCAACCATAAAGGTCTCTGTGCCAGTAAATGTAACTTATATTTTAGTAAACTCTGTAATCAGTCTGTATGCAAAGCAGTGAATAAGGCCCACTGCGCAGAGGGTATGTAAAACTTCACCCTCTGTTGCCTTATGGAAAGTGAAGCTCCTGTGATACAAAATAGCAGGAAACTCTCATTTTTAGCCTTGAACTGTCAGTGAGCATCCATGGAATTACTCCCTGGAGATTAGTGCATATGTAGCATGCAAGGTCTAATTGAGGGAGACAGAAATAGTACAAGGGCCAATTTGTACTTCCATGGGAATGAGGAAATGTTTGCTGTTTGCTTTTTTTTTTTCTGTGGCATGTTTGTGATCAAAATACATGGGTTTTATTGCAGAATGCAGATTGAGCTGCCAAAAAAAAATCTGATACCTGAGATAGCACAGCAGTATTACCAATTAATCAAAGTAGGTTTTAGCTCCCAGATTAAGATGCTTAAATGGAAGTGGCCACATCTAGGTACTCGTACAGATGTCCTGCTAAAGTTGACAGGAATATAACAAGTGCAACCAAGGAAGTCTAGAGAGTGATCCAGTTTATGAAATGTAAGAGGTTGCTTGCTCTAGGGCAAGTTTAATTGATGTCTGGGCTCTTTTCAGTACTCACTAGGTTTTCATTGTTTGTGATGGGATTTTAGGCAACTGAATAGTCTCCATCTGTATACTGGACACATGCTTGGTGTCCAAAGTGATATGATGGCTTACACATTGCTGACCTTTCTCCAATTGCTTATGTGAATTCTGGTTCATGTTACACTTCACTATATGTAAAACTTCCTTCATGCTTTCATTAAGCTGCTGCAGAGTAGCATATTAGCATATGTGGTGATAGAAAATTAACATTATTGTAAATGAGGCAATACTTAAACCAGCACTTGAAGTGAAAACACATGCCAGTTAACACTCGGTGTTAAATTATATTCATACATCAGTCACTGCCAAGCTGACAGCTGTAACGTGAGGACAGAAGAGTCCAACTTCTCTGTCTATACTGAATCATATATTTAAGTGCAGTCTATGTTATGTGGCAATATGTTTTGGTAATGCTGAGAGCTACTTCTCAGTAAGTGACAGTGTGTGTCTTGTAACTCTCCATCCTGCCTTCAACAAACCATCATGGAGAGGTTCTGGGAGAACCTCACGGGCAGAGACTGCAGGGCTATCCAACCGCACTCATGTGAAGTGAAATACCCAGCCAAATCGAGTGCTGATGCCAGAGTGCTTGCCTGGCTTGTTTCCCCTGTAGCCAGTTTGGCTCAGCAGTCAAGCAGTTGGAAAACTATATGCTCAGGAGCCCACATTAACCAGTTTGGAGTAGCTTGCTGAAGAGGAAATTTAATACAGTAAAACATCACAGCAGTTTCTTAATATTTGGTCTGTTGAGATCATTGCGTTTACTTTCCCCCTAAACTTCATATGTGCTGTACGTTTTTTCAGCCACTTTAAATCCTGCTGCCCCAATTCCTCAGTCTTGTTATTCCAGCATAGAGGCTTCCTGCATCCTGGTCTGCCTGACATCTGAGGTTTGCCTTTGAAAGTCGGACTGGCATAAATTTAGGGATAAGATAAAGCAAAGACACTGGATCTAGGTGGAGTAGTATCTGCAAATGGAAGAATGCCAAACCTCTTACCAGGGTATCAGATGCTGCAATATAATAAATACATACCCCAGTAAATCAGACAGAATAGTATATATCTAGATTGTTAATTCTGTGTTACTTTGCATAGGGAAAGGGCCACCTCTAACTGAAAAGGTATTTGGGATGAGACATCATACACTGTTGTCCGAAGGAAGGAGGTGTTTAACTTCTTCGGGCGAATGGGGATGAGACATGTAAAACACTTTCTGCAGGAAATAACAGTTTCTTTGTCAGAGACATCGAAGGAATCAAAGGGTGTTTTTAGCAATACAAGTTTTTGGTGTTTTTTGTTTTGCAGAATAAAGAATTTTTACAAGAGAAGATGTTGCAAAGAGCACCAACAATCACTGAAAGATCCAAAAAGGTACTGAAAACCTCCTGGGGTTTTGCTTTAGTTCTACTAGTGTTTTATGCTTGTGTTCACATTTTTAATGGTAATTACTGTAGTAGGGCATTTTCTTTATAGAGACCTAGACATTTCAATAAAATACTCAAGCACCCTGGCAGGTGATGCAACCTTGAGATGCTTTTGTGCTATGTTTCCTAAAAAAAAAATTAACTGTAGAAACTGTCTGCTTGACATATCAGCTCTCTGTCTTTGTGCTGAGCAGGTCCGGAGAGTCCCAGGTTCCAGTGGACGTCTTCATAAGACTGAAGATGGTGGCTGGGAATGGAGTGATGATGAACTAGATGAAGAAAGTGAGGAAGGCAGAGCAGCAATTTCACAGCTCAGGGTGGGTCCTCAAACTCCAATAGCTCCACTGTTTTAACTTTTCTGGGAAGCATGTGGCCTTGTTTTAAGTATAATACACAATAAGTTATGATCCCTCTCTTTGAGTATGTTATCAAATGAAAGAAAACAGACTGAAGGCTAAAGAAAAAACTTGTATTGATCTCTCTCCTGTCATCATTCTGGGGCGCAGCTGGTCTCATTCAGGGATGTTGAGTATAATTGGGAACATGAATTCAGACAGTCTGCTGTCAGCTCAGCATACTCATTCACTTGAACTAGGATATTCTCTTTGTTTTTAAGGCTGCTGACTCTTTGAAACGCTTTCTTCTGGAAGTGTCAGGAGAGCTTTTGTCCTACTGCCCTCTCCAGGATGGAGCTGAAATCAATAGGGCCTGTGCTTATGGCTGATATCTGAAACACACAGGGCCTGGTTCTGTCCCTTCAGTTACAGTGAAATCTATTAGTCCCGATAGAAAATGTTATGGCATCCCTAAAGTCGTAAGGAGTGATCGGTCTAGCACTTGAAAATCCTGTAAAAGGTACCACCTCTCCCAACACATACACAAAATCTCCCAAACCCAGACTAACCCGCAGAAACAGAGAAGTAATGCATAATGATCAACAAAAAGAATCTAGTAAGTTTCCAGATAGTCTTCCCCTAGTTGTCAGCAGTGTTGATTTTGCATGTTCTCTTTTCACTGCAGCAGGTAGCTTGAAGTGGATTGGGCCTTTAAATCGTTCTGTAATTGAATTAGGCAGTGAAGGAGTTTCAGGAAAGGGGAAAGAAAGGCAGTATTGGTTTGGAGAATTTATCCCTTTAAAACTTGTAACTTTCTCATTTCTCTTTCATTCATCTGCCTTCTACTGGTGTTCTGTATAGACCTTTAAATATTAAATGCAGGATTTTTGCATCTTTTTAGCATCATTTGAAATGTTTGGATTATAAAAGGCTACTATTGATAGAGTAATTCCATATTTTGCTACAACACCTATTGTGACTTTTTGAAAGGCTTACTATATCCAGCTTCATATTATGTGGTCAAGAAAGATATCTTGGCACAAGGTGGCTACTGAAATTCTTGATGCTTTATGAGCTGAAATCTTCAAAATTCCTTTAGTAGGTTAAAATATGATCAGATTAGGAGGCAATATTGTGAAAGACCCTAACTATTTCAGAGATTACTTAGAATTTGTTCTATCTTGTCTCTAAGCTCGGGGTACTATGACTTAACACTGTTTACTGTGTTTTGAACAGTACTTGTTTCATTCCTCTTATGCATTAAAAAGCAGATTGACACGCATGTTTACAGGCTCCTTTTCAAGCCATTTGTTTTTCTTGAAGCTTTGGCATATTTCCTTGTACTGCCGTCTGTTCTGATTGCTCTAATTTGGGCATACTTGTCTAATTTAGCTTTTACTTCTAGGTCTGCTGTTCAAGGAACCTTTAGGATGGGTGTTGGAGCAGTAGGTCTCAATTCGGTTACGTGAAATGTAGTAGTATATTGCCCTTTTGGAGGCACCTGATGTAGATATAACAGAACTTTGGGAGACCTGCATCTTTCTGAAGGTTAGGAAGGGCACTATGGCATCTTAGACCTCACTACATGTCTGCCTGGGTACTTGAATCCTGCCATGGGTGTCTTTCCCACAGCTTTTGAGTAATTTTCTTATACCTGAATGTGAAAGGACAGGAATGCCTGTACACCTCATGCATTTGATCCTTTTTCAAGTGATCATACGACTTGTAAAAAAACTGCCAGCATTTGCCACAAATATGATGGTGTATTGAGGACTGGTGTTTATCCTGTGGTTTCTGGCTATATTTCCAGCACAGGGCATAAATTCCACCTGTCTGTAATCCCTCAGTTGTAGAATAGAATAATTTACATTAACTAGGTGTCACCTTCTACTCCTGCCCATTGCAGTGGGCTGGAGTAGATGATCTTTAAAGGTCATTTCAAACCCAAACCATTCTGTGATTCTATCTGTATCTGTGTTTTATTGCTGTCAGCCTTAAAGTAAAATCACACTTTGCAGATTGACTTAATTTGCTAAAATAGTTAATAATTAACCTGCATAAAAGCATGTACATAAACAAAAAGCATTTGTATTTTTTGCTTGTCTTCACTTTTAAATTCACCAATTTTTTTCTATAATATGTACAAAAGTGTATCTTACAAGTCTTAATGGGATGCAGCTGAAAACAGAGAAACGTTTATTATAAACAGAGCCAGAAATATCTATTCAGCTCATACCATATGGTGACTTGCTGGCTCACTGTTACCTTTTGGACATAAAGACTTGGTGAACTTCTTTCCTCTCTGCATTTAAAACCTTGAATTCAAATTAAACCAATTGTGCTATGTCATCCCCTAAGTCATTCGCCTTTCATTACTGAGTAAATCTGTGTAGTGGATGCTGTGTGGTCACATTTCACTGGTTACATCATCTCTGGTTGCCCAAGCAAAAATAAATTAGAATTAATGTTTTTTTTGGCACACCCCCGAAGTCATCCTATTTGTGCCTTAATTAGGTAAACATCTTCTAACGTTTATCCTGGTTCCTTTCTGTCCATGCTTTCCCTTAGTTTACTTCTGTTTGCCATTTATCTGGGTTAGTTGTTAGCTGTGAGGCAGGGCCAGTGTTTCTATTCTTGTCTGTACAGTGTCTAGCACACTGCGATCTTTCAGACAAGCTCCTTTTGAGTTATTCCTTGAGGGTATTTCTAAGAGGGTACTCTTGGATATGAGCTTTGTGCCAGAAAGAACAGCACTGCAGATGTGGATCATGGCTGTTTTATCTCTGGGAGCAATGCCATGTTTTTCACCTTGCCTGGTAACTGTCAAGGCTCAGCATATTTAGATGGATTTCAGGCTTTATCTTTCCAGCTACCTCACTTTTTTCCTGACACTGCCTGCACATAGTCATCATGAATGAACTGTTCCTTCTCATGTCCAGCGGGCTTTTTGCAACTTGCAGTTCTGAGAATAAGATGCTTTTTCTCTCATGAGAAGCCTCTGGGTCATATGATTGGTTGGACCAGATGATCCTTGAGGTCCTTTCCAACCTGCTATTCTATGACATGTTACAAGTTGCTCAGATCTGTATTTGTTACGGTAGTGACATTGGTTACTGCATAAACTGGCTCAGAAGAGTGGCATGAGATTTACATTCTTCTGTCAAACTTGTACTGTCCTAATCTGAACCTGTCTTTTAGACCATTACGTGGAGAAGGAACATCTGTTTTATTAATCCCAGCATGGACCAAGTCATCCCACCTATCTCCACATGGTAATAGGACTAGTTAGAAGTCAAAGCTGCAGGCTCTCTTAATTGCAGGAGTACTTGGTAATTCCTTCTGCTCATGGGGAATAGCTAATGCATGTTATCTTTGTTCTACTGATAAGCAAAGGTTGTTCACATTGCTTTGGCTGCACTTTCCTCTCCAGTCCACTGATCTCTTTGTTTCACTGCTTTTTCTCACGGAGTGCATGGCATAATGCAGAGTCCAAGGGCAAGAAGGGCAGGCAAGAGCATTCTTTCTATAAAGCAGCACAAGTAAGGTTGATTTCCCTATCCTCAGGTTTTGTATGGTTTAAATAAGTAGGTTTGCAAACTAGTTTCCTAAGTATACAAACCGAATTTGTTTCCCAGCAGAGTTCTGCAAGGCAGATTTGTGTGATCTGTCTTTTTCTCAAAGACTTGGGTAGCTTAAAATGATTTTTGCCATCTTGGTGCACAAGTAATTTGATCCATTCTTAGTGATCTTCAGAAGTACTGGATTTTGCTACAGTGAACAGCGGTAGCAGCTTAGGATATTGTATGCCACTGCGTAAACATCAACTGCAGCTTTTGAAACATGGCTGTTTCGGGGTGGCGTGATATGATTAGGTTGCCAACAAATTGTGATGTCCCTTTCATTATTCATCTTAATACATATGTGTAACCTGAAAGCAGTTGTGTAGATTCCATATGTTCAGTATGGTTCTGACAAGGCCTTCTAATCAATAAGTTTCACTTTTATCTAGGCAATGATAGCTTTTTCTCTGTTTTTCAGTCTCCCCGAGTGAAAGAACCTGTACAGAATTCTGAGGTAAGCTATAATTGCAGATGGCTTTCTGAAATTATGATACCTAGTTATTGCTGTTGTTTGAAGGCATGTTTTTTATTAGCCTCTTAAAACAATATTGTGTGAAGTAAAAGCTAGTATCTAGCTGAGCTCTGCTTGAAAACCTTATAAAATGAATCATTGGCTATATAATGCCGAGAGGTCTTCCAGAGATAAGTTTGGTGTAGATCCATTCACCTTTACTTGCTATTGCAAAAGCCTGTATGTTGTAAGATCTCGAAACAGTGGAGACAGCTGAGAGACCTGAGCTTGTTCAGCTTGGAGAAGGCTCTGGTGAGACCATAGAGCAGCTTCCAGTGCCTAAAGGGGCCAACAAGAAAGCTGGAGAGGGACTTTTGACAAGGGCAGGTAGGGACAGGACAAGAGGTAATGGCTTTAAATTGACAGAGGGGAGGTTTCGGTTACATATTGGGAAGAAGTTCTCCACTGTCAGGGTGATGAGGCCCTGGCACAGGTTGCCTAGGGAAGCTGTGGCTGCCCTGTCCTTTGGCAGTGTTCAAGGCCAGGTTGGATGGTGCTTTGAGCAACGTGGTGTACTGGCAGGTGTCCCTGGGGGCTTGGAAATAGATGATCTTTAAGGTCCCTTCTAACCCAAACCATTCTGTGATTATATTGTTTCCTCTTTTAAAAAACTCTAACAAATGACCAACAAAACACATCTTTAAAATGTCTGTTTTGCATACTCTTATTTCACTGGTTTGGAATCTATGCTCAGAACTGTGAAATAAATCTGTGGTAGTGTTTGATGACAGAAAACTTAAGTTGCAATTTATAAGCTGCCTTCAGTTCTGTCTGGTGCTTCTTATATTAGGTATATTAGTATATCTTTCAGTGATAGAGAGTGCTTATCATCTAGAGGCTATGCAATGTCTGTCTTTTCTCTATCGGTGTGAAAAGATAAACAGAGCTGTCTCCTAGAAATTAGTCTTGAGTTAGTCCTGTTCTTCCTTCATCTGTTTCCAGGGATTGATTATAAAGGGAGATCTTACGAAAGGCTACAGTTCTGGCACCGTAATTTGACATAAACTCTAAATTCAAAGAAAAAGCTGAAAACCAGAATCCCTTTGGGATTAATTTCCTGATTGTGATACATGCCGTAACATACAGTGATGTGGAGGTCTGCTCTCCAGGTTTTCAATATTCAGGGTGATTTTTATTTCCTACAACTTACTCTAAGTTGGAGGGCACAATCAGGAAGTATTGTCAAACTTAGTCCTTTGGCTACCATGCCATAATCAGGTTCCCTGTTCTGAATAACATAAGAGGTAAAAAAGTTCAAGCTGTCATTTAGCTCTTCCCCCTCCCCCCAGTTAATTGCATATAAATGTTTTTATCTTTAGTAAGTCCAAATCTGAGAGTTTTGTCTGTGCATTTCAAAGAACTCTGAATTCAGTTTTCAGTGGAATGTCTGTATTACTCTGCCTCTGACGTTTGAACAGAGACGTTTGTAGTTATCTTCATGCTTTGCTAGGCTGTGTTCTCTGAAAGGAACTGCAAATCAAAGCAGAGTTGCTCTGCTGTGACTGCATGGCTACTCAAAAGTAGGACTTGGGAACTGAGAAGAGGGGAAACTAAAGGATAGGGTGCACTCATCCAAGCTAGGATATGATCTATGTGCAGCCAGCCTTGCTAGCTGCAGAGTGTAATTTTTGTCCAAGATCCATGGTCATGCTGATACCTTGATTTCTTATCCTTCTGTACTGGGGAATAAAGCTTGCAAATGTCAGGGCAGGGATGTGTGTGGCGGGGAGGTCCCTGAACATAAGGATGCATTAAACCCCTTGAACAGGAACTTGGGATCAGTGTTAGTGTCCTGAAGGCCTGGGAATGCCCTTGCATTTCTGAGTGATATATGCGGCAAACAAGCGCTTCTTGGAAAGGTGGTGCTTGAGTCAGAACTCTCAAGTTCCTTTTCTCATTAAAATGCCTTTTTGCTTGCAGCTGTTCCCATCAGCTGAGCCTCCAGGTCCTTCGCTCAATGCTCCAGCACAGGCACCTACTCAACTACCTCAGGCTGCAGGACAAGTACCTGCACAACCTCAAACTGCTGTACCTCCTCCACCTAGACAGGCTCCTCCAGCAGCCCCAGCAGCAGCCCAGGTAAGATCAGAATCCCTTTGTACCAGCTTTCAGCTTCATGCTTGTCAAGTCTGGAGCAGAACAGCTAAAATGATTGGAAGCTGTGGAAGGTGCTTGTCTGGAGTTGATTTAATGCTGCTGCTTATGCAGAAGTGACAACTGGCGTGGTGGCTTGCAAAAGGAATATAGCCAACGTGGGTGTGGCAGTTTTTCATGCTTATTTTGTGGGTGAGCAGTGACTTTTTATGCTGTTTAGGGAGTGGACTCTGGCTTGAGGCAAGGTTAAAGGTAAGGAAAAAAAAAGGAGAGTCTCATTTAAGTGGTAGCTGCTTCTTCCTGGTATTTAGGGTGTGTCTCAGCATCAGTGACATCTATAAAGTAAGAGTGGAGAGAAAAGTGAGAGGGGGGAAAAACAGAATATATGAGTTCTCCAGACTTTAGAAGAAAGACAGAAGGCCTAGGTTAAAACTGCCATTGTAGCAGACAAAAATTGTGGAGAAACTCCATCTTTGGGAAGCTTTGAACCTCATGGTGCTTTTAAACACTTGCATTTCAAGCAGGGAGGGAAGAATGGACCCTTTATGGGGAGCTACAGGCAATATGAAAGCTTGACAAGTTTGTGTTTAATTCTTAGCTGCATCATCCTAATGTGTAGGATGTAGGTCAGATAGGCATTGCACAGTCAGGAAAGAGCTCTGACTTGTGTTAAAAAGAGAAAAAGGGCCAACCCACATCATTACTGAGACACTTGGAACATGTCATCTTGTTTGTTGATTAAAGCAGTGTGGAGTTTGCCGGACTCCTGGCTCCTCTCTTTCATAAGAGAAGACATTAATGTTCATATTTATTGATGGGGAGAGGCTGTCAGTGTTGGAGGGGGCCAAGCTACCATCATCCTTTGGCAGATCCAAGAGGAAGAGACTTGGCAGTATTGGCTAGAAAAAACTCTTGGTTTTACTCCTTCCTAGAAGTGTTTCATTATTTTAAAGAACATGGACGATAGGTGCGTTGCTTCACTGCAGTCAGCTCATGTTCCTGTTTACAAAACTGTTAAAGATAGCGCCTTAGTCATTAAACAAAAATAGTGGAGTTGGGTCTGACATATTCCTGGCTACACTAATACTTTAATACTTAAATCAAATCTCCTGGAAAAGGACCAGTGTTTAATCACTGAATTTCAAGCAGCGGTGAAGGCCAGGACTCTCAGTCCAGTAAAAGGAAGTAGCAGTGTTGGTCTCAGTGAAAGTGTTTTGGTTTGCGCTAGTAGAGTATCTTTCTCCCTGCCACTAGTGGCAATAGCTTATTTGTTGGTACCTTGTCCTAAGGTAAACTTCATACCTTTATGGCAGTGTGTGTTCTTTGTGGCTCTTTGTTCTTTGTAGCTCTTTTTTTGTTAATAATGTGCTTCTTTACAGCTCTTTGTACCTCTCCTGGTTCTTGTAGCTTGTTGGTTACTGTTTTGCAGACCTCTATGCTTGTCTATGAGCCCTTGTTTGTTTTCACTGACCTGGTAAAGCTTTCACCTTCAACAGAACCAAGATTGCTATCAGAAGCCTTAAATTCTGTTGCTAGCACAAGAGCACCAACAGCTGAAGTAAAAGTAACTAAAAGTGTATGCTAATCTGCCAATTATTTTCTAGGTACTCTTCACAACTGTATTGGGTTTTTAAATCAGATGTTTGGGGCAGGGATTAAAATAAAGGAGGTATTGAAGCTGTTGTCAGTGCCCCATAATCTTAAATTTTGATGCAAAGCAAGCAATCTTTTTACATTTAGCACTTATTCTGAAGTCTCCTGCCATTTTGGCATATCTCAAAGCAATGTAGTTTATAGTCTTTCAAAGACAACTGCAGAGAGCACCTCCTGGGTTACTATTTAAGTGTGAAGTTCTGTTTCATTAGTCTGTTATTTTCACTGCAGGGTCATGATTCCAGTGATGAGTTAAACTTTTATTTGTGTTTCTAGTCAATCAAGGTTACCTCTAGTTTTACAACCAGAGAAAGGAAGTGTTAATCTACTTTAAAGCAATGTAATACTGTTGCAGGCCCCACCTCCCCCTGCTGCACCTCCGGTACAGGAAGATACGAAAGTCCCCATCAGCCTTGTATTAAGGTTAAGGTAAGGACACAAAACTGACCTGTCAAAGCGAGCCTTTGTAGAGACAGATGGTGGAAGACTTAACAGGGCTGGAAAGGAGGAATTAGCTGGGTTCCCTAAAGGGGATCAGGGATCTTCACCTTGTGCTGGACCATCTTACTGTTTAGGCACAACTTCAGCCAGTTCTGAGAGTGAAGAGCTTTTACCTGATTCAAGGCATGGATTCTGGTCTGTGTCCCTTGAAAACAGGCAGCAAAAGGATTGTAAGTTCATTCTATTATCATTACACATATTGATGTTTCTCATTTAAGAAGCCTGTCTCTTATTTCTGTAGACATCTTAGTTGTTGATAGGCATTGGACTGGGACTTCTGAGCATCACCTCCAAGTCATTCTTGGACAGTTGCATGATGTGTGTGCATCTGCAGTCCCCAAGTGCTTCCTTCCTCTGAAGGATGTTCTTTAAGGATATATCTGCTGACAGGTATGAGTTGCTGAGACATTGGAACAATGTGCCCTTGTACCAGAGAGCTGGCACTCATCCTGGACTTCAGCTCATTTGGGCTCTGTCAGGCTGAGGCAGACTATGCCAGGAACCCTGCTTCCAGATGCACACCCGAATGATTAGTTGTGCCTTGAAGGGGAAGGCTGCAATGAACTCGCTTTTCACAGACTGATTATTCAATGCCAGCACTTTCTTTTGGGCACCTATAAGAGCAATTAAATGGTCTCTTCTATATAAAATTCTCTTCTTCCCACAGGAATTCAAAAAAAGAGCTCAATGATATTCGATTTGAATTTACCCCAGGGAGAGGTGAGCTGGTGGGAAATTAGTGTGTGAAGGTGGCTCGGGAAAGGCAAGGTTCTGTGTTTGGTGTGCAGTTGTGTGTATGGAAACCCCGTATGAGTGCCTGTGCCTTCTTAAAGGGCTTGCCCTATAGTTGGGCTTGGAGCACTGCTGTTGAGAAGACCCTTCTGGTAAAACTGTTCACGAATGTCACCATATCCATATAACCATAAGCCCTTCAGAGAATTCCATTTCAGAGTTTGACAGTGTATTTCAGAGTGGTCTGACTGCACCTGGTGTACACCCTATTGTCTGTCTTGTGTACACAGCACTTTTGCTGTTTGGTTTGTATAAGCTCGATTAGGTTTCTATGTGATGCATTCATCAGCTGGACAGTTTCTGTTATGTGGTGACTGGCTCTTGGGTTTCTGCCCAACAGATACTGCTGACGGTGTGTCTCAAGAACTCATTTCAGCAGGTCTTGTTGATGGCAGAGATCTTGTAATAGGTAATTATGTATTGTGCTTTCTGCTCTAACCATTTCAGTAATTTTTTGCGTGTTTAAAATGACCTGATTAATGGGTACTGTGGGAGTTGGCTGTGGCCTTGGCTCTCTACCCCAGTGGTTCTACAAAACCACTCTTAATTGTGGTGACAGTTCTGTGCCAGTACACGTAGGCATCCCCCAGTCCATGAGAAAAAGACTTAGTTGGAAACATTATGAAGCAAATGTTCCTTGTAATGCAAAATGAAGGCTAATCAATGCATTAGCTGAATCATTGTCACCTGGCATACATGCATTGCCAAATTTCTCCACAAGCCTGTACTTCTCAAAAGTCCTGCACAAGAGAGGTCTGGGACTGGAATCAGCCAGGCTTTTTTAAGTAGGGCTGGAGAAGGAAGCACAACGTGCACATGCACTAGGGCAGCAGTACATGTTGTGTGGGTATGAGCAGCTACTGCTAGCAACAGTTTGCTAAGTAAATGTGTCCTTCTGTGCAGCAGGTGGGACTTCTAAATTGTCAGCACTGCCTGTATATTTCAACTACAGCAAACAAAACGGATCCTTATTCATGGGCTGCAACATTTGGAAGGGCTGCTAGTGTGAAATTAACTTGATTTCCTACTTGATTTACTACTAATCCCAACACATCCAGGAAAAAATAACTACATTTGAAAAAGAAGCATAGTAAGAAATTACAGCATTTTCAGTTTAAAGCAATAGATTTAAGTAGACAGAGTCTAATTGAGACCTAAACATTTTTTTTCATTTTAAAAAGTTTTAAATTTGAGTAATAGAAAAAGACCTAGTGAGTGGGATGTTTTTCTCTAGCCTGTCCTAATATTTGCCCATTTTCTGTGTGTGTGATTTCAGTTGCAGCTAATTTGCAGAAAATTGTGGAAGAGCCCCAAGCCAACAGATCCGTCACTTTCAAACTGGTATTTATTCCTGTTCCCTAATTGAACAAGATGTCACTTGCAAAGAGAAGGCATTGCATTTAGGCGCCTGTGATGTCTACTGTAGGCATCTAATGTATGCACTCTAAATCCTCCCTTCTTTCCCAAAGCTTCCTGCTGGTTGTCTGACAGTAGGCAATGCAGATTCCCACTTATGTCCTCTCATCAGCACCTGGGTTAAATACGTGTGAGATGATGTGCTAATACAAACATTCCCTTATCCTGGCTGATAAGCATATCAAAATGTTACAAAAGAATATTTCTGGGCTTGGAGCATACAGTTGTCCAGAAAGGGCAGAAATACTTCAGGGCAGGTAAGTGGGCTGGGAAATGCCACAGACTCCTTTTTTGGAGGAGGAGAATGAAGATGGCCCAGACACATTGCCTCTGAGAAAGAAATGAAGAAATAAAGCAGGAAGGGGACAGGGTAGCATGGGATGGGCAGGAAAAATGGTGTAACCAGTTTATTGGTAGTGAAGCAGTGTGTGCCATTATTTTGTACTCTTTCTGTAAGGAGTTATCACTTGTTTTGCTCCAGTTAGTGCACAGAGCCCTGGTCAGAGCAGATACTGGCAAAACTTCAGTCCCAGCCCTTCCTGTGGCTGCTTCCTCCCCAGGGAGGAGACACCTTGTACACCTTGTGTTATGTAGGGTGATAGATCTCGGCAGCTAGAACATGTGTGTTGCTATTTGGATTTCTGTTCCTTGTGTTTCAGGCATCTGGTGTTGAAGGCTCAGATATTCCTGATGATGGCAAACTCATAGGATTTGCACAGCTCAGCATCAGCTAAACAATGGTCCCAGGAGATGTTTCCCAACCGAGAACCCACATGTGCATATTCGTAATGCTTCTGTTAGCCTAAAAGAGAAAAAAAAAAAAACCACTACTGCCAAAGAATTGAACTACAGCCCCCTTCCTAGAAGCTTTAACATTTTCCTTAATAGGATCACAAACCTTCCTGAAATTACCGATGGCGTTTACATCTTTTGTAAACAACTCTCATGTTTTTGTATCTGTCATCTCAAACATGCAGATCCAACATGTCATTGCCTGCATGTTCATTTTATTATTGCCTTACTTTAAAGAAAAATACTACTGAGTACGAAGCAGGGGGTTCCACTGCTCTGATGATCTTGCCTAAATGTTTGCTTACATGTGGTTTCATTTTTTTCACTTGCTGTTTTTGCACAAGTTTTAATACTGAATGGATCTTTTTTCTTTTTTTTTTTGTCCTTTACCTGTTCCTCCTATCTGAAACACCAATGTAAATGTTGCTTGGGTCACCTGGAGTGCTGAGAAATCTGCTTCTCTTTGGCTGTGTGTTTTTAAAACTTCTGGTTTGAATGCTTGCATCTGAGAAAGCAAGCCAAGTCTTAACCCACAGGAGGGAGAGACATCTTCCCTTGTGTTTGTGTTTTTGAGAAGTTCCTTGACTTTGAGGTGTTAGAAGTCAGCTTCCCTTTGTAAACTGCCTTAATTTTATTTCATTTTATTTTATTTTGTATCATTTTGGTTCTCTCCACATGAGTGCCAGGCGTGGCATGAGGGCTGAACCTTTCAATTTGTGTTAAAGCAGTCCTTCAACAAAATGTCTTTCATTTTGCATCTTAGATGTAGTCTGTTCTTGAAGCAGACCCATGAGGCATTGCTGTCCAGAAACTGGCCTTTCGGATGATCAACAAAGTATTTGTGATCAGAGGGAGAGGAGATGTGTGTCACTCTGTGTTTGGAAACAATGCACTTCAGCCTGTTTCTGAAGCCCAGTCTGTTATGCCTGGCTGCGTGAGTCCTCCCGACGTGTCTCCCAGTCCTTTGCAAACTGGTACCCGTGGAACCATCCCTGTCGTGTTTTACAGCAATAAAGAATCGCCAGTAGAGTGGTAGTACTGGGCAAGCGAGTGCCGGGCTGTGTCCCTCCTGCACTAGTCGCTCAGGTCGTCGGTCCGAGCCTCCACATTTGATCAGGATGTCACTGCAACCCTGTCACACACGTATTTAGCTTTTCTTTCTATGTGGTGTTGAAGTTGAGTTTCTACATGAATAGTATAAATTATACTCCGAGTTTGATAAGAGACACTTGTAATGCAATATGTGAATAATAAATGGTGTTGACTTTTTTTCCTACTGTTTCACAGTTGGCCTTTGTAACTGCTATTGGCTCTGGAGTGTTTTCTACACAGAAATTGCAAGTCTGTAATTTAGCACGCAGATGGAAACGTGTTTTGTTTCCATCAGCCACAAACAATGCAGAAACAGCAGAATGACTGAGTTCAATTAGGACTTTTTTATTTCCAAGTCTTCAGATGAACAATCTGTATTTATATATTGTTCTTTATGAGCAGCTGTGGAAGCTTCCCGAATTATGCATGTTCTTTTTATACTGCCCTTGATGCTTTTAGCCTCTAGGTGGATATTGGGTATGTCCCCATGGGCCATTTGCAGCCCTGTGGCTGGTGAGTGTGAAGGGGAGGGAGAGGAGAAAGAGGGTTTAGGAGTTGAGAGCATGTCAGGGTGCTGAGCAGATGTTCTCCAGAGCCCAGGAAGTGGGTGCCTCATACCAGGGAGTTGGTGGTAGCTGAGTTTGCCCAAGTGTGTGCTTGCACATGCGTGTGGCGCCTCTGGTGCTTCCTCCTGTTGTCTGACACAAAAGGCTCCCTGTGGTGTCCCCCATCGAGCTTCTTGGCTTGGGAAGAGCAGGCTGGCCTCTTGTCACCCTGTGCTCAGTACAGGTGTATTGGAAAGCCTTAGGATATGGGGATGAGGTAGTCTTGGTACAGTATTATTTTCCCTTCTCTCTGCATGCCATGGGGACCTCTTTCATTCGTGTACTGGTGCTGAGAAAGGTAGAGCTCAAACTGGTCAAATGGAACAATGCAGTGTCTATTTATTTATTCCCCACCTTCCCAAAGCCAGGACCTTTAAGAGCTTGAGGTCACCCTAACCTAAGGCTCCTTGATTCTTCAGTGGAGAAAATAAGGAAGAAACATGGTTTTTGCTTTATAGATCTCCAGATGTTTTGGGATAAGGATCCAAAATATTTACTTGGGCTATTACAGTGCTAGACAACTGTCTTTTCTGATGTTGTTCCAGTAAGTGCCAATGCTGTTCATAATTGTTTTCCAGTGTCATTAAGAATTTGGTTTTTGTGCAAATTTCTGATCTGAACCTGAAATCAGGTGGTAATTTTAAGTTAGTTCCTACTTTGAAGGACAATGTTAATGAAAATGGATCCTCTTCACAACTTTGATGTATTGTAGATTATAATGAAAGATGTAAAATATTCAGGCTTTTTTCCTTTTTTGGACTTTGTATTTTACTGCATGTCTCTAATTTTTAATCAATAAAGAACAAATTGTCCATTGCCATGTGTTTGGTGTGTGGTTTATGTGTCATTGGGTCGGATGGTGCATGTTGGGAAGGGGTTTGTTTCAGGGGCGTCTGCTACGCCTGCAGCATTTCTGTTTTGGCTGGTGGAAGGTTTGAGAGCCCATGGGAAGACAGGGTGAGCATGTTCTATAGGAGTTGTGTGCAGAAATGGAGCCAGGATGGCACCTGGGGTTGTACCCTGAGGGCTTGCCTTCATTTGAAAGGTTTGCTGCAAGGTCTTTGTGCCCTGTGCAGCTGGAAATGTGCTTTCCCTGTCCAGGAATGCCTCAGGGTGACATAGCCTGGTATTAAAGTGGGATGATTTATACTCTGGAAAGCATTTGGAGCGTGAGCTGCACTCCCTCCTCTCCACCTCCACAATGCTTCCTCTTCCTGAATTTGAGGCTTCAGGGCAGATCTGATCCAGAGGTGTCCCTGAGGTCTCTCATTACATTTGTAATGCAGCCAGGACTTCCAGAAAACTCACTTGTGTGAGAGGTAGAGCCCAGGCATGTCCCCAGCTCTTGTCATCCGGGCAGCTCTTTAGCTGTAGCTCAGCAATTCCTCTCTAAGCACCAGTATCCCCTGCTGCAGCTTACTTGTGTGTCAGTGGTTGTGCCTTGGGTTGTGAGAGCAAAGAGGTACCTGAAGTGAAAGGTCTTGCCCAAGTGTGGTGAGACTGGTGGCACACTGTCAGCAAACCTCTTGCCATGGGATTGGAAATACTTCTGTGACCTGGCACTGGCCGCTACTGTGAAGATGGAGGAGACCACAAAGATGCCCTGAGGCCTGGAGCACCTCTCCTTTGAAGACAGGCTGAGAGAGCTGGGCTTGTTCAGCCTGGAGAAGAGAAGGATCCAGTGAGACCTTAGGGCAGCTTCCAGTGCCTAAAGGGGCCAACAAGAAAGCTGGAGAGGGACTTTTGACAAGGGCATGTACTGATAGGACAAGGGGGAATGGCTTTAAACTGACAGAGGGGAGATTTAGGTTAGATCTAAAGCAGAAGTTCTTCCCTGTGAGGGTGGTGAGGCCCTGGCACAGATTACCCAGAGAAACTGTGGCTGCCCCATCCCTGGCAGTGTTCAAGGCCAGGTTGGATGGGGCTTGGAGCAACCTGGTCTAGTGGAAGCTGTCACTGCCTGTGGCAGGGGGGTTGGAACAAGGTGAGCCTTGAGGTCCCTTCCAACCCAAACCATTCTGTGATTGTATCTCCCCCCAGCTGCTGAGTTTCCAGCTGGAGAGGAACTTCCCCTGGATGGTGTGTGCCTCTTGAAATTTGTTTCACTTAATGGGAATGCAGTGTGAGTACAAATCCCAACCCAGAGCGTTGCTTTGTCTTCATATTTGCATATCCATGACTGCCTATTGCTGCAGGGCTTATCTTGGGTTTAGGTATGGGATTCAGCCCCAGGGAAGCTTGTCTCTGCAGATACAGCTGCCAGGGTCAGGCACGGGAGAGATATTAAATGATTTGGTGGCATCCCATGCATGGCTTGCCTGTGGTTGTACAGGGAAGCTGCAGAAGCTGAAGGAAATGGAGACCCCTGTCACCTGGAACCACAGCCGACTGGTTGCTTTTCCTCATCTGCAGCTCTGCTTGTCCATTAGCATCACTCCCTTTATTCCCTTGGAAGTTTCCCAGCTCTTCATCGCGCTGGGCTGTTTCAGTCTCTCTGAACCTTGCTTTCCCGAGTGGAACTGCTGGGGACTGTCTCAGTGATTCAGCAAACGCAGTGCTCACAGCTGCTTTGGAGATGAGGTTTTTTTTTTTCCTGTCAATGACACCAGGCCCTGGAAGGCAGGCAGGTTCATGAAACAGGGGTCCTTCTGCTCCAGCCAGCACCCTATGCTTGTGGGTGGCACAGAGATGATTAATGTATTACATGGTGTACTTAGGACAGGTGAAACATCAGGCATTAACTCTGTCCTGACTTCACATATTTGTGGTGGCTGCCTACGACTTCAGGGCTTATCTTAGGTTTAAACATTAATTCCAGCCCTGTGGACAGTCTGTTCCAGCACTGTCCTGTTCCAGATACAGCTTCCAATGTCGGGCGTCGGGGAGATTTTGAAAGCAGTTGGTGATTTTGGGCCATTTCAGAAATGGCTGGTGCTGCTCACCTTGCTTCCATGCTTCACTCTGTCTTTCCACCAGTTTTGCCAGCTTTTTATGGTTCCCCATGAGCCTCATCACTGCAACACCAGCTGGATCTGTGCCATTGGCCCCAACCTGACAGAGGAAGAGCAGCTGAACCTCACCCTGCCCCGGGATGCGGATGGGGCATACGAGCAGTGCTCCATGTACTCGCCGGTGGACTGGGACCTCGACTCCATTGTGGCTTATGGCCTGAATGCCACAGAGAAGTGCAGCAGTGGCTGGGTGTACCCCTCAGCACAAGCACCGTCCCTGCTGACCGAGGTCTGTAATCACCTTTTGATGTGCCGGGAATGTGGAGGGGGTGAGAGAGTTGCCCTGTCCTGCAGTTCGGTCAAATCTGGTGCTGGGCTGAGATGAACATCGGGTGTATTTTGGGGACCTTGGCTCCACCACCCAGCCCCCTGTTGTGGTCCTGGAGTAGTTGCAGGCAAGCAGGCTGTGATATAGGTATCAGCAGAGCCACAGGCAGAGAGTAATCATTCTCTGCCTGTGGCTCATTACAGGGTGGAGAGAATAATCATTCCTGGTGGGACTTTCTGGGTCTCCTTGCTCCACATGCCTCTCTGCAGATAGAGGTAACCTTCCAACTTGTCCCTGTGCACAGCTTTGTGCTTCAGATGCTGGCCAGGGGAAGGAGGCAGAGCTCAGCGCTTAGTTTCTGCTCCCACGCAGGCTGGGGAGCTGTGATGGTGAGCAGCGGTGGGGTGCCTGCCTCAGGACCTCTGCATCATGATTCCAGCTCAGGCTGTTTGTTGCAAACAGCACGAGTTCCTCACTGCTCCTGGTGTGGAGGTACCAGGTTCAACACGGACAGGAAAGCTTGTGAAGCCACACATCTAACATGCAACAGGAGCTTCAGCAACAGTGCTCCAGTGAGCAGTGCTGAGCTTCTTCCTGTGCTTTCTGACCTCTCTTGTACTTCCTATACATGATCTCTCCTATGTGACTCTATAGATGCCCTCTGGGTCCTGGTGGTTGCAGAGCATCCCTCTGACAGAAACTGTTTGGCCCAGGAGTCAGTGCTGTACCCATCCCTTCTCCTCTGGGAGGGCAGGCACTCCAGGAGAAGAAGGAAGCTGCTGGGACTTCTGTCCCAGGTCCCACTTACGCAAAATTTGCCAACCAGGAGGCTCCCCTGGGGGAGCCTCGGCTGGAGGGGAGTCCTGCAAGTCCTGGTTCTTGGGAGAGGGGCACCACTGAGAGCCCCATGGGCTTGTCCCACCACTGACCTGTGTCCTATGGACATACAATGAGCACTCACATCCTTGGAGGGAGCATCAGAAAGCACCTGCAGCCTGTTGAGATCAAAGCATCTGTGTTTCCTTCCTCCAGTTTGACCTGGTGTGCGACAGGAAGGACCTGAATGACATCTCCCAGTCCATCTACATGCTGGGGATGTTCCTAGGATCCATGATCTTTGGGCCACTGAGTGACAGGTGAGGAAACACAGCCACAGCAAAGGTCCAGGGACTGTGTAGAGCCAGCATGCTGCTCTGAGCCTTTCTGGGCACTGCACCCTGTGTGTTTTGTCACTGCTCCTCACTCACAGGGACCCTGACCAAAGCCCTGAGGTCCTGTGAGGGCATGGCCACACAGGAGTTAGAAGGGAGAAAGGCACAGTGTGTGTGCAGGGTGCTTCACATCGCAACCCAGAGTCTAGTCTAAGTGAGCCCTATCACCAGTCACAGTGTAACCCATTGGGCTCTTCTTTATCTCCATGGGGCCTCTCCAGATATCGACTGTGTCTTCCCTCTTCCTCTCCAGGATGGGCCGCCGGACAGTCATTCTGATCTCCATGTTTCTCCAGGGCTTGTTTGGGGTAGCAATCGCCTTTGTACCCCATTTCGATGTGTACATGGCCTTCAGATGTGTCGTGGGGGCTTCAGTGGCAGGGATCACCATGACGATGCTGTCCTTGGGTGAGTAGGATGCTCATGCGCTGAGGCAGACAGATGTGGCCTCAAGACGTGATAGGAAAGCTCTGTAAAGAAATAAATATCATCATGTATGACTTGAAAAACACTGCTATGAGGACAGGTCTTTCTCTGCACTATATTTGGCACTTTGGCATCTCCTTAACCCTAAGTGAGAGCCATAGGGAGCATGTCTCCCATGCCAGTGCTCAGAGTGCGGCAAGGGGACAGTCTCCCAGTTCAGGAGGTCAGTGCAGCGAGAGAGCACAGTGGCTGTGGAACATGATGGGTTTGGGCCCCAGGCCTGCTTCAGTGAGCAGTTCTGTGGATATTAAGAGCAAAGAGGGGAAGTACTTGCGCTTCATGTCCTCCTGCCGAGGACCAGAACACCCTGATAATAAGGAGAGGTGGTGCATCTTACAAAGCAAA
This sequence comes from Pezoporus occidentalis, assembly GCF_034315485.1. Classification (NCBI taxonomy): domain Eukaryota; kingdom Metazoa; phylum Chordata; class Aves; order Psittaciformes; family Psittacidae; genus Pezoporus; species Pezoporus occidentalis. The sequence continues at coordinate 1,597,633 of NW_026914180.1, forward strand.
GGTGACTTGCATGTGTGACTAATGCCAGAGCTCTGACTGCTGGTCTCCTGTCCTTACCTTCATGGGAGCTCTTCTCCAAGGGAGGAGTTTACACAGGGAAAGTCATTTGCATGGATGACCCTGAACTTTTGTTCTTCTTCTCAGCTACAGAATGGGTCGGTGTTTCACACCGGCCAAAGGCAGTGCTTACTTCTCATTGTTGCTTCGCCATCGGTCAGATGATTTTGGCTGGCTTGAGTTACGGTATTCACAACTGGAGGCTGCTGCAGATTGCAGGATCTGCTCCTGTGTTTGCTCTTTTCTTCTACATCTGGTAAGCAGGAGCAGGGCAGAACTTCCTGAAGACATGAGAGCAGCAGGTGTGAAGGGTGGCAGTGAGGAGGTATCAGCTCAGGAGCAGGCTGGGTCTTCCCCATTAGAGTATAGGTGATGAAGGGACTTCTGCAGACCTCAGCACATCTCCTTGGAACACTGGACCTCTGAGAGCAGCAGCTGCTTTGCTGCAGGCCCTCAAATATGGCCTTTGAAGCCTAAAGGTAGAGTACGTAATGCTCATTGCTTGCAGGATGTGGTAACAGGGAGGTGGGCTGTGGGAAAACCCAGCAGGTCTCAGCAGCATCTCTGCATTTCATCCCCTTGGCAGGGTGCTCCCAGAATCCGCTCGGTGGCTGGTGATAAAAGGCAGGATAGAAGAAGCTAAGAAGGTCCTTCAGAAGGCAGCATCCATCAACAAGCGCACCCTCCCACCGGAGCTCCTGGAGCAGGTACCTGCAGGGGCTGCAGAGCTGCTTTCCTCTGCGCTTGTGTTTGTAGCAACCCTGGACACCCTTCCATGTTTATGCCGTGGACACCCTTCCATGGCCACTGGAGATGATTTGGGGATGGATGGGGGTGACTCCAGCTTCAGCTGCGCTGCACCAAGACAAGGCTGGGGAAGAGGCTCAGCTGCTGTTGGTGACGAGCACGAGGTCTCTGTTCAGTCTGTGGTTTCCCATGCACAAATGCCCGAAGGGGGTCACCTCCTTGCCCACCCCAAAGCCCTGCACTTCAGAGATGTTCGTGCCCAGGAACCTCTTGCTCACCAAAGCAGTGCACTGGGCACGCAGAGCACAGGCACAGGAGCCCAGCCCCAGTGAGCCTCCTGCCCTCCCAGAGCAGATCAGGGTCACAGGCGTGTCCCACTGGGGCTTTCCTTTGGCTGCAGATGGAGAGGAGCCCGCCAGGGGTTTCCTCTGCCTGCTCTGACTCTGCCTTTCTGCATCTGGCAGCTGAAGCCCGAGGCTCAGCCCAAGCCTGGAAGCACTCTGGATCTCTTTCGGAAGAAGCACCTGCGGAAGGTGACTTTAATCATGACCTGCACCTGGTAAGATGTGTCCTGGTCCCCTCTTCCCAAGCTTCTAGGGAAAGGAAAGCAGTGATTGAAGGTTACTGATAATTGCAATTTCTCCTTGTGGTTTTTTTGGGTGTTATTGGTGGTTTTTTCTGTTTCTGGCTATTCAAGATGCTGTGTTGTTTGTGGGAAAGGTTAGAGCCATTCCAGCTTTGGCAGTCCTGTGGTATTTTAGTTTTATGTCCCCTTGCAAATGCCATGGCTTAGTCAAAATGTCGTCATTGAACATCACTATTGTATTTGCTCATGGCCAATAGATATGCTCAGTGCCACCCTGCCTGGCTTTCAGGTTTGTGAGCAGCCTTGTCTACTACGGGCTGAGTCTGAACGTGACAAACTTTGGTCTGGACATCTACCTGACACAGCTTGCCTTTGGAGCAGTGGAAATCCCTGCCCGTGTTGGTTGTATCTTCACGCTGCAGTGGTTCGGGAGGAAGAAAACCCAGGCTGTTCTCCTGATACTGAGTGGCCTCATGTGTCTGGTCATCATTGGCATCCCTGAAGGTGAATGACCTCTTTCCACCTGAGAGGACAACCTCTGGGACAGGGTGGCACAGAGCTCCAGTCCTTTCCTTGCTGGTGCAGGTCCTGTCCTCCCAACCAGACTGACTCACCTCTCTCAGGGTTTGAGCTGTCTCTGGTGCCACGGCCACAAGTGACTTGGTTCACTCACCAGAGCCCACTGTGGTCAGCAAACTTTTACTGACAATTGTGACAGGAGAAGGCAGAGCTGGGGCCAGTAGACCCCTTATTAGCACAGTTGTCCGCTGGGAAAATGAACATGTGGGGAGGTGAGCTGATGGATGCAAAGTGAGCTGAAGGTGGCATAGGCCAGAGCTGCTCCTCAGACCATGCTCAGGTTTTGTCAGAGGTGATGGCTCTCTACAAGTGATGCAGTTGTTGCCACACATTTCCAAATCTCCAGCCCTGAGTGGTGCTGGGACCTCCATCATCCCACAGCAGCGTTCTCTCCTCCTCCCTTCAGACCAGCCCGTGGTGACCACCGTCCTGGCCACCATCGGCAAGTTTACAGCCACGGCCTCCTTCTCCACTTCCTACATCTACTCCGCAGAGCTCTTCCCCACGGTCATCAGGTGAGGTCTCCCCATGCACCAGAGCTTCCCCCTGCCATGGCTGGTGGCAGTGCCCACTTGTCTCCATGGCTGCACTCAGCCCATGGTGCCCCCTGCCCGCCCCCCGCACTGCCCCTCGCTCCCCAGGCAGACTGGTGTGGGGCTGTGCTCGATGTCGGCGCGGCTGGCAGGGATCATGGCACCCTTGATGCTGCTGATGGAGCGGTACCACCGGGCCATCCCCATGGCCGTCTTTGGCAGTGTCACTGTGGTGGTGGGGCTGCTCTGCTTCCTGCTGCCCGAGACCCGCGGCACTGACCTGGCGGATGACACAAGGGATGGCTGCCCCCCAGCCCAGGTGAGGACCCGGTGGTGCCGGTGCTGCCTTTTGGGCAAGGATGTGGGGCACCAGTGCTGTGGGTTTCTTTGAGGCTTACAGTGGTGGGAGGGCAGAGAGTGGGGCTGCCCCACTGTGGAGAGAGGGATGGGGGCCCTATAACCCTGCCCATGATGGTCACCCCTTCATCCCTGTCCATGGGGTGGAAAGACTCCAGGAATGGCTGGTTTTTCGCTTGCCTCCCTCTGCCCTCTCCAGGGAAGGGTTTGGTGCCTTATAGCCATGTTCTCTGGCTTTTGTACTCCCGTATCTCCCAGCCTCCCTTCCCCATGGGACTGAGTGGAATTGCATCCCAATACTTTTGCTATACTGCTGGGAGAAGGGTGCCAACAGGGGCACAGAGCCTGTGGTCAGTGGGAAGCCAGGTTGCTAAGGGCTGCGTGTCTCAGAGAAGGCTGCCATCAGCTCAGAATGGGTCTTTCTTTGCTTTTAAACTCTTTTCCCTTTCATTAGGTCTGTGAAAATGCCAACAGCAGCTCTGAAAATGGGCATGTGAAAGGAAAAGGTGGTGGCCAAGACAATGAGCACACAAAGAGCACTCAGTTCTAGCTGGGCCTGCAAGCGGCTCTGGCTGAAGGCAACTAGTGCTGTGCCAGCACCGGGGACAGGCAGGGTCTCCGTTTGCAGGACACCACCACCTCTCAAGTGATCACTGCCAATTCTTGTCTTTCCTTTCCTTTTTGCTTTCTTGCCTCTCCCCCTATGGCTTGTTCTCAGGCACTGTGTGCTCTCTGGTGTTCTACAGTGCTGTTGCTGGAGAAAATCTGATGCTTTTCATGTAAGGGTGTGTGGGTTTTGTCTAGGATAGAGTTTGTTTTCTTCATAGTATCTGGTATGGGGCTGTGATTTGGATCTGTGCTGGATAACGCAGGGATGTGTTTGTTACTGCTGAGCAGTGCTTGCACAGAGCCAAGGCCTTTCCTGCTCCTCACCCCACCAGTGAGCAGGCTGGAGGTGCACAAGGGGTTGGGAGGGGACACAGCTGGGACAGCTGTGGCCATGGTTATGTCAGTGCCACAGCAGGTACATGTCTGAAGGGAATGTAGCCCAAGGATAGGTCCATGCTGGAGAAGGTACACATTGAAGCATCTCTGGCTGTGGGTAAGTCCATGCTGCAGCAGGCACACCTTTAAGCATTTGTGGCTGTGCATGAGGTCATGTTGGAGCACATCAAAGTATGGGACATGGATAATCCAATGGCAGGGAGGGACTGTAGCCATGGGTAGGCCATGCTGCAGCAGGTATCTCTCTGAAGGCACTTTAGCCATGCTGGAGCAGGTGAACCTCAAAATGACTGTAGCTGTGGATAAGTCTATGCCACAGCAGGAATACCTCTGGAGAAACTGTGCCTCATTGATATAGCTTCAGTTGGAGCAGGTACACCCCTAAGGGACTGTGGTCTATGGATAAGTCACAGCTGCATCAGGGGCGAGGAAAGGAATTCATTGCAATATTATGGTGTGGTCCAAAGGGTCCAGGGTGGGGATTGTAATGGAATTACATCTAAACTGTTGTAGCCCCATATTTGAGATGTGCGTTATAGGAATTACTGTAGCAGAAACCACCTGAACCTTCCATGAAGCAGTGCATGTGTGGCAGTGACCTGAACCTGGGCTGTCTTTGGTGCCTAGTAACTCCATTCAACACACCACTTCTCCTGTCCTTATGAGTGACCACCATAACAGATGGAGCCCAAAGTCATGGACTGCATGAACTCAATGGACCTTTTGTGGACATTTCTGGACATTTTATGAGGGTGGTCACCATCAGGCATGTGTTCTCCCAAGTAATCATTAGGTGTGATGGAGCCCTGCTCTCCTGGGAATGGCTGAACACCCGCCTGATGATGGGAAGTGGTGAATGAATTCCTTGTTTTGCTTTTCTTGTCTTCACAGCTTTTGCTTTACTATTAAACTGTCTGTGTCTCAACCCATGAGTTTTCTCACTTCTGTTATTCTGATTCTTTTCCCCATCCCACCAGAGGGGAGTGAGCGAGTGGCTGTGTGAGGCTGAGTTGCCAGCTGGGGTTAAACCGTGACAAAGGGCAAAAAGAAAGCAAATGGGGTAGAGGCATCATTGTCTCTTCCTTTTTCCTGTCCTGTCTTCAAGAATGTGAGGCTCTGATCCTTGTCCAAGTGAGACACCTGCTCGGGGACTGAAAAGACTTGCAGCAGGGTACTGTGCTCACAGAGGAGAAAGCCAGAGCAGATACAACACTGAAAACAATCTCACACTTGCAAGAGGGAGTGATTTCTCTTCAGTGTCTAGCATTTTGCCCAAGGGCACTGTTTCCTTGGAGAAGGCTGTGGGCTGCTTCCTTCTGGTTTTTATAGAAAATAAGGCATTCAGGGTAAAGGCTGCGGGAAGATGTCCTGGGTTCAGCAGTAGCAGTCATTTTTTTCTCCTTCTTAGTAGCTGGTGAAGTGCTGTGTTTTTGACTCTCAGCCTGAGAACAGTGCTGACAACACTGATGTTTTTAGTTGCTGCTCAGTAATGTTTACTCTGACCAAGGACTTTGTGAGTCTCATGCTCTGCCAGGGAAGAGGGGAAGCCAGAAGGAAGCAGAGACAGGACACCTGACCCAAACTAGCCAAAGAGGTATTCCATATCACAGCACATCATGCCCAGGATGTAAAACTGGGGGCAGTTACCCAGAAGGGCTAGTTCACTGCTCAGTGGAGAGGGGTATCGGTCAGCGGGTGGTGAGCGGTTGTATTCTCTTCCCTTGTCATTATTTGTGTTGGTGGTAGCAGTAGTGATTTGTGTTATACCTTAGTTACTGGGCTGTACTGATCTCAACCCATGGGAGTTACATTCTTTTGATTCCCCATCCCTCCAAGAATGGGGGGAGGAAAGGGGGGAGTGAGTGAGAGGCTGCATGGTTCTGAATTACTGGCTGGGCTTAAACCACGACAGAAGAGATTGGAGCAAAATGCTCCAAGATATTGAGTGAACCACAACTCCTTTGGGGAGGTCTGCTCTGATGCTGTTTCAGCCAGCTTCATAAATAAAGGTGTCCAATCACATCTGAGGTACTTCTGCTTCCACCTCATTTGTGCCACCAGCAGAAGGAAGATCCATTTCATCTTCTCTTTTTAGACCACTTCACCTGATCAGTTTGAAGACCACTTTTGGCTGAGGAGTACCTGAATAGTACAAAACACATGACTGTTTTGACTTACGACTGTTTTGACCTGCTCAGCAGAAATGGGAGGTTGTTCAATGGTTTTACCTTGTCTTATTGTTGCTGCTACCTGGCCCACACATGGTCTTGCACTGTAATAAATAGTGCTCACAACAGAGTTGATCTAGGTGTGGTGGCATAGCATGTGAGAATGCAAACACAATTTTGCATACATACAATGGGATGTTTTGGGCTTTTATCATGTTGAGGTTATGGACAAAGGGTAAAAAGTGCCTTAGGTGACCTGAAAGGATAACTAAGGGAAAGAGGGCGACTCTATAGCCCAGGGGAGGGAGACAAAAGGTTGAAGAGAAGGTGAGGACAAAAGAGGGTAACAAGATTTAACTGGGAAATTCAGATGCAAGACCTTACTGAAGTGGCTTACCAAGCCACGACTAGAGAGCCAGTTGTGGGAAGGTGCTGAAGTGGTGAGCAAATGCCAGGGGCACTGTGAAGGGTTTGCTAAAGCATATCAGTAAATATCCAAGTCTTCTTCAGGCCCTCCTATATCATACATAGGAGTGAGGCCCTGCTCCTGCATTTACACCCTCACTGATATTTGTCTGTGTTCAGGTCATAACTTCTCGACCTCCTTGGAGGAGACCCAGGTTCTATGATTCTATGTATCACAACATCCCCCACTGATGAAGAAGCTGGTCAGGTGGGGCCAGAGGTATTTAGTGACATTTTAAGGCATGGAGGGGCAGCAGAGCCTGGCCTGGGCTGGCCTGGCCCTGTTCCCTGAGGTGAGGACCTATGGAGTGAAAGAGCTCTTCCTGTTGCCAGAGGAACCCCACGGGGACCACTGAGACAATCAGCGCATCCTTGGTGACAGTGACATCAATAAACCATGCTGCAACCCTAATTTCTGGATGTCAGATAATGTCCTGGACCTTGCATCTTGACTGGAGGACATCATTGTCCTCTTATTCCTCATGCTCAAGAGCAAAGCTTGCAGGAAGCGATCCAGCAGCGAATGGTTGAGGAGGTGAGGAGAAGCAGCATTAATGCTCATTTCTTGACTCTGCAATGAATCATGGACTTGTAGAGTCATGGAATCATTCAGGTTGGAAAAGACCTTTAAGATCATTGGGTCCAGCCATTAACCTAACATGCCCAAGTCCAGCATTAGACCCTGTCCCTAAGTGCCCCATCTACATGTCTTTTAAATACCTTCATGGATGGTGACTTCACCACCACCCTGGGAAGCCTGTTCCAGTGCTTGACAACACTTTCGTTTAAGGAATTTTTCCTTATATCCAATCTGACTTTCCCTGGCACAACCAGGGGCTGTTTGCTCTTGTCCTATCACTTGTTACTGACACCCAACTTGCTACAACCACCTTTCAGGCAGTTGTAGAGAGTGACAAAGTCTCCTCTGAGACTCCTTTTCTCCAGGCTAAACAACCCCAGTTCCCTCAGCTCCCCTTATAAGACTTGTGTTCCAGACCTTTCACCAGCTTCTTTGCCCTTCAGCACCAAAGCCCAGATCCTACAAATGCCCTGCCCTATCTACAGCCACAGACAGGTATTATGTAACATTGGAGAGATTTTGTGCACCGCAGACAAAACACAAAATGAGTATCATCACCTCCAAGCATGCTTGGCCTGCACTTGGGACTCCCCAGCCTTCAAACCACCATTTACTATAGCACAAAGCAGTCAGAAACAAAAAGGTGCTACAAACCTGAGTGACCAGCCTTCTTCTTTGACCAAGAGTAGTGCTGTGGTTTGAAGAGATAGCTGCATGAAAAGGTGCCAAATATATTCTCTGCTTGCAGACAAGTAAGGCAGGAGAGGAAGCCAAGCTTCTTTTGTGTGACACTGGATGACATGGTGGTGTAAACTACTGTGGGTGAATGGGTAGCAACCAACCAAGGTCACTGTTAAAGGCTGACCGTGACTGGGAAGAGTAGTCCAGATGTCCACTCAGTTTAACTGTGTCGTGGTTTAAACCCAGCTGGCAACTAAGAATTGCAGCGTACACCACACAATTTGGGAAGCTTCCACAGCTGCTGGTAGAGAAAAGCAATATAAATCATCCATCTGAAGACTTGGAAATAAAAAAGTCCTAATTGAACTCAGTCATTCTGCTCTGTTTCTGCATTGTTTGTGGCTGATGGAAACAAAACACGTTTCCATCTGCGTGCTAAATTACAGACTTGCAATTTCTGTGTAGAAAACACTCCAGAGCCAATAGCAGTTACAAAGGCCAACTGTGAAACAGTAGGAAAAAAAGTCAACACCATTTATTATTCACATATTGCATTACAAGTGTCTCTTATCAAACTCGGAGTATAATTTATACTATTCATGTAGAAACTCAACTTCAACACCACATAGAAAGAAAAGCTAAATACGTGTGTGACAGGGTTGCAGTGACATCCTGATCAAATGTGGAGGCTCGGACCGACGACCCGAGCGACTAGTGCAGGAGGGACACAGCCCGGCACTCGCTTGCCCAGTACTACCACTCTACTGGCGATTCTTTATTGCTGTAAAACACGACAGGGATGGTTCCACGGGTACCAGTTTGCAAAGGACTGGGAGACACATCGGGAGGACTCACGCAGCCAGGCATAACAGACTGGGCTTCAGAAACAGGCTGAAGTGCATTGTTTCCAAACACAGAGTGACACACATCTCCTCTCCCTCTGATCACAAATACTTTGTTGATCATCTGAAAGGCCAGTTTCTGGACAGCAATGCCTCATAGGTCTGCTTCGAGAAAGATTGGATTAGACAAGACCTTTAGTATGTGCCTGTCCATTCATCACTTGCTCTCCGAGAACTTGTAGTTGTTCTTCTCCAAGTCTGCTCCAGCCTTGGTGGTGTCTGTCTTGGACAAAGTTTCCAGACTCCTGTTACTGAAGACAAGAAGGAGAGAGGAAGAGATGATGTGGTTTCCATCCTGGTTTCTGACCTATTTCCTTTGCCTTAAATGTGCACCTCTGGCCTTACAGTCAGAGCTCCAAGTACCCACCTCATCTGGGGAGTTGCCCCCTTGATATCCTCCAGCCCCATGTCATCCGCCAGGTCAGTGCCACGGGTCTCTGGCAGCAGGAAGCAGAGCAGCCCCACCACCACGGAGACACTGCCGAAGACGGCCATGGGGATGGCCTGGTGGTACTGCTTCAGCAGCAGCATCAAGGGCGCCATGATCCCCGATAGCCGTGCCGACATCGAGCACAGCCCCACACCGGTCTGCCTGGGGAGCGAGGGGCAGTGCAAGGGGAGGGCAGGGGGCACCATGGGCTCAGCCATGGGAACAAGTGGGCACTGCCACCAGCCATGGCAGGGGGAGGCTCTGGTGCATGGGGAAACCTCACCTGATGACCGTGGGGAAGAGCTCTGCGGAGTAGACATAAGAGGTGGAGAAGGCGGCTGTGGCTGTAAGCTTGCCGATGGTGGCCAGGACGGTGGTCACCACGGGCTGGTCTGAAGGGAGGAGGAGAGACCTACATTGTGATCTCCATGGATAAGGTTTGGTTGGGAAGAAAATTCTCTGCAGTGGGATTTATTAGGGCAGCCCTTTCTAATGGGCTTACCAAGCAAATCTACCACCTAACCCATTGAAAATCATTCCTAGCACACCCTTATCTGGAAAGTACCATTTGCACAACTGACAAAGAGAATCCTGACAATGGGAATTTTCTAAATCTGCAACTGAATTAAGCCACTGAGCGACTACAGGTCTTCAGGGAGTGCTCAGTTGGAAATATCACATTCATGAGATTTAAAGCATAATACAGCCCCTCTCTTTCCTTCAGCATTATTCACAGCGCTAGCACAGCAACAAGGGTGAGGGTATAGAATGTGGCAATGTGTAGGCAGAAACAGGTAAGGGTGAGGGGGGCATTTGCTTTCATCTTTGTCTAAAGAAGGGAGACATGGTGGCTTTTAAAACTCCTCCTCTGCTACAGCCTCCTGAGAGGAAGTGGTAGTGTCTATAGTGGTTGGCGGTGTATAATGGACGCTGCCTGCCAAGGGCCAGGAGCTGTGGAAGGACTAGGCATAGCTCTGAAGGAAGAGAAAGCCATGCAGAGAGGAAGCCAGCACACTGGGGGCTCAGCCCCTGTTAGTGATTGTGGGTCTGTGGCCAGCCGGGCTGGGAAGATGGATCTGAACCAGGACAGAGCTGGCTGGGGCTCTGCCTGGCTGTGCTCTTGGGAAGTGAAGAAGTTGTTCACCTTCAGGGATGCCAGTGATGACGAGACACATCAGGCCAGACAGCAGCAGGAGAACGGCCTGGGTTTTGTTCCTCCCAAACCACTGCAGCAGGAAAATGCAGGAAACTCGAGCTGGTAACTCTACCCCTCCAAAGGCAAGCTGTGTCAGGTAGACGTTCAGACCAAAACCTGACACATTAAGGCTCAGCCCATAGTAGACAAGGCTGTCTGCAAACCTGAAATTAAAGTGGAATAGAACATGTAGCCAGGTGTATTTTCTAGGGGTTTATCCTCAGAAACAAGGGGGGTCAGACCATACATAATGCATTCAAACTCCCAGAAATCTCTGTCTTCTAGTCACCATCTGTGACAATTCTGTGGGACATAATTACATGAGATAAAACAATATAGATCCCCACATGGTCAGTAACTTTTACAATGCACCCACAACTTCTGTGGGGACAGAAAAATACCCCAAGTCCTAGGGGTAGCCAAAACCTCCAGCCTTTCTCACAAAACCCACAGAATTGTGAACAATCAGCTTCTCCCCATGCCAGACGAGGTAGATCTGGTTCAGTATGGGGAGACAGAAAGACGGCAGATGAACACAAAGTCATAAATGTGACCCCAAAAATCAAATGAAGTGAATTTACAGTTCTTGTCAACCCTTAATCTCTTTTTCCCTTAGAAGCTTGGGAAGAGAGGACCAGGACACATCTTACCAGGTGCAGGTCATGATTAAAGTCACCTTCCGCAGGTGCTTCTTCCGAAAGAGATCCAGAGTGCTTCCAGGCTTGGGCTGAGCCTCGGGCTTCAGCTGCCAGATGCAGAAAGGCAGAGTCAGAGCAGGCAAAGGAAACCCCTGGCGGGCTCCTCTCCATCTGCAGCCAAAGGAAAGCCCCAGTGGGACACGCCTGTGACCCTGATCTGCTCTGGGAGGGCAGGAGGCTCACTGGGGCTGGGCTCCTGTGCCTGTGCTCTGCGTGCCCAGTGCACTGCTTTGGTGAGCAAGAGGTTCCTGGGCACGAACATCTCCGAAGTGCAGGGCTTTGGGGTGGGCAAGGAGGTGACCCCCTTCGGGCATTTGTGCATGGGAAACCACAGACTGAACAGAGACCTCGTGCTCGTCACCAACAGCAGCTGAGCCTCTTCCCCAGCCTTGTGTTGGTGCAGCGCAGCTGAAGCTGGAGTCACCCCCATCCATCCCCAAATCACCTCCAGTGGCCATGGAAGGGTGTCCACGGCATAAACATGGAAGGGTGTCCAGGGCTGCTACAAACACAAGCGCAGAGGAAAGCAGCTCTGCAGCCCCTGCAGGTACCTGCTCCAGGAGCTCCGGTGGGAGGGTGCGCTTGTTGATGGATGCTGCCTTCTGAAGGACCTTCTTAGCTTCTTCTATCCTGCCTTTTATCACCAGCCACCGAGCGGATTCTGGGAGCACCCTGCCAAGGGGATGAAATGCAGAGATGCTGCTGAGACCTGCTGGGTTTTCCCACAGCCCACCTCCCTGTTACCACATCCTGCAAGAAATGGGCATTACATGTGATGGATAGGGTCTAAACACCTTCTTGTGTCAGGTTTTCCAGGCCTACCTACATTTTGGCCCAAAATGCCATATTTGAAGACCTGAATCAAAGCAATGTTCCAAGGAGATGTGCTGAGGTCTGCAGAAGTCCCTTCATCACCTGTACTCTAATGGGGAAGACCCAGCCTGCTCCTGAGCTGATACCTCCTCACTGCCACCCTTCACACCTGCTGCTCTCATGTCTTCAGGAAGTTCTGCCCTGCTCCTGCTTACCAGATGTAGAAGAAAAGAGCAAACACAGGAGCAGATCCTGCAATCTGCAGCAGCCTCCAGTTGCGAATACCATAACCCAAGCCAGGGACAATCATCTGACCGATGGCGAAGCAGCAGTGAGTAATAAGCACTGCTTTTGACCGATGGGAGACACCGACCCATTCTGTAGCTGAGAAGAAGAACAAAAGCTTAGGGTCACCCTTTTCAAAACGTGAAGCACTCTCTTTTGTTATTGCATCTTGCGAGGCCACGTCTTTCTGCCTCAGGGCAAGAGCACCCTACTCACCCAGCGCCAAGGCAATAATCATAATTCCTGCCTCCACAGCTCCCACGACACATCTGAAGGCCATGTACACATAGAAATGAGGCACAAAGGCAGTTCCTACACCAAACAAGCCACGGATGAGCATGCAGATCAGAAATACAGGCTGACGGCCTATTCTGTGGAAGAAGAGGGGAGAGACAGTTGGCATCTAGAGAGATCCCATGGGGATGTGTGGAATACAAAGTTATTTAAGAACCATTTGCACCAGAGGAGATTTGACATCCATGTGAGCAAAACTCCTTTTATGTTCCCAGACATAACTGGCAAAAAAAAAAAACGGACATCTCTACTTTAGAACCACCGCAGTGCTAGCAAAGGCAAAGGTAATGATGTAAAAGGAACCAGCCCTTGAAGGACCCCCAAGTCCTCTCTCTTGAGAACTGAAATGGACTGTGTTGTTGGTTCCCCTATGAGGCACCCTGCACACATGCTGTGCCTTTCTCCCTTCCATGTCCCCTGTGTGTCCATGCCCTCTAAGGAGCTGAGAACTTTGGTCCAGGTCACCATAAGCTGAGCAGAGCAACAGGAAAGAGAGAAACATAGTCTGGTTGACATAGGTGTATGTGGGTCCAACTCTGTGCCAGAATTCAGGTTTCTGGGGTTCCTGGAGACACTCTTGGGTAGCTAAGACACCTGTTGGGGCTAGAAGTGTGATTCCTGAGGGATTCCCTCATAAGGCTGTATCTGCTTCCTTCCCTTTTCAGCCCTCAGACATCTACAGACATATCAGGTGGCCGCAGACACCCTTGCTCAGGCAAGGTGGGAGTAGTTCATGCTCAAGTGCATGGACATCCTGAACAGTTAACTGGCCTGTCCCTGGGTGCCAGGCAATAACTCTGAGAAGGTGTCTGTGTTTCCTTACCTGTCACTCAGTGGCCCGAAGATGATGGATCCTAGGAGAAGCCCCAGCATGTAGATGGACTGGGAGATGTCATTCAGGTCCTTCCTGTCACACACCAGGTCAAACTGGAGGAAGAAAACACAGCAGCTTTTGCTCTTGACAAATTCCAGCTGCTTTCTGAGGGTTGGCAGCCCTTCAGGTCCATGGTGGATCCAGGAGGTGGGTGCCTGAGCTCTTGCTCCAGCCCTTGGGAGCAGAGAACCCACCGACAAAGACATAAACCTCCATGGTGTTTACATAGAACACAGACCAGTGGTGGGACAAGCGTATGAGGTTCTCAGCCTGCCTCTTCATTGTGGTGCACATCTCTCGTGTGCTGGGACCTGTAGGACTCCCCTCCAGCCTGGGAATCCTCAAGGGATCTTCCTGGTTGGCAAGTTTTGCTTAAAGTATGACCTTGGGGCAAGAGTCCTGGTAGCTTTCCATCTGGCTGCTAAGGCAGGGCAGGGTGGAAGGAGGAGTGAGGGCAGTGTTGTTTTCTCTCATAAGGGAGGACTGGTGCAGGAGTGGGAAGGGATGCAACAGCTGCTGAGAAGCCTCTGAGAAGCTGGATGTGAAATGGCCACAGTGCTCCAGGGACCCCAAGGAGACTTTGTAAATGCCAGAGGCTGGCCTCTCTCCTCTGGTTTCAGCTCAGGAGAAGGAACTCGTGAGGAAATCCTGGAGCTGGGCATGAGGAAAGAAGGGAGGGAGGGAGATGAGGGAAGGTGAGACAGGAACAGATGTCCAGAGAGGGAAGAGTTGGGGATGTTGACAGACAGATCCTTTGCTCAACTGTCTGGTCTATGGAATGTCTTGTAACAGCCCTCAGTGTCTCTGAAGGCCCCAGAAATATCAATGACAAGCCCTTGGAAGGCAAATATCTTCCATGGAAAAGGTGATGTAACCAGGTCATGAAGTAAGGGAAATTGTGGCAGGGAGACTCAGAATGTCACTCCAGGCAAGATACATCATGGGTTCAAGGGCCCGGTTACTGGAAAGGGGAGGGATGGTGGGCAGAGCATGCGTTAGACTCACACCCCCATGACCTCTGCCTAAGGTCCCCCTGTGCATCTACATCATGGTCCTTCTGCAACGACCTCCCAGTTATTAAAGCTGCAGTCTGTGTGATAGAGCCAAGGTCCCCCAGTGCCTGGTGTAAATCTCAGTCTGACTGCACCATAGCTGGCATTGGCTTACCAAACTACAGGACAATATATGCCCACCCTTTCCCTTCCACATCCCCGGCACATCAAAAGGTGATTACAGACCTCGGTCAGCAGGGACGGTGCTTGTGCTGAGGGGTACACCCAGCCACTGCTGCACTTCTCTGTGGCATTCAGGCCATAAGCCACAATGGAGTCGAGGTCCCAGTCCACCGGCGAGTACATGGAGCACTGCTCGTATGCCCCATCCGCATCCCGGGGCAGGGTGAGGTTCAGCTGCTCTTCCTCTGTCAGGTTGGGGCCAATGGCACGGATCCAGCTGGTGTTGCAGTGATGAGGCTCATCCAGAACCATGAACACTTGGCCAATCATTTGGAAAGGATTAAGAAGTAGGGCGATGGAGATGAGTAGTACCAGAAATTTCTGATACAGCCCAAACTCCCCCAGAGCACTTATGAAGTCTCCAGACTCAGTCATGGTGACTACATCTGTGGACAGGCTGCACTAGGGCACATTGCTTAAATAGGCAAATATTAATGTTTAAACTATGGAAGCACTAAACCCCTAATCAGGTGTGATAAATTTAGCACTTGTATCAACACATTTATCTGCTAAGATGGTACACTGCAGTCTTCCTGGGTGTACTTTGTCACCAGCCCTTCCCTCCCTGTTCTTGATGTTAGAACAAAGGTACCAGAGCATTGCCAGTCTTGCGAGCAGCACGGGGACAGCTTGTCTTACCCCAGCTCAGACTGTCTTCCCAGGCCTCCTAAAAGCAACTGTGATGCAGTGCAAGGCTTTTTCCTGAGATGTGGAGTTGTGACTCTGCAAGCGAGGGCTGATTTTCCTAAGTGTGGTAAAGCAAACGGAGTAAATTTGCTGCTCTCATTAATGGCATAATGGATACATAGCCCATTCTGGAGACTGTAGGAATACGAAGCAGAAAAGCACTTCTCTGGGCCAGGAAATACCGCTGGTACTCAAGCAGACTTCATCTTGACAGCTGTGTCCCAAGATGTCAGTTTTAATTTGCCCTATGTAGAAACTTTGGTTAGTCTTAAAACTGGACCTAAACTACCGTGTTTTGAGGAGAATCCTAAAATAGGTTTGGCTTAGAGAGTACCCTTAAGAAAAGCAAAGCACGTTATGCACACAGACATACAAGAGCACACAGGATTTGGGGATAAGAAATGACACCAGCTTGGCTTTGTTCAAGGTTCTGATGTCACTTGAAAAGCAGATTGACCTGATTTCTGCTGCACATCTGAGCTGCTGCCTGGACAGCCTCCCAGAGTGGTTTGAGTCTTTATTCATGGAAACTGGAAAGCCAGATTGTTCTCAGTGTATGAAATTCCGTGTGCGATTTGTCAAAGGTGTCCTGACTGCTTTCACCAGAGCTATAAGGACACTGTTCTGCTCACTTCGTGTCTTCTCTCAATTTTTTTGCCCTTCAGTCTCAGCACAGATAGTATGTCTGAGCCTGCAGCAAAGTTACCGAAGGATCACACAAGTCTGGGTTGGTGTTTCATGAATGGGTATGGTAATGGTGTGCTCATCAAAGTGCAGAGAGGGGTATAAGATAGGATCTTAAAACATTACTCCCTAACCTGTGGTGGGAGAGGGAGGTCATGCTGATTAATGTCATTGGGAGTAAAGGAAGAAAGGAGTAAAGTTTACTTGAAGTTGTGCAAATGCACACCAGTGATGTGCACATGTCATGTGTTTGCATCACATAACTAAACATATCACTGGGCTCTGGATCCACATCCTTGGATGAGAGAACTTGCTATTATTCAGAGGCATGCCTTGAATAACAAGTTGAGCTAAACAACCTCCAGAGGTTCCATTTACCCTAAAACCACCTCTGACCATGTTGTGGGATGACTTGGCCAAGGAGATCCACTGTGGCAGAAACATTTTGGCCCTGTCCTGATGAACAGGGAGTAGGTGCCCTTTCCATCAGCGTGCAACAAAGCTGAAGTCTTCCAGCTTACCCCATTGCATATGGCTCATGTTTTTCCCCTCCCACTCCTCAGTCACTGTCATGTCCTGTGGAAAAGACGTCAGATTCTGGCTGCAAAAACTCCCAGGTGGTGACCCAGACATGACTGCAGCCTCATGCGAAAATGCAGATGTGACTTCTTGAGGGTGTTATTCCTGATGTTAGCAGACAGACTCTTCTGAAGCCTTGGGAAAGCTTCAGTTGTTTGTAAACTCTGTCACCCTAAGATGACATTTCTTCTAAAAAGACATTGTTCTTATGACTGTCTTCATCATCTGGGCCTGAGTGGGTCAATCCTGCATGGTGGAGCTATCTATTTAGAGAGCAGACTTTGGCCTCTTCAGGAACCTGCTTAGAAAGGTTCCATGGGATATAGCCCTAGAGGGCAGGGGGGCCGGCCCAAGTCTGTTGGTTGATATTCAAGGATCACCTACTACAAGCTCAGGAGTGTTGCATCGCAACTAGAAGGAAGTGCAGCAGGAGGGCCTGGAGACCTCCTTGGATGGATAAGGAGCTGCTGAGGAAACTTCAAGGGAAAAAAGAGGCTTATAATAAGTGGAAGCAAGGACAGGTGCCCTGGGAAGAATACAGGGGCATTGTCCAGGAAGCTAGGGACCAGGTTAGGAAAGCTAAGGCCCAGTTAGAATTAAACTTGGCTAGGGATGTTAAGGATAACAGGAAGGGATTCTATAGGTACACTGCAAATAAAAGACAGACTAAGAGCAACATGGGCCCTCTCTGGAAGCTATTGGGAGAACTGGCTACCCTGGATTTGGAGAAGGCTGAGGTTCTGAATGACTTCTTTGCCTCAGTCTTCACTGGCAAAGGCTCTGACCACACCACCCAGGTCTTGGAAGGCAGATGCAGGGACTGTGAGAATGAAGACCTCGGGCCCACTGTAGGAGAGGATCTGGTTAGAGACCATCTTAGGAACTTGAACATTCCCAAGTTCATGGGTCCTGATGAAATCCATCCGCGGGTCCTGAAGGAGCTGGCAAATGAAGTTGCTAAGCCGCTGGCCATCATGTTTGAGAAATCATGGTAGTCAGGTGAAGTTCCTGACAACTGGAAAAAGGGAAATATAACCCCCATTTTCAAGAAGGGGAAAATGGATGACCCAGGGAATTACAGACCAGTCACTCTCACCTCTGGGCCTGGCAAAATCTTATAGCGGATTCTCCTGGAAGGCATGCTAAGGCACATGAAAATCAACAAGGTGCTTGGTGACAGCCAGCATGGCTTCACTAAGGGGAAATCCTGCCTGACCAATTTGGTGGCCTTCTATGATGGGCTACAGAACTGATGGACGGGGTAGAGCAGTTGATGGCATCTACCTGGACTTGTGCAAAGCGTTCGACACTGTCCCACACGACATCCTTGTCTCTAAATTGGAGAGACATCAATTTGATGGATGGACCACTGGGTGGATAAAGAACTGGCTGGATGGCCGCACGCAAAGAGTTGTGGTCAATGGCTCAATGTCCAGCTGGAGACCAGTAACGAGTGGTGTCCCTCAGGGATTGGTGTTGGGACCGGTCTTGCTCAACATCTTCGTCGCTGACATGGACAGTGGGATTGAGTGCGCCCTCAGCAAGTTTGCCGATGACACCAAGCTGTGTGGTTCGGTTGATACCCTGGAGAGAAGGAATGCCATCCAGAGGGACCTTGACATACTTGTGAGGTGGGCTGATGAAGTTTAACCATGCCAAGTGCAAGGTCCTACACCTGGATCAAAGCAATCCCAGGCACAGCTGCAGGTTGGGCAAAGAAGAGATTCAGAGCAGCCCTGAGGAGAAGGACTTGGGGGTGTTGGTTGATGAGAAAATGAACATGAGCCGGCTTCAGTGTGCGCTTGCAGCCCAGAAAGCCAATTGTATCCTGCGCTGCATCAAAAGAAGCGTGACCAGCAGGTCGAAGGAGGTGATCCTGCCCCTCTACTCTGCTCTTCTGAGACCTCATTTGGAGTATTGTGTGCAGTTCTGGTGCTCTCAACATAAAAAGGACATGGAACTGTTGGAACAAGTCCAGAGAAGGGCCACGAGGATGATCAGAGGACTGGAGCACCTCCTGTATGAAGATAGGCTGAGAAAGTTGGGGCTGTTCAGCCTGGAGAAGAGAAGGCTGCATGGAGACCTCATAGCAGCCTTCCAGTATCTGAAGGGGGCTTATAAGGATGCTGGAGAGGGACTCTTCATTAGAGACTGTAGTGATAGGACAAGGGGTAATGGGTTAAAACTTGAACAGGGGAAGTTTCGATTGGATATAAGGAGGAAATTCTTTCCTGTTAGGGTGGTGAGGTACTGGAATGGGTTGCCCAGGGAAGTTGTGAATGCTCCATCCCTGTCGGTGTTCAAGGCCAGGTTGGACAGAGCCTTGGGTGAGGTGTCCCTGCCCATGGCAGAGGGGTTGGAACTAGATGATCTTATGGTCCTTTCCAACCCTAATTATTCTATGATTCTATGATTCTATCTCAGGGACAAAGGCTGGGTCAGCCCTGTAAAATTCTGTTTCCTGGAGCCCCACTGCTAGAGTTTCTGTTTGTATTTCCCTTTCTCCAACAGTATTACCCTGGTGGACTATTAACACTTGAAAAAACTCTTGAAAATGGAAAAGCCTCTATCAGAGGGCATGAGAAATCATCAGGTCTCAGGAAAGACCTGGATGGACAGCTGGAAAGCCTGTACATCGATGTACAAATGTCAAGGACTAAGGGGAACGGAGAGGGAGCATCCAAGAGAGTAGTGCAGAAAGAGAAGCCATTTCTTGTGGAGTGAGGTATCAATGCCTAGTTAATGACTTGGCTTTTATCTTACATAGCTCTGGACATTAGGAGTGACTGTGGTTGGAGACCCATTTAAACACCTGTATGTTAGGGTAATTGCGGCTAGAACAGATTTGTATCCACCAGCTGTGGTGCTCCTGCATTTTCCCTCTTCCTCTGAGTGCTGGCAGATACTCAGAGTATCTGCCAACCTTTCCCACCACTTCAGTGAAAGGTGCTTGACCCCTGAAAGTCTTGAGGTCTGTCCTGGGTTCAGCAGTAGCAGTCATTTTTCTCCTTCTTAGTAGCTGGCGCAGTGCTGTGGTTTTGACTTTCAGCCTGAGAACAACACTGGTAACACTGATGTTTTTAGTTGTTGCTCAATAATATTTGCTCTGACCAAGGACTTTGTGAGTCTCATGCTCTGCCAGGGAGGAGGGGAAGCTGGGAGGAAGCAGAGACAGGACACCTGACCCAAACTAGCCAAAGAGGTATTCCATAACATAGCACATCATGCCCAGTATGTAAACTGGGGGCAGTTACCCAGAAGGGCTAGATCACTGCTCTGGTCAGTCTGGGTATTGGTCAGTGGGTGGTGAGCGGTTGTATTCTCTTCCCTTGTTATTCCCCTTATCATTGTTAATATTGGTGGTGGCAGCAGTGATTTGTGTTATACCTTAGTTACTGGACTGTTCTGATCTTAACCCGTGGGAGTTGCATTCTTTCAATTCTCCTCCACATCCCTCTGGGAGTGAGGGGAGGAAGCGGGAGGGAGGGGTAGTGAGCAAGCAGCTGCGTGGTTCTGGGTTGCCGACTGGGCTTAAACCATGAGGAGGTCTCATTTCTCCATCTCTAAGTTCAGCTTGACCATGTTTCAGGGAGGGCTGTGAGTTGACAGCACTTTTGTCACAAGTCTCACGCCCCATCCCAAGGTGAGACCAACTTCAGCATCTAAGGAATCATGAAACTTTGAAGTTTCATGACACCTCTCTTGTCCCTGATTTGTGTTGACTGAGCAGTCTTCCTGCACAGATGCAGTCATTAAGCAGCTTAATTCCTCCAGCAGATCAGACAGAGCCAGGGTTATTTTGGAACTGGGGAGGCAGGGAGGTTGTTTTTAATTTTTTTTTTTTCATTTAAAAAATCAATTATATTAACTTTTTCACCTTTTTTTTTTTGTCTTTTTTTTTTTAACAGACAGCTGATTAAAACAGAGGAAATTATATGCTCCACGATCCTTTTCATAATACAGGTGTTCTCGCTTTGGCCCTCTGAGGCTTCTGGTGAGCTTGTTTATTATTTATCATTAGTATAATAGTTAACTCCTATAACAATTTTGTTTTGGCAGCAAAGAACAGTCAGGGACGGTCAGAGTGCAACCATACAGGGAGAGTATGTAGAAATGTCCCCACACCCCAAGACTTTGAGATACGTGGGTTCCCTTTCCTCCTCTGCCTTTCTGACTGTGTGACCTTGGCAAAGTAATTCCACTTATCTTTGCTCATCATTGTAAAATGAGGCTAATGATGGCACTCTTCTATGTGAAGCAGTTTTGTAGTCTATTGAAGTCAAAATATAATGGAGTGAGGTATCATTATTGAGGGTAGGCAAAACACCCACTAAAAAGGCGTCTGATTCATCATGGGTTGGATTTATCTCTGGATGTACAAATGTAGTTGTCTATATGTGAAATAGATACCTAAGGTTGCACTGTAGTTAGTGAAGATGGATTGACACAGTCTAGAGAGCTGCTAGCTATTTGAATGTAGTTGTCTGTTCTAGGGTGGGCTGAATCACTCCCCAGACTGTACTTACTAATTCTCCATTGACTCTGATGTGGGCTTAAGCATCTGATATCTCTATAGCAAACACCTAAACTCTAATATTGCAGACACCTAAACCTGATTTGGAGACAAATCTTCATCCTGCAGCCTCAGCCTATTTGAGTTTGCGTTTTACTCATGCACTTGTGGCCAAGGATTTGGTTCCCTCCTGCTAATAACATTCTCTTCTTGTTTGGGTTTCTAGTGCTTGATTAGCTTGTTGCTCACAGCTCACGGCTTGCTGGTTGGACCTCTTCAGGGGTCTGTCTCCCCTCTGCCATGTAGACTGTGGCCATGCAGACATCCTCTGAGGCACCTTGATTATATGGAAGATCCCTTCTGCAGAAGACCTCTGGGTGCAGGGAATGGAGTGCTGATTAGTTTCTCCTTGGAGGTTCCTCACAGTAAAGCCATTTCTTGTAATGTTCTGTTTTGGGAACTGAGCACTGACCCACTATGACCAAGAGGGATATCATAAGTTTAGCTCCTTAAGTCATTAATAGATCAGCCTATGCCCAACTGAATTTGTCTTGTGCCAGAGGAGTGGGGGATTTCTAAACTGGTTTCATGAACCAATTTTTGTCCTATATCAGCTAACTTGTGCTGCAGAGGTGGGTGTTTCTTTTAGTCTTTTTTTCCAACTATATAAAGAACTCCTGGTCTAAAGGGCCATCACTTAACATGTTCAGGTCTTCAGAAGAGAGATTTCCATAACCTTCTTCAAATCCTGATGGTTTTTTGCTCCTGTCCAGTTTTTTAGGAGCCTCCTGGACCATTTTGGTTAAATCAACACAAAAAGGGTCAAAGATACCCCGAGTACAGGTTTCAGAAGCATGATTGGTCAACATGTGCGTTAGGGGAAAATTATCTTCCTGCATAGGGAGATGCTTGTTTGTTGAGCTTTCAGCACTGAGACTCCATCCAAATGTATCTTCTGCAGCCTTTGGAGCCTGGCACTGTGGATCCAGCTGCTGCAGTAGTGCACAGCTCTGGATCCCTTCTGGGTCTTTAATATTAATCTCACTCTGTCCAGCAGGAAGCAGGGGACTAGAGGTGTCCCACAGCACCAGTGGGGCATTTGTTTCTGCTGAGATTTCCTGGCATAATTCTGAAGGATTCAGATCAAAGCAAGGTGGATTTCCTGCCTCTGAATTTTGCAAGTCTGAATTTTGGATTTCACTTGCTTTGCAGGGAAAATCTTGTCTTCCAGGAAAGAACAAATTATTGTCCTCCAGGAAAACGTCATTGCGTAATTGAAACTCAGCTTCCTTGTGTAACTTTTCTGAATTGCCTGGTGGAAAAAATATCCCATCTTCTATCACTGTGTCCTGGACATCCAAACTCAACAGGTGCTGAATTTCTAGTACATCAGCATCATGATAATTCTCTTCCCTGATGACATTTTTGCTGTTATCAGCTGTAGCCATGAGCTCTGCAGGAGGATGTAGGGGGTTTGTTCCACCTTCTGAGGTTACTGCAGCTTCTTTCTGATTCTCCTGTGCTGGCATGAGAGAGGGCCGGCAGCTGTCCCATTCCCCCTGAACTTGACTGTTTGAAGACAGTTGGTCATGAATGTCAAGTTCAGTTCTCTCACGTTTATCATTGCATGAAATGCTTGTGCCAGGAGCTGACAGTAGAATGTCAGTCTCCTTGCCCTCAGTAGAGTCTAAGGAGCCTCCACAGCTCTCCTGGATATGTTTATGGAAGACCTCCATCTCTCCTGGCTGTGGCAGCTGATCGTTCTTGGAGGTCTTTTGTTTTGCTTGGCTGGAGGGGCTGAGGAGGTTCTGGGGCTTTTCTGGCCTCTTATCGGTATCTGTTTGTTCTGAAGATCTTGCAGGTTTTTCTTGTTGGGTTTGCTTCTTATCTGAGGAGTAACCAAACAGAGTGACAAGGGCTGATTGCGGCTTAGTGTGTTTCCTTTGGGCTGTTGTTTGTTTTCGGGGAGTGTTGCCTTTGTTTTCAGCGCCAAAAAGCCTAGTGAAGGGGGTTTCCTGAAGCTTGAAACCTTTACCCAGCATCTCTCTGCAGGCTTGACTGTTTCTGGTCTCTTTGCTTTGAGTACCAGACCTTGACGTATGCAGAGTGCTTTCCACTGGGAGTTTTAGATCCGCTTTCTCTTCACCCACTGAATGACCTTTGGATTTGTCCAAGGTTATATTCAGTTTGTAAGAGTCTGAAGTCTTGTCTGGTTGCTCAGCAATGTGAATGTTTCCACTAAGAACTTCACTGGGATCCTTTGACTTGGAGTTGTTGGCTTCATCATGTGAGGGCCAAGTGGCACAGGTTCCTTTACAGTCTGCTGATACTGGAAAATCGTTGCCAGGTGATTTTGTATCATGTCTCAAAATATCCTCAGGAGGGTTTGTTATCAGTGAGCCACATGTGACCTGAAGTTCTGTTTCCTGGGGCACACTGTGGTCATCTGTCTCATCTGGCAAACCAGAGAGTCCGCTCTTCTCTGCTTTGCTTTCCTGAGATGTATGCTCAGGACTGGGCTCTTCCAGAAGCCCTGATGTATCTATTGTTTTTACTTCTTGTGTCTTCTCAGATTCTGCCCCTTTGCTCTCAACTTCAGGAAAATTGCTTATGCCGGATGGCTGCGTATTTTCCCCCAAAGTTACTGCTCTCTGTTTTCCTGGGAACTCGGTGTTTGTCTTTGATTTCTCATTCACAAGCTCAGTGATTTCAGGTGTTACACTCAGCCATCCTGGCTCCAGAGAGCCAGAAGATATGTAAGGGGTCCTTGAGACACCAGAGGGGCAATGGGCTTCTTCAGCTTCATTGTCAGATGGATCAGCACCCTCGACTGCACATTTTAGCTCTGTATTTGTGTTGTTTCTGGTTTTGGGCACTCCTGGCACACAGACGGGCTGTAGGTTGTTCATTATCTCTCCAAGGGGATGCTTGTTTCCTGGCGTGGCCATGGTCAGTTCAGGCTTGTCATCTGTCATTGCAGACATTGTGCCTCCTTCGTTGGGTGTGCTTAGAGACCCACAGACCTCATTTTCCTTCACTGGGAGCTCTGCAGCAGAGAGGATGAAGGCCCCTGTGCCCCCCAGGTACCTCCAATTGGTGGGTTTAGTGCTTTGACATGTGGTATGGTGGGCAAGAAGGGAGCCACGAGGCAAGGATTTCACAGGCTCCAGGACTAGAGGAGAGGAGGCAGAGGCAGGTCCTCTCTTCCACTTGAATTTGCCCTGCTGGATCTCAGCTACTCGCTGGGACACCTTGCCCCCTCGCTTCCCTTCAGGCACATCCCCATCCCCACTCTTTTCACCATCTCTCTGTTCTCCAGTCTTGGGCCAGGAACACACGTGCTCTCTTTCCTTGGTATAGGTGATACCAGGTAAGAAGCTTCCCTTCTCCACTGCTGCCCCTGCTGCTGATTTTCCCTCCTGACCCCTGAGCATCATCCTGCCTGCCCGGCTGCCCACAGCCTGGTAGGTTTGCAGGCTTAGTGCAGGCTTTTTCCAGGAACATGCTCCCATTCCCGCTTTTCCATCTGCAGCCAACAAAGCTGTCTCTGAAGGTGGCCAGCCCCTTCTGAGCTTATTCCCCAAGAGGTCAGACCTGCTGTTCAGCTCTTGCCTGTGCTCAGCCAGCCGCAAGCCACACCGTGCATTGAAGGATGTGGGTTTCTCTCTTGTTTCAGTCTTCTTTTTGGCCCTATTGTACCAGTCCTGGGGCTGTGGTCCTCTGCCTACCATCGCCACTCGCTGAATCTGATGGTCTCCTAGCTGGTGCTCCAGCCTTTCCATCTCACTTCTGCTTTTGGCTCCAGTCATCTGCTTGTAGTGGACTTGGCAGTAAAACGTCCCATGGAGGGCAGCATAGTTTTGCAAGCTGGAAAACACACATTGGCATAGCTGTTAGTGGCTATGTGGGAGGGAATCTGTAGTGCTGCAAAACTGTTTTTCTGTGGAAACTGCTGGGAAAAGGAGGGGGTTTGAAGAATGAAACCTTTCAAAAGTAGCGTCGGTTTTCTGAGGATATGTTTGATTTCTCCTTCAAAAGCCAAAACACGTGAAAAATTAAACATTTCCTTTCAATACCTCTGGGAGCTGTAGCCCAGGTTATGCGCAATCCCTTTCTCATTTATGGGCCAGGCTTCATACCAGCACTTCATCTTTCCCCATGTATACACAGCATAGACATATGGGTAAAACTGCACAGGCCTCCCTTGATACAACAACTGCATGATGGAGAAAGTGTCTGTACAGCCTGGGGGCAAAGAGGATGGCAAACAGCCTTGCAGAAAAGGACCAGGCTGTCTTGGTGACCAAAAACAATCCAGCAGTGTGCTTTGTGCCAGGGAAGCCAGCTGCATCCTAGACTGCATTAGCAAGAGCCCAGCCAACTGGTCAGGAGAAGTGACCGTCCCTCTTCATTTGGCACTTGCAAGACCATCTGTAGAGAACTTTTCCCCATTTTGGGCTCTTCAGTGCAAAGAAACTATTGACATGCTGAAAGGAGTCCAGCAAAGGGCCACCAAGGCAGTCAGGTCACCTGAGGAGAGGCTGAGAGCTGGGATGGCTAGGTGTCATAAGGAGAAAGTTAAGAGGGGGGAACTCATTGCTGTGTCTATTTTATGGGAGGTTATAGAGAAGATAGGGCTAGAGTGCTCTTGGAGGTATGTCCTGGTTTCAGCTGTAACAGTCATTTTTCTCCTTCCTACTAGCTGGTGAAGTGCTGTGTTTTGGCTTTAGTCTGAGAACAGTTCTGATAACACACTGATGTTTTAGCTGTTGCTAAGTAGTGCTTACTCTGATCAAGGACTTTTCAGTTTCATGCTCTGCTGATGAGGAGGGGCACCAGAAGCCAGGAGGAAGCAGAGACAGGACACCTGACCCAAACAAGCCAAAGGGGTATTCCATAACACAGCACGTCATGTCCAGTATATAAATAGGGGGAAATTGACCAGGAGTCCCCAGCTGCTGCTTAGGGATGGGATGGGTATCAGTCAGCAGGTGGCGAGCAACTGTATTGTGTGTCATTTGTGTTTTACTGTTTTCCCTCTTAGTTTTATATTCTCTCCCCTTGTTATTTCCCTTAGTAGTAGTAGTAGTAGTAACAGTAGTAGTAGCAGCAGTGGGTTTGTGTTATACCTTAGCCACTGCGCTGTTCTTATCTCAGCCTTTGGGAGTTACATTCTTCTAGTTCTCCTCCCCATTGCCCCATGAACAGAAGGTAGAAGGGGGAACAGTGAGCAAAGGTCTGTGTGGTTCTGAGTTACTGGTTGGGCTTAAACCACAACAAGGTGGACAGTGCTGAAATATAAGAAAAAACCTTTGCACTTGTGGTCAGATCTTGAAAGAGGTGCCCCAATTGAGAGGCTATGGAATCTCCATCCTTGGAGCCATTGACACCCCTCCTTGACATGTTCCTGAGCTACTTTCCTTCCTTGGACCTGCAGGGGCTGGGTGGAGTCTTCCCGAGGTACCTTCCAACCTACCTGACTCCACAAACATGTGAGGCACGCAAATGACTCCTCCAATAAATTCCATATCAGCATTCCCAAATTGTAAATATTTCTTTTATTGTCAGCTCACCCTTACTCCACCATGCAGATTCCTGACCTACAGGTGTCTACAAGCTTGAGGTGAGAAGTCTTGGATGACTTCACTCCTACAGTCTCCATCTCCGTGGTAAAGAGGGAGACTGTATGAGGGAAACTGTCTGACCTTCTTCATTTCCTGAAGTCTGCCCTGTTGGAACTAGCCTTGGACTACTGTGATGGAAACTACTTGGACATCCCTTAAAAATAAATGCACATGGGTCCTACCACTCACCTCAGCTTCCTCCTGCAGACCTGGCAGCAGAAACAGGAGTGGTGCACACAGACTTTGTCAGTGACAACACGCTCCATGGAGTAGACAGGCTGCAGGCATGAGGCACACACTTCTTTCAACATGGGCTGAAGAAGGAGAAAGAGAAGTTAAATAACTCTGAATCATGACCACCTGGAAATGCATCTGCAAGATAATTTGCTGAATCTTCCACTTGTGTTGGATTTTCTTGTTGATGCTCTTTTGCAGATCTGCTGTGAGAGTTCAGATCCCTGTCTGACTCAATTTACTCGTCATATTGGACAGGTCAGCATTAATTTTCAGTCAGGACAGAAAGACAAGACACCCTTGGACCCCCGATGAGAGAAATTATTCATTTGCTTGAGACCAAACAATTCACTCAGTTGAATCATTTAAAAGCTGTGAGTGAGGTAAGAAGCATTGTTCAGAGGCTCTGATTCAGAAACCTTGGCTGGGAACTCCTGAAATCACTGGTATCGTTACGGCTTCTCACACAGACCATACAGTACAAACCCTAAAGAGACAGCAATTCTCACTGTTAAAGCTTCCACAGCTCCATAAACCTGGTGGTTTACTACACTATGTTTACTCTGTGGATGTATTTTATTTTTTGACCTGATTCCTCAAACACCACTTTATATGAAGAGCCCAGGGAATCGCTCTGAAAGCATTGCCAATACTAGCTATTTTGTTGGTGGAGAGAGAAAGAGAATAAAGAGGTTTGGACATCAGCCTAGCTGCAGAAATAGCTCCAGGCTGTCTGCATGGTCAAATAATATAGAGCATGCTAGTTGCAATGTGGGTATCTCTGTGCACTCCTTTTCACTGTGGTCTGAAGCAGGGGCTCAGCTCATGAGTCCTTCTGCAAGTCAAGTCTGTCCAAACCCCCAAAAGGAGTGCATCTGAGCCTAACCTAACTCTGACTGGCCAGGTCAGTGCTCTGGGTACTGATACGCCCTCACTGAGGGCATCTCTGACCCTTTGTTTGGGTAATTTGCCAGAATTTCACTGATGCTCATTGGTACTCTCTGATCCCTCTGACTTTTTGGTCAATATGTGTTCACACTGGTTTGCAGTGTTGTCAGTAAAGAGGAAAGGCAAGGTTACCTTCTGCTCTTACGTGGATTGGGCTGATGGCCAGATTTTAGCTTTGACCAGAGGAAACAGGTTGCCCAGAGAAGCTGTGGCTGTCCCATCCCTGGCAGTGTTCAAGGCCAGGCTGGACGGGGCTTGGAGCAACCTGGTCTCGTGGAAGGTGTCTCTGCCCATGGCAGAGCAAGTTGGAAGTAGATGATCTTTAAGGTCCCTTCCAACCTAAACCTGTGGTTCTGTGACTATATGAAATGTGAAAGGTGTTCATATATCTCAAGAGATGAGTTGACAAGGGAACAAAAACCTCTATTTTTATTTGCAACAGGCACCTGAAGGACCATATTTTTAAAATTACCTTCATTTTGGCTGAACATATCAGTAATGTTGTCATCTTCGTTTTCCTACGGCCACACTTTGAAGAAGAGTTTGATGTCTTCTGTTTTCTTCCCCTTTTCTAGAGGGAAGTATACATACAACCCCCCTGTCTTTCCTTCAGTCTGCAGTGATCTTAGCAGACATCTGCCAGCCCAGTCCTCTAGAGAGGGGAGACCATAAATCTGCAAGTGTCTATGTATGTAATGGGTGTCTAAATTTCCCATACATTCAGCAGTGGTCCAGTTAAGGGAATCTAGAAGGTGATACATTTATGCTAAAACAAGCCCCTGTATTTGGACAAAATCAGTCAGGCAGGCAAGATTAACTTCATCAATGTGACTACACAACTGTGCTAATGTCAATGAGAGGGAAGTACTGGTGAAGGTGAAGCAAAAACTTGCTTTCATGTAAAGATAAGATAGATTCTTCAAGTGGAAAATGGTAGCAGAAGCCAGATGGAAAGTGATGCCATGTTAGTAGGTTACTCCAGGAGAAACTGAAGCTCTGCACCTTCGGCATGGACGTCATTTCACTGGAGGAAACGAGCAGGCTATCTGGCAAGGAGCAGTGAGTGGTGATAGCTGTATGAATGCAGCATCATCTGTGATGATGGAGCAGTGCCAGCCTTGGTGATAATAAATCTCGGCCAATGGATCAACTTTGCTGTATCTAGCAGTAGAGATCATGGCTATGTCTAGATACTCTGGCAGGCACTTCTTCTGACAGTGACGAGCTCTACAGCATGAAAGTGTTTGTGTTGGCAGAGAAGAGAGTAACTGTTGACGTGTCTTTGTTGTATAAAAAAGTAAATGTTTTGCTTTAATCATGACCAAGGAAGGAAGCAGAGCTGTTTAACAAACAAGCAAGATCTTTCTACTTAGCTAGGAATGAATGTATGTACTCCTGGAATGTGTTTCCAAAGTGAGATAATCTGTTACAGGGGATGCAGGTCTCTTTCATCAGGAGATTTATTTTAAGCGCATACTGTCTGATGCATAGCAAATACTCTTGCTCTTCAGAGGTATTTTTATCAGCCCCAGGAACAAGCCTTCCTAATGGTTTGGAAGATAGGGAAATGATTAGCAGCAATTGAATGCCACTGTGGGCAAGGAAGTTGCCTAAAGACCTCTCTGAAAAGCAGTTGCAAAGTGTTCCTGGAAGGCTCTTCTAGCACACTGCTTATTATTGCTATGCTGAAAGTTGCAGCTGCCTTAGTTTATCAGTTGTTGCCTTTTTTTCTCTAGGTGAATTAAAATCTTTATAGTATGAGGGGTCACACAAAATCACCCAAAGCTTTCTGACCTGAGTATCCTCAGAGAGACCAGTGGCTGAAATGGAGCTGGCAAGGGTAGTATTTGATGTAGGCCCTTCAAATGTGGCATATTTCATGTCTACTGATGCAAGAGAACCAGATCTGTAACTGAATTTGTCCTTTGACCACTCAAGGAGGTACAGTAAGACAAGGCCATCTGTCCACTCTCTATTGGTCCAGGTAATTCTTCCAGCCAGTTTGCACTCAAAAACATCTACCTAGGACTGTGTATGAATGCAGAGACCCACTAGGGCAAAGGATGGTGAACAATGTTATATCTTGTATCTAAATATCACAGAGAAAACTATGATAACTCATTAGGGATTTGAAAGTTTGTGTGTGCTTTACTGGTTTATTATTGCAAGGTCTGAAGCACAAGAGAGTATGAGCTGATCCCTTAGCTTGTATTTGAGTTTCAAATCTTTGTATTTGTTTTTTTTCTCCAGACCTTTCAGTGTTTCAGGGAGCCATGTATGGTGCTGAAATAGTGCAGCATCTGTCCCACCATGATATTTCAGCTCCTGGCTGACAGAAAAACCACAAAAGAAACATATCTCAAATGATCTTAGCCTCATAAATGGCTCATTGATACATTTATAAATG
Organism: Pezoporus occidentalis; assembly: GCF_034315485.1. Classification (NCBI taxonomy): domain Eukaryota; kingdom Metazoa; phylum Chordata; class Aves; order Psittaciformes; family Psittacidae; genus Pezoporus; species Pezoporus occidentalis. The sequence continues at coordinate 1,627,793 of NW_026914180.1, forward strand.
CTGTAAAACCAGAAACCCAAACAATAAGAACAGTATTTTTAAGCACTGGCTGTGCCTGATATTTGGGTTGAGTTCTTGTGGAATAATTTCTATTGCACAAGCTGCCTCTTTGCAGCTTAGTAAAACTGCCCTGCAGCTGTCCATATAGAGAAATGAAACAAGCATGTGTTATGGACACCCTGAAGCAAGCCAAGATGAGAAACAAACAAGGGTAAGAAAGCAGTATTGAAAAAAAGATTGAAGAGGAGCTCCAGATTAGGTAACTGTTCCTTGTTTCTGCAATTGGTCCTAGGAAAACCATTGGGAAGGTCTAAATGAAACCAGATGCACTCAGTTTATGGCGATCTGCTCTTCTACCTCAACCTATGGTGCATTTCCTTTGAACTGAAAACAGTGTTATTACTCTTCTTCTGGCATGTCTTATTTTCAAATTATGGGGTCCTAGAGACAAACCAATGAGCTCTGGGTATGTACCTGTGTTTTGGGGAAACAGAACTCCTATCTGGCCTACAACACCTTGAACAATGTGTTGCGTGATGCAAGTTGGTATCTATGTAAAAACCTAGCTAGGGACTCGGGCTCCTCCTTGTAAGGCTTATGGAGGCACAACACCTCAGCATGCCACATGGAAGAAGTGGGTGCAGGCAAGTGTTCACGCCTTTCTTGGTGGCATGAACGTACTACACAGTCCCCACACACTTACACAGGGTCCTGGTTTGAGTGGTGTATATCACCCTCAAATCAACTCAGTTTTAAGACAAGGATACGAACACTGCTTGCTGTAGAGCTGATAATCCACCCACATTGTAAAGAAAATGTAGACTAAATCCCTCCAGTGATTTAGAGTGCTCTCAATATGTGATTCAACTGCTTCACTGAGGGATGATTTCTAGGTACTGTGAAAGGAAACAAGCATTCAACAAAAGAAACTCAACTAGACCAAGGTATTTTTAGAGGTAATGTTTACCTTCAGAATGCAGCAATAGAAGTTAAAAAAACCCAACAATCAAACCACAAATTATCTAAATTCTTCAGTTTAAAATGTACAAAACAAAGTCATAATAAAAAGAAAATTGCTTTACAAAGTCTCAAAAGGAATTTAAACAGTAAACATGTAGGAAAGCATGGAAAATCTAAAATAAGAGATTTGTATATTTTGAATAATAAATTACAATTCTAAAAACAGAGGAAAGCAGTAACCATTCTGACTCAAATAAGTAACCTTTCATAGCATCTTTCTTTGGGGGAACAGTACTGATAATAGCTGTAGGTCTTGGCTTTTTCAGTAGCATCTGGTACTTTCCAGGAACTGAAAAAAGCCCCTAATAAATACCTTCCCCAACCCCAATAAATTACAGCGATTTGAGATTATTTTTTTTCCTTTTAACTAAGATAAAACCAATCCAACCCACCCATCAATATGAGCATGTGTATATATGTGTGTTTAGGATGCCCTTCTTAGGAAGATAATATAAAGGTGTCCGTTTGCTAATGACCAGATTGGTTCTTTGATTGATCCTACCTATCCTTTCTTCTTCATTAGTTCAGAGAAGCCTGATACAACACTGCTCCCACCCCACCCCCTGGCCCCAACACTCTAGGGGGAAGAAGCTACCCGAAGGTGCTAATGGATGGATTTTTCCCTTGTGCTTCTAACAGTGTCAGGGCTCTGGGTTATGGTGCAGCACCAAGTCTGTTGGTTTGGCCAGGTGAAGGCTGTTTTCCTTCAGTGTCAAGGCAGACTGCATTTGTCCTGTCTGTATGCGAATGCCAAGACGATGATCCTGAGAAGTCCTTAGATTAATCCCTGTGTGTAATGTGGATAAACCAGGAGATGTTTTTTATAGTGGACTTTCTTTCTTGTCTTAAACAGTTCTCTTCTCTCCAGAATCTCTTATTTCTTTGGTTTGGAGTTGCCAAAGGTGACAAAGACCACTCCTGGCTCCTGAAAACTGCCATTGGTGTGGAAGTCTTCGCCTGGGCTCTTCAAGTACCTCCGAAACACAGGTGAGGCAGATACCTCATACTGGGGATGAGAGACTACATCACACGTGGAAGATGTTTGTGTCTCAGATTGCTTGGTGACTGTGGTGGATGAAGTGATGATTTTGTTTCCAAACTGGTCCATTTCCTCATACTGCTCCATGACAGTCCGAGTGGCTCCATAGAGCTTGGACCCATCGGGCCCTGTCTGCAGCTCCAGGATGCTTTTCTGCCTCCGTGGATTTTGTGGGCTTGGGACATTCAGGGAGGAGTAGTCTGAAAAGCCTCCTTTCATCCCACAGTGGCAGCTGCCTTTGGAGGTATCCAGAGGGGACCTCTCTTTGTCACTCATTGCGTGGTTAACATTGCCAAGGGTGTGCTCTTTCACTGAGGTCAACCCAGCACTTTTTTGGACAGGCTCTGGACTCTTTTCTTCTGCTGATGGTTGGCTGAAGGAGTTAAAGCTGTCCTGAGAAAAAGCTTCCCTTTTTCCTGGAGTGTCAGGACAGTCTGGTGAAGGGACATCCCGGGGGAAACATGCTGTCTTGGGTGATTCTGCTGGTTTCCTGGCAGCAGACTCGATGGTGATGTAGGAAGGTGAGGATGGAGAGCTGACACGAGATTGAACTAGCCGAGGGACCTCTAGCTCTGTCTTGGTTACCTCAGTCTTTTCTGCCACCTTTGCATCTTCCATAGATGCTGCTTCCCCTGTCCCCAGTGTGACTCCCTCCTGCTTGGCTTTGCTTGAGACAATACTGATTTTACGGATATTGCTGCTGCTCATAGAGTTTTGGGTGCTCCCCAGAGACTCCTTGAACAGCCCTGAGAGCCCAGCGATGTCTGACTCAGACTTGAGACTAGAGACAGAATAAAGAACTTTTCTAATGGCCTCCTCAATGTCCTGCAGCCGGGCAAGTGTCAGCTCCTTCAGGTGGATAATCTCAGCACTTGCTCGTTCCAGGTCCCCGAAAACCAGATCCACTGAGGACACACCATCAGCGTCCTCCTTTGCCAGTGTATCAACCCTGTCCTGTTGCTTGGCCTGATGGGCCTTCTGACGAACAACCCAGTCAGGGACCTTCTCAAAGAAGCTCTTCAGAGCTTTCACGTCCACTTTGCTTGTCTCCTCCTCAAACTCCTTCACCCGAGTCAAGATCTCTTGCAGCTGCTCCTGTCTCCTGAGGTTCTCAAAGATCTCCATAGCCTCCTTGACATTGCCTTTCATGATCTCCTCTTTGTGTACTGACAGTCTCTTCCGACGTTCATCTTCTGTTTCTCTCTTGTTTTTCTCTCTCATAACAACCACTGGCTTCTCCTGGGCAGGTGCCTCTGCTTCTCCACCAGGACATTTAAATTGCTCATTATTCCCCTGATGTTGTTTCTCAAAGGAGTTCATTGTCTGCTGATGGAAGGACATTGAATGACACGTTTGCCTCCTCTCACTCACCTGCTGCACAACTCTCTGACTATCCCATGATCCATAAGAATTAGACACACTTTCTCTTTCCACCTTGGATGAGGAATTTTGTGCAATGTCAACCCCTCTCTTTGGAAAAGTGGTGTGACCCACAGGGGAGGTGCTTGGCTCAGTCTGTCCTGGCACATTAAGTGGCTGTGCTCTACCAGGACAGCTTGGATGTGATCCTGAAAAGCACCCGTTCTTGTCTTGGCACAGCTCTGTATGCCTCCGAACCACCTCACCTGGACATCTTGGAGCTGCTGCTTTCCCACTCATCATGCCCTGCTCGACTTCAGAACTAAGTACTCCATTTTTTGCTGGCTTTAAAGTCTTAACACTGACTGATTCCACCTTTCCTTGTTTTGCTTTGCTGGCCTTGTACCTTTCCTCTGCAATTTGAAGAGGGGTTTTTGGCAGCTTTCTTTCAGGGCTCATACCCTGATCTGTGACAGACTTGTTCACAGATGTCTCCAAAGTGCAGCTCTTTGCCTGAATCTCTGCATGGTTTGATTGTTCATGTACTTCCATGCAGCTTAATCCCAGTTCCATGAGGGGAGGCTTTGGCTTGATGATCTCCCTCAGGCCTGCAGGCTTTGGAGGCAAGGGTGGAGGGCTCAGTTTGGTTGATCTGCTTGTGCAGTTACTTGCAGAGGCAGAATGTGCCTCGTGTACGAGGTGCTCAGGTTTTGGAGGGGGGACAGGTTTTTTCCCGGGTGGGGCAGTAATTTCTGGTTTTGGAGGAGTCCTGGGCTTCTCTGTAGGACTCTGATCAGTGGGTTTGCAGGACAGAGAAGGGAGAGCATGAGAAGAGGTCTGAAGTGGTGCAGAACATCCTGGGGCTTCATCTTTGCTGGTTGGTAGTGGAAGGGCACCTTCTCTTGTTGCTTTGGTTGAGGGTGGGCAATGCTCTGCTTTCATCACAGCAACTGAGGGAGGAGGAGGAGGAAAGTCATTATCAGTCTGTGACCCTGAAGCCACTACAGCAGTCTGGTTACTAATGACTTGAGTCTCATTTTTCTTTTTACACACAGAATAGGACTGCCCTGCATTTCTGTATATCATAGCGGCTTTAAAATCCCCTTTGGAGACATTAACGTTAGACTTTTCCAATGACTGAAGTGTGGCTTTTAAATTACCTCGGACAACATCCTCCTTTTCTACCAGGCGCTGTTCAGTGGCGGCACTTTGCAGTGCTCTGATAGCTGTCTGTACATCCCCTCTGATAATAACATCTCTTTCTTCTTGCACTGATTGCTCTTTGTAATCAGACTCAACAAAAGGGTTTATATAGGTTTTCACGGGTGTGGCAGTATAAAGGCCATCCTTAATGCTAAAATCTCTGCTAGGCACAACTTGGATTTCCTGGCTCAATAGTTGTCCTCCCTTTACTTCCTTTGAAGCACTGACCTTTTTGTGTGATGCTATGCTCTTCTGAGACACACTTGTGTCAGTCTTGGATGACTCCTGGACTCTAGTGGTGGTGGTTCTGGTGGCAGTGCTGGTGCTCTCCTGCGTGGTGGATGCAGAATCTTGTTGGTGTACGGCTGATTGAAGGGTCACTGTACCCTGTGTGCTGGCTGCCTGCTGCCTGCAGGCCATGTGGACCTCCTCCTTGTTCCTCTGTAGCTTGCTCTGGACATGGTGTTGAATGTTTTTTGCTTCTGCTGTTGCTATCCTCAGGCTCTGCATTGCAGTCTGAAGATCACACCCAAGGGCCTTTTCTTCTGGCTGCATCTGGCTGGCTCCCCCAGTCACCAAACTCTGCTGTTTCCCGGGCACTTCTCCTCCTTGAGCTGTGACTTGGGTTGGAAATTTGCCTTGCGTCATAGCTTTGGTTTCCTTCAAATTGGCAGTGGTGGCTTCTTCTTTCTCTGCCTTCTTGCTGACATCTGCAAGCCTTTGGATTGACTTTGTAGTCACTTTAAGCCCTCCTGACAGAATTTCTTCTTTTCCCATCACTGTGGGCAGGGGCTTCCCAAGGCATTGCACAGTGGTGCCTGTCACACCTGCCGCATCCACAACATCTCTCTCTAATGCACCCTCTTTACCCATGCTTTCACATGTGAATACCTTTTTTGCTCCCTCCATAGCCCCTGCCTCACCCTTTGCAATTACTTTCTCTATTTGTTCTTTATTTGGTAAGATATGTATATTAGCCCCCTGCACAACCCATGGGACACTCTCATCTGCCCCCTCCTCTGCTTGGGAAGAGATGAGAGATTGTATCTCTGACTGCTGCTGGAGATTCCTCAGGTAGTCTAGATCTCCCTTCTCAATGCAGCTCGCAAAAAGCTGGACATTTCCTTTCTCATTGTCCTCCCGCTTAATGGTTGCTGTTGCTTTCTGCTCTTGAGAAGAAGCAAGCAGGTTCCCTATTGTTGACTTCACATCCCCCTTGACAACTTTCTGATGGATAAAATGGAACTGGAGGGAGTAGAGAGTCATCTTCACTGATCCTGATTTTGTCTCTTGTAACACCATCCCCTTTTTGATGGAAGCATCTTGACTGAGGAGACCCTGTAAAGCCTTAGCTACATTTCCACTCAAGTCCTCTTCACCTTCACTCTGGTCCAGTAGCTGCAATGGGCTAACTTTGATCTTGCCTCCTCTGTCCTCCTCCACCAGTACACTCTGTGCTTCCACATTGGTTCTGTGCAGGAGCTGCAGCATGATCCTTTGCAAATGGCCTCCCACAATCTCCTCTTTCAGGATCTCTGGAGCACCTGGGCTGCTGAGCTGGTACTTCACCATCTTCACACTTTGCATATCATTGGCTTCAATGAGGATCCCATTATGCTGAATAGCCTGGCAAGTGCAGAGCATTTCTAAAGTCTCCTTCATGGTCTTTTCTTTCAGTTCTGTTTCTATGCTACCTCCAGAAGCACTAAATTGATCCAAAGGTGTGCTCTCAAAAAGCCACGTTGTACTTTTCACATCTGCGTGAGGGATAGCTTCTTGGGCCCCGGCACTGACCATCAACTCTGGATCTTTAAGGGTGTCCATTGGTTGGGTTTCAAACAACCAGGTGCAGCGTTTTACGTCCCCTTTCTGGTTGTCTTCCCTCTGCACTGTGCTGACAGATGAGCTTCTCTCCGCGTCCCCATATAGAGAGTCCACAGGCTGGTTTTCAAAAAGCCAAGTGGATGTCCTCACATCACCCCGCTGAACGTCACTGACACTGACCATCCTCACATACTTCTTCTGGCCCACTTGCTGGGACTCAAAGAGCTGTTTGTTGGACTGAACATCTCCCTTCTGCACATCATCTACTGTTCTGGGCACAGACTTCTTTCCCCCTGAGAAGGAGTCAAGGGGCTCCGTCTCAAACCTCCACCGGGCAGCCTGGACATCTCCTTTCTTGATGTCCTCTTGGGTGACAGCCCTAATCACAAACACCTCTTCTCCCTTCTTGATCTGATCCAAGGGCTTAGTTTCAAACAACCATCGGGCACCTTTCACATCACCTTTCATGATTTCTTCTTTCTGCACTGAGGTGACCTCATGGTATCCTCCCTCTTTGTCCTGTATAGCATATAAGGGTTGGCTTTCAAAGAGCATCGTACAGGACTTGACATTAGCTTTGCTCATAGTGTCTTTCTGGATCTTCTGGAGCTCTGTCTCATCCACTTTATCATGGATTTGGTCAAGGGAATAGGTCTCAAATACGAACCTTTTACCTCCAGCCTTGATATCCTTCTCTGGAGGGATTTCCTGGATACCCTCAGTGCTGTCCTTCAGGGAGTCCATGGGGTAGTTCTCAAAGAGCCAAGTGAACTTATGCACAGATCCAGCTTCAATTGTCCCATCATTCTTTGGGGATGTTGGTTTCTTGGCTGCATCCAAGGGCTTAGCTTCAAAGAACTCCTTCACTCTGGACACTTCTCCAGACTGTATCTCCACACGACTGGAGTACCGCATGTTTTTTTTCTGATCAGCTTCACCAGCAACAATGCTGCCCAAGGGTTCAGTCTCAAATAGGTGCCGGACAGTTTTGACATCAACTCCTTGTAATTCCTCCTGACTGTATGCCTTACTGACTTGTAAATACTGCTCCTCTTGGCCTTTCAGGGAGTCCAGGGGCTGAGTCTCAAACATCCATGTGTATGACTTCACATCAGCTTGGGGCACACTGCCATCCTCCTCCTTTTTCTTTTCATCCTTCTCATACAGAGTGTGGATGGGCTGGGTCTCAAAAAGCCACCTGCAGGTCTTCACATCCCCCCTCTGGGAGATCTCCCGCTTCACCGGGGGATGCCCCTCACCTTTCGTGGCTTGGTCATGAATGACATCCATAGGCTGAGTTTCAAAGAGCCACTTGGCTGTTCTGACATCACCAGACATCACCTCCTGTTTTGTGATCCCCCTTATTATATCCACTTTCTTGATGCTTTCATCAAATTGGTCCAGGGGCTTGGTTTCAAACATCCATTTGTAGTTCTTGACATCACCACTGATAATTTGCTCTCTGCTTACAGAGGTGACTTCATGGAAATTGCCAAAGCTATCCTTGATGGCATACAGAGGTGTTGTCTCAAATAGAATTTGGTTGGCTTTGACGTTGCCAGCTGGAATCTTCTCCTCTTCTTTTGTGACAGGTTCAGCATCGGCCTGCTTAATGCTGTCTAAGGGAAAAGTCTCAAAGAGAGTCTTGAAAGACTTCACATCCCCTTTCACTACCTCTTCCATGCTGGTGGCTGGAATTTCTTCTTCAAATGACTTGGAGATGCTGCCAAGGGGACAGGTCTCAAAGACATGTTTTCTTTGCTTCACATCTCCCTTCTCCTCTGCTGAAAGCTCTACTTTCTTTAAACGTCCCACTTCAAAATTGTCTTTCAGGGTTTCCATTGGCTGGGTTTCGAATAGCCAGAGTGTAGATTTTACATCACCTCCAATGACTTGTTCTTTGGCTACAATGCTTTCAGACGCTTCTCCTTTCAGAGAATCAAGAGTCTGGGTCTCAAAGAGCAGTCGCTGCTTGCTGACATCTGCCCCTGTGACAAAATCTGTTGAAGCCTTGAAATCCTGTTCTTCAACAGTGATTTCTCTGATGGCATCCAGAGGCTGAGTTTCAAATATCCACCTTGCTCCACTGACATCTGGCCTTCCAATTTCTTCCAACGAAATCCCACGGATTATTTGCACTTTGGAAGTGTCCTTGTTGATGGTATCCAAAGGCTGAGTCTCAAACAGCCAGCGAGCAGTTCTGACTGCATTGCTTTGAATTTCCTCTCGGCAGACAGACTTGATTTCATGGATGTTTCCAGTTTGGTCTCTGATGGCACAGAGAGGTTCTGTTTGGAAGAGCCTGACAGTCTTCTTAACATCACCTTTTAGCTCCTGGATTTCTGACTTCAGTTGTAGGATGCTCTTCTCCTCCACTGAGCAGCAGCGTCCTATAGCATCTAAGGACTGTGCTTCAAAGAGCTGTCTGGCACCTTTCACATCACCTCCCTGGACAGGCTCCTTGAGAACTGCCTCCTGCACTTCGGTTTCATCTGAATACAGTTTGTTCAATGAATCTAGCGGCTGGGTTTCAAACAGCCACCGGGCAGTGTGCACATCCCCTCTGGCAAGGTCTGTTTCTGATTCCTTGGCTGATGTTGACAGGCTGTCTCCATTGATTGCCTGGCTTTCAAACTTCAGGGAAGTATTTTTCACATCCCCACTGAGAATGACCTCTTCTTCTGTCAGCTTCTTTGTGGCTTGATGGTCCCCAATGGAATCAAGTGCCCAGTTCTCAAAAATCCAGCGCATGGACTGAACCTCTCCTGGAAGGACTTTGTCTAGGTTCACAGATGCCTGGGTGTTAGGATCTTCAGTATTAAGCATTTCTGCCAGGTCCTCAGTCACAGCTTCTTCCAAATTCTTCCTGAGCTCAGGATGCATGTGTCTGTAAAGCCTCTTTAGCTCATTGACTTGACGCTGCTGGTAGAACTTGGAGAAAGCTTGCTTTGGAGGAGGCACGGGGAGTGAGCTGAGATCCTGACTCCCTGGAGCGATGACCTGGACTGAGCCAAGGGTGGGAGGGGGAGGTAAATCATCTTCCATTTTCTTGATGGCTACTTTAGACGATTTCTGAGCTTCTGACATCTTTAGGGAAACAGTTTTAAACGTCAGCATCATCTCTTACCCTCCTTCTCCCCCCCAACTCCAAGGTTGTTAATAGTGAGAATGACAAAGGAAAAAGCCAGCCAACATGGGAAATCCATGCACCTACTAAGCTCCATACCTTTGGTTCAGTAGCACACAGCACTCCAAATCATCACACCACAGCACAAGCTCCAGGCACGGTGTTAGCTCCGGTTCCACAGCAACACTCTCTAAAGCAAGGTCTCTAATCCAGGCATGTGCAGTGGTTAGTCTACAGTCCCCAGGATTCTGTCCAGCTACAGGATAACAGAGGTGCCTAGTTTGGACTGCATCAACAACAGAGAGTGACCACAAGAGTTACATGAAGAAGGCTGTCTTAGAGTAGCTAGCTAAAAGTTAACTTCTCCCTCCTGCTCCAAAATATCCAGGGCAATGTGAGGACCTGTACAGAGTCTGGGAACATAGGACATGTGTGCGCGAGAAAGCCAAGGAGCTATTTGTGAAGAGGTCTTAAGAAGGAAATGAGGAGGGAACCAAAAAAAAAATGTTGAGCTGAGCTGCTGAGGACAACCTATTTTTGGGTAGTGAGCTAGCTTGATGCACTTTTGGTAGCACCATGGCCTGCCCACTGCACAGAAGTGAGGGCCTGGGGAAGGATGTTTGTCTGATTAATGATTTCTTCTGTTGGACTACTCCACGTCATCATTTGCAGAAGAATAGATGCACAGTTACACAATCAGAGACTTAAATAAAGCTCTTTAGACCTTCAGATTTGTACAGGCATGGAGCTAAGGTTTACATCTGCTGGAATTAGGAGGCCAAATTCTGTGCTGATAGGAGGAAAAAGCAAGGCTGAGGGACCAGAAGTTAGAGTAACACCTATAGCTGGGGGCCAGCAAAAGTTACACCTGTTTAGACTTAGTCCTCCTGAGCTCAGCTGAAATCCACAGCAGTGCTGGTGCAGAAGTGAACAGAGCGTGCAGTCACGATGGGGTGAATTGTGGTTGTTCAGCCTACCTTTGAGACTCACTTTCTGCATTTTTTTTTTTACCACCTCCTTAGCTTGGGAAGCCTGGGAGCTGAACTGAATACCTACAACCTGCCTGGCTTGGCATTTGTGCAAAGGGAAGGTAGCCCAGGCCTATAATCATTATCTAAAAGAGACTGTAATCCTGGTGGCTTTCCTTTCAGTAAACAAATCTGCTGACCCTTGTCATGCCTGTGGAATTACGTCTGTAGAGTTATGCCTGGAATATTATTAGTTGTTGCTCAAAGCAATAGCGCACGGTGTTATTTCACTCTGTTACATGCAGATTGTTCCAGCTAAAAATAAGTATTGAACATTAGTAAAAAACACCTCCCAGAATACCAAAATCAGCATGTTTTGCAGCAAATGTAAAATGCAGATATTTCACGTGAGACAACATAACTTTGAATGCGCTTTTTTTGGGATTGCTTTTGCATTGCTTCTGAACGTGGGAAAGAGCGGCAGAGCAGCTGATAGCTATATTCAGTATGAAAGCACTCCTCACTGCCTTGTATGGGGATTTAAATCACACCTCACTGCAGTCCACAAATATTTGGTTAGATAACGGTGCTTATCTTGAACATTTCTTACCTTGCTTTTTTTCTGTGTGTGGGGAGGGTGATTGGAGTTGTCCTTCACAGTACTCTGGAAAAGACATGAGGAGAAATGCCATCAAACTGCATAGGGAGACAAGTTATCTGTACATATATATGTGTGTGTATATATATATATTTATTATATATATGTGTATATGTCAGCTACAGAGACCTGAAAACCATTACAGGTGAGTGTTTTCTTTCTGGTTCTCTGGCAGTCCTGTGCTGTTGGGAAAACCAATCTTATTCCAAATTGATGGGAAATATTTCTTTCCAAAAGTCTCAGCCAACAAACAAAACCCCAAACACATTTGTTCAGACTGGGGGGGGGGGTTGAACAATGCAAGCACTGATTTCTCCAAAGTTTGATTTAGCCCATATTTTTGTTTATACTCCAATATTATAAAAATAAAACCAATCTACATTTGTAATTGCTTTATGGATTGTGTAATTCTGTGTTTTGACACAGCTTTTTTTTTCCTTAGGCTTCTAACCAGTTGTAATTTTCCCATTACAGTCTCCACTCATTTGTTTTCAACTGGGACTGCTTTAGTCTGGACTCCTCCAGTCCAGAGCCATGATATGTGCTCGAGAGACTGCATCTCTGGTCAGGGACGCTGCAAGAGATTGAGTGGGAGGGAGCATGGATGTGCCTGCAGGAAAGGTCCTGACGTGAAATCACATCCCATGTTACTCCTGTATCGTTAGTGGAGCTGGCAAAATGGGAAAAATGTAGCTCAGTGTCTCATAACCCTTATAATGTGAATTATTATGATCCAGTGATCAGCCTGGAGGGGGTGATTAAATCCCTGGATCCCAGAACAAGAGCTATAAACAGGAACAAAAGGAAGTTGCACTGTGAAGTTATGCCTGAGTGGGACATATATGGACATAAGTATGTGTGTGTGCTGGAATGGGTTTAGCATGGAGATGTATATGCTGCCCTGTGCTGAATATTTCTTCCATGGATGTGAGTGTGTAAATATATACATGCAAATAATGTGGAAATCTTATGTATTAATAAACTGTTTGGATGGGCTAGTGGACGTAGACATTTGTGTGTGTTTGCTACATGTACATGTGTGCCTACATATGTGTGTGTCTATATATATGCAGCTTATCATAAATCATAACATCATAAAATCAGCTAGGTTGGAAAAGACCTTTAAGATCATGGTGTCCAACTGTTATTGCTAAGTCCACCACTAACCATGTCACTTAAATCATAAATACAGTGCAAGTATTTTTGTTGCTCTTTATTTGAGGGGGGACAAGGAGACACCTATTATTTTACAATGAATGTAGGTGGTCAGTTCAGGTATTTATATGTGAAGACCTGGATGTATACGTCCTATACATTTCTATCAGCACCTCTGATAACACGTATACAATGTTTGCAAATGACGAGGGAAAGCTGGTCATTTTTGGCAACCCAGATGCTGTGTTTCTCCAGATTTACGACACCAGGCATGTTCTCTCTCACCCTCTTACAACCACTTGCTGGGACAGGACATTGTTTGGATGCCACTGGTGATCTGTGAGAGGGGAGGATGGCGGCAGTGGCGCGTGGTGCTTACCGGCTCTCTGGGGCTGTCGGTGTGAGCAGCAGCAGCAGCTGTCTGGGAGAGATAGAGAGCCGACAGCTCCTTCACGGAGGGTGCAGAGGACCTCCCTCGTCCTTGGTGAAGTACGCGGCTGGTGTTGTCTGGTGTGCCTAAAAATGACCACGTCCTCTCGTCTGAAACAGGGACAGACGCGCATGGTGAGCTCTGTGCCAAAGACGCGAAGCCTGGACCATGAGCATCACTTACCAAGGGCTCTGCCAGGTGCCTCCAACATCTCCACACCAATTCCCCCAGCAGCCCCCACCCTGGTCCTCCAAAATTTAACATCGTACCCTCCTGGATCAGGAAGAAAATGTGGACATTTCCACGTTTTTCATAGCTGAATTGGACTTTGATCCTGGGTGAGAGTAACACATTGGGCAATGACCTGATCTCTCCATCCTGCCAGCGGGGCACGTGGCCTGCACGCATTCCTGCATCCCATGTCCTGCATGGACAAGGCCATCACCAAAATAAGCAACTTGGAGTATATGAAGGAGCTACACATGGTCTGTGTGAATCAATTCCTACTTTTTTTTTGTCCACTGGCTGCCCCACTGTCTTATCAGTGTGCCTCACAAGCAGCTATATCCATCTATTTTTACCCCTTCCCTGGGAGCTCATTTCAGGGAACAGAGATATGAAGAGTCAATGAGACCTGCTCAAGGATCTAGCAGGGGGTCTTTGGCAGCGCCAACAAACTGAAACCTCCTTTTAGTTTAGAGATCTAATATTTTAAGCTGTACCAGCTGCTGTGGGGCCCCCACTAGGACCCAGCATGACATTGCTGAGGTATTCTAAGACATACAGTGTTCCTCCTACTTTTGTTCAGATGCAACCCATGGAGATAACTACAGCTGAGGATGTGCCTTATCTGGTTAATGGAGAAATGGCTACTCTGGGAGGAGGTGATCAGGCAGACCTCCTGAGGGGTACACAGAGGGACTGGATGGTTTGAGCAGTCACACATTTTTGGATGATCCTCCCATCACAGATGTGTATAGAGCTCTACACCTGTGTGATGCATCTTAGTTCTCCAGACTAGTCAGGGCTGTAATTCCTCTTTTACCTCTATAAAAACATGAGAAGTTTCTCCTTTTATCTGCAGGCTTGCACTGCCGCATTTGGATTTAGTTTGGTATTTGCAATGCTTTCTGTTTGAACAATGGACTCTCTCTCCACAAATCCAGCTATTCCACAGCCAGGAAAGGGCTGATGTACTTTTTAATATGTGCACATTAGAAACAGTGCAGCAATTCTAGTGTTCTTTGCTCTCAAATCTCAGTGTCCAAATAATGAAGGTTGTAAATATCAAACTTAATGACTGTTTTTCTCTTGATTTCTGCATTTTGAGTTCAGATTTCCAGGTTTTCCTCTAAAATACTGAGGGAGGTTTATCTTAATGTGACAACAGCTACTGTTATACCCTAACAGGATTCCAGAAACTGGTGCTTCAAATGAAATACCATTTCCTACAGGGACAAACATGCACCAAAAGCCATGAAGACAAGAGCAGAGGGCCAGTGAGCTTGTCAGACCCAGGCCAACATGCTGTTGGAAGGTGCCAAACTCCAAATTTCTTTTGTTCTTGGTTCCAGCTGCTCCTGCAGATGCATGGGCATTTTGATGCAGAACTGGGGCTGGATACAAGAGGAAGCAGTGGGATGCAATACAGATTTAGCTGCCCAGTTCTGCCAGAGGTCACTAGGGCACCAGGGGAAGAAACAGGAGAAGATATTTCCTTAGTGCCTTTTTTTGCTAAGTCACGATGCAGATATGGGGCCTCTCTTCCTGACTCCTGCTGTCCACAGCTCAAACACTGAGTCAAAAGAGACTATCCATCTACAGCCAGTGGAGACAATGGCACTGCTAAGGTAGATATGGTGCATCTTAAGATAGACTGAGGTTACAACCACCCTGTGCATCAGTTTTTCCCCACTGTGTTCAAGAGACCCAAATATTTTATGAGATCCATGATTTTTTTTGAGATGAACCCTGGAATTGAGGAGGAGACAGTTAAGGCATCACTGAGGTACTGCTTTTACAGCAGCTGGTGCCAATATCTGCTAACACAATCCCTTCTATATGCTGCAGTGGGCTTCTCCCTTCATCTGAGGGCTCGAGGCACTCATCTGAAGGGGTCTACTCTGTAAAAATGGAAACTGCCAGTGAAGGTACCTTGGGTTTAGAATCATAGAATAGTTAGGGTTGGAAAGGAACTTAAGATCATCTAGTTCCAACGCCCCTGCCATGGGCAGGGACACCTCACACTAAACCATGTCACCCAAAGCTCTGTCCAGCCTGGCCTTGAACACTGCCAGGGATGGAGCATTCACAACCTCCCTGGGCAACCCATTCCAGTGCCTCACCACCCTAACAGGAAAGAATTTCCTCCTTATATCCAATCGAAACTTCCCCTGTTTAAGTTTTAACCTGTTACTCCTTGTCCTATCACTACAGTCCCTAGTGAAGAGTCCCTCTCCAGCATCCTTGTAGGCCCACTTCAGGTACTGGAAGGCTGCTATGAGGTCTCCACGCAGCCTTCTCTTCTCCAGGCTGAACAGCCTCAACTTCCTCAGCCTGTCTTCATACGGGAGGTGCTCCAGTCCCCTGATCATCCTCGTGGCCCTTCTCTGGACTTGTTCCAACAGTTCCATGTCCTTTTTATGCTGAGAACACCAGAACTGCACACAATACTCCAAGTGAGGTCTCCTGAGAGCAGAGGGGCAGGCTCACGTCCTTTGACCTGCATGGTCTTTCCTTATTGTGGCTGTGCACTGTGAGGAGAGCATTAAAGCCTGTGCTGAATTTGCTGCAGAAAGCTTTGAAGAGAGCTTTGAAAAATATTGTCTGGTTATCTCTTTTTATCTACATTGCTGGGGAGGCAAAAGGGGTCCAACGATCTGGAAAGCAGAAGCTTTCTTCTTTGCAAAGTTATGAGGTTTGGCTAAGCCCCCCAATAAGAGCAATGGGGAGAGCTGGGGAGACTCAGCCTTGCTAGCTTTAAAGCAGAAAGAAAACCAAGCACAGACTTGCAGCCTTTCTGGCTGGTAAAATGAACACAAGCCCTTTGCAAGGGAATGGCCAAGCTAAAAACTCTTAAAAACTACAACTAGGTGATGGGAGCCCTTCACCCTTCACTGCAAGGCAGGGACCTTGCCTAGGCTGACAGAGCATTGCTGTGCTTAAGTCTTTCGGTGCTAAGTGCTTAACAAAAGCATCCTCATGTCCTAGAGCTGGGCTGGTGACATTTAATGGTCTACACCTACCCCAGGCTATGGGTATTACCACTGAGCTGATAAAATTTGTATTGGCCCATGGGCCCTTGGGTTGGGATGCTGCACAGGGAAGAGCAATGTGCCCCTCCAGCTAAGAAAGAATAATACAGCAGAAGAAAGATTTCCAGCCCATGCAGTGGAAAATAGCATAGCCTCAGTGCTGCCTAATCCTTCACCCATCACCTTCCACGGATGAAAGGCCACAGGGCTTCTGTTTTAATGATGGCTATAATTAGATACAAGGCTTTTGTTGAAGCTTTCCCCTTATCACTGCCTTTGTTTTCTTTTCCCCCCTCTCTGCTTCTCCTTTATGACATTTTTGCATTTCACAGGCTATGCGCAGCCCTCTGCTTGCTTATCACTTCCCACAAAACTGCCTGCCTTAGATAGGGGCTGCTCAAACCCACCGGGCTGACTCTACACTTGTGGAATGTCTGGTGGCTCCATGCAGCTCTCCCTGAGAAAACAGGCTGCTGCCACCCTCTAAATTGCTAATTATAGATAAGCTCAAAGAACAACAGTTCATTCTACTAAGGAGAAAGCCGAGCTGTCACATGTGTTCAGCTGATGGTGTCCAAGCGGCACCTAGGACATCTCAAGGGTTGTGAACCTGGTGCCACTGCATAGCATCCTCAGGAGGAAGGGAGCAGGGGAACTTCCCAGA
The DNA here is from genome assembly GCF_034315485.1 of Pezoporus occidentalis. Lineage (NCBI taxonomy): Eukaryota > Metazoa > Chordata > Aves > Psittaciformes > Psittacidae > Pezoporus > Pezoporus occidentalis. The sequence goes on from NW_026914180.1 coordinate 1,644,494, forward strand.
TAGGGATGCTAAAGCAAAGTCAAAGTATGTTGTGCAGACCGGGCTTAGGGTGCTATTTGTTGTATATGAGATGGGTGGCATGAAAGTCCAGTTTGAGACCTGTGCCGGGCTCCATGTTTCTGCCTTGAAGAGCAAAAGGGCGCCACTGGCACATTTGGCATCCATTCCAGTGCTGAGTGATGCATCCCGCGCAGCGCTGATTGACTAGCACTGACTGCGGCCCCAGGGATTTTAAACCTGATACTCCAAGCATTAAAGCATCCGCAGTGAGCTAAAATAGAAGAAAAGAGCTCCTGAGGACCGCCTCGTCCCGTCCCACCCAGCGGCTGGCACCGTGGCCGATGGCGCTGCTCCCTAAGGGAAGGACATGGGCAATGTTCCTCCCTGCTGGGGTTTGCCTGGAAAATGTACTTCACACCAGCGTCTGGCGCCAGATGAATCTGCACATTTCATATGGGGGGCTGAAATGTTAGGACTGTCCGTAGGGAGCAGCTGTTGGGGTTTCTTTAGCTCTTCCCTTGCCCCACCCCATGTATGTGCAGCTTGGGCTCAGTTTACAGCCTCTCTGTCCCACAGGCTGCACCCCAGGCAGACAGGGAGGGCTGCGGGACCTGGAAATGCCTAATGGGGGAAAATCATTTCACATATTCATTTGTACCCACTGATCTTTCTAGACACAGGGGGAAGAGGCAAGGCAACGGGGAAAGAGACTCTTAAATATTCAACTAAAAAGTCACTCATTTCCTTGTCATTATTGCCCATAAATCACTCATCTGCTCTATCTTGTGCTAAAGATAGTATTATAGGCCTCCTGAACTGTGATCATGTTACATCTGACAGCCAACTCCCAACAAGCGGAAAACAAATCACCGACAAAACCTCTTCCCCTGAGAAAACCCTATCTCACCACTAACACATCAGCTCCAGCTTGCTCTGCTTTCTACTTAAACAGCTTTATCCTAGAGAGAAACAATGCTACCCACCTGTTGGTGTCCACCACCTCTGCCGCTACTCCTTCGCAGCCTGGCTCCCACCACAAGCCCCAGTGAGCTACTGAGCGCCTGAGTCGCCTATTAAAAAAGGAAGCTGCAAGCTCAGCACCAGTCTTCTGGGTCGCCTGGCCAACCACATGTCATCGGCTTTGCTCCCAAAATCAGCCGCCCTGAGCAAACACAGCTGCTAAGCAAAGCCCTTTGTGTCACCCTGTGCACCCCACTGCAGCTTGTGTAATGGGGCCTGAGAGCTGCTGGGGCTCACACAAGGCTAGCACAAGCCGGAGGGAAAGGGATAACCCAGTGGTATAAGTTGTGCCAGGGACCCTTCTCTACCCATTGCTCATCAAACGGACCAATGGTCCAGTGAGCATCCCATTACAGACAGCCAAATCCAGCATCCTCCTTCATCTGCTCGGTGACTGTCTGTCACTGCTCCTCTGAAGGTCAGCTTTGGGCTTGCCATGGTGGCTGCTGGACCTCGCATGTTCTATGCCATGGAGCACATGTGTGTTATGGTCTCACTCCTTGGCTGTGCGGTGGCTTGGGTACGGAGAGCCACTATGGCACATCCCATAGTGCAGGACCCAAAGGCCGATACTCAAAGGCCAATGGGAGCAAAGAGACCCATACCCTGGAGCTTTTAGCACTGGGAAAATCAGGGCAGGAAAGCAGCAATTTCTTCACACTGTGAAAGAGACTCTGACTACCAGGGTGACGGAAATGGAAATTCTCCTGTGTTTGTCATGCCCTGGGCTGTTGTTTCTTGGGAATTTGGAGCCATTTCTGCTATTCCTCCCTGCCTGGGATGGTCATGGGTTACTTCTAATTGCGTGGTCACTACTACCCAATTAGTCCACTGACTTAAGGCTGTGTGGCTGGACATGGGTGCCCAATCCCACCTGCGTGTCCCTGGCATGCATGTTGATGAAACCTCAGTAACTCTCTGCTCCTTCTTGAAGCTGGGTCCCTATCGATGGGAACCCCATTTCTAAGAGCCTCTGTTGCTGCATGTGAGAGCTACATGTGCTAAATCACACCTACCCCATTCTCCTCCCAGCTTTGTCTCCCAGAGTATCAGTCCCCTGACAAAAGGGGCTCCTAAATGCCAGCATCTCTCCACAGCTGGGCTGAGGGAATTTGCACGGGTGGGTAAGCACCCACAAAAGCTGGCTGGGAAACCAGTACTGCTGCTTAATCTGGGAGCCTGGCAGCCCATTGGGGGTGCTCAGTCAGCAGGGAGAGGTTTAAATCTCTGCCCCAACCCCTGTGCCGGCAGCTCTGCTCCATGGGGAAGCTCTGTTGGAGGAGGTGAATGCTGAAGGTGGTGTGGGAAGTGGGAAAGGCTCCCTGTTGCCCTGGTTTGGAGGCTGCTGGAAGGGTGAATGGTCCAGAGATGCTGCAGTGAAGGGTATGAGGGGAAGGGTAGTCCTGGGAGGGTGAGGGTTTGGGGAGAGGGGAGCATGTCTAGCTCTTTCTCATTGGCCTCATAACGCACTCTTGAGGCTTTAGCACATGTTAGAATGTGAAGTGCTATTTTTTCCAAAGGAAGGGGAAAAAAGATGGGACAAGGCTGCAAGAGGGAACATCAGTGGAGTTTCAGGCAACTTCTAGTAAAGACTGAGGATCAGTGATGCTCTAAACAATCCTGCTTATCCTCATGGGTACTCCCTCCTGGCCCCCAGATCACACTTTGCTCTGTTTGCAAACTGCAGTGTTTTCTCTCACTTTCAGTTCTACAAAGCACAGCAAGGATTTGAAATTCAAGCTTTTTCTTTTTGCCATAGATTGGCCAATTATGTGAGAGAGTGGCAACTGTAAACATGTTGGTTTGGTTGTTTGTTGTTTTTTTCAAAGAAGTCATCTGTTTTTTGACTGTTTTGGTCCAAGCTAACTTTTTGTTATAACTGCAAGGGCTGGGAATTCACCTTTAAAAGTGAGAACTGAGATTTTCATATGCTCTCCAAACCAACCCTTTTGTAAAAACGCCCATGATTACAGCTAACTAACAAAATCATACAACTTAACCACACTTTTTTTCATGATTCCCAGCTTTCATGAGTAGACCCAGTCCTTTCAGATAGGTTTGTACAGCATCATGTACAATAGATCCCTAATTTGGAGGCTGGGTATCTCTGGTATAGATCATACAATGATCAATGCACATATTTTTTGTGGTTTTTTTTATATTTGTTATGTTTACATTTATGTAATTTATAAATTTATATTAAATTTATAAATTTATAAACAAATTTATGTAATTTATATTTTTTTATAAATCATTATTTCTTGAAAGGGTTTAAGAAAGATTTTGCACTGTCTGCAAGCCATATGTTGCAATCACTTGAGCAGCTCTGGCACGTAAAGCTAATACATGAATTCTGGGGTGGGAAATGGGCTGAAAAGTGCCAGAACCAGAGGAAGGTGCCAAACAAGTAAGTAAAATAACATAATGTAACTAAACACCACTTGTGTTGAAAAGCAAATAAGGTTTCAAAAGCCATTTCATGCTTTAGGAATTGTCTGCTAAATTATAGTCAAACAATTTTAATTTTGCACGTGTATAGAGTTGAATTTTCAAATCTGAAATGGGAGGGGGTGAAGGAAAAAGCGGTTACTGAAGAGTGTCTTGCTTCCTGCACTTGAGTTTCAGGTTCAGATCTCTCTACAATTTCCAGCACCTGTAAACTGGAGATTCATGGTCTTTAGTCACTTCTGCAAATGTTTTGGGCTCCTCACTGTCAACTGGACTTTCCTTTGCAGGAGCAACATCACAGCCCCCAGGTAATTTAAACAGCTCCTGAGAAGAGCTGGGAAAATATAGCCTCAGGCAGGGCTGAGTATCTGCCCCAAGGCAGCTCGGGGCTATTTCTGGGCTTTGCAGAAATCTAGGAATGTGGAGGACTCTATTCCTGGTACCAAAAAATGCCAGGAAGCTCTGCTGAGAGACAGCTGCGAGTGGCATTGCTGGCTGGGGATGTGGACTTCCCGAGTGGGCCAACTGATGTGAGGCTGTGTTTCCTTAGAGAGGGTCTTTGACATCACCTGGGTCAGCTCCCCTGCTTTTGGGATACCAAGTGCCTACACAAGGCAGATGTAATCCTGACTATTCACTCCGCATTGCCTCATTGTCCGTGTTCCTCTGCTATTTGCAAAAGGTTAATAAAGGTTGAGAGGTTGCTTAATAAATCACTCTCCCGGGCTGTGTATCCCTGTGATCTCAGTATCCAGCACTGCCCTCTGACATGCTGGGGATCGTGTATCACACCCTGGTCATGCCAGCACTGTTTTCATACCCTCCAGTAACTCTGTTATTTACACAGGGGTTTTTCAGTGGAATGGTGATAAACACTCCCATCCGATGTCTAATGAGAGCTGTTTCTATTTCCCTGTTTCTCGGTTTCACCTGTCCCTGAATGCTGACTGGCAGCAGAACTACTTTCATCCCTAACTCCTCTGCATGCTCTACCTTCTCCCATAGAGCAGCATCTCAGCCTTTGCACACCACAATGCAGGATGACCATTCATGATAGCAGCTTCCCTCCCTCTAAAATCCCCTTCCCAAGGGAACACCCAACTACCCAGTGGAATAACCTCTATCTGGGGAGAGGGTTTCTTGGCATGCCGTAAATACCAGACCTTTTAAGGGAAGCCCTCTCTAACCACTGTGAAGAGACACCTTGGGAATGTCTGCGCAGGCATGAGCCTTGTGAGCATCTCCAGCCACGCATCCTGCCTGGGATGCAGAACACAGCTGGGATCAGGGCTGTGGCATGCATCTTTAAGCATTTCTTTGCCATGCCATAGAGTTTACGCAGGGACATTGCATGGATACCATGCGGTTCTGAGGAGCGGTTGAGACCGTGCCTCTGCTTTCTATTCTTATCACGGTGTTTCCATGCTGCTGTCAGCTCTTTATCACTGACAGCCAAGAAAATACTGTTTTGGAAGAAAGAGTCACAGCCCAAAAAAATCTATCAGTATCCTTTAAAGAGAAAACCCCAACCCACTTGTAGCTATTGAGTTTCCCCTGCATTTCCATTTGTTTCTGAATAGAGCAAATTGCCAGTGAGAATACTGTGTAGGAGAGAAACAGTTGGCTTTAAAGAAGTAAAATGCCAGGTTGTATAGTACTTAATGCAGAGATTCCTGCTACCATGTTCAGACCCATAACTGGGTGTTTTGCCAGTACCAAAACAGGATTTTCATTCTCCTAGCAACAGGCTAGGGCATCTTTGCCTGTTTACCACCTTAAAAGAGGCTTTTGTATTCTGCAAAATACTGCACCTATTCAAGGGCTGATATCAGCCTTTGTAGGATGTTCCTATGAATTTCCACCCATGCTGGATCCCTTAATTGCCATGAGTGGATTATCTTCACTTTGTCTGAACAAGAACATAGGTTTTCATGTTTCACTTCTTCTTGTCAAGTGATATCTGTACCTGAGACACCAACTCCACATCTTTTTCCCTAAATTCCTGTTTTCTAATAAAAAACTGAATCTAGTGGGTGAAAACTGGAAACCTAGAGGGAAATGGGGGAAGTTAAAAGATTTCTGTTATTCTCACAGCAGCCAATCAGCAGGATGTGTACTTTAGAAGGAAACCTTAACCATCACCGAATGCATGACCAGAAAAATATTGCTTTCAACTCAGGCTGTTGGGGTCAGGCTCTTCACACAGTGACTGAGGGGCAGCACCAAGATCTGGACCTGGAGTCTGGCTCTTTTCTGCTGACACAGACCTTAGAGCTAAAAGGCCTCAGTAAGTGGAAAATCAGGCATAAGAGACACATAAATGCACACACGGGACATTTTCTGCTCTGACTTACAGAATGGCATAGAGTTACTTTCCATACATAAGCACAAATAGGGAGTGGTATGGTAATATGAATGAGGCTAACCCAACAGGCTCAGGGTCACAAATGCGTTTCTCAGCCCCCCCTGAAGACCAGAAGAGGAGGGAAAGAAATTCCCTCTGCAGCTAATCTTACATTGCCTCCTGTTCCCTAGGTTTGTAAAATGAAGCAAAGCTCATTTCCCTCTGAACAGTACACATTTTAATGCCTCCTGCCTATCAGTCCTGAACATGGTTTGGATCTGGAAGATGTCCCCTCCACCTGAGCAACCCTCCAGCTCAACCAAATCCCTTACAGATCATTTCCCCTATTGCAGATCATGGTGACCAGAGTCATGGTAAATAACCCTGTTTCCGGTGGAAAGAGTAGACACTGAAGTCTGGCCTTATGAGTTTAAGCCCCAAAGCGAGGAATTTCAATATTCCTAACAGGAATATTGACAGGGGGAAAGCACACATGTACAGTGCTCTGTTTCTGCCTTGAACATGCCCAATGCTCTGTTTCTGCTGTGAACATGCCCAAGTGCTCTACATGATGATGCTGAACCAAACTGAAGCCACCATCCATGGAATACAGAGACAGCACCTTCTGCAATAGAGGGTGTGATTTACCATGATCTAGGCCAACAAAATAAAATCCATGGCTTTCCATGAGCTGCAACACAGCTTTCATAAGATGAGGTGCTAAACATCCTAATTTGCCCTGCGTTTTAGCATCAGTCTGAGGTTCATATTCACACAACAGTTCACCCTGCTCTAAACTACCCCAAAATTACTTACAGGGAAGTCTCAGTAGTCCCAAAAGCTGTGTCACGCCGTAGACAGCCCCAGTGGAAAATATATGTGAAACTCACAGCCGGACAGCCCTTAGTGTATCCTATGAGGAGCCCTGCTCCACTCCCACACCCTCGGTTCTGTTCACTGCCTCCCAGTGGTCTCTGACAGCTGGTTTTATCAGGGGGTGCTGGGCTATGTTGAGAGGATGAAGTACGTGGTCTATTTTTGGGAAGAGTGAAATTGCTCTTCCACCAGGCTGAGTCAATCATGAGCTTTAGCAATACTACACAGAGGCTGGGGAAGTCTAGGCGCCTGGCTTATTTTCAGAACTTATTCATTCAACGTACCTCTAGTACAGGACAGGGGACGCTTCAGGCAGTGGTGCAATGGGGAAGAGGCATTTCCCTGACTCACTGTCATGTCCTCGGGGTGTGACCTGCAAGCAAGGCTGCCTTTGCCTCTAAAGCTAAAGTTCTAAGGGAAAAGTTGGGCAGCTGTCAGGTATTAGCTACATTTTCTGGTTCCCTATTTCCTCATCAGTTCCAATATTTTAGAGCCAAGAATGGAAAAAAGATATGTTAGGAAAGTGATGGGTAGCGTGTATACCAAGATGGATGATTGAGTTATCTGCTTTATGATCAGATGGGAATCACCCCCATCCCTGCAGTCCCTCTGTTAGCAATGTGGTGCTGCAGGTAACTGTTCTGGGTGGTGTTTGGAGAGGGACAGCAATAAAACACTCAGCCCCAGAGGGTTCTCAGTGCTCTCAAAGCTCAGCTGAGCAGTGCATGCTATTGTTTCTATAAATGGTTGGTACAAAGCTGGGGCCCCTGCCTTAGCCATGCTGATGTACAAATACAGACATCACCAGTGGCTCTGGGGCTTATTTTAACAGTCTACACTTACTAGGCTGGGAGAGCTATATGGCTGAGGTACCCAGAAATGTTCTCTTGCTGGTTTGCTTTTCTGACACCTTTAGAGAGTGAATGTTTGAGTAAATCACCTCATGGCAATGAAAGGAGATATAGGTTTGGCTATGTGCATACCATAGGTCACCATCACCTGAGATAAAACACTCAGAGGTGCTTAGGATCAAATCCAGGGCAAGGGCCACAAAAGACCCATGCTTGGTCACACCCTGTTTGTACCTTCCCAGGCCGTGGGACTGCAGTGATGAAGGAGAGATGCACAGATGTGAGCTGTGCTGGACCAGAGGGTCTCGCAAAAATCCTATTTTATCTGTCAGTGTGGAACTTTCTTAGCTTTGCTGTGTCCCAACTGACAGAGATACAAAGTACTGGTAGTTCCCTAAGGTCTTTCAGCCTCTCTGCAATGTGTCTGTACAGTGTGCAGCACAGGGACATCTCTGTTACAGCCAAGCTCATTGGTCACATAAAGATCTCAGCAGCATTGTGCTGAGTAGATGAAGCATAACCCCGGTCCCCAAAGGTCCATGATCTTTGCTCCAATGGGCCAAGCGGCTCAGTGCTGCTGGTTTTACAGTTTGAGATTCTTAAGATTTTTTGGTTCCCTTCTCCTGAATGCCTTTTCCGGAGTTTTACAGGGATGTTTGGAGAAGCTGCTACCCATCTTGTTTCCCCATGGTACCAGTCCCTGGAGAGGATGCTACACACCAACCAGGCTGCAGTTCCGCATGTGACAAGTTTTCTTCACCAGCTTCACACCACATCACATTACGTCCAGCTCTAGATGACCATCTGCTTCCACAAGGTTCCTAGAAGGGCCTGACTCCTCTTTTCTATAGCCCAGTTTGGTTAAGCATCCTGCAAGGCTATGAATTACAAGTCCCTTGCTGCCTGCATTAAGCCTAGTGCCTAGGAAGGTCATCACCCCTCCCAGAGTGATCTCCATGTTCTTTTTTGCTTCTTTCAATGAATGAGGATTGAAGAAAAGAGTTAAATTAGAATGGGCTGAAATTTAACTATCTGGGGGTGGTGGGAAACACAGCCCACCCTTGTTACTGCTGGGTGCTGAGGAGAAGACCGTACATTGTAGGTGATGGCTGTGAGTGAGGCAGCACTAAGCAGCTGAGGAGCTGCAGACTGAGGTGGTCTGTGCTGAGTATATCCCATGATGTGAAGCCGCCAGTGAGGGATTTTGGTAGGAGGGTGATAGATGGGTCTTTGGTCGCCAGCCAGAGTCAGAGGGCTGGGCATGGCAGGGGCTGCCAGCAAAAGTGTGCCCATTCAGGTAGCATGAACTGGGTGATGGTGGTGTCAGCAAACACAGTGGCAGGCTGGGGACTGAGGTATCTTAGTTATTCCATATGGGTGGAGGGACACAAAGGCAGGAGGTGAAGGGCAGAGCATATCAGCTCAGTCAGCAGCTCATGGTGGGCATTCATGTGTGTCCTTGCAGCATGCATGTGCCCAGCAGGAACATGTATTTATGCATGTATGTATATAATGCATGTTATGTATGTAACTCTCTTCATCTGCAACATATATTTGCCTGTCTGTCTGTCTGTCTATCTGCAACATACAACGTATGTGTTCAGGGGTGGTGGTCTGTCTGCATGCATGGCTGGCTGTCCACATTCCTACTGTCTCTGTCTCCATCCTTAAGTGGAGGACCTGGTCTGCTGTGGGTTGTGACTTCAATCTGTGTCTCCCATCAGTGCCCTGTGAACTGCTCCTGCAAGCCTATAACACCTGAGCTACCTGACAGCTCTGCACAGCTCCCAAGAGAAGGGTTTTGCCCTTTTGTCTAAAAGACAGTGACTAATTAAAAAGCAGGAAATAGAAATAAAAAAAACTGTCAGTGGTGTACCGTGATTTTCTGAGAAGCGCTGAGAGTGTGACAGGGAGAGATCAGCAGCCTTTGACTAAGATGGGGTGGCTCTTGCTGGGAGCTGAGAGAAGAGGGTAGCAGCTGCTCAGGAGGGGATAGGCTCTAGGTTAAATTGAGGGAGAGTAGAGACTAGGGCTCACAGGAAAAGCCAGCTAGAAGGGACTATCCTGTTTTGATTGCTGCTGGCCAGCAGAGCTTTGCCAGGCATGAGCCGAAGCTAATTGCTCCCCTGCTCTCCATGACTGCTTGAGAACAGCTGCACACTCCCATGTCAGCCCTCCAAAAGGTGCCTGTGATCCCAGCATCCCTGACTGGCGGTCACAGGGGTTGGGAGAGGTGAAAGGGGAGCACCTGCTTCTCCCCCTTCTGTTTGTGATGTGAGGTGCTGTAGCCAGAGGGGCAGATGGATCTCATGGTTAAACACTCTAAGTTTCCCTCTAGGCTGAGTTGCAGAGGCACAAAGCACTTAGAGCTGGACAGGTTAGACACTTACAGAAGTCCCGACATTCAATTCCCACTTGTGCTCATGAAAGGCAACTGCTGAAAGGGAAATGAGCTTTTAAGGATTATTTTGGCTGCAGAAGCCTCTATCACTGCAAGTGCCAGAGCTGCCTTGAGCTCAGAGCTGTCTGTAGCATAAGCACAGCCTTTTATCTTAAATCAGCATTTTCCCGCTGCCTTTCAGATCTTTCCAGTTCATTGGTGATGTTCTCCAAACCCGTCTGCTGAACAAGGCGCTGAAGAAGGGGGGATGCTGGCTGAAAGGCCAAGGAGAGATGACTGAGAGGTGATAGCCTCGCTCCACTGATGGGGATGAGACCTGGTGTCCGGTGGGTGCTGCGCAGCTTCATCCTTTCAGAGACCGATTAGGGGACCGAAGTGGGACTGTTTCGTTGTCGCTAGATGGCACCGCACCCCCTTGCAGGAGAAAGAACGGGTGCTACAGCGAGCAGAGGAAAACATCCCCTACCAAGCAGACGTTTAACTGAGCTTGGGTCTCCCTGCACGCAGGATGGGGGAGCCCTCTCCTTCGCCTCCTCTCCTTGCTGTGAAAATTCCCAGCGGGTAGAGGTCGAAAGGAATACAAAATAGAAAGGGGGAGGAGGGAATTAAATGCCTTTTGGAGGCTGCCTGGGTGCTCTGCAATTTGCAGTCATGTCAGGCTCCTGTTTCATCTTTGCACTGCACTGAGGTAACATCCTTGTGTGCCCTTCACCTGAAAACACTGAATAAACGAGCTATATTAATACATACATGCACAAGCATATGTGTGTGTGTAGGTGGGGGGATGGCATGCCTGCATGCATGCTGCTCTTTTTCTTGGCTGTGATTTTACTCTCTTTGATTGCCAAAATTTATTTAGAAGTTGTTAATTTTTAAACCCAGAGTACTCAGGAGACTCTACCTGCAGCAAATTAACTGGTGCCTTCTCCTTTTTAATATTAAAGCACTCAAGCTTTCAACTATTTCCCTTCGGGAAAAAGGTTCCTTGATTTGCCATCTTCCTTCCTTTGAAATATTTTGCTCTACAGTGTAAGTAAGTCAGTGCTCAGTTTAATCTCATTAGTGTGAACTAGAGCCGCTTGGACCTCTTTAATTTGTGACTTGATAATGTCTTTGTTGGCAGCTTTCTCTGGATCATTTGATATTGTCAGCATGGCGGGGGATGTAGCCCCGCTGGTTTAGCTGCCTGGGAATGGGCTTATCTAAGGGATCTAGCAGCCTTCCTACTTCAGCAATGCTCAGGTCTCCAGCAGTGACTCAGAGGTGATGATGCCATGTCTGGGAAGAGGTACAACAACCAGTGCTTTGAATTCATGTGTAGTTATTCGGGTCTGAACTGTTGCATGGGCATGTGTTCGCTGGTAAGCCAAATATCAGTCAGTAGAGCTGCTTTGAACACTGCCAAGCTGTTATCCTCCGTATCACAGCATCCAACACCTGAGAACATGCTCTGTGCTTAACCTTATAACATTGTGTGGCTTCAAACTGTTCAAGACTGCCTTCCCCATCTCAGGTCACTGTATTGGGCAGGTGTCCCCTCATCAGCCTTGAGGAAGAGCTGTGGGTGATGGTGAGTAGACCAAGAAAAGTGAAGGTATAACCCAAGACACGTCTTGTCCCAGAAGAGATATGGGACAGCTGGTTCCTGGACTTTTTTAGGAAGCATTACAACTCCTGTCGCTGAGCAAATCCAGCACCTACATCAGAGGTAGCTGTCATACTCCCAGCTCCCTGGCTGCAATTGCCTCCCCAGAGGACACCACATCACACAAAACCTAGCCCTACCAAAAGAAGAGCCAACACGAAGTGTTTCCTATTACAAGGCCTTTGAGTCAGGGGCTGGAGAGTGGTGTAAGGCTCTAAAATAGATCATGATTCATCATTTGCCAGCCAGAGGAAAAGATGTTCCTCGCACTGTAAAAGGCACACTGCAGCTAATACTGTGATAGTGTCTAGCAAGATAGCATGGTAACTTCACGTGCTTTGACATCAAAATAATCACAGCAGTGCTGTGGAAACTTCAGCTTCTTCCTTTATCTGTGTGCTCATGTAAGACACTTCTTTCCCATGCAGTTAGGTAACTAAATACAGTGCCCCAAATCCAGGCAGCATGTGATTTATCTTTTTAAAATTATTTCCCTTCTTATGTAAGAGACAAGGAAGAGAACAAATCATAGATAGATGGAATATGGAGTCCCTGGATTCCTGATCCATGCCCAAAGAAGGCAGGAGGGCCCACTGGTCTCAAATCCAGTCATAGGATTTTTTTGAGAGCTGTTTCTTCCTGCTCCAAATCAAACAGCAAAGTTTGGTAAAATTCAACCCTTTCCCATGCAAAGCTTCAGCTTGGATCCCTTGCTCTTCACAGATACCTGTTGCCCTGAAATATCCTTTACCTGCTTTAGTCCCGATGATATCATATCATTAGGGATCACTAACATGCTGTTTCTTAAGCCAAGGATTACTGTGTCTAACACACCACTGCTGCCAAATTCAAAAGGAGCCCAGCCAAGACTCCTTAGCTTGGTACAAAGGAACCTCTCCTTTTTCCTTTTCTCAGGGCTGAGGTGCAGGGAGATGTTACTCATCCCAAACTAAACAGGGATGTGCTTTTGCCTTGGTATTTAATACCAGCTATTTTAAAATGCTGGGATAATAGCATAGGGAGAGTCAGCATGGCTCTGTGGACTCATCACTGGCCCAGATCCCAGCTGTGCTGGGATTTGCCAGCTCCATACAATGGGACTGATCAGGGCTGGAAGGCTGCAGTCGTGGGGTCATCTGCTTTCTGTGCTTCCTATCCTTGGCCACACTCCTGCATGGCCAGACCTTGCAGTACTCACACCATCCCCAGCCAGAATTGTCAGTCTCTGCTATGGGACTACATGGGAAATACAACTTTGCGCAAGGACCAAGTAAACTCTTCCCAGTTGCAACTACAGAGCTGGCAGTAGAATAGCAATGATGAGTGGTAACCAAAATAAATCCAACTCACAGCTTTTGCCTGTGGTCGAGTCATCAGCTGTATCCAGCACCGAGGAGATGATTGCCTGCTTGTGGCGGGACAGCTTCCCTTCCTGTGTGGGAATGACAATGGGGAAGCAGGTAAATGCCCATAAATAGAGAAGAACTGCACAAAGCCCCAGTGCAGGGAAGGCATCTTCACCAGAGGCCCTGAAGTTGCCTCCACATATTGTGTGTGTTTTGGACTTCTCTTCCTGTAGACCTGACCCAGCCTTGGGTTTGCCCTGTTCTCCCCAAGGACAGTGCTTCATCTGCTCCTCCTTGCCTCCACAGAAAGTCAGGCTTCCACAGAGCAGCCCGCATGCCCAAGGATTTGTGTCAGTGAATGATGAAGTACCGCCATGAAGCACAAGTATTTATAAGGATGACTCTGGACACCCAAATTAAATAAATGTCCAAGAGCTTCCTAAGAAGAACACCTACTAACCTTTGTGGTAGACTCTTTCCATTTGATGGTGACAGGACTCCTCTGTGCCTTCCTCTGGATGCTCTGAAGAGAGGAAGGGAAGGATGGGTCTTTATGGGCTTTGGTGTCCATGCTCGGGGATTGGATTGTTGTCAACACTCTGGCATCAGCCTCCCTCTGCCTCAAAATGCCATTGGGAGATGGTGTGTTCATTGAAGCAGAAGGTAAAGTCTTACACTGTGGAGTGGCTTTAGGAGTGTCAAAGATAGTCAGGAGTCCTTTGAGATTTCTTGTTGGGGCACTAATGTTACCGAAGGGAAGATCTTCCATGGACTTGCTTGAGCACACACCACTGGGATGGCTTTGAGAAAAGGCATAATTCTTCCCCATTGGACTGACATTAATTTGTGATAGATATCTTCTCTCCATGAGCTAAAAAACCCAAAACAAACATCAAAATAGACTCATTGCTAACTTCAATAATATAGCTTCTGAAATCTTTATTTCCCGCTTTCTATCCAAGCATTACATCTATTGACTTTTGGGGACCAAAGAGTGCCCCATCTCTTTCTGCTCTATGTTCTCTGGAGTAAATGTCAGGGACACATCTAAATTCCAGCCCTTTTTGAAGTGTGGAAGAAGTTTCTGTTATGCCTATTTCCAGTGCAGCCTCCTGATCTGTCCATGGTCATGCAGGGAAACCTTGGAGTAGTAAAAATATGACCAATGGTTATCTTCCCTCCTAGATCATTGTTTTTATCCCCATCTCCATCCTTTTCCTCTAGAAAATTATGTTTCCAAACAGTCAGGAAATTCCCCTCTCTGTAATTTCATAGGAAACCTCCAGTTTCTTAAAAAACTGGATTGAAAACATTTTTTTTCAGATTCTGTCTTTTTGTAATGAGGTGCAATTCAGCTTTCTCTGATCAGTGGGAATCAACCCTGTCTTCAGCAGAGAAACTGGATGAAGTCCAAGCATCTGGCTTCCAGTGTGTGATTTTATCTTCGTTATTCCAGGTTGTTAAAGGCCCTTATCACAAAGCAGGACCCATAGTGCAAACACAGAGCCAAGATCTGCATCTTCTACCAATGAGGCTGCAATCAAAATATGCTATAAAGGACACTGGTAGGGGGCAGATGCACCTTTGTCATAATGTGAGAACAGTACTCACAGCTTCTAGTTAAGGGGGAACTCAGTTTAAGATGTTGAAATGTAGACATTTAAATGCAGTTGTGAGAAAAATCTACTCATGAACTTGATGTCCCATTGCAGTCAAAAGCACAAAAGCACAAATTGCAGTCAAAAGCACAAAAGCACAAATTGCAGTCAAAAGCACAAAAAAAGTGATTTCTGCACTCTAGGGTAAGATAACAGAAATTACACTAAGTATCTATGTTCTTTGATAGATGGTTAGTGTCATTTGAGATACATGGAGTAACCTCGAAAACCTCCAGCTGCTGATGGAGGAGGGCAGAGATGCCTCAGTGTTATGTCTGTCAGCCCAGTGTGTTTGTCTGGGTGCCTTGATGACTTTGTGTGTCTTCGCCTCAGTCTGGATCCTTCCCTTGCTTTCTAACCAGTACTAAATCCTTTGCCAGGTCTTACACCTCTTGACGATCTTCCATTAGTGTCACTGCCTTCAATTTAATCACTCCAGAGCAATCTGAATGTTATATATGAAGCTTACTTCCCATCCTGCAGCATCTTATCTATGTCAGTCCATCTGGACATTCTAAAAAGGGGTTGAATATGACCTACCCTGAGATGTCCCCAGAACAGCATCAGATATTGAAAAAAAACATAGGTTTTTGACAAGAACTGGAGCATTATGTTGTTAGGACATGCTCTGCCCCACCTGCTTTGAGCCTCTGGCTCTCACCTTGGGATGGTTCTGCTTCAACATGTTGCTTTCACAGTCCAGGATGCTCTGGTACCTGCAGAGAAGACAGGAGATGTCACCTTATTCCCTTCTTAGCCTGAATGTATTTTTCCATATAGCAGACAGGCTCTTTCTACCTTCCCCTACTCTCTAGAAAATACCAAATCCAACAGACTTCAAATGCAACCTTGAAGAGTGAGACTATGTGAACCTTCCGACCCCCCAAGCAGATTGGGTTGAGGTCTAATGGGTTAGTTCATTTCAGTGCTGCTAGATCCAGCATGACCCCTCTCCTGCCAAGCTCCATGGAGACGTGTTCCCAGAGCACCCATCTCCCCACTGGTAGAGGATGTGCTGGGGGGGAGGGTGTATTGGCTGAACCTGGTGTATCATTGCAGTTTTCTGATACATGGCTTGCAGCTGGAGTCAGGCTTTCTAGAAGGTCAATGCATTGTTTATTCAGCTTTAACCTAATGTTAAGGGATTTATCAAGTCAGTATCTGACCTAATATAACACCAATGATGAGTGAGACCTTTGTAGAAGCCACCTTCCTCCTCTTCCTTGCTGTGGGAAGTGTCCTTTCAGCTTTCTGTAAAGACCCTGCCAGATAGATGACTATTTACAGTGAAAACTGGCCAAGTTTGGGATATTCAGAACTAAACTGTCCCAAAGGGAAGCTCAAGAGACTGTCTTGACAGCTGCTCTGTCACTCTTATGTTGAGGAAGATGTACTTCAGGTTCTGTTCCTAATCTTATTTGTCTCACTCTAGGCAATGCTGTGGTCTGATCTCAGTTATGGGCTGTAAACAAAAGAGAAATTAGCCCTTAAAGGGCTTGGGTTGAAATGTGTCTCTCCCTGGAGCATTTTGGTTAGAGACAGTTGAGAGAAACCAGGAGGGGATGAAATGCCCATAGCCCTCTTGTTTCCCTATTAACTTATCTCACCAGCATTTGCTTGTTTCCCTCGTGGCACCTTACAGACTATCAAGATTAAAAGTTTTAGTTATCTATCTGGGAATGCTCCTGTCATTAGGGTCAAGGGCAAATTCTTCCATGTCATTGTATTTGGGGAAGTTTGTTGAGTGCGTCTGGCTTTTAAATCAGGATTTGTCTTCCAAGACTTAGTAATGCATTGGTAATATATAATAGGTAAGAGCAGTTATGGCAGGAAAGTACTTGCCTCCATCTTCAGACCTGATGTGCTGGGACACTGTGCTTGGGAAAGACATTATCTGAGTGTGATTTGTTTTTCATGGAGATGGGAAAAAGAAAATCTATCCTGGAACCCCCGAGATCTAAGGTGAGCTGCAACCATAGACAAACCACCTACCTGGCAACCAGTTCAGAAACAGACACAGATTTTCTCAGCACAACTGCTCTGTGCTCTGGATTGCTCCTTGGAGAATGGCACAGAAAAGGCAAGGACTGAGCTGGCCTCAGCTTCTCAGCTTTTTCCATGTTCTCTGTCTGCTGGCATCGAAGCGAGAGAGCAAAGGTTATGGTGCTGGATGTGAAGATCCAGGGAAAAGAGGCCAACAATTATTGCATTCATCTCCACCCACGGGACTGGTGCATCAGTAAAAGGCTGTGGAACAAATGGTGTCTTCACTGATACATCTGCAAACCTCATCATGTAAAATCATTTTTGAAAAAATAAAACAGGGTTAAAGAAGACACAATTTAAATTAAACTACCCCTAATAGAGGGAACGGGTCTTTTCCACCTTTGCCTACCACATTTTTTGTTCTTTTAGATTGCTCAGTTCATCTCTGTAACAGGGAGGGAATAAAAACCAGATGAACTTGAGCTTTAAATAGCTTAAAAATGATTTGATGAAAATTTTGTATGTGTGTCATTGGTTAAAATTTTCTTCTGTTTCCAATGTTGCACAGACCCAAACCAGATCTGAATTCAGGCAGTAACTGGAGAATTAAGCACCTCTTGGGCTCTTCTGCCAAAAATGTTCTTGTTTTCCAGCCTTCAGAAATGTGTAGCGTAAGTCTCAGGCATTGGATTTGCAATGACTGATCTGACACTTGGAAGTACATTAGGTCATCTGGGGTTCATTTTCTGAACTAAGACAGAGCTCTAGGGACCTATAAGTTATATGTAATTGCTCTTTAATTACTGACACAGACATTTGAACTACAGGATTGTTAGATACTTGTACTTAAGATTTTGAAAGTACTTCTTTTAAAAGCCATGTTGCTTTCAAAATATGTTTCATAAGCAACTTCTATTGCACTGGCCTGACTATTTGGCCTCCACCTGTCCACCCATCCACTTCCAGATGGAGTCAGGAGGGGCAGATTTTCTGGGAGATATGGGTGTCATACAGCAATTTGTGAATCGCTGCCTCCACTCCCATGCCTTTAAGAGTGCTGAAATTAAGACAAGAGGGAAGGAGACATATTTGTCACTAGTTGCTTTAGAAATTCCCTTTATTTTGTTTTCCAGGTCACTTCCCATGATGTTTGAGAAGAAAAAGATTTGTTAGATCACAAGCTCCCACCTCCCACAGTCCAGGGGTTGCTTCCCATTTTTTGCTGTGGTGTCTAACATTAAACAATTCCAGGTGAAAAGTCCTCGAGGGATATAGTTTGTGGCAGAACGAGCCTGTTACAAGGGAACCGTTCCTTGATTTTCCATTTATATCCCCCTTTTTCCTTAAATACAGTACAGGCAGTTGATGGAAATGCTCTTGTCAGCCCACCCTGAAAAGTTCCCACAATCAACACAGCATCCCCCAGTTGCTAAGGATTTTTATGGTATTAATTCATTCCATCTTCTGTGATCTGGGAGGGTTTTTATGTAAAATCACTTACATGCTAGAGTGCTTTCCTCCACCCGAGATCTGCCATTTGATAGTCTCCTTGGGGCTCTTCAGTACCACGCTTCTGACGCCTTCCTCTTCCCCTTCTTTACAGCACAGGAGGCAAAGTCCCTTGGCAAAGCTGCAATTAAATATTAAAAGCTGATGTGCAAATGGGGATGGTGTGTGAGAGAGAGAGCTGGCACTGAAGAGCGGAGGAGATAAAGCCTCCTCCCTGCTCCTGTCAGCCATTACTGAGGTCTCATTCTCCCCTATAAAGACACTGGGTAGGTTCAGATCCCAGCTGGGGCACCGACAGCCATCTAGACCCACAGCTAGATCCTGATTAAGGTGGAAATTTGCTGGAATCCAACTCCATCTTGTCTCAGGTGGAATGGAAATTGTCTCCTCTGCATGGGGATTTTAAAATGGATGTTTCTGGCACAAGTCGTATCTTCATCCTCCAAGCCAGTGAGTTTTTCTAGCTCAGCCAGCGGTCCCCTGTGCTTGTGGCTTTGCGGGGGATGCATGACCTGCAGAAGAGAGCATCCCTCTGGGATGTTTACAGCTCAAGGGACTTCACTGCTCCTCCTGCCAAAAATGAAAGGACTTAAGGGAGGCAAGGTCCAGATAAGATGAATTGAAATACTTCACTACTATGGCAACAGAGGGCAGGACTGCCTGAGAGGATCCAATTTAGGCAACATCTAAGTCTGATTAAAGTCAGAGTTTGGTAAAGGTAACCTCTTAGCCCTCTCAAAAAGCATCATGGCCATAAGCAGACCTTCTTTTACACCATCCCTAAGAACTGGGTTTCTATGAAGTTCTTTCTGGGGATTTATTCTATGAAAGTTGACCAAACAACAAAGCCTTGCACAAGTAAGAGCAGATGTCAGTATGCTGGTTTATAATGAACAAGAAGGGTTGTGTTTGACATCAAAAGTTGGAAAATGATTTACCCAGAAATTCCTAAACTAAGCAAGAAACCTTTGGGACAAGGAGCGAGTGAGTTAGGGCAAAGAACAGATCTGGATAAACAAACTGAGTGTCCCTGTCATTACTTTATGGAATAACAGCTTGCACTTCTCCATGTGCTTCTCTATGTGCTCTGATTCAGCTCTTACTGAAATAAAACCTCTTTATCAAGCTTTTACACCAGCATCTAAAGCAACCAAGAAGCATTAACGATTTTAATTCTCTGTCCTGTGAGTACAGTGTGTCTGATTTCATATTGTAAACTCTTCTGATGCTGTTGGTTGTATTCATTACAGCAGTGCAGCTTCGTACAGCCCTGGGTTTGTACATACTCAGATTTGTGCCTGACTTGAATCCTTCACCCTTCTCCTGTGCTTGGAGAGTCTCCCTGACCTGCTGGATATTCCTCACTGAACAAAAGTCAGTTCTTGGAGGGTTGTGCAGGATGCCCTGCATGGTAATGGGAAAGTATCAGTGACTTTAATAGCTGCTGGATGATCAAGAGACAAATCTGATGGAGGCTAGAAGGATTTCAGTTGCATGGGCTAAACAGGGCTCTGAAACTGGGATGCATCCTTGCTAGTTATTTAATTTATAAAACAAGGATTTGGCTGACAGAATGAAACAATTAACATTGCAGTCCATCCAATAGTGAGTAATAGAGGCTGCTGAAAGACCAGCGAATTATGTCTGGAACTACTGTTATCCAGCTCCTCTCTTCATAACAAGGCTGCATGAAACAATTCTGTGCGTAGCTTTAAGGCACACTGACTAGACACAGTGTGTTTTGAAACTGTTTTTGCCAGGTTTGCACTGTCTTAGGCTGGTTCTTCAGCTACTGTCTCTGCTGAGGGCCTTGCTCAGCTCACAGTGATTTTAGTCTTCACTATTAGCAGTGCACTGGGTTTGCTCTGTTGGCAAGCATCTGTGGGAAGATGGGAATGAATTGCTCATGCTGAGGAGTTTGTCAGTTGAGAAGAAGAGGTGAATCCCAGTACACAGAGAGAGAAATGGTTAGAGCTACACACAACTTCACTTGTCAGAGCCATCCACCATCCTGTCCTGCGACTGCAATGCAAGCCTTCCCCCGGGTAAAGGGATGGAGTTTTATTCCAGGCACTATGAGGTTTTATTGCCTGCTCAGGACATCTGACCACCACACTAGGAATAAGGTCTGCTTCTTGCTTTTGTTTGCTATGGTCAGACACCCTGTGATGACACCAATGTTTGGCCAGGGCAGAGCATCCAGGGGAATCTAGGCTAGAAGCTGTGGCTTGGTGTCTGCTGAGCTGCTGAGCTGCTGAGCTCTCCAGCATGGACATGGGCAGAGGTGGGCAATGCTGCCTGCATATTGCCTGGGCAGTATGCAGCATGTGTGCCAGGCAGAGGGAGTACAGGCAGGGGACAGAAGCAGCTACTGGGGAACTTCGAACTCAGAGCTACTAATAGTTAACACAGGCAATTATTTCTAGCTGTGTCAAGTGGACTGACCTAAACCCATATGAGATTTGTGCTGAGCAAACAGGGATGGCGTTTTACATAACCACCTCTATTTTCTTTCCTTCTCTTTTTGGCAGTTGTATAATGCTGTTTTGATAGCTGTATTCCTATTAAAATTGTGCACATTCCTCTTTCTTTCCCCTCATGTGCCCAGCCTGTGTCCCTTTGCTGCACACTTATTTGTGCCCGGCTTGTCAGATGACTGTGTTGTGGGGATGGTGGGATGGTGCAGGGTGTGAGCGATTACAATAGGGAATAAATCAGTTTGGGTGCAAATAGAGATCTGCTATTTGTTATAAACAGATTGATGCATAAGTCTTCTGAAAAACACTGGTTGTGATGTGCATCTACTCCAGATTTGATCTCCTGTCAGTGAATTTACAGCTACAAGCACTGCAGGAAAGAGCCAGATTTTGCACTCTCTCCAGCATGTTCTCCCCACTTTTGGGGGAATAAGGAGAGCTGTTTGCCTCTGCGGTCTCAGGGTTGTGTATGTGGCTGCATAGTAAGTGTTTAATACTATAGCTGAAGGCATTGCACAGCTTCAGGGAGCTGATGCTGGCAGAGATGGTTTCTTTCAGGGTAGGACTCTGAACTAGCAGTTTACTAGGGATGGGTGCATCAGGGGAGGACAAAATCCCTGCAAAGTCTCTGGAATTGCTTTTTCTGTGTTCTCCACCTTTTTCTTGTGGAGAGTATCTGGATCCTCACAGTCATTTCCATAATTATTAGTTTCATGTTACATAACCAAAAAATTATCTATCAAAAGCACATGTGGAACTAATGGGGCTTATTTAAAAAGACCTGTCTTTGCATTTACAGCTGGTGCATCGCTTAGTCCATTTTAATGAGCTTCCATGGCACTGGCATGTGCTGGGGGTGGGGAGGTCATGTGCATGCTTACGCCGGGCTGCCCGTATTCCTCTTGCCTATGGGGCTCTGGGAGGGAGGGAGGCAGGCAGGAAGGAAGGAAGGAAGGAAGGAAGGAAGGAAGGAAGGAAGGAAGGAAGGAAGGAAGGAAGGAAGGAAGGAAGGAAGGAAGGAAGGAAGGAAGGAAGGAAGGAAGGAAGGAAGGAAGGAAGGAAGGAAGACAACTAGAGGTACATTCAATGTTTGAATTTGAATAAGCCCATGCATCTAAAAGCTGTGGGACTCTCCTCATCCTGAACCCTCTCCTTGTCCCATGCACTGCTTTCTCTCAAGGAAAGACCTTTTCTTTGCAATCTTTACTGTATAAACCATCTTATTCTGACCATTCAGAGTTGCCATGTCCCTTTGGGCTGGTCATGTTTTTCATTTTCCTGTGAAAGGGGGTGGTGGCCTGAGATGGTTTTAGGTAAGTGTTCCAAGACCAATGTTTCTTCCATCCTTTTACCACCCAGCAAAAATCCAGATTGTTCAGGCTTTGGTTTCTCATTGAGAAGCATCTCCTCCCCAGAAGCCCTGAAAATTAAAACCAGCAATAATGCATTTCTTATGAAGAGGAAATATATTCTGGCTGCGCATAAGACACCGTGGGGCTCTGTGTGTGTGTCTGCAAACTGCACAGTTTGAAGACATCTATACATGAGAGCTGGGTGCAGCCATAACATGGGGCAAAAGCTTCTGCTTCTCCCCCCTTTTTTTAATGATCTGGAGACATCACACTGCCCTGATCGATGCTAAAGGAAGAGGGAAGGCAACAGCAGTCTCATAGCTTCTCTGCCCTCTCCTTCCTGACATATGCTCCTTTGCACAGTTTGCAGTGTATTTTTGTGCTGTTCAAAAGATATGCAAAGGTTTGGTGGTCACTAAAGTGCCTTTTTTCTTGGTACCTGCACTAGAAGCAAATGGCACTGTGAACACTTGTACCTGAAAGTGTTGACTCAGAGGAAAGGGGCCACTGCATAGCAGAACTGGGTGAGCTGGCTGACAGACACTGCTGCCTCCCAGCCCCGACTACGAGCCTCGAAGCAGATATACTCCCTGCGTCAGGCTCAGCAGAGTGAGCCAAGAAGCAGCTCAAGTCCTGCATCACCGCACTGCTGCTGAAACCCATGCTGTGTATACAAGTGGCAAGCCTGGCTTTGCTCATCTCCTGATTCTCAGCAAAGGAAAATGTGTTTGCTTCATCGGCTTCAGTGGGGGGTCTGACTCTGAGTGTATCTGGAGCATGATGGCTGCATAAGGACCCAAGGGTGCTGGGGGGGCGGTGGAGCACCTCCCCAGGGCCCAGCCCAGACAGCCCTGCTCCATCTTCAGCCTCTCTCCAGCTGGCTGCAGCGCTTGGCAGCTGTCATCGCCTCCTCTTGGTCCCTGGGCTTTTCCCTCCTGGTGCATGGTTAGGAGCAGGGAAAGGGTTTTGGGATAGAGGATTGGGAATGGGGCAGACTTGCATCAGTCTCACATGTGTCAGGACTCCAAACTGCTGTTGTTAGTCTAAAACCAGCTTTTCTTTTTTCCCATCAGGCCTAGTTAGAGGTTCCAGATCAGATACCAGTATATGAAAGGTACAGATATGTGCTATTTCTTTGCAACGGGCTGCCCAGTCTTGCAGGTTATAGGTAAATGGTCTGGGTATTGGTTTTATTATATTTCAGTGCCTGCAAGTCCTCAGTGAGGAACCGTATTCCCAAGCCCTATGCATTTATCTTGAAGTTCTTCACACTGTCAGCTTGATGTGACTGTTAAGAAGTAGATCTGGCTTATACAGAGGAAAAGCTTCACAGCCCATGATGCCACCATTTACTCAAAATCCATGAAGTGATCTGCAGCCATGAGAAATGATGTAGTAAAGGATTCAGAGACTGCCTGTGCATCCCCCAGCTGTCAAATGCACGGATCCCTGGGGACATCTCCACCAGGACAGCAGTCATCTGTCTACAGCAACATTGGGACATATGGAAGAGTGTCATCAGGCACAGTACAGTATGTGCCCTCAGGAGCTTAACATGCCTCTGACAAGACAAAGCCCTGTGGGAACTGCAGGCTGTCGATGGAGAGGAGTCAGCAAGCACAGATCACACAGGGTGGTAGGTTTGATGATGCTGCTGTCCGCTCAACCAGATACTTTTGCTGCCTGTAAGGCAACCCCAGGATTACCTCTGGACAGATGCTGTGTGAATAAACCCTCAGCTGCAGACGCTCAAATCCCTGCTCTGCTCCTCCCTCTCCTCGCTTGTGACCTCTTTATGTTTCTGAGCTTAATTTCTCTCTTTATAACCCTGTTCCCTGTCTCATCCTCACATCTTCCAATGTAAATACTCTGAATATGGTGTTTGTCATGCAGTTTGCATGTGTTTTACATGATGGCAGGGGTTTGGAACTAGATGATCTTAAGGTCCTTTCCAACCCTAACTATTCTATGACTCTGTGATTCTACGAGTATTTTTCCTCCATATGGGCTGCTGTAGTCCCATTACCCTGAAGGTCTGAGGTTCACTGCTTTGCTGACTTCAGAGGATTTACTATGAAATGGCCAAGGGTACCCCGAAAGTGTGTTGGGGGAGTTTTATACACACAAAGAAGGCAGTCCATTGCAGGTGATGGGTTTGGGGGCTGTTGGATTATTGTTTCCAAACAGCCCTATTACAAATAGTTTGTTTTCCTGTGGGGATTGTCCTGAACCACCTGCTCAGAGCTTGCTGCTGCCTGTACATGGGGACCTGCATCTACCACCTGCTTTCCCTGGTGCATCCCAACCACAGCTGAGTGAGCCAAGGGGACAAAGCCAGAGAGATGGCCCCTCTATTTAGGCTCATGGGTCCTGCTTGCAAAGGCATGTGTGTCTGGTAACAAGGCACCTCAAGTCAGAGCCCTTTTCCATGGCTGGCTGCCATCAGTGCCATACACTGCTGTTCTCATCCTCAGAGGAGCACTATGCCAAGCTGAAGGAAAACATCTGGGGAGTGGGAAGCACTGAAGCACTTTTGCTTGTTCAGGGGGTAAAAGCTTTCTTGGAAGATGCCCTAAGCCAGTCTCTCAACCACGTCCTATTCTGAAAAGCACTTATAAAGCAAAAATATGCCTTTAAAAAAAAATCCAGTTCATTTTAACTTTCTTTGCAGCTTATTTTCACAAACACCTTCACAGCTCTTCTCCATCTGGCATTTTCCTCCCCATGGCTCTCTGCCTGAGGACACGGTGAAGTGTGGCAGGCTCTGTGCTGGGTTTCCCAACAGTGCTGTAGCACTGGTTTCCATGCTACCTCTGTATGATCTTTCCCTCTGCGTTTACATCAAGAGATGGAGCTTCTCCCAGGACCATGGTGTCACACTGGAAGAACTCCTTCTTCCCCATCTTCTGCCCTTTAAGCAGTGATGGTGTTTCCTACTTGTACAAAACGGTCTGGAAGAGCATGTACCCAGCTATTTTTGGATAACAAACCCACTTGACCTCCTCCGGGGACACAAGAGGGCGCTTCCATCCTACTTTTGCAGGCGTTTCCTCCTCTTCACCCCATCAGCTACAGAAGGTTGGGCGAAGGTCTTTTAAGAGGGGAAATTGTCTCTCTCTGTGTTTGCAATGCACTCAGCTGAAGGGAGCTTCATCCCTGCAGGAGTTCCAGAGCCTCCCACAGGGTTATTAAATCATGCTTAAGTGTACAGAACAGGGGGTGTTTCCACTTCAGGATCTGATAGATTTTCAGAGGATAACTCAAAGGACCTTAGTGCTGAGATGCGTCATTGGTTTTGCTCGTTCACTGTAACACAGATATGTCAAATGGCATTGCTAGGATCCTCTCTAACTGTAATAAAATTGATGGAATCTGGGGAAGTTTAGTTTAAAAGTGTGAGGTGGGAGCCTGTGAAGGGGGAGGTGACAGGTTTTGTCCTCACTACCCCAGTGGGTGCAGCAGCAGAGAGGGTGCAGTGAGTACATGAAACATCTGGTCAGCCCACCACTAAGTAGGAGGCAGGTAAGAAAGCTGCCGGAGGCTGGGAAACCACCTTGTCTGTGTTCATTTAATAAAGGTAATTCCCTCCCTAGTGTTCCTTTTGTAAGAATATTGTTAAGTGCTGTTGGCTGTATCCCAGACATCATCTAGAGGTGGAGACCACAGGATTCCTGACCTCCAGGCTGACCTGCACTGCACAGGAACATCATAACACTGGGAGTAAAAGCTACTTTTTATTCACTGTTATATCCAAGTGCTCCATACATGATGTCTGAACAATGGCTTGGATATCCAAGTTGCACAGCAGTGATGGTATACAGGCAGTCTAGATGCTCCCTTCCCATGTCAGTTCACTCTTGGGACCTGGATGTAGTCTCCTGTATTAGTGTCCCCTTTCCTTCTTCCATGCCCCTTCAAGGGATACTGTAAGGCTGTTTCCAGACAGGCTGTCCACAGAGGAGCGCGGAGTTAAGGGACATGTGTGCAATGTGAGCATGTCTCTCATGGCACGTATGAAAGCAGTGAGTACTGCAGCTGCACCTAATTACCTACTCATAAATAGCACCCAGTTAGCTGGTGCCCAACTTTTCTTGAGCACCTTTATCCCATCACTTCTGTTTCAATGTGGGGAAAGCAGTTTTTCCTCCATGTGTTTGGACAAGGATGTTTTTGCTAGACAGCTGGCAGAAACGGGCAACATGTTTATAGGAGGGGCAGGGATAACTTAAAGAAGGGCACAAAGCATGCTGCCAGCAATGTCTCTTCATACAATCTTCAGGGGAAAATCAAAGCACATCACAATAGTAGGGCTTTATGTTTTCAAAGGGCCACACAGTCTCTAGAGCATAGAGATAGTGGGCTTTTTTGTGAGTGTTGTGTAACATTGGATGGGTTACTGCCTGGTATTTTGTTTTTTTTTTTTAAAGACTGTTAAATCAAGATGCTTTTAAGATGCCTGTCTTGCTGAAACTGCTGTATGGGAGAAAAGATCTCTCCCAAAAATTAGACGGTTTTCCGGTGTGTAAAGCTGTGTTTTGGAGCAGGATGCTCCCCAAACACTAGTTATGTGTTAAAGGATTTTTAACTGTTCTAGGTTTAAAGAAGCAAGAAAAGGTATTGGGGGAAAAAAATCCTAAAGTTTTTTGGCACGTTTGAAAATAAGAGCACTTCTGTTTAGGTCCTCAAATATGGAGCTTGACACAGAAAGTCTCTGGTTTCCAGATCATCCATAGCTTCTTGGGGATGGAGTTGGCAAGGGAGCTTGTGAGCAGCATTGTCAAGTTCTATAACTATGTGCTTCCTTTTCAGCCAGCTACAAGTGACTTTCAACAGATCATTCTTCTTCATTCTCTCATCCCAGATGGAATTCAAGTGTGCATCAGAAGAAAGAAATTCGGTGTAGTCAGGATGAGGCTGTGTCTGCCTCCTCCATGTCTCAGCCCCTTTCTTCAGCCCCAGCGCAACCTTGGCAACCTTTGATCCCGGCCTGCTCTTTGGGCCTGGAGTATTGTCTGATAGGGCTGGAGGTGGGAGGAAGGAAAGAAAGAGAAGATGTCTTTGATGGAACCTTGCTGCCCTGGTGCCTAATAGCCTCCTCCCTACACCACTGCCTTGTGGGCTTTTGGCCTCAGAGCCAAGGTATTAGGAGGGTAGATCAGGATATATTGTGCCTTGGTAAGACTCTTTTTTGAGTCCAGCAGGTCACAGCCAAGCCCATTTTCATCAGCAACACTCACCCTGGCACTGGTTTGGCCTGGGATAGCGAGACCACAGGTGTGGTGCTTAAGCCTGGTTTGGATGTGGCCACATTGTTCTGGGTTTCACTGTGTGGATGCAATACATGACATGTCTTCAGGACTACAGACTGCATTTTTGTTATCCCAGGACCCTTTCTGAAAGTTGGATATGATTATATGATATCTAGATGGAAAAATCAATGTGGTTAAGAACTTTGTCATTACATAAACACTGCCTTGGCAACCTTACAGATGGATCATGCTCTTGTGCATGAGGTGACATAGAAATGGCATTTATTTCTCCATCATCAGAGAAATGTGGTAACATATCCCTCTTTATAGCCATTCTATCTTTTGGAAGGATTGTCTCAATGGTCTTGTTCCTTTTTCCCTGAAAAGCCTGTCCGAACCCTCCTTTCTTCTAAGCCTCCACAATTTAAAACCTTTATGTTTGTATCAGGCAAGAAGATATTTGAGAATTTCATCAGGGAAACCTGTGCCTATTTGTCTTAGCAACCAGAACCAATTTTCTTCTGGGTCCCTTGAGGATCTACATGTCCCATTTTAGTATCTTAGGCAGGGCTTGGCCTTGCAGCACTTTCTTACTGTTGTTTTCACATTTGCAAGTTGCCTTTTCCCACTGGGCTCCAGGCTAGCACAGGAAAACATCCCAGCTCAGATACCATAAACCCACGAGCGGCGTTGCTTAATGCGATCCATTCTGCAATGTTTCCACCCGTATCTGTTTATCCCCCTTGCCTGCCTTTTCACAGCAGGGTGGAGGCATTTTGCTCCACAGCTCTTGGCAGTTACGACCTCTGCATTCACAGGGACGTGCTGGCCAGGCTTGGATGAGCACAGATGTGAGAATGTATTGCAGATATTCTCCACTTTTTCTTGACCTTATAAGGGAACGTTGCCCTTCCTCATGCTGGGGAACAGGGGGTAATATGAATAACTTGGAGCAGTAAGAATGAAATCTGGAGCCTTTTCCCTCTGCTGTTTGCAGGCCCATGGGCTGGGAAGGATAGTTGCCATCTGAAGGCTGGTGAAATGGGTTGGCTCCTCACTCTTCAGCTCCCCAACCTTATTCCAGCAGTTTGTTGGCAGGTCTGAATGGGTCTGGAGATCCAGCCTGGATGGAGTCCTCCAAACCAGGGCTGAAGGATAATGAGACAGCCTGCACACAAAATCAGCAGTCATTCACTGAGTCCTTACTCTGTGGCTAAATAGGGCACTTGAGTCTGCAGGGCTGAAGTCCATCTGACTCTTCACAGTCACTTAAGCAGTGTTTTCAAACAGCAGCTTCCAGGGCACCCTTTTCTGCTGCTTTGTAGACCAAGAAATAGAAGGCCACCCCTTGTCTACAAGGAACGTGAATTCAATGCCCACTAACTATTCCCAGCTGCTGCTTTCAGCCAGGGAAGCCTTGTGGGTATGGGGAAATGTGGAGAAGATGGTCCCGTAGTCCCACCTCTGCTATGGGAAATTGTGTAAGGAATGGTGATCTGTCCAATGTAGAGAAACTGGGAGATAATTTTAACAACATCCTGGAAGTGAGTAAGATGCAGACAAGGCCTGTTCCCACCGAACATCCATTGATGGGAAAGGAAGCAGAGCAGAGCTCCTCAGAGTTCTGCTGGGATGACAGTTTGAATTGGCCTCCAAGGTGGCCCATGACAAGTGACTGAGCTATGAACTGCGTGTGCTCCTCGTCCATGGCTTTAATGAAGGTTAAGGGGCAGCCCGAGGCACCCGAGTTCAAATGTTATGACCCAGATTTACCTCTGCGATTGGCCACGTGGCTGCCCTGTCCGTGCTGCCCGGTGCTGGCAATATTGCTGTTTCCTGGTTGAAGCTGGGCCACCCTCCTGTGGTTGTATTTTCTGTACCGCTTACTCCCCAGCCTTCTCTCCTTTGTCCTGTCAGCTCCCCCCTGCTGGGAGTTGAACCTCTTTCCAGATGCCTGGCTGGTCTCCCAGAAGCAGCACAGCACCATTGTAATGTGTAATTAGGCTGGAATTCTCCTCCAACCCCTTCTTTCATTTAAATTACACCAATTGTTGAGTATGCAAGAGGTTATAAACCCAAGCAGAGCAGGGTCCTCACACTTTGTCCTTTCTTTACCCAAGATGTAGCCTTTAGCGTTTTACCTGACAACACAGGAAAGATATCAACTGTAATATAGCCCAGCACTGAATGAGGACATATCTTAGAAAGACAGGGTACTACAGTCTTCATCTTGTGAATGAGATGGGGCAGAAGAAGTGTTTGTGAGTTTACCAAGGCTATCTGGAACAAAAACAGTAAAGAGGGATAAAAAAAGCAGAGCTTCCAATGCCAGTCCTAACTCTCCTTGGACTGGCCAACACCAAAAAAACTCCAGCATTTGATCAGGGCCACATCTTTCATGGGCAGTTATTGGAAACAGACTGTAGCCAGACATCAAAATAATACTAAATGCAGTACAGTAGTGCAAACCTGGATCTTCTCTGTAGTGGCTGCAGTCCAAGGAAAGCACTGAAGCATTTTCAGATGCCCAGCTCAGACAAAATCCTGCTGAATGGGCACTTTGGAGATGACCATTTCTGATAACCTCTTCCACCAGCTGGGAAGTGGTGGCTGTCTTCAAGGCTGATTACTGCAGTCACCACTTCTGAATACAGCAACCTTTTGACTTCATTATTATTGGTTTTGACCTAATGTAGGATAGACAGTTCCCATCAAAGAACCCAGGACACTTTTCATACCCAAAAGGAAAAAAAACACCCTCTCTCCTTGGTACCCAGTCTGTGACTTAAGACCAATCTGTCTGCCATTGGAAAGGCTTGGGGCTGCATCTGCAGTGGGATATCTAAATGTAGCTCTATGTACTCCAGTTGCTGATGTGATTCTAGGCAGGCAAAAAAACCATGGAGCTAGGGATTGCATTTGCAAAGTGTTAAAGGGTAAGAGGCATTTCCCACTTCGGCTGGAGACTTTAAATGCATATGATTTAATCGGAAAAAATACAGATCTAGGTAAAGATGCTTGGAAATTGCCAGGTGTCTCTTAATTCCCATTTGCTTTGGTTTGGCTCTGTCCTCTGCATTAAACCAAAATCAACCCCCCAAAAAGGCTGGACTGAGGGTTTTAAACACCATCAGAGCATCTCTCCAACTGTCTGACATTGTTAGACTCCATCCTGCTCCTTGTCAATGTTGATCAAATCTATATTAGAAGGAAGGCAAGTTACTGTGAAGATAAAGCCGAAGTGCTAAAGGGTAACAGCTGCGTGAGTTTTTTCCCTGTGTAGCAGTTTCTGTAGCATTGACAGCTTTTGGATTACAGGTCCAACTCCATGTCTGTCAAAAGGATATAATTCCCCAGTGTCACCCACTACGAAGCACAGCTAAGATCCTCCTGAGTGCATAGGCTGATCCCTGTTTTAGATTTTCACTCATCTTGGCTCCCTGAGCAGACCCTGCTGTTCACCAAGGAGGTGGCTGTCACACCAGTGGGAACTATTCGAGGACTCGAGGTGTTGTAACCCCTGCTTGGTGCCTGCTAACAATTTCACCCCTGCGTCCCTCTGCCAAGGATCAGAGTCTGTTACGCTCCCAGCTGCACAGAACTTACTGCTCTGCAGCAGGAGCTATTTTTGGCTCCAGAGGGTGTTAGTCCATATGCTGAGGTATGTATAAAAGTATCAGCCCTCAGATGAGCTTAGAAAATAAGGCACATTAGTGACGTAGTTCTCAAAACCACCTGCACAGTTTTAGGGTCATGCACAAGAAAGCCTAGATCTTCTTCCTGATGAGGTTTGTCATCTGTATCAGATCTTGGAAAGTCTGAATGCTTAGGAAATGTCACCCTTGCCCTAGCTTAAATTATGTGCTGTCATACTGATCAGTGCCTGAAGCAGGGAAAGGTATAGTGAGAGTGGAAGGCTAAAGGGTGGAAGTACAAGGTCAATTCAGTCCTCCACAAAGTAGTTTGATCTGGGAAAAGAGGGAAAGAAGAGAGATGAGGAGGCTTGGGAACTCATTGTAGCTTCTAGGTACCATTTTGAGCTCATGGTACTCAAGTAGTGATTTCCTTGCTCTTCAAAAGGTCCCTCATCTGGGCATGTGGGCATCACACACAGTGCAGCCTAGATCTCTGCTCCAGCAAACACATCCTAAAATAAGACCTCATCCAAATGCTGTCAAAAGGAATCCCTTGGGGTGAATTGGCCAGGTCACTTGTAGGGACACAGACACACTGTGCACCAAATGCACACACTGTTCCCTTCATTCCTGTGTCCTTTGGCTGCTCTGACAACGAAACGCCCTATGTGGGTAGCTGAGACTTTCTTCAACACATCACCATTCCACAGTCAGACAGACATGTGCCATGTTGGGTGGTGCATCTATAGGTGAATCTAAATGTAGCCAAGAGCTCCTGCAAACACAACCTAAAATAGGACCTGATCCAAAAGTTACCTTAGTCTGGGTATTTATTTCTGCATCTCTGTATTTTTTTTTCTGCTTTCTTTGAGAAGAATCTCCCTGAGATGAACGAGGTTGTCTTGCAGTAGTGTTTATTATAGCCTTTTGCTATGTGCAGGCTGTCTCTAGAGTATCACGATAGCATGTAAACTCTGAGTGGTGTATGGCTGTATTGTATAACACAGTGAACTTCTCCTGTTCTGTGGCTGGGCCTTGCAAAAAGGGAGATATTAGTGAAAAGTCTTCAATTGTAATGTACGTTTTTCTCCCTTAGTGCAGACCAGACTGGTTTTCCAGAATGCTTGAGTTATGCATCATCCACAGCCAGTCACAAAATGACATTAGGTCTTTTTTAGTGAGAAGCAATTGTTTTTGTATAAGTCCTTGTCCTTCGTCAAACACATCTGCTGAGCACCGAAGCCATGAGCTGAAAAATGGGACTCGCCTCTGTAGAATCTTTTTTCCCAATGTATGAGGCAATTCTGCTTTGGGGCTGATAAGAACAACATGGGCATTTTGGTGACATGGTGCTCCACCTAGGTGAGAACAGGCTGCTAGTGGGACCTCTGTCCAGGCAGTGCCAGGCACTGGTGTTCCTCCGATGGAGGATTAAGGGTCAGGGTACTGAGTTCTGTGTGGCACATGAAGCCGGAGGGATAAAAAAACGGACCAAAATGCAGCATTGCAAACACAGGTCTACCTGTGACAAGATTCACATTTGATGCACAGGTCTGGAGCTATGGTAGCTTCTGGAAGGTTGTGTTTTACTCTTTCCCCCCACTCTGTAGACTCGGATACCCAACTGGACTATGTGCCATGAGCAATGGACTCTGATAAATATTGATTCCTTTTGCCAGCACGAACCACCAGTGAGTGCTGCTCAGTACAGAGAAAATCCCCAAAGCAGGAACCTTTGACAAAATCACATTTCCCTTAGAAACCTTTGACTAAACCCATAATTTATGTTGCATTTGAAAAATTTCAAGGTAGAAAACAAATTGTATCTACTCCATTTGAGACTTCTACTCCAGCTGAGTGGATTTAGACATCTGTATTTTATTTTTGAGATGCTGTAAGTGGTTTCGGACTGCAATTCTCTAGTTCTGGGAAGCTGCCCATGACAACCTCAGTTCTTACAGCCCAAATAATTCTTAGGACTGATGCTCAGCATGCAGAATACCAGGATAGGCTAGAGACATACTTCAACTGTTGACATTCCTAGTATCTCCAGGAAACTGAAGAGAAATGGGAAACCCTGCCTTGATTAATTTTTTTCCCAAGCCATATCTGGTACTATTTTTTCTGTTACAGGTCCTGCTGCAGTATTTATGATCATATCATAAATGAGAATGTGTATTTATTGCAGGGTGGCTGTACATCCTGATTTGGCTGGACATTGTTCCAGGAAGTGAAGGACATTCCCACCATCCTGAAAATAACCCTTAGGATGCTTGGCTTTAATCAGCACATGAGCTTTCTTTGCTATCTCTTGAACTCACCCCTGGGAACCCGCACATCCTGAGGGATAGGGAAGCAACAAAGCTCAGTGCTGGTGTTGACTCCAGTTCTAGGCAAATAAACTGAGAAGGTGAATGACCCAAGTCCTGTCATCTGGTGTACATGTCATGGTCCCTGTATATCTCCAGTTTTTTAACGCTTACTCTAATTTGCTATACACCTACTTAGAGAGATTAAACCATTTTGAGGCCCCACTGAGGTTGGCACTGCTTGTAGATTCTGCTCTAGAGAAATCACACTGGATAGGTGAGGCAATTACCCATTTCCTTTTTACCTGTGTGGACCAGCAGGTGGAGAAGAGTAAAGTGTTCGAAGTGGGACTAAAACTATGCTTGCTGGCTCAATGGCAAAGTTAACTGTCCTTAGCTGGAGGCAACTGGGAGACAAAGCTACCTGTGCTGCTCCTGCTGTGAGTGGTCTAGGGTTTGGGCTGGGTACATCCTCACATGTACCTGCTGAAGTGGCAGATGTCCTAAAGCCCTGACAGCCACAGCAGAATTCAGTCTTCCCACAGCCACAGAGAATCCATTGCATTGCATGGGGGATTTTGCTGCCATTCATCAAGTGATATCTCAGCTGTGACTACTTGTCAGAGAAATTTTACCGAAGATGCTTTATCCTCTTATGACTTCCACTGGACACTTTGATTTACAGCTTCCAGCTCTCAGCCCAGATGGAGCAGCACAGAGATGGTATCTGGTGGTGCAGCTCGTGCAAGCTGGGGAAATGCTGCTGCCACCCAGTAATGGGAAGGCAACAAGAACGGTCTGCTTTCCTTTTCCCCTGTGACCATGGTGACACAGAAGTGCTGGTCTGTAGCAGAAGAGTATTAGCTTTGGGGAACAGTTCTCTGTCTGCGCATCACCCAGCATGCACCCTGCTGCCTGTTCATGTCCTGTGTACCACCTTACAGCAATTTCCCCTCATGGGCTCTGGGAAAGGATCTGTCTCTCTTTGCTGACCCATGTTACCCATTTCACTGTCTTTTTCTTGCTCTGCCCTTCAGCAGGGAGGGGGAGGCAGGGATTGCGTGATCCCGGCACTGCCTCCTGTGAGGGCTGCTTGGCAAGGCTTCGGCTGTGAGTGCAGGGGAAGAGACATCCCATCTCTGAAGTGTCTTTCCCCTCGGGAGGCAGAGGCTGCGTTGATGTGGGCTCTTGGCATGCCCACACATCCATGTGCTGGAGCAATGGCCCAGGCAGCGCAGCCCCACCGCAGGCGGCAGAAACCTCTCTCCGCGGCTTTGCATATCCACAAGCCTGATCCATCTCCCTGCCCTCTGGCTCTGGCACACTCAGTCCCACACATGCCTTCCCTGTCACGTTTCCTGGTGGATGTCAGCTTACACAAGGGCTGGAGCAGGCTGTCAGGCTGTGGCTGGCCACAGCAGGGAGGGAAGGGGACACTACCTGAAACCGAGGTCCTCTGGGGCAGGTGAAAAGAAGCTGATGTTCAGCAAAAGGGTAGTGAATATTAACCTCTCGTCAGTACCTGAGTCAGTACCGGAAGTACTAGATGCTATCTATTCAATATACATCTCTAAAACCACAAGGCAGATTCCCTGCTCCCACTGGAGGCTTAGGTCAAATGCTTGTTCGTGCCTCTGAGCCCAGCCTGGCTCTGCAAATACGCTTGTACATCTTGCTGCAAGCCAAAACAAGTCAAAAGCCACATTAACCCTGCAGAGGGGCAGGATAGACTAATTCAGCTGCCAGGATGCTCACTTAGGTAACAGCATTGAGCTGACTGCACTCGCACAGACCTGCTCACCCCCGAGCATGGCTTGCACTTGCGAGCTGCCTAGGAAATACTGTGGACCTCTGCCTGCAAGAACTGGGTTCAGCGGTACTCATATCCCTCCTGAAGGAGCTCCTGAAGACCTTTTAAGATAGGGGCTAAGTCAGAGAGCAGCTGTGTAGGAGCTAACATGAAAGATCAGATTGTATTGGTATCAGTAAACACTACATCAGATATTCAGGGTATGGAGAGCAGTTGATTAATCATTATTAAAAATCTCCGTTCTTTTCTTTCCTTACCCAGGTGCAGGGCATGAGGAGGTTTTTATTGGCATGTGTCTGGGCAATCTCATTATTCATGAATGACAGAGCAAGGCGAAGGGAGTGAGTTATGTTGGCCTCTGCAGACAAGTGGCAATAAAATAAGTTTATGGTACCGCCTCCTGCACTGTCACATATTTATGTCCCATATTTATCTTGCTTTGTTAGCCATTTGTGCTTGCTCGTCTTGTAAGGCCATCCAGCCTGCATTCCCCCAGACTAGTAAAGGGCTGGATCCTGATATCACAGTTCAAGCTGAGCAGCAGTGCCTCCGCTGAAGCTCCCTGGAGACATCCAGGCAAAAATCCTCTCTGGCATCAGTGAAGGCCAACCTGACCTATATGTTGGCTTCCTCCAGGTTCAAGCCAAGCGGCTCTGCAGGACCTCAATGGTGTTTAGCCCAACCTCTCTGTGCAGTCTGTGATATGACCCCCACAGCACACTTCTGACGTCTTGAACAGTAACTGGTGCAGCCCACAGGTACCTGCTGTGGTAAGCAAGCGACCTACTCATTGATTCAAGCTCCCACATCTGAGAGGTTCCACTTTCCCCACATTGCAGTTGCAGTGCCACAGTGTGACTTTTCAAGTATGGCAAGAAGGTAAGTGTTAACAGGTGGCAGTTTTATGAGCACCACTGTCTCCAGTTTCCCTGTGGATGAGGATCTCTTGATTGATTTTCTTTTTAATTGCCTGTATTAAGAGCTCTCATTTGCCTTGAACAAACCTATTGCCTTTTCTTAGACTCCTCAGTCTTGCCAGCAACCATGCTTGATTATAGGAATCAGCCCCTTTGGCTTGCAAAACTATTAAGGACAAATTGATTCCAGGAAATTAATTTCTTCTCTGCCTTTGTTCACGTCCTCTATCTGTCTATGAGGTATCCTCCCCTGCATCTGGCTAACAGGCTCAAAAGTTACTTGATACAAGAACATATGTAGACACATTTGCATGTGTGCCATGCATTTGTTGGGACTGGGGAATGGCATCTTGAAACCCGGGGTAAGAAGGTGTTTTCTTTCCCTTTTTTCCAGATCTCCTTTTGAGGTCTGTGCTGCTGTCTCTCTCACTCCCTCTCTCTCAAGGAAAGAGGTAGGGGCATTTGAGAGATAGGGCTCTTCCCATAAGTGCTAATCTCCATTTAGACTGCGTAACCCCTGAAGAAAGCAAGGAGAGGAGTGGGAATATGTTCCTTGTCTGGCCTGGAATAGAAAGGAGAAGGTTAAGGTGAGGAGGAGCAGAAGCTCAGAAGCCTTGACAGTTTGAAAAGAAGTGTGTATAAAGTCAGTTGTGTTGCAACTTGCAGACTGGACAACTGCATGTTTGCATATCATCGTGTCCCTGTGGCCAAGGTATCTTTGGTATCTGACAACACCAGAGTTTTTGCATCCCATGGAAGGTCCAACACACACATGTTAAAGCTGTCAGAAGGAAGCCCTGAGTGGAGAGGACCTGGTTCTGTCATGTTTAAAGCCAACAATAAGATTTAGACCATGTCCCCAGCCAGAGAGGTCAAATGCATGGTTTTCATTATAGGTCCCTACTCTCTTTTTTCCCCATTTCTCTGTTCCCTGGCCGGTCCATGGTGTGCAGCCACAATACAAAGACATGAAAGCATAGCCCTTTGTAACATGTGACTACACACAGTCCCCCATCCATCCCCAGGGGTTACTCTGCAGCATGATCCTTCCATTGTGCTCCAGCCCTGTCTGAAGGGCAGTGATTTGGCTTTGCAGGTATGAATTACCTGTGGAGTACAGACGTCTGTAAGATATAGAGGACAGGACACTAAATTATGACAAACAGCATTCTGTTTCACTTCATGAGGGTGTAGCTGTAACTCCTCTCCAAGTCATCTCTGCTTCCCGTTTCTGAGTTATTGACATACAGTCCTTTTTGCTGGCAGCTTCAATGGCTGCTGCTAACTCAGCCAGCACCTGTCTTTCAGCCCTGAATAATCAAGTGAAGGGGACAGCTAACAGAAGGACAGTTTTCCTTTAGGACATGATTATTGTGACATACAAACATGTTTAAAGACAATGAGGTTTAAAGGAGCCGGCCAGGCTGGCAAAATGCCAGTTCTGGTACACTGTGATTTTAAACATATGATAGCAAAGGATAACAAAATTTCTACTGCGATACTATTCCTATGTAACTGCCTGTTTCAGTCTTGCATGCTGTGTGGGTCTGCTCTGCCCAGTCCATCTGCCTCCCCTTTCCAGCCCTCTACTCCAGCAGACAGGAGCAGGAGATAACTGCAGGAGAGCCAGATTTCTCTTTTTCATACCCTACATGGTGGTGCTAAGGTGATAAGCTGAGCAAAATAGCGGAGACAGTTCCTCAGCCTCCTATCAAGAGGGAAATCCAATCCCACCAGCAAGGACAACCCCAAGGAGAGCAGGGTTTTAGTAGCATTTGATGTAGAGATTGCCTCCTTCCATCACGACAACCCATCCTAAGTCCTGCTAATGTCTTCCAAAAGGTTGACTGATATCCAGACAACTGGAAATATTTTGGTACTTCCTTTTTGTTGGTACTGTGGAGGATTCACAGGGTATCACTAGATGCTTTGGTACAATCTTGTTCCTCCCTTGATGCCATCTCACGTCAGCTGGCTTCATCAAATTCTCCCCTGAAAGATGTCATGGATATGCTCAGCAGGACTTGCCTACACACAGCAAGTGTTTATGTGTTTGTAGGATCCAAGCTAACACCTTTCTTACCAAGTGGTCAGAGCACAAAACACAGCGGTCACATCTAGGCAGCCTACCTGGAGCTCTGGAAACTTTTAGTGTAAAAATGAAGCCCACTGATTTGGAGAGGGAGAAAGAAACACAAAAGGTCTTAAGATTTCACTGATTTCTCCTGAGACCCTTTTCTGTACACAAAGTGTTTCCTGATCTGTTCTTGGAAGCATTACCCTTGGCTGGGCCTGGCCTTTAAAACATTACCAGCTGTATGCAAAATAGAGTGCAATGTGCCAAAAAGCCCTGCAGGCTATTTACATTTGGCTGGAGCTTGCTGCGTTGGCCAAGCTACAGAGATACTTTGTTCATCGGTCTTGCAAGGAAAGCAGCTACTTCAAGCTGTTTGGTCCTGTTTATACACAGAGTTACCATGGATTTCCCCATGCCTTACAGCTTTACACACTCACATATCCAGGGTGTATTTTCTGGGACCTGGTTTGTCTCCCCTCTCCCCTCTTGTTTAGTGGGGGAGTGGTAGGAAATTCTGAGATGAGGTTCTTCTGTAGATGCGCGTGCAAACTGATTTATGTGTAGAGCGAAGGGCTGTTTGGTGCTGCGTGGATCCTCTCTTGATGCAAGCAAACGCAGGTGGGCAATGAGATACCTGCTGGGTTAGCAACAACAGTTTTCCCAGGGGAAAAGTAGTATGAAGCAAGTGGAAAACCCTGCAACAACAGGCATAAGGGTAACTGGTTTTAGGAGATTTTAGGGAAAAGGTAACAACCTTTGAAATATTTCTGGTTAGGAGTGGCTTTTTGAATCCTCAGCCCAACCAATAAGGATGCAAATTTCTTGCAGTTTCTTTCTGCTATTGTTTGTTACTTTGCTTGTTGTACTGAAAAGGCCTCATAGCTGAAAACTTGTCATTATTCACCTCTTGCAAAAACATCATAGGCAGACTTTATTCACAGGCATGGCAGAGCTGGATGCAAGGTATAGCTGGAGGTCCTCTTCTCCTGGCTGGCTCTAGGTCTCTGGCTTAGGGCATTTTACATCTCTGCCCTGGCAACCAGTGCTGGAGCAGACTAACACATTGCTTCCTTGGCCTTGCACCAAGGCCCAGGATCATCTCATGTGCTTGACTGAGTGGTTTGAAGAAGTGGCCTTCTGTATTCCAAGAAACTGGATCCTCAGCAAGTGCTCAGAGGTATCACTCTTCTGAAGAGAGTGGAGACGCGAAAACTTCACAAGCTGATGATGAAAACCACCTCCCTGTGTCTAAGATCTGATCTCAGAACCTCAGTGAGGTTGATGGGGACTTCTCCCTCCCATTTTTAGCACAGAAAAGCCTAAGCACTGCAGGCTGGCCAAAGGTCTCCAAGACCACCTGGCTGAAGTGGAACCTGGACAATGCCGCTATACCTGTGAAATAAAAATTCTCCCTTTACTTTGGCTATCAAACATCCTCGGTCGGCAGCAGAAATGCTTGGGAGGCAAAACAGCAATGTGTTTGCTGTCTGTGCACTTGCTCTCTACCAAAGAGGGAGTCAGCCAAGCCTGGAGTTCATTCTGTCTTGGCCAATGGTTAATAATAACCCTGCAACAGCTTCTTTTTTTTTCAGTGTAAATTAAGGGTGGATGAATGGCCTGGATAAAATTAGAAATCTCTTCCTCAAAGGCTGAGTTGAATTTACAAAGTTATAAATCCATGGACATCCTGTTGCAGCTGGGAAATCCCAGCTGCTCTCTGAAGGGTGAACAGACGATAACAAAATGCGCACATATTGAATGCTGTTGGTTAGAAGGGTCCTCCCCATCATGCTGCCTTCACATCGCAGCAACTTTGAGGAGGTTGGTGGGGTGATTCTTGATTTTGCCTTCCTTTGCTGCCAAGACTGACAGCTCAACTTTCTCCTGCTGTAGAGGGCAAGTCCGCCATGGGGTGTGGAGGGGTAATGCTAATGGGAGGTTGTCTGAGGTTGTATGATGGATGTGCATTGAGCAGGCCAGATCACAGGAGAGGAAAGTAGCATATGCTTGGGAAGGACTTCTAGTGGGCTCCTTTGAGTATAATGCCCACACACCTGCTGATCAGGAAGCTTTCTAGACACTGATAGCCGGGTGGGAATTTATTAAGGAGGCTGTCCTTCATCCCCTCTGGTAATACACCTCTTTCCAGTGCCTTCTTTGTGACTCTGTTCCACCTGGAGGTCCATCCTTGAAGTGACATGATGAAGTGGCTGAGAGAGCTTGGCTCTGATGCTGGTTTGTGAATGGAAACTTTTTTTTCTTGACTGTGAGACCTAGAACCCTCAAGAGACTCACCCATGAGAGAAGCTAACAGCAAGGGTCAGTTCTAGCTCATTCAATGAGGCTCATTGTGGTAGAACCTACCTTCAATTCCATGTCTTTTGCAGATAAAGGGAGTAAAGACACAACTGGATGTGACTGGGCTGCTGTGACAGACCAGATGTCCCCTTCAGTGGAACCAACCCATGGTTATATGCTCCTATACTGCTCCCACCAGTGAGGCTGAACATGTGAGCTCAAACTGGCATGACACAAGATGAACAATAGTCAACAGTAGCTGCTTAAACTGTGGCAATTCCCACTTGAT
This sequence comes from Pezoporus occidentalis, assembly GCF_034315485.1. Lineage (NCBI taxonomy): Eukaryota > Metazoa > Chordata > Aves > Psittaciformes > Psittacidae > Pezoporus > Pezoporus occidentalis. The sequence goes on from NW_026914180.1 coordinate 1,684,991, forward strand.
TGTCCCCCCAGTCTTAGTTAATGTGGACTCTGAACCATTGACTTATGTGCATTATGTGGATTTTCTTGTACCTAAAATGGTCCACTGAGGTCAGCAGCAATGATGTACACCAACTCAGTATTAAGCCCATCACTTTCTGTGTAGTATTAACATTTATATCCCCTCTAGAAAGGCTGGAGAAAGCACATGTTACCTTCATAATGAAATATTTTAAAAAATCCCCAAACAAAACAATATGTGTTTGATTGCCTCGAAGATCTGTCTGTTGGTTTTAAAAGTCGTTCTGGACCTTTACATAACAGTGTAATTAGTTGATACTATAAACTTATTATGTACCTGCTGGAACATAACAGCTCCTTTGAATCAATTCATATCTATTGTGTAATGATATAATTAGGCCACATGCCATACTTGGGAGATTGTGCAAAGGGGGAAAGCTTTCCATTGCAGAGTAACTGAAAGCCTTGGTGGCTATGGGCAATTTTTTTTCTGCTGCCCTGCAATTTAGAAAATGCAGAACTGTTAAATATATCACTCTTCAGCTGAGATAAGCACCCCAGGAATCTCCTAGGGGGTCTGCAGTGTTTTGGCAATGAAGAGATTTCCGTGGACAGTGCAGAGCTTCTCTGCATGCTGTCAAATGTGATGGGATCCAGCACTTCCAGCTCCAATGGAAAGGAAGCAGAAGTCAAATAACTGGTTAAGAGTGCCTCAAATAATCTGGTTGCATTAGTTTCAAGTTTTTTTTCAGGCACTCCAGAATTATTACAGCTGGATTTTAACCTTCCCTCTTAAAAGAGTTTTTATGTGTCTTCCTCTTTGGGTGGGTGGAACAGTCCTGTGTAGGACATGAGACAATGGCTGGTTTTAGCATCTGGGCATCTGGAGTGTCTAGTGGCAGATCAGCCCTATGTGCTGCACTGGTTGCTTGCTGGCACTGTGAAGTATGCAGGCTCATGAAAAAGAAATGATGGGATGAAAGCAAGTTTTCTGGGCCTTAGCTGTGGTGAATCACAGGAAAGGAATCAATTGGTTCATGGTTTTGGTTGTGAATCCTGACAGGCCTCCAAAGTAGGACAAGGTCCTCCAACATTCAGAGCCTGAGCCTGCATACCCTGGGCTTGGGGTGGGATGTCCAGACATAGTCACCTATAAGGTAAGTACAAGCTCTGCACTGGAGTTGGTCTCCTTGCCTCTCTTTAAGAAGTGGAGGTCTTGCTAAGGGTGACTCTTACCTGAAATAGACTCCAAAGCAAAAGAAAGCAAGATATTTTTTGCAGGCATTCATTCCCCCCATTGTCTCTGGTGGGAGTCCCATGTCAGGCGTTCAGAAAGACATCACAGATGTCTTTAACTAGGTGAAACCTATCCCATCCTAGTTTTCAACTCATCAATTGTAGGAGACCCATCTCTGCCATTGAAGGGAAACATTAACACAACAGTGCTCCAGCTTTTTCCTTTGCGAAGCATAAACTTGTCATCATCTTCCAAGCAATCTGGGCTTGGGGAATGATCTTTATCAAACCACTACCCTTCTGGATATGGCTTGGTATAAGGCGCATACAGATTTTGAGCAGGACACCCTGACCTGCAATGCCCACCTTCAAGAACAGTCTTGGTTCAGGTGCAAAGGGACAGTGGTTTACGGTTCTCAGATTTTGAATTTGATGCTGCTGGAGTTGCAGGACTTCTGGCTGACTGGAACATACCTGCTTCTGGAGCAGTGAAAAGCAGATAAACCATGATATGTCTTTGTGGAAGCATTTTGAGGATGTACTATGACAGAGCCTAGGACTCCCATAGTCCTAGTATATTTAGTATAGTATATTTGACTAGGGCTGCTGTGAATCAGTTTCTGGTGCTGGTGTAAATCCTGAACAAGTTCATTAAAGAGATTGTGCCTTAAACCTGCTATTTGTGAAGCCCAACCCTTCTGAACACAGAACACAAAAGCACAATTACTAGGGTCTTACAAAACAATAAACAAAGCATTAAATAATATTTCAGCAAATTCTCCACATCCAAGATTAATTTTTCCCTGTGAAAAGCTACATTTTTAACTTGTGCTTGAGCACAATGTTTTCTGTTAAGAAAAACTGCAAATTACTCACGTGAACAAATCTGACTTGCCTAACACACTGAAACATGACATATATATATACACACACATATACATACACACCTATATATGTACACATAGAACTCCACAAAAAAGATGTTATTTGGAAGATAATACAGCTGGTTCTTTCTTCCAACTCTACTTTTGTCCAGTCAGATTTGATGAAAGTCTTTTTAGTTATCTGCTGTCAAACTGTTTTGGCAAGAGGACCTTGAAGATGAAGTCAAGCATGAAGTTTAACTGTACCCATTTTGGCAGCCCTATAGGGGCCTTTAGTATTTTCTTGAAGCTGTTACAAGGTTTTCTTCTGCCTCATCATGAAGAGTCCTGCAAAGGAGTAAAGGAGTTTTCAAACCTGTTAGGCTGGGGTACACAGAGGAAATGGAAGGCAAATTTCCCTGCAAAAATAAGGGCAGGGTTTGCCTTTTACATTTTTTTAAAGAAAAATTTCCTGCTCTTCCCTCTGCAAACCAAGGTTCAGAGCCACCCTGTGATGTGCACGATGCTTTTGTGCTCTCTGCTACCACCCAGCTGTTTAGATACAGTGCCTGGGAAGGGATTTTCCCTTTGGTAAAGGGGATCCTCAGTTTCTGGCTGCTTTTCTTCCTGCTCCATTGCCTTGATCAGCTGAGCTGGTGTTAAGATGAAGCTTGGCTGGGGTGCCCCTCTTGGCTGTGCTCCCCCTGTGGCAGGGACGGCCATCGGCTCTGCAGTGTCTGGCTGGGACCCAGCTGGAGGATCAGAGGGAAGCTGTGGGCTCCCTCGGGACCCACTGCGCCACTGTGCCAAGCAAATCTCAGCTCAGCACAGAAACTGGCCCGCAACACAGGCTTCGCAGCTCATGCCAGCTGAAATACAGCCATTAAGCTGCTTGCTTCTTGTTTGCCCAACAGCCCCCACGAAGCTGGAGGATGCCACTGGAAAAGCTGAAAAATTGCAATGCTTCATCTTCTACCCACTTCTGCTGTCAGCCTCCAGCTTGAAGCCTTAGTATCCAGGGGAAGGTACAAGTGCTTGGTTTCTATGGCGCTGGGCAACAGACACAAGCTTCTTTGTGTTTAAACAGCATGGAGACCAAGAGATGGAGATTTCATCTCCAGACTGCTGAGGACTCTGGCTCCTGTTGGTGGTGATGCAGCCAGCTCACTGTCGTGCAGGGCAGTGGGGCTGGTGGGTTGCAGAAGCACATGGATGACATGCTACTGTTCACCCAGAACAGAGACCAAGCCTGGTGTCCCAGCACCATGTTCCTAGGATGCAGAAGGATGCAGGTGCTTGGATGTGGCTCCAGCAATAATAATAATAATAATTATTATTATTATTACTTATCTTAGTTTTACTATTTTACTACTATTTACTACTATGACTACTACTACTACTACTACTACTATTATTACTGTTGGGATTGTGAGATCATCTCTGAACCCTGTACCAATACAGGCTAAAAGCAGCCCTTCCACAAGAAAAAATTGTTCTATACTCAGACTGTAAGCCAAGAGGCAGGAAAGCACAAGGCTACAGTAGTTGCAGAGATAGTTGTGGGATAAACTTCCATTCACAGATGGGAGGGTCTTCACCATCCACAGTCTAGTGCCCTCAGAGGGACTTTGCCTGCAGGGCTGTGGTTTAAATCTGTGTTACGACAGCACGTATTTGCATCTATTCCATATTTCTCCAAACTCCCAAACACCAGGACTAGTTTTCTCCAGCAGCATTTCTTTGCTGAATAGGTCCTTGTCTCCTCTGAGCTTGTCTTGGGTGACAGTGGCTTTGTTTGTCGGTCTGTGTTTCACCAGGATTGGCTCAGTGATTCCTGCGCCGTAATACTGGCTGTGATCTCTCCATCTGTTAAAATCTGTTATTTCCTGGTGAGAGTTTAGTTTTCCTTGCCTTAAAAGAAGACAACCTTCACTACTGATAAATCTTCTTCCCTTGCTCCTCGCTGTAGTTTTCATCAACTGATGATACATCTGTATTCCTAGGAAACTAGGCCGTCCTTAACATCTAATTTCTCTCTGTCTTCTGCTCTGCAGGCAGTGATGTATCTTTGCCAATTTACTGAAGAATTAGCTAGGGATAAGGATCTGTGTACACTTTATGCTTTACTTTCCAACACCCACCATTAATAATGAGCATGGCCTTTATAACCTAAGTCTTGTTTTAAGAGAAGGCAAAGTATTGGCCATTTCCTTGATGATCCATAGCCCTTGCAGCCGCGCATTGTTACCTGGAACATTTCCAAGTGTTTTGGAGCAATGCACTGGAATACATCACAAATGAACCAGTTTTGCTTGTCTAAGTTTTGTCCCTGGGGATTTTTGAGGGACAGCAGGGGAGGAAAGGGATGAATATTTATTAGCTTTTAATCAAAGAATGTGCTCTCTGTAACCAGACAGGCTACTGACTGTATCCAATCGAAAAGAGACTTCAAGGTCTCTGGTTCTTTGCTTATGCTGCTATGTGTGCCCCTCTGAGCAGTGCAAATGGGTTGCAAAGCCCTCCAAGGTCTGTCTCTGGATTTCCCTCCATACAGATTTTTCTGGCCATGTCCACCCAGGATTCTCCTGAATAAAGCAGCTGCTGAATAAGTGGAGATCAATGGCAAAGTGCAATGACCGTGAGTGATAAGGTGTTTTTGTATACATTTCCATGCATTCAGGCAATGTAATTTATACATGGACTGAGCATCCAGGGTATTCTGGATAACCCCTCCCAAGCCTCTGCTGGATGTCTTGAGCAGAGAATAGAAACCCTTGTTATGTAGAAAGAAAAGCAGTCAAGGTATAAAGTGGCAGAGACGCAAAGCCATGGCACAGAGCTCTGCACCCTGGGCCAGGAGGCAGGAAAGCTTCTGGGTGGTTTATGGAAGAGGTTGTCAGCTTTGGCCAAGCTCCACACTGAGTGTAGTGGCCCCTGGTACCATAGACTTGGTGTGGTGGGAGATGCCTGCTGGGCGTGGGATGCAAAGCCAGTGGGGATACACCATCCCTTTGCATTGCAGTATGTCAGGCTAAAAGGTTTGTATCCTGCTGCTCCATGGCATGGGGACTGCATGCAGACCTGCAAAATCCTGGGCATCAAGGTGGGTCTCCGATGCTTGGTTCATGCTTGGACATGTCCACTTCAAGGCCTCTATGTTATGAGAAGACAGACGCTAGTGGGGACCTCAAAATCTCTAAGACGACATTCATAATGCTGCACTAACCCGGGCACCAGCTGTGCACTAATTCACAATGGTCTGTACTGTTAAATTGTCATCACGAACCTCGATATGCCTTCACCCTCTCTCAGATAGTGCCTGGGGGTGCTTCAAGGGCTGGTGCGGGGCAGAGGCCAGTCCCAGCTGTCAGCATGGCTGAGGCCACCCTCTTCAGGGCTTGGAGAGGAGGAAGAGAGTTTGGTTTATAGGCCTGTGTTGTGCCATCTGGCTGCACATCTGGCTCTTGGCCTCTTTTATTTACTGGTATAAACATAGCCTCCTTATTGAGCAAAATTCTGCCTATTCCCCTCCTGACTGTAAAACCAAGGGAGTCACATATCCCACCCGCTCAGAAATACAGCTTCCCAGCTGAAAAGACATCTAGGAGGAGCCCTGCTTTTGGGTTAGCAAAAGGCCAAACAGAAAATACAAACAAACTATGCTGCAGGGATCAAATGTTCTCAAGCCAAGTCTAGATCACCTCCGAGCTGTTTGGGGCTGAATTTTACCCTACAAGCCCATTGCAGAGCCAAGATCTTGGACGTGTGCTGTCTTTTTGTGCCAAACTGCTTGCGGTGTCTCCCATGGAGCTGCTGCCTGAGCATCCTGGGAGAGAAGGAAAGGCACGCTGATACAGCAGGAGTTGAGGGGTTAAGTGACAGGAAATCTTTGGCACAGCAGAGAACAAACCCAGCTCCCCTAGATTCCAGGGACTGGAAAAACTTACAGGGCAAAGCATCATTCAGCTTGTACCCAAACTGTAAGCAGCTGATATAAACAAAGCCAAGCTTCCATTTAAAAACCAGCCACACAAAACAGCCCAGGCACTTCAGTGACAACAAATGCAGTACAGTAACACTGTCCCTGAACACTGACTCTTTCAGATTTGCATCAGGACATGCAGAGGCTGCAGATGTCTTGCAAAGACTAGTAGTGTGACAAGAGCATCGTTGCAGAGCTGGGAATGGCAGGGTCAGGTGCCTTCAGAGGTAATCACAGGACAGCAGGAAGGTAATCTCCAGATGTGTGCTTTGCATCAAGTGACTAGAAGTAGAGCCAAGGGCCCATCAACACCTTGCAGGAGACAGGATCAAGCTCCTAAGGCATCAAGGGTAGGTCCATGTCCCTCACAACCGTTCTCTGTCCGCGCAGCCTGAATATACTCCAGAGATATTTGAGGAGCCCCTTGCATGTATCTCTTGTATACAGCTATGCCTTTCCCACAGCCTGGTGCTCAGCCCTCTGCTGCTGCCCTTTCCCACCAATGCTGCTCCTTAAAATGGCCTGTCTCCCTGATGCCTTATGCAGAGCTGCACCGCAGCTCATCCATCTCTTGCCAGGACCACTGTGACAGCTCTGACTAAACAGCAGCTTCCAGCCTCCTAATGAGGTCATAGGGAATAAGAATTTACTGGATCGTGGAAAAACCTCAGACTCTCCTGCCCTACCACCATCCTTTTCTCTACTCCCCTGTCTCCCCTTTTGCTTTTCCAGGGGATTCAGGGGCTCTTTGCTATGCTGCCAAGACAGTGATGTAGCAGAGAAATGGAAAAATCTGGGTGTTCACATGAACCGATGCTGCTTTTTGCAGTTCAGGACCCAAAGTTTCCCAAGGAAGAGCTTCAGCCTTTTAAGTTTTGGGATGGCTCTCTGTCAGAAAGCTGCAAGGACAATGCAATGCCAATGAGCATATTTACTGAGCATGGATCACTCCTTCAGTGAGCACAGTTGCATGCAGACACCTTCAGATGGACATTGTGCCTTCCCCTATGGCTTTGCTTCAAGCTATGGGATTCCTGCCATTGTGTTGGCATTTCTGGAGCTCATGGTTTTGCTGCAGGCAGCCTGTTTGCAGCAGTATCAGTGACACAAGACATGTCAGCTGCAAGACGCCCATCTGTGAAGAGATGGCTTTGTGGGAGCCTGTCCCCTGGGAGGTTGGGGCTCTTGCAGAGGTCTCAGTCAAAGCACAGTGGTTTGTCATCCCTTTGGGCCTGGTGCCAGCTCCTGTCTCAGCAGAGCCCTTTGATACCTGCTCAAGATAATTAGCTGTTTAGGAGCCATAATACCACTGAGAGGCTTTTACCTCTGGTTTGACTGGAGGGCTGAAGCTCAGGTGTGAAATGTCAGACATGAGTGCTAAGCAATTTAAGAAGGTGGTGTAAAAGAGGCTGGGTTTTTCACTGCTGCATTTCCTTTATGTGTTCTGTGATGCATCGGTTTGGCTCAGGGGGCTTTTGTGGCCTCACAGGCTCTGCCTTATTTCCTAAACACTCAGCTACATTCTCTGGACTTTCTCGATAAGGTTGTTTTGACTTCCAAATGTTTCAGCCAAAAACTTTTCCTGAATAAATGTAGGTTTTACTTGGCAGTCCCTGGGAAAAAAAGAAAAAAAATAAAGTAGGTTTGATACAATGTTTTGACTTACTTGGTTCTTCTAAGAGGATAATTTGGACTGGGATGAATTGGTGATGTAAATGCTTGAGAATAAGCCCACACAAATGCTGGAAAATGCTTTGTGCCTCAGAGAAGTACGATCCCTCCAAGGGACACACAGTCAGCAGTGCATCCTCTGCGTAGGGCAGAATGACATTAAAAATGCAAGGCATGCATAGACAGCAGGGTGTTAACCTTGCACAGGGGATTTGCAAACACATCCCCGTGGTGAAGAAGAGGCACGGGGTCAGCCAGGGAAGGAGGGAGGCAGGGTGGAGTTGGAGCTGAAGCAGAATAACACATCCCTCTCCCATCTGAGACTCCTCTGCAGAAAGGCTGACGTTGGTCCAACACAAGCATGCACACGACAGCACTGGGCAGCCCCAACGCTTTTATATGGCCTGACCACCAACGTTTTATCACCTGCCCTCTACCCCTGTGAGAGCAGCTCATGCTGCGACACTGGCACAGCAGCCACAGTGGTAGCCACAGCAGGGAAATATTAATGAAAATAATCTATCATGGGCAAGGGAGGACTCAGGGCAGATGGACGGAGGGTGCTGCCAGTGAGATTGTGCTTCAAAGTGTGGGAGCTTCCGAGTGAAACACTTGCAAAACCCCTCGTTTTCAATGCAAGGCTCTTGAGATTCCAACCCACACTTGGATGGAGGTAATGGTGGTTCTCAGCATAGGGTTTGGTGGTGGTGAGTTGAGGCATGGACACTGCTGTTTCCCAGCTGAAGGGCAGGAGAGGTCCTGCAGCCTCTGCAGCCCATGTGTTTCATGCACTGAGATGCAAGAAACCAAAGGGACCCTGACTCTGCCCAAAATCCCCATGTGCTTTATCCAGCACAATTCTTGTGGCTGAAACTGTAGAGAGTGAGCCTTGCCAGCCCCAACACAAAGTCTCACCATGGTGCTTTCGTACGAGCAAATCTTATCCATAGGGAAAATACTCCTCACTTCCTGGACTGCACAACCTACATGTGAAGGCTCCGTGTCTCCTCACCCAAAAGTGGCTGTGTTTTCAGTGCCACCTTGCAATAGCTTTGGGGAGGAAAGTTAATGAAGAGGCTTGTTTTATTATTCTTCATCTTTTTGTTCTGAGAAGCAGTTGTACTTTCCTGAACTCAAAAGGGCTTTACAGGTAAAATGAGAATGTCCTTAGAAAATGTCAACTTTGGTAGAAACGTTTTAGTACTTTTGAAAACAACAAGCTTAAAAAGACAGGGTTTTCCCCTTCTCTTTCCTCCCTGCTTTCTTCCAAAAACAGGTGGGCAGGATGGGGAAGAAGATGGAACAATTTTCCTCTTCTCATTTTATAAAAAAAAAGAAAATAAAAAAATGAACACTTTGCCAAGAAAAGTGCTATTTTGTTGTTGCTGTTTGTTTTTTTAATTCATTTTTTTGTTTTTCCATGGAAAAAGACCATCTTTTTTAAACCAGCTTCAGTTATTCTATAATTATACCCCAAAGTCTGTGAAGTAGGACAGAGGAGGCAGACAGCAGAGCAAGCACTTCGGTGTCGACAACACATGTAATGAGTGCTTTGCGGGCTTTTGCAACTGTCCTCTCTCAGCCATATGGTACATGGGGCTTGTTCCAGGATAGCATCAGTTCTTTTTCTTTATTTTTTTAAATTATCCATCAGTTTTCATGCTATTTTGCTGAAAGTTGTAATGAAGGAAGAAAAAAAGAATCATATATCTGCCATTAGGATGAACTATCTAATTAGAGTGTGCAAAAATGCTTGCCTCCTGAAGGGAGAAGGAATTAAATGACCTGCAACGGAGGGTGATTAATTTATGCTTTGCTCTTGCATTTCCCCTCTTGTGACATGAATCATTTGGCCACCAGCATGTGCAGCAAGGAGGGCAGAGATCCTCCACTAGCTTGTGGGACTGGTATGCAGGACTCAGACCCAAAGTACCATGAGCATCAAGACAGGTTCTCTCTTTTTTAGCAAGCAAGCCACATTGCCTTGTGGAGGGAGTATTGTGTATCTTACGAGGTATCAGCTCTGATTGAAACGTCTCCAGAGCATTTGTGTCTCTCACCCAGGAGGCTTCTCTGCTGTTTGCTTGTTCTGCAGGTACAGAGATGGTGCCTCACTCCTCTCCCTGCCCACCTTCATTCACAAGCTGTTATCAATTTCATGTCTTTGACAACTTGTAGGCAAATGGCTAAAATTGTTTTATAGGTTTGTAAGTTTTTGGAAAAGTCAGGATGAAGATGTGCACAGACAGACACTACGGTCACACAAGCCCCATTCTCCTAGGGAACTAGAACAAACCATCTCCCAAAGCTGTAATGAAACCTCCCGAAAGGTCTTGGAGATAGTTTTAATGTAGGGTTACCTTCATGTGACTTCCCAAAACAAATTACAGGCCAAATTGTCATCAATGCCTCCATCCCATAAGGCTGGTGTCAGAAGAGGAGCATTTGGCCCTATCTCTGGAGCTGTGGGTGTGTGACCAGTACAGCAGTAGTGGCTGTGATGTCCAAGTCATTCCCCAACATGCAGTCTCTGGACCATATGTTTTGACTCAGAGAACCCAGCCTGCTTCTCCTGCAAGGCTGGGGTGAGCAATGACCACCATCCTCCATAACCAGCAACAGGCAGAACAGGTCCACATGGAAATGGGTTCTCTAATCCTGCATGAATCATGCCAGGTGTAATGGGGATATTTTAATCTCATTCCGCATGAGAAAACTAATTGCTCACTGGAGGATGACACAGTTTTAAAGGGAAAGTCAAGGTCCTTTGCTGTCTTCTGGGGCTGAGCCTCTCTTGTACTATTTCAAATGAGGGATCTGGTAAGGGTAGTTGGGTGGGGAGTAACTCTGCTCATGTGGTGGACTTGGGCAGAAAATCTCAACATCGCCTTTTAGGAAACAAGAAAGGTCAGCACCTCAGAAACCTTCATCTGCCCTCTCTCCTTCCTGCTATGAAAATTAAAATCTACAATCACTGGCTTAACCAGGTCACGCTTGGTGTCCTGCTCAAACTTGTCTCAGCTCCTCCATGGCTGAAAAAATGTCTATTTACAAATGTTACTGTTTCTGAGAAGAACCTGTTCTGGTGGTGTGCAGTGCCTGCATCTTGGGCCCTTGTGTTAAAACCAAGCTGGTCTTCTATCAGGGCTCTCTTCACAGCCCCAGTCAGCTGCCTTTATATCACAGGTAAAAGCTCCAAACCCTAAACATTCAGGAAGAACATTGGGATGTGATTGGTAGCAAAGGTGAGAATTATGAAGTATGGCACCACCATACTGGACAAAACATGCTGTTGTGTCTTTTGTTATCTTTCTTTGGTTGCTGTTGTTAAAAAAATATCTATGGCAGACAAAATGCCAAATTGCTGAAATATCCAACTGGCTGTTTCTGCATCGACTAATTCAGACTTCTGAATGGGCTCGCTCTCCATCTCCTTTCACAAAGGCAAAATTCCCTGTTGTTTAAAGAATATATTCCTCTTCCTATCTCCAGGAAAACTCCTGGACAGCTGGGCAAAACAAAGTTATTTTCCCACTGAAGCTGCTCCAGTTTGCATGAGAGACTTAAATATCTGTGGGAGCATGGACACTGACCCAAACACCCTTATGAGGGATGCTCAGCCACTGGGATGGGTGGTGTTTATCCATTTTGCTGGCCAGATTCATATTTTAGGACTGCAGAAGGGTAAGGGTTTCTCTCATCATGCCAATAAGCCCAGCTGAGAGGTTGAAGCTTTGGGGTCATTAATGACAGTTCCCAGGTACTTCTTAAAGATAGTTCTTATTTCATAAGGGCCTCCCTGTTTAAATATTGACATTTCCATTTCTGCTGTAAAACAAGTGTGAGTTCAGCACCAGTGTACAAGGAATGAGGGTGGACTTCAGGCTTTGGACTGCAGACAATGGTGCTGATAACCAGGTGAATGATGGGGAATGGTAACTTGGAGAGGCAGGAGGCATTCAGTGTGAAACTAACCCCCCCTTGTATGTGCCTACCTTCGACCTGCCTGTCTTAAACCAGACAGCAGTTAAATGCTCCAGATGGGGCCCCGCTAGCACAACGGGCTTAGCTTGGCTGGCTTCAGCATGCCTCTTTCTTCTAACTCAACCAACCTTACCAAACAGCCATCGCTTCCTTTGAACATCAAAGGTCTTCATTAAAACCTGTCAACCACAGGGCTGCACTTCCCCGTCGGGCTTCGATGTGTAACAACGAACACCGGGGGATCCCCAGCCTGCGGTGGGAGGTCAGCCTGGTTTTGGGGGAACTATTCATGTCATGCCACTTTCAATTTAGGACGTGCTCTTGGATTCAGTGAGGTAGAAGGGGAGCTCATACCAAGCCTGCAAGGCAGGTGCTGCAGCTGTAGTACCCCTCTGCTGGCAAAAGAGAGCTTCTGGATGAAAAAGCCCCCATGTGTGAAAAGGCAGCCTTTCCCCCCTAGCTTGGTGGCATGTCCCAAGATGGGTAAGTGGTCTTCAGCCTTTGTCAGCTCCACTTAGATCAGTCATGTCTCATTGGGTCCTCTGATGGATGGAAACCGGCATGACCCATCGCAACAGCTCCCCATCAGCCTGGGGGTACATCCACAGAGATTTCATTTCAGGAGGTCATGTGTTGAGTTCTCTCCTGCGCTGAGATACAGGAAGCTTGCTGTCCTCTCAGGAAGGATCCGTAGATAATATATGACATTCCCAGGCAGCTGATTGATTGCTGAAGCAGCTTGCACAGGGCACAGCATGAAGGAATAATCACAGTGACCATGCCTCTCTCTCTTTGTCTGTGTTTCAGAACCACTGTAACAGCATCTGTACTGCAAACACCTCTATAGGTGCTATCACGGAATAGTGGTGCTTCCAATATGGACGTGCATTCGTACTGCATGTCCTGTGCGTATACACAGAGATGCACATGTTCTACGTGCATCTCTTGAAGCTGCTGGAGGCACTGTCAAGATCCAGCTTAGGTGGTTTGCAACACTGGTGGGCAGCTAAAGCAATGTCTAATGGAAGCTCCACAGCACTTTTCCCTCCTTCATCTGGTGTCTACAAACAGCATGTGGCATGTTGGACCTCTTGTGGCATGGTTCACAAGGCTGATTCATGTAGGAGCTGCTGTTTCCAGGATACTGGCAGGGGTAGTCAGCACTGGCTGTGAGCATGGAGGTCTTGAGAAGTTTCAGGACAGTCCCTACACAGGGATGTATCATGCACTTGGCAGTGGGCTGTGCTCGCATAGGAACAGCTCAATATGCAATCTGAATGCTTGGCTGTTCTCTGAGATGAAGCTGAAAATGGGTCTTCCCACATGTGTGATTAATTGGGAAAGATGCACTCTTCACATAACGTGTTCCTTCCATGCAAACACACTTGTTTCAACAGGCCTGCGGTGCCAGATGCTGATTTAGATACATGTGCAGGAAAATCCTGACCTTAATGCAGGTCTCTTTATTCTTCTCCCTTGCTGGAAGAAACACTTTCAGCTGTGAGGCAAGTAATGTACCATGTTACAACCACAATAATGTTTAACGGTTGCGTCCTGTGGCTGAGGTTAATGGCTAGTTAGGGAAGCTTTTACACCAAAGAATAAAAAGTATAACATAAAGCTGGCAAGGAGCAGGAAAGAGGGTAATGACTCTTGCTGGCAGTTGTGCACCCTAACCCAGCGTCCCAAGGAGGTGGATGTTGTAAAAACCAACCCCTCAAGCCCTTCTTAGTGCATTGACTTGCTAAATATCTGGGAGGGTGAACAAGACATGTAGCTGCATACAAGAAGCCTGCTGCAAATGGGTGAGCATCTTCTCCTGCAGATAGACCTGGATATATTTCATTGGTATACCAGGGACAGGCACAGGCTTCCTTGAGCCTGCTGGAGCAAGCCAAGCTACTCCAAACACCACACAGCGATGTTAACCACCCTCAGTAAGTATTGTGGCCTATCCCCTAAATACCTTCAGCAAGGCTTGGTGATCTCAGGTCTCCTTGAGAAACACCACAAAAGCTTAGTGGAAATGTTCACCTAGTATCTGTGGTCACTGATGCAGGGTCGTACAAGGAGACTCTTTGCTCAGACAGCTGGCTCCAGACCAGTCCTGCACTCTCACACTCTGCAGTCCCCTTTCCCTGCTGAACAGTCAGCATTTTGTAACTGGACTCCATTTGTCTGTCTGTTCAAAAAGAGCCCTGCTGTGCCTGTACGAGTAATAAATGAGAGCCAAGGGAGAAGCTGGCACTGGTCCATGAATCAGGTCTCCTCCTTCCCAGGCTCTGAGCTGTGCCTGTAGCACCACTGTCTCAGCTGCTGCCACATGAGAGAACCCCTTCATCACTGCCTGGTTATCTGCAAGCCACTTCTCTCTTTTGTGGACTTACTGGCTGAAGGCAGCTGACTTGCAGACTGGCTCCAGAGGCTGGGAGACAAAAGCCAAAAAGGGCTGTTACCCTGAAGGAGGAGGGTACCAAGGATGGAAACCATGGTGGCTCTTGCCTTTCTTTAGTAGGTCCCCAAGCAAAAATGAAGCCTGAAGTTCTTGGCTCTGAGGATGGGGAGGTGCTGGTGTTTTCCAAAGAACTGTTGTGGGGAGGAATGGGAGACAGACCAGAGTCAGGAGGTGAAAACATCCTTGCTGCCTGGTTTCTCACACCAAATCCCCTGTGAGATGAAGAAGGGTCAGGCATTGGGACAGATTGAGACCCTCCATTCGTGGTACTGTCTTGCCTGACCCCTTTGCAATGCTCCACAAATTCATGCTGAAGAAGAAGCATGAGCCTGACGCTGGCATGACACTAATACCTTGCAGGGATTGAGAAAGGAGAGCAGGATTGAGGCTGTAAACTCCTGGCCAGGTAATCAGTGCTCTGCACCCTCTCAGAGAGGGTCTGCATTCACAGTCCATCCCTGCTGCAGATGCCCAGTCACACACTCAGTCAGCAGTGCCTGATGTTGTCCCAGGAGGGCTACTACCCCAGGGCTAGCAGAACAAACATCAACCCCTAAACATGTGCTACAGATACCATTCCTCTGAGCCTCAGAGCCTCTCCTGAAAGTCATCTAAAAGGTAAAACCTCTTTCTTCATGTCTGGCATCTCATGAGTAGTGTCAGTGCTGGGCAGAGCTGAATTAGCCTTCATGCATCCAGCATATGGTCAAGATGCCTTGATATTTCCAGTGCACTGCTTAGCTTAAACTAAAATACAAAACCTGGAGGAAAAGAGAATATACATGCAAAGCATGACATACAACCTCATCTGCTTTCTATAAGGCTTTTGTGTGATGAGCCTCCAAGGGAGTAATTAGGGACAAGATAAGACTGCCTCACTGGCATTCAGAACAGAGCGTTTTCATTATTGCTTACTGCTTACAGTGGCTTCTTGACCCTCTTTGGGTTATATTTATTGCTGCTAGTTGTAACTTGGACACACATTGTGCAGTCTGCAGGATAAAAATAGCTGCAGTGCCTATTTCTGTCAGAGTAGAGTGCACCAAACCTTTGTTTACCAGTTGCCTTTGGTTTAAATATAGCAGTAGGCTGAGCACTGGAAAGCAGAGGGAAGCTGTGTGACGTTAAATCCACCCAGCTAATTTTAGATTGCTCTCTGCACAAAGCTGTCAGAGGAGAGGTAGATATAGATGTGCAGGTCCACAGAGCTATGTCTTTGGAGGAAGAAGTGTGTGTGCTGTCACTAACCATGTCTCCTTTGGCAGCCTCTGCCTGGACAAAGTGAGTGTCCCAAAGCTGCTGTTTGGCTTAAGGGATAGCATTCAAAACCCATCATTATCCCCATGCCCTAATTGGGGTGGTGGGAGTGTGCACTGCAGGGTGCAGGGGTCCTTGTTTTGTCAACAACTCTGAACTTTTAGAAATCAGATGCAAATGAAGGAATCAGATACCAATCTCAGTATGTTTTTATCCTATGTCCCATGAAATCAAACTCCATGTAATAATGCCCCCCTGGCCTCTCCCTCATAGTATCATAGAATCATAGAATAGTTAGGGTTGGAAAGGACCTTAAGATCATCTAGTTCCAACCCCCCTGCCATGGGCAGGAACACCTCACAGTAAACCATATCACCCAAGGCCTCAAGGAGGAATGGCATCACAAGAAATAATTTTGCCCAGCGGTAGTAGAGAGAAACTGTGACTTGGAAGAAATGGTTTCTAATGGGTGAACCTGCAAGACATAACACATCCCTGCTTCGGTTTCCCAACCAGCAGAGTGGACAGACTATTTCCTTCCCCAAAGGGATGCAAGGTAAGTTCAAAAGTGCCTTAAATGACCTGAAACAAGAGGATTGTTTCCATCTCTGGGCTTCAAGTCCTGATCTCTTCCTATTCCACAGTCTCCATAGATGCTAAGGTTGTCACAGTATCTTGGTGAGGGGCTGTAGAAGTACAGACAGAAGGCACAGAGATTCGGCAATGATCAAATCAATTTTGGGAAGAAGGTGATTTATATCATGTCATTTCTAATGCCACTCACATGCTTTTGCTATTATAAACCCTCCAGGGCTCCCACCCAAGCCCCAGAGTGCCAGGACCCCCACCTGATGCCAAAAACTGTGTCTGACTGTGAGATTGGACTCCCTGTCCCAAGCTCCGCAGCCACAGTCAACTTGTTCTCATCTGCTCAGGTCAGTGACAGCCACTTGTTAAAGGCAGGCAGCTACTTTCAGTGTTTGCCACTCAAATATATGAAATATTTGAAATTAAAGCCAGGTTCTCAGCTAAGGTAAGTCAGCATAGGCTGGCTTGCTTCAGTGGAGAAAGACTAATTTGCACCATTGGAAGATCCATTCTGTTTCCTGTAAAGGTCTCTATTTTAGGGGAGCTTTAATGCACTGGCTGTATTTATTTATTTGTTTATTTATTGCATGACTATATTTACTTGAATCCAGAATAATCTCATGTCAGAAATCCAGGGAAACAAATAAACTCTTAAAGCTGTTTTAACAAATCTTTTCAATTTGATGTGATTTTGGCGTCACATCCAGTTCCTGTGTGAGCTTTGAGCTGTTACTGTTCCTCTTTGAGCTTTAAAAAATCCCAGTTTAGAAAAGCCATCTCAGCCATCATGTTGCTCATCCAGAGTATAGCAATCTTGGGTGAAATCAAAGAGGCCTTTAGCATGGTTTTTATTTCACACCAGTATCTCCCAGTTAGTGTATGTGCCTGTGTGTTTTTTGTTGTTTGTTTACTCCTGGTCCTCAGTCACCCAGCGGAAGCTCAGTAATCAAATATCTTGAAACTTCAATATATGGATTTGATTTGAATCCTTTTATTTTCCCAGTTAAGCAGTGTTTTTGTGTACTGAAAGACAAAACATCTCAGTAACAGCAACACATGCATTTGGGAGAAGATGGTCCCTGTTCTGTAGCACAAACAGTGCTCCCTGAGCACCAGCTGCATCCCTCTTTGCTACCTGGAGTACATCACCACCCCACAGCAATAGGAGGCAGTTTAGATGACTTCATCTTAGCAAGCAAATAGAAGATGTCCCTTGAATTTCCAAACCTGGCAGGACAGAGGAAAAAACTTGCCTGGCTGTTGGCTAAATATGTCTTTTGCAGGGCAGCATCAGGCAGTTGGCTGTAACTCATCCCCAAGTGCTATCCATCACATCTGCTGGCTGTTATTAATGAGGATGTGTGTGTGCAGCAGCAGCACGGACACGCTGGAAGGGGCTCCCCTCTCCTCTGTGAGAGGCTGTGGAGAGGCCGTCTGCCTTGCAGCTGCCATCCCTCCATGCTGCTCCACTGCCAGTGCCCCCCGCCCCGCTGCCTCCCTCCTGCTCCCTGCAGCACTTCTGCTCCTCTGCTTGTGCTAGCACTGCTGGCATGCTCCCATCGTGGGCTTTAAGAGTCCTCATGCTTTGAACTGCTTGCTAAAGGAAGGGAAGGTTTATAAGGGATGAAGGGGCCGCTCTGGTGGCAGCTGGGCAGCAACTGGGACAAAAGACGTATAGGAAATGGACATATGGATGGTATGGAAAGGCTGGAGGCATCCTGCTTGCTGAGGCTGAAGGACTTTGAGAACATACAAGGAGCAGAATAAATCCTGTAGCAGCATGTCAACGATGTATACACAAGCTCCTGAAAGCCACTGAACACAAGGTAAAGCCGAAGGAAATGTCTCTTCAAGGGCAGATCTGTACCTTGTTGTGCAGCCAGTCGCTGGAAAACAATATCTAGCATCTCTGCTCTCACTGTAGTAATGACAGAGGGGATTTGGTTGGGGATTGCAGCTGCAGGTGATTCATGTACTTAGCATTACTAGAGTTGGTGGGGCAAGAATTTCTGTACCTTTTGAGTGTTTAGAGGGGAAACCTTCTGCCTTTCTTCTTCAGTTCCAGGAGCAGGCACCCAAAGGGTATCTTGGGGTGCCCCTGGTGGGTTGGTAGGGTCTCACCTGCACTGCTTCCATGCAGAAAAGATGGGCTCAAAGAAGCATCATTAAACACCCAGGTGAACAAGGAGTGGTGTTGCCGCAGTCTGTGCTGCATCTGCTGAGATCATTTCCCACATAAAGCTGGTAGTTGAGACTGATGAAGAGCAGGGCAGGGGCCTGAAATGTCTCCTGTCCTCCTTGCAGGAAGAAAACTCAGTGACACTGAGCTGAGCAGCGTTTGTCTCCCAAAACAAATCTAATGTAATAAAAACCAAGACTAAAGAGAAATGTTACAGGCAGAACTCTAAGTAAAAGATTTCAGAAAGGATCTAATGAGACTGGCATTCTCTTCCTATCCACTTCAGTAAGATAAGATTTTATCTTGTGCTGGGCCATGGGATAGCTTAGGAGTTAATGCAGATTTTGATTCAGAAGCCAGCACTTCTGCAAATTCAAATCCATCCACACCAGTCCCACACTGTTGCAGAGCAATTTGCTGGTGGATGCAATTTCAGCAAAACCTACTTGTTAATGAAACTGCTTGGCTCATGGACAAACTATCAGTGATGAAGGGGAAATGGAAAGCTTTTCCATGCCCCCTCCCTGGCAGTGTTCAAGGCCCAGTTGGATGGGGCTTGGAGCAACCTGGTCTAGTGGAAGGTGTCCCTGCTCATGGCAGGGGGTTGGAACTGGATGAGCTTTAAGATCCCTTCCAACCCAAATCGTTCTGTGATTCTATGACTCTGTACCCCACACAGACAGCATAAACTAAACCTTGTCAACTGCATGCCTTAATAGAAACAGGCAGTAACTGAAGGGGTGCTGCTAGATGGGCCATCCATATCCCTCCCAACCCTGTTTACTGTCATTCTGAAAAATGCTCTGAGCAAAAGCTCCTGCTGTGGTGAAAAACATAGCTCCTTTGTTCTCTTCTCCTGAGTCTTCCCCACCCCTGTGTTGCTGCTGCAAATGCCCAATGCATAGTCTGTCCCTGGGGACATGAGAACAGATACACATACACTGGCTTTCAGCTAAGTCAGCCCAGAATTTGGGTTGACCCAGAGAATCTCCCAGCTCTGCAGGTGACTTTTGCAGTTCTGCCATGCCAGTGGGGCTAAACTGTCCACTTGTGACTCTACCAGTTGTGTAGACCTCCACCACCAGCCCTGGACCACACCACAGCTGCTGGGAGTGGTGCAGTTAATACAGGCATCGTGAAGCCATATGCCTCACCACTGCTGAGCTGAGGTGGCTCCACCAGTCCCAGCACACACAGTAAGTCTGGGCACATCCACATGGTGCAGTGCTGAGCCATGCAGTATTGCCTTTCGGCCACCACACCAATGGTGAGCCCTGGAGGGACATCTTAAGGGTTCTGTGATGCTCATGGGGCACATAAGGCGTACATGTGGGTGGGATTCATCCTACCCAGCTTGAGCAACCGCCATGCTGGTGTCAAGGCCTCCTCACTCATATATCAATAGCTTCAAGGTCTTTCTGTTTTGCAAACACAGGCATATACCTGGAAGGAATTTGAGTTTTCCTGAGGCTTTCCAAGCAATTGTCTTGAGTATTGCCAATAGGCAAAAGAAACCCAAATAAAAAGCTTTATTTTTTTTTTTTTCCTATTAAACAGTTAGGTATCCTTCCAGACTACTCTATGACATACAAGCTTGAAAACAAATGCATTTGTGAAGCAGCTATACAAAAGATACGGCTGTGGGCAATGCTGAGAGCTAGCATGTATCTGATCACTGCAACCCAGGTATAGCCAAGGCAGATAGGAAAGATGGTTGCAATCTGTAGGAGCTGTTAAACTGAACTTGGGGAGCTGGTGGACTGGAGCCAATTCCCATTCCAAGGAAATAATAGAAGTTTAATCTGAACTAGTGAGCACATTCATACTTTGGCGGAACAATGATATCTGTAAATGCCCAGCATCTGTAAATCTACTGCTTTTGATGTCAAAGGGTTTTCATGTGTTTTGCAAAGTGAAATATTGACTAAATTATGACCTATTGGAACCTTCTCTGATGACTGCTGGAGTGCTGGCAGGCGATAAAAAGGGTTGCTGAGTTTTTTTGCTCAAGTTGGATTCCAGCAGATATAAAAGAAGTGATTGAATTAATTGGCTATAGAATGAGGTTCAGAGGTTATTTAGAATGACTTGTGAGAGGGGTTGCTGTGTTAGGGCTTTCTTGAGGTTTTTTTTTACTGCAGCCAATGCAGATAGATAAACCCACAATTTTCCACACGTGTTTAAATTTCCCACAACAGGTTAATGGTGCATTTTGCAGAGGTTCTGGCCTTTAACTTCATGCGTGGTAGCCAAAAATTTCATACAACATAACTCATTCAGCCAGCACTTTCTTGATTTTCCAGCTCTGTCTCTGTCCTTCACAGCTATTCAGTGTCATATCTGAGAAGCTCTTAGAAGAGACACCTTCCCAAGCCTGGCTCAGGAAGAAAAGCCCTGAAGGCTAACTCTCCTCCTAGTTGGATGATGTTTTCTTAGAAGGACAGACTTGACCCTTTGGTTGGGTGAGCTGGTGTTGCCTGCTTTGATTCAGATGTCTCCAGTAGTACTGGGTGAAAGTTTTCCGAAAAGACCTTTTTCATTAGGAAATGATGATTTTCAAAGCCAAAACTTTGGCTCCCAAGTCCAACTGACTTTGGGAGCAGAGTAGGAATTACAGCTGGAGGAAAAGACTCTTCCCTTTCCCCTCTTGGGATGCAATAACGGCCAGTGCTGAAAGCAGTCTCCTTTCCAGCTATAGATGCTGGGGCAAATCGCCTCTCTGTCTTGCTCAGAGCAGTGACTTGAATGTCAGCCTTCTCTCACCTCAGGAGTGTTTTCTTGGCATGTAACTATCTGGTGATTCTGGGTTTTGCCAAAAGAATTAAAAGCCCATGGGTTCCTTTTAGTGCCAGATGGGAAAATCGTTCACATCTCTCAACCTTTCTCAGAAGAGGAAAAAAACACCTCAAACACCGAGGACATGATTTTTATTATTATTACTTCAAGACAAGATAATGCATAGCATTGCATTTAATGTTCATTGACCATAGAAGAAAATAAATTGTTTGGAGTGTAATGCAAAAAAAATTCTAACGATGCATGAGAAACCCTGTAATAACAGACCTACTTGAGAATTTGAGTGGCATGAAATGTGAAGTATACTGCTACTTTAATTGTATTTTTATGCAGACATACTCAATTCCTGTTAGTAGCAGAGTTGTGTTTGCATTTGGCCAGAGGCAAAGAATTACTAGTGGACAGTTTAATCAGGATGAAAAAAGGAAAATGAAATTAATGTAGCATGCACTAGGCTCAGATATTTGTGTTGGAAGATTTTTCACATCTTTATTGTGTGAAGCTTGGTCCTGTTTATTTTAAAAACCTGAAAATGGGGGTTGAACTATTTCAGACTGGAGTTACAGTTGCCAGGCATTCAGTGCAAGGGTTGAGGTTAGTAAATGAGTATTTCTAGTTAGCCTAAAAGTCTTTGTTGATAGTCAGTGGTTAAAAACCAAGAGATGAAGATGTTGCTGCATTACTCCTGAATAAATCCACCCATCCATTATTTATATAATTACTGCTTTGAAGCCAAATGCAGATGGGGATCCTGCTGAGCTGGATAGGCCATAAATACTTTTAGGTATTTAGTAAATGCCCTGAAACTTTTCATATCTGCATAAGACAGAGCAGAAAATGGAATCAACTTGCCCATGTCCTGCCAGTGGGTGGCCAGTGCCTGATACAGGAGGGGAGCCCTGAAATGGGTCTGACTGGATGAGGTGTTTGCAGCTGTAAGGTTTGCATCTGGAGTCTCTGAGATGAGCCTTGCTCCCTGGGGAAGGTGGTTCCTCCTCTTAGACACCTGAGATGGATGTATCAGATGAGTTTCCCCATAGTGGTGTCTACTTCTCTGTGAAAAGAGATCACAAACACTATGAAGATAGGCAGGATTGAATGCTGAAACCTATTTTCCAGGTGTTTGAAGTGGGTAGAGATGAATTCCGTTTGAAGCGGGTAGAGATGAATCCCACTATGTCTTCTGACACCCTGGACAATGGCTACGTTGTTAGACCAGCCCTGCCTCTGCTACTCATTCACCCAGACCTCCAGTCAAGACTTGCAGTTGACACCAACTGCAATGACATCAACACCACTGTTAGCACAGTATTTTCTGCAGACACTAAATTGCCTGAAAAAGAAATTATAGCTGGAATAAACGGAAAACTGTAGAAACTTATTCTGGCAAGTGGTAGAATTTGTGTTTATATTTCTATCAGCTCTGGCCTCCCTACAAGAATCCTGCCCTGACATGATCAGTCTGAGAAAAGGAATTTTCTTTTCTTGGCCTCCATTTATTTTACTATTTAATGCTGAGTCTGTTTAGTCAGGAAGGACTTGCTTTCAGACTGTGCAGTCAATGAACAATTCATCTTGTCCAAGAGCAAATTAAGCAGAGTGAATAATTAAATGGAAGAACTCAACCAATATTTCTCAGAGCTCTTTTAAACAATTCCCCACAGTCTCCTTGCATCCTCCCCCATCCTTACCCCCAGACAGCTTCAACCTATCTATTCAGCAGCACTATGTCCGGTGTCAAGCTCAGACTGTGCCAATGTTGGCCAAAGTTTATTGCCATCTGGGTGGTCAATGTGAAAGGGTTGGTGGTCTAGCTCTTGTTCCTACGGGAAAATCTTCGAGACCACAGACCTCCCACTCCATTCAGCTAGTATTAATAAGACATCCTTGCTGGGAACGGGGTCAGGATTGATCGGGCAGAATGAATAAACTTACCAAGGAGATGGCTCTTCTGGGAGAGAGGAGAGCAAGTGGGTTGGAAGCCTTTCATGCTGCTTCCTCTCAGCATTGCTGCCCTTCATTGCTGCCTGAGAGCTGTCAGTCTGGCAGGCTTCCCTGCGTGAGCAGGGGAGGCTAAAAGGAAATGTCAAATGAGTATATTAAGCCAACTGATTGCATTGGGAGGCTTCAGACAAGGATGCTCATGTCTTTTCAGGTGAATATGGGAATGAATGAGATGTGCTGTGCAGATGAGAAAGCATGTAGGGTGTTGGTATTACATGGCGAACACTATTCACTGAGGACAGGCTGAGCATGAATGGGAATCTAAGCCATGGCCTTGGAATTTTTTCATTAGTTTCACAGGCTAAACAAGCAGTAGAGGTTTCTGCAAGCATGAGGAGCTGCCTTCCTCCTCGCCATTTCCTTCAAACCACCTGCCTTGGCAGGGCAGAGCCCGGAGGGGAGAGAGCACAATGAGTTAATTAAAAACACTCACTGACTGACTCCCAACTCCAGTCACTCTGGAGCCAGCAAAAGTCAAAGACCTAACTGGGATCTGAGACAAAGAGCTGAGGCCACCTGAGACCACCTAGCTCCTGAGACCACCATTATGGAGGCCTAAGGTAAAATACAATGAGATGGTTGCTGGGTGATCTTGAAGGTGTCTTGAGAGGTGAAGGGGATCCTGACAGTGATTGCTGATTTAAAGAAGATTTTGGAAAGCGATGACAGCAGGTAAAAGATGAAGAAGGGAGGGGACTTTTTTGCTAATTACCCAGTACATGCTGTGCTTCTGTGCTAAACTGTTTCTAGAGTTGGTTGGCAATTTTTCAGACAAACGTATTTTTAGCAGAAAATGCCGATTTGTCAAAGAAAATAGCACTTTCAATAGGATTTATAATCGTAGAATCATAAAACCTCCTAGGTTGGAAAAGACCTTTAAGAGCATTGAATCCAACTGCAAATTTAGCCAGTCTTGGAATTATTTTAGGGAGAAGCAGGAGTATCCTTGGGTCTGCATACCCTTAGACAGGTTATCATTTTCCAAAAGGTCAGTGCCAAGGTATGTAGAAATCCCAGGATCAAGTTACCGTTTCCAACAGACATTTGAATACAAAATGGAGCACATCTGGTAGAGAATTTAAGGGACCAAACCACTTCAGGACAGCCATATGCCCTCCTGATCCATTTGTCATTTGTCCTGGACACACCAGCAAGACAGTCTTGAGCCGCAGCCTCCCAGAGAGGAGCAGAAGCGCCCTGCCACCATGCTGGGGTTTGGCCAAGATGATAATTTCAATTCCGTCTTACAAGATGGAAGCTCTGGGCTTTGTCTCACTGAGGAATGAGGAACTCCTGGAAATCACATAGTTTTTGTGGGACTCAGAAACCTTTTCCCGCCGGCCTAATTTCCACCACATTATAATAAGCACATCTGAGAGCAGAAGGAGAAGGAAATATCTTGGCTTTCCCATAATGCTGTTGATGTCAGACAGACAATTTTTCACCACCATGGATGTCTCTGTGACACAATTCCTAAGCTGAAAGAGGCCCAGCAGAGTGAACAATGTCCCAGTTGGGAAGATAAGGAGCTGCAGGACATTACCCGGAGAGATATAAATTGTAGTAATCTATTTGTTCTCTTGCCCATGGGGTCCTTGTAGTAAACAGGGAGTGCTGGGAAGTGGGTAAATTCTGACACATCATTTCTCATTGTTCCCAAGGGATGGTGAGCAATCCTAGTGCTGGCAAGCTAGACAGGCAGTAAATGTTTCCTAGAAAACGAACAGTGGGAGCCAGTACATGAAGGCTGCAAAATCACTGTAAAAATGTAATCAACTGAAAAAAAAAAAAAACCAGCAAAAACAGAGAATAAGCCACAGCCGTGCAGCCATGGATGTAATGCCCTAAAGAAGGGTGAGGGAAGAATATAACGAGCACCTGTGGGAAAGTGAAACTTGCCCCTTAAAGGAGGCAACTTATGTAACAGGGGCATGCAGTTCAGCAGGCAGGGAGAGACAGTAGACCTTTCAAGAGGTCCGTCATGCAGTTTTTTGTTTCTGGTGCAAACCAGAGGTGTAACTCTGCTAATGACTCAGTTTTTTGAGTCTGATGACACTCTGGGCTATACCTTTGTGCCCTTTTTAAAGAACCTATGCTTGCCAGTGAAGATTAATCATCCTGAAGCACCATTAAGACCAAGGGATGGAATGGAACCATATTCCAGCCTTGCTTCCAAGTTGGTGGACTTTCACATTTCCAAGCCCTGACAGTGTTTCATGGAAAGGCATGAGAAGCTGCCAGACTTAAAGCTGGTCCCAGGGCTATCTGGGCAGGAATACCATAGTCCAAGGCCTGGCTGAGATAACCACTGACATGCAGACATCACACCTCAGTGCCAAGCAGCAACCAAAGCCAGCTTCCTAAATGCGCATGGAGAACTATGTACCACCTAGACATCATGCTGAGCCAAGCAGTCAGAGGGCTCGGATCAAGCTGGCTTAATTCCTTCTGGACTTTTCACTGCTTGTCTCAGGTGGAAAGTAGACATTGATCTTGGACAACTTGTAGAAATAGCAGGATATCAGGAAGGTCATTATCAGCCCTGGGCTGCATCCTCCAAATGGGCTAAAAAGCCAGCAAAGCCCTGTGAAGAGGATGGAAGCCACCAGCCTGTAGGGTTCAATCTAGCAGGTGAATCTAGACAGTATGGAGAGATGAAAGTGATAAGAAAGAGACTACCTGGAGATGTAAGCTTATACCCCCCCAGCTTAAACTTGTGCTGCTCAGCTATATTGCTGTCCTACTGTCCTTCTCCATGGCCCATCACCCTGTCATTCTGCTTCCCTGCCTGGGGTATAGCTCTGAACAGGCATCTGCCAATTGCAGCTTGCACCTTGATTGAGCTTGATATGGGGAGTTCTCCAGCCTTCTGCTTGACTTTCTGCTTTCCTGTGGCAGTCAGCAGCATCACATTGCTCTGTGACCTTCTGAGGAATGAGCCAGGAAATATTTTCTTGGCCAAATAATGAATCTAAAAATTGATTTGAGGAGAGGCTGGAAAGCAATGAGCATACAAATTAACCAGTGGATAAGTAATACATTTACATTTCATGGATCCTGTTAACTTCAGAGCAGGCAAAATTTATGACCTACTGAACTCCAAGTATGAGACTTAAAGAAATTACTGGGACGAGAATTATTGGGTTGAATACTAGACATCATTCCAACATTCATTAAGGATTTCATGTGCTCTTTAAGGTTTTTCCCTAGCAGTACCCATTTCCAAGGCTAGGAAAAAAACAGCCACTGAGATCACTTCAAAAACACGTTGCCTCCTCCCTTCCATTTCCCCAAGTTGCATTTTTATTTTCCACATAAACCTGATGGTCAGACAAATTACCGTACAAGGGAGATTCTGATAATAGCAATCTTGTTGGAAGCCAAATGCTGATGATCTGCAGATACAGTGTCAAGTAAAAAAACCAACATTTTGAGGGTGTGTGTGTATGTGTTCAGATAGATAGTTTTACTTTTTGGGTGCATTATGACACTTTATGACACTTGTTCTACAGCTGTGCAGACATGCAGCCCAGGCAGACCTCTAGATTGGTTCAGCCTGGTTATTGAGCTCTTCCAAGTGTTTTCTGTGAATAGTGAGAAATTGCATGAAGCCATCATGCCTCCAAGGTTTGGGCTTGTTTGAGATTTCCCAGGCTGTTGGCAAATCCCTGTGAAACATTTTTATGGTCCTGTCGCTTGAGAATAGGCACCTGTGGACACCACGTCCATGGATCATGCAGTCTTATTGTCCTTCAGGCTACAGGGAAACGGCCAAGCCAAACCAAGGGTCAGATCCCTATACTCTCCACCTCTCTTTCTCATAGCGTGCTCTCTTAAAGACAGTGAGGATCTGTCCACCTCTGTAGACAGTCCTAGCCTTTGAGGTTCCCCAGAGAGAGGAGATGGGAGAGGACACTTCCCTGTTTGCTTTCATCTGTGGTAAATTAGCTGCTCTCCTGATGATGGCTGTTCTGTGCCAGGAGGTTGAGGAAGCAGGTTAAGGCAGGCCCAGGTCTGCTGCTGGTTGTCCACACACCTGCATCTGAGACTGAAGTCTCTTTCAATGCTCCAGGTGATGCTGAGCCAGGGATAATTGCAGGTGGGATGGGCTTTTGCACATATGGCCTGATCATAGCCTGACCCTTGTGACATTGTCACATCATCACCATACCATGGCTCTTCCTCTCCAGAGACCTCTGGAGATCATAGAATCATGGAATAATTCAGGTTGGAAAAAGCCTTTAAGACTGTGGAGTCCAACTGTTAACCCAACACTGCCAAGTCCAGCACTAAACCATGTCTATTGTTACAGATTGGGCCCAAGGCTTTGCAATGTGTCTTATTTTGTAAATGAGCTCAGACCTGTGATTATCTGCCAAGATAAAAGGTGCTTTTCTCCTCCAAGTGCCATAATTTGCCTTCTGTTTTCCTGCGTGGAATGGTGTCCTCCGCAGCAGTGGTTCTCTCCATACTGTTGGTGTCTAGGGTGCAGGGTAAGGGCAGTTATGGTCCCCTGATCATCCAGATGGGAGGACACATTGCACCTCAGCATTGTGGCCTGGCCTGTGGAAGAGGACATGCCACCTCCTGTCTCCTCCCAGTATGTGACAGGGGTGTGGACAGGATGCACAGCTGGACCAGGGTGCTGCAAAGTAATCCTGGGTTGCACAGTACTGCCTCTAATTTCGTTTGTCCACAGCAGCAGGGAAAAATCATCAAACGAAGAAGAAGAAGGGGTTTAAAAGCAAAGCCAAATAAAAATAGGTCCCAAGTTGCAAAGTTTGTATCTGAACTTCCTGGAAGCTTTGAGGCTTTGGGTGGGGTTTCATTATGCTGCTCCAGTGAAAATGCCATATGTAAATCTAACACATGAAAGATCATGTACTCCTGTGATCTAAATAGACAGGGACATATTACCGGTGACAGTCCAAACAGCTGCACCAGTGTAAGGATGCTTATTAAAGAAGGGATTGCTGGATATACATATCCTTGCCTAACAGATTCAGCTCTCTTCAGTGAAGGGATGTTAGAATGCAAATTTGGAAAAAACACAAGATAAAGAACCAACGGTTCCAACAAAAGCCAAAAAAGGGGCAGTGCTGCATGCTGGACACGATATGTGGTAGCACATGAGAATGAACAGTTCTTTGGAAATTCCCTTTCCACAGAATCTTAAAGGAGCTGAAAGTGTGAGGATGAAAGCCTGAGAGGTTTTCCACCTTCTGTGGAAGCTGCCAGTGCTGTGGTCTCAGAGCAGGGGTTACCAGCATGTCTGAAAGTGCACAGCAGTGTCTGGGTGCCTGAGAAGCCTTTCTGTGCTTGTTTTGGCGAAGTGGAGAGTGCTTCCCACCATGGCAGGATTTTGCATAGTCCTCTGCTCCTCTCTGCCAGCTCCCTGGGTTGAATATACTTATGGGCTTGGGAAGATGAAGTCAGTGTTCACCGAGCAAATACATACTACATATGTGAACTCAGAGACATGAAGCGCCTTTCTGTAAGAAACAATAATGTCCCACCCTGAAAAAGTCACAAAGACATGGCAGAGGTCTTTGGCGACAAGCTACAAAGCCCTCTTGCAATTGTGCTTCAGCCATAAGATTGCTCCTCATCTAACTGACAGTGAGAGATAGCAGGAACCCATCTGTTCAGGTACAGCAGGCACAGATTTCCCAGCAGAAAACCACCTGAGCTTTGTTTCTGGTGTGTTGCAAAGAAGAGGATGTGACATCCATCATTTTCATAAACAGGATTGCCACATGGAGTGTATTTGTGTGGCCAGATCCTATACACAGGATTACAGCTCAGCCAAGGAATTTCTTCCCTGTTGTGTCTCCAGGCATTTAGACTGGGAGGTCTTTGCATAAAAAATGATTTATCCATTTGTTTTCCATCCATGCTGTGCCCAGCACTGTGGCACCAGGGCTGTAGGCAACAGCCCTACATGGTTGCTGGAGCTGTGAACAGTGAGAAGAGTCATTGCAGCTGGTACCTGCCTTCCCAAAGGCAGAACTCTTCCTGCCCAGGCTGCTCTGCCAAGGTGACACTATCAGCTCCTGTACAGTCATTTGTATTTTAGCATCTACTTCTTTTAAAGGTCTCTCAATAAGACAATTTCCCCCTGTTCTTCCTTTTCCCACCCCTTGAATTTATCCTTTGCACCAATCTCCTGCTTCAAACAGTAAGCTGCAATGTTACAGTAAAGAAAGGCTCTCAAGGACACATTAAGCTCTTGATTCCCAGTCAATAAAAGCCAGGAAAGCACATGCTAGTGAAAAGTGTCCCAGTAAGGGGCTGGGGACAGCTGTCTTCTTCCAAACTGATGTGTTCCTGCTTTACCTGTTCGTTCACCTGCCCTTGTTCCAGCTGCACAAGCTCTCTTGCACTGTGTCCGGCAAAGGGAAAAGCACCTTTGCCCAAGGTGTGAGACCCCCTGAGGCTGATCAGAGGTACTCAGATACTTTGTGCCACCAGAGATGTGGAAGAGAGGGACCAAAGTTCAAGTGATAACACATGCAACACAGCCTAATTTTTTTCTATTAATTTTACATGTACACATTCTACTCCCACAGTGCACAGCTGCAAATATTTTTTCTGCAGATTAAGTAAGGATGTATTTTCTTTTTCTCAAACCAATGAGAATTTTAAAGTAGAACAAGCCCTCATTTTCCTGTCTGAAGAAGGATAAAGGATTCTTTTGAGCCAACTCTACTGAGCAGCCTATATTAACTCTTCCACCATCTGACCTGAAGCACTCCTCACACAGCCTGTAACAACCTCATTTATGATGCAACCATAAGAGAAAAGTAAAGCCCCTGGTTGCATCAGGTTGTGTATATCATGTACTGGTCTAGGTGACAGGCTTTGTGTAGCTCAGCATTTTCTACCTGCTCAGCCCTGACCACTGCTATCCATAGCATCATTCCTAACCTTGGCAAAAGTTAGCACTTCGGATGATCCTCAGCTTTTGATGAGGGCTGCTGAGGTCCTGGTGGACTCTCAGGTTTGCAGCACACGCAGGGAATGCAAAGGATCATCCAAGGGAGGACTTAGCTCTCAGAGTACAACACAAGGATGCTGGGATGCAATAAGGGAAGCTTAGTGCTGGTTCGTGCTGATCCTGATAAATCACACAAGGCTGGGAGGCAGAAGTGATACATACGGTTTTCTCACATCATCTGACACAATTAGGAAAAAAAGGCAAGTTTATGGGCATAAATCTTTTGGTGATGTCTCCTTCTTCTACCAAAATGTTGACTGAATTTAAATAACCCATTCAGAATTTGTGTTTTGCAGTTTACTGCTCCCGTGAATAATTCATTTAAAGGATACCTTCTCCATCCCTGAGGATTCATCATTTATAGATTTTGGGAGCACTTGAGATCTATTAAATTTAATAAGCCTGCTCTTGAGAAGGTTGTACAAACCCCCAGATAATAAAGGCAGAAGACCATACTCATCTAAACTTACATTTTCAATTAGGCTACACAGCAGCCCTTTCTTGCTGGTGATGAGGAATGGGAGCAGCAACTCCATCACTCTCTTGTTAGATGGCATTTCTGGCACGCAATCTGCCCGCATTTGTTGTCTATGAATTATGGTTTCTCTACCAACTTAAACAGTTAATCTTTTTGGAAGTTTCCTGGAGTCATGTTTCCTTTCTACTAATAAAACACCGTATCAGGACTCCTGTCTCTTGATCGGCGTGCTGAGAGTGAGGGAAGGAGGCCATGAATCCTGGGTGAGAGCAGGCCAGTGGGCCAGCCATATGTGATGTCTGGCCTGCAAGTCTCTGTGAAACATGTAAGATGATTGTCTCTAGAGGTCCCAAGGAAGGAGGATTTGAAAGGTGCTATTGCAACAGTACTCTTTTGCACAACCCTAGTTTAGTGTGACTGCTTCTTTCTTTAGGGAATGTCGCTTGGGCTGATGAAAAGCCTCCTTGTAATCCTGCCCTGGGCTGGAAGAGATGACATACAGGAGCCAGAGTACAGGAGCCAGAGTGGTGGATGCTGGAAAAGCTCGTAAACACTTTAAAGCCTATTTGTGCTTTGCTTTTATGTTTATTTGCCTGCTGTAAACATGATAAGCAGGCAGTAGCTAGGAAATAATTGTCCACCCATATTTTTGTGGAATAAGCACCTGGACCCTGTGCTGGTGAATGCTACCAGATAGAGCTGTCAGTAGCTCTTGCAAAACTCCTGGCTTGAACAAAGTGGACACAAGTTAGGGAAAAGGCAGGACAAGCAGGGAGATGGAATCTTGGGGTGAGGGTGAACTGACAATTAGCCTTATTAAAGGCTAATTAGCAGGGATTGTAGAAATGAGCAGGCCTAACTGATAAATTGTTACAGCTGTTTGTAGGAGGTATGTGAAAAGCATTGTTGGACCTCTAGTTTAGGGTGTGACCCTCTTCCAGCAATGGAAACGTGTCATGGTTGCCCCATGCTGTCAGCAGGTAAGGGGGGGGGGGAACGACCACGACACGACACGTAACACCAGAACAAAAAGGACAAGGGGAAAAAAGTGCTCTTGTCCGCATATGATGGTCTACAAGCAAAAAGAGGGCTGAATCTGTAGGTTGTTATTTCTTTTATCCCCCTGCTGTGATTTGGTGTGCTGAGGCAGTGCCTTTTTAGAGGAGCTTACCAGTGGAGTAAGAGCTGAACTCTCATTCCTAATGGATGTAATGAGTTTGCTTCTGTGCTGGGTCTTCTGCCACATCCCCCACTTTGGTTGCTTGTTTTCCAGAAGAGCTCTGGGTGTGTTGGAGAACGAACTCATCTGCAGTGGGTCCAGAAGTGCATGCCAAGGGCTTTGGCAGCTGCTGCATTGATTTTGGCCACAAGACCATCAAGGTCACCTTTCTTCTCATGAGAGCTCACTTTATACCACAGCAAGCCAGCCATGAGGGTAGCTCCCCCCAGTGCCCACAGGGGAAGAGCTGAGGTCTTGAGTTATGACTGCCGGAGCTGCAATATACTTCATGCTTTAAAAAACTTGACTATGTTCTCTGGTGGATGCAAATATATGAGAAAATGGGCACAGGGGAACTATTTCAAGTGCTGTATATGGTGATGGTAACCCCAGCCATGATGAACAGCTAGCCAGGAAAGAAACCCCTCAGCCCTGAGTTTCACAGGGTATCCAGCTTGGACGTTTCAGACTCAGTCAATACTAGTATAATTACTCAATTTACCACCTCAGTAAGTCCCTCTGCCCCTCCACTTCCTGCCCCATCTCAACGACCCAAGTCCAGACTTCCAAGAAGTACTCATACAAGTTATTAAAGCCTGTTTGGTATTGAGAAAGAAAGGTAATTGCTGACATATATCCATTTTCACTTTGCCATTCTTCCATAGGGTCCCCGGTGACAGACCAACTTGTCCATGAGATCAGAGTGTCAGCAGTGGTCAGGTCTTTGCAACACTGAAGGGCTAGAACGTCTTCCTTGTGCCACCTGGCCAGAGACACCATGAGGCTCTATCTGTGCCCTGGAGTATGTCCAGGTAGCATCTCTCAGAGGTGTCGCTCAGACACAAGCTGTGCCAGCCATGGAGCACAAGGCTTTCATTTAATTCTTGCAGGTATGGGATGGGTTGAAGGTAAAAGCTTCCTCTGCAGTGAGATCTCCTTTCTTACTGATACCTGCATGGGTGCCCGTGGCAATGAGGGTAAGTGGTATTTGGTTAGAGAAGGTCACTGCTGCCCAGATGGAGCTGTAGAGCCCTTTCTGCTGTCAGTATCATCTGGAGGAACTGGGTCACCCAACCCAGTCAGGCTCCTTGGGAAATTCCCAAGAAAGCTCCAGGCCTAAGAGTCTTCAAGAAGCTGACACATGTTTGGCAGGCCTGGGGGAGGAAAGCCTCTTGCCCCCTGGATGGCCTTGGCTGGGAATCCTGCTGGTGACTCAGTGCTGTGGGATGGTAAGTGTTTTTTCAGTCTCCAGAGGCTCCCTCCAGCAAAAACCCAGTGATGAAAGGCTCAGAAGAGGGCTGCTTGCGCCGAGGACATGTAAGGTGGCAAGACATCTGGCATCAGACCCTCTTACCCAGCACTAGATGGATATCGTCTCTCATTTCCCTTCATGAAGGCCACCATCACCTAGGCTGAAGGCTTCCTAAAGTTGCCATAAGGAGCACATAAGACAATTTGAGACTAATGACCTCAGACAAGGAGCACAGGTCTCTGATAAGCTGCAGGCCAGGGCACTCTGCAGCCTGCCATGACAGTGGGGGAAGCAGCTGTGTATTTGAGGAGCTAAGGAGAAGGGAAGGGCCGTCAATCAGGAAAGCAATGGTCATTAAAAAAAAATAAAATAAAATAAAGACCTAAAAACCTAGCTCTTTTTCTTAGTTCTGATCAGAACATGGCTGTTGGAGACCCAGGTCTTGTGTTGGCTTTCAACGTGAATGTCAGCTTGGAAGGGCATTTCAGGCACATTCAGAAGTACTGAGCTTTGCAGCAGGATTTGACCACATGTATGCATGGGGCTGGAAGTAAAACAGCTTCCAGTCTCTCATGTATGTTCGTTAGGTAGAAAGCACAGCAGCTTGAAGACTTTACCAGATAGTTTTAATTGGCTAGTATTAAAATACACCAGCAAAGGGGCTTTCTACAAAAAAAAAACATGCATTTTCTTCTCAGCTGGTGTGGGGACAGGAAAGCTGGGCTAGCAGGGGCTAGATGACATTGCTAAATGTCTAGTTGCACTGATTCCAGACAAGTGTATCCTCCAATGCAGTCAGAGCATGGCTCATTCATCCTTACACAGACGTCTGAAATACAGTGGCTTAGTCATGTCCTCCCAAGTGTGATCTTTTACTCCACTGATTGCAAAGTGAGCTGAGATGTACACATCTAAAGCTGAGACATACGTCTCCTCCAGACTAACTGTAGTATAGCATGGAGGCAACCAAGCTTGTGTTAACTCATCACTGTGGGCATGTGAAGAGGTCTGGTGCAGCAGCATGACCCGGGTGATCTGGGGAGAGCATGGCATGAAGGCAAATGTTTGGTGAGGAGCACTCTCCTGCTGCTAGGTCCTGGATGAGCTAACCCAGTGGGGTATCTTTAGAGACACTTAATTCCATTAGCATGACCTGGGAAACCTTTGTATACCTTTAGGAGTTGTCTTTTGCTCCTGGCTATCTGTACTCATGACTGAGACACAACTGATGGTCTGGGTGCTATAAGCTAGGCAAAGTCCCAGCTCAAGTACAACACTGGTGGTTTAAATGCCCAGGGAACATTTCAATGTTCAGGGATTGCCAGGCTTTTAAAATCACCCCTCTGTTGTCCCTCACCCCAGCAACATTCACAAGCTATGTAACCGCTTGCATCTGCTCCACCCAAAGTCATCAAACCTCATTCAAATGCAGCTGGCTTGGGTCAAGTCCTTGTCTTTGCACCGAAGGGGATGTTTCTTTTTGGTATGATTTCATGCTGAGCTAAAGAAGCTGAAGGGCCCTTGCCCCTCAGATACTGATCCTCAGATACTGATTGGGTGCAGAGGGCCACAGCCTGTTGAGAGAGTTTGATGAGGGTCCTGCCTCAAGGACCCGCTAAAGGAGCCTGCAAAGAAAGCAAACATTTGACCTTAGTACCCAGGACTTGCATGAGAGAAGTGGTGCTGGTCAATGGATACTGCATCCTCAAGGAAAGATGGAAGCCTGGGAAAGAGAAGGCTCTGGGGCGACCTTAAAGAGGCATTCCTGTATCTAAAGGGGGCCTACAAGAAAGATGGAGAGGGACTTTTCACAAGGGGTTGTGACAGGACAAGAGGGATGACTTTAAACTGAAAGAGGTGAGGTATTAGGCAGAAGTTCTTCCCTGTGAGGGTGGTGAGGCCCTGGCACAGGTTGCCCAGAGAAGCTGTGGCTGTCCCATCCCTGGCAGTGTTCAAGGCCAGGTTGGATGGGGTTTGGAGCAACCTGGTCTAGTGGAATGTGTGCTTGCCCATGACAGGGGGTTGGAACTGGATGAGCTTTCAAGTCCCTTCCAACCCAAACCATTCCATGATTCTGTCCCTCTCTCCATGGTCTGGGAGCTGGCAGAGCCCACATGGTGGCACTGCGACCCAGCATCCGGGACTGCAGCTACTGCTGTCTGTGGGGATGGGTTGTGATCAGCAGCTGCTAGGCGCTGGGAGGTACAAATCTGGCAGCAGGTCTGATGTGGGAAGGCTTCACCCTATCTGCACCACCCTTGGGCCATACGGGACAGCATGACAGGGAGCAGGAATTCCAGCTTTGAATTTCACTGTGACACCAGCCTTCCCTAGAGCTTGTCTTTGTGTCCATCAATGCTGGTCAGCAACAGAGTCACTTCTTCTGCACGCCACAGGTGACACAAGGCATATGCTGGGTTCACCAGCTGGTCAGAGTGTACCCACTGCTCCTTTTGCTGCCACTGAGACATGGGGGATGGTTTAAGGAGGGTGAAGGCCCTTTCTCCTTCCCTTAGCCAAATGGCCAAGCAGTCTCTGGATTGGGCTAAGGGTCAATGGGTGACCCTGGCTCCTTCATCCTGAGCAGCTCTCACCAAACAGCCCTGTCCTGCATCCATATGTCTAACTTGGAGTCTGTGGCCAAACTCTTCCATCATGTGCAGGAGCACTGAGACCAAACCCACTGACCCTGTGAGATACCTCTACAAAGCAGCAGTGACCCCAGCATTCAGCCTCAGCCAGATGTCCTCACACATTATGTATGTACCACTGGCTGATTTCTAGATAAAGGCAGCAGTGCTTCCCTTCACCCTGGAAGGAGTCAGCTGCTTCCTGCCCCAAGGTTAGTCATCCGCAGCCTGCAACCCCTTCCCAAGGGAGATGTCTGGTAGGGATACCGCTTCTGCCCTACTGCCTGCTAAGGAGCAGATCCCTTGTCCTTGTCTTTGTCTCAGTCATTCCCACATAGACAACTGTAACAATAAAGCAGCTCCCTGTGCATGGGCTGGCTTAGGGAGGGAGCAACCAATACATCACCTGCAACAGAAGCTGGGGACCTTTTGTAACTTCTGCGGCAGATAGGGCTACAGATCATTCCAGATGAATGGAGCCCTAAGTAGTTGCAATTCATATGAATTAATCAAGCTGTTCTCTGCCATGTACATCATTTAAATCACTAAAGCACTCCTGCTGGCATCACTTGGTGGCAGCCTATATTTGTGGCAGGGAGTCTGTTTATCGTGGAGTGGAGAGATCCCCTCCACCCTCCCACCCCAGCACGGGGTGGGGAGAGGGGTGCTCAGCAAGGGTGCTGTGCCACTGCCTGCTATGTTCCTCCTCCTCCTGCCCCACTGTGCTTACCATGCAGAGCTGGGAATAAGCTCCTTGTGGAAAGCATGCCATTAGCTCTTCATGCAGTAAAGCCCAGGGGATGCAGTTAAATGGCGATTGAGCTCTAGATGCCTCGTAGGAAAAAGCCCAACAAAAGCAGCCCCCCTCACAGCAAGTTGTCACAAGATATGTTGTCAAATGGGAGATGGAAAGCATAGAGTGTGTGCATGTGGGGTGTGCTTCTAACTAAATCTTGGGAGGAAACAAACTACAGGGAAACAAACTACAGATTTTCCCTTTACCAACAAGTTCCTCTGAAATGAAGAGACCCACCAGGATGCTTGTGCACAAATTGCTAGGGCAGCAAAACAAGGCAAGAATGAGCAGGACTTGTTCTTGCCCAAATCACTTTTCATCCCCTTCCTCTTTCTCAGCTTAAGTCAGCCTTGCTCCTAAGGAGGATGCTGTCTCTGTCAAGCATAGCCCTGGATCTTACCCCATATCCCACCTTGACCATCCCTTCAAACCAAGGTGAGTCTGCCTGAGGCCGAGTTTGCAGGTAAGTTGTCCTACAAGGCTCAAGCTCCGGGTATAGTCCCAGCAAAGCAGAGGAGGAGCTCATGCCATTGTGTTCCCTTCCTGGGCAGGGTCAGCCCAGCTGCATTTCTTCCCATTTCCAATAGGCTGATGGAGGTAAAGGTCACCTAACCAGAATAACCCAGGAGACGTTGTTTAACAGCTTCATTTGGAGCTTGGCTCAGATGCTGCTATACAAATGACTGTAGCATGGGGAACAAACAAGAGGAATTAGAGATGTGTGCATGTCTATGGGGGTATGATATAATAGGCATCGCAGAAACATGGTGGGATGGCTCCTATGACTGGAGTGCTGGAATGGAAGGTTACAGGCTCTTTAGGAAAGACAGGCCCAGCAGGCAGGGAGGGGGAGCTGCCCTTTATGTTAGGGATAGGCTGGAGAGTATGGAACTCTGTCTGGGGACAGGTGAGCAGTTAACAGAGAGTTTGTGGGTCAGGGTTAAAGGGAATATAGCTATGGGAGACATTACTGTGGGGATCTGTTACAGACCGCCTGATCAAGGAGAACCTGCGGATGAAGCACTCCATAGACAGATAGGAAAAGCCTCACGCTTGCAGGCCCTTGTTCTCATGGGTGACTTCAACCGCCCTGACATCTGTTGGAAGGATGGTACGGCCCAGCACAAGCAATCCAGGAGGTTCTCGATTGTGTGGAAGACAACTTCCTTCTGCAAGTAATAGAGGAGCCGACAAGGAGAGGTGCCATGCTTGACCTTGTGCTCACCAACAGGGAAGGGCTCAATGGAAATGTGACGCTCCAGGGCAGCCTTGGATGGAGCGATCATGAGATGGTCAAACTTGAGATCCTCAGGACAGTGAGAAGAGCGTGCAGCAAGCTCACTGCCCTGGACTTCAAGAGAGCAGACTTTGGCCTCTTCAGGAACCTGCTTAGTAAGGTTCTATGGGATATAGACCTAGAGGGCAGGGGGCCCAAGACTGTTGGTTGATATTCAAGGATCACCTGCTGCAAGCTCAGGAGTGTTGCATCCCAACTAGAAGGAAGTGCAGCAGGAGGGCCAGGAGACCTTCTTGGATGGATAAAGAGCTACTGAGGAAAATTCAAATGAAAAAAGAGGTTTATAATAAGTGGAAGCAAGGACAGGTGCCCTGGGAAGAGTACAGGGATGTTGTCCGGGAAGCTAGGGACCAGGTTAGGAAAGCGAAGGCCCAGTTAGAATTAAACTTAGCTAGAAGTATTAAAGATAACAGGAAGGGATTCTACAGGTACATAGCAAATAAAAAACAGACTAGGGAGAATGTAGGCCCCCTCAGGAAGCTCTCAGGAGAACTGGCTACACAGGATTTGGAGAAGGCTGAGGTTCTGAATGACTTCTTTGCATCGGTCTTCACTGGCAAAGGCTCTGACCACACCACCCAAGTCTCGGAAGGCAGATGCAGGGACTGTGAGAATGAAGACCTCAGGCCCACTGTAGGAGAGGAAATGGTTCGAGACAATCTTAAATATCTGAATGTGCACAAGTCCTGATGAAATCCATCCGCGGGTCCCGAAGGAGCTGGCAAATAAAGTGGCGAAGCCACTGGCCATCGTATTTGAGAAATCATGGCAGTCAGGTGAAGTTCCCGATGACTGGAAAAAGGGAAATATAACCCCCATTTTCAAGAAGGGGAAAATGGACGACCCAGGGAATTACAGACCAGTCAGTCTCACCTCTGCGCCTGCCAAAATCTTGGAGCAGATTCTCCTGGATGGCATGCTAATGCACATGAAAAACAACAAGGTGCTTGGTGACAGCCAGCATGGCTTCACTAAGGGGAAATCCTGCCTGACCAATTTGGTGGCTTTCTATGATGGGGCTACAGAGCTGATGGACAGGGGTAGAGCAGTTGATGTCATCTACCTGGAGTTGTGCAAAGCGTTCGACACTGTCCCACACGACATCCTAGTCTCTAAATTGGAGAGACATCAATTTGATGGATGGACCACTCGCTGCATAAAGAACTGGCTGGATGGCTGCATGCAAAGAGTTGTGGTCAATGGCTTAATGTCCGGCTGGAGACCAGTAGTGAGTGGTGTCCCTCAGGGATCGGTGTTGGGACCGGTCTTGTTCAACGTCTTCGTCGCTAACATGGACAGTGGGATTGAGTGTGCCCTCAGCAAGTTTGCCCATGACCCCAAGCTGTGTGGTTCAGTTGATATGCTGGAGGGAAGGAATGCCATCCAGAGGGACCTTGACACACTTAGCTGGGCTTATGCCAACCTAATGAAGTCTAACCATGAAAAGTGCAAGGTCCTGCATCTGGGTCGGAGCAATCCCAGGCACAGCTACAGGTTGGGCAGAGAAGAGATTCAGAGCAGCCCTGCAGAGAAGGACTTGGGGGTGTTGGCTGATGAGAAAATGAACATGAGCCGGCTTCAGTGTGAGCTTGCAGCCCAGAAAGCCAATTGTATCCTGGGCTGCATCAAAA
The DNA here is from genome assembly GCF_034315485.1 of Pezoporus occidentalis. NCBI lineage: Eukaryota > Metazoa > Chordata > Aves > Psittaciformes > Psittacidae > Pezoporus > Pezoporus occidentalis. The sequence continues at coordinate 1,724,305 of NW_026914180.1, forward strand.
GAAGCATGAGCAGCAGGTTGAAGGAGGTGATCCTGCCCCTCTACTCTGCTCTCATGAGACCTCACCTGGAGTATTGTGTACAGTTCTGGTGTCCTCAACATAAAAAGGACATGGAAATGTTGGAACAAGTCCAGAGAAGGGCCACGAGGATGATCAGGGGACTGGAGCACCTCCCGTATGAAGACAGGCTGAGGAAGTTGGGGCTGTTCAGCCTGGAGAAGAGAAGGCTGCGTGGAGACCTCATAGCAGCCTTCCAGTATCTGAAGGGGGCCTATAGGGATGCTGGAGAGGGACTCTTCATTAGAGACTGTAGTGACAGGACAAGGGGTAACGGATTAAAAGTTAAACAGGGGAAGTTTAGATTGGATATAAGGAGGAAATTCTTTCCTGTTAGGGTGGTGAGGCACTAGAATAGGTTGCCCAGGGATGTTGTTAATGCTCCATCCCTGGCAGTGTTCAAGACCAGGTTGGACGAGGCCTTAGGTGATATGATTTAGTGTAAGGTGTCCCTGCCCATGGCGGGGGGGGTGGAACTAGATGATCTTAAGGTCCTTTTCAACCCTAATTTTTCTATGATTCTATGATTCTAAGATGCACACATGATATGGTCCAGATCTCAGGTGTGGGGAGCAGCGCCCTTCAGCAGAGGGTGTAACAACCTGTTGAAGAATTGACAACACTTCAGTGCCTCCTAACTATATATGCATAGGAATATCTGCCTCTGCTTGATCTGTTAAGCCCTTGGGAAGAGCACTGCATTAACATGGGTGAGTTGTTTCTTGTCCCCAAGATATTTCTGTTGTCTTTGCTTAGCTCTGCACTGTGCAGAATAAAATGCCTTTAGATGCCAATGTGGGAGGCACTTCATAATCCCCTGAGGAAGATCTTATCTTCCAACCTAATGGTAGGATCAGAAGTGTTCCCAAGCATCAGCCCATTGATCCTGCAGTGGAAGTTGCACAAGATGCATCTATATGCAAGACCTAAGGTGTCCTTCAGGGTAACATGTGCTTTGCCACACAAAGGCTGTAAATCTTTAATAGGAAAGTGCGCTTTGTTCCTCCCTACAAACACAGTAAAAGGCTTTAAATAATAGCTGTTCATGTGGCCCTGAAAAAGGTTGCCATGTAGCTGAACTCTATAAATCTGGACATTTGCTGAATTGATTTTGCCAAGAAACATACTATGGCTGAAAAATGAGGGATAAGACAGTAGTTGCTTGCAGAGTAGATGCCATGCTGCTGATGCTCTGCAGAGAGATTTGTTCCTCATTTAAAAATTATATTAAAGCCCACTGCAGTAGTGGGAGGTGTTTTGGGTGACTTGAGGAATTACAAGATGAAGCTAAAACGTTCTCCTGTGTAGGAACAGGATGAGCTTTAACCCAGTCACTGGGAGAAGAAAGCAGAGTTGAATTAGATGCCGTTACACAGAACTGTGAATCCAGGTCGACTGCCGAGATTCATTCCCTCTCTTGTTATGAGAGCAGACAGCAGCTGCTGTCTCTTGCTTCCAAAGCTGATGAACATGGTGTGGGGTTTTTTGTTATGTTTTGTTTTGGTTTTTTCTGATATGCTGGTGTAATCAAAATGCTCGTTTTGCCAGTAGCTTTCCCTTATGCAGTACTGGTTATAGCAGTATAGATTTATTCAGGAACAAGCAAACCAATAAACTACTTTTTTTCTTTTTTTTTTTTTTTTTTTCCTAATGAGGATATTTATGCACAAAAGGGATCAAGCTGGTAACTACAAGTTTACATTCATGCCTGCACTTTTAGAGATACAACTTCCAAAGCAGATCAGTACTGTACATTAGAAGGCTCTCAAGCCTTCTAATACACTGGCTGTGTTTGCGATCAAACATTGAGCAGCTTCCCCATACACCCTGCAGCCAACAGGGTGTCTGTGCCCCGTGGACATCCACATGTGGGCAATTCATTGAGCACATAGTTATGTATATTTAATGAGCTAAACGGCTCCCAGGCTTCATTGACACTAGATTTGCACTGACTACATTGTGAATCTTTCTTCCAGGTGAGCACAGACACATGGCTGTCTTACTCTGGAAGCTGAACTACTCCCAGGCATTCCTTGTCAGTGCCTGTCCTGCTCTATTTCTTTTCAATCCTAAGATAATGGTGAAGACATGATCCACACACATCTTCTGGAAAGGATTTGCTTGGTTCTAGAGACTCCAGAATCACCTGGATCATGAGCATTCTTCGCTGCTGCTCTTGACAGAATTGGATGGATTTGGGCAAGAAACCGAAAGTTCTCAGCACTTTTATCTGCAGTATTAAATCAAATGTGCCTAGAAAAGTCTACTAGCACAGAACATCTCATTTTCATTTTACTAAACTCAGCCACTATTCGAAGAAAAGGGAGTTGCAAGCTGCCTGTTGGGAATAGGTCTTCCCAGGAATTGTTTTTGGGGCAGTGCTTGTTGGCATAATTGTAAACCAGCCAGGGTCTGTGCTAATGATCTAAAAGTATGGCTCATCGAGTTGCACTAGCAGGGAACATTCCCTGACACTGCTTAATTTACTAGTGCAGATGAAGGCAGGAATAGCAAGAACCCTATGTTTTCCTCCTCTCCTGTTTAGCTGGTAAGAGAGGTATGTCCTCTATTTAATACCTTTGGAGGAACTATTTGTATTCTCATTCACTTCTTTTCTGTCTCTCACATGATGTGGTAGAATATTCATCTTTCATTTTCTTATATCCTTGTTCCTGAGTATTGGTTCTGAATGCAAATTATCTATGTAGTCAGACAAAGTGAAACTCTCCTGAAAGAAGACTTTGAAAAACTGCTAACCAAAGCATGTAATCAGTGCAGAAATGATACAGGGTCACAGCCAGATATCACAGTTGCTAGCTCTTCCTTTTTCAGTGCTACTTGAACCCTTTGGCATGAGGGAAGGAGCAGAGTTTTTAGCCAGCTTTCAGACCGTGGTCCATTGGTCTTCTCCGAATCCTTCACTCCCGTGTTTCATGCTGTTGAGGGTGTTTCTGTGCCCACTGATAGACTTACAGTATGGGATCATTTTTTAAATACTTTGTGGATGATTTTAGCAGCCAAAATATGCCCATCGTTCCAGTAACATAACCTTCTTCATTTCCATCCAGAGACTTTTGTTTCTCTATAAATGTTGACAGGAAGGGTGACTCAAAAGATAACTGCATCCAGGACTGTTCACCACAGCATTACTGCTTTGAATCCCACTGTGGTCACTCCTTACCATCATGATGTTGTTATGTTTGCAACAAAAAATGTTGTGAGCCAAGCATGTTTCTTACATGTCTATTGCATTACCTGTAAGCCAGGAATTGATGCTACAGTAAAGGGGCTTCTGAGTTTGCTTTATCCTCTTTATCAAGGGGAAAGGACAATTTTGTTATCAAAGCTGGAGTGTGCATCAGTTCCTATCTTCTCCTTTCTGCACAGCATGTGGCAGATCCCAGTCCTGTCTCCAGTGGGCATCGAGTCACCAGCAAAGTGGAGCAGTTGCAACAGGAGATCCTGAAGGGCCACCAGTAGGAGAAGCCACGCTGGCAGAGAGGACATGTTTATTCAGATGCTTCCTTGAAAGTCTGAGTTGCAATTAATTGGCACTTTCCAAGTACAAAGGGTTATCAGTTAATTCCCATCCATATGCAGAGTGAATGTGATAGCCACAATGGGACTACTCCAGAAATGAGAAAAGTACTTTGTCTGTGAAAGGACCATTTCTGCACAACACTGACCAGCAGGATGAAGATGGCTTTTATCTACATGGCTGCTAGCATCCCCTGTGGTTTTGTAGGAGAATTTAAATAGATTATTTTTCAAGAGAGAAAGGACTGCACTCTTCTTTCCCTTCCCCCTCTTCCCACTGACATTTTTAGCTCTACGTCTTCAGGCTGTGATAGGTGACAGTTGTGTTTTGTGGCCAAACAGTTTCCTTGTTTCAAATGAGACAACTTTTGAAACCAAAGCACAGCAGTAAAAAGTTGGCAAAACCAAATGTTATTTTCATGGGGGCTTTTCCAAGACCACTGCTTCTCTCTTTGCTGCACTTTTCAGTGCAAGACACAAATACTTTTGACCACAGAAAAGGCCCAAGCCATAGTTATGCAGAATAGTCCTCTCTCTCGCTTGCCTTGCTTTCTTATTTAGAAAAGTAAAAAGCATGTATGAGAGGCTGAAAACAGTAAGTTTTCGAGAGGTCTTGTTCAAGATTATAGAATCATGGAATGGTTTGTGTTGGAAGGAAACTTAAAGATTACGTAGTTCCAACCCGCCTGCCATAGTCAGGGATACAGAGGTGTTTGAATACTAAATACACTAATACATAAGATGTACTTGAATACCAAACAAGATGATCTGTAGATCCTGAACTGATGAAATATTTAGTAGCCCTTTGTGACATTGATTAAACATCCTTATAAGACTGGAAAAGATGGTTCTTACCAGACCCCCCTCCACAACACAGAGCTCTGGTCCAGGACCACTTTGTGCCAGGTTTTTAATGTGTGGTTGAACTACAGCATCTCTGTTAGAACATGCTCAGTCTTCATTTAAAGTCCCTGGGTGATGGACAATCCACTGTATATATAGATATGTTGTTGCAATGGTTCATTACCTTTACCATCAGAAGATGTGTACATCATTTCTAGCCTGAATTAGTTGGATTCATCTTACCTAAATTTAGGTGTTTACAGTGTAGATGTCTGCAGTGGAGCTGATCGCCTGAGAGTCCTCTCAGATTCAAAGAGAAAAAGGCATGTGGTGGGGGGATCCATCTGCCCTATTTCAGCTGTTTGTTTTAGGGTGAGAGAAGTCTCACCCTAAAGTCTATCAGCTATGTTGGCTACATATCTATTGGCAATAAAAAGGCCTGGATTAACTATACTGAGATGCAGCTGTCCACACTTAGAGGAATACTGTTTGACACATCTAACATCTGGCTGCCGTTAGCCCTTTTTCTACTGTTAACCTTCAGAAGTCTCAACCCACACACAGAAAGAGCAGCTGAGACTCAAGTCACTTTTTACTGTCTCAAACAAATTGAAGGGATTGAGATTTCTGTGTCCTTTCCAGACTTCTTGTCACTGGAGCTTTTCCCTAAACTCTTGCCGATATAGAAAGAACCTCTGTACAGAGAGGGTTCCTAGATTGGTCCTCCTACTGTGCCGGTAGGGAAGTGCTCACTGTTGTACACGCTATCATCTGTGTCTTTTCCTTTTTTTACATACCCAGAGTAAATGTTTCTCTTCTGAGCGTTACACTGAACTGGGGATTCATGCTGACTACACACTGTTTGGGGAAGTTGTGATGACTTGTGCCTCTTTCAGCTCTCTGCAGTGTTTTCCCAGGAACTCCCAAATACAGCCCAGAGGGTTTCTGAGAAGGACTGGTCTCTAGGATCATAGTGACAGTGCGTGATATTTTGACATTTATAAATTTTATTACCATGAAATTCTCAAATCTCTTCTTGTACCCCTGAAAAGATGCAGCATCCATAGTGTCCTGTGACAAGGAGACCTGCAGCTCAGCTCTGCAGAGGGCAAAGAACTTTCTCCTGCTTGTTTTGAACAGATCTCCTGCCTCTTCCCTTTAATGCTCCCGAATTCTTATATATAAAAAAAAAATAAATACCCCAACACAAAAAAAAAATAAAAATCCACCCATGATCAATTCCTATTTGTCTTCTTCCTTTCATTTACATTTTGCTGCTTCTGGTCAAGGTCTGAAAGCCAGGCAGAAGAGCAAGGACACTATGAAAATCCACTGCGAAATGGATTTGATAACTCCGTGACTTCTGCTGATGCTGGATGCCTCAGAGAGGTGGCCAGCAGTGGAAGGATTAGTATACACCACAATCTGTTTCTCTCATGCAGACATTTTCCGTGAAGTGGGTGTAAAGTCTAATCACACTTCCACCAGGCCACGTTGTTTTCACAGAAAGACTCGCATGAAGCAAGCAACAAAAGCCATTCGGTGAGAAAAGGATAAAATGCTTTTCATGGTCCCTGTACTGAGTATCTGCTGTGCAACACACACACACCCTGTCAACCACAGATCTTATCAGGCTTTCAGGTTGGTTTCCACTGAGAGGTGTCTTGATCTTCTCCTCTACCAGTGCTGTGCATGCAGCAGTTGTGGAGTTTATAGCCTGCTTTATTTTGGTAAGTAATCTCCAGGTCTCTGCACTGCAAAAGGTTATGAATTCCTGACTTCTTAATAAGAAACATGGCTTCAAATGTCACTGTGCAAATGAAGCAGAAAACTCCAATGAATTTGGCACGCTGTGCCAAATCGGGGAGATGCAATGAGACCTGCTCTGGAATAATTGATGTCCTGGTGGCATCCAAGGTCGTTTCCTCTTCAAGGATGGGATATTCAAATCAATCAAGAGAAATTCATCCGCTCTAATCTGGATGACCGTGAGTGCCTGTGAATCTCTGTATACCAGAGTCATGACAAGTGACTGGTATGGTCAATGCTAAGAAATAGGTACTGTAATCATATTTAAGCCTACTGGAGTCTTCTCCATCTATAGGCATTCCTGCCCAGGCATCATGGGCATTTGGTAATGGGGTTGCCATTGCAGCATTCTAAAATGAAACAAAAATTGCAGGGTTGGCAACTGGAAAATTCTGTGCCTCAACTCCGTTCTCAAAAACATTAATAACTGCCCCATTTTGTGTGTCTGGTTTGTTATGTTAAGGACTAACAGAGAGGAAAACTGGGCCTATTTCTTAAATATCCACCCCTCTGCTTTCTGAGGTCTCCAGCTTGTGTCTCCCCTAGCAGCCAGGTGCAGACAAAGCTCAGAGAAAGGACAACCACTTTGTCATCTATGTTCTTCAAGGGCTGGCTAGACAGGAGATGCTCAACATGTAGGTCTAGCTCCCTGTGCCCATGGAGGGAAAGGGATGAGGATTTAAGGACACCTGAGCACTTCTGTAGTCTCAAGTGGCCAGTCCCACATATCTATCCTGGCTGGAAATACCAACCTAATGTGTGGTCTCCCAGGCTGTTGCTTTTGTGGAAATCAAAAAATCATGAGCAACCCCATCCCCCCTCCAAAGAAGCATCTAAACAGCTTTCTTCTTAAAATAAAAGCAGAACAATGACCTCCGGTCTTGTATGGTGCTGACTTCCCAGTGACTGCTCCCTGCCCCTACACTGTGCATTTGCCTGTGGGCTGTCAGATTAGACTAGACGATGCTTAGTGGAAGGAGGGGAAGAAAAGAGAAACAAAGAAAGAATTTCGCTGCCCAGCTTACAATTTCCTCACACCAGGGCTGAGGGTGGTGTCAGATACTGTGTGTTCCTACAGGAACCAAACTGTGGTCCCAGATAGAAACAAATGTTCAATGATTGCGCAAGCCCATCGCCTCTGAGTTGGTATTTGAATTGGAGCATGAGTGGGGAGCTGGCAGACAGGTGGGGAGCAGCGGGGAATGGCAGATAATTTATGGGAAAGGTCTTCAAAAGAGCTCTGTTCCCATTCAGGACAATGGGAGCTACTGGGGGCTTCACATGCTCTTGCCAATCTGGTCACGTAAGCACAAACTCCCTGATTTGGTTTATGAAGAATACCCTTCAGTCTGACACTGACCTCTAAAACAAATAGAGTATTGCAGCACGCTGATGCCCCATTCATCACCGGGTGACAATGGGAGCCAGGGCCCGTGAGCGAACAACGTTTCATTCAGGGGAGCTCTGAATTGCTCTGAAACACTCATTACAACGCTGCCAGTACCAGTTCTGTGCTGCCCGACAGGGATGCTTCTGTGCCTGTCCTAATTGAAACCCCCTGGGAGGCCTTGGGATGCTACAGCACCATGGGGGCTCCTGTTTCACAGCGCATGGTTGGGTAAAGAGGCAGGATGGGACAGCTGGAGTGAGCAGGGAGGACCCAGCAAAAGGAGGGATGAGGAGGTCCAGACCATGGCCTTGCCCAGAAGGAGTGTTTCACATTGCAAAAGGTCTCTCCTCACTCTGGACTGAGCCAAGGGGCAAAGTTGTCCTGGAGGAAAAGAGATGCCTGAGGGACTGTGGATATGGTCCGTTGTGCCCTGGTGGAGACCAAGAAGTGTGAGTATAATACAGTCGTGGTGAAAGGTGATAGAGAAGTAGGGAGGCAGGGATGAGCAGCAGTAAGGGGCTTGACATGAAGCCTAGCCAGCTGTACTATGCCATTGCCATGGATTCAGCCATCAGCTCCAGGATGAGTTTTCTCCAACTATTTCTTCTGCCCACAGCTCTCTGTTGCTGTTCCTATGCATGAGGACAGAGGAGATGGCTGGTGGCGGGAGAAAACCAACATATTAGGCTTCAGAGGACAGTGCAGGAATAATCTGATGGGCCTCTGTGGAGAATCAGACCAGAAGAAGGCTTTCCTTCCCCTCCATAAACCAGGCTGGGCTGAGTGCTAAAACACGAAGGTGCATATGCTCGCTTAGGGTGTTTTTTCATTCACATTCTCCATCAATGGTTAATTCCTCCTGAATGAGCCTTGGACTGTCTAATGATTATGTTTGCTGGTCACGTATCTAGATCACAAAAGCAATCACAGTTCTACATATGTTCCTCATAAGGACCTCTGCAAATGACCAAAGTGAATATGCAGCGAGTCATTCCCATGTGCAGATATTAGCATGAAGTGTGCAATTATAGAGATTCCTTGAGCAAATTGCCTGTGTATGTACAGATGTGTACGTTCACACTTTCAGCAAACCCAGTCTTTTCTAGGGCATCAGGCCCGGGAGAAATGCTCCCACACATTTTTGGAGGGTGTTGTTTCAGGGTCTGATTCTGCCAAGGACTTGCCTCTCTGATAAAGTGGTATTGCAAAGATTGCAATGTGCAACATTATCTTTCAACAGACATCTGTGTTAACAACTGAAATGAAATGATGGCACATTAAAAACTTAACAGCACTGTTGCAAAACACTTGCCAAAAAAAAAAAAAACCCTGAGCTGCTGTAGGTTACTCTGAATTATGCCTGAAAATAGCATATCCAAGTTACTTGGAAGGAGACACATGGTCGCTAGCAAATCTAATTATCTCCTGGAAAACAAAACACCAGTGCCTGTGTGAAAGGCTCAGGTTGTGTGTAGGCATTGTCCCAGCATTCTGGGGAATGATAGGTGGATTTGTGATTTCTGTAGGTCATGAAATCACAGTGCGCTTGCCAAGTGTGCAGTTGCCTGATCATGTGAAGATCACCTACCTAATGCTGGCTTGGCCTTCAAGGGATCACAAATAAAGCAAGCAAGGGCAGTGCTGTGAGAATTCATGTCTTGATTTCTCAGCTCGCTGCTCAGAGGGTGACAGTGTTACAAGGGTGAAATGCCTCGAGGCAAGTCATCTGGTCAATCATGGCTGTTTCAGTACCTTTGATACTGGTAGGTAAAACCAGCATCTTCCTTCTCTCCTGAGTTGTCCCCAGGAGGTGTCCGCCTGTCTCCAGGATGGCAGACGGAGGTTGGGGTCAGCTGGCTGGAGGGTAGGAGATGGGGCTATAGGACAGGATACCCTACTGTGTCAGCTATAGATGGAGCTACATTGCTGTGGCTGCTCAGGCAGCACAGCACAGCCTCGATGGCGAGCACTGAATTAGGGACCAAAGGCATGGGCTCTACTGTGGAAACCTCTCTGAGATCTCCTGCAGAGGTAAAGGACCTGGTGAGACTGCTTCTCTCTGGCTGGTCTGCTGGGAACCAGCATGACCTAGACGTAGGGCGTTTCAGTATATGCAAAAGAAAGTTGTCTCCCTGCAAGACAAGAGGACAAATTCTGCTTTAAAATCTGCTAATAAGTATTTAAAATCTGTAATAAGAAGTAATACTCAGGCCCAGAGGATGCCTAGCCAGACTCAGAAGATACAATGCATCTGGACCACCTTACAGATCTCACTGTTTGTGGGGCAGAACTTAACCCACCTCTGGGGTCTGTTCTGAACCCAAAGCTGACCCAAGAATCTGTCTTGCTTAGGAACACCATGTGAACCAGGGCCAATGTGACTGTGCTTGTGAGCATCAGTGGTTAATCATGCAGCAGGCACAACTACAGGATTTCCAAAAGAACTTCCAGAAGGATTCAGTCCAGCTAAGATTTGCAATGCCTTCTGGGGATGACTGCTGGCTCAAGCAGAAACATAGGGTGATCACTAGGGTGATCACTATCTCAGTATGTCAGGCAACAGATACTCAGATTTGGATGGACAGAGTCAGTCCTTCATGTTCAGATATACCTGGTGTAAAGAACCTGATCTGTGAATGAATACTCAGCCTATGGGCTCTCATGTGTCACTGTATAATAAGTGTATGCAAAAAACGCAAATATTTGCATGGGTTTCTGTTTCAACAGAGTTTGTGTGTGGGTCAGCTCTGGAGAAGCTGAAAGGAGACTGGCCAGACACAGGCCACTGCCAAAACGAAGATGAGGTACCCAAAACATATTCCAGCATATTGCAGGTTTTTTGAACTGATAAGCCTGCAGGCAGAATGTAATTTTGGAAACTGTGCAGTAAATGGTGGAAAGAAGTTACTTAAAATAGTAAGTTGTGCCGTTTGGGTAGCTCTAGAGTATGGGATGGAAAAAGAGGACCAAGGATTTACAGGAGACCTGTGATGTTTTGGAGCAGCAGCTGGAGACCAGAGATGATATGCAGAGCACCTGAAAGGACACTGCCTGCCAGTACATGGGCAACTGAATGTGGCCTCCAGTATCACAGAAAACATAAGTGGAAGTCAGCTCAGAGGTTATAACATCTGCATGAAGATGTCTACATGCATGTGGAGAACTAAGGCAGAAGTTTCTAGTGCCATTTGAGATGTCCGATTGCATCTCATCTGAATGGGATGAAATGACATGTGACACCTATGTCTAGAAGCTGAATGTCAATTCATGCCAGGTAAGTTCAGAGATGGCTTAACTGACCAAAGGCAGTTATCTACCCCAGGGGACCTGAACAGCACTCCAATTTCTCAGCAGTATTAACTGGCTTTTCTTGCACTACAAGGGGAATTTAGGTGCCAGATCACATGCAGACACTTAGACATATTTGCTTGAATTTAATCTATGGCTATCTTAATCTCAGGGAACTGCTGTTCAGCAGCGTGAAGACCAATGGGCTAGACCTGCAGAAGTGGTCACAGCATGGAGAGCTCACAGCACGGACAACCCTGCAAGAGGGAGGATGTGATATTTTGGGGAAGGGATTTTCCTAGTGGGGCTAGTGAATAGCATGTGCTGAAGAGCTCACTCCCCTTGCAGTGACATCCTCAAGAGTTGCAAACACAAACCACAGAGAAGGTTCCTAACTGACTCCATCCCTTCAAAATCTCATGCAAGAACCACACATTGTCCAACACCAGACAAAATGTTATTTCTCAGAATTATTTATTCTCAGGATTTCCACCCCCCACCCCCAGGATTAGTTCGTAAGGATCTTACAATAAACTGTGCTAATAGCCCTAGTTGGAAAGATGCTGTTTGGCTGAGTGAAAAGGCAGCTCACTGTCCTTTGAAGCTTTGCTACCAATGTCAGTGAGATTTATCTTCTGAGTATTTAATGTGGGAGAAGCCCGCAGTATGGTGTGCATGACTTGGTAATGTGGCAGAAAACAGCACTGTAGAGAATATTCAGCATTTGGTGCTTTTGCAAAATTCAAAGGACTTTCAGAAGCTCTCTGACTTGAGCCTGTATGTTGCTGCGATCTGAGAGGTTGCAAGTGCTGTGTTTGCTCTGTGACATGTTCCATGCTCATTCTTAGGGGAGGTTGTGTCCAGACTATCTCCTGGCCTCTGGTCTATTTTACATTAACAGAGCCATGCCTTCAATGCCTTAATCCTTTGACAAAATTTCTTGAGCCCTCCTGTTTTTTTGGCTTGTGTACCAAAGGCTCAGTTTAACCTTTTGCAACAACGCAACACTCCCTGGGATAATGCCTGAAGTCTCTGCCTGGTTAGCAATTATTTAAATACTCTGTTATGAATAGGATCAAAGCCTTCTCTTATTGAAACACTTCATTCCCAATGCCAGGAGTTGTCACTGCATGACAAATGGATTGCCTGTTCTCTTCTCACAAGTGTGCTCTAACCAGACAGGGCTGGGCAGCCTGTGGAATGAGGAGTTTAATTAATAACAATATTTAACTTCTACAATGAAGCACTTAGGGGAGGATGAATACTGCAGCAGCTGCTGCAGCGCAGGCTATGTGCCTGCCTCCAGTGGCTACCTGAAAGCAAGCATGTGAGCAACAGCTCTGTCAGCAGAATACACGGCTGCATGCACCGTGCACTGTGCCGAAGTGCAAGCTCGATAGCACGTGTCTCCAGGAGTTGCCTGAAATATTTCAGCCAGGCCAGTTTTTCCTCAGTTACTGAGCAGTATAAGTATCATCGTTCCTCCAACTGATAGTAGCCATGGAAACCGTGACATCACCGACGGAATAGTGATACATAAAAATTCAAATGGCTGGGGACCGGTTGCTAGGAGAGCTCCGCTCGGGAAAGTCATCGGGCAGGCAGCCAAGGGACGGGAGTCTGCTGAACATGTTGTACTTCACCCTGGTGATTTTACCCTCCTCCTCCTTCTCCCTTTCACATGCAGAGCTTTTCTCTCTTTTTATTTTTCTTTCCTTCTTTTTTCCTTTTGCTCCCTCACTATAGTCACCCTTAAATTATCTCAGAGATTTCGACAAAGGGCTAGTGAGCTGGTGTAGTAGCTGAACGTTACCACAAAGCGTGCAAGGTCAGGGAAGAAAAGCACCTACTATACTTACCACCGAATAAAAGCCAGCAGCGGCCACCTTCATAGCACCCAAGTTATTATAAATGTGCATTTTGGATCACTTTGGGGCAATGGTTTTCCACTAGGCTTTATATATACACAAATCAGTAGAAAATCTTTGACCAAAACCATCAGAAATGAAGGTAATCTGAACCAAGGACCGCTACCCCTGTAGTGGGTAAAACTTTGTATTGCAACTGCCCTGAATTTGGGAATTTGAGTGTTTTCCAATAGCCTGAGTAATACGTGGTTTCTGGAGAGCTGGTGCTTCTCATCTGGTGGTTTCAGACCACTGGTGGTCAGAAACAGATGAGTCAAGTGTTGTAAGGCAAAGTGTTGGTTTTGATCAGACCAAAATTGTTTTATTAAGCCAAAATAGTCAGTGAAATCCACCAACCAAGGAAAGCTTTCCTTGGGCTCTGAGAGGGTTTGGTAAGGGAGCTTTTTCCAGCATTTTTTGGGTTGTCTAATGAGGGATCTTGCACACTGATCTGGTCACATGCTCGTGGGTGCATCCCCTTTGGGTCTACCTGCAATAAATGTAGAATTGAGATGTCCATTCCTGTATGCAACAGATTCAGGGGTCTAGGTTTAAATTCTTGTTTCTATGTATGTATAAATAGACACATACATATTTTTTTTATTATTCTCCCAGACTGAAATGTAACTTGCAGAGGAAATTGTCCAAGTAGATTTTCCCATGACCACCCAAGTACTAACAAATTACAAGATCTTAATAAAGGCAATATTTATACTGAATAGTCCTGGTAACTGACCAAACAGTGAACTATTGTTGGGGAGCTTTGCCTAGAAATTACTCATCAAAATTATTTGGTAGAAGGTTTTTTTCCAGAAACTGGGTGTGCAAAATTCTTAGAGTGTAACCAGAAACTAAGAAGGAAACAAAGAAAAGAAAAAAAGCCACTGAATAACTTATTATCAGAAAGATTCTGATTTGTGAGAAATGCCTGCGCGCTCAACATACCCCAGCCACCCGCATGAACCCAGACACAACATGAAGGTGCAGATGAGCATCGAATGAAAACAAATTTATTTTCATTTTCATGAGCTGAGTTGTGACCTATTAAACAGCTAGTATAGTCCACTCAAGACACAGCTGCACTTTTAACCTATTCATGTTTATTAAATGTACAGCATAATGTGCATTGGTCATTGAGGTCTTCTTGATCTACAGTAGAAGTTTGAGTTAAGAAGACGTCTTCTTAATGTTCACCGTAAGTGCAGCACACTGTTTAATGTGTATTTCACTTTCTTTGTTGTACTGACATCCACTCCAAAGAGCCTTCCTTTTCTCATCTGCAGTAGACCCTGGCTGGTCTGCCTTGGAGATCCATAGTTCATTGAATTGGGCTCTATATCTCTGAGTTGGAAACCTCCCTCACACTGACACCTACTGACACCTAAACTGAAACATCTTCAATTACTAAAGGCTAATCCTTCAAGAACTGCTAAGCATCATTGTGATATGGGTTTAGAAACACATTTCTGGCTCAATATATCAACTATGATGAAGGAAGAATAAGTATAAACGGAACAAGACCTTTGAAGTTTGGAAAACATCTCCTCAAAAGCTCAAGTACTCGGTAAGAATGGGCTTGTCCAAGCAATCAGTACTATCTGGAGAGACTTCCAGTAGTTAAGCCAGCTGAGTGTAACCAGGGGTCCTGGACTCAGCTCAAGCACTGCAACATGCGAATTAATCTTGATGGATTAGGTCCTGGAGCTATCTATCTCACTCTACTTAAACTCCATTAGGTTCCCCTGCATAATGCATGGTGGGTACATGAACTTTGCTTCCACATCCCCAAATTGAGTGGTACTGAAGAACAAATGCAGGGCTTTATGTTTATGCTGTTGCTGATTCCTGGGTCAATTGGTGCCTCCAGTAAAAGTATTAGAGTTGCGGATATTCTGATGCTCTTTCATCTGCACGCTGTCACTTGAACTCATTTCATAAAAGCTGATTGGCACAAGTGCTCCACGAACTTGTCATATTCATTATAAAGATACTACTTTTCTTGGTATTCAACTATTCTCCTCATTTCCCATGTATTTTACATCATAGTCGCCAAATTTGCTTAGGATGCTTAATGAAGGATCTGGGAAGAGAAAGGAAACTCAGAACTCTTTGAGTTTAATTGAACATTTTCTTGTATAAACTGTGGCAACAGAAGCACTTGGTGATTTTCTTATCTAGGGTCACCTGCAGGACGAACTTCCTCAAAAGAAGGTGGAGGATCATGCAGGTATAAATGTAAGCTTTGGGACACCTGATCAGGGTAAGGAGAGAAGTCATGGTGAATTCAAGACAAGTGAACAATGTGAGTAGGTTTATTCTCCCAGTATATGGATCTGAGCAGGTATGAAATAGGAGACCTGAGGTTTTTCAAGACCATACAGGTTATTCCATCAATGCAATAGACTCAAAAGTTGGTTTAAATTGCCTGCACTAAGAGGAAAAAGACTACAACAAAACACAGAACTAGTTAGTCATCAGTGTGCTAACAAACAGCATTGTTTCAGATGGTGTACTTGGTACAAGAAGCACTCATGTAACTGAAGTCGTTGTCAGAAATCCTGAGAGAAGGAGGTCATGGAGGTTGCACCTCCCACCCAGTATTTGCAAGGTGAACTGTCCTTTTAAGATCAGAGTCTGGCAGCTCTGGTAGAAGGGAAGAAGTTCTAGACTGGCCATAGGTCTGCCGAGCGGTGTGTTAGCCGGATGTCTCCTCACCAGGTAAGTTTTCTATCACCTTTTGGGAGGAAGGTGAGATAGACTTCAAGATCTGTGCCCTTCCAGTGCAGTCAGCAGAAGATTTGTCATCATATTCCACAGGAATGAAGAACAAAATAATAAGTCCCTGAACTGGAGTGAAGATTTTGCACCGTACTTAACAAACATCCATCTGCTCACACACCTCTGTGTGGCGTTTGAGCATGTTTACTGTAAGAACCTTTTTTCTTCTTGCTTAATATGAAGATTACAATGATAATTCTCTTCCATTTTGTCTGAAGATGTGTGTATTTCTATGGGATCAAGTTATCTTTTTCCTATCTTACCTTCAGGGGATGTGAAATACTTTGGGGAAGTTTCTGGCTACATATTTTAGTGTCATTTCAGTCTGATGAGCAAGGATTATTCTTTAGTCATCTTGTTAGAAAGCAACAAAAAGTTAACCAGCAGCCCCTTTTAATACATATAGCCATAGCAGGATTTGAACTTGCCTCCCTTAAAATAAAGTAGGCATTTTACTATCCATTAGGATACAAGATCTTTGGCTACCTTCCATGGGGATTTAAAGGCAATAAATTAGCTACAGGAGGGCTTCGCTATTGTTGGCTAAATGTATGGGAGCAGATTTAAATTTACAAGGGGAAAAGCTAATAATTAAAAATTGAACATAAGGGCTATAAAGTACAAAATGGGTTCCTTTGGATTGGCATACAAACTTTGTGAAAAGTAGAGCTCCTGCCCCAGATCTGGCAGACCTTAAGCAGTTAGGGTACAGATCACAGCTGTCTCCAGTTCCCTCTCAGATTTCATGCATTTGCCCCTTTTCCATTCAATGTCCTATGGGCCACTGACAGCCACTCGATCTGGTATATATTATGGTTCCCATCTGAGTGAGGTCTGTGGGTCATAGGGATCTGTTGCTTGATCTACCTGTGTAAGCCTGCCAGTAAAGAAAAGAATACTCCTTCCAGGGGTCCTTTCACACTAGAAAAAAAACATTGTACTGGTCTGTTTTAAGCCCTTTACCACTGAATGAGAAAGACTTATTGGTATTTGTGCCATCCAAGTATTTTACTTTGGGAGATGGCACTGGGATCAGTTGCTGTTACTGTAGCTTTGCCAGGTTCATGTAATGGAATTGTACCTGCCCTTATGGCAGATCATATGTCCAAGCAGGTCTTGGACATGAGTATTTGGGCTAGTAGTTTGATCCCTCAGCAGACACCAGAAAAGGCAAGCTGGAGAAAGGTCTGCTGGCAATGCAGGACCGGCCAGCAACCTGGCAGAGGATGGAGAATGATCAAAGCAGCTCATCCTCACTTACCTTCTCACCAGGAAGTCCAAAGATCTAAGTGATGTGAAATCCCAGCAATCCCAGCTGCCCATGTAGAAATGCCACAGTATCCCAGAACCCCATTACTGGGAACAAGGGTTAACAGAAAACCTTGTTCTTGGTGTCGTTTTCCTCAGTGGGATTTTCCTTTCTGAATTTTAGCTTGTTCATCTCAGACAGTCCCTTTCCCAGAATCACCTGCTGCTCACATCTATTTCATCTGCACAGTCTCGTTCATGTCCTCATTTCCTGGTTCTGCCACCAGTTTGTTATTGTTCTTATAATTTTAAACTTCTGATCACTGCAAAACCCCTGCTGCATTTTCTCTGTCGTGACACTTTTGCCAAATAAGCAGTTGAATTATCCTGCCTTCTAGAACTGTCCTCTTTCATCCCCTAGCCCTCCTTTTTCACTGAATTTTTTTTTACTCTAAACTTTTGCCTGCTCAGACTGAATTACTTCCTACCTTTTCACTCCTAGTCTGATTTCAGACAGGTAATATAAACTCCAAGTCTCCTGGGACAGGTAACCTAATATGAAGAGCATCACACTAGTCTATTTGTGTGAGGGTTATGAAGTGCCTGTGGGGAAAAGAGAGCTATCCAGGCAGCCACTATTATGGCTTCAATAGCACTTCATCCACAGGAAAATTTTTGAAGGGGATAGCGATTTTAAGCCTATAGGAACACAAAAAATGGGATGCAAAACAGGGTGGGGTTACCAAGGGTAATCCTCAGAGCTTACTTACGTAAGGTAAGGGTGTTTATAGAAAGGTTGTACATTGGAGCTAATCCCTTTGGGTACAAATGTATTTGCTGATTTGAAGGATGCTATGAGACACTAACATTAGTCAGATCACTTATGGCTATTGGGCTAGGTCTCCCACTGATCCCATAACAAACGGGACTGAGTAAGGTATGGGGAGCTTTTTGCTGAGCATATGTGAAAACTTTGTTCCCCTGTTTTGCCAGGGACTCTGTTTCATTTTCTTTAACACTCCTCTGCAAATGAGTGGTTTGAAAATAAGGGTTTCCCTTCTCTTTTTGCAGAAGGACAACAAAAAGTTGCAAGATTTTCAATTTCAGCCTAAATTCCAAGAGGAGGAATGAAGGGAGGGAAATCTGTTATTTACTGTTACGTTGCTGCTATATATCAACATATATAGCTAAGTGGGACAATCTGGGCTCAAACTTGCATTATTAAGAAAAGATCATTTCTGAACACAGAAAGTTTTAACAGACCTCTTGGTCCCTGGCACAAGGACTCGGTGCTTACAGAGAGTACGGACTGAGAAGTTGGTGCAATTCTCAAACAAAACTGCTGGCAGTCTGCACGGCTGGAATTGTGTTTTGCAATAGACTCTGCTCATTAAAGATCAGCTTCTACAGTTTGCTTCCTCAGCACATTAATCACTAGCTGTAGATGGGTGGAGGGAAAATGATATGCATTCAGGTTTTAGCAGAACTTTTAAGTGTTGAAATTGTCAGTTAAGAGATGTCAGAAGTTCAAATTAAAGGCTGCATTTGAAATGTTTTCAATGGCATTGCAGTTCAAATGGGCAATTCTTTTCATCAGAGACTGACTGATAGTGCAAGCACCCCTACATCAGCCAGGAGAGATCCTCTAATTCACTGTTCAACAACTACTTTTTTCCATTGACTGAATAAGGACCAAGGATCTGGTGGCCCAAGGTTGTAGAAAGTCTCAGCTTCTCACTGATTTATTGAATTCTGGTTGCACACTCCAAACATTAGGCTCTCAAGGTTATTATCTCCACCTGGGCTGTCTACTTGGATGAGCAAAGTGGTAGAATGGTCAGTTTGATGCAGAACAAGACAACTTCTACCTGGAAAGTGAGTATATACAGACATTGTTCTAGTGTCTCCCATGGGCTCTTTGCGTTGCCACTTCTCCTTGTCTTCAGTTTCCTTACATGCAGTAAAAAGGCAATGCTCCAAAGCCACTTCCTCATGTAACAAGGAACAAAGTCACCCAACAGCCTTTTTGACATCACATGGGTGCCGTATCACATCACTATCATAGATGTGTGGATACACTGAAGCTACCAGCTTCATTCAAACTGCCCATTCCCAACACACTGGACTTTTCCAAACCCACATCACTGGCGTGACACTCAGGCTAGGGCAGCGGCTTTTGGACATAAAGCCTGAGATGATTTCATTTTGTAAAGTGTTCCAGTCGGCAGCCAACCCAACTCTTACTGAGTATTCAGCATTTTACTTTTTATACAGAAATAAATGGCAAAATTCCCACAATCTTCAAAGGGAGAGCACAGCTCTAAGTCTATATGTAATATATTACTATTAGATGAAAATACTTGCTTGGCTCTGTTATTGACGAGATTGTTTTATTTTTAACTGTTTTATTTTATTTTATTTTGGCACTGCAAATAAACTTTTGGTTTATTCAAGGAAAGAAACAAAACCTGGTTCAGGAGAGTTTAGTCTATGGTTCTTTCTATAATATGAAAATTCAGAGATTTGGATCAAGCTGTCTTCCTGAATAGAATTGCAAAAGGAGGGGTAGTGGTGAACTCAGCTCTACTTCACAGTGCTGACCCCAATTTCAAACATAATCGCCTCCAAATGTTGCAGATTGAATCTGTGCTGAAACAGAGAGGTGGGTTTGATGGAGAAGGAGCAGCCAGAAAAAATAGTTGACATGATCAGGTGAAGCCATGCTGGGAGGAAGGGGAGGCAATTGTGGTGCTCTTTGGCATGGCTGCAGCTCCAGGCAACATGGGAAGGGGTTGACTGAGCAGCAGTTTTCACAGGCCATGGCTGAATCCAGCCCTCATGAAACCACTGTGCTGCAACCGCCAGGCTGCCTTAAGCCCCACGTGTGAGCGTGGGATCCGTGGATGTTCCTGGAGCCAGCATCTGCGTCCATAGCCGGCTGCCTTCCCCCAGGGGCCTCCTCACCTGTGCACATACTTCATTGCAAATGCAAACTGCAGACCAGGATCCTCAAAGGGGTTGCCAGCAACTGCAGGCTGATTTATGAGTTGCTGTCAGATGTGATGCGATAGAAGGAGGTTTGCAAGCTTCCCAGGGAGACCAGGTGGCTCTGAAGAAATCTCTCTAGGTCAGAGCTGTTGGTGATAAGTGCCCTTGGCTAGTTACAGCTTGGAAGATTGTACTTTCTGCAGCTGAACATCTGAAGGAACCTGAGACTGGGAGGAAATGGATGGGTGGTGATTCTTCATGACCCTGTCTCTTGCAGACGGGAGCTGGATTGCTGGGGGCAAGTTATTCCCTAATTGTACATTAGTGCTGTAGCTGACCCAGTGGGCCCAGTTAGGGACCACGACCATGTTCAACCACGTGAACAGAAAACAAAGTACTTGTGCACTTTGGGAGACAGCACGAAATACAGTGAGCAGATGTGAGGAAGAGGGCAAAAGAAAAAGCTGCAATAGAGCCTCTCACTTTCCTCTGCAGCACCTGCTTGTGCTCACAGCTGCAAGTGGAGTGCTTGACCCAGGGGCTGCTCTAATGTAGTGATTTCTTTGTGCGTGGCCCAAGACCAACCAGCTTTCCTGGGTCAGCAGCCAGAGGTAGATGTGCAGCACACCAAGCAGAGGGAGAGGCAGAAGCCCCACGTGTGGCTCTCTGCTTATCTCATTTGGGAGCAGTGTAGCTGCCCAGAGAGAGATAAATAAATCCTACCCCCTTGTCCATGAATATGCATCCAAGGGTCAATGCCAGAATTGTGTTTTCTCAGCACTTTTGCTGAAAAGCTCCAGAGGAGCACTGTAAGCAGGATGGGCAGATGTCATCCAGCAGAAGGACTCCACTTTCTTTTGTCATGGTGAAAACGTACTAGGCTAGAAGCAACCTTCTTGGCTTATTGCAGCTCTAATATTGTAAGTGACAAGGCTATATATATGCTGTCTCCCACAGCCTGTGAGTCTGCCCACATCTCATCAGGAGCTGCGCAGAGATGCTATGAGAACTCCCTATTTATACCATGTGGCTTACAAGCTTCTGCATTTGTCACTTCACATGTGTGTTTCACTCCAGGTTTCAGGTCTGTGATAGGTCTCTGGTTGCTCAGGAAAGTGAGGATCCTTCTTGGCCAAAACTCTCTTCCTCAGGTTTGACAATATTTTCCATTCTGGTTTTGGTGCAAATCCAGCTTTCACACAACCTTTTATAAAAATGCCTTTTTCTTGGTCTCCCTCTCTCCATCTTTCATTACATTTCAATTAGAACAGGCCTAGACCTTCCACACGCTAACTCAGGCACCGATATAGACCCAGTGACGGTCACACTGGGATCTGACCTACAGCAAGCAAACACCGAGCCCAGGGCACACAGAAATGTTCCCAGAGCATAAATCCTAGGACACAATGCTCTGTGTAGCTTGCCCAGAAGTGGGAGTTCTCCTCCCAGGGAAATTTTTCCTCCAGGGGTTCAGGCTGCTATAAAAGAAAAGCCCTTTTTGCTGCAAGTGTATTTGTGCGTCCACGTATCTGTAGATGTGCAGTAATGACAGCTGTGTAAAAATAAAATATTCACCAAAAAGGAAGTATTCCCCCAAATCCATCCCAGCCATCTTTGTCAATTGGCACTGCCCAGCACTGCTTTGTGTAAGGGCCACAGGGACCGCTGTGAGTAAGACAGTGGGTGCTAGCATGGCTACATCCTCCTGCACTCACACCAGAGGGCTGCTTACTTTGCAAGGAAACAGGGGAATCGCTCACATTAAATCACTGAATGATACCACAGGCAATGTAGGGCAGGGGGTGAGCTGTGCCAGCCCATGAGAAAACCTGAATGGCCACCCCTGGCACTGCCAGGAGATTGGATGCTGCTCTGCCATGCCATTGCCCTAACAAGCCAGACTTGTGAGTGATGGATGCTGGCGTGTTCCACTGCCATGTCCCTCGGAGTGAGCGAAGGGGACTCAGCTGGCTAAGCCATCCCTCCTGGGCTCACGTGGAGCGAGGGGTGGCCGCGGTTGGTCCCCATAACATCCCTGTGGCTGCCACTGCTTTGTCACTAATAGGATAAGGGTGGGGGGGATCCAGGGTGGCATCTTGACATAGGCCCATGTTTCTCTGCCTGAGGAAGAGTCAGCTCATTGCAGGGCATGTGAGAGAGAAACCTGAGCTGCCTGTGCAACGGAGCTGGATGCAACGCAGCCAGAGAAGGCGAGCACCCAGGCTTCCCCCAGGTGCTACCTGACTTCTTCTGCAGGGTTGGCCTCTGGAGTTACTTCATGCCATCCTTACGTAGAAATCCCTCCTCAAAGAGGTTTGCAGGGGCTTAGAGATAAACATGACTACTTCTTGGCCGCCTGCCCACTGCTGAGTCTGAGCTATGAGTCAGGGAACAGGGGAAGAAAGACAAGGGATGCAGTCATGCTACCCCAGAGCCTTCCTTACATGTGAGTGATGGTTGGACGTCACTTTTACAGGTGGAAATACTGCCACTGAACACTGCTGCCAGACTCTGCTCTACTAGAGACTCTACCTGGGAATCGTTACAAGGTGAGGAACCCAAGGAAGGGACCCCGACATTGAGCTTAGCATTGATCAGCAGAAAACCTCCGTCCCTCACTGTGTCTGGGAGCTCTCTGCATTCTCTGGGATGCTAAAGATAGCTCATGTGCCCTTACATCATCTGGCCAGCATCATCTGCTCCTACCAAGGGGACACACAGACCTGTTGGACCTGCCAAGCCCCTGGATCACCTCACTAACCACCCTCATGACAGATTTGGACAGATGAAGGAGGTGTTTCAAGCCCCTTACACATTTCCCTGGGCCTGGTTGTGAAAAACCAGCTCTTGGCAGCCCTGCATGGGACCAGCTGGAGATTCCGAGGGAATCTGGGAGCTGAGGTCTTGTAACAGTTGTCTATCAGTGCCTTTACTTCTGTGGCTGCTAGGTAAAAGGGAGAGGACTAAATAGCGATGTGGGGCAGCACCTACTCCAGTGACTTAATTTTGCTGAGGACAGACTTTTTAATAGGGCCTGTAGCAATGGGACAGTAGGGCAATGGTTTTAAACTAAAAGAAAGTTCAGACTAGATATAAGGAAGACATTTTTTACAATGAGGGTGGTAAAACACTGTCAGAGGTTTCCCAGAGCAATAGTACATGTGACATCCCCAGGAACATTCAAGGCCAGACTCGATGTGGCTCTGAGCAACCTGATCTAGTTAAAGATGTCCCTGCTCATTGCAGGGGTTTGGATTTGATGACCTTTAAAGGTTCTTTCCAGTCCAAACAATTCTATGATTCTATGAAATGCACCTTGGCCTGCTTTGTATAAACCAAGGCAGAGTGTATGTGTGCTAACTGGGGACCAAGAGGTGAGACCCACCTATGGTAAAGTGGGAAGCAATGAAGAGCTGCTCCCAGCATAAACAGGGAGCTTGGATCTGCAGTGGCTTTGGGAGTGAGGTACACAGGGTGCTATGCAGCAACAGATTGGGTCCAAGTGGGGCTTGACAGCAAGCTACAAATCAAACCTATACTTCTGGGGCATGTAGCTGCTCTAAGACTCACCAGCTTTGCCTTATTTAAAAATCCCCAAACTGGGACACCCCACAGCCCTGACCCCTGCATAATGCTCCATTTAGAAAGAACACTGTGTCCCCATCATGAAATCGCATAAACCCCAGAAACCAGGGATGCTAGCATCTGCTTGGATAATTTGGCTGACTGAGCATGACTTTGATTCATTTATTTTTTTGAGAGGGAAATATCTGGCTCAACCGGAGGCTAATTCCATTCCTCTCCTGAGATTGTCTTTAATTGCTAAATCTCAGCTTTCTCGCTCGCTGTTATACCTCTGGAAACAATTGAATCAATTCCTTGTTTATGAAATGCCTGTGTTTGTGTACAGTTGACAAAATAAAATCTGTCTTCTATTTTCCTGTCAGATCTCAACAGCATTATTCTTTGAGGAAAATTTTCACTTTATTTTGTGTGCATTTCTCGCTCTCTAGCTACAAGAAAAATGCACCTTTAGAGAAATAGGAAGTGAAGTCCAGAGTTAGATACACTAGTCACATTAAGGAATTCAGGTCCTGACCTAAATCCATTTTTCATCCAAACCTGAATCCAAATGCGCCTGATTTTCAGAAGCTGATAGCTGGAGCTGGATTTGAAACACATGACACACACATCTCTATCACAGATACAGGGCCTAAAGATCTGCTTTAATAGCCGTTTTTCAGGTGTGTGCTCAGCACCCACACCCCTCTAGCTGAGATTAATTTTCTCTGACCTTAGACATCCGATGGTTCAGAAGATCCATGCTCTTTCAGCCTGAGCAGCAGGATGGCAGGAAGCAATCTCTCCCTGCAGGAAGGGTTCCTGTGATCTATTTTTGACATCTACTCTGGGTGAAAAGAATTACACCAGGACCTCACAGACTTTAAAGGGGACCTGGGGGAAACTTGCTTTCATGAATATGTTTGCCTCTGATCCAAAAATGCCATGACTTGGTGCTGGAAAAGCACCGAACAGCTCCATCTGACAGGCACATTGTGACAGCACGGCAGCCAGAGCTCACCGTAGGCCTGCAAGGAGAGTGTACAGGGGGGACCTGAGATGTTCCATGTGAAGGACCCACAAGCTGTGCTTCTATGAAGCATTTCAGATGAGCCTTTCTGTTCCAGAGAGTGCCAGATTTATATCAAGACCAAGAAATGAAAGAAGTACTTGTATTTGTCCAATATAAAAAGTAATACTGTGTGTTTTAATCAGTTCATCTCCATGTTCTAATGTCAGGCTGGTAAAATATCCCAGCTTCTCCTGGACCCAGGAGAATCACCCTTGGCAAACACAGCTCAGCACTGGCAGGAGTTTTGGCTCTCCCATTCAACTTTTGGCCCTCAACCTTGTCATGCTTTGCTGTGCCTGCATGTTCCCAGGGTTCAGGGTAAGTCATTGTCTGTGTTTCGCACACAGATCCCTGAGGCTTTGCTGTCACTGGAGACCTGCCTGGCAAGGGCATCCTGCCCCAGTCCCTCCTAGAAAGAAGCAGGGGTTTTGAAAAGCAGAACGAGTGTGCATGCAGAGCCATTCTAGCACAACCATGATGCCTTTAGTTCACATCCTCTGTTTGTCTGAAATAACATCCTCATACACACAAGCTGCAAATTCAGTTCTGCCAAAAAATCAAGTTAATCCCGGCTTTCTTTAATGCTCATCAAACAGATCTTAGTTTTCTGGTTCTCAGAAGGAGCCTCTACCAGGTTTTCTGTACCATGAGTTACCTGATAGCCAGTCACGTCAAGGCACTTCTTCTGTGAAAATTAATTTAAAACCAAAATACTTCCCATGCCAGGATCTACTCTGCAGAGAGCAGCTTGGAGTGGTTTTTCCTAACCAATCAGTTTGACTGCCCTAGGAGGTTGTGAAAAACACCAAATAATAGGTGGTCACGGGTTGGAAGAAAGAGTGTTAGCCAGCAACAACATGGTAGGTACTTCTTGCATGGGAAATGAGAAGGACCTTGGTTACTGGTTGCAGGAAGACACACTAGCTAAGGAGCTGCTAAATGTCTTTAATTGCTTTCAGCACTCAGTCCCAGCGCTGTGAGTGCATCTTTTACCTCTGCAGCTGACAGCGACCAGCACATCTTGCTCCTTGTCTGGAGGGACTGAGCTGCTGCTATATAGACTGGTCAGAAACTGGTCCCTTGTTTGAGGGAGTTTGAAAAGTGCCAGTACATTTAAAAACAAATGATGTGAAAAGGAGCCTTATCTTAGAGCGGATAGAATTTACCTTGATATACCTAATTTTTAAATGTAATCTAAGGTAAACATAGAATAAAGGGAAGGTAGGGTAGTTTTAGTCAGCAGTAAACTTCACAAAGCCAGCTCCAAGGAGGGGATAGTCTTTCCCTTGTCTAGTTTGTTCGAAAGAAAACCAGACTTGCATGTTCTCATTGTGTGTTTACCCATTGTATGCACATTGGATCTCAGCGGTAGGAAGTACAGCTTTTTCTTCAGTGCATATCAGTCCATAAACGTATTCACTTGCTTTTAATGTTTTCTGGACTTTAAGTGATTAAAGAAAAAAAAACCAACCACATCTACTTTTGCCAAAATAGCATTTTCATCTGAGTTTTGCCACAAATGAAATGAGCAGTTGAGCTCTGTATTGCAGTGAAAGCAGAGACTTCCTTTCTATTTCTTGTGAACAATCATGGTACAACCTACTCAGAAGCAGGAACATTTTCTGCTACATCTTGCAGTCAGGGACTCTGTGGTTTGTGTTGCAATCAGCACAGCAGTGCAGCCCCCTCCAGTTGCTTTCAGGGGGAGATGTTACTTCTATGAGGCAGGTAGGCAAATTAATAAAGGTTCAGAATTGAGCCAGGCATGCAGCTTTGCAAAACCCATTGCTTAAAGGTTCTCCTGGTCTGGAGACCAACAGTAAAAAACTGACCATGCTTATCACTAAGCCTTTGGGTTGATACAGATAAAATGATGTTGTAGAGACAAGTACTATCTCTGACAGATGATTAGAACTGTATCTGGGAACATTTATAGGTGGCTCTATTTACTGACTGATTAACCATTTATGAAAACACATAATAATGTCATAATCCTTTACCACCTATTAAAAGTCCCTTGGTGTGAGCTATTCCTGCAAAAAGACATCTCACCTTTTAATAAAGAATAACATGACAGGATTTTTTTAGGCCCTTTCCCTTGCAAAGGTGGTCTGTATGTTACCAACCACACTGAGGTAGGGGAGAAGACACACAAGCTCTCTACAAGCAGGAGCTAGTAGGTCACAAGTGATATAGCCATCCCTTTTCCTGCCCTCTCTACTCCTGTTCTCTTAAAAGTTAATAGAGAGCAAGGCAGCACAGTTTCGGGGTCTACCTTCAACAGATACTTAGTCATGACTTTTAAGACGTGATCACAGAAGTGTATAGGGTGAGGAGAAAGGACTGGTGAGGAGAACCTGCATGGCACCTTCAACGCATCTGCTTAGAGCTATTCTCATGGGAAGATCCCATCAGGGCTGAGTCCACTGTGCTAATATGCTTCCTTGTGAGATTTGCAGGAGCTCCAGACCCTGATGTCACTACCACAGGACTACTTCTTCTTACAACATTCCAGATTCTCCCAATTCTGAGACACCATGAAAAAGAGAGAAAAAAAAAACAACACCAAAAACCCCACATCAAATATTTCCTTTTTAAGCACTGATTCCACACATGTACGGTAATCTGAGGCTGTGGAGGTGGAATATGTTTTTCCCTCTTGTTTTTTCCTCATCTGTAACCTCTTGGTCCTCTTCAGCATTTCCTTTCTCTCCATGGTTACTCCACACAAACAATTTCCCTGCTGACATGGTCAATGCAAAACTGCCATAAATGTGCACTGCAGATGCAATGTATTACTCACCCACTGGGTGACTCATCTGGAGCAAGCTGGTGAAGAGTCATACTGGGGCCTGTGAGTCAGCAAAGCTGGTTTGCTTTTGAGCTCACACCTACAGGGAGTGGAAGCAGATCTCTATGCTTTTTGTGGAAACCCAGGGAGCCCTGCACAGGTGGCCCTGATGGCTCATTCACAGGATGACTGGAAATCGGAGGAGGAAAGGCTTCATTCGATTTTCCTGTTGTTCCTGCCAGAAGGAGAAGGCTTGTGTAATGAGAGGGTGGCCGCTGTGATCCGATGTGGGACTTGAGCCTGAACCCTCCCATGGTGAGAGCCCAATCTTCAGTCACTGTTAGCACCTGAAGGACAGCAGGCACAGATGGTTGAAGGTAACAGTGGGAAAGCCATACAAGAATTATTATATTAAAGAATCATAGAATCAACTAGGTTGGAGAGGACCTTTAAGTTTTCTGCCCATAAACTTAATTTTTGTGGTGCTGACCCTAATTCAGCCACAGTGAGATTCAAATGTGTCCTGAGTCTGTGTGGTCTCAGCATCCTCAGGATACTCAGAAATACCCTCTATTTATCTGTTATTGTGGTCCCTTAATTCCCAGATATTACATCATGATTGACAAGAATTCAAGGAGCCTGGCCCAAAATGATTAGGTTCTCCTGATGACAGATTAAAGCAAATTTTGCTAAACAGTAGAATCAGTCACCACAATGGGCAAACAAAGGATAAAGGCAGATACGGCATAGGAAAGTTATGTGTAGAACTGATAGGAACCTTATGCAAATATTAATGCAGAATAGAAACAAACCTAAAAGTAAAATGAGGAACATTTTTGCTTACAATCAAACGGGAAGTGTTGTGTTGTTTCTTTAGAGGTTTGGTTTGTGGTGTTGTTTGGTTTGGATTTTTTTTAAAGCATAATAGGGGAACTGACTACTAGAAATTTGGCATAAGTGCTGTTGACTAAATGTCATGAAAGGCTGAGGCATCTACAGGTAGAGGACATTGTATGAATGCCAGGAACGCGATTGGCCATCAGATCCCTCTTTTATTTTCTCAAGAAATAATTTAAAATATCCTCATCTAGCTGAAACAGATGGCTACAATCACACCATTTTGTCTTAATCCGAATAAGGAAAAAATTGTTTCCTGCCTTAATGACATTCAAGCTGTTTCTCTCAGCCTTTTCCCCAGGAAAAGCCCCAGACATTTCACACCTTTGACATTCTCAGGTTTGTTACCTACTGGCCAGACTGACTCATGCTAAATTTCCCTATCCAAAATAGTTCAGATATGCTGATTTGCAACCCATATTCTGTGCTATCTCTAATGGTCATCATATTTTATTTCATAGATGATACTGTCCTAAATGCTTTATTGAGGTCTTCTAACTGAGTTAGGCTTAAACAGGGTATCTGGAAGGCTGTAAAGCCCTTCTAGGTAATCATTTGTAGATCAGTCTGATCATGCCAGGTCCAACTTGTTCTCATTCCCCTCTGTTTGCTGATCAAAGCTGGACTAGTTCTGTGATGCTTAGTGTGCTCAGGCTGGCTTTCAGTCAGAGAGCCCTGCAGCTCAGCTCTACCCTCATCCAGGATTCTCTGTTGCTAAAGCAGTTGGTTTCCAGAATGAACCTTAAGATCCAGGATAAGCTGGGGGCATAGCCCTAAACCCAGGAGGCTGCATTTTCTGAGGGAGCATTCTCCTCAGCACCCTGCAGTCAGGAGGCTATGAGGTACCTCTGGCTTATGGTGCTGAGGTACCTCCTACTCTTGCCCATAGCATGTAGCCCTGTTGCCTCGTTTTCACTGAAGAACTGTTTCCAAATCTATATTGTCAGGCTCAAAAAGGTTTGGCTCACAGCCTATTGTATAGAGGACATAAAGTTAGATGATCCCTTACATGCCATGAAATGCTCCATGAAACTTTGTAGGGGGTAGAATATGAACCTCTTTTAAATAAACTCCCTTTGACCTCCTGGGGACTGCACTTCTCATTAAGATTGCCTTTGGTTTTGATGAGCAAGGGAGTCTTGGAGAGCATCAATCCTCTCTTGTATTTAAATCCCTCCTTCACTTTTCCACCACACCGTGTCTTGGCTGTTGTGACACTTTTGTGAGACTTGCTAACCATCACCCTCAGAGCAGCCAGTTTGATTCCCAGACCAACTGTACCATGCTGGGTTGCTCTCCTTGTGCCTGTTGCTCCTTTCCACATTGGCAAGAGATGGTGCTTTTGCAGAAACCTACTCTGAGCCAGAGGAACAGCTCCCTGGATGCAAAGGCAGAAGCTTGAGGACATTTGTCAGGTTGCTTGCAGTGCAGAGGAAAATAACCATTAGCTGTTGCCAAAAATGACATGGTGCATGGGTTTGGTTTTGTGGTACTTTCCATAGGGCAATTAGGAGTCTGAGGAGATAATAAGTGTGTTTGTGTGGAAATGGAAGGCCTGACGCCTGAAAAAGTCAGGGATGAGAAGAGGAAAAGCTCTCCTGGTGGAAGTGGAAGGGTGAAAGTATCCTTCAGACCACTTGTCAGCTTGGGAGCTATGGACTGATTCCAAGAGGTCCAAGAGTGGTAGCTAAGAAATGAACATAAGTAGGCTTTATTGTGCCTTGTGGGAGTCTGCTGCACAGCTGGAAAATGTAATTAGGTCCTCATGCTGTAAAATGGGTTACATACATGCTGTTCCAGGCTGAGATTAGAATGGGAATCTGAGAACAGGTTAGACACAGGCTATGCTGCAGTGGAAATGTGGTTGCTGTGCATCTAAAAGGAAAAAAGATTGTTTTAAGAAGCCACTTTCTCTTGACCCCACCCATTTGCCTGTCATGTCCAAAGTAGTTTGCTATAAACCTGGAATATCTCATCTGTGTTGCTCACTTCGGGTAGACTGCTGAGCCATTTTTATGGCCAGAACGTCAAGTTACAAGATAAATTGGGAGATCTAATGAAAGAGCAGGCTTGGAGGAAGAGAACTGCACAGAAAGAATCTCAAGCAATAGGACCACCTCTACAAGAGATGTTCTTCTCTGATATGGGGTAAGAAACAGAGCTGAAAGCGGACAGCGTGTGAGGAAGAAATATTTTTCTCTGGACCTAAGTGGGAATACTCAGTATGTTTCCATGTAAAAGAACTGTTGTTCTTACATAATTGCTTTGTTGCTGTATTTTGTTTTGTTTTTTTTTAGCTTGGAGGAAGTCCAACCCAGAACAGCAGTAAGACTCCAAAGGTTGCAAAGTCAAGCACCCTGGTGCTAGAAGCTGCCAGAAATCAGGCTATTCACATCAGTTCAGCTTGATCTTTTTACAAGATCCTGCCTGCTTCAGCAGAGGGCCCCAACCTCATTCAGTGCACTGGTTGGACAGTGAATGAGGCAGAGTGTGCCGTAAAGGAAACACTTTCTCTTGTGATTAAGGCACAGCGTGGGTATCTAGGAGAGGTAAATTATATTCTTGGCTTTGCTACCAGCTTTTGTTTGATGTTGAGTTGAATGAGATAGTATCATAATGGAAGGGTACACAGTGGCTGAACTATGGTGGTAGCTTGGTCGCATGAATTATGGCCTTTTCCACTGTATCTTTTTTGGTCTGTACTTTGCAACCATTGTGTTCTTGCAACCAAGCTTTTTCATGGCACACATTGTCCTGGATGACTGGGTAGGTCCCTGGGGTTATTTTTAGTGTCCTCAAAACAAAACAGCATCTTGGTGATCGCTGGCTTGCGCAGCTCATTGTGATCGAGCCTGTCTCCACTTGAGGGCGATGTGACCTGATTCAGTACACACAAGAGTTTAATTTGGTGTGAAGTTATGACAAAATTTTGGCATCTAATGCTGGGTGTCGAAATGAGGTCTAGGCATCTGAGTTCCTGCTGTAGTTGGTGGAGATTTGGCCAAGACAGCCAGGAGATTCTGGAGGGAAAGTCAGCTTTCTCTAGAATAGACATGTATCAGCTGAGCATATGAACTGCTCCTGTATTCACTTGACTGTATTGGGTAGGGTCATGACTCCTTTTTCACCATAATGGTTTGTATCTTTGAGACGGCCTTGAGTCTCCTGCATGGGCTCCATCTACTGCTCCAGGAGGATCTCTCAGAGGTCCTTGGCTGCATCTTCAGGCTGTGTACATGTATGTTGGCTGTCTTGAGGCATGTCAAGTGGTACTAATTGAATTGGTTTTAATTGAACAACCAAACCAAGGCCTAGATCTCTGCTCATACTTACGGGAACTTGGACATTTATCTCATATGTAGACAGAGGCACTCAGCTGCCTACATTTAAGGGTCTTGTTTTAAGCCATGCCCAGGGTTATTGATGTCACTGAAGAAGGAAAGATGTCCAACTGGATGTAGAAATGTAGGAGTTCTTTTGCATGCCCACGTCTCAGTCAGCTGTAAGGAAGACACTTTGTTAGTTGAGATCTCAGATCAAGAAGCAGCTGATGAAATTGACTGAAAATACAGGTGATGTTCCACTGCCAGATTGTATAGTCAGGTTTTGCTACAATATATATGGCAACAGGGCTTTTAAAGACAAAACGTTGCTTTGTAGAGGCACATGGTACTTCTTATAGCAGGAAATATATTTCAGGTTTCTGCAATCAAGCAATACAATTTCTTTTTAAATTCCAGGAAAACTATTGTGCACTCTAGGAATATGGGAATACGCAATGACTGTCTAATGAATATTAGTTGATCTAAATGATCCACCTTAGTTATGTCTGGTTGATCTGTCAGGCTGATTGTCATTTACCTTTCTTGTTTGCAGAAAGAACAGGAGAGAAATATTAGAGATGGAAACATTTCAGTTCACTTAAAACTACATGAAACTAAAGTAGTACTACAGTGGCAACTGAAGCAGACATTGCTAATTAGCAGCAGCTTAAAATAACCAGACAACAAAGTTCTTTAATGAAATAAATAGATCACTATTGTCCCTAGATTTAGAGGAAGTGTTGTAGGGCACCAGTTACCCATGACAGAAGCCTAGGAGTTCATGCTTGTTTCTGGAGCTTGCCTCCCATGACCACATTCAGAGTCTTCACATGTTCAGTTCCCCTCCTAAAGCCAATTTTACACACTTTTTTTGAATTTTGAATATTTTGAAGCAGAATGGTATATATTCTGCCCTAACTGTGTGTAAGTGTTGCTCTGATGGGGTGAGAGCTGAACAGAAAGTACCCTCTTTTTGGGTCAGTTGGTACAGAAAAAGATCAAGTCCCAGGTCTTAGAGCAAAGCCCAGAACTGCATATGCTTATCTCCTTGAAACTAATTGAAGATCTGACCTGTAACAAAGACCTGGGTCCCAAAATACCTCTGTGGGTATCCCCAAATACCACTTATCTAGTTCCTTGGGCCTGGTCAAATTCTGATTTAATAACAGTTATATGTTATGAGTTATAACAGGCAAGGATTTGGTTTCTTTGGGAGAAAAAAGGAAACTAAAGTGCTTTCTTAATAATTAATTTATATGGTAATAGGTTAAGAAATGTTTCTTGGATCATTTGTTTCATGTATGCCTGTCTCAGCTCTCGGACAGATAAGGTACTGCTGTTCTGTTAGCCTGTGATATGGGACAAAAGTAATAACAGAAGGGAATTAGTAAAGGAAAAACAAATTCCAATGGGTAGATTTCACACTGGCCTGTGGACCTCACTCCCAGAGGGCTGCAGAGAGGCCAAGAGCTGAGCAGGGCTTGTGACAATTGGAAAGCGTCTGTCCTTGCCTAGGTAATTATACCGGATCTGAAAGAGGCAACCCTTCCAAATACATATGGGCATTCCTGACCTTGGCTGCAGGCTTGCATTTCCCCCCAGGCACATAGCAATAGTTCTGCTTTCCTGCATCCCACTGAAGCTGTCCAGAAAGCCTTGGCACTGTGGTACCTGACCCTCCAACCATCTGCTGGCAACAGCAGGAGCCTTCTGGCTGCCTTGTTGTGGAAACCACTTGGTGACATTCTTGTAAGAGGGACTTCTGCAGAGCAACTGCCCTACGCAGGGCTGAGTTTACTGGCTACGTTTTAAAGGCTTCCGCTGTAGTGCTGAAGGTAATGGGTATGTATGTCCCTGCTGGCCTGCTTGCTGCTGGTTTGACATCATGCCACGTGGGGGAGGTGCTGGAAATAGGCAAATACTACAGAATTTAAAAGAAATAAATCAGAAAATCACTCCGAGATGAAAGGGAGGAGAGCCAGGAAAGGAAATACCTCAGGCAGAGAATTACTACTTCTGTATCAAAGCCAGCAGCTCCTTACATTAATATTTAACACCCAGGAGAGCTGAGGGGGAGGATGCTGAGAATGGCTGAAATTTTTCAAAGACACCCAATTTCTAGTGATTTTCCTTGGGTGCATTTTTTTTCTAGTGAATATTCAGTTTGATGGTAAATTTGAGATTCGGTCATCAGAAGCACATTTACACCTCCAAATGCAAATTGCTGTACAGTTTCAGTTAGAAAGTAAAGCACTGAGAGGATGAAAGAGACGTGCCACCAACACTTACAACCAAAACCAAAGGGATTTTTGAAGATGTCAGAAGAAGAGAAACCAAAAGGAAGAGACAGCTTTTTGTTGTGCTTAGCTACCTAATGGAGGGGGATTGAGAGAAAGCATGCATGCAACAAAAGAACATGAAATGGGCACAAGCTGCAGCAGGAGAAATTCCTTTTGGACTTCAAGAAAAGCGTCTTTCTCATGAAAACAGTGAAGCACTAGAAGAGAAGGCCATAGAGGGTGAGAAGTCCGTATCTTTGGGGATAACCAAAACTTCACAAAGCATTGACCTCAACAACCAGGTATGACCTTGAACCTAGACCTGTTTTGTTCAGGACTTTGAGCTACACGACTTCCAGAGGTCCCTGACAACCCAAATTATTCTTGATTTCACAGAAACTGAGACAGAGATTGAATAAAATGAGGAAAAAAATGTTCCCCATTTCCTCCTCATTCCTCTCCATCACAGCTGGGGTCTGGTGCTCTTGTACTTTGCCATGTTTTTTGCTTTTAACACCCCTGGCCCCTACAGGGTACTTAGATCCATTTCAGTTGCTTTGCTTAATCAATTAAGCTAGTTTGAAGTTGTTTCAGTCCCCAGTGATGCTATCTGCATCAGTGACAGTGAAATCAATTGCACTGCAACAGAAACACTCTTATTGCATTGCCAGCACTTATGGAGATGTCTTTTGATGTTACAGGGACAAGGAAACAAACAAAACAAGGGCCAAACAAAGTACAAGTTAGGTCTACAAGCTCACCAAGGGAAAAAACAACAGGGAGAAGTTATTGGGAGAGTTCAAGCTAACTGTCAAAGTGGCGTGGTACATGCACAGGGGTCTGCTCCCTCTCTCTGCCTCCTTAACCCATCTTTTTTTCTAGGAATGATATATCCTTTGGTTCCAAGACTGGATCCAGGCTGGGGGAGTCAATCCTGTTATCCAAACCAGCACCATGAGAGTTCACCTGTATCTGGTAAGGAGCTGCATCCCAGTTTTCTCGGAAAGGCACAATATTTTTTGCCTGTTTGGAGGTGGTGTGCAGGAATCCAAGAGGCACAGTTTGGTTTTGGGGCAGGGAGGTGTTGGGTCTTTCTCCTGATGCAAAACCCTTAGACATTCTTGAGTTCTTGTTTTGTCTGGGGCTTGGACCCTGCACCAGAGTCAGGAAAGTGAAGCAATTCATTGCACTGGGTGTTAACAGAGCAAATACATTAATCGTGCTTGTGAAATGTTTGGATACCATGGGGCTCTGGTCTGATCCCACCTGCTGACTCCAGTGGGAAAGTCCATGGACAGACTTTGTTTGGCCTGAAGTCACCTCCATCCCTGTAAGTACCTGAAGAATTAGGAAAAGGCCATGATGAAGTGTTAAGCAAAACACTTGCTGGCACGTGTGTCTTTTTCTGCTCTGGCAAAAGCCCTGTTTGAGTGGATCCAGAAGGCTTTTGTCCCAAATATTTACGATATGCAGCTAAAAGGAGCTGCCGGCTGTGACCTGGGGGCATTCTCTCCATCTCTTAGCCTGAGGGAGATCCAAAACAATGCAAGGGAGCTGGACTTCCTGCTAGGCTGGTCTCTGCCTGGGGAAGGGATGAAAGAAAACAAATCACAGACAGCAGATGTCCCCTATATTACTTAATACAGCGCACAGCAGGGGGCTGGAGAAGAACCTGTAGTGACAGACCAGCTGAAAGCTCTGCTGGGGAACAGCCTGATTGGAAAGGGCAGGGATGTGGAGTGGCCAGACCCTAGACCACGTGCTGGGTTGTTGCAGCCAACTCAAACCCTGACCTGCTGTGGGTCACCGCATCTGCTTTGACTTCATTACAACCAGTGAGAAAAGGGGGAAATCTGGTCCTTTGTCATCTATTGGAGGAGGCTACGTTTCCTCTGGGGTGTTTGAGTATTAGAGTGAATCACAGAGAAAGCTCTATTCCTGCCCAGTGCTGCTCTTCTGTGTTTTCAAAAGAAACCATGCAAAACTGATCATTCTTTTATTTGTAGTCAGTCACAGTAGGACTTTATTGGTGTCTCTCCTCTTAAATTCTGAGAATTTTTCCTGGCTTAAATGTAGCTGGTAATTGACTTAGAGCTGCCTCTCCACAGGAAATCATAGTATCATACTCTCTTTTATGCTGCTGCATCATGGAAGCATTCCCATGGATTTGGGGAAAAAGTAAGAATGAAAAGGTGAGAGTGGGATAGAAAACTAGCTCTGTTTGGTCCGGAGTCTGCTGCTGCTTGCCCCGATAATGAGGGGAGATCAAGCTTTGTCCTGAGAGACTGTCACTAATAATAGCTGTGTGATGATCATGGTCATCACAGCTCATGCAGGGAACCTTGACTTGGGTCTAGATATCTATTATTCCTGAAATTTTCTTTAAAGGTCACTCTTGTTTTTGCAAATGGTGGTTGTATCACATTGTCTATGTCTAAAGGATGGTGAGAGAAAGATCCTTGCATTCACTCCTGGCTATAATCCAAGCCCAGCCCATATTATAAGAGCCAGACTTGGCTACCTTGAGTGCCCATGCAGAAAAGTGTATCTATCTGCACCTTCTCGTGGCTTGCATTTCTCTGTGGATATGCTGACCACTGAACAGTGAAGGAGAGAGAGCTGCAAGACTCAGTCTCCACAGTTTCAAAGCAAGAAGCATGCTAACAAACCTAGAGGAGCAGGCAGCCAATGCTAATCATACTAGCTGCTATAACAAGGGCTAGCCTGCTTCATTCTTAAGGACAAAACTGATCTCTGGGGATGGTCAGGAAGGCTGTTTCGCCCATGGAGTTGGGTTATACAAGCAGGTGTACGAAGCAGGTTTTATGACTGTAAAGCAATAACATCTGGAGCCTCCAGCACCGTATCAGGTTTCTTGAATTGGCCCAAGACACTTTTCATTACTGCGGGGATTGCTAGTGTTGCACGGTTTGGTTCAAATCAGGTAAAGAACATCTGCCTTCTCCCACTGCTCTCCATGGACCATACGTCAAAACTGACCCCTGGCATCATTGTGCCAGATCCCAGCGCCATTTACCTCCGCAGATAATTTGGTCTGGCATGTTGCAAAGTGTCAGAGCCACTGATGCTTGAATTCCCATGGCCACAACTGCTTGTGGTAGAGATGGTGGAGGAGATGCCTTTGTCACTCTTCATGTGATCCCACTTCACCTCCGTGGCTTCAGCAAGTGAAACAGGCTCCAGCCAGCTATAAAAAGCTTTTCCCTTACATTTGTCTGTGCACAGATGGGGACTTGCTGTGGAATGGGTGCACATGAACCACATGGCAATGGTGGTATTGTGTTGCTTGAGCATATCCAGACCGGCAGGGATGCTTATATGGGGCTGTTCCCTTGGACAGCTCTACTGTACCTCTTTCTCCTAATATAATAGTGGTGTGAAAGTCTGGTCTTATAAGTGTTAGTGACTGGAATCTAGAGAGAAATGAAGATGCTGAGGATTCTTTGCACCTGAAAGCCTTTTCCTCAAATGATGATAAACAGAAGACTGGTGACCTGGGGAAGCAGCTTTCACACAATGACTCACTGAGCACAGCCCATACTGCACAAGCCCCTGTGGGATATTGTCAACCAGCATGTGTTGATAAGCCAGCACTCTACAATTTCCCTAAACTATTTCTGAGTGGGCACAAAGATTCCTCAAGCATGTTGTAAAAGAGCATGGAGGACCCAGAGTTGACACATGAGATGACAGTGAGTACTGCCAGGTAGTGACATGAGGAATGCTGTGCGTAACATGACCAACATTATGATGCTGATGTCTGAGTACGCTGATTCAGCTCTGCACTAACCAGCAAAGCTACAGAGAACCTTCATACCAGCAAATCCCAGTGAAGAGAAGGGGCAGTTTCTAAGCACATTTGAGTTCCTTGAGGTTTCTGGTGAAAGTGTCACGACAGTTCAGCTAGGAGGCTGGAGAATAACAGGCTATCACTATTACACAGTGGTATAATTCAAAGCCATGACTCCTGGGACTGTAGCTTAATGATCAGGCAGGGGCTGCTGAAGAGCTGTGATAGGAGACAAGCTGACCCAGAGAGAGCTCAGAGGGGAGGCACGTGGCATTGGGCTGGCAGGGCGGGTGAGCACTTGGGAAGCTGTAGTTTTATCTCCTCGGAGATGCCTTGGCTGTATGTACAGGACGTGGCGTGCTGCCAGAGCTGGAGACGTCGTTGCCCTGGGGGAGCAGAGCTATGGGGGCTGAGACAAGGCTTTGGCAGGTCTGTTGCAGCACAGTTGGGTTGGCTGCTCAGGAGCTGTAGGAAACGCATGTGCCACCAGCCTAGGGGCAAACCTCTAGGGCTGACAGCAGCCAGGGAAGGTGCATGCATCAGCTACATCTCAACTGGTAAACTGGCTTGAGCGTGGGCTTCCACAGCAGCACAAAACTAACTGTGCAGTCCAATGGTGAACACAGCCTCCGACATGTCCCTACTAGCAATCCCAGGTGATGCTCAGGCACAATTTGGCTATTATCACAGATTGGAGACATCCCCAACAGGTATCAGCGATGTGGCTGTCTTTTTTGAAGGACAAGAACCTCTTAGTGGAATAGATGCCAGCTGTGCTGTGCACCCTATGTTCTCAGAATTGGAAAATGGGCTTGTGCCCACCCTGTTGACTGGTGCAGTCAGGATGGTGCCAAGGCACAAAACTGAGCCTGGCAGTCAGGGGAGTCCTGGCTGTCCATCATATGCTCGAGCCACTTCACATAATGGCCTCCTAGAGATTCATCTGTTCATTTATAGTCACCTCTGAACTCTCCCTGGCTTCTGTCAGGTTAATACATGCACTCCCCAGCCCTGCAGATGCTTGGGAAAATGCAAACTAGGTGGGATCTGCACGGGGAAATAGCAGCTGAGCACTCTGCATTGCTACAATGATCTCCTGCAATGTAGGGCTTTATTCGAATACTTCTGCTTTACCCTGATTTACATATCCTGACAGTGATGCAGCCCCATGGCTCTCAAGAGCCACTATCATTTGAGAGAGCACGTTGCAAAAATACAAGCTGCAAATTTTCCTCGTGCCACATGGGGTTGCTTGAGAAAAAGCAGTGGAAAACTGCTGCTGGCTACTGCATTACAGCACAGCAAAGCTGCGTGCAGGCTGGCTCGTTGGTGTTATCACAGTTAAAACTGATAGGTAATAGGGCCAGCAAAGTAAAATAAGGTTTTCCCTTGTGCTGCCCAGGGAAGAGGAAACTCTGCACGGGCGAGCACATAGAGGTGAACAAAGCGTTAAACCCTGGCAGAGCAGCTGCCGCTGACCTTCTGGTCCCAGCACTGCTAAACAAAGCTCCTGTTACAGCTGAACTTTAGTACCAACTTCTGCTGCTCCAGGGATCCTCGCAAAAGTACATGCCGAGCTGCAGCTAGCATGGTGCAACTCAGTGGGGAATACTGGAAAGGATGGTAGGGTGGGGAAGCCCACAGAGCCCAATGTGTCCTCTGCCCAGGCTGTCCCAAAAGCCATCCTCTGCTGTAGCCAGCAGCTGGGGACTCGTGAAGCTGAAGCGTGCTTCCAAACCAAGGTTTTCAGTAGCCACTGATTGATGTATCCACCCTGATTTTTTGAATTTCCACTCAGACTTTTGGCCTTCATAACATCCTGCAGCAGTGAGTTCCATGGATGAATTATGGGTGCTGGAAAACATGCTTCCTTTTGTGTCTAAATTGTGCTTAATTGTAAGTTTTCTGAGTGTCCCTGGATCCATTGACATGGGGAATAATTAATAACTGTTTAATATTCATATTTACCTTCTTATTCATGGTTTTGTAGCCTCTAATATCATATCCTCCAAGAAATCGTTCCTTTCAGAGTGAGAGTTTAAATCCATTCAGTTTCTTCTCACATGGGAGTCTTTCATAGCCCACAGTTAATGTTGGGCATCCTTGCTGACCTCCTGCATTGCTTCCACAGAAAGCAGAGGCACTTCCCAGCAGAGGTCTTACAGGTATGGTCCAGGCTTTTGGTGGGTGATAAAGATACATGAGAAACATCTTCAAGAGATCTTCTTCTCATGCCTCGCTAGGGATGATGTTGGAATTACACCCACGAGAAAAAATGTGCTGTTTCTGTGTGAGACCTGACAAGAAGAATGAGGCAGACTGGACATAAGGCATCTGGAGCCTCCTTGTCTTTATTAAGGCCCCCAAACTGTGAGGAAGAAAAGAATTTGTCCTGTGAAATAATAA
The DNA here is from genome assembly GCF_034315485.1 of Pezoporus occidentalis. NCBI lineage: Eukaryota > Metazoa > Chordata > Aves > Psittaciformes > Psittacidae > Pezoporus > Pezoporus occidentalis. The sequence goes on from NW_026914180.1 coordinate 1,764,290, forward strand.
ATAAGTATCAGCAGACTTTGATGGGTGTGAAGACTGGTTGTGGCACAAAATAAAGAAACAGGACAAAAAATAACAAATTTGGCTTGAAATAGCAATAAACATTATCTTGATGGTTTCTGCATGCAGCTGAGTTCAGTTGTGGTATACAATTTTGACAGCGTGAGCTTGAAATTTGCCCTTATCCAGCTCAATGCTTTTGATGCACACAGCTTACAATGTGGCCAACTCCAGAGATGTCCACCATGTACTTTTTGCTGCTTAGGTCAAGAGCTGTTCTGTGCCTTGTGTTTATTGCTCTTGGCCTGTTGCCATTACACTGACAGCAGAGTGAGGGAGGTGGGAACTGTGTGGTTGCTGAAGGTGGACTTTGCTCCTCAAGTGTGCAAGCATGTGGAGATGTATCTTGGGAGGCAGGTGGGCTGACCATTAGAGGTTTATCTAATAGTGTATGTCGATTGTTTGAGGTCAACCTTAAGATTAGCTCATTATTGCTAATGTTTCCTGCACCTCATGAAAACAAGGAGCCTGGAAGGATGGAGACTTTTTTGCTTAGGAGTTGGGACATTGTTTGGGCTTTCTTGTTCCCAGCCCAGTGGTAAGAAGCATCCCAAAGTGGTTGAGCTCTCAAGTGCATGGCATGCAGGCCCTTGGGAATGAAAGAATGTGCAAATTACTACATTGGATCATTCAGGGCCTGTAATGCCTTGTCCTGGCATGGTTGGTAGCTTCAGGAAAGCTATGAGAAACAGGATGCCTACACTGCTTTCTTATCAAAAGTTTCTCTGAGCTTTTAGTAAGCAACGTTTTTGGACTTACCCTCTCTGAGGCAGGACAACCCCTAGGTCCCTTCAGCATCCACCCAGGAGATGCAGTCCTTTTACCATACCTTTGTTAAAACCTATGTGTTTTGGTTTGGACCAAACCATCTTCTGTGAAAATTGGTTTCATCAGATAACCTCTGCCCTACTCTAAGCAGAGGTGTATTATTTGAAGTGGCTTTTCACCTTTCAAAGGAAGTCCAAACTCAGCTTCATCCTGAAGGATAGCCTTGGGATGGAACAGGACCATAACTTGGAAATCACTTTGGTTACACCACAAGTGAGAGATAGAGTTTCCACTTTGCAAGAAAAATTTGTGGCTGAGGCTGTACAGTCTTGCACGAGGAGATGAGTGCCTTGCAGAGGAAGTCACTTTGGGAAATTCGAGGCTGTGGGGCAGCTCCTTCCCTTGACAGGACACCCCCAAGCCTCCTCTCCTATTAAGAGGGATGACAGTGCTGCATAGCACTGCCAGGGCTTCTGGCTGAGTCACATAATCCCCAGTGCTTTGCCCCAGTTCCTGGGATTTCATGCATCCTCACCTTCCATTTCAAAAACTTGTGAACCTGATGGTTGCTGGGGAAGACTTGAAAGCATGGTGTGGGCATAACTGGAAAGCTTAAAGCCTCAAAATTTACACTAAAATCTGACACTTCTTGCTTTCAGAAACCTGCTGTTAGTGGGTGTGTGCAGAGGCAGGCAGTGGCAACTGGTGCTTTTAGCAGTAACATTGACAACATTAATATTAACACCATGGCCCAGGACTTCATTTGCATTTGCTTTGTGATAGCAACTCATTCCAGAGAAGATACTCCTGTAGATGCTGCAGAAGTGATGCATGAGAACGCTGCAGTAAGGAACTCCTGGTACAAGTACAGGGGCTCTGCCATGCAGTGGCTGATCCTTTTCCACAATGACCTGACCCTGTCCCCCACATTGCCGCTCACCAATCTCTGCCCTTGTTCACCTGGGTTCTCAAAGCTAATGAACATCAGGTCTTGTTTAAGTGGCTGGGATGCAATTAGCTCATCACTTCTCAAAGAATCTGGGGACCTGGTGGTGGTGGTACCCACTCCCATTCTTTCTTGAATCATTGTGTTTGGAGGAATGATGCTGTAAGCAGAGGTAGAGCAGACATTTAGAGAGGTGCCTGGAGCACTGAGCCTCATCTCCGTGGGTGCCTGTACATCATCTCAGGTCATAAGGATTTGCAGGCTTGGTTGCACTGCCAGTATTCATCAGGAGCTGAAATCATGGCATCAGTGGCAATGGTGGCCAAGTTCCAATCTGCTCGATGCTGCAGAAAGCTGCCAGGATTGAGTCTCATCCAGGACCTCTGAGAACATTCCTTAGGACTGGCTTATCTGTTTCACAAGACCCACGAGCCACCCTGTGCTCTCAGTGCTCCCCATAGCCCTGCCTCTCTACGGGCAGGTTATTCCAGCAGAAGACTCTGCACTGCAGGAGGAACAGAAGCCTGGGGTCCCCCCACATAGGAACACTCCCCCTTAAAGCAGGCATGAGAAGCACTTACCATTGTTGCAAATGGAAAAAATTGCTCTTGGAAGCTGCCAGGCAGCCTCTTGGAGTGTCCCTGTGGTGTCCCTGTCTCAGGCACCAGGATTTGTTTTGGTGCTTTTTTTTTTAATCTCTTAAATCAACAGTCTGGTGCACTGTGCAGCACAGCCTGAACAAAGAGTATGGAAGAAAACATACCCCAAAGCCAAGCCTCCAACTTCCACAGCTGCTTTGGACATTATGAATTACCAGTAGATGCATGGCTAGCAGGAGAGAGGATGGGGAGAGCAGAGGTCCATTAGCGATTCCCTACCCCCAGCATATGGCTAATTAAAATTTCTAATTACGGCACTGTGGGGGTGAAGAAAGGAAGCTCTTGGCCGAAAGTCCCCCTCCTTCTTCTGTATTTCATCTTATAAATTTCCCCCCTAAATTAACTAATTAATATCACCTAATCAGTTAATAGAATTAGCTAATTATATTGCTTAATGGAATTTCTGAAGAGCAGATTTAGAAGCTCTTAAGGAGACTTTAATCACTTTTTATCTGGGAAACAAGGCACCAGTGCCTGTGTTCATACAGCAACTAAGACGAACTGTCGTTATCATTTTTGAATATCACTAATTGGGCTTCATCCTGCTCTTACAGTCACCCAGGATGAGCCTTGATGGCTTGCCCCTCCAAGTTGCTGTTGCCTGCACCTGATCACATCAAAATTGCACCATTCGGAAGTGATTTTTAATAGAATCAGCAGTAGGGTAAAGCACTGCAAAAGTAACTGGTCTCCTCCCAGTATCTGCAGTGATTTGTTAGCCCATGGCATTTCTAGGCTTGTTTGTTGATGGTGTGTTTAAGTGTCGGGAAGTGACAGCAAATCATTCCCTCAGCCACCACAGTGGTTGTGGTCACAGAGGTCAATGTTTTCTCCCAGTTCCCCCCTGCATTTGTGCACAAACATACACAGACACACACTCACACAAATGCTGCCCACTGCTCCTGATGGTGAGACTGCAGTGAGGGAGAAATAGATGTGCTGAGAAAACCAGTGTTGGGTGAGCTTGTGCCTCACCATGTGTTTGTGGATGTGCCTGGTTTGCAACTGCCACCAAAGACAAAGCTCTCCAAGGAGTTTAAGGCTGGCCAGTAGAGAGAGGTGAGAGTGGGGCTGGGTTTGTAAAGACAGCCAGGTACAGATAGGCTGGTCTTGCTGGGACATCCAGGGCTATTCCGGCTTTGGCAATGGTCCCCATTGCCTTTCAGTAGTGCAAAGTGGGACTGAAGAGTGGAAGGCTTTTCCCTGCAATTTGGGGACACCATATAAGAAAAAGAGATCTTTGTGATCCAAGATGAGTCCAGCTCACCAGGCCTCTCAGCAAGCCCAGCATGAGGAACTGGGGAAAAATGAGCTAGTATGGGAGATCCCATTATGTTCATGCCTCCACACCAAGGTTACTGAGTGACCTACACTGCTCTTTGGGCTCGCTGGAGATGGGTTGATGTCCCCCCAGTCCAACATTTGGTTGCATGCAGCTGTGGGAAAGGAGGCAGTGATCTCGTCTCCACACAGCATTACTAACGTGGCTTTGAAACAACTCCCAGACTATGTGCAGCTTCTAGCCCCCATGTTAATTGCCTTGTTATCAGGGAGGCTGTCAACAGCCACAGCCGAATGTGGGATATAAACTCCTGGTTAGGTCTGGTAGCCTGGTGTCTGTCGTGTCTCAGGCACCAGCTCAACCTGGCCATCTGGGAGTCATTCAGTTGTGTCCACCCTGCAGCAGAAATCAGACTGACACAGCCTGAACTGCAGACTCTGAAGGCAGTTTAATCCGTCCCTGGGTTTTGACACCATGACCTGGGATAGGGGCAGCAGTCAGCGGCTGTGCTGTTCCTCGTAGTTTCTGCTACACTGACTGTATAATCTGTTCTTACCCTGAATACAGCTTAGAAGGGGAAGGACTTGATGTCAGCTCTCACTATGGAGGTTAAATTCTGCCTCTCTATTAGCTGTGCCCGCATGATTTAATTAAGCAATTATGCTGCGTTAGACTCTGTACAATTATATGTTCTAGGAACCCCTAAGGGGTCACCATTTTTCGACGGTTATCAAGGTGGTCTTCTTCTCCAAAGTTGCTTCTGCAGCATTTTAGCCAGTAGCTAGCATGGCTGCCCAGCTGCAGCTCTCATGGGTGGCAAAATGGAGCTGACAGATAAGACCTGGACACGTATGTGCAAATACAGCTGCAGAATGATGGTGGGCTCCTGGAGAGAGGTCAGCCACTGCATGAGGGAAAGCCAGAATGACACTGTACCAGCACAGCAGGTAACATTGAGACTTTCCAAACTTGTTTTCCTCCTGTGTGTGAATGAAAACAAGGTGTTTGAAGTATGTTTCTGTGACACGTGGCATTTTCTTGAGCTGAAAATGCTGTAGTCTTTGCCCTGCCTGAAGGTTCAGAGGACACTTCTATTTCTGACTGTTTCAGGGCAGGACTTACACTGTAAGCCCAGCAAGTCTGAAGGTATCAGGGGGAGCTCAGGTAGTTCAGCAGCAAGGAGGGAGCCTTTCCAGAGCCTGGTTCAGATTCCTGCTATGATCGTGGTCAGGAAGAACATGTCTGTAAGTGCTGGCTGTGCAGGACCAGTACTTTATTGCCTCCCCTGCAAGCTGTCTAACACAAACAACTGAGACTTTCTCCTTTGCCCCTCCTGCACCAACAAATTGTTCCAATGAAGTTTCCATCAAAACCAAGCCCTCTGAAAGAGTGCACTGTGCTGGGACTAAAGTCAGATAGGCAATGCCATGTTTTCTAAATAGAGAAATCTAGGCAATTACCCTGGGAATTTGCCCCCCTTGTTTCTGCCTCTTGCTTGTGGATTTCCTGTGAACAAGCTGAGACCTCTAGATTTCCTCAGCATCTGAGTTTTTTTTCTGCCACTGACCTCCACAAGCCATCCCAGCGCAGGGATTGCCTGCAACCCAGCCCACACAGTTGTTTTGTTGGAGAGATGATACGCTGTGCTACGTGGTTGACCTCTCTTGGGGTGACATGTGAGCAGAATGGGAGATTTACACACAATGAGACAGCACCCTGTGAGCCTGGCGTCAAAGCCCTGAAATTTCACATCAAGTGAGTAAACAATTAAAAAGGTCTTATGAGAATGTTTATGGCCAAATTTGTCCTCTCCAGTGTAGACATCTGTATCTGATGTTAATGGTGTTCTCTGTGGAGAAAACAAAGCATTTTAAATAGGGTGATTTGCCTCTTCCATGGAAGACACAGAGAGAAACCAGTGAATGGACCCCATGTGGTGGTCCTTCAGAGAGCAACACAGAGATACTGGAGTAACCTAAATGTCATACTGCCTCATCTTTGTGAATCTGGTTGCTCCCAGGTTTCACTTGAAAACATTGTCAAAGACAGATGATCTTAAGGTCCTTTCCAACCCTAACTATTCTATGATTATGCGATTCTATGGCTCTCTAGTCCCCAAGACCTGGGGCTTAGAAGGACAATGCAAGAGGAGGGTAACTAAACTTCTCCAGCTAACCAGCTGCAGTGTTGAAAAGCAACACATGTTGCTCAAATCAATGCACCTTATTGTATTGTCAGCACATTATGGATCTATTGGTAGTCATTAAGAATTACTGGGGTTGGGGGCAAGAACACCGGTTCACATTATCAAGCATAAATCAGTTGCCATAAATGTTTTACAATGTTAATAAAACAGTTTCTGTCCCCCCCAAGGCTCCACATCCTGGGAGCATCACAAGGCAATTGCCCATGGTGCAGAGAGAAGCTTGGCTTTCTTGGCACTGTTAACCTGAAGACTTATTGTCATTTTCTGGTGGCAGTATTGGTTTCCCTGACAAAGAAGTGGTGTGATGTTTGAACAATATTTATCCCACTGAATACCTGGGGTTGTGTTTCCTGGTGAGTAGATAGGTTCAGGTTTGTCCCTGGGCACTTGCAGCAGGAGCAGCTCCATGTGCAGGTGCCTGTTGCCGTAATGCTACCTCTGCCGGCAGCTGCCTTGGTAACAGGGAGATGATGAGGACCATATGTCACCAAAACAGCGTCGCTGCTCCAGTAGCATCTCTTAACCCTTTGGAGGGCAACTCCTTCTGGGCTGAGCAGCATGGTAGGTTTAAATGGCTGTACTGGAGCCAAACAGTGGAGTTTTGATAATGGTCCCCTGCAGACACCCAGGGAAGAGAGGAGAAATAAAGGAAATCTGAAGTAGCTTTTTCGCTTCTCTTTTAGCTCAATGTCTTTTAATAGGTGGATTAGTACCTTCCTGATTGACAGAGTTGTTTCCACAGTTTTGTGTTTCAGGTCTCTTGATGAACTTTGAGGAATGTATCTAGTTTGTAAAATTTCTCCAGCCTTATGCAATAATATGTACCCCCTGGCATATGAGGACACACTTTCAGTACACATATTACTATTTTTAATATATATAAAAGCTATTAATATTACCCAGGTTTCCTTGTATGAGTGTAAGAGGAAGAATCTCACCTCAGGATGATAGACAAACCCTGCGAATTGTGGTGTAAGTCACGTATTTTCAGTCTAAGTACATATTTTGCAAAAAGAATACATGTTCTGTGGAAGGTGTCCCTGCCTGTGGCAGGGGGTTGGAACTGGATGAGGTTGAAGGTTCCTTCCAACCTAAACCATTCTGTGATTCTATGATTCTGTTACTCTCTGAATTCATGAAAACAATAAGAATATAATTCCTTCTAGCTTTCCACTGGAATATCTAAGCCTGACAGGTGGATTTCTGTTGTACTCTCCTGGTAATGGCAAAATTTATTTCACTAAGAATATCAAAATACTGCTGGGAAATTAAACTGCAAACAGTAATAGGCTGAAAATGCTTAAGAACTGCTGGATTAGCCCATCTCTACCAGTGACTAAATGCACAGGGAAAAGCTGAAAACCAGGATAAAGATACATAATATTTCCATAGCACACTTCAAGGCTTTAGCAATATGTTGTATGCAGTCTTTCTGAGGCAGTGTGTCTTTATATCTAATAATCCTTGATGGATTTTTTTGGGAGAACTTGCCTAATACCTTTATGAGCCCTTGTGCATTTCTAGAATCTACAACATCCTACAGTAAAGAGCTCCACAGCTCAACTCTGTGTTGGTTAATGAACCACATCCTTTTGTTTGTTCAAGCCATCTGCCTGCTAGTTTTACTTGCTGGTCTCTAAGTCAAGCCTTGTCCTCGTGAAGACCACCAACACCTGGTCCTTGTTTATCTTCTTTGAGCCACTGATGAGCTTTTAGATGCCACATCCCTGTTTTTTCCCCAGTGACTTTCAAAGACAAGTCCTATCTTATTTCATCATTGCACAGTGTGTTATACAAACGGTGTTCCATAACTGTGGTGTATTTGCCCACTCCAGATGTTTCATGTTCAGCAAAACCTTTGTGATGGCAAATTTCATGTAAACTCCTGCAAAACACAGTAGTATGTGATCATTTTAGAGAGATGGAGAATGATGTTTGCTTAGAGGTACAGCGAACACAGTAGGAGTATTGACTGAGATTTTGACTAAACCAGTAATCTGTAAGTAATTTCTTTTATTTGTACAGGCTTCTAAGAAAGGGAAAAAAAAAAAAAGTTGTTTTTTTACTTATTTAAAACTCTCCTGAAACTGAATACCCCAAGCAGGGTCTGGTTTATCATTGAAGTCTCACTCAGTTTATATTCTGACCCAACATAAAATGGTTAACAGTGTAAAGCTAAAACACCCTTTTCCTGAACATTTCTTCAGTGTGTCCATTTTCACAGGCTCTGATTCCTGCACTCCTTGAACTCATGAACATTTTCTGCTTTCCAAAACTCCAAGCTTATATTAACTTTCCCCTAGCCAGTTCACTAGCAAAGCTGTGTAAACAAATGACCTGTAGCCATAATCTTCTTCAGTTCCCCCTATTGATTTCAGTCTGCTGTTTGCCTGCCAAATATTAGCAAAGCTTCCTTCAGAAATGGAGAAACTTTTGAATGCTTCTTGGATGGGGTGAGTCAAGGGAGACTGAAAACAGTCTGCCAGTATCTTGTGATCGAGACTGAGGTTGATGAAGTGTACTGGTTTTGTCTGGGATAGAGTTAATGTTTTTATATTTACCTTTTTTTTTTTCTTATGTAGTGCTATGTCTTGGATTTGTGCTGGAAACAGCACTGGTAACACAGGGATGTTTTAGCTACTGCTGAGCAGTGGCTACACAGAGTCAAGGCCTTTTCTGCTCTTCACCCCACCCCACCAGTGAGTAGACTGGGGGTGCACAAGAATTTGGGAGGGGACACAGCCAGACAGCTGATCTCAACTGACCCAAGGGATATGTCATAGCATATGGTGTCATGCTCAGCAATAATATACAGGGAAGAAAAAGGAGGAAGGGGTCCAAGTCTTGTGAGGGATCCCTTCTTTCCTGGGGTTGGCTGAACACCTGCTTGCCAGTGGGGAGTAGTGGATGAATTTTGCTTTTGCTTTACCCATTAAATTATCTTTACCTCAACTCATGAGTTCTCTCACTTTTACATTTCCTATTCTCTCCCCCATCCACAGCAGGGGAGTGAGGAGTGGCTGTGTGGAGATGAGATGCTGAACAGAGTTAAACTACAACAGGAAGACAACCACATTGGTATGGTTAACAAAACTTTGTCAAAGAGTATCACCCATGACAGTGGATGATATTTCAATTTTGAAAGCATACTTTTTGCAGTATCAAGGGGACAACAACTAGGTGGCCCAGCTCACTGATGCATCTTGAAAGCCATTCATGCCACAACTCCAGTGAGTAGACCTATTTTGAAGTGGCTTCCCCAGACACTTACCTTGTTCCGCCAATGTTTAAGGTTTTGTATGTCATTTTACAGTGATATAGAACATTCAGGAGTGAGAAACCTTTTGTGGCATTACAGATGACACAGAAATACGCAGGCTAGCAAATGAGGAAGATACGGGTTACTCATACTGAGAGATATGGAACGTGTACTTACTTGTCATGCTTCAGGAGGATGCTTTTAGTCCAGCTAAATTGAAGGGAATCCCTCTGGGAGTGAAGAATGTAAGGCTGTACTTACAGAAAAGCGAGCTCTGTGTTTGAAAGCAGTGTTTTGAAGAACAACTTCAGGGTCACCTGTGATAACCTCTCAAGATGAGCTCTCACTGCAATGCCATAGGGGGGTGAAGGGGAAGATAATCTTCAGATCAGTTAAAAAGGTGGGTAATGTCAGCTAGGACAGGGAAAACACAGTCTTGGGAGGAGAGCTGTGCTAAGTCCAGACATGTTGGGAGAGCAAGTGTGAAGAATAATTCAGAGGACACCCAAAGCTGGACAATAGTATCTGGAAATCAAAGAAATTCAACCTCAAAATAGACCTCAGCTTCCTAAGGATGGAGACAACTAACCATTGGACTAGGTTCTCTCCAGACAAACTGCCGAGCTTATGTTGTGGCTCACCTTTGAGGAGACCACCTTGAGGTGGAGGTGGAGGACTGCTGGCCTTCTGGACCAGTGACATTCTGGCTGTGATCTCCCTTTTTCCCCACTTCTTTTCAGGTCTGGCAGTTGTTGCTGGTCTACAGATAGATAAACCTGATCAGCTTCAGGCTGTCCTGTGCTGGAAAGAACCCCTGTACAGGAGTCTTTGGGTTTCATAAGGAGAAACTTGCTGCATGACTTGCTGGCTTGTGATGCAGGAGGCCACTTAGATGAGCCAACGTTCTCTTACGCCAGAGATTCCTGTTGCCTGTGTGTGGGTACAGAGATATGCATACTCATGTGCAAATGAATGTACAGCTACATGTCCCCATGATGCTCAGCCCCACTGGTGACGTCCAGGGCAGCATGACTCCTCTGTTCACTCAGCCAGACGAATTTTGTTTTCCTCCTGTTCATTTGCCCTTCAAATTCTTTGAAGCACACAATTTATGCAAGCGGGAGCTGGTTGCCTTTTGCTTCCCCCGCAAAACAAAGGGAGAGACAGAGAGGGAGGATTGTATATATAAAGAAAAAGCTCCAGAAGAACAACCTTACAGCTGACAGCTCAGACAGGGTCTCCCCCAGGGAAAGGAATGTATTCTATTAACCGTGATACACTAAGGAGCTGTGTGCATACATCACTTTCCAAAATGTTTTTAAAAGTTCATTAACTTCCAGTGGAAAGTTGTGGCTGCATCAGTTGCCTTTGAGCCATTTTCACCGACTGTTGGCCCTGACTGGGGAATACTTTGTTGATTTAGACGGGTCTTTTAGAAAGTGTAGGTCTGCTGGGATATATAAAAGGCAAAGCTTCACTCTCCTGAACATTTCCTTAGTGCAGCACTTTAAAAATTGCACGGGAAGCAGGCTTTGAATGCCTTGCTGCTTTTTAACTGCTGGACTTTCAGCTTGAATGTTTCAACTTGGTTAGTAACCTGTAAATGACACCAACAAAAAGGAATCTGGATGAGGAGGGAGGAGAGAAAGGAAAAGATGAGATCCATCCAGCCTTTCTACTGCTTCTGGGAGTTTGATTCCAGCCAGTACCAAAAACAGCTGGTACCCAGTGAGGACCATGTGCTGGGAATTTGGATGTGACCCACTTACCCATGGGAAAAGCCTTTTTTGGGGGGTGTAGGGTGGTGAAAGGAGGATGTCTGTAATATCAGAGCTGGGAGAATAGTGGGGTGAAATATTTTAGAGGTTGCCTTCATTACTTTTAGGAGGTGCTTTCCCAAACCAGCACTCCCAGAGCTTCAGGTGGAGATGAAGCACCTCCTCCTCCCAGTGTCTCACAAGACTGGGACCTGCACTGCCCACAGAGGATGTGGGCACGCAGCTGCAGTTTGGCACCAGCTGAGTGCTTGGGACCTGCCCTCCTGTGCCCTGAGCTCTGCTCCCACTGCCATCCAGGTAGCTTTTCCTAATGCTGTTCCTGGGCCTGGAGGAGGGCAAATAGACAAGGTCCTGGGCAATCAGGCAAGACCTGTCCTAAACATACGCCCCTGTGAAAGTGTCAACTAGGGTCACATGCAGCTTTTGGGGAGATAAAAATTGACCCCTCTCCCTCCATCAACAATTAATTACATTTACTATTTTTAATTCCCATTTCTTTCATGACCTCAGCGGCCAAAATTTCCTCAGATACTGAGGATACAGATATTTTCCCTTCCTTTTTATTCCCTTTTCCTCCAATCTGACTGTTGCAACATCAGAAAAAGAAGGGGATTAAAAAGAGGAAGGAGATAGTCAAGCTGTCATCTTCGTTTGAAAGCAAGAACAATGCAAACTGTTTGCTAAATGTCTTTAATGTATTCATCCTTTTTTTTTCCTTCCTTTTTTCAATCAGACGAAATACTGCTTGGTGGCCAAGGAGAAACTCCTCTGTTTTTATGGCTCTGACACACGTTGTGTGCCGTTAAGCCTAATACATATTTATTTAAAATATTAATGCAGATGACTGAGTGCTGCCTGGCTGATAAGCATGTTCGTCGGAGACTTTTGCGCGCATTGTCTTCTGTTGCTCTCTGAGCCTCCTTCAGGGGCCTTGTTGGAAGGAGAAATATACGGGAGAATAAAGGTTTGCTTCCTGCCCTATAGGAATTTTTTAATTACCATTTTGACAGAGAACAAGTTTAACTGGCTCTTCAGCCACAGACTATAAGGTCATTGCTATCACAGACCATAAAGAAGATACAAAAATGAGGTAATAAAGTATATGGGCTGTGTATGTCTGGTAATTTAACATTATTCTTGTAACCCTGTGAGTCACCTGTGACTAATTTAAAAATGCTGATGCACTTAGATGAAAGCCGTAGTAAACCACCTAAATCAGTCTGAGAGCAGTAAACACCGGGGGTGGGGAGGAGGATGGAGGCAAGGAGGGGATCCAAGCTTTTATCTCAAAAGATGTAATCAAGATGTGCCTTCAGCCGGTGGTTCGCAGATCACAAGAAGCATGCCTGCACGGTGCCCCAGTGCTCCCCCACCAGGAGAAGAGCTGCGCCAGGTCACATTCAGAGGGTTTTGGGTAGGCATCAGCTCCATGGGGTGATGACCAGTCCCAAGGGGGTGCAAGTCCTGGGCTCACAGTGAATGGGCTGTGGGAGGTTACTGGGTGTCTGTCCCCAGGGCAGCATCCCTTCAGCTTCTTTCTAAAGCTGTTTTGTCCCAGATAAAGGGAGGGACAGAGACATGAGCTGCTGCTTCTGCTGTGCTGCAGCCAAGAGACACTGCCTGCATTGGATTTGGAGTATTGCCCTTTCAGTTTCTTTTTTCCCTGTGTCCTCCACCAGCAGCTGTTTGGTTTTCAGCAGTCAATATCATGGGGTTAGAGGTGGAGGAGGATTTTCTTGCAGGTAGATAGTATTTTCTGGCAGGTTCCTCAAGCAGCAGGAGTCACGTTTGGAGTGCACAGGCTGAAGACGTGTCCATGCATCCTCTGTGCCCCCTTGCTGCAGGGACTGAGCTCTTAGCCAGGTTACAGTGATTTTGTCCCGGTGAAACCAATGCAAATCAGCTCAGTCCCCACAAATCCTGTTTGTCCCCATCTTCCTCCAGTTGTGCGTTCCCAGTCTTTGCCTGGCAGGGACTGCTCACCCTGGGGTGAGTCGGTTCAGGGAAATGAACCCGCAGGAAATTATTTGCTTGTTTGGGATGTTCACTGCTGCCTCAGCTCTCTGAAACAGCTGCCTGCAGAGGGAGGGCAGGTACCTCCAGGGAGAGGATGGGGATGCTCAGGCAGAACTTGTGTGAAGGGTGGGATCCCTGACGATGCTAGACTTGGTGGGTTAAGGATTCAGAAAATGTCCCACATTTGAAGCGGCCTCTTCCTTTCCCATGTCCTTTACCCCATGCAGGCATGCAATGAGGCCTTACACATGCATTTTGTTTCCATGCAGAACAGGCACTAGGGGGGCATTTTTAGCTTTAATATCTCAGTTATTTGCTATCCACAAAGCCAAAATTTCCAGGGGAGCTCTAATCTAAAGACAAGTATTACCCCTATTAACATCATTTTGGGTTGTGCATTAGAACTGGTTCTGAGGAACCCCTTTCTGGAAATCTCTTTGGGGGGCATTGAGGTGAATTCCTGCTGTGGAAAGCAGGTCAGGAAAGGAGACCAGATACATAATCACAGGGACTAGAGACACTTGAAGGAAACAGCAATGGTCAATAGATATCGATCCCCTCCTTTGATGCACTCAGCTGCTGCAAGCTGGAGAAATAAAGCTTTTTGTTCCTCTTGGGAAGGTATAGAAGATGGGTTGTGCTCAGTGGCCCAAGGAGCAGATGGGACAGAGCTTTTTTTGTGTGGCATATGGCACAGTGAAGGCTGGTCCATGGTAGAGAGGAAGGGATGCTTCCATAGTACACAGACTCAAACCTATGTTTTCTGCTGTATCCTCAGCGCAGCGACCCAGTGCATCATTACCCAGACTTCCTGCGGGATTGCACAGCCTCACACACCACTTTATTATGGAAGTCAAGCTATTCTGGCTGGTGGTAATGGGGAAGATCTGCCATGATCTGCTTTGCCCTGATGGTAAATGCGCTTCAGGCTTCAGAGTGGTTCTGCCCTACCCAGTGCAGGACCCACAACTTTGGGGGTTTCCTGCAGAAGGCAGTTGCAAGAAGAGAGAGGCATTATGGACTGCAGGATAACACAGGTGCAGAGTCGCTCAGAAACGATGCTAGAGGATGAGCCATCAGAGCTATCTAAAAGACCCCTTAGGGGAGGTAGGAGAGGAGTGGACCTCTGTTAGAGGCCAGGTTGGTCCTCCTGGTCTCAGGAGACAAGGTGATCACCTGAGCATAACATCCTCCCTTATTCACTCTTTCCTTGGAGCAGCCTTCAGACCCATCGTGCCATCCCAGGACAGGGAATCTGGAAAAGCTGGTTTCCCTCCTGTCTCTGAGCTGGTCTGTGCTGTGATTTGTGTTGAGTCACTCCACCTCTCCCTGCTTCCCTTTCCCCTCAGTGCTTTGCCTTGTCAATGACGCCTTGCTGACAGTGTTGCCTTGTGCATGTTTGTTCAACATGTAGCACAAGACACCAAAACCCACCATGACCTCCAGCCCTCACTGCAATGCAGATAATGGGGCTTTATTTCAGGCAGTCTTCATAACAAAGACCTTGATATCAGTCACTCAAATTTCTTAGTTCACTGGGGAGGCAATTTCTCTCCCCAGACTTGTTGCAACTTTGGCTTCACTGTGACACAGTGTGAAAAAGGTGACTTGGGAACAAGCCTACCTGAGCGTCTTCGTAACAGTCTGACATAAGGTGACAGGTCTCAGAGAAAGATTTCAGCTTTTTTGACATAAATTATAACTTCTTCAGCTAAAACCTCAACATTTGCCAGTGGTGATTTGAAAGGGAGGGAGGATAAAGAACAAGCTGTTTGCTTAGACTTGGTAAAAAATAGGAGAATGTTATTGAAAGTCATGTTTTTGAGCCAAAAGTTCTGCTTTGAGAGAATCCCATATTTCATTAAGGAATACCTCTTGGTTGTAACACATTGATTGACCAGCTCTGTTCCTCCCTGAATCCCAACAAGGTACTTAACTGCAAAAGCAGAAAGACCGAGGCTGTTCCAAGCAGCTTCCTACCACACAGACTCTTACCTCTCACTTTTGATTTCTTTGCTTTGTAACATATATTTTGAGAAATGAAGGCAAAGCCTAGAAGTAAAATTGCCCAGTGTGTGACTTTCTGACATATAATCAATTGTCTGCTCACTGACTACAGACTAGCTGGGTTAATATGTCCGTGAAGTCCTTCCATTTATTAGGCAGGGCAGCAGCATCTCTGGACCTAGAACTGGCTGGCAATAATTGAGGGGAGCGAAGTAACTGAATACTGCCACTCTTTCCTGAAGTAACTTATCATTCAGTCTATATTCATGGATTAGCCTGTGCTGGCGTTTCCAGACTCTGGCTAGCTTTCAAACTGTTCACTGCTTTTTACTTAGAATGTGTGAAAAACTCTTTGGGTAGGGAAAATGTTAAGCAGTGTATAGTAATGAGGTGCTGCTCTACAATATTTTTTTTATGGAAATCTTGAAAAAAAACAAAGCAAAATAAAAACCTGGCAGCTCTTTATGGGTTGAATCCTTTCATTTTTGGTGGATTGGTGATTGCCTGAATCACCCAAAACCATTAAGCTGTCTTACCCTGTGTGTAGCTGTGACACAGGCATCACCCAGCTTTAAAGAGAAACCACGTGAGAATCCTTTTTTAAATGATTAAACCACATCAGAGATGTTACTGTACACCTGTCAGGAAAAACCTTCTCAGGCCACAAACATAGACCTGACTGAGCCTTGGAGTCTTAAAATACTTGCTTTTGGGATGCTTGCACATGTATGGGAAGCAAGCAATGACCTGGGATCAGAAAGCTTACCAGGCTGTGGCTAGAAGATGGCAGTAGCTGAGGTGGCCCAAGACACAAGCTTAGTCCCATTTCGTCTTATGTTTCTTCCAAACCCTCGGTAGACCACAGGAAGGATGAATTTGCCCTTTCCAAGCAGCCAAGCTTCCCCTCACATTCTGCCCTTTAGCAATGGCAGTTGTCAGAGCATTTCTCTGCTAAGACTTTTATTCTTTATTCCTTTGGGGTTTCTTTTCCCTGCTCCATCTTTGTGTGCTTCAAGGAGTTTAACTATAGAGGGAGTTTCACCAAAGGAGGTGAGCTGAGCACCCCTCATCCATGAAAACTTTCCCAGGTGACAGCCCCTGCTGCAGCTGAAGCTTGGACTAGATTAAAGAAAAATATTATGGAGATTTTTAATTTCCCTGTGTGGAGCTGGGAGATGAGGAGCCACCGCGGGAGAGGTTTGCCAGGGGCAGTGAGTAGATGAGAATGTCAAGCCCAGTGAGAAACTACTGAGAAGTACTGGAGCAGCATTTTTATTCGAAAGGAGTTCTCATCTCCAGCACTCACCGCTCCAGGCACCGAGCTGGAGTACAGAATGAGATCCCCAGGGTCCTACCAACAGGACAACATCTAAAGAGCCCTGCTCAATTACAGTCGTACGGCTGTCGTCACTCCCAATCTCCCCATGTTCTCTGCATGAGGGGAATGAAACATGAGGATGGGGACTTTGCTTCCAGTTTCCCCAGATAGGCTGCAAGGTTGGAGGAGTGTTTCCTGGTGCGATGTTGGGTGTTTCCTGAAGCTGCTTCTAATGTGACCCTCTTCCTGCCCGGGTTGCTGTGTGATCCACCATCTTTTGTACAGTAAGCATATCAGGCTGTATCTCCTAGGCCCTGATTTTGTATCACTTGGATTTTCACAATGCCTTTGGTCTTGATGGAAAATAATTTTCAAAAGCGCTGGCATAACTCAGATCCTAAACAACACCTTCCAGCACGTATTAGGAACCTACATACTATTTCAGGCAGAATTCAAAGAGAATTAGTTAAATCAGGGCTCTGAACAGGAAGGCTGAACATAGAATCACCGTATGATTTGGGCTGGAAAGGACCTCAAATCTCACCTACTTCCAACCCCCTGCCACGGGCAAGGACACCTTCCACTGGGCCGGGTTGCTTCAAGCACTGTCCAACCTGGCCTTGAACACTGCTGGGCATGGGGCAGCCACAGCTTCTCTGGGCAACCTGTGCCAGGGCCTCACCACCCTCACAGGAAAGAGCTTCTTCCTCAGATCTCATCTAAATCTGCATCCCCTCAGTCCTTGCCAGTGGGGGTTTCCATGGCTACCCTAGACCCTCACAGTGAGCAACCCAACAGGAGTCATACAGTTCAGGTAGTATAAACATCTGTGGTTTAAGATTTATGAAAGGAAGAATGCCCATGTGATATTTTCTCATTACCTTTTCTACACTAAAAGCATCTTCTTGCTCAAGGTACTGGAGATTCACTTCATAGCACACCTCCCAGAAGCATCCCCAGTTAGTTACCAAAGCTCAGTGAGGAAGAAAAATGCCAGCCAATTTTGACATTACTTTTTCACTCCCAGTTTCTTCTAACACTTCAGTGAGAGAAAAAAAAAAAAAAGCTCTCAAGACTTAAAAAATAAGTATCAAAATATGTATTTTTAAGTGTCCTCTGCTGTGTATTTATGAACATAAGTGTTTGCTGAATTTATCAGAATTTGGCAGAAGGAGAGGTGTCCCAGAGTCTCCTAAATATTCTGAGGAAAAGGAAGGCTGAACTAAGGAACCTGCATGGGTGAATCTCCTAATACATGCCCCAAAGTGGGAGCACAGCTCACCTTTTCAAATCTGTCTTTCAAGTTTACCTCCCTCTCCTACACCAAAATCCTGGGACAGAGATGCAAAGGAAGCCAGGTTTCCCCAATTTCTGCTTCCTGTCAAATGCTCAGAGAGTGTCTGGTTAACACTTGGGATTTTAAAAACTAAAACCGAGCTGAAGGCTCAAACCCCCTACTGCACGTCAAATGCCAGAGTGCTTTGGTGCTGCCCAGTCCTTTTCTTTGCACTGGTTAACTTGAATTAGCTTGCTCGAGAATGATGCCTTTTATCTGGTTGTCACATGCATGCTTAATGTGAACAACAGCAAGAAGAATAGCAGAAGAATAAAGGCCTTTGATGGGGATTTATGAAGGTCACGTGTCTTAATTTTGCAGAGGTGGAAGTGTGCACAGAGGGCCCATGGGAAAGTGTGCTTGGCAGGCATCCGTAAGTGCTGAGACGTGAAGGAAGCAGAGCAGCTAAGGGGAGAATAAGGGGAGAAAAGGCAGGGTCTGAGGGGAGACAAGAAAGAGCCAGATGCACCTACACTGGTTGGTCTCTCCCCTTCAGGACCAGTGGATCTAAAGGTCTCTCCCTAAAGCAGAAAGCAGACTGAGAACTGGAAGTGCGTGTGCAAGCCCATGGTTGAATTGTCAGATTCCTACCTGGTGCCACGGGTGCCTTGAGGAGTCATTTCAGATGCTCCATCTCTGGCTGGTTACTGAGTGCTGGGTTGACACAAAGCCTTTGGATGACTGACAAGAGCATTTCAAAGAGGTGAGACCAGCTTTGTCAGCACTGTGGGGTTCCCAGTGGGCAGAGTGACTGAAGCCAACACAGACATGTTGCATCCATTACACCCATCAGAGGAGACTTCAAATAAGATTAGCATTTCCCTGCAAAACCAAGTCCTGTCAGGTCTGTTTAGTGGAGATGGTGCAATTGTGAGCATCACAGTAGATGACTCCAGGGAGAAGCAACCCTTAGACCCCACTGCTAAATAAATCTGATATCTTTTCCTTCAGATGGGACTGGAGGTGGGACCAACTAACAAACACTTCCTCAAGGCTTGGAAACAGGGTGGTCAAAGTGAATCTTAGGATTTAAAGATGGGGTGTGTGTGTGTGGATGAAGGGATGCATTCAATGAAGAATATGCCAAGGTTCTCTGTTCCTGCAGTGGGGAAGAGGCTTCAGCCAAAGGCTTCAGCCCCAGCACCTGGGAGGAGGAGAGTACGCCATCAAGGGGGGCACTGAATTGTTTAAGACAGGGACTGGAACTGGTGATGCCTGCCTCTTTAAGGAGAGATATTAACGGTCTGATGCCTACCAGTAACACACAGTTGCATATGCCAGACTCCTGTGGTTTATTAGCAGGCAGCTACTTTCATATGCCAGACTCCTTTGGGTCATTAGCACCACCAACTGATGTGTAAGGAAGCCTCCCCCTCTCTGCCCTTGGCACGGCACCTCACTTTCCACCTTGCTAAGGTCACAGAGTTGTTTCCTCCAGGTCAGTCTCCCATTAGATCCTTGCCAGGTCTACAAAAGCTACAGTAAATATCAGCTCCGTTGCAGGAAGAAAGTGTCAGTGATGGGTGGTGGAAAATGAGTGTGAGAGACCATGGAGCAGACACTGAGTAAAAGTGAGATTTTGGGACTGTTCCTGGATGCTCTCTTTCCAATCCCTTTATGTTGATCCTTTTATCTTCACAGTAAGTTGTGCTCCTTCCCAGCACTGCAGGATGCTCAAAGCAAAACTATGGTTTTCCTATTCTCTCCTAATCTAAGGACTATGTCACACATATATCCTTACAGCAAAGAGTGCCCTATTGAAGGCTGCTTGGCTCCAGCCTTAGAGCAATTTAGCAATCTGCCATCTTAAACATTGTATAATGACAGCTCTTCAAGCAATTGGAGCAAATTGCTCTTCAAGCAAACTCTTCAAACCTTCAGCAAACTCTCCAGCTGAGTGAGAGCCGGTTTGCGTCTCCTCCACTCTCTCAGCAATGAAACTCAGGCTGCTTTCCGTGAGCTTGGCATGGCAGTAATGCAAAAGCAGGATGCAAAAGGTAGGTTGAAGAGTGTCCAAGGTTACATCTATCCTATTAAACAAAATGGGCCGGTGCTTGCTCCCTGGCACAGGCAGCAACCAGCAGATTTTACATGCCCATACATAACTTTCCTTCTCAGGACAGGGTGGCTGCATCCAAGCCACCCCCTGGGGACATAGCTTCAACCTGAGCTTGGGCTTGTGGCAAAAGCTTAATGGTCAGAGCTTGGCCAGGGACTGTGCTCCCAACATCCTGGCCTGACTGATAGCAGGACATGCTGGGGATATGCCTCAGTTTACCGAGTTTAATGGTGTTTAGGTATTCCCACACTGGTTATATTTGTAACCTTGGCTCCCATTGCTCTGCCAGAGGAGTTGGCAAAGCAGTGTATAGTGCGTTAGCACCTACTAATGTTTGCTGTGCAGCATGTTTAGAGGCTCCAGCCGGGATGCTGGGGGGATTTAAATGCATAGGAGGGATCTATCCAGTCCCATCACTGCTTTGCTATCAAACTGGGTAGAAATAGAAAAAAAGACCTTAGGCACTTTATTGATACAAGTGGGGAAATGAGGCCTGGAGGGACCCAATAACTCCTGGAAATTCTGGAGAAGAGTGACCATACTATACCATGCTGTTATGTTTTGCTAAGTGCTGGATGCTGGCTGAGGAGGGATGGGGCTGGCACAGCTGAGGTTATTTCATCTCTAATGAAGCTGTCAGTGAAGGAGCAATCAGACTATTCTCACTTCCCCAAAGTAGGCTAAATCTGGGTGAAGAGATTACAGTTTTTGACACATTCAGACCTGCCTGGGAAGCTGACAGCATTCTTGCCTGAGGAAATGAAAAATGACATGGTATGTTATATGTAAGGCCAGGGAGGTATAAAGGTTATGGGAAGAGAGGCAGTGTGAGGGTGAGACTTCACCCCATGACCATGAGGAAGGCACCTGCTCTGGCTCTGCTCGCCCAACACACTCTGCTTTATTGGGCCTCTGGTCATTGGACAGACCCCAGTCAAACTCGATCATGCTGAAATTCCTGACCATGGGCATTGGAAGTAAGTTTCCAGGTCCCTATCAGTGTCCTCTCCTTCCTGTAGATGGCTGGGGCTGGAACTGGAGAAGGGGATCTGGAAAGGTGGGAAGTGTCATACCCTGACATGGGCACAGTGGAATGCAGAGCTGCAATAAGAGTGGATGGGTGGTGTGAGCAGTGTGTAGCATGCCTGTGTTGGCAGCTGGCTTGGCTCAACACAGTGGTGATAAACTCAGCAGAACCTCATGCAAGGGAAAAGGAGAGGAAAGACTGTCAGGGATGTTCACTGACAATGACTTGGCATGCTTAAAGAATTCAGACAAAATACGTGGCCAAAGCACTCAACTGGTGTACATCAGGTCTGGTTTCTTGTTTATGGGGCAAATAAGGGCAGAGAAAACTCACAGACTTACATTCACTTCCATGCCTCCAATCACAACTCACCCCTGGTACAAACTGTAGAAGTCTTGTCCTCCCAAAACACATGGGCACAACCTTGTCTGTATCTCAGGACTGTGACAGGGAGGGGTGTGGGAGATAAAGCCAGCATGTGGGCCCTTTGCCAGCAGTTACGCCACTGAAGGGATGTAGTGCTGGAGGATAGCTGCAATGCCAGCTGCACCAGGGCAGATGTGCTCAGTCATCTGGGAGACCCTGCTGGGGGACCACAGCATCGCTTGCTGCCACTGCAACTTCTTATGCATGGGGCATAGCAGCCAGACTCAAAGACTGAACCCACAGAAGGTTTTGGCGCCAGCTTTGCCTCTTGTGTCTTGGACTCTGCAAGGCAAACTGACAAATCCCAACCTGATGCTGGAGCCAAACAATCCCACAATTTGGGAAGCAATTTGGTTGCACAGCCCAATTCAAGTGTTATCACCCCAGCCAACTCCAGAGAGTAGAAACTGGAGCTGGGCCGAGGCCAGTAAGACTAGTGTTGCGTTGAATGTGCATCTCTGTAACACTTGGAGCTCTGGCTTTTATCTGTACTTCTTTATAGCTTACCGTGTTTGCACTAGGGCTCTGCAGATAACAATCTATTAACAGTAAAGTGAATTAGATCACTGCCTGGTTATTTCACTCAGCTGAGGCCAAACTGCTCTTGTCCATTCAGGAAATTTGTGTTACTTTATTCTCTCTGTGCACGAAAGCATGTCACTCTAATTACCTCCCGTCTCATTCAGCCCGAGCAACTCCGTAACGTTTGCGAGGCAGGAGAGCTATAACCTCATTAGAGCATGTTATCGTAAGAGATCAGACACTGGCAGGGGTTTGTTGTGACGAGCCGTTCACAGATGTTTTCTTTTAAAACTACAAAAGGGGAAGAGGACTCTGAAGCCAGCGATGGGGAGCACTGAAATAACCCTCTCCAGTAGCAAGGACTGTAAGCAAGCTCGCAGGGTCATACCCTGCTCCTAGTTTGGTCCGCAAGGGGCTGGAGGGAGGAAACCTGGAGGGGAGCCGTGGGCATGCAGCATAAAACCTAACACCCTAAAATGGTCCATTCCTCACCAAACCTCATCATCAGGAGAACACTTTCCTAGTGCACAGGTGAATACGTACCAAATCAAACAGACCTTATGGGCAGCAGATAAGATTCCAGGGCAAGGTGACTGGAGCAGGCTTGTGAGCAACAGGCAGGGTGGGTTTGGGGTGTGCTGGAGCCTGGCTTTGCGGCTGCACAATCCCTTTCCTGAACCCTCTGGGGTCTCTAATTGAGAGATGCTTAACCAATGCTTGGTTTCCCTCCTGCCCATATCATGAATATTTCTGGGGGAATCTGAAACGTTTTCTTCACCTCTAACCACAGCAAAGTAAAATGTCGAGCAAGCCAACCCCTTATTGCAAGCCATTAACCAAATTAATGAAAATCAAAATTTCTGGTTGCATGTGGACATTTTTCATTGTAAAGTGCATTTCATTTCAGGTTAGGAGAGAAGCTATTTGAAGTAGCCACGGACCTGCCAGTAGAAGTGACCATGTGCAGGAGCAGATCAAGCTGGCTGTGATGGGGAGGGCTGTCCCTACACCTTGGAGAAGGGGCTAACCACAAACTGACAGGGAATCAAGAGCATTGGTCATAGCAAATGAGCACAACCTTGCCACACCACCTGCTGTACCAGAGCTTTTAAGTTACAAGCAGCATACAAACGTTTTCTTGCTGATAGACAGGCCTTAAGCATTTAAGAAACACAACTGAGCAGCTTCCAGATGAATTTAAATCCCTTCGTTTGTGCCAGAATAAACTTAAATGATCCCTTTTATTATTAGCTGTTGGAGAGAAGTTGAATCCATTAATGTTTAATAAAGCCAGTGCCCATGAGCAGCTCACTGCTGTTGCATGTGCCAGGCCCATCTGGCAAAGGCACAAACCCCACCTTGCCAAGTGTGCCTAGGCAGATTCTAACAATTTACTGATGAAAGCAATTTAATGGGACATTAATCTAAGTCTTCAGGACAGAAATGTGCCCAGGAAAGACACCTTTCAGGAGCAGAAGAGTTAATGCAGAACTGACATCCAAGTCTTGGTCATATAAGACACATCCACTGGAGCTAGTGGGATTCCAGGATGGGAGCATGAGACCTGCAGCTTGGAGATGTTTTATTTGGTGGAATGACCACAGTCAGAGCTGCTGCAAGGGCGGCAATTCCACCACTTCTCTGGGAAGCTTGTTTGACCCCTGCACTCCATGAGTGTTCTGCCTCTAAGGCAAGCAAAGCCAGGACAGCCTCACACAACACCCACTGCCTTCTCCATGCCTGTTCAGGTTTGTGGGATGCAGTTTCACCCTCATTGAATGCTGAGGTGAAACAATGACGGCTTTGACCCAAAGCCCTCTGAAATCAAAGTAAAATTTGGGTTGGGTTTTTTTCTGCCTTTGACTGCTACTACTTTGGATTAGACCGATACTCAGGAATATCCATCAGGTGAGAGCTGGTCAGCATTGGGCAGTAGCCAGACAATCTAGCTGAGCATCTATACACACAGACACACCCTTGCAATGTTTTCAAACAGATTTGGCTTCAAACTGAAGGTCCCATTCACCTCTTGGCTATGCTCCAAGCTGAGGTCCTCGCTCGAAAGACCCCTAAAATTTGGGGAATTAAGCCTTGACCAGGATAAAACCCACTCAGCAGCTGTGCACACACATTCTCCTCCTCCAGATACCAATGTTAAAGTCATGGGCAACCTTCTGCCTGAACTGCAGTACATGTTAGCGAATCCACAGTCCTCTTCCACCTCCAGTTTTCTCTCTTAGAGACACTTGGGGCAACTCTGACTTTCAGATGCTGCAGTTGCAATTTGTATTCAGACACACAACTGACAATATTCAGGTAATGACCTCAAGTATGGCTTGAAGGAGATTTCTAACCCATTGTGTGCTGGGGGCTGTAGATATCAGCTCCCCTGAGAGGCCAGAAGGGACAGGAAAGAATTGGACTAGCTTTTCTTGAGGCCCTTAGTGACATAGTTTAGTGGTGGCCTTGCAGACCTGGAGTAGAGGTTGGACTGGATGATCTTAAAGGTTTTTTCCAACCTAGCTGATTCAATGATTCTATGATTCTTTGCTTCTTTTCTCACTCTCTTTCCTTTTCCTGAGTTTCTTATTGGAAAATTTTCTTGCAAGTACCCCAGAGAAAGCCCAGGTAATGAAGCCCTCAGATGGAACATGGTCAGACTTTAGCTGAGCCAAACATACGTACGTTGACTCCCTATTGAGCTGCGTGAAAAGCTGAGGAGCTCATCCTCCTCTGGGATAGATGCCATAACTGCTCACAGGTCAGTACCTACAACAAATACAAACCATGGGGACTCACATGCATCTCTGACCTCTGCAGTAGGGTAGTATTTGAAGCAGAAAAGTTTGCACGCACACACACAGAGGCAGATATTGGCTGTGAGAGGAGGGTGGCTATAAGATGGGAAAAGAGAAAAGTCTGCTCTGATGGACACATCAAAGCTCAGAAATGTGCAAGGGAGTGTTCCCAGTGGCAGAACAAAAGGTGGCTTTCCACAGCAGTGGAGTCGCTGAGTCTGTCCTGTTGCCTTCAGTCTCCGCTCTGGGCTGGCAAAGCTGTTGCAAAACCATCTTCCCATCCAAGGCTCTGGCTTCGCGTCAGCCCAGCACATGTACAGGAAGCCTTCCAGAAATGCAGAGCCAAGCAATGTCTGCAAACACAAAGCCTGAAAGAAGCCAGTCTGTCCCCAAACCTTTTGGCTGTTTAGGAAACAGAGGCCACAAGGTGACTGGGGGTAGAAGATAGAGGGCAAAGGGGCAGAAGCCTGCTTAGCCCAGGGGAGCCAAGTGAAACACAGGAACATTGAAGACATGTAACTCTTACAGTTGTGGAGTGATTTATTGAAAGCTTAAAGAAGGAATTGCCAGGCGCTCTTTGTTTCCATGGTACCATAAAAAATGGATGGGAAGTGACTGGTCTGTCTTGTAGTTTGAATGCTTCATTGGCATGTCGCAGAAACCTCCAGAGGATGCCTTGAGGGCATGAGAAACGGGTGATGGAATGTGCTAGTTTGTTAATTTAATAGGATACAGCCTTTTCCCTTAACACTGCAGATGCAAATGAGGGTGGTGAATCAGGTCAGCACATCTTCCCTGTGCTGGAAGTCCCAGGACCCTTCTCATTCTACAGGATGCTGAGGTACCCTGGACCCCCTTGCAGCACCCATCAGGATCAGGCTCTGGGAGAGATTTTGGACTCCAAAGTGTCTAGCAGGAAATAAGAAACAGTATTTCTGCCGTGTGAAAACCAGTCTGAACAACGTGATAGCATGCAAGGCAACACCAGCTCCACTGACTGGTAGAGAGCAGATGTGCATGTTGATAGGAGTGTTAAAATGTGCAGGTTTTATGTGGTTCATTGGGGTCTCTATCAATGAATCCTTCTAGACAAGGAAAAGACATGCCAGATTTATTTGGGATTAGTAAACTTACTGTAGCATTCTCAAACCAAGATAGAGAATGCCACGGTCAGGGCATGACTTTCTTAAAGCTCACAAAGTGCTTCTTCAAATCCCACAGAAAGGGTATCATTCTCTAAGACACTGTACATAAAATTTTAGAGTCTTCTATAAAGCTGTAGTGTTTTGATCCCTGTCAGTGCTCCTAAAAGGAAGATGGCAAATCTTACATCAATACTGTGTGTGAGTGCCTGCATACCTGTGTGTAAATATGCACCCTAAATGCACAGGTCTTTGCCTCATGGGTCACTAGAGGTGAGTCCAATCATTCCACAGAGCTGAATGACTAGAGTTTCAATGTGGGAAAGGTTCAGTCCTGTCACAGACATGGGCTCTTCAGGGGAGAGACATAATCCAAAATTGATGGAATTCAGTGGAGCTCTGCTCACTGAAACCAGCCAAAGACTTGATAACTTACCCTCTCTTCTCTCTGCAGCCAGGAGAGGATCTCAGCTGGAGCTTTGCTCTGAGATACCCAGAATATCTGCAATTGGTGTCCTCAAGCAAATACCATACTTCCTCAAGCTTATGCAGATGTCCTGCAGAGTCGCAGTGTGACACTAGGCATGGCCTTCATGTCAGTGAACCTTCCTGTCTAGTGGCAGGGGACCCTGATGCTTGGCACTGATGTGCTTTGACTGCTTTTTGGGGAAACAATCTATCGATTCAAGTGCAGCACATCCTCCACCTTGCCGCGGTCTCCACCACATACGAACGCCTCCTCTGTGTGTGTGGCTGGGCTTGGCCCTGCTCCAGCCTCGATGCACAGCCAGAAGGTTTCATTTTCCATTGTCTGTTGGCTTTGCGCTCATCTTCCTTTCTCTGTATCTTGCACATTCCCAGAGCACATAGCTGGGTTTCAGGCTCTTTGCCCTACACTGGAGGTCTGCTGCTCCACCAGCCAGGGAAAACCATGGTGAGATATTCCCACCAAGCTGCAGAGCCAAGATCTCACGGTGCTTGTTTTCATTATTTATTTATTTATTTTAACAGGAGGGGGTTACTAAATTCCATTGAGAACTTGCTGTTTTGTGGGAAACACTCTCTTTGAAATCAAGGGTTTTGTTCTCAGCCATAAAGACCTTGCGGATCCTGGAAAAGAGGTTTCTTGCTTTGAGAGGAGCTCCACCAACCTTCCCAGTGTAACCCCAGCTGCTCCCAGTATGAGCCAGGAGGATAAACATGAAGTGAGAACCTTTCCTAAGAAAAAAAAAGAAAGAGAACAACTGTCACAAGAATCTGACTGAAGCTCATTCCCAGACAATTCAGTGCCAGCTGCACAGCAGGAAAGCAGATCCAAATGGACAGTTGCAGCAGTCATGTTTGATCTCTTACACAGAGGAGGCCAGAGTCTGCAGCAGGGCCAAGTCCTGCACTCGTACCAATAGCTTGCAGCTGAATGGGGCTCTGCTCCTGGCAGGCCAACTGACCTTCATTTAATGACTTGGTGGTGAAGAATGAACCACACCTCTTTCTAATCAGCGATTAAGTCCTGTGGGTGTTGCATTTTCTTCATCTGACTTCCCTTGCTACATCTGTATCACGGTAGGTAGCTGCAGGCTTGAGTTTGCAGACATGAGTGTCTCTGTTGTTTATGGGGCCAGTTAAAGCCAGGACACGTAAAAGCCCAGGCTAACTTCAAGTGCACATCCAGACCACACAACACCCACTCAGACTTGAACCAAGTGCCTGAACCTTTTGGAGTTCCTCCAACAGTTGTCCTTTTCAGGGATGGCATTTTAAATAAGAGAGACTATATGACAGTTTGCCTAGGGAAGTGAGTTTCCAATGTGCACAGACTGCCTACCCTGGAATAGAATGTGGATATAACCAAACAAATTTCAGTCATCCTGATAGTCACCTTTCCATGACACCAGGATGTATCACATAGATTGCAAAACCTGCCTCAGAAACAAGAGAAATTAGCCTGGTACATTCTTTCACCTACTGTTCCCTTTGTAAAGCATTTTTTGCACTGTTTGCACTTTGTTCTCATGCACAAAGTGGAGTCGGAAGTGCAAATCTATCAAAGGAGATGTTACAAGAGGTTTTTCAACAGCATGACTGCGACAAGATTGTACTGTAGCTCTTTAGCACACTATCTGTGGGATGCTTCAGTACAGCCGTGGAGACAGATGGCTAGTGCAAAGTGAAAAATCTAGTTGCATCAAACACACTATCCGGCAAGTACTTGTCAGGATCCTATGCAAAGCATGGCTAATCTGCACCTGCAAGTCCATATGTACGTGTCCCATCAAGCATTCTCAGCCATGTCCCTGGAGTGACAGAAATCCAGACTTTTTTTTCCATGTTCACTTCTACTCCAGAGGTTTTGAGAGATTTTACTGCACCCTGTAGCTGCCAATTCCCATCATGTGTCCAGTTTAGCATACTTTCCAATATGTGGCACTGACCTCTGCTGTGTGATGAACACCAGACAAAAGGAATTAACCAAACCTCTGTTCTTATTTAGTTAGGAAGCAGTAACCTTTCAGTGCTCTCTGATGTACCAGATATGTCAGGGCATCCCACTCTGACTTCAAAGGAATGTCACAGGAATAGGAAGCACAAAACGAGCAGCAAAGCAATTAGTGATACGATCTGGTCGAGCAGTTCCCCTGCTTCGCTTCCTAATGCTGCTTAGCGTGTTTCCATTAATGTTAAAACATGTGTTAAAAGAGGTTGGACACTGAGAAATTAAGTCCCTGCTAGAAAGAACTGGACACTGCTTTGCTGTGGAATCACAGTGAAAGATCTGAAACTCCACAGCTGTGGATTCACAGCAAAGTGAGGCAGAAGAAAAGAAACCAGCACAGGGAATGGATTTAAATCCTGCACTGGAGAACATTTTTCTCTTGCATGGATATTTGCCACGTAAATCCGTTTATCTGACTTTAAATACAAGAGAATTAAACTCTCTGCCTGAAATTCTGCTCTCGCTATAAGGTGGGACATAAGCAATTGGCAGTGTAAATGTAAGTAGTCCCAAAGCAGTGGGAAAAGTAAAGTCTGCTTTCCCTTAACTATATCCTACCATAATAACTGTAGTTCCTCTATGTCAAGAGATAGTCTATGCTCTGATTTATCATGCATGTTGATAGATTAGCCAGTTCTGTATGCTGAATGACCAGCTTGCTACTGCACAACATTTCTGCTTGCTTTTGGTAATAATCCATTGCTCTCTATCAGCCCAGGATCCTTGTAGCCAACACCTGAGTATGGTGCACTGCTGGCAGGGAAAATAAAGGGAAGTATTATGCTGTGGAAGTCCTCTTTCTAGGCGCTTCTAATACCCCAGGCCTGTTCCCGCAAAGCTGGGCTACTGCTTTGCACCAAGTGCACATTCTCCTTTCACCATGTGTAGAAGTATTTCAGGGCACCCTTCTCTAATAGGAGATTTCATTTGACACTTCCACAGGCTAACAAAGGACAAGGACGAGGACAGGCACTCAGCTCAGCTATCTTACTGTTACCCCACTGGTTTACAGACAGCCAAATGAATGGCAAGAGCATCAAAAGTGCAGGAATACCCAGGTGGTGGTGGTCCTGCCTGGCCATTGAAATCTGACCCTTACTCTCAGTCTGGGGAATTGTTTTGATAGTGGTGCACATTGCCCCGGTAATATGTGAGGAAGAAGGAATGATGGGTGGTGGGTTTGTTGTGGACAGCAAGCCCAACCTTTGGGTGTCTGCATCTGCCTAAATGGAGGATGCTCTCCCACTGCCTGTGAAGAGTGAGACATACTTACAACAGCCACATCCAGGCAGCTTTAGTCCATCTATATTATGTGAACATCTGAACTCAAGTCTGCATTAGCTGTATGTAAAAACTGGAAGCCTGCTTACACTGACCACTGCTCTGTTACTGACTGCTCTGGTGTTTAAAGGCTCTACAGGCTTAAAGCAGACAAGGAAAAAAATCATCCAGCAAGCTACTGTCCATGGTGAATGTAATCTGCCCAGTAAACCACACTCGTGCTACCCACGGGCAGAAGGCTGGGTGCCGATCCCCTGTACAGGACCCCTCAGATTTCTGTGCAACAAAACTGCCTAAAGACTCTGGGGAGAATTCTTGGAAAACCAAAGAAAAAGGTTATCACCCTCCCTCCTTTGGCTTTTCAGACTGTGGGTGCTGCAGGGCAAGACTTGCTTGGCTGTTTATACAGTGGCTCAAAGGGTGCTGGAGCTTGGCTGCTCCTTGCAGGACTGCTAGGTTAACATGGACTGGTTTATGCATTTCTCTGTACTTTCAATGCCTTGATTTCAACACTGATCAGGGATCAATCTGGTTGCAAGCACAGGGATGGTTTCTTGCTGCTGCCCTACTTGATGGGCAGATCCTGCAGCCAGCAGAGCATCGTGGCTCACCCTGGACATGTAGGGTGTGGAGGATGCCCAGCGTCGTGTCAGGATCAGAGCAGGCCCTCAGCCTGACCCAAATCACCTCCCTACTCCATTGAGGAAAGTTCTGCTGGTGCTGAGGGAGAGCAGAGGCAGCAGGGAGGCGGGGGAGATGGAGGCAAAACATAAACACTGGCATCTCTGCAAATGAGGGCAGTCAGGGACAGCTCCTACTTGTAGGCAGAAAGTACTGAAGGGAAGATGGAGTGAGAGAAGAAATGGAAGACTTCTTCCAGAAGCAAAATCCATAAATGAGAAAGGTACTTTTCCCTCAAAGCCTGTTTTTGTTCAGCATGCAAGAGGCACAAGCTCTTTCCATATCATGCAGGTGTTTATTGAGTCTTATGGCTCACACAACAGATTTAGGCTTGTGGCTCTTTGAGCTCCCCTCCTTTTTCTCCCTAAAGTGCCCTCCATGCTCAGCTTTTCATTCTTCACGTCACCGGCTCTAATTATCTTTTCTCTCCTGCTGCTCCTGATGAATTGCTCCTTTTTCTCATATCTTTGGGGTCCTGCTGCTTCTTGGGGAGCTAAGCTAGAGCGTTATATTTCTCATCCCTCTCAGTCATTATGAAAGACAATCCTCTCAGATGAGGACATTCATTAGACTGATTTGGGATGCCTGGTCTATCTTCACTGTATGTGTTTGCATTAGTGTGGAGAAAATAATTAAAATGCACAGGAAGTGTAGGCTAGAATAACAAGAAAGGTTGGCCCTAAGCTCAGGAAATTTGGGGGCAGGGAAACCATTTGCTTTTTAATAAGTGTCTTCATCACTGCAGTTGTAAAGCGTATTTGTTTTCTTCTCTTTTACTCCAATGTCTTTGCATGTCAGGGTGTGTGGAAGACACAGGCGATGAGACCCCGCACTCAGAATTGCACCCCACCACGTCCAGAGGTCACTATAAGATGCTGACATTTAACAAATCACTAATGCAGATATGGTGGGGAAGGAAGAATGCTTCTTTGCCTTGTGAATTTGGACCTCTTTAAGCCTCCCAGATCCCAGCTTCTGTCCACAGCCAGACAACCTCTAAAAGTATTTCCAACATAAAAGCTGACACTCAGCTGATTCCAGAGAGGGAGAAATATGGAGAATATGAAACACATAGAGATGACAACACCAGGAGTGGCTTTTTATTCTGCTGGTGGATAAGCAAGCAATCCCAGAGATACACTGATGCAGTAAATGAGTATAAGAATAGGGTGGTTTCAGTGGGGACATCAGCATAGTTCTGAGAGCCATGAAATCTCACCTCTGCCAGAGCTTCTCTGAGCTGGGATCAAGCCAGCTCCATTTTCTAGTGCTCATCCCCAGCAGAAGTCTGTTAACACTTCTACTTTTGTTTTGTTTCATGTTGGTCTTGAAGTGCCTTTGGGCAGGGATGGCATTTGTAGTGCACAGTACCTGATGCACAGCATCCCCACATGAGATTTGAATGGTGCTGCTACCACTATCAGGCTATGGGAAAATCTGGTTTGTTCAGATGTTGCTGAGGTCTTTTTCTGCCCTTGGAGGTGAAATGGCCACAGTGTTGCACAAGCCAAAAGGATGCTCACAGGGCCCAGTAGGATCATGGCACAATTAGCCTGGCCTGACTCCGTGTTAATGCTCCTAATTGGCTCTGCCCTCCTGTCCATGGGTGGCCAGCCCTGTGAGCATGTGTCTACCAGAAGAATCAGGTTCACTGAGATATCACGCCAGGGAAATCTGGGTTGCTCTTTAGGGATTCACAACTGACTGAAGACCAACCATAAAAAGGATTGTACTGGCTAGGACCTCACCAGCTCCTATAGCTTCCCTCCTGCCGTGGTCTCTGGAGGGGCATTCCATCAGGCCAACATTGCTGGATCCCTCCCTTTGCAGGATCCTTGTGCCAGGTCACAGATGGGGACAGATGGCAGAGGAGAGAGACATGCAAGTACCACAGAATGGTGGTGTGAGAAAAGTCAGAAGTCAGAAAGACCAAGTTTCATCTGATGCCCTTGCATCAGTCTCAGTGGAGACTTGGTCAGTGGTATTCAGGGTTCAGCTCTTCCTAAAGGAGACATCTCCCATGGGGCAAATGGATAATGCACTACTTAGGCTTCTCACTCTGCATTGCCTATCAAGGGAGCAGGAGCATCTCCCTCAGGTAGAGACATCCAAGCTGCAGGTGTAAACCTAAGCTGCCCAACATGACAGGCAGGCTATTGGAGTCTGGGATGGCAAGGCTGTGGCATCAGGTTTAGGATACTTAAGTAACAGCAACCCATCAGCAGGCAGACAGGAGGGTTTTCATTCAAAATCAGTGCAACATGCACAGATATTCCTACTCCAGCTCCCTTCACTGAGAGAGGAAATGTGTGAGTGTGTGTGCAAGCCAGTGTGGGTGTGAGAGAGACAGAGATACCCAGGGAGAGGGAGAGTGGGAAGCAGGAAGAGATGATTTAGTGCTGCTTGCAAGGTATGTCCTGTACTTGCCTCCTCTCCAAGGTCTTGGCACCAGCACATTTCTCTGCAGAGAAGCCAGAGGTACGTTCCTCCAAAGTGATACTCTATCAAACAGGAAAGCCATTTACTTTCTGCTGGCTCTGCAGATTTTCAGTGCCTGCAACTGCAGACCTGAAAGTTTATCTTACCAGAGGAATTTATATGGGTCTGTGAGATGAGCTGGTGTTATATGGCTCTAAGTAGTTACATGAAGCCTCTGTGGGCTAATAAAATGGTATTAATTGTATTGCTAAGGTTGCATTTTAAACATTAAATTATGGATGGCTTGATAGCTTTGTGAAAGCCAGCATCTTGACATGACCTAACCATTATCTATGGAAACGGCTAAAATGCCTTTTTACAATGTACTCTGGTTGATTTAACTCTTTGAGGTGACACTTCACATTAAATTATTTCCTGAGGCAGAGGGAGGGCAGTGAGGGCTTCTCCTTTCTCCTTCCTCTTCTCTGGAATCCCTGCTCTCCCTCTTCCTGTGCTGTTTCCGAGCTGCCCTTAACCACCCCAGCTTACTTGAGAAATTGCAAACGGGGGGGGGGGGGGTGAGGAAGAAAAGCAGCATGGAGGAGAACAAGCCCAGATCACATACCCATATAGTGTTCCCCACTTTGCCCTATACATCTCTAATGGTACAAATGAGAGGACCCTGCAAGGCACAGGGAACCGTGGCAAGCAGGAGGTGTGGGATTGCAGGCTGAAGCTCAGAGCATGCCTGGATGCAGTGGGAGAGGGTGCTGTGACCTGGGGGAGTCCTTGCGCAACTCCATCCCCAGTCCAAGGAAGAAATCAGAGAGGTAAAGCACAGGCCCCTGTTAATCTAATTAAGGGGGTCAGCCCTTTAATTAAAAGGCCAATTACAACACAGCCAGTGTCAACATCAATTCTTCCCTCTTTTAAGGCAGGACGGGCAGCAGAGACTTTTGGGGCTGGGAATGGCATGTGCTGCCAAGGAGGAAGCACAGGATTTAGTGTGTTTGTTGTTCTTTTAACTAAGGCACTGATGGATTTATCACTGGAGGTGGCTGGTGAGGGAGCAGCAGGCAAGGCACGGTGTTCCCGCGAGCTCTGCGGTGGGAGCCTGGCTGGTGGCACGCTCCCATCACTGTAGTGAGGCCCCCGACTCACACCCCCCAGCTCTGCAAGGTACAGCTGGGCAGTGGGGTGCTGCGTGGGACCCCGCCATGCTCCGCATCCCACGGCTGGCGTGTGAGACTTGGCAGCTTGATGTTTGCAAAGCTCCAGTGCTGATGCGTCCCTGCTGACCCTGGGAGAGCAGCTGGCACACTGCTCCTGCTCCCGGCTCCTGTGCCGCTCAGAGCCCCAGCTGGACACCAGACCCCAAGCGGGGCTAGGAGAAGCCCTTGGCTCACCCCAAGACCAATGCACACATTAAACATATAGGAGAGGAGAGTTACAATTTCTGCCAGTGTCCTCTCCTGTCCCTGTACAACACTGCCCTGGGTGCAGCAGGGTCTCTGCCAGGATGGAGAGCCTCATACCCATTGGGATTCATCCCACAAGCCATTCAACCTCCTGACCCATTGCCTCTCCACTCAGGAAAACATCCGTGCACTGGCTGACATGGAAATAAAATGCAAATCCCTGCTGCCAGCAGCTCACATAGCACACTTGTCCTCTGCTTTCCGCTGCAGCGTGTAAACCCCAGTTGTGGCCTCTAGGAATCAGAAAAAATAGGTAAAGGGCTAAAGCTGGTGACCTTGAATTTTTATACTAATAAAGCTACTTGATAGGGCTTCTATCAAAGGGGCAAAAATCCTTTCACAGGTTCCTGTCCCCTGACAACATTTTGACAGTGGAGACCCATCATGCCTCTTGTATTATAGAGTGCTCATTTATCTTAGAAGCCGGTAGCAGCTGCTCATGTTACAAGTGGGAATTTCTTCCCTTTGTTTTCTTCGATGTCGCTCTCCTGAACTTCGGTTCAAGGGTTGATTTAAGTGGATCCGTGCTACAGACTGATGAGACATTTCAGTGAGTGAAATGACTAAGCGTGGCATGTTTAATGTCTTTGGTGGATCAAGCTCACACTCATTTCTGACTGCTGCAATAAGCCCTGCTTAGTAGAGCTTACACTCTGAGAGCTGGGTTTACGCAGTACAAAGCGTACCCAAGGGAGTTGCTGATGCAAAATGTTTATAAGAATCTTATCACATTTATGTTCCCTGTAGCCCCCAAAGATCCCTGTTACAAAGCAGCTGCCCTGGGAAGCCAAACTGCTATACAAACAAGCCCAGAAAAGAAGAGCCCAGAAGAGGAGCCTGAGCACCCAACACAGACAATAATAACTTTATGAAGAGGAAATAAGTAAACCATGCCACAAAAACCCAGTGGATGATTTATGTGAACTGTTTTGTAGTAATGTTTAAAATTGATTTAAAAGCTTGAGGGCTGAGATTTCCTGAGAAGCATCTCCTCCTGGAGCAGAGAAGAGCCATCCAGATACCAGTGGGACAGGAGAAGATGACTATGTGTACAGAAAGATCAACCATGTCCTTAAGGCAGCTCTGCTCTCTTGCATGACTTACAAAAGTTTGTTAAGCTCAGAGGAAAAACATCGATCTTTCATTCAACCTGAAATCCTCTGTTGGGTGTCTGGGACTGGTAGCCCCTTGGTGAACAGGCCCAAGAGATGCAGGTTTTGGGGGGTTGACGCCTGGTTTGAGTCAGGGAGGATGCGCTCTCCAGGATGATGCTCCTAAAGGGAGAGAGCTGGTCAGAGCAGTACGGTGCTATCTGGTCCATCATGGGGTCCATGCAGAGGCTGCTTGGCTGGTCTGCGATGAGCCAGCTGGCCCTTCTGTTTGAGCAAGTGGTGTGTGACTAAAGCCTGCCCATGTCTGGGGTCTGCTGGTCCATGCAGTCTGGTTATACAGAAGCAAGCCAGGTGGCTCCAGAAGCACCACCGTAGTCTGAAGCAGAGCTCCTAAAGTCAGGGAAATGCAGTGTGAAAAGGCCGAGTCCCTCCTTGACCTGCATTTTTTTGGAGAGCAAGGTCAATTCCTCCAGAGGTAACGGGAGCTTCTTGCCTGTTCCTGCTGCTGCATCCTGAAGAGATGAAAGGCAAGACTCTGGCAAAAATTATGACACAACATGGCCTGAGTTATCCTAGGAAGCTTTAGACTCTGTTCCTTGCTGAGAGGGGGTTGCTGCAATCCTGCATGAACAGTAACACCAAGGCAGCGTCTGCGCAAAGCATTGAGACGTGAAACCACCACTCCCCTCCCAGACTTCTTCCCCTGTTCCCAGGCTGAAGGAGAAGATTTGGCTCATCTTTACAGCGGCAGCCTCTTTCTGTTCCCAAGGTCTGCTCACCCTCCTGGATTCTTTGTTCTTCAGACCACCAGGACAGAGACACATGTAAAACCAGCCCTGCCTTGGCTCTGCAGTGGTGGTCTCCATCACACTTCAACACAGGCTTGGGACTTCATAAGCAATCCAGGATTTCCTGCTACCATCTGATTTTTCTACACAGGCCTTCTGCATTTGCCCAGGAAGCCCAGCATATATCCATCAAGGCCATGTCCTTTCCAGCTGGCATTTGGTGTGTGACTGCTGATTGCTGGTGGTCCGTTAATTACATGCCCCCCAGCAGATTCGTGGAGAGATGATTTTCTTCTCAGCCTCTTAGCAGCAATCAGTTCATGCCTTTTCGTGACAAATTCCCTCAATACCTTCTCTTCACGTGATGGCTTGTAATATCTTCATGGAGGGTTGGTATTGATGAGCATCTGTGTGACTACATGTGTTGTGCCTGTGCGTCTTACTGCACCGTGGCTAGTATACAGCTAGTGACAACATGAGGAGATTGCTCCTGTCGATGGATGACCATCTAAAGATTTAGGAGGCTGGTTTGGAGCAGCATCTAAGAGCTCAGATGCTTCTCTGAAGCTTAGCCAAACCCCTTTGGCCTGGAAACTGAGCTTGGAAATATAATGAGATTAGGCTGTCGAGTGAGATTTACGGTTCATCCTTCTTCCAGCTGGGTCAAAAATACCACAAGTGCAGCCTCTCTGAGAGTGTATCAGTGCCTCTGTTCTCAGATGAAGTTGGGACAGGGAGGACAGGTGAGGTCCCCTTTCAAGTCAGTGGTGGATTACAAGTTTGGGGGAAGTTCAACTTGTGCTCTGGGCTCATTTCTAGCTAGGGACATCTGCATGTTGATTGCACACTCTGGAGGTGGGACTCACCCTGACCCCGATGATGGAGGCAACATTTGGGAGGGGGCAGCAGATCTTGGGGGCTCTGTTCTAGTCCGGCTGCTCATCCACATTTATTTGCAAGCCTGTTTCACAAGCACCTCATAGAAACCAGATTTTGCATCCAGCCTCCAAGGGATTTCCTTGCTGCTTTGCCTGCTATTCTTCCAGCTTGGATAAAGTGGTGGTGCAACATGGGGATTCTCCACTGGTACCACTGGCAACTTCCACCCTCTTTCTGTTCCTGCTTAGAAAGCTGAGTTAGCAAAGACCTGCCATTTTAAAGCCGTTTCAGCCAACTCCCAGCTTCTTCAGACTGACATGAGCTAGGACTTCATTGCGTGAGCAGCACAGATACCAGAGAGGAGAAGGCAGTCAGTGACAGGGGACTGGGTAAAGCCATCTCAGACAGTCCAGCTGGCACTAGGAAAGGGCACACATCCATGCCTTAAGCCTTCTCAGGCTGTACAGCAGGGCACCTTTCAGGACGTTTTCATCCAGCCACAGTCTCTGTCGCTGTGAATCAAATCAAATGTTGGGTATTGTGAAGAAGCAGAGAACAAAGCAGAAAATTATACTGCTACAAATACCTCTGGTGCATCCACATGAGCCTTCATTGGATGATTCAGGTTGGAATGGACCTTAGAATGTTGTTTTCAGTTTTATATGCCGTTTTGGTTCACAATGACAAAAGGAAATGGGATGTTTGAGAAAGATGCATGGAAAGTAACAAGTTTGGCTGATAGTGTGTAAGGAGAGATTCTTCGCTTTAGAAGAGAAATGACCAAGAAGATTCACAAGAGAAGTCTAGAGAAGTCCTGAGAGAAAATTGACTGCTTGTTGTCTTGTAAAATAGAAGAATTAGGGGCATTGAATGAAATTAGAAGCTGGCAGGTTCAAATCTACATCCTCCCCATCCTCCAACTGTCCCATTCTGGGGTATAGGTGCAGCCATATCCCTTAAGGTGTGATACGACCAGTTGTGAAGCTTGCCGTGTGCCACAAGCTGACCTTCAAGCTCAGCTGGACAGGATGCCATGGACTCACTATGGCTTTCACACGTGGTTGCTTTTTTAACCTGAAGACTTTTGAACGCCGTTATACAATTGTACCAGTGAAACTACCATTTAATTACAAAATTAACTAATAACCAGTGAAGGCAGCAAATGCTCACAGCTGCTATGTATCAAGAGTATCAGCCACCATCCCAGCC
The DNA here is from genome assembly GCF_034315485.1 of Pezoporus occidentalis. Classification (NCBI taxonomy): domain Eukaryota; kingdom Metazoa; phylum Chordata; class Aves; order Psittaciformes; family Psittacidae; genus Pezoporus; species Pezoporus occidentalis. The sequence continues at coordinate 1,802,236 of NW_026914180.1, forward strand.
CATGGGTAAACCTAGGAAATTCAATCACATCCATTCCCAGTGGACCCAGAAACCCATTTCTCATTGCTCTCCAGTTTTTTGTTTTATTTTAAAGTTCATAGTTCCCTGAGCAGGACTGACTCTGAAGACTGTTTTTCTGCCCGTGTCTGTCTTGTACAGTGAACTTGTTGGTGTCTAATATGACGTAAACTCCAAAAAGCAGCTTCTCTGGGTGGATGATTCTGGATTCTCTGTTGTCACATTTATCTGTGTGCTTATTCTTAGGGCTTATGGGGGTCTCCTGGTGATCTCAGACTCAGTTCAGAGACAGACAGACATAGAGAATGTGTGCAAATCATATTTCCTGAAGAAAACAGTGGAGAAACCCTTCATTTTGCACAAAATCTCCTTTTGGGCTTTGCAAGCATTTTCTCTGCTCCCATTAACTGGATAGCACAAGCTGCTCATCACCTGCTCTCTTTGTCAGGGCTGGTACCAGCATGACTTACAGCATACAGGTTTATAGCCATAACAGCATATGAATTACTGATCATTCCATTTATAGTGTACTGTGGGAGGAGAAAGACTTTCTACTTAAAAACAATCATTTCTCTTAATGAGCGTGCCATGCAGCAGCTTGAGAGAGCAGAGTCCACACATCCATCCTGGTGTGGGACAAGCTCAGTCCAGTGTCACCCCAGTTTTGATGGCTGGGGCACAAAGCCATGTAAATACTCCATCACAGTGGGTTTGCATAGCCTGTCCTTTCACCTTTCAGCAGGGAGAGAGAGAGATGTGAGACCAAAAAAATCCTTTTGTTAGCTATTCTGGATTTTGCACTAATTTTGCCCAGCCCCTTTTAGTTTGCTTTACTATTATTATTAGTAGTAGTAATATTGTTGTTATTGTTATTACTACATTATTATTATTATTATTATTTACGAGAGCAAAACAGCCAAACTGCTATGAGATAAATTATTTTTTATTTTTTTTGTCCTGGAAGAAGCATTCCCCAAACTCAAACCAGGCTGATTCTAACTTTTGTCAAAAAACACTTTTAATTCCTCAGCTTGCTACAGTTCCCCACTTTACAATATATTTCACTTCCAGATTTCTTAATAGGATTTTTTTCCAGACTGTGCTCAGAACTAAAAGCCCTTCTTTTGTCTCCAAGCAGCATTCTAAAAAAACTTGATTCATGGAAAATCTCCTAACTTTTGGCTTCCACAGCACAAAGAAGGGAAGCATTTGGAAGTTTTGAACTTGCCTTTGGCCAGCAAAACCGGGTGCATGAGCAGCTGCAGCTATTGAGAGCCTCTTCAGCAGCTGTGAGCAAGAGCTGTAAGTCAGCTCTGTCCACATCTGCCATCACATAGTAGCATTTTTTGCCACTGAAAGCAAGTTTTGCCTTTCTTTTGTTCTACAGATTGTCCTCATCCGAATCTCATAGCCAGACAAGGCCTTTGCAAGGTGGATTAGACTGGGTCCTCAGCTGCCTGGCCTCACCTGAGCTTCTTTTTCTGCACGCAAGAGGATGCTGGTGATCCCAGCAAACACCCCTTGGCCAAAAGGGTCTGTTTGTGGGGCAGATGGCCCCCATGTGCCTGGAGCCATCCATGTGCCATGCAGGGCTGCAGCCCAGCGGGGCTGACATGGAAAGCACAGCTGTGGAGGGGCGGCATTGCTGTATCTGAGCAGCTGGAAGCATCCATATTCCCTTTGCTATTTCTTTCCCTCCCTCTTTATCTCCATTTAAAGAATTTTCTTCCTCTCTCTTTCTTTTTCTTCCTGTATTTATCTTCCTCTCTTGCTTCCTTCTTTCTGTCTTTATTTTCCTCTTTATCTTCTTACTTTTTAATCTGTCCTTCCTCTCCTTTTTTTCCTTTATTTCTCTTTATTTTTATTTTAATTTTCCTTTTTCTCATTTTATTTTCCTTTTCCTATTGCACTTTTCTTCCACTTTTATCTTCCTTTGTGATCTTTCGCTCTTTTTATCTTTTTCATTTTCTCTCATTTTCCTTTTTCTTTGTGTGTCACTCCCTCTCCCTTCTCTCTCTTTTCTCCACTTTGTTTTTTCCTCATCCCCTTTATTTCTCTTCCCCCACATCCCCGCTTAGCTGTACTTCCCCAGTACTCTCATCAGGATGCCGCTGTCATTGCAGCCATCCCCGAGGCTGTGGATGAGCCCCTGGGCCAGCAGTGCCTCAGAGCTCATTTTTGAGCAGCAGGGTGCTTTAGCTGAGGATTTCCCACCACCATCACAACTCCCATCCTTGCAGGAGCACAAGCAAAGCAGTGACATGAGAGGGAAGAAATTAGCCTGAGGGCTGAACCACCTCTCCATGTGTCACTTTCCTGGGAGACTGGCCTTGTACCCAAGGCATATCCCCTTTCTCTCCACACTGATGGGGGTGGATTGTCTTGGGACTGTCCCCACCCTGCAACCCCTTCTCCAGCCCATCCACCCCATCACCAGCTCTTGCTCTGGCTCATGCATTGAGGGCACGGAGGTGCTCTGGACTTATGAGGTGCAACCAACCATCTGCATCCTTCTGTGATGGCTCGGAAGGCGGCTGGCGGACTAATGTAATATAGCTTGGTCTCAGTTCTTTTAATTACGTCTTTATAGTCTTTTAATTAGCCTGAATCCTACTAATTTAAACCACTCTTGTTTGAAGAGACTTCTGCTGAGCAGCTGTTCTCACTCAGGGTTTTCTCTGGGTTAAGAAGAGGAGCCTGAGATGTTCGCTTCTCCCCTTCAGGCTGTTTTTCTTATTTTGCTGCATCAGCAAAAGGCTGCAGAACAGAAATGGTTCCTCTGAGATAGAGGAACGTGACTTACAAATAATTATTTGTGCCTGGAACCTGTTTACAGCGTTCAGACAAAAAAGCAAACCAAGCCCACAGTGTTTTCCCTTTGTATACCAATACCGCTCTGGTTTTCCTTCAAACAAGACAGAGATTGGAAACGTTGAGGACAAAGTCAGGGCTCATCTGAGATAAGAAAGGTCTTGGAAGCCAGGTTAACTTCCAGGGAAAGAAATCAGAAAGAGGCCTCCGTTAATTGCTATTTTATGCCTGTTGCATGCCAGATTGCTGGCTGCAAACCAGACCTGTGCTGGGTGCTGCACAGTCCCCAGAAAAAAAAAGGGATTCCTTGGTGCACAGCACAAATTAAGACACCATCCCAGAGGTTCACAGGGGACTCACAAGCTTCCTCAGCTCCCTTTCCTAAGAGGGCTTGCACACAGGTCTCCTCTGAGGGGTGGCACCGAATCCCCTTTGTCACTGAGCTCCAGGGAAAAAGAAGGATTTGCAAAAAATGCAGCTTTCGACATCACCATCAGCTGGTGCTTGCAGCTGAGGTGGGAAAGCAGGGCCTGGGACCTCAGGCTGCTCCTTGGCTGCCTGCAGTGCCCGTCACCTTCCCATGGTGAGCTCCCATCAGCTCCACACTCGGGTGTTGTCCAGCTTCAGATTTTAAAAGGAAAAAAGGAAAGAGAGGCTGTGCAACAGCTGTGAGGGATTATCAGTGTGTGTGGTGCTGTCCTGCTCTGCGAGAATAAAGTACGCTTTAAAGTTCAGTTTAGGCACTATTGATTGCTTTTAATTACTTGTGTCCCATCCTAGGCAAGGGCTGCAGCGTGCCAGGAGTAATGCAAACACACCCAGAGGACGATCCCTGCTAAAATAGGCCTGCCATCAAAGTGTGAGGCAAGAGACAGCAAGTGGGAGCCAGCCTGTTTTTCTTCTTTAATAATTCCTCCAAAACATTTGTCTTTTGAAAGCAAATACTGAGGATGGTCCAGGGAATTGAAATCCATCACAGCAAGACAAGCAGACAGCCTTGCTGCTGCTGCAAGTCAGGAGGGAGGTGGGAAGAAAAGGGAGAGCCGAAGGGGAAAAGCGTCACCGTCGTGTGGTTCATTATCATGACTGTTTTGGTTGCTGTCTACGTTTATAATCCAGGCTCCGTGGTACCATAAGAGCTCATTAATTTGGAGTCTGCATTGGTGAGTCAAAAGCAATTAAGAATAATCAAAGAAATGTCATCGCAAAATGCCCTTCATGGATTTCTTTTCAAAGTTACAGTATCACTGTAATTACTTGTGGTATAAATTCATAGTGCTTCTCTAAACAGACTGTGGTCATTCTTGCAGAAAGACGAGCTCTTTGTAGTAGGAGAGCTGGCTCCAAACACCGCCGTGAGTGCTCCGCTGCTTGCTGACAGTGTTTTATGATTAGGAGGTGGTCTAGCAAAGTGCAGATAAGGACCAGGCTGGATTTTGCACATGAGAGAAAGAACTGACCTGAGCAACTCAGTGCCAGCTGTCGTGGAGGTTACAAAGTACAGCTGGACCTAAGTATAGATAAATTTATGAGTAATAAGAGTGCAGCACTGGCTCTTGAACACATCGGTGTGCACACAGACCTGGTGTAGAACATCTCTAAAATTGATATTTGTTAGTTGATAACTCAATAGATGAGACACTCTTTATGCATTATAACTTTCCATAAGAAGCCCCTACCTGTCACCCAAGTGAGGGGGTATTCATCTGCAAAAAATCAGTATCCAGACCCAAATCTGAGGACAGAGGGGAGAGGAGGACCTGAGCAGTCAGTGTTTTGCTGTGGTGATGGGAGAGGCCACTGAATTCCCCTCCCTTAACCTCCCCGTGAGCTGACTGCTGTGTACACAGACCAGATCATAAAGCTGGGGGACAGATAGATAGAAAAGAGTACTCCAAAAACTTCCACTGACCCTCTTTTTCAAAGGATGATTGCTTCTTTGTCTAAGTGTCTGTTCACTTGCCAAAATAGCTGGGAAACCAGATTAATTCATGCTTCAGTATGACCAGTTCCTGTTTGCTGGTGGTGTGATGTTTCTGGGGAGAATATATTTATTTTTTTAGTTTCCACCTACTTTCAGCCAAAACATGATTAAATCTGATTTTCTATTGAGAGAGGGGAAAGAATACACTTCTGATTATGCTAAAGACACCTGAAGCAGTAAGAGATGACTTGTCACCCTGAGAAATATTTGCTCTGTCAGGTGAGCTCCACTGGAGGATGCTGAGCACCAGGTTGAAGGAGGGGTGTTCCCTGGCCTTGTAGTATGGTTGGGAGTAAAGTACAAGCAAACGTGTGACTGTGTGCTCTGTTTTGCTTGTCCATTCAGCAACTTGCCCAATCTAAAAATGCAATATAACCCTTGGTGTCAGATGAAACACAACCTTCTCTGTTCATCCATGATGAGGTTTTGTGGAAGCCAGTGCTACAAGCAGCTTCAACTGATTGCTGCCCACCAAGGCTGGGATTTCCAGTGGGGCCAAGGAGTGTTTGATGCCCATGGAGAACCAGATGTCTGCCTCATGTTGACCTCTTTGCTTGCAAAGGTGTCTCTTTTTCTTGGGTGGGCTGAATTTTGCCAGCTGCTGTCATCAGTCAAGTTTACAGCTTTTGCTGAAGCTTGAGGTGGCCTGGGAGGTGACAACACAAGCACCCTGCCAAGCACCAAGCGGAAAGATTCACACCTCTGTGATGGTGTTGTGTTTTCCTAGGTCTTTTGCTGGTGCATCCTTCAAATTCCTCTTAAAAGTGTGAGTCTGCCTGCAGGAGGGAAATAGGTGCAAAGGGTTTAACTGATCGCCAACCAATAATTGTCCCATAGCGATGGCCAAAAGCCTTAGAGGAGATTCTTCTTATTATTAATAATACTAATCATAGTAATTATTTTCTATATTGTGGAAGTACCTGAGGTGTAAGCTCATCATGCCTCCGTCAGCATCCAATCCAATCTATAAAAACTAGGGATATTGTAATCCCAAAACCAAACCTGAAGCTTCGGTAGGGATTTCCCCAAGTCAACCTGAAAACCAGCTGAGCAAACCTCCTCCCAGTCAGAATAAAAACCCCTTCCTCAGCCAGCTGCTAACTTTTTATTGCCCTTATTTGCATTTCTTTCCCACCACATCAGTCATCCCCAGGGTGCCCAGTGTTTCTTGCTGCAACCTGTAGAGGGAACTGTGCAATACAGCAGACAGTCCAAAATATTCTGGTGTGTCCCCCTCCAAGAAAGGGTGTTCCTCACCCATCCCCTCCATCCTTAAGCAGACCTCACATTTTCCACTCATATCATTTGATCTCAGGTGGGCTGGCACCGAAACGGGCTTCCCATGCAAGGCAAGACGCACACATGCCAGCTGTGGGCATCAACCAGAAGATGCAAAACACCATATAATCCATTTTATTTTTCTCTTTTATTTTTAATGAATAAGAGCTAGATGGAGGAATTTGTCCATTAGTTTGAGTCATGGTTTCTCAGTTTTTGGGGGCTGCCAGTAACAAGTTAAGAAAGGGCTGTTTCAACCCAGGACAGAAGTGTCCAGACTTTCCAGGCCCCCAGCCAAGGGTGTTTGGAGCCCAGTGTTTCTGGAGAGAGCACTAGTCTCAGCGCTACGGCTGCGGTTTGGGTCCTGTTTTATTGTCTCTCATGACACTGAAATAAAATGACTCAGGAGACTGTGGAGCCAGATAGTCCTTCCTTGCCCCATGGCTGAGTTGCAGAGTCAGCACCATGGCAAAGCAAGCCCACTGCCCTCCATCTAGCACAGGGTTCTGGTGCTCCTTGCTAGAGGTGGCAGTTCAACACCACTTAGCAAAAGCCTGGTCAAATAAAAAGTCACCCTGAGCATGCAGATTTGCCTGTCTCTTCTCATCTGCCCAGCAAGGCAAGGGGCCAAGTAGGCTTTCTTAGTCATTGCTAGCTCTGCAGATATTTTCTGATCACACAAGGCGTCAATTCTGTCAAACTTCAGTTCTGCTGATGTGGCGAAGGGCCTGACTCAAAGCTCCTTGAAAGCAGCAGAAAGATCTTGCTGAAGCTGGAAAAGCCAAGGGTTTGGATCTACTTTTGTTCTGACACTTGCGGTATGGAGGGAATGAGACCAAAGCTGGAAGTGACTGATGCTGAGGTCTGCAGATGGTCTCCCCTTGGATTTCTCCCCCAGAGAAGTTCCTGCCTGTCGAGAAAATGCAGATCTTGGAATGGGATGATACATTGTTGTGGATGAATATCCCCAGCCTGCACTTTTCTCCATTCTCCTGGGAAACAAAAAAAAAGATAAAAAGAGATAAAAAAAAAACAAAACCAAAACCAACCAACCAAAACCTAACCAAACAACAACAAAAAAAAAAACATACAAAACCAACCAAACAACAAAAAAACAAACAAGCAATCAGAATCACAGAATGGTTTGGGTTCAAAGGGGCCTTAAAACTCATCCAGTTCCAGTGCCTTGCCTCGAGAAGGAACAGCTTCCACCAGACCAGGTTGCTCCATGCCCTGTCCAGCCTGGCCTTGAACACTGCCAGGGATGGGGCAGCCACAGCTTCTCTGGGCAACCTGTGCCAGGGCCTCACCACCCTCACAGGGAAGAGCTTCTTCTTTATATCTAATCTAAACTTTTAAATTTAATCCATCCATTTTTAATCCACCCCCTCTTGTCCTTTTCTTGCATGCCCTTGCAAACAGCTTGTCTCCAGCTTTCTTATCAGTCCCTTTCAGTACTAGAAGCTGCCCTAAGGTCTCAAGGCTGAACAAGCTCTCTCAGCCTGTCTCCATAGCAGAGGTGCTCCATCCCTCTGAGCATCTTTGTGGCCCCCTCTGGACTCACCCCAACAGGTCCACATCCTCCTTATGTTGGGGTTTGCAGAGGTGGATGCAGTACTCAAGGTGAGGTCTCAAGAGGGTGGAGCAGAGGGGGAGGATCCCCTCCCTCAACTTGCTGGTCAATTAAACCCCCCCAGCCTGTAAATATTTATTTGGTGGCACCTACAAGGTTAAAAAGGAATTGAAATGGTTTTTAAGACCTGCTATTTTTAACATTTCTTGGAGGGCTGCAGCTCAAACACCCTATGTTCCCTCTCTGCCCTACAAGATAAATTCAGAGCTCTTCTCATTTTAAAATTCTTTTTTATTTTCTTTTATAGTCCAGTTGACTTGCAAAGATAGGGAACAAATCTCTTTGCTGAGATTTTAAACTTTACTCATCAGCCCTATCCCTGTCTCTGCAGTGGAGACAGAAACCCACGCTGTGCCAAGACAACACCACTCCGTCTCTCAAGGACCTTCTCCAGATCTTCACCCTATAGTGATAGTTCTTTCACATTTACAGCCATTGGGCCCTCATGATGGTGGGACTTAGTTTGATTCTGTCAACTGAATTGCAGCCAGCCACACTAATAGGAATCTTCATGGGCTGTGGCAATGATTCTTATCCAGACTGTTTTCAGGGCAGAAGCAGCGGTGAAGTGCCAATCTTTCCTCTTGCTCTTTACCTTTCCAAAAGGGAGCAGCATCCCTTGCTGACATTAAAGGCAACTGAACGAAAGGGAACGAATATAGGCCAGACTTTATATAATTATATAGGGAGGAAAACTGGGATGTCTCTTTGTAAAGGCTGGGAATGTTCCACTGGAAAACTAGGTTAGACTGAAAAAAAGAAAGAGTCTCTGTAACCCAGAAATAGCTGGGAGGTTTAAGTATAATTTTCCAGCCCTGTGTTATTATGGTATTAATTCAGGTCTGAGAAATAAATGTAGGTAAAGGTCTCCCAAGGTCAAGAGGAGGAAGAAATCGCACCCACAGCTTTCTTTTCATATAAAAAAAAACCAAACCCTTGTCCTGATTGAAAATCTCCATTCACATGGGGTTGGTTCCCCTCACTGAGGGGGGAGGCGCAATATTTGTGTTTAATTGGTTGATAGATAACAAATTCAGAAATAAGGCAATTTTTCGAGTTGCCTGGAGCACATCCTTTCACCTGGAAGATGAGTTTTGAGAGCAAGCAAAGCCTGAAGGGGCCTCATGTGCCCTGGGACCTGAGATGGAGGCAGTGCTTCTGCAAGCAGAGAGCTGAGAGGTGGGACTCGTGAGTGCTGCACAGCCAGCAAGGAGCTGTGATTTCAGCTTGCAACCCTGCAGCCTTCCCTTAGGCAGTGAGTGATGGCACAGCTAAGGCCAAGCCAACTGCCTCAGAAAGCCCAGAGCAAGTTCACTTCAATGTTTATTGCTCTTTGAATTCATATTTCTTTTTTATTTGAATGAGGCTAATGAAGATAGCTCCCTTCATGGACCACCATCATGAAAGGTGATGCACAAGAAGAAGGTGCCTGCCTAAGAAGAAACAACCTCAAAACCACTGTAACACCTCATCAGTCCACAAAACCCTGCTTCTTGCTGAAAGCGAAGTGACCAGAGACACTGATATCTTTTCCCTGTCATGGGAGGAGGTTGCTGCTAAGAGACATCAGCAATGTAAGGAAGGAGGAGAAAGTCAGTGCAACTGTCTTTCTGGGAAGATGAGATATTTCCCTTCCCCATCTGAAATGTACATATTTAACCAAGTTCTAGGATATTGTGCAAAATAAAATGGGCTGGTTTTGCTTACATCAGAGCCAAGAACCCAAATCCTTGTTGCTTTGGCATTTTCTAAGCCTCCTTTTCATGTGAGGTCCCAAACAGAGGGTATATCTGCTGGAAGGATTACCAGCAACTGGTCTTGTTTCAAATGAATGTCCACTTACTTCCCCAGGGCAGTGGTTGGATATCTGGTAGCAGTTTCATCATAAGGCCACCCTGAAACCCAAAAACTGATGTCCAGACCTGATACAATGAGGAAAATCTGTGGCTCTAAAGCCAGAGGTCAGAGCAGTAAAGTGCAGCGCTAGAAATGGCTGAAACAGATTGAAGAAATTGTGGGTTTTGGCCAGTTTGATCTGCACTTTCTTCTTTCTTAAATGTCAGGCTTTCTCTGAGACTTGAATTGTTTTTAACTCGGTTTCCTTAGGACATGGAACCTATGCAATCATTAGCCCTCCAAGTGGTGGACAGAGTGGCTGGGATGAAGATATTCATGAGGATTTGGGAGACACGCAAGGGCAGGAGGGTGGGCACTGGTGTTACAGCTCAGCTATGATGTGCAAAGCCAGAGGAAAGCAGCCTCCAGCAGTCATGCACAGGACCACTTAGGTCTTAATTGCTTTTCTTCTTGGACTCATTCGTCTGAGTGTGGTTTCAGCAGCACTGCCAAGTCCACTGATGTGCCCAGCCAAGGCTGCAGGCTTAAAAAGGCTAAATAGCACTTCTCACTTGTGATCGCCCCTGGAAGCCAAAACACTGTCCCTTCTGGTTTTTATCCCCAAAGAGATGGCAGGTTGTAACTCTTTTCTTCCACTGTGTTTTTCTGAGATGGATTCAAATCCTATCCCTGTAGATTTTTTTGACTAAGAGAGCTCAAGCCTTGCTCATTATGACTGTTCATCTTTAAATGCATCAAGATGAAATCTCTTTGAGAAACCTGAGCAAGGCTAGGGCTAGATACGGAGTGGGTAAGAAGCTAAATTCTTAGGCACCAACAAAATCTCAGTTTTTGAAGAAAAGCCTCTAAAACTCCAAAACTCACAGGAAGATTTTTACTCTACCATTTACACTGTAGGTCTTTAAAGGCCAAAAGTGATTTAAAGGCCAAACAAGATTTGCCCTTGCTGGTGCAGAATGCATTGGATGGCATGATGTGAGATGCAAAAAGAAATGAAGTCAGAAATACCAGCAAGGTCAGCTGTCACTGTGGAAACCACAGGCAAATATCACCAGTCTTGGAGAATTCCTCATGTTTTTCTCTCCTGTATCCTCCCATGATGGGACAAGAGACAGGGACAGTGTAAAGCGAACAGCTTTGCTTGAGTTGGAAGGAGGTGAGCATCTTAGCTTAAGCTAACATAGAAGACCTTGAAGTCATGGCTATTTTATCATCTGGGAGCAATACAGCTGCAACCTCAGGCCAGCAGCTGTGCACTTGTGAGTTTTGGACCCCAAAGAATATGGGAGATGAAAGTTGCCTTTGATCTTATTGAGCTGGGTTTTTATTGCAAAGCCCCTCCGCTTATAATTTACTGCAATTGTAGGCTGGGGAAGGATGGGAACTGGGGGAAGTGCACCAACACAGCTCATGGGAGGGACTGGTCATTTTGAAAGCTGTGTCTTAAGAACAATATGACTGTCTGCTAGGTCAGACAGGGAAGAAATTACTATTCTCCAGCTCCCCACCTTCCACCCACCCCCCACAAATATATCTATGTCTGAAATTGCTCAGTATCAGCGACCCGTCCAGAAACCCTTCCTTATCTCTAGACTAATCATGCCTGGATGAGGCCAAACTGCAGCTTGCTTCATCTCACAAAGGACTAAACAAACATTCTGGCTCCCGGTGATGCAACTCCAAGTTGATTTTTCCAGTTACTCAACTTCTCTCTCCCTACGTATAATGTGCTGAACTTTGAAATAAATGCCTCTCTCAGCGATTTCAGCAATTTATGTCAAGAAAATCTGGATGCATCAAAGTGAGACATAATGTTTTCTGACACAGCACAGGAATAAAGCTGCAGCAGTACATGTAGCTCCTGAGCCTTCGTCTCAGCTCTGCCACTGACAAGGACTATGGCCAAGGGCAAGGTAGTTGAACTGCCTGTTCCTCAGTTTCCCCACTGCTAAAAAAGGGATTGTGGCATTTATCCCAAGCAAAGGAAGTGGGACAATCTGTTATACCTGTAACACCAATGGAAACTGTGAAGGAAAGGAAATACAGACTCTGCTGTCTCTGCAGAGAGGCTGTTTTATTCTCAATTTGTGCTAAAAAATGCAGCATGTCAAGAGGTGTTCCTGATTATTCATAAGAATCAACAACGTACACTGAATTCAAAGAGCCTTTTCCATACGCTATTTCTGTTCTCTTGGCTGTTTCCCAACATGGGTCATTACCTACTGCCTCATACAATTCCCCTCTGCTTCTTTCTGATACAGCTTCCCTGTTCCCCAAAACACCTGTACAAGAGTTGCAAGCTTAGAGGGCTCAAACCCCGGAGAGACCGAGTGCCCCTGTGGGAGCTGAGGGCATTCGGATATTCATGAGAACAGCTTCCAGCTTAAGGAATCAGACCCAATGCTCCTATTTTTATGCAAACAGCCTTGCTAATGAGAGACAACTCTCCCTCCAGACCCCTTGATGAGAATCCCAGAAGCCTACAGGGTCTGAAATCCAGAGCATACTTGTGATTTATCTAAAAGAGAGGGAAATGCAGGAAATTAAGTGCCTTTTTCACCCCATGAAGGCTAAGGTTGATGAGCAGATCTTTCAGGATAGTATAACCTGCCCATGGCTTGCTTTACAGCAGGACACAAAATGGCCATGAGATTCCCAATGTTAAAGGTGACGGGTTTGTCTCACTGATGCTCCCCATCCTGGGGCCACATCAAGAACTGGGGGGCTGCCCACTGAGTATTACCTTGGAGTGGCTAGAGACCTGCCACCAGCCCTGGCCTTGGGAGCTGCCACCACCAGGAGACTGAGTCTCTTCAAGAGAGGAAGTTTCAGCCTGAATTTAAGACACCCCAGTTGGAAAACCCAGACTTTGATGAGGTCCAGGTAGAGGAACGCATTCTTTTTGCGCTTTTCCACAGCACTTCATAAAGCCTTCTTTAAGGTAACCTGCCTTTTAACCCTTTTGTCTTCACAACAATCTTATGGCATAGGGACATGTTATTTCTTTTCTGATTGATGGAAGCATATAAGAGCTAAATAAATATCTTCATTGCATTCACACAGATGGTCTGTGGCAGGACAGAGACCTCACACAGCTCTCACCAATTCTTTGGTTACCACCCAGTGGAGTAAAATGTTGTTCTGTAAGGCTAAATAGAGTGACTTCTGGCTTTCCATGCACTCTGTCACGTTATTTGGGTAATGCCTTCCATGTGGGTGAGGCCACTTTTTATCCTTGGCCCAAGGCAAGGTTCCTGTGGTGTCCTCCAGCCCAGTGTTTTTTGCTTTCCCCTTTCATTTCAGAGCCACAAGGAAAATGTTCTACATGTATGTTTGCTCCCCAGGTCCAGCTTCAACTGAGACACCTCTTCTGCATACTGCAGGGAGAGCAGCGCTCGTGCCTTTGGCTTCTGGAGCTCAGCTGCAAGTTGGAGGCACTGTTCGGAGCTGAAATACCTCAACTGATCCTAACTGGCACTTCCACAGCCTCATCCAGCATCTGCAGATGCATGGATATGATCCCTCACAAGCTCTGTCCCGGCTTCTCTAAAAGGCCTTTTCTCCTCTGCCTGCTCCTGTAACCATCAAAGGAAGTTTTGAGCCTTAGTCCTAACTCAGAGAAGCATTTTGCTGCACCGAGCATGAAGGCAATACTTAAAATGAAAGGCTTAGTGAGAGGTGCAATAGAAGAGGAAGGCTTGGGCAGGCTTGTTCTTTCCTTCTGCTTTTCCTGGCTGCTCTCAGGTTTTAACTGGATTTTGTCCATCTCTGGACCAAAGTTTTCTCTTTCTCCTCCTCTTCTGAATTTACCTTAAGTAAATAGATACGTATATGGTGTGTGTTAAAGCTAAGACTATAGAGCAGTATGTGTGGCATGAAGCTTCTTGCTACCTATGTTAGTATACTTATAATAAATATGCATTATCTATATATATATAAATGAAAGTGTATATATACGTGAAGTGTATGCACACCTGAGCAACTGTGCAGGTACTGTGCAGCAGGAGGTGGGCAAGCACCAAAACCCAGGCTCCTCTCCTCCTCAGGGGTTGAGGTGACATGGCCAGTGATCACCATGTGGATCTCAGCTTCTCTTGGATCAACAGAGAGGGATGGAGAGATATCTTGGGCTGGTGGTTTATCCACCTTTTGGCATGAGGGGAATGCCCCTATAGCTGTATGGGACACTACTGCGCCTGGCTGGGATATCACCTGGGCTGTTGTTAGCAGAACACGCCAGGAAAAACATCAACAATCAAAACCTCTCCCCTTCCTAAAAATTTCTTTAGTAATGAACTCTGGAGCCAGATAGGATTTAAAATCGCACTGAGGCTTCCTGGTGGATGCCAGGAATAATATCCACTGGTTTCAAGGTCTGCTGACAAGTCACCCCAGGGTTAGCATCCTCCCAGAATGTCTTCTGACCCCAGAGTTAGAGTGATTTATCCCTCGGGGATAACCAAAGGGAATTTGGTGAGGATTTTTGTTCCTGAGGGCACTCTGTGGGTATTGCCCTGGAGCCAGCTGATAGGGCTGCTTCTCCTGCTTGTGATGGCTTTCTACTACTGCCCAAAGCCTGTCTTGCAGTCAGGGTGCAAACTGCAGCCTGCAGCATGCAAACAACCCTGTGTGCTCTCATGGGGCCAGGCAAAGTCTGTTCATGGGGAGTCCTGACTGCAGGTGACTTCCCAACACAGGCTGGCCTTATCAGAAGCTGTTTGATGTTAGAGCTGCTGGGGATTAAGTGAAGCACTGCCCTAGCCTGCTGTTGGCACTGCCCCTGTGTTAGAACATCTGGGATACCTGGTATATTCTCTGTGATAGGGTGCATGAGTGACAGAACAGAGCTGTGGGTCACCTAGGGAAGGATCAAAATGCAAGGGAAGGAAGGAGGGGATTTGGGATGCAGCACATATGTGGGTTTGGATAACTCCTTTCTTCTTCCCCTTGCAGGAAAGGAGTCCTGTCCCTGTTCACCAGCCTGCAGGAGTGTTATATGCCCTCATCCTATAGGTAAGCCTGAGTATAGCCAAATTAATATGAAGTTACAACATATATTCAGTCTCTGTGTAAATGGTTTCAGGCAGGCAGGGGCTTCTGCATCTCTCCTGATTGTGGTTCAGAGGTGGTGAGGGACCAGGCACATGTCCAGATCTGTCATGGGGAGTGTGTGAAGTGCTGCCATAAGCCAGCAGGAGATGAGCAGAGCATCTACATGGCCCCTGCCCAGCAGCCTGACCCCTGTGTGATGGGTTTCACTGCCCTGCTACCTTGACCTGCAGGAAGGAAGTCTTCACAGCTGTCTGGAACATTAATGAATGTGGTGAAGCCCAGTGGGAACACACGGACTGAAGCCCACTGGAAAGGGCTTTGGAGTGACTTCAGGAGGCTTGGATGAGGCCTTGGGGAGAAGTTGCTTGTCTGAGATCTGAGGAATCGTGTCAGTGCAAGGAGCAGTCAGGCATTGCTGCTTGCTTGGTTAACTGTGGCTAATGAGGGTTTCTAGAGCACTAGGACACCCAATGGGATGCATCCTTAGCCTGTTTAGCCTTGTCAAGCTTTCCAGGCTCAAGCTGCTCCTCCTCCACTGAGTTTCAGACTTTTCACAAGTTAAAACAACCCCTGAGTAACTATACTTCTCTCTTCTCCTCCCCAGCACTGGTTTCAAGCTTTCCAAACCCCACAGTATAAAATAATACAGATAGGGATAGTCTTCAGAGGCAAAGTGCAGCTGTAGACCTGAAGTGACCCACAACTGTGAGTACTCAGGTGAACCCCATCCAAAACAGAAAGGGTCTGCCTGGAAGGAGAAAACAGGACCTGTATCAGCAATCCAGAGTAGGAATTTCTGCATAGGTCAAGAGGAGCTGGCTGTTTCATTTTTACTTCTTCATCTGTCAGTAACATTTACTTGGCAGGACTGTTAATGAAGAATCTGAATTGTTTTAGAAAGAGTTGGAATGAAATGGTGATTTCCCCCAAAATCCTCCCACCACAGCTGCAGAGAAAGCGCCTGATCCCCTGAGTCAGATGTGAGTTGTCACCACAGTGTCCTCCTGATGCAGATGTCACTATCTTGTAGTGCGCACTCTGAGCTGCCTACTCTGCAGGGAGCAGACAGCCCCATCCCATGGCCAGGGGAACACAAGAGAGAACTGGAGGACAAGAGCACAAGTTCATTTGGCTCTCTCCTAACTCAGGTATCACATCAGTATCATGCTCTAGGGTTTGTTCAGTTCTTAAAAACTGGAGCTCTGTCCATTTTAAATGCGAGAAGGGAAACTCTGGGGGGCAAGTGTGCAATGTAGTTCTCATTACACACAGGCACATCCACACAGCCTGCCTAATGCTTTCAGAGATGTGGAGGAAGGGAAAGCCTTCTCGTGGTGCAACTGAAACTGTTGCAATAGCTTTTGTAATTTGGAAGAACCTCTTGAGTTTCTAATTCAATTTTTGCCTTTAATTTCCCCTCTTACACACAGGGAGCTCCCCTGGAACTGCTCTAACCCCATCCCAGCTTCCTTTTGGTGTTTTTTAGCATCGTAGTTACAGAAAGCTTTTAAATTCCACCTGCCTGGTGGTGGATAGAGCAGTACTGAGCCCTTGGTATGACTCGTCCTGGCATTTCTGGCACAACCACTTGACAGAGGAAATGAGCAGAGACACAAATACTTCCCATCTGAGCTTTCTCTGGAGCCCAAATGACTGTCCCTTGTTCCTTCTCTATCTGTGCTGCTTAGATTGAATGAATTAAAGCAGTAAAGCCAGCTAAAGGGATTGCTTTGATTCCGTTTTCTGAACCCAGACTATTGCACATTGCTCCTTGCACAGCCTCAGCCTGGCTTCACCACCATCTGGGGCAGACACTTTGGGCTCTGTTCCTCTGAACTGGCATGCAGTTTACATGCAAAGAAGCAGCCTAATGGCTTTATGGACTCTAGCTATACATATTGCATAGCTAATAGACTTTTCTGGGACACACAATCAAAATTGTGATGCCCTGTAGCAGTCGGAGGTACTCAGCACACAGCTGCTCTAGACCAGAACCCCGAGCAGAAAGCTCAGCAAGGAAGGGGGGCATTTCAGGAGGAGCATTTCAGCTTCCCTTCAGCTTCCTCTCTGTAGAAAGTGGATCTGGTTCATCTGCGGCACCCCAGACACATGTGTTGGCCACTTTACAGCAGCCAGGGAGATTAAATCCAGCTCTTCCTGTGCTAGAAGCGCAGGCCCCTTATTATCCAAATGAAACCTGACTTCCTTAAGCAGACGCACTGCCGGGCTTGTGACACGCGGATGAGCCATCTGGAGTTTATCCAGGTCATGGATGGGTTTTGCACACACAAATACAGTGGCTGCAAGTCACTGAAATCTTTCCACCATCTGATTTCCACAGTCACCTGCTCTTTTCCCTTGACTTCAGCACTCCCATAGGACTCCTGTGAGTCCTGCTACCCACAAACCTTACATGATGACTTGTTGTCCAAACCAAAACAAGACAGTGGAGTTGAAGCAGTGACATCTGATTAGACCCAACAGTATTAATCAGCCTGAGTGCAGCAGCATGTTCAGCAAGGCTACTGCTGCTGCTTCTTTTTATGAAGTTGTTTGGGTGAGATGTTTCTCTGATTGCCTTTCTAATGTCAGTGCATGTGTTTTGAAACCGCAACAGTTTTGTTCCTGAGAACAGATGGTGACTGAGGGCTCTTTCAAGGCAGTTGCAAGAGGAACCTGACTAGGGTCTTAACTGCTGGGTCAGAGTCTCCCACCTTCAGGGACTGTCTCCTTTTCGCCATCGGGAGGTGAAAAAGACCCAGCTCTGCTGCAAAATAAAGGTAAAATAAAGGCCTGCTTTGAAAAGCTCCCACTGGTGTCAAGGAAAACTGCATGGCTGGAGATTAAAGGGCAAACCCTGGGCATGGGAAGTACTGGGTTTGCCAGGATCCCAAGGAGCACACAAGGGCACCACAAATGCACCTCATGCACAAAAACACACTCTCCTCCTACTCAGAACTTCAGGCCAATGTCAGATCACTCTTGCTGGGGCTTTTATTAGCCTGGCAGCAAATCCTGCTTGGCTATAGAGCAAGCTCCTAGGCCATGATATTCACATGCCAAAGCCCTGAGCTATGATGCAGACTGCAAGGATGGCCCTGCTCCCTGCTGGGAAGGGGAAGAGGAGTAGGGCTTTGGGGTAGCAAAGGCTACCCCATGTGGAGCTCTCTGCTTGAATCCTATCTGAAGAGTGACAATTGCACCTCGTGGGATGTGAGAGCAGAAGGAAAGTCCCTCGGACAGGAGGAACCAGCCCAGCACAGCCCACAGCACCAGATCACACTGAGAGCGTGACTGATGGCTGTCCCTTGCCTCCTCACCACCCTGTCCTCCCATGTTCCAGTGCCACAGTGCCTCTCTGCTTTGATACGTCCACCTTGCTGTGAACATCTCCATAAGGAGTCCAGCATCCCAGTAAACAACAATGGCTGTGGAATGAGAAAGGTTCCTGCAGAAAGTGATTTACAGCCTTGAGCTCAGCCTCCTGTGGAAGGGTTTCTTGCCTTGCTTGAGCTACAGGGAGAGTCAATGCATGTAATCAAGTCATGATTACAGCTTATTCCCTCAGTTAAGTGCTCATATTACATGGTTAAATCAGGATCCATGGCCTGTAAAGCATATTTTAAGTCAGCTCCTAAAGCTTGCATTGGGGGGAGGAAGAAGTCAAGAGCAGACCAGTAGCAACAACCTGCATATTTGCCCCCATGCACAAAGACATCTCTTCCATGAAGCTTCTTTCTCTTAAAGAAGTTTCAGCAAAGCAAAACTTCATCTCAGACAGCCCTGGGGAGACCAGGAAGTTCTGCAAATACAATATGTTGGTATTAACAACCATGTTCATCAATAACAGGTAATGTGACCTGACAGGTATTGATTTGTCAGGGCAGTGTCACATTTGCTCAGTATGTAGGTCACTCAGGCACAGACACTTCAAATAAATGTGCAGCATGTCTCGACTGAGCCTTGGGTACAGGACATCCCTTCTGAAACAACACAGGTCACTCCTCCTGCCTCCCCAGTTCCCTTTCGTCTGAGACAAGAGATCACTTTCATTAGTGTCGAGTGCTAATGATATTTCCATTGACATGTCGGGTAGGGGAGTCTTGCATTTTTCAAAGAGCAAGCACAATGCTATGTACCTGTTTTTTTTCCCCCATCTCAATGTCTTCCTCTCCCCTCTTGCCCAAAGATATTTATCATTTATTGTGGTTGCGGGGAAAATTGAAAATGAACTGGAGGAGGAGAGGGACTGCATCAACTGAGGTGAGTGGGCTTGGAGAGGGCAGACCCACACTGGGGAAGGTACAGGGTGGGAATGGCTTAAAGGCAAGAGAGTTGAGGGATGTCAATTTTGGGGTGAGAAAGCTGAGAAGGGAGAGTAGTGGGACAGGACTCTGTGGGGTGTGGGTGCCTTGTTAGGATGTCATTTGGGAGCAAGGCTATGTATCTCCCCCATCATCCCTCCCTTCATCCATTCTTCCATGCCTCCATCTCTCCACATGCACTCAGAAGAATAGTATCCCCCTGTCCCATAAGCAGCAATGAGGCATCCATTTTCCACTATTTTTAACCTCCAACAATAGTGTGGTACTACACACATCCCACACTGTGGTTTCACTATTGTGTGAAGGGTCTCCCTGTGCACCTACTCCACTACTGGAGGGAACAAGCTGTTGGTTTGGGATTGCTATTAAATCACCTTGCTGTGTCATTTTCCCTTCTTTTTTCACTCCTTTCTCTTCAACCACAGGCACCTTCAAGCCGGCTTGTGAGGGGAAGAGGAACTCATGCTGACATTTTTTTCTTTCTCTTGTGATTCCTCCAATGATTAATAGCAAATGTGGGACTCATGCACTTCCCACTTAGGAAAAACCAAAATAAGACTAGGGGGAAATTCTCTGGGTTACATCTTGCAAAGTTTAAACCAGATCATCCTATAAATGAGGAGTCCTGGACCTGTCTCCTGACTAAAGAAAAACAGACATTTCCCTCTATTTGAAGAGGCTGTCAGAAAGCAGCTATGCTTCATGCAGCAATAGCAATAAGAAAAACACTGATTTTATTCTGGTGGTCTTAGGGGCAGCCAGAAAACATGATGACTCTTTTCATTACAAGTTTTGCAAAGAAATGTAGTGGTTTAAGGTTTGCGTTTCCACCAAGGGACAGGAGGGGAAGATGGTGGAAATTAGTCATTTGAAATATTTCAGATTGCTCAGGCATTGTCTAACTCATATCTAACCTTCCCGAAGCACCACACACACATGGAAAGGAGAGGGAAATCCAGCCCAGGCTGCTACACAGAGAAGCCTTGTGTTTCGCAGACTGGTTTCATGAAGTTTTCTGCTCAGGTCCTCCAGGGTGTGAGCTGCAGGGTTGGAAATGGGCACTGCTGTAGTTGTTGGGCTCTGGAACCAGCATAAATTGTCATTTAGGGCTTAGTAGCATCAGATCATACTCTGAATACTGGTTGCTTATGTTATGCCTGATCCAAGCCTAGGGTCAAAACATAGAACCCAGGAGATCAAAAAGTCCTAACTTCTCCTGACATTTACTCACTTTAAGCAGTGCAGATGACAGTTTCTATCAACTTTCCTTAAGGTGTTTTATGGTATCATCATAAGGTTGAAGGAAAGACCTGTTATGGTTGTGATTTGGATCGTGGACAGTTGTGGATTGTCGATTGTGGACAGCTCATTACGATCCTCATTAAACTCGATGCTGGATGATGATACTAATATGAGCAATTAACAACATTACTGATATTTGGCAATTAAAAAATGAGTCATTGCTCCTCTCTGACTTCAGGGTTGCTTTAAAGATTAGAAAACTTGTATCTTAAGGCTTTCAAGCTTTTGTCCTCAAATGCAAAGGCTAGAAATATTATTTTGTAAAAAAACTAAAGGATCTGGGCAATGGAATAAAGCCCAAGAGCTGGCAGCTGGGAGCCTTGAATCCTACCACGGAAAAGATCAAAACACTGGATTCCCGTAATACAGTCTTGATCACAGGATGCTCTGGTGGTTTATTTTGTCTTGCGGGCTGTTTGTTGAACGGAGGAGAGTTTCTCATGGACGTGTCCCAGCAGTCTGTGTGTGTGCATGGTGCGTGTTTGAGAAGCAGCTCAGCATTTTTATCCGCTGTTTGGGTTGTTTAAAAACAAAGGAAAACCAGCAGCGTCATGTAAGGCTCAGAAGCAAATGGTAAAATTAAAAAGCAAAGACTTGTTTTGGGTTAAGGCTGCGGGACTGAGCTGGAATCTGTTACACATGCTGCTCTAGTCTTCACTTTTTGTAATTCTGGAGGGGATCAGAGAGCAAAGCTGTTGACTTTGCTAAGTGCTTGCAGGTCAGGTTGTGGGGAAAAATCCCTTCCATGCTCCAGCTTTCTTATGCCAAGGAAAAAGAGCAACATCCCACGCTGCACGGGGAGGTTGGAGGGGGGTGGAATTCTCCACTGTGACCTGTGGGAGAGGATGATGCCATCCAAGGAATCTCTCAGCATGGAGATGGGCTGCAGGGTGGAAATTGTGGGTGTTGAGTAAACCCTGCCTGGTACCTCAGCCTTGGCTCCAGGCAAAGCTGCCAAGCCAAGTAACCATTGCAGAACATGCTGAGGGATAAGGTTAGGGGCAACATGAAGTAGCATTTCGGAAGTGTGCACAGCCTTGCAAAGCCACTGCCCCTCTGCCTGGCACAACCTACATCACCCCTCAGGGCTTCCAGCCTCAAACCCCAAAATGCGCAGCACACTGAAAGCAGAAAATAAAGCAGGAAGAGGGAGACTTCCCTTATTACCAAGGATAAAGGATGCTGGCAATGACAGAGGGGAGATAGAAAGGAAAAGTAGGAGGAAGGGAGCGAAGGAGGGAGGGGGAGAAGGTAAAAGGAATGGATGGATGGATGGATGGATGGATGGATGGATGGATGGATGGATGGATGGATGGATGCATGGATGGATGGATGGGTGGATGGATGAGTAGAGTAGATGCAAGAGATACATCCTTTGGATTGAACTGACTTTTGACCCACATAATGTATGATCAGGTTCCCAGTTAAAATAGGCTGTACTTTTTCTGACCTTTTCTGTGGTATGGCTTTGATACCATCCTGATCCTCCTGATTAAAACACACACACACACACACACATATATATATATATATATATATATATATATATATAAATAAAACCAACTATATTTGGGGAAATGGTTTCTGTGAGGCTGTATTTTGTCAGGAATGCCATAACAGGGTCTGATAGTCAGCCATTCAGGCTTGCATTTGGAAGTGCCTGAGGATTAGAGCAAGCCTTAGCATTTCCTTTGGTGAACTCCTGGTTCTGTGCTCTGCATAAGCATCATGTGGCAGAGAGACTCACTGTCCCTTATATAAAGGAAAATTGTGCTAACTGAGATTTTATAAGGAAAGTAAGGGGACAAGACAGTTTTTATTCTTACTGTTGTTCTTCAATTTGTTGTAAGAGCTTCTGCAAGCATCAGGGTCTCCCGGTGCTTTGTATTTCACAAAAATACATTGAAGGAAGGGTTCCGGCCTTACGTGACCTACTGGAACTGGGAGCCAGAGCCAGGATTAGGACTGCGGTTCTCAGCTCCCAGTCCTGGATTTTCCTTATTAAATGACACCTTATCATTACAATAATGAGATCATCCTTGTAATTTAATTACATTCTCCTTGTTGCTACAAATCCACCGTGTAGCAATCCAAGCAGTTACTTTCTAAGGTTAGCAGGAACATGGAGATATGCTTCCTGCCTTTATATGAAGGCGCATATCACTTACATCTGGCCTGACATCAGCTTTTTCCTACTGCAGCCCTGTAAAAGCTGGATTCACATGCATGCCCATGCCCTATTAGCAGCGAGATTGCTAATAGTTACCTCCTCATTCAGAGATTCAGATGAGGGCTTAATTTTGTAAACCTCAAGGGCTGCTCACACCACGAAAGCGAAGCATCTACAGGATTGAGGCTTCTGGGGCTACATACCATTTGCTTGTTGTGGCTCTTTAGGGTGCCAGCCAGGAGGATGTTGCCCTCCTGAGGGGATTCAGACACGCCAAGATCTGACTATCTGCCCACCTCTCTTTGGCTTTGTGCAAGAGACGCTCTTGCCTCTGTCTTATTAAATCACAGACCCTGAGGGTGAGGAGATTGTACCTCCAGGAAGACCTGTTATTTCTGGTGCTGGTACTGCTGTGGCAAAGTCTGATCAGCTTTTTACTACCTATCATTAGCTCCTGACACACAAGGGAAAACAAGAGCTGCAGGAAGAGCATTCATTATCAGAAATCTAGATGGGCTTTTTTGCAGGGCTGCACAACTTCATCTGGGCATAAGTGTGGTGGCAACAGCACCACAGGAGGACCACATGTTAACTGCCACCACTGAAGTTATCCCATGGCATGAAGAACACTGGAGAAGAAAAGCCTGGGATGACTTCTTGAGTGGTGGTTTCAGGCTGTTTCCAGATTCGCTTGCATTTCCCCAGCTCTGCCAGGGACAACTGGGGTTGCATTTCTGGCAGCCTCTCCAGCCCCAGGTGAGACTGGAGATCGTTGAATTCCTGGATATGAGGGAAAGGTAGGCTGTGTGAGTTGCAGCACGGCTCATGTGTGGAGTCCTGCCTGCATCAGCTCTTGCCAGACCTGGCTACTAGCACTTTTCAGTATGGCTCCTGTCTGTCTTGGCACTGGCTCTTTGGAGATGTTGGTATTCCCATATAGGCAGCCCAGGTATGAGGAATTGATGTGATTTAGCCATTGTCATGTTGAAGATTTTGGCCAAGGAAGATTTTAATCCCAGGTAGGGAAGATATACAAATTTATGTCTTCACCACCCAAACATTCCTTTATAGGTTCTTTCCTTCTTATATTTCAGGAAATGATGTCCCACATCTATTTTACATTCCTCTTCAAGATGTCTTTAGTTATGGTGCCCATGAGAAACAAGTGAGCAAAGATACATCCTTGTTCTGGGTGTTAATATTTCATCTCTTTTGCTGTGTCAGACTGGGCTCTGGTGTTTGCTAAGCCTGAGCAGATGCTCAAACTTCTGTCTCCCCCCAGCATTTCAGGACTTCATTACAACCGTTTTCCGTGCCATCAGAAAAGAGCCAGTAACTCCGCAGGGCAGGGCTGTGCACCTTGTCAGACTGGAAGGGTCTAGCATACTTTCCAGTACTCAAATAATTAGCTATTAAGTCATTAATTAATAGTTCACCTGGATTTCCACTGGCACATGAAACACTTTGCAATGGCTAGGATCAGTGAAGGAACCTCTCATATCTAAGTTTAGAGTAACAATGCTAGAAGAAGAAAAAACGTCAGAGGCAATCCCTCCTATATCCCTGAGAGATGCAGAGACTTCCTTTCTGACAGACAGATGCTGTCTTTCCTTCAGACATCTGGAGAAGGGTGCTTTGATGCTGATGTTCTTGGCTTGCTCTGGCTAGATAAGAAACCACTGCTATCTGAGAAAGTGACTTTGCCATGTCTATCCTCCCAGCAGTAACTGGTGTTGGAAGAAATCATGCACTGGGAAAAAAAAAGGCCACTCAGTAACTGCATAGGGAAGAATGGCAGAACCCAAAGACAAAATATTTCTGCCTGGAGCTGAATCCACGTCTTGTGCCACATGGGCAGTAAGGTTCTTTGGGGGATTGCTGGGTCAGCCTCCTGACCTGGGAGACAGTGACAAAATGATAAACAGTGATTAAAGTAAACCAGGGGTTCTTTCCTCCTCATGGAGAAAGAAAACAAATAAAACCCATGATACAGTATTTTGTTTGAACCAACACCAACCCCCATTTCCCAGAACAGGGAAAAGGGGACAGCAAGTTTAACACACAAGCAAGCTCAAAGTCTGCCTTCCACTCAAGTGGCGAAGCGCTTGGTTTGTGTGCAAAAATCCCTGTCTTGATTATCTCCCACTAGCAATCAAAGACAAAAAGTTTGGTGGAAAAATTCCAGCCAGTTCATGCATCAGTTCACAGCCCCAAGTTTAGCTATCCTGGTAGAACAAATAAGCCCATCAGACACCCTGATCCTAAGATACTACTGCCATATACTGCCTCAGACAGACAGGTTGACTCGAAGTCCAGAGTTTAAAATGTGTTTGGTTTCAGTGCAGTAAAAACAAAAAGCAAGCAAGAAACCTGAAGCACTACCACAGCCGTTAGCCCATAGTGCTGCTGCAATGAATATCATATTTGTGTGCCTGAATGTAACTGAACTCCTCGGGGTGCTATTTTATGTACCTGTAAAGCAGCGTCTACATGTGCAGCACTCTGTAAATAAATAATGCACAGTAATAACGGCTAATAAAATATGTTGGATGGTGGGGCAATTTAGCTGTTCAGCTGGATTGCTGCTGACAATTCAGGGATCTGATTTATGACTTTGAGGTCATTCTGGGAAGTATTATACCATAGTTTTGTCATCCTGTTGCCATGCTTTTCTGATTATTTGTGTATTTTTTTTCTGTTGAGCAAAGCAAGCGCTATTCCATTATACTACAGACTTGAAGTCAGAAGAGAGCATCATGGTCTTCTCCTTTGTGCTCCCATAATTTCTTGCCAAACTAGTGGTTTTCCATTTGTGATCTGTGAGTAACGGTAGGTATAAAGGCTATTTCAGAAGGGTCTGTAAAGGTGACTAAGAACAATAAAGGGAATCTTTTTTTTCAGAGGTCTCCAAAGCTGCTGGCTTAGGTAACATCTCAGAAAATATTGAAACCTATTTTGATGATGTCAAGGAGCAGGGCCCTCTTTGTGTTCATTGCCACCATCTGTTTGCGCCTTGCTTTCCATTTGTATCCCTCTCTGCCTCTCCAGGCCTCTGTATTTCATTTTAGCTTTGTGTGTTCAACAGGAGAACACTGTGCTGTGAGAGAGGTGCTGCTCCAGTGTGGCAGTTTGCAGTCTATGGCCCTGGGGAGCTTCTCAGGACAGTGATTACCCCTGAGACTTTCATGTAAGAGGCTGGGAAAAACGCAGCAGCTGCCAACAGGCCAGAATTTGGCACTGCGGGGACTTTAAAGCACAGGGGCTACAAGTCAAGAAAGGTGGAAAATGTCTGTCTTTGATAAACAAGGGATCTGAGTTTCTGCAGAGACACACTGTGGCAGATCCAGCAGTACTCAGCTCATTTTTTTCCGCACTCTTCATAGCTTTGCAAAATTCATTTAAAAGTCCGGGTACCACAGCTGGGTGTATTACTTCAGTTACACCTCACTAGTGCTGCCTACAGAGGTAGTAGGACCTTGACTCCTCCCACTGACCGGGTCCTCCTCTTGTACACTGACAGATCACACAAGCTTTCCTAACCACAGCATCCCACCATGATCTCATGCCCTGTGGATAAGAACCAGGACATCATGAGTTTTCATGAAGATGCTGACTTGTGGTGGATAAGGAACAATTGCTTAATCTTAGATGCATATTGTCCAATGAGTCAATCTCAGAGCCACTCCAGTTTTAATTTTTCTGTCCTTATTCTTCTTCACTGTTGCATTAATCACTGTAGTCTTGTCTGACAGAAGAGGTCTAGATCTTAGAATAACCCCAATCTGTTCCTCACAATTGCAGTTAATGCTGTAGTCTATGTGCCAACCAAAATGCTGCAGCAGTTCCTCCACTCAATACTCATGGCACTTGCCCCCTGCCATCAGTATTAGATTCTAGATTAGGAGGAAAAGGTGAAGTCATACTCCTAATGTGTTAAGGAGAGGAGAATAGAATCCAAGGGTCCATACTGTCCTAGAATCTTCCACTATCAAGAGGGAAATTAAGGGATATTCCTTGAAGATTTTGGGAAGAATGCCATGAAGGACACTTAAGAGCAAAACAGTCCCTGCCAGTGTGGCTCCCTTTCCTGTCCCCCTCATTTGATGGTTTATTTTATAGGATCATAGAATACTTTGGGTTGAAAGGGACCTTTAAAGGTCATCTAGTCCAAATCCATGACATGGGCAGGGACACCTTCCACTAGATCAGGTTAGTCAAAGCTCTGTCCAACCTGATCTTGAATGTGTTCAGGGACTGGGCATCCACAACCTTTTTGGTCAGCCTGTGCCAGTGTTCCATTATCCTCATTGTAAAAAATATCTTCCTTATGCCTGGTCTGAATCTCCTCTCCTTTAGTTTAAAACCATTGCCCCCTGTCCTATCACTATAGACCCTACTAAAAAGTCTGCCCCTATATTTCTTACAAGCCGCCTTTAAGTAGTGAAAGGCTGCCATAAAGTCACCCCAGAGCCGCCTCGCCTCCACAGGTTGTGATCAAGGTATGCTGACCTGGTATCTAGGATACTGTAATATCATTTCAATCACCAGCATTTCTGTTCTATCTTCAGTGATTCAAGTTTGTTAGGTACAGCTCTCCAAGAGATCTGAAGATGTAGCACATGTTTACAGAGCAGTAAGCTTGGTACCCTCTGCTCAGGTTAGTGGACATCTAATCAATACAGTCAATGGGCTGTAGGGAGTGATATGCTGTGGCCTGAAGAAGTAATCTGCAACAGCTAAGATGAATCATGGCCTGCACATGTCTGTTTCTGCTCATTGACTATGAAGGGGACCTTGAGGGACTAACTAAGCTGAGGACATGTCTGCAATTAGATGGGGTAAATATTGTTCTCATCAACTCTTCCCAAGCTTAATTGTTTAACCCCACACTCATCCCTGTCCTGTCAGCTAGTCCTTTCCAGAAACTTCAGACCATAAAGGTCTCTATCCTCCACTCCCCTGCTTGAAAGGCTCCAAGTCAGCCAAAACTTCATTCCTGAGACAATAAGAAAAAGGCTTCTTATTTCCACTCATGTCTCATTTCTGTTTTGCTAGGCAAAGCAAACCCAACAACCTCAGTCTCCTGTCAGCAGACACTGCAGCCAGCTTTCTGCCGCACCTGCTTCAGTATAAAGTTGCATAGTGACAATTCCCCATCAGCAGTGATGTTTGGAGATCCCTATCAAGGCAGGTGTTCAGCAAATGTTCTCTTTGTAGGGGGAGTACCCCACTCCACTAATTGCCAGCACAAGAGCTCTACAACACGGTGACACGAGGCTTTGCAGCTTAAGGCTCTGCGTGGGGTGAATATAATCTTCTCCTGCACCTGAAAGTCTGTTATAAAAATATCAGCCACCTACATAAGCTGGTGTGTAGGAACAGGTTGCAATACAAAATAGCCCTGCTCACCAAATGAATTGGGGTGGGGGGGCACCTTGGGCTGCCTTTTCAAGGGTGTAGGTGAGCACCGCTTTCACAACCATGATAAACACCAGATAGGTCAGTGTTCCTGCAAACTGCTATATTAACAGGTATGGAGGTGGAAACCAGAGCTGGACAGCAGGCAGACTGTGTCTGCAAAGGAGATGGAAGTTTGATGTATTTGGTCTTGCTACTTATACCCTTTTTTAAATGAGGAAGGTATTTTTCACTGTACTTCTTTCCGGCATCACTCTGAGACTCAATTTGGCCAAAGTCTGCCTTTATCCCATAAATTAGAGACATGTGCAAGTGTCAGGTCACAAATACTCTAAACTGTGTCCTAGAAATTAGTCTGATCCTGTCTCTTGTCAGTTACTGTATTTAACCATTAAAAAGTATCATCATGCAAGGCATTACCAAAATGACAGACAGCTAGAATGACTCCTCTCCCAGACTATTGAGCTACATTTAAAGCTTAGATCTGAGCTTTGCAGCTCAACTTTCATCTTTGCTAACAGCTAAAGAGTTGAAAGACCTTGGTTTTGAGAAAGCAAGCATGATAACGCACCTCCTTGGGGAAGAGGAGGTTTGTAGCCTTTGGCATCTCACGGGCCACATTTATTTGTTACTGATGGGAAAAAGCAGGTACTTTGTTCACACGCTGGACAACCGTGGCATGGAGACAGATTCTCCCCAGCCAGCTTTCATCTGATTGCTCCTGCTGCACGGTATCTTCTGCAGCCTGCAGTCACAGGAGCTGGTTTATTGTTAGAAGCAGGATGGGTGCAAAGATAAGCTTTCTCAAAGGAATGTCCCTTTCTGATCCTGCTCTTCCACCAGTGGCATGCTAATAAAATAAACTTGTCTGTACGCAGGCCATGTGTGCAGAGCCCAGCTCCCAGACGTGGAATTCCTGGTCCTCACCAACTTTCTCCTAAAGCTTCGTTAGTCCAATAAATCATGGAGCTGGGTTATGGGGCTCTGTTTTGTGGGGGCTGCTTTTAATTGCAGTTTTAGGAACTGTGGGAAAGCAGAATTAATTCCATATGTTTTTTAGGCTTTTGGACCAGTCGCGGGGTCTCACTTTCAGTTTTGGCTGGGATTCAAACATCACAGCGAATTTTCAGGTTCCTCTGTGTCAAGCCACAGCAAGAGGAGGAAAGGGGGGGGAGGAGAAATGGTGGCAAGGTGAAGGAAGGTGCTTCTGTGTGGTGCTGTGTTGCTGGTCTAGAGAGTCAGAGAGAGATAAGAGTGCTTTCTGAGGTGAGGAAGAAGCACTCCAGGTAAAATCCGTCTGTTTCCTGGCCCTCAGCATGGTCAAATGAGGCTAAAACTTGTGAAAAAGGGGAACATACTGAGAAGGGGAATGGAGCATGCCGTGCTGGGTTTTCTTCCTGGACACTGGCTTCTCTCACACTGCTTCTTGCACCAATTCGCCTTCCCACAGTGCTCTCAGAGCTGAGTGATGTGGTGCCTTCTCCACTCCTCTCCCTGCAGCTGTCAGGCTATGCTTTGGGCATGTATTTATAAAGGATGATCTTGGAGGAAGTTCAAGGAAGGGCTTACATACCATAGGGCTGACTTCTGTGAGCATGGGTCAGCCCCTGAAACAATGGGACAAATGTTACAAGAGAGCCAGGCTCTCTCTAGCCATTTGAAGCCTTCTGCTCCCAGCACTGTGACTTTGGAGACTGTCTCCAGGTTTCTCCAGCCTTGTTGCTTCTGGAGAGCAAGAACTGAGAACTCAAACCTGTTCTAAGAGGACAGCTTTCATTCAAATGCAAACCTCCGATGTGCTCTGCAAGTCAGTGGGGGACCCTGACAAGTCCTGTCTGTTTTGTTAGCACCAGGACTTTAGAAGGGCCAGTCCTGGATGGTGATCTGCGTCAATCCATAACACACAGTAACCTGCCCAGTGCACATCTACTTTGTAAAGAGCAGTGCTCAGGGTATGAAAAACACTAGCCCAAGAGAGGAGCAGCGCAACATGGACCACATATACTGTTCTCTCTGGACCTACTGTGCCTGGGCACTGGTTCATATAGGTGTGGGGCTGTGACTCTAATCCCTCCCTGTTCAGAGAGGATGTGACCATGCCCACCACTCCAGGAGATCACCAGCCACCTGGCAACTCACCAGTCTCCATCCGATGACATCTGCAGACTCATTACACTCAGCCACAGGCTGGCATTTGAAAAACCTAATGATGCACTTGCTGAGGCTGAAAAGGTGTCATTTTGCCTTTTCCAGTGTCAAACCAGAACTCAGCTATCGCTGTTGCAGGTGGTGGAAGTGATGAAGCCCTCACCCCCTAAAAGACTGGTCCAGGAGTGCACTGAAGTTCCTTTCCCCTGCAATTTTTGCCCATGGTACACATAGCAGTTGCTTCACCTAACGCAGAAATAAGCCCACCTCAGAAAAATAAAGCATAGCTTTTGCAATGTCAAAATGGGTCTAAGGAATTGTTTCTACCAGCTCTGAGTAGGTGTAAATACCTTATGACTTCTAGGTCTTGCCAATTATTGGAAGTCACTTTATTTTGCAGGAAAATAAACCCCATGCATCTCAGAGCTGCTCAACATTATTTTGTTGAGAAAATCCATCTTAAAATGCGTTCACAAGAACACATAAATTTTCATGAAAAGCTTTCAGTTAAACATTTTAACAAATTGCATTTCCTCAGTTTCACTTCAGCAAAGTTAAAATGTTTTGGTGACAGAGAGAGACATTGGTTCAACTTGCTTTGATTCATTTCATATTGTATTGCAATATTAATTGAAGCATTTTCAATGCGTGTTATAATTTATTGTGCTGGGATTTATGTTGTATGTGACTTTGTTTTGTTTGGTTTTGACATTATCAAAGTGAAATGTTTCAGTGGTGTCAGACTGAATGGCTTTTACATTCTTGTTCCATCAAACATTTTAAAATTTTATGGTTTAGTTCAGATTTGGAATGATAAATAGGAAGCAAATGTGGACATTTCCCAGAGGACAAAGATTCTTAATTCCAGTCAACTTTGCCTCTGTGTTTAGAAGGAGAACATGTTTTCTGGGCCTTAAATCCGCAACTTTGGAGTGCTGGTCTGTCTCCCAGCCTCACCACTGCTCTGGGCAAGTCACTTAGAACTTGACTACCTGAAGAAAGGGACTGGAACTCCATGATCACCCAGAGTACGTGCATTTACTCCATATGAAGGCTGAATTAATCTCTACAGAAATTCTCCAACCCAGGCCAATTACCCTAAACCAGGGTTTCATGTCACCCTAAGTGCAATGTCAACTAAGGTCAGATGAACTTTCCTTTATGCTGACTGTAAAAGGAATCCAGCGTGAGCCAGATGAAGGCATCCAACAACCCCACTTCTAGTATCTGATGCAATGAAATCTGGCCCAGCCTCAGAACACCTTACATCCATGCACACAGGCTATGGCTACATTGTGGCCGTGCATGCCTCTATCCTTCATGACAGCCTCTGTGGGGTGAAAAGGGCCACAGCCTAGATTCCTATCCCAACCCTCAAGCAACCAGGACTTAAAGTGAAGGACCACATCCATAGTTTGATATGGACATGGTCTCAAGCTCTACAAGTTGCATAGAATTTTAAATTCACACCAAAAGATCATTCCCATGACACTTTCCTACATAAAACCCCCTTAATCTACTCATCCAATTTTTCACCTGTAAAATAAGCATTATGCTAATGATTCTTGACTCATCTTGGTCCATCTAGATATACCAGGAGCATCTCTGTCTCTGTATACATTCAGGGATAAATACAAGAGATTTTTAATGCTATTCAGACATCATTACAACACAGAATAGTTGTCCTTTAGGTTCCTGCACCATGAAAATATTTTCTTTTTGTATGATAGCACCGTTTAAGGACTTGCAAACATTGACCTGGCAAAACATTACTTTTTGCCTACCAGTTTGCCCAATCATACTGTGCTTCCACTCTGTAGATCGACACTGACAACAACAAGCTACTCAACCTTTTAGGACAATACTGGGCACGACTCATGAAGAACTCTTCCCATTGACACCTAGGACAACACTTTCATCCATCTTGCTGGGAACAAGGTCCTTGCCAGCTGATAAGCAAATCCTCATTGTGTCTACTGGAGGTATCTCATACCTCATTTACCAGGCTGGGAAACTATGCATGAGGGGTTAGGGCAAGAAGGGGCAGCCAGGTCTAGAGCTGATGGTTTCTCATCCTAACTGCCTTGTCTGTGTGACAGCCCCAGCTGCCTCTCTGGAGACAGCAGAGGGAGGGGAAATGAGGAAGAGATGTCAAAGACAGACAACATAGCAGTTTCAGTTGTGTGTTTCGGTTCACCTCACTGCCTCATTTTTGCAGTGCCTTTGTCTTATTTTCCTCACACACAAGTTTTCTGAAGCACCTTCTCACTTCTGGAGACCCTCAGGAAGTCTGCGGACTTGAAAGCCAGCTCCTTCCTCCTGTCCACATCCAGGATGGGTTTGCAAATCACTTTACAGGGACAATAAGTGTGTTGGGCTATTTGAGCTAGCTTTTCCAGTTGCCCACCTTGCTATAAATTGGTCAAACCAAGGAATATCTGGGAGCTGAACCTCAGATCTTCTCTGCATCTTCTGAATTGGGTTTGAAGGCTGCACAATTCTTTGCACCTTTTTTGTCTGGCTTCTTGGGCTTGTTAAATAACAAAACAAAAGATAAAAGCTCAAATAGAGGTGTGGCTGCTCGGCAGGAACCCAACTCTTTAACACCAAAGGGAGAGGGGCAGCATGCGGGTTCTCTCTTCTGACTCAATGAAAGAAAAGCATCAGAAGGGGCTGATTTTGCAATTGGCATGAAAAGCTGTTGTACAGCTTGTGCTCCTTGTCTTTCAAAGCAATGTGGGCAGCTACCCGCTTTCACTGCCCTTTTGCTTTGGAAAGCAGCTCTGAAATGGGAGGTGTTTTCTCCTGCTTGCAGTAAGATCTGCTCCATTTCTGGGATTTCTCCTCTTCCTAGGGCTACTTTCATATATGCTACTACAAGACATTGGAGCTGTTGTTCTGGGCCAGACCAAAGGCAGAAAAGAGAATTAAATGGCATTTCCCAGCAACCTGACCACCAGCAGACTCCTTCCCTTCTACCTGCTGGGTGCTGGATGAGTCTTGAGCTGCATCAGTAACTCAACAGAGGTTTACCTTCCCTGTGCAAGAGGTACAAATGGATTTCATGGAGAAATCAGAGTATGAACATGCTTGTACCCACTGGTGTTTGCTGAATTGGGCCTATAACCCTTGACAACTAGGTCCTACAGGTAGAAAGAAACAGGAAAGTCACGCAGAGCCTATAGACCAGCAAGGCTTGTGGTTGCGTGAGACACAGCCCATTAGCAGGTTTTCAGCCTCTTTTTAAACCAAGCCCAAATGCTGAGTGTGTACAGCACAAGGGCATAGCAAAAGGCATTTTGGGGCTGATCAGAACTACAGCATCATGATGTAAAGCACAAAAAAGTGCAGATTTCATCCTCCCTTGTTACTAAAGGCCAGAAATAGTCCTCTGAATGGCATCCCAAAGGAGATGGGATGGGGCTGACTCTTCTTTGGGCAAAATTTCCACAGAGGACAGTGCAGCCAGGAAAGAAAATGAGAAATCTGTCACCCGATTACCCCCAAACCCAATCCCTGATGTTTAGTACATGTGTTTGAATCTGAGTGCTTTCCCCACACTCCAGCCCCACCAAAAATACTCTATGAACAGCCTAAGGGATGTTACCTTGAAGTGCCTTAAGTACCCATGGAGGATCTTATATGGAAAACTCACAAAGAATTTAGCTCCTGTTTATGAAGGATGAGCCATGTTGAACTTTGCTCCAGAACCAACCCACCAGTTTAAGACCAGATCTGTGTGAGGACACTCATTTTGAAATAAAAATGACTGAATTTTATCAGAGGCTGACTTTCACCATCAGGATGAAACTCAGGTTTTCAGACCAAAGTGCAACACTTACACTGATGAGACAAACAGTGCAAAAAACAACTGCATTTATTTTGGTGCAAAATTTACATACAGAAAAATCTCCAGAGCATTTCCTGTACAACTTAGAGCAAAAAGATTAATTTTGGACTTCCATTTCCTCTTCTTTAAAGTAAGGGTGATGCTATTTATGCATTTTTCTGTTTAAATAGCACTTAGCAGGTGCACCAAGCTCATACACACTGCAGTCCTGAGCTTTACTTGACAGGCATCAATTGGAAGGGGACCAATGTCTTTGGAGGGGACATCAAGCTGACCCTCACTTTGGATGGCTGTGTATAGACAAGGTAGCTTGTCATTTATACTATACTAATAGACTATGGAAAAAAACCGGCAGCTACCTAGACTGCTTTATTTTCAACATCTACCTTAGGACAAAATGAATCAGGGCCTTATTAATACACACTGCTCACCCTCATATTTAACATCTGTGGGATTTCTACATGATTAAAATCCTGACATTGATCCATTAGCTGTGAATCTCAGTGTACCACTACCAATGCCTTTTAGACCTCTAGAGCCCCAGCCATAGCAGTGGTTTACTGGGGGGGTCTGCCACCCCTGTGGCAGAAACTAAATTATTAACGGTGACTGGAATTAAAGGAGGATAGGCAGTGGCTGCTTTTTGCCTCCCCATTGCTGTGAGAAGAGGGGCAATTTCAGAGTGGAAAACTAAAATAGCACAGCACAGACTAGGAGGAAACCACCTTCCCTGGCTATCAGGAAACCAAAACTAAACAAGGGTTAACTGGGCAGAGGCAACACTGACTGTAAATGGGAGGTTTGGGCTTTATTTTATTGTTGTCATTAATTTCTTTCTCTTTACATTCAGTAGGTGAGCACAGAGTTATTTAACTTAGATGCAGCTGTGTTCAACGGAGGTATAACATGAGAAACATCAAGAGTAATAGAAAAGAGCAGCTGAAGGTGCATGAGTGATTTCTGGTACTAACATCACCAAGGGCCTGTGCCATTTTTGCCCTTTGGAGCAAACTGGCATCCAATTTGGCAGTTCCTCAGATCTTTTCTGGACAATCCATGTCAGAAGGAAGGAGCCACTCACTTTATGGGACATGAGATGCCAGTGATATGTCAACTTATCTTCTTTACTCATGCTTTTATTGCAGAAATAAGAGAGCCTTGGTCTGAGCTGTTGTCAGTAGGTTCCAGAGTTAATAAATTGGAGCAGATCATGCCCCTTGCTGCGTGGCTCTGCTCAGAAGGTGGCTGTGTACCCATGCTCATTTTTGCATTTTGGAGGGTAGGTTGTTTCCCTCTGATAACGGCCAGAGCCCTGCAGAAACAGGAGGATGGGGGTGGCAAAGCCTGGGTGACTCTATCTGACCCACTCCATTTCCTTTCCTCCTACTATTTGTCTGTCTCAGCTAAATAGACTATTACAACATGTGTCTTTTGTGCAGCTTCAGGTTGCTGAGGACCTGACCTCAGCCAGGGGCTCCAGACACAAACGTGGTCAGAAGGAAGGGACGAGCTCCCCACACCCACCTCCACCCCACTCCCTCCTCTGCTCCCTGGGGCCTCATTTATCTTAATGCCAGCTGAGTTTCCCAGGGAAACCCAGCACAAGGTGCCCACCAGACATTCATTCCTTTGTGCAGATGAGCTGAGCTGAATGTGTTGCTGCTGGATCATTTCTGCAGAAACCCCAGTGAATTCATCAGGGCCCATCGCTCCCAGTTTTAGGTTGCTCCTCCAGGGCAGCGGGACATCTTTGCCATGGTGTTGGCTTGAAGAGAGGCTGGAGGCTCAATGGGAACCAAAACGTTTCAGACTCCTGGCACAATCAAAAGTCAACGCCTCATTGCTACATGGCTTCCCTCCCACCCAGGTTTCTGCATAGCCAGCCAGAGGCTTTATTTATGGGCTGGGATATTCAGCAGTGAAATGGCTAGAGCTCTTGGCATCAGGGGTCATAATTACCCTTCCAAGTTAACACCCATTGAGATGAATGGGAGCACACCCTTTTCTGCGGATATTATTGTTGCAGTCTGCCTGGCTGCAGACTCAAAGGCAAGAGTTTACCTTGGTTTGCAACCAGAAAGGCTGGAAAAAGCCTCTATCCCTTTCTCCCATTTTGTTAATAAAAGAAAAAGGGAAGTTTTCTTTTGCAGATTTGTGGGGTGGGTATCATGAGGGAATGGTGAAGCAATGTAGTTTGGGGGGGATGGTGCTGAGCACCTATGAAATCTCCCAGCTTTGGAGAGCAGGCAAGCGCTGAAGTCCTCTGGGAGCTGAGCTCCTGAGTTCGGCCCGGTTCCTGCCAGCAGCTGGGGAAAGCTGTTGTGTTATCTTTTCCTCATATCTGAGAAAAGGCTGAAGCTAATAAGCAGCTGGAGCTGCTAAACCCCCAAAACTGCTGCGGTTTCCCACACTTGGCTGCTGCAGGCACACACTGAGGTACAGCCACTGTCTTGGCAGCAGCACTGCGGCCGTATCCATCTGAGAGATGGAGCTTGGTTATGGTGGGGCTGCAACACGGTTTGGACACCCCTTCAAGGGATCACACTCCCTGCCTTTCCCCCAGAATAACTCTGGAAGGTTCAAACCACGTGCAATGGCAAAGGGCTGAGCCCTGACAGGGACAAGGCACCTTCAGCCCATGGGTGATTCAGTTGTCAGGTGATTATATGGGTACAGAAGGCGAGCCGCCGACTCCACAGCAGAGGAGATGCTCACCCCACCTGCCTGCCAGAAGCTGCATTTCGCCTGAGCAGAAGCAGTTGGCTGGGGAGGCAATGTCTGCTCTTTAATCCTCTATTCCATTCCTGGCACACCTTACCCATTTCAGCATCCGTTACCATTCCCTCTACGACCTGGGAATCTGCAACCAGGGCAGCTAAAACCAGCTGGGACCACAAGCCGGTGCCCAGAGGCCATATTTGCAGGAGGAGGTGTTTACCAAGCAACCCCAGGGGCACCACTCCACTAGCATGGTGTTTTGTGTCAGGAGAACAAACTCACCTCAAGGGCTTGTGTGTACTTGAAAGGGTTCCGTGAGAGAAGCAGCACCGATCCTCCAGGGAAGATGCAGACTTTGCCACCAGAGGAGAGCTTTGGCAGGGATAGTCTGTAGCAGTTTCTAGAGTATATGAACTACCCTGGCACAAAGGTTTTGTTTCTTGGTTATCACAAGCTGTACATTTAGCAGAGGGACTAAGGACCTGTAACACTGTCCACTGTGCTCACAGCACTGGCACGCATGTAACCCAGGGTACATAACAAAAAGCAAGCAAAAATATCTTTACCACCCCATCCTACCCCCTTTCTTTGCAGCTGCTTTCCCTCTAGGTTGCAAATAAGAGTTGCAAATGCCCATGTGCCACAGGTTACTTGCAGGAAAAAGATGTGCGGGGTAAGGGTTTAAGGGTGTTTTCATCTGTGCATTTAAGTGTAATAAAACAAGGTTTGGGTACAGGCTGCCTGGGTTCAGGCCTCAGGTGCCTGGGATTTTCATCCCCTCTGAGCTTCCCTGTATTTGTTTTTGTAGCCAAGGCCCCATGGGGATACTGGTAAGAAGCTCTGTGTGTGTGATGCAGGCACACACATGTATGCATAAACACGGATGGATAACCCCAGGGCAAACCATTTCCTATAACCTTCCCCTTCAGCTCCCAAGAGGCATCAGGGCCAGGGTGGTGTTGGCATCTGGGCACCCCATGGGATGGCCAGCACCCATTCTTGGGGACCATGCCCCTCCTGACCCCACTGCTCCAACCGCCTGTCCATACCAACCTCTATACCTTGCAAAATCACACCTCAAGCACAGCTGCCAGCACGTGCAGGTCCAGTTAGTACAAAACCAGGAGGCAAGCCCCCAGATTCCTGAGGTGGGAAACAAACCCATTTGTCATTTGCTTTTTTTTTAACGACTACTCTTAATCATAAAGGTTTTGAACACACTGGAAATAAATCCCAGTTAATAAAATCCTATAAAGCTGTGGACTTGGAAGAGGTTTGGTTTAAAGAAATAAACATTGGCTAGGACAGGATTGTCCAAGGAGGTGGAGGAAGCTGGAGGCATTTCTGCAGAACCGAAACTGCTTCTGCACTGGGTGCAGTATGTAAACACCTGAGTGGCCTCAAGAGCAAGGGAGTTAAGTGAAATCATGTGATATTCTCTACAACCTTTGGGAATTGGATGTGAACTGGTTCTGTGAGCTGAGGATAATGCAGATGTGTAATAAATAAAGGGAGAGAAACTTGATTACAAAGAAATCCACTCCTAAGTAAATCCTTATCTAAACATGCTTCTCAAGAGCATGCAGCCTCTGCTGCCGTGACTGTGCACCCCATTACTTTTCAGCAGCTAAAATACGATTACAACCTCTCTTCCCACCCGGTTACACCAAATAAAGAGGTTCTGACAGCCTGAGAAATTTGTATGTTTGCAACCAGAGATGCAAATCAAAGTCTGCCTGGCAAATCCCTGGGAGGCTGTTCTTAGTTTTGCACAGCAATGACTTTGTTGTGTGCTGCTTGTTTTTCCTGGTTCAGCTGGGAGTCGGGTGGTTTATGTGAAAGCAAAAGGTGACGCTCAAAAATAAACTGCTGCTCAAGTGATCGTGGTTCTGCTTTGCAGCCAGTGTGAAAACAAGAGGAATACAGGAACTGGTGTGAGTATCCATGTGTAAAAACACAGTACTGAGGACATGTGCTGCTGAGAGCTGTGTGAGTGAAACAAGTTATGTTTGTCTGTTGTTTTCAGAGCAGCAACAGTGGAAAATGCCCACAGCAGGGTAATCCAACCCACGGGCACCCACAGATGCTCAGTGCCAGCAACTTTTCCTCCTTTTCCCACAGCTCCTTGCCCTGCCCCAGATCCTGTGAGTGAGGCTGTAGACACCTCAGGTATTTCTGCACAGCGAAGGGTCAAACTTCTGGGGATGCAAAGCATTGGTGAGACCCAGCTGCTGGCTCAGCACCAGTGGGCCATATGTGAGAACACTACCTGTGCAATGGTGAGCCCCGTTAGTTAATGGGTAAAGTCAGTGTGGCTTTGTGGCTGGCGCCCAGGCCAGCACGGCAGAAGAGCCGAGCTCTTGCTCCATCTGTCACCAGCTTCCTCTGCGAACTGGAGTGTTTATTCATACACGCGAGACTTGGAAAAGAGCTCAGAAAGCTGTTTTTTTTCAAACCCAACCGCCTGCATGTTGGATTAAAATGATACCATCGAGAGTGCAAAGCAACCTCCCTCTGCGTGGTCATGCACATGTAACAGAGACGCTCTCTGCTCTGCTAATATTTGCAGGCAATAGGTTTGGTCAGACTCTAATGATCACCTTTCTTGCTTAACAGGACTTCCTTCTCGTACCCATCTGCGGTACTCATATCCTCAGCTGTCAGCTGTGTAAATTTGCTGAAAAGCAGAACTGCACAAATAACTGATAGGGGTGAGGGGCAGCCAGACCGGAAAAAATAAATGTATTTGCTGTGGGGTAACCAGAAACGAGCGTTTTCCAGCTAGGAAGCAGGAAATCGGCATTTTAATAGAACAACTTTGTTTCAGGCCAAACAAGCAGTTTGTCTGACCACAGTGATCTCTGAGGTGTTTTTTATGAATTGCTCAGATAATTTGTTAATATGAGAGAAGCTTCAAAGAGAAGTGAAATATTTCTACTGAAAAATAACGTCTTTCTCTTTTTTTTTCACTCGGGAACAATTTCCTGAAATTGCTTTCAGCCGGTGAAACATTGCAGTAAAGCCCATCTGCATATTTTGAAAGAAAAAATTGCCTTCTTCCACCTCGCATCTTCTCTGGCTGTTAACTGTATCCTTACCCAATTCATCCTTTTCCCTTGCTTCTTCCTTTTCTCCTGTAACAAATGTGAATTTCCTGTCCTTTTTTTTTCCTGTCTAACCTGTTATCTGATCCATGCTCAGTCCTGACCTCTCCTTCCTCCAGCTGACCTTCCTATCCCACCACTGATATCCATTTAATTCCACCTCCCAAAACCCACCTCTTCCCGTTTTCTTTCCCATGGGCATCAGTCGCAGAGTGGAACACGAGGCGGGCTGCTGGGCATTATAGAGTAAGGGTGGGGAATAAGAAGTAAATCCAAACCCAAGCTGTACAGGGCTGGGAGCAAAGCCCTGTTGCAATACTCCTTAGGTGACAATTTCAGTGCCTCACTACTCTCACAGTAAAGAATTTCTTCCTTATATCTAACCTACCTCTCCTCTGTTTAAGTTTGAACCCATTACCCCTTCTCCTATCAGTACAGTCCCTGATGAAGAGTTTATACTTTTAGACATTAATACTTTTAGACATTTATACTTTGATAACCCAAACCAAAGCTGTGGATCCCACATCCATAAATTGCGGGTGTGAAGTTAGCATTACTCAGTATTCATTCTTGAGGACGTGGCCTTAAATTAACAAGGTTCCTTCATCGGTTCCTCAGGGACACTCATCACCTCTGCTCAACATCAGGCACTATGAATCTGGCATTGGGACTCTGCCCTCCAGGTCCTCATCTACCCCGGTGCAATGTGATAAGGTCTTTGCCAGCCTCTGCAGGCGTCCCAGGCTGCTTTGCACAATAAACATCTAAGGATGGCTTGGAGCCAGAACGGGGTTGTAGCGGATATGTGGTGTTCATATGGACAGTATCTGATCACGTACTGCAAGCAGGGATCACTAATAAAAGCCAGTGTTCTTTGGAGAGCAACTGTGCAAGCAAACACAACACAAGAAAGGAGCTAAATATTCCCTTCCTCCCACAACTCTTTTGTTCACAGCTTGCTGCCACCCTACTTGCCATAAAATAGCAAAAGAGTGGCACATCTGATCTGTTCTCCCTGGGATCCAGTGGCAGGATGTGTGGCAATGGTTCAAACCTGAGCCAGGACTAGATCAGCCTGGACAGTAGGAAGCATTTCTTTACTGCGAAGGTAGTCAAACACTGGGACAGGCTTCCTAGAGAGGTGATTGATGCCCAAGCCTGTCAGTGTTTAGGAGTCATTTGGACAGTGCCCTCAATAACATGCTATAGCTTTTGGTCATCCCTGAATTGGTCAGACAGTTGGACTAGATGATCACTGTAGGTCCCTTCTGACTAAACTAGTCTATTTCTGTTCTGTCTTATTCTGTTCCATTTCATTCCATTCCATTCTGTTTTATCTTATTCTATCCTATTCTACATATGTTTCATTAAGTGGATGGGTAGGAATTTGAGCACTCACCCCTTCATAATCATGTTTAGGCTCTACAGGGGTAAATTTTCAAAGGCACAGTTTTTACTCTGGTGTTTCTCAACTCAAATTCACATTAAACCCAGAAATAGCCCCTGTCACCTGACTACTCAATAGGCACAGCTGTTGACCCTCCTCATACCATGAGCAGAACCTCAGAGCCCACCACTGGTTTAACCCACTGACTTGGACCTTCCAGGTAGTGTTACCCCAAATTGTGAGCACCAGCCCTGCAGACAGGCAGGAGCACACGAGGTCTTTGTAGTGCGAGGGGTTGTGTAGTGCTGGGGTTCCCCGAGAAATGGGGAGTCTTCAGGGTTCAAAGCTGTCATGACCACATGTACTCCCACCCTTCTGGACAGCAATGTCTGGTTTAATACCACAACAACAAAGAGGAACCAACGACCAACATTTCCCCAGTCCTGAGGGAAATTGTGGTCACTGAGAAGAGCTTCGGTTTTGTCTAAATTCTCCATGGAAGAATTCCCCCTTTTCAAAGAAAAGCTGCGTGCCCACTTGTTCTGGAGAAATACATCTACGTACATATAAATATATACACACACTATTATGCAAAGTGTAAACCTGTCTTTGTGTGTGTGTTTATATGTATTTATACACACATGTATGTATACTTCTACATAGACGTATTTTGATTTAAGGCATTCAATGTCTGTCCTCCACTAACAGGTGTTTCCAGATTACAGTGAATTTATTTGTAGAAAAAGGACAATTTTTTAATTCCTTTAATTAAAACCCAATCTTTAAAATACATTTATTTTAAAAGGAATTTTTCAGCCAGTGCTGCTGATCAGCATTAACAAACCACCCACAAAGGAGCAGTTCACTGGCGTAGATGTGGTATAAGAGCTACTAGCAAGCATTTGCAGGGATACCAGAGATTTTGCAGCTCATTCTCAAACCAGTTACCAAAATGGAATAAATGGGCCAGAAAAGGGACTTATTTTGGCATAAGACCGTATGTGCTAGGGCTTTTAGTGATGGTGTGGAAGGGTGTAAGCTTTGCTGCTGTATCTCAGTGTAAATTACTACCTGCCACAGCTCTATTCAGTGAGTTCCACTGAACCACCCATGGACAAGTAACTCTCATGTATCCTGCCATTCAGGCTCTTCATTCAAGTAGGCTGTAGTTCTCCTGATTTTTTGGAGATCCCTGAATCCCCTCTGGATGTGTTTTCTGCCACTGTGCCCCAGAAATGGGACTTTGCGGTGCAGATGCACTGGCCAGCCTTTGTGGACATTGTGAGTCTGTTGTTCCTCTCTCGTAAGGTCATACTGCAGCAGGATCGTACAAGTGCACATATTCTGCAGGAGTAAAAAAGCACAACCACTCTTCACTGTAACACAAGGAATAAGCAGCTGCAAAGACAAAACAATATAACATCTGCAGGCGCTTCCCTGACTGAGTTGTTTTGAGGGCATCTTTTTCTTATATTCTGCTGACTTTATCCATATATCCCCAGAATGTCCTATATCTTTCTCTTCCTACAAAGGGTTTGTCTTCTAAACTATTCACTTCTCCCTCCTCCCCTATGGAAGTTCTCTTTTCCCTGTGCAGGTTCTTCAATTCAAAGGATGTCTGTGTTACAAAAAAAATCCTGCCCCTTTGTCCTTTCTTCTACACAACTTTCCTTTTAAGTGGCTGGGGAGACCTTGATTTCTCTAAGTGCCAGAACCCTTTGTCAGGTTGGCTCTCTGATCAGGCTCCTCGGTGGAGCTCAATCCCTTGCCAAGCTTTCCCACATTTAACCAACAGCCCCTTTGAGTCTTGAAAAACAGGCCTGTCTGCAGCAGCAGCTACCTCTTTGCCCAACAGAGCTGCATTTGAATGTGTAACCATCAAAGTTTAATAAGACTCTTTTGCAAGCCTTATTCCAGGTGTAAGGATTTTTAGAGTTTTTTCTTGTGGGTTTTGGCTCAAAGATAGGTAGTCGAGAAGAGAAAGGCAGTTGCTCCATACCCAAAGCAGTGTTTGCTACTTGCCTGAGCATTTCCAGGAAAATTGCACCAATAATTCAGACAAGGTGCAAGAAAAGACAGGAAGCACAGGTTAGCGACGCATGCCTGGTAGCTGCTTGGTGCTTGAAGAGGACATGGAGAGAGGCAGCACCAAACTTGAATTAGGGGGTTGACAAAGTCATTGGTTTGTTTGGAGCTTAAAAGCTCCCAACTACAGCTTCACCCTTGCCCACTTTGCCTCCAGCTCAG
Organism: Pezoporus occidentalis; assembly: GCF_034315485.1. Lineage (NCBI taxonomy): Eukaryota > Metazoa > Chordata > Aves > Psittaciformes > Psittacidae > Pezoporus > Pezoporus occidentalis. The sequence goes on from NW_026914180.1 coordinate 1,845,538, forward strand.
CTCTCAGGTGCTGTGTTTATGCCCTATTTCTGACCCTTCCATGAGCAGAAAAGTCTTAATTACAAGCCCGTGAGCAGGGAGGAGCTTTTCAACTCTGTGTTTACCTACCTTGGAATAAACTCAACCAATCCTCTCCTAGAGGTCCACAAAGCTAAGGAAAAATTATGCCAATCAAACACTGCCTGCCTTTCAAGCTCACTGGTGGCCCTGATATGTCTGCTCTGATAATTAGAGGAGGGAAATTAAAAGGATAGTTACAGGATGGAAGGCCACTGCACTTCCCATCCATGGCTGCGCAAATTCTCAGTTGCTTCAGAATTGACCTCTGTGGGTAGAGCTCAGGCTCCAGTTGAGCCTCTAGCCAGAGCATTCTGGAGCAGGCTGGAGATTGATAGCTGTGCTGTCAAGATGAATTATCTGCCAGAAAATCAAATTAGCTGTTTTTGTTGTTGATTCTTTCTTACCGGGATAAGCAATGCTGTTAAGTCAGCTAAAGTAAACCCCTGATGGCAGCCGCAGAAGACCCAAAGCTGCAGGCATGTTAGTGCTATGCCTTAAAGCTCTGCCAGGCACATAGAAGAGGAGATCAGTACATGGGCAATTAAATTAGAACCCAATAAGCATCCAAAGGACTGCTTTATCAGTGTAAAATAGATGCTAATAGTTGCAGTGAGGTCACAGGCTCTTCTGAGACCTATCAGAAGGGGTTGTAAGAGTCTATATGGCCTGTGCTGCACAAAGCCTAGTGATAGCTCTGGGCAGCAAGGGTATTTAGGTGCCCAATTGAACTCATTAGGAGCAAGGCACCTAGATGCTGGTAAGGGATCTGCAAGCCAAAAGCCATATGTTTGGCAGACCTCAGAAATGGCGAGCTCTGAGCTGGCACATATATGGGGATTCATTTCATCTGAAAAGGTGGCTTTCCTGCAGATTTTCTAAGATTTCTCCATCTGCATCCCCTTTTCACTTCACAAGCCCCTAAAGTGTAGCCCACAGCTTTTAGGTGGCTTGAGACTCCCAAGCAGACCCGCTCTGACCATGGGCCCCAGAGGGGCAGTGGAGCACCCAAGAAGTGCTCAGGTTGAGGTGGAACTCAGCTGTTGAGCTGTTAGCAGGTGCTTTGTTGTTTGGGTTGCAGAAAGAGCAGGGTAGTTGTGCCACTGTCTTGCCAGACACCATGTACAGTACAGGACCCAAAGGGGAGCCTAGGCTTTAACTCAGCTCAGTGTCTGAAAGACAGGGGCAGAGCAGGAAGCAAATTAACCAGAACTGAGGTAGGAAAGCCATAACAGGACACACTGAATTCTTGGAAATCAGGCCTTGAGAAAAGGTGTTATTTCCTTGTTTCATTTTTTGTGAGAACTGAAAAAAATAACGAAACCAGGTCCTCTTTCAGCAACTGATTTTGGCTGGTTTGCCAGCTGGGAAATGATGTGTTCAGCAGAGTTGAAGCAGCCTGTGGCTGCGGTCTAACAAATGCCTCCCAAAGTATGTCTGGAGGAAGAAAAAAAAAAGGGAGAGAGATAATCTGGCTGCATTTGCAGCCTGTTTACATTTGCCTTTGTTCTGAGAAATCAGTTTGCTGGGAGGAATGGCTGCAGAGGCCAACTCCTCTACTTACTTCTTCTGCTGTCTTTGGCCTTCAGATGCTCAGTTTCCAGATAATGAGGTTCTGGTGCCCAGGCTGTTCCTTGGGTACGACCACAAGACATTTTCATGCTCCTGGTGAGGACACCTTGAGTGGGCTTGATGTCTGACAATTGCCAAGAACATAACCGTGAGTCAGAGATTCCCACAGCAGCTTCCCACACATCCATCCACTGTGTCACCTCAGTGGGGCTAAACTTTCATCACTCTTACTGCACTGCTTTGCCTGAGCTTCCAGCTAGTTTAGGAACCTCTGTACAATGATTCATAAAGCAGGGTCTTCATCCAAGCCTGTTGTACAGCCATACATATGGCTCCTAGGAGAGCTCCTCAGACCCAGGGATGCTGTCCTGATGCTCAGTCTCTGACCTGGGATGCCAGCTTCATCCCTGCAATAGTTCAGTCCTCCAGCTAAATAGAGGCTGATGTAAATTTAACAAACCCTCTTTATAAGCCTTATGCTAGGAATAAGGGTGAACCTGTCTTTCCTTGAGAGCTGGAGGCAATGTCCTGTTAGCCAAAACCTTGGTATCTCCATGATAGCAATGTTGCAACACTGCTGCTATTAGTCACAACATGGAACAAATTACCGCCTTACTCCCCCCAGGAAGAGGGGAACCTATAGTTTAGAGTCACCATCTCACACCTTTCCCAGGCTCCAGGGATTATTCCCACTCACATTAGATCATTTTAATGGGACCTCTTTGCAGCTTTTGGAGGTGTCAGGAAAAATCCGGACGCTATTTTTATTTGCTTATTGTCCAAACAAAGCCAATGTGACAGGCTTCAGAATTAAATACAGCATTAAAACCAGTTTGGCTGCGTTATTGCCACCACCTGAATGAATGGAGCACCTGGATGGAGAAGACAGGTCCCAACAGACCAGAGTTAGACATTTGGCAGTGATATTGAGGGCATCTCTCAGCAGTGGAGTAGTTAACACTCACAGGCATTTCCAGACAAAGCATTTTAATCGTTGAACACCAGTTAGCAATGCCTGCTTCGATGAATGCACCAATGTCTCTACGTTCCCTCAGTGCTGCTATTTCCAGCTTTCAGGCAAACAGCACTTCACATTTAGCTAATTACTCTGAGAGCAGCAGGGTTTCTGGGGCTGCAGATTTTACACAGTTTCTATTAATATCCCCCAGGGCTTTCAGGTTTGTGTTTCCTTGGGATAAGACTGATCTCTGTCTTTGCCAGGACCACTCAGGTCTTGTGCATCCACTCCCTCCCAACCACTTAACATGGCAGCTAACTAATAATTTCCATTATCACATAACTCTCCTGATAAAGCTGCTTTGCAATAGCAGTGAAGACTGGTGCCTGGTTCCCTTAGATCTGCCCCTGGCTCCAGTCTCCGCTGAAGCCTCCCATCAGAAGAAGAACAGATGACTTTGGCTGTAGCCGTGCAGGGCTTAGTGCTGTCTTGCCCTCACCATGACTTTTACCTCGCTGACCCCAAGAACCCACTGCCCTGAGCTAAACATCACCACTCTAGAGACCGTGATGAGGAGCAGATGCCTAAAACCAGCTCCCACAAAGCCCAGCAAGCTCAGGGGGTGGCACTAAATGCGGTTGCAGGAGATGCTGAGAAGAGGGTTGCAGAGTCGGCATCTCTGTGACTCGGCATATCACCCTGGGCTGCATGTTCCCTGCCTGGCAGCCTCCCCCAGTGTGTGTGCCCAGCCAGCCTTTCCAAAGGAGAAGGCAGGAATGAGAAGAGCCTCCTTTTTCCCCCAAGAATGGATGGATATGAGCAACTGACACAAAACAGCCCAAGACATAAAGCTTTAGAAAACAAAGGCAGCCTTAAAAGCTTCTGTGCATTTGCAGCACCCTCCTCTTGCCTGCACACAGCCTTGACTGGAGGTGACGATTCAGACAGTGCACATGCATCCTGGTTTAAATAGCTCATCTGGCTTTGCCTTAAATTTATGGGGATTACAGTGAATCAAAGAGTGCACGTCTGGGAGTTTAAGATGTTTTTTGTTCCTCTGAATTACATGAATCCTAAAAGATTTCCAGTATCAAAAGCCCACATTAACCCCAGCAACTTTGTTATTGTGATAAGGGACTTGTTTTTACTCTCTACAGCACGATCTAAAGCTTAAAGTCAACAGAGACAGGTCTGTTGACTCCACTGCACTTTATTAGTCTGATAGCAGAGCTCATGACCATCATCTTTAGAGTGATTATAAAAAACTTGAGATAGAGGGTTGGTTGTTTTTTTTTAAAGACAAGTAATACATATATTACTAAATTGCTAAATACATATAAAAATGTGCAAAAATGTACATCTGTCCATGAATCCTTGTGCTCTTGCAGTCAGTTTCTTTTTGGGTTGTTGTTTGGGGCTTTTTTAAGAAGTTTAAGAAGTTCTCTTTCCCGTTTCTTCTTGAATGATTAACAGGAATAACTCACTAATGAGAGCTGAGGAAACAGGGTACTACTTGTATTAGCTAAAAAGTACTGTCCTATCTTATGTGAAGTTAGAAAGAAAAAAGAAATAGCTATAATTCCCTGCTTACTTACAGCCGTCATCACTGGCTGTGCACGACCTTCTTTAAACCAGAGGCAATCCTGAAAATCAGATCAAAACTTCATTGTTCTTCCAAAAAAAAAAAAATCCAACATTGTGTTAGTGTAAACTAAAGAGTTGCAGGCAATAAAAGGCTGGTTTAGGGATGGTTGGCGTGGAGGTTACAGGCGACAGCTGGTGGGTGTCTGATGGGGCTGCCCTTTGTAGCTACCATCTGGGCTTTGCACAGGACATGCAAGAATAAACTACTTATACCTTAATAAGGAAAAAGCCTGTAAAAATGGAATGGGGGGTGGTGGTTTGGCTACGAGATCACTTCACAAATAAACAGGAATGCAAGCTTGGGCTTTCCTGCTCCACTCAGGATAAGACGGGCAGCAGCTGGAGACTGAAAGCACCTAAAAGCTGCAGGGATATTTAAACATCTTGTCTCTGATGTACCAGTGTGTGTGTGAGTTTTTTCTTTTTTTTTACTAATTTTGTTATTGTTATTATCACTTGACCATAGCAGAGTTAGGAACAGTGATGCACCAGTGAGCCTAATCCTTCACACAGACAAACCAAAAGGCAAAACTGTTCTTGCAGTCCCTGGGGAAAGGGGTGGATGGGGCCACTGTTGCAAAGTGAGAAGGAAATAATACAGGAGAGAAACACGGCACCAACACACACCAATGCAGGTGTGAGTGTGTTCTGCCGTCAGCACAGAGATGCTCATTTATGCTCCCTTCAGGAGGAGGGCTGCATTTGGGTGGACCAGATTTACCCCCTCATTTCAGAATGAGTAATTTCACTGGGCCACTTGACACTGCACAAGTTAAGGAAAAGTTGGCTTAAATAGGCATTAAAGTCACTTAAATAGGCATTAAAGTCACCTAAATATCCGTACCTTTGCAGTAGGGATTCAAAAGACTTTCAGGGCCTGTTAACTCCAATTCTTGTTTCTCCTTGGCTTGAAGATGACCAGGGTGAAGTTACTGCAGCAGCAATGCTGAGAGCTGTAGGCCTGAAATAAAAAGTTTTGGCAGACCAGCTCTGCCCAATCTGCCTGCAGATGCTTTTCATTGCTCCTCTGCCCCACTGCCCTAGGATGGCTGGACAACCTGGTCCTGGTGTTGGTGCCCAAACTGGGGGTGGGTTGGCTTCAACCCCAAGCAGCTGAGCTGTGGGGGATTATTTTTTCTGCCAACAGAGATGGAAGCTGATGCAGCTTTTTGTGCCAAAGCTCATCTGTCATAGCCTTAATTTGCTCCTCAGGATCCAAGCTTTGCTCCCTTTCTCTTGCAGCTGGCCAAATAGAGGCAAAACTTCACCATGATGTGTTGGCAAAGTCCCTGCCTGCAGCAGCCCCTTCCTATGGGAATCCCCAGCTGAGGAATTGCAGGTGGTTTCCAGTCCTTGGAGTGTGGCCTCACTGGGAGCCTGGAGGTGCATGATGCCTCTCCTTCCAGCTCCTTCATCCCCTCCTGTCCTGTTCGGTCTAGGAAGCAACATCACCTGGGAGGCAATTTGCCAGTTTTATGCTCATGCAACCCTTTGTCTTCTCCACTTTTCCTCCCAAAACTCTTCCTCATTTTAGCACGTGCACACTGCCCTCTTGTAATTGATTTACAGTATCATTATGATGTGGAGAAAGCAAAACCAGCAAACCCTTTGCTGTCTATAGTAGTGCTTAAGCCATGTTTCAACCCCTGTCTCAAGAAACCTGCCTTCATATTAGCATCTAATGCTACCCGTTATCTAAATGCAGTGGGCCATAAACCCCAGAGAGGGAAGCGGATAACCAGTAACACCAGATGCTACTTAGAAAGCATTTTGCTCCTGATTAAAGTGAAAACATGATCTAAGAACTATTGAGGGAAAGTGCAGAGCATTTGATTTCCCTCTTTTGCTAACACACTCAGAGGAAGAGGTGACGAGTTTATGGAAATGTCTGCAATTTGTACTCAAACGTGGTGCATACATGAATAGGAATTGGAAGCAAGGAGCCAAAGAAGCAATATAATGCACAGATTTCCTCCAGCGATGCTGACGGAGCTTATACAAACCAATTAGCCCCTCTTCGAAAAGGAACCCTGTCCCTATCTCCATACCTTTTATTTCCTAAGCGAGGTGGTTTATTTCCTAAGAGAGGTGGTTTTTAGGAACTCCTCTTTTTTTCTTTCTTTTTTTTTCTTTCTTTCTTTTTACCCTCAATTTTTCTAGGGGGAAATGTACCTGACAATCCAAGGAATTGCCTCTCCATACTCTCATATGATTTTACCAGGAGGTAAAATTATGGGTGTCAAATAAGTTGTTACTTATGCCAATGTCACAGAAATAGGTGTCTGTGGGAGGGCTGGTGGCTTCTGCTTAGTGGAGTTGCCAAAGCTTGTACTAGTTAGCAATTGGAAAGACTTGTATTTTGGAGGTATGGAGTGGTCCAGGGAGGCAAATTTAAGCTTGCTTTAACTAGTAAAGGTTGTTCTCCATGGACCAGCTGCAAAAGGACGTTCGAGCCAGGGAATCAAAGCATGCAGTTAAGGTGGGCATTCTGAGAGGCCTCCAAAAATGACCTCTGGCTTAGGTTAGGCATGTGCATCCCTCAGTCCTGCCGCAAGTGAACTGAGTTTGTATGGGTTCTGTCAGCATCTCTAACTGCTACCTGAGCTGAGGAGCATTCCATCATCAGGTGGAAGCTGATGGAACCTGATTTATATTGTGCTACCTTGATAGCTGCAGGCTGCTTCTGATGCCAGTGGCTGGTGGCCACCTCCTCATGGCTGGGCTGTCCATCATTTTACCCCGTGGTTATTTACACTGTTGCAATGCAGAAGAAAATTACAGTACCACCAACAGTAAGAGGCTGGGATGGACCTTGGATGGTAGAAGTAAAGTTTTTCACCAGCCCAACTGATGTATCTGGGTCACTGGTCAGTTGAAGTGAATATGGCACACGTTCTGTGCGTGAGCTGGAGCTTTATCTGCAGCCTGAGCTGCCTCATCCTTTCCTGCGCCTCAGACTTAATCAAAAAGGAGCTATTTAGCCCTGCTGTAGCCTCAAAAACACACCACAGGAGTCTCTAACATGGGAACATGTTGGGAAACCTTCTTCTTTGCAAAGGTTGGAGGTGCCAGGAGATGCTTGCTCCACAGCAGCACCATGGCATTGCTCCTCATGGTAGCCAGATGTCTAGAGCTCCCAATGCCAGGCTGCAGTGACTCCACGGTTGCTTGACAGCTAAATAAACCCATCTCAAGACCCTCCCTATCACCAACACTGGGTAAAGTTTTTCTCTCTTGGGAGACCAGCAAATCTAGGGTCCAGAAGCTCAAGCAGGAGAGAAGCCTCCAGATATCCACACTATCCGACATGCACTGACTCGTGTTGGAGGGAAAGATGGAGACCAGCATCTGAAGAGATGCAGCATCTTCTGGCACATACCCACCTGCCAAAGATATGGGAAAGTCCTTCTTTAAGAGGAATAGTATGTTGATTTTAACTCAAGTAGCAATTTTGAGCTGGAACAGGTTAGGGACTGGCCTCCAGAGCAAACCAGCAGCAGATTCGAGGTGACAGGGTCAGGACAGAGGGTGATGGGAGGAGAAAGAGGAGGCTGGGAACATCTCCATCAGCAAAACTAAATCCAGAAGGAGACGCATGTTGACAGACTCAGTGTCTAGCTTTCGACAACGATCTGGCAAATTTGGGCCTGTGCAAGTAACTAAGAGCAGATGTGTCAAATGGTTTTTATTTCCTAGAATTAACACTAGATACAAGAATACTAAAGGAAGTTGCCTGTACATCCCTGCCATAGGAGTCTCACTGACCCTCTAATCCTTTCTCTTTACCATTCCCAGACCAGATACTCCTTTCACTCATGCTAGAATAAATTAGGTTGACTGGAGCCACAGAAGATATTAACCAGCACACAAGAGCCAAGGAAGACTAGCTCTTTTCACACCATTTTCTGTGTACACACAGATGAGTTTGTCTGTTACTTGCTTTTAGTCTCCTGTCACAAGTCTTTCTGATGCAGGGGGCTCACCCTATGACATAACATCTCTCCTGACTTCCGCTGTAACAGAAATGCTTTTGAGATCCCGTTTATAACTCTGTTCACACAAAATGTGACAGTTTTGTCTATATCAGAGTACCAGCCTGACCCTGGCAGCCACTAGCACTGTGATCAGAATAGTTATCAGACAAACCCTGGTATGTGATGTCTGGTTCTGATGCTATGGCAATGGAGGAACATATCTGTTCTTGCAATAATGCAATTCAGGCAGCACGGGCAGTGATAATTGGTAAAGCACAGCCCTGTAAAAGCAGACAGGATTCACCTCAAAGTCAAGCACACAAGTCTGAGCTAGCCATCCTGGACTCCCCTTATGGTCCATGGGGGAAAACAGGTTTTTTCAGGGAGTGACTCATTTCAACCTAAAATAGGTCAGAGGAACCACTCCACAGCAGTGTCTGACTCCTTTCCATGGGCTATAAAGGGAACCCAAGGGAGACTAGTTCAGATTTAAGCAAATGAAAATCCATGATGCTTGGTAAGATTCACCAGAGCTCCACAAGAATCCCTTGCTGGGAGAAGGGAACCAGATTTCTTGCTAATTCCTTCCTTCACCCTCTCTTAACAGAAGCTGATGACAGGATTATTTTTTATCAAGATGCAGATACTACACACAACCAGCACAAAAGATCAGTGATTAGCCTTTGCATAAGCAGCCAAGATTGCTTTTTCTTGACCTTATCAATCTGGTATTTGAATTTCTAGGGAGCTTTAGTGAGTGGGTTTTCTTGAGAAGCTGAAATCCTTCTTTTTAACCCTCACACAAAGTTTCTGCTAACTTCACTGGAATTAGTCTCTCATTTAGGGTAAAACCAGACAGCTGTCCATGAGTTGTCTGAGATCAGGAAGGCCTTCAGGTTGCCAAGGCTTTCTTTTTCCCTCTTTTGCCCCACATTTCAACATAGCCCATAAAATGAGAATGACTCATTTCCTGTAGATTAGAATAGGGATGAAAATACCCAAATACAAGTGAATGTATTCTGTATTCTGTACCTGCAAACTACATGTCTGAGCTTCCACTGGAGATCCAAAGTGCAATTCTGATGCTTAAAGGCACACATCTGGCTCCTGTCTGAGATGCTTGAAGGCATCTGAGATGTCTGCGCAGGGCTGGCAGGTATGACACAGGAATCACTTCTTGAAATCCCCATCATTCGGTAATCAAGCTCCACAGCCCAATAACCCATTTTATATTCAGCCCCGGCAAATCATGCTAAGGCACATGAAAAACAACAAGGTGCTTGGTGACAGCCAGCATGGCTTCACTAAGGGGAAATCCTGCCTGACCAATTTGGTGGCCTTCTATGATGGGGCAACAGAACTGATGGACAGGGGTAGAGCAGTTGATGTCATCTCCCTGGACTTGTGTAAAGCGTTCGACACTGTCCCACACGACATCCTTGTCTCTAAATTGGAGAGACATCAATTTGATGGAGGGACCACCTGGTGGATAAAGAACTGGCTGGATGGCCGCACACAAAGAGTTGTGGTAAATGGCTCAATGTCCGGCTGGAGACCAGTAACGAGTGGTGTCCCTCAGGGATCGGTGTTGGGACCGGTCTTGTTTAACATCTTCATTGCTGACATGGACAGTGGGATTGAGTGTGCCCTCAGCAAGTTTGCCCATGACACCAAGCTGTGTGGTTTGGTTGATACCCTGGAGAGAAGGAATGCCATCCAGAGGGACCTTGACATGCTTGTGAGGTGGGCTGATGCCAACCTCATGGAGTTTAACCATAACGAGTGCAAGGTCCTACACCTGGGTCGGAGCAATCCCAGGCACAGCTACAGGTTGGGCAGAGAAGAGATTCAGAGCAGCCCTGCGGAGAAGGAGTTGGGGGTGCTAGTTGTTGAGAAAATGAACATGAGCAGTGTGCGCTCGCAGCCCAGAAAGCCAACCGTATCCTGGGCTGCATCAAAAGGAGTGTGACCAGCAGGTCGAAGGAGGTGATCCTGCCCCTCTGCTCTGCTCTCATGAGACCTCACCTGGAGTATTGTGTGCAGTTCTGGTGTCCTCAACATAAAAAGGACATGGAACTGTTGGAACAAGTCCAGAGGAGGGCCACAAGGATGATCAGGGGACTGGAGCACCTCCTGTATGAAGACAGGCTGAGGAAGTTGGGGCTGTTCAGCCTGGAGAAGAGAAGGCTGCGTGGAGACCTCACAGCAGCCTTCCAGTATCTGAAGGGGGCCTATAGGGATATTGGGGAGGAACTCTTCATTAGGACTGTAATGATAGGAAAAGGGGTAATGGGTTAAAACTTAAACAGGGGAAGTTCAGATTGGATATAAGGAGGAAATTCTTTCCTGTTAGGGTGGTGAGGCACTGGAATGGGTTGCCCAGGGAGGTTGTGAATGCTCCATCCCTGGCAGTGTTCAACGCCAGATTGGACAAGGCCTTGGGTGATGTGATTTAGTGTGAGGTGTCCTTGCCCATGGCATGGGGGTTGGAACTAGATGATCTTGGGGTCCTTTCCAACCCTAACTATTCTATGATTCTATGAGATGACTCATTTAGGCATTCAAAAATGCAGTTTTGCTGGGCATCTGCTGGTGAGTCCTGAGTACCTGGTGCTCCTGCAAAACTACAGACCTGTGCAATGAGCAAGAGATCTTGCTCCCTTTTAGACTCTCCTTGGAAGCAATTTTCAGATTCAGCACTGAACATCTCAGACAATGGTTGTTCATATCTGCAGGGGAAGAGGAGATTTTTATTTTCCCTGTTTCCTCTCCCTGTGGCTCCCTGGTACTGTTTCACTTACTGAGCAGTTTAAAAACATTTCCTGGGAGCTGAGGAGCCTGAAGCCCACAGACTGCTTTGAGTCCACACACCTCAGTCCTTCCTTGCACTTCCTGTGGCCTTTTGACCATTAAACACCCATCCAGTCCACCTCTGTCAATCTGCAGGGGTTTGGAGGAAGTGAACAGGGCAGTTTGGAAAGGCAGGTCCCTGTAACACGTTGCATTCAAAGCAGAACTCATCCCTCCTTGTCCTTGTGATTGAACCAAGCGCTGAAGGACTGAGCCAAGGGGCCATTGTAAATAGGAGCATGAAGCTCCTGAAAACTGGCCAGTTGGCTTTGCATTACAGTGTGGACCTCACAGTGAAACATTTTGGCACACAAAACAATGCTCTGCATGTTCAGCACTCTGCTTTCCACCTTCCAACATGCAAAGCTCCAAAAAGGATCCTTTCTGAGGCTGTCGCTGCTGCGAGCCTGCAGATCCTTTCCCTGGCAGAAACAAATGCAGAAACCGCAGTTGGGACAAGCATTTTTTGTAGCATTTGGTGGTTTTCTCACTTACTTCAGCCCCAACTCTGGGAGGCAACAAGAGCACCTCATTACTTCTGGCCAAGCTTTGCAACAAGACCCCATCTCCAAGTGCTTTAAGGAAGACAGCAGAAACATTGTGGGATCCCCAGATAGGCGATTCTATCAGGTCTTGGTGAAGCACATTGATCCCAACCCCTGTTTGCAGACAGAGATTAAGCTGAGTAGTCGCCTCTCAGGTCTTCTTGAGTGAGAAGCACAGAAGCAGACACAGCAAGGTAGTAAAGGGAGTCTTGGCACATTGTACAAAGGAGAACAGACTGAACAAGCATGAAGGAGTCATGTTTTGGATATAGGCAACAGTTAGCAAGGGGAGGGTTTGCTTTGCCGGTCAACAGGTTTTATCTTCATGCTCTGTTTTGCATTGGTGTGTAGGAGTCCTCAAAGACTACACATCACTGCAGCCTATCTCCTGTGCACAGGCAGTTCAGTGGAAAGCAGTGCATTTATTTTTAGCTCTCGTAGCAATTAGGCAAGGGGGAGTGTGTGTGGGGGGTGTTCTCAGGAAGTTAATTTTGGACAGTTTGCTTAAAAAGATAAGACCTATCCCATTTCAGTGGGGGAAAATAGTTAACACAAAAAAACCACTGTGAGCTTTTTGTTCTTGTGAAAGTCGCCTACTGACACCGTTGGATTTCAGCCAAGTGTCTATCTGCACAGCAAGAATCTTCCAAACTGCCTATCCACCCCAGCCAGGTATGTTCCCTCTGATCCCTGAGGGTATTCCAGTCAGGTATTTCCTGGGCCTGGCTGTGATTCCCCCAGTTCCTCTCCATCGCCTGCCACCTGGGATTCACCACCCCTCCTCTCTGTCTGCTGATGGGATCATGAAACCTCCTTGAGCAGCTTCAGACACAACCAGAGCCCTGCTCACGGCCGGGAAGTTTTGCACGAAGCAGATGAATGCTCAGCAAACCCATCTGCTCTGTGACCTCGTGGAGAGAGTGGTAACACCAGGGAAGGGAGGAAGGCAACTGTCTTGCACTGCCACAGCTGCTCACCCAGGGAATATCTATTCAGACTTAGGAGCAAACAGATAGTTTTCTTCCACTAGCCAATTCATACTTACTTTTTCTTCTGACACTGCCAAAAAAAGAGTCACAGCAAGAATGGTGATTCTCCTCTGCAACCCAAATGGACATACACTGTCCTCTCTGTCCCAGGTACAGGCGATGTGAAAGCACAAGTGACCAACTCAGGTTGCAAAAGGTGGATAATGAAGTTTCTTGGCCTGTTGGCTTGGGTAAAAAGTGCAGCCTTCCCTGTCTGGCCTTAGGTCTTCTCATGCCACCATCATGCCTGGCTGTTCCCCTTCAAGGTGCCAGCCACGCACAGAGAAAAATAGGAGGCTTGTGACTGAGCCAGGGACTGAATCGTTTTTCAGCGGCTTGGGCATATCCATGTGCTCTAAGCCAAGAGGCATGCAAACTGCTCAGCAATGAACAACTGCTCCAGCCAAAGCCCACAGCCAAAACAAAACACACTCGTACATGTCAGCCACTGCCCCAACCCACCATGGAGGTAACTGTAAGATTGTGCTATCGCAGGGTCAAAGCTGCATCTTCCACTTGGGAAATAAGTGTCACTGCTTTTGCATGGTAGTTACACAGAGGCAAGCAATCCAGCAATTATGTTCTATCTCACTGACGTTATCTCTTAATTGCATACTTGCAAGTGCTTCTACTTGCAAGGTGGGTGCAAGGAGGAAGGTGAAGTGGGGTTGCCTGTCTGGGAGATACAGCATACCCAAGGGGCCTGCATCATTGCAAATTCATAGGATATAACAGTAGAGTTGCTCTTTTGCATCAGACAAGAGTTTATCCCTGTCTTGTCCCAAGAATGAACTTACAATGGCACAAATGGTGCAAATAGTACTGAGCTGCACATCCTGGACTTTATCATCAAGCAAAGCTCTCAAAGGATACTCAGATATACCCTGAAAAACTGACAATTTATGGAGAAGCATAAGAACAATCTTTCAGTACACAGACATCTTCTATTTTCTTCCTTTTCATTAGAATTTTGTACAAATCCATGGCAATCCATAAACATCTGGTCCACCACCACATTGCACAACATGACCACTTGCAGCTTGGCATAGCCTGCAGAAACAGAACTCAGAACCACCCGTCCTAAAATCATCTGACACCCCAGCAAAATAGTTGTCACTGATGGCTGCCAGAACATGGCATATGATGCATATTTACAGTGCTGCTCCTTTCCAGTGTACAGCAGCAACACACATAAACATCTGCCTGTGTATTACAGAGCGGCTGATTTTTAAAGACTGGGCCTTGGATCTTGAAAGTCAGTTTGGCAGATAAATCTGAGGAAATCATTCAGGAATTAGGTTTCTAAGTACTTTGGCTGATGTGTGTGTCTGTTCCTTAATTCTAAGATCTGCATTCTCTCTACTAGAATTTGCCTCCTCTCCAGTCCTCTAGACATTGTATTTTGGACTTGGAGCCACAGTTCCTTTTTAGGTCATCATCACAGCCTCCAAAGTAATTCATTTAAATATTTCCAAGTATTGCAATTAGCTGGATGCCTTCAGCTTTGGTTAACTCCAAATTCTGATGGCAACTGCTGTTATACATCAATTTTTCTGTCACGAACATTGCCACGTTCGTACAAACCCATAATGTAGATGTCTGGCTGAAGGTGGACCTTGTCCACATGGAACAGTCTTTCCAACCACACCAAGCTTAAGGCCATGCCTCATATATCAGGGTTACTGGAGTGGCAGAGGAAAACCCCAGAAATACTGGTCCTCTAAAGATGCCCTTTGAACATCAGTCACAGAACTGAGAAGGTGAGTTTGACCGTGCTTGGCTCTCATGAGGCTGAGCGACAAAATGACCTTGGCTCTGAGATACCTCTACTTGAAGACTCTTCTGGTACTAGAGCCATCAAGAGGTAGGGACATGTCACATCATATGGACGAGGTTGATTGAAATTGCCATCGGTGTGGCAAGGGCTAAGGACTACAAAACAGGCTGTCTCCTATCAATGCTACTTGCTTTTTGTGTCATGAGTGTTATTTTACTTAAACCTTTGGTGGCTTAGAAGGTTGGTGACCTTTTAAATTGCTTTTTGAATTGAAAACTCAGCTGAGGGCTACACACAGGCTCAGAGGGAATGATCTGCTTTCAGTTCCCTGGTTGGACATGGTTTTATGCTTCTGACCTGACCAATAACTGGTTTGACCACACACCTTCACATTTCACTACTGCTTAAAACCTCTCTGAGATAATAAGCCTTTTTAGCTAACTTCTTTCTTCCCCCACACCCCCATGTTTGAAAAGTAATTATGCTCAGCATTTTTTCCACTGTGATGCTGTAGGAAATCTGGTCACTTCAGAGTCCCTGAGCTCATATCTGTGCCTCATCACAACCTGGAATGTTTTCTACCAGGAATGATGAGACGAGATGGTTCCCATTGAAGGATATTCCTCCCAGCTAATTCCACTTCCCAAGCTCCCAGGCTTTAGAGATAAACTTGTTGTTTGTTTGGTTTCCTGGCAACTTCTGCTCCATGGCAGAAACCCATTCCTGAGACCCTGCTCTTACTGGTGCTCTGAGCTGAGATGGGCTTTGTACCGGTGAAAGCAACTGCCAGAAAACAGGAGCTTCGAGGAAGTTAAGGCTGAATCAAAACCTCTGATTGGATCCATCAGCCTCCTCCAGACCTTGTCAT
The DNA here is from genome assembly GCF_034315485.1 of Pezoporus occidentalis. Lineage (NCBI taxonomy): Eukaryota > Metazoa > Chordata > Aves > Psittaciformes > Psittacidae > Pezoporus > Pezoporus occidentalis. The sequence continues at coordinate 1,860,811 of NW_026914180.1, forward strand.
TACACACAAATCTCATTGTAGTTTAAAACAACACATCTGGCTGGCTCTGTAGTTGGACATAGCTTGAGGCTGGTTGTCCAGGTTCTTGATTGGGAACTTGGCACTGGTCCCACAACATGGCTAAATTGATAATCCCGAGTCAAACATCCTGGCCTTCACTGGACGTTTATTCTAGGGTGAGCTCAGATGAGAAACACAAGGATCCAGCTTTCCATGAAACATGATGAGGTAAATCATTGCCACTCAAGTGTAAATCATAGAGTCATAGAAGCATAGAATGGTTTGGGTTGGAAAGGACCTTCAAATCATCCAGTTCCATGGGCAGGGACACCTCACTCTAGACCATGCTGCCCAAGGCTTGGTCCAGCCTGGCCTTGAACAGTGCCAGGGATGAAACATTTCCACTTCTCCAGGCAACCTCTTCCAGTGCCTCAGCACCCTCACAGTAAAGAACTTCTTCCTTATGTCTAACCTAAACTTCCCCTGTTTCAGTTTAAACTGACTGCAACTCTCTGTGTGTGGCCATCCAGTCAACTCTTTGTCCATTGGATAAAGAATCCAGAAAAAAAACACAGATTTGGCTACACCTAAGGCACGTGAGTCTCAGCCTGTGTATTTTTAATAAGATATTTGAAAGAACAAGGGGCAAACCTATCTTCATCTGTGTCTTGCCTGGTTATAGACACTCATTTCATGACTTCTTCTGATTATTAGAAACTGACTCTCACTTCAACTTTCATTTAGATGCCAGCTCCAATATCCCAGGGGAACTCTGCAAGCTCAGTTTCAGTTTCACAGAGCTGCATCCAAGGCAAGTGAAGAATCTGATCTGCTTTGTATCTATCTTGCTTAATCTAAGGTTTCTGGAGGAGTTGTTCACCAGGTGCCTGGTGGGAAATGGTCTCTCTTCCATTTGTGACTCAGTTAAGAAAGTAAAAGACAACCAGTTCTTCAGCTCAACAGAATAATAGCAAAAAGAGCAACACGTTGATATCAAAGAAACTTCTAAAGTGACCCTGAAAGTCATGGGGTTTCAGTGTGTGAAGTGCTGCATCAAGAAACAGGAACAGGACAATCCTAAAGCCACTGCCACCTAAGTAGTTGCAGCATGGAATGAAGTCCCTTGCTTTTCGGACAGGCAAGGCACTGCTAAAACTGTTTATGATCACAAGATGCAATGGGGCTGAGCAGGGGTCTTCTGAAACCCAGGTTTACACTTTTACACAGAGACTGGTTCTGAATTTGTCTAATAAATTTAATCAGAGGTGTCAATGATCATATGAAGACTTTTGTCCTACTTCAGCTAAATCAGGGCATTCTTTTCTGAGGATAACCTTCAGTGAGTATATATGTTGTAACTGCATAGTTACAGCACTGTATTATGGTCCAGGGAACAAACTGAGAGTATTGTTCAGTCTGAATTATATCATATTACTGTCAAGGATATTCCTTCTAAAAGTTGACGCCTTTTAATTACCTCTGTGATGCTTTGGGAAAAATGGTATCCTGGGGAAAAAAAAATAGAAATTCTTGGCACCCATTTTGTTAGTTTTAGCCTGGTGTTCATTTCTAGCCATTCATATAGGGCTGAGTCATAGAAGAGAAGCCTGTAAGAGAATTGCAAACAAGCTATCTGGCTTGAGAAAATTTGGAACCATTTAAAGTGTGCATTGCCTCATCTCATAGTTAGTGGCAGGAGCTATTAGAGACTCTGAAGAGTCTGAAACCAGAGAGGGCATTTTTCTACCTGAATAGTTCTGCAGATAGACTGAAGATAGGACAAAAACAGGGCTGGGGAGAGAAAGACACCTTCCCAGGCTGCGCTAGAATCAGGGGTACCATTGGAATCAGATGCAATCATCCCTCACCTGCCCACGGCATCTCTAAATCTCACTTGACAATCTTTTCCTTCTGTCTTTAGGCAACATTTTTCACCTCCGCTGAGCTGGTTTGAAACATTTAATTCCATTCTGCCTGTTCTTCCAAGAATGCGGTACGGCAAGTGGAAACTCACCCACACAGGAGAAGAAGGGGGGAGGTGGGCATTACATTAATATTAAAATGCTTGTAATTGTAAAGTGTTGGGTCATGAACAGAACCGCACACCTTGGGCAAGCAGCATGGTGCCAGAGCAGCGCCGTCATGCAGGGTGTCCCAGGAAAGTTGGCAGCAGTGTTCTGGGAGATGCATGCAATGCCACATAGGTGGGCTTGCCAGGTTAGGGCTCTCCACTTAGCAAGAGATGGAATGCAGGACTGAAATGCTTTGCGGGAAGGTGCACATAAACCCTGATGGTGTAAACCTGCTGGTGCAGGAAGCTGGTTCTCCCCTTGCCAGTGAAGCTGTCATATGCCTGGAGACATCCTTGCAATCCTTCTTAAACATTTATCCTCCTATTTACCCATGTTTGGTAAGAGATGTTCTTCCTGGGCCAAACCACTTTGAGCTCAGCATGGTGAAGGAAAGGTTTTATTCTGCTGATGTCATTTGGCAGAAGATGCTGTAACATTTTGGTCCTTGCAGATGGTGACCCAGGGCGCCTATTCCCTTTGGCTGAAGGGTGGAAGGGGAGAGATCAGGTCTGAGCAAAGCACCTTGTTCCTGCTCTTCCTGCTGATAAGGTACCAGAAAGATTGTGCAAACCCTATCAGAAGATGGGAATGTGCCTGAGGGGCCATACACATAGTAAGCTCAGTGTAAAATGGATACAGTCTGATGAGTAGTACATGGGGCAGTTTAAGCCTTGAAGGTTTCTAATGTGTTTAGGGCATCAGAGCTTAAAGGGGGTGAAATGCAGTAGAGGTCAGAGGCAGGGGACATCAATGCTGCATTAGTATCAGGTGAAAGTAAGAAGCAGAATATATCCAGGGAACAAGAAAAGAGAACAGAGACCCTGGTAGTGCTGTCATTTCATGGAAACCTGGTCTGTGTTTCCCACACTGATGCTTTGTCTTCAGCAAATACATAGGAACAGCCAGGAAAGTGGCTTGATCCAATGTCTGGAGTCAGTGTGTTTCACTAGAAATCCTGGTTTTGGTGACCTTGCAACTCTAACCCTGATCCTATTACCCTAAGCCTAAATAGATTAGCCTGTGATTTTTGTTATGAGAAAGCTGATGTGCTGTAGAGGAGAAAGATGATTCCAGTGAAACTGGCAAACTTAGGATGCTTGGCTTCAGAGGAGTTATAAGTGGAACAGAAAAGCCAGAGATGTGCTCAGAGACCCCAAGCCAGGAGAGAGGCTACCACTGCAGCAAAGCATCTGCCACAGAGATGTCTTTGAAAACAGCAAGGCTTTGGGAAGGAGCTGCTGGTGACCCAGAAAAGCACATTTCCTGCTGCATGCAGGCAGTCGCAGCACCACCCTGTCCAGATGTTCCTCCTGCACCATTGCAGATACCTCATGAGAGGCATCTAAAGGGACAGCCAGAGCAGGGTGCCCCAGTTTCTGAGCAGGAAGGATGGGATAACTCATGACTTTTGCAAGGGGCTTGATCCCTGCTCACAAGGCAGTGCCAGGTCAGAGCAGACACCATCTCTCATTCCCTTGATGGATTTGCTGTGTGATTTTACTTCCTGGCCCCATCTCATATGCAACATGTCTGGTTGAGAAGATACAATATCCCTGGAGAGTGCAGTGGCTGAGAGCTTGGTTTTAGCTTTCGCTTGGCACAGCAGTCCTTTAATGATGGCTGTATTGGTCCTGCCATGCAGACGTGTTTCTCCTGAATTGCATTATCACAGACGAGGGTGAGAGCTGTCGGATGTTCGAATGCATGGGGACCATTCAGTCCTTTTGTGAGAACCGATCAACTGCCGTAAACAAAGCTGCAGCTTGTGTGAGTAACAATTAGAGCCCATTATAACCTGCTTAACTAGTCAGGGACTGAAGTGCCTGGAAGAGCTCGCTCTGTCCTCCCCATTGTTGTTTTGCTTAACCCGTTTGTCTGATTTGAGAAAAAGATTGTATTCTGGCAGAGCTAGCTTGCAGTTCCTGCTCTCATGACCAGGGCAGTGGTTCACAGTTCCTAAGGATTCAAGGAAACAGTTTCCCAAAGTGATCATTCTGAGTTAAGTGTTTTGATTCATGGGATATGCAACACCTCATGTGCTCAGTACAGACAGCACATCATAAATTAAACCAAACTGTGCTTCAGATCAATCTCTGCATGGACCAAAACTGCAACTCTAGTGCTTTCAGTGGAAACAGCTGGAAGAAGGACGACTCAGTGTGGTATCATGTGTGAACCTGCCTTGAGATGCTCGGTGGAGGTAACAGCATAGGCTTCTTGCTGGCTCACACCGAGAGGTTTAGATAAAGGAAAACAGGAGCAAAAAGCCTATACATACGTGGAAAAAGGGGCTGAGCTGCTGGGGCCTGTGTGTTGATGATTCACAAGCTGGATTTATGAGTGTTGAGCCATGGAAAATGCCCAGGTGTCCGATTGCCCCTGCTGCAAGTCAGGAACACTCAGGAGCCACCTCAGTCTTTTTTGTCTCCTTTTGGTTTTCTAGAAGGTCACACTCATGACAGGGCTTATCTCCACTAACTATCACTCTGCTTTCAAGAACTAGAAGGGAAGAAAAAACATGCCTTTGGCTTTTTTCCTCCCTCTCTCTGTACAGGAGGGCTGCTCATGGCCACGTTTTTTGCATGCCTTCCAGATACAATCAGAAAGGAATGGTAGCTTTTCACAGGTCTTTAGTGCAGCTCAAGGCCCTTGTTTATTTGGCTTTTGTGGCTTCTCTGTATGTTGCAGTGTTTTTATTTGGGGCAGTGCTGGGATAGGTGGTGTGTCAGTCATGGTCTGCAAAAGCCAAGAGGACCTGTTCGGTTTATGTTCTTATGACGTGGCCACAGCATATAACTAGGAGCTGGAGTATTCTGTGCCAAAGGACATGTCTGTGGGCTGCAGGGTTGTCACACCCATGGCTGCTTGTCTGGGATTTTGGGATGCCTAGAAATCTTGGCCAAATGGGCAAAGTCCTCACATACCAGAAGGACAGGAGGTTTGGGAGGAGAAATGGGACACATCGTGGGTGAACTTCTCTACCGAGGACAAAGCTGCCTCTGATGTCGTGGCTCAGGATAACCCAGGCCTTTTTTACAGCTGGGTCATCAGAGGACAAACAGCCTTCAGCGCATGTCAAGATGACATTAGCCAATCCATCCATCTGTATTCCCCTGCCACCAAACACAAAGGCAGACTTCTTCACTTTACTGTGCTCTCAAGAAAGCCAAATCAAAAGGGAAAGGTGTACTTGAATGTTACACCACCTTGTTTGCAACAGTAAGACTGGCAGTTATTTGCTGCCTGCTCCTGGGGAAGGGCTAGCAGTTTTCAGAGGGAAAGATGCCATCAGAACAAACCTGAAATACAGGTGTTGTAGATATAACATCTATTAAAGAATGGATGCTCTTGGCCAAGATGTGATTGTTTATTTTGCTATGGGAGATGTTTACTAGAGGTCTGTTTGAGCAAGACTTCCCTCTCTGCGGATTTAGTAGCATCTGTAACCTCCTCCAGATGACAAAGCTCTTGTCCTTCCTCCTCTCCACCACATAAGATGCCAGCCTGCAAGAAGGACAGGTTGCAGGACTGAAGCCAAGTCCTGCAGCTGGCCTCTTGGCCTCTCTAGCCAAGACAGAGCTGGCAGCTAACCAGGGAAGGACAGTGAGAGATGGAGAGAAGGGAGGTTTATGTTGCTGTGCAGCATGAGATAGAACAGGCATGGCATCATAATGTTACTGCCTGGTGCCCAGATTACAACTTATGATCAGTGTCCTGTAGGCAAGTCCCCTTAGCTACTGATGGGGGAAGTCATGGAGGAGGTGGCAGGGGCATCCTTGCTGTACCCACACTGATCCAGGAGCTCACCCACGCTAACCCAGTCCTTTCCCTTGGTGGTTTTAGCTCTGATCTTGTAAAGCCTGAGGCCTCTGTGACTCTAACAAAGGAGATGCTCAGATTTTCACCAGCTTGGACCCGGCAGCCTGGCGGCATGAGGGGTGAACCAGGGACATCCCTGCAGGGCTAGCTTACTCACAGAGCAAGGCTTCATTCAAGTGGCTTTGATTTGGGGCTGGTTGTGCCATGTGAGTCCCCTGCTAAGTATTATGATGGAGGGAGCCAGTCTTAGGTTAAAAATGAATATCTTCAGTAATTAACAGACATGGCTGGGAAACTTCTGAGCACCATTCATTTCTCAGAGGCTTCAAAGCTTGAATTCCCAAATTGGGGCAGTTTTCTCCAACTTTTAGTTACACATCCACTTTGCTTCTCCAGGGGGATTTGGTGTTGTTTGCATTGCAGTAACATGGAGGTATTTATGGTCCCAGACTTCAGCTTATCTGATCCACCCCTGCCCTTCACACTCATGCTATGGTGCCAATCCTGAATCACTTTTCCTCCTTCTGCTTGTGACCCCTCCAGTGATAGATGATAGGTAATATTCAAACACAACAAAAACCAGGTAGCATTCCCAAAGAGCTTGTGGAGATTAATTCCTCATTTTCATTGTGCTGCAGCAGAGGCACTGGACTGATTTATTTTCTTTTGGATGGGGCTTTCAAGAATAAAAATCCTTCTGGTGTTTGCTATGGTAAAATAGCATCGCTGTGACTATGTCACCACCATTTAAGAAATTTCAAGTGGGACTCTGGCTGTTCTCCGAACTGCAGCCAGTGTCTGAGTTACTATCCCACAGAGGTTTGTTGTTGGAAAATAATGTAATTGACTTTGTCCCGTTTCCAATTTCACAGGGAAACAAGCTCTAAGAGTACGCAGGGTACAGGGGCTGGCGGCTCACGCAGTTTATTGAACATGATAAATGTAGTAATCAGTACAAGACCGTACAGTACGTCTCTTTGTACTTTCTCCCTGTCCTGCCTGCAGGATGGCATCGTCACAGCTGGTGCTGCCTGGTCCCACAGGGGACCTGTGGTCAATGCAATGGAGGCACCACTCCAACTGCACCACTGCCCTGGGAAGCCACTGGCTCCCTCCCCCCGGGATCCCAGCCTGGCTTTTAGCCCAGATAGCTGACCTTTCATTAAAGATTACCTATTTTTACTGCTCCTCAGGATGGGAAGGATTAAAAACCGAGGCTTGCGGAGCCAAGCCAAAGTAGTGTTTATAGTGGGGACAGGGAAATTAGGGCAAGTTTGAAAAATGAATCTTTTCTATTAAATTAAGATAGTGCCCAGTTAGCCTGAGACACCTTCTGTTTGATCCAGCACTAACAAAACAGCACAGATTCTGGCCCAAGGACTACTGGGTACATCTGGGCCAGTAAACTAAAAGTGCCTAGGACCCTTCCTAGGCTCTCAGTCCACAAACACAGAAGGTTCTGTGCCTGTTAACACCCCTTAGGCTCTGAAACATGGCAGCCACAGGCAAACTATGTGCTGGGAACAGCCCCTGGCTTGTCATGATCACCAGGGAGGTGTCTGGGACATTGCTTGCTGGCACAGAGCAGAAGAGCTTGGAGGCAGTGCTGGTGATGATGCTGTCAAGTCCTGAATCAAGGAACATACCATGACACCAGGTTTCATACAGAAACATCACCCATTAGATGAGCCCAGGTTAATAACTCATCCTTTGGTACAGGAGGGAAATGAGGGGCAGAGAGATGGGATGACTTGATGGAGGTCCTAAAGAATGATTGTGCCAGACAGAACAAGGACTGGTTTGTCCCAGCCCATGGAAGGGGGGTTGGAACTAGATGACCTTCAGGTCCTCTCCAACCCAGACCATTCTATGATTCTATGATTCAGGTGGAAGACAGACTTCGAAAGTTGCTTTAGTCTCCCCCAGATTTCCTTAAACACTTCAGAGCAGCAATGGATGTGCTTCCAGTTTGGGTGTGCTCGTTTGACCAGCCTGAAGTACACACCTTAGTAGCTTCTGGCACAGCACAAAACAGAGCCAAGCACTGAAACTCCCTTTTGTACCAACCCCACATCACAAGCATCACCCTTTTCAGGGCAATCTGTGGGCCTTTGGGGCCAGCCTGGGAAGAAGCGCCATCCTTAAACCAACATGCAGGAGACTGTAACTGGATCACAACTTTGCTATCTCCTTGGACTGCCTCATATCTCCATTTGCAAAGCAAAGTTTGTCATTTTGCCTTGTGTGTGTGGCTGCAAAGAGTCTGATAAGATAGAGATATGCATCGTACAGACCATATCTAGATTAACAAGTAATTGCTACATCTATATTAGCAAGTGAGCAATAGGAGAGTATCAGGAGATCAAACAGCCTGGTGCTGAGGGCTGAACATCCACACTGTGTGCAGTTCACAGTAGTTACTCCAGGTTAAACTAATTTCGGTTACCTACACTGAAAATCCCCACCCCAAACACTGTCTAAGGCTGACTGAAGGACCAGCTGCTGATTTATTACCTTATATCCCTATGAGGCTTTGTAGCAGAGCTTCTGGTTTTATTTAAACTGGGGTGGGGGTGGTGGGGGGGTAATACTGAATCTGTGCACTAGAGCTGTTCTGCAAACTGGACCACTATGGGGTGAGAGAGGCCAACCCAGAGAGCTCTTATGAAACAGCATTATTGCTGTGAATCAAATGCTAAGGCAGAGGCAGCAACAAACACCTCAGGTTTCAATCCAAGGTTCAGCAGAAAGGTTTGCTTTTACTGTAGCGCTCCCTGAGCCCTTAGGGCTCATCTGTACACAGAAATTAATCTGGATTGGGATGGGTCAGGAACTGAAAGTAAAGTAACTCTTCTGGAATAACTTCACTTTGTAACAGGCAAGCCTCTGGACAGTTTGGTGAGGAAGCATTGTTACATCATGTTTATGATGACGCAATGCATTTTCAATGTCCTTGCAGTATTTGGTCACAATTATGCAGCGAAGACTTGAAAATACATCCATTCCCTGCAGGAGGAGAAACAGAGCTCCCTCAAGATTGGGACTGCTTTCTGTGGCTGATTTGCCAGCGCAGATCAAGGTTCTCACCATTCCTCTCTTTTCCTTCACAATGAGAAAAGTGCCTAAGATCCCACGTGCCAAGCACACCAGCTCCCTTGCCAGCAGTATGTAATGGCTGGTGAAGCATCAGCAGCAAACGTTTACATGGTCATTACACAAAACCTGTCCCATATGCACTAGTTCCAGCACAGTAGCACTTCAGTGCATCACTTCAGATGTATCCAAAAGACTAATCCTGCCTAAGAATGGCTCTGCCTGGGTCCAGATCCATGAATTACACCCTCCTGGAGTGCAGGCAGGTTGCCGTTTTCAGTACCTGAACCTCTGCTTGCTCTGAGAGTCACATAGTACAAAAAGAACAAATGACCCTTCTAATTTGGGCATCGAGTAGAGTGATAAAAACACAGGACCTAGAAGGAGCACAAGACCTCCTTAACTCACTGCACAGGGGACAGGACAGGAGATGGAGATGTTTTGACGATTGTGAGGCTTCCTCCTCTGCTGAAACCAGTGTGAATGGGAGCCTTGCATTCAGGACTTTTTCTCCTACTTGAGTGCTTCTGCATAGCTTTATTTCTAGCCAGGTTTAAATGGCCTGTTAATAACTCCTACCAATACACACCCTCTCCAAAAGACAGTCTGTTTGCATTCAGCTCAAGTTAATTGTTCATAAGCAACAGTCCATAAGCATAAAAGTTTCCACATAATCACTTCTTTTTTTTAGCTCTTACTATTTATTCTGTGAGGTGATAACATTGATTCCAGCTCACTCTTTGTTTTTATCAGTCTTGCACAAAGACAAATTAGGAGGCAAAAAGGAACCTCCCTTCTCCCCCATGAAATGCAGTCTACTATCAACCACCCGAAGCAGAGGAACAAGCCCTTCATCATGCTATATATATAGCCTGCTTGGCAGAGTACATTTTCCTTAACATGCCTAATCCCACAAGTATGTGGTGGCTTGCTTTGTAGAAACCTCAGCTTTTCAGGTGCTAGAAAATATGCATGCTCTATGTTACTTGATAGTTTGTTCACATCACTATCTCCTGGAGGCAAGCAACTGCTGACCCTCTCAGCTTTCTGTAAAAACTACTTGTCTTTCTTCCTAAAACCTACCCTCAATATACCCCAGTACAACACTGCAAGGAACAATAATGTACTAGTGGTTTCTTGGTTTACATTTTTCTGCTGTGTCTCCAGAAAATGAGACCTGAATTATTCTTTGCACTTGCGTTGACAGACATGCAGCCCTGGCTTCTCAGCAGACCAGCTTATATGTATGCTGGGCTTTCCCACAGCTTCCTTAAAAGAATGGGAAGAGCTGGTGAAGTTGGCTTTTGATAATGGAGCTTGTAACAACCACAGTATAAAAAGTTATCTTTTCTTCCCTGGTCCAGCCACCCTCAGATGTAGAGGTACACCAGCTGGCCTACTGGACAGCAATGAGATTTGAATGAGGGACCTCCTAGTAGGTGGGAATTCTTTTTCCTTATACTGAAAGGCTTTCCAAGGTTTAAAAAATGTGCCTATTCTGGGATGAAGTAAAAGAACCAAATTACCACATTTTTGTGACCTACATGAAAGGGCGAACACAACTGCATCCCACTTAGCAAAACAATTACCTGCCCTATGGAGACCAGATTCAAGCCCTTACACTGTCATTATCTCCTATGTCTCCAACAACCAGGCTATAGGGTAATCTGCAGCCTCTCTCATCCTTTTCTTCTGGAGTTGTTCCACTGTATAAACAGTACTCATTGATGCAGCTGCTGGGAGAATTCCCACATCCCAGGGGAGTGCTCTAACCACAAAATTATTGTCACCCTTGCTCTCATCCAGTGGGTATTTAATTATTCTTACAAAGTGAAGTAATTTCATCTGGAGAAAACAAGAGGCACCCAGGCCAGACTACCCTATAATTACTGCAGTAGGGAGCACTCTCGTGGGACATGGGATTTCCCAATCAAACACTGGGCTGTGGGGGTAGCTGAGAAGAGAAATGCTATTGTCTAATCCTCCATTTTGGGAATGGTCCTTCCGGTTCCTGATAATAGAGTTTGAGGTATATGTGTATCTGCGTGTGTATGCTTCTGAAATGAAGAGCTTCAACATTTCCAAATTATTTCATATAATCCCCAAACCTTTGAGAATATGCATCATATTTGGCAAATAACTGTGGCCACCCTGAAACCACATTTTTAGCAAATAAATGATTCACTGAGTAAATTTAGCTCATCTTAAATGTCTATTTATATCACGGGAACACACCCTGTCACTGTTGGGGCTCCACCATGTTGAGTACTATCCAGAGCTTACAGCCAGACGTGCTCTACCACAAACAGCCTGAGAGGGAAAAAATAAAGCCCTGCCTATTTCACAGGCAGCTTTTTGCAACAGCACAGATGTCAGCCTCACTGTCTCAGAAGAGTTGTGCCCTTCCCTATGAACATATCTATCTCAGATACTTCACGCCATTTTGGGACAGGGAAAGAGCACTGTGTTGCCAGTTTCCTCTCCTCCACCAACACAGCAAAGGCATGCATCCCTTTTTTAGTTTCATTTCCGAGAAAAGAGTAATTTCTGAAAAACCTTTGCTTTACACCGGCAACATCCTGCTAACACTGAATGGGTTAATCCCCTTCAGCCAGCATCCTAGTAATGAAAGGTTTCACTCTTTGTCACCTAATGGTCTTGTGTCTAAAATACAAGCCTAGCTGCCTTCACTTGAAATGTTTTTAATCATTGTGGAATAAAAACCTAGCCTGGCTAGTGCCAACTAAAGAGATGTTTGTCTGCTCAGCAGATTTTATCAAAGCTTCCTTGATGTCTTTGCCTTTGTAATGCTAAGCACTTCACTGTTTGGCATATTGAAAGTAGGATGCGGTACATGTGAAGCATTTCACAGAGCGATGATGTATCAAGTGTGCTTTAGGAAGTAATGAAAGCAGCAGACTCATGATTTTTGAGCTTTTAATTACTTATTAAGTGGTATGACATAAAGGCTACGGGGGAGATTTTTTTTCAGCATCCAACTTATTGACTTTGAAGTCGGTGCCTAAATACCCTTTGTGCCTTTGAAACTTTCCGTCTGCTCTCAGGGGAACGTGCTGCTGCTCTGGGCTTTGTTTCACGCTGACCACATTTGTTCAGAGGAGAGAAGCCGAGGGATGGGAGTCTGCTCAGACACAGGTCTCTGCCTTCGACATGGTGGATAAAGATGAGGGGCAGGCTAAATACGTGTCTTTTGACAAAGGGTATAGAGGCCTGTTCAGCACAGAGCCTGGAGCTATGAGTTCTGACCTGGCCTCAAAAATGCCAGCACTACAGGGGGCAAATAACCGTAGCAGCCACGGGGGTGCTTTTAATGAGCTGAATCGCAGTGGAGTCCAGCTCTCCATCACTCACAAGCCACTGCCACAGCTGGTTTTAGCAGATGTCCCCTCCGACAGAAAGGGCCCAGCAAAGCACAGTGGTTGGCCTAGCCACCATCTCCATCAGGTCTGGTGTGACTGCTGTGACAAGAATGCCATCCAAAGCTTCAGAAGCAATAAAGTTAGGAAAGGTCAAAAGGAAGAAAAGACCTTCACATTCAGTTTTGGGGGTTTGGGATAGTTTGAGGATGGGGTTTTTTAGCATCTTCTGAAGGGAAAGACTTTCTTTCCACTTATTCTCATGGTAAACCAGGAAACTATGGCCTCCTAAAAGGGTTTCTCTGTGATGATGAGGATGGAGCCAGACAAGGGTCTTTCTGTAATGATTGGGATGGAGCCAGATTCTTCCCTTTCCATGATCTGGACCATCACTCATTGTTGTCACCATGGGGATGTCCTTATGAACAGACATCCCTTTGCTCAGACAGTCAGCAGCTGACCCAGCAGTCAGTGCACCTCTCTTTTATGAGTACTAATTCCAAGAAACCCTTGTGGATCATGAACCCAAGATGCTCTGGCTCCAGAGGCTGCTAAATTGCTAGGAGTCATGTCAAAGCTGGAGCTACACATGGGGAGAAACTCAGCCTGTAGCTGCCCAAGGCACCCTTTCATCCTTTGGTCTCTAAAAAGAGGCGTCATTCTGGCATCTTCAATCAGTATCAAATGCTGCTCCCAAATAAAAAGAAAAGGGAAAAAAAAAGAAGAAAAAGAAGGGACTACTGCTTGTTGAAAAATTACCCTCCCCTCTGACGGAGAAATGAAATGCCAAATGTGAGATATATGTATTTTTATCCTCACTGAAGGAAAAAGCAGAGCCACAGCTTCCCATGTTCCGTAAGTGACCAACACAAACATGCAAGGACTCAACGCATTTTCTACCCCCTGGAAAAGTTTTCTTTAATTAGGGCAGACACACTGCTCAGTCAAAGCAACATCAATGTCCAGGCATACAATTTGATTAACCCACTTCTTATAATCTTTGCTGCTTGTTCAGGTCTTATGGACAAAAAAAAAAAAAAAAAAAAAAGTGGAAAGAACTAAAATTCATTCTCTTTAGAATAGATTATTTTTTTTCTTTTTCCCACTCTCCCCCGAGAATCACAAATAGCACTGTGCTGCTTCTTCAGTTTTGAGTCTGCAAAACATTGTCATTTAACTGGATTTATCTTAGTGCTAGTAGGATATGCACAGGGTCACCCATCCTGGCAGCTGCAAGGGGGTTTGATTCTGGAGTAGAATGACTCAAGCTGCTTCCCAGTATCACCAGCAAGGCATGAAAGGGTTGTGTTCTGGTATTTCTCTGAAGTTTTATTAGATCATATTATTTATAAAATCTACTGCATAAAACACTAATTAGTTTGCTAAAAGTCCTGCAGTCTACATTGCTCATGATAGATTAATTTGCAAGCCTATTTTGAGTATAATTATTTTGCATTTATTACTGCAGGTCCAATAAAAAGGAGAGGTGGATCCTGTCTGGAAAAAAAAAAAGTAAGGCAAAGGGCTGAATATTAACATCCTCATTTTACTACTGGAAGCTGAACATCAAAGAGACTGAAGGCCATGTAAAAAAACAAATCTATTCAAGTTCAACATAGAGACCCTAAAGTCTCCATTTAGCAGGAACCCAAGCCTGAAGGTGCTGTGAGCACCTCGCTTTTAGATGTGCTACATCTCTGGGGGCCCAGAGTTGCTGCTGGATGCAGCGAGTTGCAAGTGGCATGGTGCCCAGGTCATGCCGAGGTTACACCTAGCTCCGTTAGCATCCACAAATGAGCCATTCCTCTGACTAACGCCCCAGAGGGATCCTACCCACTCAGTGCTCCCTGCACCACACCGGGAGATCAGCCTGCCTGCAAAACAGGGCACTGAATACTCCTTTTGTCCTTAATCTTCTCCTGGCAGAAAGCTGGAAATCCCAGGGGGTGGGAAGCCGGTGTTTGATGTGCTCCACAGCCTGAGCACAGCCTCAGTTCTCCCCATCTCACAAATGCCACTTAACAGCAGGTCAGTAAGTTGTTGGGGCAGGGGAGCCACTGCTCACCCTCCTTTAGAAACTGGGGTGTTGCATATTAAAGAAGTCAAGTGCAGTTAGGTGCAGGGCAGAAAAATGTGACAGCTCTTTGGCACTTCCACCAGAGCTACCTGCACTACAAACAGGGGTTTCAGGATCTTTCCTATACTACCAGTCTCTAAAGATTAGGTGCCACAATGCCTTATGTTGAAATATGGGGTTTCAGATTGAGTCCTAAACAGCTTCTCCTCTTGTCACAAGACAGTGGTAAATGGAGGGATACAACTGTGAGCTTCTAAACTCACAGCTATTGTGGGGGGATTTCTGCAAATCTGAACCACAAATTTGTCCTCCCTCACTGACCCTGTATCAGCTAACATCCCTTTTCTGTGACTGCATCACAGTATTGGGATTTTCGGGGCCATTCTCTCTCCTTGGGACTTTCTTGATAATACTTGTTTAGTGGTTTGGGTTGGTTGTTTTTTTTAGGGAAAAGCAGTGAGAATTTCCCCTAAAAGGCCAGAAGCAGAAGCTGGCCTCTGCAGACATCTGAGCCATTTGCTGCCATGCCTGTCACACTGCAGATCACGATATGCAAGGTGAAAACCACACAATATGTGGTGCCACAAACTGAACTCCAATGAGAAGGAGCAAGGGTGGTGAGAAGCATTGCAAGTGACTTTGCACCTCTGTGAGGAGCAGCTCAAAACCACACCAGGAAAGCCAGCAGAGGAGCTGAATTTTTATCTCATCCTCAAAATCTGAAGGCTATATGCTTCTTTTCATGCATGCACGTAACTCATGCTCACAGGATGTATTGTGAAACAGGGCCCAGTACTCTAGTCATGCCTAATTTTCATCCATGGTAGTTCACCTGGAGTCACTCAAGACTGACATCAGTGTAGCTAAGAGCAGGACCTGATCCTTCGTTTCTTCCAATGAAACAGAACAGAGTGTTCGGATGCTTGAGGCTATCTTCATATTCAGCACTGTTGCACCAATACAGGGGCTGAGGATTCCTCTATAGAAGAATAGGATTTAAGAAATTAACTTCATGGTTTTTAAAACAGTGTATAGTTTAGTGGGTGCCAGCTGAGAGAAGCTTGCCTTCACTCCTCAGTCAGGCCAACTGCCACATGATAAATGATTATAAATGAGTGGGATTGCTTTTTATTATCCGTTACAGGAGCCTATAGCTCATAATCAGCTTTATCTGTCCCAGTCACCTCCATTAGAACTGGTAAACCAGAAGTGTGCAGCCTACACTTACGGAAGAGGCTGTGCAGGAGGGGAGGTGAACTTGGCATCGTGTTCACTGTGTATTTAAAGAACTGCAGAGACTCCAGAGTAGTTCCCCATGTGGATACACACATATGTTCACACTCCCACTTATTTTAGTGTCTCTGAAATGTGAGTCTCTTTTCTTTTTTCCTTTTCAGTTGATTTCTCTATGGAGGCATTTTAAATTGAACCATGAGGAAGTGCCTACAGTTACAGAGAACTGGCCTGGTATCTTGATGCTTCCTTTAGATTGCTGTATCCAGGCAGCATTATTCAAGCTAGTCATCCCCACTCAACTAGTTACTAAAGGCCAGCCCACCGAGGTCTGGAACACAATTCATCTCTTCCTACAGCAGTTGACTAAAATATAGCAGAGGAGCTGCACCCCAAAGTGCTTATTCCTCCCTGTTGACCATAAGGGTGTCTCAGATGCCCATATATGCATTTGTACAGATGACTCATAACTAAAGTGCCCACACAAGCAGAGATAATGTGGAGATCTATAGGGTCTCTCACCAGGAGGCTAAGGCATGGGCTCTGCCTTCCCCCTGCCAAGATGGCTTGTATTGCTATTCAGCTTAGCGTAGAGTTTCTTCCCACCTCATGCCCTATCGGAACAATCACTCCCATTACTTGGTCCCAAAATATAAGGAAACCTTACAAGTCCTATTCAGGGGCTTTGTGTTCGCACCTTGCATTGCTGCCATGTAACTTCCCCTGCAGACAAGCTTTGCATGTGTAACTTTCACACATCTGCCTCTGAAGGGCCTTCACTTGTTTTCCTTTGATAAAGACAAAAAAGCAAAGGTTCAGATGAATTGGTTCAAGGGGTCAGGAAGCTCCCCTTAGTACATGTGCACATGCTGCTGTGGAATTCACAACTCACACGAGCAACACCTAGAGATAAGATTACATGATGTGGGTGAGCATCTCTAATCCTCCATGATGAGCCACAAAGAGAGTATCTTTTATTATCCCATCTACAGGCTTTTAGTTTCAATGGGCTGTGGCTTTTACATGTAGGTCTCTGCCCTGATTGCCTTGACTATCGCCATGGTGAAGCCCTGATGGGGCAGAGGTAAGTCTTTTAAGGCTTTGTCCCTGAGTGTCTGAATCCAAGGGGAACACCGTGCAGCTCAGTTTGCAGGAGCAGGTATTGGCAGAAAGGTAATTCAGTGGCATCTAAGAACTATTAAATGGTTATTTACATGGCAGCTTTTGAAAGTGGATTTCTGAGTGCTCCACAGACATTAACTAAGCCTTCCTATCTGTGCAGGCTTAGCTGCGTGAGTCAAGTGAGCAGATTCAGAGCAGGTGACGAGGCAGCAGCCAGAGCAGGGACATGCCTCCTGACTCCTACCCCGTGCTGCTAGCCACAAAGCATCCCCTCCCCTTTGTCAGGAAGGCTAATCCTGTAATGTGACTCTTGAGCAACGTTTAAAGAGACGGAGCCTAAATAAAACTTCATTCCAAAATAGCACGTATGAAAATGAAGATAAGGCTCAACAAGTTGTAACAGATGTCTGTTAATTAGTCACTGCAAGGCGCTTTCAAATGCAAACCGTGTTTCCATGTGCAAGCCATTCTCCAAGGCTGCTGTCCCCTCTCTTCTCCAGACATGACTAAGGAGAAGGGTCAAGCCTGGACACCCTTATTTCACTTAAATTGCCAGCCTATGTGCAGCAAGGTGAGCCCAGCTTGCTTTCTGCTGCTGGGCTTAGTGCAGGGTCAAAAAGGCAAGAATTTGGGTTACACACATGCACACAAATCCCAGCATCAAAAATTTCTGTGGGAGCAGGGTAACCTCAGGAAAAATCAGCCAGGGCTAATGAGCTCTTATATAAGCACAGAGAGCACATACTGGTATCATTTTATTTCTTCTGTCTTGATACTTGCATTTTATCTTCATTGATATCACATATTTCTGAACCCAGTAGTAAACAGTTGCTCCCTCTTTCATAACCCTTAATGATACAGGTTGTTTTTTTTCACAACTCTTCAAGATTACCATTTAAATTAACTATATAAATCAGGCCCCAGCCTCTATTACACGGGAAAACAATTGGGTTCTGTTTAACTTAGGAATCTGCAGTGTTTATAGATAGACAACCCCAAAGGTAAGTTACTAAACTAGTTTCTAGTTGCACTGATCTGTTGCCAGAATACATAAATTATTAACTGAGAAGTAACGCCGGAGAGTGTTGTGTATTTAAGTTCATATTTGGTAGGGCTGGGGATATGTGGCTTGGCCGTAAGTAGGCACTAGAAATATTAATCACTTTCAAGTAGAATTCTGTATTTTAATTGCTGAGAGGAGACGTCTTTCTTTCAGTGTTAAGAAACCCTTCCCTTGTTTTGTGTAAGCCACCGCAGTGCAAGCCTACGAGAAAACTCCCACTGATTTCCCTGAGGACTCCAGTGTTAAGTCCATGGGAGTCTGACCAGTTATTTCAGCTGATCAGAGAGTCGAGATCCCTCTGCCATGTAAATCTATCTCTTTTGAGCTCCAGGCACTCAAAATTTAGTGTACTGTCACCGGAGCTTGTCATGGAGAAAGAGATAATAGCGTTTTCCTCCCTAAGTGACATGAGGCACTCAAAATACTCGACAGTGCCAAGGTCCAGGTGAAGAACACTCTTTTCTACTCTTCTGTGTTAACCAGAAGGTCGACCTGAGGTTAGCTGCCCTTCAAAGCATGAAGGATCACAGAAAAATTCGGTTTCCTGGCTGCATTTTTGAGGACTGAGACAGTCGTTTCTTGAAAATTATGGGATGTCACCTGGGCATGGCTTGTGCTGCTGGAGCAGTGCATGCTGAGAGAACACATCTACTCTTTATCTTCAAATTGTCTTTAATTTTCTATGCAGGGTGTTAGGGTAGCACTTTGATCCTCTGTCTTGAGGTTAAATAGGACAATATATGGCATACTGGATGTTCCAATGGGTTAGTCCTATTGTAGAGGATGGGGTTGCGAGGAATGCAAGCTGTCTGCATGCCACTCAGTCCCTGGGTGGATTTAACACTAATTCCACTTTGCCTCTCCCATCTCCCTGGAATAAATTTCTTCTCAGCCAAACTGCACTGCAGCCAGCAGCTCAGACAGAAGGGAGAAGACAGCCTGAGCAGGCTAGGTCCCAGCTGAGCAGGTATCACTCCATCCTTTGCCTCACTCTGGAAGACCACAACAATTTGACTTTGTCTCCATGGCATGAGATGTCAGCCCACTTTTCACGCAGTAGAGAGAAGTCTAAGTAAGTGTATTGAGTGTCACCAAGAGGAAATTCCCTTGCAGAAATGGCCAGAAGCTGCAAGGGTGAGCAAGCCAGCAGCGAGTGAAGGAGCTATAAGCTGTCCCGTCCTTCTGCTTGCAGTAGGTCCATCATGGGGCAGTTCAGGGGAAGAGTGGGAGAGCCATTTGCTCAGGGAGCAATTCAGATTTAAATAGCTATATGCACTCTTGTTCAGGCACCTATGTGTGGCATCCTTGCTGTGTGAGAAGGGTGCTCACCTTTTGTATAAGCTTCACCCATGCCAGATGAAGAGTACCTTTTTGACTGTACTGGTGCCACAAATACTTTCACAAAACCCTGTGGTTCTTTGCAATTCAGTGCAAGCTTTAAGCTCAATGGGAATCTCTTCTCTTTTTTTTCTACCTCAAAATCATGAGAGGCTAAAGAATGAAACCCGTTACCCTTCTTTGCACAGTACTTAATGCTCCTAACCATCCTCATGTGTCTGGATCCTTGCTGCATCTGGAAGCTAGAACTGTCATTTAGCAATGTGGAGATACGGTGTGGATTTCAAGTGGGTTTAAGCACTTAAATATCTTTAAGCAACAGAGACGTGGGCTATCACACAGGAAGTCCACAGAAATGCAAGGAAGGGAGCCCAGTTATCAAGAGATGTGTGACAGCTACCAGGCAAGCTTTTCCTCACAAATGGCAGGATTGCCAGATTTTGCAGAGCTGAGTGGTGCAGGCATTGATTTTGGATGTCCCAGCCACCCTGTATCCTCCTTTCATACCATCTTCTTCAAAGAGGCTCAGTCTTCTGAGGAGTAGCATGGGATTGCTTTGAGAACAACAAGGGAAAGGTCTTTCTTGTATTAAGGAGCTGTGATTGGTACCTGCCAGGAATGGAAATAAAACTGGATTAAACATTTCAGAAACTCAAAGGTTCTGCTTTGCAACTCCTGAAGCCCACACACTTAATTTGAGCTGGACATTTTTATACCATCCTCAAAACTGTAATGGTGTGGGTGACATCTGTGGTGAAGCATTATACCAGGCTTTTGTGTTTTAGTTCTGTTCCTCTGCAGCATTATCAGGATAAAGTGAAAAGTTTTGTGGTTATGCTTTCAAGTATGTTAGTAGACACCCACTTTGTAACTTCTGCATGTCACTTCATCCCTCTGCTGCAGTTCTCCCCTACAAAACAAGGGCAAACCTCCATTGGCTGCCCCAGGAACGTCTGAAGACAAATGGTAATCTGCTGGTTATCTGTGAGACTCATATGCCACCAAAACGGGGAACCCTCCAAGTGATAAGTTGCTGTGACCTCTTGGTTACACCAAGACAGAGCAGCAGAACTTGATACAGCCATGAAGCCGTACCAGTTCTGGCTGGAGACAAAACTCAGGCAGAAAACCTGAGTATTGTGATAATGGCAGTATTGATCCTACTGTTTGTGTTCCCAAAGCGCAATAGCAGAAATGTAGTGAAATGACACATCCAGAGAGATTTTGCTTAGTGAGAGAGTGGTGATCTTCAGAGAGAGGGGGCAAGGCAGCATTCTGCACTCCTGTGAAGTGCCTCAGTAGACAGCTATTCTTCAGCTCATAAGCTATTAATTACCAGATGTTAGAATCTATTTATTTTTCCCGAAAAGAATTCTGGCTAAATAAAGTCTTCAAAAAAAAAGAAGAAAAAAAACCCACCCAAAAGATTGCTCATTTAGAATTTCCTCTCCAGTTCTTTAAATGCTGCTGGATTGCTGAGCTGTGAAATACAATGTCTTTTTAAGAGTTCCAAAATTTTTTGCCCAGAAGGAAGAAAACACTGCTCAGGTTTGTCTCTCAAGGATTTAATGATCATATTGCAAATTTCTTGCAAGAAATGAAATAGAAGTCAGTGGGTAATATCCCATCTAATGCTGGTTTTGCCTCCCTTTTCTTCCTCAATGCCTCAGCCTCTTTCTTCAGACCTCTTGGATTTTCTGTGTAATGGGATGATGCAGAGACACAAGGTGGTGTGCCCTTCACAAACCAATTCGACACAGTCAGATTTATTCCTGCTCCAGCTTAAATCTTCCTGCTTGATCTAAACCCCTCTGTGCCCTAAAAGCAACTGTGTTTGGTGTCATCAAAAGCCAGAGCAATTGAAATAAGGAAATGTTCCTACATTGCTGGTGTGTGGTAGTCCAAGCGTCCCTGCTCCTGCATCCCAGCACATTTCAGACAGCTCCAGCTTCTTACTGGAGGGACACAGATATCAGAGCACAGATTATTTCTATCGCCTCCTTCCTTTCTGCCTCTTTGCTCAGAGACGCTTATGCAGAAATCTTCAAAAAGGATGAGACAAAGGGGCAAAAGGTTGTTATTTTTTAAAGATCAGCCACCAGTCATGCTGCTCAGCTTCATTTCTGCACCTAGACAAAGCGATAGCAATCATTTGTCCAATGCTGTTGTTTTTTTTTTCCCAGAGGCATATGTGGACCAGAGGGAAAGCTCGTCTGTGGGGTAGAAGCATTCATAAGGCTACAGCCAAATTGGTGTATCAGTGGTGTCCTCCACATTTTCTGCACTTAAACCCTTCTTTCAGAGAATACTCTTCAGGGTTAGAGCTCCTAGTTCTGATACTGGCTTTTCTGGGAGAACATGAGCCATGTCTTTAACCACCGTGCACCCAAATTCCTCACAAATACTACAAACTAAGGAGGAAAGATTTATTATTTGTGAGAGCATCAGTGCCCACCCCTAAGCTAAGGTCTCTCTTGACAGGTAAGTATTTATGCATTTTACTTCTTGCAGCCACCCCTGGCATGTCAGTCTCAGCCTGTTGTTGTCCAGGCACCCTCACTGAAAAAATCCCGTTATCTGGTTCCTGCCTTGCAGCCCAAATCAGATTCAGAGGAAGCCAAGCCATGCCCCACTTGACCTGACAGTTGTTTTAAGTCTCATCTCACCCTGTTTGCTCATCCTCCTGCTGACACTATTTCCATGTGTGAACAGGATAACTTGGCTGCTCTCAGCAGCTGAGTAAGAAAATACCATGGAAATGGTGGGAATGGCATTAAAACACTCAAGACCCTGCACTGAGACGCATGTGATCACCTCTATCCAGATCACCAGTGATGGTGTGTGTTTCTGGGGCAACGAAGTGGCTGGATTTGAAGTATGGGAGGACCCGTGCCCTCTCCTCACATCTACATGCCTGCTGCACTTCAGTTTGCAAAGTGGCAGAG
The DNA here is from genome assembly GCF_034315485.1 of Pezoporus occidentalis. Lineage (NCBI taxonomy): Eukaryota > Metazoa > Chordata > Aves > Psittaciformes > Psittacidae > Pezoporus > Pezoporus occidentalis. Next base: position 1,882,950 of record NW_026914180.1, read on the forward strand.
ATGGGTGTTTTTGGTATCTTTGGGCAGATCTCTTTTTTGTTCTCTGTTTCATGCTGCCTTGTTACACACTAACACCATGGGCAGAGGTAGAAGCGGCAGTGGCTCCTTGCTCTGGAGTCCCCATGACCTGATGGAGCTTGGGGCAGGTCTTCCCAGGGTCTCCTTCTGACCTCAGGGATCTGGTTTCGTTCTCTTACCCTGTGAACCAGGATGCCCCATCACACAACAAATCTTGTATAATATTCCTTTAGAAAACACAGGGCATCAGTGCTGTATCCCACTCATTCCTCTAAATAACCCATTTCTGCATATGGGTATGTGGACCTCAAAGGACCGGTTGAATGGGAACATGAGACACAATGCATTGGACATCGTCTCCTGACTGCTGGCTCTGCCTACACCTTAACAGAGAAAAATAAAAGACACTTTACTGTACAGTTGGAGATGGGCCCAAGCCACAAATTCAAATATGAATGAAGACAGAAGGTGTTTGGCTCCAGGGTTTTGGTTTGAGTCTTTAAATAAAGCAATTTAATTTACAGTGTGCTTGGCCCAGGGGAGCTCCTGAGAAGGAATGGAAATCCTCCACCAGAAGTTATAGGTTTCATGTGGAAATCTGTGGATGAGAGTCCTACAGCCTCTGCTGTGAAGACATTGGGCCAAATCATCAGCACAGAGCCTTGTCATTTAAATCACTGCTGCAACACACTTTCACTTGACATTGGCACACACAGTGTCTCTGTACACCTACATAACTGTTTTATAAATACACTCTGTCCTGGCAGGATGCAATCCCAAAGGATAAATTAATAATAAGCTACATACACATACACACAATAGTCAGAATTGCCTAAGAGTTTCAGAGGTGAACAATCCATGTAAAGCTGGGCAAATCTATTTTCAGGTCCTCCATCAATGGGCACGTTCCCATTTTGTGCTGCTAATGTTTGCTGGATTTAGTGCTGCATGGATGGTATGTGACTCACAGTAAAACAAGCAGATGCTGCCCAACCTAAAAGAATCCCATTCAGTGTGTTGAAAAGGCACCAAATTAGTTAGTTTCTGAGAGATATTTGAACAATCTTTTTGCATGAAACATGCTTCAAGGTGCCGGGTGTATTCCCTGTCTCAGTCTTCTCATTTCTTTATCTTCATGGCACGGGCATAATTCTTTTCATGGTTCTGCCATGGGTTTTCCAGTCAATGATCATCACATCTGAACAATAGCATTAGCTTCTTCTCTTGTTTCCTCTGTAGCCTACTGAAGCCAGGGGCTCTCCTTTTGGCAAAGTCCTTTTTCCTCCTTTCTTCTCCCAACCCACCTGAAGGGAAAGGGATTAAGATGGAGACAGTTACACTGGCTTCAAATTTCCCACAAACTGGAGGCTCCATCCAGCCAGGGCTGATGATGGCTTCTGCTTGGCACCCGCCCAGATGCAAAGCCCTAGGGGTGGAAAGGTAGCAACAGCCAAAAGCAGCTTCAGTCTCCTCTGCCAGGGCAAGAAAGGAGTCCTGGATAGACACAAGGCTTTAGTCAAGGGCTTCAGAGTCAGTGAGGTTTCTTCTGCAGAGGTTTTTAGGTATTCCCAGTAGAAAACCCCCATGTTCCCATGGCCTCACACTGCGCAGTTTTCCTGCGTGCATCTGGCATCCTTCTGTCTGCAGGTCACCCTGGTTGAGATGCTGGGAGCTGAAGTGATCTACTTAGGAACTACCTGAGGACCAGATAGCTGACAACTGGTCCCCTCAGTCTTCACGGCCAGCTGACTGCCTGGACTGCTCCTCCTTCTTCTGCCAGGCTAGTCTTTCTACCTTCACACCATGCTGCTGGCAGGATCCATGGCCTGCATGGCTGCACCACCAGCTTCAGTCCTGGTCAATCAATTTTAGGACTTTCTATTTCCACATTGTCCTGGGACAGAGCCATGAGCTTGGCTCAAGATGGATTTCAGGTTGCCTGTGTCTCTCTAGCACCTGGGGATGAGTCTCCTTTCAACTTTTGGAATCTGCCCAATCCATGGCTGGAGAAGCCTGCCAATACTTGCTGGCAAGCAGTTCGTTTCAGAGCCCTCTTGCGTACATGTCTGCTGCCTGAAACTTCAGGAGACCAAGCTCACTTGTGCTTCTTGGTCCCAAATAGAAATCAGACTCAGAAGTGGACACACAGTGAGATCTGTGCCTGGAACACCCCAGAAATCACACTCTGAATAATCAGAGCTCTCTTTACCACTGAGCAAAAAAAAAAGGAAAAAACACATATTGGCTAAAAGCCAAGTCACGGTGCTGGCAGCCTGGTGCTACTGATGTCAAATGAGCCAGTTTCCTGGCTGGCAATAACCAGCTGCGTTCACATCCAGAAAGCCAAACTCGCGCCCATGAATCAGAGCAAGGGTACAGGCAGAGCCTGGCAGGCTGAAAGCAGCAAGGCAGGGGACTCTGATCTCACTTACAGCACGTCAAACCCAAGTTATTTAAATGGATTTCTTCCAAGTTTCTGATGATATAACTAAACTCATAATCTGGCCTCTAGCTGTTGCTTGGTTCCAGGGCAATGAGAGTATTCTCTGCTTGATGCTGAGTGAACCATCCTTGCTGCGCTTCTAATTGGGAATGTTTGTTTTTTCCCTCAGAGCAGCGCTCAGGAGAGGGTGGTAGACATAAAAGACAAGAGAAAAATCAGAGCTGTTACCAAAAAGCCAACTCTTTCCTGTGATTTTTATCACAGGCAGACAGCTAACCCACACAGCTGGGTGCTGCTGTCTGCCCAGCCCAGGGAAGGGCTGCTCTGGGCAAGGTGCCTACCTGTGCTAGCCATCTACGGGAGCACAGGGCAAGATAGCGCAGGCTGCAGCACGGCCTGGCAAGCAGTACCCCAGAGAGCTCGTGCGGGGCCTGCTAGAACATTTCCGAGCCCATTCCATTTGGCAGCTTCCCGTGATAGATGGATGAAGCCAGCTTTGGTATCCAGGGGATGGAGCTGCGGTGGCGAGGCTGCACAGGGGTATGTGCTGCATGGTGCAGCGGGCAGCCTTAGTGAGAGGTGTGTGCTCTTTGTTCAGGGTGCAAAACTCTGCTAACCTTGTCAGCCCTCCTCTGCAGTTTGGGTTCACAGGGCGCCTGGCCCCAGCATCTCCATCTCTTGAGCCATTCTTCCTATCACCAATTCAATGCTGCGCCTTCACAGTGCAAAGGCTGGAGGCTGGGCCTGTGCAAACCTCATGAAAATCAACAAGACCAAGTGCAAGGTCCTGTGCCTGGGTTGGGACAATCCCAAGCACAACTACAGGCTGGGTGGAGAATGGACTGACAGCAGCCCTGAGGAGAAGGACCTGGGGGTGTTGGTTGACGAGAAGCTCACCATGGCCCGGCAGTGTGCACTTGCAGCCCAGAAACTAACCATGTCCTGGGCTGCAGCACCAGCAGCGTGACCAGCAGGTTGAGGGAGGGGATTGTCCCCCTCTACTCTGATCTGGTGAGATCTCCCTGCAGTCCTGCAGCCAGCTCTGGGGCCCCCAACACAAGAAGGACATGGAGCTGTTGGAGTGAGTCCAGAGGAGGCCACAAAGATGATCAGAGGGCTGGAGCACCTCTGCTATGGAGGCAGGCTGAGAGAGTTGCCCTGGGACTTTACATCAGCAATTAGCCCAGGACACACTCAAATCACACGGCAGCTGGCTGTCACTGATGCTGGGGGATCTGAGCCTCTCGTCCTGCTCTCTCTGAGCTGGAGGGATCAGGCTCACACCCATGTGCTGACTCCAGGATTATAGCTGGTTGTGCTTTACCTTTCTGCAGGCTGCACCTTCTCCTCCTGGTACTTGGCATCCCTGCTAGTGGCAAACCTCCTCTTTGCCTTTGGTGCCAGGCAAATCTGCCCTTGGGAAAGTGGCTCCAGAGCCATCTGCTCCAGAGGCTTCCTCCTGGTTATTTTGCTAGGTCAGCACATGTATTCACTGGGGCAGGTTTGGTAGCTGTAGGGCTGTCCCCAGAGCCTGTCAAAATGCCATGGCTTGCAATGGGATTTGGATCCTCAACAGGGAAATGAGCTTCCATGACACTGGTCAACAAACCTAGAGCAAACCACATCCCTTCATACTAGACATCTTCCACTTCAGGCTGAAGGAAGCCCCTGAGGCCAAAACCAAAGGCAGACACAGTGTGGTAATCAACTCTGTAACATGATGCACTGGAGAGGGATGTGAAATAACCTAGGAAGACCCCATACGTAAATCATCCCTCCAAATGCCTCCCACACTCACTATCCCTGCATGGCATCACTGAGATGGGAACCAAGGCTCCTTCTGTAGCAGCAGCAGCTCAGCACAATTTGCAGAGCAGGGGAGTGGTTGCGAAAGACAGTTTGGGAAGAACAAAGACCCAGTTGGAAGTCTCACTCCCGATATCTGTGACGCAGAGCCAAAGGCTCACACCAGGCTATGGTGATTTGGCAAGAAAAAGTCCTGTCCTCTGCCTCATGAAGGCGGTGGGAGCCTCAGCTGGTTTCACTCCCAAGGCATGACACCAGTCTTCTTGAATGATACCCAGTTTCCACGTGCCTTTACTCACGTTTGCAGACTTTCATGCGTTGCATAATTTCCCCTTCCGTTGTCGCACTGGAGAGGGTGGACACTAGCACTCTTCCCAGCTCCAGGGTCAGATTGCTCAGCCTTTGAAGATACTTCCTTGGAGTCCTTGATCCTGAATTTCTTGGCCTCTTTGATGTTTCCCCTTGATGTTAGTGTGCATCTGAGTGACTCAGATCCCTCCCTCTCTGAGTGAGATCAGATCTTGTTTGTCAGCTTTGTCTTACATCCCTCTGCTTAGATAACTGCCAGATATGTGGTTTCATGACACAGAGTTCGAGGGCTCTGAATTTCTGGGGGACTCTGCATGCACCAGCATCACCTTGTTCCTTTTTGTTGGTAGCACATTTCTCTGGCACCAAGGTCCTTGCGGCATTCCTGCTTTCTAGATATGAAATCCTACAGCCCAGCTTCAGAGGTCCCAGGACTCCCACCAGCCTCAAGACCAGGGCTTTTTTACCCACGTTTGCTCCCAGTTTTGGCAGAAATGTGGTTGAAAGAGCCAAAACACCTCAGGTTCTTCTAAGAAAAGTCCCTTTGACCTTTTCTTTCTTCCTCTTTCAGGTATCACTTTTTGCTCACATCTTTTCTGGAGAACTTTTCCACCTGCAGTTGTCTCCTGAGGGCTGTTGCAGTCACCTTCAACAGCAGGAATCAGCTTTGAACACTTCAGGCTGCCCAATTGCATAAGGCACGCAACTGGGCTTCAATGTCCAACCTGCAGCTACAGCAAGTGTGCAGCCTTTCAGCAGACCTCACTGCCATGCAGGGCTGGATTCAGACACCGAAATAACGGGGAGGTGCCCTTATCTGACATCCATTGATTTAGGCCTTTAATCTGGGAAGGAATTTGCTGCAGGTCACAGAAAGCCAGTGGATAAAACCAGGATCCTTGCCCTGTCCCAGACCTGAGCACCGGCCTCTTGGGCATGTTGTTCACCAGTGTAGGTATTTGTGCGCTTCTGGCAAACAAAACTGGTCCTTCATCTTCATCTCCTTACACCCGCTGACCTCTGAAACCCGGGACCCTTTGGAAAGAGCAAGGATTTAAATGCTAAAAGACAGAGGGCAGAAAGCAGAGCCTGTCCCTAGTTCCGCTGGCACTGCCATAACTGAGTGCTGTGGAGTGAGAAGGATGAGACAGGGAAACCCAAGATAAACAGACTCATATTAGCTCTGGTATCTTGAGCCAGCAATGACTCTGCTCCTCTGTGAGAATAAACCCCCTGAGCCAATGAGCTGGACCGCTTGCAGAGCTACAACAAAGGATTCAAGCGTGTTTCCTCTTGGAACAGGATGAAGCGAACCATCCACAACCCCATCCATCGGGCAGGTTTTCTACCCCCCCTCTCGCCGCCTCCATCCAGAGCAGCTCTGCTTCTCATCCACCTCCACCCTCCCGTTTGAAAGCAAAGCTTCCTGCTCCAGGCTATTTCTGACCTCCAGAACCAGGCTGCCAAACTCCCAAGGACGAGCTCACCAAGGCTGGCTGCAGGGGCAGCAGACTGCAGAGCCCATCATGACTACAGACACAGTCCAGAGGCTGCATCTCTTTTCTCCTTGAAACGAGGCAAGATGCTTCCCTGGTCAGACTGGTCCAAGTGGATGATGCTTCACACACCCCACAAGAGTCAAACAATAAATTGTTGCTCTTTGGCCCCTCTTTTCAGGCTTTCTGGTGTTTCTGCATGTGCATTTATTCCCTCCTATTCACACGGATGTATAACTAGGCAGCAGCTGTAATGTAATAACAGAGTCCTGTATGTAACTCTGAAAACACCACTGGAGCAGGCCTATTATCGTGAGACCAATCTGAGCAGGAAATATTATCATTACCAGGGGGCATTATTTTTTCCAATCACACTTCATATCAGTTGTCATCAAACCCTGTGTTTTATATAGTGTTACAATAGCCACAGTTGCCATGAATTGTCTCTGGATGGACTGTAAGTATTAAAAACAAAATAAGAAGCATATGTTGGAATGTCTGAAACTAGCAGACGAAACTCAAGGCTTTGACAACGTTACGGGTTTTTGGAAGGAGCCAGATTTTAGCAATAACATTCCACTTTTGTTAGTCTACCCACCAGCATCTAACCTGCCCTATAACATCTCACTCGAGTTTACAATTTCCTTCACCTCCTGTTCTCCTCTAACGTAAACTCTGGCTTTTCTCGAATGTGTGGCTTGGATGAGGAATAGCTGAGGCTCCAGCCTTTCAGGTGCCAAGTGGAAATCTTCCTTCACAACAGACAGGCAAGAACAAATGTACGACCTAAGGAAAGTGCTTATCCATAGCTCTGTTTTTTTTAATCCCCTCTTGCTTGAGCCGTAGCAAAATGTCGAAGGCATGATGCATGCATTCCTTTGAAGCCATTCCGTGGCCTGATGATCCATTTTGCTTACGAAAGGAATGTACACTCAGTGCTGTGATTTTTGTTGGAGGCCTCAGCAGCAATGTAATAACTGCGAGGAACACTGCCAGGTTTCCCCCCTTCCTTATGCATTCCAAAACTTCCATCCAGTGAGCAATAAATAGCAAAAAAATATTAATTACCCAAAGGAAGAATTCTCTCCTGAACAAATATTGGCTTTGTGACGAGAAGGAGCTTGTGAAATGTGTTTGCCTACCAAGCCCACTCAGTCTATTTCTGATTCCCAAAGAACATAGTGACCTGTGTGCCAGATTTTATTTTGGCTTTTTTTCCCTTGCATGGCCAGCAAGAACTGTAACAAGCATACAGGAAGGAAAGCACTATTGTTGCTCTTTGTCTTTTGGTGGTTTTTGTTCTGTGCTTTTAACGCGCTTCACTTCTGGAGCTGCACAAAAATGTAAGTTCTTTTTTTTTTTTTAACCTATTCACCAACTGTCCCAGCTTTTCCCTAACTCATTCACTGCTTAAAGATGTCCAGTAAATGAGCTTGGGAGGAATCAGTTTTGAGCTATTATATGCAATACACATAAACACAAAAGCACATGCATACTTACATATGCATATTCACAGATACAAAAATAGGGGCTTGACCCTGGAGCAACATGGGTTAATGTATTAAAGTTCCAGTCCCTGCTCCAACACAAAAATGGTGGTCTCTATCCTGTATAAAGTGCTCTGCACAAGGGTCAGTCTTTGTCTCAAGTACTTGGTGTAAATGAAGGTGAACAACTAATGTTTTGGCCCCAGTAGCGAACACCATCTACCCTCATCCCTGCCACTCACCCTGCTCAGAACTCTGCTCTGAGCTCTGCCGCTGGCGATACCACAAGCAGCAGCTGCAGTGAGCATGAGGGTGGCTGAAATGGGCCAGAAATAAGGGCCAGTTAGCCTAGAACCCCGCAGCAACCAAACATGCTATGGGGGGGAATATAAGAATTGGGACAGAAGGTGATACTTCCTCCAGATCTCCCCTAGCCTCAGCCTTTCACAGCTCAGGGACTTCCTGAGCTGGATGTGGGTTTTCTCTGTTTAATAACCCTTTTCCATCAACTTCTCCAATCTCCCCTTGAACCTACAAACTGAGAAATTTCCTGCCTGCCAGGAGAGAAAGGGAACTGGGAAAAGGGAATGTTTCTGCTTCCACTTTGGTCTGCTGGATACAACCCCTTTACTGCAGATGGAGGGGGCTTTTGGTGCTCAGGGGGAAGAGCATCAGGGTACAAGGCATCAGCAAAACCAGTATGCACCCCATGTCCCCTGCAGGCATTACTGTGGCCTTTCAATAGTTAAAGGGGGCTTATAAGAAAGATGGAAACAGACTTCTTAGTAGAACCTGTAGCGATAGGGCAATAGGTAATGGTTTTAAACTAAAAGAAGGTAGATTCAGGCTATATATAAGGGAAGACATTTTTTTATGATGAGGTTGGTGAAACAGTGAAATAGGCTGCCCAGAGGGGTTGTTGATGCCCCATCCCTGGCAGTGTTCATTCAGTTGGATGGAGCTCTGAGCAACCTGGTCTAATAGAGGGTGTGCTTGCTTATTGTAGTGGGGTTGGAACTAGATGACTTTAAAGGTCCCTTCTAACCCAAACCATTCTGTGATTGTATGATTCTAAATTGGGCACAGGTGACTCTAGCCCCCTGCTTGGGACTGGGTAAACTATATAGCAGGAGTGGGGGGGCTGTGATTCCAGTGCCTTTGCTCCTTGGGGAAGGAAGACTTTGTGTCCAACCACCAGATGCAGCTCAGACCTCGGATCCAAATGCTGGAGGAGTTGCGGTTGATGGCCAGAGCTGTGCATGATGCTGGCAGCTGGGAAAGATACACCTATGCTTTGGGTCACAGGCAGCTCCAGACCGCAAGCTGCTCACCCCACATAACCGCAAGCACTAAGCTAGCACTGAGACAGCAGAGCCCAGGTGTGGAACAGGAGTCAATTCCCTCTGTGGTGCACAGACTACACTTAGGGGTGGGCACAGGTCAAATGCAGGCCACCCCACTGCACAAGCCCCATGGCATTTCCAAAGCAGGTCCCACAACTTCCACAGATTCTCTGAAGCTTCCATTTGTAACCTGCTCAAAACACACAGTCTTACAGAGAGTGAAAAGGCATCTCAATATTTGCTCCTTCCCTGGCTTGTTTTGGGGTTCATCTTTCAGGAAACAAATAAAAAACAACACTAAATGTAATGGGGGCACAAAGGTGAAGATCAGGGGGAGGCCAGGTCTGTGCAGCCCCAGAGTATGGTAGTCCCGGGACATGTCACACCAGCCCTCTCCTGCAGAAGAGTGTGGCAGTGACATTGCGAGTCTAAGAACATGATGGCAGCCATCCTGCAAGTGAAGCCTGGTTCAAAGCACTCAGAGGAGACCACCCAGAGAAAACATGCCTGGAGAGAAGAACCACCCAGAGAAAATATGCCATGAGCAAAACGCTTACATCCTAAACTATCCCTCATCTATGTTGCCCCAGGCAGGACAAGATCCATTCATAGGTTGTGCCCTATGGGAGCCGGTGATATTGTGAGAGCAGTCAGCAGTTAGGAGAAGTTACATAGAATTATTTATCCACATAGAGATCTTTTCATGAACAGAATAGTAAATCTTTTCATTCAACAATTTTTAGACAAGAGCTATTTGTTAATATGACATTTTTTTCAGCTGTATCAGTGCAAACATCCATCCATTTAGTTTTTCGTACACAGAAAACTTCTTTCTTGCTGTTTCCAAAAAAGAGGGGGAAGATGAATGAAAACTGGATGTATTTTTGCTGTTGTTGTTGTTGTTGTTTGGGTTGTGTTTTGCTGAAAAAGAAAAGGTCAAAATAAGATGTTGCTGTTAGTCTTTAATTTACACGAAAGGCCATTTTTAACTGTCCAAAATTGCTTGATTCAATAAATGTTGCCCAGCTCTAGTGTCAGGCTTTGTTAATCAGATTTCAGATGTTCAGCACAGTAGATCACACTGCCATGTCCTATCAGCTAAACTAAACACTGTGGTTATACCATGCAGCAATATCACAACAGGAGTACTCCGTCTTCACAGCTGGCTCTTGTAGGACCCCAAACAGTGTTGCTGGTTTGCTGCACATCCTTAAAACCAGCTCAGCTCCTAATAGGGCCAAAAAGACAGGGAGAGACCAGGAAGGGGATTGCAATGGTCAGTAGCATCCTTCAGGATGCTTCAGGACGCTTCAGGACAGAGATCCATCTGGCCTTAGCTCCTTGTCCTCACCATCCCGACAGTGATGACTGTCTAAGGTGGGAAGGACACAATCGTCTCCTCTCGTCATGTTTATTCCACCCTTCTGCTGCAAAGTCATGATTTCTGATTGTTGCCTTTTATTTTTTCTTTGTCTATGCTTGTCTGCCCTTTCAACAGGATTGCTTTTCCTTTCGCCAGCACACGTAAGAGGCTATTGCAAAGGGATTAAGCTAGAAAAACTGCCAAGAAATCAAGCAAAGAATCTATTATTTTTTTTTCTGCACAAGAAACCAAACTCTGTCTTAAATTTCTAGAGCTGGAATACCACCTGAGGGATTATGTGCAGTTATCTCCAGCTGCTGGGTGTTCATATTTCCTCCTGGTGTGTTTTCCTGACCATGATTTGGGTCTTAGAAGAAGATAAATTTATTCCAGTTTAATGCTATTCCTGGGGCTTCTGAGGTGTTCCTATGTAAAACTTCAGTTGCAATAAACCCCTTGAAATCTATGGGAAGAAATAAACTTATTTGATAAACAACACTCATTACACCACAGTAATAACAGACTTGATTTCTAACATGCAAAATCAGATTTGGTGTCAGTATTCAAATAGTAAACAGAAGGTTTCATGGGAAAGCCTGCTTATTTGCAGCAGGTAGGATGCCTTTGAATATTTTGGGTGTGACTCATCTGACAAGAGCAGACACTTAAATTGCCCATCTGTGCAAGTCTCCCCAGTCTCCCTTTGCAGTTGGTGTAGATCTCATAAAGGGACACCAGGACTCATCTCTTCCACAAGAAGGCAGCTAAACCTGGTCTGATGCCCCATGCTCTCAAGTCCTGTCCATAGCAGGATCCCAGGTGGTTAGTAGAGGTGCTGGGCTGTAAAGCAGGATGAGGTGAATGTGTTTTTTTTCATGTTGGAGCAAATTCTAGTGTTACAGCATGTTATCAGCAGAAATGATAAACCCAGACATTGTGCCTTTGCAAGAACAAACCTCTTAGTTATGTGTCAAGTTTAACCTCAGCACAGATCTGTGTTCAGTGTGAACTCTCCAACTTGATGTAAACAATTCATGAACACAAGGTGGTTTGTCATGCTCCCATCACTCAAGAGGTCGCACTCTTAGCTAGGTCAGGCTATGTGCAAGGCCTTTTCTCTGTGAAGAAGATTTGGCCAAAATCTCATTCTCTGTCAAACCTTGAGTTGGCAGCTGGGTGTCTTTGGGGTAAGATGTACCCCTACGTGGCCCTGGTGGGCAGTGGTGTAGGGGATTGGAGGTGGTTGGGAGTGATGCCATGCAAAAACCCCTGCCTGCATATCTCCCTCCTCAGCAGGCCTTGGGAACTTGCTGAAGGACAGACATCCCAAAATAAAGAATCATATAATTGTTTAGCTTGGAAAAGACCTTTAAAATCATCAAGTCCAACTGTTAACCTAGAACTGCCAAGTCCACCGGGAAACCGTGTCCCTAAGTGCCACATCTACACATCTTTTAAATGCTTCCAGGGATGGTAACTCCACCACTGACCTGGGCACCCTGTTCCAGTGCTGGACAACCGTTTGGATGAAGATATGTTTCCTAAGCCTCCCCTGGCACAAACTGAGGCCATTTCCTTCCCACGTTAGATAGTCGCCACTGTGGGGAAAGTGAGGACAGGGAGATAAGGCCAGACGGATGTCCACCAGAGGATTAATTCCTCAGCTCCTCGAGTTGCAAAGGGACAGACCTGTCTTGCCACTGGGAAAACATCTCTTCTTGGCCAAAGGATCTCTGTGAACATCTTGGGGCAGGCGGGAACTGCAAGGAGCAGCAGATGTGGTACGGCTGAAAGATAAATCACTATTTCCAACTGGCACCCAGAGCTGTCAATACCCCAGTCACATCTGGGCATTTTCAACTAAAGGTCCAATTTGTACCAGTGCACTGCTTTGAAATACACCAAAATGCATGCATTATTTCAATCTCCTGCTCTTCTCGTGTAGCGATGGTACATATTTGAGCTGCGCACAGATTTATGACATGGCACGTAGTTTTTCATGGTAAGGCAGAGACAGCCTGTCATATCCCTGTGCCTTGCATCCTCTAACACAATGTGGTGTCAGTTATAAATGAACCTGAAATTCACATAGCATCAGACTTTCCAAAACCCAGTGTTAACTTAGCCTTAGCCTTTAAACCACGACACCTTGTATTCTGAATAGATTAACAGTTATTTCTGTTTGTAAAAAGAACCCCAAACCCTAACCCACTGGAAAATGTTAAAAGGAAATTGCAAAAGCTATGCTTGCCTGAACAGCAGTCACTGGGAAACACACTACAGACATATTAATTTCTGAGAGATTCCCACCCCCTCCCCTCATCCTGTATATACTCAGATGAGGAATGCTCTGGTTTGGCTTACTCCTATCTTCTAATACACACATTTCTTATCAGAGATACACTAGTTAAGGTGGAGGAAATTAAGGTGACCTCTACTAGTTCAGGGCTTTATGCAATTTGAGATGGTCATTAGTCACATATTTTGGCATGCTGTGAATTAAAGGGAGACTCAGGCTTCCAGAGTATCTCAGACCTTTTGTTTTATATTTTGTTCTTCCCTTGTATGACTGAACACCCAGGAAGGTGGTTTTATTCATGACTTAAAACCAATTACTTTATAGAATTTTAAACAAATCTGTATGTCTTATCCAGCTCTTTTGGCTAATTGTGAAAAGTCCTTCCAGACTGGATGGGAAAAATGTTTCTCAGCTATTAATCAAGCCACTGATTTAGGAATTTTGCTCAGGGAAAGAACTTAGCCCTCATGCAGGGAAAGGGCCATAAATCTGCAAGAGGAAGAACTTCTGGGGCTCTGTTACTCATCCTCTTCCTGCCTGCACAGAGAGTGACTTTTGTAGACCAGATGCAGCAGTCAGCACCACAAGAATGGCAGGGAAATCCCTGCTTCCCTCTTGGCATGGAGAAGTCCTGATATGAATGTGTTTGGATGGAGCCAAGGAGGAAAAGGCAGAAAAAATGGTGGCAATGACACCAGGGCTGTGCACTTTGTTCTGACACATGCTCAGCAATGGACAACTGAAAATGCTGCTGCTGGGACACCCACGCTTGTTCACATGCATGGGTCTAAAAATGCACAATGAGATGCCTCCAAACTTCCCTTTGCAACATGCCTAGACCCACACCAGGCCCCTAACCCCGATGCTGAGGCTTTACAGACCATTTCCTCCTCTACCACCACCTCACCTCACCCTGGCCAGTGTTTTCACCAAGACTGAGCTGCACTTGGGCACAAAAAACCCAACAGAGAAAGCTTGGTAACTGCTGGCAGGGGGGGAGCATCCAGGGCATGTGTTTTGTGCCTTTATAACTAAAAAGGGCTGTGCGCAGCTGATTTGAATAAGTTATCTCACTGTGAAACACATCTTCCTGTTAGGGAAAACATTGCTCAAGACTGACAGGGCTAGAAATGGCTTTTTGAAGCTTTTTTTTTTTTGCGTGGGCCTACCCACTTTTTGCCTCTGTCCTAAATAGCACAACTCCCACTGACTTACTAGAAATATTAAGAACTAATGACTCAATTCCTAAGAATAATTTCGGGTGTCTCTATTTATAGGTACCAGCCCTAAACTCAAAAGCATTGGCCCTCTATTTTTCCATCATGTTTTGATACTACACTGGAATAGCCTGGAAATCAACACTTTCCACTGTTCCTTGTTTCTGGATATCTGCCCTTTCCAATCCAGATAGCTCGCAGTACTTGATTTCTCAGGAAGGGACATGAGCCGTCAACTATTTTCAGGAAGTGTCTGGAAGCTCAGTTTAAAATAGATGTAGATATGCTGGTGGACAGATGCAAACTTGTCCTTCAGTGGTGCATTAGAGACATTAGAGAGAGCTTTCGAAGGGCAACTGGTGGGCTAGACATGTCGCTTTTTATGTGGGTAAAGGCAGCCCTGTTGTGGGGCTGAAGATGGAGAGGCAGGGGGTGGAGACAAGGATGGAGAATGAAAGGATGGAGAGACAAGGCATGGAGAGGCAGGGCATGGAGAGGTAGAGGCTGGAGAGGCAGGGCACGGAAAGGTAGAGTTTGGAAAGGCAGGTCATGGAGAAGCAGCCCTGAAGCTATTTCAATTCATGGCAATTAAAGGACCTTCAAACTTCCCCAGAGTGAATTACCAGACCCACCCTGATTACTTTTGACTGTACTTTTTAGAGGTAACTCGTTATCTTTAGAGGACAGACACTTAGCTGGGCATAAAAAAAATTGAGGCTAGAAAGTCACTTGTGGGCATTTAGACCAAAGAAATCAGTAGGGCTTATCGGTACCCAAACAGTGAAAATACACAGCTACACAATTTAAAAACTCTGCAGAAAGTAGGGTTATCTGTTTGGTACAGGAACCTCACATGACATTACATATCCCTTTCTAGGACCATAGCGTACTTGTTCCTTTAGGGCAAACCCCCTATTTGCTTATGTTTAGAAGGGCAACCCCATCATGAAGGTGTTAGTGGGAGGGTGAGCTGCATTTTCTCCTCCACGGTGCCAGCACACTGGTCGTAGAACCATAGAATCAGATAGGTTGGAAAAGACCTTTAAGATCATCAAGTCCAACCATTACCCCAGGACTACCAAGACCACCACTAAACCATATCACTGAAGGCCTCATCTACATGGTTTGTGAACTGTTCCAGGGACAGTGATTCCACCACTGCCCTGATCAGCCTGTTCCAATGCCTGATCCCCCTTTCAGTGAAGAAATTGTTCCCAATATCCAACCTAAACCTCCCTGGGTGCAGCTTGAGGCTCTTACCTCTTGTCCTATTGCTTGTTACTGGTGAGAACAGACTGATCCCCACCTCACTAGAGCCTCCTCTCAGGATGTAAGGTTACACAGCACGTCAACCTCAGTGGTGGTGTCAATGACTTCAGGGCCAAGACACGTTCAGCTTTTCTTTGGAAATTCTCCGCTGAACACCCTCCTGCCCTTCCTCCGTCCTGCCGCGGGCTGGGCGGCTAGAGGCAGGATGCTGGCAAGGCCAGCGGTGACTCAGCCTCTGGGAAACTGAGGGCGGTGTGGCTTTCTGGGGAAAGAACCCATGAGTAAGGGCTTTTTTTTCCTCTCTTTTCTCTTTTCAAGGAGATCTGGGCCATGCAGGACAGTGGCACATAATTGAGGGTCACACCAGGCTGTCAGGGAAAAGGGGCACTGCAGGAGTCCCTGTGCTTCCCCCTGCTCAGAAGCCGCAGAGCTTAATGATGTGGTTAAGGGGATATTACTTTCACAGGTTACAAAAGCCTATTTGGGGTGAAAAGAAGTAATATCAAATCAAATGCCTCTCCTGACAGCTCACTGATAGCAACTGTTCCTCAGAAGTTGCTGCTTCTCCTGAAACAGTGGTTTTGAACAACATTATTTTAATCAAATGTTCGATGGTTGCAGGATATTGTAAGGAGGCTGGGATACGTGTGCCTCAAAACAGGTTTGAAACAGCAGCAATTCCCTTTGCAAAACTAATAGTGTGTTTTTCCCCATAGGGTTTTCCTGTTTGTCCCCCCCCCCCCCGGTTCTGCTTAATTACCGGTTCAGACAGCAAAACCAGTCCATCTCTGATTTTTAGGGGAGATGAAATCAGCCTTTCAGTACCAGCACCTCCCTGCCACATCAGGTGCTGTGAACCTGTTGCTATTAGGAATTATTAGTCATGTAGATGTTTTGCCAACAGCACTGACATATGTGCCTGCATGGGTTACTCTTCTCATTGGAAAACCTCTGTTCAACACCCTCTTCAAGCATCCTCCTGACATCAGCCAGCCAACATGCTCCAGAAAGTGATTGCTAACCTCTCCTGGTCAAGATGACATGAGTTAGCACTGGCCTAATACTTACACAAGCACATTTTGGCTGTTACCAGTGCAAGTGAGTGAGCCAGCAGCTCCACAATGGGGAGGAAAGTGGCCTCCATGAGGGGTTACGCTGGGTGTCATGGGAAAGGCTCCTGGGACCTGGCATGAAGGGTCTCCAAGGGGATGTAATCCATAGCCCTGTCCACAGTGAGCTGTGGACTTGCCACAGAGCCTTCCCAGTGGCATGTCCCAAGGGAAGGCAGAAATAAACCAGGAAGCACAGAAAAAGTCAATCCAGTTTTCTAATGGGTGGAGAAAGGCTGGAGTAAATATTTCACCTACACACATTATGTCCAAAGAAGGGGTTAAAAATATAAGAGGGGGCTGGTAACACGTATCTGTGACAGGACAGCACCAGTTAACAGGTCTGGAGAGAGGGACTGTGGCAGTGTCCCCCAAATAACTACCCAGCCTTTGCAGGAGAGCTCACCCCACCGGTAGAGCTGGCACAGAGATGGTTAAGGTTCATGCAGGTGTTTCCCTGTAACAGGCAGTATCAGGTACCTTTGCAGCCTTGATGACCATCTGGTTACTATAAGAATGGTTTATGGGATCTCATCCTGTTTTTTGACTACTATAACATAAGTATTGAGAACCTGTAAGTTATGGCTTCATAAAAATAACAGCTTAATAATGAGAATGACTTTCTCCTTCCAGACCATGGCAGATTCAGGTGTATTTTCTCCCTCCATTAGGACTGTAAAGTGAGACAAAAGAGATCCAGGCACCTGGCATGGGGAGCCAACCCCACAAACCTCTCAGACCTCTGTTTTACAGCAGTGCATAAGCACAGCTCACAGCTGTTTCCAGGGCAGGACTGAATCGCAGCTTTCATTTTGAAGAAGGTGAAACTGAGGCACTGAGCTGTGAAATAGCTTGAACAGCATCACCCAGTTAGTGGTCAAAGCAGGAACTGCATCCCCGGCTGCACCTCTCACTCCTGGCTGCACTGCTTTAATTCAAGGACACAGCTGACCGAGTTGTTCCCCTTTATCACAGCTATATTTAGGCTATGTCTTGGTCTTCCAAACTCCTTTTGTATTTCCAGAAAGCAATAACCTTCTTCAGGCCCAATTTCTCAATGTTTTATTGGGTAGCAGGGCAGTACGTGAACATATGACTTTCTGCTTTCAAGAAATGGCTGCTAGGTCTGGCCTAACATTGTTTTTCTTTTCACAAAGGTACAGATGGGGGAGGGCCTTCATTTATACATTTCTTTAGGACGCTCGAATCTTGGAGATGTAAAATCAATGGGTTTGAGCTTTTTCTTTGTCATTCCTCTCAAAAACATTCTCTGATTTTTTTCTTGCAAAACAAACTTTTCATACAGTATTTGAATGAACATTGTAATTCAGGTAGCTGAATTTTGGTGGGGAATCAGAGGAGTATGCAGAACTTCCTAGTTATAATTAAGCTTCATATCCCTGCCCTGTTTAGTCCTATACCACCATCATCTCAGGATATCTGCACACAGCATATAAACTCTTTCAAGCAAGCTTGTAGACAATGAAATTACTACAAGAGGAAATAGGTAGATATTATCAGGAAAGAGTTGATAGCATTGCAGACATCAGCATCATGCATGAAATGTTCTGCAACTCTGCAGGCAAAGACTGCAAATAAGCACAGCACAGACTATGCAGGAAGATACGGAGAAAGGAGGAAGGATGTACGCATTTAATACACTGGCCTACGTCTTGGAACACCCAGGTTTGATTTCGGCTGTTACAGACAACCTGCAAGACCTGCAGAAAGTCAAAGTCCCTCAGTTCCCATAAAACAGAGCTGCCAGGAAGGTAACTATGTGTGAGATGATGGGGTTGTGGGGTACACTGGTAAGAGTCGGCAGGTAGGGAGGGAGTCACGTGCCCTGATTTCAGGTTTCTACAGCACAAGTATCTCCATCTGACTCAGCCAGCCTTTACAGGCAAACAAGTTGGTAATGTCATCTGAAAGCAAGGGTCTGGGTCAGGTGAACCATCCTCTGAAGGTACCTGTTTCTGCCAAAGGATGGGCTGAACACAGGTTGAGCCTTGGAGGAGGCAGACCAGCTAACCTCACCTACACAAGGATGGCTGAGACTGCAGCTTCCTGTGGAACAGGGACACCCTGGTCCTCCCTGGACCATTCCTTTGCAAACTTAAGAGCAAAGAGTGAAGCCATCATGAAGAAACACCTGAACACCTGGGGCAGGCTAGAGACCCAAACCTGGTTGTAGGACCCTTAATCACTTCGTAGCCTTGCTTAGACAGCACAGAGACTAGCCCCCTGCATGGGGGTCCCAGAGACAGGGAGGACACCACTGCTCCCATCATTTGTCTGCCAGGGAAAACTCCCTCTTTTTTTTTCTTTTAAGAGACAAGCCAGCTCATGATGTCTTGAGATAGGCTGGGGCTGCTTGGGAGAGGGCCAAGGTGCTAGAGACCATTGGCTGCATGTCTGGGAGGAGGCAGGAGTGGGATTATCTTTCTTATGCCTCCAATTTGACCTCTTTGCCAGCAGCTTGTTCTGATTTTCCACATGAAGGAATCTAGGGACCCTCTCGAAAGTTCAAATTCCCGTCATCTTCCCCACTGGAAGCAGCAGAGCTCTGGGCTTCTGCAAAGCCCTGTCTCACAGGGAGCTGGACTGCAGAGCATTCGTCTCAAACGCAGCTTGCTTCATGCACAAATTTGGGCATTTCATGTTGCTTTTATAGTGGACCATGTGGGGTTTTTTTGCTAGTCAAAAATTTCCATGGAAAACTAGGAATTCGGGTTTGCATTTTTTGCTGGTTTTACCACCTCAGCGAAAGACCTAGGGGAAATTGCTGAGATGATTTCAAGTTAAAGCATTTCCATCTTTCTTATTGCAACAGAAGTTTATTTCAAAATTTGTGTGCAGTTAACAACCAAAAAGCTCACAAGTAAAAACCAAGAAGCAGGGCTGTTTCTGTCAGGTTTTTCTTTAGCTCAGAAGAGCAAAACATTTCCATCTTCAGTCAACCCGAATTCTTACCATTTTTTAAACTTCCTTGGTTCAGCCCAGCAAATTCGAAAGATCACCTCTTTGCATAGCTTCATCTGACAACCTCCTTGACTTCCTACATGCTGGTGAATGAATCTGGACTTGGATTAACCAAGTATTGTCCATCAGTGCAACACAATGCAATACAGTAAAACACATGGGAATATCAAGTACTGTGCTTCTGCCCTTTACAGCTCCAGGAAGCATCAGGACATCTAAAACCAGAATTTTCCAGTCTGCGGCTGAAGCACAAAGGCTCTACAATCACGTATCTTAATAACAGGTCTTATCCAGCACAGGAGTGCTCTATGGCATGCACGTTATTGCTCCATCTGCCCAGGTTGCAAACATTTATTACTCTCTGTGACACATGCTGTAAAATTGCACTGAGGTAACTACGTCTAGTTAGTAATTTCCATTCAGATGAGCTGAAGGAATTAATGAATTTGGAAGATCTCAGATCTTAGGAGATAGGGACAGGAGATGGCATGCTTTAAAATAATCACTCTCAACTGTGCACAAGCTTGAAACTACCCTACTAATCATAGGCAATCTGAGTGCTTATCGGGGCAGAGGGAGAGCTCAAGCACCATTCAAACTCTCTAATAATGGTAAATGATTCCGCAAATGCACATGTTCGGGACTCGGACTGCTTCCAAAGCTAAGTGCTTATGAAAACTTGAAGTGCTCCACTAGTTTTAAATCACTGTTCAGGGCTGACTGATTTAAACTACCAGAGCACTTATCTTTTTCTTGCATTTTCTTCTCTGCCTCCCACCCCCCTTTTCTTTTTTTTCCTTATGAAGACTTCGATTTGGAAGCAAGTCAAACCCTTTAGTTCAGTTGTTCAAGGCCATATTGAACCGATTTAGAAAGATGCTGAAAAAAGAAACAGTAAATTATGGTTTAAAACCCTTTTGTTTCAGAGCATTTAAGAAGCGAAGATTGCTGCTAGAGCTGGGATGTATTAGCAAGGGCTGGAAGACAGCACTGGGCTGCAGGCATGGACGCTTATCTGTTTGATCACATACCTACTGCAGGACAGATCTGCCCATGTGCTGCTCCCTACCCTGCACCTTTGATGTGCTGACTATTTTCTCTGATCCTGAGTGGCTTTTTGCTGCGACTGAAAAAAATTCCTCGGCTTGTAGGTACAGTGCTAAAAGTGGCCTGAAATTTGAATGTTGTACATGGGAAGGGAAAAGATGCAGCCCCCACCCGGGCTTTTTAAATAAGCAGTATTGCAGTCTTGGCAGTCTCTGACGCTGACAGCATTGCAACCTGAAAGTGAAACTTTCTGATGAATTCATCCCTCTCAAAAGACAAGATAAAACTGAAGCAGTCAGCATAAATAATACAGAAGTGAATTAGGCTTTAAAAATTCTGTCCTGTTTAATAATGCAGAATGATTATAACATGCTGAAAAGAACTATTTCTTAATTACTCCTAGCCTGGCAACTTCCCATTAGTGCACACACGTCTCCATCAGAAATCATAAGCTAACAAGAGCTTCATTAGTGTGAAACAAGCAGCAAAGTATGTTCCTTTGGACATTTATTCACACCAATGACCTGCACAGCTTTCCCACATCTACAGCCATGCTGGGGAGGGAGGAGATGCCACGGCCCCTGGGACCAGATCCCTGGTCTTGGCTGCAGCCGCGTTCTGGCTTGCATAAAACAGTCCAAGTAAGACTCCCTTGGAGTGTATATTGAAGCTGCTTGTCACCATTGCTGGGAAATGAGTGCAGCAGGAAGGAAACCAAGCTTACGGTCACAGACATGAGCTGAGGTTTCCCTCTCATGTAATGTGGCGAGGTTGAGGGACTGATGCAGCCACAGCAAGTGGGGGAAACAAGGACATGGAAGCATGCCAGGCTGAGTGCTGAAGACAGTATCAGCAGAGTGTGAACGATGAGTCCTGCCTTTCTAAAAGGATGGCAACCCTTGTTTAGCGACTCAGGCTGTGCACACTACTTGCATACTCCCCTAGAATGTTACAGGTGGAGAGAAGTATCAGTTGCTGCTGGCATTGACTTGCCAGTGAAGGCTGAAACATGGGCAGACTATCAGCATTCCCATCACCCACATCTTCCTTGTACCGGAGCAAGGAGCTTTGGTGGTGAGAGTGGGGAAGCATTGCCTGGGTGATGCTTCCCATGAGACATGCAACCAAATGACAGGTGGGTGAGGAGCAAAGCTCTGGAGGCCTCTGGAAAGGAGAAGAGCAGATGGCAGGAAAAGAGTGGTAGGTGTCTTGATTGATAGCTAAGAGCTCTAGGTAGTTAGAGTCCAGCTGAGTCACAAGCATCGGCATGGCTAGATGCAATGAGGCAGAGGCAAGGACTCAGACAGTGGTGTAGCTGCGAAGTGCACAGCTTGAGAGGAGCAGGAGAAAATGCACAAAGGGCTCTTTTGTAGCTGGGAGGTGAGCACAGACAGCTCCGCTTGTGAGACAAACCTGTGGTCACAGGAGCCAGGCTGTGCTCTGAGGTTGCAGCCAGACTCATTTAGCATTTTGTGGGCCATAATTTACAAGCAAATATAAATACTGGCCACCCACAGAATATACCCGACTCCTGCAGCAAAGCTGATAGGCAGGGGAACATGGCCATCCCCCAGCCGCTACCTTCACCATGCCATCTGGCTTGCTGTTGCCAAGCCCATGATGTCCATCTGCCTTGTGGATGCCTAGGAGAAAGTTAACTATGGGCTTTTTGTAGAGACACAATGGCAGCTGGAGACACAAGCCAAGCATACAAGAATAAATTAGGCCCAAATTCCATTGCTAGAACTCAAAAATAAGTTGTTTATAGGTTAGCCATATTTCAGCCCCATCACACCAGCAAGGATAAGGCTTTCCAAGTGTTTAGGAGCTGCTGTTATACCATGATCATGTTTTGCTGTGGTACCTCAGCGTGAAGGAAGCTCTCTATCAGAGGATTCACAGCAGTCTGCTCCAAACCCTGCCTGGACTTGCTGAAGGACAGGAGGAAATGTTCCTTCACCTGATCTCCCAGTTCCCACATCCATCAAGTGAGTGTAGTCATTCCCACTTCCTTTGCAAAATGCCTCAAGCAGGAAATAATAGTGTAAGAACAAAGTACAAGAAAAACGGTTTTCTTTGGCGCTGTTAAAACTACTGTGTGAAAATGCAGCTGTGCAAGAGCATTTAACAAATTATTTTCTTTGCAAAACCTCATCCTTTTGTACCAACACATATTCATTAGTCACCCACAGCTGACTGCAACTCAGACACCCTCACTACAACCACTGGTACATTGGTATTGCCCAGAGCCCAAACCAAGCATCTTTCCTTTGGGTGAAGTCTCCTCAGAGTACAAGGGCAGTGCCACACTCTTGCATCAGGGCCATTTTAAGGTCCAGTTTGGCATACCTACAGTCTGCCACCCTGTGCTGTGTTGATATATCTCTGCATCCTTGCATTTTGCTCCATAGGTGAACCCCCAGGGATCAGACCTTTCCCCCACTGTGACTTTCAGTCTGCTCAGGGGTCCTGGATTGATTTAGGTCTGGAGGAAGCTGCCTTGTCATCACACAAAAGAAGCACTAGGGCAGATTAAACCCTCTCAAGAGACAGAGTTTTCCAAACTGCCTCATAAAGGCAGCAGCACTTTGTGGGAAGAGAAAGCTCCTTTGTTTTGCATAGCAGCTGTAATCTCCACATCAAGCACATGTTGGAATTCGTAAGTGGCCATTTAGCCATATTCTGACAGCAGAAGGAGCAACCTTGGGGCGGCAGCCAGGCCTATTTATAGAGAGGAGGGTTGAGGTAATATCCTTACCTTGGATGCACTGTCTCCACTTAAGAGCCCAGTTTATGAGAGAAAGTGATGCCAGACAGGCAGGCAGTGAGGAAGAAAAAGAGACACAGCTCTCTGCCTGGCTTGCTTTGCATCAGAGCAAATTAAGTTTTACAACAATAGAAATCTCTGAAAACTCAGTTTCTCCCCAAGTCTAACAAGAAAAGGAATGGCAGAAAAATAGTGTAGAGGTTCCTTAGGCCAAACCTGCATAAGCACATCAAGTTAATATATCACTGTTGCTGCAGTACAAGAGTGTTGGGAAATCGTGAGCTACCCAAGAGGTCAGAGCTTAGCCTACAAAGTTTGCTGACCTTTTTGTTGACGTTACTGATGATACTCAATGGCTTGGGAGAGATCTCAGAGCACTCTTTGGGTGTTACCACGAATCAAGGCTATCCCCCTGTATTGCATCAAATACTAATGCTTGAAGTCTGCTAAGGCCAAGGTAAAACTCAAGCAATGTAAGCTTAGGTGTCTTATATAGATGGGCTGGTATCCAAGTCCAGCTGAAATCAGAGTCATTAGGAACCAGCCTGGGACACCTGAGAAACGTGGATTTTTCCAGAGTAAACAGGAGTCAGGAACCCATGGAAAGCATGAAAACGGGAAAGGACACCAAGGTGGTGGGGAGACCGCTTCAGTTAGCAGAGGTCTTTGAATGGCTGTACTCAGACTACTAGGATGTCTTGGCCACTGCCTGTAGATGTGATAGTCCAAGTGTAAACTGACTTGATTTTGGTTTATCCCTCAGGTGTAAGAAACCATGCCAATGCATCCTGAACCTTTAGATCATAACTGTAATTAACCTGGTCCTCTTCTGCAGCTCCTACATGGAGGTACACTGCTCTTGGAGTTAGGGGACATGTATTTTATTCATCAGGTAAGAAAAGTTATTTATAGGAATCTCACTTCTTGCTCTAAGAAACTTCCCTATAGTTCCCACTGGCTGTGGGAGTAAGGGAACTAACCCTCTGAGTTACCTATGAGCCCTTATCCTCCTCTCATAGTTAAAGTTGCTACTGCTGTAGCTGCAGGGACAGCTGAAAAAATCCTGGTGTGGAAGGAAAAGAGAAGCTGGCAGGTATCCAGCATCAGCTTCTGCCGTGGGGGCAGAATCCTGCTTCCAGCAGATACTTGGCTTTTACAGCTCCTGCAGCCCAGTTCCCTTATCTTTCTAAAACATCTTTAGCTACTCCTTTAATGACTGAATTAAACAGAAGCAGGGCTTGAACTGGGAGTACATAGGTTTTCTAAAACACACATAAAAATCAGCAGATAGTGAAGAAAATCCGTATGTATGTACATATACACACGTGCACATTAAATGTATGCTGAGCTGCTTAAAATGGCCAGTTTCCTAAGGCTGATCTCAGTTACAAGACAAAAAAGTTGGAAGAAAGAATATAAATAAAAATGTGACCAATAACTACAAATTCAGTGGAGCACATTTTGCTCTTGCCTCAAAACCCCCAGCTGAGACAATGACCCAGGCAGAGGACTGAATAAGCACTAGCTATAGGGTAACGTTGGTGTCCACACACAGAATCAAACACCACACATTCAGAGAAGAGAAAAACTGATTTTAATAATATGCATAAATGAGAAGTCAGAAATCATAGGATATTGATAAAGGAAGCAAAAGGATGGAGGGAATAATTGTTTAGTAAATATATCTGTACTGTATTGATGAAAAACCCCATGATAGAGTCTTATTATGCGTCAAAAATTAAATGCCTCTGCTCCACTAATACTTGTTGTGGTCATTAAGCAGCAAGTGACTAAAGCTAAATGGATAATTTGAACCCCAGGATTTTCACCAAGCTGCCCAAGGGCTATTAGTATTGAATTTCATTATTTCCAGGGTGTCTGTGAGTTAGAATTGGAGACTGTATCAATCCCAGCACAATAATAAACTGCTGATAACTACATCAGTTCAAATTTAGTAGATTAATAAAGACAGTAATGTAGTCAATAGCAATCAGCACCAGTTCATGAAAAGCAGATCCTGTCAAAGTAAACTTACCTTTCTGCTGCTGACAGGGACAACAATGTTAATAGAGTTGGCACTGTATAAAGGTATCGGTAGCACAGGGTATTTTAGGATGATTAAATCCACTTGGCATACATAAAATCTGTTAAGAACTGGGCATTTGATAGACCTCAAACCCTAATTGCAACAGGATACAGTTCATTGAGCTCCTGTACTTCTAATGGTACTTTGCAGTTTTTGGCCTTACGGTTCTACTGTTTTTACTAAAAAACACCACTAGTGTTTACAAATAATGGGGAAATCTGGGTACTGTCAAAGAAAGGAGAGGTCAGGCAGTGGGTACTCTTGATTGATGCTACATTCATTCAGGCAAACTATATTCAATATATTTTGTACATGTCTTTTGAGGCATGAAGACTTTCTGTGCACATTTACTGGACAGGACAGTGCCGCAGGAAGCAGAGATGTTGGAGAATATCTTCGAGGGCTTTAGAGGGATAAAATATTTTCTCCAAAATATCTTTGGAGAGTATCTTCCAGGGTAAAACCAGACCACTGTGTAGAAGCATAGATCTGACAGATGCAAGATTTGACTCCTGCAGTTGAAAAAATATGAATAAATTGGAGGGAGTCACAGGACTGACAAAAGCCTTTGAATATATGTGGCCTACACTGGAATGCTTGAAGAGCCCTCAAGATGTCTAAAAAAGGAAAGAAAAAGCGAAAGGAAAGAAAAATGCTAAGGGATGTTGGTAAGTCATCAAGAGATGACAGAGGATATTCTGCTTATTTGACATGGGCATAATAAGATCAGACATCAAAAAATTCTAACTGGACAAATTCATGTTAGAAACAAGATACATATTTTTCAGCACTGAAAACTATCAACTACAAGAAACATTTTCTAAGGTTTGTATTTGATTTTTTATCCATAGATAATGTCTTTTTTAAACAGTTCAGAAATATTTTTTTTCTAAATTGCATATATTTGCATGATAAAAACAAGAATAATTTTCTCCAAGCCTTACAATTAATAAATCTAAATAAAAAGTATTATCTTTATATTTGCCCAGGATCCAGGAGGTAACTAAAGGACCATGAAGCAACCTACTCTGCCTCCTAGACTTAGGACAGAGGGGCAGGATCAAAGCAATCAGCTGCTTGAAAAGTCACAGCTAAATCAGTTGTTCTGCAGGTCAATCTTTATCTGCCAGGTCACAGTGTCTCCATTGCGTTTTTTTTTTGCCTTTCAGGTCCTGCTGGCATTAGTAAGATTCTGTGGCATGCCTGAATCCCCAGATGGGCTCATCCAAAAGAACAATTTAAAAGAACAGAGAAAATAAATCTGGAGTAATTCTGTGGTGTCCTCTAGTCTGGATTTTCTGAATAAGCAATTAATGACATCCTTAATCACATTAATGTTTTCTCTAGTCCTGATCAGACTTGTTTGTGCGCTTAACTTTATGCCTTACTATGTTGACCTACCATTTAATGTAAACCAGGTAACCTCAAGCTTCCCCCTGAGCTCAGTAAAGTATATCTACTAATGCACTAATGGTCACCATGTCACGAGCAAGAGTAGAACACGATAGCTAGATTTTTTAATTAATTAGTTTGTCAGGCTTATTTAAAAAAAAAAAAAGGAGAAACTTGAGCCTAAGTTTGCCTGTCAAGCAAAAAGTACTATGGCTAGATAGATTTTCCAAAGCATGAAATTCAAGACGAGTTAGGTTTCCCTTTCTGCCTTTGAAGAGCTCTCCTTAGTGTCCGAGAGCTTTGTCCTGGCTAATAGGCTCTAGGCACTTACGCACAGCCAGTCCTGGGACATTCAGCTTTGCTTCCTGGAGGCACTGTGACTGAAGGACTCCTGTGCTGCCAAAAAGGCACAGGGCAGCCAGTGGTAATTGCAACATCTCCAAGGTTCATCCCCCCTTTTTTCACGTAGTTAAAGACTGAGTCACAAAAATGCCTTTGGCTGTACACTGAAAATCAGATCACAACATGATGGCTCTGACCTATTTTGCTATCAGAGCACACATGTAGAGTTGACAGTGTTTTCTGAAGAGCTCTGGAGTTTTCCAGCCAGCTGGGCTCAGAGCAAGGAAGTGTATACTTGAAGGTGGACATTGAGAGGGGCCTTTCAACACTCCTCAGTCAGGCCCAAGCAATCTTTGAATATGAGCTGCTGTGTTTTTTATTCGGTATGCAGAGTATAGGTGGCTTGCATGTGATATCCGTGTAACATATCTTATTTTCTCATTCTCAGCAGTGATTCCAACAGAGTTGCTTTGCTTCAGAAGAAAAGGGAAATTCTCCACATCACTAGACCATCACAGGATGCAAAGGAGGGGAAAACCTCTTGTAATGCAAACAGATGTTTTTGATGGGATTTCAGCTGAATAGAAGAATATTTAGATATTTAGATTTACTGATAAGACAAACTTTATTAAATGGGTGACTGACTGCAGACAAATGATGGAAGAAAACTTATGTGAAAATGTTAAGCCAAAGGCTGGAAGCATCTTAGAAGAGACTTATACTTCCCCTTTCTTAGTTTTAGGTTCTTCTTCTGCTGGGAAGGACTCTGCTTTGCTTTGCAATCTCAACAAGCTTTGCCTTGTTTATGTGTCATAAAACCTTATGGTCCTTCTGAGAGGACATTTCAATGTGAACGCTCCTTATACAGTAGAGAGTTAACCTTAAACCACCTGTGACTATAAGATGAATCCAAATGCTTGTCATATAGAATGTCCTCCCTAATGTGCTCCCATTAATGCTTCTTCACACTTTTTCCTAGCATCCTTTCCCCTTATGAAAAATTAAGTACAGAAGCAAGCCTCGAAGCACAGGAGCCACTTTTTTCCCATCTTGCTTAAATCACCTTTCCCTCTTCAGAGAGCCCAGCCAGCTTCAGTGGAGCAATGTGAGGACCAAGACATACACACAATCTGGGCCTTCCAGAGCATCCTTCAAATATTAAGGACTCAGGGCCACATTCCACGTCCTTAGGACTTCCTAGCCAGGACAGAGAGAAGAGCAAGAAGTGCAATGAAGCGCAGCAAGGGCTAATGTGTGCAGCAAAGACTGATGTATCATGTATATTTTATTTTTCCTGCTTTGTGAGACTCTCACAGGATTTCCTGGGAAAAAGGTGAAAAATGCAGCACACAAATATCCTGGGCTTGTCAGGCTGCTGCAGATGTGCTATATGGATGGGATGTGACTGAGGCAGGCTGAAAACCCATGCAAATGTCTGATGTCCCAAACTCACATAGCCATGATCTTTACTCAGAGACACAAGGGCTGGCTGAGGAAACTCAGGCAACACTAACATCTCCCATTAATCTCAAACTTTTTTTCTTACCTTGAGTTTTCATAAGGAACCAAGACATAGGTTTTGAAGAAGGTGAGGAAGGGAGTTTTACTCTGGCCATAGCTCAAGGAAGGATCTAGGCATTAGGAGCATCTGAATCGATGCTTGGCTAAATGCGAAGGTTAACATTTAGCTGCCCATTTTCCTTTTTCCTTTTTATATATTTTTTTTTAATATTTAGGGGTCATTTTTGACTCCGGCCATTGGTCTCTGTAGCCCGTGTTGCCTGTGGCTACAGCAACAACACAAGCAGGTCCAGCTTGCCCAGCCTATTTTCTGGCCCTAAGGATAAGTGCCAGGACATGGCTCATACCCATATGGTTACATATAACACAGCTCATATCCATGCAGTTACCTCCTTCCTGCCCCCTTCCACAAGCCCCGCATAGTTTACTCAGGTCACATAACCTCGCCCCTACAATGCCCTGAACCATGCCCAGATGGGAGCCTGATAGTTTACATGGGCCAAAAATCATGCCAGGGAATGAGCTAACTTCTTGGTGATCATGGGAGAGTGTTTGATCCTGTGCCCAAGTTCTAGTTAGTTACTAGAGCATTCAGACCACCTACTACCAAGCCTAATTCAAGTGTTGCCATCACCTTCCTCTACGGGGCCTATGAGGAAGCAGGAAACAGTTTGCCAGCCCAGGGTAGCAGACAGCCTCTTTGATCTCTGCAGCCAAGGTGCCCCAGTGATGATATGTGTAGGCAGCCTGAATGTGACCTGAGTTCATCTATCACCAGCCCCTCCTGATAAGCTGTGTCTGGGATACGGAAGTATTACGGTCCTGTTTATACTTGATGGAGATCACACAGGAAGGCAGGCAAAGCCATCCTACGTATCTCTCCAGCTCCCTACCACCCTTGTATTACAATAGGTGGTTTCATTCATGCTCTGTTCCCCTTTGCAGTTTAATCTGGGGTTTCATATCAGTGACTTTTCCCTGCAAAGATAATGGAAATACTGTGCTTTGAGGCTCAGACTACTACTTCTTCATGATCTCTACGAGTGAGATTATTTATTAATATGCCACCAGTGCCTCTATTGTATTTTGGAGTGGGGAGACAGATGTTGTGTGTTAAATTTCAGTTAGACATGAAAAATCAGCATGAAAAGCTTCTAACTTTTTATCTTCGATGCCAGAGGAGCATGGAGGGGTGCTTTTCAGAGCCAGGCTGGAGAAGGAAGCCTTGAGAATATATGAAGCTATTTTACTCCACAGCCAAGCAACTTGCAGATATTAAAGTCAATTTCTTTACCAGATTTTAAACTACATTTTCCATCTGAACTCTAACTCTAAAGAAAACTGCACCTTTTATTTTTAGTTTTTTTTTTTAATTTCAGCTTCTTAAGTAGGATGTGCAAGCTAGAAATAGTGTCATATGCTGTTTTAGGGACCTTCTTTTATTTAATCATAGAATCACTTAGGTTGGAAAAGACCTTTACAATCATTGAGTCCAGCTATAAACCTAACGCTGCCAAGTCCACCACTAAAACATGTCCCTAAGTGCCCTCTCTACACATATTTTAAATACCAGTAGGGATGGTGATTCAATCACTAGACAAAACAGGGGCTCAATCTGCATCTGTAGTGACTTCCACCATGCTCATTTGCACCGTTCTACAGCAGTAGAGTGTGGCTGCTGATCTATTATTGGGACACTGGCAATCTGGATTATTTCTGTGCTTTCATTGCTTTTTTCATTCTTCCCATGATATTGGGAAATTTATGCTTCATCAATGACTTCTTTTGACTTTCTGTTTGCGGAGGAAAGCTCACTAACCTAGCAGGGAGAGGTCTTCAGACTGAAAACCCAAAAGGCAAGAAGAGAACTTAAAAGTTGATTATTGTCTTTGCAAGCCTTGTGATTGTGATTCTTCAGTCAACCTTTTCCTTTCAGGGGGGATCGGAAGGCTGAGATCTGACACAACAACAGGTGGATTTTGTTTTCAGTGAAGATATAAACCGAGTACCTGCAAAGGGGTGATCTACTTCGAGCTCTCCCAGCCACATTGCTGAGGAGAGATTAACTCTCAGTTCTGGCTCATTATGGACCTGATGGTATCTCCCTTGTAAGTTACTAAACCCATTTTGTCCGTTTTGCAACACATCAATTTTATGGCTGAGGTTGAAGTATTTACTCGTCCTTGGGGTTTGCAGTTGTTGAGATACAGGATGGAAAATCTTGCATGTAAAATGTGGCTGAACTCTGCTATCCATTCAATGGAGAGTCAATAGTTCAGGAGTTAATTCATGAGAAGAAGGGAGTAAAAACACACCAAGGTCAGAATCTCATGACCCACAGTCTGTCTATAACTCTATCTGAAAGACCTTGTAATAGATAGGTATGTGGCTTGGAAAATGCATAATATTGTGGTTAAGTGAGGCATTTCACAAGTTTTGTAACATCACACTACTGGCAAACTTTCTTGAGTGGGTATCATATTCAGATCAGAGTTCTCTGCGGGATGGAAAACGTTAGGGTGATGAAGGTTTTAAATCTCATGACACACAAACTGATATGCCAAAAAAATATTTACAAGCATGCCATAAACTCACCCCAAAGATTTTTCTCTTCAGGCACCAAAGTTGCTGTGCTGATTTACACCAGAGCTCTGGTCCTTTCCATACCATCTCCTGGCAGCCAGGAAATACCAAGCCCAGGTAGTTTCTCTCAGTTACCCACTTGCCACTCTTCCTCACAGTGCCATGAGATTTGTATAGTGTCAGCACTGACAGCCAATTTCCTGGCTTTCTGTCAGTTCATCACTGGTGGAATGCAGGTTCAGGTTTCCAGCTCTACATATGTTGGGGTGCAGGAGGCCCAACTTGAAGTATGATTTCAAGGTATTCCCCTTTCTGTTTTGCCTTTAAAATGCCAAATTGCCCAGCCCAAGAGTGAAAGCTACAGACAGCCACCACCTCTCTAGTGAAACACACACCTGGTGAGGCATGAGAGCAAACCCAAGCTTGTCAGCACTCACCAGCTGCGTGCTTTCTGTCTGACCAACTGGCCCTTAGCCTGGAGCTTGGGATGCCATGCACCAGCCTTGCTCCAGGCCATCGCTTGCAAGCTGGAAGGGGCTGGACATGGTCTAGCAGCTGGAGCAGCTTTGCAGTGTGGTTTGACCTTTAAAGGCTAGAGTGACAGCATCAAAGGGTTGATGGCATGCTCTGCTATCTCTGCACCAAAGCCATTCTCCTAACTGGACCCAGGAAATCACCTAGCTTGAAAAAAGAAAGTGAAGGGAATGGGAGAGTGGTTTTCCAAATCTAGACAAGGTCTCTGAACAAGATAGAAGCATGGGCTGCCATGGCAGGGAAAGGAGACAGAGAGCAGGGAGGATGGGAAGGAGGGCTGCTCTTGGCCACTGTTACCTCAAGCACTTGTCTCATGATTCCTGGCGCTGCTGTTAGCTTCTTGTGTGGGGGTAAAACCACTTTCTGTTCCTCATGTGCAAAATGAGCCTTTATATTTCCCTTCAGACCTGTCCTTTTTGTTTACAGCATGGGACAGTTGTGATGGAGTGCGTCTTTTGTTGCCTGCAAGTGCACAGATCCTACTACAAACTTTGTTCAGCACCTGGAGGTGATGCTGGAATATTACTTCAGAGGAATATTTTCACCCCAACCCTCAAGGTAGCCTTTGCCCATGGAGGGCCCCCAATTCATTCACTTGCAAGCTTTTCTTGCAGCATTTTGAAATGTAGGGGTAGGAGGAGGGAGGGAGAAAGCATTAATGGAACAAATTCTCCAAAAGCAGTTCCGAAAACATTTCCATCTTCCGGCAGAATAGCAGCTGTGGCATGTCCAGCGCTGTGCTCGGTGTAATGGTCACCAGCTGTGAGGAACCACTTTTTTATTGACCATAACATTTCCTCAGGGCTACAATAGATACAGAACACCTCCAGCTCCAAGTTTTGCAGGTGCTCAGAGTTGGTTGTGCCTTCAGCAAATGGCTTTGCCAAGGAATTCCCCCATGCCACCCCTCTACCCATGCTGCCCTCCAGCCTCCAAACAGCAGCAGTCTTGCTCAGGATGGGTGCTCAGCTCTCCCTGCCCAATGCTCCCTGAAGCCAAATGCACACCAACCCAAAAGCCACAGTAATTAAAGGACATTTAAAGAGGTAATACCAAAGAAAAATCATGTAGCATGATTAATTAAAAAATAATAAAAGCTAAGACTTTTATTTCAGGAAGATGTTTTGAGGAAGGGGGCTGGCTATAATCTTTTTGAGTGCTCTATTATAAGCTCTGAGTTATAAATAAATCCATATTTTAACATCTGGGATTCATAACATCTTGCTGACAGTCAAATCTCATAAAAGATGTGGTGAGTTCTACAGATGTGGGAAACCTCATTCAGTGAGCTGCATAACAAAGGAAATCTAGTTCTTTTTCATTATTTATTGTTAACTCTGTGTCTCTCTGGTGACCGGTAAAAGTGGCTGGTTACCGAGAGCCTGGCTCCAGAGAGGCAGCAGAGCTGCAGGGTCACCCGTGCTTAAAGGCACCCTTGCTCAGAAACTCACAGCAGCATCTTTGTCTTAAAGCCATGGCTGAAATGAGTACTCTGTACATTGTGGGCTGCCTGTGGAGTGTAGGATTTTGATCCTTCCCTGATGCTCAAGGCTAGATGTTCATGCAATAACAAGCAGTCCCTGCTGGGGGAAGCTTAACAAATAGTGGGGGACGGGAAGGAAAGCACTGCCTGGGGCATCGAGAAGACACTGTGCTAAGGGATGTGCCTGAGATTTGCATGAATATCCCTTCAGTCCCAGCATGGGATTTCAGCAAGGAAAAAGAGGGGGTAGAAGAGAAAGGGCAGAACAGCCCCCCTCCCATTTCATAAAGCCCCATGAGCCACCACAACTCCTCAGTGAGGATGTAACTAATTGAGGCTGCAGCCCCAACTAACAATTTACAATTAGCTGGTTTACTTTCCCTAAGAAAGCAAGAGAAATTATTGAAGCATTTTCTAGCAAAACTTAGTAACAGCAACTGTATTACCACAAACTAGACTCAACACTTGTACTGTCACAGGCATTACAGCAAACTGGAATCTCCTTTCTACTTCATAAACCCAAGGCAAGTAAACAGTTTATTATGGTCACGTTTAATATGGGTTTATACAAAGTTGGAGCACTGAAGCCTGTGTTTAATGCGTTTGTGGTGGTTGGGATTTTTTTTCCTCCCCAAATAGCTTACCATTGATTTTCCTTTTTAAAGTGCTCTTGTTCTGACAGTCCATCTCACTCTCTGTGTTCAGATTAAGAGGTTGTAATCTTCCCGTTGGTGATATGTGAATCCTCTAGCCGTGGGCATGGTTATGTTTTCACTACAAGAGGATTATAACCTATTAATCAATAAAGATGAAGTGGGCTAGTAGAGCCGTGACAAAGACATGGTTATTTTGCACAGCCCTGGAGAAACAGGCAGGTGCAACAGGCATGAAAGAAAACAGCACCTCAGTGGCATTGTCCTCAGTGTCCAACAGAAACTGAGGTTTAAAAAAGGTCACACAAGGAGCTGCTGTTGATCTTTGAATGATCAGACTGCTATTTCATCAGGACCTGGTCAGTATGGGTGCTGAGACACGTGAGAGAGGAGACCAAAGCACTCTCCTGCTCTTCTCGGTGTCAAATCTCAAAGTGCCTTATGGCAGAGGACAGAACTGTCTGTACTTGACAGAGGGGGAAACTGAGGCGCGCAAAGGTTGTGGGATTTGTCTGTGAGCCTGCAGCAAATGGGAGCTGGGGCTGGATAACAGAAAATAGACTTTGCAAGTTCAGTGAGTCCAGCCCAGCTGGCTGCGTTGCGTGACTTAAACTAAGAGGCTGGCAGGACTCTAGAGCTGAGCTAAAGCACTGGAACTATGAATTTCCAAGCTTTCAAATATTTGGATAGCTTATAAATATGATTTTAAGCTCCTAATCCCTCACTGTCAAACGGTATAATTTTTTTCTTCTTCTTTTTGGTTTCGACCTTCCTTCTTTTTGGTTTTGCTAAAGCAGCCTCACCTCTGACATCATCTGAGAATTTCATTTAGCAAAATGTTTTGAATCATTTGTGCTGGTTGTGGCTACTCTGCCAATGGAAACATCCCCTGAAGCAAGTGCAATTTTAAACCTTGAATATGCAGGGCTTTTTCCTTTCCTGTAGTTACATTCAGAGTAAATCTCTTCCCTTGACTCCTGGCCAATTGTCCCAGAGGAAAGGGTTGCTCTGGGTTGCCAGGAGAATGTGGCATGCACAACCAGGAAAAGCTCATCTGGAGACAGAGCCACTTCCTCCCATGTCCCTGTTCCCTGTCATCCACCTGGATGGGTAAGAGGAGAAGAAGAATGGGTTGAGGAAAAGTCTGCTGCATGCTGGGGACTTTGAACGTGGTGTGGTGGCCACACCACCAAAGCGATGGTGAAACTCACCAGTGGGTAAAGGGAGAGGACACTGTTGGGAAAGAAAGCTGTGACCAAGCCACACTCCATACCTAGAAATATTTTATTTTTGTTATTATATAACTGTGTTTGCACCTACTGCTAACCAAAATTGCTCCAGAAGTTGATGACCTTGTATCGGGTTCCCCTTCACCCTCCTTTTAATGGTTGTGTGGAAGTAGGAACATCATATCCTGAAGCCAAACAAGGCAGAGAAGCAAGGATCCTTGCTCTTGAAGTCACATTTAATACTCAACAGCCATCAAACATTAAAACCATGCAAACAAACAAGGTGGCCCTCATATATTCCTGATCCACTACTGCCAGAAAGACGTCTTCCTTTTCATGACATGCAAGCACATGGGTAACAGCACTTGGCACTTGAGGCTGCCTTTAGGAAACAGGAATGTCCTTTGCAAAGACTTGATTCTCAGCAATGTGTTCTGACCTATCAAACCCAAAAGGCAAGCATTAAAAGACTCTTCACAAGGTTATATTCAAACAAAATGCTCCCTTTTTGCCCCTGCACATCACAACCACCCCATGAAACCACAGTGAGACGCTTCTCTTCCAACAGCAAAAGAGACTCCAAAAGGGGAGTTGTGTGAGATTTTATGGCACTATTATGGCTCTATTGATATTATTTGAAGCAAATGCAAACACACTCAGGCTTATAATAAGAGGGTGTAATAGATAGTAAGTGCAAATGACTCATTCACTGAGATTTTCCAGGATTAGACAGCAGCAGAAGGGCAACAGCTGTGTAAAATAGACTTTAAAAAATAATCTTCTAATAAGATTTTAATAAACCTGTTAGCAAATTATAATGCTTGACTTCAAGAACTATTTTTCCCCTGCAGTATTTTTCTGTGGAATTAATGCTGTGATGCTCTGCAACATGCACAATGCAACCTTGACTGCACCGTGGGCAGAGCTGAGCAGGGAAGGGATTCCTCAGGTCAACGGATGAACAGAAAATCACACCTGTGGGAAGAAGCTGAGTCCTAAGAAGCTATTTCAGGTTTCCTGCAACATTAACTTTTTGAATAAAACTCAGCCTCTTTTTCATACTATTCTTGCCAACCTTTTTTTTTTGCTGCTGTCTTGAGTAGCTTAATTTCAAAAAACAAAATAAATGGTGGGTTTTGAAACAAAAAGCCTCCTCTTTTCATTGCCCTCCAGACTGCGTGTAGTAAATGCTGGTTTACCAAAGCCTTTCCCTAAATCCCATGTCTGGACACGCATGTGCACATTGCCGATGCAGGGAAACTGCCGCATTTTTGGTACTTTGCTTAGAAGTCTGTCTCCTGGGGTCAAGTCATTACATGGTAATCTTGGCTTTCACTTGGAGAACTCATTTTTGCAGCTGCCAGAGTTGAGGAGAAAAGCTTGCATGTGCAAATGTTTATGAGCTCAAAAACCAGAATGGAAACCAAAAGGACCCCAGGTTCATTGCCCTTCCTAAATTCTCTCTGAATTTCAGTACGGTTGTGTTTAAGCTGGACCTGGCCAAGCTGCTCTTATTTCCTATGAGTTTGTGGGCACTTTGGGCCCAGCAGGGCCATGTTCATCTCCCTTTCTCCCTTCCTGCCTCTTGTTAAATGGGATGTCAATCATTTATCCTGTTGTCTTACAGAAGTTTCTCCCACCCGCACGTCACCACCACATATATTAATAAGCCTAAGTATCTGTAAGTGTATATACATATCTCTTACATTTTCATTTTTACTCTATGGGGAAAGTAAAAGGGCAGAAGCATAAATGCAGCTCCTCAGTTTCACAGGATGACTGGGAAAATAACCTTCAGATGGGGTGAGATACATTGAAGCAGAAATCACTGTCCCTTCCCACTGTTACTCTATGGGGCTGTCCAGGTCCCTAACACCTTTGCACAGCTAATGGGAAGCTGTGAGTCAGAAGGGTTTGCTCTCCAGGCTTGAGAAGGCATAGATACTTTGATGGCAAAATGTCCACTCATGTGGGGACAGGAGGCCATGTCAGCACGCCATTGCGCCCCAGACCACGATTCACACTGCCACCACCACCATGCTCTTTGCCACCCCTCGACAGCAGAGGTTCATTAAAATTTCTGAGTTGTTTAATTATAGCAAGGAGGCCAACAGCTCTGATGAAGCAGCCCCAGGAGGGGCCTGTGCCCCAATCTCACACAAGGTAGAGTGGGTGCTGAGATGGTGGGGGCACAGCCTGTGTCCATGCTGACTCTGCAGGAGGAATCACCTCCCTTAGACTGCATCCATAGCAGGTAGCCGAGGGCTGTGTAACCTTTTAAAGCACAGCAGCTGGCTGCTCCACGAACACAGGCCAGAGCTCAAAAGCATTTTGAGATAAGCACAGCATGTGGGGCTAACAGTGTCTGCAGTGCAGATGAAGAGGAAAAGCCCAGACCGGTCACAAATTACTTGAGCAAAATTGATGCGATTGGCTCCTTGCTGCAGCTGGGTGGCAGAGGTGGAGGCTTCCAGGTCCTCTGGGGTCAGGCCTCCAGATTTTTAAGCCACCTGTTTTGGCTGGCAATGGAACTACCAAAGGATCAGTGTTTTGCCATAAACTATTAAGTGGTAGTTTTCTCAAAAGCTTCCAAGTACAAGCATTCAGCAAGGGCCTGCAGTGAGGGTTTAGGATTCCTGTAGAACTACCTGAGCAGATGGCAATTCAGAGCCCCTGTTTAGGAACCTTCCCACTGCGCTGGTATCAGGGGATCTTGGCAATAGCTGGCACAGGCTGTGCCTGTGCCCAACCTTCTCCAAGAGGACAGCCCCAGGTTGGTGCCTCAGTTTCTCACTGGTGAAACAGGGGGGTAAGAGCCAGGTCCTGCTCCCCAAGGAGTAGTGAGAGTGGCACAGTCACACTGGGGAGCACCAAGACCCCCAACCATGGCAGCTGTGCCAGTGGCTTTCTTGGGGGGAGCTTAAGCAGCTTTAAAGCAGACATGAATTTGTCTCAGAAGCCCCAACATTGATCATAAGCACTTCAGAAGCATGACCTCTTGCCAAGGCCACAAAGCACCAGCAAAGACAAATAATAATTAACTCTCTGTACTTAATTCCACACGCTTGCTCTTTTCAGAGCCTATTTTCCATGCTGCCAGGATCTGACTCCAAAATCCGGTGGCCCTGGGCATTGTGTCAGAAGGATAGTGACAGCTCAGAGATAAAACCAGCACACAGATGGAGACCTGATGCCATTTTGGTAGCTTTCATTTTTAAACAAACACTGTCATCTGGAGCCCTGGCACCAAGAAGAAAGCACCAAAGTGTCACCTGTGGCTGCTATGGCCATCAAACTGCTTCAGCTCTTGGTGAATGGGAGCAGCATGATTTGCTGTGAGATTTGATGTGAATTCAGTCAATCAAGTTAAATATATAGAGTTGCACTCACATTTACTTGTGCATATATAATTTATGTATGTATTTTACTCCTGTTTCTGTCCAGCTCAAACATCATAAAAGCTGCCCAGGGGAAACTATGCCCCTGCCTCATACTGATGGCTTGTGAAAACCTTCTTTAGAGGAGAAAAATGAGCCTTAGACATATTGTTCTTAATGGCTTTGGACCCTGGCTTCTGTGCTGAAATAAGCACTTTCAGTGTCTTAAGGAGCCATTGCAGACCTCCAGGAGCCTCCAGTTCTCTCCTGCATTGGAGGCTTCAGTCCTGGCAGTCACTAGGCAGGTGTGCTGGTACCCCAGATGTTCCCATTCACAGTCCAGCCCATTAACTCCAACTCTGCATCAAAATGGGCTCCTGCTGAGATGCAGGAGTCGGCTCATGGGACTTTGCTGGAGGCAGGAGGTAGTAACATCTCCAAACAGCTCAGGTATTTCCTCCAGAGCTTGTCTGTCACATCATTGCAAATATGTTTGCTCTGGATGGTGTTTTGCTGGTTAAGAACATGGTGTGAGGAAGGCTTTAGTTTGCCTCTTGCAAGGAGGGCAGGGACTGGCAGGGGCCTGCAGGCAAAGCCCCATCCTCAGCCTGAAGCTGGGCAAAGCAAGTGAGAAAGAAGTTGCGACATGCCCATCATGAGCCACCAAAGGGACAGGGCAGTGGCTTTCCAAAGCTCACAGGGACAGACTGTAGCAAGGGCAGGGAACAATGCCCAAGTAGTGCCTGGGCAAACACATCTGCCTATCCAGATCTTGATCTAGAGCAGCTTCCCTGCAAAATGACAGACAACAAAAATGGCTTTTTCTCTATGAAAGCTGCCACCAGGCAACCCAACAGAAGGGCAATAGCCTTCTCACCCAGTTTCCCTCGTAGTTTGCGATAAAGAGCCTGTTGTTGTATTTTAATTTACAAACTTTCTCTTCTGCCGTTCTCATGTACCACAGTTCCGGAGACTCATATAATTATTTTTACAAGAAACTCTTTCAGACAAATAAGTCTGGGGAGGTTTGTAATTTCTATTACCTCATGGCGACTCTATTGATAGACAGCAGCACACCTTGGGAGAATTAGAGAGCATAAAGTAATGGAGGTTTTTGTCCTCGCAAGACAGCGCTGCTAGTGCTGCCTGGCTCACTGCCAACACCACCAATTACCAACCTGGAGCAGGAGAAAGGTCCTAGCGCTGAAAAATTACCATTTTCCAACGAGTCTGGTAACGATGGAGCTGTACTGTAAGCTATCATTTCCTTCAGGGACTGTTAGGCACCCAGGACTGCGGCGTATTTCAGGCTGGCTCAGTGTTTAGGGATTGTTGTTGTTCCTACTTTGGGGAAAGGATGGAGTTCGTGTTGCTGGTTCTTGCCTTTGCTGCCACACACAGCTCTTTCCAGGCTTCTTTATTTTTCTTGAAGCCCTTTCTTCTAGGGGACAGAACAGTTGAGCATAAAGCAGCAACTTTGGAGGCACTGTCATTGGCAGTTACACTTGAAAGCCAGATTTAATTATTGTGTGAGAGCCATACCCTTGAAAAAGAAATTGCAACGGTCCCATCACTTAAGACATTTCAGCTAAAACAGACAACACAACAAAATGTCAAGGAGAGAAAAACAGCACTCATCCATTTCCCGTCTCCATATCATGGTGTGAGAGTTTCTGTTGACACCAAAGTTAACTATTAGTTGGGTTAATTGAGGACACAGGTGTCACACTTGAATTCAGCTATCTGGATAACACCTTTTTTTTGGTCATGCATGTTTTCCTTGCTGCTAACCATTGCTAGCAAGTGGCTGAAACTACACAGCTCTTTCACAATTCCCATGTCATGCCTGCATTTTAAATTAACACTTATTCACTCAGGTTGATGATTTTTGCATGTTTGCTGGGAATCTAACAATTCTATCAGCACTACCCAACAAGCAGGTAGTATGCTCCATCTCTCAAGTGTACAGGGCGCCTGTACTCTAAGGAGAGCACTGTACCATGATGTCCCTACCTCTATCAAGGATTGACAGTGTGACAAAATGCATGAAGAAAGCACATTTCAGTAAATGTATAAATAATAAATATAACAGCACTGTATATAAGGCTTTAAATGCTAGAGATCTGACTTTCAGCATCAGCTCAAATCTGCAGCAGCTTCACAGAAACTGATGGACTTGTGCTGGTGTAAAATCAATGAGGAAACTGCAGGGCACGTTCCATCACATGGAAACTGCAGTGCAGCTTCCATCGCATCTGCATGGCCAGACTCACCCACCCAAGGCTGTCCCAGCACAGATGTGTGAATAGAGCAGAGACCAGCTGAAGAAGAGTCTTTGTTTTGCCACCTTTGCATCCAACTTTCAGGGAAAAAAACCCTTGTTCAACTTGTGTTCAAGCCACAATGGGTGGGAAGGAGTCCTGGCACCAAGACAGGTAGTCTATAAGCAGCTGCAGCAGTGCATTGCCACTGCCATTGCACAATAAAAGCAAAGTGTTCATTTTATCTGAGTGCAAAACAGGACGAATTGGGGCCATGGGGCAAGTCAGGGCCATGGTGCCAGCTGAGGGTGATGCTGGACACGTGACTGCTCAAGAGAGGTTGGTTCAGTGGTGGTTTTCTTTCCCATGTCCCCACATCTTTCTCTGGTGGGATCTTACAGTGCCTGGCAATGCATCCACAGACACATACAGCCACTAAGTCCTTTCAGAACCGTGTTCAGAATGTACACATAAAGCCATGAAAAAAAATTATCTCAAAGCCTAGATAGTCCAGGTTTATCTATTCCCTAAGCACCAAGAGGCTGCTGACCCCACGGAAAGTGCTTCTCCTGCTGCAGGGCAAGCACAAAACAGGCCGCGAGGAGCCTGACATCCAGAGCTTGTCCACCTCACACCTCTTATCTCAGCACCCAGGTATCACGCAGCATCCTCTGATCTTGTCCCGCTGGGCTCCCCACTCCCTGGTCTGTGGCTGCTGCTCACTGCCAGGCCACTTATCCCCACCGCGGCCGGACAGCAGGGAATTTCCTCCTGCTGGAGCAATGCTCATATGGCACCCAGCCAGGGAAACCAGCTCTGGGCTGGTGCTGCCAGCAGCCTTTGTGAAGGGAGCAAAGGCTTTCTTGGGAGCAGGGGCTGCAAGCCACTCCAGCTGTGCAGGGAGAGGACGATGCTCCTCAAGAGGTGGAAGGAAAAGCCATGTTAAATAAACAAACCAACACGGCTCAGGTTAAAGAGAAACAGATTTTATTTATTTTCTCTCTCTTGAATTCATTTGTTAGAGGAAGGAGGCTTGGAGACACAACAGCAGAATACACATTGAGTCAAACTGAGATATTTCTTTCAACCTGAACAGGAAAACATATTGGTTGAGGGCTATTTATCCTTCTATGTAAGTTTCCACTTATTTATGTAGTAGTGTTTCTAGGCTGATTTTAAAACAAAAACAAATGCTGCTTCATAAAGAAGAGCCAGAAAGTTTTGTTTCAAAACACCCTTCTCTTTCGCACACATATATATGGATAGTTTGGGGTCAGAATTGTTCATTTATCACCTGATTGAATCACTAAATAATTTCTGCCCTATATGGGACTCTACCTCACAGTGGCTTGACTTTCATTAAAACTAAGAAAAGCAAGAGAGAAAATGTGCAACTGGAGATCCTTGGCAGCCTTTGCAACCATTTTCCAGGATAGCCCCTTTTCCCTGTACCCTGGGTTTCACGCAAAACTCATCTTGGGGATGGTGACAAATTACCCCCACCCCTCCTGCCCCCCTTCATTTCACAGGTATATTATATAGGCAGGGGATATCATGCCCTGGTCCTGTCATATAGAAGCTCTACAAGTCCCCAGGGGTTGTGTGGTGACACCTCACTGGCATCAGGATCTGGCACCTGAGCTCCACAATGGGTGACTGGAGGCGCTGGGAAGGCGACTGGTGGCTGCTGGGCTGGTGGGGAGGCAGCCACCAGCTGGGGTGTAGGCTCCGAG
The DNA here is from genome assembly GCF_034315485.1 of Pezoporus occidentalis. Lineage (NCBI taxonomy): Eukaryota > Metazoa > Chordata > Aves > Psittaciformes > Psittacidae > Pezoporus > Pezoporus occidentalis. The sequence goes on from NW_026914180.1 coordinate 1,925,099, forward strand.
GCAGAGGAAGTGAGGAGCCACTGTATAACCTGAACCTGGTCACCCTCGACCCAAACCCTGAAGAGGAAAGCCTGCACGCATGACGCCTTCCTGTTAGGAAATATTAATCATGGCCATGTCCAAACATGGTAAATGAAACCTCAGGAAAACCGCTCCTTTGACGGTCGAGTGCTGTACACCGGCATATTCAGGAAGGCCCCTGTGCCTCAAAGACAGGACCCACCCGTCATCAGGGCACCATCTAGAATTACGTATTGCCTCCATGACATTTATATATTTGAAGTAAAATCTCATCTCATCCCTCATGTGCTTCATTCACCTTCCAGGCCAAGGCAAATCCAACCTGTCTGGTTTTGAGCTGAAGCTACAGCAAGTGAAGGATCAAAGTGAGACCTTGCCATAGGAAGGGGATAAGCACCCCCTTCAAGGCTGGAGTTGAGGAGACCCAGGTATGGCCATCTTCATGTGGAGCTGGAGGAGGCAAGTCCTCTCACCTCCATAAACTTGGTTCTATACAGGGACTGCTGCAGTCTGACTGTACCCAAACCCTGTGGGGTACAGCTGGGCTATGTTTTAAAGAGCCACCCTGAGAACAGGCAGCTTCACAGCCCGGGACTCTGACCACGCCACTGGCTGCTGGACCAGCTCCAGCTCACGGGGCGAAAGTTCAGCCAAGTGCTGAAATTGGGAAACGCCGCGTTAGTCTGCACCTTGCCTGCCACTGCAAGGGGTTTAATCCCAGTGGTGCAGCTCTGAAAGCTCCTGGTGGTCAGTGGGGAGCATGTGAAGATTCCCGGCTGAACGCTGCAGTGACCAGAGCTGAGGAGTGACCTGGTGCAGCTCCTGCATGCCCTGCTTCATCCTAGCTGCGCTGAGAAGCAAAATCCCCAAAATCATGTCTCTTGCCTGTGGTGCCTTAAATCCCACTGGGGCCAAAGCCTCGCTTATAGGGCCCATGTCCCGTCTGGGGACCCAATTCTCTTTGAAGGCAACTCTTGCTCGTGGGGCTCAAACCCATTTTTGTGGTCAACCCTTCTCATGGAGCCTAAAGTCCCTTTTAGGAGCCCAAATTCCCTTGGGGCCCAAAACTCCTGTGTAGGGCCCAATCCCTTCTGGGTGCCAAGCCCTGCTTTTGGATCTCCACCCCTTTTGGAAGCCATGCCTCTCCTGTGGGACCCAAATGCCTTATAGGGCCCAAAACCCTTGTGGGGCCTAAATCTTCCTTGTGGATTCCTAATCCCTGTGAGGCCCAAATTTGTTTGGGTCTCCAAGCCTTGCTCATGGATCCCAGATTCCTTGTGACACCCAAACCCATTCTTAGGCCCAAATCTGTTCGGGTCTAAGGCTGCTTGTGGGTCCCAGGCACTCTGTAGAGCCCAATTCACTTTTGAAGGCTTGTAGGGCTTGAAGCTCTTATGGGGCCCAAATCCCTTTGGGCCCAGCCTGCCTGTGAGTCCCAAACTCCTTGTGGGGCTCCAGCCTCTTTCAGGGATCAACCCATACTCATGGGGCCAAAAACCTTCATGGGACCCTAAACCCCTGTAGATCTCTTCTGGGATCCAAGCTATGTCTGCAGGGTCCAAAACCTTTCCAGGGACCAAGTCTGTTTGTGGGCCCCAAACCCCTGTGTGGCCCAAAGCCCCTGTGATTCCGCACTCTGCTTTTGGGTCCAAGCTGCGTCTGTGCAACCCCAAAACCCCTTGCAGGGTCCAAATCCCTTTCAGGGGCCAAAGCCTGCCTGCAGGCCCCAAACCCCCTGCAGGACACAAATCCACTTTGGTGTCCAAGCTGTGACTGTGGGTCCAAAAACCCCTTGTGTGACACAAATCCCCTGTGGAACCCAGACTCATTTTTGGGTCCAAGTGTGCCTGTGGGTCCCCAAACTTTGTGTGGCCCAAACCCCCTGTGGTGCTCAAATCTGTTTCAGGATCCAAGTTTTGCCTGTGGTTCCCCAACCCTTTGCAGGCACCGAACCCCTTGAGGCACCCAAACCCCTCTCGGGGTCCCCACCTACTTCAGGATCCCCAGCCCCCTGTGCTACTCAAATGCATTTTGGAGTCCAGGCTGTGTTTACGTTTTCCTGTGGGGTCCAAATCCCTTCCAGGGATCAAGTCTGTTTGTAGGCCTCAAACCCCTGTGTGGCCCAAAGTGATGTCCCACTCCGGTCTGGGGTCCAAGCTGTGTCTGCAGTTGCCCAGACCTTTCTGGACTCCGAACCCCTTGAAGCAACCAAATCCCTTTTGGGGTCCACACTTGCTTGGGGGTCCCCAGCCCCCTGCGGTAGTTAAATCCACACTGGAGTCCAAGCTATGCCAAGCTATGCCAGTGGTTGCCCAGCCCCTTGTGGGTACAACCTCCCCATTGGGACCCACATCCATTTTGGGGTCCAAGCTGTGCCCATGGGTCCCTCGAACCCCGAAGCACCCAAACCCTTTTCGGGGTCCACACTTGCTTGGGGGTCCCCAGCCCCCTACAGTACTCAAATGCATTTTGAATCCAAACTGTTCCCCAGCCTCTCTGTGTAACATAACCCCTCCATTGGGACCCACAACCATTTTGGGGGTCCAAGCTGTGCCTGTGGGGAGGGTCTTGGTGAACCCCTTGAAGCACCCAAACCCCTTTTGGGGTCCACACTTACTTGGGCATCCCCAGCTCCCCGCAGTACTCAAACGCATTTTGGAGTCCAAGCTGCTCCCACCTCCCTGTGGGACACAACCCCCCACTGGAACCCGCATCCGTTCTGGACCGCACTCCTGTACGCGTGCCCCCCTGCAGGGCCCCCCCGCTCCCCCAGTCCCCACAGCTGTGCCGCCGGCGGGGCGGGGCGGGGCGGAGCGGGGCGGAGCGTCCCGCCGGCCCTGACTCAGCGGCCCCGCCCGAGGGGAGGTGCGGGGCGGGCGGGTGCGGTGTGGGGCGCGGGGCGGGGGGGTTTGGTTGGCTGGTTGGTTGGTGGCAGGAAGCCGGGCGGGCCGGGCCGGGCGCGCGCCGGCCCCGCGCCTGTCACCGCCTGCGTCAGAGCCCGGAGTTTTCCACTGACGAAAAAGGGCAGCGCGCGCGGCGCAGCCCCGGCAGCGGCAGAGCGGGAGGCGCCGCCGCTGCAGCCGGACCTGCCGCGCCGCTCCTCCGCTCCGCTCCGGGACCCGCCGTCGCCAAAGGTAGGGCCCCGCCGGGGTGGCGGTGGGGAGCAGGGATAGGGGTGAGGGGGAGAAGCGGCTCCCCGCCGCTGTGCGCCGGATCCGCGGTGCGCGGCCGTTGGGGGTCCGGTTGCGAGCTGGGTTGGCGCTTACCCGCCGCTGTGCCCGCGGCTGTCGAGGGTCCGGGAAGATCCCGTCCCGCTGCCCCGCCGTCAAAGGGTCCGTGTCGGTTACAACGCCGCAGGCGCGGCGCAGGGGCGCCCTCTGGCTCGGCTGCTCCTGCCCCGGGCGATGGGAGCCCGGCGGCACCGGGGCTGCCCGGAGGCTCCCGGGCAGCGGGGCTGCGGTACTGGGGAGGGGGCTTCGCTGCTCGTCGGCCCTCCCGCTTTTGCCCGTCGGCTGTGCTGTGCACACATACAAATACCTCTGTATTTGTTCGGGTATCGCTGAGTTTCCTCCGTCAGATAAGGCTCCGCTGCATCTTTACGGCTGCGGTTCCAGTTTTCTGATGTTGAAAGAAAGGCGGCAGGGTAGGAGAGGGGGGAGACCAGCCTTGCCGGCTTGCTCTTCCCCAAATCTCCCCGGCTGGGGATGCTTTCCCGTCGCTACAGCAACACCTACCGACCGGCGCACGGCGCGGACGGGGAGCGCTCCCCCCCCCCCCCAAATCCCCCGAAGTAAAAAATCGGGGTTTTCACAGCACACCTGAGAAAAGGGTAAAAAATTGGGGATGGGGGGATCCTCCTAAGTTTTCTCAGTGTGTATTTTAATTTTGCCCCCTCCTCCCCCCCTCGGCATCTTTCGGAGTGTCTGTCACCTTCGAGTTACATAATGTCGCTGTAGGAAGAGGCTGACACGTAGGGACAGCCCTTTCCTAAAGCAGCCCTGCCTCGCCAACGTCTGTACTGACAGCGCCTCGGTGGGGTGGGGAGAAAACCCCCACGGCCATCCTCAGACCTCAGAGTCCCGCAGTTTGTTACAGGGAACTCATCGGCAGTTGCTATTTCCTTTTCTTCTTCTTTTTTTTTTTTCTGTCCCTCCCCCATGAGAATATTTTTATTGTTCCTCTGCTGAGCACTTTGCAGATGAGGCCCGTCGAGGTTAGGGGGTTAATTTTCGGGATGGTGCGTTTGTTCTCCGTGCGGAGAGGAGAGAGACTCTGCAGCTCCCGGCAAGCCTTTAATAATTCAGCGCAGGAAATGTGTGCGTATATATAGCAGGCAAGGTAATGCACAGCGTGTACCTACAGGAGGACAAATATGGAAACCTGGTGTGAATTATTCATGAGGTGTAATCAAATAGAGGATTTTCCTAGACAAAGCACACTTTGCTGTTTTCATATTTATTACAGCACAATCTGCACCGAGTACATTTGAACCTTGTTTCATTCGGACCGTGTCAGATAACCTTTAATGTATTTGCTAATATTTCTTATTTACCTTTCAAGCTGTCAGCGAGAAGGGCTTGCCAGAAAAAAATCTGAAAAGCCCTCTTCTTTGTGGCTTTCTGGAAATTAGTAGATGGAGAAAAGGCTTCTGATGCTCTTCCCAGGGAAGGCGTTTTGCCTGTTCTGTCTCTGGCAGGAGAATAAACTCGTGGTGCTACGAACTGATTCATGCTCCTGCTCCACGGCACGGGGTACTTTGGGCTTTGCTGTTGCATAGTAGGCACAGGCTATTTTTAACTGGAGCAAGGTTATGAAACCTTAGACCCAGCTGGGTGAATATAATCTGGTCTGAACTGGAAAGCGCAGCTCGTGTGGCTGGGAACATGAGCGGGACCGTCCCCTGGAGGGTCCCAGTGGGGCGATCCCAGTCAGCCCCGAAGTTGGGAAGTGTTGTCATCGTGGAGGCTGTCACAGCGGCACTGGGGAAACCACTTAAATATGCAAATAATTAAAATCGTTAAATGAATGAGCAATGAATCAGTGTTGATAGCGCAGTGATTATTAAGAAACCTAGAGGCATCACTGGAATCACCACTGTGCTAGACATCAAATATCTGGGATGGCTAACTGGGAAGTTCAGCTCCACACCAGTTTTTGGTGATACTTGCACCAAGGTCGTGTGACCCACAATAAGCAGCGGTGTGCAAGTCAGCAGTGACCCCAGACCCCCAAAGGTTTGCTCCAGAAGTCGTGTTTGAAGCCGTACCTGGCTAAAATATGCAGTGGTGTTTTTAAACTAATATTTACTCCTGCTAGACCTGCACAGCCACTGCGGCTCTGGGGGAGGGAGCAGGAGCTCCTCTGACTCATGGCTCAGCAGAGTTGTTAACTCGCTCCTGGCGCCTGAGCCCTCATCCTGGTGTGCTGGGAAGAGTCCACCTTGGCTTCCTGGACTGCAGGCAGAGACGGCTGTGATTGTAAAGTTGGCAGACCAGCTCAAAAAGTCACTGGAAAATAAATACTTACAGTGCACTGAGGCTTGGTTTTTTTTTTTTGTTTCTTTGTTTGCTTTTCACTCAAATTGATTTGCAGAAGAAAGTTTTCTTTCAATAGCTCATGCACAGATTTGGGATCCTTCCATTCTTTAGGATGCTCCACTGACAGAAACCCCAAAATTTAAAATCTCCTTGCTCATAGGTGTTCTCCTGCAATACTGTGAGAGTTGTGGCACAAGCAGACAGAGCTGCTGGACTTGCTGGGAGAAGTTCCCTTTGTCTTGCTTGCACTGCTGTGTTCGCCTGCTCGGTGCAAAGCACATCTACAACCCCACAGGATAACACTGAAACATCTTCTCTGCATACTTCTGCACAAAGCCTTGATGCCTTTTTGTGCAGTCTCTTATAAATGGACTAACTGGACACTGGAAGGGGTTGTAGTCGCCTTCCTCTGTGCTTGGCTAAACAAATGCCAAACCTTCTTAAGTCTAAATTACTCGAAATATTTACTGTTGAGACGTCGTCCAAGAGGAGGATAGTTAAAACATTAATTCCTCGCATTCCAGTGTATTAGGGCTTTACCCTGCGACTTGCTGAGTGCCAGAAATGGGACTTTGCAGATTTGATTCCCTTCCCCCAACTAGACAGCCACCACCACCCCACTCCCCCCACCCAAACTTTAATGCTTTAAGAAAAAAAAAAAGAGGGAGAGAAAAAGAAAGGAATGCACATCTGGGCTAAATATTTGTTAGAAAGTATTCCCAGGATAGTGGGAGTTCTGGTGCCAGAGAGGAATTCCTGCGGGTTTGATCCATTGCATTATGTACTTGTTCCAAAAGCTGTTTTCAGTAAAATAGATGAGTAAGAAGTCTTAGCCAAGAACAGAATGTCTTTTTTGGCAACTGAAAGGAAGATAGGATTATTTTATTTCAGGTTATGTAAAAAAAAAAAAAGGTGGTAAAATCCTGCATTCGTTGGTGCCTGCTGAGATTTGCAATGGCGAGCACAGGTACATAGGTATATATACCTTTTCTTCCGTGCTGCTGTACACATTTGGAGGACTTCTTTATAAGATGTCAATGTGAATTTAAGATTATTTGCATCATTACTGCAATTAAAATATCCTCACTGTAGCTGAACTTGCCTCTGGGTTTTTTTGGCTGAGTGGCCCGTGGTTTCAGTGACATGGCAATGTCCAAATCACTGCTGTGGATTCTGAATTCTGCCCCCAGGTGCTGGGGTGAGAAGGGGAAGAGAGGATCATCTTTGCCTTGACAGCAAACCCCCTGTCTGGAGGATGTTTTGGGGGCACATGCAAGTAGACACCAATGGGTGCAGCCCCACTACATCGTTTATACCTCCTGGGAAGGATTTGAAAATTCAACCTGGAAAATGTCGCACCCATAAATCAACTAAGAGGGGGAAGGCTTTCTGGGGGAAAATGAATGGGTTTTGGCTGGTGAGCATCAGGTTCACCATTTTTTTTTCCAATTGAGAATCATGTTTGCACAACACCTACTTTGCATTAACAAAACAATAGGTGTTTTGAATAAGACAGCATGCCAAAGGTATTTTTTTCTATGCATTTGGCTTATTCTCATAGATGGGGGAGGCACAGGCCTCCCTTCATCCTTCTGCCAGACATAGCTAATCAGGGATGATGGTGCAATTTTATTTCTTGTTTTAAAATACTATCTCATACACAGCTTGCCTTGGCTCTGGCTCAGGGTTTGTGTTAATTTGGTTAGGTTGCTGGGGGAAAACACTTTGGGTTTTTTCTTGCTGTGTGGGTTTGGGGGGGCAGTTGTGGCTTATGATGGGCACTGTTGGGTTTGCAGGAGACCTGAGTGTCAGGGCTGTGTTGCTCTGCAGCATTGTGGTGTCTACCTTCTCGCTTCTCTGGCAGTCCTGCAGACCATGTAAATCTTGGTAGCAATGGATGCCTGAGTTATCCCCATTTCAGCAGCATGATCTTGGCTGCACCACCCTCCAGTGCCTCCCGTGAGGCTTGGATGTGGTCAACATTGTTTCTCCAAGGGCATTTGCCATTGGACATGTGTCCTGTGGGCTTTTGGGGAAGCTGTTTTCTCCCTCCCTTGGCTAGACAGTGGCATCCTTCACTGGCAGTTTTGGAGGTGAGATGTGTTTTGGAGCTGCGAGCAGTTTTGTGGCACGAGCTGATGCTCTTTCAAGCCATGTGCATGATTTCTTGTAATGATTTTGTCCCCTCTGGGTGGATGATGGGGTCAGCTGGGATGAGCAAACCTCTGGCTGCAGTTCAGGCTTTGGTTTGGACCCCTGCTGTGGATTCGGAGGGCTTCTTTGCACTGGTGGTTTCTTAAAGCAAGTGCAAAACAGAGCAGAGTTTATAAATGCAGCCAAGTAGCTGGTTTGGGCATCGTGGCTGCTTGTGAGCTCTGCTTTGCTCAAAGGGTGCAGGCAGAAAAGGGGTTAACTCAGGTGTCAGGTAGGACATGTGCTACTGTGGCTGGAGGGTGGCCAAATCCACTTTCCCATCTTTTGGATTAAGGACAAAAAACCAACAACCTGTCTGTGGCAGAACCACATACAGCGGTGGGACTGCCAGGGAAGAGGAGGGATGGAGAGGATAACCTCTTCCCAGCCCACAGGTTCAGGGGGCTATAGTGGATGCGCTGGCCCCAGAGACGTGCATTGCAGGGAATGATTAACTTTCTCAGGCTGGAGCTACTTCACCCAGGGATTTTTTTGACCTTTTAGGGGACTGTTGTCTCCTGGGAAGCTGTTGGTAAGCATAATTAATGAGGGCTGGCACAGGGCTTTGAAGGCACAGCGTGTGCTCCCATCCTGCTACATGTTACTGTGCGACGCTATCAAGGTACTGAGAATCCCATGGTTGAGATTTTGAAGCTGGTGCGGTTTCTGCGCTGCCTGCTCAGGGCTGTTGGGAGGGCGGGGTTAGTGTTTTGTTGGGGTTTTTTGGTTTTGGGGTGGTTCTTCTTTTCTTTTCTTTTTTTTTTTTTTTCTTCAGGGACTGAAATTAACTTCAGACATGCAAAAGAGGGTGAGAAAGTGCTACAGTTAGAAGAAATTTGGCCGGTGGAGGAGCTTCAGCTGGCAGGAGAGGATGGGGACTGGGTATTTGGCACCCCATATCTGCACTGTCCCTGTCCCTGGGATGTATGTGTCCATCCCCATGTCATCTGAATCTTAGGGATGCTTTAGGGTTTGTGTAATTACCTATGGTTTTATTGGTGAGGTGGCTGCTAGCATCCCATGTCACTGGGGCTCTCCCCTCTTGCTGGAGGTTTCTGGGCTAGGGCTGCATCTCTTCCACTATGGTTGTGCCTTGCAGCCTGGTGGGATAGGGTCAGAGTAAGTCACTGGTCCAGCAGCAGCCTGGTTCTCAGCTTTGGGTATAGCTTCAAAATAAGCTAGCAGTGACTTACGCTGAAGCAGAAGTATCTGGTACACTGTTGCCAGCATCTAAAAGGAGAAACAGTCCATAACCTAGGCAAGAGCATCTCAGGTTATGGGGGTTGTGTTATCTGTTAGCCCATTGTAGGCAAAGTGGGCAGCTTTTGTGCAATTTCAAGAGACAGAATCCCCACAAACTTCATAAAAGCAAAGGTTAAAGATGCAACAAAGTTTTTTGTTGTTTGGTGGTTTTTTTTTTCTTGGATTGTTTGTGGTTTTTTTTTCCTTTTTTTCTTTAAGATGAACAGGGGAAAAGCATGCAGGAAATTTAGGAATCTAGGCAAGTACAGAGCTCCTTTGTTTTTAATTAGCTGCGTTGTTTTTAATTGCTACTATGCTTGATACATAACCCAGCCTAAACAAGAATAGCTTATTGAATGGAGGACTGACTATGAAAGGCACTAAGAGAAGAAGAGCTGTTCTTCACAGTTGATATATTTGTATTTCAGTGCTTCATTTAATAAGTCTGTTTCCCCAGGGGGCTGTAGCAAGTAAATCATGCCAACAGATTGTTCTCTGCAAACTGGCTTATTTTTGTAATTAGCAAAACATTAAAGCTGTAACTGCATAGAAAGCGATCTGGGTGAGGATTTAACATAAAAGAATTAGTAAGCACAATGTAATACTTACTCTTTGATAACATTTGTGTTGATTGAATTGGTTTCTGGACAGTTTGTTGTGTGCAGTGGTAATCTTTTTTCTGCAGCATCATAAAAAGGGAGCGAGGTTCAGCAGGTGTGCACAGCAAGGGTAGCAAGGTGTGGTTTTCCTAGGGAGCCCGTTTTGGGAATCACCCCTGCATGGCCAGGTAGACCTGGTGGAGAAGCCTTGCTGGGGGTTAAAGCCATCCTGCTCATCACCAGAAACTGCCAGTATTTCCCTTGCTTCAGTTTGTGTTTCTCCTTTGTTTTCCAGTTATATGAAAAGTACGGTGTCACCATGAGTGGGGTATTGAAAAGGAAGTATGAAGAGCTGGGGGATGACAGTACCTACTGCTCCTCCTCCTCCTGCTCCCCCCTCTCGTCTTCAGCGTCTTCAGGCTGGGAGACGGATGAGGAGAGCTCCCGCGGAGAGCCCAAGCCTAGCTCTGCCTTAACGCCCAGCTTCACCCGTGAGTATCTCCATCAGCCACTTTCCTGCAACCAGACTTTCCTCTGTGTTTTTTTATGTAGCAGGATGGTGGGTTATCACCATGCAGAGACCCCCGTTGGAGCACACCTTTAGGAGTAGAAGCAGCCAGCTCCCTGTCATTATGCCAGTTTATCTTCGTTTTGTAATGGGCCAGCATCCTCAGGCTAGTCTTCCTTAGCCCTTCCTCCCAGCATTTATTGTTCTTTACAGTGCTTTTGCTGAAGTCCAAATTTCCAGTAATATAAACCCAAGGACTTGGCTGTGCACAGGCATGCAGGGGCCTCCAAGCCAGTGCTGTGGACCAGTCCCACCATCCCTTAATCCCCTGTTAAGCTATTCCATAGCCAAAACCCAAACAGACAGCAAAGGCCCAGAACACTGGTTTTAAAAAATGATTAACCAGTGGTGCAATTACCATTTCAGAACTTGTTTCCTACTTAAGTTGGGTACTTTGCCAAAGAACATGACACATTTGACATTGCCTCCACTGTTAGTACAGATAAATGCTATTTTGTTTTCCCAGCAATATCAGTTTTGAGAGCTTTTAGGAAAGCACACAGAAGACAAGGTCATAAAATTCTTTATCTGCCATGTGAAGGGAAAAACAAAAGATACAATAGGGGAACATCTTCACAGAGAAGAAATAGTCCAACCTAGTAAATTATACTGAACACCCACTGTATGTAGCAGTTAAGGTCCACTTAGCAGACATACACAAACACACAGCGGTCTGAAAAGGCTTTAGAAGTCTTGTAATAATAAAGAGTCTCATTCTTGCTTGTCTTCCCAGGTTTTGTGACAAAACAATGAACTTTTTGTATTCTCTGGCTCAATTGGAAAAGGGTCAGGAATGGGAAAACAATTTCAGAGGAGGGGTGCAGGGAGAGAGAAGCAAATGCCAAAGTGCAGCAGCTCAGCTGATAGATGATCGCAGTGGTTAACATGCCTTTTGATAAAGAGCTAATGTTTTAGAAGATTGAGTCAAAGTTATTATGAAAATGCAACACACAGTGCAAAGATACCATCAAAGTGACTGCAGGGAGCAGTGTGAAACCCCCAGCTCTTCAGCAGAAGCTGCTGATGCAGCTGGGTGAACATTTGGGGTTTTTTTTTATGTGAAACCGAAATGCTGTATGTTTGGCAAGTGAGACTTGTGAAACATGGGTGCAGCTAACTGTCCGGTCTCGCACTTTCCCAGCCTTCAGGGCCAGCCAAACCAGCCGAGCCCCTAGGGTTTTCAGCAGCCCTTTTGGTTAGCTCCCCACATAGAACTGCCTGCAACTCTGCCACCCAAAGGGGGCTCAGATCCAGCTTTGTGGGAGTCACCAAGCCTTTTTGGCTTATTTTATGCAACCAAGGCATCTATGCACCACGAGAGAACAGGACCAAGAAACCGCACCACTGAATTTCTGCATAGCTGCTCTTGTCCCTGACATGCTCATGCATCAGAAAAGGCAGCTCTATAACCTACCACCACATTTCAGTTTGCTTTCCATGGCCAGCTACATTTGTGGAACCTCACTGACTCTGAAACTGCCCTGGTTAATTAGTCCTGCTTCATCTGCTACGTTTGCATGTGCAAATGTGCAGAACCAGGTATCTCTGGAGAGGCTCCGCTTTAAATGGTGTGTAGCATGTTTCAGCAGTTTAAGATAAACCAGAGTCATGTATTGCCGTGTTTACCCTGTGATCACCTGCATAAAGATTAACATCTTTGCAGCTGCTATTAAATGAGTCTCTTGAGAATAAAATATAGATTCATAGTTCCTCCCAGTGGATGATGAAAGGAAGTACCAGGAAAACAGACATTTTGGCTATTTTCTGCCGTGCCACAAGAGCTGGAGCCATATGGCACTGGAGTGCCAGTGTCCTGGCAGACACGAGCTTCTTAAATGTGGGGCAGGGTGCTTGGGGTTAAAGCAAGACAGGCATGTAGGATAGTTTGTTACTTGTTTGTTATGCTCTGCTGCATGTGAAGAATAAGCAAATGTATGTTTCCTGGAGGAAGTCAGGTAAGGAGAAGCAGTGAAGAAGGGTGAATCTGATCGGTGACTCCAGTGCGCATCAGGATTTGGCTTAGTTTCCTCTCCAGCCTTATCTGACCTTTGAAGTATTAGATCCTAAAACATCAGAAGCTATCAAGCAATGTTGTAAGCTTGTCCCATCATGTCTTTGTTGAGAGAGTAATTGCACGTCCTGCCTGTTTCTAGTATTTACAGCCTGTTTGTAGTATTTCTGTCCTGCCTGCAGGATGGCAGTACTGACTTTGTGCTGTTTCTTTCTTCCCCCCTTTTTAGCCACATCTATCCTGAAGAAATCCAAGCGGCTAAAGAAGAACAATGTGGAGTTTGACCGGGTCACTGTGTTTTACTTCCCACGCTGCCAGGGGTTCACAAGCGTGCCTAGTCGCGGGGGCTGTACCCTGGGGATGGTGAGCAAACACAGCTCCTCCCGGCAGTTCACGCTAGCAGAGTTTTCAAAGGAACAGGAAAACGTTCGTCGGGTGAAACTGGAAGAGAAATTAAAAGAGGAGAAGTTGGAGGCATTGAAATGGAAAGTGAGTATAGGAGTATGGGGCTGGGTTGATGAGGAACTGGTGGATGTCATTAGTTAATGGCCAGTCTTCCTCCTAGGAGCCTCTCTGAGACCTGGGGACATTAGTTCTTAACTCTGTTTGGGTCCCAGAAAAACACAGGTTCCCCTGTGGGATTTTCAGCACAGTTCTCCACCTTTGAAAAGTGATGGAAAAGACCGTGAACTCTATGTGTCAGGTGTCTGTCAAGTCTTTGGGGGCTCTGACACAGATGTTGGTCCTGTTATCCGCCAGAATGGGGGGCAGATATTTCCTTTCTTGTTTCTTCTGACCTGGGGGTGCTGATGGCTCTTTGTCCCCAGCACATCTCTAATGCTTTGCCCATTTTTTTTGCCCATAGCTAACCATGAATGGCACAAAGGAGTCAGAGGAGGCCAACCAGCTCACTATTGAAGACATCTCTGATGATGACATCGATGTCAGCAACGTGGACCTGGAGGACGGCTTCTTTCTCCAGCCCTACCCTGCCAAGAAGAGGCGTGCACTGCTGAAAGCCATGGGGGTGAAGAAGATCGACAAGGAGGAGAAGCGGGAGCTGCACAACATCCGCCTGTCCCGGGAGGACTGTGGCTGCGACTGCCGGGAGGTCTGCGACCCAGAGACCTGCAGCTGCAGCTTGGCAGGCATTAAATGTCAGGTACTGCCCTCGCCTCTGGGCATGGGGGAAAAGCTGGGGCTCCAGCTGACATCGATGTTGTAGCAGGAAGGGTTTGAGCAAGCAGGATACATTTAGGACAGCCTGTAAAATACATCTGTTCCCATCTGTACTCAGAGCAAAGCAGGCAAGAAAAGCTCTTGGAGATGCCTCCCAGGCTGCAAAGCAGACGCTACTCAGAAGCATCTGATTCCCAAATCACACGTGCAGCCATCCCATGTTGCCGCTGCAGCCATGGAGATGTGCCCAAGCCTGCAGTGTGAATGCACCCGCCTGTTCTGTCCCCACAACAATTGTACCTGCTTGGTCTCCTGTTGGAGATTGGCAATGTGGGAATGTCTTTGCAAATGGAAGCTTCTTGCTCCTCACACGAGGCTGTGACTTCTCCTCCTCCCCCTGCTTTTATTTTTAGTTTCATTTCCCTTGGTGTGTCACAACTCCCAGCGTGTGCAGGCAAACGTGGGAGTGCCAGCTGAGTGTCACCCTGTAGCTAGCTGTGCCGACCACCTCTGTATTCCATTAGCTTATTATATCTTTCATGTTATTTGTTATGGATGCCTGCCCAGCTGTGCCTGGGGAGCCATATCCTGTATTCAGGGTGCCGCTGGCTCCCTTGGTGTTGTGGTTGCAGGCTGGGGCTGATGTAGAGTGGTTGTGCACAGGCAGGTGGGTGCACACAGGGGGCCGGGTGCTCCATGAGTGGGACACAGCCCCCCTCTAGCGGCTGCTGCTAACAGGGACATAAAGGTGCTGCAGATGCCTGTTGGGCAATTTGTCCTTATCTTGGCGAGTGGCAGAAGTGCATGATATGGATCATGTATTAAATACCATGATGCAATATATAAAAAACTCACGTTTGCCCCTTTATGTCTTATATTTTTTTATATTATATTTTGTTTTTTCGAAATCTTTTAACTTCAGTTTTACTGAAACCCAACTTTTTTTATGACAACCCTTCAAAAGAACAGGGTGCCTTTTTTATTTATTTTGTTTTTGTAGCCTGCTTTTAAACCCCTCAGCTGTTACTTAGTTCCTCAAGGTGGGTGAGTTGTGGGTGGTTTCAACTCTCTGCTGCCAGGTTTGGTCCTAACCCTCCACCTCTGCTTCTCCCTGTGCCAGATGGATCACACCTCCTTCCCCTGTGGCTGCACCAAGGATGGCTGTGGCAACACTGAGGGCAGGATCGAGTTCAACCAGGCCCGCGTGCAGACCCACTTCATCCACACCATCATGAAGCTGGAGCTGGAGAAGCAGCAGCAGAGTAGTGAGAAGGTGGCAGAGGCCGAGCCCCCCTTTCGGGAACGGCTCCCACAGTTGGGATGTGCAACAGGGAAGGGCTCTTTGGAGGAGCGTGCAGTGCCGCTGGCACCCGCCTTCCAGTTCAGCCCTGACCTGGAGGCCTTGGGGGAGAACAGCTGCAGCAGTGACATGACAGACTCCTCCATCTCCTCCCACCCCAGTGAGGACCTGGAGGAGCCCTACGAGAGCCTCCCCTCCGACAAATCCCAGTCGGATGTGGATGACGATGGCTTGGCACGCATCCTCCACTTCAACGACTCAGATGCCGAGGAAGAGGGTGGCCATGGTCATGATGACCTGAGCTGCTTCCACCCCACCGATTTCTTCATCGAGGACCATGGTGATGAGCCTAAGCCTGTCCCTGGCCACTTATCCCACCTCTCCGAGTGCCTGGATGAGAACGCTAACCAGGACAGTGGCAGTTTGCTGGAGGATGCTGCTCATGCACGGTGCGATGGACTGTCCTGCTGCACCTCATCCCCAGCTGAGCCCTGTTCCAGGAGCTACGCTGACCTCAGCCTTTCCTCAGACTCCTTGGATTTCTTCCAGTCCTTCTCAGACTATAATTTGGGACCCCTTTACAACTCCTTGAAGGAGTACGAGAACCTCGATAACTTCTCAGCGTTACAGTTTCAGTTGCCTAATTTTCCAGGTTTCCCACAAGCTGGAGACCAGGGCTCCTGTTTCTTGGAGTCCCTTATTGGTTTGTCCGAATCTGTCCCTGAAACCCCAGCCCCTTTCACAGACAATCAACTTTTGGAGGATGCCATCAAGTCATCGCTGATGGAGACGGTGAAAGTGTGAAATGCTTGAGCAGCGAGGAACAGCCTGAAGGAAAACCGAAGTGGGCAAACTTGCACCAAAAGGATGATGTGTTACTCAAAAATAAGGAGAAAAAAATCAAACAGAAAAGGACTTTCTAAGCAAACAAACTATTTTTGGTCTTTGTAGAACGTGGACGTTTTGACATACTGCAGCTACAATCAGTTCTCTCACTGTTTGTGCAAAAATTTCTAAACTTTCATGATGGGGTGGGGAGGGAGGGAAAAAGACTTTCACGTATGAGTTTCCTTGTGTTTTGTATGAAAAGACCTGTAGAGAAATACTCCTCGCTAACATTGCCAGTCGTACACACAGCCCCTTCTAGAAATGTTTCAGTGTTGCAGGAACTTTTTAAGGCAACTTTTTGAAGCTGTATTTATTGTGAAAATTTGTGGTTTGCGTAAGAGTTAGCCCAGCAGGCTCTTGCGTTTAAATCGGACAAGGTTTACAGAAGAGATCCATACACTATATACATAATCATTCTTCATCTATTTATTGCAAATTCCAGAATTTAACTAGGCACCGAAGCTTGAACTAGCATGGAACCTTATTTAAATTGGTAATACCTCAGATGTATTATGTGTACAATCATATTTTTTTGCATAATATATCTGTATTTATTTATTTTCTACCTGTAGTACATGAATAGCACTGTGGTTTGTCAATGACCTGGAAGGGCAGTAATGTCTTCAGCAGCACCCATCCTATAGATGACCATGGATTTTCTGAGTCTGAAAGATGTTAGCTGTTTGGTCTTCACCTCACATTTCCAAAAGAGTCAAATGCAAGCGGCTGGGAGGGATGGGACAAATGTTTGTTCAACATCCTTTGGTTTCTGTCAATAGACGTGATGATGGTGTCTGATCTCCATAATATTGTAATAGAGAGCACAACACACAAAGCCTTCAACTGTTCCAGAAATAACATGAACTAGCTCTAAACAAACAAAACCAACCCAAACACTTTTTATAAATTATTTAATAATTTATTTAATCTCTTAAGGATTTGGCCATGAGATCTTTCCTGATCAATTATGGTGCCTGAATATGCAGAGGAACTGTTAGCAAGGGTGGGGATGTAACTAGAAGGACCTTTGTGGCCCTAGGGGGTCTTTGGGAGAGCAAAGCCAACAACAGCAACACTGTGCTCATGCTCCTCAGCGAGTGCTCCCCAACATCAAAGGTACCACAGCTCCAAAATCTAGTGGGTCAGACTATTTATACTATATATTTTTTCTATAGGTAAATCAGGTAAATCAAGTAAAAGAGGTGGATATGAAGGTTATTGGGTTATTTATCTTTTGAGTGCGGTTTTAGAGAAAAGAAAGAATAACAGTTGAAAAGAAAGCTTGAAAACCTTGAAGGCTTTTGGTTTATAGAGATTACTGCATTTAGGAAGAATATTAGAGGCCCTCTTGGCCTCTTGTTATTTAAGTCAGTTTGAGAACATGACACTATTTGGCCATGAGATGTAACTGGACATAAAATCTGTAGGTCAGTGAGACACTAAGTGCCTGCGCCAGTGGTATGTTAAAAAACCAGCAATGGCTTTGAAACCTACCAGCTTTAAATCCCATCTTGGAAAATGTGAGATTTTTGTAATGGGAATGATCCCTGGCACTACCGGTACTGAGGGAGGTGGCAGCTTTGGTGTCCTGGCCCTGCTGCTGTGGGAGTGGGATGGTGGGCTGCCCTGCATGTGCAGAAACACCCAGACGGGGAAAACCGCAAAATATGGATTTGAGGATTTTTCCATTGTCTGAAGTGTTTATATCCCTGACAGCAGGGATGGTGATGCTCTTGGGTACCTGCTATTCCTGCCAGCAATTTAGGGAACTTCTGGCATACAAATATGGTGAAGGCTGGGTTGCTTGGGTGTTAATCATTATTATTACTATTTAATTGTACATCTTCTCTGGTATTGAGCCAGTCAACTTGGAAGTGGAGCTGACCCGCTGTGGCTGTGAGCGGGTGTTCGCCCTGTGCTCGCTGCCACATCCTCCTGCAAAGCATCACTCCCGGAGACCTCCCCGCTGGGCAGGAGGGTGACTGTAGGAATACTACTGGCAGATAGAGGATTTCCTGGATATATATATATATAATTATTGTTATTATTGTTAATATTTTTTGTTGTTGTCCTTTTTTTAGACTGAAAAATCCCATTCAGTTATCTCCTAGGTGGTAGTTTCTATCCTTCAGACTGCATCAAAAATACTGACAGTTGAAAGTCTGGTACCATTCTGTATTTATTGGCACTAATATATTTTATAACATTCCTAGGTTTCTCTGCATATATATATATATATAATATATACATATTTTTTATATATATATATATATACACACACACACTTTTTTAATGAATACCGGGATAGACTCCTGCCTTTGTGGATTCTTTTTTTCTATAATTTATTCTTTTTATTTGTGTTGGTGCCAAAAGAATTAAAAAAAAAAAAAAAAAAAAAAGATTTTTTTAAATCTTTTTCTTTCCCCAGGGCACTGAATTGTAAATATTTTATTTTTTTTCCCTTCTTGGTATCTGTGTAAAAAGTTGCCTGTTAAACAGTTTAAAAACTGGGTATTTATTGACACAATCTGTAATTATCTAATGTATTGATTGAAACGCTTTGGTTTCAACATAGCTTTATTTTAGCTTTCTTTGTGTATATATTGTGATTATGTTGCTTAAAGGTACAAGTTAAAAAAAAATGCTTTATTTTTACCTTATTCATTTGCATTTGTTTATAAAAAAAAGCATATTTGTCTACAGCTGCTGTCTCTCATTTCATCAAAGCAATATGAAGAAATTTCCATTACACTTTCAATAAAAGAATTTTGTTTGAATATGGTAGCGTCTTCACCCTGTTTATTCTTCACTGTGGCTCAAAAATGTGGATGATGAGTGTGTGTATGCTGTGTTGTAGTTGTCCCTTTTTTGTTTGTTCTTTTGCTTTTTCAACCGCTTTTGAAGTCAGTGGGTGCTCTGGGGTTCCCACCCCAAGTGTTGAGATGGGAGCATCCTACTAGGGCTGCCTGGTGACCTCGAAGATGCTTCTCCTGAGCTTTGGGATGCCCATTCTTTTCTGAGCCCCCCAGAAGCAGCCCAGGGAAGAGCATCCCCATGCCCTCACATGGGGGAAAGGCATGTGGGGAGCCTCCAGGGCTGAGCACCAGCATAGGGCCTGTCAATGAGAAATCAACCCTAAGGTCAGAGCAAAGGGGACACCGTCTCCGGAGGAGGCATGGAGTCAAGGGAGCCCATTGATCTCTGCAGAGCGCTCCTTCATGCATGGCTGCTGGGTAAGTAAATGGGGGGCACTTCCCAGGTAGCCTCCAAGGTGTCCCTCTAACCACACTGATGTCTCCTCAACACTGAAATGTAGCGGGAACACTTACCAGAGCCCTGGGAGGTCACACAAGAGATGCTCTTGGGGCAGCTGGAGATGCACAAGGGGTGCTCCGAAGTCCCTCTGCCTTCACCCAGAGATGGGTTTCATTGCAGAAGAGCACGCAGTGCCAGCCCCTTTCTAAGTTAGAGCACATCTTGGCTGGGAGGGAGGCTGGGCTGGCAAGAGCAGTTTGCACCAAGGCTGGGACTACAAGTGACCTTTTTGGCAATTTGCCTTATTAATTTGAGGGCAAAAATATGATGCAATGCCTTGGCAGAGCAAGATCCATGGCCTGGAGAGCAGCTCCTGAAGTTCCCAGGGTGTTCCTGGCTGCTCAACAGCAGTGGCCCCAGCAGATCAGCTTGCAGTGGCATGTGACAATTGTCCTGTTCAAGTCACTTCCTGCTCCACCAGTGTCACTTGTGTGACAAAATGCACTTTTTCCTTATTCCCTTTAGAAAAGGTAAAAATCAGTGCATAGGACTGGGGTCTGGCTGTGTTGTTTCCTGAGCTTGTTTGGCTTGTGAATGGTGGCTGCACCTCTCTATAGGACGACTGAAAAGACAACAGTCATGGAAGCATCCCCACCACCTAGAAACATTTAGGAGAAATCTTGGGAAACCCTTCGGAAAGCCTGGAAACCCCTTTCTCTTGCTGGCTACAAACCGTTTCTCATCACCTCATGGCACCCCTGGGGCCTGGAAAGATGCAGCCAAAAAGAAGCATCACCATGATCCCGCAACCCAGGGAAAAAGCAGAGAAAATACACTTCATCCTGGCAACAGCAGGGAAATAAGAAGGGAGTGAGGATGTGAGCCAGCCCATGGTGCAAAGGAAAGGCTGAATAAAACCCACAAACCTGGATGGGGAAACGCATACCTACTCCATGGGCTTGTGTCTGGCAGCCCAGGCATGTCATAACCACTGGCATTGACCTGAAAGCGAGGGAAATGGGACCACAAATGCTGCTGTCTGGTTTTCCATCGGGAATCCATTTTTAAAAGATGCCATCTGCCCCAGAGCAGAGAGGCTCAATTAATTGAATAAACTATTTGTTACAAATTATTTGCTGGGCCATAAAAGCAGCAATACTGCGAAGAGGCCTGTCCATGGCTGGTTGGTGAAGCCTGGCCCCAGTTTTCCCTTCCAGAAGGCTGTGTTTGGTTGTGGTATTGTTTCCTTTATGGGGTTTATGCCTGTAATTCCCTCATCTGATTGGGAGGGGAAGAACCCGCAGCATACAGCTGCTGCACTGGTGGGGTTTTGGCTTATGGTGATGACTTTGCACCATACCCTGGCAAAGGGCATTGTGGTGAGGGGTTGTGCCACCTGCCAAGGCACAGTGCCGCATCCCATCAACAGCCTTTGGCATGGGCATCTCCTTGCGAAAGCAGCAGAGTTGATCACAGGCTCTTTGTGCCAGAGGAGTTAATGTTTGCTTTGGAAAGAGAGACAGGAGAAGCCCTGGTGGAGTTTCCCTGGCTGGTTGGGGACCATCTCTCTGCAAGGTGCTCATGTTAAAGGCATGGACCCTCTGATTTCATAGGGCTGCACCTTAAAAGGGGTGAAACCAGGTGCAACCCTTGTTTTGTTCCCCGGCTGTGGCAGGGTTGAGAAGAGCTGACAGGGCCAGGTTGGATGTGGCTTTGAGCAACCTGGTCTAGTGGAAGATGTCCCTGCCCATGGCAGGGGGTTGGAACTGGATGAGCTTTAAGGTACCTCCCAACCCAAACGATTCTATGATTACATGATTCTATGACTTCCTGCCCCAATCCAGTGGCACAGATCCGGGACTCATGCCCTGTTCAACAGCAGGCAGCGGTGCTCCTTCCCATCCCCAGGAATCAGTGATTCACTGACCCCAATTAAACCCATCTGTGTACTCCCCACGTTGCTTAGGGCTTCATCAACCCCTTTATTTTCATTCATTTTCTGTTCTCCCCCCATACAGCCACCCTGTTCGCCCTGCTTGCTACACCCGGAGGCTTGGTATTACTCATTGCCCGCTTTCGTTTCATTTTCGGGTGCCTGCATGCGCTGAACCATGCGTGTAGCCCCCAGACTAGAAAGCATTTCCCTCCGGGTGGGGGAGCAGCCTCCGGAGCAGGGACGAGTCATTTGATGACCCATGGCAGGCAGGGAGGGGGGACATTTCCATAGGGGGATCGCTTGTCTGGCTCACAGAAGAAAAAGGCAGGCTGTGTGACACAGGCTGCCCCTAGGCCTTGTGCAAAGGTAATGAAAGTATCCCAGTTGGTGCTCTGCATCCCTGCTGGATCCAAGACCTCTGTCATTGTGACAGGCATTTTCTCCACCCATGCACATCCATTTTCCATGGAACTGAGCAGAAGTTTGCAGGTGCTGAGGCTTTGACTCAGACCTAGAGATTGGCTCAGCTTTTCCATTAAAAAGGCACTGCAGAACTGGCAATAGTTGACATATTCCTGTGGCCCATTTGCGTTTTAGTCTGTCAATGCTGTGGGATGAGGGGAAAAACCAAGTTCAGCTCTTATTCCTTATTCTTCAGGGTAATGATGTTCGACATCACAGCAATCCTCGTTGCACTGTAAGGAAGTGTCCTCTCCACCAAATCAATCCAAATTACACATCAAATTAAGAGCAGTTTCATTTCTGCAGCATGTTAGGGCCTCTCTGTGGTCATCATCTCTGGAGGAGCTGTGAGTCTTCAGCATCTGGAGAAACGGGTGATGCTAAATGCACCGAATAAATGTAAGTTTTCCAGCTTCAGTGATTTCCCTGCACTAAACAGTAAAATTCCCGTTTTGACAGAGCTCTGGCTAAAGTGGGACTCTAGCATCTAACAGGGAGAACTAAGTTTTCTGTTTCACAGCCATGACCATTAGGGGTTTTCAGTGCTGCTCAATCCGCGCGTTTGCATCAGCTTGTTTCATACCGCTAAATCCGCTGCTGAGTGAATGGCAGTATTGCCATCTACTGGGCAGCTGCCTCCTCCCAGCCTCTCAGGGGCCCAAACTGCTCTTGGGCAATGCGTGCCTCCTCTGTGGGACCAGAGGCACCATGTATCTCGCTGAGACAGCGTATCAGAATAAAAATAAAATTAAATACAAAATAAAATAAAAATAAAATAAAATAAAATAAAATAAAATAAAATAAAATAAAATAAAATAAAAATAAAATAAAATAAAATAAAATAAAATAAAATAAAATATAAAATAGGACTTGAATGGCCATCTCAGGCCTGGAAGAGAGGTGGGGAGGCCCTGGGGCCTGGCTGTGCTTCCATGCCTGGCCTAGTACACACATCCACAGCTGGGGGAAAAGGGGTAATGTGTTAAAACTTAAACAGGGGAAGTTTAGGTTGGATATAAAGAAGAAATTCTTTCCTGTGAGGGTGGTGAGGCACTGGAATAGGTTGCCCAGGGAGGTTGTGAGTGCTCCGTCCCTGGCAGTGGTCAAGGCCAGTTGGATGAAGCCTTGGGTGATATGGTTTAGTGTGAGGTGTCCCTGCCCATGGCAGGGGGGTTGGAACTAGATGATCTGAAGGTCCTTTCCAACCCTAACTATTCTATGATTCTGTGATTCTATCTCCAGAAGGTAAATGGTCAAAAAACCCATGGATGCACCTATATTTTGGCCAGGGAAGCTGAGTGAGGGAGCAAAATGCTTGAGGTTGACTCCATCACATGGGCATGAAACCCACCAAAGAGGGAATATTTGTAACCAGAGAACTGAACTATTTTGGTACGAGCATGGAGGCTGCGGATACCTTCAGGTCAGTCCAGGTTAGGAGGCAGAAAGGCTCAAGATGGCCTAGGGACCCAGTTCCCTGGGGACCACACAAAGCAAATGCCAGGGCAAAACCTTACAGGAGAATTCTGCCTTCAGCATGAATAATATAAAAGGATCTGTTCCACTGAGATAGATAGACTGTGTAGGAAACTATTACCTATTACACTTCCCTGGAAATAAATACTTGGCTACTACTTTGGAGTAAATAGAGATGAGAACTTAATGGTCCTTAAGTGCTTTTCATAGTCAAAGCATCCCAAAGCGCTTTCTTGTAATTAAGGCTGGATTGCAGTCAGGAGGCAAATGATCCCCTTTTAGTCATACTCCCAAATACCCATCATTTTTGCCTGCAAGTGAGCAAGGGAACGATTGGGTGGAGTGGAACAATTCCGACTACAGATTTTGGGAATTATTCTGGTAAAGGATGGCAGCCCCAGGGTAAGATTTTGATGAGATGTCTACAACCAGAACATCTCCGTTCAGCTGTGCTGTGATTGACAGCCCCATTGCTGAGCTCATCTCTGTGACTTTAAAGGTACCCATCTCTGTTGTGTTCTGGGACAGTTGAGACGCTCAAGGGTATGAAGACATCCTCATGGAGGTGGTAGAGATAACACCAGACCTCAGGAGAGCTGTGCCCCTTTGATGCACTCAGGATGGGATGGGATATCCTCAGACATCCCTAATGGCACTGGACACTATATTTGATCCCTGCATGCCCAAGCTGTCTTTCACAGCATCTACAACTTTACCTCCCCAAATAGCTCAAGGTATAGCCAGTCCTACACCACACCAGAGCACCCTATAGCTGGTGGGACCAGCCCAGGTGAGAAGTTTCCTGTTGCTGTGGTTGTGTTCTTCTTCTGCTCCCCATAAAGATATGACGAGCATCAGTTTTCCAAAATCTAGTTCACTCTCTGGTTTAGCTTCATCCTCACCACCAACCTTTGGAGAAAAGGATGGAAATAGGTATGAGCATTATAGTACTGCTACTGTGCCCAGCTGTGTTTTCCCAGTACTGCTGGATATCATACCACTGTGATACCCAGTATCTTCACACAGTAAAACCTGCATGAAGCACTGCATTTTCCACAGGCTTCCCAAGGTGTGCTCCTGGGATCACAGCTTTGCCTGGCAGCACTGGGGAACAAGTAGCTCTAGCAAGGCTCTTGGATAGCAAGAGGTAAATGAGGCAGAGGAGAAGCACATTCACCCTGCCATGCATGCTGCCAGGCGATCACCTCCCTCTTATCCTATGCAATAAATCACGGCTGAGCAGCACAAGCTGTTCCTGTCATCGAAATGCGGAAAGAAACACTCCTCTTGGCACCAGGGATGTGATAATGACCCTGAATTAGAGCTGTACATCTCCACCACCTGATTCTTCTGCTCCTGTGGGTGCAGCCTGATGTTTCTCCTCCTGGCTGTTGCAGGAACAGATCCAGGTCTTGCTCATGCAGAGGTAGAATTTAAAGGAGCAATGGCCTGTCTTTCAAAGCAGCCTATGACAAGAGGTTTCAAGCACCTGATGGCCACAGCTGCCCCGTGGAACCCAGGGGCAGTTGCGCATCTGCAGGCAGAAGCAGGGGCAGCCCATCACTGCTGTCACATCAGGGGATGAACAGAGGATGGCTGTGGTGTTCTGGGTTGTGTCAAGGACACGCAAACTCATTAAATTGTTAACATGGTCTCAGGAGTGCTTTTGGCCCAGGAAGCAGCAACACCCCTGATGGTTCCCAGCTCTGTGCAGCCCAGGGCAGGGATTGGGGCTGATGAGAGTTTGGGACCCCGTATAACATCCCCAAATCCCCTGTGGCCTGTGCATGAGGCATATAGAGTTAGATACCAAGCCCAGGCACCAGGCACTGCAAAACCACCCTAGACTCTAATACTAATAATTTGGGAAGTGGTTTGAGTGGCTTCCTTTAAAAATCTCATTTCCCAAATCCTTTGATGTATGTCTTTTTAATTCCTTCTGAAATTCAAAGGGAGAGGCTTGAATACAGACAGACCAAGATTTCAGATACCAGCTCCTGTCACTTGGCTTCTAAGTGCTTTTGTAAGGGACATTCATTCACCACTGAGCCTAACAAATCCAGGTTCTTTAAGGAGAAGTTAAATATTTGTACTTGCTGCAGCAGGAGCAATCACACATGCTGCCTGAAAAGGAGCAAGAACAATCAGTAATATTACAGAGCAGGAAAGACGAGATTTGGGGCAGGGGGGTTAACTTGTGAAGGGATCTGCCAGAGCTCTGAGCATGCAGGAGACACTGCCAAGTTCAGTCCAATAAAGCAGAGGGCCAAAACTACAGCTGGACCTCACTCCTTTACAAGCCTTAAGGAAAGCACTGCTGGTTTTGTTTTCATTAGTGCTTGCCATAATAAGGGAGATTCATCCGGTTGCAAATCGGACTTCTAGATAGCAGTGGCGTAAAACAGCTCCTGTTTGTCATTGGCTTATTTGTGTGCCTGCAAGCAAACACTAAGGACAGAGGGCAAGGCTGCGTACATGCCGTTTTATCATTCTCAGCCTACGAAACTTCCTTAGCAGTGAGTGATAATCGGGTATTTCTTCAGTTTGACAATGACATCCAGTGGCTTTTGGGGAGAAGAAAAGTGCATTCACCCAAAAAAGGAGGGTTTTGCTATTTTGCTATAATACTGCTATTCCATTGGTGTGTGCAAGGCCTAGGAGAGATGGGGCACAGGTAGTTTAAAACGGAAAAAGAGCTCAAACTCCTTCATTCATAAATGACCATCTCATACACAGCAAAAGGGGGAGAGGGACGGGTGACCGATTCCCCATGTATTCCTAGAAGATGGTTTTGTAGTTCATCAGAAGACAAATCTTGCTTTATAGTGAACGTATGTCTTCCTCTCTTCCTCCTTCCCTCCTTTCACAGACCCTGCTGTGTGTCTAATAGGAGCACAGCTTTTATTTGGAAACGTTATACACTGAGACAGGCTTTCCCCGGCATGCGTAGCAGTGCAGGGGATTGTTTTACACTGAATTTATTGCTTCCTCACCCTCCAGAAATGCCCTTTTCTGTGCACTTCCTCTTAGAAAACTGATTTTTAAAATAATCGTCCTGCACAGAGTGAATTTAAGAATAAGTTTGACGGATCGTGCTTTCTGTGGGTTGAGTTTGCCAATACACTTGAGGCAGATGCCCTCTGTACGAGCAGCACTGCACTGAAGCTGTTTGTTTATAGTATAGGATAGAATAGAATGGAAATACACTATTTCAGTCAGAAAGAACCTACAATGATCATCTAGTCCAACTGCCTGACCAATTCAGGGCTGACCAAAAGTTAAAGCATGCTACTAAAGGGCATTGTCCAAATGCCAAGGGCAATATCATAGCTTTAATGGGATACAGGTTAAAGAATCTATGAAAAGCCTGAGTTAGTCATAAGCTGGATGTCCTCACTCACGTTTTGTCACTTACGCACTTATATTTATGCAGGTCTCTAGCCTCTGGCATGATGATAGACAAGCACCTTGCAAACATAATAAATTAATCCTTACAGCTATTGCAGGTGTCAGGAAAACACAAGTCATTAAGAGAGAATATGCCGTGGCACAGACTGATAAAGGGCTAATGTCCCCCCAATATCTCCTACTCCTCCGGAGGCACCCAACCTCAGAGTGGATTTGTGAGAACCCTCTGGCATGCCTCTGAGGGGGGATTTAAGGCAGTCCCTTGGCATTTCCTTGTTGGCTTTCCTTCATAAGATGCAAACAGTTGTGTGACTGCTGGCAAGCCTCTGAATCTGCTGCACATCCTGGATCCATCCACAAGCCCCATCTTTCACCTAATTTGGGCAAAACAGGGCCGAGTTCATCCACACAGACACTGGGTAAAACTTCCAAGAGAGGGTAACACTCAATGCCATGCACCTCCAAGAGATTGTGCTCACCCAGGGCCACTCAGTAGGCAGACCTGGTGGCCTGAAAACAAGACTCAGAATAATTAATGCAAAAACTACTCCCCATTTCTAGCTTTGCAGTGTAATTCTTGCACCACCGAGACCTTCCACCAATGTAATTATTTCTAAAGCACCTTCCATCAGAGGCTTTTCAATGGGCTGTAGCTGAACAGTCTCAGGAATTAGGCAAATGCAGCCTGCAGTTTGCTGGTGAAGCAAGGGAAGGTGCAGCATCAGCAAATACACCTCTGAGCTGGGTCTTGAACAAGCAAGTTCATTTTGCATCTCTGCATCTGTCTGAAACAGAGTGCGAAGGATCAGCTTGTTGCACTTTGTTCTAAGTACATTCACTAAAGGCAAGACTAATTAAAGAGGAGTGTTCGTTTACTGCTGTCACACTGTACTGTTTAGGTGGTGCATGTCAGACATGATGCAGAACCGCTTGTACAACATGGCCCATGAGCTAGGAAACATGCCTTTTGTTCAGTCTTTCCATCTCTGTGTATGTTTCTCAGGATGAAATCCCATTCATAAAGCTCACATACATGCAAATGCACCTCCTCCTATGCAAATCAGCAATCAGCTTAATTTCCACTCCCAGGAAGTCAGCATTTAATATGTAAAATCCAACAGTTTTCCAGTTCCCCTGATTAAGTGCACAGCGAGATGTCCAGCTGTGCACAGAATGGCACCAGTGGGGAGCTCAGAGGATGAGAAGGGTCTGGCTCTGTCTGCAACAAGAATGAGGAGCAGAACAGGAGCTCTAGCACTTTTCATCCTACTCACATGTTGAGGCAATAGGCTGCAGTCATGACCCATTTGCTTCGATAAGGGTTCCACCACGAATATGAGAGTAGTGCACCGGGTGGCCCTGATTAGCAGTCATCTGAGGCAATTTTGTTGTTTGACCTGAGTCAAACGATAACATATTTTACACCCAAGCTGTGCCGTGCCTCTGAAGAAACAATGTGTGTGGCTTCGGACAGTGGAAGCTGCCATTAATGGCTTTAAGCTGAAAGAGCATAGATTTAGATTAGGTATTAGGAAAAAGCTCTTTCCTGTGAGGGTGGTGAGGCCCTGGCACAGGTTGCCCAGAGAAGCTGTGGCTGCCCCATCCCTGGCTGTGTTCAAGGCCAGGTTGGACAGGACTTGGAGCAGCCTGGTCTAGTGGAGGGTGTCCCTGCCCATGGCAGGGGGTTGGAACTGGATGGTCTTTATGGTGCCTTCCAACCCAAACCATACTGTGATTCTCTGCATTTTGTAGTACAAAAACCCATGCCCATGCCAACAGTGTTACTCGAGCACATTCTCTGCCTCCACAAGATCTCAAAGATTGCATTTGAAGGTTTGCATGCCTGCTAAATTCTTATATCCAGCCATATTACAAGATCATCTTTAAGGACTTCTTATACTAATCTATCAAATAAGGTATGTCTGAATTTGTGATTAATACAATTTATCTACATTCATAACCCATTAAACTGATGAAAAATGTTCTCTATGTGGGAAAGAGGGGGAGCTGTGAACTGTTCAAGGTAGAGCCCAAGGATACACAAACAACTCCATGCTGCGTAGTTCCCACAGGGCCACAAAGCAGAAAGTACCCTGATAAACTTGGAGTGCTCTCAGGTCAAGTCAAGAACAAAGTAGTACAAATCCAGGCTCAAGAAGCCAACACTTCAGACTAGCAAGTGTTGATGCACATGTATTCCCTTGTAAGAAGTCTGTCTGTCAGACCAGCTGTCTGCTAATCCATGTAATATGAACTGATCTTTGTCAGCTAGATAAAAAGAGTAATAACAAACAGGCAGAAGCATAACCACTGAGGGTGGTTCAACCTTGGCTGGATATGTTAAACTGACCTTGGCTGGACATGCTGATCTTTTTTAGGATCCTTTTCTGTTCCTTGTTCCCTGCTGAATGAGTTTTCCTCTGCCTGCCCATAAGTGCTGGCTCTCGGTGGCAGGAGGGGAGGTAGGAAGCGGGGATATGGCCAAGGGATGTGCTGCAGCTGGAAGAAACCTGGACTGTCTCTGAGGAATGGAAAAGGTCCCACAGTTACAGAAGGGTTGAGGTTGGAGGTCTGAAGGACACCTGG
The DNA here is from genome assembly GCF_034315485.1 of Pezoporus occidentalis. Classification (NCBI taxonomy): domain Eukaryota; kingdom Metazoa; phylum Chordata; class Aves; order Psittaciformes; family Psittacidae; genus Pezoporus; species Pezoporus occidentalis. The sequence continues at coordinate 1,953,760 of NW_026914180.1, forward strand.
TCCCGCCTCCCTGCTCAAGCAGGGCTACCTGGAGGTGGTTATGTCCAGACAGTTTTTGAATGGAGATTCCACAATGTCCCTGGGCAACCTGTGCAAGTGCTCAGTCACCCTCACAGTGAAAATCTGTTTCCTGATGTGCAGAGGGAACCACCTGTGTTTCAGTTTGTACCCATAGCTTGCAGACCTGTCACTGGGCACCACTGAAAAGAGCCTGGCTCCATCCTCTTTCCACCTTCCCTTCAGATACTTATATGCAGTGAGATCCTCCCTGATCCTTCCTTTCTCCAGGCTGAACAGTCCCAGCTCTCTCAGCCTTTCCTGATATGTGAGGTGCTTCTGTCCCTTTGTTATCTTTGTGACCCTTAGAGGACTCTCTCCAGCATGCCCGCGTCTATCTTGTACTGGGGAGCCCAGAACTGGACCCAGTACTCCAGGTGTGACCTTTCCAGTGCTGAGCAGAAGGGAACAGTCACGTCCTTTGACCATGCTATGCCTTATGCAGCCCAGAGTACCATTTTCCTTCTTTGAGGCAAGAGCACACTGCTAGGTCATGTTCAGCTTGGTGTGTACCAGGACTGGTCATCTGCCCAGGTATGACAATGGAATCCACCATCCATGGAATAGGTACAGCAGTACCAGAACCTTTTCCATATAATCCCAACAGTCCTCTTTTACAAATCATTTTAATTTTACTGGAAGCCATAAAATGTTCAGTGTGATATTTCAGCACTGAGACCTTCCTTAAGCCATTGAACACTTTTTCCCCCTTACATCATAGATCATTTTTAGCTTCCAGTTAGTTTTGGCTGGGAGGTGAGAAAGTGGCCTCCTAACCAGTCTCTTCACTCACTACATTCATCATTCTTGTTAGACCTGGCAAACTCACTCATTTTCTATTGCTAATTTATTTTTCCAAAGACTTTATGTGTTCCCTACATGCAATTTTGCTGAAGAACACTGTTGTTTGTTTATTGTCCTCTTGGACATCATGCCATTTAGCTTGAGTAATTGTCTGTAATCTGTACTCTACAGCAGTGTGTATGGTATCATACACATTTTGTAGCTCAGTGGCTTTGATATTGGGCTGTGTTGTAATGCCCAAAGGAGAAATAAATTACACTGAGCATGATGAATTACAGCTGTTTTCAGAATTCCTCCACTTCAGGCATTGTTTTAGCATACAGCTCTTAAGGGATTGTCTGTGTTTTGCTCTGGGCTCTACATATGTGGTTTGTGGAAGAGGGGAACCTAAGGGACATATGTGAATGGAGAGAGGGGAGATCAAGCATTGGGACTGGGAAACTGTTCCATGTACAAGAACTTGCCAGCATGAAAAACACTTGAATTTAGGAGTTAGGAGTTTAGCTGTAAGGGAAGGAAATGAAAAAGCATGGAGATTGACATTAATGGCTATGAGAAGGCTGATCGCAGTATTACCCTGGAGCTCAAATTGTGAAGCTTGGCTTGAGATGCCCAGGTCTAGAGCTGCCCTCCAAAGCACAACATCTTACCTACTACTGAATCTCAGAGGCCCACAGCCCTTCAGAGTCTATGAAATTTGTTTCACAAAATGAACAGTCTTGGAATCCAGGATTCTTCCTCTTTGAAGGAGCATCTCAAGCCAGAGCCATCCCAAGGTTTCTCTTAAGTGTAGGCAAAAAAAGGGCTTCTGTGTTCCAAGTAAACAAAATAGGACATCTTTCACACCAGAAAACCAACTCAAGCATCCCTGTTTGTGTCTATATGTCAAAACTCTTACACTCTGAACCAGAGAGGTCTCATTCATGCTGCCAATAGAGTACGGTTCCTTGTCCATACTGACTTTCCAAGCCACACATGAAAGGTGCTATCAGGAGCATGGGCTGGTGCAAACCAGCATTGTCAGACTGTGCTAACATTCAACTGAAAAAGCACGACAATGCCTCAGTTGGTGTTCTAGTACTGTTTAGTTACTTGGAGCTCTGCTAGTGTTCAGTTAATCAGTGATCTAGCACTGTTAATTAATATATAGCCTTTTTGACCCTGTTCTCAGAGTATCAGAATTATATATTCTGATTTTCTGGGTGAGTAGATTATTTTAGGAGCAGATTATTTTAGGAGCGATGGGAAGGATAAGGGAGGTTGTGAAGAAAATGATGGATAGTAGGCAAAGGTTCCAGGACTATACAAGCAAATAAGATTTGGGTGGACTTGATGATATCCATAGGGAGCTACTGAGCCCAAAGATGAGGATATAGTCATGTTTCCAGGAGGTCCTAAAGCAAAAACTGACTTCCAGACATTGGGAGTGTTTACTTTTTATGTTTATTGTGCAGTTTTATGTCCGCTCTGCTCTACACCTTTCCTTAGCATCTGCTATTGACTGTTGTCACTAGGGTATTGGCTAGATGAATCTTTGACATGATGCAGTTCAGGCTATAGAGATCTTTATTTATTAACTATTTCTCTAGAAATGAAAGCCTCAGTTTTATTTTTACAGTTCCTTTTCTTCTGTGTAGCAGCAATTCAACATAAAATCTCTATTCAGGGTACTGTTAAGCACATTGTTAAGTGAAGTATGTGCTAATGTAAAGCACATGCTCCTCAGTAGAGATGGTTTTAAATGTATTAAGTAGGACAAGAGAAGATTCCTTCCAATGCGGACAAGAGTATTTAATTTTTCATTATTTTTTCTCTATATTCATTTTTTTTTCATACCTGAGTTTGAATTGATCAACACACTAATAAACCTATAAATATTCCTAGCTTATCATTATTTATCAACAAGTTAGGACAACATGAGCAGAAACCCTTCTGTTATACAAGTAAAAAAGTCTGTAAATTCACTATTCTGAGAACACTGACATTACCTTGATCTAATGTACAGTTCTTCATAAATATACTAGAGTGCCTTTAATCATCAATAAATGAGGATCAAGGGACAAATTACTTCACTCTCTCCTCCTCTTTTTATTGCTACATAAGCCTTTAGAAAGGTGAGCAAGATGGGAAATGGCTAATTTGTCAGATCATGCTTCTTACCTCTTTATCTGGAAGCATATCATTGAAGGTTCATCTAAAATACATCTGACTCAACAGAAATACTTAGCAAGAAGGAAATTTAAAACCAGTAAGTGAGAAAAAAATCACATTTCAATGCTGGAAATGTACAACGACATGAAGTAATGCCAGTGTATTAACTTTAGGTTGGTCTCATGAAATACACACATTTAACACATATTTACTGGTGTTTTACATGACAATGTTTGGTGGAAAGGGCAAGTGACTGAGTAACACTAAAGTTAGCATACACTGTGATATACACATACATGGAAAATGTTTAAAATTGAGAAATCTAATTTACTACCACTTCAGGCTTCTTTCAGTCTGAGCAAATAATTTAAGTGTCTGCAGGAGAGAGCATCTGATATTCACTGTCTTAAACTGAATCATCTTTGTAACACAGCTACGATAAATGCAGTGTCCACTGTGGGTAAACCTTACTGAACACACAGCAACTTCTGTGTTCATGTCTAAGTCATTCTTCTCTTAAACAGTTGTTTTCCCACGTGATTCTTAAAAAAAAAAAACAAAAAAAAAACCACTGTAATTTTATGTTAATTAAAAAGTCTAAAATACATATTTACTCAACTTTTTTCTTCTATTTCTAGTGTTGACTGACATATCTAATAGCTAAATATTTTATATAAAAAATCTTTTTTTTAGGGTTTGATTGTGCCTTTTCTAAAATCTTCCTGAGTCCTTGGAAAACTTGGAGAGAAGCTGAAGGAAATAAGACAGTTAATAATAGATTAAAAAATATTTTTTCCTGTGATGCAATTCAGTTTTCTGAATTACTTACATCATAATAAACTTCTACCTCCTCCACATATCTTTTATCCTTTTGGAAACTGAAAAAACATTTGAAACCCTCAAGAAATGCAGAAAAAAGAGTGGTTTACCACTTGTTTGGCTTCTTGAGGTTAATCTGAGATTAAAATAGCATTTTAGAGCTGATATCATAACAGACGTAGAGTTAAAACAGGATATCCCAGAAAGTGTTAAGATAATGAACATGTGACCTGTGGTGTGATTTTTTTTCAACCTGGACATTTTAATTGGAGCAATGCACACGTTGTATTAGAGAATACAAAAAAACAGAGCTTCAAGGAAAGCATTTTTGCTAGGTAACAAGGTCTTATGCACCTTGTAACCTTATCCAGCTTGCAAGTCAGGTGCTGAACACTTGGTTGGCTCACACTACTCAGGGCTGGGAAAAGAGGGCTAACATGATCTCAGCCATTGCATTCCTGGGAAAGGTGCCTGTCACCTCACCATGCCTTTCAGAGCCCAGATGCTGGCACAGGTCCTGGGAACTACATGGTACTGCTTCAGTACACGTTGTATTTGGAGAGTAAACAAGTACATAGAGACCAATGAACTGGGAGATCAGCAACAACAACTAATCATAGAATCATAGAATCGTTAGGGTTAGAAAGGACCCCAAGATCATCAAACTCCAACCCCCCTGCCATGGGCAGGAACACCTCACACTAAATCATATCACCCAAGGCCTCATCCAACCCGGTCTTGAACACTGCCAGGGATGGAGCATTCACAACCTCCCTGGGAAACCCATTCCAGTGCCTCACCACCCTCACAGTAAAGAATTTCCTCCTTATAGCCAATCTAAACATCTCCTGTTTAAGCTTTAACCTGTTACTCCTTGTCCTGTCACTACAATCCCCAATGAAGAGTCCCTCTCCAGCATCCCTATAGGCCCCCTTCAGATACTGGAAGGCTGCTATGAGGTCTCCATGCAGCCTTCTCTTCTCCAGGCTGAACAGCCCCAACTTTCTCAGCCTATCTTCATACGGGAGGTGCTCCAGTCCCCTGATCATCCTCGTGGCCCTCCTCTGGACTTGTTCCAACAGTTCCATGTCCTTTTTATGTTGAGGACACCAGAACTGCACACAATACTCCAGGTGAGGTCTCATGAGAGCAGAGTAGAGGGGCAGGATCACCTCCTTCGACCTGCTGGTCACGCTCCTTTTGATGCAGCCCAGGATACAGTTGGCTTTCTGGGCTGCAAGCGCACACTGCCAGCTCATGTTCATTTTCTCATCAACCAACACCCCCAAGTCCTTCTCCGCAGGGCTGCTCTGTATCTCTTCTCTGCCCAACCTGTAGCTGTGCCTGGGATTGCTCTGACCCAGATGTAGGACCTTGCACTTGGCATGGTTAAACCTCATGAGGTTGGCATCAGCCCACCTCACAAGCGTGTCAAGGTTCCTCTGGATGGCATTCCTTCCCTCCAGCGTATCTCAACCGAACCACACAGCTTGGTGTCATCGGCAAACTTGCTGAGGGCACACTCAATCCCACTGTCCATGTCAGTGACGAAGATGTTAAACAAGACCGGTGCCAACACCGATCCCTGAGGGACACCACTCGTTACTGGTCTCCAGCTGGACACTGAGCCATTGACCACAACTCTAACTAACACCTCACTTTTTTTCTGACTCGTCAGCATCTGACGATATGATTATTCTCCTGGTTGTTTTCAGCTGAATTCTAGCTTTGGCAGTCTGTTTCGAGTCTCACATGGTCTTGGGTCATTGTCAAAATAATTTGAATGCTTTCCTTCAAAGAAAATATAAATCACATGAACTACAGCAATCTACCTTCCTGTGTTAGTGATCACGTCGTTATCTTGCACTGCTGTATTACAGAGAGTTAATGCAAACCCAAACAGGTTGTTAACAGATTGTGAAATAAACCTAATACCGCCATTTATAGTAAACACTCAATACAGCATCAGAAACCACTGAACATACATCTACAATTTTATCTTTCTGTCTTGCACCTGAATTCTACAGACAGGCTCCTAGGATCTCATAATATGGAGAAATTTGTATTTGAAATCTTTACATTAGGGCAATATATTACTGACAAACTAGATAGGATATGTGAATCAAAAGTTCTTATGATTAAAATAGCTGTAAAAGTTTTTTCAGTGTGTCTGAACATTGAGCACACACAATACAAAAGGAAAACTATCTCCTGTGTTACAGGCAAAGATACAATTTCCAGGAATAAGCTTTTACAGCTGGATGCTATCAATGTGACAACACGTTTCCTTGTACAGCATGAAGAATTTGGATGATTCAATCCTGAATTATTCAAACTACTGCAAACTAAATCAAGGTCAAATGCCTCCTTTAAGTAGCAAAGCATGTTACTTGCTTTAATACGTTTCATGATTGATGATTAGTTTTGAGCATTCATATAGCTCTATTAAAATCATTAAGTATACATATCCGTGCAGGGAAGCATGTAATTAAATGTTGTGCTGGATCAGGACCAGAATGTTCAGCTAGCTGTAGTTTCACACTGCTATTTCCCCATACTGATTTGACCATGTTGAAAATCTTGTGAAAGTGGCAAAATATCAATAATTCAAATTATTTATACACAATATAGAACTGAAAGAGTAAGTCTTGAGAAATATTGTACTATTTATTTAACAGCATAGTAGCTGAATCTTGTCTCCAGATTCTGCAGAACAGACAGTACATAATCATATTTTAGTTTTTGAAGCAACTTGTGCTAGAAAGCAGTTTACTGAAATCCACAGTTTTTATAGTTACGGGTGTGATTTTCTACAAGCAAATAAAATGTGTGCTTTAGAAAAAGTAGAAACTGATTTTTTTTAAAAAATTCTTTAAACTTTAACTACCTTAAATGCTAAACTTTAAAAAGTTTAGCATTAATAACATCAGTCTCACCCAGTGTGCTTTCTGGAAAAGTCCTCTTTGACCTTAAGTAAAGAGGAAAAAGTACAAGAATAACAGCCTACATTTTGTCTCTTAATCCTTACTCAACATAGAAAAAAGTAGTAAACACATTCATGTAACTATTTTACTATGCTTATTAATTTAGTTTCAAAGCTTTTAGTTTTGGAAGAAAATGCTATTCATTGTGAAGAAAAAAGCTGAAGAAGCAAAGCAGGAGTCTATTAGCAATTTATAACATGTATGAATAGATATGAAGAATTTTTTGGCCTAATTTTTTGCCATATCTACAAGTACTCTGAGAGTTTTTTCTGCACTGGGTATGTCTGTAGTAGCCATCAAGCAGTATTTCTTTAATGCCTTTAGCTTTTAGCTTTTGGGCCCTTTTGCAAACAAGTACAAAACTCTTTTAATTTTTCTGCTATTCTTACATCCTTTCATGCTGCTTAATTTTTTTAACCTAATTATTGCAACATTAAATTCTACATGGTATTTCTTAGTTTCTCAAATAGTGACTAATATAAAGCATTATACATCTTTCTTTGTCTATAAATTCTGACTACCCTATATATAAGTGGAGTGGTTATTCATTTTTTTCCTAAATATCTCATAAATCACAGTTTCTCAGACTAGAAATTGATCACTTTAAATTGCTCTTTACATACCTGTCCTACAGCTAATGAATACTCCAGGTCTTGCAAGTATGGAAATTTTCAGAAATGCTACATTTTCCTTTATTTTTAACATGAAAAGACACTAAAAAAAAGAATGGTTAGATAGTAATATTCTATATCTGTGTTGTCAATATGCACATTTGTGCTTTTCCTGCATGTTTATTCATGCACTCAAGACTAACGAAGGTTTATCCTGGTAGTATGTACAGGGAGTAACTACAAGGAACCCTCCCCTATTTTCCCTCCTTTAAATACCAGCTTAAATAATGCAGAATTTTTCTGTTTGTTTTGGAGGATGTAATTATTAAGATAGATCAATACTGCTTATCTTTTTACTTCATTCATGCTGGTGTAAGAAGAAAGACACACACCCTACAATATTTTTTTCTCTCAAAGTCAGTATTTCTTATGGCCTCAAAGCAAGAGATGCAGGAATATGCAAACATATGAAAGAATAGATGTACGGATGTATAGGATTTTGCATACGTGTGCATCTTTTCATTTATAGCTTCACCGTTTTAACAGTTCTACAGATTGTGTGTTTGCCAGTTCTGATGAACAGATCAATGCAATGTCAATGATTAAAAAAAAAGGAGACAAATCAGACACCAACCATGTAAACTCTGCCAAGGAAGAAGTTAGCCCTGAAGGAGAATGAGTTCCTTTACTTTTCCTCAAGTACCACAAGTCTTGCATTGACTCATGGCTGCTTAAGTACCTAGTTGCTGCTTCTGTGCTTAGGCAAAGAGTGCTTCTGCAATTACTGAAGTACTTCTGTTTAGGTATTGAATGAATTTAAGCTCTGTCAATGGTATGTCTTGCTGGAAACCTGCCAATTCAAACATCTGTCTGGAACACAGATGCCTACATTTCTCCAAACTTCTACCTTAAATGTCAAAGCTGATGCTCACTCTCACCCTGAAATCCTAGCAAAACCATGAGCTCTACTAAATACACAATGCTCCCTTTGTGAAGAAGCAAGCAAGAGAACAGACGGGTTGTGCCAGATGTTAATTATGTTGTTTAACACAATTCACAAAGATACCCTATACTAAGGTGATGAGGACAAGTAAAATAGTGAGGAGCAATATTGACAAAGAACAGCATTTCCTTTAACAACAGTGGTTTGGAAGGAACCACTTTGAGCAGTGGGCACGGGCAATTTATTAGAGTAGCATACAGCATTAGGATATTAACTCATGCACTCTCCAGTTATGTGTACTTACACAGCTCAACACTGATGAACAGGCAAGCTCCATCAGCTGTGCCAAAGGTAATGTTACACATATGGCTGAGCTGCTCTAACAGCTTGCTGCTACAAAAAAAAAAAAAAAAGTGGCTTGTTATCACTCTATGCCTGGCAACAAACTCCTCATTTGCCTTGAGCTCTGGAACTTTTCTTCTTACATGGTAAAATTGATTCACTAAACCAGGGAAAATACATTAATATTTCTGTTTGTTATTTCTCTATTATTTTAGAAAGCTGAATCAAGCAGGTACACCTGTAGAGACCTATTCTGAGCAATCAAGGCATAAAGGAATCACTAAAGTCATAAAGTAAACAGATTCCACTTGGAAACAATTTGGATTTCTGTATTCTGCATTATGCTGTAAAAGGAAAAGAAAACTTCTCCCTACCAGACTGATGATATAGACCAAATTAGTTATATTTAATTGTATTTTGATGTATCATTTACTGATACAGATTAGATGTGAAACCACGTAACTAGAATATCTCATTTTAATGCTAAATGTCAAAAAGTTCTAAAGCCAAAAAGTAGACTAAGAACTACCTGGACTTATATATACAACTGGAAACTGAGTAAAACCCCACATCTGTAGAATATAGAGGTCATGTGTAGAACATAAATGTATAGAAAATGTTTTGAGATCCATCAAAAAAACAGGTGCCTTTTACAATATGTCACAAGGCTTACTTGATTTGTCTCACTGACTACATTATAGAAAAACATCTTGGGCACTGAAATAATCTATGACAGGATTTGTCTCCTACTGTTTGCAGATGGAGGACTATTTACAATCAAAACTCTTGTGTGAAGCATCTGCAGTTGATATATTCAAATCAACATATTTCTATTTGGAGTACCCTATTTAACTATATATGGATACCTCTCCATCTTCATGCTCCACTATTTTCCAGAAGAAGTCTTGACCTGTTAAGAAGTTTGTATTTTTACCAGCTCTAACTTATAAACAAAACTGAAAACACAAGTTTAATTTCTGTGCACATGAAGAAATAATATTTAACAAACTGAGCCTTAAAGCAGTCACAGAAACTGATGTTCTGCTCTGAAAACCCCAACTTCACAAATATCCTTTGGCATGCCTTACCAGCAGTATAGTCCTTAGCAGTAGTTATATCCAGGTTCCAACAGTAATCATTGTTCTTCACCATTCCAAAGAAAAATACAGTTTTATCAAGGCTACCACCACTTCTCAGCAAATCAACTGTCTTTCCAGGGCTGAAAAGTTACCTAAAAATTATAAAGCAAAAAAGTACATTTTATGCCTTCCTTACAGTAACTCAGATGATTTCAAATCTGGCAAAATTTAAATACGAGCTTAAATAATGCAGAATTTTTCTGTTTTATTTTTGAGGATGTAATTATTAAGATAGATCAATACTGCTTATCTCTTGGGAAAATGGTAAGGCTTTAAAAGAGAATGGCAGAGCTAAAAAAGTTCAGACGCTGATAGCATTTGACATTCCTTGAAGGAGAAAGCTCTTCCAGAAAACTTCAGATCTAGTCATGACACTATAAAAGTCCTCAGAAATCCTGGATTTTACTCAGAAGGGGAAAATTTTGTAGATAAAATTAAGAAATCGGAGTTTTCACATTTTCAGGAGTTTTGTTTCTTTTTAACTTAGAGTGAATATCTGATCAAACACACAAACTTCAAGCTTATTTAATGTTATCTACTTGGTGATTTTTCCACAACATTCTGGTAAAGGTTCATATTTCTGTTTCCTGAATATGACATCTGCCATCATCTAGAAGATATAAACCCATAAAAATAAAAGGAAATGCACAAATAAAATGCCTTACATAGGAACTGGCATTCAACAATACTCCAAATATATTTCTTTTAAATATGATTAGAATACATAATAAAGGAATTAATAACCATCATACCAAAAAAGCATTTTGTACATTTTCATTTTTTAGAGCGAGGTCCAAACACATTGTTAGGTGTCACACTGTAATAGATGGATCAATGTCACCATGTTAGCATACAATTACCCACAAAAAGCAAATATTTTTTCTATTTACACAGGTGTATGGAGTGAATATTTTTTCTGTCCCACAAAAACTATATTTGGGGATACATAACTCTGACTTTCATCATTCCATTGCTTTTCTTCTTTTTTTTTCTAGAAAAAATTTAGTGATGCTAACCCATCACACCACCAATTTCATTATTAGTACTTTCATCTAAAAATAATATGCTGATGTGTAGACTGGAAAAACAGATATTGGAACTTGACAATCAATCATCCAAATTAAAATAAGACAACTTCAGTATTATCTGAGAAAATAAGAAGTAATTAAAAATGAAGTATTTAGCTAATGAATTTAATAAGTATCAAGAGCCTTTTATTTTCTCTCTACTGAGTTCTATCATAGAAGGCAGAAACAGTAGATAATTTTTTTCAAGTCAATTTCAATCCATTTTTATAATTACACCAAAGATAGATTTCCCCATTAGCACAACAATTCCAGTATCCAAGTAATTATGAATAATCAGCAAAGGATGTTCTTTACTGATTTTTCTCATGCATCATTAGTTATCTGAAGTGACAGGGCTAACATTATTTTGATCATGAATAAACAACTACAGGAAACAGGTAGGAAGTCAAACACAAATAATAATAAGATGGCACACTTTGAAAATCAGTCTAATCTGGAAAAATGTTAATAGCAGTTCTATTTAAATGAAGCTGTATGTGCTTGCTAGACATTAATGCTTGTAATATTTTGCATATCATTAGTTCTCAGTAAAAGCGGAGATGGCATTTCTAACGCAGTGCTATTTTCTGTCAGTTAATAGCCCTGAGTATCAAGCATTCATAAATATAAATGGGAGCTTTGCCAAGCCAATATTTTATGGGCTTTAAGAACTATCTTTTACTGTGAATAGAAAACCATACCTTCACCTGTACACAGCTGTCTTGTACCATCTGAGATGCCACACAGTATCTCACCTCACTTTCAGATACTAGTTCCAGAAAGGCACTCGTGTGTAACAACTAACAGTTTTGTTCAGATTTCTCAAGCACCTCAGCTGGCACTGGAAACCTGTGTTTAAGCAAATGAATTAGAACTTAAGGCATTATACAGATATCTTAATGCCAACCTGAACACGACCCTAATCAGCACCAAGGACATGTTCCACCAAGGACAATACTACTGCCATCAAGTGGTTTCCAACTTCATATCAAATTGACTTTGATCAAGCAATAAAATGCATCTTCTGAATTAAGTTCAGCATCATTAAGAGGTGGAAAACCCCACATTTTTCAGGACAATAATGGACTTGTAGATCACCTGCACAAGTTCAAGATTAAATCAATTGCCTAAAGAACATGTATTTTCAACAGGTTTGATCTACAATATGCTCTTCCTCTTTATTTTGAATAATGAATCTCTGTAATCTGTCCTCAGTAATTCTTAGTCCCTGTTCCCAATTATTTTGACCCTAACATTACTGCTTGTTAACAGTCAATTTCTTTGGTAATCTTAAAATTTATTATAGGCATACTATTGTACAAATAGTTTGTATGATAATGAGCAAAGAATTAGTCTTCCACTAACATTTTTTATAATTTTTTATTTTTTTAACTAAAGTTCGCAGCATTTCTTCTGAATTACAGAGTTGCTTCAGAAGCTTACGGTGTTCACATTTTATATTTGAGAACATTTACTCCTTTGAGATACAAATTAGAGTGTTTACACCTTTATAATCTCTGACGAGTTCTACAGTTCTGAAAGAGCCTAAAGATCTTTATTCACACAAGATTCTTCTGCCATACAGAAAAATTACTTGTACAATGGGGATGATAAATTCCCAACTATAAGAGCTACAGCTGAAAAATGCCTATTTTTCTCCACTCACTGAAAAAAAAGAACCAACGTCTAACTCAGCTGTAGCTTTTTATACTATATCTACATATCTAAACGCATTTTAGAAGAGTCAGCATGCATTTCACATATCAACTTTCATTTGCATAGGAAACTCTGGAAAAGACTGTTATTGCAAGCAAGCTGTGATTGCTAAGCATACAAAGAATTTTGAAAAATAAGCACTTAAAATTTACAGTACTCTGCAGAATCTGCATGTTGCATATTACATTATTTTAGTTCCATTACCATGAAGTGTAAATGACATTTCTTTCATAATTCAGTATCTGCAGAAGCAAAGACCTCATGCAGATATTGTGTGAAAATGCTGTAACGCTGCATTATTGACACTTGTGACAAGGAATATGTAATAGCACGGGGAAAAAAAAACACCTTACCTATATTTTTACACCTTTTGTGTGCATAAATATGCTCCAAAAGACAATACAGGCAGCAAAAGATGTGGAAAACCTCTGAGTTCATACAACAGTTCAGCAGTTCCCTCTCTCTTGTTCTCCACTCTTTTCTTGATAGGTCTTCATACTGAATTTGCTTTTTTGGGTATTTGCAACTTCTGAAATGACATGCTGTAAATTCTCAATCTCACTTCAGATTGTTGCCGAAAACAGCTCTAAGTAAGTCCACCATTTCACAGGTGGAATTAGGATTTTCCCCAACACATACAATTTCATGTTTAACTGCACTTAATTATTCCTGTGTTTTTACGGCCTACCTGATTTTCTAGGATCCTTCTGCAGTTCTGCAATTGCTCCTTAGTTCTGCTACTCTGAGTAATGCCATGACATCAGTACACTTTCTCACTTTACTGCTTATCACTTTCCAAGAAGAGCACATAAATCTTTGGGCTGTTTTTTTTTTTTGGGGGGGGAAATGATCTTTCTAAGAAGTGATCATTCACTCCTATCATCTATCATCTTTTAAACACAAAGATATCTTACAGTATTGCTGCTTATTTCCCTAAAAGCCCTTGATAAAGCTTTGATAAAGGACTTTTTGAAATCCATGCAACCAAATCACTCTTTTCTGTGTGTTTGCTAACACCTTTAGGAACTTCAATAAATGTGTGAGACATGATATTCCTTTGTCAGAGCTATGCTGACTCTTCCCAAGGATATAATACCTTGGTACTTCAGGTACCCACTAAACCTATTATTTATTATAATTTCTACTACTTTGTTGACAGAGGCTTACACACTCCCCTTCATCTCTCTACTAGAATCCTTTTTAAAACCAGGGTATTTGGTACCTGCCAGTCCCCTGCAGCCAATGTACTTTTAAACAAGAAGTTGAATCCAACTGTTTTTGCCAGTGCGTTATAGAATCAAAGAATCATAGAATACTTAGGGTTGGAAAGGACCTTAAGATCATGTAGTTCCAAGCCCTCTGCCATGGTCAGGGACACCTCACACTAAACCATCTCACCCAAGGCTCTGGGCTGGGTATTGGTCGTTGGGTGGTGAGCAGTTGTATTCTCTTCCCTTGTTACTTCCCTCATCATTATTATTATCGGTGGCAGCAGTAGTGGTTGTGTGTTATACCTTAATTAGTGGACTGCTCTTATCTCAGCCTGTGGGAGTTACATTCTTTTAATTCTCCTCCCCATCCCTCCAGGAGCAGAGTGGGGGAAGAAGGGGGGGAAGAGTGAGAGAGAGAGCTGTGTGGCTGACTGAGTTTAAACCATGACAAGCTGAAGAACATCAGTTTAAGCATGTAAAGCATTTATCAGTTTAAGCATGATTCAGGGTGAAATTGCAGGCTGTAAACTGGTAAGAACGTATAGAATCATAGAATCATAGAATAGTTAGGGCTGGAAAGGACCTTAAGATCTTGTAGTTCCAACCCCCCTGTCATGGGCAGGGACACCTCACATTAAACCATGTCACCCAAGGCTCTGTCCAACCAGGCCTTGAAAACCACCAGGCACGGAGCATTCACAACTTCCCTGGGCAACCCATTCCAGTGCCTCACCACCCTTACAGTAAAGAATTTCCTCCTTATAGCCAATCTAAACTTCCCCTGTTTAAGATTTAACCTGTTACCCCTTGTCCTATCACTACAGTCCCTAATGAAGAGTCCCTCCCCATCTTCCCTATAGGCCCCCTTCAGATACTGGAAGGCTGCTATGAGGTCTCCACGCAGCCTTCTCTTCTCCAGGTTGAACAGCCCCAACTTTCTCAGCCTGTCTTCATACAGGAGGTGCTCCAGTCCCCTTGATCATCCTCGTGGCCCTCCTCCGGACTTGTTCCAACAGTTCCATGTCCTTTTTATGTTGAGGACACCAGAACTGCACACAATACTCCAGGTGAAGTCTCACGAGAGCAGAGTAGAGGGGCAGGATCACCTCCTTCGACCTGCTGGTCACACTCCTTTTGATGCAGCCCAGGATACAATTGGCTTTCTGGGCTGCAAGCGCACACTGAAGCTGGCTCATGTTCATTTTCTCATCGACCAGCAACCCCAAGTCCTCCTCCGCAGGACTGCTCTGAATCTCTTCTTTGCCCATCCTGTAGCTGTGCCTGGGATTGCTCTGACCCAGGTGTAGGACCTTGCACTTGTTATGGTTAAACTTCATGAGGTTGGCATCAGCCCACCTCACAAGCGTGTCAAGGTCCCTCTGGATGGCATTCCTTCCCTTCAGTGCATCAACCGAACCACACAGCTTGGTGTCATCGGCAAACTTGCTGAGGGCGCACTCAATCCCACTGTCCATGTCAGCGACAAAGACCTTGAACAAGACCGGTCCCAACACCGATCCCTGAGGGACACCACCCGTTACTGGTCTCCAGCTGGACATTGAGCCATTGATCACAGCTCTTCGCGTGCGGCCATCCAGCCAGTTCTTTGTCCACCGAGTGGTCCATCCATCAAATTGATGTCTCTCCAATTTAGAGACAAGGATGTCGTGTGGGACAGTGTCGAACGCTTTGCACAAGTCCAGGTAGATGACATCAACTGCTCTACCCCTGTCCCTCAGTTCTGTGGCCCCATCATAGAAGGCCACCAAATTGGTCAGGCAGGATTTCCCCTTAGTGAAGCCATGCTGGCTGTCACCAAGCACCTTGCTGTTTTTCATGTGCCTTAGCATGCCTTCCAGGAGAATCTGCTCCAAGATTTTGGCAGGCACAGAGGTGAGACTGACTGGTCTGTAATTCCCTGGGTCATCCATTTTCCCCTTCTTGAAAAAGGGGGTTATATTTCCATTTTTCCAATTGTCGGGAACTTCACCTGACTGCCATGATTTTTCAAATATGGTGGCCAGTGGCTTAGCAAATTCATTTGCCAGTGTTGTCTCATTCATGTGTTCCTCTGAAGAGATTTGTACCATCCATTCCTGCAAGTGTTAGTGTTCACTTTGTCTGTTCATAGGCTTTCAACCTCCACCTTCATGTAAGACAGATGCTTTAATGAGTTCCCTACAAAGAAAGGTCTGGGCATGGGAAACTCCTCACTACCTTCAATGATAAGCACAAAAAAATTCCTGCAGACTTGCTTTGCTAAGATCTTGTATCTCCTGGGTACCAGTTTTATACTGGGATCTGTTGCAGAATGACTCTAAGAGCAGAACCATAGAGTTCTGGAGGACTGTGCAAACAAGGCAGGGGGTGGCCCCCACAGGTGGCCGGAGACCGGACCTGGGAAGAGAATGTGGAGGAAGCTGTGGGGGCTAACCAATACTGTTATGCCAAGAAGGAGTGGCTGAATACCACTCCTATATATGTGTGAACTGCGTCACAAATAAACCAGAAGTTGCTTATCACCCATATTGGGTTGGCCTGTCTGCTTCTCCTCGCCGCTTACAAATGGCGCCTGAACAGGGACGTGGATTACAGGGCCCTGGTCGCTGGGGACCCGGATTATAGGGCTCCGACTAGCGGGGACCCCAGGGCCCCGAGCGGGGACCCGGGATACAGGGCCCCGGTCGACGGGGACAGGGCCCCGGCCGACGGGGACCCGGGATACAGGGCCCCGACTAGCGGGGACCCGGGATACAGGGCCCCGGCCGACGGGGACCCGGAACGGCGAGTGAGCGGCGCCGGCGGCAACGGCCGGGAAGCTCGGGCAATGCTGCTGCAGTGGCGTGATGGACCCGGGTGCTTGGATTAACCGAAAAAATCCGCCGCTGGGGTGAACCAGACACTGCTGCGTCGGGAGGCCGATCCGGAGACGGAGGTTACAGGACGACCCAGAAGAAGACGATCCGGAAAAGGCTGGCCATGAAAATGGACCGAGAGGTAGCCCTGGACTTATTACAGTGCTTTTTATAAAAGCGGGGAACTGAGCCTTGAACTTTTACAGTGCTTTTTATAAAAGCGGGGAACTGAGCCCTGAACTTTTTACAGTGCTTTTTATAAAAGCGGGGAATTGAGCCTGAGACTCTAAAGCAGCTAGCAGGTCTACTGCCTGTAGGGAAGGCTAAGAGATTTTTTTTGCAGATCCTAATACAATATTTGAGAAGAGTGAGTGGCAAAAGTTTGGTGATGAACTATTTGACTCAGTGCTTAATGATTATAAGAAGGCAAAGAAACTCGGTAAACCAAGGAGGGAAGTAATGAACTGTATAAAAAGATACAAGGCAGAAAAGAAAACTGCCGTGGTAGCAACGGAGAAACTAGGAACAGACGTCCCCGGTCGGTTGAAACCGGGGGAAGATTACAACTCATTTCCCCCAACTTGTGGGAGCACAGGGCTCCCTCCCCCCCCTTCCTTTTCTCCCCATCCTCCATCAGAAGGCGCCGCGGAGGAGGTGTAACCCCCTGCTCCCCCACCACCCCAGTTCCGAAAGTAGGGACTGTGAAAAGGACAGAGAAAGTATATTAGAAGGTATACGCATGATAAATGTCGAGAAATCCGAAAGAAAGAGGGCGGTGCCTCGGCGCCGGATCGATTGCGGCGCCACTGTGAAGCACGCAGTAAAAAATAGGGATCATGCGCGAGCGGGAGATTTAAAGGAACCGCGAGCCTCTCCAACCCACTACGCCTTAGAGTGAAAAAAAAATTTAACTCAGTCACGGAGGAGCCAGGTCTGCAGATGGCTACATACCGAACGAGAGACATCTGATAAGAGACACAGCTGCGAGCAACGGAGACCCCGAGTTCGGCGCAGGATCAGCCCCCGAATCCCCTGAATCCGAGCCAGATTTGTGTCCTCTGCTTCCAGACCCTGACTCTTTGTCTCCCGGGTCGGTCTGCTCGGACTTGCTGGCCCTGGAGACGCTCAGTTGTAACAATGGGTAACCAAATATGTGATCATTACTGGGGAATTTTCTGCAATGGGCATCTTTGCATATCCTGTGTTTACTACACAGCAGGGGGCTAAAGAGTGGGAAGCTCTTGATCTCAAAATAGTTAAGGAGGCCTGGCAAACAGTGACCACGTATGTGTTAAAATTCTCTTATACTCAAGCTGTATATGATTTTTTCTTGCAATTGACAGGGAGAGCCCATACAGTTTCTCTGTGATACTCATGTACTAGAAGTTGGTAAATATAAGTATGTCCAGGTTTCTGTCAACCCTTGGAGACCTCTGTAGATACTGCTGGCCACTTCTTCCAGCACAGGCTGGCCACCTGTGTCGGAATGAGTGTGCATTTTGGTCAGTATAAAAGCCCAAGCCTCATACAATGTGGGGGAGGCAGAGCCTCTGCGGGGACGCCCGCTAAGGTTGAGCCTGCCACCTTGCACTGCAATGATGCTTCTCGGAGCTGGTTTGCTGTTAGTCTCCACAGGGTCCTTGTTCTGTACGTGGGACTGTAGTAGGAGTAATGACGGCTTTTGCAGGGACTCAAAAAAAAAAAAAAAAGGGGGGGGGGGGGAGAGAGTAATGATGTTACATTTAACTTTAACCTGACTACTTCTGAAGAACTGATAACCTGGGGGAGGGGGTATATTTGTGCCCTCCTGCCTACAGGTCCATGGTGACTGCCTGCAGTTTGTCAAGCCTTGCCATGAGCTGGACAGACGAATGGATAAACCTGATGCCTCAGCTACAGGAGCTGACCGTGATTACCCCAAGCAGAATGAGATAGAGGAAGAACAAATAACTGCAAAACATCACTTGGGGGCAACTGAAAAGTAACATCCTGAATATGTGTGCTTGTAAAGTAGCTATTATTAGAGGTTGTGATTTTGTGTATTTACTAGCTAGTTGCTAATAAGAAACTGCACCTTGTATTGTATAGATTTGTCACTTGTAAAAGAGATGTTAAGAGTATGGAAATTTGCAGTAGCTGCTAGAAAATGCTAAGGCAAAAGCTAGAAAAATTTTAATACAATGGTAGTGTTATAAAGCAGGTGATGGAACAAATTTAAGAGGGGGGGAGAATTCCACTGGTAAGAAATTTCTTTGGCTAGTCCTTCACTGCCATCAGCATCTTCGACATGCTGCTGCACCCTGTAATAGTTACTCTGCTAATGTAAATTTGTGTGTGCCTTGCTGTAGTAGCGACTTGTTACTGGATAAAACAAAAGGGGGGAGATGTGGAGACAGTGTTCTCACAAGAGAATGCATAATTGGTACATAAACTTTGAACAGTCCTGAAAGATACAGCAAGGCCATGAGAGGCCTAAAGAAGCTTAAGCAAGCAAGATAAGAGGCTGGAATTCACCAAGTTAATGAGAACTGTGGACTGTTGGCAAGCTTTCAAGGTTGAGTTCTCACACCTGTGTTTAACCAATTATGTGTTAGTCACTAAGGGTCTTCAAAACATGTATCCAATCATAATATGCCAAATCACTGTAAGTGCTTCAGCCGGGGCCTTGGCTCAACTAAGCAGACAATTCTACATCGAAGGCAATTTCTGATTTGTTTTAATGTTGACTCTGTGAGACATGCAACACTGCAGAACCTTTTGATGTTGGAACAGGGACATGGATGTGAAGAGTTTGATGGAATGTGTTGTATGAGTCTCTCTGATTATGCTAATTCGATGCATGCACAGCTGAGAACCCTGGCTCAGCTTACCCAGCAATAGTAAATGAGCAATATCCTAAGAATAACAAGAGGGTTGTCTTCACGGGGCATTACAGGTTGAGTAAAACACTGTTTAAAAGTATTGCACTTAGGTATCATTGATTAGGTTAATCATCGTAGCTATTAGACTTGTTTATAGTTGTGTGATAAAACAGGTGAACAGAATAACCCATAATGCCTTGCTTGCACAAAGAAAAAGGGAATTGTTGCAGAATGACTCTAAGAGCAGAACCATAGAGTTCTGGAGGACTGTGCAAGCAAGGCAGGGGGTGGCCCCCACAGGTGGCCGGAGACTGGACCTGGGAGGAGAATGTGGAGGAAGCTGTGGGGGCTAACCAATACTGTTATGCCAAGAAGGAGTGGCTGAATACCACTCCTATATATGTGTGAACTGCATCACAAATAGAAGTTGCTTATCACCCATATTGGGTTGGCCTGTCTGCTTCTCCTCGCCGCTTACAGGGATCAGACTCTCTTCTCCAGCATCTACTTTTGGTGCATCTGAAGAAATATTTCTGATTTTTATTATAGGCAGAAATACAATTGCATGGCCAACAACATAGCTGTTAGATATTCAGAATAAAAGGAATGTAAGAAAAAAATATAAGGTTCCCAAATGTATGTAGCAGGAAACACAGAAAAATGCTTGACAGAGATTTATTTTTTCTGAATACCCACATGCACTCCTATCATATGCTCAGTGAAGGCAATGCACAGATCTGCAATCACAGCTTAGAGGAAACAATTACTTAAAAAGGCTCCTGAGAACATCCTGGCCTTTCTTTGGAGAAAACTGATCCAGAATGTATGGCTTTCATAAATAAATAGTTATTGAAGTGACAGGGAATTTCAGCTTCACTGGGAAGCAAAGGCAGAGGAGGGAGAAAGCACCTTTTTCTCCTCTTCTATCTTTATGCATCACACTTGGACCACAGAAATTATGTGGATGGATCCTTTGGAAAAATGACATCTCAGTGGTGAGAGCAGTAACTACCAGGGAGGCTTACTAAAATGGTGGGTTTAAACTGGAAGGAAAGTACTCATGCAGGAAATATAACTGGCACTTTAACTATATTAATATAATAATGCTTAAAATTATTACTACCAATAGAAAACTTTCAGAACATTAATAAGTTAAAGGCAGAATCAGAAGAATTCAATCATAGAATCATAAAATCCCAGGTTGAGAAGGACCTCAAGTTTCATCTGGTCCAGGCTTTCTAGGTAAAGCATGACCTAGGCTAGATGGCCCAGCAGCCTGTCCAGGTGAAACTTAAGTGTCCAGTGCTGGGGAACCCACCACTTCCCTGGGGAGATTATTCCAACAACAGACTGTTCTCACTGTGAAAAAATTTCCTCATGTCCAGTCGGAATCTCTCTGGGAGCAACTTGTGCCCATGACCCCTCATCTTTTCCATGTGGCTCCTTGTACAAAGGGAGCCTCCATGTTCTTTGTAGCCACCCTTTAAATACTGACACAATTCATCCTAAGTAAAAAAAAAGCAGAGCAGATACGAAATTTCATGGAAATAGAAATATCACCACTTCTTAATAATCACCTAATCACAAGGCTCCCTGTGTCTTGAAAAACAGCAACATGGGACCACTGATTTGCTTCTTCAGCTCTAATGCCAGATTTTCTCAGCTGGTGGATATATTTTTCATGAGCATAGCTCATAATACGTTCCTAGGGGGGGAACAGAACAGAAACATTTGCTCTTTTGAAATGAAGACGGGCTGAGAGCGCTGGACTTGTTCAGCCTCGAAAACAGAAGGCTCTGGGGAGACCTGAGGAGCAGTTTCTAGAGCCTAAAAGGGCCGACAGGAGAGCTGGAAAGGGGCTTTTTGCAAGGGCAGATAGTGATAGGACAAGGGGGAACAGCTTTAAACTGAAAGACGGCTGCGGCCTGGTGGCTCTGGAAACCAGCTGCCACCTAACCCGCCTCAGCACCCACCACCGCAACGCCGGCCATCAGCACAGCTCCGGCCGCTTCCCCCCGGCTTCCCCCGGCCCCGCCCCGTCACCGCGTCACGCCAGACAGCAGAGCGGAGCTCAGTTCCCATCTTCCTCCGCCGTAGAGGGCGCTGTGCTCGGCGCTCGCTTGCTCAGGCCTGCGAGGCCGTCGGCTGAGGGGGTGGTGTCGAGGGCGATGTTCGTTGCTGTTGCCGTTGCCGCCGCCGGCTGAGCCCTCCGCTCCGCGGCCGTGAGCACGGCGCCGGGCATGGGCCTGGGATCGAGCTCCGAGGTTCCCGATGGCGGCGCCGAGGGCTTCCATGTGCACGGGGTGAGGCGGCCGCCGCCGGGCCCGCGGGCGGCTTCGCGGCGGGCGCTGAGGCGGGACCGGCGGCGCGCGGGGTCCCGTTTCTCCCCCTCCGGTCTGTGGCGGCCGAGGCAGGCCGAGCCCCCTGCGAGGGCGCTGGGCTGGGGCCTGTCGGCCGCGGGCTCCCTGGCCCTCACTTGTCGGATCCTTCCAGGGAACTGCCACGACGGCGGGGGAGGAGCGGCCGTGCCGCCCCGGAGGCCATGGGTACCCGCCCTGTCGGCTTCGCTAGGCTCAGAGCCTCGACCTGCCGTGTCTTGGCTGGCGGCAGTTGAGGGGAGCCTTTTGTGCAGCTTTCGAGGAACTTGGCATGGTTTAAGAGCAGGATAGCCCTTTCTGCGGCCTCGCTCTCTTCCAGATTACATTGACTGGCAGATCTGACTCATTTCTCTGCAGTTCTTTACAGCATCTTGGCTGGGGGCTGATTCCTGCTTCAGACAGTGTTTTCCTGAGGGGCTGCTTCTCACAGGCGTTGTATGGAGATGCAGATTTGCTCTAACTCCTGCATCTGGCAGATTGTCTGCACGCACAGTGGTTTAAATGCGTAACTTGGAGCTTAAACGTAGGCAGAAGGATTGCTGATAACAGCTGTTGCAGACGTCATCACTTCATTTAGTTGGTGGTCTTCCTCCCTGAATAAGAGCGGAAACGTTTTTCCAGCGTGCTGCTTTCCACTTCATCGGTGGTGTGTGGTTCTCAGTGTCACAAGATATGCTTATAGGTTACCACTGTTGTTAGGGGTTCCGCTTTTGTCAGTCTCCTTAACTGGGTTAGCTCCGTATGAAGTGACTGTTGGTCACAAAGTGCAGCCTCCTTTCATGCTAAGTGCAGCATACTGCTGAGTTTTCTGAAGGGTGATTTTGGACACCTACAGTATGCAGGAGACAAAGTAATTTCTTTTTGCTACATGGAATTCATACAAATTCTGGTAGGTGTCATTTTGAAGACCAAATACTGTAGGGTTTTTTGCAACTTACATCATCATATGGGAGTCTCTATGGCTTTTAGATACCTGAACAGCTATGTCATGAGCTCTGTAATAGCTTCCGTGTACTTCTTTTTGCATACATTTTCATCCTTGATGTCCTGTTACGTGATATTTACATTGTAAGGCTTCTTGCACGTTATTTAGAATTTGGAGTAAACTTTTCTTAACCTTTTAAACTTTTGTTTCAGCATAAGCTGGCTGTTTGCTTTAGATGCAGTCTAGGGTTGTGATGTAAGTTAATACTTCCTACTCCAGTTGTGGTTACAGTGGTCAGTTTTGACTGTTAAAAATAAAGCATGAGGTGTTATGTGGTTTTGGGGTTTTTATTTTCTTTAAAAGCTTTTGCTGAAATAATTGTGCTGTTACTTAAGTATATTTTGTAACCTGAATAGACAGTTATGCCAGCAAAAGCCCCAGTACTGATACAACTTTATTAGAGATAAAAATAAACAGCAGCTGGGTAGCACAAGACCAAATGTGAGAGGTAGCAGTTTAAAGTTTGTTAGCAATGTACTTTTAGATTAGGTGGTGCATGGGTTGTAACTTAGTGTTTAAATTGTGGGGTGGCTTTCGGAAGTCAAACGTATTGCAGGTTAAGGGCTGTGCTGTTGCATTAACAAAAGGTAAAGATGAAAGCAGTACAAACTGGTAAGCATGATAGCAGCGGTTCCCTTGATATATGTTGCTGTGTCAGTATACTTTGAAGTGGGTATGCTTTCATATACTCTGCATATATCAAGCTCCATGTAACTTTTGGTGGGTTTTATCCCAGTGTGAGTGCGTTTTAATAGGTATTCGCTATATTTCTTTCTTACACTATTTTACAATAACCTGGTTATAATGAAATTGAGATGTTGCAACTCTTCATGAATCTTCTGTAAGAGATAGCAATCTTCTTGACCAGTACTTGTGGTTAGCCATGTGTTTGTATCATACTCTTTTAAGTGTTCCTATTCAAATGTGCTGTAAGTTGTGGGAACCCAACTGTAAATTGTATTTATGTAAAACATGGCTGTGATGTAACTGGGGGCTCTCAGTGTTCTCAGGCTATTACTAGCATGGAAGAAAATCCTGAAGCAGCACTTTGGAAACTAAGCTCTTCTCCAAAGTCTTCAGTGTTTAATAATTCTGTGCTGTGCACTCTGAATCGCAATACTTGTGTCTTGTGTGGAGTCCAAAACCTGATTTTTACAGCTTAATTTGGACGTTCATTGTTCATAGTCTTATAATAACAAATTCACAGTTGTGGACTGCTTTCCAAAGTCTGTGATCTCACCTGTGGTTCTGCTCTAAAGTCAATATTGAATCAAGTGTAAATATTAACACTGTAACATAATGTAAACCTAAAATGTATGTTTTGCAGGTTCAAGAAAACTCCCCAGCTCAACAAGGAGGACTGGAACCTTTCTTTGATTTCATAATTGCCATAGGACACACTAGGCTTGTAAGCCTCAAATGATTTTATTGTTTCTTTTTTTTTACTTGCATGAAATACGGGCATTGTAATGCTGTAACGTAGAGGCCAAAGCTGTTGCGGTAAATAAAGCTTTTCATATTGGACATTGTATATGGCATTTAAAGATAAAGCGAAACTTGGCAGTGTTCAAAATCTCTTCTCTGGCTGGATCCAGATTTGAGGAAAGAGCCTTATTTATGCCTTTAGTCACCCAAACTCCTTAACAGATTAACACCATGTTTATGATATTAGTCATTCATGTGTATTTTCTGCCACAAGAATATCAAATTGGTGAGTCAATGGTAAGAGCTCAACATTTATTTAAGCAAACTTGTTTCAACATTTCAACATTTGATAAAGCATGGAAAAGAGTCGTAGCCTGTCTGATTGTACTTTAAGAACACTGTTCCTCTATGTTGAGTTATGAGAAAAGAATTGAGCTTTGGTTTGATTGTTTTTTTGTTTTTTTGTTTTTTTTTGTTTTTTTGTTTTTTGTTTAAAAGGCTTGCAGCTTTGGCTGTATGCTTCACCCTAAGTACATACGAGCTGAATTCATTAAGTTTGTCTTGCTTTTGTTAGCGGAGGCTCCTTCTGAAAGTGATTGTTATAATGGTAGGTTTTGGTGGAAGATCATTTAATCTTTTAACAGGGCAGAAATAATGATAGTTCTCTAAGCAACTCACAAACAGCCTGTCCCTTCGCAGCCAATATGCGCTGACTGTGAGGGGTTATTGAATAAGGACTGGGATCAGAAGCATGAAGAACAATGTTGCTGCTTATTGTTAGGCTACATAGTTGAGATCTAATATTGCTGATATAATTTAATAGCAGTTACAAAGAGCAGGAATGTAAGTGATTAAATGGAGTAGTAGTAAGTGCTTATGTAAAGGGACGTGAGCTGACAGCGCTTCTTTCTAATGAAAAAAAATTGAACTGCTGGGACTATTTTTAAAGCAAAGAGCCTATACTTCGACAGTTTTGGTTCTTTGTATTCAAATTCTGACACAGGCATGACATCTGTATGACAGGTGCCACTAGAAATAATATTAATCATCTCTCATTTTGTGCTCTACAGAATAAGGAAAACAATATGCTGAAAGATCTCCTGAAGGCAAATGCTGAAAAAGCAGTGAAGCTGGAGGTGTATAATATCAAAACAATGAAAATGAGAGAGGTGGAGGTGATCCCCAGTAACATGTGGGGAGGACAAGGTCTTCTTGGAGCCAGTGTGAGGTTCTGCAGTTTCCAGGGAGCCAATGAACATGTGTGGCATGTTTTGGTGAGACAGAATTCGTTGGTGGCTTGTCAGTGTTCATACAACCTTGTTTTAAAGGGTAATGTTTAGAATTAACATGTATGTGGAAGTACAATGCTGAAATCACACAGTGGTAGTCTTGGAGTTTTGTCTGAGCTATCTGAATAGGGAAAAGTAGTGGATGACTGTTAAATATTGCCTGTTACTGTAAAGCAAAATTAACTCCATCCCAACTGGACCAAATAGTGTGTGATGAGGAGAAGGTTTTTTCATCCTCTATTGAAGAATCAGTGGCAAAAGCAAAAAGATTCTGGCCTGATTGGTGCCTCTGTGTTGGCTAAACTGCATTAATATTAATGTTACAAAAAGCACCAAAAAACTATTTTAAGATCGAGAAGAATAGCTGAAAGAGTAGAACTGAGTAGGAAAGACTGTTATGTTTCTGATTGTTTAAATAAGCACAACTTCTCAACATCTTCAGAGGATCCCGTTTTGAATTGGTAGCACCTTGGTCTTTCTTATTCAGGATTTTTTGCAAGATGTCACACCTAGGGGTAGACTTTTTCAGGACTGCTGTTTTGTCCCATAATTAAAATGTTCTGTCCTTCAGTTGGTTTTGGGGTTAGCTTTTGCTTTTAATAGTGGGGTAGTTTATCCTTCTGCAAGTACATATGACTCAATGTTATTCTTTCACAGGATGTTGAACCTGCATCTCCTGCAGCTCTAGCTGGTCTACAGCCATACACTGACTACGTTGTGGGATCTGATCAGATTCTTCAGGAGGTAGGGCCCATGTTTCTTCAGTCGTGCCTGCCAAGTGTATATTGTAGGGTCTGGATTTTATGTTTTTTTATAAGTCTAATGGTGTGTACATCGAATGTGTGGGGATTGTGTTTAGGGATTTTAGGAGGTTGATGTTTATGACAGATGCTTCATGGGTCAGGTAAACATTATCTTTTTTTTAAATGTGACAATAAAGAAAAAGTTGCCCCTAAAGATCAAACTGTACTAGTGAGTTTTAGTCTGTCTCTGGGGTTGTAATATTTCATGTTGAAGTAAATAACTACCTAAAATGCTAAGCTGCTTCCAGCTCCTTGTCTTGTGCATTTGAGTTTAACAACCATTACTTTCTTTTTTTTCTTAGTCGGAGGATTTCTTTTCCCTGATTGAATCCCATGAGGGAAAGCCGCTGAAGCTGATGGTTTATAACACTGAAGCAGATTCCATTCGAGAGGTAGTTGTGACTCCCAATGGAGCTTGGGGTGGAGAAGGAAGGTACTGATCTCCCTCCGGACAGTCATTGGCTGATGACAGGTTATATACTCACTGTAAATGGGCTCTTGCTAAGAGTATTATTACTGTTGATTACAGCTTGTCAATTTCAAGTTAAGCTTTGTTTACTTACACTTGTCAAACAAAACTGTTAATCTTTCCAAAAAAACCCGACAACCGAACACAAAACACAAACTATCTTAGAACAAGGAATTAGGCATGTTCTGGATCCAAACTTGTGTTGACTTCCCCAGTATCAGAGTCACTAGCTACATTCTCATAGTCGGGTTATCTATTTTGTAAAGATACAAAAATAATCAACTGAAGGCTAACTTACGTATGTCAAAATGTCAAATGCAGAGTGCTCCTTGAGTACTGCAAGTAAGTAAAATGATTCTTGCAGGTAGGTATTTCTTGCTATAGATTAAAGACTCAAACTCTTTAGAGACTCAGAATTTAAAATGCTTACTAGTTTTGTTTTTCAAGTCTTGTTTTACTTTCCATGTCCAGTTTAGGATGTGGTATTGGATATGGCTACTTGCACAGAATTCCAACACAGTCTACAATAGCCAAGAAAAAGCCAGAAAGCAAACCACCTTCACCCTTGCCAGAAGCTGGAGCTCCTGTAGCATCTACTGACGGCTACACAGAGGTATGTAAGAAATTAGTTCATATTTTTGGCATGTTCTCTGGAGTTTCTAAGTGTTTTGCTTGTTGGAACATTTATAGTGCAGTATATTTGGGTACAGCATACAACTTTGCTTGAATGAAACAGTTATGTGAAGAGAAAGTGATAGCTGCTTATGCTGAGCAGCTGGCAGGTCACCAGTGTTGGCCGATAGAAATCTTTGCCAGATATTTTCTTCACATTTTGAAGCCTTGCGTACTACAACTGTGTCAGTCAATGAGAATTAGAAGAATATCCTGCTCACTAGGAAATAAAATACACCTACAAGAATTAAGAGTGGACTGTTCTGAACGTACTGGCTTTAAAAGACTACATTGGAACATGCCCTGATCGGTGGTTTGGCAGTCGTAGGTTCTCTGAATTGGTGTATTTGGAGACCAAGGCAGAATGCTTTCATAGGAAGATCGTTTTCAGCTGAAGCTTTAGATACAAAAAGATGCTTTTCTTCTTACTGTGTCATTCCAGACTCCTTTATTGGCACCTACTTCTCAGAGTGACAACTGTGAAGTACTTACGAACTTGGATCATTCTGCAGATCAAGAAATGAGTAGTTATTCACCAGAAAGCTCACTTTCTCCTCCTCCCCCTCTCCAGAGAGTTATGGATCCAGGTATGTTTCCTTAGGTGTTTTTTTTCAGCAGTTCTTCAGAGGACATCTAAGTAAACTAGTAACATCTTGAGTCTGATACTTATGTGAGGAACTAGGAGCATTGGTGGTGGTTTTCCTTGAAGTTTTTGACTTCACTGCATTTTAGAGCTGTAGAATTTGGGTACTGGAAGCCTGACTGAGGCTGACATTCTGCAGGGATCTTTCCACTGATGACAGCTAATATCTAGGTTAAAATCATTTGTATTTAGCAGGGAGGGGACTTCAGTGACTTCAGTCCTGATATAACATGTCTTTTTCAGTCTGAATTTGTGTTATGTCTAAGTCAGTACTATAATGTTTGCTTTCTCCTTCAGGATTTCTAGATATGTCTGATTCATTTCCTGAACTCGCGAACTTAAAAGTGTCCGACATGTCTTCATCTGCCTCCTTTAACACACCAGCAGCAGATGCTTTAGTAGGCACTGAGAAGTTAATGTCAGACAATGACACTTCTGCTTGTTTTGGTAAGTGTATTCAATATTTCCTTTGGGCCTCTGACCTAATTTCTGGAGTGGCACCAACTCATGCATGCTCCACAGCATCATGCTTTTTGGAAACCAGCCACTTGTAAGAAAAATCAGAAAGGGGATTGGCTAAAATGAGATGGAAACGTAGCAGAAATCAAGTTTAGAAGTGGTCAAAAAATAATTTTTTTTTTGGTAAGATTATATATTGTGCCTTTAAATGAAAATGTTGATGATCCAGATTAAACTGACCTTAAAAGTACGTATTTCTAAAATCAGTGTATATGGTTTTTTTTTACCACAGGCTTGCCTTCACCCTGTAAAGTGAAAGAAAAATTGCAGTCATCTTAATAGTGACTTTTTGTGGTGGGCTGACCCTGGCTGGATGCCAGGTGCCCATCAAAGCCACTCTGACACTCCCTTCCTCAGGTGAACAGGGAAGAGAAAATATAATGAGAGGCTTATGGGTCAAGATAAGGACGGGGAGAGATCACTCAGCAATTACTGTCATGGGCAAAATAGATTTTACTTGGGGAAATTGATTTTAATTTCTTACCAATAAAATCAGAGTAAGAGAATGAGAAATCAAACCAAATTCTTAAAACACCTCCCCTCCCCACCCCTCCATTCTTCCCAAGTTCAACTTTACTCCCAAATCCTCTATCTCCTGCCTTGCAGCAGGTATCCCAGAGATGATATCACTGTCACTGATAGGCCACAGCCTTGACCAGCAGCAGGTCCATCTTGGAGCCAGCTGGCATTGTCTCTGTTGGACACAGGGGAAGCTTCTCATAGAAGCCACCCCTTTAGCCCCCTGCCCTCCCCCAAAAAAACTTTGCCATATAAACCCAATACACTTTTCTATTAAAAGAAAAAAATGAAATTGTTCACACTGTGAATGCCTTTCCCTTTCAAAAGGTGGGGTGACTTAGGAATGGTAAACCCCAAATCTCCAGCATTAGGAATACAGCAGACAAAATGGTTCATGGCCTGTTAAAAACCTGCTTGTACCATCAGATTTTCTGAATTTGGGGAGAGCTGAGTAAGCACAGCCCATGTAGTTGACAGTTGTGAGTCTGGTTATGTGCCTGTATGAGGTGTCTCATTCAAGCTGGTTTCTCATGATGTATGGGCACCAGAGGCACTGCACATTAGACTGACAAGTTTTGTTTATTTGTTTGGTTTTGTTTTTTTTTTCAATCTGTTTCCATTTCCCAGAAAATGCCACAGCTTTGGACCCTGAAGACACAACCATGTGTTCTGAAGGCTCAGTCAAGCAGCCCGAGTTGGATGAGCTGCTGTCTTCAGTTCCATCGTTACCTTCTTTAGCTCTTCCTCATGAAATCTCTTCAAACACAACAGCAGAAACTGGTTCCTTTGAAGATGCAGTTATACGGTTCCACGACAGTATTAAGAATTCCTTAACTACTACACCGGTGTAACCAGATGATGAAGCAGCATGTGAACAGAAAGAAGCATACCAGATGACAGGTGAAGTGGATGCTGGTTTTGTTTACAGACTGCCATGTGCTGTAACACTACAGCTTGGAGTATTTTTCTGATCCTGAAAAAATTACAGTCATTCTATTTTGTTAACGTATTATGAAAGAAATCATATGAAGTACGTATCCTGTTATCTCTTCCAATTATTTTTTAATGGATTGATCTGTCTTCAAATTTTGGAACTCTGTCCAAAAATAATCAAATTAATGGAGAAATTAATGCAGAAACAAGTTGGAGACTGGCAAAAAGTCAAGTTCCTGAAGTCACATTTGCCTGCACGTGCCTGAACAGTGACAATTGATGATTTTCTCAGTATGATTGATGGCATTAAAAATATTGATGGTTTTGACTTGCAAGAAAGATTTTTCTAATGGTACACCTCACTGGGACAGCTCTGGTGCCTTTCAAGGCATTTCCTACCCTGGGATTCCTACTTATTAGTCTGCAAACTGTTACTTTCCTTGTTTAAGAGTCCCTTTGCTGTAGCAGTTATTTGTGTACCATCTCTACAATACCTTTGCAGGAAAGGATGCACTGTGTGGTTTGCAGTTGCAGCATATAGAGAGGACAGAATCATGGTTGATGGGGCCTGTCCTTCACTTCAGCTCTTCATAGATCATGTGTTTGGTCTCACAGTTAAAAAGAAAAGGTGGGGGGAAGCATCATGGTTCTTTGAAACAAACTGAAGTGAAAAACGTGGTTGTCTGTGTTTTCAGGGTGATTAGCCTTTTCATGAATGTGTTGTGGTTTCTGTAGTGACAGAAATAGCTTTTCTTTAGTTGTGCTTTTCTGTTCACCCATTGCTATTTTTATACAAATCGTTAAGTTGAAGACACAGGGAGGGAACACATTCGTGCAACAACGTCTATTGGGTCTATTGGTTTTTATAGCTGTTTTGTTTGCACTTTTCTCCAAAGAGCTTCTGAATGTAATAGCAAACACAAAATGGATGACAACAGAAATCTGGGTGGGTTTATACCCCTCAGGGGAGTGATTCGTAATGGAATTTTAAAGTTGATAGTTGGGAATAACTTCACTAGAGCTGGTACAGTTAGTGTGGTGAAAATCCTTCATAAATTAAGAGAATGGGGTACGAGGTTAGGTGGGTGCTTAAGGTAGATGTAAGTTGGAGTATGCTTATTTAGCACAATATTGTCCAATTTCCTTTTCCCTACCCTGTGTCGCAATCTGTTTCTACTGAGATGAGGCAGGGAAGTGAGTGATGAGGCTGATGCCACTCCATGACACAGGACAGTAAGCCTGTGTCCCATGGGATTACCTGGAACACCTCAGCTTAACCAAAGGCTTGTGTAGCACAAGAGCAATCTTCAGGGGAGTCTGCCCTTACATTAAATCCATCCTTTATATCTCCTCATCTCTCTCATTAGTTTGAAATACTGTTTTCACTTGAAATACAGTTGTTCTGAAAAGGATGGTCAAAATATCTTTTTCTTTAAAGAAGAATGTATTAAGTCCTAACTTCTGGTAGGAGAATGAAGACATTTTAAACTCAATAGTAAAAAGATTATTTTCATTTTGCTATATTGCTAAGATGATTTTCCTCTTTTCTTTCCCCAACTGCCTGCTACAAGGGTGAACAGCCAAACACTAAAAATAAATGTGATTGAAGCTATGGGTAAGTTTGTTTGGTCTCAGAGCCTGATGACTGAAGACATCTAGGTGCTCTCTTTGGGTTTTTGTTGTTGTTTGTTTAGGACTGCTTCTAGTCTTACACCTTTGCCAGGAGTGTTTCTAAGCTGGTGGTAGCTCATTTAAGTGCTGCTGTACCATAAGCACCCTTTGGAAATTTAAGAGCATAGAATGTCAAAACTTACGCTAAATTTGAAATGGCAAAGTAATAAATGGTGTAATGCTTTGGGACACCTGCATCCACCCTGCTCCGTGTCAGCTGACTCTGGGGAGAGGGGGTGAGTCTTAGCTGTTCATGAAAATTTGATTCTTTGGTCATGGACCTAGCATTAAACCTCTAGCAGCAGCATGTTGTATTCTAACCTGTGCCTTTATCGTTTAAATGCAAAATGAGCTGTTTCTCTCTCATCAAATTCCTTTTCTCTTGGGAAGTTGTATGTTAGCTTTTGAGCTGCTTGAAGATACATCTCTGCTGAAACAAAGACAAGTAGAAAGTACTCGTTTACTGGTGGATACTGAAGTGAGAAAGCTGATTTGAATGTCTTGGTTTCCAGCGCTAACTGGGGAAGCAGCAGACCCGTTCTGCCCACACCCCTGTGCTGCGGCACTGTGGGTTTAGCAGAAATGGAAAGCAGTTGAGGCAGCTTCCCAGGGAGAAGCCCTTAATTCATCATTCCCTTCATCACCCTTCCCATTCTCCGTCTTCTCCCATAACCAGGCAAATGTTTTCACCTCCAAGCAATTCAGACATCTAGGTACTGCTGCCTCCGGTGAAGTGAAAGCAGTTAGAGGTTACTTGCTGCATTTGATTTTACTGTGTTAATCTGTGTTCAGCTTCCTGGGCATTGCCACTAACATCCTCACATCCTCCCTCTTTGCTTTTGCCTTAAGCAAACACTAATTTGCATTGGTTCTGTCATAACAGCACCTTAAAAGGAAGGTTTTGGTTTACGTTACCTTTCTAAGCTACAAAAAGTAACACAGCATTCATAATCCCATGCGAATGATGGCATCACAATATTCTTCAGGGAGAGATGGGATGTATCCCACCCAGTCTCTAACCAGCACCTCTGATCTGCATGATGTTTGCACAGCTGCTTACAGAAAAACCTCCACCCCATAGTACAGGAAACAATTTCAGTCAATCACTTCCTCGATGGCTTAAGTGTGTGTGTATTTTAACAGTCCTGCTGTCTAGCAGGGTGGTGACTCCACCTGGCTCTCATTGGGAGCACACACCTACCAGAATAAGGTCATGTGCTTAAAGACTTACGCTGCATGTCAAGTTCAAGAAGCTTCTAGGGATAAAGTTTGAATCAAATGGGACCATCTGTGAAAGAAAAAGTAATACTTTGGTGTGATGCATGGCCAAAGTGTGGAGTAACTGGATTCATGACTTAGCAGTCAGTCTAAGCCTTCACCTTTGACGAACACATCCTCTCCCCTTCCTTGGCACCTTCATGCTAATTCACCTTGGCTAAATCCCTGCCTCCTGAGGCAGCAGCTCTCAGATCAATGGGTTGACTCTTGCAGGATCTGAGCCATGGAGCTGGTTGTTCTTCATGCAGCAATCCAGTGCTCTGCTCCAGCCTGACTGAGAAGCACATACATGCTCCCCCAGCTGCCACTCTCCCACCCCTCAAACTAATGGACCTTCAAACTAATAAATCCCAAGTCCCTCATTTTCCCAACATTTGGCAATGAGGTAGAACTATGTTATTATCTCCTGCTACTCTTTGAGTAGTTTTTTTACTGTTTCTAGAAGTTAATGCTAAATGCTTCAAGTGGTTCTTCCCAGAATGATTCTTGCACTTCAGATGCACCTCTTGAGCCTGGCTTTCAGCACTACCCCACCCGAAAAGAGATTGCCTGTCATAGACAATTTTCTGGGAGACAGGTTAGAGCACTAAATACTACATTTACAACTCCCTTCCATTAGGAACTTGAAAACTTCTACAAAGCAGTGGCCTTTCCTATGATTCTGGTGAACTCTTTTCACTCTGTTCCCCATGTCCTGGTGAGCTGTGACTCATATCAACTCCTCAGTGCTGGGTAGGGGACCCTCCTGGTCTTGCCTTCAGGACTTTTACAGATAGCACAATTCTACAAAAAAAGGACTTGGAGGTGCTGGTTGACAAGAAGCTCACCATGAGCCATCAGTGGGTGCTTGCAGCCCAGAAACCAACCATTTCCTGGGCTGCGTCACCAGCAGCTCAAGGGAGAGGATTGTTCCTCTATCTTCCGCTCTCATGAGAGCCTTCAGTACTCCATTGAGGGGCTCCCAAGATAAGCCAGCAGAAGAAAGACATGGACCTGTTGCAGTGAGTCCAGAGGAGGCCAAAGATACTCTGAGGGCTGGAGCAGCTCTCCTATGGCGACAGGCTGAGAGAGCTGGGCTTGTTCAGCCTGGAGAAGATGAGGCTGCTTGGAAACCTTAACACAGCAGCTTCCAGTACGTGAAGAGGCCAAAAAGAAATCTGGAGAGGGGCTTTTTACAAGGACACACAAGGACAGGAGAAGGGGGAATGGCTTTAAACTGACAGAGGGCAGATTTAGATGAGAGCTGAGGCAAAAGCTCTTCCCTGTAAGAGTGGTGAGGCCCTGGCACAGGTTGCCCAGAGAAGCTGTGGCTCCCCCATCCCTGGCAGTGTTCAAGGCCAGGCTGGACAGGGCTTGGAACAACTTGGTCTAGCAGAAGGTGTCCATGCCTGTGGCAGGGGGTTGAAACTGGCTGAGCTTTAAGGTCCCCTCCAACTCAAACCATTCTGTGATTCTCTGCATTTTGTAGTACAAAAGCTCACACTGCCCATGCCAACAGTGTTACTCGAGCACATTCTCCACCTCAACAAAATCTCAGAGTTTGCATTTGAAAGTCTGCATGCCTGCTAAATTCTTATATCCAATCATATCAAAAGATCATCTTTAAGGACTTCTGTTAAGGCCTGCCATTTCTTCTGCCATTCGATTAGTTGAGTCTTCAAAGGACTCTGAATTCCCGTGTAGTGCAGCCATTCAATGGCAATGGTCCAAGCTCTGAAACTGCGTAATTGATTCAATACACAAAACAACTTGAAAATATTTTAGCTAAAGCCTTTTATTCTATACAACTGTGAAACATCATTTACCCTTCCTGCATTGCAGACTATTCTTGTCAATCTTTCCTGAAACTGTGTTTCAAAATTATTAGGAAAAAAAAAAGAAAAGAAAAATTACAACCTTGGCCGATTTCAACCAAAATCACTGGGAGCAATTCCAATGTGTATAACAAGACAGCAAGACAACCCAAAAAAGAAAACCAAAAATCCCCAAACAGTGCCTATGGGAACAAGCATATGCCCTTGCTATTAATAAATACAAGTCAGCACAATTTATCCATAAAGGTTACAGTTCTGTTTAACCATTTAATTCACAAACATCACTACGAATGTGCAGTTAGAGCACAATTGTGTCAAACTGAGCATACACAGCAGTGGGGATTAAAAACTTAAAGTGACTCTTAAAAGCTGGGGAAAAAGACATGCTAGCTTAGTGGTGAACCATAGCTTTTGTTCAAGCAGTGACTTTGTTTAGGTTAAGAGTGCAGAAGGGAATGATTTGACTATTTTTTTCAAACAAAATACAATGGAAAAATACTTTACTTTTTGTTTGACCAATACAATTCCAGTAATAGAATTTATTGGGACTTTCTTTAGTCCTCAACCTAGATCTTGATAGCAAGATACAGGAAGCGCAAGAGCGTATGTCTCCCAAAGAAACTCTTAATAATATACTGCCCTTTGAAGGCACTTGTGCTTCTGCTCCAGACAAGAGTCATTTTTACACCATTTCTTTATGAGGATTTGCAATTTGCTCTGGCTACAAATGTTTTTCTGGGACAGCCCCACATTTTCTCACGCAACGCTGAAATGCCTTTACCCCCTCCCCCCAATAAGTTAAACTCTATAAAAAGACTACTATGAATCTATGACAGTCACAGATTTATAGAAATAACAGTGAAAAGAAGATCTGCATAAATCTATAACAAAAGAACAACTGCATATAAAACTTCCGAAAAGAAGAATAAGTATTTTTATATCATGAATATGAAATATACTTAGACGCTTCTAAAGTTTAACATTAAACACTGGAAGTTATTTTCAGAATGGTTTGAAGTTTTAACAAAATGTCATGTAAAGTTTTGGAGCACAGATACCAAAAATGAGACTAGCATGTCTTCAGAACACCTAGGACACAGTGCAGGAAGTACTTATATAGATTTTAAAAGGAAATCTTGAAGATGCTGCAAAGCATGTTCACTCTATTTTTATGAACAGCATCATTGGACTGACCCTGCTACAACATGTATCTAGTGTTCTTATTCTGCACATCAACAGCTCTCAAAGCAACAACTCCCTTGCAGTATTAAAACAAGTCTCCTGTTAACCCTTCACTTGTAATTAAATGGGCCAACCCTTTCAAATATGCAATACTTGTTTCTTTTGTTTTTCTTCTCCAAATTTCTTTAAGTGGTAGAAATGTTTGAGTAACCTGTGAGAAATCACTGTAGGAATATTATGACTGGAATGTACTAAAAAGAAAACCAACTCGTGTGCACTTCTGAATTATAGTGTGAACACAGTGACTAACACAGCCAAAATGGTTTCAGATCAAGCATGAGCAGGTGAGGATATTATGTTCTGGAAAAGAAACAAAAGCAAAAAAGAGGAAGCAAAAGTCTGCACTGGATTATGATCCATTCTCTGTACACCTCACACAACATGAACCACTCAGGGATTTCCCATCTCATTGGCTGAGACTAGGACAGACTTTAGTTTAAGTCATACAGATTTTTTTTTTCCTCTATATTACAGATCTATTAGTCACTTCAATTAAATGTATACTTTCCATCCATACTGAGTCATTAGAAGTCTCATCTACCTTAGGGGTTCAGTGGGCTTCTATAGTACTACTCTTGGAACCAGTACAGTATGGTCAGGTACTTAAGTAACCACTTGGGTCCACTTCTCCCCTCACGTTGACTTCTGGCGATAATGAAGCGTCAGATCACCACCACTCTTCCAAATGAAGTGCTTTACAGTTCGAAGGTCCATATTCGGATCCAAAACCTAAATGATAAAAATTCATCTTTTATTCCACAAATCTGCTAGACTGTCAGAAATCCAAAGATAAAACACCCTGGGGCTGGGGCAAAACAATCCCTTGGGTGGACTGTCATCTAAGATGGGGCTCAGGTTTTTCAACTAGCAAGTAAACCTGATGCTGATTACTGAAAGATTTTAGCAATGTAACATATAATTGCTTATTACCACCACCTTCTGAATATTTAATCTTCATGCAATTATTACGCTTACTAGACAACTCATTTTGGAAATATTTTAAACTCTGCTATAAATGTAGAATTCAAAACATTCAAAAAATGCTAGAAATGGAACTCTATGGAATTGTACTAAGTCCATTTGTATGGACATATGTATGAGCAAGTAATCCTGTAAAGGTTACCAGTGAGACCAAATAAAACAGTGATACCATGTAAATTCTTCAGTCCAGCTATCTGCACCCATCTGAACTTGTGTCAGCAGTAAATTAACATGATGTCAAGAAATCTATTTAGTTTTAAAAGTAACAGATAATCTAAAGCATATTTCAAGCTCTGTATTCAGATGTTCACAACCAATTAATTGCTAGACACTGGGTTTTGGCTAAACCACCCAAGGAACTTACCTGGTCCTGGCACAGAAGCTCAATCTTCTCCTCTGCTAGCACAGCAATGTCCTCCTCTTTTTCTTGTTCTCCTGCTTTTTCATTATTGGAAGAGCTAGTTGTCTGAGACTCATTATCCAAGTTTATAATCTTCTCATACACATGTTCCATCACCTTTCTCACCTGAAGCATATCACTTGCTGACAGTCGGTCTCTATACAAGGTAAATAAAAGTTTGGCAGGAAAAAATTTAAGAGACTGTATTTCTGATCTTCAAAATACCTTAACCCATCGCAAACTATACAAGTAGACAAATAAGCTGTTTAGATTAGAAGTTTACTATTAAATTATCAGGATCATGGAGAACACCATAACAGCTTTTGATCCTAAGAGTCACACAGCAGAAGAGACTCAGAAAAGTGAGACCATGCTGCATTCAGTTCTGGGGCCCCAACAGCAGGAGGACATCGACCTGCTTGCAGTGAGTCCAGAGAAGGCTGTGAACATGCTCTAAGGGCTGGAGCACCTCTGCTATGGAGACAGGCTGAGAGAGCTGGGCTTGTTCAGCCTGGAGAAGAGAAGGCTCCAGGGGGACCTCAGAGCAGTTTCCAGTGCCCAAAGGAGCCTATAAGAGAAGTTCTGGAGAGGGGCTTCTAACAAGGGCATGTAGGGATAACACTGGGGGGAATGGCTTGAAACTGGAACAGTCTAAATTTAAGTCTGATATAAGGAAGTTCTTCCCCATGAGGGCAATGAGGCCCTGGCACAGCTTGCCCAGCAAAGCTGTGGCTGCCACATCCCTGGAAGTGTTCAAAGCCAGGCTAGATAGGGCTTTGAGCAATCTGGTCTAGTGGAAGGTATCCCTGCCGCCCATGGCAGAGTGTTGGAACTCTGATCTTTAAGGTCCCTTCCAACCCAAACCAGTCTGTGATTCTATGAAGATACTCAAAAGACCAAATTAAAATCAGAGCTTGGGTGAAAAGTACTCCACACAACCCTTATTCAACAGGAAGGGGATTAGTAAGAGAAGGGCAAGGATATGGAATAAGACTACACTGTTCCCCCTACTACATTAATAGAATGGCATTCTGAAGTAATTAGCAGCAGCAGTTTTTCCACAATGTACACAAAAACCCAATGAAGCTCCTCTTTCACAAACGTCTCTGATGTGAAGAATTTAATAAGACTTAAAGAGGAACTAGGCATTTGTGCAAAATACCCAAAATTGTTGTGTGTAAGTGGTGGTAGGCAAACTGCCTGTGACATTGACTTCATAGCTGAGCATCTGCATTGACTTCCAACCTACAGAGCTCCCAGTTACAATTAATGTGACAGGCCGACAGTCTCGCGTTCCTTACTAGCAGATTTTGTACTTTTTCCTTTTAAAAAGCTATTATTTATCACTGTTAGCAATAGGAAACATAAAACTGTCATTCTGATCAATGTAATAATCTGTAAATTCATTTGTTTTCTGATTACATACCAAAAAAGACAGAAAGTCTAATTTCAGGATTTAGTTCTTAAAACATTCCTTAGCATAACTTAAGCAACTGCTCATGGAACCTAAAAGAAACCTCCAGTTCTTTCAAATATTCTGATATAATTCAAAGCTTTGGAGTGATGCTGCTTAAATAACTAGAAACTTCTACACATTCATCAAAGCACAATAGGATTCTCTGGCAAACCAGCTTTTTGTTGGTTTCTTTTTTTTGAGCTTGCAATTCTCTTTCTGCAGTTTTGAGAGTCAAATATGCATTACTTACTTTTTCAGAGTTTTTGCCCCTGATGATGAATGAGGTTGGAGGTAGAAGGGAATCTTATTGAATTTGGGCATATTTTTCTAGAAGGAAACAAATTTGAGAAGTGTTAATTTAGGATGAACTGTTACCAGCTCCTGTTTCTACCAGCTGGTATGTGAAGTATATTCAGCTCCTAATTATCAAAACCCAAGAGAGATTCTTAATCAACATAAAACCACCACAGCCAACTGCCAAATTACTCATACTCCTGAGATGCTTCAATTTAGATGATGCGCGTATCATCTAGCTTTTGAATATAAATTATCATCTATTTCAAAGGAAATTAGATGGTATCAAAAGACTGCAGCTATATGAAGAGTATTCTCTGTTCCAGGGCTCCACACTTGAAAAGGATACCAATTATACACAGTGCTTTGAATTCCAAGATTTTCTCTCAAAAGAAAGCAAGCAAAAATACCGTAACTGGACACATCAAAAGCAATGCATCTCAAAGAGTCTCGAATAAAGACCCTGAGACCACTTATTTTAAATACAGAGCAAAAC
The DNA here is from genome assembly GCF_034315485.1 of Pezoporus occidentalis. Lineage (NCBI taxonomy): Eukaryota > Metazoa > Chordata > Aves > Psittaciformes > Psittacidae > Pezoporus > Pezoporus occidentalis. The sequence continues at coordinate 1,993,587 of NW_026914180.1, forward strand.
ATAAAATGACATTTCAGATCCTGTACAATTAAAAAAAAGTTGTTCACCTCAAAAAAAACCCAAAACCCAACACAAGTAACCCAATAAAAAAAGCAAAATCCACATAAGATACTTACATCTACAGTGATGTCAATTACCCATTGTGGCACAGTTTCATTAAGAAGCATAGATTCAGTTTCACCCCCTGAATCCCGACATAATAACCTAAACCACAGAGAAATAACCTTTGTGAATGAAAACAATTATTGTAATGTGCATTAAAAAGCTTTCAGGAGAGGATCTGCCCTTTTAATGGGCAGGGAGTGTGAACTTGGTTAGCTACCCCTTCACATCATCCACTTTATTGAGGAAGTGATCACGTATTGTCTGTAAAGACCAGAAAAAGTAGCTGCAGGAAAAAGACAGATCCATGCAGCAGAAACATGGAGAAGCATTTCAGAAGACTATAAGCTATTGCACAGAGGAATTTAAAAAGTAAAACGCTACTTTGCTCATAGATTGTATGTTTGTGTGTTGAAGTCAAAAACTGAGAAAGGCACATGACATAAAGCAGTTCTTTTCTGTTTGGGAAAAATGAGCTTTGCATGTAAAGTGTCTGCTAAGCCCTCACCAAATGAAAAGAATAAAATCAATTTTAACAAATGCACACATGCAGTTGGGAAAAAAAGCCATGTATTAATTGTATAAAGCCCAATTAGGTATTTTGTCAGAGCTCTGCAAGCCACCTTTTAGACCCAATAAACATGGCTTTTCCTCCAATAGTGTCTTTTCAGTGTTCTCTTGAGAGCCAAACATAGAAGACTTAAGATCCACTGATACAGAATGGATGCAAATATTAAGCCCCAGCTATGACGTAAATATGTTGATACTGCAGAAGAAAACACCAGTTCTCAAAGCTGCAAAATGTTACCCTGCTTTACAGACCAGTGCATGGACTGAAAGTTACAGAGTTTTCAGGCCTATTCAGCCAGAGAAACAACCCCTACCCCTCAAATTTAAAATCCACTATATCAGTAAATACAAAATGCTTCACGCTATATGAAAGCTTGGCATGTGTTCTACAGCATTATTAAACTGTCTCAGATGCATCATATACCACAGTTAGGCTTTACAACATAGAATGAAAAGACAGATCCTGAGCTCTTACCTGCCAGAGCTTAGGACCTTCTAGTGGGTCAAGGGCTTTGGGTAACGGAAACCAACTCTCTAGTAAGCAGGACTCTACTGCTTGAGTCATTAATGCTCAAAGACCAGTACAACAGGCCCATAAGAGAAATTTTACAAGAATCAAAAGTAGCACAATTTCATTCTAGAACAAAGTTCAGTTAGTCAGTTTGCAAGAAGAAGGCACTCAAAAAGAGCTCAACGCTTTGGCATACAATTAAGAACAATATACAGCTCTTACCATTGTAAAACCCCACACCTTGCTGATGCTCAAACTCACTTGTTCAGTTGGATGATGCAAAATTACCATTTACAGCTGCTTATTTTGCCTGTCAAGGGCATATCTTGAATGTATAGTACGGAACAGATGCAAGTATTCCATTTTTATAATGTTTCTGCTTTCACAAAGGAAGTTTTATGTAGCCACTGAATTTACATTCTTGAGCTTTTTTACCTGAACAAGGTGCGTCCTCCAGCCTCACCAAAAATAACTGGGGTATGTGGCGGCACTTGAAAGTATCCATTTCCTTTCTGGACTCTGTTCTCCTGCTCACCATTCACTGTTGGAAAAAAAAAAATCAATGAGACTGCACTAGGCCTTTAAATTGGGTATACATAGACCAAAGAGTGTTTTCTCCACCTACAGCTAACATATTTCATAAATTAACAAAACCATAAGCTTCATAAAATCCAAGAAAATCTCCATTTCCAATGCACAGCAAGTATATGTAAAAGGAACAGTAGAGAGTACCTTAGTTCAGTACCAGTTTGTGAAGGCATATTTCAAAAGACTTTGAGAAAAGGGAAATTGAGCTCACGAGCCAAAACCTGATTGCTAGTTTTCTCCAGTTCCTTAACAGGATACTGAGGATTTGTCAAACTGAACAGTATTAATACTAGAAATCAACTAAAGAGATTCCATTGAGACAAGACTACTTTCCCCCTCCACACTGACAGTACAAAACTCGGAAGGATGTTAGCTTTGCTCTTCTACCTGGGTTTGCCAGATGTCAATAGCGTACTAGTAAAACTCAGACTCGTGTTTCCTTCAAGTCATTGCATTTTAAATTCAATGTATTTTTAGCTAGTTATAGCAGCGTGGTCTTCAAACACTGAAGAACCTCATTTGACATCAGATGGATAGGATAAGATTGAAGAAAAGTCAGCATTATTTATGCACCTCTTGAACCACTGTTCAGAGAGCAGCTGTTCAGAGCAGGATAAATACTGCATATATATATACATATGTACACAAGGGTATGTAAGTATATATGTGTATATTTAAGTTCTTGTCTTTACACAAATTTCAGCGTCCAACAGTGTTATCTTCTTAAGTCACTGTTCAGCATCAGTTTAATTGTTCCTTTTGAAAGGGAAAATGAAGACTGATTCTGTAGTGAATATTCTAAACATTCCACTACTCCACAGCTATTCACAGAAATAAGTCGTGTAGCATCAGTGTTCCAACAATGCAAAATCCTGTGAGTTATACTTCTCATATATTGTCTGGCTCTCAAGATGTAGAGTGCCAATACACAGAATTGTAAGAATCAGCAACTTTGTCCAGAAGAGCCTGCCAAGTGCTGTAACGCACCACAGAGTTCATTTTGGAAACTAACTCTGGGCACAATCTTTGCCACAAAAAGGCAAGATATTGCTGAACTTACAGTTTTCTAATCGCCTTATCTGTAGAAAGTCATTTTTTAATCACCAAAACCAAGACTTTTTAGTCAAAACTGATCTTGGTTTAAATAATTTCAAATTTAAGAATTAGACAGTCTCCATTATTCTGCCCAACTCTGCCACTATCTTGTATCTTACAGAGCTATGCTTTTTATTTCATACAGGATTAGATTCAGCATTATTACACCAGTCAAAGGTGGTATTGTATAGACCTTCTCTATGTACTATCCTATTACCCACTGAATATATTTTCTACAATAAATTTTCCTTTTATTTTATATTGCTCATAATGCCTAGAAGCAAAGTGGAATTATGTCAAACAGTGGCTAACATTTACTAACTGAATAACAACTCTTTGCTGTCATTATCTAGGCTGTCTCTTTCCCAAGTCAAGCCTTAGTTTTGCCAGTAATTGTTTTTCATCAAGACATTATGTTTCTGTAACTTCAGAATCATCTGTTCGCCTAGTTTTCAATGTACTAGAGTTCTACGATTTTTGCTGATACTTTCAGAAGAAGAAAACTACTTAGCAAATTTTGGTGAAAAACTAAATTAAAAGAACTTAGAAAACATTAGTCTGTAATGCAGAGACAAGAAATATAAACCGAACATATAAACAAATCCTAAAAAAGGAAAATATTAAAATACCAACCATGATTTATTTCATTTTCTTCTTCATCCATTGGATTGATATGTGTCCTAGGCCAATATTCCAGAAGTGCTTGTAGCAGAAGCCCTCCAAGGTTTACTGTCAAGACATAGTGAGGTACAACTTCCAGTTATGTAAAAACCGATGGCATAATATTCTACATCTGATCCACAGATTAAAACTTTCCCAAAAGTCTGAGCGGCTCTGTTCCCAAAACAAACTATTTATGGGCACAGAAAATCTCAAAGCCATATGTTATAATCTTTCAGAAAAAGCTGATTTTAGAATCACTACTGTTGGATCACTTACTTGCTATAATATTCTCTAGATTAGGCAATAGTTCCAAGTTGAGGAATATCACTTTTTTGCTTCCAGAAGGTTTAAAACTAAGTTAAATAGAAAACCTGAACTTGACTGAAAATTTTCCAAAAAAAGCAAACATTCTCACTGGAGAATTCCTCTGCAGAATGCAGCTACTGGCATATGCGGCACTGGAATACATAAGCATAAATGGTGGATTTTATTCTGCTTTGTCTCAAAACACTAATATTAGTTAAAACTTACATTTTGGATCAGAACCATCTGGACTGCTAAATCCAGCATCTTTTGCTGAAACCCAGGCTGCAAAGCAGTCACTTTCATCCAAAGTAATTGTCAACATCTGTTGGGAAAAGACCACCAGGAAGAGGAATGCAATAGCTGTTTTGTATTAAATAAGCCTATAAATTTATTTTGTTCATTACTGAGCTGGGAATAAAAACCAAAGAATTTCTATGTGCATGACAGCACACTTTGTTTACCAAGCTGTATTAATTCATAATTGGTATTGGTGGATTTAAACTGACCACACCATGAGGAAAACAAAAATTTAAAAAAATCTGTTATTCAGTTTATTAAAAACTAAAGTAAAATTTGCTGGTTTGCTTCAAAGGAAATATAAATAATCAGATAAATGATGATTGTTCCTCAAAACTCGTAACACACTAAAACATTTGTGAACAAACAGTATTATGAGAATATATGAAATATGACATTAGAACTACAGATTTCAGAGTTGTATCTCACCCCAGTTTTCAAGTCTACTGAGAACCAGTTTGGCACATACACCATTTTAAATCTCTTCTTAATTTCTTCTTCAAAATCTACTTTCCCAAGGTCTTCAACTTTACATGCCTGTACAGCAAAAGAAATGTACAAGTTTTAAAATTCTGAGTATCACAACATTCTGAGTCACAACACCACCTCAGATCTTGTACTTGACTTCCATATGCAGTTCTGATTTCTCCACAGGTACTGTAGTCCAGCAATGCATGAGTGAAAGGTTCAAACTTTTCTCACAAAAAATTGCACAGTAGTTTATGCAGTAATTTCTACTGTTTTATCCTTTCTTTCTGAGGCAGTGGAGAGGTATTACATTAACAAATAACATTTTCCCTATCACTGAGTAGCTGTCTTCTAGCATTCCCTGTCATTCTTCTCCTCATTAGTATCAATATTTCAGTACAACCCAGTATTTGTTGCAAATCTCACAACAAATTCAGCTCAACTACTGCAATGGGACCAGCAGTGGGTAAATCTGTGTGCAGATTCTTTTTGCCTGTTTTAGTTTATTTGTCTGTTTTATTTTGTACTTCTATTTTTAAAGTTTCTCAAGTAAGCTTGTTAATATCCAAACTCTCATAATCCACTTGCAAACTTATCCTGAAAACTGGAACACTTACAGCAAACTCTAAAGATAGTAACCCTGCAAGACTTATTTCCTCAAAATCCAGGAAAAGTTACAGGAAGGAAAGACTGAAGGGTGTAGCTACATGTAAGAAAGGCTTCCAGCATCGTCAGTAAAGAGACTCAGCTTTAGAGTGCAGTGATCCTACATGTAAGATAACACTTTGATCTGTCAAGTAACCTCATCTATAAAGTGAGTATGTATTTAAGCATGCCTAAGAGATGCCTCTGAAAGCCGTACTAACAAAAAAGAACTGAATGAAGGTACCAATTAACATTACCATTTGACTTTGCTCCTGATATTTAACACTGTACTTAAATATATAACTGTAATATAACTCTAATTCGAAAGAAAAGCTATTCACTTTTCCACAAAAGTAATCTAGATAACTTCTAGTACAAATCTATGTTCTCCAACTTAATTTCCTTCTTTCCCACTTTATTCAGCAACTTGATACAAGTTGGCTGAGTGTGCTTTACTTCATAACTGAATCTTGGCTGGAGAACTGCATAGTTAGACGCAAAGATATTTAGAATTTCAAACAGGATTTTTCAAGAGAAGAAATTGCTGACCATCTCACTGATCTGGGATCCCAGTACTGTCTCTCTGCATGCTTTTCCCGCTCCTCTGATCAATCACTGTGTAAAGCAAGATACCAAAATGCCATGCCAAGTCTCTCCCTTCTTACCAGGCAGGAGCCATGCTTCCTGCCTACCTTCCTTCCAGTCAGTCCTGCATTCCTGCCTGCTATCTTGCCAACTAACAAGGAACATGCGAAGTTCACACTCCCAGAATAATACACAGACTAATCCAAGCACACTCACTTGGGATGTATGGGTTTGTAGGAGGACCTGAAGCACACATTTCCCTTTTGCAGGCTAAGCTTTCTTTCTGCACTGGGTAGACATGCTCACAAGCCTCTATGAGCCCTCTTCGAAACGCAACCTGATCAAACCAAACACCACTGTTTTCAGGGATAGAATTCAAGGTGAATTTCAGGTGAAGGAAGACATCAGTACTTTACTGAATGTCAGCTTCACATCAAGCAAAGATGCAGAAAAGCTCAGAAATGCCCCATCTCCTTTTAAAAAGCAATTTTTGCATTGCTGTGTCTAGCAATAGAAAGATTGCTTCCTTTCTACCAAAGGAATCTTTCTCACACACACAAAAATATATAATAGAGGCACAAAATAATTAATCATCCAACAGTAGACGATCTAAAATTATATACTTACCTTCAAGACATCCCAGTATGCCACATTATTATTCGTGTCTTTGGTTAATATGTGTCTCTTGTCATTAAGAATGTGGCACTGAATAATACTAGCACCCCCTAGCAAGCAAACAAGAATTAAGGTCACTACAGTGATTTTATTTTTTTAGAATATTACATTAAATTAAGGTGTATAACACAATATGTGTGACTGTTCTTTGGTCTCACTATTTTATGTAAGATCTGGGTATCACCAAGGTTTAAGCACTATTTTAACTGTAACTAGCACTAGATCAATGATAACTACATTGGCTTTATTTTGGCTGAAATCATAGTATCAAGTACCTAAAAACTTCACCCCATCTTAAAGATCCACCAGTTCTGCTAATGATAACAGATTTTATAAGGTACTCTGGAAAACAGCTGTTTACCTTTTATAACTTGGTCAGGCTGTGTACACAGGGGCGGTATGGGATTGGTACAATCATTATCATAATCTCCGGATGCTCTAAAATTATGAATTCCCTTCAAAGTCTAAAGAAACAAAATAGATACATACATAATAATCTATAGACTTTGCTTTTATCTGTGAGTGACAACTGCCAGTTCACATTGCCATTTAGATGTTAACTGTCCAGTTCTAAGCAAGATAGTTTAGTTCTAAAAGCAGCACAAAGAGATAGCAAAGGAAGTAATTACAAGCGTAATGTCTTTTGATCAATTTCAATAGTCACAGTTCCTGATTTTTTAAAAGAAAGCTTAAAGACCACAGCAAGTCACAGTGAAATTGCAAGCAACAGTTCCCAAAAACAAGACTGCAAATCCCATGACTACTTAATTGAATTCATAGGGTTTAAACTGTACCACTTACCCATTTATTCACAGAGGATTTAGTTGTTGCAACCCAAAGTGCTGGAGGAGGATCAGCTGATCTATCAAGCTCCATCTAAATAATGAAACCACAGATACTTTCAGACATGTTTAATTTTCCTTTGTTCAATTAATATTTGTTCTGCGTACACCTGCTCCCATACTCCAATGTATCTGAGAAACAACACTAGTTTCAGTTTACTAAAGAAATACAAACTTGTTTTAGAAAGACAAATAACTAAGCTGCAATTTTTGAAATTCCAGGGAAACTGTTTCCAATATTCAACAAATAAATTCTGGACAAGAACAACAGTAGATGCAATGTGTCTAAACACCCCGTATCTAAAGTTGCTTCTACCATGATGCAATCTCGTCTAATGGACAGTTTGGTAAATACAATATTTTCTGAATTACTTTGCTTTCAAATACTTCACATGGTTAAAACCAGAACGTGCTAAGTTCTGTACCAATTAGAAACCAGACCTTTATACACTTGGCTCTGCTGTTACATTTCTTCAGTAATAACCAAATCAATGTAGCTGGTATATTACAGTCCCCCTTTGTTCTTTGTACAGCTGACCATAGGTTTAATTTTCCATTTTGAACTGCAATTTCTCAGATTCTGACTTTAACTACAGTAATATATCCAGGATTTTATTTGAACATACTAAGCCAAATTTTACTCGTAAGGAAAGACAGATTGCTTATATACTGCTATCTGTTTCAATCGCACATTCCCTATACACCTACATGTTTCAAGGTCCTGTCATCTACTTAACAGACAGCAAAATAAGGAAAAATTCAAAAAGAATTCTCTTCAGAAGACTCATACTTCCGCATAGAGTTTTCTCCAGTTAAGAAAACTGCATGTTTAGGTGTTCAAAAAACCCACAATAAATTTTACCACTGGTTCCTATGAGTATGTAACATATTCTAACACAGTCCTGTGCATACACATTACTGCTAAGAAACATCCATTTTTGTCTAAAGCCTTGGCATTGCCAGCTTAATTTCTTAAAACTGTACTAGTCTGCTAAAAACAACTTTTCATGTCTATAGCATATTCAATTTCAGTAATATCTGAATTTGCATATTTTAAGTAGCTGCTAAGCATTTATTTTCTTCAGACAATTAGGCTTCAGGTGTAATTTAGGAGACAAAGCCAATACACTGAAGCTGTGGTGCACTTGTTACCCAATATACATTCTATCAGTTTATACCTCAAGCCGTTATTAAACAACATGCAATACAATTACACTTTAATACTGTGAGCATGATTAAACCCTGGAACAAGTTGCCCAGAGAGGCTGCAAAGTGTCCATCCTTGGAGATATTCAAAAGCTGTCTGGACATGGTACCGGGCAATTGGCTCTAGGTGGCCCTGCCTGAGCAAGGGGGGGTTGAACCACATGACCTCCAGAGGTAATTTCCAACCCCAACCATCCTGTGATTCTCTGAAGTAAACTCAATTACCTTAAGAACTGGTGCCTTTTCTTCACAGATAAGGACACGGATATCAGGGTTTCGTAAATCTGTACAATAAATCTTCCTGTCTCTTCCTCCTGAATAAACATGAGTGAAGGCTTCATTGACCTGCAGAGCCCAGACACCTTCATCATGGACTCGATATGTGGCTATACATCTCTGCTGCCCAAGGGACCAGAGGCGGATAGTCCCATCAGAGCTGCCTGAAAGACACTGAGCAACAACCACCATACTTAGATCAAGTGGGTATTTAAATCTTCTGAAATAATTTTGTTCACAAACAGCTTTCATAATTCTTATGTTTTTTTTCCATTAAGACGGTGCTAAATAAAGCCTGGCAGTTAATAACTCTAGTCACCCCTTCCATTGCTAGATGGACCCTGTAATACATTAGAGCTTTCACCCACCAGCCTCCCTCCCTTAATCATTACAATATTCTGTAAATAATCTGTAAAATACAAAATGTAACTTAATAAGTAATCTATGGTATAAAACAATTATATCAAAAAAGACTAATGACATTTCTGTATTCTGTAAAATGCCTTTGTCTCAAGTTAAAGCACATACCTGTGTGCCATCTCTGTTCAACAACAACGCTTTTACGTTGTCTGTGTGCCCTTTGAGTTTCATTAGTTTTGCACAAGTTCTCGGGTCCCACACCCTTAGAACCTACATAAACAGACATTGGATAACTGGCATTAACATCCTTCTTCCCACCAGTGCACTTTCTCTACAGAAAATTAAGCCTTTCTGAATAAACTGACACTTATCCTGAACAGAAAGACATCCATCACAGAAAACATACTTCATTAAAACAAGAGGTACATAACTACATTTTATGAACCTCTAATAATCAGATGTGATTTTCTTTGCTTGATTTTATTTTCTTTTGTTATGGCTTTTTTTATCTTCCTAAGAAATTAAAGAATGAAAGTGACTGGAAACAGGATTATCTCAAGGTTAGATTAGGTAAAAAATTAGATTGCCAGGAACTTCAGGGCATTTCACCTTCCTTTACAACAAACAGCATGGTTTGTCTCTTAGGGACACTTGAACTTCATCATCACATTTCATTTCCCAGTTCCTGCAGGGATCTTACAAATTGCTGGCACCACTTTCTTCTTACCTGTGGCAGCTGCTTCAGTTTTTATAATCATCTCAGTAATGTGCCAGCCCAGTCAGATCTCTTGTGGTGAAATGGTAGAAAGGAGGTTACACAAGATGATCTAATTGTCTCTTCTGTGTATTAAAGCTAGATGGATATATATACGTCTTCAAACTGAGGTAGGTAGTTGTATCCTACACTTACACTCCCACTTAAAAAAAAGTGTCTATCCTCACTATTAAAACCACAACAGCTGCTACAGACATGACATTGAAAAAATGAATAAAATTGCCTCTTTGTACTAAACTTTGAACTGAAATAGAATTAGCCTTACCAGACTTTCGCTTACCTTTTCAGTGGACCCTGATACAATAACTGTTCCCATTTGATTCATTGCAAGGCTGTAGATTGAGTCTTTGTTCCCGCTCAGGGAAGAAGCTATTTCAAAATAAAATTTACATTTTCAATCTTAATGCTGTCATATGAAAAACATACTTCTTCACTTAAAACACAGCATTTTAGGGTATTTTAATGCCCTTTGATCCATGGAAATAGTGTCACTATACCTCATATATACAGCTACTTTAAGAAAGACTGTACACAGCATACTGCTAGGAAAACCCCATCCCAATTCTTAATCTACTGCTACATAAAAACAAAGGAACCCCTCAGACTTATGGTAATTACAGTCGTTGTAACCTTTTGGCACCACAATACAGTGCCAGGACCATCAAGGTACTGCTGCTCTTCTCAACTACTTTATTAGAGAATTATACTTCTATGTGATCTTATATTACATCTCATTTGGATGCAAGTGCAGAGGTATTTTTTTTCCAAGCCAAGCAGCAGTATGATTCTACATTAGATATTAAATGCTTTTCTCTTAGTTCAGCAGAGACGCATTACCGAAATTACACTGCAGTACTGAAATGTGTTACTTGAGCACGGATGCTACCTCTGCATTTGTGAAAACCATATGGCAACTCCTTAGCATCACAACCACCACCAGAGCTGAGGAATTCTGGGCCATGTAGCCTAATCTACTTTTGGACAGCGTAATGCACCAATCCCTCAACTGGGAAAAGCACAAACGCAGCAATGAAAATCATGTATTCAGAAAGCACCATCTCAATAAGCCTCAAACCCATACAATTGGTATGCCAAAAAAGCTGTGAATAGCAACAAACTGTATTGCCAGCAAAAATGTGAACCTTTATATAATCATTTATGTATATTATAGAAGTAAGTTTCTAACAACAGCATTTGTGACTTAATATCATAAACATTTTGTCAGAGTGGAAGAATTATGCACCTTTACTTCAGGGTCCTCTTAACCACTAGCTACAGCTATCCAAATGTAATCTATTATTCGTAGCCAAAATAAAGTGATAGTATTTCACTGTCCCCAGAGGACAGTTGAAGGCATAAAGCAGAACTGAAAACTCTTGAAGGTTAGCCCAGTGTTCAACAATGATAATAATTTATGAAAAGAATGTACAGTTATTATAAACTGAACATCAGAAATGGAAGAGAGAATTTTAAGTCTACAGATGCACAATTTATGCCAGAACAAAAGCAAAGCTTGACTCCACCCTTTCCTGGAAGGGACTACCTCTCAAAAGCAAAATACTGAAAAAAATGCAAAAAAATTATTATGGCTATGCTGACTGAGAGGCTCTTTAAAAATAGGCTCCTTTTTAATGCTGGCTTGCGTACATTACTTCCCTGTAATCAGACAGGAAATTAATGCACAAAACAATCTTCATTTGCACTCTGAAAAAAATCAATATTTGAAAGGACTGAGGAAAACCAGCTTCTTTAAGGACATAGAACATGTTCTTCTCAACAGAAATATTGTTAGTTGGGAGCACTAGAAAGAAAGAAAAACAACTCCCCTGCTTTCCTTTCCTCCCCCTTATGAAGATTACTGTTTTAATTCAAGAAATGAAAATTTATTTCTATCATCTTAGAGGTAATGTCTCCATTTCCATTTGATCTTGGGCTCAAAACAAGCAACAGTTCCTCAGCACTCACCATCTCCCATTTATGATTCACTTGAATCATTTAGGTTCTGTATCACTGTTGCGGTGTTCATGAAATCTCCCTCCCCCCTTCCCTATAACTGAGGTTTCCTGTGAGCCAACAAATGCATTCTTCCTTCAAAAACTCCCTGTTCAACCAGAAATTAGCATAACTTGCACTTAGCTAAATTTGGTGATAATTCTACTTTCTGTGAAAGAAAGCTTCTGGGAAAGATAAGGTAAATCTAATCCAGTTATGTCAACCATGTGCTATCCCAGTACAATCCTGCAGTGCAACACAGCTTGCTAGAATCCATCTCTCTTCTGAAGCCTACCCAGACATGCCAGCATTAAAAATTAAAATCGTCCTGTAGAGAGAACAAAAGCAAACCTGACAGTTCAACCTATCAGATGCACCTTTGGTTTTAGAACCTACCAAATCCATAAAATTAATACACCTTTCAGAATTAGCCAAAACTTCAATTCAAAAAAACCACATCAAAACAACTATATGCCTGCTTCTTATTTACACAATCGCATATTCCTGAAATTTCTTAGAAGTGTATCTGCCAATCCCAAATTTTAGATTTGCAGATTTTTCCTCAGACACTCCTAACCTAGGAAGCAAGTAGTCTTGTTAAGAAAGTTCAAGTGGCAGTGTAAGATAGCATGTTCTTTCCTAATGCATACATCTGAGCCTCTGCTACTCTTTAAGCATGCATCCAACACTAAGTATAAAACGAAAGAGATCAGTCACTTTGAACTCATTTTCCAACCTATTTACAAGCAATGAACACACCGTAGGCAAACTGTTTCTCAAGCTAAAGCTCTCTTAAGTGTTAGAGAATACCAGCACATTACATTTCAGGAGAATATGTTTAGAGACCTGCTCTCTGTCCTACATGGTACATCTGTCGGCTGCTCTAGATTTTCAGCTACTATGGAATACAACAGATGGACTGATTATATGCTAAAATGACCTTAAAATTTTTTGCACATTTTTTGTGTACACACAGGTATCTATGGTTTTAAACTGATCCCTCAGATTATACTGCTCAGTAAAATGCATTGCTTGCCTCCCCTCCCTAGATACCTACTTGTTACGGTGTTATTTGAGGCAGTCAGTGCTGTTAGAGTATTTACATCCCAGAGGAAAATCTGTCTGTCCAGCCCAGCAGATGCTACCAGTTCTTTGTCTTTTGCATATGCTAAGGCTTTCACATAATCCTACAATAAAGTAAATATGACAATATGAATCAACAACATTATCCATTTAAAGTCTCTATCTTAATATTTAAAAGACTGCCAGTGATAACACACAGTATTTAAAGATGTTTTTCACCTTATGCGTCCTTAGTGTTGACATGCAAAATCCCTTATGTGCATTCCAGACTTTAACAGTAGTATCTGAAGAAGCAGATATCACTAAATTGGAAAGAATAAAGAGTAAACTTTAATGGCTTATATATTAGAGCATATTTGTACTACTCCAACATGCTTTTCAAAAAGATTAAAAGAATCACTTCTATACACATAATTCTTCATTAAAAACGCCTGCTTACACTATTTATCAAATTTACAATATACATCACAAATTGATTATACTAAAAGAAGATGGAAAACCATTAAATCAGCAAATAATATATTGTTATACACAATTTATGAATACTGTAGTTTTCAAACATTTAAGTACTTACATGTTTTACCATTGCAGCAGAGCACAATATCATTTACCCAATCTGTGTGATGTTCCATAGATGCTATATATGGGTCTTGCTGCAAATTAAGAAAAAGTAGTTTATAAAATCTCATTGCAACTGGAAAAGATTGTGACTATGAGACCCTACTGTGGTACTTTCTTCAACCTTCAAATGGGTCAGAAGTTGCCTATGCAGAGTTGCTTGAAGTCACTATTCCAGAATTCTTTTGTGAAAGAACTACGTAACTGTGTAAGATATCACAGTATGAGCAATAGCAAAATGATTTTCCTATTACACTAATTGGCAGCTGTTAAAGAAACATTACCAGATGTATACCTATAGGCAACTGACTAGCATGATAATTGGAAAAAAGTAGATTTAAACATAGGAATCCTCCCATGACTTACCTTGTGCTGATTGACACTCCATATCCTTATAATAGAGTCTCGTCCTGCTGTGAAGAGCCTATTTAAGGCTGGATCCAGCTGAAGTGCATTTACCCCATTTCGGTTATACTTCTCCACTTCATCTCTAATCACATAGGACACCTAAAATACATTTACACAAATTCAATTATGGTATTAAGATATCAACTTGGCCATAAAAACATTTACTTTAACCTTTGTGAAGTTTTTCAGATAGGAAATATTAAGAACTTTACAAGCATTAAATAAGTCTGTCAGTTTGAGAGTTACCAATACCATCTGAGTCATTTCACCCTCCCAGAAAAAATGGGGAAGAACAATAGGGAAGATATGAGCAGTGCTAGAACTGGAGCCCAAAGGATTATCTAATTGTTACAACTCAAGCTTAGACCCAGAGAATCCTTAGTTGAATTCGCTCCTCTGTGCAGGTTATTTTGGGTGGTCTTAGACAACACGCTGAGTTTGTGTCTCACTTCCTAAGTAGTTTTTGTATTTTCTATATTCTAGGATGACAGTATTTCTCAGACTCACAAGGGAAAAGATATGGTCTCTAAGGATTACAAAGCACTGAAAGACTGCAGATACAAATTCTAGCTATTTCAAGTGTCACTACTATTTTTAAACCAGTTTTTAAAAACTACCTGTTTTCTAATATAAGCAGCACAAGTATTTACTGCTCTTTCAGTAAATGATTCCTTTGGTTTCTTTCATTCTGTATTTGACAGTTCTGGGTGTATATGTTATTTCACTGTTTTGTTCAGAAACACCAAAGGGAGATTTAAGGAGATAAAGCCACAGCACTCTCCATTATCACTGTTCAGTAAACACAGTTAAAATGCACTGCAGTTTCTTCAGAGCTACTCCATTCACAGTGTGCTGCATCTCTCCTGATGTTTACACATTACCCTGAGGAAAGCCCTCACATTCAGAGAAAAGGAGGGGAAGCTGACAGCTATGCCTCTTCCCCAGTTCTGTAAAATATAATCAGAACAACGTGGTCAAATTTTACGCTTGGTATAATCCAGTCTGCCCACAGCGGGAATCATTTGGATACATAAGTACCAGTGTTTTGAAAATTCTTTCAAGAAGTAGCATTGGGCTAGAGATCTGAAAGCAATTTTTCACTCCAATAACTGCATTGTATCAATATAAAGAAAATGTTTTCCAAATCAGGTCTCAGTTACACAAAATAAAACCAACAAATTAAACAAAATGTTCAGTGGTCCTTATCACTAAAGAAATGTTTTACAGCATTTCAGATTCTATACCACAAGAACTGATGTGTCCATTTGGTGAATGTGGGCAATACCTCAACTGAATTACCCCACCCCATCCCAACACAATAAGAGAACTGATGCTTCCAGAAAGTACACATCCAGTCCTATTCTCCATTTTAGTAACAACTGCCACAGCTCTATAGAACAACACTGAAGGATGAAAATTAAGAGCCTTCTGAATACATATGTCCTTTACTAAATTTATTATGTTCCACTGCTCTTCATAGAATCATAGAATAGTTAGGGTTGGAAAGGACCTTAAGATGATGTAGTTCCAACCCCCCCTGCCATGGGCAGGGACACCTCACACTAAACCATGTCACCCAAGGCCTCGTCCAACCTGATCTTGAACAATGCCAGGGATGGAGCATTCACAACCTCCCTGGGCAACCTATTCCAGTGCCTCACCACCTCACAGTAAAGAATTTCCTCCTTATATCCAATCTAAACTTCCCCTGTTTAAGCTTTAACCCGTTACCCCTTGTCCTATCATTACAGTCCTAATGAAGAGTCCCTCCCCAGCATCCCTATAGGCCCCCTTCAGATACTGGAAGGCTGCTATGAGGTCTCCATGCAGCCTTCTCTTCTCCAGGCTGAACAGCCCAAACTTTCTCAGCCTATCTTCATACGGGAGGTGCTCCAGTCCCCTTGATCATCCTCGTGGCCCTCCTCTGGACTTGTTCCAACAGTTCCATGTCCTTTTTATGTTGAGGACACCAGAACTGCACACAATACTCCAGGTGAGGTCTCACAAGAGCAGAGTAGAGGGGCAGGATCACCTCCTTCGACCTGCTGGTCACGCACCTTTTGATGCAGCCCAGGATACAACTGGCTTTCTGGGCTGCAGCATTTCTTGCTGATAGTCTTTGCTAGCCGCTCACAGTTCCTGTAGTCACACCTCTTCCTCCCAGTTTCACATTGTGCCCTAATTTCCAGCACTTTGTTACTCTCACCCATTCCAGACTAATCCATAGTATTCCTTCTGTCTACACTCAAGTCTCTGCCTACACACATATTCAGAGACGTTACTAAGAGAAGACACCATCAACCTTGCATAACAGTGATATGTTAAAATATTTCAAATACTTTAATGTGATGCAGCATGTGTATGTGATGCAAAGTGCAAGATATATGTGGAACTCCTCACCTGGGCTTGATCATATCATGTCTACACTGCCAGAAGACCCAAACAGACCACTTGAGTAAAAAATGTTGCAAACAAAGCCAAGGTTTAATACAATACAAAACACAAGGCAAAGGGATGGCCATCAAGTTCACACTGCTTTCAAATCCTCTGAGTAAAGCCAATGAAAATATTCAGCTAAAAATATGAAGTATGAGCAGGTAAGATGCCTTCTAACACAAATAACTCTACGATGCCATGAAATTAAAGAAATTAAAAACCTAAATATCAGGAGATCAAATTTCATTTTAGTTATTAGGGAGAAAAATCTCTTCCTGACATACAGTATCAGACTCAAGCTCAGGAGGCACCCTTCACTTCTTGCTTCTCTAACCTGCTAGCACAATGTTTTTTGACAAATCTTTAATTTTTAGATTTGATTCTCTTCTGTTAGTCATGTCCTGTATTTGTTGTATTTTCAGGTATAATATAGAGTTCTTTATTCTACTCTATCATTGTTCAAGCCCAGCTGGTAACTCAGAACCACACAGCTGCTCACTCACTCCCCCCAGTTTATATACTGGCCATGATGTATTGTGGTATGGAATATGCCTTTGGCTAGTTTGGGTCAGGTGTCCTGTCTCTGCATTGTCACAACTTCCCCTCCTCCCTGGCAGAGCATGAGACTAAGGAAGTCCTTGTTTAAAGTAAACATTACTTAGCAACAACTAAAAACATCGGTGTTATCAGCGTTGATCCCAGGCTCAAAGTCAAAACCATAGCACTGTACCAGCTATTAAGAAGGATAAAAAAAAAAAATAAATGACTGCAGCAGGTGAACCCAGGACACACTCGTAAATAAGACTGTCAAGCTATGTTAGTGACCCAAGCATTTTAAAAAGGAGACTTTTGCCCTTGATAATGCTACTTTTTTTGATTTATGGGAGTTCAAGTAAAGAACAGCCATAAATAACCATTTTAAAAATGCAGAAAAGCAAACAGTTGCTTACTCTAGTAAATAATGTACCTTTCATACATGATCAATACCGTGGAAGTTGAATCATATTTCTATATTAATCTTGACAGAATTAAAGTTTTCATAATTTCTTGAAATGCAATAAATATTTTCTTGCTAAAATAAAGAACTAAATATTTTTATTAACATAGAAATGAGCAGTAAAAAAAGCTCACAGAGATGAGATGTAGTAAAACAATCTTCACTTCTTTCTACAAAGTTATTTGCATACCTGTTAAATTTCTGTATAGAGGAGCTTGAAAATGTGGCTGTCAGCTCAACTAAGCAGTGGTTTTCCATCATTCAATGATGTGACTGGGGAAGATGACAACTGTTTCCCACTACCACCAATACGGAAATACTCAAATGAAGGTCAAATTTAATTTGTTCTTTATTCTGCTTAGGAACTTCCAAACATGAATTTAGTCGAACACCTCTTGGCAAGTACTGTTTATTTCAAGAGAATGAAGACAAAGACAGGAATTATATTGTTTCAGGGTTAATGAGTAGATACAAGAGTGAAAGCTAAATCTCAGCAACTGTGACAGCTATTTTTCAATGATAAAGGTGATTCTAATCCATATGAACCATGTGCTCCTTAAAAGTCATTTTTTTTATTTCTAATAATAAAAGCATAAGGGGAGAATATTAAAATGGAAGAAAATGATTCTGTGGTAAGTCTGCTGGATACCACATCAACATTTCAAGTGAATGCTGCTATTTGGGCAGTTCAGTAAGGACAAGACAAACCACTTTTCATGAAAAGAGTATGAATTAAAAATGATTACTATGGCACAAAAAAGGACTCTCCAACTCTTAGTGGAGGCCTAATGACACTCAAGTAATTGTCAACTCCTCACACTGGAGATACTTAAATTTAATTTCTCATCCAAACAAAAAACTGTTAGAAGGTCCACTCCTAAAAAAAACCCCTAGAACAAGACACATGGAATATGTGGCAGAAATAAAAATAACCTCGCAAAAATTTGCTGTACACCACATGGAACCTTTTAGAAAGACAGGTATAACAGCAGAAGTATCCAGACTTGTATTCAAATACATTAATTATATGGTAACACAGGGGGACAAATTAAGGATTCCAAAACATCTGTTGAAAGGGTGTTGAAATGCCTCTCTTAACATACGGAACTTAAAACAGATCAACAGTAGCAAACAACTTGATCTGAAAAACCCGACATGGTGTAAGAGTGCCAGACAGCAGGCAAGTTCACTAAGATGAACAAAAAAACATTGCTGATAATCCACATGTGGTTCTCTATTATCTTGAAGAAAAAATGGTCAGGAAACGGGGGATTCTGTTTGGTTGGTTTTTTTTTTAATTTGAATAGAAAGATAAGAACTATTAGTAAATATAGTATTTATACAAACAAATACAAAAAAAAAAAAGCATATATTTAAGTATGTGCGTACACACATATACCTAACCAACATAAAAGCAACAGGCTTTTGGCTGAGAAGCAATTGCTGTGATAAAATTCAACTCTGACCTGCAGCATATACATTTTTATCACTCTAGATAAGATACCATAATCTGCCTGGAAAAGACTGTGAAGGTCATCAGGAAGTTACGACTCTTAAGCCGCATTCACTTCAAACAGGGTGCACTGAAAGCACATAACTGCTTTGTTCATTGCATTGATTTATTTAAGTCAGTTGCAAACCACAAAGATAATAATGACTATGATACAGATCACAGTGGTTTTATTGCCACGATGGTCTGGCAGGAACAAGACTTGTGGGATATGAAATATTTTAGTAATGACCAAGGCCTTTTACATTTGTACTGCTGCAGCTTTTATAAACTCCCTTAATGAATAAGAATCACTGCAGTAGTGCACAAACATTACAAGGTGATGGACACTCATTATACAGAGTTGATGGCATTCAGTACCCTAAATGGATCAGGATTAATCATTTTAATTACTATTCAAGAGCTCCAGTGATAAAGCTACTGTAGACAGATAACATTTTGGCACACAGAGCCAAGTGAATTTCCTACAGTACCTACAATGTGTTTCCTGCATGGATGAGTGTACCAGCTGATCTGAAATCTTGTGACCCTTGCTATATTACAAGTCTTATAACAGATTTTGCCTTAATAGATGGGTAGAATCTGCTTTTAGTAACACCACCACACCATCACGGTGGAGGAAACAGTGAACAGCTGAGCTCTAATGACACTCATTCCTTGTTTATAAGTAAAGAAAAATTTCAAAGACACAAATGCTATTGCAAGCAATTAAAAAAATGGAATTTCTCATAACCACTGGAAGGATTCCATGAGATTTGACATGAATCACATTTAAAAAAGGAGAGCAGCAGCAGTCTACCACCAAGGGTAAAAAACCCTAAACTACTCCCTTAGTAAGTTAGTAGGGCAATAGTTAAGTTTTAAAATTAAGAACATATTGATACTTGAATTTTTATCAAACACTCCAGGCCTGAGAATAAAAGCAATGGAAAGCATTAAGCAGTTAATTCTATCCTTTTACAATGGCATCAACTTACTAGCTATTTGTCTGCTTGAGTATTATACATCAAATAATAAATTTATACATTTATCATCTATAAAATATAAATGTAGATGTAAAATCTAATAAAGGGCAGAATACAAAATCTAATGATACTATCAAAAATATTTTAAATGGGTTTTAACCATAAACATCCCTAGAAAAAAAGCCCTATTAAAAATGGTACAGAATCAGCAGCTGAAATATTTTCAAATGCAAGGGTTTTTTGTTTCACTGCTTTCTAATTGCTGTCATAATGCAGTATTTGTGCATAAATATGACAAAGTCAGTGCAAAAAGATCTTTTTATTCTGTAGAAGACAAAGATAAAAAGGACTTAACATTCATTCAATAATGTTACATGGAAGATGCTAATCTAAATCACTTATGGAAAAATCCCCATGTTCTATTAACAGGTTTAGAGTGTGGGGTTGAATTTATTCTGGCCAGGCAGCACGTTTGGGGGAGCAGTCACAACATAACCACTCAAGGGCTGCTACTTTAAGTGACCTGCTCAAAAGTGGCTTCACCTTAATTCACAGTAACATATCTGAGAGCTACATCATATGGCCAGCTGTTTCTCATCACACAACAGTGACACCTCTGCATCCCCATTTCACTTATCATAGAATGGCTTGGTTTGCAAAGGACCTTAAAATCATCCCAGTTCCACCTCCTGCCATGGGCAGGGTCACCTCCCACTACATCAGGTCGTTCAAGGCGCTATCCAACCTGGCCTTGAATGCTGCTAGGTATAGAGCATTCACAACTTCTTTGGGCAGCCTGTTCAAAACTCTAAATCAGACGGCCTTTCTACTGCAGCCCTCAGACATATATCACTAAACTTACAAAATACCAACAGCCTGCTGGACATTTCAAATACCTGACTTACATGCAAATAATAAACTTCTTACATGTTTTTATGTGTGTAATTTATTTTGAGGCCTAAAACATCTATTCTGATTTAACCCTTATAAACATAAATTATATGCAGAAGCACCTTAAACTGATGATTTTGGATGGTTCTGCTTACCAGTAAAACAGGTGCATCCAAGATAATAATAGTTCTGATTTCCATAATCTTCAACCAGCTCTCATGCCATGTAAGGAATCAAGTTCCTCCATGCCCGAGAGGTATTTCTTAAAATAGCTTCTTCCCCATGCCTCATAAGTTTGGGAGAAATCCTCTCCCTCTCCCACCCCAACCCCCAAACTTCATGTAGCAGCACCCTAAATGCTTAGCCATTAGGAAGCAAACGAAATCATTAGTGGTTTTAACTCTCCATCAGCAGCTCATGGCTATAACAGCCACTTAGAATTCCATTACATGAACAAAATCCTGTCTCTAACCAAGTAGGTGAAACAATAAGAGCACAAGAAAATACTTAGTTTCTACTCAAGGGTTTATATATGCTTATAAAGTTATTCTGCAGATCAAGACTTACAATGTACTGGCTGAGACACAGCAATACCTTAAGTGGGAAAAAAAAAATATCTCATAACAATGAAAGTGGAAAATAAGACATTGTAAACCAACAGAAAACCACCTGTAAATACAACATATTGACCTAAGTAATATTTGCAAAAGCAATACAGTAGTAAAAAAGGAAACAACATACTCTTTGATGCATGCTGCTGTCAGGGAAATAACACTTCATAAAGAAATAGGACTACATCAAAGAAAGCTCTAGTTATCATAAAATCTCCCTCCTTATGAGAGCAACAGCAAAAACTTGTTTATAACACAGGCAATGATGTCAGTTAAAGGCTGGTATATTTTGGATTCTTTGTATTTTAAAGAATGTCAGAGGATTTTTTCAGTAGGGCAAGGGAATTCTTTATACAGCACTGATCGAATGCTTACTTTAACCACGAAAGGCACTAAAGGCTATGAAGAAGTGCACATTTCCTCCGTGTAATAAACCGCAAAAAAATTTGTTCAAAAACCAAGCTCACCTCTGTCTGGAAGGATTCTAATGTTATTTCAGGCTTAATCAATATTTCTCCCATGAACAGCAGGCAGATACAGCTGAAACTTGCATTTGCCATTAGAGGTAGGCAGCTCTGTGCACTGAGAAAGCATTAAATCTTTTCCATAGTGAAAAATGTAAAAAAGTTTAAATTGCTGATAGTATCACAAAAAAGAACAAAAAAGTTGAGAACCATAATAAAACAATTTTCACGACTTTTAATGCTTGCACTCTTGGCTTTTTATACACACTTCATTAATTCCAGTCTCCACCACGGCTATAATAGTGTACTCATAGTTACACAGGAGCTATACCACGCGGTCTGATCGTCTCTCGCGTGAGCTGAGAAAGTTTTTACACCCACCAGACAGCTCCTGCCCCGCTCTTCCTTCAAGAAGCACTGCGCGGAGCTGAAAAGGGCAGACGGGGGGGAGCTTCAGTTCAGCCTGTCAGGGCTGGGGCACCTGACCCCATTCGGCAGCTAGCTGCACCTTTTCCCCGTCGGCCGGCCAGGCCGCGGTACCAAAGGCAGCCACCCCCCCTCCTCACAGGACGTTAGTGGATTCGCGGCGGCGATAGGGAAAAGGTGTTGGGGAGAGTGGTGGGTTGGTCCCCCCTTTACCTCAGTGTTGTTGGGAAAGGGAAGGAGGCGACTGCATTGCCACAGAAACCCCCAATCTCTGCACCTCCTCAGCTGATAGCAGCCGCGACTACAGCCCCCCCCGACGCTAGGCGACAGAGTCCCAGGCAACCCTGCCTGGCCCGGCGCACTACCTCCGCTCTCCGCCACCTGCTCGCCGCCCAAGTGGCAGCGCTCCGCCTCACCACCCTCCTCCAGCCGGGCCAGGCCGCGCCAGGCCCCCGGCGCTCCGCGGCCCCCCCCGAGCCCCGCCTCGTCCTCACCTGCACTTTCCGCCGCCCCGCCGTGTTCTGCCGATGATGCGCCGCCATCTTGCATGTTGACACTCCAATGTCATTTCCGAGGCGGGACAGTCGGGCCGGAAGTCAGCTCCCCTCTCCTATCGGAGCCCGCGCAGCGAGCTGAGGCGGGAGTGGGCACCGCCCCAGGCGTTGCTAGGGGAACGGGCGGAAGGGGCGTGGCCATGGGAGGGGGAGGGACTAACTCTCTCTCCCTTCCTTCAGTCTCCGCCTCCTACAGCCCTTAGCCGGAGAAGGTTGGGAGGTTCTTCGTGTGTATTTGTCTTCCTGGGGTCATATAGGGTGGGCTGCGTTGAAGAAGACTTTTAAGATCATCAAGCTCAACCGTTAACCCAGGACCACCACTAAACTGTATCACTGCGAGCCTCATCTACATGGTTTTTGAACACTTCCAGGGACGGTGATTCCACCACTTCCCTGGGCAGCCTGTTCCAATGCCTGATCATCCTCTCTGTGTAGAAATTGTTCCTAATATCCAATCTAAACCTGCCCTCTTCATCCCTCCTCAAGGTGCCCCACGGGTCATGTTTTCTCCCGAGAGGCCACTGTGGTCACTTGTCCCTTCTGGGGGGCCCCATTTAGGGCTCAGGCATTCAGGCAAGGCTGGTGTAGGCCACAGAGCTGCTCCAGTTTAAAGCCTGAAGTGTTGGAGGCTTTACACACACCCTTTAGGGTGTCCAGGTTCACCACCTTTGTTTTATGGGTCTGTGGTAGGGCACATGCTTACAAGTGAGATCCTGTCTTGCCTCTTGGTTGAGGCTGCCCCACTGGGAGGGTAGCAAAGACTCAACTATGTTCCCCAGAGTGCCAACAGATACTGTATTATTTCATCTAATGAAAACGGATTCCTGAAAATGATTGTGTTATGGAATGAAATGCAATACTGTTTTCCAGAGATGCTTCCTCTCACCCCAAGTCTGGAATATCACTTTGGCAATAACCGTTCATGCATAATGTGTTCAGCTGCAGCAGTGAGCATGTTCTGGGTGAGGCTCTGTATGAAGTTGTGTACACGACTGGCTTCTTGGCACACCTTTTTGATATACGGGTGACTTCATGATGGTAGAACAGTGAAGGTGCTAATAATTAATTAGTGAAAAAAAAAATTACCGTGAGAGGAAAAAAATGTGTAAAGAAATAACGCAAAAAAGATATACTCACATTCTTGTTCAGTGCTGGTTACAGCTATAAGGAGAAGACATACTGGCCAGTTATTTCTGCTAATTTAATCTTTGCTTTTTCTGATACAGATCACATTTTCTACTGAATGCACAGTGTCCTCACAATTGCAAGTTTCAAGGCCAGGTTGGACGAAGCCTTGGGTGCGATGGTCTAGTGTGAGGTGTCCCTGCCCATGGCAGGGGGGTTGGAACTACATGATCCTAAGGTTCTTTCCAACCTTAACTGTTCTATGAGTCTATGATTCTAAGTGGAGGGCATGATTCTGAAATGAGATCTGCCTTGATCAAAGTCCATCCTTAACTTCTGTATTTCTACAATTTTATCTCGTTACAGACATGGAAAGCATCTGATTTAAGGCATCTCCTAAGACAAATGTGAAATCCATTTATTATTTAATAATTTTTTTTTTTTAAATAAAATTAAGGTTTTTTTTTTTGCTCAGGGTTTAGTTGTGTACTGGCTTCAGGCTAATGGTAATTGTCAAGTTATTTCAGATGCTGTCATGCGTAAAGTATGTAATTTTATTGCATTTTGGACTCGAGAAGAATGAGGCAGCATGTTTTCTCTAAGTAAATCCTGAGCAAAGTGCGTTATTACATTTCAGTATGCATTAGTCCATTAAGAGGTTGATGACTTCTTTTCATAACAATGATTTTCATGCATACTTTAACGTAATTTCTTCTTTCCTTTAAATATATTGACATTCCTATATTGTTTTTGTGTTATTCTTTGATAAAATGAAATAGTAATTTTATTCATAAGCCCTAGTCATCATTTCATTATCCATAATCACCAACAGATTTTCATTGAGTAAAGTTCATATTGTGTCATCAAGCACAGTCATCATCTTTTGAACATTTGATTTTGATTTGAATTTGTTCATGGACATATAATTTTTGATTTTTACATTATTATGCAATTTCAAAATTGCTTTTCCTCTTTTTCGTGCATTGAAGAACTTTCTGTAGATAGTTGCTGCTATTAATATACCTAATATGTTGTTTGTTAGGTCAACAATTCATTGCTCTAAGGAGAAAAAAAGTACAGTGGTCCCTTTGTTTCACAGAATTGTTGCAGCTAGAAGGGATTTCTGGGAATTGCCTGGTCCAATAAAGACTGTATTTACTGAGGGCTGCTAAAAATATGAGTATTATGATAGCGATAATTTTCTAGTTTCTGTGTGTATGTTTATCAAGCCTGAAGTAAAGACAATATTATGCAAAAAAATACTGTAGGTTAGATTGTCTTTGTTATGCTGTAAACCTTTCAGCCTTTCATCATGATAGAACCAGTCGTATAATGGGTTGGGTTGGAAAGTTCCTTAAAGATTACCTAGTTCCAACCTCTTGCTATGGGCAGGGACACCTTCTGCTAGACCAAGTTGTTCCAAGCCCTGTCCAGCCTGGCCTTGAACACTGCCAGGGATGGGGCAGCCACAGCTTCTCTGGGCAACCTGTGCCAGGGCCTCATCACCCTCACAGGAAAGAATTTATTGGTAATACCTAATCTAAATGTTTCCTCTTTCAGTTTGAAGCCATCCTCCTTTGTTCTTTCCCTATATGCCCTTGTAAAAAGCTCCTCATGTTTGTATAATTTTAGGAAAATGGTAAAATAATCTAGTTTATAATGTTAGTTGTGTTTGCTTTTGGATTTGGAAGAGAAGGATCATGGTGAGTAGATGAGTTTTAGGATTATTTTTCAATTTTCATGAAAATCTGATTGTCTTTGGTCAAATTGTGAATTTCTGAGAAACTAGACTTAGCAAACAGCTGTTGAGCCAGAAAGGAAGTGGAGGAGAGCCAAACATGCCTTGGAAGTGAAGCCAGGATGTTGAGATAAGTAAGGATGGAAATGGCAGAATGTAAGTATGTAGGGTGAATGATCACTGTAATAAGTAATAGTGTAAAGATGGTATTTCCTTAATAATAGTAGGTTTAAGATTACTATAGACTTTGCCAGCTTCTTCTGTCTGCTGCTCTGTTCCCTCTTTGTGAGGTTTGACACTCACAGCATTTAAAGAAAATGTTAAAAGTGTTTAGACAGTGTAGGAATGATTTGTAGCCTGAGAAGTACGAATTACAGTGTAAAGTTCAGATGGATTTTGTCTACAGAAGAGAAGATGAAAGGAAACATCATTTCAATTTTCAAATAATTGAGAAATGTGGAATAAACTCATCTTTGTGTCCATGATGAATGAAACAAGAAGTAACAGGTTGAGCTTGAAGTTGGGGAAGTTCAGGTGGAGTACAAGAGGAATATGTTTTGGCAATGAGAATAGTGAAGCAGTAAAATATGTTGTATATGAAGGTTTTGGAATTACCATCTGTTGCAAATAAATATCTACAGGAATTACACCAGTAGAGTTGATGCTGTTTCAGGCTAAAGCGTGAGCTAGTTTGCTTTAGAATATCACTTCCAACCCCATTTTAAAAATTAAATTAAAAAACTACAAGTAGAATTTTTTTTTTGTTTTTCATAAACAAAGGTTTCTTTATGTTGCAGAATGACTCTAAGAGCAGGACCATAGTGTTCTGGAGGACTGTGCAAACAAGGCAGGGGGTGGCCCCCACAGGTGGCCAGAGACCGGACCTGGGAGGAGAATGTGGAGGAAGCTGTGGGGGCTAACCAATACTGTTATGCCAAGAAGGAGTGGCTGAATACCACTCCTATATATGTGTGAACTGCATCACAAATAAAGTAGAAGTTGCTTATCACCCATATTGGGTTGGCCTGTCTGCTTCTCCTCGCCGCTTACATCTGTAAACCTCTAGGAAAAGCTGTAGTAAGTTCTGTAGTCGGGAGAAGAACTACATGAATTCAAGATATTCAAAGGACATGGTGGATTCTTCATAGCTTGAAAATGAAAGTACTGTAGCCTATATATAATTTATGGGCATGACTCAGTAACTCTCTCGTAACTGTTTGAAATTACTGGATTTAGTCTGTGTTTTATGGGATGTGAAACTTGGTGATCTTAATTCCTATTTAATTTTATTGTGTGACTAAATTTTCCTGGCATATATTTTTCTACATGTCTGCATAAGCAGACATTCAGATAATACCACCCACTGGTTTAAACTCCTTCGTCCAAAATATTCTGTAAAAGCCACAAAAATACATTCACAGACAACATAATGAGCCCAGTTTTTGCTGTGGTTCTCCGGAAGCACTATGTCTATAACTGTCCCTCTTGCTGTTGGAAAAGGCCTGAAAAGATGCAGAATATTATCTGGAATAAAGTTGTGATTTTAGGTGACAGGCAGATTCAAGGTCACTCTGGACAGAGCCTTGGGCAACATGGTCTAGCTTAAGGAGCTCCTGCCCATGGCAGGGGGGTTGGAACTATATGATCTTAAGGTCCTTTCCAACCCAAACCATTCTATGATTATATGTTTATTTTTCTTGCACTGTTTACAGTAAGGAAATATTTGTAGAAATCAAATTAAAACTACTGCAAATGAATTTGCAATAATTCTGTTTTTGACTGCTAGATGAGGAGTTAGTTTTTGCACTGGTACATAGGAGTGTGAGAGTTACAGGAGTCACTAGGGCAGCTGGCATGTCTGAGTGTGTGTTGCAACTGGGCTACTTATGAGCAAGGGGACTGGCAGAAAGATGACTACACATGCATTCTTAATGACTGTAATTTTATAGAAGCATAGAATGGTTTGGGTTGGAAGGCACCTTAAAGCTCATCCAGTTTCAACCCCCCTGCCCCTGGCAGGGGACCTTCCGCTAGACAAGTTTCTCCTAGCCCTGTCCTACCTGGCCTTGAACACTGCCAGGGATGGGGTAGCCGCAGCTTCTCTGGGCAACCTGTGCCAGTGTCTCACCACCCTCACAGTAAATAATTTCTTGCTAATGTTGAGTCTTAATCTACCCTCTTTCAGTTTAAAGCCATCCACCCTTGTCCTATCCCTACATTCACTTGTCAGAAGTCCCTGTCCAGCTTTCTTGTCAGCCCCCTTTAGGTATTGAAGCTGCTGTATAGTCTCCCCAGGGCGTTCTCTTCTGCAGGCTGAATAAGCTACTTACTGCATGCAAGTAGGAGATATGGAACCAGTGTGATGGCAACTGAAAGCAAAGGAAAAAACAAAATTTCCCAGCCATTTTGATAAACCAGATACCTCACCTAGCTAGAGAGGAGGGACAGCCAGAGCTGAAATTCAGGATGGTTGGGAGAAAGGAGATAACTTATTATTTCAGCATTATCTTGCTTTTAAATTTACTTTTTTGCATGACTGTAACTGCAGACATCTATGCTAGTTCATTAGCATATATGGTTGGTCAGTTTGTTTAAAATTTGTAAATCTGTGTGGCATTACATAATGTTTATGAGTTGCATTCTTGACATGTTGAAGTTTAGACTTTAATCATACGGGGAGCTACAGTAAGAAACAGGTTTGAAACCAAATGGCTCAGTCTTTGCTAATGCCCTTGTATTTATCATGTCATGGTTGTGTTTGGAGGAATGCAATAAAAGGTGAGACTTTAAGAATAAACTATGTTATCAAAATGGCATCAGAAATGCTGTAGACCTCTCAGAGACTGTAGTAGCAATATTTTGCATGCTCTTAGCATCTTTTGAGAAATATAAAATGCTTCAAAAATACTAGGACTGTTTTTCAGAGTACTAAGGGGAAACAGATGGGATAACTTGAACTTCAGGCACTGAGCTAATTTTCAGACTTATTCAGTGTACATTAGGTCATTAGGCAGAAAGCTACTTTGTGTAACAATGCGTTTAATGTGTACTTACCATAAAAGCTTTTTCCTGTTATTCTGTAAAGCCAATTAGTTATTTTCCAAATACGAAATTTCATGTCTCTGTCATTTCTTGTTTCATTGTGCAGCATGAAAAGAAATGGAAATGGCAACCATATAAATTATTATCTTAATGAATGCATTGTGCTTTATATTATTAGATTATTTTCTAAGAGGGATTGGGGTACACCTTTAGTTTATATTGAGATACTTATTAGGCAGAGCTCCTTGTTTTTTCTGTGACAGACTCATACCTTTATATATTTTGTATAAGTTTCTGTTTGTGTGTTGGTTTTGGTTTTATTATTATTTGGTTTATTATTTTTTATTCTGCATTCCAAGTGTTTCCCCACTACTTTTCTTCTTGTCTGCTGTTCTGTATTATTTGTGTTTCAGGGATATGATATTTTATAAAAGATGTTCCTGGCACCTCATCTAGGTCTTGAAATTAAGAAGAATCCTGAAGCTTCTGGCTGGGCAGCTAAATCAATTCAGTCCATGAAGGATGCATTTGAGTTTGCACTCTAATAGACGTCTGTGCAGTGTGCATTATTTAGGGATACGTTGGCTCTTAATGTGGTATGTCAGAGGTTATGGTGTTTCCCAAATTGTGGGCATGCCTCTCCCTGCATGCCAGTTTAGGTTACAGACAGAAGGGAAGATTGCAAATTCTCTGAAGTTGCAGATGTAGTAAACATAAATCTCTGCAAATAATTTTCATTGCAAGTGCATCTGATGCAAATGCTTGAATTACCAATGTGTATGAAATTTTATTGCTGATCCATGAACTGCCTCCACTACATAAACTTGTAAGAAATATCATTTATGAATTTATGAGCTGTAAGCATCAGGGTTTATAACTGTTATACTGCCCTAAATAAATGTTTTAAAGAAATACTGTTCTGTTGTGGTTGAGCCCAGCCGTAAATCAGAACCACGCAGTCTTTCTCTCCCTCCCTCTCTTCCCACCGCCCCCCCCCCCCCCCCCCCAAGAGGGATGGGGAGGAGAATAGAAAGAATGTAACTCCCATGGGTTGACATCAGAACAGTCCAGTAACTAAGGTATAACACAAATCACTACTGCTACCACCAATAATAATAATGATAAGGGGAATGACAAGGGAAGAGAATACAACCGCTTACCACCCGCTGACCGATACCCCTCCCGACTGAGCAGTGAACTAGCCCTTCTGGGTAACTGCCCCCAGTTTTACATCCTGGGCATGATGTGCTGTGATATGGAATACCTCTTTGGCTAGTTTGGGTCAGGTATCCTGTCTCTGCTTCCTCCCGGCTTCTTCTCCTCCCTGGCAAAGCATGAGACTCACAAAGTCCTTGGTCAGACTAAACATTACTAAGCAGCAACTAAAAACATGAGTGTTATCAGTGCTGTTCCCAAGCTGAAAGTCAAAACCACAGCACTGCGCCAGCTACTACAAAGGAAAAAAAATGACTGCTACTGCTGAACCCAGGACACTGTCCTATGAAAATATGCTTCAGTTCTCAAACTGTGTACATATGTATACAGAGATAGGGGGAGATTAGAAAATGAAGGTATAGTGTAATTAAACACTAATGATTTTGAGCATTTGAGAAGGCCACAAATGTTCACAAATTGTTTTGGTACTTAACTGTCCATCCTGTTAAATATGTGTGCCCTTTTTTTTTGTCCATATTTGACTAGTTTCCATTTCAGCTTTTGTTTGTTGAATTGAAGAGCCATCCACTATTAAAGCTCACATTCATCTGTAAGTCCTTATGAGGTCTCTGCTTGTGAGTATGATGAAATAAAGTGGAAAGTATGATGGAAAATGAGTATGATGGAAAATGAGAATGATGGAAAACATCCCTGAATTTGCTCACTGGTTTATCCTGTGCCACATTTTTTGAAGATATTTTCCTGGAAGGCCTAACCAAGATGGAATATTAGCTTGCCTACCTTTTAAACACACAAGCTTGTTTCCCCAAATGACTCTAAAGATCTGCACACAGACTAGAAAGTGTACTTAAGTTTTTGTGGTATTCGGCATCAGTGCCTTGACAAATGCTGTCACCAGGGAGACCAGATTTCAGCAATTACATCTCTGTGTTCCATGTGGCTGTCCCACAAAAGGGCACTTGAAGAGCCATTGCACTGAAAGCAGAAACAGCTTTCCCAGACACTGATCAGTGATAATTCTGTTTCAAGCAGAAGCAAGGAAATGATGTGTTCACACTCTGAAAATTTGTACATAGTGCTGTTGCTCCAGGGCAGCATGCATTTGATTTGAAGGCTTAAGAGAAAATCAGATTCTTAATGTGGAAAACCTACGATTTTTTACTCAGAAATTCTGTCTGTCATGATATTTTTGCAGGCTTACCAGATTTCAGAAAGTTGCATTAATGAGGAACTGTTTAATTTGAAAGTTGATTGGAAAACTTTTTCATTGCATGTGTTCAGGAGGCAAAAATAACAGCTGATTTCTGTTGATATCAGCTTTTTGCTGTGATTATGATTTGTATTTATTATACACAAATGAGACATTATCTATTCCTGTGGTGTTGCTATCATGAAGGAAACTATAAATGAACCATACCTGTGCTCTGTCAGCATGAGTTACATTCCCTGCTCTCCAGAGATTGAGATTCTGCCTTTAGGAGAGTAATTTTATGTCTGTATTTATACCTGTTTGCTGTTACATACACACTTGAATTTTCTGTGTTTTGTGGGGGTTTCTGTATGAAACAGTGGTTTGCTTTTGTTGATTCAAATGGAGGATCATCAGCGTCACTTGTTTGTTTGAAAATCACTTGTGGTCAGTGTCAACTAATGGACAGGGAACTATATCAGAAGGTGCAATCAGCTCCATAATTAGTCATGATTTGTCTCTGTGAGAATCTTAACAGAACTTATACAGTCAAAAGATACTTGATATCAAATTTAATAGCGTTCTTCATCAGTGGATGACATATCTAGTTATGTATTGTATATTTTTGTTTTGCAGGATCCATTTCTTGAAAACATGAAAACCCTTTCTCAGGCTCAAGTAATTTTTCTTCCAACTATTCTGGTTGAAGTTACTAGATGTTCTTAGTGTGTAAGTAAAGTGATGTTGATTTTTCCATTGAAATTTTTATAAGTGTATTTATTTTCTCTCTCTAAACCACTTTTTTACTCAAACTTTCTGTGCATGAGTGTTGTGTGAATAATAGCGTGGCTATTGAATAACTCAACATACAGATTTCAGAAACATTAGTTGATGATAGTGACTTTTTTTGTTTGAAATTTAGCATCCATTCCCTCTCCTATCCATCTGGTATCTTGTAATTTTAGCCAGTTATAGACTGTATTGTAAAGATACAGCTGTATTTTAAGGGGGATGCGGTGAGAAGGACTGGGTTTTCAACGGCGTGAATTTCAGTATTCTCACATATAGTAAGGGCTTCCTGGTCACTGGCAGGTCTGAATCAGATAGCTAAAGGAGGGAAATCATGCTGAATTTGTTAGAAACTTAAACAGCAGTCTCATTCCTATAAATGGGAAAAATAGGAAGAGAAACCTCGTATGAACCCTTCTCCCTCTAAGACGGAGGTACCTGATGTATGTCTGTTATCCTACTGAATACAGGAGACATAGATTTCTAGGATTATACCACAGGGTACTTCACAGATAGAAGCTCACAGATGAAGCGGACAGATAGAATTTGAGGATAAGAGTGTCATGCAGTGTGCATGAATTGTCAAATGCCTTAATATCTTTAATAACTGTATTTATCAGTAATTTAGAGCAGCATCTAGTGTTTCGAGTTACGGCACAGTCACAAGATTATGCAAAAATCTGTTTTTTTCAGCTTTTGACATCTGCACATTCTTAGTCATTAAACTAATGGTGATGTACTAATGCTACCAAGAAAGGTTTTTCTTGTGCCCTGGCAACAGGAAGAAAAAAGAAGAGTGCTATACTTTGCAGTTAATGGAAGAGACAGATCCATGTCAAGAACATGGTGATGAAATTAACAGAGTTAGTTATTTCTATAATGAACTTCTTTATATATATATATTAAACTTCAGGTTTTGTTGTTTGATGTTTGCTTGCTTGCTCTTTTTATACTGAGGAATGAAACTGGGAAGAAAAAAATGTTCATACTATGAAGTAAATTTTCTGCCTTCTCCTTGCCCCTTTAAGAAACTCCCTTCCTAACAGGAGAAGGTAAACTTTACACAGTAACATAAGAAAAGATACTTGTCTAAATGTTTTCCTCTTAGCTGCAAGTCCCAAGGCTTTCTTTTAACAGCCACAAATACAAATTTTGATATTTTCCATGCCTTCCTTTTTTCTGATTGTAAATATTGTAGTATGCAAAAAGGACGGAGTTTGAGTTCTGTCTTTTCTCCTTGTGCCTCATTTTTCACAGGGGCAGAGTGATGAAGAAGGCACAGCAGAAAAAAAAAGTCTAGGTAAGGATCTGTTTTGTATTTAGTTATACTAGCTGGTACAGCATTATAAATGTGGCTGCTTTTTATTGTAGCAGATATAAAGCTATTATAGAAGGATGCTCTACTGATCTTTAAAATTCTGGTCTCTTAATTGAACTTGTCTGGAGAACATACTGTTGCTTTCTGGAAGAATAACTTACACTGTAACTTAAAATGGTTTATTGTTGCTTGCATCACAGAACACTTAGTGCTCTATTTCTTTAAAACCATCTTTAGTTGCTTCCTTTGCTGATGATATCTATCAAGCAAAGTGTTTGATCACAATTGTTTTTCTCTTTGCGTGCATTAAGGCTGCCTGGCTTTTAAGGACAGCATAGTTCCTTTGGTAGAATTCTTCCAGAAAACCCCATAGTAGCTCTCTTATCATCAGGAAAGACAATAGAAGAGATTTGCAATCTACCCAATAAAGAGTGGGGGGAAAAAAAAAAAATTAGACAGTAATGGGTTCTATGGATATAACTGTAAGAGAAATAACTATTTAGCAGTAGGGCTTACCATTACTGTAAACATATTGCTATCCAATAGCTGTTGCTAGCAGGCTTTATATATAACTTTCAATTAAATAAATGTGATTTCAGATATGAGGGTAAGTGTTGTGAGTTTTATTTTATTAAAACATGGTTTGTGTATTCTGATGGAAGAACAGTAGAATGTGATACTGACTGTACTTTGAGCTCTGATCTTGTATTTATGAAATAGTATATTTGACTTCAAGATTTTGTTTTTGTAAGGTTTAATGAACATACATTATAGCCTGGGAATAATACAAAAATAAAAAGAATAAAACACAGTAATATATAACTCTTAATTTCTAACTGAAAGCTTTCAATAAAGAGCAAATTTTGTGCCTATATTTAATGCATGCTGGAAAGTTCAGTTGGTTAAAACCTCAGAATGAAATGCAAAACACCAGATCTTGTTTTCGTATGGTTTTACAAATGTATTTCCAGCTGAACAAAAAAAACCACCCTTCTTTGCTTTCAATAAACATGATTTCAGCAGAAA
Source organism: Pezoporus occidentalis (assembly GCF_034315485.1). Classification (NCBI taxonomy): domain Eukaryota; kingdom Metazoa; phylum Chordata; class Aves; order Psittaciformes; family Psittacidae; genus Pezoporus; species Pezoporus occidentalis. The sequence goes on from NW_026914180.1 coordinate 2,027,909, forward strand.
TAAAATAATTGATTAATATTTAGGTGATTAGTCTTCAAAAGTATCACCCATGCACTTTTCCCTTTTTTACAGTGTTCCCAGTGAGATCACAAAATTTCATTTACTGTTGTCAGAAGAGCAACTAAGCTCCTCCCTCCATCCCTCCCACAGGCATCCTGATACAAAAGAAAACTTCCTGCATGGGAGCTAGATAGGTAGACAGGATGTTCTTTTGTATGAAACTGTGCAGGTGGGAAAATGAAGACTCTGTCTCTTTGAAGATACAAGCTAGCTGATATTAGCAAAAGAAATTGGTGTGAAGGTGTTTTATTTTGAAGGGGATGTAAGTATTTTGGTTTTGCTAAATGTTTGTATACTATGAGAAATCTCAACTGCTAATTTACTTAATTTAAACCTATGTATGTTTCATTAAAATATTCAGGGATGTATGCATACAAGTGTGTGTATATATATATAAGATGCATGCACACATGTTTTGGAGTCTTCGATATGGTCTTATTTAAGGTATGGTTGATACCAATTTCAGTGACACAATGTACCTAAGAACACGTATCTTTAATGTAGTCCTATTCTATTGCTGTAAGCATGTAGCTATTCCTGTATTTGACGTGTGACATTTTACTAAACATTAATATATTTCTCAGATTAATTACTGACTACTTCTTTGTCTTCTTGTTTTGTTATGTGGGCTTATGCCCTCAAATTGGCTTTGCTACTACCTAACCTGAGTTATACTTTTCCTGACATAATGGAATTTCTTTGCCAACACAAATCTGGAATGTTTTTCTCATAAAATGCTGTTGAGGGGTATTTTTCAGGATTTTTAGGTAATGCACAGTCTAGCCTGTGGCATGCATTTCTGATTTTGAGTGATTAGATTTTATTATGTTGATAGCGTGAATAACTGTATATTACATCTGTTAAAAAAACAAAACAAAGCAACCAAAAAAAGACCCCACTGATAGATATTTATCCAAGCACAAAGGTTTTGCTGGGGCTGGGGGGAGTGGGAAGCAAAGAGTAGGGGACAAAGTGTGGGGTTCAAAAAATGGCCATGTATTTTAGAAACAGCAGTAGTCCAATAAAATGTCCAAGTTTGATTTTACAAAGGACTAAAATCTTTCAAATCTGTTCATAATTAATTGTAGTTAAATAGAAGAATATGGTGATGAGAGAGCAGAAGTATTTTTATTGAAACTGGGTAGGTTATGGCAGTAGCTTTTTTCAAGGTATTGTACAATACAGGAAAGAGGTAATTTCTACCCTGTTTCATAAGGTGCTTTGTTAGCTATTTTCTTGGTTTGTTTTGTTTTTGTATTCCAGGTGAACTGATGAACAGTTGTTCATGTGAGATAAATATTTGAGCTAGTATATTTGATTTTGTGCTTTCAAACAAAATCCTACCACATGGATACATTTTTATTCTTTTTTTCCCCATATCAAAGAATCTGCTAAATGCATATTAAACCCCAACTGAACAGATATTTTACCCTTTATTTTTTCAGATCCAGGTGCTCACAGGAAATATTCAGTGGGTGGCTATTGACAAGGGAGTGGATAGAAATAATTTGAGACTCAGAATTGATTGTAATACAAGCTGGAACTAGGTTGAAACACAAGGACATTTTCTATTTATGTTCCCTGATAGATATTATTTTTAATTTGTGTAGTATTTCTGTTATTTTCTAATTGTCCATAGTTTTCTCTTTTAAGTTACTTCTAGCACTGGAAATAAACATATAGAAGGAAAAATGGATCCCTTGTTTTGCTCTTCAGAAACTAGCAACTTTCGACCTTTCACCCGTGAGTCCTTGGCAGCAATCGAGAAAAGAATTGCTGAGAAAAAATCCCAGCAAGCCAAAGCTAAAAGGGAGAATGAGGACAAAGAAGTTGACGAAAATAAGCTTACTCCTAAGCTTGATCTGAAAACCTGCAAAAAACTGCCATCTCTGTATGGGGATCTTCCTGTGGAGCTCATTGGGGAACCCCTGGAGGATATTGATTCATACTACAGTGATCACAAGGTTAAAACTTTCAAAAGCATTATTTTATTCAATTTTGTCTTCTGAACGCTTAAGAGATAGTAAAGCCTCTATTCAGGAGCTGGTGGGTTTTGATTCTTCTGTAGACGAAGATATTCTTCAAATATTATTGGTGGTTTTTGGGTCAGGAGTACTAAGGTATGCTGCACATTGTGTAATGAAAAGGTATTTTAAATTCCAGTCAGCAATTAGGATTAATTGTGAAAACCTGATACACTTGGTAGATACAATTTGATAGGAAATATATTCTGTGATCACTGATACTTTGTTTTCCAGAGCAACTTATATGATGTCTTTGGGGCTGAGCTTACTGTCATATAAACAGTGCCTGTCAAACAGTAAATGACTTATTGCATTTGTTTTGCTGAATTACAAATATTAAACAAATTGGGGGAGATATATGTGAGATATTTCAAGTACTCTGTGTAGCAAACCCACATATTTTCATTACAGTAAATTAATTTCCAGTTATTTTATGTCTCATCAGTTTTGTTTATTGTACCATATTCATATTGCATACTCTCCGTGATATTTCAAAGTGGTTTGTGCTGTAGCCTACAGGACTTTGTAAGGTAGGTACTAGAGAAATCCCTTCTAAATTAGATGTCTATTGTATGATTACTTACTGTTAAGGGGTACTTGACCTGAGGAACAGAAGCTTCCATCCAGCCCTATGTTGCTTTCTTTATACCAGCAAGTTACTGGAATATAATAATTTAATCAGAGAACATGCAGAAAGCTTTTTTCTTCCAGAGATTTCTTTTCTCAATGTAATCAGTAATAGTCTTGATGAAGAGAAACTAAGTCTGATTCAGTACAAGATGTTTACAGAAAAGGTAATGAACTCTGCTTTTTTAATTAAGAGATTTCATTTTTACTTCATGTGGCAAAAATACTTGGAGCTTCATAGACCTTAAGGTAGCTTAGAAGAAATTTACAGTGCTACTTGGTAATTTAGATGTATTTCAAAACTAAAATTTTTAGTTTAGGACTAGATTCTGGCAGTCGTACACAACGTGTTTTGTAAATAATTTTTTGTAGCCTGTAAAGCTATCCAAGAGTAAGATACTTTTGACTATGATTAACACCGTTGTTGCAGTCCCCAAATAATATCTTTTGATTACTTTGACCAAGTGAGTATCATCATTTGCTCTTCAAATTCATTCTCATTACTAACTTCTTCCTCACAGGCAATAATGAACTTTTGTCTTTTAACTTTTGTTCCTGCTCATGGCAGGGGGTGTTGGAACTAGATGATCTCTAAGATCTGTTCCAACCCAAACCATTCTATGATTCTGTGATTTATGTAGCTGCTGTCTTTCTTTCAAAATGTGGTATCGTCAAACCATAGCTCCAAGTAAGAATACAGGAAAGCATTACTCTTAATTGCAGTTAGATATCGTTCTAGATGCAGATTTGAAAACCTAAACATTTAATTTTGGGGTGAAATTTTGTTTCATTAAAATGTTTGATACTGTATGAATCTTTTTTTTTTTCCTTTACTTTTTTCCCTAGACTTTTATGGTATTAAACAAAAGTAGGATTATTTACCGGTTTACTGCCACATCTGCCTTGGGTATAATTAGTCCTTTTAATCCAGTCAGAAAAGCAGCAATTAAAATTATGATCCATTCATATCCTTTTATTGGTTTCCCTTACTTCAGTTTTAAAATATACTGTAACCTTTTCTGTTGTTCTCTTCATATGCATGTAAATGTAAGCTCATATAGCTGTGAGAGAGATTTTTCTAAAGTTATATTGAATGTTGGTTTACAACATTTGAGATATTTGCATAGTGTTGGTATACACTAAAATGCCAAAAAAATCTCAAATCTGCAAATCTGATGTTTAAAAAAAGTTTAAAAAACCCCACAAAACCTAGTGACATCCTGGGAAGGATGTGATTTTCAGCCACGCTTTGCCAAAAGAGTCTGATGTTATCCCCAAAAATGTGTTCTGCACTCAAGTTTAGAAAGGTCTGAACAGCCACCCATTTTTTTAATCTTTTTTTTGCAATAATATGAATGTAGTTTGGAGTATGTAAAAATATGAAGGATCACAGGTGTAAAACCATAGGCTGAATAGTTTCTGCTCTTTCTGCCAAACATCTGATTTCACTCAGAATTATATTAATTTGAAGAAATAGGTCCTTTTATGGCAACTTATGGCTGACTTTGTGCATTCATGCTATTAGAAATTGCTAAATTTACTGTTCAGTTTCAAATAAACCCTAAATGTAAGACCTATGTTTGTTAGAAAAACCCAAACACTTTTATTAGGGTAAACTTTTATTATAAGTGAACTTTCATGAAAGCATGTTTTTTCTTATGTATGTTTTCATCACCTGCCACATAAAATGAGAAAGCTTTCTGAACGTGTGGCAGAGCTTAAGTCTCTCCTTTAGGCATGTGTATATGGACTTCCAGTTTCAAGGAAGAGTGGTTCTTGGTAATTAAGCTTTTTCATCTGTTTTTCCTAGGCTTAAAAGCTTAAAACCCTCATTATTATGGGATTGTGGCCCATTTCTCTTTATCTCCTGCTCCTGCCAGGAAGAAATGAAGGTTTCTAAAGTTTCAAATAGCAGTAGACAGCAGAGGACTCAATAATTTTTTTCACTAATGTTCTTCATCTCTTCTGTCATGCATATTATGTCCTGCTCGTGTCCTAACTTCCAAAACTATCTTCACATGCAAATAATTCATTTTTATTTTTAGATCATTAAGTTTATCCATCTGAGCAGAATTTTGAGCTGACATCATTTTCTTTGGAAAATACATGAAAAGTCCTGATCATATTTAAAACCAAAGAAATTATTTGAAAACCTGTATGATTTATTATGTGCATGTCAGCAACTTTTTTGAACATCATTTTTTTACAGAATAGAACTTTTTCCTTAACTTATTATTCACCTTATTTACTTGCTTTATTATATGTACTGTGGTACTCAATTGTGTTTCCATGACTGTAAAGCTTCCACATGAACTCTACTGGACTGAGTAAGTATTTTGGTTACCATTTTTCACTCTTTCTTGGAATACTGACATGCTGGACTGAAGAATTTAAATAATGTGGTGATTCAGTTCTGGGGGTTTAAAATTCTCAGGCAGACCTCTTGGGCAAGATTTGGGATTATTCTTATTATTATGTCACACAGTCTTCTCTGGAGCTTCAGTGCCTTTTCTTAGAGGCTTACACCGTATGCCTTTTTTCTATGTTACCTAATTTTGTCATCTAACGTAACATAGAAGGTTGCCCCATTTTTTGTTTTAAGGATTAAGCCTTCTAGAGAGAGTGTGCAGTAGGATTCTAACTTAATATCTCTCATTCTAAGGCAATAACCTGAATTTCTGCTATGGCTGGCTGATGGAAAAGCTATAAAGGAATAAATATTAATTCCATTCTTCCTTGCTGTTTACATTAGGAAACAGTTACATTAGGAAGCCACTTAATGTTTTGCTATCTAATTGTACAATATATCAAGTGTAACTTGAGCTTATGTTCCAGAATTAAATCTTGAAAATGTGGCTGGAGCCTCAGAGTTTCTATAATTTTAATTCCTCTAATTTTGGGGTAAGCACGGTGATAATGAGAGCTTAATTTTATGTAGGATTTGTCAGAATAAATGTATAGAATGTGCAAACTTTATAGGCTAAAAATAAGTCTTTGCTGTTATTGTTCTGCCAAAATGTTGAGGCTTGGTAATTTGCCAAGCTGCTTTAGTACATAAACACAGCCATAAAAACATTTCATAAGGAAATGTGAACCATCCTTCATCCAGAAATAGTATCATATACTTATGTGAACATATGTGTTTGTAGATTTACATGGAGATCTTACTAAAATTCAGGAAGGCATCCTCTTGTACTCATGCTATTTCTGAAATTAATGTAGCCTGTCTTATATTACTTCACATTTTCTACCTTCATCTCCATCCAGTGACTAAATAATACAAAAGGTAGGAATGTGCCTGAATTTTTCTCAATCTCATTAATATTTTTATTTCTGCAACTTTAATATGTACTTTCCTTCTCAGATACATTTTTACTGCATTTTAATATGTACTTTCCTTCTCAGATATATTTTTACTGGCATATATACTTGTGAAATACTGATAAAAGTAGTAGCAGCAGGATTTGTTTGGAATGAATTTACCTTTCTTCGAGATCCATGGAACTGCATGGATTTTGTCACTACTGTCGTAATGTAAGTAGAATTCAGTGTTCTTTTGCACTCGAGGGATAAACACCCAAATAAAATGCTGTTCGATATTGCTGAAGTTCTTTAGAGTGTTTGGCATCCTACCTGCTTAAGGGTTACTGTGGTTGAATTATCCTTTGCATATCTGCAAAGAGAAGAATAGTCTAGGCCTTAAAGCGAGACCTAAATGCAAAGCTCATTTTAGAACTGATTGTTCTCAGTATAGTACATATTTAAATTTTGTAAAGAGGTGATTGCATAGACAGCCAAACCCAAGCATGCGTGTTTATATTCTTAGTTGTAATCTGGATCAGCTGAAACTCATTTGAGAAGGATCCAAAGTGGATCACAAGGGTGTTGAATAACATGGTGATAAATAAAAGGTAAATCCCAAGAATGATGATTTCCTTAATGCTTAAGGAAAAACACACTTAACTTTGTATACACAATTATGGGTTCTGAAATGGCTTTCACTTGTTGGAAAGATGATGTTGGAATTCAAATAGATGATCTTGTGAAAGCACCTCTCTGGTGTGCAGTCATGGGCAGAAAAGGAAATAGAAAATGAGGACCTTATGGGTAAGAAATAAAGAAAGAAGCAGAACATATAGTTGTTTCTATGTGTGGTCTTGTATTTTTCTCTAGGACAATATGTGATTTTGCTCCTGACATCTCAAAAGAATTAAAAGAAGATACAGAGAAGCTGTATATCTTTTATTCGATGCAATAACAAACAAAATAGAGTAGAACTATAATGAAAAAAGAAAATACAGAGGAGGAATACGGTTGAAGTCTGTAGCATAAAGCCAAAAAGAGAATAAGTTATTTTATTTTATTTTCTCCTACAACAAGAGCTAAAGGCACCAAATGAAGTTGCCATATGGCAGAATAAGAAAGGAGTAGTTTTTCACACTACATTCCTCCTATGGGAGGTTATGGATGGAAAGAACTTAGTTTGATCAGGAAGTCATCTGCACAAAATCCCAGATAAAAACATATTAAGGGTTACTTTTAACACAAATATACTATGTCTTGTTCAGGAAATCCCTGAGCTATAAACTTACTGGAAAAATTAAAACCGGGAATCATCACTGCCTTGATTCTAAACTCCCCTGTAAGAGTCTGTTGTGGGTAATTCTTGAAGACAGGGTAATAGGCCAGATGGAATACTGCTCTGAGCAGTTTTAAATTCATGTCAAAAGCAACTAGCTAGGTGGACAAGAAATGAGGAAGAAGCCAAGTCAGAATTTGCATCTCTAATACAGAATGTTAATCTTGAAAGCAAAATAGTCGTACTTGCAGCAGTGAACAGATTCATTCATATCCAGTCTCAGAGCTTTCAAAGCAAATATGTCATGTAGCATTTCTGAATGATTTTCAGTTGTCATATTCCAACTTATTAGGGGTGTAGAGTCATTTAGATTGGAAGGGACTTTCTATTGATCATATGGTTCAGCTCTGTGCTAAAAGAGTTACCAATTCAGATTAGGCTGCTCAGGATCTCGTGCAGGGAAGTTCTGAGTTTCTGTAAGCATGGAGGTTCAGCAACGTCTCTGAGCTAGCTATTCCAGCCACATTGTGTTGTTTGTTTTTTTTTTTTTCTCAAATTTCTAATTGAAATGTTGTGTGTAGCAACTGATGTCTGCTGCCTCTCATTCTTTCATGGTGAGCTTTCAAGAGCAGCCTAGATCCATCTTCTCTAAGCCCTTACATTGGACAGCTGCAGCCAGCAATTAGATTCCTGCTCCAGCACATTAGCCTGCTCTTCTTCAGACTCACCAAATCGAATCCAGCCTAATAATTTAACCATCTGATTATCTTACTGCCCTCCTTAGAGCCCTGGTTGGACCTGCTCCACTATGAAAAATGTCTGAAAATGAAAAAGCTGGACACAGATTCATTCTCAAAAATCACTTCCTTCAATGTATGAACTAGACTTCTCAACATATGAACTAGACTTCTCAACATATGAGCTAGACTCATGTTAATCTAGCCCAGCATGTATAGGGATTCTATTTCACAAAGTGTACTCTGCTCATGCATGTTCCGTTTGTCTTCCATGACCCTAAGTCCTTTTCTGCACAGCTGCTCATTGTCTAGTCTGTCCTGAGCTCCTACTTGTGGTCATGATGACCTGGGGGCAAGGTTTTGTCTTTGGTTTTGCTGACCTTCCTGAGGTTTCTACAGCCCATAACTCCAGTCCGTCAAGTTCATGCTGCAGAGCAGATTTGCTACCCCTTGTATTGACTGCTTTCCCTCCCGGTTAGTATTTGTGAACTTGAAGGCAAACTCTGTTCCATTCTTCAGGATGTTAATGATCCCATGAGGGATGCCAATAGTTACCAGCCACCAGCTGAATTTGGACCCTTCAATCACAGCACATAGATTCATGGATAATATTTCACTTCCACAGATTTATACACTAGACTCAAGGACCTGGGAGGCCTGAGAGCAGACCTCACTAATCAAGGCAATGCTGAGTAGTTTCAACTTTTGAATGTCCTTTGGCACTAGGTTCCCTGCCCCCTTAAACAACAGGCCCAGGGTTTCTTTAGTTAACGTTTTACTGCTGATGTACTTAAAGCAGCCCTTCTTGTTGCTCTTCATATCTCTTGCTAGCTTCAAATTCAGCTGAACACTTTGTCTTTCCTTGTTTCATCCCTGCATGCTTGGCAATGTCTTACTGTCCCTTCCCAGAGCTGTCTCTGCTTCAACCTTCTGCATGCTTCCTTTTTGAATATGAGGTTAGGCAGGAGCTCCCTGTTCAGCCAATCTGGTTTTCTGCCACATCCGCTTGACTTTCTACAGAGTAGAGTGCGACATTCCTGTGCCTTAAAGAAAATACCCTTGAAGATCAGCCTGATGTTCTGGGGGCTGCTTTTCCCTTTGGGAAGTTTCAGATGCCTGAACATGCTGAAATCTGCTGTCCTAAAGCCCAAGATTGTTATTCTGCTGTTCATCTTACTTATTTCTCTTGGGGTCTTAAATTCCACCATCTCATGGGTTCTGTAGCAAAGGCTGCCATCAACAGTTATACCCCTGACTGTCTTTTCCTTTTTCGTAAATAATAGGTTATGAACTCAGATGTCATCACACACATATATATGGATGTGAGCAAAGTATTAGTATGGGTAATCTGTAAACTATTAAGGAGCTTACACATTGTTAATCATCAGCCACTATCAAGAAGTCCAGCAATTGTATGAACAATTTAATTTTATGTTCTTACTTTCCTACCCATGCTCCTAATTAATTTGTATTCAAGCAGATATAATCACTTTGCACTATAGTATCTCCTTCTGGATTTTTTTTGGAGGGGGGTCCTATCATGCAACAAATAAAAATGTTTGGAACAGTTAACCGAAGTGCAGTTATTCCTTAAGGTACTTCAGAATTATTAAATGTTACAGGCTAGGCAAAGTCATAGTGTTCTGATCTATTGCTGACAAAGTCCATGCTTTGAGTGAGAGGTCAAACTCCTTTCCACTGGTCCTTTCCAACCAATGTTTATCAGATTCTGTTATTGAGAGCTTTTATTTTAAGGAATTATGTTACCAGTTATGATCCTGTCATAAGATGAATCACAATTCATGTCCATTCAGACATGAAAGACACCTTATAAAATATATTATGTAATATAAAGCCTGCTTAAGTGCTGTATTGGATATGCTACTTTTAAAGTATTAATTTTCTGATATTTTCAATTTGTTGAAATTGTTAAATTGAAACTAATTTCAATACTCAAGTACCTAGCTGACTGTTAAATAGAAAGAGAGCCATGTGGTGCAGAATTAACATACTGTAAACCTAGCTTTTCTCAACACCCTTCTCCTAAAGTATGTATTGTATAGTTTTGAGGTAGCTGCAACATATATTTTCATGTGGTGTTCTAAATCAGATTAGCCTCTGACAGTTATGACATTGAAGATTTTATATTTATTTGACATTTGATGGATAAGAACTCAAAAATTAAGCATCCAAATCAACATTAAGTAAAACCCTTATTTTTTTCAGAGGTACTAGTCAAAAGTCTTTTTATTTTATATCAGCATCTAAAAATGGACTTAGATTCCTAACTTTATGTATCTACCTTAGGACATAGTTGACCTATTTAGTTGCTGCACTTTATTCATTACTGTGTGCTCAATATGCATATGCTCTGAAAAGCTAGATCTTTGTCATTCAGTTATATGGTGATTTAATTTTATAGCTATGCTACTGTGGGCAAGGGTTCAGCTCTTCGAACTTTCAGAGTACTGAGGACTTTGAAAGCTATTTCAGTAATACCAGGTAAGGAACAACATGTTTTACTGATTTTCTCTGTGCTTCAGCAGTATGCTAATTCTAATTCCTCTCCTGTTCTTGTCTTCAGTTTTCTGGTCAATTTTTATGACTGTTAAGGAGATTGCAATGTGTAACTGTTTTGCAGTCTGTAGTAAATTTCAGCAGTACCCCAATAGAATATTTTTTATCGTTGTGGTTTAAGCCCAGCTGGTAACCCAGTACCTGCAGCTGCTCACTCACCCCGTGCAGACCTTAATGTGTAGAAAGTGCCTCCACTTGTCTCTTGAGGCAAAGGTGCATAATGGACAGGGCTGCATGCGGTGCACACTGGTGGAGGTCCTCCTGCAGCAGGGACTGATCTGCAGGACACTGTCAGTAGTTAAAAGATGTCAGGGAAGCTGACAGGGGGCTGGACTGCTTGCTTCAGGCCCAAACTGCTCATGGGCCAGGAGCATCACTCACCCTGTTGTCATCATCTATATTACCCTTACAATTTCTATGTAATTGTAAATATATTTTTTTATTTTTCTATTGTAATAAGAATTAAACATAAGAAATGTTTAATTTTTAATATTAATACCACCGATCAGTACTTTTTATTTCATATTCAGTATGGAGAAGAGAGATTAAATGTAATTTTACTTTTTTCTTACCAAAGACTACTAGAAAAATCATGGCTATCACTCCCTGGCTATGTCATAGTTCAAATTCAGTTATTCTGCCAGAATATTGGTCTTCAGTTTGTATGTAACCCATTTTCACAGAATTACAGAATGGTTGGGATTGGAAGGGGCCTCTGGACGTCATCTGGTCCAGCCTGTCTTCTCAAGCAGAACCATCTAGAGTTGGTTGACCAGCACTATGTCCAGACAGCTTTTGAGTATCGTTGAGGATGGAGACTCGCCAATGTCCCTGGGCAACCTGTGAAAGTGCTCAGTCACCCTCACAGTGAAAATGTCTTTCCTGATGTTCAGAGGGAACTGCCTGTGTTTCAGTTTGTGCACATGGTTTACAGACTTGTCACTGGGCACCACAGAAAAGAGCCTGGCTCCATTCTTTTTGCATTCTCCCGTCAGATATTTATACACAGTGAGATCCTCCCTGATCCTTCCTTTCTGAAGGATGAACAGTCCCAGATCTCTTAGCCTTTCCTCACAGGAAAGGTGTTCCAGTCCTTGTCATCTTTGTGACCCTTTAGAGGGCTCTTGCCAGTGTGCCCATGTCTGTCTGATACTGGAGGGTTCAGAGCTCGACCCAGTACTCCAGATGTGACCTCTCCAGTGCTGAGTAGAGGCGAATGATCACCTCCTTTGACGTGCTGGCCATGCTTTGCTTAATGCAGCCCAGGATACCATTCATGTTTGTTGCAAGAGATCATTGCTGTGTCATGTTCAGCTTGTGCCCATCAGAACCCCAGGTCTTTTTCTGCCACTCTGCGTTCCAGCTGGGTGTTCCCCAGCATACATTCTTTTCTCAGTGTCACAGATGCTCTTTTGGTTTTGAACTGGTGATATCTCTAAGGCTTTAACTTCAAAGGCAAAGTTCCATGAGGTCAGCAGAAGCTATCCTTTATTGTAATGTATATTTGGCACAATGTGAAGTACTTGTTGAATGTTAATCAAGCACAGAAATCTGTCCATATTCATTAACATTCTAAAAGAGTTTGCTTAGATGCCATCTTAATTTAGAATTTTCAAGTTAGCAAAATTAGTGTTGGAAGGAAAAGCCAGATAAGATATGATTAGGAATTTTAAGTAAAAACACATTAATCATTACTATGATTTATTTTACCTCATTTAATATTCTGAAGTTACAAAACCACAACATACTTGCAACTGTTGTATATTACCATATGGGAACACTACTGCGTTCCTCTTCTCATTTTACATATTGTTGAATCTTTCTTTTCTAGGTCTGAAAGTCATCGTAAATTCACTTATTGAATCTGTTAAGAGACTTACAGATGTGTTGATCTTCACTGTTTTTTGCTTGAGTGTATTTGCTCTAATAGGCCTTCAGCTTTTTATGGGCAATTTAACATCCAAATGTGTCCTCAAGAATACTACTTACAATGACACATTATGTAAGGATGCTAAGATCTATGTACCAGATACTGAAGGTAAATTTTATTCTTTTCCCTCATTTCATAATGTGTGTATTTTGTTATGTATGTCTTAGGGTTTTTTTAACAGATGTTAAAATATAGTTGCACATATTTCTCACGAGAAGGTATGTCCTTCCGTTTGCACAAGTAGTAATAGGAAGTCTCTGGGGCAACTGAATGTGAGATTAGTGGATCCTGGATTTGGAGAAAGATTAGCAGTTTGTAGGATAGAAGAGACTGAGTTTTCTATAAGCATTTACTTCTTCACCTATGCACATTGTATGGGGATCCTAATTTGAGGGGTACTGCACAGAGAATGTTTCAACTACTTAATTATATTGTTCAGGGATTTTGCCTGCTTCTGCCAGATGTTTTTATTTTTACCAGAAATCAAATAAAATCTTACCTTGTGAGCTGTTCACAATTATTATTTTTTTTTTTAATTGCCATAGGGACAGATCTGTTGAGAAACAACCCTATGGGCCCTTTGTTGTGAAAGGAGCCTTTCACAGAGATTTGGTCCAGCAAGGTTTTTTCTTTTAAAGTGCAACAATGTATGGTTTACTGCCAGAGTGCTGTAAGAACTGACAAGTGCTGATTTTTTGATTCCTTGATTTATTAATTAATTAATGAATTTATTTTTATTAGATGTCTGCGCTAGAATGAATAAATCTTCTGAAATATTGCTCTGTGGGTTCAGTTCACAGCCTGAGTAAGTGAACAAAACAGTTTTAGTATACTTCCTTATTTTTTTCCTCCAGGTATATTTTCTGGCGTAAAGGAATGGTGATGAAGAGGGTGCATGTCTGTGTGTTATTAAATTAAAGCTCAGATATTTACATCAGAAAAAGAATGAAATATCGTGCTAGGATGCAAACAACTATTTATGTGCTTGTTGCTAACCACTGGTAGTATCATAGTAATGTAGAATTACATGCATGAGTAGGAAAAAAAGATAGTAAAGACTTGTGAAATATGAATAAACTCTCCTCCTCTTGGTGAATTATTTTTTAAATATCCATTTTTTCCCCTCTTTATTTGTTTGAATGTAACCTACATTGGTGGAGGATTTCTGTCTAGTCAGAAACTAGGCAGAAGTAGACTTTGTCTAGCCAGTTTGATTGGACAAATGACTTTCTAGGATTGTCTGATATAAATCGCCTTTCTAGCAGAATTATACTGGGGAATAATGAAACAGACTTTCAGATAAACTGACCCAATATATATTTGATGTTGTATACTGGACGCTTTCAGGTACAATCTAACACTGCAAGTGAATACTGTTTAACGTTTCTTTTGTTGCTAGCAATGAGTGTCCCCAAAACTATACCTGTAAGAAGATTGGGAAGAATCCTGACTTTGGTTATACAAGTTTTGATCATTTTGGCTGGGCTTTCCTTTCTTTGTTCCGTCTTATGACACAGGATTACTGGGAACGTCTCTACAGACAAGTATGTACTTTTGTTACCTGCTATAATGACTTTAGACATGCAGTTTAGAATGTTATGTCCACTAGAAAATTCTGCACCTGTCTCAACATTACTGATACCAAATGTCTTCTAAAATCAATGTAAATATTAAAGAATTAGCTTCAAGTGACTAAGTTGCTACACCTTCTGTGAGTGACATTGGATGGGAGCAATCCTGCTGTGTATGCTCATTGGAGAGCACACCTGGGTCAATGATTAATAGTTAAATATTAATATGAAACCGCCACAGGATTTGGGTATGTAGTGGATTTGGCTAGTGAGCTCACTGCTGCTGCAGGGTAGATGAGGACTTGTTACACACACTGTTTCTCTTCCTTTGAAGTCCTAACTCCTCACAAAAGCCTTTTGGCTCAACATATACACCAATTTCAAAAAATTTTTGACAATTGATACCAGAAAAAAAAAAGGGAGCCTTTATGTTTTGATTCAGAGAGCTGAATTTAACTTTCATGTTCCACTTTTTGATAAAAATGGTACAAAAATTGCATGTAGAGAGCTCTCTGGGTCCCTTACATCTATGCAGGGCCTTTGCTAGAAAGGTATTATCCTCTGCCTTGTTTTGTAACTTTCATATGGTCCACCTTATTTACAGCAACCTTTACAAATTGAGAAAATGTAACAGTAAGCAATCAATCTAAATACTGCCTCTGATTCTCTCATCACAACATCTTTCATGATTCTTTAGATGATCTTAACTTTCATCTGTATTACTGAGTTTTATTAATTTCTCTGGTAGCCACCTGTGTATCTCTTTACAGCTGAAGTTGTCTTCTCTTAAGTTAAACTCTGATGATCATTTGCCTAATTTGCTGTGAGATATTTAATTTTAAGAATGTATTTTGTAAATTATTCCCTGCAATGACATCATTATGGACATTTGATGGTCTGTTAAGAAAGAGAAAACGTTGTGTGATCACAGAGACATTTTTAAGAGCTGAAATTTAATCACTTGGAGGCCAGGGGAACTCCTGACTAGATGTATTTCTACACCTTCTATTTAACTTAGACCAGAGGTATATCCTACTGTTTTTTAATGAAAAGAGTGCAGTATGTTGAGCCTTTGTGTTTTATAGGAAAATAAATTGTTTAAAGTTAGTTAGAAATCCTATTTTAAAAGTTAGTTTGTATAGAAATTATTATAACCTTTATTTATTATAACCTTTTCCTCACAGACTATCCGTACATCTGGAAAGAGCTATGTTTTATTTTTTATGGCAGTCATCTTTTTGTGCTCATTTTATCTCTTCAATCTGATCTTGGCTGTGGTAACTTTGGCATATAAAGAGCAAAATGAAGCTCTAGAGGAAAAGGAAAAAATACTTCATGATGCCTATCAAATTCTAGAGGAAGAACAGGTTTGTAAATTATTACAGATAATATATATATAATATGTGGTTCCTTTTGTTTTCTTCTGTTTGTGAATTAGGGAAATAAGAGTTTTAATTGAGCATCTGCTTTTTGAAATATTTTCTTACACTTTGTTTGTCTTTCTGTCGTTTTATAAATGCATGTGTGTGTCTATACATACAAATATATATAAATATATATAAGCATTTCTGCGTTACAAACTAACAGAATAAGTCCAAGTTCAATCATATTAAGTTTTAGGATTGGCAGACCTGATATTGCACAGGACTGGCTTGATGGCAAGTATGTAGCTTTCATGGAAATGCACAGGTTCCTGTGCTCTGTGGTTTACCCCGGTCTTGTACACTGCTACTATTGCTGTGTACAAAAAAATCCTTTCTCTGAATATTCCTTCTTGCTATTACCGTGTAGTTTGATGAAGGAAGTACAAGTGTGTAAACTGAAAGTTGGGGCTTTTCAGCCTGGAGAAGAGCAGGCTGCATGGAGACCTCATAGTGGCCTTCCAGTACCTGAAGGGGGCCTATAGGGATGCTGGGGAGGTACTCTTCCTTAGGGACTGTAGTAACAGGACAAGGGGTAATGGGTTAAAACTTAAACAGGGGAAGTTTAGATTGGATATAAGGAGGAAATTCTTTCCTGTTAGGGTACTGAGGCACTGGAATGGGTTGCCCAGGGAGGTTGTGAATGCTCCATCCCTGGCAGTGCTCAAGACCAGGTTGGACAAAGCCTTGGGTGAAATGGTTTAGTGTGAGGTGTCCCTGCCCATGGCAGGGGGTTGGAACTAGATGATCTTAAGGTCCTTTCCAACCCTAACTGTTCTATGATTCTGTATAAGAAAAATTGTCATTTCTACAGTTCCTTGATATTGGAAGTTCTGATGCTGGTAGATTTCAGGACTGATTAAAAATGTAGGCTTTCTGAGAGCCACTTGATTGGCTATTTAAGGCATGTCGTGCCTTTTTTTTGAGTGACTGTATGCAGAAGGCTTACCATTTGACAAGAGCAGTCATAGTCTTTGTCCAGGCTAATGCCATTAGTTCCATATTAATATAGATGGACATCCAGAGATTGTGTTTTCTTTGCTGTTGGTTTGGAGACCTCATAGACACAGATCAGATTTCTGTAGTATTTCCTCTTGGCACAATATTGCCTAGATTCATTCATTCCTTGCCTGTATAGGAGCAGGTGTCACTTTGTTGTTATTTCTGAGAAATTATTTTATTTCTAAGAAACGAAGCTCTGAGGTGAGGCAATAAGATAGACTGAAAGTTATTGGTAGGACATTTTATCTTCTTTTTATAAAAGATACCTCTGATTTACTGCTAACAATCAGAAAAGTCAGACTTGTAAAAGGACATTCAAACATTCTCTAACAACTACCCAGTTTCATCATTAAGGTGAATTGCATCACCAGTTTGCCAAATCCCTCCTCTCTAGCTGTTGACAGGCCTGTAATGTTTCTCTGTCCAAAATTCCAGCTTGCCAAGCTTTACTTATTCTTCCACCTATTCTTCATTCAATGGGATTAGTAGTTCAGAAAGGTTTAATGCTTTAGGATTTTGTTTAAGCCCTTAGTCTTCTGTTGTCTTTGGGCTCAAGGTCCTTTCCAAAGCAGGAAAAGGAGAGTAAAAGGATACACCAGAGTATCCTGTAATTCAGATACAAATGCAATATCTAAAGTGGCAAAGGCAGACTTTAATTACAGCAGCTGGTAAGTAACACTGTTTTATCTTTCAGTATTGTAAATAGCATTTTGTACTCTTATCTTTTTATAGTAATTTAATATTTTAAAAGTAGGAATTGTTGGTGCAGAGCATGCAGATAACATAATAATTAAATTGTATATCATCCTAATCCATGCACTGGCATTCATTTGCCCTGTATTATTAGACAGATCTTTTGCTGATTCTTTTACAGATGTTGGCTATCGGAGAAGGTAATAAGGCCCTACATGTTGAATCCAAAATGTCAGCTGCTGAGTTGAAAAATTCAGAAGAAAAAGAGGTGAAGAAAGAAAAACCTATTTTAAGCAAAAGTTCAATTTTAAGTGATCATGACAAAGATGGACATATGTTTCAGTCACAGCCTGTTCACTGCCACAAGAAGCTTGTAAGTATTTGAAACAGAAGATAGATTCATTAGACTTAGATGTGGTATGACAAGTAGATGAGAAGAAAATCTTCCTTTATTTGCAATCTTTTCCTTCATTTTTTTTTTTCTTAAACACACCCCTCCTCCCACCCCTCTCTCTTTCATGCATTGGATTAACTTGTGTTTTAAAGCAATCTGAAAGATAGATTTCTGGGACCAGAGAGAGACAGAACTAAATGGACTTGAAAGGGAAGTTTGAAGTGGTTGTCAGTAGTATAGTTAAGACACAGTGTAGACCTCAGCACTTAGAGCTGTGGAAAGATCTGTCAGCATCTCTATTGTGCTGCATAAATAAACACACAAAATCCTGTAAGTTTTAGAATTTCCCTAATGGCCTAATCTTTCTTTTTTTTTTTTTTTTTGTACACACACCTAGTTCTCTGGCCTAAATATTCTGGGTTGTATTTAGTTCAGTATGAAGATATCTAATGTTAGGGGCATAATTCACTTTCGTAACAATAAGAATCTAGTGGCATTTTTAGATGTTCTTGGAAATCTTGGATATTCTGGTATCTTTGGTGTCTGTGGCACATCTTCCAGCACTGTGTGAATATCTTAAATACATTATGGCATCTTAAATGTTACTAAATTTCTAGATTTAGGCAACTGAATTGTGCTTCAGGTTTTTGTTTGCAGGTGTCTACATGTTATTTACATTCTAAACTCCCAGAGTCGACTATAGATTTGAATTTTTGGGTCACAAATTAATCCTTAGTGACATTAGATGTTTTCTAGAGTGTCTTACTTGGCGTCCACCTGCTCTACAGAAGGGTACAGACATGATGTGTCATGTCTGCTTGGTCTGAGACTGTGAATGTCTCAGATATCAAATGTCTAAACAGGCAGTCTCAAATGGCTTCGGACACTTAGATTTAAATGAATCAAACATATATATATAAAACATCAATTATAATAAAGCAGATTTTAGCACATGAACAAATTAAACGTGGATGCCTGAATATTAGGCTGAAACCTACACGTGCTATTTCACATCTTGATTACAGCTGTGACTTCTGGCTTCCCTGCTCATCACTCCTTTTTAAATCCGTTAAGAAACTGCTTTTAAGAGTTGAAATTGTTACTTTTCCTAATCTTGAGGTTTTTTTTACAGTACCGTTGACACTGGCAAGATGCCGTATATCTCGTGGACAGTCCTTACTATCACGTTACCAAGACCCCAGCAGTACTTATATAATGGCATTATTATAGTTGGTAAATATTTTCAGAAGGAAACAACTTCTTGAAAAATATTACTGGTTTTGATGAAATGTTCTTTGCCTTTCCCAGACATATGCATTACCACCACCACTGATAGTTACCACTTAAGCAGAGTTGGGAAATAAAGGGTTGGGGAGTGGAACACACCACCACACCATCAAAAGCAAACGCATGGTATTGTTGTATTGTTTCATTTTACATCTTTCCAGCAAGGAAGTAAATGTAAAATATGTAAAACATTCATAAAATGTGTATTTAAAAAGCCATATTGATCTTATGCTGGACATAATTTTATTAATATTTGCCATTTCTTCATATTCTTTTGTTATATTATCTTCTGTTGTCTTTCTAACTAGAGGCAGATACTGCTGTCCTATGAATTGTCAGTGGACTCTATTAATGATCCTTTTCAAAGACAAAGGTTAATGAGTGCAGCCACTATTATTACAGGTAATTTGTGTTAAGTCATTCTTTAGTGTTTTTCCTGTGGTGATTGTGTAACTTGACCTAAGAGATCAAAATGTCACAAAAAACCAGCATTATTTTAAAAGTTGCTGGAGGAAATTATGCTGCTATTAAATGTACCTTTCAGTAAAGTAAATATTTTCATATCACATATCTGTAATTACGACTTAAAATTACCAAAGATCATACCTGGGCAAGCTGATTGCCCAGTAAAATGAATGGGGTTTGTGGATGAGAAGAGAGCAGTGTTTTCATTTACCTTGACTTTAGCGATTCTTACAACACTGTCTCGCACAGTACTTTTGTCTTGCACAGTACTTTTTCTTCCAAGTTAGGGTGTCAGGATCTGCAAGGGTAGACAACCAGCTGGTCAAAAAAAAATAAAAATGATTGGATGTTTGGACTTAAGTGTCTGGTGAACAAGCTGTATTCTACCTGGAGGCAGGTAACAAGTGGAGTACCACCGGGGTGTATCCTCGGACCCATCTTGTCCTAAGTGACCTGGAAGAGGCAACAGAGAGCTTGATCTTGAATTTTGCAGATGACACCAAATTAAGGGGGAACCTCTTGATACACTGGAGGTAAGGGCTGCCATCTAGAGGGACTTAGGCTGGAGGAATGGGCCAACAGGAACCTTATGAAAATTCAACCAGAGCAAATGTAAACGTCAACAAATCTGCAAGAACCTCTTGCAACAATACAGGCTATGAGCTGGCTGGCTGGGAAGTAGCTCTGCGGGAAAGGCCCTGTGGGTCCTTGTGGGCAGTGAGCTGAGCATGCAACATGCCCTTGTAGCAGCAATGGCTAACAGTATCCTAGTCTTATTAAAAGGAGTATAGCCAGGGGAAAAGTGATTATTGCCATTTATTAAGCACATCCTAGACCACATACTGTGCCCAGTTTGCCCCCAGTCTCCCCAGTATAAGACATACATTATGTTCAGTAGGGTGATTCCAAGCCAGTTGCTGGAGCACTTGCCCAGTGCTGGGCTGGTTCAGGCCAGAGAGAAAGCTTTGAGGCGAAGTTAATATCAGCCTTCCAGTGTGTAGGAAGACATTCTCAAGAAGATGAAGCCAGGCTCTTCACAATGGCACACAGCAGAAGATGAAGCAACAGACATGAATTGAAAGAAGAGAGTTTCAAACTGTGTGTAAGTAGAAATTTTCACTATGGGCAGCGGAACAGTTTATGTGTGTCTGCCCTCATAGCTGACCCTGCTTTGAGAAGGGGGTTGCAGTACAGATCTGAGGTCCCTTCTAACTTATCTTATGATCATATCTTCAACTATGGGACATCAAGATATGGGGCACACCCTTCTTCATTTTATGCTGGGCTTTTCTTCAAGCCATGCTGCATTTGTGACTGCATAGATGCAGCGCACAGAAAACTAGCTGACAGTTTCCAAAGACAGTTAAGTTATTTCTCCTTAATACAGATCCTCTATCATCCTTCAATAGTTTAATAAACATATGAAGAGGTGGGCAATATCACCTGTTTCTTAATTAAGAGATTTGTTGATAGTGACCTTCAAATAGCCTGTAATAAGTTTGTGTAGAATGCATGAAACTTTATTTTCAGTGATGCTGTTTTGCTCACATGAATGATTTTTCTTTTCAGACATTTCTATGAGTGATTGTCTTTTTCTTCATGCTGATATTGCACATAAAATTATCTGTATGTCACTTTACCTCTTTGTCATTTAGACATGCAAAAGTCAAAAATTACATGTCCTTCTCAATGGAAACATCTTGCTCGAAAGTGTCTAATTTGGAATTGTTGTTCATTCTGGAGAGCAGTCAAAGAGAAGGTGAAAATGGTAATTTTGGATCCATTTGCTGAAACCTTGATCATGGTTTGCATTATTGCAAATACTTTATTCATGGCTTTGAAGCATCCTGGCGTGAACCATGATTACAAAGAACTATTTTATAGAAGTGACTTGGTAAGTTAGGTCTATGTTAGAATGAATATGGAGTTATGACCCTGTATTTATATTTGAAAAATCCCATAAAGAGACATACTTTTTCAGTGACTTTTTGCTGGATTTCTTTTTCCTCTTTCCAGGTCTTCACCCTGATTTTTACAGCAGAAATGATCTTGAAAATCATTGCTCTTGATCCTTACAACTATTTTCAGCAAAAATGGAATATTTTTGATAGCATAGTTGTTATGATTGACCTAATAAGCTTTGAAGAAAATCTATCATATTTCAGGCTGGTAATTATTTCTTTATTCTTTTTTTTAAGTATATGTTGTATAGATTTATAAAGATTACAGTGAAACACCCTCAAATTATTTTACTGATGAACCCTTTATATCACTTCTCTTCATTAGTAAATAGCAAGCCCGTGTGAATATTTAATTAGAGCGAATATTAAATGAATATTAACAAATGCATTCAATATGATTATTATACTGTGTATATTGGATACTATAAATCCTGTGGCACAATGTGCTCTTTTGAAGATTTGACCTAGCAGACAATTCAATGGCTTTCTGTTAGGTCTGTACAGTGGCACCACTCAACTACATTTCAGATCTTCCATTAGGAAAAGGTATTATCTGAGCTTAGGGATAGCAGTGGTTCCCTCACAGCTTTTCCTTTTGAGTTTGTAAAATTTGATTTGTAAAATAACACAGCTTTCCTCAAGGCTTAAGCTTGGCCATGAGGTCTTTTCAAGGCTTTCCTTCATCTTAGGGAACAGGAGGAGTATCTCTGAGATCTCTATGTGTAATGTTATGGTTTTGTTTGCATCCTTACTATGTATTCAGAGTGCTATATTTCCTAAATGTTTCCAACATTCTTCATAGCTTTTCAGAGGCATCACACGTAGAAATTCATTTGAATTCTGTTTCATCTTGTGATCATGACTGAAAGATTGGAGCAGCCCTGATGCTGATTTTACTAAAAGTGTCCTTTTTACTCATGAGAATGCATGCAAAAGATCTGACCTGTCTTTTCAGATCCTATTTTAATTCAGTTGTGTAAGAGGCAGAAAAAAATTTTTTTCAATTTTTCTTACATATTTGATTTAGTCTACAATTCAGTCATTTCATAAGCCTCATGCAAGTACCTATAAGCCACTTGAATATTTCTATTGTCATCACCGCTATTAATACTAATTAACTATCTGAGCTGAAGCACAGTGTTTCACATTGGAACAAATATAAACCTTTCTTCGGGGAAAAGTTATGGTGCTATTCCTGTAGTAAAGCCAGCATGATAAATGCGGGGTCTGTTTTTTATTTGTGCTGTGCTACCTATGTAGTGTTTGCTACTCACATTGTTCTCTTGTGTTTTACTTACAGCTCAGGATCTTCAAATTGGCAAAATTCTGGCCAGCCTTAAATACTCTTATGAAAATAATTCTAAACTCAGTTGGTGCTCTGGGTAACCTCACTCTGGTTTTGATTGTCACTATATTTATTTTTGCTGTAGTAGGAAAGCAGGTTTTAGGCCCTTATTATGAAAAATATTCTTGTAAAATAAGCACCGATGCACAGTTACGCTGGCATATGAAGGATTTTTATCATTCATTCCTGATTATATTCCGAATATTATGTGGAGAATGGATTGAAACCATGTGGGAATGTATGGAAGTGGCTGGAAAAGGGCTATGTCTTCCCATTTTCTTGGTAGTCCTGGTCATAGGAAACCTGGTGGTGAGTTTCAAGCTATTTTTCAGTCCATTCTGAGTGAATCCAATTACATCAGCATCTTTTTTCCAAGGCAAACTTTATTATTTGAAAAATATTCACAGTATTCTTTTTTTCTGGATGTTACTTAATGTATGTTTTTCTTCTGACTTTTTTCCTTTTCCCCTTTCTCTTTCTCACACAAAAGGTAGCTGCTAAGCAAAATAAAATTATTTCTTCCACCCAGAGTATAGAAGTGCGGTGCTTTTGATAATTTGGTCTCTGATTTTTTCATCTTTGGTGTTACTAGGATCAATTAACCAAATTAGTCAGTGCTTTTAAGCTTGCCAACTTATCCTCTTATTATCTAAAGTCCCAGATTTTCTGGTTTGTGTGCCACATAATTTTCTACTGTATATATGCAGGAAGACAAAATCTTTTCCATGTGCTTGATTTGTTGGCACATACGAGATCCTTTTTGATGGTAGTGTTACTAAAATTTATCTTTGCCTGCTGTTTTTCTACATATCTACCTCCTTGTAGACATTATGGACATCAGAGCATGTGAAAATATATTTGCTAGACTCAAACTGTCACTTCTTTCTTTTTGTTCCTGCCCTTCCTTCCAGAAAGAGCCATATATATATATATTAGTATTTCAGTATAATAGTAAATTATTTCATTGCAGTGGTTGATGAAAGCAAGACTGAGATGCTTTTGTCTAATGAAGGTTTTCTGAAATGCCTTTTCTGTTACCAGTAGTGTCTCCAACTTACTTTAACTATTTTAAGGTGCTCAACCTATTCATTGCCTTGCTGCTGAATTCATTCAATACTGACTCCTCAACGGATCAAGAGGAATCTGGACAAATGACCAAAAGTCAGATTACCATTGTGCATATTCGCAAGGGCCTGCAGTCTGTGAAAGACAGAATTTTGGGTCGTTGTTGCAAAGCAATGAAACGAAGCCTCAAAACAACAGCCAAAAAGAAGACTTTGGTGAAAATTTCAGCCAAAGACATAGAGGAAAATAACTATGCCATGATAGATGTCAGAAAGGATATAGACAACAGCTGCTTAGACCTGGGTTATTATAATACTGAGAGGAATTGCTCAGTAACAATGAAATATGAAGAATTTTTGACCAGTCATAGTACCTGTGTTCCTATTGCAGTACCAGAGACTTACACGGATGAAGGTGGTGATGAGCACAGTGTATGCACAGAAACAGAATATAGAAAACAGGTAGGGAATAGTAATATTTGAAAAATTATTGTAACTTGCATCTATAAATATGATCTTGAAGACTCAACTGTAAATGTTATCCTTTCTCTCATTTCTGTCATTTTACTTTCTTTGTTCTTCTAGTAGCTTCAAAATGCAAAATAGACCCAAATAGTTTCAGTTATTTAATAATGTTGAATATTCACTTTTTCATCATTCTTCTCATTGATAGCTATCATTCTACTTTGGTCTGTTTTGCTTCCATTTAAGGTTGTCAATTGCTAAATGAAGTTTGATCAAGACAGAAAGTCTCCTTTGCCTTACAGCCGGCACCTGGAATTTTTTGAGGACAGTACTCTTGTGTTGTTTTTATGTTGCTTGTCAGTTGCACAGAGTCCAGATGAAAAAGCAAATAAAAGCTTCTCCTTAAAAAATTAATTTCTTAATTTTTTTTTAATCCCCCTTTCACTTCTATGATACTTTGGACTCCCCTTTACATCTCTTTATTTTTTTGTGTTGGGCAGGTAAAGGCTCAAGTCTTTCTGTGTGTGAGGTGTTTATATTGCCATGATAAAACGGTGTGATTAATTTTCCTGTACATAGGCATTTTGGGATATTTGAGATACTTGGGGTATCTGTCACATCCACATGGGACTGACAAATAAGACACAGAAGCTATAGGAATTTCCGTTGACACCGTGGCCAGGGGTGTGTAGAAACACCTCAGATGACACTGGGTACCAGCCACAATTATATTACACCACTTAGATACCTGAATTTCAGGATTCCACGTACTACTCACCTTATAGATGTCAAGTGTCATTTGAGGTGCTGGATCATCTCATACAGCTTCTAAATGCATCTATAAAAAGGTGTCTGTCAGTTCCTCTATATCCTGCACTGTATCTAACATGCCATGGGTATGTCTTAAGATACCGTCCACGTATCTTAGAAGGCAGTAAGCATGCATGAATGCATTTTAGTTCAAAATCATTAGGTCATCCTCTGAGATTCTTATTCCTGTACAAATATTTTTGCCTATAGAAGGTAAGGGTGGTACCTTTTAGCCATTGACAGCACTGCAGCTGTGTATGAAACACACAATAGTAGTTTCAGCTTTTATTAGCAAAAAGGGACATCAAGCTAATTTCTTTCAGAAGCCTGCCTTATTCGCACGCAGTTGTAATAAGAGGTAGCAGACTCCAATATACCTTCCTTACAATCTTCTGTCAGAAGGTGAACAATAAATTATTAACCTGTTGTGGTTTAACCCCAGATGGCAGCTAAGCACCACACAGCCGCTCACTCACTCCACCTGTGTTGGGATGAAAGAATGTGAGAAAACTAATGGGCTGAGACAAATACAGATTAATAGGTAAAGCAAAAGCCCCCCATACAGGCAAAGCAAAACAAGGAATTCATTCACCACTTCCCATCAGCAAGTGGACGTTTGGGCATCTCCAGGAGAGCAGGGTTCCATTATGTGTAACAATTACTTGGGAAGACAAACTCCATCACTCCAAATATCCCCCCTTCATCCTTCTTCTTCCCCAGCTTTATATGCTAAGCATTATGCCATATGGTATGGAATATTACTTGGGTCAGTTTGGGTCAGCTGTCCCAGCTGTTTGTGTACCCCAGCATCCTTTGTGCACCTACCCATATTAGACTCTGCGTAAGAACTGCTCAGCAATAATGAAAAAATTGCTGTGTTATCAACAGTATTTCCAGCACAAATTCAAGACACAGCCCCATACTAGTTACTGTGAAGAAAACAAACTCTACCCCTGCCAAAACCAGCACAAGACTGAGATCTGGTTTGGATCACTTAGCCATTCTCCCTGTAACTAGAAAGATGAAAAGATTCTTGGGGTCCAGCTGAAAAGGTTGCTGCTGAGCTAGTCCATCTGAACTTAGTGATTTGGATGCAGGAATACATCAGTGGGCTAAACGTAGGTCTCGAGGTATGGTACCTTTCCACAGCGTAACTACAGGAACACAGTATTTGAAATTGAAGAAAAAACCCCATTCTTTTACATGCCTTTATGGATATAATTTAATTATCTGTAAAAAGACAAACATGCTGAATTTTGTGGATGATTTAGATTCTGTTAAAGAATATTTACTTTTAAGAATGTCAGTAAATGTGGAAAGTCAACTGTTTTGCATTATTTTATGCAGGGAGACAGGTTAAGACATAGAAGGGAGTGCCGAAGTTCAAGTGTCTTCAGTCAGATTTCTGGGACTTCTGAAACTTTAAGTTGTGTTTCAGAAATACACCAAAAGAAAGAGCAAAAAGAGGTAATTATAAATTTTATCACCTTGCAGAATATGCTAGAGATGAAAATTGTCACAGTGGTTCCCTCATTCAGCAATGACAGGATAAGCTGGGGTTTTCCAAAGGGTAGTAAGTATAATCCTTGTGAAAATGTTACATATTTCTAGAGGCAATAATAGTTTAAAGCATGGAGGTTTGTCTCTCAGAAACAACCATGGCTGACAGTGTAGCTTCAGATATTATTTTGTACAAAATAAGTAAACAAATTAATCAAGAAACACACTTATTTTAAATATGTGTTACATATTATTCAATTTGACAGATAATTCTGTTTGTTCAACCCTGGATGCAAAAATCTTTTCTCTAGGAACAGTTCCCCAAACAGACATACTTTTTCTGGTCTAGAAGCATAGGTTATTCTAATACAACAGCTCCACATCACAAAAGGTGAAGAACCATGGCTTGCCTCCAATGGCCCAGCAACTTTCTGGATTACTACCTCCAAATGTCAAACCGCTTCAGTATTTTTTGATTTTAGAGGAAGTGGCTGGAAGTTTTATTTGCTAGATGTTATTTAATTTTATATGTTAATTATATTTAGATTAAAATATTAAAATGCTCATAAATTTAAGTAATTACATTTTTGTCTATGTTGAAGATTCCCTAGGACCCTAAGTTAGTGTAGAACAGCATGGCTGCCAACAACAGCAATTATCCCTTCTTCTGGCTTCTCATTTTTATTCCTATCCTTATGCCTTCCCTTTCCATGTCATACAGGGCACTTATATTTTATGGCTGATAGGTTGCTTTATTCCTTTTTCTTTATACTTATTTTCCTTATTGTCTTTAGTTTTATAGGTGTGTAGTTTATTTGCCAATAACAATAACTCTTTGAAATGTGTAGCCATACATACATTTCTTTCCTGCTAGGCCTTCCTATCTTCAAGCCTTTTGAGACATGGTTTGTGTCTCTGAAAATGAAAAAAGAATTGGATTGTCATGAACAAATCAGAGTTTTCTCTAAAGTAAAGCTGTAGCATAATATAATCTCTTCTAAATATTTTCCTTGCTGCAAGTCCAGTGTAGATGACTAGAAGATACTTTATTAAATTAAAGCCATGGAAACAAAGAGGAAGGATTAGCCTTTTCTGTCCTTTTGTTTGTAATTTTGTTTTGGTAGTTCAGCAACATTAAATTCATTAAGATATTTTATAGGGTGCAGTTTTTCTTTTTGTTTCTTCTTTTTTTTGGGGTGTGTGTGTGATAAGTCTATTTTAAATCTGTTAACCTTATTAATGAAAAGCAAATCCTCTTCTTTGCCATCCTCTGCAGAAATGTGATGGTGGTAGCTATTCTGAAGCCAGCACTGTGGATCCAGTTATTCTCCTGGAGACCTTTTCCCAGCCTCAAAACTCACACCTACCCAAGGACTGTTTTACAGGAAGTAAGAATCCTTTATATATTGTGGTGACACCAAATGAACCAGTGTTCATTTGTTCTCTTTAGAACATTTCCAAATTGGCAAAAACTGAGATGCTTGTTTATAAACATAAAAATTCAGATAAACAGACCTGAAGCCAGCACAGAACTGTAGCAGGGCTGGGATGCCTGAACACAAGCATTTAGAACCATATGAGATGCCCGAGAGCAGGCAATACAACTGCATGAATCTGGCAGAAGTATCACGGGAGCTGTATGATATCCGAAGAGGCCTAAATTGGTATAAAACACCTGTGTTTAGGTAGCAAAATGCCATCTTTGGAGTGATTCAGTCTTATATTGAGGCATCAGGCTGTAGGTATCTGTATATGAGCAAAAGCACTCAAAGCATTTCTGAAAGGGCAGCTGGATGTTGGGATATGTATGTCTGTATCGGGTGTCTTGAATGTCACTTTAAGTGAATTTATCTGAGCTCCCAGCACAGTGGATGAATATCCAGTCAATACAGCTAATGGCATTCAGAGGAATTTACAGTTTATCCCAGTGTGGACACCTACTTTTGATTGCCTGAATGGTTCCTTAGACTCCATTCACACTCATGGTTCAACCCTACTGCCTTTACGGATTTCCAGTGCAAAATGGTGACTAGAGAATCTAATTGTAATGTCTCTGCAGTGCAATTGAGTGAAATAATCAGTAGAAATACTAATTTACTAACCAATTTTTACATTATCGATTTTCAAAAGAATAAATGCAGGGGAAAAAAAAAGACCAACAAAAAAACCCAACAACCAAGCAAACAAAATAACTCAAGAAATTTTTTAGATGGAATTAATGGCTTTTTGTGCCCACAGAAGGGCTTGTGGACACAGTGGCTTTTCTGCTTTTTCCATGTATAAGTTGCTCTATTTAAAGATATTTTTACCTACAAATTTTGTCTTTTATTTAGCTTTTGATTGCTTCAGAGACAGCATCACCCCTTAGGTAAAACATCACATTGGTTGTATAGACTGTGGAAACTCATATTAAGATACCTTACACTTTTTATGTTCTATGTCTCTACATTTTCCATGGGACCAACATGTTCTTCTTTCTCTTTTCAGGTTGTGTTGAGTGTTTTCCATGTTGTGCATTGGATACCACTAGGTTTCCAGGCAGAACTTGGTGGAACTTTAGAAAAACCTGTTACAGAATTGTTAAACACAGCTGGTTTGAACATTTTATAATTTTTATGATAATATTGAGCAGCGCAGCACTGGTAAATTTAATTTAATTTCTCAAATTTTGAATTGATGGTTGTCAGTAAAGGAAAATTATATTATTATATTTATTTCTTTTACTCTCACATTCCTTTCCCCAGGGAGACACAAGTATTATAAACATGTCCTTTAGAAGTTATAAGGTTCTCCCCAGCTTGGACAAGATATTTAAATATATGGGATCATAGTCTTCTCATAGTTCTTCGTAGAATCATAGAGTCAGCTAAGTTGGAAAAGACCTTTAAGTCCAGCCATCACCCCAGGACTGCCAAGACCGTCACTAAACTATGTCACTGAGGGCCTGATGCACACTGTTCGTGGAATATGATTCCTCACACACTTGTGTGATTAACTAGGAGGCTAAATGAGGGTATGAAATTTATTAGGAAGGCTTATATAAAAAAAACAATAACAAATCCTTTTCATCGAAGACGTATTGTAGTGTTAAGAACTTTCACATTCCTAAGATACTCTTGTCCTATTGTGAAAAAGGACTTGTCCATTTTCTATTTTTAAAATTGTTTGCTGATACAGAATTTCCTGAACCAGCTAGAATGAAGCAGCACCATACCATCAGGCATGTCCATTCTTGAAAGCAAATCAGATGAGGTGGTGATCATAGAAAGAATGCATAGAAAAGTATGTGGTGAATGCTCAGTGCTCAGAGCAAAAGAAGAGTTAGAATTTTGAAAGAGTATCACTGCTAAATGATGAGTGATTTGACTAGTAGGTAGAAATCAAGGTAGTCAAGGTTAAACAGTGAAAAAGATGACATTACTTATCAAACTTGCTCAGAAAATATGTAGGAAATGGTAAATAGGCTTATGTACATGAATGCCAGAAGTTCTCAATTACCTACAGTCAAATTAGTAGTCCTGTGGACACAGTGACAGCTCTGCCCTGTACACATTTCTTCTGACTGTAGCACAATTGAATGACCACTGCTTTAAAGACCACTTCGGTCCAGAAGCAGTTTTACTGTTTCATTACACTGTGGAGCAGGACTGCGTAAGTTCCACCAGATTAATGTGACTGGCGATAACTCATAATTGTTAAGGCCCGCTATAGCTGGGCTAATGCTTGCAAAACCACTGAGTTTTCTTTGCTGCCATGCTCTCCTGAACCAAAGGTCTATGGACCATCCAGGTCATGTAACACAGCCCACTGTTTCCTTAAATGGTGCTGACTGTTCATGATCTTATTAAAAAATAACAGCAGAATGAGGGATTTCAGGGTCGGGTAAGGAGCTGTTAAGTGAGGAGCTGATGTAGATTGAAACTGGATGTGGATTAAAGTTTTGACACCCTCTGTTTGGTTCCTGATCTTTGTCAAAGACTACAGCCATGTGACTTTGGGCAAATTAATTGATCTTTCTGTACTTCATTTGCTCTTCTATAAAATAAAGATACTGTGTCTATAAAATAAAGATGCTGTGGTCGAACGTCCTAAGGATATGAGATAGTGTATTCTTTCTGAGAGGACAGACAAACAAATTTCTCATTTCAACTTTTTTGCTTGTCTCATGGCAAGAAAGAAGACAAAAAGTTAGCAGCTGCAGAGGCTATTTCAGAGAAAGAGACATAGATTTGAATAAGGATAAAAGAAAGGGAAGTTGTTAAGTGCCCTGATGTGCTCTAGAGACACTTTCAGCTCTTGAGACAGAATGTGAAAGAGACAAAAGGAGATTAAGTAATTTATATCTAGGGATAGTAGAGGGTCAGAAAGGGTGTGGTACAGTGTGGCTTCTGATTTATCTACATAAGTAACGGAAGTTTTAAGTAAAAGTAATGACAGGCATGAGGGAAATAGTGGTAGTGAAAATGGATGGATAGGTCATGAGAAATGCTGGCAGCGAAAGAGAAATTGAATGGAGATGGAGCTATAAGGTGGGGGAGAAATGGATGAAAGGAAGAATGAAGACATCACCAGAGCCTCACCTTGGTGAGGAAGTAGTGCAAGGTGCTAAAAGGAATTGAGAATAGAATGGCAGTATCAAAACTTTAAAATAAATCAGCAATGCAGCAAATACATTAAACACAAGCAAACAATGATGTAAACTAAAGCACTCAATAAAACATTTTCCAAAACCCTTACTGACATCAAAGTAATGTCAAGGTTTAGGTGAAAAATTGTGGAACTCTGGCAATTAACAATTCCAGGTAAAGTGCTTGTCATATTTTTTCATATCTTTATTACAGCTTTGCAGGCTAACTAAAGATGACACATTTGGAAGACCTAGGTCTGAAAGACAGTGCTTAATGTGTTTAATTCAAGCTTTATTGTGAAGAATTTTAGACTAACACCTTCAAAATTATCCAGTAATTCAGGAAGCCAAGATTTTTGGTAGCCACAACTGACCCTCATGAGATAATTTTTTGAAGAAGTGTCGAGCATAAACATCTGAAAGTATGTGATTTTGCAACCAATCTGAAAATGAGATTGTACTTTACAATTTAGGTTTTTATTTCTAAGCATAAAACTATGTGGTGGTTGCCCATAATTTAATATGAAATGGTTATAATAAGCCAAACTGTGCATTCTTGTGGAATTTAAAAGATTTTCCATAAAACTACCGAACTGTTTTAAAACTGAATTCTGAAATTCCAGGCATTTGAAGATATTCACCTACAGGAGAGACAAAAAGTGAAAATGCTCCTAGAATTTGCTGATAAAATATTTACCTACATCTTTTTTATGGAGATGCTGCTGAAATGGGTGGCTTATGGTTTGCACAGTTATTTCACAAATGCCTGGTGTTGGCTAGACTTCATCCTTGTATGTGTAAGTATTATATTCAGCTTGTCTTATGTATTGATTTTGATGTTTTCTGTATAAAGAGCTGCATGTAAAAACTAATTATGAATTAACACAAGTCTAAAAGACAGTTTCCAAAAGTTGAAAAAATTATAATCAAAGGAAATGTTAGAACATATTTAAGTGGCAGTTTTAAGTAATAATCAGAAGTCGATCAAGAAAATTTTATTTGGTGTCACTGTCATTGATGACCATAAGTTGTGGTCCTCAAAAAAAATGTTGGTTATGAAAACATAAGTAGAGAGAGAAAGTGCAATTAGCAATCAGAAATAAAAGTAAAATAAATTAATTAAGACAGTAAAAAAATGTGAAGCTGTTGTCAGCTCTGGTATTTAAAACCAGAAAAAAGTAGATTTTCTTCTTTAAAGGAGAAAAAATTTGGATGGTATAAAGAGCTGAAAAGCATTATTGGAAAAGTAATTAGCCAGAGAGTTAAAGACATAGAAAAGTATGTTTTGCTTTGCAGTTCTAAGAAATGCTAGCAATCCTTTATGTAGCTGTAAAGAGAAATGCTGAAATCATCAATACTGAAATGGAGGTAATGGAGTGTTTGATATATACATATTTATTATGAACTCAAAGTTAAATAATATAATCTTGCCATATAAAACTGAAAAATATTTCAGTATCTTCCCAATACATCTGAGCAGCTGACTTCTGGTAACATCAAGTAGCTGCTTGATAGCCTCTGAGTAGTTAGCATTGAAAGTTGCAAAGTACTAGGAAAATCAGCAGAAAAATCTAATATGATTATTTATGAAGAATATATAGCAGGACTTTAGCAATTACAGTTCTGTAACATTAATAACAATGCCGTTCAGAATGGAAGAAAGGCACGCAAATATACAAAGGCTAGACTATGAGATAAAAAAATTCAAATAGGAAGAGGCAAATCATGAACAGTGAAAAAGCCTGAATTATTGAAACAATAATGAAACATAATCTTTACAGTTCATTTTTTTCTTTTACAAAAAATAAAATACAGAATTGCTATCTTTTAAAAAATATTTTTTATTTCCACACCACCATCTTAACTTATGATAACGAATTACTGTATACGCTTCCAAGAATAACTATGCAGAAAATGGGAATATTTTATTTGAACAGTCCTTTCTGGTCTGGTAGTGTATGAAACTACCATAGTTACCAATTTGGTTGCTGTACCAGCATTCTGAAAAAAATTACAAGAACTGTTTTTAGGGAAAAAAAAAAAAAGTGTGTTTCAAATTGGAATGAATTTATCCCATTATTTTTAAAATATTAGGAAATACCAAAGTGAAATTATACTATGATAGCTTTGAATGTGTATTTTCTTCATTTGACTTGCTGGTCAAAGAAGACTTACTGGAACATTCAGGTTATGATTGTCTGCTGACACAAATAAAATAAATTTTTGTATACCATTCAATAATCTCAGTTTCAATTCAATGAACACAGCTGTCATTTGTTTCCTGGGGATTAAGTACTACTCCTGCCTCATCACTTTGTTCCTCTGAGAATGCCCTGAAATCTCTCAGGACTCTTAAAGCATTGAGGCCTCTCCGAGCTTTGTCAAGATTTGAAGGGATAAAGGTAAGGATATTGGAGGTGTGTGTGCATATTCTCTAATAGCTGCGTTTGAATTTTTTTTGTGAAAATTAAACCGTGAATCTCTTTTTGGGACTTGATGGCATTAAGATGGTTCGGATTGCCTTCTTATATGTATGGCTGTTAATTTGAAATAATACTTAACGCTTTCACAGAAATTTGTAAGTACAAATGAAATAAGGAAATTGAATAATAATGTGCTACCACAAGGAATCATTATGTATACTAATGTGAACACTGGAACATCTTTCTATATTTCCAGTTTTGTCTTGGCAGTTACCTGGACAGGCTCATGTGCCACATTTCAGGTTCTCCAGGGTGGATTTGAAAGACAACAATCCTTTCAAACTTAAACAGTGTGGGATTTTTTTAATAGGAGATTGTTGTATCTCGATTTTAAAATCTGCTGTAAGTGAACTGAATCTTAAAGTCAGTGGGGAGAAAGGCCATTAAGGGCAAGAAGGAATCAGTTACAAGCAGCCATCGAACCTGATAGTCTTCTATGATGAGACAGCTGAGGGAGAGAAGAGCCATCTGTGGTCTCAGATATCTGTTATATCTGGTTTGGATTGACTGAACTGAAAAGTTCAATATGCAGAGATCATTGGGATCTTCACAGACGGGTGAAGAATGGTGAAAAAAAAAATAGATAGTAGTCCTCAAATTCCCACTGGCAACAATCATGGTCCTGCCTTTCAGCATTAATGAGCTGGATTTGCGACTACAAGTTCTTATCACTGCTTGTGTCAGGCCCCTTGATGTCACCAGCACAAGCTCCAAAAGCTGGAATACCATTTTCACTGGTACCATTTCTGGAAGAGGCTTACTGGTCACCCTGGGTTTGCATTTTCCTTGTCCTCAAGCAAGTCTAAATGAAGGAAGACTGCTGACCAAAACTGCCTTTTGGAAGCCAGATTTTCTACTTTATGTAATGTGTGCAGTCAGTTGCCAGTGGTTATTGGGTGAGGTTCACTTTCTTTACGTAGAGCAAGTTGTTCTCTTGCAAACCCCCTCCAAGATAAAAGAAAGGGATATTTATGATATTATGGTAAATAATAGGCTAGAGTGTACCCTCAACAAGTTTGCTGATGATACGAAGCTGGGGGGAATGGGTGATGCACCTGAGGGATGTGTTGCCATTCAGCAGGGCCTTGATAGGCTGGAGAAGTGGGAAGAAAGAAACCTAATGAGGTTCAACAAGGGCAAGTGTAGGGTATTGCACGTGGGGAGGAAGATCCCCAAGTACCAGTAGGGGTTGGGGGCTGACCTATTAGAGAGCAGTTCAGCAGAGAAGGACCTGGGAGTATGGGTGGATGGGAAGTTGACTATGAGCCAGCAGTGTGCCCTTTCAGCCAGGAGGGCCAATAGTATCCTGGGGTGTGACCGGAAGGTTGAGGGAGGTGATCCTACCCCTCTACTTGACCCTGGTGAGGTCACATCTAGAGTACTCTGTCCAGTTATGGGCTCCTCAGTGCAAGAAAGTCAAGGAACTACCAGAGAGGGTCCAGCAGAGGGCTGTAAGTATGTTTAGGCGTCTGGAGCCACTCTCTTATGAGGAGAGATTGTGGAGGCTGGGCATGTTTAGTCTGGATAAGACTGAGAAGGGATCTCATTAGTGCATATAAATATCTCAAAGGTGGGTGCCAGGAGGATGATGCCAGACTCTCTTCAGTGGTGCTCAGCAACAGGACAAGGAGCAATGACCATAAACTAAAACACAAGAAGTTTCACTCTAACATAAGGAAGAACTCAGTGTTGAGGGTGGCAGAGCACTGAAACTGGCTGCCTAGGAGGGTTGTGGAGTCTCCTTCTCTGGAGACATTCAAAACCCACTTGAACGTGTTCCTGTGTAACCTGCTTTAGGTGGCCCTGCCTTGGCAGGGGGGTTGGACTTAGATGGTTGCCAGAGGTCCCTTCCAACCTTAGTAATTCTGTGATTCTGTGAACCCGTTCCCCTATACCTGACTTTTAGATCCCTTAGGTACTACAGACTCAGAATCTTAGGTATTTGTTTTACCCAAAGATAATTCTGGCTGCCATCTGGTTTACTTCCTTCCTGAAAAAGGCAAGATAGACACTGCAGAATTACATGTTAAGACAAGATTGAAGTTGAGCTGAAAGCCAGCTTTATGTTTGTCATCTGCTAGTTTTTATATGGGTAAGAATCTGCAGTAGATACAGGAGAAGAAAAATATTTTTCTGGGAAAGTGTTCTATTGAATGTAAATAATCCATTCTTTTCATTCATTTTATTTATTTAAGGTTGTTGTGAATGCACTCTTGGGAGCCATCCCCTCAATCTTGAATGTTTTGCTCGTCTGTATTGTCTTCTGGCTCCTATTTAACATTGCAGGAGTAAAATTATTTGGAAAAAAATTTTGGAAATGCACACTCTCAAAAGAAAGCATCAGTTCAGTTTGGAACAGAAATGATTGTACTCACTTTAATGGCATATGGACAAATAGTGATGTGAACTTTGATAATGTTGGGATGGGATACTTGGCTCTCCTCCAAGTGGTAAGTTCTATAAAAACATGCGCAGTTTTGTTTTCTTCAAGGAAATGAGTTGAGCAGCCCAACCATGCGATACCACTGTGCTTCTGTTTATCTCACTGAAATTGGGGGATTTTAGCTTCCATAATATTTTTCTTATCTATAAGCTGCTCAGAACACTTAAGAAATCTTGTGTTAAAATCAAGCACTGTATTAATGGCTTTTCAATTTTGTTTCTATTTTGATTAATATACTAAGCCTGAAATAATCTGCATGTTACTGGATTTAAAGTTATTCTCATTTTCTTTAATAAAAGTTAGTTCAGAGTGGATAAGAATGAAAATGTTCAATGCAATTTATATTTCTATATTTTATTTTCTTGTATAAGTCATAAAGTATTGGGATGCTAATTTATTGATCTCCCTAACACCACAACAAAGCAGAGAAAGACATTTTTTAAAAGTGGTTGTTATGCCTGTATCTTTTCTAAATGAAGTTCATTGCTGTATATTCTCCAAAGTGTTCCATGATTCTGCAGAGCTGCTAAAAATTGCAGGAAGGAATTGTCTGTTGTTTTCTTAGAAATTGTTTTTATACTTTTAGGATATATTTACTAGTTAGGCTGAATCTTGTCCTGCTTTTTTAACAAGCAGGAAATTTACAAAAATTTTAATTTATGTTTTTTTTCCAGGCAACTTTTAAAGGTTGGATGGATATTATGTATGCAGCAGTGGATTCTCGTCAGGTATGTCACTAAAATGAAATTTTTATTATTTTCCCTTTCCTTCTTTCCTTTTCTATCCATACCATTCATTTTTCAGCTTTATTTACAATATCAGAAATACAAGCAGATGAATGCATCGAACTACACAGTGAAATGATAATCCTTGGAGTACCAAATATCAGGAATTTTTAGACAAGAGAAAACTGGTCAAAATGGAGTGATACCACACTAAAACTTACTATATCGAGAAGGCAGAGGGAAGAGGCTGCAAGTTTTGGACAAATCTGTTTTGGAAACAGAGTTCAGAAGATCTTGGAGGGAACGGGCATGCATCTTTAGCAGTTATTTCTGGGGCTTTTTTTCCTTATATTTGACACCTTTATTATTTCTTCCCCATTTCTATGTGCTGTTTCTCACACTCTTGTTGGTACAGTGTCTTTTAACTTTTGTATGTTTAAATTTCTTTGCATTTTCCTTATTCATTCAGGCACTGTATGCTTCAATGTATTGAATTAGCTGCTAGTTAAAAAGTTTGTTCCTTTTAGGGCCGATCGTAGTGAGCTGGATTTTCAAAATTGCGTCTTGTCTGAGACAGTGTTTAAGGGGTTGGAGGTTCACTGTTATGTTTAGTCTGAGCTGTTGTTCTATGTAGGAAATTCACAGTATCACTTCTGATTGCAACTGTTCATTTACTACTTAAGTAGTATTAAATTTACTAGAGCTGGATTGGGCTTTGTATCTTTGTAATTATCTTTACAAACAGTAACAAGACAGAACAAGACAGTTCTACTTACAGATCTAAATGAAGGTTTCAATGTGTAGAAATAGAATTTTTTATTATAAATTGAAAATGATAAAGTTGTGATTATCTGATTTTTACCAATATTATTTTTCTGTTTTGATTTTTTTTTTTTTTTTAACAGATAGATGAACAGCCAAAGTTTGAAGCGTTCCCAGCCATGTATATGTATTTTGTGATTTTCATTATTTTTGGATCTTTCTTCATGCTGAACCTTTTCATTGGAGTGGTTATCAGCAATTTCAACCAACAAAGGAAAAAGATAAGTACTACATGAGCTAATTCAGGGTCTCTAGTAATCCCAATATCATTTTGTGAATGTTAGTTTGACATTGTCATGGTTTGAAACAACTAAGTCCCATGCAGATGCTCGCTCATGACCCCCCCTTCCCTCCTCCCTGGACGGATGGGGAGGAGAATCAAAAGAATGTAAATGCCATGAGTTGAGATAAGAACAGTTTAATAACTAAAATAAAGTAAAACATATTACTACTAATAATAGCAATGATGAGGGGACTAACAAGCAGAGGGAATATTAAACCAAAAGGGGAAAGGAAAAAAAAACAGTAATAACCAGCAGTGATGCACAATACGGTTGCTTACCACCTGCTGACTGATAACCCAGCCTGACTCAAGCAGCCATTGGTTCCTTCTGTGTAACTCCCCACAATTTATATACTGGACATAATGTGCTGTGGTGTAACTTACTTTTTTTTTTCACATGAACTTGTTAGTGTTTATTTAGTTGACTGCTTAAACTTCAGCTGAACAACGGTATTTTTTTCCTTTACTTAGGTGGAAAAGATATATTTTTGACTGAGGAACAGAAAAAGTATTATAATGCCCTAAAAAAACTTGGATCAAAGAAACCTCAAAAACTCATCCCAAAACCATTGGTGAGACCATCTTAAGTAGAATATGACAAAGATACAAAGATGGTGACCATATTCAAACTCAATAGCCAGGCATCTGGAATAAAATTCATGTTAGAACCCACCATCTTCCTCATTCAATATAGCGTTTACATTTTACTCTGTATTTCTTAAATCTATCTAATGCAGCCTTTCTTTGTGGGCATTAATTAAAAAATTCCACAGCCTGTTTATTGCCTATTCAAATGTACAAATTATTTATAAAGGTTCATATTAAATATTTGATAATCATAAATCCATGCTCATATGTCCATATGATCTTGAGATCTGAGTTGCATGACACTACTTCTGCAACTAGATTGGATTATTGCAAGTGAGAATAAATAGGGAGTAGTACATGCCAAATGGTTGTTACTTACTTCCAATAATCTTACGCTTCATTTCATATAGGTTCTTAAATTTAAGTCCACGCCTGGGTTCACATAGTAACTGCTCAGAGGTTTTCTTGATTACGACATTTTAGTTCAAATTGCTTATCCTAAAATCTCTGCTTCAATAACTAATTCTATTAAAAGAGCAATCACTATGTACTCTGAATGCTTTCATCCTGAATAATTATTTTCTAAGGGAATGTGGTTGCATGATGCCTGCAAATATTTCTCCAAATACTGAGTGTTTTCTTCGAAGGTCTAAAGAAATGACCTAAAAATGCTTGTAGGAGCTTATAGTTAAATTTATATTCTCTTAAATTCTCTTTCTAAGCATAAGTTACTGATTTATATTTGAATGTAGTCTGGGTCTTACAAGTAGCATTAAGCAGCTCTTCTCATTCTCTCTGCAGAATATGTTCCAAGGATTGCTGTTTGATATAGTATCGCACAAAGCATTTGATATTACCGTTGCAGTTTTCATCTGTCTAAATATGGTCATTATGATGGCAGAAAATAACCAGGACAACGTCAAGGATGTTCTTAATAAGATCAACCTGTTTTTTGTGGCAGTGTTTACTGGGGAATGTGTCATAAAAATACTAGCCTTAAGACATTACTTTTTCACCTGTGGCTGGAACATATTTGATTTAGCTGTTGTGATCCTTTCACTAGTTAGTAAGTATTAATCATTATTAGATCAGGTAATATGTCTTAGCAATACTAAGCCAAATTTCAATATGAAGTAACCACTTATGTATCTGATAAACAAGTTCCAGATCCATTGTACTTTTTCAAACCATATGCTGAGTGATCCTTTCTAAAAGGATTTATTGTTGTTTTTCCTTATATTTTTGCAGAGTCTAAAAGGATTTATTGTTAGAGATTTTTCCTTATATTTTTGCGGGTTTTGAATGTCTCCAGGGAAGGAGACTCCACAG
The DNA here is from genome assembly GCF_034315485.1 of Pezoporus occidentalis. Taxonomy (NCBI): domain Eukaryota; kingdom Metazoa; phylum Chordata; class Aves; order Psittaciformes; family Psittacidae; genus Pezoporus; species Pezoporus occidentalis. The sequence continues at coordinate 2,067,721 of NW_026914180.1, forward strand.
CCTCCCTGGGCAGCCTGTTCCAGTGCTCTGTCACCCTCACTGAGAAGAAGTTTCTTCTCAAGTTTAGTGGAACCTCTTGTGTTCCAGTTTGTACCCATTACCCCTTGTCCTATCATTGTTTGCCACTGAGTCAACTTTATATATTTTTTAAGGTAAACGGATAGTTTTCAACTTTTTGCTTTTTTTTTTTTAAGTATGAGATTTATTGAGTAATTAACAGAATAGGAATTTAATGAGTAACATATTTTCTAAGTTACTGTACTTAAATTTTTCTCTTGATGTTTTTATGCCTTCAATTTACATGTAATCACCTTAACCATTGTTTTCACAGTAAAAGCAAATTCAGGTTAAAAATACATTTGTATGAAAAATGGAAAAGATTTATTTTATTTTCCAGGACTTTCTTTTAAGAAAGCAGATCCTGAGGACTGATTTAGAAACCTCAGGGAAATTTAATTGTTCTGCACCATTCTAAATCCAGGCCACTGTTGGTGACTGTGAAAGTCATAAAAACTGGCTTGTTTTTATTTTGCTTTTCAACTAAGACTAAATGCATATCATTTCCCCTACAAAGGTTCATATACAGCTTTAATTTCTTGTATGGTTTATTTGTCTGTGCTTCCTACCAAGCTCAGGTTATGTCATAGAAAAAAGGATGGGAAAGAACCTGATCTGAGTTCTCTGCCTCATCCCTAAGCACAGTTCCCCTTTTCTATACCATGCAACCCAGAAAAATTGCTTGGATGGTGCTCTGAGCAACTTGATCTAGTTGAAGGTGTCCCTGCCAATGGCAGGTGGGTTGGAACTAGACAACCTTTAAGGTGCCTTCCAAACCAAACAGGTCTATGATTCTATGAAAATGCTGACTTCTTAAGTCCTCTGTTTGTAATCACTTACATTACTACTGTATAATTATTCTGATAGTAGGATCATAGAATGAGGTGTGATGAAGCTTGAATACTGAAAGACAGTTTTCATTTATTTTCTTCTTGCTCTTCTCTGATCTCATTTAAGTACCAAGCATTAATAAAAGTCTCACATTTAACATGTGGCTTATGCCTGTAGAAGAAGCAGCAATCAGGCAGCAGCTAGGAGACAAGCCCCATAGCTTCCAGCACAGGAGCTGAATGGATTTTAAAGGACTTTTTAGTACTTAAGCAATGTGTAATTTTATCCCCTGAATTAGAGAAAACTGGGAGAATGCAGTTGCCAAACTATATGAAATCTTGATACTTCTTCAAGATTTAAAGTTATTACAATTTGTCTTCCTTTTCCTAAGCTCTTTTGTAAGCAATTGCAATATTGATGATAATATTTTTGGTGAAAGTTTTGTAATATGCTCAAAGTTATTTTCAACACCTAAAGCATTGCACATAGCAAAATAGACATAAATAGGGAATTTCACTGATACGGCTTGACAACATTCTGTTTTCTTTTTAATTTCAAAGGTACTGGACTTGCTGAAGGCTTTCAGACTTTGTTCTCCCCTACGCTTCTGAGAATTTTTCGTTTGGCAAGAATTGGCCGAATCCTGAGATTAATCCGACAAGCTAGAGGAATTCGAGCTCTGCTTTTTGCCTTACTGATGTCTCTTCCTGCACTGTTCAACATTGGTCTTTTGCTTTTTCTGGTTATGTTCATTTATGCTGTTGTGGGCATGACAAACTTTGCCTGCATTGGCTGGGAAGGTGGAATTAATAACCTTTTCAACTTTCAAACTTTTGATAGTAGCATTCTCTGTCTCTTCCAAATTACAACATCAGCTGGCTGGGATGGTCTTCTGGCCCCTCTGTTAAAAGAATCTAATTCATGTGCTCCCAACTTAAATTTAACAAGTGAACAGAAAAAAAGTTGCAGAAGTAGGGGGGTTGGTATTTTTTATTTTGTAAGCTATGTCATTATATCATTTCTTATTGTTGTAAATATGTACATAGCTGTCATTTTAGAAAACTTCAATGTTGCCACTGAAGAAAGCACAGGTCTTCTTTGCGAGGATGACTTTGATATGTTTTATGAGACCTGGGGAAAATTTGATCCTCAGGCAACACAGTTTATTGAATATTCTGCTCTTTCAGACTTTGCAGATGCGCTGGCAGAACCCTTACGCATTCCAAAGCCTAATAAAATTCAGCTCATATCCATGGACCTCCCTCTAGTTAGTGGAGATAAGATCCACTGCTTGGATATCTTGCTTGCTTTCTCTAAAAGGGTTTGGGGAGAATCTGGAGATTTGCGTGATCTTGAAATGCACATTGAAGAAAAATTTATGGCTGATGATCCAGCTAAAACTTCTTGCAAGCCAATTACTACCACCCTTAAAAGGAAACAAGAGGAAGTATCAGCTCGTATTATTCAAAAGGCCTTCAGGAGGTATTTGGTGAAGCGCTCTTCTAAAAAGAAACCTTTCTTATACCATCGTAAACGCTACAACAGTGCTGTCTTTGAAGAAAGTACATGTAAGAAAGAAAGTCTTATTGCATCAATGCTCAATAAAGATAATGGTAGGAAGCTAGACAAATCATGGACAGCGTCTTCCATATCTCTCCCTTTATTTTATGATGGTATTGCTGAAACAGATAGCAATAATGCGGACACGCAAGGTTGCCCCAGGCTGCAGCATTTTTGACTAAATCAGTATCAGTTATTTTCAGATGGAGAAAATATTCTGATGAAGCATAATACTTTACATTCTGAAAAATGCTGGCAACCTTTAAGTATTGTGCTTGTGCTATTTTGCAAATGCTCCTTGAAACAATTAAGGTTTGAACAACTAAGTCAAATATTAGAGGAAAATCAAACTGGATTTTTTTTTTTTTCCTCAGCTACTGGAGGAGGTGAGTTAATTTTTACAGCAGTTGTTTTTTGTGTTACTTCATATTTCTGTGTGTACAGAAGTAACCCGTAGATCTGTTGTAACTGTAAAAACAATGTAGACATTGTTCTACACAAGTCTGTAGAACAATGTGTATCTCTTTAGAGATAAAGCCTGGTTTGAAAAATCAGTTATTGTAGTAAAATAATTACTGCATTTTATGTAAAAGAGCTTATTCAAGACACTTTAGTATAATCAATCACTAATTTCTATGTTGCTTGGAACCATCTTCCTCCTAGTACCATTGGATGGATTTGTTTATTCTTAAGAATTTTTGAGGTGTCTTTATATATGCACCTGAGTGAATGTAACATATCATCCTCAGGTGTCTGTGCTTAAAATTGTATATGATTTGTTCTATCTATCATTTTGTGAATGAAAGTTGTGATAACAATATTTACTAAAATCAAAGGATGTTATGCAGGAGGTATTGTTTTGGAAAATCTTAAGGATTGTTGTACATACATTTCATCAGTATAGTTCATCCAAATGTGATAGAAAGTATTAGCAATCTGAAAAAGAGTTCATGGTATATCTTACAAGACAACATTTATTAAAGTTAGAGGAAGCATTTATTTCATTGGTTTTGGAAAAAAAACACAAACCTATGTATGAACAATGTGTATTAATATTACCTTTACTGGTTTTTTGCACTTTATGTTGGTCAGGTGACATGTCATGGTGGCCTCAGAACCAGTGAAACAGGACTATTAGATTCTTCAATAAAAGTGTTCAGATGTTTAACATATTTTTTGTCTCTTTTGTAAGGGGTATGTTCAGTTTCAGTTTGTTACAAGACATTATTAGAGGGGTAAAACCACAGCAGTATAATTTAAAAAAAATAGCTACTATAAAGTATAAGAAAAGTGTAAGTGCTTTCCTTTTTTTCAGGGAATCAGAAAAGATTTAGCTTTCTCAGGCAACCAATAGCAGGAACAATAAGGTAATTGCTCAATTTCTACTGTAATATTCTTTGTTCAATGATCAGACACCATTAGATGGCAGCATTTACTACGTTTTAGAATGCAACCAGTCTGAAGAGATGTCAACTTTCGCGTCAGCCAGCATGTAGGTATAAAATTAATTGTAAATAATATCTAGAGGAGGGCCACAAAGATGATCAGAGGACTGGAGACAGGCTGAGAGGGATAGGGATGTTCAGCCTGGAGAAAAAAAGGCCCTGGTGAGACATTCAAGCAGCTTCCAGTGCCTAACAGGGCCAAAAAGAAATCTGGAAAAAAACTTTTCACAATGGCAGATAGGGATAGGAAAAGCGGGGATGGCTGTAAGCTGAAAAAGGTGGATTTAGATTATATATTAGGAAAAAGTTCTTCACTCTGAGGGTGGCGAGACACTGGAACCAGTTGCCCAAAGCAGCTCTAGGTGCCCCAGCCCTGCCAGTGTTCAAGGTCAGCTTGGATGGGGCTTGGAGCAAACCTGGTCTAGTGGAAGGTGTCCCTGCCTAGAGCAAGGCGTTGGAACTGGGTGATCTTTAATGTCCCCTCCAACACAAACTATTCTGTGATTCTATGATTCTATGAAACAGTGTCATAACTCTGGTTTTCTGTCCTGGGCTTTCAGTCTAGCCCCAGGTCTCAGTAGGTGCTTGTTTTCTGACTCTTCTGTTTTTCACATATGACAGGTTGGCAGAATCCTGTGTGCTTGGATCTTTCAGTGGGGTAGTTTCCAGCATGCCTTTATAACACCATAGCAAGAAATGTTTGTTAGGAAAGAAATAAGAGTGTTTTGCTCTTGCATATTGGAAAATAAGGAAAGACTGGAAAAACCATATGAGAGAATTTTAAACACTAATAATACTCTAACAAAATGTCTTTCTTTTTTATTAATCTGACCTTTGCAATTTAAAATTATGTTGTTTCAGTGCAGCAGCAGTGGCTATGCCCTGTTCCATAATTAGAAATACTTCAAAGCTGAACACTTTATGTCCATTGTAGGGACAGAAATTTTGGACTAAATCATGCCTGGCATGAATGCATCCTTTGTGATTATTTTACCTCAGAAATATACAAAAGCACCCGAATTCACCACAGTGCAAATTTAGAAGTCTGAACAATTTTATAGTATTGCTTAAGCCTTAAAATAGCCTTATAATGCTATTGCAGGGTTGAAAAGAGAATGGTGATATCCAGCTGTTGTGGCTTCTTCATGCTGGAATTGTCCCAAAGGCAATTCAGCTGCTGAGGTAGCACAGAGTTTCTTTATGAAGACTCTGTAGGGTGAGGAGTTAATAGCAAAGAACAGGTGGGATTTTTTGTGAATTCCTCCAGGTAAAGCTGCCTGGACATGTGAACTTCATGAGAAGTGTTCAGGCATGCTTGGAACACAATGGAAGAATATTATTTTCTGTTTATGAAGTTTGATACTAAAATCAGAGCAGAGCAAACCCAAAGGAATTTTGGATCCCTCCAGTTAGGAAACATGGTGTGTGTAAATTTACTAGTGAATTCCCGAGAATCAGCAATATAATGCATAGCAACATTGCCTCCTCAGTGGTGAGGCAGAACTCTATTATCACATTTCCATTTATCATTTTTCTGTGTAGAAATAGTTACCAACTGACCACTGATCATTTAGAGTTTTCTCCTACCTTTGTGGTAGTCCTGTATCCCTGAAAACAGGCTCAGTAAAGGTTTTGTGGAAAATGCCTTTTGCTTTCTGGAGCTATTCAGTTACCGCTAGCCTTGCAATGTTTGCACTACACATAGTGTTTCTTCAGGACACAAAGAGGCCCCATATGTTGTTATTTGAAAAGAAATGTAATAGAAAGAGAATCTCATCACAGCATATTTTCCCTGAAACTACCAAAGGTCATTGTGCTTGACAAGTGTGTCATCTATAATGTCACTTTCCAAAGCCAAATGTAAACATTCTATCTCAAACTGAGAAATCCCTGTAAATTATGTTATACAAGAAGACATGCCAAAATACGCTTGTCTAACTCATATTTAGGGTGAATGCTCCCATAAGAATAGCACACCCAACAACTGTAGCAGCTTTAGGCAGAGCTCAGGATTATTGCTAGAAATGATGGAGAAGATGTCTGTCATATTATGCTGAAACTGAGTAGAACAAATTTTTCAGTATTTATAGAAAAAGTTACAAAGATGGAGGAATTGTGCTTTGATGCTGTTGTTAACTACCACCAGCTAATAGCAGGCCTGACTTAGGCTTGCTTCAGCAGACTTTAAAGGATTACTTTCTGAAGTCTCTCTGCCTCACCTGCCAAGGAAAGGTTCTTCCAATTGCTTCACAGAGATGAACAGTAAAATGGGCTTGGCACCTGCCTATCTCTTCTGCTCCTCAGAACATGGACTGCCTTCATTATGAACACCTAGGCCCTATCCCAGAGTATCTGCTGATCATTAACATCCATTCCAGCTACTGGTCCTGTTCTGCCTTGGAGTTGCACTGGCCATACATTGGAGAACTGAACAGATATATTGTAGGTATTGCAACCTAATTCAGCAAGCATATGCTGTCCTGACAGGTAGGATTACCATGTTTTGAACAGGTCTCACGCCAGTGAACCTTCTCTATGGTTTCCTGAATCTTTTTCTTTTTTAGTGTTAACATAAGATTAATGTGCTGTTTGTTAAGTCTGTGGGTGGAAGCCTATGCAGTGACTGCCTATGAAAACCAAAACTTATGTGCATGTTAACTAACTTGGCTCTTATGCGTAGATAATTGTGTGGAAGAACTATCACTTATAACAGTATCTCATCACAGATTCAAGGTAAAGGGAAAAAAATGCCAGAGATTGTGGTAACTAGCCAAATAACAGTGTAAAACCATTTCCCTTTGGTAACCCTAAGTGTCATCAATTTCTAGCAAAAGAGGGATAGAAATGAGAGATGAGAAGAACAAGAAATGGTGCAACTAAAAGGTCAGATTGATTGTTTAGAAGCAGCTGGTACAAAAGAAACCTTTAACAGGAAATAGTAGTTCAGAAAAAGAGAATAGCTGTGGATGGGGAGAAGAGATAAACTTTGGAGAAGAACAGACTATCTGGTACTTTAAATATACACTTCAGAGAACTCTGGCAATCACATATTGCCTACTGAATCTAAGAAGGTTGAAAGGAGCATCCATTATACTTTCCCTGCCCACATAACAACTGAGAGATTTCAGTTCCAGAAGTGAAACCTATATCATATAAAAAAGCCTTTACCAGTATCTTAGAGGTCTATATTGCTAAGAAATACATAAGTGGTTCCCAGCAAACTTTGATCAGGCTACACTGGAAGGCAAAATGTTCAATATTTCCGATACTTTGAACAGAAGGAAAATTCCTACTTCATCCCCAGTCTGGCAACAAATTAGTCTAAGTTTTGCTTTAAATGAGCATGTACTGACCCAGTTTATCTCAGATTTTACTAGCTCAGCCACAGCTTTTCAGTGCTTTACTACCATGTGGTAGTCATAAATGACTAATAATCAAATTAATGCAACTAGAATATTGTCTAGTTTTGGGTTTCTCAAAAGAAGAGACATATTAGAGCAAGTCCAGTGGAGGGCCATCAAGATGCTGGATCATGTGACATACAAGGAAAAGCTGAAAGACTGGTTCGTTCAGTATAAAAAACAAAAGGTGAAAGTGTGGATCTTACTTTTGACTTCAACTACTCAATGGGTAGTTCTAGAGAAGTAAAAGCTGAACTTAGATGCACACAGTGGTACAGATAGGAGTCCACAGGCACAAGTTCCCACAAGGGAAGTTCTGATTAGACATTAAGGAAAAAAATCCCCAGTGACGATGGATAAACTTTGGAACAAATGACCAAGAGATGTTGTGGCATCTCTATCTTTGGAGAAATTAAGAACTTGACTGGAGAAGACACTGACCAGCCTGATCTAGCTGCAAACTTGAATATACCTTGGAAGATGGATCTGCCTTGAGTTGTGTTAGTTGAACTTCAGGGTCCCTTCCAATCTAACTTACTCTATGATTCCAGGACAGTAGCTACATGCTTTTCAAACTTAAATATCTTGGCTAAGAGGACCATTTTTCCATTAATCAACCACCATTTTTATTATATGAGAGTCTGATTCTATACCAATAAGTATTACTTTGGGTATACAGTTCTACCCTGTTTGTATGATAGGGAGAGAATTTACTGCAAATTTACAAATGATTTCTTATCTGTCCACCCTGGGAACCAAACAATGAGTCCTCTGTAACTTCATTTCAGATCATGTCAGAATTTTTTTTGTCTGAGATTTTCTTCAGTACTCCATCCATTATAAATATTTGGAGGAAGATACTGAGTGATTTCAGAGCTGAATGTGGTGGCACAAGTTTAGGCTCTTTGCTCTGCCAGTTCCAGAGAAAATATGTGAAGGCATCAACTCTGTAAGTGGTTTTATTGATCTACAGAGACTTTGGAAGAGCAATCGTGGTATTTTGGCAACCCCTCAGAAAAATATAGCTATTTGGGCAAATCCATTGCAGTTATCTGCTTCATGATTTCATTGAGCTAACACAAGACAGGCCAAGCTGATGTTTATAATAGTCATTACCTTAATCAGAGCTGCTAGAGTTCTGGGCAAATTGAGGGCAATGCAGTTTCCTCTTCTCTCCAGGTTCCAGGCAAGATGGGCTATGCAAGAGTATTCAAATGTTAGAGATTCATAGGACAGACTTAAGACAAGAGCCACCCCAGCTTGATACCCAAACACTGGGTAGAATTTGTCCCCAGTGATAAATTAAAGTAGTCACTGGAAAGATCAACTTTTATGTGAATTTTCTTTTGTATATTCATACTCTTCTTGAAAGGAAGAGACTAGAACTGGAGACAGTATTTTAATAGTGGTCCTACTAGGCTACCAGTCTTAACATTCTCTGCAGAATTTTTCAGCAAAGGTTTCGCACGAGTGCTTCACTTATCTATTTTTTTGTGGGGGTATGGCTGGAATAATAACACAGACATAATGAGGCAAATAAAAAGTCACCCTTTTGTTCTTCACTTAATATGTTGTGAAGCTTGTAACTGCTGCAGCCAGAAATCTGTGTTCGTGTAATAAGACAGATCCTGCAATATCTGTACAAAGAAATTCACAAAAAATACCTCCAGCTGCTGCTTCCCCCCTGCCTTCTGAACAGTATCTATAGAAAATGTCTTCCACTTTTCAATGAAATAACAGTAATTTTTAATCCAAATAACAGCAAGACCCCACCACAGCACCTTGGAGGAAGAATGACATTCAGTTGCTCCCTACACATATGTAGTGCCCATCACTCATTTCTCAGTCTGCCATCTCATTTCATACAATACTTGTGCCTACGTCCATTATGTCCACCCTACTTATCTTCAGCTTCCTTATGTAAATTGTTTTGTCTGCCAGCTGCGCAAAAGTTAGAATATCTGATGGCAGTGAGAACATCAAATATAATGGGTAACAATTAAGGTCTCCTACTTTCCTCTGAGTAGGCAGCTCATCCCTTAAGAAACAGTAAATAATCTGGATGGCAAACACCCAAAAAATCCAGATAGGAAAAAGAGAGTATTAATGTACAAGCATGGATGAAGTCAGTGCAAGCCACGCTTTCTCCTACACCTGTGAGTCCACCAGCAAAATACAAAGTCACAGGGAAAACTAGTTTTGTTAATTCTGCTGCTTATGTGACTTGTTGGTATTTATTTGAGAATACTAAATCTAAAAGTACATTTGCCCTATATGTACTTACCAGTTTACAGCCTGCAATTTCAGTCTGAAACATGCTTAAACTGATAAATACTTTACGTGCTTAAACTGACATTCTACTTCAGCTTGGTTTAAACTCAGTCAGCCACACAGCTCTCTCTCTCACTCCCCCCCACCCTTCCTCCTCCCCCCCCCCCCCCCCAAGAAAGATGGGGAGGAGAATTGAAAAAATGTAACTCCCACGTGTTGAGGTCAGAACAGTTTAGTAACTAAGGTATAACACAAATCACTGCTGCTACCACCGATAATAATAATGGTAAGGGAAATAACAAGGGAAGGGAATACAGCCACCCACCACCCACCAACCAATACCCAGCCCAACCCCGACAGTGATCTAGCCCTTCTAGGTAACTGCCCCCAGTTTTACATCCTGGGCATGACGTGCTGTGGTATGGAATACCTCTTTGGCTAGTTTGGGTCAGGTGTCCTGTCTCTGCTTCCTTCCAGCTTCCCCTCCTCCCTGGCAGAGCATGAGACTCACAAAGTCCTTGGTCAGACTAAACATTACTGAGCAGCAACTAAAAACATCGGTGTTGTCAGCGCTGTTCCCAGGCTGAAAGTCAAAACCACAGCACTGTGCCAGCTACTACAAAGGAGAAAAATGACTGCTATTGCTGAACCCAGGACAGAGCTGAATACAGTATCAAATAAAATAGAATTTGTTTTTTAAAATTAAAATTATCTCAGAGTTATTTTGTTTCATTATATTGTATGGTCTCATTAGGTGCATGGTGACATGCATAGATCTACCCGACTGCCAGAAGAGAATCTTTTTTGTTAAACTGATATTGCCTAAAGCAGTTGGGCCCGTTTTCAGTTCAGGGCAAAAGCGTTTTCTTCCTACATGACTGCCCTGGAATGGAGAAAGGAGATGGGCAGGGGTGATATGCCCATGAAACTCAGGGAATAATGTATGGTGTGACTGACTACAAGTGCTGCAAAGAAAGCCAATTTATGTCAACACAAATGAGCCTGGAGGGTAGCCTTTGTTTTAGATAAACAGCCATCAACAGTTGAGTGGATCAACAGACTATATCAACAGCTGAGTAGATCAGCTGTGCAAATATTTCTCCCTAAGTTCATTAAAAGAGAATGTTTCCTTGAGCTAATGAGAACAGTATGGGAGGAATGTGTGTATAGGTTGGCCCAATAGAGAGTATAAAAGCTAAGAAAAGTAACTAAACAAAGAATTTAAAGAGAGCAATCTGCTTAGAGAGCAGTCTGCTTCAGCCCTTCTCCCTGGTCCCTGGGGATGCCTAGCATCATGATGGTGGGCATATTATATAGAGGGTAATGGAGATCAAATTGGTAGTGTGATTGACTTGTATATTGCAGCTGCTAATTTTTGCTGAGTATACCGTTACATTTGTATTGTAATTTTAGCATATTATATGTCATTCTGCTAAAACAAAAATTCCATATTGCATTAGATATCTTCAAACAAGTAAATGTGATATTAAATGCGTATTCCTCCTCATGTATCTGAAAGAATCTGAAAAAATCTGGTCAGGTAGTGTCAGACTCTGCCAACCTGGCATGGCCATTCTTTCTGCAATTTTCTCCATCCATGAGTATAAATAAGCACATATTTAGAGAAAAGCGATTTTTCCTTTGTTAAAGATGGGGCAATAGTAAAAGAAAAATACGATTTTAGAACCTATTAATTCATGTTAATGATAATAGAAACAACAACAGCCATCTTCATTTATGGTTATAAATTTTGTATGTTTATCTATGTATACAGAAAAAGGTATTTTAATTGCAGTGCAATTAAATTAACTTCATAATGTTTCATAGCATGCCATGAATAATATATAAGAAGTAAAGTGAAATCTGTCTCCATAATTCCTGGTCTGATGATGCCAATTAGTGGATTTGAATACTACATCCAGCTGTAGCAAAGGAGAACACAATGCGCTTGATTGGCAGAGGCTTTCAATTCCAAGTGCCACATTACTGCCCTGCTTGTGTTTTAACAGTGCACACTGTCCAATGAGCCTTTTCTCACAGGCAAATGCAAAGGTTAAAATCTGTCTTTGTGATCACTGCTTAGATAGTGCCCATATTTCAGAGATTTACGCAAAAAGGATCACTGAAATATCTGTGGAGTAATAAGCATTTCCTCACAAGACACTTCCTGGCTTTCTGAAGGTGATACAGTAAACCTGCTTCTCTACATAGCTAAATGTCATTTCTTCCTTCTTCTAAGATTTTTGTCTTTCCATATTTCTATGGTGTTGAAGAGCATGAAGATATTTACTGGGTTCATCATGCTGCTGGCCTTTTGCTGATGCCTGTCCTACTAAATACAAAGTTGAATTACTAAGTTCTTTAACACGATATAGAGAAAGTCCCTGGCTGACTTCAGGAAGAGAAATAAATCACCAGAAATCTTATAAGAAGGTCTGCCCTTACTGAACAGTTAGCAGTTGAATGAGCTGTGGTATGTATATGTGTACTCTAACTAATAAAGACAGTCCTATGGTTGCCCAGTCTTGGAAGTAAAAATTGTAAGCATGCTTGCATGTTCTTGTAAATCCCAAAAGTTTTCATTTTTTGGCTGCAATCAAACCCAGCTATTAGTGCTATCCCTTCAACTTTTGCTTGAATTTTAAGCCCAAGAGTGTTTATCCGCCAAACATCTCATGAACAAGCTTTTCATGTACAAAGGTAATGGTTGCTATAAAGGATTTGGTTTTGGATTTTTGTTTTGTTTTGGGTTTTTTTGTTTTTGTTGTGTGTGGAAAATGTTGGATTTTGCTACTCTAAAAAGGAATCCTTACCCAATGCATCAGTTCTGGTATTACGAACTGTTGATTTTGCTTTTAAAGGAAAAGATCTTTTATGTCAAAAGCCTCACTGAAAAAGGAAGCCAAATCCTGTTTCAGTAACTGAGTAAGATTCTGTATGAAATATGCGGATTAATACAAGCACTTCCTTCTTTTTCCCTCTCACCTTTTCTCTTCCCACTTTTTTTCCTTTTCAACACTGATTTCTTCATATTATATGCTGGGGAGGGGCTCTTCACTAGGGACTGTAGTGACAGGACAAGGGGTAATGGGTTAAAACTTAAACAGGGGAAGTTTAGATTGGATATAAGGAGGAAATTCTTTCCTGTTAGGGTGGTGAGGCACTGGAATGGGTTGTCCAGGGAAGCTGTGAATGCTCCATCCCTGGCGGTGTTCAGGGGCAGGTTGGACAGAGCCTCGGGTGACCTGGTTTAGTGTGAGGTGTCCCTGCCCATGGCAGGGGGGGTTGGAACTAGATGATCTTAAGGTCCTTTCCAACCCTAACCATTCTATGATTCTATGATTCTATATTCGATGTGTTGCAGGAAGCTGAATGATAAAAACATTGTGGTTAAAATATGAGAATTAAACCAATCTCTAAAATCCTGGGCACTGTGTTTCATGTCTGTCACCTAGAAAACCTTTATATTTTTATAAGTGACTAAGAATGAAAGTGCTTATAAAATAACACAAAAGTGTGGCCCCAGCTGGAGGACATATGATTTACTTGGGGAAAACCCACCAAATTTATGCATTTATATGTGTAAATACACTTGTGTGTTTATGATATGTTACCACAGGTGCTGACTACTGTAGGGAGATTGCTTGAATTTTCTCTTTTGGAGGTTAATAGAGATCACATGTTGCAAGAAATACTGGGGTGATTAACACAGGTGAGACACTGATTTCAGATTTTTACTTCCTCTGGCCTTTGCACTAATTTGACACAAAAATACTTGCGGCTGGCAAAGCACAGATGTTTATAACATAATGTGTTTCAACAGCAGGATACCTTCCAATTGCACGTCCCTATTTCCACAAATTCAAAGCTCTAGTTTTAGCTTTAAAAGATGAGAGTGAGATGAGCGGTGAAACAAATCCTAGCTTTCCTTTTTTTTTTTTTTTTTTTTTTTCCCATTCTGTTTGTAATTAGATAGACATTTAAAGCATGTCTTCTGAGAGGCAATTTCAGACATTTCTTTTAGCATTGTCCAATTATGCATTGGCTGCAGCTCACTGTATCTGTCAAAGTGTCACAGATGCTTTCATGGACGCAATATATTGCTTTTTCAGACCCAAGAGAGGAGAAAAATCAGGCACCCCTGCATCTTCTCCTTAAGTAGGTGTTGAGCAAATTAGTCCCATTACAATACACCATGCATTAGTCCATTAAAGAGCTGGAGAAGATTCCTCTGTGTAAATGACCAAATGGATTTACTGTATATTTGCATTAGTCATTTCCTGTTGTTCTTTAAAGAAAATTCTTGATAGCTGATATTTAAAATGTCTTAATTTCCAAATGAGCCTAACTTTCAAAAAAAAAAAAATAGCAGAAAAAAAGCAAGCATTTCCCCATATTAAAAAAGGTAATTAATTCCTTTTTAATATCAGCAAATTAAATTACTTTTTGGCTCAAAGAACATAACAATTTCTCAATTTACAAGTGCCTATATGGTTATCCTGTGATTAATGTGGCTCCTTGTGTGCAAAACTTCTCTTCCTTCCCCAGATAATTTCTGCTGCTGTTCCCAGATTTAATGGTAGACCATGTAAAAGACCAGGTCCTCAGTCAGAAAACTTAGACACCCCTCCTAGAATGAACATACTGAATTCAAATTGGGAGGATTAAGGCTCTTAAACTCTCTTGAGGTACTTGGTTGGAAAGACTTGTGGTAATGAATCGATACCCTGACCATGAAGTTTGCTTTTCTCACACTCCTTCTGTAACATAAGTTTAAAGGCCAACTGAAAATGTACAAAAACTGGGAAAAAAAAGTACTATATGCTCAGTTCCCTTCTACCACAGACTACAAGGCCCAATGAAGCCACCATTGGACAGAAAACCACAAAAGGAGAGGCAGAGATACTGAAGAAAGACCTCACAGAAACATGTGATAGATGCAGAATTACATTACCAAGATTTCAAAGGAAAAACTGAAAATTCGTGCAACAAACTTGAAAATAGCAGGCAGTGACAAGCTCCTCTGTTCCAGAGAAGGTGGAAAGAATAAAGGTTGTAGTTCAAAGCGCAGAGGCTGGCAGAACAAGCTGTTGAGGATTGTTCAGCTTAGATCCTCTTGTAAAGGATCAGAGGAGTACCTCATTTTCTAAGCAATATATGACACTCATTTTTTTTTCAGCTCTTCCAATCTGATGAATAATGCAGTCTCTAAATCACCACACTCTGCCAAACAGAAGCTTTAGTCAATCATATTATTATGTATTTAATATCTTGTAATGTATGTAGGTCCTTAAAGCTCCCTGCTCCTGAAGGCTATAGTTTATTCTTAACAGTCTGGACCTTCATTCCAATGCATAATATCTTCAAAAAACTAAAATTGCCTCTGATTTACATCAGGTAATCAGGTTTTTGTGTTTTGATTTTTCATAATAATGATAGAGATATAATGAGGAAAAAAACCTTCTCAAAGAATAAATATCCAGTGTCTGATACAGCTAGGAAAATCTTGAGATCTACTTAATGCTGCTTGATGAAATAGTGTTAGGAATATTAATTTTCTAACTTGATCTACTTCACTACCCTTATTCTCTTAGTATTATTTTGATAGACCAGTGAGGAGAGAGAAAAGAGCAATCCATATTTTTCCATCTGAGTAGATGATAAGCAAATTTTCCTGATTGAGATGTGCATTGGACCATTTAAAGAGCTGAAGATTGCTGTATGTAATAGAATGATTTTAATACATACTTACTAAGAAACCAATTTCCTGTTACTCTGTAATACCAATTATCCATTCAAGAGAGTCTGAATTTTACATCATCATGATGTTTTTTAATATAATTTTGTTCTCTGATGAAAGGAAATGAGATTCCTTTATACTGGGTCTTTATTTTGACAAAAATGCCAATTAACTACTTTATACCATTTAGACTTCCCTATTATGTGAACCAGAAAACGGCTTCAGCTATTCTTTCAAAATAAAACAGCAATGTAATATATTTTAAAAGCTATTTTAATCTCTGTGCAGTAAAGGGCCTTCATAAATCACTGAAAGCTCTCTGCAGCATCATTTCCTTGGTTTCAGACTGGGCTACAAATCCCACATATGCTAATACTCATCCCATAAACAGCAGCTTATGAGGATTTCCCCTCTTGACCAGAAGCTCTCAGTCTCCATTGTATTAGAGAAGTGTTATATAAAAAAAAGCCCACCCAACATTGAAAAGCTTTTGGTTTTGTAAAGTCAGAGAAACATTGTACAGATGAACATAAACAAGCATTTTGAGGGTTCATTTCCATACCATAATTTCATTGACAGAATAGAATCAACAACACATCCATGAAAACCTGGAAATGTGGTGATATGAATCTCATCATGGTGATTTCTTTGTGGGAAAGAGAAAGCATGGTCCTTATCTGTTTAAAACCGTATCAGTTAAGCTATTCTAACTTAACTGAAGTTGTTATGCTGAACCAGTACATACAAAGAATTTGAAAAATTATTTTTTTTCCAGTCTGTGTTGGTTGGCATTAGAAATCACAATGCTTGCAATCAGAAAGTTATTGTTTATAATTCAGTTATAGGTATGCTGCTCAGAGTATGTAAGTTTGCTTTTGATTAATGAGCATATGATTCTGTATTGCATATCTGAAATCTGTCAAAGAATTTCGGTATGAGATATAGTTAGCAACAGTAATGAAAAGCTATCAGAACACTGACTTGTTTTCCTTTACCAGATGAAGTATTCATATGTATTTCACACATTAGATATTAACACTTTCTATTCGGTCATCTCCTTTCTCCCACATTGTGCAGTTGAAAGGTTTCTGATTGATGCATGTTTCTGAAATTAAATGGGTTACAAAATGAAAATCAACACTGTATCCTTAAAACATGATAGTAAAATGCAAAAGGAATTTACAGATAAGATTTTTGTAATAATATCCAAATTCTCAGAAAGGACCAGAAATTAATTTTTAATAAATTGTGTGATGTTTGGAGATTCCAGAAATATATTCAAAAATGATTGCACTTCTGCAACTCATCTGCTTTCTTCCTATTAAAACTGCCATTGTAGTTATTTTCGTGTCCCTGTTACTATAGCAATGAAATCTATGCGAAAGCTGGATAGATACTGACTGATTGCTGTAACTGATACATAGTTTTTCATAATCTACCTTCCACCCAATTGTTTCTGAAATTGCTATAAAATAGCATAATTTATCATAACAGGTATGTACACACATACCATTTACAGCACCTTCAGGAAATATGCAAAAATAAGTTGGTGGTTATTTTTTAAAGAATTAAGAAATTTAATTATTTTGTCTTATTTTTAAGTAACTGTTCCCTACCCCAAAGTTATTGCTATGCCGTGGAGGGTAAAACTAAAAGGCAATTTGAATCTCACTTTGACTGTTCAGCTTTGTTGTAGATTAAACTACTTTACATTTAATGAATATTCTTCTTTTTTTAACAGCAAACATACTTCACATGTGTATGTTTCGCTTGTCTTTAAGTATTTTCTTAAGTTCAAATATCCATTAATATCAAATATTTACCTGCTTCCATTAAGCTGTTTCTGTGTCATTTGCAAATGCAGATGTTGCTCAGCTTTTTAAATACCTCAAGAAGTTTTCTCTCTAAACACCTTGATTTTCATTTATTTATTTATTTATTTTTAATAGACTGTTTCCATGTATTTTCTTTACAAATGGGGAATGCTTTTTGGCTCTTCTTCATTTAGCAAGGTTGAGATTTTGTCATGGCAGCATTTACATTTCCACTTTTTCAACTTTCTTTTAGCTTGAGATTTATTTCCCTCCAACTGCTTTGATTGACTTGAATTTGCTGAGGTTCTTAACTTTTCCTGCTGATGGAGCAGAGGGGACTCAAAAAGCCTTGCCATGAGTACAATGGGCAAAATAAGGATTTCATTTTGGATAGAGGAGGAAAAGTCAGTGCCAAAAGTGCCTCACCCTTCCCTACCCAGCAGCGAATCTCTATTTTCTCCCCACACATTTAAAAGGAGATGGGACATGTTTAAATGCCTGTTTATCCTGACACGAGATTTCATCAGCACAGCCTATGGAGCCGAGACAGCTGCCCTTGAACTAAACAGCCCTTGAGCTAAATGTGCATTTTGTTTGGCCACTACGATTCAACATTCAATATGTTTTTCATGTATGTGCTACACTTTGCAGGCTACACAGGGAGTTATGACCTGAAGCCACTTAGCAGCACAGTGATGCGAGACACCTGATTTGTCAAGCAACCATTGGGCTAAAGCTGGTTGACAGAGCTGATTTAGCTGTCTCTTTGTCACAGGTAGTCAATGGGTTTGGATATTTTGGTACACACACGGAATATACACTGAATGCAACCTGTAGAAGGAAGTTCCCTTTGAAAATACCTTGGGATATTTTTAATAAATGAGAGCTAAGCTTGTCTCTGACTCAGTCTGGGCCAGAGCTGGTAAGTAACTTGCCCATCTCAAGGCTAGCACAAGGACCAGGGAAAGTCTGAAATAAACATGAGATGCCATTCCTGCTTTCTTCACTTATAGATGACAGTAACTCCATCTTGCCTCTAGAAACTGCAGATTATCTTTCCCTCAAAGGAGAGAATAGCTAATATGGAGGAAGCCAAGACTAGCTGCTGTTTCAGGACTGCTTTTCGTCTATAACTCTGAGTGAAATGCAAGTAAATTAGCCCTGGAGGTGGATACAAATGCTATCTACCTAAATGATGTTAGAGCAGCTTGAGAGTGGCATTCTTAAAAGTGTTTAGAAGTTTAAGTCTTACTGATTGCAATGTCATTCAGACACTGAAAATCCTCTTGGGCATCCATATATTTCTTCAGGGGTGTAAATGCATTTTAAAATCTACCTTTATTTTTTGCCTATTCCTTCCACATGAATACAAGGTGCAGTTACTTATACGAAGGAGGTGAACTTTACCCACCTTCACGGACACCTAAGTGAAGCTGTAAACAGTTCAAACTTCATAAAATTAATGTAAATTGGTTTTAAAGTTATATAAAAACTCTGACAGCTTGCAGGGACAAGAGATGAATCTAATTTATGTCATGAAGTCTGAGATTCACGTAACTCGTGTGAGCATGCTCCTTTCTGTACATGATGTTACGTTAAAGCTTGATAGTGTTGATAGTTGTGAAGTCAGATGGATTAATAAATCTTTTATTTGGTTTAACCTGCAATGATATTTCCTAATTCATTTGTGGATAGCCCCCCTGATCATTACAGATGTGCTTCTTTCCATGAAATTCAATCTTCTGTGAGGCACCCTGTGCAAACTGTCCATGACATAGTTTAGCTTCCTACAACAACGCTCATTAAATTTACAGCTTAATGAACCAAACCGTTTGCCATAAGATGGCGATGTTCCACCAACACATCAAACCTAGAGAGCTGGTGTACTATCATGACTTCTTCCCCCCATTTCTCACAGTCCCACATACTTTGATAAAAGGTAACTTTAAAGATTGGAGATTGGCAACCAACCCAAATTCAACAAGAATATAATAGCATTTGTCTCAATATGTTGCAAGAGTAATTCCCTTGAAAGATTCTCTTCTACCTCAACCAAACTCACCAAGGACAAAATACAAATGGAATAAAAAACCAATGTTTTATTGATCCTCATTTTATTTAGTATGGGTACTAAACCAATCAGTGTCTACAATAGCAGCTTTAGTTGAGAGTAAGGATCCAGCACCCAGATCTTATGGGTCAAAGCAGTGCTCACATTTTTAATGCATTAGCTTCAGCCATAGTCTTTCAGTTCACTTTATAGATTCAGCATCATGCATTTTCTGACTTTACCAAAGCAGACAACTGAAACTGGAATATTTAAATAAAATGTAAAGGCCAATGCCTTTTGAAAAAATACTGTTATAGTTCAGAGAAGCTCTCACTGTGAAGCTGGCAAAACCATTTTAGCCCCTGTTTCCCAACTGCTTTGTTCTGCTGCACTCCTGTTTCTCTGTGAAAGGCACTCAGAAGTCCAGGGGTGGAACAATATCTGAAGGAAATGTTCAGCTTGGAGCCTCTGCAGTTTTGCTTACTGAGGTTACAGCCGTTCCCATGAGACCTTGTATGATCACATCAGTTACTCTGATAGCTAAACAGACGCCTCCTTCAACACCCCCCCTGTACAAATAACACAGCTCCTGAAGGAAGTGAATTGCCAGGCTGGCAAGAGATTGCTGAAAGGGGAGATAGAAATAATGAAGGCAGTGAGGAATTTTATCCAACTGTTTCTTGGGAGGTAAATGGGCTGAGATATGTTTCTCTTGCACAGAAAGAAGTGACTCCTCAAATCTTCACTTAGAGGGAACGGTAAATAATGTAAGTCCTGTGGTTTGTTGCACTTGCTTTAAGAAAAACGGTGGTTTATGGTAGGGTTTTCTGTAGGATTCAGTGACCTTTTATTTGCTTTAAAAACACTGAAGCACCTGATCAGAAACTTTTTTTTCTAGGTGAGTGGCATGTAAAAGAAAATGGAAGTGTGGGGGGGAATAAATTATTATTCCCTCTAGTGCAATATGTTTGCACAGGAGTTTCCACTATGTTTTTGACATTATTTTGCTGAAATGAGTTAACTAGTAGGGTCAAAATTAATACACAGAAGAGTGAATACATCTATAAGGAAGTTTTTCTTCTGTGCATGAAATTGGCAGATATATATTTTATATAGAATGTTCAAATTCTTTACTTACAATATGTATTTCAAAGTAAAGATAGGAAAAAATTAGTAACCTTAAGTTTTATAACGTTACTCTCTTGCATAGGTTTATGCTTAGTAACATTGTTCTGATACAGATAACCATTTAGCTTTTGAGACTTAAGAAGAATGGATCTTATTTTAAATGCATTTTTTAAATAATGAAATCCATTTTATTTGTGGAATATGCTGGACTGTGTTTGGTGAATGCTTTTATCAAGATAAAGTGTGGGGCAAATAAACTAAGTGAATACTGATGGCAAAGTAAATTGATGAATGATGTTATCAAGAGGAGAATTTGGCTATTAGGTGGTAAATTGACAATAGAAAAGACAGTCTTTTAAAACCCACAGAAATAAATCTGCTTGATGGAGCAAAACAGATTAAAGGTTTCAGGTTTGCATTGGAAGAAGCTGCAACAGATTTTATACGCTGGCAGTAGCTTAAGTGTGTTCAGATCACCACAGAGACAACAGGTAAACCCCTAAAGAAATTAAATTTTGAGTGGAATAGGGCTGTACACTAGGCAAAGGTGCTTCATTAAGATGATAAGGAGGATAAACTGGGAAGGTAATTTATACAGAGCCCTAACAGAAACAGGTGCTCTGAGGTTCTTCCCATGATACTGGTACTGTCCCTTTACCTTGTTTCTTAGGTTTTGATTTTTTTGCTGTACTACATTTTTATTTTCTTTGTAATTATTTCACTTGACCTGAAACTTTTCCACATCAATGGGGAAAAATTCTTTGAAATTTGGATTTCCTTCTGGATGAAAAAGGAAAAAGGTGAAGGTCATAATGAAAAGTGAGAAACCTAAATAGTGACATTAGTTAAGTCATTATTAAATGACATTATTAAGTGACATACCTAATGCAAATGGGTTGCTCAGAGCTGACTTCTGATTAGATACATTTTGATTTATTTAGAAAACTATTTCTGTGCAGAAAAGTGTGGCAGACAAAAGACTAATTTGTACATTTCATACAATTTGTGTGATCACTAAACTTCTGGCAATCAAAGTTAAGATTTAGACTGTATACTCAAGATAGTTTAGCTTTGTTTATTTAAGAACTTAAATGTCAAAACTTTCCTCAATGTTTTTCTATCAACAGGAGGGTGTATTGGTTTTTTGTTTGGGGATTGAGGTGTTTTTTCCAGGTTTTATTTCATTGACCATTTGACTTTTCTTATGATCTTGGGAAAAAAATATTTCTCATGTTCTGTGTAAAGTTTTGTCCTCTAAAGCATACATTCAGCTGCTGAGAGACCTTTCTGTATCAAAATGTACATGATGAAACCAATCTTCAGAAATACAAAGTGGCAAATCTGTGATACTTTTTAGTGCTTTTTCTGTTAATGGTGTCTGTCCAAAATCCAATGCGTGTATTTCTGAGTTTTTATAGCTTTCATTTTTTCTAATAGAGCCATATTAATATGAGCTAAAAGTTTATAGAACCGTTAATCATATTAGCCATATTTGAAACACTGCTTGCACGTAGCAAGAAAAAAATCTGACATACTGGCAAGCTTGCCTTTAGAGCCCTAAGTCTCAAATACACCCCCCCCCCCCCCAAGTTACCATTTAGTAATGTCATATGAATACAATTGCAGCAACTCTTACTTAAGTGCCTTTAGCCTCTTGTAAATCTGAGGTGTTGAGAGCTTAGTTCTTATTACTTAAAGGCGAAGAGAATTCAAATACCCTCTGTTTGTTGCAGAATTTGAATATACATAAAATCTGCAGATGGTTCAGTATAGCACTATAGAGAAGTGTGTGGCTAAAAATCACAACTTCTCCCTCTACTGTCTGCTAAATGTGACCTGCAGCACAGTGTTCCTTCCTTACACTGTTACCCTTTTGGCAGGATCTAGCCTGTCCAGATTGCTGAAATGAATGAATTCCACTTCCTCCTCCTTTTGCTCCTTCTCTTCCCCACTTTGGGCCTGCAAAATAAGAAACTCACACTGTCTGGCCATCCTTCTTAAATCTGCTCTCAGACCAGCTGATATTTCTTTATAGGGCACTTCTAAATCAATATATATTCCATTTAGCGTAGGGTTTCTAGTAAATGTAGCATTAAGTTAAGGAGAGGTCTAAGCCCTAACATGTCTAATTTCTTTGTTTTTCTAAAACTCCACACCTGAGTTTTGTTGCCCTGTTATCTGTGTTCAGCAACTGGTCAACGCTGTTGGTAACAGCATAGGAAGGAGATTATTATCTCAGGTCTCTGCAATTGTCACCATAGTGTGGAGGATAAATGGGCTCTGATATCAACACATTTTGATCACATATATATGAAATTTTATTAATGTTGTGACTTTCCTGTAGTGCAGTTCCAGCTGTGCCATGCATAGTCCTGGGTTGTGGGGTTCCTTGGGGTCTTCTCTGCTCCCTGGGCTCTTCAGTGGTTGGAGAGGTGGTCCAGAATCCTGATGCTGGGTCATGGAGTTTCCCATCAGTCTGTCTTTGTCCTCTGGCTACCTACACTATCCTTAGCTGCAGGGGTAGGTAGGGAATGCTTGTTGATGATTACTCAATTCAAACTGTACTGTTGTTGCATTTACTGTTGGTGTTCACAATCTTCTTGTGGCCACCTGTCGTGGTTTAAACCCAGCCAGACAGCTTGTTCACTCACTTCCCCCCCTTCTTTCCCTCCCCCTACTCCCGGAGGGATAGAGAGGAGAATCGAAAAGAATGCAACTCCCACAGGTTGAGATAAGAACAGTTTAGTAACTAAGTTATAACACAAATCACTACTGCTACCACCAATGATAATAATGATAAAGGAAATAACAAGGGAAGAGAATACATCATCTCACCACCAGCCGACCGATAACTCGCCTCCCAAGCCCAACCAAGCACCGACCCATACCTCCTCCAACCCTGCAGTCTCCTGCAGCCTCCCAGCCCTTCCGGCTCACTCCCAGTTACATCCTGGGCATGACATGCTGTGGTATGGAATACCTCTTTGGCTAGCTTGGGTCAGGTGTCCTGTCTCTGCTTCCTCCCGGCTTCCCCTCCTCCCTGGCAGAGCATGAGGCTCACATAGTCCTTGGCCAAACCAAAACATCGCTATCAGCTCTGTTCCCAGGCCAAAAGTCAAAACACTGCACTGCACCAGCTACCAAGAAGGAGAAACACGACTGCATGACTGCTACTGCTGAGCCCAGGACACCACCTCAGAACACTTTTGCATTTCTTGTTGACCAACAGTTTGTTTCCATGGTTTGGCTATTTCCTTGGGCACACCAAAGCTACCAGCTAAAGTTGGTGAGCTATGCTGGTTATATCTAACATACTAAAACCTGCAGCAATAGATTAATCTGTGGTTATTAAAAGCTTTCCAGCTTTTTTCTCTCAGATTTCTGTGCTGCCACAGAATTTCTTAACTTACTCGGTGCTTACAATTGGCCATTTGACAACTTGTCAATTGACTGCTCAAGCACTTTCAGAAAGTAATCTCTGCACAGATTTAAATAATTTATGATAGCAAAGTAGCTGAAAATTAGTCCACCTTTGCTATGCAAAAGAAAATGTGACTTAACACTTCACTAATTGCTAAGAAGGGTTGTCCTGTAAGTAGTCATTAAGGAAGCAATGTAATATAAGACAATCCTAGAATTTTTATGTGTTCACAGTCTGCTGGTGACTAATGGTGTTTGCCCAGTTCTACCCCTGACTGTATTATTAATCTTTAGAAGTTTAGCAGTTGTTCCTTAGTTGGGGGATCAAGAAGAGTAGGCCTAATGGATGCAGAGTTGAATTTGTCTCACCTAACTTGAGGTATCTCAGGTGGTCAGTTGTAGTCAGCTGGAACTCTGAGGTGTGATTCATTTCATTCTGAAAGAATGTGAAAAGCAGGCAGTTGGAGGGCTGGTAGAGATGTAGCCATCTAACTCTGAGATGTCTGCAGTGAGGTGAGATGAATCCCACCCAAGGGAGCTTTCTGGATGAATGCTAACAGGATGTATCAGGTCTTTGTAAACTGTTTTGAGAATTTCCAGTTGCTACAAATCTACAGTTAGCTGCCTTCATTCCCCAGCACTCTGAAGCTGTAAACTGTGAATCCCATATTGAAAAGGTGGGATTTATCTCATGCTAAAAGTTTCCTTCTATAGGCAATGATAAAAATCAGTTGCATTTTTCAGCACTCTTCATTGTGTCTTAATCTCTGTGTTTACTGATCATTAGCCTGTCTGGTCTATGTCCTCAATTTTGTTGATTGCAAAGAGAGCATAAACTAGCTATACCCGCTGTTGCCATCTCATTCAGATGCCGTGCTGGGAGGCTCAGACAATTGGAACTCTCAGCCGTGCTGTCTAGGGAAGGTAAGCAAGTTTTGGGGTTGAACCTGGAATATTCAAAGGATGGTGCTGCAGCACAATTCAGGTATGATGTGGTGTTCTAAAGGTGGGAAACTAATGAGCAAATACGCTGATCATTGTCTTCCGTGGCAATCTCAATGGCACTACACTGGATGGTGTTATTCAGACCTGTAAGATGTTTCTTGTGAGCTGCTATAAATAGGTAGACTAAATGAGCTGAAGTAGGTATAATATATGTCTTCCTTATATAGACATTTTGGGGAGGAGGGGTTGCCTTGTAGCTTTCAACTTAATGCAACATTTTATTTTTTATTATTACAGTGCTGCATGTTTGGAAGACAAGAGGAAAGGGACATGAGCTGAAAAAGTCAAGGAGTCCAAATGGATTGAGACAGACAAGTACTGCTGCTCAAAGATGTTGTGCAGTCTCTGTCCTTGGAGATTTTCCTGGATAAAGCCCTGACTTCATCACTGACCCATTCCGAGGTGTGCGTTAAACAAGAGACCTCCTGAGTTCCTTTCAATCTGAATTATTCTGTGATAAAAATGTACATTCATTAATGTACCAAAGTTATTTTCATACAAGTTTTAAAGATCATTAACATAATGTCAGGTTTTTTTGTTTAATTATCTGCCTTAAAATACAGAGATGTTTTTGAAGAAAGTGTAGAACAGTTCTACAGAAGCTTTAAGTTGTTGTTAACTCAATCTTTTCTCATTTAGTTCTAGAAAGGTTTGTCTTACATTAGTAATTTAGACGTAGAAAGGTGCAACACAGCCCAAGTATACCATAGTAACTTTGGGTGGTGCAGTTTGGCAAGTTTTTCTGAAGTTTATATTGATGGATTTGGCTCCCAAACTAATTAGTGGAGTTAAAAGCAGCTGGATCAGTCTAGAGTCCCTAACTTTGCTATGGGATATTATCGCTGAAGAAGATGCAAAAGTGTACAAAAAATCAACTACACTGGAGACATTCATAAGATTTCAGCTGTTTCAAAAGGATGAGGCTTTTCATTTACTGTCTTCAAACAACTGCTTATCCAGTTATTTAAGAGATAATTTCTGCGCATATTATGAAAGCCCTGTTAAACCAAAGGGACATTTTTTGCAGACAAGAATTACAATCATCCAAGCTAAAGAGAAAAAAAAGTAATAAGGTAATCCTGGCCACTCAGATCATTCTAATTACCTTGGTCATGGTGATCACAGTAAATGTCAACAAATTATCACCTCTCTCCATAACAGTTCATGAAGCTAGGAAATCAAATAATTGAGAACAACTTTTATTCATTAACTGAGGATTGAATTGGGTGATTGCAGTAACAAGAAAAGGAGAGAAAACATCTTTGACAATAACCTTGTTTCCCAGTCTGTCACAATGAATATTCCTAAAGAGGAAAACACATTTGGAAGAAAGCAGCCTTACTTTAGAAAGCCATCTAGCTACACATTTTGATATTTGACAAATAATTCATAGGAAATACATTTGACAGCTAAAAGAACAAATCCTAAATACTTTTTGGGTTTTATTATTATTATTCTTCGATCATGATGATTTAATTCAGCATTCTTTAGTCCTCAGTCAAAGGATAAGAAAACCTTTCATTTTGAAGGGATATTAAATGTCAATCTATTTGTTAGATATTTCAAGTCTAGAGAAAAGGACAAAATAGTACTTTGTTGTTTCTGTGACACAGAAGGCAAAAATGGTTTTACATTAACACTTTTAACTTCTTTTGGTCCAATTGCTAAATCCAGCCCTGGTCATATAAAAAACTAAATACATCTCAGCTGTACTTTGCATGCTATCCTCCCTGAGAGTATGAGTAACAGAAATTACTTTGGGGCTATTTTTAAAGATGCTTGCATGAATCAGGGACACTTTTCTGGATTATTTTATTTTTAATAATAATTAGACTTTATTCAGGACTAGGCTGAGTAGCTCAGAATTGCCCATGAATTAAAAGTGCATTGTAGCCTTCTATTCCATGACTTGCACCTTCTAGCATAGGACATTTTGCCACTGATGGGTGACACAGCAAGCACAACACTGTGTTTCTTTTCCTTAATGTTTTTTCACCTGTGGAGCAATTTTTAAAACCACCAGGAAAGACTCCCCTGCCTGGTCCCCAGCTTCAGTCAAGAACATGCAAATTGTGTGCCTTCATGTTTCCTTTTATTTCCCCATCCTTGGTTTCAGCCAGCACTCCTTGTCTTCCCAGATTTTGCTCTGCCTTCTAGTAGTTTTAAGGGAGAACAGTGTCACAACGAAAGTTTCTTTTCTGGGATTTGAAAGATTGTTTCATGGAAGAGAGAAGATAAACCCACAAAGATATCTGCAACAAAGCCAGAATTGTAATGGTGAACTTTGAGATCAGGTAGACTTTTATGGAAGTGCTGTGTTGGCAGCATGGGTATGTTTAAATGATTTGGCACACAGCAGAATAATTATTGTATTCCCTCTGTGCATTCACAGAAATTGTGTCATTTCATGTATCATTCACAGCTCTCATTACTGATACCGCAACATCTAAATTACCCTGAGCGTCAACAAAACAAATATCACTTTGGCCAGCTGAAGACTTGAAAACTTGCGAGTGGATGTTACTGTTTTCTTCTTTGCTATAATACCGTGCACAGCTTCCAAACCGTTAGCTTGACCTTGAAAAAAAAGTAAAATAATGAATATTCTTGCTTGAATACCTATTTCTGTTCCATAAATGTTGCTAATTTATGCGGGAAGCAAGGGTAACTTTTCATATTTCTAATTTTATGTGCTTATTTAATAGGAGAATCAGGCAGACTGCAAAAGTGCGGAGATCCCAGTGCAGTTAGTTTTATCACTGAACTTCAGCTGTTATTCTCGCAGCAATAGTTTCATAAAGTTCAGCAGTGTGAGGACAACTCAAATCATGTTGTATCTGGGGAGAAGGGAAACGGCACATCATGGCAAGGGGAAGATACAGGGAGTCAGCACACATGGTAAAATTATTTTCAGTAAAACAAAGCCTCTTGATTCAGATTTTGTGTCTTCTTGGGTTATTGCATATAATGCCTGGAAAGGAAAGGTGCAAGAACAGGTCATTGGGCAGTTGTCGTGCAGAGATGTCTTAAACTCTCCAAGATCTGACTGCTAGTTATGGTGTGAACTCTGAAGGACATGTTGAAGTGGTGGTGGCAGCTTCTGGATGGAAGGACCTGGTCTTGTGCTTCTAATGCAATCTACCCATACTCAACAGTGATCCACCCTGGGTAAAGTCCTCTACCAGATGGGTTCAGTCCCAGTGTGCAGGTGGGATTCCACTGGCTCAGTAGCTCAGTGACTGTACTGAATCAACAGTATCTTCCTAGAGGTCATAATCAAAGGAAATATTTTAGAGAAATCTCCTTATAGAGCTTCTGAGTGAGTTTAGCACAAGGATACAGGTCTGGATCATCTTACTCTGTGTATCATTTTCAGTTTCTTCACTGTCAATATATGTGCATTTCATGGGCTTGCTTTGAAGTTTTTCCGTGTTAAGGTAGAAGGTTGGATTCACTATACTGCAAGTATGGACTCAGGTTGCTTTTAGTTACATGGATACTGTCCGATACCTGACCAAAATTCTCCATTAAATAATGCAAAGTATTTTTCTAGTATAATCTCACTTTTGTTGTTCTGACAAATGGGCATAAAATTAAAGCTTGATACTTAGCAGATCAAGCATTTCTGACCACTGTGTCAGTCAGTACTGACTCTATAGATCATGAGTTAAATCTGATGTTTGAATGAAGCACATTCCTGCTAATACCACCAGGTTGCGTTATCGCCCTGAGTGTTTACTCTGCACTAGTTAATTTAATACCTGGTCCTTCTGTTGCTGACACACCTTCCACATATTCAATGTTGCTGCAGTTTGGAATTTATTGTCCTGTTTCCAAATATTGTGTTAAATCAGTACCTTAGTTTTTTTTTCTGAACAACAACTCAAGAGCATTCAGGAAAACAGGAACCTTAAATAAGGTACTCTGAAGTTTACAGAGGTCTGCCCACATCCCAGGCATCTCACTGAAATAGCTATTGATCATTTATTTCTTTTTTCTTTTTAGAAGCTGATGGCTCAGAAATTTATGTTACTAGCCACACATGGGCAACCAGTTGTTTAATTCTCTTAACTTACCTATTTTGGAGTTATCTGAATTTCTTTCTACTTGTTTCTATTATTTGAACAGAATTAGTGACAGGAAGAGAAGAATGAAAAATGGCCGAGTTCTTACTACCTGGTACCAACAACTTCCGTGAGTTCACTTCCGAATCTTTGGCTGCCATCAAAAAGAGGATTGCTGCTAAGAAGAGCTGTAGAAGAAACACTGTAGACCAGAAACCTGAGGAGAAGCCACGTCCTCAACTTGACCTAAAAGCTTTCCAGAAGTTACCAGCTCTTTATGGAAATCCTCCTCCAGAGCTCATTGGGGAGCCATTGGAGGATCTTGACCCTTACTACAAAGATCGTAAGGTTAGAGCCAGCCACGATGCTTTGATTTGTTTCTCTTCCCGTGTTGCTAAGAAGGGTTTATATGAATGATCTATTAAACTGTTTTGCTTACATCCCTTTGGAAAAATTATCATCCCTTTCTAGATTATAATAATGCGTGCAGTTGGCACAGCTGAATGACATGCTGTAATCTTCTTTACAAAAGCTTAATTTTGAATCATAGGAATTAAATAGTGTGAACTTGATTAACATTTGAATCAGAATGGAAGCAGAAAAAATAAAGTGCATAAAGGAAGAAAAGGGTGGGCTGAGTCAAATCTACAAGAAATTATGATAATTTCATAAATTTTCTTAGATGTCATGACGTGAAACTATGTTCCTTTCCATCTCAATGGTTATGCTCCACTTACATGTACAATAAATGATCACCTATATATTAAAAACATTTTAAAACATTTGCTGATGAATCCTTAAAACCTTATTCAAACTCGATATTCTAGTTATGAAATATTGAAGGATTAAATTTTCAATAAAGAACAGAGAAAATGGGGACTAATCCATTGTAAATTATGCTTATTGCTTAGTTGCTTGGTTAATACTTTGAACTAATTTCTACAGTCTTACAGCTAGAGGATCACTGTCAACAACAGTAATGTTAAAGTCTGCAGTTCTTCCTTCCACCTCTGTTTATCTTGACTCAATGGGAGGTTCTGTTTGAGAGAATAGTCATAAGCAAGATTAGTTCTGTGCACAACTCTGTGCAAGTCCTAAGGTTTATAAAAACATTTCCTGCTGAGTTATTTCTTTTTACAGCTTCACAGTTAATGGGTATTAAATCTTTCATCACTTTGATGAAAGGATAGCAAATATCACAAAGTATCAGAAACAGTCAACAAACATTAAAGTTAAAATCAAGCTCTTGCTCATCACTGATGCAACAGAATATGGCACAAAAGTATGCTCTATGTTCAACTTCCTGAAATCTTCATGTTTCTTTATATTTTTTTTTAAGATCTTCATAGTGCTAAACAAGCAGAAAACAATCTTCAGATTTACTGCTACAAGTGCCTTGTGGATCCTCAGTCCTTTCCATCCAATTCGAAGAACAGCAATTAAAATTTTAGTGCATTCATATCCTTTTGTTGGCTTCATTTCCTCTTCCTGATTAAAAACCCCTATGTCATCCCGTGCTTATGTATTTCGGAGCACTGAATCAATTTAGTCTTTTCTTCACTCCAGATGATTTCTAATTCTGAATTACCTTAGAAATTACTATTGACTTGTTGCCTTTGTGCTACTCAGAAATAAATAGCGAGTACTGGGAGTATGGAAGCCTGATTTTTCTACAGGTATGTGTTCTGAGAATGATCCCTGATGTTGATTTCCTGATGTCCCATTAACAAGTACCTCATGCTAAAGCCTTTCTCAGTGAGAAGATGAACAAGATCCCTATCTACTCTCTCATCTTCCATTTACCCAAACTGTAGGAATTTAACTCATGTACCAAAGCTGATTAACCATTGGCCAGTTTAAGAAAAGAAAAATTATGCAAATTTAGTTGCTTTAAGAAACTGGATTGAAAAAATATATCTTGGGTATATGAAAGTGAAAATTTCCAGGGGTGCTGTTGCAGGGAATGCTCTTGAAACATAAAGGTAATATAGACCCCACCTCATACATCAAATTTAGGGAGCAAGGAATCACTAGTGTATAGCTGCAGCTTGGCACTGGGGAATGAGACCAGGGCTGTTGCCTGGGGCTGAATCAGGCACAGTGCAGGTTGCTGTATCCCTGTGCGAATTTTAGGTTTCCAGTCGTCTCCTGACTCTGTGGTGCTGAGTTAGCTGCAATGGGTCCAAAGTTGCCATAGTATCATTGACAGACATCCCTGGAGGAGTGATGCCTCTCATTTGAGACCTTCCCTAGGCAGCAAGTTGGCTGATATTGTCATTTCAAGACTCGTGGTCCAGCTCCAGGGTTTATGACAATTTGACAATGCTTGAAGCTAAAGCCAGAAGATTTTTTGTGGGGATGGAGAGCCCTAAACTCAGAACCAGATATTATGCCTATGACTGATAGAACTTAGTTATGTTTCTGAATCAATGTCATGTTCTTTGCCTTCACTCCCATGACTTACATTATTCACTTTGTTTATCATGTGCACTATTTTAACTAATTGTGTATTCATGGCTCTGACTGAGTCCTCTAAAGCTTCTCCGTCTCCTTCATGGAACAAGTATGTTGAGTAAGTATCTGTCTGTGGGTATGTATGCCTTTTAATTCTGTACTTATATTGAATTATTGAGATTTATCTTACCACCTTCACTCAATATAGTTGGTGGGGGATTTAGAAGGAAAGTTGCTTAAGACATATGTTTTTCTTTGAGGGAGTACTTTTCTCTTTAAACTCAATATTTATGATAATTGTGGTGGTGTAGGAGAAAGTTAAGTGTAGACAAAGTTCCAATGTTGAACTAGCTTCATGTCTGCCCTACTGCTCCAGTTTGTTATCCCATTTCCAAAAGTTATTCTCTAATTATTTGCTCTTTATCCAGATACATTTCCCATTGTTGATGTTGATGAAGCACATAAAGAGCTGCTTTCTCTTAAAAATCTTGTTAATAATATTGAAATACTGAGTTTTGCTCTAATAAAACATTCTGCCAAAAACTCCTGGCCTTCAGGACGCTGTTAAGAAGTAAAGCTCTTAT
This sequence comes from Pezoporus occidentalis, assembly GCF_034315485.1. Classification (NCBI taxonomy): domain Eukaryota; kingdom Metazoa; phylum Chordata; class Aves; order Psittaciformes; family Psittacidae; genus Pezoporus; species Pezoporus occidentalis. The sequence continues at coordinate 2,099,545 of NW_026914180.1, forward strand.
CTTCAGCACTGCCAACACTTGCAATGTTAAGCCACAATAAATCCCATGCCTTAGTAGTAACACTTAAGCTGGATAATCACGTTTTTACTTTTTTAAAATTATATCTCAGCTCTCATTTTTTCTATTTGGCATAAAAATATTAGAAGATAATAATTCTAACACCTAATGCAAAGGACAAGGTTCCAAAAAATGTAGTTTTAAAAACAGGTCTGAAATTGTTCCTACCTCATGTTATATGACCCTGAAACAGTTGGGAATGCCAAATCCTCTGCAAGCATGGTATTGATATATGTACCTCCAGAAGATGCTGTGGTATCTCACTACCTATGAAAGCATTAAAGATTAGAGTTGCAGGCGCTGTTGGCATCAAAACTACTGCTCAAATGCATTTCAATAATAATTTCAGAATACTTCTTTCTAAATGAAAAGGGAAGCACTACATCCAAATAATTTCTTTAGTGCATTTGCTGACTACCAAATGAATGCCTTTTGAATTCTGTAGGGAGATTGCTGCCTTGCTGAAATGAGAAGTGCACTCAGTAAGTACAGAAGAGCTTTTACTGATAATTTTCCATTAATAAGAATAATTGCCACCTTAAATTGAAAATCCTGTACTCTTATATTTATCTAAGTGTTTTGAGCATTCTGCACATAAGTGGATGCTGTGTGCCCAAAGTAAATAATACACAACATATCATACATCCACTTGGGACTAGAAACCAGAGAAAGATAGCAAGTTTTGATCTTTATTTTAACAAGTAGCTAAGAGTTTTGTTAGCAAGAGTTTTTATTTTAGCAAATAGCTAAGAGTAAATTATGGGGATTCACATGAAGGAGTTTGAAAAAAATTACAGAACGTCAAAAAAACGTTACAGGCATTCACAGTAATAGCCATGTACAGTTTGCCATCAGCTGCTGTCTCAAAGTCCATGGTAATCAGATGCTGATAGAATACATTCAAACCAACAGCCACCTTTCCATCACTTCTTTGCAGCATTGGCTTGGGTTTTGGTTTAGACAATAGTCTGATTGTCTCTTCTGTTAATTGCTAATATTGCTGTTTTCCTTTGGAACTTTTCTCCTTTCCTTAGATTTACTTTCACTGGCATTTACACTTTTGAATCATTGATAAAAATATTGGCAAGAGGATTCTGTCTAAATGAATTCACTTTCCTTCGAGATCCCTGGAACTGGTTGGATTTCAGTGTTATTGTCATGGCGTAAGTAGGAATATATAGAATATGGATTACCTGTTTGAAATGTTCTGTTTGAAAAGTCTTATCAGTATGGTGCAAAAGACTATCTGAAATACAAAAACCTGTGGGTCCTAATTGCATCTGAAACTATCTAGGACATTGACTCTTCTCCTTGTTTTATTAGTCACTGTATAACAATGCATTAGTCTTTCAAGATGGGAGTAGAACTGTTTAGAGTAAGATATACCTTGTGGTGAGTGTACAGGAATGGATACATTTCAATCAGAGAAATATAATAGCTAGGCTCTCAAATACAAACATACTAGTCCTGTGAATGGAAGTGTAAGTTAGATAATAAAGTAATATGCATAGACACCACGATACTGGATTAAATTTTTGCTTTTTGCCTCCATAAATCATAGTTTGAGCTTCAGTTTGTGGTAATTAGAAAGCTTTTGTACTGGTTAGGTGCGCCTACAGATGGGAGATCAAACCAATTCAGTCAGTGTTTCCACCTGAAATGAATTATTTTAAGTGTTATCTTTGTTTATATTTCAAATGCATGATAGTTAAGATTCTGACACAAAAGGAGCTGTGCACAAGCCAAGAGCTACCTCATAAGGAAACTCTAATAATCAAGAAATGGATTTCTATTTTATAGGTCTTCAGACAAATCCTAGATACGTAGTTTATTAATACTTAAAATATGCTCAGAAGGATTGGCAGTTCAGAACGACCACTGTAAAATAATTGCCTGGTTTACTCAACTTCAGCTACTTGACATATAATGTCCTGACTTTACAGGTACGTGGGAGCATTTAGTAACCTGGGGAGTGTGTCAGTTCTTCGGACTTTCAGGGTTCTGAGAGCTTTAAAAACCATTTCAGTAGTTCCAGGTAAGACACTCTATTTGCTGAATATTTGCTGCTACTCACAACTGATTCTTTGCTCCGATCAAAATGTTGGGATTGCCTTTCCTTTTTTTTTTTTTTAATTATTTTTTTTCCTTTGAACAGCCTTTACTGTTAACCATATTACATCAACCCTGAGAAAACCGTTTCCTTTGCACTTTTCCCTTAGTTATAAAGCCAGTAGATTCTTTTTCATGATGAAATACAAATTAAGAACCAGTGAGTTTTCTCTGTCTTTTCTTTCAGATCCTTTTGATCATATTCATTCTTGTTTCCAGTGTTTCCAGTTTCTTCACAGGTTACCAGTGTTAGAAATTTCCTTTTTTAGATTTATTTTGAATTATGCATATTAATCAGTCTGGATAAGAAAAACTGGACTGTTTTGGGTTCCTCACCCATACCTAAATATTTTATAGGGATTAAAGGAACACATGGAAATTTTATGGTCAATCAAATGAGGGCAAAGAAATGTATTTAATATTAATCTGTCATCTAAACTACACTTGCATTGCAAATATATTTGCCATATATTCTCCAGTAATTTTGTTACTTTGATTGCTATATGTTGTTTTATCTCTAATCGAGCATGATGTAAGAATCTCAGTTTTTCATGCTGATTTTTCTTCATTTATTGTCTTCCTAGGACTCAAGATCATTGTGGGGGCACTTATTCAGTCTGTTAAGAAACTTGCCAATGTGATGATCCTGACTGTTTTCTGCCTGAGTGTCTTTGCTCTCATTGGCCTCCAGCTTTTTAAGGGCAATCTGAGACAAAAGTGTATCAGGAACTCTACAGAGTTCAGTAAAATACCTTATGTCCTTAACAAAACATGGGAATCCTATGAGATGTTTGCTAATGATACAGGTAACTTTTCATCCTTAATTCTTTTTTAGATTATGATAGAGACACTTATGAATCCATGTATAACCACTGTTGTAAATTATATTGATGTTTTAATAGCTGATATTTTGGTGAGTAACCACCTGATTATGGTCTTCAAATTGCCAGAGCAGTTTGCAGGCATCCAGGAGTGCATCCTTTCCCTTCATTGTAAGAAATAGAACTCCCAAATTTTCCAGTAATGTCCAGCTTTGTTTCCCAGAACGATATGGCAATAACTGAAAAATGCATTAGCTCACTCTCTGCTGTAATTCCCCAAAGTTCACCTTCTGCTACATGCTGAAGAGCCTGCACATCTTCATTTTGCTGCCCAGTGAATTAGTTCTCAGTTTGAAACAGAGGAATTTTCTTAAAAGTCAAAGTTACATTCTTCTTTACATCCTATGTATCCTCTTTTTATGTCTTATATATCTACAATATACATCTTTCATGTATACAACTAAGGCTGGTGATGGAAGCATAGAGCAGAGAACTGAAAATGCACCAAACCATACTCAGAGGAACAGCAACTATAAGATGCAATTCAGTAAGAAAAATCCTTGTGCTAAAGGAAAAGCTTCAATATACATGAAAAAAATACAAATTAAACAATGTCTATGCCAAAAATATGAAGAAACCTTCATCACTGAAGAAAATCTCTACCAGCAAGTTCAGACATAGCAGTAGTTATGCAAGGAGAGAAGCATTATCGCAAGGGAAATGATGAAATACATAAAAAAGCCACACAGGATTGCTGTTTGTACTCAATCTGTGTGAAAGATTTGTTCAGACAGGATTTCTTTAATAACTTTGTAGTCCAGAGGGAGAGACTTTGTATGAAAGATTTCTGAGGAAAAAACTTTTGCAAGAAACTCTTGCATCTACCAAAAAGTGTACCGAAGAACAAAGTCATTTACATATACAGAATGTTGTAAAAATCATAATTGAAAGCAAACTTCAAAAGAAACCAGGTGGTGGCTGGAATAGCAAAAAGGAGACCATGTGTGTGACAAAATTTGGCAAAAAATGCTAAGTTTCTTTAGCATTTAGTTGAAGAAACAGGAAACAAAATGCATCTTGTATTCAGGGTGATTTGCAATGATGGTAAAAAGGAGAGCCCAGATAGTTTTAATGAAAACTAGGTGACTTTCCCACAGGATTTAGGACTTTACAGCCCTATAAACCCGGTTTTGAATTAATTTTTTTTTTTTTTTTTTTTTTTAGTGGGCTGCTTTGATCTTGATTTTGTGGGAAGTTCCCATCTCCTACCTGGAGAGCTACATGTTCTTATGATTCTCTGAAGCTCAATCACTGAATCTTCTTAAAACACCTTTTTTGTCAGTTGGCAGAAACAAAACTGAACAAAATTTGGGAGGAAAGTAGCTGAGATAACGACTCATTTCTTTATGGTGTATTTTCATGGTATGGTACAGCTGATGCTGAAGATTACTCTTGGCTCTGAATCATGCCAACTTACCTGGTGAGCACAGCTGAGGTTTGTGAAACACCAGGAAGACATGAGACCTCCCTTGCATCTGGGATAATAACCCCACACCTTAATGGGGCTAAAGAGCTAATAACACTAAAGCTATTACTTTCAGTCCGGTACTACCTCAGGCAGCAGGGTAACTGATGCTAAGAGAAGTAGGGGAAGAGGTCAAAAAGACTACTAGAGCATCCTCATGAAGAAATCTCTATTTCTCAGCTAAGCAGGGTTAGGACCTGCTGTTTGGCTCAGCTGAACAGTGCCATGACATGGTGTGTATCCATGTTCTTCCTTCTCAGAACAGAGCTTTGATTTTTTATTGCTTATTAGAAGTGGTCTATGCTATCCCATATTATGTTTGTACACTGTCCTGGAAGAGGGCTAATTGCTACTAACCCAAAAGAGTTTGTGCTATTACCAAACCAGGGACTGTGCTTGTGCCTGTGCCCTCCAATTCTTCATTTCCTTTATGCAGATGTAGCCAAAGTGATAATTTTTTTTTAATTCTGTTTTAAGGACTGCCTGCACTCTGAAATATGTGCATACACATGTTTATAAATGAGGACATCTTGCAATCTGGTGCAGTCACTGTGCGTGTGGGAAACCTGTTCATGTGTGTGCGCAATACACTTAGAGGTCACTGATTACTTGTCACTACTCACATTAAAGGATAGAAGATTCAGGCTAAAAAGTGATTTCTTTTTAACTTTTCCCCCCTTTTTTGTAGCATACTTTGCTAAGAAAGAGGGCACCTCAGATATTTTGCTATGTGGCCCTGGTGCTGGGTAAGTACACTTAATATTTCTTCTTTGGAAGTTTTGTCTGCCTTAGTGCTTCTATACTTGCTCAGTCATATGAGGTATAAGCAGAAATTCCAAGGTTTCCTTAAATGCAGCAACATGAGCACAGACGACAATATAATAAGCAGTCAGATAACTCGTAAGGAATGAAGTATGAGCCTGCAGTTGGCTTATTCTGAATTATTTATTTATTCTAAATTTTTATTTATTCTACATTATTACTTCTTCTAAATTCCTTTGAGCCTTTCCAGGAGCATTGTCTTTCTCTACCCCATAGATGTACAAGAGAACTGAAAACATGAAAGATCTCATATATAGCACAGGACAGACATGCTCCTCTCTGTGAAGGGTCATGAGTGTTAAACTGGAAAAACAAAACGTGGACTTTGGAGGGCAGGTTTGGGGAAGGAGGGAATGTGTCTACTTTGCTGTGAAGGGCAGGGTATGAGGAAGTTGTCCTGGGCTGGTGGTCTACTCCAGCCTTTCTTCCTCTGCTGCTGGGTTACAGGTGTTGCTTTTTCCATCCCACTTTCCAGACAATACTACCTGGAGTAGACAATGGGTTTGCAATCTAATGAAATGCAGAGCTGAATAATCATCAGAACTCTCACATAAGCTGAAGTTCTCCTTGGAATCTGCATGCTTAAAAGAGCTCCCCTTTTTATTTTTACTTCTAGGGTCTGTCCTCCAGACTATATATGCTTGAAAATTGGGCCAAATCCTGATTACGGTTTCACTAGTTTTGATTCCTTTGGCTGGGCTTTTCTTTCTTTGTTCCGCCTGATGACCCAGGACTACTGGGAGCGTCTGTACCAGCAGGTACCAGCTTTGTGCATAATTTAGAACTGGTTTTCCAGGACGAGCAAGAGCCAAAGCAGAAAATGTGTAGAAAGAGCAAGAAACCTCAGAGAAAAGCAATAGCTGCAAGTCATCAAACCCACATCCTCCCTTTTCGCTTTCCACAAGCTGTGCCTCCTAGAAAAGGGATGCTGGAGTGCTTCCCAGCAATAGACCTATCACCCTGCTTGTTTAGGGACTTAAAAAGTACCAAAAGTGTCTTGTATTGTCCTTCAAAAATATAGCAATGCCTCCCTAGTAGTCCTTACAGGGTATATGATCAGTTATTCATAGGCGATGGTACAGGAACAGGGAGAAAGAGGGAGAAGAAGGACCAAGGAAGGCATTATTTCCATTCAAGTCTCCTAAACTATTATGTCTAGGAAGCTGAGTGATTCAGAAGAACTTCAGGGACACATTGAAAGACTTTTTGTTATTTTTTATGGTAACTTTTATCTCTGGGATGTGTTGCTTACAGACCCTCAGAGCTGCTGGGAAGGTGTATATACTCTTCTTCATGCTGGTCATCTTTCTGGGCTCATTTTATCTAGTCAACTTGATTCTGGCTGTAGTAACGATGGCATATGAAGAGCAGAATAAGGCCACCATTGCTGAAACGGAGGCAAAGGAAAGGAAATTTCGTGAAGCCATGGAATTATTACAGAAGGAGCAGGAGGTATGTAAATTATTCCCTTGCAAGCATTTGTCTCAGTGTCCTGGCATCAGTCACATAAGGGAAAGCATAACTCCTTGTGTACAGCTGTATAAAGCAATCACTCATGGGAGCAGGAGCAAGTGATTACTTACTTAAAGTAGTGATTCCTAGAGTTACAGGAGTAATTCCATGTTCAGCTGTGTATTTTTCCTGTGAAACAGTAACTTTTATTGTGGATAATGAGTATTAAAGGCTGCTGTAACTGTAAAAAAATAGTATTTTAAAATCTGTATAAAGTATAAAATTATACTATAAAATTAACTAGCAGCTTCCAAAAGAAAATGTTCTTGATTTTACTTTTTATTCAATTTTGTCACTGTGGGCTGCTGAGCAGAGAAATACACTGTAATTCTGTTAACTCCATTAGCATCTGAGCCAAAACCTGTCATAGTTGAATGAAAGTGTCTTGGTAACTTCAATGGCTTAGAAGCTTCTAGAACAAAAACTTCTGTGTTTTGACAACTTTGTAGTAAATTCAGTATAGGAATGAAAGTCAGCCATAGTGTAAATACAATCCCAAGGATCCCCAGTGAAGAGACAGAATTTTAATACTCTTTGAGCATTAATTTGGGGAAAAGGATATATTCTACAACATCATTTTCAAATGGAGTAATTTTTGTTGTAAGCAAATCTGCCATGTGGAAGAATAAGAACTATAATGTGATTATTTTGTCCCTGGCAGGTTCAATACACATGATCATGTAACATACTGCAAATAGCATATTGTTCAGTGCTCCATATGTTGGGGAAATTCTCTCCTCTTTCTTTTTATGGAGATTTTAAAAACGGAAGATTTTTAACTAGTTTTTGTGAAACACAAATTGTTAAAAGGAAATAATAAAGAGCACAGAAATGTTTTCTTTCTGTTTATATTAAAAGTACCCAGCAAAAACATCACCCATGTTTTTGTTTTAATTTCAGTCACTGGCTATTAAAGGAATTGATGTCCTGTCAATTAGTTCCTTTGAAGCCTCTTCTCTGTCTCCCAAAGAAATCAAAGAAAGAAGCAATAGGAAAAAGAGAAATCAGTCCTTGGGGATAGAAGAAAATGAAGAACAATTCCCCAAGTCACAGTCCACGGATAGTCAACGCAAGTTGGTAATCTATTGTCTGAATCTGAGATCCTCACAGCTTTTCCAATTTCATTACTAAAATAAATTGCTTGAAAGCACAAACCAAATCCCATTACAAAACCTTACAAAAATCACTCTTAGATCTTTAAAATAAATAAGGAAGAATTCAATGTAAGAATTAATTTGAAAAAGAAGGAAATACTATAAATGAAGGACAGAAAGGAAGTTATAATAACAGTTAAAATACATTTTCTATACCACTGAGAAACAAAAATGGTGAATGACTATCAGAATTTAACTTCCGTGCCATCATTTAAAATTTCTCACTTAAAACATAAATAATAAAGCTTATCACAAAAATAGCTGCTACTGGTGATAGGATTTTATTATCTGATGTTTAAAATCTAAGCATAAACCTCCATGAAAAATCTGAATCAAATAAGAATTTTGGACTTGCAGTGGTTGATAGGAACTGCTATGAAACTCTAAACATTTATTGCTTCCCCCAGTTTTCTCTGTGATATTATGCTGTTCTCTCTATATTGCTTTTCCTTGTTTTTTAGTCTTTCCTTGGACTGGTGTATGGTCCCAATGCACATCAGGCAAAACGCAGGCTTAGCCATGGCAGCGTGTTTAATTTCCAAATACCTGCTTTAGAAGTTGATTCCAGAACAGATTTCAGTGATGAGGAAAACTGCAGTGCTGGGGAACACAAAATCCAATGTCGGTCGCTGTCAGTCACACAGATGGGAAGACGATCCAGTGTGCAAAGTCAAATAAGCCAAAGCTCTCACCCTGCTACGCCAAATTGCGTGCACAGCAGCAAGTGGGCTAACATGGATGACTGCAATGGTGTGATTTCAATGATGGGAGGAGGAGGCAGCAAGGTGCACAGCCTAGATCCAGTGTCTTCCGAAGGAGTAATGCTTCCACCGGTAATGGAAGACCCAGGAAAGGGGGAACCGGTAAGGAAAATACATTATTTTCAATAAATACTTTATAATATGGTTTCTCTGTAAGTGCCAGTTTTTTCTTAAGAGTTTCAGTGTGATAGCAAACTGTGATATGGAATAAAGTATACTGAGGTAGAAAGTTCTTGAAAACCAGACTTCAGCATTTCTGTTATAAACCTTATTCTTCTGCTATTCACAATTTATGTTAACATAGTTTTGAAGGTTCCCAGTACTAGACTTACAAATCACCAGTGAGTTTTTTTATCCCATACCCTGCCCAGGGGGAGTGTTTTCAGCTGTACCTGTGATTTCTTTCTCCTTCATAGAACCTTTAGCATTATGCAGAAACTTTGTAAGTTCCCCAGGTGGATAGAGATGCTTTTCTACCAGTTTATCTCTCATCTGTCTCCTTGTTCATTAAACACTGGAATATTTCCAAGGGCTATTTCCCCTCATGGACTTATTTCAAGTGTTTGTGTTTGCCCTGTTGCTATTACATGTTTGCAGGATCTATTTACCCTAGCGTTACTACTGAAAAGTAAGACTTTCATCCTTAACAACTATTACGTCTTGCAAAAAGGTGCATTTATTTGGCTGTGTGTCATTGCTCCTATTAACTTCCATAGTTACCCATCCTCACATCCTACTTAATTTTATTCCAGTAGTATCTCCCTAATCATGTTTACTTCTTTAAGCAGCCAGCTGTAAATGATGAGAGCAGCATGATGCATTTGCCTCCTCATCTGTCAGTGGAGTACTTTAACGAGGCACTTCAGAGACAAAGGGCAGCAAGTGCAGTTAGCATAATTACCAGTGTCTTGGAGGGTAAGTGGTTCCTCATTATGCTTATTTCAATCCTAAGGTAATGCTAGCATGAAAGACCAAAATGTCAATACATTTCTTAAAGGTTAACAGAGATTTGTAGGTGTGTAGTTAGGAGTTTCATGGTTAATATGGCTCTTTTGTAAAAAAGGAAAAAAAAGCATTATCACACAGTCGTGTACTGGAACACATTCTTTGCCTATTGTAAGATCTTGTTTTGTACGACAGACAGTGAAGGGGATTGGAGGGAGAGTGGGTGGAAAGAGTTTCTCTAGCATCTGAGGTGCAGGATTGAGGTACTGTTTCCTCCCCCTGACCTTGTGATTTATGATATGCCACTGGCAGAGCCATAGGCATGCAGAATCCAATAATAAGATTATGCAAGCAAAATCAGTTGTGGCAGTTCCTAGGTTTTCAATAATTAACCCCACTGTTTTATTCCTTTAACATTACATATGATTTATTTTAGGATGTTTTATCACTTTGGTAGGTTTTTTTTTGCAGATCTTACTGAAAAATTTCAGCCCAAGTTGTTCAGGATGAGAAAGTCAATCTTGTTTTGTTTTGTCCCTGTTGAGGAGCTCTATCACCAGTTCTTAGACCACAAGTACGGGATTTAGCAGTGGTGGGGTGAATGTTGGATCTGTTGTGGCAGGGATGTCCCTTTTATAAAATTTTTAGGGTTTTTTTTTTGGGGGGGACAATCACAGTTGCAATGCATCCAGTGGAGCCTTGCTTTGTGGTGATCAGGGTTTTGTTGCACGCTTTCAGTTGTGAAATGGGATGGAACAAAACTTGTATCTCTGTGTGGCTGTGGATTAACTTGACAACAGGTATCTGATAGGTCTTTGATAGGATCTGAACACCAGTTCTGCTGGATACACACTGTATACATAAAGAGGAAACCACTTGATCTAGAAAATCAGAGGACAAATGCTAGTCCAGGAGTGAGATTGGGTCAAGATGGTCACAGTAGAATAAGCACTGTAGGGTGGGATCTGAGACTTGAGCCTGGAGGGGAAAAAGTGAAAACTAAACAGTGGGAAGAAGCAAGGACAGGTCCATCTAAGAAAAAGATGTGACTCAGATCCAGCTCATCTGATGTCTAAAAAATGTTCAGATCCCTGAACACCAGGTTATTACTAATACCTACTGTGCTTGTATTTATCTTGAAGCTCCAGTTTGTCAATGAATTTGCATAGGACTTCAGCAGAGTCAAAAGTATTTTGAAGGACTCCTCAAGGCTATGAGGGTTATATTTGACCAAAATTGATAAAGCCAGAACAGCTTCTGTCCCATATTTTAATTACAGAAAATGGCTAAGTGTGGCAACTTGTATCAACCGAGAAACTATAGACATGACCTTTCCAGTAGAAGTAGCCTAAGGTCAAATTTTAGGCACTGTAGTTTGCGTTTGCCTCAGCTATTATCAGAATTGCTGTGGCTGCTATAGACTCTGTTGAGAGAGGAGACAAAAAGATGATGGCTGTGATACAACCACTGTCCTAGGCATCTATGGAAGGATAACATGAAAAGTGCCTTTGCATGCTATATTGACCTGCAGACTGGTTTGGCCCCTGCATCATATATGTGAATTTAGTCAGATGATTGTAATACAGGTTTAAGCCAAATAAAACCTGGTCAAAAGTCTTACGAAGTATATTTACATTAATGCATTTTGAATCAAATTTTCTCTGAATTTTATCTTCATGTTTATTAGCTGATGTAGGGACTACATGAATGGTAGGAAGTGGAGGGAAGTTTGGGGGCTCGTGTGAGATGTGAGGTTTCCTTTTTCTTCTCTGGTTTTTTGAATACTTGGAGTAGTAATTTCACCATCTTGTTCAGTTATAACTAATTATAGTGGGGTTTTCTTTTGCATTTAGAACTTGAAGAATCTCGGCGGAGATGCCCACCCTGCCTGAATAATTTTGCTTTAAAGTATCTAATTTGGGACTGCTGCCCACTTTGGGTGAGAATCAAGACAAAAGTGGCTGCTTTCATAAAGGATCCCTTTATCGATCTCACCATCACTGTTTGCATTGTGATGAACACTTTGTTCATGGCACTGGAGCACAATAATATGTCAGATAATTTTAAATCAATGCTAAATGTAGGCAACTTGGTAAGCAAACTCTCAGCTATGTGACATTTTACACCAAGGGTTGATTGATGGGTCACTTGAGACAGAGAGAGTAACTGTAAAAATTAAAGATTAGCAAACTCTGCATTTATAAACTCTGAATATCTAATATATACAATACCCAGATTTTATCAATATACTTCTAACACACTCCTGAGAAGGAAGAAATCAATCCTCCCGTTTTAATTGAAAGTGTATTAGAAGTCCATAAAAATGCGTCTTGTTGACCTGTCGATGAATGTTACGTGTAGAAACGTGATCTAAGAGTAAGATAAATTCATGGCTACGTTTTAGGCTGATGCTACTGTTTCTTTGCCACAGGTTTTTACAGGAATCTTCACTGCAGAAATGATTTTAAAAATCATTGCTTTAGATCCCTATTACTACTTTCAACAGCCCTGGAATATTTTTGACAGTATAATTGTCACTTTGAGTTTAATTGAACTGAGTTTACCCAAACAAAGAAGCAAGAAAGAAAGGCGAAAAGGAGGAACCCTGTCAGTTTTAAGATCCTTCAGACTGGTAAGCTTCACACTTAATCAGTTGCATAAAACTTTACGTTGTGAATATAGCAGAGAATGCTTCTGTTTTCTGCTGTTAGGGTGCAGGAAATATATTATTACTTTTAATATTTTTTCTTCCTCTTGGCTGTAGGAATAAGAAGCACACTCTTAAACTACTTGTGATATTAAAGCCAGAGCTTAAATGACATATTTCTGTCAAACATTCCAAGAAATATGCAGAGGAAAAAATATTCCAGAGTAGTCATGTTGCAAAACTTGTATCAAAAATATAAAAACCAGCACAGGAAACTTAGGAAAAAAGTGTCAAGAGTACAAATACAGAAAAACACCTATACTTAAAAATAGATGTGAAAGGATAAGGAATTCATATAATATACCATGGTCTGATTTATGTTGCTGTACCAAAATATAGGGTCCTTTTATAATAATACAGTAGTTGGTCTCTCAGCTTTGGTCCTTTGTGATACACCCAAGTTAGGCACCATAATCTACATCAGGTGCATTTTATGGATACCTACCTGTGCGGGCCAAAGACTAATCAGGGACTCTGGTTAAACTGGTCATTTACGAGGTGGTTAGTTTATGTTTGCAATGTTTCTCAATTAAAGAAAGCCAACAAGACAAACCTATGAATACTTTTTAAAAAGTTTTAGTGTCACAGTGCTGCAAATATTGCATGCTGGAATAGTTCAGAATATCTAAAGTGTTTTTTGCAGGATTTGAATGGTGCAAAGATGGGTTACCTCTACTGATGTCTAACACTATGTTTTATGTTGCTACGCAGCTGAGGGTCTTCAAACTGGCAAAGTCCTGGCCAACCTTAAACACTCTAATTAAAATAATTGGTAACTCCCTGGGAGCACTGAGTAATCTGACCCTCGTCCTGGCAATCATCGTTTTCATTTTTGCTATAGTAGGGGTGCAACTTTTTGGGAGAAGCTATCTGGAGAACAGCCATAAAATAAACAAATATGGCAAGCCACGCTGGCACATGATGGACTTTTTCCACTCATTCCTTGTCGTTTTCCGAATTCTGTGTGGAGAATGGATTGAGACCATGTGGGACTGCATGGTGGTTGCTGAACCACCACTGTGCCTTCTTGTCTTTCTGCTGGTCATGGTGATAGGAAATTTAGTGGTGAGTTTTCCAGTATTTTCTTCTCTTCATCCTGTCTATAGTTGAATCTACTAAATTCCTATCCCCTCCCTGCCCAACAAGAGCCAGTTTCCCTAAACACAGTTGGAAAAAATACTTGTGTATGTTATGGTCTGCAAAAGCCTCTTGCCTGTTGCCTTTGAACCACTAACCATATTTTCACATTTTGTGTGCTTTGCACACAGCATCACCTGACCTTTTCATGTGGCAGTGTGATGAGGAATATCTTTGCAGTAAATGTAATGCAGGCAACTATTTTTCTTCACATCTTGGGATTTGGATGTAAATAATCAGTAAGGCTTATGGCTTATCTGCTTGAATTAATGAAGCTAAATGTTAAGTCCTTCTGTAAATCAAAAAATCAATTTTTAATTTTTTCTTTTCTTTTAAGAGCTCATGCAAGTACTGAGTTTTTTATCAGCAAGTGGCAGAATCTATACTCCTAGCACTGAAATCAAGATTTTATTTAATTATCTCTAAGTATATTTATATCCAAAAGCTAGATCCTGCTATGGCATACACTACACACTCTTACACACCCATGCCGGGGCATAAGAGGCAGACTGACTTCCTGGTCCTGGTCTGTCCTTTCTTAGTGCCCAAATCATTAAAAAATCTTTGTTTCTCATTTCATTCTTAGTATCATTCATTTATCAATTTTCCCTTAATTTACATGATTAATTTAAGAGAATTAATTTTAGGCAGCCCTTTAAGGGAAATAGCTTTTCTATGGCTGAATCCCAAATCCCCTGGTTTGAAGTTCCACCAGTTCTACACCTCAGTGATTGATTTCAGTGATGAAATGCTGTGACTTATATTCATATCACATAATGTTAACTGTCAAATAGTTAAGTGTCTAGCCTACATTCTTTGTCTAGGCTTTCTTATTATGAAAGTAAACAAGAGGCGTGTCTAAGAGTGAGATTTATTCCAACCTACTGTCAGTAACTAAGACAGATGGGGTGAACTAATCTCTGGAGGGTGAATGTTCTCTACTGACTATAGTCCCTGGATGACTCAGGTGTTTTATCTGCCCTTCTGACACAATAAAGTTTAAGACACACAGATCCCACCCAAAACTGAAACAACTGAAACAACTACAAAAATATCGAAATCCTCCCATTCCCTTAAAAAATAAAAAAAAAGAAAAAAATTTGTTTAGGTTTATAACTTCTTCCATTTAAAAAATTACTCAAAAGTAGGGTGGAAACCTCACTTTGAGCTTCTTTTGATTTTGACTTTTGTGACAATGTTGCAGATTTAATTGAATTGCTGGGCCTGAATCTGATCTCACAGGATTTTGAAAGCAGCTCCAGAGAGGCCTGATTTAATTCTAGTTTGAAGAAGGAAGAGTCATCATTAAACTGACAAGCCATGACCATAATCTTTGTTACTACTGTAACCTTTGAAAAGTTGTTTTGGCCAACTAATGCATTTGGCATACACCAATCTGTTTTAGCTACTAATTTAAATAACTTCTGGGGGGGGGAAAGGATCATGGGAACATTAAAATTCCTGAGGGAGGATTTTGCTTAATCAACCACAACTTGATCAGTCATAGTAATTGTATTATTACATTGTTTGGATTGCTTAGTAAGGCTGAACTTTGATAATATCTGCTAGAATTTAGTTTTCCAAATTCTACCCTTGTGACTTTTAACTTGGTTATTTCAATGACTTTCAGGTTCTCAACCTTTTCATTGCACTACTGCTGAATTCCTTCAGTGCTGACTGTCTTCAGACAGCAGAGGATGATGGAGAGATGAACAACCTTCGTATTGCCTTTGCTCGGATTCACAAGGGATTTCACTTTGTGAAGAGTGTTACATGGGATACCTTTTGTGGAAAGCTCAAGCATATAAAGAAAGCTCACAGGAAGAAAATCAAACTGACTGCACAGAACAAACTTGGGTTCAAGTGTGAAGAAATAAAAAATTGTAAAGAGAATTACAATAATGAATGGGCTGAGAAAAATGGGGACAAATGCTTAGGTCTTGAAGATTTTATTACCAATCCCAATGTATTTGTTTGCGTCCCTATTGCTGAGGCAGAGAATACAAGTGAGGATTTTGAAGATGATGATAAGCTGAGCACATTTACAGACACAGAATACAGCAAACAGGTAATAAATTTCTTCATTTACACTGGAACAGTAGCATCATATGTATGTTGACGGATGCACGTAGGGTGAAAGACTGTCTCTAGCAGAGCAGGGTGGCATATGTTGATCTATTTCCAGAGTTACCAAATTTTGAACTAGAACCAAGAGTACAATGTTTAAAGTGAGGGTAAATTATTACTTGGAGCCTTTTAAAATCAGAATTCTTTCATGGTCTTAAAAGAAAGACCATAAATTGTTGGGTTTGCTGCAGGAATTCCTAGCTGACCTGCTGTGTAACGCACATGTAATTGTATAGCTCATAGATTGCCCACAGATAATTGTGGCAGTCTGTGGTGAACTTGGAATTATTATGTAACACCCCCCCCCCCCATTATGTGAATAATGCCAACTATTTTGGAATTATTTATATAACAGAGCAAAAATGCATGTTCTGCATAAAGAACATTGTCAATGGCTGATAATACAAATTTATAGCTCTGGTCCATTCTCTGTACTTGTCCTTGCTGTGTATAGTATGTAGTGATTATTAGAAAAAATTAGAAGGCATAAGCGTGGATTGGCTTTATTAAGGTAATGTTTTTTACATGCTAGCATATGTTATCCTATGTCTTTGTGTTCTCTTAATTTTTCAGTTCTATTTTAGCCATAGAAAGTTGCCAGTTTAGTTTCAAGATTTCCTACCTTATGTGCCAGTCTTAATTCTTACGAAAAATTCTCACTTAACTTTTGGCTAGTTCACTGGAATTCATTAGTTTGCCACATGTCTGCTGAGAAAAATTCCCCTCTCTCTATCTTTAGGTAAAATCAGAGAATCAAAAAGATTGTATCTTATGATTTTGTCAGGAGAGTCCTACTTTAAATGAAATGTATATCTCATCTTTCTTTCCCTTCCAACTTGTCCACCTCATAAAAAGGAAAAAGAAACCCCTTCTAATCCACAGATTATTTTCAGGATGAAAATCACCTGAGGCAAAGGGGAGAAAGAGCTAAAAATTCAAGCAGCTGGAGTAAAGGATCAGGATTTTCCTCTGAAGAATTCAGTGTGCTTTACTTAGGAAAGGATAGGAAGTTTGAATTGTCATCACCAGAAGAAAAAGAGGTAACAATTTTTTTTCCTCTGGCATTGACTTTCCAACTCTGGCCCAGAACAGGTACGTTTCTGTCCAAGAATTTTCTGGAGTGGGATTCAGTGGCAAAAGCAACTCTGAGTTTGCAGTAGTCGGTTTGGCTGATTAATGACAGTCATAATTCTGCAAATAAAATCAAAGCTGTGCTTGTTTCTAGGTATTGATATTTAAGAAAAAGTATGTATAGGAAACAATGTTTAATAGGGAAAAAATGACAAAATAATTTGATTCACATAAATAATTTATTAAATACTCTCTGCTACTTTCCATTTATTGAAACCTGAGTCCACAAAAAAACAAGAGGAGGGGAAAAATCCAAACTGATATTGAAAGAGAAATGCTTCCAAGTAGGAAATTCCATCATGTCTGCCTGTGTCCTAAGTATCTTGATTTCAAGAAAAGTCATACATGAAATTATATTCTCACTATGACATTAAAGGTAGTAGTTTTTAATTAAAAATACTTTTTGAATAATTTTGAATAAAAAATACATTAAAAAAGTAACAAACACCAATATGCAAACATAAAAGAAAAGCATAGAGGAAGTAATTTGTAAGAAACTGCTGACTCATCATACATTATGTGTGGTGTAATGGGATAGCAAAAAGCTTTGTAACTGGAGAATACACAATTCCAATTTCTACTTCATAAATTCTGCTATGGGTATTCAGAACCTGACATATTTATCTCCTCCTGTTTGAATGTATCTTTGTATTATTTCATGGTTTTAACTCAAGTAGTTTATCTTGCTTTGAGGACTATATATGATCATAAGCAATTTAAAACCTCTCCAGTCTACCAGTTTATTAAGTAACGGTTACATCTGGTCCACGTAGAAAGATATTGCAATTATATTTGGCCTCTATTGGCAATTCTAAGTTCATAAACTTTTAAGATCACTAAGTTTGTTCAATTAGCCACACTATTTGAAATATTAGTACATAGCAAAGTTTTAATTTTGAAATTTATTTTTTCGTGGGTAAATTTATTTATTTGGAGCTGAATGCAGAAAGAATCAAAACCTGATCTTATTTTGTTCCATAGTTTAACAGTGTCAGCTCTTCTGAAGGAAGCACAGTGGACCTGACAAATCCTGAAGATCTTTTGAAACAGATTCCAGAGTTTGCTGAAGACTTCAAGACTCCAGAAGACTGTTTTCCAGAAGGTAAGGCTCTCATGGTTTCACTACTGGGAAGTGAGACGAGTCAAAACCCAACTTGTTTCTCTAGTGATACCAAGTCAGTAGGGTCTGGGTATTTTCAGCTAATATTAGGTATCTGGAAACTGAATAAATAGTCCAAATCTTTCTGCCTCTCTAGTCAATGGAGAGACCGTGATACCTGAAAAATAACCTCCCTTCCCCTTAATGCCAACTGCTCCTAACTGGTATCTGGGGAATGGCATAGATCCAATCCCCAAAAAGGAGATTATTATAGTGAGGTAAGGCAAATTTCACTCTATTGGACAGAATCCAAGTCACTTCTGGAGTTTAACATAAAAGTGTATGTGATTGGGTCTCACCTGGCAATGACCACTTTGCACATCAGATTTGTTTGTACTGTTGTCCTGTCTGCGTGTGTGGGGAAGTGTTTTGCTATACTCAGCACGGTTCACCTAAGAAAACATGGGAGCTCTGGAGGTTGAAAACCAAAACAATTTTATTGTGAACGTCCCTAAAACTGTCAGGAGGTGGCAGGGTCTTCTATAATACCCTAAGCAGAAGGAAAAAAGGAGGAAGGAAAATAAACAGAGAAACATGATCACCACCCTGTGGATCCAGCCACATCTTCTTGGTCAGCGAGTGGAAATTCTTTCAGCTGTGGTCCCTGGAGTCCTTGTGATCCTTGCGGTCAGTGAGTCTGCTGGGATCCAAGGTGGAGGGATGCACCACCTGGCTGAAGGTCATCTGCTTTTTTATAGGGTCCGGCCCTCTCGGACTCCTCCCGCGGATGAGACTCATCCGCAGGGGTATCAGGTAAACCCCAGACCCCATTCATGTTGTGCCCTGTCAGGTGCCGCTGTATCTATGTCTCTCTCTCCGGGCAGTTTGTTGCCCCGGCAATTAATCTTCACGGCCTCGGGGAGGAAAACACAGGAAAGCACCCCTCACCTTGGTGGAGCAGGATCAGTGCTCTGGCCCCTCGATAACACACTGACAGTTCCTGCTGTCTTTTGAGCTGCTTTGAGACAAACGCAAAAAAGGGTCTCTAACCATCACAACTTTGCAACTGTATGAATGTTTATTCCTCGAATAGCGCTTTGTGAACTATCTCTGTAGCAAACAAAGGCATGAAATAAGCAGAGAAAAGCTTGTAGGATGAAGTGGAATTTCTGTAAGATGATAACCTGGGAATCCCTTCTCAAATCATCATACAACATCTAGCTTTAGAAATAGTTTCACAATTTGTTCTGTACCTTATTGAATTCTTCCTGCCCTAACATGTTAGAGAGTTGGGGCTGTTCAGCCTGGAGAAGAGAAGGCTGCGTGAAGACCTCATAGCAGCCTTCCAGTATCTGAAGGGGGCCTGTAGGGATGCTGTGGAGGGACTCTTCATTAGAGACTGTAGTAATAGGACAAGGGGTAATGGATTTAAACTTAAACAGGGGAAGTTTAGACTGGATATAAGGAAGAAGTTCTTTCCTGTTAGGGTGGTGAGGCACTGGAATGGGTTGCCCAGGGAAGTTGTGAATGCTCCATCCCTGGCGGTGCTCAAGGCCAGGTTGGACAGAGCTTTGGGTGACATGGTTTAGTGTGAGGTGTCCCTGGTCATGGCAGGGGGGTTGGAACTAGATGATCTTAAGGTCCTTTCCAACCCTAACTATTCTATGATTCTATGTGTAACAACACGTTGTTTTCATAAGATGCAAAGACATAGCTCTTGAGATTTTTCCCTAATAACCATCACTGCTGAAGGCCAGCAGTAATCACTGCACTTTCAGTATTAGTTGCAAGAGAATAAACTATATCAAGTCAGTTTATAGGCTCATTTCTTCCACATGTGTTATACTAAATGAATTATAACCGTAGTAAAATTCTTCCTGGTGCTACAACTTGCTCTTTGCTCCATCACCATTTCTACCTATCCCCTGAGTTTTCTTTGATTCTGTTGTTTTCTGTCCATTCAAGCTTCCCTGTACCACAAATTGATCAGGAGGGACTTCTCAGACTTGCATGTGTGGAGCCCAGCAGCAGGTCCCACAGCTCTCTGAGCTTGTTTTCCTCCTCAGCTCCCAAAGGCAAAGCCTTTCCTTCATCACCACTTTCCCATTTAAGCACCACTTCCTGGATATTTTACCTGATGAAAACATGGATAAATCCAATCTGGTTGTGATTGCTCCCATCCCCTCACCTCCTTGCCCTGCTCTGCAGAGCTGGCCTTTTTTAAACAGTGCACTTTCTGGGTCAATGAAATTTCTAATGCACAGTTTTAGGATTAAATCAATAACAGTGAAGCATGTAGAAATTATTTGAAGCTAGAGAGGTGATGTACCTGAATGCAAAGTATCCTCTGTGTACTAATACATATTTTTACTGTTGTGTTATTCTTCATAAATTGTAAGGGAGATACACTATTCCTACATTGCAGTTAGATTTCTCCTGAAAAAAACAGAAGTATTGCATTAATAATACACACGCCAGGTTTCTGAGCTACAAGGGTTTTTTTTTTTCCAAAACTCTTTATCAATGGCATTTTTTTTTTGCCAGTACAGCCCTTAGAACAAAAGAAATGAACATTTTTGTTCCTTTTTTGTTTGGTTGGTTGGTTTTGTTTTTTTTTTCCCTGCTTCAGAGAAGATTTGTGAAATGTTTTGTGCTCTGTAGTCCCAGACTGGAATGTGCCTGCTGTGGCCAAACTATCAGAAAACTTAACTGATGGTGCAGCAGAGCTGTACCTAACACAGATGTCTGCACAAGAAAAAAAGTTCTTATCTTGTGCAATCCCTGCCTCATCTTGCACAATACTGGGAAAACTGGGATTATTAAAAGAAAAACTATTAGATGTTTTTTACACGTTATATCCTGTTGTATATATGAGTTATATGTATGATACTATGTAATGTGTATAAGATATCATATACATATGACACATGCTTGGAAACGACAGATGCCTTCTGACTTTTTTCACCACAATGAAAACATGAATTAGTATAGAGCATACAGGAAGGAAAATGTTAGCCAAGGTGAGTTAATTCTTGGCAAAATTAGTAAGTAATTTATAAGGATTTTGTAATGAGATTGTCAGGGAATGTCAGGTGGCCCCAGTGTCATTGTCTGATATAAAAAGTAATCTGGTGGGCCTGAAAGGAGATGTGTCCTTTTAGGGAGCCTATATATCAGCTAGAATATGACATAATGGGAAGTTGTCCAAAAGGGCTCCACCTACTTTATGTAAATAGGAGTTACAAGGCAAAAAAAAAGTAGATGCTTCCTTTTTTATTTCTCATTGTAGAAGAGGGAAAATGACCAACAGTGATGCACATAATGTGTCTGTTGACTCCTCCCTGCCCCCAGATGTTTCTGGGGCACCCCTTCACATGCATGTAGATTCCTTCCATACGTTCATTGCTGTCTCTCACTTTAGGTTGTGTTCGATACTTTCGTTGTTATGTGGGCAGTACCATAAAGTCTGGAGGAGAAACATGGTGGAATCTCAGAAAAACCTGCTACCAGATTGTTGAACATTCCTGGTTTGAATCTTTTATCATATTCATGATTCTTTTGAGCAGTGGAGCCCTGGTTAGTATAGCACAGTTCCATGTACTTATTTAGAGGCATTTTTAACATTAATTTGCACACAGAGAAGTAGTTTTCAGCAGAAAACACAACAAATATCTTTGAACTCATCAGGGGAAAAAAAAGAAGAGGCTTCACATAGCAGTCATTTATTCACTATTGTAATTATTGCAAATGTATTATTCATATTATGAAAAATTATAAGAGAGCATGAGCAAAGCCAAAAATATATAAATCTCAGAAACTGTTTCTATTCTAGTTGTATACTGGATATTTCTCAGGAAGTTATTTCTCATTTGTGAATTATAAAGGAGTTTTTATATCTTTAAAAGAAATAAATGACTCTTAACAGTTAGAAAAAATAATACCTAGTTATCTTCAGTGTTTAAAAGTCTTGAAATAAATTTCCCAGAAGGCATATATTTTCCTCCTAGGATTCCAGTGTGCATGTCCCCACATCATGCTGTACTATAGGCTGTACTATGGAGGCGTACAAGGCCGTAGTATATAGAGAAAAAGAAAGAGAAGGGACAGGGAGAATTTCAGGTTTACCAGCTGACATAGATTTGAGTAAAAGATTGCATTTAGATTTGTGTAAAACACTTACTGAATGATGAAAGGTTCTTAATAATGCTAGACTTCCATTTTATAAAGCTCATCTCTGACTTTTACCATTTATCTCTATGTTACAATTTCAGGCATTTGAAGACATACATATAAATGAGAGAAAAAGCATCAAAACTATGTTGTCATTTCTTGACAAAATATTCACTTTCATCTTTTTTCTGGAGATGCTTCTGAAATGGGTGGCTTATGGCTTCAAGAAGTATTTCACCAATGCCTGGTGCTGGCTGGACTTCCTTATTGTAGGAGTAAGTTCTGCCTTCGGTGTTTCTACAGAGGTTGTGATGCTGGATGTAGTAGAATTGCTGATTATTTTCTGGATACAAAGTTAAGACAACATTCCTGCCTCCTTTAATGGTGGTTTCAGGATATTACACTCTGGGTGCTCAAAATATGGGGAGATTTGGTTTTGGGTTTTTGTTTGTTGGGTTTTGTTTTTTAAACAGGAATAAAGGAAACAGGTGTCAGGACATTGCTAATGCTTTCTTTTGTCTTCCTTTTCAGGTCTCTTTAACAGACCTCTTAAGCAGCTCATTAGGCCCCATGAAATCTCTTAGGACTCTCCGAGCTCTGAGACCCTTAAGAGCATTATCTCGATTTGAAGGCATGAGGGTAAGACTGAATACAAATTAAAGCTTGCCAGTATAATAAGCATGTAACAGGTTCATAACTCATGACTGTGTCTTTATGAAGTTCACGTCTATCCCAAGTTCAGTTTAGAACCTATAAAATGAATGTATAGAAGGTTCCTCTGTACTTGGCTACTACTTACACTTTCCTCTAGTGATAGATACTAAGGGCCATTGAAACTAAAAATAGACTAGGCAGAACTTTGTTCCATTGCTGCTCAGTCATTCTTGTGTTTCTGTCTTACTGAGATAGCCAAAAATAAAAGAGAGAATAAGAATTGTGAGCACAATTCTCATTTTCAAAGTCTGATGACAAGCTAATTTAGAGGAAAGAATCACCTCCCTTCCACAAGTTTTCACTGTATTGATTTACAAAAAATTTAGACTATTAAGAAATACTTAGCTCAAATTATTGTTCTAAAGAGACTTCTTTCAAAATGCAAGAGTGTTTGTCTGTAGAATATTTGCTGCCTTTTTCTATCAAAGGAGCACCTGGAACAATGTGAAGCTGCTGGACATTAATAACATTTAATTGCAAATCTACCATTAAGCAACTGCAGAGAAAGTTTCAACTAAGCCATATGCAAAACACAACTGTACAATGCAGTGTGAAACAGTATGATAATCACAGTGGCATTTTGTCAGAAGTCTGGTCTATGGGATATACTCTGGCATGCGAAAACAGGTGATAGAAATATCTATGGCATCACTGTCACACACTTGTATGGTAATGCAGCAATACAGATGGCTCTTGAATATCTCCTGGAAGTGAGACTGAAAGCCCTCCAATTGCGATCCTATCACTGTGAAGGCAGGGAAAAAAATGCATTAAATTAATTAACAATGTATCAAAATTTCCATGTTGGGAGTTGATTCTGAAATGGGTGCCATCATACTTTCTGGTGCCCAAAACGATTCACAAAGCTTTTTCATTTTTCTTCTTGTCCATCGAGTTGGTCAATTGCTACCTGACAGCTGAGTTGACTGCCTCCACCATATTCTTATGGTTTCCTTACACTACCCCACTTAATGAAGCAGTCTGTTACGTCTTAGCATGCACTTAAAACCTATAGAGACATTTTTTATGATTGTACAGCACCTAGCACAGAAAAAGTACCTAGCTCATGGTTACGCACTCCAAACACAATCATAATCCACTAAAAATAATAGATTGAGCAAATACTAATGGATAGTTATTACTGGAACTTTTAAAAACTGCTTTGTACAGTCTTAATAATACAGTCCTCTGCATCAGTGCCTATGGATGAATAGTTCAGAAAATTTATGTTTAAAAGCTTAAAACAAACAAAACATCCCCCATTCCAAACCCAAGGGAAAGGCATTAAGAGGGGGTGGTCTCACACTGTATTATACGTATGTGGTAGTGGCTTGCAGCAGACCAAATTATTTCAACTATTCTTTTGAAAGCCTATAATATACTATAGAGGTCTGCATCTTTGTTCAAGGTACCCCTGACAACTGTGGTTAGTATTTATATGGAAAACATTAGGTTTCTGTTTGCTGAGATGACTAAGCGACTGCTTATTGCATTGAGCAGATTCTTGAGCCTATCTTTGTTTAAGTGTATTTTTCCTCTCCTATTTCATCCAAGGTGGTTGTCAATGCCCTCTTGGGAGCTATCCCTTCCATCATGAATGTTCTGCTTGTCTGCCTCATCTTCTGGCTCATCTTTAGCATCATGGGAGTGACCCTTTTTGCTGGGAAGTTTGGGAAATGTGTCAATCTGACAGAAGAAGATTCAGAATTAAATAATTCAATCAATGACATAACAGACTGTAGAATGTATAATAACACAGGAAAAATATTCTGGGTCAATGTTAAAGTCAACTTTGATGATGTTGGCTCTGGCTACCTGGCTCTTCTTCAGGTGGTAAGTGCTGCTTGTCTTCACTAGCCAGCACCATGCCGTGTGGGCTTGACCTCCTGTCAACTCCTAACTTACATCTACGGGTGATGGAAGAGAGTGGTATTGTACAGCTGGCTCTTCCCTTGTATCTGGCTGTTCAAATGCTAGTACTGTGTGTACACACAAATAGAAAAAGGGGGACAAATTAAACCCCACTAAGGGCCACGAGGATGATCAGGGGACTGGAGCACCTCCCGTATGAAGACAGGCTGAGGAAGTTGGGGCTGTTCAGCCGGGAGAAGACAAGGCTCCATGGAGACCCCATAGCAGCCTTCCAGTATCTGAAGGGGGCTTATAAGGATGCTGGAGAGGGACTCTTCATTAGAGACTGTAGTAATAGGACAAGGGGTAACGGGTGAAAACTTAAACAGGGGAAGTTCAGGTTGGATATAAGGAGGAAATTCTTTCCTGTTAGGGTGGTGAGGCACTGGAATGGGTTGCCCAGGGAAGTTGTGAATGCTCCAACCCAGTGCTCAAGGCTAGGCTGGACGAGGCCTTGGGTGATATGCTTTAGTGTGAGGTGTCTCTGGTCATGGCAGGGGGGTTGGAACTAGATGATCTTAAGGTCCTTTCCAACCCTAATGATTCTATGATTCTATGATTCTAAGAATTTCCAGGTGATAAAGTAAGCATCTGGTATACATGTGCTGTTTGATTCCCCAGCAAGTTCACAAACCTGAGAGCTAGAGTCTATCTCAGAAGGAAATATGGGGCAAATACTGACCTAATTTGCCAAAATACAGATTGTTTAGCCATGAGGGTTGTTAAAGCCTTTAATAGACCATGCTAATGAAGGGTTTTGACCATACCATGTGCTTACTCCAATCTGTGTCATTCAGATATTGCAAATTATGTGAAGACTTTTACCCTGAAAGTTCAACATGTTTTCTATAATCTCTCATTCTAGGCAACATTTAAAGGTTGGATGGAAATAATGTATGCAGCAGTAGATTCACGAGAGGTCAGTCATTATAGTTAAACTATATTTTTTGTCAATGCTACTGCTTTCTGCAAAAGCATTATAATTTCTGTACTTTTACTTCTGCTGCTTGTGCCAGTTTTTTCCAGTAATTAGTTTTGTGATCTGATGTAAACATTTAATCTGTCAATGACTCATTACAGCTAATCTATTGTAATAGGGAGAGGAATTCAACTCCAGATCCACTCACCAACCTAAATACAGTTAACCACAGTGTAAGGTTTCCAATTGAGTTTACCTCCAAATGCCCTCTATCAGTGATGAAGATCTAGTCAATATGCTCAGAGGGATCTAGGCAGTATTTCTGCTCACGTTGGATATCTATATTGCTCAGCTGAACACCTCTTCATACTGTGTTTGCTCTACTAACCCATCAGCTAGCAGGGGAGTTGAAAGTTCCCACTCACATGGAAGCACCTGCCTTTACACATCTTCTTTTATGAAAATCAAACGTGGAGTAAACCTGAATGTTTTGATGTAATATAGTCCACTTCAAAATGTAAAACCAATCTTCACCAAGAATTGAGTTATTGTGGCTAAGCAACCATTTAAAATACATTGTCAAGCATCAGGAGTACTATTTTGTCTATTTTTTATATTGTCAGTCACATTTGCTGTCTTATTAAATGTATCATCCAATGTTATGCAGAACAAAGGGGTATGTCTTTGGAGGTAAAGAATTTGAAATGAAGAGGCTATCTTAATTTGATCATGAGTTCAAAGGGGTCAAGTAATATTAAAAGTAACCATACATGAATTTTGTGTGTATTTCAGTGGATTTTTGTGTTTTGATTTGAAAAACTTCTTGCTCTGATTTTCTTTTATTTTTTTTTTTGTCCAAAGTAGCCATTGGAGAAGTTTCTTTCCTGAGAAGAAAAGAACATATGTAGGCCAAGATTTTTAATGGCAACAGCTTGGAATTAGACTTCTAAATAGTTTGCTTGACTTTTCAAGCACTGAGCAATTTACAGCTCCTATTACTGAAGAAGCTGAACTGATTCTTCTGAAATGATTGTGAAAACCATGTCAAGAATGTCCAATTCAGTAACAGTTTCTATTCACTTTATTAGGGTCTCAATCAATTGCAAACTGTAGGGTTTTAAGTCAGGTTTGAAAATGAAAAAAACCCCACCCAACCCACAACAGCATCTGAGCAATAATGTGTGTACGAGAGCATAGAATTCTGATGCATCATGTAGTCACAATAAGAATGTTACTTTCTTCCATTTTGTTTGCCTTCCAAAAGTGTCATATACATACAAAATCTTGTGTTATGCACTACTGGTAGTTTTAAACTATACCAATTTTGTCAAAACTAGCAGTAGGTCTGTAATTCTGGGATCTATTTGTGGGAAGATCTGCAATATGAAGATTATTCTGAATTGGGCCCATATTGTTATTGGTGATTTTTCATGTTGCTTCTTATTTTTGCAGAAAAATGAACAGCCAAAAATGGAGCACAGTCTATTTATGTATCTCTACTTTGTGATCTTTATCATCTTTGGATCTTTTTTTACCCTGAATCTCTTTGTGGGTGTTATTATTGACAACTTCAACCAACAAAAAAAAAAGATAAGTATACTGCTTGTGCTCCCAGGCAACTACTATATCTTGAGCAACACTGTCTTAAGAGAACATGGTCCTTGCTATACATAGAATCTTAAACTTCTATTGGCATTCACAAGAGCATTAGTAATTAAGTCAGCAGAAGTAACACCCAGGGTGTGCTTCTGCCTCCATTCTTTTCTGCTATAATCAGAACACCTATCTCTTTCCCAGGGTTTTGAAGGCAATGGCATCTTCTCTGCAGCCCTTTAAAATTTTGCTCATTTTAGGGAACTGAGCATGCCAGGAAACTCTTTTTGAACGTGATCTGGTACAGATGCTCTGATGAATAGTCTGGATATTCAACAAGACCAGGATGTGTGAAGCCAGGGAAAAATTTGTTCCTGTCTAGGTTTTCAGTAGGTACTTTGATTTCATGCTTCCTGAGCTAGGTGTGTGTCACCCCAGGACTTCTGCTCTGTGAATGTATGGTTTGTGACACTGTTTTTTTGGGCACAGTTACACATTATGGAAAAGGCTAGTACTAGCAACACATGACAAAGGAAGGAATGTTAGTTTCCAGCATTTCAGATTTTGCAACTACCATTGTGCTGCTTTCATACTAAGTAACAGTGACATTTCTTTAAATACTTAGGTGGGGAAGATATCTTTATGACTGAAGAACAGAAAAAATATTACAATGCAATGAAAAAGCTGGGATCCAAGAAACCACAAAAACCCATTCCAAGACCACTGGTAAGACTGCCTGAATCCTTCAAAAGAAAAACGGATTGCAAAAGCGCTATTTAATTCACTTAAAAGTGTGTGTGTTCATATACTGCATATGAATTATTTATACAGTCTGTATACTGATACTCAGACAGTGCTCAAAAGTAAATTTCATACCAAAAAGTTGCACTAAAAGATTTTACAAGTTAAATATTTATTAAGTTGTCTGCATAAATAATGTTGGGTTTTACATTTACCTTGGAACTGGTTAAATTTCAAGAGAGGAAGGGATTTTTAATGTCATTTTTATGTTCTGCCTTAAATTTCTCTGACTTCATTATAGTTGAGTGGCTTTGCAACATAAAGCATGTACAGGTGAATACTCCCTACTTTCATACCTGATGCCCAATGTATTTCTTTTTTCTTTAGAACAGGTACCAAGGTTTCCTGTTTGACATTGTAACACATCAAGCCTTTGATGTTGTCATCATGATTCTCATCTGCCTTAACATGATCACCATGATGGTGGAAACCTATGAGCAAAGTGAAACAAAGACTAACATCCTTAACAAAATCAATATACTCTTTGTTGCCATTTTTACTGCAGAATGTGTACTGAAATTGGTGGCTCTGAGGCAGTACTATTTCTCAAATGCCTGGAACATATTTGATTTAGTTGTTGTGATCATGTCACTTGTTGGTAAGTAAAATCTGTTTGGCAAATCATTTGCTAAATCAATTGTCATTCTTTTCAGAGAAAAAATACTTAAAACTTATCAACTGCAAATGGATGTTGCAATGGAAATCATAATTCTTGAGGAAAAAGGACTAAGAAACCCACCATTATTATATTCAAATAATAAGAATTTTTTTTTTCAAAATTTCTTCTATTTTCTTTTAATAAAAGTATTAACAATTAAAAGAATTTGTGTTATGTAAAATCTTTCATAGTGGTTCTTTAGGTTGCTTTTTCCTATTCTGAAAGGGAGAATGAATAACTGATCATACCACTACCACATTATGTGATAATTTCCATTGTTATAGGTTTAATGCGAGCTAAGAAAATCTTTGATCAGACAAAAATTACTGGGTTTTGTCATCTGTGTTTGTAATAAACAATTGAGGTATATAGAGAATAGGAAGACTGGAATCAACTTATAGATGATAGAATTCCATTTCTGGAAACTCAGGCATGGCTGATTGAAAATAAGGGTTTACACTGTGTAACAGAACAGAAAAGAGCAACTCAAATGTATCACAGGTTCAATTTGAAGTGATTGCAGTGGAAGAATGGGGTAAAGAGCTGTGGCGAATTTGAGATTTCTGCCAATGTAACAACTCCTAACTCCTGTATTGCCAAAATAGCAGAAGGCATTTAGGAGAAGAAAAATATTTTGTTTTTTTAGTATGACTTATGTTTTGAGTAAGCAAGATTCCAAAGAGAGTATGTCTCTTCCTTGAGAAATTAAGTTCCTAAAATGGAAATCCAGAAAGATGTATCCAGCACATCAAAACCTAGAAAAATCAAACCTCTTCTAGTGCTACTAGGTCTGTCATTTTTCATGCAAACTAAAGACAAAATAATATCCTTGTGTAGCTATGTCCCTAATGAACCAGAAGTCATTGTCGAGAGGCATGCACAACTTCAGTGTCCATTGCTGGGTTTGTTTATGCATATCTTGACTATATCATCTAAATGATGACCATGACATTATTATTATGTCTTGTTTTCTCAGTTTAGCTTCGTAATGTCAGTATTTGAAGTCAAATTTAAAGGTAAGTGCATAACTTGCACCTGCTGAAGTATTCATGCAATGAGTGTCAAAGAAAACCATCAGTCATTGAGTGTTGACTGATTTGGATATTTGAAGTTGTATATGGAAATGTGCTTACCATCCTTAGTGCAACAGGTGCTATATTCTGGTGGCTGAGGAACGCAGTTCATAACTGCTGCTTTCTACAGCTATTTTTTTGAATCTAACTTCTATTAAAGGTTGTTTTGTTAGGGTCTCAGCACACATGCATCAGATATTTTTTCAACTGCACGGATATTGTAATTTCATCCTACTTACTAGTCAGGCTGAAATGCGAATTCTAACCAGCTGTTATCCTTTC
This sequence comes from Pezoporus occidentalis, assembly GCF_034315485.1. Classification (NCBI taxonomy): domain Eukaryota; kingdom Metazoa; phylum Chordata; class Aves; order Psittaciformes; family Psittacidae; genus Pezoporus; species Pezoporus occidentalis. Next base: position 2,129,573 of record NW_026914180.1, read on the forward strand.
CATTTTAGCCTTACTGCTTTCTGGCATTGGTAAAGCATTTGAACATTTCTTACCACCTACGCTCTTCAGGGTCATTCGCTTGGCTCGCATTGGACGGATACTGAGACTTATCCGGGCTGCCAAAGGAATTCGAACACTGCTCTTTGCATTAATGATGTCTCTACCTGCTCTGTTCAACATTGGCCTCTTGCTTTTTCTGGTCATGTTTATTTATGCCATTTTTGGCATGGCTAACTTTGCCTATGTGAAGATGGAAGACGGCATTGACGATATATTCAACTTCCAAACTTTCGCTAACAGCATGCTTTGTCTCTTCCAAATCACCACGTCAGCTGGCTGGGATGGTCTTCTCAGTCCTATTTTAAACACTGGGCCACCATTCTGTGATCCAAATATAAATGGCACTATAGGCGAATGTGGTAAACCTGCCATAGGTATTATTTATTTTGTAAGTTACATCATTGTATCATTTCTTATTGTTGTAAACATGTATATAGCTGTTATTCTGGAGAACTTCAATGCTGCTACAGAGGAAAGTACAGAGCCTTTAGGGGAAGATGACTTTGACATCTTTTATGAAATCTGGGAGAAGTTTGATCCTGAGGCAACTCAGTTTATAACTTTCTCTGCTCTTTCAGACTTTGCAGATGCTCTGGCTGAACCTTTACGGGTACCAAAACCAAATAAAGTTGAACTCATAGCAATGGATCTGCCTATGGTCAGTGGAGACAGGATCCACTGCTTGGACATTTTGTTTGCTTTTACCAAACGAGTGTTAGGAGATTCTGGGGAGCTGGATACTCTAAAAGTACAAATGGAAGAGAAGTTCATGTCTGCCAATCCATCAAAAAAATCCTATGAGCCAATCTCTACTACGCTCAGACATAGACAAGAGGAAGCATCTGCCACTGTCATCCAGCGTGCCTACAGGAGTCATTTGCTCCTGCGCTCTATAAAGCAGGCTTCCTATCTGTACCATCGCAGAACTTGCAGTATTGATACGCTTGGAGATGCTGCTCCAGAAAGAGAAGGACTTATTGCATGTATGATGGGTGAAAACTATGGTAGGAGTCCTGACAAGTCTGAAACTTTGTCCTCAGCATCCTTCCCTCCATCATATGACAGTGTCACAAGAGCCAATAGTAGCAATCTCGTGATTGAGAATGGAGAAATTACAGGTAATCAACAATCTCCAGACATTAAATAGTTCGTCAGTGACTATGTTACTAAGAATATTTTAAAATGTTCACAGAGGCTGATATTGTAAATACTTGTCAGCTGAGGCAGTTTCCCTGTTAAACAAAGTCTTTTGATCATGATTGGTTAACTAGGGTATCAGATAAATTGTAGCCTTTTGCTCTGCTGTGTTCAGCTTTGCTCTGCGTTTACATATGTAGGGAAAGGTCTGGGATCTGTTTGGTGGAGGGCACCCCACTGCAAAGCAGGTCCCACAGTGCCTGAGTGCTGTGGTGGATTCACATCTGCTGACGTTACCCCCGTAATAAGAAGCAGAGAAAAGCCCAAGCACCAATGCATCTGCTGGAGAACAGAAAAAGAATGTTAGTGTTAAGATAAATTGCTGAAGGGAAAGGAGTTAGATTTTACCCTTAGTCCATTCCTAACTGATACTGTTATTATGAGCCTGTTAAGCAAATGGCTGATGATTTTCCTTTTTTAAATGTTTGGGTACAGATGTACCTCAAACATAGCCACTGCATGAGCAACGGGTATGCCACAGTGTAGCGGACTTCTTCCAATATGATCAATTCACAGAATAAGTCATGGCATGTATGCTATTGTAGTTGTGTTGCTGCAGCTTAATGAAATAATAAATACAACTCTTAGTATTACAGAAGTTTTACTGAACCGAGTAAAACCTTGCCTTATATTTTGTCTGTGAGGTTTACTTTTTTAACCTGGTTTCCTTTGTCAGCAAGGTGAAGGCACTCTATAACAAACTGTGTTTGTTACATCCTTTTGTCAGACTTCACAGAATGGTTAAGTATCATGCTCAAGTTCATTCCTGCCACTGTGGTGGTTTAAGAGAGACACAAGTAAGCATTTAAATTGGGTGGAAATTGGCAGTATTGCTTCAACTGCTCCCTTAGGTTTCAGTAACCCAGGCTGGGGAGTGCCATATGGGCCCCATATGAGCTGCTTCATGGTGGTGAGCATCATCCATGGTCATGGGATGAAACTTTAACCTAAGGTGGATGTGCTCCATTGGTGGTAGGAGGCCTTCCCCCTTCAGCCTGTATTTCTCTGATGGGAGGACCAGTTTTCTCTCTCTTTCAAAGATGAGAAGAAACCAAAGAGCGAGGAATATGGACGAACAGGAATTCTGGGTTGAAGCATTTGGGCCTGTGGGTTAACAGAAGACTAAGAATGCAATCACAAATTCTACGTCTGAAACTCTGTGTGCACATGGTCTCTCATGATCCTCACCACATTTTCCTTATGAAGTTCTTTATCTTTCTTCATGTCCTTAACTAGCTTGGGATTCTCAGAAAAACACACACCCAAACAGTGTTGTTTTTTGTGCTTTGTACATGTACTTTGGAGATGCTTCCAGCTGATGCACTTTGCTGTGTAATGACTGCTATCCTTTGTCATGCATTAGACATAGTCATTAATTACTCATGACATTTTAATTTCTTAAACTTCAAACACATTACACACAACCTAGTTGCAATGTTATAGCTGTGTGTTGACTGTTGGGTTTGGCAGGTTCTGGAAAGGCTCAGGTGAGCTTTTCCTTCTGCACTGATTTCTGCCAGAAAGGAAACCAGGTTTTGTAACTGAGTAGGACCTGTTGTACAGTTTGCAACCTGCAGCAAGTTGCCTACTCTCTTCAACACCCCTTTTCTATTGTGGCAGTTACATGTCCTGTCTTGTATCATTTCCTTCTTGTGTCTTTTTCACCTCTTCAGACTGTGTGCTTTCTGGATGGAAATTCTCTTTTACTATGAAAGGTAAATTACACCTATTACTGAGACTCTGTTTTCAGTTAATATTGTCTGAACACTGAATACAAATAAATATTTATAGCATCTTTTAATTTCCTCTGTGGTATTCACTTAGCTTCTCCTAGCCATTCATGACATCATAGAATCTTTAACTAGTTTTGACTCCCTCATATTTTAAAAGAGGTGCACTGTGAATTTGTATTTTATCAGAGAAGTCAAAAGCTCTGTGCTATTGGAATCCAGGGAACTCTGTTCGTTCATGACAAAAAAAAAATAAAAATAACAGCTACAAAAAAATTAATTAAATGTTTTTTTTTGACTAAAATTATTTTTAAACCACTTGTCCAGTTTGTGACCCACCACAGTTCAGGAGCTGACAACCTGGCGCTTGTGAGATGCTGTTTCCCAGTCCTGCCTGTTCAATGCCTGATTCCCACAATGTAGAGAATCCATCAAGAAGCAGTAATGATGTTCCCATCAATTTGAGTGTGCACTGGACAGCCCTGACACCCGCTCAGGAGATTATATGTTTAAACACATCCATACTCAAAGGTGATGCAACTCATCCTTGTCAGTCTGTGTGCCAGGAAGGGGTATTTTTAATTACAAGAATGGTTTATTGATAGCCGCATACAGAAGCTTCACTGAAGTCTGTCTGCCTGGGAAGGCCACCCTGAAGCTGAGTCAGAGGTCCAGCGTAGGAGATTGGGTGCAAATGATCATTTTCTACCCTAGCGAGCTGTTTATTGGTGCAAGAAATTGCAGTTGCCTCTTAGAGTGAGTTTTACCTTCTTCAGAAGCCCTTCTCAGTAAAGGTGATATGTTTGGGGGAAGGCAAGTCTCTTGCCATGTACTTTAATCCTTCTGGATCTTATCTGAACATTCTCAATTTTGGTTACTACAGATGTCCATATTAAAACCCTAGTTTCTTGGGATGTGGCATACAGTCTTTTTTCCAGATGCACTGCTGTCTTTCCGTTCACACATAAGAATGACACCTTACATGCTTGCCCCCTTTTAGCCACTATTCTGAGAGTATTGCATTAACAGCTTGGTCTCTTCAACATTTACCTCTTCCATAATCTCTGTATTACAAATTTTACCTCAAATTACTCATTTTTTGAAGACATTATGAATAGAGACAATAAAAACATGAGGGGTGAGAGCTTTTCCCTTTGACAAGGCATGAGAAACACCAGATCAGCAATGTATTTCTGTTTATTCCCTTGATAGTGATGTAGCACAATAAATATACCAATGAAGTACATGAGAATACCAGGACAACTGTAGCATGCTTCATTTAACTACCTTAAGTGCATACATTACCCTGGAAATTAGAAGTGGCTTCTGTTCTTCAGAGGATGGAATTGTGAAGCCGCTTTGCATAAGGAGCAAAGGAACCATTCTGACTGAAAGGTGAATAGTTAAACATTCTTCAAGGGCTTATGTGCCATGGCTCTTTCGAGGGGATCTGTGATGCAGCAGGCCCCTTGGCTCCTGCTCAAACTCCTTTGAATTTAGCAAAACTAAGACTGGGATCTGCAGCCGGACAGTGAAACTTGTTGAATGCTTCCTCCTAGTGGTTTTAGATCCAAATTACATAATGAAAGCATAAGAAAAAAAAGCTGGGACCTCTATCTCAACTATAGAGATTGAAACCTAAACAAATAATTTAAGAAGGAGTTTTAGCAGAAAGAAGAGAGCTTAGAGGGAATGGGTGAAAGGGTTGTGAGGAAAGAAAGCTGTAGTTTAAAGGTCAGAAAACAAAATGAGTGAAAATTTCCAGGGTAAAAGAGAATTAGACCATGAGTAGGAAGCTGGAACAATAATAAACAACTCATTGACTATATAAGAAAGTAGAAGTTAAAATAAAGAAGATGTGGGATTGGCATAAAATAGGACAGGTATGAGGTTTTATAACACTGTCAAATTAGGGAAGGTAGCAGGAGGGAAAAAACACTCCATAAAAGCTAACCCAAACGAAATATTTTTATTTGCAAAGGCAGTAACAAGCCATTCAAGGAATCAGAGGTTTGCTAATCTGAACTAAGTATGTTGCAGGGCTGCAGAACCGATTTTGAAGGGAAATAATGAGAGACTTGAAAGAAAGTGTAAAAGTGAATGAAATAGGTTTGAAATCTATTTACTAAGAAAGAAGAATATAGTTGATCTTCTCTAGTGGTACTCTGATAAACAAAATGTAATAGGGCTGAGAAGAAAGCCCTCTACTGGGCTCCAGCAAAGCACTGTGAAGACGAGGATAAACTACTGAAACAGAATGGTTGTGATGTGTAGTGTGATGCAATCATGAAATAGAGAATTGTGAGGGAAGATCTACCAACTGAGACATAATCCATGGAGGACAGGATATGCTAATGTAATGGGAAGACATGGGTGAGGTTGCCTCTGCACCTGTATATGCACTGGTTACTGATGCTCAAGAAATTAAAGAGCTTCTAAGATAGAGGATTAGAAGGGCTTTAGGAAGAGGCCTGGAATCCTAGCTTGTTTAATCCTGCAAAATGAAAGTCAAGAGGAGAGACATGACTGTTCCTAAAAGGGTATAAATGTCAGTGAGGGTTAAACTAGAGTACTAAACAATGCTTATTTTGAATACAGCCTGCATCAACCATGACCCTTCCTCCCAAATGTATAGGAGGGGTGCAGTTTTCCCTGTGAAAGCTTTCCATGACCCAATGGCTATAAACCAGAGCTCTGGAACAGAGAAAAGCTGGAAAATGCACATAGAAAATTGGTCATCCATACTGTATTGGTCTCAAAGTACAGGTTGTTCCAAAACAGCAAGATCCAATCATCCAAACCGTGTTTGCTTGTCTCATCCAGTCAACTGAGTCAGTTGTCCCTAACTAAGACATCATGTGCTGGGACAGCAGTGCCAGAAGACGGAAGGATATTTTCCAGCAACAAATGCAAAGTAACTTTTGCAGGAGGTATAGCATATAGCAGAGCAGGCTGGCATGTTCACAAGTCATGTGCAGGACAAGTGTTAGTATAATTGCAAGAAAATAAATGCAGAGGGTTGTTGGACAAGTACTGAGCTAAGGTTTGTGCGAGCTGATATGAAAAGGAGATCCAGAGGGTCTGCTTTTGGATAATGTGAGCACAGATCAACTGAGCGACCTTAGTGCAGTTTGCTATGTTATATATATGTATATACACCACAAAGAATATCTGCCCCCTGGTGCTTTGTTTCACAGTTAAATAGGCTTACACTTAAAATCACAAGCCTACCTTCTCATTTAAATTAGCTTGATTTCAGCTCCAAGCCACTAGTCCTTGGTATACCTTTAATGCTACATCAAAAAAATATTTAGTACTTGTTATTTTCATTCAATGAAAGCACTTATTCGCTATCATCTCTCTGTTTATTATTTTAATGATGTGGAATGACCTCTTAAAGCCTTTCACACAGGCATTTTTACCATCAATCAAATAATCTTTTGGCTGTTTTCCACATATTCGTATAGCTGACCCATCACTGCCACAGCTGTAACCTGTCATTATAGCCCTGATGGTATGCAGCCAATTTTCCTTCTCCTGGGGGCTGAAACACTGACTGTCAGGAGCTTTCCTGGATGTGGCAGGGAAAGGGTTAACCCATTCAGCCACCAGGACCCAGCTGTGAGATATAAAAGGTAGATAATAAAAAGAGTGATATAAGGCAGGAGATGATAGCTTGGGATAGGGGTGAATAGGTGGGAGGAGGATGTTTGAGATCTGTCAAGGTGAGGTATGGGAGAGCTTGGTATTGTTCTGGGGGTGAGGCAGGGGTAAAATAAGTGGTTTGAGGACTAACAGCTGTAGGAAGACTTGGATGAATTTAATATGACTGGGTGATTTCTGATAAGGTATGAGCTTCTGTGGGTGGGAGGATCTGCATGAGGTGAGGCATCTACTCTGGTAAGCCATGGGATCACCTTGAGGTTTTATTCAGGTGTCAAACTCCTTAGGGAAAGGAGATGACCTTGTGCCATGAGAGGGGTCAGGCTGAGTCTGGCCCAGTGAGAAAATGCATGTCTGGCAGTATGTTGAGGAGAGGCAGCTGGGCTTGCTTGTCAAAATAATGTGCATTTTTCACTTTCTAAAGGGAGAAAGGTCAGTCAGCATCTTTTTTTCATAAGATTAGTAACCTGGGAAAGTTTGGGTTGCTTTATATTTTTTCTTCTAAAATAAACATTTATTCTGGGAAGGAAGCATCTATCCTGATGTAGGGAGCACTTGCTTAGAGTTGCTTCTACACCCTACCCAACCCTCCCCCAGGTGGGAAGGTCTTGAATAGGTCTGTTCCCTTGTTCTGGCTTGGCACTTCTCAATGGGTAAACCCAGTGCTGGTTGTGAGTCTCTGGGGCATTGAGGTCTTGAGTTCATTTCTCGGTACCATGCATGATGTGGCTCTTGCCTCGGGTTTATGATTTTGGCAGATCTTTTACCTCAATGAGGCTCAAGTTATACTTTAAAATTTCTTAGTGTAAACTGCAACCTTTACTCTGGATTACATTGCAGGTTTCAACACAGGAGCAATGCTTTGCCACAGCAGACTGACTGAGAAGTGACACTGTGAGGCAGCTGGATTATGAAAGGATGCCAGGTCATGTATGATGCAATGACAGCATTTCCATTGATACCCAGCTGTAGGGCTACCTCATCAGTGTGCCCTTGTACAACTCCACCTGTACAGCACAGTGACTTAGGGGTCTGTTACCCCTTACATATGTCATTAACAGTTTTAATGTTTCAGTGGGTCAGGTATCATATTGTGCACTGTTGTTATTACCTGAAGGATCAAAATGTTTAATTAAAGTGGAAGATGTCAAAACTTTCTCTTTCACACAACTGTTTGCCGTGAATGCTATTACACTCCTGAAAAACCTGTGGCTCACTTCTGAGCTAAAGATGCCTACACAGGTAAAACCAAATCCTATGAAAAATCCCTGTGCAGGACAGGATGTAGCCATGCTACAAATAGGGAACATGACTGAACTCTTTTTGGTGGTCATTGTAGTTTATTTTAAAGCCTCTGGTAAAAAGCATTGCCAAGCACTGATGGTAAGCAGCAGAGAGGCTAGTGAGCTTAAGATGATCCTATTTCCTTCACACTGCTCTTAACATCAATTTTGATCATACTGCATCATGCACTTGGTTTTATATGTAGGTAAATCTTCTGCAAGTGCATTTGTCAGGTTCTCTGGGCAGGAAGCAGGATGCTTAATGTAAATCATGTAGACCTAAACATGTAGGGTGCTTCACTGATGCTGGTGGAATGGGAGGGACACTGCAAATGGATCCTCCCAGCAGCTCAGCACCCATTCCCATCTAATTATGGGTAGCAGGTGCAAAATGCAACTTTAATTTATCCTACCTCATTTATCTAAGGACAAAGATCTTGATCAGTCTGAATACTTTCTTTTCATAACTATTCTCCTTCTCCCTTCAGTTCCTCCCTGAAGTTTTTGGAGACTTATTTTTGAGAGAGATGTTTTTTAGGGAAAATACAGCTGGTGAATGTTCAGGTTCATGGGGCAATTAGTTCCCTCCTCCATTGAGGCTGCAGTACATCAGCAAGAAAAATCATAGTGATGCCCACCATCACCCAGAAGTGAGTTAATTTCAGCTGTTAATTAATTTTTAATTCATCTGGGAAATTTTTACCCACTTTTCATTTTTTAGTTATTTCTGAATAGGCCCTCAGCTGGTAGGATTTGATTGATGGTGTTGAACCCATTTATGCCAGCTGAGGACCTTGTCTGCTGAAGTCATCATTAACTAAACCAAAGTTATGGGTTTGGGGTCCTGGTCTTTGTTAATTTTTTGTTGGTTGTTGTTTGTGCTTTTGTTTTGTTTTGTTGTTTTTGTCAGTCATGAGTAAGCTAATGTGGAGTTTATACATTAAGAACAATCCAGAACTCTTTTTTCCCATTTTGATTGAACTGTGTTCTGAGCTGGTCTTACGCATGTTACCAAGCCTTTTACAAATACTGTTGTATCCTCTATTACTTGAATTCTGAGAACTTCCTTAAAAGTTGATTTTTAATTTATTTGCCCAGTTCATTAGCAGACATCAGTCCCAACATTCTCCTCCAAGCAGCATCTCTTCAGACAAATAAACTGATTATGACGCAGTTTATTGGGCACCTGCTCCTGTGGTCTCTTTTCAGAGTGCACCTTCATGCACTGCTCTTTGCTCAGGAGGACACTGTCTCTACCTTTCTCAAGCTGAGAAACATCTGAAGTATGGTGGCTCTCACAAAGAGCAAAATGACAGAAAAGATGTTAGGAAGTAGGCACTGTTCAGGCAGCTGGTATTTTGTAAGTGGGGTCTTCTGGTTACACTTAGAGCAAAAACTTACAAGTTCCAGGAGAACTGGTCTCCTTAAAGGTTTTTTGAAGTGAAAAAATAACCACCACCACCAAAGCCCACAAACACCAAAAAAACAGCAAATGAACAGCTCCACCATGTATGTACGTATATATCCACACATACTTATCTAAAATAAAACCTAGTTGAATAAAAGAAATGCAAATAAAAATAGGTAAGTGGGAGGACTGGGACTAGATGCCTTTACATCTTACTGCTCATCAGTCAGTTCAGGAAGAACCCCACAAAAGAGCTGCATATTTATGGGTGGATTTATGTGGTAAAGGTAACCAAATACAATTTATCACTAATACAGTGCAACCTCAGCTCTAGGCTCACGCCATAAGTTAATGCAGGGGAGAAAGGAAGGTCCAGAGATTGATTGATCTTCCCATCCAGACATGGATAGTCACATATCTCTTTGCTGACCCTTTGGAGGGGAGACATGATATGACTTATTTGGACTTAGACTTAAGTCTAACTTTTAGACACCTTAATGGGAGCACATTAATCCCACTATAACTCACACAAGATTGGAAAAAAACACACAAAGCTAACAGCTGTAAAGCACTAACCTCTGATGGGTTTACTAGACAGTCACGATTCTGGGAGGAAGTCTTGGACCCTGCATTGAGCCCAAGTCTGGTTAAGTCCAGTGACTACCCTCCTTTGTTGTAGTTTCAGAGTTTCTTGTGCTACTTTATAGCCCTAAACCAGTCATGGCCTTTGTATCTAATGAGTTTATAAGGCTGAGTTACTATTTGTGCAGGGGATATTATTGGAGCCATGTTCTCAAAGCACATGGACTTAGAGTTCATTCTGTTTGGTTTTGGGGGTTTTGTTTTGTTTGTTTTTAAGAGATGACTGCTTTTGTTTGCCCATCCATTGTGCAGGATGGGTTCATAGCTGAGCTTATCTTTGTGTTGGGTGCTAAACATGGGACATGAAGTGAGACTGTAGAATGATGGGATGTTCTTGAGGAGGGATTGACATGAGTGAGTAACTGCTGCCAGTTGTACAAGAACAGTAAAATGGTGACCCTGTTTGTAAGAAAAAAGGGGTAAACTGTCACTCAGTTCAGAGTACCTGCCTTTTACATGTATTCACAATTCAACTTTTCTTTTACTTAAGCCATCTATTTAAACCATCTTTTATGTTGTTTTTTACTTCTCTTTCAAATGTGAGTATAGAAAAAAAACAAGAAGTGAAAATCTGTTCTCAAAAGCAAAATACGAAAAGTGGCAGGCAGCAGGAAGTACATCTCCAGCATCCATTATTTCTGTCAGATTCCCAAATGCCCACAAAGGGAGGCCACTCTTGAACCCATCCACCTCTTTGGGAGACCAAAGTCAATTGTCAGGATTTTGTGTTATTTGTCCGTGGGTGGCTGTGTTGAGGGACAGCAGTTCCCTTCAAAATACCTGTCAGAAGCCCTAGCTGTATCCCATTTAAAGTCACCTCCAAAGCAATGGTTGAAAATAGACGAAAGGACAGATAAAATTAAAAACCTCTCTGAGAGAGCACTCAAAAGCTCTGTAGGAAAAAAAAAAAAAAGACTTTGCTTGATGATGAGGAGAGCATTCAATATCCAGCGAGGGTCTGACCCTGCACTCAGAGGGGGTCAGCTTGGAAAGCAATATGTGGTTGTTCAGTGTTCACACGATGTGCTTTAACACTAGATTTCCAGTCAAGAACACTGCAGTTCTTAAAGGCTCCATTTGTCAGAGGCAGGATATTGCATTAAGGATGAAGTATGAAAAGCTGAGAGCATTGAGCAATTATAGCTTTGTTTAAAATCTTTTGCAAAGAGGCAAACCAGGAGGATTCAAAGGATTTCTTGACTTTTAGTAGGGCAAATTTTTGAATGCTTGGAGGATGCAGTGACTTCACTGTAGTTTATCCCAGCAGGTAATAGAGCTTGTTGCATTAGCAGCATCCTTGTTGAATGCTGTCCTCCTCCTGCCTTTGTGAGTGACAGGTTTATTACATTAGTGCTACAGGCGATTTATGCTGGATGGTTGTCTTGTTGAGGCTCTAACTTTGTCTCAGATCTAGTTTGGTGTAAAAACCGAACTGTTTTTTCCTGGGGAAAGGAAGATGAGGGGGAAATCATTGGTAAGACCTGGTGAAAGTTTCAAGTTGGAAGTGAAAGTAAACAGGAGAGGGGTGAGATGTTTGCAGACTGTCTGCAAACAGGCAGATGAAGGAGAGAAGGAGAAAGCCCAGAGGGGTGTGAGAGCTAGTGACTGACTCTTCACTTGGCACAAGAGGCAGCTGGTGGATATATTTGGCGATTATTTCTGGTTTGTAGCGTTCACTCAAAAGTGGAGGGATGGTGGAGATCTGCATGTGAAAGTATCTCCTCATCTTGGGTCTTGTTGGTGCCTTTTGTATAACTCCAAATAGGGAATGGATCAGCCCAACAGACCACCAGTTTGTGAGTGCCTGTTTATCATTGAATCCTTTTCTAATTTCTCCAGGCTTTTGCTGATAGCCCATCCTCTTTGTGCCTTCATCCCACCAGGAGGATGAGTAGCAGCACTCATGCAAGCAATCCCCAAAGGCAAATGGACTCAGACAAGTTGCCCGTGCACATGCAGCATCAGGATAAGATTTTAAGATTGAAAGAGCTTGGTGGCAGGCCCCCTATGTTCATCTGGGGCTTCTCAAGCTGCTCAAGTTTGAAGATGCTAAAAAAATATTAATGACAGGTCCTGAATTGAGTCATGTCTTCCTCTTTTCAGAAAGACAGACTCTGTTGTCTCAGATCTGTGTTGCAGTAGATTTAGGTTGGAAATGGGTGGAAAAGCTAGGTATGCTAGGGAAATGTGACCAGAAATAGGTAATCTGGTGGACTGAAGACTTTTGCAAACAAAATAACATGACCAGTCACAGTCCTGCAGCCTACAACCCCTGGGTTGTAACTTACTAAGTAGAAGGATGAAACCATCAGTGAGGAGCACAAGAGAAAGGGCACTGAGGGATAAAGATGACGTAGAAACCTTACAGGAAGCCTTACAAGAAGAGGAACTGGAGGACTCAGCTTAATTTTCCTCAGATTTGTCAAGCTTTTATCAGAAATTCTGAGTCACTTAACCACTTGTAACCACAGTTTGCCTGAGATCTGGCCTATGCAAGCATTGATAGGCCTAGAGCATTCCTAAAGAAGTCCTCAGGATTATTTCTCTACTGAAAGATGTGGTCTTTATTGCTTAGCTATACTGCATCTTGCTACCCCAAGCACTTCCCAGAAACTGAAATGTTAGTGTCTGAATGCAAACTAATAGGCATTACAATTAATTAGAAGATTCAAACTAAAAAAAGTAAAAAGGAAATGGTTCATGATTCACTTAAAATATTAAGTAAATGTACTGGAAGGAAGCTTGACTTTAATTAGTGTTAAGATGGAGGAGGGAAGGCATGATGGACTGCAGTGAAAGAAGAGGGTACTAAATGCAGATTATTGCTTTCAATTTCCCTCCAGCCCTTGTGGGGGTCTTCTCATTAGCTCTGCCTCCATGATGCACTTGAAAGCAGGTTTCTAACTGCAGGGTCACAGGTAGTGTGACCAATCAACCAATTTTCTCTGGCTCTTAGAGATTTTTTTTTGTGTGTCTTTAGCACAATGAAATGTAAAGATGATCCTTGGAGATCCTCTGTATATTGTACAAGGGGTGGCTCTGGAGGCAAAAGAAAGGCAAGGATTTGCTCAAAGTGCCTGTGCAAGGAGAGGAAAATGCACAGCAAATGTAATTTGCCGCAAATCAAACATGATTTTACATCAGGTGTGGTTGATCTTGTGGTGCATTTAAAGCACCAACATTTCTGGATGCTTTAGATTCTATGTGGATTTCTTTTCCTAGAAACGCTTAACCTTTCATTGGGTCTGCTCTGAAGCCCTTCCCTATGGAAATCACAACCAAAAGTCCCTTGGAGATAGATAGGCTGAGAAAGCTGGGGCTGTTCAGCCTGGAGAAGAGAAGGCTGCGTGAAGACCTCATAGCAGCCTTCCAGTATCTGAAGGGGGCCTACAAGGATGCTGGAGAGGGACTCTTCAGTAGGGTCTGTAGTGACAGGACAGGCAAGGGGTAACAGGTTAAAACTTAAACGGGGGAAGTTTAAATTGGAGATAAGGAAGAAGTCCTTTACTGTGAGGGTGTTGAGGCACTGGAATGGGTTGCCCAGGGAAGTTGTGAATGCTCCATCCCTGGCGGTGTTCAAGGCCAGGTTGGACAGAGCTTCATGTAACAAGGTTTAGTGTGAGGTGTCCCTGGTCATGGCAGGGGGGGTGGAACTAGATGATCTTAAGGTCCTTTCCAACCCTAACTATTCTATGATTCTATGACAAAAAGTTTAAACTTCACCCTCCTTAAAATATCTCCCTTGGGCATTTGATGTCCAGCTGCACCTAGGAATTCTCTGGGTTCCCTCCACAGGTTAAGCCTTATTGTCCCTCAAAGCCACTGAAGACATGGCAGTGTCGTCTGCTGAGAGGTTGCAGGGTTAAAGCAACTTTGGTGTCATGAGCTGGTGCTTTTAACCCCAAAAGGAGGGAACAGATTTGTATTTCTCAGTCACCCTGAGAAGGCTCAATGTGTGATCACCCCCTTATAGGAGGTTTTATCTAACCCGGGAAAGGGGGGGATCAGATAACTTTTTTTGAAGAAGCTAGCAAAGGGGAGCTCATGTGAGGTGAAGTTTTTCTCAGCCTTTTGAGTGTCAGAAATTCATGGGGTCTGTGATTTATTATGATGCAGGGAATATGGGAGGAATGGAAAGCTTTGCTGGAAACCTGAGGTCTGCCTTTCTGACACTGCTAATCATGAAACCCCATGTGAGTGCTTCCCCGTTTAGTGAAGCAGTGTTTCTCTGCTCTCTGAACTGCCTAATTACCAAATATTTGCACTGTCCACAGGTGGCAGGAGTGTGCTAAAGGGACATAATTTAGCCCAGCACAGCCTTCATCCCCTTCTAAATTAAAATACAACTGTATTCTGCTGTGACATTAAGTGGCCTAATTTGGCGTGGTGTGGGGTGTGAGCCTCTTCAAGGAGGCAAAAGGCATTTTACTTTAATGATGTGAGCTGTTATGTATCTGTCAGAGCACTGAACAATTTCTTCACACTTGGACACATTCATTGACAGCAGCATTGCCTGCCTGTAATTCCCTCCTCCCCCCCCCCCCGTTAAATTAGATTAGCTCACGTTAGGATTATATGTTTGAGTGTGATTGAACAAATGTAGCAATTTAGCCAGGCGTTATAGTATTTCCCCATGGATGCTTGATGAAAGATGCTCCATGAGGATGATATACTTAATTAAAAGACAGAAGCTGAAGACTGATACAGATGTATCCTGACACAGCAGCTGGGTTTATGTCAGGGTCTCTTTGCTTATTGAAATTGAAGTGGGGGGTGAGAAGGAATCAGGGCTTTTATAACAGAGGAAGGAGAAAGCCCATATCGCAGACAATGTTGTACAATGAAGCTTTATCACCATCCCTGACGTGACCCAACAGCAGGCTCAGTCCTGGTGCAAACAGGGGCTGATCTGCTTTCTGTAGCACAGATGTGGGGGTGCAGAGGGGACCTAGCCTGCAGGTTTTCTCCGTTCAATCACAGTCACAGTGGGGCTGGGATGCCAGCAGAAAAGGGAGCTTGGGGGGAATCCTCATTAAGGGGGGTCAATATGAGACAGTCGAAACCTCTTTTGCCTGGTTAATAAACGAGCAATGCTAATCTGATGCTCTTTCTTCATCCTACACCCCCTGAATCTCCCGTCATTTTTAGATAGGAAAACCCTTCTTGTCCTGGTATCTGCCTTTATTTCAGAGGGAATTGTGACAAATCGCAGTATTTCTCTTTTCCGGTAGAGGGAAGTATTGGCTCAATTGAGTTTTGCATGCGGCAACCTCATGGCACTTCGTGCTAAGGGAGATTCTCATAGCGCTTACTCCAGGTTGTAAAAGGCTTTATAGAAATCTAGGGTGTGTGAAAATCAAAGCAGTGCACTGAGCTCCAGCAGGGTGGGAGGGCAGAGGAAAGCCTTCCGAATTTTGAAGGAAAATATTTTTATTTCCTTTCTGCCAAATGAAATTTTGCAAGAAAAGTATTTCTAAAGAAGCATGTTTTTTTTTTTTTAAGGATAAAACCAAAAAACCATGCGTTTTAAAACTTAAACTGTTCTCCTGTTTCAAGAGCTGCACATTTTCCATTTTCTTTGTTTCTGTTTAAAAAAAATAAAGGCAGCAACAGAAGTGGAGGGATATGGGATGAAAGAAAAGCTTTATAAACATCTTGGGAGAATAAATGGCGCTTTGCAACCAGCATTGCTGCCTGTAATCCCTTTAAGAAAACAGTGATTGTTTTGTGGGGGAAAAAGGTACCTTTCTGGAGAGAAATGAATAGAAAGATGACATCAACTGATCTCCCGCACAGTATTTATTTTTTTGCTGGTACTTACTTCCATCTGACATGCACATTTATTGGGTTTCAGCTGACTTGCCTGAACTTTGTCAGATATTCAGTAAGTCGGCATTACCTAAACCTTTCTTGCAGAAAGGAAGATTTTGGCAAGGCAGCACAGGCTTAATCAATTTACCTCTCTGATCAGTCTGCCCATAGCGTTGCTTTATGATTAGTATTTTCATTATGAGTTGCTCCTGTGCCAAGGATGCTCCCCGCTTGCTGTGGGAGTTTGATGCTGCACAGATCCGGTACCCACCCCTGAAGCGGTGCCTTTGGTGCATGCTCCTGCTTTATGTTTCTGTATCTTCTGAAGTTATGCCTAAAGGGACGCAATTTAGAAACAAGAATTCAATGTGTACATATTTGAACTGAAAACTGGGCAAGAGGACAGTTTTCTGGGCTGTGCGTTGAACTAAAGGGTGGGATATGGGGGAACCATCTTAGTCCTGCTCCTGGCATGGAATAAATTTGACACTTAGCTTTCCTCTCTTGTTCTTCTTCCTCCCTTTTATTCACCTTATTTATTTTCTTTGTAAATACTGCTCTGTTTTTTCTATAACCTGGGTTCTGTTTTTCTATAACCTATACAGTGGGCTGATTTTGTTATCACAGGATTGTGGATTTGCTAGTATTACGAATAATTTCTCACTGTCTAAAGGCAGATGAAACCGGCTGCTTTTCCTGATGCTTTAGTAGATTTTAGCTTTACTGGGGTTTTCCTTCCTGTAAAAAAGCAATAGAACTGAAAATTTACAGTAGCATTACCTATTACAGACTGCAAAAGAGAGACATGAAATCTTAAGCTCAGGACCAGTGGATGAAACATTAGGTGAAAGCCTGTAGCTTTCACCTGGCTGTGTCACTGAATGTGTGACACTGAGACCTTCCTGCTCCCCTGGTCCACTCCCGCTTCATTTCTCCTGTCAACCATGAGACAATTGCTACTGAGAATATGCGGGAAGGAGGACAGAGCTGAGGACCTTCATTCATGGATTGTGAGTGGAGCAAGAACTGCATGGAAGAGACTGAAGTATTTACTTTAGTCTGCGAAGACCACTTCTGCATGAACTTCCTAAATTTAGATTAAAGCTCCAGCATCAACCTGCGGAGGCAAACTCTGGTCTGTGGAAGCACAGGCAAAGATACACCAACCCCAAAATTGTCAGGATGATGGAGCTAGGTTTTTTTCAGTGATGTCCAGTGACAGGACAAGGGGCAATGGGTGTAAACTGGAGCATAGGAGGTTCCATGTGAACATCAGGAAAAATTTCTTTACTGTGAGAGTGACAGATCACTGGAACAGGTTGCCCAGGGGGGTTGTGGAGTCTCCTACATTGGAGATATTCAGGGCCCGCCTAGACAAGTTCCTGTGTGATGTACTCTAGGTTACCCTGCTCTTGCAGGGGGGTTGGACTAGATGATCTTTTGAGGTCCCTTCCAACCCTTAGGATTCTGTGATTCTGTGAAAATTCCTTCACATGCATACACATGTATATCAGCCCCAAAATATGTACCCTCACCTGTTATGAGCACAGAGAGCACTGTGCCACAACCAAGGCAGTCTATTAATTAGGTCCTCTTCTGTAGGAAGAAGCAATAGGTTCACCTGTCCTCCCTCTGCACAAGCCCAGCTCGCCTGTGATAGTATGTTTTAGCTGTTCAGGTGGTCCAGGGGAAGAAGCAGCATTTTCAGAAGTGACGTAGGGCATGGCTCAATGGTAGGAGTCTGTGCAGGTCTTAGCACCCCACATGCTGCACCTCCTGCCCCAGAGCTGGGGTGTTTCTGGGTGCTGAGAGCATCTGCATGGCCACCCCAGAGTGGAGGTTTTCCAGGGCAGCTATGCTTTAGTGATGAGCAGCATGATCGCAGCCCGCTGGGCTCAGGCCAGTGATAACCCTTATGCAGTATCTTGCTCTGGTGTGAATTCCTTTTTCTGGTTGAACTTAAAATGGTGTTGCAAGCGCATTAAACTGCTGGAAAAAAAAAAAAACAACTGCTCCTCTTGTAAGGTAGAAGTGTCCTGCAGGGATGTGCCTGCCACAGCGGTACGGTTCAACAGCAGGGGTTGAGCTGGACTCGCAGTCTACCTTTCCAGTGCTGAAGATGTGCCCATCCTCTGTCCACCCTGGGTCCTCATGAGAACTTCCTTCCTTTTGTACCATCACCATTCACATTCACGTTGAGTGATCAAATCCCTGAGGATTTGTTTCTCTTTTCCTTCCTGGCACATCCATCCTCCTCTGCTCTTCCTAGTCTTCATTCCCTTCCTTCTCCCTTCCTCTGTAGTCTTTGTTTTCCAGTCTCTGACCTCTACCCCCTCATGGCAGCTCTCCTCATCCTCCTCACCCAGACTCTTCCCTGGGATGCATTTTTTCATTTGCTGCTTTCCAGTTCTCAGTGTTTGCATATGTTGAATCCTTCATTTGATAAATTTCCTTGAGCATGAACCTGTTCTTGAAAAGAGAGCTGATCTTCAGCCACTTTCCTGGGGCCACTGCTGCATTTTGGGGTCTGTTGTGTAGGCCCTCAGTTTTCCTCTTTGTGACCCACTCCTTTTCCAGGACTTGCTCGTTTTGATCACTAAACCCTGAGCTGCTTTCACGGGAATGTTTGTTATAGCTCCAGACTCCCTTTCCAGAGCAGTAAGAGCCACTTCACAGCCCATCTCTAAGCCAGTAAAGTGTTGCCAGTCTTGTCTGTATTTTACTTTGATCAGTGTTTTGGGGTCCTTCTGCAGTTCTTCAAAGGTTTCTTCCACTTTTACTACCCTGAATACTTCAATATCGCCAGCTTTGGCACTGGTCACACCTGCCCCCTTTCCCTGTGTACTGGGTGTCCCTTGCCATGTCCTGCTCCCCTGTGCCTGTCCCCTGGTCAATCCCTCTTTCCAAGCCCTCCATGGTGCCCCACCCCATCCACCACTGAAGCTCCATCGCCCCTTTTTCCCCCTCCCACCTTTCTCCCCAGTATTCTTCATCCCACCTTGCTTCCTAGCCTTCCTCATCCTCTCTCCTCCTGCCTTTTCCAACCTTCTTTTCCTTATCCCTTCCTTCTTCCCAGTGCCCTCCTCGCCCTTCCTTCCTCTCTACTACTCTTCCTTTGCCACAATCTCTCCTTCCTGCCCTTCCTTCCCCATCCTTACCCCCACTGCCTTTTCCATCTTACTCTTCTCAGTCCCTCCCTTTTTTCCAGCCCTCCTCACTCCTTCCTCCCTACTCCTCTTCCTTTCCCACTATTTCTCCTCCTTACCCCTGCCTATCCTTCTTCCCTAAACTTCCCCCACCTTCCCCACTCCCATTTCTCCCTCCCCATCTTTAACCTTCCCCCCCTTCCTCAGCTCTCCTGCCCATCCCTCCTCCTCTCCCCACTCCCTCCCTCTCCCCACCGGCGGCAGGGGGCGCTGCGGGCTCGGCGGGGCTCCGCTCCGCTAGCGGGGCGGGGCGGGGCGGGCGGTGCCTCCTCCCGCCCTCCCGTCCCGTCCCCTCCCCTGCCCGCCCCTCCCCGCCGCCCGGCCGGGGCCGCGCTCGGGCGGCAGGCGCGCAGTCGGCGCGGCGGATCGAGCTATGCGCCCTCCGCGCCCAGCAGCCGGGCCCTGCCCGCGGGACGGTGCCGCTCGGGGACTAAAACTCTGTGGATACAGTGAAGTGGCTCTGGGACTCTGGGTTTAGCAGGAAAAAATAAATAAACACATGTAAGTTTCTCTTTTTTGTTTGCTCGTTAATAAAATTATAGTGGTAATAAAAAGGGGGGTGGAAAAGGAAATAAAACACAAGACAAAGACGGCCGGTTCCGAGCGTGTCGTGGAGGTAGTGCTGGGATCACCCTTTCCCCAAACTTTCCGCTCGGGGCGGGGATCCCGTCCGGGCAGAGGGGCTACGGGGGAGGAGCTGGAGGGGAGAGAAGTTGGCTCCGCAAAGCTGCGTCTGGGTATATAAGCAGAGGATATAGGTGTGCGTATGTATGTATTGCTGTCGAAGGGTAACTCTGTCAGGGAATTGGTCTAGTTTCCATCTCGCTTCTGCGCCCAGAAGTGCTGGAAAAAACTCAAAACATAGAAAATACTCTGCAAATTGTTCGCTTAATGTCATGTGGCAGCAGATGTGTCGGGGTAGAAATTCAGTGGCACATTTTGAAGGGAAGAAATGAACTAGAATGGGTGTTTCTGCGGTGGCAGGGAAAATGTTCTTCTGTAATGAGAATATTATTGGTATCACTTGTTGTGAGAATTGACGTATTTTAAGTGTATACCTTAATGGCACCACTCACCACAGAGCTGTTTGTAGAATATCTCTGCTTAAAACGCGTGGAGTTTTTACCGGCACACGTTAAAAGCTCCACTTGACTTGTGCAAGTAAAAGAATAACAGGGAGAGGTGTGCTGCGCTCCAGCAAGGTGATCACAGTTTATCAAGGCAGCCCCAAGGGGAACAGAGACATACCGGGAGGACTGTAAGAGAGAACGAAAGCTAAATTAAAGGAATACTTACACAACCAAAGTGTGGCTGCAATCAGAATAAATCAGGCCTTTTCATTTTATTTTCCCTGGAGATTTGGCTGAGGAGGTGGACACGAGCTTCTAGAAAGCGGAGAAACACATGAGCCATGCACACCTACAGCAACAGGTCTTGTTTTGTCTGGAAAGGATGAGCTGAGCTTTGTGAGTGCTTGAGCTAAGCTTTTTCCAGGTTCAGCTGGGGCAGGCGGTGATCCCACAGGCAGGCATTGAATCCAGAGCTGGTGGCCCCGATTTCTCCCACCACCGGGTTGGCGAGCAGCTCTTCCCAAAATACAGGACGGATGGTGGAATAAACGTGGCGATTCAAAGAGGATTTGTCAATACTAAAAATAACCGGGCCCGCAGATGTGTCCTAGAGGGTCATGTCCAGGCGCTGCGTTTTCGGGGCCAATGAGCTCATTTCAGTGATTTTCTGTCGGTGTGTCCTGTCCAAGGTGCTGAAGTTCATTTTGCTGCAATTTCCCAGGATTTCGGGGCTTTCCAGACGTGCTCTTGGAGGCTTCCTCTGGTCTGAAGCTGCTGGGGAGTGCTTCCCCTCTGGGTGGTGCAAAGAAAAAGCAGGGATGTGTTTTCAGACACGTATATTTGATCTGTCTTTTTGGCGTGGGAAAGCAGGCCAGGTGGAGCCGCAGATGGATCTGGCAGATCCTATAAGCTTTTGGTGGCAGAGAATTGGAAAGGTCAGAGCTGTGTGAGGCAGTGAGGAGTGAAACCCATTCTAATGGACCCAGAAAGTGGTGTTTCTGAGAGTGTTGCTGCTGTTGGTTTGAGTGCAGTGCCTCTAATGAGACATCTAGTTCTGAAAAAGTTGATGGGAGTCCTGTGTTAGAATGAGTATGATGCAAATGGGATTTATGTCCTCTGATTTTGGTAATTTTTTTGTTTGCTTTTTTTTTGTTTTTTTGGCTGGTGTAGCTTTTTCAAATGGCAAACATGGTTGAAAGAGAGCTTCAGAAATAGGGGGTCTTTAAGAAAAAAAGCATATCTTTTGGGAGCAGGTGTCTCAAAGTTTAAACAATGGAAGCCCGTCCTGCAAGTTGAGATACTTTTAGATTAATGTGCCAAAAGGTCTCAGCCTTAAGTAGTGGAGTTTACGTAACCTTTGGTATGCAACAGATCACTGTATTGCCAGAAGTAATCATAGATGAATATGTTACTTAACTTGTACATGACTGGAGTTTGTTGTAATGCGTTTTTTCTCAGTTCCCAATGCTCGTTCTGAATCCATTCATGATAAGCTTTGTACTCCTGCCTGTACTCCTGACTCTTAAAGGGCTTTACAAACAGAAAGGAGCAGATTCTAATGCCCGTGTTTGCACGGAGTAGTTTACACCATGGCAAGTCCTACAGATTTAAAGCATGCAAAAACTCTGTACAGTGTGGTAGAGACCTGATACTGTTTCATACCCTCAATCATTCGTCAGAGCACACAAAGGTATTCAGTTGCATCATTGGTTATGTACTCTAAATACTTTGACCATGAAGGGTGTATGTAGACCATGAGGCTTCCTGACTCTGAATGACAGCTTATGGGTGCAGAGTTTAAAACTGCAACACAGTTGAAAGTGTGATATTCCTGGTACGAATCAGAAACCCGCCTCTGCTCTCGCTGTGGTGGACTAACACCTGTGGCACCAGCTCACACCTCCCAGGACTTTTACAGGCTACAGGAAAATGTTAAGTAGCTGCTGTGTTCTTGATTTATATGTTTTGAAAATTATATTTAAAAATATACTGATAGGAATCCTGAGGGGCACGGGAGATCTATGAAATGTAGCTGGTTTTGTTTTTTTTTAAAGATCCTATTTATGATATTAGACAGGGATTGGCCCCTTCCCTTCCCTTCCCTTCCCTTCCCTTCCCTTCCCTTCCCTTCCCTTCCCTTCCCTTCCCTTCCCTTCCCTTCCCTTCCCTTCCCTTCCCTTCCCTTCCCTTCCCTTCCCTTCCCTTCCCTTCCCTTCCCTTCCCTTCCCTTCCCTTCCCTTCCCTTCCCTTCCCTTCCCTTCCCTTCCCTTCCCTATGTGAACAAAGAATTTGAGTTGCATATTAAAGCATGGCAGTCATTTGGTAATCCTGGTTATGCTTCTCAGAAGGAACAGGTTATTAGCTGTTAGTACCTTAAATGCCTTAGTTTTTGGAAGATCGATTTGAAAACCATCAAAGAGACCTGTTGTTTTCAGAGGTGGGTGCTCAGTTCCTCCTGAAAATTGCTGCCTTGTAAGTTGTCTCCAAGCGTCCTCAAGAATTACTTTGGAAAATTACAGCTCTGGTAGTTTAAATGTGGCAACAAGTAATTTTTCAGTTCTGTTAAATAAAATTCAGGTATTGCAGAAGCAGCATCACTCTTAAGTATATGCTTGACTTTTCTGCTTTGTGTTTACATGCTGTCTTGAGGTAGGGCCTTAATCATAGTATGAAGTAATTTATATTTGAAATTCTGTCACAGTTTCTCACTTTTACCATCTAACCTGGAGGAAAATACATGAAGTCACTTGGGTATACCCCTCTTTGCTTATAGCGAGTTATCTCTTCCATGGTGACAGGTTTGACTGCAAACAGTTCAGATAAACATGTACTTATTTATCTTTTAAATAGCATTGTACTTACGAACATCTACCAAAACAAAACCCTGGTTGTATTTCTATTGATCTTGGTTTATTATTTACTCTGCAAACCAAATTGATGGGCCCACTTTGACCTGGCTCTGTCTCTTTGGGTTTCTCTTGAAAAGTGACAGTTTCTAAATCAGGAAGGAAATCAGGTCACATTTCTGGCTCTGCAGGATTTATCTCATTGCTCTTCTTCCAAAGTAATTAGAGTTACTAATAATGAGGAAAAGAAAACTTTTCCAGAGCTGTAATGTCCCTAACCCCTCTCTCCTTGCAGTTTTTGTGTCACTGAAGAGATCTGTGTAGTTCAGAAAGTTTGATGTGGAGTTTCCTTTTGCTCTATACATGCAGTAACTTCCTTTACATTTATCTGCCAGTGATACGCTTACCCTTAGAAATGTACCTTCTTTTCCTTAGGTTGATAAGGTTTCCTTATTTATTTCTCACTCATTGTGGGATGCTGTTACTGAACCAGCTGCAGGCTGCGCAGTTGCAGAGATTGAGATCTTCTGGGAGAAGAATGAGGAAACTTTTACCAAAGCTAACCTTCATCCCTGTCCCAAAGCAGGCTGGGGGCAGAGTGGGCACACTGGTTTTGTTAAATGTTTGCTGTACCAGCCGTCACGATCACTGTTTGTAGTCCTCCTTTTTATGTTTCTTATTAATCCTAGTTCACAGAGGTATATTCCCAGGAAAGGCGGTAAATAAACCACAAAAATCCCCTCTCCTCTAAGATACCCATTTTGAGGAGGTGCAGCTTGGCCTCCTGCGAGGGGGTCACCTTGTGAATCTTTTGTGTGCAACATTTTCATTGGTGTCTAAAGTTCCTTTATCTTTCATGGCAAAAACATGCCTCCCTGCGCTTTGTAATGAACAAAGCCTGTTTTAATCACAATTCTGCATGACAAGAATGGCTTGGATTTTATTTTTATCATAATATTGCAAGAGCTCTTTAAATGTGGAGATATCACATCAAATAATAATGTTGTACCAAAACATGCAAAAAAATTAGAAGTTCTGTTAAGCTCTGAGTTTTCCCTTTCCCTTTTTAAATTTAATTTTAAAATGAGAAGATCTTGTTTTCTCTCTTGGAAAAAAAAGCAAGTCCATTCTTTGCAAGATTATTCATTTCAGCTTTTAGCTTGAAGTGAACTTCCCTGGTTCACTAAACTTCTGTCAAAGAAG
Source organism: Pezoporus occidentalis (assembly GCF_034315485.1). Classification (NCBI taxonomy): domain Eukaryota; kingdom Metazoa; phylum Chordata; class Aves; order Psittaciformes; family Psittacidae; genus Pezoporus; species Pezoporus occidentalis. The sequence goes on from NW_026914180.1 coordinate 2,153,692, forward strand.
CTTCCTATTGCAATGCTGAGAGCCCTACCAACAGGTCAGAGATTCTTTCTAAAACTTGCTGTATTCTTAAGGCACTAAAACTGCTCTGCATCCAGGTTATTGTTTGAAACATATTTGCAGCTTGTGCTTTATTAATTTCAATCCAACTCCAGTATTAGTATGGGATGTTTTGACAGTCTTACTAAAATCAGGTTAATATTTAAGTTTCTAGAAGTTAGGCAACTGAATGCAGACCGTGAACATAGTTAAGGCATTTGTGCTAGAAGCAAGGAGTCTCTCTCAATATTCATGGCATTTGAAGGCTGATACTGAATAATAAGCCAGGTTTGAGGTTTCTTGAAGGGTTTTCAGGGGTGGGAGAAGTTGTGGTTGGTTTTTTTCCCTGCTGTTCCTAAAGGCTTTAGAAAATATAAAAATTTATATAATCAGTACTTATGGAAAAACGCGCCCATGGACAAGTTCTTTCCAGACCCATTAGCTGAAGATGATAGGGTAGATATTAACTTTTTAGGCCAAAATCCATTATCTGAGACTGTGGTATTTTGAAAGTGATTTTTCCAAGATTATTCTTCTTACCATAATAAAACAGTCACTTTATCCAAAGAAATGTGTGCTTTTGTGAGTGTCTTGGTGTCTGAATATGCTGCTGCTTCTCCTAGCTGGCTTACAGCCTGCTGGGTTGAGCAAGATTTGTGTTCATCACGGCTCCAGGTTTACAGAATCTCCATCCTAGGTACCCTAAAAAGGACAACAGAGAGGAATCATTTCTAGTTGTTTTCAGTAAGTGAAAATTCATCCCTGTAGGAGCCAGCTCAGATATTAAGCCCCAGTGCCAGCCCGGTTCAGTCTTCTGAGAAGCATCTCTGCTGCCGGGCTGTGCAAGGGCAGACACTGAACCTGGGAAGTGCTGAAAAACATGAACTTTAAAGAAAGTGGTGATTAAATAAAGAAAAAAACTCACCGTCATGTAAAGAGGAGCAACTCTGTGGTGAGTTTTTTGTTTTTCCCTGTGATGTAGCCAACAAAATTGGGCGCAGGGTTAGGGAGAAGAATGTTAGAGGGTGGTTTTCAGTGATAGAAGAAGCTCTGTGAGTGGCTGTCCCACTAGAGATGCAGCCAAAGCCCGTGGACATGCATGACAGTGGAAGGGATGGGCAGAATAACAAGAGGGCTTCAGTCCAAGCTTAGCACTTCTGAAATGCATCATGAAAGTGTTACAGCCTGACCTGTAGACAGGCATTTAGTGTTGTCAGAGGCCTGACACGTTAGTTGCTGTTACATAATGCACAATTATAAAATCACACTAAAGCCTCTTTAAAATACCTGCCTGATTATAACAAGGTAATTATGCTGTGTCTAATAGAGCTGGGTGCTGCAGGGAAGGAATCCCCGTGCACCAAAACCTGTTCTTCTCACTGCCGTGTCTGACACAGCTGGCATTGCCATCCTTTTGGCCCAGGAAAGTCCTAAACCCTCTAAAACCCCCATGGTTGTGTGTCTGCTCCCCACTTTACAAGCCCGTGCTGGTTCTCGTATTACAGGGGTTGTCCTTTCCTTCTGGACGAGGATTTCTGGCCACCGCTGCTCCCCATATTAGTACAGCCAGTGCGATGGTGTGACGCAGCCACCCTCTCTCCCTCCCCGGGGCTGAGCACATTGTGTCCGCTGCCTCCCCAGCCTGATTTTCAGCCTCCGACACTGAGCTGTGTGTGGCTCCTGTGCTGCTGGAGAGGCCAGAGGCGTTGCCAGTGGTGTCTGCAGCAAGAGGGTCTGCAAAGCACTGCAAGTATCTTAAGAATTTTCTCCCTCCACCCTTTTATCTCTTTTCAACAGTGTTTCACCTTGAGAGGTCTAATCTTTCTCGATGCATGTGTGTAATTCTCATTCATGTGAGCACAGGGGCTGCTCCCGTCGTGTTCTGTGTCTCTCTTGGGAAATAAACCCTTCTGAGTTGCAGTGCGTGGCAAAGTTCCTCCGGTTTGCTGAAGTCCTCGTAGCTCTTTTCTTCCCTGCGTCCATCAAAGAGAGGGACAAATCCTCCTCTCAGCTCCGCCGGCATAAATCCAGATCGATTCGTTTGACTTCGGCGGAGCTAATCCAGATTTACTCAGCCTTTCCCTGAGGACTTCCCCATTTTTTTTTGCTCTAGGTGACTGTTAGTGGGCCAATGTCAAAATACATCTGATGTAGTCAGATTCGCTGTCTCCAGCCATTAATTGTTCCCTGGCAAAAGTTTCTGAGGAAGGGCGGTTGTATTTGAAAACAATATACAAATTCTGTTGCTAAATTTAGAAAGTAAGGGGGACTTTTTTCCCCCTCCTGTTGAAACTAAATATAATTTGAAAGATAATATATGAAGATTTAAATATAGTGTGCGATTATACATTGCATATGAATAGTTTCTCTCGGTTTTAACATGTTTGGTTTATTTTTCCATCTTTCTCAGCAGACAGCTGTTAGATAAAGAGAGAAAAGTAAACAGTTGTTATGAAACCATACGTCATAGCTAATTGAAAAAAAAAAGGATCATCATATGAGTATGGGAAGAAAAAGGCAGAACAAATTCTCTCTGTGCTTTTCCCCCTTGTCCTAGCATTTCTTGATGCTTCTGCAGTAGTGCTTTAGCTAAAGTAGTACTTCAGTCCTGAAAAAATTTCCAGTAGGTCTGTTTGTGCTGATGTTCCTGCTGGGTTCAGGCAGTTTTGAATTGAGGCTCAGAATTCTTCACAGGAGGATGAAATTGTGGTAGAAACTTTCCTAGGAAAGTCTATGAGTTCTTGGATTCCTTTGCCCTTAGTGGGAGCTTTGCTTGAGTTACACTGAGTCCGCTTTTCTGTGAAGTTGCCTTAGCTTGATGACCCCCAAAAGTTTTGTCATGGCCATATGGCATCTGAACAAGCATCTGCAAGGTGTGCAGATGTCCTTTTGGCTGTCAAGGATGGCTTGGAGAACTTCTGTTTTCTTGTACCTGGGAAAGGCAGCATCAACTGTTAGTTCTATGCAAAATCGCTCTTTTAGTTGAAGGATTCCTCCAGCTTTTCCCCATTTTGTGAAACCTGAGTTGTGCGGGGGGCAAGTCTCGCTCTGTATGTTGTGAGCTCAATAGTCAGGACTCAGCAAAAATCTCTGCTTTTTAGCTGCTTCTCAGAGAAGGCCAGAAAGAACCTAGAAACAATGCAGTGGGTCACATGTTGCCTTTTTTAAATAAATATGGAGAATGGCAAGAAATAGTAACAATAATAAAAATTAATTAACAATAATAGCAATAACTAAAAACAAACAACAACAAAAAAAAAAACCACCCACAAAAACTCCAAAACTAACAACCTGGTGATTCTAGACTCCAGGGAACAGAGCAAGTGGCTGAATATGAAGTTATGGTCTGAAAACATTGAAAGATTCTGGGCTGTGGTTTTCTTTTATTAATTAGCTAAAGTGATGTTCAGAACCTGAAACCAAGGCTTTTAGACACATCTCTGGTGCCTAATTCCGCTCGCTGTCTCATAACAGGGTGAATCTAGAGACTGTTTATTGAAGTCAGTGATGCAGCATCAACGTAATAGCAACATAAGGGAGAGGGAGGATTTGTTTATGAGCATAAAAGTCCCCTGGACAGTTTAGCACTAACAGTGAAAATCACTGAATGGCTGCAAAGCACAGAGCTTAAATGTAGCTGAAATAAATTTTCTGGAACATTTCCAGAGCTATTTTAAGGGCCTGATGTAGAGATCTGTGAAGCCAAAGGTAAAGCTCCTTTTGACATCTTTGAAACTGGCATTATGCTTTATAACATAATTTCCTCCCTAGAATTTTCTAAAGCTGTCTTTTAGGTGTATTTTTATTAACTATTATGCCAGATGTAATGTCTTTTGTATCCCTTTAGTGTTTGGATTGGTTAAATGTCCTGTAAGAAGGAAGTATCATAATTTGTTGTACAGGAAATTTTAATTTTCAATGTATTTAGTCTTCATTGCACAAGCCATAGAAAATAATCTTTTGCTGCTTGGTTGCTCAGTTGGCTTACCGTTGCTCTCCTCATGCATCTATCTCATCCTGTAGCTTTAGAACCCACTGGACAATCTGGTTCACAGATTCAAGACAGGGCCAAAAGATATTTGGGTTTTGCAAGTACTGTTAAGGGATGTTTCTGGATAGACAGTAGAGAGACTGAAAGGAGCGTCATACATAAGAAGGTGGCTGGAGGGTGACTCAGTCACCCTATTCATTCACAGCAGTGAATCCAACATGATCCATAGGGAAGCAGATTACTTAGGTAATGTGGGTTCTTCACATAGTTTTACTGTTTCATAGCATACAGTATTGTATTTTATATTTAATGTCCAACTGCCAGGCCAGTGACAGCTTAACCTACATCAACCAAGTTTATGAGATCAAGGTGTAGGCTATAACTGCATAGTTTTAAAGAGAACTTGGAAACAAATCCCTGGGATTTCAGCCCCTTGGGAAATCACATCTGAAAAGACTCCGTTATATCAATTTAGTGGCTGTTCCAGACCCACCCAAGATATGTGCTGGCTTCAGGAGGCTGTGGATAGCTCTGCATGTGCTGTCTGCTGGGGAGTGGGTATCAAGAGTTAGGGACCAAAGGTGTCCCCAGCCATGAGAGAGCCTGTGGTCCTGTCTAAAGACTGGAGGACGTGAAAGAAGGACAAAGATGATGTCTCAGAGGATCATGGCCCTCCTTCTCTAATCCTGTCCCATGCATTGTTATAGCTGATTTTCAGCGTGTGCATGGGGAATGTTTGACTGTATTGGCAATGATGCCCACTTTTGTGCATTAGATACAGATTAATAACCATTATTCAAAAATATGTATTTTATTTATATATGCATATATATATATAAATAAAAGAAATCAGGAATGAAGCAGGGATATTGAAAATTCCATTTCCATCTCCACCAGTTGTATACTCCCCATTTTACTGGAACTGGCATACCTATGGTGTCAGATGGGACATGTGTGCCCAACAATTGCAAGAAGCTGGAGCAAACTGGGATGAGAGGCAGCAGGGAATACACTGAAGATATCCATTATGTGTGTGCACCCATACAATGAGGCTGCAGCTATTTCTCCTCCAGCCCTTGCCCTGACCGTTGCTGTGAGTGGTACGAGGAAGGGAAAATGGAGGGTGTCCCTGACCTGGTAATCCCCAGCTGCCACCAAGCCTCCTGGGAGGCACCCCCAGCCAGCGCAGATTAACACAGCCCACAGTGGGGACTGGCCTGTGGCCAGCATGGCCCTGGGATCAAAGGAGCATGGAGGTGGCTGGGAGCCACCTTCGGCCTCTCCTCACCCCATTCTGCAACAGCTTTTGCCTTCCCTGATAAATCAAGCCCACCCTCTGCAGCTGTTTGGTTGCAGATCAAAATGGGGTTTTCTGCTATATATTGCATAGGGTGTTTATGGCCAGGTGCTCTTTCTGAGCTAACAATTTGAGTATAGTAATCTTTCTTAAGCATCTTTCTGGGAGAGCGACATTCATATATGATGGCTGTCTTTTTAGTTTATGAACAGAAAAAGGGTCTTCTGACCCCAAACTATAAATCATGGAAGTGTGAGGCTGGGAACCATCATGAGGTTGTTACAGGCAGATCCAGTCAGAGGAATGTAATGATCTGTGCCCAGTTCTCTGCAGTGTCAGTGCTGGCCAAGCCAACTCTAGGAGGAAAGGAGCAGGAAGGAACTGCATACATCAACATTTTTGAGTCTAAAAAGTCAGAAGGAGACTGGGAAAACTCAGACATGTGTACACCCAGCACTGAAAATGGTATATACTACTGGCAAGCTGGTGCCCTTGATTTGGTTTACAGCGAGTGGCTTTATCTCTGTTAGAGAGGTTTTTTTGGAGGGCTGTTTGTCTACCAGGACCAGGAGAAAGGTGTTTCAAAACATACTTTGAAGGGATTGTCACTGTTATCCCCATTGGCTTCAGCTGCCCTCTTGCCCCAAAATTCAGAGGGTATTTCCCTGCGCATGAGCAAGCCCTGAAAGGGTCAGGAAACAAACTGAGCAGTGACATATGAAGGAATGCATTTGCGAGGGTATTTTCTCCTCTTGCTTGAGTGGACTAGGATCTCAGCTTGAATGCAGAGCACCATCACTTCTTGCTCATTTTAAATTGTGGCAATGGAACACGCGGAGTGGTTTGCACAACCACGTGGCCCAAAGCACTACGTAAAAAATAATAACTCACAAATTTATGTCTGTAGGATGTAAAATATGCTGGAGATGTGCTTCCCAATGCCAGTTTGAAAGCTAGTTTTACAGTTATAGCTAGCTTTGCATATGTTTGAATAGTTCCCTGGTACATGATTTCTTTTAAGAGTTTCCTATAATGTTCATGAATGTGAAAGATGTGATTAGCATAGGAGATCATTGCTTGTAGCAACTACAGAATGTATTAGGCTACCCATCAGTCTTGTTGTTAGAGCACTCCACAGAATTCAATGGGAGACATTACACAGTTGCCTTTACGAGCTTGGGAAACTTTTCATAACATCTTACAATCTAGGCATTAGCTTTGCTACAAAGCAAGTTCGCTTCGTCCATTGCAGTTCTTCACTTTGGTTACCGACCTGCACGCTAAAAATAAATGTTAAAAAGCAGAATTGAGATCAATCTCTAATTGATTTTGACTTGTATCCAGTTGAAAGCAGAACCAATGCTTTCTGGAATGTTACTGATTGGGAGCTTTGTGGAGCTGTATATGAGAGAAAACATCAACACTAGAGTATGAGATCTCTTAATTTGGGCTTCATACGGAGTTTTAGGCACTTAAATGTCAGAATAAAGTTCAAATGTTCATCAAAGTCCTATGAGGATCCTCAATGTCAATGACATTTCTATTAAAAACTGTTCTGTGAAGCTTTGCTGCCTGTAAATGCTGGTTCCTTGAACCAGAAATTGCATGGACTTTTGAAGCAAAAGCCTCTGCAGGGTAACAGGATGGCTGGAGAGAGTTTCTGAGTGGGGAGCAAAGGGGAAGTTGCCACGAGAGCCAAGCTCAGCTGCTTTGCTTTGACTGTGGGTCAGCTGAGGACAGCATCCGTGAGGGTTTTGTGGCTCCTCTCTGTCCCCACACCTCTAGTATGGCTCCCGCACTAAAGGTGGTGGAAACCACTCTTTTTCAGAAGCGAGAAGTCAGGCAGGGATCCCTTCTTTCCTGTGATGCCCGGTGTCACTGTGACAGCACCCCATCCCACGCCTCCATCTCCAAAAATACCACCCAGCTCCCTCCACTGAGGCTGCTGCTTTTCTGGATGTTTTTCCTGGACTGCCAGCCCTGTGCCTTTGTGGGGGGACGGAGGCAGGGGAGAGCCAAAACAGAGGACAGCCTATTTTTAGCCTGACTATCTCCCACTCCCTGGAAGGCTGGGTGCCAATTAGGTGGTGTCGCAGGGCAACACTCGCCTGTCTGTAACACAGCCCTGATGGTAGCTGGGCTGTGGCAGGCACTGGAGCAGAAAAGGAGCAGAGATTCGAGCCATCTTTCTGCAGTGAGGGACCCTCAGCCTGTCTAGATTTGCAGTAATGTTTAATTTTTATGGTTGCTTCTGCTTATTTTTAACCGAGTAGCAGTCCCTCCCATCACATTCTATAGCAGAGGTCCATATACACCATGTTCTATGGTGTTTTGAAGCCCGAGTACAGGATTTCAACTTGTACCTTGCTGTTCATTTGGTAGTGGGATAAAAAAAAAAAAGGTTATAAAATTTAGGCTCAACCCCATAATTTAGAGATTATAAAACTGTAAAGTAAAACTGTGATCACCTACTCTGTCTCCAGAATAGCAGACGGCTCCTCATAATTAGTATTGTTTGAGCTACAGCATATGCCATCTAGAAAACAGGAATTGAGGAGGGATGGATTTTCCATCCTTCAGTCTTTGGTAAATTATCAGTGTTTGGTAAACTGTGGTTAAATTATTTTCTTAGAAGTGTGCACATTACACCTAAGTTATATTTCCTTTTTTTCCAGTTCTGGCTGCTGGAGTTCTTCAGTCTTAGTCTGATAGACTGCAAAGTACTCTGTAATATGTGGAGTGGTAGTACTGTTGTAGCTGTATTTGGCCAAGGCTGCTGGTACAGTGATTAATTCATCCCTTTACTTTCTGTTTGTGATGATTGAGCCCTCTGCAGCGTTTACTATGAGCCTGCTTTCCAGCCTGTAATTGTCCTTAGTGATACTTCCCTAAACCTTTCTAATTTATCACCATAACCCTTGGATTTTGGACATCAGAACATAAATGCTCTACAGGGGTAATGTTCCCATCAAATTATATTACTGTCCTCTGAGCCCTGATTAACCAAGCCCTGCATCAGCTATTCTGCTCTGTTGTCCAGAAAGCAGAGAGGCCAACATTCACTCAGATCTTTCTGTTTATCCATATAAAATACTGGCACAACCATGGTTTTCATCTGTGCTTTACAAGTGTCCCAATACCTAGTCAAGCAACACTGATATTCAGAGTTGCCATCTTGGCCAAGTATGTATCAACTTTTGGGTACAATTATCCCCACTTGTTGATTTAGAAAGTCTAACTAAAGAAGCTGGTATATATTATACTACTTTATCACTCTTATATTGGAAAGAATGTCATTCTCAGCATATTATTGCTCCATCATATAGATTTTTCCCAAGTACAGAACAGAAATATGTATTGAATATTTCCGTAGTGTTGTACCTGACAGTACTTATAGGATACATTTTGTTCCTAATGTATTTGAAAAGTTCCTTCTTGTCTTTCCTTAAAAAGGCCAGCAATGTCTCTAGCTACAGGTTTCCTACTGTGTCTTTCTACTCTATCACTGGCACCTTTGTTTACATGTATTAATCTTGACTTCGTTCAGTGTCTAAAAAGAGTGACTGTACAGTCTTTGCACTACATGGCCAACATGGGATTTGAAGGAAAATGCAGTGGGTATTTGGAGAGAAATGGGAAACTAGGAAAGGGAAAAGTCCCCAGAATCTCATTTCTCTTCAGAAAGCAAAACAGATCTGCTTCATGTCACCAAACCTTGGTGTATTCCTTTTAATAAAGGACAAACTAAGAGGGACTGCAAGTGCCCAACTTTAATACAGAGCAGTCTGGTACATGTTCTCACGCTATATCATACAATGGCACATCTAAATACACTCTTTTCCCCATGAAATGTGGTTGCAATATCATGCCACCCTCTTTTGTGTTTCTGCTAATGGCCTACACATAACTGGGACTTAGGAAAGTCATACCAGGGTCAAAAAGAGAGTCATCATCCTACAGACTGCAACAAAATGGCATCACTGGGACAGTCAGTTGCTTCAGCATGCCCTTGCTGGGCTGAAACACTCAGGACTTCAGGAGAAGCCCTCTGCTCAGTGGGAGAGCACAGGCTGGGAGATGAGCTATAATGCTGAGTCAATAAGCTGAACACCAAGAGTTAAGAAGAGGAAGGGTAACTTTCCAAATCATGATTGAATCCCTACAAGACAGTGAGATTTTCCTTCATTTACAGAAAGTATCAGAATTCTGTCTTTCAAACCCACTAATACTGGCATCCACTAGCAAGAGATGCAGGCCTCCTGGCTTTGACTGAACATGAACTCTGGGCTGATGCATATTTATTTATTATTATTTTCTATTTCATGCTGCTGATTGTCCTAGATGCAGGGGAGGAAAATGACTTTCAAATGAGAAAATTTTTCATAAGCCTACAGCATAGCTGTACTTGGAATGCAAACTTCAATTAGTTATTTGCTGGGAAAAATGCTTAACAAAAGCACAATCTCTGCTGGGTTGCCTTTCATCCTAGTATCAGCTGTAGGATGATGTCCTTTGGAAGAAATGTGGATTCTGTGTAAAGAATTTAGGCTTCTTGTAAGTACCTTGTGGCAGGGAACATGTACTTTTCTTATGTGCCCTGAAACTAATAATAAATATTAACAATAATGATAAACTTGGCTTAGTGGGACATCTGTGCTTCACTGGCTTTACTGGGGAAGCAGAGTACTTTTAGTTTTGAGAATTTTTAAATCTTACTCTTGAATTCAAGTATCTGCTTCTTTGGTTCAGAAGCAGTCAGGTTCCCGTACGCTTGGTGAAAGGAATGCCCTTAGCAGCAAGGAGGCATGTCTTCTTCCAGCACCCTAAAGCCTCTTGCCCTATGCACCTTGCAGGTAGTCACAAGCCAAATGGGAATAGGCTCTGCTGCAATAGCAGTAGTATTTCTCTGTGGCTGATTGCATGAGTTGCTGAGGGTCCGTGTCATCTCTTACCATGGGGCTGTCCATGCCCCAGAAGCTTTTGCTGTGCACCTAAAAACTCACAGGCACTCATGTAAGAGGTTGCACTAAAGAGCTACCAGAGGAGGCTATTTGTTTTCAGGGCACAACAGGAGAGGCTACTTAGCATAGTTTTACATGCTGCTTAATGTGGTTATATTGCTTTTGGGCCTTACATGCTATCATTGCGTGCTGGTGTATTATGTGCTATGGATGCTTTTTACTCATTTGGAGCTAGTCCAGGGATCTCTAATGGGGCTCTGTACTGCATGACCTAGGTGTGCTCAGCATGACACCATCCCCTGCACTGGGAGATATCCGCACTGCTGTGGACTGGAAGGATTGGTGAATTAGTCCAGGAGTCTGCCCTACCTTATGCTGTGGCTGAATCCTGCAGAATATCGGGGGATGCCAGAAAGGAGTGTAAGAAGGGATGCCTCTGTGGTCCCCATCACTGCACAAGGCCATGCCTTTTTACTCCACTGTGGTCATAGTATGTGTGTGCAGAGCTCTTCAGTCCAAGCACTGGTGTGTAGGGATTCAGTGAGCAGTGAGTCAACATCCACTGAATGGGAAACCTGACAGCATCTAAATTAGAAGTAGACAGAAGATGGTTTCTCAGACTCTGTTTTCTCCACACTGCTGTGACTGGGAGTCTTGCAGTCATGGCTGCACTACTCCGTCCCATCTTCTTCCTCTAGTGGGTTGAGCCTCTAGGAGGCAGAGGAAGGTGCATGAAGATGCTGAGAGTGCTGGTGAAGGAAAGAGCTCTCATTCATCCTGACCCATCACCAAGACCACCCTGTCTTATAATTGTTCCTGTAGCCAAAACAACAGGTCTTAACATTATCTGTAGCCCTTTAAGCATTTAACATAGTGGTATGTTTAGCAATATAAATTGTTTTACATATTTTGGTGTTGCTAGTTTTGACCTTCTTTCCCATTCTGCAGCCTCAGATTGCCAAAGTGAATGGGTGCTGGTTTTCGTGCTTTTCATGGTTTCTTGTCCGCTAACACGATTTTACATTCGGTGTAGTTTTCTACTTTTTTTTGTCCATGTTTAAAATGCTGTTACAGGAAATAACATCTTAGTTGTGAGGCCAGTTTCTTCCTGAGATGCTTAAATACAAATTGAGAAAACCTTTTTTTGGTAAATGGTGACTTTTATGCCTAAATAGCCCACGAGGACTTCTTCAAACCTCCACAGATTGTCCCAGCGTGCTCCTTCAAGTCACAGGGGCCGGATGAATGATCTTTCAACCTGTAGTTCTCTAGAGTTTGTCATCACCACCTTCTGATTCCTGCCTTGAATTCTGCTTAGGAGAACATTCCCCATCACTTTGCTTTTGCTTCGTTCCAAGCAGGAGCACCTCCCACCCCCAAGAAATATCACTGGATTCAGGCTCTTCATGGACAGGAACTGTGTGTGAGCATGCCTTATGCAGCTAATCAGGTGTAGAGAGAGAACAGAACTTGTATGGCAATGCTCTTATATGCCCTCAGACATTGCCCGTTGCCTGGAGGTGCTTCTGTCTGCATTGGTCCTGTATGAATCTGAGTACCTCACCATGTGCTTTCCTGACATAGAATGACTAAAATGTGCTGCTTAGGTGATCAAATGCAAAAAACCCCTTTTGTCTTCAGGGATGCTGAGTTTTTCAGCCAAGGTCTATGCTGCTCTCCAGTCCTCAAAATGGACCTCCGCTGGGGGCCTGCCTAGCTTTTTCTCTGCGTGGAGTTTACCATAAACATTGAGACTGTGCTGTGTGAGTCACGTAGCATTCAAAATGTGTTGACACGAGTGGCTCTAACTCTGATCCTAGCCCCCTATAGACTCTGCAGGCTCAACAGAACTGCTGAAAATGTGTTGGAGGGTTTAGCCATGAGCATTCAACATCTGTAAAATATTTTAAAAGTAGTCAAAAAGGGGAAAAAGTTAAGAGCAAAAAGAGAAGAAAGTGTACTGCGAGTTCAGCAGAAAAGACGATTGTACCTGCTAGTAGCAAGAACAATTTCATCGTCTGGTGCATGGACTTCTTCCAGCTTGTCACAACAAATATTGCACACCCAAGGCTATTTGTTACATTAGCAATAAACAAGGGAGCATAGGGAGCTGCAACTCGTGTTGGCACATAAGTCAGGTGCTGGTTACCGCCTCTGCAGATATACTACTCTTTAGCAAGTAGGGAAAACAGTGAAGACATGAAATAGCATTGGGATCACACTTTGATTCCTCCTCTGAACTGCATGTTGAACAAGCCCAAGTGCTAAGTCGAGCCTCAAGTAGTAGTATTATCTACTATTTTGCTAGGAGTACTTAAGATACCTATAACCCTACAGCTGAAGTTTCTTTTCTGTGGTCAAGAATGGACCAATCTTTGTTCTAGGATGGAGCAGGGCACAGGAGCAGCCACCATCAGATTCCAAACGGCAGCTCAGAGATTAATATAAGGAGAAACCTGCATTCAGCTGTAAATAAATGGAAGGACATTCTTTATTTTACTCTGAACTCAATCAGGATGGAGGCAAGCTCTTTTTCCCAATATGTCTGAATTGCAGAGGCAGGATCTGTCCTACAGATACAGCTTAGCTCCGTCACAGAGAGTGGCACCAGAGCAGCAGTGTAGCTGGGGCTTAAACCTTTCTTTGATTTTTTTGCTAAGGACTTTCACACTTAATGACACACTGGAGAAAATTAGTAGCCAGATGTGGGCGTATTTCCTGTGTAATGTGCTCACCCACTCTAGTTCATTCAGAAGGCAGATACCCTTGCGTTAGCATTGACTATATTCTTGGCAAAACAGTCTTAAAAGTTAGACCCAAGTTGAGTGTGTTGCAAGAATGCACCCTTGCAAAGACAGACACCTGAATGAACTTGAGAAGTCCATTTTATAAAAATATGCATAATCTTCCAGACACTTGAAACAAAAGAAAGGTACTGCTCTACAATGCAGCCAGAAATAATCCTCCAGGTTGTAAATGGCCCAGAGGACACATGCCAGAAAGGAAGAAGAAAGCCCACATTACTCTTGTTAAAAGCACTTGAAGGTAGTTCTCAGCTGGACATCTCTCTGATTTATCTTACTTGAGGTAAAATTACCTGGCTTTCATCAAGTTTCCTGTCTGTTCCAGGAACTGGATGACCAGGGAGACAAGTGAGCTTCACCTTCCGGAAAAGGGTTGCAAAATAGAGTGTCATTGGTTTTCATGATGGAACTATGGTGTATATGACTTTGCAACCCAGATTTTTCTCAGCATCTTGACCTGAACTGTTTAGAAGATGAAGGAATACAGAAATGACAGTAATTGGGAAAGAGCAATTAGATGAACTATACTATGGGGAAAAAGATTTTACTACCTTGCTTTCTGATGGCAGCCTTGAGGCAGCCTTCAAGACAAGACTTGCAGGACATTCAGACAGTAAATCCTGAATCCCAGAGATGGCTATAGCAGATGTGGCCTTCAGAGTCACAAGCTTGTTGATAATTGTGTGTTAATACATCAGAAGAGTGTCAGGCTGCCTGGAAAGCTCTCACATGGACGAGAGAGGGGACAGAACATAAGGTACCTAGAGATCAAGGAGACTGACCTTTCAGATCTGCACTGACCAACCCACAAAAAGCAATTCGAAGTTTAGTTTGGCTTCCCAGAGAGCTAAATTGTACCTTGTCGTTCCAATTTTCAAAGCCAGAAGCTCTAGTTTCCCTGTCAGGCACTGAGTTTGAGGTGAGAGCTGCCTCCAGAACCAGAGCTTGACTGACAGGAAAGCAGCTTGGATGTTGAGAAGGAAGATGACCTCCCATCGTGGGCATAATTGCTGCATTCCTTGACTGGGAGAGGAGCAGAGCAAGCCTGCCTGTGTAGGACTTACATGGAAATGGCATTTTTATGTGAATGTCTGAAATGCCTCTTAACAGGCACCCAGTTAAACACTCCTCTTGGTCTGGCTACAGGCCAGTCTGGAGTCCTTTGAACTTTTTGCCCTCCAGGCAGAACCCAAGGGTTGAGTTTTCCTACTGACTTTGAGGATACCAGGTCATTGCTAGCCACAATGAAGAGCCCAGCTGGCTAAAGTGTTGCCCACAGCATTGCATGCATCTTGTTGGCCACGGTAGGAGTTTCACAGGGACAGCCAAAGGCAGGCGTTGTTTCCTGTGCTTTTTGTGACACTGTGTGCACTGGCAGACCTCTGTTTTTAGCAGGGTTAGAAATTGGACCACAGCTGGTAGCCAGGCAGTCTGCCAGTGTGTTGGGTGCATCAGCCATTTCTCATGATACGTAGCAGCTGGGCTAGATTTTTTGTGGCACTTTGAAACACGTTGAGCTTGCCATGTGGGAAAAAAGGGTTCTCTTAGTCTAGTTCTTGTCTGCATAGGTTTGTGGCAAGGTCACATGAGTTTGGGAGCATGTTTCTGCTCCTGGCTTAGAACTTGCTTTTGGCATATTGTGTATGGCTGCACAAGTCCTCTTGTTAAGATACCAAGGTCCTGTTTCTAGTTGCAGATCTATGATGTGGTACATATAGTCACAGAAGTAAAGCTAAAAGTGTGTAAATTTAGAGGCTGTTTTTGCTGCTATCGTGTACCATATGCTGCTCTCAGGAGAGTAGGATTTCAGCCCAACAATCAGGCTCCTGTGGGAGTCTTTCACTGCTGCTTTGCTGCTCTGGTCAGAGGCTTTCCATGAAGTTACTATCCTTGAACAAAAATGAGAATTGAACACAGCCAAGGAGAACTGAAAGGCTTTCATGGTCTCACTGTTCTGCGTAGTGCTTCTTTAAGGGCTTGATTCTCGTTATCAGTGTTGGTTTCCTCCTCTTTCTTCAGAACCTTACTATTTCAAGGAGGAAAAGGATAAGAGAGGAAGCCACAACATTAATCCATGCACAACCACACTGATTCTGCTTTTCTAAGGTTATTATCCTGAAACAGGAAAAATAAAGCTCCTGTTGCTTTGAGAGTAGCAAAACTAATTCAGCATTGTTTTCTGTGGGTGGATCTAGCTCATTCATCTTTATCTTGCTCTTCCGAGCCCATAGTCTCTTCCTGACAACTGGTAGGGTTACATTGCAACATGTGCAACAGCTTATTGAGGGTTCTTTTGCATCCCTGAACTGATTGCTGACTGCCATCTCTCAGAACAGGTAAGGTGTTGTATCTACACCACAGTGGAGGCATTAACTACCACTGATTTATCTTACTTAGCTTTTCATTTCTATAGGATGAGCAGGTGTTTAGTGTATCTAAAATATTTACTTCTGTCTCAAGTTTGGTTGAAATTGGCCAATGGATTCAGAAGTTATTAGAGGGGATTAAAAGACAGACAGCATGATCAGATAAGCCTTTTTCCTCAGAAAACTAGGCTAAAGAGGGAAAAAACCCCACAAACCACAAACAAAACTAGTGCAAGGACTCCTGTGATGTCCTCTCTATATCTGTTCTTTTTTTTTTCAGCATCTGCAGTAGTTAATACTGGAAGCTCTAAGTATTTACAACTGAGTGATGCAATACGTATAGAAATGCTGCTTTAATTTCCTCTGCCTGTTTATTTACATTACACCTGCAATATTGAATGTGGTCATCCCACTGACTGGCATCAATCCCTTGTCTCAGTAGCTAAAATCTGTCCTCTGTGTGTGAGTGGTGGCTCCAGGCTACCCACATATGAACAACCCCTTGCCCAAACCAGGATTTAGCTGCCTGGAGACAAACCCCTTGGATTAGTCACTGTTTGGTGAGGACTGTAAGAAAAGCTAACAGGTTGGTCATCATCCCTAGAAGTGTTTAAGGTCAGGTTGGATGGGGCTTTGAGTATCCTGGTCTAGTGGAAGGTGTCCCTGCCTGTGACCAAGGGGTTGGAACTAGATGAACTTTAAGGTCCCTTCCAACCCAAATCATTCTGTGATTCTATGATCACAGAATCATAGAATAGTTAGGGTTGGAAAGGACCTTAAGATCATCTAGTTCCAACCCCCCTGCCATGATCAGGGACACCTCACACTAAACCAGGTCACCGAAGGCTCTGTCTGTCCTGGCCTTGAACACTGCCAGGGATGGAGCATTCACAGCTTCCCTGGGCAACCCATTCCAGTGCCTCACCACCATCACAGTAAAGAATTTCCTCCTTATATCCAATCTAAACTTCCCCTGTTTAAGTTTTAACCTGTTACCCCTTGTCCTGTCACTACAGTCCTAATGAAGAGTCCCTCCCCAGCATCCTTATAGGCCCCCTTCAGATACTGGAAGGCTGCTATGAGGTCTCCACGCAGCCTTCTCTTCTCCAGGCTGAACAGCCCCAACGTCCTCAGCCTATCTTCATACAGGAGGTGCTCCAGTCCCATGATCATCCTCGTGGCCCTCCTCTGGACTTGTTCCAACACTTCCATGTCCTTTTTATGTTGAGGACACCAGAACTGCACACAATACTCCAGATGAGGTCTCACAAGAGCAGAATAGAGGGGCAGGATCACCTCCTTCGACCTGCTGGTCACACTCCTTTTGATGCAGCCCAGGACAAAGTTGGCTTTCTGGGCTGCAAGCGCACACTGAAGCCAGCTCATGTTCATTTTCTCATCAACCAGCACCCCCAAGTCCTTCTCTGCAGGGCTTCTCTGAATCTCTTTAATGATTCTGTATCCTTGAGCAGCTGATGAGGACTTTGCTGTTTCTCCTCAGTCTAAGTGTGAATATGGAAATATTTTCGTTGAGCAGGGATATGAGGCTGTGCCCATCTCAGCCCCAAATATATATTTGACTGGCACCTTTCTCAAAGGGCAATATTTTGCTGTCTGGAATCCGCCAGTCCACTTTATAAATTAGGGTTTATGGACTCTGGGAGGTGGGGAAGTCCATGAGGTACTATGCTTGGTTTCTAGATGAGAGGTTGCAGCTTTGCACATGCAGCAAAACTTACGACTCTTTGATTCCTGTGCACATCTCAGAGCAAACTCTGTTAATCGTGATCCCATGATCCAGGAGGAGTGACAGAAAAGGGTTGGGTTTAATGGAGCCCTTCATCTGAGCAAAGAGTGCTGGGATGAAAGCCAGCCTCAAGTTGCAAGAATTAAAATAGTTAAAACTTGTGAAGGTTTTAAGACTTGGAATTTAATTTCAGGCTAAATAAAGGCATGTTCTGGGAGATAGATTTTGAAACGTGAAGGAAAGGTATGAAGCTAAGATTTTGGGTTCAGGGTTATCATGGCATTTGTAGCCCAGTTTTCCGTGTTCCTGTTTTGATAGCAAAGCTGGTACAAATTTTCAAGCAGACATACAAATCCAGAAATAAAAGTAAGGTTGTGAACCTGCTGCCCACACACAGAGATTCAGCGAGTCAGCTGGGCTATGGCACTTCTCCCTCCCTTCCTGCTCCTCCGACATCCCTGTCATCTCAGCCATTTGAAATATACCTGAACTCTTAATGGGCATTGTGAGGCCCAGGAGGCAGCTTTCCAGAGGAGGATGGGGAATGAGCTCCAGATGACAGCCTGTCTTGTCCCCTTGCACCTGTGATGCTGGGGTCTAGTAGCTTCTGAGCAGCCTCAGCGAGAAGAGGCTTTATGTCTCAAAATCAGTGCTTTCAACTCTTTTTGGAGTAATTCAGATAAGCTGGTGGGTGACATTGTGGTTTGAGGTGGTGGGCATCAGATTAAATTCATACCTGTAAAAGAAAAGGTTTCATTTGCTTAGGCTTTCAGACCTCCTGAGTGTGTGTCATCCTCACTCATGGTGCAGCTGCTCTTCTTGCATGAAGAGGCAGAGGATGGGTTGCTGGGCAAAGCCCAGGGGAGCTGGGGTCCCTTCATCTTGCCAGCGAAAGATGCAAATAACTTCACACCTTTCTGCTCTTCATTCAGTCCACAGAATGTTTGTCCAGTGCCTAGTGGCAAAGTAATTTCATCTGGGGCCTCTGAGTGCTATGGTCAAAGAATGAAAAATAGCAACAGGAATTGTTGAGGCTGGGCTTCAGTTCAGAGGCTCAAAAATTTGTGCACACTTGAAAATCACTACCTGCCATTCCCCCTCAGCTGGGAACTTACTCTTGTGAAGGAACGCTTGGTACCATGTCTAGTCTTCAGGATTAGTAATTTGCTTTCTTGTCTGGGTTAACCTCAAGCCCGGACCATGCAGCAAAGATTCAGCCAAGTTCCTTCATGGAGGAATCTGGGAGGAGGGAATTAATCTGAAGTGTGTAATGAAGCACTAAGCTCAAAAGGGCAGTATCTGTGAGCCTGCTGACCAGGAGGGACCATGACACCTTTAGCCTGGCTACATCAGGGGTGCAGCTGGGGGAAAACCCACCATCTCTCACCACAGCCAGAATAAGGCTCTGAAACCAGCTTAGTGTCAGAAAACAGTTTTCCAGCTGAAGTCTGATGTTTTCTCTTCCCTGGGGACTCCAGAACTGCTGCCTTTTGGCAATCTGCTCTGCAGAGGCAGGTGAGAATAGACAGCTTCAGCCCCTCCTTTTGTTGGGTTGGTTTACGGGTAACTTGAGTGCACACTCTGTTGTCCAGGAGGGAGTCACTGCCCATGCCTAAAGATTGCAAGGTGCTTTGCAAAGTACTTTATGCCTCTACCCAGGCCTTGATCCCTTGGCCATGTATAGTCTGTACAATCTTTAAACAAATGCTTCTCCCTAACCACCCACTGAAACCAGCTCAGACTCATTGTTTTCCTTTCTTACTACTTTGTGGTGCTGTTTCTAATTCCTGTGCTGCAAGAGATACAGCCTCATATAACCTGACTCTGAAAGACTCTTGATACTAGCTCTCACCCTACTTATTCCTGTTCAACTTGTGTCTCATTTTTCAATTGCTATTATTTCATCCCCTTGGGGCACCTACTAAGACTACCCCAATGATGGATGCTGCCAGACCACATCCATAAATATTAAGAAAGGTGGAAAGAGCCAGGCTTGCAATTTCTTTCTGCAAAACAGTGATGGGGATGTTGTTTTTACAGGTGACCAACACAACTGCAACCTGAGATGCCTGTATGCTGGTTAAGTAAAGTTTTAACTGGGCTGTAACTAGGTAGCATCTTGTAGACAGGCAGAGAAGCAAACATGCTGGTTATACTGGTGATTTTCACCAGCCCACTAAAAGGCTTGTTCAGGAGACTGGGCTGGTCTTGAAATGTATACTCTACCTTGTCTAATGTCTGTTGCTGGTAGAGCAAGACAAATTTGTCATTAGATGATCTTATTTATTTGCAGAGTTTCTCGAATCTTGACATGCAAAATCTGATGTGAACATTGGACCCTGAGCATGGCCCTAGAAATGATTATGTTAACTGTCAATCTGGGATGTAATCCTTGTAGTGCAGTATCACAAGTCACCTGTCTACATGACCACCTAAATAAATCAGCGTGTGATTGCCTGGAATTGCTAAAGGTTTGGTATTGTCTGAAAGCCTGGTGGCAATATTCAGATACCGGAAGAACAAAGAGTCTTGAGTAATGTTGAGTTAGCTGTCTCTTCTCTAATGTTGTTTCCAGTTCAATGGATGTCTTGATAATAGTGTTTGGTTTGAAGGCCACAGACTTATTGATGGTCACAGATCAAAATGCCATCACTTCTAATACATTATGCTGCACTATATCTGTTAAGAAGTGAACCAAGGAACAACATCTATAAAGGCAAGGGGGAAATCTGAGAAGTGTCAACAAAGACTCACAGGGCTACTACTCAGAGAGAGCGTGAACGTGATTGAAGTACATTTCCACAAGTGAAATTTGGGGAAAGCAAATTTAACACTAGCAGTGGATCTTTATTGTGGACCCTGCAGCATGGTAAGGCTGGCGGTGTTTTTAGAGGATGCCAAATTCAAACTTTTCTTTCCTACAGCTCTTTCTGTATCCCTCTTTGCCTGTCTATCCCACATTGGATCAGATGAAGTTTTGGAAATTTGGGGATAGGTAGATCAAGATTATTGTTAAAAAGGCACAGAGTATTTTTCTTACAGCTCAGGGTTGAGAGCTAATAGTGACAAAAGTTTTTGATAGACTAAAATCAGTTTAATGTTCACAGTCTCCAAAACATCACCTCTCTGTTGTTAGGTAAGAGTATTGAGGGTAAGTGGTGCTAGTGTGATCATGCAAATATCTCAGTAACTCTATACTCAATACCCACTGAGGATACTGCCACTTTGTAAGATCAGGGATTATGAATGTAAAACAATCACCCTCATCTTGCTAGAGGCAATCTCTCAAGATTGCTGGGGAGCATCTTGGTGATCTTGCTACTTTTCCAAGGATCTTACTGTGTCACTTCTTATGCTTTGCAGGGAAAAAGGAGCTCAGCTGTTTATCATTTTCCAAAAATGATAATTTCGCTTACCAGAAATGTGCAAATCGCTTTCCTCTGTTTAAAACTAGTGTTCAGTGTCTGTTATATTCTCTGTGGTAGGAAGGAAATCAGAAGACTTCTCATTCAGAGCATACAAAGCCTGACCAAAAGTCCAGAATCATTCAATTCAGTCCATTTACTACATCAGACCCTAAAAGCAGTTGTTTGCAGAGCTTGTGTGTTTCCATAGGATTAAAACTTTTGCTTTGTGACAACCTATGAGCATCCATTAAAACACAGATCATGGAGCAGAGCAGATTGTGTGGTACTGCCCATCTGCACATCAGATACCCATGCTTACTTTTTAGTAAGAGCAAGGAGCTGGATGTAATGTCATGCAGTCATAATTCTTGGCAGCTCTTATAGTTCATGTTTATTGGAAACTGAGCTTTGGAGCATTTATCAGATCTCTTTACGCTTCCTGCATTAGTGCTTGGGTGTTTTTTTCAACTGAGCTCTCAGGCTGCTGAAGCCCTGTTTAGCAGGGGAAGAGCCGTGTGTCCAGTGGAGTGTTTCAGAGGGAGATGACTATACTGAAAAGAAGTGAACAAGCCCAGAAACACCTGCCTGAGCAATGCATGTTTCTAAACTTAGAGGGGTTTTAGACGTTTTGAGATGGACAGGAAGGTAACCTTCCTGTAAAAGGGTTGGGTGTAAAATGTAGGTGCTAGCCTAGATGGACTTTCTCTTGGAAAGGAGGTGGGTTGTGGCAGACTGACCTGGGGGAAGGCAGCACTTTTTGCCATCTGAAAGTGGGCTGCAATGAACTCATCTGTCAGCCTTGGGATGTCACTTAGGGGTTGGCTTGGAGCCATGGCTTGCCATAGAGGGGGTTATATTGCAGCTGCAGGTAGGGAATTGTTTCTATCTGTTTCATTCAGAAACCCTTCTCATACCACGTACTCATACCTCAGCCACACGGACACCTTAGGCTACAGGAGTGCTGAGGATGTATGTCCACCCTTAGTCTTGTTGTCCACTCCATGTGCCATGGCACTGTGGCACTGAGTGTTCAACATCCTGTGCACCTAAGCCAGGCTGGCAAGTGTTCCCAAATGTAAAATAAGGGTAATGCTCCTTGCTATGCAGGGCTGAGGGGGAAAAAATGCTCCTGAGGTTCACAGCTCTTGGCATGGGCTGTAGGAGCTGTAGGGAGGATGATTTCCTGGCTTTTCTGGGGCAGCCCTGAAATGCAGGAGACAGGCCTCAAAAGTCTCCCTCTTTTCATCTTTTCCCATTGTTTTCATTTTGATTTAGGAGGTAGAAGGGCAGTAGCAGAAGATGCTCCAAGGTCCACTGTTCCTGTGACCTCAGCCTCTCAAGTAAGCAAAGCTGGAGTTTGCCCTCAGGAAGGTGATCTGGTATAAAATTTCTTGTAGGACAAAATTTCTTCTTTTAATAAAAGCCCCATTTAAATAATCAAAATCCCAGAGATGAGATGCAACTGGCCCATTTGCCCAAGAGAGTGTTTCAGAATACTTTTACCCAACAGTTGGTCTGAGATCAAACAGACTTGGCATCGCACTGTTTCCTGGATAACAAGCCATCATTATTTATTAATCTGAATCAAAGTGCTTGATGTTTTCATGCTATCAGTTAGACAGAGCCTTATCGTCTGCCTCCCCCTTTTTTTCAATTTGCTGTGTTTCAAGAGAATTTTGAAGCTGTTGCAGTGGGAAATCCGTAGTTTAAGTGGCAGCTTGCTCATCTTTTATTTATTTTTGTAATAATCCTGTTGTAACTCATTCAAAGCTCCAAAAGATCCTTGTCCTCAGTCAAAAATTTTATGCTTGGATGAAATCCTAATGATGACTTTTAGAAGAAAAGGGTGTTTTCCTGGATTTTAATAGGTATTATCACATTTATTGCTTTGTGATTTAAAGAGATGTCATTTGTCTCAGTAATTTTAAAATAAATTTTTATATTGGGATCAAAATGATTATGTAAAGTTCTCATTTTTTTCATATACTTTAAAAATACAAACACAGGGGTGTCAAGTCAGTGGGAAAACCAGTAATGGGATGTGATTATGATGATTTCTGGCCTGTTTCCCATCATTCTTGGAGATAAAAGTATTCCCTGCCCTGCCCTCCACCCCAATGAAAAATTGTGATTTTCTCAGAGAAATCTGTTCCCTTTTCAGTTTGGAGGCTTCTTTGTTGTAGAAAAAAAAAAAAACAAACTGTATCTCAAAGTAGATGCTCTTTACTAAAATGCTTCTCTATTGGAAAAGCATTTTTCTATAGAAAAAGAGTTTCAATAGGAAATTTGCAGTCAGCTGTTACATACGGCAGGCAGCAGTACTCCCCCTTCCTTTCAAAAGGGTGGTTTCATACAGAACCTGCACTTCTGCATACCCATGCCAGTCTTGTGGTTTTATAAGCACATTTTCCTATTTTAAAATGTTTTCCTGTCTCCTGTTTTTGTGTAAAACATCCTCACAAAGAGAGAGGATGATTAATTGGAAACTACAGAGGAAACTACAAAATCAATTGCACTCAAAGAACTGTCTGATGTAGAAACTAAACTAGTAAAAAACCCCAGAGAAATATGTGGGTTTTTTTTCTCTCTCTCCTTATTCAGTCATAGGAATCTTAGTTGTTTCCTTGAAAATGTTTCTGAAAAAGAATTATAACCTTTATATTTTATCTTATTGGTGCTCAGCTACACATAATCTGTGAGCATAGCAAACAATATTAAAATCAAACAAACAAACAATAAACAAAAACCCCTGCTAAAAACTGTCTTGACAGGCTGTGGGGTTGTTCTGGCCATTTACACCAAAAGAATATCTGATCTCCAAGCTGATTGTAGTTCTTTATAAAATTAATCCATAAGATTTTCTGCTCATAAATAACTGTGAAATGATTGAACTTTAAAACATAAGACTTCTCATGTGCTAAACCTCACGGAAGAATAATCTCTTGATAAATTTAGTTTTAAAGTAACGGAAGCAGAGATGATTGCAATTCTATTTTTAGACATGCGCAGTGAAACATTTCTATTTGGTTTGTAGTAACATTAGGTTAAGACAAATGAGGAAAGAGATATGAGAATGAGCAGGAGCAGCAGGGTCAGTATGGTGAACATTCCTGGTCCTCAGTTTGGAGGCAGTTTTGGAAAGATGAACCTAGATTGTATATGCCAGGACAGGGAGAAGGAAGTGATCAGTGAGGTATGAGACAGCCGGAGCTGATGGCATCACTAGCCGTGTCAGAAAGAGTTGAAGACATGGGCCTGCTGCTGGTCTGTACCAGCCAGCAGAAAGCAAAGTACACTTAAACCATCAGTTCTTGGGTTCATGACAGGGTGCATTGGGTAAAATGGAGGCAGTGATGTCTGCGCTATCAAGCCATACCTAAATAATAGATACAAATAGACCAGGCCCTAAGATATGTTTCTGTTTCAGGTGTGTAAAGAGAAGAGACTTAAGATAAATCAGCACAACTCTGTCCCAGTCTACCTTATTCTTGTTAAGCCACTGTAAGAGTAAATGTTAAGCATGTGAAGTGGGACTTCCCATTACATTCTTAATGTGGATCTTCAATTTAATTTACATTCATCTGGGAATATTATAAATTCTAAGAATTGAGAGGATCAGTAATGCTTTTAATGGTCTTATCTTTAAAGCTAGATGTTCTTCTCGCTTGGACCTAAGGGCTGGCTTACAGGCTCTCTTTTCTGTTTTATGACAACATTTTACACAGCTCTCTTTGCTGGCTTCATCCCTTTGGGGGGAAGGAAAAGGGAGATAGGAGAAGTCATGCTAAAGCTGAAGGCTGCAGTACAAAGCTGCAATCTGGTCCAGTGTGACCATTTCTTCCAGGATATCTTTAACTTCTTTGCAGGTGACTTGCTTAGAGATCAAGTGAAAAGCACAATTTCCACAAAGGAGGATGTGGTGGATTAACCTTTTCTGGCTGCCGGTTGCCCACCAAGCTGCTCTCCAACTCCCGCCACCACAGACTAGATTAATCCACCGTAGATGGTTATTAGGTAAAGGGGACCTAATAAACAACCATCCTCTGTAAAGGACGGTGTTAGGCCTCTGGAAAATGTGAAATATATCCTGGAGACATGGACAAGGGGAATCTGTGAAATGTCATCCAAATACTTCTTTTCTTCCCCTCACTTACATTTGTCTTCTCTGCCTGGCAGTAGAGATGGGCAGGAGAGAGCTGGGATCCCAGACAGCTTTTCTGGAGTTAGCACTACAAGTGTCAAGAATATTTTTGGAAGGGAAGTAGAATCTGGGAAACGCATTTTAAAGCGAGGCTGCACACGTGTGTGGGAAGAGAGAAACTGTGACATCCCACTTGTTTGACTTTTAAAATCACTATATGCTTTGACATAATCTGCAAGACAAGCCCGAGACTGGAGTAGGAAATTGGCTGTGAACCTGAATGGATGTGCGTTTCCAGCTCCATTTTGTATTACTTCATTGTGTTACCCTAGGAATTATGGATGCCACCATCCCATATTTCACTCTACTTTTTAAAATATTAGCTTGTAACTACTTTTACCCATGTAACTGCACAACCCAGATATGAAACGTCCATTGAATTTGTAGGAAAAAAAGTCAGATTTGTGAGTCCAAGAGCATCAGGATAACCTGAATGATCATGTTTCTGGGAACGTGGTTGTCATCAACTAGTTAAACGCATGTTGTTTTTTGAAACTGAAGATCTATATTTCCTGTTGTAAAGTAATTTTCAGCTCTGGAAAGCTGTTACAGAAATGTTTGTTAGAATTTGCCACTTGCTGGATTGGAAGAGCTCCATGCTCTGTCCCTTTACCACCATGCATTTAGAGGTAGCTGGTCCTTTTTTTTTTCCTGAGATGAATCAAGCAGAAGAAAAGCTAACACATCATAGTCCATAACAGTCTGAATTTTTTTTGGGGGTAACAAATTTCAGTCCAGATGCCCCTACTCTGTCATGAAAGCATAGACCATCAGTTCACAGATACATAGATCAACACCTAAATTAAGGTCTCCTAGTAAACAAATCATCAGAATTTTCACTATTATCAAAAACATAGTTTATCTCACTGAAGTAGACATGCAAACCAGGAGAGATGACTCATGTCCTAGTGGTGTCTACTTGTGCCTAAATGTCTAACATCTTGCATTTACTTGGTTTGACTATTCTGTTCCAATGCATCAGAGAAGCTAGATTTTAGTTGATTCATCCTATTGACTGCATGAGGCTGTTTCACAGGAGTTGCATATCCAGTACATACTATGTTTTAGACCAGTATTTCTAGACTATTTTATTTGTCCTGTCTAAGCTGAGATGGATAAAGGATGGATAAAGATGTAAGTGAATGTATAGAGAAGGATGCAGTACTTGAATTATTAGCACTGTATATGGCAGATTAAAAATTGAGATCTGGCCAGAATCTTCAATTTTCTCAACAAATTTTTGGTTTTAGTTGAAATTGCCTTGAAAATGAAAAAAAAAAAAAAAGATATTCAAGAGTGCAGTCATTTTTGTACCATTTTAGGCCCCTATCAGAGGGGGTGCTGTATCTCATAGACATAATGCCATTTGGGGGCTCTTACCATGCCTCCAGTAGTCATATGTTATTGTGGGTCTCTAGCACAGAAAGAACCCTGGCTATTGGAAGGGATTTAGGGTCAAGATGTTGAATGATCTCTTGGTGCAATTGCTGTTTGTCATGTCTATTAGTAGTAACAAGTTGTTTTGGGGAATAGTGTTTTTTTGATTCATGTAGTGCAAACAAGTTCCCAAATTATGGAGCCAGTGCATTTTCCATTTAGAAAATGTCCTGCATTGATAACATCATATGTTTCTCTTTCACAGGCCACTTGATGTATTATTTTCTGGTTTTCTCATTGACTGTTTGGTCCCATAAGGTAAATTAAGCAAGAAGCCACAACAGGGTTCGCATTACTAGGCCGCTATTGTATGCTTCCAGTGCATTGTGCCTCCGGCCCAACTCAATATTACTAACCACTCGAGCATGCACCGTTGACACATAAATGCATATTTGGATGTAGCTTGTTAGTAAATGCAATGTCCCCAGCAGTTTTATTTGGATAATTATATTATTGCTAATTAACAGAAAATGTCATGACTTTTGGAAAATAATTGTTTGTGCAATGTGTTATTTACTCTGAAATTTTTTTTCCATGTAAAAAGATGAGGAAATTATACAGGGGAGAAGGGGAGGAATATTCAGGAGGACCACAGGGTTCTCAAAAGTGAGTCTCATTGACATCAGTACGGCATAGCCAAAACTACTCCTGGTAATGTTAGTCACTCATATACCTCTAAAATCATGCATGTTCACCACTCTTCAGATGCTCCCCATCGTTTGCTTGGATGCACTTTAGGTTGTAGTTAGCGTCAGGAGAAATAAACTCGAATTCAGCTAACCTACCAGCAAAATGTAGTAGCTGGGAGGCGTCAATCTTGATGGTAGTGTTAAAGGCTACTAGGTATTAAAAAAAAAGCTCGAATCAAAACAATGAAAAATCCCTGGCTTCCCTGCCTCCGTGCTTCTGTTGGCCGCATTTACATAATGGTTTAGAGCATTATGTAATTCAAATCAAGTCACTGTCAGTCAGCACCAGTGTCCATTGCATCTTTCCCATGAAGCTACTCTCAGTCGCTGAAGTAAACATATTTAAAAGGAATGACAGAAATTAAATAACTCTGTCTCTCTGACGCCAGGGGTCTGACCCACTGCCTATTGCAGTCACATGAAATATTCCCCTTGATTGACATGAGCTGAGGATTGCACCCCAGAGCCCATGTAAGCTCTTAGCTCTGATTCCTAAACTTGGCAACCAAAACCAGGCAGTTTTCAATCGCAAATGGGCAGAATACCCCTCCTCTTTGGACAGCAGTAATCTCTCTCTGTCTCTCGGGGAGGGGAAATCTCTTCCAGCAGAGTGGAAGATCCACTAGCTTTATCCAAATAGTATTGTCAAATTTACAGTGCACTAAATAATGAATTAAATCTTCAATATACCCCAGCAAACAGCAACCAGCTACTCCCAGATAGGGTTCCTGTTCAATTTGTCCTTCATGAGTTTCTATTTCCAATACTAGGGAAGGTAATTTTGCCAGTGCACGTCTAAATCTGTGCCTTTCCTTTTCCTTTTCTTTTTTTTTTTCCAGTGTATTTTTATTGCAAAGGCATTTAAAACGCCTGCCAGTAGCTGGGGCTTCATTAGCACCGAACACCATCCAAGACCATAGACAAAAGTGGGCCATGCATCCTTGTCCTGGGGAATCTATCACAATAGACAGAGATGCATTTCAGGGGATAAAGAGAAGAATAAAGTAGCTGTCCCAAAATCAAAATCACATAGGATTGTGTGAATGTCACTTGGGGATTATCTGTGTGGGCAGGGAAAAGTTTGTGGAAAGGTTGAGTTGGAATAAAGTAGGGGGAGGATGAGATTATTTTCTTAGCTAAAGAATAGAAAAAGGGTAGAGGTGGAGAAGGATGGGAAGCTGGGTGTACTGTAGTTGTATGGATGCGGTGGAGTTCGATGGCAGATGGTGGCCATGGAGCAAATTGCTCTAGGTGCTGCAGAGTTGGCAGGACTTTTTGTCTCACATCATATCTGTGGGACGTGGGAGATGGACCTGCCATCTCCCACAGCTTAACTCTGTATGATTTGGGTCCTTCTCTCCCAGCCCTTCAACTTCCAGTATTTTCTTGACCCTTCACCTCAGCCTCTTCTTTTTTCTGTCACCTGAAAGAAGGAAAACCTCTATTGCTCCATTCATTATTAAAACCAAAGTTCAGTTGTTATGTCATGTTTGCCCTTAGTTCAACACTAAAAATGTGAAAGAGGCCCGAGCTTTGCTTATAGAGTTTCATCCATCTTTATCAATGTAAACATGCCACTTCTGGTGATAGCTTTTATGAGTCTATTGGTTTTCCCTGCTGATGAAATGTGTCTCCACAACTTAGATGGGGAGGATCAGTGATGCCTTCCCTATAACTTTGTGGTAATATATCAGGCAGCTTTCTAGCTGTGGCTCACTTACTCTCCTCTAGAAGCATGCAGCCAAGCTTTTGGTGTCTAGAATAAAACCTGTTTTCTTTCAGCAGTGTATCTTTCCCATAATGGCTTCAGAATATATTTTAATAGCCATTTTGCAACTTCCTATATCTGTTAGAATGTCTTTACAAAACACTCTGTGAATAAAATGGACTAGATTTGATATATTTTATTCATGTGAGCATTCAAAGCACCTAATGGTGTGAGCAGTGTATATTATATTTGGCACAACATGGAGTTCTTTCTTATTTCTCCTTCAAAAGCTAGTGACTGCATCCTGAGCTGAAAACATTTCTCTTTCTTGGTAGCTCTTTGCAAGCTCTGTTGGTTCTGAGTATCCAAGAAGAAATCTTTTCCTAGATCGGAAGACTAAGTAGTTTATAGTATAATAACTCTGAGTCCAATCTCTAGTTAATTAAAATAGACATAAAAACCTGTTGAGTGCAGAGAAGTATAATTTTCAGCAAAACGTAGATGAGCATTGGTAACTGTAATGTACTGCTTCCCTCTTGCTTATTTATGTCATTTGGTTGCAGCATAATTTGAAATAAAAACACCTGCAAAAAAAAGCAGAATATTTTTAGCTCACTAAAAATACATATTTTATCATAAGAGAAGACTTAGTGCCAGCATTTAATTCTTGGCATAACATTTGTCATCCCCAAATACTGTTTCAATATCAGGATGAAATCTTCTGAATTCATTTCCTTTTAGCACATGTTAGCTTTCAGAAGACTTTATCTTATCAATAAGTCATTGGTAATGTCAGAGTGCTGCAATTCTGATGAGTGAGATGCCAGCAAAACTCATTAAACTGGATTTAAAAGAAGACAGAGTGTAGGCAGAACTGGTTGTGATGAAAGGCTTGTGGGTCAGTGACTCTGAGATTTCGGGCTGGCCATTTTAGATTGTTTTTTTCCCCAGTGATGTGAATGCAATGAATGATTACTTATTTCTGCCCCTGGTCAGCATGCATGGTGAAACAAACAGGGCTTGTTTTAGGAAATCTGCATTATGCAATGCCATATCAACCTGCAGGTTTGCCTTGTGACGCGGGCAGCAGGAGGAATTCTGTCTCACAGCTCCTCCTGCGTCAGTCCAAGGCTGATTTCAGTGCTTTTTTTTTTCATAAATCTCTTTCTGGAGTTAAACATTGCAGACATTTCCATCAGATTTTTGTGAAAGAAACCCCCTTTCCCTTGCAGGGCAGCCATGGGAGCCTGCCCAGCCTCTGGCAAGCATTGGTGTCTCTAGCATCGCTTTTTACACCCTTGGCTCTGAGCTCACCCAGCAAGTCTCTGTATGAAGCAGCACTTACGGATTGCCCTCACAGCTGCAAAAATCCCCCCATGGTTTTCTAGCTCCCTGCAAGCTTGGTTACCTTTTAGACCATTACTTTAAAATCTCAGTTGCGCACACTCTAGTGTGAAGATATTCTCTTCAAAGAAAACATCTCTATCTGAATATTCATGGTCCTAATACATCACTTTCCAGCTGCTGTAACTTCCCTGGGATGGGCAGATCTGTGGTGATTTATGCCAGATGGGGATGAGGCTGATTATATGCATTAGGAACACATACTGCAAAAAAATCATTGTTTATGGTCTTGATGAAATTGTGCCTGTTGAAAAAAAGAAACAAAGCAGCTATTGGTTTAAGCAGAAGTAATGAGTGTGCTGTGTAAAATTTCAAGGACTGTATTACTCAGTTCCCCCTTGTTTTGATGTGAACACACAGACCCTCAAAGTGTGTAGTAACAGCAACTGAAATTTTTCAGCTAAAAGAGAATTTCCCATGACACCTCCTAGCTGTGGAATACAAAATGAGGCATAAATATAAGTGAATTAAGTCTCAAGAGATTGCCTGTTGATTGTCAGTAAAATTATGAAAAACATCTAAGTCACCTAGACTCCTTTAGCCTCTTGATCTTTATGTATCTTTATGTAGAAGGTCTTTATTTGATCTTAATTAAAACCAGTTCTCCATGAAGTCATTACTTCATGGTTGGAATAATACTTGCATGTGATCCCATATCACCTTGTAATCTGTTTTAATATGATCAAATGTTTGTGTGTATGTGTGTATAAGTTTTTGCATAAGAATTTGTGAATCTAGGTCAGTAACGTTAAATTAGATTTGTCATTGTATTGTTCTTTATTTCCCTAGCCTATTATTCTCATGTTTTACAGTGCCTTGCAGGTCAAAGAAAAATGAGATTATATGGAAAAGAGTGGGGGAATAAAAGGCAGCTGTGCTCCATGTAGTCTCAAACATTTAAACGAAACTCATCCTCATGACTGTTTTTGTTACCACAACAGTTAGAAATGCAAAGTCGCTATTTAGTCACAAGCATTTCTTAAACAAAAGGAGAATTTAGGACTCCTGATTGTTATTTTGTGACATTTAGGTCTACCAGAACTACAGTGTAAACATACTTGCTGCCACGGGCTATCATCCATCTTCCCAGCCCATGGTCAATAGTAGCTTCTTGAGTGGCATTGCAGAAATCAGTAGGGTTTAATGAATACAATCCTGATAGAGACGAGCATGTGTGATGGTTTCTAACCTTTAGCCTGTGAGTGCCACTTTCACATTTTTGATCTCCATGTTTGGCTCATTTATTATCATTGCCAAGTGTCTGAAATATACACATGCATGTCCACAATACCACATCAGGCAAGAAATCCTATGTCATCATGCAAGCAGGAGATGAAGGTGCAAGAAGCTGTGACTTCTCTGGAGTCAGAGTGCAACCAGGCGTAGTGCACAGCAAGGACCTCAGCCTCTGCTTCTCCTGTGGCTTCTGAGGGATAGGACCTTCCTGATGTCTCATGTCAGCATCTTGAACCATGGTATGGGGTTGGTAGGTGCTAGTCTCGAGTCCACAAAGCCCATGCAAGAGCAGGCGGGCAGCTAGGTGGAGGTGAGCAGGACCCACTTTCCCTGTATTTGCACACTTGCAGGCAATTTACAGTCCAAAGTGGTCTTTTGTGTTGATGTTGGTCACCCACCTATGTGGAGTCAAGGAAAGGCTTGCAGGGCACTGAGGAGGTCTTTTGAGCTGGGGTGGTTTAAGCCTATGATAGCAGGGCTGAGACTGTAGTGGAAGATGGCATTTATTTTTCTGAATAAATACAGGAGATAGCAATATCTTGTTTGTACTGTTCTTACTTCTTGCCATGCCTTAGAAAATATGCATACTGGGGCTTTATTTTTGCATGCACATTTTGTTTACATAACCAGTACAGTTTTATCGGCAGGAACCGATGTTAACTGACAAAGCAAGAGGGAAATGTTCATTCTGTGCATGGTGATATCACAGAAACAATGTGTTTGAAGCCTTGTACTTCAAAAATATGCCTGAGAGGAATGGAAAAAAGTCAGGCTTATATTGTAAAAACATGAATCACAACAGCTATTATCTCTTAAGAAATGGCATTCCAGCTCTTTGGTTCAGTCATTGATGATTTCCCTTTTCAGGCTGTGGTTCTTTCTTACCCTCTTAAGAAACATCTGGGCTAACCCTGGCTATTTGTAGAAATGTTTGCAATTCATAGATTAAAAGAAACTAGACATAGAAAGGACCCATGAAATCATCTTGCCCATTTCCTGAAAACATATGAAATTGAAGAAGAATTAGGCTAAGTATATATATTAAAATTTGGAACTTGTATGCAATATGAAGACAAAATATGTCAAGATTTTTCAATTGTAAGAATGATGGAAAATGTATTTTTTTAAAGGAACAGTAAATAGAAGGGTAACAAAAGCTCTTACAAAGTTTGTGGAGGATTTTCTACTTGTTCCTAGGCAGTTAGCTATCTTTCAGGAACTTGCAGATGAAATTGAAAAGACTTAGTTTTGACCAGTTTGAAGTTGATTCAATTTTCTAATAAAAGAGAGCTTTAAACAATTCCTTTAAAAATAATTAAAACTTCCAATTTTAGTTAGGTTTTTCTGGCAATTTTATCTCCCTCACCCTCCCCTATATTAAAAAAAAAAATAAAAATTCGACCAGTTCTGTTGCCAGAATAGCTTCTTTAAGGAAGTCTGAGAAGGATGCTGAAGTTTCGTGTCAAGATTCAGCTTTTGCAATGAAGGATGTTTTCTCTGTGGCCCTTAGTAGTGACATTCCACACATTCTCTTGTCATCTCAGTGAAGTACTTGGTGTGCCCTGTGCTACATGGCCAAGCCTCCAGTTCAGCTATGTGGAGAAGGTGATGCAGGGATGGCTACCATCAGTATTCCAGCAAAGGGAATGTCTGTGTAGGTTGGTGGCAGGCAGTTGGTGCGATGTGAATCTCAAGAGATGTTTGGGGGTATTAGCTTTGGGTTTCTGTGTGCTTCTGCAACTGCAGAAGCTCAGGCCAGCCGCAGTCAGAAGGCAGACTGAGCCCTTGCCCAAGGCTTCGTAGGCTGTCTTATGTTGGCATTAGCACTATGTAAGGACAAAAGTATATAAAATGAGATGACAGGTTTCTCCAGACTAGTAGCCTAGGAAGACTGTAAAAATAGGGCAACCATAAGTAGTCTTTCTTGAAGGCACCTGGGTTTTGCAGCTAGGGGATTTTCTCGGTCAGAGACAGCATCTTTGTGTTTAAAACCATTAATCTGTGATTTGATACAAAATTTCTCCATTTTTATATTATGAGGAAAAGTGAACAATCATTCCTCATTCACTGTCTTCACAGTGCTCGTGATTATCTAGACTTCAACTAGCAGCACACAGTGACCTCGTCTCCTGTTTAGAGGCCTAGACTATGTCCTTCCAGAAGTACAGATCAGCCACTGATTTTTGTTATTCCCTTTGGGTCTGAGACAGGTTTCACTGTGAAGAAACAAAAATTGAAATGACAACAAACTCTGAGAATTCTCTGGCCACCTGTACTGATGTCATTTATAGAAAGTAAAATTGTATTTGCTTGCACTGGTGCTGAGTCACCAAGCATTGAGCACAAGAAAACTCAATTTTTGGAAAAGCTTCTAATTTCCTGTTTTTCAGGAGGAAGGGGATAAAACAAATGATGGTGGGGGGAGAGGGTAAAGGAATAAAGAGAAAAAAAATCTAAATAAAGAATAATGTCCGAGTATCCAAACTCCAGGAAGGCTAATTCATTTTAGCCCTGCTGCTTCAAACAAGCAGTAATGCAGAGTATAATATACAAGCTCCACTAAATCATTCCTGTACAATAGGCTGTGATCAATGACAATTTAATGAATTCATTTTAAAACTAAGTCAGAATGGGAAAAACTAGTTATTTGAAAGAGTACTTTACTAAAATAAATTGAGTCAATAAATATGCCATTTGTCATGCAGAGTCCAGTTAAAGTCTTGTTTGCTAACAACAATGCTGTCATCACAGAGCCTAATAGAAGCAAACTATCTGGAACTATACGCTGTAAATAGACAAATACCATCTGAAAACAGAAAACAACAATTGTGGCTTAACAAAGAATTGTATACTGCACACATTGACAAATTCAATAGGGTGGGCCACCTCAAAACCTACTATTTTGTTTGTCTCCAGCTTATATACTGATTCAGTATGAATGGTCTGCTGGTGGTAGAAAAACAAGGGATGTGTTTCTTCTATGAAGTGAATTTTAATTGTTGTGTAGTGAGGGTTTCTCTTGCTGGAAAAAAAACATGCCATGAAATTCAGTATTAAATTGCAAAAGACTGCGTCAGTGAACTTGGATGGGTTTGTAAAGGCTACTAGAACAGGGATAAGCTTCATACCTTTTCAAACAGAATTTTTCATTAATTTTCACAACTATCCATGTTTAGTGAAGATACAAGACTGCTTTTTACTCTGCTGTGTATTTCACACTTTGCTTTATTCATGTAAATTGAAGGGATGTAGCAATTCTCGGTCATTTTAATTCATATGGGAATTGGAAGTGTTAACAGTGAAACACCATCAACCCAAGATGATCAGGCCTCTCAAGTTTGGGTTATTGGGTATTGGATGGATGGAGCCTGGTTTTCAGATATCATGAACTGGTAGCAGTGGATATTCAGCTTGGAGAGCACTAATGACAGTCCTAGGGTTTGGCAAGCACATTCTAGCATCCTTCGGATTGTAGGGTGTGAGGAGAAGAAAATGCTCAAAAGTCTTGTTGGATGTTTTGAAAATGGGATTTGCTAACCCAAAGGAAAATAAAAATAATGTTATAAAACCCTAAAACAGAGATTATGGAGAATTTCTGTGTGATTTAAGAATGTGTATTTGACCTTCACTCTTTAAATTTGGAATACAACAGCTGGGGCATTTTTAGAGTTTGCATCATGTGGCCAGAGATCGGCTGATTTAAATCTGCCCTGCAGTCATCTTAGGCACATTGTTCATCCACTCCCAGAGCTGCATTTTCAAAAATGAGTTAGGAATCCAAATCTGTGTGGCTTTCTATGAAACTTAATCTTGTATGAATCTAAGTTACTCCTTAGTTTGGATTTAGGATCCCAAGTGCCTGAAAACCGTAATACTCCACAGCCTATCTACAAAGTCTTTTTAGCTCTGATTGTGAGTGATTCCTAATTGAAATTACAGTTTCGATCATTTCTATCTTCCTTGATGTTCTACTAACCACACCAAAATAGATGTTTTCCTGATAATACAGAGTCTGCAAGTTGTTTGGGTTATTTTGTGTCATTTTGATGGCTTTGTTCTTCTTGCTTTGCTCTTGTCACTAACCTGTGGTACTTTTCGTTTCAGCTGTTTCCACTACTAGGAGTAAAGACCAGAAAAGACAAAGCAGGATGAAAAGATGGCTGACTTCTTGTTACCACCGGGTACTAACAGCTTCCACCGGTTCACGCCTGAATCCTTGGCTGCTATTGAGAAACGAATTGCGGAGAAGCTCGCAAGGAATGCAAAGCAGGAATACAGAGAGCAGCTGGGTGAAGACGAGAAACCTCAGCCTCAATTTGATTTGCAAGCTTGCAAGAAGCTGCCTGATATCTATGGGACTGTTCCTCCAGAGCTCATTGCAGAGCCTTTGGAGGACCTTGACCCTTTCTACAGTGATCGTAAGGTGAGCACCAGCCAGCCATCATGCTGCTTTGCTTTGCTCTGTTTTGAGCTCTCCGTTTTTTATCTTTCTACAGCCAGTAAAAACGTTTTCTTCCAGACTAAGGATCAGTTTCAGCATGAGCAGGAATCCCACAAAACATCCAAGTGTGAGGGCAAAGAGGGATAAAAAGCATAATTAAAACTTTGGTGTTTTCAGATAACTGTGAGTATGAACATACAGTGTCTGAAAAGAGCAGAGCAGTAGCCGAGTTAAATTAAGCCAGAGGTTTTTATCTACCCTATCTTGTTTTCTGCATGACTCTTGACTCTTCACAGGTCATGTTGTTTATCACTTAAGCCCCTTAATGTTAAGGGCTTCTGGGTGACTTCAGTCTTGTGCTAGCACTCTGCACAAGAGCAGGAGGCACCTCCACAACCATTCCTGGAGAGCACCCGTTTTGTTCCTTCCAAAGGATAGTTCAGCACTGTTTAAGATGACCAAAACAGAGCTGAAGGGAGATGCGAGTAGCATGTGCAGTGTGCTGGCTCTCTGCAGAAGCGTAAGCTTCGTCCCAAAGCAAGCATCACCTGATGAGGAATCACGTGTAGGCTGGAACAAAGCCACAACAGCACACGCAGCTTCTGTCAAAAGGCTGTTGACAGCAAAGCTGAGCTGGTTGCTTACTACAGGTCATTCCCCTTTCTAAACATTTCAAAAAACTGGGGACAAAATAAGGCTTGGAAGTACAGTGTATTTTTAGGTAGCTTCTAGTTCTTTCGGGTACTGATGTTCCTGATTTTGGGCTAGGCTATTTCCCGTAATCAGTGAATTAGTATGACCACAATGCTTTGTCTATTAAAACAGTGTAGAAAAAGGTACAAGAACTACAGAATAAAAGTTAAATTGATAAAGACAAATAGATTACTTACCTGGAAGGTCCAGAATTAATTTACCTTTAATTTGCCTGCTATCCCCAGGCACAAGCAGCAGGATACAGATTTGCAATTTTAGTGTCATGAAGGTCTTAGACTCCAGGTGGGTGAATTGGTTAGAGTTTGTCTATTGGGTGTCTTGATCCTGTCTCTGAGTGCATAGGAGTTACTCAGTGAATGCTGGGGCATTTGCAAAGCTCTGTAAGTTGGACAAGCATCCATTCAGCATTACTTTGGATTTAAGGTAACTCACAGTATTGGTTTCCTCTGCCCATATTAACTTGAGTACAATGACAGTTCCTCAGTGCCAGGGTCAGATCCTGCTGTGGAGCTGTGCCTCATGAAGCTGCTTACTTGGTGAGACAAAAACATCGACTGAGAGCAATAAAGGAATCGAGGTAGAGAAAATGGAGTAACAACGTATTAAGGTCTCTGGCATTTGGGAAGAGCACATCATAAAAGTCCCTCAACCACATTCTAGTCACTGTGCAATTTTTTATTTTTAAAGGGGATTCCACTCTCCTGCCAGCCTTGTGATGGAGGTGATGGCACAGGACCCTGTAAGGACTGAAGGAATGAAAAGTAGTTGGGATATTGCAATAGGACAGGCAATAGGTCTGCTGGGAGGGTCTTGAACAAAACTCTTCACTAAGTGAAAAGGAATTTGGGGGTTTTGAGGGGAGTGGGGAAGAAGTGTGGGATCCTGTCAGGAGCTTCACAACGGGACGTGGGCTGGGAAAAGCTGGGCATGAATGAAAATACTAAACGTTCTCATTTTCTATTTTGTTTTCCAGACATTTATAGTACTGAACAAAGGGAAGACAATCTTTCGATTTAGTGCCACTCCTGCCTTGTATATACTTAGTCCTTTCCATCCAATCAGAAGAGCAGCAATTAAAATTTTGGTACATTCATATCCTTTCTGTTGATTTCCCTCCTCATGTATTTTATAGAGTTTTTAAACACAGATGGATGGAAGTCAGAAACCATTTTATTTCATTAAGCTGTTTTAAATCTTTCTGCTGAATTTGCTTGCAGAAGCAGAAATGCACTTGGATTTTTGGTTTGGTTCATTTTATATTGTTATGTGAACTGTGAAAATGGCTGTATTATACTGCTGGCATCAGATAATGTGAACTGCAGTGGAGAGTCTGCTGCCTTTACTCAGGATTAAAAGGTGTGAAGGGCCTGAACATGTTTTAAAGAGCCAGTGGAAGAAACTGGGTGAAGCACTTTAGGAAGGGAACCAGGAAGTTGGAGCATACCTTGAGAAATCTACACTGATGGAGTGCTTTGCTTCTCAGCATTTGAGCAGCCTCTCCCATGAGACTTTGTGACACCATATGCAGATACAGTTTAATTTTGAACTGCCTCAGAAATTAATTATTTTGATCTCCTGAAACAAAACATTTTTTAAATAGTGTTTTGTTGGGGTTTTCTGTGGGTTTTTTTGTTTGTTTTGTTTTTTTTTTGTTTTTTTTTTTCTTGTTGAAACGTGTTATACAGCTAGGAATGAAAGGACAGGCTTGCCTGATGGACCTTTCAGTGGAAGGTTGATGCCTGATTTCCCTTAGCTCTACTTCTGAAGTCATGCAAGATATGTTGCAGTGGTTGGTTTTCACTTGGGTTTTAACCACTGACACAGAAACATTATATTCTGAACATAGTCACATCTCTCTGGAAGACCAAATGGACCCAAATGTTCAGCTTTGTGTGAGCATTACTAAAACTGCACATTTTTTCATGAGTTGCCTTTTTTCTCTATGGTGCACATGGGAGACCTGGCAGTGATAATTCAGACTTTACATGCAGCTGTGATGATCATGTGATGTTTTAGTGACAAAAATCCCTCATCTGTAATGCTTATGTCTGCCGCAGAGAACTAATAAATACAAAGCAGGTAGTGTCTTAGAATCATTGGTTTGTTATCAAATTTAGGGGGGGGGGGGGGGGAATAAACCAAACAAACACACCCCACCCCCCCCGAAAAAAAAAAAAAATCCAGAAAGAAACCAGATTCCCAGTAGTTTTCCATATAGTGAGGAAAAAAAAAAAAGTGCAAATATAGATAATCTAGCAAGAGGAAAAATAGGCAAAGCTTCTAGTTACAATAAGTCTATGCAAAAATGAGTGTGTGATATCAGCCAGGTTATTATTATGATTACTACGAATACACCATACAATTTTACAGAGAGATTTGCTTATGGATCAGATTATGTATGCAAGCAGTGCAGCACTTGCTGCTGCATACCCAACAGTGTTTATTAGGTACAGTTACATCAGCACAGCCTTGCTGAAGTTAATTGAAGTCAATGGATTGGCACAGGTATGGCTAAGAGAAGAATCTGAAAATTTAACTGAGAAAAACAGCATGTATATTTGAACATTGTCTCCAGCTTTGGAGACCTTTTCTGTCTTCTGCTTACTTCCTTCTATGCTGCCTGGTGTAGCCCAGAGGTCACAAGTATGTGTAATACACAGGAACTGCATGCCCTTCGTAACAGTCAACCCAAAGAAAAATGTGCAATAAATCCTTTTCACATTGCTTCCAGTGATAAAGACCACAGAGGAGTGAATTTGAAAGATATGTCAGGAACAGAAATATTGTAAATTGTGGGAGTGGAAGGTCACAATGTAAATAGCATTTTAGATACAGAAAGATTCAAGTTATCACTTCGTGTTGATAACGTCAGGAAATCCAACAGCTCAATCTTTGGCAAGCACAGGCAGGAGGCAACAGCTGTAGTCCCAGTGAAACAGTGGTGAAGTTCCTGCATTAGGCACTGATTTGTTTTCTGTCGATAAAAACCTTTCACATCAACCTGAAAAACAAAGGCCAATTGGCTGAGCAGGCAGTCAATATCCCAGGCAGAAAGAAACCTGGATCGGCAAGTACTCAAGCAGATAATATCACAGACATGAATCTGGGAACCAGATCTATTGTCTTGTGTGAGTGTAATCAAGCAGTCTTTATTTTCTTCAGGGCAAAAGCCAAAAAAGAGCACTAACAAATGGTGCCCTGTCACGGAAGTGTCTGAATCATCTTCTCTAGTAGATGCAATATTTCCATTTCCAGTCATTAAGTGTACCATGAGGGCTAACAGTAGAACAAAATAGAGAGGATAGAGTAAAACTGTCCTATATAGAAGCTGTGGGTGTCACATTTCTTGGTTAAGTATCTGTATGTGGAGTTCTTCCTCTGAGACTTCAGGCAGGATAGATCCTGTATATTCAACTGCTCATCCAGACAGACTAATTAGTCTAGTCATTCAAAAATGCACTCTTCCAAGGAAAAAACATCCAGAACCTTCTAGTAAGGTGGATTACTTCAATTAACAATGTATCCCTAAACCTTTTCTAGGTATTTCTCCTCTTCTTTGGAATCTAGGAGGCCCCATGAAAGGACCATGGGCCAGAGCAAGACCCCGGTCCATTTCTGTCACAGAGAACATAGGGAGTGTAGGTCTGCATCCCAATGGATGAACGCTTTTTGCCTTCTGCATCATTACTAGCTATTATTAGCATCTTCCTTTACAATCTTCACCGCCTAACATTTCATTGATGTCTTATGCTTAAAAGACTTCTCTTAGTTCTTCTAGCCTGCAAACCGAGCACCATTCTGTGATGTCTTTAGTTTCTCCAAGCAGTTTGCAATCCTATATAAAGTCATAGCAATTGCTATTCCTTGTTTTTCTAGGTAGTATAGATAGCTGCTGTTTGCCACAGATCCAGAATGGGATTTTGACCAAAATTACCTTCCTTGAAGCAAGAATTATGGATTCTGGCCCATTGAAAAAAAAGAACAAAAAAGAAACCCCAAAACTCTTCTTAAAGAATTTTCAGTCTTTCTTCATATTTTCTGCTTGCAGCATTTCTCCCATCTGATTTTACACACTTTCCTCCATAAGGGAAAATGAGACCTTGTCAAGCACCAATTATATGTACTATTGATTGGGACTAACCTTTGCTTGCACATATTATATGTAATTTGGCAATGATCACTTAGAAACCTCTAATATTCAGTCTGCTAATTAACAATTATCCATCATAATGAAGTCTAGAATAGAAGTATGCTGTGTTTGACTCAATAACTTTGTGCTAGGAGATGAAATTTATAAGTTTTAGAACCAGTTTATGCAAAGCTTACTCTATAACTTTGAATTGGAAAGAATAAGGTTAATTTATTGCAGAAAGAATCCTGATGAGTAGCTTACTATATTTGGGTTATGGTCCATAACGGAGTCCAACCCATACTTCTGAATGTGTTAGCCATGTCAAAAATTGGAATTAGTAGCAGTCCTAAGAGAGGTAACAGTCAATGCTGCTAATATATCTCTTACCTTGAGATAAGAATAGCATATCTCAATTTCATCTTTTTACTTTGTCCTTTCTGAGTAGATAATCAACAATGACTTTTTCTAATGCAACCAATTGCATTAGATTTCAGGTAGGAATGCTAATTTTCATTCTGTAGGATATTTTTTTTTTACCTCTTTCTTTTAATACCGATCTCTGACTTTGGTGCATGACCATTTGAAATGTTTCATTCTTTTATGTTCTTTGTAGTTTCCAGCTTGGTCATGAAACTGTTTGAATTCATAGTGTATTTGATGTCCCAAAGCTGACCTCTTACATTTTCAACCTATTTTCTGTGGCGTATTCTCTTTGGTGTTTGAATAAGGTGATGACACCTGCCTGTAAGTTAGCATCTGTTAGACTCATCTTACACCACAAGGAAACAGGGATGTATAAATCACACCAGTGATCTTAAAATAGGTGGTTGTAGAGGAATTGCTTTGCTTGGAACTAAATTGAAGCACAGTAGTTTTTTGGCATGACCTGAAGACACTACTCTGTCTTGCTATTGTTCTTTTCATAGCATTTCACTGTCGATGAAAAAGTAATCCCGAGTTTTCTAGGCTAGCTGCAGCTTAAAGACTAATTGTGTTAACCAGATGGACACAAATTACCAAAACGTATCTCAAGCTGACATGAGAAAAACGTGACTGGCTATCAAATATCCATCCCAGTCCTTCAGTAAGTGTTAGCTGAGAACTGGAAAATGTTTGTGAGAGGAGGAGTCCCTTTGAGTTCAATTACTGCTTTCTGCAACAGCACTGGGGAATATGCAGGTTGGTTACTACAAATTTAACCTTGTAGTTGCTTATGTGGCCCATAGAAAAACATTCCACTCTTTCCAGCATAGATTTTGACTCTGTGAAAGGACAATTTTCACACAAATGATTCAGGATGTACGTTTGAAATTATATTCTTGCATCACTATTCTCAAACAAAATATGACACCTATGGAATCAGTAAAAAGGGGAAAAACTCCAAACAAACAAACACCTTATTTTATTTTATCTTTTTTTCATAATGAAGGCAAAACAAATTAATATTTGGAGTCTACCGATCTCTGCAGAAGCGTCCCAGCCTATTGACTGAGTTTTAGGCTGTTTGCCTTATTTTCTGTCCACTTAAACTCATTAGTTTAACTTTCTGCAGTAGCATGGGACCTATTATCTATACAGGAGAATCCCATCATATTTTGTAATGTTTTTACAGATAGTGACGTGCTTTTAGGAGAGCAGTTCAGTGAACTGTGTTTTCAGTTTGAAGAATTCAATTGAGGGTGCTCCATTTGTATCTGTGGCCACAGCTTAGGAGCTACGAGCATGGACTCTACACTTGGGAGGTTTGTTTTAGCCTCTAATTAGGGAAACTGATGCCTCAGCTGAGGCAGTCAGCTTTGCAGACCAAGACAGGCCAGTTTGCAGACCAAGCTTTAAAATTAGTGCTGTGAAACTTATATTAGCTTTTGGTGAAATTTTATACTGAAAGTGAGAACTCAAGCCCATTAGAGATATTAGAAAGACCAGGTTTATAACTTGCCCTACAGCCTGAGAAATGTTTCAGGATGCAAAATATAATGGGAATTTGCAGACACAGGTTTTCTGTAGATACTTAAATGAGACTAATCCCTCTTTTCATACAAAGTTGTACACCTATGCACATTGTCATCTGACCAACACAGCTGTAAAATTTGGGTATTGTATTTTCAGAAGACTGCAGAGTCAGTAATTTGTTTACTGTATAATGTATAAAAATGTAGGCAAAGGAAAAAAAGGAGGAAAAGTTTCCTTATAATTTTTATGTGTATATAATAATTTGTTTCCTTATGTACTTATAAACAAATGTCTATAGTCCTTTTTAAGCAACTTGCAAATTATGAGTGAGCTGTCACATCCTGTGTGAAATAATTTATAAAGTCTTAACAACATATGTGTTGCTTTCCTTAATTTGCTTATTTACATTGTTCAGTATGTTTATTATGTGCACTATTTTAACTAATTGTGTGTTCATGGCACAGTCAGAGACTCCGTCCTGGAATAAATATGTTGAGTAAGTATCCTTGCTGGTTTACAGCTGCCCTATCCTTATCCCATCCTTCCTCTTCCATTTGTTATATTCTTTTTTTCCTCTTGTTTGCTGTGGCGTAATTTCTTTCTAGTAATACTGATGATAATATCTGTCATGACAAAATGTTTTTCCAGGGGTTTATTGCCTGTGAAAACTCCCTTAGTAAGTAAACTAACAACTTTTTTAGTCTACCAAGCTCACACTTACTGCTAAATGCTCCTGCTATGCTACATCTGAATGAAAACACATATGATGAGACCTCCATTTGAAACTCTCCAGCCTTTCACAGTTCCCATGTAAGAGATTCAATGGTTGGACGCACTAGAATAGGCAGGTGGAGTTTAAGTTGAATTATTTCAGAAAATACTTCCTGGATATACTTAGTTCTGTCCTTAATCTGAAACTTATCGGAAGCAGAAGTTTCTTTTGGACTGAGTTCACCATGAGTAGTGTTCCCCTGTAATCATTGATAAGCATACCTTAGGAGGAAGAATAAAGTTGTCTGGGAATGCTTTTATCTTCCAATCTTTTTAGTTTGTCAAACCTTCAGGAAAAAAAACAACAACCACCAAAGGATCACTTGAAGGGCTTTTTTGTTTTGTTTGTTTGTTTGTTTGTTTCTTTTTTTTAAACTAATTTTAGAAAAGGCCAACTAGCTTCAGAAAGCCCATTTAATTTCTTTAAGTTGCTTTAAAATATTCCTCTTAGAAACAGATACCAGATGCACAAGCTAATCAACCTACAGTGCATTAAACAATTATTTTGGCTCATTGAACCAATCAGAACACACTTTTTATTTTTGACTGACATATGATAAACACAGCCATCTGCTGCTCCATAGCCTGGTGGTTGGTCTACTCAGGGCTGTAAGGAAAGACAGTAAAATGCCCTTATTTTTGGTTTCTCAGAATCATGCAGGGCACATCTTCTAGGCCATAAATTGCTAATTATAGACAGTGCTGAACCAAATATTTCATCTGATCACAATAACATCCTAATCCCAGGATGTTTCATGTATTTCTGTATAGTATGGTACCCTCAAGTATGC
This sequence comes from Pezoporus occidentalis, assembly GCF_034315485.1. Lineage (NCBI taxonomy): Eukaryota > Metazoa > Chordata > Aves > Psittaciformes > Psittacidae > Pezoporus > Pezoporus occidentalis. The sequence continues at coordinate 2,197,778 of NW_026914180.1, forward strand.
CTGTGACTTTTCCCCCAATGTTGTCCTTTTTCCTATTTCAAACCGTCATACAGTACCATAGTCATATGTATTCAGCTGAAGCATGGACATCTCATCAATGTGAGTCAATATTCGGTCAGTGAGTTTACAGCTGGGACATCAAACATTAAATAGCAAATATCAACAAAACAAAAAATATCAAAGTGTGTTCTGTAAGCAGGAAAATGGGGATGATTTTATCAGTGTGTCAAATAAGGCATGGAAGAAACATAGAACAGAAATGCAAATGGGCTTGTGCAGCATGGAGTACGTGCTTCCATATTTCCTCTTCTGTCTCCTCATACCTCATAGTTTTTCCTCCTCAAATGAATAGAATTAAATCAAAGGCTTTTGACTTCTGAGGAGCAAAATAACCCAATGAACTGTAATTCAAATTGATTAATATCGGTTTTGGAAGCAATACATTTAATCCATTTTGTTCTGCTGTTCCAGAGACTTACCAGGGGATGGAAGAGTAACCTTGTGCAAATATTTGGCCTAGATCTTCCTTTAAAACATTTTCCTGACCATTTTGAAAAAAGAAATCAATTCAACTTCCCTCCACTAAAAATTTTTCTGTTGTTAAAGAAGCTGCTCAGTTGCTGGAGGACTTTGCCCGATCCATTTAGAATTAGATGATGATTATACAATCAATTAAACCATCTGACATGCTGAATAAATACAAGTGCTTTATCATTTTAATGAGCTTATGTACCGTTAAGTATTTTTTTTAGTTCTTTGCATGTGTTTTCTGCATGTATTACTGAATACACATGCTTAAAGAGGCGGTCACATGGGTGACCTATATTTGAAATACCAGAGCAAAACTAAATAGGCATCATGAAAAATCAGATACAAGATAATTCTTAGGTGTATAGTCAAAAAGGAGATGTGAGATGTGATAAACATTCAATGTCCACTGTTGCACAAAAACTGTCCTATGAATCTCCATTTTAACATGAAGCATACTGAGGTTTTATAACGTGTAACTAACTCTGCTGTGTGACATGGTGTCTGGAGAGCAAGGGATTTGCCACTATCTTGTATGTGTGCCCTGTTGCAGATCAGCAGAATACAGCTGAGAGAAAATATTTGCATTTTATGCATAATGAAGTTCTTCCTTAGAATACCACCTTTAATTGCTTACACCTTTTTTTTTTTTTTTTTTTACCAAACAGGAATCCCAGCTGCCATATTTTTTTGTGTGTGGTGGCACCATTATATCTGCTATGTTTAGGGACTGAACAGAAAGCTCAAGATAGCATTTCCAGTGAAAGCCCCTAACATCATGACTGCCTTTGTGGTTTATGTGATTTTAGGTGTGTCTTTGTGGTGTTTTTAATAGGCTTTGGTATCATCTACATCTTCATTTGTAGAAAAGGTGTAGGGAATGCCAATGGTGGATCCTAAACATTTATTATTTTTATTGAGGTACGTCCTTGAATACTTAGTCTCATTGGGCTACATGTCTCAAGTAGAAACATTAAAAAAAGAGAGATGTTTTATGCCCTGAAGTACACCTCTGATGGTAGGTAGATCCCCGGGTGAATAGAGATCTGAATGTTGTAAGCCAGATATATTATTGTCCTCCACAGAGAATTTGCTAAATTTCATTACAAGTATCATCTTTATTACAAAAGGTAAGATGTATGTTCTATCCAAGATCATCACAGGCGGCTGTTGTTAATAAACAGCTTGTCTTACTATGGGAAAAAAACACCCCTGTGTCTCTTTTACTGTCAAGCAGGTCAAAATTATTATATATAGTATTCAGGTGGGAGTTATTTTACTCTTTCTCAGTGAGGGAATTCTGTTGTTTAATTCTGAGGGATGGTGTGATTTACCATACATAGCGAACAGGGAAGTTGCAAGAAGAATACCCTTTTTTAGCTAATAAAACTAAGTGGGGACATTTTTTTAACCTGCTGTCCTTCAAAGTGTCCTGTGCAGGAAGAGATGGGAGGTATGAATGGAACAACCAGGCTCCTTCAAATTAGAGAAGCAACAAGCAATGAGGCATAATCCATTCCTCTTTCGCTGGTGATTGCAGAGTTTCAAAAGTCCTGTAGCACAGCTTAACAGAGTAGTTAGTATTCATGCTTGACTTAATGAGAGAGGATTCATCAAGGTACACCATTTGGTGAAAACTGTCTTCATTCTATAGTTGTCAGGAGTGGTTTCCCTTTTCTTACATGTCCCTTGGGCCACACATGAAGCTGCTTGTGTACAGCCTGGTACTGCAGCCATGATTTGCATGAGCAACACCAAGAGGGGAATGTCTCGTGTGAGCAGGATCGAGCTGAGTGTGCCTCTGCTTTTCCTGCCATCTACTGCTTGCTAATGCTCTTGCTTATCTTGGCCACTTTATTTCCCAGGTACACTTTCACTGGTATTTATACTTTTGAGTCACTGATAAAAATATTGGCGAGAGGATTTTGCATGACAGAATTCACCTTCCTTCGAGATCCGTGGAACTGGCTGGATTTCAGTGTTATTGTTATGGCGTAAGTAGCATTCCTTTGTATTTTTCAAGACAGTGATATGCAGTAGGACTTTTAAAGAATTGTCTATTGGTCCTCTTTTTTATCTTTCTCTCAAATTGTACTGACAATGAGAAAATGCTGAAGTGTATTAGGATGGAGAGTTTTTTTCCTGAGTGGTTTCAGAGGAAGAAGTCAGAAGAATTCTCAATTCTGTTCTCTCAATTCACTGAAATGCTTTGGAGAGGTTATATACTCTCTCTGTGCTCCACGGAGAGCTGTTTGTATATCTGTAATAATACTTGCCTATCTAATGCAATTTTGGGAAGCTTTAGACCCCTGAATAGAGAGTATTATAAGTGTGACTGAATACCCATGTATTTAAATCCCCATTTATACTCTATCTATCCAGAACACAACCAAAACTGCTTTTGCTTCCTTCACAAACCCTCCTCACCCTGAAAGTAATTACTATTTTACTGCAATAGAGAATTGATTTAAAAGCCTGTGAAACTTGTATATATCTTGGGAATAGAAATTTGCCCCCCAAACATGATATTCCCCTTCAGATATGTACTTCTACCTAGATTATTAGAGTTCACTGAAAACATGTGAGGTTCCGGTGCTTTGAAAGAGCTGTTGGATTTGTGGCATCTAGACAGCTGAAAATACATGGGGGTAGGGAAGCAGTCAGCCAAAGGTAGCAGCAGACCCAAGGTCAGCCCAAGCTCTGGCCAAAGGCAGATGTCTGATGCTGTTGGTATCTCCAGCTGAAAACCAGAAAGCTGAGCTATAAATGCAGATTTTCTCTATAGCTAAGAGAAAAAAGCATATGAAAAGCATGTGTCATCTTGAAGTAGAATCAAGTTAGATATGCCCTGAAAGCTCCATTTCCTAATCATAGAAGGACTTCATTTAGTCTCCCTGTATTTTCTGCTTAATGATACTTACATTCTATTTTGGTTTTAGTTGAGCTCTTGCTGCCATCTCTAAACCTCGTAATCCACAGTGTTAAGTGAGGTGCAAGCCTGTTAGCACTTCCATTTGAGCTGAACTCGTGGGCCAGTTATATTTGAATGGAACCAAAATAGGGAAAAAATATTCAACCCAGCTTAGTTCAAACACCAGTGACTGCTACTGAAGTTGATAGCGCAACTCAGGTAGGGTGCAGGGATCCAGACCAATATTCAAGGAGTGCCTCGATGATGCTCTTAGCTAAATGGTTTAGCTTTAGGTAGTCCTGTGAGAAGCCAGGAGTTGGACTTGGTGATCCTTATGGGTCCCTTCCAACTTGAAATAGTCTATGACTCTATGAACATTAGCAGCATTTAGCACAACAGCATGAAGATATGTGAAATGTATGTGGACTTTGTTGGGAAGACTCCCATTTATTTCAGTAGGCTTTGGATCATAGCCAGCTCTGGGCCTGATCCTGGTATCTGTTACTGCATTCCTATGGATTTGGCTGAACTGGCATCTGGTCGTTGTGATAAGCTTTCAAAAAATGCAGCGCAGATGGGGAGGAGTTTTTGGAGGTCAGCACACATTTGGTATTTTTCTCAGCTGAAATTTGCCTAAAGTAGCGCTAAGAGCAATTCTCCTGCAGCATTGAGAGGCAGGACAGAACAACGCAAAGCATCACCAGCCTGCTCTGCTGTACATCAGACAGGTGGTAAAAGCAGGGTGTGATAGTTCATCTGTTTGTGAGTTAGGACGTGAGTTTTTTTGCAGTTCTCTGAATGCAGCACAACATGGAGAGTTTCCATGCGTGGGTTCCTCTATCCTACAAGGAAGAATGTTTTAGCAGTTGAGGCAGAAAGCAGGAGGGAAAAGGACAAGGGAGCCACAGTCTGCAACCTTTGCAATGCTTCTGCTCCATCTCGTCTTCTCAGTTGGGGCGGAGACTGGGGCATCACCCCCAGCTCTGCAGAACTCCTCTGGGAGCATCTCTTTTACTGTCACTGAAATTTGAGTCTGAACAGTCAGTGTGATCTTCACGTGTAAAATGAATCCTCTTTCCAAGTATGCAAGCAGCAGATAGGACAGAGCATTGGACAGTGGACTATTCTGATATGATTTATCCTTCATATAAATCAAATTTGCAAGTAATTTAAAGTAATATTGACCACACAGGTAACTCTGGTATTGTTTTTGCTTGTAACTAGTATTTCTGTGTCTGGAAAAATAGATGGCATGAGGGTTCAAAATGGGAGAGCCTGTTAGAGGGGCCATGAGGTTTAGATGGACTGAGGGTTTTGAGCTAATAGAAAATCTGATTCTTTCACTGATGTGTGTTCCAGTGGAAAGACCGCCACTTGCTTTAGAGTTGCTGCCAAATAACTTCTTGGCTCCTCTTTGGGGCAGAAATGGCACAGATTGGGGTACAGACAGTAGTTTTAAATAGCACACTAGATAGTAAGAGGTGCCACAGGTCTTTAGGGCGTTTCTTCCACCCTGTGCTAGCAGACACAGCCATGGCCCTCTGAGGGCCATGGAAGGGTTCAAGGGAAAGTAGGAAATTGTAAAACTGCCCCTGTTTAGATCACTCTTTGCCAGTCAAGTGAGTACTTTCCATTTCAGGCAGCTGTAACTCTGGATTGGGAAGTACCCTGCCAACAGCTTAATGACAATAAGCAATTCCCTGGCTAACAGGAAAATCCAGGATGGGAATTTCAGTTGCTTCTCACTTCCCAATTTGGAGGAACTGGTCTGCTGAAATTTCATCCAAGAAATGGCCAAAATAAATCTTAGAGCTAACTATTGTGAGCAAGCAGCGGTAATATTTGCTTCGTATGCTTGTTCCCATATTAATAATGTGTTTTTACAAATCTCTAGTCAGCAAAATTGTATTCCCATGGTATTGCTTCTGCCCAAATAATTTTTTTCCACCCTTGCATGTTGCATTAGAGTTTGGGAGAGAAACACTTAGTAAACCAGGGGAGGAAACAGGTAAATCTTTGCCCGGACTCTCCTATGAGATTATGAGGAGGAGAAGCAATATTGCTCTTCCAGGCTATAATCCGGATTAGTAGTTATGGAGAGGATGCTTTGTCCTCCCCAGAGGCCTTTGCACAAAACCCACTTAAGCAGCCTTTGTAAAATAACCAGGTGAGTTTTTAATTTAATGTGCAAAAACAAATGCCTCAAAGGTGTAGAATGTATAAATGAAATTTAATGGGAATTTAACAGTGAAATTAAAAAGTCCAAGAGCTGTTTTGTTCAGAGAATACAATGGTGACTGTGCTTTTACTGTATACCAACTCAGAGGAATAAATTCTGTGAAACACTGATAAAACCAAATGCATCCCATAACTGACCCGCCTGGCAGCATTCAACTCAGATGTGTCATGGGTCTTCATGATGACCAAAATAGGCATGGCAGTGAAGAGCTGGGCTTGGTATTTTAATCATAAATAGTTTTTAGTAGGATTGCAATTATATTCATTCAAAATCCATCTTCCTGCAGGCAAAGGGCATGGATTTGATGTACAAAACAAAGTAAATTCTTAAGCATCTCTTGAAACCAACATCTGCTTTAGCACAGAATGCAGCATCTTAGAATAAATAGCCAAGCAGAAACATTTGCACTGATATTTTCAGATGTTGTCCTATATGTAGTTTGCAGAAGATATTATGTGAAAATTACTTGGGTGTTTGAAGATTTTATTTTTTTAGGAGTAGCAAAATAACTCCTAATGTTTCCTATAATGTAAAGAATTTTTTGTTAAGCTACATGATGGTGAAGTTTTTAAAGTATTTATTGCTGAACAGCACAGTAACAAAGTTAACCGAGTAGTTTTAAAGAATTGATGCCTATTAGATAAGTTTAAAAGTTCAAGAAACATTTGAAATAATGTATATTATGAAAAAACTGGGACAAATGGCATCAAATAACAGCCTGAAAAGTGGATGCGTCTCTCATTCAGCTGCATTTGCTCCCACTTTTTATGATTGCATTCTTCATTCAGACAAGTTTCATACTCTATTGTATAATTCCAAATAACTGTGACTTAATTCTACAGGTATGTAGGAGAATTTGTGAAAGTAGGCAGTGTTTCACCTCTTCGGACTTTCAGGGTATTGAGAGCTTTAAAAACTATTTCAGTAATCCCAGGTAAGAAGCCCTGATCCTTACATTTTGGCTCTCAGCTACAAGTGATTCTTTCTCTGTCTCTCTTTGTCCCTTTGACTGTTGTTTTTTTTTTTTTGCTGGTGTTTTGTCATTGTCTGTGTGTGACTTTCCCTTGTTACAGATACATAACTGAATTTGTGGACCTGGGCAATGTCTCAGCCTTACGAACGTTCAGAGTACTGCGGGCGCTGAAAACAATCTCAGTCATTTCAGGTGAAAATCAGGTTAAACACTCTGGCTGCAGTTAAAGCCTACATGCCATTTCCAGTAGTAAACACAGTAATTACAAATAACCGTAGATGCTGATCAGGAAATGGAGGAATGTAGGGAATGTGACCTGTCAATAGAATACATTTTTCATATGTTTTTCTCATACTATTTTTGTGGGCAGAGGGCATTAGAATGCCTCCAAAGTTACAGACCTCACTATGATGAGTGCTGCTGTGGGAACAGTGGTATACGGTGGCTTGTGAATCACACACACAAAGTACTCATTCATGAGCCACATGAAAATTACAATGAAACTCTTCTAAAGTCATCAGGTGCTGATTTTTAAAAATGAAAGTGTAATGACCTTAAAATGCATATTTGTGTTTGAAAGTGCATCAACAGAGGAATCTAAGTCTGTGCTATGAGTTGAGGTTTCAAGACTGCAGGCATAGATAGCCTAATTTGTCATGGTGTTTATCCATTTGCATGTGATAGAAACACTGTTTAAATTTCAGACCCTGAAAAGATCAGAAAATATTTCATCATTGATTTTAGCAGGTTCAGCATTTCATCGACTCCAATATTCTTACATTTGCAAGGATATGGTTACCTCCCATCAGCAAATAAATCAGTATTTTACCACAGATCTGGTAGATTTTTCATAGCTTTTTATCTAATCTATTACTTTTTCTTAAAATATTAAATAATATTTACTATTAAGTAATTAATGCAGAGATGAGTCCTTTGAGGACTAACTATATGACAATAATTTCTTGCCAAGCATTATCTATGGACAGGTCTCATTCAGCCCCAGTGTTTAACATCTCCAACCTGCATGACAAGGTAGAGAAGATAGCAAAAAACCATGCATGGTAGATCCTATCAGTGACTATCCTGAACAGATGTTGGCAATTACATGTCAAAAATATTTAAAACTCCGAGAGACCCGCTCAGATTCTCACACACAGCTCTTTTAAGTTAGGAAGGCTTTTCCAACCCTTATTCACATCTACACTGAAATATAAATCTAAACAAATTTGGTGTTGTAAACTTAGTAAACTTATAAGCACTTGTATTAACACCATCACACACATGGAGTATAAGCTGGAAATGGGAATTCTGGAACTGAGGTGTTCTAGTGCTTACTTCCTCATTCCAACATCAAAGTAACAAAAATCTGTGAAATTATTGAAAGAGCAAGGTACTTTTCATTGAAAGTGTATGTTTAAATACAGCTTTTAAAGAATACTTTTAAGATGTTAATTCATTAGGTCTGGTATTCCTTGAAATCAGTTTCTGTCTTAATTTTTCACTTCAAGTTTACAAAGAATAATTTATTAACAGAGAAGGTTTTTCTCTAATCGGATTTTCATTGTGAAAGGATTTTTTCTTCCCTAGGGAAACAGAAGGTTGAGCACAGTTTTACAGATCATGTGGGATAATAATGGCTAATCAGAACAAAAAACAGGGTTTCCCAGTTACCTTTGCAAGTGATTTGAAGATTAACTTGGAGGGACAGCCATCTCCAGGGGACACCTTTCACTTTCCATCTTGTCTTAAGCTTGAGCTTCTTCAGAGCAGAGCCTGTCAATTTTGCTGAGTTATATATACAGCTATTTATGCTGTCCTATATCAGAGTTGGAGCTGAACCTTGTTTTATATCAAATGATAAATTTCATCTGTTTTTTATTTAAAAACAAAAAGAGAAGTATTGAAATTCAGAAAAACTTCCTTTAAAAATACACCAAAGCCCTTCAGTGATATCAAACACTGAGTTGTTCCATTTGTTGGCTAATAGAAAAAAAGAAAAAAGTGACAGGACAATTATTTATTAAGGCAATACATAATAACTCACATTCTCTTTTTTTTTCTTTCTATTTGATTAGTTTTTTGATAACTGCATTTTTAGGTGCTAGTAACTAAATTATTTGCTGACATAACTGCATGAAGATATGCTAATAGAATATCCGGCCTCAGATTTTATTGTCAAGATTACCTGTGCCCTTAGTGTGTTTAAATTACAGATGTGAAGAGCTACAAATTGGTCCAGAACACCTAGCTGCCTGTAAAACACAACTAAGGCTTGGTTTTAATGCTAACAGATAATTTCAGAGGAGTCAGTTCATTTTTCAGTTAGCCACATATATTCTAAAAGAAACATTGGCCATGATGCTGTGATTTATTTGGAGATCAGTCTCAGTTTTCAGTACTAATGTAGGCTTATTGTGAGATGAAATATTTTTCCACAATAGGCTTAAAAAATTAAAAGATGATGAACACTAATATATTTCATGAGATTTTGGGGAGGTTGTTATTCTCGCTTCCTCTTTTGCATCTTAGGTGAAAAAATGCTGAGACGTATTCTCCTTTTCAAATTTCTAAGCTTTTCCTCAATAAAATTGATCATGCTTTTCATCAGGTAGTTGTATTTGCACAAACATACTTGCCCCCAGCATGCTGAGTGAAATTGCTTACCGAAAGTATCAGGCCAACTCCTCCGTGGTGTAAGGCTTCTGTCCAGGAATGCACTTAGAGGCTGGTTTTCAAAGGCATTCTGCTTCACTGGAAATCAATGAGTTTCTCTATTGACTCCAGAGGGAGTCAGTAAAGCTAACAATTAGTGCTTTTAAAAATTTCACCCTACCTTTAATGCTTGGCTTTAAAGTGCGCAAGCAGACACAGGGATGTTTAGGTGACACAGACGCCCAAGGATTCAAAAAGATCTACTCGCAGAATCCATTCCCCTGGCCAAAGGCTGTGTTTAATATACCTCAGACGTGGCATGATATTTATTGCCTGACTTGTTCTAACAAACCTTCAGAGGTGGATATTTTCAGACTTCCTGAGAAGTCTGTTCCAGCACCTCATTGCTTTTGCCGTTAGGTGATTTGCCCTGGGAGGATGGCTTCAGATGGGGGTTCAGCAACACAAATATCCTTCATGGATCCCCACAATTTTCCCTTTTCTGTACTAAACACACCCATTTCTTTCTGTTTTCCAGTTGCCCGTGTTACCAAGAGAAAGTAAGCTTTGTACAGTAGCTGGATATCTGTTTACCCAGACTCATTAAAAGAAAAAAAGCTTTTCATTTCTTCATATATCACTTATGTTCAGGTGCTTAAAAACAGGTAGCATTTTCTCTATGGGAGCATAAAATCTTGAACTCTCAGTGATTTTATTTATTAATTAGCATCTTGCACATTGCCATAGCAACTGGATTCATTTTTTTTCAATCTAGATGGGAACCATGGTCAGCAACAAAACAACCCACTGAAGTAACTCATTTGTCTCCCATTGCCAGCATATCTGAGTCCCCATGTGCTCAGCAGGATCCCTTCCCATGACAATAGAGGGTCTGAATCATAGTTTATCTGCATGTAAATCACCAGTTTTTGATAACTACTAATTGAGGTAATACAAAGTTCTGAGGCACACACTCTTATGCCTCCCCTTTCAAAAGCCTGTAAAATGCAGGCCATCATCATCACCAGGATTTTGTGATATGCATGCATCCAGAGAAACTCCACTGCTCTTTCTGGAACAGGCATGTACGTCACAGACATCTCACATAAAATGAAAGGTGACCTCATAGAAAACTGGGCCAAGGCACTTTGGGGCCTGATCCAGCTCCCATTTAAGTTAGTGTGAGTCTAAAGGCTATAAATAGTTCTGTGAATGTTATCTGGTACTTTACTGATAGCCAGAACAGGGCTCGGAGCACAAGAATTAAGACTCTGTGGAGGAGATGGACCCTCATTCACTGCTTCAATCTCACTGAAGACCTCCTTCAGAGAGATAAATGTCATACTTCTCGTGGGTAAATCATTTAAGTATCTATCCCAGAGGTGAGAAATTTGTGTTTTCCTTGGAGACTGACATGACAGTCACATTTCCATGAAAGATGGTCTACAGAAACGCTGACAATCATTCAAGTTTGCCAACATGCTAGTAAACCCTTTTCTGCCCCACGTCTCAGTGGCTATTGACAAAATACATTCACCAAAAGTGAACTCTTCTCTCCCTGCATGCACATGAGTCATGCAGGCATTTGTAAGACGTGTATCCTCAGGAGAAGGAGTAGGCTGAGTGAGGACAATCATGGTGCAAGTCACACTCTCTTTTTTTTTTTTTTTTGTCGTTTTTGCTTTTTCTCCCTGCTTGTTTCCAGACTGTGCATGAAAGTGTCTGATGTTCTGTAGGTGATTGCCAACATCTGGTATGGATGTCATACTGAATTATGCTAATACTTTCTCACATCTCGTAGAAGGAATGGATGGTGTTTTGGGATCTTGCCATTTCTCATTGTTTGGTGTTGCTTGCATTTTCTATGGTCTCTGATTTGCATTTGAAAACTGATTATTTGATTAACCTCTGAATGTGGTAATTTCTACATGCATTAACAGGAATGTTTGGGCCAAATCCTTCTTGCTTTCTGCAGATGTCAGGCTGCCTATACAAACCTCATCCTACTGATTTTGGATCTCGCGGTGTTTTTCATGTCATGCAAGCAGGATTTCGCCCAGAGGTGTGGAAAGTGTTCAGTGATTCAGGAAAAGCCTGTATTGATTACTCCACAGGAAGTAATCTATAGACCCATTGTCATTAACGGGTGTAGATGTTGCTCAGCTTTGGATCAGATCCTCATTTTTTTCTGCATGCTGCCTGGTTTGATGTTTGACTTGCAAAAATTAAGTATATACCTTTAATGCCCCATAAATGTTATCTTCTATTAAGCTATATTGCAGTGCTCTCATTGGCACTATTTCAAAGGAGGATTATTTATCTAGAAGATTTAACAGTGCTCTAAATTTGAATACATCTAGCATTGCTTTTACAAAACATGGGATTGATTCAGAGAAATGCAGAGCACCTGCAAGAGGTTCTGGGTGTCCTTATTTCCCCTCAGTCCTTCTGTTTGAGGCACAGAGATTTTAAATGAATGGTGATTTAAACACTTTGCTTAGCAGTGAGTTGTGCCAAGCAACTTGAGAGACACTACATAAATTTTTAGGCAAATTTTGGTTTTAAAGGTTGGGAAAAATCAGTTAGATTGTAAGTATACCACTCACCAGGTTTTCTTGGACAGTTTTAAAAAAAGTCCAGGAGGCAGAGCACAAGGTATTTTTAAATGGTCTTTAATTACAGCAACTGTATTACTGAAGCATTCTCAGAAACCCATAAGCTATTATAAAATAAAATTTAAAAAAATAATTAGAAAGCCCTATCATAAAGAAATTATTTGATACCTGCAAGGAATGAACTTGGAAAACTACTAGTATAGGATTGCTATTCTATTTAAAACCCTAGTAAGTAAGCTGGTGAAAGTATGTTTCATGAAATGACCTTGAAATAACAATACTGGGGCCTGATTTTTGGAGAAAGGTAGACTTTAGTGGTGATTAGGATTTTGTAAGTCGCGTTTCCTAATATTATCCCTGTTCACATTAGGACTTCCATTGTCCTTGCCCATGTGAATAAGATTAATTAGTGTGCTTAGACGATACAAATACAGGTTCCAAGCTTGTGTTTGTATTACAAACAAATAAATGTACAGCAGGGATTTCACAGAGGGTACTGCAGTAAAAGAATTTGTGGTTTGGCTTTTTTCCCTTTCTTAAATCTTGGTTTTCATTTGGGTTTCACAAGTTTCACCAGCTTCAGTGAAGAAACATCTGTCCATTCAAAGGGCAGACAGTGCTAAGAATCATTAAAAACATCTCAAAATATTAGATAAAACAATAATGCATTTACAAATCAGATTTATTTTTCCCTACCTTGCTACTTGTTTAAGACCTAGTTGTCTTAAAGTTCTAGGTAAGGGTAAGACCCCAGGAATTCCTTCAGAATTGGGCTACAAGTAAAACTACTTTCACTTCAAGTATAAATTTCTAAAGGCTAGATTATCAGAAGAGCTATGCTTTTTCTTTAGGCATCAAAAAGGTAGCCTAATCTACAGATGGACTCAAAAGTTCAAAACTGGCCTTTTTCTCAGTACCTGAATAGAACTGACCTCATTTGTAAAACCCCTTTCTGCTAAGAAGTGAAGATCACACAAAAATCCAGCTTTTACCTAGTGTTTGTACTGCAATATTTTTTGCTTCATTTTCAAGTACAGCCAGAAACTCTCTAACCTCCCCCTCTTTGCTATGCCACAGACTAGCTTTAAAGAGGCAAACAAAGGATTTAGTGAAGAAAGGGGACTACCCACACCTGATGGGTCAGTCCCATTTGATTAAATGGCAATTTTTTAGAGGTTAAATCATTCACAGGTTAACCTAAAGGCAATACTCTGTGCAGGTGTGGAATATTTTAGGCTGCTGGATTCAGGGACAGCTGGACCTGTTCAGCAGTTCATCCTCCTTTACGGAACTATTATTTCCCCTTACTTTAACCACAAAATATTAAGCAAGACCAAAAACCCATTTTGCCTTCCTAAGAGTCCTCAAGTACATTTTCATAGTATTTTATATTATACAGCACTAGCTCAGTCTTTGTGGTTGCCAAAATCTTGGGGTAGAATTCCAGGGAACTGAGATTTAATGTGTATGATCTTATTCAGTGAGCAAATCAATGTGCTTTTGAGTATTGCTCAGGAGAATTCCTCCTGTTTCCTTTTTGCATTTTCTTTTTTCCATTTAACTCAATTTCCCTTACTGCTGTCATAGTGGTGACACTGAGTATCAGAAGCACTGATTGCTACTTACTGACAATTAGATAAAAATAGGAAAGAAAAAGCAAAATTGCTACCATTGTGCAACTGATACTAACGTCCAACTACAGCACTCATGTTCAAAAGAAGGGTATTTTTTTGAAAAGAGTGGGGTTTGTCATATTCATGTAATATTCAGTCAGCTCAAACAGTGCTTTTCTCCAGGAACACTTCAAGAGCAAGCAATATCTTTTGACAAAAGAGTATCATTATTTATATCCATATATTTGTAAAATAATAAACTGAAGCTAGTGTTCCAGGTGAAACACAGGAAAAGCTAATTTGTTTGTAATAAGGTGATTTATCTACACTGGCAGCATATTATAAAGAAATTAACTTGGCCCAGGCATTGTTGGAGCCTCAGGTTGTTTTACTCAAATAGTTTACACTATGTTTATTTTATTGCCCATTTTATGTGTCTTCTTTCTATTCCTAAATTATTGTTGTCTTAAGCAAATGAATTGAAGGCAGAGGAATTACTCATATTAGGATAGCAAGCTGGATTTGGCACTAAAATATGTAAAATAATCATGGGCTAAATAACATTTCCATACCTGTTTATGAGGTCTGTTTATATGAGGGATAAAGTTATCAGAATCACCTGAGTGATTTAAAAGTAATTCATGTTCTCAAAATTCAAAGGGATTTAGGCTTTGCAGCCGTTCCTGCAGCTCCATGAAAACATAAAAGACATTCCATATTTTCTCTACCCACGAATATTTTTGTATCTCACTGTTCTTTCATCCAGCTCTTTCCCTCCATTTTTAAATTAGTGTTTGTGTAAGAGTAGTACCAAGATTTTTGTTCAGACAGAACTAGGCCAAACTAAAGCTTCATAGTGATAAGCTGTCTCTTGTTTCTGCCATTCAGTTACAAACGTGGACTAAAAACCTTTCCAACTTTCCCTTCCATGGAGATTTTCATCATGAAAAGTAGCTATCTGCTAACATGTATCAGCCTCTCAGTCTATAAACTCTTGGCTTTTATCTCTCTAGGACTGAAGACCATTGTAGGGGCACTTATCCAGTCTGTTAAGAAACTTGCTGATGTGATGATCCTGACCGTTTTCTGCTTGAGTGTCTTTGCCCTCATAGGCCTTCAGCTCTTCATGGGCAACTTGCGACACAAGTGTGTCAGGGACTACACCAAGTTTAACTCTACCAATGGCACATTGTATTTGGATGGTCGGATGTGGAACACCTCAGAGGAATTTCTTAGTGATCCAGGTAAGCTCTTCTTGACTGCTGTCTGGGTTTTGGTCTTTTAAAAATTATTGTTATTAATTATTTATTATTGTTATTTATTGTTATTATATTGACAAAAATCTACATGTGAATCAGCAAATGCAGCATTGTGTCAGTGAGGGGTTTTCATGATGTTGATGTGGTTTCAAAAGATCTAGGTAGCTTTTTCTGATTTTTGTGGTTCCTTCACAGTTCATGCTAAAAGGATTTGTGGTGCTTTCCTATTATATAGCCTCAGGTCCTCGTTACACCATTGATGATTTTCACAGTTTTAGGGTGTCTCACAAAATTTTTCTTAAAGCTCCCTTTCCTGGAATTACACAATGACATGAACATTTCAACTCTGTATCTGGGTCTGGTTTGCACACTGTTTCTTTAAGACAACTTATAGCTCTTGCATTTTCTAGCAAAACTTCAAAATTTAAAGAGTCTTAAAAAAATAAAAGACTGAAGCAGAGCAATTCAGTATTTATTAAGATGAAAAATCCCAAGAGCATTTTTTTAGGAACTCTTATGCTATTAGGGCTCTAACTTGTTATTTGGGTTGGGCCATCCTGCAGTATCCGGTGATCTGATGTTTATTACCAAAAGGCTTGTTTTCTAGGTCAAAGCAATTTTTAATACTCTGTAGTCTTCTGTACTTTGAATTACAATGAAATAGGTTCACTGAACTAATCCATTAACATTTAAAAAAAATAAGCATTTCATGTAAGTAAACTTCAAAATGTAAACTAGTGTCAGCTATTGCTCCTCCAAAATTCTCCGAGTCACCTGAGGACCCACACACATTGCAATGGATATGGACTCACATCTAAATTCAGTTATGTTCTTGAAGGAAGTAAGCAGCTAGACTGATGTGCATCGGTATGAACTTATGCTCGGTGACCTTTGGTATTTTATTTATTTTGAAGAGAAGAATGAAGCACTTAGCAACACATTAACTGGAAATTTGGTTGGAAGGAAGTGATATAGTGTCTCAGGGTACTTCTGCTCTGGCTCTGTGGACCCTACAGTCTTATAATCTCCAGCCATCTGAGCTACAAAAGCCC
This sequence comes from Pezoporus occidentalis, assembly GCF_034315485.1. Classification (NCBI taxonomy): domain Eukaryota; kingdom Metazoa; phylum Chordata; class Aves; order Psittaciformes; family Psittacidae; genus Pezoporus; species Pezoporus occidentalis. Next base: position 2,213,620 of record NW_026914180.1, read on the forward strand.
TGTGCCTGACTCCTGAAAGTTGCCTGGTTTGACCCAGGGCTCTTTAGTGCCTGGCACAAGTTTGACTCCAACTTCTGCTGGCTTCTCAGCATTGTACGCTTTTTCAGCCAGGCTACATGGTCCACAGATTGTGCCAAAGACAGTCGCACCATTCCACACTGGTGACTTCTGGCCTTTCTGCTCAATTCCTCTCCCTGCAGTCTGAGCAGCTGTGGAAGTAGTGTTAGAAAGGTTTAATTACAGGAATGAAAAGCTCAACACTGGTGTCTTTAACGCATGACGTGGTTGATGCAGCATTAGGGAAGGGCAGCTCACAAAGCTCTGGCTGAATCTGGGTTGTCTCTCAGACTGACCTTGACTATGACATTTCTTTAAACTAAAAGACAGCAGATTTAGAATAGAAGAAATAAGGAAGAAAGTCTTCGCTGAGACACTGCCACAGGTTGCCCATAGAAGTAAGCTGTGGTTTCCCCATTCCTGGCAGTGTTCAAGGCCAGGTTTGACAGGGCTTTGAGCAACCTGGTCTAGTGGAAGGTGTCCCTGCCCGTGGCAGGGTGTTGGAACTGGATGAGCTTCAAGGTCCCTTCCAACCCAAATCGTTTTGGGAATGTGTGAGGTTATGTGTCTTCTCAATGTCCCTGTATCAGAATCTTTTGTCGGCTGAAAGGGGAAAGACCTCTGTGCCAGAGCTAAATAACCACACTGGACCTATGCTGGCTGGTGATGAGCCTGCTGACATGCTTTCCCATGCATACTGAGTGTGCTTCCAGCTTGGAGATGAGTGAGTGCTCATGGAGCAAGTAGATACCTGTGCACCTATGATGAAGTGAGGCACTTCATGGCTCCTCCATCCACAGATAACTGACAGCTGTGTGAGGTGTTGCTCTCCCTCTCTCAGAGGCACTGAGAGCTCAAAAAGGGATGGCTGGAAGTATAAAGCCCAGCAATAAAGGTGAAGAGGTGAAATGGAGCTGTGAAGATAGTCTGGCTCTCTGGAAATGGAAGTAAAGTACTACTGCATAGTCTCTATAAAAATACAGTTAATGTCAGGGCCAACTGCAGCATTTCTTTAAATGTGTGGAATTGTACAGCTGCTCCAGCATACCATGAGCAAGTTTATTTGTGTGGTCCTGATACAAGGAGGAGAGAAGATGTTCCCATAAATCCATTTAGTAAATCCAGCAATGGTGAATATTGTCATGAAAGTACACTTGTTATAACTAAAGAAGATTTACCTACCTCAAAGATGATTAACTTGGTGACATAATGGATTAAAGTGAATTAAAGTTTGACCATGTAGTGCTAATAGTAAGTAATAATACCATCAATGAATGTTTTCATAATATCTGAAAATGAAGACACAGTGGATCATGGCAAACAGCCATCAGTTATTGTGGATGGAAAACAAGGATGGAAATAGTTGAAGTGAGTCAGTGCAGCAGACCCCTGAAGATGCAGAAAAAAAGTAGGTTTATAGGAGAAATGTACTTACCTTTGAACAAGAATAATGAAGTGTTCCTCGAAATTCTGGGGAAGGTGGCATAGCTATTAGGCTAGGATGAACAACATTAAGTAGGATTTTCATTTAATGTTGACTATTGTACTAAAGCAAATAAGAAATGGAAGGACTGGCTCATTTTGTAACTAGATGGAATAGTGCTATATATTTCATTTTGCGTAAGTATTATGGTGAAATGAAGTGACTATTTAACAGAATAGTACTGACCACAATTTAATAAGAGTACAAATTTCAAGTACTGCAGGGAATTAAGCAATACATAGAGTTAGATTAAAGTGTAGGCAGACCAAATTAGATAAAAAGAGGAATATATTAAGAAACAGAGTAGTGTCAGTGTTTATTCTGAAGAACTAGAGAAGAAAATTGGCCAACATGTGAAGTAGAGTTCACTCAAAGGGAGCACAAACAATTACAGAAGCCCTCTGGAGATTTCAAAACCAGTGTGGCTGAGTCACTTAGTTGGAGCAGGGATACTAATCTAAAAAGCAGAAAAAAGAAACTTAAAGAGATTCATAATAATATTGGAAAAAATAAGGAATGTAAAGAAATAAAGGTGTGAAAAACACTCAAAAGCAAAATTGGAAAAATGAACTGCTAGATCTGTCCATTTGGACGCTAAAATAGAGAATCAAAAAAGAGTGATATGCCAGTTCTGCTCTTCTTGAAGAGTAAAAGTTTGCTTTGGATTCCTTGAGAGAATTTTTAATGTTTTAAAGGACAGCAGGAAGCCTCTGAAATGGCATCAGCCTCCTCTTGTGCCTTTGAACCTATTTTTCAGTGAATGGGGAAACAAAAGCAAGTGAAACCCCTTAAAAGGGTAATACAGTGAAGAATTGCCTGGTGCTGCAGAGGAAATAGCTGAGAGGCTTAGTCACAATGTGCAAAGAAAGATAACAACTTGGGTTTCAGTCTTTCTCAGTCCTTTATATTGAGAGATAACTGTCTGACACAGGCACTTGCTACAGGAAACATTCTGGTTTTGTAGAAGGCCTGGGATAGCTTCAGCTATGCTTTTTTATTCAAAACTGACCTGTCATCTGGTCTAAATTGTATCAACTTTCCTTAGCAACTTTTAGCCCCCAGGCAGGATTTTTTTTCACGTCTGTCTAGGGGAAAAATGTCAGTTTATGAATTTTTGTGCATTGTCATCGGCTTAACCACAATTATATGGTAACACTTGATTTTTGGTTGATCTTTGAGGAAATAACCACCATGCTCTCAGGGTTCAGGTGTTGTCATTGAAAGCTTAATTCTATGAAAGAAACTTCCTCTAAGCTACTGCAGGTGCCTTCTCTCAGCAGTTATTGGGCACAGCAGTCATAATAAGGTCAGAGAGTCACCTTAATAAGGTGCTTGGCCTCTCCTCAATTCACAGTGGAGATGCAGGTCTAAAACCTGTCTTTTGGTGGGCATGTCTATGTCATAATCAACAGGAGGATTTTTCTGTTCTTTCCTCCAATTTAAATTACTCTAGTGCTTCACAACTTGCATACCTATCCTAAGAACTAGAATTATCAGGAAAGTTATTCCCATCTGGTTTTGCCTCCAGTGAGCAATGCTTACCACTGCAAACATAGGAATGGGAAAAAGGAATATTAAGGCAGAGGCACCTTATCAGGTCTCCCAGCCTCTTTCACAGGACTGTTCTTTGCCTCTGTGAATGGAGAGTGGAATGGGGGACAGATGGGCATTACATGGAATTGAGCTAAAAGATTCTCAATGTCAAGTGCCGATGGCAAAGTTAAAATGGAGACACAGTTCATTCATCTGGGAAAACAATGACTACTGGTAAGTAACTTTTTTCCTACCTAAGGGGCTACATTCAATATGCTCAAGAAGGATTATTTAATAATTATTAATAATGACAGACCTTTGATTCTGAAGTTGTAGATGCAGCAGTGCTCATATATAAAAATGAAATACAGAGGAAAAAAAATGTAGAAAATAGTGATGCTTATGTCAACAGTATTCTAAAAATTATGTAATCAATATATCAATATCAAAGTTATTGAGCTATCATTTATCTTTAGGAGAGCTAATAGTTTAGAAATACCAGCTGATTGAAAACCTGCAAGCTTAACTCCAATACTTGTAAAGATTTCTAGGAAAGCAGCTTCAAATAGCATGCTTGAAAACCTGTCTTAGGTTGTAGTGTTTAAATTAAAGATGTATTTGATGAAGTGAAGCTTTATGAATGTGTGAGTTACAGTGGGTTGAAAGCTACATGAAGTCACATATGTCACTAGCTTAGAGGGAGAAAAGATGGACTGACTGTATTTGATTCACATGGCTGATGACTGTAGAATCTTTAATGTCATTTATGTATTCCATTACTAAAATGGATTATTGACTAGCCAGTAAGTAGTAAGTAGATTTCTGAGTTTAAATAGTGTGTTCTTTGGTAAAGCAGGGCTCAATGTAAGTACAGAATGCATAAGGAAAAAAACCTGAAAGAATAGTAAAATTATTCTAAAATCACACATGAAATTACAGACTCAAACCCCAGTATTTTCTTTTCCTTTAAACTAGACAACCTACATAAGACACTGTGAAATGGTCTTGTTTTCAAAATGTTCTATATATGTTTCTTCTCAAAATCAGTATCTTGTAAGATAAAATAGAACCCTGTAATTTTCTTTCTATAATCCTGTCCAAACTATTGAAATAAATAAAAAAATGCTTGAGCTTTATTAGCCTTTTACTGGGAGAAATCAGCTGCTATTTTTATAACTTAAACCAAGACTTTTCAGGGTTTGTATTTTTTATTCTAGGCTAGTTTCTGGCATTCATTTCATGGCAGTGTTTTTTCTGTTCTGACGCCGAACTGTGTAGTTAACGAAGGTCTGGAAAACGAAAGAAAAAAACCCACAAACCCTTTAATTAAAATGAAAACATCCAGATAAAGATAAATGTAATACCTGTTTTGTCATCTTCAGTTAGACCTGTTTCAGGTGCTATATTTAGAAAGATGTATAAAAAGATGTAAAAAATACGTTAAGCTTAGGCTCTTATTTTAGGTACCTAGTCTTTCCAGCTTCCAGTTACATACAACAAAGCTACAGGAGTGATTTAGAGACAGAACTTTCTGAGATGGCCTCTGGAGGAGCCTGCTTTGTTTTCTGTCCTTTAATTACACTAGGCAGCTGAGGGAGATGCCTAAGGTTGGGGAACGTGAACGCTCTGCACGGGTTACCTTTGGTTGTGGAGTTATTTACTGACTGACATGATACCCAACCATGGTCTTCTTGGGCACAGGATCACAGACTTGTGAGAAGCAGCTGATCTCAAGCATGGTGTGAATGCTATCAGAGCCAGGCTGACTGCTCCAAGTTGATACATCAGGAGTGGTTCCAGACCAATGAAATAATTCTAAGCCTTTCCATATCCTCCTCATCGATACTGTAGATGTAATGCCCTGTTGAAATAGCAGGCGTGGATGTTGAGATGTATCTGTGGATATATAGAAATATATGTCTGTGTATACATATGTATCTTCTGTAAGCTCTGTGCCTGATTATTAACACTGCACCTGATTATTAGCTCTGCCTGAGGAACTGCTTCATTTTTGCTTTCAGAACCACTGAAATGGAACTGTATGAACAGATATTCTGAAATTGCATGAGAACTGTATAGACAATAATGATGTTCAAGTCAGATAATAAATGCAGCAAGTCTGGGGAGAGCTGAAGTGTTTGAGGTGTTGTCTGAAGTGGTAATAGAAGACAGTGAGTGATGAGTAATTATGGAGGTGGGAGGAAAGAGGGAAGCAATAAATCAGGTTGAGACTGGAATAGGTGTTTTATTATTTATGATTGTATTTGAACCAATGATTAAGACAAAGAATCTCTCTGGGCTTTCAGACTGTGCTTGTCAGTGTGGAATCTATTCACGTTTCTCCACTGTTAATTGTAAATATTGTGGCTTTGTTCGGGTGCAGTGGATCTTACGATAAAAAGCTTCATAAATGCTCAAACCTTAATGCTCTGATGTGTTATTAACATGGGTATTGTACCTGTGCACTTTAATGTTTTAAGCTAAATAGAAGAAGAAAGTCACAGCAGAAGTGCAAGAATCATAAAAACATAAGAAGTGGTACTATTGTGCCCAGCACAGTCTCTTCCCAACCATTCAATAGGCTTTTTTTATTTTGTCTTCTGGTGAAAGAGTGAGTTCTTATCCTGGAATAGTTTGGGAAACAGCAGTATTTTTCCTCCAGTTACATTTGTTTTGCTCTCATCGCTGCATTACTGCTCACAGAGAGATCTACTAGAGAAAAAATCTGATATGGAATGATGAGACTGAACATTTTCAGGTTTTCTGCACCTTCAAATTGTTTGTAAACTACCAAACTAAAATACCACTTGACTTGCACAGTGATGTGCGTTTGAAAGGACCTCATCTGTGCCCTTTGGAGCCTGTCTGTTGACTTCTGCTTGCTCTGGGTTCAGCAATAACATGCCTTGTAAAGGCAAGAGATAGCTTTTTAAATCTGGACACTTAGCCCAGATGCACTGTAAGCCCACCAGCAGAGGATGGCTTGCATTGCTGCTTTCCCTTATTGCACTGGTTTTAAGGAATAAGGAAAGAAATATTTTCTCCTGATATTTTTCATCCACTCTGAATTCACCCAAATGAGGTGAGGATAAAATCTGGGAATTGCCAGGCTCAATCTGGCCTTGGTGTACCTAAGTAGCATCTGTCTTTGACACAGAGCAGCCCCACATGTTCCAGAAGAAATCAGTAGAGCCTGAAGTATAGATATTTTTCTAAATTTTTATTAACTGTTATCTCTACATATTCTTATCTATGTAAGTAACAAATCTCTCTTGAATGTTTTGGCCACAGGGACAGCCTGCAGCAGTAATTTCAGCAGCTGAAATGCAAGTGTCGTAAAAGAGATTTCCTTTACCTTTGAACATTTTTATTTTTTTTTTTTTTAAATATCCCTCCCCTCTACTTCCTTAGGGCAAAAACCATTCTGTGACTGGAAGCACTAAAGGCTCCCTCTTCTCATTTTCTAGAATGCATGCTAATTTTTATTTTGATAGTCACCCGTTTTCTAAGATAAAAGATCTCAATTTTTTCAGTTGCTCCTCTTATTGAACATTTCCCAGTCATTCTCATTATTCGCTTCTCCGTACCCTTCAGTCCAGCAGTTACCCTATTGAAAGCAATGCTGTGATCTGTCTTCTGGATTATAGAATCATATTGCTGTTTAGGTTGGAAAAGACTTTAAGTAAATCTAAGAGCACCAAGGACACCACTAAACCATGTCCTGAAGCACCACATCTACATGTCTTTTAAATACCTCCAGGGATTCGGACTCCACCACAGCCCTGGGCAGCCTGTTCCAGTGTCTGACAATCGTTTACATGAAGAAATATTTCCTGATATCCTCCCTTGGTGCAGCTTGAGGCCATTTCCTCTTGTCCTAGTACTTATTACCTGGGAGAAGAGACCAACAGTCACCTTGTTACAACCTCCTTTCAGGGAGTTGTAGAGAGCAATAAGGTCTCCCGTGAGCCTCCTTTTCTCCAGGCTAAACAACTAGTTCCTTAAGACACTCCTTGTAAGACTTGTGCTCCAGACCATTAATCAGCTTCATTGCTCTTCTCTGGACACACTCCAGCACCTCACTGTCTTTCTTACAGTGAGGGGCGCAGAACTGAAGACAGTATGCAAGGTGCAGCCTCATCAGTGCTGAGTACAGGGCGATGATCACTGCCCTGGCCCTGCTAGCCACACTATTGCTGATACGGGCCAGGATGCTGCTGGCCCTCTTGGCTGCCCGGGCACAAGCTGGCTCATGTTCAGCGGTCATCAGTCAGGACCCCCAGGTTCTTTTCCACTGACCAGCTTTCCAGCCACTCTTCCCTGAGCCTGTAGCATTGCATGGAGTTATTGTGGCCCAGTTGCAGGACCCAGCACTTTGCCTTGTTGAACCGTATACCATTGGCCACAACCCGTTGATCCAGCCTGTCCAGATTCCTCTGTAGAGCCTTCCTCCCTTCAAGCAGATCAACACTCCTTTCCAGCTTGGTGTCATCTGCACTTGATCCCCTTGATCATTGAAAAAGATATTAAACAGAACTGGGTAAGACAAACCACTAGTTTATAGGTTGTTCCCAGTATAATACCCCATCCTGTTCCTCCTGCATCTCAATATTGCACTTTTTATTTTTCTTTTTTACCACAGCCTCATAGTATATGAAAATGTTGGCTAAGGATCCCTAAAATCCTCCATATCTCTTACCTGAGCTGATACAGGGATTTAAAATTTGACAAGGTTATGGATGGTGAAATTTTTCTTCTCTGCTTTACTTCACATTCTGGCAACATAATATTTCCCTTTGCATTTATCCACTTGCTTTTTTTTTTTTTTTTTTTTTTTTAGTGAAATAGTGTTCCTCATTCAGTCCTGGCCTTGGACTTGATTTTCTGGGAAAATACTGTGTATAGTAGATTTTGTCACCTCTCTGCTTACCCTCTCTTTCCCTTGTACTTACAAGTGTAATAAAGTGGTGCACATACAGCCCTGTCAGCCTGCAGAGATACTGTACATTGACTTTTCATCTTAAGATTTGTCTTCTGTCTCTTAGTTTTTGATCCAATTCATTTGTTTTCTATATCACAGTACAAGCAGGAGTATTTTCTTCTATTTTTTGTCATCTGTCTGTGATCACAAATGTATTCAACCCTTGTGGCAGCTTCTGATTTTAATTCTTTTGTGTGAAACATATAAAAACCTCCACAGAACCTCTACAAAACTTCTGGAGAGTGCACTTCAGCATTTTGCTGCCTATTCATGTGAAGTGTACATCTAAACAAGTGGTACCAAATATGCTTTTAGTTACGTGCTATGCAGCCCACAGCCCTAAGAGCATGGGTCTGTGTCGCTGGTCAGACACTGAGACATGGAAGGAGGCTATCTGAAGATGTTTAAAAGCCAGCATGCATGTTTATTGCTAGACATTGTCTCCTGTCTCGTCTTCCTTGGGATACTCATGGACTTGGCATGGTCCCCATGTGAATCTGACAGCATCCAAATTCTCTGCTCCCCTCTAGTCCACAGCTCCAAGTGCTCCTGATGTGTTTTTCCTTCCCTATACATGCAGCACAAGGCAGGTACTGTGGATCTTTGAGGCTTTCAGATCCTCTTCCTAGCAAAGGAGCCACCTAGCAGAGGGCTTGATTGATTATTTTTTTTTTTTTTTAGTGGCTTTTTTCTCAAAGAGAGAAAAAGCTGTACTATCAAAACTGGACACATTTTCTGTGCTGTGGTGACTGCTGAGTCCTGACTGAGAGATTTCTCCTTTGACTTGTCTTGAGCATGGGGAAAAGCACTGATAGGAGCCTACCAGAGATACTTAAGTTTATGGAGACTACTTCCTTCCTAGCACCTTCTTGTATGGTTTCCTATGACCTCTTCCCATCCCCTCTGTACCTCCTGCAAGATAGCTCATGCCTAGAGTTCAGGGCTGTGTTTCACAGTATCACAATATAACAGTATGCTAGAGATTGGAAGGGACCTCAAAAGATCATCTAGTCCAATCCCCCTGCCGGAGCAGGAACACCTAGATAAGGTTACACAGGAATGTGTCCAGGTGGGTTTTCAATGTCTCCAGGGAAGGAGACTCCACAACCTCCCTGGGCAGCCTGTTCCAGTGTTCCGTCACCCTCACTGAGAAGAAGTTTCTTCTCAAGTTTAAGTGGAACCTCTTGTGTTCCAGTTTGTACCCATTACCCCTTGTCCTATCATTGTTTGCCACTGAGTAGAGCCTGGCTCCATCCTCGTGACACTCCCCCTTTATATATTTATATACACTAATAAGGTCACCCCTCAGTCTCCTCTTCTCTAAACTATAGAGACCCAGCTCCCTCAGTCTTTCCTCATAAGGGAGATGCTCCACTCCCTTAATCATCTTCGTTGCCCTGCGCTGGACTCTCTCCAGCACCTCCCTGTCCTTCTTGAACTGAGGGGCCCAGAACTGGACACAATATTCCAGATGGGGTCTCACCAGGGCAGAGTAGAGGGGAAGGAGGACCTCTCTCGACCTACTAACCCCCCCCCTTCTAATACCCCCCAGGATGCCATTGGCCTTCTTGGCCACAAGGGCACAGTGTTGGCTGTTTACCCTAATGTCATGGATCAGCCAATAAAAAAGTTGGCCTCTTGCTCTCTGCCCCCTCTACCCACCAGCCATCCACACAATTAACTCATCCTGATCTGGTTTTAATCAAAGTTTTGCAAATGTCCTTCCAGATGGTTATGAGTGAGGTGGCAGGAGAAAGCTGGGCTAGAAGCAAGCGCCCGGTGGAAAAGGGAGGGAAGGATGGGGAGCAAGGAGAAGGGAATACCCAAGAGCCTGTGAAACCCAGCAGAAGGGCCAGCAGCAGCAAATGCCAGGGGACAGCAGAGGACAGCCAGATCCTCTGTCATGGGGTGAGCAACAGGAGAGTAACTGATTATTATAATTATTCGCAACCCCTTTTAGCAGGGAAGAACTAACTGGCAGTGCCAAATATTCCCAAGCGTTCTTCCCTAATAATACCTTTAATTCAACCTGTTCCATTCCTTTTTTGAGGCATGTTTTTCATCTTCAAACTCAATTTCATTTATTAGAGACTTCACTGTGTGTGACACAGTGTGCACACATCAAGTGCAGCAAGGATTTGTTTTAATTATTATGTATTACCAAGAGGTACAGTGTGTTTGTGCTGGTGGGTGAAAGGGTGACGAGGGGGTGTTATTTATTTTGTTTCTGTGTCATGTATCACAACTGTAAGGTGATGGGGCTTTCTGAATGGCATTTTAGATTTGGAATCGGGAGGTTTGATAGCTGTCAGTGCTTTGTGTCAGCCATAGCATAGGGAGAAAGTCTCCAACCAGCAAGTGTTCGTGTGGCTGCAATAAATAGTCTGAGATAACAGACACCTCTCTGGAGTTTTTGTTAGAAAGTCAGCCAGAGGACTCTTCTCTGTGTAGTGACTAATGATATTTGAATGCTGCTTTTCATGCAAGTGTGATATAGGGCTTTTTTCAAATTGGAAAGAATTTGTTGTGAGTCAAAATATCATTTCACTTTGGTATTCGAAGGACAAACAGAAGCTAGATTCAGCAACTGGTTTTGAAGCTGACTCTAACCTTTTTTATTTTTCAGAATGAGAAAGTTTTCCTCTCCTTTGCACACAAATGAAGAGGCCTTCTACCCTGCAGCTCTATACACTGGCTTTTTTTGTCAGTGGTGTGATGTAGGTGTGAAAAGTATAAGCTGGAGCATAATTTTAATGTTTTAATTAGAATTTTATTTTATTTTTTTTTAGGATGCTCCACCTGTCAAGTTTTTTAACTTGACAGGTGGAGCCATTGTGAATGTTTCCTCTGTTAGAATTACCTGGAATGGGAGGGACCAATGCAGAAACCTGAAAGATATTGATAAATCAGAAAAAGTGTAGAATGAAACAGCAGGAATTATGAGAAGCTTGAGGAATTGACCGGAAAGAACACACTGCAATAATATTCTAGAGGAATTTGTATATTTCCTCACTACTTGCATACAGCAACCTTAAAACTAAGGTCAATGCTGTGTGCTTTGAACCGTGTAGGAGACAGGGTATGGTCTTGTAAGAGACACAGCAACTCATGGTGTTAAATGAGGAAAGAATGGGGTGATAGATTTTCATCTTCAGAATGCTGTTACAAATTTAATCGTTAAATGGCACTGGCAGTTAGGGCTGCTACCAAGCTTCTTGGTGTCCCTGGAAAGCCAGGAGCTGTAAAGCTGTTGGAGAGATTGAGTTACTCTGGGTTAATGTAAACATAACTGAAATGGATTAGTGAACATTATTTCCTGGGCTGTGTTTTAGTATAAGGTCCTTTCACTGGTGATGGGGAAAAGCAGACATTACTCCGCTATATAGTCATGGACTTTTGCTGCCTGGGCTTTGTGTCACATCTAAAGACTACCATCAGAAGTGTCCCTACTAATTAATAATGTAAAGTATAACAACTGTGCTGAGTAATATTTGCTATTAACTCCTTCCTGAAACCAATTAAGGGAATTCATTAGAGGAGTGCTTATTTTTTGATGTTATAGGTGTGTTAATACAAAGGAAGATGTGATAAACAGTAGATGGAGGTAAACCTCTACTATTTTCCATCAGACTGGTACAAGTGCTGTTTACAATGATGTTATGGTAGTGTAAGCTTTGTCATACCCTCTGCACAGCAAGGGGTGTGGGTTTGGACCATATCTTTCTGTCATTGGTGCTTGAGCCACTTTGGCTGAAGCAGTTCCCACTATCTCACTGTCCTTTGCAGGCAGACAAAACTCTGTAAGAAAGTAATAAGCTGCTTGTGAGAACTTACTTTACAGGATTATTTTACTGAACTTCTAAAACACCTCTAAAACATAACCCTTGGGAAAACAACACCCGCATATGGATTCATCATACACCTTTTTAATGGCAAGAGAATCAACCTAATACAAGTAATACTACATCAGGAGCATTGGAGATACAGGGTCTTGGTGTATATTTATAAGGCTCAGGCACAAATGTGTGTATGTTTTGGAGAAGATAGCATCTGGTTATTAGAAAACATATTTCTATTGACTTTTTGACTTCTGAGAACTGACAAGAAATGTTCTGCATTATTGAAAAATAGATGAGTTTATTGGGCAGCAGTGGAGTAAATAATGTGACTGATAAGAAACTGATATGAAGTTGCAGTTATTCTGACCATTTCTTTTTATTTTTTTTAGTATGATCAAGTAGTTTTCTTAATCTGGAAATCCCAGTAGAAAATTTCCTAAAAGGCATTGTATACACTATAACTGTGTTGTGACATCAACATTTCAGTAAAGCTGGTAAATTAAAAAGAAATTTTATGGCCATGTCAGAGTTAACTGATGGAAAGCTGAGGGCATGGGGTAATATGACACTAAGGCGGTTTGCTCTTAAAAGCAAGAGTAATGACTGTTTGCTTCTTAAAGACTTCTGATTGCCTGGCATGCTTGATTGAAATCCAGACCAACTTTCTTTGAACGACAAATTGATTGTTGTGTGCATTTTTGATACTGCAATGATTTGTCTCTGGGTACAATACTGTAATCTGTCTTTCATTTATCAGTAGGGAATCACCAGACTGTCTTTTCCTTGGCCTGAGGTTTGGCACCGTAGCTGTGATGCTCTGTTGTGCAGCTGCAGCCTCTGGTTGAGATACCCCCTCCCAGCAGCATCTAAGCACCAGTTCCTCAGCATGCACTTCATTGCATTCTGGCACCTACCATATCACTTGTCTTAGATACAAAAAGGTTTCAGACCACAGCAGACCACAGAATGTCATCTGTCCTTGTTATTTTAAATTTCTTTGTACACAGAATCTACTTTTCCTGCTTATTTCTGTGCATTGACTCTCTTCTTGTCTTCTGATTTGACTATGCAGGAGGTGTTAGTTCGGTCTTAAACCATCACTGTGCTCCAGAGCTTCAGTCAACCCTTAAACAAAGTGGTCTGATGGGTTTGTGTCACTAACACTGTGTATCACAAATATGATATTATCTGTCTTGGGAAAAGCAGAAGTCTTTCACCAGCAGAAGTGGAGGGTGAAGGGAAATTGAAGACATGGCATCCTTCCTCCTTCTTTGGTCATTAATCACAGATATTTAACCATATTGAACACCTGGGTGTTGCCATCAGTCAAGATGTTTCCATAGAAAGCACACATGTAAGACAAAGTGGAAAAGCATACAGTCTGAGCAGGATATATGCTCTGGTAACTTGTGAACACCATCACGTGCCGTCATAACCACAAGCTCATGGACAGTAATTCCCTTTTGGCATGCAGCAGGGTAGGGCTTTTCCACTGCTTGCAGCTTATTGAGAAAGCCACAGCACATCTGTTCGGTGGCTTGAGCCATTGAGCATTCTTTGCATAGCCTGCCTGGATAAGCTGTCACTCTTGATTTTTTTTTAAAACATTTCACAGCGGAGGGTTAGCCTAGAATGGAGAACCTCTTCTGATCATCATCTGCAGAGGTCCCTCTGCTCACAAACACATGCTGCATAGTGCTGCCACCGTCATGTCTTATGTCAACAGGGGGTCATGTCCTCTCTGCTGCAGCAATTCACACCTGATTATCTACCTGCCATCAGTCAGCAGCTGGTCTCTGTTTTTCATGTATTAGGTTTCTAGATCAATGCTTTTACCCATTCTCCCATGCTGCCATGCAGGTTTTAGAGGTGCTCCTTAGAGCATCTCCTTCTCTTCAGACTCTCTCTGGAAAACTGATTTTACTTTTCCCATTTGAGAAGTTGGCCTCCTGTTTCTCTGAATGTTAGGCATTGTTAACTGGGGAGGGAAGAGAGTTTGTACACGAAGGCTCTCATTAGACTTAAGTGATGTTAATTTCCTTCAGCCTCATTGATAGTCAACCAGGGAATGATCCAGAGCACTTAAATTTAGCTTACTCTTCTGAGGTTCCCTGGAGAAGTGTCTGTCTCTCTCTCCCTCCATTGCCATTATAGATGACTATGTTGGTAAATATTTGTCTTTATGAATACTTCCTAGTTTGTCTGATATTTAACAGGGTGCTTTTTTTCGGTTTCTTTTGCTTTATACTGTGCATTTTCTATGCTGAGGAGAATCCACCAGACTGGGGGAGTGGGCTGCTTCGTTAGCATTATTGCATTTTGACCTATAGCTGGTAACAATTTAAGCTATGAGTCAGGAATTTTTACCACAAATTTCAATTCATACATGTCTTAACAGTACAGAGTCTGAAACTCACAGGCAAGCTTATGGTTTGCTTTCAGTACATAGCGCTGTACTGAATTCAGTAACGATGTTCTCGAACAGCCAGGGACATGGACCATGTATCTTACAAGCATTGCCCACAGCCCTGATGCCACTTTAGTAAACCTGTCAGATTTGGAATAGAAACAGCAAGTATTTAAAGAGAGTTGAAAAAATATATTTGTTTTTACAAACTGTAGAAATTAAAATCAGCAAAACAAAGCAAAAGCATGCCATTCATCTCTCCGTTACTGTTCCAATTGAATATGCTGGTTGATGTATGATATTTTTAAATGTGTTCATTCCCAGAATGTACTTATTAAAAGCTATTTCTCTATCTCTGTTGCAGTGAACTATTTCATAAAAAATGGTACAGAAGATGTGTTACTGTGCGGCAATAGCACTGATGCTGGGTAAGTACTTTAAAAATATCTTTATTTCTGGTTTATTTTTGTTGCATTGTTCTGTTGTTAGTTTGTTGGGGGAGTTTTTTCCTACATTTTCTTTCAGTTCTGTCCACTTTCACTAGCATGAATTAGATATTTCCACTTCCTTGTGTCAATCATAATAGGAGAGAAGATAATTACAATATTGTGCATGGTGATACAATTTTCTAAACTGCAGGGAATAGAAATTTGTGTGTCACTTATTCATGTCTAAAATTTTTGGGGGCTTTATTACACTTCTTTTTCAGTATGTTTAAATTTCTCAGTATAAAAAAGAAATAGTAAGAACGAAGTAACACTTAGGCTGAGTGAAGAGTATTTTAAAGGAAATGAAACGGGGGTGGAAACAGAACAGCTGGAGGGATTTAGACTGACAATGAATTCTGGGCTTTTGGCAAAGGAAGATAAACAAATCAACAACTCTGAGTCCCCAGAATAGCATGCTTTGGAGGTGGGAAGGTACTCAGTTTTGAGTTGTGATCTGCATTTGTACATGGTATTTTTATAGGCTATGTGTATTTCATTTTCTCATAGAATAGACAGTGAAGGGAACCAGAATAGTTCCTGTGGTATACTAACTCCTTCTGCATGAAGGACTTTATTGATATCCCTACTATTTGTAGATGCTAATATTTCCTCCTACATCCAGTCCTCAGGGTCTAAGCACATTGTCCAAGAGTGAGGTTTTATTTGACAGGTTCTCATGATCTTGATGAAAATGGAAGAGTTCAGATGGGATGGATAGAGGTGGGCTCATAAGCTGTGCAAGGACTGTAGGCTGACAGGAGTTGTAGAAAAGGGAAGAAAAGACCTTAGAGTGATGGGATAGATGAGCTTTTGATCTAAATATATGAGAGTATGTGAACCAAGGAGGTGAATGACCTAGGTCAAGTGAGGGGAGCAGGTGAGATGATCTGCTTCTGGAGGGAGAGGTTCTCTGTTGGTAGAACTAAATGTGGAAGACTGAAAAAAATAGAGTTTAAATTAGGAATAACTTCATGTGAAAAGAGGCATGTGTGCGCCAGGAGACAACAGGAAGGTGAAAGGAAGACAAAAACAAATTTTCTTTTGGACAGGAGGGTGAGAAAAGCTATGGGGTCCTGGAGACAGACACTTTACTTTCTGCCGCCACTGTCTAGATCTGTATTTACATAAGACAAAGGGAAAGCTGAAGTGTCAGCCTTCCCTCTGCATATTTTGTGTATCTGATTTGTATTGCCAGTCTAATTGAGACTGTAAACTCCTTGGGCAAAGGGCCATGTTTTCCTCTTTCTTTGTTCCACGGAAGGTACAATGTCAGCATTCATTAATTAAGTGCTTTGTTGATTGTAATAATAGCATTTATCTAGACTCAGGCTGGACTCCAAGACTATTGGGATGTTTCCCAGGGATCCCAGGGTTTGGCAATCTACCTATGCTGGTGGACTTTCAACCTTTACTAGCCAATAAGCAGTAATACTGAGGAAAAAAAATGTTCTACACAGCAAATGTATTTTGCAAATCATAAAATATTATTCATTGTTCTCTGTGACCTAACTGTGGTGGGGACAGGCTGCTAAAATCATAAGCAATGTTGAAAAGGTTGATTAGATTATGGATAGTTTGTGAGGCATAGTTTAGGGACTACTGTTTTGGAATTGACCAAGTGATGGGAAGTTACATACCAATCTGATATCGATTGATTATCTATATATTGGTAGCCTGTATGTATTTAGGGATTGTGTTCCAGCAAGGCATTTAGCAAAAGCACCCTTATTTCCTTCCCTAAAAAGTCAATAAATTGAAATATGTCAACAAAAATCCATGACTGGATAAAACCTCCAATGGAGTCACTATGCCCATGAGAGAGTCACGGCCTGAAGCAGCCAGGGGAGAACTTACAGCTTTCATGTATAAGAAGAGGAAAATGTCACACCCACACCTAGAGCCCTCATGCTTGTTTTGATAAATACATCAAAACTATCAGTGTTTGTGCCATTAAAGGAAACCCACTTTCCCCTCTATACATCAGTTTTCTTATTCAGCCTCTTGCTGTTTTAGTTAAATCTTTAATACCACCGGGTGAGGTTGGGTTTTAAATGCCTAAAAATAGAGACTAAATATTCCAACTTGTGCTGTTTTTTAGCTCTGGACTAGCAATTGTTTTCTTATCTGTTAAACATTGCACCGAGTTCCTGCTAGTCTTCCTTTCCTGTTGTTTAAAAGCATGAAGATACTTAAGAAGATGATCCTAAGGCTTCAGGGGATTTGCAAAGTCATGTATTCCCACCTGTTAGAATAGGGAGGCCATTATTTACAGGCTGATGTATCTGACAGAATGGAATTGTTTTCTCTTATCCTTTAATGGTCAAAGTCAAGAGCAAGTGCATTCAATAGCAAAGCACAAAATCTGAACGTGTGGGATCTTTTGGGACAGGTTGCACCACGGGATCCAGGGAAGTGAGTGAAGAGTGAATGGATGCATCAGATTGCGGTTCCCCTGTCTATTAGTAATGAAATTAGTGACAAGTGAGGATGCTTAAATTGGTATCTCACCAAGGCATCAGTCAGGTGAGGCAGGGAAAAACAGCTGGCAAGGCTATGTCTGAGTGCTCACAGCATTTGTGGAACTCACCTCTGCTCCCAGTTTGGAGCTTGAATTTTTTAGCCTCTGGGGTCCATTGAGGACCTAAAGGAAATGCTGGGAAGGGCAGTGTCATCTCATCCCTCCCTCAGTGGAGGGACTCCTTGTTAGAGTGAGTGATATCTGTGTTGTGGACAGGATATTAAATCTCAAGGTAATTGAAAAACCCATTTTAGTGCATTTTTAAAAGCGTGTTGATGATGCACTGAGGTTTAGCTGGTTACTGTTATTGTAGAAGAGTAAAAATTATTAAAATAAAATCTAAAGAAATCTACTATGGCAATTATTAGGTGACGAGACTCAAATGGTCTAATATAAGAGTGTGTAGTAATGGAGACTGCAACCTGAGCTGGAGTAGCAAGCCAAAATCAGCAGGGAAATGACCACCAGTGGGTACTATATCACAGACAACCTAATTATCTCCAAGGTGGGGGCTTTATTGCATTACTAGGAGGGACTGGTTTTTGAGCAAGCACCCAAACTGCCAATAAAGCAGGAGGTAATGGATCTAGCTAATATTGATTCTAGTTCAGAAGGGATCTGACCAGATGCATGTCACTCAACAGCAGCAAATCTGTCTCTAGTACTTTACCTGGCAGTTGGAAAAAAATCCATTTATCTATGTTTTTAGGTATTCTCCAGGAACCTCAAGAAGCTACTATAAAAATCATGCTGCAGAGACATGTTAGAAATGTCAGGAGATGGCATATTAGTTGCACAAGGACTAACCTGTCTGTTGGATTTCCTGTGTGATGCCTTAGAAACTTCAAGATATCTGGAATTTGATTTTTCCTCATTTAATCAAATAGAACTTTTGCTGTTTTCCGTGTTAGTTATCCAACTGCTTTTTCCCCCTTGATGTACTGCAAGAATTTGCTTTGCATTTACAAGGAACAAAGAGTCCAATAGAAATAAGACGTAATGTTTGGAGAAGATAGAAAATCAAATGATTGTGATCAAAGATGTTCTTTGGCTTAAAGTGAACACTAGTGACGTATGCTCGGTGTTTCTCAACAAGCACATTCTGAGCACTACATTAATGGAAAAATCCTCTGCTCTGTGTATCACAGATTGGTCAGACACTGGAAGCAGCGCTAACAGCAAGGCTCTTTTAACAACAACAACAAAAAAGTGTATTTGGGGAATTACTTATGTTTCTAGATGTATGTCAGGGTTAGATTTTGTTGTTCTTTTGAATGTGGCTGCACTGGGATTTATCCAGATTGGTTCTCTTTGCAATTTCATCTTATTTGA
The DNA here is from genome assembly GCF_034315485.1 of Pezoporus occidentalis. NCBI lineage: Eukaryota > Metazoa > Chordata > Aves > Psittaciformes > Psittacidae > Pezoporus > Pezoporus occidentalis. The sequence continues at coordinate 2,232,258 of NW_026914180.1, forward strand.
TTTGATTAAAATAAATGGAGAAAGCTCAGGTAGTCTAATTTTCAAAGGGTTTACAAATTCTACAAATTTGCTTTTCAGTTTAATTCCCAGTGTACAGCTTATCCAATTTTGAACACCTTGTTTTAGCCCTGAGAAAGGTCCGGTAAAGATCTCGTACACTCATCAGATATTTGGAAGATCTTAGTTTAGAGCAGAAGCTCAATGCTTTTTCAGTCTTTGTGAAATCCAGTCTTAGCATCAAGTGGACCATGCTTTGCAAGGGCTGTGGAACAGCAGGTGGCAACAAGCAGCACCATACACCACCCATAACTGATCATCATGGACCTTGTGAAGGCATTTATCCTACTATGTGAAAGTGGCCCTTAGGAGCAAAATTAACATGTCTCCATAGATGAGTATTCATGGTGACAGTGCCAAAGGGAAGGCATTGGATGCAATGCTTCAGGGTGTGCTGGGCAATGGTACATGGTCAACACCAGGCAAGAAGCAAGGGAACCTCCAAAGGCACTGCTCTCAGGAGGAGATGCGGTCCCATCCCATCTGCAGATCCAATGAGGCATCCTGCTAGAGCACATCAGCAGTGCCTCTCCCAGTCATCACCCAGCTCTTGTTGTCAGAGCCTGTCTCTCAGTGTGTGGGCTGAGGGAGCCATTTCATGTCAGGCTGCACCAACCTGCTTCATGCCGCCCATGCAATTACAGCTTGCTCCTTCTCTATGATTATTAACCATTGATTTTCATGAGATGACCAGTACTTACTGGAGAGTCCTGTGCTTCCCCATGGGATAAAGACTTACAGGGGCTGCAGCAGCTTGGAATTATCTGTCCATGGGAAAGGAAGATACATTTCAGCTATAAAGCATTTTCACTTTTATCCTGTTGTAATTTCTCGGGGACATTTTTCTGCTGTGCTTAGACTGCCATTTTTTTCTTCCTCTTCTGCCTGAAGGTTTGGAAGAGCAATAGAAACAGCAAGGAAATTTGTCCATTAGGAGAAAGAGAAACAGACAAGATGCTATCAATGTACAGAGTAAACAAGCAGACAAAAAAAAAGAGAAACTTATCTTTGTTCTTTTCACTGTTTTGCTTGCAACTACAAGGAGCTGGCTTTTCAGAAAACTGTGTGTGTTTTAAGTCAATCGTGTCTCCTTTGGATCTCAAGGTCGCACTGCTTAATTTTTTTTTCCCCCCTTTCACATGATATGTGCTGAATATTCAGCTCATGGGCAGGAATAGTCTACGAGATCATACTGACAATGAAAGCACATTTGCATCATGTCTGTACTGATATTACCAAAAAGACTAGTGAACAGGAAGGAAAAGCAGCCAGTAAAGCTACTTCAGGATGCAACAAGAAAGCACCTTTAGCAACTGCATCCTAGTAACTGTTGCTATAGAAACTTTAGCTACCTTTATCCTCACTATGACCTTGATTTTTCTTAGCAGGGTACATTAAAATAATATACATTGTAGGGCAATATTCTATATGGTCTGGTAAATTCTGCTGTCACTTACCTTACTGCATATAAGAGGTGAAGGAATGACCACGTGGTGTAGTGCTCTTCAAAGTGTTTGAGTAATAACTTTTTCTAAAGTATCATCAGGATAAAACTTTGTTTCTGGTTGTGTTGTGGCATTTTACTAAGGCGGTTAATACCAACACATAAAGTTGCACCAGACGCCTGTTTCCATAGTCACCATGAGTACCAAAAGCAATGTTTTTATCGTAGTTTCCCCATGCCACTGTACTGCTAGTGTACTCATTAAAGCTTGTACAGCGATGCAGCACTTTGGTCTCTATGCTATAGTAACATTTCTTTGCCTTTATGCAAGCTCCACACGGTGATTTAAAGTCCGTTGCAAAGGCTTATCACACCTCTCAAGGGTAGAGAAGAAACATGCACTGTATTTAGGAGCAGCATCGCTATCAGATGCTTCCACCAATGTTACTTTATACAGCCCAGTGCTTCAGCTCTTGCCCAGCTCTTGGCAGGGGAAGATGCTGGAACAATGTGCATGTCTGCCAGACAAACATGTCAAACAGCATGCTCTCCCACAGCTCTTAGTCCCCTGACTAAAAGCAAATGTGCCCAGTAGCAGAACCACAGCTGTGCTGGAAACTGGGGAACTGCACCAGAGAATAATTCACACAGTTGATTATTTTATTCTGCTGCTAGCAATTAGGACCGCTGCAGCTCTGAGTTGCCTGAACTTAAATCTGTAGCAGTATTACTATTATTATCATAATTCTTTGTTTTTTTTTTAATAAGAAGACCTTAGATTCAGGCCATGCTGTGTTGAATACTGAACAAGTAGGGTGAGAAGAGTGCTCTCAGCTGGAAGGGTTTGTATTTCAGAGGTGCAGTCTGTGGATGGTGCTGTTAGTGTCTTATTTGTACATATATACTCCTGGGGAGTGACAGGAATGGGTAAGGGCAGAAGATACAGCCAGTTGCAGGTGATCCCTGCTCTAGCCAACTCTTTCAGGCAATTGTGGTCTGGCAACGTGTGTTTAACTTACTGCATGAATGGGTCCATCACAGGGAATGGGATACTGGGAGCTTTGGCATGTGCTTAGTGGGACTGGTGTATTCAAAACACTCTCCAAATTCAGTCTGATGGGGTACAGCTGGCTGATGGGTGGGAAAGGATAGTGGAATGAGGAAGGGGATACATTTTCCAAATGTGACTTCTTCAAATGTCACCAAAGAGAGGGTATTTTGGAAAGAATTAAGTGTGTTGTTTAAAATAATGTAATTACACCCCAGATTAGTAAGTGGTATTAATGAATTTATTACTGACCTTTAAGCTCCACAGCATATGTTAAATGAATTTAACTAGAATCTGGTGTAAATCACATAAACTTTTCCATCTCCTTTGTGTTGGTTACAGTGACAGGAGAATGAGGAGGATTTGCTCATGGTGAGAAAGCCTCTCATTTGATTATGAAAAAAAACATGAAGCAAGTATGTCACCTGAAAGATGCTGCAGGAGACATGGGCATAACTTTAGGTATTATACAGGCTTAGGGGCAACAATAAGAGTCCTCACTCCTAGGGATCAGTTTTGTATTTGGAAGATCATGTCTCTGTAGCAGCAGTAGGGATTAAATCCAAATCCACTCAGTTCTTAAGGATAGGCGATATTACCTCTTAGTCAAAGCTGTAATAAGCTCATCAGCCACATGAGAGAAGCTGAGTTATTAGGGGCTACAGTCTTCATTAAGCAGTAATCTACCATTATGCTTAACATCATAAAAAAATACGGTGTCTGGCCACTGGACTGAGAAGAAATGAGAGTTTGCTTACCTTGCTGCAGTGTGAAATCTAAAAGAGCCACATTGCAGCAGAGAGTTCTTCCTCTCGCTGCTTGCATGCATGCATGGAGGAATCTGATGTCTCAGGCTAAACCAGTGTTTTTCCATCTGCCTGAGCAAGTAGCCAGTGGGGGAGGTTGAAACTTCGTCCTGGATTCAAGTCAGCGGCATGCACAGGTCAGTGGGTGCTCTGAGCCTGTGAGCAAGCCTGCTTTCTCCTCCGGTTTTGGTTCCTGGTCTGTTGCTCTTTATTCTGAGGTATTCTTCTCCCTCCCCCACCTCATCCCTTACTTGCAGCATTTGGTCAGCTTTGCTTGTACTTCCTTCCTTTCAGACCATTGGCACCCCTTGCTTTAAAAAATGCCCTTCAAATTCTCTCTGACCCTTCTTCTGTGGCCTGGAGTGAGAGCTGCCTGGGGGCTTCTACTCAGACCTTTGAATATGAAGCAAGCTCTGTGAGTCAGGTGCTGGCTCTTAGATGGTAATTAATAGGGAATTTTAAGGGAGACCCTGTGACCATGACTACTTTTTAATACAACAAAATGAGAAAGAGCAGGGGAACGAGAATGACCTGTGAACCTGTGACTTTCAGGCAGACTGAGCACCCACTGATGGCTGGGGTTTGGCCCCTTTTCTCCTACATGCCCAGTTGCCCTTACTGCATACATTTTAAAGATATTCCCCTCTTTCAGAATGGTCAGGTAGGAGCAAATGTTAGTCTAAGGATTTTTGGCCCCTCCAGCCCCACTGCACAGTATGCACTCCCTGTCTGGCTGCTGATCTCCTCCTTCAAAGCCAAGGGAAGTATGAAAACATGGAAAGTGCAGAGAAAAACAGAGCTGTGACTTGTAAGAGATCTAAGCCTTTATTTTGTGTCCTAAGGACTTTAGCATGAAGGTGCAGGCTAAGACTCCACTGTGCATCAGCAAGCCTTGGAGGCCATGGCACTGTCTGTCCTTCTAGCTCTTACTGCCGGGCTTTGAAACCTTACTGTGTGCATCAAGGTGGTTTCCATTCCTCTGGAATTAGCTATGTGTCAAAGATGTCAGCTATAACCATTTCAGCTTGGTTTATAAGTTCTTGGGCTTAAGATGACACCTAAGCAGGAGCACTGAGGATCCCTTGCCACAGCATGTCTGGGTTTTGTTTGTTTGTTTTTTTTTTAATTTTGGGTTGTCTGTGGCATGCGCTTTATCTCCCATTATTGCTTTTTTCATAAGCAATTTGGTGTAGGAAGCCAGGTGTGCCTTTGCAACCTAAACCAAATGACAGCACAGCTTTTACTTTACAGATGTTGTAGCTGTCATTAGCAGCTGTTTGATGCTAGCTCCTGGTAACATGTGGACAACTCTCCCCATATTTTCAGGGTTTGAAAGTTACAATCCAGCACATGGTTGTTTTACAAATCTTCTTTTGTTGCGCAATCCTGTTGGCCACTGCAGTCTGGATCAGCAGGTTACTTGGCTTGCCTAGATTAAACTCTTGAGGCAGAGCATTTTGTAATTATGCCTGTAGCTACAACTCTCTGGCATTCCCGATCTATGTTACTTAAAACAAAGCTGTTTCTTATGTTCTTTAATTTCCTGCAGCAATGCCAGCTTACAGTAATGATTACAGCCTGATGGATAGGTAGTTAGACTGATGCTTTTAACTTTTCTGAATCAATGACACTAATTTTATTGTGATCAGTTGAACAGCATCCTGTGAGGATCCTGTAGAGGATGTAGCTTGTTGTTGTAGCTTTTTGTTGTTGCCCATCCCTGTGCATCCAAGGAGAGTGCAATCCTGTGAAATGCTTCCCCAAGGAAAAAGAAGCTAAAGCGCTTGCTGAAAAATCTGAAGGGGAAGGCTTAGTATTATACATTGAAGATGTTTCAGCAAAATCTTGAGACTCCTTAAAAAATCCCTAGAGGAAATGGTGTCAGTTGCAGAATAATATTCTCATATGAGAGTCTTACACCTAAATTTCTCAGTGTTTTTTCTAGGAAGCAGCATTTTGTTTTCTTCTCAGTGATTTTAACACATTCCCATACCCCATGGGTTATCATTTCTGTTGGCTCAAAAGATGGTGAGCAGGAATAAAAGTAGGATATTTTGTCTCAAGTGTTTAGTCTCTGTAAGAGGAACGTGAGCTAACATAAATATAATTTTTGAGTCAGATTTCATGCTTTACATGCTGAAGACACCTTTTTTGAATGTTCTTACACCTGAACACATTGTTAGGGAAACATATTGTCCTGGTTTCAGATGGGTTAGAGTGAATTTTCTTCCTAGTAGCTGGTACAGTGCTGTGGTTTGGATTTAGTGTAATGTTTATAATAAACTGATGTTTTCACTTGTTCCTTAGGATTATCCTAAATTTAGGACTTTTCAGCTTCTCATACCCTGCCAGCGAGCGGGCTGGAGGGGTATCAGAAGCTGGGAGGGGACACAGCTGGGACAGCTGACCCAAACTGGCCCAAGGGATATTCCACACCATATGATGTCAGCTCAGTATATTCTTCATTTTCTGTACTATTAAACTGTCTTTATCTCAACTCATGAGTTTTCTTGCTTTTACTCTTTCTATTTCCTCCCCCATCCAGCTGTAGTGGGGGAGTGAGTGAGCGGCTGTGTGGTTCTTAGTTGCTGGCTTACGGTTAAACTAACTGTACGTACACTCACAGACAGGCACTTTCATACCGGCAATCTACTGGTGAGTGGAAAAGGTTTTAGAGACACATAAAGACAGAACAAAACATGAAAAAATACTAACTGTACTATAAACAGAAAATATTTGTCTCAGGTGACATCGCTTACTTTCAGTCTGAAGAGTTGCAGCTCCACGTCCTAGGGCTTTCAAAAGTAGTTGTGCTTTGAGCAGTTGCTCTGATGTTGTTCTGCATCAAAACAGTTTCCCCAGGAAGCAGCAATGATAGTGAATCTAACAGTGACTTTGTAGCTCTAATCTCATCATGCCAAGAGGTTCCTATGAAAATACATTTGCAGTGATCCTAATATTTCATTTCTTTCAGACTATCTTTTCATAAATGGTGAAGAGATTAGGAGGAAAGTCTCTGTCATATTGACATTTGTGGCAAAATTTCCATTTTGACTAAGATTTCAGGCAACTTACTCTAGATGAAAATTTATTGCCAACCAACTGCCCTGCCTAGGCTCACCATTAATCACCATCAAGTTTCTTGCATCTGTATTCAGATGTTTTAGCCATTAGTAATTACATTAAGATATGAGGAATGAGACCAGTTCAGTGGAGCCACCTGAGATTGGTCTTTTGTGAGAGACTAAGGAAAAGCTGTCCACCTCTGGACATGATCCATTAGTTTCCAGCTAAGCACAGTATGTGAGTACAGGCATTTTCTCACAGCAAAAGGAATGAGCCTTACAAATATTTTCATGTCTTGTCTGGATACAATGTCTTAGAGCAAGTAAGCAGAAAGGGTTTCCTTCTCAGGAATCCAGAGAATCCATTTCTCAGAGCTCTTGAACAGTGTTGGCAGCATGTCACGGGCACTAAAGGATGTCTGCAGCAGCAGGAGGCAGAAATCTCACCTCCCTATGGCAAAGAGTGACAGTAAATGCTTCCTTTGGGAGAGAGGAGATTCATGGTGTATGATGTTAGACTCCATGGAGGTACAGAATCATTTATTTAACAAAGTCACTTGATTATATACTTGAAGCTTACAAGGGTGTTATGACATGGACATGTTAAAAAGGACATGGAACTGTTGGAACAAGTCCAGAGAAGGGCCACGAGGACGATCAGGGGACTGGAGCACCTCCTGTATGAAGATAGGCTGAGAAAGTTGGGGCTGTTCAGCCTGGAGAAGAGAAGGCTGCATGGAGACCTCATAGTAGCCTTCCAGTATCTGAAGGGGGCCTATAGGGATGCTGGGGAGGGACTCTTCACTGGGGACTGTAGTGACAGGACAAGGGGTAATGGGTTAAGACTTAAACAGGGGAAGTTTAGATTGGATATAAGGAGGAAATTCTTTACTGTGATGGTGGTGAGGCACTGGAATGGGTTGCCTAGGGAAGCTGTGAATGCTCCATCCCTGGCAGTGTTCAAGGCCAGGATGGACAGAGCCTTGGGTGACATGGTTTAGTGTGAGCTGTCCCTGCCCATGGCAGAGGGATTGGAACTAGATGATCTGAAGGTCCTTTCCAAGCAAGCCTAACTATTCTGTGATTCTGTAACAAGTAACCAATAAAAACCTGCCACACAAATATTCCTCTACAGGTTACTCAGTGACCATTTTTCATAACCATTTCCTTGTTAATGTTTCTAGCTGATATGTGCTTTAGATGTAGCAATCTATGTTATTGCTAAAGCAATCATTGCTCTTACAGGCTATGTTTCTTTTTACTGCTACGTAGCGGTTAAGCACAAAATATCTTCTGCTCCCAGAACCTCCTATTTGAAACAGTTTATGAGGAACAAACCTTATTTTTCTCCTTGGTCTGCTTACACCAGCACTTCGCAGTTAGTCTTGCATATGCAGCTGCATTGTGTTTTTAAAATGGTCCTCAACAGAGATTTAGTGAAAAGTCTGCCTCAAAGAAAGGACATTAATATACCAGAAATATTCAATTTGCATCTTCATATTTTAGCAAAAAAAAAAGCTGAGATTTCTGCATTTTATTCTCTTCTAACTCAGTAATGTTACTGTAGATTTTATTCAAATATGGCTCTTACCAGGAAACAATAGGTAGTCAAAGTATGAAAGATCTATAAGGAGGCATTCCTAGGCTGGCAAGGAAAAAAAAATGAAGTGTCTCTCTCTTTTTGTGAAATATAGTTACTATTGTCTAAATTCTCAACTGATATAAGCTAAATTGGCTGTACATATGGTGACAGAATCACTTATATTCTCACTTGTGTTACATTTAGTTCATTAAACATTTCATTCTTTTGCATTTTTATTGCTTTATCTAGAGATTGCTGCAAAGAAGGATATGCAGAGTTTGCAGTGCTTCAGCACTCCTTTTTTCAGTGTTCAAAGCAGGCTTACTTAAAAATTTATGCTTGACTACCAAAATTAAATTAAGCTTCTTAAAGTGTTGTTGGATGTCTAATGTTTGTGGCTGACACCATAGATTTGTATAACTTCAAAACCTATAGTAATGTATTCTCGTCTCAGCATGCAATACAGAGTTGCTATCCTGTGCTGTATGAATTTATATCACTGTAAAATTGATATATTTAAAAAAATCCAAACCATCTTCGATTTCCACATTGAGGCATACTCTGCTTTCTCTAGAGTCAATATCTTTCTTGGGTGGCATTTTAAAAATTACGTTATTATTATTACTGCTTTGCATTTTGATTTGTGGCAATATTCTTCTGTAAAAAACAGCAGTGACTGAAACACTCTATGCATTTCAATACTTTTGCTAGGAGAAAAAGAAGTTTAAAGGTGTACACATTGGACACACTCTACAAGACTGGTGATGTGTCTAAAATGCCTGGATATTACAATAATCATCCTATCTGAAGGCAGATCAGAAAACCTTGTTTCCTCCATCCGACAGGCAGAACATCAAGCTCACCATCTGCCAGGACAGAGGTTATTGCTCTGTTATCAATACACTGCCTGGACATTGGTCTCTCTCAATATCTCTGATGCTTGACAAAGTGCTTTCACAATCCCTCTTGTTCTAACCATCTAACCAAATGGCAAAATGTTCATCCTTCACCGAACCATGGAGAACAGAGGGAACCAGCATTACTGCTGAGATCTGCTTCTCCAGACAGATGGTTCCCACCTAACAAATTCTCAAGTACTGTAGGGCTACAGGACACTGACAATATCCTTCATTTCATAGTCTCTTTCTGTGATACATTCAGCAGTAAGTCTTTGCATATTGCTCTATGTCTTCAGTCTCTGATGGGGAATATCTTATGCTTAGGAAGTGCCTTGTGATATACAAGAGGTGTGGGGTCTTTTGAGTAATCATATTGCTCTGGGAGAGAGGATAGATAGCTGACCTTGTTTTTCACTTGATGATGTCATCCAGTAGTTACATAGTACTACCGAGAGCATTTTTTTATGTATTCTGACATATGCGGCTAAAAAATTGCTTGTAAAGAGACTCAAAGCTTAATGCGAGTATGAAATCCATGCTGTCTGTATGCCATGTGATATATGGATCTGCAAGACACACAAGGAAAATGTTTTCCTGATAGAAACGGAGAAAAATCTCATGACCCCAGATTATGGTGGTAAGTGGAACAAAGGCTGAGTTTCTTAGATTAAAGATTTAGTCCTTGCAGTGGGCGAGTGCAAGGTCAGGCAGAGTAAGCAATTGGGATGGCACATGCTGATGTCATCCAGCCTGTGTCAGACGATGTAACCAGTAATGGAGGTTCACTGACCCAGTATTTCCCACAACACAAAACAGGCGACAGAAAGTTTATGATCCTTAATTAGGAATAAGTACAAAGAGAAATCATATTTAAGCACTAAAATCCTGCTTAGGCACCTAGTTCTTGTCTATTCCAGATATTTGAAATGCTAAGTGCTCATTTGCCCTTGCAGCTTGAACTATGGTTGCTGTTTTCTAGTATAGCCTTTCAAAGGAATAATAAAGTTGCAAAGATCTTTGCTATTATGAAGTTAGCATCCACCTTTCCATGGTTTTATCCAGTGAAGGAATTTATTGGCAATCGATAAACTTGAGGATCTGTGCTTTTGACAGAGAGCATTCACTATGTTCTCCTGAAGGTCAGTTTCTCCATGCTGAAGCTGTAAAGGATGCATTTAACATATTGTCTTTCATGTTTTGCAGCACATGTCCTGAGGGATATATATGTCTGAAGGCTGGGGAAAATCCTGACCATGGTTACACAAGCTTTGATACTTTTGGCTGGGCCTTTCTCTCTTTGTTCCGTCTTATGACTCAAGATTATTGGGAGCGTCTTTATCAACAGGTATGACAATGTTTTTTTTTTTTTACTGTTAAAAATATAAAATAAACACATCATCTTGTTACAGTTATATATCCAATAGTTAAAGACAGGAAAGAATTGTTGTTTATTACCGATAAACTGTTCTCTGTGTGTTCTGGAGAAGGACCCCAAATTGTTACAATTAATTTCTTTGGAGTGATGATACGAGACAACTTTAGGCTGGGTGTTTGGAAAAAGGGGAGAAAATTGGTACCGAAAGACCCTTTTAATGGGTAATTCACCTGAATCCAAATGAAGTTCCCCACTTAAGAATGATCACCACATAATGATTTTTTTTTTTTGGTGGCTGTTGTACTAATCTTTTGAGTCCAGCTCAAAAAAGGAGTAGAGAAACACCTGTGTACTTGGCATATCTGTTTTTGCAAGGCATGGTAATGAACACGGTCAGCAAATGGCAAGACTACCTCATCCGTGTCAGTTCTCCCTGCTGCAAGATTTTCAGCATGGACACCCAACAGCCAGAGGCACAAATGGAGTGAGAGTCAACTTAAGAGTCATGTTTGCAAGGTGGTGTGCTAGTAAATGCTCTTTTTAGCGTGCATTTCCTGAAATGCATGTGAACTCTGAAGAGCTGCATATGGTAGTTTCCTACTGAATTACATAGTCTGTCTATGAAGCCACTGAAGATTTATTTCTGAATCTCACAACTGCCAAAATTGAAACATGCTCCTAAGGAAATCAAGAGAGTTAGTGCTGGGAGATAATACTCTGAAGGCACTGAGATAGATATCTTTGAAGGTATTGGGGATTTCAGCTTCACATGCAGCCAGTTATACAATTTCAGAAAAATATAAAACAATGAAATTGAAGATTCTTTAAACAACTATATTCATTTACTTGGCACAGAGCTGCATGTACAGCTCTGGAAGACTGAAACCGTCATAGCAAATAAGTGTGATCCTTTTATTATTTGACCTTATAATATCACACAGGGGTTTCTATCACTAGCATCAAGTCATTGACTCTGGGACATATCTGTAATACAAGCTCAGCCTATTACCCTAGACTCCAGTTATGCCTGTAAGTCTGGTGAAGAACCAGGCAATACAGGCAACAGCACTCAAGGTTGGGTTCATCTTAGGCTGAGACAGATGCCTAAATAACAGATGAGGTTCAGATGAGTTGCATCCTAAAAGTATTTTTTTTCTCCTAACTGACTGTAAAGGACCTAGATGGTGGACATCTAAAGGGATACAACTTGAATTCCACTTGGAAAGTTTCCATGCACTGGACAAAATAGATTGAGTTGTGTGTGGGAAGCTTTCACTGAAACTGATTGCAATATTATCTATTCTGAAAGAAAACCAGTAGAGGTTATTTGGTGAAGGAGGAAATAATTCTTCTTTAGAAATTAATTTTACTGCAAGGCACATAATTTTTGACCAAGATATAAAAATGTATTGGTGAGATTATTTCCTTGTGTGTGGTTGTCATTTGTCATCAAAGGGATTCTGTTCAGACTATTAACAATGGCTGAATTATATGATATTGTAAATCTAAGTGTTGGGTTTTTTTATATAAATTATAAAATCTCTTTTTCCTTTAAAAAAAAAACAGGACAAAAAAAACAGAAAAGAAAAAAAAAGCACCACATTTTAAACAAGTATTAGTGATTTTTACTTCTGTGCCTACAGACTCTCAGATCTGCTGGGAAGATCTACATGCTTTTTTTTATGCTGGTCATCTTTCTGGGCTCATTTTATCTGGTCAACCTAATTTTGGCTGTTGTGGCCATGGCATATGAAGAGCAGAACCAAGCCACTATTGCTGAAACAGAGGAGAAGGAAAGAAAGTTTCGGGAAGCCATGGAGATGTTAAAGAAAGAGCAGGAGGTCAGTAAACTATGTGACATGATTAGCCTTGAGTAACTTGAACAGATGGTACCTCGAGATTCACATTCTCTCTATTTTACATTTATGTGATAACCAAAGTAAGAGTGTTTCAAAGCATCTTAATGTTTATTGTCCTGGACAGAGTTATTACAATCCTTGATAAAGGAAAGGCCCTTCCTGCTAGGACTGGGGCCATTTAGGGTTTACATATCCAGAGCTGTAGTGGTTTAACTGTACTGTATATGCCAGCAGAGGAATTCGTGTTGGTTGGCATGCAAGACATTTTAATGATTGTATAACTACATTTGTGTTTGAGCACAAACCAACTATTTTAGTAGCTCAGCCACAGCCCCAGCTGAACCTTCTTCAACCACCACTTCAGCTCATGTTCATTTCCTCACTGTCTCATTCAAACTGCCATGGATATCTAACTCCCAATAATGAAGATAAAGATGTAGGATAACCTGTTTGTAGCACATACAGCCTCATTCCTGGGCACATAAACAGTCAGATCTTGACATTAACTTTGCAAATTATGCACAGGATATGGATTTAATGTTGTGCTGTAAGTTTAAACAAAACAGGGAGGCCAAATGGTGGATATAGCCATATAGCCTTAATAACACTAGTTAATTTCCATGTGGTTTTTGTGGGGTAGAAAGCCTTTATTAAACAGCTGAACAGAACATTTTAGGTTCTGTGAACAAGAAGACAATAAGAAAATTAGTCTGAAATAACACATAACACTGTAGTTCAGATAAATAAACCCTTAATACACAATATAAACTAATACACATTATTTTCTTTTGGGTGCATATGGCTTCAAGGCCTAATCCAAAGCCCATTTAAATCCTTGGATAGAAAACAGAAAATGCAATTCACCCTTGGCAAAGAGCGGAGGCTTATACATCATTTAAGTCCTTTTAAAGATCCTCTTTGATGGTTTAAGTAATAGGTAAATGCAATTTAGTTTGTGTACAGGCACTTTGAACAGAGTAACTTTCTGCCATAACCTAAGGGAGCAAACTGAGTTCCAACTTGTACCTATTTTATACGAATTTTTGTGTGTTTTGACTCCAGCTGTGCTCTTCCTAATAACAGTCCCAGCTATAATTAAAGCTGTTTAAGAATTTCCTTTTGAAGGCTTTGATTTCAGTTAAGCCTGCGTGTACACAAAAAAAAAGGAACATTAAGCCCTGAAAATCGGAATGTGTCAAAATTAAATTTGCTCGTGAAAACCTAAATTATTTCCATTTGTCTATATGCTTTATAACTTAGCCTTTCCTTCAGCCAGCCATGTCTCATTTTTCCCCTGCCCTGTTCAGTACAAAGGGTGGACAGAAAGTGCATGACTCAAAGGTAGCTCTTCATTTTCTCATCATTTGTTCTGTAGCATTAGGTCAGCTTGAGCAGACTTCCTGATCCAGGCATTCAAAGTCTACTTCAAAGAAAAAATGACTAACATCCTCAGACGTTGTTCAGTGTCTCTTGTCACTGCTCAGACTCTGTGTGCTTCAAAAGTACTCTTTTGTATTTGTAATACTCCTGGAGAATTATCCTAATCTTATGGAAAGGAAACTTTGGAGTAGAGCAATTGGGGTCCATCATGTTCAGCAGTGAAGCCCAGTAATTTTGTGAATCAACTCCCAGCATCTGAGATTAGGCATCTGGAAGAAGAAGCTCAAAACAAGCTGGGTGGCTGCACCGTGTAGCTTTCAGATGTCTTTCTCAGGTGTCTTGCCCTGGTCAGAGCTGCTTAGTTTTAATCTTGCTCTTCAAGCCTTTATCAAGATCTTGGTTTTGACTTTCCCACTGTACTGCCAAGTTATTGCTTCAAGTCCTATCCCCTGTATAATCCTCATTTCAGGGCTCATGTGAACTAAGTTTTTCTCCCATCCTTCAGCCACCACCCATCCTTACCAGACATATCTGGTCCCACATGCCTTTCTTGCCCCTGGGAGTTACTACAGTGGGTTATGGCTCCAGTGCCTGAGGGACCAGACATGGTCCAGCCACAGGAACCAAACCAGAAAGGGTAGATGGGCAGGATGTGGGGATAACCTCCATGCTCTGAGAAACAATTTAGTCCAATAGCTGGAAAACGCACACAGGGCAGAGGCAATTCGACCCAAGGAATAGGCAAGAAAATGCTAAGAAACTGTAAATTGGCTTGTTTTGCAATAAGGGTACAGCATGCTTGGTAGCACAACCTACAATATTTTCTAGGTCAATAAAATGCAATCAGAAAGGAAAGCCAAGACTTGTTAGAACGTCTTTTACACTGTGCAGTATAAAGAGAGCGTAAATATAATTGATAGGCCTGCTTGGGGACTATCAGTCAATTTACACAATTGGTCTAACACTTTCCTAAACCTGAACTTAACAGCAGAAGACTTGGCTGAATCTTTATGAAGAGAAAGCACTTCAGCATAGCAATTAAATCAATTGACTCAGGAAAAAAATAAACCAACCCCAAACCGAACAGCCTGGACCAGTGTCTGAGTCTTCCTCCTCTCCGCTCTAAGCAGCTTGCTCATGAAAGATATTTCCCACAGGAATTAAGTTTTGTTGTGTTCTCAGCTTGATAGAGCTACCACTACTTCTTCAAATACATGATTGATTCTTTACACGGCTGTTAAGTGCCTTCACTTTCCTTGGACTGATGCCTGTGGGAGGAAGGGAGTGTTTTGCTGTGGAGAGCTGATTGTCTGTTCGATTCTAGTGGCTTACAGACAATAGCACTGGGGATTCATCCATTTTCCCTGTTCTTGGAAACCTGGAGAGGTCTTTCCCTACCCCCACCATAATTCTCTTGCTTTATGTATTTCGCCAGGGGGGTCTGCAAATGGTCATGCCTCCAGAACACTGATGTGGCTACCGCTGAGATGCCAGTACCTCCAAACCTGACCTTGTGCTTTGTTGTCAGAGCCCACTTGTCCTCCTGCCTACACCAGGGACGGGGACACAGTGCATAGTCATGGGCTGTAGCTTCTTCCCTGCACTTACCAATTCTTACTCCTGGCTACTGGTTTGCTTCCAGGGTTGTGGCTTTGTGTGCTCAGGCTTTTGTATTTGGCTTCTTCTGGGTTTCTAGCAGTTGGTCTGTAACCAGTCAGCTCCTGCAGCAATCCCAACAGGTCGCCAGCGCAGCACCAAAGCACACAGTAACCAGAGTCTGCCTTATCACCAGTTAAGACCACTGTTTTCTCTTTGCATCTCTGATCACAGCTGCCTGCACTGCTGCTTGGGATAAGTGTTTATTAAAGTGTCCCAGCTGAATTGCTTGGTGTTGGTGTTCCTAGCATCCCTCTGTGATAGGACAGCAATCAGCTTGGCTGCCCTGCTGTCCAGCCCTCCTGGTTCAAGGGGTTGAAGCCCAGGGAGACCTTTATCTGAGATTTCCTAGCTTGACACTTTTTTGACTGGTGCCAGGAGGGTTACTCCAGAGGCATATGTGCACACTGGCTATTCCTCTTGTGAAATGTTGAGGGATCTTGTGTGTGAGCTCCACGTAAATCACATCTTTTTATGCAGCCATTCATAATGATCCATCGTAGGATCTCGGTGGCAGGCCTGCATGTGTGTGTGTCCACTAAAAACGTTGCGCTTTTTGTTTATTTTCTTATGGCTAAACGTAGAGGTTAGAAACAGCTTAAGACAAATTCCAGCCATGTGAGATAGTTTTATGGTTAATGACCTCTTGACATTTTTAATTCATGTCCTGTACAATCTTAAAACTTAAAATGTAAAATAATCGCTGAGCAGAGTATTAGTTCTAATTGAGATTCTTAAATAACAAATTTTGCACCTTCTGCTATTTTCTGGTTTAGGCACTAGCTGCTAAAGGAATTGATTCAATGTCACTTAGTTCATTGGAAATGTCACCTTTAGCATCCAAAAATGCCAAGGAAAGAAGAAATAAACGAAAGAAAAAGAAATCTTTGGGGGCAGAGGAGTATGGTGAAGACCAAAGGAATCCTAAGTGTGACTATGACGATGGCCAGAGGAGAATGGTAAGCCATGATCTGAAATGACACTTATTCCACACTGCACTTTTCTGAACAGGCCATGTTCTGAATACGCAATTAAAGCTGAAACTTTCAGCTGTAGAGAAGAATCAAGTATTTAGTATCAGGTCTGACCTGCGGACAGTGTTACAACAATGGAAGGAAACATATTACCACTTTATTTTCAAAGTGAATTAAAAATGTGTATTAAACATTCTTACAAATCTATTTTGTTTAGATTTTTTTGCCTCTTTTTTTTTTTTGCTTCAAGATTACCCACAATCTGATTTATTTTCTTACTTTAATTCCATTCATCTGATTATACCTACCCTATCCCTATTAAAGATAAAAAATATTCTTAAAGGAAGTCTGTAAAGCTTAAAAAGAAAAGAGAGGAGGAGAAAAGGAGAAAGCTTTTCTCCAAGGGCTTTTAAAATGCTATACAAAAATGTTATTAACATTTTTATATTCCTTTGCTAGTTGCCTTCAAGTCAAAACTTTGTGGCATTTGTTTCTACTTTCTATTGCAGGGAAAAAAATAGAGTGAGACTGTTGTTAATCGGCGTTTTATATAAATGTAACTGACATGCATGAATATGAATTTGCACATGCCATATATATCAGAAATAACTTCAGATAATTTGTCTTTGCTTAACTGAGGGCAGAGTTTAAATCAGTTTATTTTGGTTTTTTTTTGAATAGCCATGTAATGGGCTAAGTCTTTTTATATTTTGTTGTCAGCGAATTTAGATATATCTGGCAACTGTAAAAAAACTCACAGAAAACATGTAAGTGATGTAAGTAAATGTGACCAATTAAAGACTTTCCAGCTCTCAGAATTTACACAGAGCTGGGGTTCTGTAAATGACATGCATTTGTAATCTAGTAGTTTTTGTTGTTGTCTCATTGGTCGAGTGGGTGGCATTACAAATTACACCTTTGTTAAAGCTAAAATTGCTTTTTAGTTTTATTCTGGATGGGTTTCACCATACCACGTACCAGAATGACCGTGGATTGGAGCTGTGCATTGCCAGTTTGTTTCTAAGACGTCTTGTTTTCACTTTTTGCCGCTGGATGTCATATGCATGAGAAATACCGAAGACACATTTCAAAGCTCATCGTAAATCTTCTCTGCAAGGCTGTGTCTGGCATGGTTGGAGGGAGTATGGCTGAGTCATCATTCAGATGCTATCTGAGCAGCAGGAAGTGTGTTGCCATCAGAAATCAGTCTCAATGACTGTGCCATGGAAACCTAGGCATGGGTTTTTGACCTGTTAAAATGCAGTAGAAATCCAAATGGGTTGTTTTTAGTTAGAAGGGGCCTGGTTTTTGTACTCTTCCTTGTACCAGTGTCACAAAATAGCATCATTATGTAACTCAGTGGTGTAAGGTACAGTGCAAAATGAAATCGGGCTTCATTTGGTTTATCTGGCTTGTGGATACTGTGGAGATCCAACCTCTCTTCATATATACTTTGCTCATGAGAAAGTTCTGAAGAAGCTGAAAATTCTGCACAGGCCATAAAATCAAAAGTATGTTCTGCCTAAATGCTCTTATTCCAATAATTTCCTCTTCAGATACAAGGGAAGTGCATAGACTTGAACTCCTTATGTTTTTTCTGAACATCCTTTTTACTCTGCCAGGGTTTAGGTGTGTGCAGTCCTTGGCTACGTCTTGCTGATGCTCTGTCAGAGATGCACTCTCACTAGCTGATGTCAGAGTGGATCATCAAGGCTGATATTTGAGTGTGAGGGACACTGCTGTTTACTGAGGTTACCTATCCCTTAAGCAGCTATGTGCATTTGGATAATCATTTTAGAAAGTAATAAACCACATTCCCTCTTCTTGCTCTTGTTTTATTTTCTTTTCCTTTATCACCTTCTTCCGTCGTATTCTGCTGCTTCTTCTTCCCTCTTCTTCTCATTTTCCCTGCAGTTCATTTCCTGCCCTATTTCTTTATCTCTTCTTCTCCTACTGCAACATTCCTTCCCTAGCTGTTATGAAGATGTGTGATAACGCAGTAAACTGGAGCTAGATCCCTTTCCGTGCTCCTGTCTTCCACTCCTTGTGCTGCCTTCCCAGGTCCTTTGGCACTTATCAGATGGGAGGGGAGTAGAAGCTAAGGAAGTTATCATGCTACGAGGTGAATGCCACCTTGACCCTTCCCATTTCAGAACATCTTTAACTGTTGATTATTAGACAAATACCTAGTGGCTAGGAATTCAACCTCTTAACTTTACAAAGGTTTAATAAGTGTAATTCTGTCTCTGACGCACTTGATTTAAAATGGAACTTGCTGCTCTCCCCAGACCTTCCTCGCTCCTAAAACATGTTGCAAAATGTTGTTTCTCTTTCCCCTTTTTCCTTTCTGGGGGCTTCTAGACTCTCCTTGGCATTAGTTATGGTCCCAATGCAAACTTGGTGAAGCGCAGAACCAGCCACGGAAGCATATTCAGTTTCCGACTCCGTGGCAGAGACACTGGCTCCGAAACAGATTTTGCCGATGATGAGATCAGCACTGCTGGGGAAAATGAAAGCCACCGGGGCTCTCTCTTAATTCCAAGATCTGGGAGGCGTCCAAGCGTGCAGAGTCAAGTGAGCCATAGTTCTCACCCTGCTACTCCCAACTACACCCAGACGGGCAAAAGGAACAGCTCAGTGGATTGCAATGGTGTGGTTTCCCTGATAGGAGGAGGCATCGGGGCACTCAACCCAGACCCTACTTCTCCTGCAGGGTTACTGCTCCCCCCAGTTATTATGGAAAAACCTGGGACAGGCGACCTGGTGAGTACTTTATAACTTTTGTATGTGATTCACGCTCATATTTCCTTCTAAATGTTGTTGGAGTTTGCTGTAATTTATTTACATGATATGCAGTCTGCAGTGAGAAACCCAGACCCATCATCCTTGGCTGGGTGGGAAGGCGACAGGCTCACTAACACAAGTAGTGCGTGTCTAGTGCCACATAAAAATGATTCATGACTTCTGGTGAGGCTTACTCTTCAGAGCTGGCTAGAGGCAAATACCTAAATACTGGGTTTGATATGAATTCCCTTTTCTTGTAGGGACATTTTTAGGTTGGTTTCTTTGAGCATTTGAATATGTGACATTGTCCAGTGGCTAGAAAATGATGCGTTTAAAATGGTTCTGTGTGAGTCTTACTATCTTGAGACTTCATTTTCTCCCATTCGTTGCTGTATGTTTGCATCTAACTTTTAGTCTTCTGTATTGCTACTCTTAGAGGACTGTTCTTAGTTTTTCCCAGAAGGGATTAGCATCCAGTTCAAGTAACACCCAGGAGAGATGAGTAGATAATCAACAGACTTTAAGCCTTTTGCAGATTTCCAAAATCTTCGTTGCAAAGCACCACTGCTGCAAACTATTTAATAAGGCTATAACTAAAACTATTAAAACTGATACCTTTAGGACCCAAGCATGAATTCACTTGGAAAACCAGGAGATGGTGTTTTGGAAATAGCTGCTACACAGGCAGGAAAATTTGGACAGGTTGTCAGTTTAATATAGTGGGAATTTATCTCTTTTAAGATAGATAATCTACATTGGAACTCATTACTCTCAGTAGTCTTTAAAGCAACAGACGTCTAGTCACTATGGTCAGTGTGGATAGGATTTATTTCATCTTAGAGATCAAAAATGGGTCAGGATAAATCTCTGACCCTCTAGGTGCCTCCTTCTGTTCCCTTTAACTACAAGGGGAGCCCAAGATGAGTAACTCTACATTGCACATGTTTTATACCAGGTGAGATTAAGCTCTCTCAGACTAACAAGGTGCCCAAACTGGGTTACATTGGTGTGGAAAAGAGCAAATGTGATTCTAACATGTATTAGGCTAGTTATTTCCTGAAGAGAAAGGCGAGTGAGATGGATCCCAGATGTGGTGTCAGATTATCAGTAAACTGAGAAGCAGCTTTTTTCCTTTAGAGCCAGGCAGCTTCTTCCCTCTCAAGCTTTGGATTGAATTTTTTTCTCACCTACTAGGGCATTCCCTGTAGTCCTGCAAATAGACTCTCACACTGTACATGAGAGGAGGGCCCGTGCTGCGCGTGGGAAGCTAGTTGGTGTGAGAATTATCTGTTTTGTTGACAGTTTTGAGGCTGTTGCTTCTCTTTCAGATGTTTGCACCTTCGTTCATTTAGGACTTTGGTACTCCTGTTTTTACGCTCTGCAGACAAGAAAGATCAGCCCTAAGAGCAGTCTCTAGGCAGCTAAGTAACAGAAACACTGATTGTAGATAGTGGGGTTTTACCAGACTTAGCTCGGTGCAAAGGAAAAAGAAGATGTGTATTAAAGAAAGTTTATGTAAGAAAAAAGAATTCTGAACCGAAGTAGAAAGGCTTCAGCAGATGAGCAGTGGATGTCCTCCTTTTCTCTGTAAGGAAGGCAGCTCTGCAGGCTTCTGAGGCTGTCCCAGCTTTCAGAAAAAGCTTAACAAAATGTGAGAGCACTCAACCTTTCACAGGAAATATTGGTGTTTTACAGGGTTGGGTCCTGAAGTGACAGGGAGGCTTTGAGCTCTGCTGGCATTTCTTTTTGTTTGCCAGATTCCTGCCTTTTAAAAGAATGGATTCTGAAAATTGTATGGCCCTGGTGGGTGAGCTCACTTGGCAGTTCCCTGGTCATCTAGGAAATACCATCCAGGCGCTATAGTAACAGATGCTCATTCAGTGATGCAGTGTGAAGGATGATGTGTCTTCTGCAAAACAGGTTTGGTATCTAATCTATCCAGAAAATGTGAGCTGGAGTTAAAAGCTAATTGGCAAGAAGCCCATTGCTGTACAGATGTATTTGCTACAGGAATCGTAAGCACCACGCGCAAGCGTGCAGCCTCAGCTGTGGAGCACAGGGAGAAGGAAATAGAAAATCTAACACCTAAGTATGCTCAGAGACAAATCAACATGCTTCTGGGCTTTGTGTTTGATTATTTTCATCTTTTTCTTGTTAAAATTTGAAGTTAAGTTTGTTCTTTGTTAGCAGCTCTGGTTTCTGTTAAGAGTCTCTTGTTTATGGGAGGCAAAAGAAAGATGTTGCAGGGTGAAGCTGAAGCTACCTTATTAACCCCACTGGCCCTGCAGCTGTTATTTATTTTGTACAAGTGTAAGGCCATAGTGAAAAAGGACCCACTTGTGCTATCTGTTGTGTCTTCCCTGAACAAAAGAAAGAAGGACCAGGACATGAAAATGCACCTCTGCAAGAAAAAAATATTGTTAAGGTCTGACTTGCAGCTTCCTGAGTTTTAAGTGTGGCTTCAATCATGTGAACACAATGTCTGAGTTGATGGAGCGGGCAAAACACATTTTATGGCATTAGGTTTTGAAGATGCTTTTCTCCAGGTCCCTCTGTGATGCTCAGCAGTATCAGATGAGCGTAACACAGATCTGTCTGATTGCTACTGAGGAGGGAGGCCACTGAATTCTGATTTGGGGAAAGCTTGGAGGAGTGCTTCTGATTTAAAAGGCATAGTAAACATCAGATGAGACCTGACCATCTCTAGTTCCAGCCTGCAGCCCTTAAGCAGACCATAGTTTCAGCAGGTGATTTCAAACAGGATCTCCTGAGGTTTCTCAGGGAAAGCACATGAAGTCACTAGCCATTTTTGTGAATTTTAGCCTGACCAGTTTTAGTAACATTCAGCCTGCAGATTTTACCCCAGGCAGAGTAGCTGGGACCATGATGTGGGCATTGTAACTGCTACTCCCTGTCCCAGACAAGGTAGCAGCTGAGCTGACATGAAGGCACCTGTGCAGCTTGTGCCCTCTCCCAGGAGAGAGGTGGCTGCAGCACATTATCCCACTGTTCAGGCTGGTGGCTCAGATGAGTAGCCTCCTGACACTTGGCTGCAGAAGAGTATATAAGCTAAAGAAGCCAGTTTCAGATACTCTTCAGCTGGCTTTGGCTGCTTGGCACAGGTGGGTGTGAGTGTGTTTCTATGAGTACTTGCACTGGCCATCTCTTCCTAGTAAACCAGGAGAGGTTTCAAATAATCTTAATGGATGGTGTTTCTACCCTCAGTCTTGTCATCTGGGGTAGTTGGACTGGTCAGCAGGCTTGCTGGCCATGGACAGCATATTCCACGCAGAATGGCATTTATCCATGCAGTCTTCTGCATCAAAGTGGTCCTGCCAAGTCATCATGGGCTTCAGCCCATGGGCAAGAGGAGGACATCCTATACTCTGTAGGGAACTCATGCATTCTTGCATACTTTGCTACGCCCATTAATGTTTCCACATAAGAGCACCCACAAGGACTGATGGTAGTGTTTTAGGGAAGCTTCCCTTGGCAGCACAAAGGGTTACACTGCAGTGTTAAAGCTAGAAAACCCACCTAGCTCATATGAAGAGCAAAGCCGTGCAATCTGAAAGTGTGAACTGCCACCACAAAGGTGGCTCTGGCTCAGGCAGTCTTCACCTGGATGTGAAGAGTAGCAGGCATTCAAGCCCAAGGGGTGTAGGGAGCTTGTCCCAAGAAATTTCTGGTATTTACCTAGTTATTTTTCTGGATATCTCCAATGTATCCTGCAGATGACTCAATCAGGGATGGTCCTGTTCTTCCACCAGCTTTCTTCAAGTGAGGCAGTTGCTGATTTCATCAGTCTTAGACCAGTGTAATTAAATAAGACACAAGCAGGACTATGGTGGCTATGCTTAAAGTCCTATTTTTTTTTTTTTTTTTTTTTACTTTGGCCTGAAACTCAGAGATTTTAAAAAGGGTACATTTTCATGATTCTGCTGATTTTTGGGCTGGGAGTTTGGGATTTTGCCTTTTTTAGAGGAAGTTTGTACAATATGCAAGTAACTTCAGGGCACACTACAACCTAAAGTTTCTGCACATCCCTGTGCTATTTATTTGTAGCTGTGTATTGCTCTGTTGTGTTTTAGTGTTTCTTAGTTAAGAGGTTAGAATAACATCTCTCTTCACAAGGTATTGATCTGTTTGAACAGAATTGGATTAAGTTAATGAGCTGCTATCTGGCACTCAATTTATCCATGGGATCTGATGAAGATGAGTAAATTGTCACCTGTGGTTGTCAGGAATTTCTTGAGAGTTGAAAAATACACATGACAGCATCCCCTCTTGTCTCCTAAATCCAGCTGGAGCCCTTTCTGTAACTCTGGATGGAAATGGCAAGGTGTTTAGTTTAGCCTGAGTTTCCTATTATTTTGGAGATTAGATTTGGTGAAGAGGATGCAGGATTGAGGAGGTGGTTGCTCACGAGGGGCAGCTGACTGTTAACTGTTGGTCCCTACTACTTTGCTCTCCCTGGGGCAAGTGCTCAACACAGCTTCCCATCAGCCCAGGAGCAAAGTGGGGACACCTGTGACACGGCTTTGGGATGGGCAACGAAGCCGAGGTTGGAGCTATCTGGCTTCTGCCTCTGCACATCACAACTCTTCCTGAATTTCCTATTGGTTGCATGTCTGTTTTTTCTCTTAGGAAACAAATGCCGAGTATTGCTAGCTTGTCAGGAGTGAAAACCAGTGTGGAGTGAGCCCTTAAGGAAGTCCAGGCTGCTTACTGAGGGGCTTAACTAAGGATTTAAAAGCTTGCCTTTAGATAAACTTTTATTGTCTTTTTTATTAAAGACTCACAAACACAAACCAAACCAAAACCATAAAACCCCCCACAAAACAAACAAACAACAACAAAAAAAAAAACAACAAAACCCAAAACAAAACAAATGGATAAACAAAAAAGAAGACCTTGGCCTTTCTTGTCACTAAGCAAAAGCCTGTCTTGCTGACCACCTTGGTTTGAGGTTATTTGTTCACCATAATACTGCCCTGAGGTAAAATTTCTTTCTTTCCTCCCTTGCTTTGCCACAGGACTGGTGAAAAGGCAAAGTGTTAGCAGTTTCCCTGTTCAGAAAAAATATCAACAAAATAAGTCATCCAAGAATCACCACCGTTAAGTTATATGGACGAAAGCGAGCTAACCCTTTGCTGCTGACACAAAGAGCTGTCACCGTGGCTCTAGTTTCTGTTCGTTTCAAGCTTTGCTTTAGCACATACTGAGTGTAAATCATTTAGATTTGACACAAATACTGCAATCTGCTCCAGTTTGCAATGCATCTCTTTAAATAATCAAGCACCCACAAAATTAAATGGCTTCTTTTTAATGTTGTGTGCTATTATGGTCACTTTCAATCTCATTAAATATTTGTGCTAGTGCTTTACTGGGTCCATTGTTCGCTGTGTGGCCTGTCCACCTCTTTTTATGCTCGAAAAGATTTTTACTGTACAAGGAAAATTAATCCTGTCCCAGTTCCCAAATGTGGTCTTTAAAATGCTGCCATGTAAAAGTCCATCTTCATATAACGGTTTCGATATAGCTCAGAACTGTAGGCACTGAGAAGAAAGTAATTTTGCAGTGTTATGCATCCTCATTTACATGTAAATTACTGAATAGTATATTTATCCCTATAGAATTAAGCTAATCCAAAGGAGAAACATTTCCAGTCAATCAGGGAGGAACACAAATAATCTCATCCTGCTGGAGGTGCCTCTGCTGAACTCCATTGTGATTTTTCATCTGGATCCTAAGGACAATCCTTACATAACCATAGGGACTGTTGTTATTTTTACTTAATTTCTGTAGAAATATAAGTACTACGAAAAAATGTGCTTGTGTATATTCTCTCTGTAATGATGATAACCTTTATGCTGCCTTGTTTGTCCAGTTCCTGGAACCGCTCTCTATCTCAGAGTGCAAAACCTACTAGTTCCTTGTGTGACTATTAGCTATCTCTGTTCTAAAATAAATAATAAAAAAATCCTCTCACATATCTGTTCTTTACAAAGAACAAAAGCTCATAAACTTCCCTGAGTAACTTCAATAATTTTAAGCAATTCACCTGGATGGAAATGTTCCTTCCTGGAAAAATACTTTTTAGCAAATGTCAGGCTGACTATGTGATAGATTTACTGCCCTACTGGGAAAGGGACCATGTCCTCCTGCAAAAGCATAGGAGTATGGAGTAGGTTTGCCAGAGAAGTGGTGAATGCCCCATTCCTGGAGACATTCAGGGCCAGGCTGGATGTGGTTCTGGGCAACCTGATCTAGTTGGAGATGTCCCTGCTCATTGCAGGGGGTTTGCCTAGATGAGCTTTGAAGATTCCTTCCTACCCAAGCTTTTCTGTGATTCTATTTCTTCTACCCCAGCATTGCCAGACGCTGTGTCCTGGCTCCGGTGGCACACCTTTGCTGTGTGACTTGGAAAACTTGTCAATATCACATCAAACCTAGGGAAAAAGTCAGTTCCCTGTTATTTTTTTATTTTTTATGAAGGGTACACCAAACCTGTTTAGTTTTTTATTTAGCCTGGTTTAGCTGAATCAAAAAACAAGAAGAATGGATCTCTGAATGTTTTTTCTTTGGCTTTTTACCTCTGCAGTGAATTATTTTTGCACCTGTAAGTAAAAGGTGGCTTTCAGATAAAAGCCACCAGTGCATAACTCCTGCAAAAAAACATTTCTGCATGCATAAATAGGAATATAGTATCTTTCCTGACAGTCAGGAAAGTGTCACTTCTGAAGGTGAGGTTGTCTAAACTTATTCTACTGGTATGTCTTAAGGTTTGGGTCAGATGGGATGATGGTACAGGTTAAAAAGAGTTACACAATCCAGAGGAATTTGCAGTTCGTTCTACAGACAGAGGGATCTGGGAGATCTGGGGGTTTATTTGGCTGTTTTCCTTTCTCTTTGCCTTTTGCATTTTTAGTTCATCTTACTTAAAAGTTTGTCTCCCTCATGTTTTTTATCTCCTTGTCTAGTTATTTCTTTTCAGTCCCGTGTATTTGTTACCTACTCCAAACTGGTGCTAATGGTTATGCAATTTTGTAGATGCTTTCTTCACTAATAAAACATTTGTTGTTTCTTTGTTTCTTATTGGATGTTTTTGAGGCAAAGGGAATCAAGAGAACTACTGCATCTGAAATACCGTTCGGGTTTTCTCCAGCTCCTAAGCCAAGGATAGAGTTTTCTTGTAATATTGTGCAGATGTGAGAGTCTTTGAATAAGTTCTGATTACACCTTTCCTTTTGAGATGGCTGTGTCAGTAACTGAATGGACAATGAGCCAATTGTTTTAACAAAAGAGAACATTTTAGGAAAAAAAAAAGAAAAAAGACATTTTGAAGTATTACTGCTTTCCTGGCTTAGCTAATGGTTTTAAGTGCTTGCTTTAAAAGTCCTTACTCTTCTCTGGTCTTGCAATAGTTGGTATTTTTAACTGCAGTACTTTGAAGTGACCTGCAAGCAATATCCTGGCTATTATTCTTAGTGTCAGCCAGTGGCCAAGCATCTTTGTCCTTTGTGACCATCTGACAAGGTGATGTCCCCTGCTCTGAAGGGGTCACACTCCAGAAAGACAGCTTGTAGAGCATCAGTACTTTTTTTCATGCTGTTCTCATGGAATTGCCTTTCTTGAAGAGCCTTTTTAGTAGAGAAATGGTGAAGAGGAGGGATCCTGAGTCCCTCTGGTGCATGTCACAGGCACAGACAACAGAGCTGTGGGGCTGCTGCCCATGGCATGTCTTGCTTGGCATCCTGGGCGCTGCTTGGGGTGGTTAGGGCCATTTCAGACTCAAGCAATGGGAAGATCCAGAAGATTGAATCTGATTCCTGTAGCTCATTTGAATCCTGTAGCTCATTTTGACTATGGAGAAGCAAAAGCAGCTGTTCTGACATCTGTATAAACCAGGGGTTATCATCTTTGTAAGGATTTCTTCTCCTTTCATATTTCCTTGCAAGAGCCATCAAGACCCATCTATTTACAGTGCATCTCCCTTGCTTACATAGTGTCTTGGCCTCACAGCCTGTATGCTTGGAGGAGCATGACAGAAGCTATTAAAACACTTATCTTGGGAGACCGAGTGTCTTGACCAGGAGGTCTGTGACAGAGTGATGCTGAACTTGGCTTTCCCAGATCCTTACACCTCAACCACCCTCTTTCCCTCTACCTGTGAGAGAGCTGGAGGAGTAAATCAGGCAGAATTTGTCAATGTATGAAGTGGGAACTTGTAATAGTAAAAGTCTTAAGATCTTGCTCCTGTGAGCTGACAATATAAAGTATTTAATGCAGCGTGTGTCTACAGCTATACTGTGTTTCTGTCTGACTTCAGAAACCCAAGCCTTCAAAAAGTATAAAAACAATTTAAAATGAAACATTAAATAAAGACAGTTTGGGAGTTCTGTTTTTCTGGTATTTTCTTTCTTTTTTTTTAACAAAAAAAAAAACCAAAACACTTTTCCTTCTGAAACATGAGAACAAGAGGGTTTGGGTTATATTTTACTTTTCCTGAGAAAAAAGGAAGCTCAGATTCTCCACTAATTACAGAGCTTCAGAATCTGTGACACCAAAGATCACCAGAATGACAATATGTTCCTGAGATTTGGCAATGTTTCAGAACAAGAAAAAAACATGTGTTGAGGAGTCAGTTTGCTTGGTCTGATATCAGAGGCCTGTAATGGAGCTGTTACCCACGCCCCTTTTCCTCTTCTAGCAGTATAATTAAACAGTTAACACATTTCAGAATTAATGGAATAATTAATGTAATTAAGCAGGGCTTCTTTCACAACCAGAGAGCATGGTAAAACAGCTCTGCTGTTTCTTCAGGTCAGAAGTATCCTTTTATTTTCACCTGCATCTTTCACCTGTTTACATGAAGGTAAAGGGCAGGACAGTTTCCAAAATTGTTCAAAGAGCATTTTCAAAAGCAGCACACCAACAGCATGTGCTTAATTGGGAAATTAGTGAGCTTTGGACTTTTCAGATGGGAAAAAATAGTGCTGAGGCAATTTTGAAAATGCTACCCCATGTCTACTTTGGTTTTACTCTTCTGATCCAATGTGTTCATTTAAACAGACCTCTCCCTCTGACGAGGCAAGCAAGAAGCAGCTTTTAATGCCCCACCGCCCATCAGTGGACCACTCGGACGAACCCTTTCAGAGGCAGAGGGCAGTGAGCGCTGTCAGCATCATCACCAGTGCCCTGGAAGGTAAGATGTGTCTTTAGTCCCCAGACTCAAAGCCTCAGACTCAATGTTGATTGGCAGGAACAAAGTGACACAAAAGACCCTGACATTAGACTCTTGTTTTGCAAGAAGGCATTATAAGCAGTTACTGCAACCCTTGTAACAGAGGCAATGCTGTAACAGAAGGCAATAGAATCACTGTCTTACCCATGGACTTGTAAAAATCCTGACAAAATGCTGGCCAGATAATCAGTATTGGATCTGGTAAGATTTTTTTGCCCCCCATGGAATTTGATTTACTCAGGGCTAACCAAGATGTAGGGCAGTGGTGCGCCAGACTGTTTGAATGACTGTACATACATTTGTGTCTCACCTCTCTGGAGCTGGTGCAAAGGCTGGCATATGCAGTCACTAGCTACATGCAGAACATTTAAGTTGTGGGGGAGGATAGTGTCCTTCTTGCAGAGCAGCTAGTAGGCCACAACAGTTTGGTGAGTGTTTGAATCCCACCATGAAATTTAAGGATTCTCAAAGGACCCATTTGTCCATGCAAATGTTTATATTGCTCATTAGGCTTCTTACTAGGTGCAGGAGGACTTCCCTTCGCCATCTTTCCATGCACCTGAACTTTGCATTTCCCTTTCACAAATTTACTGATAGCAAGACAACTTATAGCAAGACAACACATTTCTAGGCTCCTTACATGCAGCATGAAAGAGTTTTTTACAGTTCCTCATGTCTTCTACATTATAAATTGAAACAAAATAGGAAGTTGCAACTATAGGAAAATGTCTGCCAAGAAAAGTGTGGAGCAAGGAAAATTCCAGGTCTTTCTGTAGCCTTATTCTCTGTGTTACTCATGAATAGAAAGGCAAGGCAAGACAGAGGGACTTACCTGGGAAATGCCTTACAGAAAGAGCCTGGACCTCCTGTTTGGAGACAACCCAGTAGGAAGCCACAAAGCCCTCTTCTTCCTCAGCTTCTTACCTTCCCTGTGGTTATATTCAACAGTATTGTGGGCAGAACATATATATGTTTATATCATTAAATAAATAAAATCTTGTATTCTTAATAGGTAAATAATCACTTAAATGTATTCCAGTATTTAGTGTAGTCTGCAAAGATTTTATTTGTTTTCCTTGGGGTTTTAAGCAATTAGCTTCGTGATTGATTTGCTTCTTTGTAATGTGTGAAGAACACCTAAAAAGCCCTGAGCTGGATGACTTCTTATTCATTTAATGGTACTTTCTATTACTGTTTACCACAGAAATAGAGACCATCAAGTCTGGGGTAACTCAGAGGTTGAACATTTTTAGCTTCATATAGAAGAAAACCATCCTTATCAAAGATTTCCTAACTCCCAGTCTTTGACTGGTTGTTGAAATTGAATACTTGTTAACAACAAGAGGAATATTGAATCAGAATAAAATGAATCACAGGCTTTAACTGTAGTAATAGCTGCATGATTTGTGCTGAACTATATGAAACCTCCAGACCAGAAAACCTTTCCTCTTTAGTTACACCTGTTTTTTGCTCTCAGCTCTTGAGTAGTCATTGTTTGCTTGTTTTCCCAGACACTGAAAAGCCTTGCAGACAAAGAAGGGCCTAGGGGGTTTTATTGGTTTGTGGGTTTGTTGTGGGTTGTTTTTTTTTTTTCATTTAAAAATAAGAGGAAAAATACCCCCAACACACACTTTGCGTTCTTCTGGCCACTTTTTTATAACAGTATAAAACAGCAGAAAAAAAGCAGTGAAGTCTGATTTTAGTTTTCCTTTTGCAGATTTTTTTTCAAAAACTATTAAATCTGTTGTGTTTTCCAAAGATCATCTGTGCTGAGAAAGGATGTGGTTTCTTAATTTATTTAAAATGCTTTGGTGCCACATCACTGCCAAAACAGGACAGTTGCATCTACCTCCTTCCCTTGCTGAGTTCCTGCAGTTTGGTTTGACTGTACGAACAGTTGGTTTTCAGCTGGATCAATAAGTAGAACCAGCTCACCCACAAGAAGCAGGAGCACAAAAGCTGGCAAAAGGACAGAGGAATAACATATGGCTGAGGCTGAGAGATGAACCAGCCCTCTTTAGTAGCAGCCTGGACTTACAGGAGCTTCTCTCAAATGTGGAGCCTCAGGGAAAAGAGTCTCTCATTTGATGTGTGCCCATTGTGAAGGTCCCCAAATTAATAATAGTGGAGTAAGCAGGGTTGGTTAGAAGTGATTATGAGAAGTATGGATTTACCTGGAAAAATTAGATCCTTTGGGAAGTGACTGACTTAAATTCCTTATTACTTTCAGAGGTGGGTTAAAAAAATAATAAAAATACAAAATTAAGATTTTACATTGAAATTGATTGGGGTATTTTTCACATCTTTCACCCACCCCACCCCCCCCCCCCCCCCCCATCATGTGGGGTTCTCACATCATTTTAGACACCTTTAAACCCTGTTTGGAGGCTGGAAAAGACATAATCATTTCTCGGCAGCGATTTGGTTTCCCAGAGATCTCGGAACAGAGTACATGTTTGTACAAAATCTGTGCATGCGGGACATAATCTGATATTTTAAAAGCTTGCTGGAGGACACCTAATACCTCAGTTCTGTTGTCCAATGGAGAACAAATGCACGGAGAATGCATCCTGACTTGAGAGAGGAGGCTGTTTATAAACTGATTGAAATAACAGCCTTGGCTGAAGTTTTCCTCTTATCAGTGCAGGTTCTAATTATATAGACTAAGACTGTTATACAGCATTCCATGCCTATAAAGGAATCAGAAAAGGAAAGCATTAAGCTATTTCACTAATCATTATCATTCAGCCATTAACTGTCTTTTTTGGCTTTTCTTTTTCACTGTTTAATGCAAATTATACTTATGAAGCTATTTCAGTTCTTTTGTGCTCAAGTAAAATGGACATATGAAAGTTGTATTTTAGGTAATATTTTAAAAGCACCTCTAAAAAGCACATTGGAGCCCTAGTAGCATTTTCAAACTGACTTATGAATTCCCCTGATTTTGTATGTGGGCCTTTTAGAAGAAATCAGACACTAAATGCCTGTTTGGATTGCACATCAAGAACAGAAACCTAAGGGATAACCAGCGGTACTCTAGCTCTCAAGTGATTAAATCAGCTCTAAATATTGGATTTAAGCTCTTTCAGCTCTTAACTGCTTTAAAAGGTATATTTAAGATACTCCTAAAATGTGGCACAGGAATGAAAAAACTATTCCAGTCTAATTTAAATGAAGATAGAGTATTCTTATCCATATGAACTTGGAAAACTGGAAAACAGTGAAAATCTGAGCCTATATATAATGCTGAATTTTATATATTTAGTGTGATTCTCTCTTTTTGCTTCTGACACTTTTAAAAGGTTATTACTTTTAGAATAAGTCACTGTCTGCTAAGTGCAGGTCAACTGGCAAGACCCTCAAAGTGTGTAATTTGCCAGCCTATTAGGATGGAAATATTTTATCCTAGAAAAAAGTTTGGGGTAATTCAGGGGCCTTCCTTTATGTTGTGAGTCATTTTAAGTGTTCTCTTGTCCTATAACTCAGTGTGAATTGACTGTTACTTTACTGCTTGTGACTTAGAGCTTGAGGAATCACACCAGAAATGTCCTCCCTGCTGGAACCACTTTGCTGTTAAATTTCTCATTTGGGATTGTTGCCCGCTTTGGCTTTTAATCAAGAAATTTGTCAAGTTTGTGGTAATGGACCCATTTACCGACCTTACCATCACCCTTTGCATTGTGCTGAACACGCTTTTCATGGCCTTGGAGCATTATAAGATGACGAAGGAGTTTGACCACATGCTTTACATAGGCAATTTGGTAAGTGAACATTAACTTGAAGTGCTACCTGAGGAGTATATTGCCCGCTTGTTAAAGTTTTGGCTGCAGCTTGGGAAGACCCTTTGTTGATACATTGTCAGCATCGCTTTGCCTATGACATGTCAAGTAAGTCCACAGTCACTTCTTCCTGAGGGTGAAGAAAAAAGAATGGAAGACAGTGGTCTGTATTGTGAAGCTAACATATTCTAATGTTGTTAGTAACCAATAACGCCACGTTTCTGAGCTGTTCCTGATAAGTTTCAAGTTTGTATCTGTTTAAGGAAAAAAGAGGATTAATGAGGTTTACTTGGGATTTCTGTTAAAGCAATGATAAGGCAGTTCTTGGTGACTAATCATGACTTTTAAGTTAAAACAAAACAACAAACCAACCAAACAAGAACCAAAGCCCAAAAAATCTACAGGAAAAGAAAACCAAACCCAAGGCAAGATAGATCCTGGAGAGAGAGATAGAATGCTCTTTGGTCATAGGTAGATATGTATGTGGGAAGGTGCCTATGCTACATTTTCCGTGTGTTCTGCTGTGCCTCCCTGCCTTAGCCATCAGCGTGTACTGGGTCCCACGCAAACCCTGGGGCAGAAGGGACATAGAGCAAAACATGGCTAATGCTTCAGGGGGAAATTCTGAACGTGCAGGCTGGAGCACCCAGGGATAGAACTGCAAAGTAAGCAGAGACCGCACTTCTCTGAGGAGAAGCAGAGTGACAGATCTACAGCCAAGCTGCAGGGACAGCAGAAAAGCCTTTCCAGAGGCAATGCAGTACAGTTTGTTAACCCAGGGGGCCACTAAAATTCTGCAGTTACTACAAAACGGAAGCTTTTTCTTTAATCGTCTTTCTCAGGGTTTATGTTTAAATGTTACCATGTTTTACTGCTTTAAAATCCTTTTAATTTTAGAAGAGTCTGTATTGGAAAAAGCACAGGGTATCTAGCTATGGAATGGTGGAATTGCCCCTAAAATCTAGTGGTAGAAACAAAGATATCCTGTAGGACCATAATTATCCTGTAGGACCTTGTTATTCTTAGCTCTGGGCCTTCTTGGCCAGGTTAAGGTTCTTCTCTTAGGCTGTGAGACCGGTCTCCAGTTTTTCAGCTGCTGCGTCTTGGCAAATCTCTGTGTGTAAAATCTGTTTGGGTCTCTCTTGCCTCAGACCCATGTTGTTGCCCTCTGCAGAAAGCAGTAGGTAAGGTAGCTCAGAAAGTCATCTCACAGGACTGCATCCAGCTCCATTTTGCAGCTAGCCTTCCTTGTTGTTGCTCAACAGTTTGTGGCCTTCTAAGATGACTTAAAAATACTCCTTCAGACCTGCTGTCCATCAGAGCAGGTGGTAATGCTGCCATTTCCCCCTGTGGCAATTGGTAAATGTATCCCTTACTCTGCTTTTGTCAGACCAGCTTCTCTCTTTGCAGACCACAAGCAGTGAAACTCTAGCTCCTGGCATCCCTCCTACCAACATAGCTCTTGCAGACCTGCTGGGACTGAGCAGGGCTGAGCAGGGTGCCAACAAGGAAATAGAAACAATGGGCAGAGGTACAAATTGCAAACCAATTTTGCTAAATTTTGCAAACAAACAAACCCCAAAATCTCACTTTGAGTTCCTCAGCGCTTCCTGGAGCTAGTTCTCCTCTTTGTGCTAAAGTTGAAAATAAAAAAAAAAAAGCCTGCTAATATTTTTTGTAACAGGCTGATGGCATGGGCTCCCTTTCCCCTGAATCCCAAGATGGGTCTGTGAGATGACAAACCACCCCAGCTCCCCATCACGAGCTTTACTTAAACCCCCACATAACTGGATTGATTGTGAGTAGAGCAGGTCAGAGGAAGGTAACTCCATTTTGTGGAGGATTTTGCAAAGTCATTTGTAATGAAAATTGACTTTTTTTTTGCAATTTCCTATGAAAGAGAGTCCCTGCTCCAGGGCAGGCTGCCAGGTGATTGCATTCCCTAAACCACAGACTGACAGACCCCTCCTCTGACCCCCTGCTCGCTGGCCATTGTCCTCCTATTGCATCTAACCATTTTTGAATTATTACACTAGTATTAAATGGGGGGAAATATTAAAAAGGGGAAATCTTTGCCATTTTTTCCTCAAAACAAATGAAAGAATGAAAGTAGGCAATGGATTTCCTTTCTCCGAGAACTATTCTTTATCCACTGCCAGTCACTGGAGATCTACTTCTCTGTCCATCTACTTCATGCAGCATCTGTTACTTTGAGGCTCCTTTAGATCATCACTTACAGAAATAAACATTTTCAAATGCGATCAGAAGGCCATACAAGCACGTGTACATGGTTCATCTGCCTATGTGGTGCCACCACTTAAAAAATGGATAGCTAGAACAAGATTTCACTGATTATTTCCTTTAGAAATAGATACCATTATGCAATGTTTAAGCCTAAATAACTGAAATGATAGATAAAAGATTATTAATTTGTTTTTTAAAGGCAAAGCTCTCCAAATCACCGTTGTCATATTTGGCTCCAGCAGGATGCTAAGTTACTTGCTTTCTTTCCAGCCTTTATCACTTTAAGTATCCAGCCTCTTGTCCAAGTCTAGTCAGTGTGTACCAGGTGCCAGTGATCTGACAGCTGCTGATGGAAATTCATAGCTGGTACATGTACGTGATTCCTGATGCCTTTAGGAAGGCTCAGACATTTTGCTATCTTACCGTGACATTTCCTTCTCAGAAGGCTATTGATTAAAATGATTCAGGCAAAGAAAGTGATCCTCCTGAGTCATTTCTCAGCAAGATGGTTGCATAATGTATGCAGCTTGGTATTGTGGTTTTTAAGGCAGTCCCCTAGATACAACTTCACGGACATCCAGTTTTGTCTTGTTCCTCTGTCCTAAGGGAAATTGAAGCATTCTGGTGGGAAGCTTTGGTATCTCTGATTACCATGACTCAGAAATTGTTGGCTAGTTAGAAGTATGAGACAGGTCATTGTGTTGGGTTCTTGGTAAGGGATGGTGATGAGATGTTGATACATTCCAAGGTATTGTTGCAGCTCAAGGTATTATTTTCCTGATGAAATTTATTTTTTATTTATCTAATTTTATTGCTTAGTATCATAATTACATAACTTTAACTTTTCCCTTCTACATCTTACGGGGTTTCTCATCTCTGTTGCTCAGAGTTGATTAGTTTTGCTGGGATAATGCTGCAATCTAGCTTATTTGAATGAAAATGCTTCTCTTTGACTCTATGTTACTAATATGTGTGCTCTGGGTTCCCCCCTTGTTTTTAACCAGCACAGTGTATTAATGTTGACTGTTTCATGCAAAACTGTGTGCTTTAATATATATGTACAATAGAGATTTTTTCAGAAACATAAATCTCTGTGTAGCTTGTACTGGGACTTGGAACGAAAATGAAACTGTATATAAAGAACTTAGTGCCCACATTTAGTCATTTCATGTTGACTGTAGCCTTATGTTGTGCACTTAAAACGTTACTTAAGGAGGCATACGAAAGCACAAGATCTGATTCTCTGAGATACTTTGCCAGAAATGTGTTAAAACTGAATTTTTTGTCAGTAGCCTTCCCATCCCACCACCACTCCCCCCACCCCCCGCCTCATAGGTAACATTTATATGTTGCTTTACAGAAAAGTGTTCCAATTAGAAGTTCCGCCATATGACATTTGAACTGGGTCATAAATAAGCAATATGTTCCCAAGACACTGTCAAAAGAAAATTGCCATGAGTATTTGTAAAAAAAATGTCTAGGACTCAAACTAGAATTTCTAATCACCTGTCAGCTATAACCTCAGAATGACTGGAGACTTATGTTGCCCTGATACTGACAATAATAACGAAAAGGGATAATACAGCAGGAACACTACAACCCCAATACCCTTCAACACTCACGATCCATTTATTTGGGTTTCTCCACTGAAATGAATAGATTTAACCTCTATAAAAGGCACCTTTACACTTTCTTTTTCTCTTACCATTGGGATTGTTCAGATGGTTGAAGGAGATGGAAATGTATGTTTCAATCCAGAGCTTGAACTTGGATGTCACTGTAACTTTACAGCAGTGTCAAATATTACTGTGAAAAGATGAGACAAAGTTGTAATAGTGATAAAGAACCAGGCATGAAAAATAAAGTATTTGCTTGTAAAATGTTTGGGGTTTTGTTTTCTGCTGTGTTCACCTGTATCAGTCTGCAAGCAAAGAGGTGTGCTTAAAAGGTTACTTTGACTTCATATTTTCTTTCTGCAGGTCTTCACTGGGATTTTTACAGCAGAAATGATCTTCAAAGTAATTGCCCTTGACCCCTACTACTATTTTCAGCAGGGCTGGAATATTTTTGACAGCATAATTGTTATTCTAAGCCTGATGGAACTGGGTTTGTCCAGTATGGGAAACCTGTCTGTTTTACGCTCCTTTCGATTGGTAATGGTCTTATTCTGTTCTCACCCCTCCTCTTTTATGATATATAAACTGACATGAATGCAACATATTTTCTTAAAAACGCATCTGCCGATAAAGACTTTAATTGCTGCAAACTGGTGAACAGTACGTGACAGTAATTATAGGCTGCGCGATAAATGGAATTGCTCCAGATTTACATCAGGGTAAATGAGAACATAATTTGATTCCTTCTAGCTGTGCCAGGTACTTACAGAACACTTAAAATGTTTGAGTTCCAATTTGTAATAAAAATCTGCCATTTTATACCTGTACACCTGTTAGCATAGTCAGCAGATAATTGATAGCCCAAGAAATGCAAGAGCCACTATGTTGTTTTAGGAGTTGTTATTCCTAAATCATGTTCTAAACATGCCACTGTTCTTTTAAATGTTGTCAAAAGAAGATGTCTTTGAATTATTCACGGGATGATTTTTTTTTTCCTAGAACTGATCAGCATAACATAGCATCTGTCTTTCACGGGAACTCCTTAGCTGTTAGCTTCTTTGTTATGCACGGGATAGTGGTATTCTATTAATGAGAGACTGCTGGCATATTGGAACAGAAAAGTAGTTTCCTTGCCAGCCTGACATTTGTGTTGCACTTCATGTACCAGGATGTCCATGCTAATCATTCTGGCCATGATATGGCTTCACAACTTGGAAAGACCAGGAAAATAAGCCCTTATGATTACGTTTAGCAGAAGAGTTTTTCCCCAAAAAATTCTCTGCACTGCTCAAAAATGCTAAATTTTCGCTGCTTATGTTACATCCTGAGAGTCTCCTGTTAGTTTTTGAGCAATCCTTCTTCAATAGGGCTGAAATTAACCTTCGATTGAAAACATAGCACAAGGGCTAGGCACCATTTACGTCCTTAAAATAGGTCTAAAGTGGGACGTGGGTCGTGCATAGACTGCGTGATCCCCGGCACAGAGGTGATTTTCACCCTGGGAGCTAACAGCTAATAGCATCTGGCTGAGGCTTGCTCTGAAACACGGAGGAATTTCTTCTTTCTGTGTGGGATCAAACCCTAAAACCCCTTCCCCCCGATGCCTGCCAGGCTGTTTAATTTGAGGAGAAAAAACAATGTAAAAGAAAATACTAAGACCTGAGTTTTTCTCCTTCCATCTTCTCCCCAGTCATTATGATTTTGGGGGAATGCACCGCTAAAAGCAGGTCTATCTAACAAGGCAGAGCATAGCTCTGGAAAACTGAATTCTTATCTAAGAAGCCCAGCTGATATTTTATTAATAGTACTAGTGAGGTTAACAGGAAGTATGGCTAAAATCACCTTGTACCACACACACTGTGGTATTTAGCGTCTTTCATGTTTTATGCACTTTAATAATTCATCAGCCGAAATGTATGTTGCTTCTGTGAACTGACACTGTTGTTTATGTTTTGTTCACAGCTGCGAGTC
The DNA here is from genome assembly GCF_034315485.1 of Pezoporus occidentalis. Classification (NCBI taxonomy): domain Eukaryota; kingdom Metazoa; phylum Chordata; class Aves; order Psittaciformes; family Psittacidae; genus Pezoporus; species Pezoporus occidentalis. The sequence continues at coordinate 2,270,044 of NW_026914180.1, forward strand.
TTCAAGTTGGCAAAGTCCTGGCCGACCTTAAATACACTCATCAAAATCATTGGTAATTCAGTGGGTGCCCTCGGTAACCTCACTCTTGTGCTGGCAATCATCGTCTTTATTTTTGCTGTGGTAGGAATGCAGCTTTTTGGGAAAAGCTACATAGACAATGTGAAGAAGATAAGCACAACTGGCAGTTTGCCACGGTGGCATATGAATGATTTTTTCCACTCGTTCCTCATCATCTTCCGAATTTTGTGTGGGGAGTGGATTGAGACCATGTGGGACTGCATGGAAGTAGCTGGGCAGCCACTGTGCCTTCTTGTCTTCTTGTTGGTCATGGTGATAGGAAACCTGGTGGTGAGTTCTCAAGATTCTTTTTCTCCTTTTCCCAGTATGTGTGTGCAAATGTACCATTTTTTGATCCAGAAATAGCAAACCTAATATTGCTCCATGGCTTTAATTCCATGAACCAAGTTGTTGCCCAGAGAAACTTGTTCATATCCCAAATACAAAATTGCTAGCATTGCATTACTAATTAGGAATGAAGGCTTACTCATTTTTGCAGAAGAATAGATAATGCTTTACCAGGAGAAAGGCACATGGGCTAGTTATAATGATTTTAGTTCTTAGGCCACTCATGGCGCTGAAGGGATTCCATATCATTCTCCTACACAGGAGGGAATAGCATCTTAACTGTCACTATACTGGGAGATGTTATTTCCCTTCATTTTTGGTCCAGAACATGTGAACCTTATAGCTATCACCCTGTCTTTGAGTGGAGTTTTTCATGTCTTTAGCCTGCATGTTCTAGGAAGCTACAGGTTATTTTTGCAGTCGTCACTTGCTCACTTGCTTTTTTAATAGACTGTCATATAAGCATGGCTTACATAAGCTCTCAACCTATTAAGACTGAATTGTATTTCCCTGTTGACATCTTAAGGAGCGCTTTGCTGGCTTGCATCATTGTGGAAATGTTTCGCTTGTTCAGCTTAACAGAGCGTCTTTGACATTGAGGCTCTAATGGACTTACTATTTGTGTAGAGAGATTTTTAATACTAGGTGCTGCTATAAAAAAAAAATTGGGTTTTGCTACTGATTGCTTTTAGGGTTTGTTTTGCTTTGAAGTACCCAAAGTTTTTGTTCTCAGCTGCTTGAATATAAAAGTTCTTGAAAGAGCTTGTAGAAAAACAGACTATTGTTTTGTCTACATTAATTTACATTTTAACAGTTAGTTCTGCACTGGAACAGGTTGCCCAGAGAAGCTGTGGCTGCCCCATCCCTGGCAGTGTTCAAGGTCAGGTTGGATGGATTTTGGAGCAACCTGGTCTAGTGGAAGGTGTCCCTGCCTGTGGCAGGGGGATGGAACTAGATCATCTTTGAGGTCCCTCCTAACCAAAACCATTCTATTATTCTATAATTCAAGATGTTAATTAGCAGCTAGAGAGAAAGTCATCTTATTCCTCTGGCATCACCAAATTCTTGTCACATCTGGCAGTATTTATGGTAGTATCTGTGGTCACTTTCCCAACTGCAAGGCTAAGCGATACACAGCAGACCTCAACTACTGATGTGAAGGCTGCAAACTGGTGTTGGAAGAGTTACAACCACTACAACTCTATGGTACTTTTGGTGATTCAGTTTGCAGGTCTTGCCAAGTCTCACTAACATAAATTCAAAGGAATGGCAGAAGAAAAACCAGGAAAGTTAGTAAGTGCCCTGGGTAACTTCATGTTAGAGAGCAGTCCAGCTATTGAAAGGAATTTTAGTGAATCTTATATCTTTGGTTTGTGTTTATACTTGCTGCAAATGTCTTGGACCAATGCAGTGGCACGTGAAACTATTTTTACTGTGGGTCAGCTGATATTTGAGTCATCTTCAAAGAACTAAACTTTACAACATAGCTGGAAAGTATGTGCTGTGTAACTGCCTTTGGCACAATAGGACTATGCTGTTATTGTCAGATGGCATTTTTACAATATTTGAAGCTGATTTGGAAGGTAAAGCCAAACTAGATATAATAAAATAGTTCTCCCTCACTTGTAAGAAAGAGCTTCTGAAATTGCTAAGTGAATAATTATGCTTAATGTTAAGTTTTATGAAGGGCTTAACATATTTCCTACGTATGTGTATGTTACTGAGGTTAATAAGGAAAATTGCCATGACAAGAATTATTAAGAAGAAGAAGGGGAGTTTGGGTAGTGATGCAGTCCCTAGTGCCCCCTACTTTGGCAGGTCAGCCAACAGGAGAGTCAAGCGTGACACCAGCCACTTCTCAGGGGACAATTGAGTGTAATGGGTGCTAACAACGTGCATGAATAAAACTGACACTTCAATCACAGATGCAACAACCTGCCAACCTCATTCTGTGTGCATGGTGTATACTCGCCAAGCCACCCTTTTATTCTTCTGCTGGCTACCTGGATGAAGCCTATTTTATACCAGCTTCTCCTGAAATGCCATCAAGTGAAGGGCAACTTGATGCAGGGCAGAAATGCACTATCTGACTTTGCTCATGCTCCAGTTTGGCTGTGTATGACATAGACAGCGCCCAAAAAGCATCAGTTAGCATTAACCCAAGCTAACAGCTGCAGTGCATTAACACACCCTCAGGGCTGAGGTTCTGAACTGGTGTTGTCTCACCTCTGCCTGATAAACATATATCCCCTAGCACTTTCATGGCACATTCACCACCCAATCCACCACAAAGCTGGTAATTCACTGCTGCATTTCCATGGTGGATTTTGTCTTCCTGGAGTCACAGGCATGCCAGGGTGTAGAGTCTGTAACCAAAGAAATTCTGACATCTTCAGAATTTTCCTGAAACATGAAATATAAGGCTGGAATTGCTTTTTTAGGATCAGCCCCAGGCTTTTTTTTCTTTCTTATTTTTTTTTGCCTGCTGTCCATGGAAATACTATTCACTCAGGAAAATTTTAAAGATATTTTATGAGAACATGAAGGTAGAAAGCACCATCAATTTCTAGGGTATCAGGCTATCCTGTAGGAAAAAATACATAACCATCATCATTGAATTAATGCATGATGCATGGAATTATGAAATACAAAGTGTAAGGTCATGCACTCAACCCTATTTAAGAATTTATGTTATGATCAAGTAGCTTACCAACACAAAATGTTTGAGAGGATAATAAAAGTATATGTATCAGTCACTGTGGACATCTACATCTGAGATAATTGCATGGAGAAGCCTTTGCAGTCAGATCTGGTTAATGGAATCCATGAAGTCATAAAATATCTTACCAAAAAAAGGCATCTAAAATGCATCAGATTAAATAGCCTCTAAAAGTACCCATTTCTGTCCCTGAAATCTTGGGAGGCAAATTTAGCTGTATATACCCCTATGTACATATCCCTTCGGCTGACTGAACCAGTATGATGTACCAGTGTATGGATACATTGCACCCATGAAAAAAATAAATGATATTCCAATAAATATTAGGAAAGGTAATTGCAGAAAGTATGAATGCTGTTGCATAGAGATCTGCAATACTAGATATGCAATATACCTCATTAATGACTGATGCTCAAGAAAGACTAAGTGCTACTGGAAAAGCACAGTATTGGAATATATCAGAATATGAAGATGATGAGGGGAACATAGAGCTAGGCATGGAAGGAGAATAATTGTGACAGGAGAATAGTAAGTGACAAGATATTGCTCATCCCAGAACAAAGGAATATTAATCACTGTGGGTATCTTTAGGCTGGCTTTGGAGAGGAAACTTCTGACAGCACAATGAGATTGTTCAGGAGGACTTTCCAGCAAGACTGACTAGCCCCAGATGACTAGTGTGTGAGATAGAACTTAGTAAGTTTGTGAAGGAAACAACCCATATTAGCAGGTGGCTTGACTTGGCTACCCAAGAGCACCTTCCAGTCACATTCTTGGAAAAATAGATGTTTGTCCCACCCTATATGTCCTTCCTACAAGTCAGTGTAACATGGTTCCTTGAAGAGATGTTCTGGGAAAATGCTGATAAACCTCCATCAAGTCAAAATCTGTGGATTCTTAAGCTAGTCAGATGCCAAGAAAATGTCATTAAGTCTCATTTACCACCATTTCTATCTTTACCAGCCAAAGTCTGTTGATAAAATGACATTACCACAGCTGTTCTGACAGAGACACGTCTGCAGTAAGGCAAGAAAGAAATCAAATTACGGAGAATGACAACTTCTTAGTATTTCCACCTCAACACGTTCTTCCCCAAGAGTCTATCTACCTACCAGTAGAAGGTTTTCATGAGCACCATCAGTGCAACATGGATGAAAATAAATGTCCTAGGAGGATAAGGGTTAGGGGAATGAAGAGCCATTTATCATAGATCTTGGCTTTAATAATGTGCAAGAGGGAGATTGGGGTTGGGAGAATTGTTCAAGTAGGAAAGAGAAGTGACTACAGGTATATATGAAGCTTAGTCTATAAGAAGAAATTCAAGCAATTTCCTGCCCTGAATCACTTTCCTAAGTGACAGACACTAGGTAACATAAGGAGTCATTGGGTCTCATGCGGCTTTTGAATGCTTACTAGCTATGTCTGTAACCCTGTAGTTAGGCAAGATCACTTTCTATGTGTGCCTGCAAATTTGTGTCTATCCAGATTGTTTTATTTCTTTTCTATTTGTTTTAACATTAAGAACAAAGGAAAGGCCTGTGATAAATGTTTCATTCTGATGACCTTTGTTTGCTTTTTTAAAATTTGTTTGCTAATGTTGCCTTTAGTTTGATGTTTGCAGTTAAGAAAACCGAACAAAAAACTCACAAAAGAAGTAGCTGTGATGTACAGTGTATAAACTTGTAAGATGGGGCTGCCGTTTGGATTGTCTGGTCTCCAGCACTGGGGCTTTGTTTCTACTTGAAAGCATTTCCTAGAATTAACTACTGAGTGTTACTACATGAGCACCATGTTCTCCAGTCTAGGAACATGAGAGGGGGTGTATGTGGCCACCTGTGTAGGAGAACCAGTAGCCCACCCTGTCGAAATCCATCAGCTGGGCAACTGTATGTGGGTTTCAAAGGCAAGGGACTACCCCAGCTGAAAGTTTGTGGTCAGTGCAGGCCTTGAAGAAGTTTAAGAATATTGAGGAAGATGATCTTACACATTTGTCCTCAGTGCCAGAAAATGTTCCTGGGCACATTCAATTAGGCACAATTCTATTAGGATAGAACTAGCCATGAAGTCCTGTCCCGCCCAATACTGATACATCTCTATCACTGCAGGTTTCCCAGCAGATCACAAGCAGGCTTGAAAGAAGCTTATGGTAATGTGTCAGATTTTCTCTTTGTTTAAGTGAAATAGACACAGAGAACTATCACTGTCCCTTGTGGTGAAATCATAAGCAAAATAGCTAGACATCTAACAGGCCTAGGTAAAAGTGGATTACAATTTTACATTTCAAGAGCTCAGGCAGCCAAATCATATTATGATGGTCAAAGAAGGTCTTCAAATGAGACATATTTCTGCCTGATATTTCTGCCTGACATGATGGGAATGTCACTGAGGAAAGCTAGAGCAAGACTCACAATTTTTAACAGACATGAGGCATTACATCAGGGGGTTTCAAGACCATGAGGCTTTACCAGGGTGACTAAGGGTTTCTTTATGCCAAAGGAATGAGGCCTAATTCATTAAGATTCCTTGTGTCAATAAACAAATTAAAAAGGAACACTGATGATGTATGACAGCATTTTTCCAGCTATCTTCTTACTTTCTTCACAAATTATGTACAAATCTAGAACTACCGAAGCCTTATTTTCATGGTTTTTACTGTCTGTCCCTAGAGAAATATACAACTCAAGAGTTGCAGCAAGACTTCCTGAATCAAGTAATTATTTTTGCATTTAATGACAAACATATTCTCATTCATGGAGGCCACTGAAGACATCATTCTGTGAATAAAAGTTAATCTCCTTGGAGGAAAATGTAGTATTTATATTGTATCTGATGATTAAGATAAACAAACGGGAATTATAAACTAATATGCACCTCCTAATTGAAAATACTAGGTTAAACTGCTTGCTGAAAATTAAAGCAAGTTTGGGAAGAATGTATTACAGTCCAAAGTTACAACATTTTAGGTTTTAGTTTTCTAGTCTTCAAACCACAGGAGAGGTCTGTGTCCTCAGGCTTTGTATATTGTACTTCTACCACCACTTGTACTCTCCTTGGGCTCACCATTTCCACTTCTTGCACAATGGAGGGAAGAGGTGATAAGATACAACTATACAAAGCTGGGGGAGAACAGCATTTAGCAAGGAAATGTGCATCCATGTGAGATTCAAAGAGAAGTTCAGGTTGTCACAGGCCTTGTGTGAGCACTGCCTTCCCTCTGTACCTTCATGTTCGTGTCCTGGATGCAGTTATTCACCTGATCTACTCTTTCAGCAGCTCCCAGCATTCTGGAAATATGCATTAGTGTTTTTGGTAACATCAGCTCAGAAGGCCATCAGGCACACAGGTGACAATAGGTATGTCAGTAACAGTCAGGACACGCAAAATCTGCAAAGTGGAGTTCATGTGGGGTGCCACTGGGGAGGAGGAGGACTCATCAGTAAGCTGCAGGAGCCATAATGACAGCTGGGGAATTCTGGGGATAGGGGCTGGAGAGTTAGAGGGTCTAGGAGAAGCCAGTGAGCTCAAAGGATCATTAGCAGTGGAAGTGTCATTTGAGTCTATTTCATCAATTTGGACACTTACATAAGGGAGGTGAATTTTCTTTCTTGAGTCACGTGCAGCTTTGCAGAAAAGCAGCCTGGAATACATGAATAAGCGCATTTGGGGACAGAGGCATGATATAGTCAAAACAACTGTCAGCATGTTACCATCCTTTTTGCTTCTTTTGATGTGTGCTTGTGGCTGGCAGCAGGTATATCCAGCATTTGAGTTTGGAGAACTCAAACTTCAGAGGAAAGTACCTAAACCTCAGCACATTTCCTGGCTTCTGCCTTCACGTTTTCCATGCCAGCTACTTCATAGCCCACTTTTCCAGGAGCAATTTTTTCTGTTTGTATTCCCCATTATCCACCCTCGCTTGAGCAGCATCTGGGAAGCAGAGCACCTAGGAAGTGGATGCTTTTAAGCAAATATCTGGCTATACCTACTTAAGTATTAAGCATCCTCAAGTATAATGAAAGGTCCACCAGAAACAGAAGCATGTAATGATCAAAAAGATAAATCCTGACACCAATGATCAATCAGTGCAGTTGCTACGGATGACTCCTAGCAGAGATGGAAAGCTTGCATTCTTCTATGGGTTACTTTGAAGACAAATCTTTTGCCTAAGACTCCATGCTTTAAAAATTTTGTGATTTAGGAGTTCCCACATAAATAACTATCTTTTTTTTTTATTGGGTAGATATATTCCACCCTTATGTGTAACACCAGATGCTGATACTAGAATGTCTGGGGAAATGAACCTTAGGATATTTATGATGGACCATCAAAGATTGCTGGGTTCCAGAAGTGCCACTGTATAGTAGATTAAGTAGACTCCATTCAAAGCTTGGAGATAAAGGGCTGCTTTGCCCTAGAGAGATGAGGGAAGTGTACCTGAGAACAGATGGGAGGAGAAACTACTTTCAAAACGAGCTCCTGAAAAGTAATCTGCTTCCTTCTGTCACTCCAGATTTATGAGTTTATGATTCCTGCCACAGGCTCAGTTATTTCTTCTGAAGAGTTGAATCTTGGCACTTAGTAACTAAATCTGAGCATGCATCATGTATTAGGGGACAAGTGTGTTCAGTTCCTTTTTTCACTGTACTATATGGTGTCAATGTTGAATATATCTACTAAAATCTGCCAGTATTTTTCCTGCAACATCCATCCACAGGATGGTAGATCTGTTTTTTAATACAAATAGCCAAAATCATAATAAAAGTTGGGGTACAGAAGAGGAGCAAGCTTTTGCTTCTAATGCAGCTCAAAGAAGGTTGAAAACGAAAACTGGACTATTTTTTCATCTGTGAAATAAGGAATTCCCCAAAGCAATAATCCAAAATGGATTCATTGGTGGGCTGTGACAGATTTTGGCATTTGGTGCAGAATTTCATCAGTATAATTATAAGTATTACTTCTTGATCTGTAAATGAGTCACTGTGATGTATCAGAGAGGAATAAAATCTGATAATAATGCTCGTGCTCTTTCGTAGGTATGTATATAAGGGAATATGAAACTATCTCCCATTAACCCGCATGGGTGTGAGACGACAGAAATATGGAGGAAGAATAATGCTAATAAATAAGTTCAATCAACCTGTCCCTTGGAAATCATCCTTACACCTTTTTTCTAATTGTGTTTCCAAGTCAGAGGTGCTTCTCTAAAAATATTGCTGAAGCATTGACTCCATTATATGAACTACTGGCAAAATGAAATATTTTTAATAGGATCCACCATATATATACATATATGTATATATATATGTACATATACATTTTTTATTTGTAAAGATGATACTAGTGGAATGTTTGTTGAGGTTTGCTTGTAGTCTGGGGGTTGAAGAGGTGCAAAGTTTTCAAAATAAAAGCTGCAGCCCTGTTAATACAGTAGGCATCAGTAGGGAAGATAACTGCTATTTTTTGTACTACATTTGTCCTTGGTTAGTAGTGTAAGTAGGGTTTTGTCAGTGGTTAAGTTCTTGCTAATAGCTGGGTAGTTATTAAAAATCTAGAGGACACTAAGTCAAATTTAATTGGACAAGAGTGTGCAAAGGTAGGAACAACTAAATGTGTCTCCTTTTATTAATGTCACTGTGCAAGTTGTCTGGATGTCATTGAAAGGGTAATGACAACAGAATTCCTCCTAGCATGTGTTCAGGGAAAGTTTTAATGTTAAAATTGACCAGGTGGTACAAATTTAATACATTATACATTACTCCTAAACATCTTAACTCTTTTGTTAAAAAAAAAACAAAACAACACAAAAAACAGTTAAAAATATTACCTTTCCCCACAAAAACCATCAGTGAGCACTGAATTTTAACAGTTGCCTCTAGGAATAGCTTGTTCAAAGGGATATGTGAAACAATCAGCTAACTATGACAGCCTTAACCTTCTTAGGAGGTGTATGATATTTAAAAGATACTGGAATTTATCTTTTCCATGTACAGTGCATATTCATATCTGTATTTCTCCAACTAACATGTATGTGGCAACATAGTCTCTGGCTTCCCAAGGAAGTATGCTGAAGAATATGTTTGGAAACTAAAACATAGTACACAGGATTAGATAACAATTTCCTGCTTTTATGGGTCTTACTGTAGAGTAAGAAGTTCCTGCAGTGAAAGGAGTCCTGCCTTTGGTCTCCTGTTGCCATCCCATGCTTCCTCCTATTCTGAAAAGTCAGCTTGTCTGAATCTTATTCTGTTACACTTCTCTAAATCCAGTAAAAGTACCTGCCATATTTGCTGAGGAGAATCTCTAAATATATTATTGCAAACAGTGCAGGGGAAAAGAGAATCAGAACTTATTTCTTCATACTTCTTAACACATTTCTGCAATTTACGTCTCTCCTGTTCTTTTTCCCTGTCTTTAGATTTCATGTGTTACCTTTTATTCTTTCTGTTTTGTTTGCATCATGCCTAGCTAGTCTTGTTTAAATTAGTTCTTATTTTTCTTCTACCTGAAATTTATTTTCTTTCCTTTTGTCCAGCTCTGGCCTTGATTATAGTAATTCCCTCTTTGATATTAACACATATCTCTGCTGTAGTCTTCCTAGTCTCATGCTTTGAGCAGATCTCCTCCTCTTTCAGCATTGCTTTGGCTTTCTGCCTTTCATGATATCTTCTGAAAGATCCATCCAATTGTGTGTTTTGACTTGGGGATTGGACTAGATGACCACCAGTTGATCCTTCCAAGGCTAATGATTCTGTGATTCTGTGACTTCACTCTTCCCAATGCACAAAAAAAATCCAAGTCTCTGCCCTGAAACCATCTGAAATTTTTGCAATTATTTCAATGCAAAGGGAGTTTTATTTTTTGACCAAGCCAATATTTTGTATAGAAGCTCTGCTTTCAGCAGGTAAGAGTCATATTTTCTCGCGAAGATAATACGTGCTGATATTAGAATTTGGATTGAAGTATACTTACATTTTCAATGCTGAATTTTCCAGGAGGTGAAAAGAGGTGCTTTCATTTGTCTTTGGGAATGGATGTTTTTCAAGAAGTTATACTCTCAGTTCGTCCCCTTTTGTCACTGCTGCCTTCTCCCTGCTATCAGTTCCATTCTCTTTGTGGTCCCTGTCATGTGTACTCATTTATTGCAACCGCACAACTAAAAGCATCCTCATGCTGCTTGTGCTACAAATTCTATTGTATGGGTATTTCTTCCAGGAGGATTTCCATGCCTCTTCTCCTCTCCTGTCATTCTCTTAACTTCCACTTTTAGATGTCATGCCATCCCATTTCTGGGAGGTTCAGCAAGTGCCAAATGCCTGCTGAAGTCTTTCTGCTTGAAAACACAGGCAGGTGGCTACATCTATAAACTGGTTAGGGCATGAACTCAAACATGAGTGTCCCTCCTTTGTCTTGGTTAGCACATTCCCTGGCCACCCTGTCCCAGCTGGTGGCTGGGTGTTCTGGGGACAGCAGCCACAAGCAGTCCTGCCCTGGGGGAAGATCGGGGAAGGGAGGTCAGCTGCTTACCCTCAGGGAGGAAGAACAGGCCTTGGCTCGTCTTTGTTTACTACTGCAGATGCAAGTTTCAGTTCACAAAATGGATTAGCTGCCTAGGTCTCAGTTCCTTTCTTCTCTCTAGGTGACTGGCAGTCTGATGTCCATAAGAATGCTCTGATGGACAGCCCACACCACTGACTTTCTCCTTTACTTCCCCAATTTTATGTCTGTCTTGCGTTAAAGGAGGTTGCTGGGATTTCAGCCAGGCACACAGAATGCAATGAATAAATAAAATAATTTTGAAATTTCTGCATCAGCAAACCCTCACACCCTATTTCTTTATGCTTTTGAGTTGAGGGTCTTCTCCAGCAGAGGTATGTGAAAGCTGCAAGCCCAGCCATGTGCTGTAAAGGCAGGAAATTTCATACCATGCAAAATTGCTAGTAGAAATCTACTTTGTAGCTTTCCTGAAATAAGCCTTCCTGGCTAGCAGACAGCTCTGACACTGTTCTGCCCTCCCAGCAATCTGCATTTGCAAAACAAAAAAACCAGAACCTCCTTAAACCTCTCAAATTCATTAAATAGGTATCCTTCTCACATTTCATTTAATAAGAAAGTGTGATTCTGTAATGGAACCCAAATTACATCAAACCTGGGAAATTGCTTAGAAAGTAACATTTTAATGGAAATGCATTTCCTTTTCCACGTTTAAAAAAAAAGGGGGGGGGGGAAGCACAAAGCTGATTATTAATTATTTATTGACTCTTGGATTTAATTTTCTAGTCTCTGGGCCTACCCTCATATTGATTTTGCTTTGCTGTAATATATTGGCTGCAGGGAAGGCATTATTTACTGCGCTCATTATCACTAGGGTATTTTTTTCTTCATTATTATGTTTCTAGGGTGGTTTATTTTTTTGTCCTTTTGGCTCTCTGTGGCTTACCTTTCCTGAGGTGTTTTCTGCCATGTGTGAATGGGAATTACCTCTTTCTCTCAATCTCCAGTCGTGACTGCCCAAGTCAGTGAGATGGCCTGTAGATGACTTAGTGCAAAACTTTGTGCAATCTTTGGACATGGCTAGGTGTTCCCCTCTCAGGGGAGGTGTGAGATCGGAATTCTTAAGAGATGACTTCAGGGATCCCATTCTGCCTTGTGTGGGCAGTGCCCCACGTATGAGCCTAGCCATGCACGGTTAGGTCTGGTGTGGCATCTGGGTAAAAAATACAGAGCTTAAACTTCCAAAATTAGGGCTTTTTTCTTGTGTCTAGTTGCTGTATAATAATTGGTAGAGCAACTGATGAGGTGATGTTTGCATATGAGTAGCAAAAATATTCCAGGGATAATACGGGTGTTTCTTACCTCACTCCTTTCAGGGAGCAGCAATAGCAAAGACTCACAAGTGTGTGCAGTCAGTCCAAGCCTGTGTTGTCTGTCCTGTTCTGTAATTGCCTTGACATGCTCATTGTCATGACAGCTAAACACTTTTCTTGACTTAGCACAAAGGTAATTGTTTCTTGGTTTGTAATCAATAAACTTTCCATAGTTTCCCTAATGCTTCTGGGGTATGTTGAGCCTTTAACATCACAAATGCAGCTGTCTTGGTGGGAGAGGTTTGCAACTGGACTTGTCTGACAACACGTTTTTTCTGTCTAGACAGTGGCTCAAGAAGTCCATGGCAACTCTGATGGAGCTCTTACTATGCTGGTGAATTAGTGTTGTTTTGATATCTGATTAAAAACCTGCGGGAACATGTTTGTTTTTGTGCTGTGGCTTTAGCAGTGGAAAGAATTTATTTGCCTCTACTCACCATCCCACCCTCCTTTCTCATATAGTACATGGAGAATAAGATTTTCAGATCAGGAAGCACTTGGTTTCCAGACCGTCATCTTCTGATAATTCTTACTTTCAAAAGAATACTGAAAGTTATCAGAAAAAAAAAAAAAACAAAACTATATTCAATTCAATAGTGTTTGACCAGCACTTGGTGTGGTATGGTTACTGTGTGCATTTATACCTATGTAGTGGGTAACAGATGAAAAAGACTTGACAACATGGGAAATCCATCAGGTTGTGATAAGAAGTGTCATAGGTTGCCTCAGATCTGTGTTTCAGAGTGACAAGGATGCAGGCCCTTCACTCTGCCTGGTTTCAGGGTCCTGCAGAGGCTGGGGGTGAGGAGAGACAAGACAATAGAGGCTGGTCCTTGTGAGATGGGAGCTGAGGAAGCACCATCCTCCCCTCCCAGTTCAGCATCCCTCTCTGAAGAGGCATTTTTATCATATGTTACAGCATGTCAAACTGGCAGCAAGAGCAATGTTGATGTGGAGCCCTTCACCTGCCTCCCCTTCTCAACAGGATGTACCTATGCCAAGTCCATGCCAGGTCTGACATCCCCTGGTGCTAGTGCAACTTTATAGCTCCACTGAAAGCAGGGAGCGATGAATGGCAGCTTAAAATGACCTAAAAAAAAAAATAATAATCTTATGTGACACAAAGGTGCTGTGAAGTGTAATTAATGGGCTTATTCCACCCTTCCATTACTCAGATTTACTCCTGTGTAAAGTGGTGAAAACAGCACCAAGAAATCTGTCCCATTAATTATGCATACCCCTTTAAACTCTGAAGTGAGAAAAAGAGTGACCATTCCCCTCTCCCATGCACACACCATCAAATATGGGTGAGCACAACTGCTATCCAGCATCACTTCTCTGCCTTGTACTGCTTAAAGACTGCAAGAGATGACTGAAACTGCAAGGAAATGTGGTGTCAATACCCAAAGTAGAGAACAGTGGGCAAAACTCCTAGCCTGATGGTAAATACCATGAAAAGACTAATGGAATGGAGGACACATTCATCTCACCTGGTTTCTAGAGTCTAGCATGAGAATAGCCACATCTGTATCCCCCACCTTAACTGTTCTTCACAGTTAATGGAGGGAAAAGGCATTTTTACTCCTTTTAATTTCTTCCATGCAGCTACCAATTTTAGGATGAGACGCATTAGGCTTAAACTCCTCTGGCCATATGGATTGGATCTTTACTGTAAGGGTTCATTACTGTAAAGTTCGTTCCTGTTAGGGTGGTGAGGCACTGGAATGAGTTACTCAGTGAAGCTGTGAATGCTCCATCCCTGGCGGTGTTCAAGTCCAGGTTGGACAGAGCCTTGGTTGACATAGTTTAGTGTGAGGTGTCCCTGCTCATAGCAGGGGGGTTGGAAACAGATGTTCTTAAGGTCCTTACCAACCCTAACTATTCTATGATTCTATCTAGCCTGTCTATAATGAGAACCCTAGCTGATCCTCTAAAGGAAGCATGAGTGCCAGCCATGCCCAAGGTTCTGCTTTTCAAGCACACTTTCTGCGACCCCTGTTTTGCACAGCCAGGGGAAATGCATGTGGTAGCTGTGAGGCTAGGAGGGAAATTAGGCCTTGTTCTCTTCTTTCTTAGGAAAAATGGAAATCATTCACATGAAATCAGTGAAGTTATAGCCACTTGTGTGTTTGCATATGCAATGATTATTTCTACCATATTGCTTCCATTTTTGGTTGCCTGTGGAGAACATCTGCTCTTGTCACCACCATAAAGTAGCTTAAGGATTTTACATGGGAAATAGGCTGAATTTGGTGTATTGTTTTCGTTGCATTTTCTTATATTTAAACAGACAAACCAATTATTTCACCAAATAGATTTACACAGAGTTGATAAGAAAAAGATCTTGTTGCAACAAGCTGGAACTATAGTGCCCTACAGACCTCTCATCCACAACTGCTAGCCTGCCTTGTAGGATCAAACACAGTCCACTTGCGAAGTTCTGTGGCTGCAAGGCAGGAAATCCATATCCCCATTTCTGTGTGTTTTCCTAGCTGATCTTGGGCAAGAAACACCAAGGAGATCAGTTCTGATCTGTCCTGTATTTTCTCCCACCTGCCCCTGGCAACAAGGACCTCATGAAATACTTGTGATAACATATTTGACAGCATTTTGACAGCAAGAAACTAAGATACCACAAGAATGGGATTATGAGATTGATTACAGGATAAAGAGAAACTGGGCTGGGAAGATATAAGCCTCTTATCCAAGCACAAATAGCTGAAATAATAAAAAAGATAATATAGAAAATAACTGATCACATAAATTGCTTTCTGCAGGAGTACTCTCTGTTAGTAAACTTTGTCCTGGGATGGGAATGTACAAAGGATTGGAAAATACACTTCCAACGAAAGGAATAATCCTTTAGTAGCAAAGAGATGGGCTAGATGACCTATTACTACAGGTCTCTGTCTTAATCTCACACTTCCTTGAAGCAGAATTTCCTTTATGAGCAGTTTTTCTTTGCAGCTTCATGCATTTTGCTACCATAAACAAACTAAAATACTTGGCACATATTGTACTGGGCTTGCTAGAAGTCCTCAAGGTCTCCAAAGAGAAAACTGTTCCTTTCCCATCTGTGCTAGCCAAGTAACAGTGGAGATGTCCTCTGCCATCAGGAAACAAACAGGAAGGAAGAATATCAGTTTCTTCCACTGGTCGGAGTGCCCAAAGAGCTTCATGCTGGGTTGTGTCTTACAGGCACTTCCAGAGAAGTGGGTTTGAAAAGGTTGAGATATATGGGTTCTGTTTTATCCACGCAAAAAAGAGAAGTATTAAATGAGTAGTTAACGATCCTGGCAGGTGCCTCATGGTGCTAGGCTTTCTGGCCTTTTCTATGCAGCTGAGTGACAGCAGTGATGGGAGTGAAACAGCTGGAG
Source organism: Pezoporus occidentalis (assembly GCF_034315485.1). Classification (NCBI taxonomy): domain Eukaryota; kingdom Metazoa; phylum Chordata; class Aves; order Psittaciformes; family Psittacidae; genus Pezoporus; species Pezoporus occidentalis. The sequence goes on from NW_026914180.1 coordinate 2,285,409, forward strand.
CTCTCTTCTAATCTGGTGAAGGCTAACTGGTTATGAAGTTTGGCCACCACTGTCTGGAGCATGGAGTGTGAGACTGACACCAAGAACGATTTTCTGGACACCAGGCTGGGTTTGACAAGTTGTAGATGATCCTTTTAGTTGTATGATTTAGTTTTAGGTTTTCTTTCAAGGAGCAGTGACTTGGACTTGATGATCCTTATGGGTTCCTTCCAACTTGAGTTATTCAAGTGATTCCGTGTTAGTTATTTGGCTTGCATTGGTAAGTGCCCTAACTTTAATCTAGCTGTGAAACACTAAACTCAAGCTAGCTCAGGCTTCAAAAGGCACGACCAGAGATGGTTCAGTTCTTCAGCATCTCCTGGGATGCCAGACTGTCTCCATTGTCTACAGACACCATAGGAAAACTCCTCCAGTTTAAGCACTACAGAGAGGTATCTGACATTAGGCTCAATTAATCTATCTTTTGTGCCTTATAATGGCACAGAGTCACTTCTTTGGAAAGACATGAAAAGTGAGAAAGCCTGTGAAAGTGTGCTATACTGTCATTAGCGTAAATGCCTAACTAACATCATTATGCTACATGAGTTGGGGTTCCCTGAGTGCATCTGTGATTTGATACCTAACCTCAAAGACCAAACAAATGACCTGCTCTCAACAGTCTGGCTGGTCAGTGTCACTGGAAAGGATTCTCTTTAAGGGGATCTATATGGATATAAAAATATGCCATTGCTTTTACAAACTGAATTAGTCTTTAGTTTTCTTTTACTTAAACTGTAAGAATTTTGTTAGCAACCAGGAAGACTGGATATTATTAGTAACCTTTTAAGGGAAATGCAGTGTGTCATGGGTTCTGGAAAAGGCAGTGTGTTGTGAAATGGGGGGAATAAGTAAACGTAACGTACTTACACATCAATTCACTGTACTTGAACACCCGGCAATGCAACTCTGAGGTTACCTGCTCATAAAGGAAGGAGGGAGTGATATTTGAAATTTATTTTTGGCTAAAAGCATGAAGTGCAAATAGCTCTCTGTGCAAAATGTCAGCTGCATTTCTGGGAAGCAAACAACACTGCCTTAATAATCCATGGTAAATAACAACACTAAGAATGTTACCACCTCTTATATACACCTGCAGGTGTATCTGGATAAACTTATGTAACTGTAGTTTGACATCCAAAATAAATACAGAAAACGAGGCATTTCAAACAAAGTATTATGTGAACTGCAGAATTAATGAAGTATAGGGTGAAATTCAGCTTCAGATGACAAAATTTGTGTGAAACATGAAGGTGTTCATGTATGGAAAAGATGTCTGAGCTACCACCAGAGTCTGCAGAGATCTAGGGCTTCACTCAGTTTTGGCTAGCACCACTGGAGATGCTGTAAGATATCTATCCTGGCCTCCATCTAAACACATATCATAGAATCATAGAATGGTTTGGGTTGGAAGGGACCTTCAAAGTTCATCCAGTTCCAACCCCCTGCCATGGGCAGGGACACCTTCCACTAGACCAGGTTGCTCCAAGCCCCATCCAACCTGGCCTTGAACACTTCCTGGGATGGGGCAGCCACAGCTTCTCTGGGCAACCTGTGCCAGGGCCTCACCACCCTCACAGGGAAGTGCTGCTTCCTAATATTCTGACAAAATCTCCCATAGTAGTGTGTCCTATTGGCCAGTTGCCCCAGGGTGACTTGGGCATGCTAGGGTCGGTAGGGACTAGATGACTGCATACAGGCAGATGCATGCAACCCTAACATGGTCACCTGTATTTGGTCAGGCTCTGTTGCCTACGTGACAAATTTCTTCTGACTGAAATGGATGCCCTGTTAGATCCTTAAGGTTTGATGTCTGAGTCTGGAGGCAGCTTACATCCTTGAAAAGTAATTCAGTTCCCTAAATGCTGCCATTCTGTTATCTGCTAAAGCACCCTGTCATGCCCTAAAGCTGGAGCTTTAGGAGGACACACATCTCCTGTAGGTCTGGTACAGATGTCTGATAACCTTAGACAGTGGACACCTATGTTGATGTAACAGAACTGAACAGATAAAGTTCAGAAGATTTTTTATTCTGTATTTCTTTATCCCGTCGCTTCCTCCAGCCCCTTCCCATGTCCTTAGGGATGCCACTGGGAAGGACACATATGCTGTGATTTGTTCCAAACTCTGTTGGCACTGGTGATCTGGGCAGTGTCTCCTCTCTATACATGTGCTTATTTTCAGGATACTTGTACCAACGTGGTTATCTCAAACATAGTTGAAAATGGCTAAAGTGATTCTGACAGTAACTCCTTCACTAATGGGCTCCCACCTGCTTGGCAGTATGTCCAGTACTCTAGTTTTCAACTACCTATCAGACAGCATCACTTGCAATACCTCCAAGTGGGATATGGAATGAAATATTGACTCATACCAGACTGCTGCAGTGATTAAGAGGAGACCCACACAAGCTGTCAGTGACACTCCAGTATGATGGACCAGCTAAGAAACAATTAGCTTTAATCTCGCTTTACTTCAGAACAGGGTAGTGCTCAGTGCAGCAATAGGTTATTCAGTAGTTCATAATAGACATGGGCATCTGCTGTGCTACAAACTGCTTTCATTTATAATCACAGTAATTGCAGAGAGTACTTTACAAAAGAGTACTGACAGGACCCTTTAAATGTAGTGTCACCAGAGTGATTAAGACCAGATTTTCAAAATTCCAGCTCATATATTCTGAATATTTTAAATAAGAGGGAGCAGCATGCAGGATGATAGCAAAAGCTGATGGTTATTTGGTAAGGCCCAGTTAAGTAATTTTTATACTGTTTATTTTGGTCTATCAGATTTTATGGATTTAAAATACTATCAGAAAGACAAAAGACAGGGGACTTGCAAGTGTTTCTAGTAGTATTAAGAGATCACAGAGTAAATATCTTCAGAAAGTCAATTTTATTGCTGGAATGGCAGAAGTGCTGTTGCACTGATTTCTCCCTTGCAGTGCCACAGAACTGACATCCACCCACCTTGTACAGGCAGCAGATGAGTTGATACCAGGGAATATGGTCCTAGTATATTTGGGGTAAATATATTTTAGCTGATACTGGTTTGAGTCACCTTTGCCCCATTCCTGTCATCCCAGGCATCTATGTCCAGTTAGAGCTTTTTGCCCTTGTCAATCCGGATAAAAGATGTAATTCATTCCTTCTCAGACCACGAGCAGGTGTAATGTCCTATACACAGCAACTGGTGATCAGTCTGCAAGATGTATTACTGGAAATAGCCTTCTAGAAGAAGCTGGGTTTATTTATTGGGTATAATTGGCAGGTAGTCAGGGGGGAAGAAGGTAAAAAGGGATTTAAATTGTCAAATATGTCACCCAAATGTATAGTTGTGTCTAATCTTACTGTGCACTACCAGCAAATGTACATAGTTCTGAAGTTACAGGAACAAGACCACCACTTAAAAGAGTATTTACACTATGTAGCTTTCAATTAAAATTGTATCCTATATTCTGTTTCTGAGCTTTATCTTGCCTGTGTTTTGGGGTGCTGGAGGAGAGAAGGGAATGTCAGAATGTGTTATTATCCATGCTGTGATTCTACACATGAAATTAGTGTGTTTGGAAATGTCTGCAGATCTCCATTTCTTACTGAAACCACCTATAATTAGAGGTTGTTCCACAAATGTTGGTGCTATTACAGTGGCACAGATGAGACAAGACTCAGACTGTCCTGCTTCCAAGAACAAACATTAAACCTTCACATTTAAGGGTCACTGATTTCCTTTTAACTTTGTTTCAGGTGCTCAACCTGTTTCTTGCCTTGCTGCTAAGCTCTTTCAGTGCTGACAACCTCTCGGCACCAGACGAGGATGGGGAGATGAACAACCTGCAGCTTGCTTTTGCTCGAATCAACAGGGGTCTTCAGTATGTGAAACACACGACATGGGATTTTTGCTGCAATGTCCTCCGGCACCCCAAGACAACAGCTGAAAAGAAGGCAATGATGATGCTTGCTGCCCAGAATGCAGGTGCCCTTAACAATTGTGTCAACAGTCACACAGCTGCTGAGCTTGGCAAAGACATGGAGAATCACAAAGAGAACCACGCGGAGGATGGAATGAATAAAAATGGGGAGAAGCATCTAGGAATTACAGACAATGATGATTTTATGACCAATCCTGACCTGTCCATTTGTGTTCCTATTGCTCTGGGAGAGTCAGACATTGAGGAGGAAGACGAGGAGCAGAGCACCTTTACGGAAATGGAGCAGGTAGGCAACTAAAATGTTTCCTAATTGCAGTTTGCTAAGATGGCCCTTGTTCCGACCCCTGGTCTGGATCCATGGCTTGTGATGCAAATGTCCTACGGCCTAATCCTGCCTTTGATATGTTGTTAACTTCAGAGGAAGTTACAGATGCATATCCAAGAGCAAAATCCAGTCTCCAACAAGAGACAATCCCTTTCTTTGTATGCTTTGTGCTTGTTTAGATTAGTTCTTCTAACCAAAGCAATTAAACCCTTCCTAACACAGGAGACTGCTTTTTTTTTTTTTGTTTATTTGTTTCAGCTAAATCATGGGAATGTTACAGAACAAATTTTAGGTCCACTGACTACGACATGGAATTTTCTTAGTGTGCAAAACTGGGTAATGGCTTGGCTTGATTTGTGCAGCAAGAATTGAGGGCCAGGTAGTTCTCTTAAAAGTTCAGAGAGCCTGAAGTTAATATGACTTTGTATATATTCACACAGGAAAAATAGTTATTTGCTTGTTCATTGGTGTAACATAGCAGATTTTTGTTTTCCCTAGAGCACCCAGTAGTAAAGGCTGAAAAATTCTGTGTGACTCAAAGTGCTGGTGTAAAACTGAGAAGAAAAACCTTCAAGGGAACACTTCTCTTTCTGTCCTTCTCCCTCTCTCGCCTTTCTATCAGATTTACCTCTTGGCTCCACACACCATATCTAGTTAATATTTTCCAGACCCTTCAGCCTTGATCCAGCATCCTCTGATGCTGACTGAGACCTGCAGTGTCAGCATGTGCTGGATCAAAGGTCCTGTTTCAGATCCAGATGTCAGGAGGGTTCCCTGATCTCCTGGTTCTGGGGAAGAAAGATCTGAAGCAAAACTGTCTTTAGAGAAGGGCTGTCCTAAAAAAGCCCTCTGTGTCAGGAGGCAGTCACAAATTAGCTTCTAAAAATTAATTTCTGCTGCTCCGTCGCAGAAATATTTTCAGTGTCAGTACATCTGCTCACCACCAGATCTTACACACTGATCTTCCCCCTGGGGGGCTGAATGGAAAGGGTTTAGAAAAATTTATCATAAAGCCCCATTATCCCAATAGACATCTAGGTAACGAAAAAAGAAGTCTGACATTTCTGATAAACACTTTTAGGGACTTTTGTGTATTATTTTTAAGGAATGCTTTTATTGAAATGACTTGTGGATCAGTGTGGGTGGCATGTATAATAGCTACTTTTTCCTTTGAAGTCCTTCTCTATTCACAGTGCTGTATTAGTTAAACCTACAAGCAAAGTACACTTGAAAAGTGAAATATGAATATAGTAGATGGTTTCTTAGTGTCAGCCGGTCTGCAAATACTGACTAGTATAGAAGTGTTTAAGTGTATAAATATGTTTCATTCTGGAGTTTTGGGTTATTTTGTTGGTTTTGGGGTGTTTTGTTGTTGTTGGCTTTTAAAGATATTCATAGCTTTCTGCTGCAGCTGGGAGAGAGTCACAATCTTTAAAACTCCCAGATTTTTTTCCTTCAAAGCGCAAAGTAAAGGTTTGTTGAAACTTTGAATGTAATTGTCCATGAGGACTGAAAGGGTGGGTGCATGCACACGTGTATGTTGCATCGCTGTGTTCTACCTTCCTCAAGATAAATAGCAGTGTTCACAGTTTCAAGCTGAACTGTAGCATAGAGCATGGAGGGTTTGGGATTTTTGTATCTTACTGTAGCGTAAAAGTATAGAAATACGGATTTCTATTTGCTGCACAGTGTGTCCATGTAGGTGCTGGTACACAGGACAAATAGCCATCCATTTATGCTGTACAGCAATTAAATACAGAATTAGACCTTTACTGAGATCTATTAGAGTCATGAGGGAAAGCACTGATGTAGACGAATAGACATTTTAGTGAAACAGAACATTATAAATGAAAGTTGATTTGAAAATATTAAGAAAACTTCCAATTGTTTCAGTAATATAGAAACATTATCATGTGTAATATAAACATTGAGGATTTAGAGCGAAACAAACTAGGACGAAATAAAACCCAGCAGGAGAAGCAAACCAAAATACTCTTTTGACACTGTATCTTTTAATAAAATTTTCAATAAACATTAGAGTAATGTTGTCACATTACCACAAGATATATGGATTGCAGTGAAATAATGCAGTTTACTGCTATTGTGTGCATTAAACAGAAGGCATAGAGTTGAGAAATGTCTTAATTAGCTTTGTCGCTAGTGTTTTCCAGGGTTTGACAAGCAGCTGCTGCAGGTCACTGCTGTTCTCCTGTGCATAGTCCTGATCAATGGTTTTCAACCTTTGTCTTCAGGGCTGAGGGTTTATTGGTGAAACAGTCCAAACAAGAAGCGAGTTCATATATCCAGCAAAAAATTTTGTTAGATTTCTAGAGAGGAAAGTGTGTGCATGCAAGGGGGTTCCAACTCAAAGACTTGAAATACACTGGCATAATAAACAAACAAAAATAGGAAGAAGCTCAACAGCAGAAATTATAATTGTGTGATGAGCTTTGCATTTGCTTTCCTGCAAAAACCTAGTAGGGTTGTACAGCTGTAAAAATCTCCGTAAGGAGCAGAACCATGAGAAGACAGATCCCAAACAGTTCAAAGATCTGTCATTTTTCATGGTGCCCATTCCAAAGACATATGGTCTTCAGACACATAAAAAAACCCTCTCTTGATCAACATGTAGGTTACTGTAAAAGAAATTATTGCACCTGGAGGTCAGTATGAAATCCCAGTTCCCTGGATATACAGCTGTGGGCATTACGGCATAATAGCTTTTGTGTCAAGGGCAGCTCTGTGGGACTGGGGAATAAAATTCCCCACTCACTCCCAGAAACGTTAATCCTGCAAGCCCCAGCTCCATGGGGATCCCTTCCTCCTTCCCTCCAGGATGGCCATGATAACCACAACAGAGCTCACTGAGAAAGAACAACATGAACCAGAGCAAAATTTACATGATTACACTGAAAGGGCACAATTACAGTGAAATATCTTTTTGTGTGGAGGGCATCATACAGAAATGAAGCAAGAACTATCAAGGGTATGCTAAATATTCAAATCTATTCTAACTTTCCCCTAATTATAATCCATATTTTTATATATTTAAATATTTTAGTATTTACAAAGAGAATGTATATGTATATTTACTTCTCAGGAGAAGACAACATACCCTGCTTCCTTTCAGAGTTGCTGGCTGACCTGGAATTTAGCATCCCTTTGGCAATGTTGCCAGAATGTGCCTTCCTCCTCTTGCATGTAGATTTTGGTTGTGATAGCATGGAAGAGGAGGTGAAGAGAGATGCATAAAAGAGGAGTATACGTATGTATGCCCCTCAAGTTCATGGCTAGGTAAAACTACACAGTCCTTACATGTCTTTTACACTTTCTCTGTGAATTGAAAATCCTGGACCATATTCTGTTCATTGTGTACTCCCATCAGTCTGGACTATTCGTCATGACAGAGAGGCTAAAGGGAGGCTGGTCTCAGGCAGAACCATAAAGTTGTTGATCCCAATGGGATATTTTAGGGTGGTGATCAGCTCAGCTTTCAGTTCCTGTACCAATACTGAGCTCTGCCCGGAAAAGCATAAAACTGCTCTAAAGAAAGCCATTGTGGCTATGAGAAATGGGCTCCGCAATGTTGCACACAGCAGTTTGAAATTTCAGATGATGAGAAACCCTTCTGTGACTGCACATTTTCCTCTGAGTAATAGAAATGTCTAAGTTTAAATTTCAGCTGCCATTTCTATTATCAGAGCTTACACTGGCAGCAGCCGTCTTCCTGAAAGCTACCAATTTGTGGTACTGTCATTGAGAGGGTTTCAAAGGAGTGAGCCCACCTGATAGCTTCTAAATCTCCTTTGATTGCTGAGATGCAAGTGAGATGCTCTGCCAGCTCAGAGAGCTGGGAGTCACATGCCTGTATCCCACACATATGGTGAAAAGATCAAAAAGAAAGGCTGAACAATAAAAGTCAGCACAGGTGCAAGAAGCTGGCAGAAGAGGAGTGAGTCTGAGAAAGGACTGCCTTGAACTGAATTCATTTGACGTTACTGTGTGATACATGTATTGATGCTGGTCACTGCAACATTTTAGTTTCTGTCTTTATCTAACCTGTCTGCTTGCCCTGCTCATAGTGTTGGGGAAGTCTCTCCCTGTCAGTCCACAAGATTTCTTCAGAATTTGATGACATATTTAACCTCATAATGAGAACAAGAATAACTGTCTTCCATTTTTCCCCTAGCCTCAAGATGTGCAATTTAAATATGGGCTGTCCTAGCAGGAAAACAGCTCGCAAAAGCTCAGCAGCAGCCCCAGAAACGTGCTGGCTGCATCTTCCCAAGGGTCTTTTTAGTTCTTGTTTTGGCTCCTTAGATGATTAAAATGTGGAAATTATTTTATTGCACCTCTGTAGAGTGCCTTCTATTTGCTTCTAAAGACCATTTTTTATGTGTGAGATCAACTTTCGGTATCCTGAAGGAGTAAGAATCAGATTGTGGGGACAATAAGGTGATGGGACAATTCAGTGGGCACAGTCCTGTCCACCAAACACAGTGGACTCTGTCAGAACTTACCTGCAATTTAGCTACATTTGAAAGTTTCAGACATCAGAGGGGTTTGTACTATTTGCATTAGATATCTAAGTCCAAAACTTAAATCTTCAAAATTCCTACTTTAGTATTGCTTAATCTTCAAGGTGCCCACAGCTGTAGCCCAGAATGGTGTGCATCTTTATCACAGTGACATCATGTCATGGTTCAGAGGAATCCTGGGATTAATAGTCTAAAAGGAGGTTCCAGATGAGTAATGCTGGGTGTCCTGGATCAGTCCCCAAAGTATGGTGTTTAACTCTGTTTTTTTTTCAATTGCCCACAATCTCAGTGATGTCCAGGTCTTTTTGGGTGCTGTCTGGATCATTTTCTGCATTGATGAGTTCCTGCAGTTAGTAAATTTTATTAGCACAATCTAAGAAAATGGCTCTACCATTTCCTTGTTGTTTGAGTCAGCCCAATAGGGTTTTTAATGCCTTCTCCCCTTTCTTAAATTGAATTAGTACATGTGCTGCCTTACTTAAACTACTGCCCTCAACTTGATCTGTCTAAAGCATGCCATTGAGAAGAAAATCCATGCTGTGGTGGGTAGTGGCTTTTGGACACATCTCATATTTGCCCCTCTGCAGTGGGAAAGTCAGGCAAGGATGCTTTCCGCAGAGATAACACCTTTGTATTTTCACATGCAGCGCAGTGCCGAGCCAGCAGCACTTGCCTGCTTGTCTTTAGAAAATGCCATTATTGATTTGTTCCAACGGAGTGGCTAATTGGGTCATACGGAAAGTGCTGTCTGCCTGCTGCCAGGATGGAGTGCTTTGCAGCTTCTTACCCCTTCCTCAACACCAGGCACGCATGCTGTGGGATCACTGCCTTTCCACGCACAACAACCAGGTCCCAGCTCCCACCGTAGCCAATTTGTGCAATCCTGAGAGTGCAAAGCAGCCTGGGGCTCACCCCTGGCTGTGGAAATCCTTCAGCAGCAGCGAGTTGTTGCTGTGCTTGGTAGAGCTCACCTTTCCCTGACCTGGCAGGGAATATTGCCGGCGGGAAGGGGATAGTGTCTTTCTTTGCCTCTCAGGGTTTTCTACCTGCACAGCTGCACTTTTTAGTGTGATTTTCCTAGACCCTTCCAAGGTAAAGTAAGACCCCTGCTGTGATTTTCAAGAAGTCTGGGTCTGCACACAGGACCCAAGGGATGTATATTGCCTTGATTTTGCACACAGAATGAGTATTCATTGTTCCAGAGCACACCTTGCTTTCTCAATCATACTCATATTTTTTTTCTTGATTGGCAGTTCTCCCCTCTTTGGCTCTACCAACGTCTCCCAGGAGAAACAGGTTTCCAGACTTTAGATGAGTAGTTGCCTCTGTACATGTCAATGGTAGGGCTGGCTGCCACCACAGTCTCTATTCAATGGAACAGTTTCTATATTGCCCTGAACCAGATCCACCACCACCACCCCCCCCACACACACACTTTTATTCTCTTTTTCCCTGTATTTATTTCAGAATTACTGACTCATTTTATTTCATTTGACAAGGTGAAACTGTTTCTGATGGCTTTTTTTGCATGTTTCTACCAATAAGAGAGTCATAATTTTGAGGTCAGAAAGGATGATTAGGATCATCATGGTTGACCTTTGTCATAACACTGAGTCAAAGACATCAAGTGCTAATTTCTGCACAGAGCCTGTAAGTTTATTTTAACTATGATACGTCATTTGTAGGAAGAAAAAAAGGAATGAAATGTCTCAGGTAACAAAGAGTTCACCATCTGCATCTGGACACACATCTGTTTCCTTCATATATAGTGGAAATTTTACAGTACAATTTCTGTGCATTACAGACCTTCTCCTAAACCTGAAGTGACTCTGTAAAAGTCAATAGAATTATTCCAGGTTTTAGTGTGAGGTGTTCCTGCCCATGGCAGGGGGTTTGGAACTTGATGATCTTAAGGTACTTTCTAACCCTAACTATTCTATGATTCTATGACATAAGTGTAGCTGAAATTATTGAAAATTGCCATAAAAGTGCCAGTGCATAAAGGTTTTGATATAAAATTGTTTGTGGCAATGTCTTACTCTCCTAATAATTCTAACACCTATAAATCAGAGATGCCATGAAGTCATGTGTTTATTTGACAGGGTACGTTAATTCAGCCTTTTACTGCAGGAAATATACTTTATTGTCAGGAACTGGAAAACCCTTTCAAAGAGTCTTTTATATTTATAAATTTTTTATATTTAAATATGGAAATTTATATTTTGTCTGGTTTTAGTTCCAGTCTGTGGGACATGTTCGCTTTTAGAGCAAATGGATGAAATACCTTTGAATTCTGTTAATGACTCTCCAGTTCTTACTGGCAGGACAGTGAGCCCACGTGTATACGTGCATGCAGCACACAATAAATCTTACAAGCATTCTTCTTGTCAGCTTTATTTGGGCCAATATTTTTCTGATCATTAAGTAAGATAGCAGAGCTTTTTCATTATTGTTGCACACATAGTTTGCCTGGATTTTTCCCTTTTTAAGCTGTATGTTTTGTTTTGCATTTCTTGAAAACTGCATAGAACTCAATTATATGCTAGTTATTTTTAGCAATATAATAACAACATTTCTGTATTAATTGTCTTTGGAAGAATAGCAGCAAGGCCATTAGAAAAAGAAAAAGGACTGTAAATCACACCAATAGACTTAAAGCACCTATGTCCTCCTCCCAGATTCTACATATAGAAAGACGTGTTTATTTTGTTTCAGTACGCTGGGGCAGAAGAAGGAAGCTCTATGTCAGATCTCTGCTGACGTGATTAGAGCAGTCACACTGAGAACAAAGGTTTTAGGATGCTTGTTCAGTATGCGGTGGCAGGGAAATATATTTGTCCACAGCATAATGCCTAAGGTGCAGGAAACACAGGAGATGTTGGAGGAGAGAAAGTAGTGGGGGGGAACCTGGCATTAAAAGAGCCGATATCAGGCATAGTGGACTTGACAACATGCATTTGGACAAGTGCCCAGACTGTGGACTACACGTCAGTCACAGCTTACTGGATGCCATTTCCCAGTATCCATATCCCCCCCTGGAGCAAAATGCAGCCCAGAAATGAGCATTTTTCACTGTTTCTCCCTTTGGTAAAGAAAATGCTGACATTTAACATTTTGGACAAAATGAACAGCAGCCAGTTCCCCCATAGCTTCTGTGCCAAGTGAGACACTGTGTGTGTGTGTGTCGGAGGCTTGAAATTACTCCCATTAATTGTGGTTCAAAATATGGTCCAAAATTTGGAATAATGGTTATTTTGTTGCTATTGCCTGTAATAATGTGACACTTCCTTAATGATCAAAATATTACTGCGTTATTTGGGTGAAAGGTTCTGGGTTATTTCAGGCACTCTCACTGCACTTCGAGGCAAACTTCCAAAATGTAAACTTCCATAAGAGGAGACCATTAAGTTGAGTTCTTCGTATTATGCTGTGGAGAGATCCCAATTACCAAAAGAAACATAAAGTAGATTGTGATTAAACTTCAAAATGCAATTTAGCAGAAGGTATTAGCTTGAACTCTGAACAATGAACACTTATGAAACGCTTTCACTGCCTATTTAAGCTTATTGAATTGATAACAGGCTAAATTAACTTTGGCAGTCCATCTTTTTGCCAAGTTGTCCCACTTAGACTAATTTTAAGAGTCAACCCTTAGAATAATGAATCTATCTTTTATTATGGGCAGTGTGTTGCCCAATGTGGGAAAAGATATTAGGCCAGCAAGACAGAAGCCATTAGAAATAACGTGCCTTGTCCCTCTGGGGCCAGAATTCAAATGCTTAAAATGCTTTGGATTAATCCAAGAAGGAGCACTGCTAAACTGCTGTTTCCCTCCTTGAGGGATGATGTTTTGCAAAACATCCAGTGCTTGTTCAGAGACCAGCAGTTAGTGGCTGTAATGGTGTTTGTCTGGTGACGTTTTAGTTCACCTTTATTCAAAATGATTGAAAATACCAGGGCAAGCTGGTTCAGGGGGAGCTTTTGCTGTTAACAGCCTCTGCTGAGCAGCTGTGGTTTCTGGCTTGTCTTAGACTTAGCCATTCTGAATTGTAAGGGCCAAATTCTGGTATTTTTAATCCAGTTGAGTACTCACAAGTGCTTTATTTTTTAGAACAGGTACTGCAGTTTTCTTCCAAAGACCTTGTGGCTTTCAGGAGGAAAAATGTATTTCTTATGTCCCCCAGGAGGACAAATTCTGTGTTCAGCTACATAGATGTAACTTCAAACTTCGGTGGCCTTAACTCTGACAGGTGACAGACCAGTTGAAAACTCCCTTGGTTCCTGTAGACATCCAAGTTGGGGGGATAATTTCACCTGCCCAGGAGCTGGGCAACAGGCTTATGCTGTTTCTGAACTCAAAGACTATTGTGTTTAGCCTCTTTTGCCCATATTGTTCTTCTGCATGTATGTGTTAGTGGTTTGGGTTTTAATAAACAGGGTCCCTATAAAGACTGGGTTATCAAGAGTAAGAAAAAAGCTCCAGATGGACTCAGGGCAAATGTGGTCAGCACCTTCTAATTCTGATGTTTTAGTACTCCCCTTGCACCAGATTGTTTCTGGCTTTTGGATAGATGAATGGCAGGAGAGAAGACTGGAATGGGTAGATAAGGGCTTCAAAACTGAACAATAATCACTCTGCTAGGTTAGCCTGATGTCTGGTTGTTTCTGCTGAAGTGCCAGGTGACATAGGGTAGAGAGTGGGGATGACCAATCCCAAATAATCAGGTTTAGACTTTCCTGTTTTCATAACCTCTCTGAGGAACGTGCAGGTCTTAAAGTATGTTCATGTGTTGCAGCTTTAGGGTGGGACTTCAGGCGCTTTACATCATTATTGCAAATGCTGTAGTCTGTTAACAAAATTCACTTGTAAACAAACTTAGCATAGCACGAGTCTTCTCTGTGTCTTAGCTATAATCCTAGCACTGTGTTGCTCCAGGTTTTCCTCTGATTTCTCATTAAACTGAGTAGTGGCCTCTCTGCTTTACAGAAGCAATTCTTCAAAGTGGGTTAGAGTGATTCTTAAACGTGCACACTTAAAATTGACAGCTGCACACCAGCCCTCTTTTATCCTAGGAGAGTAAGTGAGGTTAATCTTCCCCTTCTCATATTGAGGAAGCAAGGGAATTTTCCTGATACACTTGGTGATCTTTGTTCTCATGCTAAATGTGCAGAAAGATAAATCCACTGATTTTATTGGTGCTACAAGGATTTACATTTATTTGCGAAAGACGAAAACCAAGATCATAAATGAGCTGTTCTGGTATTAAGAACACAGGATTTGTTTCTTTGATTCGTGGTTATTTATTTCTCTCCCAGTTTAGCTCAGATTTGTCAAGGCTTTTCAGAAAGGCTGAATTCAGCATATCTGAGAGTTGTCAACCCGACAGCTCTGCAGACTGTAGTCTCCTGTTTACTTTACACACAAAACAGGATCCACCAAGGCACTAATGCAAGCTTGCCGTATTTCAGCAGCTTTACAATCTGCTTGCTTCTCCACTTGTGTGGAGGTAGGATATAAACAGTTCAGTTTTCATGATCATTTGCTTCTTGGCTTCTTTGCAGACGAAGGGTGCCAGTTACTAGACTCAAACTGTTGCTGAGAAAAGATGCCAATTGCTACCAGGCAGAGTAATTTTATGATACCCATAGCTGTCTGCAAGGAAGAACACAAACATCAACAATTACTTTACAGAGTAAACAGCCCTCGTAACTATGCGTGACAGTCTGCTGAACTGGATTTACTCTACATGAAAAGCTTCTCAAACCCCTATTGTAGTATCTGAAATCTGGCTGTAGGAAGCTCTGCAGGTTAAAATATTTTGTCACCTATTGAGCTGCATTTCTTGAGGAGGCTCAGTTTCACAGCATCTGTCAGCTATGAATGGCTAAAGCAGAGATATTTCTGTTGCCAGCATCCTTGGCTGCTACTGCTGCTTCCTCTGATGGGCAGTATCCCATGGTAAAGCACAGTCCCACCTGTGTTGCCAAGTGTGTGCAGACTTGTATGGGGGGCGATCAGGACAAGCCTCCACCACTATGAGTCTACACCTGGAAATATCCTGACAAACTTATTCCTGGAAAGTGACTGCAGACCCTGAACATCCCTGAAATCCCATTTAGTGTCTCAAAACTGGTCTTCAAAAAGACAGAGGGATGCATGAGTCTGGTGAGGAGTATTAGGGAAGATATGTGGGATTGAAGCTTCTTGTTGCACTGGGAAGTCGACTTCTACTACATTGACTGAGTAAAGGGCAGATTGCCTTTGCACTGTCTCACCAAATTGGTGAGATAGTGGGGATACTCTGCCCACCTCATAAAATAACTTAAATTAACTTTTTCCTGGCGCATCTTTCATCCTTGCTGGCTCTGCAGTAACAGTTGCAAGGGAGAGAGCTCCAGAGCTAGTTCCCAAATCTTGCTTCCCCACCTGCTTGGGACAGGAAGCTTTCTGCTATCAAAGGCTTTTCACATCTTCTTTCCCACAACAGTCATGGGCAGGGAATCAGAGAACAAATGTTACAAGCCAGGGTCATGATCTAGGGACTGAGTGAAGCATCAGAAGAACCCATTTGAACTGATCACCATCTGAAAGGCAAGTCCTAAGATCCTTTCTAAATTTGTTTGCACAGGATGGAAAAAATGATATTTCCATTGGGAAGGAATAAAGTGAATCCATGCTGATGACAGGTATTTGTCTTGTTTTGCCAACAGCAAGTCCTCTTTCCAAAGGAGCGGCATTTACACTAATCCCCATTTGAGCCTGAAACAATTAGCCGATCTGTGCTTTTCAGAGGCAGAACGCAGTGTGGAGCCTTTGTATTTATTTGTGTCAGCAAACAAGTATGTGGGTCTGTGCACAAACACACTTGAGATGTCACCCAGATTATGCTCTATTTTCAATCTGGTTGCTGCTTTTTGGTGCTATAACTGGCTTGCAGCATGCAAGGGTACAACACTGAGTCCATCCTCCTCCATGTGCTAATTACGAGTACGGTATTGGCAGATCACCTCTTTTTAGGGCCTAGGGCAGAGCAGAGTTGTGCAAACTTTTGGTTTATGCTGTAAAGGAGCTGTCTGTACTAGGCTCCCAACCCTCTGTTTGTATGTACAAAGTTTTTGTACTGCCGAATGGTTTTACTTTATAAATTATGAAAACAACTGAATCAATAAATATTAACATAATGTGTATTGCCTTGGCAACATGGCACTTGATACAAAAATTAAAAACAAATTATATAAACCACCCACGTTGGGGAGCTTTACAGGAGATAAACCTGCTGCCGTTGCTGCCAGAAGAATAAATCATCTGGAATCAGAACAAAGGCAAACAGTCCAAAGTTAAACAACATAAACCAAAGGCACCTTTCCCCAGAGAGGTCTCTGCTGATCATCAGGTGCTGTGTGCTGAAAATGAGACTATCGCAACCCATGCGAGTGGCTTACCAGGGCTGGCATCAGTTGCTTGCAAAAACTCATTTGATTCCCTGAGATTCCTTTTGGGATCAGTCTATACAGCCAGCTTCTTTTGAAGAGTCTGTTTCTCTCAGAGATTTTCTTCCCAGCTTACAAATTTGCAGGAAAAGTCTGAAAACACATGGTAATGAACCAAATAATTGTCTTGAACACACGCTCATTTTGTCCCCATTGGATGATTCGCCAGGATATATTTCTTCAGTTTTACTAAACGTTAACTCATCACAGATACTTGGTATGATCTCTGGGAAGCAGCTGGGTCCATATTTCCTGGAGCTTAGTCTCTAGGAGGAAAGTGTTGCTAAGTCTTGGTACCGCACAGAGAGGGTAGTAGATAGAGAATTGGTGTAAGTTTGGCATTTGACTGTAGCTTAGTGCAATAATTTGCATAACAACTTGAATATTTGTCAGATCAACTGAGTTACAGTCTGTTCTCATACACTACACAGTTTCTAATGAATTTGAGTGCACAGCCTTTCTGCATAAATGAACTTGAAATGTCACCTCAGTTTGCATTGCACTTTTAACATGAAACAATTGTTTCTGTTGTTTTAGTGCTATAACCAATACCATGCCATTAAGATTACTTGCTACTAAGTTGTATGCACATTGCATTAAAATAAAAAGACTTTTTATGGCTGAGTGCCTTGTGCATACTCTGCCTTCTGTGTCAGCTTCTCCCCTGAATACTACGCTATTTCCAAAGATGCTCCTTAAAGAGTGTTACTTTTTTGACAGGGACAGAACTGTAGCTCAGTGATTACGAAGCAGGCTGTAGTCTGAGAAGATCAGTGCTAAACTGTGCCTAGAAACTGTATGTAGTACATTCTTATGCAGAGGGTTGGGGCTTGGACATGCATAATTTCATTTATTAAAGTTAGAATATATTTTAGACCACGTGCCATCTGAAGCAGGAAACGAGTAATTTGATTTTAAATTAATTTGCTAGAAACACAGAACAGCATTTGAAAGGGCTGGTACAAACCTGACAGTCCAAAAGTATTTATACAGAGAGCAATTTGCTTAACCAACTGCTTCCTTTGTGTCATCTGTTCTTGCAGATAGTTATATTTGGAATAAAGTGTTTTTCTGCTCCTGGTACCTCTTGAGGGACTTCCTGTGGTGATGTGGCTTTAGAACTGAGGCAGGTAGGCTGTGGCTCCCTGGGGAAGGGAAACTCATTTAATACATGAATAATGTCGAATGTCAGTCAAGCCAAGGTAAAAAAAAAAAAAAGGTGGACAAATGAAAGATAAGTAGGTTTAAATAATTACTGTTGAAATGCTGTTATGCTTGTAATTTTTTTCTCAGCATGGAAGTCCTTCTGTAAGCAATTCAGCACAACTCTTTGAAACCGGCTAGAGCTTTATTAATATTTCAGTGGCAGCGTTAGTAACGCCATGAACAATGGTAGTGCTGTGATGAGCTATAGTGTTTTCAGAGAAATCCCTGTCTTAGATGAATCAATAAAACCACATTGATTTGCACCAGCAGAGAACTTGGGCCTCCCAATGTAGACACCAACCCTGCAAGCATGCTCTCCTCTGCAATTAGTCCTGGGAGCACTTCTAGAGAGCTCAGCAGCAATAATCATCACCCCAGGAAGAAGTGGCTGGACTTAATGGCACCACTCATACTAGCAAGCACTGGGTCTACTCAGATGTGTTTGCAGAAAAAAAAATTATTGCTTTGATCCCAGAGTCCATTCCTTTTTAGGGAAGTACTTAAGGACATGGTCTCCTTTCAACCTGTGTTTAAGTCCCATTGGCATTGGTGGGTACAAAGCAGTGTTTTTCTGAATAGGAGGCGCATACATTTATGTGCTTGCTTGCAGTTTTTTCACATCTGCTTTTAGATGCCTTTTATCTCTTTCAGTGAACTTTGCATTATCCTCCCCTTCAATGTGTATCTTGTCTCCTCTGGGTGCAGTTGTTCTTCCCACACTGTTTCAAGCAGACACATAGCACAGCATTGGGTATTACACTTGTGCCTTTCTCCAGGTGTATCACTCAGTATCGCTGCCTGATTGCGTGACTTCAGACTATACCCCTCAGTTATTTGACTGAACTGGAAGCACCTTTCTGTGCACCACAGGTCACTGGAGGAAGATTGTGTCTCAAAACCATACTCAAAATGGAGATTTCAAGGGGATTTCTTCCCACATAAGCAACAACAGCTCAGAAAAAATGTTGACCTATTTGTATTTCCATTTTCTACTGTCAGATATCTTGACATACCCAGTTTCTACAGCTCAAAAATTACAGCATAATCTTTTGTTATCTTTTTTTTTTTTTTTTTTGCTATTTTCCTTAAGATGTTGTCCCCTCACAAGAATAGTCCAGGGTATTTTCTCTTCTAGCTGAGAAGTTCTCCTTAAGAAATAAGCATGCTATCAAAGAAAAAGAAAATAAACCCATCTAGGATTGTTTCCAGCAGGAAAAACAGCTGCAGCTGAGGGGGCAGCGATGCCAAAGCCCAGGCGTCCGGAGTCAGAATTCTGAAATTTGTGAAGAGTTAAGTGAGTTGCACGTGGATAAGCAGTTGAAGGCTGAGCCACCACCTCCAGTAGGGCAAAAAGAGGTAACAGAAACAACTTTCCTACCTGATACTGCATGCAATTCATTGCACCAGCTCCATAGTGCATGTCACTGATTTATGTGGAGTTTATGGCTTGTAAAAATACATGTTTGTCAAGTGGTAGGAAAGCAATAAGACGTACTAGGTATTACAGTCTTAGTAAAGATGAGAGAGGATTTTGTTGTTATTAAAATCATTGTAAAACTTGAGAAATGTGGGATTCCAAGAGGCTTTGAGACGAAAAAAAAAGAAAAAAACAAACATAAAATTATCTATAATGTTATCTGTCTTATTTTAGGAGGAAATGTGTGTGTTTTCCCACTGAAAAGTAGAAAACTGAATGAGAATGGCATCTGCTGACTTGGCAGATCTGTTCATTGAGTTCACTGGAGGGCACTTGCGATCTGTCACAGATACCATTTCTTTTCCTGTTAGCACGTAGCCCCAAGAAAAAGTGCAACAATTTAAGTAGCTGACATGAAGATACAGGCTAATTAAATAGTAAGCCTTGGTGTTATTCAGTTGACATTGGCCAAAGTGCAGCTCACTTATTGTTTCTTGATGTGTACACATGGACATTTATTTTCAATTAGTAGGATTATGTCATCTGTATGAACATGAATACCAAAAATACATGTATTTGTAATGTACACTGAGTGACCCCATGCTTCAAATTCCCTGTATCCTGCTTGCTGATTTCTTAGGGTTTTTTCCCATTCAGATTTGTCATTTTATTGACATTGCATTGCCTTTCTTTTATTAGAGAGTGATGGATTCCTCTCTTCGAAATCTTGAGGTTTTGGGTGGAACTGGCGAGTTTGGGTGACGTCCTGGGAATTTGGGGAACTCCATAGCTCCTGGATATTGGAACCAGTAGTGGTTTTGAGGGACTGAATTAATGAAACAGAAAGGATGACTTACTATCAATATGCACTGCACTTCTCCCAGTTCTGCTGTAAGACTGCTGGCAAGTTTGTGCCCAGCAGGAGCAATCCTATGAAGAAATCTTGACAGGACAGCAGGAAACAGACACATCACAGAGCCAGAGCTCATCTTGTCCAGACCTGCTGATTCATATTGTCATATGGGGTGGAATTTACTAAATTAAATGTAGACATCTGCATCTGAACTTGTCATCTGAGACTCCTTTGTAATCAGTGAGGACCTGGAGCCAGTGTAGTTAGGTAAATATGTCTCATCTCTGACTGAAATCAACATTACAATTAGGTCAGGTAAATAGTCTTCTGAAAGTGCTTCTTTCTCTCCATTGACTATAAATGGATCCCAGAGTAACAAGATGAATTGTACGCTTAGGTGAGCTAAATTCCACCCACAGTAACCTGAAATCCTCTAGCCACGAAACATTTCTTTAAGGAACAATTGTCCGTGGCAGAATACTTCTTGGTGTATTGAACTTCATCTTCAGAATGGAAAGGTCCTGAACTTTAGAGGAAGGAGAATTAAATATTTGATATCCCAGCCTCAGGAAAAAAAAAAATATATGTATTTACCAAAGAAACCCAAAACTTTAAAATGATGAGATGAAGTATTATGACTTGGAGAAGTTACAAGACAATTTCAGGATTTTTTCTCTCAGGCGATTAGGTATCCTTCATGATTAAATATCTTTTTGAGATAAATAAACTCTGTGATCCTAACATGGAGGCTGGAAAAGTATGTCCTTTTTTAGTGCTATAATGAAATGTCATGATAAATCAGGAACATTCTAGCTTTGATATATTCAGCAACAACATGATAAAGAAATAATCCCCATTTCCTCCCTCAACTTTCAAAGGATTATGGGACATAAAGTCACCTTTCTATAGTAAAGTACAATTGATTCTATTTGCAGCTGCTTAGAAAGAGGTGGAGGAATATGGCAATAATCCAGGGATGACTTGAAATCAAACGGAAGTTCACATGAGGTTATGAATGCCAGCATGAAAGAGCAAAGCCCAAATGATGCTATTTTTGAAGGCCAGATCTTGTGTGGACATTACATGCTTAAAGTCTTCCTATTCAGAAGTAATCTTTGTGCCGGCACACAAGGACATACTAATCATCTTTTTGATGAATGTCCCAAGAACTTGTGACTAGCCAAATAAAGCCAGCAACTGAGAAGAAGTAACAGATTTGGTCTGCCTAAGAGGCAGGGCATTGAGTGATTCAGTCAATAACAGGAAGCACTGAACGTGTTCTGAATAAGACACTGTTGATGTCAGTAAAGGATACATTATATGATTAAAAATTCATCCTATATAAATCATCAGAAAGACACCATAGAAATAAAATCATTGATGTCACAGGTGGATAAAACATCATAGAACAAATTGCTGAATCTCTCTGCCAAAATACTGCCCCATAAAATATTTTGTGCAGCTTTGTGGAATCTACCTTTAAATGTATCTTTACAGGCAACTTAGATTTATTCATTTACCAAAGGTAACAATTCACTTGCTTAGAAAAAAAATCTCATGGCTAGGTATATACCTTAATAACTAGCCTTTTCTTCTTCTTTTCCATTTGAAGTGCCATTTAATTACTCTCTTTTAACAATTTTATCCATCATTCCCTTTTTATGAATTGGTATCGCTTAATGTAGCAGCCTGTCGTTTGCTTCCTTTTGTCTTTGGCTTACCCCCTGAAGTCACATGCCATTGTTCTTTCATTGCATTATTTCTTGTAAATGAATATCTCTATGCCTTTTATCTGACTTTTTTTTTTTTTTACCTTTTTCTTTGCAACTCCCTCCATTATTCCTTTTTGGAGTTCTTTTACCAAGAAGTAAGCACAATATTCCAAATACAACTTCCAACCATAAATAGAGGAAATAGCATCTCATTGCCTAGATGCTTCCATGTAGGTTTTCTGCATTATAATATGACGCTGCAAAATCACATCTGACTTTTTAACATTAGTTCAGGTTTCCAGGATTTCCATTGACATTTTCCTGGAATTCTCTCATTTGTACTGTTTTGAGGCAAGTCCCATTTTGCTATATTCTTTCCATGTTTCACTTTTTTCCTTTACTTTCTGCTTCCTCGGCTTCTATACTCTCTCTGATTTAATGTTATCAGCAAACATGAGGATTATATTGGTCAGTACTTCTTCTATATCTTTAGTGAGGATAATGCTGACTCTAATCCCTACAGATCTCCTCTGAAGACAAAGTTTTTGTTATATTCGGGTTCTTAGGATGGCTTTTCTCCACCCAGCAACAGGTGAATCCAAGCCAGTTACAATTTATTTTAAAAGTAGACTTTCATGTAATAAGTATCCAGATATTTTCTTAAGGTTTATATATCAGACATCAATTTGATAGATTAAGGCTATGATCTTCAGAGGTGGGGGTGGAAGGGCGATAAGAGAATTAAGCCTTGAGCAAACATCAATTTTCAGTGAGATTTCAGCATTTCAGTGCTAAAGGCTTTCTGAAAAACCCATTCAGACCCATTTGCCACTGTTACAGACACAAGTGGTGGGTGTGTACCTCTCTGGGTACTTAAAACAGCCATTCCACCCAGAAACACGTTAAGAACTACCCTTTGCAGCATGAATTTATGCACTAGTAGGAGGTCTCCCAAAGCGGCTTCTGATGGATCCCATTGTCTCTGCCTGGTACACATCCTCTACTTACTTGTTCCAAGACAGAAAGAGGAGATTCTGTATTTGTCCTTTTTTGCCTTCTTTTAGCATCTTTGCATCCTGTTTGTGCACAGTACACTTGGCATACAGGAGAACCACCTCTCTGCCTTTACACCTCTGTGTCATTTGACTCCAAGAAAGCACTCTCCTTTTCTCTTCCGAGTCATTATTTAATTTATTTTAATCACAGGCTACAGTGAGTGTTTAGTGATCTGTGATTCCCATGATTATTCCCTTTTCCCTATACTCAGTATTGTGTTTACTTATTGCTGCTCTCCTGGGCTGTTCTCAGTTTTCCATAAGCATTCACTATTGATCACTAATGGTGTGTTAACTTGGTGTATTGGATCCCTTTATGCCCTACAAGGTGTGTGTCTGGATCTGCTGATTTTGCCTGATGTTTCAGGCTTTCTAGATATTTGTATTAATTCTAATAAGCTGTCCTCATGCTTTTTGTTGGAGCCTCTGTTCGATTCTTTTAAAAAGAGTTTATTTTCTTAGGAAACTGCATTTTGACAAGTTACATCTCACTCATCAGTTGTTATTATGTCTCTAGCTCTTTCGTTTACTGAGTTTATGAAAACCTTCTTAAATCCCTTTAACCTTTCTGGCAAAGAGTAACCTTCGCTTCTTTCCTACAAGCTTTCCTAATCTTTCCCTCCTTTCTCATACATATGGTTCCAAGAAGGAACCATATGAACCATGTGAAGTCCCAGTTCAGACCCTCAAACCTATGTATAGTGTTTTCTGAATCCATTTGCTCCTTTTCTTCTTCCAAGGCTTTTCAGAAGAAATCCTCTCTGTTTTGTCTTGCATGTTCCCCATCTCCCTTTGACACTGATGGATTCTAATATTTTTTTTTAAACTCCTTCTGATAAATAACTGTTTTGAATTCTTGATCCTTTAGGATATTTTCCTTGTAGTCTATTATAATTGCACTGTGTTGTGTTCTGTGAATTCCCTAACCTGTCTCTGCTAAATGCAGCTCTCTTACTTACAATGCTATTGAGTTGATATTGTTCTCACAGTTTTCTTTAATTTCTGTCTCTTGGTAAGAATTATATCCAGCAAGGCTTCTTTTCTCATTGGAACCCCCATTTTCTACATCCTACAGCTGTATATGATTTAGAACTACTTCAGTGATCTGTGTTTTGATGTCTTCATAACAGAACAGATAATGGTTAAATGCATTCCGTAATGAACAGTATCAGAAAGTTCTGACTGTGCTAAAATTAGACTTTTTTTTTTTCCACTATCATATACCATTGGTAGTCTGTAGAAAATGGGCTCTGTACCAGAGTTGCATTTTAAATATGGATTTTTTAGAAGCTTTATCCATGTCTTTGACCTGTGCTTTCTGTTCTGTCTTTTTAAAAGGCTTCTTCTGACTTTTGAGTAGAGCATTAAAAACCCTAGCCAAGACTATGACCTTCTGGATGCTGCAGATAATTGCAAGCGAATAGCTTCCATCCCCTCTTGCAAGCATTGCTGGAACGTTCAGTCTTGCCCATTTTACCCTAGGGTTAGCATTTCTCTGAATTCAGCAATAAGTTTTGCATTGATTGTCTATATTGGAAAACAGAGGGCCTATCTTCACATTAATGATAAAGATGTAAAGCTGTACCTGTTCTCTAACTATCATCCTCATGAAAATAGTATTTTATGTGTTCATGCCATCTCTCATATAGCTATTTCACAGGTTGTTTAAAAGCACAGGTAAGTATTACTGTCCAAATTTGTTTTTTAAATGGAGATAGTACTATTGCAAGATAACATACAAAAAGATTGCAGTAGGTACTCAGACAACAGTTAACAAACCACCCAACTCTCCTGACTCCTGTTTATAGCTATTCTGCATGATGTGACCCATAGAAGTTACCAGCTTTGATGTTGCCCACTCATGCCACATAGTGCTCTAATACAGCCAGAAACAAGGAGCAGGGCTGGGCAAATCACAGAATCATAGAATCACTTTAGTGGCCAAGTGAATAATCAAGTAAAGCATAATTTTGGATTAACACAAAATTGAAATATCTTATCGTGATGAGTAAAATAAAATAGGGGATAAGGTGGAACCCTGTTTTCTTCTGAAGAAGATGTTTTGATTTGTTGAAAGAAAGTTTTGACCTGAAATGAAATTTCTGTTTTATATTTGGGTGACATATTTAATCATACATCATATTTCTTTTAATAGCAAATTCTGCCTCTAGAATGATTTTTTAAAATAATACATTTCCCAGCAATTTTTACCCTGATCTACCTGAGTGTTCCCCCTCTAAATAGATAAGACAACCAGTGCTTCAGGAATCAGGGGTTTCCTTGTCCCCTTTTTGCAGAGGAGGATTTGAGAAATGCTGAATCCAAACAATGCACCTAAGATGGTGGTGTCAGATATTTCAGGCAAGCAATGAATGTGTCCTTCCTCCCATATCACCTTGAGATCAGAGGTTTGTGCCCACAAGGCAAGTGGCAACATCACGTGGTGGGAACAAGTTAGGCATGGGATGAGGCAGGTGGGAGAGCCCTCTCACACGCATGTGTCTGTAGCATCGTGTGACTGGACCCTGGTGTCAGAGGGACTTGTGCTGTTCTCAGAAGAGAAGCCTTGGCAGCAAGGAGCAGAGCGTGGTCCTGACAGACAAGGTGCAGTTTTCACCCATCAGGCATGGGTGAGGGGCCTAAGGACCTAGGTCCCACTTCTGGTTCCTCCCATCTGAAGGTATGCCTTCAGGACATACAAGCCTTAAAATAGTGAGTTGTTCTGTCACTCCAAGCTTCCACCTACCATTCATATTCAATTGATGTTCACTGTCTTTCTACAATTTGCTTCTCTCTTGTTTAAAAACAGTAAGTTTTACATGTTAACTTTCTTTTTTTCTCATTAATCGGTCAACTGCTAGCTCACTGCAGCATAGGCAGAGCTGTCATTCGAGGAATGGGCACCATGTGAAGTGCATGGAGATGTCTCTGTTGTAGTGGCTTTAGCTGGGATATTGGTTAGTGGAATAAAAATGCAGCAAGGCAATTGATCAATTTGTTTTCCTCATCTTTGCTCTTGTTGACAACAAGCTTGATGAAATCAGTCTTTCTGAAGGCAGCACAGTGGATTTGACAAATCCTGCAGAACTGCTGGAGCAGATCCCTGAGTTTGCTGAAGAGCTGATGGAGCCTGAAGATTGCTTCCCCGAAGGTAAGGGCCTATGTATCTGCATGTTTCACTGCAATGCTGAGGCGAGAAACCTCCTTTTATCTCAGTGAACATCCCTCCACCTTCTTGCCACGTTGCTGTGGCTGCTTGCAGTAGTATTGCACTGAGTGCAACTTTTTTTCTTAGGTACCAAACACACCCTCAAAATCACTTGTTGTCATTAGTCTTTGCATTTCCAAGGTGAGATAAGCCAAAATGCATGCTCTACAAGGCTATGCACCTTCAAAAGTCCTTTTCTTTTAATCACAATTTGTGTCACAAAGGGGTTTGTTGGTGTTTTTTTTTTTAATGTTGATTTTTCTAATTTGGCCAGTGAAGACTTTTGCCTTCCAATACATGTGCATGATCAAATTTGGTAGAGAACTGACCAGTTCAGGATGTTTCTCTTGCTTAAATGTATATAAGCAGTTAACAGAAACTGTCTGGAGAGTTCATGAGTCCCAGGGGCATTCTTCCATTTATGTTAAAGGTTGTTAATATTAGCAAGCCCAGTAACTTTCATCTGACCAGGATATTTTACTTAATTATTTTAAAGAACAACAAATCACATTTGCATAACTTTTTTAATACCAATTCATCTCATTAATTTTTTCAACACTAGCTTGATCCAAAACATGGGTATAAGACCCAGCTACATCAGATCTGTTTTAATGTAAATCTTTAAGGTAAATAACATCCCAAGGTATTTCTTCTCACAGTGAGTTCAATTCCAAATACTATCTCAATCATATTCCTCATTTGCCTTTAAATCTGGGTTAGGAAAAATAGGGTTAGCTGAATGTTAGTATATTCCCTTGAAAATTCAAGGTTTATTATAAATAAAAACAGAGCTGCTCAGATGGGATCAGACAGAGATGATTTTGCTGGGTATATGAATGCCCCTGAAGTCAGCAGAAATGTGCATCTCTGTATCTGTGATAAAGATGATTGAATGAGGTAAGAGAGCCCTGCAGGGCTTACAAATGTCCCTAGATCCTAAACATTTTTTTTGGCAGCTCTGCTTAAAAGCAGTAGCCAAAAATTAATGCAGTTGATGGAAGAAAGCATGGTGTAACTATTCTGGCCCATACAATAACATTTAGAAATTAGATCAGGTATTTCCATTCTTTCACTATATATTTCTTAATGAGGCTAGTAAGCAGCAACCTCTGTTGTGCACTGCAAAATGAGAAATTATAATTGCTTAAACAAGCAAGTACTGTAAGAGCTGTGCTAGTCAGATGCCAGTTTACAAATTCTGAAACTGTGGCTGGCCATGATCACCTTCCAGTTTTTAAAAGGAATAAGGCAGCAATCACACAACCCATCACTTCATCCGGTGCACAGCCCTGATTCATTCCCAGAACAGTAGCACTCTGTAATTTGCTCTGTCTTAAAATAACCACAACTGCCTGGAACTCCGTCATGCAGGACCACATCAGTATCAACCCAGTTTGTCAGATCTTCTCCACTGCTGTCAGTGGAATACAGGGTAGCAAGTGGTGCTCCTCTAGATGGATCACTGGAAGCATTAAGCCAGTTTTGAAGCCCACTCGTTATCTTGGCAGCAGAGAAATGTAGAAACAAAGGCACTGTGGGCCTTGAGATCTGAATGAGAATTAAAGGAGAACCTTTTCCAAGGGTGTCCAGAGGCACTGGGGATACAGTTGCAGGTGATGTCTTCACTGACATATATGCTCTGCTTTCCTGTACAGCACACATCCGTACAGTTTTTTCAGAGGCTACTGTTTAGGTTAAATGCGATCACATTCCTCATGGATTAGGCAAAAATGCATAAACTTGACATATGAATGTTCGCTCATAAAATTTCAAGTCAAAGTGCCATAAGCTGAAAGTCCAAATGGTTCTTACTGCAGTGACGTTAACATCTGCATTTGTTTATGCAGGGAAACATTTTCCTATAATTTTCTTCTATTAAATGCTTTCCAATATTTTTACCTAAATTTACCATTGCAATAAAATCTCATACACTTATCACTTCAGTCTTGTTAAAATCCAAGCAAGCCAACAAACAACAGTCTGGTTAGCTAAGATATGACATGGTTATAAAGCACTAAAGTGAAAGTATCGAAGGGCATGCACTAGGCAAGTTTATCTAGTGTTGCCTTTACTGATTTGTAATAAAGACATACAACAATATTTGGTATATTTGGCAGAATGACCAGCTAATATTTGTGAAGGAAGGAAATTAGGCGAGATGAAAAGGAAGAGTGAGAGGGGAAGGGTTAAGTTCTTTACCTTGTTAGCGCACCAGCTATCTAAATTCAAACTATGACATTTCTAAACTCATCCAGTGTAGGTTATGTCCTGAACAAATATGTTCCCGATTCAGCCCCCTTTTTCAGATAACAAAGGCAATGAAGATAATGCATGTTCTTGAAATAGTCGCTGAAAGTTTGCTGAGGTCACAGTTTTCCCGGAGTTGGGTGACCCAGATAAGCCATAGGTTGTTTTTCTTGGGGAGACTTGTTAATTTGTTATCATCTCAAAATAGATTTGATTAGGGTCAATGGGGGAGCATTCTTGGGTCAGGAAATGTGAAGCCATGGCAGGGTCACAGCTCTGGCAGCTACCAAGTATTGCTGGGAAAAAACTGATAGAAATGGAGAGATCATTCTTGTTGCCAGTTGATGGGAAAGCAACATCTAGGCAATGCCAGCTACTTGGGTGTTTTTTTCCTCCAGATGCCTTGCAACACTCCAGTCCTGTTACCTCCATTGGTATGTGCTCTCTGCATCAAAAATTGCTATCTGTTTGGACATTATCATCTGTGTGTCACAGAAGGTCATCCTGAGAGCCCCCTGGCCCCAGCACACTCCTCTCTCCCAGACCCTAATAGGAGAAAGTTTTCACCAAGTCCTTAAGCGTAATTCCCTGGACACAGCCCGCTGGCAAAGGTTTCTAATGAGTATGGTCAGATGCTCATGCGAGAATGAGCTACCTTGCTCAATGCGCAGTAGAACGCAACTCGTGACACCAAGGACGCCCAAAACCAGTTTTTCATGTGACCGTGTAGGAGCAATTATCGCAGCTGGAAAATGCCATGAGACACAGTGAAGTTACTCTGATTAATGGTGGGATCTGCGTCATACCCTCCCCAACTGCAGTTAGCAGCTATTTAGAAATAAAAAAGCAAAGAGGAGCAAAAATAGACCATTAAACTGAACAAATCTAAACTAAACTACAGGGACCACCACCAGATCATTTTTAAAACCTAAGTATAACCAAACTAAGCCCAACAAAATATATTAATTGTCAACCTAGAAAAACAGCATGGAACAAACCCAGGTTTTAAAGTATCTCTTCGAGCTGTAATACCTGAGACACAGTGTATTTTTCCATCAGGAAGGGCATGCTAGTATTTTGTTGTATGCAATTTTCAGACACCGTCTGAATATTGCAGTCCTATTGCATGTACAGATATAAATTAATTCAAGTTGGACAGGACCTCTAGATTTCAACTCATCCACCTTCTCACTCAAAGCATGGCTGACATTGGTGGTAGAACAGGCTGCCCACTGCCTTCGCTTCAAGGCGTCACACCATTATCTGTAGTGACCTCCAAAAGAATATGTTTTGAGAAGAGTAACAGCAGATAAACAAGAAATGTACCCTTGTAAAACCCTTGGAAGAATAAAATCACCTGACAGACAGTGACTTTGTCAGGTGCTTTCTTAGCAGCACACAGTTCTAGCACACAAAAGACTCATATCTCTGTGTGTGTCTCAGGTACCCGCATGCTGGAGATGGTGATGGCAGATCTCTCCCATGCTAGCGCCAGAGCTGCACAGTATAAAATCCAGCCGTGTGCTAGCGGGTCAGTGGGGCCAAAAAATAAGAAAGGGGTTAAATAAGGAGGGTCTGCAGAGATCATGTTCCCTTCAGCCTGGGGAGACAACTGGGGTCTCACAAAGGGACAACAACCAAGCTTGCTTCCTTGCTTGAGCTTACACAACTAGCCAGACTAGTCATTAGGAAACCCATCTTGGCAGTGATATATATATTAAAACCATGTTATGAATACCTGCCTGCTTGAGTTTATGCTGAAGAAGCTACATTTTCTTTGTGTCAAACAAGCAATGCTGTAACCTGCATTCAAAGCTAAGCAAAATATTGGTTTTTATTAAAATTTAATGTCCTAACATTTAGGAACTCCTGAGTAAAGACAGTAACAAAATAACTGCAGTTTGAACACAAGGTAGCAGTCTTACTAGACCACAGTATAGCAGAAATTAATTGGTCTTCCTGGTTTATTGAGGAGAATCAGCAGTCCAATCCATCCAAAACATATCTAATTTCATGTAAATTTATATGTATATATTGGTGTGAACAAGCAGTGGATTTATAGTCTTTACTCATAAACCTGAAATCAATAGGCTTGGCTGTCATGCATGCAGGAGGAAGTTTTTGCAGTATAGCTCCCACATTTACAAAGGCTTTTTTTTCCCCAATGCACCAAGGTAGTGCAATCAGATCTAACTCCATGATTATAATGTATTAGGCTAGAAAATGTGAATGAGGAACCAAAGGAATACTTATACAAAATGCATCATAAATTAAATTCCTCCTGCTTCCCTCTCTTCTCCATCCCCCAGTAACTTATTATTGTGACAGATTCTTAAATAAGAGCTGTCTCTGCCATACCTCCAGTGAGACCACATTTTAGGACACATTGTTAATATGCAGTTTGTGATTGTGCTATAGGGCACCACAGTGACTGAATGGAACAAGTCTCCTGTCATGAAAAACAAACTAAAAGAAAATAACATCATGGTATACTGATGCATTTGGGAAGATTTCGTGGTAAATAGGTCTCTGTTTTGTGAAAAATGGTCTGTAATGTTCAAATGTGAATTGAAAACATACATTGCTCTTGGACAAGTTGTCCACTGATGCAGCTCAGTACAACATCACTGATTTACCAGAAAATAAGTGGACCCTTTTGAGGGGACTTTTTCTATTGTTCTGTGTTTCTGTTGTGTTACCTATTACCCAAAAGGCCATGGTGGAAATGAGTCAGTTTACTCTTCAAAAAAAGTGTAGCTCAACATGAATTACAGTGGCAAAACTAAGTCCTGACTAAATCACAAGGTGTTCAGCTTCTTCTGTGCAACCAGTTCCCTACCAGCATTGATTTCAGGGGGATAGCACAAATCTATTAGACAAGGCAGTATGAGTAATGCTGTTACAAGAAATGCCAAAGGGTCCATTCCTGCCTTGACGCTTGCTGAGCTAAAAAGTGTTAATTAATAGTCTTCTTTGTGAAGATAAAGTAGCTTCCAAAACCTGAAGCTGGGCTCTGCTGATCACCTGCCTTGTTATAGAACCCAGCTGGAGTTTTGATTGCTCAGACCACCACCAGCTCATGCCTTAGACATTAGTATGTTTCTTAGATTTTGATTTCGCAGAAATGGAAAAAATGCAACTATTAGAATGCTGACCAAGGTCAGATAAACTTTTTTGGTTGGGTTATTTGAAGCTTCCAGTTCAGCATTTAATCTTGAGTGAAGGTCACCGGAACAGTAGGCTACCAGCATTGCAAGAGAGTCCAGAAAAGCACAGGCATGAAATAACAGTGAGAGAAATCAGAAAATTTGCCCTGCAAATAGAACTTTAATAATTCATTAAAAGACCTGTTTCGGGTCAGTTTTCTTTTTGTCTTTGCATTTTCTTTTTTCCTGTTTGATTTATAGATAGTTAAAAATAGCGTTTCATCTGAATTACACCCAGCATGATTATTCATGGAAGTGCTACTTGACATTAGTAATTGTATCAGAATATGGTCTAAACATTTCTGAATGGGGCCCAATCAAAAGCATGGGATTTAATAGCACTGTGATTTTAGGCTGACTCATCTGAGAAGCTATTTTAGATTTTTCAAGGTATTACTGTCAGTAACTAGGAATTTTTTTCAGATTGGAATTGCATGAAAGCCATCAAAGAGCATTAAAAAAAAAAATATTAGAGGTACTGGCTGGTTTTCTGCCTTAAAAATACCTCTCAATACTTGAAGATTATCAGATGGAAGCTGACTGAATCAACAGTAGCCTGGTTTTACTATTTTGGAAGTATTTTCCATCACAAATGAAATTACTTTGGAACTCCGAGTGCCCTGCTCATTAGTATTTAATTTGAAGGTGATCCCTAATTTTAGCTGTGCCTGGGCTCGGGTAATCATGTAGGCTCCCTGTGTTGTGGAAAGACAGAGGAAGAATCCTCCAGGGAATGATTCATCCAGCTGTCTTACAGTGGGGAAAACCACTTCCTGGTAGATACTAACCTTTTCCAATGGTACTTCCAGAGCATTTCTACTCTGTAACAGCATGACAGAGCATGTCATGTGTGCTACTAGCTAAGCCTAGGCATATGCCCGAGACAAAAAAAAAAGAAAGCCAACTCTCCATCTAGGAAGTAACTTAGGAGAAAAGAAGAGAAAGTTTCTGGAAAGTTTGCTCTGCTAGAAGCAATGTTTATTTCCAGTAGAAAGAGGGATTTCTGCTTAACATGAGAAATCCACACTTACGTAGTCAACATCCTGGTCTTCCTGGTCCAAAGCCGAGTTGACGGTGAGGTGGCCAGTGTATCTGCCTAACAGCACGGAGTGTGGACCAGACAACTAAAAGATAGTAATGACCATACAGGTTGTGGGGTGCAAAGTGGTGTAAGAGTTTTCTGGCAGCATTGCTAGGCAATTCAGCTAATTGCCCCCTCTGTCATGTCATGCTGGTAGGATTATACTGCATCTCTAAGCAGAGCAGCCATACAAGTATGTTAGCTCAGGAGTCCTGGTATCATGCAGTATTGCACACCTGAAGTCTCTTCCATATATCTACTTCCTAAAATATACTCAAATCACACACATTGCCATCTGTGAGCAGTGTAGCACTTTTAGCAAAAAGTAGTGACTAATATGACACTCTTTTTTCCCTTTTCAAGATTTTTTGGTATTTAGGACTAAAGTACTTAGAAGTATAAGATTCTTCTCTGGAGTGGTTCCTGACCTATCAAGAGGCTGAGAGCTGGTTCTTGTATTTCTATCTTCACCTAACACTATGTCCTAAGTTTGATTAATTTAGTGTATTCCAACTGAGGCCAAGATTTAACTGAATTCAAGAATACAGAGGTAAATTGAGAACTGGTGCGTATCTGTGTGATGCAGGCATTTATTTAGAGAAAACGCAAGGGAAAAGGGAGCTCTGGAAGTGGTTCATGTATGAAACATCCTACAATTTTTCTACCTCATAGCAGGGATCGGGGATAATAAAAACTTACAGAAAATGCTAGGAGGACTGCAGCAGACTTAGTGGCTCTCTTCCTCCTGGCAGAGCTTGCTGCCAGCACAGCCCCACTTCCAGCTGCTTGGGAATCCCGGCATCCCAAGAGTTGCAGCTGATCTCCTCACATATCACATGCAGTTCAAGCGCCTCAGTTATGCCACCTTGAATTAGCAGCATCTGCTCTCTGCATAACCTCGGCACTCACCCTCTTTCCTTCCCGAGCTTCCTTGCCTAAATATTATTTCTACTTGCATTACATCACCATAGTGAGATGTCCTCCCTTGGCACTTCTGAGAAGTTGTTGTATGCTTCAGGATATTTAGTGACCTTGGCCAACTTTCAGCTATGGAAGAGGTGGGCCTTTGCTTTTTTTTTCTCATGATGGGACTCATAAAGCTCCCTACCCAAGTCTCTTTCTATACAATACATGGATTAAATGTAGAGTAAAAACCTTGCTTTTTGAAAATGAAGTAGTTTCTAAGGGTCATTCTCATGAGCAAATGTTGTGAAATTTGAGTCAAATTACCTGACATAAGGCTGAACGGCCAGCCTGGGAAAGGACAAGTCCTGGCTACCAGAATATCCCCTCACACAAGTTCTTGCAGAGCAAAAGGCAATGGAGATGATATTTGTCACTAAGGTCTGAAAGTGCTATGAAGGTTCAGTGGGGAACCTGCTGTGGACTGGATATCTAAATTTCTGCTGACATCAAAAGGGATTTAACTGCCTAAATACATTTCCAAAGTTGCTCTACTGCCTTGTTTAAGTCCAAGAGATCAAAATCTGCTGCTTCCTTTTCTGTCTGAGTCTCTTCAGCACGTTGGTCCTATCTGCACTGTAGCACCTCCACCCCTCATCTCTCTTTCATCAGATTGCCACTTTTAATCAGTGTTTCTAGTGGTATCGTAGTACCAAGAAAATATCCTTCCTTCATTCAAAAGGATACGGAAACTATTGGTAATACCCTGCTAGAGTTATTAGTCCTGTCAGGGGTGCTGCCCAAGGTCAGCTAATACAACGTGATCAACCTATGACACTGGTCACTCATGGCCAATATATTCTGTATCATTAAAATAATTGGGAGGAATCACTGGAGTGTGTTTTAAGTAATTTTAATTTTTTTTTAGTAGAGGAGTGAGAGGGGGAAATGGAAGGCAAAGCAAATAGAGGTTGGTAAGAATAACAAGGGAGGAAAGACTCCATGCAGCAGCTTATTGCTAGAAGAAATCTTGTTGAGCAGCTCCTTATTGCAGCTTTAAGAATTAAATGTGGGTTTTTTTAACAATCGCTTTATTTTCATTTTGCTCCTTTTCAGTTTGTGTGCGATTCTTCCCATGCTGCTCAGTGGACATCACAAAATTTCCAGGCAAAATTTGGTGGAGGCTGAGGAAAACCTGCTACAGAATCGTCGAACACAACTGGTTTGAAACTTTCATCATATTCATGATCCTGCTGAGCAGTGGAGCCCTGGTAAATGAAACTGTATTTCCTGGCTGGTTGAAAGTGGACATGGGTCTCAGAGAATGTGTTCTCCAGTTAGTTGTCTCTAAGATCTTATGTGCCCTGATGATCTTTTCTCAAAGCAAAGCAAGTTTGGGGCTAAAGCAGGTCTTAAGCTTTTCTGATTTCCCCTGTTTATCATAAGGTGGGGAACTTTCTTCTGTTACAACATAAATTTGTGACATGCACATGTTTTGAAAAGCAAATAGCAAATCCTTATGGAAGTCTGTGTCAGGAAGTATCCCAGCATTATTAATTCAGGATCCCGTAACTTCTCTGGTAATTCCTAACTGGAAGTTTGCATTTTGCTCCAAGAATGGGTATTGTTTTGGCTTTTTTTTAGCACATTTTCTATCCAGCAAAGCAAAATCATGAAAGACACAGAGGGCACTGAATCAGTGCTACCGATGAAGTTTGTGGGTGCCTGTCATGTTTTGAATGCACCTTAGGTTAAATCACTGTACCTTATCCACCTCCTGTCTGCATCTGAATGAATGTGTATCTATGGAGGCTGATATGTCATTGCCCAAGACTCTGATAAGCCATCATCTTCTCCTGAGATCCCGCTATATACTGGGATTATCCTCTCTGTGTTATCAGCCCTGAGTTCTTCATAGCAATGGCAGCATATATTTATGTTGCTCATTTACATGTCAGGAATGTCACTTAAGTTGGTGGGATTTCTCCCAGGTTATTATCCAGACATAGAGCAAAGGGGTATCTCAAAAGTTTTGCAGGCTTTGGTTTGGTGGTCACTGATTCAAGGACTGAGAAGCCTTTATATGAGGAAAGGATGAGAGAACTGGGTTTGTTCAGCCTTGAGAAAAGAAGGCCCAGGGGAGACCTTATCACCGTGTTCCAGTATTTAAAGGGTGACTTTACATCTACAAAGAAGATGGAGACTCCCTTTTTACAAAGAGTCATGGAAAAGATGAGGGGTCATGGGCACAAGTTCCTCCTGTAGAGATTCTGACTGGACACAAGAGGAAAATTTCTTGCAATGAGAACGTTCAGCCATTGGAATAATCTCCCTGTTGAAGCGGTGGTCTCCCCAGCACTAGACACTTTTAAGTTTCACCTGGACAGGGTGCTGGGCCATCTATTCTAGGTCATGCTTTACCTGGAAAGGTTAGACCAGATGATCCTCGAGTCTCTTCCAATCTGGGATTCTATGATTCTATGATTTTCTTCTCCGTAATGGAGTAAGCAATACACCTGTTAAGTACACCATATCTGGACAGTCTACTTTGTATTTCTGGAGGTCAGGATTAACTTCAACCAAACAGACGAATCTGCCTTAAGTAGTAAGAGGCCTATCACCTTAGAAAGGTGCCTGCTTCTTCTTATCAGAAATAATCTCAGCCAGAAAGCACAATGCAGGATGAGTGGTAAGGTAGTGGATTTACTAAAAAGACCTGGAAAGAGAACAAGCAACAAAAACGATAGAGTAAACTACATCAGAGCACCACAAAAGCTGAACACCCTACTGGGCTGTGTAAATAAGCATGTTCTTCCACTCTAGTTGGCATCAAGGAGGCCTCAGCTGGAGCACTGGCTTCAGCTCTGGGCATTGCACTTTGGGAAAGACATGGGCTAATTGAAGAAACTCCAGAGGAGAGCAGCACAAATTATCAGTGGCCTAATAAAAGGAAAAAACAGAAATAGTGGGTTTATGTAGTTTAAAGAAAGTCTCTGCAGGGAGACAAGGAAGGTGGAGATATATAAATGTTGATGTGAAAAGGAAAGGCATGGATTGTTCTCCAAGGCCACCAGGGATGGGCTGAAATTTCACCCAAGGGATTATATTTTATTATGAAAAGTAAGAGACTGGAAAACTTGGGTAAATAGTAGGCTGCTGAAAATTGTCATAGCTTTGCTGAAATCAATGGAGTCTGACAGTTTTTGCACCAGCTTGAGAATCAGCATGTTAATTTTTTAAAGCAATTTAGAGGGGCCATGTCGCTTGCTATAATACGCTTTAGATGAATACACTTCCTTACATATGTAATTAAAAGTGCCTTAGATACTGAACACTGCAATATAAATCTCATTTAATTTTCATTGCATGCACTCATTTACTTCTTGAGATTTTCAATTTAGCCTGTGCAATTCTGTATAATGCTGCATTTTCCCACATATCAACACTGCGTTTCAGTATTTGGACTAGAGATGTTGAAGGCAACAGACAACTTTTTTCTTCTGTTATTCTGGGGTGAGCTGTTCCAAAAACTGAGCTCATCCTGCTATGTCCCTGCAACATGCTAAGTTCTTAAGGGGGTTCAAAAGCCAGTGTATATTTGTGTGGTAGTTAAGCCATCAGAATATATCTATAGCTTACTGCAAAGGATCTGAAAACCCTTCCTATGCATTTAAGCCATAAGCACCCAAACTGGGAGCTTGTTTTTTAATAGTAATTATGGATAACACTGCAGGTATCCTGCTTAACTCTTTTCAAACACACAAAGCAAAGCAGAAGAAAATAACCCTTAATGATGTTTTATATTGCAAAGATTTCATCCATTGGCACTGTGAAAACATACGAAGCACTGCAGTTTTGTCATTTGGGTAACAGCTCTTGCAGAAGTACAGTGCACCTAAGGCATACAGGTAGCATATTTTTCGTCCCTTATTAATCTGCTTCCTGACTCTCAGTGTGTTTTTATTAGTCAAAATGCAATGTATTTTTTGACAAGTAGTAGAAAATAGGGAGAGCAAAGGAGGGAGAGAAGGAAATCACTTTAAATAGTTTGTTGTTATTTTTGCAGTAATTGCAAAGTACAGCAAGTCATCTGACAAGGTGAGTGAGTCCCTACAAGAAATGATAAACTCCCATTGCTTGGTCTATTGTTTTCTGTGTCTTTCTCCAACAGCTCTTTCACACCCTTGAAATATCATTTTTGAAGGCAAGATAAGAGACCTAGTTGCAGTGAAAACGTCACCCCAAAGTGTGAGGACAAATGGACAATCTTTAGCACAGGCTGCCAAAGCTTTCTTGTCAGTTTAATTACTGTTCCCTGGCAGGCAAAAGAGCAGTGTGACTGCTTGAGTGACAAGTAACACACTTCTTCTATCTCCAGGCACTGGGTGTTTGCTAACTTTTTGAAGTTCCTCAGAAAGTAGCTACAGATCTTGAAATATGTAAATGTAGATAATGAAGATGATTAGCACAGACCCTCTCAAATAATGTTGTTTCTCGCTGCTAAGTGCTCTGGGTCGCTCAATGGGATGAGAGAAATATAAGCTTGGGTTATCCAGGCTTCAGAAACACAGGAGCAGCTTGTGTAATGACAGTTACTAGAGTAGCTGGGAAGAAGATTGTAACCACTGCTTTTGGAAGCCCCAAAACAGGCCACATATATGCAACCCTGATGCTAGGATCCAGCCTTTTATTTGACATATATTAAAAAGTGAAAGCTAAATTACAAGACAACTTTGTTTTATTTTAGTAGGCATATTGTTTTATATCTTAAACACTTCAAAAGGGTTATTAAGTTGCTTGTGTTTGCTACAGATACTGAAGGTCTTTTGATGATGCCCTGCTTAAGATTAGTTAGAGAGACAGATGAGATGGGTAGGTAGATACCTTGACCTTTAAAACATAATTGTTCTGTTAAGTGAATAATAATGAGCATTTCTTGAGGTAGATAGCTGTAGCTACCTGAAATGTGGTGGCTGAACAGAAGCCAGGGAACTCTGGCACTCTCTAACACAGGCAGGATAATAACCCAATTTGTCATCATTAGCAATACGATATTATTAAGCTAACTGTAATGGTCAGATTCTACCTCCTAAAGACAAGGGTCCTATGCCCTGGGATGTCTGAGATCCCCTGATACAGTGGGACAGCTTGGGGTGGCAACCTGCTCACATATTCGCATTCCCAAATTCAGGGTGCTTAAGCTCTTCTTAAACTCCAAGCGTGTCTAGTCATTACAACCAGTAGAGACTGGAGAGAGATATTTAAGCATATGCCCATTATAAGGGAAAACTGAACAGATCTCTGTTAGATAAGCATCAGTCCTCTTTGTGCCTGTATACCCTTTCTGATGGTAACGTTCAAGTATATCAGAAATCACAGTCAGTATATGATATCCCATCAAATAATATTTCAGACTTGCAGTGAAGCACCCATGCTTTCCAACACACTTTAGGATAAGTTTTTAATCAATGTTTTGTACTTCCAGGCTTTTGAAGATATTTACCTTGAAGATCGAAGAAACATAAAAACTATGCTGGAATATGCTGACAAAATATTCACTTACATCTTTGTCTTGGAAATGCTCCTGAAATGGGTGGCTTATGGCTTCAAGAAATATTTCACCAATGCCTGGTGTTGGCTTGACTTCCTTATTGTAGATGTAAGTATCATTTTGGAGCTACAATGCTTCTTGTATTGGATTTTATAATGTGTAAATCTGGCAGCTTTGTGTTTGCAAAATGTTAACTGTCACTCTGATTCTTAGCAATAATCCTAGGCAAAGCTTGAAGGAGGTCTTGATAAGTTACTGTGCCTTCCCATGAATCAGCCTGCCAGAGTGGAGAATACCTCTTTGTCTCATTACACAGAGGTGTTACCCTGCTAATTTGAGTCACATTCGCTTCTCATCCCTAGGAACTTGTTGTCTCTTTTAGCATTTAACATCTTGTTCCACACTCACAGCTAGCACAAGGTCCGGTTACCTCTGACTGCTCCACACATGACCTCGACACACAAGTCTTTCAGCAGCTTAGAGAAGTTGTCCTTGGCGTAGTTTCCCAGCGAGGCTGCCAGCGGCATGTAACAGTATGTTCAGTACTGTCTCCAAAGTATTTACCAGTGAAGGAGTCCAGCAGAAGGTGTCAACAGTCCTCTTGTTAAAATGATTTCACTATTACAAAACCTTACAAAATACTCCAAATCCCTGAAATATCACAAAGCATAGTTCTCCTACAAGGATAATCTGTGAAAGCAAGTAATAGTTGAACAAAGGGAGCTGATGCTCCAGGAGTGTTGCTAGTACCAGGCATGTCCCCTCCAAAGCTTCACATTGCCTGAATGAGGTTTAACCTTTCATCACAGTGTATCAGTAAGGAAAAAATGATCTCCCTGAGGCCATTTCTTACTAGCTGGAGGTTTTAATGTGGAAGGCTGGCAGAGCGTTGCCATGCCTGTATAACTTATTAAACTTTTGACAAATTATTTTTCCTCATTTTATATCGGAACCTTGACTCAAGGGAGAACTGCATTTTTTTTTGGCCCCAGGCCAGGAAAGCACTTCAATGGGACAATTTACTTGTTTGAAGTTATGGACATGTGTAAGTGCACTGCTGGATCAGAGCCTTTGGAAGCTTCTCCAGAGCTTTAATAAATTGATTTATGAAAAGGAAGTTATTTTCATAAATTGTAGATCATAAATTCCTCTTTGCATGCATGCTTGGAAACCTCTTAAAGGGAAGGTACTCGTTTTCCACAGATTAGCTTCAACAGAAGAGGAAGGCCTGGTTTAATTAACTAACCACAACATTGGAAACCACCAGTTCCTAAGTTATAGGCCAATCCCAAACGCTGTGCTTATTGTGGTTTAGGTTGAGTGCCACAGCTTTTCTTTCCTGGTTTCTCCATTTGTAAAATGGGACTAATAGGACTCGCCTAAAGTATTGCATGGGCTTCCAGTAATTTGTTAGTGGAGTTATTGTTGTAATGAGCTTCTGAAGACTGGAAGGGCTGGATGAGGGCTGAATATTGTCACAACTGTATGTTTGGAGCTCTGCTCCATCACTAACAGTTTGAAATGAGTTCCATACTTGTTATAAATACATGTTTTGTAGCATGACATTGAATCAATACCAAAGAGACTAAAAAACAAAGCTAAATTTTCTCCTCTGCAAAATAAAACTGCTTGGAACAGGAGCTACACAAGAATGTAAAGTCAGTATGTAAGCCTGAAATTTAGCTACATGTATGCCTTTTAATGGTGGGATTTGTGACTATAATGACAGACTGTAGAGGCAGCCACAGGCTGGCT
This sequence comes from Pezoporus occidentalis, assembly GCF_034315485.1. Taxonomy (NCBI): domain Eukaryota; kingdom Metazoa; phylum Chordata; class Aves; order Psittaciformes; family Psittacidae; genus Pezoporus; species Pezoporus occidentalis. The sequence continues at coordinate 2,325,924 of NW_026914180.1, forward strand.
GGAGGAAGGGGCTTCACCTTTCCTGCCACACATCCAAGAGCATACATGGCATAAAACAGTGTCATAGGGGAAAGGAGACCACAGGTCCCTGGCTGGGACTTGTCTTATCCCGAGAAAACCCACCCAGAGCCTTCTTATTGACCCAGTATTTTTTAATTTTCTTAACTCACATTTAAGTTGGTTGTGCAGGCTTCCAATCTAACCAAAAAGTTACTCACCCTTGAGCTGGTTTAGTTATTGATTGACTCTAGGAAATCGCTTGCCCTTTAGTGTTCTCTGAATAAAGCTTTTCCCCATGCCCCATTCTTTTCTTCAAAGTCATTTCCCTATGCTGATAATGAGAACCTGGTACTATATTTTTAGCAGGTTTAACATGCTTTTCTCCTACCCTATTGCTCACAGCCCCTGCCACTCTGAATTGGCAAAGTAACATGCTATAATTTCTCCTGCACACTTTTTACTTCAATTTACATTTTCTTTTTGGTCCTTTGAGAACCAAATCACTGCAACTGAGCTGCAGAAGGGAGTGAATGGGTGAATTAGCTGCTCCAAAAGGAGCAGATGAATCACTTGTATGATTTTCTCAAATTTATTTATTTAAAATTATTCACTTAAAAAATCCTGATCTGCAAATTATTCATTAGCAGTTTGGTATCAGTATTCAAATTTCAAGCTGTGATGGTTGATTTTTCATTGGACATGTGAAACCATCTATCATCTGTGTTTTCTCATTGTACAAATGCAACTCAGAATCCTTTTTGTGTTGTGAATAATTCATAAAACCAGCCCAAAATTTGCAAGTATTCACTGTTTCTAAATGGGAAGTGAACCCAGAGGGGTATAAGCATATTTTGTGTGTGTGTGTATATGTATGTAGCCTGCCTTGTGAAAGACCCTTGACACTGATTTGGACCAGTGGAACAGCAAAAGCTCCATCTGACAATTGTGGATTACTAAAGAAAATTGTGTCTTGCAAAATCTGAACATCAAAACACACAGTAATCCACAAACTGAGAGCTATTTTTGCTGGATGTAGAATCCCTAAAGGATGATCTCTGATAATGGGCTTCTCTGCATCTCAAAGTGTGCTAGTGTAGCAAAACCATAACAGAGTGCTTTTAAATATATTGTGATACAATAAAGTCCTATCAACAGCCCTGCAACAGATTTCTTTGAAAGGAAAGGAGAAAGGAGTAATTAAATCACAAAATGCAGGCTTATTTCAGCTTAGGGCACCTGGGAAAGATTTCTTGGATGTCTGCTGAAATTTGGGTATACTGAAAAAAAACCAGCATTAGTGTACATCAATATGTTACCACCCTGCAAATAACAAGTATACTGCTAAAAGTACCCCTCTTCTGCACTGCAGATATAGCCTATCTATTCTCATGAGTTGGAGTGGTGGGCACTCAGTCCTCAGCTGTTTTCAAATGAGGGAAAAGCAGACACCATGGTATATCTGAAGTGTAGACAGACATCAGAATCACCATCAAGAATGGTGTTTATGCACAGTCCTCTCTGCTAGGATTCCCAGGCAAATATTTTCACAAAGAATAGATATTTTCCAAGCATTCATGCAATCAAAAGCTCTTCATACAAAGCAGATTAAACAAGGAGTCTGAACTTGGCCGGGGACAGAAGTGCATGGATTCAAAACAAATGTTTCTGAAAAGTGTTCTCAATTAGGCATGTCCTGCGACAGGCAGAGACAGTTGGGGTTTAAAACAAGGAACAGATAAACTTCACCGGTTATGCATGCTGCTGTCATGTTTGATGTTCCTTTCAATTGTTTCCTCTGACCTATAAATATTATCTTGAGCTTATCTATTTGAGCTTCAGCCAGTTGATTCTGAGCTATGTCCCAGTCTCTGCTGACAGCAGATGGGTAATTCCATTGCAGTGGTCAATTCAGGAAAGACATCAGTCTGAAGATTAGCATCATTCAAAGACCAGAGGTGTTGCAGTCAACAGCTTCTTTGCTTGCTGATCATTCATTGAAGGCAGAGGGGAGAGATCAGTACCCTGCAGAAGCTGTCATGAGAAAGCTCTCAGGAAAGGGATGTAAAGACCCTAACTCATTAGGAAGAATGCTCAGAAAAAAGGTCACAGCCAAGTTTCATTGCCTGTGGCATACACAGAAAAATCCTCTTAAATGGGTACTAATGTCATTTCTCCACAGAAGTCCATTATCACAAATCCATCATCTCCATTGCATCTTTTGAGTTCAATTTAATTGTCCAAAAGTTAGTCCCAATCCAGGCTTAAAAAAAAAAAAAACAACTTAATTGGCATTTACTAATTTTAGAAATGAGGGTTTCTCCAGCAAGTCTTTCTAAAATTATTCCATTTTTCAAGATCTGATACTTGGAGGAAAGTATTTTCTTAAGCAATTGCTTTTTTAGAGATCCTGGCAGCCTCCTTTCCCTTTAGCTATCTCTATCAATGGGCCCTAACACTGTGTCCTGCAGCAGGGAGGGGAAGATATCTCTTGTTCTCAATTTTTGCTCTGATGCAAAAATTTCTCTCTAGCTGAGTCACCACAGAGAAAGATTGCTCCTTCCATCATGCCTTTTCCCTAAGAGCCTTCTCTGCCACCATACAGGCAGGGGGATCACAATGGCTTTAAGAAGTGTACCTGTCTGCAAAGTAGTTCAAGCAAGGTTCAGCAATGGATTTGGAGGCCAGACATCTCAAATGAGTGATTCAACAAATCCACTAGGCAGGATTTTGTAGATGCTTTTACAGAAGTAAAATAATATGTACCTTTCTCAGACCGCCGTACCTTTGTGAATTTATAGCACAACATGTTTCTGGTGTTTGCCTGGAGCTGCTGAGTTTGTACATATAGATCTGTATTCCCCATTGAGTAGCTTTCCAAATTTCCTGTTTGCTGCCAAATTTCCTGTTTGCTTGTTTGAGAACTGCTCATGGCTGTTCCGTCATTAATGCACCATCATTTTCACTGGATGCTTAAAAAATACAGATATTATGTTTTTCAAGATAGTTTCCTGGAAAACGCTTGCTCTGAGATTTCTATTTTGGATACTTCACTGCCAGGCAAATTAAGAAGCAGCTAATAATCTTTGCATTTGACATGAACAATCTAAAACAGTCGTTCTATCCCTAGTTAAAAATTGAATTGAATTCAATTATGCCCTTGTGTTGGATTGTCTTTAAGTGACAATTAAAAACTTGCTGTGTGAAGTAAATATTGATGGGTTATGATTACTTTAATTCTTTTTTCCATCTGTATTCCCTGTTGATTAGCTAGGTGATTTTTGTTTGCTTTACCACTAATTACACAATCTGTTGCAATGTGTTGTGAAATCCAATTGGTATTCTTGGGAAATCATCCTAAAAGCATGTGCATTTTGTCTGGTTTCTGTTCAGAGAAGCACACGGGAACTGAACGACAAAAATGTAACTGGGGCAAAGTAAAAGTAATACAGCTTGTTACTTGGAGAAGCATCTTAAAAGTGAATTTATTAGTTCTATGTGTGAGTTATGAAAAATCCACAGGTTATAACAGGGCACCTTTACTTCAGAGTTTGGTTTTGACTAGTTTTTTTCCATTTTTTTTTCCAAAGCAAATGCTTATGTGGGATTTTTGATGGCATAAACCTCCAAGATAACTCATAGGAAAGAAAACCGCTCTCTCAGCCTGGTCTGAAAACAAAAAAATTAAAAAAAAAAAAGCTGGTTTGCTACATATTGACTAGTTCAGGATAAGTGAAACAATAAAAATCCACGTGAAGTGGTTTTAATGTGTGTTAGCAGGTTAGCCGATGCTGTAAATTTCCCTTCTGCCACCCCACATTTTATCTCAACATAACACACACAAAAACATCCAAATGTCTTGTCTTATCTTGGTTTGCACCTCATGTTAGTTACCACATAGATGCTAAAAGGAGAGCAACCAGGCTTTGCCGAGTGGAAACACAAGCTTGGTTTCAGAAAAGGCACAGCAGGACAAAGCACACTGCAGCTGGATGGAAAGGGACACTAAATGAAGCTCACTGCCTGCCCACACCTTGTGAAACAGTTGCAATATGAAGAATAACTGCAATTACTGAAGAATTTCAATTACTGAGGGAGAATTTCCACTTTTGAAAGTGATGTAAAAGAAACCATCTCGACTCAGACTGTGCTGAACTAGGCTTACCAACCATTTTTATTTCTTAAAGTTGTTTAAAGATGGAGCACTTTTCAGTGTCCTTTTTTAGAAGGATGTGCTTAAAAGGAAAATAATGAATAAAGTCCTGGAGCTCTTGTATACAGCCTGCTTTGTCCCTTTCCATTACTGTGGGTGTAGCAGCCAAATTCCTTATGCAGTGATGTTCTGTCTTGCACGAAGGACCAAAGATAGGAGGGACATGTAGACTGTAATTAACAGTCTAGACAGAGTCCCACATGCTCTGCAGGGACACAGGAGGATTATCCCACAGTTCTCCCGTATGACCAGCACCTTCACAACCCCAGTTGTTGCAGACTGAAAAACATCTTCCCAACACACTTGTGGCTCCATCCAGGATGCCCAAGGGCAGCTCAAGAGAAGACCAGTGCCAGGAGGAGAGGGAAAGAAGAAGTGAAGGGAGAAAAGCAGCCTGCAGAGAGTGCAGATTCTTTACTGAGGGGGGAGATTGAAGGAATTGAGATGAAACTTGAAAGCTGTGCCCCAGCGGTGTAGAAACCTTGTGCAAGCCTTCTTCCCTGGTATGACTGGCTTTGGGGTGCTTTGTGCTAAGGCAACTGAAGATTAGGACTCCTACCTGTAGTATGTACTGCTAATTGTACCATTGTCTTTTCTGGCAGAAATTTAGGACCATATAATTTTTCAGAATTATCTGATCCTTTCTACCCTAGCATATTCAGTACATTATCAATCAATAAGGTTAAAGAATCCAACTAAACAGATGATTTTCAAGCTAGGACTGTCATATTTCCCACATCAGCTTGGCATTTTTTATATTGCTTTGGAATATCTGGTTAGATAAATGCTTTAGGGAATCGTGGAAATCCGGAAAGCATCTTGTGGAAACAGCCAAAACACTTTTTTTTTTCCTAATTTTGCATCATGTCATATGTAAGTAGGGTTGATCCTAATCCTGCCCAGAAATAAACATGCCTTCAGCTCAGCACCTCAACTCCACAGGCTGGGATGGAAATGCAGCAGAGTTGATGGGGCTGAGCCACAAGGGAAATGTTCTTGGTAGTCACTATGCACACCTCTGGCAATATAACGCTATCTTCAAATAATAAATAATAATCAAGCATATTCACATCTTCCTGACAACAGTGTTCAGCATCAAGAAGGTACACTGGAATAAATTGTGTGGTGATTTAGGAGGTCTTTTTAAGGGGAGAATATCTTTTCTCCTCAGCTGCCCTAAATCAAGGCAGTCTCCGTACAGTGTCTGGATAAGAAGCAGAATGTATCTGATGATGAAGAAATTCTTTTGCTCTAGATCCCAGTAGAAATACCAGACTTTTCAAGGCAGCTGCACCCACACAGCCACCACTGCTGAAGCAAGGAGAAAGACTTTGGGTCTTGGCCAAGTTTTGTCTGATCAACGACTGTCATGTGGTCCCAAAAGTCACAGCAATCCCTCTGTCTTCCCTACCCAGTGCTGATAAGTGGGACTCAGAGGTATGGCAAAGGTGTCTGTTTGCAGTGAAAAGGTGAAATGAAACAAGCTGAAAATCCATTTGGAAAGGGTGGGAAAACTGCAAATCAATAATTCACTTTGGCGTCTCACTGGATCTAAGATCGCAGCAGCAGGTCGTTCGACTCACCCTCAGAAATTAGCTGAGGTTTAATTCTTGATTCACAGCCATCCACCTTGGGAATTGACTGAAGTTGTTAGAAAAGCCTGAGCAGGTGTAAAGGAGGTGACAGATTAAGAGAACAGCGAGACATAAAGAGGTTCTTCTGGAAACCACCAGGAAGCAATTAGGATGCTGGAGTGATTTATTTAAAAGCATTTAAGCCAACAGGAGTGACACATGGTGTTTGCGACAAGGCTGACCTCTGAAAGGAAACATTGCTTTGAAAAGCATGGACATGAGGACCAGGAAACAAGCAGAGAAGATGGAATATTGACAGTTTCAGAGCTTTAGTTTGATGGGGAAATGAAAAAAAAGAAAAAAAAAGGATGAAATATCCCAGAGAAAAAAAGAACAGGAGTGGATGATGTAGAAGCCTTTTATAACCTGAGTTATAAGAAGTAGCATCGAGCTTTCCAGGAGATAATTTTTGTTTATAATTAATCTAGGCACTCTTATAGCCCATCATATTATAATACACAAGAGCACTCCACAAGCAGTAATGAACTCCACTGTCGGTGAGGGAAGCTCTTCATTAACTCATTTCCAGACACGCTTTCATCTCCATGCCATGGACTAAGTCCAGAGTAACCCTAACCGGTTCATAGTCTTTATTTGAATGTGAGGGTTGTAATGCAAGGAAACAAGTAGCAGAGGTGGGAATTTAGTTTAGGTCACTTTAGTCTCTCTCTAGTGTCCTAACATTTAACTTTATGCCCTTCATTCATAACATGCAATTTCTGGATTGGCAGGTGCAATCATACAGTTAGGCATCTGTAGGGTAGAAAATGCAATGTTAGAGTGAAAGGGTAAAGATATATTTTTAAAAAGATAAGGTGATTAATAAACATCTTCTCAGAAATGGTAGCTGCTGAAGGGAGCACCAACCTCTTTACAAGCCCTTTTCTCCCAGCAGTATTTCAGTTTTGCAATAAGGATTTCCATGTCTTTCAATTTATTTTCAAATTCACCTTTCCCTGTAGTTTTTCCAGTTTACTTTTGGGGCACAGACCTAATTTTGTTCCTTTTCAAGTCAAGAGGAGCAACTTGGGACTACAGCCCTGGCTCTTAAAGACATTGGGCTGCTGCTCTGGCTGTGAAGATTTCTTTGGGTAATCCCACCCTCGGCATCAGGGGATGGGAGAAACCAGACTGAATTGAAAAGAGGCACCCGAAGTAATCCAAGTTCTCTTTCTTCTACTTTTTTCTTTTTCTGAAAGCACAGTTAGAGAGGGACAGGCAGGTGCTCCTGGGGCACATAAAAAGCTATTTGAAAGCATTGGGGACCTGCATTAGCTGAAACTGCTTATTTAAATAAGTGGCCAGAGCTTTCAACTCAGCTGCTGTGTTCCCTTTCGGATGTCCTTTTTTTCCCTGCTCCCTCCCCTCTAATTTGAGCAAGCAGGTTAATTTGATGAAATCCCTAGCTGCATAAAACATATGCTGTTGCCCAAACTGGGAAGGAGGTCTCCTCTTCTCCACAAGACAGCAGCTTGCAGGGTATCACTCACAGCTGTGTGCTGCAGCAGGCAGACATTTAGTAGAGGTTCTCATTGTTCTCATGGGTTTTAGGATTTATATGACCAGCCAAGGAGGATTTTTACTGTTACTCAGGCAGAACTCTTTGTTCCCTAGGCTCTGCTATTAATTCATCTCAGTGGTGATCTGGAGTTAATTCAGAAATGCAGTGTAGGCCGAGTAGCATCTGCCTTTGAATGGTGCTACTCAGGTCTGCTTCCAGCTCAGTCCAGTAGATGCCCACTGATTATCTGAAATGATGTGCTTTTAGGCTGGTGGAAAGGGATGCAAAAAAGAGAGGAGGAGCCCCTGTTCTGGCTCAAACCCACCTCCTTGCTGTAGGAAACTCAGTCAGCCTCAGGCGAAACACTGCTCCCAAAGAGTGCACCCTTCAGATTACTGCCACCAGCGTAATTTCATAGCTACATTGTGCGTGTAATTTATATGCTATTAAAATGTATGAATATAGGAAGGAACACCACTAGTGTTATAAATGGAATAGCTCCTCAGGAAAAAGTCTGTAATCTTTTGATTAGAGACTGTTTCCCCTGTGTGTGCTGTAAGGAAGCTGCATTATTGCTCTCCCTACTTTGTAATTGTTTTTCTGCAACCTTAAAATACTCTGCTGACAGCTTTACTGGGGTTTACATTAGTTTACAGCACTGATTTCTTAAGTCACTGTCAGATAATGAAGACATATATACCCCTTGTATAACTTTACCTCTGTGTGTTCATAGTGAACTATCTTAATGGTCCAAAAATGCTGCTTATCTGTTAACTGCTTAATTACTGTGAGCACCAATGGTAAGCATGCTGGGGATCTAACACTGCATGGGTGCCACCAGGGTACAAATACATCAGTTGCATTTCTCATCTCAAGAATGACAGTATTACACCGAAATAATAATACAAAAATGCAGGAGTTAGTTAGTTACTGAAAAAAAAATCCCAATTCTGGGACAATGCTTTTTTTTTTTTTTTTAAGTATAATCTAGTAAAAGATTGTCAAAATAATTAAGAAATTCAGACATTACTCTTATTAGAACATCCTAGCAATAACTTTGAACAGCTATCAGTGAGGCTAACCTCTCTTCAGAGATCACTGCCTGTCTTCTAGCAGTCTAAACTCATTGATTCTTCTTGATTCCACCCTGGAAACACATACAAATGTAATACAATGGGGCACTCTAGACTCATGCTGCTAATGCCACTAAGCCACGTAGATGACAGGAGCTTGGCTTTCAGAGCACCAGGCACAGGCCTGGTAATCCCCATGGCTGGTATTTCTAGTGTTCAATGCAGTCACAAGATTTAAAAGCTCTAATTATTTTTCCTTGAGCGTAACACTGAAAATGGCAAAAGGAAAGCTGTGGCGTTCATTTATCTCTCCCTTTACCCAGGTCCATGAGACTGTCATACAAACCATTGTAAAATTTATGTAGATAAACATGTGTACAGAAATATGTTAGAATATAAAAATATAGAAATACAGGTCTATAGGAGAACATTTTGGGAAGTCACTGACAGTACTGAGGCTGGGGTCCTTCTGGGCTGTTTTGAGATGATCTGAAGAAAGCAAAATGGAAGAGCTGCTACGTGATTGAATTCCTAGCATGTGCAACTGGTGAGATTTTTATCATTAGTATCTGTGGAGGCAGGATTACATTCACTGATTTATGAGGACCAGGTCCAACCTTTGGGACACTCATTGCTGGCCAGGTTATACGCTGGGGTTCACATTAGGTGGAAAATTCTAGTGACAACATTGTTCTGGAGAATTTGGAGGCACAAATGAACAGCAAGTCAAGGGGATAAAGAAGAGTTTCAAGCTAACATGGAGGATATTATTACTTGGTTTAGTGTAAGGAAGGTTTAGATGGAAAGCTATGAAAGCTTCTTAGTAAGATCTAGCAGGTTCTGGAAAGCCCCTCAAGGGAAATGCTAGAAGCAGAGCATCACAGAGCATCTCCAGTTGAGAACAATAATATGTCTTCTTGGGGCAGAAGAAATGCACAGGAGGATGGAAGACTGTAGCAAGCCATGTGAGAGTTGGAGAGGAAAACTCAAGCCCAAGCACAGATTGTGCATTTTAAGGGCAATGTTTCAGGCAATAGTGACTCCATAGGATTCAGCTGCTCTCTACAGCATTACTGTGCTACCTGGTCTTTAAAGTTGTGTTTTTTCCTGAAAAAAATACAAAACTATCGGCAAATAGATAATGAAAAGATTAGAAATGTGTGCCATATTGTGAATCTGGAGGTTACTTTAACCCTGGGGGTATCTTCTGGGTGCCAGCACATTTATGATACCAACCGGAGCACAAAGCAGAACCTTAGAGCAACTCTGGGCTGCCTTGTAACAGAAAAAAAAAGCAAGAGAAACAGCTGACTTTACTTTTTGCTGTGGTTATGTGGGGCAGTCAACACCAATTTTGAGAGCTGCTTGATTTTTTTCCTAAAAATAGCCTTCTGGTCACTTTTAATCAAGTTGAAACAGCCAAGTCTCTGTGCTAGTAATTCTCCTATAAATAAAATTTGACAGGGATACCTTCAAAATCAACATCCAAGCATTTAAACATGTTGTCTCAAACTCAGTTCTGACTCCAGCCTTATAAATCTTTGCCAAATATCACACAGCTTCATGGCCTAATCCTCTGAAGACATATCTAATGCTGTGTAAATCTGTGTCAGGAGGACAACAGCACCTGTGATGTGTTTCAGGGTGACATTTATGGCACTCTGAAGAAAATGGTAACTCGCTCAGATCCAAAGTCTGGTCTTCCAGGATTTGAACAGAACATCTTCTGCCTTGAAAGGGCAATTATAGGACATAAATTTGGGATGAGAGAGGAAGCAGGCAGTTATGGAGACCTTGAGAAGATCTGAGTTTTAGATTGTGGGTGAAGCTAGCACAAAAGGGTGTTGGATGCTCTGTATTTGATTAATTTTCTTTCAAATATCTACATCCATGAGTGATTTTCCCTTAGTATGTGAGGATATGGATCTTGGTTTCTCTCTCTGAGCATACTATCATTGAGCTGTTTTCCTTACACCTCCAGCCTTTCTGGACAGGAAACTCCAAGGCTTTGTGGAGTTTAGGCCATTTTCTGCACTAATCTTTCCAACCAAAGATAGAAATATATGCCATAGTGTTACTTCTGTCATGATATCTCAGTAATACCAGTTATATTACAGTTTTAAGATGCCTTATTTCAATGGCTTTAGTGTATAAGTGTGCTGCACATTTGCTTATTGATATTAGACAAATCCTTCAGCCCTTACTCATTATTTAAGCAGCATTAAGTCAATGCTTGGAGTGAATGAAAGTAGAAGGCTTTGGACTGTACATTAATGCAACTTGAGAGTATAGGATGTAATCAAGGCTGGTAAGAAATAGGGAGGACAGAAAAGGGGTATTGCCTCAATTTAGAAGCATTGGTGAGATTAAGATAGTTATTAAGCCAAACCAGATTTTTATCTTTAACTGTGAGCATGAGCTGAGCAGGATTTAGGTGAAAGAAGCATGCCATACCTATAACATTATTTACTCTAAAATAACTTCTTAGGCATGCTCATGTCACAGGTTCAGATCTGCTTTCTTAGAGATGGGAGGAAAAGCTTCACTGGTGATTTTTACCTTCCCGGTGTCTAAGAGACCTAAGACATCAGACCTGGAATCCAGTCTGCCTGTCTACTGTGATGCTTTTATAGCACACTCACTGCTAAAGTGATTAAAGTGAACTGCAGAAGTGTTTATTAAGACCTCCCTTCTTCATCCACTGCTGGGTCTGTACACAGGAGCTGAGTTTGTGTCACACCTTGTTGAAGAGTGACATTTTAAAGCATGACAATCATCCTCTGCACCTCATAGTCATCTGCAGAGGTGGGCTGTCTTCTCCCTGCACATATCCAGCTCACTGTATCCAGCCCAGGCTTGGTGTCTCTGAGACCTCCTGCCCTTAAACTTGCTGTCAACCACATGCCACAGTAAAGCCATTAATAGGTAAATAATTTAACAAATTGATCAAGTTTTACAAAGAGGCTTAGCTGTGCAGACAGTGCTTGTACATAAATTAGTGCATATTCAGGAGAAAGGTTGCTCCATAGAGGAGATGTAAGATAATCTGATACTGTGATAACTGGGGCTGTGAAAATAAAGGTGAGAGTAAGGGAACTGAGATAAGCAATGTGCATGAGTCTCTCTCTTCTAAGAAAACAATAGTTTATACGTGGCAATTAATTTGTGGGGTTTTGTTAATACACATATATTGGCATGATACTTATAATATTGGAGAGCTGTTTGTTTCTCACTCCCTGCTCAGTAAGAATTCAGGCCATAAATGCTGATTTGAGCATGCAAAACCCAATTGCTCCATGTGATTGTTAATCTGACCCATAATCTCCACTGCTATTGTGTTCATCCAGAGTCCAGTCCTGTGCCCAAAAGCATCCACATTTCTAACCAGCTGGGCACTACAAAAGTTCTGAGAACTTGGAGAGCATTGGAACCCCTCCATACTGTCCCCATATTTGGAAATAGATATTTTATTTCAAAGAAATAGTCTTTAAGAGATATGAACCTCAATGTTGAGCACCTGGCAGGTTTCCTTCTCCTTTAGAGGCTGTGCAGGTACCAGAAAAAGTGAAAAAGTGCAGAATCATAGAGTAATGTATATCATTCTCTTACAATCTATGGTATAAAGTCATGACTATCAGTAATCTAGAAGACTTGTTTCTAATCAGTAAGTTTAAGATTAGTAATTGAATGGTAATGCTAAAATCTTTTCTCTCTGCTGAAAATGGTTAGATCTTACAGGTGCTTTCATCCAGAAAGCCCTAAATTATAACACTTAGGTGACTCATATTTTCAATTGTGGAAGATACACACACATTGAGGAGACCTATAGCACAGGCGTCACAGAACGGTGGGTTTATAACAGTGATCTCTTTTCTCATACAGTCTGTGAGCTGACATTAAGAGGATTTCTGTGTGCCGAGTTAAAAGAAGCTCTGGAAATCTGTATTTTTATAAATTTTGCATTAAAGTGAAAACAAAGGTGTTGTGAGTTGGTAGCAGCTCAGTGTATGTGTGGATGTAAAACTCTCCTTTTTTCTGTGTTGATCTAATTTAATGGTTTAAGAATTCTTTTCCACTTTTTCACTAACCAACTCTTTCTTTTCAGGAAGAAAAGTCAGAAGAGAAGGAAGATGGAAGGAGTATACTAACAGATTGGATTTTTGCTTTGTGTCTCCATTCAGGTGTCTTTAATAAGCCTCATCGCCAGTACACTTGGATACTCTGAGATGGGTCCAATTAAATCCCTCAGGACTCTCCGAGCTCTTCGGCCATTAAGAGCATTGTCACGATTTGAAGGGATGAGGGTAAGAGTATATAAAGCATCAGTCAAAGCTCAACTCTCTGACATCAAGCATATTAACTGGGAACTGTTGCACATGGTTTTGTCTTCACTGTGTCTGCCAAAGGAAATGAATGATAATGCTGTATCAAAACAACAAAATAAGAAATCCCTCCTTTGTCTAAATTGCAATTGTATCATTACGTCTTTATCCTCAGGTGGATTTAATGATGAACTAATCCTGCTGCCTAACTTGTCATATTGAACTTTAAAAAACAGCTTCTTGGTCGAGGAAGCATCTGGCTAACAATTACCTCTCAATTATAAGACACACCAGGGGAATAGCCAAGCTACAAGTTTGCTCCCTGCTTTTGACATGTATTAAAATGAGACTGACTAGGAAAGTTCTTAAGGACTTTTTCACTAATAATTAAGGCAAAAATTAAAAATGTTAAAGATAGGTAAAGCAAATGAACGAATATGTAAAACTTTTCCATTGAACAGATTGCAGCTTTAACATGGAATGTCAGGATTAATATTAAAACCATGTAGCTTTTGTTCATTTCTCCATCTTGTGCATCCATCTCCTTCCTCTGCATTCCTTTGCCAGCATGGCTATATCCACACAGCATACCTGATTATTTGTTAAGACTACCTGCTACACAATTATTGTCTAGTAAGCACTTTATTTAACTCTTTGCACCATCTGCAAGATCTGCAAGATGATCTGCAAGATCTGCAGATGATAACAACTGTGCTTTGTATAAACTGAGATTACTGTTAATCTTGTAGAGCAAGATAAGATCACATAGCAAAATAAAGCAAATCTGCGACAAAATTACACATACACCAACTTACATTTCCTGATGATCCCAAATCTCCCTACTAGGCCAACGAAAATGCTGCATCTTTCATAGAGGTATATTCAGGATAAAGCTTTGTTGTAGACAAAATTTTGGTCCGAATCATCAGTGACTAAAATGTGTAATTCATGCACTGAGCTCCTAGCAATTGACTGTTCTCATTGCAATACCCTTGCAGTAAGACAGACTGAAGACTAGGGAGCCTAATGACAGAGGTAACTCAGGAAATATGGTGACAGAGCGGTTTATTAAAACCTGTACCCAGACTTTACCTCTTCTGTGGATGATAAGAATTGGGGATATATGTTTTTTTGCTCCAGATCTTGTGATCATCTAAGCTACATTATTTTTGTGGATGAAGACCAGACAAATCTAGTTGCAGACCACTCTCCTGTGTGTTAGTACTAAGACAGAATGATTCAAAAGGCTCCATTCATTCAGGCTCTGAAACCTGAGTTTTGTTCACCACATCCTTTTCAACTGAGGCAATATTTCAAAAGTTATTCATAAGATAAACCAAAAGCAAACTGCAGATCCTCAGCTGGCAAAAGGTGATGTTGTATTCCTAACGTTAATTAAAGCTCTCACTCCTATGTCATCTGATGACTTCACACTGCCTTTATTAAACATTTGCAAATTGAGCAGAAGTTGGTACTGGCCAAAGCTGCACTAGCTTAACTACCAAAGTGATTTGTGCATGGGCTCTCTCAAATCAATTTAAATCTGGCTTATGAAGGCTTAGTTTCTACTGGTGGATTTGAAAATTCAAGCAAAAACCCTTTAAAGTATTCCAAGCTGACATAAGAATGTTCACTCATGACTTTGCATCAGTTTAGCTAAGTTGTATTCAAACCTGAAAAGCAGTGTGAAGACTAGCCCAAAGCATAAAAACAGTGAAACAGATAATTGAAAGAAACAATGAGAAAAAATTTTCATCTTTATCTGCGAATAGAAAGAGGTTAATTTACTGGAGATCTTATGTGGCATAGACACATGCATCACCCCAGCAGATTTCCTTCCTAACATGCTCATACTTGTAGGCCTCCCTGGTTTCTGACTCAACATCCCTTTTCTTCCCTGTACCATTGCTGCAGCTGAAATATATTCAGTCATTCTGAGCTATGGGAGGCAGTGAATTAGCTTGTAAATATGATAAAATGTAATTGAGAATACGTGCTATTGGAAAATCAAATCATTTTAGCTTTAGTTTGTCTAACCACACTTAACATGACTAGGGACAGCTAGACCTTTCATTATTAGGAGTTCATATGCTACAAAATGCACAGGAAAATTGGCAGTGCAGTGATGGATTAAGTAATTATAATGTTGAGAAACAAACACTGACAGTAAGAAAATAATAATAGTTTGCTCTATTATAATGTCTTTTTCTTGAATAACTGAAAGATCTCTGATGACTAGAACAGGAACAAGAAAGTTCTCATTTCTACTGCAGTATAAAAGACTTGTTTCATTATGTACCTAAATTTTGAAAACAGTGGGTCCTGGGGCAAAAGCACAGAGTAGCACTGGAATGGCCAAGAGGACCTGTTACTATCAGGCTTCAGCCCTTTCCCCATCTTCAAACAGGCTGAGACCTGTCTAAGTTCGACACAAGTGTTAGCAGCTCCTATCCCAGTAGAGGTCTGCCAAATAAGGCTGAACTGGTGCTATCCTGCTCCTCTGTCCCCTCAAAAGATCCCAGTCTGACCAGTATCCCACCTGACAGTTACCCTAGATGCTGTGGGTTTCCATGCACATACCACCCACCCTGTGTCCCCCACTGCATTTCAAGCCATACTGGAGCACCATGTAAGTTAACATAGGTCTTCCTGAACCAAATCATGAAGTTTCCCATGTTTCCTCCTTTGTGTCCATCAGGGAATTATTTCAGACATGCCACTTCCCTGCAAGTTTCTTCCCAACATGGGAGGTTACTGCAGTATTTTAAAACAGTGAGTGGGATGATGAGAGACCATTTGATGTGAAAATGATCCTAGGCAAAGTCATGGTGAGGCTGCTACAAGATGCATGAAGGAAAGAAATAGCATAATTAATGCTAGTTAGCATGATTTCATGGGAATAGTTCTTGTAAAACCGATATGGTCCTTTGATTTGATTACCAATTATGCTGATGACGGTAACTGTGCTGATATAATATCCTTATATTTCAGAAAAGAATTTGATACCATGGGACATTGTGATGAAAACACAAGATTTGTACCAAGCCAATTAAACGTATTTTAAATTAATTTAAAAAGGGTGATGGGTCTCAAAAAAGTAATGATTTACAGTGATGACACTGTAAATTCAGTGATGAGTGTCTCAGGGTGAGGGATCCTTCAGAATGAGAACTGCCCTTAATCTGGACTTTAACAGCATCTGGAAGAAAATTTAAAATCTTTGCCGACAACACACAAAGTGAGCGGAGTAATAAGTGGTATTACGGATAAGGAAATCACACTGACTGCTCTGGATCACGGTGAAAAACAGATCAATTGTACAACATGCATTTTAATAAACCATATACCTCAGGAGGAGGAAAGTAGGTCACCCTGGGGATGTTTCTTGGAAAACAGCAGCTGAGAGGGATTTAGGGATTGGGATGACTGCTCAAAGGTGTACCAAGTTTTGGGCCGGTCCGATAAATGAGGTGACTATTACAATCCCTAAATATGCAGGGAAATAACCTGTCGAATGGAAGAGAGCACAGTGCTTCATCACTGGAATTCCACCAAACTGCTGAGAAGTGGGTGTTAAAAATGGGAAATTCTCTGCAGGGAACTACGAGCATGATTAGAAATCTGGAGGAACCATGGCGGTTTGAAAAAAGCTGATTTTTTAATTACCCAAAGCAAAGTGCAGTGGTAACTCACCTACAGTGAAGACAGGAATGACAGAAGATACCTAACAACAGTTGACTAGTGCCTCAAGTTCAGCAAATTCAACCTAAAAATACAGCACCTGTTTCTGACAATGAGGACAAAGGACACCAGGAATAGATTATCTAATGATAAAATTTTCACCTGTTATTTGAGTTCACAACACTGTAAATAAGATGTATTTGCAAAAGGTCTGCCCAGGCTTGGCTGGGACTTATAGCCTGGGCCTGAAAATACTGAGGGAAATCTGGTGGGCTCTGTTATAGCAAAGGGGAGATAAACAAACCATGCAAGTCTATTTCTGGATCTAAAATCTGAATCAGTTTCAGCTGAGGAGATGGCCCATGAGAGCCAGTGGCCAGGCACACTCTATAGATTTGCACCACTCTGGACTAGGGTAGAGGGTGGCTCAGTTTTTTTGTTATCCCTAAAGAAGTCACCTTGTGGTTTTACCTACAAAGATGCTAATGGAAACCAAGAGGTACAAAACCTTTTCTTATATATGGCTATATGTGTTGCTATTCCTAGATGCAGCAGAAATTCAGCCCTTTCCATGGCCAGGTTTGCAGCTGAACTTTTAACATGAATTTATGATAATAACTTGCTTTTATGTATCCAGGTCTTTAAGTCCTCTCGCTTGTCTCAGAACAAATCAGGAGTGCTTCCAGCAGACCAAATGGCATCATGCTGGTGTAAGAGCAGAAGAAGTGAGAGAAGAATGAAACCCCCTGTTAATAATTCATTCAGAGAGGTGTTATGGGATTTGCTCCAGACTCATGTCGTGTTTTATTATCTACAAGCCAGTGAATATAAATCAGCAGAAGGAAAAAAGCAGGATGCAAGCATGGCCATCACTTACACTGCTGAAACCTGGAAGTCTCTGTCCTGTCACAGGGCTTGCAGGTGGAAGCTGGACTCAGCAGCATATGCAACATAAGTGCAGTGGCTCTGTGCTGGCGTGCATTAAAATTGAACAAAAATATTGTCCTGCATAGCAGCAAATGAAGCTACTTTGACAAGGGCCAAGGCTATACCCAAATAAGTGCTTGATTTGGAAATCTTTCTGCTCCTCTGGGTGTTTTTCTTCCTCAGTAATGCATAAATGATGAGGAAACAAATGTTACATTATTATCTTCTCAGAAAATTGGACACTAATGCGAGAGCTGGTGTTTCCTATAGTCATGGAATAAAATTTAATTTTTATGGATCGATATCATCTTGTCTCAGTTTCAGAAATGTAGATGGAGAAGTGAAAGAGCTTAGTGTCTGCCTACCAGACTTTACTCTCCAAAGCATGAGACAAAGATGGAGACAAATTCATGTAGCAGGTCTGGTGTCTGCACAGGCGTCTTTGCCTGGACCATGCAACGTCAGCATCTCCAAAAGCTGTGAATATGGAGCAACCTTTTTGACATAGGAAAGGAAAAACTACATTTTGCAATAGTGTTCTTCCCTCAGAAAATGTCAGTTAGTATAACATTTGTCACCCATAAGTGTATTAATGCTCAAAACACTAAATGAGGTGCATCCTGCCTGGTTGATGTGCTGGTATTATACTGCTGCATTCAAACCTCACAACTGTAGAGGGTCTGTAGATGGTCTGACATTTATTTCTTTTGCGTGGCTTCAGAAAGGTGTCCAGTGCCAACATTCCCACACTTTAAAAGCTCCTTTTGCCTTTCATTTTTATGTGTGATTTTACACAAGGGTTTAGAGCCCTGCCTGGGTTGGTGTGTAGGAACTTTACAGCATGTCACAAGGAAAAATAATGCATTTTTTGTTAAATTAGAATGGATTCACTGGTTTAATCATGCATGCTTATCAGACAGGGGAAGCTGGATTAATACAGTATTTCTCAATCAGTTATTATTTAAACAAGCAAAATTTGCCACAGCTGGATTTCACATCCCAAGGACTAGGGAGGCCTGAGTTCAGTAAAAATTTCAGAAATATTTTTTGTCTGAGACACTGTGTGTCACAGTTCAAGCCCAGCCAGCAACTAAGGACCATGCAGCTGCTCACTCACTTCCCCTTCCTTCCCCCTGCCCTGGTGGGATGGGGAGAAGAATAAATAAAAAGGTAAACCCTATTGGTGAGGTAAGAACAGTTTAATGATTGGAATAAAGTAAAATACAATAACAATAATAATGATAATGATGATTATGATGATGGTGATGATGATAATGATAATAAAATTAATAATAATGTTGAAATAATAATAATAATAGAAAGAAATAAAATAATCAATCAAATAAACCCCCAAGTGGTGCACATCACCCACTGACTGATGCCCAGCCTGTCACCTCTTGACAAACACTCAGCTTCTATACTGGGCACAACATGCTGTGGTATGGAATACCCCTTTGGCTAGTTTGGGTCAGGTGTCCTGTCTCTTCTCCCTCCTGGCTTCTCGTTCCCTTCCTCATGGGCAGAACATGACAGACTGAAATGTCCTCGATCAGAGTAAGCACTACATGGGAACAGCTAAAACATTGGTGTGTTAGCTGCATTGTTCTCAGACTAAAGCCAAGAAACATAGCACTGTACCAGCTACTAGGAAGAAGATTAAACTATCCCAGCCAAAATGAGGGCATTGTGGTGTACACCCCAGCCATTTCCAATTAATCATATGATTATGAAAGATAGTTTGACTGAAGTGAATTATCCAGTAGGATCTTAGAGGTCAAGATGACTTCACAGATTGTACTTGAATTAAAAGATTCCTCTTGAAATAACGTCATCCCATGGGTGGGATGCCAACAAATTAGCTCTTCAATTACAAAAAGAAAAAAATAATTATTTTGTGTGAAGCCTTTAATGGTGATTTGTCTCCTTAGGTAGTGTCAATACTTATCCACCTGCCACCATGTGAGGAGGGTTCAGTCCAGTTAATCAAGGGCCCACAACAACTTGTTAGTGAAGTGTCTGTGTAAGTGCTAACATTAATTCTGTTTTTCCTCTGCTGTTTACCCTAAGGTGGTGGTTAATGCACTTGTGGGAGCCATCCCTTCCATCATGAATGTTCTGCTCGTCTGCCTCATCTTCTGGCTCATCTTTAGCATCATGGGAGTGAACCTTTTTGCTGGAAAGTTTGGGAAGTGCATTAATAAGACAGAAGGAGATATGCCTTTAGACTCTAAAATTATTAACAACATGAGTGACTGTATACTCTATAATGTGTCAGGCACATTTTACTGGACAAAAGTTAAAGTTAACTTTGATAATGTTGGTGCTGGGTACCTGGCTCTGCTACAAGTGGTAAGTGTGACCACTAGAAACTGTTGGACAAATGTTGCCTGTTCCCTTGAAATAATCCGTTTAAATACCTCTATGCTTTTCTGTTTTTTTTCAGCCATCAGGGGAATTCCTTTCCTCAAGTGTAAATTAGTTTTATTTGGTGTATTAATTTGGCCTAGAGATATTTATGACAGCTTTTGGGTTTAATTTGAGTTTCTGATACATTACTAATATAGCCCTCCAGGAAGCAATTGGACTACTGAGGTGAATAATGTCAATAATGTAATCCAGAGCAAAGTTCAGTTCCAGAAACAAAAAGTCATGGTCCAGGAAGGGCTGTTCATGCAGACAGAGTGCATTTGCCTTCCTGAACAGCCTGGGACTTCACTGTACCCTGCTGGGATAAAATGAACTTGCAGTGCCTTCAGTTACACGGCTGAAGTTTTTGCATAAAGCACAGAGAAAGTCACAGAGAAAACTTTAATTTACATTCCTCTGCTCACCTTCAATGGAGATGTTTGAGAAGAACACTGGTGCCTCCCATTCTGCTTCCTCACATAATTTCCACCTGATAAATATAGTGAGTCAGATTGAACCTAACTATGAAATATGGTGGTAATCAGACTGCTGGAACTCTATACAGCTTGGACTCTCTGGAAAGGTGGTGAGAGAATATCAGAGAAGGGACTGTTAAGATTCAAAGATGATGGCAATATTTGATCTCTAAAGACAGAAGTAAGCCACATTTACAACCTTTTTTAGCAGTAAATGTAAAACACGGGTAAATGGGTTGTATGCACTGAGATTTACTCTGTTATGACGCCGTACAACCTAATGGATAGGGCCGCATGAGACCCCATCTTCTTGTCGAGGCTCTGCTGCTGGACTGCTGAGTGATTTTATATAAATTGCTTTATGTTTCTGTTCCGTGGGGCCCTCTTATAAAATAGTGGTAACGATACTTGTTCCCATTGTTCCTAATTTGCTCACAAGCCTAGTGATGACAAGGGCTGGAAATGCTCTAGGAATTTGTCATGTTTCCTTATATGTACACAGAATTAAACGAGCCCCTTACCACATCCTTGGATGGGGAGGTTACTTTCTTGAAGCACCTGTGATGTCATTCCTTGCTTCTGGGATAAAAACTAGCATGCCGCAACCTCAATTCTTTTGCCATATGTAGAAATGCACCCTTTGTAATGCAGCAGAATACTGCCCTGGGTGCTGACTTGCCCTTCCATGAGGGCATCATCCTCCCACAGGTCCCGATCAGATCTGCCACCCTTTCTCCTTCCCATGATGCAAGTTTGCTTTCTCCCAGATCAATTTTTTCGCTGTCACAGACACATGAAATTGCTCTATAAAGTGTCTTTCCTTTCCTGTAGAGATGCTTATCCTTATATATTCTGTTCCTGGTACATATACACTTGAATCTGAGATCTTCTGACAACTTTCCATTGAGTCTTTGATTTCATAATCTCTGGAAACTGGAAAGGTTAGAATGGGTGCAACTTTTGGTTCTTTCCGTGACATAAAGCTGAACTTGCTAGAGTTTTTATCTTTTATCTTTTGTGTGTAATTATGATTTTCATCTCACCCATGCAGGGCAGATTAATTCACTTTGAATGTCTTTAATTAGGTTTTCCATTCTACACAGTGTTTGCCTTTTATTTAAACACTTAATTCAGCTGAGCAAAAATTTTAAGGTTTAAAATACTTTACCTTAACTGAAGCTTCTTATCTCCTCCATGACTGCATAACAGATGACTAATTTGTTTGGTGAAAAAACTCCATCAGAGTTGTAGTTATTCCTTCACCGTTTCTTTTATAAGGTTCAAACTCCAGCTTTCTGAAAACCTTCAACTTTTCACAAATTAGCATTGCCTGAGGAGTATCCTGAAGCAGTCTCCTCTGCTGTTCTGCAGTATCCATTCCTGGGAACTTGGCACTGGTGATACTAGTTGCATTCACCAGATGGGGCTGCCTTCTGTTGCGATCAGTGGTGGCAGAAGAAACGTAACTGGTCATAAGATGGATCTCAGCACATTTCTGAAAGAGTGGTCTAGTTCTGATGATTTCTAGTACTGCTATCCGTTTTTGAAAACGGACATGATGACCCTGCAGGGTTCTTTCAAACCTGTGATCCTGTATTGGGTAGCAGAGAAGTAGTTTTTCCAGTTGCAGAAGTACAAAAGAAGTGCCATAAATGTAGGGTCCGTGAAGGCTGGACAAACTGATTGTGGCGGAAAATGAGGGAGCCCTAAAACCTTGCACAGCAGGTGTTTGGCTCCTTCTTCCAAGAGGAAGGGTAAGAGCCAGATGCCATTAGAGGATTGATTTTAACTTTCATCCTGCACCTGGAGCTCTTATGTCTGTTGCTAATGACAGTCTTAGGCAATGAAATGTAAAGATGATACCCACAGAGAAGGAGCCCAAACATCTGGATCTCCTTTGCCAGACTCCAGCTGAGGAGTGTTGGTTACAGGTGATGCTTGCCAAATATCATCCTTATGGGGTTGCATTTCATGAGCAAACTGCTGTGGGAATTGCAGGGGATCAGTTAACAGCTCAGCTCTCCTAAAGAGACAGACACATCCATGCATCTTTGTGCGCACTGAGACAGTATGTAGCAATGATGAGATAGGCATTTTGGTTACAACCCTCTGGGATCCAAAATACGAGCTTTTAAGTGGGACTTGTCTTTTGACTGTTGACATTTTCAGCTGCTGCAGCACCCTATTTAAGTGGCTCTGAAGTTACCTTTGGATGCTTGAATGTGTCTGAAAGTCCAAATGGAAATACGTAAAACAAATCTGTCTGCCTAATGTTCTGTCTTCATTTCTACAGCATCCTTGAAAGAAATGAGAAGTTGCTACTATGGAAACTTTAAGGCTTATGACTATCCAGAGACAGACTTGCTAACAGTGTAGTTGAGAACTAAATGAAATTTTCCTCAAATATCCTTTGCTCTTTTCCTGCCTTGTTTAGGATCCATCATGTTGTTCTGAAGATGCTACTTTAAATTAATGAGTCTGAGAAAACATTTATGTGAGGTGGTCAGTCAGGTTTCAAGCTTCTCCAACAAACAAATTGGCTGTCTCACCACAGGTTACTAAAATAGGAGGTAGTCTCTGCTCACTTTACAAGCAGGAGAAATGTCTCATTCACAGTGAAGAAAAGATCTTTGTTAGCATGACTTTCTAATTTTCAAGAATGATGTTCCACTCTTATGGGGATTTAGCACCCTTAACACCCTAATCTAGTATGAAAAAAAATTATTGCTACAACCCAGTGCTTCAGTAATGCTTTTTCTATATTCCCAGAATTGCTTTGCATATCACAGCACCTATCTTCTATAAATGTGTACTTGAGCTGAACGAAGAAATATCTTAAATTTCCATTAGGAGTTTTTCGTTTCTCTTGAAGCATCATTTTCTTCAAGTTATGATGACCTCCTCTTATTTTTTCACAACGTATCTTGAAATTTCAGCAATCTATTGAAGAACAACAAGAAAACAAGTGGTCTCTCACCCAGCACCTGGGTTGCTTGGAAAAGGTCTTCTTAGGCAGGAACAGACTTACATCTCATATGTCCTACAAATCTTTGTCACTCTGGGACTCCAGATAAGGCATGGGAAGATAACAGAAGCACTCCTAGACTAGTACAGCAATCAGGAGCTGCACAGTTAAATGAACTGCTCGTGCCAGGTTCGAAGTCATGACTGAGCTCATAAATCAGCCACAAAATGGTCATGAGACAGCAGCGTGTGTCTAAAGTTACTGAGTTACACAATCTCTTGCACTTCTGTAAAGCATAAAGCTAGATTTTACTTTCAGTGTGGATGTAAAATACACAAAAAATCTGTGCTTCTGAACAAACCATAAACTGATGCACTAGGGTAGATTTCCCCATATGTCCAAAGGTCAGGAATAAGAAGTATTTCCATAAGGAATTACTGGTGGAAGTTTGAGGGGAGCAGAGGCAGAGCTCTCGGAGCCCATGTAGTCCCGCACAATGAAGACCTTTGGGGTGGGTCCAATGCTCAGTGGTGCTCTCCCCAGCAAATCATCTTAACATAAAATATATATAAAACTAATGTTTGGTATAAAATTGCTGCTATGACAAAATTGAACAGACTGAGAAAATCAACAGGAAAGCCAGCAGACAGTGGAGTTAGCATAGCCAACTTAAATATATTTAAGTTGGCTCTACTGTTAATGGCTGTGCTTTAGCTTTCACAAGTTTCTCTCACCAACAGTAATGCTTAAAGAAGCATTTCAGAAATATGAAGATCAGTATTTCTGCTGTCAAAAGCAGTCATTTTTATTGCACTATTACAGTCCTTTTCAGGGGAAAAAATATCCCAAATCCTTGCAGATTTAAAGGCTGTCTTTATTTTAAGGCATCATTTGGTTTGAGGGCAGTTAGCGCCATCCTCCTCCCCACTAATTTACTGCATTGCAGCTTTAACCACTAGTCAAATAACAAAATGTAATCCCATCCCAAGATGAGTTTATCGGTATATAATCTCATCACATGACAGTTTCAGTAGAAAATAGTGTTTCTCTGGATAGCTTCCAGGCAGGATAATATCACAAACACTCCCATGAAGATTTTGTCACTTCCTTATCCAGACTGTAAGTGTTACTAATTCCAGATAAATAATTTCTTTCCCTAGTGTTATAATTTCTTTCATTCTCAGTATTTTTTACCCTCTGCAGATGAGTGTCTAGGGAAGATTTCCAGAAGCCCCATGGATTTTTAATTGTCTCACTTCTGGACAACTGGGAAAGCCAGAAAATCGCAGTACTTCATTCTCTCAATATTTGTTTTTGTCAGATCACTTTACCATCTGTTATCACTATAAACCACTGTGCCTTGCAGTAGAGTCTCTCATGTCTGTGGTACACATCGAGGGGTAAAATAGGCACTCAAGATTTCCTCCCAAGTGGGAGAAAAATACAGGCTAAGATCATATCATCTTGGGAAACAGGGAAAGGATTTCTTGTTCCATCCTATCCACTCTTACTGAACAGCACTTTGAGCTGGAATCTGCAAGCAACTGTAATAACACAAGAAAATTTTTCATCAGATTAGAAAGAGATGAGCAAAAATTGAAAATATTAGAACAGTTAAGGAGGATCAGCATGACAGGTTCAAATAATAATTTGTTACAGTAAAATTGCTGATCATTCCTGTAAACACTTTACATCTGAAGTGGTTTTTAACACACAGTACCATGGAATAGAATTTCCAAAAGGTCCTGATTTGGGACATTTGATCTCTTTTAACCAGTAGATAAAAAAGTATGCAACTTTCACACAGTAGTTTATATATACTTTCATGAGAAATACGGTTGACTTCTTGTGCTACATTTTTTTTTTTCCTCAGTAGCCTTCAGAGGGAAATGAGAAGGCAGCATTTCTTCCAGGATTTAATTTAATAATAGAGAGTGTATAATGGAGCATTTCTAAAACTGCTGGATATACCTAGATCAACACAAATGCCTAGGTTTCTCCCGGGAACCGCTGGCCAAATTCCTATTAGTGTTATCCAGAATTGCGTGCCTACACACCAGGAGAAAATTCAACCGAAGTGTGAATAGAATGCAAAAAAATATTGGGTGTTGGTCTTTCATTCATGCTAGTGTAAATCTGATTATATGAATAAATCCAAAAAGACCTCATTATCTGCTCACACTGATTTTAAATCCAGGGTAAGTCTAAATGGGTCAGAAGTCAAACGAGAAACAACCACAGAGAACCAATGTAAGGGCAACGTGGCTTAGGCCAGAGTCAAACCTAATGCCAGGTATCTTGGCCTCAGGCTGTGTCTAATGAGAGGCATATATTTAGAGCAAAGAGTCATGGTTTTACTATAGAACAGTAAAAATCACTTCTACATGTTTCTCCTAGGAGTGTTGTCACTGCCCTTTCTCCATTGCAGGTTCCAGTAGGAGACACTGTGGAATCCCTGTATGTTTAAACAATTAAAAAAATATATATATATAAAAACTCTGATTTTAAAAAAAAAAAAAATCTGAATAGTAAAGCAGATTGTGTTTCTAGGGCCAGACTATAGTACGTGTTGATTGCCTTTGCTCTTTTCAAGTCAGCTGTGATATATGTGACTCCCTGGACAATGTTAAACATTGCCTTGATTTATTCTGTTATAAAAGAGGGCAGAATCCAAGCTTCAGTGGGATCCTACAACATAGTCACTGCCCATCAGTCCAAACAAGCAACATGGATGGGATCCATCTCACCTGGTGCAACACTTATGCGTGACAGCACTCTGAGTTGTCCTGTGTAGCTGTATCTCTTCATTTCTTGAAATACTTAAGATCAAAACTTCCAAAGATTTAGTTGCCATGTTTTCACTCCTGTCTTAAATATCTTCTTAATTTTTTTCAAAATATCCATCTTATCCCTACAAGTGCAGAAGATCAGAAAACATGAATGAGAAAATCCAGGAGAAAACAATGTAGATTTTAAATACCTAAATGAACATAAACTCTTTAATGGAGAGGCAGTTCATTAACTGTGAAGAACATAGAGATGATACTGTCATTTCAAGATATATTCATTTAATATACTTATTTATATATTTTGTGGGTTTTTTTCAGGCCACATTTAAAGGTTGGATGGATATCATGTATGCAGCAGTGGATTCACGAGAGGTAGGTCGCTACAAAGAATTTAATAATTTCCTTTTCCATTGACTTTTGAAGCATTCATCGTGTTTAACAACAAAAGCAACAACAACAAAAAGTACATGCAGGTTGCCAGTCCCTGTCTTGCTCTGGTGGAGACAGTTGCAGACCTTCATTTTTTTTAGTTGCTACTGAAGCACCGCAACCCTGAGATTAAAACAGATATAGCCCTCTGTTCCACACAACTGATTTATCTCTTTGTACTACAAAACTCCCAGCACAGAGAGGCACCTCCAGGGTGAGTCTGAGTATACCAAAAACCTAAATTGTCCTGTTTCTTCCACTCTCCCTGTTGACTGCTGTATTTTCCAAGGATCTAACTTCTAATAATAGAACCTGTTTAAAAGCCCTGGGTTTAAATTACATTCCTCCGCAGCACACATGGTCAACCTTCCCTATATCTTGAGCAAGTTTCTTCTCTGCAACCAGGAGCTCCACTCAAAGAGGGTGGAGGAGCTCATGGCAGAGAAGGAGTCTGGTGTGAGCTCTGGGTGCTGGTGACTGCCTAGTTGTTACCCGCATCCTGTTCAGCTTTCAGGTTTCCTGATAATAATAAGGTCCGTTCCAGCTCTAACCTTTCTATGATTCCATGAGCAAAAAAAAATTCCCTTGATGCATCGCATAGGGCAGTTTGTTTATTCTTTTATTGAAGGACCTGTAGTCTTCTTTCCCTCTTTTAATAATATTAGAGGAAAAAGATTACACTTACTGTTCATTTTTGAGGTAGCTTTCTGGTACCATGATCTTGGCAGGCTAAACTGAGCAACAGGGAGTAGAGCCCTAACTCTAAGAATAGTGGGTGGAAAAATCTCATGGCATCACAGGGACAAAGAATTACCTTTGCATAACATGGCTACAGATGATTTATTCTTGTACTACATGTACATGTGTGCGTATCCTCCTTGCTGAAGATTTAAACTCATGGGTTTCACATAAGAAAATCTGGCATTTGGGGAAATGCAGGCTTCTGGCATGTTGATTAGATACCTGGAGTTGATGGGGCAAATCTGAACCATGTGATTTGAGGCTGTCGGACTATATTGCTCAGTTCTTCAGCAAGAGATCTTACTCATTTCCACCCTTCATAAAAGAAAAATTGTACTTCTAAATACAGCGGTTTTCAGTAGCATTTGATTTTACTGTGATCATACTTTTGCTTTTTATAAGTACCACTGGTTCATATAAGATTAGGGATAATCAGAAAATTGATTCTTTTTCCCTTCTGGGTTCAGACTGAGAATGTTTTATAGGATTTATTCTGAAGTTGCACTTTCTGGAGCAGTGTGACAGTGTGATCGCTGTGACAGTGTTGTGAATTGGAGCTGAAATTACTGCAGCCTTGCAGATGCTAGTAGTAAACTTCAAACAGACTGAGGAGGCTGAGTCTGCTAATGGGAGTTACACTGTTTTTCCTGTTTCATAATCTTCTTTGCAAATGGACAGTTTTCTTTTAACTGCATTAATATTTTGACATGTGCAGAGATGGTGTCATTTTCAGTTTTTCCCTTTTCCCATTGCAGTGTGAGGAGCAGCCTGAATGGGAATGTAATTTATACATGTACCTGTACTTTGTGATTTTCATCATCTTCGGGTCTTTCTTCACATTGAACCTCTTCATTGGTGTTATCATTGACAATTTTAATCAACAAAAGAAAAAGATAAGTAGTGCATATGCTACACATCATGTTATGATTGCTGCAGAGACCTGGGCAAGAGATAGTTTTGTAAGCAGTGGTTTTGCCATATTAGCCTTGAGATTAGCATTGACAGAACAGCTGCAGAAACCACCTTGCAGGACTTTTAGAAAAGCACAGTTGTAGCAGCCCCTAATGCTCCCATAGGATGAGCATCCTGAAAATACAGGCTGAGGGATTATATTCCATACAGAAAGTAGTGAAGCGACTCCATGCAGATGGGTTCTGTGGCACAAACTGCCACAGGAACACAGACCACCCTGGTGTCCCCCATGCACAACCAGTGTCCCTCAGGGTCAGGGAGAAGCAACCTGGACTGAGAGCTGTGTTTCTCACTACTCTCTAGTCTCTGAACAAAGAGCTGAGGTTCTTATATTTTCCTCTCTCACCTCAGACCTACCTTGAGTGGAGACATAATCCAAGTCTTGCTCCTCCTTGGCTGACTGCACTGCTCTGTCTCTCCAGCCATTTGCCTCCATACCATAAGCAGCTCCTAGCACTGCACCTCATCAAGCCCTTCTGTTAGGGTTTAACCCCAGACAGCAGCTAAGCACTCCCTCCCCAGTGTGAAGAGGAAGAGAACATGAAGAGTAAAAGTGAGAAAACCCATGGCTTGGAACAAAGACAGCTTGTCTCAACCCACACAAGCTGCATGTAAAGCAAAACAAGGGATTCATTCACCAGTTCCCATCATCAGGCAGGTGTTCAGCCACCTCCAGGAGAGCAGGGCTCCATCACATATAATGGTTGCTTGGGAAGACAAATGGTGTAACTCCAAATGTCCCCTGCTTCCTCCTTCTTCCCCAGCTTTTATTGCTGAGCAGATGTCATAAGCTATGGAATATCCCTTGGGTCAATTGGGGTCATCTGTCCCAGCTGTTTCCCCTCCCAACTCCTTGTGTACCCCCCAAACTCCTCATTGGTGGGGTGGGGTGAGAAGCAGAAAAGGCCTTGGCTCAGTGCAAGCACTGCTCAGCAGTAATGAAAACATCCCTGTATTATCAACTCTGTTTTCAGTACAAATCCAACACGTCACCTCATACTAGACACTGTGAAGAAAACTAACTCTATCTCAGCTAAAACCAGCACACCTTCTTAGATATTTTGCTAAAAGGTACCTGAAAAGGGAAATAAGAAAATACAAGAGAATTCAGCCCTGAACTTTGGATGGGGACAGTGGAGCTCTTTTCATCAAAAGTAATAGCTTTGTTCTCACCCTATACTTAGGCGGCCAGGACATCTTTATGACAGAAGAACAGAAAAAGTATTATAATGCAATGAAAAAGCTGGGATCTAAGAAACCTCAAAAGCCAATCCCAAGGCCACTGGTAAGAATAGCATCATGTGGTTGAAATTCGTGTAATAGCTGAATATTTATATAATAGAATAAATGCAATTCAACTTGTCCATGCAGGAAGGGTAAGCTCTCCCAGATGAAAGCCACTTAGAATTATAAGTTTTGACATTTGACAATATTTGCAAGTCCAGTGACCTGTGATACAAAATTCCTTCTGTTCTGCAATATTGATGAAAAGCCCAGTTTACATATGAAGTCTACACATGCCAGTGGCCACATGCCTGCATTGAATGAATTCATGGCCCCAGTCCAGGGTCTTTTTTCAGTAGTTTCAAGAAGCATTAGGAGTAAATGGGTTTGAACCATTCATCATAATCTTTAAGTTTATAAAGTTCCAATCAGAAGCAGTAGATTGTCTATTTCTTTCTACCTTCTGATCAATCAGAGACAATAATGTCATCATTTTGACATGATGCAAATTTCCTAACTAAATCTTCTCCTTTCCTCCAGAACAAATACCAAGGTTTTATTTTTGATGTCGTCTCAAAACAAGCCTTTGATGTCTCCATCATGATTCTCATCTGCCTTAACATGGTTACCATGATGGTGGAAACAGATGACCAAAGTCAAGAAAAAGTCAACATCCTTCATAAAATAAACATGCTTTTTGTTGCCATCTTCACTGGGGAGTGCATCATCAAGATGCTGGCTCTTCGACACTACTACTTCACCAATGGCTGGAACATATTTGACTTTGTTGTTGTGATTCTGTCTATTGTAGGTAGGTGAACCTGGATTTTCACTCAAGCTTCAAAGTTGAAAAGGCAGACATAAAATTCATTAGTCAAAGTTAAAGGCTTCATTCAATAATATACCCTTTCAACTCAGAGAATTGGATGCTAGGTGTATTTTTTAAATATGTAAGTATAACACAACAGAATACTGCCTAACAGTAACTTGTGTGATCAGCAAAATTATGAGTGTTATCATAGCATAGTGTTGGTTTCAATGTGTATATAATGGTTTCTGGTGACAAAACACTTTCCAGAACTGGCACCATACATTTAACCTCAGTTTTGCATAACAGCCAGAGAAGTAAAAACACCACATGAAAAGGACACATGTAGATTGTTATTGTTTTGCTAATTACTTTTTATTGCAACAGTACGAAACAGTCCTTCAGGGAAGGCTTGGGCAGGTGCAGTGAGTCTGGCTGTTCTCAGCCCTGTTGTCGTTAGAGGATCACACCCCCATATATTGGAGGGAAGAAACAGAAAGACACAGTTTGGTTGTGAATTTGTGCCTTTTGCTGTTCTGCAGCTCCAACCAGATATCATATGTTAGGAGCTACAAGAAGTGCAGGTCAAATATGAATCTGAAGTCCTGCCAAATAGCTTCCACTGAAGCTGGAGTAGCAACTGGAGGATGACCGGCTGCTCCAGTGAGCAGAAGGAACTCGGAAATTCATCACTTCCAAAAAAGTTTCTGTTTTGGAGAAGTGAATAGGTGAATGAAAAAGTGTCATGTTAGGAAAACAGAGTCATCTTCTCACTAGATGCTCCTGTTGCTCTAAATTCTAGCTGGTGGACTGGGAACCTGCAAGACCCCAATGCAGAGAGCAGCCTGTAATTTGGGGGCCTTGGGCTACCTGGATTTCACAGATTTGGGTTACCCAGGGAACATCACTACAGTGCAGCTGTCATCAGAGCCTTGATGCTGGATGCTCTGAATAGGTTCACAGCAGACAGTTAACCAGAGCCGTCACATTGGTCATAGTGCTGCCCAGTGATCAACCAGACTGTTCCAGCATGAGGTCTCAGGCCATGCCAGTGAGCCCTTTCCCAGGCTGGGCTTGGAGACAAGAGCTCATCAGGGCTCAGTGCACCCAGAGACTGTCGGCATAAAACAATCCAGATGAAGATGCTCTGTTCCTGCAGGAAGAGCTTGGCTACAAGGATGCAAGCTCATTTCTTGCTAGTACAATCTTAGCTCTTAGTTCCCCTGCAGCCCATTAGGGAAACTGGAAAAATTGATAAGCAAACAACCAACCAAGCAGATTTCCAGTAGAAATTTGCATTGTACAGGTGGTGGCTCAGAAAAACAGGCCCAGCACACCATCTCACTTGCTAACATTTTACAGCCCAAAATGCTATCATATCAGAAAAAATTCTAACCAGTTGCAGGTTGAATTTCTCAGGTGGGGCATGGCCAAAAGCTGCAGATACCTGTTTTCTGTCTGAATTGCTCCTGGTTTCTCATTCCCAATAGACAAGTTTTCCTTTAATAATACCGCTGCAATCATTGACACCTTTGTTCATAGTCTCAACAAAGTCTGCATGGGTTAAACAGGCATGAAAACATTAACGACAATGCTGTTCCCGTTATCATGGGTCTTCCCATCTGGAGAACTTTTCATTGATTTTGACCATAATCCTGACTCATTGTTTTAAAGGGAAGCCTGTGTTAACTCTCTCTTTGTCTCTTTTCTTTTCAAGGCACCGTACTTTCTGATATCATCCAGAAATATTTCTTCTCTCCCACACTCTTCAGAGTCATTCGCTTGGCTCGGATTGGCCGGATCCTAAGACTCATCCGGGGAGCCAAAGGAATTCGAACTCTCCTGTTTGCCTTAATGATGTCCCTACCTGCTCTGTTCAACATTGGCCTCTTGCTTTTTCTGGTCATGTTCATTTATGCCATTTTTGGCATGGCTAACTTTGCCTATGTTAAGAAGGAGCATGGGATTGATGACATGTTCAACTTTCAAACCTTCGCTAACAGCATGCTCTGTCTCTTCCAAATTACAACATCAGCTGGCTGGGATGGTCTTCTCAACCCTATTTTAAACACTGGACCACCACATTGCGACCCAAACCTTCCAAATGCAAATGGTTCAAAGGGAGACTGTGGAAGCCCTGCCGTAGGGATTTTATTCTTTGTTACTTATATCATTATATCATTTCTCATTGTTGTAAACATGTATATAGCCATTATTTTAGAGAACTTCAGTGTAGCCACTGAGGAAAGTACAGAGCCTCTAAGCGAGGATGATTTTGATATGTTCTATGAAATCTGGGAGAAGTTTGACCCTGAAGCCACTCAGTTTATTGAGTATTCTGCACTTTCAGACTTTGCAGATGCGCTGTCGGAACCTTTGCGCATAGCGAAACCAAACAAAATCAAACTCATAGCAATGGACCTGCCCATGGTCAGTGGAGATAGGATCCATTGCTTGGATATTTTGTTTGCTTTTACAAAAAGGGTGCTAGGAGAATCTGGAGAGATGGATGCCCTTAAAATACAAATGGAAGAAAAGTTCATGGCAGCAAATCCATCTAAGATCTCTTATGAACCCATTACAACAACTCTCAGACGGAAACAAGAAGAGGTCTCTGCCATTGTCATCCAGCGGGCCTACAGGAAACATTTGTTTCGGCGCTCCATGAAGCAGGCATCTTACTTGTACCGTCACAGAACTTTTGATGGCAGCATCCTCGAGGACGATGCACCTGAGAAGGAGGGTCTAATTGCATACATGATGAATGAAAACTACGGCAGGCCAATAGACAAATCAGAAACTCTGTCCTCCACATCTTTCCCTCCATCCTATGACAGTGTCACCAGAGGTACAAGTGATAATCTCCAGCTAAAGATGACGGACTCCAGCAAAAGCGATGCGGCTATAGATTGTCTTCTCTCACCAGACAAGGATAAAGAATCAATTGTTTAAATGTTTGTTTAGAATGCTTTAAAATATTGTTTACAGAATGTAATGCTGTAACTACACAACAATTGAAGCAGCCTTCTTATTAAAAATTAGTTGCAAAAGAAACAATGGAGTTTTTACCCTTAACCACAGGAATCTAATAAGTCATATAACCTTTGACCCTGCTCTTTTTGAGTTGGCTCAATATTTATATTTATATTTATATATGCACAGGAAGAATATTTGCAGGGTCATAGCTGTTATATCAATGGTGTGAATAAGAATATGCTAGACTGTAAAACAGTAAACACAGTGTATATCCACAGATAAAGCCTGGCTGTATACATTCATTTAAGGTCTTACTCATATTAGTGTGTTTACTTATGGTGATGTATGACCTTGCATTCTAAAAAGAAAAAAAAAAATATCACAGCTGCTGTAGCAAAATGTAACACTTACTGTATATGTTGTGAATGGTCTTTCATAAATTTATTATATTTGATATTTTTTTACTTAAAAAACTAAAGTCTCTTTTTCCATGGAGATTAATGATCCTTATACTCTCTTCTTCATGATGAACTCTGAGTCAAGGTAATAGGAAATTGTGTGATCCCCATCACTTGAAGAGGAAAGATGTTGCAAAGTAAAACTATCAAATTAGCAACATTTTAACTGTTTATTACACTAAGCCTTCCCTCTTGGGACTTGCAACTGCTCCTCAGCAGAAACACAAAAACGGAGAGGGAAATGATGTCAAAATAATTAAAGAAATGGCTTGTTCTATCCTACAGGAAACTAGACAGTAATGGATTCTGTTTGTAAAACTGTTAATAAAAGCACTAATTTTTTTAGTATGTTTCAAGAATCTGCTTTGAATACCGCAGTCAAACTCACCATAGAAGTAGCGCATCACGTTTGTGTGTAGTGCTCCAAAGCACCATCTATGCTGGCAAAGTTTCTGTTAAGGTGGTGGGATAGGTTACCTTTTCCCCAGCAACACTGAGCTAAGCAGCCTTATTGGAAACTCTATGCATCAATATTACTCCAAAAATACTACTACTAATGATACTTATAATAAAAATGCCAATTGTACCGTGCAGAACAGCTGAGACAGTGTGATGGAGAAGGTGGGAGGGTTATTGCCTCTGGATCTGCACGTAAATTTTGAGGTTTTGAATCCTTTCTACTCAGTGTCCATCTTTCATTTTCTCAGATGGTACAGTTAGATTACTGGGGAAGGACAAGAAATAGAGGAACCAATGAAAAGAATCTACTAGAAAATATATATATCCTCATTCCTGTAGGCAAAGTAATATTTACAGTTGATGTGTCCATCAGCTCCAGGCCAAAGAAATGACAGTGGGATGGAAGGTGGAATATGTGGCTGCAGATAAGTATTAGAGGTTTTACATGCTAAAGTAGATTATTGTTTATTATTAAACTTTCAGCCTCAATAGAATGTGAGAAAGTATTTGAGGAATATAGAGATAAGTCCATCATTACAGACAAGTTCTTTCTTTTCACCTTCAGACTGATTGTACTTGGGTTTGGTTGGACTTCACAGAAAATCTTGAGATTTCTGTAATGAGCCATTGCACTTTAAGGAAAAGTAATTGTGCTTTTCGCCTTGGAGAAGCAAAGATATGAAGAATGTATATAAGGTGTATTGTTACTGACATTTAGTTACATCCCAGGTTGTAAAGGAGTCAAAATCCACATGGGGTTGGCAACAAGAATTAAAACAACATATTACAGTTGAGTTTATCTATGGCCATTGTTCTCTGTCCTCTAAACAAGTCAAGCTATGTAAAGACAACATGTCAAAAGAATGATGATGTTTCTGTGTAAATATGGGCTAATATATTCTCTCCATTCATTGAGAGGTATCTCAGGTATTCACTTGAGAGTGGTCTGTTGATTAATTCAGTGGATTTGCCATCAGGATTCCTGGGGTTTATTCCTGGTTCTTACTACATGATTTTTAGGCAAATAATTTAACCTATCTGTGCCTCAGTTTACCCATCTGTAAAATGGGGATAATAATACCTACCTCACAGGTGTGTTGTAAGACTTTTGGTTGCAAAGTGCTATAAGGGAATGAAACATACTCTATAAGTATTATTATAATCATGATCTCTTGCCCTTCTAACCCCATGTCTACGATGTATAATATAGGGCTGTTCCTCTGTTCATTCTGTTGCCTTTAAATCTTGTGTGTAATTAGATTCTAACTTAAGGGAACTACTCTTCGTTCCTTAAAGTGAAAACACAATTTATTCTTTCCTCCCTTCCCACCCCTGACTCCCCCAAACCAAAATTGCTCAAGGCTTCTCAAGTTAGAGAAACTTTATACAGATTTCCTGTGTATTTATGCTGTAATGTTATTGTGATTGTACATATCACTCAGAAAGAGTATGCGATTTTTATATTTATATGCATATATATATATACACACATACATATAACTATACATATATATGTATCTTGTAAGTTTATAGAGTGGCTGACACTCACAGAGGACACAACTTCCTGATTAAAAATGTTTTCTTCTCAATGGGATTTATTGATCATTAGCAATGTGCTGCTGCCTATAATGAAACTGTTTAATTAGAAAATAGTGCATTCATTACTTGCTGAACAAGCATTTATTGGCTGACAGCTGGTAAAAGTATTTTCCTTTTGAAGCTTTAGAATAAAAAAAAAGGGAAAAAATACTAAGAAAAAGGAGCATTTCTTATGTGATTTTTTTTCACAACAATATAAATTGCTCAAAACCCAAGGGAACAGTCAGCCTGCACTCAGCAGTGTGGTGCTGGTCATGCTGGTTTAAAAGTATTTTAATTGTTTGCAACTTCTGTTTGAAAATATTCAACTGATATTCTTATTAAGAGTCAGGCCCTGTAATGAACAGGATATAAAGGAATGATTAGCTGGTCACTGATAATATTAGAGAAGAGCTCTTCCTCTGGTCATTTCACCCTTGCTTTGAACTTTTTATTGCCATTGCTGTGAGACTCTATAGTACTGATGCAGTTACAAATGGTTCTGTCTTCTACCCAAAACCTGTGAAAAAAATGAAATCATCATGCAAAAAAATCTGAAAGAGGGTCTTAACCATAGATGTTTACAGTGCGACTTTCTAAAACTGAATTGTAAATGACTTTCAAAACATTTGTAACTGAAAGGTTGGTTTTCTATTGGGTTTTATATTGTTTTGTGGTATATTTCTTTAGAACTGAAGAGGGAATGGTATCTTTGTATGGTTTGAAGAACACCCCTCAAAAACTTCAAATAACCTCGTTTGCAGATTTTTATCAATGGAGATGCCAATCCAAATCTAGCAATGATACAACCTCCCAGTGCAGTGATTTAGTTAAAGACACTAACTCAGTAGTTGGTCCACACTGTCTATAAGCATGGTGAGTGTCACCATTTTTTTCTGGTGATTTCTTCAATAAAGACTACCCCATGAATCTCTCGAGTTGCAAAAAGAGCAAGGAAAATATCAGCCAGTATCATAGGACATATTAATCTGTTTGTACCTTGAAAAATTCAAGTTTATTATGTTTCTTTGTTAAATAAATAAGGATAACAAATATTTTCTGTGCCTTTTTTTTTTTTTGTTACTTTATCAATATTTGAGTTCTTATTTCCCTGACTTTTTCAGCACATTTTTTTGTGAAATGCGTGGTGACTTTTGTTAGAAGGCTAGTCAGTGAAAATCCCTCTAGTTCAGCTTGCATTATAAAGCCAGCTACAAGACATTAAAGTCTTTATCTAAAGCTATTGAAATCAATGGAGAGTTTCTTCAGATGGTTTTAAAGCAGGCCCAAAACCCTCTCTTCAAAGACAGTAATTTATAGCATTAGCCCAGCATTGATATTTCAACCCATCCTGCCCAGTAGAATTGGCTGGAGGAGGAAAGGTTTTACTGGAAATATAGCATCCCACCTAGAGATTAAAAAGAGATATATATTTTTATATATGTATACATATATATAGATAGATAGATGTGTGTATATATATTTAAATGAGATTTTTCTTAATGGTAATGTGGATGTCTTCCTGGTTTAATAATATTAATTTACATTTTGGTTACTATTATACGAGTTATATGTCAAAATTTCTACTAAACAGAAGGTAACAGCCTTCCCTATGCATGCATGCCTTAATCCTGGAAGGAGATACAGAAGGGACACAGAGGACCTTAGCTGTTATCAGCATTGATTGAATCAGCCTTATCTTCACCTATGCTAACACCGATTTGGTTTCCCTGTTTCTGTGCTGATTTCGATTTCAGTGTGGCAAATTTCTAACCATATTAAAACAGAACAAAATTGCACTGGTTTAAACTGCAGTGAAAACTTCAATTCAGTCCTTAGAACTAGTTTAACAAAATCAGTTTATAATCCTGTTTTACATTAACCTGGGTCAGTCTGACTTGTGGAAAAGACTTCATTTTTAAATCTGCATTTGCTAAAGTGTGTCATATAATAATATGACTTCTGAGTAATCGTGTGCATGGAATAAATCTGTCTGAAAATTTTTCATCAAGATATTTACATGTCAGGTTAGTTAAGGAAATTACTGGTTAGAATTTGTGGCCAGAATTCTCTTGGAAATGAAATTCAGGATCATAATCCTTATATTATTAAAATTCCCATGCCTAGATTTTTATCATAATTGATTTACCAGAATTATTTCATAACACGTGTTCCCATCGCTGTGCTGCTTTGGATTACAGGACTCCCCTTATTTTCATGTAGAACTCAGGGAAGTTTCTAAAGGCTTTCAGATTTTCCTTCTTTTGGGATGAAATTCTAAAAAAAAAATTGCCAAAGGAATTTTTTTGTTTTCCAGCACTAGCAAGGGACTTGGAAGATTTGGCTCCTCAGTAAAGGAGAATTTTTATAGTTTTATTTTTTAAACTCAAACTACATTGATTTTACAAAGATGCAGATCTATTAAATCAAGCCTGTGTGAAAGCTGTGGAGTCAGGGCTTGTAATTTCTAGATTTATCTTGAGATTTTTCAGTTCCTTCTTACTTTTGATGCAGATTGTTGCCAGGAGCAATTTGGAAGCAAGTCTGTGTTAAGACAGACAGTTATGGCAGCACAGGCAAACTCAGGCAGTTTTCATAGAAAAAGCCACACATTAGCAGCTTAGATTTAAAGAGGAATTTTATAATCATCAAAAGTTGCTGTAGGAAGAGAAGTGAAAAGTAAATGCTTTGTAGCACAAAGCCTCCACCGGTCTCTAGTATTAAAGGACGCCCATGTAGGATGACAGTGTCATGTTTCTGACAACAGCAATGCATTTTTCTGCCATGTGCCAGAGCGCTGAGACAAGAGCAGAACTGGATTTAAAACAAGAGGAAACAGATAGAAGCACAGCACCAAAAAAATCCCAACCCCACCAAATTCCTGTGAAACGGCTGCTTCTTCATGTCAATTCTCCCAGTGAGCTGTGAAAGACTGGCCACGCGGGGTGAAGAACAAACATGGAAATCCTTCTGAGTGTTTACATATTGCAAAGAAATAGCAGCCATGTCAAAGGGAAAGCATGTGAAAGCAAATAGTCTAAGGGGAATAGCTACTGGCAGCGAGCAAAAAAATGCTTTGGAGTTAAACGTCACCGATAACCCCACGAGGGCTGGAGGTGTTGGGCTGCAGTGTGGGCATGAGTTTGTCAGCACCTCTGCCCAAGCTATTTTAGCCAGCTGACAAACAGGACTTTGAGCAGCTCCTGGCCCATGTGCTCTTGCCACAGAAAAGTTTCTGAGACCACTGCTGCAGTTGTTGTCCCTGGAGCCTCATTGCTTTACATTGCATAGTGAGCCCTGGCCAGGCCAGGGCACCAGGGAATATTTTTCTCCTAGAAAATAACTATATTGAATATTTTAGAAACCACAATCCAGTGCTTGAATATCACCAGAGTGGTTTAAAAAAAGTGAGATTTTAATTCAAAAGGCTGTCCCATCATGGTGATTGTTGTTGTTATTTTATTTTGATTTCCCAAAAATTTAAAAGGTGTGTCCTGGTCATATTGTCAGGCTTTCTGTTTTTCTAACATCTATGCTAGGGAAAAAAGCTGGGGCTTTAAGAGAAAAAGACCTAAGACTGTTACGACAGAACCATGCACAATGGTCCCATAAGAAGCTGAAATGTTTTTCTTTGTTAAAAGGTGACTTGAATTATGTACCTGTACTTTAAAACATCTGTGTTTTCTGTGAAATCCCAGTTACTCTAAAGTCAAAAAAACATAGCAATTGCCTTCAAGGGAGCCAGCTTTCCAGCACTTGTTTTCATAAAGTTTGTCCCAGTTGCTCACATTTGTCTTAATTTTTAATTTTTCCAAACCTGTAGACCAAGCTAAACCAAAATAATTTTCATTTTCAGGGACAAGCTGTGCAAGTGGTAAGGATTTTTACAGAGGACACAAACCAGGAGTCATGGGGCCCAATGCAACATAGGACAGTTCAGCCTTTGGTGGCCTTGGGACATCTTGGAGTGCAAAGGAGTTCTTGGCATTTTGAGGACCAGCTAAGTCCTGCTTGAAAGAAACCAGGAGTATGGTTTGTCTTGGTGATGTCTTAGGAGGGAGAAAAGCTCACTGCATCATCTAAAGCCACAGCTTCTCTGGGCACCCCGTTCCAGTGTTTCACCATGCTGCACACGTTACTGTGAAGATATTTCCATTGTGGTCCAGCATACTCAGCATATCATGGAACAGACTGAAGGACCTCACTGGTACACTCTCCCTGAAACACTCGTGTGCCACCCCCAGGATTATCTCTAGCGAGCTTGTGTTTACCCCTTTCCTCTTTCAAATTTAGTTTAAAGCTCTTTCTGTGACTCCTGTTAACTCCTTCACAGAGAGCGCAGCAATGCTTGGAAGGCACAACTACTGTTACTGAAATGTGTTTTGTTGGTCTTGAAGGAATTTAATACTCTTTTTTAACTGAGTTGAAGACTGCAGACCACAGCTTGCAGTCACAGCCGTGTTAAACCTTAAAGAGGAATGGACATCACTTCCACCTGTGCTTGCCTTACCCTACAAGCCAAGCAAGGCAGAGAAAGAGCCTGGCAGCTTTAAACGAGCTCCTTTCTCTTATTACAAGAGTGGGGACTAAAGGGATTCTCTGGCCTTAACTGGGTTTGATGTGGGATCTGGAGTTGGTGAGAGATTTGCTGGGAAGACTTTGAGCAAAGAAGAAGAGAAGAAAGTTGATCTGAGCCTGTGACAAAGTGGGGGGTTGTGATTCGAAGGTGAGCTGCTCTGGATGTTGCTGGAGGAGGTTTGTAGCTGTGCTGAGGTGCTGCACATGTGCAGGGTCTTCTCTAAAGCCAAAGATACTGCTTTACTTGTGTGTAGGAAAAGGGAGCCATGTAACCAGAAAGGGAAGAAATCAGCCCTCAGAGGAGAGCAGGTGCCTCTGAGGACCTGTCTGCCTTTCCATGGAGACAAGCTACATGCTTCCATGGTCTGTGTGCATCTGCCTGTGTCCTGTTTCAGTCTGGTTTGATGGAGGGCTGGGACTCTCAAAGATAAGTGAATTCCAAGTTTTGTGAAAATAAGCAGCTTGGGAGATGTCCACTGTGATGCTTCAGCAAGCAGCAAAGGTTGTAAAAAGAGTTCAGGTCTTAAGGAAAAATAAAACATTATCATAGACAGGATACATCTTACAAGTGCCACAATTTGTAGGGGGAACAATGAATTTGTACTTGCTTAGCCACCAGGGACCATCAATTCCATGGCATAAAACACAGGAAATCAGATGGTTTTAGTTCTGATGCCTTGAAATTTGTTTGGATTGCCTTAACTATTGAGTGGGAAGATGCTCAAGGCAGAAACTATCTATTTTTTGTTTTCGATGAGAAGCTGGGAGGAGGGCTATGTACCCTAGAAGTAAGACCCCTGTACCTCCCTCCTTTGCTGCACTTCTGTGAAGTGCTTCTCATCAAAAGTTTAAGGAGTTGAGAAAATACTCAGGGAGAAGCAAGGTGAGGGGTAAGACTATGAAAGTACTTTGATTTGCTTTGGTACAAGCAGTTATTGAATAGGCAGGTGAGGGAGTGAGCTCAGTAGTGATGACATTGGCATAATTTGCTTGCAATAGGTGACACTCATCTCGATATCATCAGCAGTGATGCAGACTTGTAAGCAGTTCAGGGTCACATACAGTGTCATGATGGATGCCTGCATGTGTGTGCAGGACAGATAACTGCTTATCTGCATGGCTAGTGCTCTAGTATGCAATTATCCCAATAGAAAAGTTGCAGGGTTTAGCTGGGCAGGCTTTCCAGCCTTAGGGCTTCACTGCACAAAGGGCTGCCCTAACTGTCCTCTGCAGGCAGCGGGGAGATACAGAGGGCAGAAATCTGAACGTGCTGCTGTACGTAAGTCTCTAAAGGTTGATTCACCTCCCAGAAAGTGTATCACAAAGCACTGTGATACAGAAAGTCAAAAGAAGATACTGTGGGCTAGAAAGCATGTTCATTGGATATAAGATCCTCTTTAATTATTTTGCTTTTAAAACTAAAGGCTGTGTTGGAGAACTTGGATTCAAAACTTCTTTCTCATTGTTAGAGGAAAGTCCCTCTGAAACCCTGTAACATTCAACCCCAGTGCTGCTACTGGGGTTATAGCCATAA
Organism: Pezoporus occidentalis; assembly: GCF_034315485.1. Taxonomy (NCBI): domain Eukaryota; kingdom Metazoa; phylum Chordata; class Aves; order Psittaciformes; family Psittacidae; genus Pezoporus; species Pezoporus occidentalis. The sequence continues at coordinate 2,367,665 of NW_026914180.1, forward strand.
CGGCAGTTGTAAGCCAAGCTGTTTCTCTTCCTTCCATATAAGAGGGCACACTGCACAGTTAGATGTTGGTATAGGATAAGAAAGAAAAAAATGCATTCCAAGGCCTAATTTTTTTGCCATTCAAGCCATGGTGAAATTTCTTTTACAAGCAGTGCATGTCAGGCAGAAAAACCCAGCTGTTTGCAATAACATCTGCGATAAAGCCAGACTAAATAAGTGATCCCACTTTATCTGCTGAGAGGACAACTGAGGACTGCAGAAGAAAGACCTGACTTCTCACAGATGGAGGCTTGCTATGTTCCAGGGTGGTCATCTTCATTTTCCTGCAAGCTTTTAGTGGTTAACCAGAAAGGGAAATGCTCAGCTGGGTGAAGTCAGGTTTCTGATCCTATTCTGAGCCTGACATTGTACTCCCTTAATGCAGCCAAAGGTAAGTTGTCTCTGGTGAAAATAGGAGTGCATGGTGTAAGGGGAAGATGGTCAAGTTTGATCAACAAGGATAAAGCCCGTCTGTTGACCCATGTTGACCCATGCTCTTGCACCATGAGAAGGTTTGCATTTCACACGTGGTATGCATACACTTGGAACCATAATCCACAGAGGCTACAGAGCTTATTTTTGGGTAGGGTCCCAAGGACTTAACAGCTTCAGGGGCCAGAGCGTGAACCTGCTACCCAGCAGCTGAAATCTCCTCACACCTCAGTCCCCATGGGAAGGGTGGGAAGATCAGCCTGAAGATTAGTCAGCCTTCACATTCTTGGAGTGTTTGGCATAGAAACACTCCTGGACACTGACAGGGGGAAGGTGAAGAGCTACCCAGGCTCCAGAAGGTGGTAAATGTGGCCCCTGTCCAAATCTAACAGAGGTAGTAGGGCTGTTGCTTTATATGGTTGTACATGACCTGGGGAGTGGGCAGTGGCTTGCTGGCTTAAATCTCTTAAGTCAGTTCAGTGTCGTAACGTGTATTGGGAAGAGTGGACAAAGCACACCGCTTCATGCATGAAGTGGGCCAACCTCCTGAGTCTCCTCTGAAAGGAATTTAATTCATGTGTTCACAACTGGTGTGGGGGATTTTCAGTAAAATCATATTATCATCTCCATGCAGGCCACCATGAAGATACTTCCCTTAGTGATCTGTCCTGAAGCAACCTCTAAATAAAGGTAGCTTCTCAGTGCAAAGGGTGAGATAAAACATGATCCTGTAGGAAACTTTTTATCTGATGATTTTTGCAATTAGCAATCTGAGCTTTTGTAAGCCTTTCATTCCTTGGTATAGGTAGTTAATGGTTGCAAGTATCACAGTTCTGGTCTCAGAACTGTGTCTATATGCCTGAAGCTTAAGTTATTTACCCAGCTCTAATTTGAGAGCTTTGACTCTCACACCAGCTGACCGCATGGATTAAATGCATGTAAATACCTTCATAGTGACTGGCAAAACATACTTGTGATGCTATCCTAAATTGGGATGCTCTCTCTCCAGGGGTGTCAGTTTGATTTTATCACCTACTTAGCAAATACATCCCCTTATTGAAGGGCAGAGACTTCATGCTCTCCAGTAAGGTCCACAAACAGCTTTTTTACCCTCTAAGTCTTCTTTCTACTCTGCTTTGACATCCCTAAAGCTGGTTTTCTAAATGCCACAGTGTAAAGATGCTGTTATTAAGGCTTCGATATCATCTCTATTTCAGCTCAGCTTGCTATGAGTCACTCTGATGTTTACACCTTCGTGCTCTGTCCTATTGGTCTATGAAAGAGTCAGGATGAGAGTTTCCATTCCAAACACTCATCTACCTCCCAAGCTAATGGGGTCAGTCAGGTCTGTTTGCAAGACGCAGATTTTCTGAAGGGCGTCATGTCACCTACAAAAGCTATGAGAAGGTAGTCCCTTCAATATGAATCAAGTGTTCCTTGGCTTACAGTACTTACTATACAACTGTGCACAAGGCAATGCCTCACACCCAGCATGAGACATACTTCATTCCCCCACCCCTCCAAAATGGTTGAGATTCCCTACACTGGTTTCAAGCTCTGGTTTTCTGTTGATTTCCCTGTTTGTAAGAATATACATCAACTTCTGAGTATTCATTGGGTCAGTTTTGGACTAGTTTTGGAGCAGTGAGACACACTGGTCTGTTTACCTGCATGGATCATGTCCTGGGCTGTGTTTCTGACTCATACATGTTACACCTATGCTGGTAACCGGAACGAGTCGCAGGTTGTTCTTCTTGCCCAGAGGCTACATAGGATGGCAGGACTAAAATCTGATCTCCCTGAGCAAGCTCTCTTTCCACCCTGCTTAGCTGGAGCATCCTTGGCCAGTCCAAACCCTGACAAATATGTTTGGGAGATGCAGACTGACCTACATCAAAATAGTCCTGGGGATCTTTCACTGTGCATTCCACTACCAGGGCTTGCTGCTAGACCAGCATCCAGTAAAGCTTCAAGACATTCTGAAAGGCAAAACAGTTACTGGGAAAAGAAATGTAGGCTGACCAGGCAGCTGATGATAGGAGACAATCAATCAGAAATGGAAAGGAGTGTGAGGATACTGGGGAATTAAATATGGGTGTCATGGAATGACCTGAGGACACAACTAGGCTGCTACCAATACCAGAAAGCACACAGGGAACAAGTGCTGCAGTGCTCATAGCAATTCTGCCGTTCAGATGATTCAGCACCGAGGTCTGTGCCTGGCCATGTTTTATTTACCGCTGTAGGAATAATCATTCTGAGAAAGGGCTCACACACCTGGGGATCAACCCGGGAAGTTCCCCAGACATGCTGCTTCTCCATCTGTTCAGTCCCCATGAAAAACATGGCTGCTTTGTCAAGTCACCAAAAAGTGTGGTATGCTCTGGTTTGAGAGTTCTCCTTGGTAGGCTCCTAGGAATTGAGGACTTTGGGGAACGGATGTCTGATGATTTTTATTTTCTTTTTCCCCACAAGTCTAATGAATCTCATTAGATTGCAAAAAATAAACCCAGAAAAGCAAAGCTCTCCATGCATGTGAATGTATGCATGGATATGCATGGCTGCAGGAGGAATTTCTGAGAGCGGTTTACCTGGAGAGTACTCCCCATCTCCATCCTAGGTTTCTGAGGATATTTGTCTGAGCCAAAACATGCTCTTCATTTTTAGAGAATGGAGAAGCTAGGCTATTTTATACTCTGAGAACGAGTGCAACAGTAATGAAGCCAAAACCACAAAAGGGCTCGATTAAACTTGCATTACAAAGTGACCACAAAATCTTATATTGGTGGAGTTCAAATGTCTGCTGGCTTGCAAGAAGATGACCACAAGGAATGCAAAGCATGCTGGCTGCTGCTGTCACCACTCCTGGTGAGGGAACCTGCTGGGCTAGAAACCTGCCCCAAGCAGCTGGTGACCCAAGATGTAAGTGCAGTTTGCTGTTATTACTGCTTTCTGCTTGCTAAATCTCTTTCTTTTTAACTTATAGGGGATTGTGGAGTGAGGCAGTAGGCTCCTCATACTAGAGACAGCTCATCTCACTAGTGACAGCAACATCATCACAGGATGCAAGGCCAGAGTGAGACAAATGCATCTGACTCAGCAGTAAAACAGCTTTCCTCCTCTCCCTGTGTGCAGCATGACTATTGCTGATCCGCAAAGAGTGCTCTGGGCATCTCTAGTAACAGCAGCTGTCCCTCTGTTCAGAGCAAAGAGGCATCTGAGAAATCTTGGTATGTCTCCTGCCATACTCAGCAGGAATACTCAAACTGCACTGCAGGCTAAAAGTGATCATGCAGCAGGGCCAAAAGGTTCAAGACCCAGTCGTCCTTGTCATAGCACATTAAAAACGGGTAATCATTCAGCTCTGCACAAGCAAAGGCCTTTATGTAAAGCAAATGTAATCTTCTGCCACAAATCAGCATGAGAAGCAGTGGGCAAGCTCCAGGAGTTAGCTTTCTGCTGACGCTTGGAGTCTCTATAAAGGTTGCATGCTTGGCAAGACCCAGATCTTTGACGGGGGGGGAATAAGTTAAGGATTCCCCTTTTCTTTGCAAGATGCTTTCCAACTAGTAGTGACAACTGATGTCCTCTAGTCAAAGGGCAGATTGCCGTCTGTCCTGCCTTACTGATAGCTCATGGTGTCTGAGGCTCAGCGGACCATGGGATGCTTCATGGGAGGCCACGTGGCCATCCAGGGGTATCAACCATGCTGATGTGCTCTCCAGAAACACCATAGCTCCTTTTCCCTTCTCCCAGGCTCTCAGCATGGAGGTCGCCAGTTCAACACTGGTTAATAATAATATTCTGCCAGGACTTTCCCTGACTTTCAGTAAGAGAAGTGCAGCCAGCAGATGTCTTCCTTTCAAGTCCCAAATTCAGATCTTTTATTCAACTTTACATTAAACGTTTTGAATGAACCAAAACTATGTATATATTTATTAAGGGCGGCTTTGGCTGAAGATACCATATTGAAATATTATGCTTAAATATTTGGACTCCACATTTGTTCTCTCTGAATACACTGTTTTCTTATCTGCCTTTTGCTTCATTAAGATTCAGGCTAAAAGAGTTTCAAGCCTTGGTCAAGTTTAGATATCTGGGCATCAGCTGTCCCTGGCACTACTGACAGTACTACAGGCCAAAAATGTAATTCCTCCCTAGGAGCACTCCAGTCTGAAGCTGTACCATGTCCTGGAGGTGAAAGTCTACATTGTTCATTGGGGTTTTTTTAGCACCTGAGAGCATCCCTACATTGTTCATGCATCATTAAGCCAAGAGCTGAGAGCTGCAGCAGCACAGCACTGTGCAGACTTCGTTGCAAAGACAGGCAAGCTGCCCCTGCTCTGCCCAGATCCAGCCTGCTCCTCTGCAAATGCGTTGCTGAAGTCTGTACGTCAAGCCCAGTCATGGCCATTAAGAAAGACAGACTTTGCCCTCCGTGGCTGATGCTGTAAACAACCAAGGTCCTCTGATATCTCTTCAAATGCCAGTTTATAGTCTTCATATGCTATTAACAATTGAACTATGTTCACCTTCCTACAAATTTTAGAAAAGGGGGGTTAAAAAGTACCCTGCTGTGAAGCAGCAACTGAAAGCTGCTACCTGAAGCCTGCTTGATCTACCGTAACATTTTTTGGCTCCTCTGTCATGTTTACTTTCTCCAGAATAGCCTAAGAAAATGACCACAGTCTCAGAGGTGGTAGTGGTCATGCTAATAATCTCTTCCATAACCTCCTTCCAGCTACACAGTGAAATATTTCCTCTTTGGATATTGCTGGGACTGTCAGTGACAGTGATTTGCAATCCCATCTCCTGTTGCTTTCCAAATGAAGCAAAGGAGCTGGGGTGCACACACATGGCATAGAGTCCCCAGTATCAGCATTGCTATGCCTATGTGGCACCATGAAGCTGCCACTCTTCTGCTACAACTAGGTTCATTAAAGGATCACTGCTCCTCGTCCTGTGGTTCAATTCTTCCATTAAGTATTCTTTTTCTTGTATAAGTGATTGACTGAACCATTTATAGTTGGATTCAGCTGACAGCACCGCTCTTAAACAGCAAATAAGTGATCATCTTCTCTTGTACTCCCTATGAATGCATAAACCCAGTAATACTACCCAGCTCCACACTTGCACCTCTCACTTGAAGAACGCAAACCCTCAAGTACAGCCTGCTTACATGTTTCTGGTGGGTTAGAAAATATTTACATTGTGACAGCCATTGCTGAAATGTGGTCGCTTCTGGGAAGAGAAGCAGCTGCTGTTTACTAAGTGAAGGGAGGCTTTGTGGTTTGTGCAGTGGCTGGATCCCAAGATGTTATTCTGGTAACACCACTGCTGGGAGCTGCAGCATCATGTAGACATGCCTTTGCAAGATGCGCACTACATAGTCCAGGTGCTGGTGGACATGTAACCACAGACATGAGCACAAAGCCCTCTGTGAACTGATTCATCTGCTGTCTTGGTTAAATTATCCAGCCCCTTCTGACCTCTTTGCTGTTTTAACTAAATCAGTGCAAGCCAGCAGGCTTAAAACAAGTTCTGGTACTGCTGACACCCAGTCCTAGAGGAGGAATCCGTCTGCTTTCTCTACCCTCTGTGAAATGAATTGATGGATTGCGTGTGCACAGAGGTGGTGGAAGGGCGAAAAGAAGGAATAACAAAAGCGTTAATTAGAAGTTCATACATGTGTCTGCAGCAAAGCAAGTTTCAATCCTCCCTTGATTGAGGCTCCAACACATTTGAGTTGCTCAGGAGCATAAATGGAGAAATGACTACTCAGTGGAGACTGGAAGCTAAGAAGAATCCCCTAGGTAGACCATCCCAAGGGACATTATTAGGCAAAATAAAGGCACTTGCATACCTTTCAGCTCTCCTTTTGCTTTTCTACTCAGAAATATCCCTTCCCAGTGGAGGTTTAAGAAATTTCTGAGATGAGCTGGGAGTTCTCCCACAGCTCTGTATGGAGAGATGGGATGTCCCACAGTGTAAGCCATGGGAATGTACCACCTCCTCTCATCTCCTTGCTTAACTCAGATGCAGGTGGCAATAGCAAAAGGCTTGTTTTGTCAGAAAAGAGTTGAAGAGGTAAAGCTGGAAATGAGCAAATGGGAATAAGTAGGACGTGGCCTGTTGATTATTTTGTTTCATGAGGAAAAGGATACAGTTGGACTACATTGATGTATATCTTAGCTTTTTCTGTAAAGGTAGCATAAGGGCATCAATGGTGGCACATATCTCAAACCAGACAATACCAGTCTTACTAGAAATGCTTGCACGTCTAGCCTTATGCCTAGATGACTTTTATTTGGTAACCAAACTGGATAGGTTTCTTTAATGGGATCCAGATGTGAAGCAACCTTTAAGCGCTAAGAAGGAGTGGTTTGAATCTGCTGGGTACAGCTCTTCCTCATCCATCACTTTAACGCGATGTAGCAGCCCCGGGTTTGGAGCGATGTGCTGGGAGTCAGCAGACTGCAACTGCTGTGTCTGTCAAACTGCAGGATGCTTGGGAGGCTGTGTTTGCAGCCCCCTGGGGATAGCAGGGATTGGCATTGATCAGTCAGACACAGAAAGTCTCTCAAGGCTGGGGACAGGAGCAGTGCTGTTGTGGACAGCAGTGGGAGGTTTTGTTTCTTCTTCCCTCCTGTCTCCTACCTACCTGGAAAAAGCCCATGCCACTAAAAGACGGCACATGAGATTTTCTGCAGCAGTCAGGTCAGATTTAGGATTGTTAAAACAGCCTTTCAATACCTAAGTGTTAAAGCGTATCTCAGAGCTGTACCCAGCACACTGCGATAAGGACCTGTTCCATTTTTGTGGTGGCATTACACTGCACATGCCACAGTGCCAAGTCACAGCACTGAAAAAGGTAATGAGACACTTGATACACCAAACATGTGGGGAATCATAAAGGAAGATAAAGAAATATTCAATCAGATACTCAACCACAGGAACACACTAAGAATCCTGGACTCAGTATATCATCTTTCTCCAAACAAGACACCCATGACTTACAACTGTTACAGTCCATCAGTTACAGCCTGTAGTACACCTCCAGCCATACACAGGTCAAGCAGGAGAGTGTTTTCTGAATTTATTGGGCTTTTTTTGTTATCAATTTGGAAAGCTGCCCACTCCCAGCAGAGGAGTGCCGGGTCCCATTGCAGCCTCTACTCTGGTTCCCCATCTCCATCCCCACAGGGGTGGTGTGGAAAAGCCACTGAGCTAGAGGCTGGAGAGCTGCTACCTTGCTGCAATCCCCTGCCTGACAGGGATGGCTGCATTTGTCAGAAAGCTCCATTAGTCATGCATGCCAGCTATAATCTCCCAGCCCGAATGCGGCAGCATCTGCTCTGGAGCCAGTATTATATAACTACAACTGGCCCGTGCAGACCACGTTAAAACCAAGGGCAGGAGAGAACCATCAACTCCACCACAGAGCTCCTCTTCAGTAAGAGCCTTTCTGTGACTCTACAAACACACATTGGGTTGAGTTTATTCCCCTAGCGCAATCTGGGGACTGCATCTCTTGCCACTATTGTAAATGCACACCTATCCGTAGACACTAGTTGCCTGAACTACTGATCTTACATTCCCAGTCCTGGACTACATCAAGTTAACATGAGAAGGTTTTAAAAAATACTTAGAAATGGTGAGAGTGATATTACATGTAAGGGAAACTCCAGTGTGTCAGATTTGTTGAGAGGCTAAAAATATGTGCCATTTTTAGAGAGAGGGGGATGTGACTGGTAAATAGTATTAATCTGAGACAGCCTGGAGCAGAGAGAAGGATTATAAAGCAGCTCATTTAGGACTGCAGAATTCATTTTCAGACGCTCCTTTGTAAAATGCTCAGTGACTCCTGCACTGCTTTCAGAAGGTCTCTGAAAACGGCTTGAAGAATGAAGGGAGGGACTTTAGCCCCCTTATGCACAATTGCAAATCTCTGAGTAGAACATCATTAACTGTACTCAATTGACAGCCAGGATTAACTTGACTGACACCAAACAGTACAGAAAGATGTAAGACTACATTCAGGAATGCCTCAGAAACTCTAGGGTAATCTGTTGCAACAGCAGCTTTAAGCACAAAAAGCCAAAAGGTCCAGACAGACTTCCGAGCCACTCCAAGAAACTAATGCATTGGCTTTTACTGGGTTTAAGTGATTCTGTGTTGCTTGTGCACAGCACACATGCACATATACTCACACATCCTCTCTTTTCCTCTCTGGGGTGGTGGAGGACCTTCTTACTGTGCACGCATGGTCAACCACTCAGCTTTACAGACCCTCCTGTTCCTAGTGCACTGAGAGACTGTCAGATGACTTTTTGAATGAGCATGAGCAGTCTCAGGAGAGCATGAGCCATCTCTTCCCAGGATGCTGCAATACTGAAACGGCAAAGAAAGGTTTTACACAGCCTGCCTTCACAGGAATGGGGCGTGCACAGGAGAAAAGGCCATCCTGCCTGAAAATACACTGGTCACCGCACAGGAAAGGAGCAGGGGCAGAAAACCTTTATTTTGCTTTCAACATGCCTGGATGGCTCCTGGAGGACCCCAGCAGCACCCTCTGGTGACCTGAGCTGTCCCAAACAGCCAGCAGTTACTGAGGAGGGCTGGGGCTCCGCAGGGCTTTTGCCATTACTGGGATAAATCCTTCAAGACTCTTGACAGTCCCCAAAGGGAGTTCAAGGTCATGAAAAAGAGATGGGGGAGGAAGCGAAAGAAATGCTTTGCGAGGCTCCAGGGGATGGTGAAGGTTACCTTCTTTGTACAGTCATCTTGTACTTGGGCTAGCTCTAAATGCAGAGGCAGTTGCCTAAGCAGGTTAAAGCGATGTGGGCAGGAGAGTCGTTAGTAGCTGCTGCCTGCCCCAGTTTCAGCCTGCAGGGAGGTAGTAGGGGTTTATCAATGCTACAGACCCTAGCAGTGGCAGTTCAGTTGCTGCCTTAAAGGCTTTTATGAAGCAAGGTGCCCTCCTTGCATTAGCAATTCCAGCTAAATGAACTACAAGCATTACCCAGAAATTCTGTCTGTTTTCTCGTGCCCAAATATTCTGCTCTACTGACCAGTGATACAGCTTGTTTGCTCATGCTTCTTATTACCTCTCAGCTATCACAGTGCAATATGCCTGACACAGAGGCTTCAGCGCATGGGAAATCCCAGACCGCAGTGTGCTGTGTGTCTCCCTGGTGATACCGGCTCCTGCACACACATTAGGTCTCCTTTTTCCTGCGTTGCCCAGGGAATATCAGATGAGATTCACAGCCTGTAGTCCATACCTTGCAAGCATTTAAAAGCATGGATTGATGATATCTGAAAGATTGACTGGAGCTCTCAGAATAAACTGCATGGTTTATAACTGATTTCTGTGGTGGAAGTTGATAATGTGTCATAAAATCATAGGATAATTTGGGCTGGAAAGGACCTCTGGAGGTCCAATGCCCTCCTCAAAGCAGGTTTTGCTTGAAGCATTTGATGTTAAATCAGGTTATTCAGAGCCCTATTTACTGAGGTTTTGAATATCAGTGAGGATAGGGATGGCACAGGTTCCTTGGATCCCTGCTCCAGGCTGCATCACTCTCTTGGAGGTTTTTCCCCCCTTCTATCTAATTGAAATATCCTTTGCCACAATTTGTGACATTGCCTCCTTCAGTTTTGCTGGGATCCTTGGGAAAAAATATGTCTCTATTTTCTTATTGGTCTCATATCAGGTAGGTGAAAACAGAAGTGTGGCACCCCCCCTCAGTCTCCTTTCTTCCAGGATGATGAAAATATGCTTTCTCCCCTTCTTACACGCTGTGCCCTTCAGTGTGCAAATATTAAGTTGGCCCTCCACTGGGCAAGCTCCAGTTTGTCATCTCTCTCTTGAATTGGGAAGCTTGAAACTGGACACAGTAATTCAGATGTGACCTTAGGAGGCTGAAGAGAATGAAAAAGTTGCATCCCTGGGCACGCTGGCTGCAGTTGTGCTCATACAGCCCAATATGTGGTAGGCATTTACTGCTGTGAGGGACTCTACTTGTAGACTCCAGTCCAACTTTTTACCTACCAGGACCCTTTCTGCAAAGCTCCCCACAGCTGATCAGTCCCCAGCAGGTCCAGTTGTGTGAGGTTATCCTGTCCCAGGTGTAGGACTGGGACACTTTCTCTTGCTGAGCAAATTGTGAGAGCTTTTGCTCTTGCTGCAGTCTGTGGGTTCCCATTTGCCCATTTCTCTGGCTGAATGGCAGCCTTGATGTCCAGCACGTTGTCTGCTCCTCTTGGTTTCCCGGGAAAGTAATATCTGGCACAGTTACAGTAAAGCAGGCTTTTAATGGCTCTTGATGTCTGGTATGTATGGTTCCTGAGACTGGAAAGCAGGAGATTCAAATGGTCATTGATTGACTGGTAAGATTGTGCCACTCCTTTTTGAAGTGACAACACCAGGCTCCTAGCCAGCACATTAACTGGAGGATGAGGACAAAATATGTCTTAATACACTATTAAGGAAAATGCTACACTTTTCTTGTCTGATAAAGTAAAATTCAGCTTCAGTCTCCTATGCCTCAGGGCAGGTCCAACCAAGATTTTAAATAGCACTTCAGCTTCTCCTTGCCATTTGTGCTCTGGAAGACAGAGAACAGAACCGGGGTTCCAAGTGTCTTTAGTCTCCCCTAAAAGAGCAGGGGGCAGGATCTGATCTGGGACTAAGGCTTCAATGTGCTGTATTACTTTGGTCAAGCCAGGAGTTCATTGGACAAGTGGTTATCAGACTTTAAGAATGGTTTCTTTTGACTGACAGGTCTGAGAGTGCAGTAGTCTAAAGAGATCTTGAGATACATCATTTCCCTTGATCAAGTGGTCGTATTCGTTCTGCACTCTTCTGATTGTCTTCCTTAGTCTCATTCCACTTCTTTACTTTGCAAAATGAAGGAGTCCATTTTACACATTCTTTTCTACATTCAAAGTAGCATGTTTAAACTTCAAATTTTGGTATTACCAGCTCTTTACATATCTTTAATGAATTACTGTAATGCAGAAAATCATGCTCAGTTATCTTCTCTAACTAATTCATTTTATTGTACCTCAGGGTTGGATGGGGCTTTGAGCAACCTGGTCTAGTGGAAGGTGTCCTCACCCACGGCAGGGGGGTTGGAACTAGGTGGTCTTTAATGTCCCTCTCATGAGTTCCATGATCAACATCGCAGTGGTTGGAATACTTCAGTAGAAATGCTTCCTAGAAATATGTAGTCTCTCTGGATAGGTATCCTCCCTCCTTCTCATGGGGAATCTTAAAAACAAATATTTTGAAAGGGGACTCTCCCTTTTAGAGAAAAGAAGAACTTTTTAAAATAAAATAGGAAAATTTCCCAACATTAGATAATAGAAGATAAAGGCTGTGATGTGGCCGACTTGCTTCTAAGTTCTAGTATTAGAAACATGACTCATTAGAACGGGGAATTTTATTCAGAGGCTTAAAAAACCCATTCAAATTCCCTGGCTTTCAAAATAATATTTCTCCTGAAATAGCAAATTATTTTTTTTTTTAATTCTCCATTTGGGGTTCCTTTGGAAGTTAACAGGAGTTTGGTTTTCATGCAGGTGGAATAATCCAAGTAGAGTTAAGGGTCACACAACTACACTATTTCTGCTCCAGAATAAATGCAGAAACCTGCAAACACAGTGCTTAGGTCAGCAGCCTACTTGTGCAGGTAGTGATGGAGAGTATTATTGAGTATGCCATTATTATTTTTAGTTCATACTGCCCTACCACCTTCCTCACCTGCTTAACCTCATTTCCAACTGCTTGTATAGATGGAGTGATATATACAGTCTCAGAACTAAACCAAGAACAAGTTTTACATCATTTCATATACAAGTCTCTTCTGACTGTTGAGCTGACTATTTGGCTGTTTGCTTTCCTTGACCTACAAGACAGACCTACCAGCACGGCTGGTACCTGCTCTATCCATCATGGAGTATTTCAGTGCTGACTTGACCTGCCTGGGAGGGGTGTTGCCCAGTTCACCACACAAGGGTTTCGGAGGACATCAGACTTCCTGGACAGATGCATCCAGATGCTACAAAGGCTGGCAGATGTTCTCTATGGGTAGTGCAAAATAACATGAAAAGTAGGGTGATCTTAACACTTGTGACCTAGAGTCTGTCTCAATGAAAGTGATTTTCTTATGAGATGTCAGTATGAATCAAGAAAAAGAGAATAAAGAAAAATATTTCCTGTTGGGTTTGGGGGAAGAAAACAAAATAAAGCCAAGCTAGAGTAAAGTGCAGGGCCTGAGGCTGGCTTCCTGTCCAAACACAAGTGATTTCCTTCTTAAAAGCTGATTAATCCAAATGCTTTTCAATTTAGGAGGCAGAGATCAATCAATAATTATCCCATTTAATCCCAACATAAATCCTTTAATTTTTTTTTAATTAAAAGCAGCCAAGCACCACCGGCTGGGATACACCAAATTGCATTAAACCCTAGAGTCCCAGGGGAGATGCACAGGCAGCAAATGTGCATGTGATTTTCTTCTTTCACTGATGGGTTTAATGGCTGTTTTCTCTGCCTCCTGGTAGAAAATGATGAGCTTGGGATGTGTCTGGCAATGAGCAGGCAAATTAGACATTTCTTCCAAGCATGTGATGACTCACAAATCAGACAAGTGTCCCCTTTCTTGGAGGAAGTTCACAAATGCCTGCAACAGGGCCCTCCAACAGAGATAATGGACCTTGGCCATGGAAGGATCCATGAGTTTCAAATTTCCCAGCTGCATTTGAGCAAGATTTGGGTAACTCCTAAATCTGGCTCTTGGTTTGAGAATTTCAAGGCAAACTAATACTACGTTACATCCTATTACCTTCCTGCTTAGAGCAGAACTCTCCCTTCCTGGCTAACAGTTATCACAGTGTAATTATAGGTCTAATCAATTGTTTAGTGTAAACAGTATAAATGTCCCAGGAGCTGTATCTCAGCTGTCATTAGACTGCACAGCCACCATGCTACTAAACGCTGCAGGACAGCCATAGAGTGACTGTACAACAAATGCCTTTGTTTGCAGCCTTAGTTTAGTGGTTGAATTATGAACACTGCTTGCAATCAGTTCACAGATACATCCACGTTCTACCTCTGTTGGTCTGAGTAATTAAGCAGAAGTCGCACCTTTTTTGATGCTAAGAAAATCTTCATTAAATATTTTCTATATAAGTGCATTGCTTCTACATCTTTAATGGTAAAGTTTAATTAAAATGCCACTAATTACATCAAGCTGGGCTGTGTGACTGAATATCTCTTCCACGCTCTTGATGCATGGTAAAGAGTCAGCTGTGAGATACAACAATGGAAGGGTCAGAGGCTCACAAGGCTGGAGGATCCTTTCTACAAACAAAAGCCTGTGTCTAATCTACCTCCTCTTCCACCAACTTGATGTGAACACCAAATTGGAGGTTGTTTTCCGAATTTAAAAACCACAGGAATTTGATTAAAATTATGGTGCTGCATTTTCCATAGCGAGATAGCAATGTATCTTTAAGGCACTGTGGGGTAGGGAAGCCCTTCCCATTTGTTTCTTCTTAGCAGATGCATCTGGTAGGAACAGTATCACAGTGTGACTAACTGTAAACCAGAAATGAAGAGTTAAGACTGTAGAAACAAACACACCCAAAACCAAGAGATGTTTCCCTTGGTTTGTAGACCAGCTACAATTTTTTCCTTACCCTAATCTGACTGCCCTGTAAACACTTCTGTGGGTTTTACAAGGCTGTCTATATTGAGCTAAAAAAGAGCTTTGCAGCACTGTCCGGTAATAATAATGTCTTTTTATTTCTTGGCAACCACAGAACAAGGGACCCTTATTTAAATACTTCTTTTTTTGCTGGTTCCAGAGCACTGTTTTCGAACTGTGTCAATAATCCAGACGTCTCCGTAAAAGTAGCCCTTCTTGGTGTTTGAGAGTTTATTTTCCGACAGTTGTTCTTTGAAAGGCTTCAAACAAAGCAAAGTTTAATTATCAATAGAAAAGAAAAAAAACAGGAAAAAAAAAATCCCACCTAGTTATTTTCTGCAGCACCCTGGGGTTTGAAATGATTGAGGATTTTCAGAAAATAAGTTGTTAAATAGATGTCACACCTGGTGAAAGTGAAAGCTGTGGTAGAGCCACACCAGGCAGGCATCTCCTGAAGTGTTATTCTTTACCTAAAATGTACGCTGGGAATATTTTGGATTACGGCAGCAGCCACAACACCTTTGAAGCATGTATCACAGAGCATTGCTCCATGGGCTGTTAGGGGGTGTCCTGAAGATCAGATGAAGATCAAGTCCATTAACTTGAATGTTATGTGCTGGCCTGGCCTTCCTCTGCCTCTGCTGCAGAACATGACAGTACTTCACATGGCAAATCACCTGCTGGGGTGGCTCAGGGCTGAGGATGTTTCTCTGATGCTCATTAGCATGACCTGTGGGCACAGAGTGATGTTCTGACATTTCCACATGTATCAGCTTCCCAAAGGGAAAATATGTTTAAGAAGGAGAATTCAAAACTTAGAGTGGTGTCCAAGGCAGTCACTGACACTCAGAACAGACCCCAGGATGTTATAGGAGAAGTTGGGAATTGCAGTGTTGGTATTTCAGTTGCTTTTTAAACAGCAGATGTTTGTGAACAGCAGAAGGTATCACAAGATCTGTGGCCAAGACTCCAAACATGATCAACATTCACATCCACCTTCCCTAGACTTTGGGTCTGGGCATGTCTGGGCACTCCCCAGACAACACACCTCCCTGGATCATAGAATCTTAGAATGATTTGGATTGGAAGGGACCTCAAAGATCATCCAGTTCCAACCCCCTTCCAGGACAGTCCCACTACAACAGGTTACTCAAGGCCCCATACAGCCTTTCCTTGAGCACTGCCAGGGATGGTCCAACCACAGCTTCACTGGGCAACCTGTTCCAGTGCCTCACCATTCCTTTGCCTCACAAAACCCTCTCTTAAATCTTTCAGAAGCTTGAGAAAACAAAACAAAACATCTAGTTTAGTGTTTGCAGTAACTCCTCCCAAGCTTGCCACATGCAGATCTTCTGCAGCTCCTGTATCTCAGTTCTATGTTGACAGTAGGAATGGGAGACATCCTCCATAATTCTGGCCAAGCAGCAGCCTGTGCCTCTTCCATTATTTCCTCCTCAGATCACTAATGCCCCAGGACTAAAGATTCTGTTGACTCACTGAGTAGCTGGGAATGTCCTTGGGATTGGCTGCAGCTGCTGCTGTCATGCTGGAGGTACTCTGTAACCTCATTATCCATTATCAGCATGGTAGCTCTCATCCACACAGATCTGCCACCACAACACCAGCACTGGATTTTCTCAAGTGTATTTTGAGGACATCAAATGTGGGGTTTGGGTACCTCCTGCTATGGAAAAGGCAAGGTAAAGATTGTGTGCCCTATTCTGAGCAGAAGACACTGAAGTTTGCAGTGGCCATCAGCTCCTGGGTTGTACCCTTGTTGAATTTGTGCTTGGCTCCCACTGCAGCTCTTCCTCATGCACACATGAACATTGCCCTTTCCACATACAGTTCTGCAATACTTCAAGAGTTCAGCTGTCAATGTCTGACCCTTGGACTTCTGAGAGGAGGAGGGACCTGCTTGGCGTCTTGAAGATGAGGTCTGAGAGCTTGGTGAGATTTGGTGCTCCTTGGGGATCCTGTGGAAAAGGGATCTTTCCATGTGCAGGAGCAATAAGATACGCTATAACCTACCATCAGCTGACGTTTCCTGTTGAAATTCAACAAACAGCAAGCAAAACTAGATTTCAGTCTTTTTGTACCAATGCCTGTTAATTGCAGGAAAGGGTTTTGGCATGCAACCAATTCAAGCAATAAGACTGTAGCGCTAAAGAAACTCATCCATCCTCTGGCTGGAGTCCACATCTTCAAACAAGGGTCACTTGAGCAGAAGCAAGAAGGAAAGCCCTCACTGGAGGAGAGAAGAGCTGCAAGGCACAGTGTGAGAGACCTGGAAGTCTGTCCTCCAAAGTGGGGTGGCAGCAGTGTGTTGCAAGGGGGGTTTGGCCATACCTGTATACAGTGGAGGTGGTGCAAACTGCTGCTCCAGTGTTATTAATGCTCTGTGAAGATTCCTTGGGGTCTGTCAGAGGAACACCTACCCAATAAATGTCTATTATCCATGCTGGCTAACAGCCAGTGAGCTGGGTTATGCTGCTACACACCACCACTGACAACTTCTCCCTACTCCTCTGGCCCAGCAGATTAGGAATGACTGGGAAGAGCTACTACACAACACACCACAATTACAGTAGCAGCCCTGTCAGGGAACCCATTTAACAGGGTTAACACACTTAAGGAAACACACACACTTAAGGGAAGTTCTGCATTATGTGCTTTTTCTATTTGGAAAAAAAGAATAATAACCTAACAACATATTGGGAAAGATGCTGTGTGATGTTGATTTACACCCTGGCACAGAAATAAATAATAGTTCAGGCAGCTTGCAATGCATCTTTTTTATTTATATCCTAAAAAGAAGACCATGCATATGGGTCCCAAGTGAGTCCTTTCTCCATGTATGTTATCCATAAATGCTTTTTCCTGCCATTTATCTGGTAAGACATGCTCTTATGAGGATAGAAAAAAACCTGTCTGTTTCACAAACACAGGTATTCCCAAGATGTACCACAACAGAAGGAGCTTCAAGTTATCTTTGGCCTCGTACATCCAGCATATTTTCATAATTTAGTATTTCTTTTGTTCTCTTCTGCTCCTTAAGTGACCTGCTCTGCAAGGACATCAGTGGGATACACAGCTGGTGAATAAAGATGTTAACGAGTTACGTTTTCAATGCTTCTGGCTTTGTACCCCTTCACTGCATCTCCTTGACATTTAACTTGTGTTGAGCAACCCTGGTTTCTGAATAGTAAATTCATATTTTAATTTTGTCTTTTGCCCCAACATTAATTTCAAACTTCCAAAATGGACCTTAAAAGAAAATAATAATTTTTCTTGCTGTTAGGACCATACCTGCCTTCAGACATTGTAGAGAAAATGATGACAGGAGCTGATGAATTTCAAGAAATAGCTTTATTCCTTTGTAAACTTCATATTTTTCTATTACTTGGGGAAAATGTAAGGAAGTGGAATTCTGGCCAAAGCAATACATCTAAATCTGTGTTGAAGTACAGGGCTTATGCTCTTCTGGTTTATACTTGTTCCATAGTGAAATCCCTCTTATATCTCTTCCCTCAATGAAATTTGACAAAGTCCTTCAGCTTGTTTCTCCCAAGGCTCTGCTAGTTTTTTAATGTAAAGGGCTCAGATTTTTGGGTAGAAACTCTGGGAAATGTCCTGCATTTGGATTTCTACACTTGCATCTGATGGCAGAGATTATTCTGCCTCTGCCTCCAGGGGTCATCTCCATTCCAATCAAAAGTCAGCTGCAGTGAGAGTGCTTCAGGACACAGGCTTGACCCCACATGCTCCACTTGCCTTGTTAAAGCAGATGCCTTCTGTGAGATGTAGATATGGAGCTAGTCCTTGGTGTGATCTACCACCAGGTCTCCCAAATATAGGTTTGGTCCAGAAAGGACTTCTGGATTTCCGTGCTGCATGCATTTAATTCAAGAGCCATCAGCAATAGGGTTCTGGAGAGTTTTGGGCAGGGATATATTGCTTAGCTGATGGGACAACTGGCTTCCAGACAGGGTCTCAGCTCTCCTAAACCTTCTTCATACTTGGTGCAAGATTCTTGTAGCAGATTTGGGGGTTGGGGGGAAGGGGGAACAGACTTACTTCTTTCTTTCCAGTCTTTTCCCTAGGACAGACTTGACGAGAAGGGGTTGGAGTCCTCAGTCTCACTGTGGAAGACTTAACCTTGATATTGTGCTTCAGGCTGACTCAAATATGAACAAAAAAGGCAAATGTGTTTTCATCAGAAAGATGCTCACCAATGACCTTCATTCTGCAATCAAAGATGGAGACCACTGCAAGCAGGCTTGAAGGAAGGCTCATGGAGACACAGTTTGGCGAGGACTGGTTACAGGTTCTGGGGAACACCCTATAAGCACAGCACTAGCACAGTCCTAAAAGCACTGGCAGCCTAAAGCATGGGAATTAATTTTACTATATGTACTTTCACTGGGCTAAAATCAGTTTGTACCCAAGGTTAGCATCCTTTCCAAGGCAGGTTTGCCTTGGGATGCATCTCACATGACTGGCATGTTTCTGACCACATAGCCCTAGTGCCAGTGCCCTGTGCAAAGGATGGCAACTGGGGGAAAGGAAAGCTGAGCACTGCCTGTCAAAATCCCTTCTCACCAAGAAATTGACTCTGTGGTGAATCCATCTGTTATGAGAAGCATTTGCTTGTGATTAACAAATCTGGATCTTGTAAGGAAACCAAATCTTTGTATTTCAAAACAAACAAACAAAAAATGAAAAAAAAAAACTTTTTGAAAGAAAAAAATAGATATCTTCTGGGAGAAAAAAAAGAATATTGTTTACCTCTGTGTAATATATAGCAGGAATATCCTTCTACCCAGCAGTGAGTGACTCCAGTCCGAGAGAGTATCCATCTACATGGGAGCTCCGTGGGATTCCCTTGGCTGCTGGGATCACTAATGTAAATGTTCCCAAATCATAGAATCATAGAATAGCTTGGGTTGGAAGGGACCTTCAAAGGTCACCTAGTCCAATCCCCCTCCAATGAAATAAGCAGGGACATCTTCAATATGACTGACTACCCTTCTTTTTCTCCCTGCCCACAACAGCAGGGATTTAAAAAAGAAAAAAATAAAATAAAAAGTTCAACCTGCCTCTCTTTTTGTTTTTGCTTCTGACTTTTTAGCCTCTGCAGGTCTCATTTTCAGGCTGTGACATGATGGGCATCATCTCCACTGTAAGACAGAAAACTTGATTTTTAAAAATCCTTCCTAAAAAGTGTTTAAAACACTTAATCCTTAGATTCCCAAAGCCAGGGGGTTTAAGGAAAACACAGACTACTGCCAAATAGGGAGCTGGAAGAGCAAGCACTAACAAAGTTTAAGAGAGACTTCATTTTCCTCACTGAAATAGTTTTATCCCTTTCTTTGGCAGTTGCAATGATTACTTTGTTTAGTAAAGTGGCACCTATACTGAATTACCGCATCTGCAGGCACTCTCTGCCCCTGGGTTGCCAGCTTTTTCACAGGATGCAGAGGGAACTTTTCCCATCTTAATACTTGATACCCTGCTCCCAGCTTTACAAACATGTCAGGTACCGGTGTCAATGCAAATACGATTTGCATTCAGTAACCTTTTTGCCTGTGGCTCCTGAGGATACATTTCCCGACTTTGTATTGCTTTGTAAAATACTTACAGTGAATGGGAAATAATACACAGCTATTACTCCATGGAGCAACCATCTGATATGTAAAGTCAGGAGTTCAAAGAGGATTAAGGATCACTGGAAACAAGCAAGCCGCATTGCTTGTGGATGTGGAAGCAGCTACAGCTGCTCTCACTTTTCACTGGGATTATTTCAGTGTCAGTACAGGATTGATCTGGAGTTTTACCTCTCCAAAAGCCATTGACCCATATTTGTTGCATTTAGCAGAATCAAAGGTCAGAGGGTTAGGAAAGGTGTCCTGCCTACCAGACATGAAGAAGCTGTTAGACAGTGTTAGAAAATTTACTACCTGCATGCAAAATGGAAGTCAGTTCATCTAGAAACCTACCATCTACCCCATATTAAAAAGAGACAAAGGACTTCCCATCCCATTCTTGCCATTCCTCTCAGTGAGAGTGGCTGCTTATTCTAGTATTTGGACTATCACTTCAAAGAGGGTGTTCTGGCTGGCTCATTTCAACTCCATGACTATTTTCCTGCTAAAAATAAAACGACTGTTAAGAGGGCAGAGGTGATGATAGCACAGGAAAGAGGTACTATAGAATGATATTACTGGGACAGTAATGTGTAATCAAAGGAGTTGCTGTTTGGGAATATTATAACAGCCTTTTTCATGTTGGCAATATAAAAGTAGATACAGACAGTAACCTCTTTGGTCCCTCTCTCCATATCCTGCCTCCACTTACATGCTTCTGTATAAGATAAGGTGTCCAGAATTTGGACAGCCTCACGAGAGATGAGAAATTGCCTCTTGCAGAATTATGGGAACAGTGACTTAGATCCTAATTAGTGTGAGCAAGCATTACCAGCTCCTGTTGGCTACCAAGAGGATGGGGGCACGGTACCTCTCGGTGCCATTTTGTCTGATGGAGGCTCACTAGATGGTGGCTGTCAAGTGAGGGCTCTTTCCCATGCAGGCTGATAGTTCTTCCCATCCTCCCTGCTCCAGTCTCAGGGATGAGCTCCTGGCTCCCAGCTTCACTGCACTGCCCACCCATGAGTGGGGGAGAATGAGCCCTTCTGAGCCCAGAAATGCTCTCAGTGACTGGTCAATCTGCTCTATGCAGGGTGTGGATGCTGCAGACTGTCCTCACAGCTCATCTTCAGTTGCCCCTGTGACATCTAGTTTGCAGATGCCAACAGCCAAGAGCTGGCACTCCTTGCAGCAGCTGAACACAGCTGTCTACCCAAGAAATATCGCCAGTTGTTATTTATTGAGGGAAGGGTCATTTATGCAAGTAAAGCCAAGTTGAGTGAGGTCTTATATTGCTTTGATATACATTGATATTTGTTTGTGATATACAGGACTACTAAAGGGGGAGTGGGGTGAAACAAGCTCTCAAATACAGCAGTTAATGCTTATACTTAGATGCAGAACTGGGAGCCGTTCTGCGATAAAAAAAACATTTTTGTTTCTTTAATCTTACAATGAAAGCTTGCCCCAGCATTTGTAAGTTGGAAATTTTTGCCTCCTCATTACAACTCTTGCTGGAAAGCACTTTACTGTCTTCATGAAATTAAATCATGGGGAATCTAAGCTTTAAGGGAATTAGAAAATTGAGACATGGATCGTGTTTCTCTTTACTAGTGTTTTTAAGGCCGAAAAGCTGAGTGCTTGTCTTCAGGGATGCTAACTGCTATACCATGGATTATATCACCGAAATGTAGTCTCTTCTTTTTCTGTGGTTTAATCCTGACTGAGATTCCTGTAAATGTAAACCCAGAATATTTTACAGGGGCAAGTTTTCCCTCTAACTCTGCTATCTTGCTTGGCAACAAGGTCTAAAGGTTAGAGCAAACCTTCTGGAAGGCAGATAAACCCTTTACAGACCTGTTTGGTGCCACCCCTGTGAAGTATAATTTGGTTTAGCTATAGAGGTGGGGTTTAGGGCTCTCAAAGTTTACCAGTTCCTTTGAGACATGGAAGCAATGTGCCCTGGGTAACGCAAAGCCATAGAAAAAGTTGCTCTAGGGCTTAGGTGGCACTGAGCAGACTCCAGTTCAAGTCCTCACTCTGAATTTCTCATATAAAACTGCTGCTTCTCTTTGAGCTAGAAACCCTTGGCTCAGTGGGAGTCAATAGAAACAGGCAATTTCAGAGAGCAATTCCCCACAGACAGCCATATTAGGAGAAGATGAATCACTCTGTATAAGCACGTATTTCTCTCCATTAATTTAAAGACAGCCAACAGTAATAGCTCAGCTGAAGTCCCTTGGCTGTAGAGTCTCATTCTGGCTCTGTCCACTCTGTTGTCCTCTTAGAGCAGCCACAGGTACAGTCACAGACTCAACATTTATGCTATGTCCTTGACATCTGACAATTCACCATGGCCGCCCTATGGACAGCTTGACAATATGTTAATGTCCAAAGACATGAGGGTCTACACCTGCATGCTCCATTCCTGGATTCATGCCCACAGTTTGTTATCTGCCCAGCCAAACTGCTCCATAATGGGTTCAAAACTCAAGATTTTTTCTTCTAGGTCCATGTTCCCAACAGGTAAAGTAGAATAATTGCATCTCTTCTCCCTTCAGGCTTTTTTTTAAGGATAAATACAGTCAGGCCTTGAGAAAACCAGTTCCTATAGGAGCTGTGGGGAGAGATGGCATGAAAACACCTAATTGCCATTTTTGAGACTGCCTCTGACAGAAGCCACTGGCATTTTGTTATTTGGGAAAAGGTCGGTTCATACCCCAGGAAGAAATGTTTAAAAGAACTTCATTGAATGCTGAATTAAGTTTGTCATTCTGCTTTTTCAGATTATGTAAAGTTTAAACTAATTTTTAACAGAAGGCAAAGTTTTAAATCCCTGTATTCTTCACTTGTGCTCTGTGAACATAATCTGACCCCAGAAAAGCCTCAGACAGATGTTTATCTTAAGTGCTTTCTTATACCATATAATACTGGAAACTTGGGATGAAAATGTCAAGTGGCCTTATAGAAAAAGCTTTGGTGTGGGTGCTCAGCACTCTGCTCTTGGTGCCAGATCCTTGTTGCGACAAAGGTCAAAAATAAGCAATAGAAAACGCTGTGAAAATCCCACTGCAAGAGCATACCCATCTTTCTGATGCTGAAAGGAAACCGAGAACCCTCAAGCCACCAAGGCTTGACAGCAGCATCCGTAGCCCTTCTACCAATGGACAAAGGAGTTTGAGGACCATGAGACCCCCAGGGGTGGTCTTGGCAATAGCAAGAGCAAGTCCCCGTGAATTTGGAGACTTTGGGCATGTAATGATTTCTGCAAACAGTTAATAAGGAAGGAAAGAGAAAAGGTGGATGGTGGAGAGAGAAGTATGGAAAAGCAAGGGACAAAAGGGTTAAAAATAAATCAGGATGAGACTGATTTATGTAAGATGACAATACAGGCTTACAGGCTAGATGTATATAGTTATGCTGTGAAGAGAACAGGCAAGTGCAGGAAAAAGTGAATTATGTCCTTTTCTACCCAGATCTGTTCTTATGTTAGGTACTGAGGAGCAGGTTTAGGCAGAATCTTATTCTTAGCTTGTAAAGCCTGGTAAGCAAACTGTTTTGTTACGGACCTGAAAATTTCAGAATGCCTTAATTAATAAATTAATTCATAAAGGAAAAAGAGGAAAATCATATCTAAGTCAAAAGCTGCCAATAAAAGTAGTGGGGGTTTATGCTCGACTTCCGTTTTGCAAAGATGCAACTCCAGCAGCACCTTTAATAGGCAGAAATAGTACAGCCTGCTGGAGGGACTGTGCTGTCATGCCTACATCCAACTCAAAATAGAACACAAACATCACTTTAAAATACAATGTTTTAGCTCTGATAACTATTCATTTGACTTTCAGCTTTCATTTAGCAGCAGACTCATTCTCACATCACACAGGTACCCCAAGAAGAGCTTGACAAACACTGATTACCTGCAGCAGTGAAGCAGGATCAGGGAAAGTGTTTTCAGCACCAAATGTGCAAAAATGCACGAAAAATACTGCGTTTACGAGGAAGAAAGTGTGAGGAACAATGGGAAGATGCAGCCCTTACCCTTTAATTTTGTCCCTTCTTCTCACAAAACTAGTAGTCTTTGACTGTATTTTTGCCCCTTTAAATGTCTAAGGTTGGTTGCTGGCCACCTGTCTAAAGCCCTTCGTATTCTTTGCTCAACATGATCATGGTCAAAACTCCATCTGCATCCTGAAGCAGCACAGAGGAGGTAAGGGCACAGTTAAATAGACCTGTGACAGCGTTCTGTCCAGACTTCAGAAAAGAGTGTAGAAAAGAGGAGCCTGGGATCAGGCATCATCACTCTCACCATATGTGGGAGTTCACCTGGAGTTTGCATCTGACTTCAATGTGAAGTTGGAGCTGATGTGTGGGCTCATATCCATCACGTCGTTTGGCTGTAATGAATTCAGCGGGGGAGCTCATTTTGATGGAGCAAGATCACAGAGATCTGCTAGCAGGAACTGAGCAGCAGGGAAGTCTCCAGGCAGAGACAGGAAGGAGGAGGAGGTAGTTTAGGCAACACCATACACATAGGTGTAAAACACATTGATTTTTGCAAACCCAAATTGTAATGCAAATGTTTCAGTTATAGCTCTCTGAGCATATTCAAGCAAAAGCCATTAAAAGAGACCTATTCTTACTGAAATATTTTTTTAAAGAAGAGCTTATTTCTATTTGTTGTGGTCTAGGGTCACAGCAGTGGGATGTGTTTTCACAAACTGCATAATCACTTGTCAATGCAAAACAAGGACTGGTGCTAAGTTTAGAATATATTGCAGGTGGAATTGAGCTTGCCTTGACAAAACTGAGCCAAACCATACCAGAAGCCCCATGGCTACATTTGCACTGTCTTACTGGCTTACCCTTGCCTGGGCAATGCAGGGTGAAGAGGGCTGCACACAGCAATGCACCAAGTTTCTTCCCAGATGTTGTGCAATGCTCCCTTTAAGCTGTGCTCAGGGAGCACAGGACTCTAAAATTGTCCCACACTCCCTTCCCATGTTTGAGTAGATGACCTCGATTGCTTTTCTCTACCATCATCCCCATGAGACAACTTGGTGACCCTGTTAACAGTAAAGCACTCAGGTTTCACATCAATCTCTGCAAAGCCAGCTTTAATCAGCACTCTCTTGCCAGCCCTGCCGAGCACTCTCCGTTATATCAGGATGGCAGAAAAAAAAATAAAAAAGCAAGCATAACCTGCAGCCATCAACATGGTCTTCATAGCTGTTTGTGAGCTCTGGCTGTCTGGCCTTAAACGTGTGTACAGACTGCGTCCTAAGTGCCCTGATAAGATTGGGGCTCCAGAATGTGTTGTCCTGAGAACGCTTGCTGCTGTTTATCTGTGAGCTGAAAAACTTTCCAAAGTTCCCCGGCCATCAGCCCTGACACCCTGATTCAGACCAGATGACAGGCAGACACGATACCAAACAGCTTTCTTGCCTCAGGGTGATACTGAAGTGTCTGAGAACCCAAAAGCTTCAAGCAAGCTGTTGAGCTAGGTCTGCTGACATGGTGGTGGCTGGTGATACCCACCACAGCTGCTCTTGTGGCATCCTGTGTAAAGCGTGGGATTTGTCTCCTCCTGAGACCAACGGTGCTCCTCATCCTCCTGTGGTAGGTGGTTGATAGGTAACAACCAGTCCTCCCCTCTCCTCTCTTCCAGGCTGTTGGATGCAACTTTTGCGTGAATATATATACAGCATTATCTTATGAGCATATATATTGCTCCAGCACAGATGTGTTTAACGTGATGGATGTGGGAAAGATGCCAGGGGCCTCTGGCATGGGCATCTGTGTTCTTCAAAGCGTAGGCACTTTAAAGTGCCAGTAGGTAGGGTCTATTTTAAAGCTGAGGAGATTGACATCAAGTTGTGCTTTCTTTTCTTCAACATAGAGGACGGGACAAATGCTGAACAACCTCCCAGCATGGTGCTCACTGTTGTGCTCCCAAGACCACCCACCCACATCCTGCTTCGTCTCTGATTTGCTGACATTATCCTGATTTATTAGATGTTTAAGTCATTTGTGTAGAAAAATCATTTTTGTGCATTTATTTTTCTATTTTTCAGGAAAAAAGTCTAAGAGTAAAACTTAATCTTCCTACTGTATATGTTCCTATAAATCCTTACATGCTCAGCTGGGGTGTTGTGTGGTTTAATTCTTAATTAGTTAATGTTTATAAAGCCCTTCTGATATCATAGCATGAAAGATGCTGTAGAAGCACAAACTTACAGTATTTTCACTGCCCAGTTAAGATCAAGCAACCTATAGGAAAGACATTTATTTACATGGCTTAAGCATTTTATAACACTTCCAGAACTTGTGAAAACTCATAGAGAAATCAAACTGGCTGCTGCTCCAGCTATCAACTGCTGACAGTCCTGGAGGCTTCTGGTAACACGTGTCTTATGGAAAACAAAAGTATTTTCTACAAGAAGCCAGTGTTTTTCAATCCTGCACAGTCTGCAGGGTGGTGAAATGTGCTTGGCATCGGGGCTGCCTGCAGAGCCCCACAGTTTGAATTTCAGACACTAGAAGCACTAGAGAAACTGCATGGAGACTCTAGAATTAGGCACTATTTCTGGAAGTCCTCATCGTCAAACAAGCTAACAATAGAAGTAAACGCACCAGATTCTTTGCTAGAAGGGTAGCAGCCAGGGCCCATCAGATCTGGTTCCCACCTGTGCAGATCCAGGGCTGGAGTAAAGGTCTATGTGGAGTTATTTGCTTTCTTTTCATTCATGCCCCTGATGTTTACGAGTCGCAGCAGTTTTAATCAGTGATTTATGTGCTCTTTGCATCCAGAGCAAACACAGAAACATCAGTTTCCCTCCATGTGTGTAGCTCTTCTCATGTGTTTTGCAGTTTTGAAGTCTCTAATCCTCTTCCCAACTGAGCTAGGAATCTGGTTTGTGCCATAACCACACAGTTTCAGACAGCAGTGAGCAAAAAGCCTCTATTTCAGAGAAAAAGCTGCCACTCAGGAAAGAAATCCTGGACCTGAAATGGGTATTCTAAGAAAATGTCATCTTAAAGGGTGGCCGCAGGCAGAAAAACAAACTTAGGCATTACTGGGAGAGATATCAGCATGCTGCTCCATAAATGTGGGGTGAGTCTCCATCGTGCCTGGTTCCCATCTCACCCTTGGCCAAAAGATGCTGCCAAGCTGATGCAGAGAAGGGTGACAGGCAGGATCAAAGGTATGAAACAGCTCAGGGAGGATTCAATAGACTGGGACTTTTCTGGCTGCAGGGCAGATAAACTGAAGAAGGATGTGATAGAAGGGTATAAAATCATGACTGGCCCAGAAGAAAATGAGTAACAAAGGAGAATCTGCCTCCTCTGATCCAAGGATTAGGGAAATGTCAAATAAACCAGCATGCATAGGGTGGGAAAGAAATAAAAGAAGAAATTCTATACCCTCAATGCACTACAGCTTTGGATCTTGAACCATGGAGTGGTGTAGATACCACATTTTTTTATGTGTGTTCAAAATGTGACAATGCAAACTGATGAACGAAAAACTCTCCAGGGATTACTAAAAACAGAGTTTTTTGGGGTGCCACAGGCCACTGGTCCTATCTGCTCACCCTGCTCTTGCTCATGGGTGAAAATGGGACACTGGGCAAGACAGATCTCTGGTTTGGCACAGTACAGGTATTTTTATGTTTCTGTTATGCAACATTTATTGGCCAAAAATGAGCAGTATCTGAAGACGTCAGGTCTGGTTTTGCACATTCAGGAATGAGCCCAAGACATAGCACTGGAAGTGACTGATCTTTGGCTGCTTGAGGAAAACCATGGAAGTGACTGATCTCTGGCTGCTTGAGGAAAACCATCCAACTGCATCCAGCCACATAATGGGCCTCCTTCACGCAGGCAAGCAGTGTAATCCAGCTATGCTTTCCATGCTTCTTCTGTATTTTCTCTGTAAGGCTTTCTGTAATTGGGTTTAGCCACAAAATATTATTTATGCATTTTCCAGACAGCATTGATTTAGCTCTGCAGCCCTGGAGATGCTATTGCCTCCATGCAATGGGCATGGGTGCAGAAAAAAAGACCTCTTCCCGTTGCAGGGAGGTTCAGATTCAGAGCCAGCCCATGTTAAGGTTTCTCCCATCCCAGCTCTGTAGATGACCAGACAATTTAACCACAATGACAATTTTAAAATACATTTGGAATACAAAACTTCAAGAACACCCATCAAGACCTGTCCAAAGGCAGGAGGTGAACACTGTTTTCCTGCAGCCCGTTTCCTTACCTAAAGAGCGTTTTCCTGCTTTTGATTTTATGATTAAACCAAGTCTCATGCTTCATCCTTGAAATGAGAACATTAAAAAATCCTTACTGATCCACTGCTTAACTCTATTCCTTCTAAAATCACTTCCAAAACTTGGGGTCATCATTCCACTTCATGGTGATCAGCTACCATTTCCTTCTCTCTTCTTTCAGCTACAGTTCAGTTTTGCTGGACTTATAAAATGTATCAGATAACCCTGATCTTGCTCTTAGCTATGTCTATAAAAATTTGAAACATCTATTCTGCCTTTGATCCAGGTTTGCAGTGTGAAGAATCTGGCTCTGAAGAATGGTCAGGGGGTATATCCAAAAAATGAAAAGCTGATACAGTTCTAAATCCCGAGTTATCCACAGAACTGCCTTAGTTTTGTGGCTCACTAGAAGCCTGATCAATGTGCAGGTGCACAAGTATCTTTAGTGCTAGTGAAAAGTGGAGGAATATAAAGGTGCTCTGCTTTTAGTGTTGGTAAAATGCAACAACAGAACAAATTCATTATTATTATTGATATTACTATTGTTATTATTTGTATTATTTTTATTCTGTTTTATCTCTTGACTGTATTTTCACTCTTTCATAGCTTAGGCCTTTCAAACATTACAGTGCCAACATTGCTTCTAATCTGGCATTGTTTCAGCCCTACATATACCCATACACACTGGAAGAGCACAAGGCTTGGATAACAAAATAAATCCTTGGGTCTTGAAGGCACTTCTTAGTTTGCATTTTATTTGGAGATGGTTTAGGGTCCCTCCTTAGCTTTGAAATTATAGCCTATGTATTTGTAGCTATTTTGTCCCTCAAAACACCTTGTCACTGAATTATTTCATGCAGGAACTTTCTTACAACTTATCTCCTTCTCTGACTTGTTCACACTTAAAGGTCACAGTCCTCTGCCTCTGATATCACTAGCTCCCACTGCAGAAATGGTCAGAGTCCCAAACTGCGGCAGGAATTTGGGGAGGAGGAACAACAAGCAAAGGACTGCAGGACAACAGCATCTTTTCTTTTTCAGATAATTTATGGGCCATTGGAGAGCACAGAAAAGGGGGTTGGATGGAGCAGATGAGAGCTTCAGGCTGCAGCTTCAAGCAGGCAGCCAGGCAGCATGGATATTGCCAACCAGAGCTCATGATTGCAAGCAGACATGTACCTCACCTCTCACAAGCATCCGACCTTTGCTGCCCATCTACCCTCTTCTGAGCAATCGGTTGTTCAGAAAAACATGTCACCTGGGTGGCAGCCCTATCTTGCTTATGCAATAGCAAGATGTGCTGTAATAGCCTTTTAAATACAGCCTACAGAACGTTTCATGAAGTATTCGTACTTATGATGGGAGCCCAAGACAGGGGTGAAATCAAAATGCTTGCATCTTGTCATTAAACTGAAAACACCCCTCAGAAAAGGGTTTCAGATCTCTGATCTGGATTTTATTAGGATACAGCTACAAGAAGATCTCTTAGACAAAAGACACAAGGACTTGCTGGGTGACAAAATGTGAAGCGAAAGAGGTTGGGGGTGGACTTGGTAAACACTTTAGCCCCTGAAGGTCTTTCAGCTGCTCAGACCCTAGAGCCAGGTGTGCTCAGCTACACCCACACGTCCTACTTCAAGGTCAAAAGCAACTAGAAAAGCTTGCAGTGTCCTGATTTAGACTGGAATCCCAAACACATGAGGGACAAGTTAATTTTGCCTCTGATAAAAGGGGAGGTCTGGCCAGCAGAATTTGCTATCATTTCAGTAGCAAGTGGAAAGCAAACGCAAGGACTGTTGTCAGAGGAGAGGTTACACAGTCCAGGTTTCCATTTGGTTGGAAATAGTTAAAGCAAATTGAATTCCCTTTGGAAAAAAAACAGAAACTTATGTGAGATGATGAAGTGTTTTGCCACACTTTTAAAAGTAATAAAAACTGCTGTAGAGGCTCTGCAAAAAGCCAAAGCAGCAGGTTCTTCCATGCCAAATCGTATTCCAGCACAACATATTATGTGGAGAGCACACAGGCAGTCTGACAGAGTGACAGAGAAAGAGATGGGAGGGCATCTATAGATAAATAGGGATTTGTAAATATTAAATGCGAGTCTTAATGGACTTGCATTCTCTGCCAATACATTTACAAGACAAGAGGATTAGTGAGCAGTTTGGCACAAAGACCTCCATCTACAGAGCAGCTATTCTGCAATTAGGAGGTCCTGTTCTTTGAGAAAAACATTTACGTGGGCAACTGAAAAACTGTTGTTGGAAATCTACCTCACACACACATGCTGACTTGCAAAATATTTGCTTATTAGCTTTTTTTGATGAGCAGAGACTGAGATCTGCCCCACTGCTCTGAAGTAGAGTCTGCCTACTTCTTCTACTCTACAGTAAGAAATGGTCAAGTGTGTTAATGTGAAATGATACAAATGTGCCAGGCTTTACTGTGGATTTCTAATAGATCTTTGTGGATAACTGATTTTGCTCCATTATTGCCAAAGGAGAAAATTTAGAAGGGGAAGCAGGATATTAAATAAAACCTAACTTTCAATTTTTTTCTAACTCAAAGCTGCAGTGTGCTTTGGTTTGGTTTGGTTTGGTTTGGTTTTCCTATTAGTACAAGTTCACTGCCAATCCATTGGAAAAGTGAGTATCTGTGTTAATAATTGTGCATTGCTTTTGGGGGAGTCACTTTGATACACTACATCTAGTTTGCATCCAGGCAGTGTCACCAGTCCCTGTACATAGGTTTTGACTTGGGTAGAGTTAATTTTCTTAACAGTAGCTTGTATGATGCCATGCTTTGGAATTATGACCAAACACAGGGATGTTTTTGTTACTGCTGAGCAGAGCTTTCACAGAGTCAAGGCCTTTTCTACTTCTCAACCCACCAGTGAGTAGGCTCGGGGTTCACAAGGAATTGGAAGGGGACACAGCTGGGACAGCTGACCCAAGGGGTATTCCATGTTATATGGCGTCATGCTCAGCATATAAAACTGGGGGAAGAAGAGGAAGGTGGGGATGCTTGGAGTGATGGTGTTTGTCTTCCCAAGTCACCATTAGGTGTGATGAAGCCCTGCTTTCCTGGGGATGGCTTGAACACCCACCTGCAGATGGAAAGTGGTGAATGAATTCCTTGTTCTGCCTTTGCTCTACTATTAAACTGTCTATTGCAATCCACGAGTTTTCCCACTTTTACCCATCCAAGTCTCTCCCCCATTCCACTGCAGGAGCGAGCAAGCAGCTGTGCTGGCCTGAGCTGCTCGCTGAGGTTAAACCAGGACACTGGGAAATGGCATTTACCCAGCAGAACTCCTGGTTCTCCACATCTCTGAAACAACTTGGTTGTTACAGGACCACACAGTAACGATCTCAGGTTGCTGTAGTAACTTAATGAAGTTCAAAGTGAATTAAGCTGACAATGTCCCAGGATAGCAGACACCTACGTTTGCATTCCCCACTGCCTGGCACTGTGTGACCTGCAAGCAAATTCTTGCTTTTCTCAGTGGGAGCAGAAGCAACCACCCACAAGCCTCACAAGATACGAATTTGCTATCTTGATCATTTATATTATAGAAAATCTCAGACTTGACTCCTTGCTTGCACCATCTGAACTGTCATTTTAATTAGCTTTACTAAACTAACGAGCATGAAATGCTCATGGACTCCAGTGGGTTTAGTCGTTCTATTCCGTTTTCATACATTCCTGTCCCTCATTTCTACCTGTCAGATTCCGTCTATCGCAGGTAGGGCTCTACAAATACCTCCTGCACAGAAACAATGTTATGTTTTCTCCACCCCACCCCCCTTATTTCTTTCCTCAAAAGTAAATTTTTATTCTGTTTACAATGTAAAATTAACAATCTGAAATCAAACGTTTAACAAGTTGAAGCCAAATATTTTGCAGTAAGAATGCTGTTTTGGTAAGGAGCAACCTCAGGGCTGCCAAGCTCAAAAATGCGCAGATATCTAGGCAGATCCTGAAGCCCTGTATGAGCACACCGGGAGTGTGTGCAGTGCTATGATCACTACTTTATCCATCTATATTTACCAGGGTAAAACTCAAAAAAATCAATTCACTCATGTTTGTAGATACATGCTTTTAAGAAACCTCTCAAACTGCACTTTCAAAAATACCAAATATCATTTTGTTCCATCATATTAGGACATCAACACCATTATGCCAATGCTGTGGTTTGCTGCTGCTGTTTTTAAGCCCTCCAGTGTTTGCGTAAGATACATTCACTGCACTTCAGATTATTTAACACCTAAATGAAATTGAGTTTGTTCATCCCACTGAGTTGCTAGGCAGCCATTACAGAGCATCATGTATCTCTGATGGGTCTGCTAGCTGGTAAAAATTACTGAAGAAAGTGTAAATAAAAAGAAAAAAAACTAAGTAGATATATTTCTAAGTCAGGTACCTGCTCAGCATGTGTGTTTTGTACCCATTTAAATAGGCAACTAGCTACATGTACTTCAAACATGTAATTTTTCACATGGAGTACCTAAGCGTCCATTGCACGGACAAGAGAGTGCTGTCTGTGTCTGTGATTTCCATGCATGTTTATTCAGCTGCAATCACATATAATCCTTCAGATTTTAAAAATCAATGCAGAATAGTGATTGGAGGAATGCAGTATCTTGTGGCACAGTGGGATTTCCATCCTGGCATGCAGGGCATTTTTCTTATCATATTTCTTAGGACCAGTCCCAATAAAGGATTAAGCATCTAAATGTGATTTAAGCAAGTTAAGGCATTGAAACTGATAGAAGGGAGGAATCTGCAGAGCCATCCATCCCTTCTTTGCAAAATGGGTCACTGTGCTCCTCAGATTCATTCAGGTTTAGGCTACTAGCTGCTTAGTGCAATAACAAATAAACAGCTCAAGGAACAGGAGCTTCAACAGAGTAGACCCTACTCCTACAAGTGTTCAAACCACACAATTTCTGAGCAGTAAATCATGCAATTAGTGACAGTTACCATTCTGTTCTGAAACTTTTCAGCATTTTTTCCCTTTCAGAAATCTCAGATGGAGACAAGTTGCTACCCTGTTCCCTCCTACTCTTTCCTACAGAGCAGAACCACAAGAGATCAGCTCCTTTCCTATTACATGACGCTCTCCAGGAGAAAATCTTAAGTCTGGAAATTTTAGAGGCTTCAGAACAGGTCAGACTTTTGATCTTACAAAGTGTTCAATTAAATACAAAACAATTGTAAAATGTTTAGTACTGGCATAAGTTTTGCAAAGGCTCAAGTAGAGACTCTCCACTGTCAGAGGAGACCTCGCTTTAGCACTATTCCAGGCTGATATTATTTCTGACACCTTTTTTTTTTTCAAAACATATAGCTAACCATACAAGTCATGATCCCACCCAAAAATTACCAGCTGCTAAGATATCTTTACCCAGCGTACTTTGACATACTTTGGGTCACATGTAAGAAACAAGGTAGAGGTTATACTGATGAAGGAATGGAGATCATGGAGAAATGTGCCTTGCTGTCCTGGGCAGAGGAGAATTTCCCTGCTGGGAGGTTATTTGGCACTGGGGCCTCTGGGTCTGACTTGTGAGCAGCATTCTTCACTGGAGTACCATGGGTTTTACAAAGTTGGATATATACAGTGTTGTTCTTCAGCTGCACAGTGATGATAAGGAAGTTCAAAAAGAGATGCATGTCAGAAAACATAGCAACCAGTCACTTCATATGTTTTTGTTTTGAAATGTAAAATACCTGTGTTGAGCTGAGTCTGACAGGACTGGAATTTTGACATAAATTTACAAGTTCTGGACTTGGAAGGAATACATCATATTTATAAAAAAATCCTCCTTAGAGAAACGGGGTTCTGTAGATACAAACAATATTATGGAAATGCCTTAACAACATGTCATTTTGTTCTGATGCTACATACACTAAATGTTTTTTGTTTATCTGAAGACGAAAGAGCACACCTAAAAAAAATACCAAAAAAATCAAGTTTTGAAAAAAGTACCTAAGATGTGTCAGGTTTCATATGCGAAAGATGGGTGTGTTTGTCTAAGTGAAAATGTCTGTGTCTGGTTGTGACACCAGCTGGATAGCCATCAAGAGTGAAGCACTTCATAATGTCCATAGTTTGGCTCCATTTCAGTGCCTATACCAGCACAGGAAAATGGTGCTAGACATGCCTGTCTCTCCAGTGACTTCAGTAGGAGTCTACAGTGTGTAGCTCTTCTGCAGATGAGGGCACTGTATGCACCTAAAGCAACTGCATTTTGGAGGGTATTCATCTCATCTCTCTTTAGGTGCTGTCCCATAGCAAATGCATACAATACATTTACCACTCTGCAGCACCACAGTGGTCACCCAACCACCCTTGTGGGGTGTAGGGGCAGCCACCTTTGGTACTTGGAGAACAGCCAGGGCCTAGAGGCTGCACTGCTCTGGAGTCCAGCTTTAAAGAGGATGGTTGGAAGATGCAGTCTGTCACCACGTTGTGGCTCTCTGTCTGCTGTATGATCTTATGCAGAATTGTCTTATGCATCAGATATTTGGGAGATCCGAGTCTATTCAGCTATGCCATAAAAGGGGATTTCAGCAAAGCATGCCTCCATCATTACTGTTGGGTTTTATCTGTATAACCCCTTTGGGCTGGATTATCTCCTTTACTGAAATCTGTTCCATATAAGGGGCTGGGAAAGGGCTGTGTTTCTCAATCTGCTAGTGCCTTGGAGTGGCAAAAGGTCTGTGTGCCTGCAAAGAGTTGGCTCCAGACCCAAAATATCACCATACAGAGATGGCTGAAGCAGTTGGCATGGAAGCTCATTCTCTCTGTGATTGCCCATGAATGTTCTTCAGAAAATGGGTAGTGTGGTCTGATAATGGTCTTTAGGGACAGGTAGGTGATGTGAAAAGTCTGGATGCAGAATATAAAATCAGCTCTGGAGTATATTATAACTGGGAGAAGCCAACACTCAAACCTCACGTCAGAATCCAGAAAAGAATATAGTCAGTTTTGTTGTCATGGAAATGCTACTATTAAATTTTACATATAGAATCATAGAATCATAGAACAGTTAGGGTTGGAAAGGACCTTAAAATCATCCAGTTGCAACCCCCCTGCCATAGGCAAGGACACTCACATTAAACCATGCCGCCCAAGGGTCTGTCCAACCTGGCCTTGAACAATGCCAGGGATGGAGCATTCACAGCCTCCCTGGGCAACCTATTCCAGTGCCTCACCACCCTAACAGGAAAGAACTTCTTCCTTATATCCAATCTAAACTTCCCCTGTTTAAGTTTTAACCCATTACCCCTTGTCCTGTCACTAATGGATAGCCCATCCCCAGCATCCCTATAGGCCCCCTTCAGATACTGGAAGGCTGCTATGAGGTCTCCACGCAGCCTTCTCTTCTCCAGGCTGAACAGCCCCAACTTTCCAAGCCTATCTTCATACAAGAGGTGCTCCAGTCCCCTGATCATCCTCGTGACCCTCCTCTGGACTTGTTCCAACAGTTCCAACAGTGGTAAATGCACTGTCTAATCACCTTTATACATACTACAATTCAGTAGCTACAGGTAAGATTACTGTATTGCAGCAAAGGAGAGACTAAAAAGTTAAAGAGTTTTCCACTCCTCTCTGGGCTGCATAATAATAAGTTAAAGGCACAAAACAACCCATGGTCAAAGGAACTTTCTTATCCTCCCCATTAGTACGTAGTCTGTTTTCTATGTAAGTGATTCATGATAGAATTTTATTCCCATAAAAGCTATTCTATCCTCCTTTTGTATGTATGCCAAATGGCGAGAAAAGCCAGAGGCAATTAGAGCAAATATGGCTTCAATTACAGGCCTGTTCCCACAAGACCATGCAATAAGTAAATCGGTTAAGATGTGCAATAAGGCAAAGTAGATGCTGTAGAAAGGCCACCTTCTCAAAACTGGCATTGCTCCTGGCTTTCTTGTGCTGTGAGTCAGGGGCTCTCCAGCCTTGCTGCATCACTCCTGCAAAGTGGGTACAAAGGACTACACCTACATTCAGCTCCTAGTCCACATCATCCTCCAGTGTGAAGCATGTCTGCTTAAAGGCAGGGTTAGACCTCCCAATTCCTGAATGCCAAAGTGTTTTTTAATGTGGTTACTGGTGGGAGAAAGCAAGTAAATGTTTTCATGCTTGCAAAGTGAACAAGAGAGTAAGAACATCAAAATAGTAAAGGATGAGGGGAAATGAAAAAGGTTTTCCATCTTAGACCTCTGCTGTCACATCAGATCAGGGAAGGCAGAAAAGGTCAGCATATTTATGATTTCCAATAGTGCATTTCCTGTGGTGAACTTTCAGTAGTGTCATCTTCTTCACTGTGATTAAATAAATGGATCAGGATTTGGTGGAATCCTGCATCCTACACTAGCATTAAAAAAAGGAATGGTCCAAATGCAAGTTCAGTCTTGTTCAAAGCTTCAGGGTGCACCAAATCTTTCCAATCTTTTCAGCATAGAATTAAGAAGGAAATTTAAGAAATGCTGTATGAAGAATGACACCAACACGTGTTGATCATAAAAGAATTAACATATGTGGTCTGGACTCTACAGTAGGGCATGAGGCTCTCTCAGAAGGTCAAGGAGAAATAAACTGAACTCACTGGTTGTGCTTCACTATCTTATGATAAATTTCTGTTCCACACAATCTCAGCTCTTTACATCGTAGCAACTAATACATTAAACCTTGCACTCAGACCTTTCCTATGAAATCCTGGGCTAAATTCTGTGCTTGTATTACATTTATGATAACTAAGTAGGACATGGGTAGAGCTTGATATCACCGTAGGTCTGAGTCTCCAGGAACCCCGTTAATCACCAGTGGAACATAGCACAGCAGCCTGCTTTAAATGAAGTCACACTTTTGCATCATCTGCCTTGGTCCACATCCCCTTGCTGGTTGCTCTGTCACAGAACAGTTTGAATGGATAAACTGGTAATTCCCCTCTGGCTTTTGACCAAAACTCTCCATATGAAATCTTTATTTACCTGACAATTACTTGTTTACAAAATGCTGGAAACATGGGTTTTGAAAACTAAAAAACGGTGTCTTTGGAATGGTACCTGTGCTTCTCTGGGCTGGGGCAGACTGGCAGAAGGAGAAATCTACTTTTTGCTTAGCTGTCAATGAAAGTTAACCAGGCAGCTGAATTTGCAAATCCCATCTAAGGCAATGATGGTTTAAGATATTTTGACATTTTTTTCCTTAAAAATGCTTACCAGAATTTTTTCCTTCACTGTCCTTTTCCTTACAGCCCTGCACTCCATAGAGGAATTAGTCTCTCGGTAGGACATGTTGACAGGCAGCAGGAGAAACAAGCTTACGATTTTTGCCTTATATTTCACACTGAAGCAAAGAACACCCCAGACTTTGATTGCTACCTCCACCTTGGGTCAAAGTAAAAATGTGACCTTATAAATAGTGCACTTAGAGATTGTACAACTTTGGTCCAGGACTTTTTACCTTTTCCACTACAGTCCTATTTAACACTCTTCCTTCTGCAGGTGACCTTTTTATGAGTGCTTTCAGACCAATATTTGCTGGTGTTAAACACTTCCTAATGCTGGTCTAGATGACAGATTGCAAGGATCCAGCTGAAAGGAGAAGGAGTGAGTGTATGAGTATCTGAGTTGGAGCTGTCTCAAGTCTCACCACAGGCCATAAGTTTGGACAGCTAGGAGGGAGGGAGTGAGGCCAAAAACCACTGAGAGTTACAGCTTAAATAGACAAATAAATAAAACAACATTGCTGACCTATTTTCCCTTGACAGACCTCATTGCTCATTGAAACAGTCAGTCATTTACTGTATTTACTTATAAAGTATTTACTATATGTACTTCAATCTATGAGCCTTCCTCCACCCAGGCCATTGCACCAGAGATGTTTTTAAAACTTGCTTACAGGAGAAATTTGTCCTGCAAGGAAATTTGTAAGATGGTCAACAGACACTTTAGGTCTGACCTCCAATACTTGATTGCAGTATTACTGCAGGGATATACCGCAATAATTCAACTCCTCTTCTTCCAGTGCAAAAAATAGTGCAATATTGTGCTGGCACAAGAGGAGGAGGTCACGCTGTCCTCATCTGGCTCCTTTCTTTGGCAAAAAGGTGTAGCTCAGCCCTGTACCAAGCATGGGTGGCGGCTCAAGTTATTCCAGTCTGTTCACTCTTTCTTCTTCTAATTCAGAAGGAAGAAAGAAATAATCCCCCAGGAGCAGAGGTTTGTTTAGGGCACAAACAGTGTGATCTTGTCAATACAGCCTTGTATTGTCTACGGCAAAAAAATATTATTGCATCTGGCAAGCCAAGGGATGTGCACTACCCCTCTTTCTGTGATCAGTACTCTTGTTTTACCACAGTTACCCTTTTCAATTATTATGTTATGCTGAGCCTCACAGTGCTGCTTTAATTGGTTTCTAGTTCAGTTGTAGGTCATGTGTGGGTCAATAGAGATTGACCCATGCCACAGCCATGCATCCTCCATCAGAAGTAAAATTGGAGGAGGATGGATACCAACTGGAATTGCCATTATTGTAACTGAATGAGCAGGCACAGCCTTCTGAATAGGTTGGAAAGAATGGATTTTTACTTGATTTTTTGTTATTTATGCACACACTTAGCCTGTCTCCTGGAGATGGATGCACAGGCTTCAGATGATCTACTCGTATGAGTAAAGTTAGGTATTTCAGAGCTTGCAGGCTTTGGGCCTAAATCCATAAGAGCAAAGCATCCTTCTGTATGTCCTGAATTTATCTAGACCACAAATGTTTATTTCAGCTTGACGCTTCCCAGACCCTCTGCCTGTGCTTTCATAAGAGGATGGATGACCTTAAGCTCTCAACATATTCAGTTGAAATGTGATTTAAAGTTCTGGCAGAAAGGCAAAACTATTTTGGTTTCTTTTCCCCCAAAGAAAAACACAATAAACTAGCATTAGCTGCTGCCTTTCTCTCACTCTTCACTTCTTCTAGTAGACGGATTCCTCAGGCAGACAGGTAAGACACAATTGAATTTGTGAGCCTAATGCATATCAGTTCATGCACCCTAGACTAGCTCCCAAAACTGCACATCCCACCATCTGTCACACATAGGTGGAGGGTAAATGGTAAAAAAACAAATCTGCCTTGGTACACAGAATAAAATCATTAACACTGGAAAGGGTGCTGTTACCTGAAGAGAGGCGAGATGTGCCTCAGGGAACGGAAGCTCATTAGAGTGCTAGTCTCTATTTCTTTATTGCTAAGTATCATGGGTAAACATAAGCCAAATGTCTATTTAAAGGATTGCAATGCTCAGTCACACATATTTTTCAAGCACTTTCTGGATGTCTGCTCTTGAAAAGAGCTGTTCTTTCTTCCACAGCATTTGGGCTTTCCCTCTATATTTCTCCACGTCTCAGCTTGTGGAACTCCATGACAATGTCTCTGTATTCGTACTTCAGTTTCTCCATCCACCTTCTCAAAAATCATTGCCAAAAGCCACCAGCTTCTTCCTAGAGTTGGGCTTCACCATGGTGAGCTAGACACTGTTCTTCCAACACAGTGCAAGGAACAGCCTAGGCTTTATTGAGCAGGATTCAGGACAGTCGATATTACTGAAAGTCCAAATATGGTCAGTCATGCATTTGTGATGATGAAATATTCCACAATATTTCCACGAATTCCAGGTTGACTTAAACAGTTGTGTGTCCTGATATTCGGTGAGGTTTGGACTATGCTTCTTCCACATGGGAGAGGGGTGCTGACGTACCAAATTCCCCAGCTACCTTTCAAATGAGACACCTCCAGTGGGGATTATGGCTTTTTGCATTTTATTCTCCCTCCTCAGACTAAAGGATGACAGCACCCCCTTTTCATTTAGACAATTTATTTACGAATTTCCCCAGCCTTAGCTCTGTAATAAATGCATTGATCAGAAATACTTGAGACACTGCTAGTCCTAGACATAATTGAATCTTTGTTCTATGACTTGAAACTGCTATCAATACTTATTGAAGCACAGAACATACACTTGTCTGGTGAGTGCTTAGAAGTGACTTAGGTTATTATGTTGTGGTTGATTTACAACAAAACCATCTGAATGATGAACTGTGTGAAGAAGAGGTAATTAAATTTGAGACATTAAGGCTGCAGGTGCTTTGGATTGTGATAAATACAAAGTCAAAAAAATCTTCCCCGTGGACGCTGGCATCAAGAGATGTTCAACTGCTCCTCAGGCTTATGTTTTATAGTGAGAGAAGTCTTTTATTGGCAAAATGGGATTTACCTTTTCAGGTGTGGTTATCCCACAAGTTAAACCAGTATCAGCTGCTTCATGATATAATGGGAAGACTGCTGAATAATTAGAAAATTAAAAAAAAAAACAAAAAACAAACCACAAAACAAACCCAAACAATGAAATCCTGCATCAGATTTATTTTCTTTCCTTACATTTTAGCTCTTAGAATTATAGAGGCAGTTTTAACAAAATGCCTACCAGCAACTTGTCTCAAAGCCTTAGATGCCAACTGTTCTTTGCTGCCATTGTTACTGCTCAGCAAAAGCTAAATTTCAAACCACATTACGAATTTAACCTAATAAATAGTTGGTGAAAAAGGATAAATTCCTCTAGAGTTCGATTCACCCCTGTTATTTGAGATATGTAATTCAAGAGGGGATGAATTGTCCTTTGTGAGACATCTATCTCTCACCAGAGACTGCAAATGGACCCTTTAGCACCTAACTTTAAGAGAAATAATATTAAAAGAAACACCACCTGGAAAGACCAACTGAGACAAGAGATAACCTCTTGTTCAGTTTGCCTGATTGGTCTCCCATGGTCTCCTGTCTCCCATGATGCAAATGTGCATGTATCTTTCTCTTAGTGATAAGACCTGGATGTATATTGTCTGGTCCATGAATACAGATAGCAGAAAAAAAACAGAGGCATATAATGTGCAAGATTAATATCCTTCCAACTTCAGACATTTGCCACACAGGCTCTGCATCTCAGCTGGCATAGCTCTCATTGTAGTCAGCACACAGAAATATGCACTCTGAGGGCGTGATTCTCCTGACCATCTTCAGAGAGCAAGATGAATTTTGCCTCCAAAACCATGGAATCTTCCAACTCCCAAACTCCATGGTCTATAAAAAAAAGCAGATAAATAGTTAATAAATAGATGTTTTCAGTTGTGCAATATTTAATCAGGTGTAACCCACTTTTATAGTCACTGCAACTGGTGACTAAGACAGATCCAAATCACAAACCAGAGCAGGACAGCTTTGGGCTGTTGCTCCCAAAGCAAGAGATCTATTGAAATATCTAGAATAATGAAACGTAACTGTTTGCATTAGATTAATGCACTTGATGTCACATATTTATTTTAAAGGTCCACATCACTGTGCATACCTTCTGTATGTACATCCTCATGCCTCAGAGTCAGTACACTTTAGTCCCTTCTCAAACATGCAATGGATGAGATCAAAGAAACACAGAATCATTAGGGTTGGAAGGGACCTCCAGAGATCATCTAGTCCACCCCGCCCTGCCAAGGCAGGGCCACGTAGAGCAGGTTACAAAGGAACAGATACTTTCTTTCACAATTTATTCTGTGTCGCTCACTATAACAAGAAGACAGCTTTAAGGGAAAGGGAACCTTTTCCTCTGCTTCTTCCTCCCAGAAGCCCTGCACTTGGAAAAGCTTAATTTTCAAGGTTTCTTTCAGCTCCTTTTTTTTGCGAATAGCCAATTTCTAATTTCTATGAAAAGACACATTTGTCACACCCTTATTGTGCACAGTTGTCAAAATTACAAGATCTGTTCCTATTGCTTTTGGTGTTAGCAAAAATAATTTGTAACTTCAAGAGTCATTGTTATTTGTGGACAGCTTTAAAGGATGCTTTTGTATTTCTTCCTGAATTAAAAGCTGCAGACATGGAAGCACAGCAAAATTTGAGTCCTTAAAAAAAACAACTTACTTCTGCAAATATAGAAACCAGATATTCTTGTGATTTCTAAGCTCACATATATTCACTTCAGTGGAGTTAAAGGGATTTCCTGGATGGATAACGATTTAAGCCATTAACCTTGGTCATTCTCTCCTCCCAGCTTCCCAAAGTACAAATTGTCCTCAGTGCCTGTCTCCTTGAACCCCTCTGTGTTGCATCCTCTTCACCTCTGGTCTGGTGGTTAGTTTTTCTAGCTAGATGTTTTTAGGACTCTTACTGTAATACTTGTGTAGATGACAAAATATATCATAAATAATGATCATAAATAATTTATTCTCCAAGAACCCTATCATAAGAGTATTGTTGTGCGTCTGGGGATGGGTTTGTCATGCAGCGTTTCTGCCTTGCCTGGCAATAAAAACCCCCAACCTGCTGAGCTTGCTGCACATGGGATGACAGATGTCTTTATCTTTTGAAACACCAATACTACACTTGTGACTCAGGGTCCTTTTTGACTATAAACCAGCGCAGGAGCATGTTCCCATGGCTGCAGGCAGCACCAGCAGCAAAAGTAGAATCATAGAATGGTTAGGGTTGGAAAGGAACTTCAGATCATCTAGCTCCAACCCCCCTGCCATGGCAGGGACACCTCACACTTAACCATCTCACCCAAGGCTCTGTCCAACCTGGTCTTGAACACTGCCAGGGATGGAGCATTCACAGCCTCCCTGGGCAACCCATTCCAGTGCCTCACTACCCTAACAGGAAAGAATTTCCTTCTTATATCCAATCTAAACTTCCCCTGTTTAAGTTTTAACCCATTACCCCTTGTCCTATCGCTACAGTCCCCAATGAAGAGTCCATCCCCAGCATCCTATAGGCCCCCTTCAGATACTGAAAGGCTGCTATGAGGTCTCCACGCAGCCTTCTCTTCTCCAGGCTGAA
The DNA here is from genome assembly GCF_034315485.1 of Pezoporus occidentalis. Taxonomy (NCBI): domain Eukaryota; kingdom Metazoa; phylum Chordata; class Aves; order Psittaciformes; family Psittacidae; genus Pezoporus; species Pezoporus occidentalis. The sequence goes on from NW_026914180.1 coordinate 2,410,656, forward strand.
CAGCCCCAACTTTCTCAGCCTATCTTCATACGGGAGGTGCTCCAGTCCCCTGATCATCCTCGTGGCCCTCCTCTGGACTTGTTCCAACACTTCCATGTCCTTTTTATGTTGAGGACACCAGAACTGCACACAACACTCCAGGTGAGGTCTCATGAGAGCAGAGTAGAGGGGCAGGATCACCTCCTTCGACCTGCTGGTCATGCTCCTTTTGATGCAACCCAGGATATGGTTGGCTTTCTGGGCTGCGAGCCCACACTGCTGGCTCATGTTCATTTTCTCATCAACCAACACCCCCAAGTCCTTCTCCGCAGGGCTGCTCTGAATCTCTTCTCTGCCCAACCTGTAGCTGTGCCTGGGATTGCTCCAACCCAGGTGTAGGACCTTGCACTTGGCATGGTTAAACTTCATGAGGTTGGCATCAGCCCACCTCACAAGCGTGTCGAGGTCCCTCTGGATGGCATTCCTTCCCTCCAGCGTATCAACCAAACCACACAGCTCAGCGTCATCGGCAAATTTGCTGAGGGCGCACTCAATCCCACTGTCCATGTCAGCGACAAAGATGTTGAACAAGACCGGTCCCAACACCGATCCCTGAGGGACACCACTCACTACTGGTCTCCAGCCGGACATTGAGCCATTGACCACAACTCTTTGTGTGCGGCCATCCAGCCAGTTCTTTATCCACCGAGTGGTCCATCCATCAAATTGATGTCTCTCCAATTTAGAGACAAGGATGTTGTGTGGGACAGTGTCGAATGCTTTACACAAGTCCAGGTAGATGACATCTACCCCTGTCCATCAGTTCTGTAGCCCCATCATAGAAGGCCACCAAATTGGTCAGGCAGGATTTCCCCTTAGTGAAGCCATGCTGGCTGTCACCAAGCACCTTGTTTTTCATGTGCCTTAGCATGCCTTCCAGGAGAATCTGCTCCAAGATTTTGCCAGGCACAGAGGTAAGACTGACTGGTTTGTAATTCCCTGGGTCATCCATTTTCCCCTTCTTGAAAATGGGGGTTATATTTTCCTTTTTCGAGTTGTCGTGAACTTCACCTGACTGCCACGATTTTTCAAATATGATGGCCAGAGGCTTAGCAAATTCATTTGCCAGCTCCTTCGGGACCTGCAAATGGATTTCATCAGGACCCATGGACTTGTGCACGTTCAGATTTTTAAGATGGTCTCGAACCAGATCCTCTCCTACAGTGGGCCCGAGGTCTTCATTCTCACAGTCCCTGCATCTGCCTTCCAAGACTTGGGTGGTGCAGTCAAAGCCGTTGCCAGTGAAGACCGAGGCAAAGAAGTCATTCAGAACCTCATCCTTCTCCAAATTTTGTGTAGCCAGTTCTCCTGAGAGCTTCCTGAGGGGGCCTACGTTCTCCCTTGTCTGCTTTTTATTTGCTAAAAATTGGGTGTCTTGAACAGGGGACCCAATTTTGTAGGCCAGGTCTAGTGGGGGCTGGTGGAGCTGCTCTGATGATAAAGAAGGGAAAGAGCAGTTTTGGTAGGAGGCTTGCCAGACTGGTCAAGGAGGCTTTAAACTAGATGTAGAATCCCTTCCTGTTATCCTTAACATCCCTAGCCAAGTTTAATTCTAACTGGGCCTTCGCTTTCCTAACCTGGTCCCTAGCTTCCCGGACAACATCCCTGTACTCTTCCCAGGCTGCCTGTCCTTGCTTCCACATTTTATAAACCTCTTTTTTTCATTTGAATTTTCCTCAGTAGCTCTTTATCCATCCAAGGAGGTCTCCTGGCCCTCCTGCTGCACTTCCTTCTGGTTGGGATGCAACACTCCTGAGCTTGTAGCAGGTGATCCTTGAACATCAACCAACAGTCTTGGGCCCCCCTGCCCTCTACGGCTATATCCCATGGAGCCTTACTAAGCAGGTTCCTGAAGAGGTCAAAATCTGCTCTCTTGAAGTCCAGGGCAGTGAGCTTGCTGCACACTCTTCTCACTGTCCTGAGGATCTCAAATTCGACCACCTCATGATCGCTGCATCCAAGGCTGCCCTGGAGCATCACATTTCCATCGAGCCCTTCCCTGTTGGTGAGCACAAGGTCAAGCATGGCACCTCTCCTTGTCGGCTCCTCTATTACTTGCAGAAGGAAGTTGTCTTCCACACAATCGAGAACCTCCTGGATTGCTTGTGCTGGGCCATACCATCCTTCCAACAGATGTCAGGGTGGTTGAAGTCACCCATGAGAACAAGGGCCTGCGAGCATGAGGCTTTTCCTATCTGTCTATGGAGTGCTTCATCCGCAGGTTCTCCTTGATCAGGCGGTCTGTAACAGATCCCCACAGTAATGTCTCCCATAGCTATATTCCCTTTAACCCTGACCCACAAAGTCTCTGTGGACTGCTCACCTGTCCCCAGACAGAGTTCCATAGTCTCCAGCCTATCCCTAACATAAAGGGCAACTCCCCCTCCCCGCCTGCTGGGCCTGTCTTTTCTAAAGAGCCTGTAACCTTCCATTCCAGCACTCCAGTCATAGGAGCCATCCCACCATGTTTCTGTGATGCCTATTATATCATACCCCTGTAGACATGCACACATCTCTAATTCCTCGTTTGTTCCCCATGCTATGGGTGTTTGTATAGAGGCATCTGAGCCGAGTTCCAAATGAAGCCGGCTCATTGGCTGGAGCAGCTGGGATATCTCTACATTGCTCTGAGCATTTATTGCAGGTGCTGGCAACTGACCGGGTGTGTTGGAATGGAATGATGTCCCCCTCCCCCAACACATCTAGTTTAAAGCCTCCTTGACCAGTCTGGCAAGCCTCCTACCAAAACTGCTCTTTCCCTTCTTTATCATCAGAGCAGCTCCACCAGCCCCCACTAGACCTGGCCTACAAACTTGGGTCCCCTGTTCAAGACACCCAAACCCCTGACTATGACACCACCCTTTCAAACATTTATTAACCTGGCCAATACTCCTAGCTTTTTTTAGGTCCTCCCCTGTATCCTGGAGAATTGACAAAAAGACTATCTGAGCTCCAGAGCCCTTAACCACCTCTCCCAGGGCTCTGTAGTCTTTCTTTATACTCTCCAGTCTACTACTATCTATATCCCTAGCACCCACATGTACCACTAGAAGTGGGTAATATTCCGTGGGACTTACTAGAGCAGGCAGCCTCTCTGCAACATCCCTGATCCATGCCCCTGGCAGGCAACACACCTCCCTTGAGACAGGGTCAGGCCGGCAGACGAGTGCTTCTGCCCCTTTCCATGTAGAGTCCCCTACTACTACGACCCACCGTTTTTTCCTGGCAGCACCAGTAGAGATCTTCTTTACCAGGGCATCAGCCAGCTGTTTCTGGTGCGAGTTTCCTCATTAGCCTCCGGCAGGACAGCAAAGCGGTTCTGCGTGGGGACAGGGGATTTAGGGGGAAGCCCCTTGCTTTTGATTGTCCTTTTCCTCCTTTTTTTTTTTTTTTGTTGGTTTTATTTGTCACTAATTAACAGCTTCCCAGGTTAACGGCCTCCTTCTTTCCTTCATGAGGTAGAGGTGAAGCTCGAGGCCCCTGCACAGTTTGGGCCAGGAGCAAGCATTCCTGTTTCCTCTCAGCTTCCCTGACATCTCGCAGCCTATTGACAGCATCCCGCAGCTCAGCCCCTGCTGCAGGAGGACCTCCACCAGGGAGCACCGAGGGCAGCCCTGCCCATTGCGCACCCTCCCCTCACCAGACCAGTGCAGGCACTCTCTGCACCCCGAGCTCTGCACTGCAGCCTCCCCTCTCATCGGCTCTGTCTGGGTGCCTACGCTGGCCACCACCGGGACAGCCAGGGCAGAGCTCCCGGACCGGGCCCTGATCATACGACGGGTGCTCGCCATCCCGCTCACCTGCCCGCGCAAACTGCCTCGACCCGCTCTGTTTGCCTCGCCCCGGTCGTTCGCGCTCCCTGGGGCAGTTTTTAACCCAGTCGTGGCTGGTGCCGCTGCTTCAGGCTCCGCCCCCTGTGAGTCAGCTGCTCCTGGGCAGGTCCTGTCGAGGACTTGAGGCTCCCTCGGTGGCTCTTGTCCGTCTGAGTTGGGGCTCCTGGACGCTGCTCTCCCCCCAGCTCCGGTGTTGAAGGCGTCCTCTCTCGAGCTACTCACCTCAGCAAATGCAAAAAGTAGGATTTCTTTCACTCTTATTAACCAGATTGAGATATTGGCATTAAAATCTGGTGATGGGACAACATTAACTATTCCGTGTGTGATCCCACCAGTGAACAGAAAAAGACTAAGACTGAAAAAAAGGTCCAGGAGATAAACATTTGGGGTGCGCTACAAAAAGAGCAAATACAGACGAAAGAACAGAGTCAGATAAGGGGGAAAAGTGAGAAGAAATAGAAGGGCAAATGAAAAAAGGAAGAAATGTAGTATCCCAAAATGAAGCAGCAGTAAAGCATTGAACAAATGCCTCATCACACAGTTTCTGCTGAAGGACATGTTCCCCAACTGCTACAAAACACCTGGAGGCACTGATGATCATTCTGTTTGCACTGGGGGATCAAGGGACCTGTTTTTATACTTGACCTACAGGCTGTTAAGTATAAAATCTGATTTTCCTCCACAGGTGAATGTAATGCTCCTTGACCAGACAATATTAGAAATAATTTACCTTAATTTTCTAGCCTAAAATGCATCTATAGTCTTTGGATATTCCTGCAAATTCAACCTCCGCTCTTCTCCCACACACACCAAATTTTTAGTTCCCATCAAAACTAAATGCACTAATAGAGGTTTCTCTGTACTGTGTGCCCATTTGCAGCTCAGAGCCAAGTTTTGCAATAAGGCTGACAGGAGAGAAGACCTCTATTAAGAGAGGTGGCAGCAAAGAACAACACAGTGATTAAATGCAAAATTGAAATCATAATGAAAATTGGGGCACTGAAAAGAAATTTTAATTAAGTAAGCAACTGCAAATCAAACAAATGTATTCATTATTTAATCAACTAGCAAGTGCAACAATCTCAAATAATCAGGAAAGTCTCAGAGAGCAGATAAAGAAACAAATCAAGAAACCGATTTAAAAGCCATGAGAAAATAGCACACGTTCTCACTTTGAAAGAGAATTTGTCTAAGAAACAGAAGGTTAGCTGCTTTTTTCCCAGAAATTTAATCTTCCTTATCTTAGTAAGGCTGTTTTGTTTTGCTTTGGTTTGTTTGTGGGTTGTTCTTTTTTTTAAATCTTATGCTGGGATTTGGGATGCTATTTCTTTGCATATTTGCTTTTAATCTGTTCAGTTGTAGAAAGAGTGACTGCAAAGCAATGTTTTTCTTTGCCTACTTCCACTCATTTTTCAACTGCTACACAAATCCCCTTGAGGTATCGCAATAACTGAGGGTTGTTTTGTTGGGTTTTTTGTAAGAAGATAAAACTTTGGGTGTCTCCAGCTACTGCTCAGCTCCATGTACCATGTACAGCGTGACCCATCAGCAGTGCAGAGCATCTGGGAGAGGTGGCTGAACCAATCATGTTTCATACACATGAGTAGGGCCAGCAGAGGAATATGATTTATTATTAGCTACAGGTTTGCCATGAATCTGCTAACTTCCCTGACTTAAGGGAAAGAAGGGATACTGAGCACCTTATCTGTATGATGAAGATGTATATGACTGTCCTCTTAGGCATGCTTTCACCCCAGTTTTTTTCTGCCTGACACATGTGAGTGCGGGTGCGGGTATGCAACATTCACTTCAATGAGCAGCTTGCAAAGTCAGCAAACACCTCAACATGAGCACAGGAGCCCTTTCAAGCCTCAGAGCTACTTCAGGGTAACCAAATGAGTCACAAGTAGCCAAGTAATTGCTTTTCCAGGCTTCCTTACTTATGAATTTGGATCTGTGTACAAAAGAATGAATCCAGAGAGAGTTTGCCATCGTACCTTGTGAGTGTAGATTTGTTTGCACTCAAAGCAGCTGGATACGGGCAAGAGATAAGGAGCAGTACAAACAAGTCAATTACTGCACAGTCTTGTAAGTATAGCCTGTCTAGAGCCTAATAAAAATCACATACTTAATTAGTGGCTTCATTCAACATTGTGTGAGCAGTGATTCACTGTGCAAGAGGAGACGGGTAGCAAATAGACCTTGTACAAGGTATCTGAGAAGAAAAGGTATTTTATGCAAAGAACAAAGATCAGCTGCATAACAAAGACGTGAGAAAATATTGTGAGGCTTTTAAAACACAAGTGTAGAAAACTCTTCTGTACAGTAAGTTGAAATTGCACACATCTTTGCACTGAAGAGAAAGGAGTCTGATTTTATATCCAGAGTATGGAACTGATACCTGGTTTCTCATTCTTTCTCTGCCCCTGGAATATAACACAAGCTCTTTGCCTTTTCTATTCCTGCTTGTCTATGTTACTTGGTTTCTCCTACTGCCACAATGGCCAAGCACTTCATGCTCATAGCATTTTTCACCCCATCACATCTATTTTGCAGATGAAAGTACACAGCCCTACCTCCAAGGGACTCCAAGGTGAAAAATTCTTGTTCTGCAGAGTCAGGGGTCAGGAGGCCCTTGAAGCTCAGAGCTGCTAATATCTTTTTACATTAATATTTCCAGGTAGGTCTGCCTATAGCACTCCCTCAGCATGCCCCAATCTTCAGAGAACCAAGTATGCCAGCATCTAGCTCATTCCTCAGGCTTATCGTACTGCACAATTAGGAGCTATCTGGTGGAGTTTGGGCTGCAGACATGCTCAGAGCACATTTGCAAGACCAGGTTTTCCCCCTGCAAAATTGAATGGTTCCCTGCTCTGCCCCTGAAGGTCCACAGCTGAGGAAGCTGGTTCATTTATGAAAGATTAAAATATGGTTCTGTCTCAAGCAATGCAAGTTGAACCCATTTTCTGGGCACTGTGGCCACAGAATCACAGGGGATGCTAAAGCGATGATGTGTGCTTCATTCCCTGATGTTGATGCTATGATGGTTTCTTGAAATGATTAAATTATAATTGGGCTGGGTTGGGAAGAAGGGAGAAATTTGATTCTATATCTTTATGACTGGGGTGCTCCCCTAGGAGGAAGGGCAGCTGGCTTCCAGTCCACTTAATATTTTACTGCTTAATGTTAAGGGAAAAGCTTTGCTCTATGTTATTCCCTGAGTGCATCCACAGATACACAGGTCTGCCACCTCAACCCTTTTATCTAGCTTTCCTTCCAGCATGGAAGAGCAGAAGCATTGCAAGCCTGGCTGGATACTGATTTGCACAGTGCCGACCATTCTTGTCTCTAGGGGGATGAAGGGAAGCATCTGCCCATCACAAGCCCTTGTGCAGCCCCAGGGAAGTCCAGTTCAAGTTTTGTGTTATTTTGCTGAATCAGGGTTGACTTGTCTAAAACTGTGGAAACCTCAACACAAGGTAAGGTTAGATGGATGTCCTGTTTCTGACTACCACCACTCAAAGCAGTCCCAGCACAGGACATGTTATGCTTCAGTGATCCAGTTTGAGCCTTGAAAGCTGCAATTGCCTCCAAAGCCCATGGTTTGCACACGTGCTCTGGTGCTGGCTTCACTACTATCAGCCAACATCCCAGAGCATCTCCTGCTCCCTCCTAACCATATTACAGGGAGGTAATGACGTTGTTCAGATCAAAAGGAAACAGTAAATTCAATTGTGACTTACCAGCAGAATTGGTGTGCTGTCAGCAAGCATACGCACACATATGCATGCCCACAGAGTGCCCTACCCTTACATGCACACCAGAGTTTGTCTCTGGAAACACACTTTCTATTAATTAGAAGAGATCAGAAACAAGCCTCGTAATTTACTATGGGGGCTAATGTCATTCTGGGCTAAAAATAAATCTATCAGCTGGAAAGTGGATAAATAAAAGTGATTTTAATAAGGATAAGGCAATTTTTAGATTACATGATGCAGCCATGTTGCATCCCAATATATATACTACATGAGCATATAACAATTTCAGCTTTTGCTACAAGAGCATATTTGAGTAAGCATCTCAGGAAAGAGAATAGAAATCTTTCTATGCACAGAAAGATGCTTTATGAACTTCTCCATCTGACAGCAAAAGAAGCATTATTATCTCCAGAAAATCCATCTCCTCAAAATCCCTGGTTATATCTGGAGCTGGAGGTCAGAACTGTGCTTGCTAAAGGGAAATCCCACCCAGCACACATCTAATTAAGTTTCTGTCTTCCAGATCCCACATAGCAGTCTCTGATAAAAGAACAGACAGGAAAGAGGAATCAGTTGCAGTCCAGTTTGTGATTTTACATTATTAAGCCATTGGGGAGTGTCAGACAATCTGAGAGCTTAGTAAACTGAACTCTCTAAGACCTGTTAAGTACTCAGGAGGCACTATGCAAACCCACAAAACAGGAGCATTAATCGTCAGACAGACTTGTCAGGTTACTCAGTACATGAGTGACAGATGACAACAGAGTGGAAAAGAGAATAGAGAAGGACAGAAAATAAGAATTAGGAGGTTTCCACAAACTTCTCCTCAAAGTCTTGTTATTGTTCTTCAAAAGTTATTTGTTTCTGGTTTGTTTGCTTGGGGTTTTTTGAGTGAGAGTTTGCTTTTCATTTCATAGGGGCAAATCCATGTTTTAGCACTGATTTCACTGGAATTACTCCAAATTTACTGCAGTGTAGCTGTGCAGCATTGGCTCTTCATAATAATACACCTCATTAGTGGCTACTTACAGTGCAATTGAATTATAGGATGTCTAGTTCTGGGCAGTTGCTGCAAAATGGGGAACTGACATGACACCTAATAAAGTACTTGTAAATGCCTTCTGGGAGCTAAAATGCTATATTATTTAGGAGGTGCCATTGTGTTTTGACAGACAGAAGACCAGATGTTAAAATCTGTTTTATTTACACAGTGTCACTGAGGATTAAATCTATTGTCTTTACTGAGAATATCCCAATATATACAACACACATGTTGGCATGGAGCATCCCTGGAGGCACAGAGGTCAGACGTATCAGGGCACACCAACACCATCTATGGAGACAGAATGGTTCCAAGTGGATGTGTCCTGGTTTGAGCACTGAACCAGATGTTAAAAGATTGTGCCAAAACGATTAGGGAATGCTATTCTTCCCAGACGTGATTTCACAGGAAGCTAGAAGTGGTAGGCCTTTTTTTTTTTTTTGTGATAACTGATGCAGCACTTCTGCTAGATGAAGAGTGCTCAGAGAGAGCGGGACACCTCCTACACAAATAATAGTTCCCGACCGTGACTTTTGGGAACAAGTGGATTCATAGCAGGAGGTTTTTTTCCCAGAAAGTTAATCTTCTTTCTATACAAGCTCTTAATGTGTATTGAAGAGAATTCTGTTGTGAGAAAAGAAATGCAGAATGAACTTGAACCCCTACAGCAGGAACATGCCATAACCCCACTTGCTGTTGGTGCCTGAGGGCAGCACGTTGCCGAGTCCTGGAGCACGTAGGCAGAGATGTCTCCTAGTGTGTAGGAAGTTTAGTCTGGGTCTACTCTGAGGTGCTGCCACCAGGCGACTGCAGCTCTAAACCAGCTGTCACATCAGCAGCGCTCACCAGGGGCTTTGTGGTGCTTTGCAGTGCTGCGAAGACTTCTCTGTCCAGTGTCCCGTGAAGGAGAGCCATGCAGAGCTTACATTGGAGCCCTGAGTGGAACAGAAGACTTTCCAGGGGAAAAAAAGATAAGTAACCAAATTTTTAAAAGTAGATTTAGGAGTTTTGACAGCATTATCCTCCTTGAACTAAAATGGAACCAGATCTTCTCTGTAACCCATTCATTGCCTAACTAAATCTTACCAGGCTGATAAGCACCAAAGTGGTGCTGAAGCATTGCTGGGCCAGCAGCTCTTGCAAGCTCCCATACACTCTTCAGCAAAGGGGTTTGTTACTCCCTTGGACTTCTCTCCATCTCTGCATATCAGATTGGGTGAAAGTCATTCTAGTGAAGATCTTTTGCCTTTCTTTTCCACCAACGCATAGAAACAGGAAACATTTTGCCCCCTAAAAAAGTTCTCGAAGTGATTCTCTTGGGTGGTTTGAGCATGCACTGTGCCTTCCCAACAGGTATAGAATCATAGAATAATTAGGGTTGGAAAGGACCTTAAGAGCATCTAGTTCCAACCCCCCTGCTGTGGGCAGGGACACCTTACGCTAAATCATATCACCCAAGGCCTCATCCAACCTGGTCTTGAAAGATTGAAGGTGTCCAGTTGTTGCAAACATGGTGAGCTGCTGTAAGCAACCATGGCAGATCCAGCACCACCGACGCTATTCAAGGATGCTGTGTTACAAATCTTAAGGCTTCAGTCACCTGGAATTACCCTGTCTGAAGCTTTGCTGAAGTTTTAAAGAACACCTAAAATGGAAAGCACAACTGACCACAAATGTTCACCTACTTTGAGTAAGCACTTCCCTAGGAAGGCAAATTGTTTGTTTTGGGCATGTGAGGAGCCTGGGATGAGTGGTCTTACTCTTTGCTTGCCTCCTGCCTGGACAGTCCTCTGCTGGTGTCAAGGGACAGGAAAGGGTGTAAAGGCAGTAGAGGCAGTATGTTTATCACCATCAGCTTCCGTATTCTTCTCTCCTACTTCTCTTCAGGGAGGACATCAAAGAAATACCTAATTCTAGCAGTTCCTATCCCTACTGGAAGCAGCATGGGGATCCCTCAGCATTCAATAGCTGCTTGGCTAGAAGTAGAGCAGTAATTCCCACACTTCAGTGACGGCAGTGTCGTGTCTCTGATTGGTATGAAATGCTGTTTCAGAGTTAACTTTACATTCCTCAGGCATATGGTTTGACAAGTAGTTAGACACGGTTAGGTTACACATCTCTTCAAATGCCATCTGCTACAGAAGTTTCCTTCTAAAGCCTGTTCAGCTCAGAGCTGGGACTTTCAAATAGCTGTTTGAGTGTACCACTGGCTTGTAGTGCATTTCTCTTCTGACATACGCTCATGAGGACCTTGTAAACTATGTTTACAAGGGGGTAAACTAAACCTTGGCTCAGTTCCAGCAGCATAATGAAGCTAAAGTAAGAATGAATTTAATAATGGGACAGTTAGTATCAAGTAGCAGAAGAATATCCCTTTGCCATCTTTACCATGACATGAAATTCAGCTGCTGCTGGAGAGGGAAAGCTGCCTCTTGTAATGCAAGTTGCAGGTGACATCAAAGAGATGCTAAGGAAAATTTTATGTACTCCCTGTTCAAATGAATACAAACTATAGTGGTATCTATACGTAAACACCAAGTGTTTCCGTAGGAACAGGGCTTCAGAGATGTGACATTTTACCCCTGAAGGTGCGAGCAGGAAAGCGTGAAATTTACTAGTTTTCTACAGCAGCCACATTTGTAAACAGAAATGGAGTTTAGCTTAGAAAAAGTTTTCATTCCATTTTTCAGCATGTTTTGTTTTAAAGGCTGTTTTGCCATGGGGGCATCCGGCTGAGGCAGATCTTTTCAGAGCTGGTCTGTGACCCTGGGAAAGCTCATCCCTGGAGGGGACGAGCAGGAGCAGGGGGGCACAGGAAGCAGCGGGGGTATTGATTTCAGACCTACAGACTCCTGCCAAAGGGCTGGCTCCAGGGCTGCAAGCTCCCTGTGTTGCGCTATTAGCCGGTGTCATTTCCCAGAAGCGAGACTCTCCCATAGTCTCTGCTTGCTAATCCGTGAGGCACATTGCCATGCTGTAGATTTGTTTTGAGGTGTCATGGAGGGGGAGAAGGCAGGGAGGAGATCAAATTAGCCTCCTAGGCATGTACACACAGAGAAGGTGCACACAGGGACATTTCCCCTCTCCTGCCTATCATGGAGGGGTGTATAATCAGCTGCCTGCATACAGCGAATATTAAGAAAGCCATACTAAATGCATCAATCACTATAGCAGTGTGGGCACTTTTTCACTCTCTCCAGACCCATGAATGCCCCAGGGGTAGGACCAAAGAGGTGAACCTGTGAGCAGCTGACTCCTGTGGAGCCTATAACTGTTGTGGGTTGGTTTCTAACTTTGCTTGGTGCAGCTGAATTCTCCAGCTGGGGAAAAAAGAACCCATGGGGGGTCCCTGATGCAGGTGTCCCCACATGGAAGATCAGGGCTTCCTTGTTTTAAGGGGCTCACATGGGGACTTGTGGCAGTTTTTCAGAGGTGAGCACTACAACCACGCACAAGAGGTTCTCCAGAAACATCCAAGCTGGGCATAAATCCATCTCTCATCTCACTGAAATTCAGTGGGCCATCCACCCCAAAGAGGACAGCAGGATGAACTTTAGGGATGAACTTCATCTGCTTGTGCCCCTAATTGCTATGTGCGTGCAAACACTGCCCTCTGCCTCCTGCAGAAAGGCTTTGTTTGTAGGGTTGGGATTCTGTTGAGGTTTTTATTTTCCTCTCCTATGAAGCAGGATGATAAAACAGCATTCTCCAGCCTGGCCACATGCCATGCCACAAGGTCCTGAGAGTGAAAGGCTGGCATGTCTGGCTTGGCACTGGTAGTGCCAGCCCAAATATTCAGAGCCATGGGGTGAGTGAACAGTAAAAGTCTTCAGCCCTACAAAAGATACGTCTTATGAAAGGGAGGAGTTTGGCCTTATCTTTTCCTTTAGGCTCAGATTGTCGAGCATTCTTCTCCCAGTTAAATGTTAGGAACGTTTTTGTTGTTTTTAACTTTGTTGAATCTCTCAAGGGAAGGGGAATATCTAACACTGTCAAACTTTTTATTCAGCCTGAGACACCTGGCCAGGTTTCTTCTGCAGGGCTGATTCCCAGCACACCTCCAGAGGACTGACAGTTCAGATAAGTGAAGTAAAGCAAAGCCAAAGGTGACTGAGGAGACGTAGGAGCAGAGCAATCAAATTACTTTTGCAAAAATGTCAGCCAGCCAGGGGCATGGCCAGAAGTAAAATCTGTGCCTCTGCCTGGTCAGGGCAGAAGGATAAAGTCCCAAAGCCTGCTTGCCTTGCAGGTGGGGTGTCCCCAGTCCAGCGTGGGCTCAGTACGCCTGAGCTGTGGCCAATTGCCAATGCCTTTGGACAACTGCATCATCTAAACACCAGCATTTCCCTTTGCCCCATGAGTCCCAAAGGGCAGCATGGATTCTGGCTCCCAGGGATTTTCAACATGAGGGAGGCACCTAGCTCCTGTTCACACCTTGGAAAATCCACTTTTATCTGCATTGGGCTGTATATGGTACCCAACTGCTGTAGCATCAGGCTCAAATTGGCACAGAGGGCAGGGAAGCAGGAAGCCAAATCATGGGAAGAGAAAAAAAGGTGTGAAGGTTGCATGCAAGCTGCAAATGACCTGTAGGAGCAAGCTGGGTCTCCTAGGCATAGCCTACTCCAGACTCTGGTTTCTCCATTGAGGTGTCAGCTCTGCTACTGTTTCATGATGATTTGGCACCAAGGTTATCACAGCAAACACTATTCTGAAGAAATGCATCCTTTTTTTTTTTTCCCTTTCTGGTCAATAAAGCTGCAGTTTGACTTTAGGGTGAAGATTTGGATCAATTCTCATTTTCTACAAAATGATTCTCTCTTATACACCAAGGAATAGAATTGAAAATGTAATCTATCTTGTTAAGAGGCAGAGTCAGGGTCATGAAAATTAACCCCTAAGTGCCATTTAGTGTGTATTTTCACATGCCAACAAATAGCAGAGAGTACTTCTGGATTTCTAAAGAGTAATTTGTAAAAAATACAATCAGTTTTGTCCAGGCATCCCAAAGGACCCTGCCATCAAGTCACTTTTTTCCACAATGTAAAATAACTGTGGAAAAAACATTTTCAGCAATCACTTGATAGCACATACTATTGCCAGATGAAAATTGGGATCTAGGCAGCATTATATTTTAATATTTGGCTACATAAATTGAAGAAGAACCGGGCTCCCTTATATGAAACAATTTCACTTCTGAATCCACAGGATAAAAAGAAAAAAAAAGAAAAAGGAATAAAATATAACAAATGCTCTCATGTATGGTCAGGAGAATGTGACACTTTAAAATTATCTTAACTGATAAAAAGGACAATCAAGTGTAGCCGGCCCAATGCAGAAAGAGTTGTGGAGGCACTACTGAGGTGTTGCCTTTATACTTTATACCGCAAGCAAGGGTACTGGGGCCAGACCTTTAATGCAGCATGCCACCTGTACAGTTGTCACTGTGATCACCAGAGATGATGGATGCTTGTAAAGGAGGCCCAAGCTGGATAAATGTGCATAGTTGTCCACCAAGGTCTTGTGTGAACCATCGAGGCTTGTGGGTCTTTCTTCTAAAACTCATGGGAGCCAAAGGAAGTGCTGGGAGGAGACCACAGTGGGTGACATGGAAGGAGAACCAGAAAACACAGTGAGAAGAAAGAAGATGCTGAAATGGGTCAGTGACTTGGGAAGAGCTCCTTGTAGTGCAAAGAGTTTGTGTCAGTAGCAGGACTCACTGCTGGACCAGTTCTGCAAATGGAATATTGCCTGTGAGTCAAGCTGAACAGGTACCTTCTGTGAAATCCATTCATCTGTTGGGATTTTGATCAAACACTTCTTTATTTAAAAAACAAAGAGTATCTGCTTTCCATTGCTGTGTCTTTTCCATTTGGACTGATTACTTAAAGCAAGATAAAAAACGACATTCAGAAGGTTCCTGGTAGCAGAGAGCAGGAGTTGCCACCTTGTGAATCAGGCTTGGTAACATCTTGACATATTGGTTCCAGGATCTGCTTTTATTCTGCATGATCACACAGGGAGAAGAAAAACTGTGATGCACCACAGCAGTGTTTTGGGGTGTGGGCAGAGAAATGCTTTTGCTTAGAAATTCAAGGCTTCAATTTGTTGGCAAAAGAAAAGAAAGAAGATAAAAAAACATTAAAAAAATACAAAATAAATACTTCATTTATGGAAGGAAATTTTACAGTGGTACTGCAAACAAAGAGAGCTAAGCAGACAAAGAACAGAACCTTTGGATTTCATTCAACTGATGCAACTCAGCTGATTTTTATACTCAGCCCTGAACTACATAGGTCAGCTCTAAATTGCTACTCTTTTATTCGTCACCTGAGTTTCTATAACACACAAGAGAGGCCAGGATATCTTTGTTCTGAGGACTCTAAAAATGCCAAATAAAAAGCCCTCCTAAGAGTTTCCAACCCAAAGAAAAGATAACATTTAATAGCAGGTGCAATAGATTACTGGGAAATGATGAAGTGGTATCTGTCAGGATGATGGCTGTGCTACTCATCCATCGGCAACTGAATTACTACTGAGGGTCCTCTTGCAGCAAAGGCAAGTTCAAGGAGGGCAATGAGGGCACTCTACAGATAGTTCCTAGGTGTCCAAAGGAAAACAGAAAGGCGTTTGTTGAAAAATGTATTAGTGGGAAGTAGGGGGTAGTGCAGGGCAGGTTAGAGCTGGGAATTAGAGGCAGCAAGAAACAGGCAACAGAGGTCTTGATAATACAGTCAGATTGCTGTGTGTGATGCAAAAAGCAAGGAAATCCAACAGAAAGATAAAAGCAAAGAGGTGTGCCAGCCAAAGCAAGGAATGGGTAAAGGCTGTGAATAGGTATGTGCCCAGTAGGACTGTGCTTGCAAGGCTAGGGAAAAGGGTGCTACAAATTTGGGTAATCTGAACTTGGAGCAGACATTTGGCTTTTAGCTCTGCGGGAGCATAGGAAAGATTGTATCTCCTGGATGGAATGAAAAACAAATCAGAGAGAACAAGAAATAACCTGTGTGTGGGGAGGCTGGAGTGGTAGAAGATGACTCTCATTAAGGGCATTGGCCAAACCCAGCTCATGTTGTCCATAGAGACTTGCCAGGAATGAAGTCAGCAGCTCAGTTTGGATACCCAAAATGACAGTGTGATATCTAAGCCCCAAGAAGCAGACAATCATGTCTGAACACCTCCCTGCCTTCTTCTGTCATCTTCATACTCAAGAAGCGCAACTCTGCAGAGCAAAAGCTGTCAAAACCATAAACGTGCCCAGGGCAGAGGCACACATGGAAGGGAGATGTATGCACAAAGCCACCCACCAGCAGTCACAGCCATGGCACCCATGGGTGACAAGGAAAGATGCCATTCAATACAAACATATCATCTTCCCCACATCCCTGGTGGCCACTTCCCAAAGAAGTGTTGGTGTCAGCTTTTCTGCTCTCACAACAGCCACTGAAGTGCTGCTCTAGCACTTCAAAAGGGTCTGTTAAAGTAGTGCTACGGCAGTCACCAAACAAGCCATTGCTGTCTATCGTCAGGGATAAGATAAGACATCAAAGTGATTGATTCCCAGCCCTCCACGTCATAGCCAAAAGTGGGGGCCAGTGACAGCCCACGCATCCCCTCCATCCCGCAGGAGTGTGGTTGCATGTGGGAAGGACTGTCAGATTCCCGGTGGCTTTCTTTTTTTCCTTCAGCCAACTTTATCTCCTTCCTGTCGGCAACCAAGCTCAATTTGTGCTTTTGAAATTGTTTTCTTACCTTTAAATAACAATAAGAAACACTAACAGAAAAATGTCTTGGTGCCCTGACAACCAGATTTACAATAGGAAATGGTGACCACCCACCAGCAAAAAATGATAATTATAGGCACATAATCCATTCTATCAGTCCCCCAATAGCCACAGCATGAAATGACCGCATTAACACCCCCAAGACCTAATCATTCACCTTCCTCCAATGCCTTGACACATAAACAGCTCATATAAATGCTTGTTATTTTGTTGGATGCAAAGCTTGCCTGCTAGGCCGTAGAAAAATAAGGGAAAGTTGTAAATGAGAACTCTTCCCTGATTTATTTTAAATTTGCTAGCAGATAGTCGTTGATGGTCTAGTTGAGAAGCAGCTATCAAGCTGTTTTGCCCTTTCTCTCCACTCTCCCTGTTGCCTAATACACGTGATATCACCCCTCCTCACAGGACTGGGAGGAATACGTATGTCACGCTGTGAACCTGAAGAAAATAAGAACATGTCTTATCTGAGCTGAGCTACCCTAAGAAGGTGCTGGCTGATGGGAGATAGGAAGAGGCTTGCTTGAGAAACCTCTGAAAGCTCCTTATGGCCTGTTGTGAGGTATTCAGATACAGGTTGCAACAGGATGATCCAAAGGCTAATTTAATATGTGACTTCCAGAGTTTTTAACAGCAGAAAGAAAGGAAAATGCATTGTCTTTGCTTCCCCCAACAGCATGTCCTGGGCTGCCATAAGGGCCCAGGTTGATGGTTCTCCTGGCTGATGGTTATTCTCAGCAGGGAGGACCTGGCTTGCTGTGTTGATACAGCATTTTGAGGGATTGTTTTAGTTTGTGCTGCTTGAGTGAAGGCCCCAGCCAACATTTCTTTCATATCCCTTTCATTCTGAAGCCCTGTTGCTGTGGCCCACCCATAGACACATAGGAAATCACACAATCAGGAAACAACTCTGGAAAATGCAAGCCTTTGTGCAAAGCAGAGGACAGAAGTGAATGAAGTTAGCCTGGAAAGCCAGAGCTGTATAAAACCCACTTGTTTTTCATTGAGGAAAGACATTATGCTGGGACAATATCAAACTCCCTAGTGCACCATCTGGAAGAACAAGTGTGTGCTGCCTGCCATCCTAAAATCAGCTCCTTCTGCACTACAGCAACTGAATAAAAGTGAGAAAGTCCCAAGGCTGATGGACTGCAAAGGGAAAAAAGAAAGAAAGAAAGAAATGTTACAATCTATTAAGCAACAGAATTATTTTCCAAGGAGGCAGTCAATAAGGCAGAAACACTGGAGGTACAAATAGCTGGGAGGAACACACTGGTGGCTTCAGTGCAGCCAGCTCTTTTCCATTAGCGGAGAGAGATTTCTTAGCTGGACACATGGGGTCACTTTCCGCTTCAGTTCCTCCCAATCAACAGTTAAACTAACAGGTGCAAGCTGGTGTTTAAATCTGAATATGGATAATGAAGTGCTGCCAGAGCAGCGACGAGAAAAACCGCGCGTCAGATGCCTGTTGAGATGAAAGTGGGGATACCGGCACATGGGCTCCAGGGCTGAGCAGTGAGGAGGAGAGATTTAGCCTGTCCCCAGTGCCATGGCTGCTGGATATCCTGTGTAACATGAGTGAGGAATCTGAACATGATTACAAGAGGTCAAGTGTCCGCATCAATAAGCTATGAAAATCACGGGAAGTGATTATTAATAGCCATAGCAGAGAGGCTAAGGACTTAGCAGGAGGTCCTTTCATAAGAAGGACGTACCTGTTTTGTAGGGGAAGACAAGATCTCACCCCTTGGTGCTGTCAATCAGACCCTTTGTCTCTGACAGACAAGAAGAATACAAAGGGAGAGCGTAACAGTGTTAGGTTGAACAAGTTTCCTGCTCTGCCCCAGCCTTTCTGTGTGAACATGGGCACAGCAAACCCATGCCATTTTCCATCCTCAATAAGCAAGTAATAATCCTTTCTCTTTCTCTGTTGGCCAAGCATTGGACTGAGAAGGCACATGGGAATACTGAGCTGAGAGGTAATTGAGGATCCCAGAAGCACTGGGTCATGCTTAATGAACTGTCTCATGACTTCTCAGCTGGGTGGGCAAAATCCAATTTTCTTACCTACAGAAATGCAGGAATGGGACCTGCTATGATGTTGAGTTGATTTCCCCTGAACAGCTGGACTTCTATGGTCTCCAGCAGGCATGAGATCCAGCAGCAGCTCCTACTTTGCGCTGGGTGTCCCACATCGCAGGAAATACCATACTGTAAGGCAGCATTTCAGCCACTACTATCATCAAGTTTCATAGCTCTCACCCAGACAAAGCAGGCAGAAGCATGGTGATTTTCTCTGTCCTGATGTGTGTTTGCCCTGTGCAACAGCCTTGTTTCCACAAATCCTGTCGTTGTTTTGCTCCCTTGACTTGGACTCCTGTATTTAACCTAGAATCTAGATACCTAAAATACCCAATTTCACAATAACTAACTCTCTTGGAAGCCACCAGAATGTAATAGAGTTTCATGCACAGTCCTTCTCAGCAAAACACAGCTAATTTTCAGAATGGTTTAGCTCTGGGGGAAAGATGAAATGGGATCAGACTCCATGCAGGACCGACCTCGAGAATGACGCCAGATCTGGGGCAAGTTGATTCTCTGGTTAGAAAAATTCTCTCTCTTTGAGTGAAAGGGTGAGGAGATGTGGTACATGTGGTTTTGGGGGGTTTAGATAGTAGATGCAACCCCTGATGCCTTGTTTGAAATAGGTCTTACTCCTTTGTGGAAGAAGAGCTCACAATACTTGCATTTCCAGTGCACCTTCTGCAGCCTGTAACTGTTATCTTGATGAACAATGATATATGTAGACATAAAATGGTCAGAATATTCCCCATTTTCTAAGCAACAAATATCATCAGAGCTTGTAAAAAAAGGCCTAAAAATTTGGAAATGTAAATGACTAGCAAACCTTAAAGGTCACCTTGACACATAAGACATTTAATGAATTCCTGGGTTGATCTTTGTCTTACTTCTTCTAGAAAAGGATTATAGTGATCATATTTGCACAGCCTCATGTTTTTTTGGAAATAAAGCATTTGGTTTCATTAAACTAGGGTCTTTGCTTCAGAAAGAGTGGCTTTCTTAATGAAACTAGCTTAACTACAACTAAAATATGAGCATATGTGTTGCAATAATCATCCAGCTCCATGATTGTTTCAGTTATTCAAATAGTCTGACATAGGAGAAAGGAAAGTAAATTTAGTTTCAGATTGAAGGCTGTGTGTGGTTGGCATATTTGACTTCAGAGGATATTTAGAAGCAGATTATTCTTGGGGAACTTCAGCAGGTAAGACTATGGCTGCATCTTCATAGAGGCTCTCTAGAGGCGTCAAAATAAATGGTGCTTATGACAGTCCAGCCTGTAGATCCTCTGATAATATTGCTCTAAACACTTGAAAAATGTCTGGTCCAGGGCTTCCTTATCCAGAGGGCATGATATTTTTATAAATAGTTAAATCTACACAATTACCACTAATTTCACCTTCAGAGATCTTCATTGAGAATGTGGTTATTTAAAGTTGCTATTCAGCAAGTCCTTAATTATAGTTTGCAAAGCCTGAGTATGTGGAAAGACCTTTAGTTCTTGGCAAAGGGCAGAATTGAAGACATGATGCTTATTTCCCTGCTCCTTTAGAGCCAGCCTAGGGAGCTTTCGGCCCATCAGCTCTCTTGTTCCCACATTAAGACATCAAATCTCTCCAGTCCATGCAGGTTGCCAGTGCCTTGCTCAAGGCTGCAGGGTCCATGAGATGTCAGCAAAATAAAGAGTAAGGCTGAATATCGCACCATTTAATCCAAGTAAGCCAGATTTCTGGGAAGATTGATATCCTAGTGCAAACTTCAGCAGTTAGTTCCATAACACGTGAAGCTTCTGAAGCCTCATCTTCTCTTTATCACTTGAATAATACAGGTTCCTTAGCCAGACTATATGGATTTTAATCGAATATTTCCTTTAAAAAAATGAATAGCAGGAAAATGATGGGGTCAATATTTCATAAGCATATGCACAATCCCCGCAAATAACAGAATAGCAGAATCACAGAATGGTTAAGGTTGGAAAAGACCATTGGAGGTCATCTAATAATCATACACACCCACCAGACACATCCATGTAGGCAATATAGCTGTAGTGTGATTATCATCATAACAGTATTCTGAAACCTGCATTCAGCTCCTGTTTCCTTGGGCTATGGGTAGGCACACACTTGAGGAGGGAGCACATAATCGTAAATGTTGCAGCTGGTGCCCATCACTTCACCCAAAAAGGCTGGGATGGCTGCAGGAATCATTTGGCACGTTCTCATGACCTTCCTTCACTGTGCAGAAAGGCAAATCAGATGATCACTGTGGACTCTTCTTGTTCCTGTCCTTGCTAAAATAAAAGTCACCCTGTTCCTCACCCTGCAATTGGTTGTCGAAGGCAAGTGCCTGCTCTTACATGGCATCTTAAAAAAACCCATGCACTGCAGTTTGGATGCAGGCTTTTGCCTGTCCTGATCTGATTGCAGGAGACAGCCGTCTGTGGAGCTGCATGGGGTAGGGTTGTTTTTGAGGGCTGGCCTGGTCTTTGCTCTAAACAGAGAAAAAAACATCCCTCAAAATGAGTCTGAAGGGATGGGTCCCAACGTGAGCCCTTGGCTGATGCAGTGCAAGCTTTATCCATGCACATACACAACTGTGCCCCAGTCTTGGCTTCGGGCACCCTTTGTCTCCCAGTGACAGCCTTCCCATTACAGGATAGCATTAGTTATGGTGACCTGAACAGTACTTTCTTGACAGTGTGGTCCCAGGGCAACTCAGATGACCCACCAGAATTAATTAATAAGAATAAGCTCCATTTTATCTCCATAGATGGGATGGGTATTTCCAGCTCAGCTTCTACAGATGTTTCACAGCAGGCATCTGCAGATGTGAGTCTCTGTTGCTGCCCCTTTCTGCCCTTTCTCATGCCATAGTCTGTGTCCCCCGCCTGTCCCTCCGCAGTAATTCCCCATGCACTGGCCCAGGGCTGATTCTGAGCCCATGGATGCTCAACAAAAGCTGAGCTCAGAGAAAGAGGCTGTGTTCTGTAATTCCTACTGGTTTTCCTTCCTGTGCCCTGAAAAGCATACATCATGTGTACTGAATTTGCTTTGCCATGCAGGCTCTTAGCCCTTCACTGGGTTTCCTTGCCTCTTGCATCCCCCGGTGCATAGCCATCCCTGCAAATCTGTCCTCTTTCCTACATGTTTCCTCTTCATTTCCCACATCATTCTCTTCACTGTGTCCCGTTTTACCAGATTCTGAAGCTCTGGCTCAAACAGAGGCATTTTTTTGCTGTATGATCCCTCTAGAGTTAAATCCGTCTTCAGACTTTTATTTCCTTTTATTTTAACCCAAAATAAGGATGCCTTTTTCTGGTTTAGCTTACACTGCTTGCAGACTTCTTTGCTCCCAGCTACATCTGAGCCACTTTGCAGTTGTAACAGAGCGAGAAGTATGCTGAGTGGCATGAGCAGAAGAGACAAAGGCTGCTGTGCAGCAGCATCTGCTGCTGGGACCACTCCATGTCCCTCTTGCACCATCTCACCTAAGCAGAACTCTGCATGGATGGTTGAGAGTTAAAAAAGACGTGTGCAAGTCCAGTCTGCACGGTAGGAATCTCACCCAGCTTGTGGAGCTGTAAATCTAAAGAATTTGTACTAAAATCAAGGTGCAGTTATTCCTTCCAGATTTACTGCCAATCCAGTGAGGATAAACATCAGTCATCTTCCAGGTCATTAGCAGCCTTCTCCAAGCATTGCTTTCCGTGCTTTGCTTTCCAATCCTGAGGCCCTAAGTATTTACAAAGCACTGGAGCAAGGCAGATGCAATTTCTGAGACACAGATCCCAGTTTTAACATATGTAAGGAAGAAAATCTTTAAATGGTCAATGTTTTGGTTGAAAACTCAGCTTTCCCCTTTAAAAGAGCAGTAACTATTAAACACATATATTCTATAGCCCCTGTTGCTCTAAGATGGGCTATTATTGCCCTATCAGTGCATCAACGTCAGCAGCATCAAGGCATATTCTCTTCCTTTCACCCCCAGGCTTATTTTACTCATGAGCTAATGCAAGGAGATGCAAAAGGTGGTGTTTGACTTTGGGATGAGGTCTTTGGGGCACCATGTGCTAGCTGCTTTGCCACTGAGCAAGGCAAAGCTGCTGCTCCACATCCCCTCTGGTGTATGTGGCTGACTTGGTACCTGTGAAAACCTCGCTGGCTACCCAGGCTTCTTCAAACAGCACCTTGGCTACAGCATCCCTCCCCTCAGCTCTCCTTGGGAAAAGGCTATTAGAGAGAACATGCTTGCCTTCAACTTCACTGGGCTCACTCAGGCTTGGAAAGCCTCCATCACAGCTGCTTGTACCAAAGGTTGGGGTTTTCTGTCGGGCTTTTTTCTTCCCTCTCTCTTCCCTCTCTGGCCTGGATGAAAGCAGCAGAACCACAGGTGATGCAATTTGATTAGAAGCTCCTGAGGCTTAAATTAAACAGAATTATTTAACAAATCTCTGGGCCGTTAGCCCTGTCTCTAACAACAGCCATGCCATAACCTCCCCGTCGCTCCTCCCACATACATTTCCCTTCTCTTACAAAGGCTCAGCAAGATCCAATAAAATAAAATCAATTCTAAAACCCCCCTTCAGTTAAAAAGAAGAAAGTGGCAATGACAAAAACAGACAAGTGACCACAGCACCAGATGCCAGATAGTTTGCATGCTGCAATGTAACTTAGGCTGTGTAGCATCCCTGGGGGCATTGGTGCCCCCCCCTCATGGGACAAGTTGGGTGTTGTGAAGATGGAGATGCTGCCCACTGCTATTGACCTTTCCCTCATCCTCTTCTTCAGTTCTGCACAAGCCAGCTAAGCCTTCATCTGTGTAAATAAATTGGAGTCTCCGGGGGAAGGTATGCCCACTGCCAGACAAATCTGAGGTGACGCATACTGCATCTAGCACTAATGCATTCCCCTGATGCTCTTCCCAGGGCTGCTGCTTCCAACCCCACTGCCAACAGCCAGCCTCCTCATCTCACCCCTCCAAACCTAACTGAAGAGGACCCTGAAGAACCAAGATTTCATTACTGAGAGACAGCATGCATGACATTTTTTTTGTTTTCTAATTAATTTTTAGTTCTTTGTTCCTTGCTTGATGACAATTTCGGTTTCAGAAAAGCTGGACTTTCTCCTACTTCCACTTCAGCCACAGCAGCTGGGCTTTATCTGGGGTGAGACCTTTTAACAAAAGCCAAACTCTGCTCTATCTTGTCACTGGTACTGGGAGCACCAAGTCAAACATGAAGTTATTTTTCAGTGTACAGTAAATCTGTAGTAGCTGGTAATGCGTTAAATTAACTACATGTTGTTGAAAGCAAATCAATAGGTGAGTTGAGCCTGGAAAATTTTACTTCTCTGGTTCTGATATTTTATCCTATAAGTTCTGTTTGTCTCACTGTTTGTCTCCTGTTTCTGTTTTTTCCCTGGGACAAGATCAGCCTGACAGACATGAAATCTCTGTTTATGCTGAGAAACTTTGTTCCTTCTTGTTTTCCTGCCTAAGCAAATTAAACACTTTGAATTTTAGTTGTCTCCAGCATGCCTGCCCTGCAGGAATGTTACTGCTGCTATTTGCAGAGAGATGATGCTCAATAAAAGAGCATAACTCATCCCTTGGTATTTTACACTTCCTTTACTCTTGGTTGATTATCAAAGATTTCAGTTCTATCTTAGTACTTCCTTCCAGCTTTGTCCAAATTATTTGTCTTGAACATTTCTTGGCTTGAAAGTATATGTCAAGTTCAGTCTCCTGCATGGTGATCCCAGGACTTCTACTACAGCCAGAAAATACTGTAAGTGTAGCCTGCTCCAGAGCAAATAAATCAGCTTGAACAAGGAAAACAGGCTGGAGAGACTCCAGTCGTATTTTTCACTTCCCGGGCCAAAGTTTAGAACTGCTTGCGTTTAATTTCCACCACTTCATCAGCTCCCAAATAAAATAGTAACAAGATATAGTCCAGATCAGTCAGAAAATATAGAAACTGAGGAGGTGCTTTTATGTGCTCTAGAAGCTTGATACTGCTTTTATGAAGCCCTCTGAATTTATTTATATGTATAAAGACAAACTTTCATGTATATAGAAGATCTGCTTTTACCATCTTTAAGGAAGTTGGGGACATGTTTCCTTTAATAATACACAAATAATACAATAAATCTTATTTGAAAGTATTTTCTGACTCTTCCCTAAGCTGGGAGACAATTAAAAAAATAAAAAGGAATAAAAAATGCTATTCAAAATGTAGCAGGCCAGAGCTCTTCTTTTGACAAATGGCAAACAAAACTCCCAAAGTTTAGCAGTCACTTCCAAAGACAAAGAATTCAGGCTTTCAGAGTGGACTCTGCTTCTGACAAAGCAAGTTATCCCATTTCTGCAGTAAATCATAATCTGTAAATAAAGGGCATTTTAAATGTCAATTGATGTAGTGTTCTGGCATGGCTGTATTTTGGTAAGAAACCTATCTTTAGCAAGATTTCTCTTTGAAGTTTGTACAGGACTCAAGCATTCATTTGATGTTCTGCTGCAAGTACCACAGAGGCAACCTTAATTCTGGCATTTCCACACTTGTGTGGGCTTGTCTGCGCAACCTTAAGCCTTTTGTATGTGGCAAATACAGATCCTATTTCTCCTTGCCCTTACACTTGCTCTAGTCATTCACGTCCTTGCAAAGCAGGTGCAAAACGTCATGACTTCACTCACGCAAATGATGTAAAGGTCGGTCAATGCCTGTTATGATGCCTCAAAGTTAATTACCCCCTAATTTGGGAGGGGGAGGGGGTGATAGAATTGCAAATATAATCCTGAATTTAACAAATATAAAAGAGCATTTAATAATTGTAGTTATGTTGTTATCCCCAGACACTTTCTCATTTTCAACAGGATCTGCTCCTCTAGGGTAGGAGGTAATTGCTTATTTCCTTTTCACTTCAGTGATTGCTCTAGAGTAGCTAATGATTTATTAGGAGAGCTGGAAGTGTTCAGGGGCTCTGCAAGTCAGCCAGCAGCACTGTGTCCAGCACCTTTGATGCTGATAACAAAAGATTCATCAGCCCAGAATCAGGACCACTAATCAGGAGTGCTGCCAGGTGGTGACATGGTGATGATACAGGCTCTTTGCAGAGATTCCCTTCCTGTGATATACCTGCCATGAGTCAGGCTCTGGGAAGGAAAGATAATTCTGGCATAGGAACGTCTTTTCCACCCCGTGTTTACCTGCTACAAAGCTTCCTCCAGGCCATCAGAAGCACAGCTGCCTTAGCAACAAAGCCTGTGGTCTGACTGGAACTCTCTCCAGACTTTCGGGTTGTCAAATTAACATTTGCATCAATTTTATTTTCACATGACTCATCGCTGGGGGATTCAGTCTCTCTGAACAGCCTTCAAATGGAACTGACCTTTCTTTCAAACTTGACCTCAGGTGGGGTTTTGGAGGGGGAGCAGGAGAGTGATTCAAATTCAGATGCCAGGGTCAGGTGGCTTTGGCTTTTCAGGGTATAGCTCACAAAGGAGGAGAGCTGTTACTGCACAGGGGACACTTGTGATACACACTTTCTGCTGCCTCTTATGGGTTTGCAAAAAGGACAGCAGGCAGGAAAACAATTGCAATACAGCAGAAAGTGTGCATATGGGACCCTAACACTGAGATTGGAACTTATCTTTGAGAAAAGACCTGTGAGTTGCATGACATTTACCCAAATCCTGTGTAGTCTCTTTGTGCTGGGGTGTTTTTTTTTTGCCTGGAACAAGCTGGGACATACTAGATGGAACTACAGAGAAGTATTTGTGGGGGACACACTTTTCTGAAAGCATAGAATCATAAAGGGGTTTGGGTTGGAAGGGACCTTAAAGCTCATCTAGTTTCAAACCCCCTCCATGGGAAGGGGTACCCTCCACTAGACCAGGCTGCTCAAAGCCCCATCCAACCTGGCCTTGAACACTGCCAGGGATAGGGCAACTGGAACTTCTCTGAGCAACCTGTGCCAGTCCAGGATGCCTCACCACCCTCATTGTGAAGAACTTATTCCTTATACCTAATCTAAACCTCCTTTCTTGCAGTTTCCCCCCTTATCCTGTCACTGCATGCCCTTGTAAAAAGTCCCTCTCCAGATTCAAGTTGGAAGGGACCTCAGGAGGTCATCTGCTCCAGTCCTCCTGTGCTTTCCCTCTGTTTCTTGGAGGGGAATTAAAGGCTTGCAAGGAATGAGGAGAACCTGCTGGTTTTAGGAAGTTCACAGAAAAATGACTGATTGGGCCCACCTCACCGAACAAAGTCAGTTCAACTTTGTCTCTGGTCAGTCCCCATTCCCAAATGGCACTTTCCTCCCCTTCTTTTTGTGTACACTCTTCAGCATCCTGCCCAGGAAAAATCCTCCTTGTATCACCCAAAATCCTTTTTCATCTTAGCTCTTCGATTTATGCCAGTTTTGGGAGCCACCAGCAGCTGTAGTCGAGAGGGGCACAAGATTGACAGGGAACATTCTAGCTTCTCCTGAAGGTTTGTTTCTTAGGAACTCTCCATTTTCAGAGGTTATTGGCTTGCTCTTATCATGAAAGCTGCCCCTGGCAGTACTCAACCTTCCTTTGTAAGAAAAACATCCCGGGCCTGAAGTTATATAAACGTCACATGGGTTTAAGGCATTTTTTCCCCACTCACTCATAAGTGTCAGTTGCAGTTTCTTATCCACAGCCTGGGAGTCCAGGAGCAGCTTGCGTCTCTTGTGTCTCCCGTATCTCATCACAGGGCACTTTTCACTTCAGAAATCTCTCTTCCCTTCTCAGCCTACTCCTCAAGTCAGGAGAAAGACTATCAACTGACGTCTGAAGTGGGGGGAACAGCCCACTAAGTAGCTTGTTTTGTCTCTCTGCAAAGCTGGAAGCTGAGGGGGTATTTGTAAGATGGAAAGACACAGGACATTGACCCTTTCTCTTACATTTTGCTGTAAGAGATTTGAACCATTGATACTCCAGTCCACCATCAAGTGGACCACCAGGAAAAGTCCCAACTGCTGAAAGCCTCATGGCAAGCCACGACAGTCCCCTTGCCTGTCAAATAACATAACTGTATGTTAAGACAAGCATTGAAAATACTGGGAAACAGATAGGAAAAGCAGGAGAAAGAAAAGGAGTACGAGGCTCCCTCCTTGCCAGAGCACAGAGCCAGCCATCAGCAGCACATGCAGACCCAAGCTAGAAAAGCCCAGCAAATCTTTGTGCTTCTCACTGTTGTGGGCACATTCCTCCAAATGCATTGGCAGAATTTCCTTGGCCTAGGGATGTAAAGTTGTGTCAGTTCCCCACAACAAGCACAGGACAACTGCAAGCAAGAGTTACACTCAAATGTCTCACAAATAATACAAAATAAATAAGACAGGAAGATGTTCTCCCATTTTTTTTCCCTGAGAAGAAATGATTCAATTTATAGTGGTTGCAAGCAAGACATTTTAGAGGGAAACACAGTATTTGGGTGACCGTCTCTCATACCTCTGAAATTTGTCTTGCTGATCTATAAACTGTTCCTATGACTCAGACAGAAATTCCAGCTATGTTTTAATGTAGCTCTCTTTTCTCTCATGTTATGTGGGCCTGATTCATCTCTTTTCCACACATAAAACTCAGTTGAATACACGTAATATCACAGAAACACAGTTGCTGACATGCAAGAAAATACTTTTCCAGAGATAAGGTTTGTCCTCTTGTTCTCCCTTTCTCTGACATACTTACTGTGCGTGGTTAGCAGAAAAGTTTAATATCTAAAACAGGAGTCCCACTGTGGGCACCGTGATGTTACTGATTCAGCAAATACATTTAATCCTTTCAGCAGGGTGTAATGCATTACCTGGCTTTAGTTGAAAGAAATTCAGTGGAGGTTTGTTTCTGATTCTTGGATCTTTTACAACAGCTTTACAGCCCACCACCAGGCTCTTGCTTTTGATGGGAACTGCCACTGATTAGCACTGATAAGGCAGCAGAAGAGGGACTAAGGGGCTTCTTCTTAGTCATCTTAGTCATCCATATGCTGATGAGGACAGTTCCAGATCAATAGTGTTGCTGTGCATGAAACCATCTAAAATACAATATTTTGCTGTATAGATACATTTATACATATATATATATATAAGCTGGAGTTTATATTAAAATATATATATAGGCTAGTTTAATGTAAACTCAAAAATAGGGGATAAGTATAGACCAAAAGAAACTTAGAACCTTGGGGCACCAACAGATTAAACAGCAGCTGAGTGATGGCTTTGAGATCTTTGGTTATGTTGGGATTTGTGCCTTTAAGGTCTTGGTTTTAGACTTCTGGTTAAAGTTTCAAGAGGTTGAAATTCCCAATTAATTTTATTTCTCTAGAAGATTTTCATGCATCATTAATATGTGCAGTTTATTAAGCAGGCAATAATAGCATTACAACAGGAAAAGAAGGAAAAAGAATCAGTGCAATAATTTAATCATGTGGCTAAGCCTGCATAATAGGGACAGAACTTCTGAGTTTCAATAACTCCATGTCTGTCTGACCTTGAGATAGTTGTATCTATCTGTTCATCTGTCATCAAAATTATAACCTGCATTACAGATGTGATGAAAACTTGCAATCCTGCCTTGGAAGTCCACAAAGAGCATCTGATGAGTGGTACTTCCCTGCATATCACAACTGTGGAATTGCTTGCAGGGAAATCTTGTCACCAGAGACAGTGGAGCATAAAAACCCAGTTACAACCCGGCTGTTCTTTCGTTTCTATTTCTTTTAGTAAACTTGTATCATCACTATTGATTTTTCTATTAATACAGGGCAGCAGCTGACCAGGACTTGATCAATTACCTGACCAGGCATCATGATCCATCACCTACCTAATTGCATCCCTGAAAAAAATGGTGCTCAGCCCTTTAATGCTCTACTTAAAAGTAATACAATTGTTCTGGAAAGATGTTAATGGTGCTGTGCCACATTTTGAAACAATATAGCTGTTAAAAACTCATTTGGAAGGAAAATACTGATGTTAGGTATTGAAAGGAGAAGTGGTGTGAAGGCTCTGTGTTTGCTGCTCTAATGCTTTAATGCACAAAAACTGTCCAACTCTTGTCAATTATGTCTTTGGTTTAAAGACAGGGCTAGTAACGCAAGGGGAGATATGGGGATGATGGGCCTGACTGCTGCTGGCATAGCCAGGTATGGGCCCAATGGGGTCACCTTGGTTTGGACAGTTTTGACATCAGCAGAAAATCTGGCTCTACGATTATACCTCTTCCAAGGAGATAACTGCATGTTTCATAGCAGGCCGTAACTCTCCAGTGCAGTCTTTGGCGCTGAGTCCTAAACAAAAGTCATCTCAGAAGAGTTTGACTCAGGAGGTTGCAAGTGCAATTTGGAAGACCTGCTTATGTGATTAATGTATGCACAGTGACAGTAAAATAGTACGTCTTTCTTGCTATTGCTAGGATGACCCAGCCTGTGTAAATCAGGGACGTCCCTGTGTCTTCAGCAAGAGGAGATGTACCTCTGGAGGGTCAAACTAGAAAGCTGGGATGCCCAAGATGCACCACAACTAGGCCAGAGAGATGGAAAATTAGACTACCACCTTGTAGTGCTGGCCACAGACAGGAGGACAGACCAGTGCTCTGTTCTCTCCTCTCAGGACCATTGCTGGGGTTTTTCAGTAAATGGCTGTCTCCTGTAAAGGGAACAAGCAATGCCTGAAGCAGGGATCAGCACCCAGGAAGGCCATCAGAGAAGATTTAGCAGCACTGCAGGGTCACCTGGGCCAAAGGATCACCCATCACCTCATACTTAGGAGAGCCTCCCTTGACACTTAACTTTGATTTTCTTTGATGGCAAAATACAGCAACTTCTTTCTGCTCTTCCCCCACAAACATTCCCCATCATCCCAGATTAGAAATTCACCACACACACAATAGGACCACATTCTACTCATCATTTTCTTTAGTCACACCTCTGTGATGTTTAATAAGTCTTCATTGAATTTGACAGCAGCCATATGCCAGAAGCACAGACATAGCATTAGTCATATTTCTTCTAGTCTGGAGTAATTCAATAATGACTAGGTAACGAAAGCCTGCCCCTTACTAGCATGTTGGGCTTTTTGCTTTTTCTTTTGCATATTCAAAATTTAGTCATTTTTTTTTTTCCTGCAGTTCCACCCTCTCTGATGTGGACAAAGCCTTGTGAACTGCACAGTGAAGGCTGTGCCAGAGCATCAAGGAATGAGGGAAGAACAAGTGAAATGAAAGCAAAAGAGGAAAAAGTACATGAAAACAAGAAAGGCAGAGGGAAAAGTGGAAGCAAAACTACCAGCAAGCCACAAGCATCCTGGGCCATTGCCCTGTGCCTTGTTTGAGACCTGTGCAAACTCACCCCAGAAGTGAAATGGCAACACGCACCCCCCTCTATGGTGCAAGGAAACATATAGTAGGACACATGCCAGGTAACATGGAAGAGCAGTACTTTAAAAAAGGTGCTAATCTGCACACAGAAGTCTTCTCTTTCAAGTTCTGAGCTTTCACCCTGTGATCTGAAGTGAGCATTAGGCAAGAGAGTTATGACAGCTGGTGGACCCATCGTATCTGCATCTTTTGCTGTGAGTCCTCCTCACGAACTTCCTTTCTCATTACGTTCCTCCTCAGCCTGGGTTTTTTTTTTGACTTTCTTCTGAAAACCAAGGGCAGGGTTTTCATATGTCAGTGCTTAAAATTAGGCCGTAAGCACATTTTAAAATAAATATCAGGTCAATAGCAGAACCACTTCAGTCTCCATTAACACTAAGACTGATGACAAACTACTGCAGTTCACATAAGATGACTTCTAATTATTTCATGTCTGAGGTAGGACAGTAAGGATGTGCTCTCCCAGAGTGCCTCATGAAAATCAGATTGGGGTATTTGTCTCGGTGTACCAGGTGGGTTTTAAGACCTGGCTCTTACTGAGCTAAGGATCACCAAGTGGAGGAGGCAGCACTGTCCTCAGGCCATGTGCCACAACATGGTCACTCCTACAGCAAGTGTACCTCTTCCTTTTGCTCGCCCAACAGCATCTAACCCTAACACAGAACAGGCTTTCTCTGTACAAGGTTTTTGACCTTCATGAGGCAGCTGATGCTATGGAAAGGCCACAGATGGACAGGAGTAATTGTCAATTATTCACAAAAAAAAAAACAACAGGCTGTCCAAGAAACCCTGAGATGTATGACACAACAAAAGACAACAATGAAGTTTTATCAGCAAGGCATTTTGACATTAGATGTTTATGATGGTTCTGGGGACTCAAACATCAATCATCAACATCCTGAGCTGGGGCTCCACATGTTGATCTTGCTCTGTTCCTACACTCCTGTTCTGTAGTGCCTGCTAAAAGCAGTACTAACAGGGGCCAAAGACAGCATGTTGCCAGCAGCTGAAAAACAGCCTGGGAGAGATGCAGCACCATTGGCTGGAGATGGGAGATATAAAATCATGAAGAAGGTAAGATGGGCCAAGGAGCCAGCATAACTGACCATGACTGCAGATATACTTTACCCTGGAAAAAGGTGCTTAAATGTACAAACACCCAAAGAACAACAGCACCCTTGAGTACCATAACTGTAAAAACAAGAGCACTTTCTCAGACCTCACTCTCACAGACTACTGAACTTTCACCCCAAATAACGTTCTGAAGGTCAATAACCCCTTCATATACCTGAAGTTAGGTATCTCCTTTCTGTTTTCTGATGCCTCAGGGCTTTCTGCATCCCAAATACAGCTGAAGAGATCTAATATTAGTGCTCTAATTTTGAAAGTCTCGGTCGCCATGATCAATATATTAATGCTTAAACTGTTAAATATATACACTAAATTATATAGGTGGTACACTGTGACTTACTCAACATTTCTATTTTCTGCCTTTTCAACTCTAGAGAGGCAAATTTCCTTTTTATGAAGACCACCCTTTGAAGTAACTACTTGTGTGAATAAGGGTTTGTAGGAAGATACCTGAAAACTCTTAAGTTGTTTGGGTAGGAACCTCATCTTTTCATCCATGCACAAGATACAGGAAGTAGACACATACTCTTGTTAAATTGTATGTTGTAGCCGAGACCTCTGTTCTGCTGTGTGGGCTCATTTGGAGTTATATTCTGCTCCATTAAAAAGAGTGGGACTACTTGATAGCTAATAGAACTGAAAATTTCATCCTGTGTTTGCAGACACATTGTCAAATCAGAATCAGGGGGACTTCATATTTCGGATGAAATCCTCAAGCTGGAGTGTCCTTTCCTGATCTTCAAGGCATGTTCAGGTACGTTTGTACTGGTAAATTAAACAGTCTAAGGCCTGTTAGGTCCACCAAAACATGGTGGACCTTTGCTGGCAGCTGCCTGGAGGTGCTCTCAGTTGCTGTGCAACTGCTCCTGTTGGGTCCCAGCGGGCTGTATTGGCAAGCCCTGCAATGGTGAAAGCAACTCCTTTTGGGAACTGAGAATGCTGAAACCTGTGCCCCAGCTTAAAAAGATGATCATGGTTCCTTTCATAAGCCCACTCCTCCTTTCAGGTTCCCAGGGATCTCTGAAGGGCTGTGAAAGCTGCAATAACAATCTTTAGTAAGAGTAAAATGTTTCTTTTCAAGTGGTTGCGTTATGTGTTGGAAGCATCTAAGCTTACTAAAACATTCACCTGGAGGGAATGAAAACACCCCCTCAGACACACACACATACATCCCGTGGATAAAACCTCTTTCTAATTGCAGCAGGAAATGTGACATTTCAAACTGGATGGACAAAGGCACTAATCATCCCCAGTGAGGAACAATCCTGCAGGGACTGCAAGAGGGAGTGGGCAACCAAGCTGCTCCTTTCCAGCTCAGTGCCAATATGCTGTGAAATATGTTTTCTTAATTTAATAAACAGCCTTTCTCTCACCCACACTACCCATTCCTCAGAGCAAATACGAAGTGGAGAGAGCCTCTCTTGCAACAAAGGTGGGAAGTTGGCATTGGTTATGACAAAGGTTCCCCATTCTTTTGCACAACATGCATATTTTCTTCTGCTTCCCAGGGTGTTAAAAGACTCAGGTGGTTCATTGCCATTGACAGACCTCTAGTTAGTGTTTAAATTTTTTTCTCAAGTGCGAGGAAACCAATTTTACATTTATTTGATTGCAAACTCACATCTTTAATATAGCATATATAAAGCTGCTTTACTACCTGTCGTCCACTCCCCGGGCTGCCAGTCTCTCCAGGAAAACAAAAAAATGATGGTAAATTTAGACATTCAGCACAGGGTATGACCACCTATATAAGCAATGCCATACCACTTGTTGAAAGACACTGTCAAATATGAGCACACAGTCAATAAATTATACAGATCTAATGCAAAATACCCCATGTCCCTTTTTCCCACTGCCAACCACTCCTTGTCAGGCAGATATTTGCTGCAGCATTTACATGGAGTATTTTTATACTATTATGCTGATGATTATTATTATTATTTTTATTCGTTATCCTATTTCCTTACACAGACACACTGGAGGGGAGGAAGGTGGGATGCTCTGTTCTTGCCATCTACCTCTCTAAGCAGTTTGGTGGCAGGCACAGACAAGGCATTTTGGGAAGGGGACATCCCACCCAGGAGTAAAGTAGCTTGTACCAGGACATTTGCCCACAGGAAATGCAAACCTTGCCAGGGGCCTGACTCGGTAGGAAAAGGGATCTGGGTGTAAGTGGGTAGCATCACTGTGCAACATGCATGTCTGAGCACTGGGGATGGCCCGTGACAGCCTGTCACCACTGCTGCGTGCTTCTCTGACCCCCCCTCTGTCTTTGCCTCGCTGGCATCTTGCTTTTCTGAAGTTTCATGTTTCAGTGTCCAGCTGTACTTGAGGTAAAATTTGTTGACCGGCGGGGGGGGGGGTGGGGGTGGGGGGTGGGAAGTGATTTACTGTGAAGCACTGGCTGAAAATCATTTTCTGAACCACTGCACAATTTTAATCAGACGACCATACTGTGTCCAATCAAGGGAGGATTTGTGAGGGGAGCAGGGAGGCGTTTCACTGTGGCCTTCCCCAGAGGACAGTAAATCCAAGCTCTGCTCAGGAATATGAGATGTCTCGGGCTTCGCAGCCTGCCCAAACCTAATTTGCACTAGAATTACATGGCCATTATTAATGTAGACTGTGACTCAAATTGATTACTTTGCTATTAGTAAGAGCAACATGTTCACTTTGGTGATGGCAGCTTCCAACCCAGGAGGAGTACAAAGGCAAGAGAACAAAGCAAAGTTTCTGCTCTTAAAGAGTACACGTGAATGAGAAGGGCTGTGAGTGAGGAAGATGATGCTCAGGCAAGAGTTCAGCATGCAGAAGAGCATGGGAATGGCTGGACTCAGCATTTTATGTGCTTTGCACATGTTGCATTAACAAATAAAATCACCTAGCTTAATCTTTGAGCCCCTGAAGTCCTATTACATGTAATGGGAATGTCTCTGGTTTTAATTCAGGACTCCTAAGGCTATGGGAAATCCCAGACCTTCCTGGGGCTCCTGTTCATATTTGCGCTGAGGTGCTGCTTTGTGGGAGGCCCCAAGCACACTCCTGCACAGTCTCACACACTTCTTCAAAGCACTTGCTGCCTCTGCAGGGTAGAGACAATATGCTCTGCAGTGAGGACTGCATCCTCCCTTCTTGGCCCAAATGTAGCCAAAGCTACTGAGCAATTTAGGGGCACCATAAATGCTTTAACAGGATAGTTCACATCCCACTTCTTCCTCCACCCCCATGGTGAATGTGTCCCCTTCAGAGCGGGAACCTGGACTTCAAATCTGCAGTGGAAATCAAGTGCAGAAGGTTTGAATATTGGTCTCCAGCATCTTCAGTACATGTCTGCTTTTTACATGCATGGTTTTTGCAAAAAGGACGTGCCCTGCCTTGGGCACCTAACTCCTAGCAAGGGCTCAGGACAGGCAAGCCCAGAGGTAATGAAGGTGACACTCTACTACTGATAGGAGTTACCCTGATGTCAGGAGCTTTGATCTCTTTTCCGAGATCTCCTACTTGCTACAGCACAAGCCTCATGTAATGAAAACATAACCCTGGAGCCAAAACTCTTCCCACACACCCACACACCAATCCTAACTCCACATGAACATACATTCTTGTATTCCCACCCACAGGAATCTCTCCACACATTAAACCACCTGAAGACTGAAGCTGGGACAAGGGAGGATGAGGAAATTTCACCATAGCCTTCTGCTGTTTCTGCACAGCTTTTCCCTGTGCAGCTTTTTCCTGTTACACTTGCTTGACATTACAGGATACCTGTGACAAAGCAAAACGAAAGGTTAAGGTGTTGTCACCCAGGCTAACACACTGAGCAATCACTCTGTTTGCTCTTTAACCCTGGCAGGTATTTGCAGGGCTCCAAAGTCCTCCCAAGCAGTGGGTGGCAGTGGGGAAAGGCAGCCCTGTTGCCAGAATGTCTCTTACCATGGAGTCCTGAGCTCCAAGGGAGCACTATTGTATTCTCTGATTAGATTTCCCTTGGTTAGAAAGGACAGTCAGTCTGATACACTAATAATATAACAATACAGTTACTGATAGGTTAGCAATAGGAATAGCAACAAAGATAGTCTTAAACATGCAATTAAATCAAGTTAGGTGAATCCCAGCACCTTTTCCTGGAGCTCCAGCTGCTACACATCACAGCTGTAGGTGAGCTCTGCTGAGTGCAATGCTATGTCCCAAATAAGCAAACAGGATAATGGTCAGGTTCTCTCCTCTTCCCTCCTCCTCAAGAATGGGAGAGGAGTGGTATCTCCTTGCAGACAATGAAATTCAGCTTGTGGAAGTGCAGATAATATAAAACCAGTCAAAGGCTGAATCCTCAGTACTCAGATCTGGAGAAGACTGAAAAGGAAGTGATGAAGGGAAAGACTGCTGTATCAGCAAGCCTTACATTTCTTGCCCACATCCATTTGGGACGAGCACATGTATACAAATGCACACCTCACAGAATGGTATCACAGGGCTGATGTTCGGCAGAAGGCTCTTCAGCTGCCACTGAAGCAGCTCAGGTTCAACCCAAGGGAGCTCCTGATGGCTGAGTGACATGGTTTGGCATCCTGCCCTCCAGCACCGCCACCAGTTGGGTCAACTTTCCCGCCTGGCTTTCACACGTTTTAGTTTTAGCTTACCTTGCATCCCTGGTAATCAAATCCAAGCTCAAGCCCACTTCTACAGCCAGGGTGTGTAATGCAGCTATGGTTTCATTTTGCCATGCATTGTGTCCCATTGTGGGTTCCCAGGTGCTTGGGCATGGCCACCCCACTTTTGGAGGCACTGCAGCACCAAAACGTGTTGGCTGGGTAACAAAATTCGGTGTAGGGAGGAATGCATATTTTTCTTAATCCATGGGAGTAAAAGGAGGCTGGCATGGAGATGGGCTGGTCTTCCTCCAGATGGATGCATTCATGCAAAGATGGGAAAGGATTACAGGTTGCTCTCATGCCCTGCCTGGCTCCAGCCTGCTCAGTGCTGAGCCTGGCCCCATCAACTATTGAGAGCTGCTAGGGAGAAGTTGCACTGGTCTTTATTTGTTGTCTTGGGAAATATTTATTCTTGACACAAACCAAGTTTACTTCTGTGATCTGCTAAATACTTCCACATTGTTTCTTAAGCAGAGTTGGAAGCACTTCATTCCAGACCTGTTTGCTGCATCTTTCCCAACCTGCTCAGAGCACTGGGGGAGAAGCCAGGATGCCAGGAAGCCAGGATGCCAGCCATCGTACCTCGCAAGCCAACATCAAAAGCCTCCTGTTCAGCTTGTGAAAGTGAGTATTTTGGGAGTATTATGTTGCCACAGCTGTTAATTTTTCACACAGCAGGTGGCAAACCTGCCCTGTTTGAAGGGCACAGTGGAAAAGGCCAGTTGCTTTGTAATATTTTACAACACAGGAAAGTGGGGGTTGTCCATAGACTCCACTGAGTATCCAGCCCAGAGCATCCACACAGATATTTTAAGCAAATACACAAAGCTCTTGTTCAGTCTCTTCCTCCAAGCTATGGCAAAAGCAGACAAGCCATTAATTGCACAGGCAGATGGCTATTAGGAAGTGTGTGAGAACTGGCTACTCCATCGCTGTGTAGGTGGAGCTGATTAGATGGACCTGAATCAGAAAGAAAAAAAAAAAAAAAAAGAAAAAAGGAACATTTCCTACATTTCCTTTGCTACATGGTGAGAAAAGCTTTTCCCGTGTGACTGCAGAAGACGATTCAAAAATAACAGCAAAATTGCTCCTCACTTCCCCGCCGAGCCATGTTACTAGCAAGAGCACTTTGGGGTTTATATACAATTCCTCCATACCTTCACTGCTGGGCAACAAGCACATAGGACCAGGATGAGCATAGAAGAGTTTGGAGTCTTCTTCACATGGGCTGGCACAGGTTAAACACAAAGAGACCAGGTACTACAGTATCAGATGCCCACTTCTCCACAAGCTGCCACCAAAAAAACCCTTCCCTGTTCTTCTGCTGTCCTATCTTTAAGCATTTCTGGTTTAGGGAAGGAATTCCTTTTGGTGGAGGAGTTTTTCCTAACCAATCTAAACCTCCCCTGGTGCAACTTGAGGCCATTCCTCTAGTCCTACCACTTGTTACTTGGGAGAAAAGACCAACACTCACCTCACTACCACCTCCTTGCAGGCAGTTGTAGAGAGATAAGATCCCTCCTGAGCCTCCTTTTCTCCAGACCAAAGAACCCCACTTCCCTCAGGTGCTCCCGATAAGACTTGTGCTCTAGACTGCTCATCAGCTTCATTGCTCTTCTGTGGATGTGCTTCAGCACTTTAATGTCTTTCTTGTGTTGAGGAGCCCAGAATTGAATAGTGTTTGGCGTGCAGCCTCACTGGTGCTGACTACAGGGGGACAATCACTTCCGTGGTCTTGCTGGCTATGCTGTTGTTGATACAGGCCAGGATGCTGTTGACTGTCTTGGCCACGTGGGCACAAGCTGGCTTATACTCAGCCAGCTGTCGAGCAACACCCCCAGGTCCTTTTCCTGAGCAGCTTTACAGACACTCTTCCCTATTTAATGGTTTCTCTATTTAACAGTTTTTTTGATGGCAGAGGTTTACCTTGTCTAGCCAATTCCAAAAACAGAGGCTAATGACTAACCCCCTTCCCTCTCCCCTGAGAAACACAGTACCAACCTCCAGCAGTCACTGCTGGCCAGATTAGCAGCTTCTGCAAATCCTGGCCTTTGTTACCTACTTGCCTCCATTTATTTTACAGGGCACCTGCATGTTTCTGTCAGGGAGATGACTCCAGTGACGGAAAGAACACTCAAGGTGGGTTGCATCATCTCTGAAGCCCTTTGATGAAGGAAATAGTCAAATATTTGGGTGTGTATCTTCTCTCCTTTCAGCTGTTGCCTGTTGTTATCTAATATGTTTTACTTTTTCAGGACAGGTATTCTTTCTCCACAGGTTAGTGCAGCACTTACTTAGTAGAACTTGCTAACGACACTCATCTTTACTACTACAGGGCAAACTGAATATTGCAAAATAGTGCTCTGAAGTGAACCAACAGAAAGCAGAACTTCAAATCCCTTCCCCCTCAATTTTGTTTACAAATGCAAACCAATAGCATTACAAGACATCAGTGCAGGGATAAATTCTCACCTAGAATGAGATTCATGAAGAAGCTGGAGTCAAAATTGTCTAGGGAGCAGATACATAACTTATGTGGTCAATCTAAAGGCTTTGACTTTCATTGTCAAAACCCTTATCTAGGAAAAATCATTAGCTTCATACTGCAGTACTGTCAATACAACACTCCAAACAACAATTCATTTTTAAAGGATATCTTAGTATCACCAGCAAAAAGACAGTTATTATGGGCCAGAGACACTTGATGCATATCCCGCATCATTTTTGTCCATCAAGGCCAACATTGTGGAAGCAGTCTGCCCTCAAAAGGCCAAATACCAACAGTGCACCGAGCGGAGATGGTGGGCTGTAGCCCAAAGCCCTTGACCATCACGGCAGCTCTCCCCTGCATTCCCTTCTCTTCTGTCTCCTATTTATCATCACTTTTACCCTGATTCAAGATGAGCAGTAACAATCAGTACTAGACAGTCAAGGGAGTATCAGAAAATCACTGTATCAGGCTGTGGACAGCCTGGTCATCAATCTCCCTTACTATTCAGTTATTTAGCTTTAAACCCAAACATATTAAAACAGTGGAAGAACAAGGGAGAAAATTCTCCATACCCAAGGCTCCCGCAGCTTAGCTGCCTTACAGGAGTTTGTATTGTCACAACAGATGTAGGCAGGGATGTGATTAAGTGTGCAAGAGGAATGACGTGGACACGAGCACAGTTCTCACCAGGGATCTCGAAGCAGTAACTTATGGACATGGCTCTAACAAGCATGTAAAGCCTCACTGCCTTGCTATTACTTGTCTAACATTTCCTGTTGTAAAAAGAAGGTTTGTTTTTTGTCTTTTTGCTGCATGCTACAGTCCACAGTTACTTCAGATGAGGAAACTAGCTGGAGATGAGCAGGTGAATGTCCTCTTTGGCACAGAGCAGCACTGGAAGTGGTTCCACTGTTCGCCACCTGCTGCCACCCTCCAAGGAGAGCTGAGGAACATCAACCATGCTCAAACAGAGCTGACAATTACACAGGGCATCCAGTCTGTATGTTAAGCCATGAGGCATGAAAATCATGGTAATCAGGGCTTGCAGGAATTCAAGGGGGCACAGAAGACCCAAGGTATCAAGTTAGGGAGCAGCTGGTCTCTGCAGCAGGTCTCCACAGGAGAGTCACACTTCTGCTGTCCTAACAGCAAGCTGTCAGCAGAAAGGAAGGAAGTTCCTTGCATACCACTGGTGCTGTTCCCAGAGTTTTTTGCTACAGATGGACACATATCTGTAGCACATAGATCTGTTACAGCTCTCCATAGAAGTGAGCGAGCCCTTGCAGGTGAGATGTGCTACCTCTCAGCTTTGACCTGTAGTAGTAAAGATGGGTGTCATTTGTAACCATTCTGGGAAGCCTACAGCCATGGGGATGGTGCAACAAGCTTTGCATTTATATTTTGAACAGAGCATTACCACTCCCCTACATCTCGTTCATCTGATAAGCTATGAGAGTCAACTTAAACAGCAACAGGAGTAAAAGGTCAGGCACTGTGTAACGTCTGCATGTAGAAGAGTAGCTGAATGGTCCCCAGCGAATCCTTTTCAGGTTATACTAAATTGCAGCCTCAGCATGACTTAATTTGATAGAAGATAGATTGTACAGCTGATCAGCTTTGGGGCTTCCATACGATCCGTCTTGAAGAAACCAGTTTTGTTCTAGGGTATCATAGAATCATAGCATAGTTAGGGTTGGAAGGGACCTTAAGATCATCTAGTTCCAACCCCCCTGCCATAGGCAGGGACACCTCATACTAAACCATACCACCCAAGGCTCTGTCCAACCTGGCCTTGAACACCGCCAGGGTTGGAGCACTCACAGCCTCCCTGGGCAACCCATTCCAGTGCCTCACCACCCTCACAGTAAAGAATTTCTTCCTTATATCCAATCTAAACTTCCCCTGTTTAAGTTTTAACCCGTTACCCCTTGTCCTGTCACTACAGTCCCTAATGAAGAGTCCCTCCCAAGCATCCCTATAGGCCCCCTTCAGATACTGGAAGGCTGCTATGAGGTCTCCACGCAGTCTTCTCTTCTCCGGGCTGAACAGCCCCAACTTTCTCAGCCTATCTTCATATGGGAGGTGCTCCAGTCCCCTGATCATCCTCGTGGCCCTTCTCTGGATTTGTTCCAACAGTTCCATGTCCTTTTTATGTTGAGGACACCAGAACTGCACACAACACTCCAGGTGAGGTCTCACAAGAGCAGAGTAAAGGGGCAGGATCACCTCCTTCGACCTGCTGGTCACACTCCTTTTGATGCAGCCCAGGATACGGTTGGCTTTCTGGGCTGCAAGCGCACACTGAAGCTGGCTCATGTTCATTTTCTCATCAACCAACACCCCCAAGTCCTTCTCCGCAGAGCTGCTCTGAATCTCTTCTCTGCCCAACCTGTAGCTGTGCCTGGGATTGCTCCGACCCAGGTGTAGGACCTTGCACTTGGCATGGTTAAACTTCATGAGGTTGGCATCAGCCCAGCTCACAAGCGTGTCAAGGTCCCTCTGGATGGCATTCCTTCCCTCCAGTGTATCAACCAAAAATGTGGGTCTCTTCTAATGTGGCTGTAGTAGCTACATTTTCTGCTCCATTTTTCTCTTGCAGGCTTTGAAGACATCCAACCACGTCACCATCCAGAGCATAGTGAGAGCCGTCGGCG
The DNA here is from genome assembly GCF_034315485.1 of Pezoporus occidentalis. Classification (NCBI taxonomy): domain Eukaryota; kingdom Metazoa; phylum Chordata; class Aves; order Psittaciformes; family Psittacidae; genus Pezoporus; species Pezoporus occidentalis. The sequence continues at coordinate 2,452,512 of NW_026914180.1, forward strand.
TCTTCCCGGGTATTCCCAAGCCTTGCTGCATTCCCATGCCCTGCTGCATTCCCAACAAAATGTCTTCTTGTAGTATCTCATTCTCTGATGGATGTAAAAATGTGGTTCTTAAGGTGTACCCAGCATGACAGTGGAGTCCTGTGCATGCAGATACCGTCTCAGGAGACCCTTTTGAAATGCTGAGATGATCACTTGCTAAAGGGGAGGGCAGGACGGGCTGGGGAGTGTTTCACAATATGTACATTGTGTTTGCACTGCCAGTGCCTTTTGTTTGGAAAAAGACAAAAAAAATGTACGGAAATCCAAACAGTGAGGCTGGAAATGGAATGGCAATTCCAAGGAAAGAAAACACAGACTTCATGCTTGGGGGGGTTGGGCAGGGAGGAGGCAGATGAAGAGCCCCTGGTTTGGGACAACACTGTTGTCATGGCCTGATTGCCCCACCACTGTTCCCAGAGCACGTCCATGCTCCAGGAGATAAAGCAGGAGCTGAAGGAGCAGGCGGAGCTGAAGGTGCTGGCAGAGCAGCAGGAGGTGAACAGGGCCACACTGGAACAGTTGGTCACCACATCCCAGCAGCTGCAGGAGCAGGTGAGGTGCAGGGAGAGCTCCCACCACCCACCGGCTCAGGGGGGTGGTCCTGATGGGGTTCCCGGCCACATCCTCTGGCTGCCTGGGGCCATGGAGCCACCACAGCACCAGGGGTTGTTGGCTGCATCCATCCCATCTCAGAGATGCTTCCTCCTCCCCTTCTTGCAGATGGAAAACGCTGAGGGCAATGGTGAAGAGTGCAGGGCAGGAGCAGGCAGAGAGGCACGCAGTGTGCCCCCTGTGCAGGGACACCAGCATGCAGGTGAGGAATCTCCTGCAGCGCTTTGAGAAGCTGCAGGAGCATGTGGACCCCCTTCTGTCGAGGCAGGAGGCTCCTCCCACCCTTCCTGGGCCGTTCAATAGAACTTGAAACCCCAGCAGCCAGGCAAGACTGGGGGTCCCCAGCTGAACCCCGAGCACCCTGGCAGCCCAGCAGCTACTCAAAAAGTACTTGTGTTCATCCAAGTGCCTGTGTGGCATGGCGGGACTCTGGCTAGGGATGTGCCCATCACGTACAAGGAGGGCTCGGCAGCATCCCTGGCCTGTGGCCATGAGTCACTGGAGGAGCTGAAAAGAGCCCCTGGCCACCCCACGTCCCCAGGGCCTGTGCCCCCTGAGCTGCCGCACTCCCCCTGGCCTGCACAAGCCCCGTTTGGGAGCCTGTGGTCCCAAAGTCGGTCTGTGGGAGCCAGGCAGTGCAGCAGTGGGAAGAGGATGCTCAGTTGCTGCTGAAGGCTGTGGCAAATGGGCACTTGGGTGGGAAGGGCAACAGCAGCAGCACACAGCTTCATGCCAAAAGCCATTCCCAGGCCAAGCCTGCTGCTTTGCTCTCTCTTCTGCGGAGGGCTGAGCACCACCCAGCCGCTTTCCTTCTCTTCTCATGGGTGATGCACAGGTCATGGCTGCTGAGAGCTCCACATCTCTCTGTCCATATTGGCAGAGGGTCTTTCTGAAAGATACTGAGGCAGCATTTGCCTTAAAAGGAAGGATTCAGTGCTTTGATTTTTTTTCTTCACTTTTGGTTGGCTGGGTGGAGAGTGGGAACTGGGAATTTCTATTCCTGCTTTGGAGAAGGCACTGAGACCCCGGCTCTCGTTAACACTGGTTCCCGAGTCCTTAGGGATTCCTGAGCCCTTGCGCAGCCAGAGGGACCCCTGGGCAGTCCCTGCTTCTGGCAGGGGCCTGCTGGGCAGAGCTGAGCAAACAGCCCATGGGATGGGCTCTGGGAGCACTGACTGGGAGGACACCTGGGCATGGAGAAGCAGCTCCTGGAAAGGACAGCTCCAGGCAGCAGAGACATGGGCAGGGAATGAGCGGTTGGCAAACCAGCCTGGGGAGGAGGTGTGTTCAGGCAGCTCTCTTGTTGTCTGTTATTGGAGGTGTCTGCTGGCAAACAAGGTAAAATGAACAAATAAGGCTTTCTCAAAAGCAGTTCTGGACGCAGTGGTTTTTAGATGCCCTTGCTACTGATCTCTCCTTGCTTTGTCTGGGATCTCACCCTGTCGAGTTAGGAGATAACAAACTTCAGACAGAAAGCAAGCTGCTCTTTAAGAGTTGAGGTGAGACTTTGCAAACACAGGTTCTCAGGCAGCAGGAAGTGTCACGTACCTTTGTGGAGATAAAGAAACTTTCAGAAACCTAAAGTAGAGTAATGATGAAGCAGCACTGTGATAACAAGGTTGCTCTTCCTTTCACAGAGCCTTTGTTAGCCCCTGCAACCCTACCACCGCTGGGTAGTGACATGGTTTTGTGGTTGACTTGGCAGTCCTGGGATAATGGTCTCTTCCAGCCTAGTTGATTCTAGTATTCTATCACTAGCATGCTCCATAACCTCATGGCCTAACTCCCAGACTACCTTCAAACCTCTGGAGAAAAGCACAGTGAGCCATGCAAATGCTCCTGCAAGTAAAAAGTCCCAAGATGAGTTTAATATCAAAGAGGCAAAATGACAAGTTTAGTACCAAAGAGGCAAAATGAAGTTTAGTTCATAGAATCATAGAATCATAGAATGAACTAGACTGGAAAAGACCAATTTATTTTCTGTCAAATTCGGGTTCAGCTTTCCTGCAGGTAGTACCACCAGCACCCAAGATACTGCGTTTTAGCTCCAGTTTCTCAAACAAGTACATTTGCACTACTGGCTACTCTTATGGTAGCTAAGTCTAGCAGTCCCAAAGGAGTGTTCTTCCTCCTCCTCTTCATCGCTCTGCTCTGCCTGGGGTAGGCACGTAGGTGGTCTCTGCTCTGGAAAAAGTTCATAGTAGAAAAAAGGTGAGAAATAAACAGAAAATAAAGAGTGGGCAAATACAGCACAGAGTTTAAATGACTGACATGAAGCAGGAGGTCCGATTGCTGTAAACTAAGCCCGTAAGCACAGGCCTGCAAAGCCATAACCGGGACAACAGAATCCTTCTACAACTTCCTCCTAAAGGGCCTAATAACCTTTCTGCATGAAACTCTCTGGACTCAGCTGGGTGAAGGATTATAGTAGCAGAGTATTACAGTTATTTAGGCACTGTAGAGCTGAACATCTCCTGCCAGGTCCTGCACCTAGAGCTGGATACCGAAACCCATTGTGAGTCTGGTTCCCTGACAGGAATTGGTAGATACCTGTCCCTGTTGGAATTCAAATTGTTCCTTTTGTGCACTTTTTGAATTGTGAAAACCAAAATGACATTGTTTTCCAAAGAAAATGGAAAACTAAATTCTATAAAAGGTGAAGAGAATGCATTCTAGAGCCATGTGTTATTCTTGAGCTATGCATAGTTTCTGGTGCTACTACTAAGACCCTGTTTGCAAAACAATGCTATAACCATCAGGCAATAGCAAACTAATCTGTGCCTATAGGTATATAATATTCCCTTGCTGCGGGCAAGTTCCTAAAGTTCACAACCTGCTAAGTAATGAAGTGCCTCTTCTACCCTTCCCCTTCTTGCCTCCAAATTTTCTGGCCTCACCCTTTCCCTGATTCCATTAGGTGCTTTGACTGCTGACAGACCCACATGTGCTGGGCTTGCCTAATGCTGCAGAGTGCATTCCCAGGTCACGAATGAAAGCTCGGAACTGACATCATTTGCCCTGCTCATAATCCATCGTTAAGGGAAATTAGCAGGGCAACAAGTCTCCCAAGGATGTGTGCGGCTCAGCCAGAGCTGCACCTTGACTCGTTTACACATCTAGAAGTTTGGAGGCAGCTTGGCTTCTTTTCCTCTCACTACTCCACTCAGCCTCCCCTGCTTCTCCCCTCCTAAAAGCAAATCCCTGTCTGTTTTCCATGGCTGGGGCAATGGCCTGAGCCGGCCCTTGTGCAGGGCAGTGTGCCAGGCCAGTACTCCAGAGGAAATTTGCCTTCCTGCAAAGCACATGCCTTTAGATTTTACTGGGGTCACAGTTATGCCCACTGGCAGAAGCAGAGCCGGTTATCCTCAAGAGCACACCTTAAGGGCCAGAAGCAGCGTTTTCCAGACGGACTTGTGTCAGTACAGAGGATGTTCTGTCTTGTACGATACGTGTATGAGGTATTTCTTTCATAGAATGGCAGGATGCATCCAGGCTACTCCCACTGGTAGCTGAGGCCATCCTTCAGATCAGTCCTGTACAAGTTAGCATGTTACAAGAGCCCAGGGCAGGAGCAGGCAGAGGCAGGCAGTGTGCCCCATGTACAGGGACACCAGCAGGCAGGTGGGGAATCTCCTGCAGTGCTTTGAGAAGCTGCAGGAGCAGGTGGACTCCCTCCTGTCGAGGCAGGAGGAGGGCAAGGTGGAAAGACAGAGGAGCCAGGTAAGAAGATGGTCACATGTGGGGCTTGGGAGGGGGCTGCTGGGCCCACCCCTCCCCTCCAGCCAGTTGTGCTTCAGTGTAATGTTGGGGAGCCCCTTGCTCCCCACCCCAGATTGGGTTGTATGAGTCAGCAGCATGGAGAGAAATTCAAGCCATGCTGCAGATGTCCTGCTGGCACTTAGAGCCCGTGGCCACTTGCCCAGTAAACTGGGTCTGTCCCTGGCGGACAGCCACCCCTGCCCTGCATGGCACTACCATGTCATATTCCTCCCTGAAGCAGGACCAGGAGGTGCTGAGCCGGTTGACAGTCCAGGAACAGAAGCTGCAGCAAGTCCAGCAGTAGCTGTGGGAAGGGAGGGCCTCCAAGGTGAAGGGTGGTTCACCCCCGCCGTGCAAAACTGGCACCTTTGGGGCTTGGTGGCCCAAGGCAATATCCCTCTGAGGATTCCCACTCCTGGCTTTTTTCTCTGAAATGAAGGAAACTATATAGTTCTTATAAAATCCAGCTGATGATTCACAACATCCAAATAATGCTCCTGATTCATCCTTTATGAAAACAGCCTGATTCAGCCCGGCAGTACATGACCATTCTCAGAAACTATTAATTCTCACATTAAGACTACTGAAGGTGTCTATATGACACAACTTCAAATTTACATAGAGTATTACCAGTAAAAGAAAATTCTAAGTATTCTAAAAAGTTTTTACTCTTTCTTTCCAGATTTAAAATCTCAGGATATGAGTCACACTAATTTATGTCCAAAATTCAAGTATGTCTGGAATTCAAGATGTACACACAAGTACAAAACTAATGAAAAAAAAACCCTTCATTAAACCTCTCAAGCCAATGCAAATCTGACCAACTTCAGTTGCTGCTGAGGCAGAACCGGAAATGCATTTATAGTCAATCTTCTGCATTCACAAAGGAGTTTTGTTGTGACATTTATATACCAAAGACTGATGCTGGGGAAAAACCCCAGTGAGTGACAACCACAAACAAAAAGAAAGCAGTGCACACCTCTCAAATCAAGCAATATCAAAGAAAACACGTTTATCCAAACTTAGTGGTGAAAGTGAAATATTAAGCTTATATTAATTTATGAAGACTCCACTGACCCTGACAGCAATTTGTGCAAACTCTGCTTCTATTCTTGTTTTTTTTTAAATTCAGAATTATACATTAATGGAAGAAGTCTGCTGCAAATCACAAGAGCTGACAGCTACTGACATGCTAAAATATCCCAAGCACACAAGGTCAGGAGAGGTAAGAGACGATCTGGTTTGGTTAACACCACTATGTGAAGACTGTAAGGGATTCCATTATGTCTTACAGGTCTCTAATAAAAGAGTGTTAAATGAAATATTTCTAAATTAATTTTAAAAAATCCCAGGAAGTACCACTGCTTCCACAGTATCATACTGAAAGACATTTGCAAGCGGAATTACATTTAAACATGTTCCAGTTGTTCTCCCAAGGTGTCTACTGTCTATTTTTATAATATTCCTAGAAGGGATTCCACACAAACCCCGAGTCTGACGTCTCACTTGGAAAATAGCACAAAGCCTTTTCTGGAGGTCCAGTAATCTATTCATGCCAGAATGGGGTCATTTTCATTTCCCACATCTAAGTACTGCAGCAAATCATGTGTATGCATCATGTTACATGAGAATGAATATTACTCCAAACCCACCATCTTCCAAATGTTTCTTTATTGTTTTCACAACTCAAAAAAAGGATAATTCATACAGCCCTTGTCTTTGTGTTTGCCTTCAGCTCCCCTTTCAAAGTGCAAAACCCCAAACATCTTCTTGAACAAGTACTTAGCCAGTTTTCCCCTCTCTAGCTGTGACTTGTTTTTCCTGCAGTAGCTCTTCTTCCTTCTTCTTGTGAAGCTTTAGAAGATATTCATCAGGCTCAATTCCTGCATCCCTTAACTCTGACATGACTTTCTCCAACCGATGCAATGTACGGGCACTCTGCACTTTCCTAGCAGTGATGTATAATGTAAATTCCTTGAAGCCCATCAGTTTACAGGTATCCACCTCACAGATATTTTTAACATCTCTGGTTTTGTCCACCTGGGGGAAGAAAACTAAACCTGACATTTTTTCCAGATCTTCAATATTTACTTGGAATTCAGGCAGCTGGTGACTGAAGCCTATGGGATCATTTGGCACCACAAAAGCCCCCAGTACCAAGGGCTCTGTAGATGTTCTGCTCCGCCTGGCAAGGATCACCTTGTATAGGTGGGATGGCACAGCTACATCATCCTTCCCGATTACCTGTCAAAAGGAAATTCATGTTTCAGATACAGAACTTACCAGTTGAGGGGAAAAAAAAAACCAAGACTAATCCTACAACCTCTGAAAAGGAGCCACAGCATGTTACGTACCCACCAAAATCATGTGCAACATTATCAGACTAGAAGCGGAGGTGGAAGGCACTTGTACTGGGTCTGGCTAGGATGGAGTTAATTTTCCCCTGAGCAGTCCGCATAGTGCTGTGCTTTGCATTAAATTCACAATGGTTCAACTTAAGAGCTTTTAGGTTTTAAACTGACCAGAATTCAAGTCTTACTGGTTAGACCAAAGCCAGAGAAAAAGCCTTCAGGAGAAAGCAAAGCCTTTACTAAAGTTTTTCATGCACAATAACTTAGTAGTAACACTACTACCATCTCTGTCAAACATGTGCTCTTAGATTTCTTTGTTATAGAATACTTTCCTCCCCTTCCCTAAACTAGGCTATTTCATGGCTTTGGTGTAGTTTAAACATTTTTTGGTGTGTTTGTGTTTCTTTGTGGATTTTTTGTGTTTTTTTTTTTTTTTAATAAAATGATCACGCTTATGCCACCAAATTTTTCCTAAATAAAGCTCTGCCTAGACATCTAGCAGTCACTGAAACAGGTAAGCAATAAATAAATGCCTTATGGCAAATCTACTTATCCTTTCAATGACAGATGTCTTGATAGGGAAATTAGAACTCCTGCGTGTCAAAGCACTTTACATTTAGCATTCAGTGTGGGTGAAACCAGAGTTACAGCTCCTTAGGTTCAATGGCATAAATAATCAAAACTGACTGATGCACCGATAATTTTAAAATATACTAAAAACTATGCATCAACACACTGTGCTATCTGGTGGATTAAAACTGAATTACAAAATCATAGAATCACAGAATGGTTAGGGTTGGAAGGGACCATCTAGTTCCAACCCCCCTGCCATGGGCAGGGACACCTTCTACTACACCAGGTTGCTCAATGCCCTATCCAAGCTGGCTTCGAACACCGCCAGGGATGGGACAGCCTCAGCTTCTCTGGGCAACCTGTGCCAATGCCTCACCACCCTCATTGTGAATAACTTTTTCCTAATACCTAACCTAAAACTACCCTCTTTCCGTTTAAAGCCATTCCCCCTTGTCCTACTACATGCCCCTGTAAAAAAAACCCTCTCCAGATTTCCTGTAGGCCCCCTTTAGGCACTGGAAGCTGTTCTAAGCTCTCTCTGGAACCTTCTCTTCTCCAGTCCAACTCTCTCACCCTGCCTCCATAGGAAAGGTGCTCTATCCCTCAGATCATCTTTGTGGCCTCCTCTGGACTTGCTCTAACAGGTCCATATCCTTTTCATGTTGGGCCCCAGAGCAAGCATGAATGGTGTTGTGAGCTTAACCTATTTGAGATAGGTGGCACTCAAACTGGGGATTACATACAACGTATTGCGGGTGAGAGACAGGCAGCCAAGAAGCTTCCGGAGTGGAAAAAAAGCCCTGAGGGGGACAGGAAGGAGCTCATATTTCCATATTCAACCAAGTACATCCAGTGACTGTTGAAGGCAAAAGGCTGGAAGCCCTTTTCTCCCCTGGGATTGCAAAGTCTGCACTACAATCCCACTCTCTGCATGCTCCTAGGGCAGGGCAGAAGAGAAGGAAGAGACTACGCACAGGTGCACCTGCAGCCTCCAGAGAGAAGGCAGTAGTGATAATAAACCCCGTTCCCCATGCTCAACCTGGCCACTAGTCTCCAGACTTGCAGCATTCCTGTGCAGTATGGCCTGCACTGCCTTTTCCAGGCATGCTTTGTCCTTCTTCACATACTTTGTCCCACTATAAATACATGTACATGTGCTAGGTCCCCCTTAGCTCGGCTCCCTCCCCTTCTCAATACCTCCCACACACATACCAGCATCCTCCTTCTGTTGTATAAAAGACCAGAGGAAGGGTAAACATACAGATGGAGCTGCTACAAGTATCTCCAATTAGGGGGTATATGACATATGTAAAACAAACAGGTGAATGCGTGTTGAGTGAGCTAGCAGAGGGAACGAGACTGAATCTGAGAACTGAGTGGGTGGATAGAAAGGCTGGGGAATGAATAGAGCTGAACATAAAATAGTTAGGTATGAAATGGAAATGCTGAATGCCTGAAGTGGGTGTTAAGGGAAAACAGACCCTATGCTTATGCAATATGATGCAAATATATATATTCTATGCAAAATAATGCACATTTATGCATAGTATATTTACCTATGGAAGGAAGGAAGCAAAGCAAGAAAGAAAGGACTAGTTACAAATGAAGGAAGGTTTGGCCTTTTCAGAAATGTAGTTCTAAATACAATTCAGCCCTATACATGCAATGGCCATACATGTAATTCATGTACCAATTTAGTTCCACATAAACTCTCTTTTTAGGATTTAAATAAAATTTAAGTAGTGAAAAGGCTTTACACTAGTCTTCTGGATAGCAATACTCTACTTCTGTAAGTAATTACTTCACTGAGTTCTAATACTGTTAAAGTGATTAAAACAAACTTCAACCTGCCAAATGGCCAGAGTTCACAAATGTCCTTTCCTTACATAAAATGGGGCATAAAGTTCTATTCCCAGCTAATTCTGCTGGTGGAGAATAACATCAAAGGAGTGTGCCTGATTTCTCTGACAGAAGAAAAAGCATGACAAGGAACATGTAAGGGGGGTTTTCTGCAGTTTAACACTTATGTGAACCACACACAGGATTCATCACCAAAAAATCATACTGCCAGTGTGACCCAACGATTTCTGTTGACAAGGAAATGCATGCCATAATATTTCCATCATTACACTCTAATATACCACAATTTGCTTTTTTATGTGAGTATATACAGAAGCTGCAGGTGAATGTTTCCACAGAGTTTTCACACACACACACACACACACACACACACACACACACACACACACACACACAGTTCAACAGCCAGGGGAAGAAGGTGTGATTCTGTAGAAGTGAAGTTTGCAACAGAAGCAGTAAATAGGAAAACCAAACTCAACAATTCATTTCCTATTGCCACCTAGAGGATTTTCTTACCTAACAGCAGTCTGAATCACTATTCTGATCTGCACCATCCCATTTATCTCAATGCATGCTTAACAGAGGCAGATAGCATATGCTCCTATTGTAACAGAAGAGAAAATGGGTTAAGATTATCCATGCACAGATGTTGACTTGATTTGTGCTAGTCTATCCATAGGCAGCAGATGATCTTTCAGCAATCAATGCCTGAAACAGCTCTGTCCCAGCTGGAGAAGAGCAGCAGTTTTAAATAGTATCTGTGATTCAAAAAAGATCTTATGCCCTAATACAAGCAAGAAAATACAGCAATACCCTGTTGAAAATCACTGCTGTCCCACACGCTTTCATACCGTGTTGGCAACAGGCCAAAAAGTAAATTTTTGTGTAATCCTTTGAAAACTTCCATTTTGCTACTGCAATAAAATTCTGCTTAATCTTTCAAATTTTCAACAGCCTCATAACAGAAAAAAAAAAAAAATAAAGACCCTCCAGCTAAAAGCCTTCTTTTTATAGTATTAAATATATTCCTTTCCCATCATCATCTGGGAAACCAATGTGAAATTTTAGATACTACCTCTCTTTGCTGTCTGTATCAGTTCAACATAAAAATGTTCACTGCTCTACCTTTTTGTGGCTGCTTATTCCTTTCACTTTTGCTTTGCTCTTGTTTCCTTTGGTGATCTGGTGCTGCCTGAAGCCCTGTGACTGAAGTAGTGTCATCTAATAATGCAACATTATGATAAGGCCATTTTCAGCATGGTATTTATTGGTTTTTATTATTACTGACATTTAGGGGTGTTTACATATTGCTAAAACAACAAACATGTTGGTAAGTAGTTATACAAACTTAAACAGCTCACAGGGACAGATAAGGATAAGGGAAGAAGTAACATGGCTTCTTAAAACAAAGAGAATTTGTTTCTTAAAACAGCGAGCTTTGATAAATTTGGCCCAACAGCTACATCGCTGGATGAGGAGTTGTCTTAAGATCGGCCTTCCTCAGAATTTTAGCCAAATCTGTTCTTGGTCATGGTTTTTAAAACTGGAAGGACAAAATTGGTAGCATCCTTGGAATGCTTAAGTATCACAATACATAATGAAGAAATTTGCTAATGGCATCTACAGTAAGCTGAGGCACATGACATTACCTAACGTCACCTATGTGGTGGCAGTCAGATAAATATGAAGCAAAGGAGTCCCTAAAAATTGCAGTCCCTAAAAGTTACAGTCCCTTAAAGTCTGGAGTTTCTGAGAAATAAAACTGCATTCTTACATTAACAGGAGGAAGGAATATGCCAGGTGTAACAGCAGAACACTTGAGATTATATTAAAAGAAAACACTGTTACTTTTACTAGAAATTTTAAAACATACATAAATGTTACCATATTTTCATTTTATACTGGACCTGTTACAGCTTCCCAGAGTGGTAAGAAAATTACCATCTTCTAAAAGAAAGTAATCACGAATATAAAAGTAGTCTTTTGCCCCCTAGTGACTAGAAAATGAAAATCAGCCGTGAAGAGAATTAGCAGAGAAGGGACTAGCCTTTCAGCAGCGAGTGCCAGCTCTGGTCTGGCAATTATCTGAGATTCTCTTAGAACCCAGTAAATAGAAACCACATTCAATCATGCCTTAAAGGATAGCGCAAACTGAAGACTCCTTGCATCAGAGGGTACCATCATCAAATAAATTAAAATGATAGCTCCAGAAATTCCTTCTATACTCCAGCAACTGTTTCTTAACTCTTCCTGTATAATCAGAGTTTAGAACTAAGCCATACTGGAAACCACAACTGACTGAAAACAAGCATACACACAATTCTGTGTGTGTACTTCCACCTACATTTGGCAGTAACAAAATTAAGGCTTCTGTCACATTTCCTGATGGACAGAATTCAAGGACATCATTCCTGTCACCCAAAATAAGACTTTCTCTGAACAGGTACTTGTTTTGTTTCAGCTGTAACTTTAGGTATGACACTGACCAGATCCATCAGATGTTTTATTATAGATGATATAATTCCTGCTGATATGACACCAGTTTTGACAATCCAGAGCTTTTATTATAATTTGATACTAAATTCTGTATAATAACAGACTTTCTAGCAGTATAAAAAATTCCCTTTGCTAGCAGTATAATTTTATTTACTTGATTATTGTGACAACATTAACTGCCTTCATCCATTTCCTTTCAGATTCATGTTAGGCAGCACTGATTCTGTCGATAGTGTTTTCCCCCAAATATTTGAGAGAACTCTGTCAGATGGCAGTAAGAACTGAGGCAGACCTAGCAATACAAAAACTAGAAAACACTACTGATAAAAAGCACAGTAACAATCTGCAACACTGCACAGCCAAGCACTTCAAAATGCAAATGCATGTACTTCAGGAAAATTTAATTTGTTGTAATTGGTCTGACTGCTATTGCCAAATCATTTGGAAATACTAAAAAGAAAGGAAGAAAGAAAAACCCAACCCCAAAGAAATGAAGACATGCTAAAAAAAAAAAAATACTGTGCCTAAATACATAGTTATGGCCTTAAAAAACAGAAACCCCAGCCCCTGTTTTTAGTTTGCTTGGGGTTTGGGTTTTTTTGTTTGTTTGGTTGGTTTTGGTTGGTTTGATTTTTACAGACTACTACTTCTACAGAAGACATTTAGGTTTCTTACCACTGAATCCACTACAATCTCTATTACCACGCTTCCTCTAATAAAAGGACCTTTGGGATGGGTACAGTGCTAAATAAAAGCAACCTCATAAATCTATCCTTTGGTGTCTCTTCTCCTCCAATCTTAACCCACCATCTATTATTTTCATTTGTACATCATGTCTAAATTTAGGGCTGACAGAGCTCTAGTCATTTATACCAGCTGATCTAAGACCAAGCCCTTTGTATGTTAAGTTTTATGGGATATATGTAACAGACCAAAATCTTACTAGTTGTCTCCATGGCCCTAAGCCCATTTGGAGCAGTCACCAAAGAGTCAGAGTCCCCAGGTTTACCTCCATTAACAAAAATTCCTTTCCATATAGTATCTTGGCTAAGAGAAAACCTCTAGTGATTCTGAAATTTGACTAGGGAAAACCATAAAGTACCACCTTCTATTTGAGAGGTGCAACTTGTTGCCACAGAACTAGATGACATGTAAGTATATCTTCTGGTACAGTTATTGCATGTCTCTGGCCCAGGCTCATGATTCAATTTTGAAAATTAAACAGCAGACATAATTCCAGTATGAGCTTTGTATTTTTAGTATACACTAAAAAGTACCCAAAAATGTGTACTTCGAATAACAAACAAGATGTTATCTACACTGTGCTTTTGTTCACCAACCACAGGCAATTCTTAAATTATTGTTTACTAGGATGGCATTGGGAATAAGAAGGGTGCAGCATCATGCATGATACAGTAGAATTACTGCAAAAATTGTATTTCAAACTCCACATCTGCTGACAGAGGAAAATCCCTAAAGTGACAGTCAGGGGAGAACAGTATGTATAAAACAAGACAATGCCATTTTGATTTGATCGGGACAAAGATGAAAAATCTGCATCTGCCTCTGCAGCGACAGAGGACAGATTTTTCTTGTTGGCATTCTATTTTACATATATTCTCAAAATATGTTTTTCAGATACAAGCATGGTCATCAATCTACTCTTTGCAATAAGAGCCTCTGCTGGAGACGGATGAAATGACAGAACATATCTGAGGATACAGCAAGTTCAGCCAATAGACAGAACAACACTGGCATCTAAGGAGTTCAAGGTTAATTCCCTTTCTGGAACTAAACAGCAAATGGTACCAGAGTCCAAGCAGGAACTGGGAACAATGCCATGACCAATGCTCTGTTTTTCCTCTATAGTGGTCTAAAAATAACCTTTTTGGATGTCTGATGAGAAAAACACCAGCCTGTAAAGCCATGGATACATACTTCACCACTCCTTTAGACAAAAACAAGGAAACAGATTAATAAGAGGATCTGAAACAAACCAGTGCAGACACATTCACTGTAGTACTTCTGCGTCTTCTTTTTTTCCACAGTTCTAGTCTCAGAGAAGAAGAAGGAAGACACTAGAAGGAAGCTCAGCCTTAACCATCACATAGCCAGACTACAGGTCATGAGTTTCAGCACTACTGCATATACTACAGCACTTCTCCTTAAACAGCACATACAAATGAAAAGGACATCCTCTCACATCAGCTTCATAAGCCCAAACAATGAAGACTAAAAGCCTTTCATTTTTTTGAACCTAGCAGAATTCACTCTGAAAGACAACTAAGTACCACCTTCCCTTCTCATTCAGCTGCCAGCTCTTTGCGTTCATGGTTTAGGAGCACAATCCCAGACTACCAAAATCAACAGTATTAACTGCAATTATAGCCAAGGTACCTGTTTGAAAAGAACATCTCTCCAGCCAGTGTTCCCTCTTCTAAGTGTAGTGTTGTTGTAAGAAGGAATAAAAAACCCCAACAACCCAAACCCAACATACCACTCTACTCTGAAGTCTCTCTCCCCAAAGGACAATGGCAAGCACAAAATCTTATGCCATAAAGAGATTTCAAAATTGTAAAACAATTCTCAACCTGTATTTATTTACACTTAGGAGTGTTGCTAAAGAGGACCTAAATAAAGGAACTAAAATTTTTTTAAAAAGGAAATAACCCCAAAGAAAACCAACTCTTCCTACCTGCAGACAGCATTAACTGTACTGAAATAAAAATCAATTTATATATTGAATCTCATCATAGGAAGCCAAGCAAAGGATGTGGCCAAATGGTAAAATGAAAACCTGAATACCATCATTCCACTGTTTACAATCTCACTAGTTTATATTAAGACCGAAACTGAGAAAGCATTTATTAAAAAGACCAGAGTTGTCATCAAAGCCAAAGATGATGAAGACATCTTGGCAACAGCCAAGAACAGAACGATATGATAATCAAAGCAGCATGGACATTTTGTGCCTATTATTCCATCACCTTACCCTGGTATCACGTTATTTTGAATAAAGGCAGTAAAATGCAGTGCCTGCTATTATTTTTACCTGTGGAATACTAAAATTTACATTTCAAAACCTAAATGGAGAGCAACAATCATCTTCCAGAAAATGTAATCCTTCTCTTCTAATCAAACACGTTCTCTAGAGAAAAACTAGAAAAAGGTGACCAAGATTAAAGTGAAGCAGTTGATAGGTGCAGTTGACAGATGACTCAACTGCTTCCTGAAAATAATTTCCAGATACAAAATGTTCAACTCAGCTCAGGATTTTTAATTTTTTGCTATGCAAGACGACAATGTATCTTTAGAGATAAAAAAGAAAATGCAATATCCTGACAGCTGCAAGGAGGCAATCTCCAGCAAACTATGCGCAAGCCTGGTGAAAATTATGGTGCCATTTTGCATGACAGCAAGCCAAACGTCCGGCAGAAGACTGTTGAAAGGGAACATCTTCATCCTGCTCCTAGCTTCGTGCTTTTGGACACATCTCAGGCTATCACCAGTAAGCACTGGACTCCTCTGTGTGCTCCTTTATCTTTCTACAGCACTAAAAAACAAGCCCAGTAAGCAAATAAAGAGTCCAGAATGGATGGTTTTCTATTGTACTGGGTAATTAAGCATCTTGTGGAAGGATGTGACACGTCATCAGCACTAGCAGACATGGAAAAGGACTGGAAAATATAATGGGCAGTAGCCAAGTCAGCACTCTTTCTTTGGTTGGCAAGGAACTATTGCCAGTCTAAAGATGGCTTGGCTGCTAATTTATGGTATCCCTTAACCACAGCTCATGTATGCACTTGAAAACAAGCACAGTTGCCACCTTCCTCACTAGGATGTAGTGAGAGATGAAGTTGAAACTGACAGTGAACATGAAAGGGATAAATTATTATGGCTGCATTTTCATATGCATATGACTGAAAAAAAAAAAGACAAACCCAAAACCAAAGCTGTAATTTCATCACAGTCAAGATTATAGCCATGGGCAGGTGGGAACATAAGGGACAGTTTTCAAAGAAATAAAAATGTAAAAGTGAACAGAAAAATTACATTATTTAATGACAGAGTTCCAAGTTCAATCAAATGGAAATCAAATGTGTATTTATGATGGAGAAATAATGCCTAAATCTTATAGCTAAACAAGGCAGTGTTGAAAGCCTAACATCTCTCTTGTTTGTCTCTCTCATATACCTCTGAAATAGGAGCTTGTTATAGCGAGCTCACTCATTGCTCCTCAGAGAACTAGTTGGACAGCTGAACCACTCAACAGCTGAAGCTGCAGTTGATCCAAGCACTCATTTTCAAGGAAAAGTGTTTTTTCAAGAGGCACAAAATACAGCATTTATTATTTGCATTATGCTAGCTTTCATTTAGCAACTGAAAACAGCAATAATATCTCATTACAGTAGGGGCAGAAGGCAATAGACTCACTCCTTGAATATCTTCCTATGCTCAAATCCTACAGATGTCTGAACACTTGCTTACAAAGAGTAAGTCAGGATAAGCAATAATAAATTAATCTCTCAACTTGATAGCCTATCTTTTGTCTGTCAGTGACAGTTTCTAGAGACTGTACACTCCAAAATCTTCAGAGTATTTTAAGCAGGTAATAAAAAAGGGTGACTAAAAGAAGGGGGGGGGGGGGGCAGAGGGGGCGGGAATCAGTAACATGGACCAGTGATTATACTGCATTCACCTAAAACCTACTGAACTTGAATGAAACGTTTCAGCAAACAACTGCTTTTGAAAGTAATGGAGCACAGGCATTCCAACACAGTTCTGACAAACCCACACTACCTCTGTATTGCACTGTTTCTAAAATATATCAATAAATGATTGAACGGATGACTACACATCAGTGAAGCCCACTCTCTGCTTAAATACTGTCATGTATTATTGAAATTAGAAAACAGTTTTACTGCAGACTGAACAGACATTTAATAGATCTCTCTTTGTAAGTAAAAAAAAAATATTTCAAAATTGTACTTTACACAGTTTACACAGTATGCTAGAGATTGGAAGGGACCTCGAAAGATCATCTAGTCCAATCCCCCTGCCGGAGCAGGAACACCTAGATAATGTTACACAGGAATGTGTCCAGGTGAGTTCTCAATGTCTCCAGGGAAGGAGACTCCACAACCTCCCTGGGCAGCCTGTTCCAGTGCTCTGTCACCCTCACTGAGAAGTTTCTTCTCAAGTTTAAGTGGAACCTCTTGTGTTCCAGTTTGTACCCATTACCCCTTGTCCTATCATTGTTTGCCACTGAGTAGAGCCTGGCTCCATCCTTGTGACACTCCCCCTTTATATATTTATATACACTAATAAGGTCACCCCTCAGTCTCCTCTTCTCCAAACCACAGAGACCCAGCTCCCTCAGTCTTTCCTCATAAGGGAGATGCTCCACTCCCTTAATCATCTTCGTTGCCCTGCGCTGGACTCTCTCCAGCAGGTCCCTGTCCTTCTTGAACTGAGGGGCCCAGAACTGGACACAATATTCCAGATGGGGTCTCACCAGGGCAAAGTAGAGGGGAAGGAGGACCTCTCTCGACCTACTAACCACCCCCCTTCTAATACCCACCAGGATGCCATTGGCCTTCTTGGCCACAAGGGCACAGTGTTGGCTCATGGTCATCCTGTCGTCCACTAGGACCCCCAGGTCCCTCTCCCCTACACTGCTCTCTAACAGGTCGTTCCCCAACCTATACTGGAACCTGGGGTTGTTCCTGCCCAGATGCAGGACTCTACACTTTCCCTTGTTATATTTCATCCAGTTATTCCCTGCCCAACTCTCCAGCCTGTCCAGGTCTCGCTGGATGGCAGCACAGCCTTCTGGCGTGTCAGCCACTCCTCCCAGCTTAGTGTCATCAGCAAACTTGCTGATAGTACACTCAATTCCCTCATCTAAATCGTTGATGAATATATTAAATAATACTGGTCCCAGTACTGACCCTTGAGGCACTCCACTAGTTACAGGCCTCCAACTAGAGTCCGCCCCATAGACTACAACTCTCTGGCTTCTCTCCTTCAGCCAGTTCACAGTCCACCTCACTACCTGATCATCCAGACCACACTTCCTCAATTTAGCTGTGAGGATGCTGAGGGAGACTGTGTCAAATGCTTTGCTGAAGTCAAGGTAGACCACATCCACCGCTCTGCCATCATCCATCCACCGTGTTATTTCCTCATAAAAGGCTAAGAAATTGGTCAAGCATGATTTCCCCTTGGTGAAGCCATGTTGACTGCCCCTCATAACCCTCTTATCCTTGATATGCCTTAAGATGGCACCAAGGACAAGGTGTTCCATCACTTTCCCAGGGATGGAGGTGAGGCTGACCGGTCTATAGTTACCCGGGTCCTCCTTCTTGCCCTTTTTGAAGACTGGAGTGACATTTGCTTTCCTCCAGTCCTCAGGCACCTCTCCCGTTTCCCAAGACTTGGTAAAGATGATGGAGAGTGGTCTAGCAATGACTTTCCGCCAGTTCCCTCAGGACTCGCGGGTGCATCCCATCTGGACCCATGGATTTATGGATGTCCAGATTGCTCAACTGGTCTCTAACCCATTCCTCATCCACTAAGACAAACCGCTCTGTTCATCTAAGGTCTCAGGGGTATAGGGCTCTTCAGGACTGCCTGCAGCAGAGTAGATAGAGACAAAGAAGGCATTCAGTAACTCTGCCATCTCTGTATCTTCTGTCACCAGGGCACCCATCCCGCTCATCAGTGGGCCTACACTGCCTCTGGTGTTAGTTTTATCTGCCATGTATTTGAAAAAGCTTTTTTTGCTGTCCTTGACCCTTCTCGCCAGGTTTAATTCTAAGGAGGCCTTAGTCATCCTAGCTGCCTTCCTACATCCTCTAGCAGCAGCCTTATATTCCTCCCAAGTGGCCAGCCCCTCCTTCCATGACCTGTAAACTCTCCTCTTCCACTTGCGCGTACCCAGCAATTCCCTATTTAGCCACGCAGGTCTCCTGGCCCTCTTCCTTGACTTCCTACATGTCGGGATGCTCTGATCTTGAGCTCGGAAAAAGCAATCCTTGAATGCCAACCAACTATCTTGGGCCCCTTTACCTTCAAACAGCCTTGCCCATGGGATTTCCCCTAGCAATTGCTTGAAAAGGCCAAAGTTTGCCCTGCTAAAGTCCAGGGTTGCAATTCTACTTGCTATTCTACTGGTCCTACCACACAAGATCCTGAATTCCACCATCTCGTGCTCGCTGCAACCAAGGCAGCCCTCTACCCTTACTGCTTCAACCAGACCCTCCTTGTTAGTGAGGATGAGATCCAGCAGCTCCTCTCCTGGTCGGCTCATCCACCATTTGCAGGAGGAAGTTATCATCCATACACTGGAGGAACCTCCTGGACTGTGGCTGGGTTGCTGAGTGGTCCTTCCAGCAAACATCAGGGAAGTTAAAATCCCCCATGACGACCACGGCCTGTGACTGTGAGGCCGCTCTCAGCTGCCTGTAGAAGGCCTCATCAACTTCCTCACCCTGATCTGGTGGTCTGTAACAGACACCCACAACAGTATCGCCCCTGCCAGCCTGCCCCTTCTCACCCACAGACTCTCAACTCGCTCGTCATCTGTCCCTGCACAGACCTCAGTGCATTGTAGTTGCTCCCACACATAAAGAGCAACCCCACCACCCCTCCTGGCTGGCCTGTCTTTCCTGAAAAGGACATAGCCCTCCATGACTATATTCCAGTCATGTGAGCTGTCCCACCACGTCTCTGTAATTGCCACCAGATCATAATCTCCTGACTTAACACAGGTTTCTAACTCCTCCTGCTTATTTCCCATGCTGCACGCATTGGTGTACAGACATTCCAGGGAGCAAGCTGAGCACACCGATTTCACCCTAGGATTATAGGAGGCCTCCCAGTCTTCATCAGTTCTGGAGTGCTGCCCCACTGGGGCAAGCCCAGCTACTTTTTCATGTGTAGGCAAGATACAACAGCTCTACTGAACTTTTTCCTACTAGTATTGGATATTTAGTATGTTTTGTATGTACTAGGAAGTTTAACCCTGTTTTATCAAGCTACAGGATCAATTTTAAACAATTAAATAAGTATTTGTCACTGTACTGTTAACCCAGCCACATAGATACATACCTGGTAAGTAACACTCTTCTTCCCATCATCATTTGTTTGAGGCAAGGTCAGAGGTCCAGAAACTACCCAAACATCCTCAAATCTCTCTGTCAGTTCCCGACAATACATTTCCATTCTGGAATATATTTGTCAGAGAGGGTAAAATCAGCTGGGAAAACTTACAATCATAATCTTTGAAACATACTGTGAAAGGCAAGATGAGGTCCTGATGGTTTGGAAGCATTTCTGCAAATTCATGCAATTCACTCACAAGCCAACAAAGGTAAAACACAGGTCCAAGTCATACTTCCTACTTGTCCAGTTTAACTTACTTACAGATATGCTTGTGTTATTGCACGCATTTGAAAATGGTTTTTGCAGCCTTACCACCTGTCCTGAAAATCCAAGTTCTCTACTTACTATGCCTAACTCCCACACTTCACACTAGAAGGATACTGTTGATGGTCACCTGGGACTAGTAAAATACTTGTTTTAAACAGCAGTTTGTGGCGTTCTTGCTTCAAAACGTTTACTGCATTACTGGATTTGTATGTTCTTCCCCAAGGAATCAACATCCTGCAACAGACTGCTCTTTCCATAGCCCAGCATACTTAGGAAAGTTTCTATGTGCCATTCCCACTAAGTCTACTTACTTTTTAATACAAAACTGTTTGAAAATAAAGTGGTAACTCCAGAAAGACTAACTTTAGTTATAGAGTTGCACTTCAATCAAATGTACAAATAGACCAGAACACGTGATGATCAGCCCAGCCAATCTGGCTGCCTCTGAACAAGGAAGTTTCACCTCCTCCTCTGTCTCATCCCTATTCCTCCTAACTCTCCCTTAGGCCACCTTAAGTACTCCTCATTTGTCAACAATCCTGAACAAAACCAGTCCTTTTTTCTTTTTTTTTTTTTTTTGTGCTGGGTTAGTGAGCTGAATCAGCTCACACACACCAGAATTAGCAGGAATGAGCCCATTCTTCATGTGATACACCAAAACACTGACCAAAAGCTATTTTTCTTCTTGCCATCATCAGCTTTGCTTCCAAGCAGCTCAGCTCCTCCAGCTGTTTCACAGCATGGCAATAAAAGCACCGCCCGGCACAGGAAAGGATGGGAATAAATGCAGCTGGGGAGCAAACTGCTGTTAGTGGCAGTAGGGACAGAGATCAGGTTACAGCAACCACAAAATCACTCTCAAAACAAGACAGGAAATGGTAGTAAAACATCAAGAGAGAAAGAAGTATGCGTGTTGGTGGGAAGAGAATGAGGAATAAATACTAAGGTGCAGTTAGACCACACCACTGAACTAATCTAACAGCTTACTATCTAACAGCCCTGCTGAAAGATGCAGTCCTGATCCCCCTTTCCTACCGTGCCCCTCGTCTGCCCCAGCTGAACAGTCCTACTCCGTCTTCCATGTTGGTTCTGGCACTCATCTCACCAGCTAGTCCCATTTTCTAATTCATCAGAAACATGACCAAATAAAACAAAATGCAGATCAGTTTAACTGGGTTAGGAAATGGAACTGACTTACTGCAGTTTGGCTAGTACAAGCGCTGGAACTGGGAAAGCAGCAAGAACACATGATTGGAGGGTGAACTCAACTGAAAAAAAGACTGTCAAACTGACTAAGCTGTATTGTCTACCTGCACCTCAGAAGAGAATTCAAGAAGCAAGCAATTAAAAAAAAAAGAGAAAGGAAGACAGTTCTGAAGCCAGGAAGGGATACAACACATATGAAACATAGTATCCTTAAAACTATTTATCACTAAACAAGTGACTGACAAAACCAGTGGCACCAACACCTTGCTCATGTATTTAAACTGTAGGAACAGAGTTCTGAGGTTGGGAGAAAGTGGTAATAGCTGCTTCAATTGGGGGGTGATAGTGCCAAGGGAAATTTGTCAAATACTCCCCATGATTTCATAATTATGCAGAGATCCTGCTCAAGGGAAATAAAGAGGATTTCCAACCATGAACTGGTACAAATACCTAGCTCTGGTATACGTAAATTTTATACGCACATACATTAAAACAATACAAAAAAACCCTCTTAAAATGTTATAGCATTTTATTTGTCTATAAAACAGTATAACCTTACTGAATGCCTCATATGATTTTACATGCATTCTTGTAAAACTGGAAAGCAGTGTGCAGTTGCATGATGATACATTTCTTGTAGACTTTCAGTAAAATGCTGTACATAATTTTGCTAACCTTCCTTTGAGCAAACACTGTGAAATTCATCATTTTTCCCTCCTGTTTCTGAGTCTTAACATTGTATAGGTCCTATGCAAGAAACACTAAATGAATGCTACTTTTATTAATGTTCTTCTGTGCTCAAAGGAATGAAAGAATAAAAATCTGAAGTGAAGAAAGTTTAAATTTATCAACCACTCACTTTACCTCCAAACCAATCCAGCCAGTTCTCACAAGTGACAGAAAATGTGCCTGACCGCTCCTTGAAGCCAGAACCTGAAGAAATGCCCTAGACCAGAAGTAGTCACAACTCAGTGGGAAGCACTCAGTTGTCCAATTCTTCTACTGAATTTTCTGTAAGGGCAGAAATGTTAAGCCTGGTACCTTTATCCACATCAGCCAGAAGAAGTAATTTTATCTATTCTAAATAAAGGTCCTGCAGTTTGACCTAATAAAGAACTAAAGTAGTCGTTATACTGTTCTTGCACCGCAAGGACTGCTCTTCATTTCGGAGAAAGTTCCTATGATCTCTACAGATAGCCTATAAAAAGCATCAGAATACCTGGATGTAAAAAAGCTCTATAAATATAGAATTTCTTATTTATGCCACTGCCTGATATTTTTCACATAGTTTACTTACAAGTAGTTTCTCACCTGTTCCAAAATCCAGCATTATTTTCATAATTCTGAGGCACGATGTTAGACAGATAAAATGTTTCAGCCATAGCTCTCTGCATAGAGAAAAGAAAGAAACATTTACAAGCTAAACACACATTTTAGAAGATTTTGGATCAAGATACATTTTTAGTTTAGTCTTCATTTTATCAACAGAAAAGAACAGATAAAAACTAAGTCAGAACATCTACAAAATTATTTTGGATTCAGAGGTGAATAACTGAGGTGATGCAAAATGTAAGTAATTTTTTAATTTTTTTTTTAATAGAAACATAGCACAAGAATATCCAGTTCTAGAAGCACAGGAATTACTCTCACCCAATGTCAGTTTTGTACTGTCTTCTTTCTGAATGGGAAGAATGCTTTCACCCATGCTTTTCCTTTATTTGACTGCCTAATGGCGAGCTTTTTCCTTCCAAGAAATGGTTTTATTAAAAATATTCATTAATATTTTACAAATCCATAACATGCAGGCAACTAAATGATTTATGAGACCATAATGGTCAAGCATCTACATATCTGCTTATCTTTAAAAAGCATTATAAACCACTCTGAACAGAATCATAGAATCATAGAATAGTTAGGGTTGGAAAGGACCTTAAGATCATCCAGTTCCAACCCCTCTGCCGTGGGCTAAATCATCCCACCCAAGGCCTCGTCCAGCCTGGTCTTAAACACTGCCAGGGATGGAGCATTCACAACCCCCCTGGGCAACCCATTCCAGTGCCTTCATAGGTCCTGTACTTGTGAACATTCTTCACACACTACTTCTTCAAAGTGAAGGGGCTGACAAAACTCCTTAGGATAATGAGCAAACACTACCTGCACTAATTAAACTGTGGAAGATTGTATCACCTCACTGCATTTCAAGCCAGGACCAGGATCTCTCTACACGAGTAGCTTACCAGCAAAATGCCCCCAGATACCACACATAAATAACCACAAAGACACTTCTATTAGAAATAAAACAACTGTTCTTTCCTCCACCACATTCCACTGTGTTGTCACTCTGCCCCACTGCATACTGTTCTAACTCGCAGAAATACAAATTCAAACTGCTTCTTAATTGACAAATTGCTGCATTAGGCACATTCCACAAGACGATCCAATAAATCCAAGGCTGCTTTGTTAGTCGGCCAAGGCATTAGGGCATGCTTTCTTACAGCTCAAATAAATGACAGGTGAAGACATTTTATAGAGTGAAAGAACTATGGCAAAAGAAGGGTCTAATTTACCTCATACATACTGCCTGAAAGAAAAAAGCCTTTTAAATCATCCAGGCAATCCCCTTGCCAATACAGAACAGTACTTAACAGCATCTTTGCTTTGCCCAATCTAGCCTTAAGCATCTCAGCACCTGCTGGCCAGAATGAAGTCATCATTCCCTGTCTCCTTTTAACCAAGCTTCAGAAGACACTTTCGAGGTTTGTTTGGTGAAGGTTATCACCATTTTACAGACAGACAATGTGACACACAAGAAGTTGGGAAGACTTGCTTAACACTACACTGTACAAGATATACTCACACCATCTCTGCCAAATAAGCTAATCTAGATGTGGTTTACTGAAGAGAGGTATGTCACCAGAGGATGCACCTGATTTAGACACCTGAAGCAGTCTGTGAGAGCATCCTACAGTGCTCAGTCAGGGACAGACCTTGTAACTCCAAGTCTAGGTCTGCGCATCAGTAATGAGATCATGTTCCAACTCAAAAGAGACTGCAAAAGGAACATCACACATCACTTTTAAGGGCCTTTAGATCCTTTCTGACTGATAAACACAAATTAAAAAGAAAGAAAAAAATCCTACTGTTGAAAATTTGTTATCTCCCGCAGGTGCCATGTGTCCTCGTGACCATCCGCTTCCAAGGTAGTCTTCATTGACAGCACTAAACATTAGTGGGATGTTAGGATCTGGCCTGAATTTACAGTGCCTTCGGTCTGCATTGCCTGAAGAATAACATGCTAAATTGTTAGGTTATTATAACAACATCATAACAACCACACAAAAAGAACTGGTTCTGTCATAGCCTGCCAAATGATCAATGCTTAAGGATTCAAAACATTGAGCTAAATGGGTTATTTTCCTCCTCAACCATAAAAAAAAAGAATAATTCTGCTTAAATATCTGTGCTCCAGTTCTAAATTCTTCCTCACAACACACTAGAAATTCTAACATGCCTTCTGTTTTACAGAGAAAAAAAAACCAAAAGCAAAATCACAGAATCACAGAATCATAGAATCATTAGGGTTGGAAAGGACCTTAAGATCATCAAGTTCCAACCCTCCTGCCATGAGCAGGGACACCTCACACTAAACCGTATCACCTAAGGCCTCATCCAACCTGGTCTTGAACACTGCCAGGGACGGAGCATTCACAGCTTCCCTGGGCAACCTATTCCAGTGCCTCACCACCCTAACAAGAAAGAATTTCTTCCTTATATCCAATCTAAACTTCCCCTGTTTAACTTTTAATCCATTACCCCTTGTCCTGTCACTACAGTCCCTAATGAAGAGTCCATCCCCAGCATCCCTACAGGCCCCCTTCAGATACTGGAAGGCTGCTATGAGGTCTCCATGCAGCCTTCTCTTCTCCAGGCTGAACAGCCCCAACTTTCTCAGCCTATCTTCATACAGGAGGTGCTCCAGTCCCCTGATCATCCTCGTGGCCCTTCTCTGGACTTGTTCCAACAGTTCCATGTCCTTTTTATGTTGAGGACACCAGAACTGCACACAATACTCCAGGTGAGGACTTTAGCCTTATCATAAATGCAGATTAATATTAAAGAAAAGGCTGATAAAGATATAAACCAGCACAGATTCACTTTTTAGGGCAATGGAGACACACAGATCTTCACCAACTGGAATTCCATTTTTATGTTTCAGCCACTACAAGTATTTCTTCTTGCATTTCTTCCAGTCTAGCCTGGAAGTAGAATGGGTGCATACTGATAAAATTACACTTGGTAAAATACTAAACCCATTCAGGAGAAAGTTTTAAGTCATTTGAGCTTCACAGGCACAGAAGTAAGTGTAGAGCTTTCATGTTCCTTTCCAAGATTCCCCTGCTGCCTTTCCAGACATTTGGGAATTATGCACAAAAAACGGCTAGGCCTAAATTCCTCTGGTAAAGAAAAATATTTTGGGGGATGCTTGCAAGGGGAGCTAACTTAACTGTTGCAGAGGTGGCAGCCCATTCTAAGCCCCTGTCTTTGCTAGACAGCCTGTGCCTTCTTCCCACGTTTGCTGACCATATACCTGTATTTGTGTACTGGCAGTGTGTAAACTCCCAGTCAGCTCCTTGTAGAAGAAAGTACTCTTGAGTGGGCTGCAACTTTGAGAGGACTCCTTCACAAACACTAACTGCTTTCCTTGGAAAAGTGACGGCCAGACAAGACTTGCATGAATTATTCTGGCACCGACAGCCTCCAATAAGACACCACCCTTCTTGAGGAATGGCATGGGGCTCAAGATCTTCCATGGTTAAGGAGCGTGCTGCAGAGAAGCAGTGGAGGCACATGCAAGGGCTGACTCAGCTGCACCTGCGCAATGGCTCCACACAGGCAGCAGCATAGAACACAGTTGAAAAATAACTGGCTTAGAGCACCATCACTATTGTGCACATTTTTTTTTCCCCAAAATGATAAAATAATTCAAAGTATGTACAGCATACTGATTTTTTTTTAATAAAATTCAAGGTGTCACCTTAGGCATAATTTCACAGGACTGTTATGTAGTCTCTTTCCATTTAAGCACGAATCAGTATTCTCACGAGAGAATGTTCCTCAGACTTGGCATTTTATAAAGCATTTTCTGTTGCAACAACATGAAGGACAATTTTCAATAGTGATCACTGCTAGTTGTTAAAATTATTCTTTCTTCTGTAGCTGACTATGCATACACACACAAACTGCACCCACTCTGGCTTTTTTTTTTGTCACAGCAATATTGCTACTGAGCACACATGCACCCTATGCTTCCCTGTGCTACATACTGAGAACAAAGTGTGGTACACGCTCTCCACTTGGCAACTCTCTGAAGAACCCAGGATCATCTGTCTGTATGTCCATGTAGGTGATGTCAAAACAGAGCAGAGGTTAGAGGAACTTTATGCAGTGCAGGCAGAAGGAAAGAGCTTCACTTTTCATTTTTGGTAAAGCATGTGACACTTCAAGACAGGATTGATGCTTTGGGAGCGACACTGACAAGTATATCAGCGTGCAAAACAACAGGCTTCTTATTTTTAAAATATCATATTTAATTTCAGTATTTAAGACAAAGCACAATTTATCAATTAACTTGAGAAGTGGAAAAATATATTTATTCTCTACTCACTGTCTTGATAAAAATGGTTAATTTCTTCTGTAACCAGTTTTGTACACCTCATTTACATGTATGTTTTTAAACATTTGATCTCTTACTTGCCAATAAAATATGGTTTTTTACACCACATCCTTTCAAAACTCTAAGACTTGGCTTTTGTGACCTTCCCTGAACAGCAACAAATCTCCATTATGGTAGCTATCAGGCATAAATTGGAGCTGAATGCATCAAGATGCAAAATTTCAATTTGCAGATTAGCTGAATCTGATAATTTGGAAAATATTTTAACAATTCGGCTGTTAAGACCCACTCCAAAGTAAGCCTGGAATTACTGCTTTCTTCTCAGAGAGAAGTGGAATCAATGATGCTACTTAGGGGATGGTTATAAATATTTTCAGGATCAGGCTTTTCATTTTGAAAGGTAATTTGAAGACAGTGATTAAAATATATTTAGAGGGCTACTGCATCCATAAAACATTTTACAATTATACACTTATCTCCATTACTAATAATTTGCTTTACAAAAGCTGAACTAATGCTATAAACTTAATTTACAATGACTGTATACTACTCATATTTCATTCACTGTTGACAGCAAAAAATCACTGAGCCTCTGTCTTGCTTAAAGAACGGGGGAGAGCATATCAGATAATGCACATCAGAAAATACAACAGAATGGCATCAAAGTAAATAATGGCTGCAGTCAGTAGGGAATGCTCTATCTAGCTTTGAACGATTACAACTGTTGACACCCTTTGTTCCATTTTTATCTCACAAATAGGCATCCATCTTTCCTTCTCATTCTGAGCAAACCTCTAAATTCTGTAGATTAAACAGTCTGGCCACTTCACAAGGCTTCACACATAAGGAGCACTCTGTAAACTGAGAAACCGGACCACAGAGCTACGTTAGCTAAGGAAGCAAGAACAATTTTTATGTGCTCAAGCAGGTTTGAATAGGGTAAAGAAAATTTAATTTTCAGTGTTCCATTTTTTCTCCATTCATGATTAAAAGATGTATGCTAAGATTCCCTCCTGCAGCATGACTTCAGTGTTTACACTGACACAGCTATATTGATCTGGTGTTTACGGACTGTTCATAACAGAAATTTCTCATGGAAGGTAGCTATAGTTCTTCATTCCTCACTTTCATACTCAACCCACTGGGCCAAGTGTCTTTTGCAGCCTTCAAGACATTGTTCAATACCAGACTAGTCCCAACAAGAGAAAGAATACTGAAGAATCCTGCCAAACTGCAGTGACAGATCTCTTCAATCACTGGCAACATCAGCCTTAATACTGTCGTGATGCTAACATCTACCCAGAGGCCTGCTGCCTTCTGTGGGATTGTGAATCCATGGAAAAATACATGCCTAGAGATCACTGTGGGATTTTTCTCCCTGCCTGCTCCAAGGTCTACCTTCTTTGAACAGCACAGCCCATTCTAGATGTCATTTAAAGGTAAATAAATAAATACCTACATACCCAGCATCTTCTGCTTTGAAATATGTTCAATCACCCATCTGGGCACCCGTTTTGCCTGGTCATAAGACAGTGCATGATTTGTGTAACATCTGGTCTCTGTTCCAGCCTCAGGGAATCCATACTTTTCCAGCAAAGACTCTTCTACCGGTTCTAAGGAGAAAA
Source organism: Pezoporus occidentalis (assembly GCF_034315485.1). NCBI lineage: Eukaryota > Metazoa > Chordata > Aves > Psittaciformes > Psittacidae > Pezoporus > Pezoporus occidentalis. The sequence continues at coordinate 2,481,140 of NW_026914180.1, forward strand.
ACACATAGGAAGGCATCCGCAGGTGAACTGTGGCCAGAAACAAACCAGTAAGAAAAGCATTTCAGTGGATGTAAACATACTGTATAGGGTACTACCTGAGGTTACTGCCACAATTAAGACTTAAAAAAATACAAAGAGAGCTATCCAGTGAAGCTCCCTTCTACTAAAAAACTTGTGCTCTTTGTCATGTCCTCACATGAGGATCTAACAGGATCCATACAGACATTTCACCCTTCAGAGCCAGAAACTGCACTCCTCCTCACAAACTGAACTGTACAAGTTGTGAACAAGCATGAATACTGCCTTCACTGGGAAGGCTTACATTCTGCTGAATTAATGAAAACTTCAATTGGAGATGTTTAGGGTTTTTTGCAAGTAACATTTTTCTCTCATGGAGGAATGTTTACATCTGTCTTACTGACTTAATCATCTTGCAGACATCTGTTCAACAGAAACTCACGTTTTTAGAGCCATTCTTCCTGTGCTTTCCAACACTCCCAGTACTTTAAAACCTTCAGACTGCAGAGAAAACCATTCATTCCCACCAGGCCTCAGTGCCCCCCAGCAGCTCCCCTGCTCCCCCCGCTCCTAGCTGAACAGCTACCACCCGTGCTGGACTCATCTCCCCAGGGCGAGCAACAGCTAAATCTCAGTTACGGCCTGACATGAACTGTGTGTTTAAAAATAAATATATCTGTATCTATGCGTGTGCATGTTATGAGGCCGTTACCTGATCACACAGAACAACTGCTCTCCACTGCAACACGGGACATTCACAGCCATCGCGGCAGCAGCACAAGCCACTTTCCTCGATGTCACTAACATTTCAGTGTGAGCAAGTGTAGCGCTGGGAAGCTGCGTTTTTAATTCAATTTACAGCCCAGCATCCTCAAATAACCTCCCCACCAGCCCGACGCACGTACAAGGGGAGTTTCCGGCCCTTCCGGGACCTTTGGGATGGATACAGCGGGGAGAAAACCCCTCTGAGAGGAGGGAGAGGGTTTAGAGACGGGCGGCTGCTGGGACTGGGGCCCCGCTGTGGCTCCCAACTCCGCAGAGCCACGGGGCCGCCGCGCCCGGGCTCCCCTCAGCCCGCGGCTCTTACCCTCCAGCAGGACTGGCACGGGACCCGGCTCCGCCTGGCTCTGGCTGCGGAGGAGCCGCCACGCAGCCCAGCACGATGCAGCGGCGCCCGCCGCGGCCCCGCACACGAAGCCGCCCAGGAAGCGGCGGTGGCGCGGAAAGGCCGCCATGGCGGCTGGCGGAGGGGCATCCGAGGCGGCTCTCTGAGCCACACCGCCCCCTGCCGGCTCCGCCGCGGCGGCGCGGGAGCCTGGTCGCCATGGCGGTACCGCCTGAGCGAGGTACCGCCTCAGCGGGGCTGCCGCCCCGGGAAAATGAAAAGCGAGGAAGGAGCGGAGCGCGATTTGACCGAGAGCTGTGAAAAACGGAGAGCGAAAGCGCGGGGCTCTCCCCCACGGGACCGCCAGAGGAGGGGTGCCTAAGCCAGTCCTCAGGCAGCAATGCCAGGGGCGATGGTCTTTGGCTCCAGCCCCAAGGCATGGTGCAGGGTTGGGTTTAGTCACCATTTGGTGACTTGACGGCAGACTTTTGGTTAAGAAAACCACCACCCCGATTAGCACCGGTTTTCCCTAACAGGTGCCTGTTAATGTTCCTGGCGGCCTCATGTAGAGGATAGATTTAGATTAGAAATTAGGGATAAATTCTTCCCTGTGAGGGTGGTGAGGCCCTTGCACAGGTTGCCCAGAGAAGCTGTGGCTGCCCCATCCCTGGCAGTGTTCAAGGCCAGGTTGGATGGGGTTTGAGCAACCTGGTCTAGTGGAAGGTGTCCATGCCTGTGGCAGGGGGGTGGAACAGGATGAGCTTTAAGGTCCCTTCCAACCCAAACCATTCTATAATTCTATGACATGGGTGCATTGCAAGCATTTCCAACCCTGCACCAAGCAAGAGGCATTTTTGCTGAGGATCAGCTTAACAATGGCAAAAACATGAGGGCTGCACCACTACCACACCATCACTTTAGCACAGGCAGCTTTTTGTTTTGTTTTGTTGTTTGGTTTGCTAGCAGTCTCCCTTAACCAAAGAAGAAAATAGCTGTCCTTGTTAAGGACCTGACTGTGCAGTATCTGGGGACACACTATGAACAGGGCATGCTTGTTCATACTGTTCATGGCTCTAACAGCAGTTGTACATTCGATGTTCACTTCCAGTGACTGTGAAGGTATTAGTGGGTAAATTTTTGCAACTTAGGTTTGAACCACTTAAGCAATCACTGTTCTTTGCTCTCGCCTCTGATCCTCTGCTAGAGCTAGTGGAAGGGAAGGGCAGACACTTCTCTGCATAGTCCTGGGATTTAGCTTAAACCCCCCATCAGTGGCAGTTGCAGCTATGTTGCTGGACTTTGTTGAGACAGGTTAGCATGCACGTAATGCTCTTTGTGGACGGTTCTTTGCTGGGAGTAATAAGCAGTTTTACCACAGTGCTAAAGAGGCAACACAATTAAAAGGATGCAGTGATTCAAGCTAATTCCTTCTTCCCTTTGGAGGAGTTTGCAGTTGATGGGTAGTAGAGGCCTCAGCTATGACTCTTCAGGGATTTTGTTAGGGATTTTGGATTACAGAGATTCCATTAAAACACCAAAACATTCTTCTGTAGAAAGTGAAATACTCCAGCTAGATGCCAAATACAATAAAAACAATTATTTTTAACATTGCACCAACAACAGAAACAGTTATTTGTAATTTACTGTTTATTTTCATATACAAAAAGATAAACTTGAAATAGTTCTTTCTAGTTTTTTCCTCCTATCTGTTGGGGTGTAGCTGCTTCACACAGGGCAAATACTACATTCATACAGGTTTATTCGGACACCCAGTGCAAAGCTGAAGCAGCCAAACTCCAACTTGGCAGATCTAATTTCAAACTTGAGACTCATTTCTAAAATACCACAGTAAAAAGGAACAAAGATCCACTGCAAATTCATGAACTATGATACAATGTTCTTTGCAAAATGTCTTCATTTCATAACTGCAATACAATGGATATCTGCATTAGGCCATTTTATATATACATTTTATATATATACTTTTGCAGAATATATATATAAAATATATATATAGAAAAAATCAGCACACTTCAATCCAAAAGGGGTTACAGCAACGAGCTTAACTCTCTGTATACTTTTTTCTTTAACAGGATACTTTAGTATAACTTTTGTTAACTCAGTAGTACAAGCTATCTCTGTTCTACATTTTTATAGCTACAAGAGTGAAATATAACCTACAACATTTACATTTCACATATCTTGGTATACAAACAGTACTTATTGAATTTGAGCCAAGGACCAAAAGACTCTTTAAAAATTATTTCACCATCTGATAGAGCTTCCTGTAATTTACACTCAGTTTATTCTGCAATCTTCTAGACCATTTACTTAATCTCATAGTTTGAGTTTAAATCCATTCAAACTGGAAATCCTGGAGAAACAGGTTACTGCAAACTCTTATGTATACTCTATATATACAAGTTAAGTAACACAGCGTAATAAGACTTAGCTATTTATCCTAAAACTGATATACACATATTTCACTACGCTAGACGAGTCTTAGGATTTTTATTTTATTTCTTTAAATAAAGCACAAATTTAGAAGTAGCTGGTAAAACTTACAATAAGGTGGTTTAAAATGACAAATGGTTAGGGTGAGAGTTCTTTCTGCTGGTGCCAAAACATTTTCTTGTGAGTTTCGTACTATGCTGTGTTGTTTAACTGTATGCATCTAATGTTACATGCAGAAAGCTCTTTCCACAAGAATTGACATCAAACTGTACTTAAGTCAACTTTACAGTATAAAATTTGTTAAACTTAAGGACGAATGTGAAAATATTAACAGGTAAAAGATCAGGCTTTCAACTCTATCATGAGGATCATGCAGAATTCATAAGCAGATAGTTTGAGCTGATTGACAATGGCATTGTGCGGACTTACAGCATAGAATTGAGGTCAAGAATGTTACTTAGTTTGCAGTAACCACCTCCTTCAATTCTCATCCACCAACAGATTGACTTTTGTATCACAGTTATTCCACTGGAAGGCCAGCAGCATTGCAAAATGCCTCCTTCTGGGAGATTTTAGTACTTTTGTGAAGGATTTACCAAAGATAATCATAAACCATCAATAGCCATAGATGCATCAGACAGTTGAGGAAAAAATGGGGAAAGAGAAACATCTCCTTTTCTTCCTTTCATAATAGTGAATGAATTACTAGCCATTAATTACCAGTAGTTAATTAAGAGAATTACTAATAATAGTAAATTCATTACTATTTGGACTGGAAAGCTACAGTTCTGTCCAGTTAAAACTGACTATAATGTTGCATCAGCTACATCGATACATTTTTTAAAAGCAAGACATCTGGGAGGGAAACAGTAAAACGTTAATGACCAAAATGGTCTTATTTTTCCCCAGAAAACATAACCTGAAGAGAATTCTCTTCAGCAAAGTACCATTAAGAAGTCACTGTGATTGAATGTCTGCTTGTATGAGAAGGCTCTTGGGAGAAGGTAGCTGGAAAAAGAAAAGGGCCAGACAGGTTCTAGGTCTTGCCAACATACTCTTTTTGCTACCCACAAAGTTGCTCTAGGACTAAATTCATGTTCTGGAACTATGAAATGCTCCAACTTCCTCCTATGCCATGGCTGGATTTTTGGTTTGGGTTGTTTTGATTTTTTTTTTTGATGATCTGTTTTTAACAGGAGTGGGAATACAGAAATGCCAGCGACTACTGAATTAGGATTTTAATTGATTAGGATGGTTACTGGTTAAACTTCAGTTCCTCAAAACAGTGGAAAAGCTGCATAAGGTATGGCCAATACCTTTCTTTTCAGAAAAAAAAACAAACCAGAAGCTATAAAGTCTTCCCAGAACATTTTTTAATTTTGCAATACTGACCTCACTGGAATGTTATACATTGAGTTTTGGTTGATGGTTTGGGGTTTTTTAATAGCTGGAAATATTAAGAGGCCTGTGCTTCAAAATGGGTTAAAAAAAATGCATAAATAGTGTTTTAATCACATCATCTGCCCCATTAAAATACTGAAATAAAACGCTAATAAAGGAAGCACTTTTCAGAAACACTTTCTTGATAAACATCCAGCACAATGCCATTATGGAGCTTCAGGGAAGCCCTTCTGGTTTCAATGTTGGCAAACAAAAAAGTTTTGCTTTTTTCCTTCAGTCCTTGGGGATTACGCTCTATTTACATATATATAACATATACATATGTGTATATATGTATATGATACATATATATAAACACCCATATATAGCAAGGTTCCTGTTTGTGTATGTTACAATATTGTAGTATCAAGGAGAATCCAGATAGCAACACTGTTTAACATGAGGTTTGAGGTAATTGGTTCTTGAAATACCTGGATCACAGACTGCATCCAGAAATAACAACTGGGCAATGAGAAGTGTTTTTTCAGACAGAAAAAACTAGTAAAAGGTGAAAAAAAAAAAAAAAAAGCTTACAGCAGTTGCTTTTACATGTCAAAATAAAGGCACAACAGAATAGCATTACATTTCAGAACAGCTGGGTGGACATAACACAAGTATCACCTCTTTCTGTGGAAATGTCCTGACATAAAGGATTACTGCTTACTCGAGAGGTTACTGCTTCAGTCAGGGAACTGAGCATCACCCTAAAACTAGAGTTTTGAAAGAGAAGTCCCATGTAAGTAAAGGACCAGGTGTGTTTAGAAAGCGCTCCAGGAACACACAAACACACACTCATGGTCCCACAGAATTGGATGGCAGCTCTCCTCTTGGCTTCCACAAGGCCAGGATTTCACTGAGAACATGGATGGCAGGTCTCTGCAATGGCAGAAGCCTGCTTGAGGTCGCCTAAGCACTAATTTCAAAAGGTACACTGTCAAACCAGCTTCAAGGGATTGTGGCACATTGTTTGGTTTAAAGCTTTTTTCAGTAACTCTTACCCCAATGACACTGTGTTGTAAGGTTAAGGGAACCGAAAAGACTGGAGTGAATTTTAGATCCAATGGGAAAAGTTAGCTTAAGTGAAAAGAATACATTGTAAAGCTTTTTCTTTCATACTTTTAGAATACCTTGGGCTGGTTACGCAAACTTGGAACGCTGTTTTTCTAAGTAGGACTTTGGACATGACAGTGCTCCTTTAGTGCCTCAATCCCACACTGTGAAATCTGACATTGGGAACACAGAACATGTATCTGCATGTTCTGGTGTGGCCTGATTAGTTGTGTCACTTCAGAGAGAAGGAACTTCTAGGAATTGGTTTTATCAGGACTCTACTGGCAACAGCTCCTTACAGATCATATTGTCAATGCAGCAGATGCAGCTGCTATAAATGGATATGGCAGCAAGTGAGATCAGCCTGGCTATTTGGTCTTGGTAAATTCTTAACACCCTGACTTCACAACTCACTGCAGCATCACGGCATATGCCAAAAGGCACACTGCTCACATATGGATACTCACATGAATACATGAAAAAGCTCTTCCTGGTTAAACTGAAGATGGTCATAAAAAAGCAATAAGCAACTTTAGCAGAAAGGATGTGACATGCAAGATAACCTAAACATATACTTAGTGCCACCCTCAAAGCATGTCCAAATACATCCAAACTTTTGCCTCAAACTCGTTTCAGGCTAAACTTGTTCTATTCTCTAGACTTCGATGTAGTGCACACTTAATTTAAACATTATATATATATTTATTTGCTGTGCGTACACAGACCTTTCTCCCTTTTCCCTGCAGAAACATATCAGACATTACAAAAATAATTTGTGGTATAAAAGAATTCTCACACAATGTAGATTTTTTGTTTGTAACTAAAATATATATATATTTTTGCAAAAGTAAAAAAGTCAAAATGTCCTTATTTTCCTCTATTATATAGTCTATATTATTTACAATGTTACCAAACAATATTCTGTATGTAAAAAGTGATGATAGTTTGTGGGACACTTCCTGCTTAGCAACTTCTCAAGCGGAGTGTGGCTTGAAGAGGACTGCAACAACAGCACTGTCATAACATTACTGACCAACACCTTCCCCTGCAATACGAGCTTCTTCCATACCAAAATAAAACCAGATCCTTCCCCTGTAAGGCAGGGCAAGTTCTGACAGTCTGCCTAGAAGTAGCACAAGAGGAATAAAATGCGTGCTCTCTGGTTTCCATGCTATGATACTAAGGGGGATCAGGATTCCTCATGGCGAGGCCTGACCCTGCCAACCTGGAAATACTCCCCAGCAACGTTGCACCAAGGGGTCCCAAGGCTTCTGCTGCTCCTACTGAAACCAGTGACTTCAAGTGGGAACAGTAGTGAGCCAGGAGACAAGTAAAATGCAGTACAGTTACTGGGAGCACTCACGGACCATCTCTTTGAAACAACCATACACAAAGATCTCAGCATTTCCATAGGTGTAACTTTATCCAGCATATTCTGTAAGAGAATTGCAGCTGAAAAACGAAGCAGAATAAAAAATGGTTTTCTTTTGTCTTAAATAGAGAAAACTCTGTGATCAGGACTAGCTAAAATCCTTAATCATAATGAATAAGCCTGGTACTACTTAAGTGATGGTTAGATTGGTTTACAGCCATGCATATAAGCATGCATACGAGACACATACAATTTCCAGCCTTGCTGCACTACTACAATTTCATCAGAAAGTCACTCTCTGTCGTATCAAACAAAGCAATTTGAGTTCCTGTGGCATTTCCAGATTCAAATTGTGAACTCAAACATTCTTCACCTAGGAATCCAGCCCAGTCAGTGCAATAAACTAAAGGGAGTTAACACCACATGGGGATGGGGATCCTGATGAGGAATCCTGGCTCCTAAAGTCAAGGGGAATTTTTGTTCAAGATTCATATTCACATCAGAACTGCCATACAAGAGATGAAGGTCAACAAAAAGTTCTGCAGCAAACTTTTTGAAGAGCTACATCCTCCAAGTCTGAATGGGAAGTGAAATTTAGAGCTTAGGAAGTAACTTAAGAGGTGTTGTACCCATCATATTCAAGGGAGTGTTAAAAGGGAAAGAGCCACTTATCACAGCTACACCTACGGATGTGCCCATGCTGACTTGGAAAAAGACTCTGCAGTACTGAACAGAACCAAAATCATGTTGTCAGTGAGAGTTCAAATGCCAGATCAGTGATGAGGAAACTACTTGCTTGACTGCTCATGTGTTGAAAAACCAAGAAATTAATCAGAGTGTGTCTTCATGAATACAAAAATTCCAGTTTGAAAAAACAGCTTTAGCTGTACAAATCAGTAAATAAGCAAAAGCTCAGGATTTCCTTCTTTGCTGCGACAGCAAGACAGACACACATACCTACACACATTTAGAATTTTTAACTCAGTACACACACAATTTGGGACTTCTGTTTAAAATCAGTTTCTGAATCCTGTTTGACAAGATGATCTATAAGGAACCATCACACCAGGGAAGATATAATACTTTACAATCAACATTCAGTCAAAGTTTGTATAGTTGTGCAGTTCCCCACAGTAAGATAAGCTACATGTGAGAATTTTTGTTTATGCTTTCTCAAAAGAGAAGATTTCAGAGACTAATAGGCTATTAAAATCATATGGCACTTTCAATAAATACTTTAAAGCTTCTTAAAGAAATTAGGATAAAAAAAGCAACTGCTGTAATAAGCCTGTTTTAGCCATAACACATAATGCTGAAGGAAAAAATCCAGAACAGCAAACAGATAATAACAGTTAAAAGACAGTACAGCTTTTTTCTTTCTGCAGCAATATGAACTGGCTCCCATTCCTGGGGAAATGGCAGCAAGCCCACCTTGAAACAAGTATTCACTCAACTGCTCTACGCTCCACCCCAACCCTTACATCACTTCACTTCTAAAACATAGTCACATTTTTATATGAGTCTCAGTGCAGAAATGTATTCAACATGAAAAATACTGATCCTGCAAATGTTTACAACCACGCTTAACATTAAGTGAGCGCCCAACATCATGACACCAGAAGAGCTACCTACATGCTTAATGCTAAGCACAGGTATTGTTGCAGCATCAGGCCCAAAGATGCCAACCCCCACCAGGGACATCACTTGGTCAGAATGGTTTTGTTCTGTCTGGTTTTGTCAAGGTGTTCTCAACAGAAGCACATCAAGAAACAAAAACTTCCAAACCTACACACAGAAATACAGTTACATGTGTGTACATACTAATATGCAATATACATTCAGTAACTTGAAAGAATAGGTTAAGACTTTATTCAGATAGACAAATTAAGGCAATTATCTTAATGTCTCTTCAAGATAAAGGACCATGTCCTCATTTGTGACCTCTAGGTTTTAAAGCTATATTTTTTCAAGAAATATATTTTAATTTTCTTTATATCTTCTCCAATCAGCCATTTTGCTCGCTTAATAAATTATATCTGTGCAAGGGTGCACCCTGACAATTTGGCAGTGGCAAGAAGTCCAATTCATTTATATAATACACACTTTTTTACATTTTCGTTACAGGGTGATTAGTTTAGGACTGCATTTTGGCTTAATACAAAGGAAAATTTAGAAGTTCTGGCCATCCAATAGACGTAACTTTATCAGTCCAGCAAGACACAGAATTCATGGTATATTCAAAGTAAAAAAAAAAAAATTAAAAAATTTAAAAATAATAAAATAAAAAAAAAAAGATGTACTGTCCTTTCACTAAAACAGACCAAAAAAATAACAGAGAATGGAAACAGCCTTCACAAATAAGAGTGAATAATGCCCAGGTACCTTATATAGGCAGTTATTCTACAACTGTATACAGTTATTTACAATGGTGCTTTATAAAACAAACAAACAAACAAAAAAAAATGGTAGCACTTCCTAAAAGATTTTGGAACTTTTTTTTCTTTTTTTTTTCTTTTTTTAAAACTCCCTTGTCATAAAAGCCAACTTACATTAAAATATACTTACTACAAGACAACACAACTAACAAAATATATAATAAAACTCATACAAGTAGAAAATTCTGAGGTATTTCTGGTTTGAGGTGGTCTGTGGTCATGAAGTTTTTAATTTTTTTTTCAGTTTAAACCTCGGAAGCCACGTAACGTGTGTGTTTTGTGTTTGTTGGTTTTCTTTTTTTTTAGTTTTTTTTTTCCTTTTTTTAAACATTGCATGTTTTGCAAATTAAAAAAATATTTCAATGTTGAATCAGCAGCATTAGGAACATTCACTGACTAGAGCGAGTTTATGGCATAATAAGAGTAATGGTATTTTAGAATATGCACCACTTTAAGACAAAAGAGTTTTGTCACAGAGCAAGGAGAAAGCAGCGTCAAAGAAACCAGTCGGAGAGATGCTGCGATAATCACTGATGCTGCTGAGCTGCCTCTCCCTCCTGCAGCTGGGCAGCTCATAGGTGTCTCAGATGCTACAGGAGCCATCTGCCACCGGTTCAGGCATTCCCACCCCCCCCCAAGCCCAAATTAATAATGAAAAAAGAAATAAATTATAGAGCCAGTTTTCACACTTTTCCGTTTTCCACCATCTGCACCTGCAGCTTGGGCTGAGAGATCACCAACCCCAAGGCCAAATTTGCTGAACTGACTCACAACTGAAGCAAGATGCAAAAATTTTGCCATCTTCCAGTCTTTTACCAAAGTGTGTCTGAAAACGCACTTTCCCACCTCTTCCAATTACATGGCTTACAAGCATTCCTCTCATTACTACCTGGAGTTGAAAAATAAAAGGTAATTATCATTCTGCTTTGTTCTGTTACCACCCAAGCCTGAGATACTGAAGGAAGAAAGAACTTGCCTTGCTTACAACCACTGGCTCTTTAACTCAGCTTTCTCCACACTCTGCAGTCATTAATACTCTGTCCAGAAATGTCCTTCCTCTCCTCTATGGTTACCTGAGAAGTAGCTCCATAGCAAATGATGTTTCCCCAAATGCTGCCAAATCCAACGTCACTCTCCCCACCCCTATTCTACGCTCCCCTCTTCAATTCTACCATCAAGAATTAACATTCTCTGCCCAGTTACTTTTTTTCCATGTTACAATGACACCCGTTAAATCCGTAAAAGACACATCTGCTGTTTTTTTTTGAAGCTCACTTCCAAAAAAAACCCGAGAACCAAAAGGAACTGAACCCAAAACCAAAACAAAATGGGGAAAAAAAATCCTTTTGAGGAAGGTGTATTCTTTACATAACAGTCTTGTTTCCTCCACAGTTTGCAGCATTGTGTTTTCTAAGATGGTAGGTGGTTTTCCTTTATGTCACAGATGCTCCACTCAGAAGACAGACCAATAAAGAGAAACCCAGAAAACTGAATAAAATAAAAACAACTGAAGTGAGTTTGTTGAGGTTCTGAGGTACCTGCACCTTTTCTGCATTCATTAGTCGGCACCTGAATGCTTGCTGAAATGTCCTTTTTTTTTTTTTAATACAGTAGAGCAATGTGCTGGTAAAATTGATCCAATCCAAAAAAATAATAATAATAATAATAACAATAATAATAAAAAGTCAAGATAAAATAGCAGCTGCATTCATGTGTTTGTTGGATTTTTGTGGTTTTGTTTTTTTTTTTTGTGTGTGGTTTTTTTCTTAAAACCTTCTTCTTGTTTTTTTTTAATCCACTGAGTCTGGAAAGACAAAAGTGAACCAGGACTTAGATACTAGACTCTTTGGGCGGCAAGTCCACGTTGGTGACGGACGTCACGATGGAGACGAGGCAGTCCGAGGTAGTGCCGTTTACAGATTTGCGTATCTGCGCAATGCGCTCCTCGACACAGCCTGCCGAGAGCCGAGCCTCCGCATCGTGGTCCCAGCACTCTTCGATGGTCACGCAGAGCTGCGCCAAGCCCTGCAGGCAACAAGGGGGAGAAAGCACTGTCAGCACCAAAGCCTGCTCCAGGGACTGTCTGCAGCAGATGGGGAGGTCCACTTAACACAGCCTAACGCTGTAAAGAATAACTAAGAATATTTTCTCCATGGTATCACAGAATCATAGAATACCAGGTTGGAAGGGACCTCAAGGATCATCTGGTCCAACCTTTCTTGGCAAAGCATGACTTAAACTAGATAGCCCAGCACCCTGTTCAGCTGAAGATTAAAAATGTCCAGTGTTGGGTAATCCATGACTTTTCTGGGAAAGTTATTCCAATGGCTGATTGTTCTTATTGTGGAAATTTTCCAAACATCATGCCAATTCAAAAAATTATGCCAATTATCATAAGATAAGCATTAAAAGTGACTTTAAATACGTGTTTGGGGATTTTTTTAAAGCTTTTGCTTTCTAGGGCTATATGGCTTGGTCATATACGCTTTTTTTCATAACCTCAAAAGTACTTTTTTTAATATAAAAATATAGCCAAAGATTTGTCAGTTAAAGCATTAAAAGACAAAACATCAAGTATTGTGATTCCCATGATAAAACCGTGAGAGCTGGCAGCACCATATCAGTTACTATGAAACCATTGCTTTCTTTGCAGTCACTTCTGAAGAGAAACTAAGAAATAATTCTTCCCTGTGAGGGTGATGAGGCACTGGCAGTGGCTGCCCCATCCCTGGCAGTGTTCAAGGCCAGACTGTACGAGCTTCGAGCAACCTGGCCTTGTGGAAGGCATTCCTGCCCATGGCAGGGGGCTGGAACTGGATGAGCTTTAAGGTCCTTTCCAATCCAAACCATTTTATGATTCTATATAATCAGAATAACTAAATTCAACATTGTTGGAAGAGCGCAGCTCTTACTTGAACCCTCATTTGAGCTGAAGATTCATCTTTACCTGCAGCCCACAGCCCTCAGCTTCGAGGCAGTGAGTTAATACACCTGAGTCTAGCCAAAACCATGGCAGTTTGGTCCAAATAGATGCATTTAGCTTCTTTCTGAAGCCCTGTGAGATTTCATCATCTGCTTAGTTTCCGAGTCTGAAAAAAATATTATCTTTTATTAAAAATGCAAGCCTGAAATTATTTACCTCTGGGAAACCCATGCTGCATTTTGCTTCATTGCCTGCTTGCTTCACATCTAACAAATTTTTCCTCAAAAAACTGTTCAAGTCTTGCACCTATCTAGTTTGTGAGGTACTCAACTCTGATGTTATGGATCATTTTCTTTTTCTTCATGAAAAAGACTTTATTTTCCATTCTTTCACCATATTGAAGAAATCCTACTATACCACCAGACACTCCATGTTCAGCACTGGCTGTCTTTTAATCAGCTAATTTAATCTCTAAATAGAAGGAAAAATGGAAAGGGGAACATGAAGGTGTTGAGCGACCCCTCATTCCCAGCACTGAGTCTCTTTAGCACTGGCGAGCAGGTCCATGCACCAGGGTGGACTGGTTAGCTTCCCCCTGACGCCTGCAAGTGATGCATAACCACATCCCGCATTCCAATCACACAGGAAAACATTTTCCACCGTTAACCAGGAGGGACGTACAGGGTGTTTCAGCCAGTGATCCTTGAACACAGGGCGCATCTTCTTGTGAACCACCACTTCTTGCAGGTCCTCAAGGGATGGGTGCTGACCTATTTCTTCTTCAAAAGGCAGCATGTATTCATCCACTGGACCTAAGGTGCACACAAAGAACCAGGTCAGTACAGAAATGTCCTCCGCAGAGCCACATCCTCCCCATGCATGAGTGAGCTGTGGCTCCAGAGCAACCTCAATCCACTGCAGCAAAGCCTGAAGTCCTCATGTCACTGCAGACAAATGTGATTAATATTCTTTCTGCACAATGGACTTTGCTGTCCCCGCTGTCTGTCTGCCTTATGCATTTTCCACCTCATCAAGTTAAGAATCTGAACCCTCAGCCGGGCCTCCCAATCCCACTGCCCTCCTTGAGGAGGCTTGTTGGGTAGTTTGTGATTTATTTTAATAGAAAGGGCAAATCAGGGCATCCTCACATTTTAGCATAGCAATTCAACACACAATAACCTAGAGAAAGGTTTCAGCATGAGCATAATTTTATTTTAGGCACTGACTAGCATGGTCAAGCATACAGAACACTTAAATTTCTTGCTTTGTGATCTGGCTTGTCATAGGTTTGGGTCAGTCCTGACTTGCTAGAGCCAGATGCACTCATCCCAAGTACCAGCTCCTAAGTGCAAAATGATTTGTGAATGGTTTAGTTATACCAGTGATGGCTGTGAACTGCTATGGGCCACAGGAATGAGACAACTGTTATGAGTATCAGTGAAGATGCTGGAAGGTAGCAGTAACTTCTGCCTATTGGAACATCATTTGGCTTTTGGCAATGTGTAGATGCTTTCTCACAAACAGCAGCCTAGCTTAACTGATGGGCTTTCTCAGAGTGCTCCATGGCATCACTTATGGTTTCTTGGTAACAAAGAGTGACCTCTTTCAAGAGTGGAGATATTTCAAGAGGGCCTTTCCAGACTAAAGTAAGAGCTGAGCACTTCAGCTGGTCATGAACTGTGATGCCAACAATGTGATGTTTAGGTATGCTAAAAAACAAAAAAATGAAATCACAAACAGCTTATCACTATTCTTGTTGACATGGCACACCAGTCACTAAACCAAACTGAAACACTTGTTCCAGAGATGGCACAATAACGTTCATGACCTTCCGTTCCTCTTCCTCCAAGAGGGATCAAGGCTATGCAGAGCTGCACTGGTGACCTCCAAGCCAAATCTGTTGTTTACAAAACATCACTTCTGAGTTAGAAGTGCAAATAAGGTTCAAACACCTCCCGTATGAAGACAGGCTGAGGAAATTGGAGCTGTTCAGCCTGGAGAAGAGAAGGCTGCATGGAGACCTCATAGCAGCCTTCCAGTATCTGAAGGGGGCCTACAGGGATGCTGGAGAGGGACTCTTCATTAGAGACTGTAGTGACAGGACAAGGGGTAACGGGTTAAAACTCAAACAGGGGAAGTTTAGGTTGAATATAAGAAGGAAATTCTTTCCTGTTAGGGTGGTGAGGCACTGGAATGGGTTGCCCAGGGACGTTGTGAATGCTCCATCCCTGGCAGTGTTCAAGACCAGGTTGCATGAGGCCTTGGGAGATATGATTTAGCGTAAGGTGTCCCTGCCCATGGCAGGGGGGTTGGAACTAGATGATCTTAAGATCCTTTCCAACCCTAATGATTCTATGATTCTATAATGTAACTCCCCATCACCCTAAAGGAAGCCTTCCCTCTGATTTAATGGTCCTCTGTATGGCTTTTGCAGAATGTTGGCCAGCTGCTGCATGAGAGGAGTTGGAAGGAAATCACAAACATGTAATTCCTACATGGGTAGCACTGTTAAACTCCATCATTTTATCTGGTTAGACAGTAAATTTTTGAAGAAAATTTCTGAAGAAAAGGCCTTCTACTTACCACACACCTGTGTGGTAAGACTGAGGTACTGTTCATGTATGAACACCCATATCCATACAAGAAAGAAGTTGGAGCAAGCAGCCTTGGAGCAATGAAATCATTGCTTCCTTGACCAGGGGCAAGGTTCTGCAAATGGCAAGGGTGTCACCAACGGACAGAAGTGTTATTTGGACAGAAAAGATGCCCCATTTTGCAGCATCATATTAGCATAAAAAAAAAAAAAAAACAACCAAAACTGGGAAAGGAGACACCATGAAAGTTCATTCTTTTGGATCATGCAAGAGAAAGTGAGATCCTCTAAAACTCTACATGGAACAACAAACTCTTCCCACTGCTGATTTAATGGTCCTCTGTATGGCTTTTGCAGAATGTTGGCCAGCTGCTGCATGAGAGGAGTTGGAAGGAAATCACCACTGATGGACAAATCACCTACTCCTCATCCCTCTGAGTTCTCAGCCAATTTGCAGTGTAACCAGCACAGTTAAAAGCACACTGAGACTTGAACGCTACAAAGGTTATTATCTACAGAGAATGACAGATTATGTTAAAAAATATGCAAGTGAAAAACAGGTTAGCTGCTTAATAAAAATATATCATTGAATATTATTAATTTAAAAAAAAAAAACAAACCCACAAAGACTGGCCCACTGTCTGGACCACTAAACAATGCTGAAACAAAGCCCTCTCCAGGGAAGAGACAATCTTTATATTCTTACCATCAACTGCTCTGCATCTGGAGACTAGTTCCCACAACACCAGTCCCATTGCATACATGTCTATCCTCAGGAAGGCATCTCGTTGGAAGTTGATTGCTCCCTCTAACACTTCGGGAGCCATATACCTCCTTGTTCCCACCTACAGAGAAAAAAAAAGACACAACTCAGATGACATTCTAGTTGGGAATCTCAGCCTCCACTGGTTGGAGATGAGTGACAGCCGGTTTCATTAGCCTTAAGGCTACTTCTGCTAAAGTTGCACCACGCTCAGAAAACAGGAAAAAGGGAGCTGTTTTTTCTGACACAGATTCTCATTAAGATCACTGGAGTCTATATAAGATACCTGAAGGAAAAAGCTGAGGTGCATGGCTATGTGTGTGATATTCATTCAGGGTATGCTACAGGTCTAATTTAAACACAGCGTGGTGGGGTAAGCATGGATGGAATTCTGCCTTCCCTGCATCCCACCACATCTTGCTCTGGCAGCATATTGCTCCATGAGAAAATGATGTCTTTGGAGACACCAAACATTCTGAGGTCAACTCAGACTTGGTTATCATAGTTGTTGAAAGTTCAACCCCCTTTCACTCAAAAAAATTAACTGTATGGAAAGAAAGAGTAAAATTGATACATCCTGAAATGGTAGGAAAAGGTATTGTTTTGATACCCCTGGATAAAACAAGTCTCCTTTAACCACAGGAGCAGTAAAGCATGAACCCTGCAAAGTCTACCTCGCCCTGGCTTGCTGTGACCTAGTTTGGAAAAGATCCCCTCTCGCCAATTTGAGGGGACTCAGTCCTCATTACAATTGTGTTTAGTCCAGCCAGAGCCATACTAAGCTCCTCATATAGTTGTGAGTATATAAGTGGCAGAATTACAACCATACTGGAGGAGAGTGGTGAGAAGAGCCAGGGGAAAAGCACCTTTTTAACATGGGATTTGAAACTCCTTTAATACGTTCTTTTAGAAAATTCTTATTCGTTCTTGCTGTTACCTGAGTCAGTGGGGACAGGGAAAAGGCAGGACGTGAAAAAGGTATCAAAAAACTCAGGAAAAGACAAAAATAAAGTGGCAAAAATAAGGAAAGCTGGGAGGGACTAAATTCACTCCTTCTAAGATAAAAGTAAAAAGGGAGCCTGTATTGGAGATGAACACTTAAAAAACCCCACAGGCACAAGCAGGGGATGCTGGCCTTGCTGTGCCCTGGCACAAGAGCAGAATCACAGAATAGCAAGGGCTGGAAAAGACCTTAAGATTGTCTGAATGAGGGCTACTTACTGCAATGCAAAGGCAGAAAATTTAGAACCCATAAAAACGTACTAAATCTTTGAGGCAGTGCACAGCCAGCTCACAAGATCTGCTGGTGGTAAAGGTCACCCAGGCAGCCACCCTGGCTGAACTCTTAAAACTAAACGAATGATTTTCAGAGTACTCATATATGCATTGTAGTATTAGTATTAATATTTAGGAGTATTAATATTTGTGCTACAGTCTAGACAGGCAACTTTTCCAGCTGGGGGTCCCAAGGGATTGATGTTGGCCCCAGTGCTGTTTAATATCTTTGTATATGATCTGGTAATGGGATCAGTGGTACCCTGAAGTTTGCTGATGACATGAAACTGGGTGGGGAACTGGACACTTTGGAAGGGAGAGCCACCCTGCAGGGAGACCTGGATGGGCTGGAAGAGTGGGCTAACAAGAACCTTATGAAGTTCAATAAGGACAAGTTTAAAGTCTTGCACCTGGAAAAACATAATCCAGGACAGCAGCACAGGATGGGATCTACCCCGCTGGGGAGCAGCTCTTTGGAAGGAACCTGGGATCCCAGTAAACAGCAATGAGTTTCTGCTGGGGCAAAGAAAGCCAGCAGAAGGCTGGGTTACATCAACAAGGGCACCACCAGCAGAGGTAAAGGAAGCCATCATTACACTCTACTCAGCGCTTGTCAGGCCACACCTGGCATACTGTGTTCAGTTTTGGTTCCCAATATACAAAAAAAGATATGGCCAGGCTGGAGGGGGTGCAGAGAAGAAACATAAAGACGATCCAAGGGCTGAGAAGCCGTATAAGGAAAGGCTGAGAAAACTTTTTTTTCAAACTTGAGAAAGGAAGGCGCAGGGGAGACCTTCTCACCATGTTCCAGTATTTAAAGGATGGCTACAAAGAAAATGGTGACTCCCTTTTTACAAGGAGTCACATGGAAAAGATGAGGGGTCATGGGCACAAGTTGCTCCCACAGAGATTCTGACTGGACACAAGTGAAAAATTTTTCCCAATGAGAACAATCTGTCATTGGAATAATCTCCCCAGGAAAGTGGTGGGCTCCCCAGCACTGGACACGTTTAAGATTTGGCTGGACAAGGTCCTGGGACATCTAGTCTAGGCCATGCTTTGCCTAGGAAGGTTAGACTAGATGGTCCTTGAGGTCTCTTCCAACCTGGTATTCTATGATTCTATGAATATTTAATACCTAGACAATAAAAAGTCAACAAGTCCCATGTTTGAAGGAAGAAGCTGCCTGGCCCCAGGGCTGGGGTGACCTCACCTGCACAGTGGTCAGGAGGGTTTGAGCACTCTCCCAGCTCAAAGCAGCTTCTGGAATTTATGTCTGACCGCAAGCATGTATGGAAAATACATATCTCAAAGAGAATTAAAACTACACAAACTTCCCCCACTTGCAAGGAGCTTTGGCAAGCCCAATTTTAAAAAATGTGATTGTTAAAGATAACGATTACCTGTCCATGAGTGTCCCCTGGAGGCTTTCCAGGTTCAAACCGTACAGCTAGTCCAAAATCAGCTAGCACTGCTGTCAAGTCATTCTTCAGCAAGACATTTTTACTCTTGAAGTCCCTAAGGACAAGCCAAGAAGCAAGTTTGGGAAGGGTTTATTATGGCACACAGCCAAATCACATTGCAACACACCATGTTTAAGCCTACAGGCTTAGCAGCCCCCAGTAAATCAACTCCTTCCTTCCTTACCTGGCTGTTCCTCATGGCCAGCAATGGGAAATTTGCTTGCTCCTCACTGCCCATATCCCTAAAACACAACCAAGCAGCCCTGTGCTGCTCAGCACAGAGTCAACCAAATTCTACAGTGAATTAACCTCAAACTAAATGAAGGAGTGATATGAAGGCAGTGTTTTAATTAGAACAGGGAGTATAAAGCACCATTTCTTGCTCTGAGCACCAGCTGTGGACCCCCTCCTCTAAACACTTACATTTCTCACTCCCAACAACAAAAGCAAGACAGGTTAAGGGGTTCATTTACTCTTTATCCTAGTAAGGATGTTTGCTCCCTTCTACAAAATTAGATCTTCCTGGAAATTAGTAGATGCTGGTGAGACTCTCTTCACCCTTGACTATTATGCTTCAACAGACTTTTGCCATAGTCACCTATTGCACTTATGTTTTAATTGCTGGATTGATCTTCCCTGGAGAATTCAGAGAGCTGGAAAGCAAGCAGGAAACAGGGTGAGCCCACACTCAGAAAAGCTGTTGGGATCAGACCGGGCAGCTGACAGGCAGGCGTAAGCATTTGCAGTGGAGATGGTGGGACTGTCCTTGAAGACGGCTTTAAGGAGACATTCGTGTCAGTCCTGTGCTGCGCTGGGACTGTTTCAGAGCAGCTCAGGTAAGTCTGGGGGGGGCTGGAAAGGGGAGGAGGGTGGAGGAGGGTCACACTGAGATGCCTAACCACTCGAGCCCTGTTCCCTGGGATTCCCGCATTTTCATCTGAAAAGGAATGTTTGGAAATCTAATTAAATTACAGACCTTAGACAGCAGATGGCAATTGTCCTGTATGCTCAGCATTATAATTTCCCTATCATCGATTCACTCAGTGACCCTGCTGATTGCAGGACATTGCAGGCCTGCACAAATAATTAATGAGGGCAGATACAATTGTTCCACACTAGAGAGACCTGTCAAAATTCTCTGGGAAGAGAGAAACTGCTAGACCATAGAGAAGGACTGCTTGCTGTGGCCTCAGATGCCAGAGCACCAGCTCAAAGCACCACAAGCAAAAATCATTCTGTACCACTCAGCCTCTGATTTTGAGCTTAAAAGAGGATTTTTCCTTTCTAAACTAATTACAGCATGATGGAAATTTCTGGCTCAAGGATTAAGATGGGGAAAGTGGGTGGGAAGTTGTAGAGCATCATATAGCCATGGAATGCCAGCAGAAAACAGTCCCCATCATTTCAAGCGGACACATCAGGTTCTAGGGACACTGCACAGTTTTGCAGAGGCTGCAAAACATTCGTACCCCTCCGTTACACAGAAAACCACCTTTTACCTAATACCTGTCATCTTAGAGACTGCTTCCATGCTATGGCAGTTTTCCCACAAGCTTAGAAAACAGCCATCATCTAATGACATAGATAAACGACTTTGCTCAGCCAGCATTAGGGGATTATGCCCTCCAGGATGGTACAGATTGTGTGCAAGATTTTTCCAAAATGGTGATTCCCAGGAATAAGGAGCACATAGAAATGCTCAGACTGCCTGCCTGAACGATACATTTCCAAAGTGAAATGTAAACCAGTATTATTGTTATGGGCATTTTGTTCACCCACACTGCCCTTTGGGCATGCAACAGTTAACTACTACATCTTGATACATGATGCAGTAATTTCCCTTTCTGCTTCCTTTTTTTCCCCACTATTTCTGTACATTTCCCCATTTTTCCATGTTTTGTTTCCTTCCTTCCACAAATCATCCTGAACTGCCACATGTGAGCTGCAATGCAAACATATGCAGGACAGGGAGAAAGACCTGATCCAAGCCATGCCAAATAGAATTCCCAATAACATCACATGCGTTAGACCATACTAAAATGGTCACTGATAAAGGAAAATGGCCTGAAAAATAAATATATATAGTTTCCTGTGCAATGCTTTCAACTAGGGAATAAGGGAGTGAGGGGACTGTG
Source organism: Pezoporus occidentalis (assembly GCF_034315485.1). Classification (NCBI taxonomy): domain Eukaryota; kingdom Metazoa; phylum Chordata; class Aves; order Psittaciformes; family Psittacidae; genus Pezoporus; species Pezoporus occidentalis. Next base: position 2,502,166 of record NW_026914180.1, read on the forward strand.
AATGATGGGTGCATTAAGTCGATTCAGATACCAGAGATTTTATTTTCAGCCTCCACGTGGGGGCACTTTCGCACCAATAAGCAATCCCATAACCTTAATCCTCCCTGTAGTGCCGGGGGCCAGTAAGGAATTAGCTGAAGCCCTGCCCAACAGTGACTCGGGGAGTCACACCTGGCAACCCCAGCATCTTCACATGCTTTGTGTGAAGCCATTCATAAATACCCGCCCTCCCCTCAGTTTAAAATGCATTTGGTATTTTCTTTTAAAGCAAAAATAAAACTGAAAGGAGTGGGGTAATCCAAGGGAAATCCCCTGTGTCCCGAAATCCTTCTTTGGTAGGTATGTGCTAAACTCACACAAATAGTGCATTCTCCATCTTTTATAATTTGCTAAATGGATGGGGACACTAATGAGCACGATCTGTTGCTTTAAAGCCTTTCTATAGCCTTTCTCTGCTCCCCACCCTCAGGAATTTTCATGTATAAACCACTGCTCTTTATTCCACAGGGACAAATGTCAGGGACACAGAGGTCAGCTCCAGGAGCAGCACAAAGGCAGCTGCAGGCTCTTTCAACAGCCCCCAGCTCTCAGGAACCTTCAGGTTTGAGTAGGGGGGCTGTTCTGGGGGCAGGGACACTCCTGCAAAAAAGGGATTATCTTGCCGTAGATGAAGAGAGCCCCCACTAGATAGGGTACAAATTGCTGCAGCTAGACACGGGGTTTAAGTCCCTCCTAGATGAAATGTGGTGGGTGGCAGGGTAGTACAGCTGCGGATTAGGGCACAGCCCATGTAAATCCCTTCTGGAAAACTCCCCCCTCCTGCCGTGCCACTAGCATACCCCTGGTAGAGATGCTTTAGTCCAGGGCAAGCAATGTGGGACTTTGGAGAAGGGCTAAAATAAGTATTATTGCAATGAGGATGCTTTAACCCACTACTTTCTGGATTCCTGCTGTCCCCAGGGTCCTATAACCCAGATGATTTGAAGAGGGTGCTAAGAAGTCTCAGAGGCTTTGTGGTCCCTGCTCTGGTGTAAGCCCTCCCCCCGGTATGATTTGGGCACTATAAAATACAGGGAAAAATATATAGCAGCCATTTTCTGCGTTTCTACAGTTCCTCCATTTCTTCTAACGATCAAAAGCTCTGTGGGAAGGCACACAGTGGAGTTATCAGTCTAAAATACTTAGGGAAAATTAGGGACCACATCTTGGTGTGGCTACAAACATACATAGATTATAATGTGATTTAGCAAGCACAGTTCTTCAGCAACTAGATTTCCCTTCCCACTACATGTCAAGAAAAGAGTTGATCAAAGAGAGAAGCACCTAACCTTCAGATGTTTGCCAGAAACCACTAACAATCATACTAACTTTTTCACAGACAAAAAACTTACTTGCTCTGCACCATTTCCTACACGGCTGAAAAAAAATTCTGGCCTTAGCATAGAATTTGTTAGGTTAAAAGGCATTTACCTCCTAAAAGCATAACCTCCTCCTTTTCCATTCAACAGCATAATTTCAAAGAGGTTGCGAACATTTGAACACAGCAGTTGAATGGTGTCAGTGAAAGAGGCCATACCTGTGTGCTATAGCAGGTTTGTGTCCTTCACCTTTGCACCAAGGGACGTCTTCATGAAGGTAGGACAAGCCACGCGCCATTGTTTCTGCAACATGGCAGAGCTCATTCCAGCTGATAATATTGCCCTTCAGGTAATCCGTCAGAGAACCCTGTGAAACAGGACATTGTATGTTCTTAATTGCAGACCCTGCTATGTGACAGATGTGCCAATTCATCAGTTTAGAAAATTATTTTAATGAGTGCTTGAGAAATTTGAACCTTGATTTAACAGGGAGAAGAAAAGGAAAAAGGAAGAAATAAACCCCAGAAGCATTCATTAGTCCTCAGCCTTTGACAGCACAGAAAGTATCTAGATGTCAAAAAGGAGTCTACTAATCTGCCAGGGAAGGGGAGGGAGGTAAGGAAGGAATAAAATCATCTCAAAATGCAGCAATTCATCTAACCTAAAAAAGGAGAAAGCCTTCCATGCAAGAAGATTATGCATCATATCAGCTGGTTGTGGCAATGATTGACTCAGTAGACCTTGGATTAAACAGAGGGATAACACTCCTGGCTCAACCCCGGATTTGTGCATGTTTGTTTTATTTCAAGTGTTAGTCATGTTTGATAACTAAAGCAATCCATGAAATGGGAGATGTGCCCCGAGCTTCAAAAGCAAACACAGAGCCCATCTGCAAGGGGTCAGTTGGGACTGCAATGGTCTGTGACACTCAACTCCCACATTAAGAGATGGTGACCACCACATACGTAAGCTGTGGCCTTTTCTGCCTGCCTCTCACCCCAAGTCCCACCTTTATTAATCCCATGTTTGTGTAGGGAAGCCTTGAAAGCTTAAGGGCCTTTGAAGGAGGAGGGCTGTAGCCCTTCTCTGCTACCACTGAGCCACGGCTCACCATGGAGAAACTGAACAGATTACAGTAGAGCTTCTGGGAGAATATTAGACATCAAATCCTGCTGTTTCACAGCCAGACACCTCTCTTTCCTCCCAGAATGTACATGCAATGATACCTTACCTTATCGTGAAAAGCTGTGATCAGCCAGAGCTCTGTCTCTAGGTTTGTCCCTCTTTTCTCTGCTGCGATAAACTGCAAAAGGTTTTCATGCTTCATGCCAGGAGTATTGAAAATCTCCCTCTCACTCTGCCAAGACTGCTTATCCTAAAGCAGGGAGAAATGCACCATCAAAGATCACGCTTCCCTTTAAAGCAAACAGCTCCTTCAGCTCAGCCAGAAGTGTTCAGAGTCCTCTTAGTATCATCCTCCTATGTTCGGATGTGATGTATCCCTTCAAAATGAGGCTGTTTTCCTAAAGTGTAGATGCTGGAGAAAGACTGGAAATTGCTGTTCTCAGTCTCTCTTCTCCAAAATTATCCTCAACTCATACCCTACAGCACATGTGTGGGGAAGAATCCAAACTCAACCTCACTGAGAAATAAGATTTCCTAAAGATGCTTGCAAGAATAAAGCCAGTGCATATAGCACCCATATCTGCACTGTAGCTGTAATTGTTATGATTGCAAAATCTAATCTAGGCTCTATTGAATATTTACTAGTAGGTCACAGCTGGTTTGGACAGAAGATGTGCAAATCTCCTTTAGCAATACTATGACAACAAATACGGGCCAAAAAATTAACAAAGGAGATAGCAGAGAATCACAAACATATTTCAGTCATTCTTCTTTCATTTGACTTTTGATTGCTTTACTCTTCCCATCTGCAATTCCTAGAGAGTGAAGTCAGGAGTGTTCAAAGGTTTCCTAAAGCACAAGACATGAGCTGACAGAAATGCTGCAGTGCAACTAGCTTTCACAGTGCAGGGGCTGTGCCTTTGTAAGATCTAAACTGTTTGCTAGGTTTGGGTCTGGATTTACAATCTACCCAGGCAATACATACAAAGCCAGGGCTTTGGGCTTTTGTGTGCATTTTGGGAACCACAGTGGCATGCTGCCTTGTTGGACTTTAACAACACAGACATTTGCAGTGAAGTTAAAACACCCTGTAGATTTCAAAATGTGTTTGGTTTTGCCCTTCTTGCAACAACTACTGCTATAGAAAGCTTTTGCTAATGAGATATGAGATAACATAGAGAAAACTGTAGGAAGGAAGGGTCCTTGAACTTTTTCCCCAGAAGAAGAGTCCAAATGCATCTTTGTTATTGTCTTAAAAACCATAACCTCCAAAGGCACTTAGGGCATCTTAGCACCGGTGAGGCAGCCCGGTGAGTGAGAACCTAATGTTATGCCCTTCTTACCTGAATAGGGAAGATTTTCACTGCTACATAGTCATTCATCAGCTGAGCCTTCCACACACAGCCAAAGCGTCCCCTCGCCTTGATCTCCAAGAGCTGCAGGGGCTTTAGGCCAACCAGGGGAGAAGGAGGTGGAGGGCCTGGGTCCTGCATGAGAGAAGAACATTGTCACGAGCTGAAGCTGGACTGTAAAACAAAGAGAAGGGAGCTATGGGGAGACTGTGAATGGAAAAAAAAGACATAAAGAAGTGACATTTTATTTAATACAAATCACCTCCAAGTGTCATTTTGTGTGCTGAACTACCACCTGCCATCCTCTGGCAAAACCCAAATTCTCCTATGTTTTCAAAGCAAGAGCTATTTTGGGCTGTAAAACATTGATGACCTCAAGGCTACCTCCTGTCAAAAGTAAGAACTTTTTGATCTATGTGACCAAACAGCCAACTACACCTAAAACCTCCCACTGCTTTGCACTTCATTAGGCATTTTTCACATAACCCCTGCAATGGGCAGTAAACAGGTCTGTCAGCATCATAAAGATTGTATCTGCTTAAACTGTATTTGTCCAGGAGAACAATGCAACCTCACAGGATGCGTGAGGTTGGAGTTCTGTCCTATCTGCTTTCAGATGAGAAAGGCTCACACTATGGGCTCTAACAGGCAGAGGAGGGAGGGAGGGGAAGGTAGCTGCTTGGCCCTTCAAAAGAAACCAGAATGCTCAGGGTACAGTAGAGCCAGCGAGGACCCGTTCCTGATGGCTCTGGGCCATGAAGACGACCTCCTACATGCATTCATTGATGGCTCATAAAAACTGAGCTTCAACAAGGAAAGCATCTCTCCTAGTCCCATAAAGCTGGTAGGAACTTTATCTTGTCCCTGATCTCTTTCTCTGCAAAGTTGGCTTAAATCAAGCAATGGGATTGAGAGTTTGGAGGGGAAGGATAGCCAACAAGCAGGGCTGTGTAACTCCATCCCTTAGTAATCTCGGACATGTTGATAACCCTATCTAAACCCATCAGCCCCAATAGGGAATGACTACCACAGAGGCCCACTACACCACCAACTTTAAAAACAGAGGGAAGTTAGGCCATCTAAGGAGAGTGAAGAAAAAGTGGACATGAACATATAGTGGGCAGCCTCCATGCATTTTATAAGGTCCAAGTAAAGGGAAGCAACTCCCTCACCTCATTAATGTCGACGTGCCCGTAGGGAGGCTTGCGGTGACGATACATCCAGAAGGCCAAGAGGATGGCCACGGAGAGGACGGCAATGGGGAGCAGTGAGTACACCAGGATATTGAGCAGGGAGGGCGTTGGCGGCGGTGGTTCATATATGACTGTGAGAAAAGATCAGGGTAAATGTGCGAAAGGACCCTTCAGGCATGCAACAGCACTGTCAGCTACACGCCCAGATGCAACCAAACCCCATCCTTCCTTCTGCTCCAAAGTTGACAATGCTTAGTGGCATGACCCAGCACATCCAACAGCATTCATAAGACTCTGTAGTTTACTCTTTTCCATACGGCTTTCAGTAATGGAATTACAATGGTCCAAAACACACTGCGCAAGCCGAGCCTCCATCTGACCTTTATTTAAGATGGGTATTTCTTGCCAGGATACATAAAAGCAGAACATTTCCTCTTCTTAACCCTTCTGAATGTATTAAGTGAGCACGAAATCCCTTGCAGCATTGCTTTGCCTCTTACAGTGATTGACAAGATGTCAGTTTTTAGTAAAATGCTGCCGCAGCCACAATCAAATGCACTATTCCCACAGTAGTTCTTGTTCCAAATTACATCAGTGCAGTTGAGACACAAACAATGGGAATACTAAATGGAGCCATGTTGCTATGTTGGAGACAGGGAAGGAAAAAATAGCAAGACTTGCCAAATTAAACAAAAAACTGTGAGAGAAAGAATATTTGCTACTAGGTTGCTACGTGTACATTAATAACAGGAGATAATAAAACATCTGTAAACAATTAAAACCTAACAGGAAAGCCCAGGAAAATCTGATAACGGTCTATCGGAACATCTCAGTAAATGTAGGTAGTTGACTGCAAAAGAAACCATCCTAAGGAAAAGATCCACCTGCTTTAATAATTTTACTGAATGATACTTTAGCAAGCATTAGCTAAAAGAATAATTTTTTCTATTAGCCTTTGAAGAAGGACCTGCTATTACTTTTCTTCCTTGAAGTATATCTACAACCTCTGAAAGCTGACATGCACACCTATTCCTTTTCAATCCTCAGATGAGCAAGACAGCAATCAAATGCTATCAAATCAAAAATCTCAGATGCTCAAAGTATGTGGAGACCTGAGACCTATGAAAATTAATGACAAAGGTGTCAAATACCTTGTTAAGAGTTTAAGTCTTGATCCATGCCGTATAAATCACTCTACCCACTTCCCCTAGTGTGTGGTTTTGTTTTGTAATATCCCACTGTGAATGTCCAGCATAAAGAAAACCTAATCTTTACTGATGGGATCCAAGGTGTTATTGCAACACCCTTCATTCACGGAGTGAAACCATTCTTAAAGATCCATAGCAGAAGGATTTCTGGCCTTTGTAGCCAAATTGTACTTTGTGTCCTGCTGGACGTACTTTTTTTTTCCCTTAACAACCAAAAACTCCACATCAAGAACCAACAAAGCCATCACAAACCGGGTCTAGAGGAAGAGACCCCAACTGCCCATCCACCCAGTCACTCACCTTCTGGACCAGTTACTTCAGGCAAATGGGTAAATTTCTCATTGCAATAGTTGCCCTCGCAGCAGCAGAAAAACACTTGGGGGTTTTCTTCTGTGGCTACACATTCCTGCCTGCATCAGGGACAGACAGACACGGCAATAAAGGGAAGAGAGAAAACAACATCAGCCAACTCCTGCCTCTTGTCTTTGGGAGCTGACCTGCCCCGAATTGTTTTCTCCATGTGCCTTCTCCTGCTGCTGAGCTGCACAGATCAGCAGTCTCCACTTACAGAAAACAACTTCGCTATCCACTAGGGTACTTGAGTGCCAAGACCCTTGTAAAGACCATAAAGGAAACAAATGCTTCCATATGTACTGAAGGCATTAGATGGTGAGTAATAAATAACAGCCGCCACTGCTAACTGAATGAGAAGCAGAAAAATGATGGAGAGATGCCTCATTCCCTGAACAGTGTCTTTCTCGCAGCCCATATGTATGCTGGCAGGGCAGAGGAGTATTTGATCATGCAATTAAAGATTGTGCCATAAAGCACATAAGACGAGAGCTGAGCTAAGAATGCTCTCACAGCCTTTGGCATCGCTAACTCTAGAAGGGCACCAGACAGCAGTACCAACAGTACAGCTGCAGCTTTTGTTGTTTTTTTTTAAGGTTTAATTTTAAAGTGCCATCTTCTTCAAAAAACTTATTCTGCACAAAAGCCTCTAAGAAAATCAGGTTGCGGTCTCATTTTTTGTATTTGCCTGTTAGCCTTCTCAGCACTGAGGTTTTCTTGTGCACTGCATAAGGCATTAGGGGACTTCTACAGATCTGACCAACTCCACTTCCACACATCCTCCCTCTCCCACACATCAATGCCAAGAGATGTGCAGTGACTTCATCAGTGATCTAGCAGTCATTTCTCTTTCTTAAATGCCTGCTTCCCTTCCCTGCCACCTTTTGCTACATTACCCTCTGCTTTCAGTTATTACAGTTGCAGAGCTGCTCTCTGCAGAGAGCTGTATCAAACTATTTCCTGAAGCCCAGCTAAATTATATGCATAACTTCCTTCCTTCAACCACTTGGAGGAAGTAGCAAAACAATCATATGTGTTTGACATTATTACTTATGAACCCATGCCAAGCCTCCCTTTCTGTGGTATCACTGACATACTGCCACAAGACAAACAGAAAGGCCTCTCTTCAACTGTAACACAGGGTAGTTTTCAATGCTTTATTCCTTTTGGAGGAAAAAAAAAGTGGCTATAGCTGAAATGTCTCTTGCAAGATCTCAGCTGGGAAGCACTTGGTTTGTTTTTAGGCTTTTATTTTTTCAAACTTCAAAGAAAAAAAAGAACCCACAAACAGTCATTTGACTTATTCAAATGAACAAAGATGTTTCAACAAGTTAAGCAATGTTTCCAGATGCTTTTTTGTGAAATCATATAACAAGCCGTTTGGATTTAACAGCATCAGTATTGGAGTCTTCAATAGAAAACACATCCTTTGCTAAATCTGTTGGTTAAAAAATCAAGCTAATGAGTGAAAACAGCCTGCTCCACATCTGCAATTCATTATCCCTGTCTTTGAGTTGGTGTGCACTCAGGGCAGGCATCCAGGTACATATGACATGTTATACTTAGCAAATATTACAAATGAGACAGTGGGAGAGAATGACACATTTTTCTATGGCAGCGAGGACAGGTTTCGCAGCGGTTCATGTGCTCTTCAAGGCAAGATGAACACAACCTCTGTAGTGGGGCTGTGTAAACAAATGAAGAGCACAAGTGAATTTTTAAACACTACCTTTTTCCTATAACCTTAAATGTACACGTGCCATGTTCTTGTTTCCTTAAGATAAAGAACAGAGTAAGGAGGCATCGCCATCAACATCCCAGCCCTTGCACTCCTGAATTTTTCCCCTTCCAGCGGCAAAGAGGCAGTGCCAGAAAACGGAACATAACAGAACATACTGCTTGTGTTTCAAGAGGAGCCGCAGCCTGGCAGAATAAGGACCATGCCCTGCATCCAGGGGATGCTTCTGTGCATATAGATACAGGTGCATCTCCTGAGGCTGTGCCAAGCTCGCCTTCCAAAGCTGCTGAAGACAGAGACAAAAAGGGCATCAGCACAGCACCACTGATCGATAAGTCATCTTTTTTAGCCATTTTTTGCTATCATGGGATGCAACACTACCTGCATGAAAGGCTGCTGAGGGCACTCAAGGGAAGGAAAAAAAACCCTGCATTTAAACAGCCTTTATTTAATTAAAGCTAACCTTTATTTCACATGATGCTTTCAACACTTGTACTGTTTGTTAATTCTCAGAAGATCTTTTAGCTTTGCCCTGGAACTGTGGCTTTGAAGAATCAGGCTGCAGGATAATGGATGCTCAACCCCAGGGCTGCAAAAAGGCTGGTGAGGAGCCTTGGAAACTTTTTACTGTTGTAACAGAGCAACACATCATGACAAAGTTTAAGAACCACTACATCCCTGCACAGAGACACTCAGTGACAATACAAGTGGCACTGTATATGAGAGCAGGCACTGAAAAGAGAAGTCTGTTTACAGTAAACACTTCTGCTTGGAAGTAGGAAACTAGAGTGACCTTCTGTTCTCAGAAGGATTGGCATTAAGATGACTAATGGGCCAAGAAGGATTGATTTATCGGGAAAGAATAAAAATTTAACTATATATAGAGCTTGGCTACGCAAATGGCAAGGGAATAGGTGTGGTGGGAAAGTAACCCTGGTGCTAATAATAGAATGAAGATGAGGAACAACTCGCAGTCAGGGTAAGCTAAGACAACAGGCAGAAAAGCAGAGATAATGTACAGTACCAAAGGGAGAAAATTTTCCAGCCACGGGGCAAATCTAGTCCCAGGTTAAGCCCCACAGCTTAACATATGATATCCTAAAATTTTTGGAATGAGAAGCTACAAAGATGTGCAGATGGGAATTGCACAAAGGTGAGACCAGCCTATGCTGGTGTTGTACCTAAGGAAATCCTTGAATTTTATGTTCTGTTAACCCTTCTTGGAAGGGTTGGGTTTGGACTGGTTGGTCATTGGGTTTTTATAACAGAAACACTAAGTCTAGAGCTACTAAACACTGTCCTTTTAAACTGTGAAACTTCAGAGGGCTATTTTCTTTCGCCGTAACTCTTGTTGCCCCATATAGAATTGCATCAAGGGAAGTAAGAAAACACTAGTTTATTTCCCTAGCTATTTAATGAGGATGGAGGCACCATACTACAAAGCCTCACTCTTTTCAGCTCCATACAGGCAGTGACATAAACATTCATATTGCTTTGCTACCCCACTCTTTCTCCTGGTCAGTCTCTTAACTCAGCCAAAGAACAGTGAAACTTTTTTGCAACATCACAAATGCCAAATACCTCAACCTCTAACCACCCCCAGATACCCATGCTTTTCTAGAGAGCTCTAAATAATTCCAAGTTTTCTTTTGTATTGCCAAATGCTCTTGGAAGAACATATTGCTCTTCATTTGACGGTACAGGACAGGTTTTTCAACAAATGCTAGAACTGTCAAAGCTTTGCTAAGAAAAAACAAAGAAAACCCCCAAACACCTCACAAACCACAAAAACCAAACCGCAACCAAATACAAAAACAAACCTAAAACTGCCTTTTGTAGCCTTTTTTAGTTTCTATTTATAAAGTTAAGGCAGGTAAGTGACAATTTCAAGAGGTATGTTAGCAACAGAAGTAATTACCAGGCCAAGTCACCTGGACTTGCTTTCTTTTCCCCAATACAAAAATCATGAGCCTTTGCACTTAAAGGCACAATTAAACCTGTATGCAGAAAACACAGCTAGGCTATTACCTGTCATAACAGTTGAAGTCGTCTAACCAGCAGCCTTTCTTCACCAGCTCGATGGAGCCTGAGTTGTTTCTCCAAGAAGCATAGCAGTGGAGCCGCTTGTCCTTCTCTCCCTCACAGCGCTCCACACCACTCTGGTTGGTCTTCTCCAGCTCCCAGTTGGCATTGTAGTAAATGCATTCCCTTGTCTCAGCCTCCCCATGGCCTGGTCCTGAAGCAAAATTCAAACCCCAAGTTAGTTCAAGCAAAATCAGAAACCCATCCCAGGAGACCTATATCCACGTCACTACGCTTCAGGTGACTTACACATTTGCCTCCCTGGGAGCTACGCAGCTCATCGATGTGAGCTTCAGCATAGTATAGAGGGTTATTGCCCTCTGCTGGTGTGAGGTAGGGAGCAAAGAGGTTTGGTTTGCTTAGGCACACAACAGGAGCTCATGATGAAGCCAAGAGCCCAGCTGAGACACGCTCCCCTTAAGTCTCCTCTGGCCAGTGCTTCAACAACAGAATCCTAACAGTGGGATGTACAAGTGTCCTGGGGTTCAGCAGTAGCAGTCATTTTTCTCCTTCGTGGTAGCTGGTGCAGTGCTGTGTTTTGACTTCCAGCCTGGGAACAGTGCTGGTGATACTGATGTTTTCGGTTGTTGCTAAGTGATGTTTGCCCTGACCAAGGACCTTGTGAGGCTCATGCTCTGCCAAGGAGGAGAGGAAGCCGGGAGGGAGCAGAGACAGGACACCTGACCCAGGCTAGCCGGGGAGGTATTCCATACCACAGCACGTCATGCCCGGGGTGGGGGGTGACTGGGAGTTACCCGGAAGGACACGGGCTTTGGAGTGGGACTTGTTTCTTGGCCGGTGGTATTGTATTCTCTTCCCTTGTTATTTTCTCTTATCATTGTTGTCGTTGGTGGCAGCGGTGGTGATTTGTGTTGTACATTGGTTGCTGGACTGTTCTTGTCTCAACCCGTGGGAGTTGCACTCTTTCGATCCTCCTCCCCGTTCCTCCTAGAGCAGGATAGGGGAGAGCCCTGGGGGGGGGGGACGACATGACACAGACGACCCTCAATTGCTCTCAGCCCAGCACCACTCATGGGGAGTGAGTGAACAAGCTGTCTGGCTAGGGTTTAAACCACAACAACAAGGCAACCCATACTCTGTATTTTCTATCCACAGAAACCCTGTTTAGGAAAGACAACCTCCCAGGGTGCTACTTAGCGCTTGCTGGGATGTCACACAGTTGACTTCCCCTCCCTTTCCACCACTATTTTGGGAAACACCACCTAAAAATAAATGGATTCTTACATGGGCAGGATGTAACTGAGAATAGATAATACTCATCCTGCAGAGGAGATCCAGACCAGTGCCTATTCTTCACTTGGATCCCAGTTTAGGCTTATCTGGATGAGTCTCTATATGATAAATACCATGTTTTTAAGCTGTGGCTGACAGAACTCATGCTGCCTCTCCACCCAAGCAAGACTTTCAGCAAAAAGCAACTCTGTTCCCCAAATGGACACTGGAGCACCACAAACAAAGGAGCCTCCACAGCCTATGAGACTTTCCTCCTTTAGAACCTTGTACCAAAAGACTGAGGAGTTCCTACTGTTCAAAGTGAAAAAATTCCCCCATAGCCATGGTGGCACTGAAAATTACAGACACAGCCATTAAAAAGGGAATCTTGTAAGGGAACACTGATATCTGCAGGGAGCCTGTTTTGTCCTAAGCCGCTCCACATTTGGAAATACTCTGTGGCATTTTGAGGATTAGTTTAAAATAAGGAGAATGAAACAAACACACAACATGTAAGCAGACAAACAGGTACCATGAAGCTCATGATTTCACAAATCTTGAGATACCCTCAGCTGTCTGTCTTTGAGATTACCCAACCTAAGGCAAGGTCAGTTCTGGTCATTATTTTGATGGATTGCAATCATGGAAACATAGGTATCCCGATAAAATGTGTTGACAACCAGGTAGAAAACACAAAAGGGTCCCATGGGATGGTGAAATGAAAGTGCTGCACTCCTAAAATAGCCAGACCTTTGCAAAGTGCAGAACTAAGCTTCTGGCTAGAAAATTTAGCAGTGCTTTCATGATTCCATCATCCCCAAAGGCCGTGCAACCTTTAATGTTGAGATTAAGGCAGCCAGGGCCATGTCTGGACAATCTAAATGCAACCCAGCCTATGATTCCTACTCAATATGGCAAACTAGCCACTTCTGAAAGAACTCTATAAGGGGATGCAGCTCATTCTTCATAAGACACTGCGCAGCCAGTGGCCTACAGCCAGCAAATAAAACATCCAGCCTGGGCCCAGGCATCAGCTCCAGGCCCCAGGCATCAGCTCCAGGCCCCAGATACCTTCTGTAGCTTCATCATTTTCATTCCTGAACAACCATCTACTACTGAAGTGGGTACTCTCACAACACCCAGCTGGAGATCTCCAACTGAAGATCCAACATACCAAGTTTAAACAACTTGTCCCAAGGAAGCAGGATGCTGGGGAGAAACCTGACCTGCCTTTCCACAGCCTGCAACTCCTCAAGTTGCCAAGTCTCCAAGCTGTAACATGGTGGCAGGATTCACCTCAAATTTTGCAGTGCATGGAAAGCCCTTTATAGATAGCACTTGAGACAGAGACTGCATTTAAGCTACTCAACGTGGCCTGATCTGCTGTAGGGAATCAACCTTCTGCTTCCAATAGCCATCAAGCAAGGAGCGCAGATGACCTGGGATGCAGTGGAAGCAGAACTGTAAGAAGGTTGGAGAAAAATCAGTTTCTGCCAAAGCTAGGCGTAAGGTGTCCGACCCGATCCTGATACCAACACCTGCACTTTGCCTCAGGTAATCTTCATGTAATGGAACAAACTCATCAGACTAGGAAGACCTCTTTGCAAGTCGAAGAGGGCTTCAATCCTTCAATAACTCTTTTTTGAGAGGAATGTTTAATCTGCATCGTGGGAGAGACTGCAAGGGAGGAGGGGTATGAGAAAGTCATAAAGCTGACTTCTGAAACTGGAAATTACATTCAAATCACACACAAACAAGAGCTCGATTTCAGTAGCACCTGCAGGTTTTATCGACACTTGCAAAGCTCCGAGTTCACCTCTGACAAGTTGCTTACTGTAATAAAAACAACCTACCAATATCCCTCAACACAGAACAGTGTCAATATTGACACTCCTTGTTAAAGCCTTGATATTTGTTCTCTTGATACTTACACTATGCTTTGTTAGGGAAAACTAAGCATTTTTGCTAAGCACTGGTTAAATTAACAGGAAAGCAAAGGAGCATTGTCTTGTGTATGGGGAGGGAAATATCCTTTTATTTATAAAGGAATGAGTAAATACCTTTGCTTCATTGTAATACTTCACACGGCTTCCAGCTGATACCTGATAGCTAATACTAACAATTTCTGGTCCAGTCCTTGAAATATATTTTGTAATATCATTTCCATCACCCCAAACCAAATCTTGCCTTTGTTCTAGATGGAAATTTCCTCTCCCTCCCCAATCCCATTTCCCACAAAGCAGGAAGCTTTCTGGGAAAGTGAACCATTTGCCTGGGAAGCAGGCCCGACATCTAATCCTGGCTCAGCCACCACTATTTGTAACCATGAGCAATATTGCGTAGCCTCTGCTTTCTCCACCTGCAACAATGGCCAATACAATGCACAAAGCTGCAGTGAGGTTTGATGTTTCCACTATGGTTTGAAAAGGTAATGTTAAAAAGATGTGCAGCAGGAGCTGTATCAGCTCTGGGACCAGCAAACCGAGGCTGCTAAATCCTGAGCTGAGCCCAGGCTCCCTTCCCCCAAGACAGTTGTCTTTTCTGGAACAAGTTTCAGCTGAAGACTAAGTTCTGCTTGCAAACACACAGACCCAACTCTGCAAACAGCAACTGCGCCAGGAAAAAGGCCTTTCGCAGCTTTTTCCCTACCGTCAAAGTTTAGATGAGTTGAATAAAAGCACATATATAAAGTTTTGGATAACTAAATGTATGTGTGCTTCCCTTAAAACAGCTCCTAAGGATGCTTGCATTGAGACACTTTAAAAACCTGTGTGTTTGCTACCTGCTTTCACATCTCTTAAAAAGCCATTTGGTAAGGATCCTCATCCTGCTGGGTCCTCAGGACTGCAAGAAACCCTTCTGTTTGTGCCCAAGATGGCCCCAGCAGGAAGGGACAGGGCTCCAGGACAGGGTATTAATTTATCTGCTGCTTTAGCTCATCAAGAAACACTCACACCTTGCTCTGTAATGGATCACGCAGAGACGAAAGTTTTTCACTAACTGTCATATCTGAACTTGCTGCATTAAAACCCTCAGCTGAATGGAGAGAGGGGAATTGAAACAGGAGTTTATCCCTGTGAGGGAGGAAGGTGGGGTAGTGGTGACTAAGAGAAAGAAATCTGAGGAAGCCATGTAGTTTTTCCTGCCTTCTCTTCCTCTTGTACAATGGATAGTGCCCATTCCCCCAAGGCCACTGGAAGCCTGTAAGAAACACTGACCTGGAGACTTCCACCAAGTGACACAGGTGCAAGAGGCACAGATCAACCATGTCCTACTTCTTATTTCAAACTTGCAAGAAAATCAGAGGGAACTGCCCCAAAATGGATGCAAAGAGGGCTTGTCTCCTTCCACTGGACACAGCTGATGCATCAGCACAAGTGTTGGGCTGAACTTCAGTGAGCTTCCCTCAATACCCAGCAACACAACCTGGCTCAAAGGAGGTGTTAAACCAAATTTGAGCCAGGGGGGCACCTCAAAGGAGGTGTTAAACCAAATTTGAGCCTGAGGGAAGCGCAAAAAAAAAACCCCAAAACTTTCCTGAAACAAAAGCCTTTAGGGGCAGTTACAAACCACAGCTTGAGATGGACTAAACGGGCTGTGTCCCCCCTTGTCCTGCCCTCCCCTCACCACAACGCTTTTGCTGTCTTCCTCATACCAGCACTGGTAGGTGGTAGGAAATCTCCTGACCTCCTTCATTCAATGGCACTCCCTGGTAAGGACATCCTGCTCATGTAGGGTAGAAAATAAACATTATCAAGGAACTACTTAGATTTTGGCAGAAAGTCAACAGGACTTGGGTGCAATGAGATATAAAACATTTGCTAAGCAAGTGCTTGAAGACTGCTGTCGGAACTTGGTTTAAGTCATTGGGCCCTTCTTCCCTCCTGCCTAAGCCTACTCTGCCAGCCACAAAGCAAAATCTGGGGGAAAAAAGCCTGTTTCCTACCCAGCAGAGACTCCCACAAGGTACAGACAGAGGTAGAAATGTGGTTGGACCTGCTGGCCCCTGCCACATGTATGCATTTTGCAAGGGAGATGTTTCCCCCAAGGCTGAGTGATTGCTTGCAGAAACTACTGCAGGCAGAACCACATCACTACATTGGCAGTGCTCTGCAGAAAATGCTGAGCAAGCAAACCAGGAGCATGCAAGTCCAGCAGGAGCATGGTATCTCCAGCAGCACTGGAGTTCTCGCCATGGAAATAGCCTCATGTCAGCAGCCAGGAAAAATGATGCACATTTTAATACCACAATCCACAAATAGTCATTTAAGGAATAAAGTCTGAAGTCTGTTTCAGAATCAAAGTCTAAGGAAGGAAGAATTAGGCTTTGCAGGAACAGATGGGTTTCTGGTATCCCGCTGTATCCACCCAATGCTTCAGGATGATGCAGTGTGGCTGCTCCCAACACCTTTCTTCAGCAAAAGCCACACAAAAATACCTTTGTACAAAATATGACCAAGCCCAAGTAACTCCCATCATGAAGGCAGAGGGAGACTACTCGCCACCACCCACTTTGGGGTTCAAAATCTGTTTTACCTCAGTCCTGAGAAATCATTATACTGATTCCTTTAGGTCAATTTTCTGCTCCAAATAACTGAAGCATCACCAGGTTTTTGCCGAGCAAGACCCCCAGAACCTATCTGATGCACATAATGATAGGAAGAGCAGTCAAAACACTGTGCAGCATGGGAAGTCCTCTCTCCTCTACTTCGGAGTTGCAAGGCAC
Source organism: Pezoporus occidentalis (assembly GCF_034315485.1). Classification (NCBI taxonomy): domain Eukaryota; kingdom Metazoa; phylum Chordata; class Aves; order Psittaciformes; family Psittacidae; genus Pezoporus; species Pezoporus occidentalis. Next base: position 2,518,532 of record NW_026914180.1, read on the forward strand.
AGAGTGATCTCATTAAAAAGGGTCCTCTTGAACTGAAGGACTTCTGCCTGCTGAAGCATGGGACCTTGCCGCTGATCTGAGACTAAACTCTGCTCTCCTAATTTGGAGCTGCTGACAGATCACTGAGGCTGTGTCATTATCCAACAGCTGCTAAATTATAGCCAAGATCCAGTATAGCAACTCTGGGTCTAGGTGTTAGCAGTTGCTGGGCTCCTAACTCATAATTAGATACATAGGGAATATCTTCCCCAAGGCTGAAGGCTGCTATAAATCTCAGCTCTTTATCTCTGCCTGTCCCCTTTTTAAAACCTAAAATGAAAGTATATAGGAAAAGATGGGATGTGTCAAAATAGTCTGCATAAACACCAAGTGATTTACCAGACAGTCTGTTTGCCTAACTGTCAAAACCACCGGGCTTATATATGAAACTGTGTATGCAACTGAAGTTATTTGCAAACACTTAGTTATATCCCTATATAGCTATTTGTACATGCAATTTTATAATATAAAATGACAGAAATTGTACACTGAATTGGGGTAATTGCCCTCTAATTTGGAGGGTAATTGCATGTAGCAATTAAGCAACTGTGGATGCATTCTTGCACATGTGATTATGAAAGTCGGGCCCTTTGTTTGAGGTTTGGGGTTGTTTTCAAGAGCCATCCCTTAAACCACAGCATGGTTGAGCAGAGCTGGGAAATAAGAGGCTGCTGCATCACAATCTTCTGGGATGAGCCACTTTCTATTGCTCAGCACCTGCAGGGATCCTAAACCAGCTGCTTTTGAGCCCTGGGCTGCATTTTGGCATATTCTTCAATGGGGAAAGCCAAGATCTAAGCATGTATAGAGGACATCTGGGAGCATTGCTGGAGAGGGAAAGGTAAGGAAAGCGGGCTGCTGACCCCCAGCTTGCTCTCTCCCAGACAACTGCCCAGAAGTTATGTGCAGGACTGCAAATTAAAGAAATTCAAACAGTTATTGCTAGCATTTCAGATCCCCAAATAAAGCCAGAGGAAGGTTTGCAACTAGGAAAGTTTGGAAAATGTTGCTCTGGAGAGACCACCCAGTTGCATCTCTACAGAGCTGATACTGAATCTGCAGCTAGTAAGTATTGCTCCAACACTTATTCCCCAAGCAGGGTGATTTCATTCCTGTTATACTTAAATAATAGGGTCTAAATAAATTTTTAGGCAAAGCATCAAACTAGCGATGACATCTGTGGTTAAGTACGTAACTGTACATGAGGATTTGAAGACTTGTTGCGTGCAACCCCTGTTCTTTCACAAAAAAACCTTGAAACAGCAGAGCCCCGCATAACAGAAACAAGCCCCCTTGACTGCACAGCCCTTTTCTCAAGCCAAAACTTCATTCCACCTTTTGGGATCTCCATGGCCAGTGAACACCCAGGCACAGAATGATCAAATATCCAGCCAGCGGGATGCAGGGATGGGCACTACTCTGGCTAATTAAAAAAAAGAAAACCCTGGTAAAGCATCCACTGCTGCAAAGTGATTTGGTTCTTAAGCCAGATCAGGTAGAAACAGGCCCATGCAGCACTGAGAACAGTAACAGTGTAACACCAAGGGAAGATATTACTTTGAATTTTGTTTTCTGTCAATACATTTGGCATATCCCACGATAAAAGAGCTCTAAGTTTTCTAGTCAATCAATGGCTGTTAATCTATTATCTCAGCATATATTGCCATGGTAACCTGCAATGATGCCATTGACAACCAGTCTCAAAAGGACAGGAGGCTTTAAGTCATTTTCTTTTAAAATTAAAAAAGGAACTTTAATATTAAAGAAATACATCCTCCCTGCTCACCAGGGATGACAACTCAGGGCTTCTATATTCACACCATGACTCACGCTTCACAGCTTCCACGGACATCTGTGTAGCAATCCCCCCCCCCCATGTATCTCTTTTTTAACTTGGGCTTAAGTCAGTAAAAGATAACAAGGAAATTATTCAAAAGAATTAGATCTTTATTAGAATTTTCCCCCAAACTGCTAGTAAAACCTGTTTTGTAAAATGTAGAGAGCATGTTTTAAGAGTCACTACTACCAGCCTGGGGAAAGGATGCAAATAGCTGTTTAAGTCTTCTGAATAATTTCCTTGGTATTTTAAGTCGAATAGGGTGGACAGAAGAAGGATCTGGAGAAGAACATCTGGTGTTCCAGCTCCTTACAAGTCCATAAAACCAGGCAGATTCCTGTTTAGGGAAGACAAGAGTTGAGCGAGATGTCAGAGTTGTTCAATCTAGTGAAATACTGAGTGTACACACACACACACACAACACACACAGAGCTGATGAGATTAATCTCTTGGCCCAAAGGGGAGGATCACTCAGGAAAAGGTTTAGTAAATCATTCCTCTGGCCAGGCAGAGCAATCCGAGGAGGTTTGGCCAGGTCACCAGCTGGACTGGCGTGAAGCAAGACAGAAATGTTGCCAGCAGTTAATCAATTTCTGGAAGCAGAGCATTTTTGACTTGAACTCAGCTGGTCATTTCTATATTTTATTTAAAGAAGAGATCATTTCAGTTATCCATTAGAAAAAGCCTATTTTGTAGCATTTCAGTTAAGGACAAAGCCAAAATGTAATTAGATTTCTCCCTTCACATCGCTAACCATATCTGTCTCCCCCAAAAAGGTTTTAGTTCTTTAATAAAACCATCAGGGAGATCAATCAAAAGCATTTAATGCCATGGTGCTTCTGCAGTTCATGTTTAAATGCACTTTGGGTCACAAACGAGGCAATTTGGACAGGAGAGCTCAAACTGGATTAGTAATAACACACAAAAAAGGCCTAATTCCATTTTTTTTTTTTTTTTTTTTACAGATGCACACTACTACTCTGCTATACCCAAGAGGATAAAAACAAAATCAAGTCAGCCTCAACAAACACAAAGTCACACATCCAAAAAGGGCACCATCACTGGCCAACCGCCTGCCCATGCTGTAGGGTGAAGTAGAAAGCCATGATGCTGGAGATCACTCATCCAGACTTCCTCAAAGTGCTGAGCTACTGTCTGTCCATGTGTGACTGTGCTCAAGGATGCCAACTCATAAAAAACCTCTACCACAAGCAAAACAGGTGAATGCCTACCACTCCTCCAGTCGCCTTGCTCATCAGCAGACACCTCCTTACACCCTTTGCAAGAAAATGCCTTGACCCATATAGGATTTCCACATAGGAGAGGGTTGTGTTTACCCTGCAGACTACAAGTTTTCAAACAAGCATATAGTTATTGAGATTACTTTTCTTTTCCTTAAATTTGAGGTGTGCATTTATAAAAGCATTAAGAAGACCATTTGTTTAGTTTGTAACAGCAGTGAGTATTCTCTGGCATGAAAAATGGACCCTTGTGGGCTAAGCACTGTGCAAATAAGCTACCGAGATTATCTCAGCTGCTAAACTTTGCAGCCTTGGTGATGGCAAATATTCAACTTTAATGACAAGATTAAGATATTTACAACTACAGTCCTGAAAAATCAAGTAGAGAGAAAATTTTGACCAGATACCACAGATCACTACCTAAAATATGCAGCAAATACTGAAATGAGATTCAAAACATCCTCATTTGTTCTCTCCTGTTCTCCTCAGGAGCCAGCATAAGTTTTCCAAAGGGCATGGGAGGCGGAAGCAAAATCACACAGTTTGTAAATATTTTCCACACACACAGAGTGAAGTTTTGAAAAGCTTTCAAAGCAAGTCTACAAAAGAAACTTCTTTCCAGGCAAAGGGATGTGGATATGGGAGCATCTCCTTGTGGAGTGCAGAATTTAAGGAACAGTAATAACCACATGGCAATACCTTTCCCAGCTCTTGCACATGTACCTGCTCCATCCCACCATCCTCAAGCTTCCATGCTGCTGCCACCAGCAGAAACTCTTTTCAGAGCTCCTGATTTCTAAGGTCTTCCCCAGAGAGAGACTGATGCATGTCTAAAACACCAGAGAACACCTGGCAAGCCACAGAGAACTTCAGTACCTAAACAGCAGCACCTCAATTCATAATCTACAGATGGTCCTCTGAGATTTATCAGCAGGGACATTTCAAATATGCTTTAAAATGTGCTGAGTCTACTAAGATTGGGCCCCAAGTGTTTTCTATTGATTCTGCTTGACATTTCCAAATACCACAATTCCAAATTTAATTCACTGGTAATTGGAAAAACTGTAATGCATGTAAATGGACAAGAAGATGTTGAAAGTCCAAAAGGTCAAGCATCAGGAAAGCATGCCCCCAAGAACTAAATGATGTTACTTTGTCTTCTTGTCATCCTCTTCCACTTGAATAATAAAAGCTTGGAGCCAGGCAGTTTTCTCAACAGTGTAGAGGAAGAAAGGAAATAAATAAGCACAAACACTCTAAACTATGGGCTCAAAAATCACTGCTTTAAACTTCATCACTGACCAAAATTCAAATATACCATGGAGATGACTCACTTGATCAGCAGATTACATGAGCAAGTGGGAAACTCGAGGAAGAATTAATTTGATAACTCTGTCAGTAGAAGAAGATTCTCTATCTAGAAATCACCTTTCTAAGATTACGTTTCTGCTACTCCATAGCTTTATAGGCATTGTGCTTCTCCTTGCCAGCCAGGTGTAGGGGAGGCAGTGGCAGAGAGAAAATCTCACCAGATGCGTAAGTTCAAACGTCAGTTCCAGTGTGATGATGGACGTTCGCTGGCTGATCCCCACTGGGGTCTCTACTTTATCCAAGAAAAATCAGACTTTGCTTCAGAGGAACCAAGGGCTTCAGCAAGAAGAACTGCTGTAGGACCATGCTGGGGATGCTCACCCAGCTCTTTACACAGAGCCCTGAGTTGCAGCAAAGCCCATCACTCCCTAGAGCATGCTCAAGGGCTCAATGTATTGATGGGTAATTAAGCAATTTTGGGCAAAGACCATTTGTGTATGATACAAAATTCCCATATTTCTCCATGTTCTAGAGAATAAAACCAATTTTAGCTGCCAGTGCGACCTGAATTCCCCAGCACATAAGAAATCCCTGATACCCTGACACCTTGGTGCATTTTAGCTCCAAAGGTAAGAATATTATCAAAGTACACTGCACAAACAAGCACTAGCACAATTTATAGTCAGTTACGCTGATGAAGGACAAGTATGCATTACCACATTCCAATCAGAGTTCCTTTAGTTCAGCCCACAGTGGTATGTATGAAAATACCTGATAACTCCTTGAAGCAAGTAACATCTTTTACATTACACCCTAGATCTTCAGATCACTCAAGTTTTGTACAAGAAGAAACCATTGACTTTTCAAAGCCTCTTTCCCAGCATACACTGGCATTTCAAGAGTTAAAAAGCTTCAGTCAAAGCATGGGAAGGCAGCTGAAGCTAGCCTGAAAGAGAAGGGCGGCAGGAAGAAAAGCGAATCTCTAGCCCTTGCAATCACACACTAGCCTTAAGCCCTCCAAAAGGAAGTAAAGACATTCCTAAAATTCTTCGAGGATGAGAAGCAAGCTGTCAGCTGAATCAGAAGTCCATTTCTCCCATCTTTACGCTCTTAATGGCAAATCCCACATGAGCAATTTTGAAAGCCTCTTTTACAATGGAGTTTTCTCCCAAGTGGCTACCGCATACCTAGGACTTGTCTCATGTTTACAGAAATGTACCTTTCTCTTTTGGGTCTATTGAAAAAAGCTCCTGTCAAATGACCTGAGGAAGGAATGTAGCACAACCCAATAGCATCATGCAATTTCCAGTGATTGTTTCTGTTACAATAATGAAAGGCACGGAAGAAATGGCTGGATAACTGCAGTGATTCTCTAAGGACAAGTTATAAAAGAGATGCTGGATATATATTATGTAAAGCAGGGGAATGAATTCCCCTATTAGCTTTCCTCTTGATTACCTGCACCCAGCAGCATCTGGATTCCACTTTGAAATAAAAATGTTTCTGAGAGATTGTCCCAGAAAGTTGAAACTCTGCCTGTTTCACAGGTGGAAAGCAGTAAGATAAATAAGTGCTTTTGGACAGGTCTTCTCCATCCTAGTGTTTTATAGTTTTCTCAAGCCATAAGGAAAACTAAAACACTTTGGACCACAGTGTGTACACGGCATGGAAGGAGAAGCATGCACTCTCCCATCTGCGTCCAAGCTTTCTGGATGACATGAGCTCAACAGCTCCACCCCAGAAACTGGGCACATTCCCTTCCAGTTCACCTTCCCATTTAGATGCCTGTTTCCATGGTGACCAGGCTCCAATATTACATAAAGCAACATCAAGTAATATTCTAAGATTCAGTCCTGTACTCCTAGACAATTTCCTAACCTCAAGATAGGTGGGAACTTCCACAAGCCCTATCCCTGATGCTGCTCCCATGTATTCAGATGCTCATGTATGAGAATAAGGAAACAGAGGTGCCCTTGTCTGGGCAGTCCCAGGGATATCACAAGTATTTCAATGGATTTCTCACTGGAAATGCAATGAGAACCCAAGAGAAGAGAAAGCTTTGGGGAGACCTTATTGCAGCCTATAGTTCACCGCTAGATCCTCCTTCCAGCCCTTCTTGTAGATGGACATCACATTTTCTAATCTGCAGTCGACTGGGACCTCCCTGGTTACCGAGGACTGTTGATAAATGATTGAAAGTGGCTTGGTTGATGAATGATAAATGATCGAAGGTGGTTCCTCCCTCTACTAACCTGAACACTTAGTGGAGAGACCTTTTCTGACACCAGAGAGTAGGTCAGACCTTGACAGAGCAAACCACATCAAAACTTCAAGATACTTTACATTTTTCTCTTCCTTCTCCTCCAGATTTCAGTAAGAAGGCAACAAAGTATTAATTCATCCTTGTTTAAGCCACCTTGCAAAAAATCTTTCAAATACTCCCTCCACAACCTGCAAAATTATTTTAGGCTGCAGTCAAACCCTTTCTTCTCAAAAGCTTCATCAGCAAGATGCAGTAATCACTTGTTTACCTCTGTGTGCATGAGTTGTAAGATGAGAGAGGTGACTGCAGGAACATACACACAGAGGTCTGGCAGCCACATGGAGATGAGCAAACTGCAACTCCGAACAGATCTTCACACTGCCTCCCTCTGCTCAGGGACACAGGCATGCAAACTACTCCCACCTCTCCAATACTCTCCAATACTGCATGAGACATTACCGTATACTCCTGTTAATCAGCAGGAACAGAAATGGAGGACATACCATGAATAAATTCAGTTTTTCACTACATAAAGTAATAAAATATTCCAAGGCAACGTGGGAAGTTTCTCTGCAACTGCTGCCAGCTGATCAATAAAACCCCTGAACTACCCACTAGGTTTTGACACACGGGTCTCAATGCTCTTCAGCCAATTTTCCTGAACTTTGGTAAGGCATTGCAGCTATCTGAGAAGAGCAAACAAAACTTTTGATAACTTTTCAGAGAGGAAACGACTGTCCACACCAACAAGTAGGTGAACACACCTGCCCCAGGCAAGACAGCCACAAGGACAGGAAACTCTCTACCTGTTACACCTTTCTTTTGAGGTCAGAGCAAATATAAGGAGAGTTTCAGCCCACCACTACATGCGCACATTTACCGTGGGTATCATGTCACAGTTTAAGACTTTCAATTTAAATACTCTAGTACAGAATTCTCTCTTTAATAAAATAACCCCAGGAAAACACAACGAACTGTTTTAGCTATCCTGGGATCTCAGTGACCACTGATATGCACTCTTCTTAATGCTGAATTAAGACTGGAGAATAATAAAACCCTGATTAATTTCCCCCAGCTCTAAGACAGCCCATACTTTGCAAGGGTGAAACAACTGATGAAGAGTGAAACAAGCGATAAACAAGAAATGATGAAGGGTGAAACAATCACAGATGGTGGGGTTTATGTTCAAAACAAACATGGAGAAGACAATTCCTCATGAAAAGGGCAGGTGATGCGGAGAACCCCTTCTCAGAAGATGCCCCATAATGTTTTAAGAAGAACCAAGTGTGCTTGCTTGTTCCACCATTCCTCTCCAGGCACCTTTTGGCAATAGATGGCATCAGGCCACCGGGCTGGATGGGCTTTTGCTCTGGCCCAGTCTGCCCATTGTCTAGTTCCTATACTAAATGCCTTCAAACTAAAAAACTTCATTTAAAAATACTTCAAATGCTGCAATGCCCAAGCAGCTACTGGTAAACCAAATGCAGAGTGTTACTAACTGTGTCTTGATTTTCATTTGACCTATCTTTTCTTTCATGTTGGGATTTGAGGAACCCAATCCCTTTGAACAACTGCCCTGAGCCTGAAAGTGCCATTTAGAGCCAACAGCTGCTGGGAGAAGGACACAACTCTTTCACAAGCTCCTCCCTGCACAACTCATCCCCGTTCCTCTTCAGATGAATGTCTGCAGCAGTTTCCCTGTGGGCAGAGATTTTGCATAGGGTTTTCATTCATTTTTCATTGGTATTTTCCATCTTAACAAGTTTTTAATGCTTTATGCAGCAAGGATGTCCCTGCTATTTAAAGACGGAAGCATGCAATAGTAACTATTCATTAACAACGCATCATAAGTGACCTGTATACTGAAGCTGCCATGCCTGCCTGGCTGTATTCTGGAAGAAGATGTGGGCCAAGATTTTCATGCAGGGTAGCCAGTCTAACCTACCTTGAAAAGGTGTCTGATTCCTGAGGGGACAAAAATTGTTTAAAAAGTCTCAAGTTAAGTATCCACAAGCCACTACACAGTTTTGAAAAATCTAAGGAGAGAAGTCACCACAGTGCTTGGTCAGAGCTGGCATCTCACAACCACCTTTGGTCTCACCATAGCAAGGTATTAACATATTGTCCTTGCCGTAAGAGAGACATTTCTAGTGTGAGATAACTAGATTAGCTATCTCACCACCAATTCTGAACAATACTGGTGTTTCTATCAAAATGTAGTCCCAAGATTGAATCAAAGCAAGGGAAAACCTACAAGCCTTGCAGCAAGAGCTGGAGTCCCTTGTTCACAGCAGGCTTTTCTAGTGGGGTAGGGACTACATGGTGGTTATGCCGATACAAGCCACACATTCCTAGTGTGGCAAAAATAAAGGTCCTGCCCTTGTGCCACTGGTTTTTCAGAAGGAGATAATTAAGCTTTTTTTATTCTTGGAAGAGGACTAGTCCCATCTTTAGGTTGCCATCTCAGGCATACATGGATGCATGCAGGAAACAAAGCACCATACACACAAGGGAGGAGAAGAGCTAAGACACAGACAAGCACAGTCCAGACAGCAGAATCATTTGTGAAGTAAAAATAACACGCATCACTTTATGCACAATTACGTTTTCAAAAGCAGAAATGTTAGGAAATTTTTCTGAAGACAGCCAGTGACGTTTTTTGCAAGGATCGCTGACTCAAGCCCTTGATCTAGCTGTTTAGCTGATGACTGGGAAAAAGCCCTGGCTATGTTTATTCTTTAGACAAAGTCCAGCTAAAAATGCATACAGGCTTAAATAATCTGTGTAACAATGACCTCAAAACCCTAAATACAACACTGCATTGCATGCAGGTTTCCCAACAGGATAAAGCATTGTCAGGACTGATACCCAGCTATCCCCTTTTGATGCACATTCTACTAATGCTGCATTTTCATCTTTATATCACCATCACGGCTCTTGGAAGTAATATACTATTTCATTTCCATTTGCATTTAAATACGGCCCCAAGGGCTTAACATACGTCTGGTCCTCACTGCATTAGTCTCTTTCCAAGTAGGATATTGCCTGAAGAAGGTGAGACAAAGGATGCAGCACGTCTTGAGAACCTCACGCATAGGTTCTCAGCCAAAACCATGAGCAGAACCTCCCGCATCCTCGCCTGATGAAGCATCCCGGTTTACTTTGCAGCTCTCCATGCCAGTGCTGCTTTACAAATAGCAGCAAGTGTCATTATCCCAGTTATCACAGGTGGGGAGAGCCAGAGTAAGAGACACAGCTCCAAGCCCAAGGTTATACATCACTCAGGAACAAGCCACTAGGAATATCTGACTCATCAATGTCAGATCCCAAACTCTCCATGTTACCTAAACAACAAAAGCTTAATGTAAGACACTGTAACAGATCTGCTGAGCACAGCTTGGGAATTACAGATCTTGCATGCAGGCTTGTGGCTTTGTATCTATCAACTTGCTGTAAGTGCCCCTCTCTTCTCCCCCTGCACAGCCCAACACAACAGCGGTTTTGCTCCCATCATAAGTGTTACCTTCAGTGGGAGAGAAAGACTTAAGGTATTTTAAGACATTTGTATAGATTATTATTTAGGATTTGTGAACTTTCCAAAGTAGTGAAATACTGCTTCTTTTCCATACTCAGAAGCATTTTTACTCACACACTCAGTGTCTCCCACCCTTATGCTGGCTACAACCCCCCTTCAAAACCCATCACCCTGGGACTGAGCACAGGCAGAGATGATAAACAAGACCAAGTGCCTCAGACCAGGGACACATCTGATAAATCTGATTAACCCTCTCTTCTCCTGGGAGAGTTTGGGCTGGTCATGTTGATTTTGCTCATGCCATCCGGGTGATTAGCAGCAGCCACACTGGGCACAGGGAGATGGTTCCTCCTGCCTAGTGTAAGGTCAGGCTCCAGCTGCTGGTAAGCAGAGAACTGCAGAGAGGAGGATCCTCAGACCCATTTCAAAATTGTCTTAAAATAGGATGATGCCTCTCCATCAAGCAGGCAGCACAAACCTTGCCCAGACACTTAAGTTTATCCCTACCCAACCACTCAACACATCCCAGCCCATCCCCAGCCTCAACCACAGAGCAGCTGTGCATTTTTTTGCCATAGGTATCTTTAACAAGGGATTGGCGACAAGGAGTACAACACACTTATCTCTTCATCTATAAAATAAATATATAATTTTTTAAGCAAGGACACATATCAAAGAGCACAGGATGTAGTGCAGTGACTCATGCGACCAGCAAAGTACAAAATTGGCTGCATGCATGCCTGCAGAGGGCATTCTGCAGCTATTCCTATAATTAGTCCTTCAAATGCTAGAGGGGAAAGTAACAAATTCAAAGAGGTTCCACTTCTCAATTATTCACGTATTTCCAAATCAAACGGTCGTCTGTGAGAGAGCAACATGCCATTGCCCTAGGATATCAAAATGCGAACTGAAAAGTCTCTCCAGGAACAGGATTTGCTTTCATTACATTTATATCACCTAATTCATTTTAAGATTATATATAATTAGCCTATCCCTCCATTCCCAACTCCCCCCCCAGATTCAATATTCTCTCCCAATTTCAGAATATACCACACGTGCCAATGGCGCTTCTTCTAAAGCAGCAGTCTCTTGCCTGTCAAACAACATAAGGAATTTTAATTTCTTTTTTTCAGCATTTGCTTTCTTTGAATTGCCAAATTTTTCAAATGCACATTAGCACCAAATGAGATTTTTACTCTTTTTTTTTTTTTTCTTTAAGCAAACATCTCTGAGGAACTTTTTATCTTTTCTTCTGTCTTCCGCCTGTGAGATTTCAGGCTACCATCCCTAATGTTTTATACCCATTTTCCATCACCATCACTCAGCACACTATCTTCATTTGAACGTCTCTGCTTTCATTTTAAATCTTCTCAATTCCAACAGGTAAACCTGCTGTAAGGTTTAATATGAGAGAAAACCGAAGTGCCCCGATCACTTTCCCATCAACACACTATTATAGCATCACTCCCAGTGAGGATGCAATTTCCTTGAACTAGAAAAAAAAGTAGCCCTGCATCCTGAAAAAAGATCTCAGCAAACGTATGAGGAGACTCCTGAGGTGGGCAAGTTTTTTTCTGGCCAGCTATGACCATAAAGGAATTACTTGATTATTGTTAATTTTTTAATAGGGAAGGAGAAGGATCTTTCCCCATAAGGGAAACACGGAGTTTGCTGATGCTTCCTGCTCTGCTCCAACCTTCTGCTGAGATTTCTCTGAATTGAGGGGGAAAAATAATCACATTAATCATCAACCATTTTAGCACAGGTGATTTTGGGACTAGATGAAAAGCACCCAATTTCTACCAGAGGTGAAACAGCACAATACCAAATACAAAGAATCTGCCTGGTGTGTCACCACTGGCATCCCAGCACAAACAACCCAGCAGGTTTTGTTAAGATGAAATCAAGTATTCCCCTATACCAAGAAGATGCCACAGGGGTGGGATGACTCTCAACAGTCCAGGATCCCATTGCATTTCACTGCTTTGCTAACAACACCTGTAATTTCAGCTGCAGACTTGTACTTGGTATTTTCACCCTTTTGAAGCAATGGGTTTGTCAGTTTTCAAGCAACAAAACAGGGAAATAAGTTATTAGAGCTTCTTCCAACTTTCAAAACCAAGTAATATAGAAAAACAAAATGCAAAGGGATGTTTCACCCAACTTCCACAGGCACCCGTGACCCCAGGCAGCCAGTGCCTGGCTTGATGCTGTTTAGCACCAGGGTTTTGAGCATCTTTATAGAACTAAGAGAAAAATACCATAGCCCTTAATTGGGATAACTCACAGGCCTGAAGGTAAAGCCAGGGTGAAGACAGGCTCATTTTACCACAAAATAAACCAGGTGAAGGCAGCCTCAAAGGAAGGAGCTGAGCTGTGCTAAAATAAGGAACAGCACTAGCGGGCAGGGTTGTCTGGATGTATAAATAGCTAAAGCAGAGAAGCATCACCATCCTCCATGAAAAGATAAGAAAGCAAAGGGAAAAAAAAAAAGGAGGGGGAGAGAAAAAAAGAGGAAATAAAAGCACTCTTTATCAAGAAAAATGTGGCATCTTGCACTGCTTCCAATCAGAGGACCCAAGAGAGCATGGCGGCCAGAAGAGCCCTGTGGCTGCGTACATTGTCATCCAGCTCCTGTCATCCCTCTGTCCTGCCCATCAACAACCACAATGGGTGTGAGAACATCGGCACTGGGGCAAATCAACCCACCTGGGACCACCAGCACAACATCAATGGCGCAGGCAAAGAGAGGATGAGGAGGCAGCCCAGCATGAAAACCACTGCTGGCGTGAAGTCACCCCAAACACTCCTCAACCCCTGTGAGCTGGGAACTTCTCTCCCTAGCTCAAAATCTGGCCAAAGGTGTCATGGAGGAGTGTTGCTGGTTTGGCACATCCGGAGCCACACACAGAAGTGAGCACAGAGAGAAGGATGTGATTGAGGGGTGGGGTGGCCCTGGCTCAGGCATGTTAAAAGGGGAAAATACCACCTATACCCACTGTAGATTTTGGGTGTTTTTTTGGTGTATTTTAGCCTAAAGAGTTCCAAGAGCCACCTTGAAAACTTCCCCATCCCTTGGCATGACCCTCAGTGCAAACAGCTCCCACAGAGAAATGTCCTGAAGAGTCAGTTAACTTAAAGCAGGCCTTGGGCAAACACCCCATAACATGGTGGTTTGCAAGAAATTCTGATCAGTCTTATTGCTTTCAAGATGCTGACTGAAATCACCAATACCAGCTCCATTTATTTTTTTCCCCGAGTGCTTTTACTTCGTATTCTCCAACACTGTAACTCCCTGCACATCACAGTGCAATTCCCCATTAAGCCCCAGCAGCTTATTTCCAGCTTTACTCGAGTTTTTTTGCAAGCTGTTCGCCCTCGACTGGAAAGCAAACGTGCTGTTATCCCTCCCTCCTGGCTGATCCTCAGGTATGACTGACATATCAGCTGCAAAGGATTTTCCACATCATGGGTTCCCCTTAAAATCGCAGCAGACGATTGCTGCCTGCAATCGGTTTGCAGCTTGTGCACACACCAAGCTGTTCCAGCAGAGCTGTTCAGGCTCCTGCTCCTCCTGAATATCCACAGGCGAGCACGTTTACTCTGCAATAATACTGTTTTGTTTCAATTTGGCCTTGTGGGTATATCACAATGAAATAAAACAGATCAAAATTAATTCTCCGCTCCAGATTAGGAATATCTACATGCATGCATCCATTTAGGACCAGCTATTTCACATTAAATTCATAGTTTTAATTTCAGTAGCACATCTGACCACATCTTTAGCAGCCACTTCTTAAAAGCTGTAGTGCTTAAGAGCAGCGAAGCTAATGAGTTCGTGCAAATGGCTTTTTTATTCAAGAACTAGTAACACTTTAAACCAGGTAGGCAAACATGAGGTATGCTGAGTGAGAGCATTACAACAGCAGTCCAAAGAGCTCTTCCCAACACACCATCCAAGGAGCTGTTGGCAGCAGCGTGAGGCAGGTGTGTGTCACTGGAGAAAAGCCTCACTTGGATATGATTTCAGTGGTGAAGGACAGAGCAACACACCTTCCCAGAGATTCAGTCACTCAAGGACTTGAAGAGCACAGCTCTCAGAGGAGGGACACCTTCCCCATCACATCCAATGTTTTAGTGCCAAGACCTGCTGTTTGCATCCAAATTCCCCCATACTCTTGCCCAACCCCCTTCTGCACAGCATCCTCTTGCTCATCAAGTAGGAGAGTTTGCAAAACAGAAAGCCACTGCCTTGAGTTAATCTGTGATGAAAACCCCACTTGCAGCTCCATGCATGCTGTCCATGCCTTCCTGTGTCAAAGCTGCACTCAACAGAGGTCTTTTACTTCCAACAGTTTTCATCGTAAAGGCAAAACGTACTGAGAGCTGCTGCAAAACAGAAGTTAAAAGTCTTCACCAGCTATCTGCTCTTCACAAAATCTGTTTCAAAGAGCATCAGACACCAAGATCAAAGCACATGTGAAAGTCCCCATGGAGCTCAGCAACTCCAGGAGGAGCTTCCAAGTGCCTCAGCAGATATTTCCCTTGGCTTCTGGAAGTAGGGCTGAGTCAATACCAAGTGCCTTTGGGAAATCCCTCCTTGCAAACCATCCACCTGAGGGATGGCAAGAACAGAACACACCACAGCAGTGCTAGAAAGTGACTCTCTCTCATGCATTTCAATGCACTGGGAAGCCCGATGAATCCACAAATGTTTTCTGGAGCACAACAGGCATCCTAAACTCAGAGCATCCTCAGTAGGAGATTAAGGAATGACAAATAGTCGTTTTCAGAGGTGTCATCTGCATCAGTCAGATGTGCCTTCCTGGTATTTTGTTCCATCTCATTATCGTAGGATAGAAGTTTTTCATCTTCTGATTCTTATTTCCATTTTCCACTTAGATGAAGGACACAACTTCTCCACAGTTCCTCAATTTTCAATTCAAACACCAGAGAGGATATTGGGTTTCATTACAGTAAGATTTCTTGGTCCCATTCCTTCAGCAGACCTTTGTGTCAGTAGCAACAGCCTCTGCCATATCATGGGTATCCCTACAGGATTTGGAAACGATATAACCACTATCATTCTGCTCCTCAGCCAACTGTGCTGTTTCCAATTCTACTGTCTGCTAAGCAATATTAGAGGCTTAAGTAGACTTTTATCTTGGAACAGATTTTAAGCCTGAAGTGTACTCAGTAGAAAAAAAGATAGGCTGTGGGTATCAGAAGACAAAGGTCCTCTGTCCACACGATGTAGAAGGCTAAATTAATGCAACACAGTCCTTTTCAACAACGTTAACATCTACAAAATCTCAAGCCCATGACATCAAGATTGTGCTGGGTGACTCCTTTTGTCATCCATCTGCTTCCCTGAATGGTCAACCTATGGCTGGTATCACACAGCATCTTCCAAGCACACAAATGCATCATAAATCCTGCTGAAGATAGCATCTCTCCAACTCTGTTTGACCAGGGGATGGCTGCAGTTTAGCCCCGGTTTTAAAATGCAGTTATCAGAAAGAAAGTGAGAAATTCACACCCTGTCCTCCAAATATGAGACATTTTGGAGAATAAAGCACGTGGCTTGTGTAGATACTAGCTTAGCTTAACCATGAAGCATTTCTCCCAGCTGGCCTTGTAAAATATTATGGTTAATCCAACCCCATTGTGAGTGAGGTTTTTTTTCATATAATGAATCAGGTAGAAACCAGTAATTTCCTCCAGACGAGGCTGATTTAAGAGGAGGCTGTGGCAAAGGCAGCTCCAGCAGAGCAGATCGGGATTTCTTCCCAATATATCCTTCTCTATGAAGATGGACACTTGTCATGGATTTTTCCATGTGGGCATTTCAGGGGGTAAAGATTGTTCCTTGCCTGCTACAAGGAGACAAGCAGACCATGACCTACCATCATTCATGCAAGTGGAATTTTCCATGGCTGCCTCATTTCACACAGCCCTGAGCCCAGCTCTGCCATCTCCCCTGGGTAAACGACATCACGCACGCATATGTGAATAAGGTAACAGAATGGGACAGAAAAGAAAATGAATAGGTGAGCAATTATATGTCAGTTTTTTTTTTCCCCTATCCAAAAGCCACCTCCATCATTAGTGGTGGGTAGGGATGAGGATGTACTTTACATTCTCCACTGAACAATTGCTCTGCTTTAAGAGGATGACCAATTCAGAAGGTGAAAGAGATACAGTCCTCATGAAAGAGATACTGTCCCTGAAGCAGTGGTTGCAATGATGTGTACTCATCAGACAAGACCTACCTTAAAAGACACCTTAACAGCGGAAACCCAGCTGGTAACATGCAGTGGCACAACGAGATTTCCATGATGGGACAAAACCCAACCGAGGATGCCACATCTGAGATTTTCATATCAATTTGAATAGTCAGAAGCAAGTCTCTGTTTGCAGTATTTCTCCCCAAAAGCAGAAAATTTGCCAGGTTTCTGGCTGCCTTTAGTTAATGCAGCATCTCTGCTCCAAAGCTAGATTGCTTAACTTCTAGTTTTTCTGTTAACATTAAAATATTTGTGACCACAAGCATCCACTCTCTATTTCATTTATAGCTCAGTTAAATTGAGAGTCACTGGCCAAACAATAGCCATTAGTATTCTAGCGCTCAATGCGTGGCTAATCTTTCTGTGTATTATGAAATACAGACAAATCATTGACATACGCTTCTTTTAAAGCCAATCTCCTTCATCTTCCACACTTTCCCCCGCCCCTCCTGGAATTAAATAGCAGTGGCAGGTACTGTTACAGACAGCATTTCCCATTCAGCAGTCAACGGCTGGGTGCTGCATTAGTTCACCCTCCACCACTAATGCTAACATTAGCGAAGCTTGCAGATCCCAGCTGCAGCAGGGTTGTATGGCAGATGCACCTCTGTGAGGGGTCACAAGTGCAGGGTGTACGTCCCATAACATAAATCACAATACAGAAAGATTTCCACTGATTTTTCTTTCTACTGTTATTTTTCATCCTTTTTGTTGTAGTTTTCAAAATGGGGTGGTGTCAATGTAAAGCACCAATTCTTTACAGAAGAGCCTCATCCTATGCTTATGGAGAGACTCCATACATTAAGCAATGTAGACTAAGCCACAGCAATCATGGGAGGAATTAATGCAAAGGCAACTCATATACATCCATACTAGGGGCAGAAGAAGCCCAGATAGAAGCAGCACATCTGCTTCTACCATCCTCAGTGTATTCCTTAAACAATGGGAAGAAAAGCCTGGAGAAGCACTGACCCTCCCTTCATTCAAAGAGTGCCCCAGCTCAATTCATGAAAGTTTGCCTTTCCTTTTCAAGTGAAAAGGCCAGAAGAATACTTGGGAAACCAAAAGATCGCTTGGAAAAAAAAAGAAAAGAAAAGGAAGGGAAAAAAAATCATTTTAACTGCAGGAGGTTTCAAACTATCAAACCCCATAAACTTTGTTTAAAAGATTTACAGCAAACTAGTATGCTGGGGATTTAATTTTTTCTTTCTGGGTTTTTAAGGAAGAAAGTAAACATAGTTTTTTAATCCTTCCACAAAGAGATTTACAACCGTAATGTGCTGAAGCATAAACTGATACAGTGACAAACCCCCTTTCTCCTTAAATGTGCTAATAAGGTTGATCCTTTCTCCAAAGCTTTGTTCTTGTGAGGTTTCTGCAATGAGTTCACGTCTTTCACCGGCACAGAGCCCTGCTCATGTGGAAATCATTGGGCTGAATACATTCACTGCCTCATCTGCCCCTCAGCATCAGGTCTCAATTGGGATTTGGGGTGCTGGGCAAATGACTGGCCAGCAATGCAGGAAAAAAAAAAGGGGGGGGGGGGGTGGGAAACAAAAAGAAATAAAAAGAGGGGAGGGTGGAGGGTTACTTTTACAATGCAAAGTGAAGCACAATTTAAAATAATCCATCTGGGAGAGAGAGGGAGCAGCTAGCACGGGGCATGCCAGTGCTTGAGTGCAGCTTCCCAGCACCTTCATGATACTGAGCAGCAGCATCCACCTGTGGTTTTAATACATCTGTCAAGGACGCCCTATCTCACACCCCAAAACTATTAAGGCAACAACAGCCCCACATTATGGGTTTAAGAATGGAAACACTAAGCTGAAATTACCTGCAGGGACAAAAGACCCTAAAATAGAAGGTTAAGTCAAATGTAAGAAATCCCATCCCACTGAGACATGCATGGGAGTGGTTTGACTTTTCAAAAGCAGTGAACTGATCAAAGGCATGCATGGTAACAGGAAGACAGTCAATTTGCTGCGTCAATATCCATTTCACCCGTTAACACGGTGAACAGGGTGCCTTGCTCAGTGAGGAAGGTTCAGTGTCATGGATTGATTCCTGCAGAAAGTTAGGCTGAGACACCTCTCACCCTCCGCTCTGTGAAGCGGCCAATCATCATGCTGATGAGTGGCCTCAGGGATGCTCCATCCTGCAGCTACCAAAGTCCAATTTATACCAGTAACCTCCAGACTTTCTGCTTTTACAGGTAACTGCAAGCCAAACCAACAGCCTCCTCCAACCCAACTTGCAAATAGCTGCCAAGGAGTCACTACACAACCATCCCTGGATGCAAAAGAAGGTCAACAGGGACTTTGGCTCTTCTAACACTCCACGACAGCCACAGCATCACTTTGAAGACAGATGAAGTTTAAAAACAAACAAAATCCCCGCGACTCACAGCTGCTCTCCTGTATCCAGGCTGTGGCCAAGGAAGGATTCCTCCTGCAGTATTTTTAGCTGAACACGTGCTACATTTATTTCTTGAAGAAGAGAAACCTCCTCAAGACTGTGGTGATGAACATGTGTGAGAAGACATTTAACTCTCTCCCACTGAAAAGTCCATGAGACAAATGTGAGGGTAAATGCCCCTACAGACATTTTATAGGAAGACAGGGATTTTCTTTAATACCCCATTGGTTTCAGCTCTTACCAAAGCCTTCTCCTCTATCCTTGAACCAAGAGGCACCTCCAAACCCCTTTTACTAATCTGGGTGCCCAGTGGCCAGTCCACAACTATAATCCAAGGAGGAAAATGTATATTGGACAGTACTCTCCACGTACTTCACAAGTGGGATCACTGCCATAGTATAGCAGGGATCATACAAAAACACCAATCAATCCCTGCTAAAAAATTATCAAATGTATGAACCTGTGACTGCTCCCAGCCCAAGGAACCTGAAAATCTTTCCAGTGTTTAAAATTAAGCTGCCCAGAGATGGAGGAGGGATGCTCCTCACCACCCAGCCCACTGCTTCCCCTTAGCCGATGTATGGTGCAGGAAATGGTCCCTGGGAAGGGGCTGTATCCCCTTTAAACCTCCCTCCCCAGCCAGTCTCCTCCATCCAAGCTGGACATCATGGCCTATGGTAACCCTGTGCTTGCTGCTGACTGATGGTTAGAGGAGTATTTATGGAAGAAGTCTTCCTCCATAAAATAAACGACTTAGCAGCACAAGCACAGGCCAGACACACAAGGCAGAGTATAAATAACCTGCTTACCCTTAAAACCTTTTTCCAACTCACCTATGCCAAGTGTTTCTGCAGAATCCCCGTCTTAATTTAGAAATCAAATGTATTTTGAACAGGAGCTGGCACTGAGCGTTCCCTGCCTCTGGGTGAGCAAACGGGCCACGCCAGCACCACTGACAAGCAAAAAATCCAGGTCCTTCCAGCTCATGGTATCACTTACCCAGCAGGAAGATATTGCAGAGGAATGGTAAGGAATAAAATCAGAGATGAATGCAGAGCCTGCTATTCAGACATGCCTTCTCCTTCCCTTTAAAAGGGATGTGAGAGCAGCCTGGAAAGGCAAAGCCTAACCTGGGGTGCCAGGATCTACAGAAGTGGCATTCTGACCCCCTGGCCGCAGTCAGATGAGCTGGCCAAAGGGGATTTGTGACCTTGCACCAAAGCTGGCCATGTGCATGCCAACTGCCTCTGAAGTCTGTTGCAAGTTCAGAAGTACTCAAGGCTCTTAAGGACAGGAGTTCAGCTAATCTGAGCTCATCTCGCCCAGCACCACCCTACTGAACTCCGGATGCTGACTCCATGGCTCCACAGCACAAGTCTCACATTCACTTCATAGCAGGTGCCCTTCATTTTTCAATTGGTCCCTTTCTTCTGCTTGAAGCTCAACACAGCAGCCTCTGGCCAGAAATACTTTGTTACAGAAAAAACAGCGGAGCGCATCCGGAGCCCCGCAGCACCCACTTACACCTTCTTTTCACAAGGCTGTTTGGCTGTGAAATGTGGTCCCTGCTCGGCTGAGTCAGGGACAGCTCACCCATGAGCTGGCACCGAGCTCCTTCACCGCTCCTGGCAGAGCCAGCCCAGCTCAGCCCTTCCTTGCATCATCATCCTGGGGCAACGAGGACAATGAGCCAGGCAGAGCTGATGGAGGGGCAGCTCATCAAGGCATGCCTGAATTTTCACCTCTGGTTAGCAAAAGGTAGAAGGCCAAAACTCAATTTATACAAGCTGGAATTCTGTTTATTTATGCAATAGGAGATGAAGAGGGCAAGATTATCGCAAGATAATCACTCTCTTGATTAATTATAAAGCAAAGCCAGCTGCTTCCAATTCCTGAATGGTACAGGCTGCTTCCCAAGGAAGCAGCCAGCAGAGGAATGTTTCAATTCTTTCCTCCTCAACTGTTTCAATTCTAAACTTAAGAAAATAATGCCACTCGCTATCCACCCCCTAAAAGTGCTCACTGCCTAAAGTGAACAAATCACTGCTTAAACATGAAAAAAAAACCCAAAGCCCAGTCATACAAAACCCATTCATTCGAGATTCATCTGTGCTCAATTAAAGAGCACAGGAGCAGCTGATGAAAACATTTACAAGATACTATCAAATCTTACAAGGTGGGGAAGCCAAGAGGAATCCAGATACTCAGATTTTGCCAGGATTGACTTTTATTCCACGTGCACAAAAAAAAAAAAAGAAAGAGCAGTCGTAGAAGGCTGTTTTGCCTGAACAGAATTGGTAAGTGCAGCTATCAATAACCATTGCAATAAATAAAACATTTGCAGGAAAGAAAATACCTACATAATCATAAATTCAATGAAAGTCATCTTTCCTGGTACGGGCTGTGCTAGCACTAGGTACATGGCCTGGTACAAATTATTCAAATAGAAAAGTACTCCAGGTCTTATAGTCCAGAGGAACAAATGGGAATTACAATTGTAAGAGCAATGAAAACAGAGACAACTTAGATGGGTCCAGAGTCATCCCCATGTCCTGCAATATGGGTATGAGTGAGAAACCACTGAACCTGCTGCATTTCTTCCTATTGAGGGAGAGTGGCAATTCCCCAGAAGAGATCCCAGAAGGGAAAAACCCCCATTTGCCTCATTCCCCAGCACAAACCCCAGGGACCAGCCATGATGCCAATGGGCAGCGCATCCCTGGAACAGCCCAGGGGGCTGACCACATCCCCATCTCCTCAATGGCATCACTGCTGCCTCTCAAGCCGCTGGGGAGAAATGCTCCTGGAAGGGACAATTTAAGCATATTTTTGTGATTGTGAACTCACCCAGGAGGCTACATGACACTTGTATGAAAGGGAACCCGTGCTGTGGAACTGCTGCAGCAGCGATCAGGTGAGAGCCATGCAAGCATTCACGCTCGTGTTTCCCTAGCAACTCCAGCTCCTGCTTCCCCTTACACATTCCCTTCCTCTCGCTTCAAAGTAGGCCAAGACTCTCTCCATCGCTCAGGCACACAAACCAGAGATTAGAGGAATTCAGTGAGCCCTATTTTCATTTCATACAGATTTTGATGGACGATGCAGTCACATTAAACCCTGTCTCTGCACATTCATTCAAGCTCCCCTGCAAATACAGGAGGGACCCATTTGGAGAAAGGGTGTCTCAGCATCCTCAGCATCACACCTGAGGCCTCTTAGCACTTGGTAAAAAAAACAACGATGAGGATGTAGGACCAAATTCCGACACCTGCTCACAAACTTGGAGGTGCCTGGGTAGATATCAACTAAACCAAACAATCACTCAAGGGGTCTGACTTCCTTTGGAAAACCAGCTCTAAGGCTGAGACCTGACAAGATATTGAGATAGTATTATATTTTTGTGGCTGAGGTCTATACACACTGCAACGCTGGGCAATTTGGTGCTGTGTGCACATGTGCTTTGCCAACCAAAAAGCCTTGTCGTGGGCTTAGTAATACACACTAGAAATTCAGCCGCCCCGGCTAAAAACCACATACGGCCAGCAAAAGAAAGCACTCCCGTGGCGAAGGAGAGGCTGTCAACAAGGTGCATTTGAGTGGAGCTTCTCAGTTTATCTCCTCAACTGCACAAAATCCATTACAGCCAGAGATGAAGCCAAAACACCACTTAAAAAAAACAGAAAACACACAGAAAAAGGCAGCAACTGTAAAAGTACACAGTACTGCACCAGTGCTGGGATGCTGCAGAGGCCAGAGGCTTGCTGAATAGGTCACTGAAGGGTTGACTCAGGGGGAAATCCCTTCTACAGCTCTATCTCACAGCTGAGGTTTTCACCCCAAAGCCCCAAACAGTCCAGATGTGAGAAAACACCTAGTCAAGACGATGGCAGAAACACAACTCTTTCAACCATGCAGCCTCTTCTCGCAATAGCTGTAGAAGCACACATTGCTTTTGAGAACTTCATCCATTGAGATGGCAGCAATGTCAAAAGGCTGAACAGAAGCAGAGCAGGCAGACAAGTAATGCTATTGCCTAACATCTCCATTAGCAAACACTTGGATAAGAACGGCTCATGGAAGAAAAGCACAAGCTTTGAGAAACAATTAAATCATTTTTCAAGAAAATTGTTAAAACCAGGAACGTTTATTTTCATCTGCATCTAGATATAGAAATATGAATGATAAACAACTGTGTCCTTAAGTGACAGAAAAGCAGAGCATGATAAAAAGTGCTGCTTCTCCTACTCTCCATCTACGTATGTCCCCTCAAAAATAGGCTGCTGAACATCTGGTGAATGTTATTAAAAACCCCGATTCAGAGAGCATTTAGGCAACATGCTTTAGTCCATACCCTTCAGCAAAGGCCTTAACTATGACATTAAAATAATATATATAAATATATGATGGGTCTGAACTAGAATCGTAAGATGTACTCCACTGAACAGGGGCCAAAACTGTAACGCGAGAAGACTTCAATCTAAATTTTATGTTCATTGAGTGAATTGATCTGTTTTAACAATGGGGAAAAAAAATAAGAGAGAGAGAAATTTTCCTTTGGAAACATCAACATGCTTGGCTCTACCACCCTGCAAAGCCACCACCTGGCTGCTCATCACATAACCTCAACCTGGAAACTGCAACTCCAGCTGCAGTAAGACGGCAGGCAAAATGTATTTAAATCAAATTAAAACACTTACGTACCTTCAGTAGCTGGAAGTAAATACATGTTTATTTGATATTCACGTATTGTATTTATGCGTGCATGTGTATATACATGGTATTTAAAAAATTCAGTAGTAAACCTTTCACTAGCCACAAATCTTCTTTTCTTCCACAAAAATGAAGCATTGCCTGGGTTAACTGGCCACAAATCTCTGCAAATTTCTTTATTTTTCTTCCCCAAGAATCAAGTATGGCACAAGGTTGGATATGAGCACTGTGGAGCCAACCCGATTTCACACATGAATCCTTGTCATGCTGGAGAACACTCTTCATCAGCCCCGTAAGATTATATAGTAATATAATTAATAAAGTGACATACCACACATAAATAAGAAGCCTGCTGCTTGGAGAAGAGAAAGTAGCCAAAAGGCATCCTAATTCACTCTAACATATTGAGAAGAAAATATAAAATACCTGGCTGAAGCATCCATCTTTGCACTATCAAATACCCTCAGCTAAGAGGAATCTGCATGTCTGTCTGGAAAATATTCTTTCTTCCTTTTTTTTCCTTTCTTCCCTCTCAGCCCTTTTGAGGACAAAAAGTGGCATTTGGGCTGTGTTACAGTTTCAAGCTAACGTGAAAATGAATGAAGGCAGAACTTCTGGACAAGATGGGCTTCCTATTATCAAACGTCCTGCAATGAATTTTAGATATCACCCACTCCTGTCCACCAAAGGTGTCTCTAAATCACAGCCAAATCCAGGTGAGATGCCAACTTGCCAGCCAGGCAAAGGAGAAGAGTTCATGAGGAATTTCCAGAAGCTGCAGATCAGCTACTGAGAGACAGAATATCTATAAATCATTCCTTCAAATAGATGGATTTGCTTTTGAGAAGAGTAATCTTGACAGTCCACGTACACAAATAAAACTCCCCCACAAAAAAATTTAACCCTTTAAACATTCCCAGTAGTGCATGTTAAACAATTCTGAAGTTATATAATTTACACTAGAGTTGACAGAAGGGTCATCCTCTTCCCTCTCCCTGGAGCCCCTCTTATTTTCCACCTGTCCTTACTTTCTCCCCACAACCTTCTGCTTTGGAGCTGCCACCATGAAGCCACTGAAGCTACCAACCACACCCTGGGTCACCCTGATACCAGATCTGTGCACCCCTCTCCTAACTTCATGATAAAGCCAACTTTTTCTGTTGCTTTGCAATGCTCTTGCACCAAGAGCTGGTGGAAATGGCAAGGAGAAACCACCATGAGGTCCACCAGAACACCGCTCCTACCACCTCTTACAAAAGGGCACTGAGCATTTCAGGCAATGTATTAAATCTGGAGCTAATATACACAACAGCTCGAGGTTATTTGCTATTTTATAACAACAGAGCATGGGATGCTCTGGCACTGCTTCCACTCTTTGAGCATACCTAACCTCCAAGACTGCTCTGACTGTCAGGAGGCTGATTACATGAAATAGAACACTGCATTTGTCTATTAATTAATATTGACTTCACTGCCTGACCCCCGAACATGCAGAAATTTATAGGATCACTCTCCAGGTTTATTAGGGCACTATTAATAATCTGAGAAGTATTTGAAGTCAGTCACCTTAAGGAACTAAAAAGAGCTCTCTGGTATGATGCATAGACATCGTATCAGGCTACTTTTGGCTTGGAAAAGCATTTGGCTAATTTTCAATTTGTCAAGTGAGTCCCTGACAATTTGGTAACGTATGACAGAGCAGATCTTCAGGAACCTCCAGCAAGCTTTTTCTCAGCCGTGGCCAGCCACAACAGCATGGCATGAGGATATTACAAGAAGCAATATAATAACCAGATGGAGCAGAGCAATCACCTAGGCTATTTTGGTAGATCCACTGCAGATGAACATGGTACAGAAGCCAATTAACTCTAATATATCTGACATGCAAGAGTTTTAAACTGAAAGAAATCTCACTAATGAGCTGAACTATCTGACAGAAGTCTGAAGCAATTCACAAGATGGTGATGCAGTCATCAAGTACGCAACTTTTTCTGATGTGCTATGGTGAAGTGGTATTATTATCAGAAATATGACAGGCTGAGAAAGTAGGGGCTGTTCAGCCTGGAGAGGAGAAGGCTGCGTGGAGACCTCATAGCAGCCTTCCAGTACCTGAAGAGGCCTACAAGGATACCAGACAGGGACTCTTCATTAGAAACTGAAGCGATAGGACAAGGGGTAATGGGGAACAGGGGAAGTTCAGGTTGGATACAAGGAAGAAGTTCTTTACTGTGTGGATGGCGAGGCACTGGAATTGGTTGCTCCAACTGAATGCGAATGCTCCATCCCTGGCGGTGTTCAAGGCCAGGTTGAACAGAGCCTTGAGTGACATCGTTTAGTGTGAGGTGTCTTTGCCCATGGCAGGGGGGTTGGAACTAGATGATCTTAAGGTCCTTTCCAAACCTAACGATTCTGTGGTTCTATGAAATTTATTTTTTTCCCTTCCACATTTTCCCCCACTTTTAAATATACAATATTCCATTTTTTTTTCAGGAAAAAAAAGTAATTAGCCTCTTGAGAAAAAATTCGAAGGAAGCACGGTTCATTTTAAGTCCATAAAAAAGTGGAAAAAGTAACTATTTTTATTAAAAACCTGGCTTTCCTAAAAAGAAAACATACAGACCAAAACCACAACCTCCCCCACACTATTTTCAAGCTCGTACTTTAAAACTAGAAAGTGTCTTAGTTTCTTACATGTACCACATACTAAATTGTTAAGGACTATATTTTTGGGTAGTTTATTCAGTGACAGGGAGAAGACTTATGAAAAAATCTCCAGAAATCTTGCTTCTAAGCCATAATGTTCCTTATGAACCCCAACATGCTTTTTAGAAAGGCCAAATCTGTGAATTTCAATCTCTAAATATTACAAAGGGCAAAGTTAGTAAGCGTGCTTTCCTCAAAAGAAATAATAAGTGAACTGTGCACTGAGAGAACTAACAGCCTCCAGCATTTTATCTTCTAAATCGATTTGTGACTTACAGATGCGTAAAAGCAGTGGTCCAAGGTCTGGGGGCTTAGTGCCTATGATGTTAAAAGAACTTTAAATACTACAGGCCGCTTTGAAAAATCTGCTTGTCTTTGCCACATGCGGACATTTTCACCTGCGGAGCAAGGAATCAATGCAAGTATTTAAACTTCCTTTTGTCATGAATGACTTAAACCAGGAGAGCACAGAGGCTTGTAAACAAAACTGCTGACACCTTCTGCATTACTGAAAGTGAACCATGATGCAGCATTAATTGAACAAGCACCTTCAATCTGTCAAGTCACACAACACGTACATGGGCTGTTCCTGGCAGAGCTCAGGCTGACACTGCAGCCGTCAGGACCATGCCATTAAATTGGGAAGTTTTTGTGATACCTGATCAACCATGACAGGGCTTGGGTCATCTTGGAAAGATTAAAGGACCAGCACAGCTGCTGAGACCATCTTCATGGAGCCTGGGCTTGATTATCAGTAAAGACATGGCTCCTTGGAGTCTCGCTCTACTTAAAGATTTCTTGCAGACCAGTTGATTTTAACCCCACTACCAGATTGCCACTTCCACTGAGTCTGCTCCTCCAGCCCAGGCAGATGGATTCTTTCCCCCTCACAGTGGTGCTCCAGCCCACAAAAATAGTTTTTATTCCCCAACCCAAGAAAATGGATGCTCCCCCTCATATCCCCATGCACGCATTTGTGTTATTTCCACCACTGAGAGCATCGGTTGCACCCACCAGGCACAGAAAGATCAGGTACTCTCAACAGCCCACCCTAACAGAAAACCCAAACCATTTCTTTCCAGCACTGCAAAGTCACCACAGCCAAGGCGCTTGGTCTTGCACAGTTTGCAGACGCGACACCAAACAGCTAAAGCAAATAGGAGCTCTCAAAAAGGTTAAAAAAAAAAGGAGCATCAAGAGGAACATTAAAACCAGCAAAGGTCTGGGCCACCACATCAGCACAATTGTTCCTGTGGAGCTCCTGCCCTCTCCAGACCAATAGGCTTCACTGGTGCGAATGAATGATGCAGGGCCAAACAAACAAAAGCAAAATCTAGTTTAAATGGCTCAGCTACTTAAGGAAGTGATTTTTACCATGCCCGTTTTATGTTCCAGCTCCCTCCATGTTAAAACAAAAGACAGACAGGAATGTGTAAGAAGGTGATTGATTTTTAACCTCCTTCTCCAACTCTCTTTACCACCTCTGCTCAGGAGACACATATTATGCTTGCTTTTAAGTGAAGGGTTGGTTAAAGAACGGCATCTCTCCCTTCAGTAGAAAACCAAACAAATAAAAGCATAGCACCAAATTAAAAACTATCTCATTTAGGACCAAGTTTCCAACTAGCAGGGCTCCAAACTACTAGAAAGAGGAGGTAGAAGAAAGGCAAGACCCAGCACGAAAACGACCTTCTCAAAGATCTTCTCTGATGGTGAAAAGCAGAAATCAGTGTGGTCTGACTCTATGCCCATTTGATATGGCTAAAGCACCACTGAACAGCCAATTATCATTGACACCTCACTAATGAAAAGAGTGGTTTTACCCTTCCTTTTAACCATACTCCATCTTCTCTCGCCACTTCTTTAGGCCACAGCATTTTGCAGCAAGAACGCCTGCTTGGCACTAGACTTAATTCTCCCATTTTTGGAAAAAAACCTGTTAGTACAAACACTTGAATTCGACAGTATTACTCACTCCTGCAACTCAAGGTAGAAGATGCCTCTCAACTCTCTCTTGAAGTAAAATTACTGTTTTTTCTTAATTACACCATCGGTTAATGCAACCTCTGACAGAGGAAAGGTTCAACATTTAATTTGGCAAGGTTTAATGCCAATCTGCATTAGGCCCCAGTGATTTAACCTCCATCTCCATGGCAGTGTGCCTACATCATTCTTCTAACAGCACACATCCCAGCCCTACATATTTCATTGGGATCCCTATGGCAGCTCGGCTGTAGTACCTGGACCAGCAGCTCTCAGTGCAGTCATTAGGGACACTGTACAACCCCATCACAGTGACATTTATTCTTCCCAACCACCAGTACACTATTTTGGATGTCAAAAATCAAGGCTTGCATTAATTAGAAGGCTAATTATACTGCTAATTACACTGTATGCTCAAATACACTGCTTTCACATCTCAAAACCGCAACTCTGTACAACCTTATACTCCTAAATTTCTAGTAAAGAAAGCACCTAGCAATGCTTGAAACCCACTCTCTCCAGCAGAGGAGTTACGGCATGAAGTCTTGTATTTTATTTTGCCCATAGCTCAAACAAGCAGCATGGTTTCACTGTGTCTCTTACTACCGATACATGACCTTCTGATCTGGAGATGTGAAATTTGGGAACATGGCATCACCACAAGCAGAAGGTCTGACTCCCTTCACTAACTATGAGCATTAGGTGGTTAGAAGACAAAAAAACTATCATGCGAGGAGATGTTTCAATTAGAAAATACACTTACTGCAGCTAAAAAGAAACCAAAACAAAGTGTAGAGTCATTGTTCCATAATTAGCCAAAGTAGATTTTACCCTCAGAGCTAACAGTAACTTCTCAACACCCCTTACGCTGTCTATGAACTGTGTAGCCCAGCAGGACACCAAAGTCACACAGGAAGGAAAATACCACCAACATCCCCCAAAGTGCTTTTCGTGTTTGTTTCTCATGTGGCACCTTCCACTATTAACATGTCCTTATCTGCTATCTCCTATTTATTAGAGGGTAACACTTCCTATCAGCAAGCTTTGCTGCCACAAACAAGCAAAGGCCACTCAGGAAAGGGAGCGCACAGGGACTGAGCAGCAGCACTTCAAAAGCCTCATTTGCCTCAGTCTCCTTAAAGCCGGGTAACTTAATTTCTCCAGTAGTTGTGACCATAAGAAGGCTATTTGCCAAAAAAAAAAAAACCAACCCACAAGCAGCATTTTATCGCAGAAGATAACAGTGTTTCCCTGAATAACAAGTTCTTGCTGTCAGAAAAGGGTCCTTCGGTGATCTCTTGGTGAAGCTCAGCATCATGGTGATGCCACAAAGCAGCTGAAGAGGTGGCCAGTTCCTTTGTAACCCAGCTCAAGTACTCCACACAAGGAGATAGAAGGAAAGGGGCAGCAACACAAGTTGGTGATAATTATCTGCTTCAAATACTCTTTTGACAACTGAAAAGAGAAAGAAAAAAAAAAAAAGAGAGAAAAAAAGAGAGAAAGAAAAAAAAAATAAAGAAAAAAAGGAAAAAATAAAGAGAGAGAAAGAAAAAAAGAGGAGACTTCCACCATTTTAAATGAATTACATCAAACCAGAGCTGCTCACTGCAGGCAAAACAAAGTACAAGACTTCATGCTTTAGGGACAAACACACTTGGCCAGGCAGTCACTAATTGCCAGGTACCCACCCTTTTCCCCCCTAAATTTGGGGTTGCTCAAGTAAATGCAGCAGCACCTCTAGAAACCTCCCACATCCACACATGCCGCTTGCACCAGGGAAAAAAACACAGCTCAGCAGAAGGCTTCAAAAGCTGGTATTGAAGGTGGTGCTGCCATATATATTTCTTTATTGACTTCCCAAACTACCATTTGCAAACTCCCAGCTCAGCCTGGCATTTGATCTCTAACCTGGGTTAGCAAACACCACCGTGCAGAACAAATTGTCTACTCTGAAAAAGGCCAAAGCCAGCTTTCCACATCTCGGTTTCATCCAGGAGCAATCCTGCAGCCTCAAAGAGGATCGTACCCCACCATGACTTGGGGGTCACCACCTTTGTTTGGGGTTATGGAAGGGTTCTGCCTACCTTCATCACTCAAATTCCCCTAATGGCATTTCCAGCCTGTGCCCCACAACCTATCCCACTCCCTCTGAAGGGTCCCACTCTCATCCAGCTGCCTGAAGATATTTAAGGGGGGGGGAACCCGCTTGGCCTTTCAAGCAATCTTTCATTTCTCAGCATCTTACATTTCACCATGGGAGATCAAAGCAGCCCTGGTATCACAACAGCGCAAAAGAAACTCCGTATTTCAAATTCTCCTGCATGACCTTCTCTGTCTCCTGCTCCAAAAGCAGAAATTACAAAATCCCAACTTAAACCTCTATAAAAGAAATATCAGCAATTCAAATGAGACAGATTTTTTTTTTTTTGGTCCTTTTACGCTAGCTACATAAATTAGGGAAAAATAAGATCATGACACAAAAGACCAATCATAAAAATAGTCCAATTAATTTTCCTCTAAACTTTTCAAATAAATGGAGTGCCATTTCTGCATTTTGAGACTATTCAATTACAGAAGGGGAAAAAATATTACCCTGCAATATAATATGCTATGCAGCTCTAGCATCTGAATAGCTATGAAACCAAAAAGAGGGAGACTTATTTATTAAATGAATGCTGCATTACCTGTATTGCAGGATCATCACCACAATCGGAAGGAAGCTTCAAAAGAAAAAGAGAAAGTCCCCAAAATATTTAAGAGAGCAAACCCCACAGTACATGGCTTTTCTGAAGGAGACTGTGCAGGATCCGAGCTTATTCTGGGAAGACAGTTGCAGTAACTCATCGTACCAGACAGCACTGAAGACCATAAACACCTGAATATATTGTTCTGCCATATAAGCAATCATTAACTCATTACCATCACTATTAAAAAACAACACTGCCTTCCTCAGTGTATCAGCTAATGTTCTTACTTTTTTCTAGTGCTAATTTGTCGGTTTTGAGGTTTTAAGTAAATCATTAATTGGACTTCTTAATGGGGGGGATGAGGGGAGGGAAGGCTTAACATAAATGTTTCTCACTGAGTTTGCAAATAAATTCTAAAAGGGAGAGGGAAGAGTTAATAAATTTCCTGAATACATATACTTCTCGTTCTTCTCGCCCCTGGTTTTAGTATCTCACAACTCACTGAAATTCTCAAGTTTCAGACTGAAATTCAGCAAATTCAGTCTATACTTACAAAGGAAATTTGGTGGGGTTTTTCATTGTTTTTCTTTCTAAAATGGAAGGCCAAAGACAGCAAACTCTTCCCTCATCCTCTTTCCTTCCCACAAACCTGGCAGCGTCTCCTGGCTGAGCTGCGGCCCTTCCTAGAAAGCCTTTCAATGGATCCGAAATAACTGGAGAGAGAAAAGGCAGGTTTTCCTCAGTCCAATTCAGGCTTTATTGAAAAAGTGTCTCTAAGTGTTCTGATAAAAAGTCATTTAATTCAACAGTAACAATGCCATTTAATCTGTGCTTCTATACAGGGCACTTAAAGGCACTTCCTAGTTTCTTCTTTAGTATGTATATAGATAAAAGACTTCCTAAACGAAGTCCTTGATTAAGTTATCTACCCATAGAGGGGAAAAAAAAATATTTATCAAAGGATGATTATGAGTGTTTCCTTCGAGGCTATTTGCACAACCCCAATTGCACCAGTGTCCACTCGGTGCTACAGTAATGCAAGAAAGCATCATCATTCCCCCAGAAGGAACTGTCTAGGTGAAAGGAATCTGGTTTGGGGTTACAGGTGCCCTTTGGGGTGCCTAACCAGCAGCTCAACCCCAGAGATGATGGGGATGGAGTGATGCATGATGGTCCCATCCCTCCCAATGCAGAGGGACCATTCCCATGTCCCAAGCTCAGAAGTCCAAAACCTACCAGGATCACATTCAGTCAAGAGAAGTGCTGCAGATGCGACACTCATAAACACGTGCAACACCCCAGTTCAAATGCGATGACACATTTCCATACCAGAAAAAAGGGAAAAGAAACTCGACCGATGTTACATATAGCAGCAGCAGGAGTAAAATCTCAGCCAAAAACCTACCTGATTCCCAACCTGGCACCATCTCATCAGGGATCCTCCAGAGCATCCTCACCACTACGCCCTTCCCACGGCTCACTCATTAACACCTCGAGGGATCAGACCTCGGTAGGAAGCCGCTTGCAGCCCGCAGCATCCCTGCCAGCAGCACCACCCTGCCCGCAGGCAGCCATTCATAAAATAAAACCCCAACAAAAGACACACACACAGACATCCACACACACCTCTAACCGGAGAAAGACCATCTTACTCACTGCTCTCTCCTTCCCACGCTACCTCAAAACACTCATCTGCTGAAGCAATGCTCTGCTTGGCCGGCAGCCAGCTGGAAGCCAAAAGGGGCTTTTCCTTTCCTGCCGCTCAACCTCATTCAGGCACTTATTGCTTGTACACAAGGCTATTTATAGCTGCTGGCGAGCGACCAGGCGCAACCCAACCGCAGAGCCCCAGCAGCTCCAAAAATAAAATAATAAAAAAAAAACCCAACAAAAATAATAACAAGAAAATAAAAAAAAAAATCAAGTGCAATCGGTTTGCTGGTCTGACCCTGTCGCGGGCGAACGCGATGGCAAGAGAGAGAAGAGCGAATGGGCTGTTCTGAGTTAAAAATAAACCAGCCAAAAAAGCCACCGCAGGGAAGCGTGACCTTTACTACTACTACAGGAAGAGAGCACGCTGCACCCTGTGCCTGCCTGGGTAGGTAGTGCTGCTTTGGAAAGCAGAACTCAAAAGTTAAAAGTGGTGGGGAGAAAAGGAGATGGAGGGAAAAAATACGAGACAAGAATACTGAGCGGGGGAAAAAAAAAATAACAAAACCCCCCAACAAACAAATAAACCAAAGGTCCACCCCAAAACCCAACCAAAATAAACAAAAACGAAACAAGCAAACAAAAAACCCACAACCCAAACCACCACAACTTTTTTCCAGGAACAGCCCATTTTCCCACCTCCTAAAGGCAAAACTCTTGTTCCTTTGGACACCACTTCCCAGAGAATGACCCTGAAATATGGGGGGAGGTGGGGAGGTGAAGGGGTGGGGTGAGCAAAGGAAGAAGCATCTTAATTTCTTGCAGATAAGGATTACAATTTTGAAGGAAAAGCCAGTAGAGAGGATGCAGTTTTGCTCATAGGCAGAGCTGGCCCCCAAGCAAATCCACAGCCAGGGGTTTCATCTTCTCACATCATCCCCTTGAGTGCTGGGTGCTAGCAGTGTTGCCACAATAAAACCCATCCTCAATCCTCCTGGTTTACACCCATTTTCCTCCCAAATCATATTTAATCCCAATGGAAAGATGCTGCTGTCCGTGACAAAGATGTGAGCTGCTGCTCACATAAACCAAAAACATCCTCCTTCAACCTAACTTGACCACTCAGTAATGAACTGTCCCCAGATCAATGACCAGAGGAGAGATTCATGGCCACTACTTTGCCCTTCCCCAGCAAAGTGACTAGAACTGGGATTCTCACAGAAAAACAGTGGGTTTTGGTCTCTGCTTCAGCCTCCCTGGGGTCAACACATGCATCCTATAGAAAACAAACAAAAATTCTTGGATTTTGGGGAGTAGCGGCATGAATTGGCATACAGGCATGCACACATGAATGCAGTTAAACACTTCTCATAAATTGGACAGCTAAAAAGAAAAGCCTTGATGAGAGTGTAAAATGGGGGAGTTACCCCATGGGTCGGCAAACATCAGCGACCCTGAACTCACTCTCTCCTTCTCTCCGCTATTTTTTCCCTCTAAATGAAAGCACTTTGATTCTGCCGAAACAGGTGTTTCAGATACAGCTTGAAAACTAATTAAATCATATCTGCAGCTTGAAAACTAATTAATCCTTTATTCCCTATTATAATAGATAATTACAATGCATGATAGGAAATGACTTGTCAGGTTTTCTGTTTAAAATGCTTGCACTTCATGGAAAATAAAATGGGGGAAATGGTTACAAGGCCTTCCCATCCTCCTGCAGCCCACCAACTGAGGCTGCTGAAGGGTTGGGGGTTTTTTTAGATGTAGCACAAACAAAAACTACAGTTACTGAAAATAGCTTTGAGAATGAAAGGCAATGATAGGTCAGATTTCTCTGGTCATTCTTGTTCATTTGAGTATATGGTCAAGGGGCTACTTCTAGAGTCCAGCCCCCACACAAACAAACAGATAAGTAAAGCATTTGTAATTAAAATAATGAGCAAGGCAGGATTCAACATGCAAAAAGGGCAACATAGCTGCTCTTCACTTCCTCCTCCAACATCTTTTCCTGCATCAGGATCACATAAAGTCAATAGTGTAGTAGCCAGGAAGGTGAGCCAACAGCCACAATCACCCATCAGCAAAAGCACCCCAGAACCCACATTCTTCCCCCAGATTCATCTTGAATTAGCCAGCGGTATCTTTATTTCCACTGTGACGTAAAAAGTGTGGTTGTGCTGAAAGATTTCATAACCCCTTTGCTTCCAGTCTTGCCCTACCTTAAAAAAAAAACAACCACCAACAAAAAAAACAACAAAAAAAAACACACCCCCCCCCCAAAAAAAAAAAAAAAGAAAACCCCAACACACCAGAAAACCACACACAAAAAACCCACAAACAAAACATACAAACATACAAAGCCACATCCACAAAGCTAGGTAGGATGAAACTTACTAGGTAACAAAAAGCAAAGTCATGCCAAGAGAGAATAAAATGAGATGTCTCCATTTGCACTCAACAGACAGCATCCACCAACAGAAAAACCTTGGATGATATTTTTTTCCCCCCAAAAAAAAACAAACTAATCCCAGTCTTTTTGTGTTCACTTTTGCCTTCTCCCCCACTGGTTGCTACTTTGCAAACTGCATGACCTTGATGTAACTCCATGCAGTTGTGCACTCCTATTTTGGGGAAACCAGAAAAAAATAAGCAAGCAATCCTGGTCATTGCTTCTTTTGTTTTACACCTTCAGTTTGGGAATTTGTTTTATTTTAGAAACAGATTTTTCTAAAGCACCCAAAGGTGAGAAGCACCTTTCAAAACCACCCGACTCTCCACTGGGTCCACATAGACTCCCTCTCCAAACTGCCTCCATCTCCTCAACCCCCCCCCAAGGAGCAATGAAAAACAACCACTGCATATAAAATTGTCAAAAGTACAGTCAAAGTTGTTTTCTTTCCAAGGAAATGCTTTACTGTTCATGAAAATCTTCAGGACCATGTGTAGCTGGCATCTGGGAGAAGGACAACACAAGTTAATTAATGCCATGGACAAAGATCTTCAGTGCATTCTGGTGCCAAACATACTTAGCATATAGTCCTTTAGCAAGATCTCCTTGTGAGCACCCCCCAGAGACCGGATTGAGGACCTGTATGCTATATTAATGAGGTTAATTATAAACACTGCTACCAGCAGGGGGACTAAAAGGTGAGAAAAAAAGGGTAAGATCCTCTCTACCGTGCCCAGGGAAGATACCATCCAGCTTGGTTTTCCTCTTTCCCCATGGAACGACCAAAGATGTCACATCCAACAGTGGTTTTGTAACATACTTTATCCCTGCAGAAAGCATCCTCCACTGCCAATTCATCCAAACCAATTTCTCCATCTCCTCCCTCCCTCCTAAAGTAGCACTTGGTTTGCAAGCCACAGCTTTCCAATCCAAAAAGGTCAACACATCACCCAATTTCAAAATTGATGATCTGTCACCAACAGGATGAACATGTGAAGAGATTTGGGGACGGGGAAGTGGGGTTTATATCAACATAATTAATTGTTTTGGTGTTTGCTCATGTATTAGATTAGTAGACTCAGAGGCAGTTAACCATATTTGACAAGGAAATACCCCATGGCAAAAGCTTGGCCTGCTACTCATGCTATTTAAGAGCTTGGGATGGAATGGAGGGAGGAAATTCCACTATTTTGGATTATTCGGTGATAAAAGAAGATATTTCCAAAATCTGCATAACAGGTTAAAATATTAGAATTAATTCTTTGCATTTATCACTTTCCTTTAGAAATATGAATTTTAAGTAACAAAGCTAATTAGTATGAAGGAAGAACTTTAGAGAGAAATTAAACCCTCCACCTTGTTTTGCCTATATTGATTTATTTTCCGAGTTTCATCCCAACCCAAACTGATACTCTTCTAATAATAATGAAACTGCTTAAACCACGACAGAAACCTATGATGGGAAGACATGTTTCTTCAAGCGTTAAATCATCTGGTGATACTTAAATTGACCTTTTATATATACTAGAGCCTATTAAGAAAAAAATCTCATCACCTACTACAAACTTCGTTTTCATTACTGTTCAGTATCTCATGGGCATTTCCACCTATGCAACAAACACAAAGCCACTGAAGCATAGCTTTGGGGATGGATTCCAAATAGAACTGAGGTTATCTCCTAGTTCTGATCACTCAAGCACAGCTCTCCCTCCACTTTGCTATTACTTAATCTCCACCACAATCCTACAGCTGTTTTTCACCCAAACACTCATTTCCTACTCTTTCAGTAATTAAGGTTTCAATGGAACAGCCTGGCAGCACTTAATGCTGTTTTTATTAATGCTGTAATGACTTGAGTTACAAGATATTGAGCCATTTTCATGTTTTCACAAACAAGACTATGGGTTCCCCACACTGCTGCAGGGTTTCTGGTTCTCCACATTCCTATTCAACAAATCATTTACATTCCAGGGCAACACAGCCATTTCTAAGACAGGCATGGCCCAAAAGGCTTTCTAATTGAATTACATAAACTGGGTACAGAGAAAAAAAAAAATTCAAAACTAATTATATTATAGCCTTGATTTTTTTGGCATCCAATTTGCCCAACCTTAAAGGGTCACAATTTTCTAAGAGAGCACCAGCTCCTTATCCACTGAATAAAAACCCCTTTTAAAAAATCCCCCTACTTTCAAGCTTCTGAAGGCACCAACAATACTTGCAGGACACCGACCCAATATCTAGCTGTTATCATACAATCACAGAACGGTCTGGGTTGGAAGGGACCTTAAAGATCGCCTAGTTCCAGCTCCTCTGCCATGGGCAGGGACACCTTCCACTAGACCAGGCTGCTCCAAGCCCTGTCCAACTTGGCTTTGAACACTGCGAGGGATGGTGCAGCCACAGCTTCTCTGGGCAACCTGCTCCAGTGTCTCAGCACCCTCACAGTGAAGATACTCAGTGGCACCTCATTTGGTCAGTAGTAGCAATATTCTCTTTTAAGGAAACTTTGAAGTGGTTTCAGGCAAGTTACAAGACATATTAAGAACGACATGCCATCTGCTTCCCAATGTGATGTTTTGCATTGTGTAACTAAACCAATTTAAGAACTGAAGTCTATTTGACATCTAATTAGTCTGTTTGGTAGCCTGATCACTTGTAGACGTTTTGGAGGGGAAGAAGCATTCTAACAATCTTGATCTTTTTTTAAAAAGAAAACAACTAAAAATAATTAGTCACAGAACTGTTTTTCCTTCCTGAATATTTTTTCTTCTCCATTTAGGAATCAAGGCATATGTTTCTCCCATGCTCCTCTATTTCTGGTAGAATATAAATCTAGCTATCCTTTTTTTGGGTACCACAACCACAGAGCTTTACCAGAGCCCTGGAAAAGGGAGAGGAACATTCCCTAGGTTGCTGAATCAAAGGCTCCATCATCAGTGCCCAACATCACGTGGTGATTTGCCAGGTCATCTGTTTGCTTGCTTAAGTTAACAGTATTTCTCAGGAAATGCGTGGTCACCTCAAGAGTGATTTATCCTGGCAGAGTAGCACTAGGGTATAAAAGCAGTAGGCGCAATCCAAACAGAAACAAAACAACTCATACCAGAGCATTTAAAATTCCAAGTCTAGACTCCAGCTTGCATGCTGCTGCGGCTTCCTCACACACTACACCAGCGCAAAGAGGAGGACCACAGATAGCTAGCAACATGCCACATCTTAAAATACCAAAGCAGGTCAGACTCAAAATCAGAAGTACCTGATGGCATATGCTTACCATGGATGGGGATGTTCAGATTCATGTATCCATTGGGAACACAGCAAGATACAGCTAACAAGCATACTTAATAGGGACAGCTTTTACGGTAGCCACACCAAGGAGAAGCAACTGTTTTTCATGCATGAGCAGATGATGGAGAAGGAAGTGCACACCACATCTCCAGAAGCATTTCAGACATGTCTTGTAGAAATCCAGCAGACTCACTGTATGCACCCACACACCAAATGCAGTCACACTCCAGAACACCAGAGACAAAATTTGATTCCAGCATCAGCCATGAACAACAGCATAAAGAAGCACAATGCATTGCCCCACACAGCATTCCCCCAGGAAGAAAAAAGATAAAAAGAGGTGAAGATAGATGAGTAAGAACCACAATCAGGCAAGGGTAATAGTTGGAGGCAGGGTCAGATCAGGTCAGTCCCAGAGGATGTTGTTCCTGGAACTGCAGGAATTAGGGTTTGCAACCTTTATCAGCTCCCTCAATGAAATACAACTACTCTTCTGGCCAGTCCTGTTTTCCGAGTTTTATTTTCTATTGTTCTGTACTAAGCAACTGCCTCCCCTTATCAGCGCCGCCCTGGTCCCACTTGTTTTCCTGTTACCTTCCCTTGTATCACGCTGGTTTTTCAGCCTTGTCTGGACAGGCGTTTTGGAAGGTGCGATGACTCTGATAGCCTGATCTAATTACTGCCTTCCCAAAACAAGTCAGAAAAGAAAGAAGAAGAAACGAAAAAGACCATTTCAGTTAGTTAAACATGCAGCTACCCAAGAAAAGAGCTGGAAGGAGGCAGAGGGAATTTGCTAACTTTCACTTGGTGTCGGAGCAGAGCTGCTTTCAATATGCCATATTGACTTACCGCTGCTGGAGGCACAATAAAGGCAGGCCTTGGAGTCAATGTGGGCTCCTGCAGCTCTGTGTAAACTCCGCTTAAAATGTATTTCAAGGAACTTGATCTATTGACATGGCAACTGTGAAAACTTGAGTCCATTTGAAATTTAAATAGCATTTCCACCCTTCTCTAAATGCCAGCCACAGGGTGGGCCCCACAGCCCTTGTGTGGAAAATGCTTTCACTGGAAGATATCTCCCCCAACAGAATGCCTCCAGACACAACTGCTCTCCTCAAAAGCAGCCAGCACAACTGACTGGGACCCCTTTCTGATGCAAATTCATATTATTCTGTTGGGGAACAGCAGGTGTTCAGCCATGCTTTCCTTTAGAAGAATTAGGACCTTGCTTTCTTCCCCTCCTTCTTGCACTTGGCTCCCGGTTAGCTTCAACCGCTCTCACCCTCAGCGCACACTTGGGTGCCTCCCGGGCTGTGAAGTACAAATCAGTGCTATTCAGGAACGGGACAGTGTGCGCTACTGATCCGTAAATATGACTTTTATTACGCACGACAAAAGCTACATGGCAAATGCCCACAGCGCAGCATACAGAGTCTTCCCAGTGGGGTGAGCAGAAGTCCTCTTTCCCACTGCATGGCCACTGAGACCCAGCAGGGCACAAACTGAGGTTAAAATAGAGGGGAAACATTTCACAACCAATTTTGTTTGACTTGTGGAGCTGGCCTACCAGAAGCCTTACCAGCAACCATGCCCCATAAGTAATTTACTTCAACTTTGAGAAAGAGGCAGAGGAAAATAAAATGGGTTGCTGTTGAGTATCTCAAGGTTGCTATGGCCTATATAAAAGACATGTGAAAGCTGGCTACCCACGCAGGGAGCACATGCTAGCCCCAGGAAGGTGCCACTGGACGATGCTGTTGGGCAATTACACATATCACTCAACAAAAAGATCTACATTAAAAGTAGTATCAAAAGGTATGAAATAGGACTAACCTCTCTCACCATTCAAGCACAAAAGGAAATGTTCCTACCCTTCATAAAATGCTAGAATATCAGGCTGGAAGGGACTTCAGCCATCATCTGGGTCCAGCCTTTCTTGCCAAAGCATGACCTCAACAAGATATCCCAGCATCCTCTCCAGCCAAATTTTAAAGGTGTCCAGTGTTGATGAATCCACCACTTCCCTGAGATCATCCCAATGGCTGACTGTTTTCATTGTGAAAAATTTTTCTCCTGTGTCCAGTTGTAATCTCCCCAGGAGTAACTTGTGCCCATGACCCCTCATCTTTTCTGTGTGACCCCTGGCAAAAAAAAAAAAAACAAAAAAACAAACAACAAAAAAAAACAACCCAGGAGTCTCCACCTTCTTTGTAGCCACCCTGTAAACACCCTTCCTCACTCTCTGCAATGCCACCATGTCATTTGCAATTTAATTTGAGAACAAACAATAGAAACAGAGAGCAATAGAGATAACAAATTCACAGCAAGACACATGTTAATATGGTTTTACACAGGCACCACCTAAAATTCCTGGGGTTTGGAAAGTTAAAACCCTCAGCCTCCTGTGGAACTGTATCTCCAGGATTTCCCAAATTATCTACCTGAGCACATCAAAAGGGCCTTTCTCCTAGCACATGTGAATACCAACACTCCCTTGGATCCCTAGAGTCTTAAAGAACAATTTGGAGGAAAAAGAAGCTTCTTCATGGACCCATTTAAGGAGCACAGA
Source organism: Pezoporus occidentalis (assembly GCF_034315485.1). Lineage (NCBI taxonomy): Eukaryota > Metazoa > Chordata > Aves > Psittaciformes > Psittacidae > Pezoporus > Pezoporus occidentalis. The sequence continues at coordinate 2,559,505 of NW_026914180.1, forward strand.
AAAGACCTGCTGAGGACAGCCGCAGGAGAGTCAGACAAATGGATGATTAAGGCTGGCATTGTCAGAGTGATGCAGCAAAGCACCACAGCGAAGTGACCAGAGAGGGAGCCACAAAGGGCCTTTAAAGATGAGGAAAAGGAGCTTAAAAAAGATCATGTGATACTGCTGATGGAAGAAATGTTGAAAGGATGAAGGAGATGTTCACAGAGGTGATGCAGTACGGATGGCTGGATGGTTGCTTATTGGACAGGGGAGGCCAAAGGAGCAAATACCAGTAGGCTAGACATGGGACAGTGTATAACATTTGCCCATCACTGTAACTTCCTTTAAAAACTAAAAATTAACAAATTTAAAAGAAAAAAAAAAAACACAAACCAAACCAAAAACAACAGCAAAAACAACAACAGGGGACGGAAATCTAAAAATCTATGCTTGACACGTCTTCTACTCAAGCCACAACTCAAACCTGCTGTTTGCATTTCAAAGCGCCTATAAAAAAGTTATATAATCAACATTTAATCTAACCACATTGAAAATACTTTTACTTCAGGCCTTTTCAATGATAAAAAGGAAGGGGGCCGAGTGATAAACTGAAGAGGTATTATTTCAGCTCTTCAGAGTCAAAACAAAAAAATCCTAGGAAACTTGCGGGAATATTAGTCTAATTTAAGCCTTAAATTCCTAATTTGAGACATGTTTGTTTAACCATAATGTAAGACAGACGTCTGAAGTTATAAAATAACAAGACACTTCCAGAAAATTTGCCAGTTTTTATTGCCAGTAACAATCACTGTCTCAATTATGGGCTCTAGTTAGGACTCTATTATGCTGGACCCTTTATAAAATACAATCTGTACCATTAAAGTTCTACCTGGCTGGCTTACAGCAGTTCAATGACAGAAAGAATAGCTAATAAAGAACTGAGAGTTTGAAAACCTTCTCTTTATTTTTAAGAAAATTTTAATCAGATCATTACTCAGTAGTTATAGCAGCAATGTTTTTATATATATATACACATATCATTATTTTATATATATATATATATATACACATGTATATATATTTATAGATACATATACATTATATAATTCCCCCTCCCTCCCATTTGTAAAAAGCTCAGACAGGTCCTCTTTGGAGCAGCTTGGTACAGATACACAACCAGAGCCCATAGAAGCAGTCCTAGCAGTTTAGCAGAGATAAAGCACACGGAATGAGGAATTCATCCACTGAGAGCTGCTCACAGCACTAACCCTACAGTGACAATTGAATATTCAGTGGTGAAAGCAGGGATATTTTTTCCTTTCTTCTCATCCATACAGTCATAAAGCAAAAGCAGGCATATGATGCAAACTAACCCATTTTAAACAATATCAAAGTTTTAGCTCTTCTTTTCTGCAAAGCTACCAACACTCAGCCCTTCCACAGCTCCACTTAGAACTCCATATTCTTATTGCAGCATAAGAAGAGGTGACCCACCCACCTCTGTAATGGCACAGCAGTTCAAGGGAGAAAAAAAGACAGAAAACTAAGTAAAAAAAAACCACATTTTTAGGACATGAAAAGGGTTGTGCTTGCTAATACGCTTCAAGATGGATGCAAGCCCTACAGCATTTCCAGTAACAAGGTTGGTCTGCCAGAAGGATAGTTTCTCCTGTGACCAGCACACATGGAAAGGATGAGGGGAAAAAAAACAGATTGTGAGAGCGAAACTAGGGTTATAAATGCAGTATTAAAAGTAGAGGTTTTACTCTAAGTGTAAAAAGAAAAAACAAATGTGGAAAAGCTACTTGTGTACCCATCATTTCATATGCCTGGCTAAATATCCTTTAACAAATTAAAAGTCTACAAGACATGCTGAATCAAAGTCAATGTCAAAGCACAGTGCTTGACATTTGTTTTCTAAAAATTAGCTATTGGCACAGCATCTAAAATGCACTGTCACCAGAATTACAGCCATATAATTCACTTTTTAGCTGTTCAGAAACAGGGATAACAAAGATGTCTTGGCCAGTCACACCACAGTTTGTATTAACAACGCTCCTGACATCTGATGTTTCTTCATTCCGCCTTTGGCAGAAGTTTGAAGCCTCATTCTTGAAGTTGTGTAATAGATACTTTTGATTTGTGATTGAATGGAAGATTATAATCAACCTTGGGACATTCACTCACTCATGGAATAAAGCCACACAGTCCACTATAAATATTTATAATTTTTTCCACATTTGTTAGTATAATTAAAGGGAATGAAATTCAATGCAACAGTTGGGGGAGGGAAGAGAAGTAAAACCTGTTATTTACGGTGTCCTTTAAAATTAAATGTATAGACATTAATTGCTTATTATACACACTGTTATTATACACACTGTTATATTATTACAACCAGTAACACACAGAAAACTGAGCCAAAGAGAAGAGCCTGCTGCATATAAACACCCCACAATAATTTGTCCCAACTGGTCATTCAGTTAAGAAAAGACACAGGGCATCTTGTTTGCTTCACTTGCACCAGCAGCAAATATAAGATACTACTGCAGCAGCACAGTATCATTTTACACACCACAGCACCCTCATGAACGACTGTGCAGTGTCAGATGCTACCAGTCCAATTTAGGGGTATTTTATACCACTACATCCCAGGGAAGATAAATACAATTGGCCCTGTTATCACTATATATAAACCACTTACAATCACATGGCAGAAATGCAAGGGCAGAGGGTGGTTAGGAAAATGCTGGTTCCAGCTCCATATTTGCTGCTGCTTGTCTTGGAGAAAAATAAAACCACCCATCACCTGGGTACTAAAACTGCAAAGGCAAACAACCACCATGCCACAAGCTGAGACATTCCAAGTTTACAGTGTAGTTCCTGAGGAGGAGCTCCTGTTTTCAAAAGGGTCAAATATTTTGACATAGAGGTTTTTAAAGCTTGTCTTCAGTGAGAAGAAGGGGGACCATTTTCTGGGTCCATTGCCTATTCATTCTTTCTTTAATAATACATGCTTCTGTTAAAAAGGGCAGTGTACTATTTTTAGACTGTCCCATAATGTATAAGAATGCATCAGCTAGGGTTTTTTTAAGCCTGGTACCGCAAAGGTTTGGGAGTCTGGAAAAAAATGGGGCACAGGTAGGAGTTTGTCCCAGGTTGCAGGGAAGGATTTGAAGGCTAGGTGAGAAAGCACTGAAAACATGCCCAGCACTCTTCAACTCTTCTCAAACCTGAAATGTGCCGATGGAAAAGTAGGGAGAGAGTAAAAGAAAACAAAACCACTGAAGTGCTATTGCTTGGAAACCACTTTAATGAAAGCCACCGCAGAGTATGACAAGATACCTAACCTACGCTGACAGGGAAAACAGGCAAATCAAATCCACACAGCCACTTTTACATGCCCTCTGCTACAAAAATAGCTGGATAATAACCATTTCGCAGCTGAAGATGTCTGCAGGATCCAACACCTCTCTGAATCTTAAGACTGCTGCTGTACACAGAGGAAACCCTTCTGGAAGCATCAGCTTCGAGGCAGGAAGATCCTTCTTTACTGCTGCTGTAAAGGACAAAGGGCTTATTGGAATTAAGGGATGTTTCAGCCTCAGCCTCTTCTCAGTAAAATGCTAGTTCTTATTTGCTTTGCTACAAGCAGGCTTAGATTCTGCCCCCCTCCCCTTTCCAACATGGTGCAGAGATCTGTTTCTAAAAGATGCTGCCCCTTTACTCAATTTTAAGAGACCTGTGAGGAGTCGTCTCACCTTCCCACCTCCATCAGTGCAGTGCCCTGGACAGAGAGCAGAAGACCACAGCCTCTCTCATTTCCCTCAGATTTCATACTGGCGGGAGAGTGTCTCCTTTTGGCACTGAAACTGAACTCCTGTCTCAGGATTTGATAAACAATGCTGGGTTAGGCTGCTAAAGCTCTGACTCCAGCTGCGGTCACAGGGCAGTCACACCAGGCTCTACAGTGGGATCACATCCAAAACAATACACGTGGAAAAGGCCAGTGCTCCAACCTTTACTCATTAAACCCTCCCTAGAGCCCAGCACAGTACGCTTGCTGGATATAATGGCATTCCCCAAAAAATGTGTCAGTGATGCACGAGCTTTAAAGTAGATCTTTGAACCCAGAAAGTAAATGCCAAGTCAGATGCAGCTACATGTGACATGGAACTTTTTGTTCAAATAAACCCAAATGCATTTTAAACCTGCTCTGTTAGATAACTGCATCCATCCAGCACTCCAGACCTCTTCAGAGCCTACCTGGATGTGTTCTTGTACCGTTACACTTTTTTCTTCTACACAGCAACGAGAAGCTCAAAAGGATGATATATTTTTAGAAAGCCCAGTGACAACTGGGTACACCAAAACTCAACCATGACCCAAGCCCAGAACTAGAATTACTGTTCTCTAGCCCAATATTTAAGGCAAATAAAAAAAAAAAAAAAGAAACACAGAACAAAAGCAGAACTCTGCTGTGAAGGGTGCGCAGGTCACGCATTCAAACCAGCTTGAGATTTATGTCCTAATTCCACCTTTATTCTTTACAGGCCATGCATTAACTTTTGAAGAAATCTGAGTTCAATGGGCTCATGCTTTATAAAGCACGAGGAGAAGGTTACTGCTCTTCCATCAAATCCATAAAGTGACCTGGCCAGGTACTACCACATTGGCTCAGCAATCACACCCTGTTTGCTGGAACATTTTTGCAGGTATCACTGCAGTGGCTCCTCCAAGAGACGCCACACACATATCCTAAACTTCTGGTTCAGGCAGGCACATCTTTCACTTTTTCTATTTGCAATACATAGTATATGTCCCCTGCTGTGATCAGCCCAAACTGGGAGCTGGGAGCCCAGCTAAATCACCCTCACCCTGACCACACCAAATTCATCCACAGGAGTGACAGTCAGGGACAAGGGCTGAGCTCCCTGCATTCTTCTGTATCCTCAGATCCCTCCTCCAACACCAGCTGTTGCAGCATGGGGACAGGAATAGCCCCCCATTAATCACTCCTCATTTCAGAGACAACATACTGGTCCATCATAAGAAGCTATTCTGTGACTGAGAAGACACTGTCGTGACAATCTCCACCAGCTAAAGAGCAGGAAGAGCTTTGCCCTCTCTCCCTTCTCCCAGAGCAGCAAGATTTCAGTTTCTTATATCCTCTTAAGAGCCACCACTGCTCCTCAACTCCCAGGAGACTTAAAGAACCTCGGCAGGAATACATGCAAAATCCTCATCAGCTGATCCAAAGCTTTGCTTACAACCACCCTTTACGTAACCAGCAAGCAACATCCTAATTATCCAGCTAAACGTCATGAATTCAATTTGCCTTCACTTCACGCACTCTCATTACTACACTAGGTATAAATTAACATACAGGGCAACTTGCCCCACAGCACTTTAGTAAAAAATAGAGGGTCTGGGGATGTGGAAACACTGGGTGAAACCATCCACTGAGTCTGCAATTGAAACATTAACCCAGACAGGGACCACCAAAAACCAAGTATATCCACAGCAAAGCCCATTTACTGCTCTGGGTGGGGTTTTCCAGTGCTTTTGCTCAGCCAGAGATGGAGAAGCAATAGAACAGCTGCAGCAGAGGAGTAGATGCATACTCTTTTTTTTTTTTCTTGGTCCAGTTCCCTATCACACTGTAAGTAATCTCTGCTCTCATCATCAAGAATGCTTGCAATGACTGCAGAATACAACCCAGATTTTCTCCATTGGGTCCCTCTACCCTGACTCAGGTTAGCATCTATATTAACCTTTCATTTCCTAGCCTGGGTTTTCAGCTTCGGGTTTGTCTGTTTGTTTTTAATTGAACCACACTGTACTCCCTATAAGCCTTGCATGTAATGAAGTAAACAGCACCACAATGCATTCCTCAACACTAGCTGAACCACTAAATAGCTGCCTGGAGTTTGAGGCTGAAGCAGCTGGGTGTTGGATTACAAACGCAAAACAAATGCCAAGGCATGGCCATAATGTGTGCAATACATTGATGACCTACTGCACGTAAATAGCTCCTCAGAAAGCAGATCGGCCATTCAAAAGGCTTTTTTACGCTTAAAGAAGAGAAAGTAATTTGTGCCTATAATGCAGATTTGACAAATTCAAAGCAAATTTTTTTCATGTATACAAACTACACTGGCAAGAGGGGGCAGGGGAAAAATATCAGGCTTGCAGGGTTGGCACGCTGGGAGGGACAGCATTTCACACTTCTGAAACGTTTCCAAAGGGTGAGATCCCTCCCTACCAACGCCAGGAGCAAGACTCTTGCTAAACATGGTTGGGCAGAGGATTTCCGAGACCAATCACGGCAATTTGAGCCTCCTCAGATCCTCCTTTTTCCTGCCTAGAACACAACAGTGCTTGTCAAAGCCCATGGAGTCCACAGCAAGAAGTCCCAGCCAAATAGCACACATAGCATTTTAAAGCAGTGAGTGTATCAGTGTACTGCAATCTCAAGTACACTAGTAAAGCTATCCATGGAGCTAGTTGAGTGCTTCTGGGTTTTGGAAGAGGTATGCAGGGTCTCTGACCCCATGCTCAGCAGAATGAAAAGATAATGCAGCTAAAGAGTAAAATTCCCCCCAAAATTATCTTTTTACCATAAGGTAACATAAGGCTGAATTACAGTTGTACCACTCCCAAATCATCACAAAGGCAAAGCACGGAAGTTCTCATCCACAGCTGAGCAAGGTCTGGGGAAGTCACTTGTGTCACCATGAACATTACTTGAGTCTCATCTCCAGGAAAATTTACAGCAGGAGGGAGGACATTGTAGCTTATCTCCCTGCTACAACACGCCTACTCAGCCACACTCATAGCTCCCCATTGCCTTGTCTTCCCCCAAATCAGAGCGTGGCCTAGTTTAAAGCCGTTGTTTAAAGCCACGTGCTCTTGGACCACAAGCAACATTTCAAAACCTCAGTTTGGTGCTGCAAAGTGAGCTGCAGGAGTTTGCACCATACAACTGCTACTCTGCAACGAGAACAGAATTGCCAATGCTCCCAAGTATCACACTTTTGCTAAAAGGCACCAAAATGGAAGCAAGTCTTTGGCTAAAGCAGACTGCAAGAAACTGGAGGAAGCACTTGCAAGCTTTTCTGTAGACAGAGTGGCAGAGGGGCTAGCATCCACCTCCTCTTTTGTTTTTAAATGCTATGTTCAGTGCTGAGCAGGAACATCTCAATCTGCAAAGACTAATTCAAGTTGTTCTAAGGGAACCAAAACTTCTTTAGTATCTCAGCAGTAGATGGGATGTAACCGGCAGCATCTCAGCAGTCCTGTCAACCTCTTGGTCAACTGGCTGAAGAAAGTTGCAGACTCTTGAATACAGCTCTTTAAAGTATTTAGGGTTCTTTCCTTTGGAGGTTGGGGAAAAGACCCCTCTTATATTCAAATATCCCTAACAGCGAGGCATTAAAACTGGGTTCATTCAGAAACTAATGGTAGCTTGCCCTAGCCAGCAGTGGCAAGGCTATGTCTGGTGACCTGGCGAGATACCTTACATCAAACAACACACAAGCACAGCAAGAAAACAGAAACAAAATTCTGATCTGTATGTACCTGACTGAAAACCTGAGGGCTCAAGAGGTCACCCAAACTGGAAGGGGAAATCATTTAAGAAGGGAGTCGAAAAGAACGTTGCCATCACAAACAAGAAGAGTAGCAGCAGGCTGAAGAATGTGGCCCTGTCCATTTTGCCTAATGACAATATTCATTCCTGTGAAAGGAGGGAGATTATTCTGGGAGAATTTTTGACAATGCATCCAAAATAAAATAACTCAAAAGACACTGAGGCTGCTCTGTGCTCCCTTCCCCTCCCCCATTTGCCCCAGGTACTCGGGCAGGGAAGGAGGCCTGCAAGCCTTCCATGCACAACCATAGCCCTAAATTAAAGTGATAGGATATACTCATGGGAAAGCAGAAAATTTCCAAGAAACTGGATTGCGCCCAGGCGCATGAGACTGAGGCAGACATGGAGAGACCACTAGAAGAAACAGAGATGTTCAAAATTGCCAGCCTGGATTAAGATCAGCACAGGTCTACCTAGCCCTGATGGATCTGCTCCCCAGTGGATACACATCTGAGTTATCTTGATTACTGCAAACTCTTCCTTTACTCCCTCTGCCACCAAGCTACCCGTTGAGTGCAGCAGAGGAAGAGTCGGGTCATGAAAGGGGTTGGAAAGGCAAGGAAAGCGCTGCTACTGGAGGAAAAAAACCTGCTCCCTCTAGTGTGCCCCTTCACACATGCCATTGTCTCAGGCCACCAACAGCCCGATGGAGGCAGAGAAACCAGCTACCATGAAGGAAACAACTGCCCTTTCATGCTGCAGACTTACAGCCCTCTCCTAGTGCTGAGACAGCTCAAATTTTTTTAATTAAAAAAGTGCAGGATTGTGCTTGTAGCAGGAGAAAGAGGGGGGCGGAATCACTACAGCAAAATACCATTTCTTTTTTGGGGCCTACTGTGTCTGAAAGCATGGCTAGTTTTGCCAACAGCTGGTCCACAACCTGCACAGTATTTCCAGAAGTGTTTCCAGTCCAATCTACTCAATTTAGCAAGAATAACTCACGCGTTTCGTAATGGCAGCTGGAGAGGTTTGCAGCACTGCTGCTTTTAAAGAGGAGACAAAATCTGAATGATTTTTAGGAATGTAAAAAGAGGGGAAAAAAAAAAATAGATGCAAGTCATGTTTCAGCTGTGATTTCAAATCATAGAGCACTCTCAAATATGATCCTACCAGGACAATAGGCAGCTTTTCCATGCAGAGATTTTCACCCAATACAATTCCTTCTAAGAAGGAAAATGAGGAGTACAGAAGAGCACCCTCCAGGTGTGTGGAAGCTATCGACCCCTGCTCTTCTGGGATGGCTCTGCTGAGGACCCCCAGATGTCCTTCCTTCACCTACATCCCATCAACCATATATCCTCATAACCCTTTGGCTCATCCCAACATCCACCTGGAGTGGGATGGCTATGTGGATATCCCCAAGGCCACAGCAGTGGTCCACCTGTTCCCACAGTGGCCAGGCTGGACATTGCCTCAGAGAGCAGCTCCCATCCTACAGCCTGGCCAGTAGCCCGAAGACCACACGGAGCCAATGGCTGGATTACAGCACATTTTAAAGAGCACCCAGCAGGGTATTATGAAGATGAGTGCTGGGCCAAGGAAAATCAGGAATGTTGGACAAGATACAACTGTAGAAGGGGACTTGAGCAGAAAGCGTAACGGCAGAGTGCCTGGCTCACTCGTGGCTGCAGCAGTCTCCTCCTTACATCCTGTGGGATGGGGACCATCACATCTTTCTTTTGGCTCTTCCCACTCTCTAACTATACCCAGCGGAGAGCATGAGAAATGCAATCCCAGGCCAGCATGCTGGTGCACCAAGTGGGATGAGACATATGAGCAGCCACCTCAACTGCTGGATTTTGGGAGAAAGGGGACAACCTGAAAAGATGCTGCCTTTCCTCCTGGAGACATCACACGTGCCAATCAAAAGTGAGAAAAATGCAGACTTTCAGTGACTTCTATTACCAATGGCAGGCATTTAATTGCCTTAAACGTCTCTGCAGCAACCTGTTCTGCCAGTCCAAGTACCAGTAGCTGGAATAAGGACAAGGCAGGTAATGGCTCTCGCGCCAAGGCAGGACCACCCATATCCACTGTGTGCTGACGGCATGCTCCAACCTAAATGGTCATGGAAAGCTGAACAGCAGGCTTGAGAAACCTTCACCCTGGCACAAAGTCAACAGAAAGTATCACAAAGCCTCAACATTAACGCCATTTCAAAAAGACCAAAAAAGCAAGCAGAGCAGCAAACTAAATGTCCTACCCATGCTTATAAATTCTATGGCCCACTTTAAAAAAAAGATACAGTATGGAGAGGTCCTTTATCTCTTGTAACCTCTAGCTGAATGCCTCCTAAGGGGGAGATTGCATCTGCCAGAGAGCAAACAGGCTGCAGTGGTAACTCCTTTGATTTCAAAGCACAAAGCAAACTTTCAGCTTCTCCAAGAAGGAGGGCTAAAGAGAGAACAAGAATATACTGGCCCCACTTACAAGTAGGGAACATGCACCTCATCATCCATAAAACCTAAGTAGGGGGATAATAAAGAACGCTTCAGTTTTGCAGAACTAATGCACATACTTAACTAGGTATACAAAAGCTTCTCAACATGCTTCAAGTGAGGCACAGAAACATGTCAAGGATCTGAGCAGACTTAAGACTGCCTGCGGAAGAAAGTCTTTATCACAGAGTAAAAAAGAAAAACAAAACCCTGGTTTTATAAGGCTGTAATTCACCCTGAAGATTAATAACGTCATATGGGGCTGAAGCAACTCAGAACTAGGCCCAACATTTCCATACCAAACCTTCTCTTTCCAAAGAAACAAAATGTCAGATGGCATCAGGTGAGCATCAAATGGGATTTCTCTTTCCCTGCCTTGACTGCTAGCCACTTACCCAGCTTACTTTGAAGAACATGTGGTACAGATCAACTGAGGTGAAGCCTGAAAGGACAGAGGTTACATTATTCCCTTCCCAGATGGAAGGTTTGCACATACACATGGTGACCTTTGTGTTTCACAAAAAGATGATTTCTTACTTGAAAAATACAGTTTGTGTCAGCCACCACAACCACTCGAGGAGGAGAGGTTGCAGTGTGCTCTGGCAGGCAAGAAACAAGAAACTGCTGCTGGGTTTTGGAGTGATATCCCTGTTACAGAAACTCCCCCCAGCTGTTTTTTGTCTTTTCTTGGCCATCACAGGGGCACAATTTCCAAAGTCTGTACTACTACTGACAAATGAGGGGAATTAGCTAATCAGTTGCTTCCAGAAAGTCCATCTCTTGCACCTAAATCTGACCTTCTTTAGTGTCAGCCCCAGGCTCCAGCCCTGACTAAATGCTACCACAGCTCACCAACAGGGGTAAGCCCCACGTCTTTACAGATGGAAATAGTAAAAAAATTTAGGTAGCTACATATCATAAAAATGAAACTTTTAAATGCCTTCCAAGCTATTTTTTTTCCCTGGCTTTTCCTGCCACCAGGGTTTTCCAAGTGGTGCTCTGGGATCCACGAGTGCCCCACTGCCAATTTGCGTTTTCAACTACATGTCTCACACAACAAACAAGAATGTCGCACGAGAAATTCAAAGGGGCCATAAGTGTCAAGAAAGGTCAGGACCTCACCTGCAGTACTGTGTGCAGTTCTGGTGTCCTCAACATAAAAAGGACATGGAACTGTTGGAACAAGTCCAGAGGAGGGCCACGAGGATGATCAGGGGACTGGAGCACCTCCTGTATGAAGATAGGCTGAGAAAGTTGGGGCTGTTCAGCCTGGAGAAGAGAAGGCTGCATGGAGACCTCATAGCAGCCTTCCAGTATCTGAAGGGGGCCTATAGGGATGCTGGGGATGGGCTATTCATTAGGGACTGTAGCGACAGGACAAGGGGTAATGGGTTAAAACTTAAACAGGGGAAGTTTAGACTGGATATAAGGAGGAAGTTCTTTACTGTGAGGGTGGTGAGGCACTGGAATGGGTTGCCCAGGGAAGTTGTGAATGCTCCATCCCTGGCAGTGTTCAAAGCCAGGTTGGACAGAGCCTTGGGTGTCATGGTTTAGTGTGAGGTGTCCCTGCCCATGGCAGGAGGGTTGGAACTAGATGATCTTAAGGTCCTTTCCAGCCCTAACTACTCTATGATTCTAACATCTCCCCATTACTTTATAATCACTAATTCACATCTCTGCCAACCTGCAGTAACCACTGTGCAAGCCAGCCCCCAGCTATGCTTGCACCCCAGCCTGTGCCACCACCCTCCTGCACTTCCATATGCCTAAGTGCCACCTGTCCAGCCCTGAGGGACGAAAGCCAGCATGCTTTTGGCAGAAGGGGTTTTGCAGAGGGACAAACTGACGCAGAGGAGATGCAGATATCAAAAGCATTAAGTTGCATGATACCAGGATTAGGTAACAGAAGAGGTGGAGAAACAAAGGTAATGGAAGCGGTGAAAGGAAGTACTAACATGCTGCCTTGTCTCTCTTCCGCCAAATCTTCCCATTACCCTCTCCTTCCTCTCCAAATCATGTTAATGGTTGATGTTCCACTTCCTTTTATTCCCTAGGAACTGGCCCCTCCATAGTTCCAAAACCAGGATAACAAACAAAACAAAAAACAACCAAACAAGCAAAAACCACAAACAAAACAAGCACTCCCCCCAAAACAACCAACCACAAAAAAAAAAAAAACCACACCTTTTATACCTTATCTTTTTTAAAGAACCTTTGTGTACTGCTAAACTGTAGCATTATTTTAAACATTCATTTTCTGCTGCTAGCTCAGCTTTGACAACAGAAAGGAACTGCTCCTTTTCAGGTTCATATCTGGTAAAGAAATAACAAAGCACCAGGGAAACAAGTTATTTCCAGGCTATAAGAGTTTTCTTGGAGTTGTTTTCTGGTGGGGTTTTGTTGTTTTTTTTTTAGTACCATTTAAACAATAAAAACCCCACATTACTTTCACGATGCTGACCACAACACTTTAAGGCAGCAGGGCCTCAATAAATATTTTTACGACGAAGCCTGCAAGAAAAGATAATACATAAGACATCTATTGGACTTTTGTTTCTTTGTAAATGCACCATGAAAGTTGAAAAGACAGAATGATTATTTCTAGTCTAACTTCAGAAAAGTTATGGAAAAAAGATGCCTTAATATTTTACTAAGAGGAGGTTTTCTTGGGAGACCTCTCTCCAGAGCTCCCATTAACTCATTTTTGCAGCTTCTTTGATGCAACATCAACAACAATAATTCAATTTATGGTCCAGATAAAAGGCATTTCAAAAGATGTGAGAGGAGGGAGAAGGGGTTTCAAATGGCATTACCAGTTTAATTCAGTCCAGTTACCTGCTGCCTGTTTGCAAATTAACTCCTAACAGCTCATCCTCCACCGAACAGAACAACTGTAGCTAATGGCATCCCAGAGGGGAAGGATGAGTGTCAATGCCTGTACACACAAGAAGACCCTGTAACTTCTTTAAGTTGCAGTCAGACTGGATTGGATCACAGAGGACACTGCCCACACCTTGAAAAAAATCATGACAAGCATGGTCACGCTGGGAATAGGAGCTCACCCCGGTGCAGGAGACGCTCCAGCCCAGAGGGCTGGATTCAGCTCCAGTCCAGGGTCCTTGGAGCATAAGGAGCAGAAGAAATATGCACAAAGAATTGCAAGCATCCACCCCCAAACTGCCACCTGGGAGAAAGATAAGTAAAAAGCTTTTATCAGCATGGTTATAAGGACTCCTGACTTCTGGCATATCATTTGGTAGCTAGGACTCCAAAAAGAAAGTCGGAGAAGACTGCCCCCTCGATGAAGAAAGGGCAGGGGCAGGTTTCTCAATTTCCATTTAGGTCCCTCCAGCTGTGAGGAGCAGCTGGGGTGGGGAAGGGAGGAGAATTCACTGCAAACACAGAATGATCAATAGGACTATCACAGCAGGATGACCTCTATGGGGACAGAGATGCTGCGAGAGCATCCCTGTCTGCATTGCCCATCACCTCGCTCCTATCAGGCAGGAAGATGTGTCATTTGGCAGGGGCACTGCATGAGTGGTGGCTGCAGCCCTCCTCTCTACTGAACTGTCAAGACTGACTTCAGGCTAGCCTTTCCCTGCAAACTGGAGATAAAAATCCATTAAGATACATAATCTATAATGGAGCCTGGCTTTCCTGGTCCATCCACCACTGACAAGCTCAGCAACAGTGCCTGTAAAAACACCAACACATTCTCTGCACACACGCACATGAGCAAAAAAACCCATCAAGCCCAGCTAGCTGCTTTTGTTCTGACAAGTGAGAAAACGTTTCCTGAAGTCAGGACAGACAATTTCTTCCAATGAGAGAGAAAGGTGGAAAGAGCACAACAAAAAAAAAAAAGCAAGCATGCAAGAATCAGGCGAGTTACATGAGAAGTCATAAAAGAAAAAGGTTAAAAAACAAAGAACACCCAAAACCCCACAAACCGAGGCCATGCTTCCCATTAGGAGAAGCCTTTTGTAAGCACCACATCTGAGCAGTGTGCAAGCCATGATGGACACAGAGATAAAAAGGGTGAGCAACATGAGGTCCAGACAAGTCCTATGCCTTATAGGAGGTGTCCCATCCTGCATCCTCTAGGATGTGGAGGCTGACGAACTCACAGGCAACTGAAGAAAATAAAGCTGCCCTAATTGCTGGTGTTCCTGTAGCACAGAGAAGGGATGCCATTTAGGAGCTGCTCTAAGAATGGTTTAACTTTCTGGGGAAAATTTCATCAACTACAAATTTCTCAGGGATATCAACCACATTCTGCTCTTTGTGGAAAGCCCTAAAGGACTGGAGTTACTCACATAATCCATCCTTCAATAGGTAACTTAACCTGCATCACTAAGAGAGCTTCTAGCAACTGGGTGGCAACACAAAAAGACAAAAAAGCCCCTTTGTCTCAATAACACATGCAATCACAAACTTCACACACTGTCATGTCCAGCTGCCAAGAGCCAAACATGTTCCTGCAGATATGGTGGCATTAGTTCCTGCCCTATTTTTTTCTTCCCAGGATTTCACACAACCCAGGGAAGAGTTGGATTTTTGTCAGCTACAAACTCATCTCTCAGTGACATTTAGAAGATATAAAACATCACCTTCTATTTAAAGAAAAATATTTTCCAGCCCTCAAGGAATGGGAAAAGCAGCACAAAAATGCAACCAATGTGCATTTTTACACCTGAAACCCCAGAAAGCAAATAAAACCAACTGAGTTGTTTGCTTTCAACTCCTAATATCTAAAGCCAAGTCTGAAGGTTTAACTGTAAGGAAGAACACAACAATGAACTCATCACTTCTAACGTAGTGAAAATAATCTGCTCCTTGGACCTCTCCATCCAGCACAGTGATGGAAGGGAAGGAGCAGTAGTATTTCACACTCCCAGGTGCACAGTCTATACCCATAATCAGCTCTCCAGTACCACCACACACTTCAGGAGAAGATCCAAGCAGATTTATAGGAGGCTGATTCTGGATTACAAGTCCCCAAGGAAATCTTCCTCCCAACATCCACAATTCAGAGGTTGATTTATACCCAGTGCATAATAGACTATGTTTCTTAGAGACAACTCGTCTTTAACCCCACTGCCATTGCTTTACCTGGAGGCTTGGTTTGTTTTGACAGTTGTAGAGTTTATAAATACTGAAAGCAGCACTCAATTAAGGCTGGAGACAGTCAAACTACCTTAGACCAACAGGACGCCAAACGGTAAGGCACAGTAACAAGACGATGACACATTCATAACCTAATGCTTTCATTAAAAACTTGCTGTCCAGGAAAGCTTGCCCCTTCACAGCAGAAACGCTTGGTTTTCATAACTGCCCAAGGAGAAATTTTTGCACAAACCAGTGAACCCTGGGGAGAGCTCCTGAAGAGCACATGTATCTGTCCAGGAGCAACTGGAGAAGTACCAACCAAGGGGTTGCAAATAAAGCGGTGCCCAACCCGTTTAAAATGCCACTGAGCACTTTGGCATGCACCCACACACCAACAAGCCACTAACGGTTGCCCTAGCACGAGGTTGGGAGCTCACAGTAAGCAGATTCAAGGAAAAGCAGGACTCCTGAGATAAGCTGCTGGAGGCCAAAAGTCCTTGAACAGGGTTTCTTCATCCACAAGCACAAACAGTCTCTTTCCCAGTTTTTAATTATTTTGTAGGCATAACATGTTACTCTGATCAGAGCCACAGCATGTGCACCAACCAACTGCAAAGCTAGGCACTTGTCACAGCATCTATGCTTGAGGTGAAGCCATCTATTTGCTGTATTATTAAAATAATAACAACTGTAGATACCTACCTCCCAGCATAGGAATGCTGAAGGGATTTAGAAGACCACATACAAACCCCTGCCTTTGGGGATCAGGGACCATAGACTTATTCCTGCCCAAACACCACTAAGGGTCCGAGCATCACTCTCATAGAGCATGTCTCTCTGCTCTGGTCCTCATCTGTATGTGCAAATAATGGGACTTCCTTGTCCCACTGGAGTGGTGCTCTCAGATTATCATATTCAAAACGTACGAAAGTGAGGTTGGCAGGGATATTACAGAAAACAGTACTTTATAGCGATGATCCAATACTGCTGATCCTGCCTTTGCAAGTTTCTAACACTGGTGAGTATTTCAAGGACACAGTCACTTCCAGCACATCATCTACTCTAACATAAACTACAGGTGATGGAAGGCACCAAAATTTGAGAGTTGCCAAAATTTTGAGAATAAAGTTCTGCAAAGCATAAGGCTAACTCTTATAGCCGTACAAAATCAGATCTAAGTGTCCAGAAAGTAGGGAAGATCCATTTATCTATCCAATAGAAAAATATATGATGGTTAAAGAAACTGCAATTGAAAAATTACATGGTAAACACCAGCTATGCTTTACAATACACAAGTCAGAGACACAAAAATACGCTTCTTGGAGTGCCAGCATCATAAGATGTAACCCAGAACACAAACAAGGGGTAAAAGAACAAAAAACCCACTTTTCTCACCTCCCACAATTCTGCCCCATGACCATGTGCCACAGAAACAGAAATCTATTTGGGGGTGTTTAGTTGTGGTTTTTGGGTTGTTCTCTCCCCCATCCCCCAAAAAAGTAAGCCCTTTTGTTTGAGTTTAAAGGAAAAGTAATGCCAACCAATTTTTAAACTGAATTTTGGTTTCATGAAGTTCTGTGCTTTTTATGTGTTTGGGTTTAAGTTTAACAGCACAAACCAAACAAGTGGCAGCTCTTTTGAGAATGGTCTCCTTCTGGTTCTTCTCAACACAAGAGGATGAGGAGGTCAAATATCCCAGCTCTCAAAACCACTGTCACAAATGGGAACCTCCTGGCCAAAGAACACCCCAAAAAGGGGAAACCAGCAACTTTTCATCCACCTCATCTTTAGACGCGTCCCTTCCATAGGGTTTGTGGAGCAGGAAAAGAATGAGAAGCCGTAACAGAAATTCACATTCAGAAGTACGTTTAAGAAAGCAAAGCACCAAGATTGATTAGCGTGTTCCACTGCTTTAATAAACAGCCTAATGATGACCAAATTATAGCAAAGCTCAATTGTGTAACCAAGGAGCCAAGATTTCATCCTTGATAAGGACATGGATTTCTGTCTCACAGGAGAAGCCTGCAGTTCACTAACAAAGATGACCTTTTATATTATACCCTTCAAGGCCACAATTAGGTGGAGAAATACTGTACTAACTTGGCAACATGAGTTTTTGTACACTGTGCTAATTTTCAGCAGAATCTTGCCAAGACCATTACCATCTTATAACAAGAAAAAAAAAAAAAGAAATACAAATACAAAACCCACTGCTCTCCAGACCCAAATTACTTTCCACAATTCAATGCAATTTTAATTAAGATGATTAAATTACAGCAAAAATGATTAAGATGATATCCCGCAGCAAACCACTAAAGGTATAACACCTTAATCCAGAAGAAGCTGGCATGCACATATCCATGATAAAGTATTCATGAAAAGCTAGAATTTTACACATGAACCAATTTTACATCACTCAAACAATACCTTGGGAGATATTTGTCACAAGTAAAAAAAATAGTGACATCCATCAGCAGAGCAGAGTTTTTCTGAGACTACACAGAAAGAAATCTACACAGAAAAAATTGAAAAGGCTACAATTACTTTGACAATGTTTCTACAGCTCAAAGGAATTTGGGGGTTGAAATAAATGGTTTCCTTCTCCTTCCCAGGGCTCCCAAAATCAATTTAATATATAATTCTTTTTTCTTTTTATTTTTTTTTCTTTGAACCAAGTTAGATCAGAAATGCATGTGAAATCAGGTCACTGCAATAATCATGTACATGGTACATTTCCACTATTGCCTATTAACCACGAGGTTTAAATGAATGAGGAAAGTCTCAGACCCATACTTCACCAGTGGAAATTATTAATACAAACATAGCGCTGCTCAGGTTTTACTCTTACCATCCAACTAGGCCTATACTCCTCTGGAGAAGGGTAAATGGTATTTAACAGACAGGGTTCAAAAGGCAGCTACACAGAAGCACGTATCCCAACTAAGACCTGGGAAAGGATATTGCAACAGAACCCCTAGGGTTCAGGTAGCCTCTCGTGGTGCTTCAGCACTGGATAAATTCAAGCCTGTGATTTTCAAGGAGTGGTAGCTTCAACATATTTTAAAAAAGCTGTGCCACTGCAATAAAAAAAAAGTTACAAACCAGCTATTTCTAAGTGCAGTCTTCTGGAAAACCTCAGCAGGGACAGAGACAACAGAAAATGGTGTAAGAGATCTGGAAAGAGGAGGAATGAGGGACACAGCTCTGGCTGGTGCCTCTCCCAGCCCATGCCCAGGGCATGGGACAGACAGGGGTCAAAAATTACCATCGAGCTCAGATGGGCACCACATATTTTATTCTGGAGTACAGATGTAACCCCGAATTGTCTTAGAAGTTGTGGCTGAATACACAACAAGGTACTAAGTAACTAAGCTTTGCCTTGCTCTGGACCTCCATGACTCCTCTAAGACTGACCCATAGCAGGGGGCTTTGCAGAGTTAACTGCATCATTTCCATAACGTAGGTCCATTCCCAAAAATACTGCTGCAGTTTGCATCAGGGACTCCTTTGGAGCTGTTCACACTAGCTGCTAGCTTTCAAAATGAAGGGGGGGGGATCTCTAAATAGTTAAGAGGAAAGAAGAAGAGTTCTGTACGTTGCAGAGAGCTATTAACAGCCATGCAGAGTCACCCAACTGCTCCCAGATTCAGGACACAAAAACCCTGAAGAGCTTTTTAAGGACAAGCACATTAGTGAAACTTGGAGGTTTGAGGTTTTTTAACTATAACTTTGAAAGCCCAGTTAAGGTCTATTTTCCTCCCCACAGTAATTAGCCAGATATGACATAAGGTGAGACCCAGTCCAGGTGAGAGGTTAACTTTGTATTTCTCTTTAATGGATGAAGAAAAGTTTAACTGGAGAAAGATAAAATTCCAATATAAATCCTCCACCAAGGCTGCTATGAAATAACTCTTTTGTTTAATTATTATGAGCTGGATCGGCAAACACTAGATCCCGATGGACAGAGAGCAGCTGTTACTATAACAGAAAGACATTCATCTTCTCTTCTCAGGACACTGAAACTCTATCAACAATGCCTGTAAAACGACCCTTCCCCCCCACCCCCCCCCCACCCCCGAGTTTTTGCCTGGCTTTCATATTCAGACCTATTTTTAGCAGACTTTATCTTTTTGTATTGCACTTCAAAGTTTTGTACATTAGCTGGTTCAAAATCATATCCAGCACAAAAGTGTTAGGGACATCAACAGGGCAATTCTCGAGTGCAGGCTGCAAGAATGGCACGTCCCTCACTCGGGGTTTCTTCTTTCATCAGCAATTCATTGAGAAGGAGCCTATAGACACAGTTACACAGCCAGATACACTTGCATCTCACTTATCTAACAGAGTAGGAGTGATCTCATTTACCTTTGGGGTTTACAGTTACCTTGGAAGGGCTTCTTTTAGCTGTTATTTACATAATAAATAGCCAATCTGTACAGGAGTGCACAGGAAAGGAAATTCTATTACCAATAATAGTAATAATAATAATAATAATAAAAAACGGTTTCTCATGTTTGCTCTTAACAGCACTAACTCCATCCCATTAGACGACAGAAGCAGCTATCTACAGAAAATTATCTAGAGCCATAAAGTTATCTGTAAGAGACTTCCCCAGTTATCTCAGGTACAATATAAACGCTAAAATACCCCCCAGGAACAGACGCATCGAGCCAGACTCCCTGCCAACACAAACAGGCACCATGCCAGGGCTTCAGCCAGGCAACAGCCGCAGGGATAGACGCTTGCATGGACGGTACGTTCAGTGGGGTTTGAAGGTTTTTGTGTTTCCTTTTTGCTTTGGTGTGGTTTTGGGGGTTTTCGTTTGTTTTGGGTTTTTTTCATCCATCACCATCAAAACTCGGGAAGAATGAGCTTTGTGCCACCAAGCTGCACCCACGAGGGGAGCTGCCCAGCAACAGCAAGCATGCTCATCAGAAATGCTCCATCAGGCTTTGCTTTTCTTTCTTGCCTGCATAAAGAAGCTTGGAAATCAAGAATGGAGGGCCACCATGTTGCTTCAAAGACTCCAAAAGGTGATTAAAATCCACATGGGAATTTCTTGCTATAACCAAGTGTGCCAAGCCTGCCCTTTCTACAAACCCCTGCTTCACACTTCCACTTTAAAAAAGATGCTCCAGGACTCTGAGAAAGGGACTAAGGTCTATTGTAACAGTGAGGTAGTAGGACAATAGCAATCAGGTAAAAATGTTCATCTCCATAAGTTTTAGTTTGTTGTGAGGTCTTTTATTTGTTTTGCTTGGGGTCTTTTTTTGTTTTGTTGATTTTTGGGGTGTGTTTGTTTTTTTTTGCTTTCTTGCTTGAAAGAGGATTTGTCTCTGAAATACTTCAAAGGAAGCCAAAGAGCATGGAAGGGGCAGCTCTGCGGCAGGGCACACCCCTGACAGCATCCCCACCTGAGGGTCCGTGTGCAGCATTTCAGCCAGAGATGCTGCGGCTCTGTTGTAATCACTGGAGTCAGGCATTCACAACTCCTTGCCTGCCAGCAGCCAGGGCCAACATCGCAGCAAGGCACTGCCAAGCATTAAATACACCATCCTCTTCTCCTTCTTGTTGTGCTAAGCTTTATCCCCTGTGCATCTCAGGTTCCTTAAGTAAACAGGAATTTCACAGCAGGGAAGTGGTATGTCAGCAACAGTGCCTATCATCACTCCCCAAAACTCAATTTTTAGAAGCCAAGCAGGTGAGCGTTACCCCGTACGACTGCAATAGGTATCTGGGAAAATGCCTTGCCCCAGGCCTAAGAATGTGCTTTAGCAGAGACTTCCCTATAAAAATAAATGTGCCTGGTATGCCGTGGGTGCACGTGAAAGCAAGGAATTCCAAGTTCAAACTTTTGTGCCCCTGAGAGCTACCCAATAGCCACCGAGCTGTAACTGGATACTCCCACCATGAACACCCAAGGACAACTGAATTTCTCAGCCTGCACATATATAGGGGAATTAGCATTCTTAACCCATTAATTACGCTCAGGAACTAAAGTGGCAATACAAAACCTTCTGTGTTTCGGTTGTCATACTGGAGAAAGGAAAAGAACTGGAGAAACAAGCGAGCTGTGCACCCACAGGTTGCATTGCCACGCCTCAGCCATCCCAAGAGTGAACTTGCCAGAACAAGGCTACTACCAAGATAACCACAAATCTGCACTTTGCTGAGCCGCAGCATCTCATGTCAGTCATAGCTGCCCTCTGTTGAGCAGAGGGACTTGGGCAAATCTGCACAGTAACATGCAGGTCTGAAGCAAAGCAAATGCGTACTCGCACTTGAGCATCTACGAAGCTCACAAGCTCCTCCAAGACCAGTACCATAGTCTCTTTACAACTTCAGTAGTGTACAGCTCAGCTTGCTGCCTCAGAGAAAAGCCTGAGTATCAGCTGTGCAAAATTTAAAAAAAAACCCTTTCCCAGAAAAAGGAGTATCAACAGCAAACAAGGCGACTGGAAAGGGGAGTTTTCAGACAGCTCAGCCAAACTGCACCACCAACCACCAGCCTGCAGAAGCAGGCCAGAGACTGTAAGGCATGGGAAGAGCATTAAAAAGGTTTAAAAAGCCCAAAATGCCCTCATTTTATGAAATGCTTTTTAAAAGTCACAAAAAGGAGACAGAGCTTGATTGAACACATTTCTTCACTTCAGACCTATAGCTGCATTCCTCCCTCCCCAGGAATTCAAAACTGTCTGCAGAGGTAAATTATGTATAAGCAAAAGATTCCTAAAAGCCAAATTAAAAAAGCTGCACACATTACACAAGGCCTTTTAAATACATAATGTCGGAGGAATGAAGGGTTAGCCACCTAGATTGACCGTTTGATAGATTAGGCACAAATGGAGCTAACTTCATCCCTCTCATCCACTCGAAGGCTTATAATCTCACACCTTGTGAAGCAATAAATTAGGAAGAAGCGCTACACTAGCACTACACACACCACACGGAAAATTTAAACTTCTACTACTAGTTAGAAAACAAGTTCTACAGCAGGAAAAGCTTTAAATAAAAGATATATAGTCACAGTACTAAGACACTACAGAGCAGCATCAGCTACCATAGACTTAAAGATCACAGCCTTTGCCACTGTGGGTTTGGGGCTCATTTAGCACAGGCTCGGGATTTTGGATCAGTCTGGAAAGTGCCGGAGGCACACTCCTCTTTCCATTCCATTGCCAGCCTTACTGGAGGATTAACGCACACCCTCTGCTCTTCTTCTGCTATTACATAATGGCACATATTAGACAAGAAGAGTAGAGTTCAAAATTCACGTCTTGATTTGCACGAGTATCCATTTAGATTAAGATTTATGAAGCTCACACTGTAAAGCACTGCATCTTTTCATGAATGTGCTTTATTCTCTTTAAATAAAGAGGACGGACTCATATAGATCTATTAGTATGAGGCCAAGACAGCAGAAAGAAAACAAAATTATACCTCTGGTTTAATAAATATACCAGAACATTCCATTTTTCTCAGCCAATTTCATTCCAGGTGGGCAACAAAGGACATTGTGGTGGTCAGAGCACCAGCTGTGGACCCAAGAGGATGGGGAACAACACTCCTGCCACTGACTCCCAAGATCTCAGTGAAATGCCTGCCATAGAAGCGGGAATATCCGATAAACTTTTATTACATCCCATAAATTATGCACTATAGGGGCAGGATGCAGACATCCACAGATACAAGTTTTATGTCTAACAACTCTCGTGCAAACATTTTAACAGGCTCATTTCAGCTCCTTAATAC
This sequence comes from Pezoporus occidentalis, assembly GCF_034315485.1. Classification (NCBI taxonomy): domain Eukaryota; kingdom Metazoa; phylum Chordata; class Aves; order Psittaciformes; family Psittacidae; genus Pezoporus; species Pezoporus occidentalis. Next base: position 2,582,440 of record NW_026914180.1, read on the forward strand.
GCCTCTGCTTCCCAAACCCATCAGTGAGCTTCAGGTCTAGGCTGCCTCCTGCTCAGTGCCTGCAACCCAGCCCCATGCCTTCCTCTAAGCAGCCTCCTGCCTGCAGAACTCTCCTCCAATACAAAACCAAACCTGTGATGAAACGGCACAGCAAGCTGGAAATTGCAGAATTATTAACGAGAAACAGGTAATTCACATCTTCCTCCAGCAACAGGGTCACTCCTTCTATTATGTTTCTTCTCTATTTAAATTTACAAACCTGTGTTCATGAGCCAGTCCCTGCTTGCAGGCAACCCAACCTAAGAGAAAAGGATCTTCTCCAAGAGCCAAATCACACCAACCACCTCCAAAGTCACCAAAAAAAGATAAACATATATCACATAAGGTGGCCAGAGTGCACTACCTGGTCAAAGCCTGATCTCACCTGACACAGAAACACTTCCTCATGCAGCTTACATTTTTGGTATAGGTACAAAATATTTGGTGTGACCTTGGGTGAGCCACTTAACAATGCAGCAAGGCGTACTTGCAGACAGTAACGTTTTCTCATACTTGGCCCCTCTGCTCGGTGCTTTTGGGGCAGGGACCTTCTCTTGACACAAACAGCACTTTCCAAAAGAGAAGCGGCATTTTTTAAGGCACCTAGACATCAGTAACATTTTTTTCTTAAGTAGCATGATGGACCAATGCCACATGCAATAACATAATCAGGGAGAAAAGACTCAAATACTGGCAAAATAAGAGGCACTTGTGAGCTAGAGGGAAGCATATTATTATTTTCAGTGTACACTGAGAATTGCTGCTCTTAACTTCTAGTTTGAATTGAAGCTATACTGTAGTAAAGGAGGAAGATGACAGAGTGAAAAAGAACATGAAATTGGTGAAAAAGACCAACGGTTATATTTAAATCTAAGGGTAAAATGTGCTGAGTCTGCAGAATGCAGGCAGAGTGTTTCATCTTTAATTTACTTCTCTGCCCCTCTGACTTCAGTGGCTCCAAGAAAAGTTACATGGAAGATCTGGGAGAGGGAATTTATGTACATTATTTTTAATATACCTTAAAGGAACAAATGACTAAAGGGATACAAAATTATTTCAGAATGAAGTAATAATGAAGAGAAGAGATTAGACATTAGTTGATCCTCAATGTTTAATGGAGGGGAAAGGCAAGGGAGAGGAGAGCTTATACTGATGAATGCTGCGGCCACAAACACCTCTCTTACACATCCAATTTCACTGATGTGAAAATCCTCACGTGAAGAAACAGGCGAAAAAAGAGCTTAAGTGGGAACAGGGTGCAGAATGCCAAGTGCTACACTGAATAATTCAGATCCAGGCACTGCTATTGGCCAGGCAAGAAAATCACACACCCCTGCTAGTTTTAAAATCAAAGGCCAAGGAAGGATAAAAGGGAAAGATAACACCTCTAAAGCAGAGATCACTCTCTGCAGTTCCCATTTCCCAACTTCCCACAATGTTCTGTCATTGCAAGAGCACTGGAGCTGGGGTACCGCAGCAGTGCCGAGGCATGGCACCACGCTATCCACAGCTGACCAAAAGCCTGGATGACACTGATGCCTTTTTAACAGCACTTGTTCAGCCCAACAGCAAGGGAAAGCCAACTCTGAAGCAGGTACTGACTCAACAAAACCAAACTGACTTCATAAGAGTTGCCTTTGCTAGACTCTTTCAGTGCATAAGCAGTTCTTCAGTCAGTGAAGCTGAAGGCAAGACGCCATTAGGGCTTTCACTTGGGTCTATGTTAACACTGAACTCAACCAGGTTCTCTCCCCTGCCTTTGCCCTTCCCAATCACAGCAATGCTTCTTCAGCACCTGGCCAGTGGGGCTGCATACGCAGATTTCCAGGTGAGGGATGGAAAGCACCATAAGGAGAGGCCGTGCGCTTGGTACAGAGTGCAGTATTCCCTGGAAAAGGGGCATCCAGCAAATTACCTTGCACAAATGCACATGCACAGCTAGAAGCAGGCAAGTTATCAAGTCGCTTCCACAATTTTCAGACTACAGCTACTGCGTTAAGCTTGAAATAATCACCCTGGGCGTGTTTGGTAGAGAGATGTTATATATTCTGGGGCTTGAAAGATGCAGTGCTACTAAAATCCCATCTGACCAATCTAGTGCAGCTCCACATGGTCAACTACTACTAACATTAAAATTTAGAAATGCTTCTCAAAGTAGGCCCTGGTATTTGAGAGCCCAAAACACCTTCCCCTACAAAGCCCAGAAGCGGAGTAACTTTGACTCCTATTCATTTTACCTTTAAGGTATCCTGGCTTTCTAGGAACAAGCACCATGTGGACAGTGCGCACAATTACACCTTTGCTGGATGCCCAGCCTCAAACCATCTCTTCCATTGACCTCCTTCACTCTTGATAAATTAAGATAGACATCCCTTGGTTCCTTTCACAACTGCAACGCTTTTGTAGAGGAACCCAACCCTTGGACAGGCACTATGGAAATCACAGCAGTGGGATTCCTGGGCTGGTCTCATCATCCCATTACCAACACTCCAAAACCTGCCCCTCTCAGCCCAACTGAGAGGCTGCCTTTCCCTCTCAGCCTGTGTGCCAGTCCTGTTTCCCAGAACTGGCAAAGTAAGGGAACCCCTCTAGGTGAGCCACAAAGTGAGGAGTGCATGGGGAAGGGGAGGGAAACAGTGGGAGGGAGAGAACAGAACAAAATTTTAAAAAATATAAAAAATAATAAAAAGGAAGGAAGGAAAGAAAGAAAAAAGTGAGGCTGGCCTGTTTCTTTCTTCTCTACCATCTATTCAGTGGCAGCAGGGGAGGTCTACAACTGTTGTGTCATGTAAAGCACAAAAAAACCCTGACAAGCGTGTTTTAGCTGATGGAGACCAGAATGGACAGGAGGCTGGTGACAGCTCAAATGCAGGGAGTAAGAGACCTCCACTTTAATTGCCTGTTTCTTACTATCTCATCAAACAAGCAGGAGCGTTAGAGCCTGGATGGGCTGCTCAAAACCACAAGAAATGGCCGAAATTTCAGTGTGTAAATACTTCAGCTAACTACCCAGGCCGACAGAGATTCTCACTCCTGTCCAGGGATACTGAATTTTTAACCCTGCGTCATCCACAAAAGCCTATACCAAAGGGAACATGCAGAAGATGCTTTGAAATAGTGAAGGGAGGGAGGGGGGAAAAGGAAGTTAAACCACAAGCTGGGCAGGACCTGGAGAGGTGTTTATAAATAAAGCCACTAAAAATAATACACTGCGCACTCGCATCTCTAACATAGCATTTTCTTCTCCACAGAACTGTGACAATGGTTATCTCGGTGGTATAATTATCTAGATTTGATGACAGATTAAAAAAATATATCTCTCAAACACCTGTTCAAGAGTTCTGTGTTTTTAAAGGCCATTGCCATTAACCTTGGGCCATGCACTTCATTGTGTTTAATTAGCAAGCTAATGAAGCCAGTTTTATTCCCCTTCTCAAGCACAAGAGGATAAATACAAGACAGTGAAAGAGGAGACCAGATCCATTTGCAGCACAGTTCATTGCTGCATGGCATTACTTAAACTTGCACCAAAATAAAAGTAATGCAATGGCTCGGGAAAACATGTTAGCAATGCATTCTGCAAGACAAATCCTTTTACACCTTCTGTATTTTCTAAAGCTCATAGATTAAAACATGATTTCCGAACATTTGGGCTGCAGAAAAATTTGCAAACAAAGGGCTAAAAATGAACATAATGTTTTCCTCAATGAATCCTCAGTATTCCAAAAATTAAGCATAACAGATTTCTTTCTTTCTTTATGGTTTGTTTTTTTTTCCTGCAAAGAACAGCAGCCCGTGCTTGCTTTGTTACAGCCAGCCAAGGTAGCGATGAGAGAAGCATCAACAATGGAGGTCAAGCGATTTTCGAAAAGCCCACCACTTTCTCAGAGTCCTAACATGTACACACACAAATGACATACTCCAAGCAAAGCCGGGTGCTACGAATCCCAGCAACACATTGCAACTGTGGGTATCTGGGGTTGTTTATTTTTTTTCCCCTGACTGAAGAGCTTTATGAAAAACTGGACAATGAAGATCATGTTGATACATACTCATAAATAAAAGCTTTAAAAGAGAGGGAGGGATTTACAGAATTGCTAATGCACTGATTTAATGATTCCAGGGGACTTTTCCAAATAAACAGAATTATATTCATTTTCTAGGGTTTCTTTATTCTGTTTTCAGGGGGAGGAGAAAAAGTCAGCGTAGTTATGCCCTATCACATTATCCTTTTCGTAACATGATACATTTAAGAAGCTTTCAGGGTTAATTTTTTTAACGCAATCGTTTTTTCTCCTCCAACTTCCATTTCTGCCACTATATGTACACAGCCATAGGATCGGGTTAAAAAAAAAAACAACCCAAACCAAACAAAAAACCAACCCCACACCCAAAACAAAAACAAAATAACAAAACAAAACAAAAAAAAAAAAACAACCCGGAAGCCATCTCTTTTATTGAATCACCCGAGATAAAAGGATTCCAAGATATATGGAAAGAAAATACATTGACCATAAATCTCCTTTATGCACATAATAGAATTTTTCAGCCAAGAGAGCTGTTGTGATGATAGCAACAGCGAGCACCACGAATACTGATGGCACACACACACACACACACACCCCGCCTGCTTCTTCCAAAATACCTGCTCTCCCTCAGCACTGCTATGTAAATACAAGACCGCACAACCCCCTTCCTAACACATGGAAACAAAGCTGCGTACAAGTGTCCCAGCGATCAGATAAAAAAGCCCAAACTGGTTTTGCTCACCATCAAATTAATTTTTTTTAATTTATTTTTATTGCCCACTCCCTTTTCATTGCCTTCCCCTCCCCGCCTCACACTTTCGGTGTGACTTAAAAAATAATTAAGCGATGGCAGTGTTTATAATGCCAAAGGCAGGCGGTGGCAGTGCATATTTAATGGGCACTCGGAACAAAGGAAGCCCGGCTGCAGGAGCGCCCTGGGGCCGGCCCCGCCGCCGCCCCCCCGGGCAGCCCCTTCCCCGGGCCGGGGGACACGGACACGCGGGGAACCCCTCCCACTCCCACCCACTTTGCAATACAATGAAGCCGCGATGGCAAAGCCGCCGGGAACTCCCCGGCTGCCCATCGCGGAGCAGGGAAGGGCACGGCTGCAGCATCGCCGCCTCCCACACCCTGCCCCCGGGAAACCCTCGGCCACAAGCAGCACACCTCCCCGGCCACAAACAGCCCCCCCTCCCACCACCACCCCCAAATCCAACCACCACCCCCTCGCCCCGGGCTGGGGAATGGAGGTACCGAAACAAGTCACTGCCGAGCGCCGGGGCGGGGGGCTCAACCCCGGAGGGGGGGTGTCACGGGGTCGTGGTGACCAGCAAGGGGGGTGGGCCGGGGAGGGCAAAATTGCTGCCGCCGCGGTTTGTGCATCAATAAAAAGGAATAGAGGGGGAAATAATAATTACAAAAATTAAAACAAGGAGGGAAAGTGGGGAGCGCGGGGATTTCAACCGTGCCCGCGTTTTCAGTGCTGGGGAGGGAAACAGGCGTTCTGACTTCTCCTGCCTTCCCCCCCCCCCCAGGGCTGCGGGATGGGGCACCCCATGGAGAACCCCCCCACCACCACCCCCGGAGCGCTGCCTGGGACACCCACAGCTCCCCCGGCAGCGCCCGGGCTTTCGGCTAACTTCCACCCCGCGCCCCCCGGCAAAACGCACACGCCGCGGGTTGGAGCCTAAGTTTGGGGGCCAGTCCAGTTCCACAAAATAAATGGGATGCAAAACACACTAAACAAACACAACCCCGCCGCAAAAGCCCCCTCCCGGGAGATGCTCCCCCAGGCACCCCCTTCCCGCCCCGCACACCCCCTTTATCCCAACTTTCTCCCAGCTCCCCCCAGCGCCAGCCATCCCCAAACGACTCGTTTCGCGCTAACAGGCAAACCCCAGCGGGACCGCGGTAGCCCGGGGGGCTGTGATGGAGCGAGGTGGGGGTGTCCTCTGAGGACCAGGGGGGAACTCTTCTCCACCTCCCTCGGGTTACACACCCGCAGCCCGGCAGGAGCGGGCGCACACATGGCTACTACCTGAGCGGCCCCGCACCATTTCGGAGCAACCCCCAGGTCTCCTCCCGCTGCTCCCAACTTCTCCACACACACACACACAAACACACACACGACCCCTGCAACCTCTCCGGCAGCACCCGCTCAGAAGTAAATGCCCGTTTTTGTAAAGTTTCCTCGATATCGCGCCGTGTTTACATCGCTATTAATTCCCACAGGCTGCCTGAAGGGAACAAAAAGCAGCAGCACGGGAAGGCTCGTCCTGCGAGCAGGGAGAAAACGGAGGGGGGGGAGCGAGGGGGTGAAAAGCAAAAAGAAAGAAAGAAAACCAAACAAACCCCCCAACAATAATAAAGCAAATGAAGCAGACGGCAGCGGTGGGGACATTCCCCAGTTCGCAGGCTCGCTGGTAGCTCTGCTCTGTTTCGGAGGGTGGCTGCAAATAATTGCACGGCCCATTCAATTCTGCATTTGGAGAGGCGACCGTAAGCCCGAGCGGGAGGTAAACACACCGAAATGCACTTACCTGCACAGAAAGTTCCACAAAGCAAGGCGAAAGTCAGCCACGAAGCAATCATATTCCTTTACTTTTTTTTTTTTTCCTCCTCCTCGTGTGCCGCTCTATCCCCAAGGGAAGCAAAAATAAAAACACGAAGATCGAGAGAGTGAAAGAAGGGGGGCGACGCGAGGCTCTGCCCGCGCTCTCTCGCGCTTAAAAAAAAAAAAAAAAAAAGAAAGAAAAAGAGAAAAAAAAAAAAAAGGCAAAAATCCGGGGGGGGGGGGGAGGGACGGGGGGGAGAGATTAAAAAAAAAATCGGATTTAATTCCTTCGCAGCTGCAAAATGTATCCAGTGGAGAGGAACAGCCCCGGACGGTTCGACCTGCTCCTGCCTGGCCCCGGCGTTCGCTCCGAGCTTTCCAAGAGTTTCTTTTCCTGGGCTTTTGTGCTGGGAGCTCGGCGTGCACCACACACTGACTCCCCCCTCCCCTCACCCCCTTCTTCTTCTCCTCCTCCTCCTCCTCTTCCTCCTCCTCCTCCCAGCCCAGCCCCTCCGGCTCCCCCAGCACTACGGGAGAGCGCGCGCACACACACGCGCGCGCGCGCGCGCACGCCCCCCCCGCCTGTCCCCGCGGTGGTGCACGCGCAGGCCAGTGCAGAGGCGCGCGGGATGTCCGCGCGCGCGCGCCACACGCACACACACACACACACACACACACACGCACCCGCTCCGCTTCCCCGCGCAACGCAACGCAACGCAACGCACACGCGCTCCCGGCGCCGGCAGCAAGCGGGGCAGCAAGCGGCAGCGGCGGGACTATGAGAGGTGACCGGCCCCGCGTGCAGCGCGGGTGCTTAACGGCAGGCAAGAGGTCGCGGAGGAGCCGCGCAGCGCCGGCAGCGTGGTGGTGGTGGTGGTGGTGGTGGTGGCGGAGGGGAGGGGAGCGGAGCCGGTGGCGGCGGGCCGCGGCATCGCGGGCTGCGCGGGCCGCGGAGCGAGGGGGTGGCGGGCGCGGGCTGGGCAGGGTGTTGTCATGTATCGGCGGGGGGATGAAAGGAAAGAAGAGAAAAGAAGAAGCAGCTGTGGGGAAAGGGGAGGTTTGTTGTGGTTTGTTGTTGTTGTTGGAGGGGGTTTTAATAATTAAAAAAAAAAAAAGCTGAACCGGTTCCAAAATGGCTTCTAAAAAAAAAGGGAGAAGCCAAAGCGGAGCCAGCGGGGAAACCCGGATGTTTGATACAAAGAGGCTGGAGCGGGGCGGAGCGGCGCGGGGGCTCCGCGGCCGCTGAGTGGGGAGCGGCGCTGCCCGTCAAGGCCGCGCCCCGCAGAGCACCGCCCCCCACGGGATGGACCGGGGGGGTTTGGGGGGGGAGGGAGCGGGGGAAATGGGGAGGATGGGGTTGAGGGGTGAAGCTTCCTCCCCTCGTGCCCGCCGCCTTCCCGGAGAAGGACGGGAGGACCCCCTCGGGGGTGGGGATATACCGTGTCTGTATGGAATAAATAATCCTTCTCTTCCAGGTTGGTGAGAACGTGTTTTCTCTACCCCGGAGTCCCCCGCACGCAAAAATGTCCCTTGACCCCCAGATCTTGCAGTAGCGATGGCTCAGGGGCAGTGTCCAGGAGTGCCAGGGCAGAAGGGCCACCTCAGCAGCATCAATTCCCAGGCTGCTTCAGGGTTAATAAGGTTTTCTGTATTGCGGGGATTACAGGAATCGAACTCTCTCCACAACCTGTTTTAATGATAACTAAATAATATGGTATTAGGGAGCACCACAAGGGGAAGGAAGAGGAACGAAAGATGCTGGAGTTGGGTCATTCCCAAGGCTTGGAGCCTGCGAGGTCCACTGACTCACGGGGGAAAAGGCTGTAGCACAGACGTGCAGCTCCTGCGCACAGTGGTGAATCGCAGGTCACCTCCCTCCAGTTTGTGCTATGGGGAGTAAGGTTGAAAATGTTTCTAAAAGCGTTTACTTTTTCCTCTGGAGGGAGAGAAGAGTAAAACTGAATCATTCCTTTTCAAAGTTTGAGAAGTGTTTTGTTTCAAGAAGAAATAAGTAGATTTTTTTTTCAGTAAGAAGTTTGCAGGAAACTTCAGGAATCTTTTGTAAGGGCTTGTAGCGTCTTGGAAGCTGGAGTCTTTCTTTATATACATACAGCACTTGCGTAACAATGTCTTAACTGTGAATGAGATTCCTAGGTGCAGTTGCAATAAACTGATTAATAGTATCATTCATGGTATCATACCTCATTCATATGTTCAGTGTAAGTAAAGAGGAATTACATTGGCAGGAGTATAGCAGTCGTGACTTCAAACACGATACTCTTGGAGGGAAAAGTTACAGCTAAAGCATGCACCACTGGGCAGTGCAATTGGTAAAGCTGCAAAAAATGCTCAAGAAAATAATTTTTGGAGTAAAAAGCAGCAAAAACAAGCTCACAAAGAGCTAGTGCTGGGCAGGTCTGTGGCACGGAAAAAGCAAGGTGGGTAAAGTTACCCAGTTAGTCAAACTGAGGGTGGAAAATAAGAAGGAGACATGTCTGTCAGAGGGATTGGTCAGGGATGACCCCTACTTACGCATAAACAAGCACCCACAAGCAGGGTTGTTTAGATTTGTAATCTGGAGACAGGAAGGACTGATTTTTGTCACCAAACACTCGTGGGACAAGTCACTGACAAGGGCACACAGAAAGCAAAGGGAATGGAAAGCAGTTAAATGAGAAGGAATGTCTTTGCCATGGGCTGCAGCTGCTTGAAATGCATTGGGATCCTCAAGAGAAGAGACAAGTAATAGGTCAGTATTTCCTATACGGTTGCTTATTTCATTCAAAAGCAAATAATGGGTCATTGCTGTGTATTTCATTCAACAAATAAGTTATGAGAACTACCACATGGCTCAAGTATGGAGAAATGTGTGGGGCAATAAAAAGACCCAGTGTTTCACTGTACCGGCATCCCCACAGTTAGCTAAAATGAGACATTTAATTCATACCAAGAAAATATTAGCCCTGGGGAGCAGGCAGCTTGGCTAACACAGTAGTCGGTTGCGCTCTGTCCCTGCCCAAACTTAAATGCTCCCTGGCCAGCGCTGCTCCTATTTTTAATCTCTGTGCTATGAAAAGCCCTGTTCCACAGTACGTGAATTTGTGCTTTATAGGCAGAGACTTGGGAGCACGTTTATCACACGGCTGTCATTGCTTTTGAGGAAACAGGTCCATAGTGCTTGGGATGTTGTCCTTAAGCCACCCAATAAGATGTGGCCCTTTGCTCTTGGACAGTGTGCTGCTTCACAGCGATGCTGTGAAGAGCAAACTGACAAGAGAACTGGACCCAGGGCAGTTTTTGCCCAGGGATAAATGATACCCTGATTTCTCGTTTATTAAATTGCAGCCTGTGCTGTGTACATTGTTTCACAGGGAGATGTTTACCCTGCTGAAAAGCTAAAATGTTTTCTCTCCTTGCAACATAAAAAGCCCAGGAGTGAGTTTTGTCACCGGAGATAATGTTACAGCCTTAGCAAGATGACACTTAAAAACTTCGTCAGCCTCCAAGAATTTCAGAATAGGGATGAATGAAGGTAGCAAGTGTTCAGGCAGTGCTTGCACGAAGTGCCCTCACAAGCAGTGTTTTCAAGAGCTTTTTTCTGTTCCCAGTTACCATTAGAGCTGCACAGCTGGGACCATTTTTAAATAATTATACTTACCAGTTAAAAACCCTCACATGCTAAAAGAAACTTTAGCTAAGATGGCTTTGTGCTTTGCAGTCTCATATGACACTCTATCTTTGTGGTGTGACTGTTGTAACAAGTCAAATTCATGTATTTTGATACCTGGCACATGATAAAGATACTTGGATCACTTAAGCCTGTACAAAACTGCAATGCTCACATGTCATTTATCTTAAAATCCTATTGTAGCTCTCGTGAAATGTAATTTCTTCAGTGAATGGAAATTTATACTGGCAGAGGTGTTATAAAACATGAAAAATACTCAGGGAAGGGGACCCAACGCTTCCTTTATCTCTTCAAGTATTCAGTAACAGGAATTTATTTTTCAGCTTGGCATTGGTTCGTTGCAGATTACAGAGCTTTGGTGCAAGCAAAGGGACCCGTTTCCAGTCGTCTTAACCAAAATTGCAGTAACTGCAACAGGTGAGACATGGCTTGTGGCCCCGAGATGGCAAACTGGTTCACAGGCTGCAGTGTCTGTATCAGTTCCTAAAGCTGCTTGTAGGAATTCACCCAGCCTAAAGAACCTCCTGGGATCCCAGCTTTTACATTCCCATTTCAAAATGCATGGGTAAGAGAAAACAATTTATATTCATAACCTTAAGTAAATAAATTGTCACTTTAACTACACGTTTTATTGTAATTAAATGCTTTTCAGTAATAAGCAACCCACACCATGAAGGAGTTTCCTAATATAACAGTAAGCTAAGTTCCCAGTTGTGAGCAGAATTAGGAAGCTTTTAAAAGCACAGACCAATTAATATGGCAGAGCCATGTTGCACAGTTCTCAACATGTGGAGGAAAGGTGTTTTTGCTAGAGAGCTTTATCCTTATTTTCCATTGCTGTGTGGTCAGCACCTCACCTGCCGGATTTCCCACTAGGATTTATACCCAGCATTAGGCTGACTCTGCTTCTGGTGGTTTTGCCTGACTCTTAACAGGAACAGACCTGAGGCAGATTTAAACCTTCCCCAGCTTTCTAAGGACTCACTGCTGTCACCTCTCCATAATGCAGCTACAATTAACTTTGCTGGAATTTCTATATTTGAAGCAGCTTTAAATTAGAGGCTGAACTTACAGACGTGGATGCAGATGGTCTTTGCTACTGTCTGTATGAGCCCTTGGGTTTTGCACTAAAAAAGCCCACCCACACTGACAAATTTGCCCTTTGCGGTCTGGCTTCAGTGCAACTGGTAAAAATAGTGAGTGATACGACAGACAGAAAGGGCCCTAAACTATATTTTTTGATCGCTTTTCTTAGCTCTAGACTAAAGAGCAAGGCATCCGATGTTGACAGATTAAAGGGGAATATACCAAGCAAAGGGATCTGCTACCAAGATGCCCATAAACCGAGAGTTCTGCCATCCTCCAGAATGTGAACTCTTCCTTTGGTTCTTAGTTGTATTTTGATCAAAGTGTAAATACCAGCAATTGGCACATTTCAGATAGTGTCAGAGCCGTGGACCAAAGCTTTCTTCAGGTTCAGTCTTTAGCACTGCTTTACTCATCTGTGGGTTTTGTTAGGGCTTCTGGGACATAGCTCATTATTTTTACCACTGTAACCAGCAGAGTGGCCGTATCATCATTTCCCCTTAAATCCAGGAGAGCAAGTCTGCCCTATTGGGCAGGGAACTTAATTGTGAGAAGGCTTTGGAGGGCGGTTGGCACTGGATGCTAGCTGTACTATTAGCATATTACTGCCCCTGAAAAGAACAATCCAAGCTCTAATGCATATACGCAAGTCCCACCAGCTCGATGGGTACCAAAGCACGCCCACACTTGAGCTGGAGACTCCTCTGCTCAGACAAGGAGGATTACGGACATCATATGGCTAATTCTGAAATGACGGTGTATGCTTAATTGGTAAAGGACTGCATTTTCTATCTTTTTTTAACCCAGGACATAGCATCAAAGGTCTGCCTGATATTCGAGGTTCATTTCAGGTATTTCCTTCATTGAGATTCACTGTACCTAAGGTTACTGTGACCTCTGGCTTTGTCTTGTGCTCTTCAGCACTATGAGAAGCCAGTATTCAAATTCCCCTGAAACATAAGGCTGTGCTGCTCTCGCAGCTCACAAAGAGCCTTCTCTGAACCTCAGGTACAAAAGCTTTGGCTGTTTCAGGAGCCAGTGGCCAGGAGTCACAAAAAGCATGATATTTATGTAAGTGGACTACAGTACCAAACTTTAGACATTCATTCTAATGTCCTGCTTTCAAGATCTCTGCCTCAGTTTCCCTGTAAAATGCAAATACAGCATTGGTGGTGCTTAGCTCATTAAAAGAAATAAATACCTCTCTTCTAAGAGTGTGTGTTGCAGGGAGTTGAAGTCAATGCACCTTAAATTCAGCGGAAGATGTTTTTACCAACCGTTCAAACAGATTACCAAGAGCCACAGCAGCAAAATCCCTTCTAGCTTGAAATGTTAAGACTGCCTGGGTTCCTGTCAGGAAAATGTGCTCCAGAACTGGGGGTAGTAGCACCGGAATCACTTCTTGGTGCCACTGCTAGTGACTGTGACAGCCTCCAGTAGTGGCAACCTATTAATGTTTTGGTCCTCCTTCCTTCAAAAGCTGAAGGTAAATAAGTACAGGTCCCATCATCTGATCATTTTGCTTGCATAGAAGTTACCTACAGAGCCTCTACATGAGATGGACAAGCAGAAGGGCAAGAGAAACTCTTCCCATCCTTGGTGTAAGGCTAGCCAGTGCACAGTGCTGCAACCTTGGGGCTCAGGAGCTGTTGAGTCGCCCTGGTTGTTCCACTTTTCTGTGCACAACAGCCGACATGCGGATAACAGCTGGGGCTGGCAGGGGAAGGGCAAGGTGTTAAACCTCTGTGCTGGAGTGTGTTTGGACCAGGCTAGGGCAGCCTTAAGTGCTGCACTCTTTTGGGTGGCTGCCAGCATATCCCATGGGGTTTTGCCACACCTAAAAAAGAGCCTGGGAATACAACAGAACCCTTGAATCTGCAGTGAGAACAGCATGTTCAGTTACTGCCCTTAGACTGTTCCCTAGCCCCATCCATTTAAGTTACCATCATCTGTAAAACAGTCCAGTAGGTATTTACCCACATTGTCTTCAGCTGTTGATGTTTTACCTGAAAATGCAATGCAGGTGTTTTAAAGTGCGTATGGTGGCTACAGCAGCCTAGAGCAGAGGCCTGTCATCTCTCCAGCTCCTTCACGTTTCTCCCTCCCTAGGTGTTCCCTGGGCAGAACATCTTTCAAATTCCAGTATTCTATTTAAAAACGTAGACTTGGGGTTTTTAAACTGGTTGCAATTAAGCTTTAACAATGGGAAGGTTCATATGGAGGTGCTGTGCCCCTCTTTGAAATGGCTTTGAGTAAGAAAAGCATCTGTATCCCTCCTGCAGCCAGCCAGAACACACTGCGGGCTTTACTTCCACTACTCTCACCTGTGGCCTCATGCCTCCCAACACACTCAAGACATGTATGGAAGGGCTAACAAAATATGTCCTGGAGTGTTTGGTGTATTTTTAGAGTTTAACCCAGATTATCGGCCTTTGTCCCAGATTTCAGTGGTTAGGTTATAAGAATGCCCAGTGAGGCCAAGTGCTTCCTGCATTACTCTCAGGAAGGCTTTAATCACAAAAAGTACCCTCTCAGAGAAGGCAAATAATTAAGCTTTTGTGGCAAATACTCTACTGCCAGTAGCAGGAGGTGGTAAACACTCAAGACTACAGTATAAATAGAGCAAGGCAGATGCACTAAGCTTTAAAACGCAACATTATTGTGTTACATGGTATTGAGTAATGAACTGGACATCGCTAGCGAGGTAGTTTTCCTTTTGTCTTTATTGGAACCAGAGTTTGTTTTTTACATCATAAAGTGTTTGTCCTTGCTGCTCATCAAGGGAAATGCTGGTGTAAACAGCCTGGATGAAACTCTTCCCACACTGTGGCAGCTGGCAGTGTGCAAGTGGGAATATTCAGGTGCCATCCAGCCTATCCTCACTTCGGCAGCACCTATTCGACCTAGCTCTTCCTGCAGTCCTGGGTACTGCACAGTGCTCCAGACTCTTAGGGCATCATGAGCTTTGCCTGCAGAATATCTTCCCTCCTGTATAACCTCAGCCTGACCTGCTGCAGTTTGGTCCTTGCTGAGCATGTTGGGGAGGGATTGCTCCTTTTCACTCTGCTCCAGCTTTTTCCCCTTAGAAGATTGCCTCTTTTCAGCCTGTCAGACCCAAAACAGGCAAATTCATTTGTCCCTTCCTCATATTTCTGGCTGCACAGCATGACCCTTGCTCCATCCCTTCAGTTGCTTGGCTGTATCTCAGGGGCTAAATTCAGTTGCTGAAGTCCTAGATTTCCCATGCATCTCTGGCATGCTCTCCTCAGTTCTGAGGGACGTCTCTAGGTTCAGCTCTCCAGTTACACCACAGGTCTTTGGGATCATGGGGGGCTCCCTGACAGACTCATCCAAGCAATTTCTGGCTTTCATGGGCTTCCACCTTGGTATTACCTTTTTACCTTCCTATCAACTGCTTATTGCCCAGCTGCCATAATACCCTTTCTAAGACTGTTTCCTTAGCTTTATAGCATAGGACATACCACATGTCATAAAAAGTACAAAATATAGAAACTATTCTGTTAAGAATCCAGCCACTGGTTCATCAGTTTTGTAGACAGGCAGGAATGACATATTGCCAATACAGATGCAGGTAAAATCTTGCTGCGCTCAGTCACACTTGTGCTTCCCAACGCTCCCCAGCATTCGACAGTGGACATTTTGGCATATTATCAGTGATAAATGTGTTCACAAGTGAGAGCAGCCAGCCCTGCAGGCTGTGATGCCAGGGTATTGTGGGTTCCTGGCATGGGCAGAATGAGACAGAGATATTTTTGTAGTCAGCCTCAAGTTTTTATCTATTTATAGGTATCTTGGTGACCCCTAAATTGGGATTAGGTCCTTTGGCAGGAAGACTGCGCTGCATTTCCTGGCCCCTTATCCATTCAACACACCCTTGCTCTCAAAAGCCACTGATCTTGTCCTTTTATTTGTGCCACCAAATGCCACTCCTTTGGGTTGAGAAGCAAGAACAGGCAGCAGGAAAATTATCAATAATCCATCAAGCAACCAGTCTCATCTTTAATCCCATTTTTTGTGGCCTGTGGATGCTGTGGGGTGGTACACAGACCCTTAATTATTCAGCTACAATAGTTTAAATGATTGCAAGTGGCTGCACCAAATTTGAAAATAATTCAGTAATAATGGAGGGAGAAGATTTTTTTTTTTAAACAAGGATGGCATAGGACAAGGATGAAAAGGGTGCAGGACCCTTGTGGCAGAAGTACTGGTTGGAAGTATTCTTGTGGCCTGGGTTTCAGCTCAGTCTTCTGCAGGATCTCTGATAGGCTTTGCTTTACTTAAGAGATAAGTCCTGATCAGAATGGGAGCAGCAGGCTTTATACACAGAAGTAATTAAAATGTTTCACTCCCTGGCAGGGGAGTTAAAATCAATTTCTCAAATACAAGATGAGAAGCAACTGGCCAGGCTGCTGCCATGCTGAAAAAAGATCCGGGGCTGTGATGCTTGGGAGTACAGCAGAAATCCAGTCCTGCAAAAATCCAGCAGTCCTCCTGGGATGCCTGTTCAGAGGGGCATGCTGCAGAAGGCACGGGACAATTTTTTCCATTAAACTTGGCAATGGTGGTGTCTTGGCTCAAGAACAATTTCCACACTTCAGGAAAGATATGGGTCAGCAGGGAAAAAGCCCAAAGAGATGCAAAAAGAATGATTTGAGTTGTGGAAAACCTGCCTTTGAAGAAAGGCTGAGAAAGAGAGAAGTCTGTGGTCTGAAGAGGGGACCAAGCTGAGACAAAGCAAGTTGCCAAGTACATACAAGGCTCAAGCAAAGAGGAATAGCGTGGTGCGTCCTTGTACCTTCTGCAAGCAGGGCGAGTAATGGCCTTTAGCTCCAGCAGAAAAGATGTCTGTAAAAGATCAGGAAAAGCTTTCCAGTGCCATGGATAGTTCAGCACAGGGGTATTCCCACAGGTTGTTGTGGAATTGTCAGTGCAGGACGGCTTTAAGACAAAGATCCTGCAGGGATGGTTGAGGTATTGTTGATTGTACTGGGAGCCTCTTAGAAGGCTTTATCAAACTACTTCCTCCAGTTGCCACTGAAATCATTGCAATTCAGCACTTCAGCGTTTGCGAAAACCTGCTACAATAGCAATCCCCTGTTTGCAGTCTAGTGGATTGCCAGAGCAATCACATGCATATCTAGCTCCTAGGATTGTAGGGGTGCCAGAACAAGCTAAGAAATAAATTTGCTGTAACCATAGAAGGTGGTTACTCTAGAGCATTAAAAGTCCAGTCTTTCTTTGACAAAAAGTACTGCACATGAACTTTTCCATGTAAAATAATGCAGGGAAATCTCAGTTATGTTTAGAGTTAGAGAGGCACAAAGGAAATTTCATTAGAGCCCACCAACAATGATCTGTTATAAAGGGAACAGGAGCAATTTGTGAGTTCTCAGAAAACAGAATGCATCTCTGTTCTGCCCTGTCCTCATTGTCTGCTGCTGTACTGTAGGACATAGATTCCTTCAGAGAAGGATCTGTGCCTTCTGCTCAGTTAGCTCTTACACATCACGTTTTATTTGCTAGGAGACTTGAATAATGAGCAGCAAAGACTCTTGTTCGTACTTTAAACACATGGAAACTGCAGCACAGAGAAATAAAATGACTTGCGCAGGGTCACAGAGCAATTTTATGGCAGGGCTAGGACCCAAACCCAGCTCCCTTGCTCCCAAACCCATGTGCCAGTCTTCGGCTCTTCATTGACCCGTGATTTTAATCACCTTCCAAGGAAGTCTAATTGGCCTCTTCCAGTTGAATTCCATGGGTATAATGCCAGGTATCAAATGAAGTTACTGGGAATATCAATACAAAAGAAGTCAGTATTAGATGCAAAGAAAGAACTGATGGAAGGGAAAAAATAGATTTTAGAGAAAAAGGAATAAGTTCTAGTGCTGCTTCCATAATATCATTCCCCCTTTAATTTGTGCCTTCTCAAAATTAAAAAAAAATAGATTGCTAATATTAATAGATGAAATGAATCTTGAATTTTATAATAGTGGAGGAAATGAAAGGACCAAAGTAATATTGTGTTGTTAACTGAGATTTTAATAATGATTCTGTCCTCAGTTGGTGCATTTATTCCACAGAAAGTAAATCATTAATGAAGAGGAGGGGAAAACAGTTTGATGATGATGGATTTTTGAAAGAAAAGTTAATTCTGCTTAACTTCTAGAAACTCTGAAATATGCCTGGAGCTCTATAACTTAAAGACAAACACCTCAAAACCAGTCCACAAAGATGGCTAAGACTGCCTCGGGTAGGATGGTGCCATGAACATGGCTCCACTCCGATAGAGCTGAGGTGAGTGGAAGAGGGTGGTCATAAACGTTGGTTTTGATGGAGGAAGAAAGGTCTGAAGTTTTGTTCTTGATTGGTTGTATTCTCATAGCTACTTCTGAATGGCGTCTGGAGAGCAGTAAGGACAGCATCCTCACCTTAAGACAAAGGAGATCTAACTGGGCTCTTCCTATGGTTTGTGGACTTCTGCAAGATCTGCTTCTACTATGTCCTCTACAGGGGTGGGTGGACTCAAACCACTCTGTGCTGTGTGTTTGACTTCCCAAGTGAAGAAAGAGCACACCAAAGCTAACATGTCCAGTGGTAGCTCTTGAGCTACCCACCACTATCTTCAGCCACCTCCAAGGAGTCCCAGAAAAAGGGCTTCCTGGAGCAGCAGCCCATATCACACCAAACCCCTGGGTTCAAAATGTCGAGCATAGGGAATCACGGTCTCACAGCAGTGGAGAAGAAAATCATCTGTGTAGCTGGGATTTGGTGCCTAAGAAAAGGAAAAGGAAATATGGGACATGCATGCCTGTACATGCATGAAACAGATGGGGGAAAAGACAGAATTCCCCTGATTCCTTAAGGAGCACAGCACCCCAACAATGAATGTAGAAATATGCAAATGACATTTTGTATTTAAATTATCAAATCAATAAGGAGACATAAACATTAAACAACATTATATGAGAGCCTGGAGTGTCACCACAAAAATTAAGTCTATGTAATTAAAAGTACAATGCAATTTATTTTAACATCGTTCTTCATTCAAATCAACAAATCTTATTACTTGCCCAAAAATGTAAAGCAGGCTGCAAACTAATTCAAAAGATGAAGACAAAGTGTCTATTGAAAAACCTATGTTTCTTGGTCCCTTATAACTAGCAGCAGTTATGATTTAATATTATAACTACTGTAATAGGTTATACTGCTGAAGAAAGGTACATTAATTACTATGAGAAACCTAAAAAAATATCTAATTAAAAAGAATAAAATCATTCTTATTGACTGGGAAAAATAAAACTATGTAAAGGGAAATGAAGGATGAAAAAACTGAAGGAGCACAAGTATTAATAAATGTGGTCTGTGCAGAGTAGAAAACACACTCCTGCAGTTGCTGGGGGGGGGGCGTGGATTTGAATCTTCCTGGAGATCATGGTTTGCTGTGGCTAAAGCTCTTCTCCAGTATCTCACCTACTAGAAGCACCTTCTAATTAGCTGCAGCACAGAGTTGGTTCTGAATTGAGCTCAACATGTCCATGCAGAGCAAGTCCCACCAGCTGTGTCTGAAGCAACGGACTAAGAACATGAGATTGCACTGCATTTCCGAATATAACATGGGTAACAAAATAATTGTCTCAATAGCTGGCATCCTTCCTAAAGAGTCACAGAGGATGCACGTAAGAAAGCAGTCTTGTGCCCCAAAACATGCCATACATTATGCCTGGGGACACCGTAGGAATGAATTGCCATGGGCAGATGCAAATCTGCCTTTCAAGTAGCCACAGCTCTTTAAAGTCATTTAAAAGGAACCTCTCGGTATGAAATATCCACCACCTTATTTGCCAAGCCGCGGCTAAGGTCATCTTTTGACTTTATCCCCAAGTAGCCATCCTAAGGAAGAGCAACACCCCATTGAGTACCTTCACAGGATTCCCAGGGATGCAGGGCTGCTTTGGAGCAGGTTCATCTTATATCGGCCAGAAACAGCAGCCAAAAATGTTAGGAGGTGTTTGACTATTTTTTCCAGATACGAAACTGGATGGGACCATGTGTGGTTTTGTCATTGCCGAGACTAGATTCTGGGGCTGCGATTTTGAGCTTTCATCCCAATTTGGAATAAGAGCATGTTTATTTCATGCTCTTGATCATTCTTGTGAGGGGAAAACTTTTTTTCTGCCCAGCTTTACTGCCCTCATTCTTAAAGATCCCATTGATGTCAAAATGCCTGTGGATGCTAAAAAGAAGGGGGAGGATGAAATAGGGTCAACGGCTACAGTAAGTGTTGAAACAAAATACGTACAGTTTAATTACTTCAGCTGATACTAGTAGTATTAATGCCTTTTCAAGCCAGAAGTTACCCTTTGATCACTTATATTTACTTCACATAAGTATAGGCTGCAGCAATTTGTCCAGTTACCTTGTACTGAATGCAGTAACTTGTACATCATTAATACCTCCAAATATGAATCCAGTAACTTGTACGTCATTAATATCTCCAAATATGACAAATTAGTAGTATAAATTTTGCACAACCCTTCCAAGATTACAAATCTTCATCAAATGCAGGAGGAATTGTCTGAGGAATAAGGACTTCAAGATCCAATGAGTGTGTATCATGCCAGAGAGGAAGAAACTAGCTGAAATCTGTGCACCAAATTATGCTATTATGGATATGTGCTTGCACAGAAAGCCAGCGAACGGACACTGCAGCACCTCAGCTATATTTTGGTGGTATCGCTGACGCAAGAGTTACGCAGCTTTTTGCTCAAAGGTAAGCACATTCTCCTTTCCCATCTTCACCCACAGGGAACAGGGTTGCAAAACAATAAGCATAGTTAGGGGTTGTTTGAGGAAGGTTTGATTGACAGGTTATTTTGCAGCACAGAAACATCCAAGCAGTAATGCCTGATGATTAGCAAAGCATTTTTATGTTGAAGTTTGCAAAACACAAGAAGATTACTCATGAGAAGTATCCCGTGGACCAAGGGTGGCAGAAACAGCTTTTAGTTATAAAACATAAAAATAAGCAAAGATTAAATTCACCCTCTGAGAGAAAGATAAATGGGGATTTTATGTGGTAGCATCTGAAGACCACTGTATCAGGACATGCCATACCCTAAATGCTTTACTAATCCAACATCCATAGATACAAGAACTTTGTATAGTCTAGCCTATGCCCCTGCACAACCAGACACCCAGGGCTGATGCAATCGCAATGCACAGCTCACATACTGCATTTTGAATGATGTGGCTGTGACTTAGGCGTGGAGCAGGGGAGTTGGAGCCTGGGGACACATGGGAAGGCCTGGGGCTGTGGGCTGTTGGTCAGGGGTGGAATGTTTTAGCCACCCGAGTGTGGAACTGCCACTCTCCTCTGGCAGCCCTCAACCCAATCAAAACTCTCTTTACACTTCAGGATACAGAGTGAGCTGTACCTGCAAATGCCTGGGATGCATCAGGGCAATGGAAGGTCATGAGGGCAGTGGTGGGATTAGACTCACCTTATTTCAAAGTAGACTCCTAAATGCGAGCTGTCACACTGGGCTTTCCAGGAAGCAAGAAGAAATAAGTGGGTTTATTATGCAATTCATCTGCTGGTTTAACCGTCTACTTTAGGAAGAGATGAATCACCATAGACTCCATCAACTGTATTGACTGGCTCTCCATTGACTAGCAAGGGAACCACAGGTGACTAGCCCAAGTGCAGATTTCTGCTTTAGTCAGGCAAACCTAGAGTGCTTTGTGCCCATAGTGTGAGACTTGGCTGCTCTGAGTAGCTCAGACTGTGGTATTTCAGTCAATAACTTCTGTGGCAAGCACAGTGTTTATGGGGAAGTGACACCTACCAGGAGGAGCTTGCAGTGGAAGTAGACAAAAGAAATAGCATGTGGGAAATAGAGGTGCCCCATGATCAGTAGGGAATAAAGTTTGTTTCCCTCTCCTGCATTGCATCCCTCAAACCTTGTGTCTCTTATAGGAGGTTTCCATGTCTTCGCAGAGAGATTAGTTTAGGTGTGAACTAATCATACTCGTGTTTAGTTCATGCTGATTGCTGTCATCTCTCTCCTACAAACTGAAAAGGTCCTGTTGAAGCCATATCTCATCCCCTTGTGGCTACTGCTGCACTGTATCCTCAGTGCATCATCCACTTCTGAGGCAGTCTTGGGTCACCAGGAAAGAAAGCCACTAGGTCATCAAGAAAGTGTACACTTGAAAGAGAATAAAAAACCATCAGTCTGTAGGAGTGTATGCCATTAGAAGTAAAAAACAGCCTACACATGTAAGAGTGGCAGCCTCTACAGTGTGGCGTACGTCCACACACTTAGCCCGTTGTTTCAGAAACCATCTCCTTTCATCTGTGATCACTCTCGACTGTTTGCAGTCTGTGTGCAGTGACGTGCATGGAATATTACTATGAAAATGTGCATTCTTGTTAATAGGTATAGTTTAGGATGATTGTTAGCAGAGCATAAGGCCTTATTGATTGAAAGTGGCATATGGCAAGGATGTATAATGATTCACTTTGGCTGCTAGTTTGAAATCCTATTCATGGATGAAAAAAACCCACTCTCCTTTGCAGTCAGGCTTCATTCTTTCCGCAGTGTGTTTTTCAAACTGGTCCATTTTATAAGTGATCCATAGGAGAGATTTCCCACTCTCCTGGGTGTGTGCTCAAAGCTCTTTTCAGTCCTGCAAGGGCAGGTCACAAGAACAAAAGCTGAAGTTATCATATACCTCCCTTTGAGGGAAAGTTTGGTTGTCTTGCAGCTCTCTTCTCTAAAACTTCTTTTCAGGGCATTTAGTGTTTATGAAAGGTAGTGGAATTGAAAACCTGATGCATGGTAAATGACAGCAAGAGGAATAGCTGGAGCTATGTCCATTTTCCAGCAGCACACCTTGGTGTCTGGTGGGAGAGCGAGTGAATCCCCACTTGTGGCAACAGCCTCCCGGAAACGGTTTTGATGTTTTTGCCATTGAATTTTTGAAAGGTGAAGCTGCCAGTGCAAGCTAACAGTAAAGGTGAGTGCTCCTCTAGATCCAGCTTCTCTTCACCACAGGGAAAAATACATGTTCTTACATGGCATTAATAAATTCAAAGTGATTAACCCAGCGAAGGCAAAGCAGCCGAAGTATTCATATATGTGAACTGACAGAGATAAGTCCTGAGGACCTCATCCATCTTCTATGTGCATTAGCAGGGCCAAGTGAAGCTAGAGTTGTCTCACCTGGTTTGCCATGAGTAGATTGACAAGGTAATCACAGGCCTTGCAGCTGGGTAAAGATGGCACCACATAACTGAGGGATGTGTTGAACCTCAAAAGAGGTGTTGTGAAGGACAACAGCTCATAATGACACTGCCCCAGTGCATCATGCAACTGACGTTAATACTGATCCCAGCGCCCACTCCCCCACCACTGCCAGGAGGGCAGTGCAGTGAAGGGTTTTGCTAGGTTGGTGGAGCCATGGTGAAAAAGGTGATCCCAGCAACCTTTCAGAGCTATCATGCCACCTTCATGGTACAGAGAGAATCTACAGGGACTGGTCCTAACCCACCAGTAGGTCAGCTCATCTGGGAAGATACCTGATGTAGGGAAAGAGTGTGATCTCTGTCCATTCCTATAGGCTTGCAAACCTCCCTGACCTTTATCTGGCTGATTTAATGGTATGTGCTTGGTGATATCTGAACACTTTTCTTGGCAACAGCACCACAGATGATTCAAATGGCATTCTCCTCACTGTGGGAGATACAGCCCTGGTGTTTCCCTCCCAGCAAATAAAGAGCAGAGCTTTCATATATGTGTCTTCTGGGGACCAATGCTCTCTAGGAATTGCTTGCAAAGAATTAAGTAACCTATTTGATTGTCATCCAGAAGCCTGGGCTTACTACATGATCTTCTTTTTTCCAGGGAGACACTCCTTCAAGATGGTCTTGAGGATTTGCCTGTGGTAGGCAAAACAGGGCTCCCTTGAATAAAATAACTCTGAACAAGCAAATAAACTGAATGCCTTTCATTATACCTGTCACCAGTTTATTTACTCCATGGCCTCTTTCTGCTATAAAAGTCTTGAGTGATTTCAGCATACTAAAACATCTGCACTCATTTTCAGAAAATAACAACTGCCAATGTATGAACTCACTATTTTCTCAGAACGCCTATTGTTCAGTGTCTGACCCTTATTGTTTCTCATCTCCTGTGAGTGGTTTACAACGAAATCCACTTTATTTACAGTGGAAAGCAAAATATGTCGGGGCAAGACAATCGACTATAAGCCTTCAGTCAATAACAGCTTATTTTTGTTCATGCTAAAATGCAGTCATTTCTTGCATTCATTGAAATTGGTGGCAAAATTCCCATTTGGAGGTGTCTGTTTGGTCCTGTGCCAGATCCTGTGCTCCTGCTAAGCGTAAGCTAGTATGCCTTACCATACACCTTCTAAAACTGGATCCAGCATGCACGGATTATCTGACTTATCTTTTCATAGGCTCCATAAGCCATCCTGCAGTGAGTGCTCACAGTTTAAGACCTTATATCAGGACATTACTTCAGCATCGCTCAGCTCATTTGCTGATTAGGTACCTTTGTGAGAGATTGAGATGTTGACAGGTGAATCATCTCTGTCCCACAGTGTTTCAGTCTTTACTCTTGGTTTGTGGCCAACATCAACTCCCACTGAAGGTCCTTCTTATATAGTTTTCCAGTGAATGCTTTACATGGGGTCATCACATCTCAGAGAGAAACACTGAAAAGCTGAAGCATGCTATTAAGCTTCTTAAAACATTAGAAAAACAATGATTTTGACAGAATAGATGTTAATCACACTTATATAAAAGCTTTTCATCTTCAAAGCATTTAACCAACATTAATTACATGTAATTGGCTTTTCCATGTATGTCATGCAGAACACACCTTTCATGTCACTTGTCACTGCTATCTTACCCAGGATTACTGAGAGAAAGCTGTGCCTCTTCAGTGCAGCATGGCTTCCTGAAGCCACCTGAGGCCTCATCTTGCAAATCACAAAGGGCAACATTTAAAACAGCAGTTGCACAGAAGGTAGACACCTCAGCTGAACTGAGAGATCTGTGGAAAAAAATAATGCCAGCACACTTGGGTGCCTTTAAAATTGTAAGTGTCTCCATTTCCCTGACAAAAGCTTCTGAGGAGACTCTGAAGTCTTGCACTTCCTAATGGCTGGGGATGTCCCTGTCTTCACTAAGCCCATCCAGGTCCCATACCCACACTTGGGTGTTCACAAGCAGTGCTGCTTGAATGCCCAGGATGCCCTAGTGAGAAGGCAAGGTGCCTCTGGATTCCAGCAGCACTGCATTTGGAAGGCTACAGTGAAAAGAGACCACATTTTCCATAGTAACCTTGTCTTCAAGCACCCAAGAAGTTGAAAATGGGGGTCCACTCCCTTCCTCTGTCTGAGGAGGTCTGAAACCCCAATCTGCCACCACCCTGTCATGCTTTTCTTGCGTGACCTTTCCACTGAAACAGCTGCTACATTCAGCCAGAAGCAACTTGAAAAAGTTAAGATTTTTATTCCAACTTGCAGCATGTGTGACACAAAAAAAACAAAAAAGATTTCTTGCCCAGTGAACTGTTAGAATTCAGCTAGGAAATATGAATTCCACGTGTCCTTGGAAGAGCTGGCGAGTATTCAGGTTCCCTAGAGCTCAAGGCTGAAAGGATTTTGGAAGCATCGGTCACATGCACACACACAAAAAATTCTATCAAAAAGGATAAATCAAGAAAATTTCTGGGAAAAGCAAAAAAAAAAAAAAAAATTGTATTCGGGAACTAATTCACAGGGAACTTTTCCTGGAGGTGAGCACTGGATGGGAGAGTAAGTTTCACAACAGGCAAGAAAACAAATCTGTTATCAATAGCACTTCCCAGGTCAGAACCATATGACCTTTCCTATGACTGATATCAGAGATTGGTGAAGGTCCTGATAGATGTCTTCACTCTGGCTGTCTTTCAGAAAACAGTATTGAAGGTGGTACTATGCGTACTTTCATATTGAATGTAGCACTATTCACAAGCTGATTATCTCTGGTCATATTGGTAGCTAACAGAGCTAAAACATGTGCTGTTAGCTCAGTGGCTCATAATGAAAGCTCCACCTTCCATTCCTGCATTGTGTTGAAGTAAATAAAGGTGCTTTCCCAAAAGCCCAGGATTTTCTTAACTTTTAGTCTTAACCCTCAACTTTTACTTATAACCATAGATGGCTACAAAGGCCAGAGACTGAGTTTCCCACAGGGCTCTTTGAGTCTGGGATAATAAGTTTTAAATCTCTTGAACAGTCTTGCACGTTGGAAAACTCTCCATCCTTCATTAGCATGTGTTAAAGAGAGGGAGACCTACATGGTACGGGCAGGACGAGCAGAAAAACAGTCCTGCTGCGTGAAAGGGAATTCAAGGAGCCAAGGGGCCTAACCCCAAATCATAGGCAGGCAGATTTTTAGAAAAGCATTTAAGTGTCAGGTTCCAGTGCAAGCCATTATTGTACTCATAAATCAACAAGATCCTTTAAAAATCCCACACAGTGTCACCTGCCCTCGGTAGCTAAAGTGGCTGCTTATTTTGCAGACATCTTCACAATTTCATTCTCAAGATTGTAATTCAATTAGTGGTAACACAGTTCTGTCAGTAAATGGTTAAGTGCTTTATTGGGTCAGAGCTAGAAGACTTCACCTTGCAGGACTGAGCCCTGTTATCTATCTGTATTTCCTTTCCAGCTTCTACAAGTAACCCCAAACAGGCTGGGAACACTAAATGCAAAGTTACGGGAGATGACTGTGGCAATTTCTGAATGACGAGCATTTAAAAGAAATGTCAAGAGTCTGTGGGCTGCCAGCTTTTATGTTTCAAGGAGAAACAAGAAGAAAGGAGGGACAATAAATCAAATGCAACAGCTTAGCATGCTCCATCTCTGAGACTTAACCTCTTGAAAGCCATGTCCCCGACACAGCACAGGCCACACTCCTTTGATCGGGTCCATTATTTTCTGGAAAGCGATGGAAACAGCAGGGTGGGCTCCTCCATGCCTGCCCAGGGACCATGTATACTACACTTTGCTTGACATGTGCTATGCATTTATGGGTTAACATCAAACACGAGCTGATTTATAATTTTTAATCAAAAAAGGATTATAACCTAATAAATCCTAATAACATATTCTGTCTGGAGGTTATGTGATGTAGTCGTATAATATACTGGTAGCCTTGCTCTTCTAAGCCTGGAAGATGGAGTAAAGTGTTTTACTTGTCAGTAAGCTGCTCCTTGGAAATGCTTAAATTGATCAAGACCCTCTAAGCAACACGATGCAAATGGTCATCCCCTTGGATGGAACCTTTCCCGCTATCACAAGTTTTGAAGTACCTAGGCAGAAGCACACTGGGAAGCTTGCAGCATTCCTGGGTACTATATATCTCCTCTCACTTTCAAAGGCCAAGTATTGTTGGTTAAGGGCTGATTATTGGTAGTTATCTAGTTGAATCTAAGCATTAAACATATCAAATGCATTTTCAGTGATAGTCAGAGCCCTAAGGAGCCTTCGACAAACTGCTAGAGGCTAAGCATTGGTTTGTAAGGGCCCATCACTTTGTGAAGTTAAAAAATTGTGACCACACAAAGAAAGACTTAACCCTCTCTATTGGATTCACAGGATTTTGGTTCTCCCACCCATATAGACAGGCATTATCATGGGGAATCTGCAAGTAAGCCAGACCTGCCAATTTTCAAAGGCAATTTCTGAGCCCAATGTTCCCAAAGAATGATCATCTTCTCTCCAATCCATACTCTGCCTCCCAGCAAAAGGCTGTCCTGCAAGAAAACTTACTTCCCAGGAGACCTAATTAACATTACAAGACTAATGAAGGCTAAGTGTAAAGAATTTTGAAAAAGTTCTTTTTGACTGCAGTGCCATTTTTAAAGCTTCTCCTCCCTGCTCTTTGTTTTCACACAATAGCTAACACACCACTGTGGGGATGTGGCAGGGGTCAAGACGTCCAAGATATTTTCAGGCTAGTTTTAACTGTCTTGCTGTTGCCTCATACTTCTCTGCCATGTTTGCATCCATCTGGGGTTTTTTAGCTTCCTCTGATAATCATCTTCTATCCAGGGATGTTCTCTTTGAATGTATGTATGTGCACGGTACGATAAGACTCAATGGGTGGTCCATGAACAAGACCTCAAGAGAAACTCCTAGTCTTTTGCATTTTTACTGCTACTGGAGAAGAATGTCAGTAGAAGCCTGACCCAACCCACAGCAATCTTAAAAGGAGTTTAGAGCTGTTCCTTTACACACTGATTTACTGATTACGGAAACGTTTTCAAAATGATCAGACAGATAAATTGTTCAGGATCAACCAAGTCTGTGTCAGTAGAGTTGCTCTCACTCAGGTGCTGAGAGTGTGGAAAGGTCGCTGTGGGCAGTGATCCACTTACAACTCTTTGGTTTGGCATTTTTTTTCTGGACAGCTACAGTCTTGAAATTACAAACCTGGAAAAGGCAACTCTTTGGGCTTTTTTTTTACCACTAGGCTTCACTTAAACCCTAGCTTTCTGCAGGGCTCAGATAAACAAGCCTGGTCTGAAAGACCTCAGTTGCAATCTTTTGTAGTACTCACTAACGGCGCTATGCAGTAGGCCTTGGACATGGAAATTCATACACGTCTGTCTTAATCCATTGCTTTTCAAAACGTACTGAAATACTCTGCTCTTTCCACAAGAGTTTGTGGAAAGAGGGCACACAAAGAGTGTCTTCTCTCTCTCCCTGCCTCAGAGGAAGTGGTTGCCTTTAATTTTTAGTGTACTATCAATGACTGTATTACTATAATAAAAGCATCTGCCCAATATTTCCAAACTCCTCTTCTGGGAAATAATAGCTGTGCTTTCGCAGTCTCATTGAAATTCAGGATGAAAAGGGGTGTCTGTCTCCCCACCTAGGCCCAGACACCCTCACTATTTCTTCCCCTCCACAGTTCGAAAACATCTTCCGCTCTTCATTTCTCAACTTGTCAGAGCATTAAGGCTCTGCTATAAAAGCAGTAAACCCAGCTAGCACACTGTTCCTAACAGCCCGGTTCACAGAAGAACACGTTAGATCTGAACGCATTTCTTGGGAGAGAGGGATGACTGTGTGAACAAACAAAAGCTCAGCCAACTTCTCAAAAGAGAAAGTTTCCTGAAACAGGAGTGAGATTTATCCAAAACCCTGCCAAAAATCACGCCAGATTTCCAAGAACAGGATTTGTTGGACCTGACAGAACCCACCCAGAATTGCTCCAATTAAGAAATTGCTGTAGTTAGAAGGTAAATTAAAAAAAAATCCCAGTTGTAAGAAAGTCCATCTACAAAACAAAGCAGATGAATGTGCCTGGTTCAGAGGAAGTGCTAGAAGTACAGAGCAGCCTCCCTCAGCGCAGTCATTCCCCTTCACTAGCACCTTTCTGGAATGAAAAATTGGAATCTGAAGCACAGGTGATTTACAGATCCAAGTCAGCTTTTAATTCTACTTAGCTCTTAGCACAACTCAACCCTAACCCTGATCCGAAGGAATGGATGTTACTAATGGATGCATTCCACAGGCAGCTTCCTAATCTCCTTCTTTCCTTCCAGGCAGTCTGTGCTGTATCTGCAGCATCAGACTGTGACCTTAATAGGTAGCTTGATAAGTCTATCTATTATGACCACAGTCCTTGCCAAACCTGGAGGCTTTCAAGCCTAAAATGGTGAGCTGCCACGCTTTGGATTAAAGACACCAACGGCTGTCTGGATGGAGCTGCAATAGGTCTTTTCTCTGAGAATGAGACAGTAAGAGAGTCACAAACACACATCTATGGCTTATAACATGATCTTCCTGATTCAGCCTCTTCAAAAGCATTGCATAGTGGGTGTTTTCAGGAGCTGGAGCTGCAGTTCTAGGGAGCAAAATGATCGCTGTCATCCTGCTCAGTGTGACACAGGGAGCTGGGAATTTCTCACAGAGGTGGTTTCTGCACCCCTGATGTCCCTGGCAAAAGCATCTGCAAGTTTTAATGCTGCAGTTTTAGGTTCATAATGAAAGTCTGTGACTGTACTGCAGATCCTAAGGATATAAATGCCTGTTTTTGTAAAGGCAAAACACCCATCAAGGACTTTTTTAATTGCACATGAGCCCTGATCTCTGCAGCTTCAATTTTATAAAATGTGTTCAGCTCTTATTGCCTTAAACCTTTTGAGGCTACAAAATTGTCCCCAGTTTTTTAAAGGCCTGATTTTTCAGTCGTGTTTTAGAGTGTCCTGAGACTTTTTGGAAAAATGAGGCTTTAGCCTGGCTAATAAAGAAGCAATAATAATTAGAAAATCTCTTACCCAGTGCAGATTTTATAGCTCCGCAGATACCGTGGTATTAGCATTCTGTTTGTCCACCTGTTAGAAGAAACAGATCTGAAGAGTCATAACTCTGAAACAGTGGGTGACAATTTAATGAAAAATTGAGCTCTGCATTTAATTTCCTTTTAAGTTCAGTTGAGCATTCTGCAAGATCAAAGGGGCTTTGTGGTTTGCAAATGATCTATGATATCAGAGAAACAGATTATAACCCAGGCACAGTTTGGTATTTAAGTAAGTATCTGCTTTTAATACCAATGTTTAAAGTAGGCTAATGGAACTAAAGCGCAAGTATGATTTCCTATGATACGAGTCGATAATCCAGTTTAATGTATCAGTCAAACACTAAAAGCATATTGTGAATTTATTTCAATTATTTGGCCCCATTTGGAAAGTATCCTGAGACACCATAAAATATTTTTAACAAAACAAGAAGTCCTGCCTTAGCTTGTAACCTTTTGATGCAGGGACTGCACCTATGCACTTGCAGAATGCCTGGAGAAATGTGTCTCCTGAGTTCAGTGTATGAAGAATAGTTAAGCAACACCAGCACTGCATGTCAGTGAGGAATTTCTTTTAGTATGGATGCTAGAGCTCTGCCTAGAAAGCATCCTGCAGCTAACATCTCCCCCCTTTCATATCTATGCAACATTATGTGGGCAGCACACTTGCAAAAAACAAACCAAAACATTATTCCAGGTTAAAAGATTCCTCTGTGGTGGTTTTGTTTGTTGTTTTTTTGTTGTTGGTTGTTTTTTTTTTGGTGGGGTTTGGGGTATTTATTTTTTTTTTTTTTTAACAAGTCCCTGTAGCACCAGATTCCCTTTCAGAAATGACCATGCTCCAACTTAAACCTAAGAAGGTTTTTTACCCTCCATGTTTCAGGGAGGAGGCTGCTACAGACTTGCTTCTCCTGTCACTTGCACACTACTTCTTACTTTCTCCTTAAATTTATGGCCAATTCATTCTTGTTTATTCTTGTGCCAGTGTTGTCCTTCAGGCTAATAGGTCTATGCCCCCCTTGATGTTTACCTCCCTGATGCGTTTATAAGCGATCATTATATACATTTGTCTTCACCAGGCTGAAGGAGTTAATTTGTAATCTCCTCTCACAAAGCAGTTTGTTCATTTCCCTGATTGGTGGTTCTTCCTGTTTCAATATGAATTCATCAGTTTTGAATACTAGTGATGGGAATTACACATGCTGTTCCAGAAGAGGCCACATCAGCTGCCTCTACAATGACTGTATCTTTGTCTTCTGATGCATCTCAGGTTTGCATTAGTCTGACATGGTGTGACATGATGTTGGTAGCTCAGACATCTCATGATTAGCCAATACACGTGAATCTTTCTCCTCTGCAGTGTCAGTGAACCCACGGAATTTCTGATGATGGCTGGAATTAACACAAAGTTCAAGGTCAGGTATTTGAGATTTTACAGTTTCATCCCTTTCCAGTATTTTAGTATGTGAGGCCAGGCAGGCTTTCCTGTAGGATATCTGGAGCCCCTTCAGTACTGATAATACTTCTCAATTTGATGTCACCAGTACATGTTCTTTCCCTCCCTTCTATCTGTGGTGCCAAGCACTATCTGTCTCTTTTGCCCCACTGCTCAGCACAACTGATGATCAATTATCCTCAAGGTAGTTCCTTGCCCTTCTTATAGTCTACTGTCCGCTTTTGTTTTTTTCCAACTACCTCATCGTTTTCCATGTGTCATTGCATAAAGAACAAGACGAGACAATTGTTAGGTTCATGGGGATAGCTCAAAGCTTCACATAAACTGGCATCAAATTTGGAATTAGATCCATTTTACTAATACCCATAAGGATTGGTCTGCTGCACAGCCGTGGTCTAGAATATCAGTTGTCTTTTCTGTGAAAACAACAACAAAAACCTCATGTCTCCCTGATTAAATCTGAGATTTTTAATTCCTTCTCAATCATTTGAAGAGGTGAACTTTTTTTACTGGATTTGTCATTAAAGCAGCTCTTCAATACTGGCTTGAGTAAGATTACCATGGGTAGTTTGGAATGCCATGCTGTTGGTGGTACGTGTAGTGCTGCTACACTGTGGACTTGTAAGGAATGTGGCTAGCATTTTTAAACTCAGAGAACATGCTGAAAGTCAACAGGAGCTAACAGTTCCTTTACTTTGAAAGTCTAAATTTACAGCCATAATGCTTTCACATCCCTATTTCTTTTTCTTGTATCCCAAAGTGAAGGAGGAGGTATCCAATTAAGCACAAAAATATGTGACCCAGTTGCCAAAAAATAGTTATGTGGTAAATGAATATCGGATATCCAGGACATCTGGGTCAAGTAGACATGATATAAAATCTATTTGTGATCTTCAGCAGCAGCAAGAGAGAAATGCTAGACCATTTCAGATGACACTAGACACCTATCTTCAGGCAACTGAAGCATGCCCAGTGCAGCCATGAATCACTAGTTTTCCCTGGTTAATGGAAAGAATTTGTTTCGTGGGAACATTATTAGACAAATGATTACAAACCAAATGCAAAAGAGAGACCAAAGTTTCATCAGAAGGAGCTGAAGACTAAAGATTTGAGGTTTATAGAGAGCCTGTGGTACAGAAAACTGGGAGGAGGATGGGGTCCTGGGAGCAGGGCAAGAAGGAGGAAGAGTGAGAGAGACCCCAGATTGCATCCCAAAGACTTCTTTAATAACATTGACCCTACTGACCAATTTTTAAATGAATTCCCTATTCCGAAACTGGACAGACTGAAGTCAGTAGCTTTGCTTAGATGGGAGGAGCAGGAAAAGCACGAGGCAAAGTGACTTAGAATAAATGGAAACATCAAAGTATCAAAACTAGGTCATCAGTTGTAGTATAATAGGATAGGTGCTTCAGTTTTCACCTCATTAATCCAGTTGCCCCACTGGATAAACAACTCTGCCTTGTAGTTAATCTTCAAATAAATATGCTTTTAAAACCCAGTGGGTATTTATCTAATATAGGATAACTGTCTTAGTGAAGCTAAATTAAATGCTTTTGGGTGAACTTAATTTAGCCTCTTGCTGGAGAGGTTTCCTGAATGAGGTGAGGGAGAGGAAATGTTTAACTCCTGTCTGGAGCAAAGATGGTGACACCAAAGGCAGCTTGAACTTCTTGCTGGGAACAAATTCCTTCTGTGGGGCTAAGCATACATTATATGACCAAAATAATATAGGATACTAGCACCTGTGTGGCACCTTTTAGTGCTAGATCATCAAACTTTTGAGTGTGGTCAGTGTCATTGATGCCATTTTACATGTGAGGAAATCGTAGTGTGAAGAGTGCCTAAAGAACCAGCAGTAAAGCTGTGAGCAGAGCCAAGGGCTCTTCTTCATTCAGAGCTGCAGTGCCAAGCTGCCTTGCTTTCCCCAGGCCATGGAGGAATCTATAATTGCATGAGAGCTGACCTTCTTAGATGGTCACATGTTAGATAGAACACATGTTCTATCTCTGGAACATACAGGAGGCTACAGCAAAACCAACCTGCCTCCATCTTTCCCTGGACCTTGTCTCAGGCTATGTCAGACTTTGTGCAAGGAAACCCTCTGGAGACCATGTTCTGTACAAAGGCCTTAGCTACTGATAGTTAGGAGATGGCAGAACCCCTGGAGCTAGAGCATGCCTGTTTACTCCAAATAGTCTGTACATGTACACTATAGCAGTACTGGGTTTTAATTCCTCAATGGAATGGTCAGTCCCTCTCTGAATCTCCCTAAGTCCTAGAGCTCTAGAAACCCATCACATTTTCCATGGTGATGTGGAATTTCTTACTAATCTTGAATTTCCTGCCTTCTGTTCTTTAATTTTATGCCTTGGGTGGGAGACATGAAAAAAAGTAATAGAGCCAGCCTCCTTTTCACTGTTTCAGATAGTGAACTGATAGGCATCCAGCATGTCCCTTCCCGTTGGAGCCCAAGTCATGTCCTCAGCCCTCACAGAATTTCTGGTTCCTTCCTGGTGCCCCAGCTCTCCTACCACTCTTCCTGATGTCTTCCCAGCTCCACAGCACCTCTGCCCACAGGCTCAGGCACACTCACACCTCCTGGGTTTCTTTTCACCATACCCCCTCGTTTCCTGCCACAGGCCAGACAGCACGAGCTTTTTATCACAGCCGTTCTTATTTAGCTCCCTTGCACTGTAAACACCACTTATCTTTTCAATCTCTCGCCACATAAGGTTTTTTTTTCCCAGGTCTGAAATTATTCTTGTCATCCTTATCTGAACATCCTTTAATTCCCTTGGCAGTGACATATAGCATTCCAGATGAGAGAGAAGCCTTGGTTTTATACCACGTTGAAATTTACTCCATCCCATTTCTTACACATCCTAACCTTTTGTTTGCCTGTATGACAGGATTTGTACCTGAGCTGAAAACTTAAGTGACAAGGGTGCAATAATGATTCAGAGATATTTTCTGTTGGTCAGTGCTGTTACTAAGGTGCTTCATTGTTTCTTGAGCTTTCTGCAAGTGCATTTCCCTTTTGAGCTCATCTTTCCTTGTGCAATACTCCAAATAAGATGCTGCTAACTACCTTTCATAGCTGACAGCAGCTCAGGTTCTCCAGAGTGGAAGAAGCACCTGTAGTTAGTGGCTGCAGAGACAAACACCCATGAGCCCCCACAGAGGGCTGGTATTCAGCCAGTGTAAGTCAACACAGCTTAGTTTGGTTTGCCTTAATTAATATTTTTGTAATTAATGGAAGGTTTCTGTAAACACTTTCAAGTCCCTTTAAATTATCCTGAGATCCCCTGCAATCTATCATTGCAGCACTGTTATGATAGTGGTGCATCTGCAGCTAGTACATGTATCCAGATTCCTTTTAACTCTTTTCGTATGGATTATTTTACATTCACCAACAATGGTTTAACTGAGGGATAACAGGGCAAGGACTCTCACCTTAATCTGGGTTTATGTGATACCTAAGAAAGTAAGACCTTGATCCGTAGCTAAGCCCACAAAATAATACTACTGCTAATAGTAACTTGTCATGCACCTTCATGCTGTCCACTCACCTAATTCAGTTATGACCTTCAGAAATTCTTTATCGTTTATTCTTGGACACAAGAGTGATGTTAGCTATAAATTTTACCACTTTGCTTGTCCATCCTTTTTCTGTATCACTCTTTCTTCTCTTTTAATTTGTGTCTTCTTGCCTGTTGATCTTAGATTTCAAGTTGTTTTGGACATAAATGCTCCCTCCTTGAATATATGGTCTAACATGCTATGCACTTTACCAGAAATAAATATAAATTAATAGTATCATGTCACATGAACCATTCCACTGAAGTTAAGGGAACTCCTGGTAGGAAAAGGCTCAAACTAAATAACAGTAGTAGAATCTGTCCCTAAGAATTTGTCTTAATTAAAATTATAACTACACACATTAATAATTTACAACTGAAAAGGTTATGGAAGTGTAATGTTTAATAACAGTAATGCAAAAAGGTGATATTTAATTTCTATCACCCTCATGAATGTTCATCCAGTGAATTTAGAAATAACTGTGGCTGTGTGGTTTGTTCTGTAATTAAGATTTGATTAATCCCTAAAGCTCAGTTTAACTTAGATTAGACCTATATTGATTTGAATTTCTTTACAATTGCACTCATAGTACAGCAAACTTACTTGAACATCATGCTAACAATGGATTTAAGGAGTTGCCTTCTCTGAGAAACCTGCTAAGTTTGAGCCTGCCACCTCGCACTGCAATGATGATTCTCGGAGCTGGTTTCCTGATCGTCTTCACAGGGCCCTTGGGGTTGCTAAGATAACCAAACATCAGAAGTATCCTTTACTGTATCTATTAGTATCTCTATATTTTCCTATATTAATAAACTAGTTGAGAGTTCTCAATTTGTCTCTCATTTTCTTTCACCTGGAATCCTTGAACTCTGGAACAGGAGTCTGTCTGGTCTTTGACTAGGGTGTCACAAAGCTTCCTATAGAAAAAGTGTCCATGCCAAGGAAAGGCATTCAAATCTCTTAGATATACATGCCATAATAAGAAATTACTGATGATATGAACAGCAAACATTTCTTCTAGAACTAGCTTTTGCCCTCTTGAGCTTCATGATACGAGACATGAACCAATGTCCACCAAAGACAATGAGAACTCTTTCCCCTTAATCGCAAACATGCAGCTGTGGGTCTTGCCATGAGTTTATCTTCTCACAGAGAAGGGAAAAAACTCACCATGGCACAAGGCTTTCATTGCCAATGAGATGTGGTTCCAAGAACTGGAGGAGATAAGAGCACAGTATGAAGGGCACATGTATGCAGATAAGTTCAACTCCAGGACTTCACAAGGCAGCAGTAGATGAGAATTCTTTGTGCAGCCTCTCTTGAAAATCTCAGTGATGGAAAGTACAATACCCATGGGGACCCATGTCCTCTCATCATTACAAGACCAAGAATTCTTGAACCTGGGTTGAGGAAGTCCAATTTTTCTGGCTTTAGCAGAGCTGCAGATGATTGTAATGGGTCTCCCCAAAGACCTCAGGACCCCATCACTCAGAATAAACATACCAGAATGCAGATCTTGGCTGTGCTAAAAAGAAATAGGGAGTGATACAGAGTTTCTGCTAGACTTTACAGTAATCATCACATGATAAGATCAGAGAATCGCAGAAAGGAACTTCTAACCCTGACTGAAGACTTGGAGAACAGCACCGTCCCTAGAGTCTGCAGCTGCCTCTAATCTACGCTGGCTGTAGAGTTTTAGCTCTTCTCCCATGCCAAACCTTGCTGCCTCAGACAGATATGTGCTGAGCTGGAAGGCTACCTGAACTCTCAAAAAGTCCTTGCACAGTCTCTTACCCTGTATCTAACAGGTAGCTCTTCTTAACCAGCTTCTGAAAGAAGCCATCTGTTAAACAACTCCCTGGATCCACATCAGCTGTATGGGTGCTCTAGAATTAAAACTGCAGTGAAGCAATGCAGCCAGGCTTAAAATTCACAATTAGGAGGATTCATGGTGACTCCATAGCATCCAGAGAAATTCTGTTTTCTAGGATTGTTTGGCTGAATATTTACTTCCAGGACCTGCTGTCTGCCTGTTAGCAGCATATTACCCTAAAGTGGCACTTCTAAATAGCCAATTAACCTCCACAGGGCAGTCAGTATCATGCCAACAAGAGGATATCTGGAAGGTGAACAACATTTGTTTCACATATAAGACTGCCTAGTCATGAATGACAACTTGTTACAGCTATTTCAGCCAGAGTGGCCGAGTGTTAGACTCCTGTGTCTGTTGCAGTGTTTTTTTTCCCTGGTTCCCTCCATGTTTTAAGGGAGATTTCAGAGCTGTGCTAGCATTTCTGCAGGTGGAGGTGATGGCTTTCTTGCAGGTCACCAGCTCCTAGAAATAGGAAATGCTGTGTAAACAAGACATAGGAGGCTGCGTTGTGAAGGTTCCTGAGGTCTGGACTGTTGGTTTCTGTTACTGTTTATAAGGAAGGCGCACAGCTGTGGAAATGAAGAACAAGAAGACTATAGCAGCTTCTTTAATCTTGCTGGTGATTCACCCAGTGGCTCTTCCTCAGAGACAACAGGAGAGACGGTTCTGTTGAAATCATACAGACAATATGTGTTATCTGGGTTATAAAAGGAAAATCCTGGTTACTATAGATAAGTCAAAGTAGTGTGCACAGTGAGCTATATAACTAATGCAGTGTTCCATGCAGTCTTCTGCTGTGGGTACAAAGGGGAAGTTTGCATGTGGGATAGGACTGACTTCATCTTGCACCCAGCACCTGAACCAAGGCAGGCAGAGAGCTACGTCTCCAATAGCAGGGAAGATTTTTATGTTTATCTTTTTCGCCTCATATGATACCCCCTGTTATGGGGGTATCAGCACACGTTGCCTCCCAAGTTCTTCTTAATCTCAAAGGTCTGCTCAGTTTGAGAATATAATTTAAATGTTCACAGCTCAGGTAAAGTCCTGTGACAATCAGAGCATTCAAGCCTAAGGAGTTTCCATTTGGGTTTCCTCTATTCTTGTGGAGTGTAAGAAAAACCTGTTATAAGGGTTTTGGTCTACACCTCCTGCTTCTTCAGAAGCCCGGTTAAACCAAGTTATCCTATGCATAGATGCTGCATTCATGGTTGCTTTCCCTTGCTGATGTGACCTGCAAGGCTCATAATTTCTGCCGCTACTCAGGACAGGGGAAACTGTGGTGTGAAAGGGATATTTAGCATTCAGAGAAGTGCAGTCAGACTATGGGTCCAAACATCTCCAAGTTTCACTTGACGTAAGATAGCTAGCAGAGCTTCCCTAAGAACAGTCATCGTGATGTTTTATTAAACCCAAACTTTGGTCTATGAGTTTTGATACTGTTGAGTCTAAGATCCCTTTAGACACCAGCTCTGAAGGTGGCGTTTAAAGCTTGTACAATTTTCTTGCTCTATGTGAGCTATAAAGACCAGCTTCCATAGACTTCAGAAATAACAGGAACCTTCTCTCTCACCAAAACCATTTGAGTACCACCCGCAGAGCTCCTGGTCACCCTGACAATGTGAAAATAAACTGAAAAGCCTAATGTCAAATTTTAACAGCACTCCCAAGCCCCGTGCACACTCAGCACAGACACACCATGATTGTTACCTGCTGAAACATGCACCTACAGGCAAGAGCATCCTGAAGATGTGAGTAGCATCCTTCCAGAGAGACCCCAAAAATTCCACATCTCCCCCTTGATCTTTCGTTATGTATTCTGTAAGTCCCATTCACTGGAAAGAGTTTTGCATATATAGTAGTTATTTTTGTTTGTAGTAATGCCCTTTATCAGATACTCGCCTGATATTATTTCAAGGACCTTCTTTGGTAGCTTGCTGATAATATCCAACACAGAAGAAGTCCAACCTGGAAGGGTAGTAGATAGATCTCTACCTACAGAGGCTTTCCTCTGAATAGATTGCCTTGGCTAGCCATAGTTATTCACTTTCTGTTCTGTTCAGGGTATTCTCCTGTGTTTTCTCTAATATTTCAGATCAAGTCCCCTGCGCTTGCCAGAGCAGTTCAGCTCTGAAGGCAGAAGTGAAGGCACAGTGTCACTTGGCAATTAAAATAGCATTCACAAAAAAAGAGAGTTTCCCAGCACAGATTCATGTGACACTATCACATCTATGCTGACCAAAGTAGGTTCAGAGGGGGGAAAAAAAGGATAAATGGAACTTCCACTCCTATTTCTGTCTCAGTGCCCTTTAAGTCATCAAAACTTTCTGACAATGTAATGAATCTGAGAAAGCAAACGGATAAAAAGCCATTCCTGCAAAAGGGGGACCAAAAAACATCCAAAACTACAAATTCCTCATTTTCTTAATTCATTTCCTCACTGAAAATGTGGAGCTCCAGAACATGTACTTATTGGTGATGAGAGTGAAGGTAATAAACACTGCCACGTAACCTTGGCTGTTCCCTGCAAACTGCAGTTACCCAGAAGCCCAGTCACCTAACATAAAAGGAAACTATCCACTTTAATTAGCAGAGCAATCAAAAGACTCTTATGCAGGAAAGCATTTATCACCAAATAGAAAATGAATGATACTTTAAAATTAGAATATGCAGAATTCGTAGCCAAAGGCACTCAGGGGAGAGAGCTTTACACCAAACCAGACGGGGATTTTTTTTTGGCTTCAGTCTAATGAACTTTAACAATAGATATCAAATTCTCTCTGGCAGCATGTTTTAGCGATGGATGTGATTTTTCAGAAGTACTAAGCAAGCTTCACCAGTGACAGGAGGAGGAGGCTGGCATTTAGAAAACTCTTATTAACCTGTATGCAGACCTCAAACCTATATCCTTAAAAATGCCTTTTTTTTTTTTTCTTTAGTATTTGTCTTTGCTGTCAAAATATAATACAAAGCAGCAGGGAAATTTTATTATAATTGTTGGTGTTGATGAAGACCTCATTGTATCCCACCTACAGCCAAAAATGCTGTGCATGGAGAAACCATGCAACACTGTACTTCATTATGAGGACAACGGGCAAAGCTCAAATTGGACGACAAGAGCAATCTTCTCTGGGTCTTCACTGTACTTGATGAAAAAACAGAAATGCCCAAAAGTCAAGGGAGGCTAGAGATAAAAATATCTTCCTGTCACCTTGGAAGTTCACATGGTTTTTGAAGTACAGGAGACTGGAGATGCTTTTGAAGCAGGTAGGAGGTGCTGTCACTAAGTAGTCAGTCTTCTTAGAGATTGTTAAAATGCAAACTGTGGAGTTCTCCACTGGGTTTACAAATCTCACCTTACAAGGAAGCTGAAAGCTGAGAACTTCGTACCAAGGAAGTTCCAAAATTACTGCAAAAAAGGCAACTTTATGTCAGCCTGCTACAGACTCTCAAGTACAGATGTGATTGATTGTAACATTTCAAAATGCACAAGCTTCTGTTCATATGAACACAAATTACGCAAGCTGTCTTAGGTCTGCAAAGTTAGGGTCTCACAAGTTGCATTCAAGAGGAAAGTTGTTCTGAATGCTAACTAAGGCCATAATGACAGATTTACTCACAGTAGCTATTCAGCCACTGAAGTACAGAGAGCATAAAGGGAATGAGACAGGGTATGGGTCCTGATAAACAGGAGAGACACAAATCAGGAAGTGAATCCATATTCAGCCTATCTGTTTCTGCTTTCTTCAAAGGCCATCCTTTGTTATAAGAAGATCTGTGATTTTGTAGACCTACTGGAGTTACCATGATCTTTAGACTGTAACTTCTAGGACTAACATATACAAAAGTTGCTTTGTCTGGGGTACACGAGATGGATCCCCCCTGTATTGATCCAGCTGCATATTCCTCAGATACAGCAGTTCTAGAAGTGGTCAAGATATATCAGCACCTTTGGTTACTGCTGAACATTCTTGGTTGTGTTTTTACCAGTTATTATAAGCAGGCACACATGTGGCCTAGCTATAACTGATTTGCTGGATCAGAAACAGGTAATGCAGAACAGTATAAACAAGAAAACCACAATCCAACAACAAGGTCCTTGTCTGAACCCAGCCTCTCTTCACATCTCCACACAACTAAGCAGCCCTAATTCCATCTACTTCCAGTTGGTACTTGCCTTTTGCTTTTGGTAATCACGCTGTTCTGCGCTTCAAAGATACAATAATTACCACAATATTTCTTGAAACTCTGCGCACTAAAGAATTAAATTTGTCTGCAGAAATTTTAGAAGCTCTTAATAAAACCTGTCTTTTACCCTGCTGTTCACATAAAAAAATCCCTCGTAATGCCGAAGCGCTCTTGGATGTCAGTATCAGGGCCAACAGAGATATGCACAGAATAAACTAAAGCATCCCTTGTTTTATCCTGGTGGAACAACAGCTTCCTTGTGGTTCAGCAGAAGATTTGAACAACTTTGTTTGTCTTGTTCAGGTAATGTGGCTCACCTACTAGCTGGTAGCAGTCGTAAGCTAGTGGAGTAGGGAAGGTGGTGTCTGGTAGTCTTGCAGATCAGGTCCAGTTCTATCTGCCAGGAATGGTCTCAGAACTACTCAAGATGGTAAATCCACCACCATTTTTCCATTCATGGTTTCAATGGAAGTGAAGCTGGAGGATGCCTTTTGGATGGTCATATTCTGTTGCTGATTGTTATTGTTTCCAGATCTAGATTTAGATAGCCTGAAATAAAGCTGCTACTGGAAATCATTCCATAGTGTAAGAGATTTGCTTGTTAACAAATTATCCTGACTACCAGGATGCCAGTCTTTTGGCACAGTCTTAGCCCTCTTCAGATAGTCTTACAAACTCTATAGTATGGACATATTGCATAATGTGAGATGCCAGACCTCTTCCTGAATAGTCTGGTTTGACTGTACAGCACTGTGCAGTACCACACCGGTGTACTACTTTGAATCAAGCCTACAGTATCCACAAAAGCATGGTGTTATGCCCCACCTAATTAGTCCTTCCTCTCAGTTGCAGTCACATTTCCAGATCTGGTATAGACATTCTATCCTTACAAACTTCCACTCTGTCTTAACTAAGTCTCCAGGGTTATGAGTGTAGAGACAGTACAAAGGACATACCTTTGCAGCAAAATCAGATGCAATTGTAGCTTGAGTAATTCCTACCTCATTGTAAAATGTTGTATCTCCATTGTGAGTTTGCGCTGATTTGATAATAGCCTGAAATAAAGAGTTTAGAGCCATGAGAGCAATGTTTAAAAAGTATATAGGCCAAACAGTCATGGAACTAGCAGGCTGTCTATTTACAGCATTAAAGGAAGTCACCTCTGATGATGGTTTACACATGTGGAAATGAAAAGAGAAAGACAGCTTTCAGAGAGGACTGGAGGTAGCTGATACTAAAGACAAGGCTTTAGTTTGTCCATATGACACAGCCAGCACAGCTCCTGCAATTGTATGGATCTGTGCTCCTAATAAGTGGGCACCTCTTGACAGTCCCCAGCGCCTAGCCCTCAGGCTGGACCTTTGCAGAGAATTGCATTAGCAGTTGCAGCCAAACTGTATTTACCTTGGAGCCTACAGTTTCTTGCCAGGCCTGGTGAAGGAACAGAATTCTGAGAAGCTTGTCCAGGGTTTCCACTAGCGATATCAGTAGGACTAACAAAACATTGTCACCATCATGTCCTACTCCCAACTTGGCTGCACTAAATTCTCATCTGGAGATTGTTTCAAGATACTAGTGACACCATTTCAGCTCTAAATCTATCTGAGATCATCACTCTGAGGTTCTGTTATGCTCCCTGCACATCCAGTTGGCAGACCCAATGGAGTCCAGAGCACTCTTCATCTCATCCTAATGTTAGTCAGAACAGTCACTCTTGTTTCTCTCATTTCACTACACATGATGACTGGGTCAAGTGGACATCTGCAGTGTAAACAACTCCAAAAGTAGTTTGAGTGGGCTTCACCTTATCTGTCACCTTGGAAGCAGATACAGGAAATTATAAAGTCTGAGGTTTTAGGGATGAGTTCCAGGCATAAGGAAGAAAGGATATTTCAATAAAACCAACTCCATGTTCTAAACCCCTGTCATCATGTTTGCACTTCAACCATGGGTGAAGGTTTTGGGCCCCTATAACATTTCATTTGTGAAAGCTCCAGGATTGAATCAAGTGATTGATACAAAAAGGAAAAAATCCATGATTTATTAAAGGCATTCACTGTGCAGTCAGATGCAGTTGGTCAAGTGGTGTGGAACATGTTGCTCATCGTCTTCAGCAGCTCTAAGACCGTTCTGCTTGCTTGGTCTCACCTCCCTCATAATGTAGGCTGCAGACCCTCCCTATGGGAATCACGCATCAGGCTCTTGACTTTCAGCTGATTTAGAGTGTATTTTCTAGGAACACATCCAGACTTCATTTAAAGCTGTCAGATGATGGGGAATTTAGGTAAGTTGTTCCAGGAGCTAAAAATTCCTGTGGTTAAGAGTGTATGCTCATTTTTAGGTTGAATTTTGAGAGATTCAGCTTTCAGCTACTGTATCTCATCAAGTTTTTGACCTCTTCTGTGGGGGGAAATCAACCTTATCCCAAATGCAAGTTGTAAATATATAGCACATTGTTCTAATGCTCCTTGTAGCAACTCTCCTGATGAGAGAAAATTTATTCCCCTTTGAAAGTGAAATGGCCCACCTTGTACTTACTGAGCCAGGAGAGTTAATGCACCCTTTACCTCACTGTGCAACAGCTTCCCCTGGTAGCCTTTAATCTGCAAGATGAAAGAGCCTTCTAACAGCATATCAGGAAATTTACCTGAGCAGTGTGATTAAGTCTCACTTAAATTTCTGTTCGTTAAGTTAAACAGAATAAACATTTCTTCCCTTCCCTTCCGCTTTTATGGCTGGTGCAAAAGCTACAGGATGTTCCAAATCCCAGAAAACCCTGATCATCTTCTGTCCAAAAGGCATCTCATTCTTTCTTCCTTAGTTCAGAAATTGCTGAAAAGATGCACATTTTAAGATACGCTACAGACAGGGATTATTATTTTTTTTCTACACTATATAAAAGAAGGAGATATGAACAGAAAGTCTATTAGGAACCCACCTAATATGAAAACATAAAAAACTTCTTGTTAAAGACTGCATAGGATGCTGCAGGGTCGCAGGCTATTTACTCTGATATCACTGTAAAAGCTGTTGAAGCTGCTAACATTAAAAACAAAACCCAAAACGAAACCAAAAACC
Source organism: Pezoporus occidentalis (assembly GCF_034315485.1). Lineage (NCBI taxonomy): Eukaryota > Metazoa > Chordata > Aves > Psittaciformes > Psittacidae > Pezoporus > Pezoporus occidentalis. The sequence goes on from NW_026914180.1 coordinate 2,626,418, forward strand.
TGGCAAAAACTTTGTCTTTAGGGACTTCTCCAATGATAGTTCTTTATTTATGACTCCATTAAAAAAATTTAACTCAGCACATTTATTTACTTATGATGGGACTGGCTTCTCTTCATCCCTCATGCCTTTGTGGAGGGACAAAGGAGTGCCAAGAGCGAGCCTTATAGCAAGCGGCCCTGTGGGATGCTTTAGTGCTCTCTCTCCATCATTTTTACCATTATGACCAGGGCAGGGAGAGAGGCACAGCTTAGCATGTAGGAAGCTGAGAGGAAATGAATCCCCCAGGCTGATCTGGGGGGCTTATGTCCAGCACATGTGACAAGTGAGACAGCATTGAGTAGTCCTGTATGGGTAAGATCAACTTCTAGCATTGAAGGGGCTCCAGAGAAAACCTCTACAAGGGAAAGAACTATAGTCACAGCATGAACCCCCAACAGGGAGCAAACCCAGACCCTACCAGCACATGCAGCACCACAGAATTAACACCCCTTCTTCAATCTCACCCCACCATGGGTGCAGATCATTACCACAGCTACAAAGAAAGGGCTGCCTCTTCTTGCCCCCAGGCAAGGTCATTTGGGGGAATTAGAGCTAAAGTTCAGGCAGGAAGCCAAAAGTGAGCCAGTATGGGACAGGGAATGGCAAAGATGTGCTCAGTCAGCAGAGAGCAGATCGCTGAAACCTGCACCCACTCAGATTTCCACATCAAATAGTCTGCACAGAAAGGACTGACCACCATCATCGTTCACTGGTTGAAATATCCAGAGGTGCTCAAGCAGAGAAACCCCAAAGCCTATTAGATCTTCTGATACCTTAATACTCTTGCAGTTTGTGGTAGTGAACGGGTGCACATTTTTTAAATTAAAGATGGAATGAAAAGGTTTCGAATGTGCTGGATTTCTGCCTGGCTGCAGGACTGGATTGTGTTAGAGAAACTTCACAGAGCTTTAAAAGGGATTGTGTAAGGGCAGCCATGCCCCTCTGAAAAATAAATGTCTCTCTGGCCTGAGTTTTGTTTCCCCATTGTCTCCCTTCAGCAGCTCAGTAATCCCACTGCTTCACTGTTTTGCTTTGTCCTATTCAGATGGAAACCCCTTATACAATGAGAACCCTTTGGCGCAAGCAAAACATCAGGGATGTTGAGCTGTGAAGAGCTGTGTCAGTTGTAAGCCTGGTCAGAAGAAGTGAGGGGGATTTTTTTGTCCCCAAAATTAGTTAGAAACAGGAAAAAAGAAGAAGGAAAAAGGGGGAAAAAAAAAGAAAAAAAAAGAAGGCAGGGGTTAGAGGAGTATGTGCAGACCTTTTGAAGTCTTGTTAAAAATTGGAATGTCCTATTTCCAAGTGCCACTTGTGAGTGCAGCCATGCGTATGAGCAAGGGGAGCTAGAAATCCCACTACTCACCTCCATGGGTAGGGAATGGCCAGGCAGATACCTACCAGGCTCACAAAGTCCCAGGCCCCTGGGACCAGAGGATGATGAGCCCTGCTGCAGCCTCCCACAGTCCTGGACATGCTGTCACCACGGAAAGCATCAGCATACAATGCCCTTTTTCCATCCATCCTTGCTGTCAGTTCTCTTCAAGGATGTGTTTTTGCCACACATGGTCTGAATACGAAGCTTGAATGTCTTTCAGAGCAACAAGGATTTGACATGTTGGAATAAGTCTGTAAAGGGGCTTTTACAGAGCAGCAGGCCTCCAGCCAAGGGGCCATTTTTTGTACATATTTGTGAATGGCAGAAATTGGCATTCATCTCTTCAGGCAGGTTTCTGAAATGTATACTGTCCTTTAAATGATTCCTTAATATTTAATATCATGGTAGGATGAAGTCTGATTTTATGGTTAAAAATGTCAATTTTCACAGCTGATTGAACTTGTTTAAATGGCAAGCAGTTTACTTGTATTGAAAACCATATAAACAAATCAACTTATTTACTGACATTAAAAGAAGAGAGTACTTTATACTCCAAAGCCTTTCAGTTTTTGAAACTGAAAAAGAGCTCAGATGACTAAGTTCATTTGCAGTTTCCCCCCAATGGCAGATTGATTGTAGTTCATAAAGCAAGCCCATGTATCTGGCAGCAAAAGGAATTGCTTAAGAACCTAAGCCACCCTTTCAAAAGTTCTCCGTAATTAATTATCAGCTGCTGGCAAGTCCATTCTGTTTTTCCTTTTGTTTACATTATTTTAATGGTGACTATAATGTATGTATAATGAGAAAAACAGCATCTTATAAACATAAAAATAAAGCTTAAGACTTAAAGCAGGATTAGGCAGGTAAAAAAAAAAAAAACAACAAAACCCACCCTGAAATCCAGATGTGTGGAAATCAGCTTTGCTAATGCTTTCCTAACCCTGAAGCCAATTAAAGCATGCATGGACATGAAGAAAACAGGGTTCATACTGGCACAGATTTCCTCTGCCTCTTCTTAAAAGTAGCTGCAATATTCCGTCCTATGTCTGTGCTATTAAAAATAAAATATTTAATTTTGATTCAATGGAAGCAGGGGATAGAAAGTGGCCTGGATGTGGATAACAAGTCTCCTGCCTCGTTAGTTGGTCAAAGGATCCTGCCAACAGTTCTGGTCGTTGAAGGAGCTCAATTTGAAATCTATCCATTAGAGGGCAATGCACTATCCATAGTGATGTCCTAGAGACACAGAGCAGCTGCAGGATTTTCAGGAAGGGGAGAAAAAGAAGTTTAGAAGTGATAGCCAAAGAACAAATGCAGGAGTTAGGTCTGTGATTCGGGTGGTGGCTGGAAGATGTGCTGGATAACACAAGGCAAAAGTAAACACAGACAAATGGATGGTGACATGAAGCACCAGACCTCTGACAACATGTGGCTGATAGGATCTGTGGGTTTTTCCACCAAGAAGTGTAGGCCAAGAGGATATGTCTTTATAGACTGGTTGTCATCACCAGTTGAGTGACCCTACATGCAATGTCCTTAGGCAATGACCAGTGGGAACTGGGGGTTCAACTGATAACTGAGATGGGTCTTAAATACCAGAAATGCCTTAAAAATTTGAGCTTGCTAGGGGGATCACTATCTGCCTAGGAAAGCTGCAAACACAGTGAGAAAAAGTTCATCTCTACCACAGTGCGCTCAGGGACATGATGAATGTTTTGAAGGAGCATATTTGCCTTCCAGTTTTTGCCCCCGAGGCAACTACTGAATTTGTTGTCTGAGGCAACCCCTAAGGCTTCCCTTGAGGACACCAATTCACCAACTCTTTCCCACAGTGCTGATGGATCTGCTTCTTTGGAGAATTTCCTGGGAGCAGCCCTGAGGTCAGGGAATCAATCCATCTTGCTACACGTGAAGATCCCTCTGCCACACATCCCAGGGCAGACACAGGTCCATCGCCTGGCCCAAAGCCCAGCCTGGAGATTCTGGCACTTGTCACCAAGTGCGTCTTCCCCAGCAGGTATTTGGCTGGAGCCTGCAGGGCTGCTCTCAGCAGGCAGCTGGGATATGGCCACCCTGCTTTTTCTGAAGAGAGTTTGTCCATGTGGGTGCCAGCATGGCCGTGCCAGTTGGCAGGAAGATCAGAGGATGGATGCAGCCTGCTGTGGTTGCTGGTACAGCCATAGCCTTGGGAAGTGCTGGCAGGGAGCTAAGGAGCTGCACTGTAATACTTGCTTACCGACCACCTTTTTATTGCAAAGAGCTTTGAATGATGGTGCAGAAATTGTTCAGTGGCGAAAGAGTAAAGAAGGCACTTGGATATCAAAGTGACTGCTGCTTTTGAGAGAAGAGTAATTTGTCTAATATACAATCTGTCACCCTCCATTCGTGCTGAAAAACTGAGGAGCTGCTGGAAACTAACCACACATATGGTGACATGGCTCCATCATTAGCTTGGGTAGGAGACAAATCTCCCTGCATCACTTTGGCATGCTGTATTGGAAACACTTATTTCTTGGGCTCATGTTAAAGACTGGCCAAGATGGACCCTTCTTTCCACCTGCTTTGCCTCACAGGCTGTGTTGTCACCATACTTCCTCCATCAGTAAATAAATCTTTCGCATAACTCAAAGCAACTTATCCATGGAAAAGTTAACTGGTTACACTGGAGGCCTCTATGCCATATATTTGATGAAGAAAAGCCCTACATGATGTATATAAACCAACAATTTCAGCTCCCAGCGTACCAGTGTAACTCCTCCCTGAATCAAAATACTCCTCTGGAAGTGGCATCTTCTGCAATATTTTGGAGTGTGCAGAAATTGCCTTCTGTGTGGGTATGGATACTTCCTCTCATTCCTCCTTCACTGCAGTGTTTTTCTAATAGCTGTCTCCAAATGGAGCTCTTCCTTCTTACTCGGAGTTCCTCAGGCTGCGTTTTGCAGGACCAAGGAGGGCAAGAACTATTTGTTACACTAATAATAATAATTAAATAGCCACTAATTAAATTACCATGTCTAATAATAACAGTAACTGCCTGCAAGTTGTTCTTTCAGGACTCTTCCTACAGCCACAGAAATTTTATGGTGACTCTTCCAAAGATGCCTAAGGAGTCCTGCATAAATATTCATAGGAAGAGGGATCTGGATCTTCATGACTGCGTTGAAATGCTTGGCCCCGCTGAACAGAGGCTCACACGTACCAGTTCTGAGGTGGTGTAACTTTAACAACAGCAGAGTTATTTCAGATTTACCTCACTGCAGCTGGGAGCAGCGTCAGGCTCTGATCATTTAGCAAAGCCTATAAAATAGCGACACATACCCCTCACTTACAGCAAGCCTTGGCACCTTCATGTCAATATTTATTTCCAGCCCTTCTCACTTTCCGCTGGCATTCAGATGTATGGCCAGCCTCTGTTAAATATTTTATTTGTATTGCATGTAGCTGAAACAAGTTTATGTTAGGTGAGAAATGGTGGTGTATTTGAACACACACGGTCTACAAGGGCCTTCTGTGCACCACAGTGGGCACTGGCTTGGCTCCCCACCGCCAGCTGCAATCCAAGCTGAGGATGCGACTTAGGTGTGCGCAAATGCGCTTGCATGGTGATCCAATCACATTCATCTGCCAAAGTCAGCAACAAAACTTTAAAAGGATTAGGGGATGCAGACCTGCAGTGAGAAACCCCCCAGAAGATGATGTTTGAGGAGGGCTAGTTCACTACTGTCTCCTACAGCCACCAGGTTTTTGCTTCTGAAGTGGACCATAGTGAGGTGTGAGGGCATAGGACCACTTTGGAAGAGAAATGATTTTTAGGACTAAATAGATGATGCTTTTTGGAATAAAGGAACAGGCATAATGCGGTAAAATAGCATTATATTTCCATGTCCCCAGTCTTCCCCCAGCCGTTCTTTATGCCCAGTACCCAGAACAACAGACTGCCTTGCTGGCTGCCTATGGAAACCAAGTCTCAGGTCATTATCCTGTTGCACAAGCATGCTGCAAGGTCCATGGAGTTGGCTCAGCTGCCTAAATCATGGATGAATTTTTATTCCAGTGATGCCAAGACAGGTTTCTCTTTATGCTAATCCCTCATGCTTCAGGGTGTCATAGTGCCCAGGAAGCACAAAATCATGCTTTATGAGTGTGATCTGTCTGCAGTTTCAGAATCACTTCCCCCCCAGTCTTACCTGCCACAGTCAGCTAGAGATCATAAATACACCCCTAATGCCACAATTAGCATACGCTTTTGAAAGAAAATTGTGCTTGTAGGAAGAGTCCCCAAGGGCCAATATCAACAGAGGAACATTACAGAGCAGAAAGTGAAGATCAGGGCTGAGCTTTCAAGTCTGTGTCTGTGCTCCCTCACTAGGCAGTGGTCTCTGCAGAGATTATTTGTCTTTTTATCAGGAACAGGCAATGCAAAAGGACTGCATATGCTAACTGCTTTGACTTACAGTTAGACCATCTTTTTGGTGGGGCAGCAACCAGTGCCAGACTTTAATTCCCCGCTTCACTAATCTGGCTGAATAATTAAAATAAACCGAAACCAACCACCCTAACATTTAGCTTCATTTTTGTTCTTGCTCTTTTCCATCAGTTTTCTAAGCTGCTCCTGGCAAAGGGGACCAACTCTTTTGCCAGCTCTGACAAGATAGATTGACAGGTTTCCTGCACAAAGCAAGAAGGACAGATGAAGGAGACTGTTTAGAAAGCAAAGGTAACAAACAAGGCCTGCTCCTCTGATTTGCGTGCTTGTCTTATCAAAGCGGGGCCGCGTCTTGCAGGGACCTGCATGCTTCTTTTCCTAGGAGAGTTAAGCTCCTGCTTATGGGTTTGCAGCAGGGGTATGGTACACTACAAACCCTCCTGAGCAGGCTTGGAGTAGTATGGGTTTGTCTAATGCCTGCTCTGTAACAAGCCTTTGATCTTACTGAGACTTCTAATGGGATCCAATTGCAACCATAATCATAAATAAGTGAAAAATATAAAATAGGCAACAAAAGCTGCATAAATGTGTTGCCACTTGAAGATTTCAAATTCCTCCCTTGCTCAGCATGGTTTGTTGAAATAAATGGAAACAGCAGACCTGCTGAGGAGGAATACTGACATTTTATGGCACCTGATTTGTGATGCAATAGGAATTCTGGGGGGCAGTGGGGACAAATTTTCACTTTATATTCTGCTCAAATGAGACAAAGATTACAGTTAGGAGTCAAGTACTATCAAATTATTTATTGAATTCTGTTGGGGTGGAGAGGGTATTTGCTCTTTTTTCCAGAAAAAAAATATTGATTTTAAGGATGGGTTTGATATCAGTTAAGCTCAACATGAGAGACAGGCAGTCACTTTGTATAGGGAATTTAATTAAAAGCTCTGTACTTAGTCAGAAGAGTGTTGTAAGGATAAAATTGTTTTCCCCCTTTGGGTCAATTTTCTGTTATGTTTGTGTAATGCAATTAAAGAAGGACCCATGCCAAGCAGTACTCTTGTCTGGTATAAAGCTGTCCATACTTAATGACTGGCTCTTTGGACTTCCAATAGATTAGCAAGTGTTAGCTGCATTTGGATTTAGTTGTCTTTTGTTTCATTGCTACAAGAGCACATCCTTATAGATGAACATCTCTTACAAGGCTCTCCAAGGGCTGGTTAGGCGCAAGAGAAGACATTAAAAGAAGGGTGATATTCCACAAATCTCTTTCCTTCTGAAAAATTAGAAGTGACAACCAATATGACCTGAAGCAGTTGAAGTTCACAGGTAGTTACTAATGAGATCTCTGTGTTCTAGCTTGTAACTAAGATTAGTCTTTAATACAAGAGCACATAAACTAGCAGCTTTTGGGGGTAAAGCTCTGAGGGGCACAAATTTAATGTCTGTTTTCCCAGAGCTGAATCACTAGCACTGAATAGATGAAAATCTTGCACAGAATTGTATTTCAGCCTGAGACTCCCCATCCCTTCAGTGGGCTTTGGAGCATCAGTTGTTTTTTCCTGAGAAGGAGCTTGGGAAGGATCACAGTAACTGGTTGGCAAGAGGTTGAAGATGGTCTAAGCCAGAGCTGGCCACAGAGGATCCTGAGGTCTGCAAGTGCTGCAGATATGCGACTTCTTCTCAGCCTCCTCTTGTTTGTCTGAATACAAACAAATGGATTGTTCCTTCCACTTATTTATATACATGGGAGTTTGGTGCTGTGGGTATGATTCTGAATAAAGTTTTGAATACAACTAGTTCCCTTTCGGCACGTGATATTCTGTTCTCAAAAAATATGTCCACCTCAGCTATTTTAACTCCTAATTAGAGATGCAACAACTGACATTTGAGCCTGACCAGGTGGGAAAGGGTCTGTAGGGTCTCTGAAGCTCTTCTGATTTTCTGGGAAAGTCATGGTCCACTCCCTTTTGTTTGTCATATGATATACTGCAACTACAGGCTATTTCTGTTATACACATAGGGCAAGATATCCAGAAAAACTCAGCCCTGCACTGAATCTGCTCCGGATCTGCTCCCATTGAAGCTAGTGGTAGACCCTTCATCCGAACAGAGTTAGAGCAACATTGCAGAATAACTGAGAATCCCTGCCATAGCTTCAGAGGAAAAGTGTAAAGCCAAACATGCACAAGAAAGAAGCCAAAAGAAGTTGGCATTGTGGAGGATGATTCCTGCCTTATATATTGCAGTGATGGGTACTAGGGAAAACAAATACATAAGACAGATATGTAAACAGCTAAGAGAATTAGAGAGACAGATACACGTATACACAGTGCTGATGCCAAACCTGCAAAAGTCAACGAAAAGCAGAAGATGGATGTACCAGATGAATCCAAACCAGGTTTACATCATGCAGGGGACAAGAGAAAAGACCCTGCTCAGTCTTTGGTATTTGAGTAGCTGCTCAAGCAGACTACTGAGCCACTCAGAACAATGCATGAACATCTGCTTTATGTGCTGCTGTAGCACGTGCAATATTCACACGTCCTTCTAGTAAGGCAGAAAGCTCACACGAGGCTCCTGCATCACTTAAACCCTCCCCATGTGGTGTGCAGCATCCTCTGCAGCTCCTCCTTGCTGGAGAGTGTTTCACTCAGATGGAGTTTATTATGCATGATAAAGCTGGCATATATTTGCTCTGATGTAATTATTGTTTTACAGCAAGAGGCTGCAAATCACTCAAAAGCACTCAGGCCTGGCTTCTTGACAGTGCTTGAGATTTCAGGGGCAGATAGGTAACTAAATACCTTGGGGGTTGTTCATATCTCTTGTCTTCCCCGCCTTCTCTGTCAGGGATTTTCAGCCTGTGCTATACCAAGCCCATTCCCCCGCTGTTAGAGCAGCAACAGGTTTCAGGACCCTTTGCACCCATCAAAGAACGTATGGAGGCTGTGACCCCACACGAGGCCCCATGTTCCAAGTGATTTCTCACTTGAATGCCATATGGATATGCCAGCACATACAGTCTTTTTCTTTTTTTTCTCCAATTTCCATCTGCTAAGAGGGAGCTAGAGTGTAGGGCTTTGCAAGCAGTAGATGAAAATGTTAAAAGCCTGGAAAAAAAAACCAATGTTTTTCAGGGGACACAAAATAATGTTCTTTATTGGATCTGATTTTTATGCTGTACACAAGGAAAATGGCTTTTCTTCTCTCCTTGTACCCTGTTCTGTAAATCCTTCAGTCTAGCAGAAGCAGCTGCCTCAGAGGCACTCCCAGGTACACACAATTCCTTTGATTTTAGTGGGGCCCATCTAAACTTGGCCTGTTTGAGGGCTAAAATGTGGCTTCACTGGTTTCCACTGATTTCCATCTGACTGGAAAGAGGCCTGTTGTCCTGGTTACCCAAAATAAAACAAAATATTTTGATACTGCTTTTGGGTCCCACAATCGTTATTTACGCTCACTTATTTCTCAAAAAAAAAACCAAACCAAAACAAAAAACACTCCCCCCCCCAAAAAAAAGAAAAAACCCTAAAGTGGATACCCTGGCATTACAGACTTATGCTTTCCCATCATAATATGGATCCTGCAGCAAGCTTAAGCCATGGTTTGATGACACACCACTTCTGGCTTTGGGGTCAAAGTTCTGGAGCTAAAAGACCACATGTCATACAGCATTGATCTGGTAGGGGCTTACTACCTGTTCAGAACTATTCACAGATTCACCCCAAATCAGAAGTTGCTCTGCCAGATCAAGTGTTTAGTTTTCCCACAAGTGGGAGCATAATTTTTATCCTGTCCCATTCCTGCTGGCTCTTGGATGTGCAGCTGTGTTGCTGCCCAAACTCAGGTCTGCAGAGGTGGCTGATCTGGCATTGCACCGACCTGACACCATGATCACGGTAGTGTGTTTTTAAATGTGTGGCAGCAGAATGCCCCTTCACAAGATGCACTTTCAGTATGTTAAGTTTCAGATATTTTGTAAAAGGAGAGGTGTGGGAGCAGAGACAGCACCCAAAGGCATTTGCAACCATATGCACTTAACTGGCCTTAGAGACGAAGGAAAGATGAGCAGATTTCTAATGACAGGCAATATGCTGAGTGAAAAAGTGTGAGATGATCCACTGTGACCCAGACTGCACTGAGGAGTAAAGATGCCCATTACTTATGGGAAAGAACAGACTCATTTACCTAATCATCATATGCAGTTAAGACAGCAAGAAAAAGGTTGCACAAGACAAAACAGACCAACGCAGAAGCCCTCCCTTGTGTAATAAAGTTCAGCAATATAAACAGGGCTTTGTGTACAGGCCTTCAGCACATTTTAGCTGTGTCCTTCAATCAGAGAGCTAGCTAAAAGGGAAGACATCTCACTACCACTAATCTTGAGAGCTAGGAATTCCCCATGATGATCATAGAACGTTATGGGTTAGTACTAGCTGGCATGTTGTCTAATGTAGGAAGCAGCACTCATCAGCCCCTTTCTACTAGGATGTGCCCTACCCCTCCCATTGCCACTGTGCTAACTCCTCATGGCTGAGGTCAGCTTTAGCCCAGCTGCATTGAAATGCTCCCTTACACACATGGTCCTAATCCCATTTATGGAATAGCCCATCCTTTTCGCTAACTGCCCTGTAAGTGTAACTCTGCATAGCTCACCCTATTAGCATGAGACCTCCCACACAAAGGGATGGAGCTACTGACACACAGGTGCCCATGGTGCCCAGGCTGCACATCTGCATCCATTTCACCCAACACTCAGACCCTTTCTGATCCCTGAGCCTGAAGCAGCATAAAGAGTTACTCTCCTTGTGATAACAGAAAAGCCAGCCCTGGAAAGGGAAGGCCCATAATGCTGTTTTAAAAGGCGCGTTTCTACCAGGCTCACACTTTAGCCTGTATGCTGTGTCCCCAGCTTCTGCTATCCAGTAAGAAATCCTGCAGAGACAGCGATGGTCCCTGTGTCTTCAAATAGTTCAGCTCCTGCTGGCAGCAGTACTGCCTCCAGCATCCAGCAGAGCATCCTTCCCAAGCCCTGTACCCACCACCCATGGAGGGCTCAGCCAGCTAGCTCTGCTGCTGTCCCGCGCTGGGTCATACCAACACTTCACCCAACATGAAGCACTGTGCTCATCATATGGCTACACAAGTTTTTTGTCCTCCGAGTCTGCAAGGGCACATGCTGGGTGCAGCAGGGCCCTCCTCAGGCGCTGTCCAAGCCCACGCAAGTCAATGGGAGTTCTTCCATTAAATTAGGTCCCCAAGGCATATGCTTCAATAGCCGATAACCTCCCAAATTAATTACTTTCCTGGGCTGGTTTCACAAGGCCCAGCTAGTAGAGTTATTTCAAAAGACACTGCTACAGGCGTGATCTTAACATTTAATTACATAACATTTTAATAAGTGCTTAAGAGCATTTGAATATGTCTCCCACCCTTTCTGATTCTGCCAGGTTTATTTCTCTTAAAAATAATTTTTGAGCAAACACAGTACAAACCAGGCTGTAGCTGGTTCCAGCTACTGAAGATCTCCTTGAATTTCCCCAGTGACTGCAGCGTCCCTGCACCAGGCAGATCGTTCATTTTGGGAAGAAACTGGGACAGAGAGAGTGGGGTTGAAGAAAAGGCAGAGAGAAACAAAAGAAGAGGCTTATGTTTCAAAGATCACTACAGGCCAAATATTCTGAGGCACCCCAGCTTTTACAGAGAAATCCTTAACAGTATAAAAATGGAAACACTTCAAAGATAAAATAAATAATTTAATAATAGTCTGCTTCTCCAAAGGGTTTTGAACAAGTTTTAGATTTGCCAGTGAATGTTTCCCTTAGGCAGTAGGCCAGTGGAAAAAAAAAAGAAGGCACAGTGTGCCTCTTCTTTCGTAAGATGTACTTTGTGTTATTTTATTTCTTGATAAGATTCAGAAACAATTCCTTCCCCTCCCACCCTCCCTCTGAAAAAAAAGTGAGGTCTTTTAAGAAAAGCCAAAGGTGGTGCAGATGCAAATGATCTCTTACGTACAACACACCCCCAGTAAATAGTTTAAATAGGTCCAACACCATCCAGATGGCATCTTTTCCTTTCTGGTTGCTTCACTTACTATCACATGCTGAGAAGCACCTCAAATACTGCAGTGAGGTATGTTTAAAGGGAAACCTTTTGAAGACCCCAGTAGCCTTCTGTGTAAGAAAGACTACACAATTTATAAGCAAGACTCTACAGTATTTATAGGTTTGTAAGGAAAACGCACAAGACTGAACTGTGGCATTAGTGATTGTAACATTCTTAATAGGCCAAAGAGGCTGCTATTCTAGTAAAAAAAGCATTTATTTGGCTTTATCACATGGACACCAGGAAGGACTGAGCTGCATTAGTATTTTCTTCCGATTGGCCTCAATATGCTATCTGGTTTCATCTCAGTTTATACACCATTTCTTCTATTTATTGACAAGGAAGAAAAATGGGAGGCTGCCTTGTTATTTGTTGTGCTGGTTTTTACGTCTCTTTGCTGATAAGTCTTGCCTTTGGAGTTATGCTGATAAGTCTTGCCCCAGGACCCTGGAGCAAGGAGACTTGCCCTTGGTACAGTTGGCCCAGGTTAGGGAACATTTATAAAAGCTGAATATATATAAGTTCATGGTACCTCATGGGATGTACCTATGAGTGCTGAAGGACCTGGCCTCTCAATTATTTGTGAAAGGTCATGGCAACTGGGAATGGTTCCTGGGAACTGTAAGAAAGCAAATGACAGTATGGTCTTCAGGAAGCGCAAGAAGGAGGATCTGGGGAACAGCAGGCCAGTCAGCCTTGGTTTGATCCTTGGGATGATGATGGAGCAAATCCTTCTGGAAACCTTTCTGAAACACACGAAGGTCAAGAAGGTGATTGGGAGTAGTCAGCATGGAATTCTGAGGCAGAAATCATGCCTGACCAACCTGATAGCTTTTTAAAATGAGGTGAATATTTTGGTTATGAAGGGAGAGCAGTGGATGTTTATCTTTATTTTATCAAGGCTTATGACAATGTCTCTCATAACATCCTCATAACATCCTCATTGACAAAGTGATGAAGAACAGGCTAGGTAAATGGACAGTGAAATGGACTTAAAACTGACTGAGCTGTTGAACTCAAGGGGAGAGTAGCAGCACAAAATGAAGCTGGAGGACAGTCTCTGGAGGTATACACCAGGGGTCAATACTGGGCATATAGTCTTCAACACCTACATTAATTGCCTGGACAGGGTGACACTCTCAACAAGTTTGCAGATGATGGAAAACTGGGAGGAGTAGCTGACAATTGTGTGACTATTTAGAAGCATCTCAACAGGCTGAAGAAGGAACCATGAAGTTCAACAGCATGAAATGCCAGCTCCTGCACCTGAGGAGGGAAAAGTCCATGCACCAGTACATACTGGGGTAAACTGTCTGGAAAATAACTCTACAGAAAAGGCCCAGGTGTCCAAGTCTTACATAAGCCAGCAATGTGCCATTACAGCAAAGAAAGCCAACAGTCTCCTGAGCTGCATTAGGAGGAGAATCACCAGCGCATCAAGAGAGCTGATCCACCCCCTCTGCTTAGCACCACTGAGTGGTGTGGGTCCACTTCTGGGCTCCCCATTACAAGAAGGACATGGACATACTGGAGTGAGTCCACTGAAGGGCAGTGAAGATGATTAAGGGGCTGGAGCATACGATATAAGAGGAGAGGCTGCAAGAGCTGGGGCTGTTCAGCCTGGAGAAGACAAGGCTTAGAGGGAGCTTATGAATGTGCATAAATACCTAACGGGGGGTGTAAAGATGGAGCTAGATTCTTCTCAGTGCTATCCAGTGACAGGACAGAAAGCGAAGGGCATAAATTGACATACAGAAAATTCCATTTAAATTAAATAAAATAAATTTATAGTGAGGTCAAAGACTTAAACAGGTTGCCCAGAGAGTGTGTGGCATCTCCTTTGGGGGTATTAAAAACACAGCTAGAATAGGCCCTCTGCAGCTTGCTCTTGTTGCTCCTGCTGTGAGCAGGTGGTTGGATTAGATGGTCTCCAGAAGCCTCAGCACTAGAAGGGGGTACAATGACTCCATCCATTGAGAGCACAGCTCCACCACGCTGAATGCTGGGAGCTCTCTCACTGGAAGTGGACCAGCTACTTCTTTGGTTTTGGGTGTTACAGGCTGTGGTATAGACTCCAGCGAAGATGATAGTAAAACCAGTCTTTTCAAATGATTTCACCACCTCTTTGTTTTATTCTGTGGTTTTCTCATGTTATCCAAGCACAGATACTTGTGACTGCCTTTTGTGCTCCATTGACCACTCTGTGTTAACCTCCTCCCACCCAGCATCTTTCCTTTACCAAGGTGTGCTTGGAGACACCCAAGAAATAAAAATCATAAGCCAAATTACAATATATCCAAATTCAATGGATAGAACCCTGCTTTGGCCAAAGAAGCAAGAGTGAGAGCAGCTCGGAGGAAGAAAAGTTATGACTGGTGAATAGCAGGTAAGACATCTCCATTTCACTGTAATGATTCCTGAAGTTTTCATGGACTGAAGCATTATATTCAGCATTATACACATTGTCTTTGAACAACATTTTTGCAGATGGGATACTGACAACCACACATGGGGTCTGACTCATTTCTCAGGGATGCTAACATAGTACAGGAGGACCTTCCTGCAGACAGCCAGTCCCGCAGCGCTGGAGCTGTCGGAGCAGGAGGCCCACAGGCTACAGCGATGACAGCTTTGGGAAGGAAGAGGTTATATTATAGCAAAAAAGAAAGGAGAGGGCTGGGCTGAGAAATTTGGGTAACTGCTTGACCCTCTTGAACCAGTACAAATCGAGGATTATTTTGTTGCCATCTGGTGAGTTATGTGGCTGTAAAACTGGTACAAGTGGAGAAACAGGCTCTACATCTTGCTGACGCTGTGTCAGTAAAAAGCATTTTGAGTTATTTCGTCTGTGTCAGACTGATATTTACCACCATAACTGCTTCCTTTGACTTTTTTTTTTTTTTTATTTCTAGTTCACTTTAAGCTGTTCTATACAGACACACAATATTACCTTTAATGTGCAAGATCATTCTCCGGTCAAGTCATCATTCACTGGGGAGATGATATGAGATACAGCTAAAAAGGGGGATTTTCACTTCTCTCTTTCCTGTCTCTTCCTACCAAGCACGAGATGTGCATGGAGATAACATACTGGGCCCAGTCCTTAACTCTGTTGCAGCTTTGGTATTGATCTGGATTTACATGGATGTAGCAGAACAGAACTGAGCTTGCCTTCCTTCTTTTTTTCATGCACTCACGTCACAATACAGGATTTAGTTCTGACTTCAAAGCAAACGCATTATGTAGATTAGTATGCTCTACCTTAAAGGAAGTTGTCACCAGGCACACAAAATGCTTCCTTTTTTTATGATAACTCATAATTTATCAAAGAAAATCAAATCAATTTGTTGGTAAAAGAAACATGTTTTTCATGAATTTAGACACCACCAAAGGTTTCAATGAGAGAGCAAGAGAAGGCTGTATTAATCAGACTTAGCATCTAACACTCAGTGGGAAAGAGAACAAAGCTCAGATGGAACATTTATTCTCTTGGGACGTCAGTCCCCAGATGGCAGCTGGTACTACTCACCCTCTCCTCCCACCTCCCTTTATAATGTGTGAGCAGAGGACTGCTGCTCTTTGCCCTCTGAAGACCAATAGCCGAATGGGCTGAATGCAAAATGCTAGTACACCTGGTGCAAATAACTCAAGGTACAGTTCATCAGTAAATCAAGCTGATGTATACAGCGCACACTAGTCTCTGTTCCTGTGCTTCCAAGGTGGTCCCCCTTGCCACAGGCGCAAAAATGAAGGCCAGTTTCATAACATATCCTAAGAACCAGAAGTTGTCCCTCAAAGCTGGGCAGAGTTTTTCTCTCACTTCCAAATGTTTCAGAAGCAGGGTTTCCATTAGTGACCTCTCTATTCAGTTCAGAACCAAGGAACATTCCTCAAACACAAAACAAACAAAAAGCTGGAAGAAGAATAGGTCAGATGACGCCATCAAATGAAAGGAAGAGCAGAGCAGCATCCTACAGCTTGAATAAAAAAGTGATGGCTAAAATAATCATGTCTAGCATACATCCAGTACCGGGGCTGGATCCCAAGGGACTTTGTTCAGACATACAATACAAAGATTGTTATGAACAAGGATTACTTCACCACCTCCTGCAGCCACTTCAGAAGCGAGTTAAAGGTAAAACTTGAAAAATGCCTAGAAAAATTGTAACACATCTTGGGGCAAGAAGTGATATATTTATAAATGAACAGAACCGAAAGCACTGTGACTGGAAGGAAGATACCAAGCCCCAGTCCCAAGGCAGCTTCACATAGAGCTTAACTATTTCTGACATTTTTTAACCTGTTCTCTAAACTCTCCAGTAATGTAGATGTTACACCTTCCCCAGGACAGATCAAGACAGGGATTGCCAAGAGGCAGCAGGGAGCAGACCCACCTGTTCTGTTTCAGAAGTGTTTAGCTATACACATGAAAGTGATGCTGGGCTACCTGTCCTCTGGGACCCAGTCCATTTCTTTTACTAGCACAGGTGTAGCCTCCTTACAACAATGCCTTTTTATACTTGCAAGCAACCTTCTGACCATTAAAGTACCATTTATTTGTAGTCCTAATATAGTGTTCTTGAGATGGAGGGGTTCAAAGACTAGAGCTGCACACTGTATAAAAGATGTGGTTAAACAGCTTTGCTTCAGCAT
The DNA here is from genome assembly GCF_034315485.1 of Pezoporus occidentalis. Taxonomy (NCBI): domain Eukaryota; kingdom Metazoa; phylum Chordata; class Aves; order Psittaciformes; family Psittacidae; genus Pezoporus; species Pezoporus occidentalis. The sequence goes on from NW_026914180.1 coordinate 2,643,019, forward strand.
GCAATTTTTGGAAAGCTTTAATTTTTATGTTGAAAGCACCCACCTGAGACACCTGGTAAGTTATTGACACCAGCATTGCTGGAGTCTTGATAAATTTAACAGCTGGGCACATTCTTGGGATCTCTGTAATTGAAAGAGTCTGGTTACATCAGCCTAAGAGAAGAAAGGACGATTTTCCCTGCTGGTATGATTTTATGTCTTTGTATTATTAGCTGTTCCTTTTCGAAACTAAGTAAGCCCAATGAAATGTGCCCTCTCTTGATGCATTTTTAACATGCTGATATAATTCCTTAAGTACAATATTCATGGCACCAAAATGCTCTTCAGCATTAATTACTGTGACAGCGACAGACTCTTTTTCTCAAATGCCTTCACAGCTTAGCTGGTCAAAGCTCCTTTTAATCATTCATACTCTCTTCACAGTAATTCCTGCTAAGCCTGTGATGCAGCCTGAACTCAGTGGATGGGCCAGGTTATGTCATGGAAGAGAAGAAATACAAAACTTGTTCGCTCCAAAGGCTGCTCTGGAGACAGACACGATGTAAGAACCTTGTCAGCATGAGCACAGACCACATCCTCCTAAATTTGTTCTTGCTAATAAGAAGTAACAAGACCAGCTGTAATTTATATGCACTGGTTGGTCATGATTTTCTTTATACAAACAGCCAACATATGCTTTCAGTCTAACATCACCTAGTTCAAAGAGAACAATAAAAAAAGGGCACATGTCAAAGGACCATGAGCATCAGCTCAACAAGTATGTCTTGTCTGTAGCAGGCAGTGGCTGTGCCAAGGTTTCAACAACAGCCTCTTGCCACATAGGCAGTTATCTTGGAGATGCAGAGGAGTGGTACGTGGAAAAAAAGATGCTGTAATTTCAGCCAGAGCCTGAAGCAGTCTCTCTCTCCTTCCACGATGATAATCACTACCATGCAGTTCTTAAACTTTAGGCAGTAATAACAAAGCCAAGATGGCTGTTGTGCCAAGATAACTTTTGTTGTTTTTAAGTGGGAGTGCAAGTCTCCTCACTATTTTGCTTCTGCGAGATCAAACCTGCTGATTACCTTCCACTTGCCTGGGCTTGGGATTCCAGCCATTCACTTTTTGGTTCTCCAGTGCAAGTTTCTAGTCTGTGATTACTTGTGGCAAGCCTTCCTTCAAAAACATCCACATTTACACATAGTAATAATAATGTTCGTATTCTTCCACCTCCTCTCTGGGATTCATTTCAATCCTCAAATCTTGCTTAAAGCAACAAACAAGTTGCAGATATATTAAAAAACCTTGGGTATTTTGTTCCCCTTTCCTTGTGCGGGTGTTGATTTGCCTCATCAAAATATTTGTCTCTTGATTTTGTCTTTCAACATGTTTAGTAGTGTCTTCCAAATCGCCCTGCAAGAGGGTGGAAGGCATAATCTGTCTTCTTGTCTTATTAGTGCTCAGATCTCTCAGAGGGGTCTTTCTCCCTCAGCTGGACTATCTGATGTTTTAAGGAGCAGGCAGCACTCAGGACATAAAATGAGGACAAAGTGAAGTTTCAGCACTGATATATCTAAGAAATAAGTAAATAACATGTTGCTCAAATAACACGCGAGAACTCATTTTCTTGGACTTATCTTTTACTGCACCACTGCAAAGCACTACAAGCTCTGCAGCAAAAATGCCAGGAAGTTCAGGAATAGTTACCAAGCATTTCCAATGATGCCAGGGTCATAGATGTGAGCACCGTTTTAAGAAAAAGTATGGGTGTTGCTATGCCCACCATTTCAGGCTCAGAATTAGCAAGATCTTGAAGTTGCACTTAAACCTTCTGAATGTAGTCAGTCATGCAAAAATGGTTTCCAGACAGAGATGAAGAATCAGGAGATGAATTTTAAATGAGAGCCATTACATATGTTGACCTATTGGTTTTCAGTTGCCACTCTTTCTTCAGTGCATACACTTTAAAATATTTGTTCCCAAAATACATATGCTTGTAAGCTACTAGATCAGCTCCTGCCAACTGCAGTGTGTGATTCGGTACAATAAATACTCAACAAAAACCCCGAGCTGGAGTGAAAATATCAAATTTATTATTTACAGTGGTAACTCTTACACACCCCTTGCACCTTGTGTTCTCTAAACCCCTTCGTGCCACCCATCTTCTCAAGAAGACAAAATAACAAAACACATATGTAAACACAGAGTGTGAAAGTCAAATCACCAAACAGCTTTCCAGCAGTGCACTCCTTGCTTCAAGCTCAAAAGCAGCACTTTTCTTTTTTCTTTCTTTTTGTAAGAAAAAAATATATATGTAAAAGTTTGCAATCCTCAAGCTTCTGACATTATTTATGAAGCAACAGCCACTACACTCATTGTACCTCTTGCCCTCAATGGGACTCATCGTTCAGAGCTGTTGAGCAGTTGGGAACAATTACAGAGGATAAACTGAATGAAATACGTGATGCTGTGAATGTGTCAAGATTTAGACCAGTGGAATTTACATACATGAATAAATATTGAATGCTGTTTAGTAATGAGGCTTCTGCATAGCCTCTGTACTGGGCACTCTGCAATGTAAAAATAATTGCTACCTTTATTATCAGGGCTGTTTTGTTGGGTTTTTTATCCATCTTTGACAGCAAGCAAGAAGCAGCTTCAAGTCTGTGAGGAAAAGAGGGAATTAGATATATCTCCATTAACTTGTGCAAATAGTTAATGCTCCCTCTGATCCTCTCTTTCAGTAGAAGAATAAGTGGACTGCAGTTTTCTCTTTCCCTAAATTTAAATTATGACAAACAGAAACATGAGCATGTTGTGGATTAAGATGAATTCCCCCAAGATGTTGTTGTAGAATTATTATGACAAAAAACATGGATTCCAAAAGTCAACCACCCAAAGCTGTTATTCACAGAAGAGAAGAGATATCCAGACACACAGTAATTTCACAATCCTGGCTGGGGCTTCAAGGTTCAGGGAGGTTCATTTCCACCATGACTCAAGCCCCATATAACTCTTTTGCTCAGCCAAGCACTTCCTTGTCTTGCTGGAACCTGGCTAATTTTCCAGTGGGTACGAATGCGACATCTGAAACTGGAATCACCCAGGTGTGTGCCAGGAAAGGCACCAAAATTTTGGCCTCCCTAAAGAGCATCTGGTTTGTAAGATGGGAAGCCATGTGGGGTCTCTAAAGCTCATAGCTTTTCAAAGGTAGCGTTCTGTGGCAATGGATTGCTTTTCATTTCAGGCTCACTCATGGACACAAGTTTCCCTAACTTCTTCCATCACAAAGGAGGAAGGAGATGTATAACACCATATGAATGTGTTTGGTGTCCTAGCCCAGAGTCCTTCCCAGCAGTGTAAGCTTAGGAGTAACTGGAATATGAACAATATGTAAAAGGACAAAAATGAATCACAGAGATTTTATGATAAAGATCACATGGTCCCAACTCAGGGCAGTATTGTTGTCCAGGCTAAGCTGGAGAGCATTCCTGATATAAAGCAGCCAGCCAGTGGTGGCCAAGAATGGAATTAAGTAAAATATTCAGTGGGCTGAATATGGCTTGAAACCAGTTTCTGAAAGAGGTGTGGTCATTTAAAAAGGCAGGGAACTGCATTTGCTGTTTCTGAGTTCTAGGACAGCTCTTAAGCATTTAAAGGGAACTTCAGTGCATGTGTAAAGTTAAACACTTGTCTACAAGTTGTCCTAAATGTGAAAATTAGAGTTCAGTTCAAGGCTCTGCCATGTGTCTCCTGCATAAAGAAGTACAAGTTCATGCATCCAACTGGAGCTTCAGGAAGCTATGGGGAAAGTGATGCTGTGCTTCCCCCATCCATCCCATCCATCTCTGCTTTCTTATCTACTGCAGGTTCTTCAGTACAAGGTTTGTTTCCTGTGATGTCTCTGATCTCCTGTAGGAGCCCTCTTTTTTGCCCACGAACCTTTTCTGTTCCTGAGGACAGGAAGATAAGCTGGCTGGGTGGGAACATGTTTTTTCCTGCTTTCCTTTCTTTTTGTTTCACATTACAAAGTCAGTCGTAGTCTCTGAAAGCCACATTGTGTCTCTTGATCATCTTTTGCCAATTCATTAATTCATCAATTGCATCAAGGGTCCTGTGATTAGATGCAACTAATTGCAAGAGCTGATGAAGCAACACAATTGAGTTCCCCTTCCTGCAGCTGTGTTAGTTGGTACAGACCTCACAGGAACACACCAGCACCAGCCTCTGTGCATACACCCACCTCTGCTGTGCTGTTTCTGCCCTGACAGCAACTCTTGTGGAGGCAATAAATGGAGGGCTTATAGGTTTTCCAGCCACAGATTAGAGTTTATTGTTAAACTGTGCTCCCAAAAGCTGACCTGACATCTCCTGGCCTGTGAACTGATGCTTAGGCAAGATGAAAACCACCCATGTTACTGCTTTATCTATCAGATATGCCACTTGCAGGTTTAAAAATTGGGAAATATTGGTTTAGTTTACTACATCTTCTATTTAAAGAGGATACCCTCATCATACCTCTAAATACCAAGTTTCCTATAGGTCGTGTAAGCACTCTGTTGAAAAAAGTTCTTTTTGTCCTTTTTCTACCTGAATCAAAGGTGGAGGTGAAGGAAATTTTCCCTTTCTCCAGTTCCCATGGGTAGTTATAATGTATAGATACATATATATGATAATATATGATAGATGCATACATATACTTTGCTGTTTAATCTTCAGCAGCAGCAGAATGGACTTAACCTGATTTTTGGCTCAGTGTTACACATGGGACCAGTGAGAACTGATGTTTTAAATCGCCCCTCTTTGACAAAACCCAGAGAAGCAGGGAAAGCACCCAGGCTACCTATTTAACTCATGGGCTGGGAATATTATCTGGTCCCAAGTAATTGTTCAGGTTTCAAAAGGACTTCTTAGTATCCTGTGGGTCTAGGGATTTCTTTCCTTTTTGGAATGAATGAATGTTTGGTTGGTGTCCTGGGTTCAGCAGTAGCAGTCATTTTTTCCCTTCTTGGTAGCTGGTGCAGTGCAGTGTTTTGACTTTCAGCTCGGGAACAGAGCTGATAACAAGCGATGTTTTGGTTTGGCCAAGGACTTTGTGAGCCTCATGCTCTGCCAGGGAGGAGGGGAAGCCAGGAGGAAGCAGAGACAGGACACCCGACCCGAACTGACCAAAGAAGTATTCCATACCACAGCACGTCATGCCCAGGAGGTAACTGGGAGTTAGCCGGAAGGGCTGGGAGACTGCAGGGTTGGAGGAGGTATTGGTCAGAGCTTGGTCGGTCTGGGGGGGCGAGTTATCGGTTGGCTGGTGGTGAGATGATGTATTCTCTTCCCTTGTTATTTCCTTTATCATTATTATCATTGGTGGTAGCAGTAGTGATTTGTGTTATACCTTAGTTACTAAACTGTTCTTATCTCAACCCGTGGGAGTTGCATTCTTTTTGATTCTCCTCTCCGTCCCTCCGAGAGCAGGGGGAGGGCAAGAAAAGGGGGGGAAGTGAGCGAACGAGTTACCTGACTGGGTTTAAACCACGACGGTTCTTTTTGGCGCCCAACGTGGGGCACGAAGGGTTGAGATAACGACAGATTTGACTGGATTAATAGTCACTCGTCACAATGCTGATTTATTGGCTCTCAGAGTTGTTTCGCTTGATCTCGCAGCTTCAGAATGTTGTAACTTACGTAGAGCCGGTATTTGCTGTGATAGTGTTTATCAAGTATGGGGCTTGGGCTAAGGTTCTTGTCTCACTGTGCTTTATGGCAATGGCTTGTAATACGGGCGGGCTCCAGCAGCAGGGTGGGATGGATGTGGCCTTGGACTTGTACCTGGCCGTCCGGCTGCTCTTCACCGTCCTGGCCCTCACCCTACTCTCCATCTTCGTGAGGCTGCGGGGAGCCGAGGGGGAGCGGCCCCGGGAGCCGGCGGCAGCCGAACCGGCCCGGGAAAGCGGCCCCGGCGACCAAGCGGCGGCGGGAGCGGGGCCGGAGGCCGCGAGGGGACGGCTGCGAGTGGAGGAGGTCGGGGCGGTCGAGGAGCAGAAGGAGGCGGCTGCCGAGCAGCGGGAGAAGGCGGCGGAGGAGCCGAGCCCCGCGGAGGAGCCGAGCCCCGCGACGGCCGAGAGCGTTTCCCGGAAGCCGCCCGCCGAGCCCCAGGAGGATGCAGGAGACCACGCAGCATTTCCCAGCAAGGCAGAGGAGGAAGAGCTGGACTCAGGAAAAGAGAAGCTGGCGGTGGGAGAGCCGGCAAGCACAGCAGCTACACCAGCCCCAGTGACAAGCACAGCAGCATCGTTTGAGAGTTCTGAAGGTTTTGAATGGCCTTTGTGTGTCCTTGGTACCTGCCTGCTGATTGTGATGGGGATCAGCATGTTGGCACACACACAGACTGTGTTCTACCCACAACCATTTTGTCTGATCTCAAAAGTTAAGCAGAGTCAGGTTTGGGTCTTGTCTGGGGTTAGACGACAATATAGGGGGACCAAGAGGTTTTCCCCAAGGCTGGACAGTCATGAGTGGCAGGGTGTGTGGGACAGTATGGGCAAGTATCTAGTCCACTGGGCCCCTCCAGTGCTTTGGAAGCGTCGGAGATGGAAGGCAGCTGTATGGAGTCCCCAGCAACAAGCTGCAGAAACTGCTTAAGGGGACAGTGAATTATTTTAAGCCTGGTGGGCCCATGGCACTTCAGGCCATCAGAGCAGAGATGCCACATAGAGATGGACTCATGATCGAGGGGTGGATTTAGCAATGGACACTATTGCCCAGGTTATTCACAAGTGTGAACACTGCACACAGTCTCTCCTGCTCTGGAAGACTGTTACAAGAGATGGAGCCTGACATCATGGACCAGATGGACTCAGCAGCTTTATAGGGATATAGCTTTATAGTCCATGCACTTAGATAAGAGTGGAGTGATGGGTGTATTGAAAATGTGGGATCTGAGCATGACGTGAATGGTATGGAATAAGGGGTGGATAATGTCCTGGGTTCAGCAGTAGCAGTCATTTTTTCCCTTCTTGGTAGCTGGTGCAGTGCAGTGTTTTGACTTTCAGCTCGGGAACAGAGCTGATAACAAGCGATGTTTTGGTTTGGCCAAGGACTTTGTGAGCCTCATGCTCTGCCAGGGAGGAGGGGAAGCCAGGAGGAAGCAGAGACAGGACACCCGACCCGAACTGACCAAAGAAGTATTCCATACCACAGCACGTCATGCCCAGGAGGTAACTGGGAGTTAGCCGGAAGGGCTGGGAGACTGCAGGGTTGGAGGAGGTATTGGTCAGAGCTTGGTCGGTCTGGGGGGGCGAGTTATCGGTTGGCTGGTGGTGAGATGATGTATTCTCTTCCCTTGTTATTTCCTTTATCATTATTATCGTTGGTGGTAGCAGTAGTGATTTGTGTTATACCTTAGTTACTAAACTGTTCTTATCTCAACCCGTGGGAGTTGCATTCTTTTTGATTCTCCTCTCCGTCCCTCCGAGAGCAGGGGGAGGGCAAGAAAAGGGGGGGAAGTGAGCGAACGAGTTACCTGACTGGGTTTAAACCACGACAGTTGGGTAGAATCCAAAGGCAATTTACAGAAACTTTCTATTTCCTGCAAGCTATTGATGTTTTCATATAATCTTTGTGTGTAAGCTGGATCTCAAAAGTAGTGTTTTGGTTTTGAGGGAGAGGTATGTTATTTATAAAGAGCAGTTTTCACAGAAGGGGAGTGCTCCCTCCTTTCTGAAAATCACCTTTTTAAGGTGTTTAGTTTGTACACCCAGATATAATGGCATCCAACCCTACTGAAATCATTGTATTTGTAAATCTTGGCCAAGTCTTTGCTTAGTAATTATTTTAATGCCAGCATTTTTTCCTTTTTTCTTTTTTTTTTCTCTGTAATCTGGCATGTACAACCACCATCTATGTTAGACTAGACAGACAAAAGATTACATGGGCCACATAATAGATTTTTCACTCCACATATTTTCTTTCATCCCATTCTGGTCCAAAACAGGCTTGAAACATATTAGCATGATGGTGTCTCACTCTGCTTGCAGTCTATGCTGTCACTATTCTGGCAACAAGCGGAGTTGTCAATCTGGCACTTCATACCAGCTCAGAGTACACTTAAAAATGCATAAACAACAGCAAAATAGAGAAACTTTCTTCAGCACCTATTTACCAGATAAATAGGATGGGAGATGCCTCATTCATTTCAGAAGGCAATATGCATTTTATGACCTTCTCATGATGGTTTTATGCCTATTATGATCAGTTTGCCTATTTTATTAAATAAAGGAAAGCAAATGTAAAGAGCTAACACTCAAGTAACATTTAAAATGGAGGTAAAGTGGCAAAGCCCTGCTGAGTCGAAGTTGTGACTGACATTTTGTCCTTTGTTGGGGGTGGCAAGAATCAAATGCAAGAAAACAAAGGAAATAACTTTCAACCTTCCATTTAATTATCACAGACCCTGCCAACTAGCGTCATAATTTGTCACTTTAAGGGTAGACCCCTAAAGCTGCAACAACAGTTCCTCTCTGAGCATCACTGTTGACAGCCTTCTCATACTACAAGTAGTGAGTGCAACTTGGGGTTTTCAGCAGGGAGGATTTGGGTCCAGAGGCTCCCTGGGGTGTAGGGGCTGTTTTTTAACCATAGCACAGTGTTACTGTGCATTTTGTAGATTGGAAAAACTTAACCATAGTTGGAAACCTCTTTTTTATTCCTGTCTTCTTGGACAAATCACTGTTCCTGTCGTTAAAATGGGGATGAAGATCCCTGGCTGAGAAAGGGTAAAATAAGGGTGACATTGAATATATTGATAACTCTGGGAAAACTGATATTGATCCATGCATTTATCCCTCCTCCCCTGCTTTCATAATTGAATAGTTATGAAATAAAGTGTTCTGTACTTGGAACATGGTGATTTATCAACATAGACAGTTTGAGGCCCAGCAGATAAAATGCAAAGCGTGAACTGAAGTAAATAACTGAAGTTCACAGCATGAACTAAATCATGTTTTATTACCTTTAATATTTCAATTGCTTCTTAGCATGAGAAGCAGAGACCAGGGTGCATTTAGCAGCTCTCTCAACCTCTGTTTCCATTGCATTGCTTTAACCTTCCTCCTCCCTCTTTTGGTGAGCCATCATTTGCTTGCATGGAAAAGCAATGATCTAAATTCACCCACCCCGGGAACCAGCTCTGGGATGTGGCAATTTCAGGATTCCTCACTGGGCATCTCATTAGGGCATGTGAGTTGGAAACTTAATCACCTCGGGCTGTTCCTGTAACTGAGGGAGACAGGACTCTCCAACAAGGTGTTCAGATCTCACATACACGGAATTTTTCCCCAGCAGGTACATTTTTCTCTCTGACATTTATGGAGAGCACCTAAGGTACTTTGGCCATCCTACCAACAGGCCTACATGTTTGGCAAGATCAAAAATCATCTTTTCTCCTGCCATTCTGCCAATAATTTATTAAGTAAGTTCAGCTGCAATTTCCATTTTGAATCTGGTTTATCCTGAAGTTTCTCTCAGTGTTTGAATACATTCTCACCTCTCCAGCACACCATCTCTAAAGTGTCCAGTCCTCTTCAATAAATCAGTACCTTCTGGATGGGCTGATTCAGACTCAAGCCTGCAGCTGCATCTAGGCTGAATGGCAGCAGAACTTCTCACCTGGCTCTTCCATAGTCTCTCAAGAGAAATGAGACACATGGTAATTAAACGTGCCCTGGATGAAAAACTAGGCTGTAGCTCATGTAGCTCATTAGACCATGACTTGCTACAACAATTTAAGCATCGAGCAGTTTGTTGCAGAGTGGACAATTCTCTCTTCATTCTCATTCATGAATCCCTCTTTTCCATGTTCTACTGCCACCAAATCAATTATTGGGGTTTTGAATCCACAGATAAATAACTACAGAAAATGTTCAATATACTAATTTTCACCCTTCAGCACATAAAAAATCACTGCATTAAACTTTGGTATATGATCTCTGAACAACAAAGATCATGATCTCTGAGAATTTCTGCCCCAATATTTTCCACTTTTTATGTTTAGGATTTGGTTCCACTGTAGTCCCAAGAAGAAAGTGTGGTGGGCAGACTAATCACTTAAAATCATCAATTTTAACAATTATTTAAAACGACCAATTTTTGAACAAACAGTAAAAAGGCAAAGAAGGGATTATAGAACAGTGCATTTGGTAAAATTGTCTCACAGATCAACAACTGCAAACTTTAATTCAGCTGCTTTCTCAAAAGGCTTTACAATGTCACACACTAGTATATTGTCAGTCTCCAGTGAATGAATATGAGGATGATCTTTTTCAAAGACTTTACTGGAAAATGCCACCTTTGGTTGATAGCCATCTTTTCTGGGAATGCTGAGAATTTACACAAAAGATGCAGTGGAACTATACACACAGAAAAGCAAATATATTATTCTCAAACCACTCCGCTGCTACATTCTCACCATTTTAGGCTTTTTACACAGCCATTCCGATCATCTTTTCATTATCAGACAAATCCTCAAGAATTTCCTCTGGCAATTTATCCACTGTAACAAGAGAATATTTTCCTTGAGCAAGACCGCATCAACATTAGGTAAAAGCTTCAGGATTTTGCCAGGGCTTTAAAAGGCTGGAGAGTACCAAGCTAAAGCACATGTGCCTTTTGAGCCTCCTTCTCCTTTCACCTACCATGCTTATTGCAGTCTTTCTGCAATAGCCATCACCCCAAGAAGCAAAGCTTGAATCTGTAGAGGTGCAAATCCAGCTGAAGTCATCAGATCAGAGGGTTTTCTGAAATTCAGGGTGTGCTTTACTTCCTTTTGTCTCCTTGATTATAAAGGGGACCTTCAGACATATATCTTCTCCTGCATTATGCACCTCTTGCGACATGCAGGCTGGTACCTTGGCACTGCTGCCATCTCCTAAACGAGGTGCCCCTAAAACAAGTGCAATTGCTTAGGGTGTATTCTCCTTCATGAACTTTTCATTTGCATGGGTTTGGATAGTTCAGCAAGGAAAGCCAGTCAAAACTTTCCAGTATCCTCTGCAAAAGCTGTGCCTGTGCCTGCTGCCTGGGTCTCAGCACAGGAGGAAGGCAGCAGCACTGGAGCTGTGGCCATTGAAGCGAGGACCAGTCAGAGGATGAGTGCTGAGTGAGTCTGTCCATCTTCTCCTGTTGTTTGCACAGCCAGCTGCTACAGAGGGGGACTTCATTGCTAGTGACAAATGATCTGTTCTCCAAGGGGGTTCCTTTCCATTCACATCAGTGACTCATTTTTTGTTTTTCCTTATCAAATCACTCATCTCCCCAAATCAAACATATATTTTCTTCCCCAACTCACCTTTCTCCAAGGAGAAAATTGTTGTAGTGGTGAAAAGTTTCCCAAAGCACAGGTATAGTTGAGTACCAGAGTACTGGCTGAAAAACTGCATTATGCATTAAGCATTATGTTATTTTAACAGTGCTCAGTATCACTTTGCTTCCAATCAGCCAGAAATACAGCTATTCTTCTGCGCTGGGAGCACCAGTAAATATTTGATCTTTTCAATCTGCAGCCAGCCAGCCAAACAAGGACTGACTGTTCCACCAGTCTCCTTATTTTCTTGTCCCATGCTCTTTGGAGGGATTCTTAAGCCAACAGACTCTCTCTCTCCCTTCCTCCCCCCCCCTCCCCCCCCCTCAGATATTGCCTCTCAGCCCTCATTTTGCATTGCTGTTAAACTCCATCACATGATGGAAAATGCCAGCCACAGATGTTGCCGCAATGTCATTACATTGCATGTGCATAACAAATTCCTCACCAAAAAATTTCCAGGGTTGCAATACAAGTTAACACAGAGAGTAGGTAAAGAGTTAAAGCAGGGGTCTGGCAGCTCAAGTGAGCTCTTTGGTACACTCACAATCCTGTGCACTGAACCTCTGAATTGTTTCTTAGCACAGGGAAGCACTCATATCTGGGAATTGTGGTGGGAATGCCAATAATTTCCCACAATATAAATTCCCCATGGTACAAATTTAGCAATTCATTCTCCTTTGAGTGATCAAAAGAAGCTCACCAACTGCAAGATTTTATAATTAAAGAGCTGGAATAAGATTTGAGAGAGGTAGGCTGATTTCTTTTCTACAGACTTGCGTGGTCTTGGGAAACACTTCACTTTTTCCAGACAATGGTAGCCTATGTGACTAGTGATTTTGAATGTTCCTCTTGACATACGTAGCATTTCAGAAACTGCTAAGCATCTGGGAAGTTAAATCCCTTCCTGGCATTTGCAGGCATCTGCTATGGTAAAAGTGAAGAAGTTCAAAGCATCTAGCCACTGGAAATGCCACGCCATCACCACGGCAGCACTGTCCAGCAAAGGATTAAATGTGCTGTTGAATTAGGACCCATGAAGTATCCAGATTCCATGTGTGCCCATAAATAAAAACACGGCTTCATGCACTGGGCTGGCCTGCAGTGACCCACAGGGCAGCCACCATCCCTGGAGTGTTTTTTGGCTGGTGCTCTCTGACTCTGTCCCCAGCATGGCTCAGAGGCTCATACACTCAGCTATGGGTAGGAGGCAGTTTGGACGCAGCCACCCCGAGGCGGGAAGGAGAAAATGCAGGTATAAAGTATGCGCTCTTCTTGGCTGGCTTCAGGGTGAGGGAGCAGTGCCTTGAAATCAGCTTCAGTCACGGCCACCATCCACGGGCACAGGCTCCTGGAGGCCACTGGGGTCCCAATAAACTTATAAAGAGTCTGGATTAGGGCTTTCTCTTCAGAGTGCTCATCTGTAGCTGAGCAAGAGATGGCGAGGTCAGATAATGGTTTTATGGTCTTTACCTTCCTGGGAAGATACTTTAATGTTCACGTTTCTGCCACCTCTCGTTTCCCTCTCTATGAATGAACAAAACCCAATAAATAAATAAATAAATGCAGCTTCTGTCTGATACTTATCATTAGGAGACAAAAAGTTGAAAAGCTGGGAAATGTTACATGTACAGACGGCTCGTACATTCTTTTGCTGTCAGTTCTCTACAGCGATCAATATTATGAAATGTTATGATTATTATCAAATATCGTCATGTTAATTTTGAATCTGTTAGGAGTCCCACCTCCTGCAGTCATTACACTCTGAATACATCATCTTCTGATTTTTAAAAATAAAAAAAATTATAGGAGACAAAACTCTCTGCCTAGCTATTAACTAGCAAGGAAGATTTAGGTAGGCAGACAGATCCACTCCTCGTGGTATTCAGCTTGATAAATTGTGGCTTTCCTCCAAATAGAGGCAGAGTTCAGTATTTCACACCATGACAGGTTCTCTCTGTACTTTGTGGATAAGGTTGCTTGGATCAGGATCAAACTTGCAGCTATTCATGGAAGGTGGTAGAGTTTCTAAAGGAGCATGTCTTTATTGTATTGAGGTGCTGCTTACTAGAAGCTCATCTGAGACCCCAGCCCTATGGTGCTAGGCACCGCATAAACATAGAGGAAGAGACAAGACAGTTAAAGAGTGGTGAGAAAAAACACTGTATGGAGAAGCTGGAGGAAGACCATAGCTGGGCTCCTGCTGCCCAGTCCCGTGCTCTGTGTGGCTCTTCCATAAGAAAACTTCTCAGACCTGTGCAAACACAGCAAGCATTGCAAGGGTGAAAAGCACGTGACAGGTTACCTGAGTGGCTACAGTTTTTGAGATCAGCAATATCTGTACCATGGGAACTAGCGGAGGGGAATTTTAGGAGGTCATCAAGAGCAAAGGCTGCTCTCCTAGAACTGCATTTCTTCACCTGTAGGGATTTGGAGCTTTATGGGGTTGTTTCTGCAGCCCTCCAACTCACCTGGATTGCATTTCACACTGGAAGCTCAGCTGCGTTTTGTCAAGAGGGTGGTGGAACACAAAGGCCAGTGGTGCATCCTATGCCAGATTTATGGCTTTGTGGTGCAGAAACCAGGTGAAGGCTTGCCAGGGGGTTAAGCATCTGCCTGCCCCCCATTACAGGGCTCGCTGCAGCCAGTTCTCTCCCAGCCATGTAAGGCAGCAATGTCTGCATCTCCTTGCAGATCTGTCCTGTATCCACCATTCATGAGCTGGATGAACCTTGTGGCTTCCTGGTATTTGCATGCCAACACAGGAAAAACACAGGGGATAGAGCTGAGATTTGCTGTGAGTTTGGGATTTGCAAGAATGCCAGATTCAGAGACACTGCGAAGGGCAGACAGAGGGTGAAGGCACAAAGGTTAAACAAACAAAAATAACAGCGTTTGCACCAAACCTTGCAAACAAGAAACACCCAGCTAACTTCAGCACTGAGGTGCAAGCATGAGGCTTGTTTCCCAGGATTAAAAAATACACACTCTGCTATTTCAGACTGAGAACTAAATAAAGCCACTTCTGTTCTTCTGTTCTCATATGCTAACAAAATTAATGGTAGCATTTTTTATTTTTTTTTGCCAATCATTCATTAGCCTCTTTTCCCTGTTCCCTAAACCTTCATAAACACAAGCTGAAATCCTCCCTGAGAGAGATCTTGACTACAGTCAGGTTTTGCTTCTCTCCGGGCTGGTGTGAGATTATAATGCTTCTCAAGGTGTTCCCTTCCTCATAATGAAGCTCCATCTGTTCTACAGATGGTAAAGATCACAAGAACCAGCACTAAATATCCCTCCCCCACCAAAGAGTTTTTACCTTATGGTAATGTTGCTCTTTGTTTTCCCTGTCTTTCCCAGGAGCAGAGGCACATGCCGCAGAGCACAGGGACTAATCTGTTGCCCCAGCTACTCAGTTGCCTCTGCACAAGGAGGGGTTCATCGATTTTGGCCAGGGGAAAGGCAAACCTTTTCCACTGACTTTTCAGGAAACTGTGCACTGGCCACCTCTGAAAACTCCAGCTGTATGGTTCATCCCATCTCCACTTCGCTGCTACTGGTACCAGCCCCAGCTTTGCCCCCATCAGACAACTCCCTCCCCTCTCGCTATCACATACATTGCTTCAAGGGCAAAAGGAAATCTGTTGCAGTGAGGACCTGCCAGTTGAGACACAAAGTGAATTCAGGAGGTCGTGTCCTAAGGGATGGGAAAAACATCTACAGCTGTTAACTGCTTGTTCTCTGCCCTACACATTTCCGTGTGCCTTTGGCTCAGGAATGGAAGCATTTTGTCAGATACCTGCAAGACAATTTTGAGCCTATAGAGCACTCAGTGAGTTAAAGCTTCTGGATATGCTGCCAGCCTCCAGATTTTGGCCTCCTCTGGTGTAACCTTGCTGAGCACCCAAGCACAGAAAATGGAGTCAACTTTTATGATCTTGCCCTCCATACATAATCCAAATAATTAAATTCACTCAGCTAGATAAACAAGTTTTAGCCCTGAAACAGGATAACCACAGCGGATCCTTAGACAGTCCTGTAAGGCAGCTGGCAACGGACTAACTTCATTTGTGTGGTTTAACAATTGCCTAACGGAAAATACTACCACTTTTCTCTCTGTGACAGGTAGATAATCCTAAGAGGTTTGACTACCACATTAACATCCAAACCACAAATGATGGGTAATCTGAAAAGCTGGATTTTCTGAGACACATACAGCTTTTACAGCTGCTTTCTACATCAGAGCCAGAATTAGTTTTAATGTTGCGTTTGTATTAAATATGTGGATTAAAGTTGCTCAGCAAGAGTGCTGAATTAGCTCTTCCTGTCTCCAGTAGATTTGGACTGCATCTCTCCATGCAGAGACAGATGCGTAGCTTGTTATATTTTGTGTTTTGTACTTGGGAAAACTGTGGCTTGGTACTAAATCAACAGTTGCTTGTTCAAAAGAAGTAATTCCAAGCATCTATTAGAGCTAACCAAATCTGGGCTGGGGGAGGTGGCAGGGATAAAGTTCTACAAGGAAATATTTTGGGGCTGTTGGCTCAGACTGTAGCCCACCAACAGTGCCATTGCTCAGGATGAACCAACCCCTTTCATGCTGTTATGCCATAGTAAAAGACCAAAATCCTGAGACAGGAAGACTTGATGGCACTGGCAAACCCATACAATGAAGATATTTTGCTCCAGTGTCCTGGATCCATCCCAGCTCAGGTAATTATGTCCCACTTATCTAAATTTCTTCCTCAGTTTTCCCTCGCATTTAGCAATTTTCTTCCCTTCCTGTCCAAAACAGCAGTTTAACAGTCCAGCTGGCTGCTGAATACCCACTGTCCTTCGAACGATGGCTGAAAGGCTGCTCTGTGCATATGTATATGCAGTTTCCAAGGCACCTTGGGACCTGATGAATTTGGTAAAGAAGAGAAGCAATATGAAAGTGATGTTGGTTTTTTTTTTCTTTTTTTATTGGTCTCACAACTGGGAGCACTGTTGGCACAAGATCTTAGAAGCTGAGAGCAGGTGAAGCAGCGTTTCCCCAAATTAATAACTACGAAAATAAATCTAAAATCACAATGAACTTCTCCATAGGCAATTCCCTCTGGTAAACAATTTGCTGAAATTATAGTTCCAGCAAGACTGGGACCCAGATGAGTTCTGACTCCCAGAAAGGACGCTTGTGCCCATGACTGAGGTGCATGGTCACACATTTATGGGTACCTGCCCATAGTGTGGAAGCCACACTAAAAAGCTGGGCTCCAACATCACTTGGGTACAGCCTGGAGGTACTTCAGGCTCTGAATACACAGAGTAGGGCACTGTGGAATTACACTGGGCTGCAGATGCTGATGCCTGAATCAGGGCCACAGACAAGGTGACAGTAATGCCACCCTCTGGACTATATTTCTAGAGCTGGCTGTAGGCACAAAGACTGAGCTGAACAGCACCTGCAGAAGGGGAAAGGGAGCTGGGAGAAAACCTGGCTTCCAGCCTTTTGCAAAACCAAGCCTGTAGCTCCCTGTTCTCCAGATTACAGCAAGACTGGGGTGATAGCCTTTCCTTTTCCTTCTTTTAAACATAAACAAGTATACAGGTATCAGGACCAAGCAAGAGGGGCTTTGGTTTTGTAGCCCAGCAGTTGGGAGGGACAGATTTGCATTGTCATGACTCATTCCCTAAAAATACCCATGTCTCTCCATTGACTGTGCAGGGAGCCCAGGGTGACCAGCTTGATGTAAAAGTGTGCTGTGGAGATGTTTGAAATTAGACGAAGTGAATCCCATCCCTAAAGCCAGCCTGGGTAGGAGGTAGCGTAGGATGGTGCAATGCGAGAGTCTACATGTGAGCTGGAAGTCTGCACTCCCACTGCCAGCACTGGGGATCTAGTCAATGTGGTCGGTGGAGCCTAGGAAGCGATTTATCTCACTGTAAAGCAGACTCCTACGTTTGGTCAGTGAATCACTCTCTATACACCCACGTTTCAGTGAGATGGATCCTCTCCCTGAAGTTAGGAGAGATGAATCTCACCCCTAAGTCTTTTTCCTCCTTTTTTGTATCTACTGCTAAGTTTCCAGCATGCTATAGCACTAGATCAGTTGCTTGAATTAGCTATTACTTCACTTTTCCTCCATCTCCAACTAAACCATGATAAACTAACACATTTTGGTATTTATTTTCCAAATCCCATTTCCAAACAGAAGTCACACTCGAGATCTTCCAGCCTTTCCTCAGTCAGGACCTTCAGTATATACATAACTCAGCAGTGCATTTAGGACATTTGCCTTCATCAATTTCCACATAAAGCTTGTAAAACTCAGCAGACAGCTCAACTCAGATGTCTCTCTCAAGCTACAGTGGAAATATCCCACATCTTTCCACCATTTTGTCCTTTCCCATCTAGATACTGTCAAACATTGCAAGTGGAGAGGAGCCGTTAATACTACTACCAGTGTAGTTCTCAAATAGCTGCATGTCAGGTGCACAAATTACAAAACTAATGCAGGCTGTGATTACATTCTGTGTATGGGTTTTCAAGGCATATGATAATGAATATTAATAGAAACTGCTTCTCCAGTAAATTATTATTTTCTCAATAGTTGGTATAAATAAAGCCACTTGGATATGAAACAGATTTTTTGATGCTTATATCACAAACTCAATGATGTATTTCCACAAGAAAAGGCACACCTGCCAGTACACCCTCATAGAAATGTAAATATTTGCAACTTTTGCAATAATTGCATCTAATCCCCCAAGGCCCATCTCGCAGCATCTGAAGACAGAATTTAGGTTCCTTAGCTAACAAAGAATGGATGAGTAGCACAAAACCAGATATAATGAAGCTAAACCTCAGAAGTTTGAGAAAGCAGGGCTGCCCATAGAAGGCAGGTTGCCTTACCAACCTTCTGTAAATAGATGGCTGCAGTGATTTAGTCATTCAGACAGTCATTCCCTCATAGTCAATGGGAACAAACAGGCACCTAAGCCAAGATTCTCTCATCCTTTTAGCTATCTAATTTAGGATTAAATGAATCAATGGCTCCCTGGACTACATCTCCACTGACTGCAGAGGGAGCTGAAAGTGACTAGCTGAGATTCAGATGGTTATCCAGATGAACACAAGGTGTAATAGGCTACCTTGAAAGCATACTTCCCAGAAAAAATGAACAGAAGGCAAGTGTTACGGATTTTAAAAGAAGGCAAGGGTCACAGACCCCAAACTTTGCTTACTTATCCATTTGAGAGACTGTATCACAGTTAATTTCATTCTCTCACTTCTTTTTATTCCACTGTAAGGCCAGAGCAGCTGGAGCTGTACCCTCCTCTGAATTGCTTCACTTGGCAAATAAGTCTTGTATAGGGGTGGAGTTATGGATAATGGGCAACAGCATCAACTCCACGAGGATATCAAGAGAAAAATTCATAAAGGGAAGACAAGGTAAGGCAGGGCAAGGGCAAGGGAATTTGCCTGTAAATGCTTGTGCTTTTCTTCCAAAGTAGGAGTCTTCAGGAAGCAGATGTTATCCCTAAAGAGCTATGTTTACTGAAACATGGAAAAATTAATAAATAAATAAATAAATAAAAATTAAAAAAAAAAGAGATCTGACAGATTGTTTCTGGCCTCCTGCAGTTTAGTTGCAGTCAAATCTGTCAATAAGAAGTGGACAGGGGACTTGAGGGAATATCTGCAGACATCTATTCTGAGGAGATCAAAGGGAGCTTTACTGATGAATTTACTGTCCTACTGACTTATTTGTTTAGAAATTCTAGACACATAGAAAGGTGTTAAGAAGATGAAAGGGTAATAAGAGAAAACAAACCCAACAACATTCTGCTTTCAAAAAAGGACAAAACTCAGCTTATCACATCCTCCAAGCCTAACTTCAACAACTTCTAAAGTAAGGGAACAAATAGTGAAAGGAAGAAAAAGCCATAACAGATCCATCATGTCTTGCACTATTTGGTGCAAGGTCTTGCTGTTTTGGCTTTTTTAAAACGTCTGATTGTCCAGCTAAGCCACCATGTCTTCTCCTCATCTTCTCAGTATTGCTTCTTTCCCTTTTCTTCTTTCTTTGCATCATCTTCTGTTAGACCTCAATCTCTTCAAAGTAGGAATCCTCTCTCAGACAGGAGAGATGTCTGTCATGACCGAAGGAAGCCCTGAGGTGCTGTCATGAGACAGAAAAAGAAGAAACAGGAGAAGTGAGGTTTAACCAGGGAAAGTAAAAGTCAGACGAACTGGTTTCATGGGTTATTTTTTTGTATTACAATGTTAAAGCATCTGAGATATTGTGTTTGGATGTTGCATGGCCACAAACACTCCTGTGCCTGTATCCTTACCTGGCTCAAAGAGATACAGGAAACAAAGAGCAAAATGCTCCAGGTTAGGCTGCTGTTTTCCAAATGGATTCAAAAAGCTTAAGTGAACTTGCCATAAAACCAGTTTAGCTTTATGAGTAGAGCACCACTATCCCAGTTTAGCACACATGTTCAGATTTAAACATATAAGCAGGATCCTGAAGTTAATGGGATTGATCAGAGTTTGTGTACACTGGGCAATGCAAGGCATGTCTTGCTTGATGTCACTGACAAGTGTCACAAAGATGAGGATTTCTGAGGGAAAACTTTTCTATTTTCCATCAGGTTACTTTTTGTTGAAGCAAAGAGGAAAATAATTGCCCTTGGTTTTCTCAGCCCCTGAAGTGCTTCCGCAGTCATAACCTCCCTTTTGCAGAAGCGTAAATGAGGCAAAGAAAAGCAAAGACCCAGACACAGAAGAGACATCTTAACAGCAGATGTTTGTCCCAACCCCCTTCATGCCAACAAACCTTGTTATATGCATACACTGCTGGATACTCACCTGGCCCTTTTCATAGGTCTGAGTACTAATTCACATTAACAAGACCCAGACCCTCAAAAATAAGGAAGGCAGTTTATAACTGTTTTTTTCAGTGACAGCAGTGGGATTAAGGCACTAAATGGGAGCCATGTTTCTTCTGTACTTGAGGTGCTAGGAAGTGAGTCTACATGCCCCAGCTAGACGGCTTGAAATGGTCCATTTTTCAGGAATACAAGCTTCATGAGTCAAACTCAGGCAGAAGTAAGATGTTTTGGGGTCCTATCTTTCTCTCAGTTCTGGTTATGCACTTTATATTTGATGGTATTTCAGCAAAGCACACAATGATTTCAAGAAGAGGAACCCAAGCTTCAGTGACATGATCCTATTTTTCCAGCTGAATTGTGCAAAAGGAGGAAAAGGAGAGAAACAATATAAAAATTTTGAAGCAAAGAGGGAAATGCAGCCCTGTTTTTATGCTGTTTATGTGGAAGATCCAAGGAGTACATTGCTTTGGGTTGGTAGGAGAGGAGTTCAGCGACACATTAACCTTAGTGTCAGCGGTCTGAGACACACAGCCAAACTTTACACACAGCTCAGTCCTACTGCTGCTTAGTTGCCAATACAAAAGATATTATCTCTACTAAAGCATGAACCCAAGGCTTTGATTTTCAGTAAATCGGTAGGCAAAGCTGTGGGAGGAATAAAAAAGGGTAAATAATCACACCTTGTTCACTAAATCAGTTGGTGGATGTGGCAATGTCAGGGCTGAACACATAGAAAGCCATGCTGGAAGTTGTACAGTCGCTTTTCCTCAAATTAAGCTCAAGACTGTATGGTCTGTCCTGTGAAAAGTAGATGAGAAATCCAAAAATAAATCAGCTGACAGTAAGTTGTGATCAGCACGCTATACATATGTAAATCTTTGCTGACCCTGAGAAGAGCTGCCTCCGCATTATGATAAGGTCTGAAACCTGATTGAAATTTTTCATAAAGGGCATTATTTTGGAGGTGATCCTTAAATGAGCAGAGCAGAAAAATCATCAGCCTCTTTTCTTAGTAGTCAGAAAAATAGGTTACTGATGAGAAGGACTTTGGCCAAATGAATTTCTTCAGAATTCAGCCACTGGATTTTTCTGTTATCTCAGAGCCCTCTTTAATGACAGCATAGTTCTGGGACACAATTATATAATTATTATTGTACTGATAACATGCTGGCATTTCCTAGTGTTTCTGCCACTGCTGCTCTAATCTAGCTGATAAAGGCTTTTCACAATGCAATATTAATAATACCAGTGCTGGATGCAGTATTACATCACGCAGTCCCTTATAGTGTCCTTTTAGCATCAGCGAGATGATGGAGCAGAATGACACCGGCCATCTCCACAGCACATGCATTTAGACCATTAATATTTTTACTTATTAATAAAGATAACTGAGTTTGTTCCATACTGCTCAGCTACAAATGGGTCTCTTTTATTTTTTTTAAGAAGTCTGAGGGTTTTCTAGAAATTGAAAGCCAAAATGATTTCTGCTTCACTGTGAACATGCCAGGCAGACAGCTGGAAGGGCTTCCTCTCTGCTCTACATGTGAACTATGCTTCTGTAGCTTGGAGGAGAAAGGGGAAAACTGGGTGTTCGAAGATGCACTGTTTATACTGGTGCCCCTGCACTTCAGCTGCTCAGCAATATTCAGATCAGACCCATCTTCCTAAGATGTCTTTCTCTGGAATCCTATTGCCCCAAATGTTTTGCTCAACCACATCCTTGCTGCTTCACCAGCAACCCTGCTCATCTGAGAGGCTGAAGATATTTCAGTAGCAGCATGCTCCCTTGAAAGAAAGATCACAATGAGATTCAAGGCTGCCCTTGCTGTGTCTGTGCTGCTCACCATGCTGTGCCAAGTGCCCCTCAACAGCTGTGGAATTTACCTGTTTCTTTTCAGACATGTTATACATGCAATGGGATGGGCCAGTTTGCATGGGAAAGACTGGCCAAGTCAATATCCCTTCGTCCCAAGGAGCCTCACATCCCATCTGCCTCACTTGGGGTAGATGCAGAAAGGTGATCCCTTTTCAACGCCAACCTTAACCCCTCTCAACATTGACTCATTTCTTTAAAGAGGAGAATGGGAGAAGCAGAGCTTTTATCATCTGAGCCATCCTAATTGTTAAGTTTTTCTCTCTGACCCACCTTAACTATTGCCCTTTAAAAAAAGCAGTGGGAGAGAAGGTGAAAAATGGCTGAGAGAGAACTACTCTAGGTACAGAGGAAGAAGGACATGTCCTCATTTCCTGTTCTGGAAATGCTCTTTTGAATAAGGTCTCTCTTCCACCCCAGGATGGTAAGTGTTTCCGCATGCTGTCCCTATAAATGTTTGTATGCTGTACTAAGTAAGCCATCCTTCCTAAATTAGCTCTGTAGCTTTTCCCCTCTTTGTCTCCAGGTACATCTTCTTCCTTCCCATTTCTTTCTCACACCTACAAAAAGAGAACGTTCCAGATTTAGTAATCTCTGTGTTTCTGCCTGTGGGAGTGTGTTTAAGACTCACAAATGGAAAGGACAACTCCAGGACACGAGTACTCCTCTGTTTGTGGGCTGAGACTACCAGAGGAGAAGGAAAGAGGGTTGGCTTAAGGTTCAGCTGGGGGCAAGCAGGTCTGAATTTGTCTTCTTTGTCATGTTCATGACAAAGGCTGCAGCATCTGCTGGATACATAGAGCTTCCTTTGTCTTTCCAGAAAGACAACTGTCCCCACTCCCTCCAGGTCCCTGCCTTAGTTCCAAGAACTCTTGCTTGTCCCCACAAAGGACAGACCAAGCATCAGTGCCCTGTAAATGACACCCAAGCTTGCAGTACTGGGATGTGGCAGAGCGGCTCCCTTCATCTATGTCTAGCAAGTGAAGAGATAGGTAGGGGATACTACTGGCCACTACTTAACTCTACTTTTGCCAATCTATAAAAAAAACATACAGGAGGAATTGGGCACTGCACTGGTTATGGTGACGAGCTCTCTCGGGTAACCCCAGTACAAGTAAGCCACACTTCAGCCGATGCTCTAAAAAATCAGTTCCAGGCAGCTTCAGGGTACAGAGATCTGTACCTGCCTTCAGACAGGAATTAGGCACACAGTCTATGAATTCATACAGGCAATGAAAAGGAAAAACTGCCAAATAACCTGTTCACTGTAAAACAGTCTTGAAAAAATTTCAAATGGAAGCATTTCAAGGTGGAACATAGCTTAGTTTTTATAACTGCTAGCACGGGGGTAGTAGACATTTAACACCCACAAGAATTTAAAGGAGTTGTTTTATCTGCTGGAAGAAATTTGTGCTACTCCACTAGTATGATCAAAACATACTGAAATTTATAGGATGAAGAAAGCAAGCTATTTGAATTGAATCAAAATCACCTAAAAGTTCAAAAGTGTTGCACATACAAGATGTATAGGAACAGGACATACAAAGATCTCAGTTTTGCTGCTTTGAGTCAAACAATGTAAGACTGGAGTCTTAACAGAATTTCTTTTTTTTTAAGTACAAAATGTTGCCTTGTAACTATGGCTGGTGCATGTGATCCTGTAATATATTCAAGTAACAGTTGTTTAAGAAGGTTTATATAAAAGCAATGGACTGTTAAAGCTCCATTGTTTCCAGCCAAATCTCAAAAATCCTTATCGAATTGAGTCCCTATGATACAGCTTATGTAAGAGCATCAGAGCTTCTTTTACTCTGGCTTCAGGTAACTACCCATACTCACAATCTGAGGCTGATTTATTTATTACCTCTAGTTAGACATATTAAGCTCATTGCTATTCTCATTAACAACCAGTGGTTTCCCTGGCCATTACTTCAACGGCCAACTATTTTTATAATTACCTTGCAAATTTTAGCTCAAAGTAACACTCTCCTGTCTTAAGCTGCTTTAACAAATTCAGCCCTTTGGGCTTGATCCAAGTCAAAATTCAGTGAAATCAGTGGAAAGGCTTGCATGGACTTCAAGGGGGTTTGGAGCAGCAACTGTGCATGTGCCATAATTTGTACTTAGTAATGTGGTTATTTGTAATCTCATCCATAGATAAACAATATCGTTGTTAGGGAAGCTAGCACTGCTTACTACCAGTCTAAGCCAACATTTTCCATTAAAATGTTCTGCTTTCCATTTCTCGTAATTCTGCAGACATTTGATGGTATGAAAAAAGGTTTTCCATGCTGAGTGTTTGCCTCAGGTTGATTATTTTCAGTATAATCAAAAGCAGTCCAGACTTTTCTAAGAACACTCCTAGGGAAAAAGAGAGGGGAGGAAGACCAGTTTATTAATATTAAATCTTAGTATCCTTTTTTTCCCAAGGCTCCCTATCACCCCTTTCCTTAGTATGAGAGACTTCGCATCTGGGAGGAAGGGTGGCATTTTTGGTAGGAACTTTTCCACTCCATAACTGCATGTGATTTTTAGATGAACTACTATTTCTTGATCCCCTGTTCCAAACTCTAGAAAAGTGTAGATTTTGGGAGAGAAAGAATCCTTTTTCATTTCACACCTAGTTCATTTAATTGCCCCTTTGTATTTTGGTCTAGGTGGATCACACATCTGGCAACCACTGTGATCCTTATGCTCTGGAGGGACAGCACAGGCCACATGGCAGGTCAGGCCATCTTCCTAAAGAGCCTGTGACTGTTCTGGATCCTCTTGCCTTCCCAAGGTGGGATGTATGCTTTAAGAAGCACTTACATTTCTGCTATTTTTCCAGGTGGTTTTCTACCAAAGCATAAGGCTGTCATTCCTCTGACTCCTCTGACAGAGAGAATTTTGGAAGGCACATTACTTAATGCAAACACACTCAGACACAAGGATGACATTTCACCTCATGTCCCACATAAGGCAGCAGAAAAATCAGGACCCTTCATGAACACATATTGTGCTATAGGACTATCATAAAGAGGCAGATAGTTGTGGGTCTGCATGGACCCTGATACTACTCCAGTTAAAATGAAACAGTATCTGAACTAGCTTGTTTCAAAACCAGTCATCTGTTCATTGCGCCACGTCTCAGAACAGCTTTCAAATGCAAAGGATTACAAAGGTTCAGTGGGATTTTAGCAATCCATATTTTCATCTTGCTGCTAAATTACCACTGAAAATCTTGAAGTAGGATTTCTCTGGTGCTTTGACCAGCACTACTCATCTCCATCAGCTCCACATCCACCGGTGAGCCCTTGCTGAGCTGACAGTCCAAGCAGCACAACTGCAGAGTTGCTACTATACTAATCCATTACTTTGCAAAGCACACAGTGAGTATACAGCTCTATATAAAGCCAAACTATTCCCTGCTGTGTGGTGCTGAATATGTCAAAAGAAAGAAAAAAAGAGAATTCCACTGTAAGTGCAAAAATGTTTATTGTTGCTGTTGCACAGCTCTGCACCCAATGCAAGACAATTTCTCTCTCATTAAGCAGTGATGAATGATAGATATGGCTAAGACTAGTTCTCAGATTAAATGTTGTGAGAAATATCTCTCTACCACTAGTCAGGTGAGATCATTTCTTTTTCCCATTATACCAGTTTCTTTTCTCTGTTTCTGAGTAACACAGCATGACTTGATAGTTTCTGCCTCTAAACTATTGACGTATGTTTGCTTTGAGAGGGGCCTCCTAAAGTGTGAAGAATGGGCCAAAGAGCTCCTAACTACTCACATCCAGTGTGGCTGTTAGGCTGGAGCCTCTGTAGTGCTTAACCCTTTGTAGTGCTTAACCCCCAGAATTAGGGGACTTCACCTGGCCTTGTAGGATTTTCTTCTAGAGAAGTGAGAAGGCAGCTTTCCTGCTTTCTCCTCTAATGAGCCGCAGTGTCTCTCAGTCTCTAGATGTTCTTTCAGTTATCTGCCTGTTCCACTCCAGAGATTATCTTTGCACATTTCCAGGTGTAAAGAACCACCTGTAGTAGCACTAGACAGTGTTCATCACAGAGGACACAGTACTTATTCATTGAAGGAGTCACTTGGGAGGGTGCTAAGAAGAACAGAATTTTGTTCCTGGTGCTATTCCCAATCGATTTTGACCACCAGCAAGCTGCTCCCTCACTGCACTTCTCTCAGTCAATGTCTTTTAATTGGTGCCCTGACTGCATCAATTCCCTTATACATCAGGTTTCCATGTGCAAAATTAAGCAAAGCTGAATAGTTTTGGAGGATTCAGGCCTTAAGACTGCAAGGGAATGTCTATATTGTTAATCAGAAGCTGTCTAGGGAGGAAGCCAAAGGGCTGGCTCCTTAATCACCTATGCTTGCTGCCTGTCTTGGTGATGGTGCCCAATCAGACTTTAACAGATATAAGTCCTAGGGTATTTTTTCTTTTTCATTCTTGTTTGAAAAAGCCTCAAACAAAACCAACAAATCCCATGTGCTTTCAGCCCCACTGCAAGCACCAGTTCACTACACTTTAGTAGCAAGCAGAATTTTTATGCTTACTTCAACAAGAGACAAGGAAAGACAAAGAGATATGTAAAGCCAGATTTGTAAACCTTGGATGGCTGACCTGGACTGTTAGTATAGATTGCTTGCGAGTGACAAAACAGAGCTGGAAGCAAAAGGACAAATTCTTAAGCTTTACATTATTCGAAGAAAACAACTATTCAATTAAAAAATACCTTGCAATCCCTTGGAGAGGTGTGTGAGTTGTAGAAGTTTGGTCTGGATCTCAAACTTTTAAGAGTTCCAGGATATTTATTCCTGTCCAGAATTTTGTCTTGAATCATTTTAGGGAAGAGTCAGCCATGAATTTTGGATCTGACTTCAGACTGTGCTATCCTAAATCCAAAAGAACTGGACGTTCTCATCTAGGAATTCATATTTTTCTTTAAAATGTGATTCACTCAGCATGACTAAGGGCATGTCTACACGGATGGCCAAACAACTTCTTTCCACTCATTCCACCAGCCAGCTCTTTTCCAGGGGTCTTATGGCCACCCTGGCATGATGCTGCATCCGGGTTAGTAGGAGTACTATGAAACAGGCAGAGGCCTCACTGTAATGAAAACAATAACTTTTGCCTCTTTTTAGATCTGATCCTTAAATTTGGGAATTAGAGAATTATCTTCTAAGAATTTAACAAAAAGATTTCATCTGGGTTATGTGTGTGTGTACATATGTGTTTTCACACGCATACAAAATATCTCTTTCACACACACTTTGATCCTATAAAATTCCTGCCCATTTGAATGGGACTATTCCTACATCTAAGTGCTTTGCTGGATCAGGGCCACTGCCCAGAAAGTGGGAAGTATTTTCTATATTATTCTGATTGCATAGTAAAGAGGATTGTAATTAATATCTGCATTGCATTCCCACTTAATCTGTAGTAAAAACAAAGTTGTAGTAGAAGTGCCTACATGACATTTTTTTTCAGTGTTCTTTACATATTCGATGCTTGGTAAGTCTTCTGTTAACACCAGAAAGGTCAGATAAAAAGATAGATGGAATGTATACACAGAAGACACCATTACCCGTAATTGAAGTTCCACACTTTGAATAGAAACTTTCCAATTTCAGGGTAGAGTACCAGTCACTTTCAAAAAAGAGATCTTGGAAAGAAACACACGAAAGTCTTATCTCCATCTCTAATTCCAGAGTACAAAGGATTATACCAGATGTGGTAACTGTCCTAAAAGAAATGGAGAAAGTCTCTGTGACTTGAATTAAAGCCATTGCATTTTCCTAGCCAGACGTTTCAAAAGTATTTCATTTCCAAGCTCAATACTTGTGAATCGTATCAAAAGATCACATATTGAGGCACAAACCTAGAAAGCATTTTTAGCCATTTACTAAAAGATCTAGCTAGCTCAAATCCTGCTTCAAATGAGACTTAAACACTTGAAGTGCATCAAAAGTCCTAAACAGCCTGTGTACATACCAAGTCCGTGTTGCCCTGTGTCTAAGTACATTAAAAGTGAAAGATTGATGGCTGCACCAGCCATCACCAGACATCCTTAATAGAAGATGATGACCATCTTTTATTTTGCTAGAGGTGCAAAGATATGATTAAGGCTGCAGCAATGACAGCAGTATAGGGTGGTGGAGGTGTCACCAGCCTCTGGCCCTTTTCGTTAGCAATGAAATTAAATGCTCACCCACAGTGGGATGATGTAGTTTATGTCTGCTCAGTCTAGTCTTCTTATTTGTTACCTCCTGGGAGGTCCTTATCCACTAGGATATGAGATAGCCGAGAAGTGCTTGCTTTTGCACTCTTCCTTGCAGCTGGGCTATGTCTGCAGGAAAGAATGCAAACATTTCCAGGACAGAAAAGAGGTTGAAAAGCATTTCCCAAGGACTAGGTGAAAACTGGGGAAAGGAGTGTCCAGTGATCAAGGGAAAAGACTTAGGTGCCAGTCTCTGCTATAGACTTCTTCACTGTATCCCACTGATGAACTAAAGAAAATTGCACAGGATTGCCAGGAAGCTGGGCCTGGAGCCCGGTTTTGATCTCCTCCAGCTAAAAGCCCTTACGGTTAGGCTAAAGTTAGATTTCTCCATTCTCTCTGGCCAGCCCTGTGACCCTGCCAGTCCTGGCCAGCACTGTCCAGAGCTTTGCAGGTCTGGGACAGTGATGAAGGCAGAAAGAGCCCCAGCACTGATGGGCACAGACTGGGGTGGACAGAAGGGATGCCGTCCCCCTCCTGCTGAGCACAACTTAGAGACCATGGTCTTCTTCCTAGCTGGATGAGTTACTGCATAAAATAGCAACATTGCTACTGTCACCACCACACTTTTTCTCAGCCTGGCATACCAGATTCCCTGCTGAGTGGTGACACCCAGGGCTTCCCACTGCCTCCCAGTATTGTCACTCAAAGAGGTGAAAACAAACTGCATTATCCTCTGGACCTGTGTGCAGTCCAGAGAAGATTTCCTAAGTATGGAGAAAGAAAGCACCAGAATTAGGTAGATTAGACTCTAGTCTGTAGTTGTTCAGAAAAGTCAGAGTCTCTTATAAGAAAAGGGCCTTAGGTATACTAGGTGACCTGGAGCATTTTGCCTCTCTTCTTCTTCAGGATGAGGCACTAAAAATTCCAATGAAATAGCATACAAATCAAGCAGTGAAGCTTAGCCAATGACGTTTCACTGTACCATTAAAGCTCGTAGAGATGAGAAGCCCATCTGCTTCATGCATGCACTTCATGTAGGAAAAGCACAGAGAATTAAAATGATGTTAGAGAAGAACTGCACACACTAGAAAAGCTGTCATCCCATACTAAGCAGAGTACCTGACCCCCAGCTCTTCAGTGCTGCTGAGCACTAGAGGAAGTTGGTTTTCCCTTCATTTCACAAACTGGGCAATGGTGTCTGCCAGGTTGCAAGAAAGGACCAGAGTTCCCAGAGCTGACCTTAAAACTGAGCAATCTAAATGATAATTATACATCACCAAGCATCTTTGTAGTGAGAAAATGCCAGGTCCTAAAGGGCTTTTTAGCAAAAAACCTTTAGCAGATAGATTCAGCACCTGGAAATTCAACTAATTTTAAACAGAAAGATGCTCATTCTCCTTTCCTTTCCTAAAAGCCAAGTAGTGAAGAAATTCAGCAGAATACCAAGGATAAAGAAAGATTCTCCATACATTGTGTTATCCCAGCTGGAAAAAAAATCCTTTCTGGAAGAGAATTTTTAGCTGGATATACACTTGGCCTGGTATGGTGACTGTGTGATTTTATTTTATTTTTCATGAGCTGTTCTGAAAGCTTTCCGGCCTAAAAAATGAATAAAGTTTGTTCTTAGTTTTTATAGCCACTGAAGGTTCAACAGTCTTATAAAAATCAGGCTGCTTATAGTTGATTATGTTTAGATTTTAGGGGTCTGCCAGTGAAAACAAGTATTTGAAAACTTTGGTCTCACCTTGAAGCAAACCTCATAGGATTCTTAGGCTGGAAGGTCATGAATTGTGTTGGTAGGTACATAAAATCTTTTAATATTAATTTTCCTTCTTAATTGTACCATATGCAAATATTTTCCATATTTCCTGCAGGAAAGTATTTAAAAGTAATTTTTTAATATTCCACTTAGGAAAATACATTATGAATTGTTTCAAAACAAAATTACTATTTACATTTTTATTTTGATGCTTTTGTATGGCTTTATGACAACGCATTAGCAGCCACAGTTTATACCTGCCATGTAATGGGGCCACAACACAGTTACCAAAGTATATATTTTTGTCCTCAAAGCCCTGAAAAGCAGTTGTGATTTAATATTGATTGAAGAACCCTATTTAGCAGCCCATCCTCTTGGAGCTGTATTGGAATAGCTTCGTACTTTGAACAAGAAGTGAGAAGATGAGATTTTGCTATTAGAATAGTGACTGTTTTCAGCTTCTTAGAAAAGATTCCTGAGTATCACAATAAATGATACAAAAAAGGCATGTTTTTCTTAATTAAAGTGCATAAACTGTGTTCTTGCCTGTGTTTGTTGGTGGAGCCATTCTGTTTTCCCCATTGACTGTGATCAAGACAGCTTGAACATGGGAAACTCACCACAGTGTAAACAGTTAGAAGACTCAGGATATGCCCCTCTGGGTGCCAGGCTCCATGTTGTAAGCATGGCTGGATTTTCTTATGGCTCTGCCTCTGTCTTACCACTTCAATTCACACAGCTGTGCTTTGACCCCTTCATAGAGAAGTCCTGGAAAATGCCCTTTTGGGAAACTGCTGGAGGTTTCTGGATGTTCACCATTTAGCTGATGTCCACCCTACAACTACCAGGTCAAATGAAATTCTCACTTCCTCAAATTCTTCCTTTAATTCAAGGTTCATTCTTGTTTCATATGTTAACTGTGACTTCTTGTTTTCAGGAGGGGCAGAATTCAGTCATTGATCTGAAATTCACTGTTGTCTCTTCTCTGGGGACAGTTATTCTGGCTCCTGAACGTGGAGCTGGTTTGAAACCTGGACAACCACTAACATGAATGGAAGAGATGAGATGTAGAAGTTGGGCTTGACCAACATCAGGATGATTAATTTGGAGCTGGTTAGGTCCTGGTCCAGCTCTGATTCTGTCAGTGGCTCAGTGTTCTGTAGGTCCATGATTTCACTTTGACTCTGCCTTAATTCGCATACACCTTTGAGGAACATTAGTCCCAATAATAACATCAAAATTCCCACACTGGTCATGATCAGAGGGAAGACGGTGAGTTCGTGGATGCTTGATCTTACCCAGTAGGTTTCTATACTATGCTGCAAACAGCATACATAGTAATGTACACAGAGAACATTAAAAGTGTACCACTTCTGATAAAATACAGCTTTTTTCAAAATTTCTTTCCATCCTCCCTTCCTCCTTTCTCATAAAAGAAAAAAAGTAATCGGCAGCAGAATAAAAATCAAGATTCAGTGTTTATCTTCAGAAGGCATATGGTTTAGGTAGCTCCAATGTGACCTTCTACTCAGGTCTGACCTATGAAGAACACAGCTAAATTATGTATAATGGCTTTGTGATGAAATGCAATGCCAATTATAGGAGTGAGATGAGGCCATAAACATACTGCACATAAAAATCAGAGAAGGAACTTAAATCCCAGTCCCAGAACTGAAAGATTAGTGCTCTAACCACTGATTATAGTCAAAGCTTCCTACTGGAAATGAAGGTTAAATTTCTTCTTGTATTCCCGCTGTGTTATCAGAAGAGTAATTTAAATGCTTTCAATAATATGGAGGTTAGAGTTTTCATCCTTTTTCTTTAAGAGGTCTTCTACATTTAGTATGATATTTTTCAATCAAAATTCAGGCAGTTTACTTGTAAGGCTAAAAATGGATAATGACTTTTCAGTCAATTGCTTTTGACTGTCAATATGAAGCCTGCATTACCATTCCACAATATCATTAAACAATCAATAGCAATTAGTGTCTAGTCAAGCTTGGTGTTTTAATCACTTAAATCAAAATGCCCATAATTGTTATTGTATGTAAATATTTGAAGATGTTTATAGTGGAGATGAATTTCACTCATCTAGCCAAGAGAACTAGAATTAGCGAGAGCAAAGATAGGCTTTAAGCCTCATTTCCCCTCTTTCTGAAACTGGGACAAGGAGGAATGGGATCTTTCTGTATCTTGGGTAAAACCCTGCCCTAGCAAGGGCAATGTGAGTTTGTCGGTAGGTGACCACTGTGTGCTGGGGCTCCCGGAGCTTTGCTTTACCTAGTTTCACAGGGACTCATGAAACCCAGAGGCTGCATAGTTCATTTGAGCTGTGGACTGAATTTGCTCTCCGTATCACAGATTAGCACAGGTATTTTGTACACAGAAGACTTCCCTGCACGCTTACACCTCCTTTGTCTTTATGGATTATTTCAGACTAAAATAGCTCCAGGACACCACAGAAGGAACCAGAACTCAGGGCACTGATACTGGGGCACTCAGGACCTCCGCTTATACAGAGGAATTTTCTGTGTTCATTCTTCAGAACATGTAATAGGGTTTCATATTTAGGGACATTTTTGCTGGTAGTGTTTTGTGCCTGTAGCAGTGATCCTTAAGCAAATGACAGAGTGGCTTTCCCCGCTACTGGCTTTACCAAGAGCTATCTCAGCTGAGCACAGGGAGCCACATGCAGTGCAGCTGTAAAACCCACTGAGGTCAGGCAGAGGATGAATTTGTCCTATTAAACAAACCAAGATTCTTACTAAGGAGCAGTGTGTTAATTGCTTTTGAGGGGAGCTGCCTAAACCCTCAAGCACAGTTGCAAGAGCCAACAATGTTTACCCCAGCCTGCCACATCCATGTGTGTGTAAATGTGACAAACTAGATCATTTGACCTGGTCCATCATTCACTCTCCTCCACAGAACAACTCCCATTGACTGTAGGAGGGATTTGCCATAACTGGGCACAATTCAAGTTCCTGGGTCCCATTTTGGAGACTTTATGGGAAAGAACAGTAGAAGAAGGTGTTTGAGGTTGCTACCATTAATAGTCTCAGATGGTTAAAAAAACATTGAAAGGGTATTGGCGGAATAAGGAGTAGTTTAGAAGAAGGATATAAGGGTGATAATGTTCATGACTTGAGTGTAATAGGGCACACTGACAGCTGCAGTATTCATTTAACAAGACTGATTTATATCCAAAGATTTTTGGAAACACATAATGGTCTTTGAATGTTGCTGCAAACTCATATGACCACTGCAATCATTAAAGGGCTGAAGAGATAAGTAAGACAACTGTGAACGCAACAGAAAACAACCCAGGAAAAATACAGATCCTGCTAGCCTATTGCTCGAGTTGGTGTGCATCCAGAGCCATTCCATGAACATGAACCAAGATGCTACCCCAGACATTAATTTTCCAGTTAATACAAGGAATAGAGATTAACAGAGTGTTTTCAGAACCCTGAAAAAGACCCCATGTCTTACAGGTCAGTTCAGAATATGGAAATATAGAATCTGTTTTCTTTGGATTCAGGTCCTAGACGTATAAATATTTTGAATCTGCTACTTGGCATTCTGAGACACCACCAGCAGTTTATGGTCCTGGTTACTAATCCAGGCTTCAGCTCAGGAAAGGCTTGGATGTATGCTTAACAGTAAGTTCAGGTAGTCCTAATTAAGTCAATGTGTTCGGGAGGCTAAGTCCTTGCAAGATCAATGCTTCTGGATATTTTGTCTGTGTGAGAGCTGTACCTCTAACAAAGAACATCAGGTTTTGTGTTATCAAAAAAAGGTCTAGATAAATAGTAAGACAAAGCCCAGAAAGCAATTTGCATGCATGTCTGTAAGACCAAAGTGTTTAGCAGGTTGAGATGACATACCCCATGGTGAAGCAGTGGCAGAAGGACATTTTGTGTTTGACAGCTGAATTCAGTGGAGCTGCCATGGCTCAGATATTCCTAATATTGCATGGATACTTTCTAGGGAACTTTTGGTTGCCATTTGAATAAGCGTCCCACTGTTAGACATGGCATTGTTGGGATTGATTTTGTCTTTCCTGCCTGAGAAACCCAGGTTTGTTCTGGATATTCTGGGAAGTCTGAAAAAGCAATTCCCTGCCTGGTGTGAACGACCAGTGACTATTAGAAAGCACAAAATCGATGACCAGAAGGGGATCTCTACAAAATGGAGGTTCTCTGCTCTCCCATTATACACAATTTCTCCTGGTTTTAGTAGTTCATGAATAATCAGGTTTTAAATGTTACTTTCTTCAGGCTATTTTCTTGTGTAAACCATTAAACTGCAGCCTGAAATAGGTTCAGCAGAACCTATGCAAAATATCAAAGCCAGCCTCCTACACCCTCAAAGTGTTAAGAGCAGAGTCTGCATTCAGAATCTGAGCCCAACAAATTTCCAAAATACCACATCAAAGGAAGACAGCACCAGGCCCCAATTCCCCAAACAGAGAGGTTTAGAAAAAAAACAGAAAAAGCCAGTTTACATTTGCATAACAACAGCCTGTGTATCCAAAACACCTCCTGGAAACTTGGGCATAGCTGCAAATAGGAACTTTCTTCTTTCTTTGAATCTCATGACCCTATTATGTTTAATGACTAAACTAGCTAACATTCAGGAGATTTGTGGACCAAAGGCAAAAGAAGACCTGGTTAAAATGTTCCCCCTCTGCCTCCCAGTGCCATAAACGCTTTTGCCACTTTATTTTTGTTTCTCCTTCCCCATCCCTCTCCTTCTATTGCAGCATGTACAGTATCTCTTTACCAATTTGTCATCTAGGTATACCAGAAACGAGCCTGAACGTCTGCTGAATTCCTCTCAGAATTAGTTCCCTAATAGACATTTCAGTAAATTTTTTTCATATGGTTCCAGTCAGCATTCAGGTTTAAAAAAAACCAAGCCAGCAGTACTGGACAATCAGTTCTCAAAGCTAAAAGCTCTCCAATAACATGCCAACAGCAGAAGAATTTTGATAGAACCCACAGGAATGCAGAGACGAAATTTTTTTCCTTATATCCCCTATATCCACTCCCCCCCCCCCCCCCTTTTTTTTTGTTGTTGGTATTTTTATTTTTAGAGACAGGTTTTCCCTTCTGGTGAACTCAAGCAACAGGCAATTTCCATTTATCTCTCAAGTTAAGTTATTCAGACTAATGACCGAGATGCACATACACAGTTTTACTGTTCAGCAGAATAACCTCCCAGTTTCAAGGCTGTCCATAGGACGATGTGAAAGATATCACACTTAATTCTGGGAAAGCCCAACCTTATAAAAAAAAACCACAAGCTAGTGCAGAAGGGCTGACATCTGCAGCCACAATCAATTTCCCTGGTCACTCTGCTGAAGAGCTTCAACATTCCTGCAAGCAAACTGCTCCCATGCAGTGTGAGGTCTGGGCCCCTATAGAGGCTGCTTCCAATGAAAAGCAGGGGAAGGAGGAGATACGAACATCCCTTAAACCAGAGGAAAGAAAAGATGCAACGGAAGATTTCCAATAATTTTCTAATATAAAACAGCTTTGCAAAACTAGAAAAGTGGCTGTGGGAAGCAGTCAGAAATCTGCTCTTTATCCCATCTCAGTACTTCTAAATGGTGAGAAACTTGGCAGAGGGCCCACACTTTTACTTATCTTCTAAGTCTAAAATCATGCTGCTTTTTTTCCTCTTAATTCTGTGCTGAGCGTTGTGCATAGAAGGGAAAACACTGCTTTAGATGTGAAATCAGCAGTAGAGTCTGTGGCATTTGGGTATTTTATTCCATCAAAATGAGCTTTTCTTCCAAGGTGAAGTGTACAATGTAACATTACTTAATTGCCCACACTGCTTGGTGGATGCTAACATATATTGTAGAAATGTTAACTGTTTTACATTTCAATGCATTCCCTCTCCCAGCCCTTCTACTCGGCTGCTCTGCTAGGATGAATCTGGCCAGCTGCCAGATAGGAAGCTTATTTTTCACTGGTGATCATAACTCTGGCTGGTTGTAGCAAATAATGTAACTGGCGGTGTTAGGAAGCCCTGCTGTGCTGCCTTAATTGGGATCACTCTTCTAGCCATGGAGTAAAAGGTATTAAGTTAAGATAAATGAACTGCTTATTGGAAACTACGAATGTCTCTCTGCATCAAGTTCACAGATAGGGAAAGC
Source organism: Pezoporus occidentalis (assembly GCF_034315485.1). Taxonomy (NCBI): domain Eukaryota; kingdom Metazoa; phylum Chordata; class Aves; order Psittaciformes; family Psittacidae; genus Pezoporus; species Pezoporus occidentalis. Next base: position 2,679,242 of record NW_026914180.1, read on the forward strand.
GAATGCCGCTCCTCTCTCCTTTCTTCCAAGCTCCTCCTTCTATTATCCCAGCTCCCCGGCCACACATTCCTCTTCTCCAGCCTAGCAATGCTGCTTTAACAGCCCTGACCAAGATTACATGCATTTGTCTGCCCTAAAGACCGGATGGCATCCTACGGCTGGCTCAGTTTTCCCTTGTTCTCAAAACCCTGCTGCCCTGATGGAGTCAAACTGCGGGGACTTTTCTCTGGGCTGGAGCCTCATACACATCTGGCCTCTGTCTCTTTATAACTCTGAGCTCTAGAGGCCTTCCTCACTGCATTGCATGCAACTCAAAACACAAGCCACAGGCCCATGAAAAGAGGGCAATAAACATTTACATTGTGTAACTCCGATGGTGCTACAAGATACAGTGACAAGCCTGAGGTTACTGCAACAAGGACCAGATTTTGTCACTGCAACTGTGAGGATACAGACTCCAGAGATGTGCAAGGCACATCGCATAAATCCTTCATGCTGTCATCCCATTGTCTGCTAAGTCCAGGCAAATTAAATCCACAGATCTGGCCAATTTTCAAGGGCAACTTGAGAAAGACTCATTTACACAATCCCACAGAGGCCAAAACTTTTGCATGAATACATAGGCCCAGTAGTGCCGCCAAGAAATGCTGAGAGCTCTGAGAAGGACCAGCTACACTGTGTAAAGCAATGGGCTCTACCTGCAGTAATGCAATTAGTCGATGTTTCCAAATTGTCAGATATAGGTGAAAAGAAAATGAAGAAGCTTCTAGTTTCTGATTCACACCAGGGTCATTCAATTTTGCTTAAGCAAGGTCCACTTCAGGTCCCACTCAACGTCCTAGCAAGCTGGTCCAAACCTTCACTTGACTGGATTTATGCTGACATGGGGAGGTAACATCGGAAACCTTGACTCATCACCCATGCAAGTCATTGTCCACCCAGGAACAAGGAAACACAGGAAATGAAGAAATCCCACTGGCATTATTCTTGCTTCCATTAAGACAAAAAAGAACAGACCTGATTTGGCTGATTTGTGTCTGATCACAAATATTTTAGGCTTCTGTAAATTAGGTATCTGGGCCAGAGCTTTCTCTTTCTGGTGGTCAGGCATGAGCTTGACTAGTACAAGGGGTCTGTGGGCACCTCTTGGAGGAGCTGAATTCCCTTTACCTCTTCACTTGGCTATAAAGGATGCCTAGACTGACTGCCTTAAACTCAACCTCTGTCTGAGGTTGCATCTAAAACTGTCTTTTAGATACATAAACTAGGCTAGGTGAACCCCATCTGAAGCAACATGGGTGTAAATTCTCCACTCTGTTTCATGTAGGAACTTGCTCCCCTCTCTGGGAGCACCAGCCCCAGAGAGGGAGCAGCAGGAGGATTTCATACAAGTGACCACTTTTCTTCCACCTGCATGGGACAACCAAACGCAGTCTTCAGAGCTGGTCCTGGGCAGAAGAGGTCCTCAGCGTGAATCTTCACCCACTTGAATGAGGAGGAGAGATCCCAGTGACTTTCCTAGGACCAAGATTTGGGAAACACCTCAAGATTAAGCCAACATTTCTGGAGGACAAACTGCATACAGTGGAGTGTACATGTTATCCACTGTTCAACAGATAGTTCTGTGCTTTCCAGGCTGGCTCTGCTGTTCATGCAAAATGTTCATACTTCTATAGGAAATGAACTAATTCTTCATGCAAGACAAAGGTCTGACATTCTCCTTCAGTTTTAAAAATACTTAGGAAGCAGGTGAAAGAGTGCTTCAAATCATGGCAAATATTCCCTTTCACCTTTCTAAGTGCAATGTTTTGGTGTGCTCTCTATGTTCAAGAGGCATAACTGAAACTGGTCTGATCCAGCTCTCATCTAGCTTCCCTTGCCTTATTTCCTGGAGGCTCAGTGTGGTGGTGACTTCATTCAAAGACCACCACAGCCATAAACTGGTGTGTTACTCTGCCTTTTTGAGACTTGAGAGCAGTTCAGCATTAGCCTGTTTACAACCAGCTGCACTAGCAACCTGACTGATTTGATGAGTGCTTCTCCTCCATTAAAGCTCCACCTATAAGTGCCTTCTACTCACTGCTCCTTCCTCTTGCAGAACTCATCTGCAGAATCAAGGTCCTCCTTGATCATACTCTAGCATTTTGTTAGGGAGGATAAACAGCAGTCGTACACATAGGATCCATTCCCCCCTTTGCCACGGACTCAATTGCTGTAAGAACACTAGCAAGCACTGAGCAGCAACTCACCAAGATGCAGAGGATTTGGATGAAATATTGAACTCGATCCCACTGTAGTGAAGAAGTCTGCCAACGCTTAGCTTTGTTTGAGTTGTGTTGATCCATGAGTATTGTGCAGTGCTGCTCACCTCTGGATGGGTCAGAAGCATCCTAAAGGAGTGATTCCCTGCTTTTCTGCTTTTGGCCATGCTTAGAAGAGAATTTATGCTGGTGACACTATGTTCTATGAGAGCAGAGTCTTAAGAAGGGACAAAAAGAGAAGCTGCTTGCACTCAGAGCTTCTCAAGTTGAGAGAGCTGCCTGTCCATTGCCTCCACTGCACTTAGGGAAACAGGATTTTGCTGGTATTTTTTGGTGAACAAAATAATATCAGTCTGGTACCTGGCCCACATTGCTCCTTCCTTATCCCAATAGAAACAACCTTGCAATATCGACCTGCCATGAGGGCAGCAACGCTATTTTCTTCTTTAACTGGTTTTGCACTTGGACGAAATGGTAGAGAATAGACTGTGAGAAAAGATTTTTCTCCTTTTTTTTCATTGTAGAAATCAATACCCATATCCACAGTGGGTTTGCATGGGCTGTCTCCCCTCTAACACACACAGCAGGGACCAGGCATCATTCTGATGCCCTGTGGTTGGAATTGTGGTAAAGGGAAAGGCTGAACTCCGTTCTCCTTTCATGGGAGAGACCCTGAGCACTCAGAGATCGCCCCAGTCATATTTGGCTTCTGAAAGGGATGAGAAAGATCTGGAAGGAGTCTTGTGGATGTTGCCATGAGCAACAGAGAAGGGAGGAGGTGAGCATGGAAGAAGACCTGCATGTCACCACCACCTGCTTCCACTCTGACAGCACAGTGACAAACTGCAGTGACATTCCCGTTCACCATCTTGACAACCAGTCAGCAAGGTGCAAACAGCAAAGCTTTGCATGATAAGAGGCCTGGCATAACAGCTTAGGTGAAGGAGCAGGTAGGCTTGTAGGAAAGCCAGCAGTTCACATGTATCTCATTAAACATGACAAAGGTGTTATATCCACAAGGCTCAAAGAGCTCCATTTTGGCTAAAAATGATGCCAAAATATTTTCCTTTTCAAGGACAGTAATGTCAGAGCAACATTTCTCCAGGATACATCAGCAACCTCAATACAATGTCTGTAAATAAACCCTGACCCGTCCATAAAACTTCACACTACCCACCTCCCTCTGTGCATTACCTCCCTCCCTCTGCCTCATGTGTGGCACCACTGCCTTCCTATTATGACCCCAGAGATTCCACCATGGTCTACATCCCTCACATCCCCCAAAAGCCCACCCACCCATACACCCAACTGCACATCACCACAGCCCACCTCCTTCCAGCGCTACATACTACCCCATAAACTTTATCCACCAGGCTTGGACTGGGATTCACCAGGAGAGAGGAATGGGATGAGTTACAGCTGCTTCCCATGGTATCCCGAAGCTGCCTCTGCTTGGGTTTCTCCTGCCATAGCATCTAATTCCTGCCACTCAGCTGGGACAAAGTTGACTGCTCCAATCATCCCAGCTATGAGTTTTCTTGAAGGCATCATATAGTAGATTCATTAGCAAGGAAGTATACTGATGCTTCAGGGAGGACACACTTTGAATTGATGATGATTTAAAGATGCTAAACTATTCTCCAACAAAGGGAAGTAATGGATAGCGAGAAAGGCTGTAGAAAAGAGATCTGTTGCACTGAATCCCGCCTACTTTAGATGTGGCATTGAAGAATTTGTGGCCTTTCCACAAGCCACAATTCCACTTTGCACAACTCATGGACACATTGGGTTTTGGCATTATTACAGACTGATGTTTATTTCTGGTCCACCAGAGGAGTCTGAAACGCTGATTCAGCCCTTGGAAAAGTTTTGTGACTTCTACTTCTAAACATGAACAAAAAGTACCTGTCCTGCCCAAAACACTTAACCTCACATTGCCAATAAATCCTTGGAGACAACATCAGTTCCTCTGTGTGTGATTTTCTCTTCTTTGAACAGCATTACCCCATACACATTTCTGTCTAGCTGCTTTGCTAGTGCCTCCTCGGTGAGATTTGATCTGGCTGTTTATTGAACTTTGTCTAGTGTTTATTATTTAAGGAATTCACAAGATAGATGTGAACACTTTCAACCTGACTGTGCTTTGGGTTACCAGGAAGATTGTTTAACGTGTCCCAGCCTCCACACGGCTATTTGCCAATTAAAAGGGTTCCAGTGGGTGCCTGTTAACCTCCCTGTATATTTAAGTAAAGCAATTTCTCTCCTTAGTTCCTAAATTTCTACAGGAGCTCTTCAGTCATGCCCCAAACCAGGCAACCCGCTGGCAGTAAGGAGTCTCACAAAGTCAGCTCCTTTTCTTGTTTGTGATTTTGCCACTAATAGAGGCTGATCATTCCCAAATCTGCACCTATTCCCACTTAATTAGCTCATCTGGTTTATACAAACCTATACTGACATCAAGATTGCTCACACACTGATCATGACAGCTATGAATAAAAAGATCCTGGCTCCTCATCTGCTCTTAATGCTGCCAGGACCACGTGTCTCACACTACCCTTCAACTACATGAGCCAAGCAGAGGGCATGGAGATTTTCACATAGCTTCACCCATGCTTCTTGCACAAACACGAGTGAAAGTGCTCTTATCCATGCTTTGATATGCAGAAATAATTGCGTGGCTAAGCACAACAGAGTGGCAGTACCAAATACTACATGGGAGTGTGATTTTTCAGTTTATGTTTAAATGAGGGGTCTGAAGGCTGGTTCCAGGCTTTTCTGTATTACTGGCTAGGCACTGCTTGAAAAAGTCCCTGAGCAACCACCATTTGTGGTCAGCACAACCAGTGTAGCATGGAGGTATCACTCAGACTTTCAGCAATGATTCAATCTTTTATATGCTTATTTTTTGACAGCCCTCCATCTCTCCCCCTGGATTTTAGCTTAAAATTATATGTTGAAGCTGTTTCATAGATCACTACCCAAAATAGTCTAATTTTTGCTGCTGTTTCTCTTTCCTTTGGATCTGGAATCTCACATGAACCTTGCATAGGCATCCCTCAGTCCCATAAGGGAAACTTCTTGCATGTACATTTCTATGACTCTTACAGTCAGAGATCCAAGAAAGACTGGGAGACACCTAAATTTTGGCCACACAAGGGCTCATGTCTGATCACATTATGGAAACAGAAATTCATGAAGGGAGCATGGCCACTGCTCAGCTCTATTTGGGGCTTTAGTAATCTATTCAGTTTCCTGCTGCCTTTTCAAGTGAATCAATGCTCCATTTACATGCATATTTCAATAACTTCATACCTCGTTCTGTTTTAAGCAACATCCATGACATCAGTGAAGACAGACTAAGGAGACATCCAATCGAATTGTCATCAAAGTGACAGTTTTCTCCATGCAATGACAGGCAGGCACCCTGTACGTGACAATAGGTGGGAGCAAACTTGCTACATCACTTGACACACGTGTGTACATAGGTACCGCATGGACAGGTTTGGGTGCATTCTGGTCACTCCTAGGGAGTTCTCCAGGGTTGCTGGGACTTAGCATGCTAGACTGCCAGAGACATCCACAAGGTCCACAGCTTTAAGAGGAGTAAGATACCATGGGAGAAGGGTAAGTGAAAAGAGGTTGTAAGCCAACTATTCTTGGCCATGGGCCATGGCATGAACATCCCCAAGCTCTAGAGAAAGCACAAGTCCTGTTTAATCAGTGTTTGAGTGATATAGAATGGTAGCCTGCATAGATACCTCCAGCCCTGCCTTTTTTCACATCCAGCTGCAATCAGTATGTCACAAGAATCTGTAAACAATCAAAAAAGTACGAAAAGGTGGTGGGTTCTTTTCCGTCTACAAGCCACCTGCTCCCTGTCAATGTGAACCACAGCCCTTTGTGTAGCAAATCCAATAAACAACATTGTAAAGCATCTGTCCTGCAACTGGATCCCAGCCCATGACAAAGAGCGAATCTGATCCACAACAAACAGCTGGGAAGAGCATTTGATACTCGCACAATATTTCACAGCCTGTCCACAGCTTCCTACCGAAACCATCCAGAACTTCTGCTAAGACTGAAAAGAAGGAAGGGGAAAAAAAAAGGTAATTCTGCATCACAACAAGCTTAAGTACTAGAAGGGGAGAAATGGTGTTTAACACAGTTTTATAATGACCGAATTCTACAAGTGCGTAGCCCAACTCTGTTCTTCTTAAACTAAAATATAAAATTTGAGAGTGCATGTATGAAATTAAAAGAAAAAAAACACATAGACCAACTTCACCCATATGATAAATTATCACCCTCAGTGGACAGAAAACCTTGAATTAGTCTTTCATTCAGAAGACTTTTGAGTTCTGGTAGGCCAGGAGCTAAGCTTACAGCATTCAGGGATAGATTTAGGAAGTTGCCATGTCAACACACCTCCACCGTTAGCAAGAACACCTCAGAGATGGGGATGTGAACTAGAAGCCCTATTTTTAAGTCTCCATATTCAAATTCAGTGTGCAACACAAACCTCAGACTCAAATTTCCCTGGAACTGCTGAAACCCTCCCTGCTTCACTCAAGGTGGAATTTGGTCCATGACCCCATGAGTACCTCAGGCCAATTAAGTAAAAATATGTCCTTTCTGCTGAGCAACAGCTAGAACATCCTTCTTCCTTAGAAGAATATCATCCCATGGAAAAGTAAATTCACTCAGATATAACATTTCCAAGGGAGTAATTCTTCTCTCTCACTCCCAAAATGGGGGAAAGCTCTTTGCCAGTATGTAATTTCTTTCCTAATCACATTGCAGTGTCACATACCAGTGAGCTAAGGGCTCCCGCAGCAACGTTATTCTCCAGCATATGTGACTTTGTATAACACGTGCTTTGCTCGGCAGTCATCAGCAACAGAGAGCAAGAACATACTTCTTCCTCTATGACATTATTAGGCATTAAGAGCACTACATAGCAGTGCATTTCAGCTTCTTTATTTTCTCCCAGTAAAAGCAGCTTGGCCACCTGGTGTGCTGCACACACAGTTAAATTCCAAATGTAATGTATTTTGTAGCGAAAGAGATTAGAAAGCTGCTGTAATGAATCTCATTACCAGTGTCTTTATATCCTCATCTAGTTGGAAGCAGAGATCATCCAGACCTAGGTACTGTACTTATTTAGAATAGTATCATCCACCTCTCAACCCTGTCATTACAAGACAAATTGTTTCCTTTGGCTTGATGTTCTAGCCATGCTTTTTTCAGTCTTGAAACACGTTAGCAGCCAGACTTTCTCAACAACTAAAGGCCAGATTTGTAAGTGCTCAGCACCCACAACTGGGCTAGATTATTTTACAAGTGTTTGATCCCCATTTAGTCACCTAAAATAAAAGCCAGACTTTCAGACAAGCTCAAAAGCCTCCAAGATCTTCTGGACATCTGGACTTACAGCTACTCCAGTAACTTGCTAAATGAGTGGAAATTAAAGTAGACAGCATCTCATCATGTTACTCATTGCAATGATAAACAAGCAATCTTACTGTTAGCTCAATTTCCAAGCCCCATTCCCCCTTTTAAAGGCTGTTACTTGCTGGTTTATTCAAACACAGACCAACACTTCCAACTGTGGCTTCCAGGTTAAAAAAAATATAATCCAGATTTTCATATCTTTGTATGTTCTCAGAAGAAGAAAAAGATATCATTTAAGCTATATTTGGTCAACATTTCCAGGACAGTTGACATTGTGGCAGAGAGAGATATGGCCAGGAAACTTTAACCCAGAAAATGAATACTAGGAATATAGTTGCAGATGGTGGGTTAGAGATGAGTCCTTTGCATCTCTGACATCCAAACACATGTATCCTACCCAGGTCCACACTTGGGTAAAGGCAGACAGGCTTCTCTTCCTGCCTTTCACTTATGTGACTGCTCAAACATATGTGATCACACCACTTTTTCATGCTATAGGTGCTTAAGACTTCAACTGAAATGCAAGAACCACCCTTCCCCTCTGATTCCATTGCTGTGCTGTTTCCTGACCTCAGTCTTCAGTAATAGACGTGGGCCAAAACTGGTTTTCCTTTCTCAGGAGTGTTTCCAAAATTCTTAAAATTTTCTGTGAGCCTGACAAAGCCTCCAAACCAAAAATTATGGAGAGGCTCAGTCACCAAGGAGTGGTCATGCAGGAGACCCCTTTAATGAGCCCCAGCCAGACCAGGAACTGCTCTAGGCTAAGCTTCAAACTCTGCCAAAAGTGTTCCTCTCCTGTACAAGTAATTTCTCATGTATTAGGCAATCAAATAATATTAACTAGCTATCATTTGGGTGGTTGGAATAAACAGGGCATTAAAATTTCACTGAAAGAGACACATTCCCTTCTCTTCCTTTGGCTGAACCTTCTCATTTGTTGGTTCATAAGTATTGGGACTTCAGATCAGCAGCTTCTGAGTTGTGCTTCTATTTATCTATTTATTAACTTACACTTATCTCAGTGTTCTTGTCTGTGCTGCATCAGATCTCAATACAGATGAACTCTATTTATGTGCAAATACACAAATTACAGAAGAAAATTGGGATTCATTCACATTGGATCTGCTGACTGGGTTTGGGACACATTCCTTATAAATATTCTTTATAAGGAAGTTTTACCTGTTCTATAGGTAAGTATTATATTTCAGTGTGAAAATGCAGCAGATCAGGATGATAAAAATTCTTTTATGATCAAAACTCTGAAAAAAAAGATCTGTTTTCAATTCCCTGATCCAATGTAACAGAATTTCTCTATGACCTCGGGGAAATTATTTAATCCATTAGTTCTTCAGATGAACATAAAGTTACCTCTTTCCTCCCACTCTGTCTAGTGGTACGTTGTGGTCTCTTCCTGTAATAAAAAAGGACCTCAGCCCTACAGTATTCAAGAACAAACATATTTTAAGAAGAGAGAAAATGAGCCAGCAAAATGTGCATGCACTGTTAAGAAAACCTCATGCATTTCAGGTGACAGATTCAGTGCCAAATAGTAACAAAACTCACATAGATATTCTGAAGAGAACTTTCAGGTTTCCTCAATAGCATGTTCTACCAAAGCTGGCTCTTGGGAGCACCACCCTGCAATCCCCAAAGGCAAAGGTATGCTTTGCAGTTCATTTAAAGACTAGCAAACAGGGAGGAGATGTGGAAGATGCAAGTTAAAAACCATGTGAGTAAAAATGCTATTGTTTACAGGTAAAAACAGAGTGCATTTTATTTTTGAACCAATGACGTTTGGTAAGCACAGCAAGTTACTCAGTCCCTCTTCCTACCCTTCAACTCTCTCTCCATTCTATCAGCATTGTATGTCAGCGTATCTGGATGTGAAACACTCCCCATATGAATGGGCTATTCATCTTCTGACACTGCACAGGCAGAGCATGTGAAACGTTGAGAGATTAGATGCTGCCAGAGTGAGAGATTCCTTGATGCAATTAAAGTGTGAAGAACACATACATCCTGGATTTAAACGACTCCATCCAAACAGCCGTCACATACAGCCACCTCCACCGAGGCAGGGTGGGTTCTGTGACATTGTAACCAACCCTGAATCCGATGGAGGAGCTGGTGTTTGGTCTGTGGCATGAGCACAGAGATGTAGGTGTCCAGAGTGCAGCCTTTCTTAATGAGCTGTGATTGAAGAGACAGTGCTAGGCTGCTCTGACAGGTGAGGCAGACACAGTGAAATGGCCCAGGGAAGCAGGGTGAGGAGCAGAGGCAAGATGGAACAAGATGAAACAGCAATATTTGAATAAAACTGATGTCAGAGAAGCAGCCATGCTGATATAATATCAGCAATGAGTGGGAGAACGTAAGAAAAAGTGCATGGTAAATTAAGCACCAAGGCTGTTAAAGGTCCAGTTATTTTCCAGCTAGTTGCCTTCTGATTGTTCGTTAAAGTACAATATCCAGCCCTGAAAAACAGCCAGTGAAAGTTCACTCATTTTTCCTGGTGGCAAGTGGTCACAGGGTATGGAGACAACCTGGCTCCCTGAATCTTGACTTACTGCAGTGGTGCCTTGGTCATTAATATTCATATAAGAGCTAATGGTGCAGAGTTGGGTGTTTGCATTCGTCCTTCCTGGCATTTTCTACTCTTGGATGTGGGCAGTGCTCACATTTTCCATGGGAGAGGCACAAGACTTTGTACTGCCTTCTAGCCCTTCATTCTGGAGGGAAGATGGGAAGCCCATTTTCTGTTAAGACTCAAACAAAACAAAATAACACATATATCAGAGCTGTGGACTGAAGAATGACCTCTGAGACAAAAACACCAGAGGACAAGAGAAAAGAATTGATTTCTTTTTGGTAGAAATCTCATGATTTTTAACCCAGTCTCCTGATTGTGGCAGCGCTGAGTGTGATGTTTTTAGCAATTTCTGAGTCATCAATCCTGGCTTTCCCAGCAGGAGAAGAAAGGAGAAGCACAAGTAGCAGTGTCCTGAAACACCGTGTTTCCAGGAAAAACAAACAAACAAACAAACAAAAAAAAAAACCAAAACAAACAAAACCCAAAACCAGCAAAACTCCCTAAAACCAGAGGCTTTGCGGTGGCTTAGGAGGATGCTCATAAAAACTGCCATCTCTTCTTTAGTCCCCCGGTCCCCATAGAGGCAGCCATAGCTTCAGCCTCAATCTTAGTGGGTGCTAACTCCCCAGCATCCACCATGCCACAGGGCTGCAGGTTGGGAGATGCCAACTGCCCAGGCTCTGCCCCCTCTTACTGCCCACATCTGGAACCAGGGATAGTGACTCAAAGCTCTTCGACCCTGTGAAAGAACGAGTGCAATCCAGAGGTTTATAGCGGAGGATAAAACCCCTGGTATCCTTCCCAGCCTCGCCATCAGTAAACTTGTGATCGTGGCAAAGCAGGCTTTCCTAAACATGCCAAAGTCCTGACACTCCAGCCTTCATCTGTAGGAGCTGTCAATAGCTATACCTCATGTGCAAAGGGTCCAGAGGTTTCAGCATCTGCATGACCAGATGTATTGCAGGATGCTCCACACGCAGGATTGGTCTCTATCAGGATCCACAGCAAGGCTCCCTCCTGGTGGGGACCTGCCATAGCTGCAGCTGCAGACGTGAGCACTACCCCTTTCATGCCACCATTGAAGAGCTGTGACATCCCCTCATAGCCCTGCACCCTGTAATGTGGATAAGGTGAAAAGCAGGAGCTGAGTTCTGGTCCCAAATGCCTGAAACCCACTGCGTGGGTGCAGCAAGACACAAGCTCCCCGCTTCCCAGCACACCAGTGGGTGGCATTTCTCTCTGCCTGCTGATAACACTCCATCTCTGAGGATGGCGAGGAGGAGAAACAAACAGCTAGAGACGCAGGCTGTCTGAAGGCTTGCCGCCGGCAGCCTGTGCTAGCTTTGAAATACAAGAGCACCACCATCCTTGTTTGTGCCTAGCAGTGAATCTCTGCCATGTTTGCTCCTGCTCGTCACACTCTCAGGGAGGACTTCTGGGGCAGAGACCTGCTCCCTGGTTGGCGTTGATTCATCTGCTGTGCAGCATTGTGGGGCTGCGGTAGTTGGCAGAAAGCTCCCACACTGATTTTGTCAAGAGCGCTGGGCAGTAATGGAACGACACCTCGACATGTTTGCAAACAAACACTGCCTCCTTTCCTGTTTAACACCATCTGCCACCCAACCCAATTTCCCTGCCCCCGTCCCTCCCCAAAAATGGCAGCCAGAGACAACTCCAAAAAGCAGCTGCTAAGACAATCCATGCTTTTCTGTGCTCAGTTTTAAAAGGTGATGGCAAGGAAGCTGCAGTCCCATGATGAACCTGCCTGTGCACAAGCACACACCTTGCTGTGCACTCACAGATGAACAACTTCCTAGGCTGAGGGGCTCTTTATTGCTGCTTAAAATACAAACCAGCTCAACAGGACTTTGCTCTCAAGCTCTTCCATTGCATGGTCTCCTTCTGACCTCTGAACAGTGATAGGAGCTGGTGTGGACATGAGAATGGAAACAAGAGGATACTCCACTTAGCTCCCCATTTCCATCAGCAGATTAGCTCAGCTTGCCTGCATGGGTCCTTGCATCTTTCCACAACAGCTCTTGCAGGCTCAAACCCAGGGCTGATCTGGTTATGGCATGTACCTGGCACCCGTGCAATTGCAAACATTTCTCCAGGTATACTACACTGACTGATGCGCCTCCAGGGAGCAGATAAAAGTCTTTCAGACTAGCCCAGCTTTTGGGCCAGCCTTTCTCATTCGCTCTCCTTGAAGCAAAAAAAAGGGAGTAAAAGGAAATAACTTCATATATCCAAGAAACGTGTTTACCCAAGAAGGATAAGACTCCTCAGGGCTTCAACCAAGGTGGAAGAAAAAAACAGTTCCTTGAGCAAAGAGACTGGTTGGTTGAAGAAAACCAAACACTCTGCTCAGAGCACTGCAGGTGGGAACCTGCTGCTTTACTTAGCACAGAGCTATAGAAAACAGAAAATGAGGGTGTTGCATCCCATAATGCCCTGGATAAGATATTAACACTTCTGTGACATCTTTATTCTATCCCTCCATTCTTAACTAGAGCTCATACACATTACATTAAAAATCAGAGGCTCTTTCATGTCACCTATTTAATACCTGTTCTCTGTAGCACCCACGTTCACTCCTTCACATGTCAGAGGTATCCATCATGGTCACTGCAGCCAAGGCTGCCCTTGAACATCACATTTCCCCACTAACCCCTCTTTGTCGAACAACCTCCAGCACAACACCTCTCCTCATTGGCTTCTCTGTCACTTGGAGATGGTAGTTAACAGCACATTCCAGGAACCTCCAGGATTGCTTATGCCCTGCTGTTTCTCCAGCAGAGATCAGTGTGGTTGATACTCCCCATGACGACAAGGCCTTATGAACATGAAGCTGCTCATCTCTGTCTATAGAGGGCCTCATCTGCTCTGTCTTCCTGATCAGGCAGCCTGTAGAAGACCCCTACTGTAGCGTCACCTGTCCCTGTCCTCCTTTAATCCCATCCCATAAGCTCTTGGTGGGCTCCTCATCCATTTCCAGGTAGACCTCCATGCACGCCAGCTGGTCATTGAGGTATAGGGTGTCCATCCTCATGTCCCCTGCCTGTCCTAGCTAAAGAGCCTGTATCCTTCTACTGCAACACTCCAGCCACAGGAGCCATCCCACCACATCTCCGTGATGACCTTCAGGTGTTTGCATGTGTCTACCTCCTCTTGTTTATTCCCCGTGCAAAGTGTGTTTGCATAGACACATTTAAAGTGGGCTCCCAACCAAGTTGACATATGGCTGGAGGGGCTGGAATTTCTTCGTGCTGCTCTTCAGGTGCTCTCCTGCTGACCTGCCATCCCTCTCTGGCTCTGGGCATCTCTTGCTGGCACTGACATCAAACTGGTAAAAGCAGGATGGATTGAGGTTCCCCTCCCCCAGCAAGTTTAGTTTAAAGTTAAATAGAAAGAGTTCACTTAAATAGAAAGATTCCAATCACTTTGAGGCAATATGCTGAGATAATGTAAACTGCCAGCTACTGGCATTTTTATGTGGTTAGTCTTTACACAATGCTCATCCTTTGCATGAAAGCGAGTGGTTTGTCTTTAAAAGGCTCACTTTATTTCTTCTCCCAGGACTGCATAGATTAAGACTAAATGAGTGTTATCTTCCTGCTCATCAACAGCAAGGCCAGGCTCACATCTATTGTAATTTGAGGCATAGTTCAAAAGAAATCTATCCAGATCTTCTTCCAAGCTCCCATTAATCATCTCCTTCACACTCTCTTTCTAGCAGCTCTCCTATACACCATTTGAAGCTGGATTATATTAAAATGCTTGAGCACATTTAAGTCCATTCTCACTCAGAAAGTCTTCAGTAAATCCACACTTGTTACTTTTCAACCTCCACAATCCCTAGGGGCTGTTTCTGTGTAGCCATAGCTGGTTTACTTTTTCTGCAGATAGCAGTGCAGTTTTCCTGAGGTCACCATGGACATGCCTGTTCTTTTTTATGTATATGTTCCACTCTATGATTTTTTATGTCAAGCCAATCCTGCATACTGAACATCCCCCTGATCCTGGGGAGAAGCTTGAGGAGACAGCTCCTTGCAGGAAACTGTGCTGATAAGACTTCTCAGGTCCTCATCATTTCCACAAAGATTTTAGGCAAAAAATGCCCTGTGCATTTGATATAATTCTTGGCCTCTGAGTGTACAACAGTGTGTATTGTGTGTACAGCATACGTCGTGTCCAATCTAACCCCTTTCCTTTCCTGTTTGAGCGACTTCACCTCTGCAGTACTAGCCATTGTCAGAGGGAGGACATCTACATTAGCCTTCACTGTACAGACCATACAGAAAAGGATAAAAACTGGCAGAGCACCTGGCCATGTGCATTGGTCAGGTTGCCTTTGTTTCAATGGAAGAACCCTTGAAGTAGGCTATGATCTGCCAGAAAAATAAAGTACTTCCATCTCAGCAGTGACGGAGATGTTATATTCCCACAACAATATCTTGCCTTTCTTTCATCAGCTAATTTAGTCTTTTCTGCCCTAGTCACTGACCTGAAGATGAAGCCATCTGTCCACCCTCAAATAGCCTTCACATTGCATACCAAAACATCATGGGATGTGGCACTGAAAATCTTTGCGAGGGTCAAAATGGAAAGCACTTTCCATGATATCTCAGCATTTAAGATTTCTCATAATCCTCTCTTGCCTTTTCCCACTGGTACCAAGCCACCTCAGGTTTTCATGTGATGACTCTAAAGGAATTTAATAATAATTTTTTACCAACTGCTGTATGCTACATAAATCTGTTGCCTCCCAGGTGGCTGGCCTATTTAAAGGCCACAAGTAAACAGCCATAGAGTAAGTCCTTTCCCTGCCTACTGGGTACCTCAGGTATTACACTTCTGATTTTATATTTCTGGTTTTACAAGACAGCAGGTACTTGGTTATGAATTTCTGCTGCCCCCAGATGACTGAAATATCTTTTCTTGCACTTGAGGGCATCACCTTCTACCCCTGTATAACAAAGGCTCCCTTTCAATGATGCTTCTTTTGCTCTTTGATGATTTCCAACGCTCCTCATTGCTTATTTTGCTTTCCTAGTAGTCAGATCCTCACTGTGCCTACCTATCCCTGTCTGCAGAGATCGCTGCTATGCACCCACTCCACAAACCTTTCAACCCACCTTGCCCTGCCCTGACAGTCCGTGTCTAAGGGATGGGATGCTTGCCTCCTCCGGAGACTTGATTCACAATTGTGCACAATTGCTGCAGAGGAAACTCTTTTTTAATGGTTCAAATACAGGCAACTCGACATGAAATCCAGGCAGAATGATGCCCTCCTTCAACACCCCTCCTCAATCCTTCCTCCAAGGGCATGGGGAGCTAACCCTACTAGCAGCTATTTTGGCATGAGCCTATCCTCTGCATAAATGTCTATTATTCTCCCTTCTGTATGTCCTAACCCCTTATAAATACCTGCACTATTTTCATAGAGAAGTAGTATATCTATGTGGTCTAGTTTGACATTTCCCCTTCTAATTCTTGCAAACAACCTCTATCTGATGGGTTTTAGTTTTGGCCTAGGTATCTAGGACTAATACATATTTTACCTCTTGTGTTTGTGTTTTAAACAAACAAACCAAGACGCTGTCACCAGAAGGAGTCCGCCAAAGCAAGCCCACATATCAATGCAGCACTCAGAAGAGGGTTCAGTCCTCTTTTGCCCTTCAGGATATATATTCAGTGATGGTGTTGTATGTGCTTCTGTGGAAGTTGACAGGCAGTTTAACTCTACATTTACTCCATAAAGTCCTTCATTGCCTTTTACAAAGCATATATTGCTTACATCTACCACCTCATCAAAATCAAGTCTCCTGTGCTCTTCCTTTACCTCTGCATGAAATAGTGGATTTGAGAGGTTGTTTTTCAGAGCTCCTATTGCTTTTTTTTGTCTGCACGTCCCATCCTGAGGTATATATGACCCTGTGATACTTCATATGTAACTTTTGCTTAAAAAGAGAAACCAAGCTGCATTTTTACAGTAGAAAAAAATCTCATCGAGGTTTTCCGTTTTGTGGTCAGTTCAGCTGTTGTTTTGGGTATTTCTAAATACCCATCTTTTCAGCCTTCCAGTTTCCTCCTTTGCTGCTGCTGCTGACAGTACTGTTCTGGGCCAGGTGAAGTTCTCCTCCACCAGCAATCAGTGATGGTTTATGGCACTCATAATGATGAAATTCCATCTGTCTCACAGCAGATCCCTCAGGAGGTTGCTAATCAAACAACATTCAATTAGCCCCTCCAGCTCTGCACATATTCAGCTACATCATCTCCTTATCCTACTATGAAACTCAAAGGAATTGGCAAAATTACTTGTCTGTGGTGCACAATAGTGTGTTACATCTACTGCAGCTCTTCTAAACATTTATCTTCTGTTTTCTGAGGTTGTAACAAACTCCTCAAGGGTCAGTAGGTTTAATTGCTACAGGAATCAATTTTGCTTGGTATCTGCTGGTTCTTATCTATAATCAGTTCTGAGAGAAAATATCAGCCCCACTATTCACTATACTGCTGGCAGTCCTCATTTTCTTCATTAAGAACCTCTATTTTCCCCTGAAGTTTCCAGCTCCAGTTGTGTAAAAGGACTTCTCAGGTCATAGCAAATTCTTTACCCAAGCCAGGAACCTGCTGTTTTGCTTAACCTGTTGCTTTGTTTAATTTGATAAACTGCTTTATGAACTTCTACTTATGAAACAGAAAGTAATGTGTCAAAGGGAAACAGGGCTGGATCCCAAAATCATCAGGCAACCCTGCTTAAACTTCAAAGTTGTCTCCAGAGATCTATAGCAGTGATTTTAATAAGGACATTCAGAAATGTGTGGAGGTAGAATTGAGCCCTTCAGGAGCATTGGGGTAAAAGCACATTGATTCTAGGGGGAACTACAGCCATGGTATGCCTGAGTAATGGACAGATGATGTGTTGTTTAGTATGTCTAATGAGTGCCTTCTAGGATCATTTGGTTTGAATTAGCGAAAAAAGAGATTTGAGTGAATTGCAGTAAATGATGGGGACTGAAAAGCCATGATAAGATCTGGAGTTAGATGATACAATCTCTGCTCTTCCCCACTAGACTGCTGGATTTTAACAGGACTTTGTCTAACCTGTTAAGTGAGCAAGATGGAGCTAACACAATGCAGAGATAAGCCCTTCCCACCCACCCCGAAAAACCCTAGGAGAAATCAGATAGGAACAGACTTTGAATACAAACTTCTGAATACAATTTTGCCAAGTCTTTATCTAAAGGTCAGAACTCCCTTGGTAAAGAGGTGGTTGTTCTTGGGGGGCATTCAGTCTGAGAGGCTTGGGGCTGTCTTTTACTTTACTCAAACCCATTCACCCATCACTGGTTTCAGAGAATGACCTTTTACATGCTGGGTTTGGTGTGGAAGCAGTGTCTTTTGAAAGGAGTGTCTTGTATGAAGCAGCTATCTTGTCTTGTATGAAGCAGCTACCACAGCCTGGGTCTGGCTGGCAGCAGGAGCTGGGCAAATTGGATTGTGTGGCATGAAAAATACTTGATCTTCAGCAGCAACTCACCCTGTGTTGCCCATCATTATCAATGAGAGGAAATATCAGAAGAATATTCAGCCCTGTGTGACTT
The DNA here is from genome assembly GCF_034315485.1 of Pezoporus occidentalis. NCBI lineage: Eukaryota > Metazoa > Chordata > Aves > Psittaciformes > Psittacidae > Pezoporus > Pezoporus occidentalis. The sequence goes on from NW_026914180.1 coordinate 2,697,157, forward strand.
GCCTGGACACCAGACTATGCTTAAATGTTTAGAGGGGAAAGGGTGGTTCTGGAGTCCCTGTTTGGCACAGCCTCTCTATTTGCTGCCAGACAAGGATGGACAGATTTAATGAAGCGTGGAAGTGGGATCAGGCAGAGTAGCATCCGTCCTGCTCCCCTGCTGAGGGCTTCTGTGATCCTGATAAGTGATATGTTTTCTCTGTAGCCCAGGCTGCCATCAGGAAGATCAGGCACAGTATTTCCTCCTTGCGATCCCTTGTCTTTCATGTTCATCTTAAAGCTCTTCAGGCAATGGTCTACTTCTTACCTTGTTTTTGCTGCGCTGCCATCACTGAAGAACCCTGTCTCACTTCAGCTGTCTAGACGTGACCATAGTGCAAATATTAAGCAGCACTGACAGCTAAAGCCTGCTTCCGTCTTATTTCCTTCTATGTCAGCAAACAATGTCATGGCATCAGGGGTGACACACCATGGCCCGACATAACAGAAATGACACAACATGCTGAAATCAAGACATGACAAAAATTCAAGGCATGCACACAGCAGCTCCTGAAACTCTTCAGTTGGCAGGGAAAGACAGGAGTAGACCCTGTGAAGTGCATCACGTGTTGCACAGGTTTCACAGCCTCCAACAGAAAAACCAGCTGAACCTGCAGCTTGGATGGGTTTTGTCTTCATTTGCTAAGCTACTCTGAGGAACAGAACAGCATCAGATGTCAGGTCGTTAGACAGAAGGAGGTATGAAGTGCTTTACTTCTAGGTCACTGTTTCCAGCTGAGTCTTGTGCAGCTCAATAGTAGGTAAGAGCCATTGTCACTTGATTGTCATTGTGAATTGAAACAATAGTAGACCTTGCAGCCACCAGAGAGGAGCAATTGCATGCTCGAGGGAGAACTGGAGGGCAGGAATCGTAGACCCTTATGCATCCCCACTGAGGTGGTCAAGGCTAATCTGCTCCCAGTGCTATAAATAGTTACATAAAAACAGACACAAAGTTCAGTAGTGCCTCTTGCAAATCTGTCTTGCTCTTTGCCCACGTCCTCTCTGACTGTGTGAACCCTAGGGAGTTGAGGAGCCAGCACCACAGATCCCAGACCATGGGAGCCCATCGGATGCTGCCTTAGCCTCCCAGGCAGCCCCACACTGCTGCCAGCAATGCTATCCCTGCTGATGATGAAGCTGTTTTTCTTCTGTAGATCAATAGGGAGCTTGAGGTCTGACATCCTGACTGCACTAAACAAGTGGCACTTCAATACCACAATGACAATTTCCTAAAATACTCCGAGGTAGATAGACAGGGGAAACCCCATGGGTTAGACTGGAGTGGGGCAAAGTAATAATACCCTTCCAAAACACCAGCTTTCCTCAAGGGTGCCCTGCCTCTGTCCCAAACCCACAAATGCAGAGCTTTCCTCTGAGAGTGTGTTGCAGCTTTTGCCATGTGCAAGCTGCAAGCAAGCAGTCAAGGTTGAATTTGGTTTCTCAACCTCTTGATCAGCACTTCAAAAGCTGAAGGCATGTCCTTGTGCACACAGCAGTCTTTCAGGTAGCCTTGCATTTGGAAGCCCTCTGCCAACACAGACTTTCTGTCACAGAAAGCTCCTCCTTGAAAAGAAATGTGCCCATGACCATTTTGGAGCAATCTGACCTTTTTCATGGAGATATATGCCTCCCTGTCAATGGCTCATAAATGGATGAACAGCTCAGCTCTTTTTAATAGAGTTACGCACAGGGTAATAATAGACTTGTGCAGCTCTCTCCCTTTGCTTAATTCATCTTTCTACAAATCATTAACATTGTTGAAATAACTGCTATCATTAGCTTGGATTTCTCCTTGCAGCAGCTAACGGCAGCATTGCAGTGCACAGCACATGGAAAATGGGGTTCCCCGCTCCTGTTTGCACAACAGAGACTCAGGGCAGGGCTTTTCATTCTCCTGTCAAAGGAGGAAAGGTGCTGAATAAAGCAGACCGAATTCCTTTCTTCCTCCACCAAAGAGCATAGCACAAGGATCATTGCCGCAGATGCAGACACGGCAGGGGCTTCAACTGAGGCTCTCAGTGCAGAGTTTGTAGACTAAACCCAGCACAGGCAGAAGCCTTGCAAACCTTTTCTGCATCTCCTAAGATGCTCCTAATCCATGTGAATGAACCTGTGCTCTCCACATGCAAGCAAACTGTATCCTTCTGCTATCACAGTTTTTATGGGAACGATACTTATCAACCAATAATAGTAAAACTGACCCCTTTGATCTCATTTTCATCATTTCTGAGCCAAGAGCCAAGTATATACCAGCCTTCAAGGTATGGCATGGCCAGAGCAGTGATGATCCTGTACAACACCATGTAGGCTTAATGTCAGGTTGATATTCCTTTTGAAATGTCGGCAGCTGCTGGGAGCTGAACAGAGCCTCACTGCTGCATGGCACGGTGGATCCAGCATTGGTCTGAGCTGAATTCACCCCAGACCCTGCTGGATCAAAGTGCCTGCCTCCTGGTGCTGCTCTAGGCAACTTGCCTACCTCACATGGTGGAAGGAGTTCTGCTTGCTGCTGCTGCCAGCCTCAGGGACACCATGGAGAAGGAAGCAAAACCCTCTGGGTACATTTATGGTTATGAGTTTGATTCAGGAGCAAAACAACCCAAAGCCAGATCCTATGGTTCCTACAAGTTCATGGCAGCGGATGGGACTCAGCCCTCAAGACCTCTGAGCCTGATCCCGCGGTTAAGATCTGCACATGTATCTGATTAGCATTGTGGGATCTTCCTTTAATTAAATTTACTGTGTTTGGTTTATAAGCACAGCGGTCTGGACTTGATGACAGCAGTACACAGGATGGGGTACACTGCGATTTATGCATGTTGGGGGCACGATGCATACTCTCATTTCATGTTGTGCAGCCCTAAATGATATCCCTGGGATTACTCATGTGCAACTGAGAAACAGCAATTGGCCTGGTCTTGGGAGCGCTGTGTGACTCTTCCAGTAATCTGAAATGGTCATTTCCTAGCAGTCTGTTTGTTTCTGTGTCAAGGGAAATAATCTAATTTGAGCGCTGTAAAATTTACAATTATTGTGCAACAATTTTAGCAAGGCGGAGTGGAGGAGGGGGATGGGGAGAACGTTTGGATGAATTGATGTGGTGAGAAGGTGAAAGCAAGGCAAAGCTTCTCCCTAGAAAGCTGAAAACAAAACCTACTACTCCCATAATAATGTTGCCATCTGCAATTAAGGAAGGCTCATGTGCGACATCAGTCCTCATGTATACTGCGAGTAGAGCTATGCAGAGATAAGAGACCTGTAAAGCTCATGGCTTAAAGGCATTCACAGCCTCGCAGTGCAAGCTCTGCTGGAGTTTGCTGCTCTGACACAACTTTTTCCGGTAAAGGGTCTGAGCCAGATTACACGTATTGTCAAACCTGCTCAGACAACTGGGAGTCAGAGGGTCTGGAGCCAGGTTTGTGCACATTGTGTTCTTTCATATAAGAAATCTCCATGGTGAGTCCTGTCTCTCCTGCATTTAGTACTATAAATTTCCAGTCCAGTGGTTCCAGTTTGGCAATGGTGCAGAAGTGAGGCTGCGTTCAGGTCTGTACTAAGATTGATCCAGAAAGCAGCACTCAGCTGGCCATTAGCACCGGCTGGTGTGAGGCACAGTCCTTGGATGCGGGAAATGGCTGTGTGATTGCACAGGCTTCCCCAGAAACAATGTAGATGAACCCTATCCAGATATTGCTCACAGGGAAGTATTGAAAGATCCAGGCAAGATGTTAACTCTGTGATCTTGAAGTTCTATTCTGCTCATTGTTCCGTATGCAAAAAGCCAGGGCATCTTGTTGTGATTTAATTGTAGTGAAGAAACTGCTACGAAGGTGGCAGCACAGTCCAAAGGCCCACTAGGCTCCTTTTGGGTAGAAAGCCAACCTGAAGATCCCTCTGATATGGGGAACACAACAGACCCACCACAGTGAGCTATCTTTGCGCAGCTCAATAGTAGGTAAGAGCCATTGTCACTTGATTGTCATTGTGATGGCAGCTGGAATGAGAAGCAAATGGACTGCTGTATCCTTGGCAAGGCAGGGGAACCTCAGTGTCAGGAGACAGGACAGGACTTTCTCACTGCTGCTGTGTCCGATAAAAGCACTGCAGAGGGGATGATCCAGTGCACTGCAGAGGGAATGACTTGGACCAGTGCCTCCAAGAGCTTTGAAGGGTCTTCCAAGAGCTGCGACTTGGTCTTCCTTCCAAGAAGGAGCTCTACTGGCTGTGTTTCTGAGAAGACCCCTGCATTTTTCATCATCATTCAACTGCTGTGTCAGACATGTTCCATGTAGGCAAGGAGCCATGAGCACCAACTAACTGATCACAAGATAAGTTCTCTAGGTCATCATTTGTCTTGACAGGATAATGAAGGAGAAGATGGGGCTGCCTGCAGAAGGATTTAAATGCTTCTGCTCATGCTTTCCCCATAACATTGTGCTCATACACCAAGGAAGAGTCTTCTTTCAGCTCTGGCACTGCTCATGTCTTCCAAACAGCTCGGATCAAATGTGTTTTTGTTGAACCATGCAAATTAATTGTTCTTCACTGCCCAGGCTGTGCTCACGGTAGCCATTACCCAATTTCTCCTGTCTCCCTCCAGTGTCAGACAGAGGGGGAGCCACATCTCAGCCACAGTTGGGTTTTGTATCTCGACTAAAGCACTCCCCAAGAGGACACTTCATGTTTCTGTCTGAGCCACTTTATTTCCATCGCACAAGCAGCACTCAAGCTAATGCACAGCGAGAGCCCTAGCGGGAAGTTCTTCAGGAGGAGGTAAGAGCCAATACGTAAAGGGGCTAATGAGCTTGTCACAAGCAGCAGTGCATCAGGTTACCACTACTAGAAGTGGCTACAGCCAAGCAAAACTCCTCCAGCAACAATAACCTTAAAACTTGTCTGCACCATAGCCAGGAGCACTGAGACCAGGCAGAGCCAAAGGGAAAATCACATCAGAGGCAAGCCAGGCCATTGAATAAATTACCCCTAATACGCAGGGGTATTAACAGGAGAAAAACCCTAGGACCTGTTCCAACTCCCTCTGCAGGGTCAGGCAATTCACCTTGTTGCTTGTGTGTGGTGTCTCCCACAGCATTGTGAATGAAAAAACGCAGCCCCAAAGAACAGGAAAATGGGGCTGTAAAAGAAAAATCAGTTTTTGAAGTAGAAGAAGGTGGAGAATAAGAAACAGCTCTTCATTCTTCTTTTAGCAGTCTAAATTAAGGTGACAGTATTCCCTTTAATAGTAACAGGTCAGCAGCTTCTAATAGATACCACATAGGTCACAGGATAAATTCAGAAGTCCACAGCAGAATGTTACTTGGCATTGTATGTAATTCAGCAATGGCATGCTGCACCGCAAGAAATCATAATGTCTTGACTGAGACTGAGAGCTCAGGATGCAGGAAAGGGAAAAGCCATTTAAACAGAGCTCAGACTATCAAGTCTTGCCATAAACTTAATTAACAGATTTTGGAAGTGAGTGAAGTGAAAGACATGAACCTGCACCAGACAAGGCACCAGGCAAGGTCTAACCAAGGAAACTGAGGTGAATGTGGCTAGAGTAAGAGTCATTTTCTAGCTGCCACAGGGTTCTTTGTCCCCTGCGGTAGCTGGTGGTGGCCACTGATGGCCATGCTAGGCTGGTAGAGCCCCTTTTCACCATCATTTCCCCATACGGGTCAGTGCATTAGAAAACCCAATTATAAAATGGAAGACAGTGCCACTGGGGCTGGGCATAAGGGGCCATGAGACAGACGCCAAGTGTCACTTCTGAGAAGAAACCTGGAAAGCAGATCTGGCCCATAGGTTCATGTTTTCATAATACTGTAGTGTCATCAGGCTGAGACAAATCATCTCTCAGCCCAAAAGAAGTTTTTGATGTTGAGATGAAATAGTTATGGGGACAGGAGGCTCCTGACATTTTAGGAGAACTTATAATGTAATATATATATAATACATATATAATGTAACTTTAGGGACATTTTCATAAGAACAACAAACAGAACAAGGTTTTTTTCCCACTTCAAAATCCACAGGGAGTCTTGACTCCTGCCATCATTCCTCTGCTTTATCCACTCACCCTGACCATTCACCTGCTGGTTACAGCACAGGGATGAGCTGTGAGAGCATCTGTTGCAAGGAATATGAGTAGATAGATCACGTACCTTCATCTTTCCTCATTAGTTTCCCTTCATAAGTAAATATAGCCCAGAAATTGTCACTACGCAAAAGGTATGAGGGGATGGATCTTGATCTTTTAATGCCATTAATGTGAACAAGCCTAAATCAAGGATTCTATCTCAGCACTGTGCTAATTTCAATACATTATTCTTTTTAGGCCTTCAGTCTCTTTCCCCACAGAAACCATAATTCATGGAAACATGTAAGAGATGGACTTGAGGCAAAGAACAAGGAGAGGACAAATCATGCTAATTTAATTTACTTGGTTAATTACATTTCATATCTCATTCATTTGAGATATACAGATGAGTAAAATTCATATGGACACAGACATTGAAAAGCCAAAAATAAAGTCATGAGCAGTTTCATCTTTGAGTTCTGCAGAAAATGAAAGTGAGAAAAGGAGAGAGAGAATGTGTTAGCTAGCAGATGCTGTAAGGGGACAGGGAAAATACAGTTTGTTCCTTCTGTAATGTCTCTGACCTCATCTTTCTCTTTTCCACACTCTTCCATAATTATTTTAGTCTTCTTAGTTCTACCGCTACATTTTCCCATTCTCATTTTTGTTTTGCTCCACAGTCCAACCTTCTGCAGGTTCCTTAGGCCACATTCCTGGGGCCCATTGAAATAACTCTAGTAGATGACCAAAGGAGACGTAAACGACTTTGAGTTACTCCAGCTACCGCTCAAATCCATCAGAAATAGAGTTTCTCTGACTTATACATGTGATCCTAAGGAGCTGCTCCAAAAAGCAGGATCTCCTACTTTTTCATCCTGGAGTGGCTTGAAAAACCCCAGGGATCTGCCAGTTCTGTGCCACCCAGAGATTCAAATCCTAATTTTATTGCTGTGTTGTATCCCAAGAGCAGCTGGGAATGGTTGAGAATCTGGGTTTCTATCTTCACACATCCAAATCTGTCCTTAAATCTCACTTCTTCAAACAATCTCTCCTAATTTTTTTCAGCATTGACAAGTTCCAGGTGCCTCCATGCTGTTCTCTGATGTCTGCTTCTCACCCTTAGAGTTGTTCTTATTTGGAAATGGACTAATCCCCATTTATAGTCACACAGAGTAATAAACATGGCTATAAAATTACGTTCTTCAAAATACCAGCTAGTGGCTAGACATGGAGCTTCACAGATGTAGATTGCCACATTGGTTCAGCTCCATGAAGTCCTGCACTCTTGCAGAACCACATGATTGTCACCTGGAGAAGTCCCCAGTGCTTGTGACTGTTAAGAAAAACCTGGATAAAGCAATGGGAAATTCACCAAGAGGCATAACACTGTACCAGCAGATAACAGCATGCTTAAAACCTCATAAGGGCTTCTGTTCCTCCTCTGTCACCAATGATGCACACTTTTCCATGCCTGATAAGAGAGCTCTAGTCTTCATAGCCACCATTACCTACTCCTGACTTTCATACATCACAGATGCACATTTTCTTCATCCTTATATGAACCAAGGGAAACCATCAGTATCCACAGCTGATCTACAAAAACAAAATAAAAAAGATCTCTAGATCACTCAGTCTAATCTGAGTACTTTGTAGCCTAATTATGAGTGTAAGAGAGTTTAGATGTATGGACACAAGCCTTGAGATGCCAGTGGCTTCTAGGAGCAGTGTACAGGCCCCGGCCTGTTGCATTTATGAACATAGACACATTATATAAAGCATTACATCTTTAATCACAATGGTTTTTGCTTCTCTGCATCAAAACAAATCCCATCCCATATTTTTGTCCACTCGGGGTCTCAGGACTCATCTCGGCAATATCTTACACGGTAACTACTTACACTTGATGTTGATCAAAATATGCCAAGCAAAAGTTGCGTATTTTTACCAAGTTACTGAAGCGGTAGAAGTCCACAAATGAAAGAATTAACTTGCAGTAATTATCTTGGATCTGTATTGCAAAGATTGCAGCTTTCAGAAAAGTGAGAGACAAATTGTAGCCCATCATATCTGGCCTGAGCTGACATTGTTTGGTCCAGATACCACGTAAGAGCCATCTGAGTGAGATCAGTGTCCAAAGCCTGGTGGGAGAGATTTATCTGACCTAGTGTTAGCACTGGCAGTGTGAATATCTCCATCGGAGCTGAACAGCCTGACTCCTCCGTATCCTTGCAGAAAAGCAGACACTTTTATTGTGCAGTTCAGCTCATCCTAAACCAAACTGCTTTAGGGTCAGATAAATCACATTCATTTCTCTATATAGGTTATAAAGGAAGTCATGGGTGACCATCTCACCTGGAGACCCCTATCTCACTGCGTGAGCTGCATGTCTCTTCTCTGCTTCATCCCCATCAGCACAAGCTGGTCCCCTTTGGTAAAAAAACTGCCTTAACAGCTGGGGCCATGGATGCTGCCACAGTGGTGATTGCTCCAGGGTGCCAATGAGGAAGCACAAGAGATTCACCCTACAGTGCCAACCCCTGCTTCTGCTCTGAAGCCTGCTCTAACTCCCATGTCAGGCAAACACCCCCAAAATATGGGATCAGAACCTTCAAGCACAACTCTATAACAAGCATTTATCTTCAGGTAGGACTGGGTTGGAAAGTTATTTGGCATTTCCCCAGTAGGTTCTTGAACACACAGAATTCATAGACATATAGAATTTGCCTTTTTCCTGTCCAGGTCTAGCACCATTAAACACACTGAGCAGACTTTCAATACCATCTAAAAGGAAACAATTTCCTTAAGAAAGCTCCTCACACAGCTTAAGCTGAACCAGACCCATACCAAACTGTATAAATACCATCATTATGCCCTGTTACTATAAAACCAATCAGCATTGAGAGCCTTGTTGTTCGCCAGGGAGGTAAAGCCTGTGCCAGGCAGCACAAGGCAGGCTGCCAGGCAGGAGGTGGACATGGCTAAAGAAACAGTCTTTTCCAGATCCAGTCTCCAAGACTGGTGAAAATGATTTCTCTGCGTGGAAGAGGTTTCCCATACAGGTTACACATCAAAGGTAGGCTAATGCAAAGCGAGGCTGAATGCTGTATGTATCTCACAATTACAGGTCCAAGCTCAGTGGTCCTTTGGTGAAAACAAGAGAAGTCATAATAATCATCAGCTCTAATTATGCCTCCCTATCCTCATTAATGGAAGAGCCTTGATTTTTTTCAGGAGAAATTTAGATATTCCACAAATTCTTCAAAAAATTGTCATTCGTCATCTGGAAATTCTGCAGTGTCTTCTGGAGCTTTGATTTATTTCATGCTCCTATGGCTATCATCACTACCTAGAGACCAGCTGGATTACATCCTATGTGACAAATGTGAGCTACCTTTTGGGAACCCTTATTTGTTCCTATGTGACAAATGTGAGCTACCTTTTGGTAACCCTTATTTGTGGCAGTAAAGGACAACGCAACAGGGACTTGGGCCATAGAATGCAGAGGATGACACAGACTACAATTTCCACAAGTGTCTCCAGCGCATTTTCCAAATAAACATTTTTACTTTTCTGCCAGTGTGTTTCTGCATATGGGTATTTGAAAGCAAGAGACATTTCTCATGTTAAGAAATAAAAGATTTGGGAGACATCTGAAATGGTCTTTCTTTCCATCTCATCCTTTGCACTCATGTGGGAACACTGAACTACTCTATCTCCAAACAACTGCATCCTTACATGCGTCGCTTAGTGAAAGGATAGCTAGAGCTGTTGCCTGCTCCCTGGGTAAAGCTCATAGTGAGGCACAGGAGTCCTCAGCCCCATTTTACAGACATTAGAGAGAAACAAGACTACAAATGATCAGGTCATACTTGCCAGTAAGCACTTAGGAACTATAATCTGGCTGAACAGCAGAGCCAACCAAGCTACATTTACAGTATTTCCTTCCTATCATGCATATTTCAGCCACAATAAAAAAGAAAAGAAGGTCAGCAAAACACAGCCAAGTTGTAAAATCTGACCATCTGCAGGGCGGCTGGTGGGAAACCATTTTTGCTTTGCCTTGAGAGGCATTTTTCCAAAGCTGTCAAGCAGCTATCACCAATGACCACTAGATTATTTACTAGCCCAACATCTGTCAAGAAATAATTAGGCTGTTAAAGGTGGATTGTTAGTTACTGGCATTAGGTGCCCATTAATATTAATTGAACTCTTCAGAATTATTTAGGAGCAAAGTCTGGCCCCATTGAAGTTAATGGGAGTTTTTCAATTAACTCTTGACTGACCTGATGGATTTGACTCATGCCAGATAGAAAAGTGATGGGTTTACGTTCAAGCCACATGCCCATGAATGAAGACATCTACTATAGGGACGTGGTCTCAGAGAGGATACACGCTGAGGGAGTATTTCAGACAACTCAGACACGTTGGGTACTCAGTAAAATCTCATTCACTCTCAAATAAGTGCTCACCTGGCATCTGTCTTCACTTCTTGAACTGGAAACACACACTGGGGCATGGAGATGCTTACTTCTAAGGCAGCCTATGCCATCCCCACACTCACATCAGCACAGGGATCCACACCATGTTCAAGATTTAGTTTTTAAAAACATCAGCCTTAATCCAGTGTGAAGGAAAGGTTGGGGAAAAGGAACCACAGAATTTGGAGGCTGGTCCAAGGCATAAGTCAGAGCAGTTTGCAAGGTGCTTTAGTTCACCCTGACCTTCAGCAAGATGTTCTTCAGATGGAGCTGATGTGCTTCCGATCTGCTAACAAAAGCTTCTGTGGTGACTCTGGGCTATCAGGGATTGACTCCTCTGCAATAGTGGGAGAGATGGATGGAAAGGTAGCCCTTACACAGCTGAAATTCAGCCTGTCACCCACAGTCCTGAAGCTTAGAAAAAATGTACTTTTGCAGCCACATGTGTCTGAAAGAGAGAAATGAAATAGTTGGTGGGTAATCAGCATTGCTGATATTTATGCCATTAAGGATCCAGGGAGAAGCGAAACAAGAGTGTGCCATATATTGGCTGATTGGAGATGATTATGTTTATGATGATGATATTTCAGTGTAATAATTTTCCCACACCACTCCCTTCTCCATGAAATCCACAGGGACGTGTTTGATTGGGTCTTCTAGTAAGGAAGAGAGGGTCCAACCTTGCTGTCACATGCAGCATATAACAATAGGCTATCCAAAAGGAAAATGTTAAGTTTGCCTTTAAACATTAGCACAGAATTCTGGACTTCATTGTTAGGTTAAGAGTTAAACTTCTAGTTATCAGATCCCTTGTGTGGTATAAACTATCATTGTAAGATACATTTTCTTTCCATTATGCTGTAATAAAACCCTCCTCCTTATAATATAAATATATACATTTCCTCCAAGGCATCTTATTTGCTAAAGAACATCATGGAAATCTAATCTCCTTTTAATCAATAAAACACCAAATGATGTTTCTATTTAACGCAAACTTTGCTTCTCACCATGTAATGAACCTTTTCCTATTAAGAGCACCACCATTAACGGAATAAGTAATGCATTACTACTATTCCACTGCTACAGTCAGGTTTCTCTTAGTATTTCCATTATAAACCCTGCTATTTAAAAGTCTGCAATTTTCTGAGCTGAAGTTTTGCCTATAAAATCCTTCTATACCGCTTGAGGGCTTAGGGTTGGGGGCTTGGGTAGTTGTCCTCGTGCCCAGGCTCTCTCTTTTGCTCAGCCGCAGACTCATGGTATGACCCTGGCCAAGCCATTTAACCTTTTAGAGTTTCAGTCAATCCAAATGGAAAATGGTCTGAAAAAGAGAAAGGCCTCAGAGGCAAGAGAGATCCAAGTTTAACTACATTTGAAAGGATGGCTCTAGGGAATGATAATGGACTGAAGAGTCTTTTGCGTTTGGGACATCAGCACAATTTATTGTAGGTCAGTAATGAAAAGAAAATGGAAGCATGGCATTTTACCAGGAATAAGAACTATGGGGGGCTGCCCCAACTGTTTGTGATAGATGGCTATAGGAACAGATAAACAGCTGTAATTTGGGCCAGAAAATGTTTATGGTCCAATCTATGCTTTTGCAAGATGATAGTTTTTATTCCTATGTTTTTGTCAAGCTATTATTGACAAAAGTTCAAGACCTCTTCCTTCACAAGATGCTCACTCAGAATATTTTATATCCTTATTGGGTTGTGGTGCATCTCAGTCATATTGTTTCTGTTATCTGATAAATGACAGGGCTTTCAAGAAGGAGAACAAGAAACATGTATTAGGAAACTCCAAGACATGTTCTCACTGGTGTAGAAGTTGAAGGGAATTTGAGGATTAGCAAACATTTTGATGAGCAGGCAGCAAAATAAAACAAGGGGCCAGGCAATTCACAGCTGAATTTCATGTGTATGCCCCCATGAAAGCTGTTACGTCCCATGCAAGCAGATTAGACTGGGAGATTAAATGCTCTACCAGGGCATAAACGACATGCCTACAGTTAAAAATGTGGCTGTCCCTTGCACAGGTTGGTAACCTGATGTTTCAGGTTAAGGCAGAAATGGTAGGATGGTTTGGATTTCAAGATGGATTTCAAGCACCTTTAGCTCAAGCCAAAAGAGAAGATGGAGCTCTAGATGCTAACTAGAGCTAATGTCCAAGTTGCCTTCCCTTTCCATTTATTCTAGCCTTAATGAAGAACTTTTTTTATGGCAGCAGTGTGCAAAACAGCTTCAATGTATGAGCAATCTGGGTTGCAGGGGAACTGAGAAGGCTGTATTTGACTCCTCTTTCTTTTCTCCTTCATCTCTGAACACTGAGACTGGATAAAGGTAAATATGGGCCTGGGAACACCACAACAGAGAACACCACAGCTCCATACCCTCCTAGATAGCTGGGACGCCAGCCTGGAGAACACTTGTTTTGTACCCCTGGAAACAGACATTTTCTTTACCCTTAAGTCAAGGCACTGAGGGTCAATAAAAGGTCTTCTTTTATTAATACAATAACCAGAGCGTATTTGCTGGGACTTGCTGCCATCTTCAGTTTTCAGGCAAAGCTAAGGCATAAATGGCAGGGCATCTGAGTCTGCTGGTGGGGTAACAATCTCTAGTAATGATCTTCAAAACTGTTGTGTCAGTTGCCTATCTACTAATACATATATTGTTTCTTCCGTTGTATTCAGCTCACATTTCTGAGTTTTGCTTCACAGGTGTGAATGTAAGAAACACCTTCTAGATGTGGGAGCAAATCTCTAATCTGATTGTCTGACCTGGGAGTCATAGACGAGCCCTGTCTCTAAATATGCAGGAGAAAAAGCAATGTTGACTGTCTCCTTTTAACAACTGGGGAACATGAAGCATGAATGATGTTTAAAGTCATTTAGGATCCCTACAGGGGAGTCAGGAACCAAAGTTAGTTCTCCTGATCCCAACAGAGACCCTTAATCATGGAATAGGTCAGGTGGGACACATGATATGCAACAGGTAGTGCTAAAACAGACTGCTGAAGTGTTTCCTGCACCTGAGGTTCAAGCAGAAGGGCCTGAGGGAAGGACCAATCTATAGATAAGTTCCAGTTATCAGCAGTGACTGCATTGGTGGAAGGGGCAGGGAGGAAAGTGAAGAGGAGGAAATTGGCAGAGAGAGCCATCACATAACAAGGCTTTATCCTAGCGCAGGTAACACATTCTTTATTTCACATTTATTTTCTCACCATGTTATGGAAGGGGAAAATAGACACGCTTATTTCTCCTGCTCATTTTCCTGGGCCATCTGGTGCTGAAGCAGAGATGACATATCACTGTGAACAAGGGGAAGATGTCACAGTTTTTACTAATAGCTGTGGGAGGAAAATAATTATTTTAAAAGTATGTGGGCTGTACAGACCGTACTTGTTAAGTCAAAACTACCAGGAAACTTATTTCAGACACAAAAACGTTTGATATTAAATAATCAGTAATGCTAGATATCAGCAGCTCCAACTGTAAATGTTGGGATCAGTTATGCATTTACCACAATGATAAATCAGGCACCACTTCACCAAAGCTAGTGCACAAGCTTTTGGGTTTACCACATCAAGTAAGAATGAGAACTCATAGACAAGTCTACGCCACAGATTACTCGCACCATGCACATCAGTGATTGCAATCAGGTAGGGAAACAGGTCAGGATAAGAGGTGAAGCCAATAATGTGATATGTATCACCTTCTAAGCAATGACAAGAACATATTGATTTTCTCCCACTTAGCACTGATCCCTTCTGTATTATTTCTGTAAAGTCCTCAGGGCGTCTATGTACAATTTCATAATAAATAATAATTAAACTTTGAAGCACCAGAGATGTGAAGAGAAATTAAATACTCATCCTACACAGGGATTGTCAGAAACATCGGTCTCACTGAATAGAAACAAGATAAATTTGTAATTGCTATTCAGCAGCATTAGGAGCTTTCTAGAAATATCTTGAAAACTAATTCAGTCTAGAAACTCACAAGATGCATGGAATGATAAATGAAAATAGGGTGTTTTTTTTTAATCAAATGGAACAATTTGACACATAAGTAGTCTTCTTTTTTGGAATGAAATGAACATTTCCTCTCCCTCCCCCCAAACAAATCTGTTTCACTGAAATGCTGGCATTTGAAAATGTTGATAAACTCTAGTTACAATGAGAGCTAGTCAGAGAATGGAAACAGATTCGGTAAATAAGTATAAACAAAACAGCTTGAATTTGATTCCCGGTATTTTGTGGAACTGCTTTGCTTGTTCTTTGTAAGCAAGTAGAGCTACGACTTTGTGCATTCAAAAAAACCAAACACAATGCCCAGAATGTTTCCAAATTTGTGCCAGGATAAAATAATAATATTCATTATTCAGTATTGTACAATTCAGCATTGTATTGTTTTCCCATTTAAAGCATTCTTTTAATCAGATAGCAGCAATCACCCAGTGGAAGAAATGGCTGTGCAGAACAGTTTAAAAACGAAACACCTGACAAGTGTTTTCTGAAAAACTTGTTGCACGATGAATACAAAATACTCATGGGGGTATTTGAATCATGTATCTTACCCTTAGATAGAATAGCAAGAATGCATTCAAACTGTCCCCCTTTCCCATAGATACTTATGGAAATAGATAAATATCATGCACCCTGCTGTACATCATCTCCTTACTCTGTGAGAAAAAGATCATCTCAGTGGTATTCCAGACAGGCCTATAAGTCCAGCTACGTTGCAAGAGTAAGTTTTTAAGTGTCAACACAGAATTATTTATCAATACTAGTTTAAAGGTATGTTTCACAACAAAGTAGGCATCTAATTCAATAAGACTTTGCTAAAAGTTCTGGAGAGAAGATCACAGATAAGACCTCCAGAAGTTTTTGCTGGAAACACTGTACTTGGTTCTTTTTCATAGAAGGGAGCTGCCATATCCAATTGGAAATAGAAGACGTCTATAGCAAACTTAATACGATTTTATTGGAAGTAAATTCAATCTCTTCATTTTTGATGCAGTAGTGGGTCAGCAAAGAGAACTGAAGAGCGCAGCCTCAAACAAGTAATGTTCTTGTGGTCAGAGATGCCACCAGCAAAAGTACACTTTATAAACAAGGAACCCCTGAAAAATCGTTTAGAATATTTAAAAGAATAGTGCTCTTCTCAGTCACATACAGACCTGCAAACATTTGCCAACAAGCTGTTTCCCAGTCATCACTGCAAGCCCAAGCTTCAAACAGAAAATCCATGCCCTAGATAAAGATCACTTCTCCAATGTTATTTTTTCTCCTTCCTCAAATAGGTTATACAGCAAGTTCTCTACTTCAGCTGATTAAAACACACCATGTGTAAGGGAGTGGGAGACACACACATGGAGTCAGACCCTCGATTTATATAATCTCCATTGACTTCAGTGGAGTGTCACCAATTTATAACAAGAAAGGGTCTGCCTACAGACTCTGAAAGGATTGATTGGTAACCTACAACAAACATTTTCAGGGAATAAGGTATTTTTTGTGTGAATTATTCTTCCTATGTCTTGACTGTGAGACAGAAACTTTGCTAACGGAAGTAGGGGTTACACTGTGATATTTATGATACCTGAAAGGAAATACCTTGTATCTGAAATGCTTGGTAGTCTAATTTACATATTTATTGCACAAAAGAGCCATTTATTTACAGAAAGAAAACCACCTATATATTTCAAAGCAGTCTTTTAAAAGAGAACGATTTTGAAAGCGCAAAATAAGAGGGCATTTTTCAGCTGGCTTGCTCTCTTCCTAGTCTTGTCTTGTTTGCTGGTAAGAAATACAGTAAAATAACACTTCTAATAGTAGAGATCATTCATAGCATCTCCATCCACTTTCCACGCCTGCTTTGGCAGCCTGGCTTGTGTCATAACTATCACAAGTTTATTTATAGTTCAGTGGTGTTATGAGAGGTCAAGCAAGGAGGAAGAAATTTTGATGAAACCACTAGGGAGTCCAGAGAGAAATTTTATTGTGCTGAGGGTGTTTTTGGGTTGGTTTGGTTGGGTTTTTTTTTATGTTCATTTCCAAAATAACATGTTTTGGAAGCTATTCCTTCCTTTGATTTCTCTGTGTTCCTGCTTTGTGGCTGTATTAGCACCGATCCTATGGAAAAGTGAGAATGCTGAAGGCTATTCTCTAAGCTGACACCGCAGGTCATACGAGGTTTCTGTGCTGGTGTCTCACGGTGAGTTAAGAGAGATGGTCCTCTGGCTGAGGCACTGGGGATTCAGCTTCAAGAGGTGCTGCTGTCCTGTCAAAAGTAGCTGGTCTGAAAAATGGCAATTACAGAAGCAATGAGCTGCTCTGAGCTGGGAGAATTTATGAGTGGGATTTTGCTCATCACTGTCCTCATGGCTGGAGGGAGCCATTGTTACCAGCCCAAAATGCCAACTCCCTGCTCTCCTTCCTGCACTTCTGGGAAGTCTGATCCTTACCTGCCAGCACAAATGAAGGAGTCAGGTCTGAATTCCCTCCAGGACAGGACCAGTTGTTTCTTCTCTTTCTCCTCTAGGGCATTTCCCTCCCTCAGGAAGTTTCTTGAGTGCTCTGTAGAGGGGTGGAGAAAGCACGGGTGTCCCCTACGTGGTATAGAAGAAAATTTAGGACAGAGGGTTGCAGTGAACCTCAGAGGCATCCAGGACCTTGAGGGAAAGAGTGGGCACAACCCAAGAAACCCAGGTTCTCCTGATGTCTCACGCTGGCCCTGTCATGAAGAGGAGCTCTCTCTGCTAGCTGGAACAGGGATGCTCAAGGACTCTCTTGAGAAAATACAGGACAAACAATTTCCAAAGCATTGCAAGAAAGGCATAGTCAGGGTGCTGCTTCTTCAGCAAGGCAATAACGCAGGGGCGGCAGCTCAGAGATGGTTAATATATCCCCTTCTAACTGGGATTGAATAGATTCACTTGATATATGCAGATATAGATGAGGCTCAGTTTTCAACATTGTGCTGCCTATAACATATGACAGGGTCAACAGGCTGCTGTAGAGATCAAGAGAACAGATCAATCTTCCAAAAATTCAATATTAATTATTGAATATTTATGTTTATCAGGGGGAATAAGTGATCAGAATTTCTCTCCAAGGCTGTGTACGAATCTTTGTATTTCAAGAACAATATAAATCAGCCCTTTTTATCTGTCATTTGTGTGAGATGAAAATTAACATCATAAGCATTATTAATAAGGCATGAATAACAGAAAGAAGAGAAGAAGCATAGCAGCTCACTAGCTATAAGTTTCTCTCTGTATATTACTTCGATTTATCATGTACCAGTTCTTGCCCTACCCACTTCTGCTTTTCTTTTCTCTCTGGCAAATTTGGGCTTCTATAGCATTCACATGCCACTGATTAATGTACCTACCCTTCAGCCACCAAATTACAGTCCTTCACAAACGTTAACAAATTCACCCTCACCCTTGTGTCAAAAGCACCGGGTACCAGATCTGTTCTGTGAGCTGGCACTGAGGGAGGCAGACTGAGGTCCCAGGGGTGGGTGAAGGCACAGAGTAACACATCAGTTCTAAAATAGAAGCTAAAGAATTGGTCCAAAGAACGTGCAGAAGAAGGTTATATGGACAAGACCTATCGATCACAATGGTCCTTCTGGCCTTTAGAATCCACTTACTTAATAAAAGTTAACTCTCCTTGGCTTTGGGCCCTTTGGCCATACATCTCGGCCTGTTTCATAAAGGAAATTATTGTCCTCAGCCTTACAGGTGAGGAAACTGAACAACTGAGAAATGAGGGCCCAAGGCTCTGGGATACTCAGGTGTTTGATTTTAATAGGATTTCACCTAAAACTGCATGCCTGTCAGGTGTGTTGGCTCTACAGCTTAACCCTCAGATTTACAGCCCCTTTGCTCAGCCTGAGCACAAACGCAGTCCAAGGCAGTGAGAAGGTGGACATGGTGCGCAGTCTCCATCTACCTCGGTCTTCCTGGGTGATCGGTAGGTGGACACACAAATACCGATGCTCACAGATAAACCTGAATCCAGGGAGCTGAGAACGGGTGTTATGAGTGCACCACTGCTCACCCAGATGGAGATATGAACATCTGGAACAGACACCCAGAAGTGCAGACGGAAGTCCCCCCACAGCCACTAAAGCTCCCATAACAGAGAGGGAAATGCTGCACACGGCTGTTTGGACCATGCTGGGGACTGTCCCTGGGCTGCAGTCACCTTTTTCATTGTTCAGCAGTATCAAACCTGCCTTTGAAAAAAAACCCATCTTGGCAAAAATATTGCTGTTGGTGAGGTGGGAAGGCTGCAGAGCTGGTGGTTTCCTTAAAACAGGTTGGAGAAGTTATGTGCATTCAATAGCAAGTTTTTCCAACATTTTGATTTGTTCTGTTTTAAAATGCCACTTTGTTCCGCCTTCTCCACGCTCCCTGCAAAAAATCCATACAATGCAGTCTACCACTAAAATAGCTTTTCGGCTTCTATCCCCCACTGCTTGTACTCTCCAAATTCCTAGGCCAGGTGTGTGTCCAATGGCTGTATGCCTCTCCAGCTACAAAGATAAAATGCCCATGGCTGCTGAGAAATTCTCTCTCATGCTCTTCACACTATTTACTGTGCAATATTGATATATTACAATATTACACCTAATCGTAATTAACGATGATACTTAGCAGCATCTATATGGCTCTTCACACCTTTAAAGTGCTGTGCAAACACTCATTAATTAATCTTTGCTTCAGGGATCCCGTACAGCAGTCCAAGAGCCCGTCCCTGGGAGCAGAGCTGTGCTTGCTGGGGCTTGCAGGCGGTTTGGGGCTCCCCATGGAGATGGAAACTGCTCCTGCAGGGAAGGTTCAGCTCTCCACTTCTGGGAGGTACCAAGAGCTGCCTTTCTGTCCCCAGGAGAGACGTGAAACTGCAAAAACCTGCAGGAATGGGCAATGGTGGTGGCTGACTGTTCTTAGTCCCCAGTGCAGGTCCGCTTTGTGACCTGAAACCATCTAATAAAGGTCAGTGCCTTTTCTTGGGCCAGCCCAAATTCTGCATGCTCATGAGCTAGAGCCCGTGGTCCCCACAGCTAGCCCAAAGCGGTGGGAGAGGAGGAAGAGGGAGGCGGCAGTGGGGACAGGAAGTGGAAATGGGGAGGCAAAGGCCACCAACATGGGAGCTGTTACATGGGCACATTTCAGGAGCTGCCCCTTCCATGTCTCCATCTTCCACTTCCCACTGTCCATGTTTGGTCCTGGGGGGGGTTTCTCTCCAGTTTGTGTTTTAGAGGTGAACAGCAGGTACATAATTTCACATCCCGTGCAGCCCGTTCAGTGCTGGTATCTCTGCCTGGATGAAATGCGTCTTTTCTCAGATTTTCACTGTCTTGCTCTAAAATCTCCACTCCCATCCCTCTGCAGAGCTCAGTAACAGCTTGCTTCATCTTCCTACTGTCAGCACTTTGTTTTGACCCTTTAATCAGGGGACTTGGCTTTTATCTGGAAGACATATGCCTTAGGTGTCTTGTATAAGGTGCCACACAAAGCAAATTCAGCCAGGCCTGCCAATAACACATCATCTAACCAGATGGGGATAAACAGACTTGAATTCATTTGCTCCTTTTTCTCTACACAGTAGTAGCAGGCACCAGAGAAAAGGCTGTTACTAGCTTTGTATAATGTCTCTGGGTACAGGTTTTTGTGCTTCGCATTCAAGGAGAGCTTACGTCAGCTTCACAGCTTCTTTTGAATAGATATGGTTGGCATTAATAAAACAAGAAGCCTTTTGCCACTTGTCCCTATGACATTGTAGGTACCAAAAATGAATGGTGTCATCGAGCTGGTTTTTTTTTTTTTAACTCAGTGAAATCCCAGTTGCTCTTTTTTGTGCAATTCGGATAAAACAAGGAGGAAGTGTGAGGCCCCCTAGGCATAGATATATGGTCTGTGTTGAATTGTCAATGGGGAAGTGACCACTCATTTTTTCCTTTGGTGACCTCAGCAAGATTGATATCTAGATCTCATCAGCTGAAGTGAAAGAGTTATTATTACAGAGCCTGGAGCAGAGCTGACATACTTGCAATGAATGAAGCTGTTTCTAGCTTAGGGAATTCAAATGGCCAGGCCAGGGACATTCTCTATACAGTAAGAGCAGAGATACCAGCATTCAGACCAACAAAATGGGTCTCAGCCAGTCAAAGGATCAAACAAACACTTCTGAGGAGAGCAGCTTCTCTTCTGAAAGTGCTAATTGGAATATTTGATAGCAGCATCATTATCTTCTCCCCACCCCCCTAAACCCCCCAGTATTTTTTAAAGCCATTATCTTTCTTTGGGTTCTCTCCATTAAAATAGTCCATTTTTCTCCTTGGAAAATTTAAAGAATGGCAGAAGATCCTTAAAACATCTTTTCAAAGCAAGCAGATTTGATCTAGTTAAGAGCAAACAGACATGGAGACAGCTGCCTTTCTGTAAGAGGACATATTCCTCTCTTAGCAAGGCCAGCTAGTTCCTTGAATTATACTCCTTGCATGATCACATTTGGTATGCTACTGTAAGATGTGGATAGTGACACTATGCAAGTCCCTGATAGGAGCATGCCTATGGGAGAATATCCCTCAGAGGTGGGTGGCAAGGCAATTTATTGTTGGTATAGGTGATCCAGAAGGAGACACCAGCCTCCACGTGAGCTGGAATGTGTACAAATGGTGATCGTGAGGAGCTTGTATTTTAAATATAACGATGTCCATACTCATTTACTGCTTGGGATTACAGGCACAGAGAGATTAAGACCCTGATCAGACACTTTCTGAAGTCAACAAGGGGGGAAGAAGATTGCCGTCAGTTTAAACTAGCATATGGCAAGTCACTCTCAGCGTCAAGGTCATATGGGAAACATGTAACATTGCTGATATTTCACACCCCAGGTGAATGCATTAACCCTGCTTGGAAACAGTCATATCTACTCACAAACCTCAGCCTGAATTTAAGAGGAAGCAAGTCTGTGATCATGCTGCCTGCCAGCTTCAACAAAAATTGACAGAGTGAAAGAGGTCTCAAAGACCAGGGAACTTTAGGAGCTTAATTAAAAGCAGCATCTGGGCAAATTAAAGAGAGAGACTAAAATTAGTGCCTGTGCAGACAAAGAGGCAGGCAGCACCATGCTGCTGCACATCTGCCTCTGCCCTGCAGGCGCTCTACAAGGACCTGGAGATACAGCAGGGACAACTCCATTCACTTCCTTCATCCCTGCTCAGAAAACCATTTGTTTCTACATGAGATTGTGTAACTGCACAAGGTTCTGAAGATCTGGGATCCAATTTTATAGATTTTTTTTAATATGTATGTGTTGAGGAAAAAGTTGTGTATAAACAAAAAATAATAGGGGATACTGTGTGTAAATAGCATTCCTACCTATTTCAAGTATCCTGGACACTGAAAGAAAGCTGTGTAAGCCACTCTTCTCCTTTACAGATGTTTTTGGTTGGTTGTTTTTGTCATTTTTCACTCAGGTCTCTGTTCAGACATACTGTCCACAATAGTCTTTGAGATGTGCCACGGCATAGCTCAACCTTGGGCCTCCTTAATCTGATACAGCAGAGTAGTGAAAATTGGCAAGGCCAGATGTTCAAATACTTTTATTTTGGCAACAAGAGGAGCAAATGTAGTGAAGAGGTCAAGGGCCAGGAGAAGAGAAACGGAAGAAAGGCCACAGCTTTCAGTAAAGAAAGTACCAGAGCTCTGAGACAGCATGGAAGCAAAATAATGAAGTCAAAGACCTCATATGCTTCTGCTGCAGCTGTAAAACGCTTAAGCCTGAAAGTTGGATTTAGATCTGTCACAATAATACTATGCATTTCAGATTGATTGAAATATAACTCACAGGTGCTCCTTGCTCCATGTATTTCATCCTTCTTCCGTCCGCAACAGGCTTTAACATCCAGCACACAAGATGGATGAAAAATATTGCTTCCTTATACCCTCCTGAACACCACTAGGTCTCTATCATATTCATAAACATGTATTTTAACACGTACCATTCTACGGAGGAAATTCAACTGCCATCAGAGCAGGCTGTTTTGATGGACTGAGTAAACATGATATTTTGGTGACAGGTAATTTTCATACTCTACTGATTAATTCCAGAACACAGGAACAATGGGCTTTTTCAGCTGCTGAATAATGCATGTATGGCATTGCAACTGGTAAGCAGCAGGGTTCCTGGTTAGCGATAGAAATTCACACACCCATGCTATTTTAATAAGCTATCACTGTTAAAGAAGTCTATTTACGTTATTCATCTCCAACATTTGCACAAACATGTCAACTGGGGAAGTGTGTGGGGGGAGGTAGGAGGGAAAAATGAGGTCATATTCATATACACTTTCTTAGCTGTTTAATTTATATAAGCCTTAAAATTAAGCAAAAATCTTGCCTCCAGGGGAAAGGAAGCACCATGACCACCACCTGAAATCTGGATAATATGAACATGGTGGAAACAGACCACAACAGAAAAGCCAGGACAAGGATATGCATAGAAAGCTGGGCATAGGCTGCTCCAGAGCTTTGTGAGCCAGAGCCATTCTGGGTGTTGGGCATCAGGCTTCTCCAGAGTGCTGTTGGTCTCTTTGGAGCCATCTGAGTCATGTCCCTGTCACTGTCTCTCCATGAACCAGCCAAGATCTCCCAGAGGAACTAGACCTAACTGGTCTCTGCTGGTCTTCCCAGCCACTCTGCTGCAATGTGTTGGGGTTTGGGAGAGAGGCCACCAGTCTAGAATCCAGGGCTGCTCCACTTGGGTAATGAATGTGTAGACAGCAAAAGGAAGGAATCAGCTTTTAGTTATGGGATCAAGTGTCAGATTGACTCTTAAATTTAGTGTGTAATGAGCTAGATGCTGAGTATCTTCTGTAACAAATGGAGGTCTAGTCAATACTGATCATTTGTAAAAGTCTGTTTTTCTTGATTCTACATAACATTGATCAGATGATAAATAATTTTGCATAAAAGGCAACTGGTACCCTTGGAGGTTCTGGGGTGTCCTGGTTGGTTCCCAACTGCTGCACCAGAGGGGTGCAGGTTTCCTATAGATTTTGGGTAATGTTTGCCAGCCCCAGGGAGATATCTTGGGTATCAGAGGGCATTTAAAATGGCACTAGATACCTATGTTTAGATAACTGTGCGACGTCCTTGACCCCTATTGACTATAATGGGAATTTGGACAGCTGGACATCTAAATTTGTGTACATTAATCTGTAAACTGAACCCCACTCCAACACGTTGAAGTCTTCTCATTTTCACTAGAGCAGGTCATTAGAGTCCAGATTTCCGGGAAAGCAACTCCTATTCTGACATGCATTAAGCTGTCGAACTTGCAAGTGTGATCAAAAGGCAAAGCTAAGTCTCTCTAAACAAAATGGGGGTTGAGCAGGTGAAGTCTGCTCCACCATCCCCTCATAACCTAACAGCTCAGTTTAAAAACAGAGATAAAATGGAGTACGAAGACAGATCTACAAACTTGGAAGGCCCAGACCTAGGAGGTTGATGTGTATGCAATGGATCTATAAGTGCATGGCATAGGAGACACAGCCACATGCGGTCCACATGACACAAATCCAGCAGGTCCCCCTCCAGGCAGTAGCACTAATGGAAATAGGCCTATTGGTTTTTTTTTTTCCCTATACCATTATGTGCTTTACTCATGTTCCCGTAGAATAAAGTGGTTTTAAAGCAAGGATCAACTGGTCTACCCCAAGCAGTTAACCTCATTCTTGCATCCCAGTTTATTTTGTTGTCTGGGAGTTGGATGCTGGTGCAGCTTCATCCCCTTCAACTTCACATCTAAGTTTGCATGGGAAGTATTGCTACCACAACATTCATTCTTTAAAATCATACTCCCAAATGTTGCTTCTCCTTAGCTGCCTGGGAGGATTTCCTCTCCTTTTCGGGTGCATGCATCTCTCAAAGACTGTGGGAAGAGACTTTCTTCCTTTTGAGGAGTGGGGCTGTTTAACAAAAGAGCACAGGAATGGTATTAAGCATGCTTTTCAGGACATGACTATTTTACTACTAAGAGCACAATGATTTATATCATTCTACTGGAAGCGTTGAGCTTTTATTTTTTTTATCTCATTGCTTTTGGCTTTGCAAATAGCAAAGAGCAGGGAGAAAAAAAAAATCCCCAAATCTTTGCTGTGGGACACTCAGGCACATCAATTTATATGGGGGAGTTGAGGAGTGCCCAGCTATGGGAGGAAGGAGTTGGAGCCCAGGGGCGGCCCTAACATCACATTTTGCAATGTGTTATTTCAGTCTCTCTGGAGGCCAGCAATTGCACAAGTCAGAAAAACTTTAAGGTAACCAATGCAGAGGGTAACGGCTGCATAAGGAGACCAACTGACAGAACACATTGAACTAATTTTCTTCCAGCCTCCCCCAATTTTTTCTGTAAAAGCCTTTCCCTTCAGTCTGAGCAGAAGCATGAGAAACTTGCCTGAGGTTTTCTGAGAAATGGTGGTCAGCTACAGAAACTTTTCTCTCCTTTGTGGCTCTCTCATCTACCTCAGCCCAATAGTAATTGAAGTTTCTCTTGCACCCACTGTGCTAGTCATTAATGGGAAAATGCAAATAGATATCCTCACTCTGCAGGGATCATATTCTGAAGAGATAAGAGCAGGGAGTATCACCCTCCTGTTAGTGCAGCGATGGTAAGCAACAGAGACTTTTAAAAAGCTATTTTCCAAAACTTCCAGCCCACTTTGTAGCTTCTGCAGGAAACAGGGCATTTACTCTTCTCAAACAAGGTTTTAAAGAAACTGGATTTGTCAGCACTGATCTTGGTTGTTTACTGTGAGACACCACTGAAGTAGGGCTTGTTTTTCAGTAGTTTCTCTTCTAATACTCAAATCTAACTTAACCTGGCTCACTTTTCTGAATATCTTATGAGCTCCCACACAGTCTATAATGGGATTTTCCCCATAGCTCCCTGCAGAATGCTCCTCTGCAGTGATTTGGAGGAGCGAAGGAAGCGGGAGTTGAAGAAGAGCGGAAAAGGAAGCTATTTTGAGCACAAAGCCTCTAGGCAGATGTAGCTTGTGGAACTAACACATTCAGCCAAAGTTATTGGAGCAAATCAATACTAATTATTTTAAGGCTGAGGCCTTATACTAGGGCTTCTCGGAGTACTCATGATGATCTTTTATTGCTTCTCTTTGTAAATTTGCAGTGTGAGCCGTTATTGCAGTGTACAGAGCAAGGACGCTGTAAGGCAACGGAAGGTCCCGTTTAGTCTCACCACGTTCTCACGCTCACTTGTACAATCCCTTTGTCTGCAGCAGGGCATGAAAACATTGGTGGAGGTTGGATTTCATGCTCTGAGTGAGTCCTTTTTGAAATTAGAGGAAATAAAAAGCTACCCTTCTTCCAGGACAGGACCATGTTTAGGCTCTTGGCTTTAGGAGACAAGGAGAGGAACTCATGGATCTTAAAGCAGCTTCAGCTACAAATGAGGAACTAAAGGAGCTTGACATCCACAGACTCATGCTCCTAAATCAATGCAGCTGAGAGCACCCTTCACCTTCTTCACACTGCTCCAACAAGGAACCTGTTTCAACCTCCTCACAAAGGGGATGTTCCCCTGCCAAATTTATTTACAGAAAGCAGCTTATGTAGTTATCAACCATAACTCAATAGGCTGGGATCCTATCCAGGGTCCAAACTCTCCCTCCAACCAACACAACTGTTTACTGTGTTTCCACAGATATTTAAGATGAATTTCAAGCTCATATCTGGCAACCAGCTACCTAAAACTCAACCCAGTGGCTGCCCAGACCAAACCTGAGAGCTGTCCTGTGATGTAGGCTGATGTTTCACATCTCAATACTGCCCATCACGGCCTCTATGGGGTAACCCATGCACAGCAGAATCATACCACAAAAGTGAACCACAGCACCCATCCCACCACATTTATTAATACCTCCAGGAGCTTCTGCGCTCCTTCTGCTGTCTGCTGATCTCTAAGCAAGAGAAGCTCAGAAACACAAGTGCTCTGCAGACCCATTCATGTGAGGGTCCTGGTTTATATGAAAAGAAACAATGCAGCTGCATCACAGCACCATGCTTAGGAAATCATGAGTATAGCATAGCCGGCTTTGATGCATGACATAGGTCTGGGAAGGGCAAGGGTAGCCAGAAGGTCAACCATAAAAATCAGTGCAGCAATATTCACTACCATTTAGTTTCTCCATTTTACGGGACTGGTTATAATGTTTTTCTCTTATAAAGGCTGCTCCCAGCATTGATTTTATTTTTCTTGATTCAGTGGCTGAACCAGGAAACATAAAGATTATTTCATTTTACCCAAGATGAAATATCTCTTTCATTGTTTTTTAATTTTTATACTTTTTTTTAAATGAACAAATCATCAGTTACATTTCCAAGCAAAACACTGATTTGAGATGTAAAGTTTTGGTTTTGCAAACAGCAAGGTGAAAGAACTGCAATATTTAAAAGCAAACATTTTTCTTTCATTCTTTGGGGGTGAAAAACCTCGAAAATGTGGCATGATTTTGCCAAGTTTCAGGTTAACTGAAAATGGCTTGTTTATGGCAAGTGAACTACTATCTGAGAACTTGCTTCATGTAGCTCCATTCTCCACTAACCTCTTTTTGTCTTTTTTAGAGTTGAAATTCTTCAGGGAAGAGACTGACTTTCCTTTTGCACAGGGGAGAGCACTTTGAAGATAAAAATTGTTAGAGCAGTGCTAAGTATTGTGTAGCCTCGGAAGAATGTGTTATCAGCTTACAAAGCCACTTTGAAAAGTAGCATACACTCAAAGGCACTGACATCTGTCTGTAAAAAGGGGAAAAGAAGAAGTGTAGGTGGGATTTACTGTCTGCTATATAACTTTCTCCTAGACCTTGACTGTATGGAACATACTGCAAGCAAGAATTTTTCACAGTAACAACTGCTCTCGATGAAACTTGTTTTTAAAGATTCTGTAGCAGCACAGGGATGCCAAAGCCTTCTGCATTCAGAACCAAAAAACCCTCCCCAGGTGACAGCAAATCAGCCCAGCCTGCACAAAGACATGATTCGGCAGATCAATTTTATTAACCAATAGCTAATTTTCAGGTAAGCCCACCTCTTCTTAGAAGCTAAATTCTGAGAGGCTTTTCTTGTTTTGTTTTGTTTTGTTTTGTTTTGTTTTCCCAGTGAGTATCACTGCATCAAACTGAGTCATCAGCACAAACAGAGCTTCAGAGCTGGGTATAGACTATGTGAGACCCAACTGTTCTGTATCATCTTTGTAAGAGAAAATAAGTCATGGCTTCTCCCTTCCTGGTTAGACTGTCTTTCTAAAAGGCTACAGGGAACTCCAGGGGTGCCTGGTGTTTCTTCAGGCACAGTTATCATTTTGCTAGTGTGAGACAGGCAGTATGGAAGAACCAGAAATATCTATCCATCTTTTGGAGGAGTTGCCCTACCTGCACCTTCTCTACCATTGTTGACCGTGTCTATGTCACAGCCAGTTTCACAGACCCATATACCCAGATTGCTCCACTTCTAGTCCAGTCAGCTCTGGTTTCCAAATTACAGAAAATAATCTTGCCTGTGCATTCAAACAGGAAAAGAAACCCCAACAATACAAAAAAAAAAACAACAACAAACCAACTTTGAGAAGGGTGAGACAAATAATCAATGCAGACAGGCTGTGTCCATGGGCATACACACCAGTGCTGCTGTTCATCCTGCAGTCTTTGTAACACAGGCATGGAGTATCCTCTTTGAAGAGACCAAGTCAGCTGGGGCATAGAGAGGCTGAGCACCTGGGGACTTTTCTGGAGGGCTAAAAAACTTCTTTAGGTCCTACAGATGCTTAAGTGCTTATAGGATTTAAGAGTCCTATAAGTGGGTTATGCCAAGAGATCAGGGACTTGGCCATACATGGATCCAGTCAACAATTTCATAACTTGCCATGGTGCCGTATGGCGCAAGAGGGGCTGTCTGAGGCACCTAGCTCTGCTCCCAAGTCCAGAGGAAGCCCTCTGAGCTGGTGACTTGTTCCACCAGGTAGCACAGTCTCACTTGGCCAAAACAGATGATGAGTCTGCTGGACAGTGCTCAAGGCCAGGTTGGACAGGGCTTTGAGCAACCTGGTCTAGTGGGATCATCAACTCCCTGTGGCAGGGGGTTGGAACTAGATGATCTTAAGTTCCTTTCCAACCCAAACCATTCTACGATTCTATGACTAGAACTCCCTCAGATCTGATGCCTGGGTATAAACATTCCCTCCTTTCCCCTAGCATCCAAGACTGATTCTGCAAATTCATCTTCCTATACTGCTTGGGAGCCTGTGGCAGTCTGACCTTGCAGATCAGCCATGTGAGTCGGAGCCATGGGACAGCAAAATGGAAACCTTCCAAGGATTCCCTTGCTTCCCTACTGCTCTGAGCCACTACCCTGTTTCTTATGTGGATGCATGAAGTCCAGCTTCATCTCGTATCCTTGAGCCACTTATATGCATTTGCTAAAGGGCTATTTGCACTAATTAAACTGGAGGTCCCTTACACAGCTGTTGCAGAATGGCATCTACTTGCAATTACTCTTCCCCTGCCCCTGAGGAAACCTGGCCTCCTAGCTGAGGTATATGAATATCCCCTACATACATGTTTTCACTCCTCCTTGTTCCTATTCAAGGATCAAACATAACCATAAAAACCTTTTTTCTTCGTTACAGAACCAGCTAGAGAGGGCCCCATTATGTTGGAGCCACCTTAAAGATGGCCTCCTTTAGCAGACCTCTAAAATTAACTATGGACAGGCTGTAAATCTGTGCTGAGGCTTTATTGGAGGTGAGAACATGGAGAGCATCACCTTAAAAGCAGTAGTAGGCAACAAGGCAAACTCTGAGCTCTCTGTCTTGATTACACTGGGGCAGCATGCATCAGCCACTGCTCCTCTGTTGTGGTGTGCTGATCATCATACCTCTGTGGCTGTGGAGGTCTTTCTTTGGGTTTGGAGGAGGAGGGTTTGCAAGGAAGGAACGTGAGTCAGAGCCTCCTCTGCTACAGCACCCTGCAGCCTGTGGCTCATAGTGACCCCAGCTGATTCCCCACCACTGAGAAGCCCATAGATAACAGTCAAAATTCATCCACATACAGGAACATAAGGAAATTAGCTGTGAAATAAGGGCGAACACCTCAAGCCATAAACTCTCAGCTAGATTATAAACAGCAGCCAAACAGTTATTACTGTTGTTATTATTATCATTTAAGTTTCCAGGCTTCCATTAAAAGCAAACCCATGTCCTGGGGCAAGAGAGGAGCTGAACTTCAGCCTATGAAAGAGCTCACTCAGGTGATTTGTTTTCTGAGGACAACCTCGTTAGTAAGTTTTGGGTTCAGAAGAAAAGACTGAGCATTTCTCCACCTGGTATATCCAACCCTCTAGGACCTGGTATTTGTTTTCTGTACCTGCAGCAGTAAATTTGCCTAATCCCAGCTCACCTTTAACTCATGACTTGCCACAGACAAGAGAAACCTTTGCAGCTTCTCAGAGTCTTTCCCTTCTCACCTTTGCTCAGCAGGAGCTTTCAGAGCCATCACAGTGTCCATTTAATTACATTAGGTTTTCAGAGTATCACTGCCTGCAGATGATAGTTGAACTGCCAGCAGCTCTTTTAGTCACCTTCTGAACTTAATGCTTTTTGTTCTTCTTCCCAATAATACACAATTTTCATGGGGTGCTTCCCAACTGAAGACCCCAAGGCAGCTTAAAGAAGGGTCAGTAGCAGTACATCATTTCACCAGTGGAAAACTGCTGCACAGAGAAGGTGGAAACCCCAACCCACATCAGCTAATGTAGGCAGCTGTGGGCCATACTATCACCTGTTGGTTTGAGCCACCCATACTGCTATCCCACAAGGTGAACATATGTTCAAGGTTACTATAGGATGTCCCCATGCAGCAGAAGACATTTTCAGGATGTCTTAAATGTTCTTTGGGATATATAGGCACAGATTAGGTTTCTTTCTGTTTGTTCAGATCCTATTGCTGCACCACACTGACTCCGTGTGGTGCTGGCAGAGGGAAAACTATCCAGGAGAAGGAAGGTTCACTGTGATGGATGGTGTTCAGAGGGAAAAGACCAGTGAGCAGCAATGTTCACATCAGACTAATTTCCTTTACCCAGAGCACATGTTCATGGCACTTTGTGACCATTTCCAACTACATGTATTCATATACTGTTAAATGGGGGGAGAAAAAAATCGCAATTTTTTTTTTTAGTTCCTAATGGGATGTAAGCTGGGAATTGTGACACTGAAAAGTGGTTTGAAGGGCTATTTCTAGCTTGTTTATACAAATATAGCCTGCGCATTTTCATCACAAATAACTTTTGAACCCAATGGTCACTTCTCACCAAGTATGAAAAAGAAGCATTCCCAAAGCTTAACAATTCTTCCAAGTTTCATGAAAATAGGCAGCTAGGTAGATGAGAGCCCCAAGCAGAAGGAAGTGTCAAGACCCCCAGCCAGTATTAGACATGGGAGAAGCTAAATAGAGACATGCACACATACAAACACATACAGCTTCCAGTGCCCCAGCTGATGGAAAATCCTGACTTTGTCCCTGTGCCAGAGAACCCAAACATCAGACTCAAACCCTGGTAATAAGGCTGCTTTGATGCTGCCGCAGGCTGAATCGCTGATCTCTTGTGGAATTTGCCCTCCTAAGGCTGGAACAATGAATTTCAGATGAATGAAAGAAGGCAGGATGGCAGCAGGCATCTCCCATCATTCTGCCCAAGTCCTCCCCTCTGTGGCTCACCTTGTCATTTGCTTGCCATGCCCATACTGCAAACACTGCTTGACTTAACCCGGTGACTCCTCTGCATGGACTAAAGCAGATAGCATGGTGGGAAGCCCTGAAAGGACTGAGCCTTCCTGCAGTGACACCTCTAGACAAGTTAACAGCACCCCTTGGAGATGCTAATGAAACATATCCTTCTAAGGGGGGTAATCCCAAGGGCTGCAGAGTTGCTAGGGCCCAGAAGTTCATTGCTTGGTTCAAAAGCAAAATCAGCTTTTCTCCCACAAGCTGAGGAGAAAGTATGTTACATCAAGAGGAGCTCCTCATGGGTCAAAGTTCCCCTGTGCTTGCCTCTGAGCATCCTGTGCCCAAAGCATCAGGGGGTAGAAATAAGCCAGCATGGACCCAGAAACAGAAACACTTCTAAACCTGCCACAAATTTACTTAGATGAGAGAGGGAGTGCTAGAGCCTTAAGCTCTCCTTTTCCCCTTATTTTCACCTCTGTATGCTCCCATGGATCTATCCCCATTTCACATTGGAATTGTGTCCATACCCAGCTTGAGTTGGAGGGATGCTGAGAGGGGCAAAGTGCTGGAGTGCTTTTCTGTAGCCCCTTCCCATCTCCACATGGGGAGCTCAAAATTTGGCCATACTTCCTTTGTCTGTAAAACACCAGGGACCTGCAAAGCCCTGAGCATACTATTAAACAGACCTGCTCTTAGCATGGTGCTTTGTAGAAGCCCCTAGAAGACAGCTTGGTACTGGCCCACTGTGCTTGGTGCTGTGGAAATCCACAGTTAGTGACAGCTTCTACTGTGAAAAGCTGCAGCAGCGGTTTACATGACGCCATCCCCTCCTCTCTGCAGGCCACCATCTATCCAGCTGGTGGGCACCACTGCTTCCAGATTACAATTCTTAATTTAGAGGGTCTCTTCTGACATTTTGACTACTACGGCCTGATGCTCACAAGCTGTGCTCAGAGAGGGTGAAATTCAGCTCCTCCAATCGCACCCAGTTTTTCTCTCACACTTTCTTTTCTCCCCTTCCTGATTCATTTAAAATCAACTATGAAAAATGTCACTGGTTTCCAGGAAAAGCATGGGTCTGACCAAGGCAAAAGTCAACCCTTCAATTTAAAACAGTTGAAGGGGAGACAATTCGGTGAAGCGGCTCAGCTAATGCACAAACAGTTTGTAATTACGGGAGCAAGCTGGGAAAACAGGACCTACCTAGGGAATACTCTTATTAAATAAAGCAGAATTCTGTCACCTTCTTAATTATGAAATATTGATGAAACTGTAACCAGTCCCTCTGAGGTTTTAGCCTTTGCCCTCTCTTTGCCTGTGTGTATGTCCACACAAAGACAAAGGGAAAAAAAAAAACACCTGCAAAGCCTACCCATGGAGCTGCAGAATACTAACCATGCTTCTCTGTACCAGCAGATTTTGCTGAGCTTGCATGGGTATATGGATTGGAGAAATAAAAATTCTTCGCTCTGAACAACCAGAAACTTCTTTTAGACTGAATGAGTAATGGAGGGGTGATTCAACAGAAGTGAGAAAGGATACATTAAAGGGAGGACTCTCCTACGAATCACCAGGAGGGCCAGGTGTTGATGCTCTTCCTAACCTTGTGTCCTTCTACATGTTCTGGAGGCAGTAGAAAGCTACTGAACTCAAGATATCCTGGACTGTCAGATCTTCCCCTGGCTTTATGAAGCTATGCTTGTAGCACTGGCTTTTTTTCCTGGGAAAAACAACAGCTGACAACAGAAAAGATTGGATATAAGGAAGATTGGATATAGATTGGATATAAGGAAGAAATTTTTTCCTGTTAGGGTGGTGAGGCACTGGAATGGATTGTCCAGGGAGGTTGTGAATGCTCCATCCCTGGCGGTGTTCAAGGCCAGGTTGGACAGAGCCTTGGGTGAGATGGTTTAGTGTGAGGTGTCCCTGCCCATGGCAGGGGGGTTGGAACTAGATGATCTTAAGGTCCTTTCCAACCCCAACTATTCTATGAAAAAACAAGCACTATGATTTGTGTTCTCCTTTGGGAAATTTAGAGGTTCCAGAGAAAGCAGCTTCCAAGACACTGCAGGCTGTGAACTCAAGCTGGATGCACTCAATATTCAATACCCACATCTGTGGATGCTTGGAGCTGGGATGAGACCCCCACAAGTCCTTCATCTCAGGTGGTACCTAAGATGGTACACCATGAAGCTTCACACCATCTTCGAGGTGTCAAAAACATGCTGGCCACTCAGCAGAAGAGAAAGTTAGGTTCGGGCAGCTGGCTGTCAGCAGAGTAGGCAGTACCATACCCCTTGCACAGTAGCTCATGTCTTGGCACTGCTGGATTCAGCCATCAGTTTGCTGGGAGACCTCAGCAACAGGAGCCCAGAAAAGCCCTGGGAGGGGAAGAGCCAGGGACTATGAATAATGTGGGTGAAAACAAGAAGTTTAGGGAAGAAAAATCACAGGCAAATTTTCATCCCTTCACACTTCCTTATGCAGTAGGAAGGGAGAGAAACTCTTTTCAAACCAAAATAACCATACTCTGCTCCAGTTTGGTGAATCAGCTCCACGGTCATACCTGAGTCAAATAAAAACGGTGTATTTCCAGGAGAGAGACATTGGGACCACACGAAAAAACTGGGATACCAGTGCTTCAGCACTAACTAATCCTTGAAAGCAAGGGGTGGATAAATAGGGCTGGGGAAAGAAAAGTAGGTGGGAAAGAAATGACCACAGGGATTGGCCAGGAGCAGTAGTCACTACGTGAGGTGACTTATCAGGATTTTCCTGACAAGAAAACCTCATAGTTGGAAGGAACTGGAAAAAGGGACTGGGGCCAGGCTGGCTGGAAAGCAGAGGAAGGAAGGATCAAAGCATTAGAGAATGAAGGAGGACAAAGACAGGGAGGCTGCAATAGCTTAGAGAGGGTGAGATGCATCAAGCAGCAGGG
Organism: Pezoporus occidentalis; assembly: GCF_034315485.1. Classification (NCBI taxonomy): domain Eukaryota; kingdom Metazoa; phylum Chordata; class Aves; order Psittaciformes; family Psittacidae; genus Pezoporus; species Pezoporus occidentalis. The sequence goes on from NW_026914180.1 coordinate 2,731,514, forward strand.
GAGCCTCCTCTCTTCCCACTGCGGTAATGGGGCCTTTGTTCTGCTCCTTTCATGTTCACGCACATCCCGGTCCATAAGGGCAGCCGACAGAAGCTGAATCAATCACTCGCTGGTCCCAGCGGAGGGCAGGCCATGATTGATTTGCTCTCCCTGATGGCTGGCTCTGAAAGGACACGATCTCATTACAGTTAAGTTTCTGAATCCCAGTTCTTTACTCCAGGTCTAAATGCTGCAAAACCTCCTTGCCTCCGGCATGGGCTGTTTTGGTACCACAGTTTCCTTTCAACTGCCTGAGAAAGCTGTGAAAAGAATAAATAAATCTACATTTAAAAAACCAAAATACAACAAACCAACAAAACACATCCCCCAACTTTAAAACTTGTGCTGAAACATAAAGCTGAGGCCGTGGCCACGGATGTGCTACTCTGCTACACATTCCAGTCATGCTTGTCACAGTCCCACAGCCTCTAATTGTCAGGCACAGTCCTTTGTGTTCCTAATCACCCCTGAAAAGGTCTCACTTCCTTCGATATGGTGGGCACCCTGGGGTGGTGCATTTGGAGTTGGAGGGGTAAGGCAGCCCTGCCCCTACTCGTACGTGCTGCAGGCTGTTGCCTGCCCCAGGGGAGCCTGGGGGATGGTGGGGAAGACAGAGACAGGCTCTGGTCACCAGGGTGAGATGGAGATACTCTGCTCAAGGATTAAAGCTGGGAGGTGGAGGAAGATGCTTGTTAAAAGAGTCAGTGGCACGCAGCAGCAGCCTTGGTCTTCAGCTAGCTCAGGGGCATCAAGAGGTCAAGGCAGTCACAGAATACTAGAATGGTTTGGGTTGGAAGGGACCTTAGAGCTCAGCCTGTTCCACCCCCCTGCCATGGGTAGGGATACCTTCCACTAGACCAGGTTGCTCCAAACGCCATCCAGCCTGGCCTTGAACGCTGCCAGGGATGGGGCAGCCACAGCTTCTCTGGGCAACCTGTGCCAGTGCCTCACCACCCTCACAGGGAAGAACTTCTTCCTTATATCTAATAGGTATCCACCCCCTTTCAGTTCCTCTGGCTGAGATTATATCATACTTTCTGCAATACACAGTGCTGCAAGATAAGTCAAGTACACATCTATGCTGAAGAACCATACACTTCAAGAAGTTTTCCCTCCTTCAGTGTACCTTAAGTATCCCACCAATTCCAACCATAGTTGGAAGCAGTATTATTAGCTACAAAAGTCATTATAGCAAGAAACAGCCCGTCTGCGGGCTTTGATTATTCACCATTTAAAATCCCTCCCACCTACTTGTTCATAAACCCTTCAGCTATTCGTACTTTAAAGCGAATCATCCACACCAATGCTATGTTCTTCTTTAAATGTTGCTCAGAGAGTCATAGAACTGTTTAGGTTTAGTGTGATCTAGGTTTGCTATCCAGGGCAGAACACTCCCTGTTTTCAGTGCAGGATGGGTTAAATAAGGGTTAGCACAGCCCTGGCTTCCACAGGCAGTTAGCAGCTTAGCTGCTAATTTGGGAATGTCTGAAGTTCACCTCCAAATTTTGATATTTTGCTATGCCTTTTCATTAGCTGTATTTTCCCTTCTGGAAACTACCACATATCTGTATCACTACATCTTTACAACAAAGCCCAAAGGGTTTTATACTCTCCAGTGAGGGTTCATAACTATTCCCAGCTCTCTTTACTAGGAATAGCTGTTTCTGCTGGCTGCATACACTGCTCATGTAGGCAATATATTTTCCAGATTCTTTCCACCTTCCACTCCTTTTTACTAGAGATGTGCTCCAACATGAGAACAGATTAAGCTGAAGCAGAGGAAACATTGGAGCCAGGTTGGCTCAATAGTTTTATACCAGAAATTTCTTTCGAAATCAGCACAGAGCTCTGCACAGACAGCAGAATAGCTCTTGGGCTTGTTTAACTTCAGCCTTGCTTTTAATAGCAGCATCCAGTACATGCCATAATTCTCAAGAAGTAAATTCCTGCTTTCACCAAAAAAGTATAATAACAATCAGGATATGATTTAATTTCATCTTCTACCCTATGACAAGGTGCCGCAAGGCTCTCCCCAAGGGATGGGTATCCCTAAGACAAGGGTGACTTGGAGACAGAGCAGGACACAAGCTACAACATACCTACAACACACTATTCTAAATACAACGCCGAAATCACTGCTTCCAGGCATAGATTTCTAATTGCCATAACCAGTCCTTTTCATCTTCTTTGTTGCCCTATTTAGTCCTGCCTACAGTAGAGCTCCCCGGCTTTGCACCAGTTCAGAACTGGACTTTTCCATCCTAGCTCTGCTGGGATTTATGCTAGCCCAGTTACCAAAAATAACAGCAGGGAATAGGTCCTGCTGCACCAAGCTCTGCACAAATATGAAATAAGAGACAATGTCTGCCTGAAGGAGCTCACAGGCTCTATAAACAAAATGGCAAATGACACAGCAGTGAAAGGAAGATGTCTGATTGAATATGGCATAGTGTTGCAGGCTGGGTGTCTAAGTGCCACACACTGATTATGCTGTTATAGCAGCACTTAGACTTGTATTTCCAGCCTAACATACTAAACCCTTCTGAGGTTAAGCTCACCGAATTTCAGAATACAACCTCAAAAAGCGCCATTTTTGAACCTTCCATTACAAAGGGAAGCCAATGACAGCATGATGACACTGCTCTGAATTCACCTCTGGGCAAACTAGGTTTAGTCACTGCTGTGAAACTGTTGCCTTCTTTCCTGCCTTTCCTGCCTGCTACCCATTTGACACTTTTCACTGTGACAGTGTGACAGTCATCAGCCTGTGTAGAATATAATCAAAAGGCTGCTTCTGGCTTCAAGCCATTCCAGAAAGAAATTTTCACAGCACCCCACATTGAAATGCAGCCCCTGTCCTGTACCTTCCTACCATGTAACTTTCTGTTCCTGTCCTCCACTCTATGCTTTTGGGTTTAGGGGGTTGGGTTTGTTTGCGATTTTTTTTTTTGTTCTTTTATGTACTATCACATTATCCCATGTTGCAGTTGTAAAACCACATTATAAAAGCAGCCAATATTGAACTAATTTTATCACAGGGCTAGTAATAAAGTTTAACACCAACTATAATATTGTTGTACACTAGAAATATTGCAACAGAACAGTAATATCCTGTTAAATTCATTTTCCATCCAACACCACAAGATCTGTTGAAAGATGTTAAGGGTGAAGAGTTTGCAGATTTTAATTTTTTTTCTTTTTTTGCATTAGTTTTGTAAAGCACTATAAATGTTTAAATTTTGTAAAAAAAAAAAACATCACAAAATTGGCAGTAATAGTTCTGGTGACACATCTAATGCTTTCATTGTCTGAAAAGTAATGTATGGCCAGTAGCTACCCTGCAAGGTAATATACATCATTAGAACTAGCTCACAGAAAGGAAGAGGCAGTTTTAACATGGCCCCCATTACTGCAGTATCCCCTCGTAATGCTTTATATATTTATTCTCAGACACCCCAAGGGAATTAGATACAATTATCCTTTTCTTTTTGTTGGCCAGAGAAATGGGTAAAATGTTAAGCAGCTAGCCCCAGGTGACACAAAAAGTTTTATGATACTTCATGTATCTGCATCAGCATCCCCAGTGCAGCAGCTGGCCTATCTTCTCCTCCCAAGGGATGAGGATGTGGATGGCTAAATGCTTTTTCTTGCAATCACTCCTGTCTGAGAACACTGGCCAGTTTCTACTGCATCTGAGAAAGGTCTCATCCACCTATAGGAACACACAGGATTAATTAAATGCATTCTTTTAAACCAATTAACTTAAACTGGTAGAAACCCTCGTGTAGATACTCTCAGTGGATTTAAACCTATTTTTTAAAATTCCATTTAACTTGAGGCTCTGCATTTGCCATCTGGGTCCCCAGCATCTTTCGCATCTTCTCAACGGCTTCTGTTTTTAAGCTAATTTTAATTAAGCTCACACACTCTGTGTGGTCAAATCCCGAAGGATCTGTAGGAAGGCAGGCAGAAGCACTAGGAAGAAAAGTAGAAGTCAATTCAAGGCAATCCCAGGCATCACAGCCCAGCTCTTGGCAGGAGTCAAGTTTTAAATTCAGTATATGTGGACCCTGCCCTGTCCTGACTAATTTATGGTCTCCATAGACTTTAATGGCTGCATTTGTCCGTAGACAAGAAAAGCAAACCAGAAAATATGTGGTGGTGAGCAGCTTGCTATGGAAAATCAACAACAAAGAAGGAGACCCAATGTCTTCTGACAGTCAGTGCTGCTGGTTCTTTGCCTTCTTCCAGAGCAGGACTAAACATGACCTGGGCACAACGCTTAAGGCTGAGCTTTTCCAGGTGATACAGCATGGAAATCAAAATATGTAAGTATGTCTGGCATGGCATCATCCCAAAAGGCATGGTATTCCTGGAAATTGTCCATGCCTCTGAACAATCAAAAACCACTGGGAGATGGAAAACTGTATTTTTCATTGACCATTCTTTGGTCTAAATGTGTACACTACACACTAAACAAGAAACCTCAAGAAATATTTTTAAACATGTACTGACCTTATTAATAACAAAATAACAAAAAAGGATAAAATGCCACTTACCCATAAAACTTTCCTCTTTTTAAAAGATCATTCAATGCTTTTTTTCATTTGTTAATGCATGTGCCAAGCAGAAAGTAGAGTGAAGGCCACAAGACTCCAGTCCTTTCTGAGCTTTAACCCATTATTTCCTATCTCTCTGTAACTCGTTCAAGGATGCCAAAGCTCCCAGAGGTTTTCTGTTGTGTATTTTAAAACCCCTTCCCTCCTCCTAGCTAAACCTAAATTTTCCCTTCCCTCCTCCTAGCTAAACCTAAACTTTGATTTGTCAGCCTTTTTAGACCTCAGAATTGAGATGGTCATGCAACAGTGACCTTTCACTGTTGCAGATCACATCACTAAGACTGCGCCCCTGAGAGCAGGAACCAAAACTCATGGAAATCTCATAGTCAGAAACTCAGTATGGCCATACCTTCATATAAGGCTATTCTTGTTAGCACAAACCAGCACTAATAAGTTTCAGATACGATCTTTTCTGAGTTATCAAGCATTGGCTTAAGACTGTATCTTCAAGATGTCTTTAAAAATATGCTCTGCTGCAATGTTGGGCCATTTACACTGTGATTAGGATTAACTTGAGCTTTGCTTGTGCACAAGGAATAATCTTCAGGACAGCGTTGTGTGCATGTGTGTACAAACTTTAAAGCCACAGTCAATGGCCAATATGATCTGCTGTCCAAAATATCTACACTTCTAGCAGGAATCGCAGCATTCCCAGGAGCTTCTTCTTAAATCATAGATTTAAGCTGAAAGGTAAAAAAGAATAAACTTGACATCCACTGTAAGAAGTTTTGCATTGTTAATTTATTCCCTCAGGAACTAGGAAACTTGTCATGGGGAGATATAAAAGGTAAAAGGAATGGTCTTAAGGACCTATGAAAAGCTGGAAGAAAGAAGAATCAGAAAACAAAGTCACAGACACTATAAGAAAACTAGATATCAAGGAGCTGTTCAGAGATCAGGTGGCAGTATTTAGCTGGAAAAGATTTCTCATGGCTATCCTCCAAAAGCAGCTTGGGAATATAAAAGTCTGTGATAAGGGCAAACAAATACAAGTCTCACAGAAGCTTCATTGGAAGTGGAGAGCAGGAAGGCAGCAGGATAGCTGGGCTGGTAAAAATTTGCAGGAGGCTTCTGGGAAGAAGGTGGAGGACTAGCTGTCTTCAACAAAGTGTGACAAAAGTCAGGATGTAATGGAAAGATTTCCCATTGAAGGGATTTCCTGCAGTCTTGCATCTTGAAGCACTTCGTAATGCAGCGACAAATGGACATGAAAGGGACCTTCCTGAAGTGCAATAGGTTTATGTGCATTCCGCAAAGGTGAAAATAACATGATAAAGGGGACAAGGTTGAAAATAAGCAAGTCTACTTAAAGCACCATCGTATTATTGTATACCTGTAATAAGTAACATTCTCTTCTTCCCTCTTTCTCTGTATTGACTTTTCTACCAGTATAATTCTTCACTTAACTTGTCTCAAAATACCCTTGATTTGCATCCATTTAAATGAGTGAGACCTTTATATTATTCCCTACAGTGGAGCAGTGGTGATTTACCCCTGGTGAGGATTTTGATCATATCCATAAAGGTAAAGTAAATCCCACTTAAGGATGGCTGTGTTATCCTATAGTGCAGCCCAAGGGAGGTTTAAAAAGCGAATGAGAGAGTGTGAAGCCAAGGCACAGATTTTAAGGCTAGAAGAGATTGATAAAATTGGTTGATCTACTAAATAGCATAAACTTCCAGAAATGCTCCAAATAAGTCTCTCAGGATTAAACAAAACACCTGTAATGGAGCTGGAAAGTGAACCCAAACACATGTCCTACTGCAACAGGTGACCTGCAAGGCCACATTTCAATTCTCTTGTGTGGAAGCAATCCAAGCATTTTCTTTATATCTTATTGAGGGTCCATTTGCTTTTCCTATATCTCACATGACTGTGACCTGGGACCATGCCCTAAAGCAGGAAGCAGAACAAATCACAGAGCACAGATTGCTTGAAAAACTTGTGCAGGTGGATAATGAAAAATGCAGCTGAAACCAGTTCTCCGAAAGAAGATACTGAAAGCAACTTTTCCTGAAAATGGAATCATCACTTCTGTTTGCATAGCATATTTCTTCTTCTGTCTTTCATGAACCCCAATACACAATGCAAGAAAATGACATAAAATCATTATCTGGATAGTAAACCCATGTTGCTATCTTCTGAATGATTTATTTGTAAGGTTTCACACTGTGCTTCCACCAAAAAAATGCTTTAATGAATAAATAAATAAACATTACTTCTCTTTAGTTACCAGAAGAAGGTTTCTAAGTTGTCTTGATAGTATGTCTTGTCTTCTTCCTCCTCCAACTGCAAATCTATGTGGTTCTGCTTTACTTCTTCCGAGCCACCTTTCCCATTTGATTTCTTGCTTTCCTCTGGCCACAGCTTTGTGTGAACAGTGCCTTAACCTGAGTGGTTCATCAGCTCTGTAATACATGGCTTAAGCGGCTTTTAAAAGTCAAAGCTACTTTGCTTTTGGCAGATCATGCACATAAGCAGAAGAACCTTAAAAAAGGCAAGAGTGGGCAAATACAAATAAGAAAAAAACCCCCACACTTATTCAGTCTAAGGTCCTGCCATTCTCACTGTCTCCACACACAGTCATGGAGCAGATGGACCTGGACACCATTCAGACTTTGCATTGAGTTTCCTACGCCGAGATCCCACCATGAGAATCTAGAACTTAACTTACTGTGCATGCTTACCGAGCTGTCTTCTGGGGACATCCATAATGATTCAATTTTTTTTCTGGCCACAGAACAGGACAAAGCACTGTAAAGAAAGATACATTTGCTCTCAGAAGACAGGTAACATATCTTGCTAACATACTCTATGCATTTCCCCCTCAATAGCTTGGAGCAGTGTTTCCCTTTTAAAAGTATCATATCACCTCTGACAGATGGATTAAAGCTTAAAAGCATCAATATTTTGGGAAAGTGGTACCTGCTGGCAAGGTGGATATAGGTTTATCATTCAAGAGATTTTATATTTCCTACTAGGTTCTTTTCCTGGAAAGCAACAACCATTTATTTTAAACTTTATCTACTGGTAGGGCTTTGGGGGTTTTGGATTTTTGGTTTTGGGGGTTTTGGTGGACACCTCATCTGTCAGCAGTGGGGAAGAGGAGGAGTGCTTTTCTTGGCTGTCCTGAAAGCTGAGCAAGAAGAAACTGCCATTGCTCTTGCTCACATGGGTTATCAGAAGGTTATAGCAAGAGGATAGATGATAAAAAGGACCAATATGATCCCAGAAGCAGATTTAAAGAGTTCTGATAATCTTTTTTCCTCTCACAAAAAAAGACTGAATCAGTTGTGTTGTTTGTATTCCCTATGGTTCTTCTGATGGGCTGTTTTGCTTATCTGGCATTTCAGCTCAGATGCATCCCACCTGATAGTAGGCAGAGATGCTCAAGTTAGGACTGTCATTATCTGGGCACCAGCTATAGTCACAGAGAAGAGAGAGACACCTCAGAAGAGGGATTCACATCTGAGGAGGGTGAATCATGCTCTCAAGATGCCAGTATTTCTCCATTTCTCAAGATGCTGCTGGCACAAACAGCAGTAAGTCAGTACAATGAGGCTTCTAATTTAGGAGCCTTGGTGAAATGCCTGAAGTTTGATAGGTGAATCTAGACTGTGGTGAATCTCTCATTATATTAGCAGCTTGATGGAAAGAAAGATATCGAAGATATTTATCCCTTTGCTGCACAGGACTCTTGTGAAGGGAGGTGAAAGCAGCATAAAGGAAAAGAGGAATAAAGAGAAGAAAAACATGAAAGTTTCCAAGAAGGAATAATGAAATCTATCCTGCTATTGCCTTCTGGCTTTGTGAGCTAAGTTGCACGGCTTCTTGTCTATGCCACCTCCACAGACAGAAGGCTGCTCAAATACAGGATTTGATTCTGGCCCAAAGCTCAGTTAGGACCATAGCTGAGGATTTTCACATGGTTTCCATCTGCTCTCCAGCTAGTCCTCTCCAATAACTTGTGCAGCTGAATGGCTGCTGCCCTGGAAAGGACAGGATTGGAGTGGCCAGTGATTTACTTTAGCCCAAAGACTTAGGGTGTCTGAATATATTCACCAGAGGTATAGAAAAACATTAACAACCTCAGTACAATTCCAAAGAAGACACTTCCCTCCAGGAGATGGTTTGAAGTGCAATATTTTCTTATTCCCAAGTACTAAGTGCAGAGAGTTAAAAGAACTGGAACATTTTTTGGGTCAAAATAGCGGCAGGAGGTGGAAAAGCAGAGTTAAGGTAGGAAACCCAGCACTGAGCAGATCAGCAATGTGATCTCATTTGAAGACCCTAACTCCAGGGTGTCCTGGCAGCATTTTTTGCACTAGTCTTCTTTCAGTCTTCAGAAGCTAACAGGGTAATCTGATCCCCCATATACTTCCACTCTGACCGCAACTCCAGACTCATCTCTACAGGACACTGTAAACCCATGATCTCAGCACCAACCCCAGCAAAAATGGGTTCGTTTCTCCTCTCCGTTCATTACCTAAAGGCAATGTGGCTTCCCAGTATCCTGCTTCTCCTCCATCATTAACTCAGAAGCCTATCTTATCAGATCCAGAACGCCCAGATCTTGAACACATTTCAAAAACGTAAGGGATTCACATTTTTCTTCTTTTTCAGTAATACTGGCAGAGAGGTCCTTATGAGCATCAGGATGGCCCATTTAGGGTCAATGATACACATGAAGCATCTGAGTGGGGCCTGAAGACAGTCACACTAGTTTCCCTCTGTGCTCAAGGAAGAGGCATTTCCAGATAACATTCAGGCAACTGAAGATATAAACCATGCACTGGAGGCTCCTGTCATTCTTCATGAGGAAATCCCAGAGCAACTGCACTAAGGTGGGACACAAACAGGATGCAAGGAGGGTGCTGATGCCATAGTGACATACTCCGTGTTTTGGGCATGTGGTTAGTACTGAAGGCAAAGCCCTTGCTTCCTACTTCCCTTTATCAATCACTTGGAAATCAGAAAGGTTCCAAAGTCATGGCTTGAAAACAGAAATTCCAGCACCCAGACTGAATGTTTGAGGCAGGAAAGCATCCTGAAGTTCATGTTCAGAATAACAGGAACTGGAATTCCTGGAGTAGAGTTACTCCAGGAAGGGCTCCCAGATGCCTCATTTTACATGTCTCAAACCTGTAGGTGACTATAATTATCAGTGTTGCTCGGCTGCAAGAAAACCAAGGAAACAAGCATGTACAGTGAGATTGTGCACCACCTACTACCACTGGTGAGTATTACCATGAGTAATTCCAGTGGAGCCAAAGAGGCTACAAGTGTGAGTAGTGTTGGTTGTCCTGGAGAATGAGGCTCCCAGCCTGGCCTTGAGAATTATTTTAAGCCTTTGAAAGGTCTCTGCAAATCAGCCTGCCGTGTCTCTGCTCAGAAGCATGCACATTCTAAGTTTTGCTCTGCACCTAATGGCTTCCCATTTAATGTTTCCATGAATTAAAAATGTGTGCACTGCACTGTATTATGTCCGTGTACACATGTGTAATAGCAAAGCAATGCAGACACCATAGTACACAGTTTGCTAGACACACAGTCATAAGATCAGATAGTTTCAGTGGCATTTTGGTTTCCATTTTTCACCTGAGTGACATGCTTATCAGTTTTGGTATATAAACTTCTACAAGGTCATGTAGGATGTTGTGTTTTACCTTGATTGATAGCACAGTGCAAAGAAGTGTGACTGATCCATGCAATCCAGCCTCAACCTACTTTTCTTCAGATCTCCAAGGGTTGGAATCCCTCATTAAAAAATAAAAGAAGAAAAAAGGAATTAAAAGCCCAGACAAACTCAAAAGACTAGAGCAGTCAAAGCTGAAGTACCCATCCTGTCTGTTAATAACTTGCAAAAGATTTTACTGCAAGATTTGGAACGTGATGGTAAAATTCTGCATCACGCATGTAGTGTGGGAGGAATAGAAATTACATTTAGAGTTTGAGTCTGGAAATTTGTGCCTGAACAGGAAAAAAGCAAGGGATGTGTTTAATCAACAGGCTCAAGCATTCCCTTCTTGTAAGACAGAAAAAGAAAGCACTTAAACTTGAACACTTGGAAATAACAAGTTAAGAACATGGATCGGACGTCAGCAATGCTCACTGGAGAGAAGTAACACAAAATGGAGTTAGAATTAACATGTCCTTTACACACATGTGCACTGTGCATTGCAGAGTAATTTGTTCAGTGGTTTCTCTATCTGCCCTCCTGGATGGATTGCCAATGCCTTATCTCTGTGCCCTGCAGTGCACCCTTTTATATGCCATGTACTCGATTCACCAGGGAGGCTGGGAGATTCAGCTGACAGTAGGGTTCTCCAGTGGGAGCAGTTAGATGCTCCTCAAACTCTTAGTAATACAGCAGCATTGCAGTGAGCAAAAGGAAGGAAACTGAAGCACTGAAAAGGGAATATGTTTATTAAATATCCTTCAGGAAAGTTAGGAACTGCAGTCAGGTGTCTGACCAGCTACTGTCTGTCTGCTACTGTGTCCTCAGTAGCAGAAATCAGTCCAGCAAGGTCATTCTTGTGTCCTGCCAGGCTAGTGCAACAAGAGCCACAGTGAAATGCCCAGTTGTATTTTGGTTTTAATGCAAACAAAAGGGACAGAATAATGACAAGCCAGCAACTTCTTCCCTCCCTCCAACTGGACATCAGGCATGACTGTATTCTTCACCAAGAGGAAATTCCTCTTCAGTCACCAACTGCTCCTCTCCTTCTCTTCAGTGCTTGGGCACCAGGCCCCAGACTTTTTGCCTGATTCCCAGGCATCACTATGTTTTTCTATGGAAAACAGAGCCATTCGCAAGGCTCCCAGGCAGTGCCAAACACTTTTCCAAGCTGATACCAGTGCTGTTGGAAGTGGGTGTGGAGAAATGAAGCCATCCCATGGACCAGGGCTTCTGTGCGAAGGTGTCCCACTAGGAATAATGTCATTCAAATGACACTATCCATAGCACAAATGTTCTGGAAAGTGTTCCCAGCACAGGCAGATCTGGTAGGCTTGGACTTTAAAGGCCACAGGTATCAGTCTGAGCATTGTACACAACCCTACTGTGATAGACCCAGAAATGCACTCCATGCTTCTTGCATCAAACACTCACACCTTGTGATTGAGTTCAAGCTTCTTCTCAAAAGGCATCCAAATCTTGATTAATGTGGTTAATTAACTTCATTGCAAAAGGCCCTGCTATCCTCTTTGACTGATTTTATACTAACTGTTAATTTCAGGCTACGAATGGTTACTGAAGTGCTTACTTGCACAAAGAGGGGCTTCCCAAGAAAGACACCTTTCAACTGGGATACACCATTTTATCAAAGCAAAAAAGAATTTTCTCTCTCTCAATAGGGAAAAATGAGGTTCTGACTACAGTAGTGTCACTCACTGAAATGACAGGTTAAGGATAAGTGTGTATGATTGCAAACTGCAAGATGGGAAAGTATATGCAAACCCCTTTCAAATGTCAGAACTTATATTACTGTCTTTTCATCTGGGAGAAAAAAATCTTTTTTGCCATTTAAAATTACTTCATCGTGGCTCTTAAGGCTTTGGCCAAGAACTGGCAGAGCCCCAAAACCATACCATAGTTTATTAAACCACGCTTTATCTTATTGTTTTGAATCTCTGAAATCTTGTGAAGCAGTCATGTGAGCACCTTGCATCTTCAAGTCAGTGTGACTGTGCCCACCCTTGTAATCCTGTACAAAGACAGAAGGTTAATTAAACCTGTGTTTGATTTATAAATGTTATCCCTTCTAGGGAGCAAAGTGCAACTCCAGCTAAAAGGTAATACTGTGTTTGTTTTACTTCTCACTGGCTGCTCCCTACATGCAGTAGTTTATGGCTATAAATAATGTTTTAGAGTAGGGAGCGGTTGTGGTGAAAACTAAGCCAAACTTTCGAACAAGCCATGAAAGAGAGTAACTTGAATCATGCAATGATTTCTAGGAAGCTGAAGCAATTAATTCTTTCACGGGTAAAATATAAGCCAAAAAAATAAAATTTCAGTGTCCCTTGGTGACAGCAAAATTTAAAACTATGATATTAAAGAAGGCAGAATTCTGCACTAGTATATGAAAACAATGTTTTCATTTAGGCCAGCGGAAATCTGGACTAGTTCCATTTGGATCACTGAATTTTCTCTGCATTTACCCTAGGGTAAATGAGAACAGAAGACAGTCCTCCCAGGTTTTCTTTTTTGCTTCTTTCCTTTTCTTTTGAAAGAAGAATCAGGGACAGATCCAAGTAGATAGTATCAGTGCAGCTCCAGCACATGACCTCTTCATCACCACTGGTATCTGTGTGGATGTAAACATTTGTGTTCCTTACTGTCTTGAGAGGGGTCCCTTCTAAAAGCACACCCTCCCCACCAGCTCAGATCCTGTAATGTTACCAGCTGCTTGGCAAAGCTTGGATCTAACCCTAAATAATTGCAAGAAGCATTTTGATAGGGAAAAAAAAAAATCTAAAAACATTACACATAGGTTGTTGTGGGAAACATCAATTCAGGCAGCAAAACATCCATCGTAAAATGTACACCAGTGTACACCATTTCTGAGTAAGGATGGTTATCATTTAAAAAACACCTATAAAAAACAAATGAACAAACAAACAAAAAAGACATTAAGCCAGATCTGTTTTCACAATGCTGCATTCAAAATGTAGCCACCAGTATTTCAGTTCCTGTTAGTAGCTCTACTACCTTCAGACACTCATGAATCTATGAGAACAAATGCTATCTGTGCTATTTGCATGTCCCATGCCTGATACAAGGAATCAAACCAGCCTGGCAGATTTCTAGGCCAAAGACCATCCTTTCATACTGCACAGTGGAAGATCAGTCTAAGCCAAGTACTAACACTAAGCCAAGCTAACACAAAATTATAGGACAATCACGCAGTATTTGCTACCTTTTGCCATGGTACTGGTGACGTCTCTTGAGAGTTCCAGGAAGTAATGGCAAGGTCAAAGAGATTGGAACAGAGGGATGTGTCCCAAAGACAACTACAATTTATGCCCCTATTCAGCAGAACACTTGCAAGCTTAAATTTAACTATGAGCATAAACCCCATCAACATATCTCCTCTGGCTGCTAAGAGAAGCCCTAAGGCTGCTTAAAAACCAGACGGTGCTCACAGTGAATTTGCAGGTGTCAGCTTAGACACTGCCAGAGCACATTTTCTAAAGGGCGCAGTATAGGCAATGTTGGTTTCAGCTGGACTGAAAGAAGTGTTTCAGTGGTGGTATTATCAAGATCCTGAACAGAGCTAACAGAGGAAGGCAGGTAAGTAAACTCAGACCTGGCTGACACGTTTTGCACCCATAAAGGGAACCTTGGTTAGGTTTGTGTTGCAAAGCCAACCCAGCTGCTGCTCAAAATTCAGCCTAATGTTTGCTCTGAGTTCCTGCAGCGGTGGTTTATGCTACTGTAGGAAAAGTATTTTAAACACTTTAATGGCCTGCTTTATATCCATCCTCTCCTTCAGTGGGTGCAAATAATTGCCAGTGCAATTTTGTACCTCCAGTTATTTGCGGTTATGGTGCGTGTCATTGACGTGTCTAACTAGCTGATAAGATACGTGGGCGCAATCAGATGCTGTAATTAGAAGTCTAAATGACACGAACTGCACCCACACATAAGTGCAAAACGGTATCCATAACATCTTGGAAGCAACAAAGAGAGGAAGGACTTAGAAATTTGCCCCCCCAAATGTTAATTTGCACGGCAATAAGCTTGAGCCTATTAGGCAAATACACTTTCATTACACAAGATTTAAGCCAATTGATTCTAAACAACCTGAGAGTGTTCAGACACTTAGCATTAGACACAGCATCCTGAAAGATTATACTAGTCTGTTGAGCTAAGGCAAGGAACTTCTCTTTAGTTAGGTAACGTGTAATTCATGTCTTTGTTACTGCCTCCACTGTGGTTAGAGTAAGCAAGAGTCTTCGCTTGCAATGACAGATTTTTATAATGATTTCTCAAGGCTGTAGCACAGTGTAAGTGCATTTCATATTTCATGATAAGCAAATGGTGTGCAACAAATAAGAAGGTTCTCGCTCTGGAGTTTCTCTTGATGCCATAATCATATAACATACAATTATAGATTCCGGCCTAACACAAGACGGAAATTTTAACCTGACTCCTCTTCATAAACATTACCCAAAATTCTGGGAACCTTAGAGGAGTTTTCAGTGGGTTTACTGGGAAGATACAGATGCATTTTGAGGTTAAATCAGAATCACTGGTGTTTCCCTTATTCCTCCCCTGTTTTAGCCCCAAGGCTCCGTTCTCTGTGCACCACAGAGTGTGCAACACAACTGCAAATGTTTCCTTAGGCTGTTTGTTATTTCCCCCTCTCTTCTGGCCAATGGGGACTAGGGCTAAAACTGAACCAAGTAAGACTGCACAAGCCAAAGAAAAGCACAGTGGAACGGAGCATAGAAGGATAAAACAAAAATGCTGAGAGATCACATCCTTTCTTCTCTGCTCCAGTGTCTTGGCTCAGCAGTGCAGTCTTTCCCCTTCTGAGAGAGGAGACCATGGCAAAGCAACACAGCATGGGCTGCTTGCTGTGCCTTGGGGTGGTACACCTCGCAAGCCCTGAAAGTGATGCTTGGCCTGCTGAGGGCAGGAAAGCAATTTTCAGATGAGGAATATAATTTTAGCTCTCTAGGGGAGCCAAAATACAGCAGTGCCTGCTCTGAACCCTCCCCAGTCTCTCCAGAGCCACAGTGCCCTTTAGCTGACCTGTGCCTGCTTCTGCGGTTGATATTCCTGCACCCAAGTGTCACAAGAGTTTTGAAGCTTCAGGAGATGCTCACCCCGAGTTCAGGAAATTTTCTTTTCATCAGACCCCATCAAGTGTCAGCTGTCTCAGCTTGGGAGCCAGCACCTCCTGTGCATTTTGAAGCAGCACAAACCAAGGCAGCTTCCTGCTGCATCCAGCTCACTTCCCCACCTCCCGTCTCTACTTCAAATGCTTTGCAGCTGACCCTAAAAAAAAACAAGCCAAAATCCCAGCTACCCCAGAAGCAGTCCCTGGAGAGCATGACTTGCTAATGGCAAACAGCTGCAGTCGTTAATGTTATCTCAGGGGATCTGGGCTTTAACAGTGAAGGTCCCAGGTTCAGATCTTGTTGACAGACTGTAAGATTAATGCTAATAATCTTGCCTAGCAAAATACAGTGGGGATCACCTTCTCTGAGGCCCTGTTCCTGGGAGATGATGCCTGAGCCACCACATTGTCCTCTTGGCTGGACAAATAGAACAGTGCTCTGGTAGCTTTACATTTATTTTTTTTTCTACTTTTTTTCCATTCTCTGTTAGACTTTTCTCCAAGTATCAGGCACTGTGGCTGTCCATAGACCGACTGTTTCACATCACCTGAATCAAATGTCTCCTCTCCATTAGGTGTATGGAATTTCCATATGCCATAGTTGCTTCTACTGCCATCTCTTGCTCTTGAACCTGTGGAGGTGTTGGCTGTATCATCCAAGACATCCTACTCAGCTCCTTACATTTACTAGCTAATAGAGCAGACGGATCCAAAAAGATTACAAAATGGCAAGTTCTTGGATTAGCCTGGGACTAGTACATGACAAGCAATAATCAGCCACAGTTTTTGACTTCCAGGGGGCAGAGTAAGGCAGAGTCTGCACTGCTGATGGATGACTCGAAAATGGGGTGAGATGATCTCACTAAAACAAAACTGGTAAGATTAAAACTGTTACGTAACATCAGCCTTGTCAAATGAGCTGGAGAGAGTTCTTGGCCCAGCTTTCAGTGGACATCTGTCTACTTGGTGCTGCCTTGGTAGCTCAAGTCTTCACCTCCATCCTCTGGGACAGGGAGAGGGCAGAGGAGCCATCATCTGTGTATAAGGTTTGGGATTGGTAATAAGAAGGCCACTGCAGCCATGAATAATCTGTTTTCCACAGTTTCCACAAGCCATGTGGTGTGAAAAGCTGGACAAGGATTTGTAAATGAATTGAGCCCAAGAGTAATTACACGTTCCTGCACATTACTTGGTGCCATAATTGCACTTAGTATTTACCATGTGACCTAAGCCAGAAATAATCATGTATTTACTTTATATTTATATTGTAACGTGCCATGTACTGTAATTATACTGCCACTCCATGGTACTTAACACATCATCGAATGTTCCACAATTACCATGTTAGTAAATAGCACTTACTGAGATTTGTGGCCTGTAATTTCAAACATTACCTGCTAAAGATTTAGTCTAGCAATGTCAAAAAACCTGTTTAATGACAATGCTATTTCGTATAAAAAATGTCAAATCCTAGAACAACAGAAATCAGGTTTTAAAAATTCAAAATTCAAAAATACAAAGGAAAAGCTAGATTTCAGATTAAGAGCTTTCCCAGTAAAGTAATAATCAATTCCATGAAGAATTCTCTGAATTCTTCTGAATTATCCTACTCAAGATTGCAGAATATTAAAAGTGAAAACTTTCAAACTCCAGTGATTAGATGAAGGTATTAAATCCACCTTGAGACTCTTAAAGAAAAATGGTTTAAAATAATTTAATATCCACTTGACCTCTCATTTAATTCTGATCAGATCTCCGAGTAGCTAAAACCAAACCTTGGATTTTCTGAATGCACTTATGCTTACATATACATTTGTAAGAAATATATATATATCATAGAAGTATTCTTATTGATTTCAGTAGAGTTACTCATGCGATTATAGTCAAGCATGTGCTCAAGCGCTTTTCTGGTCTAAAACCAAGGTATGAGTATGGAAGTCTTAAAATGTTGGTCAAAGTAAGCTCATTTAAACAGGAAAGCTTTAGAATATTGTCAAATTTTTATTATTCCTCCTTCCATGGGATATTTCCGTATTGTAACACAGATGAATGTCTGGATATCACTTAACTCTTGCTAAAAATCAGTTAAGACCCAAGATTTCCAGCTAAGGCCAACCCCCATATTAAATAACTCCCAAAATATTTATACAAGCCACCCCAAGCTTCCCTTCCCTGATGATGTTTTCTTTCTCGGTTTCATTGCAAGCCCCATAGAATGGCATAAATTGTAGAGATCCAAACCTGGAATTAGGAATAAATTATTTTGCTCCTCTGATTCAAGAGCACAGACAATGTTCAAATCGAAGGATGAAATCCTGGTTGGACATCTAGTTAGTAGTTCTGCTGTTGAACTCTGTGGAGCCCAGGCTATTCTCCCAAAATCTCATCTCTTACTTCAGCTTTGATTGGCCCAATATATACAAATGAGCTTAACTTTAAACACTGATAGTACTATTTACCTCATTAACTGGAGCTGGATGAATAATTCATAATGCATAATTTATCCAATGAATCTCACTTCTTTTTTGTGTTTGTGAATTGTCTGCAAATAGATTCTTGATTGAACTCAATCTAAAATTATTTTCAGGTTTCTTCAGTGAATCATAATCAATCTGCAGATTGTTTAAGCGGTATGCTGCGAGCAGTCACAGTTTGCAGCTCATGCTGTGTGGGATCGCTGTAGGAATGTCAAGGTAAAGCTCCTGTTCCCTCCCTGGAAAGCCTTATGTAACTAACCAACAGGAGGATGAATTTCAAACTGTGCATCTGAACATAAAACTTGGAGATTCACACTCTTGCTGAGTGCTGTTGTCAAATTCAGAATCTCCCCTCAGTGAGTGGTCTAACAGTGCTACAGGAATGTAAATACCAAAGCTGCATGTGCACCTGTAGCAAATGCAGGGGCTTGGAAACATGAGGAAAGTTACTGAGGGTGACAAATTTCAGCCTAACAGCAGATCCATGATAGCTGCCCCTTGAATAATCCAGGCAACATGGATTAATTGAGCCTTTCCTCAGTGGAGATTAAACTAGCACTTTACCTTGCTCTTGCTGTGGGCTAAGAGCTCTTATATGGATGTAAACTAGTGATCACAGGGTGACTTGTTCCTGTGTCTGAGGCTGGAAGGGCTTTTCCACCTATCTACCCTATTTGCTATAGAGAAGATCTCTTCCTGGCAGAATATGTTCTGCAAGGGCAATGCAACTACTTGCAAAGTGCTCAGATCCACTGTATGCATTAAAGCTGGTGGGACAGCAGCCGGTGGGACTGGGAGAAGTCTTGTCAAGCCTTCACCACCAATACTGCACTGGCTTCTATGAGCAGAGACAAGAAGCCAGCCTGCTTTTGATCACCACAGTTTTCACCACCACTTTCACTGCACGTAAGCGACCTAAATTTGGTGACAAAAGTAGACAAGTTTTCGTCTTTCACTCTCTCTACCCTGCTCAGCAGAACTCCCTGTGAAAATCCTTCAAGGCTGTTGACCCTATCACAATTTAAGCACATGTGTGCTTCCATGCTTTGCTGAACGGATTTGGTTTGCTAAACTAAGATTTGGTTCTAGGTGGCGAGATTTTGTCTGATTAAATTAGTCTTTGCTACAAACTAACGTAATAACCCTTCAAAAAACAGAAGCATGAAAGCCCCAAAATGATGTGCTGTAGCCCAGGGCCACGTTCTATATGTAAAGAGTAATACAGTTTGGAAAAAAACTCTCAGTGATAAATCAGTCCCCAAAGTGGTCAAATGTGGACTAGACTTTCAAGTACATCATTTTGCAGTGAAAGAGGCAGCGATGAATATGCAGAAGAGGATGGGAGCTGTCAGGAGCATGTAGATGAAACCACATGACCAGTCACCCCTTTGACCTGTGTATCAGATTTTGAAGGGAAAAGGCTAGTTTTAAGTGCTGCCTCAGAATATAAAGCAACCGTGTCTCCCATCACTTCATGTACTGCTGAACAAAGAGGCCAGTTTTGCAGGAGGAAGATCACAAACTCAGAGAGGATCTCCCAGGCTCAACATTTGTTCAAATGTGAGGGAAAAAATAAGTCAAAGAATTTTTTTTAATGAGTACCAGCCTACATGTTCCTCCAAAGAGACCATGGGAGACCAGAATTTTATACTTTTCAGAAGAACAGATGCTGTGATTATCATCAGCCAAGATAATGGATTTAGCGTCCCAGCTTTGCCATGCCTGTCAATTTTGGCACAATAGTTTGACATGAAAAGCACAAATGGGAAAAGATGGCAGTGGACAACTTCTGTAAAGTTAGGGTTGGTGAGACCCCATGGTTAAGTGATATATTTTCTCCATGCCTGAGGAAATATTTGGCCTTGGCAGGTGTATCATTAACTGCATTGCACAAGAATGTAGGTAAAGGTAATTACAGGCGTAGCATGGAAACTTATTCCTGGCCTTGATCTGCCATCATTTTTAAAGAAAACTCTCTTTGAGGTAGTTGTAGTAACTGCATTGAGCTTGTCAAGGGAAAAGATCTTCCTGTGTATTCCGGTCCAAGCTAGCAGACATATTTAAAAGACAAGGGATGTGTAGGTACTGCACTGTTGCCTCCTATACTGGCTAGCTGCCTTGGATATCTGCTCCAGCTTGTAAAAGAATAACTAAAAAGTTATTCTATGATCCAGAATATGGACACCAGTTAGAACCACATGGTTTGTGGTATCAGCAGGCTGCATCTCAGCCTCAAGACAAGGAGCTGAACATGAGTCCTCAGCTTACAAAGGGGGTTTAATGCATGAGAAATAGATTAACTTATTCCCTGCAAATTCAGTGACAACTTTAGTGTAATCTCTTTCACCCCACAAATAAGATGAGCAAACTTCCTGACTCCTTTTTGTTTGCCAACCCTGCCTGAAAACATCACCATGTAATGAGTCCTGAATCCAGAACCTGCAGTGCCACACGAATGACTCTGGCACTTACAGCAATTCCTTCAGCCAGTAACTGCAGTAGCCTCATCTTTGCTGGACCAGCCACCAGACAGGACAAGTATGACAGAGTACACAGTGGGGCATGTGTCCCACCAAGTTTGGAGAATACTGAGCCACTTGCTCTCACTCATAAATTCCTTCCTGCAGCACAACAGTCTGATCTAATGAACATTTTACACTAGCCATGAGCTTCTAGCTTTTGCTGCTATGCATGTGCCACTGATTAGAGTGGTTGCAGATGGTTTTATTTTAGGTAATCAAGCTTGCTGAGGTTTGCCAGCATCAGAACAAAGGCATAGTTTCCCTGCTCACCAACCAAATTTGCAGCCAAGACACATGAATTGATATCAGCTCTGATAGATGGTGAGAAAGCAGGGAGTGGGGAGAGAGCAGCTTGCACATATACCTCAAGCCAGACGGCTCATACTCTGTGCACCATGTTTCACCTCCACCTCAAAGGGATTGTATTCCCTTTTGCTCCTAAAAAGAAGGGCAGGAGAACACTTTTTTCTTTTTGTTTTTTTTAAACAACCCTCATGCTGACTTACTGTATTATAGCAAAAAGCTGAGCTGCGGAAAACAAAGATGAAAACAACAGCAGCCACAACAACCCACACAAACACAAAAGCCTCTGGAGCTGGAATTCCTCCTGTGAGACATCCCCTCTGAAGTCTCCAAGCCGTACTGCAGTGTGCTGCTTCACATGTCACTCGACCAGTGCTCCCCTGCCATCCCCACACAGCTGGAAAATCTCTGCAGACTCCTTCCCTGGGGAAGTAGGTGAGGGAAAAGATGAAACAGTCATATGATGCTATGGGCCGCGGAGTCATTCAAACTAGATGGCAGCTGCATGAAAGCTTCTAAAGCTCCCTGTCATTTAACCATTCATGTTGGTCTCAAAAGAGCCCATTTTTATGGGATACTTACTAATTTTCAGTCTCAGCGAAGCCAGTAGAAGGGTATACAGCAGCATTCAAGGTCTGGTCGCTTGACCTTTTGGAGTCTATGAGACATGGAAGGCTAGGGTGGTGGTGGTAGGACAGGTATGGCTGGAAATGTCCCAGCTCCTTCCCACATTCAAGGGGATGGATAGAAGCAATGGAAGCATATATGTGGGATGATACCCACCTCTTGCTCAGCCCCTGTGCTGAATATCCCTTGTTGGAACAATGCAAATGCACCTGCTTCCCAAGGTGTTGCCAGCTCAGACAACAGAAAAAGCTGTGATCTTCCAAACAGTCGCTCTGGCCTTTGTTTAGAGCTATGCATTGTACCATTGAACAAGTGGACTGAATGGAAGGGAAGGGAAGGGAAGGGGAAAAAAAAAAAAAAGAAAAGAAAGAAAAACAGGGGAAAAAGATTGCAAGAGAGAAATCAATAGAAAGCATTTAGCAGCTGGGGTGACAAAGACAAAGTGCATTTAGAACCACAGACACTTGACTTCAGTGCTGGGGGGTGGTGGTGTTTTATTTTGTGCTTTACTCCTTCATATTTTTCAGATTAACAGTTTGCAGTTCTCTGCTGAGCTGTAAGGTCTCAGAGGCACTGCCTGCTGGAACGTTTTGATCAGTGTAAGCCGGGGCATTTTCAACAGACAGGTTTATTAACTGATTTACTGACCACATGAATTTTGCATAGCTGAAACTATTTAGCTGGCCTCATTCTCTCCTCTTGCCCCACACCTCCCAGTTATTAATCACAGTATCGTAGAATCATAGAAACATAGAATTGTTTAGATTGGAAAAGACCTTTAAGATCACCGAGTCCAACTGTTAACCCAGGACTGCCAAGTCCACCACTAAACCATCTAAGTAAGTGCCACATTACTCCTCTTTCAAATACCTCCACAGATGGTGACTCCACCACTTCCCTGGGCAGCCTGTCCCAGTGCCTGACTACCCTTTCGGTGCAGCTTGAGGCCATTTCCTCTTGTCCTATCGATTGCTACTTGGGACAAGAGATAGACATTCACCTCATTCCATCCTCCTTTCAGGTAGTTGTAGAGAGCAATAAAGTCTCCCCTGAGCCGCCTTTTCTCCAGGCTTAACAACACCAGTTCTTTCAGTTGCTCCTCATAAGACTTGTGCTCTAGACCGCTCATCAGCTTCATGGCTCTTCTCTGGACATGTTCCAGCACTTCAATGGCTTTCTTGTGGTGAGAAGCCCAGAACTGATCGCAGGATTTGAGACTTGGCCCCACCAGTGCTGGTTACAGAGGGATGATCACCTCCGT
Source organism: Pezoporus occidentalis (assembly GCF_034315485.1). Taxonomy (NCBI): domain Eukaryota; kingdom Metazoa; phylum Chordata; class Aves; order Psittaciformes; family Psittacidae; genus Pezoporus; species Pezoporus occidentalis. Next base: position 2,754,209 of record NW_026914180.1, read on the forward strand.
AGTCCTGCTGGCCACTGTTTCTGATACAGGCCAGGATGCCATCAGCCTTCTTGACTGCCTGGACACAAGCTGGCTCATATTCAGTAGGCTGTCTACCAGCACCCTCAGGTCCTTTCCCAAGCAGCTTTCCAGCCACTCTTCCCTGAGCCTGTAGCATTGCATGGGGTTGTTGTGGCCCAGTTGCAGGACCCAGCACTTCGCCTTGTTGAACCTCGTACCACTGGCCACAGCCCATCAACCCAGCCTGTCCAGATCCCTCTGTGGAAACTTCCTACCCTCAAGCAGATCAACAAGCCTGCTCAGCTTGGTGTCATCTCCGAACAATCATTAGGGAACTTCTTTGCTTTTGCATGAAAATAGCCCCCAGAGAGTGCTTCATTGCCTCTAGTCACATAAAACATGACAGATCCCCTACGTTGCCGAAATTTTCCTCTGTAGAAAACCGTGATATAGGGTAAATGAGGCATATCCCATGCATGGGAGATGTTTTGAAAAGGAGACATAATGCTGTCAAATACACTTTCTGGACCTACTGAAGACAGTTCTTGTAACTGCTGTCTTCTCAGAGAACTACCACTTTGGCTTAAGTGGCACAGAGCCATCAAATGTCTTACAGTCTTATTCTGTTAGGGCTGGACCCAGAGCTTTCTCTGGAGGGTGTCTTTTACAGTCAAGAGAAGATTCATCCTCTAATTCAACAGCAATGTATGCAAGGTACCACCACTGTTTTTGTTTTTAATAAAGGCAATGCGCAGAACAAAACCAGCACGTTATGCAAAGATTACCCTGCCACTCAAGAGAATTAATTTGCCAGCTCAAGAGAAAAATCTTTTCTATAAAGAACACTATCCAGGTTTAATGATGAATTTACTTATCTGAAGGACTTGCTTTATGTACTTTGCACTAGAGCTAGTTAAAAAAAGATGAGGAAAAAAGGAAAGCTTTGAAAGAAACATTTTGCATAAAAAGCTTTCAACATTTGAGTGAGAAATCTTCAAAAACTTGCATCTGTTCTCCAGCAAGTCAAACTGTGGATATTTTTCCTCTCAGTATTTTGGGTTTTTTTGAGCATTCGCATTTTCACGTTTGGAACATTTCTGCTTCTATCATTTTACATTGCCTGTTGAAGCACAAAGTTTCCTTGGCACAAAACATCTTCAAGGAACCTAATCTAAACTGATGAAAACACATACCCTCATGAGGTCCTGGTAATGACAGAAGATACAGTGGCCACTAAGTTTCATGCAAAAACTGAAGGAAAGGAAAACAAAGCCACTCCCTCCCTTAAGATACCACAGTGAGAATTTATGCTGCCTAGACCTTCTCTTTGTGCTTTAGCTCCTGAGTCACTCCTTCCCAGGGACAGAAGGACATATAGAGCAGGTACTACAGTGACACCTTTCCATATAATTCACCAAAAAAACTCCACAGATAAAACTAGTGAAGCCATTTGCCCCACAAATTTGACATCTCTGGAGGCATTCTCTGGTGCCTGTGAAGAGCCATGCTAATGCTGCAACCTTTCTCTAGGGAAAGCCTTAAGAGAGCTTTCCTTCTGTACTGTTTTGATGAAACCTGTAGGAATGAAATACTTTGAGACCTGTGCCAAATTTGATTGGAGTAGACCAGCAAGCTTAGAAAGTAGCAAGGGGATACATACATGGGCACAGAAATCATAGAAGTCTTATTTCCCATCATATAAGTCTTATTTTCTGAGGAAAATAAGTGAGAGATACACCTTCTATCTTTTCTTACCTGCACACACATACCTGTTGAAAGGTCAATGACCATTAAGTCCATATTTTTGTTTCTGTATGCAGAAACAAGTTTCCTAAACTACATTGATATCCAGTGTCCTGATGACGAGAAGAAAACCGTTCTCTAACTATTTTGGCCTCACTAGTGGAAGAAAAATGGATGCTGTTTACTAAAGGTCTATTTTTGCAATTTTGGCTGTCCAAGTTTGCAAACAGGCAGCATCTACATGCCAAGGCAAGCCTTGGTTTTCATGGTACAGTCAGTTACCTTGCTGTGGAGCTATTTTTCCCAAATCAGTTTAAACATGTTTAGGTCTTTGCACAGATCTTTCAAGAAAAAGTGGACCTTACTAAATCGCAAGACAAAAACCTCTTTCAGAGGCTTGCTAAAAGAATGAGACCTGTATGTAAAGTGATATCCTCATTGTGAGTATGTAATGGGATCTCTTTTGCAGTCAAACAGAGATCACTTGCTTCTTAAAGGGACTTTCTCAGAAGTGGGAAGAGTCTTTCACCAATCACTGAACCATTCAAATCCAACTCAGAAGATCAACGCTTGTCTTTACCTGACAGCTATCCAGTTACCTTCTTTGCAAATCCACTGAGAGAGGTTTTCAGCTGTGCTCCTGCTGAACAGACAATCCTATTAACAAAACTTCCTATGCCAGATTTAAAGCCAGAGTTCCCCATCTGAACAGCAGCAGAACCTAACAGGGCCATGAGGATCAGCTTATTCCCTCTTCCACCCAGGTTCTTAAGCCTAGGACAGAGCTAAGACACATCAGCAGCCTGGGTTTATGCTGCCTCCGTACATGCTGTACCTGTTTTGTAGATAAAAAAGGAACTTCAATTTCCAGTGCTGTCAATGCAGTGACTTTTAATCAGTAAATTCCCTTTCTAAGACAGGCAGGAAAAAAAAAAGTCCTCATCTGAAAAAAATATCAAATGCATTTTCAGCCAGAAGACATAAATATAACCAGAAAGCCATTTGGAAATGCTTTCATCTGACAACTGACATGCTTAGATCATTTGCAGCCCACCCTGTGCTTTTCTCACTAGAGAAATTAAACACTAGGAGAACTGCTGCTGCTTTGAATACTCCCCTTAAATATTTTCTAGCACAGACTCTCCCAAAGGCAGCATTGGAATCCTCGCTGCTCAGGACATGCAAATCTTCCTCTACTTTTCATGAGACATGACACAGTGGGTACCCTGAGACATGGCTAGAAACAGGATAAGATTTAATAATTGTGGTTTTCTCATGGAAAAATACTTTCTTGAGAGGGCCTGGTGCTTTTCTCCAGGGTGGGATTCATTGGTTCTACCTCACTTGTGTACCTGCACTGATTCATTTTGGATCAGTGGCTTGGTTTTCAATCCTCAATAATGCCTAAAATTCCATTGTGTGTGTGTGTATTTGGAAAAATTTTTCCTCAGCTGATAACTCTGTCCATATGTCCATGCCACTCTGGACTCCTGATCCAAGCCCTGATGTGCTCTGTGAAGGCTGAGTCCTGCCCAGTCATGCTGCAAGGCTCTTCACACAGAGAGCACCTCGGTGTTATGTGTGGCTCCCCTTTCTCATCAAAAGTCCATTTGGGGTGGTAGAACATAATTGTAAACAAACCAATGTTTGAAGTCTATGTAGAAACCCCCATCCTCTGTGGGGATGACAGTGACCATAATATATCATTCCTTGCAGAGGCTCTTGAGTCTGTTCTGGCTTCTTGCTCAAGGTGTAATTTAATGTATTCAAACTAAAATGTCATTCTTTGATGGGGGGGTTCACCCAGTTGCTTGTCACTTCAAGCCCCCGTACAAGGCATCAGAAGTTCTCAGTGACTTCCAGGAAAACTGCGAGCAGTAAGCAGGTGGCTCCAGTTGGGAGGGGGGCTAAATCCCAAAATTCTCTTGTTTTCTTGGTTCACCAGAGGACAACTTAACAGTGAGGGCATGGTGCAATGTTGAGTCATATCTACACATTGCAGCTGACTGAGGGATATATGCAGCTTTACTCCAAATCTCTGAAAATCCACGCAAAGTACAAATCCATGCAAAGGTCTTGCTATTAAGAGTTAACTGAAGCCTGGATGGGCTTCCACAGCTAGAAGAGTTGTTTAGAGCCCTGGACTTTGCAGGACAGAGAGAGGATGGGTATGCTATGGGCCAGTGCTGCTCCAGCATCCCTTTCAGAGTCACCTCCAGAGAACAGAACAACTTTTCCTGCAGCAGAAGCACCTGCTAGAGAAAGAGTCCTAGCTATTAGGGCTGTAAACTAGCAATCCTCCATGAAAACATCTTTCAGGACTGAAACATTTGTTGAAAGCTGGAGCCTCGCCAGAAACAAGCATTTGGTGAGTGCCTAAATTAAGTTAACATTTGCAGCCAAGATAGGCTTGGTCTAAAATACCAGGACAGAATCATTCAATTGAGTTACAGCAACTTAAACTGGCAAAGTAACTAATTGCTTCTTGTTGTAACATAAGCACAATAACTTATGTCTCAGTGAAAAAGGTGTAAGCTAAACTGCAGGTCTTGCAACAGAAAAAAGTGAAGAATATACACAAGGATAGCCGAGTATCTCAGTTGACAGGTAGGAACCAGATAAGCCCATTACAACTTTTCATATTTCTGTGTGCTATATCCCTACACATATTTTGCAAATCCATGTGATCCTTTCATTTAAAAGCTGTTACATTTCACTGGCATATGCCTTAGAGCAGATGGAGTTGCACAATTATAAAAATGTCCCATCCTTGATGCCAACATAGATGGGACATGGCTCAACCACTCAATAAACCGAGTTCTAGGGTATATCTCATCACCCATTAAAAGAAACATGGTCAGAGTACACAAATGCAACCCTAATTAAAAAATCACAACCCCACCCTCCCCCCTCCAAAAAAGCCCACAGCCAAACCCAGATTAAAATGCATCTATATCTATTCAAGGAAATTATCTAGTCCAGGAAGACATTATGCCAGATGTGGGGGTTTTTCCCATATTCTTCTATCCAGGTAAGGATCGTTGTCCTCTTGTGGCCAGCAGATGAGCAGCGTGAACATCAGGTTGTACACACTGGCTATGGAAACACAATTGTGTGCCCAAGTCACATCCAGCTATTTTGTATCAATATAATTGCCTGTGTACTTCAAAAGCCACACCATTTTTTCTCTACAATGAAAATAGGTAGACACACCAGGTACAATTTAAGTGTCTAAGTATTTGTGACCATCTGGGCTGTCTTAAATTATCCTGTCTGGACCTGACAGCCACTGCAAAGTGGATCACATCTGCCTGATCCATGGGGATGTCTCAGCTAGCCATGGGCACTTCAAGTAGCATGAAAACTTGCCTAAATATGCTTGTGGTGATCACTGGTGATTCTGAGAAGGCTTCAGTCAGGTATACACGTCAGCAGCTGAACTAGGGGAATAGTTTTACTACTATTATCTATACACACCTCAGACCATCTGGCATGATGGCATTTTTTCATAGATTTTTTTTTCTTTTAAATACTTTATTTCACAGTTCTGGCAAAGAGTGTAGCACAAGGAGGTGACTAGGTGCTGCCACATCAGCTGTAACCCCCCCAAGGAGTGGGGAGAGAAGCTGATGGAGCCAAGGGTAAGCGGTCCTGAAAGACATCTGTAGAAGACACGTTTGCAACTACAGCCCAACACACACACTGCCCCTGGCCAGATTTGCTTAACCAGAGATCAGGCCATCTCAAATCAGACAGGTTTATCTTACAGCACATTTTGTGTTTTCTTGTGGTTGTGAATGAGCAAGATTCATCCTGACAGTTTTTCTGTAGTCACACTTCTCTCTTTACTTTTAATGAAAAGTTGAGAGTCAGATTTAACTGTATGATTCCAAGAGATGGGAGTTTAAGTAAAGTGTAAATAAGTTGACAAGGTGACTGGGCTGAACTTGGTGTCTCAGCCTTGGACTAGCTCTTCACATTGCAAACTTTGTACTCAGGCATTAGATGAGAGCTGAACCAGGAGAGGTCAGGTCCATGGAGTACCAAAAAAGTTCTTGCCTCATACAAGGTGCTTGGACTCCATCAGTTAAATGCAAAGTACATCTGGTCTTGCAAGCCAAGACTGCATGACAATTTGAGATCAACTGGAGTAAGGAAAAAGATAGCCTCACAGCATCGCTCCACAGGAAAACATCTTTCCCCAGAACATCCTTTGTACAGAATTCTGTTTTTTGGAGTTTCCACCCTATTTCTAGACTATTCTTTCAAGATGACACGTCACCAACCAGCAACAAAGAGAGGAAACACATATTTAAAGACAAGAGCTCTATGACAGCTGCCTAGATTTTGACCACCAACTCCATTGTAAGTATCTTGGTAAGTTACCTCTAATACCAACCTTCACAGCTTTCTGGGATGGCTGTGAGCCACATCATTGGCCCTCTGGGACAAATTCAGGGTAACTGTGAATCACAGCAGGTGATGGAGTTACACCCAAGATGGTTCATATTGTCTGCTTTACATACATACAAGGGTTAGAAAAGTCACAAATAAGACAGGGAGAGCTGTGCAGTGAAAGCTGGGGTTCACACAACAAGGTTTCACAGTTCACAGCGCCAGTTCAACTGCAAAATGTCCTGGTACTTAAATGGTGAAGTTCACACTCCCTCTCTGGAGGGGACAGAAGATAATGGTACTCAGCTGTGACAATGACTATGCCAAATGCCATTTGCTCATCCAGGATGAGCACAGATGGTCATATTTCCCTCTGTTTATTTTTGCTGAATGGCCTTTTCAGCCTGCCTAGTCTGTGACCTTCTAAAAATGAGTAGATATGGTTTTGCTGCCATGCTGGGTTTCTTCCTTCTTCAGGAGGCAAATTAGAGGCTCTGCTGGTGTCAGCGGTGAGGATACAGGTGGACCACATAGTCTGTAAGCTTCCAGTTTGTTCCTTGCATAAATGCAATTGTAGGAGCAACAAAAGCATCCAGGTATACATGTGAAAAGTGTCCAACTCATTGCTTCTCAAGCACAGGTTGTGCAGACTGTGAATAGCAAGACCCATGAGTTATTGCACTATAATTTAATACATGCCACTTTTCACCTTCAAGGTAAAACTGAGGTCTAATATAAAAAGATATTCTAATCACTACATTTAAATACAAAGTGGAGTAAATCACTAAAAAACACTACAACATGCCAAAGGTAATAAAAAAAAAGGAATGAGTAATAGTCAAACAGCACCTGCCATCTTAGCTACTGATGAAAAGGCATCCTTGGGGGCTGTGGTGGCTTCCAAGGGGCATTCAGACTACAGGGCAGAGAGATGGTGGAGTCATGAAAGCTCTGCGCTGCTAACACAAGCAATAGCACTGTGCACTGCACCACTGCTTGGAGTTAAGTTCTGCTCCCCCTTTAATTTTTAGTTAATTTAATACGTTGTTGGCCTCATTATGGCAAAGTCAGTACTGAAAATCACGTCTGCTGTATCTTTTATTGAATACTTTGAGGATCTTTGTACCTGGTCATTCAGATGCACATAACAGGAGTCATACCAGATCAGATGCTGTTACATCAACATACATGATGTACAAAGTAGTAAACATAAAGAGTGAGAAATATCCCTTGCCTCAAAAAGCCAACAATCTAAACAGAAAAGGGCAAAATAGTATCACCTTCATTTTAAAGGAGGAAAGAGCCATAGATGGTAGATCTATGTGATCTCTGTAGGACAAAAATTCCTTTCTTGACTGTTGTCCTTGTCCATGGAGACAGCAAACCCAAAAGGATTGTCTCAGCAGTTACTGAAGTTGCTGCCTGGAGCCTGCATCAGTCTGGACATGACTGGATGAACTGTCCATGCATACATATAGCATGCAAATGCAAGGGAACCAGCATTAAAAGCATGATTTTTAAGCCAAATCAACTTCTGAAGGTCTATGGGAGAGCCAAAGAGTGAAACTACTTTCACAGAGCTCAAACATCCTCCAAAATTTCCCCATTTCACTAGGATTTCAGAAAGCATGGCACCACATGGGATCTGACCCACCACATGCCAAGACACTCATTTATAATTTTTACCATTGTAAGGATTCTTGTTCCTTGATCCGTAACTCCCAGCATCTCATTGGAAGAAATGAGATGCTGGTTCCAGCAAAACCTACCTCCTGTGTAAACAGTGGCTCTCCAGGGAGATGTCAATAGAGCAGTTGACTATAGTCTGTGTGGTTTGGATGACAACCAGCAGAATGGTCTCCAGGCACCCTGCTTCCCTCATTGCATCATTGATAGGCAGTCTCAGATGATCCCCCATGGGGGTGTGTTGACAACATAAAGTCCCATTGGCTTTGTGACAATCTGAACATCAGAAGCACAACCTTTAGCACTTTGTGCTGTAGGGCAAAGGTGATCAGATAACTTCCTGATGGACCTGTAAGTGATTAAACAGAGTCGCACAGTGGTCCTGTCTCCCTTTCTGGTGGCCATCAGCTCATTGCAAGGGCACCCTGAGCTCATCATCCAGATTATCTTGTTTAGACAATATGGAGCCCTACTGCCCATCTCTTTGCAGCTTGGAAACAATCCTTCAGCTCTACATCATCAGTTGCTCAGATAGCTACTTCCAGAGGTGCCTGGAGCTTTGGTTTCTCAACTAACTCTTATTGCTAGGCAGTAAGGCCAAAACACTGGTGAACTACAGGAATTTTCTGATACTAAACGCTTTCACTCCTAAGAAAGCACTGAAGATAATCAATTAGGAGAAACAAACATTCTTTGAGAACATTTCCCTCAATACAATCTCACCATCTGCAGGGGGATCTGGCCTGGACCTCCAGCCTGTCAGATTTTCTCAGGTGCTCAGGTGAGAAATTGCTGCCCTTGCCTCAGAGAAGCTGAGTGCCTCAGTGATCTCTCCCATCTCTTGTCAAAAGATCAAGCCATGATACTGCAAACCCCAAAACACACCATCTGTGGCCTTCTAGATATTCCTCAAAACATTTCTGCACAAAACCCATTCATTTCAACTGTCTTCAACAAAAGACCTAATATTTAGTAGGGAAAGATCCCTCAATGTCTCCTCTCTGGTAGCTCCTCAAAAGGTCTTCCACTCAGTTAGCATAAATGCATTATATCCTGGATGCCTCTGACCAGATATGGTGAGCCAAAAACTTCATGTTTTTCATTAATAAGGACTGGTATCAATGATGAATATTTAAGTCCATAACTTATAAAGCTGAACTCCATGTAAATTTTACTTAGAATCTCAAATTGCGCTATTCTTAGGCATTATGCTATATTTAGCATTTTTTATTTTAAAACCAATCCATCTTAGAATCATGCAACATCCATTCAACCATCAGATACATATTTATAGAGATGTTTTCTACAAAGAAAGTATTGCTTTATTGGGAGTGCCCTCAGCTCACTGCGGCTAGCTGTAGGATCATCATGATTAACATCACATGAAAAGCTGCCTGCCAGGAGCTGCCATGGGGCTCAGTAACCACAATGTCATTCTAGTAGCAAACATGGCTTACACAATTGCTTACTTATAATTAACCAACATCCCACTGTTACACTATGACAGTCTTGTTTGTGTATTGATATGAAGTGTGCTCCTCACTTAATGCCCAGGCCAAGATGGAGAGGAGAGGCAATAAGGATGGTTTAACTATTTGAGGTGTACTTCTCTTCAGTGGAAAGAAGAAAGAAAAAGCGTTGCTTGGTGGCAATGAGTGGTACAGGCAGCTTTCTCACATGCAGGTGAGTGATTTTATTTTCATGAAGAAGAAATCTTGATCTTTCTCATGAGACAGCCTAATTATTATAAAGGAAAATGAAGGCACTGCTCACTTCAGCCATTCGCCTCCTCTGAGACGGTGGCAAAGAGTTATCAGCCACTTTTGCAATAGGCCTCACAAATATTAACCCTATATAAATAAACAAGTTACAGAAGCCAAAGGCAGGGACTGGGAGAACGCAGAACCTCCTGACGAAGGAGAAGATCAGGTTTGAGACCATCTAGGGAACCTGAAGGTGCACAAGTTCATGGGACATGATAGGATGCAGCTGCAGGTCCTGAGGTAACTGGCAGATGAAGTGGCTAAGCCACTCTCTGAGATGTTGTGCCAGACTAGAGAAGGCCCCACTGACTGGAAAAGGGGAAACATAAGCCCTATTTTAAAAAAGGGAAAAAAATCAAAACCCAGGGAACTACAATCAGTCTCACCTCAGCCAAGATCATAGAGCAGATCCTCTTGGAAACTATGCTAAAGTACATGGAAAATAAGAAGGCAATTGATGACAGCCAACATGGCTCCACTAAGGGCAAATTGTGCCCAACAAATTGGGTGTCCTTCTACAATGGGGTTACTACACTGGTGGATAAGGGAAGAGTGATTGACATCATCTACCTGGACTTGTGCAAAGCATCTGACACTGTCTCACATGACATACATGTCTCTAAACTGGAGAGAAATAGGGGTGAAAGCAGCCCTGAGGAGAAGGACTTGGGGGTGTTGATTGACAAGAAGTTCACCATGAGCCATCAGTGTGCTCTTGCAGCCCAGAAACCAACCGTGTCCTGGGCTGCATCACAAGAAGCATGAGCAGCAGATCGAGGGAGGTGATTCTCCCCCTCTACTCCATTCTTGTGAGACCCCACCTGCAGTACTGCATTCAGCTCTGGGGCCCCAAATATGAGAAGGACTTGGACCTTCTTATAAGAAGGACGTGGACCTGCTTGAGCAAGTCCAGAGGAGAGCCATGAAGGTGATCAAGCTGGAGCACCTCTCCTATGGAGATAGGCTGAGAGAACCAGCCTTGTTCACCCTGGAGAAGAGAAGGCTTCAGGAGACCTTAGAGCAGTTTCCAGTGCCTAAAGGGGCTGACAAGAAATCTGGAGAGGGACTTTTAAGAACGGCATGTAGGGATACGACAAAGGGGTAAATGCTTTAAACTGAAAGAGGGGAGATTTAGATTAGATATAAGGAAAAAATTCTTCCCTGTGAGGATGGTGAGGCACTGGAATAAGTTGCCCAGAGAGGCTGTGGCTGCCCTATCCTTGGCAGTGTTCAAGGCCAGGTTGGACCGGGCTTTGAGCAACATGCTCTAGTGGAAGGTGCCCTTGTCCATGATAGGAGGGTTGGGCTAGATGACCTTTAAGGTCTCTTTTGACCTTAAACCACTCTATGATCCTGATTCTATGATCCTATACTGTCACAACCTTCTCTAATACTAGATAAGGTAGTCAGACCACATCTCTGGCCCAAATGATTCGCAGCATAGCCTAGGTTTGGGCAGGAAAATAGATGTTCACTCATCATGGCACTCCAGTATTTTCATTCGAGTCCTCTTAAGTGCCACTGATCTAGGCGCAGGGAGATACTCTGGGATGTTTTATCATCAACAACCCTGTTAACTGTGGTTCTCTATTTCTTTGTGGCATGCTGCACAATCATCCCCCTTTCTGTAACTTGCTACCTCCATGTCTCTTCCCTGCCAAAAAGATGAAATACACCAAAGTGAATGCACCCCTCTTACCCAGCCCTTTTGAAACCAAAGCAGCACTGGGGACAGATCCAGTCTCACATGGCTGGAACTGGGGCTGGGTCTAAGCCAGAAGCCCATTAGATTAGCAAACATTCCCTTGTGCTCGCTCCGCTGACACAGCAGGCACAGAGTTAGCAGGCGTCTACTTTCACAGCATGTTTCTAGTTTGGGGGAAAAAAATATCTACACATCCAAAGCTATTACACCAAACATAAATGGAATGAAGGCTTCTACCAACTTGTTGAGCTCCTCACTGATTCCTGCAGCAGACAGAGAGGTTAAGCAAGGATAATGCATGGCTGAAGTGGCAAAAAAAATAGAAGTCAATGATTTCCCAGAGTAAAAAATAAATGGTGATACTCTCCCAGGCTCTCCATCTTGCTGTTGACTATGACAGCTCAATGTGCACGTCTTCATAGAAAAAATACAGAAAGTAAGATTGGAAGGAGGGATCTTGACCATTCCCATCCCAAAGATGGGGTCATTTGCACTCTACTTCTGTAGACAGTTTGATAAGTTACATAGCCCTTGATGTCAAGACCAACATGTATGTCACGGCATTGCAGCACTACCACCAAGTTGAAGATTGTTCTCTATTTCCCTGGAGCTCTCTGCAGGCTGTCTTCAGACTCAGGTAAGCAACACTATACAATTCATGTCTGTCAAGAGCAACAGTGGTAGGACTAGACTGTTTTTGTTTATTGTGATGTAAAATCGTTTTCTAGAATTTCAAAAGACAGTCAAGGGAAGGGACAGCCTCATACGAACGCATCTATGCAGGTTTAAGGTACATGCAAAGGCGCATGGCACCTTTTGGATTGTAACTCAATTGAAATCCCTTGTAATCTGGATTTCATCTCCTCATCTTTTTCTTGTACTATAAATGTCCAAAAAAAGTTGTTTGGACACAGAAGATAGTAGAGATGATGCCATGAGTGCCTTGAAGGCATGTTCTCCCATTCTGGGAACAGTCTAGTAGGGACACTGTCAGATCTACCTTAGCTATAAATCTGTAGGTATGTTCAAGAAAGAGTCTGGTTTTGCCCCAGGAAGTACAGGACAACACATGGTTTATGATCATGCTATTGCACCCATTTCTGGGAATCAGGCCAGGGAGTCACAGATGAAGTACTAAATTCATTGTTCCCCAAGTAGTTAAATAATCCAAACCCACTGGACTATTCTTATGTGATTTGTTTGATGGATACTGTGAAATTCCCCTACTGAGAGACAAGGATTTTACTGGACCCAGAGAAGACCTTTTACTATTCCATTTACAAAAAGGTACATTTTTTTAATGGTTTGTTTCTGTGCCACGATCGTGCCTGAATGGATTATATTAAGGGCTTGTGATATGTACAAGTACAAATAGGCTTGCTTAAATGGAGCAATACTAATTAAATAATAATGCATCAGTTTGAGTCTCATTTAGTGACATGTCTAGCTGTGTTAAGTATTCCCTGCCTACATAATTGTCTTCCTTCATTTCAAAAACTTCACTAATTGAGTTTTATTTGCTCAGGAGTAAAATATGTATCAGGACCTCTACCACATCACCCTCCATTCATGCCTTGGAATTTGCCACACTTAAGCTACAAGGTGTTGTCTGCAGGAACCCACAAAGATGCTTGTGATCCCAAAGTGTTATACCTCTCAATGGGACTGATTTCCTTTAGGAGATGTTCACAGTCATCTTGTGCTTGAAGCAAAACAGGAAATTTGCATTTAGTATTTTCCTTTGCCACTAACAACGTTCTCCTTCTCTTACTTCTTTAGCTGTAAAATAATAACACACACATCTCCCTCCAAGCTCTCTCTTGTCTTCAGCTTACTAGAACAGTACATCTTTCCAGAAGGAGACTGTTTGCAGGCTGGCTAAAAACAGGAGACTGTAATATTCACCATGGCCTACAGGTGTGAGCTTTGTATGGGTGTACATTGCAGTGTCACTAGGTAATAACAAGCGTCTCCTGGCACCATCATTACCTGAAATATAAAGCAAGACATATTAAAGCAATGCACAACTTGGTATGGAAATCTCTGGGCTCCTTTCAAACTGGTCTAGTCTAATCATAACCAAGACTTCATATGAAGATAAATTCATCAGGTATTTTTTAAACAACAGAAAAATAGAATGCAGCTCATTTTACACTGCCTGATTTTGTTTATAGTCTAAGACAGAACTGATAATTTCATATATATAAACATGATTTCTTTGATACTTCTTAGTCCTGGACCCCTTCTGTGCCTGGAGGGGTTATCAGTTACTCAGATCAGGTCTCAGTTACAAGTCAGACACCTGGAGACCACCATGCTACTAGATTATATTTAGCTGGCCTTTGAGAGTTGATGCATATTGCTGATCAGCTAATCTAGTCAGGATGACATTCATCTTATATCTTCAGGGAAATCAGGATTCTAATGTCAGCAAGCAGCCTAGGTTTATCCCCTGCATGCCTATGCACCTCCAGAGGATGGGCAGCCTAAAACCAGTATCTAAGATGGAGGTCTTGTCACTGTAGCTGCCCTCACCTTTGCCTGAAGAGGCACCTGGTTAGCTTTCTAGGCTAGGACTCTTATTTTCATAAGGTGAAAGTTAGAGTAAGATTCATCTCACCTACATGGTATCTTCAAGCCCAGACATGGACACGACGTGCAGTCACGGATGTGAAGCCTAAACGGTTTCTCTAGGACTGGCTTCTCAACTGCATGCGTGTAGGATGGGAAACACATTCATCTCAGAGGAATGTGTGGAGCCAAGAGCTGCCATCAATGGAGGAAAAGGGAACACCAGCCCTGGGAACTCCAATCTTATGCTTCCCCAGGTTACTGCGTCCACATTTTGGGAGTCCTTTACTACAGGCAAAAATTACAGACGAACATGTTGGCCTCCTGAGCTGCTGATGCTAATGTTTGCCTCTCCCACTGCATTTCCTGAGTCTTGCTCCATATGGAACCCAGAAACACAGAGCCTTTCCCAAGGGTGAAAAACAGCAGAGGAAAAGCCCTATTTATCGCCTCCTTCAGAATTTTGCTCCAAAATATGGCTGTGCTGAGCAGCTGCCAGTCACCTTCAGATACAGCCAAGGTCAGCAAGATTCATCTTAACAGGCCTGATTTTTGGAAGTGCTGAGCAACATCATCTCCCACAGGGAACAGGGCTACTCAGAACCTCCACAAAACAAAGTCCCAAATGCCAGCACGTAAAGCACAAGTGAAAAAATACCCAGTCATAGCATCAAACAGTTCTCCCCTGGGCCTGCCCTGGTGTCTATTACCATTACAGCTCAAGGCTTTGCCCCAGCATTTATCTGACAGAAAGAGCAAGTTACCCTGAGGAAACAGTATCCTCTCCTATTGACATTATCCCTTTACTGAGTTTTATATTAGGTATTTTGAAATTTTTACCAACCTGGTTAGGTATTATTGTCTTTTTTTTAACTAAATAATGTTGAAAACAGAGAGGGAAAGGATGCATCTACAGCTATGGCACCAGACTTCAACACTGGAGGGCTGGGGTGTACCCTGTTTGCTTCTGCTTTCCTGTGTGTCCCCTGGGCATGATTTTTAGCCTTTCTTGGCTGATTTGCCACTGTAATGATGGGATAGAAAGGGAGGGGGTATTTCTCCCTGGGCCTTGCTGCCCAGTGGTGATCTGCTTCATCTCCTCACCACCACTGCTATCACGGTGGTAAGACAGAGGAGCAGAAGCAAGTGTTAGAGAAATTTCAGCTTAGCTGATAATATTTTACAATAATGCAATAACAGCCACTCATAAAACAGTCCCTGCCCCATAAAATCTACAATGTAAAGCAGACATATAACAAAATGGGAATAATATAATGATGGAAACACATGGAGTAGGGAAGCTGTTGACTAAAGCTATCCAGCCGTGAATGGGCAGAGGCAAGAACTGATCCCAGCCTGGGAATTTGCCATCCCTGTCCGGCACCCTGCAGGAAACCTACCTTTCCAGCAGCTGTTTTCCAGGAACAGCTATCTGTCTATTGCCTGTAATGCTTCCGTATCCAATACAAGGTTCATCTATCAGACAGCCGCTATCAACCAGAAAGGACTTGGTTTCTCCAGGATATCCAAGGTCTATATCCATGGCAATTTCAGTCAGCTGAGTGTAGACAATAGCCACACTTATCTGAAATGCTGCAACACTGGCAGCTAATGCACACTAAGTTAATCACTGGCATATTTGTAGACTGCCAAGTATATAATAGCGCGATAATGAATTTGTATGGCTGGGCCTATAAAAACTTTGCTTTTTATACTCAGGAATTTTAATTGACACAGAAATACATTTTAAAAGAGAAAGCAGGCTTGATGAGGTCAGCTTAAATTCCTTGGTATAATTACCAAGTCCATTGAACACAAATCTGAAATCATTTAGTTTAAGTTAATAACTTATGCCTTTAGTTTATAAGCACCACATTACATTTCAGGCAGCTCAGATCTTGGCTTTGCTAAAGTGGCCTGGCCTTTAATAAATTCCTCCTCACGTTTTTCATGTTATAGTTCTTTTACAATCATGGTTTTCAAATGGCAGTGCAGGTACAGTGTGTTTAAATCACCATAAATTAGATTTTTTTTTTTCAGACTATAGCACCTTTATTGTAAGTTGTCAACTTTTCTTTCAGCCATAAAGATTATTACAGGCACAGATCGGAAATGAAAAATACACCATGTGCCATCTGTGAATGTCCCATGCCAGACCCCTCCTGGAGCAGAATCACTTTCAGAGTTTTCCAGGGGAGTTCAATCCAAGTAGGAATTTTTATCAGCTTGAATAGAATGACCTTCACGTTTACCGCCTCCTGTACCGGGCTTATGTGGCAAGGTTTTGGTAGTGGGGTATGGGGAGCTACCAGGGTAGCTTCTGTGAGAAACTGACAGAAGCTTCCTCTATGTCCAATAGAGCCAATGCCAGCCAGCTCCAAGACAGACCCACCACTACCCAAGGCCAAGCCCATCAGCAACAGTGGTAGCACCTCTGGGACAACACATTTAAGAAGGGGGAAAAAACTGCACAAGAGCAATTGCATCCAGAGAAAGGAGTGAGAATATGTGTGAGGAACAGTTATACAGACACCAAGGTCAGTGCAGGAGAAGGGGAGGAGGTGCTCCAGGCGCTGGAGCAGAAATTGCCCTGCAGCCCATGGTGCAGCCCATGGTGAGGCAGGCTGCAACCCTGAAGCCCATGGAGGTCCCCATGCTGGAGCAAGGGGATGCCTGAAGTTGAGAATGGGAGTGATAAAGCAGCTTGGCGGGCGTCTGGCATTCAGCCAGTGCTGACCCACCACACCTCTGTAGACAAGCGGACTTACATTTAACATAGCTCTGCAGCATAGGGGTAATTCCACCCACAGGACAGTACTCAAGTTAGATCAGGCTTTCCTGCATCAGACAGGAATCTTGGTAAAGCTTGTAGGAGAGGAAAAAATGACCGTCACCCATAGTCCAAGACGGCATCACACATTTCTCAGGAGGCTGGTTACCATCATAGGGGTAAACAACTCTCCTGCTGCCTGCCACTTCTGGTGCTTTTCAGTTAAACTGGAGTGACACAGAAGGTGCAAAGCGGCCAAGCAACAATGATAATAAAGAGGAAGGAGCTTGTAGGGAGCCCTGTAACAGGAGAAAAGGATTTGCTTCTGCTAAGCAGCCTAGGGAGAGCGTGTGGGAGGTGTTTTTTTGGAAAAAATGCCTAAGCAAAGGACTTAGTGTGCAGGTGTCTTTGGGTTTGTCCATTCATGAAATGGGACGTAACTAATGCTGGACTGAGGGCAAGGGACAGGCAGCGAAAGCCTTTCCACAGCCCATGTCAGGATATGGGATCCATAAGAAGCTCTTTGGGATGCCAGGAGGCAACTGCCTCCTTACACCTCGACTCCTTTCCCCCCACACCCTCCTTTTTCAGCCTCCCTCTTCTTGTGCAAGTTCATCTTTCCCAAGGATGTCAGAGGATCCCTGTGCATGGTGTTAAGATAAGCAGTAAATAATGCCTTGAGGAATTTGCTGAGCCAGCTGGTCTTTTGCACCCTGTAGGATGCACAGACCAAAGAGGCGTCTGCCACACATGTCACACAGATGAAGCCAACTTTGCATTCAACAACTTCACCAAACAAAAGATAAAAGCAGTTTCAGCATAATGGATCATTCAAGGGGGCTCCAAATCCAAGCTCCCTCCCCTCCTTTTGTACCCTCTCTCTGGGTAGCTTAGTAAAAGCTGATTTTTATTTCCAATTACAGGATTTCAGAGAAGCTTTTATTTATTATTTATTATTATTATGGTGTGACCACTTTGAATCACACTGCTTCATTCTAGTTCTTTAATAAAAAACCTGCAGCACACACAGTCTCTTCCTGTGAAATGTTTCGGGGGGTTTTCTGTAATGGTTTGCATAGCTACACTCAGGTTTTTGGTGTATTTTTAAATGGCTCCACATTCACACCTGTATCAGCACTAGTCCCATCAGCAAAAAGGAGAGGGACAGAAGAAACAAAGGGCTCCTCTCCAGCCATGTTCCTGGAATACGCTTTTGTTAGAGATATATTGGTATCACAGAGAAATCTACAGAGCACTGTCATGTTTAATGTGTGCAGGCTGACACCAAGACAACAGCTTGAAATGCAAAAAAACACAAGTACAGTAATTGCAGCATCTTGCAGCAATGCTCAAAACACTGCCATTCTCCTGACAGCCAGCCAAGTGGAATTTCCCAGGAGGATGTACAGCGAAACCCTCTTCTCGCAGGGCCAGACAAAGTGACATTTTGTTACCCAGCAGTAATGAAGAAAATTCTTTTGCTCCTGTGCGATGTGAGGATTCAAATTCCAGCTCAGGGTTTGTGCTGTTTACATTAGGGATGAAATGAGCAGCAGGCACTGGAGCACTTGTGAAGTGCTATGGAGATGCTGTTTCCAGAGAAAGTCATTTTTTAGAAGATACCAATGGCAAAGCAATGCCCAAGTGCTACAGAGTAACTCATGCAAGTTTGTTTCTCCAGCCTAATTGGAACTTTTGAAATTCCAGTGGTGCTCTTGCCAAGGCTACGTATACGCTCACCGGGCTTGCTGTGCTTGAGCATCTTCTTATTTGAGACTCAAGAAAGAGTCTGCAAAAAATTAGTTAGTTCAGCCCCACAGCCATGTGGGTGGATGAAGTAACCCAAATGACAGTGGGTTTAAAGAACTCTGTGGGTGCTACAGTCAGTGCAGAAACAGCAAAGCAAGGTGATCTCTGCTCCTGGAGCATTCCTGAATGTGACTGACAAGAGACAGCAGGAGAAAGCAGCACAAGAGGGAATGGTGAGCAGAAGGGGTGCCCAAAGAAATGACAGAGGTCAGCACTACAAGAGAGGATGGCTCATTGTTAATCCTGTCGGACAGGAGAGACACTCTGTCTAGCAAGAGGCACAGAGCTGCCTTACATCAAAAAGCAATGTCAGCAATAACAAAGTGTTAAGAATTGGTCCTGTGCATCGCACATTGATGCAGGGTATCACACTCATTGGAAAGTGCCCTAGCGACTTGGAGTCATCAGTCCCAGGGTATCGGTCATGTGTCCCAAGTCACATGGAAACAAAACTCCCACTAGGAGCCACAGAGAGCAGGTCAGCTTGCCATACTCCTGTGCCTAACTCTAAAATGAGGCCAAAACCTAGACCTGCTCCCATTTGAGCTTTTTCAGAAGCAAACTCTTACCTCTCATTCCTGCAGTCAGATGAGGAAAAGCATTCTTCATTCAATTGCCCAGATGGGTACTGTGTCATTAATGCTTAAGTCATGTTTAGTGGGGAAGGGCACTGCTTTGATGGAGACATGTAAGGTGTAGTCCCATGGATGGGATTTTGCGGCATGGGTTTCAGAGGCTACATCCACCTACATCCCATTTTAGAAGAGCAGCCTAGGTAGCTGGGCTCAAGTTTCATGGCATTTAGATCCCAAATATTACAGAAATATTTTCAGAAATACTTCATGTGCCAAATTGCATGTTGGGACTGCAAAATACCAAACCTCGCCTCCCCTGAGATGCAGGGATCAGATACAGGAAAAGGCAGCCACATCATGAGTGATGTGTAAGACCGTGCCTGTGTCTTCATCCCACAGCAAACACAAGGCAATTTGGATGGGCTGAATTCGTGGCAACAGAGAGTCTGGCACCACCTCTATCTGGCAGAAATTGGCTACAACTGTCAGGAGGGAAATAAAGCCCTCTGGAACTGGGAAATTAAAATACAATATTTTTCACAGCTGGATATATTCTTTAAGAGGGGGAAAAAAAAAAGAAAAAGAAATCAACACTTTCAATTCCCATACTTTTTCCGCAATCCCTTCGTGATCAGAAGAGAGTGGGCTGAATATGTTGCAGCAGATTACACTGCCATTATTTTAGGACCCATCAGAAATACTGTAATTTTCCTGAAGAATCTTGTTACCTCAAAATTGCAGCCTAATTTGGCACACTCAGAGATTTCCATAGGTCAGATAAGATTTGAGTAAACATTTGAATCTTTGGCTACATATCTGAACTGTACTTGTCAAGTGCAGTTAAAATACAATTCATGATATGAAGAAAGTTCTCCCTCTGCCTTTCAGAACTCCTATTTCATATTGTGAAGAGTCTTCCCAAGTCTAGGTAATTCGTTTCTTCAGAAAAAGATTTCCAGAGGTGCATTTACAGACAGCTGGAATTGTGACAAGGTACAACCACTCATGCCAATGCCAATAAAGTTTTGGATTTTCTATTTCCTTTTCTTTTTTTTTGTAGGGTACTTAAAGTTCAAAGTGAAGTCTTATTGCAGTTCTTGTTACGAGCAAGCGTTGCAC
This sequence comes from Pezoporus occidentalis, assembly GCF_034315485.1. Classification (NCBI taxonomy): domain Eukaryota; kingdom Metazoa; phylum Chordata; class Aves; order Psittaciformes; family Psittacidae; genus Pezoporus; species Pezoporus occidentalis. The sequence continues at coordinate 2,774,345 of NW_026914180.1, forward strand.
AAAATATTCCAAGGTCCCCAGAATCCACATACTGGATTTTTTTAAGGGCCAGGAGGCATCATTACAATGATGGTTTCAGTTAACCTTTCCAATAGCCCAGGCCAGATGAATACCTTTGACTTCACACTTCAAACATCCACAAGATCCATTTACAAAATTGCTCATTTGTTCTGAGACATACGAAGATGTTTCTCCACCAGCTGCCTCAAAACAGGGGATAGGGAGCAATAACAGGACGGGGAAGCCAACCCCTGGGTAAAATGGTGAGGATCCTATGACACTGCAATAGTTTAAATTCTTTAAAGATAGCATCCTGGGATGGGTTTTTCACAGTTTCTTTTACAATTCTTTTTATAACTTATATGACACAATCAAATGGAAACTCAAGAGATAGGAGCTAATGGTGACTTCAACAGTGGTTTTCAAGGTGAGGCTGTCAGGAAAGGGGACATGCAAATACAGCTTTTTCGCTATTCAGTTCTCTTCTCTAGATAGGCTTTAGGCATTTAATACTATTTAATGAAGGACAATGGGTGATATTTCTTGTTGAATTTTTCTGTGGCGACTCAAAATACTGCTGCCCAAAGCATCCACCCAGTCGGTCCATGGGTAATGACAACCCTCCACAGTCTGCCTGCCCTTCTTTCTGCTGCTTTAGTTTACACACAGGCATTTTAGCACAAATCCACATTCCCTGGACCAGAGAGATGCTCAATCATAATGACATCTAAAATTCCAGCTGCAGGGTTTGTCAGAGACTAGCTGTCAGTGATCTGTGTTTCACAGCACCCCTTTTCTGCAGCTAAACAATGTTCTTCTCCCCATCTTATGGGGAGTAGAAGGACAGATGACCACACTGCACAACTCCTACAGTGACCATCCTCTTGCTCCATTCATCATTTCATGACTCCAAGTGTGAAAAACCTGTCCTTCCCCAAAACTGTTGTTGTAGATATGAGCCCTGAGGTGCATATCTCCCTTTGAAATCCATGGGAGAATGGATTATGAGCTGCATGATGCAAAGAATGCAGACCAGCAGAGCCATTCATTGGTGGTAGAGTCCAAATCAAGACATTTAAATAACAGTGACTTTAAAAGAAACCCGTAAAACACCTTGATTTCATCTGCATTAAACTCAGGAAGTTTTCTCAGATCTTCAATATATATTGTACTTCAATCCTTCTATTATCATAGTTACATCTCAGAGTCAGAATTATTCAACTACTTAACGACTTCGTGTTTGATCTACAATGAAAACATGCAGATATATTCCCCAATCTGTGATAAGTCAAATAGCCAGCAAAAGGCATATCAAATTCCTATCTTATCAGAATTATTCTTTGCTTGCTTTCTAACAAAAAGAGCCATACAGAAAATTCCACAAGGAATGCAGGGAAACCCTGCTTTCTGCATGTTGTTAACACATGAAAACATATCCATTTAATTAAGAATGAAATACATTGCGGTACTGCACTGAAGAAAAAATAAATATATAATTCTGGGAGTTGAAAGCCTACCTGTCTTCTCTTAGGAGACAATCCTTTTACAAAGCTGAAGAATTCATAAAACCCATAGCCGCTTTTGAAGTTCCAATTCTTCCCTTGTGAGACTCCATTCACACCAAGGAGCAAGAATAGGTCATGCTTGTTCTAGACAAGAGCCATTTTAAAGAAATCTGGCTGCTTTGGACATTCTGAAGTTGCCAGGAGCAGCTCAAAACCAAACCAGTAGGAAACATAGACAATATTTTGACAACTCTTACGCTTTATTTCTTTTTTAAATAATTGGCCAGAGAGGTCAAATTGCAACACCATAAACCAGGAGTCAACCCACCAAAGTCAGAGTTCCACCAGCATTCAGACTCTGCTCAGTAAGGAGGACTCATGGTTACTCCATTTCTATGCTCCATTTCCAGGGACTAACAGCCTGTAAATGGTGCCAGTCAAAAATGTGGTAACAATAGAGAGAGTAAAGCATGGAGACATTTTCTCAGCTAGTTGGTGTAAGCAAACAAACAAAAATACAAAGGGAGGCAAACAGTCTTGGCACAGATGGGCTCTTTTGCATGTTGCTTTCCACACATAGAGCAATTTAATCTTGAGTCAGCACGAGTTAGCAAAGGAATGACAGGTTGTTACAATTACAAGCTGCTTTAGAAGTATTACTATCAGTGCTGCCTCTATTTATGTTTAGTATTGTTATTGATGCTATTAATACTGCTTGTACAAGCATTTAATGTTACTGTACTGATGTAAATAACATCTGGATTAACAGTTGAGAGAACAACATGATGCAAAACAGATTGATGGCTAAAGAAGCAGCATTTATTGGGTCACATTTCTGGGTTACATTCCTGCGGATGTTGTGCATTCATACTACAGGAGTCAACGGGAGGCTTTTCTAAATAAGCACCCCAGGATCTGGCTTACGAAAACAGGACATGATGGTGTGACTTTTTTATTTTTCTTCCCCTGCCTCCACAAGACAGATCTGTTACCAGATCACAGTGGCAGAACTGACCACAGAAACTCTAAGCCTCAGTCCTTCTAAATTAGCCACCAGGAAGCATTATCCAAGAATTCAAACCAGACCTCACTTGGCATCTTGTTTGTATTATTTGTGGTCTATGACTTAACACCACAAGCCACTCTTTGTCCCATCTCCTTTAATCACAATCATAGCTAGGGGCTCAGCAGAGACCTGAGTCTCACAGTACTGAACACAGAAGAAAAGATGATACATGCTGCACAGATTGTGTACAGACTAAATAGATGACAGGAAAAAGGAGACTGCAATCTAACTTCTCTATATAGCAAACCCCTGAGGGACTTGGACAAATGTTCGCTGTAACAGGATTTTCACTGCAATGAAGTTTTTGCAAGCCACTGCCTCAAATGTCTGAAGAACCATCCCATTTAAATTAGATACCATCACAGCACTCTGTTAGAAGCCCCCATCCAAACCCCTAGGGCTCTCCCCACCAGCTGCCTCCCAAGCTGCCTGATTCCAGCAGCCTGATCTGGCTCCCATGCTATGTGATGGCACAAGCAGAAATGCAGTCTGGCCCCTTCTTGGTGACCTATAAATGCACTGGGACACTGGCCACAGAGGACAGGATGCACCTGCTTCAATGCAGGCACCTAACATCATTTTAGGTGCTGGAGTCCAGCCTTTTGCTCCCACCCCATATGGGTGCAGGTATCCACAAAGTCCTGCACCATAGCTGTATTTAGGCAGTTGAATTCCACTCTAAGGGAAGGACCCAGCACTCTAGGTTTAAGGATCACTGCACCCTCCATCAAGGTGCCTGGGGGCAACTGACATCAGCATCTTAGTTTGCAGCAGACATGTACTTAGGAAGCGAACACTCTTGCAGTCCTTGCTTACTATGCATTCATTAACATCATGGTGTAGGCACAAAGCACTCTAACGGGATTCCTTCTCAACTAAATGGCTCTGGAAGATGCTCTTTGGAACACATCTAATAAAGTCCTACCACTAATGCATATTTAGGGGCGATTCTGGTGTAAAATACAAAACCACAGTGAGGATTATTTGCCCTTTTCATCAAGTGCCTTCTTTCACAGCTGTTTTCCCCCTCTGCTCCTGAAGCACTACATTAAGAGAGTTTGTGTTGCCTATAAAGGTTGCTAAAGTCATAAGTAATAGAAAGTAAAGAAAACAGCACCGATTTGAGCTGCACTGATTTAGGCTGTTGCCAAGTGAGTACACTCGTAGTCCAGAGCCAGAAGCCCTGTTCCTCAACCTGCTGAAGGGACATAGACTCTTCCCTAAAATATAACCCCTGGCCCAGGTTGCATTCCCCATTGGGGTGGCACTGCTTCAATTTACTTAGGGTTTATTCAAGGTCAGATGTCCCCAGAACATGTTCTTTGTTTCCAGTCAACAATACACCAGGGCTGCCCACAGGAGCTGATCCTACTCATAAAAAAACAAAAGTTGGTTCTCTAAAGGTAAAGCTCTCTTTCCTGCCTGTGAGTTGCAGACTGTAGAGAAAAGCCTTTCCACATGTTGAATCTTGCATTAATATGCCTTATACTAACATGTAGATGAAGTTCATCCCTGGCCTGTCACTGTGACCAGGTATGACCAGCAGTGCACTATTTTTGAGCCATGGGTGGTTTTGGCTGTTAGGTTCCCATGGTGTCTATGAAGGACAAGCAGAGATAGAAATAGCTTTATTTAGCCAATATTTAAATTACAGTTTTAAAAGAAATAAGTAAAATGCTAAAAAGCCTGCTTGTTAAATATAGTATGCATTAAGAAAAAACAGATAAAATACAGCTGCTCTTTGCAAGCTGCTCTTCAAGAAGGTTTCCTCTGATCACAAGAGAGAAAAAAATGGTCTTTTGCTGATGAGATTGTAGTAAACAGGAGCTTGTAAAAGTGCATTAAAACTGCTTTGTTCCTTTGGCTTATAAATGGGAAGCACAGCCCCAGGTAACTGCCCTCAGTCACAGGAAGTCTGTGGGAGTTTGCAAGTGAAGCCAACTATTTGGAGTTGAAATGCAGCACCTGAAACCAGGGCCATCTTTCATGTCTTTTCTGATCACTTCAAGTTCCACTAAGTGTCCCCTTTATTTATGGAGCATTTATCCTGGCCATGTTTCTAGGGAATGGAAAACTCCTCTGGAGAGGCTTTTTCAAGCAATCAACATTAAAAGTTAAACATCTTAACTTCATATAGCAGAGTTGTCCCCATGAACTGAGTGCACATGCTAAACCATTTTATTCTTTGGTGTACACTGACTATGTTCACTTCAGTGGCAAAAGGTAAAAAACATAATTTCCAGCCATACTTGCCCAACCCTTATGATATTTTATGCCTATCACAAAAAAACACAGAATGACCCATTTAATTTTACTTTACAAGGCATTTCAACGGCTATCATCACCAGATTGTGTGATTACATAATCAAAATTAGCCATTAAAGAGGGAAAGTTGCTTCTTAAAACGTGAAATCTGCAGGCAATGCAGAAAGCCACCTTACATATTTGAAAAAGGGAAATTTTTAACTTCTCTGGGTTCTGTAGCATTAATAGGCAGATTTTACTGAGATAAGGGAATAACGCATTCTTGGCCTGAAAAGCAATTGGAGATGAACTGTACGGTTTTGAATAGATACAAAAGAAGTACTGAAGCATCTCAGTGAAATATCTAGTCTAGCGTATGGTCTTCCACAGCAGTTACAATCAGGGGCTTTGGAGGAAAGCAATCAGTGCAAGGTAATAGACCAATGTGTACATGACTAATTCAGCATGTATGAGCTGTGTATTGCCAGCATCCCAGCCATGTAAATCCCTCTTCATGGACACATCTTCCCATTCAGAAGCAACCTGACAAAGCTTCTTTAAGACCAGGTATTTCCCCTATATTTAAAGGTGATCTTCTTGGTTCTCTGTGGTTTCTCTGTGGTTTTCCTGCTTTCAAAGCATTTCTTCTCATTTTTGAGTTGCTTGTTCTGGTGAAGTATTCAGAGCCTGGTGATATGCAACTGCATGCCAACAAATTACCCCACAGAGCACCTGGCATTGGCATCAAGTAGAGGAATGGGCTGATGCCAGAGAAGACCTATTACCTGGCATCTACACGAGTCTCTTAACCTTTACATGAAGCAGCCACTACTCACAGGATAAAGTCTTATGTTAGGCTGCTGTGAAATGTGGTGCATGTGCTTCAGAGTCTGGAGTACAAAGAAAGGAAATACATTTCCCCTCGCTAGTGAGGAGAAGGAAGCCTTAGAAAGAATCTGGGAAGGGCTGTTTGCTCAGACTACTGACCTGAGAGGAGAATATTAGCCATTGAATTTCACAGGGATAGACTTAGAGGAGAAGAAGAAGAAGTAGGAGTCAGTCCTGGATGATGGTGAGAATATGATAATCCTTTTACATCAGACCAGTTCCCAACAGTGGTTTTGTTTTATGGCACCCAAATAAAGACTCCTAATTTTAGTAAAGCCATGATGTGCCACTGGAAGTTCAGCTGGTTTCTCCACCCTAAGAAAAACCAGTGTGAATCCCTCTAATATATATAACATATGGTCACTTGTGGAATTTAAAATTTTAACATTTTTATTTCGACTATTCCCTGAACAAATGAGTTTCTCTTGAAAATCCTACACCTATGGCAGCAGAAAACTCTGAAATCTCAGTGGATTAGGCCGCTGTTTACTTTCTGGAATACGAATAGTTCATGTTCCAGGTGATGCACATATGGCTACTAAAACAACTGCATCAACAGATATCAATTGTTCACACATTTTCATCTGTTTTCTTTTTCTTTAAAAAAAAACCAACACAAACAAACCCCAACATAAAACCGCATGGGCAAGGACAATGACAAAAATGAGGAGGCTATTCCAAATCCTCTATTCCACTGATGTCTAGAAACAAAGATCTACTGATATAGCATATTTCAATGTCCTTTGTTTAACCTTCCTTCTTGAAAGATCCAAACACAAAGCCTTTGTGTTCTAGTGCTTTGTAGGCTAACTTACAAGTTATGCTTTGATAAATATCCAACAAGCTAAGGAAACATCAAGGCTTTTCCTTAAGATGTGTAGTTGCTATTTTGTCTGTCATCTTTTATTCTTATTAGACATTATCATAAGTATTTAGAAGGCCCTGCTGCCTCTGAAGCTCCTGTTTGCTGTTAGCATAGCATGCTTAAGTACCCAGTGCTGTTATTTTATCTGTTTTAGCTACTTAGGACCTTATAGGATCCTTTAGAATTTACACTTCTGACTTCATCTCAGGAGCGGAGCCAGTGAGTTTCATTTTTACAAACAGTCACATCCCTGGGGCTTGACACACACTTTAAAACAAAAAAAAGAAACCCAATAGGTGTTAGGTTGAGGTGCTCTGGAAATAGGAGGCTGGTAGCAGATGACTGCTTTGGCATAACATAAATCAGCTCACGGCAAAGTTCTTAGCTCAGCCGTGTCTATGCATATTATTCCTGATATAGAGCAGAATGTGTATGTTAGTCCAGTCTTAAGATCAGAAATGCCAATTTGGTGAGTTCATCAGCAGTCACAGACCCCATACTTCAAAGTTAGGACAGTGCTGATACAGGTTGTTATTAAGGCTACCTCCTAGGACAGGTAGTGTAGGTTTGTTTAGTTTGTAGGTAGTGTCTGCTTTAGCGTAGGTTTGAAAAGCAAGACCATTAACGTCATCACTGCTGACATACAAAAAACTTTGAAAGAGAAACTGTCGGAATAAACCTGTGTGATAACACAGAAGGAGAGGAATAGCTGCTGTAGGGACTGCTTACTGTGTGCACTGTGCTTTACTTCAGATCTCACTTATTGAGATACTAGGTGCACTTTTCTCCAAGATTATAAAATGCCTTAAGCGTTTTTCCTTTTGAGAGCCTTCCCTTGAGTAACCTTTCCTTTCTGAGGTTAACCTCACTACTTCATGAGGTCAGATGATTTTGGATTTGTACAGTGGAGTTTAAGGTAAAAATCAGGACAACAGGTAGTCCCTGTCAACTCCCAAGTGACTAGGACAAAGACTTCTGTAAACAGCTTTATCTACCTTCTTTCCCCACAGATAAAAGCATGCAATGCATTACTTACTATAGAAATCAGAAGACAGCATCAACACTTCTCAGAAGACAGAACTGTCTTCCAGTAGGAATAGAGGAGAAAACGACTTCCACATCTCCAAGATGAAGCATGGTCCATTTCTGGGAGGAATTTGCATCCCTTGCTGGATATTTGGTGAGCCAAACATGTCCTTAGTTGCCTATGAGAAGCTACCTGTTTGAATTTGATGCCCTATCCTTCAGGTCCCATCAAAATTGGTCATCTGAAGCATGCCAGGCTGCTTGGATCGCTCCCATTCAGATTCCATATGCTTCCCATGACCAATTTTGGTCATTATTTGACCATAGTAAGGGCTATCAAAGGGCCAGAGGAAGTTGCAGGTTCAAGGCTATAGTTTCATAGCCAGCGGGAGCCCATTAAGTGCTGTGTTGTTACTGAAAGCAACATTCACCCATGGTCCCCTTGCCTCCTTGCCCAGCCATCCACTTCTGATGCTCTACCAGCTGCAATGGTAGGGTTCACCTGTAAGTTTTCAGCCAGATGAGAAAGTGAGGCTGACCCTTCAGATGGCAGCACAATTACTGGTGCCAGGGCAAAGAAGGAGGCAAGAGTACACCAGGCTGGTGAAAGGGTGGAGATGCCTCTTTCAGCTAGTAGCAGTCTTCAAATTAAGGTGATCAGGAAACCATACCTTTAAAGATGGTGAACTCTGACAGGGCTTTTCTCTCACATGAGATGTAAAAACAAAAGCCCTGACCTCTTGTGGTCATTAAACACTGCAAAACCAGTAAATTGCAGTTTTCCTAATTCCTTAATCTTCACTCTGAGCATTTTCTACCATAAATGGTCACGCTCCAGTGGTTGAGTATGTTGGATTCCCAGCAGTCACATCTTTTTGGGATGGCACAAACCGTAATTATCAGCATTTTGACAAGCCCTCTGGAAACCTCTGAAAGGTAGTTCTGTCCAACCTACAGTCCAAGCAATCTTCCTTCTACAAACATTAAGAGAGGTGCTGGGGCCACATAATAATTTTGGATTTCAGGGTTGTTTAAAAGACATTTAACAAACTATGTAAGTAGTTCATGGCACATTTGGGACAACTTAAAGATGAGCTTACACTTAAAAGATTCATACCTGCTTCAGGTGCCTGGGGCTGGAACCAAATAAAATAGTCTCCTGGTTTATTGTACATGGTGAATGATGAATGGTTGTTTTAATGGTAAGGGGCTCACTGTGACAGAACTTAAACCAGTAGTGCCAGAGTGTGAAGTTAATACATATCAAGAAGCTGCTATGCTATGCAGAAAAATGCTTAAACCGGAAGGCTGTTCCACCTGGGCAAGTGCAGAAGGCAAAGGGAAGGCTACAAGCACCTGTACCACTCTAAGCAGACATAACCAAAGATTTTCTGATAGGTAAATGTACAAGATTCTGTCCCCTTTCTATATGCTGATTCCCTCAGCGCAAGAAGTGCACAGCTAAAATAGCACAGAGCATCTTGCTGTGCCTCCTGCAGCCAGAGCAGCCTCCTCAGGTTAAGCTCCCACCACAGGCTATCGCTGAGATAATTATTATTTGTGACAAAGTGGAAAACTGTACTCTATCCCTTCAGGGAGATGGAATAAGCTGTAATGGGGACAGCAAACACATGCTGCATACACAGGAGTGCTTCATGTCAGTGCGGTGCACACACACTGCCTCTTCTCCTCCCCAGAGAGGCTCAAACCCCAAGGAGTAACTGGGGCTGCTCCTCTGTGGTAGGTGACTCCAACCAGGACACAACAATTGTCACCTCTGCAAATGTGTCACCTGCAGTGACATCCCACTCACATGTCAGCAGGTCACATAAGCCCCAGACCCTCAGGAAAACCGAGCTAACCAAAACAGCAACCAGAGGTTTTGTCAGCATTTACCCTTGTGGTTTCATCTGCCCTTCAGCCATTCATGTTAGTGTTTGTGCAGTGCCACAGAGGAACCTGAGCCAGGATGAGGCCACCTTGCACTCCAGGAGCAGTATATGTAATATTAAAAACACAAAACGTGGTGGTACTTTCTTCAATTCTGCAAACACTGGAAAGAACCCTGATGATAGTACATTTCATCATAAAGCTATTAGATAACATACATTTTGGAATCATCTAATTTTATATGTTCCTCATTAAAAGTATTTCCTTCCGCATCTTTTTTCTTCCTAAAGAACACTGAGCACATTTATAACTAAATCTCATTTCAGCTGTTTTTCCTGAGAGTAAGCAAAACATGCTGTTCCTCAGCACGCTGTGATGTTTCTCCCCACCAAGCTGTGTGAAGGAACAGGGTGAAGCCACACACTTGCAGCTCTACACGATGAAGGTCCCCTCCATTCCCTGAGCTGCTCATCTTTCCTCTGCACAAGTACCCTTTGCATGTGCCCCATCAGGCTCAGGCTCAGGCCAGGCTGTGCATGTGCTCACAGAAATACAGTTGTTTTCAAGCACACACAAAGCCCTCTTTCTTCACATAAAAGAAAAGGCATGCAAAAGAAAGAGCCTCCAGGGCCAGGGCAGTGGCCTCCCTTGTGTTTATGCTTGATTTCCATACAGCACTTTTCTGCTGTAGTTCTTCAGGAGTCCCAACATTTTAGATATGGGTAACTGAGGCACAGACCTTGTGAAGGATGAAGTAAGAGGACTGCACTAAGCTCTTCCACTCACACAACTACATGCTGGCAAACCTCCAGTGTCAGTGCAGGTGACTGTATTAAAGATTTGCCCCTTGCAGATATGTCAGTGTTGTTGCAAGCCCCCATGAAGGCCATGTAACTGGAGAGAGAGATCCCTTCATAGGGAAATGACCACTGATCCTCTCAAAACTCTGAATAAAAAAAGGATACACTCTTGTGGGGTTTCCTTATTCCTGATCCCCGACAATGTTTGACCAACACAAATCCCTTATTAATTTCCCAAAGACCTCTTCCACCATGGGGGATCATTGCAGGTTTGTATTAAATGTCTTTTGTCATTTGCAAAACCCAAGAATACTTTTATGCATTTATGAAGGCCACTTGGCTGTCAGTGAGGAACACAACAGCTCACAGGAGCCCTAATTAGTGCCAATTACTTTTCTGAATGAGCTGCCTGACTCTGAGGGGCATGTAGTCACTGTGGAGTGAGGCAGAAGATGCCATTAGGGAACCCACCCTGGTGTGGACCAACCCTATGACACCAACCCTGGGATGATGTTGGGCCATGGGAGGCTGTGGGTCCCCCAGGACCCCTCTGGAACAACTCTCAGTTGCACCCCACTGAGAGTTCTTACAGAGCTCCCCATGTCCTCTGGCCATGCAGGATGGTCAAAGGAAGGTATCAAACAGTCAAGATATGAGTGTTGCAGCTTGTCTCCATGCTCTAAAATAGCCTGAGGTGCTGTAAAGCTTTCCGCAGTATTGCAGGAAAAAGTAAATAACCAGTTTGTGGTGCACAAATGCACCCAAGAGCAAGCTGGGTGCATGTGTGTGGACATGCACATGAACAAAGAGGGGTAGAGAACAGAAAAACAACACAAACCTTACCCCAAAAATTAAAGCAAAGTCCTTTTCCTGGGGGCAGCTCTGTTCTGTGGTCTGCTATGGGGGGAGAAGTGGGACTGGTGCTTTGGACAACCAGTGTGTACAGCATGAGAGAGATGCTCCTATGCATCCAAACATATTCCGCAACGTTTTCCAGGTGGCAGAAGGGCAGTGCATCAGCATTTCAGCTTCTGCATTGTAATGCACGGCTCTCACTGGACTCTCTCTGGAACATATGATGCACTAATGACGCCACCCAGGGAAGACAAGGAGCTTAAGAGCTGGCTCTACCCTCTGAACACCTGGTACATTAAACCACGTAGCAAGCAGCATGTGCTGGCTTGGGAAAAAGCCATTACCACTTTGGATAGCCACTGAGCCCAACTGTTAATCCACTGCCCTCACCTCCCCTATTGCTATTAATATAAGAAAAGAAAGGAAAAAAATCCAGGAGGAGGAATTGACTCAGACACTGAAGCAGTTATTAAGGTACTGATTTGAACTTCAAATGATAAATCATGATAGGATAGAGTAAAATAATAGTGAATTAATCCAAGCTCAAGGAAAGCTCATGCAATGTCTAATCATTATAGAATAACTATATCCATCCCTAAGTCAGCTCAAGCTTTCTTTTTTGAGACTTAGGGATCAAATCCTATCATAATGCATAGGAAAAGCCCAGCACACAGCACCCAAACTTGGACACTTCTGATGAGGAGCTGCTGCAGCAGATCAGTGTTGGGTCTGCCAGCCACGGGGCAGAAGGACCCGGATACATGAGAGTGTCCCCCAAAAAAGCTCTCCTTTAGCTCCCACCAGAGCTGTAAACATTTCCTCCTCATACATGAAGGCTTATGTCTTTTGTATTGCCCTTATTTTCACAGTCCTGATTTAGTGTTCAATAGGCTGTTGTTGCAAACAGGCTTCCAGAAGGATTCAAAAACTAGACAAGGTTCAAGAAGTGCTGTTAGGAAGTCCCTTCTTGGACATGGAGGGTCACAAACTTAGATTAGCTTGGATTGTTCCTCAGTGAGGATGGTAAAATCCTTTGTTATTTCCAAAGAAGACCAACACCTCAACATTGCATCACTTTACCTGCAGAGGGAATTGGCTCCTGCAGAACTTCAGGGCTGCAGAAAAGATGATGAGGAAAAGTCACCTCACCCAATCAGGCAGAGAAAGGAGGGGAAGGTGGAGGAGGACAATCCTTACACTGTTGTCTACGCGAAACAGAGCCACAGATCTCTGGGACACCCTTGTTCCTTAATCATACAGCTATCCCTCCTCCTCCTCAGCAAACCTCTGGGGTCTGCATTCAGACTGTTTCTGTAGAGCCACCCAGAGACATCATGCACTGAAGTGATAAAGAGCAACGGTTGCATATTCATCAGAGGTGGTTTTTTGACGAGGAGTGTAATTGCAAGGATCCTCAGCTTTTATATTTAGCTCCTACCTATCCACAGAGAGGACAAAGCTGCTCTGTGTGGCTGCTCAGGCAGCCACAGAGCTAATCCTCTTGTGTCACCAAAGCTGTCCGTGCTTGTGCAGCTGTCCACAGAAGAAGTGTCAATACCTGCTCTCAACTCCACCCAACTACAAGAGTGCTGCAGTCTCCAGCACACAGACCAACCATGAGCTATTAGGAGTCTAAAATAAAATACTACCACATACTGTGAAAAAATAAATAAAACAAAGCCTTTTTCTAATTAAATAGATGATGAAAGGGAAAGCTAAGAAGCAGTGCAGCTGGGAACCCTTTGAAATAATTAGATCTACCTACTTGGCTCTAAAGATTTTTACTATCAGGAACATCAAGAAGGGTGTCAGCAAGAGACCTTCTCATTTCTTAGGTGAACAGCACTGAGGGGTTTAAAATCTATTGAGAGAAGCCTGGGATTCTTTAAGTTCACTGAAGCCAAAGTAATTCACCCTGAATGCGGGCCCTGAAGGTGACTGTGGAGCTTAGAGTAAGGATGTCAACATAGTGCTTTCATCGTTTGCTGGAGGAGCTGGTACTGCACATGGAGCTTGCCTTGACCATTTAATTAATAAAGGGACCCACGCAGCTGGAATTAATGTGAACTTTCAAAGCATCAAAAAGTCCAGCAAAGGATCAAGCTGATATTTTCATTTATATATATTAGCTTATTCTGGACCATTGTTGTGCTCCTCATTCACATGATACAGCAGCCTCCTACTCACACACACCCCCTTACATATTTCCTTTCATTTTACCTCCACAGTGTTTCTGTGTGATGGGGGCTATCACCAATTAACACTGACAATGGGAGTTGGAAGGGAATTTCAGCAAGCACAGCAGGGTTTTTTTCTCCCCTAAATCTTTGAGGAAAGGGATTATTTCCCCTAACCCTCCTCCCCCCAAAAATGGTGAGCTCCATGCCAAAGTTTTTCTCTGATCTTTTTCCCTATTCTTGGTTTTACTCTGTCTCTTTTCCTTTTTTCTTTCATTTAACACCAAACAATAGCAAGAACAATCCTTCAAAAACATTTTCATTGTAGCGTATTGAACAGAACTGGCTTCAACCCTGCCAGGTCAATATATTCACTGCACTCCTCAGCACTCCACAGGGTCCTATAAATTAGCCCGTGAGAATCCAGCCTTTATTACTACCTCCAGTCAATGTAAACACTGTGTTTCCCCTTCTTCCTATGCAAAGGGGCAAAGGTCTCAATTAATATGATCACAAAATAATATTTGATAGCACATTGCTGTATTTATAGACTCAACAGTTGCAATTTCACTCCAGTAATTCTCAAGCAAGACGGGACTTCTGGTTAAAACAGTCTGCAAATAGGGTTAATGGGGATTTTAAATGGACGCAGATGGTCTAATCAAACTTAAGACCTTGGGCTCAAAGCAGCCATCACTGGATGACATTTTCTACCTTGTATGTTCATAAGAACAGAACATAATAATCTAATAGTCTCTACTAGCTTTTAATCCTACTCATCTTTGGTACCATGAGTTCGGCAGCTGTCCTGATGGTTAAGTTCTGTGGATCACTGTGGTTAATCCACGGTGGATCACTATCCCAGGTGCTGAGGAAACATGCACTTTAATGATCTATTCATCTTCTAGTTAGGTGGCAAAGCAAGCAGAAATTATGTCATATAAGTTCCTTGTTCTAAGGAATGTTACCTCTTTAAAATACATGTCTTCTCCTATTTTCAGTGAAACACCCACTGAGACCTTTGCAAAGATTTCTTTTGGTGGCCTCACTGGGTATTTGATACAGCTTTACAGAGCAAGAAACTGCTTTCCATCCAGTCCTTATCAAAGATCTGCGCTTTGGATGAGACATAAACCTGAGACTGTAAGCAACTGTGAGCGCAGCAGAACACAGACAGTTTCTCAAGAGCAGGAGAGCTATCTTTAGCGTCCTCATCAATGTGCTTGTATTGCGTTCCTCTTGGCTTTTCAGGTGGAGCTTCATTTCTACTGCTCCAAAGGCATTAGCCCTACCTCAAGGATATGCCACATACCTACTGCAGTCTGTTTATTCACCAGAGTGGCTACATTCCACCGAGGAGGAGTAAAGTCATTGTTAGTAACTCCTGTCCTTATTTTGGGAGTCATCTTAAACATTAGGATAGCAGAGGAGTTAGGGAAGAATCTATTTACTGGGCAAGTAGTTGACACCAAGAGTTCAAACATGAGTTCTGGAGGAGTTAGGAAAAATATGATGTCTGTGATATGTGAGTGTGGTAGCATCTGTCTGTGAGTGGCAGTGGGAGCAATTAAGCATCACTAAAATGACAGGAATCAAGAAGATCACAAATCAGCTCTGATTTTCTATGATCTTTGGGCCACCCCTAAAAAGGGATACAGTCCGTTAAGTATTGGTTCTTCCAAATCCAGCTTTCACCAAAACATTCCAGACATACATGGCATGGCCAAAGCTCCTGAGACCTGGAAAATAGCTGGGGGAAGTGAAGCAATTCAGAGCAGGACGCAGAACAGCCACTCTGCGGGGCTGATGGCACTGATGTTACAAAAATGGCCACAAAGTTGCTCCGAGGATGGCTGGAGCACCTCTCCTATGAAGACGGGCTGAGAGAACTGCGGTTGTTCAGCCTGGAGAAAAGAAGGCTCCGGAGAGATCTTATTGCAGCCTTTCACTGCTTAAAGGGAGCTTATAAGACTGATGGGGACAAACTTTTAGCAGGGCCTGTTGCAATAGGGCAAGGGGTAATGTCTTTAAACTAAAAGATTTAGGTTAGATATAAGGAAGAAAGTTTTTTATTATGAAGGCAGTGAAACACTGGAAAAGGTTGCCCACAGAGACTGTACATGCCTTATCCCAGGTCAGGTTGGATGGAGCTCTGAGCAACCTGACCTAGTTTAAGATGTCCCTGTTCATTTTAGTGGGGGTGAATCGAACTGCAAGACCTTTAAAGGTCCCTTCCAACACAAAGTATTCTATGATTCTATGGTGGGAATGGAAATTGGACCTCTTATCTTTCAGTGGCTTACACTGTACTGCAGAAATATGCCTCTCCTGATACCATGCCCACAACCTCTGCTACTGGAACCTAGGCTGGGTTGCTCCTCTTTCCCAGTTCTTCCTCAGTGGGGCAGAGGAGGGATGACGGTTACTAGAGCTCAGTAAGGACCATGCTGCTTGTTATGGGAGGTCTGCTGCTGTCTACAGAGATGTGACACATTTTCTTGCGTCCCCAAGAGACTGTCTTAAGAACCAAACCACAGGCTTTCTGGGGAGTTCCCATCACATCTGCTCAACCTCTTCTACGTTACAGAAATTAGTGAGATTCACTTGCCGGTTAGCACATTCTCCTGTGGTGGAGGTGAATGGGGTCTCTTCTTCAGGGCTGTCTCAGAATTGTATGTTTCATTCAGAAACTCAGAAAAAATTGCATGTTTCATTCATGGAGTGAGGGCTGGACATTCACAGAAAGTGTGGAGTTGCCTTTCTTTCAGGCAACCACTGTGAATTGATGTGAAGCCTGGAGAACAAGGTGACAGACCCAGGTTTAATGACTTTCTTTGCCTCAAAGAATTCAGATCCATGTCTTCCACCTCCCAGGAGAGAGAGCCAACCACAGTCTAGGGATGGTATTAGATCATTGGGGATCTAGAGGTGACAATACTGACAGCAGCTGGGGAAACAAACAGAAATATAAATAAAAATTCTTTGAAGCAGATTAGAAAAACCAAAGAGCAAAAAGAAACCAAAAGAGTGAATGTAACTTGTTTAACCCACTGACTTACATTGATAAGCATTACCACATGCTTCCAAAATATAGCCATTTAATGAAGTACTGACAACACCGAACAATGTCAAGATTGAGATGCTTTGCAAAGGCCAGGTCCTGGTGGGAACAGATTTAACCCCTAACATCAGGCATTAAACTACCCCCACCTGCTCATTCCTTCCACCTCTTCCACATACCTTTGAAGGTTGTTCCTGCCCAGGCTATTGTCAGGTCAGAGCCACCAATGAACTGGGAACCTAATTTGGGTCTTCAGTGACTCATCCTTGTCTAGGCAATCAGGGGAGAGCATGAAGGTAGGCTGATTCACCCTCTGTAGGGGGTTTATTTGCTCTTGGGGAATACTTTCAGGGCAGAAACTGAGGTGGGCACTGACTTTAGCACACCTGGATGAAACAGAAACTTGCTGGAGGAGAGCTTGCAAATTGCAGTGCTGGAATTGAAAAACCTAAACCCAGCTGGAGCTGGCCTCCAGCCTCCTCATAGCACAACGCTGTGCCCTGAACATTAAATACCTTGCAACTCTCAGGATACCTCACAATGATGTATTTCTGAAGTGGAAACTCAAGGAAGTTTCTGGATAAAACATTACTCAGTGCTGAATGCCACTTCAGTATCTTTTAGTAGAAAGCTAATGTCTCTCTGAGAGTCTCAGTTAAATATTTTGGTAGCTCCTCTAGTTGTTCCTCTCTACACCCTGACAAACATTTCATGCTGGTTGAAAAGCTTTTAGTTGGAAGAAATCCCAGCTTTGTTGACACTGACTTCAGTCAACTTCAGAGGGCCTGTTAAGTCTGCTTTTGGGCTTGTCAACACGCAGCGGACTGAGACACACTGCCAGCAGGCAGCTCCTTCTAGAAAACATAATTTGAATCCAAATTGTCTCCCAGGCAATTTTTTCTAGAAACTTCATATTGTGCTATTTACATGCTTGTCAGAATGGAAAATCTGTGTTAGTCCTTCAATGTTCGCATTTACAGCAGATAATCTCCCCATTCCTGCCCCACCAAGCCCAAAACATCACATCCTGATCAAACAGCTTCTACACAGCAATGTACAAGCAAACTTAACTTCGTGCTGCTGAGTAACAACAAAGCCCAAAGACAGTTACTTCAGAAAGGTTGGCCTAGACACACACAAGGGTGGGAATGTCCTTGAAGGGCTGGGACTGCACAGTAGTGTCCTTAGCAACTTCTCAAGCTCTGCTTGGTATGTTTAAAGAGTCATGGAATCATAGAACAGTTTGGTTTAGAAGGGACCTTAAAGATCATCCAGTTCCAACCTTCCACTAGACCAGGTTGCTCAAAGCCCTGTCCAACCTGGCCTTGAACACTGCCAGGGATGGGGCACCCACAGCTTTAGGGGGCAACCTGTTCCAGTGCCTCTCCACCCTCACAGAAAAGAATTTCTTCCTCATACCTAATGTAAATCTTCCTTCTTTCAGTTTAAAGCCTTTACACCACGTCCTATCCCTACATGCCCTTGTTAAAAGTCCCTCTCCAAACTTCTTGTCAGCCCTTTCAGGCACTGAAAACTGCTCTAAGGTCTCCCCCAGAGCCTTCTCCAGGCTGAACAAACCCAGCTCTCTCAGCCTGTCTCCAGAGCAGAGGTGCTCCAGCCTTTGTGGCTGCTCATCTTTGTGGCCTCCTTTGGACTTGCTGAAGCAGGTCCATATCCTCCTTACGTTGCAGGCTCCAGAGCTGGGTGCAGGACTGCAGGTGGAGTCTCACAGGAGCAGAGAGAGAGAACCCCCTCCCTAGACCTGCTGGTCACTCTGCTGGTGATGCAGGCCCGGATACGGTTGGTTTCTGGGCTGCAAATACACACTGATGGCTCATGTTGAGCTTCTCGTTAACCAGCACCCCCCAGCCCTTCTCCTCAGAGCTGCTTTCCATCCAGTCTCCACCCAGTTTGTATTTGTGCTTGGGATTGCCCCCGCCCAGGTGCAGGACCTTGCACTTGGCTTTATTGAACTTCATGAAGTTGTCATTGGCCCACCTCTCAAGCCTGTCAAGGTCCCTCTGGATGACATCCCTTCCCTCCAGCATGTCACGCTCATCACACAGCTTGGTTCTCAAGTCAGATCTCTTTAAAAATATCCTACTGCTTGCAAAACAACAAACTCCCTGTACAAGAAGCAGCCCTTGTACATCCTTCAGATATCTTCCACCTTATTTGTAGGGGAAAGTAGCGAAATAATATCAAAGAGAGAAGTTTCCTTGTCACTCAGTGAGCTTAAGACCAAAGCCTAATTTTATTACGAGATGTATTTTACCAGAAAAGACTTATGAAGACCTAACTGAAGAATCTGTAGAAATTATCAAAATTTACTTTTATTAAAGGAAAACCTACAGGCTTCAGGAAGGTTAAAGCTCCATGGTACTAGGCTTTGTACTAATGAAGACATACTGTTTTTTGATAAGTTTCTGCTCCAAACAGTCCAGACATGAGAATATGATCTCAGAAGAAACAAGTTCCATAGCTCTTATTAGGTAGAAAATACTTCTTTTTGTTTGTTTCAGCTATATGACCTGATCATTTCATTGGCTCAAGGTAAGTCTTGCTTTTTGAGAAAATGTGAATAATTGTTCATCACAAACAGTTTCAACCAATGGGTTTGGCTTTGAGCCCAGCCATGGAGGATGGAGGTCCTGGAGGTAAATGTAAACCAGACTCGGGTAGCAGGACAAAAAGAGTTTGAAAGAATGGAGAGCTCTGAATGTTGTGTCTGCTTCAGATGCAAAAGCCCTTCAAGTTATCAAATGGGGGAAAAAAAAGTGATTAAAAAGGTAAATATTACTTGCTTTTATGATGGGAAACCAAAGCCTCAATGTTTTTATGATAGGAAACCAAAGCTTCAATGTTTTTGTCTATCACGAATAAACAGAAAATGGGATTGCAGCTTGCAGTGTTTTGAAATTTTCTAATTATTTTTCATTAAACAAGGTCTGGAATAGACTGCTGTGGTTTTCCCCCACACTTCAATTTCCCTTATGTTGTCTTCATTTTTGTCTCCCTTTTTCCTAGTCATTTCAAAAATATCTGAAGATCAAGTAGCTGAAATTGAAAATGAAAAGGAGAGGATGAAAGAGAGAAGAAGCAAAAAGGGAAAAGAAGAGAGGGAAAAAAAGCTTGAAAAGAATTTCTCCAGAATGCAGATGACAGTTATTTTTGGGCTTTGTTGGAAAGGTCCCATCAGGTTGCCACCTCAGCAATGATGGCTGCACTCAGGGAGCACTTCCCTTTTTCCCTTTGTTTGCAGCTTGTCAGACTCAAAACACCATATGGAGAGGACTCACACTGCTCTTTCTGCAGATTTGGGCCATGACCACTCCTCTCTAAGCCTCATTGGAGACCAGGAAAAAAACTTCTTTCTGTGAGTGCCAGCAACAGTCACTACCTACAAAGCAAACACGAAATGCTGGGACAATGGGCAAATGTCCAATTATGTAAGACAACCCTCATTAAAAGTTTTCTTATGAAAAGCTGGAGATTATTTATAAAGAAATGCTGAGGTGGGAAAAACCTTCAACACTGCTAAACTAAGTGTACAGTACTATATCATTAAGACATGCAGAAGTACATTTAAGTTGCCAAATGGCAAGGTTACAGCATAATCTGTGATTAACTTGCCTTGCATTGTCAGAGACTACCAGTCAGTTCAGAAAATTCTGATTTCTGCCTCTTGCCTTCTGTCTGGCAAAGTGTCACATCTGGAAGCTGTTCGCACCCCAAACAGCTCTCAAATTTCCAGCTTCTCTTAGCAGAACTGTGGGACCCTGGATCCAGGCTGTCCAAAGACAGCAACTACTTGGCTCTCCACAGTCCACGGATCTCTCTGCAAAGAAAAATGTAGTTTAAAACATGCAATTTGTTATTTTCTCACTGAAGACAGCTCCCCCAGCTCTCAGAGATCTGTGCTGAAATGGATTTTTTGCTCCAATGGACTTCATTATCTTTTTTCCATGATTTTGCTCACCTCTGCCAATGGATGTGTTTTTTCACTAGAATTATTCAGTGTGCAGGGTGTGCTGATGAGTGTTTTTGGTCTCAGGGCATTTCCCTCTTAATTTGGAGTCAGTCAAGGCCTGAAGACATTGATAAAGGTCTGGGGACAGAAACCCAGGTATAAGAAAATTGAGTGGAAGGAAAAGCTTCTGGGTTACTGAGAACGATGGTGTAATGTTGCAAAAATCTCCATCTGCATCTTCCGATGCTCATGCAGGAGCAGTGAGCGATATAAATGTGCCCGAGTGAGCCGCCGCTCAGAAGAGCCCTGTTTAAACATTAGAACTGCACAGATATTGGGACTGTTTTTAAAGACTGTTTTTGACAGGATAAGAAATAAAGCCCTTGAAATATTAAATGCTTTTTACAAGCTTCAGGCTGGTATTATACAGACGTAGGATGATATACAAGTTACCCTTTAGTGTGATTCAGTGATCAGAGGAGAGGACTGGGCGTCGAGACTTCCCATTTATTCTTCTATTTACCTTTAAACAAATCCCTGATGGGATCTCTGCTTTCCACAGACATTAAATACCCACAGCTCTTCCAGACTTCAATTCAAAGTGTCCATGTTCAGCATCTCTACAGTGTGGACCTTCTATCTCTCTGGACATTAAATTAGCCAGTACTGAAATAGGGTTAATGCTACTGACCTTCTTCAGTAGATTTTATATCTTTGCTTGCAGAGCAATTTGAGATCTTCAAATTGGTTGTTCCACAGGTCCAAAATTATTGTAGTGCTCCTCCTAAACTAACACTGTGCGATAGTTATTATGCAGAGAGCACTGGCAGCTCCAGAGCTGAAAGAGCAAATGTTTCCACAGCCATGGCGTCAGGCAGCCTGGTGGGTGAGTTTGTGACACAACCAGAAATGCTTTTTTAGCATTGCTTTATCCCCAGATCAATAAAGAAACCGTTTCAAAATTGCAGATGAAGAAGCACAGTCCTTTGCTCTGTCTCTGTGCCCTTTCCACAATTCGTGCCAGCAGAGGCAGAGCCTATACTCTCATAAGCAGGTGACAGAAGAACACAGATTTAATTCTTGCCACAAAATGTCAACCCTAATAGATTCTAAAACCAACAGCAAAAGGGTTATGGTGTCTTCTGTGGGGCAAAAAATGTGGAACAAAATTATCAGCAAGTCAAACATAAATGATGCAGGGGACAGAGCTAGGGCTTGTGTGAGTTGTCTAGACAAAAGGGATGCGGATGGAGAATGGAGGGGGGACAGACAACAAGTTTTAGATGGTTGCTTTTCATTGGTGTAACTAGCAATAAAAGCAAATTGGGCAAGCTCCTGAGAATTGCTCTTGGATAATCAATCACAGATAACAGAATTAGGCAGAGGCACCAAGCAAGTGGCAGGATGTTAATTCAAGCTACATTTTTAACAGCCCTGGGTGAATAATTCCCAACAAAGTATTTCCTGGCTAAAGCTTCTGCACTTCTCTTTTTTTTTTTTTTATTTTATTTCTTAACCTTTTCTTGCCACCTGGACAAACGCAGAATGCAGCCATCTCCAAAATTATTCATTACTTGGGATGCTGCCCTGGATTTCTTCTGTTGCATATTCAGGATAGGTAACAAAAGGTAACATCTCAGCAAAGAGGTTGCTTAGTCCAGAGCTCCAGGCAGCCAGTAAAGCAAACGCTGCTGTGCAAAAGGAAAACATACTAGGTGGCAGGTATTTCAGGAGAGAAGCTACTCCCCCATGCACTCATATTACCTGCTTTGCACAGGTGCTGTGGGGCTGGTGAAAGAGCAGTGCCATGAAGGGCAGTAAAAGCAGAGCAGCTTCGCCTCAGTATTACTAAATTCAGATATCCAGCTCCTAGAGTGTGCTCATCCCTGCTTCTAACCTCTTCAAATAGACCTTGGTGGAATAATAGGATAGCTGAGTTCTTTATCTGTGCCATTCATGCCATTAAGGCAGCAGATTGACCATATCAGCTAAAAACTCTCTCCCATACGGATTTGCCCCAAATCTTACTTTGTGTGTACTCACTCAACAGCATCCTGCTCCTGGCAAGCTTCTGGCAGTGCTGCTGTAATAAATAGTACAGCACACAAATGTTGTTGTACTCATACTAACATTTATTCTCTGCAGTTGGAGAAAGTCTGATCTTAAAATTAGGTTTCTGCTGGGAATAAAAATAGTCACTCTGAATATTCAGTGTTTGTTTATATCTCACTGCTTCCACTAACATTCCTGCTATTTAATTTGTTTGAAAGACGGGAAACTAATATGTGGCATGAAGACAGGAAGAGCTATAAGATGCTGAAATCTGAGCACACATTCAGTGATGTTTTCCACATTATTTGGCTTGCTCTACTCTTGAAAGTTCAAGTCAAAGGGGAAGTTTTGTATTTAAAATCTAAGACCTGCTCATGTATGTGCTGTATCTCCTTTCCTCAGAAGCTCAGCTTGGATTAGACAGGTTCAATAATCTGCATAAAAATGAAGAGTAGCAATATTGCACTTGCAACTAGGCAGATTTAGCCCTGATGCAAGCACAGCCAGCACAATTTCCTGGCTTCAGTGAGAGTTGTAGCTGTTTATTCCAGATCTGTAGATGCTTCTAAGTTTGTTAGCTTGTGAGTGTTATCAAAGTTTTCTTTTTCTTTCCTTTCCTTTTCTTTTCTTTTTCTAACAGCTGCTTTTGGAAATACTGACTTGCATCTGAGTTTCCAGCTTCTGAGATTTTAGGCAGGTAGCGTTTTTGAATATAAGATCACTGCTATAGTCTCAAACAGAACAAAGAAAAGTCAAGTTTTGACCTAAGTCAAATATAAAAGCTTAAGCACAAACACTAGGGAAAAAACTTTATGCAACAATGTTTATACACGATACAGAACATTTCCATTAAATTTACTGCTCTGAGTGGGATACAGAGGTTTCTGTGGATTATTTGAAACATTAAAAGACACGCCATTAATATTACATGACCTTTCCTCAGAGAGATTAAGTACACGAAGCATCTGAGCTTCAAGTATCTGTTATTCCTGATTGGGTTGTTATAAAAATTCCCTTTTAAAACTGAAATGGTCAAATCAAAGTAATTTTGCTGTGAAGAATGTGTGTACTAACAAAAAGTAGATTACCTGCACAGTGTATACATAAATACAAGAGATTTAGCCTAACCTTCTGGTCTCAACTTTTGTATCTATACAGTAGTTGCTCAGAATGGGCACTTTCTATTGTGAATATTAACTGGAGTGGCTAAGGCAGGCCTGGGGCTGATAATTATAATTTGGTCCCCTGAATGATTGAGAATCCTTGCACAGGCTTGCACAGCGCAACTTTAACAGCCCTTCCTGATGCCTAACTAGAAAATCTGTTTCAAAGGGGCTCCATGAATTGTAGGGTACAGTCAATTAACTTGAATATTAATTATCTATAATGAATGTACCCTTCTTCAGGGCTTGAAAAGAAGCAAATTACTTGGAGAGGGACTAATTAAGATGATGTAATCTTGACCATGAAGAATAATTCCTTCCTAGTGACAGAAATGATCTAATTGAAGTATCTCATTAATTAATGTCTCATGAAATTGACTGATAAAATGCCTCTATGAATGCCTCCTGAACTCGGGGCCAGCAGAGCATTGTAGCACATCCACTCCTGTTCCAGACCCTATCACTGACAATATAATTAGGCCTTGGAAGCATGCTGTGCTCAGAAGGATTTATAACTCCGCAGTGTGGATAATCTACAAATGCAAAGTTAAGACAATGCAGCTTGCCACTGCAAGATTTCTGAAGTCAATGAGCAAAACCATAAATCGCATATAATCCAATGGATGACAACCAAATTCTTCCTCCTGGCAGCTTTGTCAGCCTGATCCTAGAATAGTCTCACAACATGTCAATAACCCTGTACCAGGTACTCTCAGCTCCAAAATGCTACTTAACAGTCCTATGCCCAAGCACTCTGTGTGTTAGTTCCCAGGTAACTAAAGTCAGATTACAGGCATCTTATTTTCCCTTTTTCACCAGATTAGCACATACTGTGGATTTTAGCTAATGATGCTATAAATCATCTAAGAGTCAGACCAGGGAAAAGACTCTTCAGCTAAACAGAAGGCCTTGTTTGGGAGATTGCTGTGTGTGTGATAAGCAAAGCCTTACCAAGAAGAAAGACATTGAGGTTCTGGAGCATGTCTAAAGAAGTGCAAAGAAGCTGGTGAAGGGTCTACAGACAAGTCTTATGATGAGTGGTTGGGGCATCTAGGGTTGTTTAGCCTGGAGAAAAAGAGGCTTAGGGGAGACCATAGTCTAAAAGGAGGTTGTAGGAAGGAGGGGGTAGGTCTCTTCTCCTAAGTAAGAAGCAATAGGACAAGAGGAAATGGCCTCAAGCTGCACCAAAGGGAGGTTTAGATTGGATATTAGGAAAAAATTCCTTCACTAGAAGGGTTGTCAAGCATTAGAACAGGCTATCCAGGGCAGTCATGAAGTCACCATCTGTAGAGGTATTTAAAGGAGGAGTACATGTGGCACTTGGAAACATGGCCATTACTCCACCAGGAGTACATGGTGGACTTGGCAGGGTTAGGTTTATGGTTGGACACAATGATCTAAAAGGTCTTTTCCAACCTACATGATTCTGTGATTCTATGACTCTATAAGAAAGACTTAGTGGAGAGACCAACACTCAGGACCAAGCTCAGTGTCTTTTTGGAAATTAAACCTATCCTTGAAGAATAGGATTCCTATTACTGAGGAGTTACAGAGATGTTTGCATGATTCATCCATGCAAGTAGAAGATGTCCACCACTGAGACCTCATAGTGAGGGAGATGTCATACCTGCAAGTGGTCATGGCCTGATCATAAGAATCCAGGACACTCACTTTAAAAGGTCTTAGACCCAAACCTACCTCTGGTCCTGTGAGCGATTGCAGAAAGTGGAATGAAGCCCAGAAGAAATGCAGAGTTCATCTCACTCAATAAAAGCTTCTCTCTTAGTGGCTAAAGTCTTCTCCTGGAAGGTGCAGGTTTTCTCAGCCTGAAACAATATCTGATTTGGGTCTCCAACATCCTCTACAAGTCTTCTGAAATATCTGCTGTTTTGGAAAGTTGCTAGTCTTTGAGCTCTCTGTTTTCTAGACAAATGACCAAACAAAATGCATTCCTCCAGGATCAAGGGAATATTTTGATTCACATAAAGTGGCACTTGGGGTTGTTTATTTTGGCCAGATAACTTGAAGAAAAATACAATTTAATTTGATCCAAATGGTATATATTTCATTTTGATTGCCAAATGGAAAACAAACAGACAAACAAAAAACAGTCCTTTGAATGCTTTGGTGATAGTATTTTTCCAATTTTATTTGTTCTGCTCTTCTTGGAGTCTTGAGCAAAGACCTCTAAAACTGGCAGAGGTTCCTAGGTTCCAGTGAAATGTGATAAACAGTAATAAATGGTCTGCGGATGGTATAAAGGGAAATTTGAATTTCAGAACTAACAATGAGCAACTTACTACAAGCCTGCAGGAGCTAAAAATCATATAAGGAAACTGTAGAAACACAAACACAACAGCCAGGCAGGCAAACAAGATGAAACTAGGCCAGTCCAAGGTTCCAATATCGTTATTTGTTTATGTCTTTTCTGTTAAAGTGAATTAAATGCCCACAGCTGATAAAAGGTTCATCTACTAGTGCCAGGCTCCTGGTTATCTCATGTTATTCCAGCACTAATTACATTTCATAAAGCTACCAAATATACCATAACTAACATTTATTGGCCAATGAAATGTTGCTGTAAGTTAATAATTAGAGATATATGTAGACAATAAAAAGTGGAGCATCAGTGGATGCAGGGAAGGAGATTAAATTCTTCTGCTCTTATTGAGTGCTGCTGAGAGGCTAAATTTAAGACCAGAGGCTACTGTAGCCCAGGAAAGCCTGTGGATAGACTGAAAACCCCAAAACCACAACTTTGGGGAGTTATGTAGGAGAGTGTTATTTAGTGCACACATCTGAAATATGCCCAATGCTCTGAGACTATGGATCCTTTTCTGTCTCTGAAAGAAGAGCTCAGATGGAGGTACTGGGACTTCTGCCTCCAGAGGTTTACACCCAAGTAGAAAATCCCACAACCCCAATGACAGGCAGATTTCCCATTTAGCTGTGAACACATAATCCCAAAACTCCTTTCAGAGCACTCAGGTCTATACTCTGCACACACAAACATCTCTTACCTGCATTCCCAGTGCATCCCCACCACTTCTGCTGGTTATGTGGAGATGGATGGTCTCTCGTTTTGGGGCAGGTTGGGAGTGAGAAGGAGCCTGAACAAAGCGGATCTGCCATTCTTCTTTTGTGAACCCAAAGCAAATGTTAGACTTGTTAAAAACTCTGCCATGAGCCAACCCAGCCTTCAGCAGTCCCCTATGGAAACAGAAGGTCACCTGTTCTATGGTGTTTCACCAGAACAAGGATGAATCTGCTTCTCAAACCACATTCAGGAAAAAGCCCAGACGTAGTGGCTGACTGTTGCTATTACTTTTTTTTTACCCAGATGAATTAGGCAAAGTCAGGTTAAAACAAAAGGGAAGCAGAGGGAGGAATCAGCCTCCTTCTAAGTATTTTTGTCACTTGGCTGCCAGGTCACATCTTCACTCCTGTTGATTCACGTAGCCAGTAACCAGATAGTGGTTTTTTTTCATCCTACAGTGCTTAGAGCTTTATCTAAGCTAGCCTGCTTGTGTACAGATTCTCCCTCTAAGACTCTTACTTCCTTATGTAATGAGATTAAAGCAGACTTAAAAGAGCAGCAAAGAGATGACGAAGGTCAAAAATGCCAAAATGCCATTAACGACAAATACATGCTCTGTTAGTGAAGGCACAATATCATCACGGTTCAGGCAAACCTTCACCTGGCTGAAGGGATAGCATTCAGCAGGTTGTCACTCCTTGCAAACATGTCACCATGGGTGGGAAGGAAGGCTGGGAGAAGAGGGAGAATCTGTAGGCTACTGATAGTGTAGGACGATGTTTTCTTGCTGTAGCAACTTTCTGCAGGTAGAGATGGGACCTCTGAGTAGCAGGCCAGGGTTGATTAACATCACAACCCCTGTGGTCTTTAACATTTTGGGTAGAGTAGATGGACATTCTTGCCAGCCCCTATCACTAGAGCACTAACAACTGCCAGCAAAAGGCAACCTAGATGGTCTATGTCAGAAAAGCACAAAGTGCTGCAAAGCACCATGACAATGCAGCCCCAGAATTTATGGGCATTTTGAAGCT
The DNA here is from genome assembly GCF_034315485.1 of Pezoporus occidentalis. Classification (NCBI taxonomy): domain Eukaryota; kingdom Metazoa; phylum Chordata; class Aves; order Psittaciformes; family Psittacidae; genus Pezoporus; species Pezoporus occidentalis. The sequence continues at coordinate 2,801,975 of NW_026914180.1, forward strand.
TAAAAGATCACACCCATGACCTGATCAAGTATGTCAGGGAGAAAAACAAACTCAGGAGAATACAAAATAAGTAAGATTCAAAAATGTTTAGGGAACAGCATTAGAGGATTACAAGGAATCGTCCTACTTTCACTGATTTTGTCCACTGTTGTTAGAATACTAAATTATTGAGAGCTACATCTAGAGCTGTAATGATGATGTTGAAGAGAACAAAACGTGGGATCTGCCTTAAATGGACCATTGCATAGTTATAAATACACATATGCATAAGCCTAGAAGGAGACATATTGGGCATATCTACACTATTGCCCTGACTGAGGCTTGGCCATGTGCCTTGTATGACACACTCTCCACAGGACACCACGCAAGTATCCACCCTGTATGTATGTCTCCCTGGTCAACAGGACAGGCAGGATGCTTCACTCAAGGCAAAATGAAACCACATGTAGGCACTCTGGGGCTCAACTAAGCCCCAGCTATGGAGCCATGTAGCTATGGCTACAGGAGTAACGTATTCACCATTCACCAAGTCCTCCTCTTACATTGCCTTTCAAGGCTTGCTGAAAGAAGTCTTTTCTTCAGTTCCACCTTGTTTTTTTGTTTTTTCACACCTTTGTTGTGGTCATGATGCTTTTTCTGCTTCCAACCAACCTCCCTTCCAGAGTCAATGAAAGCACAAGACATCAGCACTCCTGAAGAAAAGAAAGGTGTTAGTCACTGATTTGTATTTCTATTGCTTATAGCATATATATATTCATAACTTCTCTGTGGTACAGCTCTGTTATCCACAGTTCATGTCTCCTTCATCAAGGAGAAAGTACACAGGAATTCCAGAGGGCTCACCCTGATGCACCATGAGGAAGATCCCATTTTTTCATATCCTACCGCACTACTGCTGAGCCAGGTAAAGTCTCTTCAGATGCTTCTAGCTCTGTACACATTTCAGTTCCCAAAGTGATAAGATTTCCTCTCTTAGAGGTTGTTCCATGGGATGATAGATGTGACAATATAAAGCGTGACCTAATATTCAAACTAAACTCCCCCACCCCCTCAATTTTATCCCATTACTGCTAATTAATCCCCCTTGCAGGAACTACTCTTCTTCCCTGGCATATATGATTGCTGATTGTTGCCATAGGGCTAATTCCTTTTTGTGTAGAGTTGGCATAAATCTGTTCCATAGAGCTGTCAAAGCATTTGGGAGGTTAAGGTTTGTCTTATTTTAATTCCATGAAGAAAACATTGTAAAACTATCTGGAAGTTGTCCTACTAGCAACGAGAGAACAAAGATGCCCTGGGCCAGGCATTGTTTTGATGTAAGAGAGAGGGGTTCTCTGGTCTATATGTAACCGTGGCACAACTCCAGTGTATGGGCGTTTACTCCTGACTCCTACAATTTGCAGTTCATTGCAGTACCATAAATGATGAAACAAGATGTCAGGCATTAGGGAATAGCCTTCTGTGGATGTAAGCACATAATTCCCATTAACATGAACAGGAGTTATGCACACGCATTGAGCTGAGGATGCATTCTTTGGTCTGCAGAGCACACTTGGCAAGCCTGAGTAATGTGTGGTTGATTTTAGTTTTCTCCCCAGAGCTCCACGTGAAGAAGGATGCATGAAAAAAACAGTGTACAAGGCATTAGCATGAAGGCACAAGTGAAAGAATGCTCAACGGGATTATCAGTGCTTATGCAGCAGAAGGAAAGATGGTGTCCTATAGAAATACTTCAGATTCAGGAGTCATGAGCCCAGACCTTCTTTTCAGTGTAAATCACAAGTAGTGGTTAAAGCAAAAGGGAACAAAGCTAAAAACAGAGAAAGAGCTTTTTTCCTTTTCCTTTTTATAGTCAGGAGATGCTCTTTCTTGCTTCCTTTTTCATTTAACAGTTGAGAGCTGCTCAGGTTGCCTGCATGCTTTGCACACTCACATAGTTTTCTGTCGGCAAAACCCTTCTCCTTGCTCACTTGCTGCTACTCCAGCTCACCATCAGTGCTCCAGCAGGATCTGGTCATCACCCTCATGGAGAAATGAGAGATTCATGTAGCAAAAGGGGAGAGAACCACTGGAGATGAATCCTCACCCATGCAGGATGAGCAGTTGCAGCAGAGGATGATTGATGTATTGAGCCTACACTGGGACACTCAGAAAATTTAATTCATTTTCTGTTCACACTTTAAATTAATTTGGATTATTTAATCCACATTAAGCTCCTTTATGCACACTCTTATTCAGAATTTAAGTGTCGCTAATTCAGTTTACAAAATAAATTAAGCTCAGCCAAATTAATGTTATGTTAAACTTGAATGAGGATCTATGAAGAGATTTAATGTGGTTTAATTATCCACTTTACATATCAAAAAATGCATAAAATATCATGTTAAATGACAAAAAACAGTCCCTGGAGCAGGAGGAACTGGAAGCTGAAGCTCCTCCTCCCAGAAAAGGGCGCTGGATGACAGTCAAATGCCTTCTCCTTGACTTGGGGGATCTTCAGTTAAACAGGAAGTGTAGAAGCCTTTCAGCAGCTGGAATAGAGGAAGTTGACTCCTCTTCCCTGATCCTCATCATGAGACAACTCTTGAGAGACACAATGGATCAAAATCTCCCGGCCGCTGAGAGGTGTTCCAACAGTTAAGTAAGATCATTCACCCCTTTAGGATACAGACTCTGAATATCTGCTCTATGCATCCCCCAGGGAGGGCTAAAAGATTTCAGAGCCTCTGGGAAGGCTCCTATGGATCACCTGAAGGATGGTGGTGATACACAGAACTGGAAAACAGACATTGCACAAAGAAGGGAAAGATTGGAAAGGCAATTTAACTTCAATTCTATAAAAATACAAGCACAAAAGATGAAACTGTTTGTAAACATCTAAGACATACCCTGGGACACTGAACAACACTCAAGTTTGGAATTTTTTTTAGATCAAAGAATTTCTAAACCAATGTGATACACTTTGGCAGAGTGAATGGAAGAGGAGCGGTAGATATCATACCTCAGCTTCAGCAGTTTATGTCTTTTCAAAACAAGGTGCAGAAATTTGATCTAGGTAAAACTCCTATTGGAGTATGCAAAACTATCGGGGAAAAAAAATGAATTAGTATAGTAGTAATCAGCAGCTTACTTGCAAGAAGGAGGTATATATCAAGAAAAATTCTTCAAGGTTCTGACTGGGATGTCACACTATGCAATATTTTCCTTAACAATTTGGATGACAGCATAACCTTTATGTTTACATATTCACACACACCACCGCACAGGGAGGGGCTACCAGCACACCAGAAAACACAGGGCTAGAGTTCAAAATTATCCTGGCAAACGATAGAAGTGGTCTGAAAAAAAAGAATGCAAATGAGGTTTTGTCCTTAACAAATATCAAGTTCAGAGAGGAACAACAACTGCATGACGACAAGCCAGGAACAACAGACTGGGTGGCAGCTCTGCAGAGAAGGACTCGAGGGTTAGAGTGGATCAGCAGATAGATGTGAATCAACAGGGTTACGCTGAAAAAAGCAAACACCATGCTGAGGCAGGCAAAGAGCACCGTCATATTTGAGATGTGTGAAGAAAGCCTTCTGCTCTGTTTGTTGCTGGTAAAGGCTTTACTGGAGCACTTTTTCATGCTTTGGCCACTGCATGTCAGGAGAAGTTTAATTATTGGGAAAAGCAGACTTAAATTGTAAAAGAAAAAAACAAAACAACAAAACACAAAGCAAACCCCAGACCATTATCAGAAAGCCAGAAAACATGATTTGCGTAGAACAAGAACACAACATGGAAAAGTGACTCCAAACACATACACAGCAGCTACAAAGACAAAGGGACAAACCTTTTCCCATAAGCACAGTGGGTAGGAGACAAAACCACGGGCCAGACTGAATTAAGGGGGTTTTAGCTTGGGTAACAGGGTAACTTTCTTATTCAGCAAGTGCAGGGGTAATCTTTGAAATTAGCTTTACTAGAGGATTTTAAAAACAAGATAGAACATTTAGTTTGAATTGAAAGGGCATCTTAATGGAGGAACAGGCTAGATCATTGGTTGGGATCCTTCACAGTCTTTTTACAACAGAGGGTTTTTAGGTTTGCTCCCATTTTTGGTGGGCCAATGTGAGTTTGGCCAAATGACCATGTCCCTCTACTTATCAGTGTTTGCATATGTAAATGCACAGAAATAAAATTCTCATGCCTTCCTGGGAGGAGGGGGTAAGAAAGGGCACCTAGAAGATATGTGAAAATCTGTCTAATTATGGATCTGCTGGGATGGTGCTGACTTCTGAAAACAGGAGCTGATCAATCCTGCTATATATGGCGATAATGTGAAGCAGGGTCCTCCATTTTACCTTGTTTTACCTATCTGCAGTAACCTTAGAAGAGAGGCTTAGCAGCCTAAACAATTGCCTGGTTTTAGCTTTAAAGCCTCATTTCCTGGGCTTGAACAGATATAGTTCCTATAAGAACTCCAGCCATTTGCAGCAAAGCTAGAACAGCTTCAAGACCACAGGAGTGCACAGAAGTAACCAAGTGTAGGCATCAATTTAACATTGAACCTGCACCAACTGCTTCTTGCTCAAAGGACAGGGGAAAAAAAGTGTGTAAACACAATGAAAGGAGGATTGCTTGTGTGCTACCCCCATAGCATCAACCATGAACTCTGGCTGATTTTGCTTATCATCCATTAAGGGAAACAGCCATAGGTCATCTCTGTGATTACCTAACACTCAGGAGAAGCAATAAAGCTTAGCTGGAGGTGTCACACTGCAGCAAAAAGTAAAGCAAGCTCAACTCTCATTTTTGTTTTTCACTGCATTACTTCAGTTAACATAGTGCACTGTTAACATTAACTCCTGGCCATATATTCCTTTATAGATAGACAATCAATACTGCAACTGAAATATGATTTTGTTAAAACATCTAGGGGGCTGTATGCATTTAGCTTTCACACTATTTTCAGAAAATGAACATCAATATAAAAATAATGAGCCTCATAAAGTAAAGCCTAGTTCATGTGGCTGAGCTGGCTTTTAAGAAAGGGGGAAGAGATTTATACTAAAGGCATCACAAAAGAAACACCTAAGAACTACATTCAGCATTCCTTTCAACCCCAGTCGAAGGACGTTCAAGGCCAGCACCGAAATGCAGTTTGCCTTTGCTCACTAGGGCATCCACTGGGATGGCAACACTTGGCAGGAACACTTGGAAACACTAGCAAGAGGAAACTGTATCAGAGCTTTTGACAGGAATACAAAATCACCTCTTAACTTGAAGATTGTCTTAATAAGCCACATGCCTCATTTTTGCAGTCGAGCTGCTTCTGCTTACAAAAGAAGAGCTTAAGAAGTTCAGCAGAGCCCAACCTGGTTACTGCAGGGCCAGCAAAAGGACTGGAAAGTCTGTGGGTCGATAAGGGTACTGATGTTAGCAGTGCCAACAGAGGGAAAGTCCTGCCCCGCTAAGTGAACCAGAGCCTTGGACAGCTGTAAGCACTGTTGTCTTATCACCTGCAATTTTTGTTTGATTTTCCCCAGGGCAAAAGTACTGGGAGTATGGCTGGGCTTGAAATGAGATAAAAGAGAGCATTTCATCTCTTTGATAGCCAGGCGATGTAACATGAACCTTCACAGGCTGCATCTCAAAAAATAAGGACTGTCGTCATGAAAGTGTGAGTGCCACATGCACAAGATAGTCAAATGCTAAACTTCTTAAGACACAAGCTATATATCAAAGCCAAGAGGAATTAGGACATGTACACTGAAAATGACGCCCTCTCCTTCCCATGCCTGTGTTTGTCAGGATTTCATACTTCTTTTTTAAAACCTTTCTGAAACATTTGTAGTGAATGAAGAGGTGACAGCATTCCAGAAAGTGATGTTGAAGCCTCTACAACAGCTGAATGGCAGGAACCTGAATCAAAGCAGACAGGGGACAGGTCCCTTTAGAATCAGATCTCTTTTAATTTATCTAAAGCAAGTTGCCTTCCAGCACCTCCAGCTCTTTTCACAGGATGTCTTTATTCAGAAATGAAGGTACCAAAACACTTTCCTTAGCTGTGAACAATCTTCTGTTCATGGCTTTTTCTTTTGACTCAGGAGACATTACAGTCTCGGATGTCCTCAAGGAGAAGATGACCAAACATGGAATTCAGTTGTGACATTTTGAAGTTACACCTCTGATGCAGCTTTGCTCAGATCTAAATGAGTACCAGCCCATCCGTGTTTCCTGTAGCAGAAAAACAGAGGTTAAACATGCGCACAGATCAAGAATCAGCAGAAGGTTCTTTAGATCAGAAAAGCTTGAAGCAAATTGATCATATCTACTATACTGTAGATGTTCACTTGAGCTTGGTGTTTTCTTTCTTGTGTGGGTGGCTGATATGAATTTACAGAAACTTCCATTTGTTTCAAACCCAATAAAACGTGCTCTGGTATTTAAAAAAAAAACAATTAATCATTTTGAGTTTTCAATTAGGGATGTGCATAAACTGAACAACTTGCCACCCCAGCCAGGCAGGAGGAGATGATTAAAAACCTTCTTTTTTTGCAGGTGTTGTACAGTTCCAGATGGATTCTGCTTGCCTCAGGGAAAGTCGTTTCATCTATCACATGTTGTGTTATGGGTGGATTATGTCATATCAAATCCAATTACCTCATCTCATGTCAGCTCCTGACATAATGCAACAGAACATACTTGTGAGGTGCAGCTCAATGTAGCAGGACGCATCTGAAATACTTAAAAGACACAGCATTGCCTGCACCTGTAGGCTGGTTTTGGGTGTTAAAGTGCCTCTCAGCGCCTATCTTGCTTGTGTCCTTCACAAGAGCAAACTCTGACCTAACTACCTCTGCATGGACTCAAAAGCTGTTCTGCATAATCAAACATCATCTCCAATTCCATTTGGAAACGAACTCAACAGCAAAAGTCCTCCTCTGACTTAGAAATTTTCAGTTCACTGCACAGCTCATGCACAAGGAGAAATAGTGATGGGTACAGAGATAAAGATGGAGGGAGGCTGCAGAAAGGCTGATGCAAACAGAAGTAAGCACAGAAACATAGGCACGCATATCTCCTTCAAAAGGCAAGCCAAGCGACAGCCCAGAGCCTGATGAAATCTCGGAGGCTGATCTGTTTAATATTTGTTTACATGTTTTCTTTCCTTTTTTCATTTGTCCCAGAAAGGCAAGCTCCCAGGGAAGGAATTTAATCACTACCCTCTCTCATTTAGGAGTGTGTCTGAGAAGAAACTCCTGAGAGGATGACAAGACTGCTCTCCTTTCCTGCTGTGAGCACAGCGAATGGATTCTCTTTAATCCTCAGTCCTGCTACTCCACAACATGTTCACCAGGTTCACAGGAACTGTGAACACAAAGCTCTGCCTCTGCCTACTCCCACGTTTGCCAGCTCAAAAATTACCCTTTTCCAGCTCCAAAATCAGACGCTCTGCATGTTCTTTCCCAAAACACAAAAAGTGGGGGGGACTAAGCAGGACTGTACAGACCTCAGCCTGTTTCCAGTAAGGTCTAACTCAACACATATCCTTCACTTTCTCCCTTCGCTTCCCGGAGCTGGGTCCAGGGTGCAAGTTGCTGCCTCCTTCCTATCTGGGAGGAGACACTAGATCATTGCTAGCCCAGCTGCATATAGGATTTGGGCACCAGCAGATTCTGTGGGACACTGGTGATCTCCATGCAAAGACTTAAGCAATTTGCTCTTGGCTCAGGTGAGATAGCAATGGTAGGAGAGTAATAGTGAAGGCAGGCACAAAAAGGCATGCACCATTTTGGAATAATCTCAGGGTACTTTATCTCTCATCCCTTTAGTATTAGGGAACTTGACACGGTTGATGCCAACCTCATGAAGTTTAACCAAGCCTAGTACAAGGTCCTACACCTGGGTCGGAGCAATCCCAGGCACAGCTACAGGTTGGGCAGAGAAGAGATTCAGAGCAGCCCTAAAGAGAAGGACTTGGGGGTGTTGGTCGATGAGAAAATGAACATGAGCCGGCTTCAGTGTGCGCTCGCAGCCCAGAAAGCCAACCGTATCCTGGGCTGCATCAAAAGGAGCGTGACCAGCAGGTCGAAGGAGGTGATCCTGCCCCTCTGCTCTGCTCTTGTGAGACCTCACTTGGAGTATTGTGTGCAGTTCTGGTGTTCTCAACATAAAAAGGACATGGAACTGTTGGAACAAGTCCAGAGGAGGGCCACGAGGATGATCAGGGGACTGGAGCACCTCCCGTGTGAAGATAGGCTGAGGAAGTTGGGGCTGTTCAGCCTGGAGAAGAGAAGGCTGCGTGGAGACCTCATAGCAGCCTTCCAGTATCTGAAGGGGGCCTACAGGGATGCTGGGGATGGGCTATTCATTAGGGACTGTAGTGACAGGCCAAGGGGTAATGGGTTAAAACTTAAACAAGGGAAGTTTAGATTGGATATAAGGAAGAAGTTCTTTCCTGTTAGGGTGGTGAGGCACTGGAATGGGTTGCCTGGGGAAGTTGTGAATGCCCCATCCCTTGTGGTGTTCACGTCCGGGTTAGACAGAACCTTTGGTGACATGGCTTAGGGTGAGGTGTCCCTGCCCATGGGATGGGGGTTGGAACTAGATGATCTTAAGGTCCTTTCCAGCCCTAACTATTCTATGATTCTACTATTCTATGAATGATTTTCTTTCAGTGGTTTGTAGTACATCTTGTCTACAAAGATCTTTGGTTTTGGGTCCAGAACCAGCTGACCTACTGGCTCCTTGTTGCGCAACTTGCATATAGTAACCTTTATTCCCATAAAAGCTACTTCAAAATTCTGAATGTGGTTCTGCTGGTTTAGGGAGATGAGAAGGGTGCCCCAAGATGGGAAAATGTCATTGTTTTCCATGGAGGTTCTCCCTTCCAAGCCAGCAAACTTTACCATGACTTACACGCCTTTCACATCTTATAAATTCTCTGGATCAGGAGATGCAACTTCACTTATTTGTGCAATGTATAACACAACATGGCCCAATTGTTCCTGATTTAGTCTGCAACATAAATATTAAGTAGTGATGTTATGACCTTTTGTTCATGACACCAGAAGGGTGAGGAGGATCTTGGCACAGGACTCATCCTGTGTCCTGGGAGATTTTCATTATACCCCTGATATTCAATCACTCTACAAATGGCCAGCTGAAGAAATCTGATTGAAGATCTGGACCCTTACCAAAGAGACTGAGTCTCCTTCCTATATCACACATAACTTAAACACTCATGTCCTGTTCTGGCTGTTTTACAGCCACCACTAGCACCTCCAGAGAGGAAACGTAAGGCCTCCAGCAATGACTCAACTGTGTTATCAAAGCCATTCTCTAGGTCAGCACTGCTGGCTAAAATCCGACCAGGCAGAAGCTGAGTTGGGCTGAGAACAGCAGAGACAAGAGCCTGGTTAGTAAGTGATGCTGTTGTGCAAAGGTTAATAACAAAGCTTCTCCCCACAGGCAGAACAAATACACCTGAAGTTTCTGCCACCTTGAAGTGCCTTGAGGTGTATGTCAGCTCTTACATAACATGCAAGGCAGTTTTATGCAGATGTTCAAGAGAGCTCCTGAAGAGGAGCAGTGTAGTGAAGTTAGCATGAGCCCATACCTGAACTAATTTTGTATGGTAATAACTTACTCAATCATTCTTCAAGATACCTGTCTCCCACTGTTGCCTACACATGACGAAATAGTCTTGAGTGCAGAGGTTCACAAGACTTACCATTCCATAAATCACATCCTTTCTGGCATACATTGGATTATTGCTGCCTTGTTAGCTTTGGCCAGCAGGGTCCCAAAATAGGGGACTTTATGAGAAAAGATGAACTGGAGGTGGAGCACACAAGAGATGAATATAGGTTGTGTCAGGTTTAGGGATAATGGTGAGAATACAGTAAGCTCATAAGATTTACAGTTTTGGCCTGATATCCAAACTCATCTGACCTTGCTAATCTTCTGCATTTCCACTATCACTTATGATAAAGGGGCCCATGAATTAGATGGAATAGTTTTACACACCTTTCAGTAGAAAAAGGTACTGTAATTTACGGAGTCTTTTCTTTCTAGTGGAACAGTAAGTGGCAAGACTATGGGGCTTTGACAGCTTCCATATAACATTAAAGCAAACAGTGAGATAATAGAAATCACATTTAACTGCCAATGAAGAAGAGAAAAGCCCTGCAGTTCTTATCTCAGCTTTATTGGTCCCTGTGCAATGCTGTTAGCTTTTACTGTTGTTGATGCACCCAATGACCATTCCCATAATTTGTGTTGCATTGCTTATCACCTGAATGAGAAGGTGAGAGGAATCTAGATGCATCTGAGGCACAGAAATTAAAGCATTTGGAAAGAGAGAGCATCACCACACACAAGCTCTTGCTGTGTATTAGAACTGCAGTAAAATCTAGTGACACCCTTACGTGGAAGGCAGGGTCCCTTGCACTTGACTTTGGGTACAAATCTGATCTATACATGTGTTCTCCTCTCAGTGAACAACAAAACTCTGTTGTAATTTTCATGAAGACCCTCCAAACACTCATATGTACTTTGAATTCCTGGCCTATCAAAATTGTAGTTATAACTCAAGGTCCTTTTCAGGCAAGAAGTCTCAATGGTCTTGCAAGAGAACATATATAAAAAATCCTCTGGTGAGCACTGAGTGAGCAACCTCAGAGCCAAAAGCCATAGCTAGACCATTGCAAGCATGCAAAATAGTCCTGCTGAGAAATGGGGCTTGTTAGATAATACACAGCACCTCACTAACGTGCCCTTGGATGTCAGGTGAATCCCAAAGGTGGTCCAGTTATTGAATTTCCTTGTACTAATCAGGCCATTCTGGTGTGGTCAAAAGTTAAACAGGTAAACAGGACAGGTAGCATTTCAGAGCAAATACATCAGAAATGACAAGACAGCACAGCTCTCTTCTACCACAGTGTCACAAGCGACAAAGGCAAATGGAGTAAGTTTTGAGCCCTCACATAACAAAACCAATAAAACCCACCACATCAGCAGGATCAGTAGGATATTTAAATAAAGACTATCCTGCCCATCTAAGACAGGGCTAATATCTCTCCACAAGGCCCCTTTTAACCTTTATAGCAGCTGGTTTAGTTCAAACAATAATCTTGCAGATGGTCTCCTGAGGAGTCCCAGCTGATGGACTCATTTCCATTTAGATGCCAAAGCAGCAAAGCATCTATGAACTTCATAATTTTGATCATCTTCAGCCCAGGGAGCCGGAGACAATTGTTTCTGTTCAAGCAAGTAAAACACTTGAAACACCAACACAGGGAAAACCACTTAACTCTTTAAACTCCCAATCAATGCCCCATGGCAGCAGTCATGTTTCACACTCTGTTTTTAGAAACAATAGACTGAAAGGTACTTTCCTTAGTCTAGGAACAACTTTAGTGTAGGAAGTGCTGAAGCACTAAACAGAGAAACCTTTATTTTCATGCATACAGGACATTGAAGAAAAAACAGACTGTAACAGCACTAGTCATCCCAAGAAGATCCAATTGTATGAAAGACTTTCCCCATTCCCACCTCTTCCCAGGCCATGTGCCCAACCATGCCCTGGGAGAGCTTTTTATTCTGCTTACTGAAGTCATCTGAGACAAAGCAGGGTTTTGTAGTCCATGCTGTGGACTACTTCTCATGGTGTCTCCCATCATCCATTACTAATGAAGTGACTAAAGCTACTGGAAGCTTAACTAACTGCATTTGTGTTCCAGAGGTTTCTAACTCACTAGGGACCATTTCACTTACAGCCTTCAGCTACACAGTCCATACAAATGAGAACTAGGGCAACCATATGACCAGCCCCCAAAAAGAAACCTGGGGCCAGGATTTTAACCCCAGTCATATTCCTTCACCCTTGGATACTCTTGTCTGCCTGGCTCTTCCTTACTCACAGAAGCAACAGCCCAAATTGTTTTGCTGGATTTTGAGACTTGATGACCCACAGCAGCATTTGGCTCAAGGATTCAGTTTTCTGGATTAGCAAAAGAGCCTACTGTGAGTCACCATACACACTAGACAGTACAGACCCAAAGTGTCACCATGGGATATTTTTCCAGACCCAGTCGTCACACAGACTCTTAGAAGCCTGAAGAGTCAATCTGTACAGCACATACATGCATATTTTTAGTATCTAATAAAAGCTCTTACTTGGAGAGGCGCTGAGTTGTCTCAGCTCTCAATAGTGTTCAAGGCTTTGAAAAATCAAGTGAAAGGGCTGCTCGAATAGCTGATGTATGTGTGCAAGTTTATACTTTTGGGTGCCTAGTTTTAGAAGCGGAAGTAGAGTTGGAGGCACCAACATAAGGCAGCTTTGCAGTATCTCAGCATCTCTTTATTCTAACCCTACAGCTGGGCCACCATGCAACCTGTCATTTAATGCTGGGCCTAGGCATTTTGAACAGTTACCTCCAGGTTAGCAGGAGTTTACCAGCTCCATATTGATCATTTGTCAAATATCATGCACATGGATCTGCAGCTGGTTAAGAAGCATTTCCTCTAAAAGTCAATATTTATTCATTAACAACCTTTTAGCTGGTTAATTGAAAGTGACAGGATGCATTTTGCCTAACAGATTGCATTTTACTGAGTAATTTCTAATTTACAGTAAATATGATGGAAAATAAAAGTTCATTTCTGGTATCAGTTTAAAAAAGGTTTGTGTTTCCAACAATTGTGCCGTAGGGAACTGCTGGGTATGGATTTATCCGTGTGTGTGTGCATGTTTTTTGAATTGCAGCAACTTAGACGAGTTTGTCTCTTAATTCTGGGTATCAGAGCAAAGGGACCTTGTGGTGAAGGTGACAGCAAATTGTGTTAAAGAGTGATTAATCTTCTATTTCACCTTCTGGCCCTCTTTTAAGCAGGATTAGATTTTTTTTTTTTTCTTCCCTCTTCCTCCTTCTGGCATTTCTTTTACATTTAAAAACCTAAGCACCTAGGGGTTAATATGCTCCAGATAATAGTATCACAGAGATTGAAAAAACAAGTCAGATGCAGAGAACTCTGAACAACACTACTTGCATTGTGGAAACACTTATAAATGGGCACAGAAATGAATAATAGGTGCAAAGAGATTTTACTCCCTCAGTAACAAAGGCATGTGGCTTGTTAGCATGCTGAGTTCCTGCCTTCCCCTCATCTCTTCTCACTCTTGAAGGTGAAGAGCATGATCCCTTTTGCTTGAAGTGTGCATCATAGAGCAGAAGAGAGACTGAAGCCTCCCAGAATGTATTCCCAGCTCAGCCAGACTCTTGTGGGGTGGGGAAGCTGCTCTGAAGGCTCACTCTGTAAGGTACCCCTACAAACTCCGTTTTATTGTTATACCCAACAATAAGGGGGCAGCGTTTCCCCTGCATCTGCCACCCCCATTGCAAACTCACCCTCAGTTTTGCGTGTCCAGTGGCTCATGTATCAAGGAACAAAAAAGTGTCTAGAGTTTAATCACAGGAAAAAAGCCCTCCAAGGAGGCAGGTACCAGCTCACTCACTCCCCAGTGGGCAGCAGGAGAGTCCTATGGCCCAACACTCACGGATGGCCACAGCAGAGTGCAGCCCACCTACCCTAATTTAAGTATCCAAAAGTCTAACTGAGACATATTCACCCTTGGCCTCACAGCCAACAGTGAGACGGGAAGTGATCTCATCCTAAAATAAACATCTAAGAGAGGTCAGAAGAACCGCCCTCTTGAAAGGGCTGTTTTTCTCCACCAAGAAAATGTAAAAGGATCCTGGAGTGATTGTTCCAGCGAACATAAAAGAAACCCGCAATCGCCAACTTTAAAATTTAGCACCTCTAAACTTTGCCATCGAAAGTGTATCTAAAGCAGATTAAACGACTCCTGCTTTTAATGGATCAGTTATCCCACTGAAGTGCTTTGAAGACGAGAATAAATTCATCAGGCAGTTCCCATGCGAGGCGAGGCTCCAGAGGCAGAAGCTACCCCCAGCTGATGGAGTGGGCAGATGTACCTCTGACTACAAGAAGTTAGCAGATCAGTGCAACAAAAAGATTGCATTTTTAACTGAGATGTTCCTGGGAGTCACAGCCATGCTTTTTGATCTCCATAGGAATGGGTAATGAACTACGAAGATAATCCATCCACAACATTTAAATACCAGGCAGATTTTTTTTTTTTTTTTTTTTTTTTGCCATTTAGTGAATAACTGTTTTGCAGTGTGGGAGGGAAGACATAATACAGTTGCAACAGCCTTACATTTCAGCAGAGATTGCTTAGGAATCACTTCTTGACAATTTTACCCATGCTAAGACAGCAAGCATGGATCTACCAGGGAACCCAAGGGGGTTAGTCCACTACAAGACACCTTGCCCTCTCCTTTCTGCCCAGGATTCTAGGGGTTCCCTTTCTTCTAAGAGAAAGAGACAGAGGGAGAAAGTTGTACTATGCAATTCCTAGGAGCATTTTACCCATCTATATCCACTCCCACGTCCCCATCGCATGACCACTAATATCAGGAATGTACCATAACAAGTACTTTCTATGTATCAGTCATACAACAAGGTAACATTTACCAAGCAGAGTTTCATCCTTCTTTATCTAGGTCCTATTATGTTTCACCATCAATCTCTGTGATTTTATGGGGGATTTGTCAAGAAGTAAAATTAAAAATGCCAAGTTGTTTTTTTTTTTCTATTTTTTTACCAGTGTTTTATTTCCTCTATTATTTTTCTAAGACAGTCATGGAAACACAGAATATCTCAAGCTGGAAGAGTTCCATAATGATCATTGAGTCCAACTCTCTGCTCCTTCCAGGACTACCTAAAACTAAAACATATGACTAAAAGTGTTGCCCAGGCACTCCTTGAACTCTGACAGGAAAGGTTTTCATTAGTTGTGATCTCAAAAGAAAAGAAACCATATTGTCATTCAGTCCAAGGTATCTCTTTTCCTTCTATTCCAGTCACTCACACCAGCAGAAAACAAACATCAGCTCTGCCTGGCTGCAACCTGGACACAGCCACAGTTCATGTTTCCTGCAGTACAGGTGATGTTTTTGCCCTTCACCTAAGACAGAAGTATCCATCAAGTTGCTGCTATGAACGGGTGGAGGGAAGAGCTAGATGCTCTTCCTTTGACATTTTGGGGCCTTACAGAGGAAGAAGTACTGGCACTCCAGACTTTCAAAACAACTCTCTCAGGACCTTCAACAATAGCTAGGAATTTACAAGTGTTGTTTATCCAAATTTTTTTGTGAACATTGTCTGTTACAGTAATCTGCTTCTTCCACTGACACATACCTTCTGCCCTGTCACCAGCTCTACCCATCACAAAACCAATATCCAGAGGTGTTCCCTCCAGGTAGCAGAGGACATATGTCAGCTTTTGGGGTTGAAGATGTGTACCTTCTAGAACTGTTTCCACCATGTGAATCCCAGAGGTGGGCAAAGAAATCCTTCCACCTTCCTGGGCAGCCAACCTTTTCAACCCACCTCTTAATTTATGACCCTACCTAATACAATACGGGGACAGTAACAGGGATAAATATGTCAGTCCTATAACCCATTTTTTTCAATACTGAGAGAGTCTATTTCAGTATTTTTTTTTCTGGAACAATCCCCCTGAAATCCTGGTAATACTCACAGTACAAGGGCTTGTGTGGACTGATAAGCTCATTCAAGGACACTGATAACTTGAATAGTTCATGCAGTATCTTTTATGGATCGGAAGACAAGCAATGCCATCCCTCCAGCATGACACTACAGGGCGGGGAGCGGTATGTTAAAACAGCATGTTGGGGTCAGCAGAGAGAGTAGTATTGCTGCCAAGTACCACAGCTCAGCCTGGAGACAGACTACTTTTGTTTTAAATCTCTCTGGCTACACTTCGTTCAGGATGATGCAATCCTCAAAGCAAATTAGCACGCACAGGAATCTCCATTGCATTGGAATATGTCATTAGAAACAGCTATTTGTAACAGTGTTTTACCAGGGCTATGACAGAGCCAGTAAGTCACCTGAATACAGAGATGCTGTTCCTCCGCAGTATCTAGAGCAGTGCCAGAAATCCAGATCCTGAGAATAGTCTTTGAGCCTTTGTTGCTCTTTAAATGCCCTCAGTATGGAAGTGGAAAACGAAAGAGAGCACAGGGAAAGGCTGCTCTGATTGCAGACCAACCTGATTTGAAGGTTACTGCTATTTTTGCCCTGACTAGATTGGTCCCATTGCACAAGCAAGATTAAGTGCCAGAGCCTTCTAAGAGGTCTGAAGAAGTGAGGTTTTTTTCTTGGAAATTGCAACCTCTCTTCTCTCCAATTCCTACAGAAGAGACTACTGATAATCCTCTGTTTAGGGCACTAGCGTGGGACTTGGAAGACCCAAGTTCAGTTGTCATGGCCACAAATGTCTTGGGTGACCACTGGCAAGCTATTAAGGCTTTAGGCTAAACCTAAGGCTGATTTTAACAGAAGAATATGTTTGAAGACCTGAGCTTCAGCTGATGCCTCAGTTGGTCATCTCCAAATGCCTTGTACTTTCTCTGGCTGCAAAATGTATAATTAAGGTATGATGGTCCTCAACAGGAATCTCAGCAGTCAGGTAAGAAGCAGCCCTAATGGGGATGCTAGTAGCCAACACAGACTTTGAAAATATCAGCATAAGGAAAACAGTAGACATACAAGTTGTCAGCTCATGTGAGGTAGTAATTCACTCTGGTTTGGGTCTAACAGATCCTCTCCAGGGTTTTCTTAAACAGGACAAACTGTTTCACCAGCAAGCAGCCAAAAAGGGCGTTTTTCCTTTTGATATTGATTACTCTCTCTAGAGCTAGGAGAGGAGTCATCATATCTAGAGGAAATTAGAGGGAGGTGGGAATGTGTTGTCAACAGAGCTGTAAGACATTAGGAAAAACTGCCTGAGGAAAAAAGCTGACTTGTATTTCTTCTTAGAAAGGTCATCAAGATTAGGAGTCTTGGGAAAGCTTCATTAAAGTCAGTAGGAAAAATTACAAGTGGGGAAATTAATTTGGGCAGTAAGAAATTAAACACACGCAGAAAGAGACCTTAAAGTCAGTCAAAAAGACTCCAAGAAAGAGATGCTGGTACTGTTCACTCCAACTGAAGGGGTGCAAGAAGTCAAGGGCTGGGAACGTCTCTGTTACGTGGAATAATGAGAGGCATGCCCTCACTTCTGGTGCACACCTTTCACTATGCAGACATACAGACAGCTGTGGCACTTGGAAATGAACCTGAGGATCAGGAACCAGGGGAAGGCAACTCTGCCCCATACTTTGGATGAGGTGTGCAGTGCTTAATTGGACACCTGGACACCATGGGTCAAGGCTGCTTGCAAAACTGATCTTGCCAAGATACAAAACAGTATCTTTGGAGGATAAATCTCTCTTCCAGAGTGGGGCTACACAAGATTGTTTGGAAGCAAAACTGCAGTAAGTGGGTCAAGATATGGGTCTTACCAAGTGAAACTTACTGATGAGCACAGTGAAAACACAGGGGAAGCCGGATGGTGAACATATGAACATTTAACTTGGGAAAGTACTGTCTGCATTGAGTGATGGGGCAGGGGGTTGTTTAAAAGTCAGACAGACCAAAGAAATGCTGACTGACTTGCTCTTCTTCATGAAACTACTGAAAAAGTCAGAGGTTAAGAAGCTGGATTTGTGACACCTCACAACCCAGAACAGGGTCCTGAATGTAATCCTTGCAGGTCTAAGCCAAGTGTCTTACCTGTATTATTTCTTAGTTGGCAGGAGTCAGTATTCACGTGTTCCTTTCCTATTTTCTGTCATCTTTGCCTCAGGAAAGTCACCCTTCAAAGGTCTCATTGACGTTTATTTGTCTGTGGGAAAGACATCCTTTTGAAAGATGGGTGTCTCCCAAACAGTAATTTCTTTGAAAGATTCCCATTAAGATCAGATCATAACAGAAGTGGAGAAGAAACTGCAGTTTTAAAGCACAGATCCACTGTGTGCCTCCAGAGAACCCTTGAAGATGCATATTTCTCCTGGGTTTTCACTGCACAAAATGAGAGAGGACTGAAACCTTGGACCAATGCACCACTGCATGTTACTGAGGACACATTTTAGCTGGATTTTCTTCCTAAGCCTATAGCAGCTTCATTAAGTTAGGTGGAGCTTAAAGTAGCAAAAAATGTAAGAATAGAAAATGACCTTAGGATCCTCCTGACCATTTTCTCAGGGGATTAACAGTTATAAATAGAGCATCTCTACTAGGAAATACCAAAGAGGCCTTTTCTCCCCAAGAAGGGCAGGAGAAGAAGTGCTCATGCCAGCGCAGGACCAGGCTGGACACAGTGACTGACACCAGTGGAGCTGGCTTAGACCAGCTTGTGAGCCACATCTGTGTGATGCTCTAAGAAAAGGCATGGGTCAGACGACTCCCCTCGTCTCATCTTTGTAATTTCCAGCACTACCTAAAAAAGAATTTGACACCAAAGAGGTGTGAGACAGCACGTCAGAACAGAGGCTAATTTAGGATAATTTGAGGCTGGTTTTTGCATATTCAGAATGAAAAAAATAAAAATAAAAAAGGAGTTCATCCTGGTCTGTTAAGTTTCTAGGTAGCTCTGTTCTGGCATGGCACCATAAATCACCCGGCACCCAGTGCAGTGCCGGGAAAGCACTGGCATCT
Source organism: Pezoporus occidentalis (assembly GCF_034315485.1). Taxonomy (NCBI): domain Eukaryota; kingdom Metazoa; phylum Chordata; class Aves; order Psittaciformes; family Psittacidae; genus Pezoporus; species Pezoporus occidentalis. The sequence continues at coordinate 2,820,617 of NW_026914180.1, forward strand.
CAACGCCCTCTCCACCACTTAGCAGGATCAAAGAGCCATATGCTCTGTCACCTTCCACTTCCAGATTCACATACTCAAAAAAGAATGGGGCAAGCCTGGCAGAATAAACTGAAGATTTCCTCTTGCACCACAGGTTTGATGGCTTCTTGTGAAGAGATGCCAACTCTCTTCTTGGGCAAATCAGGTACTTCCTCAAATGCTTTCTGTACATTTTTGCCACACATATGCATGGGAAGTGACGCCTGTGAGCATGCACAGCTAGGAATGGACACTAAAAAGCCTTTCCTCTGAGGGCTCACTCCTTGCATCATTTTTCTGGCCTGACTCCTACCTGCCTTGCGCTCTCCAGCCAGCCCTTACCTCTGTGCAGGCATATGGAAAGTTGCCAGGCAGCTCCCCTATGTTCACAGCAAATCCCAGCTCTGATCCAGGAGATCTACAAGGGAGCTTTGCCCTCCGTTTTGCAGGACACCAAGAAACCCAAGTTACACAGAGCTGGGCAACATGGTTTCTTGCCAGTTCCCCCTTGCAAGGCTGCTGCATGCTACAGAGAGATTAAGAAGAAAAAAGTACAGGTAGCTTTGTTTAAAAAAGAGAACAAACAAGCAAAACTGTCTGCAAAAGCTACATTTGTCATGAAAGAGGAACATAATTAACTGCCCTTTATGCAGCACTGAATATGGAGTGTAAATGAGCACTCTCTGATCTCCAGACTGCTGTGTTTCTCTATTTTGTTACTACTGGGGACAAGAGTTGCATTTCCCAACAAGCAGGGCCTCTCACAATAGCAGATAATTAGTCAAGGGGCCCAAAAGGATCCAATCTTGTCAAGGAGAATTCATTTATACAGTCAGGTGATTAAGCCACATGGTAGCAGCTGAACACTGCAGCAGCCTATTGAGATACAACTGCATGCTTGTCACATGCCCTCGGTATTGTTGGGAAATCACTATTTTCAGACATTCCCTTTCCCCTGCAAGCAACCAGAAAGTGCAGCAAGTAAGTCTGCAGGAATTGCGTGCTGGGTTTGGGGTGCGATGAGGAGAATGGCACTTGCCTGCTGCAGGGAAGTGATGCTGCACAGTCCCTGCCTGGGAGGGGGAAAGGGTTTGTGCAGCAACTTTCCCCGTGATGGCTCTCGGAATAATTGCCATGACGTGTCTCGCTTTAAGAGACCTTTTCCTGGTAAGACTGCGCATCTGTTTATAAATATTACCTATAAATAACCCTCATGCTACCCCATGTGAGCTGCCCATGAGCTATAATTAGGGCTGTGATGAATCCACATTGTTATGGACATGCCGGACACCAAATATCAGGCCTTAAATTTCCAAGGATGCCAAATGCAAATGTGGCAGATCAGACACCCTATCCTATTTGTTGAAAATAAATGTCTTATTTACATTGCCCTGGTTGTAATCTCTATCCCCAAGCCACTATTATTAACTAACGCAAGTTTTCTCACTGGGCTGCATCAGAGAGCCACAGAGGAGACAAAGATCTTCAGAGTGGCAGGAATGTCATGGAAGAGGCAGGATTAGGAGCACGCTTAATTCAGAGAATTATTTTCAAAGCCTGTGGATGTTTAGGCTTTTATTATCTCTTAAAGAGCTGCACAGTTTCTCTCTGCCTTTAGACACCAAGGTGCAACCAGCTGCTATTGCACTGTAATTCCCCATATACAGAAAGCACAGGCAGTTTTCACATGCTGAAATGGAGACAATATTCTGCAGCACACAGCACTGATATAACCCTGTTCCCTCCATCACAGCTGGTCCACCTCCACCACTTCTGAGCCCACCCTCCAGTCCACGTTTAACACAGCACCGGTCTGGTCTGCACGCAGTCCTGCACTTACTAAGCTCTGCTCCAGTGGGCTCTGGCAGGGGAAAAGCACAGACCCAAAATCCCATCCATACAAGCTGGACAAAGAAAACCCAAGCACAGCATTCCATAAGCTTCACAGACATGTTGAATTTAAGCCACCTACCACTGGTGACATGGACTGAAGTTGGAAGAGTCAGGAGTATTGTCATGGCTTGTAGCTGCCCGCGGGTGCAACCATTGTCTCACAACACAGACACCAGCCCTGAACTTTACTCCAGGGCTGAAGTAAGGATAATTTTGAGCATTTTCCCAGGAGCCACTTTTACCTGCTGACATCAGGAACCATAGCTGTAGCATCAAATGGGAAGTGAGAATCTGTGCTGCAGGCACCTTCCCACTGTGTGCCAAAGAGACTTTCCTCTGAGATAATTTAAAACTCAGGGCTGATTATTCTTTGCTTTGGGAACCATCCCAGTTAAAATGGTCTGTATGAAAGTAAGCCATGAGCTTAAAGCCTTCCCATCTGCAGACATGGCTTGAGTTCTTCCTCACAAACACAGATCCCAGGGTAGCATTCCTGGCCAGAGAAGAGTACTGCTAAGTACAGCCATAAAGATGGAGAAAGCCAGGGTTTGAACTTGCATTTGCCTTTGTGTCTGCAAAATGTCTAACTGCATGCATAAGCACCTTGTTTGCGCAGGCAAATATGGATTTAACATGCACAGCCAGGCTCAGTGAAGTAATTTTACAGTCAGTATGTACGTGCCAACCTCTGAAAATCTGTCCTCAAACATCCTTTAGATTCCTGAGTTTATCCGTCCAGAAGTCAAAGCAACTTCTGTATTTGCACTTGTCATGAAGTGCCTCCTCGGCAGAAATGAGGCAGAACCAATTTCATCCTTTCCTTTTTTATCTGGCTGGACTTGGAAAGGCTTAGAGCTGGAAAAGCTGGTCACCCGGGAACTCCAAGCTCTGGATGAAATGTTGCTCTAACACACATGACAGCAAGTAGCTTTGAGAAGCTGACTTAAAACCTGCCTTGCCAGCCTGGGGCTCTGTCCACAGCTGGAGGTATGCAGGTATTCCAGTGGGACGTGCAGAAATGTAGGGTATCAGAAGCCATGCAGGCTGGGGGATGGCAGGTCAGGCTGAGGGCATGGGGAAAGTTTTCTCTGTAGCTCATTCTTAAAATGCCTTGTCATGCACAACCACCCTCTGGCTGTGGTAACAAGTCCCCAGAGGCCGTGAGAGTCCAGAGCAGCAGGTAGGTATTTAGGTTAAACCTATATGGCATGTATTCATAAAGTCTGTACTTCTGTCCTCTATGGTCTTCTTTCCTTCCCTTCACGTAACCTTCCTCCCACTCTCATCATCCTCCATCCCATTTGGGTGAGAGCCTGAGAGGCTCAGGCTTCACCTCCCCTCTTCCTTTCCCAGCTGCCGCAAAGACTCAGAACAAGAACCCTAAATGCAGCTTGAGTTGCCCTTGCAGTAATACTGATGAGCCAAAGGCAACAGCCTCATGGTGGAGGCTGTTGGGTAATCAAAGCCCAGTCCAGCTTGTGGTTGCTGTAGTGCGACCTCACTGACTTCCGTGCAAGCAGATCATGACCTTCAACATAAAGGTTGCACAGCCATGTGTATATTCTCCCATGCTAACCGAGAAGAGAAGAAAGAGACAGCAGATCCCATATTGATGACCAGTTATTGACACTGAAACACTGACATCACCAGAGCATGTTATTTAGGATATTCAAGCTCTGGACAACTAGCAAAAGGGATGGTAATAGCCCGTTCTGAATTGATACAGTCTGTTTAGTCAATGCTAACATAAAGCCAAATTCAATAAGGCTGCTTTCTTCAGCATGACTAAAGCTTACATCAGGCAAGGCACTACACTCTGAAAAGTAAAACACCCAGGATAGAAAGGGTAGATAAATCTGACTGGCCTGAGTCATTACATTGAGAGATGAAGTACACCGCTCTGTACCTGGCACAGCTTCAGATCCTAGCTGAAGACCACAGTCAGCTGAGGTACCAGAGTCAGGCAGCACAGGGAAGTCCTCACCCTCCTGAAGTCGGTGGTGTATCTACTATTAATGTTAGCAGAGGTAGGATTTCATCCTTCTTCTCCTAAGGGTTGCATAAAGTGTTCACAATCATCTGTTGGAAACCCCCTCATATAGATTTATTCTTTCAACTGCCGGAGTCAGGGCAATCCAGCCTGAAACATCTAGAGAGGGTTTAACTCCAGAAAGCACAAAACTCCTCTACTGGGACAGTACCTTTAACAGGCCATCTGAAAATTAATGCCACCCTGAAATTACTGACCACCGTGGACTGCATTTTTCATAACCCTTCTCAGATCGACTGCCCAATTTGAAGCAAATGATCGAATTCTAGAGGAAGCCAGCACATTTTTCTCATTCCCTTGAAGATCATACCGTCTGTGTTCAAACTGTGGCTGGTGGGAGTTTTCGCATTTAAAAATACCCATCCCCATCCTCTCTCACATACATGCACGGTTTGTGCATGATGATCATTTATTAAAACTCCTCACTCGGAGGCGAGTGGCTGTTCCAGACAAATTGTTGCAGAAGAGCTGGTGACAGAGGAGGTGAGCGCATACCCACGCCACCGTTGGAGGTGTCTGCTGAGCTGTGCATGGCGGGTGGGCTTTCTCTCCCTCCTGGGCCCCCATTTCTTGGAGCAGCGGCAGCAGGAACCTCACTGGGGTTTCATCATTGGTCCTTATGCTCTTCTCCCAGTTACCACCTTGTTTGCGCACGTTATTCTGCCTCTTAGTTAATGATGAGCTCTGATGTGGTTAAACAGTGACACAGCCAGTGATACTGACTACAGTGATATATTTCTATTATTTCTTTTGTACAGCACTTCAGTTACTGTCGTTCATATTCTACCAGGAATCAGTTTAAAAAACACTCCAGGGTCTCTTCTTCCTATTCACTACATCCCATTAACGCATCCTGAAAAGGATTCTCATATGCACACACTTTCTGTGGTTACTATTTTTTGCTCTTTCTTCCCTTTACCAATCTGCATCTCTGCATCCTGCCGGGGGATTAGGGCCATTGTTGCTATTTAAAACAGTTTCTCTTTGCTGTGTGCTCTGAAGGCTGGATGCTGGCCCGCCACCTTCCCACCTGCTTGGATAGTCTCTGCTTGGGACTGAAATCCCTCATTATGTCCTTCACTTCAATGACATGGATCTGCCAGGGAATCAGGGCCATAAATAATAGGTAACCTGTGTGGTCCTGCCTCTGTAAGCACCAAATCAGTGCAGCCTTTGAACCAATCCAGAACCAACCCACTGAAGCTGAGAAATGATAGCTTTGTTTCCACTATTGCATAGAGGGTGTGCTTGGTTTCTCCACTGTCTTACAGCACAGGTCCTAAACTACATAGGTACAAACACAGCAACTCCACTGACTGAGCCACATCTTCACTTCCAGCTGTGCTCAACCTAGTGCAAGATCTGAGATGGGAGTTTGAGGGTTGAGTGGGTAAGTGAAGAACAATCAAGAGAAAAGTTTCAGCCTTTCCTATATCTCTATATTATATATATAAGACATAGGGAGGAAATCTGGTTCTGTGCAAGTTCAGCAAGACTAACCTCCACCAGCTGTGACTCCTCTCTCATTCAGCTTGCTCCAGCCTGCACACATAGGAGATGCAAATAGAGGCTGCCTCATCTTTATGCTACCTGAACATTAAGATGACAAGGCAATCTCTGATTTCAAGACTAAATCAGCTCTCCAGCCTTTTAGTGTTGCTGGAGCAGTTTAAAAGACAGATCTAGGTGCTTGGGTCCAGCCCATTATGTTCAATGGAGCTGCATCCATTTGCAGCCGTGCTGCATTTGACTCCTGTAAAACACATTGACATGGGGAATAAATGAGTTTCTATAGGTCTTAGAGTTGTACACAAATGCACAATGATCTCAGATCCATCTGCTCCCCAAGGCCTGAAAGTGAAATCTGCTTCCAATCTTATGTTTTATGCTTATTGCTGTCATGCTGTTTATACACCCGAATGCTGCACATTCTCGTTTTGTTTAACATAAACAACAACTATGCACCGTCTGCTGAAACTTTGTCAACTGCCTCTTCCTTCTGTCTGGATAATGAAAAGACACAATCTAACAAATGCATCTTATTCTAACTGTTTGCTTCCAGACGTAATACATCAAGCCTGAACATAAGAAGTAAGGGAAAAAATTAGATGGATTTGGTTTCAGTAGATGTAATTCTGCTTAGCCTCATGGAAGTCAGTAGAACAACACCAAGCAAGCACCAGCCAACAACCTAAACCAGCTCTGCATCATTTTTAATTCCATCCCAGAGCTTACCGTCATGCCAAGCCAGAGATATTCACTCCTAGTTTTATGCCTCATGTACAGACATTGGATTCACTGGGACAATGTTCACTTTTAAGAAGCTGTTCACTTTAAAGAAGCTAAAGCAAGATGTATGTGTGCGACAGCCTTCCCTCACCTGCAGTGTTAGACCCTCCTCTGATATATCCAGTTGTGGCCTGCATGGATCTTGTCCAGTGCAGAAATACAGGATACTGTGAACCTTTTAGTTACATGATGTTTGAAGCTTTGAATGCACATAGATATTCTGCCCTGTGATGCATCCAGTCAACACATCTGCAGTGGCCAGCATCTCTAGGGGAGCAGAAGCTATTGTTCTTTACAAAGTCCCTATTACATCCAAATGTGCCATGTGCTGTGCTAGGCATTCTGCTCATAATTAGACTTAGCTGCAGTAATTCCTCTCTAAAAGTGATTTTTTTTCTAAATGAATGCTCTTACGATCATGGCCAGGATTTGAGAAATGGTGTGCAGGGAAAAAAAAAGGAAAAAGAAAAAAAATCCCTGTTTGGCTTTTATTTTCTTCTGGACATCATAAATGAAAGAATGTCAGTCCCATCCAAACAAAATGCCATTGCTGTTCCCTCAACAAAATGATATCCAGTTCCTCAGCTGAGGCTGCAGAACTTTCATGAAGAACAACAGAAAATACAGAGAAAGAAAAAAGGCAGAAGGGAGAAGAGACATTGATAAACAGATTTTAAACTCACAACGTGCACTCCTGTTATAAAACATATGTATCATCTTAGCTTCTGTCATTCTAACTGTGCCAAATTCAGGAAAAAAAAAAAAAATCCATTAAAAAGCTCAGCAAAGCCCCATCCAAAAATAGAGCCTGAAAACTTTTGATTTGGCTTTTTTTTACTTTCTTAACTCACATAGCTGTGTAGTTGCAACAAAACCAGTTGCCTAAAATTATTTTCACCCTGCGTTTATGTATCTTCTAATGGCTGAAACTGGCAAAAAGACATGGATTTATGCAGGCCCAGTCCTTTACTTACCCATAACCTTCTTTCCTGCAGGACTTGCTCTGAAGCTACCCTCTGTTATCAAGGACCAACCCTTAGGTCTCAGGTTCCCCCTGCTACACCCTACCAATCACACTAGTTCTACCATCCAGAGTCTAGAAACCAGAGCATCACTGTGACCAGAGATACTTAAAGGACATAAGGATGCTCCCTGGTAGCTGACCATGAGTCAAATGCACACCTCCACTGAGGAAAGTAAGAGCAAGCTTGGTGCCTTGCTGTCTCAGCATCCCCAGTACCACCTCTGTGTACGGATCCGGATTCCTGCTTTGACAGTGCACTGCACAAGTCACTGTCTTTGGCTTACCACAGCCTCTAGGCAGATTGCAGCAGAATTTAAACATCTGCAACGGTTGGAAAACAAACAGGAATGGGCTATCAAAATGTTTCACAAACATAGAAAGACTCAGGAGTGAAGGAGAAAGCAACAGCATAGAGTCATAGTAATAATTACTGTTATTGATATCTACTAAATAATCAGTAAAAAATACAGCATTACACATAGCTCTCATCTGAGCTCTTTGATCACTTCATTTCCATTTTTGAATACAGAAAAGCTTATTTTGCTATTTCAGCTCTGAACCAATCCAAGACATATGCAGGGATGCCACACGCACAAAATAAAACACACACACACATCCTCCACCAGAGACAACCTGACATTTTCCAAACCTTAAAAAAAAAAAAAGACAAACCGTGAGTTTATCCTGAACGTGGGCGAGTTCTCCTTTCTCTAAGGCAACTTTCTGGTGAAGATGGCTAAATAATCAGCTGGGAAACTAAAGCCATGAAAAATCAGCTCACTGAGGGATTTTGGAGGTCCTAAATTTAACATAATGCACAATATATCCATGCAGTTCACTGATCTGGTACATAATTTGGTGAAGCATTTGAAAAAGTTGCCCAAGGAAGTGGTGAATGCTCCATCCCTCCCAGTGTTCAAGACCAAGTTGGATAGAGCCTCGGGCAACATGCTCTAGTGGGAGATGTCCCTGCCCAAGATGATCTTCAGGTCCTTTCCAACCTTAACCATTCTATGGTTCTATGACCTCTACAAGCCACATGTTCAAGGCAGAGTAGGACATTTCAATAATAAGAACAGCAAGAGCAATAAGAGCAAGGAGTTAAAAAAGACCTAGAAGCTTAGCAGGGATATAAAACCCCTTGCGTGGAGGGGTGGGGGAAGGAGAAGAAAGCAAAACAAGGATTTTGTAGAAAAGTTTCTCTCTGAGTAACTCGATTTTGTAACAGCAGGGCTTTTAGCATCTACAATGAATCAGAAAGGACCAGTCATGTTGTGGGATGGGTATTAAGCTGGACTGGATGACAGATTTTACATCCAGTTTGCTGCCTTTCATATTCATCTCAAAAGAGAAAAATAATGTAGGTGGAAGCCAGGAGCCTGTCTCGGTCCTTCCAATTCTATTTCCAGGTATGTGTAAGACTTGACCCTTCTTTTGGCTAAAACCTCTGTCTGCTGAGGCCACCACAGAAGCTCAGTCTGTGGCACGGGGTGCTGGTTCACACACACAGGGACAGGCTGATGGGAGGACTCAGGCAGGATGTGCTCACCAGGATGCCAAGGTTTTACAACAACCTCCGCTGTGCATGCACGTTCCCCGTGCCCCGCATCTTGAGCTCAGAGTCAGAAAGCGATGAGGTCACTTCCTGAGACAGCAGCCACGGGGCTGGAAAAGAAGTGGCAATAAAAGAGCTGATATTATCATAAAAGCTCCTGTTGAGGGCTGTGTTTGCTGGCAGCAGTGCGGTTGCATTGCTCATGTCTGGGAGTGTTGGGAATGACAGATTTTCTGCAACAGAAACTCAGCCTGAGCCAACACGAAGAGCAGGAGAGGGGCCGTAGGTCCAGTCTGGCAGCACACCCACCTGGAGAAGACCTCAGTTCAACGGCAGAGTTCAGAGAGGGGAGTGGGGGACATGATAATCAGGCCCCATGTGACAAAAGAGAAGCATTGGGGGGGATTGCTGCACTGAGACAAAGCAGTCGTGAGATAAAGCCCAGCTCATCCTTTCCCTGTTCGTTACAAGGAACAATAGGCTGACCAAGGTGAGGAGGTGAGCGTGGAGGGATGAAGGAAATGCACCATGGGAGCCCCGCTGTGGTGAGCAGGCATCAGTTTGTTATCTGGGGTGAAGCAATCACTGAAAACTCCCTTGTGTTTGTGGCATTTTGTCACAATGAATATTTAATCAGGCCAAAGCATGCCTGGCAGTTTGCAGGCACATTCCCCCTGTCATGGGGCTGCTTGAGAGCCTCCACCAAGACAGGGGGGATGCACAAAGTTGTCTATAACACAAGGCCATCACTTCCCTCCTATAGGCAGTTAAACCCTTGACCACCCACTTGAATACTTGACTTACAGGTCAGAAATGCTACAAGCACAAAGCGAGTAGCAAAACAGGGGCTTTCTTATACCTGAGCATAGCCAAGACTCAGAAATACCTTTTTTTTTCCTGAAACTAACATGTGGGTGCCTATTTTATGTGTGAAAGGGCCCTGTGAATGTGTCTGTAAGCATGAAGTTTGAGATACTGCTTAGTCTGGAAGAAAGCCCTTGGGAAGCTTCATTACATAGAAAACCTCATTAGTCTTTCTGGTCCTATGGTGGGGAAGGTGGCAGCCTGTGCAGAGCCAAGGTTAACATTGTCCTGCAGAACTAGAAGTGTCTGTGGGGATCAAACATCAATATTCCCAGTAATCAGAATCCAAATCTGGCCACAGTGGGGCTGGTTTTGTCTCAAACACATTAATGCCAGCTTTTCACATCTATCAGCCACATCCAGCCTTTTCAAACCAGGATCTTCAGAAACATGAGTCTCTCATTGTCCTCCTGCTGTCCTGAAATGCATCCAGCCCTGAACCTCCCAGCAGTGGGGAGAGCAAACAGCACGCGTCTGCAGCCAGCAAAATTGCATCTGCCAACACTAGCCTAGCTGAATCCTGTGCCAAGGGCAGCCATCATCCCAAGGATGGAGGGCTTGAAGCCTCTGCTGGGACCTGAGCACTGTCTAGGCTTCCAGAGAAATTCACCCATAGTAAATCTGGCAGCACAGGATGAATAACTTGACTCCAGGTGACTGCAGTCACTCTCAGGAATCACCACCTCTGGACCAGCTGTCATAGAGGGGTAAATTTCAGGCTGCCCTTTTGCTTTCTCTCATTCCTTTTCTGGAATTAGAGATGAAGGGAAACATCTTCTTCGGTGGAAAAATATATTAAGAAATAGGCCTGATCTTTTTCTCTTGGGCTCACATCTTTCCCATGAGCACATAAACCTCAATCATTCTGACATTTTCATTGATCCCAATGAAAGGACAAATTAAAAGCTGATCATTAATTCACAGGCTCACTCTGCCCCTCTCCCAGAGAGGAACATTGGCTTATTTATGTCAAATATTCACTTTGTGCTCCGTCCATAAACGTGCCATTATGTCCCAGAAGTTTAAGAAAACCCTCTGAAATGTGGGGACTGACTTGGGAATTACCTGGCCTACAACAGATCCTGCTGGAGGCCTCCCCTCAACCACCCCATGATCCCCATCACAGTGAGTTTCTCCTTTTCCAAACATTTAACCCTATGATGTCCCTTCATGCCATTTTGGCTTGGTTGTGAATTCACAGCAGGTTTCCAAAGGAGGAAATCAGTCTTACAAATCTGCTTGTGGCTTTGCTTTTGTATGGGTTTTCCAGGCAGACAACATGGGATGTGTTATGGACCCCAGAGCTGTAGCAGGAGGAGGTCAGATAAATTAGACAAAGTCACAGAGGAAGTCGGGAGAAGAGCAGCTAAAAGAGGCCGTGGTCCATCTAAGGCTTCCCATCCCTGCACATTAACCACGGACATCTCTGCTTATATCTCATTTTATCCTCTAAATGCTGGAGGCTGTTTAGTGTCTTTTTTTTCCCTCTTCTTTTTTCTGCTCAAATATTTTACTAGCTGCACTGAAAAGAGAGCCACAAACAGTAGGGGAGAATCTCTCATAGCCAGAATACAATGAAGCGCATAAGTGCGAGGGATTGCTCCTTACAATGCTTGAATCAAAGATAAACATGAAAAGAGCTGCCTCCTTAGAGCATAAAACAGAAGAATACACCATTCCCAAGGGGAGCAGTAATGTCTTTTAAAAATAAACCAGCCGCCTCAGAGGTCAGAGCAATGTGGGGAAGAACACTTTTTCATCCAACAACTCACCTGAATTTCAAATCCAGGCAATTTGCTGGCAAACAGCTACTGGGAACAACACTGGGATGCAGGACTTGCTGCAGACAGAGCCCCTCTTCCAAGAACCCCAAAGCAACCTGCAGTCAGTCCTTAATTAAGGGAACTTCTCAACATCCCTAGGTGCTGGCTAGAAAGTTCTTGTCCTTAAAATGATGTCATGCCTGTATCGGGCTGACAGATCACTCCTGGGCAGCTGCAGGCACAGTGTTTTCCAGCCCAGAATTCCCTTCCAGAGTTGGGGGCTACCATGGCAGCCAGAACTAGTTGCCCAGGGAAGTTGGCAGACTCATTCCCAAAAGCAAGAGCTGTCTTGGGTGCTCCTGGCAGACCCTCTGAAGAGCAGGGGTAAGGCAACACTGTCAGCTGCTTTAAGAAACTGAGCACTCAAAATATTAAAGATTCCCTAAAACATGCAACCTCATGAAATTAGAAGCCATGGAGACAGGGACAGGAATTCTTAAATCACTAAGGCTGAACATAAGGTAGATCTCACAGAGCCAGCCTGGGGCAAGTCCAGCTGAAGCCCCTGCAGCATCATGGTGCAGCATCCAGGAGGGGAGAGCAGCCTGACTTGCGATTCACTTTTACAGGCCCCAGTCACTCTTAACCTCAGCTGGGATCAGCATCAGCATCCCCAGGCTCCAGGTTCAGCAATGCAGAAGTCACCCTTCAGCCCTTGGGCTGGGATGAATCTGTTCCCTAATAGCATGGCTTTAGGAGGTGACTGAGGACCACTACCAGAGCTGCAAGAGGATGAGATCTTTGTTCTGCTTGAATTTGCCAGCCAAGTTATCCAAGCAGTGAGACAATGGCATGAGGAAAAGAAAAGCAAGCTTGAGGTGTCTTCGAAAGGACCCCCCTCCTCTTCTGCTTGCCTGCAAGGAAGGAGCAACACATTTCACATGACTCTGCCTGATAAACCCATGCAACATCCCAAAATACAAAAGCTTTTATTCAGCCATGTAGAAAAAAGAGAAACTGGTGTCATAGGGGTTAAACCCCAGGCTGAGGTGGGGTAGCACCGTATGAAAAGCAGTACAGCCTGAAAGCATCAGGGTGCTTTTGGAGCCCACCTCATTCATTGTCAGCTGTCAGCCACCATAGTGAATTGCTGCTGTGTCCAGGAGAGATGGAGGGCTGCTGAATATTTATTGTCCTTTGAGAAAAGCTGCCCATTGCTGACTAGTCTTATGCACCATGTCAGGGCTCTGCCTTGTAGATGTCAAATTGTTCTGCACTTACACCTAGAGTATAGCTCTGCAACTGCCTTCCAGCAGGGTCTACACACCTGGACTTTGTTGCTGCTATCGACAGTTTTATTCTGCAAATGATGCAAAGATGCAGGAATCAGCATGACCGGGGGAGGGACAGGGATAGGCAGCTGTCCAGGACAGACACTGGAGCATGCTAAGCTGCTGCAGGTACAGTCTCAGCAGCACCAGTTCTTACTGAAGATGTTTTGAGGAGAAGAGAAGAATGAACAGAGAGGAAGCATGCATGAAAAATAAAATGAGCAGGCACAGAAGGACTGAAACAAAGCAGAGTTCCTTTCAATGGTATTCCCCTCTCACCAAGAGGCAGCCAAAAAGTTGGGGGAAGAAGGGAGTGGTGTGTTTCAGTGACTAATCCTTTGAAGGAGAAAATCAAATGGATGTATTGCCCAGGGAAATTAGGAGCCCAGCACTAGCACCAGAAGAATTTGATCATATGAGGGCTCAGTGAAGAAAATGCTTTTGTTCTTTTACTTGATTTGAGGACATGTCTTTTCCTGAGAAACAGAGGGAGATCCCCTTGTTAAGCTACACCAATGCTCTCCGTAAGTCCTGGGAAAGCCTACTGCCAACATCCATGGCTTTGTGCACAGTCACTTGGGGGTATGTTACAGCCAAGGAGAGCTCTCCTTGCCGGATACGTGCCAGACATGCCTGGGTGCCGCTTGGGACCCCTGTGCTTTACATTTAAAGTCTGAGGAAGCTTAGCCTGCATGGTGACCATGCGGCTATTTTGGACAAATTGTTGTCTTTTGGGGGAAATGGAAACTTCTTGTCTTTTTCCCAGAGGCCAAGGTTCCTTCACTCTTTGACACATTCTCAGTCACCTTGGCACTTTTTTCTCAGCACTCCATCATTGCATGAGCTACAATTTGCTGTTTATATTTCCTCTGATACATGATGGATGAGGTGCATAAGACTGTTTCACCAAGGTGTGTATCACAGTTACTCTAGTTAACGCAAGAAACAGCCTGGTTTAGACAAGAGCAAAAAACCCCACCTGTATATTTTCACCTGCCACAAACTCCAGCTTTTGAAACACAAGTCAGACACCAAAGGACAACCTTTAGCAGTTGCTAGCCTACCTGAAAAACAACTCTATTTCCACCTGGTGCCAGAAGAAAGCTGCTCCTGAAGCTTGCTCTTGCAATATGGGCAAGTAACACAACAGAAAGCTGAACCAGCACTGAAATGTGATAAAAAGGACAAGGTCCAATGTGGGCTCAAGAAGGGGTAAAAGAATGTTTTGGCTCTAGTGACACTGGACTGGTATGAATCCATGGAAATGGCTGCAAAGATAATTTAAGCCAGCCCACCAGACCACTCATCCCTTACCTCATGCTTCTTTACCTTCAAGAGATAAAAAGAAAAATCAGTTTAACAGTATTTATGGCAAATTCATGGCTCTTATGAGACCTTTAGCAGCCAAACAGGCCAAGCACAGCAGCTGTTACCCCTGGCTAAAACATAAAGCTGCAGGTCAGACTCCTTACGTGCTGCAAGACTAGCTTTTCATGCAAGGTCTGTCCTCAGCGTTTGGTTCCAAGAAATAATAATTTGCCTTTGTGCCCTTTCTATGTGGATACACCCCACTGGGATGGAGGGAACCACTGGGCTAGAAGTTTTCATATTCTGGTTTGCACTTCAGCTTTGCTTAAATGGGTCTATTTTAAAGGCAACCTGGGACCAAGCGTGTGTCACAGGCACATTTTTAGTGATGGCATCATTGTTTGCAAAGAGCACTGGGGAAACTCAGCCACAAAACACACATTCACCCAGCATGAAGGATGCCTCATACTAAAAGCAAAGTAGCTCCCAAAAGGCAGCAAACTCAGTTGCTGAAGGCCACCCATTTGGGCTGCTCCAGGCAGCCGAGTTCCCAAGCAAACAAGCACGGGGCTGGGGGAATAGAAAGGATTTTGCATGGTTCATGTGTCAGGCACAGCTCGGAAAGGTCAATCAGTTTTGCAGCAGGAGCCAAAGGAGAGGGAAAACTGTAGCTGATTAGGAGGAAGGGGGGAAGGGGAGAAGGAATCCCTGGCCGTGCCAAAACCTTTGTAAACAAACTTCTCTGCAATGTTGCAGATGAAAGAGCGACGCCCGACAAGCAGGATCCAGTTCTTAGGCATAAATCAGGAGCTGCTCCAGTAAAATCAAGGAAGTCACGCTGGCATAAGTGGGAGGGGAATCACCCCCTCCTGCTCCCAAACAGTAGCCTGGGCCCCCAAACACAATTCCCCCCCTCCCACATACAAGCAGCTCGCTTGGGTGCTAGCACAGCCAAGTGTTTGGTGTTGGAAGAGCCCCCAAATGCCGGTCCCTGCAAGGGTTTGGGAAGCGAGGGTGCATCCACGGAGCCACAGCCGGTGCAGGGGAGAGGGCGGTGGTTTCACCTCCAGCTTCTGGATTTCCTTTGTTCCTTCCTCGCGGCAGGTCTCTCCAACATGTGTGCACACGCAGGCAGCTGCTCTCCCTGATGGGGAAAGGGCAGCTGTCCCAAAAGGAGACGAGCAGTGACACAGACCGCAGCTCGCTGACAACACGCTGAGCCACAAGCCACTTTTTACACCCTTTCACAATAAATATTAGCTGGAGGGGGCACTGCTTTTCCCACTCTCCCGCCAGCACGGCCTCTTATTGTTTACTCTCCCCCAGCAGTCCAGGCGCTCTTGTTAATGTGCTGTGATTGAGTACTTTGGAGAGGATGGGGTTTGGGGTTAGCTCCCGGCTCCCTTTGGAGAGCTGTTTACTCTTCAGTGGTGCCTATGGCCCGCTCAAGACAGTGCTCCTTCACCCCTGCTGGGTCCATCTGCTTTGTCTGCCTGTTTTCCTGCTGCCACCGGCAGGCAGCTGGCCTGCGCATTTCAGCTAGCTGTTCGTAAACCCCTGGAGGAAAACATAAAATTAACCCCGTAAAGAAGGGGGCTGGGAAGGATGGAAGGGGAGGAAGGAGAGAGCGGAGCAGCTCTGCCTCCCGATGCTGCTCCCCCTCCACAGCTGCCAGCTTTCCTCCCGTGCAGGAAAAGCCTGCAAGGACAGGCGCCAGCGCAGGGCTGAGCCCCAGCTGACATCAGGATGCTGCTGGCACAAGGTGAGGATGTGGCTGAGGTTTTTCTTTTGTTCTGTGTTTTTTACCTGCAGTGGGCAGCGTGCAAGCAGAAGGTATTAACTCTTCACACATCCTGATGTCTCTGCCCCACAGCATGGGCAAGACAAGAGGGTCTCAGACCTCCTTTCTCCTGAGCTTGATGTGTGCATGGGTCTCCACTGGTTCCCCAGTGTTTCTCCACCACATCTGGCCCAAGCCACCAGCAGCCACATTCCCCATCTTGTTCCCACAAAAACCCCAACACAAGAACATGACTATCAGACATCATGATTACAGTCATGGGGCCAGGTGTGCTCCCACACTGTCACCCCAACTGTGCCTCTGTCACTGCTCTGCTAAAATACTACACACTGGTTGCAGCCAGTGATCTCTTGGAATCCATGTTTGGTCTCAGGGCTCCAAAAAAGATTTAAGGAGAGTTATGACCAGAGTTGGCACAAGCCATGGGGTCACATTACATGAGAACAGAGATATCCCTATTGATGCCTCCTGAAAATCTTGCTCTGCATCCTTCCATGAACCAGACCCTTTGCAGTTCAAGTGAAGGCCAAAGTGTCTCCATGGTTGGCAGCATTACCAGACACACCAGTCCCTCCAGGACCATGTGCTGCCAGCAGCCTCAGGGGTCACCCACTGACCCACAGGGACTCTCTGCGGCAAAGCCAGGAATCACACAGAGATGATGGCTACATCCTGACCCCATGGGGAAGAAAAGAGACATCTGGCATAAAGCTGGAGCAGAGCTGGGAGAGCCCAGACTCCCGTAAGGGGCCTGACCTTTGGGTACAGCGAGGGGCTGGGCTCCAGGCTCACTCTCTGCCAAGAGTATCCAGACCCTTTGGTCTATCCCCAAACTCTCTAAAACAGTTCTTGCTTATGCACAGATTGACCTGACTTAGGAAGTGTTTGGCCCCCAAAAGATCCAACTGTTAAGTGAGCTAAACAGTTAATATGTTGGGTGCCTGCAAACAGATGCAAACACATACCTGTGTCCATAGTCCCACCATGCAAACACAGCAACTGTATGCATAAATGTACATATGCATATGTACATATGCCTGTGTTTCACAGGCATACGTACACCCCCACAGCACTCTCCAGCTGGGGGTTATTCACACAGAGTTTTCGCCAAACCTCTCCAGCTCCAAGTGGAAACTGGGGCTGTTCCTGGTTTGCCTTTGTCCTCCCTCAGATCTGCAGGCGTAAATGGATCTGCTCCTCTTCACACACAATGCTCCCGGCTAATAGGAAAAGTAAGTGGAACCAGAAGTTAGCTACAGTTGTCAAGCAAATATTATATGCTGGGGAAACCAGAAAAAGTCACTAATCTCCAGGGAAAACTGTAAGCCTGCGTGAATACAGACTCCTATGGATAAAATAGGTATATAGGATCTAGCATCCCCCAGAGACCTCAGCTACTAAGCCTGCTCTCTGGGAAGTCTTCAAAGCACCTTTTCTTCTCCTTCACACCACCTACTAAATCCACGGGATGCTGTGGCTTTAGTCACTGCTCAGTGACACCTCTCCTGCGTGGCAAGCCAGCCCTGGCAGGGGGAGCAGGCAGCGCTCACTCCAGCAGCACTGCGCTTGGCACAGGTAGAAGCAGATGCCAGGTGCATACCAGTGGGGAATCGCACCTCAAAGTCTCACATGTGCACACCGCTGCTTGCTGGAGCGGCAAGCAAGCCCCTTTACAAAGCATGCCCCCCCACCCCTCATGCCATATCTACAACAGCAGCTGGGCAAGCGAAGCTGCATTGTCTGCCTGACACATTGGCCCTTATAACCATCTCTCCACATGTGCACTGCTCTTGCTTGCATTAAAGAGATGCTCTGGTGCTTTCAGTGGAATATAGATACCCTTCATTGTTTAAGACTGTGTTTATAATAGTCGAAACCTCCATAAATTACAATTATGTGGATGTTGTGCTGTTGGTCTGAGTCCGTTAGAGACACTTGCTTTTCTTACCTTCATTTCCTCGCTCTTCTTCCAAGTAATAGGCTTTGCCGGTGCCCGTTCCATACTACTGCCCATTGGAAATAACTGCCAGTGGGAGAGGCTGAGGATATTGGCTCCCAAAAGCCTTTGACTGCACAGCAAGGAAAAAAAATGCCACCTTCTATCTGATGAGGACTAATTTCCTACTAGGAAAAGCTGGTTGCTAAACATCTGGCCTGACAGGCTAGCGAGCTTATTTCCAGCAGAGCTGGGGAAGGCAGCAGAATATGCTCACACTGGACTGGAGTACCTGGCTGCAGTTCAGCAGTACCAGGGTGCCCTTGGCAATACCAACAACAGGAAAACCTGATTCATACTAAACCTTTGGTTACTAGAATCCTCTGCAAACAGTGAGCAGGGAGCACAAAAACACCTGTATTTAGTGGAATGTACTACCACAGGAGTATTTTGTGCACGTCAGGACCTCAAGCTCCAGAGGACTGCAGGAGTTTAGCCTGATCCCACATATGAGATGGATGTACCTAGATTTTCCTGTATTACTCCATAGCTGGTATAGTAACAGCCACGTGTACCCTGTCAGCAATGCAATCAACCACTGACGTGGAGAGGAGGTACTTCTCTCTGGAGCCCTTTGAGTGCTGACAACTTCACAGGGTTACTGATTCCCTTCCTGCATGGGATCTGGGGTCCTACTTTCACCCCAGGCTCTGTCCAGGCTGTTTCTGGAAGCCCAGGCCTGATCCCACACATCAAAGGGCACACAGCAGCCAAGGATTTGTGAGCTGATATGGTGAAATAGCCTAGAAATAAATCACACCTTCTGCATTCAGAGGAGTTCAACACATTTCCAAAGGTAAGCCCAAGACTTACTTATGGGATCTTTCACACAAGAGAGCTAGTAGCAGACCTGGATGATGGAATTCTACTTTCTTGGGGTGGGGAATGAGAGAAACTTCAGTTTTGAAATGGTGGGGAAATGTCCAGGGAACAGAAACGCCAGCAGTGACGGGACATACCCGAAAACCGCAGGGTAGGGCTGTTGTGCAGAACCGGTATCATCATGGTAGTCTGTATTTTGCAACGCAGCTGCACACTGAGAAATGGATAATCTTGAATTATGATTTTGCTTGTTTTTTTTTTTTGTAAGCAGGAGATTGTGACACTTCAGGATACAGGGAAGATAACAGAGCTCTGTACATGGCCACAGAAGTGGGACAGCGGGAGGACCTCTTGGTGTTGCAGCTCAGGCTCCTGTCTTTATTTGTTCTCCTAAGGCACAGCACCATAACAAGAGTCATAACCTGTGTTCAAGCTTCAGACATCGATGTGATTTTACCCATTCTTTTAGTACTTGGATGAAACTGAATGAGCTTTTTTAGCATTCTGACAACAGAGGCTTGGCATTGTCACCATGAAGCATGAGAAAAACCATGAGCCAGGTTTGGAAAATTGTGAGCTTGGCTTGAAAAGCAGAATACTTTTATTTTTTTTTTTAATTTATTTTTGCATCTGTTTAGAAACAATGCTCATTCTTTGTGTTCAGCACCAGTTCTCTGAAATGTCACGGTCTGGGCTTTTAAGGAAATTTATCTTTTTCAGCCAGAAGGAATAAGAACTTCTGGTTTTTTCTCATTAGTTATTCTTGTGCAGTTGCATGACACTAAACTCTGGGCTTTGGGGTGGGGAAAGAAAGCTCCCAGCGACTTTCACAGGGCTCACCGTCAAATTAATCAGTGAAATGCCTGGTCATTGGCATGCATATAAACGCATGCCTGACTCGCGCTCTCACCATGTGCGCGTGTCCACTCACAGAGTTCACCTCCCATGCTGCGGGTCTACGTGAGACAAGAGCATCCACCCAGCTGCAAGCACATACACAGCATATATGAAAAATCAGAGTCTGCCTTTGTATTTGTCTGCAGCTTTCACTGAGGTTATCTGCCTAATATATGACCTCAAATTTCTGCTAAGGTTTGGCAGACCTGAGCCTTTGGATGTGAGCACCCAATGAGGGTGCTCAACAGTTTCAAACACTAGGTGGTAAAAAACTTCTTATTGCCTTGATGCAAGTTTATTTCCATTGAAAGCCATTTCCCTTTGTCCTATCCCTGCATGTCCTTGTCAAAGTTCCCTCTCAAGCTTTTCTGTGGGCCCCTTTAGGCACTGGAAGCTGCTCTAAGGTCTCCAAGAGCCTTCTCTTCTCCAGGCTGAACAAGCCCAGTGCTCTTAGCCTGTCTCCATAGGAGAGGTGCTCCAGCCCTCTGATCATCTTTCTTTGTGGCATCCTCTGGACCCACTCCAACAGTTCCACGTCCCTCTTGTGCTCAGGGCCCCAGAGCTGTATGCAGTACTGCAGGTGGGGTCTCATGAGAACAGAGTAAAGGGGAAGAACCCCCTCCCTCAAACTGGTGGTCACGCTTCCATGCTTCTTTTGATGCAGCCTGGGATACAGTTGGCTTTCTGGGCTGCAGGAGCACACTGGCGGCTCATGTGCATTGAGTCATGCTAAAAATAAATCTAGAACACTTCTTTGCTCAAGAAAAGCCCCACTGTAGTTCTGGCATTAGGTAGAGCCTATCCCCCGATGCTAGCTCCTGCACATCTGGTGCAAGCAAGACCAGAATCAGGCCTTTTACCAAAGAAATGGGCAGTTTTCCCCAAGTCTTGCAATAAAAAAATGGCCATCAATTTGCATTAAAAAGAAAACCAAAACTTCATATGAAGTATTCAGCCATGGAAACGTGCTTATGTGGCTCTTGTGATCCCTTTCTTTTCATCAGAATTCACATGAAAAGCCCTTTCTCTGATTTCTGTGTCAGCATTAACTCTTCCAAAATGATTGGCATCAAAGGTAGCAAACACTCCTTCCTGACAAAAGCCTCCCTCCGCCTCCTTCCAGCAGCCCCTCAGCCGCCACCGTCCCGTTCCCAGTACTGACAGGTCCCATTGTGCCTCCTTCCCAAAGCAGCTGCACAATGAACAAAAACATCAATGCACAGGGGCTGAGGCTTGTTGAAGTTGTGGAAGGAAATACAAGCAAAGGAGGAAAGTAAAGCTGAAGAGAAGGGATCAACAGTTGTTGACTTACGAGCACACTCAGGAACAGGCAAGAAACAGCTAAAACCTAAAGGTTTTCTGCAAATGTACCTGCACAGGCATTTCTGCCTCTGAACATCCACTACACTGGGCTTCCAATAGCATTGAAATCACAAAGCTAATTGCACTGTAAAAGTAACGGCCTATGAAATTTTTAATGGAGCAGATTGCACTTCTCATTTTTTTCTTCTGTGGTTCAATATACTTCAATATCTTTTCTCTCTTCCAGCGTTTGATTCAGGCTGACAGTGTATTTATACAATTGCCTTTCTCCGCACCATAAAGACTGAACTGCAGGACAGCGCTGGTCTGTTTTCCAGCTGGATCCAGGCAGCCAAGGGCCACAGCTGGTTACTCAAATGTTTTAAGGAACATCTAAATATATGTCCTCACCACCAAATCATTGATACATAGATAGATGGAGCAATCACTTATCACTGGTCACAGGTGCTGGGCCTCCCTCTGCCATGACACAGAAGAGGGTGAAGACAGAAGGCAGTGGCCCTCACACAGCAAGAAATGGCTGCTGGGCTTCTACTGTTCCTCCAGGGAAAATATAACTAGGAAAGGGAAAAGAAGAAAATATTTTAAGAGATAGTGTCAGTTATGAATATAAAGCAGCATTTAAGACATGGATAAGTTCTAAAGGCAATATGAACCACTGTGCTAGAATGCAGTAACGAAAGTACTGGTCAGGGGAGAGCTCAAGAGGAGACTGCAGGCACCAGGCATCTTTCTGCACACAGTCTGAGTCCAAAGCTGTCACATCTCACAAGCACTGCTAAGCCCCAAAGCTGAAACCAACCTGCTATCAGCAGATGGTTGGTTCATGTCTTGCAGTCACACCTCTTGAGCAGAAATGGTTCAACCTGTGATGGTGCTGATGTCCAAGAGAGGAAGAGAAATCCAGCTACAATCAGATCCTACAGACTCATCTTACCTACTGCCACATTCACAGAATTGAGGATATAAGCATCCGTCTCCCTCTAAAGTTGATCAGTCATCCAGGACCCAGGCATCCCATTGTCCAAGTTTGCTGATGAACATACTCCATTTTCAGTACTTGCCTCATGCATGCAAAAGGCAACAAGTCCTGCACAAAGTACAGCACTCAGGGTCACTCAAATACAAAAACATGGCTAATGGAGGAGAAGAAGGAAGAGAATAATGCAATGCATTGAAGCGTATGGAGCAGGAAAAGCCAAGAAGCACAGGGATTCGCAGATGTTTTTCATAAGACGTCAAAATGAAACATCCTCTCAGCTGTTTCATATCAGTATCATGAAATTCCTATTCCATCGGAGATAACAAAATGGTCCACTTTCCATGCTGTCTCAGAACATTCCTGGGTGGAAAAATTCCAGCTCTAGTCAGTCCTAAATATTAGCAGACAGGCCAGGAAGTGTCTACAGACCACAGCCCAACTGGGCTAAATCCCATTAGAAAAGATGGGATCCCCTCAGTGGATTGTGTTGCATGAGATAAAGAGCACAAAGAGAAAACAGAAGAAATGGGGAAATATGCCCAAACCCCAAAACTAACAAGGACCCCAGGGTTCCAGAACTAACTCGGCTTCATGACTGATCCCACCCTAAAAATGATCAGCCAGTTTGTGCTGAACAAATCATTGTCAGATGATGAAACAACCAGTGCTGCACGGATGCCACCCGCTTTCACATCTGTGGAGAGTATCAATTTTAACAGCATTAGTGGGAAACCTGCATTGCTACCTCGCACCTCACACAAACACACACACAATTTAGATACATTCTAATTGACAGCCCTGGCCCATGACATTCCTGCAGGTCAAAATTAAAATAAAAGGCAGGGACGCAGTGTGCACCTCTGGTTACACTGTCAGCTGGCTCGGCGCAGAGGCAGCCTGCAGTTAATCAGCCTTCTTTCTCCACTAACTGTCACTGCAAACAAAGGAATTAGCAGAAGGTCTGTAGGGAGCATTGAGATAATTTGGCTGGCTGAAGAAAAGAGAAAGAAAAGAAAAGCAAAACAAAATTACTGAGAAATTTACTTGCACTGACCTCTCCATAAATATTTAGATATAATCATCATTACCTTGGAGTAAATTAAGTTATAAACAGTCTCCACAATTGCACATGATGAATGCGTATCGGCATCAGAGAGCACTTTATTGCAAGTTAATGTGGAAACAGAGCACCTCAATCAATCAGGATGCAGAAGTGCTGTCTGATGATATCAGCCTATCTCAACCTATTCATAGTGGACACAGTATATTTGCTCATCCACCCACACCCACCCTCCACTCTTATTATATTAACAAATACAAATCGAACCATGGTAAATGGTAAGATACATATTTGTGGAGCTGGAATAACGAGGGACATAGAGTACATGTCTGCTGTCATGCTAGTAGTATTATTTACACTTTGGTAACATCTACAGCAACTGAGGATATGGCCCCCCTGTGCTGAGCTCTGTATGCAAACACAGCCAAAAGCCATCCGACTAGACACAGACATCCAAAGCAGAGATGTTGAGCTAATCACCGTCAGTTTCTTTCACAGCCAGCTGAGAGAAATCGGCACTTTCTGAGCCCAACTTCCCAGACCTGTTTTAGATGTCTAATTTAAGAGGAGATGAATCATGTCCTGGACTCCTTCAACTGCCTTGGCTCAATCCCCACAGACCCTTCGGGAGCCCCGGGTGACTTCTGCTAAAGTCAGCATCTATGCTGCAGATGCCAATTTGATGAGATGAGTTCCTTCCACTCTGGCCGAGAGACTTGAGGGTGTAGAAAAGCAGACAACCACATAACAAGCAAAAGGGAATCATATCTGAATTGCATTTTTGGACATGAAATCCACGCAGTCTCCCAGGGCTGATGACTTCTTTGACTTTAGAGCTGTCAAAGATGAGAGCAGAAAGGGGAGTGTGTTGCAGAGACTTGTACTGCTTCCACCTCACCTACCCCTTCACTTTCAATGTGACAGATGAAAGAGGACAGATCATGAGCTTTGCCTCCCCTTCAAGCCATAGAGGCTCATTCTCTGCCCCTGTCTGGCCCTTCACCTCAACCTCCTGCCCACCCCAACCTGGGGCAGTTGCAAGTACACATCAGGTTATCACGTGAGCTCTGTCACGGCACTGCCAACCCACCATACCTTACTATTGCCACCACCCAACACGTCCAAGAAACAGACACACTGCACACACAAGACTAATAAGGGGTTTCTGTGCTGCAAAGAAGGAAAGAAAGTGGTCTAATGAGACAACCAATGATGAAAGTGTTTCTAAAAAAGGAACATGATCAGAGATTTTATTAAGGCTCAACTTCAGCAAGGTAATGAATCTTGCAAGAGAACAAAGATTTTAACTGGATGGTACATGTGCCTAAGCCTCTTAAGAAAGTCACTGAAATAGCCCCTTATACTGTAAAGTGAATTCAAGACATCAGTGCATCATGGTGTGCTAATGGTCTTAGGAAAAACTGTCTTCATCCAGTTTTTCAATTCAGGGTTTTCTCTTAAGGAAAACACTTTAATATGCATTTTTCCACATAAACTGGGACTTCCAGTTCACAATAATACTCAAATTTACCATTGCAGAACAACAACAACAATAGACAACTCAACGGATTAAAAGTGCCAGACAGAGAAAATAATTAAAATGCAATCCAAGTAGGCTGAAAAGATCCTTCATGCAAACAGGTATTTATAGCAATAGGTGAAAGAGAGACAACATAGCACTGACTGTCTCTACCCTGTTACAAGGTGAAATAAAAATATTCTTCTGACCGTCCTTGGATATAAGCCTAAATAGGATAAAATAAATCTCAGCCTGTAGCTGCCTTGTTCCCTAAGCTGTGGGAGCTTTCTAAAAGAGGTATCACAGATGCCTTCACTGCTTTTGCACCAGCCCAGCCGGTTTCTTCTGACAAGAGCCTATCTTCTGTCAGTGCTGCCCCTCAGTGCTTCAACACTGACCCTTAATCCAATAATTACCCAGCCCAGTAAATTATTGCAATTAAGCCCACTTCCCAGCTGCAGCCAAGGACAGCCTCCCAACGGGGCTCCTTCCGCCTCGACACAGCCCAGCAGAGTGGTGAAGCCCCTTTTGCCAAACAGTGTCTCATCCCTACAGAGCCTTAGTCTGGAGGGAAAGAAAGAAATCGCTAAATCTTTCAACACAAGGCAAAGATTTCTATAGATACCAAAAACCTATTGGCAGGCTCAGATCAAGGGGTTTTTAATTGAGTGAAGAACGTTAATTAGTAAATCTACTGACTTCTAAACACAGCAAGACCTAAGGCTTCAGATTACCATTGTGTAAGGACAAAGCAGCTTTCAAGGTCTGGAGAGCATTTTCCCTTTGCTGCCCTACCCCCAAACACCAAAATCTATTGCAGCTAATTGTGGAGATATTTGGGATGGTCCAGTGGCAATCAGACATTGCTTCTCTTTAGCTGAAGGAAGTGCTCAAAGGAGTCATCTAGGATGGTTATCTCTGAAAGGTGAAGAAGCCTAAAAGAAACAGAAGGTGTTGCTAGAAACCAGAAAGATCAAAGTTAAAAGCATTTGGATGGATAAAATGGTTACAAAGATTATTACTTCTTAACATATAAATTACTCAAATCACTGCCATCTGTCTGCCTCCACAGCCATATGAAAGAGGAGACCAAAGGCTTAGCTCCCAATACATTAAATCCTAAAAAATCCACCCATGTTTTAAGTTGTAATACATTAAGCACTCTTCCTGGAAAAACTGTCTGCAAACCAGCAGCAAAGGCTTTAAAACATGTTTGTTATGGAATCAGAAAAAGAAGAGATCAAACTGCAGCAGCTCAGCAGTGAAGGATTGCTGGAAAAGCAGAAACTAAAAATGTAATAACAGGAAGATGAAGGCAGGAGGAAGCAGCTTACCAAAGGGAATGGTCTTGCTGGGGAAAGGCAGCAGAGTTTATGGCCCCAGTCTTTATTAGCTGAGGAAGTCAATGCAGGCTTCTGGGGAAAAAAAAAAAAGTAGGAAAGGAAATAAAAAGGATTTTAAGATCATTTTAATGGTTTGAGGCCAGATTCATAGCCCTGAGTTGTGTCTGGGGATCTCACCTCCATTGCTAACGTTCCCTGATGTTTTCCCATGAAATGATACCATGAGCTTGACAAGCACCATGTTTCCCCAAAGCCATTCTACATCCTTTGCCCTGCATGCACCCTAACAGCCCAACAGATTTCTCCAGCAGCACTTAGCAAATGTCCAAACCATCCTTCACTTTCACAGGTCCTAACCCACTTTCAGAGATGTGGGGAGCCCTTTCCTCAGCTGGTGACCACGGCAGTAGATGACACACCATGGGTATTCTTACAGTCCCACATTTCCCTGCCCAGAGACAACACTTCAGCCCAACTGTGGTGTCTTTGTGGAGCAGGGACACATCTCCTCATCCCACCTTGTAAGGCAGCTACAGTTTTTGACTGGATACGCAAGACGGCTGGGAGGGTGCAAGGAGGCTGGGCTGCAGAATAGGGCCTTCAGCCCTGGTGTCACACACATACACCACCCAGACAGCTCCTTTCCTGGGAGGAACAGGGTGATATTTTGAGAGATTTTAGCACCCAGAGAATGCTATAAATTACCTACCTTCAATAGGCAGCTTCTGGCCAAGTGCAGCAACATCCAGCTTACACAGTTTGCCCACATTTGTTCAGAAGAGGCCAGGAGTATCTTGACATGAAACTCGTACAGGGATTTGGATAGGTGGGAGCCATGTTTCAGCACCTAACTGCAGATGATGGCAACTTGAGAATCTTTAATGGTCTCAAATGGCGAGAAAACATCTGTATTTCACTTTATAGACCCAAAAATAGAGCAGGGCACTTGGCAAGATACTTGCTTATATTTCTTTGCATGGCTACAACACATTTGGGCCCTGAAACCTGGAAGGTCAGCAGTTACAGAGCACAGCAAACAACAGTCCCACAAGTGACACCTGTCCTAGGTGTAGCTCTTGCAGCAACCCATTTCTGCCTTGGCAAAGTCAAACCCAAAGCTAAGTCAAGCTACCTCCTAAATTATGGGCAATTTGCAACCTCTGGTGACAGGGTGGCACATCAGCAAGATGCAAAAGCATTATTTTATTTAAATTCTTCCTACAGGGATTTATTTTCTTGAGCAGAAGAACAGACACTGGCACAGCAAAAGGTTCTGCTGGACTGTTTAACATAATCTAGAGTTAAAACACAGAGGCAGTATTTCCTACGTCAGCTCACTGCTTCAAATCTTACCTGACATCCTGCATCATGTATGAGACATCTGTGCTACATGCTGGTGGAACAAATCTGTCAGCAGAATGAACGTGCAGGGACAAATCCCTCCCTGTTGCAGCAGCAATGGTGTTAGCCCAGGGGGCTGGTTTCGGCCCTCTGGAGTCAGATGGGATTCAGAGTAAGTAGGTCCTTATATGCATCTTGGAAGACAAATGAACGACTGAAATAGCATTAGTGGAAGCAGGAGTGCCTGTTCAGTATGCTGAGATACACTGGCTCAACCATGGCTATGGCAGTCACACTACGTTTGGATTCAAATTACCACCAATCAGTTATGCCCTATACAAATCCATCCCTTGGTTGAAAAAAATAAAAAAAACACCCTTCTTAAAACCTATCTTGTGTTATGCCTTCAGGGCAAATTTGCTTTTATGAGCATGAATAATTCATGCATGTTCATTTATTATTAATTAATATTCCATGAACATGCATGGTTTATTCACCCAAACAAAGCACTGCACCCTGCAAACTCTCCTTGCAGCCTGGTGTTAGCTGCTTGCTGCAGCCCAGCTGACCAAGGCATTAGTTCAGTATCATTTGTCACCTCTTTCTCCCCAGAAGCTACTAAGAACATTTTGACTGTTCTTGCTGGTCACTGGCTTTCTATATTTCCAGTGCTGGAATAGGGCAGTTCAACTCTTCTGAGCTTAAACATCTGCAAGAATTTAAAAACAGGGTTGCAAGAGGGAGGCAAGAAGAGGAGTTTGACTCTTTTGGTGGCCTGTGCCAGGCTGCACTCATTTCCGTTTTGGAGAAGCAATGCCAGGCACCCTACAAAATGCTGGCCTCCCTGGGCCATCACATGGGTGAGCAGGGTTGTTGGGGGACTCATTTCTCATTTCCCACATGGAAGTCTCTCCAAAGAGATTTTGTTGCTTAGTGCAGCCCATGCCAACCACATGTCCCTGCTGTGCAGGGAGTTTGCTGAGAGTACACAGGTTTTCCCTGGCAAAGCCGAGAAACTAATGGAAATCTCTTCCATTTCAATATAGATCCTGATGTGTATTGACTTTGGCATCAGTCCACACCAGGGGAGGACAGCTGGATTTTTCTTCTCAGAGTCTATCCTCTGAAAAGCCCACACTTCTTGTATTTGCTCACTGGATCTGCCCCTGACACATGAGCAGTGCCAGCAGAGCCAGTACAATTCATGATCCATCACCATCCACAGGTAGCTCCAGGGGAACCCCAGCTGAGCCCCTTCAAGCAAGGTCAGACCTGCCACTTGTAGCTCTCCGCAACTGTCACCATCTAAAGTCTAGCAAAGCTCCACGTTCTTATGGGATGGGCAGAGCAGGACTACCAACTGCTCCTTAAAAACATCACCCACAACGCCATCTTCGTCATTGCCTCCACACAGGCCCAGGAGGACCTCAGGTGCAAGCAGACTTCCTTGGGTCAAGCCACCACTTGGATCTTTGCCCTCCCAGATGGACCCACAAAACCCCACACAAAGGGATGTTCAGCTTTTCAACCTTCACCTGGTAGGTTGAAAGCAGCCCTGTCACTCCTGGATGCTCCATTCATGTCTCAGATCTCAAAACAAGCACCTCACCTGAATCCGCTGTGTTACAGTCTTAAGGATGCAGGATCAAGAGCTGGATTTTATTTATTTGGGCTAAAACATTGCAATCTCTTTATATGGTCATATGCAAGTCCTGATTTCAAGCACAGGAATGCTGAGAAGAGATAGTAGAAAAATCCCTGTGCTGGAACACTTTCAAATCAGGAGTTAGCTAAAGCAAACAGAGGAGACACGATTTTGGCATTTACTCAGGGTTGAAGTACAGCACACATAGGGAGGGAAAGAGCAGAGCATCACTTATACGAGATGTTCACATGGTGCTCAGCACAACAGGGTAACAACCAGAACGATGGCAGGTCCTTTGATATTCCTGAAGTGGAACATGTAGGAAGATTAAAATGAAAAGTAACAGCAATCTAACCTATTTTAAATAATGTTGGGTCCAAGTCACAGGTGTAGAGCCAGATAACCCATCTGTGATCACCTGGAGAGGGGAGTGGACACCAGGAGTGAAGCACACCAGTTCCCTTGTTTCCCTGTAATGGTTTGAACCAAAGGACTGGGTCCAAGTTCACCCAACCATGGCATGTTTCAGATCTGGATCTGAAGTGCTCGATTCTCATAAATACCCCAGGCACCATCCTATTGACTCAAATTGTTTTACAAATAGAGATAAGTTCAGAAACCCTTTGAGAGTTACAGACGCTTTAATACGCAGGGACTGCTCTGGGAAAACTTAAAACTGTCATAATTCATCCTCCCCTTCCCCTGGTCCAGAAATGAAAGATTAAACCCAGGAAGATTTATTAAACTGACATTTTAATAGAATTTTTGGACTTTCCCTGTTAATAGCTTAAATAGAATTGAATTCTATGAAAGGGAGGAATAAGGGATGGAGACAGTGTCCCCCAACAATAAGAATGCTTTAGACACTGGGGCATATCGGTAATGCATAATTTAGTCTTATTTGCATGGCCCTTAGAACTGGGAGTAACGAAAACACAAATCTAATTAACAGAGTGAAAGAAATGCCTCCACCAGCAAACTTCATCACTGGCTCCACTACCACACACCCACCCTCCCCAAGTTACAAACATGAAGCAGATGGCAAGGAGGAGAAAAAAATAAAAGGCATCACATGTCAGCTCTTGGAGAGGAAGGAGCGGGGGGAAGAGAGAGAAAGCAGAAGGGACAGGATGGATAACTGTGCTACTTGACGATGCAGCAATTAACTTGCTGAGGGTGGAATAATTCTTGCAGTGCCTCTCTTTGGTTGGAGCACTCTCACAACTTAGCTAAGGAGTAGATGTATTGAGTGCAGTGGTGAGTACACCGATTTCATAAATCCCAGCAAGAGTCCGTTTCGCTTTATGAGATTCATGTGAAAAATTGAAAATTCAGATTTTTCCAAATGCATCTGTAATCAGCAGCCTGAGCTGCGCAGGTCCCCAGGGGTAACTGATCACAGCACAAAGTAGGGTTTCACAATCACACCGAGCTTCTCCGCTGCATTTTTAAAGGTTAGACGTTAATTCCTGATCAATACAGTGAACAGCAGGCTACCCCTACCCCCGCTCCTCAGCTGTCTTACATTATTAACTGAGCCTTGGTTTTGTACTGGAATTACTTTGAAACACAACTTGGGGCTGTAAGCTGCAGAGTTCCTCCAGATCCAGAGCAGACAGGGGTGAGAAAGGCCCTCCCCAGTACCTAGTTCTGACTGGCATTTACTTTTTTTCTTGCCCCCTTTTAATTTTTTGCCCCCATTAGCAAACTTGCTAAAAAGAGTGGCTGGTCTGGGTAGGGGCCTCCCTCGCTCATCAGGAACAAAACCTGCTACAGGTTCATGGAGGTAACTGGTGGTTTTTGACTTCCTTACTCCAGAGGTATTTCTCTTGCTGGACAGTTGCAAACAGACAAGGCTTGATACGCTTGGCATGGCTGTCATCTGGTTAAACACAGACAGCAACAAAGACTTCTAGAGCTCAGCCATTCACACAGTCCTCCTTCTTGTCAGTGTTAAAACAGCCATGAAACAGAAGGCACAACGCATCCAATCCTTAAAGAAATGGCTAAATTGGACCAGATTAATCACCCCAAAGAGGTTTACATTTCTTCCACTTCTGACACATTTGGGCCAAATATTGGAAAGCTTTCTAATTCAGTCTCTAGAGTACATACACACACGGGCTTGCACTTCCATACACACATAAATCATATTTCATGTATTTCAAAAATAAATACCAGAATCTGAAGCTTCTCCACACCTGGCTGGACTATGTAGAAGCAAGTAATTCCAGATTGATCTTCATGTTTTAGTATCCCTGCCTTAACAAGGAGACACACTAAACTTATTTTTCCCGGGTTCTGCTGTACCATTACAAGACAGCCCTCTTGAGCTCTGAAAACAAACTCATTCTGTCCCAAGCATCAAGTTTTCCAGCATATTAAAGAGAGGAGAAATAAATAAATAGATAAATAAATGAAAATCATGCTCCTCAATAGCATTTGGTGATCAAAAAATTTCTGGTCTTCACACTTGCACATAGGGCTGTCATTTGCTTTCCATTCATGCAGCAGGCAGTGGCTGCTCTTAGGTGAAGAACTGATGCAGTTTGACACAGTCTAGGTCAGTGGCAGGAGGGATGCAAGCTGGTCAATCAATCAGATTTAGGATAAACGTCTGATTGTTGGTCATGCTGGTTCCTCCCCTGCCTCCCTTTCCTATGTGGTAACACTCCTGCAGCTTTGAAGGTTTCAGCTGCTATCTGGAGGAGGTTCTTGGACTTCAGGCAGCATTCTGGGGAGGTTTTGGAAATCTTCACAGTTAGGCAGGCCTGGGTTCATTAGCATGCACTCATGGTCTCATATTTTTTATTGCCTCTCTTCAGGGCTCATTTACTCCACTGAAATCAAACAGAAGAATTCCCCCAAGGCATCCTTGTCAGATATGAAGTGACTGGGCTACACGACACACTCTTTCGAGGTACTGCAGCAGGTACAGGAAGGCTTACAACGGTTTTCAGTGTCGTATCAATTCATTATCAAAGTGAAATTGATGAATATCCACTTTTGCTGAGTTAGAGAGACTCCTGATGGTTAATGAGCGTGAATAAAACGTTATGCAAATTAGTAGCTGAGAAGGGAATTCTGGAACTGAACTTGAATATGAAATAGGTCATTAATACAATACGTTTTAAACATCTGTTGAATGTTTCTAGTGTTACATTTGTGTTAAAAATGTCTATATTGAGAATCAGGGAGAAGAATGCAAGATGACCCTGCACTCATGCACACACCCTCTGAACCCTGTGCCACGCTTGATGTAAGAAAGCAGGAGTCATTCCGGATGAACAAACAGGTCCCTACCCGTGGTGAAGAAACACAATTTATGGCCCAGATTGCTGTTTGTTCACCTGTTCAGGACACATCAGTATTGTGTGTGCCTAGCTGGCTGTGCAGAGTTCCTCATAAAATATGAATACTTCTTCCAGATACGCATGGTGCTTAACTTGCGTTTACTGTATGAACAGTTATAGGTTTCTATTATTATTTATAAGCCTGCAGAAAGGGAAGCTTTTCTCTACTGCCCAAGAAGTGGCAGCTTCTTTCTTGTCAAGGACATACAGAAAAGAAGACACAGCAAGAGGAAGGCAAACAACAAACAAGAGATGTGTAGGCAAGGCAAACTAGATTTTCTCTAAGTTGTACAGGCCATCTAGGTGTTTAAAGACGATTAACATTGGAATGGATTTGGACTTTGTGGGTTGGTAGCACAAGATACGGTCTGTGCAAGACGTAAACTGTACCTTACAGCCCAGTCTGTCTGGGTTCCTGTGTATGATGGGAATGTTTGAGGGGAGGGGGAGGGTGGCAGCATTTTTTCCAAGGCTGAAGAAAGAGTGATGAAAGCCAGAAGGTAAAACAGGAAAAACCCAGTTTCTTTGAAGGCAATCTATGGTGCCTGTAGCTGTCCCAAAGGGTCTCCAACACATCACTTGGTCTCCAACGCTCCAGGAGGAGTGGCAAGTTAATGTTTGGAGGGAGTGTGTCAATGGTCTTTAGAAATGAAAAATTAATCCTGTGACAAAAACCCCAGTGTCAGAATAACTGAAATGTTCCTTTGAAGGAAACAGGCATTAGTACACACAGACATACTCTCAGCCCTCACCTCCCTTGCAGCAGGATTGAGACCTTCCAGGAGACCTAGGTCTGGGTAGGAAACAGTGATCATTACAGGGCATATTTTCAGTCTGGTTCTGCAAATCAGCAACCTTACGGTCCTATAGACATTCAAAGGGGAGAGGGAAGGAGAGAGGAAAGGAAGGAAATCTCTTTCCCACCTTCCTGCCCAATGGTTATTGAACTACCTATACAAAGTAAAAAAAGTCCAAGAGAAGAAAAACAACCCATCTGCAGCAGCCAATAAACTGTGAACAGGGCAATACACATGCAGGACACAGCACAGTGAGTTTCAAGCCATAGTAGGGATACAACCTTCAGATACTCACTTTAAGAGTGACCACCAAAATCATCTTCAGATACTTTAGTAGAGGATATTTCTCTGTCAGAAATTCTACCCTTCTGACAAAGTTTCAAATATCCATTAACTGCTTCCTACCATCCCATCATAAAATTCTACACAAGCTCTACATAGGACGCTAAGAGAAGCTCCTTCATTCTCAGCCATTGTCTACAAAAAGGAAAATCAAACCAAGCCTCTTGGCAAAAGCCAATAAAAGCTGGCACAAGTGGCCCATCCAGTCCATGGTCTAGAGTTTTGGTCAGCAATACGAGAAGAGCAAAATGCAATGATCACTTCTGGTTGAGGCACATAACCAAGAACAAGGCAACAGTGAAAGAGAAGACCAGGACGTGCTTCTTCAGAGACACAGGCATGGAATGGGGATGACTGCCAAAAAATTAAGGGAGGACAAAGGAAAGAGTACACCATCTTACAGTTTCTGTTGAAGGGCTCTGCCTACTACAGCCAGGCTCTGTGTAATGTCTGCATTAGGTGTGAAGCCTCTTAGGTGTGAAGCCTCAATCACTGCCTGATGTAGGAGCTTTG
Organism: Pezoporus occidentalis; assembly: GCF_034315485.1. Taxonomy (NCBI): domain Eukaryota; kingdom Metazoa; phylum Chordata; class Aves; order Psittaciformes; family Psittacidae; genus Pezoporus; species Pezoporus occidentalis. Next base: position 2,854,446 of record NW_026914180.1, read on the forward strand.
ATCCAATAGATTCATGCCTCAGGTGGTGCAATGCGCCAAAGCCTCCTGCCCCACAAAACAAGGTTCACAAAACAAAGATCACAAAACATGTCCTTTACCAGAGCAAGTCACAGGGCAGAAAAATAGCAATGCAAATATTCAGGTTTTAGGGTCCTCCAAGCAGAGGACTCAAGCTGTAGAGACCCTCATCAAAATCCAGGGCAGTGATCTCAAAGCCCTTATTCCAGGAGGGCAAGAAAAGGCAGTTACAGAGCTTCTCCATCCAGTGCCCATTGCAAACCTCTGGATTGAAACAGCAAGTTGGTATAAGGAACAAGTTATGGTGGGGTAATGAAAACTGGAAGTCATACAGTTCAACCACAGCCCAAGGACTGGAGTTGCCAGGACATCAGGGAACCAAGAATCACCTAAATTCTTGAATAAGGACCCACAGCCCAGTTTCAATGATCCTTACCAGTCCCCTATAGCTTTCATTCATTGCCTGCTCATAAGCGCTAGCAGTCACCTCAACAACTTCCCCTCCATTCCACAAACCGCAGTGGTGGGCTACTATATTTATTATCCCATCACAATTAACCATCTCTGATTAGTTCAACTAATTACTGGGTGCTAGCAATTACTCACTGACAGGCCTCCTCAGAGCCTTTAATAGCTGTTCCCACAAGATCAAACAGGTGAAGGCCAAAAGAAGAAAGCAAAACAACTACACAAGTGGGAAATGAGGGAAAGAATTAAGAAATCCCTGAACAGACCCAGGTCCTTTGAGACCCAGAGGAGCAAACAGCCCAGCTAATTAGCAAGCCTGTTGCCTTGCCAGCATGCATGGAAATTTTCCCTCCAGCCCTTTTTCTTGCAGAAGTTCATGATTTGGGATTCTTCCACAATACAAGAACAAGACAAGTTGCATTTGCACATTCTCATTTCAACACTGCAATGACCCTCCAAAATATTAAATTATGTCTGGGTATTTTTATTTAGAGGGTGGATTTTGGATCCTAGGTCTCCAAGTGGAGGGATTTTCTTTGCAGCTGTCAGAAGATCTCTGACAATGGGAGGGATTAGGGGAGAATGAAAATGCTGACAAAAGGACAGCCTTAACTGATGGGAAACATGCTTCTTTTATGGATCTCAGAGGCAAAAAAAAAACCTTAGGAGAATGCTCTACATGTTGTAACAGCAACTGTCTGTTTTCTGTTTCAGATCTGCCAACAGACCTGAATAGAAAATAAATTGCTAGACACTCATAGAAGTGATCTTGATCTGTATTAAATTCTACAGGGTGCAGAAAAAAAAATATAGAATTTTATCTCTTGCTTACAGAATGCTTTTACTGTTATTGCCACTGAATTTACGGAATTTTCCTAAACAGGAGAGCATCCAAATAGTATCTTTTATTTCCAGGTGTGTCTTTTTCCACCTGTGGTGGGGTTTTCAGATGGCTTATGAGGTCAGCTGAGGTGCCAGCATCATCTTTGACTATGGCTTAAGTCATTTTTATTTGAACAAACTTGTCCATGGCTACCATGGACATGATAGTTTCTTCCTTGTGATGCAGGTGTTTGCTTTTCCCAACTGTGTTCTCAGCTTGCATAAGAGCAGGGCTGGTTAGAGGCAAAGCATGAAAGTTTCTGAAGAGTGAAACAGTTAATTCTCTTTTTCCTGCCTTTTCTCTCTTCCCACCCCCAGCTCCTTGCTTGGCTGCATGCTTCACCCCTGTGGCTATAGCACTTGAAAGATCATAGAATCACAGAATGGTTTGGGTTGGAACGGACCTTAAAGCTCATCCATTTCCAACCCCCTGCCATGGACAGGGGCACCTTCCACTAGACCAGGTTGCTCAAATTCGCATCCTGCTTCCAGACATCCTACTCCAAAGCCTGTTGTCTTGAATGAAACTGATCTGACATGTTTTAAGGGAGAATTTCAAGTTGTCCATAAAACACTTCTGTTGACTTCCAGGTGGCTTTTTAACCAGGAGCCAGCTAGACACAGACAGCGTGGCCATGGATCCTGAAGCATCTCAGCATCCCAGAACCAGCCTCCAAGCACAGCTAACATTACCAGAAGGACTGTAATCCTGGCGAAGCTTCTGGAGAACAGACATTAAGCAGCCTGACAATTTATAAGCTTGGTTCAGCACCTTCCTTCAAACATGATTTTCCAAAATGATGAATGATTGTTTTGCAAATAATGGATTTGCATTAGAAACACACCTTACTTCCTGAATTGACAGTCCAACCTGGAAAGACTGTTGCCAGCACAGGGGGATGCTTTCAACACTTTGAGGTACAGGTGATGATGGAAGGATGGGAATGCTGACATGGGACAGGTTGTCTGAAGGAAGCTGGTGGAAAACATGACCCCCCACACTGACAACAAGCTTCCTGAGCACAACCCCTTGTCCCTGGGGATGGGCATCGGGGTTTGGCATCTGTGTGGGGTGGATGAATCCTACTCAAAGCCAACAAATATAGACAGGATCTTCTGCAGACCACAGATGGAAGAAACACCTATCCCACATGCACATGACATTATTACCCAATGCACTCCCTGCTTGAATGGGAAGGGACAGAGAGCTGGCAGGAAGACCTCTCACACCCTGACAAACAGCACCATGCAGGTCTTTTCCCTTTTTGAAGAAAAACGAGGGGGAGAGAGGGAAGGTATACAGCTGAAGCTAAATTGCCCCATAAAACATTTCACTACAACAAACCAATTAACATCTGACTCTGCTATAGAACCCAAACAATACTACAGGCTGCAAAATGCCTGCCAGAAAAGGCGATGCAAAACAATACAGTCACACAAAGAGCTCTTGCCGAGGCAGGAAGGGCCCCCATACAGCTCCCCTGCTCAGCCACCGGGTGTTTTTGTCCTCATGCTAGCTACCCATGCTGAAAAGGCTCGGGAAAGGTGTTTTGTTTCAAGGTACAATCTATCCAAAGGAAGTGTGCGCTGCAGAATGCAGGGCACGCAAGGACTTTCCCCTTGTACAGGAATTACAAGAGCCCTCTGCTCTTGCAAATCAGTACTCCTCAGGTTCTGCTTTCTGCCCCCAAGGCACTTTCCACCCATGCACAAACCACAGCAGGTTCATCCAGAAGTTCCCTCCCATGCTGCTTGCGGGGAGGTGGGAAGGACGTAGGGGACCAGAGCAGCCAGCCATGCAGCCACCACCTGAACTCAGCCAAGCTGTTGCTAACTGTAGTTATCCATTTCTGCAGGTACATTCAACTTACACAACTTACATTCTTCTAGAATACTGGGTGGGCTTTCCAGACCTAATGAGATTATCATGTGAACTGGATTGGAGAAGACTAAGTTTTAACTCATATGCTTTTGCTAATAAATTAAACTCTGGAAATTAGCTAAGGTTCAAGCAGCCAGGAGCACCTCAAAGGTTAATTTGCTGCTTTTACTCAGCTATAAACAATACTTTTCCCTACAGACACACATAACAGTTTGTCCTGATGGTTCTTAGTTACTGGCTGGGTTTAAACCACGACAGCTTTTTTCCTTAAAACTCTTTTCATACCTTTTCACTTTCTTTTTCTGCCTGCTTTTTATGATCAGAGCTGCCAGAACATCTTCTTGCAGAAAGGCTTGGGGAGATCTTGAGAGCAACATCCCACAGGGCCAATTCCTGCACAGTTACCTCCAGCAGCAGAGGCAGAACTGCAGGTGGGCTCCAACACTTGGGGACCCAATGGGAAAGCAAGAGGAGCTGATGCACTGCCATCTCAACCACCCTCCAAAGTACAATGGGTTTTGGTGTCCCAGGCTAAAAGGTGAGAAGGGCTGGCACATGGGAGTAGCAAGCCATGGCTTGAGGAAAATGAGTGCAGGAATTTCCATGAGGGATTGCTGTCAGTAAGGAGCCTCCTGGGTGAGAAAACATCAGCTTGTCAGCCAGAGGGTAACAACTGACGAAGGCAAGGTTCTTGCTGTGCCTTACAGGGGCTTTTTCTTTTCACCCGCAAGCAGAAATTCTGGCTCTCCCACATTCACAGCGAGACACGTCTTACAAAGCGTTCTCCATGCTTAACCAGGCAGGTAGCAGCACAGCAAGTGCTCAGGTTCAACCTAACACTCCAGCTTCACCGAAAAGCAACCACTGGCTGTCATGGGTAGGTCAAGCAGCACTGGATAGGGGCCCATTTTTAGGGCTCTGTGTCTGCATAAGGGGGGGCTCTATTGTTCAGAAGGGAGATGTGCCCAAGGGAAGCCCCACTGCTCCTCTCCACCAACCCCAGCAAACAAGTGGCCACAGCATGAATATCCATGCTGTTCTGGGATATTTAATATCAAACAGAGAGGGCATTAAGGTGCTTGGGTCTGTGACTGCTTTACACGTTAACTCTGGACAGGATGAAAACATAACCCTCTGGTTTTGCCTTTATAAGCAATACTTGGCTTATTCTGCTCCCAAGCTTGTCTCCTGTGCAGTGTATTTATTTTGCTGATAAATATTTATGCTCCATGATTTTGATTTATATAAGGGGCTTAAATATTGTAAAGCTGGATATAACCAGCATGAAACAACATAAAACAAAGCACTAGTATCCAGAATGGGGTGGACTAAAAAGGCATGGCTCCTACAGCAGCCAGATTTTACCCTGGAAATGACCTCTTTCCCCTCTAGGAGTGGCACAAATTGGCAGCTTCCCCCTCTGCTTTACAGTTGAGATTCCCAAACTGTGTGTATCAAACAGGAGAGGTGTTTGCAGTATTGCCAAGGTTACTAGAGTGAAAACATTGCAAATGGCATTTGCATGATTGTACTTTCAAATCCTAACTTGTAGCAACAGTGCATTTTAAATGAAGGGGATTTATAACTCAAACCAGAACACTAATCATATTCTGGAGTAATAGGATTTATTTGTTGGTTGTTTGGTGGTTGCGGTTTTTTTTAAGCTCAGAGGCAACAAGCTATGTTCATGAAAAGGGAAATGCCTGGGCTTAAACCCTACTCCAACAACATTTTGAAAGGATTAGAAAATAAACATGAATGTACTCCATTTTCAATATGCAGTTCAGAGCCTGTGTAGTCTTTAATGCCTCCCTGCTATGAGAACATCCTAAATTGCTAAGCAAGTTCAGACAATTGCCATTTAAAATGAAGAACTCAGATTAGCACAAAAAAAGGAGTCATCTAGGGATCAAGAATGGATGTTTAACAGCACCCAGCTGTTCTCCAGCTATGAAACTCCTTACCCAAAGCATACCGGGCATGTTATGAAGCAATGCTCAGTCCTCCTCCAAGACTAGGATTTACAGCCCAATATCTTGACCAACTAATGCTGGAAGCAGTTGCCATGTTCCCATGACATTGGATTTCTGGGATTGACTGTTAAGGTCCTGGGGCACCTAACTTAAAGTCATGCAATATTTATGGGGAGAAAGAGCTCGTTTAGGCCGTAATTTAGGAGGCACACTAAATCTCATGGCTGTATCCTTACATGGAATAAATGGATTAAGTCAATATACACCACCCAAAGAGCTTGATTTTAACCTCCATGCTCTGAATACAGCAGGCTTATGAGAACAAGGTGTTCCATAGGGGACTAGAGGTTATCAGAAATAGTTCCAACAAATTCCCTGGGGTTTTTTACCAAAAAAAAAGAATTTTTCCAGACATTTCTGAAATATCTCTGTAAAACACACATTAAAGCCACCTTCGAGGGCTTGTTTTAATATAACTATTCTCAGTGGTGGTCTTTTAAGCTAACCTGTCAGACATGGCAAACCAAGAGTACTCATGTGGTCTGTTACTGCAGCAATCTGAAGAGATGATGACCAGTGAGAACTCCATATAACACACACTAACATGGTCATTTACATCATATGATCGTATACTTGCTGGTGATTGACTTTGGGTTAGTTAAAGGGATGTCAAGTGAGACACCTAAAAACAGCACCTAAAAATCTCTAGATATGCTTGGAAATTTTGGCCTTAAGTATGTTCATATACACACTGATTTTATGCAGTGTGTATGTATATATATATGTATGTATAATTTCATACACACGTATACATACATCTATATATGAAAAAATTAATGTAAAATATGTCGCCCAGCAATCTGTCAAATAAAGCTGATATAATAAATGTGTCACTTTATTTAACAACTGATGCTGAAGAGAACTAGGCGGAATGAAAGAAATCAAGACAGGGCTTAGTAAAAACACTGAGGAAGGCAGAAATTAAAGCAATCAATCACATTCTCATGGAACGTCTACACCACTCGAAATAATATTTTATTGTCTGCTATTGATTGGATGCCACTGAACAAAATTGCAAACAATGAATCTGGTGTTATAAACAAGAATCACAATAAGAATAACTTATTTCAAAGCCTTGGCCGCACAATAGTTGTACTCTGCAGGGCCACGCACGGAGAACCGGCCATCTACTTGCTCTGCCCCTGTAACATAAGAAAACATCCCTGCTTGTCAACAACAGAAAGGTTTGCATGCAACTGCCTGAAATAAGGGCACACTCCCCTTTTGCCTTCCTTTGCATTTTAAGCATGAACATTTAAAGCTTGCAAACTTCGGTAGGACTACAGAGAAGGACAAGGATACAAAAGAGACGTGGCACTGTTTTTTTTCAAAAGACAAAATCTCAGTTCAGGCATTGGAAGAAGAATACATTGATTCAGTCATGAGGAAAACCAAGGAAATTATGCTACATCAGAGAGCAAAGCCTGGTTGTGGTACCCAGCAGCCAGACCCGGGCAACTTTGTGGAACTGAGAAAATGTAGGTCCCTTCCCAGGTCCTTTGTCCTTGCTCGGGTGGCACACTGCCACCCTGACCTGTTCAGGGACAAGGGAGACAGGTCAGAACTCAAGCTGAGCCTGATGGAGAGAACCGGGCACAGGACAAGTCATAAGAGGCTACGTCCTCTTGCTGCTAACCAAACCACAGCTAACACCATCAGGACAACCTGAGAATAAAAGTGTTACTCATGCTGAACACTGGTCTGAAAGATTCACTTCCAGGAAGGGCTAGTTGCCACAATTCCTTACAGCAATATAATAATCAGACCCACAGCTGACTCCCAAACACTTCTGAGCTTGGCTTGTTGTAAGGAGCAGTGAATATCTGGCAAGTTTTTTTGTGTAACTGAGAGGAAGTCCTACTTCTTTCGCACCCTTCTAAAGTTCAGAGGATGATAAAACACCACTACTAACACCTCTAGGTAAATCAAATGGGACAGTGTTTGGATGTTACAATATATCCAGTGTCTAAAATAAAAGTGGGCAAATATGAATGCAAAAGGCTGGATGAAGGAGCAAGCAGTCAGGCTACATCAGAGGACACATTTCCTCTTCCTGGGCTGTCTTATGATGCCACCAGGTTGACACACGTTAGCCTTTTACAGGCACGTATGAGTGGCATGAAAACACTGGGCTAAATCTATCCACGGTGCAGATTCATTGAGTTCCAGCAGATCCACACTGTGTTCTAATTTGGCTTAGTATGTATAACTGAACATAATTCTAATTGACAGGTTTGATTACGCTTCACATCACTTCTGCTCTAATTTACCCATGTGAGGAGAGAAAGAAGTAGCACACAGACTGAAGTCTGGCTCCAAGGGTGACAGCAACAGGATGAAGAAGGGAAAACATCCCTGGACCTGTGCACAATGGCAAGGGATGGAGGGGAAGGCATTCCCTCAGTAGAGAAACAGTTACCCTGCTGGTGTTCAGGAATCAGCTTGTTTCTGATTTACCATTATGCACCTTTACCTACCTGACAGTTTTCTACCCACCCCTCCAATATCCAATCTCTACTACTACTACAGATTTTATGGAGTGGGTGTCCCTGTAGGTATTTTAGGGGTAACACCACTGCTTGGTATGCTTGAAGATCCATAAGAATCATGGAACGGTTTGAAACCTTAAAGATCTTCTATTTCCATCCCCCTGCCATGGGCAGGGACACCTTCCACCAGACCAGGTTGCTCAAAGCCCCAGACTGGCCTAGAACACTGCCAGGGATGGAGCAGCCACAGCTTCTTTGGGCAACCTGTGCCAGGGCCTCACCACCCTCACAAGGAAGAATTTCTTCGTAATATCTAATCTGAGTCTACACTCTTTTAGTTGTGAGGAAGGGTGTGTTTATACATGGACGGAAGTGTGAGTTTATACATGGACGGGATTACAGTCCGGGGGATTCGGAGTTTATAATTATTTTCTCCCATCTGTCTCGTACATTCACCCTTCTCTTACAGACTTTTCATGTCTCACATTAGGAGCCGATTTCAAACCCACAGGGACCAGCGGTGCCAGCTGGACCTTTCTGGGGAGGAGACACATTTCCAGTGGGGATTCCAGTTAGTGTGGACAAGAGTCTGGTACACTGGACACATTCATCAACCCGTTTGGAAGGAAAAGCTCTTGTTCTAGTGAATTATAATTGCTTCAGAAAGGTGGGCCTAGATCCCCAGCAGGGTGGAAGCATCCTTGCAGGGCTGGGACTGCACAATAGTGTCCATGGACAGATCTATGGATCTTGGTGAATTCATACTATTAATGCTTTGGGCCCAGAAAGCCCAGCTGATAGCCCCAGGGTATAGGAAAAGGTAAGGAGGAAAGACAAGCATGCAAGGTGGTTAGTGATGCTTCACTCCAAAACCTGCAGAGGCTTGCTTCAGATCTGGGCCTGGCCAGTGTCTAGATTGATGCCTTTGATGAAAGGTTGAGAACATGCTTGTGAAATGCATGCTGGGACCAAGCTTGAAAGGGGCACAGGTGCTCCAGAGGGGAGGACCAGAATTCAGATAGACCACAACCTGAAACGCAACTATCTGAAAGAAGGAGGAATGAAATCCAGAGAGGTGAGTTCAACCTCCTGCCTTGTAAAGGACATCCCTGGAGCACAAGCACAAGAGGTGCTGGCAAGGGAAAAGGGCCACAGAGTCAGCAATGAGAGCAGCATCCCGTCAAAGCTGTGGGCTGTGCTAGCTGGAGGGGCTACCCAGGGAGCATGTTCAGGGACATTTCCTGTTACCAGGTCAAGGTATGTCCCACAATCAACCCAATTTGCTGTTTGGCCACTGCTGAGTTTCAAGAAGCAGCTCTGGCTTTCTGACCAAGCCAGCCAGTGCAGAAGAGGACACCACACATCCATGGCACGGATTTTGAGGTGATCAGTGCTCTTCCACCTGGTTGGCAGCAAGGCTGTGAGCATACAGTGAGCATTCAGAGGAGTGGAAGAAGCCATCAAGATGTACAAAGCCAAATCTGTCCAAACCTGTACGCGGGAAGGCAACAGTGTGGAGGAAAGCAATCTGGCACCCTCTAGTGTGATGCTCTGAGAAAAACTCGTCCCTCCCGCACCCTTCTCTCTACTCAGCCACGTCTTTCCTCACAACCACACAGGCCGTCCGTGCCCACAGGCTTAGTCTCGTCAGCCCCCTTTAATTGCCATCCACTGTAGCAAGACACGAAACTCATTAGCTCGAGCAGCAACACTTCACAGTGAGCCTGTCTAGCCGTTTGCATCCCATTCTGTGTGTGCAAGCCTGATCTGTGGCACATGTGCAGCCCGGCAAGGATTTAAAAGAGATTTCCAAAGCTTTGGAGATGTGGCATGGCTGAGACCAAAGAAGTGCCGATGCCGAGATGCTGGGGCCACCATCACATGCTGCACCGCATGTGCGGAGTTCAGCTTAAAGGCAGACATGTCCCGGTGCCCATGCTGGTAAACAAGATACGCTGCTGTTTGACAGCATTAAGCCAGAAGAGAGCAGAAGTCTGCGTAACATCTGGAGTGGGACATTTGCATTAAAAGAGACTGAGTTACAGCAAAACCAACCCCAAGAACCAGCCTGGCCCCAGCAGTGCAGACATAGCTACAGCCGCCCAAGAGCATTTCACTTTTAACGACTTGGCTCTCAAGCCATTGGAAGGAAAGCAGCTTTCTCCCTTTCCTAATCCCCTTCACCGTCCTCCAGTGAACTTTTGGGTAATGTATGCTGTGTCATCAGAGCAGCGCTGCTCCACAGATAGCAAACAGGCACCCATATATTTCTCAGGATGACAGTTCACATTATCGTTGAACCCAAGGGGCCAATGCAGAGCACAGGCCAGAGGAAATAATATACCCCAATTTCCCCCAAGCCAGAGAGCACCTTCGCCTTGCAGGGGGGTCTGGGACCACTTACACAAATGCTACTGAACAAAACGTCCTCCTCTTCTTGGGCTGTGCAAACAGAAGAGTTTTGGGGTCAGACCATGCATGCATGGGACAGCAGTTGGTAGCCTGGCCATCAGCATCTGGGATGGCATCAGTGGGACGACTGTCCTAGCAGCAACTGGATTGCCAACCATCAGAGGCAGGACAAGGACAAGTCCCAAAGGGCTGTGATGGATATTGTGACTGGTACTGCAAACACATTAATGTGAGTATCCCTATCAACCCTGGAGAGCTGGCATTTAACCAACCTCCATGCCACTGAAGGTTACCCCTTCTTGTCACATCATTGCTGGCATTTTTACAGGTCAGAGGTCTGCATGATCTGCATATACTTTTGTGTTTGGTTTAGGGCAAGCTTGTCCCCTCAAAACAGTCCTCTACCCTCATGCCTTGTGCTCTTCCTTGTCCTTTTAGTTCAATACCCGAGGACCCTGCTCAGGTAGGGGGCAACCCAGGGCCATGTGTCTCCTTCACCACCTTTTACATCCCCAACTGCTCTCCTCCATGGTCTTTGCTCCTCTGCACTAGCCAGCTATACCCCATGAAAACCATCTGCTGATAATGCAAGCCATGGATTTGGCTAAGCTCTGGGTAAAGCTGGAACCAATTTTACAAACCCCATCTCACAAGCAAGTTCACCTCCTATAAATAAACACAAAACCTGGAACGTTTGCCTGGCCCCTCAAACAAAAGGATTTTTTGCTACACAGCTTAAATTTTTATTGCTAGTTAGTGTAAGAGAGGGGGAAATATAAAATCATGGGCTGAGCCAGGATCTACGCAAGCTTTTGCAGGCAGATCAGCCAGTGTATCCCTTAATGACCTTTAAAACGCCTATTGCCTGTCATGCTAAATCATATGGTCATATTGTGATGTAGATACATGTTCAAAGAAGACTGAGACCATCCATGAGACAGATTACTCTCAATTGATACACATATTCTAGAAAGTGAGATTTTTCTCCCTTAAAGATGCAAGATTCTTCTTAAAATCAACTTTATTTTCAAACCATAGATTCACCAAAAATGAATACACTGAATCCAGCAAGAAAAAGTTATTAAAATGGTGACTCAAGCCATGTTCAAGACATTAGAGTTATGACCAGATCACCAGCCCCTATCAGAAACAGGGCAGGAGGATAAATGTTAAAGTAATTCCCTTACAAGGGCATTTCCACTTGCAAACCAAAGTTTCCTTGACATGCGCAATGCTTGAACCCTTTTGGTAAATCACAGAAAGATACATCCTTGCCATAAGAACGTTACAGAAGCTGTGCTTCATAGGACATCACTTTAAAAACAGGTATTGGCAAAATGCAATGAGAACAAGTACTGCCCTTCTCACTGCAAAGCAGGCTGATGCTGCTCTGTATCTTGCCTGCCACAACAGATGCCTGAGGAACAGTAGCACATGACTCTGAATGTATGACACTGGGTTGTGTTTTCTAGTTATGCACTTACAGAAGACACAAAAGGAAGATAAACAAGGACCGAAGCATTGTACTTCATCTACTTTTGTACAACAGTGCAACATCACATTTGTCCACGCCTACAGCTGTTCAGCACTACCGAAGCAAGAAAACTAATGCAATAATACCAAAACCAAATGAGACATCTTTCATCTTCCCCACAGCCTTCCTAAAAGTTTTGAATAAGAACCATTAAAAGAAAGCTATAGGTCAATCTAGCCATCTCCTTTACTGTCAGAGAAATTGCATCAGGCAAGGGCTCAGCCACAGGGTCTCAGGGAGGTTTGGACAGGGATTGTGCTGGTGAGAGCAGAGTGAAATCACTGACAAGAGCAACAGCCTGAGCTGTTGTAAAATTAAGGAGCTGAAACCAGCTATCATCCAGAAATAGACTAGACTATTTCAGTTGGAAGGGACCTACAGCAATCATCCTGTTCAATTGTCTGACCGATTCAGGGCTGACCAATGGGCATTGTCCAAACACCTCTTAAACACTGACAGGCTTGGAGCATGGACCACCTCTCTACAAAGCCTCTTCCAGGGTTTGAACACTCTCTTGGTAAAAAAATGCTTCCTACTGTCCAGTCTGATCCTCCACTGGTGCAGCTTTGAACCATTCCCATATGTCCTATCACTGGATCTCAGGGAGAAGAGAGAAGCACCTCCATCTCCACCTCCCCTCATCAGAGGGCTGTAGAGAGCGATGAAGTCTCCCCTAAGCCTCCTTTTCTCCAGAGTAGACAAGCCCAAATTCCTTAGCTGCTCCTCATAGGACATTCCTTCCAGCCCTGCCACCAGCTTTGTTGCCCTCCCCTGGATGCATTCAAGGACCTTCATATCCTTCTTAAACTGTGGGGCCCAGCACTGCAAACAGCACTCCAAGTGAGGCTGCACCAATGCTTGATACAGTGGGATAATCACCTCTTTTGACTTGCCAGGTCATGGCTGTGTTTGATGCATCCAGGACGCAGTTTGCCCGGGCACACTGCTGACAACCAGCACTTCACTGTCCGTACTTTTCAGGTGGGAAAAGAGATGAGTGCACAAGCAATGACACATATCTGTCTTTGTGCCATTAGGGAAAAAGCTTTAAAGTTAACACATTGTTTCTTGGTTTACAAAGATCATTGAAACAGAGAGAGATTTTTTTCAATATCCCTATTGCCTCATTTTTCTTGCTTGTTCTTTAGCCATTACTTAGTTCAACTCAAACTTATCGTTAAATGTATTCCCATCAATGCTGGTCAACAAAGCATTTAGGCATGTGCTTAACTCAAAGCAGATAACTAAGGTGCATTCAGCAAAACTCACACATGTGCCTCACTTTTTTTTCTTCGAATAGGGGCCCTCCATCGTTTTAAGGGCTGTATTTCTTTTCAGCATAAAGCACTACAGCCACAAAAATCAATGCACTATGCTCCATCAGTGTGCATCTGTCACTCAGCTCACAGCATGGGAAAAAGAAGAGGCATGCCTAGAAAACACTCACCCAGTCCCCTTCCTTTAAGAACAGCCAAGAGTAAAAAGATGCATAATTTAGCAGAGCAGTTTTATTTGTGTATCGGGTTATTTCAACCGTCAGCTAAGGCTATGTTCTTGTCTTCAGGTGCTGCTGGGTGTTTCTTCAAAGTCATTCTGAGTCACTGCTCTCCATCTTCATCTGCTGATGGGCCCCCTGGTACTGATGGAAACATAACTTCCCCTGACACGGATAACCTCTAATAAAGGAGGGACTTCCCTTTTGACATGATGATTAGAATAAATGAGGGGAGGTGTAAAGGAAGAAGAAAGGGACCACAGCTCATGAAAGGCAAAGAAAATCGGTCACAACCTGCTCTCTGCTTTTGTGGCATCAGATTCACTCCAAGCTATTTGCAAAGCAGCAAGAAACTCATTAGACTGCTGCTAGGGCTATTGATGGAAATGTAAATCTTTACCTACAGTACCTTATTCCACAGCAAATGAACAGCAGGCTGGGGAAAACCAGAAAGCTATAGTCTCAGGTCTGTGAGTTTGGCAGACTGAAGCATCATCTCTGCTTTTCAGATCTCATTCCAAACAGAAAAACCCAAGGTCTGACTTCACTCAGATTTTCCATTAGTTGCATCAGCACTGACTTTAAAGACATTCCTTCAGGTTTACATGAACCTGAATAAGGTAAGGATCAGAGCCTGCGTGTTCAGTAAATCAGCCTCAGCCTGGTGCAATATGAAAGGGCTGTGCTTAAAGGGATACAGTCTGGCTGGCACTTTGCAAGATCAAGGAAAGCCTTCCCCAGAGTCAAGCTGTTGTTTTGGCCTGTCACAAGACTTGCCAACGTCACTAATTCTTTCCATTATCTTCCATGGGCTTTGGATTAGGTTGTTTATAGTATATGCAGCTTTGGCTGGCCAAAGTGATACTTTGTGAGATCATCTAGCTCAGAAACCAGGTAGAAGATATCCAGAAAAATCCTGTCCTGGTCTTCCAAGGGGTCCCACTGAGACAATGACTAAGTCATTGCACTGGTCCCAGTAAGGCTACTTGCAACTGGATTAGACCGCCAGGGACTTCTGCTCTCTAAGAAAAAGCATTAACACCCCCCATCTCGAACCCCTCAGTAGGGTCTGCACTCATTGTCACATGCACATTTTCCACAGAGCACCAAACACTGTCATTTACACCCATAAAAGCTGAATTCAGCACTCTTTCCATAAAACGGATCGTGAACCCTTAACACCACTTGCCTCTCCTTGGAATAATAAATTATGAGGACAAATGGCAGAATCATTATCAGTTTCAATATCCAGTCATAAATAGTCTTGTAAGAACACTCAAATGATGGTGTTTTATTGCATTAGATATCACTTGCCATTAATTACAGCATGAAACTTTTGTACTTTGATGAAAAGCATTTTAGCCAGCTCAGTTATAAATTTAAGAGTCTTAAAACAAAAGTCACCTCAAGTTGTAGAGTTTTTTTCCCCTCTATAGATCTGAACACAAAATAGCATTTTTGGCTTGGAATGACACAAAAGCAAGGTTTTGTAAAAGCTGTTTTATTGCACACACATTCAGCTTTAGTGCTTACAGCAAACTAATAGTCCCCATGGCTATTTTTTATGATAACATTGTTGGCAGATGGATTTCACTGCTACAGATACTTCATAGTTCATTTGGTTTAGTGGGGGTTTTCTCACTAATGATCAAGTGCTGTTATGAATCAACGTGATCTAGTTTATGTTTCTGCCCTGTTTCTTTTGTTTGGATCATTTCTCCTTCCTTCTGTTGCTGTAACTCTCCTCACAGGACAGAAATATAGCTGGCTGCAGACCATCAACAGGAGCTGGTGGGCTTAGTCCCTAGCAAATGTGGGATACCCACAAAACCTCACATAGAGAAGTAAACCTCAGCTTAACTTCAGTGGGATGACCCACAGGAGTGATGCCAAGTTCTAAATTTTCATGTAATTGTAGGATCAATCTTCAAATCTCCAGGCTGAAGGGATTCAGGCTGTAGCAATTTAAGTTGCTGCTGCTCCTAGGGAACAGGGTACCATGGCATTGATCACATTCTGCATTCGTTTGCAAAAGGGATTAAAGGGATTATTCCACTGCCACTCTGGGCACAGTAAATTTACAACCACTGCAGCCCAATCCCCCAGACACCAGGATTCAGAGGTTCTGCTCAGGTGAACAGTGTCTATTATTAAATCCAGAGGGATTGCTAACATCCGTACATGAATGTACAGTTCCAAACCCAGATGCACAGCACCAGCTGTACTGGCTCCCATAGATTTTTAAATAGATTCTGAGAAGACATTTTGCTTTCCTTTCCCAACTGTCCAGGAGGAATTATGAGTGGTCCAGTATTTAAATTATTCTCATGAGGCCTTGGAGACCAAGGTTTGGTTCCTGTCCTGCCAGGGACACAGGAAAAACACCCAGCTTCCCAGAAATATTGTGGGAACCTTAACATTAGCCTCCTCCCAGTGACTGGAGACCTTCTACTATCATCACCACCTTTCAGAGATGTTAGAGAGCAGTCTCACAACAACATCAACCAGATTCCTCAGCACCCTCGAACACATCCCATCTGGTCCCATGCAGTCATGTATGACCATTTTGCTTCAGTAATCCCTAAATTGATCCTCCACTTCTATAGGTAGTATCTATCTCCCCTAAATTCTGCCACTAGGTACAAAGATAAAGAGACTTGACAGCAGATCTTGCCAGTAACGACAAAAGCAAAGAGCGCCTCAGCTTTTACCATGCCCTTTGTCACTAGGTTAGCCAACCCATTCAGCAGCAAATCAATCTGTTCCCGTTTTCTCTTTTTTTGGTAATTTACTTTGAAATCCTTTTTCTTGCCCTTCACACCCCTCACCGTTTTCATCTCCCTTTTGACTCCTTGAATTTCATCCATGTTGGACCATATCTGAGATCTGAGGACAAATGACATTTCCCAGGACTCATCAGCACCTGTAAAAACAGATGTCATTGTCGCAACCCAACTGTTACTTGAAATGGTGACCATTTGCTTTTTGACACAAAAGTGAGAAATTGAAGAACAGTCTAACTGCTCATTTAAGACAGCCTGCTCTTTCCCTTCTGCTTAGCCAGTTAAAACCTCATTCAACAATCTGAGAGTTTAGCTCCCAGTGCTCTTGCTTAAAATATAACAGATGGCCTCTAATAAGTAGATTGAAAAGTGCAAATAAGGTTAAAACGATTTTTCTTTATTGAATATCATTAACTTCAAGGCTGTCCACTTTAAAATGCTAATTAAACCTCACTTCCTTTTGCAGGGCTCTAGTGAAGAAAGATTGCCATGGGGTAAATTTCTCTTGTTTGTAGAGGACTAGCCCAACAAACTGATAGCAAATGGGGCTATTATATGTTCCAAGCTTAAGAGTTAGAGTTGGAAGCTTTCCATTTATTTGTCCCTTCCATACTAGTTCCTTCCCACAAACCAAACACAGTCAAGAAGGAAATTCAAAAGAGATCAAGTGTGAAACCCCACTCTGTCCACACAGCAAACAACAGCTTCTCTAAAGGTCACTACTAGTCCAAACTAAATGCTGTTTTCAGCACAGGATTTCTGCCACCATGTTATAGCCTTGCAAAATGTCATGCTGCAGGTATGGGGCTCTATATTCCTGGCGCCACACACAGAGTACAAATAGATGCTTCGGCACCTCACCCCCACCTTACTCCAAACTTCCAGATCAAATTTATTCCCAACCAGTATGTGCCAGTTGCTCGTGTGCCAACATTGTTCTTTGGATTGAATAGCTTCTCACCTGCTCTTTACACCCCTAAACTGAAGGGGTTTTACTGAGCGATGGGCTCACCTCACAGTTTCCACTTGCCAGGCAAAGCAAGCTAGGCTTTTAGTCTCCTCTTCTAGGACAGCCTTTCTTTTTCCCTGTTCAACGTTATCAGCCCTCTTCCTCACCTGATCCAGTTTTAATTCTTCATTCTTGAGCACAAGTGAGCAGATTTGCAAATCCTTCCCAGGCTGGGTCTTACCAAAGTCTTGCATGACGCAGTGTTCACCTCTCAACAAGAAAGGCACAGCGGTAGGCTCAAGGATAACATTCACCTTCTTCATGGCCAGGTCATACTCAGAGTTTCTAATAATCACAACTCAGCCCCCAAAGAGCCTCATGTTCAACTAAAAGCAACGGGTGCAAAGCTGCCAGCTTTTTAGGCAACAGCCTCAGAACGGCAGCACATCATCTGGAGCAGAGAGCTCTGGGTGCTACCTCTGCATGGTGGGTTTGACCCCAGGTCCCAGTTTGCAGGCCAGTGCTGGCAGGCTGGAGGAAGCTAGAGAGTTTCCATACCTCCCATGATCCTGGGTTGCTGTAGAGGAAAAAAAAGCAAGATACATCAGATCAGAAAAGAAGGGAGCCTGACTGAGTACCTGGGTCCCCTCACCAAGCAATTCACAAGCCCATATGCATTCTTCCTCCCCCTCTAAACACATGGTTTTCACTCATCTAAGAAAGTTAATTCACTCTGTCACTTAAAGATTCAGTGTCTAAATTACAAATGCAGAACTTGATATAAATCACCTGTCCAGTATCACCTCAGTGATTTCTTACAGAGGCAATCTGGCTCAACATCAGCAATCCTTACCCCAAAATACTCATACTATTGACAATCCAGCACTGCCTGTCCAGTGAATCGGAGATATAGCAATGTTTCTGGGCCAAGAGAAAAAGAGTTTCTTGACATTTACTCTGGCCTTTACAGGAAGTAGTTGCCCATGGTGGCTCATGGCGAACAATGAGGGTTGACTACCAATAGGCAGGGGCAGTTGTTAGCAACACTTGTTTAACCGGTCCATTTATAAAACATGCCAAAACCGCACACAACACAGATCCAAATGAAAAATCTGTATTCACTGGGTAAACAGCAAAATGAGTCTCTGCTGAAAGGCTTCTGGGAGAGTCTGCTGTGCTGCAAACACAGCGAGAGGGAACAAACGAAAAACAACGGCCGTACCTTCTGAGGCAAGAGTCACTCTGAGAAAAACACAATCACAGCAAGGAAGGCCTTGAAATACAGCTTATTTGCTTATTCATTCAGTTGAACTGTCTGACTAAGTCACATATTGAATTAGCTGCATTCAGTGTCTTCCCTCTGCTTGAGTAGGCATTTATTCTAAGGGACAACAATAAGAGAGACCAGAACAATTATTATCAGAAATGGAAATCTGGAAAACATATTGTTGACTTTCAACAGCTTCTTTCTTGATCAAAAGGGTATTTCTGCTATATACAACTGTCCTCAAGTAGGGCGGGAATCTTATGTAGAAATGGTACCAGGAGTGACAGAGGAATGTCCCAGCCTAACCTAACAATCTATGGCAGCAGTGTGAAGAGATGTTCTCAAGAGGCATAAGTTGTGATACCGAAGTTGTGTGAGAATCCTTTGCTTCTTACTTGTTTTCTGCAATGTATTTCATTTTAAGATAAGAGTCCTCAGCTAAGAAGCAGCTCCATTTCTGCTCTGTTTCTCTGTCTAAAACCTGTTATACAGCATGGCTTAGGCTATTTTTTTAAGAACTCCATCTTCCAATTCACTAGTCAGATCTTGAACAGAGTTAAGGTTTCACGAGGGTAGTGCATACATGTCAGTCAAAGAGTAAATATTGTCTCCAAACAGCAAGTTGAGCAGACCTTTGTTTTCCTGTGCAATGCTTGTCTAAGTCTTAAGGGAGCTGTCTTTCACTAAAGCAGGGTACTGAGCTTGCGGGCATAACACAAATGCCTGAAAGAGTCCAGCTCGAAGGGATAAACACAAGCAAGGGCATGCAACACAAGGACAAAAAGCAAGAATGTTAAGTAACAAGGCTCCCGACCTATGTCTGCTGGATCTCTCCATGCAGGTGTATGGAGAGGACTGTCTGAAGGAAGTTGGGGAGGTCAGTCTTATGAATTTGACAGTAAAAACAGAGCAGTCCTGGAACAAGAAAGCTTTCTCAGCTGTACGATGGTAACTGGGGACAAACCTTCCCTCCCAAGTTGAGACCAGCTTTCAATCATGTCTTCAGGAGTTTTGGCACAAGAAGTAAAACTGTCTTTTTCTGTCCTCTTCTCTAAACCACTGCCTTTCTACTCAGCAGGGAGAAATGGCTCACTCAAGAGACAAATCATCTAATCTGTTGTAGACATCTGCCATAAGATAAAATAAATAACAGAAAGAAGCTCCTCTCCCTTGTGGTTCTCTCTGATTATAAAAGGAGCCCATATGATAGCAGACACAGATGTCTACACTGGTCAGATGAATCCCACACCTGAGTGACCAAAGACTTCTGTTTGGCTGAAAAGAGAAATGACAACCAGATGGATGCATTACAGACTACTAAGGCACAACATACCAAACAAAAGCAGAGCTAATCAGAGCATCGTAACAAATAACATATCACTAATACCTGTCATCTAAAATTTTTAGAGCAAGAAATATTGTATGCAATTAAAAATATCGCCAGTTGTCCTAATGGGCAGGCTGACACATCAATGGATGAAGCAACTTAGCAAAAGACTAAAATCAGAGATCATAGGAATATCCATAAGCAGCAATAGCTGTTCCTTTACCCTTACACCTCAGGGATACGCTTCAAGAATATTGAACAAAATCATCAAGTTCCCACAATGGTTGATACATATCCTGAAGTCTGGGATCACTGCAGAAGCATCATTCCGTTTGTCAAGGCCAACTTTAAGAAGCAACAGAGGAGCAGAAGAACAAGTAAAGCAAAATGACTCTTGGGGCTGGATTTCATGAGGAGACAAGTTCACTCAGGGAAGTGTCATGTAAGAGAAGTTCTTAACATCCCACAGAAGTGGAAACAGCTAACAAGGCAAAGCATGTACAATAAAAAGGTCACATCTGCCGCAGGAGAGGTAAAAAATGTTCCAAGGGGGAAAAATAATCTACAAGTCATACATTCTGGTAATGTAAGCTTTGGTGACTCAAAGCTAAACCCCTCGAGGTGCCTAACCAAAGAGGCTTGACATGGGCTGTAATAAAAGCACAGAAGGTGAGCAGGGGCTGTAACTACTCTAAATATCCCAGTCAAAGATGTCCTACTCACACACTTCAGAGACAAGCTCAGGAAAAAGCGGGTTACCAGAAAAATTCATCCCAAGTTAAGTTCTTTTACCTTGCACATCACTCTCTGATTTTGACCTGTACAAGATGAGCGTAAAGTAGTAACAAGGTAAGATCCTTTGGTCCAGGTATGATTTTGTACCCAACTTGCACAAAAGTAGAACACTACTAAAATTTCAAGCCATGTGGAATCAGTCACCTTCAGAGAAGCTTCTTAAGAAAACGCTCCTTAGGGGATAGTGATTCCCTGGTGTCTGAATGAATGTCCACCCACCTGCTTTTCATCCTTAGCCATATGTTTGTTTTCAACCCAATTTAACATGAGGGTTGAGATCTCACAAAAATCAGAGAGGTCATATGAAAAATCAGCAGCTGAGGAGAAGAAAAATCCAAATAGCATCTTTCTGTTAGGGAAGGGGCTATAATTTGGCCCCATATTCATAACAAGCTCCAACAGCAGACAGTTTACTTCTCTAAAATGTTACTCTTCCCTACCCTCAGCCGCTAACCTGCATGCAGCAGTCTAGTGACCAAAGTAATAGAAATACAGATAAAACAAATGATTTGTTCAGAGTTCTGCTCTGTCTTTTTGTGGGTTTAGATACACATCCTTCACTGCACTGCTCTGTGATCTGTGGTGGTAGCTGCAACTCCAAAGGAAAATAAAGCTGAAAAACAGAAAGGTCCCACTGGGATCACACATGGCAGCATTCAGCTCAATTACTTATTAAAGCACTGACAGAACATAGACTTTTTTCAGTACATTACTTATTCAATCAGAGCTCCAGTTCTCAGACTGATCCCTTAAGGAAAAGCAAACATTTTTCCCTGTTTGTTTCCAGCTGCATCACAAAAGACTTTAAAGACTTCAGGCTGCAATGAAAACTGTTTGTCTTTGGGTCATGGTACACCAGGATCTTGTGGGTGAATCCAGTGCAGCTCTGATTGACGGGTGAGGGCACAAGGCCATTGATCTAAGGAAGCTGCTTGGGTTTTTCCATGTAACTTCCTGGCCCATCTCCAACCTAGAGTGGCTTTAGTTGTGCAAGACAGGAGCTGTGAGGTTCGACAGCGATGAACAACCTCCTTGCGGCAGTCAAGATGATATCAATTTTTCAGCAGATTAGTTTAGACTGGGAATAGCTCATCAGGTCTTTAAACACAGAAGCTAACCTTCCACCCAGACAAGATGGGGATGCCATGTTGTTCACCTTGAAGAACAGTAAGGTCACTTATGGGGAAGGGAGGGAATCAACCCCCATCAAATACATTGAGGTAGAAGACAGTGTCTTTCCTTTAGACTCCTGTTAGCTAAAATGTTAATTCAGAAATCTCTCTGCTCCAGAGAACCAGAATAACATAAGGTAGGCAAGCTGGCAGAAAAACCTACATGATTTTGGAAACCAAAGGGCACCAGATCCTTCTATCACTGGGGGATGTGCAAAAAAGCCTGTGGCTCCTTGGCAAGCTGATGTGCATTCCTGGAAAGACAAAAAGAAAAGAGTGGTGGGAGTCTTACAGCAGCATTTCTTCAAAGGACCTTTCAAGGAGAAGATTTATTGAGTCTTATTCTATCTGACACTAGTCAGTGAACATGTGAAACTTTGGAGAGCTGGAAAAAAAAAACAGCTTGTCTATAAATTCTTATACACCAGACACCATTCCTCAGAGGCCAGCCCTAATAAACCCATCACCACAGCAATACTATAATTCAGTGGTGTTCAACTTCTGGCCCTTCGGAGCCATGCATCTGAGTCTTTTCTCAGAGACTCCAGCTCCAAGTACACGGTGCATCAGCTACCTTGAGGAAACAGTGTTTTAATACTAACATGGAACGCATCAGAGAGCCCCAACCCAGCTCAAAAGAAAAGGACATGTATCTTTCCTCCTATCCAGAAGAGAGCTCAGGCCCAGAAAGTCATTAAACCATCTAAACAACATCCTACTAGCACCACGTAACATTTTGCTAGGAGCCAACATACTATCTAGAACAATAGAATCGCAGCATGGTTTGGGTTGGAAGGGACCTTAAAGATCATCTAGATCCAGCCCTAGAAACCATCTAGAAGTGTTCTAACATGTGGTATGAGCTGAGAAATATAGCTTTAACCTCCTTCGGCTGAGTAAGAAATTGACCCCATGTCTCCCATTTCAGGGACAAATAAAGCCAAAAGGCTACAAGGCACATCAGTCTTCTCACTCTGATAAGCCAAATGAGCTACTCAAGAAGTTGTCACCAAAACTGCACAAAGCTGAAACACTCCTCTGAATCCCTTCCCTGTGTGGTTACCCTTGATGTCAAACCAGTAACCAGGCAGAGCGAAAGACTAATGATGATGATAATGCTGCTTAAACTAGTAGGCATTGTTTAAGTTGAATTAATGAATGCTGCTGTACCTTTCTACAGCCGGGCTCAATGACAAAGCAACTGCTGACAGTGAAGGCCTGTGAGAAGTATTATACATTTTAGCACTGTACCCTGGGACCTAGAGTAATAAGCACATAAAAGAGATATATGTGTATTTCTAATGCTGCCTTTTAAAGCAATTGCTTAAAAGAAGCCTGCTTTAGAAACTCGGAAATGTAATTCTTGACCTTCCTGAGTAATCATGCTAATAACAAGAGAAATTATAATTATTCAGTTGTGAACAAAAAGAAAAGGCACTGTTCATTCTTGCAAATGAAGCACATAAAAGGGAGAGCAAAGGGGAACATGCCCATTTCCCTGCCACTTCAGAGGTGAATCATGGCAAGGGGTTCGCACCCTCATCACAGAGGTCAGGTAGGGACAGGGAGAGTGCTCCTGTGCCACTTTAATATGAAGAATACAAATCTGAGTCACCCAGCTCCATAATCCAGCTCTCAAATACTCAGTAGAGATCCTCTATTCCCTGCAGTTCCCTGGCTTATTTCCTAGGCACATTTCTACAAGAAGGGAAGAAAGGATTCAGTCACTTTCATTAAATAAGTCTGGTTTACTCCCAGAAGAAATTTTATCCTAAGGGAAAGATACTGGCACTGCAGAATGGTGCAGTAAAACCTTCCCACATGCACAGGGTGAACTAGGATGTTCACTCCAATTCTGCGACTTCCATACATCTCTGTTGAAAAATGTCCTGGCTTGTATTTTCTCTTTAGATTTTCTCAGCTAGATGCTGCTTAATCTGGACTGCAACATTTAAAGAGTAGCAACAGAGTAAGACAGCCAGCAGTTCTGTTCAGTATCTCCAAGAAAGAAATGGGATATTAGTGATGCCAGAGCCCTATTTCTGCAGTTGAACTCAGGATAACACAAACTGTTCCACAGCCATGACACCTGAAGGAGAAAAGGAAAAAGGAATAACCCTAAACCAGTGCGCTGATGAACTGATTCTGCTCTTTGGAACAGGAAGGAAACACGTAACACTTCCCACTTTTGATCCCTTATTTTCTTTTTTTACAGAACTGGCGCCAGGTGAAACACTGTGCAATGACATCTGTATCATAAGGCCTCTGTGCTTATCCACAATTTATAAAATCCAACTACATCATGTTTTATCACATAACAGACTTTCCATATTCTCATGTAACAAGAATTCACCTTCTATGAGGATCCCAGGGAGTCTTTAGAGACTTTAATCAGCCTTCACACCACAAATATCCCACATATTAAAGAAAGATGGAATTAAGTCAGTATACTTCTGCTTTCTGTTGGCTTCATGGAGGCAAAGACACAAACATTGATGAGTTACAGATGTACAAAAAGATAGTCTCAAACGATTTAAGCAGAAGTTGTGGAACTAAGATACTGTGCTAGAACCTCATGCAGGGGCTGCCACGCTGAACACATGAAATCAAAGCTGACAGAGGTGAATAGAGTGATTCATCTATACAAGGAACTTGACTTTGTCATCCAGCTAAACAGCAAAGATGATGCGAAAAGTACCTAGGAAAAATTGAAGTCACAAACACACAGAGCAATATGATGCTTTTTTAATCAGGTTTTCAATCACAATGTAATTTTTTCCACCAACACAAACACAGACACTTAAAAATTATTTGTCTACAAAGAGGAACAAAATGATTTAAACAACTCCAGTAAATTCTGAGCAAATCTTCTATGATCTTCTCCTTGGGAGTCCACTTCAGCCAGCTTATAAATTTTGTCTGCTTCTATTTCACAAGACAAGAGGAGGTTGGGTTGTAGATAACCTTCTGTTCAAGTTCAGCATATCTTTTCAGAAGTGGACGATAGAGCTAAATAGAAAAAAGAAATAAATATGTCTAGGTTGAAAAATTAGACTTCTAAATCATGCCACAGTTAAAAAAAACATCTTCAGACCTGAAAAATGCAGCATCTTCATAGGTACCTAGGGGTCTGTGGGGTTTTTTTCCTCAATTTGCTTAGAAAATGCACAGATTCTTCCTTCTTCAAATATCACAGTCATTTTTACCATCTCCTTGCAGATTGATTTTATGACACACACAGGTTCTTATTGTGACTGCATTCTTGCTATAAGCAGAAGTCATTACTTCCAGGGGAAGCAGCTCGGTTGAAGTCACCTCTCCGAGTCTGACATACCCCCACTGTAATAGCTGTCCTAATCACCCAGGCAGAAATCCTGTCCTTGCCTCCCTCCACTATCTCACGATGGATCAGTTTCTCTGTCCCATCCTCTTTGGCCTTGCTAGTAAGTATACTGCCACCCTCTAGCACAAACACTGCTGTCAAAAAAGAAAGGTCCTCCTTGGCTAATATGCTGACCAAATCATTCTAAAATACACTTCACGCTCCCTTTCCTGCCACTCTCATACTTCCTTATCTATTTGAGCTTCTTCTCTTTCACACATCTACCACAGCCATGAATTTGCCCATCTACAGTCTGCTCCATGACCAGACTCATCAATCCCTGATCCCACACTCTGGAGGACAAATGGAGACACAACTTCTTTCCACAACTAAACCTGAGTAGCTTTTTTGTATTTCATTAGCTAGAATTCTTCAGGAATTAATTATTACAACCATAAAAAGAAGAATTAAGACTCAGATGTATTCAAAACCCCAGATTCAAATACACCCTATGCTTTTGGATATTGGCGAAATCCATGTAGGGATTTGTTTCATTCATTACTTTTTTTTTTTTTTCTCCTTTTCTTCAAATTCATCACAGGATGCATCATAGAAGATGAGCTGCTAGTATGTGACCAGGTTACATAGCAGAAAGCCTGAACAGAGCCTAGCCCTACTGCTGGCTCCAACCTAAAACTGTGCTTCATCTACGTCTTAGAGATACACCTTCTTCCTTATCTCCTCTTTCTGAATTGTCCATCTAATAAAATCAGTAGTTTGACAAGCCATACCAGAACAGATTCACTCATTTGCTAGCTTGAGCACAAAGAAGGGACTGCCAGGAGCCAGTGTGGGGTCTGGTATAGGCATGAGCAGTCCTTAAGAGGATGCCATAAGGTCGTGCCGCAATGAATCCTAGGGGCCGCCAGTCTAGTCTACAAGCCCTCTGCGCTGATGTTATTCATAATCAGGGCAGTCTAGCTTCTGGCTCCAGGTTCACAGAGGTTACAGAGCCATAATGAATCATACCCAGTAAACTGAATTACTGCTCTCATCAATAAGTGAGATCCAGCATTTAAGTGCAATTTAAGTGCATTTTATCCGGGTAAGATCCACAGCCAACAACTGGATATGTATTTGTGTGAAAAACTCAGGAGGAAAATATTTCAAGTGTAAACTATGAGGCTGTAGGAAGAGATAGAGTTGTTCTTGCTCAGTTTTATGTACAGTCCTGATTCAGCAAGTCACACTTTCTCAGATGAATTTAAAAAAATAAAAATCACACTGTTTGCTAATCTAGGAAATAAAAAAAATTGTGTCTTTTAGTTTTGTGTTTCAGTTAATGGCAAAATATCCAGTTTCTGTGTTTCACTCTTCCTGAATGATGGTTTCAGTCTGACCAGTGAAACCTGGAAATACCTCTTCATTCTCACTTCCACCTTCCACAAGGGCATGTGACAGAGAGTTAATGGACAAATTCTGCAGGAGCCTGTTTAGATCAACTCCTTCCTATTACAGTCAGATGTTACAGAAGTTAAAGTACATTTCCACAACAGATTAAGTATATGGAGGGGAAGAAGAGAAGGAGCATCTACAGCAAAGGGAAGGAGACACTGTTTGCTAGCCAAGGCATCATTATGACAGTTTTAAAATCCATCTCAAGGTGACTAGTGAGATGGTGCAAGATCCATTTCACAGTGACAGAACTGTAAGACTGACTGGTTTTACAGTATCTTTCACTGATTAAAACACAGAAAACTACTTGTTTCTTATTCTGCAGCAGACTTGTTCAGTGACCCTGGGCAAGTTATTTAACATGTATGTGCCCCAACTCCGCTTCTCCACAGGACAGCGATATGAGATCCATGAAGGTTTATGCAGATTTATGGTGTTAGAAAATAAAATGAGCTCCTATTATGAAATACCACTTGTCTCAGCATGGTATTTTTAACTAACTAACTGCATGAGGGCCTTGCAAGCTCAGTGAAGTACATATATATATATATGTATATGTATATATATATATATATTCTTGTCATGTTCCCAAAGGGTATTATTGCTCCCATTTCTCCTAAATATGCACATCAGAGTACAAAAAATATTGACCAGGCAACTACAGCTATAACTGGCAGTATCAGTATGCCAAACAAAACCAGCACCTTTATTCACTGAATCATCTATAACCAAGCCTCTCTATTCCTTACTTTGCTGTTCAGTAATCTGATAAACCCTAAGCACTTCTCAGCAAAGATTCAGCACAACAAAGCTGCATTGGTAAGTGAGCTCAGTGAAAACAGGCTCTGTATTATTTACCCAGCAGTATTTCTACAAAATACACAACAGCATATTTATTAGGACGCTGGGAAGCATTATTGTTAATACATCATTCTAAATTAAAATGTGTCAAAATAAATGAACAACATCATTTACTGATACAGTTTCTTTTCCTGTTTATTGGACTTAAGCACTTAGCTTGCTAATTGACAAAATTCAGGCATTTGCAATAAGCTTCTCGGCCATTAGTGTAAATGAATGCTGCATTATGGACCATCTGAAAGAAATGCAAACAGAAAATTAAGAATATTCCTCGTACTCTATTTTTTTTTCCTTTGGGGTAAAAAGCAATGCAGTTCAGAGGGCTAAGCCAAAGTCCTAAATTCCTCTCCTCGGGGAATCTGGCAGTATTACCACCAGTACATCATGGCTGATAAGTGCACCACTTCTACAAGCTTTTCACAAGCAATATTTTACATGCCAGCTTGACACCAGCTGAAGTTTGGGGCCAAAGCAGAGCAGCTCTCATGAAGTATGGAGAAGAAAAGCCCAATTGCACTGACTGAGAATATGGCCTGAGAGTGCGCACAGCTATGTCTGTGAAAGATGCTTCACTGTCTCTGCCACAACTGAACTGCCCCTGCAGAACCTCAGGCAAATCCTCCTAAGTGATACCAGGGGTCTTTATCTTGAGGCAATTATATAGATTTATTTTTATAATTGAGGTCCAAAGGGAATAAAGACCTCTCGATGCATAAAAACTCAAGAACATAAATTCCCTGTCTGTCATAGCCTCAAACCTAATGTATCAAACCATGATATTTAACAAAAGCAATTACATGTATCACAACATGAACCTTATTATTGTCCATAATTTAATTGTCCTTGCTATATTATGGCCTCTTCTCCTGCTTATCTCCGTAGCCTACTCCACAACATCAGCAGTACTCAGATGGCTCTGCATTACTGTGATGGCTTCATTTACCAAACTTCTCTCCTGAGATAATCTGGCCCCACTCTGACAGTCCCACAAATAACTAAGAAAATGCTAATGATAAATACTGCATTATAATAAGGAATAACTTAACCTGCCCTGCCTGGAAAACACTTTCAAATAAGCGTTACCTTGTGCTCTAGTGCAAATCAAATATGTCATCCTCATGCCACCTCTCACCATGGCACCAGCCTATGACTTAAGTCAGCAAATAGACAACTCTTTGAGAGACTAACAAAAGAATCACTTCAAGCTAAATTTGAGTTGTAGATTGTTGTCTTGCCTGTGTTGGCTCAACAGCAGAGTAGAGGTTTCTGTATGTAGCAGTCTTATCTCAATACTGCAAAGAAGATTGCTCTTCTGGCAGCTTGAATAATCGTTTCTTCACTACCAGCTCTTCAGCCTTCTGCTTTGGTACCAGAGCAGTGCTTGGGACCAAATGCAAAAATCAACAAAACCTGTTGGTTTTTCATTAGGGCTCTGAGCCATTGGTAAAACTTGCTTTAAACTTCCCATTTCCTTTTTCCATTTGGTGTAGTTGATAACAGAGGAAATAAACCCCCCTGAAATACAAAGACATGATGCACAGGGAAGTTGTGAATGCTCCATCCCTAGCAGTGCTCAAGGCCGGGCTGGAGAGAGCCTTAGATGGCATGGGCTAGTGCAAAGAGTCCCTACTCATGGCAGGGGGGTTGGAACTAGATGATCTTAAGGTCCTTTCCAAGACTAACTATTCTATAAATTAAACAGGGCTTTTACTTTTGTCCTGCCACTCTCTAAAAGCAAAACCAGCTACAAATTATTACAACAAGCAACAATCCATATGGATCCTTCTATCTCCTGCAATGGTACATTAGCCAATGATTAGAGCAAGTCAAAATTTACAAATTACAAAGGTTATGCTGGTGATTATCTAATTTTAATTTACCCTAGTACATTTAATCTACCCTGAATTGGTTAAAATTAATCAGTCTCTTACAAACACTAACTACTTCTGATAGGTCCCTTTCTTAAAAAAAAAACAAAAACAAAACCAAACTCAAATTACTCAAGAGATTTGCCTAAGAAATCAAGAGTTACAGGTGTTTTATTTTTAAGTCATAGCAGTTGTTCACCTTTCTTAACACAGAAAGAATACTTGTAAAGCAGAAAGAATATGACGGTGTGCTGAAATACTCTGAAGACTCCTCCAAGGAACCATACCTCCAACAATTAATTTATTTACTTCAGATAGTCATTCTGCAAGCCTATCTTAATCAGTTTAATAGGTTAAAAAAAATATTGGCTACACAAATCACCTTAATCAAACTCCCATCAATACCTATTATATTTTGGTGGTTGTATTATTATTACCTACTTTGCAGTAAATTAGCAACCTAAACCAATACTGGAAAATAACCTCCCCCCTCAAAAATCTAACTCAACAAAAATATAATTATTTTAAATCAATAACTAAGTCATTATAACCTTCCTGGGTAATGGGGTCACTTCTATAAATCCCCCTACTTACAAGGCAATTTACCAAAGTCAAGAAAACCAGTTAGGTCTACATTTTCCCTTCTTGAATTTTTGCAGGATTAATATGTCTCAGTAGAGTCAATAATGCAATCAAAAATACACATCCAGAGGTCGTGTGCTATGTGTTCTCCCTAAAAAACCCTTCAGGACAATATCCCAATAAATCTAACACTAGGCACATGGAATGTGTAAGCACAAGTGATCCAACTCCAGATAATCATGTTCTCTCCCATGCTTTTTTGCTTAATTAACCCACTAGCCAACCATCTCTGTTTTAATAGATTACTAAAATAAATCTGAATTCTAATGCTGGAATAATAGATTCTTTCTGTCTGTAAAATATACTTATTGCTTAAGAATCTCCTGGTTATTTCTGGTCATGCTTAGCTGTTCTGATTAGTCTTTCTCCACGGGAGGGGGTGGAGAGGAGGCTCCAAAGAGATGAGATGACTCTTTAATTTTTGTTACTCTTAAAATAGGGAAGAAGGATTAACCCACAGATGACTGACTTCAGCTACCCTGGTTGAGTAACTGACCAAAGACTATCACCACAGTGACTCCCACCAGAATATCTTATGACAGAATTAGACAGAATTAGAAACAAGCCCAAGTGAGACCCCACACCCTACAAATTTACTGTGAAATCAGGTTCAGCTAAGAGACTTGTGGTCATAGCCAGAGAAAGGGATTTACCCTCTCTGAAATGGTCTCTTCAAGGCAGGATGGTCGGCTACAGGATAAAGTCACATTTTTGCCAGACAAGTTGGAGCTTATGTGACTTCAGTTTCCAATAACTACTAATTCATCACCCATCACAAGCTCTATGCTCCCCATTTTGAGACTTTATTCTATTTTACCTGCCCATCAGTTTAATTGAACCAGAAGAGCGGTTTTGTGTGCCCTGCCCTTCCTTTCTGAACTCACATTCATTATCACAAATGATCCCTCAGCAATCAAAGAAATACTTTTTGCATTTTTGGTTCCTGGAAACCCCTACTGCGTGCATAAGCCTTGGCAATGAAGAGTAAGCTACATCAAACTGTCGCATTTGACCTTTTTCTATAGGAGGTTTTCCTCTCTCCAATGATCTAACACATGTTGTCTCCTACCTATACCAGGAAGAAAGGATGAAATCAGAGCAGATTGCTGTGTTATGACCTGTTTTTTCTCCACCCTGCCAAGATTTAGCTGTAGCTGTCCAAAAAATGTAGGAAAGTGGTCCGGGGAATTTCACATTGGTTAGCCAGACCCTCTCAGATGAGCTCCTCAGTGAGACAGAATTTAACCTCAGGACGACTTTGAAGTTTATAAAAAGAACCATCATTTAACTGAAAGGCTCTAACCTCAACAGAGTGAAATTGGATGGACAGGGCAATGCAGCTCTGTAAAAAACAGAATCAAACTGACTCATCACATTATGAATTTTTACTGCACTGTTCATGCTAACACACTGTATTACTGACAGGCCCTCTGGCTTTCTGCAGTTTCACAGCCATGAAACTGGCCAGGGAATCCACCATCAACTGCAAAATTATAAGACAGGAAAGGAAAAAAAAAATGGTGTGGAATATGTAATTGCAAGAAGCTGCTTTTAATGGAATGAAGCTGGCAAGCTAAGCTAACGTGCAGGAACAGTTATTTCTTCACATGCTGTTTGGCCACTACTTTCTCTGTCATTCAGTCTTATCTACTGGGGCAATAATTCAGAGCTGTACATCATTTAAAACCAATAAAGATGTGCTATGAGAGCCAGGTCTAACCAAGTGGAAAAGGAGAAGAAAAGTATCAGGAGGGAGATAATTAACTCTTTTAGCTTCCAGGCCATTTTATGCAGACGGTAAAGTAGAAAGAGGTAAATGAATTCCCCACTGATCTCCCCAGCTAGGTCAGCTTGGCTGCTGCAGGGGTACAAGGTGCTTGCTGTTCTTGCAAGGCCCCTGTGAGTGACAGCTGTATTCCCTGCCCTTGAGTTTTTATAGCTGAAGCAGCATTGGGGGGTCAAAAGCAGGTCTCTGAGCGCTCTCCAGCTCCACACAAGCCTGCCTGGTAGCTTTTCAGCAGACAGCATTTTTGGGGGGAACAGGGCAGCAGCATGAGGTCGAATCATACACCAGGGATCTGCTCCTGAAGTGTATTCCCTGCAGAAGGTTTCAGCTGCAGAAGGCTTCAGCTGCAGAACACACGACATAGGTCATTGCTGTTAATTATTTTATCTTTTAAAATGAGGGGGGAAGGTTGAGTAAATGAGATCAGATCAATCAAGTTTAAATTATTCAATGTCTTAATATTTCTGAAGGGGACTTCTATTCGATTACTGAGCTCCTCCATCTCAGTTAATAATTAAATAATATGCTGGCAGGCACAATGCAGCATGATCATTTCTGTTACTACTCATGATGATATCTAGTGCTCCACTACACATGTAGCTGGGAGTTAGCAGTTTTGGCAGATCATTAATTTCCCAGTTTAAATAAAAGCTTTAAAACCTTGTTGCCTGTAGTTAGGGCACATCCAAATCTCATAAATGGAAAGTGTAAGGCTGTGTTGATGTAAAAGTTTCTGCACAGCTGAAGACAGTTAGATTCACTTTTGGTTATTTAAACTTGTGTTCTCTAGTAATCTTGCTGTATTGTATTGTTTATTACTGGACGTGCTATTTCAGAAGGTGTTGTAAACTAAGGCTTTTGACATCTGAAGTACAGGGCTGCACTGGTCTTACAGGCGCTGGAACCACAGTTAGCAACAATGACTGTTTCTTTTGCTTTATCTATGTGGTCCCACAAAGCACAAGTTTCACCTTGAGATGAGCACAGTACTGAATCTGTGCCTACCGAATCCTCCCAGTTGGAACTCCTTCCAACTGGGAACTACAAGTAAAGATATAGAATTGCTCTTTCAGTGCTTAAGATCAGGAAGGATTTGTTGGGGGTGTTTTCCAAGAGGCCAGAAAGCACTATCAGCATGACTTTTTCCATGCTGCTTGCTGCAAACTATCAGTCAAGACTATGTTGTCAATATTGTCAGTTACAACCTGACCGACCTGTATCCAAATTCAACCTGTAACTTTTTCTGTCCCTTAACGAACAGATTTTGCTCTCTGATAGTACCTACTTGGAAAAATCAGTCTCACAGACCTGGATGGAGTGATCAGATCATTGCATCATTACAGCACTAAAGATCTCTCCAAATCAAATCTATCTTTCCAACAAGGAGCAAGAACTGCGTAACCAAATGTTTTTTAAGTTAATCTATTTTACTAGAAGAGTTAGTAAAACACTACATTTTGAAGCAGACAGGAAATTAAAAGAAAAATGGTATTCCCAAGCTTGCTCACCTCCTCAGCCCCAGCAGCTGGTGTAACAGCCAATTTAGGCTCTGGTGCTAATTTCACGACATCAGCCAAGGACACATTCGTTTCAGCTACAAACCCTGCAATGAGAATCACAACCCTGATCAATGGAAAAAGCACGATGAGGGACTGGCAAATTAATACATTATATTGATCTTCCCCAGTCAGGTCAGCATTCAGGACTGAAGGATAAATGGCAGAAGATCTTACATTCCTGCGCACTAGCCCAGGAAATTGGGACTCTGTGATTGAGTTTTTGCCACTCACTCAATTTGTACCCTGGGGAATACGTAAGCAGCAGAAATGCTGCTCAACAACATCAGTAATTATTTATGATTACAACAATACAGTAAACAGCAGTGAAAATATGTGGAAGCAAGGGATTCAAGGACAAAATGTGACTAAACAAAAAGCAGGAAGAGAAATGAAAACACTGTCAAGAAAATATCCTGCAAATTATTAAATATATTTATATATAAGGAAGCAGAATAATAGGGGAGTTCTGGTACTACAGCATTTTGCTTTGCAAGTGACTCGCAATTTCAGGAGTTCCATGTACGCCTACTAGGTACCCCAGGCTAACTGTGGAACACCCTACTTGTACACAGTAATATTATTAAGAAACCCTTGCCATCAATATTTCATTTATATTAGCAAGTCTTCACTTTTACTCAATTCCTTTGCCTGGCCAAGAGTGAGTCAGCTGAAAGCATCAATCAAAAATGCCATTTAGAAACACACACTGCAAACCCCTGGGGCTTGGCTGGCAGAATATCTGAGCTAAGGAGTCCCTCCATCAGCATGGCATCTGAAATCTTCTCTGAAACGCTCTGTCAACCAAGCCTCAAGATTTCATATGCCAAACTGGCAGAGGGAATACTCATCTTCCATACACAGGAAATATATGTGTACAAACTTTAACGACAGATTCGCATTTTACATGCATTCATGGACAAGGAATTTGCCTGCAGCATTAGGTGCTGGGAAGCTTCTGCTGGCTTCTGAAGGAGTGGGCAAAGTTTGAGTACAGAGAAAAACAGTTTGGAAACTTGGCCCCCAAGGTGGAAAAACGGTCTTATTATGGCTTCAAACATACCGATAATCTAACAGGACTGTTTCTGCTGTCCTGCAGAAGCATACTTTGCTTGTCAAAACCCTTGTGTATTTTTTGGAAATAAACAGAAGAGCATGCTGAGTGTATTAAACACATTGACTCAAGTTTTTTGCTGTGTGATTTTCTGTGCTGTTTTCAAATGCAAGAGAGCATGTAGTGTTTAGATGCTATAACGTGACAGCAGAATTTGCTTCTAAAATTAAAACCTGGCTGATTTCTTCTGATGGCTGATGTTATCTTTTCCATGCTTGTTGCAATCCCATGATCTCACATGAATTTGTGTTGAAGCTGTCCATGTCTTCAGGTCCAAATCCTAAAGTTACTAATCAAAAAAACTAAGGCTAATAAAATTCGACCTAAATAAGGATTTAAGAATTTGATACACATTCCTTGACTTGTTTAGTTGTAAGATATTAGGAACTGTTTTAAAAATAGGAATAAAATCTCCTGCCTGGGATTCAACTCTTAAATGGCTGAGGGCCCACCCTTAACATACATCTGCATGCATTAATAGATGTAAGTTAATTAACACTTTAAATCTGGGACTTGGACTGTTGCATTACAAGGAGTGATGTAGTACAGTGAGCAAAATGACTGGTCAACCTAAGAGTATCCCAAGCTTTATGCTTTTACAAGAGAAAGCGCATGGAGCCCATGACACCTTGCTTATCCTTCATCTTGACATTTAAAAGCTGGAAGATACATACAGGTTGAAAAACATTTACTTGGCCAGCGATATGCCTGGTTATGTCGTCCCTGCCCTCTCTGGTCTTCTTTGCTTGCACTGATCTTTTGTCTGGTTTGACATTTTAGCAAGCCGGTTTAAAGCCTGGTCCACAAAGCAGGGCAGCAAGCTACACCAGCACCTTCAGCTGGCTGTATTCCCCTAAGAGTGGCACATCAAAGTAGTCACTCAACACATTAAGGTCCTAGACCTTCCTCTGTAAGTATCAACAGTTTTCAGGCCCTATCCCTTGGCTCAGAAGCAGCCACCAGATTTGAATTATAACGTAAGTGTTATTCTTGGGCCTGATCCAAGTGTGCTAAGAGCAAAAAACCCTCTTTGACCTGAGCGACCTTCTAGTCAGATCCACACAGCTTTATTCTCCTTTTTCAGTAATGTTAATCCCAAGTATTAATCAACTGAAATTAAATGCCCAGACCACTCAGAAGTATCTGCTCACAGTCTTACCGTGAATTGCCCTGTAAGCACTTCCTAAACAAGCAGAGTTGGTGGTATCGATAGTATACACTGGTGCATTGAACACGTCAGACAGGACCTGAGAAGTATCAAAGCATCAGTTACATATGTTCATGAACAATGAGGGACCAGCAATCCCCTATCACTGCTCAGGAAAACAAATAACTACCATACACACCAGACAAGCATTTGGGTAGCCAGGGAAAGAAGCGCTGCAGGAAATGATGAGTTCTGAACTTGTCACACAAGACGGTACTGGTAAATCTGAGCTAGAGTTGTAACTGCAGCCAGGAAATCAAGTCCCATATCTCTCTAGATCTCTTTATTGCAAGTTCAGAGGAGTCTGGGTTTAAGCACTTCCTCCCTCATAAGCCCACACAACCAGCCCATGGCAAAGACTTACATCAAGGAGATGTAATCAAGGAGATCTGCTCAGGAATCCACAACTGGTGCCTGTTTTCTTCCATCACATTTATGGCTGAGCCAAGCAGGCAGGAAGGAGAGAGGAACCAGTCATGGGTCCTCAGTTCTTAATTTTGATAAAACAGAAGTTCCAGCAGAATGAAGGCCTGCTAAGCCTGTCTTTCTCACCTCCACCATTCCCATCATATTAGGGTTAGCAGGAAGAATGACATGGGAGTTGGTTACAGACTACATTTAGCAGGAATTTTCCTGTATTCAAGGGATCCTGAGCTATGAAGATGTACCGAGACACTTCTCAACTTGGCTTGAGCTATACAAAGAAAATGTTACAGGCAAAGAATTTGTCATGGTATCAGACACTAAAGATATTTGACCACACATTGTTCTGCACTGAAATAAATACCAGGCATTGTGCATTCACTGAGTACATATGCTTTTCCCCACAGTGTAGGTTTAGGAAAACAGATATAAAAGGGAAAAAATTAAGACATATTTGGATAGGGACAGAGGAGGCTCAATAACACTTTTCCAAAAATATTGTCAACAAACTCCATCCATTTCAGTTTCATCTTCTCTAGGATTGCAAGTGTCTCTCAGTCTGAGCACTGTAAAAAGCAGGTAGCAATTCAGATGTAACTTGTGCTGGTCTTATTACTTTTGCCAGAGGGAACAAAGAATCACCTGAATTACATCCGGACAATTAAGTCTAAATAAAGCCAGAGTGCCCAGGAATCCAAACCATTTGAATTAGTGGTATACAACCCTGACCCAGGGATTCACAGCTCCACTGATCATGGGCCCCATGGCTTCATAAAAGATGACTAAGAAATTCAGTTCATATATGCTACAGAAAAAAATTGCATGTGAGGTTTTTTAAAGGCTTTTGCCTCTTTCTCTGAAAGTTTGTGGAGAATATGCAAATCAAAACCTTTGAAAATCACTAATTATAATATTAAACAAAGGTGGCTGGCTGCTCACTAGAATCCAATGAAAGGCCGAGATTATACACTTAAAACACTCTTCTGGTAAGATAGCCAGGTCAGTAATGTCTAACTTCACTTGCACGCAAGTATTGAGCAGTACATGAGCTTCAATGCTAGAAGACAAATGGAAGATTAATCACGGTACCTATTAAGAAACCCTCTGGAAATTATAAGGTCACAGAATGCTGGTTCCACTGCCCATCCTCCCAGGCAATACTACTGTAGTGTTTCGGCACATTCCCCATCTGCTTCTTCATCCCAACTCTGATAGGTATTTCTTTTCTTAAGCTTGAATTGTACATTCCTTTGGACAACACAGGTCTATTCTGCATCTCCGCAGAGCCTTATACGTTGCAGCTCTATACTGAATGCTAATAAGTGCTCTAATACTACAAATAACAGCTACCTTTTGTGTCACATCATTATAAAGTTAAAATTATTCAAAGTTCATATATTCAGGAAGTCATTTGAAACTGTGGTATCTCCCATTAATAACTTTTAAAGAAACCGTTAAAGGTTTTACTGTTAAAAATATTTCAGTGTTTCATGTGGTCATTAATCAAGGACCACATCTGTTATAAAAAGCTTCCCAGAACTGCAGAGAAACTGCCCTACTATATTTTTTCTTTTTAACAGATTTTCCTAAATTGCCTCCTTTGCAGTGTAAAATATAGGAGTTACTGAATGTTAATTAAATGATAGCCTTTCGTAGCCCTCAAACAAATTATCCAAAATTGACCATGATAAGGGTGGAAGCTGTTATTCTTCACGCAACTTATATGGTTTCTGAGGTTCTGATTAAATTAAAAAGAAGGATCCAATTAACCAGTGATTGAATTAAGTGGATGACACTGTATTGATCATATTATTTTAAGACACTTCTAAGGAGTTTTAAAAGCAGCTGTATTGTTACATGTGAAAAGCAAGCACCACTCCCCCATCCCCACAATTTTTCAGCTGTGCTGCAGAATTACATGCTGTAAGACCATTCTGTTCTCTGTCTATATTCCACAGCAAGGAGATACTCCTGGGACCTGAATTGGAAATGCAGCTTTAAAAACAAACTCATCTATTAATCCAATCTCTTTCCTGACATATTCTTAGTAGAATTACCCCAGTAGGGACCAATGTTTTAAGCAATTAACCTATCAGTTAATTTTCTAACGTCAGGTTCTTAAGCAAAATAACCAAAGCAGATGAAGAGAAGTGACATCTACAGGCAAAACATGCCAAATTTGCTGTGTCCTAATCAGCTGTACAACCAGTGGTTATACAAACATGTTTTAGATGCCTTAGGAGAAAAACAGTTTTTCACTCTTTGCTCTTTAACATCCATTTGGTCCAGCTCAGGTTTTGCAGAGCAGATGACCTTCCTTTCATATGATTATTACTGTCAGAGTATGGTATTAGTTAAAGCTGGCCTCCAGACTTTCTTTAGCTCATGGAAAGGGATTAGCATCTCTGGAAAACAATTCACCCTGTGCTGATCAACTCCAGTGCCAGTACTTAGCCCAAGATTAAGACAGGTACTTTTTGGTGTAAATGTCTACCTCCAGGCTCAATGTTGGAACCTGTAGTCAAAGGGGAGCTTGTCAAGGTAGTCAGTGGAGTGCAGAAAGCTCTCAGGTTCACTCAGAGGGAGACATCTACATTTGGTAAGTCAAGACACCATCCGGTTTCCTTTATAATGTAACTGACTGGATCTCTCCTGACTATTACAGGATTGACAGATCATATACACAACATCACAGATGACTGGATTTGGGCAAGATGAATCCCAATCCAGATGTCTAGCTTTGCGCTAGTAAAAGCCAGGTGAGAGGCCTCTTACTATGTGTCAGTAAGGCTTTGCCAAATCTCAACAGGTAGAACCACCTGGTAGTCTGCTCCCAAAAAGATGGATGAAGGATCTTAACAATGCCTGGATGTGCAGCAACAGCAGCAGAAGGGGAAGGTGAGAAGAGGGAGGACGGACTATGCAGAGTAGCCTCCCCTCAGTATGTGACATGATGCTAATAAGTAACAAATACTCAGAACAGCAAGGGCAGGGTTTTGAAGTTTGTATGGGGGATTTTGTTTGTTTGAAGTGGATTTTTTTGAGTGTTCAACACCAGCATAACCACACCCCAGTTTAAACCCATAGTCCAATTTTGATCTGAATAACAAAAAACACAAAAAAACTCAAGATTTTGTATCAAGTCTCTTATTGATTTCTTTGTTGATTGATTTAAGTAATGAGACCAGGAAATCACAGGGCTTCAGATACACACATTCATAGAACTAGTCAAATGTAAGAAGCACTGGGCTAACAGTTTCCACACTAAACCTGAAGAAAAGCCCCAAAGACCTGCAGCAGATTCACAGTCCCATTTCCACACATTCCTGTGCAGCTGCACTGATTTGGATTCAGTATAGCAAAATAAAAACAAAAATGAAAATGTAACTGCAAGTTAAAGCAAAGTATTCAATTTTCTTCTTACCTGTAAGATCTTTTTATTGTGTGATGCACCACCAGTAGCCAAAATCCTTGTTCTGGGCACTGCAATGTAATACAACATACAGATCAGACTGAAAGCCCATATTGTCAAGATTAGTACTACTGAACCAAGCAATGAGAACAAGGAGAGGGGAGTCAGATGGTCTGGGTTCTCTCCCTGTACCTCTGATTTACCTTCTGTAAAAAGGAGATAAGACTAATTACCCACCTTTCCAAGGCACATTAGAACACTTCCTGAGAAGAGGCAACATAAATATTGCAGATCTATTACTATTATAGTGCTATCAAAGTCAGGGAGATTTACAAAAGAGATATACAGTAAGAAAGGCAGAGTGTTATCATAGTACAGAGCTCTGGTTTGAGGTCAGATTGGTTTGGCTCATAGCTGTACATATACAAACTGACAGATAACCTTTAAAATCAGCAATACTTTTAAACTTATCTCCTTGTGACGTTTACAGTCAGAGCTTACTAAATCTGAGCAATCCCTATCTGCTTGAATGACAAGGAAGTGTGTCGAAAGGTAATTAGAAATGGTCTAAGTCACTTCAATAAAATAAAGTATCTGAATCTTCATCCAGTGCAAACCCACAGCTTTGGGGATGATAAAAAGAAATTATTCTATGTTCTTTAGTCTCTAACGAAACCCACCTTTCCTTCTCATACTCCTGAATGTCTGTCCTGTGCCTCATCATTTACTTGTGTGCATGCTCCTCTGGAGCACAGAATGTGATAAGCCATACATTTATCCATAACTGCACTTCAGCAAGGCATTATGAATGTGAGTAGTCCAAATGATCTCACTGAAATTCTTCAAAGGCTTAAAACAAAAACATGCATAAATACTTTGATACCATACATAAAAAAAAAAATAATAAAAAAAATCTAAACAATTAACCTGATTTATGACAATAGGAAATGATACCATCATGTATACCCTCCCAAAAGCAGAATTTTACTGTGGTTATTGTTTTGTTATCTTAATCTCCTTTTTAATAAAAGTTAATCTATTTCTCACAAGGCAAGGTTGGTCAATTTATACTGATACCCTAAACAACTTCTTGTCATTTATCCTTTCAAGTATCTTAATGAGAAAAGCCCTGAAGACAGAGCTAGAAATAAACAAAAGGCAGCTCACTATGCCAGATCTAGACACAGAGCTAGGTGTTCAGGTGGAGTCTAAGACCCAGACAAAGCCTTGCATGGGGAACCCTATTTTGCTGATAAATTTAATTTTATTTTCCTCTTTGGAGGATATTCAGTGATGCACAAATTGGGTTTTAAAAGCCATTAGGATCTCTGTCAATGTCAGTAAACAAATAAAACAAACAGCAGAGTGATTCCTCAGGGAAAACAAGTTTCAATTATGCCAACGCAGAGTGACAGATCCCTGCCAAGATTATCACAACAGCATAATAGCACAGAAACCAGTGAAAAATAACTAGTAAGCCTGTGTTCCTAGAAACCAAACTGAACTCTGTATGATTTGATTAGTAGTTGCAATTCCCTCTTGCTAAACTTTGTTGCGAATACAAATTCTTGAAGAGCTACAGTATCCAACATGAAAACGCCACATTTCAGAGACAGCCAGCAAGGCGGAATGAGAAACAAACACGTTTGCTGCACTTCACAGCAGCTAAAACTGAAGAATAAGGCTTGTTTGTGCTTCCTTGCCTCTGCAAAGGGGCTTCGTAAACTGTTAGGCTATTACCATCAGGGAAGAAGGGTGGACAATGTATAAGCGGTAAAGCCGAACAGCAACCACTCCCGTGAAAACTGCAAACATACGTTAGCTCAACTGCTTCTTAGGCTTCCACCTGCATGCCAGCTCACTCTCTTTTAGGGCTCCACAGCTTTCCAAATGTTTCAGAGCTCTGTCAGCATATACTGCCACCTGCTTGGGCTGAGGCCAACAGGGCTGATTTGTGCCTTTCACCTGACTCAGTGGCCCTGTAACACATAACATGCTTGCTTTGGGAATCGAGGACTGGACAGGAGACTTACTCCTTGCTAGGTCAGAAGTTTCAAGTTTTGGCTATGTTATCAATTTATGCCGTAAGTATAACAGATCTCAACTCTAAAAGTGTTTAACACCCTGATTACCTGCACACCCATCTTAATCGAGACTAATCCTTTCACAGAAAAATACTAAAACATTATTTCAGTATGTAGCTAACCTGCATGATAAAATAAACTAACCTGATTTACACTGCAAAGTTTGTAATGTTGGGACATCTCAGGTTCTAAATTGGATCAGTTCATGAATCATAGAATCATAGAATCGTTAGGGTTGGAAAGGACCTTAAGATCATCTAGTTCCAACCCCCCTGTCATGGGCAGGGACACCTTATGCTAAATCATATCACCCAAGGCCTCGTCCAACCTGGTCTTGAACACTGCCAGGGATGGAGCATTCACAACCTCCCTGTGCACACAGAGTAAAAAAAACCAACAAAATCCTATGCTGAAGCTACGTGAACAGCAAAACCATTCATTCCCCTCCATTTCAAATAATTGGGCTCACTTCATCAAAACATATCCCAGTAGATAACAGCCTAGTGAGCCTTAGCCATCACTGTCTGACAACAGAATCAGACCTCTCTCCATCAGTGGAACTGATCCATCCAGGCCATGTGGAAGAGTGCTCTTAAGGTGAAGCCAGCGCACCAGAGCAGAGACAACAGCTTCCCTGGTTGAGTTTCAGTCACTTCTTACAGATAAGGACTAGGTTACAAAAGAAGAACTTACTTGAATTTGCTGAATTTTAGGTCTACCTTTTATTTCCCTCTCTCTCTGGAGAGTGAGGAAAATGCATTGATCACTGATTTCAGGGGTTGTCTTTTTAATGCCAATATTATGTGCTTTACTGAAGGGTAGATATTTGCTCCGAGGTGTGTAATTGGATACATCTCATAAATAAATAAATAAAGCCCATCATTTATGTATACAGGGGCATTAACAAAGACATCGTTCATCCATCACTAGCAGCGTTCTCAGCCAGCTGTGTTTGAATCTGTCAGGAGCTACCATCTATCCCCCAGGGCAGTGCACAGAAAATACAGTGTTACTAAAAAAATAAACAACTGTAGCAAACATAATTCATGAATTCAATTCTTTGACAGCTGAATCAGATTTAAACGTCTTTTAATTAAAAGCTCCCTGCGTAGTACCTAACCAACCAGTTTATTTCCTTCCTATTTAAAAACTAATGATTTTTAGAGAGCTGATACAGAATTTTAACCCTATCTGGAAAGTGCTCGCAGCTGCACATGGCATAGTGTCATCCTGCAATATACACATCTTCTACAGATCTGTTATCTGCTGTGGAACATGGCTACAGATCTAACAAAACTCTGTGAAAATAATAATTCCCATTGGACTGGAGGAGTAGGGAAGATCCAAGTAATGATGTTCACTTATGTGGGAAGACACAGCAAAAGGCACCTTTTCACACAAGGCTGAGAAGTCAGCCCACTCTATGTATGTTACTCCTCACACAAGAGTCCCCATTTTGCCTTTCAGAGAGATCCAGCAACAAATGAGTGATCAAGAATTAAAGTTCATCTCCTGACTAGTTTTTAGCCAAAACATTTCTTTCATTGAAAGGCACGTAGGGTAAAAAATACAAAACAACTGCCACTGAGAAATTACTGTTGTGTTTAGACATTGAGACTGGTCCCAAGAAGATTGAAGTCCTGCATCACCATACATTTAGAAACACAGAATTGATGCCTTCCCAAGAAAGAAAGCAGTTTAAGCAGATTAAGACAAAAGGCAGAGGCAAAACCAAAGATTTTAGGAAGTGCAGACTCAAAGAGCGTTGCCCAGGTGGATTCAGCAGGTGAGACAGTAGAACCAGTAACGCAGGGCAGCTGTCCCCTGAGCAGTCCGACATCCCCTCTAATAGCCTTGGCACAAAACCATAGCTATTAAGGAAAATAATAATATAAGCAAACTTGCATCATCAGAAGGTTAGTGCTGATAATCAGCACCAAAAGTCCGCTGCCACATCATTTGTGCAAGGAAACTGGAGGTAGAAATTCAGCTTCCTGTACCACCAGGAGTGGGGTCAGATCAGACTGCTAACGGGTCCGGATGCTGAAATCAACGGGATGACCTTATGGCTTTTGCATCTGGCTGTATTTCAACTGGGTGGCAATAATGTGCCTGTGTCAGTCCAGAATTTTGCTGGCTCATGTGCTGCAAAGTCTGAAAGCAGAATTTGACCTTCCATTTTGCCAGTGAAAACTCAACTTTATAATCTAAATTTCCAGTGCTGCTCACAGCCCTGGTTTGTATCCCAAACTCCAGGCACTCACTGACATTCAAAACTCCTAAAAGACATTTCCAAGGCTTCATCCAAACAACTTCATAAC
Source organism: Pezoporus occidentalis (assembly GCF_034315485.1). Lineage (NCBI taxonomy): Eukaryota > Metazoa > Chordata > Aves > Psittaciformes > Psittacidae > Pezoporus > Pezoporus occidentalis. The sequence goes on from NW_026914180.1 coordinate 2,898,003, forward strand.
ATCTTTCTCATCACAACTGAATACATAAATAAAACAGAACAATAAAACAGGCATTCAAAAAGCAGCTGATTATGTGCATGAACCCACGCCAGCTATAAGCATGATTGCGAATAACTGCAATTTACAATTTGCAAGCAACAAGAAAAGGATCAGCCCCTCCTTTATTTCTCTGATTAACTCCAAACACTATAATTTAAAAAAAAAAAAAAGTATTTTCTAGCTTTTCATTCATTAAAAAAAAAAAACAACAAAAATGTATGATTATTTTTTCCCATTTAGAAAACAAATACTCTAAAATCATCCTACTTGCACATTAGCTCTTCCAAAATTCATGCTAATCTTTCATATTCATATAAAGCTCGTGAAATTAAACTCCAGCTATACTAAAAGGTTTTTCATCTATACCCTTTTAAAATATGAAAACCTTCAAGGTCCTGAGCACCCCTTCTGCCCGTGTGAGGTCTAGGGCTGGGTCCAAAGGCACTCATTGTGCTGCATCACTTCTGACATCTCCAAGTATTTCACAGCAGAGAAAAAAAGACTGCCACAAACCAGCCTTCAGCATGTTAGACAATATCTACCTGATTGAGACAAAAGTAACGTGAACTAGGACACACTCTTTTTTTTCCCTTTTTCATTTAGACCAATACAATCACCAAGCAGACAAAACTAAAAGCCAAATACTGAAACCAAATACTCAAATTCAGCTATTCTTACAATTCTAAAAACAATACAGTAATTCATACAAGCTATTAAAAAACTATTTTTAGAAGTGTTTCTGACTTTCACTTTGAAATATGAGCCAATTTATTACAGAGAAAAGCAAGCCATATTTGCCATATATTGGCTGGTTTCTTGCTTATAAGCAAAGACACTTTCATATTTTGTAACATGCTTTAATTTCACTGAGGGTTTCAATTGCTCAAATGTATGAGAAATTTTCCAGACACAGAATTTATTCTTATTTTTTAAATGCAGTGCCTGTGGAAGAAAAACAACTTTTAAGGATAGAATTGATCATCAGCCTCTAAGGCTGCTGTAGCAGAGCTACCATCATATCAGCTGTAATTCAATAGGGGGGAAAAGCTTCAATTTTCTCAGCAGCAATGACAAATATGCCTAATATTCTCGACATTTATGCTACTTACATAGATAAAGTCTGTACAATGATATAGGAGAGAACAAGCATGATTCTTCTTGCTCACACTGCTCTAAGGCAAGAATAATACCACTAAAATAAGCAGATGCTCACACACCTAAGTAAAACAGAGTAGGACTGGTATCCATATTCAAAACTTACATGCTACTTATAGCCTAGGTCACCTTACGTCCTCAAGCAACTTCTAATAGCAGAAATTGTTCTTCATGAGGATGCCAAATTTGGTTTTCTTAAGCTCTTGCTGTACTAGAGACAAAACTTTGTATTTTGCAGCCTGAAGCTTAAAGACGCCAAACTGCCTCATTCTGAAAATTCTCTTAGTCTAGATCACGTCAGATATGAATTTAAAATTTAATGTTGACTCAAGGCCTTCCCCTTTCTGATGGATTTCAGAAAAAAAAAATCATACAAAAACATGTACATAAATTTCCCCTTAACAGCACCTTAAATTATTGCAGATCACCTGAAAAATGCACACAGATGTACTATAGGAAACAAAATCTACTCAAGATACAACCCCACTGAAAATTCAACTTCATTGACTTTTGCAGAGCTATACAGCAAGGGAAACTTTGGAACATGACCGGTAAAGACTTACTTAGGAACAAGCAGATCAATAGTCATAACACTGTTAAAACACACACGCTGACACACTCATGACAAGACCTCTGAAATATTTGCCCTTCTTGTAGAAATACTGCAGAGCTGCAATTGCTTATCAATTCACTGGGATTTTCTTTTTCATTGAGACACAGACCTCTATTTGACAGAATATTTTGATAAAGCCTGGGATAAATATCAGTGGTAATATAGAAATAAATTCTACAACTCAGCACTGGAGTTTACAGCAAGAGAGGAGGAGAGGGAAGTAGGGGAGGGGCAGGGAAACATCAGATTCAGACCAAAAGCTTTGCAGATAAAGGCTGAATATTTATTTTTCAAAAATATTCCTGTGAAAGCTTTTAAAGGAAAGAAATGGAAGACAAATTAGAAGGAGCACTTCAAATCTGTTTGGTCAAGACTGAAAATATAGTTGGGGAAAAGTCCTCTCCTGAAGACACTATTACTAGATGTAATTTAATAAACCGTTGCTACCTCTAACTTGTGTAAATCTTTGGTTCAGAATTAATTCCTTAAAGATAAAAATTAGGTAATATTTTTAACAAATAGCTAAGTTAAAATGGGTTCATGTACCAATGGAACTGCCTTATATCAGGTTTATTCTTTATTTTTTGGCTACTTAAAATTTTCCTCTTTTGTTACACAGTTTGGTTATGGCAAGAACTATAAAACTTAGAAATAGTGTGTGTTGAGGAAAAATTATCACAAAAGCCATTCAGCAGTTGTCCAAACAACCATAAAGTAGGAAAGGCTCCAAGTAAAGGTTCCAGCTTTGATTTACTCAATGCTTCCACAATTACTCAGAGACTCCTGGCAACACCTCTCCCTTCACCCTCCACTTCAGAATTCCTGTCATCTAGTGAATAAACACAAAATCTGGAACCAATGTAACAAACCAGCTGACTTTCCAAAAATATTCTAAAACAGGTGATACTAGTCTAAAAACAAAACTGAGCATTTGAAACCTAGCCATCACCTACAGCTGCGTAATAACCACATGCAGAAAGCTCCAAAAACATAAAAGGTCAGAATGGACCTTCTGCTTAAACAATATGACACAACTTTCAGACCATCCCAAGATCCCACTATCCAGCCTTCCTCTGTATTCACTGAACTACAGTAATTTGAAGAAGACACAGAACGTCAGCTGAAGGACTCAAAGTGACAGAGAATTTACTGCAACTATTGGCTGTTTTCATGTTTAATACCTTTAAACATTTGCACTTTTCCCAAAATTCAGGTTTTTATTCTTTAAAATTCTAGCCACTTGAACTTTCTGGCTTTAGCCTTCCAGTTAAAATATTACTATAGAAATGGGTTTCCCCTTCATGTGTTGGCACTTACAGACCACAACTAAATTGCATCTTGTCTTTCTTTTTGATAAGCTGAGAATATTAAGTACTGGTTCTCATTAAAAGCCATAATTTCAAGACCACAAACCACTGATGCTTAGTGCTGCTGGTATACTACTAGTGCCTAGCAGTAATGTCTTCACCACTGAAACCTCTATCAGAAAAGAGCAGAGTTGGTAAAAGCATTAAAAATGCCTAGCCTAGCAGTATCTGACACTGCTTATTGTCAATTTGCCTATCCAAATATTTAATAATAAAGTACCAGTTTATAAAAACTCCTTATAAATCACAGAGAACCTTATAGAATCATCATAGCATAGTTTGGGTTGGAAGAGAACTTAAAACTCATCCAGTTCGAAACCCAACACTTTCCACTAGACCAGGTTGCTCAAAGCCCTGTCCAGCATGGCCTTCAACACTGTCAGGGATGGGGCAGCCACAGCTTCTCTGAGCGAGCTGTGTCAGTGCCTCAGTGCCCTCATAGTGAAGAATTTCTTCCTAATATCTAGTCTGTATCTCCCCTCTTTCAGTTTAAAGCTATTCCCCCTTGTCCTGTCCCTATTTGCTCTTATAAACCTTGCACTAGAAAAATGCATGGCTTCTTGGGAGCATCTTCCGGCTTTGAAGGTCTGTAGCTCCAACAGACAGATGCTCTGTGGAACCCTGTGGTAGAAGGTCAGGTGTCCTGCAGTCCCCATCACAGGAAGCCCCAGTGTTCAGGAGGGGTCTCTGCACTGAGCTGCGTTATCAGTGCCTCTGGGAAGCCTGGAAATGCAAACTTACAATTCTGGCTCTTCAGTTGCCAGGACTGGAGGTAAGACACCCACTCAAAGTCAGGCGCAAAATGTTCCCAGAAATTGATTTTAAAAATAAGTAAGTTCACTGCTACCATAGCATTTCCACCAACAATTGTTTTTTTAATGTGCTCTGTTACCAGCATTGCAGCACAGCTCAGTATTTCCTCAAAATATTCTGATACATGAGAAATTTGTGCTTGAAATCGCATACAAAAATACACCCTCCAATGCCGATCACAACTCTGATGTAAGTACCACATGTGGCTTTACAGACCACACATCAGTAAATACCGCTTGCTAGGGAGTTATTTAGAAGCACAAAAGCCATCATTGTTTCATTTTTGAAAACTATTTGTCCTTATAAAGAGCAATATTCACCCTTGGAAATCTTCTAAAGAAAACAGAAAATTACAATGGCAAATCAACATATGACACCATTCATTGAAGGTTAAAATGAGAAAAGCAAGGAAGAAGGTAAATGAGCTGCCCAAGGTCACATAAAATCAGGAGAACAACCAAGAATAGAACAAAGGCCTCTTCATTACTTAGATCACAAATGCATTTGATTCCACATTAGTTAATCTGCAGAGTGTCTGCATTAGTAGCAAGACATGTCCACGGGAGAAAATATAGTCATAATCAGCTGCAAGTTCAGCATTACCTAAAGCCATGGGACATAATTAAAAGGTACAGGGTGTGATAACCGGACCTTGCGTGCCACTTGAGTGAAGAAGAAAGAACATCCTACCAGCTATTTTGATTCTAGAGAAATCTAAATCACCACAAACTTGGGGAAAAAAAAACAGTTTGGGATCTAGATTTGCAAACCAGATCTCTACCAGAGCGAGGTGGTTCCTCAGGACCACTCTGCTTCCCTCAGTAGTGGTCTTTGCATCTTATCAGTAACATTAACGAAAGCCTTTACAAACCCATCAGAAAAGAATCAAGGCCCAAGTATCATTTCATTTTTGCAAAGGATAAAGCCATCTGAAAACCAGAAAAGAACTGACAAAACAAGGCAATTTGGGTGTTTTCTTTACAAGATTTTTCAAAAGAATTATTACAACTATTTTGGCATCCACAACTACTGCCTGTAGCTCTCTACCCCTGCTCCTGAAAGACTGTTTTGCGTTTGGTGCTGGTGAAGAATTTTTCTTCTTGATTTTTCTTTTTAATACCTCCTACTCCTCTCAATAGAAATAACCTACAGGTTGTAAAATACTTCGCAAGAATAAAATGAATTGATGGCAAGGTGACCCTACTCCCAGAGCAGAAAAATCTGTTTACTTTGTTTGTTCAAGTTCCATATGCCAAGAAGGGAAGCAAATATACTGAGTAGGAAAAATTTGCTACTTCTTCAGCCTAAAAATCACACCAAGTTTACTAGCAGAAAAAAAACCCAGGCTGACCTTCTATTTCTGAACGTGGCGAGTTACTGCACTCCTCTGAACCTCCTCCTTTCTGTGCCTACAGAATACAGCAGTGGAGACCACTTGTACCAGTTGAGGCTCTGAGCACTACTAAAGTCTTCTGTTATTAATAAACCCCCTGCTTTCCAAGTGGATTATTTATAAATTAATTTTGTGACCTCTGACAGGCTAGAACTAAACAGAGAACACAGGGGATTTTCCCCTTTAACTGAAAGAGAAAGGCTACAGAAAGATGGATAGAGGCAAGCAATTAATATTTCCTAATAATTGTCATACTGAATGGGAGAACTGCTATGTTTCTCAGGGTTTCTGCACAGAAAGGTTCCAGGTAACCATTCATTCATGAGGCTGGGTTCATGTAAATGGGATGCTGTTGCCAAGCAACCATAGGTGCTAAGGAATGAAATACAGTCTGCAGAAACCTAATAGCCTGGAGAGAAAAAGAACTACAATCGGAGATTTATGGCATATATAAAAGGAAAAGAGTCATTCTCCCACACAAAAAGAACACAGATACTTTATTATAAATGTCCTTAGTGTGTTTTTCTAAGGCATAATTAAGCAATAAAATCCCTGCCCCACCCCAAATCAAAGAGGTAAATTTTTTTTTTATGTTTTGTTCATTAGGCTTTCTAGAAATATATCTTGAGAAATTAGCTACCAAGACAAAAGCTAAAATTTAACCCAAAGATCTTTCTTTTGCACAAGAAAAATGTTAGCTATACAGACAGCACTGCAACTGCCAATCAGCTATCTACTTTACCTTCCTATGTTTTTATACCATGCTCATTAACATTGCATCTGATCATCAGAAATTCTCTTTAAGCTTATTAAGATTTTAAAATATTTTTAGCAAGTTAATTAGAATACATTAACAGAGCTCATCTGTGTTCACCCATCATGCATATTTTATTTTATTCAGGCAAATTGCTTTTAAATGAAATATTAGACCTAGGAAGGGTATACTGTTGGGTAGTGAACAATACAACCCCTTAGTACAAACACCCTAATAACTTTATGTCACTGGAAAGTGAGATCTTCTGATGCCAAAGTGCCTGCCCATATCACTATCCCCTCCAGCTGGGGTGTGGGTACACAGACCTGGGAAATCATCCTAGTACCTGAACCATCCTTAATTGACATCATGTTTCCATACAATCAATAGAAGTTAAAGCCACCAAGAGACCACTGCAATGGGAACCAGAGGTCTAGCCAAGGAGAAGGAAAGAACGTCTTCAACCCCTCACACTAAGGTTCAATGCTTTCACAAATTCATGTTTATGTTGTTTTTTTCTCTGGCTGACAGTCTCTGAAGATATCATTTTGTCTAAGGCAGGAGCCCAATTAGAATTTGACATGGAGAGGCGCAGGTTGCTAACATGCAGAGGTGCACATGGTTTTGCCAAAACAGCAAGACCAGCTCACAAAGAATGAACCTGAAATACCCTTTGCTTTTGCTAGGATTATAAATTCCTCCCTTTAATGTGCACTAAATGTCACCAAATCAATCACATAAAATTAAATAATAGTTTACGAAGAAAAAGGAGGCAGCAAAAAGCACCTCGGGATATTTTCAGAATGCCACTTCCAGAATTTCACTCAAGTGAGATGAAGTCTATCACTGGACAATGAAAAGTAACTACAATGCTACTATAAAAACACATTCCCTTCAAGCTCCAGCTATACATTCACTCAAACCAGTTAAATATGGCTTTTACAAGGGCAGGTAATGAAAAGACAAGGGGTAATGACTTTAAATGGAAAGAGGGTAGATTTAGAGTAGATATAAGGAAGAAGTTCTTTACTATGAGATGTCTCACCAGGTTGCTTTGAGCAACCTGCTCTAGTGGGAGGTGTCCCTGCCCCTGGCAGGGGGGTTGGAGCTGGATGAGCTTTAAGGACCATTCCGTTATGTGATTCTATCATATCTTTGAAATAGCTCCTTTAGACTCCATATGGCCCAAATCTTTCTATCAAAGGAGGGCCGGAAAAATCACATTAATTTCATCAACAGTTCTCAAGCTAAGCAGTTACTTTTAAATAAAAGGATAAATAAAGTTTGCCAACTTCATGCTTGATTCAGATTTTACACTCTCACTGCATTTCAATTAACCTACCACAGACTGCAGAGCTGACATATTTGATTTGGATAGTAAAGAAAATGCTCTTTAAAAAACAACAGGTCTGAAGCTTTTGATGAGCGATCATACAATCCATATCAAAACATACATTTAAATCTCAGTCACCACACATTTCATGATCTGCATCATTAACGCTGTCTGGTTTGAGGGATTTTGATAATCTCTTTTACAATCTATAACAGCTCTTTATCTCCAAGGCACTGACGCTTTTTAACCAATGATCATTATTTAGGTATGCTTTGTGCCTGTAGTCTTCCCCAAGATATTAATCTCCTCAATTCTAGAGACCCCTTTTCTATAAACTGCTGTCATATTCCCCACATTTTCTCCCACTGAGGAACCCCAAAACTGGACGCATTTCATTTAGTATTTGGCTGAACACATCAGCCATGCTGGTACAGGGGAATTTTAATCACAGCTGGGCAATCCTAGGGTAAGCTCATTCAAAGGGCAAGAGAAGAGGACCATACCAATGGGTAGAGTCCTTTTCTCTGAATAAATCAATATCGATTGCACTGAATCCAAACCCACCCTGTCATAACCTTTCCTTCTATTCCTATATGTATTTATCAACGCAAACATCAAAAGCATAAGCTGCAGTGTGCACTTTCTCCTCAAGCTTGGCCGAGCAGAAGTTTTGTTTTTTAAAGGAATTCTCTGCCTTCAACAGTTTGAGCAGAGATTTCGCCTCCCTGCCACGGAGCTGGAATCAGGTAGCTACCTTAGCTGCAGGGATCAGCCAGGATCTCCCCCTGGCACTCATTGTATGTTGAGTAAAGAGTCACACAATCCCAACAACCTATTTATTGGCATTAAAGAACACAACTGTCTTGGTTTGTTTTGTAACATTTAAGCAGAGATATGTCCTATCCTACTGAAAACACCCACCTAAAAATCAATATAAATTTCTAGTAGCACCCTAATTGCAAAGAGCAGGGCTTGAATGAGCAATGAAGGCAAACCAGCATTTTAATGTCATTTCGAGTGACCAAAGAGACTGAAATATGTTTACAATTAAGAGTATTCACTAGGAAAAGGAGGGGGGAAAGCAAAGCATGACTACCAAACAACAGTAAAATTAAATGCAATTCAGCCAAGCACATTTTGTCACTGGCCTACCCTGGTGCAGGTTCATTGTTCCTACAATGAAACAGTGACTCAGTTACCCAAGGCAGCACATAATATAGGGATTTGTTAATTCCTATGATATCAGCACTAGAGCTGCATCTGTAGTACTGTTACACTCAAGCTCACCTGGCTGAAGATTTTAATGAGAATCTGGATCTCTCCACTGCTTACAGAAACTTCCACTTAACCCAGACATCCATCCCCAGTGAAACAAGTTACCAACCCCTCTGTCCCTAGCTGAGACTAGACTAAAAAGCTGGAAAAACTCTTCATGTCTATCCTCTCTCTCTTCCCCTTCTAACAAACCCACAGCACAGAGAACCCATGACCAATTCTTTGCTTTTAATTTTCTTCTGTAGAGGCCAACATCTTCCACTACCTAAAAGCCAGCTCCTTTTAAGCATGGGGCATAACTGAATAGCTACTGACTCCACTAATTAATATTTTGTTATTGTTATTATTAAAGTAAGAGGTCGCTCACATCTTCCTTTGAAATGGCAAAAGGACAAGGTTTCTCAGTCTGGGTACATCCTCTGGGTACCTAAGATGTGGTTCACCACGTACACTAAAATATAGCATATTCTCCCATTCACTATATTATATCCAATCCTTGCATAAAACAGCAGTCAACTAAAATGCACAACATCTTTTCCGAATTCCTCATGGTTAACACATTAAGTGGCAATAAAGGGTGCAATGACTTTCCAAGGGCATGTACCTGTTTAATTATTCAAAAGAAAATTGACTCAGGCACCATGGTATGAAACACTAAAATATGCAAACGAAGTAAATTAGGGGGGAAAGTGACAAAAGAGAAAAAAAGAGATCATGGTGAACATACGGGAGCAGATTCTGATCTCCTTGCATACCTAAGTTTCCCTATATACTTGTGTATAGGAAGAAAAGGTTGTGAAATGACAGAAAAATTATTTGCTCATTTCAGTGCTCTTGACTAGGGTCTTGAAACAATCTAACCATGCCTAGAATTTCCTAAGAGAGTGTTGTTTTCACCTATACACATAAAGCAATTTCAGAAAAAAAAGAATGTTTACACCTTTCTAGACAATCAAATCTTACTGGTGGGAAAACACTTATTTCAACAGAGGCTGTACAGAACAGAAGAATGGGTGCATGATCTAATTCATGAATAAATCTTGTTTATTCTAAATTGAGGCCCTGATATAACTCACTAAAATAATATGTAAACAGAAAGATACCACAACACTAATTCTGGTTATTTGTCCATAAAACATGAATATATCATTAAAACAAAGAGCATTTGATTCTAGCTTGGACCAAAGCAAGCATCTTTCCAATCAAGACATCCACTGAATTGAGTATCTCTTGTAAGCAGGTGCCACTGTGTTATATTTTCATCTGAACTGCTGAAAATAAGCTAGAAGAACATGACAAAGTAAATTGAACAAGAAAGTGTCTGATCTTGATGAATAATTCAATGATGCAATGCAACAAATACTGATTTTTTTCCCTGGTAAAGGCAGTTTACAACTGTCCTTTGCTTAGAAAAATGACCTTCTCATGGTAATTATGCTTTTGTCTTTAGGCACTGGATGACAGTCTCAGTAATACTCGCGATTCCAGTTCACAGCTCTATTGCTGATCTCAAAGCACTCCATTCCTTCTATATCATCTAATCCTTAATCCAACTACTGAAGAATCTCAACTATATTAGGTCACTGACTATTCTTTGAATATTTTGTTTACTTTTCTTGGGTCTTAATGAGCATGAGAGTATCTTTTAACAGAGCTCACAGAGTCACAACCCTCACATGGGCATAGCCATAGTAACTGCAGTGTGATCAAGGCAGGAATGATGCAATCAGCCAGGAATACAGCACCTAACAACTTCTTATAGCATCACGGAGAACCTGGAAGCTAAGGATTTTAGGGTCCACATGCAGGATTGTCTGAACTCTAATAAAAGTACATTATACCTACTTTTGTCTTCTCTCTGTTCAACATCATAAAAAAAGCATCTGTAAGAAGAAAGGAAATAAACTCTCTTTTCCATACTCATGACAGAGACAGAAGAAAGTCAGACAGTATTAAACTGCGACATGCCAAAGTTAGATTTGTTGCAAGAAAAACTTTTAATAGTCAAGATAGCAAGACACAGGAATAGGTAACCACCACTCCAGTTCCTTGAGGAACTTCTTGGCTGCATGGATAACAACATGTCTGTGAGCACAACCATCATTCTTCAGTTACAGAAAAGTTACCATGCAGACAGGACTGCCAGAGCAGTGGTCCAGAATAACCATGGCCATATAGTCTAATGAAAAAATAATTTACTTGGGAAAGACCTGAGCTGGATGCCAGTCTCTCTGCTCCCACAATTTTTTTTATTCCCAACAGTTACAAAATGCAAGTAAGAGTCCACATGTCAACCCCACTGCATCTAGAGTAAATATTGTGTCAAAAGATCCCATCACTGGGGAGGTGGGCTCAGCCTGACGATCTAATAACCAGAGAAATCTTCCTTAGAGTTGTGGTACACCACAGTGTATTCAGGTCTTTCTGTAAATCATACTTGCATATCAATATTAAAAATGGATATACGTCACTAGATGATCAGGACAGAGAAAGGCTCATTTTGCCTTTTCTCATTTATTCCAGTAAGGCACTGGAACAAGTTGCCCTGAGAAGCTGTGGCTGCCCCATCCTTCAACTGTTCAAGGTCAGGCTGGATGGGCTCTGGGCAACCTTCTCTACTGGAAGGTCTCCCTGCCCATGGCAGGGGTGGGGGTGTAACTGAATGATCTTCAAAGTCCCTTCCAACCCAAACCATTCTATGATTCTGTGCTAATTGTGCTCTACTTATTTTTTTTCTTGATGTATTGTCTTATTACAACAAAAATATGTGGCAAGGAATCCAGTCTACAGTAGGTCACCAATCCAAAAACAATTAAGAAAAAAATTAACCCTACTAAAATCTGTGATAATGGACATAACCAGTAGGACTGGTGCAAATACAAGTAAGGACACAGGCACTCAGGTGTGTATTTCCTGTCCCCTGCAATATATCAGTATCTCTTGTTCATGAATACTTAGATTACATCTGGCTCGTGGGCAGCACTTCTTAACACCTAACAATTTAATAAAAATACATTTTTTTCTCTGTGCTAGACAAATCTGCCCACCTTCAACCTCTGCTACCCATAAAACACAATTTATTCAAGTACCTTTACTCTGAGTATAATTAACCTTTTCAACATACAAAAGCATCTGTGCCTCTTAAATGAACAAAGAGCTATTAATAAACAAAAAATACTTTCCTGATCTAATGTTTCATACTATTGCTGGGAATACAGACTATAATATTACTACCTCTATACTGCATATAATACAGTATACAGCACATACATCTTCTTACAAAAGGTTTCTGTTTTCAAAGTATCATTGTATAAGACTGACTTTTATACACAAGGATACTTTAGCCAGGTTACTGCAGATTCACAATCAGAAACAGAATGACATGACCATGAAAAAGAAAAACCCCATTTGTCTTAATTTCAAAGCCAAGGGATGGACATAAGAGGAAAACATGATTAATTTTATTCATTTCAAGGTTAAACTGCAAGAAACCTTAACATCACATATACGGGCATAAGTTTTCAATGCATGATCTGTGATCTTTTGGCAGCCCATAATGTAAGAGAAGTAGGGCGGTTGTCAAGGAGACTCGAATTTACCATTTAAGAGGTCCAGTCGCATATTGAAAAATTTAGGGAATACAAATAGTACAAATCTCAAGTCTGAAAATCAGCGACCAAGAGAAAAGAAGGCAGCACATGAGTGGTTTTCTTCCTCCTTTCCCTAATTTCTTACAGGGATGAGAGATCAGAATTCGCCAGTGTTTTGTGTCTTCTATTTACACCAAGACAAATTCTGGGTTTAGTTCTGTATTTTTAGCTGTATTTTAAATGAAAAGATGCCCTGAATTCTGCAGCAACACAACTGTTAATCACACTCTGTTTTCTAACAGAAGTCCTGTCAGATATTTAGCCTTAGTTACCAAAAACTATCTTTGGGGAGTACAAACATTTCCCCTCTGGCATCCTGTCAGTCCCAGCAAATCTGTAAATAAACTGTCAAACTCCATTCCAATCACTCCTGAATCTGCAAGGGAAAAAAGTAGTAAAATTGGTGCAGCTGGTTGTAGTCCCTGTAGAGGAGGGCTGATTTCACAGCTTTAATATGGTTCAGTACTTCACAGCAAGTCCGGTCTGATATACGGCATGCAGAAATGAGTGACACCTTTGCTAATCATTTTCTTAAACTTATCACATGTGGAGGTAATAACAGATGCAATGACTTTTCAAGGGCATGGTTAATTTTTCAAAAGCAAATTGACTCAAGTTCTGCAAAATGAAAAATCCACTAAGGCACACTGTCAAGCTACCTAAATTATGGAGAATCACACAAAAAGAGAAAAAAAAGCTCTAGTCATGAGAAAGACAGCGTTAGATCCTCTTCTTACGTTGTCATATTTCAAAGTAGGAATAGAGTAGCTGCAAACAAGCCAAGGATCTAAACAGAGATGCTGACCTTAGCAAAGACTTATTAAATAAAATGGCATATCCTATGTACTATTACCTAGAACATATTGGCACCCTTGTTCTATAATTCATAACTTACTAAGTAATTCTGAAAGAGCTGGTCAAGAATTTCTCTGCAAGATATTTTTTTGTTGGACCACGACAGCTAATCAAAGAGTTTCACAGGGCCATGACAGAAAATGTGCAACAGAAGAAAGATCAGAAAAAGCGCAGATAAACACTGTCACCTTGCTGCCTACGGACTCACTTAGGGTGTAAATCACCTAATTTGGGAGGGGCAGAACCTGAACTGGGGTCTGCTTTATCTTACAGATTTTCCTTCACTATCAAGTTATACAAAGTCACACTGTCTCCAGATCAGTGAATTTTTCATAAGAAGTAGAATGGCCCCAAGCAGAAAACAGACTGACTTTACACCAAATAGCAAAGACACTGCCTTGATTTACGTTAAACCTAGGTTCAAGACTCATTTCTGTTATCAGTTAGTACAGGCATCTCAGTCTCAGTCTCCAAAAGGAGACATCCTTCATGTTTCTTCATAAAAGACCTCTGAAATATTACTTTAATTATGAGACAGTTTGAGAAGAAATTTTGAAAGCAGATCATTTCTTATGAAACAAAAATTCAGGTATTTGATTGTACATGCTTACTCAGTCTCCCTGCTCGGGAACACAAACCTTCCATGCGAATAGCTGAATGCACCATAGGAAAGGAAAGAGCACCTAGGTCAGTATAGACTGCAAAGAGTTTTAAGGTGAAAGAAAAATAACATCACCCCCTTAATTAAGGTTGCCATATGTTCAGATTTCTGCTTTCATGTCTTCTTTTTTGAGCTCAAATTTTGACTGGCTGAAAAGAATACAAAAGGCATCAAGATTTACCATATGTGCCCTGGCCTCCTGTGCACTACATGTGTCAGAGATCTGACATATCAGAGACATGATGCTCACCATGCAAAGGCTACATGGCCTATCAGCTACTATTTCCTTCCACAAATTCCCAGAAGAAACTATGCGAGTCCTACACCACATCTTCCATTTTCCTACCACACAAAAATCCAAAACATGTGCCACAAAAGTTTTCAGCAGAAGCAACAACTGCTGCTCTCCAGAACTGAGTGTCAAACTGGCTTATTCTACTTATATACAAGGATCTTATCCAAGGTGCAAATAAATCACTGTGAACCTGAAAACTTTGGTGACCCTGGTCTATACCTCCGTACATGTTGGCATACAGGGTCCTCAGCAGGTCTTTCATCTGAGAATTAACCCAGAAAGAGAAATCTCCGGGCCTGAATCTTATTCCCTATAATGACTGACTGAGTTTGTAAACCCAGTCTAATAATCCTCAGAATAGCCTTAACAAATATGAATTATCATAATCCTGATTTCAGACATGAGAAAAAGACACAGTGAAGATACTCATCTAGATGAACGAGGACTGCAGCTCAAGTCTGAGAATATCATAACAGCACCTAAATTGCACCACCTTTTCACTGTGAACTACAGCCACAGCTTTGCTTTAAAAATCAATGAAAAACCAAAATCCAGCCTGTATATTTTTTTCTAAGAAAAAAAAGCAACATTATTTCAATTCCCAGTAAGAAAGAAAATGGTTTATTGGATTGTCCTCCCATTATTTAAAAAAGAAAAAAACAAAATACTTTGCATACAAAAGCTTCAGCCCTAGAAAATTCCACAGTGAAATACAACCCTCTCTGGATTGTACAACACAAGACAACACAACAACTCATGACACAAAAGGAACCCCAAGATAATAGAGACAAAAAGGGGACTTCAATAAAAAGAATGCAGTTATCCCAATGGGACTTGCTCTAGGGCACCTGCATGAACTCCCTTGCCAAAAGTATTTTGAACTCTGTAATGGCTACAAATGATAAGAAAGGCGATGATGAGAGAAAGTCCACGAGGCTACACCTGCGAAGTGAAGTATTTTTAAGAAAAATGCTTCAGATACGGAGACGGAAGCAATTAAAAACCAAAAGACAAATGTGTACCGCTGTCTTTGTTTTCACCCAAGCTGAACTTCCCCTGCAATTGAATCACTGGCTCGCTGGGGCAGCTGGCTGACATCCTGAGCCATGGACAGGAAGAGCTTGTCTGGGAAATCAGCACAAACCTCAGGCTTGTTTGCTTGGAAATGAGCCCATGCGTAAACACACTTACACACACAGGCAGACCAAGGTCTATAGCATGTGATTGTAAACTCACAGGGCCGGGTGATAAAGGACTAAAGTTCTCGATGCCACCTTTGCCTCAGTCTTCACTGCTAAGATTCGCTTTTAGGAATGGTAGGTCCCTGAGGCCAAGAGGAAAGTCCAGAGCAGGGAAGAATTACCTTAAATGGAATAGACCAGGCTAGGGAACATTTATATAGATTGGACGTACAGAAGTCGATGGAAACTGACGGGATATCCCCATGAGGGCTGAGGCAATGGGCCAACATAAATTTTGAGACCACTCTTGATCATCTCTGAAAGGACACAGCAACTCAGGGAGCTCCTGAGGACTGGAAGAAAGCAAATGGCACTCCTGTCTTTGACAATGGCAATGAGGAGAATACCGGGAACACGGGACAGTCAAACTCACCTTGATCTTTGGGAAGATGGAGCAAAACTTCCTGGAAACCATTTCCAAATATATGAAGGATAGAAAGGTGATTGGCATTAGTCAGCACAGCCTTCTAATATGAGATGACTGGTTTGGTGGATAAGGAGAAAGAGCTGGGTGTTGTTTATCTCAATTTTAAGCAAGCCTTTTGACACTGTCTCCCACAGTATCTTCACAGACAAACTGACGAAGAACAGACTAGATATGGGGACAGGGAGGTGGACTGAAAATAGGCTGAACTGCTAGACTTAAAGATTATGATCAATGGTACAAATTCTAGCTGGAGGCAACTCACTAATGGTGTACCCCAAGGGTGAATACTGGTCCGATACTGTTCAATATTAATGACTTAGACGACAGGACAGAGTGTATCCTCAGCGAGTTTGAAGAGGATACTCAACTGAGAGGACTGCTGATACACAAGAGGGCTGTGCTGCCATCAGCAGGACCTCAACAGGTTGGGCAAATGGACCAACAGGAACCTCAGCAAGTTCAATAAATGGAAATACAAAGTCCTGCACCTGGGGAGGAAACACCCCATGCACCAGTACAGGCTGAGGGTTGACTGGCTGGAGGCCATCAGCTGGAAAGTAGCTTAGCAGAAAAGGACCCGATCCTTTTCATGAGGTAAACATGATCCAGCTATGTGTCCTTACAGCAAAGAACACCAACAGAACCTGGGTTGCATTAAAAAGAACATTATTAGCAGGTCTAGGGAGCACTATTCAGCACAATGTGCTATGTATTGGTATTGATGGGTCCAGCTCTGAGGAAGACTACAAAAATACTGGAATCAGTCTAGTGAAGAGCCATGAGGACAGTTAAGGACTAGAACACCTGGCATCCAAAGAAAGGCTGAGAGAGGAGCTGCGATTGTTCAGCCTGGAAAAGAGAAGGCTCATGAGGTGTTTTAGCACTTCTCACTGTCACCCAGAGACAGAACAAGAAGCAAAGGGCACAGACTGAAATACAAAAAATTCCGTTTAAAATTGTGTTCCACCACCACCCTCCCATCCCACCCCCACAACCCCCAGCAGTTTTCCCAGAGAGTTGTGGAACTTTCATCCTTGAGATATTCAAAACACAACTGGACACAATCCTGGGCTACCACCTCCAGCTCACCCTGCTCTAACTAGACCATCTTCAGAGGTCCTTTCCATCCTCATCCATTCTGTGATTTTAACTATTCTTAGAATAACTTATAACAAGGAACTGTAAACAGAGTAAAATACCCTGAAAGACTATTTTGCAAAATCAGCCTGAACTGTGTGAAATATTAATTTACAAAGATCCACTTTTCATCATTATATGATTCAGCCTGTACAGACAAAATATATAAGATCCATGTAAGAATCTACTTTGAAATACAGAAATGAAATACCTAGGGAGCAAGGAGTCAGAGCAAACTAGAAAACTGGTCATATCCCTGTAATTTAAAGTGCATCTTCAGTGCCCTTAATGAAGTCAGGACAGAACAAGCTCAAGATGACAAAATTGCTCAAGAAAGCACCATTATGAAGGTAATTTTTTGACTAGTAAGTAAGGACACTCTTGAGGACATGACAGTTATGTTACAGAGCAAAAGTTTGTGAAGACAGCCATGTCTGCTTTGCAGGAGCCTTTGACCCCAAGTAGGCCAAGTGATTTCAGTTCAGATTGGATGGGACCATAGCAATACTGAGCAGTTTTACAATTTGTGATGATCTAGTCCAAAACACTTCAAGAAACAAACACATTTAAAGCCAAAGACCCCAAAGACTGCTAACTTACAACTATAAAATTGGGGTAGTTTTCTACCTCCCACTATAAAAGAGGGGACTCGAGTTCCTCATAGAACATGTGATAGGAAAAAAATGGTACATCCAAGAATGTGTAATGGTATGGGGTTTTAGTGAGGAAAAAGAGGACATAATACGTATGGAGGACACTACCAAATTAATTTTGAGAACCTCCTGATTTCAAGGTTCCTGGTATTTATCAACGTGATAACTCCAGGGACAAGAGTTGTCCATAACTTTATAAGGAGGAAACAAAAGGAAGCGCTTCAATACTGCATAGAAACAGACAGACAGATTTATTTGACATGCTTTCTAGAAGCCCTGCAGGCTGCATCAGTGGTACTTGTAAGGTCTTTGAAGTGTAGCTGTTGCACAGCTTGTAAGTCCCTTCCTCCAGAGCTAGCGAGCTTGGGGTGTTATAAGCTACTTAAGCTCCTTAGACTAGATCTAAGTAAACAGCTTGACGCACTTACAAGCTTCACTCCCTCTTATTCTGAAGATGTTAAGCTGCTTAGCTCACCGTCTTCAACTTTCAAATTCCTACAATCAAATCCTACCCATACACCATGCATCTGCCTTTATTAGTCTGATTCTCCACTCTGCTGAAGATTCTGAACGTCTTGTGCCAAGTCAATGGTAGAACAAAATCATATTTTATAGCTTAGTACTTCCAACGTCATAGCCAATACGTGAATGCCTATTGCTTTGGCAACTACACCTTTGCATTTTCAGTGTCCACAGATTTACTGTAAATCAAGCATTTTATCTATTCTAACAAATCTCTTCCCATCAATAAAGTCTATTAAACATTTTGGTTATGATTTAAAAAAAGCAAACCTCCACACTGGCATAACTCTGTTCTCACAAATGTGAGCTTTTACTATTAAATTTTGATTCAGTAGGAACTGCAGAAGCTTTTGAAAGAAAGGCTGCTTATACAGGAAAGATGGTTTTCATCTAAATCAAGCTGGTACCAGACTACTGGCATTTACAATTAATAATGTTACAGAAGAATCTTTTAAACTAAGAAGTGCAGTAAGGCTGGCACAAATGGACATGACACATTTTCTAGGACTGAAATCATTAAAACTTTGTATCTATAAATAAAAGATAGGGCAGACATTAATAAATCTGAACAAGAAACTGCAAAGAAGAAATAATTCCATTTTAATCATAGCACAAAAAAAACCCGCTACTAAGCCAAGCACGGAAGTGTTCCTGTACCGATACTAGGTATCTAAAAAATTTAAATAGAAAACTTTAAAATACCTAGCTTTCAATAAGGATATTGACAGAAACAGCTTACTGGTGAACGGCAATCATTACATGCTGTATAATAAAATAACAAATTACGTTGCAAAGACATTGGAAAACCACAGCCATGAGTGTTGTTATACATTAATAAAAACCTGAAGTCAGAGCAAACAGTTAACTGTACCAACTTCTAACATAACTCATATGGTTTGAATACCACATCAATGTTGGGAACATAAAACAGGCCACTGCCCAGAATGACAACAGTGACTAAAACACACACAAAGAGATTGGAGAGACCACCTGGACAGACAATGCAGTAACAATGAAATAATACAGTTATCTCTGTATGAGTTAGAATAAACACCATACTTGCACATGCTTATGCGACAACTTTTATAGAACTCTAAAAAAAAAAAGAGAAAAAAGCAGCAACTCCTGACCTGGCTTATCTTAAGCACAAAACACACGAGGGTTCAGAAAGTTACTACTGAAGAAGCAGTCTGTAATAGTTACCATGAAGAACAGAGCTGAGGTTGTTCAGCCTGGAGAAGAGAGGATTGTGGGGAGACCTTACTGAAGCCTTTCAGCAATTAAAGGGCAGCTTATAAGAAAGATGGTGACAGACTTTTTAGCAGGGCCTGTTGCAGTAATAGAGCAAGGGGTAATGGCTTTAAACTAAAATAAGGTAGATCCAGGCTAGATTTAAGGGAGACATTTTTAACAGTGCAGGTTCTGAAGCACTGGCACAGGTTGCCCAGAGATGTGGTAGATGCCCCATCCCCGGAAACATTCAAGGTCAAGACTGGATGGGGTACTGAGCAATCTGATCTAGTTGAATATGTCCCTGCATACTGCAGGTTAGATGATTTCTAATGGTCCCTTCCACACCAAAACATTCTATGATTCTATTAAGATAAATCAGTCTATGAAGGGCCAATCAATAAAAATAAACCATCAATCCACAGTGAAAATACATAATTTCAACAAACTGGAATAACAAAGGACGGAGAAAAAAACATTAAAAAGAAATTAAAGGCAGCAGTCAAAAGCCTAGAATACCCTTAACTAACACCGAGACAGTTCAAGGACAACGTATGAAGGGTGTCTTAATTTGGCATGTGTTGGAGGGCCTGTCCCAGACTGAGTTGTCAACATGGGATGATGCTTAGAACGTGTTGTGTATGAATGAAGTGCCAAGTTGTTCAAATGTTAACTGGAGAAAATGCATCTTGCTAAAAGTCTTGAAACAGGAGTTTCCAACAACTTGCTTTACAGAAGCATAAGCATGGATTTCCAGCAGCTTTTTCTAACAGGGTTCTTCACCAAAATTTTTTGCAGAAAGGCGGTTGCCAGAGGACAGAATAGAAGTGGTCTCATGCATTAATGATGTCTTTTTAAAAGACATGAAAAAAAACAGTAGGACTAAGTGATCATTTTTCACAGTCACTAGTGAAAGGTCACAAGTAACGTGGGAAAGGGCAAAGAACAACAAAGCCAGCCCTGAGGAGTTACAGAATTTTCTTATGAGAGACAGGATAAGAAACAAAATGGCAGATGAAATTCAATGTTGATTAGTATAAAGTAATGTACACGGAAAGAACAAATCTAAATTTACATATCCACCATGCTCTAAGTACTTATCTTTGAGTAAAGCATGGTAAGTTTTAATAATTTCATGAAAATATTAGATCAATACTAAAAATTGAAAAAGCAAGTGCATTAAAATTGTATTAAAAGAATAAAACCAGAAATAGTATTATGCTACCTTTTAAATAAAAGGTTAGTGTCTGTTTGAATATTCAGTGTAGTACTGGTCCTACGTCATGAAAATACATAGTAAAAATAAAAATGGAAACAATACATAGAGGCACAACAAGGCTGATCAAAGGTGTGGGACAGCTTCCAACGAGACATGACTAAGTCTTGACTACAGTTCTTCAGCCAAGAAAAGAAATAGCTAAGACAATACCAGGGAGAGGCCAGCAGATACACAGGCAGTCAAAAAGATGATAAATACAGAATAATTATTCACTGTTTCTCATAGTACAAAACCTATTGAGGAGCAAATGGAATTATCAGGTGACATGCTCAGTATAAACAAAAAATAGGGACTTCTCACACGATGCATAGCTCAGATGAAATGCTCTGTGCTACAGGACACTATGGGTGCCAAAAACCTACATTCTTTTAAAAAGTGATTAGAGAAGTTCATGGGAAAAACTAAGTCAACACTGTTAAATAAAAAACCCTGAGGCTCAGGAAGTTGCTAAACTGCATACTGGTGGAAGCTGGGAGGATATAACAGCCGTTCAAGCCTTGCTTGTGTATTACAGCCTGGCCACTGTTAGAAGATTCTAGCCTAGCTGGCCCTTTGGCCTGACTCAGGATAACCATTCTTACCTTCACCAACAGCAGCAAAACTATTTCAGTCTTAAGCACTATTGAAAGAATTTCCCCTTAATTCTCTGCCACTTTTGAATGAAAGCCTGTAAATCAGGTCAACCCAGAGGTGGTCCAAAAGAATGCTGCGGGGAAGACACACCCAGCACATTTTTCTTTTCACAAAATACACGAAAGTATTTTACATCGAGCGTTTAAAATATTCACCATCAAGCCAACCAATAAGGCACCTTCAAATGTTGCAAACAGACATCTGATTGTATCAGCTCTAAATTTCCAAGCATATCCATTCCCCCCACAATGTGTTTGTTTTAAAACTCACAAGAAGACAAAAGTCTGACAACCCTAATTATATTTATCATAATTCTGAAGACTGCTACAATCTTGACCTGTTTTACTATATGCTAATGCAATTTCAAATTAATCTTCTCTGTTTCGCAAAAGTTACCAAATGTCATATAGCATGTAAGCTACATCTTGATTGCTGAGAAAACATCTCTGCAGAACATTATTTAGGCATGCATTGAAGTTTCACTGACATCACAGGTACCCAAAGCAATTTCTTGCATCACCGTTTCTAATCCTTACAGCACCAAGAGTCAATGGGAGCTGTGTACTTCAACCCCAAGACTTTCAGTCCATAATATTCTACTCAAAGGGTGGCTGGTCAAGATGCTGCTTCGCCTTCTTCCACTGTCATGAAGGGCATAACACAATACAGCTAAAAGAGAATGCATTCTCTGCTTGTCAGAAGTAATCAAACATGTCACTGATTTCTGTAAAACTCAAGAGCCATCTGGGAAAAAAGCAGTATGTCTCCACATCCATCTGAGTGACAAGGTCAGAGCATCCCTCACTTTCTTGGTTGCATCTCCATCACTGACTGTTCATCATGCTGTAAATTAATCTGCAAAAATTTGGATAGAGTACCTACTGTAATTAGTTCTATCTGTCCAAATGAGGCAAAATGAGATGAGGTAGCAGCTGAAGGATCCAATTGGCTTGTGGCTGCAGAGTGACAGAACTAGGTCAATACACCAATTTTATTCAGAAGGAGAACAACATAAAATCAGCCTTGTCTTTTTACATTTCTGAGACAAGGTTTCAAGACCTTCAGTTACCAAGAACCCGCTAATAAAATGCTTTATAGTTATAACTTCTCCCTGTGAAAAACTTATCTTTTGTATATCCCATTAGAAACTATCGATTTATGGACATGGTCTGACATCCCTCTGCTGGATACCTCACCAAAGAGCACCTCAACAGGCCACCATTAAGTCCCTTCTAAAGTCTCCTCTTCTCCAGGCTGAACAGCCCAGCTCCCCCAGCCTCCCTGATCAGGACAGGCTCTCCAGACCCCAAGCACCTTGGTGGCTTCTTCACTGCACTTGGCCCAGTTTGTCAATGTGTTTCTTACATTAGGGGGTCCCAAATGGGCATTGTACTCCAGACCTGACCTAAAGGACTGCTGAAGAAAGAACAGTAATTTATCTATTTCAGTTGCCTGGCTATTCTCCTGTTGCTACAGCCTGCATGATGTCAGCCTTCCTTGCTGCATAGATACACTGCTGGCTCATTCTTAGCTAGACCTCCCACGTCCATTTCAGGAGAGCTTCCCTCCTTGATTCTTATCAACGCAGGGAGTTTATGTGCCCCAGGTGCAAGACTTGACATTTTTCCTTGTTGAATTTGATGAGGCTCCCAACATACCATTCCTCTGTTTAACATGCAACTTACGTGATTTATTCAAGTCACAAGCATAAGCTTCTCATCATCATATCAGAGAATAAGCCTGGAGAGACAGTTGACTGTGTAAGACAGGATTAGAGGAACACTGGATGAGGTTGTGTGATGTACAGCTCACCTCTTTGGCTTTTTCTCATTATATAAGAAGACCTTTCTCAGTGTTTATAGTCACAGCAACTAACACACTGGAGGTATCGCCACTAATAGCTCTCTGTTCTGAGAAACTGGGCCCGAGCCACATGTCCCTGTTTAAAGGACTCCTGCCAGGTATTGCTAAGCACACACTAGGTCACAAATTACACGACTCAGTTCTCTTGCTGGCTTTCAGCAGGAGATGAAAAATTAAAGCTAAGAATTTAGGAAATCACTTCAGAACATGCTTAAACACAAGTAGCATCAGGAGCATCAACAAGCCAATGAGACAATAATGTCTGTATTTAAAGCTAGGGGAAACAAAAAAAAAGGCCAGACTAAAGATAAAGCCCATTTATATAAAAATACATACATTTTCTTCCAAAGGTGCTTTCTTAAGTCAGAGATGGGACTGCAGGATAGGGAAGCTTTCACTGCTGTCTGTGCAGAATCTATTCTACAAATAGAGAAGCAAAACAAATGGCAATTTGCACCACTGATCCTGCAGAAAGCGTGTTCTCTCTTGGTTTTTGTTTGTCTTCTAGATTTTCTGTGAACTTCTAAAGCCAACAAAAGCATTTCAGGACTGAGCTGGTAATGCCAAGTGGCAGAACACAGGAAACTTTTTTTTTAAGAGTTTAGAAGACTTACATAAATAAGCATGAGGGAGGAGGTGCTAAACTGACATGTCAAGGAAATGCCATGTACTTGTATTTATTGAAACCCACGGATACTTATGGATATGAACCAAGTGCGTCCCAAGGGAGAATAATTTCTACCACTAAGATCAGAGTAGCAAGACACCTATGTAATTTAAACAGCAGTCTCGGAAGCTTTAATGACAGCCTTTTCACTAGAATAAGCATTTCAAAATAACTTCCCCAGGATTATTTATTAAAGTTAATGTTATTCTTAAATTTGTGTATTTCCTTTGAATCCTTGTCAAGACTAACATATTAGACAACTTCTACGCTTGCAACCTAGAAGCACTTGGGCTTTTTATGCATAAGAGGCACTAGGTCAGGAAGAGGTTAATGTGTAGAAAATGGATATGGTAAGAATGAAAAGAAGGAAACACTGCACTTCGGCTCAAGAATATGACATTTCAGCACATGAGGATACTAAAACATCAGCTATTTTCTTTCTAGCAACACAGAAAGTGCACAACTATCTGCTCCATATCTTGACAAACTGAATGAACATCACAATTTTCAGAAAACATGGAACGTAGTAAAGGTATCTTTTCTCAATACAGTGTGGGATTTGAATGAGCCGGTATCCACTAAGGATCTGGAAATGTCCTTTTTCTCTCTCAGTTGCAAAACAATTTTAAACATAGGGGGAAGGAAATAGTTATTCCCATCCTGTTCTGTAGCTGAACCATGAATCAAGATCTGAGATGTCAATTTACCCTCCAGAATCTTTTGTCGCAGTTTAATTTACTTTTTCTCCAATGTAATCCTGGTGTCACCTTACTGTTTAATATTGAAAGTTATTGACAAAGGAAATGCTGATTCATGAAAGTGAGATTTTGCTCTAATGCATTCATGTGAAAACAAATGAGCCTGTACCATTACATGGTTCTTCCTCTTGCTCACATTTCATTTCAGCCCTGACAGAATTTCAGATGGGGCAAATGAATCCTACACAAATCCTGCAGCAAGTTTTTCTCAGTCCTGGGCCAACAAACAAAAATGATTCCAAAGAAAATCTTCATCTTTGGTGCAATACAAATTCTCCTTGGAGTATAAAAGGGCATGATCACTTACAAACTGAGGCAGAGCTGCCTCTGAAATTATGAAATCTGTTTATCTAGGTTGTTCCCTATTCAGAAAGCACATTCTGCTCCATAGGTACATATTAGCTGTGGCTTAATCCTGTTTAAGATTTATATTCTAATCCAGCACTACTTATCCTCACTATTCATAATACCTGTACTTTTATTTATACAGACTTCATTGCCTGAGCTGGGTCATAACCTACACACTATTCTAGGCACCTGAAACCAGCCTGTTTTGCAGGAGGAAACAGACTTCTACTATGCAGCATGGTCAAACATTAAAGTTCAATACAAATCCACCTTTCCTCCATGCCAGTGCTTCCAGGACTTCTCCATAATTGATTCCCATTTAACTAGCTTGCACTGAAAACAACCCATTGTTTGCTCTTCCTGGATGCAGAGACCTCATTCTTTGCAGATTGCTGCAGTGCCATATATTCAATACAGCTAAGCAAGTACAAGATGATGCCATTGCAACATGGTGCCCAATGGCCAGAGTCTCATTCTGGAAGTCTAGTTATCCTCTGATCACGGTGTGGCAAAAAGGCCCGTAAGTCTGGAAGAAGCACCTGAAAACATCTATGCAAGAGGATTTTCAAAAATCTTACAGAAGAGAAGCCCAAGCAATGACCACCTCAAAACCACAAAACATCTCCTGCAAGGTAAAGATCTCTGTCTGCAACCCAGAAACTCATCATCCTGCCTCCTTGCCACCACTGCAAGGAGGCACTCAATAGCTGGCATCACCCTCAGCAACAAATGCAGTATAACATATGGAAGTGGAGGAGGTGTTGAGCTAGAATGGTCTCATTTTTAGCCCAGGCACAGAATAGGGATTCTGATGACCATGGGCATGGAGTAGCTCGAATAGACTATGCTGTCAGAGGAAAGTGTTTCAGGGAGACTTTCTGGAGCCATGCTCCAAGGATTTGTGTAACAACAGGCATGGGAGGAAAGCATCAAGAAAGAGAAGCATTTTGCTAACAGCATGGTAGCAGTTACTAAGCAGTCAAATGTGAAACAAAGCAAGACGGCAAATACCGTGAGGTTCTCATGATGATGCAGAAAAGAGGGCTTTTTTTCCACTCATTCCAGTAATGAACATTACAGTCTCTTTCTGTGTCTTCACAGAACCATTTTGAATTACTCTAGATGCAGGTTGATCCAGAACTCCGGGAAAATGAAAGAGGAGGACAGAGAGAGAGAGAGAATGGAAAACGACTGGTTTACACTACTTAGAGTAGAATGGGCAGAAGTTTCTCTGGGCATAGGGTGAGAAGGCTGACACCCATGCTAAGTGGGTGTCAACGTCTTGTCTCAGCTCTGCCAAATACTCCCCCTGCAGATTTAGACATCACAAATGACTTAACCACAGCACTAGAATGCCATCTCCCATACCCAGCCCACACTTTAGATACACTTGCTATGCCCACCACATTAGGTTAAAACAGAACAGTAATTACCTCACAAGGCTCCGTCACATCAACTGCAACATTTATCCTGCCAGGAAAAGATTAACTATTGACTGAAGCCAAAACAGTTTTATTCACATGGATGCTTATGAAGCTGCTACTGCTGGATACAGCAGCACAGGCAGAAACCAGGCACAGCTCAGGAACATGGTACCACCAGGTGTGCCTGGCTTGCCCAAGAGCTGTGCAGAGCAAGCCATGCAACAAGGTTTACCCTTGGTTATGGTGTCCTCTCTCCACCTGGGACTGTCACAGGGCAGCTATGAGAAGCTTTGGCTCAATTTTGCCTTCCTGAATGGCTTCCAGGGAAAAAAGTAGTTTAAAAATCAAAAAGGAGCTTTTATACAGACAAGTACTTTGGTTGTGCACAAAGCAGACAAGCTCAAAATGGCACATACATTTTCCTCTTTCCTACCTAGATTTCTACTTATTTTAGTCAGTTTAGGATACTGCACTTTATAAAAGTATAAACCAACAGATACAGAACAACTTGGATAAATTTAGTTCTGGTACTTGAAGACACGCTCCATTTATTTTGGATGTTTTAATCATATAGGGAGATACATCATGTGAAACTAGCATTTTCCTCACTAGCTACTAGTATTTACAGTTAGCATAGCAGAAGCCACTGAACATTTATTCAGGTGAACTCATGTATGTAATGGAGTTGCCTTTAGCAACTCTCCCTTGCTCCCAGGCCTCCTGTGACTATGCTACCTAAAGTTTTACATTTATCTTTCTCTGATGATCACAACTGGACAGGATTTTAAAACATTAAACTAGAAAGCCTGCATTACAGGCAGCGCTAACAGCCCAAACAAAGAGACAAAAGCAGCAAGTGGTTTATTGTAATACTGGCATTTTCCAAGCTCTTATCGAGCAAAGCATTTAATCTAATGTATTACACTTAATGAAGAGTCAGGAACTTGTACTGCAAATAACAGATCAGATATAATTGGAATTTGCTCCGCACCACTAGCCTACATATATCAATAAAAACAATAACCACATTGGATTTTGGGCTTACTTCATTTGCATTTCTTAATTTAGTGTTTAACTAATTTAACAATAGCAATGATTTAATTCAAATTAAAATCTAAGGAAAATAATTTTAAAAAGCCATTAAAGATTTAAGTTCCATCTAAATTAATATTAGCTTTCTTAATATTTTTCAGTAAATGGATTTTTCCTCTCACACCGAAACAAACATGAAGTTTCCTCTGTGCAGCCAAGCTTTAGATAAACCTTGTTAGATTTATAGGTATTATTTTAAGCAATTAATTATTATACATTAGAGTTATTTAGAGGAAAAGCACAAAAAGGGCAGGAAAATGGATTAAGCTGTTTTTAAAACACTACATTCAACTGAGATAATTGTTCTTTGAACCTTTTATCTGGAGCTCTTTAGGTATACACTGTTCGTTACACCACTTTTCTCATACATTTGTGGTATCACTCCTAAGCATCAGAAACATGAGTTACCCAAGCCACAATAGTTCTACAAGACATTTTCTGCATCTCCACACGTACCAGTCACTTGCACATGAGTGACTACTCAGAGAAAACAATTCATTTCAGAAACGTCAGTTATAATAACCAAAAGGTTCTGTGAATTTCCAGTCTTGCCTCCTATCCTCTAAATGAAATAGAAAACTTATTTGTACAATATAGTTATTTATACTATATATATATAGTGTGTGTGAGTGCGTACAGGTAAAAACATACATATATGAAACTTTCTTCTTTTAACCACCAGAATACAACACATCCTACCTCAGCCCTCAATGTACTTTTGCTTTTGTAGTCTGCTGGAATGTGCAGCTGATTTTGGGGTGTTGGATGTGCCATCAGGACAGACAGAAAGGATGTATAGGGGAGGTAGATGACAGAAGTTTGTCTGAGGCCACTCCAAACTGGAACTGCTGTCAGTTTTATCCTTGGTTAAAATGAAAAGAGTTAAATGATCAGGCCTCTGAGGAGTGATCTAACCCATTTTCAAGCATATAAAAGGGGATGGAAATTAGGGTTATAGTCTTACACTCTCCTGGTTCTCATGATTAACCCTTATTCATGCAAATGGCAGCACTGAAATCAACAGGAATGCCCTTGCAGTGATTACACTTTAAGCAACAGCCTCGATAACATCTATAATCTGCCCCGACCTGTATCAAAGTTCATAGCCGCTACCATACTTGAAAGAATTTAATAACTCCAATGAATAAAAAAGGAATTTAAAACACAAAAATAAACAAGAAGCCACTAGATCCTGAGCGTTTGCCAGCAATTTTTTATTCTAACATATCATACTTAAAAACAATGGCTTCAGATGTTCACCTGCATTTCAGTGGGTACCAGGCTTTTATGTTCACAGACAAAAATCAGATATGATATATGAAGCTTTGTATCACTCTCCAGCACAAGTGTTCACTTGCAGGTAAACTTAAATCACTTTACTAGAAGTGCACTTAATTTGAAGAGATTACTCATGCAGCTCTCCACTTGTACATTTGTATAACCATTATAATTAGAACCACTTCAAAATAACAAAAAGTTCATTTTTGACCAGAATAAACACAGAGGGAAAAGATCAAGAGCACCTTGAGTGAAGAGAGTGAATGCTTTTGAAAATATCGTTCACCATCCCTCCAGCTCTGTGGCCACTTTAATTCCAATGCTACTCACAGTGCTGCTGCTACACAGGCCAATATATATTATTTTCTGCTGTTTTGTAGGTTTTAGTTGGCCACCGACAGCACAGAAATACTTTGCCAGTTTGAAACAATGCTGAGTGCCCTCCAGCTCTCCATAATTACTTCTTGAGATGCACACATGGAAATAGCTATGTACAGATAAATACTGAGATTTACCTGTTTGGTACTAGATACTAGCGATGGTGAGGGAAGGAACTGAGTGACCCAATGCTGGAAACACAGAGAAGTCAGCCAAGGATCTGCTGGAATACAGTTCCCAGATGCATTCCTTCAGCACATGGATACCCCTAGGATCCAAACTCCTCTACCAACAAAGTCAATATTTGAAATGTAACAGAAGTGATCTTAACATATTGAAAACATGACAGGAAAACACACAAAAGTGAAGAACGTTGCATTCAATGATGAAGTACATTGACTAGATAGATAAGTACACTGAAACTCTGGCAACTAACTTTAAGCTAAGGAAATTGAGCATATTTCCAAGTCAGTTTGTTTTCCAAAATAATACTGGCATTTGCTTCTACTTCTGTAATGAATACACACTGTTTAGAATTGCTATCTTGGGTAACATTGTTGCCTTGTAAAAAGAAAGAATTCAATACTGTGTGTTTGCGCACAGCAAACACCTTCTCATAGAGTTTTTGAGACAGAGCATTCAGCTCATTCAAATTCCAACGCAGCCATTCTTTCCACTCAGTGTTGCTGCAAAAGTGGAAACACAAAGGCACACAGGTTTATGTTTTATAAAGATGCTAGCTGGTTTCTACAAACCGTGCATAAGTGAACTTCCATCTACCAGAACTTCTGAAAACAGCTAATAATTACGCATTTCAGAAGAGTCAACCGAGATAGGCACACCCAGAGGTGAAACACTGAGAGTTGAGTTAAGTCACGCTTTAGTAACATTAAAGATAAAGATTTACAAGTTCAGTTATCTGCCGTAGAGGTATCCTCTACGGTATTTCACTTTCAGACACTATCAAAAATAAAAACATCACAAAACCTCCCTTTGTATGTATATATATACTCTATTTTTAATTTCAAATTTCCACTTTTCAGAAATTTCTTAAGTTTAAATATTGTCAAACGGAAGACAAATACTTTAAAACCAACATAAGTGGTAGAGAAGCGGCCACTTTTAAACTCACTTTCTACTTGAGTAGTAATTGATGTACAATGCTCAGCAGGTACACCCGAGTTTAGTTTTACTTTAAGTCTGCCTGATGCTGTACAATCACTGTAAGTGCAGTTGGAAGAAGACAATTTCAGTTTCAAGCAAACTTTTTTCCTTGTGTTCTTTCATACACTCCTTAGATTTTCCAAGGAGGAATAGCACTGATGAGCTGAAGGCCACTGTAAGAAACTCAAGTCCAGCCTTTTAAACATCAAAGAGAAAAATTATATCACTGTCTGGAATCTGGGATCAGGAATTTCATCCTTCTTTGGGTCAGCCCTGTCACTGATCATAAATTACAGCCTCCAAGTGCAAACCTAAAAAATCTCTGTTGGTACTCCTGTCAGAGCAAGAACTTCTGAGCACATACTGCACTTGAAGCTTATTTTTCATGAACGTCCCATCCGCTGCTGTCCTTTACACCTGGACTGAACCAACATTGTGAAAGCCTTGGGGCTGAGACCTGTCACTTTACATGCACCATGCACACCTTCACAAGTGTATAAGTTAGACACACCATGTACAGGCTAAGTAATGTATTTTAAAGGCAGAAAAAGAGACTGCCCTTTACATGCATTCCTGAAAACCATGGGTCAGAAATTTAAAAAAAAAAAAAAAAAAAAAGCTGCCCAAATTAATCCTTTAATGTCTAAAGACAATTAAAGTTACACAAGTAGAATGCAGAATTCCCCTTCCCCACAGACATGTGAGCTTTTACTGTGTTTTTACTTAATAAATGCAGGGTGGTTTGTTATTTTTCTCTTGAGATAATCTGAGTAAGCACTGAGAAACTGTCCTCTAGAAATCAAAGTCTGTATGGAACCAACACTTCAGATATTTAAATTCATTTTAAAACAACTCAGACAATGATCTCTTTTAAAGTAAGGCAAAACTGTCTTGCTTAATTTCATGCAGCAAACAGAGCAAAAATTACTGTACATGCACGCAAATAGAGTAGGTCGGGAAAGAATGACTTGTCTTGTAGAATGCCTGTTAACACTGAAAAATCTCAAGGGTGGATTGATGCAGCTGAAAGCTTGGAAACAGTGCTCAGAAGTGATGCATAACATGAGATGTGTAACAGCAGCTGAATAACCTTAAGCCAGAAAAAAGAAAGACATCTGGAGAGACTAGGGATTCTTGGGAGAGCTGAATGGAGTTCACTAACAGACCTGTCACATTTGAGCAACAAAAATGAAAACACAGAAAGACACTGAAGAAAGATTTAAAGTAATAAATAGGTATCATCTCCCTAGTGTCAACTAAGGTAGCTATAGTGTTTTACAAGCAGAATGTAGAAACAGGGGGTCATTTACAGTGATACCAGCAGCTGCTATTGGTAGAAATGATTACTACAAAGCAATGTATATATAGCTGTGAATCAGATGAGCTTCCTAGCAATGGCATCTCTTACAGATTCCCATGTGTCTGAGACAGAATGGACCACTCTGGTCCTTTTAACTCACCCTTCTATAACATGAACAATCTCTTTGGATCAGAGCACCTGTATTTAGGAAAAAAAACAAACCTTGTTTGTAGAACTTCCAGTGCTAAAGAGTTCACTACACCCTGTCAATTGCTGCAATGTTTTATTTCAGTTTCTGTTAAAAATCTGCACCTTGCTTGTCATTTGAGGTTTACCTACTTTCAGTTATTGAACAATAGTGTTGCTGTCTGTAAGGCTCATGAGTTCTATACTACCAAGTTTCCTTTCCCCAAGAAGGTACTTATAGACTGCAATCATGTCATTCCCTCCCTAATCTAACTGGATTTAAAACTAGATCAGTCCTAAAAACACAAGTGATAAAAGATTTATTAGATAACTGATGTCCAAGTCCCCAGCTTCTAAAGATCCATGAAGCTTTAACAAAACCAGTCAACTGACAGCTTGACTACTTTTCTGAGTACTGCTTGAAAAGTACATCATTGAAACAGCCATAAACAATCCCTCCTAACATTAGGACACAGGAATTGAACCATTTACATACTTAGTCTTTTGCTGACCAAACATTAAAAGTGATTGTTCAAACAATGACAACATTTTACCATTGTGTCAGAAATGAAAGACTGATAGTACCTTCTCCAATCTTTTTATTAACTCTTCAGATTTTCTGTCTTCACTGTGTTTCCTGTATATGTATAACAACAATAAAACAAAATAAAAGCAAGACAATAGCCACTGCATGAAAAATTCTAGAGCACGTATGCAGCTTCCTTATAGTACATTAGGTCATTTCCTCCAGAGACATTTTATCTAACCCTTTTTAAAATTAGTTAAACTAATACTCTTGGCTCTCTGGAGCCAAGTAATAATAAAAAAGCTCTTCTTTGCAAAATACTTGGTCAGGGAATTGGTAATGAGCTAACCAACCTTTCACTCCAGATCACTGGCTTAAAACCAAGCGTTGCTTGATCGTGCCTGGAAGGCTCTGCTACGTGATAGCAGTCTGATGCTTTGTGGAAAATAAGAGGGGATACAGTCAAGTTCTTGGCAAGGTATTGCCCATCTCACACTGGCACTCTTATCAGCCAGAACTTTCATCAGAAAATACAAATATCCTCTGCAGCAGAATCACTAACTTATCTGGGAGGAAGATCCTGACTTTGATGAATTTGAAAGTCCTTCTTAAGCCAACACCCCTCCCTCAAAAATATAGGCTCAAGATCTAATGGCAAGGCATATTTATGGTCTGTTTGTATTGCATGCCAAGCGGTACTCTCTGCCCCATCTCTGTTCATATATGTTCCAATCTGACCTATACCATTATTCGTTATTATTGTGAACAAAGGACTTCAATCTCTCACCAAGGGCTCTGTCCTCTAATTATTTTTAAACTGTTTTCATTCACTTGCTGAAGCAAAAGGCCCCTAACAAAGCCATCACCCTCATGCTGCTGAAACAACATCAGCACTCTTAGCAGCAAACAGCAAGAGACAAGCACGAAGCCAACACAACATTTTAGTATTGATTTCTCCAAGAAATTTAAATCCCGCAGGGCATAAACATCAATTTAATCTGTATGCAACTACAAAATGGCCTCACAGTTTTCAGCCAGAACACTGCTACAGCTGGAGTAGAAGCACACTTAGTGGTGAAGGTAAGGACAACCGACGGAACAAGTACCCCAACATTCTTGATATTTCATAAGACTATGGAGACTACAGTCACTGAAGCCAGTCAAAGACAACTACCAGCAGAAAAACCTGTCTCGTAGCCTGACACAAAGCCATCTCTAAAGTGTCCCAAGGATCAGTGCCATCTAGCTTTGCCAAACTGGAAAGCCAGTTCATCCTCCAATGGACCAACACTTTGCTCTGAATTGACAGCCCCATGCCTCCCCTTCGGGTTCTGTGATTCTGTGTGACATCATGAACAATGAAAATCAATCACACCATATTATACTAAGAGATATTTTCTGAGCTTCCCTTGCTCCATCACACTGCCTTCCCTGCAGACAAAGCGCCACACATTATTACTACCTTCAACCTGCTGGAAATAGCATCAGAAGAAAATACCACCTGAAGAAAAAAGAAACTGGGCACCTTTGAGTTTGCCCTCATGTAATCTTAGACTGAGTTCTTCAGAAAAGATAAGTTCCCCCTCTAATCACTGAGATGTCAAGCCCAGGATGCTCTGACATTTCCAATTTTTCCCTAGCACTGCAGGACTGCTGTTTTGTTTAAGAAAGCATCTCATTGTATATTTGATCAGAAGGATGTACTTTCACTTATTTGAAACACCATCAACATGTAGCACTTAAGGAAAAAAAATGGCTCATTCTTACACCAGTGCAAAGCCATAGGTATGTCTGTGTCACTCCAGCCAGGACTTAAGCACCAAGTACAGTCAGTAGAATTCAGGGCACCAACATTATTTGTGAGTGACGGATTTATGTATGCAAGAAGCTGTAAATTACATAATAAACACAGGGGATTTTATGGACAAAGATCATGCTTGTAATCATGCATGCACCTTCTACCCATCTACCCCTGCTGTTGACAGTTAGGTGGCAGAATCAGATTCCTAAAGGTATAAATGTGACACAAAGAGCACATCCAGAGCAACTGGAGTATATAAACTCACTGACAGGCACAAGGTGAAGGCAGAAAGCCTTGTTCAAAGTTAACAGTTTCAACACAGACCCCACCCCAGATAACCAGCCACCTACAAGGCATGATTTATTAATTGATGCTGCAGTCCCACAAAAACCTTGTTTAACACAACTCTAGCACACACAGGACCCAGTACATATGGACTTAGTGCTGAGATTACCATTGACACAAAGTTTTCTACACTGAAGACCAGCACATCACTTAAATATCTATTGACTACATGTGTGACCAACACCAGAACCCAACAGTGGGCCTGGAGGTAGATTTTGCTCCCAAGAATAATCATTTTTGTGGATCTTTACCAGGATAGCTTCACTAGATTCAAGCAAGGACCATTGCAACATTCTCCAGTCAGTGTCAGTTTTGGGATGAACTTTAATATTGCTTGGTCAGGAATAGAAGCAACTCTGAAGTGACCACCAAGGTTATTAAAGTATATATTGGCAGATCAGTTTCAACCAGTGACAGCTTTATAGCTGCTGCGATCACCTGTGTCAGTAAGCTGCAGACACTGTCATTTCTCTATAAAGTTACCATGGTTTTAACTTCAGAGAGTCCACAAACCAATGCAGCAAGCATGTCTGTATGACGAGCCTCTGAAAACCAGTCATGAGTTTGGCTTTCAAAAGGGGATGGCTGCAAGCAGAAAAAGGAAGTAACACAACAGCAGTTGTTTATGATACAATCAAAATTCAGGAAAATAAAGCCAGAACAGCAAACCTTCACCTTATCTGCATGAATCTCTGAATCGGAGGATGTAAACAACAGGGACAGACCAAACTTCACTTGTTTGTTTCTAGATCTCAATCCTCTATCCACCCCTTAAGCACATAAGCAAAACAGGATACAGGGTGTTACTGAATGATTTCCCCTGAAATCTGATTGAGAAAGATTAGAGCAATTAGAACAGACTGACACACACTTTTAAAACCCTTATATCACGATTAATGTAAGGCTTAACATTTCTCCTAGGGATCATCTGGTGACTGCCATTTTCAAAACAAGGCTGACACACACATCCCAGCCTCAAATTAAAAAAGTCATGAGAGAGAATCCCCTGCCCTCTACTGGCACACAAGGCGCACTGAAACCCCTGCACATGGCTTCAGGCAAGCACAAACAGCACCCGAAGAGCTGTTTTAAGGGGTTTTGAAACTATTATTTGCAATTTGTATAAGACAACCACTCATATCAAACTGGGAACAAAACCACACGCAAATATAAGACAGTCTTTCAGCATCACTGCACTTCTTCCTGCAGTGCTAGCTAGACTGAGGATTCCAAATACTGCTCCTAGCAAGATAGTATATTCATTAACTTAAAGTAAATTCTAAGGGATTATCTAATGTTTGTCATGTTCACAGTGCAGAACTGTATATGGTTGATTTTTATTTATTTATCTTCACAAAATTCTCTTCCATGTATGCTGCTGCTTTTCAGATCCCAGTCATCCAAACTGCATTTGGCCCAAGAACAGAGTGCATGACTGCCAAAATGATTTTTCCAGAACCTTGGTGCCAGAGCTAGGGCACTTCTTAGCCAGGTTTCTGACTCATATGCACCATTGAGATGGCACCACACAAACTGCAGGACACCACAGCAAAACATTTGTTGTGACTGACCATGTTAGTTCCATTTGTGTTACAGATCAATTTAATATGTGTTATCCTATAACTTTCCAGATATTATGAGCAGTTACTATTCTATTCTCCCATTGTTGTAAACAACAACAAAAGCCAAGATTTACACTGCTGTGATTATATTTCTGAACATATATCAGCTTGAGTCCTGGAAAAATCAAAGTAAATTCCCTGTGTAGACAAGGCCTAAAAAGAACTGAATAAACGCAAGGGTCCTGACTGTATATTTCACCCAAAAGATAAATAAGATTTTAAATCACATTAGAAGAATTAGAGAAGCAGCCTGAAAAACAGCAGCTATTAAACAAGAGAATGTCTAGCAATACAAGAGTAATTCCCACAATGCTCATCCGTACCCTCAAACACATTCAGAACTCACCCTGTTTTCAGAGCTGTCACACAACAATGCATATGTAAGCCTGCCATTACTACACAAATAACAGAATATGACATTTAAATAATACCACTAAGGAAAAGTGGGAGATGCATACAGCCTACACTACATACAGCAGTTCTCTTTTAAAGCAACTCATCTGTTAGTTACTACATAGCTGAAAGACTTCTGGGATGCAACAAAACAAATGCATACAAGGTTCCACGGAAACTAGAGGAACACAGTGCAATCACACCCATCTCCTTCTTACTGTAGACATCTACAGCATTAAAAAAAGAAAAGTTTTTAAAGCTTATTAAGCCACATCCTAAATCTAGTTAGGCTTCTGGTTGTCCTACAGAGCCTAAACATATTTACAGATAATTTCTACCCATTTGTTTCCGTGTCAGAGTTGTCCGATATCTTAAACAGTTCCTCTTGCACTCTGGTGTTTGTCTAACCCCTGACATTTACAGATTGCAAAAGTATCCTCTTCAGCCATGAGCTTTCTAGGCCATATAAGCCAAGCTTTTGGTGGAGCAGAATCTAAGAATGAAGGCTATAACAGGTATTTTAAACACGATCTATTTGAATCTCAGCCTGTTGCCATAAATAACCTTCCCAAATAAATGTGGTTTCAAGAATATAAGAAAATATATAACAACAAAGCCTTTATGGCATAAATTTATGAGGTGATGTTGCCAAGCCTTGTGATTTGTTTCAGTGTCTCTATGTTTTCTCAACTTACAGCTTCCAAGTACTCTTTTAAAAGTAAAAAAAAATCTATCTTTCATGATTATGGATAAAAGCCTGGAGGTAAGAGTCAGGCAATGGCTTCTAAATTAGGAGGTCAGCGTTGGCTTGTAAAGGAGAAGGTCAGGATGTAAATAAAAATAATACGATTTTTAAAAGATAATTCAATATTTTTTAAGACGCCACCGGTTGATACAGTGGCAGAAAATGCCAATAAAACATCTTACCCACCTGCCTGTATATTTTCTTGTAGAATAGTACAGCTAGTAATGACCTGATCCCACTTCTACAGGTAAAATACAGACTTTGTTGTTCCAATGTGCTAAAAATTACTCACATTATCAGCTCTAGGAAGCAAGATCTCTTGCTTTCTGAATCACAAGACAGGGAAAAGGCTTCTGCTTTATTAACAGGAAACTGAGGTAAAGAGGCTTATGGGAGATCCAGGAACTGAACATAGATTTCAGATTGTCTGAGTTACACTCTTGAGCTTAAGGAAGAAGGCTGGTTGTCTTTTCACGTAACATGCTGTTGAAGCCCGAACTCTTATTTAAAAATTGACAATGCAGCTCAGTAACAATGAAACAGCAAGAATACTTGAAAAAGAAGTCATCTTAAAGTTAAACCATCAGTCCTTCTAAAATTAACATCTGCAAAAACTTGCCCCAACACACCATCCAAAATGTTTCCAGGAGGCTAATTTAGAATTTATACCAGTTTCTATATCCATCAGGCAGGACAAGAATCACAATACTAACATTACTGTTAGGACTCCTATCTTTGCATTTGATCTCTAGTGCCATGAGTTGTACCGCTTTTCATCATACTTACTGACTTTATATCCTAGCTTTTCAGCATGAATCCTCTTGGCCATGAACTGCCCTTCAATCAATGCTCGTATTTCCACCTCCTTTGGAAAGACTGAAACCTATTATCAAAGAAGGAATACATTAAGTTAACAAGCACCTTACACAGTATATAATGCCAAGCTGCAGACTGGTTAAAAAAGCGAGACAGATTTATAGTTTATTATCTGTATCTTCACCCCAAGTCTGCTTTCAGCAAGGCCTAGTTCTTCACTCATACACATAAGATGGACCTAAAGACTCATGACAGAGAACGCAACCCATAACCTCAGTGTTTGTTGGCAAATCTATCAAACTTGAAATCAACACACAATGCGAAGAGGTTCTACTGCAAGTTGTAAACTCTTCTCTATGCATTTCTCAGCACCAAAGGCTGCTTAAGAATCAGTATCTCAAAAATATAAAATTAAAGCAGGTAGATAAAATTCAGATGCATTAAGCAATGTCACAAAAATTTATTTCTGGTTCCACAAAAGTGAAACTATGTAATCTTTCCATTTAGTTTCTACATGTAACATTTTTCTGTCCTTTCATCAACCAGAGTATGAAAAATGCAACAGAAGTAGGAAAATACAGAACTAAAATACAAAGAAAGCTTCACAAAATACTGAGTTTTGCCATGCGCTGCAATAAGTGCCTACAACTTGCATAACAGAAGTGATTAAGCATTCATTTAAACAGCAAACATTTAAGACACTAGTGCTACACTGCAAACACATGACAGTATCAATCTCTCTTCACCTGGGTGAAGTCTAATTGATTGGGAGTCATAATTGATAAAAGACATCTTTTGAGTTTCAGTACCATCCAGAAAGCCAGACATTTAAACAATATCCATTCCTCAAAAGAAAAAAAAAAAGAAAAAAGATACAAAGAACTTTCCTTTTCATAATTTCTATTTTAATTCCAATTGGACTTGAGCCTGTGTTTCTTTAGATACAACTATGTAGCTTGTAGGTTACCCCAAGCCATGCATGGTCTTCGTATACACATTTAGAACAAGACAAAAGACAAAATATTATAGCCCCAAAATTTCAACACATCCTTATCTGTGTGTCTGAAACTTAGAAGGTGGGGACCAAGTCATGTAAGCGTATTAAGCTCTCAATAAGCTTAAAGTTAATCCCTTTTCAAAAACAGAATTGGTTTCACTAAATCCGTATTTTCCAGTAAAGGAAACATTTCCTAAAAATAATACCACTTAAGTTCTAGTTCAGACTTTGCACTGTAGACACTCCCAAGCTACAGTCCAAATACTTCCCTATGAAAATCATCATCAGGGACTTGCACCAATAAATAAAACTTGAAAGCAAGTATCTCCAACCAAAAAAAAAAGAAAGATAACAGCAAAGATTTCAAGCCTTGACAGCACTCCTTCAAGGTTTGAGACGTTAACTAGATTATTACTACCTTTTGGTTGTCTTTGTTGAATCTGTGAATCCCAACTGCTTCAGGAGTAATTTCCATCACATCAAAGTAGAAACCTGCACCAAGGAACATTAAAGAGTGTCATGTTTGCTTCTAGCCCAAAGTTGGTATCTTATTTCAGCACACAGCTAAAATGATAATAAATGCTTATCAGGTATTTGGACATTTGAGTTCCCAGGCACCCTGTTTCTTAACTGATTTCAGTCCACAAATTTATCAAAATGTCACTACTTTCCAAAAATGTGGATCTTAAGCATGTCTGGGTCTAGGAATCCAAACGATATATAAACAACAAGATTATGAAGAGCACACATCCACCACAACAAACACACATGCAAGCAACATAGATACCATGCAACATGTGTTAGAAATGGGGAAGTGGGGAGGGGTGGGGTGAAAGGGAAAAAAGCCAAAACACATAAAATGGCAAGCAAGAAGAGTACAGGAATGCTGTTGGGTTAGATTTTGCGAGCATATTAGAGAACATCAGACATTTTAAGTCATGAAGCAGAGCTGGTCTGAATAGTTTTGATGAGATCTGAAGAAATGCATGAATGCTTTGTAGAGTACTAGAGAAAAAGTGTGAAAAAGATTTCTTTTGTGTTGATGGCAGGAACGGTTGAAACGGTCAGAAAAGATATTCAAGAAATGAGACTCAAAAAGAAAAAGAAAACAAGGACAGAGAAACTGAACTGAATAGCTAAGCTACTAAGGAGACTTTCTAATGTTCAGACCTTGAAACAAGAATATGTTGCCCTAGGAGGCCTACAATTATTAGCCAAAAAAGCAAACAAACAAACAAAAAACCTAAAAAAAATTAAAACAAAAAAAATAAAAAATGCCAAGTGCAAGGTCCTGAATGTAGGTTGGGGCAATCCCAAGCACAACTACAGGCTGGGTGGAAAATAGATTGAGAGCAGTCCTGAGGAAAACGACTTGAGGATGTTGGGTTGACAAACAACCTGACCAAGCAGTGTGTGCTTGCAGGCCAGAAAGCCAGCTGTCCCAGGCTGCATCGAAAGAAACCTGACCAGTGGGTCAAGGGAGGCAACTCTCCCCCTCTACTCTGCTCTCGTGAGACCCTACCTGCAGGGATGGGTCTAGCTCTGGGACTCCCAACAGAAGAACATGGACCTATTGGAGCAAGTTCAGAGAAGGGCCGCAAAGACCATCAGAGGTGTGGAGCACCTCTCCTATGAAGACAGGCATACAGAGCCTGGTTTGTTCAGCCTGAATAGAAGGCTCCAGAGAGACCTTACAGTACCTAAAGGGGCCTACAGGAAATTTGGAGAGGGACTTTGTACAAGGGCATGTAGGGATAGGACAAGGGGAATGGCTTTAAACTGAAAGAGGGCAGAGGTAGATTACATATTATGAAAAACTTCTTCACTATGAGAGTGGTGAGACACTGGAACAGAAGTAGTTGTGGCTGCTCCATCCTTGGCAGTGTTCAAGGCCGGACTGGACAGGGCTTTGAGCAACGTGGTCTAATGGAAGGTGTCCCTGCCCATGGCAGGGGGTTGGAACTGGATGGTCTTTAAGGCTCCTTCCAACCCAAGTGATCCTATGACTCTATTAGCCTTCTCAAGTACATCCCAGGTACAATAAGACCCTCACCTGGTCACTCCTCCTCCTTCCCTGTTTACTACCCCTGCTACTCGCATTATCCCAGCCTCATCCTAGCAGCTGCCTCTGCCCATCTCTCAAACATCTGCAAGCACATCTCACAACAGGCAATGAGGGAACAAGTTATAAAAGGGAGGGTGGCTAACTAGTTACTTCTTTGCTTTGCTCCGGAACTCAGATTTTGGAGATCACTGTATTCTTACATGTATACCCACAGGTTATCCAACCATACATGTTATTGAGGACAACTTTCACAAACACCCCTTGTTATAGGGGATGGGATATTCAAGGAAACACACTATAATACAAATTTTAAAACTTTAAGTTGGTGTCCTGGTACCCTTGAAATCAGTACTTTCATCAACTTCCAATTTTTTTTAATACCACCCATAGTGACTGACTTTGGGGTTTTAGAATAACCTTTTGCCATTTTCTGAAACACCTGAATTGATTTTCCTTCTAGTGAAAAGTGATTCCTGGTCATTTTAATACCCCACAGAGAATGGATCTGACAGACAATATAACAGAGTTTCTAAAAATGAAAAATCAGTGCTAACCTCATAGTGTCAATGAACTGTATCTTAAATTCACTTTTCTAAGGAGTGACGTCTTCTATAGCTTAAATATCTACATTTTAAAACTTTGCTACCTACAGTTCTTAAATTAATTTTACTCACATTAATTCAGATCTAGGATAATGGTGATGGTTTTAAATTCAGCTCTACAAAGGTTAAATTTTTATCTTGATTACACATATGCTCACCTTTCAATAACATACTTCACAGCTACCTGCTACACTTGTAAAATATTAAACTGTGGCAAAGAAAATAATGTAAAACTTGAAATACATGGGTTTAAGCTTTTACAATATTTCTATCATCATAATTTCTTTCATTTCACTTACTATAATGTGGGGTAAAGAAACAGGATGAAATGACTCTGACATACATGGGGGAAAATAAGGAAGTCTGCGTATCACTTGACGTTACTGCTTTGTCCACGTGTATGAACAAGATTCTGGAGAAATGATTGAAAAAGAAATAATATGGAGCTACTTAATTCACTTGGTTTAAGTCTTCAGAGAAAGAAACATATCTCTAATTAAAGTCTCCTTCAGAAATTACTAGTTTTAAACAGTCTTAGCTAAGATGCTACTAATACCCTTTCAGTGATTAAAAGAGCTCCATAAATATAATTTTCTTATTTAGTGAATATTGAAGGAAAATATTATCATGACACTTAGCCTACCAACAGCACATTTTTTAAGTACACATTATGAATTCCCCTTCTCTAGTTAACTTAATTCTTGGCCTTTATAATGACCCAGTTAAAAAGTAGGTACAACACCCACTCGAACATGTGTCTAAGGAAACCCTGAACTCCAAGCCCTGCTAAGGATCATACCCAAGTTTCCATTGTTTCCAGCAACAGTCGATGATAAGGCTTTGGAGAATTCTTCCCAGGAGCCTGAAGCACAGTCATCTCTGACCCTCTCTCTCATCAGAGAGCCGTTCTTAAAACTGAAATACACAAACACAACATATGCATTTTCTAAAACATTTTGGCTCTAGATTCTTAAAGGAATTTGCTGGTTTACTCAATATTGGTGTTTACTGTATCAGCTGAATAAAGCTGGGGAAGTTTAAAGATACAATCACTCCTTCATTATAAGAAGACAGAGAGGAAGAAAACTAGATAAGAAAGAAAAAGATTACAGGACGTAGGTGCTCAGTGAAGAGATGTTGGTATATACCTCTCCAATAAGTCAGTTTAGATCCAGTTTTGCAGGCCACACTAAACCCAGGCTAAATCTGAACAGCTAAGACGCTTCCTGAGAGAAGCACTCTGAGACAGTGCTAAAAAGTTCACTCTGAGATGACTCTGCAAGGAGGAGCAAGAGTGTCCCTACATTGCATTTATGATTTCAGGAGCATGGTACCAGTATGGAGCCAACTAGGGTCCAACATGACTTATTAGGTCTAGTCCCAACCCATGATCTGGC
Source organism: Pezoporus occidentalis (assembly GCF_034315485.1). NCBI lineage: Eukaryota > Metazoa > Chordata > Aves > Psittaciformes > Psittacidae > Pezoporus > Pezoporus occidentalis. The sequence continues at coordinate 2,941,095 of NW_026914180.1, forward strand.
AAAGGAAAGTACCACAGCTGCATCTGCACATTTCTGGTCCAGAGCCAGTAAATCGCGCTGCAAAACATGCAGTGCTCAGTGTTCATGAAGTCAACTTCTTCACCTCCTCTGTGAACATAACACTACAAGTGCTATAAAATACTTATGCAGCATTGGACTCAAACCCAGAGGAAAGTAGTTTGAATGCTCTCCAGCACAGAGTTATCAAAGCAACTCAGCAGAAAAGGCACCAAAACATCCAAAAAGAGGGCAAGGAAATTACTGAACATGCTCAGTAACAGCAGCTGAAATTACATGAGTTTTCTGTGCAAACACTGTGCGTGGTAGCTTGGGCACTCTTCCCCTACTAACCAAGAATCCCCTCTTAACTCTAATATTCTAGAAATAAAAGGGCATTGGTGCAAAAAGGGCAGTGTCAGAGCATAAATCACTAGGCAGCAGAAACAGGAACACTGCATCTGCATGGCTACAGAAATATCTTGTGCTCTGAAAGGCAGGTTTGGCCTTCTGCACATATTAAGTTGCAATAAAACAATAGCAGTATAACAGGTATCAGAAAAATGCCTCAGCTTTTCCTTTGCTATTACGAATAGGCTGTTTATATACCTTTTTTACACAGTGAAAGTAAAATACTGGGTAAAGGAAAAATTTGAATGCAAAACTTCAGAAAAATAATAACTGCTGGAAAATCATAATATGATACTTGGTAATGTGCAATGGACATCATGCTTTGGAACTCAACTTTATAAGCACTGTTCCTAAAGTCATCTACAGCATCACATTACTGTTCAGATAAGATTCAATATTATAGTTAAAGGGTAGACTTGAGCATTGCTGAAGTTCTGAGTTTCAAGCATCTCCAAACCATATGATTTAGACACAAAATTTCTCTGCATATTACTTGCAAATATTTGCCTAAATACTATGACATGTTTTGGAAGATTCTACCCTGAATACAGTGACTCAGTGAGGGAAAACATAGCTTCAGGCCACCTTTCCACCTACTTGGCTGGCAACGAACCCAACAATTCCCAAATGACAGAAGCCAAAAGCTACCATGAGGATCATTCTCACAGCTGGCTTTCTTGAGATCTCAGTATTTTCCACATGCACAGCCTAATGCATCCCTCAACAGCACCGATTATACTACTATCTGAAAAGGCAATCTTCACTTGCACTATTTTGTCCCCTCTGGACCACTAGAAGAGCACAGAAGCTATATAGCCTGGTCAAGTTTTTGACATTTCACATTATATTTCAGGAGACTATTATTCCTGTACATTAAATGTACTGCTTTAGATTCATGGTGAAGTGGCTTTATGTATATGTAAAAATAATTTCAGCTTTTTATTGCCATGAGAATTTATCCTCCCCAGCTCTGCAGTTTCAGTTACTCAAATTAAACAATAGAAATGCTATAATGTTGATGCAAATGTTTCAGCAGTACATTGCCATATACCATACAGAATGCTGAATGTTCTATTCATTATCATTTTGCAAAAGAAATAAAAAATACTAACACAGAGGAAGAAATATGTTACTAATCCCAGATGTACAGAAAGTAAATGATATTACCATAAAAGTGCCATATATGTTTGAGAATCAACAGGATTGCAGAGGATATGACCTTCTAAGGCAGGAGTTGGTTCTTGGATCCACAGAAACAATGTGTCACTTGTGCCAAGGCTAATCTGGAGGGGGAAAATTATAATTGAAGCGTTATCACAATGTGCATGGAAAGCAATACAGAAATTAAATTAAAACCATTTGTTATTACGACTAATTGTTTTTAAATTACACAAAAAGTCAGTTGGTTTCATGTTGAAGCTAGCTCTGACTTAGGTTGTCACGCCAGCAAATACATACTAGGTAAGAGACTTAGGTTTTAATGTCTGGAGTATTAGCAAAAAGGAGTCACAGGAGTTTACTTACAATCTTTGAGGCAGCTTACAGATTGATAGAAATAAAACAAGCATGAATCCAATAAACGGAAAATCAACATTAGCAAATAAAATTATCTGACAACGTACAGCTATTTTACATATCATGTATTTCATTTATTTGGGAATATGGACAATTTTCAGGAGTATGTTTTGACTTACTGCAATATCTGCTTCTTGAAGTCTCATCCCTGCCAATGATGCTGAAAGCAAAAAGTCAGAATACCAGATAAAAAGTTTCTTGTTTGACTCAATTATAGCATGTTGTGCGAGACACCATAATACATCACATTCACCACCTCAAAGCACAATCTAAATGGCAAATATGCTCATGATGGCCTTGGTCTATACACTGTAAAAGATGGTCAAAGCATTTGGGTGAGGGAGCAATTTTTAACAAAATCAAAATGCTCAAACCTGCATGAGTATCTAATGTTTTATGTATTCAGTTTTTAAATACAGCAGATCCTTTACTTAACAACACACTTTAAAGGAGAAACATTCCCACTTATATATCAGACTACTCACACATTTATTGAACTAAGATAGATTTGAATCTCTAGAAAAAAATTGGACTTCTGGGAAATGCAAAGTTTAAACATCTCCCAGAATATGAACATAAAATATACCATGATGAAGCCTTCATATTGATTCAAACCTGCATATGCTACAGTAACACGGATAAGTATTTTATTTTCACAGTCTTGAGAAACAGATGAACTTGCTCTACGCTCAGTCTCCAAGATTTAAAAAACTTACCCTAAATTAACACCTTCTCTTATACTGAGCTCTATCAGTCTGACAAAAGGACAGCTCTAATTCTTAGAGAAAGCTACAAGGTCTTTTTTGGTTGAAAAGACATAAGAGCACCTTTTAAATTAATATTTTCCAAGTTAAAATGTTAGCAGTTCATAGTAAGAATATTTTCTTAGGGGCAGGCAAACCAAAACTGAAGTTACCAAGAAGCAAATCAAGTGACTCTAATTACTAGGCAAAAAGAGAATTCATTTATCACACCCAGCTTATCCAAGATGCCTATATCTCAGAAGCAGTGATTGAAGGCTGTTGGAAAAATGTATTAATGCTGACAAATACGATATTCTTTCATTGTATAGGAAGCATTTGAGAATCAATGAGATTGATTTAGAATTTTAGTACATACATAAGCATATTCACTGAACCTAAATCATGTTTAATCATCTCACCTGGATTGTCTCCTGTAAATGCTACCACTTTACAATCTGGGCTAAAGCCATAACGCTGACTATAATATGGAGAAATGGGCCCCTAAGGAAAGAAACAGTTCAAAAAAGCTCAAAAAACAGAAAGTAATCTTGCAGTGTATGACAATGTGTTATAACACAGAACTGAAAAAAAACAGAGCAGCTACAATAATCATTTCTGTATATTTAAGGCATGAATTAATATTTTATAGATTTTTAACACATTTTTTTGTTGTTGAGAACCTCATAGAAATACCCTCAGATTAGATTTTGAAACAGGTTAAGTAAATAGTAACATTTAGCTTTGGGTCTTCCACCAGTTATTCACATCAAGTTACATAAACACATTCATTTGTTTTGCACACATACATGAATATTAATACACAGAAATTAGAAATTCAATGCAAACATAGGAGGAAACACAACATTAATATACATCACAGCATCAAATGTGTGATTATGACCCCTATTATTTTAGGGGTCAAGAACTGTATTCCTTCAAACCTCTCTATTCTGGCTTATCTATTTGATAGCCACAAAAAACATCCATAAAAAAATACAAGAAAACCTGTACTGATTTTTAATACGTTCCTCTCCTTTACAGAAAATCAGTATTGAATTCAGAGGTATCAGGTAATGCGTAACCACACTCTTACACACGTGCACCAGAAACAGCAATAGCTCTTTTTGTACTGGGTAGTAAGACTAAATTCATTTACTCTAAGAGATGTGCAGCTTGATTTGATTTCACCATTATGCTACATGAACTGAGGAGCTTTAAATATCCCAAATTATTCACAAGGATTACCTCATTAACTCTATGAAGAGTTTAAAACAAGCTCTCTGTCAAGAAATGCAGATGTTGGGTTGTGTTTCTGCAGTAATAAATATGGTGCACAGTTCTGCAGTGACCCCAAAGGTTCTTATCACTGGAGCATCTACCAAACCTCTTCTCATCATAGCCCAGGGCATGCAAGAACCCAAGGAGGTCAACAATGAAAGCTACAACAGACACCAGCTAGCAGTTTTCAAAGATGTCTTGGTTATACTCTGGCATACACATTCACAATACACCTGAAAATATTAAATCAAGCAACATAGCACTGAGGATCTGTGCACACATGCTTGCATGTACATGCAAATACACTCCAAGAAAGTCCTATTAGCAGAACTCTAAGCACAAGCCCTGTTTGCTGTTCACAACTCTTCTAGGCAGGCACATACCAGCACTGAATGGGATGGTACAGGGCATCCTAGTTTCTCCTTTAATCCAGGTGCACAAGCATCAAGGCAGGATACTGACCACACCTTTTCCCAAATCTGCAACAAGTTCATACCAGAACCTACAAGACATATCAGAACAGGAAGTACATAGGATTAAACACAAGACAGTACTGTATCAGAAAATACCACCTTGTTATCGGCAACAGAAAATTTACAGATGTGTATTTTACATTCAGAGGGAATTGTTTAAGCTCTTCTAAGCATAAAGCATACTGATAATTCAGCCTCTGGATAGCTTTCACCTGTAAAGGTAGCAGAAAAGGCTTCTCTGATGCACAATGCACTTGACGATTCAATTATTCCCAAATTAAGAGCAAGAAGAACATGGACGCCTCCTCATCAACTCCTCCCCAAATCTTCCACCTTAGGCAAAGACTTCACTACAACCATCTAAAGGTGATGCAGCAATGTCACTTGAAGGTGTGCTGTGCTCACCTGAGACCTAACAGGGGAGAAACTTCCCCCTGGTGGTATGCCTTTACACTACTCCTGCCCCTGGGTATCATATCAGCATCTAAACCCACACTGACCAATCTTCCTCCATATCAACGTTTCCTTCTTCAGAGATGACAAAATAAAGGCTTATAAGTTGCAAAAACCCAGGTAACTCATTTGGTCACTTAAGTCCTCACCAGAACTATCACTATATCCGAGGAAAGCCTGTGCAGTTTTGGTTTGGTTTCTCATTGGTTTTTTCTCACTATTTTATTGCTGGTTTAAAAGTTAATTGAAGGTGGTTAGTGGCCAAACCTACATAACATACTGAGCACTCCACATCCCTCACTTATGTTTCTAAGATGCCTTTAATTGCACATTTCATTAGACTTGAAAATCTGTATACGCTTTCGGTTAGTACTGTTCAGGGACATATAAGTCTTACTCTGTATTAACAACATTTTAATTTTCAAAGACCACTTAGCCCACAACCTATCTCAGAAACAGAGCCACATTCTCAGCTGAGCACAGTGGAAAACCTGAAATTTACCTCCATTCAGTACAACTTTAAGCTTTTTAAAAGACAAAGATGGTGAAGCTGACCTCATATGCAGTGTCTGTGGAACAAGACTATGCTTGCAATGCTAAAACACAGGTTAGTTAGAAAGGTTAGTTGTTTTCTGTGGGTTTTCTTAGAAAAAAATCCTTTTCCCTCCCCGCCCCTGTAAGCCTAGAGAAACATTTAACCAGTATCCTCAATGCAGTTTTGCAAGACATAAAGACAGTCTCCAATCTTTTTTGCATAAACCAGGAAAAATATGAACCCTTATACCTGAAAAGGACTAAGTTTATATTATGCAGAAACAAACCCTTCGTTACAGAGATCAAACAATGCAGACTAACTGGTTTTATTCATAAACAGACTAAAGATCAGTATTTATAAACAATTCAGTGCATCTGTACTACAGCTCTCCAAATAGCCTTTTCAGTGAGCTAAAATCATAAGCAGTGTAACTCAGCTGACACCGTGCAAGTTACAATAGAATTCAGCCCACCGCAAAGGCTTCAGTTTAAAGCATCCTTGTTTAATAGAACAACAAAACAAGTATGCCAAGCTATGATTTGCCTAAGGCTCTTAGAAAAGCATTTCAAAAGATAAAGCTTCTCTAGGTCAAGAGCTGAACTGCTGTTATTTAAGGTGTCTTCTAAGAGAAACAATGCCTCAAGTGTTCAAGTTGTTTAGATCCCAAAGGTATCTTACTTTAAACATCTGCACAATATAAATGAAAATTACTCTTCATTCCACTAGAATGTAATTTGATTTTTTTTTTAAATCAATCACCCAGAGTGCTCAGCCATTCACAAGGACTGATTTGAACATTATGAGATTGGACCTTTAAAAAGAAAGCCAAAAAAATTCTAAAATTGAATAGCACTTTTCCTACAATAACCTGCAAATTTAGAGAGATAAGTTATTGTGCAGAGCTAAACAATCTGACAGGGTCTTTTAAAGACGGTATGACCTGAAGTTAAACCTACAGAAATGAAGAATAGGGCTATTATCTGAACATTATTTTGAGAGATGCATTTTAAACTACAGTATACAGGTGCAATGTAAAAGATCAAGTGAATTGCAAGAAATCAGAAATGACAAGGAAAAAAATTTTTCAACTGGATCCAAATAACTGCTGCATACTTTAATTATGTATTAGTACTGGAATTAGAATTCTCTCATTATGTTAACAGAAGAAAGGGACAAGCAAGAGAAAACATAGGTTACAATGCTGAAAAATCTTTTGTCTTGTAAAGAGAACTATAACATCCTGCTTACTTCCCTTATCTTTTTTCACACAAAGATTTAATAATCTTACATGATCTGAACAGTAGCTAACATTTATTCAAGTTCCATAAATATCCAGAGGTATAACAGAACAGGATCTCCTACAGCTGTTTGAAGAACATGACACTTTTTCTAAGAAAATTTTCCAATTAATCAAATTTTCATTTTCTTTAGTTTGAAATGGTTTGGTTTTCAATCAAACATGGTCATTTTCATGTGCTGAAATTGAAGAAGCACAGTGTTCCCCCACTTGCTTCCAAGTAGAAAAGGCAGAGGGGAAACTACCAAAAAAACCAAAAACCCTAACCCCAAAACCAAGACTGTTTTTTTAATGTTTATAATTTTACACATTTGAATCAAAATTAACACTTCAGTCTCATTAAAAAATAAGAGGAAAAAAAAATCAACATACTTCTTTATCAGAAAAAAAAGTACTTTGAAGATCTCACCACCTCTCTTCGAAATGCAGTGCCTGGAGGTAGTTCTGTGGATTGCTGAAAAGTGCTCAGTATTTGGGCCTACTGAGGAGCAAAGTGCTAATCCCTAAAGAGTTATTTGTGCCAATAATGCACAAAAAAAAACAAAACAACAAAACAACAAAATTCAGTTGTGAAAATACATGACTAAGAGAATGGGACCAGAAGATTGATGTAATAAACTCACAATCACTGCAAAAGAAGCATGGGTTGTCCTGCAGTTTTTAAGGTCTCAAGTATAACTGGGAGATCTGATACTGAATAAGTCGTCCATTAGCTAGAATTGAGGTGTCTTGCCTTTTCCTATGAGCTTTGATGGAACAACAAGGGAATAAAAATGAGTTGATCGTAACACATGGGTGTCAACTATGGCTCTATAATGCAACAAATTCCTTAGAGAGCCTTGTAATCTAACCTTTTAGCTCTGAAATATATCTCCTCTTAGTTTCAGAGCAGGAACCAAAAATGCTACTTAGAAATAACAGCACAGCTCCTAAGAAAAGGGTTTCCTTTGTAACTGCCTTTTAAAATTGTCATTTAAAAGCTGGATAACTGAGATCACAGAATCATAGAATAGTTAGGGTTGGAAAGGACCTTAAGATCCATAGGCAGGGACACCTTACAGAAAACCATGTCACCCAAGGCTCTGTCCAACTCGGACTTGAACACCGCCAGGGACGGGGCATTCACAGCTTCCCTGGGCAACCCATTCCAGTGCCTCACCACCCACAGAGTAAAGAACTTCTTCCTTATATCCAATCTAAACTTCCCTTGTTTAAGTTTTAACCCATTACCCCTTGTCCTGTCACTACAGTCCCTAATGAAGAGTCCCTCCCCAGCATCCCTATAGGCCCCCTTCAGATACTGGAAGGCTGCTATGAGGTCTCCACGCAGCCTTCTCTTCTCCAGGCTGAACAGCCCCAACTTCCTCAGCCTATCTTCATACAGGAGGTGCTCCAGTCCCCTGATCATCCTCGTGGTCCTCCTCTGGACTTGTTCCAACAGTTCCATGTCCTTTTTATGTTGAGGACATCAGAATGCACACATACTCCAAGTGAGGTCTCACAAGAGCAGAGTAGAGGGGCAGGATCACCTCCTTCGACCTTCTGGTCACGCTCCTTTTGATGCAGCCCAGGATACAGTTGGCTTTCTGGGCTGTGAGTGCACACTGCCGGCTCATGTTCATTTTCTCATCAACCAACACCCCCAAGTCCTTCTCCACCCAACAGGAGAGAGACACTAGCCTCATCACTTTGTTATGATGATGGAAAGTAAATTTTATTTTCTTTTTTTTAACTGAGTTTAGGATTTCTTTGTTTGGTTTATGCTTCTTTTTCTATGGGTCATTTTGAAAAAGATATTTCTGTTGTAGAGCCATACTCCAGATTGGGGGAGAAATAATCACAATACACATCTTGTTCACATCCTGTGCAACTCAGAGCCAAATCAGCAAAACCAAAGAACAAATATCAAAACCATGAAGTCTAGCTTAAAAATCCACATTTTTTTATGCTTTCAAATAGGTATTTCAACATTCCTTTATACATCATAAAGTAATGGAAAAAAGGCACAATTTCTTTTATGAATATTTTCTGTGGATCCGTTTTACAGAAATGGGAATCATAGTATGATAGGAATAAATAAGCACAGCTAACAGCACTATCAAGAGTAGCAACAAATTGAAAGGAGTTACTTAGCTTAATATGTAATAGACTTGTTATTAAAGTTTAAGGACTGAAAATAAATAGCAGAGACCTTTTCCCTCTTTTATGTAAGGTGGGAATGGACAGGAAAATTTGCTTCTTGAATTGTTACTAGAAGAAAAGCCCACACACTTACCGTCACTGTAATCGATAGGTGCATAAGCTCCTAGGAAAAGAGAAGCTGCAAAACTACTAACCAAAGAGATTCTCTGAAAGAAAAAGTGTGAGATAGTGAGTCCCATCAGTATTCACTTCAAAGAGTAAATAATTGAAAAATTGGAAGCAGCAAATGTTATTAGATGCTTAATGTTAGGCACAGAAAGCACACAAAAAATACACTTATAAGGATTATTCAGTTCTGTCTTACTGCCTAAGTAATACAGCAGATATCAACCTAGAAATAACCCCATGATAAAAGCTGTTAATAGCTTTGCATCCTGAAACATGCAAAATACACCTAGTATATTAGCACACTATGTTATCATGAATTAATTCACAACTTCAGTGTATCACAGATCTCATTTCAAGGAAAAACACTAAGGAAAAAAAAAACAAAACAAATGACACCACCTGTATGTTGATGACAGGGAAAAACACCCAGAAACTATGCATTGGTCCACTCAGAGCACAGATCTGTAAGCTTTATAGCTGCTCTGGCAAGGCTCTACTAGCACCTTTACATGAACTCCTACCTTCCTCCCAAGAGACCCCAGACCTTCCAGGAGTTACTCCCAGGAGCTGGTAATAATTAGCTTTAACTGAAACATACCCTGCAGCTCTGCCTCAGGGTATGTTTCAACAGTGCATTAGATACAGCTGTAGGGCTTCTAATACTGGCTCAAAAATGCCCCCGCCACATGACACAATGCACTGATTCAATAAGAACTTGCTCCCACTTCAAATCTGCTATACAAACCACCAATTTAAGTGGCTACCGCCAAGCTTTCTAGGTGATCAAATATTATTTCTTCCCAAGAAGCTGGCATAAAAGCTGACAAATTCCTTATTGTGTGCTCTGACTAATTCAGAAGAAATGACTGTCACCCAATAACTAATCCGAATCAAATCTCTACTGGTTGAGTGAGCCAGCAGTGACAGGTTTTTTACTGATGATCACAAAAATCACTGCTTCACACAGCATTCAAAGATGGGACTATAGCCAGAGCTCTAAGAGGTGGTTATAATGGCTGGGAAACTTAATGATGCACTTGCTCTTCATGCGTCTCTCCCCAAGAATATATCATATTGTGCTTAGATAATGAAGGCCTACCTTCTGTGGTGCCCCAGTGGGCACTAGCTGCCTGAAATGGAAGGAAAAGGATGAAGTTAAACTCTGAATCAGCCAGTTTAGCAAGCTGACCTACAGAAGGAAAAACATCCACCTTCCACATTGTGACTGCCAGATGCTGATTTTTGAGGCTCCCCAAGAGCATGGAGGTATTCTGTGCTTGAACAAAACATCTTGCATATCATTTACTGCTAAAAGATGCCATCAATGCAACCAGCCCTCAAAGTCTGAAATTGTTCTGACTATATCTCAGTTCCACGAGCTCACATCGCTCCCATTAACATATCTCTAAATTTAGTCTTAAGCTTATTATCAGACTGTATGAGTGTTCTTTTTCATCCCATACCTTGCCAGCATAAAGGTTATACAATGAAAATGCACTAAGAAAGAAAAAAGTATTAAAAAGTAAGCATTCTCCACAAAATAGAGAGTCAACTTTGCAACTCACTTCTCCATTAAATTGTTTCATGCAGGGGTGAGATTTAAAACACCATAAAAAAAAAAAATTATGATTAATGCTACTGATTACTGCAGTAATACAAAAACAGGAGAGGCCCGAGCTCATGGGTCCAGATATTTGGCATCTTCTAACCACAGGACATGAGTCCTTCTTTCATTTACATCATATTTGCATGGAGTTTTCACCTTGCTTCAAACCATTGCATTTCAGACTCAATGAACTGAAACAATAATGGAATTGGAAGCCAACTTCTGAAAATTAAAAATCAGAAGGAAATAAACTACACAGTACAATTCATTTGCTATAATAAAATCAAAATAACTCCTCAAGGGAAAAACTATGAAAAAGAGCCTAGAATTGATTGCAGCTTTTTTCCTACACACATCCACATGGGTGCTAGCTTTGTGTGGCAGAGCAATCACATTTCTGCATGCAAACATTCAGTTCTAAGTGTGTAAATTTCAACTCTGTACTTAATTACCAACTTACGTTCAAACTGCAGTAAACACAATTTATTAGTACTCAAATTAGAGTATTTTTTTTAAAAAGCTTCTTCCACAAAGGTGAGATCCAATGAAACCTGATGTCTTAAATGACATAATCATAGGATGGTTTGGGTTGGAAGGGACCTTAAAGGTTATCTAGTTCCAACACCCTGCTATGGGCAGGGACACCTTCCACTAGAACAGGTTGCTCCAAGCCCTGTCCAACCTGGCCTTGAACACTGCCAGGGATGGAGCAGCCACAGCTTCTCTGGGCAACCTGTGCCAGGGCCTCAGCACCCTCACAGGAAAGAACAAATAACTAATTTAAATCTACACCCTTGCAGTTTAAAGCCCCCTCATCCTATCCCTACATGTCCTTGTCAAAACTTCCTCTCCAGCTTTCTTGTCAGCCCCTTTAGGCACTGGAAGCTGCTCCAAGGTCTCCCTGGAGCCTTCTCTTCTCCAGGCTGAACAAGCCCAACTCTCTCAGCCTGTCCCCATAGGAGAGGTGCTCCAGCCCTCAGAGCATCTTCATGGCCTCCTCTAGACTTGCTCCAACGGCTCCATGTCCTTTTTCTGGTGGAGTTCTCAGAGCTGAATGCAGGACTGCAAGGGAGGGGATCTCATGAGAGCTGTCCTTGCTTCCACCCTCTGTAAGCCTCCCTTCTGTGTCTGAGTTTCTCCAGGAGCATATTGTTTATCCATGCAGGCCTCCTGACCTGCTTGCCCAACTTCATCTTTGTTACAATGCATCACTCCTGAGCTTGGAGGAGGTGATCCTTGAATATTATCCAGCTTCCTTGGGCTCCTCTTTGATCCAGGGCTTTATCCCATGGAATTCTACAAAGCAGATCCCTGAAGAGGCCAAAGTCTGCTCTCTTGAAGTGCAGCGATGCAGTCCTTGCTATGCACCCTCCCTGCTGCCCTAAGGAACTTGAGCTCCATCATGTCACAGTCATTCCAGCCAAGGCTGCTCTTGAGCTTCACATTCCCTACCAGTTCCTCCTTGCTGGTGAGAACAAGCTCTAGCATAGCATCTTTCCTCATTGGTTCCGCTATCCCTTGGAGAAGGAAGTTATTATCAACCTATTCCAAGAACCTCCTGGATTTTGCCTATGCCCTGCTGTGTTGTCCCTCTAATAGATTTTGGGGTTGTTGAAATTCCCTGTGAGGACCAGAACTTGTGAATGTAAGGCTGCTCCTATCTGTCTACAGAATGCTCACCTACTTGTTCTTCCTGCTCAGGCACCCTGTAGCACACCACTACTGTAATATCACCTGTCCCTGCCCTCTCTTTAATCCCATCCCATAAACTCTTGGTCAGCTCCTCATCCATCCCCAGGCAGACCTGTATGCACGGCAGCCGGTCACTGACATAGGGTGACACCCTGTTCTCATTTCCCCTGCCTGTTCTTCCTAGAAAGCCTTTATCCTTCCACTCCAGCACTCCAGTCACAGGAGCCATCCCACCATGTCTTCACAATGCCAATGAGATTGTAGCCCTGCAGGCATACTCTCTAACTCCTCCTGTTTATTCCCCATGCTACATGACTTTGCACAGAGGCATTGAAGTTGGGCCCCCAGTGAAGCTGACTTACTGGCTGGAGCGGCTGGAATTTCTTTGTGCTGCTCTTCAGGTGCTCTCCTGCTTACCTGCCATCCCTCTCTGGCTCTGGGCATCTCTTGCTAGCACTGGCATCAAACTGGTAGGAGTGGAATGGATTGAGGTTCCCCTCCCCCAGCAACTTTAGTTTAAGGTTCACTTCAGCAGTTCAGCAAATTTAACATTGAAGATGGAACTGATGCCTGACTTTTATCTGCCTAACAACTAAAAATGTAACAAGACAAAAAATAAACTAATCAAACTTATCTTAAAATCAAACACAAGGATCAATACACTCGTTAGTAAAAAAGTTTGTAAAAACACCTCTACAAAATTAATTTTAAAAGATTTTCAACTGTGTTTTCCAATAAGTGAATTGAAGTTGAGCCAACCTCAGTTTCCATGTAGACCTCAGGATTCTGGCCATAAATCTTTGCTATCTGGTTTCCTGTAAAACGCTGAGAAAGAAATGCAAATGCTTAGAAACACAAACTCTAAATGGAGTCAATAATCATTAACTCTGTGTAATGAGTTCAGTACATTGCACTTTGGATATTTAATTTGCCTGATGCATGATGAAAGTCAGTGCACAGCAGGCAATCTGCACTAAACAGGCTATAACACATAGTCTCATTATGAGAATTTTGCTCACCTTTTGAAAAGAAAAGGCATGTGAAAAGCATTCCTATCCGTAATTTACATTTCAGAAATGACAGTTCAATGGAATGAATCACACTTATTCTGTGCACAGAAACCAGCACAATTCACATGCTGCCTTCAAATCCTTGAAAAGGTGTAAGCTACCGAGCCTATGTACCTTTTTGAGAGGCAGGTGAACTGGGAGCAAAGCAGAAATTTTCATACTCAAAGAAGCAACTCCAGCACAGGCTAATAACAGTTGCAACAATAATTATTTTTTATCCACGTATTATATCAAATAACAGAAAACTTCTAACACTGTAACCTTAACCTTTAGCAAGTTAAAAATAAACTGTTAGTGATATGCAAAGTCTGTTTTCAACACTGGCCATAAATCTTGCATGACGATTCAAAACCAGAATCAGCAATTTGGGAAGTTAGAGCCTTATTCTGTTGAACCAACAGAAAAAGCAGGCAGGTGCTGACATGCCTGGAAGGCAGCACTGGTCCCACTACATAACTCAGTGTCCCAGTTACAACAGAAAAAGGTATCAGGAAGAGGAGACAAGCGACAGTACTCTCTGATAGCACCCCAAACCTCTGAGGTCAACAGCTGCTTGTTAGCTTTTAGGGAATATTAAAAGGCCAATCTTCTAATTGCAGGAGTAAACTAGAACATCAATCCACAAACAGGGGATCATAACCCAAAGTAAACCTGTAGCACAAACTGGATTGCCACCCCAATGGAAACGTGACTGCACAGGAGCTCCCAGGGGAGAACCAGGCTACCAAACACTATTTCAGAAACACTAGCCAAATGCAACAGCTCAACCCCGTTGCTTCCTGCAGCAAAATTTTTAGTATTTACCTAATTTCACTTCAAATTTTCCACATCTTCCTTTGTGAAACTACTACAAAGCACAATACTGTTGGACTTCCTTCAAAAACTCTCTTCCTATATAATGGCTGATCACTGTCTGCTGTGGACCACTGTAATGGCAGAATTGTTTCTATCACAAGACTGCTGAGGACTTTCTTCCCATCTGCTTCTTACCTCATAGGCTCGAGAACCAGTGATACTTGCTAGGTGCTGTGCTCCCCCCACGGCTTTCTCCAAAGTGCTGCACTGGGAAGCTGTGCTAGAATCCATCCATATGGGGCTGTTACTGACAGAAAAACAAGCCTGCAATGAACAATATCCTTTATTAGTAAATCTGATCTCTAAGAAGTCCCTACTACAGTTACAGCAATACAACAGACCTATATATCAGCTCACAGTTCAGTTCTCTGACATACCTTCTGGTCTCCTCTCAATAATGACAGGAATGCAGATACCGGGCAGCATGCTGATCAGTGGTGAGAAGTTTAACCCAAGCCTTACACTAGATGGAAACACAGGCTTTTTCTGCTGTTACTTGACATAACCTGCAGCACAATGTCTCAGTACACTCCTTCAGCAGCCAAAGCACCTGCCCCTTTATGCAAGTTTCACCCCACTTTTTAGTGATCATCACGGGGTGGGGTGATCATCACAAGATGGTCGAATTTGAGATCCTCAGGACAGTGAGAAGAGCACGCAGCAAGCTCACTGCCCTGGACTTCAAAAGAGCAGACTTTTGCCTCTTCAGGAACCTGCTTAGGAAGGTTCCATGGGATATAGCCCTAGAGGGCAGGGGGGGCCCAAGACTGTTGGTTAATATTCAAGGATCACCTGCTGCAAGCTCAGGAGTGTTGCATCCCAACCAGAAGGAAGTGCAGCAGGAGGGTCAGGAGACCTCCTTGGATGGATAAAGAGCTACTGAGGAAAATTCAAATGAAAAAAGAGGCTTATAATAAGTGGAAGCAAGGACAGGCGGCCTGGGAAGAGTACAGGGATGTTGTCTGGGAAGCTAGGGACCAGGTTAGGAAAGCTAAGGCCCAGTTAGAATTAAACTTGGCTAGGGATGTTAAGGATAACAGGAAGGGATTCTACAGGTACACAGCAAATAAAAAACAGACTAGGGAGAATGTAGGCCCCCTCAGGAAGCTCTCGGGAGAACTGGCTACACAGGATTTGGAGAAGGCTGAGGTTTTGAATGACTTCTTTGCTTCGGTCTTCACTGACACAGGCTCTGACCGCACTACCCAAGTCTTGGAAGGCAGACACAGGGACTGTGAGAATGAAGACCTTGGGCCCACTGATGAAGAGGATCTGGCTCGAGACCGTCTTAAGTATCTGAACGTGCACAAGTCCATGGGTCCTGATGAAATCCATTCGCAGGTCCCGAAGGAGCTGCAAATGAAGTTGCTAAGCCGCTGGCCATCATATTTGAGAAATCGTGGCAGTCAGGTGAAGTTCCTGACGACTGGAAAAAGGGAAATATAGCCCCCATTTTCAAGAAGGGGAAAATGGATGACCCGGGGAATTACAGACCGGTCAGTCTCACATCTGTGCCTGCCAAAATCTTGGAGCAGATTCTCCTGGAAGGCATGCTAAGGCACATGAAAATCAACAAGGTGCTTGGTGACAGCCAGCATGGCTTCACTAAGGGGAAATCCTGCCTGACCAATTTGGTGGCCTTCTATGATGGGGCTACAGAACTGATGGACAGGGGTAGAGCAGTTGATATCATCTACCTGGACTTGTGTAAAGCGTTCAACACTGTCCCACATGACATCCTTGTCTCTGAATTGGAGTGACATCAATTTGATGGATGGACCTCTCAGTGGATAAAGAACTGGCTGGATGGCCGCACGCAAAGAGTTGTGGTCAATGGCTCGATGTCCAGTTGGAGAGCAGTAATGAGTGGTGTCCCTCAGGGGTTGGTGTTGGGACCGGTCTTGTTCAACATCTTCATCACTGACATAGACAGTGGGATTGAGTGTGACCTCAGCAAGTTTGCCGATGACATCAAGCTGTGTGGTTCAGTTGATGCGCTGGAGGGAAGGAATGCCATCCAGAGGGACCTTGACACACTGGTGAGGTGGGCTGATGCCAGCCTCATGAAGTTTAACCATGCCAAGTGCAAGGTCCTACACCTGGGTCGGGGCAATCCCAGGCACAGCTACAGGTTGGGCAGAGAAGAGATTCAGAGCAGCCCTAAAGAGAAGGACTTGGGGGTGTTGGTTGATGAGAAAATGAACATGAGCTGGCTTCAGTGTGCGCTTGCAGCCCAGAAAGCCAACCGTATCCTGGGCTGCATCAAAAGGAGCGTGACCAGCAGGTTGAAGGAGGTGATCCTGCCCCTTTACTCTGCTCTTGTGAGACCTCACCTGGAGTATTGTGTGCAGTTCTGGTGTCCTCAACATAAAAAGGACATGGAACTGTTGGAACAAGTCCAGAGAAGGGCCACAAGGATGATCAGGGGACTGGAGCACCTCCTGTATGAAAATAGGCTGAGGAAGTTGGGGCTGTTCAGCCTGGAGAAGAGAAGGCTGCATGGAGACCTCATAGCAGCCTTCCAGTATCTGAAGGGGGCCTACAGGGATGCTGGGGATGGACTCTTCATTAGGGACTGTAGTGACAGGACAAGGGGTAACAGGTTAAAACTTAAACAGGGGAGGTTTAGACTGGATGTAAGGAGGAAATTCTTTCCTGTTAGGGTGATGAGGCACTGGAATGGGCTGCCCAGGGAGGTTGTGAATGCTCCATCCCTGGCAGTGCTCAAGACCAGGTTGGACAAGGCCTTGGGTGTCATGGTTTAGTGTGATGTGTCCCTGCCCATGGCAGGAGGGTTGGAACTAGATGATCTTAAGGTCCTTTCCAACCCTAACTATTCTATGATTCTGTGACTCTGTAAGGTAAGGGTCTTCCAGAGAAAGCTGATTCCTCCCTACTTTTCTTTTTAAATAACAGTTTGTCTTTAAATAAAAGTCTGTGTTCAAAACTTACCAACCATACACACATACACAAAATGTTTAGGTTCAACAATGTACTTGTCTCCACATAGCTTTACACTTTCATCCTTTCAGACATTAAGTGTGTAAATTGTTATTTTTATATATATTTTTTTCTAGTTAAATCACAAGCACTGCAAGAAAACTTCGGTACAACAGTGTTTTTCACCACAATTTTTTGTTAACACAAATCTGTATTTAAAGTAAAATATTTATAGGTCATTTACAAAAATATTACATTTCCTAAAAGAACAAGCGGGCTGCTACTCTGACACAGAAAGATTCTGGGATGCCCACTGGCAACTGTAAGCTTTTAAAGCAGTATATACTGCCACTTAGGAATAAAGGAAATGTCAAAAGCCCTGGAGCTGAAGGAATAACCAGTACATTCCATTTTATGCTGCAGCAGGATGCAACTCTGCCAAACAAGAGGAAAGGTTTGCAAGAAGAAAAGCAATGTGTAAGGATCAGAAAAAGGACAGTGCAGGTCTCCCTTCAGAGGTCTTTTATGCATGTTTACCTGTAGTGACTGATGTAAAGGCAGTTCAGCTGATGCATTCTTTAAAATTTGCATGCTTCCTTTTTTCCAGTACACACTCCCATGTTGCTGCAGAAAGTACAGAAACAGAAGCTGAGGATGCCCTCCCAAGCTACGAAATTCATCTGAATTTCAAGCTTTAAGGGACAGAGAACTCTCTCCAAACCAAGGATCAAAAAAAATGCACTTTTTCAAATCAACTGTTTCATTAAAAGACCCCAAGATTGAGCAAAGCATATTCTAAACCAGAATATGTAGCAGCCAAGAGACAGTGACGATTTTGAACTATGGCAGTTTCTACAGGGAACTATTATTATACTGCTAATGGCATTAGATACTTCTCTGAGGGTTCTCTGAGCTGTAGCCATAGCTCCACTGTCAAGACTGTTAGTTCTGCACTATTTCAGCACAGCCCCCAGATTCTTCAATTACATGCCCGCCCCAGTCACCACTAAGGACTGCAGAATTTTGAGGTTATTTAAGCTCCATCTCTCTGGGAGCTTCCTCAAGGCAGGCATCTCTAGTTACGCACCTGCAGAACACCGTAAGGAAACTACAAAGCACCATCCAACAACCCACTCATAGTTCCGATGACACCAAGTCACACAGAACCCCCTCGACACAGAGTACTTGACCACAGTGTCATCCAGATTGTGTTTCACATCTCTCTGACATTTCTGGAGGTAATCGAGATCACATTTATCCCTTCTTTGGGATAAACACTGGCATATCAGTGCACCTCCACAGTGATCTGCAGCATAAAGACAGTTCTTCAAAGAGAAAACGGAGACACTGTGGATTCAAAGGAGGCAACTCGAAATCTTTTCTACCTGAAAGAATCTGAATATTGAACCAAGTTGATTCCCCCAACTTTTATTGAAGGATGGGTAAAATAAAGGGAATACAGGAAATCTGGAAATGCACTTCATTTTTTCCCTTGAGTGAGCTGGGATTACTTGGCAGTCCTAACTTCTATTCCACTGAAGACTTCAAAACAGAGCCTTGATATTGGCTATGATTTTCAGACACTTTGCTGACTTTCAACTGAAATCGATGAAAGGGAGATCAAAGCAAGAGGTTTGATTAATTAGTCCCAGATATAGCAAGATGAATAACCGAAACCTCATGTGTCAGAATTAGCTATTGTTTCAGTGCTGTCCTCACCATTATCATCTGTGAAAGTTATAAAGGACTTCCTTATTTCACCAGAGTACTAGGAGACTGGCTGACTAAATCTCAGGATGGGTTTTATAAAAGCAGCATTATGTACTATAGGCTAAGCTACAGCAGCATCTTTGCCATTTCTGCAAAGACCATCACCATTTGGTTTCTGCTGTTCCCAGGCAGATCTCTATCCTAGCCAACAAAAACTGCACTCAACAGCATGTTAGTACACCTTTAGAAAACTGCACTCCTTGCTATTTTTTCTACCCCATTTCCACAAGCACCTGGATAAGCTGAAATTCAAAATTACTTCAGTCATTTCAGAATCTTTGTACAAAGCATTTAAACAACAGGAAGCCAACTAGTTATGCACTATACTGATCTAAACAACTGCACTGTAAACTTCATCCTCCACTCCCACCACCTTCTTAGTGACTGCTTTGTGTGCGTCAGAGTTTTAAGCTACCCTGAGGAACAGATCTTTCAATGGCTGCTTATATAGAAGCTTCAGTCTTGCTTGATGTCATTATGGTGTTCTGCAATACAATTATTTATATGAAATTTATAACTATACCTTATACTCTATTGAAGAAATACAGTAAGACTGATATTTTTTTAATAAACTAACCTGGCCAGCACCAGACAAAGCTCTGACTTGAGAGAAGTTAAAGCCTGAAGACTTCATCTTTTCCAAAATCATATCCAGAGCCTACAAAACCAAGCAGAATCAAGAATACCTGTAACAAGCTATCAAATTATGCATACTCACAGTCTCTGGAATTAAACAGTAAACTTGTGTCATCACTGACAAGAATCCATTGGCAAATAATGAAAAATTAGCTAATAACTATGGATATCTCAAGAAGCTGCATAAATTAATTTACTAAGGAAGAGTCCATAAAAGACAAGTTGAATCACATGGGGGAAAAAAAAAAGGTCTTTGAAGAAGCTGAATCATAAAGAACCATTCCTTGAAACCTAAATAAGAGGCAAGAGTTAAAGAATTCCAGTTCATTAAAAGACCACTGTCAACAGTGCCAGACACAAAGCAAGATTATCTTTCCCTGTTCTTACTTTTGGAAATCTATGAAATCTTAACAGGTTGCACTCTACACCCTGTCATACAAGATGTTAGGTATCCTCAATAGCACTGCCCCCAGTGCCAGGTGAAAACTCAGAGTCTCTTTAATATAAGGCTAATTCAAGTGAAGTTAGCACTTTAAGCACGCATCATATACTTATATCATCATATTATTGATTTAATAATTACAGCTGTTCCTGTTCACTATGGTTCAAAAGACCAATTGCAAGCAAATTTACCAAACCTTTGTTAACTACTGAGGATCACTAGCTGTGGCGTCTTTGACCTTTCAAATACCTTAACTATGCAAATAACACCAGTTAGACAAATTTAGCTAGTGCTAGGTGAGAGCAAGTGTTGTAGAATCCACACAGCAGCAAGGAAAGCCTTCTTTTAAAATAGAAAATAATGTTGTATTTCAAAATAAACACCACTTGAAGTGACTGGGAATCACTGAATAAATTGCTTTTTAACCACTTAACCAATTGATGTCTCAAACTGGTATCAAAGCTTACTTTAAAAAAATGGTGCAAATAACCTCTATGTGACACATGAAACAAAAAGATGAGGGAAAAAAACGGTCTTTTTTCCAAATGAGAGGAAGCCAGTTAAAGATTATCATACATACACTGCTGTAATAGTAGAGAGCAAACAAACGAATGAACCCCCCACACACCAAAAAGGTAACATTAATATTTGCATACCAAAGACAGAATAACACTTAAAAGAAACAGAATGCAAGCAAAAGGGCTACGCTGATTTGAATGACGAGTTTCACTACTGCTTGGAATACATTTCCTTTTCAATAACAGCAAAGAAGAAGCTGAACTGCATAAAGATTGCTCATACCTTGACCCACATTAGCACAGGAGAAGTGACTGTCAGCCTGTCACTGTGAATATAGACTCCACCTTGAGTCCTACATGAATAAAAAATTTTCTCTTGGTAAATTCAGTAATTTTTTTTCCCCACCAAGAAAAGATCTTCAAGTTTATTAATAACCAAAAGGGTTTGAAATGCTTTTATGCTAAGAGGAAGGATACAATCAGCGTTCAAAACCTGAAAAAGTAAAAGCCAGCTGCTAGGAAGTAACATAAGAGATATTTGACCCAATTGCACAGTAAGTAATTTGCAAGGAAAGGCTCTAACCCTGAAGATAGATTCCAGTGCTGATACTGCTCACTGGCCCTATGTCATTCATAGCTATTTCTAAATTTCTTGACTGTTCCCAGTAGTGGCCAGAACCTAGAAGATGAAATTCAA
This sequence comes from Pezoporus occidentalis, assembly GCF_034315485.1. Taxonomy (NCBI): domain Eukaryota; kingdom Metazoa; phylum Chordata; class Aves; order Psittaciformes; family Psittacidae; genus Pezoporus; species Pezoporus occidentalis. The sequence continues at coordinate 2,962,393 of NW_026914180.1, forward strand.
TCTTTGCTGTTAAGCCATTAAGTAAATAAATACACTTAACTGAAACTTGTGACTATGGAGAATGTTTGTAAATTCTTGTCTATTAACTGAACAAATACTGTCATCCTGCATCTTATTGTGAGATTTGGAACCACAGCATTTGTCTCTAAATGCCTTTTGGAAGTTCCCCTCATGCAATTTACTTGCTGTTATCATAGCATTCTGCCCTGACACAAAAGTGATGCTTACTTCTGCAACTCAAGAAGAAACAGACATGTTCACAAGTCTGAAGTCCCAAAAGAAAAAAATAAATTATTTATTTATACATAGTATTTTGGGGTAGATTTTCTTCATTTCCTGTTGGGGGTCCTTGCCATATTTGCATACTAAGGAAGACAAGAGCATACGTTACCCTTGCCAAGTATGAAACATGAACATGGCAGGAAGTTTTTCCATGCCTCCACACATCAATGAAACCAAACAGGACAACAGCCTCCCACCCAACCTCCAAAATTCTAAATTCGAGTATCCAAACAAAACATAAAAAGCCTTACTTGAATTCCGGAAGGTCTTTATCAAAATGAACATTATCCTCATAAATTACTCTCAGCTGCTCATCGATAGCAATGACTTTCAGCTAGAAGATATAAAATAGGATGTTAACAAAAATTTACAACAAACAAATAACTCATTTATAATAAATCAGTTCCCCCAGAGAAAATGTGAAAGATCACCCAAATCCATACAACTTGCTGAAAGCATGGGCACAATTTTACATTAAACAAGTTACTGTGTGGATTTCCAGCACGCCACCTGTTCAGCAACATGCATATTTGTGTGCTTGCATTCCCTTCCCCCCTCATTTTCCCTCTCCTTAAGCACACCAGATCCAGAGGAAGGCATATGCTAAAGTACAACAAACAAGTGACCAGGTTCGTAACTTGCACCATTGTAACCATTCTTTCCAATTTCTCCAAAGAATACAGTATCTTAGATTAAAGATGCCATATGTTGGTGGTGGCTTTTTTCCCCCTCTCCTTGTTTTCTTGTCCCATCTATCTCACCAAGGAACCTGACATGCCCTTAGAATACCTTGAGGATCTTCCCTGCTCCCCAAATGATGAGTAAACCAAGCTCTACTAGCCTGGCAAATCTCAGAGGGCATTACACAAGTTTATTCCAAGCGTCTGCAATATATGGAAAGCAACATCCCAAACAGGTAACCCCGTAAAGCTGCATTTTCTTGTAAGCACGTACTAGAAGGGTACCACAACCTTTCCTCCTCTATCAACTCGAGTTCACTTACTACAGAAGAAAAACATTAACAACCTAGAAGAAAAATGAGAAGGCAGCTCACATTCTGCGCATATTTCAACAAAGGATAGAGTGCAAACTGCTGCTAAAGGAACAGACAGAAAAAGACTAAGTCATCTCTGAGTTGCATTCAAGTAACAAGGCCATCCCAATTTAGCCATACTAATGTAGGACCATTATTTATGCACTGGGGCACAACTATTCATTACCAACCTGATGCCCTGTGCTAGCTTTAAAATGGTTCTGACCCACTGCAGCTTAATTGGCTTTCTGCTTGCAGCATGCCCCCTTAAAAAACACTTAATCAATCCAGCCTGAATGCGTCTTTTCAAGCTCCCGAACTTCAGCACAGATATAATGAAGTGATTTATGCTTATATGCCTATTTTAAACGTATTCATACCTCAGGACAACTTGAGCAGAGTTTCTATTCACAGTGTATCAATACCCAATTGTGCCAACAAATCAAAACTTCAAGAAGCAACCCAAACATCCAGGTTCACAATCCTACTAATCCTGATTCACACGAGGACACTGGAAAAGCTGGAATCAGGTGCAAATCACAGCTCCCAGGCTGTCTGATGCAGCGGGCAAAGGGGTCTCAGTTCAGCCTGCATGTAAAGGGCCACAGCAATCCTTTCCAGGATTAAAGGCATCCTTAGCAGGATGGGGAAGAAGGACACGTCAGGACATGCAGCCTACAGCTTCAGTCAAGAGATGGGACAAACAGAAAGGGACAAAAGATGCGTTTATGCTGGATGAGGCACGTGGACAACCAGGCACAAGCACTGCCCACGGCCCACTGAAGCTTTAAAACACGTGAAGCACTAGGCGTTATCCTGCGTGAGCTGTGGCAGGCTGCCGGCGTGTGCGAACGGCGGCACCCAGCACAGCACAGCATCCGGCAGCGCGCTGCTGTAAAAGGGGAAACCCTGCAGAACAGAGCCGTCGCGGGGTGGAGGAAACGAGCGCTGACAGCCGCCTGGCGGGAGGAAGGCCCGTTCCTCTCCCGTGCTGCGTGCGGGTCAGCGCAGCGGCAGCCCGGAGGGCCACGATGGCGGGCGGGCTGGGTCGGGCCGGGCCGGGCCGGGCCTCCCCCGCTTGCAGCCCCCCAGGGCACGGCCGGGTGTAACCCGCTCAGCGCTTGACCCCCGGCGGCGGCAACCCAGCCCCGCGCAGGGCAGCACGGACCCACTCCGCCGGATCCGGACCCCGGCTCTGCTGGCCCTGCGCGCAGCCGCCGCCGGCTGAAGGAGGGTAGAGGAGGGGAAAGGCAGAAAGAAGCGGCTGCGGATACCTGCTGCGTGCTGAAATCCCAGCCTAGGTAGCACGGAGCCGCCATGGCGCTGCCCGGCCCGTCCGGCTCTCACCCTTGCTCCGCGGCGGCTTTGCAGGCCCGGCCCCCCCGGGAAGGCGCCGCCAGCCCGGGCGTGCGGAGCTGGAGGTCGGGAGTTAATGAGTGTTCCGCGCACGGGGAGCAGGGCGAGCAGGAGCAGCCCCTCATGCCTTGCACGGAGGGGCTGTGCAGAGTGGTGGCAGCACGGAAGAGCTCTGGGGAGGGGAGGAGATGTGATGGGGCGGCGGGTTGCTCGGTGCCAGGGCTGCTGATCACCGGTAACTGGGAGATAACACACCGTGATCCCTCAGCCTGCCTATGCCCGAGTAGGTGATAAAACGCCAAAGCAGCTGCACAGCGAACGGAAGGAAAACAAAACAGGAACAACTTCAAACTACATTCCAAAGGAATTCAGGAAATGTTAATATCCCATTACTATCTACCAGTCCTGTTGCTGTATTGTGCTCTGGCTTGCACAAATACATAGTATCCCACTAAGAAAATAATCAAGAATTGGTACTTAGGCTGAAGTTTGGGGTTGCTCTCCCTTTTCTGCTGGAAGGGCCTGGGGAGGTATCTTGGGTTTATTACCTGCCGTAACATGTGACAGGCAAAGTGGAATTGCTTAATCAGAAGGCTCATCTAAAATGCTTTCATTCTGCAATCAAGGTGGTACCCTAGCAGGGCCTTAATGAAGTCAAATGGGTTTTACATGCCCAGGATCTTAAACTACTTTAACAGTACAAATACTTAATTTGAAATGCCCTTTAAACTGTAAAATATTACTGAATTTTGTAATATGCTGAATGTTTTAAATACATTTTAAATATTCCCAGTGATTTCTCAAAGCCCTAACTCCCATAGGTTTATACTTTGAAGATTTCTAATTATTATTGCAAAGAAAAACCTTTAACATTAGTCCTGAAGACTCTCAACCTACGATGCAAACTAACATTCCAGTATACTGACTTTTAAACCCAGTTTACTCTATTACAGCACCTCTGAATATTCTGTATTGACAGTACCTTATTAGAAATGTGGCCACAACATTTGTAAATAAGACAGAGTTTTATTGAAAATTGTCTGAAAAATACAAATCCCTTTAAATGCATAGTGTTATGGGCCTGCATTTTAGAGTCTGATCCTGCAAATTTATCTGAGGAGTCTGCAATCACAAAACATCCAAAGGAACTAAGTGGAAGTACAAGTCCATTTAAAAATAAAAGTATTATATGGTCACCCAGTTTGTAGTTTGTCTTCTTTAAATCAGATGGTTATCAGGTAGTGATGGAATTTTCCCCCCTCAAAGGAGCTCGTACTGGATGGACGCATCCTGAACAAAGGTCTCACTTACCCAAGAGGCTGTGAAGGAAATAAAGGGGGTTTTAAATGTTACCAACAACTGTTTCCTTAGTGAAACTCTTACCAGAAAGCAAAGGATCAAAAACAACACAGAGGCTGTTTTTCCATTAATACAGGATGTGACTGGTGAGCCAAGGAGAGGCTTACTCTGCCCTTTAACTTGCTGCACATTCCCTATAAACAAGTAACAGATACAGAGGCTGAGGCTTGAAACGCTGCCATTTTCAAAATACTGTAGAGAAACTGAAGTCAGTTCTGAAGGTGGAAGAATGATAAATTACTTCAGAAAGAGAGACATTAGTGGATTTTTATTGTTTTTTTATAAGGAGGTATTGGTTAGTGGAAAAAAACTAAGTTTATAAGTGAAGCAATCTTATGAGGATGTAAGAATCAATTATATTGTTCAGCAGTTGTATCAGAAAAATAGTCCCCAAAAGCAAGAAATACTTTGCTTTAAGTAGCACAGAAAAGTTAGAGCTGGAATAACCAGCCTTTTATTATCAGATCTCCTTAAAGTAGGAACAAGGGTGCAAGAGAATAGGATAGGAGAACCCAGTCAAGGACAGAATGGGAATGTTAACATTGCTGCTTTCACGTTTTTCTAGTTTCAAGTTTGGAGAATTGTTGCCTTACCCAATTATTCTGTTGTCAACCCTTCCACCAAGGCAGTGTTCTCTTAAGTTTAGTTACTTGTATATGCAAAATGTGCATTGTTGCTATTTTTCCTGCATTAAAGTTCATCGAATCGTAGAATAGTTAGGGCTGGAAAGGACCTTAAGATCATCTAGTTCCAACCCCCTGCCATGGGCAGGGACATCTCACACTAAACCATGACACCCAAGGCTCTGTCCAACCTGGCTTTGAACACCGCCAGGGATGGAGCATTCACAACCTCCCTGGGCAACCCATTCCAGTGCCTCACCACCCTAACAGGAAAGAACTTCTTCCTTATATCCAGTCTAAACTTCCCCTGTTTAAGGTTGAACCCATTACCCCTTGTCCTATCACTACAGTCCCTAAAGAAGAGTCCCTCCCCAGCATCCCTATAGGCCCCCTTCAGATACTGGAAGGCTGCTATGATGTCTCTATGCAGTCTTCTCCAGGCTGAACAGCCCCAACTTTCTGAGCCTATCTTCATGTTGCAGATACTACCACAGCCTCTAAAATAGTTTCTTGAAAGTAAACAAGGTTTAGCTGTGCAGTTATCAGTGAAGTTACAATCATGTACTAGTGAAGTTTTAGCAGTGACAAACCCAGAATTTCCAAAGGGGATAGACAAAATGCCATTTATAATTGAAATGTCACCACTGCAGCTTAACAGCTTGAGGCAGAGCACTGATTAATCACTCAAGACATGGAGCAGCGTAAAGGGAAAAGCAAGTTTATTCCCCTTTTCCTATTAACTACTTTCTGACCTGATGGAGAAGCAATACCCTCCATGCTCTGCTAGGCCCTTGGCTGTTCTGATAAGATATAACTAGTATGCCAATTAATGCTTTTTTTCCTCTCCCCACTGTCAAGTTAACTTCAACTGCACATTCATTTCATTTTATTGCAAAACAAATTATTTTAACTGTATTCCATATTCCTACACAGTGGTATTTTTCACTTTTTATTCTCATTTTGAGTATCAGAATCTGTCTCTGATCTGTGTTGCACCCTGATATGAACTTAGATTTAACTGCATTCTTCAGCTTCACACAGGTGAACTCCTTCAAAAACAGTGACAGCCTAACTACCAAGCTTCATCATCATCAAATCACCTTAGACATGCCAACAAGCTCCAGAATAGATAGACCAGGCCTTTGATATAAATTAGGAATACTAAATTGACAGCAGTCCAGCTATCCTGATTTATACTGGTTCCATAATTTAATGGGATGTGGAAGTACTTACACCCTCACAGGAAGTAACAGAAGTCCATGATCCACTCCAAAGCTACCAACACTTTTGCTTCCAGCATTTGATTTTGGGCATCTAACTAGTTATTTTAAGTAGCAGGGCAGCCAAATATTTCCAAGCCCACAACATTTATTTCACATGGGTACATCAGCATCGGCTGGCATCACAGAAACAATAGGACAGATAAGAGTAACTGCATGTACAGGCATCAGCTCTGCACATGCAGTACAACTGCAGCAGCCCATGTTAGACCTAGCACTGTTAGGCCTGCTGGCACAATTAACTTTTTCCTAATAAGAAATCATGTCGCACTTTCATTAGCCTCAGAAACATTAAACATAGCAAGCTGGGTCAGATAAACCCCAACCTATTTGCCAAATAACTCAATAGTCACGTGTAATGCCACTTAATTAGGTGGGAGGCGTTTACAATGTTAAACTCCAAGTAGCCCAACAATAACACATTAACATATCACCTTAAAAAAAAAATTCAGTTTGAGCACTAGACCTACCTACTGGAAAGGTATCTGAACAATGACAATGCTCTAAAGGTCATTCCCTTTCTACTTAGCATTGCAGGTTCTCTGCTATCACAGAATCTCCAGCAATGTTTAACCAAGTACGGATCACAGAATCACAGAATGGTTGAGGGTCACCTAGTCCAACCACCCTGCTTAGTCAGGGCCACCCGCACCACATTGCTCAGGAATGTGTCCAGACAGCTCTTTAATATCCCCAGGGAAGGAGACCCACAAGCTCTCTGGGAAAACCATTCCAGTGCTCAGTCCCCCCCACAGTAAGGGAGTTCCTCCTCCTCCTTTTCAGGTGAAACTTCCTGTGTTTTAGTTTGTGGTTGCTGCCTCTCAGCCTATAGCTTGGCATCACCAAGAAGTGCCTGGCCCCATCCTCTTGACACCCTCACTTCAGATACTTATATACATCAATCAGATCCCCCTGGAGCCTTCTCTTGGTTGAACAGGCCCAGCTCCCTCAGCCTCTCCTCATATGAGAGATGCTCCAAGCCCTAATCATTCTAGTAGCTCTTTGCTGGACTTGCTCCAGGAGCTCTACGTCTCTCTTGTACTGGTGAGCCCAGAACTGGGCACAGTGCTCCAGGTGTGGCCTCACTAGTGCTGAGCAGAGAGAGAATACCTCCCTCAACCAGCTGGCAATGCTCTTCCTAACACAGCCCAGGACAGCACTGACCACCTCGGCCACAAGGGCACATTGCTGACACAAGGACAACTTGTTCACAAGGACCCCTAGGTCTCTCTTTGCAGAGTTGCCTTCCAGCAGGTCAGGCATTCTAACACCAAAATGATTTCCTTTCCCTAAATATGCATTTACCCATTGAAGTTACTTTTGCACATGATTTTGTGGTAACCATTGTGTTTATCCTTGCCTCCAAAGGCTGTGGAGATTCTCATTATTCATTCTGTAAGAATAAAAGCAATGGATTGAAGTAGCTGTTATCCACTCTGATCTTACTGACTGTATTCTGAACAGATGAAAGTATCTATAAAGACCCAGCAAAAGCCCCATGCATAAGTTCCACAAGAGGAAGCCTAGATCGCAGTTGCTCTATGGAAACTGAAGACACAGCTCAGTTTGGTAGAGTAATAATTCCACAAATGTATTGATCAATCTAATTCTTGACATGTGCATATTCCAAACCCCAAGTGTGGTACTGCATTAACCAATTAAGGCCCTTTATAGAGACCTCATGAAGAAGTGGTGCAGGATTCCCATACAAAAGCATATGAGCTTACATGAACAAGAAAAGAATTTAGATGATAGCTCAACTACACAATCCCAGTTATACTGTCAGTTTCATAGGTATTGGTCAATTTGCAGCTTCTATTTAATCATATACATAAAATCCTCCACTTTCACTTCAACTGAATTCAGCAGAACATGTGTTGACTTCAGTGGGCACTGAATTAGGCACTGTGGAATTGTATCTGGTTTTACATACTCTAGTTTTACAGATGTAATTTCATTGACTCAATTAGGCTACTAGTGATTATGAAGTGCAGTACAAATTCCTCAGGAGATCTCTGCATGGAAGTGAAGTGAAGGATGTTTCTGAATAACAAATTATTTTTAGGATACTTTCCTCCCCTGCACAGATTTCAAGTCCATATTCATTTTCACAATAATAATAGTAGTTATCCATCCTCTTTGGAGGACTGTCTCAACTAGAGTCATTTGCAAGACTTATTAAAGTTAGCTTATACACCCTGCAGATTTCCTTGAAGATGAATACTGAAGTGGTTTATGTCCTAATGCTCAAAAGCAAATATCTCAGAAGCAAGATGTTGTCATCCAGATAAAACTTTTCATTAACAACAGATTAACCAGTTCTTTCATGCTGTACTTGATTCTTATCAAACTGCACTTACAGATAAGTACATTTTATTGATTAAAAACAATCTAAGATAAACTCATCCCTACTGAAACAATGCCTGACGTGGAAACTAATAAGGGCCAAGCCTTGCACTTTTCGGCACTATCCTGAAAGGATCAAAATAATTTTGTAGCCAAGAATGAACCAAATCATGCCATTTACAGGTGGAAAAATCAAAGCAGAAAATTTACATAGCTTATCCAATTTGGTTCAGACCCTGCCTGAAACTCTCCTAGAGTTCCTATATGCATATTATATTTTTGGGGAGAACAAATAAAGCCAGGTTGCTGTCACCTTCCTGAGTTGTAGCCATCATAGAATCATAGCATCATTTGGGTTGGAAGGGACCTTAAAGCTCATCTAGTTCCAGCCCCTCTGCCACTGGGCAGGGACACCTCACACTAAACCATGTTGCCCAATGCCCTGTTCACCCTGGCCCTGAACACTGCCAGGGATGGAGCATTTACCACTTCTTTGGGCAACCTGTTCCAGTGCCTCACCACCCCCACAGTAAAGAACCCTAATTATCATAACTCTATGAACAGGAAACAGTCAGAGTAGTAGTTGCTGTAGAAAAGACACTTAGGTAGTAGCAGAAACACAAACTCCACTGACCAGTAACTGGAATTTAAGGCATCTGTAGGATCAAGGAAGCTTCAATGAATTTACAAAAATCCCTGAAGACAACTATTGAAGGCTATTCCTTTCCCTCTCACCTTCTTTTAACGGACAGTTTTATGAGGTCAAAATGGAGTAAATCTAATTATCTTGTTTGTCACACTAATTTAAGAAACCAGAAAATGATAAAGGAAGGCTGAGGAACTGCAAGGGAAGATGTCAGGTTTCATTTATTTAAAATCTCTAACTGGTAAATACCTTCAGTTTCCTTTTAGACTTGTCTCTGCACATCGTCACATCTAAAAGAGAATCTCTAAGTCCTCAGTGGGCAAGCACAGCAGAACTACAAAACAAACAACAATTCCTGACCTTAAATTTTGGATGCTAACTGTTTGCACTGGGGGAGATTCCAGTCCTAACAATGCAGGCATCCAACAAGAGTGAGCAGCCCTCTAACAAAGCAAATTTCAGCATTTCAGCATTTTCGTTTACTTACCACAGCAACTAACACTCCAAAGGAAGATTATTTAATCCTCAGATTAATTAAATAATTGTTTAAATAATTAAATCTGAGGATTATTTACAACAGAGTCAAGATAGAATAACTGAGATTTTTAAATGCTGATTAAGCCAGGCACAAAACCCACATACAGAACACCACAACCAGCACAATTCAATTGGAGATGAATCCAGTGACTTCAGTGTGACCAAATTTATCATCCAGAAGGTTAAAAAAAAATAACAAAACACAAACATGATTCTGCAAAGGGAACTGGATAGCGCCAACTTCCCAGTACATGCAAAGCCAGATAAGTATTAGAAGTAAAGCACACCTGCGTTCTGCAAAAGCCCTCCCAGTCACTAGGGGCTGGATCAGTAGTATTGCACTCATTATTGGGAACCTTGGGGATCCAAGGAACAGAAATTTGGCAAGCCATTTTACAACCTGTACTAACCAGACAACGTTCTCAGACCAGCTAAAATAACATTCCTGATTTATTTTGGATATATAGATATAGTGATATATACCTACATACACACACACAGAGTCTAATTATATTTATTTAAAGATCTCAAAGGGATAAAAGGGGAAAACAGAATCCTATCAAGGAAATGTGAGTGTAGGCTACATATCACCCAAGCTCACCAAACCTTCACAGGGACTTGAAGGACAGCTGGGCCACTCTCCCTCTGATACATTTGAACCCTGTATGTCTGAAAGCACATGAAAAATCAGATCAGAAGAAACATCTCAAGATCATACTGAAAACTTGCATTATAGGCTTCTTCATCCCATTAGCATAGAATCATAGAATAGTTAGGGTTGGAAAGGACCTTAAGATCATCTAGTTCCAACCCCCCCTGCCATGGGCAGGGACACCTCACACTAAACCATGTCACCCAAGGCCTCATCCAACCTGGTCTTGAACACCGCCAGGGATGGAGCATTCACAACCTCCCTGGGCAACCCATTCCAGTGCCTCATCACCCTAACAGGAAAGGGTTTCCTCCTTACATCCAATCTAAACTTCCCCTGTTTAAGTTTTAACCCATTACCCCTTGTCCTGTCGCTACAGTCCCTAATGAAGAGTCCCTTCACAGCATCCCTATAGGCCCCCTTCAGATACTGGAAGGCTGCTATGAGGTCTCCAAGCAGCCTTCTCTTCTCCAGGCTGAACAGCCCCAACTTCCTCAGCATGTACACTTAGAGGGCGCCAAAAAGTAATCCTGCATCATCAGAAAGTTCTGTGTTCTTAACTACTTAAACTAAGCCCTAACTGGGGCAAGCTTTGAAGTTGCACTTTCAAACAAAAGAAATATATATGCTCTTATCAAAAAATCACATTAAAAAGTAACTATTGATTCTACTAACACTGTCTGGAACTCAAATAATAGCAGCCAACCTGTTTCTACCTTTCTTTTTGTTATTATATTTTCTAACTATAAAACAGTCACTTGCTAATGCTTCAAGACTGCATTTAAATTATATTAAAAAAAGAAAAACAAACACTCTAAAAAGCTAGAGAAAGGGGACCGCCACAGTAACTCTGATTTTCCTTCTCAGTACCAATTAAAATCTAGGATATTTGTATTCTATCTTTGTAACCTGCATGAACAGTGTTGGACATGTGTATAATTCTGCATATGAATAACATAAATAATATACCTTTGGTCTCAGGTGTACAGTAAAATCCAGCGTTACAGGAAGTGCATTCAGTCAGTTAACCACTATGAGCATTTTTAATTATCTTTAAATCAACAATTATTCCTATCAGGTCCTCCAAACATTTTTTTTAATAAAACCTAATTTCCTACTCACCAATTAATTAGTGTGAGATAAAATTAGTTGCACCTTTTTAAATGAGATTTTGCAACCAAGGTCAAGAGCAATAAACATTTACTTCAAGTTGTAAAAGCCATTGCTTTTTGCTTATGAAGTATTCTCAATTTTTTTGCCTCAAGGAAATGAAGAATTACTTCCATTGTGTGACAGAAGAATAGACTTAAGGGAAATATGGCACTTCAGACTTCACTTGGCAATCAAACGAAGATCTCTTATAGATGATGCTTTGGACAGGCGTTTGCTCAATTAAAGGCAAGTTTTCACACAAACCTTATCATAGTAATAAATTTTCAGAACCTGTATTAATGTTAGGAAATACGTGTGCCAGTGCTAGGGAATGGCTTGACGGCTTACACCCCTCAGCAACCTGTAAGGCAAGTGGAGGCCTCTAACATTTAAGACTAATAGTGCCACCTGCTGTGTATTTTGAAAGCATACAGTGGTCTAGAGATCCAAGTAACTCAATTTAAAGATAGAACGATTGACTGATTCAAGCAGAAGTCATAATTTTGTGTGTATTTATGGCAATACAAAATTTTTTTGTTGCTGTTATTAGTAATACCTAAACAGGCCAGGGGTACAAAGGAAGCTGTTCCACTACGGTTTAAGAACAGAACTGGTGGATAATCCATTTTCAAGTTTATCTAAGCGGTATAACACAGATTAGCTATCATCAAAACCACTATTAACCCTATGCACTTTGTGATACTATGTGGGTTCAACCTGCAACTCGCTTTATGAATCATACATCGGTTGCAAATTATTCACAGAACACATATATATGTGTGTGTCTGTGTGTATATATACTCACACACACAGATACACACTTCTTGCTAACAAAGTATACACACAGCAAAACACATACACACAGATATATGTACACACACATTCTGAGACTGAATCAAGATGCCCTGTACACAGGTTTTTCCTGAAAAGGCAACAAACTCCAATGTGTATGGGATTGTTTCTGCAAAACATAAGCTAATCCTTTTCCTGTATCCACCACTCTGCTGTACCTCCTGGACTTACTCATTTCACTGGGCATCTCGTGTGGTGAGGCATTGGCACAGGCTGTCCAGAGAAGTTGTGGCTGCCCCATCCCTGGCAGTGTTCAAGGCCAGGTTGGATGGACTTTGAGCAACCTAGTCTAGTGGAAAGTGTCCTGCCCATGGCGGGGGGGGGGGGGGGGGGTTGGAAATAGATGACCTTTAAGGCCCATTCCAACCCAAACAACTCTGTGATTCTTTTCTCAGTTTCTGGTTTTGCTGCTTACCCATGCAACTGTTTGGGAAGAAACTGCCTTGTATAATCTGTTTGTATAACTATGTGTGATGGCTCTTCCATAATCCTGAGGGAATGGTACAGTACAAATAATAATAATGATTTCTGATTAGATACTAACTCGTACTTTAAATGTTCTTCTACAGAGAAGTGAAGTGCATATCTTTTAAGACAGAGTTCACATTTCACATTCAAGGATGCTATCGTGGTAGTTCTTTCTGCAATACGTAGTCGGATTGCACAAGTGACTTTCACAGGAGGTCATTGAGTCAAATAGCGTGACTGGAATTTTAAAAAGGTTGGGTAATTTTTATGACCATTAATAATGTTTGTATTGAATGCCAGCTCAAACTGTGACGAGCTAAATTAAATCTCCTGCTCCAATGTATACACCAACTGCCTGAAGGTCCAAAGGAGGACTCCATGTGGCAACAACTTAGAATACTGAACAAACAAGGCAACTGAAGTACCCCTTGCTACAGAGCACTTCATGTTTGTCACTGCTGAAGGCAGAATATCAAAGTAGATCTATCAAAGCCATGATACATCAGAAGAACTCTAATATGACACATGTTTTTTTCCAAGGTCAAGAGAAGCTAACTTGAAGAATATCTACAGTGTCTGACAAACTGCTGTGTTTACTGTTCTTTCCCTGGCTAAGGCAGGAGACTGCAGTTGAAGTAGGCAGCATGATTTGCAAGACACAAACATATTAGGAAGGCAAAAAATGATGATTAATAAGTGAAATACAGCACACTTACATGTAAGCCTGTTGTGACTTATCAGAAGTCTATGCACTGCATACCTAGAGCCTTGTCACATGCACAACTTTCAAAGGGATTCCCAAGATCCACAAGATTTGAGCCTGAGTCAGTAAATAATTTATGATGCAAATCATAATTTTTGACAGTAACTGGAAAAATACAGCACACCAGCATTCTTTCCACACTGCCCTTTCAGTGTTTTTTTATGCAATGCTTTCCACTGCAAGGAACCCAGCAGATGTACAATTATATTAAAACTACTGTTTAATTGCATTACTTTTTCACATACTACTCTCTTGGGCCCTTGGAACAGGCTCATATGGACCTATTTTGGGGACAGAAAATTGCAGCTCATAGTCCAGACACAGTCTCGTACCTTATTTGATATAATACATTTTTGAAAGGAAGCAACAAGCACAAAATTGAGGTATAATAAATCCTTCCATCCCACACCATTGCCCCAAGATGCGTGGAAAGAATGAAACTGGATAAAATTTAAGGAAGGGAGAGTGGAGAGGAAAAGACACAAAGTACATGGAAAGAAACCTGATGAAAGATTTCCCCGGTGGAATTACTGTCTTGGGGAGGTCACCATGACAGCGTCCCTTCAAGAATTCACATTACTACAATAAACCAGTATTACCCAGCCCTTTGTGCACCTGACTGTGTTCAATGAGGTTTTGTATTTCACTGTGGTTTTTGGCAAAGTTTCATATGCTCACAACCTTAAGTCAACATTAAACCAAATTGCTCAGTTATAATCATGAACTCTGTGTGCAGTAGGTCCAGCCACACCACATGAAAACAAGCTGGCTGAAATCCACAACTTCAGAGCAGACCACGCAACTTCTGAAAGAAGTCACCTCACTTACAAGAAAGTTACTTCTTCATTTATGAAGAATTCAGATGTCTCATACTCGATTTGCTTATTCCCAACACAATGAAGGAAATGTCCTGCTTCTGCATGACTTTTTCTTCCTTGTTGGAGCAGATGGTGAAGGCTTACAAATACATGACTGGTATTTTTTCAGTGACTCATACCTCAGAGCAACAGGCTTCAGATTGTGATAAGCCGCCAACAGAGATGGATGTGAGCTTTCTTGAGGAGCAGTATGACCATATAAAACAGAAGCAAAAACTGCAATCACACGTTATTGTTTTTAAAACAGGTATGCTTATATTTATAGGGAAAAAAATGCCAATGTAGATGTAATGACTGCTTCTTTAAATCTTTAATAACTCCTAGATTTGTTCTTCTTATGCTTAGCTTCAAAAGAGGTATTAAGTGAATTCCTTTTCTGTTATTTTGGGGTTTCATTCTTTTCACTGAAATGTGGTCTTATGTTTATACATGATGGTGAAACATTAACATGAATTTGAAACAGATGAAAATTTTTGAGATAAGATTTTACAGGTTTTATGTCAGTAAAATTCTAAACATAAATGTTAACTATTACAGGAGCCATGTCTTTATGTCTAGCATCACTGTATTTGTGCAATCTATTCTGTAACATTTCTGCTCTCTTCAATGCTTCTGTCAGAACAAGCAATTATGGGTCCTTTGTCTCCTTCCCCCTTTTTTGTCTGTGTAAAGAAATGTGTCCTACAAGACTACAGGAAACAAAAACAAGTATCAAGTAACTAGCACGAGTTGGATTTTTGTTAAAAAGTAACTAAGAGTCACAGTGAGTAACTCTTAGAAGCTTTGAACAAGAGGTCCTGGTTTTAAAGTATCTTCACTGAAAATTGCTTGGAAGGTACATACATAGGAAACAATTAAAGGTATATATCACTCATCTACCTGCTATGTCAGATATATTTTCAACATTCTTTCACTCAAATGTCTAGCAATTCTTATGTTTAAAGAATTTAAATCTCTGTGAGGCATAAAAAATACGTATATATATATACAAGCTTATTGTACCAGGTATGAAAAGGCAACTAACTTGAAGACAAAACAGCCCATCTAATCAGCTATAGCAAAAAATAAGTTGGTTAAAGAAAGGAAGCAAAAGTTTGTGTTCAGATTAAATGCAACTAAAGCTTTGAATATAATGAATGTAATCAGGAGATTTTTTTGCAAGGACACCATTTGGTGATTAAAGAAAAGACATAACACAGTGAGACTGCACAGTTTCTGGGAAGTTTAAAATTTAGTAGAGCTGGAAGTTCACATACAAATATTTTCATACACATAATCCAAAACATTCACAACTACTGCACTCAACTTTAACCTTCAAACAACCCGCATGGAAAAGATTCATGTTACTGTTAGAAGCAGTTACATTTGAGGGGGTTTATAATGCTGAGTGCTCAATGTCCTGAAAGTTGATTTTACACATTCCTAGGGTTTGGAAGTTGGGAAAAATTATTACATAGCTCAGCACTTTGAACCTGTTACATGCATCTGTTTTCAAGAATATGTCATGCAGAAATGAACACTGCCATACTGGGATGGCCTCATGCCCTACACTCTTTAAAGTTACAAGCTTAAACTATTCAGAAACTCCAGCTAGTACCAAAAGGCAGTCCACGTATGTATCAGTATTTTGTACTGATAGCAAATTGTTTCCCTACCTAGAGGTTAAATCATGGCTAGGCTGCGAAGGGCATTGATGACAATAGTACCACCCCAACCCCACACGTACATCCAAACCTCAAAGGCCAGACACATGGAAAGAAGGCAGCTTCAGTACTTACGGTCTTAAAAATCCCTGCCAAAGGTCTTGTTCCTGCATGACAAACCACCTGTCCTGCCATGATACCATAGGGATTTTGAGCATTTCAGATTTATTGCACTGCAGCTGGAATGGTAACTCTTTTCTTGAGGACTTTCAGCTTTGTATGTCACTACCTATTTGCCAGAGTCATGAAGTTGTGGACCCTTAAACAGAATTTAAGATCCTCTAACTTCTCTGGGATTTTGATTGGTGGGTTAGTAATTGAGAAGTCACCTGAAAACAACTTTCTTCTGTTCCTTCCCCAGTAGACACAGACACATTCGTGGTTCTGCCTGTTCCTGCTTATTTGAGAACAAAGAGCAGGACAAGATTTGAAAGTTCCCAGCTATGGGATTATACAGCTGTGTCTTCAGTATCTATTGACTAAGAAGCTGAAAAAAAAAAAAAAAAAAAAGTAGTATTTGCTTTAGGAATTAAATAGGAGCATTCAGCACATGCAGTCACGAGAGAATAAACACTGAGACTGACTTGGGAATCTTCCAAGTATTTCCCAAGCTAACTTGAAATAAGATTAACTTTTCTGTTACATACACACATCTGTATCTCCAAGCTCTGAGTGTGCTTTAGTCTCCTTTGTCCTGGTAACACTGCAAGAGAGCAGAAGATGTGGGTTGACACGATTCTCACTCCCAGAGCCATGCTGCAGAGCACCTCTTACATCAACCTTATGTGCTCAACCCAGGGAGCAGTAAAAATTCTCTATTATGCTGGTGGTGTTGCTTCATCAGTGGGAGCCAAAGACAGTGATGAAAGCCCCTCCTGTTGTACAGGTTCACTTATTGCCAGTAAATTAGCTGGATCTTCAAATATTTCCTTGTAAAGATGGTATGAAAGACAGCTATAAAGGCAGGGGGAGGGAGGGGGTGTGAGGAGGGTGTTTAAAGGCAGCATCCTATTTGAACTAGCTTCATTCCAAATTCAGGGTTACAGTTCTTTTAAAATGGCTATCCAGATATTGTGTTTTAGAATATAATCAGCACTGTTCTATGTCTACTTTTTTCACTTTGCTTCATAACTCCTACTGCAACAGCCACAGTTCCTACAACTCAAGCCTGTAAATAAGGGTCAGCATTCTGCACAACTCCTACTTGAAAATAGATTTACACTAACAGGTATATTTCATGAGTACTTGCAATGCCAACAGCAGTGTTTAGCTTTAGTGTAACTGTAGCTGTTCGGTTTCTATTCAAGGCACAGAAAAACAGTCATATTCAGTAATTTGATGTAAATTTAATTTACATGTAATTAAAGTAGCATTACCATTTCTGTCCCTAATACCTTATACATTTCTAACAGTTACTTTCATACTGTGTTAGAAATTAAGCTACAGGCATTGAATAAAAAAAATAAGAGACCAGATTCTCTCCCACTGTTACAGCTACTCTATACAATCCATGGAGCAGGCAGATTTTTCCTCTAAGTGATCATTTAGGCAACAAGAGTGTGATAAGCTACTTACATTACACCATTTATACTTATAACAATAATAAAATTGCAATAAAATACTAAAATACACACCTAGATATTAATGATCCCTCGTTAAGAAAAAGAAGGAAAACATTCACAAATCGTTTTATCTAAAACTGGTCACAGTATTTTTAGGTTGTTATTAAAGCTTCAAACAGTATCAAACAAAACATTTTTGTCTTTCAAATTACAGCACTTACCGACACACTGAGCAAATCCCTACTCACCTTAAGAACTTTTGCTTACAAGCAATTAATTACTGAAAGTCAATTCTCAATCTGTTGTTAATGAGTCTTAGAGTACCAGTTAGATCAATATTGACTCAATAAATCTCCATTTTTACTTGCCTAACCCTAAGGTGCCATTTATGTCCTTAGAACTGCAAAACCAAGCATGAAATATTCTTACTCCATAAGCTGGTATTCAAAAGAACTTGCACTATGCTCAGCCACAGATGGGAAAAGTATAGATAAATTCATCTGTGAAAGCTCTTCAGTTGAGTTTATGCTACAGAAATTAGACCCTTGATTTCTGCCACCATAGTAACGTGCATAAATGCATTTCTCTTGTAGGTGAACATGAATCTGTTATCTCAGAATCAATGGTCAATACTGTTATAATTAATAAAAAAGTGAGATCAAAGTCATTTACAGAGCATGCTCCTGTCAGAAAGGTCAGACTGGAGATGACCAGCAGTGGCAACACACAAGACAACTCACTATGGCATACCCATCTGGGAATTCACCGTCTGGTGCAAGCCCCTTATCAAGGAGTTACCCAGGATGTCTCCCACTGCAAGAACGGCCTGTGTAACTTTGACAAACAAAGACTGATTTCACAGGGAAACAGCACACTACAACCCAAGGAATTAGAAGAAGCTAATGAACTATCTGCACCCAGTCAACTGAGAAGTTCAAGCATGTTGAACAGTTTCAGTAAACAGAATGGCAGCAGCATTTCAAGCACCTGCCCAAAGCCTCCAAAATCAGCCACTTCAGCAGTTTGGACACATCAACACATTTCTCCTACAAAATGCACGTCAGCCTGCAATAAACTGAACTTTTACCCTTTCCCTAATAAAAAAGGGCCAAGAATTTCTGAAGCAGCAAAGAGGCTTGGATTATATGTCTCAGAATGAAGACATTCAGTAATACATAAGACTTAGCAAAAAATTTGAATGAAAAATAGCCTTCCTACTTACACTGATTGACTTGCTGAGGGCCTATTACTTTTACTAGCCAAAGAAGATCCTTACTACATAATCTGTTGTTTTATAGTACAATGTAAAATGAAATGTTCTTACAAAGATGCTGGGCTGCAACGACAGATACTCACTTCTGTTACTTGAATCTTGAGATACAAGAGCAATTTCATCTCTTTTTGTCTTTTTTTTCTCCTCCTCCTTTTCAGGTCACTGATTCCAGAAACTAAGATTTTATCACATCAATATCTGAAATACCTGAAAGAGCTATAGCAAAGACTAGTAGAACTACTGATGAAGCAACCAGGATAAATTTCAGCAGAGTTATATTTACTTTAGACAATAAACAACAAATGAAACAGTATTGAAGGTGATTGGTGGACCTGATGTATGATTTCATCACTCACTTTCCTTAAGATATTGAAGATAGGTTCTGATGTGTGTATTTTTAAAATTAACAAAGAGAATCCCCACTCATTTCTATTGTTTCAATGGCAATAAATTAATGGTTTAATAGTAAATGTCACCTTTTTCTTATAAAATCTTATAAAACATATTGTTGGTTCCCATCTATCCTCAGTATTTAATTAGAAAAAAAAAGTCTGGAATAATTCCTTAGCTCCCTGGTACCACATATTCACAAACCTTCCTTACCAGAGCATTATGCCTCTTTCTGCTGTTACAACTGTTTGTGCAAAAAGGGGGTATAACCATTTCAACTACACAAATATAACTGCAGGATTACACCTGTTTTTCATAGATCGGATTTAACACCTTCTCCTGTGGCTCAACTGCAGTGCAAACATGTGCAAGTTTTTAAGAGTGAGTAGTTATTGCCGGTCTCCCCTCCTGCAAGACCTTCAGAGGAAAGAAACCCTCTTCTGTGGGTGCTGGCTCTTCTGAATCATTCCATATCTGAGCCTTGAAAGGACAGCAAAATGAAGATCAGGCGGATGCCCCACAAAGCTCTTCATGATCCCTGGAAGCAAGTCTGCAAGCACACAACCCCAGTTACCACATTTATCTCAAAATCACACTATCCACACACAAAATGTGAGAAGAAAAAAAAAAAAAAAAGATGCTCAGCTGTGGTTTATGTCCTTCTAGACACAACTCTTGTCAGCATAAGGTATCTTGGAAACAGAGTGACACCAATGTGCTAATAAAAGCACATTGTCAAAGAGATAAGAGTATTATTCATTTCCAATAGGAACGACCATTTGCTTTGCACCCAACATTTCTTCAAACCATTAATTCTTCCTACAATTCCACTGGCTTTTGTTGTGATTGATGGAGAATACTACATCTGGAGATGTATGCACAGATCTGTCAGAGCCCATGCTTCCATTGCAGAAGACTCATGGCAGTAAGTGTATCACAGTACTTTGTAAAGTCCACAAGAATAGAAAAAAAAAAAAAAAAGGAATATAATGCTATTTTGCTTCATTTGGTGAAACATTGTTTTCACTATGCCACTCACCAGTTACAGACCCAAACTCTGTAGCATCCCATACTGATCCAGCCACCACTAGCAGGCAAACGCTTCATCTCCTGTAAGTGACAGTCCTTAAACCAGTGCGGAAAAGCACCAGCTATTACCAACAGCCATGAGTACGCCTCAGTAACGCCTGAGGAATTTTCCACTCATCCTCAGTAAAAGCAGCAAAACGAAGACATAGGTTTGGTAACAGGTGTTTGTTGTGATTTTTTTCAGGGTGTCTAGTGTTTTCAGTTAACTGGCCTGCCCAGACTAGTTTCCAGCTCAGATGCCAATTTCTGTTCCTGGGTTGGCATGAGACATTAATAAACAATTATAGCTACATTGTTATCTTACTTAAACACAGACCTTGAATATGCTGATTTAAAACTCATTGCAGGTTTATGCATAGACTAAGTAACTTAACTGCTTTGTGATCACTTTCATACAAATACTTTGTCCTTTTCCTGAGGTTTCTCTAGCATATTACTGTGATTCAGACTGAACTTGTTAAGAGCAGGCCTTTTGCCTTCTGAGAAGTCTTTCAACTTTATTCCCAAGGACATTATGAAAAACAACTTCAGTAGATTTTTATTTGTTAATGATGTAGTTTTGGTTATGACAAAAGTTGCCATACTTACACTTCAAGAGACTGAAAAATTACACAGGCTCATTGTCTAACAAGACTTCCCCCCTCTCCCCCAAAACAGCTGCAGTAAAATAAAACAGGGAAACATGAGGGAAAAAAAAACAACAAACTTCAAATATTATAAAGTCCCAGTTTTTGAAATCCTTTACTGTTAGCTTGTTCATGTTTGGTGATTATGGGACAGGAACTTTTATCATTCTATTACCATAGTTTCTAAGTTACATAGTTACTAAGTTTCAAACACTGAGCTCAGGATTGTCATAAAAGCAAGTGTGCCCTTATTTTATTACTGGGCAAACTTGACTAGTCATTTATGCACACAGGGGAGCCTGGAATCCTGAATTTCTAGTTCAGTGTCTTGTTCACAAGCTCATGATACCTGTGAGGTTCCCATTACCGAAGCTGCAGTTGACAGTACCCCCACTTAGTCTGTATGACTACCTAAAGAAGAATGTTTTATGTAAGGACAGTCCTGCAGACCTATCTATCCTGGAACAAATAATACTCCAACGCAATGATTTTGGTCACATACCACAGCAATTAGAATACAATCCCTCCACTGCTGGGACAGCTGGTCACAGAGAAGAATTAACCCCACATGAGTTAATTATTTCTGCTGTAACCCACTGCAAGAACGCATCTTTTTACAGACACCAAAAAGATTCCAGAAACAAGCCCCAACCCTTTGAGGGCCTCATATACAAATACAACATTGAGCAGCCTACAGTGTACAGCCAAATGTCTGCACAGCCTTGCACCATACTCCTGCTCTTGGGCATTATGAGAGCCATAAGTCATATTCCAGCACCACCTCAACTTGAGATGGTGTTTAGAACCAGCCTTGCACATACACCATGTATTCTTCCAGCCCAGCCTCTGAAACCAAGTTAACTTTTGACAGTCCCACAGGCAAGCACCTGTCAGCCACTGCTGAAGGGGAAACACCAGGTCCCATACAAAAGCTCACCCTGGACACCGCTGCCCTCAAGGAGCACAGCAAAGAAAATCACACATCAATCCTTCCTGGCACCTTCCACAGCACCTCAGCCTTTTGGGAAAGACTCCCTCAACACTTTCAGTCACAGCTTTGCCTCATAAATTGAGAGAAGCATCTGAGGAGCAACTGTAGGGCATTCAGCCTCCTCCAGGTCCCAACTCCTCCTGGAAGGGAGCGCCGCTTCGGGCCCCATCACGCAGAGGACAATCAAGCTGTAAGACAGCACAAGGACAACAGCAGCGAGGGCCACAGAGACACAGAAACACAACCCTGTCGCACCCCCCGCTCAGGACAACACCCTAAGATGGCGGGCGGGACCCTGCTTCAACCACGTGATGAGCTCCCGCCCCGCCTCGCCTCGCCCCGCTCCGCTCCGCTCCCCTGGGCCTCTCGGGCTCCCGTAGGAGCTTGCCTCTCCCCAGCAGGCACCGGTGGGTGTGACGCGTATGCAGGGCCAGCCCCCCCGCGGAAGCTGCGCAGGTAAGCGCTGCGGAGGGTGCGGCGAGGAGAAGCGTAAGCCCAGCCTACCCGGCCGTTGCTCGGGCTCGAGGGGTGGCCGCTGCTGCTGGCTCCTTCGCTTCAGGGCGGGCGGCCGGCCTTGGCAGCCCTCGGCGAGCCCTGGCGGCGGGGAGCCGTTGCGTGAGAGCCCAAGTTCCCCTCAGAGGCTGCTCGGGCTCTGAGGCCCGGCGTCCGCCTCAGGGCGCAGGTGGGTGCCCGAGGGTCTAAGCGTTGGGCTTGGGAGCACCCTACGCCCCTTCCTTCCCTCTCTTTCTCTCCCCGAGATGTCTACTCGGCCTGGCAGCTTCCCGAGTACCCGCTCCGAAGCTGAGGCTGGTCGCATCTGCTGCGCTGCCGCCGTGGTTTGGAGGTGCCTAGAAAGGGTGGTGCCTTCGTGGCTGTGGTTAAAGTCCCCCGGTAACACCCTAACTTGCGCTCTTGTGGTAAGGGATGGACTGGATGTGAGCATGGGGAGGCCTCCGGACACCACCGGCTCCCGGGCTGGGGCTGGTAGTGTTTGGGGTTTCATCTTTCTGTTGACATGCTGCTTCGTGGTTATATATGTGATGCTGGCTCAGTGTCTTACCCTCCTTTTGCGGTGGAGGGATGTGCCATAGTTGTGCCAGGGAGCTTTCCTTGTCTTTAGGAAAGTTTAATGCATACTGCTTTATTTGTAAGCCATTCAGAGAATCTGCTGCTCCTGCCATCAAAAATCTGGCTTTTGATCCTTATTTCTGTAATTGGATTATGCCATATATAAGGTTAAGTGGCTTTAGAGGAAAACACTTAGGTTACAAAAACTCCCTTTTGCATTCAGGATGGCCCTTGGGAAATACCTCTGTTTGTTTATTCAGGTTGGTTTTGGAAAGTCCCTTTAAACTGTCATCGAAAGTGAAATTGTGTCACGAGCCCTTGTGATGCTGGCTGATGGAAATGCGTCTATTTTTGCTGAGGATTCTCTTGCAGTTTAGTTACGGTGAAATGGGAACTTATGTTTGTGAAAGCAAAATTTATTTTTTTTTTTTTTTTATAATTAGAAGGTTGAAAAGAATAAGCTTACTTGGAGACTCCAGTGTTTTTTGGTTTATAGTCCAGTAAAAAATTGCAAACTTAGTGTTTGTTAAAAGCTGAATGAGCGGTTTATAAATGCCATTTGTATCTACAATTTGTTGCCTTAAGCGTAGATTGCAATATTAGACTTTTATCTGGATGCCACAAAGCCATGGATACCTTTTACGTTTCTTAAGGTAATGTTGATTAGAATTACAGCTATAAAATGATTCTCTGGCATAACCTAAAAGTGGGAGAGTGATGGTTGCAGGGTGTTCATGAGAATTGCCTAGCTAGGTTTCAAAAAGGGGAAAAGTTGCACTAACAAATTCAATGCCGTCTGTTGAAAACTGAGCATGTTTGTTGCTTTCAGGTTTGTAAATACCATGTTTTACTTTGCCCCTAAAATAATAACAACAACATTATCCAGCAAGAAAAATAATTCATGTTTGTTGCCCAGTTAGGACAGACACGATGCAAATTACAGTAATTAAACACGAAGGAGTGTCAAACCATCCACATGCTCAGTTAATCCTTCTCACTCCTCTTTAGAAAATACAGTTGTCTGCAGCATTCAGAAATTCTCCATAGCTTGCTAAAGCTGGGGTCAGGGTAAGGTTATCCAGTAGTTGCCACACGTTGGATGTTTGCCTGTGGTTTTTTGCTCTCAAATAGTATTGGATTGTTTTTTTTTTCCAAATAGTATTGGATTGTTTTTTTTCCAAATAGTATTGGATTTTTTTTTTCCAAGCAAGGAAAAAAAAAACCCTGGAAAATTGATAGAAATATTTGATTCTTTTTTGCTCTTCCCTTTTTTCCTGAGAGTTAATGAGCTAATAAACAAGAATGAGAAAAGGAAACCTTAGCACATATATATATGCTAGCACTTTAAATGCTTTTCAGTATAAATTAACGATGTCTTCTGTAAGATTCCCAGTGTCCAAAGCACACAATTCTCACATGCTTTAACGTGTACATAGATTCGTTTGTTTTTCTTATGTTGAGATCACTGCAGCTACCTTTCCTTGCCCTCTTTATGCCTTCCCTATTCTTGGGGTTTTATTTCAGGGATATGCTGGTTCACTCACAGAGATTACTGCTTTCTCTGGGCAGGGTGAAAATAACTTGTGGTGATGAATTCAGCCTGAACTCTTACTGTTATCCAGGGAGTTGCTCTGTTGAGCTCACTGCCATCTCTTCCCTGTTAATGGGTACTGATGCAGATTTACAGTGGACTTCATCTTTGATCTCATCCTCTATCCTGTATGTTGCTTGTGCCCTGCTTGCCTGTTCTAGCTTTGCAATGGGAAAGGTGCCTCTTGGACTATGAAAAGCGGTACCCTGCTGTTCCATCTTTGTGAAACCAGAAGTTTACAGTATCGTTTTATGATACCATTACGTTTGCTTGCTTGACAAATGGTTGAGAGTGGGGAGAGGAGGCATACATCATTGTCTACTATTTGCACTCCAGTTGATCTCACTTTGCTGGAGGCTGGGACTTTTATGTTATGCTGTTCTGGTGGAGCTTGTGGTTTTGAGATGTTCCCTCCTGACTCTTCTCCCAAAGAGAGCCATAATTCATGTTCAACTGTAGAAAGGCTGTTGAAGTAGGGAAGTGGGAGAAACAGGGAAACAGAGGTACAGCCAGGACACATTTTAGAGAGGAATGGTGGGGGTGGATTGAGCAGCCTGTCCAGAGCAGAGCAGAAAAATTGAATTGCTGATTTTGATAAATCAGCACCTTCAGCAATTCTGGCTCACATGAGGGGTTAAGAGGTTTGTCTTGAAACGACAGGCAACTTCTGGATTATCCCTGTTCCAGTCCAGGTTTCATCCCCTTTTCATTTTCTTTTTTTTTTTTTCCCCCCAATTTTTTTATAGCAGTTTGGACTTGGATTCCCCTCCAGCAAAATACACAGAATGCATTTTATACTCAAGGGGGTTTGTGCAGAATTCCAAAATATCACTTAGACTTCTTGAAAAAGTACTGTATCTTTGTAGAGGAAAGCTATATAGAGATGGATTATTTTTCTTTCTTTTCCAGTTGTGCTCTTGTTTTAAAAGAATGGCACAGAAGAAGTATTTAATATCAAAACTGACAAGTTGCCTGAGAGAGGACAAAATTCAGCTATGGAAACCACCTTATACAAATGAAAACAAAGAAGCTGGTAAAGAGATGAAGGTAAATATTCTTTCTGAGTTGATGTCATACGCTGTCATGTCATACTGCTTGTACATTTCCCTGCTTTTTCTTGCTGTTTTCTTAGGAGCTTGTACAAAAATATTCATCCAAGTTGAGTATCAGTGAGAATGATACAGAGAATATGCTGGAAGAAATACGGTGTAAAGCAATTGAGCGTGGAACAGGAAATGAACATTTTAGAGTGACTGGGATTGCAAGACTCGATATCTATCTTCCTCGTAGAAAAGTAAGTGACATTGTAGAAAAGTAACTTTACATTGGCCTTTGGAGATCTAGAGATGTAGATAATGCAAATATTTTCACTTCAACTTTTTCAGGTATTTTTTAAAGAGAGATCTCTTAGGTCTGTAAAATATGGGAAGAGGGGGAACTATATAGGTATGTTTCAGTTTCCCAGGTATGTGGGGATATTGTGGCAAAGGAGTATAATACTAGGAAATTAATAATTCTTCCCCTTGAGTGTTTAGTGAGAAATTATCTTTCAATTAAGAATAGTAAACTAGATTAAGTGTCTCTCCAGTTCAGTTTCATTCCTTCTGATGTAACTGTTTGTATTGGCAGTAAAGAACAGATGTATTTTTTCTGCCGTAGAATACCTAAAGTTGAATTAGGATATTAATATCATTATATTACCAAAGCTTTCATTTAAATGACAGCTTTAAATAAATAAATAAATCGCTTTAAGTGCAATAAGCAACTTGAACTTGGTGTCATCTTAGGTCATATATGGCTGATTCCACTGTAAAGAACTTCTCTATCTTTAGCCATGGCATGTGGCACTATTCTTATAGTGATAACATTATCTTGATGTAACCATTCCAGCCCAGGCAGCTAACTAAACTTGCTTTAAAATAGGTACATCCGGTGTTTGAACTTGGAAATAGGAAGCAGGATTTGCCATTGTGATGGTACTCATCTGTTCACTTTAAGTCAGGCTCCTAAAAGCTTCACGAAAACAGAACTGCCCTTTTAAAGCCAGGCTTCAGCCTCTAGTTTCACACAGAAAATATGCCAGAATAAAGCTGTAAATCTAATTAAATCAGTGTATGACTAGCCATTATATCAAATTGTGTGGCTTCATCTACCGTAGTCAGCTGAAGGGTGGGGACAGGCTGTTCACTCTTTGATGGACATCCATACTGTCAAGCTGTTAGTGTCAGCTCTGATACTACCTGGTATCCTGCCAAGCAGGGTCCAGCATAGTATGAGGGCTGACCATAGGCTGGGGACTGATCTCAAGTGTCACTTTGAATAAAGATGCTCAGCTTCAAGGGTTGAGGGGATTTAACCATGTGGATGTGAAGTGTGCTATATAGGTTGATCACAGGATAGAGCAGAATCTTATCAGGCCCTTATTAATATAGGGCCTCTTATCTGGGAACATTTTCCCATAAAAACAGTCTCAGACAAGCACAGCTGTCTCCAATCAATTCCTAGTTTTGATCTTGTGCAGGAGCAGCATCTTCCCCAATGCCGAACATCTTCATCCACTCTGATAACAGTGAAAGAGAACTTCTTTATGCAGGGGTACTTAAAGGTTGTAGTCATCAGCAACAGAAGTGAGTGTTTATCTGGAAAAGGGCAATGGGTGAGTTTTTTTCTGAAGATGATCCTAGATGGTAACCTATGCTTCAGAAGGTGTTTGTTTTGTTTTTGTTTTTTTTACTGAATACTTGCAAAATCACAACACAGTCGTAACTGTTCTCTCTCCTGTAGTGAAAAATAATTGCCAGGGCACGTGATGGGCTACAGTCTAGAGGGTGTTAAGTGTTTGGCATGCAGTTAAAACAAGCAAATAGTTTCATATTTCCTCTTTATAATGCTACTGAACATAGGGGAATTAACTAATTGAAAACTCCAGTTTATCTAATCTGGGACCATAGACATTACTAGGAATTAGGCATAAGTTAGCCAGTTACAGGTGAGTAGCATAATTATAAAGCAGAGTTCAGATTGAAAGTGTGTAATTAAATTAGTCAGTTTAGATTGTTTGGTTCTGATTTTAGATTTATCTTATTCTGAATCTGCTGTTGTTACAATGCTTATTTTTAGCACTATGTAACAAGACTCCCTGCCCAGAAATTAGTAATAAGTATGCCCCACTACTTGAAAAAGAAATTGTAGTTGTTGTAAAACAATTAATTAGAAACTGTCCAAAGTATCTTGATACCATGCTTTTTTCTTCCCTACTCCTTTCCCCTTACCCATTATAATTACTACAGAGCAGAAAGGTCCCTCTGGAAACTAACCTGTTCATCACAGGCAAGGAGCTCAGATCACAGTAAGTGTAATTACTCTTGGTTCTTCTCTAATATGCTGGCATGCTGTCATATAGTACTAAAAAAAAAGACAAACTATTTGGTTGATTTAAGCTGCTTCTTAGCATGTATGTCTGAATAGCACAGTGTCCAGTGTCCCTGTAAGGCAGTTCTTCACGTAAGAAGCTGTGGTTTAACAGATAGAAAACAGGAAGGTTTCAACTCGTGGGAAAAGATAGTTCTCTAAATCCCCAGCAGGGACCTGAGAAGGCAATAGTGATCAGTGTTCCAAATCCCTGACTGGCAGAACAGTGAGCATTAGCTTCTCTTCCTTTTGTGTTTTTAAACCTAATAAAATCCAGTTCTTTTCTGTCTACGTTTTTTCCCTTTCCAGGTACAGTGTACAAAGCTTTCTGATGATGTTACTTTTCTTCTAGCAGCAGCTTTAAGCCAGTTACGAGTGTACTCATTTTTAATTTATTTGCTATTCTAAGGGAAATGTAGTATAGCCTTACAAGCTTGTATTCATGGGTGAAATTATTTATTTACAGGATAGCACAGGAGCATGCATTACAAGAAAATGCTATCAAAATAATCATAAATAAGAAGCAGCTTGACCTGGGTATGTATATCTAGTTGAGTATATTTTTATGATAACTTTCTAGTTTACAGATTCTCAGAAGAAAAACCTCTTGCAGTTCTGTTACTTTCAGAAATTCCCAAGGAATAGCAGTTACATTTGTCAGGTTCTGCTGTACAGAAAATTCAACAACTTTTGATGATCAAAATTCTTAGATAGAATTAGAGCAATTATAGGAATCATGTAATAAATGTTGAAATCCATTTTTCAAGTGCTGAAACACTGAAAATGCACATTGAAGAGAAACTCTAAAGTTCCTTGAACATGTTGTTTAACAACACATTTAGAACCTTTTTGTAATGCATTACACGTGTTCAGCTCATCAGACGTGGTGTGGGAAGTGATGACAACAGCTTTCTGTTTATTGATGGCCTATGCATCTGACATATTTATTTCTCATAGAATATGTCAGAATTAGGAGCCATGGAATTGACAGTAGGAACTCAGATTTAATTCCAAGTTCTTCTGTCATGTTACTGTCCTGTTGTGGTGTTTGATCCTGGAGATGATGTTGTTCCAGTTTTTGCCTGAAGATCAATTAACTGAAATAGAAACAATTGTATTTTTTGAATGTATCAGGGGGGTGGGGGGGAGGAAGGCAAGCAAAGAAACATACCAATCATTTTAAAAGCGCTTCTAAGATGAAAGTCTGATTTGAATTTCTGCTGAATATGTCAATAATTGGCAGGGATTTTGATTGAGTTTTTGAGTCTAGTAATTGCTGTAGTTCTTCAGTACAGTACAAGCGGCCATTCAGTTTGGTTGTTTTGTTGGTGGTGTTGTCCTCCCCCAGTGACAGGACAATGTAAAATAGTCTCTCTCCACAGAGCATTTGGATTACACTCATCATACTCTATCTTGCAGGCAGAACCCTTGAAGACCAGGGCATAACACACAATGCAAAAGTGATGGTACTTCAGCTGGAGCAGAGTGATGAGGAAACAAAAAGAAAAGTTCAGGAAGAAGAACTTCAACACAAGAAAGAAAAAGAAATAAATGAAAAGATGCAAAGAACTAAGAAGGGTTTGGAAATTCTAGCAGAGAGAGGTAAGGGGGCTTGCTGTTTTTTGTTTTTTTTTTTGTGGAGTGGAGGGGAGAGGGTGCTCATTAATTCTTGCACATCAAAAGTTACTTTTTTCAGTAGCCTTTCAACGTAGAAGAGTGCCTGTGCTGTGGCTGGATTTCAGTTTATACTTTTCTAGGTTTCTGCCTACTTGAAAACTGATTTTTAAGTTGACTTAAAACTTCTTTCTAGTCTAACCCTTCTTACACAACTAGAATGCCAGAAGACATTTTGCACTTCAAGAAGGATATGACTTAATTATTATTTAATTTGCGCTTGTCAGTTGAGGAGCTGGTAGACTCATGAGAACAGGCTTTTAATTTATTGTAGACGTAAGCACAGTGGAATCATAGAATCATAGAATCGTTAGGGTTGGAAAGGACCTTAAGATCATCAAGTTCCAACCCCCCTGCCATGGGCAGGGACACCTTACGCTAAATAATATCACCCAAGGCCTCATCCAACCTGGCCTTGAACACTGCCAGGGATGGAGTAATGTATTGTAAGTCATTAAACACTTTCTTGTGGTCTTCCTTGGATATGGCTGTGTGTAACCATGGTTTCATTGTGCAGAACAGCTCGCTTGTCATTCTCATGTAATGTGACTGTTCTGTTATTGTTGTGTTTGTTGATTGCTGGCAACTGTGGATTAAGTTAAAGGGATACAGTCAATTTGGCAGTAATAATTTTTCAGAATGAGGTTGTGTTTGTGAATTGCATTGCTAGGTGGTGAGTTTAAATTACTTCTCTATTGTTTAAAAAAAATCCCCAAACAAGGCACTGTGAAACTGGGTATGCAATGAATTCCTGCCAATTGCAAAAATACGTGAACAAAGCTTCTTTTAATGGTCCGTGACAGCCTGTTTCTTACTACAATATCTGATTTTGAATAAATGAAAAAAGTGATCTCTTTTATGGACTTCAGGGGTGATTTAGGCCCCAGAATTTTTCTATGGGGCCTTTTCAAGGTATTTACCACTTACGGTCAGTTGTTGTCAGAGTTCAGAGTAAAGTCCATCATGAGCTTACAGGCTGAAGTTTCTGTGTGAAGGATAGAAGGAGTTTAACAACCCTTTTGTTTCATCTGAGAAAAAATTAAAGGACAGAAGCTTTTAATCTCAGCAAACCTCCTGCTTAACTGTCTTTTGTTTACAAGAAAAAGCATCTTTTCATTGTAAATCAGATGGAAGTAAAAATAAAATTGATAGTTTGGTTATAAGCATTAAAGCTATGGGGAAAGGAAAATACAGAGCTGTTGTTTGCCTTTTACCCCCTCCTCTCCTGTTTTATGAGCAGTGCTCAGTTGTGGATTTGTCTTTTTTGATACTCTGTACTTCATTTGATAACTCATTTCAAATGTTCTAGCATGTGAAATGTCAGGTGTTTTGTGTTCTGCAAACAATTCCTTACAACTCCTGTAACTTTTAATGTTGTGTCTAAATTTCTGGATGTGCAGGGCCTTTTCCTTAGTGACCTTGCTAAAAGTTCTTCGTACTTGTCTGAGCAGGGCTACTGTTGGTAGATATGTCCGAAAAGCTACATGAGCCTTTATATGTAATTCGGGTTTTTGATGTAGGTTGTTTGCTTTTTTTGTGCAACAGTGTGCTTATTGACATAATCTTATGACAGCAGGGTTGCTCTGGTACTTAAAATTTAAACCCTTTTTTCTTATCTTTCAGAGGAATACTTAGATCCAGATTCTGTTCCATACCTAGATATAGCTAATCAAACTGGAAGGTCAATCGAGATTCCTCATCAAGCTAAGAAAGTAGGTAAAGGGATCTTAGAAAACTACTAAGATGGCTTTTTAAAGCTTGATTTGAGAACCATTTCAAATATGGGATTGAAGTACTGTCAGACTTGGGGGATGTAACCCTGCCTCCACTAGATGCTTGCTTCTAGAAATAACTTTGCAATAAAATTAAACTCTACAATTAGGAATACTTCAGTCATCTGGAGACAGATCTTGATTGCTGACCTAATCACAGGTCTGATCTTGCACTGATGACTGTGTGGTCCAGATTTTATTTTTGAAGTCTTAACATGGGCTTTAACTTTGTTATATCCTAGCGCCTGTTTTAAATTTAGGGTGCCCTCGAATGACATGAAAAGAACTTGTTTGTTAGGCCTTAGTTTCAATTGGGTACTTAACAAGTCTCTCAAAATCAGATTCTCTTAAAATAGCTTTGAGATCTTTTGCACTTAAGCTTAAATTTGTCCACTGTTCAAGAAAGTTGCACGTTCTCAACTGAAAATGTCTTTAGGTGCACTGAATTATGGTAGGAGTGATCTACTTGATGTTCTGCTGAAGCAGAATAGTGATAGATGCTATCTTTAAGTTTGTGGCATTTTCTAAAGATAAATACAAATCTTTATAAATACTTGGAATTACATGCAATAACAAAAACCCCAACCTTGGGGAAAAACGAGCAAGCCTCAACATGTGCTGACTGCTGGTCTAGCCTCTTCTGAAAC
This sequence comes from Pezoporus occidentalis, assembly GCF_034315485.1. Classification (NCBI taxonomy): domain Eukaryota; kingdom Metazoa; phylum Chordata; class Aves; order Psittaciformes; family Psittacidae; genus Pezoporus; species Pezoporus occidentalis. The sequence goes on from NW_026914180.1 coordinate 2,994,417, forward strand.
AGAGCATGTTTTCTGCATCACCTGGAATTTCTGGATGATTGGATTAACAACAGTCCAGTCTCACAATGCCTGCTGTTGTGATGAAGTGCTGAAAGTAGTAATTGACCTGAAGAGTTAAAGCATCAAATGTTGAAGTGCACAAGATTTCATCAGTATTGAACGTTGGTGAGAGGAAATATTGCAGGTTGTCTCTATCCAGAGGTATTGTTTACATTTCCACTTGTCATGCTGCAGGAACTACAGTGTTTTCCTGCCACATTCAGAATTTCATTTTAAGTTCTGAGGTTTTGCAGAAGGTAAATCATTAGGTTTTACAAGATAGTTGTAATAAGCAAAGCAAAACAAATTTGATGCTGTTACGAAGTGTAGCACCTAGAAAAAAGCTTAGCTTTTTGTCACTCACCATTGAAAATCTATTGAGGGTTGAATTCTTAAAACAAATTTGGTGCAATGTTTCATGTGTTGGTAACATTAATTGCTTTTAATTAGACAATATCCGACATTAGTAGATGGGAGAAAAGCATGCAGCACTGTGAGCTAGTACTGCTCATACAGAACTGATGTGATAGTATTTTTCTAGGAAGAGCAAGGGCTCTAATGGATTACCTAGATACTACTTCAGTTATGTAACTGAGTTGGGGAGGTGCAAAAAGTAAGTCTCAATCTATTTTTCTAGGCACTTGTGCTGGCAATGGGTTATCATGAGAAGGGCAGAGCATTAATGAAGAAGAAAGAATATGAAATAGCACTGCCGTATTTGCTGGATGCTGATAAACACTTCTGGTAAGAACCTTTTTGAGTCCTTGTGTCTCTTTCCTGTACTGACAGCCAAATCCAGGGACAGCATGAGCACTACCTGTGCATGTAAATCGGGGCCTATTTTTCCATAGGACTGCTTCACACCCCATCTGCAGATGGGAAGCAGCAGACAAAGTCTGACTCACAGCTGAAAGAGATACTGCCACCGGGCAATTTAATCTTTCATGTCAGCATAAACAGGAACTGTCAATATTCATGTAGTAGGCTATAAATTGCATTAGCTCAAGAGACAGTTACAAATACTTGTTTGCAATTGCTCCTGTGAAGTAATAATTTCGTGTAAAAGGTGCCACGGATAGCTGAGGTCACTAAACATACCAAGATTTCTGTGAGTAAACTAGGAGTCAGAGCCCTATATTGTGCTTTTGCGATCCCAAAAGTAATACTGGCCTCATCTGTTTCCCGTTTGTGTGTATATACAAGGAGACTGGCACAAAATCCAGCATGTTCACGTGCGCTAAGGACAGTTTCTCTGTCCTCTCGGAGATTACACAGGGTTTAATTCTGTTCTGCTTTTAAAGAGATTCTGTCTAAAATGGTAGTCACAACTGATTTTGTTACTGTAATTCTTTTCAGATGTAGTGTTATCATTAGTGTCCTGCATATTTGTGAATGGGATAGGAGATCAGTGCTTTGTTAAAATTCCAGTGACATCAGTTTGCTACCTCAGATATGAAGTGTGTGCTTCCTCAAACATGTGAGTGTGCATGTTGTTTCATTAGTGTTAAAAAAGTGTGTGTGGAGAAAAATAAACAAAGTTATTGTTTATTTTCCAGTGAGTGTAGCACAGAACTGCTGAATACGGTTGATAACTATGCAGTACTGCAGCTGGATATAGTGTGGTGCTACTTCCGCCTGGAGCAGCTGGACTGCCTGGATGATGCAGAGAAAAAGCTGTCCACAGCACATAGATGCTTCCAGAGGTGCTACGGGGAGAACCATGAGAGACTTATTGATATCAAAGTATGCTGTTTGGTTTTTGATTACAGTGGCTTTTTGTTTTCTATGCATATTCAGTTACTGTTCAGGTACTGGCTCTTAGAAGTTTTCTTCTAAGTCTCATTAGCCTGGAATATAGTTGTGTATTTGTCAGCATAGTGGAAGTGCTGGACCTGACAGAGAAGTTATGGCAAATGTGTGTTTTACCTAGAATCATAAAACAGTTTAAGTTGGAATGGCCCTTAAATACCATCTAGTTCCAGCCCCCCTGCCGTAAACACCTTCCACTAGACCAGTTTGCTCAAAGGCCCATCCAGCGTGGCCTTGAACACTGTCAGGGATGGGGCAGCCACGGTTCCTTGGGCAACCTGTTCCACTGTGTCACTGCCCTCACAGTAAAGATTTTCTCCTTACTAATCTAAATCTCAACTTTTTTAGTTTAAAGCCATTTTCCCCCTGTCCTGTCCCTACACGCCCTTGTCAAAAGATTTCCTGTAGGCCCCTTTAGGCACTGGAAGCTGCTCTATGGTTTCTCTAAAGCCTTGTCTTCTCCAGGCTGAACACCCCCAGCTCTCTCAGACTGTCTGCAGAGCAGAGGTGCTCCAGCCCTCGGAGCATCTTTGTGGCTGTCTCTGGCTCGCTCCAGGAGCTCCACATCCTTCTTCCACTAGAGACCCCAGAACTCAGTACGGTACTCCGGTGGTGGGGGTGTCTCACCTGAGCCCAGTAGAGGTGGAGGATCCCCTCCATCAACTTGCTGGTCACACTCCTTTTGATACAGCCTGGGACATGGGTGGCTTTCTGGGCTGCAAGCACACACTGCCTAGTAAAACATGTAAACACACACAGACACCATCAGTGCTTTAGATGTGATACTTTATCTGCAGACAGTGTCCCATATTAGTAACTGTGTCTTTAAATGTGTAAAGTGTTCTGTGATAATGAATTGATATTCTAACGTATGCTTCTACCAACATGCCTACCCTTTTTAAAATAATTCTTTAGGGAAGCTATGGTCGTGAGAAGGTTTTATTTCTGCGGCTTTATCTCCTTCAAGGGATAGGACACTATCACAGTGGCAGAGAAAAAGAGGCTGCTGAGCATATTCAGAAGGTGAGAAACCATCAGGTAAAACCTTTTGAGTCCTTCCCCTAGCTCCCATGTTTGGGCTTTGTCATTTGCTTACTCAGAAAAATGGGGAGACTTCTTTTGTTTGTGCATTAGCAACAGTGTAAGTAGTATCATTTTGTTCTTTCTGTATATAGGCATCTTCATTATATGAAGAGCTGTCTGTAGATCCTGATAAAGTTGATTGTCTGTCACTCTTGGGATTCTCCGAACAGGAAGCTCGCCTTGCTCTGCGAGCATGCCATGGGAATGTGGAGCATGCTGCCAATCTTATCACCAACAGGAGAGAGGTATGGTGCAGTATAGGGATGCTGGGGAGAGACTCTTCATTAAGGACTGTAGTGATAGGACAAGGGGTAACGGGTTAAAACTTAAACAGGGGAAGTTTAGATTAGATATAAGGAGGAAATTCTTTACTGTGAGGGTGGTGAGGCACTGGAATGGGTTGCCCAGGGAGGTTGTGAGTGCTCCGTCCCTGGCAGTGTTCAAGACCAGGTTGGACGAGGCCTTGGGTGATACGGTTTAGTGTGAGGTGTCCCTGCCCATGGCAGGGGGGTTGGAACTAGATCATCTTAAGGTCCTTTCCAGCCCTAACTATTCTATGATTCTGTGATTCTAAAGTATTAAATCAAGGATTGTGTTAGTTTGGGTATCCCTAAGATCATGTTTTACATGACTAGTGCAACATGGTGATAAATTACAGACTTTGATTATCCTGCTTTGGCACTATTAGTGAAACTGATAGCTTGACATCCGTTGCCACAAGTTTGAAACCAAAACTTAATACAACAAGGGAAGCTCTGTCCCGAAACAGATGGCATGAGGGAGCCAAAGACCAGTGGTACCAGCAAGGCACATAGGAAGTCTTTGCACCAGTGTTTGCTACTCAGCAGCACTCCATGTGGGAATAAAAACACCATGATCAAGTTGTCATTCCTGGGCTTGGCTGGTCTGAAAGACAAGAAGCTGTACAATAAAGTGCTTTGAGCATAACCATCAAGTGATGCAGTATTATGGCTTTGGCCTTGTTGATCCAGGAGGGGAGAAGGATTTTTTGTGCTCAAGTGAGGTGAAGACAGTGTTGTCCATATCTGAAGTGCCTCAAGTTAGGTTTGATAAACTGACATGGTACTTCTAGACTTCAGTGAAATATGGATGGAAAAGTCAAATGCCCTAGAGAAGGGCTGAGCAGAACTCCTTGGCTACATGCCTGGTTCTCGCTCTGTGTCCTGTCCTTGGCAAGTCTTGTCTACAGCCCCATCTGCCAAAAGGGTTTATCACTTACCACACAGGGCCTATAATAACTGACAGCGTAAGATCTGGTCCACAGACACTGCAGAGCAGAAGTACAGCAACAGTGCTAGCTCATGGAAATGGCCTTCTATTTAGTCTGTCTGTCTGCATAGGCTGTATTTAAAAAAAATAAAAATCCCTTTTCCTCAAGAAATGCAAACTTGAAGTAAAGCCAAGAAACCCCACACGCACAGGGAAGGGCTGAAGCATTCCTATGCATGGTGAGCTCTGTAATGTCTGTATTACTGCAGGAAAAGGCACAGATAAGGAGGGAGGAGAGAGCTAAAAGAAGGAAGCGACTGGAAGACATCAATACCTTGAAAAGTATGGGCTATTCAGAGAGAGCTGCTCAAATAGCTCTTCATAATACACAAGGAAACCTGGACCAAGCCTTTAAGGTAAGTGATTTTCAGGAGTAGTGCTTCTGTACAAAAACAAACAAAAAAAAAAACACAATGAAACACAAAGGCCAAAGCCCTTGTTCACTTGCTTTATTTACTGTTTAGCACATTACTGTTTGCTGTAGTCTTTACCTGGTAGTTCATAGCTACCTTTTCTGAACTGTAATGAGTGAACTTCCACTTCCTGGCCTGATGAGTCACTTAAGTTGGCTGAAGTTTGCTTCTATCAACTATTACATATATCTTTGCTGAGAACTACTGTATCTCTGCTGTATTCTAATCCCTCTCTGTTTTAATGTAGTTTATTCTTGACAATCCCGAGTTATTGTTGGAAGATGATGATGATGATCCTGTGGCCATGGACCAGTTTCAGGTTTCCCAGGAAAGTATTGATCAAGTAAGTTAGACTGCTTGCGTTCTTGGTTGTTTTTGAATTACACCTTTGGAAACACTGGATCTTCTGTCAGCAAAGCTGTACAATTATTCTTTAACCCATGTCACTCAAGCTGTCACACTGCCATGTCTGGTATCCGCTTTTCATGGGGAAGTCACATTTGGGCTAAAATGTCATCTGGGTGTGCTTCCAGCCCATTGAACGAACGTGCCACACAGAGATCCAGAGGGAATTAAGCATAGTCTAATGCTCCAGCCCCAAAAAAGAAGTCTTTAAACATTGCAGTGCACAAAACGAAGGAGTCGGAATATGTCTTTCTCATCACAGGTTGTCTGAAACGCTCTACTGTAGTTAGTGTGGCTATGCAATTTATGTCAGATAGGCAAGAAAACTCTATTGTCTAGAAAATGTAAATAGCACATACGCCCTCCTGATATGCTGGGGTGCTTTGAAGTTTCATTTTGAAAAACAGAAAAAGAATTGGTCTGATATTAAGCAACAGGCTCTTGATTCTGTTCAACAGTCCAATTCTTTAGTAGGTCACTGCCCTGTTGTTAACTGTTCCAGTAAACCAGAGTCAGTGTCCTGGAATTCCTGGCATGCAGCGCTGTCCTCTGTGCAAGAGGAATGACTGTCAGATGTAGAGTCTGATTCCTGTCAGATTGGTGCTGAATGAGCTTTGATTTCTCCAGATTTCGTATTTTAATTTCTTTCCCCCTCTCCTGCAGCTGATGTACATGGGTTTCAGCCGTGAGTCAGCAGAGCAAGCTTTAAAGGTCTTCAAAGGCAACATCCACTTAGCTTCCCAAACCCTTGCTCATTATGGGGGACTTCTTCCTGCGTCACTGCAGCTTTCTCCAGCAGGGTCCAGTCCATCGGAAGAATCAACCTCTTCAAAAGACTCATCTACAGAATTTGCAGGTAGGAATGTTGCATACAGCAGGCAGAGAAGGGAAAAGGCTGTTCTGGCTCTTGTATGAAACAATTAAGAGACTTCTGCTTTAGTACTGGTAGAGGGCCCAGACTTACTTTTGGCTGTAACATAGTTACAGGCAAGGCCTCCATTACCCTGATAAACTACAGCCCCTGCAGTCAGTGACAGCTGTATACAGGACCATAAGGGTTGGCTGTAGGCAGCATGTAAAAGGGATGCAGCCCAGGAGAATGGCGCCTGAGTGGGCTGTGGCTTCGGCACACAAGGCTGGAGGCCTCTGGTATCTGCATCTTTACTTCCCTGGTGAGGAACATGTGGCCTTTCCAGCCCACAGACAATTCCAGCTTCTTATATCTGACTGTACTCGCTCACACCAGATCATTTAAAAACAAACTGGCCTCTTTCTGCCTGTAGTTTGCAGAGAGCAAGTACTAAGCTGCTGGAGCATGTTCCCTGGACCTGCCACTGATAATGATGATACTTTGGCTTGCTAATAGCTGGGTTCTGACTGCTAGGAAGCTTACTGCAGGCTTGTACTATGCAGTCAGCTGATTTTACTCCCTCGTCATGTCCCTGATGTGATAGAATCATAACTGATACTTGCCATTTGATACTTGCCAAAGAAGAAACTCGCATGTATTTTCTTGTTATTTGTCATAGCTGTGGTGATCCCTGTTGTACAGCTAAAGGCTCTCCTACAGCTTTAAGCAACAGGGAAAAAAACTGGCTGTCCTGCAATATCCTTTGCAGAGCACTTTTAAATAAGAGGTAGTTTTACCATAGGACTCAGAGCAGTCATGCTGTGGGAAGAGGGAAGTACCAGTTTCTTTCAGAGGTGAATTCACTGCTGCTGCTTCTTATTGGAAGGTTCTTCTGGTTCACCAACAGATGAAGATATGGAGAATGATGCAGTCAATGAAATCCTAGAGGATATTCCTGAACATGAAGAGGATTATCTGGATTTAACACTGGAGGAAGAGAAACAGATCATCCATGAATACTTATCCTATATACAAGTACCACAGCAATAAATCCCTTTATATCTACTTCAGTTATATGTATTTACCTTGACAAATTGAGTTGGGATTATAAATGCACCTTCAGCTTATCTCTTACTAAATGCCTTGAATTCAGTTCAGCTATAGGAGGAATGCTTAATTCTTGCTTAATTTATAAATCCACTTAAAGCCTACATTTGTGATACGTTGTAATTTATTGTCATAGCAGAAAAATAGAAACATTTATTTTCAGAAGAAAATTTAATAGAACTAAAGTATATTTTTACCGTGAAATAATTCATTTAGTATTCAAGTAAAGAAGCATTTCTATACCACTTTACAATACCAGCTTTAAAAAAACAGAAGTGAGTTTGTAAACCAGAAACCCAGCTCATGAGATTATAGAGGTGTCAACTTTCCAACTGTTCTCCTTCTGAAAGATTTCCAAGAGACATATACATATCTGTTGTGCATGGATTTATACTGTGTCTGCTTGTCACTTCCTGCAGGTGTTACACAGGCAATAAAGGTAACTCTGCTGCTGGCTTTTAGTAAGGGTCTTCTATGCTTTGGTTTTAAAAACCAATAGGAGCTGCCAAGCAGGTCATTGCCCCTCTACCCTGAGCCCTGTGCAGTGACACTTCCTTATCTAACTAAACCAGCTGTTCCTAACTAACAAGCTGTTGAACAAAGCTTGGATCAGGCGCTGTCTCAGTAGTTGTATCCAGCTTCAGCACGCTGGAGAAGGAGTTGAGGTTTTGTGTTTGTGTGTTAGAACACCCTGTTTTCTGCTATGTAAGCCCTCTTCTCTGCTGGGAACCGAAGTTCCTCTGCTTGCCAGCTGTGCTGAAGTGCGGTTTATTAACTTTCCATAGCTTCGTTCTCGCGGTAGAGGGAGCTCAGGCCCCATCTGCTCCAGCTGCTGGGAACCGAAGCTGATCCTGCTTAGAGCAGGTCCTAAAAGCAGCTCCTGGGACAGGAACTTTCTTTATCTAGTGACACTTGACTCTTACCCCCATTTATCAATGGGAAGTGAGGGCTTGGGCTGGTGACAGGGCAGATGTGATGCTGGAGGAAGCAGAGCTGGCGGCTGTGGAGTGACTGCCCACATCCAGTGGATGGACTTCAGTAGTTGATTTTGTTGTTTCTGGCTATCTTAGCCAAGGACAGCAACAGGCAGGGAGTGATTACACTGTGATTAAGGAATTACTTGTATTTTGTACTTCTCTATCAAGATGAGTGCTGTAACAGTTGAGTAGCTTTGTATCTCCTCCCAGAAGGTTGAAGCATTCCTAAAGGTAGTAATACAAGCTTCAGAGAAACAAGCAGCCCTTGCAGCCATTATATCCCTCTTCTCTACAGGTAAGTGCTGAGGAACAACCAGACAAAATGTTGCATATACAGAAGAATTTAAAATTGAAGACATACAGTGTGACTGATGTAGTGAATGCTAACACTATGTAGGTGGGGAAGCACAAATTTATTCCTTCCTTTAGCTGGGGGGGATCCCAAGCCTACTGGCATTACCTTGGCTAACCCTGAGACACAACACTGGCAGCAGCGCTGGGCTGTACAGGCAGCATTTCTCCTCTTTGAAGTGGCTTGCAGAGCAGACTGGCAGTGACAACTTTGGAAGTGAAGGTTTGTCCTTGGGGAAATTAAAATTAGCATTGTAACACGCAGTGCTTGTCACAGAAGCCATTCCTCCCTCATGGAATTTGCCAGTGCTGCTGCGCTGTGCATGCAGTTCTCAGTGGCACTAGCTAAAAGTTTTAAAGTTAATTTTGACCATGTAGTTGAAGGCATTGCTAAACATATCACAACAGGCAGAAGTGGTAATGACTCATTAATTCCATTCTTTGAGATCTATGTCTGAAATCCATCTTCTAATTCCATGTGCAGCTGCTGTAGGGCCAGATATTATGTCTAATATCCTGCATGCAAAGGTCTAAACAAAAAGATGATCTGTGCAATTCTGTCCATCTCTGCTGAAGGCATTGACCTCATGAGCAACATACAGACAAAATGAGCTGTATGACAAGCCAATCACCCCAACAACTGAGAGCCACCACTGCACAGATGTCTCGACAGCACCAGTACCGAGCTACAGCAACCAGACCAAGAGGTTTACAGTGGAATTAAGGCTTCACTATGCAGATGACTTCCCAAATTACTGACCTTAAGTATGCACTTAACATCATTAAAATACTGTTTCCTACCAAACATGGAAACCTGCCAGTAAAGAGTGAACAAAGCTGCTTGGCAGGAGAGGCAAGCAAGCAATGACAGGCCCACCACCAAGGAAAAGGTAAGAAATGTTTCCAAAAGTGTATGTTTTGCCATATTCCATCCATTCTGAGCTGAAGCCAGACAAATCCCCTCTAAATGAAAATAAAACTTAGACAATGAGTTGTGTGTAGATGCCACATGTTTATTAGTCCATTCTAGAAAACAATCACAGCATCTTTATCTTGCTGTAGTGCAGAATAAATAAAGCCATAAAAATAAAAACATGTGGTTAGATACTTCTGTACTGGTTCTACAAAGAGTTATATCTGCAAATAGAAAAATAAAAGAACCCTTGTTTATTCATGGCTCAGTGGTTATCAGAGAAGGATGAACCTGGAAAGAGACTGGGAGAGCTTCTCTTGAGCTTGACTACTTATTTGACACTACTGACCTAGCAAACCAGGGCTAGACCTGGCCTCGTAAGAAGGGAAAGGTAACAAAATCTAGAGTCATCAGTAAATCCTCATAATTTACTCTCCTCTCCTTTGAAGAACACAGTTCCCAGTGGATATAAGAAAATCCTTTCCCCTGTGAGGCCAACCAAGCAGTGGCCACACAGACCTGGTGCCCTGGTGAACAGCTGAAGTGAGAGATCACCAAAGATAAAAAAAAGAAACTGCCAGGTTTTAGGGAGGGGCACAACTGCTGTGTCTTGGCAAAGAGCTGACCTTGACACAAAAGTCTGAGATTGAGCTTGTTCTCTAGCTTCTCTTTTGTTAAAAAGATTTTAATGTCTGTCCTACTCCTCACAACTTGGCAGAGAGGTGGTGTCTGCTTTAAACTCCTGCTGAGCTGTTCCATTCTGCATCAAATGGTCATAACAGCAAAAAACTGACCTGAAGGTCAGTTGTGGAAATTGGATTTGTAGTTGTACTGCAGCACGCCTTTCATTTCTCCAGTCAGCTGAACAGAGGGCATGTGAGAGGGCAACAGGAACAGGAGACATTTCTTATTAGATACTGGACAGGCAGAAGTGTGCAGCATCTCTCTGCCAGCAGGAACTGAAAAGCAGTTGTGAGTACAGTTCTTAATTACACAGAAACAGACACAAGGTACCTAACCTGAACCACACTGCAGTCCCTCCTGCCCCCAGTCAGTCAGCAGCAACAGGATCAGACTTGAGCCCATCTGACAGAGAATCCTGGCTCCTGGAAAAGAGGTTTCACAAAAGCGCTTTCCCATCTCTTTCCAGGTTCTGGTTTACATGGACACAGTGGTGCATAAAAGGTTCAGCTTTGGTCACTGCTGGGAAGTCTGCTGTGGGGTCACATCAGTTCAACAGCCTCATGTTCCCCATTTTCTTGCTGTACCATGCAGCCGACTTTGTTATTGAAGAGGCGAGACAGACTTCCCTTCTGAGAGCCCCGGCCCTGGGCAGACCTCTCCTTCTTCAAGCGTCTCTTGTTTCTCTTGCATATTCCCCGGATGTCCCAGATCCTTAGCGTGCCATCATGGGAAGCTGTGTAGAGCAACTCATCGTGGATCTGGAACAACAGGGTCACACTTAATACCAAACCGTACAGCTCGGAATCAGCACAATCAAACTGCCAAACTCAGAGCAAACACAGCTTGATCCCAACACTTGCGGCCTGATGGCTCATTGCAAGAGCCGGTATAAATTATCACGAAAGCTGCTGAAGTGGGATGAGCCATTACCAAGCCAGGACTCATTTCTCAGCCACTTCACAGAGCCATAAAATATAAACAGCAAGAGTTATTTATAACCTAAACCCACTAGAAAAGCAATGAGGAACTCAACTCAGTGTCAGAGTAGGCTGTAGCGGGGAATTTCTGTGCTGGTTTCAGACTGCTGATTTTGAAAACAAAGCTTAAGGAGGCACTAAAATCGGCAGCAGTGAGCAGTGGGGGGGAGGGGAGGGTCAGGAAAGCTTTTCTTCCCCCTTCCCTTCTTCCTTTGCAGTAAACCATAGGCACAATTCCTCCTTCAGCATTTGTTGTTCTTTCTTCCAAACCTGCAGTAATTTGACTTGATTCCCTCCTGTAGTTTAATTTCCTTAATGAAATACTTGATGCTGTTGGTAACATTTCCAATTGTCCTCACTGTGCCCCAAAAGCAGTGTTGGTCTCCATCATCTTCCCCTTCCTGTGCTCTCCTGTCCACTGTGGGTGCCTGCAGTTTCCAGCAGTGGGCAGCAAGAGCCAATATCCCACCAGCCGGCTGGCTTCCAGCAGCAGGAAGCAGCACAGCCCCAGCCTCCCCTCACTAACGTACTAAAGATCACATTCACATCGCCACTTCTCAGTGGCTGACAGATACCGTGCCCAGGGTGTTAGAAGGCTAATGCTATTTATTATTCTGCTTGGAGAAGGCAGAAACCTTCTTTTCCCCCTAAAGCACTGCAAACATCAGCATCTTTAACAGGAGGGGTCTTGTAAGGCCAGAGTCCATTCCCTGCCCTACACAGGATCAGTTATGTCTGTCTGATTTCTTACATTTGCTTGTCTAACCTGACCTGAAAAACCTCAATCACAGACATAGGGCTGTCTCTGGTGGCTCAGTGTGTGGTTTCGCTTATCCTTACTAGTAACAAGTTTACCTAAAATTGCATGAGGAATATTCAAGTCTGCTACATTTCATCTTATCCTAGAACAACATCCAATCCATGACACACAGAACAGCCAGCCACGCCAGTTCCCACAAAACAACAAGGGAGCAATCGGAAATGCAAAATCCCAGCAAAGAAACCCCTTCCTGACCTGGATGCAGTTGATGATGAACTTGTGTCCTCGAAAGATCTTCTGCAGGACACCAGTCTTGGAATTGAAAGCTCTTGCACAGGCATCACCACTTCCTGTGAACACTGCAATGCAACCACACAACACAGCACAGGGCCAGATGTGAGCAGCCACGTATGGTCAGTTCATGCAAGTTCAACAACATACCTAAAACTACTTCACAAAGGAGGCCAACATAGCATTCTTAGGCTTAATTCTCATTACAGCAAGTTCAGATCATTTTACTGGAATGGGTTGCCCAAGGAAGCTGTAAATGCTCCATCCCTGGCAGTGTTCAAGACCAGGTTGGACAGAGTCTTGGGTGACATGGTTTAGTGTGAGATGTCCCGCCTGTGGCAGGGGGGTTGGAACTAGATGATCTTAAGGTCCTTTCCAACCCTGACTATTCTATGATTTTCATTGTGTTTTTCAAAACACTAAACTGCCTTACGCCTGAAGTTCCTACACATTTCTGTTTCTGCTCTTCTCTTCCACCTACATTTCCCTTCCTAAACATGCTTCAATAATTCAAAGCAGACAATTTCTCTCCAGCCTAGTTTTAAGGATTTCTACTAAAGCCTTCCGTTTGTTTTACCGTAGTTATTTCCAGGTTTCTATTCAGTACTACAGTACGTTCATCACTTCTGCTGTAGCAGAAGCATCTGTACAGCAACGCTGCAAACCACAGGAACAGCCTTTCCCCCTCTCACACTAACGATACAAATTTGGCTTAAGCTTCATTAAAACAAACCTACAAAAACATTTCTTCCCCATTTCAAACAAAAGCTCACTACTAGTAGGTAGGGCCGTCTCTGTTGAAACACCACAGTTAAATCTGTCCTCAGAGGTGAGTGGCATGTGTAGGCAGCTTTTCAAAAGAAGCTTCATAAATTCTTTGAGCGTGGTAGATTTCTTCCACTAACTTCTGCAGCTTAGGATCTCTGCAAGCAGTAGAGCCTTTAAGTGATTCAAGGCCCAGGCTCTAATCTCCATTTCTGTATGGCACCGAATTATTTACAGGTTTTGGCTATAACTGCGTGCTACATCGTGCATGTGCTGCACGGGGGTGAGGGTTAAGTAGATTAAGCATGACCAGGGATTTGGGCTGTTCATCAGGTTTCCATACAGTGTCTTAACATGTTCGAAGAACAATTTGTCAACACTTCAGGATCTTCACATCAGATCCCCAGAATCTCCGCATCCAGAAACTGTAAGGCAGTGTTAAATATTTAGATTTTATACTTAGCAAGATGTCCAAAAAGGAGCATATTTGTGTTTAAGGATTACAAACTGTCTTCATAAACAGTCACTTTCCTTCACTTAACCCAAACTCAAGTTTATCTACAGATAAATATTTTAGAACTGCAACAAGCAATATATTCACTGCTCCCTGCATTTCATGCCTTTGCAAAAGCCACTAGCATAGAATGTTTTTTACAAAACTGAAGTGCCTGAAGACAACAGTTTCCTTGTCCTTTGGAGGAAGTCAGGCACCGGATTCCTAAAGAGAGGTGAAGAAATCACCACATCAGTAAATTCAGGACTACAACAAGAGACAAGAGAACAGGCCACCTACTGCCATCAGCTTTCCAACTTCAAATTAAACAGCAGGAGGCTGGGTACTTCCTGCATACACCTTCAAGAAGCATCCGGATGTGGAAGATCAATGTCATTTTATATGGGCCACTATAAATTCAATTGCCCACACAACTCTGAAAAAGCATTGTGTCCCATTCTGCAAATGAGTAACAACCACCTAAAGCAGGGAACAAGGTACAGGTATTTTTTCTTTCCAGTGAACGGGAATCACTTAATACTATTACACACATGCAGAGAGTGGGAACCAATTAAGGGATGTTTCTACCATGCAGCTGTCAGTTTACTTGAGCTGTTGCTACCAGGATTTTGCTTTTGACAGACATCCTTTATGTCTTTTGAATTGTCACTCTATATTTGGGAAGCCTCTTTGCACCTCTGAGTTTCAAAGGAGAGCTGTTGATCTAACCTAGATTTAGCATTTAAACATATGCTTATATATACACCACCTGTGAAACAAATAACCAAAAAGTAAAATCAACAACTTATTTTTACTTAAATTTCATGTACCCCTGGGAGGGAGAAAAGGTTTAAATGTTCCCTTGGAGGTTTTGCAACATAAAAATATATAAACTGCATTAAATTTTAAATGCCTGTGCACATACTGTAGGAGAGTATCAACATAATATCATTAAGTAAATTAGATTGAGAATCAGCTTTAATATTCCCCATGCTATTAATTACACAAGCAGACTGAGGAGAGCCACTAGAAACACATTCTGATGATTTAAAGATTAGTTCTCAGATTTGTCTGGACTCCCTGTACACTATAAATCCATTTTGGAAGCACACATTTGTTTTTTCCTCTCATTCTTCTACTACATTTTCTTATTTAGACTTTAAACTCTTTGGGGCAACGAGCCTTTGGGTCTTGATCAGATAGCAAGCAACAGCTTTAAGATCTAACAGAAAGTCATCACTTCTCAGCTGAGATTCTTTGCATGCTCTTGTGCTGGCGCAAATGCAAGATAAACCCTAACAAACACCATTTAGACTGAAGCATTTTTAAGAGAAAGAATGGACACACAGTGCTGATCTGTCTGTTCCAGGTGAACAGCTAGAAGTTTAAGCTACACTAGCTCCAAAATTTGGTATCCAGTGAACATGTATTCTAATTGAAACAAAGCTATTAGATACTGTGTAAATAAGGGACCAATGTATCATAATAATACAATCACAGTATGTAAATTCATTTTTAAGTGGAAATTTCCTCTTTTGAGAATTAAAATGTGTCTAAATTCTACTTAGACATTTTTGTCTACCCTTCAAGTGGAACAATTAAATTGTCCCTTTTTGCATTTTTGCATTTAACTTTAAATGAGCTCTTAAATAGCCCTGTGAACACTTGTACTGCACTATCAGGGTGTCCTTCACACGTCTGAGACTAAATGTAGCAATATTGCCTGCATTTTGAGAAAAAAAAAAAAAACAAAAAAGGGAGTGTTATGGAAAATAATGTAAGTGTATGGCAGGGACAGGGTGGTAGGATGAGGGGAAGAGAGAGAAGCTGCAGAGCTGGTAGGGTGGCATCAGATAATAGAACTTTTGTTTGAGCCTAAACTTTTTGATGGTTTTAGAGAGTCTGGTCAAGTCTATACTGGTTGGATAAGAAGCAGGATCAACACTGAGAAAATGCAGCTCCAGAAGGCTCATTAGTGAAGGACCCAGTGCTGATACAGTTGATACTGAACATAAACCTGCTGTAAAAAGCGAGAATTTCACAGTATCCTCTATTAACAACCTTTGATCACAGACAAGTAATGAGAATGGGACTGCTGAACATAGGAAAGGCAACTTACAGATCCCAGCGTGGTATTTCAAAGTGCTAACGCTGTGTTTGTGAGCCTTGTATGTTTGGATTCGCTCCCCAGTGTCTACTAACCAGCACTTCACTGTCCTGTCCGCGCTTCCTGAATACAAGTGCCGATTCACTAGCTGAAAGGAAGAGAAAAAAACAGCAATAGTCTTTCAGGCATGTTCATGAGAGAATGGCACTGAAGTGACTCATCTGAAATCATGGTTTCCAACCCAACAGCCTGTCACAAAGAGCAACAACTACACCCTGAAACAGAGGGATGATGTGCAAAACCAACCTTGCGTTCTTCACAATCGCATATCCCAGTGACTTTTGGGCCTTGCAAACATCTCACATGTTTCAGAAGATAAAAATCTAGCCCATCTGATGGTGTAAGCAGGCATGATTTCAGTGAGCTTAACAATCCTAACCCTACTTCCATGAGTAGTTACATTAATATAGCCTCAAAAAAACCCAGCAGTGTAGCTTCTGCAAAGCATTTGCGATAACAACTCTTATCAGTTTATGATCTTTAATTACAACCAAAATTTCAGAGCAGTTCTGAATAGCAATAAAAAAATAAATTAAAAATGAAACCCTACACAACATAAACCAGGGTTTAACATTATTCCTCTGCACAAGGTCAGTACTTGGGAACACTATCTCTTCCCTGAACTGTTTAGTATCTGCATTTCCACAAGTCTTTTCAGACTGTGTTATTGAACTATTAAATAATTAACCATCCTTACAGAGTTTTTAAACACCTTTAACCAGGTTGCCTTCTGCTGTTTGTTTAGAACAACTCCGCCTATAAATCCCAAGAAAGAACAGTGCCTCATCACACTAAGTCATCCCGCACACTGTGTGAATGCAGTGGTTGGCTTTTATTCCACACAGACATGTGGTGAAGCAGAGGTTGGCTTTTATTCCACACAGACATGACAAAGAATGACAAAAGAGAGGACTGGCTTGAGAAGCCAAGACAGAGAAAAATAACCAACCTGTGAAAGACTATAAAACTAACCAGTACACAGTAACAAACTACCCAAAGCCTGGCAGCTCAGAAGGGAAACTCTCCACAGTGCAGGCAAAAATCTTGGATTCTATGTCCATCTAATGAAAACAAACTAAAGGTTTTACTAGCCATTATCACATACAGCTCTGACTGCACACTCCTCCAAGCAGAGGACTGGCCCAACACCTGTCCTCCAAAGGCAGTGCTATAAGGGCAGCCAGCCACCGCATGTGCTCACAGCAATCCACAGGCTGTCGTTAGAGCTGCATTTCGTTGAGCTGCAGCAATCTCCGTAGCAAAAGGATGGAGAAGCAGGAGGGAGAAGCCAGACCTGCCCAGAGAATTTGCAAGAGTATTGATACCTGTATGCCCTCTAAGCACTGAGATCAGAAGGTTCAAAGGACCAGCAGAGTGCTAACCCCTGATGTTTCTCAGGTATCTCCAAGATAACAACTGCGGAACAAATGACAAATCAACTTGACATGGATCATGCCACTGATAGAGCCAGCAATACTTTGAGATTACTTGTAAGCTATTTTAGTAATGGCATTAATACTACATCTCAATGAGGACAGAGCAGAAATGACCAGCAGACAGTTAGCCTGAGGAAGTTAATGTGACTTTTAATTCCTAGGCTCAACCTGAATGGTATTAAGAGCACTGTCACACTGCACCTGCTACATGGAAGAGGATGCTTTGAGCTGAGATCCTGCTGTTTTTCTCGGCCAAGTAATTGCATTTCTTTTTCAGACATCATATTAGCACCATCAACCCACTCACTGAACAAGGGAAAACACTAAGTTACAACCTCCTGCAGGTAGATGCCACTCTACATTGATGGTACATCAGGTTATGCTGCTTCACTTCTGCATGTAAGTGGCTGTATCAGTGCTGAAGTGAAACAGAAAAACTGAAACTTGCCTAGATTTACCAATTTGCTAGATATAAAAGTGTGTTAAGTGACACGGTAGTTTATATGTGTTAAATGACTCAGGTAATTTACAGCACCAGGATCTAAAGAGACATAGAATCACCAAATGGTTTGGCTTGGAAGGGACCTTCAAGATCATACAGTTAGAACCCCCTGCCACAGACAGGGACACCTTCCACTAGATCAGGTTGCTCAAAGCCCCATCCAAACTCGTCTTGATGCTTCCAGGATGGGACAGCCACAGCTTCTTGGGGCAACCTGTTCCAGTGCCTCTGCACCCTCTTAGTAAAAAGCAACTTCTTAATATATAATCTAAATCTACCTTCTTCAGTTTAAAGAAGGTGTCCCTACATACTCTTGTAAAAATTCCCTCTCCAGATTTTCTGTTGCCCCTTTAGGCACTGGAAGCTGCTCTAAGGTCTCCCCGGAGCCTCCTCTTCCCCAGGCTGAACAAGCCCAGCTCTCTCAGCCTGTCATAAGAAAGGTGCTCCAGCATCTTCATGGCCTCCTCTGGACTTGCTCCAACAGGTCCACATCCTTCTTCTGTTGGGACACAGTACTGGAGGTCTCATCACAGTAGAGTAGAGGAGAAGAATCCCCTCCCTCGACCTGCTGGTCACACTCCTTTTGATGGGGCTCAGGGTATGGTTGGCTTTCCGATGCCCAGTCAGAGATATGGCAAGATGGCTGGCACAGCAAATATCTTAAATTCAAAGGATCTGTGCTACCCAGGTTACTCCATTATATGCTTTTATGCACCTTCCTCCTCCTCACCAGTTTAAGCAGGCAAAGGATTCTCAGGTTTGCATGGAAACAGAATTACTAACAGGTTAAACAATCTACTGGATACCACAAACTAAGCCTGCAGCACAGCCAACAGCAAAACCCAGTACAAGCTCTGACTGCCACACAGCCTCTCATCTCCATGGTATTTTTAAAATGCAGAGCATGAAAAAGCTATTAGCGAAGAAAGCCATCAAGAGCTATCAGCTCAGGTTGAAGTTACAAATCAGGTGTGCCTTTAATATGATGCAGGCATCATCTCACCTAAATCGATGCTGATACTGAGAGGCAAGATAGTCCCCTTAAGGTCACTGCAGTCTAGGGTACAACTAATCTCATCCTGACAGAGATATCTCAAACAGATCATGCCTTAAAACTTGCTGTTTCAGCCTGACAAGGACAACCTTCTCAGCTGCAGCCATCTATATCAATTTAGGTGAGATGACTCCTCCCTCACTTGACTAAAGACAGGTCTAGTTTACAACTCCAGCCTAAACTACAACACTTCAGTTATCTATCTTTAATCAAAATACTAATAATCATCATATACTGTTCCTCTAGCCAAAGCACCTTACAAGCAAGCCTCACCCTCTGTGTAATTTAAAGTAAATACCTTCCCTACTTTATAGATGGGGAACCATCATATAACACAACTGAAGTCCACCCAAAAAAGGACTTGAAATTTCCAGCATCCTAAACTTTTGACTGCCCAAATCCCAGAGTGCAGCCCTGATTTGAGAGGCTGATCCAGGCTGCAACCATCCCTTTCAACAACAACTGTCCTTTTCAACAACGTTATGTGCTTCAGGGCAGTTGTGACAAACAACAGTGCATCCCTGGATGGCTACAGCTAGTATCCCTGGAACTGGTCAAGAGAGCATATGAAAACCAGATGGGATTCTGTCTGAGATGAGCAAGGCTGAGGCCCCAGTCCAATCTCACCCATGTCAAATCAGTACTTCTACTCAGGAGCCTTTGTTCCAAGTTTGCCAAAGGATGTTGCTATGCCCCAACAACACAGACATGGCAGCCTTGACTCTAATTCACCATGGCTGGACACAGTGCATATGCCCATGCACTGGCTGGGCACAAGCCACCTTTGCTGTGGAAGCAGTGGAGGTCCTAGGGGCAGCCAACAGCAAGGTCCTTGACTTGTGTAATCATTTTTAAGTCATGGCTGTATTGAAAACTCTCTAAAAAGCCCACAAAAGAGGGACTGTAACACAGTTGCCCTGCCCACTTTCAGGTCCCCAAAACACTGATTTCTAATTAGGTCATCTCCTGCTGGCTCTCCCACTAGGACTCTTGCTAACTTCCATATACCAGTTTGGCTTCTCCTGTCCAGCAGTTATAGGACTCTCCAGATGGGTTCAAGTTTTCCTCAGCCTGCAGAGGACATTTAATCCAGATCTGCTAGGCCTGTTAGACTACTGAGTAAAATGATGCATTGCTGTTACTTGGGTTAACATCCCCACTGACACATTAGGCTCAGCAGATCTGTACCTTCTAGGGAGGTGGACAAAGTATACTGACTTCTTCACCAAAATGCAATAGTATGCTGCAGCTTCGGTGGGAGCCAAGCCTCCCCACTGCCACGACTGGCGCCCATTTTGTCTATGGATATCCAGACACATCCATTTTCAGCAAATGCTTGCAGACTAGATCCTCAGGTCCATAACTACTGGGCTTTTCTAGCCCAAAGTCCCCCTACCTTTACCTAATTCCGTAGGTTTCAGTCCTATTTTTATTAAATAATTTTATTATAATTTAGAAGGGTAAATATAAAATGTCTCTCAATAGCTTTTCCCATATATATATATTTATATACATACACAAGTCTGTCAAGTCTTGGTTTAAAAATGACCAGAACAAGCAACTACATATTCCAATCTGCAACTGCCTGGAGAAGTGGTGATATTTTCAAAGCTGTATTTTCCTTGGCTGGCTCTTAGGCATTTTGTTCACTTTGGCTGACTGCCCAACAAAGCTCCCAACAAGGAAAAGCATGGCAAGTCAAGGACACCTGTACCAGAGCAGACAACACAGAACAGATTTGCAGCTCAAATACTAACGAGCTGAGTGGACATTTCAAACCCAAGTAGCTTCAAAAGAACTAAAACACTGATGATGGCAGTCAGATGTTCAGTTCTAAAGCCTCAGCCAGACAGCAAAAAACCACTGCATTGATATCTGGAATCCTGGACTGTTAATTTTTCTCGTTACTCTGAGGGACTTTGCTTTGAACCAGATGAAACACTGAGACACATGAATGGAGCAAATTTGTCTTAATCCTCAGGCCAAAGTACCAGAGATGCTCTATTCCATGAAGTTTCAGTCAGACTGCAAAGCAACAGCAGGAGCAAAATACAGGTTGTAAACACCAAAGTAGTTACAGGTTTCACTATTAAAAATTGCTAGGTTTATGCACACCAACCTCGGTTGTAGCCGTCAGACACACCACAGTTTGAACAAAATAAACGATCACATCCAGGGTTGGTCTCTCAAGACAATCACAACCCTATTGCTCCACAAGCTTGGCTGAACTCATCATATGCAGCAGCCTAAGACAATTTCTACCTGTGTAAGTGCCAAATATATCTGCAAAAGAGCTGTTTAGTGGGTATTTCAGCCTTATAGGAATAGGCTTTTCTTTCCCAATTAACCTTTGCTATAAGAAACAATTTAACCCTCATCCAAGGAGAGGCAATTGGCTCTCTAGATTTGGACACATTCTCTTTCTGAAGGTCACTGCACTCAGAGCAGCTCCTGGGAACTTCATGATGTGTTCACATCAGCCACCACATGTCCCATTACCAGTGTATTCTTCGCATGGGGGTCAGTATTCCCACAGCCTGCCAGCTGGGTCTTCTGTTTACAACCACTTCTAAGTTAAAAATCACCAGCTTGGACCAAACTCAAGTTACAAATATGTAAGCCTTCAGCTGAGTTAGACTTTCAGGATCACATTCAAACCACATTCATTTTAACGAGCTAACAAACTCCCTGTGGGCAAAAAAATTGGTTATTTTCCTGAGATTCCATCTAGAATGAGCTCTCTGGCCTGGCTGTTAAGAGAACATTTCTCAGTTTTTTTTACTGCAGTGCAAAGTAATGGTCCTAGCAACACGTTTCTTTTCTACAGGTGTTGTACGCATTCGTATTCCTCTAGTTCAGTTTCATCCTCTGGTGAATTATGCAGTAAATACAGACACAAATTACAAAAAAAAAAATAATTTATTTTAACGCACTTAATTTAATTGGTGTGAAAAAAATTCTGTCCCTGTGATCGTAACAGTTAAACATAAAAATGGAGTTCAGGCAATGGCTTTGTTCAACACATTCTTTTCTTCAAGTCAGCTTTAAAAGGCAACTACAGGGAATGGTCCAAACAAAGGATCTTTAGCAGGAAAAACAGATGCAAGTCCTTTGCCCACTCATGCTCATTTAAGACTCCTTTTGCAAGAAAGGTTTTTTTCTTGCATGAATTTTTGCTATAGGATCCAAGCTAAATTCCAAGCTGGATCATTTCTCTCTGCCAGCTTTTGGCAGCATAATTTTGATAAATACTCAAGAGGCAGAACAATACTTGTGAATGGTTTGCAAAGCTACTTTGGAGACATTTAGAAAAACATACACAAGTAAATATTTAAGTCAGGGTTATTCAGTCTATTGCAGGCAGTCACATTAATGGAAATGCATGTTTGATATTAATTGCAAATATTGGTCTTTAGCCAGGCCTGAAATTTTTAAGTGGAAGAATTAGCATGAGCTATGTAATTATAATCAGCCCACCCTTACTTTTTCCCATCATTTCTTCTAAAATCTCATTATTGGCTCTTATGTGAAGAGGGAGCGCTCAAAACAGCTGCTGTCCCTTGCCTGCCAAGCTATCAATGCACTGCAGGAGATGAGTTCTGGCTGCTCCACTGCTAGTTACCTTGCCTGACAATGACAGTAAAGTAATCAAGGCTACCTAACCAACTAGCACACACATGATTCCCACTGCAGATAGAAAGTCTCCTGGCAAAATCTTTGACAGTCTAATTTAGGTAGTGGAAGGAAGACAAGAATGGCATTAGAATAAGCTGGTACCTGCAGCAGAAGCTACTTTGACAGCAGACCACATGCAGCTGGTAAATCACCTCAACAGACTTGACCCAGGAAAGCAGGACAAGCCCTGGAGAGTATTAGAACAGCTCACCCTCTTTCCTCCATCATGCAGGACCACCACGGATGGGAAAAGGGAAAGCTGAAAACTCACCAATGCTTTCTGTTCTGCCATGCTAGATAAAGAGTTGCTTTCAGGCTCCTCTTAACTTACGCTAGCTGGCAATACCACCTAAAGGATCTTAGGGCACATGAGAAATGTTCAAAATCCAGACACTCCTGTGGCATCACCCCTCTGCTTTTCACACACCAGCACTGCAGGAAGCAAGGTGGAAAACATGAAACACTCCTTCAAGATGCTCCAGGAATTTCTATTCACCGCTACAGCGACACTATTGGTATTTACTGGAAAGTAATGGGAGACAACTAGAATAGTCCATACCTAATTTGCAGCAGTTCAGAACATCCCTGGGGCATTCCTGTTAGTAACAGTGCTTTTTAAAGTTAGGAAAAATATGGTCTCAATATCGAGATTTTTCCTGATTTGTGTCCAGGATGAGAGATCACACTGAGCATTTCTCAAACTTCTGGAAAGGTCACCCTCCCTCAGGGATCTTTATTTGAATACAGAAAATGAAAATAAATCTTTATTTTTTCCCTTTATTCACTCCACAAAAGCATTATACCACCCAGAGAACAGGTAACTACCTTTAATTGCTGGAACCAACTCAGCTCTTCCAGGACAAGGGAGTGAAAATCTGGTGTAATTAGCAGCTCACTTCTGCCCTGAAGAAAATGAACTACTGTCAATAATTAAAAATGTCTGCTAGCTATGGTGAGCACTCACAACTACCTCCAAGTCCTTCCTGACCCCCAGTTTGAAAACTACTATCCCAACTCACTATCACAGATTGAAACACTGTCTCTATGAAGCCCTAGGCAAAAAAAAAAAAAAAAAAAGAAAAAAAGGCTTCAAGAGCTTTTTGAGAAGAAAACAAAAATAAAACAACCCAAACACCTCTATTCAGGAAGTTTCCCTTCTGTTCCAACATCTTTGTATGGATCCTGGTGATTGCCCCCTTTCTAAAAGAATGAAAATACCACGTGGGCTGTGCTGAGAGGCAGCCAAGTGGAACAGAAGGACTAGTGTTGAACCCGGTAAGGAAAAGGGAGGAATTAGGAAGGATCGACAGCCTGAAGCTATTCAACAGCAGTAGAGTGACTGCTTAAGCTGGGGTAAGTTTTAGAGGACTAGAAACCAAATGCTCTCTGTGGGGGCAGTATGTACCTCAGCTGGACTCTTCTAGCCTCAAACATCAACTGGCGTTGAGAGAAGTGAGGGGCTACCAGTTACTCACAGCTAGAAGATCTGTCCAGGACTGTTGCCAACACAGCCTTGGCAGCAGTAGTCCTGTGTACTTTGAATTCTTCAGGTTTTCCAAATACACGTATTGCTTTTGCTTTTCCTATCCCCTACAAGAAATTCTGCTTGTTTAAATCCATTGTTTAACACTGTGCTCACAAGCAGAGAAGCATTGCTCATTCTTGAACATTCAAAGAGTGTAATTGAATTTCCCAGGCTTCTGAGAGGGGGTCAAGCCAGTTTTGTGTAACAATTTTAGCAAGAACCCAATTAAATTAAAACAAGCTCTTTTGTTGCCAATCTGTGCCTTGGAGAAGGGTTACAATTAAACAACAAAACATAGCGTGAAACTAAGAACAGCAACAGATTTGATTTACTTGAGCATCCTCAAAATACATTACCACAATATCATAAAAACAAGCTTTAACACTGAGAATTTACCCAAGCAAGACAAACATTACTGCAGGGCAACATGATTGTGTGTGGCTTTTTTTTCCTCTTTCCAAAACCAAAGGAAAATAGAATTCCTTCAGCACTATCAGATTTTTAAACTGTTAGTGTCAGCTGTGTCTTTACCTTCTTTAGAAACAAAGGCAACATTTATTAAAAGACTATTAAAAACACACACTGTAACCTCCTTAAAGGAAAAGCACTTAGGGTCAACAAACACAGACAAGGAGAGTAGGGAGAAAAACTGTTGGCATTAACTTCAGACAGACACATATATTTACAAACATTTAAGGTTTGCAGAACTGAAACTAAGTTATAGACCATCATACACCTTCTTCAAATCTACTATTAGCTTTTTCTGGTGGGTAATAGAGTGTACAGGACAAGTGCTTGTGTGATTGTTCTCCTTTTCTTTCATCTACCTAACCTCCTCCTCTCCTCTGCAACATTAACAAATCTGGCAGCATTCACCAGTAAAATACTGCAAACAGAAAAACAGAGTATAGTTTTTCAGGTCACATTAAATTTTTTCCCCTCTCTCCTCCATCATTTCCTGATTTATCTTCCCCATGCTCTACTTCTCTTTTCCATTTTCCTTGCCTGTTTTCTTTCCTTGGCCACCTCTTTCTTCCTTTCCTTAAATTATGTCTGTGTTTTTTAAAGCAGGATTTCTTTCAGCTTTATGCTTGCCTATTATCTTTCACCCACAATTCTGGGTTCGGCTTTGGTTTGGTTTTGTCCTTTTTTTTTAAATTACCTTATTTACTCAGAATTTTTTCCCTCTCCCCTCTTTAAGTTACCCAACCCTGTATTTGTTTACTTGCTCAGGTTATTCTTCTTCAAAGTCTGGTGATCCTGTGTACAAAATCCTACTCAGATGAACAGTCCTCCCAGCAAACTGACTCATGAGTTTCAAGACCTAGGAAGTTTAAACAGATACTGAGCTACAAGTGAGACCAAGACAGCCATTAGAAGTCAAGAGGACATCAGAAAGTGTTAAAACAGGATTTGTCTTAAGACCACAGAACACTAGTATTTTGTTATTACATGAATGTTTAACCTTACCATTTATAACCTGCCTCGGAAGAGCTGTTTTATGAATGGAAAAAACAACTAAGATCCACATGAGTTAGAATATGGATACCCTCCTCTCCCTTCAAATAGCTCTTGAAGACTCTGTTCTTACCTCTAGGCAAATTACTGATCCTTGATGCTCTTTGAAGACTTTCAACTGCTCACCAGTGACAATATTCCACGTTCGAATGGTATAATCCGTGCTGCCAGAAAACAGCTCCCTGTTTGGTGCGTCAAGTATAAGGCATAAGACAGCCCCAGTGTGTCCCAGCAGAGTCTGGTAACAGCGCCCACTGGACACCCACCAGACCTTAACAGTGCAGTCTGTGCTACCTGTCACGAGGAGGTCTCTGCTTACTTTCTCCTCCTCCTCTTCTTCCTCCTCTTCTTCAAGAACATCCCTGGAGGAATAGTGAGCTAGAGTCAGGACACAGTTCCGATGGCCCCGGAATTCCTGGATTTGTTTCTCCTTGTCCACACTCCAGCAGCGTGCTGTCCTGTCATAGGAGCCACTAAAGAGATAGTCTTTGGCAACCAGGATCCTGAAAAAAAACAAAGTTTGCATGTATGAACATATAATTCTTTTTACATGACAATTTTTTGACACAATTTCAATCCCAAGCATCCTAAAGTTAGTAGCATGAACACAACATAGGTAATCCCAATTCAGTGTCACTGTTTAATACACACTATTTATCAACTTTTTTGTTGTAGAAAACTGTAGAAAAGTAGAAACTTCCCTGTTCCTACTTTTAAAATTAAGACCCCTTATTCAGGTGTTCAGGTACATTGATGCAGCACTGTAGCTTTGTTTTTTCCAAAATCTTGTCCAGCAAGACCATTATGTACTTTTCATAAGTTACATACACTAGCTAAGAGCTTGTTGTTTTGGGGGTTTTCTGTTTGGTTGTTTTTAAACTGATTCTTGATAATTAGATATTAGTATTTACAAACAATTATTTATAAAAGCCTATGAAAATACCTTGGAATTAAAGAAGAAAAAATACATTGCAGGAACCTGACCTGTAACTGACAGTGTGCAAAGAAAATCACCTTTCCATCATCAGAGAGGGCGCAAGAAAAAAACATGTACACCTAATTTCACTTAGTCCAGGATCTCAAAAAAGAGCAAGAGTACTTCACTTGTTGCATAACTGAAGAGCAAATCAGATTACAGCTCAAGGATTCAACTTCCTGAGCCTCCATGAACATGCAACAGAAAAATCTCTACAGTTCATATTCCCAAACCAGAGATGGTGAACATCACAATCTGTCATCTGTGTCAGCTGAGTTTGGTCCTCTGAAAACTTTCAAACTGACTTTCAAAAGTCATATGAATAGGGAACATATTTCCATTTGCTGATTTAAGCAAAAAAATCAGCCCAGTGCCAAAATACAGAGCCAGCCTTCCTAACTATTTACAGAATCCAGCTACACATCATATGTGTTTTGAGTTTAGTAGGGAACAAAAAACCCCATCCACCCACCAAAAAAGAAATATAGAAAAAAAAGAAAAGAACAACCAATCTCTGACTGCTCTATTTGCCATTAATTAAATCCAGTTCAACTATTAGGAGGCGCTTCAAATTGACTTGATAATCAGTCACACACAATCAGTTTAATATTAAACTTCATTTTCACAAACAGGAATAGTAATTCCAGAAAAAGCCCTGACATTATCCCTCTTACTGATACACAAAGGCTTGACATGATGTTTTTAAATCTATTTATCAGAAGCATCTGTTATCAATTGAGTAATTTCTTCTGGAATTTCATTCCTAGCCCTAGATTCAATTCCCCTGCTGTGTGCCTTTCATTTCTCTCCTATCTGCTGTCTATGGATGTGTCAGCACTGTTGCTAGGAAAACTAATCATTACAGCACAGAACACGTGTAGCATGAACTCAAAGGTTTACACAACCCATTTTATTAGTGTAGCAATGGAGAATTGCAGTGAAATGACAATACACATGATAACAGATTACAGGAACACAACGAAGAACTTCACAGAACCAACCTGTTAACAATTGATGTGTGTCCTCGGTAAATGGCCAGGCACTGACCCGTCATCACATCCCACTTTCGAATGGTGTGATCTGCACTACATGTGAAGGCAGCCTCATTTTCTAAGTGGCAAAAGGTGATGTAGCTTTCATGTCCTAGGAATAACAAAGGAAATAAATTCAATCACAGTGCATGTAAGCAGGACAAACTTGTCAAGCTCTTCACCTTAACTAAGAAAAATACAGCAAGCAAACAGACTGAAACTCTAGTTTTAAGGGCACCACCATGCTCTTCACATTTAAAGATTTGTACAAAACACATTTTTAACTAACAGCAGAAAACTCTGCTTCACTGAGGTAATGATTAAGTTAAGGTGTAAAACAGTACAGTTCCACGAATCAGGTAGACAGAACAGTATTATAAAACTATAATGACCTAAATTAACATCAGTGTAATTAAATTCAGACTACTGAAATTTAAAACCAGTTTAAAATGGCTTATTTTATTAATAAAGAAATGCTTTTGCTTCTTTTTCCTGAAGTCAGGGAAAAAAGGCTGCATTTTGACCCAGCCCACTGATTGTCAGGACACAAACAGTCCTAAATTAAAGCATGAAACCATGAAAAAACGAAGACATGATATTTACCAGCAAGCTTAGTTTCATTGTCCAAGCAGAATGAAACACAACCAACCAAAAAAAAAAAGTATCTGGTAAAGTCAGCCAATGGTTTTCCCATCATTACTAATAATAACATGAATAAACCCCACAATTTTCAAACTATCAGTATACCTTTAAGGAAATGACACAAAAAGAAAGAATAAGAGCACAATTAAGTATGCTGGGACTCTATAGTTACAATAAAAATAGACACAACTGCTGCTCTAAAAACTTCAGGCTGAAAACCAGAGTAACGTGAGCGAAGAAAAATCAATACTACAACCTTAAACTTTTGTTGTTGTTTAGCAAGGTGTGTAATTTTGCTACTGTACCATTAAATGCACAGCACTTAAAAATCACCTTAGGATTCAAGTCCCAGCTTTGTCCATCTCCTGTGTGAAATTGTTGTAACCCATCTCATCATTGCGATAGTATTATCTTGTGATCTTCTGTTTTAGTTATTTAGACCACAAGCTTTCAAGATCAGAACTGTTTCCTCTTAAGTAACTATCAAAAGAGAGACCCAGACTTTGGCTGAAGCTGGTGGGCCCTACTGTGATTTAAATAACACTATTCTTTGAGGAGAAAAGAAAAAATGTAAGGACAAATGGGATTAAAGAGACACAGATGGACAGAAAAAGACATTGGAAGACCAGAATCACGTTGTAGAATAAAGAGATGGTAAAAAAACGGAGGGAAAGCAGACTGCCCAGTAAACCACTTTGTTTCACTGACTGCAAAAAAGTAGATTTTACTACAACTCTTATAGTTCAAAAGCAAACCAGAATCTACATTACAAACGTTCATCTTGTTTCCCTTTAATTTGTGTCATCTGGTGAGTTTGCTTAAAAAGATCACCAGGGCTATAGGAAAATCTATGCCCACCCTCACAACTTTGTGAAAACTTTTTGCTTGCAGCTTAAATGGGGCAGGTTTCAACCACAAGGATTGTTCTGCCATCATCAAATAATCCTGCTCTGAGAAGATCAAAAAAGCATCTTGGTTATTGAACCAAAGTCTGCCAGTCAGATTTTAAGCATCAGTTATACTCAGCCACACAAAGGGTGCCAAAACCCCCTGTGGCAGACAAGGTTTGGTCAAAAGCAGCCACCACAGAAGTCCGCTGGTTATGCTGTGGTAGAAGCTTGAAACTGTGTTACAGATACAGGTTTATCCATAATTATAGCTTGTACAACACACATTTACACAACAGCTCTACGTGTGCATAAATATAAAACACATACAATTATCTGATTCAACAAAATCATCTAGCCAACCTTCTTTAAAGTTTACACACCAAACATTAGCAGTACATAGGCCACATTCTGAGTATTATCCAGTGTATTTCTCTTTCTAGTTAAAAGTTAATTAGTGGTTTAAAGGGATTTCTAAGTCTAAAGCAAATGCAGTGAGTTTTTCAGGAGCCAGAACCATGGCAGGATGTGGAGAAAAAAAAAGACAATGCTCCATAGTCAAAAACAAGCAAGAAAGTAAACAAACAATGACTACAGCAATGTAATTTCTTCTTTGGAGAAAAAAAAGGATTAGAAATTCCAAATTTAAGAGGGTTTGTGTGTGTGTGTGTGTGTGTGTGTGTGTGTGTGTGTTAAAAGAAAACATGAACGAGTGAGAATACAAACATCATTAATTCACATCTGAATCCTGCATGACACTTTCTACAGTTTTTCTTTTGAAATGAGATGCCAGTCTAAGGATAAGAAGTTGCTTAAAATACAAAAACAATTTAAAAGAAAAAAAAAAACAGCAATTAACATTTCTGTGTGTCAAATATGGGGGAAAAGAAGTAGCCTGTTTAGTGAAGTTTCTTTCTAGCTTCTGGGTCAAGAGGGTCTAAATAAAGACTGTCTGGAAAATGACATGATTAAAAGGAAAAGAAATAATAGAAGAAAGAGAGAGAGACAATAACAAAAAAAACAGTATTTCATCAGGGTGTAAACCAGACAGCTTCCAGAAAGAGACATGAGTTGAACAACTGTTATGCTCCCCACCCTCAGACAAATGGATCTATGCATTCAGTAGCACTAGTAACCTGTTTGGGTTGAAACAGCTTCTGCTTTACATTACTGTAACAAATACTCAAAAAACCCACAAAACAAAACAAGCATGATTTTGGCTGCCAGGCAGGCTGCAGCGACTGAAAGAGACCAGAACATGCTGTGTGGCCTGTGCCATGCTTCAGACTCAAAAGCTAGGTGAACAGAAACTATTGTACCTTGGAAGTGGCCATGGCACTGGCTGTCAGCAGTGCTCCAGAGCCGCGCAGTGCCATCTTCACTACCCGTGAGCAAGCGCTGGCCGTCTGGGCTCAGGCTCAGCCAGTTGATGCCTCCTTGGTGATCTGTGCAGACCTTCACTGCTGAGCCACTGTTCCCCATCCTGGTGGTCCCAGCAAAGGCAGAGGCTGTGGGTCAGATCATGGGCACTGTGTAAGCGCCAGACCATGCTCTGCCTCCAGCTGTCTCCCACTGAACAACTTCAGCCATTACATCAACTCCGAAAACTCAGCAGGGTAGTTCAGACTCCTGTAGAGAGACACAAAGGAGGAAGAGGAGGGCACGTTAAATCGTTTCATCTCCCCCCGTGGATGCATCACTTTCTCAGTCAGGGTGTGCTGAAGCCACCGAGCGCTTCTTTCTCCGCAGGAACCGAAGCCCTACCGTGGCAGATGGCCCTCCAGCCACACAGCTTACTGGTGCGTCTTCTCCGTGGGCACCGAGGTACGTCCGGTCCCTAAGAGAGGACCCAGCCTGGACGGCGGCGGTACCGCTACCTGGTGCCGCGCTCAGGCTGCCGGCACTGCTGCTTCTTCAGCAAGTTCAAGGCTAACTCGGGGCACGCTGAAGAGGCGACGCCTCCTAGGGAGGGAAGCCCAGACCTAGGCGGCCCCCAACGCTCCAAGGGGCTGCCGTCCCGTTCTGCCCCCGCCCTGGGATCACCTCAGAGGCCCCCCGTCCTCCCCGCCCCGAGCTGCTGCCATCCCTCCCGCAGGGCCCCCCCCCTCCGCATCTCCGCCCTACGGCACTTCCTCAGGGCCCCGGGGGGAGGCGCGGGGCTCGTCTCCGGCGGAGCGATCCCGCACTTACCCTCTGGGGAGGGGGAACCTCTCCCTCCGAGGGGGCCGGAGCCAGCGCCGGGCCGAGCGCGGGATCTTCCCCCTGCTGTCTCCTCCGCCCTGCGGGGAGGTGGGAAGGACTCCCCTCCGCCGCCGGGCCGAGGCGGGCGCCCCGCAGCCGCCGCCGTGCCCCCCTCAGGCCATCTCGGGGCGGTTCCTCACCCCCAGCGCCGGCCCTCCCTCCATTAGCTCCCCCTCCATGTTAGAGCCTTCTAATCGCGGCAGCCCCCTCCACTGGGGCGGGAGGCGGCGACCTCCCCCTGCCCGCACTGCCGCCTCGGTGCCACCGCTCCCCGCCGCCTTGTACTCTCGGGAGGTGCCCGGCAGCTCTGCCCCTCCGGGACGGCCTCCCTCCACAGCAACCCCCTTTCTGAGGGAAAGACGCATCCCCCACCCCTCCCGCCGCCCGCCTCCCTAGGGCTGAAGCCGCCCTTACCTCGTTTCAGTCACCCGGCGGTGCTGGGGGAAGAGCTGAGGGGCGGGAGGGTCTCTCCTGGCTGGGGACCCATCGCACTGCAACCGAAACAACCCGACAGCACTTCCACACCCCCAGCGGAGTCCCCAGGCTTCTCTTCGGGGGAGGCACCGCTTCCTGCGGCACGTTTCGCCCCGCAGGCTGCCCACCGGCCCCGCTGCCTCAGGGCGCCCCGGCGGCACCGGCTCCTCGGCGGGCAGCCGCGTTTCCTCCCCGGCTTTTCAAGCCGGTGCCTCCCGGGACGCAGATGCTTGTGCTGGGGGCTGGCGTTGACGGAAGCCATCGCCTTTGTTCCCTCTCTCCCCTGGGTGGACTCCCATCAAACTTCCTCTCAGGAGCCCCCCATCCACGGGAGCCCCAAACCCCCTCTCTCGCTCTGCACCTACCGAAAGATTTTGGGGCTGTTTCTTGTTAATGTGGCCCCTCGCCCGATCAACCTCAGCTGTGTGCTGCTCCAAACCGCCAGATCAAGGGCTTCAACATGGCAGGGTGGCAGGGTGGAGCTGCTGCCTCGGGAGCTGTGCAATCCGTGCATCCCATCATGGTGTAATTTAATATACAAAGGATATATCCACCAGGCAGAGAAAAGCGGGAGCCTCCAGCAAGGCAGCAGCAGGGTCCCATGTGGATCCCCCCCGCTAAGAAACGGGGAGCTGCAGCTAAACACATGCCATTAGTTGTGCGATAAATCACAAAACCACTTTCTCCCAGCTCCCGCCTCATTTGATCAGAAAAGCAGTTTTGAGTCAAATCACCAGCCCCAAAACAAGCCCATTACCTCCATTTCACACTGTCATCTTCAGTACAGGGGGTCACCAGGAGCTCACAGATATTTAACAAAGCATCAGCCCTGCTCCAACATGATGTATTTCAGTGTGTGGACTGTACAGAAATGCATGAGTTAAATGGATACTTCATGGGATATGTTATTTTGCACAGTGCGTTCTGGCAGAGGTGAAACAGGCCTAGTATGTCACACCCAATGCAAACAGAAGGTGATCCCAATCCGGCTGCCAGTTGTAGCCATGCAGCCACGGAGAAATTTGAAAGACAGAACTGTTGGGCTGCAAATTCGGCTTTTGTAACAGTCAGTCAAGCTCCATGGCACATTGTCACCAGCCAGCTCTTTTCTGAAGACAAGCATTTCCACACAACCCCATCGCATCCAAGAAATGACCGAGAAGTGTGAGACATGAGCACTGGATTTCTTCCCTCTGAAAATCACATTATCCATGAAAAGATATTTTTTGGACATGGAGGCCTGGGAATCGGCTGTTCTCAGGGAGTGTCCCTCACCATCTGCTCGTACATCTGTCAAATCCACTCACAAACCCCTGCCCAGAGTCCTTGTTTGGGAAACTGTAGGATAGATTAGCGCTCCTTTTTATTTTCCTGTGCTGCTACGATGTGAACTCAAGGGAGAATTCAGACGGAAGGGGTACTTTGTTAGGTCTGAGGCAGGTATGCATGTTTTAAACACACGCAGTTTACATCTCCAGGGGAGGCTGAGCTAGAGAGGAAACCCTTGGCCACAGCTCAGCCATGCACTGGTTGCAGGAGCCCATGAGAGTAGAGGGTGTGCTGCTCCTTCCCTCCCTGCTTTTAAAGCCTTTTCAAGTTTTCTTATTGTTATTTCAAATTAATATTTCCCTCCTGTGGTGACTGATGAAAGCTTTTCATGAATATTTATTAATTTTCTTGATTTTTTTTTAAATATTCTTTTTCTACTGGTTTTATCTGCCTGAATTTTAGGTAATTTTTCTTTATTACGTTTGTGTTCTTCTTTCATAGTTGTAGGACAATGAGGAATGCAAAAGTTATCTACTCTTCAGTTTTATTCCTCGGGGCCCAAATCCTGCAATGAATCTTTCTTCACACAAACACCCAAGGATGCATAAGTATGAAACTCAGGATTGCTGGTGTATATTTCACTTGTCATTCTTCAACAAATTTCTGTTAGCTATGTACAGAAATACAGGTATGTACATACACAGGTGCATGAGCTGCTCCTATAACATCCAGATAAATAGAAAACCTTCAGAAGGCATCTGGATGTTTATGGCTAGATTAATAGTACATGACTTGCAGGATCCAGTGGCTATTGCTAAGTCTGGAGCCAAGTTTTAGCTCTTTTGGCAGTCACCAGGAGTAAAGGAAGGATGTGCAGTTTAGATCAGCTACACTCTCTTTTGGAAGGGGAAAGGGCTGGCCACTGTCCTTCACCATGGACTATGCCATGGTCCAACATCAGCAGGTTCCTAATTCTCTTGCATTAAGTAGAATGAATTGGGACCTTTGTCTTTAAAATATAGCTTCATTCTACCAGAGATTCAACCTCTCACATCTCTGATACACACAGTGCAGGGAGACTCCTTAAATCCTCCTCCCAGGACAGTAATGGTCAGATGCAAAAGCCTCTATGAGCAACTTTCTCACAAATTATTTGTGTTTAGGCTCACTTGACAGACATTCAGGCACGAAGCATAGGCTCCCAGCCCTGCTGGAAGTCTTATAAGTCAGCATTTACATCAGTAGCTGCACTGATGTAAATGCTGAATAACATTTTCCTTGAAAAGGTTTCAATAATGATGCAGATGATTTCAATAATTTTATTGATGCTGTTTGTGGGGAAGGAACACAGGCAGCTCCTCCATGTTCACCTCCCCCTTCTGGGGCCTTGGGTATCTGGGTGTATTGCAATGGTCTTTGATGGACAACTAAAGCTCTTTTGTTCTGTCAAAGAAGCAGAGCCAATAACACCCCAAAGAAGTCAGCACCAAGAGATCAACCAAAACCAAAAGAATAAAGTGTACAGCAATGCTAATTATCTTTCCTGGAGAATTAACCCCTTCCATCATCCCAACCACTCCACATTCCTACAGAAGGACCTTTCTGGCTGCCAGTATCTTTTCACCTTCATCCTAGTGCTCTGCTTCAGGCTGTCAACCCCAATCTCTGTCAGAATTGCTGATAATGAAGTATTACCTCCTCTTTCTTCACCTCAGAAAATTGCAAAAGCCAACTGACTCTCTTAAAACTACTGTCAGGGGCCCAGAAGATCGATAGTGGCATATCCTGCACTGACATGCAGCCTTGTTTTTGAATCAACCGCATCGTTATAGTCAATGAGAACTTTTAGCCTCAAAAGCACGTTACATGGTGTCTCCAGAGGCAAAGTACCTCACTGAGCAAATCTAGCCTACGCTGAGAAAATTTCCCTGGTAAAGTTGAGTTTGATATAAAAATTGATCTAGTTACACTGGTGCAATGTAAATAAAACTTAAGCTTAAATAGATTTAAATACAGCTTTTACTGCTTAGATTAAATTCAAAACCTTATCAACATTTAAGTAGTTTCACTTGAATTAAGTTAGCATTGTTGAAGGCAGATCAATTTTACAGTTATTTAATTATAAAAACTCAAGAAGATGTAGCCTTACTCTGAAGTGAGGATGGAGGAGCAGAAGTCAGGTCAGCTTCTTGATTAGTGCGTGACCATGCTCCACAGGCCCAGCAAGAGCTAATGCTCAAAGGAAGGGAAGAAGCTGCCTCTCCTTCTCTTCCCTCCATCCCTTGGTAAGTCCAGTAACATCAGCATTCAACATTTCCTGGCAGAGCCATACTGCAGCTAAAAGATGGGCACAGAGCTTTGTGTTAAGATGCCGCAGCATAGCTTTGTAGGATGAAATGTCTTGATTTCCCAGCCCGATGCCACAAGTATGAGGGCAAGTCAATGGCAGGCAGTTAACTCCCAATTCTAAAAGGAAATACCTTTTAGGCAACGTGTAATCAGCCTGTGAAACTCATTGCCACAGGATACTGTTGTGGCCAAGAGTTTAACAAAGAAATTCCCTAACAATTCATACCAGTTGGACCTTGCCAGCTCTCAACATTTATCACAGACCACTGTGTAGTTCTAGATCCATGTGGGGCTTTGCACCCCTAGTCACAGTGCAGGGGAAGGCTGTGACCGTGCACTTCATCTAGACTGTGTTTAATACTGCTTGGAACCTCTTTAAAAGCAAGGGTTGATTTGATACACAGACTAGCTGCAGTCTTCTTGTCATAACAGTGTCTACACATGGAACCACATGCTCTTTAAAGCAGTCTTCTTGACACCCAGATTGACACCCAACTGTTTGAGTATACCATGGCTCCCTTCCAGCCTGTGAGCTGAGGCTCTCTTCATATGTAGGTAGCACAGGAGGGACAGTGTGTGGCTGCACTGCTCACTGTGGTGCCTAGCACAGTGGCAGTTCATAGCTGGAGTGCAGAACCAGGCTTTACAAAACCCTAATGTGTAGAGCACCAGTGTGTGAGGCTCCACTGGGAACAGGACTGGAGAGCACATGTGGAGGTACACAGACAACTGCAGTATTGGCAATTGTATTAGGTAACACCAAAAAATGTCTGGAAGACGTATAGGCCCTCCCCATCTGCCTACTCTGAAATTTCATGCATTCTCCCAGGGTCATCCAAAAGCTTTCATAGGCTCTGGGCAGAGTGCCTGTATATGCAGTTTTGCACATCATCTGAAGTTATCCTTTCAGACTTCAGACCCAAGCTTCATGACTCAAGTCAGCTCTTTCCAGCCCCTCTGCAGCTGACCTCTTTTACAGGCAACAGAGTTCCTCCATTCTTTGTATAAATATGGATCCTTTGCAGCTTGAAATGTCCTGGAGTGCTCAAAAATCTAGCTTGGGTATGAACATTTAGCAAATTCCCCTGCAGGACAAAAGATGATTGGAAACTGTCACTTACCCTAGAATTTGCTCTAAGCATCTACAAAGTTCTTTTAGTTTATAATCAGCTCTGAAGCAGTGTCTCCAAAACAGTTCCTTTTGACAATACATGGGTTTCTAAGTTTCCTATACTGTTGTAACAAGAATACCTGTCTGCAAAACCCATGTATGTCTCTGCTGTCCACTGCCACGTTACCTGGGTGGATAGACTACTTCTAATCAATGTCAGGAGGCTGAAAGGCTGGCATCTAGAAAAGTGGTATTCAGTGACCTGATGAATGGTGATGGTAGTGTTGCTGGTTGATACAAATGGGGTCTTAGTACCTAACCCCACTGTCAATCCCTGGTGACAATGGGAATTTAGCCATGAACTCAGAGCGAGCAAGAAGGGGATTGCGTTAACTTTTTGCTGAAATGAACCAGTGACTTAAAACCACTGCTGTGAAAGCATCTTATATCTCTTGCTAGGAAAGCAGATGCGATTTCCTAGAAATTTTTAAGATGCTGCATACCAGGAAGTGTAAGATCTCACAGCATCTGTTTCAAAGATTACTGTAAACAGGTTTCCTCTTGCATAGTCTATAGATGCCAAGGCCCTTCTATCATATCACTGCAGAGGGGGAACTTTACTGCATAATTCAAAATCACAAATATTTACAGAATTACAAAGTAATCGTCAAAAGCTCATTTTACCCTGTTCCCTGCTTCGATGGGAGCCCTGCTGTTTCTTCCAGACAGTAAGCTGGCCTCTTGCCCAGACCATATATCTCTTACGACAGGCTCCTTAAGGACCAAATCTAAATGGAAGCCAAAAGAAATATGTCTTACTAAGTGACACAAGGGTAACTTTCCGAGTCTGATTCTGAGCCCATTTTAACTGATTTTGCATGGATACAATGCTGCTGGCTTTAACTGCATGAATCCAGATTTGTACTGATGCAAGCAGAGAGCCCCAGTGCCTTTGACACTGGTACAAAAACACATTTCTAAAAATGCTGAAGTTGCAACCAGCGACCTAGGCAGTATTTTAACAATTGCATTCACATCTGGCCTCTGGATGATTTCTCAGTTGTTTATCTTCCTCATTGGCAGCAGAACCAAATTGCTATGTTACCTTAGGTAAGGGGGGAACATTCACAATATCTCTTACATTTCACTGCTGCTAGAAGAGTTATAGGAACAAACCTACTGTCCAAAATAGAATAATCTACAGCTTTGACTGAGCTTTGTAGCAGGCTTTCGGGGCAGACTGCCCCTGCTCCTGACACAGGTACCACAAGAAGTGCACGCCTTTTCCAAGAGGCCTGAGAAGGGCAGGGAAGGGCTTAGGGAGGTGTTACTGCTGGTGGGAGAAAATATAGCATCCCAAGGGATGTCAAAGCTTCTGCTCTCTTGGTGCCTCTGACAGAGCTTGTTCAGAGCCAGTGCTGTTCTCACCATTTTCTCCACCAAATATCCCAGCAATCTGTGGTAAAGAGGACACTAGGGTAAACATTCAGACTACCACCAGGATTTATGAGCACCTCTGAAGCTTGGGCTGCTCAAATGCAGCACCCCAGGTTGGATTGACAGAGAAAATATTCCTGTGATACACCTGTTCTTTTCTGTTTTTCTGGGGGGTACTTTATGTTATTTATACATAAAAGGTTGTATTTCTCATGCACCTCTCAAGATACGTGGCTTTATCTTTTCAAATACTCTCACTCTTAGGACTGGACTTTACATCTACCTAATCTAACATAAATTAGCTCAGGGAAACTGCACTGTAGCAAAGTCCACCTCTATTTGCCTGAGTTTTGAGCTCACCAGTGGACATGCTTTGTCTCTCTTGTTGCTGTTGGGCTGAATAGAACTAGGACATGCTGCAGCAGCACCATCATTTGGCCCACATTGTCACTGCCTAGCAAAATCCTACAGCAATCGCTGGCATGATGAAAGTGTGAAAGATCAGATGGTGACCAATGTTCTGTTGGGGAGGCACAAAATGGCAACTGTGGAGTAGCATGAGAGAGCCTGATGCTGTGCACTGATACCAGCATTACAGATAAAGTAACAGGATGTCAGCCTGCCCTCACTTCCCAAACATACCCCGCAATTTGTTTGGTGAATAAATCTTTCCTCATCTCTGTTCTCCATTTTGCCTCTCCCACCAAATTTGCAGTAGTGTTCATCCCATTCTTGCTTTGGGAAGGCACCCCCATTAAAGTCCTTTTCTGTGAAGAGGAGAGAGTACAATTTAGCTGTCTGTAACCGTCTGTTTCCATTCATTCCTGGGGTTTTCCAGCTGCCCAGGAAAACAATGCACTGATACACTCTGTGTGGACTTGAACCGCATCCAGAGAAAAGGGTTAGGTGGGGCCGGGAGATTTGGGGAGTGCTCTTTGTCCTGGAAAACTGCATGGATACTAGCACAACATGGTCAGAAAGATGGTGGCAGAGGAAACAGTCTGCTGATTCCCCAGCCGTGGTCCACACACCAGGCTTCGGGGTGAAGCATCCAGCTCCTTGCTGGGCAAATGTCAGGAGTACCAAACTCAAGCATTTAAGCTCTGGGATTAAAACGAAACTGAATTCCAAGGGGGGCTGATGCTGTACTTCATGGGTGTATAGTAGACAGATTTCATCAGAAAGGATGTAATATTTAGTTAATTTTTCACTCAAATGTTCTTCCTCTCCTTTTTATCTTCCTTCCTTGTCACAGAGAGGCATCAAGTGAGTAATAAAAAATGCTAACAGCACAACTTCTTGATTTATACCACCAGCACATCTCAGGCAGAACTCCCTGATGAGTTGGAGGGAACAGCCTGATTAAAAATTGATGCCACAATATGGTCTGTCTTAGCAACAACACTCACAAGTGAAATTCATCTAGGATATAAACTGTGACATTTAAAATGCCTGTTGGGAGAAACTTGACCAAAAAAAAAATTGGTGTGCATGGCTTTGGGGAATAAAGGCAATTGCCATGCCACTTTATGGAATATTGTGTGTGAATCACTGAAGCTATTGTCTTCTGCTGCCTTTTTCCTGGCCTCAAGAGGTTAACTTCTTCCCAGAGCCAGAACCGCATGTATGTGCCACAGAGCTGCGTCTGGTCTGGGTATGCGGGTGATCCGGATTTCATGTTGTTTGCCTGAGAGACCCACTGGAGAGAATAATGAGGGGGTTCAAAAGAAGAATATCCTTTCTGCCAGAAGTGGTCTTTTAACCAAGCCTTTGCTTATTTGTTGGGGGAGATTGCTCACAGGGTCACCTGGCAAAAATGACTGGAAGTTATGAAAGAAAGGGCTTCCTGCCAACTATTTAAGAGAAAGAGGGAGAGGAATGGAGAAGAAACTGGAGAAACAGCAGTGAGCTGGCTGCAGGGAAAGGGACATTTTGTGATTCAGAGGAGAAGCCAAGAACCAAGGCTGTAAAGGGAGAGAGAGGACCCTGGGCTCCTTAGAAGGCTCAGTGCTATATTCTGGTGGCATTCAAGCATAAATTGAAAGCTGAGGCGATGAAAAAAGGCACAGGCACTTAACACTTGCCTTGTACAGAAGACGTGGAGATCTAGGAAGGGGTGAGCATAAAACACCAGCGTGACCTGGGTCTCGGCACTGCTTTTAAAGGTGTAGGGCAGCTGGTCTTCCCCATCCTACTTCCAAAGAGGGGCAAAGAGAGCCTGTGCTATGAAACTGAGACCAGGAGGCTTAGCTGAGTCACTTACTGATTGTTGGTTGTTCACTGAGCCCAAAGAGGTGCTTTGATACTGGTGAAAAGCAGGGTGCATGTGAGATACCCCATCTATCTTAGTCTGGGCTGTTGTCACAGCAGCAGGGACCTTGTGGGGCCAGGGCAGGGTGGGATCACAGAGAACTGGGCCTTCAGCATGCCAATGAGGAAAGCTGTCACAAGGCAGCAGAGATGCACCGAGTGAGATCCAAAGACAATGAAAATATACATACCCAGCACAGTTCCCTGCAGCTTATACCACTTTGACAAAACATCTGTTGGCCTGGAATAAAATCCCTCCCCTATTCTTAAGCAGATACATTTCCCCCTGAAATAGCAATAGGGGCTGCTGCATCTGCTCACACCATGGCCCGGCTTCAGCCCCAGGAGGATGAGGCCTTAGCTAAATCAGACTGAGCTGCCTGCTTTGCCTTACACTCTCTTGTGAATAACTTTTCTTATTGCACCTCTTTACGCAAGCGCCAAACCCCAAGCAGGCAAGAAAGCCGTCCAAAATGCAAAAGAATTATGACAGAGGCTCAAACATCACGGGGTTTTGGAAAGTTTGTTCTTTTAGTAAAAAACTAAATGTGCAAATCAAACTCTCTGGCAGCATTTGTGTGATAATAATCATGCTGATTAAGTGTTCGAGCCTCAGGATATGCTGGGAACGGCACTAGGACCTAGAAAATAACCACCCCATGCTTTTGGAAGACAGCTGCAGGCTCTTCCTGTTCTGCTCTGTAAGTGATCCATCTCCTCTCACAGATCTGTTCACTTTGGATGCAATTGCTCAAAATATGCATTACTTATGGTCATACAGATAAATACAAAGGGGACTAACAGTTGTGCTGTTAACCCTTCAGATCTCACTAGGCCTTAGGGATGCAATGAGGAAGAAAAAGATTCAGAGAAGTTTTACCTATGACTGACTTCGATAAAGCAAATCAGTTACATTAGCTAAGATTATTAACCTTAGGGAATACACTTTTCCTCTCTCCTTTCTAAATTTGTCTATGGTCTTTATTACCATTTGCTAATGAGAAAGGTGCTTGTTCTCCTGGTTTCTGTGTTGGTGAAGGAAAGGGAGAAGCTGATCAAACCAGTGGCCTTGATTCACTTTCAGCTTTAAATTCGGTATATCATTTTCATCTAATCAGAGCTCTACAGTGGTGTTAGTGAATATCTGATGTTTAAGGCATGGAGATGGATTCCCAGGAAGTTACAATGGCACAGAAGTGACAGGAGGAAAGAATCAGGACAGAGGAGATGCTATTTAGCTTGGCTGGTGGCTTTGGGACTTTTCTCTCTCCTTCCTCAACTATGAATTTCACAACTAAACCACTGAAATTATAAAAACAATAGCTGCTTTTTAGAGGCAAAACTGAAAGATGCAGCCTTGGAGTTCTTAACAGGAATGGAAACGTGAACACTGACTATTAACCATATAGGAACGTATACATGCTGTGGACCAGCTACTGCAGCTGTTTGGCTGCAGTAAATTGGTGCAGTAGGGCTAAACACACCTGATTAAACTACCTGGCTTGCTTGATGAGCCAGTTCTGCACCAGGCTCCTAAACCAGCCAGTGTCCCTCTGGGACAAGCTGCAGTAACCAACATACAGCTCTGGGCCTGCCCTAATTCATGCTAATTGGCACTGACTGCCTTCGTCACTGGGTAATCACACTTTGCAACTGGGAAATCAGAGCTTCCCTGTCATTACTGCACCCAGCAGAAGTCAAGAACAGCAAAGGACTGAGACTGACGTCTCCTGACACAATTTTGGGTCTTTTCCATACATGCTAAAATGCTCTGCTATGTCTTTCAATGAGTGGTTTGGACCCAAATGGAAAAACTTACTGATATGAATGTTTTTGTAATTGTTATTACTATTATTCTTACTAGTGTTATTCTGTCCTGCTAAGGAGGTGCTGGGGCAGGAACAACTTCTGCAAGAAATCAGATTTGAGAACCTGGTACCCTCTTCCCATCCTTGGAGCTTTCATCTCCTTGACAGCAAGTTCATCCTGAAGAATCAAACACCAATTTAAAAGAAAAAGAAGAAACCAAGAACTGGAACAAGGGAAACTTTCCAGCCAAAGAACCCTTTAATAGCAATCTATTAGACAAATCCCAGGCCTAGGGGGTTGTTACAGAGGTTTTGGATTCCTGCCAGAATTTTTTTATTTTTTTTTTGTGTCTCCAAATGTGTATTGTCTGAATGCAGCTGAAAAGGGGAATCATTCAGTGTAATCAGAAGTTTTTCCAGTCTCATGGAAGTCCCTGTTTCTGATGGGATGTGTGATCCTTAATAGCCAAGGGAGCTGACTGTTAAATATCATTTGTTATTAATTTGTATGGTAAAGAGTCTGAAACCTTTGAAATGCAGATTGTCAGCTCTGTAGTTAGACCTGAACTGAAATGATAAATTCCAGAAGTCAAAGTGGTGTTTGCTTGCTTTAATTCCTCTCTCTCTTTTTAAAAGTAGATGACAAAAGAATCTGGCCCCAACCCCCAGTGAAAAAAGAAGCTCTTATTATATCAGAAAAATAATTTCAAAGGGCAAGTCAATAAAGCAGGATACACACAAAATAAAACCTTTGGAATTCTGTTATTGTTATTATTATTATTGTAGGTTCAGATGACTCAAATGTTATTATTTTCTTCTTGCATTACCAGCCAAGAAAACCAATGACAACCACAGAAAGCTCTGCAAATCTCAGCAGTTTTGATTCCCACTTACATTACTGGAGCAGCTGTTGCATTCGCAGGTCAGCTCACATGTGGACTGCTGCACACTGTGCTTTGTCTTCTTGAAAACTTTAGCTTGATTTAAGAGCAGGATTCATGTCCAGCCTACCCTGCAGAACTAAACTAAGCTTACAGTATTAGGCATGTTACCAGGTCAGAAGGGTCTCAGTTGTGTGCTAGTACTTTATATGTTATGTAGCACTGGCTCATGTGCAGGTAAGAGGCTTGTTTTGGTGGTGGCTGCTTTTGGTAAAGTTTGCAAGGAAGAGGTCCATTCCATGGACACTCTTTTGCTATTGCGCTCTCTATGCTGCTGGTTTCCAAGGGGAAATTCAGCTGAAACCACAGTCTTGCCCATCTATGAGTCAGGATCTTTCACTCACCTTCTCATCACCATGATCATGAGGCAGCAACGTCAAAGCTTAAAAGCACTTATACCAAAACACAAATAAACCTGTGCTGACCATGAGTGGATTGTCTTGCCTGGTGTGGTGCCTTGTGGGAAACGAGTTGCACTGCTCTCGAGTTGCACTGCTCTCTTACCCTATAACAGATGATGAGTGAAGCTGGTGACAACCAAAACTACTTACATGAGGAAACAGCTATCTTAGTTTGTATCAGGCTAAACAAACAGAATGACAGCATACCAAAACTTCTGCAATGAACTAAACAAAATTATTAAAAATGCATTTTTTCCATAGAATAGCAGGGAATGATCCTTCTCCATCCCAGACATTGGAGTGCCCTAGCAGGAGCACATGAAATAAGTCTGACTGAGAGGAAGCGTTCAGTGCACTTGGGACTGTGTGAGTGCAGGTGTGAATGCCTACAAAAAGTGCGGATTTACCACAATCCACTAGAGATCATCATATTTAAAGATGGAATTTGCATTAACAATTTCAATATGATTTCATGTTTGCTTCATGCACAATTTGACTGAATACACTGGTACATTCCTCCATATGTTAACATGCTTAAACCAGGACAGCTTGACTTGATTACAAACTGACTTATGCTGAGCCACATAAAGATGGTCAGCTGTCCATGGAAAAACATGTTGCATCCAGTTTGCTCTCTCTTCAGTGTTTCTCTTGCTCCACGGAAAATTAACATACATTTACTTCTGACCTTCTCCTCTTTCTTCCATGTGTGTTTGATTTCTGTCACAGCCACCCTTAAATATGAGAACAGCTCAAAATGTGTGAGATGTTATTGCACCTCCTCTGCTGGTTGAACTGCTGGTTACTCTTGGAACAAGAGGACACCAAGCTACATGAGTCCCAGCGACTGGAGGTTGATTTAACTGAATTGAGTCTCTCCAATAAGCAAGATGATTTAAAACTAAAACCCAAAACAAATCACCATT
Source organism: Pezoporus occidentalis (assembly GCF_034315485.1). Classification (NCBI taxonomy): domain Eukaryota; kingdom Metazoa; phylum Chordata; class Aves; order Psittaciformes; family Psittacidae; genus Pezoporus; species Pezoporus occidentalis. Next base: position 3,038,304 of record NW_026914180.1, read on the forward strand.
TGCAGTGCTGAAGGTGCTGGCCACATCAGGCAGGTATCATCTGATTCAAGGACTCTTTAGCTGTCTCTTGTATTCCTGGACAAGAGTTTGAACCCAGGGGATAGTGAAAATTTCAAAGCCAAACCTGTTTTCACCGAAGATAATTTTTCCTTGACTTTCACTGCGACAGGGAAAAGAAAGCTAAAACCAAGCCAGATGAAGCACAGAGCTCAGGATATCTGTCAGAGTACTAAGGTGGGTTCCCTTTACATTTTTACGCTGTCATTAGTTAGACTTTAACAGTGACTGTGGCTCTCCTGCTGCTGCCAGAAGTTGGAGATGTCCTTTGAAGAAGTTCATTTCCTTTCTGCAAGCAGTCAGAGGTCACTGTTGAGCAAGACTTTCTACTTAAAGAACTGCTAAACCAGCTGTAGCAGACACCAAGGAGCGAACTAATTTTTACTGGGTCCAGAGAGGTGTCTTTGGAGGAGGAGAGGAGAAGGCACACCAAGGTGTGAGTGTTGGGCAGCCTCAATAGCAGGATAATGCCTCTTGAATTCCTGGGGGAAGGGAGGTGGCTGTGCAGCCCTTTCGCTTATGTAAGCGGTTAGTAGGGATTCTTTTGAGCGATGACAACATCAGACTTGCCAACAGTGGATCAGTAGGAAGTTTCCTCCTTACCTTCACTAGATGTACATGCACTGGGTAACACAGCAATGCAAAAGTACTGCAGTTGCTCAGATATCTTCATTTGAAAAAGATATTCCATCAAATTCCCACATCATACAGCTACAGAGAAAGGACATTCATGTATGCAGGCATTCTGGCAGGAGCTCTTTACTTTGGGGCCAGATGTAATTTGAAGTTATTCTGAATATTACACTGCAGCAGCCTGGCCAAGCCCAGTAATGCTGATTATTTGGGCTTTCCTGGTTTTCCAGATGGAGCTGATTTTGTTTAGTTCTCTCTCTTGTAATTAATAACTTGTCCCTTTTGTTCATTTCTGAATCTTTATCTCTAGCATTTTCTAGAATAGTTTCCAATTTAGTTAATCCATTGCTTGCTTCCTCAGTGCACGTAGCAGAACTCATTCAGCCATACAGTTTAATGACATACAGCTCAAATCTCTGCTGCACAATCTCACATCCACTTCACATCAAGCTGGCATTGTGTCATTTATATTTTATATGCTATAAACTCACAAATCATACCGTTTCATACTAGAGAAATGTCAATAATGTTAAAAAAAAACCAACCTAACCACTAGCAAACATATGGGATCTGTACATTCTGTCCTTTAAACAAGTGCAGATTTAGCAAGGAGGGGGAGGGAAAAGGAAGAGAACGAGAGCCACATCCCCCTGCTGCCAACGCAGTGCATGTTCCTGCAGCATCAGTTTTTGGATTAGGCCCATGGCCACCCTACTTTGGTTTCAAATCAAGAAGAAATAGATGGAATTCAATTCCCCACAGTCAGTTTTTAGTGATATTAGATTTCTGCATCCTGAGGAGTTTTTAAAATAGCATTCACATGAGATTAGCTGTTTGCCTTGAGAGTGTATTCATAAATGGGATATCAGATGTTAATAAATGATGAGTATTTAGCCCGTAGGCAGACATGTGTAAAATGTACTAAACCCTAGCTGGTTACAAACGCAACAGCATGGATTAACCAGACTACCTTTTTTTGTACTTTTAACTCCCAGCACACAGCAGGGTTCAGTCCAGGACTGGGTCTCCTAAGTCCTTCCACAAGTTAAACAACAAATATTAAGCTACTAGAACATACAAACAAATGATGAGCTTGAAGCATATGGATGAAGTGGACTTGCACACAGTAGCTCTATGTTGGAGTCCGCCTGTACATCTGTGTGTATGTGCACAGTCCCACATATCCCAGCAAGGACAGGGAGGGATGTCAGTGGGTCCCTCTAAGGGCTGGTCTGAACCACAGAACACTGGAAGCCACACAGCAGAATATCTGTGATATCACAGGTCTGACCCCAACATTAGTGGGAGAGTTCCCTCCCCTGGCTGTGTTCACCAAGGGTCAAGAAACCCAGGTGTGGGGATCTCTGGGCTCATGCTGTTGTCCTCAGGGGAATGTTGGTGGATGGTTGTCCTTCATTTTCTTTTCTTTTGTCCTCCAACTACTTAGAGCATCTGGGATTCCAGTTACTATATATTTTGAAGCCTTTGATGCTTTATGCTTCATGCTGCACCATGACATTGAGCGTGCTTCAAATGAATAAAAAGCTTCCTTTAAAGCTAGTGGCAATTTACTGCCTGACTCTCTCTGGGACCACGTTTAGGGTTTTTTTAACAGATTAATGGCCAGAAGGCCACAACAAAGAGCAATGCATATGACTGAATAGTAACTTTTAATAGAGCGCATTGAGCTCAGGAGCTGAGTAGAGGCTTCGTGAAGCAAGAGCAATGTTAATCCTGGAAGGGCTCCTAAAATCTTTCGTAAGCTGCATTTAATTAAAAGAAAATTAGATACACAAGAGTTGATGCACGAGTTGTACATTTGTGCATCCCACTCAATGAATGAATCATTTCCCTGCCATCTTCTCTGACACAGAAATACCTTGCAATCCATTAAAGATGCTTAAATACTTTGTGGCTTCAATGGACCACATGCCACCACAAGCCACACGGGACATGGCTATTGAAATCCAGAGCTGAACTGATGTAACTATAGTGCTTCTTCAATAATCTTAGGAGAGACCACAGGCTCTCTACAGGAGAACACAATCACTGGCATTGATGCTAAGGCAAACGTCACCCAAACTACAGTTAAATTCACAAAGTAGATGGTCTTTTGTATTTCCATACACCCCATAACATATATATGGCATGTGTGCATCTGGGGCGGATCTCAGTTGACACAGCTTTACCAACAGTTTCACTTCATCGGGGAACAGCATGTGTCCTTCGCAGACAGGCATGGTTGTTACCAGTTGCCCCACTCCTGTTACTGGTAGAGAGCCACAGGGAGCCAAGAAGCTCTAACTGGAAAGATGAATGACAAGGTGGATATGTGTGGATTAGTTGAATGGCAGCTGGATCCAGTGTCAGACCAGGATGCAGCACAGGACCAACCAGCCCCTGCCCCAGCACAGACTTGCTCCTCCCAATCTCTCAGCGAGGGGCAGGATCCCATTGCAGACCACAAAGCACAGCAGCCCTGAAGGCATACACGCCTCATGCTCCAGTGTGCTGGGGACCTGTCAGCTTGTCTCACGTCCCTTCAGTGGGCTGAGGACAGTGGTTAGATCAGCAGCCTTCCCACTAGATTAATGCAGAGCTTTGCAGCTCTGCCGGCACTGTGCCCATGCCTGTCAGGATCCATCAGGCAGCCAAGCCTTAACAGTTAATGGAATAATGGAGTGAAAACAATAAAATTGTCTCTTCCTGAAATACCAGAAAGTCTCTTAGCTAATACTGAACACAGCTATGATTTTGTAGAAAGGAGGCTACGTGGACACTGCATGCAAGGGGATGCGCCGAAGCTGTAGCAGATGATCCATGGCTGAACACGCAGGGCTGTTCCCATCCCAGCTGCCAAGCATCAAAGGGGGTTCAGGGGCACCAAAACTGATGGGATGGACTGGGAACACCAAAGGGGCAGATGGATGGGAAGAGAGTTCTGCAAAGTGACAGTGCTGTGGCTGTTCTTCTCTGCTGCTACCCCCTCAAATTGGCATTGTCTCCTGAAGAGTTTACGAATCACGAAGCAAAGAGAAGGTTGCTCAGGTTTTGTACCTTGAGGGAATATTGTCCTTTGAATATATCTTTTAATGTGTGCTGATCTAAGGTCGCAGTAACTCAGGATGAGCGATTTCTATCACCTTCCCATCAGGCCCAGCATGTTGTGCTCAGACCCTGCGAGTCAGTTGGATCCTGACATAATCCTCACATGTGCCCTCACATGGCATGGGCAGACCCTCCGAAGGCTGTGTGCCTGAGCTCAAGACACACGTATGCAGCAACGTGACCCCCTCCAGGCATTAGGAGTCAGCTGGGTCCATCACGAGGTGGCTCTGGATAGGGCAGAGTGAACATGTGTCAGACCACAACTGCATTAGGAAGAATGTTCTGAGATCTGGTTGTCACCACCAGTTCTGGCCTGTCACTCCCATGCCCTCATTATAAATCACTGCAGAATAAAAAAGCAAATTCATAGCACGTAAATCAAGCTTAGAAAGTTTGCAGGTCTGCTCCCTATCGAACTCAAGCAAGTGATGGAAGAAAAGTATTTGGAGCCAAAAGTTGGTGTTTAACCATTTATTCCAGTCAGTGATAGGGAAGAAGGGCGATGCCCGGCCTCAGCAGGCCATCGCTGGTAGGATGAAAGCTCAGCTAGAAGTAGTTGATGACTCTTCTGATGGACTGGACGCTCGCGCTGCGTGCCTGCCATGCATTGAAGTTGCTGAACTCGCCGCGCTCCACCACATACATACGGCCTCGATAGTTGGGCTCCTCGTACAGCACCCACCTGAGCAGAAAGGAAGGGTTATTCAGGTCTCAGCAGCGTGGTCATGCGAGGTGCCCACATTGAGCAGCTGCAGTTAGGCACTGCAGTGCTGCAAACTCCCAGGGCCCGATGGTCCCTCTGCAGTCCCGGTCCTATCCTGCAAACAGAAATGACCCTGATGGAGTTAACAGCTGGTGCTTATCCCCATTTCCAGTGCAGTCTGGCAGTTATCCACAGCCAGACTAGATCTTGCCTGTAGAGGAAATCGTTCAGGGTTACACCAGTGATGAAGCCTGAGACCAGGGGCTCCCTGCTTCACGCTGCTTGTAGGAATCGATCTATTGTGCATGATGAAGCTCAGAGAGAAACAATTGAATAGCATCTGATAGTGCTAAAGAAGGATGTGAATTCCCTCAGCCCCTGGATAAACCCATCTTGGACTGCAAAGAGAAATGTGCAATGCTTGAAGGATGTTTTACCTCTTCGAACTGACTCAGTAGCTATGACAGGAACCATATTTAATAATTTCTCTCTTTGCTAGTAATTCTCAATGGCCTCTCTTTGATGCTTTCCAACAGAGAGCAGGACCTGGCTCAGTTACCTTTATCTCTATATCCAGAATTAACTATAACTTTCCCTTGGGATACAAACAGGTACAGCACTCAATAACCTTGGTGACTTTAGCATGCCTGACTGCAGCTAGCTTGCCTATGTCTTTCTCCGTTGGCAAGTCTCTTGGCATGTCATTCTCTATGTGAAGGACACAAAGTAGGGAAGAATTCTGATGGTCGAGAGCGACAAATTTTGCTACTCTTCTCACCCTCCTTTTAATACATCCCGAGATATAATCTTAACATGGCCACCTCCTTCCTCTAAATCTCCAATGCCTTTTAACGAAGCCTTGCCATTGCTCTGATTGTCTTACAGTGAGCTTTCCACCCCATCACTGCTGAACTGCTCATCTCTGCCTTGTTCTTCTCTTCCCACTGTTTTAGGGATTTTTTTTTTAAGAATCTGTCTGCTTGTCCTGTTTATTGGCAGGGCACAAATACAATCCTCCAAATAATTTGGTTTCTGTGGTCTATCTCTTCCCAGGAATTCAGCTGTGACAGCAGGGTTGGGACCCACTGCATGTGGGATTTCCAGGCACAAACTCCTTCAAGTACCGGATGGGGAAAAGACTGGTGGGCCTCCAGAGTCAGACAGCAGCTGGTGAACTCAGCTCACAGTCTGACCCAGAGCAAAAAGCTGGAGGCCAAGGAAAAATGTTGTTTATAAAGCCAGCCACCCACGGGCATTATTTAAACTATAAGCAAAAGATTATGGTATTCAGTTGAGCCACCTTCCCAATTTCGTGACATATTTGGACTTATTTTGTGCTCCTGACAGGACACCCCAGGGGACCATGGTGGGTCCCTTCTCCCATGTGCCTGAGCACCAATACAATGGCACATCGAGCACACATCCGCCTGGTGCCCCTCTCCACCCTGCTGCCCGCACTTCCACAACCCTTTTCTGCAGCATTGCTGCAACGTGCTTAGCCAAGACATTTGGATCCCGAGCGTTTCCTGTGAACAAACAACTTCATTCTTTGGCACTTTTTGCAGCCAGTTTATATCTGGACTGGAATTACAAAGTCATCCTCAGGCTTTTCCTTTGAAGCTTAATTTGCAGTGCATGGAGAAGGCTGCCTGCTGCTCATGTGAGTGTAATAGCAGGTTGCCCTGAAGACATATCCCCCCATCATAGACCATGATGTGCACTGTTTGAGAGCATGCTCAGCTCTTCAGCTTAATGAAGAACCACTTATAAAATTACCCTGCTCCTCTAGTTACACTTCAGCCTTGTTCACAAGGCACATGAGATTTTCTTCCTTTCCTACCCCATCTCTTCACCTTATATGCACCTCTCCACAGTTTTGGATCATCATGGGTCTCTTTTCTCCATCAGCTCACCATCTCTCCCTCAAGCACTCCTGAAAAGAGCTCCCAGTCCTATTTTCTGTAGCTCCCAATCACTCGCTCCTGCTGAGAGCGCCTAATGCTGTTGAAAACATTGCATTGCAGTGAGCATGGGTACTTCTGGCCCACCAGGACATGGTAGCTCTTCCAGCTTTACTTTGCTCTAGTGCATCTTTCAACCCTGGGCAATAGCGCAGAGGGTAGAGCAGCCCCTCATAGCCACTGTCTTTACCAAAACTGCTGCGTTGCTCTTCAGATATGTGGCTGATGGTCTGCATAGTTGCATGGAGGGAATGGGACAGGCCTTGGGGTAGATGAAAGGAGACTGTAGGATCTAGCGTGGTGATAAGAACCCACAGGCCTTCCCCTCTGCTTAAGGAAAGCCTGCAAATAAGAGGAATAAAAGGAATAGCAGAAAGATGGGAGAAAAGTGTATTGGCAGTGCAAGGTGATGAGTGAAGGCTTGCATGGCTTATTTAGCTCTTCCTTTATTGCTAAAAATTTACATTCTCTTACACCATGAGCAAGTGAGGAAATCAAGTCAGTCAGGAGCCCAGAAACAAAAAACACAGAAGATCCTGTCCTCAAGCCCAGCATGGGAGAGCTGATCCAGGCACATAGCACACAGCCCTCAGACATCTCAGTGCTGTGTTTCATTAGCACTTAAACCCAGAGGACACAGAAATAAAACTCTCATGGAACCAGCTCAAGCCCTATAAGCCAAAACTGTCTGTTCATGATGAAAAGCTAACAACGGAGTGCTGCAGCTCCAGCCTGAATCAAGCAGGATGCTTTCAGCAGGGCTCGAGGTCACTCATTCTCCACATAGGACCTGAGCAGTGCCATGAGCAGCCCTTTCCTCTGCCAAGAAATATGTATCGTTTATTGAGCAGCAACGTTTGGGTACCTGTTCTGGTTGATATGTCACAGCCTGACTGCAGAACATCTACCAAATGCCCATAAATGCTTCAGCAGGATAAATGGTTCATTTGGTTCCTCCAAGTTATGTCACTATAACATAGAAAAACTCTTTTTGGGGTAGTTTCTCCCAGACTGTAAAACAAATTCAGCTTTTGAAAGTTGTTATTTCTAGGCAATCCTCTGTGGAGTGGCTGAGGCACAAAGGAGGACAAGAAGCGCACGTCTTCATCTAAAACCAGATGATACCATCTGTGATACTGGAGCTGGCTCTGCCCGTGGGATGGGCAAAGCCACTCACCATGCAAACCCGCAACAGCTTCCGAGGAGGCAGTAACACCTCAAAAGTGCTCCAAAATAGCAATCTCATTTCCAGGATGGATTTAACAGCTTTATCATCACTGTTTCTGGCTGCGTGGGGTAGCAGTCGCCAGCCACAAAGGGCAGCAAGAAAGGTGCTGGACACACTCAGCCCCACCGCACACCACACCAAAGGCAGATGTTTCTCTCCATTCCCATGTTTCCAGGTGATCCGTTATCACTTCCTGCAGGCATGGCCCCCCACAAGTACAGGCAGCAGCTTTTTAACAGCACATGACACCATCCATGGATTTTGAAGGGGAAGCAAATATTTCTGTATCCAACGGATGTCGCATTGTGGGAATTAAGAGGGGAAATTGCAGAGTGAGATTTCGGTGGGCAGGGAGCTTAGGAAGATGCTGCTCACACCTGCTTTCAACATGCACAGGGTAAAACGGACCCACTTTCAGGCTGGGGATGTGCTGGAGACAGCCTGTGGCTGAAACTCCCCTCACCTCTGGCTACATGGTCTAGTCTGAAGCATCCCTGCCCATGGCAGGGTGGTTGGAACTTGATGATCTTAAGGTCCTTTCCAACCCAAATTATTCTATGATCCCATGATCCCATCCCCTCTGCTGCCCAGATGGTCACGAATGGGTCCTGGGCCCAGCACCAGCTACACCTGCAGCACCCCTGGGGTCACCTGGGGTTATAGGGTCCATCCAAACGAGAAAAGCAGTGCTGCAGGGTCTCTTTCTTCTGCCTGGTCTCACCTCTGCTGAAGCATCTTCTCCTTCCCTCCTCCTCCTGCAGCCTGGGGCCAGCAGGTCCCACTGCACTGTCCTGCTTTTAATGGCCTTTACAGACCTTTCCATGCACTTGCAACAACCACCTTCCTGGGGTCTGAACATAATGCTACAAAACCCAGTGGGTTTCCTCACCACCCTCCTCTCAGTATTTCATTTTTTTCCCTATTTTATCTCTACTCAAAGCCTTTGCAAAGTCATGTAACGTTAACATGAACACCCCAGGCTCCCTGCGAAGGCAAGCAAGCGTTGTGCCCCTTATATGTTTTGTAGGGGAAGGGCAAAATCAATCTGAAAAATGTAAGTGCTTGAAAGTTTCGGGGCACCTTCCCAATTTCTCAAGCTCCAGCCTCTGCTGCAGGGACACATGTGGTAAATAATTGGCCCTAGAGCTCTTGCCAGAGTACTCACAGGAGCTTTCTTGGCTTTATAGCATTGGTACTCAAATGCTTTTCATTTCAAATGCTCAGCACTGATGGGGTCCCCGGTGGACTCTGGCCATTTCTTCCCAGAAGGAGCTGGTAGCTCTGCTCCTTAGTTTTAATGAGCCACCACTGCCTGATCATAAGCCTGGGTTTTGGGAGAGGCCTTGGTTGAATTGGAGGATCCTACAGGACACTCACTGTCAGGGTGTCCCGAGCTTGGATGGCAACAACCCTTTTCCAGTTCTGGGAAAAAACTGCTGTTGGGCAGAAAGGGTCCAAACCTGCCACACTGGGTGCAGGTGGGATGCACAATATCCAGTCCAGGACTCCCGCCTGTGCAGGGGTTTCCCTGTGCCTCTCTCAGGCAGAGGCTCTGGGAGGATTCCACAGCATCCCCACACTCCAAGCAGACTTGCAGTGAAAATGTAATTGTCGGACATAGGGAAGGGGAGATGGACGGATAGCAGCCCATCTCACAACAAGATTAATAACAAAAAGAGGACTGACCCTGTAGAGAAAATGCAATTTGCCACCCAACAGCAAGAAAAAGGCAAAGCCGACTTCCTGCTGAGGCTTCCAGGAGCATCTGCAGGGGCAGGAGGATGGGGCTGAGCATCAGCAACACATCTGCAAAGCGGGTTCACAAGGCACTGAGGGTGACCTAAACCCCTCATTGGGGTGGCTGTGCATCACCACCACAGTTACCCCTGTCTTTCAGAGACAGGGATTAATTTTAAGGTGAGGCACCACTGTCTCATTTTCGTTGCTCGAGGAGGAGGTTTCTGGTGTTGCAGCAAGCCTTGGTGAAGCCACTTGCAAAGTAAAATCCCTGAGCTGCATCGCCCAGACACATCCATTCCCCCCCCCCCCCAAAAAAAAAGCCTCTGCATGGATTTTAAAGACATGTCTGGAAACATGCACAGAAATGTGAAAGCAAGACAGAAAGACAGGGAGAGAGAAAGAGGGAAAGAAGGAAAGAAGCTGGTTTTAGGCTTCTTATTTCATACACCTTAAAAAGGTATCTCAGAGCTCTTGTAACATGTGCTTAGTTACCACCCTCCAAAAGCCATGCCCCTTTGAAGCAGCTCTGAATGGGCAGGCACCAAAATTCACCTTTAGACCATAGGCTTAACTCACAGTTTTAGGCTTTCTCCAAGTCCCTCCAAGCACCAACAGGCTTTTCCAGGATGGGGGGAGCCTCTGCAGCCACCTCACTCCCCTGCAGTGCTGGGTACAAAGGGTCCAGGGCAGGGAGCACCATGCCGGGACACGAGCGGTTACTTACGCGCCGTCGCCATACACTTTGAGGGCGTTGATGCAGGTCTTGTCCCAGCCTTGTCCCTGCAGGAAGGAGCAATCTTCCGTCAGCTCCAGGCTGGGACCGCTGAAATGGCTCCCCTCAAATATTTGGATCCTGTAGTGCTCGCCATGCTGGGGACAGAGGGGTTCGAGTCAACCAGAAAGAAGCGCAGCAGGTTATTTCCCCGGCTTTTATCAGACCAAGAGGAGGATGCAAGGGTGCTTCAGATGGGGAGTGTTAAAAGTAGTCCGACAGCACCGGTGCCAGGACGCACAGAACACGCACAAACTCGTGACACCTCCCAGCACACCGTGCCAACCAGGAAAGCAGCCAGAAACCATCGTCTCTGCATCCAGCTGCACCTTCCCGCAGCTGCTGTCCACATGCAGACACATCACTTGGGGGCTGCACTGGCACTTGCTCATCTGCAGATACCCCCACCAGCCCACAAACTCTTCATCCCAAGTACAGCATCAGCTACAGCCCCGGCTCTCCATCCACGCACACAGCAAAAAACCATACATATCTAGAGTGTACAGACATGCTAGACTATTTCCCTAAACTAATTTATATTGCTTCCAGATCTATGCGTAGCTGCTGCTCCTGACAGGAGATGTTCTGCCTTTCCTGAAGGAAAATAAAACAATGGAAAAGAAAAGGAAGCTTTCCCAGCATCATCATTGCTGTGAGCCCTTGAGGGTGACATGACAGAAAATTGCGCCAGGGAGGTTTCTGCAGCTCGTGGCACATGTGTGCAGGACAGAGTGAGCTGGAAGGGTGTTTTTAAGCCAAATTCAAAGCATACCTAAATGCATATTTCAAGCAAACAACGTCAACGCACACTACGGCCGGGCTGCGATGCCAAACCCCACAGCAGGCAGCCGCCAGCAGCAGCCAGGCTGATACCGTGCCTGAGCAAACATTCCTCTGGGAATCTGCGCTGCAGAAATGCCTCGAAGCACTCGCAGGCATCTCACAGGGAAAAACGCGGACCAGAACGGAGGAGCACATCCTCATGCCAGCAGGGCTCCAGGGCCTGGGGTAGAGCATCCCTCCATGTATGGGCCACGGAGGTGCATTAGGAGGGACGTTACAGACTTGAAATAAACATACTGCTGTGCCTAAAAGCAGCTTTGGGGCCAGTGAGAAACCCCACCAGCTCCAAGTGGGTTTATCATTGCCCCAGAGATCACCAGTGATAGGAGTCGAATAGAAAGACCTAACCCAGATTCACTTTTCTTTGCTAATTTTTAATCTTTCCAATTAAACCTTCCTCTGGGCAATGCTTTTAAAAGCTTCATAAGGGGTGGGGGAGGGCTACATAATATGGGGAAAACAGTGGGTTTAGTTTAGGATTACAGGCAGAGGTTTGCAACAGCAGAAAATTCAGCTAGGAGCAGCCCATAGGTCTGGTTCGGAAAGCCCTCAGGCTGCCTGCTCCCCCTCTGGGTGCATGGGGAAAGCAGGCTGCCACGGCTCAAACTTGCCTTGGGCAGTGAACCTCCTTCCTAATTCCCCCATGAGTATTCCACAGGGACTCACATTATAAAGGAAAAAGCATGTGATGCTGGCAGGACCTTGCCCCCTCATCTGAGAAACCATAGGAAAATCTCATCCCATTAAAGCCACTGCATTTCGTGCTGTGGGAGGAAGGCGATGCGTCTTCCTCCCGACTAGCAGCCATGGGAAACCACAACTCAGCTTTGTGGCTTGTGAAGACCACTCCAAGGGGGGGACAAACCTTCCCCAGGAAACAATTTCCTTCTCAATGACGTGTATTATTTCTAAAGAGCATAAACTTTTATCATACTCATTCACGGCGCTCCTGTGACCAGGAGAAATAAAGCCCAACAGCAGCTCTGTCCCACTGATGCTCCGATCAGGAGAGCCAGAAGCATCCACTCACCATCCCGACGGGCCGGCAGGAGCCCAGGTGGTCACTGCGACCATTCCAGCGATAGAAATCGGGATACTCGCCATGCTCCAGGATGTACTGCTGCCCTCGGAAGTTGGGGTGATCGAAACAGACCCAGGCCCCGCTCTGGACACAGATAGAGTTGACCCGGTTGAAGAATCCTTGGTCTTGAAAGCTGCCGCAGCTGCCGCAAACCTCCAGCTTCCTGCCTGTGAAGCATTTGCCTTCATAGAAAGTGATCTATGGAGAGGGAGGAGAACGGGCCCTTGGTGAGGAGCAGGGGCACGGCTGGCCCCCCATTTTGAGCAGATGGGGATCTCGTGCAGATGCATCATTTCGGGGTGGTTTGGGGTTTCTTTAGCTGCTTTCCAGCAAGAGAAGCACGGCATCACTGGCATTTTTTCCTAAGAGCTGTATTTGTTTTTCTGGGAACGCAGCGCATCCCGCATTTACAACACTTCTCGCTGCCTCGTACTTGCTCACACATATTTCCAGCAGGAATGTTTAAACAGGAAACTCCGCTCCCGAAACACAGCTCCTTCTGCCGCACCCTCCCTGTCCCTGCTACCTAATTTGCTCCCGGTATCACCACTCACATTGCATCCAGACCTGCTCCCTTCAACCTGGAGGATGCTCGGGCTCTCTGGCCCAGGCTGAAAGCAAAGCGCTTGGGTCATTACTTACTTTTCCTGAATATTGAGACATTTTCTGCTGGTGCCTATCCAAGATTAAAAGCAGGAGCCAAACCAAACCCACGATGGACAGAAATGTTGGACACCCCACTATATAACAGCTGGCGGGGGGGGAGTGGGGTGAGACAGCGCTGGTGTTATGAGGGCTTTTAACAAAGCAGTGGGAACAGGGGGCTTTACGCTTTCCTGCTTCGTAGGCAGAACCGCTGGTAATGGGGCCTGCTGAGTGCAGGGTTTTGATTTTGGGCAGACACTCGGACAAAAGATTTGCTTGGCAGGGCTTTGGCTGATTACTGGTGCACGTTCACTGCTCCCGTTTAAAGGACTTTTTCCCCTCCATCTCCCCCTGCTTTTTTATCTCTCTTAGAACAGACAAGTAAATAAGGAAACAGCAGCATCTCTAAGCATGGCACACAGTTTCCCTGTGTTAGGCTTGCTTCCTTTTACTATCAGGCTGCTGCTTCTTCCAACTTTTTCTCACCTATTGCTTTGTGGCAGCCAAAAGTGAGCGTCTTTGGAAGACTCCTCACCAACAACTCATTGCACTCCATCTATCAGAGAAATGGTTTCTTGTACAAAGGAATAGTTTCTCAACCAACCTTTGAGCCTCTTTAAATGGCGTCTCCAAAAGACAAGGACCTAATCGCCTCCAAAGCACAAAAGTTGGGCTCACAAGTCAACCAATGTTATTCACAAGTGTTGTTTTAATGAACGTTTTGTTCTTTCAGCACCGAATTACGGAGGCACTGATATAAGTCAGGCTTAGAGGGACTTGTAAGCCATACCATTGACCATATAGCTGTATTTACAACTTCGGTCTGGCATCTCAAATGCCAGTGCAAGGAAAAGGTGCCTCATTTTCCCCTTTTTGTGTTATAAGAACATCCAGAGACTCTAAGTGTCTTATTCTCAGGACAAATAGCAAGGGAAAGCCTCAACCTGTAAGGCCATTCAGTTTATATTAACAAGCAAGGCTAGGAAGAGATAAAGGTAAACACATGCAGGTGGCTACCAGCACACAAAGACATACCAGACCACCATGTTAAAAGATTTGTCCTTTATGCTATTTAATAGCTCTGGAAGGCATTTCACACCAAGCTCCTACTCATCAAATCCTCCTCTTTGTTAGCCACAGTGCCCCCGTCACCGGCACTGCCCTCCCTGTACCATCAGGCACACGCTCCAAATCCAGCCCTAAAACCTCAGTCCTTGGCAGGTCACTCCCATCCGCACACTTGCCAGCAGCCTCGCTCGGCAACCCCGCTCTGCTGCCTCGGCTCACCGCTTCGTTTCAAGATTAAAGGCCATTTGGGAAGAAAGGATGCCATTATTAAGGCTTAAACATATGCCGCCCTCTCAATTAAGATGTAGAAGTTAATAAGCGCGTGTGCGCGCACACGTAGGCTGAGCTGGAAGATGTCGCATGGACTGGGGTGTGCTGGAGGAGGAAGGAGGGAGGTGGCACATTGAGTTTGTAAAAGAAATGAACCCTTCAGTTGATGCAGTAAAACTGCCCCAGCATCACTGAAATGCTGGTTACGTGTTCTGAAGGGAGGCAGGAAATAATGAAGCTTCCTCTAATTAAAAGCCAACCCTGCCTAAACCCTCATTGAAACACTGGTGGTAGTTCCTAATTGCTGGATTAGGCACCAGATGTGTGAGAAAAGTGAAAGTGCATTGGAAGTCCCACTTGGAAAAGCAGCAGCCAGGGCAAGGGGGCAATAGTGGTGCCCCCAAAACCAGCTCTTCCCTGTGGTTTTGCACCTAGTGCCCTGGGAGGGAAGGAGGAGATGCATTCTAAGTCATGTCTGGGAGCACCAAAGTGATGAGGTGGTACTGCCGCTGGTGTTGGGACCCTACTCATTGGAGTGGTCACAGACCGCAGGCTCTTTGCATTGCCATGAGCTGTTCAGTGCCTGGAGAGGAAGATCCACAGCACCCATGACAAACTGGCCCCAAAGTACCCAGTAAATCAAATACTACCTCAGGAGGAGGTTTTTATGGAACTACAAAAGCCCGGTTTCCGCCAGCTGTGTTTTGTGATGGGATTTTCCTTGGGAGCTTTAATTAAATGTGCAGGAACTTGACGCATTTGAGACTTGTGCCCGGCTGTTATATTTGTTAGAAGTTGTTCAACAGGTTCAAAAGCTATTTTAGGAGAGATGGAAAGAGGGGCAACAACTTTATTCTCATTTCTTTGAGAAACGGCATTAAAGATATGAAACGACAAAGGACCCATCGCCTACAAAAAGAAAAAACTATGGGGAATGAAGAATACTGAAGGCTGGCAAACCACAATCCCTGGACAAACCCCCTTAATTCCTTGCAAAGGATGGAAAGACTGCCAACGGAAGAGGGAAAAGAGAAGCTTGAGAAGCCTGTGGCCACCATCACCCTTTCAGGTACATGAGGCTGGGACAGATCTTGCCTCCTGCTTGTGCCCAGCTGCAGGATCACATCTGACCACGTGCCCCACACGAACAGGATCACAGGGCAGCCTTCCTCAGCTGTGGCTGCTTAAAGGATGAAGCATTGGAAACCCTGAACTTAAAAGTTTGAGTGTTTGGCTTTAACAGACATAAACCAAAAGTCTGAGGGTTTTTTGCACGTCTGGGTTTAGACAGAGGGAGAAATGAGGCTTGACAACAACAGAGGCAGCTCCAGGCTGCGATAACCCCTGCCTGTCTTTGCTGCCATGGGTAGAAATGATTTGCTCCGAGTCCAGGCCAGAAGCGGGGGGGAGGGCGGTGGGGTGGGTAATAAAACCAAACACCTCAACCTCATCACACGAGATGGCCAATGCTGATTTAAGATCCATTGTAACCTCGTGGTTACAACCACAACAAAACCAGGGCAGGAAGGACTTGCTGCCACTGGACACTGTCAGTGCCAACACCAGTCAGAGACAGACCCAGGCTAGAAACCAGAACACAGCCATCAAGGACAAAACCATCCTGCCTGGATAAATGTGGTGGCTCCTGGCCAACGCTCCACTCTCCTTCCTTTATCCCATCTGCACACAGGATCCAGGCGCAGCTCTTGCTCTCTTACAAAGTGATTTCCATCACATGCTAATGACCTGTGAGCAAGGTTATGTCAGCATAAGTAAGCCCAAGCTGGTTGGTCTTCAAAACTCAGCTGTGAGGTGCCACCACCTCTGTCCATGGTGTCACACAGGATTTATAGGGGTGATTTTCCCGTGCAGCTCAGCAGACACTGGCCATTGCATATGCCTGGCCCAGCAACACACCTTGCAACACACCTGCAGCGTTAGGTGGTGCTGGCAGAGGGATGGTGCTGAAAGACCCAAGTTATGGTAGGAAGATGCCAAACTCACTCCTCCTCTGACACATAGATTTTAAGAAAGCAGGGTGTGACTCCCGGAGGTGAATCTTTGGGAGTGAGCTCACTAATGCCAACAGGAATGTTTCTTGGCAGAGGCTGATCAGGATGAGCATTCTGCTCAAGGTACCTACTACAGCCAGTGCAACCCCACACAAACACTAACTGCACTGCATCCTCTGAAAAGGCCACACTTCAGCTTCTGGAGGAACTTGTAGGAGGAGCTTAGCTTAGAGGCAACGCAGTGGAAGACCTGTCACGGGAAACATCCATATCTCACGGCTTTCAAAACACTATCTTCAACACCTCAGTATGAGATAGCTCGAGCTTTCGATTTGGAACAGCCACAGGTCCTTCCCCTGTTCAAACTTTTTGGCTCACTGCTGAAAAGGATTGGAACATCCTGTGGGCCACTTTGGAGCAGCAACAGCCCTCAAGAGTGAGAAACCATCCTTAGGACTCAAGGGAGAGTTTCTATATTAAATCCATGTTGCTCAATTAAGACCTAGCCCACCTCACACCAGTTGCCACTAATTCCTGCTGGTGATTAACCCATTCCCAGCACATGGGTATGCCACATGCTGCCCCCCAGAGCCACTGAGGAGGCTGGTTATACCAACTGCAGAACATCGCTGCAAAAACAGCCAAGCAGAGAAGGGATCTTCCAACCCATGCCCTCACTGGCAGAGCATATCACCTGTTCCTGGAAATGGGAAATGGCTGCCAGGTGGTAGTTTTGGGTTCAACACATTGCCTTCATCATGGATGCACCAAGACAGAGTCTGCATTATCTCTCTCTACAAACCCTGACCCACCATACATCATGTGCCACACACCACCTCACATTGCCCCACGAGGAGGACAGGCTCTGAAACTGGGCAATGTGGTGTAGGGCGAGGTAGGTTGGAACTGGGTGATCATAAGGTCCTTTCCAACCCAAACCATTCTGTGAAACCTTCTTATTCCTTAGCAATCCCTATCACAGATTAACAGTTCAGATCTGGCCAGATTCCCATTAGGAAAACTAACTTCTCACCTCGGACCTGGGACATACTGGTCAGGTTAAGCCTAAATACTTATTAGCAGCATTACAGAGATAGATGTTGAAAAAAAACTTTGAAAGCTTCTTTTCAGTAATACTCTGTCTAGGACTCAGTATCAGCGCAGCTCATTGCACATCTCAGAAAGCATCTGACTGACCTGGGACTTGGATTTCAGTCTGGAAAACACCAGAAAGCTGGGGTTTTAGGTGAAACCCATTCAGATTTCATCTCACTTCAAAAAGGAAAGGTTCCAACAGGGAAATAGGACACCTAAGCTGGATGCTGAGGACACCAATCACCCAGACCTAGATTAGCCATGTTTCTGCTGGGCCTGTGAAGAATTAGAGGCACAGTCATAGAACAGTTTGGGTTGAAAAGCTCCTCTAAAGGCCACCTAGCCCAAGCGCCCTGCAATGGGCAGTACACCTTCCACTAGACCAGGCTGCTCAAACCCCATCAAACCTGGAGCTGAACGCTGCCAGGGATGGTGCAGCTACAGCTTCTCAGGGCAAACTGTGCCAGGGCCTCATCACTCTCATTGTAAAAACTTATGTCCAGTCTAAACCTTTTAGTTTAAAACCATTGCCCCTTGTCCTGGCTCTACAAATGTTGGTAAAAAGCTCTCTCAATGTTTCTTATAAAGTCACTTTAAGCACTGAAAGCTCTCCCCAGAGCCTTCTCTTCTGCAGGCTGGACAACCTCAGCTCTCTCAGCCTGCCCCCACAGCAGAGGTGCTCCGGCCCTCTGACCATTTTTGTGGCCTCCTCTGGACTCACTCCCACCAGTCCATATCACTCTTGTACTGCGGACTCTGTGCAAAGGTTCCCTCTCCCGTTCCCTGGCTGTCAAAGGGGAGTGATTTTGACCTTGCCAGATGACGCCGTGCAGATGAGTCAGTGCTAGCGAAAGGCTCTGAAGATGAGCAGTCCTGATTACATAAGAACTAATTAGAACCTGTTGATTTCTCCTTCTCCAGAGGCCACAGCACAGCAGTGCTAATTAGCAGGGTGAGCCCAGTGAGCCGCGGTGGGCCGTGACTGCCTGCACTGCGCTCAGCCTGCGACATCTGCACGGAGCAGCAGCCCGCATTCTTCAGCGGCAAAGATGTAAGAGTGCACAGCTCTTAAAGAAGGTGAACGCACAGGAACACGCACCATGACACAGGCAACGCTTTGCGGTTCAGGTCGGCGCCCATCCTGCACTGCAAAGAAACTGCGTCAAGCTGGGACAGACACACTTACCTGTGCCAGGAACAAGAGTAACTGCCAAACATGTCCTGGATCACCTCCCGGGTGCAAGCTTGTGTACAGAAACTTCTCTGTTCAAAGAAAGTAGAAAACGGAAAGCCTGAAGTCTTCACCATTGCCTCCAATGCTGCAAGGACTTCCCCAGTGTCCTTGGTTGAAGAACAACGGAAGGCTGCCTGGTCCAGATGCCACAGTACAGCTACTGCAGACACAAGGGAGCAGTAAAAACACTTTTACAGCTTCTTTCTTCTGCAGTGTGCACTCACCAACCCTTTACAGAAGCTGGGAAGAAGCATGAGGCAGAAGACTCCACAGACCCGAAGCGGACAGCCTCTATGCCTTCCCGTTGCGGAGTTAATCAGGCATGGATAAACTCTGCTACACACAGAAACAAGATTAACAAGAAAAAAAAAGGATCACACACCCATTTTCTGCCCACAGTCCATCCTCCACTTGCCAGGCTGCACCTGCCCCAGCACTAACCTTGTCTTCTCTGCTTCCATGCATGGCAGGCTGGGAGGTGGGCAGCTCAGTCTCTCAGGCTCAGGATACTGGGAGGTTCCTCAGTATTCACACAGCAAAGCAAGGAGCTGGCCAGAAGCACAAGAGGACAGGAGTTGTCTCCAGACCAGCACATTTTAAATCCACAGAAGTCAACAGGAATTTAACTTGACTTACGGCAGTTACATTTTCACAGGGTGGTTGACGTTGGAAGGGACATCTGGGGGTCACCTTGTCCAACACCCCTGCTGCTCAAGCAGGTCACCTAGACCTGAGGACCATGTCCAGGCAGCTTTTGAGCTCCCCTCCAAGGTGGGAGGCTGGTGGGCAGTGCTTGGTGACCCTTGCAGTGAAAAGATCTGCTCATTTCCTCAATGGGAAAGGATTTTGCACATTCCATTTTTCTAGCCAGGGCCAAATAAGTCATTTCCCTTGTGACTTACCTTTTAATCCACACAGTTTATCACAATCCTCCAGAAGCCTCCGTAAGATCAGGGCAGGGTCTAAATTCATCGATTCCAGGCAAACAGCAACTTGCTAGGTACCAATTTCTTGCTTCTATACATAACCTAGGGCTTCCAAGTCTGTCCACTACCATATTTCAGGACTATCACAGCAAAGAACCTAACCAGTGCCAGCTCTTAAGTCAGTATTAGGAAGCACGAGGCTGCCCCAGCTGCTATTAGACTCCAACTGCTGGAAGGTGCCATCCCAAGAAGCAAACTAGAATCTCTGTACAGCAAAGGACGAGCAGTTCATGCTTGACTACACATTCCATTAAAAACGCAAGACTACTGCACATGGCTTGTCTTTAGATCTTACAGGCAGAGAGAGGCTTGGGAGAAGTGGAATAATTACGCTTCTTACAGGATGAGCCAGCAACAGGAGAAAGGAAACAACCTATGTTGATGAATTTAAACTTCAGCTGTTACAGAAAATGCTTCTTAGTGCCAAGTACATGAAGTTTTGGAAGTTCACATTGCAAATCATCCAGCGAACTTGCACTTGCCTTTAAGGCCTCCCGAAAAGCCTCACCCCTGGAAGGCAGAGCTTTCATTATCCCAGGACTATCAAGTTGCACATTTCCTCATCCAGCTTTAGCAGCTGGCACACCTCAGGCACCAATGTGCACAGGAGCTATTCCAGGGTTGAGATTGATCACCAGAACATGTGGCCACTATTTAATGAGAAAAAATAAAAGAGTAAATGGGTTCATTGAGGCTTCTGATACTCCAGAAATACTACCATGTGCTACAGACCACATGACATCATGTCCATCATGCAATGCCACAGACTCTGGTCGTACAACAAATCATGTGCGCCTCGTGAGTAGACAATGAAGGATACCACCAAGCAGATGACCTCCGATGGTCCCTTCCAACCTCACCCATTCTGGGATGCACATTGTTCCCATGCTCATCAGGTCATTTCTGAATCCTCAGCAATTTCATTATCAGCCAAAACACTCTTGTTCCAGCACTGCAGGTTCTTGGAAGGAAATCTACTGCACAGCCCGGGTTCTGAAATCAAAGCATGTACTGGTTTCCCCATAAGAGCACTCCAACTCTGCTAACTTCAGTGTTTCATCATGTATGACAATCATCCAGCCACAGAACCTGTATATGGCACAGTGTATGAAAATCTAGGTTAACAGAATGCATTTTCAGAAACTTTGGGAAACATCAGAAATGGGGGGAAAAAAAAGGGCAACTTTGTTTTTGAGGAAGCCAGTTAATCTCATGGCGACGCTACCCAGATTCAGAAGAAGAGCAGTGCATGATAAACAACGCACAGCAATTTGTTCAGGACGTGCAATTTATTTTAAATGACATTTTTGTCTTCTTAGCAAGTCTACACTTGTGACCTGGATAAATCCACTCCATCCTCACAGCATTCCTAGTTACAAGTCCACGTGAACAGTGTGTAGCACAGGTGTATGCCGGCCCCTTGGGGACAGATCCGCACACCCTTTACTCCAAGACTCTTAACAGTTACAGAGGAAAAACAGAGTGCAGGTTGTCCGAAAATCCAAGCCTTCCCTTCCAAACCAAAGGTGCCACTTGCGTCTCCTTGCCATGAACAAAGCACAGCTGAGCCACTTGGCCAGCCCAGAGCTGTAGTAGCCAAAACGGTTGGGATCGCTTGCACCCAGCTTCCCAAGCAATAGTCAAACAATCCATTAACTCCAAGGATCTCACACCTCCTCTTAAGGTCAGCAGGTGAACATTTTTTTTACACACACAGGAAAAATGATATGGAGAAATCAACAAAAAATTATAAACCATACATTTAAGGTTTGCAGCTATTTTATTTACAAGTATACATTTAACACAAAGAAACACTGATATCCAAGCCTAGGTAATAGTAGTGTAACAATATGCATCATTTTGATGATTATTCTAACCAACAAACTACACTGAAAAATTAATGCCAGTAAAATTCTTGGTCATAATATTAAGAAATACAATATATAAATTGAAAATATGATTGCTTAAAATTTGAAAATGGAAGTGAAGCCATTTGCACAGGAGTCAGAGTTTAACATAATCTGAAGGGAAAGGCTCCAAACCAACTTTTTATCGTTCAGGTTAACAGAGGAAAAAAAAAAATTATAAAAGAAAAAAAAAAAGAGAAAAAAAAAAAAGAAGCATAGTTTTATCCTTAAAGATAATGGGCAGTTTTGCTTCTTCAGGTAGAATGTATTCCCAGTGTTTTCAGGCTTTGCAGTGGAATTACATTACTGAGCATGAAGACTTCCCTTGTGAAGCTGCCCCATCAATTTTTTCTGCCTCCAAAATTATCCTCTTAAAAACATCCACGGCAGTCTGCAAAGAGAGAGCACAGCGTTAGCAGGGAAGGAGAAACTGCCCACCTACTGAAAACACAATTAACCCCCCAAATGTCAGCTATTTTACAGGCTTCACCAGCAGATAAATGCACACCCAACGCTTATTTCCAAGATTTAAAAAGGAAAATAAGGTAATTTCAGTTCTGAACACAATCTTTTAGGAGAAACCCCTTATTCCACAGCAATCCTCAACTATTTGCTCTGTCACTGCAGGAAGGCAGGTATAACTGAGCCATACTCACAACAGAGCTAACAACTGCAAGTCAGCTTTATTTTAAATAGTAAGCTTGCAATGAGTGACTGACAGCATTGAAGATTTTGATGCTGTGCTGCTCCAGAGGATAAATTATTTCTCTATGTAATCATTCAGATTTCAAGGAATTAGATTTTTCAGCTCTAAATACTGACTATGCACAGCCCAGTACGAGCATGACTTTGATATTCTTGATTATTTCAGCCTACCCATAGGGAAGACTGGTATTAGACAAGGTGCAAAAACATAAGGGCAAAACACAAGCCAAATTAGCCACTGTCTAGTACTAAGCAATATTCTCAAAGTCGTTCCGAGAGAAAGGAGGAATTTGTCTTAAAACACCCTGAACTACAGGATAGCCACTGCCAACATGGCCAAACATCCTAGCTTATTGCATGGAACATAGAGGATTACAGAGTCCTTCTGCAAAATCACAAGTCATATGTGAACCACTGGATCCCTTGACTCCTTCAGAAGGAAGGCAGCAAGTACTCAGACTACAAGTCACTTGTTCTGTTACCAGCTCCACTTGGTCCATGCCAAACCTCCCACATCCACACTGAGCACACAGCAGTTTGGTGAAAAAGGCTCTCCCCTACTGAACCTGCCTGTGATGAAACAAAGTGCATGCACTCACAGGGATGATACTTCCCCAGACACATACACTCATGAGCACAAGTTAAAAATCTTGGAATGGAAAGACACAATTTCCTATAAAAGCAAGTTTAACTGAAGCAGAAACACTAAGAAAGGATGGCAGACCACTTGAGTGATTCAGATTTTAGGGAAGAATTCACCTAAGTGCAGTTAGGTTTTTGGTGGGGTTTTGTTTAAGGGTACTGAAAGATGGGGAGAGAAAGGTGTCTGGGACATCATGCAGTAAATACCTTACACTGTTAATCTGGCGTTCTCAGGATTCACTCAAGTTTTAAGGGTTTCAAAAGGGTACACTAGCTTCCATCAGAATATGCAGAAAATACAACATTCAGCATCTGAGATCACTGAGAATCAATTTAAGAAGAAGAAACCTATACCACGGACAAGGACAATTCTAAAGTGCTTTTCTTTTCTATGATATTTTCGAGTGGAACATTCACTGTATGATCAGTACTTCATCATGTGAACCTTCAACCTGGGAAATGGTCTCCTGATCATCTCAGACATGCCATTTCACATTTATGCAACCTCTACCCATCCGTTTCATGAATTCCAAGCATATGCTCCTTAAGGAAAGCATGTTTATTATATAAAAGCAGCCACATTATGAAAGAAGATAAAAACGGGGGTTTTGTTGGTTTTAATCAGCAGGATGAAGAGCACCCTGCGATTTACGACTACGTGTTCTGACCTGGCAGATGTTATTCCGCCTCCACAAGCTATAACTCTTACTTGGACCACTTCCAAATGAATCTCAGTGCCTGAAGTAGCCCACAACAACCTTAAAAAGATTAGACTGAATTTTGACGTTTCCCATATTTATACCATTCACACACAGTACTATCTCTGGAACTATTTAACATACTTCATCAGCTGGAAATAAGAGTATTCCTCTATATAACAGAGTTTCCCTGCAATCCCAACAGCATCTGACAGAAGTGGCTCATTAGTCTAGCAGCAATACAACGCATTTCCTGGGCAAATCAGACTCTAGGAAAACCATAATCAGGACTGCAGTTGCTACCAAACTGGTTCTGCTGATGAAGAGTTTCCCTTAATCAAAACTTGGCGATATACTGATTTACAAATAACTGCACCAATGTTTCCTTACTTAGAGTTGACATTTTCAATGGTTTCATTTTAATGCACAAATTTTTTATAACCTTGTTTCAAAAGGCCCATTAAAAAAAGCCTCCACAATTTATTCTGTCAGCCAAGAAGCTGTACATTCTTTGTCAAAGACGTGCTGTTTGAAACGCTAAGATGTAGGAGTTCACAGAGCTTGTTAATTCATTTCACAGAAAATATGTATTCAATGAGAAGGTTGAATCACTGTCCTATAGTTAACACTTTGGAATTTGTTATTCAGCCCAAATATGCTGATGAATTTTAGAATGAGCCTTTAAACAACGCAGGAAGCTGTGTTTTGTGACAAGGAATAAAGAACGCAGCCAGACTTCACATGCATCTGTCTCCATATGGTCCAGTTACAGAATATGGGTCACACCTAGCCTGCAGAAAGCCATCTGTCTTTCTTCTACCTTTCTCCCCTGAGGAAACAAAATAGATGTCAGCCTCAGATACACATGCTGCCTAGAGAGCTTAGCACCATGCAAGAGACACCAGAGATTCAATTGCTTCTGCAGATGTGCCCCTTGGTGCGAGCAGGACACACAGCTCAGGAGATGCAACTCTCTTTGTCAGGGAAAGAGTTGGGAACACATTGCCAGGAGCCAGCGCAGGAAGGTGCAAACACCCAAACCCAGCTCACAGACGCTGGGGTCATCCTTTGGTATGCTGTATTTCTCAACTATGCAGCTGTTTTAGTACTGTTTCAAAAAGGAAACTCGCAAGTGCTCATACCACTAGTTTATCTTGGCACAGAACTGGGCAATGAAACTTGAACAATAGTTAGGTAAAGGAAGAGAGATTTTTTTTTTTGCTCCATCCTTTGCCAGTCCAAGCACACTCTCTCAGGTAAACATGTCAGACCCCTGGAGAGGGGCTAAGATCCCGAAGTCCTCTGAAGCATTTACTGAGCACTGCATCGTCTGAGCTTGAAGATGAATTTGCTCTTGAAAAGGAAGCAATGGCCAAGCAATTGCTTTTTAAGAGTGCTCTGGTTTGCTACTTCCTTACTCCTTCTAAAACAAGTTTATCTCATGAATTTTATGTAATTGGATGAACACAATTCGGCTGCTTGTTACTCCCTAAATTCTTCCAGCAAAAACTGGCTCCCAGCTTTAACTGTGTTTAAGACCAATCTGGATTCTGGTTGTACTTCAGTTACCACTTTATTGTACTGGGATTAAAATGAAGCACTATACTATGGCTTAGGTGAAACAAAATAGGGAATTCCACAAGAAAGTCTCAAAGCTCTTGAAGTTAGCCAAAGCAGTTCAACTTATCAGATATGTTTATAATACCTGGTAATAAGCAGTGTGAAAAGGTATGACAATAAACAGCCCTGCAGTAATCTAAAAGAGGCCTTTTGCATTAAGTCTCAGAATTGCCTTCTCAAAGCCCTATATTTCCCCTAGATGACTGATGTACTGCTGATACACAGGCTCTTCCACAAGTCCCACCAGGTCACCCTTGTCTGGAGGAACATAGCATAGCCTCAAATATATTTGACCTTGAAAACTCTTGCCAGCCACTACCATTTATCATCTCTGCAGCTTTGATCTTTGCGTCTCTCACTTTCCATCTATTCAAAGTCATACCGTTTCTGGAACGTGGTATCTTTTGATAACTCCTGGCAGAACAGGTCTATAGAACTTTTTTAATTACTCAACATAGTGGGGTTATGCTTCTAGGACTCTCACAGATGCTCCAAAAAGGACTTTCCCCCACCAAAGCAGGAAGGGAGAAGAGGAGGAAAGGAGAGAAAAGGAGGCTTTGCTATCAAGAACCTGTTACAGGGAGTATCTTCTCTGGCTTCAACAGTGCCTTGCAAGCAGAGCTGTTACAAAGGACAGACCACATAGCTGATTGAGTTTGGTCTAACTCCTGTAGCAAGGAGACCTACTCTTCTCGCTGCTGCAAAGAAGATCACGTACCAAACCAATTTCAGACCTAGCATACTAGAAATTGTCATACTATTGCTCAACATCTACCAAATACAGATGGTTAGGTTTCAGAGAGAAAGGATTAACAGACTTCCCCCAGTCAAGGAAGTTTGAGCTCTCTGCTGAAGTTCTTCAGCTCTGAATTCCCAATCCAGTCCAGCTCATCCCTTTAAGCATCAAATTAGGTTTTTGTAAAGCAAACAGTCTAAAGTGACTTTGGAAAGAGTTTAGGCTTAATCTTGACAGGCAAGTTAGATTTGCTGTACCAAGACAGTACAGGTGATGATTTGGATGAACCTTCAAGCAAAAAGTGCTAATGGGTTTCTTTTCCCAGTAATATTGACTTACGTAAGGTGAACATTCAGCACCGGGAGAATGACAACACGCCTTGTTACCTCTGCTAGATATGAATTGCCATGCTGTTACATACTGCAAGCATGTGCCAAAAGATAAAGAGCATAGGTAACAGCTTTGCCTAATCCAGAAGTATTGTAATCTGAAAAGGGGGGAAGGGAGGGAGGGAGAGAAATCAGATGCTTTTAGCTGGTTTATTCTTCACACTGTCAATGTAGTTTCCTTGGGCATGCATTTCAACCTCTCCAGCAGTACAGAGAAAACAGTAAGAAATTTCATGCTTTCATCATGCCCAATCTGGACAAGGTTAACTCATGCCATAGCCAAAACCAGAAGCACTGATAAACTAACTCAAAGCACCCCATATCTGGAGATTAAGAACATAAACAAAAATTTCCAAGTTTTTCTTCCACAGAAAATCCAACTTTACTCAAGTAACTCGTAGAACTGTTGACAGAGACATTAGGCAAAGTCTATTTGCTTTGCTTCTGGGGACAGGGAATAGGGAAAGAAGGCTGCTTACACAGGTCCAGTCCTAGCTATAGGATTATCCTTGTGATGGTGCTGATGTTATTGAGGAGGCCACAGAAGGATGTGATATGCAACCATGCATTTCTTCTACATTCTTCTAGTGTTTCTTCTACATAAGGACTCAGTTTAAAACTAGCCTGACAGCATCCTTTTGACCTTATCATGCGTCTGTATTTTCAAAAAACCAAGAAAAGCCAAATTCAAATACAAGAACATATTTAGGAGCATTTTAAAGGAAGTCAGGTACAGCACCAAGAATAAGATGTTATCTAACATGTAATTAAATACTTTCGTTCTGTGATAGGAAACCAGCAAGTGTAAATGTGTGTGGGTTATACTGCATCAGACTGGGGAACTTTGCTTCAGATGTATCACAGTAGTGTCTGAAAACTTCTGCAGTGTTCTAACATTTTTCTGTTTGCCTCCCAGACCCACAAAATGATTATGCCTCGCATTAGAGACCCAGCCTTGCCTAGCACCTTGAAATGCAAGGTTTGTCCCCCTAAAGGAACATACTCCTTTGCAACCACAATGTCCTCCTAGTTAAGGTAACTGCAGGAGATCACAGACCCTGTTCTACCCACCACGTGGATCTGAGTTTTAGTTTGTCACAAAGCGTTCAGTGAAGCCTAACTTTCAGTTCTTCACTTCCTCCTTCCATTTACAGTTGCATGGTAAAACTCAATACATAAGCCTGAATGCAGAATGAATCGTTTCCAACTATCTACACAAAATAGCTGTAAAGTACATGCAAATATTAACTTCCTTTATTAAGTGAAACTATGAGTCATTCCATTACATTGGTATTAGAATAATGTCAATCTTGAATCAGTTACCTGATTTTCTTTAGCAGAAGATTCCAAGAAAGCTGCATTCCAAGATTCTGCTAAAGCTTTCCCTTCTTCATAGCTGATCACCCTGACCAAAAGAAAGAAAAAGTATGTTTCTTTGTAACTTGCAAAAGAATTGGAATTTGATATGTCAGGAAAAACCTCAGAGTACTGAAGCACATAAATGCATGTAATAGGAATGTTTTGTGAAGTCTGATCCAGAGCATTTGCGTTTGGCTGCTGTCAAATACACTAGTGGGCCAGGTAAAACTGCTATGCAACCCAGAAGAGCAGTTCTTTCGAAGTACTGCTTTGTTTTCATACTTGGTAATATCATCTGGTATTCTACAGTTGTGAAAAATACACTTCTGTTACTTCTTTTGAAAAAAGCCTGAAGTGTTAAATGACCATCCCTGGAACCTTACAGCAAAAGTCAACATTACAACACAAGTTCATGGCTCCTAGTTCACATTCTGGACACAATTCCTTAGCCAGTAGCTTATTTTAACCTACAATTTGATTTTAGTTACGGAAAGCCAAGAACAAACTAGCGCATTGCAGCCACAGGAATGCCGGCTGCTGTCTTGAATTTCACACATACTGGAGTTCACATACCGTTCCATATGCAGGTCTTTTTTATTTCCAACCAGCATAATAGGTATTCTGTGAAAGAAAGTTCAGAACTTCAGAACAGTTACAGTATACTGAAAAAAGCACAAGTAACATGCCTGCAATGAAATGAGATGAAAGTGTCACTACTTACTGGACTTTTCCCACCATATCCAATAACTTGCCATGGATAACTTTTATCACTTCAAAACTGCAAAATAAAGGGATGAAGTCACACATGCACTCCAATGTTTATCCTTAATACCCAATACACAAGCAATTAAATGCATATGTAGGCTGCTGTGTTTAAAACTTATTCTATGTATAGAGACAGAACTACAAACATGCCGAAAGCTTTACTGATTTGGGCACAAGAGACAAAATGGTCCCAGAAGCAGTAAATACTAGCCTATGCCTACCATTATAGCCTCCCACTTATGGTATATGCAGAAATAAATAACATTACCCAGAATCAATGTATCTAACACAGAATCACTAGAAGACCCTCCCCACCTCTGATCTGGTTTTTATCTACAGTAAGAAATTTAACTGCTAGAGTCCAACAATTCTGGATGAGAATGTTAAATCAAAGCAGTTTCAAAGAACAAGTATTTTAACATGATCCATCTTGAAAGAATACATTATTTTTTTTAAAGAACATTTAGTTCATACAGAATTCTTTAGTTCTATTTATGTGAAAGCTAAAGGAAGCCTAAACTCTACTTTTCTATGGAAAGTGAGTCAACTGATCTGCAAGATGGTATCACAACAGTGGTTATTCAAATACTTGTCTGTTCACCTACCATGCACGTGAAGTTTGGATGACAGGAAGAAGCAGTACTGTGAAATACCAAGAAGCCAAAAACCTCACTTACAAAATCCACTGCATTTGACATTTAGTACTTTAGAGAACAAGCTATAAATGGGGCTGAAGAACGGATGTTGTGCTCCTCTAGTTACATTATGGAAAAAATACTGGTATATCAAGTGCACAATTCAGATTTGTTTTAAGAGACAGGCACAGGCTCAAAGACGAGACGCACCACTAGACAACAAAAAAGTGGCCAAAACGTTTTCAGCTTCCAAGGTTGTTAGCTACATGCAGTGTCTTGACTTGCACTGCATTTCAATTAGAAATGAAACACTTAAAAATAAAGCAGCACTCAAACACACTTTCAACTCAGAGCTCTCAAAGAATTGGTGCCTAAACCCACTATTCAAGCTATTTGAATCATTAAAAGTTCCTGTTTCTGGAACAATAAAGGCTACCACATTTGAGGATTTTCTGTCATGTAGGTCAATTTGTCTGGACTTCAGCAATACTTTTTGAGGCTGAGTAGAACACAGCACTTCTCCATGTTCACCTAATGATCTGAGTATATCCTAGCAAGAAAAGTTCTTTGCAAGCAAAAGTGTGACTTAGTCTGGCAAAACTTACTAACGTAATTCTAGTGCGATACTACAGATTACATGAAAATGTGGAATCAACAAAAGGACTTC
Source organism: Pezoporus occidentalis (assembly GCF_034315485.1). Lineage (NCBI taxonomy): Eukaryota > Metazoa > Chordata > Aves > Psittaciformes > Psittacidae > Pezoporus > Pezoporus occidentalis. The sequence goes on from NW_026914180.1 coordinate 3,067,863, forward strand.
AGGGTTACAAAGTATTTATGCTGAAGAAGTATCAGTGAAACTCCGGTCTTGAGAACTTGTCTGAGACTTTCATTCTTAATTATTTCAAAAATAAGTTAAACAGAGCTTGGTTGTGATGAAGTTGAGAGGTATTGCTACACACAGAACTAAGTGACCCTATTATTCTTCATAATAATAAAATGCTAAAGAAAAAAAAACCTGCTACAAACCACAGAACTTTTTCTCAGTCTGAAGCAACAGGAAAGATCGCGTGTATTAGCCACAGCATAACTGTGTCACTAACAGTACAATTGTCATTTCCTTTCCACTATTAGGTGTGTTGTTTACAGCATAGCCAGAAAAACACCATGCCATGGCACAAGACCCTAGCGAGTCTTCACCTGAGGTTCCAGCATACAACGCTGCAAAGTGTTCTTGTTCAACCTGAGGTCTTCATTTCCCAGTTCCATATATCTATCTGCTTACCCTAGGATAGGTCACGAGCTCCGTTTTCAGTAAAAATGCTAATGAAAAAACAACTGATCTTTGTTAACAGATCACAGTGGAAACCAGAAGAGAAGTGCTATTTAAACTTAAACACAATTCTGATACAGAAACAAGATGCTAAGAACTGCCAAGAATGTAACTGGCTTGACCAGATCAATTCAATGTTCTAGAAAGCTTTCCAAATTACTAAGGCTAGAAGAAGCAGGGACACACTTTAAGACAGGTATTTACCAATCCAAAAAGAGCATCATCACATCAAGTCGTGAAACAGCAACAGATTTGGAGACCATAAGAGGTCCTTTCCAGTTCTGTCAAGCAAATAAGGTTACAGCAAACAGCTCAATGTATGAAATACAACAAAACAGCTGTCAAAAAATGTGTTACACAAAATCGTGGAATCTAGCAAGATAAAAAAAAATGCAATTTAATTAAGCTGAACTAGAGCAAAAGCCTTCCAGTAGCCCTGCTGCCGAGAGCTTGAGAACATGAAAAATGTAGGGCGCTAGCTTTTACTCAAGTCCCATTTAAACTTCCCAGTGAAGGTTAGCAGGGAAGATGAGAATTTTCAAAGGGCAGTTCTATTAAGTTTGCTGTCAAAGCTCTCAACACTCCTGCATCAACAGTCAGATCAATATACACACTTTTAAAAAAGACAAGACAGAGGGCAACTGTAATTTCATTGCCTGGGCAAGTCACCTAAGCTACCACAGCACTGTATAAGATCCTTCTTGTTACCTAAACACTTGTCTTAATACGGAACATTTTTGTCCTCACAGTACCACTTATAATGAGCAGTTTTCTATTCACTTGATTAGACAATCCTCCAGTCCTGAAGGCTGAGAATACTAACTCCTATCGGCACTCGTAAAAAGCTGATCAGCTTCCTTGCCTGTAGAAGGGAATCATCGACTTCTCTTCTATTGATGAGATTTAAAGGTCTCAATCATTTTACTCGAAGAAAAAATTAAGAAAATAGGATTTCTTTGGCTATAAGAAAGATGCTGTACAAGATCAGAAAACTGAGATCTATTCAAGAATTACCAGTACTTAAACAAAGCAAGAGGACCAGAGGAAGGGACAAAGTAACAGAAGATGAAAATGCCTTATGAAAGCTGAGATGCGTCTTGCAGGAAAGCAGCTCCAGCTAAAACGGACTTTGTCCTCATGTCAGAATGGACAGCTAACAGCAAGGACAAAACAGATACTGTGGGAAAATTTTCAAATAAGAGTATCTGCTGCAGCATGTCAGGAATGAGTCTACAGGCCAAAAGTCACACATTGCTATTTGTATGAAAATTTCTGATGATTAACCAGAACAATCCGAGACAGGAAGTCAAAGAAATCTCAGTACTGTAATGAGCTACAAGGCTGAGGGACTGATTTAGCAACTAATTGGGTACTTGACATAAATATAGAGTGCCCTTTAGGTTCATATTTAAGTCTGCCTTTGTAGCTGATGCTACAGCTATGAGTCCTACTTATTCCTGAAATCTTTCTTTGCGCTTTTACTTGCACCGCAAAGCAATAGCTCAGCACTGTCTCATTTTTCACATTGTACCCTTGCATATTAACCTGCAAAGCGCCTGTGACATTTTGATTTGAGGGTAAATTTCTGAAAACCCATTATTTTCCATTGTATTTCTAGGGGAAAGAAAGATTAAATGCATTAAACACATGCAAAAAAAATACAGCAAAGGCAGGATCCGAACCCAGAAGATACCTGATTAACATCTGAAACAGAAGAACACAGCAGACTTTATTACCTTTTTATTGACGTGACTGAATAAACAAGAATGTAGCCATTGATGTCTATGGAGTACGTCTGAGGAAATATGGAGTATTCATCCTGTAGAAGGAGTATTACATTTAAAATTACTTACTGCCACAGTTTAGAACTTGATGCTAGCAGATGACTATCAGATAAGTAGATCATATTTGAAAGACATGACATGCAGGGCCATTTTGTCTAGGTATACCTTCAGAATTAAGTTTTTTCATCATAATGTCAAATGTGGAATCTTTACCAAATTAAGAGAAAGCTGACTTGGACTGTATACACTAATCTACAGCTTTTTTGGTTTATTCCCTCTAAGACTGTGGATTAGCTAAAGCTATTCCCAATCCTTTTATCCTGCTTAATTATCAGTTTGAATTAATGCAAAACATCCACTCTGTCCTACCACTAATTAGCAATTATGCCTCTTATCTGCTGGTGATATGTTTCAGATTCCTAATTTCAACAGCTGACAACAGGATCTAGCAGCTCAGAATTTCAAGCAACACTGATCACATCTAAATTATCTAAGGGATCTGTTAGGAAGCTAATAACTGTGGCTTACTAACTAATGCTTATCAACTACAAGATGCAAGAAACACAGTTATTAGTTGCTTTATGACAGCTAGAAGTTTACATGTCAAGTGTTTAATTAAAAAAACCAAACCAAACACCACAAACTTAATCACTGAATTTATTACCCCAGTAGGAAAGGGACTGACTAAATAGGTAAATGAAACAGACTGACATATTGCAGGTAACACAACAGAAATACTATGAATCCCACACTGAAAATCTAAATTGTTCTAATAGATATTCCCAGGAAACATTTCCATTTTGACAAGAGCCATACTTCTTAATACGCAAGTTCTCAGATTTTTCAACCTATGCTTATGATGTTAATTTTAGTTTAAGATCACAAAACCTTTCTGTATATTGTCATGACTGAACAGATGGAGCAACACAATCACACAGCTTACATCTTGACAGCCAAAAGGAATCACACTTCCCTAACTGGTAAATGAGGAGAAACCCTCTATAAATCAATTTCATAGATTCAGACAGAAAAGTTTGAAAGAGTAACACTTGACAAAAGACACCCTTATTTGCCTTTACTGGTACACACTGAGGGCAGCTCTCCCCCCCACCCCCCTTCACTGAAATGCCAAACTGCCACTTCGGTTGGCTGTGTAATTGCAAAGTCAATACAGAAGGATATGAGTTAGTCTGCATGTAAAACAGATGAAAGTGCAACTCTGCAGTTGTTTGACTTTACCCAGAATTTCTCAGGATTGCCTCATCTGGAATTTGGTATTAGGTAATGTTTCCTTTTGCTCTCTTCTTCTGTGATCCTGTACCAAGACTCCTGTTTAACTGAACTACGTGAACCATGAAAGATAAAGAGACACAGGACAGAGGAGGAGTACCAAGAAAGAAAGTGCCACAGCCTCAGCTGTTTCCAATTCATTAATTTTTTAGCTTGTTAGGAGAAGGAAGAAAAGCTTCCTGGAAATTGTGCATCAAAAAAAGGACTTTGCCATGAGATAAAACAATGCAGCTGTAACTTTGCAAGTCATAGGCAAGTTTGCAAGTATATAACAAACCTACAATATAATCCTTGCTATGCTGTATACACGAGGACTCCCTATGGATCATTAAGCAAGACAGACTTGAGAGAGAAATCTGTCCAAGCCACACCTTCCATAACCCAGCATCATGTCTCCCCTCTAACCCTGTGAGCCAGAACTCAAAAGTTCAAGTTCTTCCTAGGAAGGATCAAATCTGAAAATAACGACAGGGGAAAGAAGTTATTTTGGTTTTACAATACTGTATAACACTAAAATCAACCCTGAAATAAACCTCAGCAATGGAGCTACACTGCTGATGAAGTTGCACTGCCTTCCCAGAGACCATTTCTTCCTTAAACGGGAATCTTACTTCTATCAGTGTACTACAACTAGAGATGTAAGACAAGCACACTTACATTGGCACAAAGCGAAACCTATGGAACCTGCTCTGTTGCTCAGGCTTTTCAGCCTCTCCATCTCTCAACCTCACTCTCCTCTGCAGAATATTCCCCATCAAACAATCTTGCCCTGGAACATGTTGCCAGCATTGTGTTTCTAATCACTTCAGACACATCTGACAAGATTATCAGTGGATGCAGTGTTGCTGATTAGCACCACAAGTTGACACCATATAAATACAGCATGGTTATTCTTAAGTTATGTAGCTCCCTACAAAGAAAGCAATGAAACATACCTAGAAGGTTACAACCCTTCTGAATAGTCTCCCAGCTATGAGTAAGTGTACTGCAGCTTTAAAGTCTTAAGTACTGGCAACACATTTTACAACACTGAAATTGTTTAACATTACTCATACTTTGGAAAAAACCAAAGGCATAGTACCAGAAATCACAGAAGGTGAGCAATAAAAACTTCAGGATAAAAATACAGGGAGTTAACAGGGGGGTTAACAGTCCCTGTTGTTTTTTTCCTAATACGATCTTTCACAAGATGGAGCATTCCTGCACATTGAATGTGCAGTGCAAGATCAGACAAACAACATTATATAATGAACACCTGTATTTCACAAATCTCCAGGACATGTGTTTGCTGTCTCCTTCTGCGCTCCCTGCCATTATGTGAAGGCTCAGACGCACACATGAACCATCACGTAAAAATGTAAACAAACTGCAGTAGCTTACTGGTAGCCCGCTAAGTACTACCTATGTGCATTTCTGTCTACTCCCCATGACTGTTTCATGGATACAAGCCACACTGGTGTAGCTGGAATACACAAATAGGAAAAAGTCATGAAGACCTTCTCCAGTTTACTGAAGTGACATTTTCCATCTAAAGCAAAACTGCTAATTTAGCCCACAAATATCAAGCAAGCTACTTATGAACTTTTGGTATATCAGACTTAAGGCTATTCCTTCTTCACCTTTTTAGACATTAGTTCAATAGACAAGGGAAAAAAACAACCCACAAACACCATGGCAGGGGGGTTGGAACTGGAACTAGATGATCTTAAGGTCCTTTCCAACCCTAACTATTCTATGATTCCATAAGTCTTTAAAGCACTACAGAAATATTGATCTTTAGTGACTAAATGACAAGGCAGTATCATTTATGTTAACCTTCGCTTTTGAATGCATGGTCAATTTAGCTCTACAGGAACATAAATACCTCTTAACTCCGAAGAAGGATTCAAGGAAAGAAAGATAACTTACTTGGCCAGCAGTGTCAACCAGCTGAAGATGATATTCTTGGCCATTTACTGTGATCAGTTTTGTAAAAGCTAGAACAAACAAGAAATACATAAGCATGTCAGAATTACACACAAGGAAGGGATGAGAAGTCACTCATCTGTGCCACTGTCAGCCAAGGCACTATGAAAAAATAACTTTAGTTGTAGGTTTTAAAGTAGCAACAAAAGGCTTAAATCAGGCAGCTGTACTACAAAACTAGTGGATTGCAGATAATGAAGCTCAGAAACATACTTCAAAATTTCAAATACCAGAAGATTCTCACATTGGATGCAGCATTTTCTCCTTTACTTAAAAGAAAACAGTATAAAGGGGTTTTACATGCATTTCTAAGAGACTTCCAGGCAACCATAATTTGTGGTAACACAAGACGCTTAAACACAATTAGCACCAAAGTTAAGCTTGAACTTATTATAGCATATGTTCCCTGGTTTCCAAGCAGTTCAACAAGATCAACTGCCTAAATGTAAATACCATGAGGTAAATGATCTGGATTAAAAAAGAATATATAAAAATCTTCTGAAGCTAAAACATACAGAGCCTACTTATGAGTATATTAAACCTAGATAAGCAGCTAGAAGATCACCATGTTGCTTTCACATTTGCTGTAGCTACCGGCCTATATAGTCCTCAGTCAGGAAGTACATTCAGTCCCTAAAGTGATGAGAATTGCTTCTCTTCCTTGGATTCATGAAACGCCAACACACTGTGAGCTGAGGAATCTTACTCAGTGTTTGTATTATGCAACTGCAAAAGCAAACAGTGTCACAGCTCTTGTAGGAATAATGTACTACTGGGCACTACATGTACCAATCGAAGCATGCAAACCTGGCTTCACAACTTCACTCTGGCCTTAGTGTTGCACTTAAGGCACAATTACTGGACAGTACTTAAATACTGGGTAAAGTTTGTGTTATCCTCTGGTTGAGGTGGTTTTCCCCACATACTAACAGTCCTAAGAAGCTTCATCTTTCACTGCCGCAATGAACAGGGAGATTGCTAACACTGTGGTGACCTGCTCATCATATTCGAAGTTGCCCAACAGCTTCTCAAAGCTGCAAAGCTGAACATTCTCAATCCTGCTGTGCAGTCTCCCACCTACACCTTCTGGGCTTTGTACAGAGTCTCCTAGAAGCTGAAATGCAACAACTTTCCTCCTCCCCACTAATGCTCATTGCCCTGTCAAGTCTCCACAATGTGAGCATTATCTTAAGTAGGCTGAAATAGCTGAAACTGGAGGTTTCAACCCACAGAGTAAATCAAAGCACCCTTTTAAAAAAAAAAGGAGCAATTCAAACAGCAAAGCCAAACTAACACCGAAAGTCTAATCAAACAGTGTAAAACATACCTATCATTTCCACTACAAACTGACAAGAGCAATTTGGAATGAGCCTCGAAGTGAGGGCTCCTACCTTACCCTGTCTATTCCCCCAGAAAGCTGCTTTAGCACACATGCACGTGAGCTGCTCTCAAGTCTCCATCTGGACACAGCTGTCACTGCTGCACAAAATTTGAAAGTTACGAAGCATGATCCCACATCAGCTCTTTACCTTTTGGATGAATAGTGTGGTAGGGACAGAAGTAACCATCTGTTTGAACGGGTGTTAACATACAGCACTGCTATATATGCTTATCACGGTTTGAAGAAAACAGATTCATCCGGAGACATACTGCACTAACAGGTATATTAAAAGTAACAGTCTCTTGACACTTCACATTACACATCAAAGCACTCTGCAACCCAAGCAGTTTCAAGAGCCTCATGAAGTTAATATTTAAAAAGGGACAGACGGCAGCTTTTTCAGACTACTCTACAAGCCTAAAATAGACCCAGCAAAGACATCATCATCAATCGGTACTGGAAGCAGAGTGTGACAGAGCCAGCGGAAGGGAAGCAGTGGAGGAGTCACCACAGACTGGGTGAGAAGAACTGTTAGCTCAACGCAGAGGCTTGTACCACTAGGAATAGCCCACTGCAAGAACACAAATCTGCTTTGATGCAGTTGTAATTAATGACTTACGTGTCTTTGCTGAAGCTTTTAAAAATATTCCTGGTAAGAATTTCGTCTTGGGGAAAACACACACCTCTATTAAAGATAATTTGTGATCCACAGGTCTCCTTCCAGAGGAAGTCTTCACTTCCAATTCTATCACCCATCGTCCTGGGACACACTGCATTCTGCTGTGCCCGTGATAATACAATCACTGCACAGTATGGCTCTTCCCAGTGTGCCGAGGACAGATTTCAGCAGACCTGAACAACCTCTTGCAGTCCCAGTCATAATGCGAGCATCTGCAGAACATTGCTCATCAGTGCAGGTAAGGCCTGTTTCAGCTCCACGAAAGCACATGGATCTCAGATAGGACATGCTTACAGCCTTGCAATGCACCACTCAAGTGTGACTGCATGAAGAAAATTGCAATCCCCACCTTTACCTACAATTGTTTCCTGGATCTGATGCTTTGCTGAAACTTGGAGAATCTGGTGCTGCAGTGAGCAGCACAGCACCAAACAGATAGATGTCAACAGTTGAGAGTGCAGCATTTAACAGCTGCGTTGCAAAGAAACTAAAGCCGCTTTGTCATCAGAGAAAGTTCTGGTAAAACTGCATACAGAGCACGGCCCTGAATGTTATTACAGCTCAGCAGAAGTGCAATTTATACAGCAACTCCACCAGCTGCTAATCATTGTTACCCTAAGATCAAGTGTATTTCAATTAGGCTAACATGAATTAAATTATTTGTATATGCAACTCCAATGACAGCTGCTGCGAAAACAAGCCACTATGGTACAAAACCCCCATCAGTACAGACATACAGATGCAAGCTTTTACAACGATAATGCTGCTGAGAAAAGGTACAAGAATTCTTTAACATTATTCCCACAGAGCTACCAGCCGGTAACTGAATACAGCTGTCTCACAAGGGCTCGTTGGTTACCACCTTCTGCATTTGCTTCTACTTGAGTCTCCATCCCAAAGTCATTGCCTGCCACTAACCTGTCAGGACATCTTTTACAACACTGAGATGTGTAATGCAATGGAGCTATTTTTAATTTTTCTCAGAAGCCTCTCTGAAGCCTCATTTCCACCCCCTGAGAAGTCTGCTCATCAGCAACTCCTGGGAGGAAGCATACTTCAACCCTTCCAGTGCAGTTGCCATGACATGTGGAAAAAGTTCAACCTTAAAAATGCTTCTAGCAGACCCATCTAAACCTACAGGTATCTCCCTCCTCAACTACTATGGTTCCTCTAGCCACCTCCCCCTTTCTAATACGTTTCCACTCTCAAATTGTATTAAATGTGATGGAGGCAGCCCTCGGGAGAAGACTGTACTTTTCCTTAGGGAGCCTGTGCAGGGCAGAAAGGAAGACCACAGAGCTGTGGCACAGTGCTAGAAGCTTGTCTGAAACTACATGGAAAAGCAGAAAGCAGCCAGGCAGGCCACAGAGGAGCTGAGGAAAATATTTTTGAGACTTGAGCAGTCAAGTCAGCTTTTCTGCAAAACAAAATCACTGAATCAGTGATGACCAAAGACATCCCTGCTAAGGTACAGTTTGGGTAGAGTTATGTGCACATCTTCCTTCTGACCTACTGGCTTTGAGTTCCAAATACAGATTCTCGTTTCTATTCCAGTAAAATGTCTGAGTTTTAATTGTTCTGGTCTTTGCTTATCTGAGCTCATCTGCCTTCAGAGTCCCACCCAGCACCACGGTCTTCCTTCTCTTTCCAACACCCCACAAATTAATAGCTCCAACAGTTTCTCAACACAGCTGTCTCAAGAGCAGCCACCCATCGTGGTGTCACTCCTATTGGGACATTCAGAAAGGGAAAATATATTTTGCCAAACAGCTAACTGACCACCACTGCTGCCACAAAACACTACATGCTACTCTTCCAGATACACAGGTTGTTGACTTCAATAACCTAACTTTTCTGATTCTAATGTAACAGAAGCAAAAGAAAATACAGCAGTGAAGCAGCATTCACTTCAACAAACATTTAAGTAAAATTTAATGCAGCTTATTTTGTCTTTACCAGGTTCAAAGAAGATAGGGATTTTCACACTGGAAAAATTAAACTATTAGAATATTAGGTCTTATTCCTAAGATTCGAGGCTTATATGCTATGCCACTTGTTCCTGTAAGAGCTTAACTATAGCTTGCCTTCTATACAGTTTAGCTTTACACTGTGTTTTCTGTGCAAGTTTCAAGACAAAAATTATACAGATTAAGCTATCAGCAGTCCTGCAGCTTTCAAGCCTTTCTTCAGTGCTAGCAGAATACTGCAACAAATTATTAGTAACAATTTTCTGGAGACAAAACAGCAATCACATAGGCCAGTCTATTCTTTAGCCTGTGCTTTTTTGGTTTCCAAGTTTTGTGAAACTAAGTATACCAAATCACTAGATGAAACTGACGAGGTTTTATGACCTGCTGCAAAGCACTGGAAAAAAGCAATATTCTCAACACTGCTCCTAGTATAGGAGCTTTGGCTTCTCAACCCCTTTTGCCAGCATTGGCAAACAGATTTGAAATTACAAGCTAGGAAAACAATGGAAGAGTTGATTACATACTCTGTGTCTTATGACCCTGCACAGAATCAGAAACAGAGCTGGGAGTGCCGAAAGACTGGACTGATCAAAGGTTTGTGTTTAGCAGAACATTTTAAAAAGAACTGAAACAAAAGAATGATTTTATACTAATCCCACCAAAACTAGTTTCACATGCCTTTCTTAAGAAAGATACTATCAATACATTTTAAATGTTAAATGTGTTATCTCTTCAGCTCTTCACAGAAGCGGTTTTAAAACATTCTATGAGGCCTGCCAGGGCTTAAAGATGCAAGAGAACTTCCTATTGTTTTGAACCTCGGGGCACATCCTCTTACGTTTTCAACCCTTACTTCCCAGCAATGTGTTCTGATGCAAGAAGGACCCTTAAACTGTCTGCCTTTCAGAAGGCTATTTTTTCCAGCCATGTTACAGATCAACAAGACTTTCAGCAAAAGGAGTATTGCTGTTTTCCAGACAAATACAAAACCAAGTGAGGATTTAAGCCTTTTCAAGGTGCCTATGCCCAACAAAGTTTTCATGACCATGACATGCTCAATGTTTAGAACTTAAATCAAGCAAGCAGTGCAGATTACAAGAGTCAAAAACGAGCAGAATTCATCCAGAGTATGTTTTCATACAGTTAAGAAATGCTAAGCGAGAGACAGACAGCTACAGAGTTACTAGCAGCAGTTACAAACAACAGGTTTCTGAGGACAACAAGAGCTTGTAAAGGATGAAACAAGGCAATCTTGTATGAAGGTGTCAAAATGCTAAAACCAAGGTGTACACATCCTAAAGAGTTAGTATTAATGCCATCTGTATAAGGACTAACAGATCATTAAGGTCAAGGGGCAAATTATCCACCCTGGCTCATAAAGCAAAATCAGAGCTTCTCAAAAAGTAGTATCTGAATTTTAGTTCTAAACATTAAAATAAACCTGAGTAAAATATATCCTCATAGCTAGTGATTAGCAATTATTATCATATACATGCAAAAGAAACCTTGTTCTGCTGATTACTTCATTCAAACTTCCAGAGTATCAGAAGCCTAACATCCTACTGCACAATTTTGAAACAGTAAAAACATGTGCTACCACTGCTTTTCAAAAGTCATTAAAATACAAGAACTCCAGGGTTATGATCAAAAAAAAATCAAAGTTTTATTTGTCATATGATTAAACTGAGCCAATATGATCAAACTACTCAGGCTAGCACCACAGTTGCTCAAGTACTTTATGACCACTGCTAGCTCAGAAAGAGGTGGCTGGATTGTAACAAATACCAGGTAACTCGCCTCTGAAGTGACTTGTTGCTCTGGGCAGCATTTTTTAGTACCTTTACTCACCTGTTATACTAGCTATTCACAAAGACACCAATATTAAAAAAACGCTAAGAGGAAAGACACTTAAGAATTCAGTTACCCAGTATCTGCAGCAAGCTGCTTGTATACTGGACTTGTTATCAAGTAGCTGAAAACTAGTAATTTAAAAGATTGCCATGTTATCATAGACACAGCATGTCTACCTTCTGATGTAGTTGTTTAGCTCGGACTGGCATTGCTGGCTTTGTGTTCATCTGGATACACTGATCAAATTAGACACCTGAGACTTTGTACATACTGGCACATCTCAATGGAGGTATGACATACTTAATTTGACATGTCCTGACTATATTAGGGGAAGCAGATGTCCAACAACATACACAGAATACAAGAAGGAGATGAATTTTAGACAGATTGATTAGATTTTCCTTCATTCAGTGTTGAAAGTATAGCTGTTTAGCTGAGAAATACGTACACAGCAATTTCCACACTGCAGTACTGTCCTTCTGGTAAACATTGCTTTAAAGGCGTAATAAAACTTGACAATTAATGAACTTTAATATTAATATGTAAACGCCCACATAAGTAATATGTATAACCACAATGGCTTCTGATAATAGTTAGGTACAGAAGAGCAGCTTGTCACTTATTTACTTACTGTTCTCTATGGTTGGATCATACGAATCAACAAACTGTCCTTCCACAAACTGAATCGTCAGTGAAGATTTTCCTGTAAAGCAAGGAAAAGATAATCTGTATTAAAACAAGTCTTCAGGCTGTTACCACTTTACACTTATTAGCAGATACACTAATGCTTTTATAAGAGCAGATATGAGATTTGTATGGTTCATTTAAACTACCTATACATGACACCTGACCTATTTTTAAATTGCCTATTCCTAGTAACTGGGTCTCCTGAACACACAAAAATATAGCGCAAAAGCTACTTGGCATGCGTTCTGCTTTTGTTTTAACACAGCATAAGTTAAACGCCTCCATCAGTTTAAAACAAATCTAAAAGTAGCAGTGTCCAATGCTCATAAAGCTAAATTTAACAAACTGCTATACTTGGAAGGTTTTTCTGTCAAGAAGCAAGGAAGCTAGAAATAAATTTCAGGCATTGCAGAGAAAACTAGGAGCTTGGATAGAATTAGCCAAATTTGGTTCAACTAGAACGTTGGACATACTTCCCATGACAAAAGGATGAGATCAGTATACTCTTATTATGCCTTTTAATACAGAATCCACCGGTCTGTTGTAATGTGGCATTTTAAGCACAGTGATTGAAGGGGCGTTTTTCTTTTGAAAGCCATTAAACTGCTACTTTTGCAGACAATGTTTCCAGTTTCAGCTATGCTGATCTGGCGATACACCCCCCAATAAAGAGTAGAACAAAATAGTGCACTTAGTAGCAGAGTGAGGGGAAAAAAAAACAAAAAACACCCAAAAACTAATTTAGTAGTGGAAGACTTTAGAATATGGTAAAAGCAAATCATAGATACTGACCATAAAAAGCACCTTTAAAGCTCTGCAACTGAAGACTTTTCAAATCACTACTGAAGTCTTAACACAATTTCCATTACAGCATATCTTCTACATTTGGGAATCTACTAGATCCTATTACATTATGTTTACTGGATAAATACACTCTTAGAAAGATTGCCAAGTGCATTAGCTTCTTTTGGACATGAGCATATCTTTCATGCTCCTTGATATTCTTCTCATTGGCAAGTACAAACAAAATATGACCTCAAGTTAACTCAGACTCAAGACCATCCTACACAGTGAAAGCCTTTCCATGACATCCTAAGTAACCAGTGTGGCTGAACTATACAGTAAAACTGTTTTCAAAAATTAACTGCTTTGGAGAGAGTGCCTGCTTGCAGTGCTCAGATCATGCTATGCTCATACCTTGCTGTAGAAAAAGTTCTTTCATAAGCATTCCTTCAGGAGATATTAAACAATTTTCCACTTTAACCCCCCATTCTTGCTTAATCACACAAGGCTCTTGATCTGTTCACATCCGATTACTATCAGCATACTTCGCAAGTCACTGTTAAAACCATTCTAAAATACTGCAAATCAGACAAAATACAAGCATCAAAGTGATGCAGGGAAAGTTTGGCTTAATATTTATAATAATACATGCTGCCAATTCCATCATTAACTGCAACACTTCCAAGATTTACTTCCCCAGAAGGAAGCAGCATCATCTGGGGATTTTCCAACAGCCAAAACCTTCATCAACAAACTGCTTGGTTTATTTTAACATCACTGCCCAGTTTTTCCATGCCCATCCCTCTGCCATCTCCTATCAATCATGCCAGTTTATTCAAGATACAATGCTAAAAAACCCAAACAACACCCCCAAAAGAACAACCAGCACACAAACTTGTAAGAGTTGCTTTTTCTCAAATCAGGTTCTTAAGACACCATTTTCTGATACATGTAACAGTGCAACTAAAGGTGTCATACTCACTCTGCATGAGTTTACAGAGAACACTGCACTTTAAACTGTTGCTCCAGCAAGGAGGGAGGGCTGGGGGGAGAGGCACCACGTACATCCAAAATCATCCTAATAAGGACAGACATAGAACTCAGACTATGCATCCCAGCAACTTTGTAAAACTGTGTATTTTGGACACCACTTAAGAGAGTGAATGAACTTTCAAGCTATTTCTTCTCCAGCTATAAGCTTACAAAGTTGCTATCCCGAGCTCATGCTTCAAGATTCTTTGCCAATAACAGCACATTAAACACTCCATTTTAAAACAAAGTTAACTATTCTATATTAGGCTGTTACATGTTTAAGGTAAGAGCAGCTGAATTAAAGCACAGATCATGACTGAACATTTTTTCTCCTAAGAAGGATCCTAAACTAACCAAAAACCTTGATTGCTACCGTCTGTCTGTGCTAAGTCTGGAAACTAGCAAGAAGTTGGAGCCAACAGAAAATGCTGCATTTAACATCCAGCTGTACTAATTACTGCTTTCCTCCTAACAGTGAATGAGAAGGAAACAAAAAGAGACAAAACCAGTGTTCCAACACTCTCCTCCTAAATTCCTCTGAGCTTTGTAACAAGCCTTCCAGTAATGATGTGTTTGTGATCACAGGAGGATGCCTGCTTTCCTAGATGAGCCACAGGGAAGCTCTCCGGTCTTGGATTCAGCCACATACCCCCTTGGGATAAGTGCCATGCAACAGTATCCCACCAAACTAAGGCTTCCAAAGGGGACACAAGAAATTTAAAACCCAAGTCATTAATCCCCATTGCCTTGTCTCAGTCCATGCCCAAGAAGCACGCAGGACCATGTAAACAACCGCTTGGCTTGAACTTTGCCCCACAGGTTTTATTCCAGGCCTTTGACCTATACTCGAGGACAGAGAGGAAAATTAAGCTGACAATTTAGCTCCTATCTCCTCTTTCCCCAGAAAGATCGGGCAACATGCTCATAGAGAATTACAACATAAACATAACATCCACAAGAGAGGGGCCAAGGAACTGCACGCAACTGCGTTCACTGATGTGCTAACTCCATCTCAGAGCACTGCAGGGAGGAGGAGACACTGCAGTCTAAATGTGCACACACTGCTAGCACACTTCAGCCTAAAAGGCTGAGACAGCCTGCACACCAGCACCAAAGACTTGATTCATCGATTACTCAAAGGTGCATACCTCAAAAAAGGCTGAACTCTAATATGCCCTCATTTGGAATAAATGCCAAATGTTTTTTAGTTTGCTAAGCTTTCCTTTGCCGTATCCTCCATGCCAGTACTTCTAGTGTATCAGCTCTCCTCAAGTTTTAGGAAAATAAACACCGAGACCAAAAGAAGTGCCATGAGCAAAAGCAAGGCAAAGTCTGCTGGAAGTGGCCCACTGAACTGATGAAGACCTGCAATTTTGAGATGAAAAAGCATTTTTGAAATCTTACTGGAGAAGGTTATGGTTTAACCTTTTCATCCCGCAGAATCAGAGAGCTTAAACTGACTAGGAAGAAATAAAAAGGGCACCACTGGGGCAGGGCAGTAGGATGAGTCCTCCAGCTGTACTTGCTACGGTAACTCAAAGCACCAGATACTCTGTGGCACAGGAGTTGTTAAGCAAAATCCTCCATGTTTACCGACTCTCCCTCAGACAGAAGGTAAGGGCTTGTAGGAATGCGTTGTACAATGTTTAGAATACAAGCCCCAGGTGGCTGAAAGCTCAAGTTGTCCAGAAGTACCCAAATGGTATTTGCATACACAGTTCGTTATTTATGATATTACATGGGAGTGGTAAAGGGTTTTACATTGTCAAAACGGAAAAGGAAGAGGTTTTGAGAAGGAAAGCCACTTCAAAAACTGAAGCTGTCATACTTCTGTTCATACAATAGACCATTTGCTACATAAAACGGAACGTCCCATGAACACTCTGACTAGTGCAATCACATGCCATTGTGACTGTCAATGCAAAACAATTGCCAAACTGAGTTTTTACTCATCCTTTTACTTCTTGGACAAGAGCTGTGGTATTTCATCTAGCCTTAAAGTTCAAGTTTTACAACACCAGGCACTTTACCAAGACAAGTGGGCTTGTGCACAGCTTGCCTCCCCAAAGAGCACATGCCCTCACTTTGGTGCCCCATTACCTGCCTGCTGTCCCGATCCCACACCCTTATTCTCCTTGCAACAGGTAGAGGGAAAGACCAGATAAAATTTTATCTGCAGCCAACTTCACCCCAACCCCAGGAGACAGAAATGATGTAACTGACCAGCAAGCAAGTCAAACAACAGCTCCACAAGCAAGGCATTGTGCAAGCTTGATTCTGCAGCTGCCCTCTAACGTGGCATCTCCACGATGACGGCCACTGGCATCATACAGAAGTTTATCTCAACAGGAAGGATTTCTCAACACTTGAAATCATCTGCACAAGTGATCAGTAAACAATCTGACAGGGTCAAGAACAACAACTACTGAAGAGTTGCAGCTCTCCATTCTGTTAGAATTTTAGATGCAGAGTTTCTTTAACCCACCTTTTTCTATTAAAAACCCATTTATGAACTGTGCTTAATTATAAAACACTTTCAACAGCTGGCAGCACCTAATCCACTCCTACCACAAGCCTAGCATCTTACCTAAGTTAGTCTCTACCTAGATCTACTCAGTTATCAACAGAACAGATTAGTCTAGGTTTTGTATCAAAAGGGTTCAAGAAATTTCATAATGAAATGCTGTCAGCCATGTCAAATTAGATCAGACTTCCTGCATACCCAACTTTCAGTATCTCACAAACAGTTATGCTCAAATTACTATGCTTCTCAGAGATGAAGTTTTCACACTGAAAGTTACAATTTAACTTCAACATTGGTATCCTTATCTTTTTTAATTCAGAATACCAAGAGGCAGAAAATGGAGACACCAGTACTTCCAGTGCAGATTAACTATTCATTCTCAGAGCACAGAAAGGATCTCGGTGACTTCTTGGAGCAGACGGAGGGTAGCAAAGGGAATTACAGCAGCGCTCTTCAACAAAAATCTTTCCACAAGATAGCAGATAATCTCAGAACCCATCGCTAGTTCATCATTTGTCTCAGGCTTCATAACCAGCAACTTTCTATGGTTAGTTATGATTTCTCCTTTTCTCCTCCGCAGATACTAATTATGGCTATGCAGTTGCTAGTTTGCTGACTGTTGATACATAGTTCACTGAATTACTCTAATGACTATAAAAATGATACATCTGGGTCAATAAAGAATTTTGTTTCTAAACCTCTGGAGACAGTGATATAATAAGTAGTTTGTGTTTTACTCAGATGCAACCTATTTCTACTATTAGGCTTCTAATCACGAGGAATTACCATATATAAATTTCTACTTCGAGCCATAGCTTTTTCTGCTTTGTAGTGATTTCCTTGTGACATCAACACATCCAGTATGAGAATACCAGAATAAAAAATAATGCTGACAGGGAAAACTTTTGCTGACACACGGAGCTCAACTGGTGCCCTTGCTCACACGATTCCCATGCTTGATTCGCCACATGCTCCCCTGTCAAAGTGCTGTCTGCGCTTTTGGAAGGACAGATTGAAGGATCTGCTCTTACAGTCCTGTAAGGGCAAAAGCCTGAGGAACTTGATGAGGTATCTTTTGGTAATGTAATGAAGGACCTCAACAACAGAAGAGAACTTCATGATAAACCAAACAGCAGATCATCATTTCAGAAAAACACGAGATCTTTTTCAACTTTTGTGGCACTCCATCCCATTGCTGTAACTGTCCCCTGCCTTATCCTGATCTATTATTACATTAGGATATAAGGAAATGTACTTCACAGGCTAAGGCAAGGTACTGTAGCACAAATCACTTCTGCTGTAGAGGAGGAGGTTCACATGATAGTAACATCAAGAACACAAGCTTGCAGGGGGAAAAGAACACATGCTTGTTTCCTCTCCTTCTGCATTGCACAATCATCTTGAGGTTTATCAAAGGTATTCCTCTGCAAGCCAGAAGAAATCTGAGAAGCAGTCATTTAGAAAGGAAGTCAGATGGCTTCCTTTATTTTCTTCAGATTTCAAAGCAGCTGGTCAAACTCACAACTTCTGCTAGGTTGTCAGTGATGAGCCTTCAAAACACAGAGACCTAATAATGCTACCTAAATCATGTTTTCTGTAAAGAAAGCAAGAAGAGAGTGGGTGCTTTATTCCCCAATATGTAACAAAAATCCTGCTCCATCCTGCAAGCAGCAATCACCCCTCAACATTCACTTACACTTCATTGCAAGGTATTAGATGTACAGGCATGTAGAGAAAAATTCCACCATCTTCCCGCAACAGCTTAGTTGCCACTTAGAATCATAGAAGAGTTAGGGCTGGAAAGGACCTTAAGATCATCAAGTTCCAAACTCCCTGCCATGGGCAGGGACACCTCACACTAAACCATGACACCCAAGGCTTTGTCCAGCATGGCCTTGAACACTGCCAGGGATGGAGCATTCACAACTCCCCTGGGCAACCCATTCCAGTGCCTCACCACCCTTACAGTAAAGAATTTCTTTCTTTTTTCTTCTTTTTTTTCCTGTTTAAGTTTTAACCCATTACCCCTTGTCCTATCACTAGAGTCCCTAATGAAGAATCCCTCCCTAGCATGCTTATAGGCCCCCCTTCAGATACTGGAAGGCTGCTATGAGGTCTCCACGCAGCCTTCTCTTCTCTAGGCTGAACAGCCCCAAGTTTCTCAGCCTGCCTTCATACGGGAGGTGCTCCAGTCCCCTGATCCTCCTCGTCGCCCTCCTCTGGACTTTTCCAACAGTTCCATGTCCTCTTTATGTTGAGGACACCAGAACTGCACACAATACTGCAAGTGGGGTCTCATGAGAGCAGAGGGGCAGGATCACGTCCTTTGACCTGCTGGTCACACTCCTTTTGATGCAGCCCAGGATACGGTTGGCTTTCTGGGCTGCAAGCGCACACTGAAGCCGGCTCATGTTCACTTTCTCATCGACCAACACCCCCAAGTCCTTCTCCACAGGGCTGCTCTGAATCTCTTCTTCCAGATACTTCCAGGTGTCTGTTTTGTCTCCACTTAAGATAGTAACCTCAGCAAACGACTGCCAGAAGAAACATTTTATTTATTTTACTGCGTAGTCCAGCTACATCTGCTTGTTATCCTTGCTGGCAGAAAAACAGTGCCACAGTTTGCCTCAGATTTCCCTTTTAATAAGGGAAAGCAATTTTAATTTCACGTGTTTACTATCAGTTATCAAAGACGAAAAGCCATTATAAGGCTTAAAAAAATTCCAGTAAATTTCTATGGCACGTATCTCACCTGGCCATGGTATGCATAGGTGGTTACATCCAAGATGCTTTAAAAAAGGTCAAGTGAACTACATCTTGGGGTCTCCTAACTATGAAGGAAATTCAGACATTCATACCCCAGACAGTCAACTAATAGTTGCTAAGATAAATACCATTCTCTGTGTTCCCTTCAGACTTCCTGCAGAATCTGTGCATTCCCACAGCACCTTCCCCCCCACAGCACCATGCCCAAAATATTTCAGGTGGTAGTAAAAATTGAGGCAACTTGACTCTGCTGCTAGCCTAATTATCAAACATATTTCTAAACTACAAGTTACGCAGTACAACTTGATATGCAGCACTTCTGTCCTGGTTTCAGCTGGGCATAGTTTTTTTCCTAGTAGCTGGTACAGTGCTGTACTTTGGGTTTAGGATATGAATGTGATGACACACTGATGTTTCAGTTGTTGCTGAGCAATGCTTATACTAAATTGAGGACTTTTCAGCTTCTTATGCCCTGCCAGCAATAAGACTGGCAGAGGGGAGCAAAGTGAGGGGAGCACAAGAAGCTGGGAGGGTATACAGTCAGGGCAGCTGACCCAAACTGGCCCAAGGGATATTCCATACCATACAATGTCATGCTGAACAATAAAACTGGGCTGAGGAGGCAGAGGCCCACTGCTTGGGGACTAGCTGGTCATCGGTCAGCAGGTGATGAGCAACTCCACTGCGCATTACTCGGTTTGTATGTTCTTTTATCATTATTATTATTTTCCATTTCTTTTCTGTCCTGTTAAACTGTCTTTATCTCAACCTACGAGTTCTCCCTTTTTTACCAATTCTTTTCCTCATCCCACTGGATTAGAGCTAATGAATGGCTGTGCAGTGCTTAGCTGCCTGCCAGGTTAGAACCACAACCACCTCTAAAGGTAAGTTTATTAAGCTTAAAGATCAGAACCTAATGTTTCAGTTTATGACACAGAGTGAAAGAACCTGAACTTTGTACTGATTTCCCCCCTGAAGAGGGAAAATTCAACTTGTACTGCTGGGTAGAAGCCAAGTCCTCTCTCCCTGTGCACACACTTCAGGCAGCTAATTAGGTATTTGAGTAAACTTGACCTTTCCTTGGATCATCAGCTATGTACAACATGAAATGTCTTTGAAAGATACTTTTAGTAACAGTCTTTGTTTCATCATGAAATCAGTTTTAATTGCCATATCATTAGAAATAAAAATGTGTATCTCTTGCTTTAATGCATTCCGTGCATTCCCCATTTCCATCTTCAAGATTTTCATTTCAGCACAAGAGAATGAACTCTCAACTTCCAGTCAACTCTTCCTTGATGCTAAAGATCACTGGGGTGTACAACTTAAATTACCTTCCTGCAAGCCAGAAATACCAGGACTAGCAGATTCTAAGCACTTCCTCAGGAAGTGGATCTCTCCAGCTGCAGCTGCCTGAACCAGATCTCCACCCGCTGCACAAACACTGCCTTTACTACGCTTGCAGCACAGTTGAATCTAATAGCAGAAGCCAATGAACTCCATGCACACCGCATGGGATAAAACAGCTGCTTAGGTTTACCAGGGGCTTGCAGCCATAATTCTTTTTGTTTGGTTGGTTTTTTTTTCATTTCTACACAACTGGCTGAAGTTAACACCAGCCACTTTAAGTTACAAGTTTTTAAACTCATCATTTCTACTGGAAACCAGGATAAACTGTTCTCTTCCTTTCACTGCAAATCTGTTATGTTTCTTATGTATAAGACCTCCTTATCTACACCAGTAACAGAGAAAGCTTTAATAGCACAGAACCCTTAGCAAGATCAAAGATTTCAGTCTTTCAATGGATCAGTACTGTTTAACTGAAATGCAGCCATTTTCCTTGAACAGGATCTTTACAAGGACTGGAGCTACAGCATTCGCTGTTGCCAACACTGTGGTCACCATACCTCACCACTGCTTACAACCAGGACCAAGCAGAGCGTAAATTCTGAAAATATCAGTGAAATTCTGCTGGCATAGTTTTAAAAAGGCGTGTCTGGAGCTTGTCCCCGAGTGTATCGTAATGCCAAGTAACTCGATGGAAATTCAGCTGAAATGGTGAAGAATGGACCCTCTTGGCAGTACTACTGAAATGTATGGAACCACAGGACCTCTAGATTCTTCTTGGAATTGCAAGAACAACAGTAAGACAGGTATTTCTCTCCTCCTTGTCGTGCGATGACAGAAGGCAAACACCTGACAAAATCCTGACAAGAGAGCAATGGTAACATCCCCTTCTCTTGGTAACATCAGCCAAGCAAATAATGCGATTATACATCCAGCAACTATAGCTAAGAAATTTCAAGCTTATTCCAAGGGGAGCTCCACAGAACTTTTTGCCAACCTGTAGCAAAAGCTGGAAGATACTACTGATTTCTCGCAACAGCAGCAAGCTACTTTTGTAACTTACTAAACATACATAAAAATAAAACTGCGTAATAATCACTACAAGATTTTAGCAACAAAAGGCAGCTTCAGCCTGCAGCAGTATGTATGACTACAAAGTAGTCAGTCAATGGCAGCAGGCTCTTCATGTCTCCACTGATGGTCCAAAGTTTGATGAGCCCAGTGTCAACAAATGCCAGCAACATATATTGCAGCCAAAACCCGACTTTCATGAAAAGTCATGCTGCTACTGGCATTCAACATCAGCACACCGAGCTGTTTACTTGCCATGACCTCCATTAGGGGAAGTTCCCAAAGCTGCATGAAGCATGAGGAACCGCAGAACCACCCTGACAACACAGAATTACAGAACAGTTTGGGCTGGAAGCAACCTTAGCCATCCAACTCCACCTGCCCACTACGGGCAGGGACATCTTCCACTAGACCAGGTTGCTCAAAGCCCCATTCAATCTGGCCTTGAACACTTTCCTCTCTTAGCACAAACCAGAAAAGATGTCTTCAGGGATACTGACTGACAAAGATTAGCACTGCCTCTCCCTTTCACCAGTGGAGCAGGACATGGCCAACTCCATCACACCTCTGTTAACAGATGCATAAGTAGACACTGACACAGTCTTTACTCATGATCGTGCTGCTGAGCACTGACAATTTTAACTCTTCTGTGCGAGCCCAAGGCTGCTGTGGATCTATATATAACATGCCAACACAAAACCCAGTATGCCTAAGCTTCCTCTACAAAAACTGTCTCTCATCAGATTCAGATAACTTTTGGTAAGTTACTGTTGTCCAATTCAAACCTAGAACTTCTTCGAATTAACTTCGTAGGCATCTTTCATTTTCCTTCTGCTTAACATACAAAGTTCCTCCCATCCATTAATGGGGGTTGAAGAAAGCCACAAGCTGTTAAATTCTATCTTCATACCACAGCACTTTATACAGCTAGAGTTAGACATTAACCATTCCCCACTAACTGACAGCAAGCTTTTTTCTGTTACATACCCAATCAACATTACAGAGCAGCCCCTGAATGCAGAGGATAATCTGTTAACAGTAAGGTTTACAGTAATAATATACCAAAATCACAGCCACACAGACATGGGTAAGACAACAGGAAAAAAAAACCCAGCAGACTCTGGAGAACAGATAACACCATGCTGAGTACCAGAAGAATCATTTGAGCCCAAGCCTTGGGAAATTTTAGGGGAATTTAAGAAAAACATCCATCAGATATGACATGACAGTTTATTTTGCCATAGGGCAGAGAAGACAGACTAGGTAACCCTTGTTTGCTATTGCAATACTATAACGTTCTTGCCTGTCACAGCAGCCACCTGGCTTTCTTACCTTCCTAACCAGTGTGTAGCCATCCATCCATTGGCTCACAAGGTATTTCACATTGAGCATTTTCAAAGAGGAATCACACTTTTCTCAGTTTTCGTAATATTCAGGATAAAAATGTCATAATAAAGAACTCTGATCCTTGCAAGGAAGAACAACAACAAAAACACAGAACAAACTGAGGAAAAAAAAAACCCACCCTACACCCCATTCCCACCTTCCCCCCAGCCATTTGAAAATACCCAGGGAGGTAATTGAATACGACAGTTGCAACTTGACATTAACCCATTTTTTCCATTTAGATTGTCTTTCACAAGTGGAAAGTCTTCCAGCCAGTCCCACTCCAGCACCTGAGGAAGCACTTGCCAACAGAAGCTGGATTCTTTACTTCCCAGCACTCCACTAGCACAACTATGCAACCTGGACAAGCAGTTGAGTATCAAGCTACAGTTTAAGACAACTTAACTTCAGGCCAACCTTCAAGAAACAGGGCAGTACATTGTGTGCATCTGCTGTACAAGTGTCAACAGAAATAAAATTAAGAGTGCAATAGTGATTATTACTCTGTTATTACCCAGTTAAATCATAAATTAATCCAGCTAATCTTAAATTCAAGTCTGTTTCAAACAGTATCTAAGAAATCAAGTACATCCCATCTACTTGGCAGAAATGAATGAAATGTTAACTATTACAGGCAAACAGGTCAAGCGCCTGTTATACCATCGGTACAGCAAAGACTTTCAGTAGTTGCTTACTTCCTTATCCTGGCTATCTGGAAAATAAACCACATCTTATTTTTTGGTTTTCATACTTCCATGCTGAGAGAGGTACAGCCCAACTTTCCTCACAATAAGCTGCCCCTAAATCTTGGGTCCCTTTTCCATACTGTCCCTTTTTCTCCTTACCAACCTTCACTTTTAAACCCTTTCAACTTCTGGGATGTACAGCCCATGCCCATACATAAGCAGCTGGATACCATAACAATGGGATGTTCATACGACCATTTTCAGCAAAACACAGCATATACCCTACAGTCTCACCATGTGCTATACATTGTGTATAACAGTGTGCGTTTTTAAGATCACAATCTTTTTGCCTGGAAATGCAAAGAGAGAAGATATCACCTTATTTTTCTGTACTACCATTAACTTAGACTTGTTTCACAGCAGTTGGCTGTGACAAAAATACAACCCAACGCTAGGCTTACGAACACCATCTGAGACACTACTCTAGAAGAAATATCAACAAGATAGTCAATGAAACAGTAATGGAAGTTTAACTCTTCCTCTGTCTTCTCATCACACTCAGGATAAAAGTGTGCAGTTAATAAAGGACAAGCAGAGCAAAGGTTTGGATACCATTAACACTCCTTGATACACTCTTTAGAAAGAACAAGATTCTGAAGCACTCAGATAACTTTCTACTCTTCTCAGCCTTACTGTTCATAAAAATTTGAATTACCTTACATTCCAACAATTTGTAGATTGAAGTTTAGCAACCACAAAAGGCTTATGAGAATTTTGTCAAACTTTTTCTCCAAACATGAAAAAAAGTCAAAACAGCACAACTAAGATCTTCTATTAGAAACAGACATTTCAAAGAAAGCAACACAGAAGAATGTAGTACAGCAAACTAAGAAACATGGTGCTTGTTTGTATGCACATTTTAAAGCAGAAACTGCCATTTCTAATTAAAAAAGCTAATTTTGAAACAGATTCTAGAACACCAAAGATTTGTTATTAATGGAGGACCAAGCCTTGAAGCAAAACACACTTTACTGCATTAATGTCAAGTGCTTGAGTGTTTTGACAGTTCGTAGGACAGATTTAATAGAGTTTTCCTGCATAATATGCATCCCAGCTCTTTTGCATATAGCTAGCGTACCTTTAGAGGACGTTGTACATCTTGAATGAAGCTTTGGCAATATAATCTGACAAGCTGTTGAAGCTAGACAGATGTATCCCACTAACTAAGGAGACAATGTTGTCAAGAGATGCTTTCGTATCATAATTTTGTATTACACTTGCACATGTTCACACCCACAGACAGAAGACCACTTATGTATTCCCTCTTTTTCCAAATTAAAATTCATTTAACTCAGTACTCCACAGAATACAAATAACTAGCTAAGACTGTCATGCATACTGCTCTGGTTCCTGTAATCTGAAATACCTAAGAATTCTGATATTCCAGAAGTATTAACTCCTCTTACTTTGAGACTGCAGTGTAATATTAAAAAAAGAGATCTGAAAGGAAATTTCACTGCTTAAAGCACAATCTGTCAGGGAATTGTGATATCTTCAGTTCATATCTATTTAATACAGAAGCACCACAACTTTTCTGAACAATCCTTCATACGGTTTTTCATTCTTTAAAAGGCCTTCAGAAATCATTCACTTAGTCTTATGCCTCAGAAGATTAATTTTTGGTAATTATCCACAAACTCTAAAGGATTTAGTCCAAATTAAACTGCTATAAAGTTCCTCCTCATGTTCTAGGCACAAGTTCTCTAATTCACGCAAGAAGTCCAGCGAGAAATTCCAAGCAGGCTTCCTTTTTGCAGGAGCCCAAAGACTCAAGCTATTCTTCACTTGTTTTCATCTTGATTGATACATTATGATTGATAATCCAAAATCTGCACTTTTGAGAACTTGTATCATATTTATACCACTACCTTTTTCACCACTGTATCATCCTGCATCCTTCATACAACTATATTCAAAATTCACATGTACAGTAATTAAAGTCCATATGGTAAACTGAAAAAGAACCAGTTCACCTAAACAGATTAAGTAGTTGTGAATCATCTCTATGCTGCAATAGTGTCAGTAAATACCTACAACTAAAGGAGTCAACCAGGTTAAGGAGTTAATTCGTAGTTGCAGGAAACTGATTTTGTAGGGTATTTCAGCAAACACAGAAGATTACTCTGAAAAGAAACAGAGCCTTTAGATTTGCTTCAACTAGGGAGGCAATCAGTGATTCTGAATGCCTTACACTTCTTTGTACAGGCTGTAGTGAGGTAGGTGTCAGTCTCTATTTCTAAGTAACAAGTAATAGGACAAGAAGAAACGGCCTCAAGTTGTGCCAGGGGAGGTTTAGGTTAGACATTAGGAAAAACTCCTTCACTGGAAGGGTTGTCAACCACTGGAACAGGCTGCCCAGGGAAGGAGTTGAGTTACCATCCCTGGAGGTAATTTATAAGATGCATAGATATGGCACTTAGGGACATGATTTAGTGGTATACTTGGCAGTGCGAGGCTTACAGTTGAATTTGATAATCTTAAAACATTTTTTCCAACCTGAATTATTCTATGATTGTATTCTGCAGCAAAACACCTGCACCACCAAGCACTTCCAGAAAATTCTAGATCACATCACCTGAAGCATCATCTGGATTTGAAGACTTCAGAACGCGGTTTAGATTTACCCCAGGTCAAACATCTTTCTTTGCCTCAATTCTGTATGAAATGTTTAAATAACCTTCTGTAGTCAAATCTAATCAAGAATCTTGAAAAACTTGATTTTTTCATGGCTCCCTGATGCACATTTCCCCACCTTTACAAGGCTATTTTTTTGTCAAGGGAACTACTCATGCTCAAAAGGCCTGCTGTGGAATGTTTAGGAAAAAGCATTAACACTTACCTGGAGTGATGGAGAAAAATACTTTCAGATGTAGTTTCAGAACAGGTCTGACTGAAGCAAAGTCTGGATAGCCACAGAGAGCCTGCTCTACCCTCCCCCAAACAGCTCACTTCTGTCCCCACTCCCTCTGTCAGGGTTGTACTTTCAAAGCTGACCAACTGAATGATAGGAAAACTTTTCCGTCTGGCTCCTTCACTTTTCCAAGAAATCAACTGCCTGAGGTGGTTACCAGACCCCCAGCACACCAGAGCCAGCACCCAGGTGAGGGTAGGAAGGTGCAACTTCCAGCTACAGTGCAGAGTTAGCTCCACTTGCCCCACACAGTTCATTTGCATCTGCCTTCATCACATAGCAATTAAAAAAGAAAGTAGCAGGGACATCTCTTGGGAAAAGCTGCACTTCAAACCACATTTCAGCACTTTGTTCAAAAACTGCCTCAGTTTACTTCCTTGCTACAATTTCAATGCAAGCATCTTCTTCCACCCCAGGAAATTCAGCATCCACTGTACTTTGTATTCCTCAAGACAGAAATATAACCTTGAAGAGTCCACATTCGTATGTTTTTAGTAACCTTAATTATCTTAAATCTCATTAAGAGGTCTGTCAGGCAACATATAACACGGACTTTATTCACATTCTTCCATTTTCCCCATCCCACACACCCTCATTTGCAGGAGAGCTGTGATCAGTGTGCCAAAAACAGAGGAAAGCAAATGTCCTGACCAGGATTGGAAGAGAGAAATTTTAAGCAACCACCACTCTCTCCAACTCAGGAAGCACATTTTGGTTTCTCACATTATCAAATTCACAACAAATTTGCCATTCACTTCAAATATAGTCCTTGGAAAACAAAAGGAAGCCTATCATGTCCTTAAGGAGACAGATTCACCACTGACAAGGGCAGCTTCGTGTTTTTACATACCGTGCTTCATGTCTGCAGCTTCCGATTTCAGAAAATTTGAGATGCCACCGGGCAATTTTGACTCATGCAGGATTTGCAGAGATTGAGTGCATTACGAACAACCCACAGAGAAGCTGTTTCAATTTTAGATTGAGCACGCAATTAAGTCGAGCAGTTTTTAAAATACACCCTTGAATGTCACCTTCAGGAAAGCTACAGGAAGTTAATCATAATTGGTAGTTTATCACATTTTAGCCTGCTCTTCTAATCCCAAACATGTGGTTATGCCAAGTTTCCACAGCAGTGTGTACCGCAGAGGTTTACTCAGAACCTACATTTACGGCAGTGTAGTATATCTAAATGAAGTGCTTAGACTTTATACAGCTTATAAATTGCAGGAGCTGCATTTCACTTGGTTTCTCCTGTCAACATTAACTAGAAGTTGAGTAATCAAATACTCAAACACTCAAATATACAAGCGAAACCTGCAAGTGTTACCCTTAAGAGATGTGAGTAGGCAATTGAAGAGTTAAGCTTGGAACAGTGTCCTCAAATAACCCTACTGTGGCTTGATATTACAGCTGAACATGCTGCCTCTAGCGCTTCCAGCTACTGCTATCAAATGCGCTGTAGCAACTTTCACTGTTCAACAGCGCAGTCAGTCACACCGAAATGCAATTAAAGCTGGCATTTCCAGCCTCATTTCAGTCCCCTGGTAGCTGCAGCCTTTCCTTTTAGCAGCACTGCTGTACCCCGGTAGCGCAAATGCAGTCCTAACAAGCAAAACGCTGTGAAAATAATATCGGCACTTACTAGGGACTCGGCAGAATGTTAACCTCGGGTATCGGCTGGATCCTGAACCACTCAATTTTCCTGTTAAATCTCAGGCTTTCCAACACTGCGGACACAACCAATTCTGCAAACCAAATTACAGCACACGACAGCAGTAATTTCTCCATTCCTTCTCTCTTGACATTTACACGGGCAATTTATTGCCTGCTAAAATTACCACTTCCCTCTGCCCAATATCAAAGGGCTACCTCCTCAGGGCAGCATACTACTGTGCGAACAGATGCCATCTTTCACAAACGAAAAGCAAAGCCTCAGCTCCATTTCACAATACGAGCCTCCTAATATTCAAATAACTCCCGTTTTTAAAACAGTACATACATTTTATCCCAACCATTATTCTTACCACTTACAGGTACATACTAATGGTACTGCTTTTTCTGCCTTTCTTGCCTTCAAGCAAGGTGGAAGGGGGAGAAGTGTTTTTTACTTTAGCTTAACACAGGCACCTGGAAGCCGTTCCCTATAAATCTAACCTTGACAGATAATTTTGTTCCATCATAGTTTTTCTGCTACCTGCATGCTGCAGTCCCAGATTGTGACTACTTCTGCCTGCAGCATGGACTTCTCCCCACCTACGCAAAAAAAGTCAATTTATTTAGCTGTGAAAGAAAACAGGTATGTCACCACTAACGTAACTGGCTTTTCCCCTCAGAACTATAAACTGGCCAGGAGAGCATTTTCAGATCAACAGTCCAAACGTGTAAAATTTAGAAACAGAATTCCCGTTTCTGGAAGTACACCTGTAAGCATGAGTTATATGAACAGCAAAAGCCAAATCAGGCTGAGATAGTAACCTACAACTGAAGCAGCTAATCCAGACAACACCTCCTTGCTTATCTTAAATCCATCAGTTCAGTGTAATACAGAGAATCCCAGTAATAAGCTACTTCGTGAGATGATCTAAGAAACCTCCTCTTTCATATAGGCATTTGTGGTCTGAATTTATATTTCTTCTATAAACAAAACAGAACACAAAGCATTTCAGACAACCATACACTGCTTTTTAGAGCGGCTGTTACTCTGAGAAGAGTCAGAAAACCTTAAGTCCTGCTTGATTTATTTTCATGCAAATCCATTATTTCCAATGATATCGGACATAGTATGACCAAAATACAAATACAAAGATTCTTCTCAGTGAAGGCAGGAACTTTTAAAAATTTTATGCTTCATCACATGTAAGACAGATTTTTTTCCAGAATCAAATCACAAGTAGCTGGTCTGCTCTGGTCACATACCAAGTAACAGTAATCAAAGTCAAGTTCCTCCCATTGTGAAACTAGTGGATCTTGGGATGAAATCCATCTGATTTCTACTCTGAACCTCACTGAGAGAGGCACACTTACATAATGGAATTTAACTTTTTTAGACCAATTTAAGCCTGAGCAAAAACCAAAGGAGACATTCTTGTGTGATTTTGTCGAGTATCATGCCACAACCTGTATTCTATATCCACATATAATTGGCCTTCCTCACCAAAAAAAAAGTCCTGAAGTTTCTGGCAAATATTCTGTCTGCATCTTTGAAAGTACATCTGCCTGGGAATTCATAGGCTCCCACTGTGACCTCTCCCATCAGCAAAGAATATTAGTTTCACATATGAAAGGGTTGATGGTAGTGTTGAAAGACAGAGGGAGTGTTTTCAAACAAGTAGACTCCTGAACTTTCTATTCCGAGAACTACTGTATCAGAATACCACTCCCAACCTCTTGTCTATCTGACAACAGCACTGGGGAAAGAATAAAATTTAATTAAATTATATAATACATTACATTTATGTATTGAAATAAAATTTAATAAAAAGAAACAAAGGCTTAGCATGAAGCCAGTACAAGATTCAGATTCACGGTCAAGCCTGGCTATTACTATACACGCTCATAAACTGAAAGATCTGCAAAACTGTTGAATCACTAACTACAGGGAACAGATCAGTGCTTGAAATATGTCATCAAAACCTGGCTATTTCAACACGTAATTGAAAGAGACACAGGAAAAAAAAAGCTCACCATTTTCTGATTAGCTTTGTCTCAAGCACCATACAAACCACAAGGAAAGCATGCAGCCTCACAGATCAGGTCACACAAGGATTTATGCTAACCTTATAAAACTATAAACATTTTACAGCTCAGCAGAGTTAGCCACCCTCATTCCAGGGTCAAGATTAATATTACTGGCAAAGCAAGGTAGCTCCCCAATTATAAAAGAAAACTGATGAAACATTTCCTTCCAGTCCTTCAGATTTTGGAATTACTCCTCATCTTAACAAACATCAGCTCTATTCAGATGTTGCATTTTCCCCAGAAGAAACTCCCTTCATTTTCTACCACCCAAAAGCTGGTTGTCCTAAGAAGAGACTAGATCCTTTCTTAGTCAGGGTTCAAGCAATATTCTTGACACCATAATACAAAGCAAGACTTACTCAAAAGCTTCTCTGAATCTAAATTAAGTGGCTATCCTCCTGAACTTTAGGAGGCATACCTGGACAAGCACAGGACCCAGTCTGTATCTCATAGTTTCACTTTCTTGTTTTTCTAACAACTTTACAAGTCCCCAATGGCCTGTTTCTACTGCTTAAACTTTTACATAAGTCATGTAAGCCTATAAATGTCATGCTTCCGTATTTGACAAGAGTAACACTACAGTTTTAAAATGCAAAATTTTTACCTAAGGTGTAACACATCAATGTAACACAGGACAATGAAAGGAAAACACATGAAACCATGTTTCCCCTCCCCCCCCCTTAATTCTACATTCACATAACTTGTAGCTGTCCTAATAAAACCGATTTTGCCCCATTAATCCTAATACCATACTAGTCTCAGAAAACTAGCTTAAATACTTCAGCAGTAAGTTTTAATAGACATCAGGTAATTTTTTGCCTCTCCTTTCTGTATTAGTATTGCTCAAAACACCACCACATTAACAATACTACACTTCTGCTTTTCCTCAACTGAGCACCTACCCTACAGATTCCTTGACTACTGCTTGTCAACAGTTAAAAGACTAAAGCTCAACAGTGCACCCAGGCCCCAGCACAGACATCTAAATAACAGAATTTCAAGCATTCTTCCATCCCACTTACACTGCCCATTGCCTGTTTTCAGCAGTGCTTGAAAAGCAAAAACAGAGAAGAAAACATAACACACAAGACAGACAATGAAACACTGCAATAAGTAATGTCAAATATACTTTGCATGCTAATCAATCTACTACTCACTGCTCCTTTTAAGGAGTAGACAAATTCATCATCCTATTTACACTGCCCCGTCTCAAAGTCAGGCTGCAGTTACATACAAACTCTAAGAAACAGCTCAGCTTATTTAACTTTTTTTTTGTAATCTTAAAAAAGTATTTTTAAAGGGTTCTTTTCTCTGAGTGCATAATGAAAAATAATTACTGATTTAGCCACTACTTTAATGTAAAAAGACTTTTTATAGCAGCATATCTCTCTGTAGCATCTTCTTTTTCTTCCGACCACACATTATCTTCAGCATTGATCTAAGCTTTTAAGTCTAATCGATTAGGATTGCTGTGCTACGTCTTATTCCCCTTTGCTCTAAGAACCTGAACGTTCAAAAAAATGAAACTGTTTTCCATCAAAGGCAGTGAATACGGGAGCAAACGATTACAGGTGCGGGCAGTTATGGCACATACCCCCTGTCAGCTGCTATAGACTTCTGCTGGACGCTTCCAGGAGGTTCCTCCACTCGGCTCAGCCCGCGCTGGGTTGTACCAGCGGCGCTGCGCAAGAGCAGCATCGTCCCGTGCTGAGGACACCGGTGGTCAGCGCGGCCCCCCGGCCCCGGGAGTGCGCCCAGCCCCACAGCCGGCTCCGCTATGCGCCGGTGCGGGCATGATACGCCTCTACGGAGGCAAAAATGGCCAGAAACGGGCAACAGGTCAACCCAGCTTCCCCTTGGTGGTCAAAACTGGCTCTAAATGCTGCCTAGGGCGCGTCTAGAGGGGGGGTCGACCACGGCTCCCTCGAGGCAGCAGGACCAAAACGCTGCCGGTCCGCCCCTCCTCCCTTACCGGGCCCAGGAGCTGACAACCGCCCGTGCCGACAGCGCTCGGCGCGTCCCCTCGTCCGCCGGGAACGGCAGCACCTGGGTGCGGGGGGAGGTTAACCCCTCTGGGGGGGGCTGCCAGCACACCAACAGCCATCAGGGGAGCCGGGACCCTTCTCCTCTGCCCAGTTCTCCGAGGCCGCGCGCGCCGCACCGCGCTGAGGGAAGGCCCTGCCCGGCGGGCGAAACTTCCTATTAAGGGCCCCGCGCCCGCAGCCCCGGGCCCGCAGCGCTCTGCGGCGCCGCCATGGCGGGGCCCGCCCGCCCGCCGCGGCTGCGCGCTCCCGGCGGCGGGAAGCGGCCCTCCCCTCCCTCTCCTCCCCGCCGCCGCTGCTGCTGCACCTGCTGCCGCGAGGGAGGGCGATGCGGCGGGGCCGGGCAGCGGGGCGCCGCACAGCCCGGGACGGGACGGCGCGCCCCAACGGCCCCCCACCCCGCACACCCCTCCTCCCCGTCGCTCCTCGCGGCGCGCCCCACACTCACCCACGCTCCGGTAGCCCAGGATCGCGATCTTGCGGGACTTGGACGGCGGCATCTTCTCCCCGCCCAGCCCCGAACCACATCAAGGGCGGCGGCTGCGGCGGCGGCGGTGTCGGTGTCGGCGGGCAGCTGACGGGGAACGGGGCGCGCCGCCAGCGACATGCGGCGGGGGGCGGAGGGGGAGGGGCGGCGGAGCGGCGGCCCGACCGCACGGGACCCGCGGCGCCTGGCAGCAGCGGCGGCGCCCGCCCCACGTGACCGCCGGGCTCGCCAGCCCCTCACGTACCTGTGCGTCACGCGTCACAGGCCGGAGCGGCGACCTCGCCGCCGCCGAGAGCCGGCGCCAGGCGCCGCGAGGGGAAAATCTCCCTGCGTCATGCCTTCCCCCGGCCCGCCCCCCGCGCAAGCCGATTGGGTGGCGTGGCGGCAGCGCGGGCGGTGATTGGCGGAGGGCGGCCGGCCTGCGGTTAACAGACGGCGTTCAAAGCGAGCGGGGGAATTGAAGCTTGGGCGGGAGGGTGTGGGGAAGGTGTGCGCGTGCGCGGCCGCCGCGGGGGTGGCTGGTGTGTCCCGCGCTGCCGGCTCCAACGGCCGCCGCGCCCCTGAGGGGAGAGCGTTACCCTTACCCGCCATCACCGGCGCCGCTTCCCGGCCACACGGAGAACCCGAACCGCTGTCCCTTGATGGCCCAGAGCGCAGCTGGCCGTTGGCAGCTGCCGGCTTCCCTGTCAGGGCGGCCGCGCTGACACTCCGTAGACCCGGAGGCTCCAAGGACGCCGGCGCAGGGCCGCCCGTCCCTAAGAGGGTCTCTCCGTCAGAACGCGGCTCTCGTTTAAAATGATGTCGGTGATTCTTCGGAGCGTTCCCTTCAGGGCGCCCTGAGAGCGTTCCCAATCACGCAGACAAACGTCTGGGGAAGCGCCGGTTTTGAGCGTCTCTAAAGTATTGGCAGTTGCACGTAAAGTGAAGGGAGTTTCTGCGTGTGGAAAAATACCGTTAACTGAGATCCAAGCGGTGGTGAGTTTTCCACCTGGAAAAAAGTGAGTGCTGCAGGTGATAATAGTGACTTAAACACTTAATGGATGCAGAAGTTCAGGGAGAAAGAGGAGAAAATCGGGAAACATGCCTTTTCCCCCCCTCTTCTGCTACTTATTTTGAACACACTTTTGGCGATACCCATTTCACATTTTCTTGAAAAGTGAACATTTCTTAGAAATACATTGGGGTTTTACATGCATCTTGTCCTTTTGGGGGCTACACTGGTACCTAACATGAAAATATGCCAGGGTACAACTCACTGATACAAATAAACCAACCCAACAGCTTCATGATGTTAAGGGAGATGGGCTGCCACATTCTCCCTGATTCTCAACCATTTATCCAACTGGGTAAGAGGGCAGGGAACTAAAGTAAAACAATGAGTTATTTATACACAAAAACAACAGGCTTCTGAAGAAGCAGATAGCTTTAAGGATATACCTGGGGTTTGGGGAATATGCTGATTATACGTGTCATAGAATGGTTTGTGTTGTAAGAGACGTTAAAGATCACCAGCTCCACCCCCTTACCACAAGTAGGGGTACCTGCTAGACCAGGTTGCTCCAAGCCCCCTCCAACCTGGCCTTGAGCACTGCCAGGGATGGGGCAGCCACAGCTTCTCTGGGCAACCTGTGCCAGGGCCTCACCACCTTCACAGTAAAGTTTTTCCTAATGTCTAATCAAAATTCCCCCCCTGTCAGTTAAAAAACATTCCCCTTTAGCCTATCACTACCTGCCCCTGTAAAAAGCCCCCTCTCCAGCTTTCTTGTCAGCCCCTTTAGGCACTGGAAGCTGCTCTAGGGTCTCCCTGGCGTCTTTTCTCCAGGCTGAACAAGCCCAGCTTTCTCAGCCTGTTTCTGTAGGAGAGGTGCTCCAGCCCTTGGAGCATCTTTTTGGCCTCTTCTGGACTCACTCCATGATCTGGATTATAGGATCATCATTATAGTCATCTAGATTATAGGATCATAAAACCAAGTACTGGTAACCTGTGAACCAGCACATATGATGTCCTTGAGTGGATCGGTACATGACAAACAAATAGTTATTTCATGAGAAAACAGGGAGTTTATGTACTTTGTCAGTGATGACTGCGGTCACGATCATTATGCATGCTCCTTCTCCATGTCCAGCCTCTCTAAAACGCTCATTGCAGTACAGATTCCCAATTCACCAGAGCTCTAGAGCACCACGCTGCAGGGATTGGTGCAATGCTGCCACACAGATGAAGGGGTTGGGCCTCCAGGAAGAGAGTAGCATGTGGAGATCCTACCTTTGTGAGCAGTCATACTGTTTAAGGCTCTCCAAGCAGTGCAGAGGGATAGTCCTGCCCAGCATAGATCACTGTATGCCTTGTCTTGCTTGTTTTAAAATACATAAATCTTTTTGAGACACATGGATTGCAGGACCCTCCCTTGTGTAGATCTGGAGCTGTGCTGTCATCTTTGCACTTGCAAAATTTAGGATGAGCCAAATTCACTGAAACAGAGGTCTGAAAGAACTGAGATAAGGGTTACCTTCAAGGGGTACAAGTGGATTTAGAAACGTGGGTGAAGTTAGTGGTAGTCATGCTTCCAACTTACGTATCCTTACAGTTTTCATTCCTTGCACGTTATATTTGGGCACTATGCTTTTCATGCTGCTGAAACCTAATTGTGTTTTCAGAAAACACATTCATACCCTTCCACATGCTCAGAGTGGTGAGCATCAGTATTCTTTAATTCGTGAGAGTTTCTGGGTTTGCTGTCTCCTTGATGGCCCGCTTCTCTTGATTAGGTCTTTTCCCTTACCCTGCTCACCTTTTGGACCCTTTTCTATTTGTCTTGTTCCCATTGTTACGCACTTGTTCACTCTACTCACTTACAAGAGCTCACAGCTGCAGGGTTTCTGATTCCCCCTTCAGCTGCTTTATGTACTGCCTCTACTTGCAATGGAGTCGGCCCACCTTAGGATACGCTCCACACTTGCTCAGCCTGTGTAGTGGCAGGGACACAGAGCTCACCCTTCTTGGGCATGGGTGGGTAGAACTTGTAGAAAAAACAACACCTTTCCTTTGTTCTGTTGGTTCTTTGGAAAGAGTTAGCTAATAATCCTTATTCCATCAGGATCATGTAAATTCTTTGTTCTATCTTGACCAGGAAGCTTGAAATACAGGCAAGTACAGAGCTTTCAGGGAACTTCGTCATTTCTCTATGCTCTACGACTTGGTGATATCACTGACTGGGACGCCGCTATGCGAACGGTGCCAGGTTAAGCAGAGATGTGAGAATCTTGATGGCAGTAAGGCTGTCATTGCATTTCTCCTGCCCAGATGAAGCATGAACGCTTCCTGCTCTGGGGCAGAGGAAGAACACAAGTTTAGCTGTGATTGTCTGATCAGTGCATTTTGCACTCTTTGAATTCCTATTGTTTGTATGTTTAGGGCTGAACAGCTTCACATACTCACTAAGCACCCCTTTGCTAACATTCTCTCCCCCCTCTAAGAGTCTAAGTGTGATGGTCAGGTTGTGGTTTCACAGTGCAGCATTCTGTAGCGGCGGCAGCTTTATGGATGAGGGCTTTGCCTGTGCACTCCCTGGCCCTAGTCCAGCTTCTTCATTTCTAGTGTTTGCAAGCTGTGCTGTGAACTACAGTGGAACTTAGAAAACTCTGGGACAAGTGACATACACCATGCACCAGCTCTATTCCAGGCTTGCTTTGCATCTCACTTCAGCAGATACTCCTTCAGCTCAAATGTGACTTTTGGCTCAGTTCAGATAATAAATCACATTAATTTATTGTAAATAAGTTAACAATAAACAAGTGCAATGAGTGCAACATGTCAGGTATGGCCTAGGTTTTGAAAGAAAGAATATCAAAAGGGAGAAGTGCAAACACCAATAGAGTATGTGTTTGCAGTGAGATCAGGAACAGAGGTTGAGGGAGGCTGCAAAAACAGAACCTGTCTATCTTTTTTTGTGACAGAGAAAAACCATGATGAATTTCATGCAGTAAATGTAACTCAACAATCAAGTATTTTTATGATAATACAGTACATGCAAACCCACAAACACGCTGCTACTCAGATTCCAAATGCAGAACAGCTCTGACTTGTACACTGAATTCCTGTAACAGCAATTACTGGCGTAATTACCTGCTCTGTCCCTTGGCAAATCAAGACCTTCCCGAGGAGTTTTTTGAAGTGTGTCCAG
The DNA here is from genome assembly GCF_034315485.1 of Pezoporus occidentalis. NCBI lineage: Eukaryota > Metazoa > Chordata > Aves > Psittaciformes > Psittacidae > Pezoporus > Pezoporus occidentalis. Next base: position 3,105,000 of record NW_026914180.1, read on the forward strand.
TGTTTGCATTGGGCATGCTTCCACACGCACAGCACAGGCTCTGCTGCCCACAGAGGTTACAAAGTACATTGAGTTCCATCTTATAACTTGTGCCTGCTACCTCCTGCATTTTCTCAGTGATCGTGTTTTCCAATATTCAGACAGAAACACTGGCAAAATGATAGAAGAAGCAAATTACGGAATTAACTCAGTTCACAGGGGCTGTTGGCATCACAAGTGCTGGTAGGCAGCTGGCAGGCATGCACTCTATAGCTACTTTTTTTTTTTTCCTAAAGGAATGAGTGTGCTCTATGAGGACAGGTCACCTCCTGTTCCCATCCACCTCAGGTCTAACTGTAATCATCAGAATACAAATGGAGACCAAGAAAGTGACTTTCAAAACCACATTTAAATTAAGGCCTGAAGACTGAAGAGCAGTGTCTGCAGAACATTATTTTTGCATAAATGCATTATGTGGGTGCAAGGGTAGTATTAAATTATTTAGAATGACATTTTCCTCTGGAAATTACCCCTAGTAAGTGTTCAATATGGGTGAAAGTTCATAGAAACTTTTGAAGTAAACCGGTTACTTCTAAAACTGGCTGGAGAGCTCAGCATGAACAGTTAAAGAGCCTGCTGTGTGACAGGATTAAGCACACATGGTTTCACTTCTAGATGGACTAAAGCTGAAGGACTCCAACTTACCCTGTGCTCTCTTGAAAGATGGCAAGAAATGCTCTCAAAGCACTCCTTGCCATGTCAGGCAGATTCCTGTTGTCTGCTGTGAGGACAAGAGCTCATGCCTTGGAAAGCAAGGCTGGTTCTTTCTGCGTTACCTGAACATTTCCAACAGAGTAATATTCCTTAAGGAGACAGATAAACCTTGGATATGCAACAATTGCAGCTCAGTCCCCAGTAAACAGCAAATATTATCTGCAGGGTCTCAAAGATATCAGACCTTTTAATTACATGGATTTCAAAGAAAACATTTTTATCAGTCAAGTGATCAATGCCAGCAAAAGGTGATTTTTTTCCCCATGATGTTTCTCTTAGATACTGAAAAATATTGAGGACTGAAATTTACTAAGACACATTTTTCTTGTACCTAAACAGCTAAAAATATCTAAAGTGGGTACAACCCAACAATCTGCTCCCTTCCAAGATGGCTTTTAGAATTATTTTTCACAGACCTTCCTTGCTAGGCAAGCAAATGCACAGGGAAGCACAGGAATCACTCGCATGCTTTACAGTTCTGCATCCATTTCTGGAGCATCTCAACCTCCAGCTGGAGGATCCTCTGCACTACTGAACAGGCTTTGGGCAGTGTCACTGGAAGCTTCTTCCTGCCATCTCCATGTGCAGCACAGTCCTGTCTGGTGAAAGAAAGGGAGCACCTGGAACCATGGCTATGGTCTCAGGTCTGCCCAGACGAAAAATATGCAAGAGCTGGAGTTCAGTGACATCTCATTCTTCTTTCTCCATGGCTTCTCATGAGCCATGTAAGGAGCCCTGAACCTATAAAGAAAGCTTTACTTGCACTGTCACTTTAACCTGGTACCTGCAGCTGTGCTGCTGAGTCACCCTGCCTTTCTCTACCCTCACTTATTCCTGTCCCTCTCTTATGCTGGAGCAAGCATTTTTCTAGCTCTGTAGTAGACGATCTGTATGAAAACTAAAGTGATTTCTTAGTTTTGCTTACTGCATCAGCATTGGTACTTGTGCCAGGACAAGCAGAATGCTTTTCTACCAGCACTGCTGTTTATTCGTGCTGCAGCATTGCACTGTGATTCTACTTCCCACAAATTCAAAGTAATTCCAGAAAGTAAGGGGGAAAATGCTCTAAATACAGTTCTGTATCACTGAGGAGGCTGGGATATCCCATAATCGGGTAGTCCTGCATCCACAGGACATCCACAGCACATCCACAGCACTTGTAACATGTTAAAATAGGAGGTTTGTATATGGTTGTTCGTAAACTGCCAATTCATTCTGGCTTGCTGTATGCTGCTCATTTATGCAGACAGACCCAAAGCTGTCTGTGTGGAACAGGGCCAAAAGACTTTCTGCTAGAAAACAAAGAATATAAAAAAGTACTTATCAGTGGTTTAACCCCTCTCTTCAAAAAATACCTTGAATATAGGACTGGAGAATATGCTCATGCAGACTAGTGATGGGTGGAGAGATCTCACGATGCATTTAGGTAGTCTTCCATAGGGGTGCTGGAGCAGTACCTGCACCTTCACAAAGCTGCAGCTCTGGTGGCACTGCTGACCACATCCCCTCCATACAAGATTCTCCTCTACCACAAGTTATCCCCCACACCACATGAAGAACAAAAGCAGCTATTTTTAGTTTCTGTCATTCCATCTCCCCAAAGATAATGAGAGCTGTGCTGATATCATCTCTGATGGCAGCAATCAACACCAGACCTGAAGGTCACTGCTGTTAGGCCAACCCAGCTATCTCAATTCAACACCATCTGAAATTGCAGGGAACAGCATCAGTATTTACCTGGTCAGAAGAAGTGCTGGAAGAGACATGACAGTGTTTTTCACAGAGTAAGAGAGAAAGAGATAAAGTCTGACAACAGTTTCCATTACGTACTACAGGAAGGTTTTCATACATTAAAGATGCCAGTAAGAATGAAATTTTCTACACATCTAGTTCAAAATTTAAATTCTCATAGAAAGGGTAAAAGTTCTGAAGAAAGGGTTTTTCATGACTCTGAAAACCCTCACATTTCTTAAGCAAACAAAAAACTGATAACCTTTTCCACAGAATCATAGAATCGTTAGGGCTGGAAGGGACCTTAAGATCATCTAGTTCCAACCCCCCTGCCATGGGGGGGGGACACCTCACACTAAAGCATATCACCCAAGGCCTCGTCCAACCTGGTCTTGAACACCGCCAGGGATGGAGCATTCACAACGTCCCTGGGCAACCTATTCCAGCGCCTCACCACCCTAACAGGAAAGGGTTTCCTCCTTATATCCAAACTAAACTTCCCCTGCTTAAGTTTTAACCCGTTACCCCTTGTCCTATCACTACAGTCTCTAATGAAGAGTCCCTCCCCAGCATCCCTACATTTTTGCTCAAGGCTTATAAATGGAAAGAGAAGGATTAATTTACTGTGCTATTCCAGTACAGTATCTAAGTTGGAAAGACAGTAAAAAGCTGTACCACCTGCATTACTCCATTAGCACAAGCCACATTTAAAGTTGAAAGAAAGCAAGAATGCCTCTATCCCTAGTTTGCACTAATCAAAATGCACATACATTTATTCATACATGCAAAAGAACTGGGCAAGAACTGCTAAAACCAAACTGGTGTTTTAGGGTTTAATTTCTTCCATCTACAAGGATCTACAGTTATAAAAGTCTCATCTTCAAACTTTACAGTACATTTACACATGAGCAAATACCCCACAGCTTTCCTCGCTCCTCTGCATCTGTACAAGTTATATACAATAAAAAGTTTGTGTACAAGCATTGTTTTACACTTAAATACAGATGAAAATCTTGTTTTGTGGCACCTTGTTTCCACCACAGTGCCTGCATGTTACAGTACGGAGCACACCGGATCCATGCTTCTGAGATCTTGAGCGCAAGTAATATGGACTGATCAACAGGCCACAGCTTCCGCAACTCCAAGGTTTTAAATAATGAGAAGATCTACTGCTTGTTTGTATAACAATCAACAGTTTATTAATGGATATGGTGAAATTTTAGCTATCCACCAAGAGATGTGTAAAAAATTGTCATGAAAGTAAAAATAAATAAAGCCATTTTTAAAATCAGTCTTGTTTTACATCTTGGTTCAGAATGCAACATTTAACACAAAACTGTCATTGAAGTTTGAAAGAAGTCTACCGATATTCAAATTACAGCTTTTATGACAAATCTAATGAGAACTGAAACTGATTTGGTTTTAGGTTTAAAGACGTTCACATTCAAATACAGTGTCTCGTTTAGCACAATACTTCCTTTGACAGTGATGGGCAACAGTGATGACATATTGCTGTATTTTGACATAAGGCACTATGATATGAATATGCCATACACTTGCCTTATGTCACATATATCCATTGCTGACCAGTGACTTCTGTCAAATACAAAACGAAAAAGTTTCAGAATACAGTGCATTTTAATGAAGGACATCATGTGAAGTCTTCCAGCAAATGTTTTGAAGACATTTTGAAATACAAGCCTACATTTTAACATAAGCTTTTGTCATGCTGCTTTTTTTGTGACATCACTGGGGGGAATAGACTCATCATCCATCACTAAGTCCCAATACACATTCTCAACCATCCTGCTCTGTTCTATTGCAGTCACCGTTCTTGAGACAAACTTGACCCAGAAACTTTGTTCAATTTCTCCTACAAACGTGTGTACATTCACCGCAGTCATTCACTTTCAGGCTCCTTTTGTTTGGCACCTGTTAACAGAAGAGGAAAGCGCGTGTAATTTCCTTACGCACATAGCACTTGGCTTCTGGAAAAGCACTGCTTATTCTGAATGCTGGAGCTTTGCCTAACCACAGCACCAGAACCTTTGTACTGGATACCATTTATAAAGAAGATACTGCAGGATTGCTAAATGCTAATGTAAAGTACAGTGAGGAAGGCATCAAGACCATTATTGCATCTAACTTCACTGGCAAGTCTAAGTAACTTCTGGCAAGTTCCTAATAGTGGGCTTGCAGGATTCTCCCCAGTACAAGAATGTATTTTAAAAACCCTCAATCAAAAAGCCACAGCCCAGACCTGTCCATCAGCTTAGAAGCCAAGCTTAATCTTCATAACAGCCTCAAAAATTCATGTCCTGCTTGAGAACAAGCTATGTAAGAATTCAGTTTAGCTACACTGTGTTGATGGACCTATTTTTCCTGGCTCAGAGGCAGATTCTGCTTACAGTAGGGATCTGAGAGACCTGTTCAGCAGGATTGCACAGCACCTTGCTTCTTCTCCAAGTACTCAAACCAGCCACATGCTGGGCAATGACTGAACCATACTGTGAGTTTGGCTTGAGCATCCAGCTCTAGAAATCAAGCACCTCTTGCCAGCAACCTGGAGTTACTACTTGTGTAATCAAACACTGAAATACTTGTTAAATACATCCAGTTTATACATCACAACCGATACCCCCCCAACCCAACCCTCCAGACTTTATAAACAAGATCTACACCACAGACATCCTCACCCTTACTTCACGAGACAAATTCCAACCTAAATTTTCCATGGAACTGCAATCTAATGCCCAGCTATTCCTAAGGAGGCCTTCCCTCACCTTAGCTTTTCCAGTGGCATAATCCTGCTTTCCGTTCCTCTAACCCCTGTACTCAGTACGAAACTCATCTGTGAGCCAGTTTAGCATGCCAAACAGATAAAACTCTGCAGTTTTTGCTGGCTCAGTTGCCTGCTAGATCAATGATTTAAAGCAGCCCACAGAGGGATCTCCTGAGTGTGGGTGCTGCCTCACACTAAATGCCAGAAGCACATGGCCCAGAGTATGGGAGCAGAAACTACCCATTTTAGTAACAGAGCACCGTTATATCGGCTCATGGAGTTACAACTTAAGTGTCCATGTAACTTCAATATGACAAAGCTCTTGGTTTGTCAGTGTCCAGATCTATCTTTTCTTTCTAAACTCCACTCCACCAACAGTAATGTTCTACTCTCCTTAGATCCTTCTACCCTCTAGTCATGAGGCAAACTATCTCCTCTGCCTGGAGAGGCACAGTCTGCCCATCTTTACACCTCCCTCTTAGAAGGGACATACACCCCTCCATTATCTTTCTAGGAAATGAGCCCACTTGACCCAGGCCTTTTGGCTGATTTCTCAATCTGATCCATACCTTTCACAGAAAGCTGGGTTTCCTGCTCTTCCAGGTCATTCCTGTGTAACATTACCTAGGTGTTCCTGCTCCGGCAGGGGGATTGGACTAGATGATCTTTCGAGGTCCCTTCCAATCTCTAGCATACTGTGATACTGTGATTAAAAGGAACCAGATGCACTGACATAATACCTCTGGCAGTATCACTGATCACTTTCTTTCAAGGTAGGAACCTTACTATTTCAAAAAGCTGCACTAACTTTTCTTAAATCTACAGAGGAGAAACACTTTTACATTATCATGTTATCTATCAGTGCAAGTAAGAGGTCCCAGTTAAGATCATATTTAGAGGTTTTTTTAAGTACGTATCCACTTCCATTCATTTAATCATTTTTGAGTTTGGGTTGTTTAGGTTTCTTTTGAGGCAAAACTGTAACCCTAAAGACATAATTTTTGTCTTCCTCACAAAGCCAAAAGAGGGCTTTGCTTTAGTTATTGTGACACTGAAGCCATTTATGTGGTCTCAGTTAAGTTACAATTAGGAACATTAAGCAGGTTAGTAACTTGGGCAAAACTTGAAAGAAAAAAAAAAAATCCAAATCCAATCCAAAACCAACCCCCCTCAACCAACTGACATAAAAGTAGCAGAAATAAATCTACTATTGGACTTTCTTGTTAAAATGAACCTGATCATGGTTAGTAATACACTAGAGATTTCTACTGGCATAATTCTGATGGCCTGAGGTGCCATTTCCAACACAGATGTGCCAACCAAACCCCACAGCATGGCTGGACAACTGCAGGGCTCAAAGGAGGTGGGCTTGCAGAGCTAGTGGAAAGCACAGCCTTGTCCACACGAGGAGCACTTGGCCAGAGTACTGAAACTCAGGAAGCTGGAGAAGGCACCCTGTTGTCTATTCAACTTCATCCTGTTTTTCTTGTTAAAACGTTAATCAAAACCTTTTCCCTAAAAGGATACATGAACAGTAATGATATTCACGAAGCTTCTGCATGCATTTCTCAGGGAATGAAAGACTGACAGTATTTTATCAGCTTTTTTCTGAAGAGAAATAAATACTGTATGTAAGAACTATGACTAACCAGATACAAAGTTGAAAATCAAAAGCTTCTTATTGTCAGTTACATTAAAACCAGCAGGGTGCACACACTACCAAACGACTTATGGCAAAGGTGAGAAGACAATGTTCATACCTGCAGGTGTGAGTACCAAAGCCTGTAGAATGTCAGAAAGTGAGATAATACCCACAATGCTATCTGCTTCATTCACTACCACCAAACGATGAACCTGCCAGCAAGGAAAATATTTTGAGAGATATTTGCCTTATTTAAAGTAACAGCTGAAGCAAAGAAAAACAACAGTAAATCTTAAAGTAACGCAGTATGAAGACAAGTAGAAAAAAAACAAGTGGTTCAAAAATGTTACCAATACCAATCTCACTCAGCAATACAAACAAGCTTGCCCTACATAAATGAAAACAAGTGCATGTTTAAAAAACACAGAGCTATCTGACACAGCAACAAAATCAGATTTGAAGTGACAGGTAAGCCAAGATCTAGGTCTTTAAAGTACTTCTGCTCTCAAAAATTGGCACTCACAGCAAACACTTTTCCTCAGCTTTGAGACTCTGCCCAACACCTGTGATCTCAGAGTAACATATAGGAATAAAATGAGGCTTCCTTCTGAAAAATACTTTCTCAGAGTGGCACAGCACTAAGATTTGTTGTATCATGACATGTCTAAGTTGGTTTTCGCTTTATTTTTCTTGTAGGGCTACATGACAGAAAGTGTTTAAGACAAAAAACAAATTATTCAGCTTATCTGTGCAAGTTCACTGGAGAATTAAACATACACAACTGGGAAGATTTATCAAAACTAAGTGTATTTTCACATAATGATCTTATCCTTACAAACCTATTCCGTGAAACATTTTATACTAGAAAACTTTTGTTCTAGCTGTAGGGGAAGTAGGTGAATATTCCTATATCCTGAGCGAGACTCATTGACCAAAGCAGGCTACAACAGTGGAAGACAACTGCAGAACCAGGAAAAGTGTCTTAACATCATGCCTGGCACCAGAGCCTGGTGCAAGTGGGCAGAGTTTTATAACCTAAACATCACAGCTGAACCAGCTCATAAGTGAGGGATCCTAAAAAGGGTGTTTGTCCAAAGCTGAGAGCCTACTATGTGTTTACTTTTTACCTAAGTGAATTCCCTCTTCACAATAAAGTTCAAATATTCAGCTACAAGGGTAAAAAGGACGTTTCTCATCTCCTCACAGAGGAGACAGCAAGAAAGATACATCAGTCTTGATTTAATAGGTATGTTAATTTATGCTTGAGGTCAATCACTTTGCTGCTAATCAGATACAAGAAAAGAGAAGCTCTGAATTTTTTGCACAGTCATACCCACCTGACACTGGAAGGAAAGGAGAGAGGTGGGAACAGACAGAAAAATACTGCTGCATTTTCTTTTTCATGAAAAAAAGAAATTGTGATTTTTTAGACATGGTTATTAGGTTTTGTATATGCACATATTTAATAACTTTATTCTTCTGTCAGTGTAATGAATTAAAGAAAAATGGACAGTGTATTTGTTTCATTTCCAGTAAGATCAAGCACTTGCCTGGCAGCTAAATATAGCTTGTAGTTTTGACTGACTCATTTTTACATATAATCTCGCTATGTTTAGACTGAACCAAAGGGTAGGAGTTATTCTTAAAACCAAATGTCTACCACCTGTTAACATAGCAACAAAATTACCTAAAATTATTCCATTTCAGGCAGAAGCTCAAGCAAATGCAGAAAGTTACAAGCAGAAATTGCTTAATGGAGGTTCTAAGGGGTTATTAACAAAGTGGAAGTTTCACTTGTATCAAGTACATGCATGGTTACAGCCCGGATGCTGGGAAGAATAATCTTGTAATTGAAAAAAGCTGAAGCATTTAAATGGAGTTGACCACACTTCGAAGACAACTGTAGCTGGTAATACTGATTTTGTTCTGTAGAGAGATGTATCGGGGAGGAAGACTTACATACTCTTTCATCTCTGTGTATAAGATCCCAGTATTAACAAACAAAATAAACAGTACCAAAGCACAGAAAACATTAACTAGTTGTACCCATTAAATTTCCTGAGCCATAGGCCAATCAATCTAGCTAGAGGAATTGTCTGCAAAACTCATGGCAGGCTTGGAAGAAACACGATTCTTTCAAGAAATCTTTGCATTCAGTTCAGTTATGTCATAAACCAGAAATGCAAATAACCGAGTATTATTACAGATGTACTATACGATACTTTGCACACCCCTGTAAGCACCTATAATTAAAGTCCATAAAGCAAACTGATACCCAAAACATGTAGTTATGCAAAAATACTTTCAGCAAGTAACAAAAATAACTTAGAAAGGATAGATTTGTATTATTTATTTGCAATACAACTTTTAACTTACAGTGAAGGGAAAAATAAAAAGCCAACTCACTTCAGCTTTCACTATTCTATCCACAATGGTCTCCAGTGTTTCCAGCATACTACACTTTACGACACCTTCAAAATACTGAGAACGGTGCTGTAGGGCTTGCGTCACCGTGATATCTAGGTTATTATATGTTTTTTCAGCAGCAAGATTCTGGAAAAGCAAAACAACAAGGCACATAACACATCTCAATAAAGTACTCACCAGAGTAAATATATTGGCATCAAGTAGATACACATTTCTGGTGCAAATGGAGTCTATTCCAAGTCACATATTAAACAAAGCAATTGCTCTTCAGCTTCATTTTCTGAGAACAGTCAAGCATGCAATTATGTTAACCCAGTCTGTCATACAGCATGTAACTGATAAAACTGGTGATATGCATTATGCCAGTGAAAATCTCCTTACTTTGCTGGCTGATATTTGGCTTGATGTCATTCATCCCGCTTTTGACATGAGTAGAAAATGTAAAGATGAAGTTCCACAGATTTTAGAATATACAGTATTTATTTTAAGAATATGCTTTTTTTGTTGTTGTTTTTCCATAGGATAGGGGAGAACACCAACTGCTCTGAACACCACCCATAAAGTAGATCTCAGTTAAGAGCTAAGCAGAAAGCCAATTTAAAAGTTTTCATCACCTCTCATTTGTGGGCTCAAACTCCCTCTCCTGGACTAAACTGGCACTGCCATTTAATAACTATACATTTCAGTAAGTACTATAAAAAAAGTCATCAATGAAAACCCATTACCACCACTAAAAGTAATAAAATTAGAAAACTTTGAAAGCTGACATGGTCAACTTTCATTTTAAGAACAGGACCATGCTTGTAACAAGAGGAATTTGTCCAGACTAGCAAAAGCTTTCTTTGTAGTGAGACCATTGCAGTATTTTGATAGTGTTGGTGCATTCTGGCCTACTGATTTTGCGTACTCAAGCACTGAAGGAAGAAAGAAAAAGGAAAAAAAAAAAAAAAAGAAAACACTGGACAAATCAATGGAATTAATTTTTGGCTAGAATATACTGTGATTGGTCAGGTTTTTGGATTGAATTACTCTGAACATAACAAGATCAGTTGCAGATGATCATGAAGATACAAGCATGTTTAGTTAACTCATTTAACTAATTCCTAATGAAGACAGTAGGAAAACATAAAAAGCCTCTGCAAACTGAGATCACCCTGTACACAATGAACACTAACCTAAAGCTATTTCTATACCATCACACCATTTCCAGGTTTCTCCCATCAAGAACATGAAAATTAATTCAGAAGTCTTAAATCATCTATCAAGTTAGCCAGCTGTCTATACAGGCATGGCTTAAACCCCTGATGTAACTAAGGATATTAGCCACATGGCTTAAAGATAAAAATCACCAGTTGAATCTTGCAAATTCTATATTTATTGGAAGATCAGTTTATACATTTCACATATTTCCCCCTCCCCTTCTTTTAAAGCCAGCAGATCAGGCTGAAGCAGATGATAAAATTAGAAGCCTTTGAGATTATTATCTTCTAAGAAAAGAATCTTTTCCCTCCCATGTAATAAGCAGACTAGTCTTGAAGGACTCTGAGGAAGATCTTGAATAATCAGTAGATGCCCTAACTCTTTCCCACGTTACTAGCTGGAAGCAAACAATTATATCCTGAAGCCTTCATGATTTTGTTTGTTTCCCTCCCCAGATCCCAATACATAAATGTTTCCAAAGAAGAGATCAAGCATCTCTAAAAATCCTACAACTTCTGTTGCCTGTCACTTAAAGTCAGAAAAGAAGTGGAAAAACATAAAGAACCCTCTTCCTTTTGGTGCCTTTCTGAAATGGCATGGGAAATAGAGGAGAATCATCCTGCCTCAAAGTCTAACACAGTTGTAAAATTAAGTGGAAACACTGCATCCACCAACTGTGAAATTTCATTGTCTTTGATATGTTAGATCACTCCCGCTGCAGCTACCACCTATTCACTAACCAGCTTTTATGGCAGAAAAAGATCTTACAGAGCAGAAAATCCCTAAGAAGACAAACACCTAGAAAAGGCGGCAAAGACAGCAACATGAAATTTTCAGCATTAGGAGCACTGTTTGCAGGTAAAGACATTACAAGTTGAAGCATTTCCATTTGGGACTATTCTTCATTTCTCTGAAAGCATTCTACACAGCATTTCAGCCATCAGGATTCTTCATTAGCACTAGGAGGCTGGGCACTTCAGTGTCTGAAAAATAATGTAGCTATCAGAAGGCAGGTGCATTCAGATGGGAGAGGACAGGAATAAAAAAGCCCTAAATACGTTTTTCAAGAGCACAAGACTAGAAGAGCCCAGGCTCCCTGAGGCTGGCAAATCATGGCATGAATCTGACTATGCTGCTGCACTCCTGAGGGAAACCGGGATTCCCACCAGAAACTGGCCTGGATTGTATCTAACCCAGAAGGGAACACAGACGCAATCCTCTGGAGTCAGACTCACACAAAAGAATGAGCCAAGTATGTTCACTGAGAAGGTCAAGTTCTAGGAAATACTCAGACTGCTTGGAGAAATCTGCATTCTCTTTGAAAACAGAACGTGGAATAGCAGCGGCCAGGAATGGAAAATCCTATCTCAAAAATAGAAACAAGGATAAAAAGCCTATGCCCTCTTTTTGTAGGAGTACAGCCAGATCTAATTTTGGGTAACAACCAGAGCAGTAGATGCCTGTGTGCAAGTCCTATTACAAGGAGAGCCTAAATAATAATAATAATAATAATAAAGCTGTTCAGGGTGAATTGAATATGTTTTTTTTCATTTAACTAAAGCCTAAGGAACAAAATAGCCAAAATTTACATATTAACAAATTAATTTACAAATGCTTACTACATATAAAACATTTAATAGAATTTAAGAGATATACTTACTATTACATCAAATTTGGAATAAATATCTACAACTTTTCCTAAAAAGAAAAGCAAAAGTTAGTAAAGTGCTTGAAATACAAAATTAGTTTTCTTGCTTCCTGGTTTCATTTGTTATAATTACACAAAAAACAGACACATCAAGGAGAACCTGCCCCCCACCCCCCAGAAAAAAACGCCTACCAAACCATGAAGTGCTTCCAAGCCTATCAACCTACATCCTGCATAAATGTTTCTTTATATTCTCTTTTGCCCCTTACCCTCCCCTTGCCTTTTTTATTCTGTCTCCACCACCCAGCCCAACATCAGTCCAGGGTTCAGCACCATTAATCTTGCCACGCTTCTTTATAGAGAAGACCCAACACACACCTGACTCATCCACAACAGGTAATGCCGATATCCTTCTCTCTACAAATATATTCAAGGCTTTAATGATAGGAGTGTCTGGATGTATGAAGGCAATGTTGTGGTAAGTTCCTATTCCAAGTTCATCCAGATTCTTCTTCATAAAGGCAGGCTTTGGCATCTCTGACATCTAGGAAAGTCAGAATTACTGTATTTACAGAGCAGTTTTCTACAACCACCATTTTTCTACACCTACTATGCTTCCATATAATTGGTATGTGTATTAGGAAATCCATATTCACTCATCCATCTACAGACTCCAAATGATTGTTACAGACCCTCACAGTAATCTGCTACGAAATTAACGCAAAGCCAAAACAAGCTCACAGCTAGAAGTAGTATTTCTGTTCAAAGCTGCTCTAAATTAAGACTATATTACTACGTTTTCTCATTTATTTATTTTTGTAGTAACCCATCGCTAAAAGCTTTTGATCCCAAGGTGTCTCCTTCCCACTGGAACTGGAGAGAGATGACAGCAAGACATACTTGCTTATTTAGCACTCTTTTTGATTCATTGTGCTTCCTGCCTATTCCTGTGACTAATGTAAGCGACAGTGAGCAATGATAATCTCATCTCTGGGAGATGATTCATTTTTCTTTTCACGAAAACAAGCTTGTGAAGCTGGGTAGATCTTCCAGAAAGGACAGCAAATTACTCAGTAGCCAAAAGAAGTCCTTGCTGTTGAGGTTTCTTTAAATGACTAAAAGAAAGAAAAGGCAACGTACAGGTCCTACATCAAGCTCAAATTTCTCTGTTACCAAAAGGGATATGCACAGGCACAATGAATATGGAATTTTATCAGGAAGTTTCTGTACTAAGACTTAAATTACTTATCATTAAAGAGGTCTACTGGGGGAGAAAATCCATTAAACAAAGCATAACTTTAAATACTTACAAAAAGCTGGAGGAACTTGAGGATTCTTTTATGGGTAAGTATATAAAGTGCATTTCCACTGACTGGATCTATAACTGGCAATCTGTGGATTTTGTTTTTGATCAATGAATATACAGCATCAAAAAGGCTGAGGAGAAAAACATTTTTTTAAATAATTAATTCTAGCTGGCAATTAGTAATGTCAAGTGATATACACACAGGTTTACAAGCCCCCCATGAAGTACATACGATGAGAACTTACATTATTGTTAATGTTAAAGAAAACACTAAGGGATTTGAAATTAACTTTTGCAGCTGGTTAAAACACAACAACAATATGCTCATGAACATCTAACACCAGTAAGAAGGTGTGACTGAAAGTGACTTTTTATGGTAGAAAGTAGTGAAGAAATACCTCCTCCCAAGTATAAACTGTTTTTCCAGTGGGTGCTGTGCTCACGATATCCCTGCACTCAAAATGGATCATTTCTGTTCAGCGACAGTAAGTGAAAAAGTGTTCTTGCTCTTCTTAGAAAATGTTACAGAAGTTTGAGATTGAAATGTGTTAAGTGCATTTTTGTGGATACGTGCATCTATGCAATTAACCCAAAACAATCATCTAGTCATTTCACTAAATTATCATTGAGGATTGGCAAAAAGCTGTTCTCAGGGGATCCAAAACATTCTTCCAGACACTGCAGACTTCAATTTTGCAATACTCCAACCTTTCCAAGTCTGCTCTTCATGCAAGTAACACTTTTCCTTCTCCCCCTGGTCCTAGTAAGACTATGATAAAACATCCGACCACCAACTGCAATATATTAGTAAGCAGTAAAGTCAGTAAAACTTCAATAAACACCTCCTTGCTGAACTAAGCTTCTTCCCCTACACAATAAACTTTATGTTCCAAGTCCATGGGGATGACTATCCCCATTTGATATACTTGGGAGTCAAGACTCCCACCACTGTACTGTTGATTCTACTCCTGGAGTAAGTATTCAGCTACCACTAAGTGCTGCAGCCCGAGTGTCACAGAAACAAACCCCATCTCTGGATCAGTTCTTAAACTGACTTGCTGCACTCATTTATACATGTCCTATTGTATCTTCTTTACTGCAATACTTATCTTACTGCACCTGTTACTGAAAACAACACAATTTTTTTGTCTTAACAATTTTCTTTGCAACCAGTTACCATTCAAAATACCAAAATACATTCCTTACTGACTTAATTGAATGACTAGTTCATGACTTAATGGCAATTCTACTACATCTACTACTACTTAGAATGTCATTCTATTACACCTACTACGTGAGGATATAGCATATCATTAGTTGTGGTGAAAAGTTCCCTTCACCAGTGTCCTATGATACGGCATAAGCAATCTTATTCCACTAACTGAAAGCAAGAATTAATTGCTGAAAAGTGAAGTTTTAAGTATTACTCAAGTTGTTAAGTGAGCAACTAAAGCTCTCAAGTTACCTTTGGTAACTAAGGTATAATGGCAATTCACAAAACTGTTTCTTCCAAATTCCATCAAGAAAAGAACAGTCATGTATATTTTAAGGAACCCAAACTAGTAGCAGAGCAAAACAAGACACATATCTTTCCTTCAGTTAAAGAAAGTTACTCACATTGACAAGTAAAAGACACAAGTTTAACTAAAAATTCTCTTTGGATAATTAAAAAAAGGTCCTCACTCACAATAAAAAAAGCTCCCTTTATTATGATCAAGAAGATGAGAAAAGTCAGTCTTTTGTACTCGAGTTTACAACATTAATTGTTTGTTATTATATAAAGAAGTCTTAAATTCAATATTGAGATGGGAGTTAGTTTATTTCAAGTTAAGCAGACTGAAAAGCAAAATCCTACCTTGCATCTGGGGAGATGTTCACTAAAGGTTTAAAAGTCTCTTGTAAATAAAGCTCTGTGTACAGAAAATTAATAGACCATTACCACTTTATATGAAAACACTAGCTTTTTTTATGAAAGCATTTTATGAATTCATTCATACACAGTTAAATTGAAGAAAGGCAGCAATATATACAGTTCTACCGCTCAAGGAGATTACGTTAAGTAGAAGTTTTAAGTGAGCCTAAACTGGTTACCACCAGGGGTCACTGCAACAACAGCAAATAATTCTTTACCAGCTCCTTTTGTGTGAGCGTCTGCTGCATGGAGTACTGTGTGTTATTTAACGGCATACAGTCTATTTTTAACGTTAAGCTTCCTCTCTGCATTCAGCACTTCTGTTCACACCCAGCAGGTTGTATGAATTTCTAGTTGGCGTTTACTATTTCTGCTTTCATTAAAAAGTGTGTGGAGAGACAAGCTAAGCCTATGGTTAATTAAAAACCCACTATACTGAAAAACACTAGAACATACCAAATTATAAACCAAGTAGTAAATATTCTTACCCCTCCAGGTTTCTATCTTGTGCTCCTCCAATTCATAAATCTGAACCTACAATGGGTAGATGGAAAATTGAGCTTGAAGCATTAATTTTAAATCCAACATCATTACCAGTACTATAAATATCTGAATAATATCCTTACGGTTCATTGCAGGCAACCTAACAAAGTAAGAACAGTCTAGAATAATATTTCTTGGCAGTAACAAGAAGGGGTGCAATCCTGCTCAATGCAGAGTACCACACTGGACCTATCGTTCCAGGGGACAGGGAAGATCTTTCACCTGCCCAGGTTTGGAGCCTAGGGCTCTTCTAGACTCAAAGCCATCTCTGCAGTAATCTATCTCATCTTAAAACAATCACGCTAGAGTAAACCTGATGATTCCTCACACCCCCAAACCAGTAAAAGCTTATTACTCTGATTAAATTAATGGCATCTGACAAGCATTTCTCTATGAATTGTGAATATTAGCATCAGCTAAGGTATCAGATGTCTGCTTCATCCCACTGTTCCCGGTTATTTCTTTTTCCCAATTAAAATATAGCATATCTGTTTTAATTGGTAGAGGGAGGATTGCGACATGATGGGAACAAGAAAGGGATGTAAATGTTTGTATGAACATTCAAGCTAGAGAATTTCATTAACTGCCTGCCAAAGGGAATTTTAAATCACAGATAATTGAAGTCAACAGATCTGCAAGTGATTGTGTAATTTGGCCAGGTGACAAAAATATTTGCATATATTTAACTAGTTTAACTTGTTTACACGATCACTCCAAGAACAGAGTAACCTTTTCAGGCATCTAAATCTCTGTAAGATAGCATTCTGCTTAACTCCACATACTCCTTTTGGAAGAGCTCTATCACAGTTATGAGACAAAGATGATTATACGTAAACATGCATAGTTACATACTTGTTTTTCAAACACAGTAACATTTTCATGTAACTTAGACATCCTCCCCAAATGCTTTTTGATTGATATTTATATAGAATTCCGATTACTACTGAAGTATGTGCTTTGAAACAACCTGAGCACTAATACATACAGCCATTAATAATTAAGTATTTTCCTTCCTACTTTTTACATCACATCTCTTTTTAGGAAATATGCTAAGCCAGGTCGTTCATCCCAAATGCATTATTCATTAGTTGCAACACTAAGTGGAGCCTTGTAACCAAAACAAAGGCTATCATTCTGGAAAGCACTACACAAAACATAGTAAGTGGTTGTACTCATTAAGGGAATTCCTCATGTTTATACACGTGTAACTGAAGCAGATTGATTACATTACCCAATCAAACTCATAGGACTTTCATGGCTAAAAACCTGGGAACTGAACCCAGCTATTCAGATACCACTCCATTACCTTGCTCACAAAGCCATCTTCCCTTTCAAAAAACCCTCACAGCTGGTATACCCATCTCATATCTAAGCTTCTAAAGACTTAAATAATAGCAACAACCATAATCAATCTTTCAGCTTGATATTTCAGTCTCTGTACTGTACAGCAAATAAAAGTGTAGCTTAGTATCATACTTACCATTGGAGATTTATAGTATCTATGCAGTATGTTAATGAAATCTGTAATTGTTAACATCCCTGTAACAAGTGATATATGAAAAAAAAAAGTTTTTCAGATATATATGCTTAACACAGTATTTAGATTTGCAATATACAATTTAATAAATATTAAATCCATGTAACATACTATTAGTATTGGACTAATTCAATAGTGGAATTCTGAAACTATGTATATTCACTTTTACACTGATACTTCAGAATAGAAACACAAGTCTGAATTAACATTCAAAATTATAACCTCCTCTTTCAATCTGACAAGAAATCCTTGAATCCAGACTGTATTCACCCCCAAAAAGCATGGAAAGAAAAGAGGGTTTAGAACATCTTTAAGAGGCTGGAGGGCAATCCTTGCCTTTCATTTTCTTTTAGAATTAGACATTCCCATTCTGTACTTGACAAGTCAGACTCACAGACTCAAACGAAAGAACAATATAATCCATTTTCTTGAATATTACTTATTCAAGACCTTCCTTCAATCATTTCCATGGTAAACCTGTACTGATATACGACTTTTTTTAACAAGGGAAAAAAAAAAACAGTACATCCATAGCATACACATTTTAACTACCAACACCAAACTATGTAAAATAATATTGATGATTAATTTAGTTACCTGAAAGCATTAATCATTTTTGAGCTTTCTCAGTGCACTGAGAAAGGGCAGAGAACGGCATGCCTGTATCACATGTGTATTAAGATACTGTAACATTAAATCCTTCTTTTTACAGTTCCTATTTTCAAATTTCCTTTTTGTGTCGGTCACCTTTATTTTTAGGTAAGGTGACACACACACACTAGAGACCAGATTTCAGAAGGCCAGGACCTCAAAGAACTTTAATGATTTTCCAAGCACAGCAACACTATGACACCTGGCGACATTTCACTCCTTTCGAGGAGGAAAAAGAAACCCTCTCTTGTCTCAAGGACATTAGACAATGCCTGGCCTGGGGCCACCTTCTGCAACAGTAAAGCACCTTGGAAATTAAAGTAATCCTGAATAATGTTAGAACTACTCACCTACAAAACTCTGTTTTTTACTCTCCCACAGTGGAGCTGCTCTTACACCATTTGCCACCAAGGCAAAAAAGGCTTTCTTTACCTGCGAGAAGAATGAGCAACTGAACAAATCTTTGCTTTTAGTTTAGCATACCAGACACCAACAGAAGGGCTTCCCCAGTTACTAGGAGAAATGAAAAATGCAGTATAAACAGGTAGGTTGTATTCAAAACAGAACAAAAACCATAGACACCAATCAAAACCCCTAAGCCTTTTACTTCTAAAATGGTTTAAAAGCTTAGGAAAAAAGCTTAGCAAAGGCAGATAGACTTTTGTTTCATTACCTGAATATTGTGTGTGAAAGCCTCTGACAAAGAAAAAAAAATGAAACAGCTAAAAACGTATGCTGGCTAAACTCAACTTTATTCCTGTTTGATATTATCCATAAACATTATTACACCCACCCCCACCAAATTATGACGCTGAATAAATCTGTAATGAATATAATTATCACAAGTGTCCAGTTTAAGGATATAGCTTAACAGCTGAAGACTGTACTGAATTCTAGTTAACGTTCACTATGGCCACAGTTGTATAAAAGAGTTGGTCTCATTTTCTCTCCAGCTTTTAGGCTCATGATTCACACACCTGATTTTAAATGAGCAAAAGTTAAAATGAGCAGTTATCCTGTTTTCCTGTTAAAGAAATACAACCACGTACTTTCATTTTTTTTTAAAGTAATTAACCCTCCCAAATTTCTGAAGCCGAGTTTGTAAGATTATAGTGCCATTCCCAAAAGAAAAGAAAAACAAAACTTCCCTGGGAACACTAGTTCTCTAAAGCATGAAGCTGTCAGGCTGTAGCACACCTTGAAACCCTGATCTCTTGGCAATATGCTTCAGCATGTTATCATTCCTGTCCTGCCCACACACATCTAAATAGTCTTCATACGGAAGACACTACAAAGAAGTGATGGGTCTTGTCCAGGTCTTGACCTGGCATAAAACTAGGACATAGCCAGTCTGTGTCTCTGCATGCATGAAATCAGTCCTCAGTCCAAATTACATAGAAGTAGCAATTGCCTGACTGCAGTTTGAGCAGACCAGGATTACACAGTGGCATCTTAAGTGTCTACTTTATGTGCCAAGCGGCTCCTCTTCACAAGAGGATTCAGGAATAAAAGGGCTCCACAATGGAATCAGCATCCAGTAGGTAAGAAGAAAGTCAGCCATTGTTAGCTACCACATTCTTGGAAAAGTGTGCAAAGCTATCCATATGATATCCAGTGTCATACTAGAGAGAACCTCCATTTAGGCTCTCAGTGTTATATTGCTCCTGGGTTGGAGCAATCCCAGGCACAACTACAGGTTGGGCAAAGAAGAGATTCAGAGCAGCCCTAAAGAGAAGGACTTGGGGGGGTTGGTCGATGAGAAAATGAACATGAGCTGGCTTCAGTGTGCGCTCGCAGCCCAGAAAGCCAACCGTATCCTGGGCTGCATCAAAAGGAGTCTGACCAGAAGGTCGAAGGAGGTGATCCTGCCCCTCTACTCTGCTCTCGTGAGACCTCACCAGGAGTATTGTGTGCAGTTCTGGTGTCCTCAACATAAAAAGGACATGGAACTGTTGGAACAAGTCCAGAGAAGGGCCACAAGGATGATCAGGGGACTGGAGCACCTCCTGTATGAAGATAGGCTGAGAAAGTTGGGGCTGTTCAGCCTGGAGAAGAGAAGGCTGCATGGAGACCTCATAGCAGCCTTCCAGTATCTGAAGGGGGCCTATAGGGATGCTGGGGAGGGACTTTTCATTAGAGACTGTAGTGACAGGACGAGGGGTAACGGGTTAAAACTTAAACAGGGGAAGTTTAGGTTGGATATAAGAAGGAAATTCTTTCCTGTTAGGGTGGCGAGGCACTGGAATGGGTTGCCCAGGGAGGTTGTGAATGCTCCATCCCTGGTGGTGTTCAAGGTTGGAGGAGGCCTTGGGTGATATGATTTAGCATAAGGTGTCCCTGCCCAGGGCAGGGGGGTTGGAACTTGATGATCTTAAGGTCCTTTCCAACCCTAACGATTCTATGATTCTATACTGTAGCAGTTTAAATTTCTAAAGTTAGCAAGATTTCTGCCCTTCACCAGAACACATCACCTCCATCTACACTTCAGTAATTAGCAGTGAATGTTTCAAATGAACTCCAATCTTTAAGATCAGACTTTTGAAAGCAATCCATGTTTCTTGCTACCTCTATGCAGCTCAAATGCTTCCTCTGTAAACATGAGAAGCAAATCTGTCCTCCTGACCACAGCAAATGGCAGTTACCAAACTTGCTTCCTGACTTCACAGATACTTATGCTATTATCACCAATGAACAGTGATAATGATCTGCTTAATAACACCCAAACTGCATTAAAACTGAAAAAGCCATATGGGAAAAGAAAATACACATCATGTGGTATTTATCTAGAAAATGTTTAAATAGAAAGGTACCAGAGGTTTCAGCCACCTCAGTGACACAAGCACGAGTCAGGTAAAACAAACATTACCAAATCTATCACAGGAGCAGGCTAACTCATAAGGAAGACTGAAACCACAGAGAAACCCTCCAGGCAGACAGATGAAGTGCTCTTACATAACAGCATCACACTTACAGTTAATGCAGTGAGCTGTTCGGGGAGCAGATATGAGTAAAAATAGAGTTCACACAGAATAACTCCACCTTAGGGCAAAGTTATTTCTAACCATTCATCATCAAAAAGTGAGGAACGTACACTTATACTGCCTGAAACTGAGAGCTTTCACCTCTGTTATCTTTCAATAATAATAGCTATCACACAAGTTAACAGTTACAGCCAACTTATCCCCCAAGTCTTCCACAGGGGTAAGATGTTCAAGCTGCATCAGAGTAAGAAGGTAACAGCTAATCTATTAAAGCCCAGGGGAAAATAGCTTTCTTCCAGATACTAATCATGCAACAAAACTCTGAGCAAGTTCACAAAGTCTGTAATTGATAACCTGGAAAAGAAGCATGCTCACAGCAGAAAATACATGGGAGCCGACTACAGCACTTCCAGACAGCCTCCAAAGTCTCGCTACTGCTACTTCTCAGACACAGCGGCAGCAAACACCACCTAGCACAATGTCCAGATAGGTGAGATGGTAAAACTGAGGTATTAAGACTCAGAAATTATACTTCAGGAGAGACAATTCAAAGATACACTAGGCAAGAAGCTGAGCTCATAGGCAATCCAGAAGGAAAATAAACTGCTGAAGGATCAGTCTTGCCCTGATTCTGTTTATTTGCAAGTTATTTATCTCAAAGAACCTCAGGAATCTTCTGTTAGATGCCATCTTGTCTACCTTTAAAAGACAGATTTTGGAAAACCTGAGGACTGCTGAACAGCTAGAGCTACTGAGATACCTCAGCCTTCAATCCTTCATAAAGGACAATGAGTTCAGCTTGGGCATTAGGACATTAAATATTTGATGTCATAAATCACCCAATCACCAGCCCTCTGGGCTGTCCTCCTAGACCACAGCTTAAGTGACATTCCTATTGCTTGCTTCAGTTTTATAGCAGAAAGTGTTATACAGTTAGCTTTTAAATAAAAGAACAATGCCATCCATTCTTAATGTTAATACTTGTCTCTTATTTAAGTAAGATAATTACAAAGCAAAAAACCGACTTTTGCTCTTATTAACCATGTAGTGGTCCCAAGGAATACAATGAACCATTAAAAATGGGATCTATATGCCAAAATTTAGAGGTTGTTCTGACAAATGTGCTGAACTTGCATATTCACATCTCTTCATAGCCAAGCAGGGAAAACTGTCATTTCTGTGGCATGACTCACCAGCCTTTGACAGAGTTGAAGTTGTACCCACAGATGCCATTTTCCCCCTCACTGACTACAAGATGTCTACACAAGGATGAGGAATCCTACTTGATGTGACTACTTGTTTTTTCCAACATTCTGTCTTTTAACTAGATGGGTCATATTCTAGCAAAGGAAAACAGAAACTGAAATCCTGCATGTATCATAAATCATCTCAACAATAGGTGCTATTGCACCACAGAGAGCCAAACAGGAACAAGCTTTTCTTACTACAGGAACTCATTATACCAACTGTGAACAGGCTGAATAGAACAGGCTAACTCAGGTTAGACAGGACTTATGAAGGCCAGAGCACTCAAATATTTCCACTGTAAGTCTTAAGGAGGATGTAGCTTCTTCCAAGTAACAGCTGTTAACAAGAAAGACCAAGTTAGACCCATACATAGGAAGGCCTGTTTTTCATGTAGTAAAACATTTGGCAAACCTAGTACTTTACAGTTAGCAAGCTCCAAAGTCGCTTGGTTACTGGGCAGTGACACCAGAAATGGTGGCAAGAGATAGAAGGTTTCACCAGACTACAGAAAAACTCTTTCCTTGATGACAGTAAATACAGAAAGGGACACTCCTCATTATGATACACCAGACCAGTAATCTCACAAGCCCTTGTGAAAATGCTCTCGAGTAAACATCTGTGAACGAGGGAAGCATCCGAAAGGAAAACTGAGGACAAGCTTATTTCCAAGAATTCAGCAAGCTAAATTTGTTTTATCTACCACTATGTCATGAAAACTAATTACATGCATAAGTGACCAGTGGGTTTCAAACTTGTCTGCCAGGACTACCCCATAAGGTAAGGAGGGTGACTGCTGCTGTTCAATCACTTGTTTCATTTGCCTTGCAAAAAGGATCTTGTCCTTGAAAACATTGAGAGAGAAGAGCTGTGAGCGTCTCATGCCAAAGGGTCAGTGCTGAGAGAGTAAAAAATAAAATGCTACTGTATTGGAAGACACAGAGCACCATTGTCTCAATGCCAAAGTTAACTTAGAAATGCTGGAAGGTAACGGAAGTAAGAAACATAGTTACAAAACACCTTCAGATATGCCACTACCAAAGCAAGAGGATGATGCAGAAGACAGTAGCTTGGACAGTGTGTAAAGATCTACCAGAACTTGTGGTATGGCTGCCATCCAAGGGCAAGATGATAAATGTGTACATTTCTTGTACCTATTTTCACTGTAAACCAACACCAGGGCATTAGCTCCACTTGCCTGAAAAGCCCCTAATGTTACCCCAAGAAACGTCTTGTGTCAATGATTTGAAGGGCTACAAAACTTCAAAGGCAACTCATGCCTCAAAATTCGTATGTGGACCACAGCATCAAAACCAAACCAAACCTTTCAGACAATCACTGAGAAAAAAACCCTTCCTAGCATAACAAAGTTTGAGAAGTTGTTGAAGTAAGTTTGCAAGAAGGCAGCATTCAGTGTTGGCAAATTGGGTAAGAGCAGCTGAAGTAGTACTGTAGAAGGTTAAACTCATATACCCACATGCTTTAAGTATGAAACAGCAAGGCATGAGTCCATTGTAAAGGGGAAAAAGCTTTCAATCTTCAAAGGATAACAACATACATATATTCACAATATGAGCAAATATGCTAAAGTTTCTCCAGAATAGTCATTGTTCTTACTGTTAGAGTAAGAAGGCACAAGAAAGGTTACCCTGAGACTTCTCTCTTTGAAGCTAAACACTTGCATTTCAGTAGTTCTTAGTAAGAAAACCAAGAGTAGTACAACCAGTCTTTGTCATATCAGGAAAACCATCAGGCCTCTGCTGTGACCTCTGTACTGCATAAGAACTGGGCAACCGAAGCTTTACTCCCTTGGTCTAAATGTGTTTATGAGCTGACTGACTCTCAGATGCTTTTGATGTGAAAACATGAGGAATGGGACAACAGCTTCCAGCCCAACATAAACAGGACTTGTATTCCTTAAGTAGCATGGCAAGTTCTCTGGCTGCCCAAACCTTGGCAGATGTTCAAGAATGTTACAAAACAAAGAGTCTCAGCTCCTGTATGAGGGAGAAGTAAGTGGGATAATCTAGCTGCAACAAAACAGGTTTATAACACACCTCCCCTACTACTCCCTCACATCACTATGATTTCAGGTAGTCCAGCACATTATCATCTTTTCTTATCTGAAAAATAACTCTTCAGCGACTAGAGGTGCTCACGCTTTCTCCCCATTACTCACTTTCAGCATCTACTGGAAGTCATTGGATCCCAGGTAATGCAGCATTGTCCACTGGAGAAGGCCAACCACCCTATTTTCACCTAACACTGGCTTGTGATACAGTATGTGGGAATGCAGATAAACCACGACACCAAGTTGAAAATACATCTTCACCACAGAAAGCTCTTTGGGCAACCCTTCTCTTCCACAGTCTGCATTGTCTTCAAAGGATTTATTTCTATGGCCTGAAAAGTTTTGTGAACTAAACAGAAATAAAGGACTCCTTCACATCTTTCACAAAGAGCTCCTTCACAGCTCCTACGATGATCACCTTGATAATATAAAAGCAGTACAAGCTATATATTCTCCAAATACACCATGCACTTTTGCTTTGAAGCAATTCATAACCAGATGGCCACAACACTGAATCATAGAATGGTTTGGGTTGGAAAGTATCTTATGATCATCTACTTCCAACCCCCCTGTCATGGGCAGGGAAACCTCACACTAGACCAGGTTGCTCAAAGCCCCATCCAGCCTGGCCTTGAACAATTTCAGGGATCACTTGTAATACATTAGCATGTAAGACAGAGACAACTGCTATTTGCAGGTGAACTAGACCGTTGTGAGAGTAACCAGCAAACACACTGATCTAGAGACGCAAACCCATTTTTATAGAATAGTGTTGTTGGAATACTGGCAGTAATTCTGGCCAGCCTGAAGGGCCAGCCCCAAGACACCCACAATCCAACACAGCACAAGCAATCGGACCAAGCATTGGAACAGGCTGCCCAGGGAAGTGGTTGAGTTGTCATCCCCACAGCTATTTGGAAGATGTACAGATGTGGCACTTAGGGACACAGTTTAATGGTGGACATGGCAGTGCTAGGTTAAAAGTTGTACTTTACGATCTTAAAGGTCTTTTCCAACCTAAACACTATTATGATTCCATGACATTTAAACACCTTCAATTTAGAAGAAGTAATTCTTCCCAAACACAAGATCCAAAGCAAAGAAAATTCAGGGAGGTGGACCAACTTTCCCAGAGAATCTCCACATCAGCTTTCTAAACAGTCAAGAGGAGACTGAAAAACACTTCTCCTAATTTGTAATCTACTGATGACATCAAAGGAATTGTTCTCTCTTTAGGAGATCTTAATTGCTTTGTCTTTATGTTTCCAAGAAAAGTGGCCAACGAAACATTGGAAAGGATATTTATTAAGCACTAATTTGCAATTCCATTTATTTTCCTTCAAATAAAACTGTAATGTCCAATCCAGACATCTTTTTAAATTACATAAATCTCCAGTCCTGTAAAGGAGCTATTTTGAAGAGCTAAAAAAACTCTTTTATAGGGCATATAACCAATTCTGTGTTTTTGTAAGTTGGCTTGTCTGGAGGGACTAAACTAGTATGCAAGTCCACAGCCAACCATCTGAGCAGGACAACTATTGCATTCAAATTGATCTGCCAATTATTTTCTTCTTTGGTCTATGAATTTGGTAGGATTTCCTCCTTGAAGGACTATGCTACTTTAAGTACTTAACAATAAAGACTTGTCTAGGGCAAGGGCCAAGCACCTCTTGAAGACAATTTCCCCTTTTACTTTATATATCACACCCTCAAGTAGAGGAAAAATTGTACAAACCTGTTATTAACTGAGAGGTTTCATTTGCTTTAACATCTGAAAAAACCCAACCAACAAACATCTATAAGCAGCTCCTCCAGCTCATGTTGCATTTGGAAAGCTTACATGAAACCAGATAAAAATACAGTTTTCTCCATTCACAAGAGATGGAATGGGAAGACTCCTGGTAGATGATGTACTCCTAATGGACACAGAGTGCTTCATATAATTTAAAAGCTGATGGGGTAGTACCTTTCAGAACCAAACTAAGCCCCAGAAATAACAGGTAGTGTCTTATCCTCAAGGAAAAGTACGTAGGCACATGTTCTAGATCTCTCCCTAAAGAGCGGGTACTATGTCCACATGCAGAAGGCTTCCTCACACCACATCCACATCAAAAGGTCGCAGTCCAACTGCAGACACCAAACCGGGACCTCAACTGATACTCTATGTCAATATGCCCATACTATAGCCAGCAATCAAAGGCTCTGCTTCCTATACCACCACAAGCGCTGATTTAATCAGGATCTCTTCTCAACAGCCACTGGTCATGACTACAGTCAACTCTATTATTCCATCTCAATAAAGTACTCTGCTGATACCACCTGCTGTTTGAGGGGATCCTAAGGATTCCAGGTTAAAAAACATCACTCTGTTCTGCGCCCAGGGTGTGGGGGAAGTAACTTGAAGCCAGAGTTTCTGCTGCTAGATGCCACAATGGGCTAAGCATAAGACATTAGGTAAGCCTCACAGGCAGCGCCACTGTCACCAGCTGCATTGGAAACGGTTCAGAAATTCCTTCACAGATTAAGATCTTACCAGAAAAAGCAGTGGTGGGCAGGAAAGGCAAGAAGAATGATGCATGACTTTCACTCAGCCAAGCACAAACACCTTACGCACACCCTGTGTAGACCAAAAAATTTCTGCTTAATTGGTACACACACTATCTTCCTCCAAGATGCAGGAATGAATACTTCCTACTTGTTTCAAGAGCTGCACAAATTAAGCTGCTATGTTTGTTGCATATAAGCAACAGAAGCAGCTCTTAAAAAACACAAGAATCTTCTTCCCTTATTATGCGACTGGTTCCAGCCTGATCCCAATGAACAGAGCTTTTATGTGGCCTGCTCAACTGCCTCAGCCCACATACCAGTTAGAAGCTAAATGACATTATTCTCTTACAGTTCTGCAGGACAGGTAAACAAGGAGGCATATTCACCTCAGAAATGCAGACAGTGCATTAGTTTAAAATTTAGCCACTTTGGCAAGAAAAAACCTCAGAGCCAATTAAGGAAGTCAATCAATCCCTTTGTAAAGCTGTGGGAACTCT
The DNA here is from genome assembly GCF_034315485.1 of Pezoporus occidentalis. Lineage (NCBI taxonomy): Eukaryota > Metazoa > Chordata > Aves > Psittaciformes > Psittacidae > Pezoporus > Pezoporus occidentalis. The sequence goes on from NW_026914180.1 coordinate 3,132,473, forward strand.
ACTGTGACAGCAGACCCAGAGCCTGCTGCATGTTTATAAGCAAACAATTCTGGAGCATTCTTCCTGGAAGCCTGGTCTACCTCATTACCTTGCAGAGAGACAGCAGAAGGAAGAGAAATGCAAATTCTCTTCCACTCTTAAATGTGGGATCCACTGCATGCTCTGAAAAAGTTAGAAGTTGTACTTACTTCCAGTTTGTTAAACCACTAAAGAAGTCTCCAGAAGATTGACTTTTTTATTTTTTTTTTCTATGTGGTAGAAAAACAAGTATTTGAGCTCTTACTAGCATGTGGCAGTTACTGACAAAAGCCTACGTTAGTGAGATAACTCCTAGTCCATTACCAACTTAGATAATTCCATTTAACAGAAAAGTTAAAGAAACTAGCATTTAAGTCATGCAGTTGTCCAAGATGTTTTTCAGGATATAAAAAATCTTCAGGATTCTGAAAGCTTATTTTGATGACTGTTTCCACATAAAAATGATTTTTACTTGTTTATGAAGAAATGCTGGGCAAATATTTCAAAAACAGCTTCAAGGTCATGGTGAGCAAAAACTACATGTATTTTAGTATTAAAACTTTTAAGTTTACTTTTAACAGGTAAGAATATCATTTAGCCAAAGGTTAGATAGAGCTTTTCACCCCATGAGAGCTTATACAAACTTCACAAGACACACCTGCCACATTTCCTAATATACCAGTCTCAGAACTGCAGATTGCTGCTTGATACAGAGCAGGGAAGTCCCTTGTCTTACATTTGCCTTTTACATTCCTCTTGGAGGGTTAGTTGCTCTGCGCTACAAAAATAAGTTAATCTGTCTCATCTTTATGTAGGCTGGGCAAAGTCAAAACAAATTGAGAAACTTGTTTGAAGGTCAGACAGAAAACTGGCTTAAAGTAAGCTTATGCAGTTAAACTTCAGAGACCACTATAAAGCTAGGGAAGAGCCATTTCCTTTCAAAACTCATTTGAGGCCAGGATGGGGGGGAATACATTGGTCTGTAAAGAAAACGCAAAGGCAAACATGTGGTAACAAGGGGAAAAAAAAATAAATCGCATCAGTAGATGATGTTAGACTGACAAAAATAATCCAGCTAATAGATTGTGAACAAAGTGCTACGCTTTGTTGACATTTGAACTGAATACAGGAATTACTGAAATTCATATTTTCCTTCAAAGCTTTAGTATCACTTTCAAAGAAAAAAAAAAAAAAATCAAATTGCTATGCCACTGTATGGGTACCTCACACAAGTTCAGGCAAACAAAGTAAAGGCAGATCTGGATGTCACCTTATTTCCTCAGATCACTTTAACATTAAATGTATTAACACTTGTAGAACACCCAAATCCTGTGCTGAAGACACAAGCTGGTAACCAGTAAATCTGCATTCAGCTCAGTGTTTTCCTGAAGATTGTAATAAAGATAGTACAGATCCATTTACTGAATAACTAGAATGATGAACAAGTGAATGCTCATTCATAGAGTAGCCCTTCAGGGGACAAGCTCCCTCACCCCCTCCAAGGGGGGTTGTCCCCGAAGTGTTTGCTCTCCTATTGTTTGCATCTTGGGAGATGTGCAAGAGATCAGAAAATCAGTTTATGCACTGTAAGATGCACAATGTTGCAACTCCCCACCATCCGTAGTGTCAGGTTCCCAAACTTCACAGGTTAGGCCAGTCTCTTGATTGCTTCCCTGGTCAGATCAGACTTCTGAAAGTTTCTTTAATGTGCATCCAGCAGAGATGGCACCTTCTCTGGGGAAAGCAAAAGGCTGAATCTTGTCACAAACTAGAAGTATTCATGGGTCAATAGGCATGGGGAAAGCCACAGCACTTTGTGGAGTACAGTATGAACCCATAAATATTTATGAGGTGCAAATACTCACAGGCTACATCTATTAGTGAGCTAAAAGGGTGACAGAACAGTCCACTGTCAGTCTAAATCAAAACTGTGCCAGCTAACACTCTACCAGACAGTATCTGCCACTTCTCAGGGTTCAGCAGAGGCCAGGGACCATTTCAGATAAGCAGATTAGGTGTAGATGCTCTGTTTTGGCAGAAATAAACTAAGCTATACAAAGGCAAACTGAGCTTTTACTCATTTAGTATAGATGCTGCTCAAGTCTGTGGGAAGTGGCATATTCTCCACCTGAATCACCGCACAGTTTTCCCATAACATATGATCTGATGCCTAACAGAAGTGCATGGGATATAACACTCCTTTCACAACAGCCAAGTGTAGGTGCCAGATGTACAGGTATATTCCTGACATGTAAGACCAGAGTGGTGTGCTAGCACTAGAAGCAGTACAACATTTGGTGACTGCTGGCATCAAGAGGCCCCTGTGCCTTCTGACCAAGAAGCATGACTGAACAGAATGTCAGCCCCTTCCTGCTCTTTATTAGTGTCCTCCTTTTAGCTGGGATAGAGTTAATTGTTTTCCTAATAGCTGGTGCAGTGCTGTGTTTTGGCTTAATCTGAGAATAATGCTGATAACACACAAATGTTTTAGCTGCTCCTAAGGAGTGCTTATCAAGAACTTTTCAGTCCCTCATGTCCTGCCAGTGAGGAGGGGCACAAGAAGCCAGGAGGAAGAAGAGACAGGACACCTGAACCAAACTAGCCAAAGGTATATTCCATACCACAGCACATCATGCCCGGTACATAAATTGGGGGCAGTTACCCAGATAGCCAGATTGCTGCTCCAGTTGAGTTGGGTATCAGTCAGCAGATGGTAAGCAGTTGTATTGGGCATCACTTGGTCTTTGGTTATGTGGGGTTTCTTTGGCTTTGTTTTGCATTTCCCCCCACCTTAGGTTTTAGTCCTCTCCCCCCTCCCCTTTCATTATTATTATATTTTACTTTATTTCAATTATTAAACTGCTCTTATCTCAACCCATAAGTTTTACTAGTTTCCTGCCACTTGTTTCACTCCCAGGAGGGAGTGAACAAGCAGCTGTGTGGTCCTTCATTGACAGTCAGGCTTAAACTACAACAATCAGCTATCGATTCTGTTAAATAAGACCTTATTTGTGTTTCCAGTCTAACGGCACCTTCCTATCTCCTCTCATATTAACAGTTAAAACAAGATTCCTCACAAATCTTCACACTAAATCCCTCAAATATATTGAAACTAAACATTTACTTTTATGAACTGATGTTGCTTTAGCAATATGACTTGTGCCACGTTATATAAGTTAACATCTCCAGTTTTCTCAGTTTTAGAATACTTTCCACAGTATCTCATGAATAGTTTTCCATGGTGGAAACATGCAATGTGCACTGTGATTGCTGGCCAGTAGAGGGAGACGGGATACTGTCGTCAAATAGAAATCGGAACGGATTTCAAAAGATGCCAATAGAACAGAACAGAACCCCATTTTTAACTTCTTCCCTTGATTGCTAATAACTTATATGAAGGGAGGCAAGAAGTGAGCCCTTATATATTGTTTTAGCTCTAGGATTACTAAAAACTTGAATTCAAATATTCAGAGAACTGTTACAAGATTCATTCACTCACACTCTGCTTCTCAAAGCGTCAGCTTCACACTGGCTCACCAACTGGAAATGAAACTGCAACTTCTTTACATTACCAGCATTATCTCAACACTGCTTCAGCAATGAAAACTGCCATCAGGCACGATTTCACATAATCAACCAAGAGATCTGGGGAATCCAAAGGAATGGGTGACCTTCCCTAACTAACCAGTTCATGGAAGTACAGAAGTACAGAAAATTCACCTCCCCAAATGCAACAGTGACCAAGCTCACACCTTTAACCCAGGTGACCACTGACAGCTGAGAACTCAACAGGTCATGCCAACAAGCTGCAGGTACAAACTCCCAACAGATTATTCTCACAGTATGAGATAAATCCCAATCAAAAGGAAGCTAATAGTCTTTAAGACGAGCTGAAAGAGTGACAGTAAACACTACCATCCCAAATTTGACCATTCAGGTCAAGAGGTCTGAACAGTCCAGAGCTGACAGTGATTCTCTTTTTCCCCTCCAAGATGGTGAAAAAGTCAACATAATCAACCTCCTAAAGAAGCAAGCTTCTGAGAGGGAAAGAAATCTCTCAGAAGGAATGTGGCAAGAAGCATTCATTAGTATTGTATCTAAATGTAACAGATACTTTTAATTAGAGCTTACAGTGCTTGCATAGAGTCCGTGTGAGTGGTGAAATGAAGAGCAGATGCAGCTGAAAAACTATCAAAACAGTCAAGTGGAATATACATAGAAAGTCAACAACGTGAACATTTAAACTCTGTAGGACTGATGTCTCTGTACTTGAAAGCTCTTCCTCTAAGTCTGCAGGCTGCTTTTTTCCACCTCTACCACACATCAGGTATCTTTTGACTACAAGATTTGTTGTCCGGTAAAGCACATGGAAGAGCCCTAGGGAAATAAAAGCAACTGTTCCATGGATACCAAGGTGCTGAAAGATAAAGTTTCCAGTAGAAGTCTGGCTTTCTAGGTAAAGGAGGAAATAATCTAACACGAGACACTGGTGACTACTGACTTTGACATTCAGCATTGCCTTCTCAGCTACCAGACCAGTAAGCAGAAGGAGATCCATTGGCACACAGGCAGAATCTCAGTCACAGCTGTGCTCAAGTTACGACGCTAGTACTGGATAGGATACTTACCTGTAAGGACTCAGCCAAGGTATCAGAGGCAACACACAGAAGCCCCAGTGTGCTCAGACTCATGAGGGACACTCCCTCACTAGCAGGATGCCTGGATAATCCAAAGAATCCAGTGATGAAGTTAAAGTTGCTTTTTTTGTACTGAGCAGCAACTGAAGTGCCAGCGCTTTAGCCATGCTGCAGAACATTAGAAGGATGCTCATCATTGTATGAACAGGCTGTGTGCAGTGCTCTTGATCCACCCTACTACTTGGCCTTATTGTGCAATGTAGGCTTTCCACCCTTCAGATCACACCACCTGGCCTAACATTATATGATACACATGATGATTCTGTGAACTTTTTAGGATGAAGTATCTATTACATGGTTGCCTCTGACTTGTGGAAAGCTTAAGTCTAATTGAGCAGTACATTCCAGACCAAAATTACTTAATGGGCTTAGTTAAGCAAGAATTGGAGCATCTTTAAAAGGAAGAGCACACTGAAACGAAAACCAAAGCAAGCCAAAACACACCAATTGCAAAATCCAGGAAACAAAAAGAAAACCACAGCTTTCTACCATGCTACAGAGCAGATTAGTCTGTTTCTATAGCAGGCAGCTAATGCTGTCTTTTGGCAAACACACTCTTCAGACAGAGCCAAGAGTCTAGCAGATGATTTAGTGATTAAAAGCAAAATGAGAAACCGAAAACAAAAATTTTCTGGAAAATGTAATAATTTGCATAATCAAGCCATCCATTTTAGTCCTAAACTGCCTTACCAATATAGCTGGAACAGGCTCAAAACACCTGGATATTCTTTAGCTATTGCACAGGGATCTTTATATAAAATGTCTTTATGTAAATTCTGATAGCCATGAAGAAGCCAGTATAAGTTTGGGCTTGTCTGAAAGGCTTTTGGATAGTGATTCCAACTGCAAAATAAATTATATCATCTTCTGTTCTGCGAGGAAGTCTTCCCCCAGCTCCTCCTCTGGTACAACAGGACAGATACAGTTGAAACAATACGGTTTTGTACAGTCAAAGCACAGCCTTAAGAGAGAATTTCTCAACAAGAGATCAAATGCAACACTAAGGAAACAGTCATGTAAAAAAATTAACTGCAAGCAAAAGCAGACTGAAAGGAGAATACTCACTTGTAGCGTAGTGTCGAAAACAACAAGCTTAGAGCTTGTTGGAACAATGTCATAACACTTGTGTGACCTCATGAATCGCACATAAATGTCACTTTCCGATTCTTCAAGTGCTGTAAGTAAAAACATTATGTTGTTTTATTTAAGTAACCTTAAAGTTAAAAACATGTCAAATCAATCAAACACCACTGCAGAAGGACAATCCTAAAGCAAAACTCAAATTCATACTTTCAGATCTGGACCGACAGTCAGTCTTACACTTTGCATTTCAGATTCATCTTTCAAATTAAATGGCCAAAATGTATTGGTATGAAAGTCCTTTCTTATCAAGAATTAATAAAGAGCTATATTTAAAACAAAAAAAAACCCTGTTTTTCTAACAGCAAACTATTGGAATATGCATCTGAATTCTAGTTATGTACAGGGGAAGCCAGTCTGAAACTGAAGTAATGCCAGGCTTGTCTAACTCAAGCTCTTTAAATGAGTATTTCTTCAATCTCATCTCTGTCCAGTCTACTTTCCACATAGTAATTTTGTATTTTCAAAAGAGGGTGCAGGCAAGTTATGTCATCAGTTCTATTCCCTTCAGGCTATTTCACATACAGCATCATGAACCCAAAACTTCATAAAAACAGGATCCACTTGGCTGCAATGGCTTTAGTGCAGCACATCTGTAGCAACAACATGCAATCCAGTCCATATTGCCTTAGATCTACTTTGCATATGTCAGAGTCCAGATGCATACACAAACATTATGCAGATCTGCTCAGGTGCGTGGGGTTTTCTTTAAAAGCAGTTTGGCCCTCCATTCTTCCCAGCAGGTACCTAAAACTTGGTCAAGGTTAACCCCTGCATCTGACAGGCATCCTCTAAACCTTGTAGTAACACAGGAACTTGGTCATGTGTTAAACTTTTGAGTGATGTAAAAATAAACAAAACCACCTTGAAACAGCTACTGATCATTGAAGAACTTTGTACTAAGAAGCAAAACTCAAAATCCTCATTTGCAAAATCTGCTCATCAGTCATTTGGCACTATACAAATTAGTCATCACTTCCATAGCACAGCTTCCTTAGTCCAATTCTGCAGAAGCAAAGCTGAGCTGCTCCTGCAAGTGGCTACTCTAGAATACAGGCAGTCTCTTCTATGTGCTAAGCAAGTCCTTCACCTCCAACTGTCATTATTCTTTAAAAAATGAAACCAACCACACTTTTTTCCCACTGGAATGCAAAATAGAAGTTGCATAGGAATATGTAAGAGAGAGCCCAGCTGGGAGGAAGCAAAAGAAAAAAGAAAATAACCTGCTGGATTTATGTTCTTATAAACATCAGGACCAGAACTGAAAATAGCAGGAGCTGGGAAAATTGATAAGAGATTAGGAAACCATGTGAGCAAACTGACAGGGAAAGGACAAAGCAGGCAGACCTGGACAATGTTGTCAGGAAACCACCTTTATGAGGTGATCCCAAAGGGGAACTGCTACTTACTACATCACGTATAGAAAAGGTTAGAAAGGGGATTTGGGACAGAGAAACCTTTATGGAACTCCATAACATACCAACATCTTATCATCTAACTTTTGCAGTAGCATAAACAGCTACTGTGTGTATGAAACTAATTTAAAGACTGTGCAATAAAGTGAGTTGTTAGGAGGTTTTTTTGTTAGGATCTTTTAATTTTTTGTTTTTAAATACACAAACTAAAAGCAGTGATGTGACCAGGCACTAAGCATTAAAACAGTATAAGAACATTTAGATGTCATACTAAACTTCCTGAAGACCAAAGTTCTAAGTTGCTTCTACAACCAAAAATGCAGTCCTTCTGTGCAGTATCTTACTTACTTTAATGCTATCTTTTCCCATGGATAGTACACAATGAGAACAGCACTCGAAGCAAATCACCAGTGAGTAAGACTGGCTGCTAACATGAGCAGTAGCCACTAGAGAGAAACTGCTCTGTCACATTTCCCCAGCACTACAACAGCCTACAGAACAGGACAAAACTAATTTCTTCCAATTTTAGTCCCATGCCTATTTCCTTAGATGCCTGCTGCAGCAACTGGAATAAGACAGCTCTGGATCATCTGCAGATGAAGTTTATTCCCCAAACTGACTGAAACAGAGGTTCTCCAAAACCTTCACCAAATACCCAGAAACTACCACAAGAATATATATGCAGGAAAGTTACTATTCTAATTATGAATCTGTACATCCTATTGAGTCTGTAGCCTTAGCAATATGACATTATATACACAAGTATACTAAGGGTAGAAACAAACATAGGAACAGCTCAAATAGTGGATGAACTATAAAACAACCAACTACCTTTAGCTGGAAAAAAAAAAGCAAAACCCAAAACCTAAAAGTTACACTCTTAGAGCACATCATTGCTCAATACAGTCTTGCCAACAATTATGTAAGCGTAATGTATCATGATAGACAGCCCAGTAATTGTGAAGCACCACATATTGCCAGATTTAATCAGCTAATGCTGTTAATGGCAGCCACCTGTCTGTATCGACCAGCACAGTGAAGGTGTGCCTGTAAACCCTCCTCTCACCATACGTTCCCGCTGCACAAATACAATTCCAAGTGGACCTTGACAATCCTCACCCACTTTGGGTGCATGGGATTGATTAGATGCTATATAGATGATGCAACATGGGCAAGCCTTACGTTTCTTCCCGAACTCAGAGAAGGCACCACAAAGCAACTGCTTCCTAAGCTGACATTGGAAAGTTACAAATAAAGATACTCAGAAGCATGAGATAGCTATCTGTGACCACTGCTTAACACCCATGTAAATAGCTAGGAAACTAGCAGGACCTGAACAAGGATCCAGTTGTCCAGCTGGAACTGAGGTTCATTTCTACAGAAGATCTTTATGCCTATTTATAAGTGTAATGCACCCTTCATTAGTTACTAACTCAACATGCAAAACATAAGCAGCACTGATTTAACTCATATGCCCTACGTGACTTCCTCAAATTGGATGGACATTATGATTGTCTGAAAGGCTTTTTCAGACCTAAAACCTTCAGCTACTTGGGATTACTAAACAGATGCTGTAGCCTAATTCTTTGTTTGCATGTGCATTATGTATATAAATGCTGCTCAAAGGAGAAAAGTTCTCTCAAGCTGAATGCTTAGCACATCTCAGGGTGCACTCACACCCATCTTTCCCATACAGTGCAAGTGGACAGGGCACAGTCTTCTTTACAGATCCTCTCACCTTCCAGAGGACAAACTTACTGCTTTTGGTTGTATTCAACCACCACTGTGCTGCAAATATAAAAAAACCCAGTAAAAATACCCCAATCTCCATTAGGATATTCTTACTTCATTACTTTATTTCCCAGTTCTAGTCTTATTTGTTTTTCTGATAGATGCTCATCTTTTCTGGCTACTATTAAGCTTCTGCAGCCTTATCATGTACCCGCAAAGCGGTACTCCCTTTGGATAGACAAGAACAGATGCATTTCTGCTTGACTTAAAATCTGACTAAGTCTCTGCATGCCATTTCTGATCTGCAAAGGAGATCATCTGCCCAACATAACAGGAGCTATGAATATATAATGGCCATTCTTTCACCATAAAGACAGTAACATTCAGATGTTGATATGATAACGGTGTACTACATGAGCAAGTGGTGGCATAAAATCACTGCTCCTGCTTGAGGAAGTAGCTAAGGAATCCAAAATTAGATTTGCATAAGAATCCTCATTTGCACAAGCCCCAGTTACACTAATTTAATGCTTAAGATGTCTTAACCTGTATCACACTGATGGGCCACAGAAGAGGAGGACTACATGCTACAGCCCAACTTCTTTAACCAGGGACTTCTAAGCAAGTCCTGTTCCTTCTCAGAGGCTCACCTGGAGTAGCACCTGTGCTAAGCATGGTCTGTCCTTAACATTCCCATCAATTGTATTCCCTTTGGGCAGACGTCCAATGTACGCCTTTCCATATTGCTCCTGCAACAACTTCTGCAAGGAGTGGGAAGATGGAATGACACTATATGATTCCAACTGCCCTGGAACAGCAAAGACAGTTGCAGATAAGCCTTATGGAGTGCATGGGCTGCACCTTCACTGAGGACTAGACCAAGACTTAGGACACTGCCTCCAGCCAAACCTCAGCTTTCTGCAGCTCATGAGCTGGAAATTAGCTGGCTCACAGATAGAGCAGATTCCCAGCAGGAGACATCTTAATCTAGAGCAGGATCAGCAAAGAAGAGTCCACTAATAAGTAATTGAATGTGTATTTCCATGGGGAGAAGGGGATCACTCATGAAAGCTTGTTTCTTGAAGATTCATCTTGAAGTTATTTTGCAAGTGGACATTTCTCCATGTGTACCCCCTCTCCCCAAGTCACCAATGAAGGCAAAAAACCCAAACCCCAAAATCCAAATCCCAGTGCTGTTTTCTGCAATTTTTAGCAAGAGCACAAGTAAAAGTCACCTGAAAGGTTACAAGTTCTTTGACAGTTTAAAACCTGAAATTTACAGCCTCATCATACAGCCTTTTACAGAGTAAGATTTCTCTCTGCACTGGTATTTTATTTATTCCTACAGGTGGAGATCTTTTAAAGAGTTGAATATCAACCTATTTTATTTCTGTCATCTATTCCCCAGTCTTATTCACCTATTCAACAAATGATTTCTGCTCCCTTCCTGTCTCCCATACCTGACGTTAACATGACACATGCTTTAACTTTTCTTTCAGGCAATAAATATTACTCACTAAAACATCACAATGGGTTTCTTTTCTTAACAGAAACTTTTCAGTGATTGCAGTGAGATTTAGTACTAAGTATAACTGTTTATGTGGAGAGCTCTAAGGTAGAGCTATCATCTGAATACTCATACATAACAGGGAAACTTCTGTGACATTACTAAAGCCATTCCTGAGTGTACTGAACAGATGCCATCAGTTCCCCTCCTACTTTTGCCACCACGCAGAGTGCTTTTCTATCATAGAAATTCCCCTCAGAATTTCAAAACCTTCAAAAGAAAAGGAAAGGAAAGAAAGAAGCGCCTGCAGATGGAGAACAGAAACATGCAGTAACACATGTTCAACGCACATTGAAAAGCTGCCAAGCAGTGTGACATAAAAACCTACAGAAAGTTCCTCAGAAGTGTTTACTGCAAACCACAGGCTGTATTCTTATGCTATATTCGTACTCGGCTGACTTAACAAGATCTTCATGCTTCCTAATTTCAACAATATATATATAATAGGAAAGGTCATAATTTTGTATTATAGCTATATTTTGCTCCCTGTATTTCTGCACTGGTATCCAGTCACATTCCAAGTTTAGTCTGTGGTTCCAGGAGCATTTGGAAGGAATACATAGGGTTCCACAGAGACTGTTTTCTGTCATCTGCTTCGAAGAGTCAATTCCACCACAGACCACAATCCTGCTGCTGCAGCTCTCTATAGCAGCCCTGCTCCACATGGTTAGATTGAGAGCTGTTAGCTCTATTAATTCTCAAATAGTTAATGAATATAAAGAACCCTTTTTATGGGCCTAAACAACTGTTTGTATTACTGCCATTTCTAAAGTTTACTATGAAGTTAACTGCCAAATTTTAGAAGCCCTTTAAAAAGCAGGGGAAAAAAAACCCAGCTGATAGCAGTATGTAAAAAATACACTCAGCTAACTGTCTAGCTATATGAACAACTCAAGGACAGACAGAAACAAACCACGTATGTAAACAAAAATTCTACCATCTCCCCGGATTTTTAGTCAGAATCAGTCTGGGAAACTGTACGACTTCAAAAACTTAAGAGTTTTCTTACAGCAGCAGGAGCAAGAGCTCCCAGCACCCAACACTAGACTCTTCACCTTGACTCCTATTAGCACAACCATCGCCCCTTGACCAGTTCTGGTGATGGTTAGAAGGAAAGGGGGGAGAAGGGAGTAGAAATGCACTTTTGTGATACTCTCAAGTGTATTAAATTGCCTAGTTACCGGAAAAAAAAACAAACATACATTTTCTTATCAGTTACTGCACACACATATATATTCAAGATTACTCCAAGTCACACTTCTATTTTAAAAGGGCCAAGTAATATGTTGAGTATCACATTTTGGATGCTGGAGAATTAAAACGTTGCAGTTAGAGACAACATCTATTTTTCATCCTAATGTTTACTACAGAACTCATCCAACAGCAATACATTCAGAGAAGTTTCTGTATATACTGATAAATTTTACTAAAGGAGGTGTTCTATCAGCAAAAGAATAGGACAGAGTGCTTACCAAGTCAAATAATCAAGTAAAATAATTGAGTCTTTTGTTAACACAGAAATAAACAGACAAACACATCATCACAGTGAAAACAGGAATTGGAGAGTTGTTCATGTACATCTGGCTTAAGCTGCAACTTGAAAGAGAAATTTTTCACACCCTTAGCCAACATTCCTTTGTTAGCAAATACAGAATAACTACCTTTTTCAAAGGCTGGATCTAAAGATGTGGTTCCACAGCAGCACAAGCAGCAGCAGAGTATAGCAGCTCTGCTAATCCCTCCTATGCACTGTCTGTGTGGTTCCATTCCTCCCTCACACTGCATCTGGATTTTAATTTCCACAAGTTGGCCGGAAAAGATGAATTTGTCACAAGTTATTGGCTTCCTGACAGTGCCAGTTTCAGGTCTGTTCCACTCCCATATCTAGCCATGTGGCAAGCAGATTATTCCCACCCTTCCCTTACACTAGAAGCTATACAGTACAAGGACACAATCCTTGCTATAGCAGCTAACTATTAGATCAGCTTAGCCATGTCAAATGGTGCCAGAAGACACCAGGGTGACTAATCACTTAAATAAGCCAGCACAAGCTACCCTCTCTCCCTACTGTTATAGATAACCCTTGGCAGAGTACACAATAGGTAAAAGACGTCATTACCCTTGTAAGTTGTTCTTCTGCTTGCATTTTTATCTGAAAGTTGTCACCACAACTGGCTATAAGGTTTCTGTTCACCTCCAGTCTGAACTTACTGAATGAGTGCCTTAATATCCTTGATTACCTCTCCCATGACTTTCACAATGCAGGAGATAGTAGTAGCTCTAGTGTGAGGCAGTAACTCACCTCCTCTAATAGAGCTGAGAAAAAAAAAACCAAGCAAACCACAAGCCAAGAATGGATGTAGTTAATCCACTCCAAGAGCGACAGTGACACTACATAGCAAGAGGCACAAACTATGCCTCGATGTCTCTACAAGCTCACCAACAGCCCCCAAAACAAGAATTTTAAGGCAAACAGAGGCATCTGAATGAGGTGGGGGTTCAAGAACAATGTTCCAGAAATCAAATATTCAGGTAGGGTTTTATCGGCATTCCTCAGCTAATGGACAGGTGGGAACAGATTCTGATCCAGTACTGTGTTGTGTACAGTATATTGCTGTGATCACAGGCACAGGTTTACCTCAACCTACCTTCTGCAAGATAAATATTACTAGTTTTTTTAGATAGCTTTGAACAATACACAGACAAATTAAAATGTGCATGGTATATCCTGTGAAAAGCATGGTAACTGAGGGACCTGGAAAGAAGAATAAGAAATTGCAATTTTGTCACATAAGAACGCAGTGAAAGGGCATGACTTCTCAGTCTGCTGAGCTGTCTGCTAAAGAGCCAAAGAGCACTGAAAACAGCAGACAAGAAACAAGACACCAGAAGCTGAATCAATGTCATTCTTGGTAGGAGAAGATTATTAACATAGTTTAAGAAGAGCAGAAAAAAGCAACAAACCCTGATGTTGTACTGTACCATTTGATTTCTGTGTATTCAAGAGGAAACTTTTCTTAGAAAAAAAATATAAAGAAGAATCACCCTACCAACATAACCAGCCATGTCATCAGTCACAGGATAAGTCTGGGTGGTAAAAAGACTGGAACAAGCAGAAAGAGATGGTTACACAGATGTGTACTCTAAGCGGCAGAACTGATGGCAACTAAGGCTAGCAAAGGACTACTTCCTATTCTAGAAGGGAAAAAACCCAAACAGGTTTAAAGTCTAATACATAGATAGTAATATGATGGCAGTGATAGGAATTGACCAACTATTTCATCACAAGCTGAAAGGATTTCAAATGCAAGGGACTGAAAATAGAGGATGTAGTGACAGACAAGATTTTTTTTTTCTTTTTCCACTTTCTGAAAGCTGTGAAGAGCTTTAAAATATCCTGGCAGACCACACATTAAAGTTACGGAGTAGCATTACTCATGCAACCACAGGCTATGTGATATGGATGTTGCAGATTGAACATTTCCCACCCCAATCTAAAGGAATGCATGAGCTGGCAGCTTAAGAAAGATCACAGTAAGTTTACAGATGTTAGGATATTCTGATACAAAGAAGTGATAGGAAGTGTATCTAGAGATCAGTATCAGAAGCTTCTTCAGTGACCCAAGATTAATTTAATTATATATTACAGCATGAATACATAATATGACACAAAGAATAGAATTCTCTAAGGGAGCGCGAGCACACAGGGACAACATTAGAGTAAGCAAGTTCTACCCTGCTAACTGTGTCTCATCCTACAAATAGGAATAGTGTCCAGAGGCACACAAAATGAGAGGAGAGGAAAAGGTACATTAACAGGCAAATAAAAATGAATAGAGAAGTAAGTGCACACCATCTTATCACTGGAGTCTTCAGAAAAATGTTAGTAATTTCTAACAACAGCAAAAAGCTAAAAAAAAGAACACCACAAGATGTCTTAAAACATTTCAGTTCAAGAATTATATTCTTAATTACTTCAGACACTTTTGAACACAGTATTCAGGACTGCTTGCATCTACACCTTCTTTGATGTGCATATTTTAGTACATCTTTTGAATTCTAGAGTTTGTGCAGCTGTTCAGTCACTTCAGATCATTAAGATGTTTTCTCCCATTGTCACAAGGAGTTCCTTGATGCAGAGACAGCACACTGGTACCTGTGTAAACAGGAGGCCCCCTAGTTAAAAACAACCACTCCTGAACTCTGCAAGCTCTTCAAGGAGAAGATACAGTACCAGTCAAAAGGAGAGCCAAACAAATTCTAACCCCATCAGAATTCTTAGGTATGTAATGATGCAAGGTATTAAAACCAGTGTATTTGTAAGCACCTACAACAGAAGCAAAGAAAGCCAGCATGGTTGTGTCAAGAACACTTTAGTCTGATCAGTGTTTACTCACAATAAAATGATCAACTGGTTAAAAAAAATAATTTTAGAAGTCACTGTACACTTCAGACATCGATTTCAAAGTAAGTGTGGATACTACTGCATGTGGGAGACACAGCAGGCTCACCACAACATAGCTGCACAACAAGCAAGCCCAGCTGCAGCAAAACTAGCAAGATGCCTTTTTTCCCCAGTGAGTTTGCAAAAATAGATGCAACTGAGCGTTTTTAAGAAGATATGAACTCCAGTTCAAACTCCTGTTAAAGCTGAATGATTTACAAGGTCCATCTTATGCAAAAGAGATATTACAGAATCACATAAAAGTTCATGCTACATGCCTTCAGTTTTCTACAAATCACCCTGGAAGGGCTTTTACTAGCTTGGTATTTCACAGGGAAAACATGGCAAGAGAGTCTCAGAGGCTCAGGGCTTTGTTTTATTCAGCATTCTGCTTAATGATCTTCAAAAGAGGAATAGAACTTGGTTCAGAAAATTGTCAGTTTGAAAACTTAAAACTTGAGAATATCTTGAAAATGAATTCACAAGTGGTTCGGAGTTAGTAAGATCTTTCAGAGAATACCAGAATCTGAAAAGAATTCAGATTGGATAACTGCAAATTACAGGAGTGAACAAGTATCACTACTACCGAGAAAGAATGGTCCCATTATTGATTTGATTTGCTGCAGCAGAAGTAGTAAAGAAAAGGCACAGTTTGTTTAAAGAAGATAACAAAAAAAAAAACCACTCCAGCTGTTAGAGAGCTATTAACACATTCCAGAAGATGGTTAGACAGAACAAAGCAACCTGAGTACACTGTTGTCTTCTTCCTTAAAGGTCCTAAACACAGAATGAGACAAGCATCTCCAACTGCACAAACACATCCTGCTTTAGTGAAGAACAAAAAAGGTTTAGTTCCTGAGAATACTTCAAAAGACCCACTTCTGGTTTTCAGGCTTATAGATCTCCGCTTCTTCAAACCTCAGTTACAAATAAGATGCCTGAAACAATGAAAGATTCAGACTGTATTTCAAGCTTTCTTGTATGTCCTGGGTTCAGCAGTAGCAGTCATTTTTCTCCTTCTTGGTAGCTGGTGTAGTGCAGTGTTTTGACTTTCAGCTCGGGAACAGAGCTGATAACAAGCGATGTTTTGGTTTGGCCAAGGACTCTGTGAGGCTCATGCTCTGCCAGGGAGGAGGGGGAGCCAGGAGGAAGCAGAGACAGGACACCTGACCCAAACTGACCAAAGAGGTATTCCATACCACAGCACGTCATGCCCAGGATGTAACTGGGAGTTAGCCGGAAGGGCTGGGAGACTGCAGGGTTGGAGGAGGTATCGGTCGGAGCTTGGTCGGGCTGGGGGGGGCGAGTTATCGGTCGGCTGGTGGTGAGATGATGTATTCTCTTCCCTTGTTATTTCCTTTATCATTATTATCATTGGTGGTAGCAGTAGTGATTTGTGTTATACCTTAGTTACTAAACTGTTCTTATCTCAACCCGTGGGAGTTGCATTCTTTTCGATTCTCCTCTCCGTCCCTCCGAGAGCAGGGGGAGGGCAAGAAAGGGGGGGAAAGTGAGCGAACGAATTACCTGACTGGGTTTAAACCACGACAGTTCTTTTTGGCGCCCAACGTGGGGCACGAAGGGTTGAGATAACGACAGATCTGACCAGATTAATAGTCACTCATCACAATGACGATTTATTGGCTCTCAGAGTTGTTTCTCTTGATCTCACAGCTTCAGAATGTTGTAACTTACATAGAGCCGGTATTTGCTGTGATAGTGTTTGTCAAGTATGGGGCTTGGGCTAAGGTTCTTGTCTCACTGTGCTTTATGGCAATGGCTTGTAATACGGACGGGCTCCAGCAGCAGGGCGGGACGGACGTGGCCGTGGACTTGTACCTGGCCGTCCGGCTGCTCTTCACCGCCCTGGCCCTCACCCTACTCTCCATCTTCGTGAGGCTGCGGGGAGCCGAGGGGGAGCGGCCCCGGGAGCCGGCGGCAGCCGAACCGGCCCGGGAGAGCGGCCCCGGCGGCCAAGCGGCGGCGGGAGCGGGGCCGGAGGCCGCGAGGGGACGGCTGCCGGTGGAGGAGGTCGGGGCGGTCGAGGAGCAGAAGGAAGGGGCTGCAGAGCAGCGGGAGAAGGCGGCGGAGGAGCCGAGCCCCGCGGCCGAGCCCAGCCCTGCGACGGCCGAGAGCATCCCCCGGAAGGCGCCCGCCGAGCCCCAGGAGGATGCAGGAGACCACGCAGCATTTCCCAGCAAGGCAGAGGAGGAAGAGCTGGACTCAGGAAAAGAGATGCTGGCGGTGGGAGAGCCGGCAAGCACAGCAGCTGCACCAGCCCCAGTGACAAGTACAGCAGCATCAACTGAGAGTTCTGAAGGTTTTGAATGGCCTTTGGGTATCCTTGGGACCTGCCTGCTGATTGTGATGGGGATCAGCATGTTGGCACACACACAGACTGTGTTCTACCCACAACCATTTTGTCTGATCTCAAAAGTTAAGCAGAGTCAGGTTTGGGTCTTGTCTGGGGTTAGACAACAATATAGGGGGACCAAGAGGTTTTTCTCCAAGGCTGGACAGTGATGAGTGGCAGGGTGTGTGGGACAGTATGGGCAAGTATCTAGTCCACTGGGCCCCTCCAGTGCTTTGGAAGCATTGGAGATGGAAGGCAGCTGTATGGAGTCCCCAGCAACAAGCTGCAGAAACTGCTGAAGGGGACAGTGAATTATTTTGAGCCTGGTGGGCCCAATGCACTTCAGGCCATCAGAGCAGATGATGCAACACAGAGATGGACTCATGATCGAGGGGTGGACTTAGCAATGGACACTATTGCCCAGGTTATTCACGAGTGTGAACACTGCACACAGTCTCTCCTGCTCTGGAAGATTGTTACAAGAGATGGAGCCTGACATCATGGACCAGATGGACACAGCAGCCTTATAGGGACTGGTCCGTGCACTAAGATAAGAGTGCACCGAGATAAGAGTGATGGTATATTGAAAATGTGGGATCTGAGCATGATGTGAATGGTATGGAATAAGGGGTGGATAATGTCCTGGGTTCAGCAGTAGCAGTCATTTTTCTCCTTCTTGGTAGCTGGTGTAGTGCAGTGTTTTGACTTTCAGCTCGGGAACAGAGCTGATAACAAGCGATGTTTTGGTTTGGCCAAGGACTCTGTGAGGCTCATGCTCTGCCAGGGAGGAGGGGGAGCCAGGAGGAAGCAGAGACAGGACACCTGACCCAAACTGACCAAAGAGGTATTCCATACCACAGCACGTCATGCCCAGGATGTAACTGGGAGTTAGCCGGAAGGGCTGGGAGACTGCAGGGTTGGAGGAGGTATCGGTCGGAGCTTGGTCGGGCTGGGGGGGGGGCGAGTTATCGGTCGGCTGGTGGTGAGATGTTGTATTCTCTTCCCTTGTTATTTCCTTTATCATTATTATCATTGGTGGTAGCAGTAGTGATTTGTGTTATACCTTAGTTACTAAACTGTTCTTATCTCAACCCGTGGGAGTTGCATTCTTTTCGATTCTCCTCTCCGTCCCTCCGAGAGCAGGGGGAGGGCAAGAAAGGGGGGGAAAGTGAGCGAACGAATTACCTGACTGGGTTTAAACCACGACATTGTATTCATAGCACACTTTAAAATCCCTCACTGACTTTTGTTTCTCATTTATGGAGTTAGTAAGCCCTAATAAATGGGCTGAGAAGTTCACACTTCTTTTTTCTGCAGCCCTTCACTGCAGTGTGGAAAAGCAAACAATCGCATGGGATTTGAGGCAGACAAAAAAAAAAAGTGATGAGCAGCTTAAGAAACTTCACATTCCACAGCCAATTATAGTAACTATGAAGCTTCTTGTCCAGGCAGGCAGGCAAACTTGTTTGTTTACAACCAAGAGTTGCCTTGCTTGGGGACTAACTGGTAAACAGTACTCAAATACAACTGCATTCTTCTGAAACAGCCTATTATCACATAAACTTTTGGTCAAAGATTTGTACTTTGAGGAAAGCTACATCACAGCGGTTCTGTGAATAAAGGCAGTAACTACAGGCTGCAACCTAATAATGCTTCCAAGACTTTCACCACAATAAAGAATAAGTTCACCTGAAGAATCTTCCTCAGAAGATTCATGTTCAAGATCTTGCCTTGACAACAAGCACTATGATTTTCTCCCTAAGAATCCCAAACGAAGATCTAATTTAAGATGTCGCCTGTCTGGAATGCAGACATGCTCTTCAAGACTGCAAGCGGCAGGCCACGAAACTGTCTCTACTGGAAGACTGTTAGGCAATTTGAACTTTTGCTGTTTCTTTAAAGCAAGTGTAAGTCCCACCACATGCACAGTTTGCAGACATGTTAGAGAAGAGAAAAACTAATTCCTAAAAGACTTACATGGTTAAGATCAAACCTAAACAAGCAGCCTAACCAAAATATTACTCACAAAACAAGCATTTTCAAAATGAGTATGTAACATCTTCATAACCCGCAGTCATAGAAGCATAGAATAGTTAGGGCTGGAAGGGATCTAAACATCATCTAGTCCCAACCCCCCCAGCCATGGGCACGGACACCTCACACTAAACCATGTCACCCAAGGATATGTCCAACTTGGCCTTGAACACCACCAGGGAGGGAACATTCACAACTCCCTTGGGCAACCTATTCCAGTGCCTCACTGCCCTTACAATAAAGAACTTCCTCCTTACATCCAGTCTAAACTTCCCCTGTTTAAGTTTTAACCCATTACCCCTTGTTCTATCACTAGAGTCCCCAATGAAGAGTCCCCCTCCAGCATCCCTGTAGGCCCCCTTCAGATACTGGAAGGCTGCTATGAGGTCTCCACGCAGCCTTCTCTTCTCCAGGCTGAACAGCCCCAACTTTCTCAGCCTATCTTCATACGGGAGGTGCTCCAGTCCCCTGATCATCCTCGTGGCCCTCCTCTGGACTTGTTCCAACAGTTCCATGTCCTTTTTATGTTGAGGACACCAGAACTGCACACAATACTCCAGGTGAAGTCTCACAAGAGCAGAGTAGGAGGTGATCCTGCCCCTCTTCGACCTGCTGGTCAGACTCCTTTTGATGCAGCCCAGGATACGGTTGGCTTTCTGGGCTGCAAGCGCACACTGAAGCCAGCTCATGTTCATTTTCTCATCAATCAACACCCCCGACTCCTTCTCCACAGGGCTGCTCTGAACCTCTTCTCTGCCCAACCTGTAGCTGTGCCTGGGATTGCCCCAACCCAGGTGTAGGACCTTGCACTTGGCATGGTTAAACTTCATCAGCCCACCTCACAAGTGTGTCAAGGTCCCTCTGGATGGCATTCCTTCCCTCCAGCGTATCAACCAAACCACACAGCTCAGTGTCATCGGCAAACTTGCTGAGGTCACACTCAATCCCACTGTCCATGTCAGTGATGAAGATGTTGAACAAGACCGGTCCCAACACCAATCCCTGAGGGACACCACTCGTTACAGGTCTCCAGCTGGACATTGAGCCATTGACCACAACTCTTTGCGTGCGGCCATCCAGCCAGTTCTTTATCCACCGAGTGGTCCATCCATCAAATTGATGTCTCTCCAATTTAGAGACAAGGATGTTGTGTGGGACAGTGTCAAATGCTTTGCACAAGTGCAGGTAGATGACATCAACTGCTCTACCCCTGTCCATCGGTTCTGTAGCCCCATCATAGAAGGCCACCAAATTGGTCAGGCAGAATTTCCCCTTTGTGAAGCCACGCTGGCTGTCACCAAGCACCTTGTCGATTTTCATGTGCCTTGCAGGAGAATCTGCTCCAAGATTTTGCCAGGCACAGAGGTGAGACTGACTGGTCTGTAATTCCCTGGGTCATCCATTTTCTCCTTCTTGAAAATGGGGGCTATATTTCCCTTTTTCCAGTTGTCAGGAACTTCACCTGACTGCCACGATTTCTCAAATATGATGGCCAGCGACTTAGCAACTTCATTCGTCAGCTCCTTCGGGACCTGCGAATGGATTTCATCAGGACCCATGGACTTGTGCACGTTCAGATACTTAAGATGGTCTCGAACCAATTCCTCTCCTATAGCGGGCCCAAGGCCTTCATTCTCACAGTCCCTGTGTCTGCCTTCTAAGACTTGGGTGGTGCGGTCAGAGCCTTTGCCAGTGAAGACCGAGGCAAAGAAGTCATTCAGAACCTCAACCTTCTTCAAATCCCGTGTAGCCAGTTCTCCTGAGAGCTTCCTGAGGGGGCCTACATTCTCCCTTGTCTGTTTTTTATTTGCTAGGTATCTGTAGAATCCCTTCCTGTTATCCTTAATATCCCTAGCCAAGTTTAATTCTAACTGGGCCTTGGCTTTCTTAACCTGGTCCCTAGCTTCCCAGACAACATCCCTGTACTCTTCCCATGCCGCCTGTCCTTGCTTCCACTTTTTACAAGCCTCTTTTTTCATTTGAAAAAAAAGTAAGTGAGATCCAACACACATCCATGACAGTGTATTAGATACAGTTTCCTGGAATCCAGTTTAGAAATTCTACTGATTCTTTCTCTGTATCACAGATAAACGGCAGCTTTACACAAAGCTCATCTTCCTCTGAACTCCTGTGATGCCCATAGAGAGCACTGTCTGGGGTTTTTGTTTGGTTTGAGGCTTTGCTCTTTTGAAGGTTTTTGTACGTTTTGTTTGTGTTTGGTGGTTGGGTTTTGAGGTTTTTGTCTTGTTTGTTTTTAAAGAACTGATTCAAAAATACTAGGGAGTTCAAGCAAGACTAGAGCAGAAAAGATACATGCAATTGCTTGCCTAGAGCAAAGCATTCATCTGCTATATTGCGGCATTCAGAGTCTTCTATTAAAGGCAATCACGCAATCCCTTTCACTGAGTAATCCTGCTTCATCCTGAAGTGATTCAAAGCATTAGAAGTCTATCCTACCAACTCACTCCTATAGTAACTACACTGGAAGCTAGAATATTTTTCAGAGCTTATACAGGAAGAGCTTATAACCATTTGTTCTTGTGCCAATGTCTTCAGTTAATTTTCTTCCTTAGTGTTTACCATCTTCCCACCTTTTACAGGATGTTTTCATACCCAGTGTTATTACATCCCTTCTCAGCTTTCCTTTTACTAAGCTAAATGAGAAAAGTCTTTTAGTTTCCTCCTTTAATGCAAGTTCTATATTCCTGGTCTCACGAATGGCCCTTTTCTATGCCCACCCTAGTTTGCTCCTATCTTCAGCACCTCAGTTATCTCCTTCCTCCGTGCCTTTGCATCAGCAGAAGTTCAAACCAAGCAGCAGAAAATACCACAGTGTAAAGAAATGGTAGAAAAACAAAGAGTTTGTTTCTTAAAATGCCCAGTGTCACAACTAACACTTGGTCACAGTACAGAGAAAAGCAAAATAATACTGTCAAAAAAACATACCCCTTAAAAAAAATACCCTAAAAAAGGAGGGAGATGGGAGAAGTCACATCACAAATAAAACCACTGGTGTATAGCATATGAAAACTGCTTTTAGATAATGTAGGAGTGCTATTTAACTTTTGCCACAGTCAAAACTGGCAAATTCACCAAACTGGTTCACATAAATCAGCAAAATCCATATAAAATAAAGCAGAAGAGACAAGAATCCAAAAACAAGTTATATTTCCTCAAATAGTATTTGAAAATTACCTTGAAGATACCCACATCACATTCAAATAGATGTGGTTTACTCTTAGAAGGATAGAGTTATTTAAGCTTTCCAAAGCTCCATCTAGATGCCAAACTGGACACCTAAAAGTCAAATTCAACTTTGTTTTCACCCAGTCATGCTTGTATTGGTACTAAACTGTTTTCACTATATATTAATCCTAGCCACTGGCACAACTCTTCCACAGAAGGATTTGCCCCTGATCTCCCAAATTCAACCTTTGTCAGTCTTCTCTACTCATAGAAGAGTAAAAGGCCACCACAACATGCATCCAAACAGTCTCAATATGGGGAGGTACATTTGTTTCAAGACGCAAGAACTGTTACGAAAAACAGTACCACCAACCCCTGTACCTATAGTTGGAAATGCTACATTCCTCAAGGTGTTTTGGACTTACCTACTTCCCCCAGTCACATGCAGTGCTGTACACTTGTAAGTTCTAGAAGTCAAGACATTCAAATCAATAAAAGTAACTGCACACAGCTTAAGTGCTGCCCAAAGAGCAAGCTCCTAATAAAAAGCAGTGCTGATGTCACCTGACTTAAAGAAAGGCTCCACAAAGCTCAAGATCATCCACCCTCAAGTTATCAAAAACCAGCACACATTACAAAAAGTCCTGTCTTAAAGGGGAGGCACATCTGTCGTAGATGATTAGTAAGCAGAAACATTTCTTATGATTGTTTAGCAACAGCTACATTGAGCCAATTTATGCAAATACCCTGTTATCATTCTCGTCACATTGGCATTACTTCAGTTTAAACCAAGTCGCCTTCATTCAGTAGTCAGTCATGCCCCAAGGCACTAAGTTTTCCAAGAACACTGACGGTGGCAGCTAAATATAACAGTTGAGATTAGCATACTACCAAGACAATAATAGTCTTATCTATACTGTCACACCTGCATACACAGGGCATTGGAGAGGTCTGTCAGAACACAGCAGACCACCATCCCGGCAGTTTCTTGAGGAAAGGCCTCAACAGTCACCTTGCCTAATCCTGGTAATGCTCAGCAAAGCAGTCACAGGCAAATAACAGCATCTTGTAGTCATATATAAGGCCATGCAGATATTGTCACGTCTTCCATGCCAATGTTACTCAAGCACACGATGCTGCTAACTCAGTACCTCTAAATCAGGGAGTTCTTGGGACACTTGGAAGTTGAGATTATGTTTCCAAAGCCTCTGATATTGTATTAAGCAACTGTTTACCAACTGTGACAGCACACTATCAAACCAGCTTCTGGATCAAGGAAGTTCTGCAGTAAAGTTATTTACAGAGTTGACCCTCATCTTACGCAAATGAAAGTGACAGCACTAGCAAGAGCGGCTGTAAAGGCTACTGTGAAACAGTAGCTCACAGTGGCCACTAGATAGTAACATATATACATACACCTGAAACAATAATGTCTTTCAAGTGCAGGAGAATACCAGGTGTCTTAATATTCCCCAGAGATAGCTGCCGGCCAATAACAGCTTTCACGTGGAAGATAATATCTGCAAATCACGCAGGTGCAACACTACCTGGACACAATCAACCCCAACACTTCCTGTAAAGCTGTTCTCAGCTACATGCAGCTTTGCCAAAGCAATTACACAGACTCACTGCCATGGTAAACATTCTTCCAGGTTTTTTTCTAGGCAGTCTGAGCAAGAACAATTTCACTGCCTCCAAGTACAAGTTAGGGATAATAGGGATTTTGACTGCATTAAGGTTTTATCGAAGCTTTTCCGTTAAGAAGCTCCTGTGTGCCCCAAGACCCAAAGCAGAGAGTTTCAGAGCACACTCTGTGTTACACAGTCATACCTTCTGCTGTACTAAGGCATAGCTTCCCAGATTGGTAAGGCTTAAGAAGTTTTGCTTCCCAAGGAGGTCTGCAAGTTTTAGCTGCAATCAACTGGTTATTTCCTAGTCAAGACACAGTAGGGCACTCCTCAGTGTAAGAACAAATACCGTGTTAAGAATAAGAGAGTCACATATGTAGGAGAAGCAAAAGAGTTAGGACTGCTTGGAGCTAGTGAGCACTGGGCTGACAAGAACAACCATGTGCAACACACTAAGTAGAGACGTGCATGTGGATCGCAGGAACAGTCTTTATCTAAGACAACAAAACTCCCATTGGCTGTTTTGTACTCCTCATTTAAAAGTTTTATACTTTCAGTTACCTATCATTTCATACATAATTTTCATCTTTCAACTTTGAAGATGGAAATTTCCAGGAGAGGGAAAAACAAATTAAATCTATGATGTTACTATATAGCAAACTGGCAGACAAATGACATGCGGCTGCCTAGGACAGTGGAGCACTTTGTCATAATTTCTTGCATGATCTAATAAAGCTGAACATTTGAATACTCCAGATATGTTGCTCTTTAACAACCCTGGAAAGTACATCACAGGAAAGTCCATTGCCCTGTTGATATTCTTTGTTGTAAAATGACAGAAAAATATAAGCTGAGTAACTTCAGTGGAAGTTACTATGGACGCAGTGGTCCATAGTTTCAGATGCAAGAGTTCAGAGTTACTTCAGTTCACACAGCCAGAATAAAAAGCACCAAGAACCAGATTTTCTTATAATCTGCTACTGTGCCTCTCATATTACACCACAAAATAACTCTAAAGCGGGAAGAAAAAAATAACTGCAAGCTCTAAGACCACATGAAGTCTGTTAATACCAATTATCTCCATCTAATTTCTCACTATGTCCATATAGGATTCTCATCTGCTGTGGAAAAGTTCATGTAAAACACCCCCTATCACTATGGCAATGTGCCGAGATACCTCAAAGCACATACTGTGGGCAAGATGCTGTTTCTGTGCTCCAGAAAGCATCAGCTTTAAGAATCACATAATGAGTGTTCATTAGAAATTAAACACATTTGCAAAAGAATGCCCTAACTTCACTATCTCCTACCCTGAGCACCTAATCCTTCAGCCTTAAGAATTGAACAAAACCTAGTATGTGCACTAACATGCATTTTATTACAAACTATTTTTGGCCTCACAACGGCATTTGTTTTCATACACTGATGCAGATATACAGCTGACAGCAAGAGGTTGGCAGACAGGAAGAGCCATATAAGAAACTACATCTAATACAAAACAATAGGAAAATCTACATAGCAAGGAAGGAATGACCCCAAACACAACAATTAGTTAATAGGAGACGCAATTACTGGTAAAAGTCTATTTCAGGAGACACCCAGAAACAAGCAGCAACAGAAGAGATGGATGATACAGGAAGAATGAGATGAAGGCCAGAGCATTAGTAGGAGAAATTCCACTGTAATGCAAACTGTTTATCAAATGACTGTCTAAATGCTGCTTTCTGCAGCAATCCAGAGAAGTAGAGCATCGAAGAGCAAGTGCATCAGTCCCATGACGCTGATGCTACAATCACTGCAGGCACTTCACAGAATTCTTTTTTCTGATTACAAATTGAGAGCAGATCCAGGAGAACCCCGCAATTAACTTAACTCTGTCTGCAGAGAATACCTCAGAAAGCCTCCCTGAGTTAGCAGATGCTACAGAAAAGTAGTTAATTCTGCTTTTTAGTAGCTACTACTTTATTACCCAAGATGAGCAAATGGAAGAGATTAACATGGATGAGAGCCAACACTGCAACAAAACTAGTTTCCAAAATGACATGCTAAAACTATACCAATTAAATCAAAACAATTGACAGGCATGTGCTTGCTACTCATTTGCTACTGTAATCCAGTTTCTCCTCTCACAGCACAGGTAGCCACTGGAAGACAACAATTTCTGGAATTTCAGCTTAACAAAGTTAATAGGTGTAAATTGTTAACTAAAGCCCTTTTTCATATCTTCAAAATAATCTCTCCTTGCTGTTCTCCAAGCTCATAGTATCCTCCGTAAAATAAAACTCAAGACTACTCTTGACACTGTTCAGAAGAAAAAGCAACCTTACTATAGAAACTTGACTTCACAAACATTGGAGCTGAACAAGCAAACCCACAATATGCATGAGAACACTGGGGTTTGATCATTTATATACGTGTGTGAGAGGTCTATCAGCAACAAACTATTTCAGGCTACAGTGAGAAACTCCACACCCACCAACAGGTAGCTTCAATGCTTTTTGAGGAGACACAGGTAGTTAGTTCCCATCCAAGGAATACTGAGTAGGATGAGTATTTAACAAGTTTTCTGTTTACTTTTAAACACAGCATCCTTCAGTTAAAAAGAGGTCCTGGACCTCTTATGCTAGAGTTTTTACTTCCTGCTCTGAGTGCTGTTGGGAAAAAGGTCCTCTAGGGAGTCCTAATAAAATAAATATCCACTGGCCTATCCAGTCTATCCTGTCCCATTTCAGTTGTAGTGCAGTTCATGCTGTTTAACATCATGTCATTAACAGTTGCTAGTACACACCACAAGAGCAGTATTATTATTAAGCCACTAGACAGAACTAGTGACCCACCAATAAAAAGTTACACTAATCCTAGAGAATCCAGCCAGTAAAGATGTTTTAAACCAGAAAAAAATGACCAATGCTTCCTTCTGAGACAATAATATCACATCTAATACTGTCCATTCTAGTTGTGTACAGAAGTTGGCATCTTTCTTTGCATATAACGAAGAAAACTGCCCTTCAGTTGATAATACCATTTTACTAAAATCACATCATCAGGCTAGACTCTGCGTATTTCATTACAGTACTACTTAGACTATAAATCCTTCTAGTACCATTTCTTTTCAATTTGACCCTCTTAATTAGAATCCAAATTAAATGAATGCCCTCTCTGCTTTCAATTTCTCATTTGTGTAACTGTTGAGAGTGACAAACAAAAATCCATCTTAGCATACTGGATGGCATTCCGTGCACACAGCCTCATTTTTTAGACCTTTTATTAAGCTTTTCTGTTTCAAGCATAATTTGATACACACGACAGTTAGCAACTGTTGATGGATACAGGAACTGGAAAGCTAGCAAGAGGAAGCTTTCAGAAGCAAAGGCAGTCAGGAAAGCAGCTTCAAAACAAGTTTCAAGTTTCTCATTTAGCTAACAATTTTAGGTACCAGCAGAGAGACTTAAGTTTGACAAAAGATCATCAATTATAGTGTGGCTACAACCACTTCATTAAATCTTACCAGGTTGCAAAGAAGTTTCTCAACTTCTGAGCACTTACTACTTGCTGTCCAACATTAGAAGTTAATACTGTCAGATGTCAGTTTACTCCCCCACCCCAATATTACCACAAATACAACTACAGCAACTGGTGTAAAAATTTAGGTCGTAAAACATGCACTGCAACTAAGCTGCCGCATTTTCATCTGCATCTCAAATTTCTTTGATTCTCCTACAGGCCTCCTCATATAGAAGCATTCTGGACAGTAAGTTTTGGTCTGACATTCACACTCTTAATCTTACTTGCATCCTACTTTCTCAGTACAGCACCCTATATCCTTTTCAGCTTTAAAATGAAGCTTTCATTAAGTCTCAAAGGCTATTAAGGCAACCGCTTCCTTTCAAAATTCACATAATACTTCAAACCGGTCACAGCTTTGCTATTATCTCTTGACAGATCCCTGAACTGCTCTCACCCACCCAGCTTGAGTATTCACAGACAAAGCCTTAGTTTTAAATCTAAATGAGTTGAGACAAAGCGAAACAGAAGGCTGAAAACAGCGGGGAACAAATGTAAAAGCCTACTAACATTTCTGAAGAACTCCCATTATCTTATTGCAGTGCTTTAGAAGACACATACAGATATTCAGTGCGATCAAGTGTCTCCAAATAGTACTGTTACACTGTTAAAACTGCAAAGGTGTTTCAAAATTAACTCTCTCCCAGTTGGGGTTTTATTTGTTTGCTTTAACCTATACACCATTTTAAGATACCTAAATTTATAAAGATGCTTAAAATACCTTTTAAAATGGCATAACTCCTAGTGATTCAGCAGGTTTTAGGATCTCCTACCAAGCAGGAACAAGCTTTATGTTAAAAAAAAATAAAAAAAAATAAAACACAAAACCGTAAGTCAGTAACTTTCCAACTCTTCATAAGCCTGTACGTGGGAAAAACCCTACAAGTTAGCAACAAATCCCTTGCACCAAGCATTCATACTTAATCATGCTCAAGCTTCACAAAGGCACAAGTATTTCATTGCAATTCAAACTCTGTCTGGATGCCTAAAGAAAAAAACATACGGAATCCAGTTGTTAAGAGCCTCCTTTGCTCACAGAAAGCTTAAAATAAGAGGCGTTACTTTTTCAGACCAGTCCCACAAATGCAGGCAGCACACTAGTAACCAAGAAGCTGGCTTATTAGCATACCAGCTTAGCTATTTCTTTTCACAGAATGACTCAGCCTACTATTTTCAAAGTTTTCCTTAAATATTTGTCCCACATTTTACAAATAGCTGTTACCAACTACAGAAAAAAACAACATATCCCAAGAAGCCTTTGCCATTTTACAATACTGAGCACAGAGATTAGCTATACATCCACATTTGCATCCACTAATCCAATCCCTCCTGAAAATGAATGCTCGACATATCCCATATGGATCTTTCAGAGGTAAGCTCGAGAAAAACATCCATGCTTCTCCACAGCAGTTTCGTGTTCACATGAGAAAAACTTGCCAGGAGTTTCCCTGTCAATAACAGCATACTCCGTTAAAGCTGCAGCTCTTTATAGGGCAGCCAAGAGCAACGTAAGAAAGCAGCCACATAAGGAAAATTTAGTTTACAGCTGTCCGCTTTAAACAGATGTATGCATATCCGTAAGGAGTAGAAGCTTGAGTTGAAAAAGCTTTCCACCACCGCTCGCACCTCACTCTCAAAGTCTATATTTGGTATCGCAGACGTATTCGAGGAGAATGAGTATTTTACAGGGAGGGGGAGGAAGAGGGTATGACATGAAGGTTGCCTTCCCCTCAGTCTTCACTAGAACCGTAAATGAAAAGCACGCCCCTCCGAAGCGGCCGCGGCCGCTGAGGCGCAGACATGTGCTGCCCTCGGCTCCGATGGCGAGGACGAACGCGGCTGCAGCCACAGCCCGGCTGCACCCACCGGGACAAAAGCACCGCAGAGGGATCGCGCCGGGGTGGAAGGGGGAGGCTGGCGACCCGCCCTCCAAGGACACGGCCAGCGCAGCCGGCGGCACAGCGGCCGGCCCGGGCATGGCTCGCCCCGGGGCTGGCTCCCAGCCGGGGATACCCCGCTCCCTTCCCGCTGCCCACGCCCCGCTGGGAGTGGGTGTGCTCCCGGGCCCCCCCTTTATCTAATTTTTACCTTCATCTTCGAGCTCTAGTTTCTCCAGCATCCCTTCGGAGGCGGCCGGGAGCTGAGACGGAGCCGGAGCCGCTGCCGCCGCCTGCGGGAGGGAAGAGAGGAGAAGGAGATGAGCATCCAGGCACGGACTCACCGGCCCCGCGGCAGCATCGGAGCAGCCCGGCGCGGCGGAGGGGAGTGGCAGCGCTGAGGGGGCGGCTGGCGCTGCTCCCGCCGAGCGCTGAGAGCAGGGAAGGCGAGACGGCGCTGGGGTCGGGTGGCGGCTACCCCTCGGCCTCCCACACGCGCGGCTGGGTGCGCGCTGCCTCTTACACACGCACCGCGCACACTGAGGGGGGAGGACCCAAGACTCACCCTTCCTCCCCCCGCCGCGGCGGCGGCTGCGCCTAGCCCATTAACCCTGCGGCCCCCGGGTGCGCCGCTGCCGTGCTCCCGGAGGCACCGCCTCCCCCCAGCACGGAGAGAGCGGCAGCTGGCGGCCGGCGGGGGCACGGGGAAGCCGGGTGCCTTTTCGCTGGACAGCGCTTCCCGCCACACCTCGCCACCGCCTCTTCCCCGCCTCCCCCCCCGCCTCTCCCCCCTCCGGTGAAGGCATTGGTACATTCCCTTTTGCTGCAGTCGAGCCCGTTGGTCAGCAGCGGGATGGGAGGGTAACTACCATTTCTGCGCAAAAAAGTGAGGGAGAGGTTTACCGCCCCAAGAGCTCTGCCAAACCAACCGCCTTTTGCAGCCGTCTCTACAGTCTCGACTGTTCGCCTGGCTGCTTTGGACTAGAGCGCTGCAAGAGGAGGCGGAGGAGAGGAAAGCCCTCCGCTCCCCCCGCAAGGCGGGGTTGGTATAGTCCAGCGCGTTCACCTGCAAGGCAACGGCGGGGAAGCCGACAGTTCCACTGCCCTCGGGGGGGAGGAAGGCTGTGGTGATGAGGGGCTTCCCCCGTGTGTGAGAGGGAACTCCCGCACGGGGCCGAGCCGCCATGGCCGGGTACCCGCTCTGGGTACAGACGCGCTCGTTTCCATTTAAAACGTACGAGAAGTTACAATTCAAGATTAGCCCGAATGTCGGCGTCTTCCGTGTAAGTCCCGCGCCTCTACCAAAGCCGGTAGCTAGCCTCGGAGCAGTCCCCTCAGGAGGA
This sequence comes from Pezoporus occidentalis, assembly GCF_034315485.1. NCBI lineage: Eukaryota > Metazoa > Chordata > Aves > Psittaciformes > Psittacidae > Pezoporus > Pezoporus occidentalis. The sequence goes on from NW_026914180.1 coordinate 3,163,470, forward strand.
GGAGGAGGGAGGGAGGCGGCCCTGCGGCTCCTCATTACAAGTTTTAGCTCGGCCACAAGTTAGGGGAGCTTGACTTTGGGTTAGTGAAATTCTAGTTTACATCATGCAGTGGATCAGACTAGATGATCCTTCTTTAAAAATCATTCTTGAAGAAACAAAACCCCCCAAATTGACAGCCCCACCATTGCTGTCACTACAGACAAGTATTTCAGAGCTGTTCTCGACAGCCCAAACCACTTGCTGTTACTGGTGTCTGAAGGATGGACCTTACACCATAAGAGGTTCTGCTTACTAAGAATGCGGCTTGTTGCACCCAGCTTTACAAGCCTGCATCTGAGCTTGTACACCAGGCTACAGCAGAATCAGTGGAAATAGGGAAATACTTGAAATAGGTTCATAATTTAGATTTACTTAGACCGCTAGCTATAGCTAGCCTTCCTTAACTATGATGAATAGGTCCCCACCGACTATTTAGGAAGCCCAGCAGTACCAGTTCAGACATGGATGCTGTAGAGGTGGGTAAACAGATTATTTCTTTGGTAATGGCACAGATCATGTGGGCGGACACACATGCATGGTGCTCCAAAAGAGTCACGGGCACCGTTAGAGAACATTTAAAATGTACTGTTGCCTCAGGAGAGGCTCAAGCTTCAAAAGCTCAGCAAGTCTTTCAAGAGAGGATGGTAGAATGGATCTACGGTAGCACCGCAATGTGCATATAACATAGGAAAGCATGAAAGGTAATTTAAAGCTATGATGGGAGCAGAACCACAAATCATGGGAAAACAGAAAGCTGTCTGTTTGTAATTTCTGAAGTCCAGAGAAGTTTCAAACAAGGAAGCTAACTACTGGTGACAGCTTCTTTTTCCCAAACTGACTCTCTGTATGGACACTGATAATGATAGATGAGGACATTAACAATATCCAGTTCTTTGCTGTAACGATCCTTTGAAACAAAAATAAACTATTTAATTCCTGGTTGTATTTTTAAAAGAATTCTGGGATTTCAATAAATACTCTTAGTCAGAGAAGATAGCAAAGCAGTTTAGATTAATTTATAGTATTTTCAGCCTGTTAATTAAAATGCTTTGGAAAGTTTTAATTATCTCTGGCAGCTATCTTTAAAAGCTCTAAATAATTTATCTTCCTTATCATGTACCTTAATATTGATAAGAGTTTTCAACCTCTTGCTAACTAAGAGAAGAGTAAGATGATAACATATCTGATTGGAATAGCTGTCATGTTTCTGTTTGGTTTTTTTTTTGTTTTTTTAAAAAAACACAACAAAAAACCCAAACAAGTATTTACTCCCCATAATTATCTAGTAAGCACCAGCCATGAGGAAATAGAACTCCAAGGTTGGTTGTAGCTGGAAGTGACACTGAGTCTTTAAAGCTGCACATTGCATTTCACTTGCCACAAAAACAGGTATGTTTGTGAGAAGTCAGTTACACCTGTTCCATGTAACAGGCTACACTGTGCTGTGAACCTCAGAGCTTACTGCAGGATCAGGGTTTTACAGTGGCAGAATCTACATCCAAATCAAGAGTACTATGAGAAACTCAAGATAATACAAAGGCAGTAATTTAATAAGTAACAGAGATTTGTAATGGTAACATTATATCTGTTGTAACATCTACACTGCTCCCAAAACCCCCAAAGGAAATAGAAAACTAAAGGCTGAAACTCCATCCTTCAGTCTGCCTGCAGTCTTAGGGTTTGTCTAAACCAATTCTGGACAAGCTGCAGATCATGGCATTCATTTTGCTCCTTGCTTTGCAGTCTAGCTCTTTTTGGCATGTGTGCAACACTGAGTAAGAACAGGAAACTGATGCAGCTGAAAACCAAAGGGACTGAAAGATTGGTTTTTGTCCAGATCAGTTCCTGATCCAACTCACTGTGTGGTTGCAGCAGTTAGCACAGGCACAAGGAGTGCTAAAGGCAGGAGTGACGGTGGGAGCACACCTGGAAACAGCCCACTCTTAAATCAGCTTAAGTCAGTGGTGAAAATACCATCTTGTTCTTTGTCAACTACTACTGCATTAGACAAATTAGCAGGTATTTTTACAAGTCTTAAGTATCACCTCTCTCTACAGACTCTGCCAGTCTACAGAAAAGATTACTGGTTAAAGATAGGAAAAAGATCTGTCTTTCAAAGGACGTATAATTCTCACTAAAATGATATTATTTAGTGTAACATTTAAATACCTGTTCATTATGACTGTTCATTCTACTGCCACAGGAGTTTTTAAGTAACTATAACCTAGTTAGATTGTGGTTTAAAAGTTTGCTACCAGAGTGTGTCAGGTAACCCATTTCAACTGTTTGAGATACCCAATGGGATAAGAGAGTATATACTTCATGTACTAAATATTGCTAAGCAAAATAGATTTTATATATAGAAGTTCAAAAGAGAAATATATTCAAAACCAAACCTGCCTGAATACATTTCTTCTTTGTCAGGGTTCAATTTGGTTTTTACAGGGGCATTATTTATGCCAAAACCCATGGACCTATGACATAACGCTAACACAGAATCTTAATACAGCACTGCCAGCACTGTAGAGGCAAAGTAAAACAAGTCATGGTTGATACAACAGCAAAAGTCATAAAAAGATGGATATAAGCAAAAGAGATTTTAGGACTTCTGGGAAGGCTAGAATGCAGATTTTAATAGGTAACTCCTTACTTTGTGTCTGCCTGTTTTCTGTAGCTTTCTAGGGTAAAGGGAGTGGCTCGTCCTCTGTGGCAGTAGAGTCAGTCCTGTAAATTCTATATGCACTTATAATGAGTATGTTAAAACCTGTCTGATAATCTAGGAGTCCTTTTAGTCCTATGTCCTACTGAAGGAATCCCATTATTTTCATCAGAAGATGCTAAGTATTTCAATTGTAGAGACAGTTCAGGGATATGAACAGTAATTAGCAGCAGCAGATTATTTTTGATGTAATTTCCTGCCATCTTGTCTCCCTGGATTAGCAGGAATGCATCCATTGGGATGGGTATCTATCCATGGCCGTCATCAGACCAGCTATACCAAAACACTTTGAATGGCACCTACTGTGTAGTTTTTCATATGAAACAGGTTACCCTAGGCTGCTGCTTCTGCAACCAGTGAAGAAACAAACACTTCTAGGGCATCATTCACTTGGCCTGTTTCAGACAACTACTTAGGATAAAATGATTTAGGGGTCACAAAGATGCTCCAAGGGCTGGAGTACCTCACGTGTGGAGACAGGCTGAGAGAGCTGGGCTTCTTCAGCCTGGAGAAGACAACACTCTGGGGAGACCTTAGAGCAGCTTCCACTGCCTAAAGGGGGTACAAGAAATCTTGAGAGGGACTTTTTACAAAGGCATGTAGTGACAGGACAAGGGGGAATGGCTTTAAGATGAAAGAGGGTAGATTTAGGTGAGAGCTTAGAAAAAAATTCTTCACATTCTTCACTATGAGGGTAATGAGGCACTGGAACAGGTTGTCCAGAGAAGCTGTGGCTGCCCCATCCCTGGAAGTGCTCAAGTCCAGGTTGCATGGGGCTTTGAGCAACCTGATCTAGTGGAAGGTATCCCTGCCTATGGCAGGGGGATTGGAACGAGATGATGTTTAAGCTCCCTTCCAACCCAAACCATTCTGTGATTCTATGATTTGCAGTCACTGTACTGATTAGATCTCTGGTCAGGTTCATTCTGCCTAGTATATTATCTATAAGGGAAGAAGGGGAGGGAGACAAGAAACTATAAACTGTAAAGTGTAACTTTTATTCCAAGATGGATAAGAGAACAAATATACCCATTTCAAGTAGTTATGGGAAAGAAAGATCATCAGAAACAGCCAAGGTGTATAAACAATGCCAAGGCAGCTTCAGTCACTGTAGTAACTGGCTTCTGGTAAGCAGAGGCAACAGGAGTTAACATGACTTCTGACACTATTTTGCATGACACTCACGCAAGCAAGGTAGACAGTCCTGATGAAATAACTGCTAAAGGTTACAGCAGTATTCACAAGGAAGGTAGTAAGATTTCTGTGTTGACCTGGAAGGGTTGAAGACAGGGTTCCAGAGAGGTCTGTGTTCTATCTAATATCACTCAGTGACTCACTGATGACTTGATGAAGAAATAATGAATAACCTGATCATATTTTCAAATGACTCAATGGTAAGAGATGCTGCTCTTTTAGGGATAGCCTTAGAACTTAAAATAATCTTGAGAATTGCCACAGTGCTTTGAAAAATAGGATGCGCTTTGATATGGGTAAGTAGAGCATGCTACAAAATAATCAAATGCAAACATAAAATGGGAAAGGATTGGCTTGCAGCAGTGATGCAAGGAAAAGACCTGAGAATGAAAAAAACATGTCAGACAACAATGTCAGATTCTTGGGAGGAAAAAAGTCACACTATCTACAAATGTGTTATAGGTAAGACACAGAGAATCTGTTCTACACATTCCCTGGCTAGATGCCAGTTTATGGGGATACTGCATTCAGTTTTGGGTATTGAACTCGAGAATTAGCCAAGGAAGTCCAAGAAAAAGCAACAACAATGATTTAGGAGCTCAGAAAACATGACCTGTAAAGGAGGACTTGAAAAGCTCCCAGTTTCTTAGTCTAAGGAAAAAGAATAAAACTGAAGGAAAATGTAATAGCAATCTCCAAACATAGACTCATAGATTCATAGAATAGTTGGGTTGGAAGGGACCTTCAAAGCTCATGTCGTCCAGCCACGTGCAATGAGAAGGGACATCTTCAACTAGATCAGGTTGCCCAGAACCACACCCAGCCTGGCCTTGAATGTCTCCAGGGATGGGGCATCCACCACCTCTATGGGCAGCCTGTGCCAGTTAGCACCCTCATTATAAAGAATTTTTACCTCACATCCAGCCTGAATCACCCCTCTTTTAGTTTAAAGCCGTCACTCCTCATCCTATTACAACAGACCCTGCTAAAAGGGACCTGGTGAATGCTTCTAAGCAGGAACCCATGGGGCAGCTTTTACTTGCTCACCAACTCTCCTTTGTCCCCTCTCCAATGCAGCTGACTTCAAAGTGGGTCTGGAAGCCCAGCAGCAATACTGCACTTGGTACATTCAGTGCTTCATGAGGTGCACAACCTCCTCTTCCCCCATGAGTGGATGGACAAGACCCTCGGGGCACAACTCTTGAGCCATCTGCTGAAATTCTTACCCAGGTCTGGCAAAGATGCCTGAAAAGCAGCATTAAGGTCTTCAAGCCCATCTCAGCAGCCTGAGTGTGTTTTTGCAAGAAGGAAAGTGATAAAGTATCTTCTGGGTCCACTGGTTATGGGATAAGAAATTACCTACTTAGCCTTTAGCAAGGAAGTCTTAGGTTGGACTTTGGGAGAACTTTCTGAACAAAACAACAGTGAAGCACCAGTACACCTTGCAGAAAAAGACTGTAAAATCTGTCACTGGAGGGTTTTAGCAACAGGTTAAAAAAACATTTATTGGTAATCCCTTACATATAGTTGATTGTGCTGTGGGATAAAAGGAAATTTTCTTGTCCTTACAGACTTACTTTCTTTTGTTTCCATTTTTGTCCAATCTTTAGAAAAATGTATTTATTCTTAGTATGATAATTCAATGAGAAGTCTTTTATGTATTTTTTGTACAAAAGCCAGTTTACTACCAATGTAATAGAAATGTCAGTTTGCTTTGCCCCCTTTTCACACAAGTAGCTTTAATTCTAAATTAGGAAAACTCTAAAGCAAACATTTTTTGAATAATAATAAAGATTACATAATAGTCTTTGATGGTTGGGTAGGAATAGAAAGAACAACCTATAAAAAGAAATGCTGCTGCAAATCATAACTCAGTGTGGAACACACTTCTTCAAGCATTGCAACAAAACCGTCACCTGTGCTTTATTTAGAAACAGGCATTTCCAAGTGAATTCAAGGCTGCGTTTGTCAAACCTCTTCCTGACTTTTCTGCTCCTCCTTTCATTCTGATCAATGAAGGCTTAATACTGATGTGCTGGGGGTGCCACCTTCTAGCTCCTGTTCAGCAGTAAAACCCAATGCCCTTCCAAATACTTCAGCAGAAAAAAAAAGCTACTTACCTTATAAAACCTAATGGATTGAAGAGCAACAGGAAGGAATTCCCATCTAAATGCAAATCAAGGCAAACCCATTTTGAATGCAAAAGTAAACTAGAAATGGTAATTTTCCCACCATTTGCTAGTGCTCCTTCCTACAATTACAGTTCTCTGCAACTCAGTAGTTAACAGCTCTTCTGATGAGCTGTCAATGAACAACTTAGATTTTTTCCAAGTGTATGTCATAGATATGCTTATTCTGTTGCAATCTGTTTGTGCAGAATTAATTTTAAACACTTACTGCTTAGTTTTGGTTTAATTTAGTCTGGTTCATGAAGTGGAAAAAGATGGAAATTATCAGGAATAAAAGGTTTCATCTCCTGGTTAAACTGAAAATTAAACACCTACTTGTTTTCTGCTAGAGTGTGATAACTGATATCAGTGTTTACGACCACTGAGAACATTAGAATCCATGAGGCTGAGATAAGATCCTATCTTGGATCCTTTCTGCTTTTAAGAATGCTAACTGCATGGTGCAAAGGCTGGCTGTAGTGAGGCATCTGTGAGCCCATCAGGTGGTGACAGACCATGGGCAGTCCCAGTGAAGAGCTCTGGGCCTGGTTCTGATATAAAGTCCTTCTTACCTTGAAAAACTCATAGTGAACACAGCACCTATGCAGGAATTGTAGTTGCTAAGAATTTATTCTAAGAAACCTCTGTTCCAGCACCAACCAAACTAGTAAAGGGGATGCCTCATACAAAACACTGGATTCTAATTTTTCTTCCTGTACTGGAAGGAATGCAATAAAATTTGCTCATCTTAAAAGGCCTTTGAAATACTAAATGCTATAATCATGTCAGTGTGTAGCATATATAAAGGAAGGTAGTGACAAGTCAGAGATTACAATTCGTTTAGAACACAGTAATCAAATCCAGTAATAAACGCTGGCATTGGCAATGTACGCTGTACTGGCGTCATGTGTTTTCCACTGGATCCTTACTGGAGTCACTTGGTGCTCTGTCCCTAGTCTGCAAGGCTGAAATTAGAGACACAACTATGTAGTGACAGGACAAGGGGGAATGGTTTTAAACTGAAAGGGGTAGATTTAGATTAGATATTAAGAAGAAATTCCTTACTGTGAGGGTGGTGAGGCCCTGGCACAGGTTGTCCAGAGAAGCTGTGGCTGCCCCATACCTGGCAGTGTTCAAGGGCAGGTTGGACGGTGCTTGGAGCAACCTGATCTAGTGGAAGGTGTCCCTACCCATGGCAGGGGGGTTGGAATGATTTTCTAGGTCCCTTCCAACTCCAACCATTCTATGATTCTGTGAACTATCCTGCAACAGCTAGGAAGCGATGGAGCAAGTTTATATATTCTATGTGTATTTCTAGGACTGTACGGTGAGGCTGATAATGGCTCTAACAATTTTGTTTTAAAACAGCTCAGATAGAGTTTGCCTTTTGGTAAGAACTGTGCATTTAAAGCATTTTTTTTCTTCATCCCAGTATAATCAGAATATGACTCGCCCAGGGGTCCTAAGCAGGAGTCTTTCAACATGGAATATAGAACAACTACATATTGCTTTTATATCTTATAACTAGGAACTAGCCTTCCACTGCTGGTATCCTCCCTGCATGATAAACATAACATATTATATTAATTATATTAACATATTATACTAATTTATATTATAAAAATACATTATAAAGCCCATATTATATTAATTACTTTACAGAGTTAATTATTAGTGATGAGCAGTCGCAGTTGGGGATCTTTAGTAGATTAAATGGATAACAGAAATGGAGCAACTATCAAATTTAGCCAAATCCTTTTTGAAAAAAAAAAAAGAGAGAGAGGAATATAGGAGCGCATTTAGCACTAGGAAAGATAATGTAACTGCTACATCTTCACTGCAGTTAGGGTACTGAGTGTTGAAATCTGTTTACCCTGAAGATGCGTGAACTGAATGTGCAGAGTGATTTCACATTTTTAGTGGAGAGCCCTTCAGAAATATTTTTGTATGGAAATGAATTTGCAATTTAATCCCAGTTAATCCCAATTAACTGATTTATTGAGAAACAGGATAGAGTTACAGATCTTCCTTTGATCTAACACCAGGATCAGAGAACCTGTCTTACACAGCCTCCTGTAGCACTTCCCTTTGGGAAAATAAAAAAATAGAATTGTGACAGAAGAGTCAAGCATTTCTAAAAAATAAACTTCAAAGGAAAATACCAAGGAATGTTTAGATCCCCAGCTAAATTCTTACAGAGAAGTCAAGACAGAAGTGGAGAAGAGGCAGGATTTGTTTACATAACCTGTAATCTCTAGCTGTGTGTCTGATCCCATATCACTCTGCAACTCAGATAAGGCAGAGTTTTGAGTCATGGATATCAAAGACATTCCCTACATAAGTCTTTGTGGCCAATAATAATTCCTCAGATTACTTGTGTAGAATATAGGTGGAGTCCAAATCATCCATTATCAGTGTGACATGCTATTAATCAAACAGTCCAACATTTAAATTCTGTCCTTTTGAACACAAAGTTCAAAAAAGTTAAGTACTTGTGAGGAACTAACCTGGGTTTGTTAAGAATACTGATGTTACAAGTGTGTTACCTGATTCTGCAAATACAGGGATGCCACTTATTTTTTATCTTTTTCCAGTTTTAAAGTGTTCTTGTCTTAACTGTTTGTTATTGTATATACTTGAAAAGATACACTTTAGCTGTTTTCACACATATGCTTGAGTCTCTTTGAAATAGGACCTACCTCTTACCACACTGAGGGGCACAGTTATGGGCAAGGGGAAATTATTGCTGGAGAGAGCTGTAGTAATCAGGTAATAAGCATGGTTACAGTAGATATTCTGTTGTGACAATTGTACATTAAAAAAAAAAACCAAAGAACAGATCAAGATAATACGAATGGTAAAACCAGGTAAACATCCACTAACTTAATAGAAAAGAAGAGAAAGTGTGAGCCCCACATTTACTTGGGTCTTGATTCACTACCATTGGCTATGGATTATTTGTGTTAAAGTTATGCACTTACTTACTTCAGCTGGATTGAGGCCAGAGTACTGATGAGTAATCTGCAGAACAGAGGCCACTGAGAACAATACATTTTTAAAAATACTCAGAGCCAAATCTGATTTAAATAAACACATTTACTATACATCATTTCCCTTTCTTCATCTTAGTGTTATATTTCAAAGCCTCAGTCATGGATAGTAACTTCACTGTGCAAACTTAATTACACCAGCTTTCGATGTCGATACTTTTTGAACTTAAAATGAAACACCTTTTCCCTAACAAAGCCTGAAGTTAATTGATACTGCACTTCAGGCTTGAGTAAGCTTTGTGAAATTCTAGTAACCTATTAGTAGCTACCGTTGAAATGTACTTTTCATGATCATCAGCAGTTTTTAAAGGGTGGAAGCAGATCTGTTGAGCCCAGACATTAGCAGGATGATGCAGGTCAAAGTTACAGGGGTGGTTTACTGAAAAATAGAGACAACCTTCAGCTCAGAGCTGAATCACCCATAATCTCAACAAAACTTCTTAAAGAGCTTTGCATAGACCTAGACTGAACAAATAACTCACATCGTGGCACAAGCTGCACTAAGAATTGGGTAACTGAAGGATAAACATGGAGCAAATGATCTGTGTTATAGGTGATCATTTTCTGCAGAGCTTATCATGACTAAGGTTCTCAATACTCAATAGGACTCCAGAAGGAGAATTAGAAGGCTATCTCAAAGAGGCAGGCAAAGATGATGAAGTATTTTTCAGAGCAGTTCTTGGAGGACTTTAAACATCAAAGAAGCACTTCCTCATAGCACTTGGGGCTTGTGTGTTTGCACTAGGTTTCATACCCACCCCACAGCTGAAATGCCATCAGTGGCCCCACTAAAGCTTGTGAATTCTGTTATCTCAGAGTAGCTGCTATTACTATATAGACAAACCAATATATTAATAAACTTCCCTCAACACAGAGCCTACAACTGACCTGTAATCTCCAATAAATTGATTTTTGACAAAAAGCTGGTTTTGAGATGGCACTGAATTTGCACAGCTTGAGGAACATAACCCTCTTCCTGAATTACTTCCAGATCTACTCCTGATCACTTCAGACCTAATTTTTGTGTACTGCTTCTTTTTTACTGTTATACACAAAAATCTGCAGTGAGAGCAACATTCAATGGATATCTTCCTTCTGGCATGCATGTTTTCACTTCTGACAGCCTCCTAACTATATCCCTCCATCATTTCAGGTACACTACAGGTGAAACCAGATAGTCCACTCTACTGGTTCTGTGGTTTGACACTGTCTGGAATGACTGAACCAAGGACTGTGCTAAGCAAGAAGCATATCAGGTGTCTGAGCTAAATGTTTTATGGATACAAACAATATCATAAAAGGACATGGAAATACTGGTAAGGCTTTTCCCTGTATTCCAGGAACTAGAACTGAACAAAATTTAGATTAGTTCCATGCTAAGGGCCAGGGATACACTTCCAGCAAGCCTGCTACCATTCTGAATTTACTGCAGAGGTTGTGGAGATGGATGTATAAAAGTGTATTCATGGACAGTGGATGCTTATAGCGTGGATATGGCAAACACTGGGTTTATAAGTGGGTAAACTTGGGGATTGTAGTTAACTGTCTGCCAAAAGCTGAAATTATTTCTTGACATGCTTCCCTAGGGCTCAGAAGAGCAGCCTACTTTACAGTGATCTTCTATGTAAATCTTGATGTTGTCTGAAAATGTCATAGCTCCCTACACACAATTACATTCTGCAGTGTAAAAGCCTGTTGCTACAAACTTTAAACACAACACATGCTGTCTATGCTTAACTTATCTTAAGCCACTTGCAGCTGCTGTTCAAAAACTACCTGGGTTATGTAGAACCTTTTAATGTATCTATCATCAGAACATCTCTTTGACCTAGAGTAGTTTAACCCTATTTTTTCATAAACAGCAAACCAAGGCACTGGGAGACCAAGTGATTTAGAGTTGCACAAGTGATCTCTGATAGGGCAGATGGTTGCAGCCAGCTCTCCCTGATCTCCAAAGCTACTCGCACTATATTTTTCTCCTTTTTAAACTTTTTTTCTACTTAATGATTCTGCAGCTGAAACACTCTGAATTCCAAGATTTCTTCTCTAAAACAGCAGCAGCCAAATGCTAGAGGGCATGAGAAAAAGAAAGAAGGTTGAGGAGAGCATCTTTTTCTTCAAAATGTAACCTTTGTACATGTAAAATCTTGGATGATGGAAGAAACTACTTGGTGACCAGTTTGCATTATGTCCTTTGGTACGATAGCCATGCTTGATGGCATCTTGCTGTCTTTTTAAGGAAGACATATTCCAGGAAAAAAAGTTGTGCACTTTTTGTGGAAACTATTCCTTACAGTACTCCCTAAGAAATCAGCTTTGGCAGCCTCCTGTCCCTGTGTGCAACAGGTCTGTTGGGATGCAATCTTGTGCGGCCATTACAAGCATACTTAAGGAAAAGGGGTAGGAGAGGAATCTGTGGTCTTCTTTCATAAGCCATGTCTTCATCAATAGCTGTTTCCAAACCACTAATGTTTCCAAGTAAATACAATCCCAACACCCAAAGCTTGAAAGGCCAAACACACAACAGCAGGCAGATAGCAGTCTTGCAGCTGCTGCTCTCCCTGCCACTTGGTGATTATCAATTTTCCATTGTCGCCTGGAGCTCTCTTCTTTTCTGATTCCCAAACTCTTTCCCTCACTTTCTTTTCTGAACCTTTATTGTTTTCCCCAACTCCCTTTTCCACCCTCTGTCTGTTCATCTTTCTTCCTCATCTTCAGTACTTGAGCTAGTAATTTCTGTTTTAAAAGAAGACCCATACTCAGCAAAGTGTCTTGGCATGCACATAGCTTTAAGTGCTCTAGTACTGTTGACTCCAACAGGACTACCAATATACTTAAAATTAACCACACATTTAAGTGCTTTCTTGGATCAAGGCCATCATCACAATGACATTAACCAAAACAAAACGGGACTTGAGATTCAGCAACATAAATACATAGCAATGTCAACTAAACTCAGTGCTGTAACCTTCAGGTTACCTTCCTTCAATGCCTTCTGTCATTGCTAGCTATGTTATGGCTACACTTAAAATCTATTCTGCAAGCATAGACTGGAAATAGTGCTTAGGAACAATCCTGTTTAAGCCAATACATTCTTACAGTTTCAGAATTTGCCTAGCCTGTTTTGCTAGATCAGGCTCTTGGACAATAAGGTCCTCAGGGCAAGAATCATGTTTATTTTTCTGCTTGAATCATGTGTGCTCATATACCACAAAATAGCAATTAGTTCCTTTTTGTTCTGAGGTACAAGGAAGTAACAGAAATAATAACACAAATGCCCTGGCTTGTGCAGTTGTAAGTGAGAAAGTTTGACAGAGAAGTATTTCAGAAGTCTAAGCTTTTAACCTTATCACTGGCAATTTACTGTACCCTAAACTTGAAAAAAGACTAAATTAAAAACATCCCCTCTTGAATTCTGCCCCCTCCCCTTTTGCTGACCTGCCTCTGTTACCTTTTCTCTTTTATTCTTTGTTGATTACTTCACGGGTTTACACTTCAGCTTGTAAGCCCCATATAGTAGGAGCCTTGCCCTTTGTTAATCACGAAATAAGATTATGCGTACCTTGGGCACTGCACAAATCATTATTGTCTTCCTACAGATGTCTTCCACATGGCCCCACCCTCAGTTCCAGCTGAGAGTGCTGTTGTGAGCAAGCTCAAAGAATAAATATTTTGCATTCATTTCACCAGCACAATGGAAACATTTTTCCAAGCTGTTGCCAAGATGGTATCTAGTCCCCTTCTGAGTCAGCAGCCTAAGCAGCTGACTTTCAAATGGCCAAACTCACTTGATTTTAATCTCAGAATTGAAAACCACAGACATAAGCTGTATTTTTAAAGAGCTGTATTGCTCTCTCCTCACGTATAAGCAGGTAGTGACACTATAAAATATGAAAGATGATTGAAAGAAGTCGTACAGAAGTGTAATGTCCCCTTTATTTCTCCCAACTTCACCAGTTTAATTTGTCCAGCTAGAGGAAGGGACTGAGGAATGTTGTGAACAGGTGAAAAAGAAATATCACTACTTTTTGTAGTCCATTTCCTTTTGGTATCAGCCGACTTTTTACATTCTCTAAAGCTCTGTTGGCCATAAAAGACAGTTTATCTAAAAATAAAATATAGACAAAATGGGGCTAAGAGAGGTGAGGGTGGTGAGGAATTCACAGGGTTCCCTTCCATAGGCATTTTTGGCTCAGTCTTAACTGTGTTTTCCCTCTAGTCCAATACATAAGCAGGCATGGTGCAACAGAACAGGTTCAAAACTGTGATTCTGTCCTCCATTCTCAGGGAAAGACTTTGGTCTATAATCCCTAGTGCTTTGTGTTCCAAAATTGCCCAGATACAGCTGGTAAGAAACTGTCAGAGATCGTATATTAAGCTGCAGCTTTACATTATATCAGAGGGCATGTGTCAGGCTTATAATTGCTAACACAGCTTACTCTTAAGAGAAGTTCCAATCTTCTAGCAAAATAACAGGGTACATACTAAATTAACGAGTCTAAAATTCAGATATAAACTGTGCCACAAGAAATCAGTGAGTAAAATCAAACTGTCAATCTTAAAGCACCATCTTACCTCATGTTGTTTATTCAAAAGTTACCTACTTATATAGACACGAGGCCAGATCCTTAAGTTTAGCCTTTTTATACCGTGCATAGTGCAGGACTTACAGTGATAAAAGTAATTTAGCTTTAAGCCACTAACTCTGTCTTCAGGATGCTGGGGTCATGATTTTGGTACCAATGTGTATCTTAAAAAAGACTCAGAGATGCTCTAATTTTAATTGCCGTAGCTACTTAGAGTCTTATGAGAGCTGTCAAAGCAGCTGGGAAATGATTCGACTCAGCATTCTGGATATTCATCCTTTCCAGCTAGCCTTTCTCCTTTTGATGTAGGCCTAGGAAGAACAGAAATTGTAGGACTTTATGCCATTAAAATAAATTCTCCACTGAGTGAATCCATAGATAGTTGGTTAAATTATCTCTATGGCTGCAGAAAAAGCCACAAACTGGCACAGACATACATTTCCTTAGGGCAGAAAAAATAATCTTTATGGAATATAATTTCTCTGCATCCTAAGATTGATTGCCATGAATCTGAACACTGCAACCATAATACAAATACATTAGGAAACCAGTCTTTCAAGAGGTTGTGACTGGGCTTTTTTTCTTCTATACCAAATAAGTAGCTTTTAAGGAAGCAAATTAAGCGGTAGAAAATGGATAGTAAGATGTTCATTGCGTATTTTAAATACTACAAGGTAAGGGAAATATCAAATGTGATACAAAAGATGACTAAAGAGATGACTAATAGGGAGAAGGTGAAGCAGGAAAACAGAATATTAATAAAATGGGAGCTGTAATTAAAAAGTATTGTGGTATACCTGAAGCTTTCTATTTTTGTAATGTTCAGTTCCAAGTGAGTTTACTGGTTTATTTATTTTTTATGTCCCACTGACTCTCACTGTGGGCTTTCCAACCATATGAAATAATTCTCCTGTGAGCCTATATTCAATTCAGTGGAGCTACTGTGATGCTGTGTCCAGGGAGACTGAAATCACACCAGGTTGGCTCAAAACATTTTCACACTAATATTGTATGCAACTGTTACGTAGTTCATCAAAAAGTTATTCCTTTTCTTGGTTTGCAACTCATTAGTTACATGCCAACAGTTGGACAAATGTATACCATTTTAAATTAAATACAGTTTCATATGGACAGCAACAGTTCCAGTCGGGAGAAATGTTTAAACAATTTACAGCTTGTTACAGACTATAGGATTTATTAGAGAACACAGTCATCTCCCAAATGGAGTGCTGGTCTTAAGGCACTTAAAAGTAGCCTGCACACAAAACTGCAAAGTGCTTTCTTCACTGGTAAATGACAGCCTTTCTGGCTCTAATTTCTGTGATCAGTTTACTGTGGTGTAAATCAAACTTGTATCACAGTAATGTCTTGGCACTCTGATACACTGCCTTAAAACTACAGGAATGCTGAAGTAGGGATTTCTTGTACATTTGCAGATGTACAAGATTTTGATTCCTTTTTTCCCCAGCCTTTTATTCGTCTTTTTTTTTTTTTTTAAGACAACACTGGAATCAAAGTACACTTTTCTGTTCTCTTCATCAGATTTAAATCTCTTTAATCAGTCAGCTAGATTACAGAGCTCTGATAGGCGGCATGGCTTTTTGGAGAAAGCCAAACTGAAGGAGCTGCTGCACATATCCTGGTTCCCAGGCTCCTTGCCAGCAGCAGGGTGTGACGTAATAGCCTTTCACGCTGAACAAGTTAACAGCCCTGGTTTTTTGAGTTTACTACGTTTTGGCTAAGAAACAGCATGAAAAGCCTTGCAGGGAAGTGCTACTGTTTAACAAGCAGGTAACTACAGAAACAATCTTGTTTCCCTCTCTGTGTCTAGGACTAGAATAGAGTCCCTGCTGTATGTTACATCTCTCCTCTTCCATATGCTGGAGCAGCAAAGACTTTGTGAAATGAAAACAGACTGGATTATTTCAGTCCCTCCGGTGTGCTATATCTGCAGTTTTAACAGGACTTGCTCACAGAAGCTTAAAGTAAGTCTCAGACTAACTTCTGGCTGAGATGCCTTCTTTTTAAGAATGTTCTGGGAAATTCCTTGGCTCAGAAGTTGTTTAGAGAACAGCGGTTAACTACACAATCATAGGGAAAGGGCCATTTGTAAGCATGCTGTGCCTTTGTCACTTCTTCTGAGCAGAGGAAGCTCCAGCCTAGTTTTTCACCAAATGAGAACTCAAAGGCAACTCTTCAATTTGGAGCTTGCATCTTCTTTCTCTGGTCTGGACTCTTCTCAAGCCAGGAAAGGGGAAACACATGAGGATCAGGAAATGAGGTACCACAAAAATGCTTGTGCTTGCAGGAGACAGGGAATACTGCAATTTTTACTGTGTCTGATGCATTAGTGGAAGAAGAAAGGATGAAATGAAAAGGACACAACCACATTAAGCTCAACATACTACATTCCACTTTATAATATGGGCAAAGCAGAAACGGGGCAAACATTGGTTACTGAATTTGCAACCTCTCTACATTCCTGTCATGGTTAGTAATGTCACAATAGAGAAGAGTTATCATTTACCACTTACTGCCTGAAGGTTACACAGACCAAACAACAGAAGGCCAAAGTACAGAGTCATGAACTGTATGGTGAAAAATCAAATTGCTCCTTCTACATTTAATGGGGTGCAGAGTAATCTTGTGGTATCTTTTGATCTCTTATCAGCTGAATTTCTCATTATAACCTTCTAACTCAACCACTAGGAACACCTACACACTCAGAAGAAAGCCTGTTAGAACTTCTGCAATGCTATGTCACAGCCTCATCACACCTAGCTTTTGGACCCTAACAGAGGTGCCTCAGTTAAAAACGCAACACACAGAGTCACTCTCTTTATGACTGGTGCAAAAGGCTATTCAGCCCACTGAAGATCTGATTCATCCCCTGCAAATGCCTCTCTGTGAGATACAGACAACTAGAGCTACTATACTCTCAACTTAAGCAGCTCAGATAGGTTTCTAAAGTTAGGTGGAATAAATCCAGACCTTGGTGATTATCACAGACATCCATTTAGCATGAGGGTAATTGCTTAGCTTTGTATACTGTGTTGAGGTAAGACTCACTGAAGGAGGATCTCCCTCTGACAGGAACTGTCTTCTCCATTTTATTGCCCGTGCCAGAATCTGAGGCTTCAGAATCACATCAAGATACACACTGTTCTAAGTGCTGCTAAAACATGAAAAGTTCTTATTACATCTGCTGGAAATAAACATTTTTATTCTGTCCTCTTACTAAACAGATTTAACCATTCTGTGGCACAGTGTCAGACATAAAGAACAAGTACGCAGGCAGCTTCAAATGCAGTTAATGATAAAAATGGGCTAAGATAAATTCCAAGTCCTTCACCTTCCTATATTTATCTGCTGTTCTGTGGGTTGTTTTTTTTCCAATAATAATTCTGAGTCTGGGTCCAGGGGTTCCTCTTTGCTACCGCAATACATATAGAATCATGAATCATTTATAATAATTCTGGGATCTTACATGTTATCATCACTAGTTAAACAATGTAATAAATAAATGAGATTTAAGTTGAAAGAGCCCTGTAGGTAAGAGCCAATTTCTTATTTCAGATATACGTGGAAGCTTCCCTGTCATTAAACTGATCATCTTATGGCATGGCCACGATGAAACCATTTATCATATAATTTATTGTGTGTTTTTAAAATAATTGGAATTGTCATGCCAAGAAATGGTGATCTAAGTAAACAAGGAATTGAGTTTGCCTTTTTACAGATTTGCTTGTGGCATGTGCATTGTGAAAACATGTATTTACTAACACACAGCTCAGAATAAATGAGATGTTTGAAATACAGTACTTGAATCAAGAATGTTGGTCTACTGCTGTTATATTTGTAATGGGATGCAATGTAAATAACAGGGATCAAAAGGCACAACCGTCCTGAGTGTACACCCATCAGCTTCAGATTCTTGCCCTTCTGCAGAAACTCAGCCTTTCTCCTCTGTAACATCTTCTCCTACTAGAAGAGCATGGCAGACCTCTCTGATCTCTGCTGCAAATTAAACATCCAGGGCCTTGTTCCTCACAGACCAGCTGCCAACATCTGTTCCCAAGCAAACCAAAAAACCTAATGATTCACTGGCAGTCCTGCACACTCACTGTTACCAGAGAGTACCAAGCACAGATACTCAGGTGGTACACCACATTTGTATTTCTGTAACTTCTGAACAGGAGATAATTGAGTCCAGCATACTGAGTTTCCATCCATACTCCCTCTTGTACATACAACCACAACAGTTCATAAGTACTTGCTGAGAATTCTCTTTCTTTATTCTGGCATCTTTTACTCAACTTCACATTGTCCAAATCAGCAAATAATTCAAAACAAAACAAACTTTTCAGTCTTTTGGTCAGAGGAATGTGCTAAGATTATGTTGTTTCCCCATTTCTATTGTAACAGGTACAAAAGACTCCTCTGTAGCTTTGTAACACAGATAAACACATTCAGATGCAAATAATACGACTGATTGACTGAAACCTATCAAAGCTATTTTTATCCTACATGCCCTTGAATTTCGTAATTTATGTATTCCAAGTCTACTACTGACATGGAAAGACAGTAAGGAATGTTACTGCTGGAGTTCCCTAACTATAAAGGTAGGATTTATTTTATTTACTACTTTAACTATTTACTTTTGCGTAGAAGCACAACACAAAGTCTGTATTTTGTAGGAGAGTTTGGTTTGCTTAATCTAGAGAAACAGAGGTTGGCTACAGGTACAGCAGGATGTAACAAACAATGAGTGAAAATGGCTATTAATTATAAGAGCAAATGGTCATAACCTGTCCATGAAAAAAATTGGATTGAAAATCAGAGACTTCCTAACTGTTACAAAAGACATCCCCAAAATAGGGTATGTGTTTTACTGGATGCATGTGAGTGACTTGAAAGTAGTATATGAACACTGATCCAGTACCTAAAGACTTTCAGCATAACAGTGGCTGCTGCAGTGGCTGCTGTTGTGGAGGTTCCTACCACAAAAGCAAAATGATTTTGGAATTGCTGTGTTAGCGTATTCAGATCCTGGAACAGCAAGAGGGAGGAAACTTCCTGCTTTTAAATAAATTACTAAGAACTGGAACAAAACAGAACTTGTAGTTGTTCAACAGGGAAGCAGACTTCATGAACCTTTATGTCCTCTGTAGCTCTAGGTTTATAGGTATAGCAGATGTCAAAGATTTTTTATTCTGAGGGAAAAAAAAATGAAGGAAATCTGGGAAAGACAGATGCAGGGTAGTTAACTCCAGTGACAGCTCACAGACTGCTAGCTCCATGAGGCAGGGGAATGGAAAGATATACTTAATGCGAAAGAATTCACTCAAAAAAGAGAGGGGCAAAAGGCAGAGGAGCAAAGAAAAGAAGAGTGATGCCTCTGAGGCTCAGGCTGGCTAAGGAAAGGGGAGAAGGCACAATGGCATGCAGCACAGGTGTTGCAGTGGAGCATATCAGTGGCTGAAATTCATGTGTTCCCAGGAACTGCTGAGTTCATGCATTCCCAGGAATTCCCAGGAGGCTGGATAAATACCCTGGTAGTGCTACCCTTCTTCCCCTACTTTCTCAGTTGGAGCAGGAGGTGTGATAGCCACTAGTGCCATTAGTCACCAGCTGTCCCAGTCATCTCAGACTCCAGAGGCAGCAGGAACTCAGAACTCCTGCAGCTCATAGTGTGAATTTCTTTTCTATATGCTCTCCTTGGCTGCTAGCTCTCTCATCAGCTCTTCCTGAGGGAGATAAAAGACAATCCTAAATAAAATTTTATCCTTTAAAGCAGCTGTGTATACTGGGATATGCAGCCACTGCAAAACTCACTTGAGAATAGTGCAAAAATGGGTTGCTATTTGGGTAAATCATGAGGGGAGCTACCACCTTTGAATTCCTGGTGCCTTGTGCACTGAACACTGGGAATCTGGAGGAAAAGCCTGTGACGTTGTTCTCGTTCTGTTCCACAGTATGGACCCACACACTCTAGCCCATTGGTTGTAATACAAGAAACAGTTAACACACAACCGTGTACATTTCCTAGTGGAAAACTGGACACACACTTTACTTACTGGTTTTGAGGTAGCACAAGGAGCTGGTGTCATGATTGGAGGCTTGGCTGCATTTTGAGATGGAGGCAAAGAAAATCTCTGCCCTGTGTCCGGAGGTGAAGAACAATGAATCCGTGTTTCTAGTCTCTCAGGCTCATGCTTATAGGATTCAAGAGGAAATGTGGGCTGCTTGGTCACTTGTGTTGGGGTAGATGGAGAAGAGGAGAGGCCAGAGGCTGTCAACAAGAATAATGATGAAAGATCAGTTCAGAAGAAAAGCAGACAGAAATCGCAGCTTTACAGTGAACCTGTATGTTTTTATCACATTTCCCCAGGCTGAAAGTACGTATCTCAGCTCCCTGTTCCTCAGAGGGAATTGCTCTGCCTTGCTGGTAAAACTCTTAATCATTCAATTGGTTGAACTGTCTGATTCATTTACAGGGAGGCATAGTGGTGAGATGAGAGTGCTGGAGGATCATGTATTAACCTCCTGTCTGATTGCTTATTTCTAAACTGATCCTCAACACTGATATTACTTTATTGTTATGATTTTAATACTCCTGTGAGTCTCAGGATTACCTTTATCTCAAGAGTTTTAATAGTTGCTTTTTCTTATTTTTCATTATTTTAACAGTATCTCAGCCATCAGTTAGAATAAAATTAGGAGCAGAGGCAAAAAGAAACAGGACGTATTTCCCATAAAGCTCAGTCTGCTCTCTGTATGGTTCTTGGCAATGCCTTTATACAAGGTAGAATTGTTTTCAGCAGCCTTTAAGGAGAAAGATTATTCATATCTTTTGCTAAAAATCAATCTCAGCAGCAGATTATTTCCCTTGTGAGCATTCTGGTTTTATTTGACATGTGCATCTACCCCAGCTGTATTTTTGGTTATGTTCTTACAGCAGTTCTGCATTGTGATCAAACAGATCATGTAAGTCATATTTAGGACCCATTTAAAAACCAGCAGTCATCCACAAACAGTTTGAAAATTCACGTTACGACATATATATTTCTTGTTATATCAATATGTACATCAGCAAACAAAGGATGATTCCCTTATGCCAGCATAAATGAGGACAGACTTAGATGCATTGAAGCCAGGAGGCTGAACAGAGCTACATATTTTAGAGTGGGCTATATGATCTCTGCACTTGGTTCACTTCTACTTCCAGAGATTTGTGCAGATGATCAGTTAGTCCAGAGGGGACTCAAGTTCATTGAAAGGGAGCAGAGAAGAAAGCATTTAATAAGCATAAAATCCCAAGATATTCAAACAAGTGTGTGAGACCAGGATAATGCATTTTCACGCTAAGTCTAGCTCATGTTCTCACTGTGAGCTTTCAAGGCTCCATCAGTTTTTTGCACCAGAGATTTTTTTCCCATGCGAAAGCTTTGCATTGGTGCATATGCAGCCTCCGCCGGTTCTGCCTTTTAACCCAGAGTAAAGTGCATTAGTACAACTCACTTTATACCCGTTACCTCTCAGTGTCACATTTGACCTTGCAGACAGCATTTTCAAAGAAAACTTTGTATTGTTGGAAAGTAAGACTAAAACTCAGTAGTAAGTAAGATGCTAGACTCAGAAGAAGTCCAACAACACATGGAAGGACCTGACAAAACTATTTCTCCTGACATATCTGGGGAAGAGTTACAATATCTTATGATAAAATGCATTAACAAGGAATTCAGGTAACTGTTCTTTAGCTGCCATTCTTGACTGGAAACAACCTGGTCTAGTGGAAGGTGTCCCTGCCTGTGGCAGACAGGTTGGAACTAGATGATCTTAAGGTCCCTTCCAACCTAAACCGTTCTATGATTCTTGATGGCTTTTACATATGAAGAGACTTAACTTTAAGAGAATAGAATCACTCAGCAAGAATCCTGTGAAATCATTAGGCTCTATTGTGGCTTATTTGTAGTGGTTTTAGTGGTGCAGTGTAATGTATTTCTTTCTTTCAAAGAAAATCTTAACTCTCACTGAAAAACTTTAGCTTTGCTGAAATCAAAAAGGACCCCTTACTCACACCCTCTCTTTGGTCCTTTTCCAAAACTGCATCTGCCTCCAAGGACTTCCATTTCATTTCATAGAGAGACCAGCAGCTCTGCCAGTCAAGCAGCAATAACTACAGATGCAGTGGAGACTGGGTGTTGTAGGCAGATAAAATGCTGGCTAATGGGATGTTCCACAGGGTGAGGCAAGAAGAATAACCCTGGTGTTTTGAATGTCCTCAATTTCTGGTGATTTCAGTGGCATTGGAGAATGTTCCACACCCTGAATGATAAAAAGGACATCTCACTTGCCTGTTCAGTTTTTGCTTACAGACAAATTTAGATAAACAATCTTGGGGAAGATGCTCTTATCTTCTGTGTTTTTATGGATGTACAAATGTTTCCTGAGCACTCAGATTGGGTTTGGAGGTGGATGGTAGCTGTAATCGATGCAAAGGTAAAACCACTAAAAGGGAGAAAAATACCATTAGATCTAAAAGTCTTGCTGCTGGATGTGCTCATTGTGCACTAATGTATTCAGCAAGTCTACAAAAACATTTCCAGTATCAACAAGCTCTGGCAAAAGAGCTGTTACCAGACATAAGTAAACCACATGTTCACCATCCTAACAAGGCTGTCCTGCCAAGTGTAGAGGACATCAGTAGGACACAAAATATGTTAGTTTCTTGGTCTCCTTTGACACACATTCCTTACACCTAGGAAAACTATTGCCACCTCACTGTAGTTGTGTCACAGCACAGCCAGGACAGACAGTATGGTTCCCATTTTATAAGAACATTCACTGATGGTGAATCTCCTCTTGGATGCCAGCCTTGGATGCTTGGCGTCAGTTTTTATGGCTGAGAGTGTCTGTGACTATGGCAACTTTACAGGGAGCTCTCTGAGTCTTAGAATTGTCTGTTTCAACTAGGCACTTAAGACATAAAGTACTCACCCTGAGGCATACCCCAATGCATCTGAGATTCAGTTTTTCTGTGACTCAGTTTCCTCTCAGAGGTGGAGGGAAAATTGCAATTATTTGGAGGTTATTTGATTAAATTATGTAATTAGGCTTTGCAATCTTTAGTATTTAAAAGCTCACCTCATAGCACTATTGTGGTAGCTATGTTATTTATATTCATACAATACTGAGACTGAAGAAATAATCCTGTAGGAAATGTTAAATATCTTTATGATTATTAAAACTAAAGCTTTGGCTGCTGTGATACAGATCAACATCGTAACCCCTACAGAGGATTTTATAAAAGCCTGCCTCAAAAACAAATGAAAATACTACATACCCAGACCAAATCAGTTTAGGAGTAACAGAAATTTGTTTTAACTTTAATCAGTTTAGGAGTAACAGAAATTTGTTTTAACTTTAATCTATTGGACTGCTGTTTAAACAGGCAGCATTGGTGTAAATATAGTTGTATGTATGTGCAGTAGCTGTTCCGTTCTTCTACAGAAGTCCATTGCAGAGTCAAGATAGAGCTAGATCCCATGGCTGAAAACAGTTCATTTTGGAGAAAGTATGCATAAAATAATTAAGCAGTGAATTAGCCTACAGTTCTAGAGTCTTCTATAATGAAGTTGAAGAAACTCAGTACATACATAGGATTGTGGAGAAGAAACAATCTTTGAGACGGACTGCAAACTCTACTGGTTCTGGTAACAAGATGAGGTGCTATGGCAAGTAATTATCTCTTATGCTGATGTTTCTTTCATCAGACCATGAAATGCATAATGAAATGTAATATTTAAGAAACTAAATAGCTCTTCCTTTTTCCATAACACATACAAAGCATTTTAGACAAAAAAAAAAAAAAAGAGAGAAAATATCTAGTTATGTCACTGGCCAACACAAGGTTTTGTCACATTTTCTATTGTTTTGTCCCTATCCAATTTTAAAACAGTCGAAGAGTTTTGTTTTGTTCTGATTCATCCTGATATTTCCTTTCTGGGGACAAAACAAGAGCAAAAAAAGAAGATAACTTTGTGGTCTCCGTGTTGATGAATCATAAGTACCAACACTTGCATAACTGAATATGCATTTGGATAAGAAAATTTACAACAATATATGAATAGTGAAAAATTGCATTAATGTAAAGAATCAACTTTCATGTTAGAGTATAACTTTACTCAGAACATGTATGTGAGATCCTAACAGAACTAACTAGCACAAGCCTCAGTTTTGAGCAAAATGAGGCTATCTCCAGTTGCCTTCTCTCTGTAACAGTGCATGTGGTGATGGTGCAGCGCTCAGCTCTGTGCCAGAGCAACTGCAGCTGGGATCTAGCTGGATATTGCGTGCTGGAGGAAAGCGGCCCGAGAAAGTACTGCCATAACAGCAGACCCCCTTCAGCCTTTTGCAGTCAGTACTATCTGGCATATAGCTGGTCACAAACATACAAAAATAATGTTGCTACCTTCACATGTTTCTCTAGGTATTTGCAACTATTTCTTTTAAACAAAGCTCTTAGTTTGCATGGCATTAAGTTCTCCACTCACAAACTTGGGCATTCTGATCCAAACCAGCCTTCTACTAATAAGTAACAGGAAAGGATAAAGCACTGCGTTGTCATTCCCATCCTCCCAAGGGAAGAAGAGTGGCTGCCCTCTGACATTCCCTGGTGACACCCACAATTAGTTCTGTCACCTACATTTTACGCCTGACCTGGCAGGATGCATCTGGTGCTTTCTGTGAGGAAGGATGCTCACAGCCCAGTGATTCTTGCCAGAGCCTCCGTTTTATATCCACCCTTTTCCAGAAAGAGAAATAGTCCCTGCCCCTGCGAACATTTGGAACCACCTGCCCACAGATGTGATAATGCTTCTGTACAAACAGCTGGCCTTGGGTGGTTTGTAATAGAGCCACACTCCCTCCTTAAGGGCCCAAGGGATATAGACAGCAGGCTGCTCTCAGACTTGACTTTTGTATTTGTGCATTTAAGATGAAGTTGTTAGCACTATGAAGAGTTCCTGGCCATGAAAAATAAATCACTTCAGAGGAGGGTAGATTTAGATTAGATATTAGGAAGAATTTCTTCACTGTGAGGGTGATGAGGCACTGGCACAGCTTCCCCAAAGCTGTGGCTGCCCCATCACTGGCAGTGTTCAAGGCCAGGTTGGACAGGACTTGGAGCAACCTGGCCTAGCGGAAGGTGTCCCTGCCTGTGGCAGGGGGCTTGAACTGAGTGAGCTTAAAGGTCCCTTCCAACCCAAACCATTCTATGATTCTATTACTCTATGATTCATGTCTTCCTGGGAATCACACTTCTGTGATCTCTTGCCTTGTACTTGATCAAACAGGTAATGCCTTTGTGAACATATAAAGCTGTTGCTAAAATAGCTGTCCAAGTTCATATATATATATTTATTAATTTACCATTTAGAATGAAACTTCTCAGAAAAACACAAAAGGATTTTCTGTTTGCAATGTCTCCATGTGACACTTTTTCTTTGATTTCTTCCCAGGACAGCCCTGTCCTTTCATTTCCATTCTTTGGCCAGCAGTGAAACAGAGAAGGCAGCAGGCTGTGGCTGCTGAATTTTAAGTAGTTAGCAGCACAAGGGAATTGGAGCCGAGTCATCTGTTCATTAGGCTGATTCACTCTCCAGACACAATACCATGTTCATTTTGACACAGAAGCAAACTGATGCAAATTAGGTGAAATTAAGTTTAATGCCACTTAACGGACCCAGAAGCAGGTAAATGACTGCTGGCTGTTTCTATTCTAATAGTACTGGTGATACTGACACTAAGTGTTGTAAAACACCTTTTAGTTAAAATAAAAAAGAAATAAAATTAAGCCTGAAAAGTAATCTTGAGTTATTTTACAGAAAAATGGGATAGATACTGCTCAGGAAATTTCCTGCCATACCTAGAATTTTGAGCTTACACACCACACAAGAACTATAGATTTTACTGTTGGCCATGTCTGTGATCACCAGTGCATCACCCATATAATGGCCAGGCCTTCCAATCCTCCCCCCAGGCTCCCTGAATCCAACTGAGCAGCATCTATCCCAGCTGCTTCAGTAAGCACATTTGTTTCAATCCCATTGAAACAACTCCACACTTCTCACGTAGCTGGTACACCATTCAGCGGGAAGCTTACTTGTTTCCATAAACATCTGTCCCATATTTTATTAATCAAAGGAAGAGAAAAATACACCTGTTAAGTCATTAAAATATCATGTGCTATCTGAAAAGTTTCGCAGGGAAACATACATTTTTGCAGTAAAAATCTAATTTCTTTATATTAGTTCAAACACAGTAAAGGAAACCGTTCCTTAAGTGATCTCAGACACAGAAATATCTGAACATGTAAGCTCCAACTTTTCCTTCAGAAGCTATTTCACTCTGTAAAACTAAAGACAAAGCTGATCAGTTTCCAGGATTCAGCCTGTTCTACCCTGCTTGTGGTCTATTTGCATGCCTGCGCACCGCTTGTTGCCTGTGGAATCTGCAATGTAACAACTTTTCCTTGTAAAACTGAGAAAATCAAGAGCTGAAGAGTTTAACTTGTGAAGTTTGAGGATTGTTCATCTTTCTGAAGCTCTGGAGGCCCCTTTATGAGGAAAAGCTTATCAGGAGAAACGCTTCCCCAGTGCCATATTCTATGGGCTTTACTGCAGATTCCTCCTGCCCTGCTGATTAGAAAGAGGATCTTCCACCTTGCCCAGAATTGTACACTGGTTATCTTATATTTGTTAAATGCACTTGGATATGTTACGAAAGCTGGCATTACCGCTGCACTACCAGGTGGGCTTCCAGCCATGGGCTCCTAATCCTGGAAAGCTCCTCTGGTCCCCCTGCAAATGCACCCTGGCTGCTGGTTCCTACCTTCTCCCTCTCCCAAGCTCAGCACCTTTTTGAGACTGAAACCTCCTCAGTGAGCCTGTGTTTCCACACTTAATTCTTGATAGTTATTCTCTACAATCAGATGAGTTTCATCACCTTGGGTTTTGCATTGCCTGTTCTCAATAGATTTTCATTTTTCCTTTATTCAGCAGAAAAATTTCTGTCAGAGTATGTGAGTTGACCAGGGGTTGCCAGGAAAGAGGTGGCTCTCAAGGGCTGAACTTGGGCTTTCAGGGCTATAGGCAAGCTGTAGGGAGTAGTATATAGGATCCAGAGATGTACACAATCATGAATTTGTTGCTTTTAAAGTGACAGATACATGGGATCTGAACACAGCAGACAAAGACCAGAAATCCTGGTGTAGAGCATCCCTCACAGAGGGATTTTTCTAGTTCTTGCTGGCCAGAAGGATTCAACCTGACTTCTAATTCCCAGTTTTCTGTCACCCCTTCTCCTTTGTCTTGCAATACTTGCGGGAATGCCATGGGCAAAGAATTCTTAGCAAAGACATGGAGATCACCTGTGAGCTTGATGGCAAACAATGGCTTTTCTTGGTTTTGATTTTCTGAGACAGCCAAATGCACATTCCATTGCTGTTTGGCACCCTGACAGAGGATAGATGAAGAGGTCCTGGTAATGGCTGAGCTAGCCACTGAGTAAGTGCCTGAGTCAGCCATGAGTAATTAGCTCAGCATTGTAATTATACTGAGAGACTGGCATCAGGACTTTACGAGACACCATATGGCTGTGGGCAGCATGCACTGTCAGGAACACAGGCAGCGTGTACCTTGCCAGCACAGGTACTAGTGACAGGAGTAAAGTACTAACAGTGATTCTCAGCAGATAACAGCACCATGGGAAACATCCTGCAGAACCACGAGAAGCAGGAGGAGGAGGTTGGGGCATGTACCACTATGAGAAGCAACATGTGAACAAAGAACACTTTACCCTCCTATGCATCTGTCACCCACAGAGCATGGGGTCATGAAGCTTGCAAATGCCAGCTTTTCATTTCCTAAATCCAATCCTGCCACTGACAGCGGAGGAGTTGAAGACTGGCACCTTCTCAATGGCTCCTGCTGTACCCAAGCCCAGGACTGCCAACAAGGGGATGTGACATTCTGCAGTGCTGCCTGGGGGTAACTGCTGGGTTGTAACAAAAGCTAACTGTGCGGTAAGGTGACACCAATCTAAAAAGTCACTAAAATGAAAATCAATCACTCCATTCAAACCATGTGGGAAAGACATGTGACATCTGTGCAAACTGTGAGTTTTTCTGATCTGAGCCGGATGACTGATGAGCGTAAGCCAATCCATGCAAATCAGCCACGTGCAACAGTTGGCCCTTATCAACATACTGCTGAAAGAAAAGTCTCCCCTGGCTTCCCAGCCCCGTATCAGCATGTTAGGCAGGCACAGCACTGCATCACATGGCAGGGATTCACATGGGTACTTGTACTATGTGCTGGTTACAGCCGGCTGCTGGGAGAAGCAATGCCTACAGCAGGACAACTTTATTTACCTAATACACCACCTGGCATTTAAACTTTCATAGAGTACTTGGTGTTCAGAGGCTTTAATGAAATAACTTTTGTTTTCTCTTTCACAAAGACGTCTGGCTGCTAAAGCTAACATTTAACAGCTCTTTCCACATTAACCTCAGTTGTCCTACCTGGGCTTTCTTTCTGTTTTGAGTCATGCTGAGCTAAACACTCCCCTGCCATTACAGAAGGCTGCAAACAGCCTGTCCTTGGTGACACGGGGTGGCCAGCACTGTCTCTGTATTACCCTGTCCTCTGCTAGAGGCTGCTATAACCTGGAACCCGCTCTCTGGTTTTGTACAGCAAAGCCTCCAAAACACAGTTGTCATAATATTCATCATAGTTGGAAGGGACCTTTAAGATCATCCAGTTCTGATCCCCTGCCATGGGCAGGGACACCTTCCACTAGACTGGGTTGCTTCAAGCCCTGTCCAACCTGCCCTCGAACACTGCCAGGGATGGGGCAGCCACAGCTTTTCTGGGCAACCTGTGCCAGGGCCTCATCACCCTCACAGGGACAGAACTTCTTCCTTAGATCTCATCTAAATCTGCCCTCTGTCAGTTTAAAGCCATTCTCCCTTGCCCTGTCCCTACCTGTCCTTGTCAAAAGTCCGTCTCCAGATTTCTTGTAGCCCCTTTAGGCACTGGAAGCTGCTCTAAGGTCTCCCCAGAGCCTTCTCTTCTTCAGGCTGGA
This sequence comes from Pezoporus occidentalis, assembly GCF_034315485.1. NCBI lineage: Eukaryota > Metazoa > Chordata > Aves > Psittaciformes > Psittacidae > Pezoporus > Pezoporus occidentalis. The sequence continues at coordinate 3,192,373 of NW_026914180.1, forward strand.
CAGCCCCCGCTCTCAGCCTGTCTCCATAGGAGAGGTGCTCCAGCCCTCGGAGCATCTTCGACAGGTCCATGTTCTTCTTATGTTTGGGGGCACAGAGCTGAATGCAGGACTGCAGGTGGGGTGTCACAAGAGCAGACTAGAGGGGGAGAGTCCTGTCCCTTGACCTTGTGGTCATCATCCTTTGTGTTTTGCTTCTGGTAGCACGCAACGACTGTGAGCAATGTGCTTCACAAACATAAAAGATAACACAGACACCAACCTGAAGGGTTTACAGTTTGATAGGCAAAGGAAAAGGAGAGGAAAACTAAGGGGGAAAAGGTGGGAGCGCGAGTGTTGTATGCACAACGTATAAAGACAAGTTTGGAAGTAATTACTTGCTTGTTCTGATGCTTAATTTCACACAGATTTCATACTTAATCACTGTACTATATGTCAGCTTTTCAAAAGCAGATGCTTGGGAGGGTGGCAGAGCAGGGGTTGTTGTTTCTTCTCCTATGATTTACAATATGCTCATCCAATTTAAAAAATGAGGGAATTAAGGCAAAGATTTTCTTGGCTTGCTTGCTCTAAATCAGTGCCTTAACCATGTACCTTATTTCTGCAGCATGGTAAAGCAGAGGAACACCCTGTGGAAACTGAAAAAAACGCAACCCTCAAGCATTCTACAGATCTGTCATTAGAGGTCCAAGTTAATGAAAAGGACAGTCTGATCCGAGCCTGCAGAACCCCACTGAAATCACTGTAGGGGATTTCATCTGCATAGTACATCTTCTCTCTGTGTAACCAAGAGACAGAATATTAATGCACATAAAGACCACTTGGGTATCTATTTACAGGGCATGCATGAAAGCTCCAGGGCTGGCGCCAGGGGAATGTAACACTGCATGAGTCTTGACTGCACAGCAAGAAGGCAAGTGTTTATAGACTGTGCTGCTTTCTGAGGTTGGGAGCAACAGTTATTAGGCTGTCAGAGGAGAGTCTTCAGGACTCAGGTCCTGGAACCATCTGTGTAATGTATCAGTTTATATTAGCCTCAGTTTTCTACTTTTACAATGAAGAAAATAGCTCTAGAGGTGCTAGTAAAGGCATTGGAGTTACAGCTGGATTGCCAGTCTCACAGCACAGTTTACTTTTGTTTTCTGCAACGCTTACAAGGGCACTGGGGTGAGAGTAATTAAATATTTGCAAAGTACTCCAAATCCTCAGGAAAGTTGGAGCTAGAGAATGAAGCCATAATTTGCCATTTCTTTGTGTCTGAAATTCATGTTGTTCAAACCCTCTGTTCTTCTCTTATTAAAAGAACAAAAGGTGTCCCTCATTCTAGCGCTTTTCAAAATTCAGCAGGAGTCCAAGCACTGCTTCAGCCTGTGGCATTTGCCTCTCCCCACTGTGTCTGACTCAGACTTCTCTCATCATAATTCCTGTCTTGCTAACCTGGGAATTAATCTTTTTGTGCACATATGGCACTGCAGAAATGCTCAGTGTTCTCTAGCACACCTACCAAAGTCTCCTGAAGAAATAACTAATGACTTCACGGCTTTTGTTTGATTGAAAATAAATTGCTATGGGCCTGCTCTTGCTCCTTATGCCACTTGGTAGTGTCATTCCCAATGCCTTCTCTGGCACTGGATCATGCTTTTAGTTGAACATTAGTGCAGCTTTCTCTAGACACTAGTCTGCTCAGGGGCTAACCCTCACCTTTGCATGAAATAATCCACACCACACTGGATTTTTTCTGTCTTTCACAATTAGATCTCAGATTCATGTATGTTGCAACTAACCTCAGGTGTCCATCCTTCTGGTTAGTTCCAGTCCAGACTGGTTTCCCAATGCAAACAGTTGTCTTGGCACAAGTATGAGAGCCGAGACAAGTGTTTGCTAAAATAAGTGGGAAAGAGACCAGGCAGAAAGCAGAATCACTTTGTACAGTGACATTGCTGGTTTATACCTCTTGAAGTGTACAGGAAACTACAGGCCAAGTTCTTCTAACAATTGCTATGAATAGAGCTGTCCATTTGGATCTGGGTGAGGTCACTATTACGAAAAAAGGGGAGAAGGCAGCTGTACATCCCTGTACCAAAACCACAACTATATCAAAAGACTTAAAATACGCCCTGCATTGGGATGTCCTTACCTACCACTGGCAAGTCCATGCTTCCCATATATGAGGAATTAGTTATCACCTCATTTTCTTCTCCCAGCACAGAAGCTGAATAAGCTTAAAATCAAATGAAGCTGAGTCCTCTCAGCACAATTCTCCATGCTCTTACCAATAAAGTAAGTACTGTCATGATACCCAGCATTAAAATGAGGCTGAAGAGCAGCAATGTCACAGCAATATCACAGGATAGGGTCAGGAAGTACCCCAAGGTACACTAAAAGGTATGCCTACAAGCTTTCAGATGCTGGTGTCGCCACAAGTGTGGAAGTCAAGCACACTTAACAAGCACATACATGCTCAGGAAAGCCATGAACACTTGGGCCCATCCTACTTAAAGAGTTCAGCCAGAAATTAATCCCTACTTTGTCAACATGAGCCTAAATGGAACTTTAAACACATAACCTGGATAAATATAAGTCATATGGAACGAACAAACATTCACCTTGGGATATTCAATGATCCTGTCATTCTGGAAGTCCCTTAAACTCCATCATCTTATTCTTCTTACCTGCCCATGAGTAAAATTCAAACTCAGGAGAGGGAACTAAACTTCAGTGATGTCCATTACATTGAAACAACCAACATGTGGTCCAACTTTATCTCTCTGTGAAGTGTTTATAGTGGCCAGACACATTTCTGGTAGTTCTGCACCAAGGTTGGGCTGTGCCTTCCCAGCCATATATGCTTTCTTGGCTCCTGATCTACCTCCTCCTCCTGCAGACCAAGCATCTCCTCTCCTCCCTACACTTCCTGCTAAATGTTACATCTAATGCTCCACTTCAGATCCACTAGAGAGTGACACTACTAAGGAATTCATCATGGATTTCCTTTTTTCTTATTATTTCACCTTCTGCTTGCAGGCTGATTTAAACCTTCCCCATCCACTTGCCTACTCAGCAGAGCACCTGCTAGACCAGTCTCCAGCAGCACGCCACAGGGTGGCTTCCTTTGCATGGCTGCACAACAGGTTGCAGCCGATCCCTCCTCTCAACACCCAGCTCTCTGGTGCTCAGGACTCTGGCAGGGAAGTGCGCAAGTGCCCTTCAGCACAGTGTGCTTACTTTTTTTCCAAAGGGCCAGGCAAGCAATTTTCCTCTCCAGGAAATCCTTCCCCTCCCTTGTCACCCAACCCCAGCTTCACCCCACAGCCCACCCCAGGTCACTGTTACAGCATGCCTCCAACACATGACAGCAGTCACATTCCTGGCTTGTTTTACTCCTTAGAGCTGTCATCCTACTGTAAAGCATATGAAAACAGAGGAGCCAAAAGGACTTAGCATGCTGAGAGTGAGTGAGTACCTCAATAGCAGACTCTCTGGGACAGGGGACACCCTCATGCCTGAGATTTCCCCTGCTCAGTGGGGTAATTTGATCTGTTTAAGGAGAGCTACCTTTGCCCTTTCATTCTGCCTTTCCCCCCATCACCCCAGCTCTCATCCTTTTGCAGGTGCCTCCCTAAGTCCCTGGAGACTTTGGTCCCATTCATGTGCACCTGCATCAGCTGTGGACAGGCAGCTTACACTGACACTCCAACTGCCTTCATTTCACGCTCAAGTTAATGCTCTAAAGCGAGGTAGGGATTTCACAGCCACTGTTTCAGTCCTCAGGCTCAGGAGAGCTGGGCCATGTCTTTTCATGTACAAGACATCTAAGTGACAAACCCAGAGGACTAGCAGAAGGTGGGCAAATCCAGCAGCCATAAAAACTACATAAGGTGAACAGACTGGGGCTTCCTTTGCATCAGGCAAAAAATCAGTGTGTTTCCAAGCAGATACATTTGCAGAGGCCCTTCCTTGAAGTTTTGTACCTCTCTGACTAGGACAACACAATATCTGAAAGCTTGGACCTACGAGATGCAAAGTCTACAGTATGAATGTTCATATACTGCAAGGGGAAAAAGCAGTAACAATTCTGACCAGCTTAATGTGCCAGAGAAGAAAGCATGGACAGGTATTAAATATATGATCTCAGTATCTCCTACCCTAGATGGGTCAGTAAGAAAGCTACACTGAAGAAGCTCTGAGTTAGAGAACAGCCTGTGGGCAGTGATCTAACCACCTGTACAATGGTCAAGGAGAGGAACTGCGCAGAAGACATGTATGCTCTTTTATTTAAGTCATGTGACTCTGTGTGTGAAAGGAGCAGACATGGAGAGGGGCTTCAGAGAAGGTTTTGAGGAGGGAACCTGGGGAACAAGACCTCCTGGGGGAGGGATGACTCCACCAGCCAGGACCAGACCAAGCAATTGATGAGGCTGCTACAACAGCCCTGGCAGAGAGGCTCTAATGCTGCTCTTTAACTTGGAGCAGATGATTTCAGGTTGGATATAAGGAAGAAGTTCTTTACTGTGAGGGTGGTGAGGCATTGCAACAGGTTGCCCAAAGAAGTGATAAATGCTCCATCCCTGGCAGTGTTCAAGGCCAGGCTGGACAGAGCCTTGGGCAATGCTGTCTAGAGTGAGGTGTCCCTGCCCATGGCAGGGGGGTTGGAACTTGATCATCTTAAGGTCCTTTCCAACCTTAACCATTCTGTGATTCTATGATTATTAACCTCCACCCCACCACCCTGCCCACTGACACAGTGCGAAACAGACACGGTTCAGGGCTCCAGACCAGGAAGAAGTGCATTCAGCCTAAAACCTTTTGAAGAGCAGGCCTTTTCACACGACAAGTGTGATCCCAACAAAAGGAGCCGGTGCTTTGCTGCTAACCTGCCCCAGGCAGGCCTGTGTGATGCACAGGCAGCCAAGCAGGGTGCTGGTTATGCAAGTACTGACTCAGATGTCACGGAGCAAAGCCAACACCGCAAAGACCATGGTGAACAACTGTCAAATGATAAAAGATTTCAGTCACTGCTGACTGAAGCTGGATTTAACCTAGCAGGGAAAGGCTTTGTATGTCATTACCAACCTGATGCACAAGTCACTTCCCTACTGAGCCCCACTGTTCTGACCTCATTTCTGGAAATAACTTATGAGCTGTTTTCTCCTTGTAACAAGTAACTATTGCACTGGAAAGCTGGGTGTTACAAGTTGTTAAAGCAAGGCAGTGCTGCAACCTGTTCCTCGAAGCATGGGCAGCTTTGGACAGCTTTTGCAGTACCCCAGTCATGCATATCCCCTGGACATCCAGGACTCCCCAGTCAGAAAGCCATTTAGACTGAATCTGCCACCACAAACAGACCATGACAGGTTTTCAGGCACTTCTGCAAATAGTAAACCACTATCTATTTATCCAAGTTTACTGAACATTGGTGAAAGTGTATTTGATGCTGAGAGTCTGCTGCTGCTGCTCAACACAAATGAACCAGTCAGATGGTAAAAGACCAGCTGGCTTTAAAGAGACATCTAGATAAGGGTTTGTGGCTGATAGCTCTTTAGCTGAGCCAGGTCTTGAAAAAAACAGCTGAGAAAGGCGACTGGTGTCTAGTCCTTCCAGTCCAGATTAGGGACATAAGATAAGGAGACTGCCAAGAAAACCACATCCTTTGCTTTCCCGAGCCTCTATTTTTTTCTGACAGCTTATTATGTTCCTGACACCTCCAGAAAAATGGATGACACTGCAGAGACAGCATGAACATATGATCCTTAACTCCTACCAAGCAAGAGCTTACAGATGACTGCAAAGAGCATCAGGAAGTTCTAATCTGTTCTCCTTTCAAGGGGACAGGATATTACTGAATAATGCTCACGACTCTCCAAATGTTTCCTTAAGATTTCTCTTTACAGGCTGTTGTCACATCAGGGGGCTTCAGCAATTCATTTACACCACTCGTTCCATCACACTGTACAGCTGTGGCCACAAGAAACTTTTTTCTGTCTTTTTTTTAGTTCTCTTTTTATTTTCTTACTTTTATTGTAAGCTATTGCACTGATTAAGCAGAGAGACTCTGCTGAAGTTTCAGCACTATAAAAGCAATTCAATCACTGTTTTGTGGAAGGTAGCTCATGTTTAGCTGACAATTTTTGCTTAATGCAGGATTGAACGTGAAGCATCACCCTGAAGTTCTATTGAGCTTGAATGGGATCCAGCTTGGAACAACTCAGCTGTATCAGTGCTGGACCACTGTTGGTACAAGCTGAACACCAGCCGAGGCCAGCTGAGACCTTCGAACTGTCACATGGCTGGCCACTATCCTTGCACAGCTTATATCCAAGGTAGTCACACTATGTGGAGCCAAGCGTGGGACCTCTGACAGTGTTTGCTTTAGTCACTGTTCATGTCAGTGATGCAAAAAGAGCCCTATTCCAAGTACAGATTGTGACAGGTTCTAACACCCCCAAAGTCCTGGAGTGTGGGTGAAAGCAACTTCCTAGCACAGACTTGAAACTTTACAGGATTAAGACCAGCAAATACAGTTTTTGGAGCCTGGGTAGGGGGTGGATTACAGTCTTCCATTCAAGTGCAATAGCAGCAAGAGTGGTAGTAGGTTTACACCAAGACGAGACAGGAGCTGGGTGTGCTGGTACCACTAGTACCAAGAAAGCAGAGCATGTGGGTTGATTGCTCAGAAGCTTGGGAGGAGGTTTTGCCAAAATTACAATTATTTGTCTTACTCAGTGCTCTGAGTGCATTGCTTCAGCTCAGTAAACAAAGCCACAATGAAATTAAAGGGCTCTGACAGCGAGTCAAAACTATTTAGTGTGAAGGAAAATAACCGGATCTGGATGGGGGGCTTGGGCACAGCTGGCCACAGGAGGAGGTGAGAGCTACAGAAACAAAAAGGATATCAACCAGAGTGGGCCTAGCCACTCAAATGGCCAAAGTAAACAAGGCACAGTCTGTGCTAGTGCCTCAGCAATATGCAATTAGAAAAAGAATTCCTGGTGGAAATAATTGTGTAACTTTGTCAGTGCTGAGACACAATGGCGCTCATCAGTGACCTTTCTTCCCCATGTCCTACCAGTGGTAAAGTGCTCCCAGCCACTTCACACCTACATACTGCGGCAGTGTGCAAGAAATATATTTCTGGGTAGAAATAAATCTATGCAGAAGCAACAAAACACATTACTAACTATATTTTGTTTCATCCCTTTGATCTGCCACCTGAAAGCAATCAAAATCCAGACAAAAATATCCCAAACCTGTGCTTAAGAATATCTATCACATTGTTTTTGCTTACATCAATAAAACCTTTTCCGTTTTTCTCTTGTTGACGTTTAGAGCTGGAGTATTTATGACATTTTGCTCTGGCTCTGTTTTCAACAACGCTGATGATAAATACATGCCAGCAGCCAGCTGAAGCAACAGTTGCCACAGATCCAGTGTCAGAGTGTGACAGGCATGTGGATGGCTGCTGCAGATGCAACCAGGGACCCTGTGATTCCCAGTCACGTGCCACAATGTGATCAAGAAAAACTGGCTCATTGCTTTCCCTTGATGGCCTTCCTCTCCTTCCCCAAGGAGGTGTCAGCTTCTCTCGTACTTGGAGCCATTTGGTTTGGCTGACACAGGGGATTTACCTCAATTAAAATAAACCAAGACAGGAGAAATGTGTGCTGAGCACAAAGAAACTATCTGCCAGCAATGTATATTAAATGAGGGGTGCAGGAAATGCCTTAATATTCACAGTCATCCATGGGCACTTCATCCCTCCTTTACCCATCTCTGAGCTCCCCCGGACACCTTTCAGTCAGATCTAAGATCTTCAGCCAAGGGCTTTCTCTGGCTCCCCAGCAGGTTTTCCTTCCCCTTCAGTGATCAGTGATGCTGAGAAGTGCGAGACACCTCTTTCCTGCTGCTTGCAGGCTTTTCTTCACTGTTCTCATTCTCTCCAGAGAGAGTATTCTGCCCAGTTCATCTCTCCCCACCCCCCTCCTCATTGTTGTCAATCCAGCACCTGATGAACAGGACCCAAATTCAGAGCTAAGTTTGGAAACGATGCAATTGCACTGGCAGAAAACAAGTGTCTTTGATGACATCAGTAGCAGAGATGGGGTCTTTGCTGAGAGACATGTGCTGTTCTTGAGGGGATTTTATTCCCTCATGAAGATTAGAGGGCCGATTTGTGCTGAAAACGCTGACTTTGCTATGTCCTCCTATGTACTCATGGGGATTACAGGACTGTACTAACAAACCTCCTCCTTCCCCTCCTCCACCAGGAGCATCCCAGCACTCACAGTGCTCCTGCTCTGGTGATTTGATCTCTCCATCTTCCCCCTGCCACTGGCAGCATCACCTCCGTGTGAGCTGGCCTTGCCAAAGCATGGGAAGGTCAGACAGCTAAAAGCACAGAGGCAGACTTCTGCAAATCCCAGGGGAATCTGCATCAAATACAAATATGTCCATTCAGCTCTGCAATATTACCATGGATCAGCTATGCCACCCCAAACTACTGAGCACTTTGCACAAAAAAATAGCTAAAACCCTCACGACAGCTCTTGTACCACAGATTATTAACCAGTATAGAGATCCCTTCCAGGCTGCAGGTTTTTTGTTCTGTGGAGAGAGTTATTTGCCAGTACAACTGCTTTAAAACGTGGTAATGTGTGTTTTATCTCTTAAAAGTGATAACACTGTTGCTTAGAACAACAGGCATTTTTAAAGACCAAAGCCAGCATTTGGTGGTGGAGGTTTTGCTAAAGCAGCATGGAGTCATGATTCAGCATGGAGAAGTTCTTTCTGGGAAAGTTCTCCGACCACAGAACTACTTAAAGTGTCAGTTTAATGCAGTGAGGTTCTTTATACCTGTTGCACACTGAGTATCAATTGATCAAACTTCAAAGGGGTCTCAAGAGCTTGGAAAGAAGAGTTTGTTTAATTAATCATGTAAACCAAAACCCAACAAAGGCAAAACATCAGCAGTAGAGTATATGGGGTTCTGCAGAAATTAGCTTGCATTAGACATAATCGGAGCAGCATCTCTCATTCCTCTGAGAACACTGATGCAATTTATCCCTTGAGCTGCACACTCACTTTTGGAGTTGTACCCATTGTATCATTTACATCAAATATGTAGAGCATTACCCACAATATGATGTAGACCAAAAAAACACCCTACACATCTCAGATTTTAAACCGTGATTTATATACTCCCAATGGTTACAAGCTGCTTTTCAAATAGGGGGCAGAAACACAAACTAGTCCATTACCTTCCTTTCTGGAGAGGCCCAGCAACGCCATCAGCCCGTCCCCATCCCTCAGCAGAGACGTGCATTAATTCATGCCTTTTCCTGGGCAGCCAGGGCTGGCTGAGTTCCCACTGTGTTGGGCTGGAATGCAAAGCTGCCCCTTCCTGGCAGGCTGCTGGGGTCAGCCTCTGCCATTGACTCAGCTGCCCCTGTTTGCACTTCAGCTGCTAATCAGACCTCTGTAACACCACAGAGATGACTCCTGCTCAAATATTTGGCTTCATGAGAGCCCAGCTTGAAGACAACACGTAAAACAGAACATAGCAGAGAAATTCATGGGAAAAGCACATGCTTATCAGAATGGTGACACGTGGGATGTCTCTGTAATGTGGCTGATCATGGCTTTGGTTTTGTTGTTGTTTTTTTTTTTTTTCCCTAAAGACAAGCTTTCTTGCTTGAGGGAGCATTCTGATCTGATCTGCTTTCCATCTTCTATATATTTCATCCACTTGGATAATGAAAAAGAGTCTCATTTGATCCCTTCTTATTCCAAGTGGCACTCAGGCTCCCCAGTTCTCCCAAATAGGTGCACAGGTTGGCACTTCAGGCAGGCTGCATTTTATTGAAATGTCATGAAAACTTCATCCTTACATTAGCATCTATAAGACATACACATTTCAAACACAAAGCAGGTATGCTCTTTTCATTTCCCCCTGCTCCAGCCCTACCCCAGGGGATCTTTGTGCCTTGCCTCTAATGCAGACCTCACCCCTTCTGGCTGAGGATGCTGAGGTCCATCTCCACTTCTGTGAGCAGGCCTAAAAAGATCTCCAGTCATTCTGCTCAAGTTGAGGGTGGTTTTTTCAGTGATTAACAAACTGAGCTGCTGCCCTTGTTCAGCGCTTCACAATCCCTCTGGGATTCACAGGGTGTCATTTATACATTAATAAGTCAATGCAACTTGGGCTTGTGTTCTTAGGCTGTGTGTATTTACTACACGCAGAAGGGAAGGTTGTCACTTCTGAGTACTTTAGCTTCTGCTGGCCATAACACTATACAGAGGCCAAGCTGAACTTGCTCCCAAGCACCTTGTTTTGCTCAGGGTATGTTCAGATTTGCTGGCATGAACACTGCATCTCGCACTCCGAGTACGGTATAGCAACACCAACAAACCATTTCCCCTCTGGAATGTAAATATAACCCAGCATTTCAGTAGTTGTGTTATTATAAGTGGCCTTGATATGGCCACAGCAGAGCTACCAAAACACTGGATTAGACTTGGATGTTTTACAAGCTGATCCAATTTTAACTCATTCATTTATTGGCATCACACACAGTTCAGCTACCTTGCTTGAATGTTGCACAACCAAAAAACGAGCCAGTATTTCCAAAGTCCCAAGCCTAAGGCTGTCTATGTGAAGTCAGTGTAATGCAACTCTGATAATGAAGCTAACTTCTGGGTTAGGTTCTACTGACACATCCCAGGATTAAACAAACAAAATTATGTTGTAGCTATAGAGCTATTTTAATGCATGTGGTCTTACTATAACAAACACAGCACCTGTTATGTACATACTATATTCATCAGTAATAATGGTTTCAAATGGCATATGCGAAACCCTCAAAGTGTCACGGTATTTAAAACTATATATTTCAGGGTTTTCCTATCTGCATTTTCTTTTTTGAGATTTTTAGTCTTCCCAATATTTCTCTGCACCCAGAAGGGGTTATAAATTCCAAGGAAAGGGGACAACTCCCCACCCCCATCTTTTATTTTCATTTCCTTTTTTAAAGAAAGAAAATGAAAGCTTTTAGAAAGTAAAATGATTCCAGATGCCAGGGACATGAGAGACTATGGGTTCAATAAACTGCAATACATTTAGACTTGGCATTTCTGCTTCATAAATTGCTATTGATTTCTTTTCTCGTTTATACATGCATATCAAAAGAAGTACCTCAACTTACTCCTGATTTGTACCTATTTACAAAGCAGGAATCAGACTTACATTGTACATAATGTGATCACAAGACTACTAAGTACTTATGAGTTATGAACACAAAAATCACTGATCACAAATACTTGTAAATGTTTAACTGAAATAATGATACAGGTGATAAAAGAAAGGGAAATGAATGAGGATATCAGCTCCTCAAGCTAATAAGTAGATTCATCTGATTCTACTTCCCTTTCTGTGAATGCTAGGGACATTTCTTACCTACCACACTGCAGCAATTTATGAGTTGCTATATGACACTATGAATGACAAAGCCCCTTGGATTTTACATAAAAAGAAATGTAATATAGGCTATTACATCATCTTAGCTACACTGAAATACATGCTCCACATCTCCAAAATTGATGGAACGTGTGGCAATAGGTTAATATCACAGAATGGTTTTGGTTGGAAACATTAAATCTCATCCAATTCCAACCGACCAACACTTTCCACTAGACCAGGTTGCTCCAAGCCCCGTCCAACCTGGCCTTGAACACTGCCAGGGATGGGGCAGCCACAGCTTTTCTGGGCAACCTGTGTCAGGGCCTCACCACCCTCACAGGGAAGAACTTCTTCCTTAGATTTCATCTAAATCTGCCCTCTGTCATCTTAAAGTCATTCCCCCTTGTCCTGTCACTACATGCCCTTGTAAAAAGACCCCCTCCATGTTTCCTGTAGGCCTCCTTTAGGCACTGGAAGCTGCCCTAAGGTGTCCCAGGAGAATTCTCTTCTCCAGCCTGAACAAGCCCAGCTCTCTCAGCCTGTCTCCATAGGAGAGGTGCTCCAGCATCTTCACGGCCTCCTCTGGGCTCACTGCAACAGGCCCATGTCCTTCTTAATGTTTGATCACTGTTCATAAGTGAATCTTTACTTCAGAAAAAGGGAAGTGGTCTGTGGTTGATTCCTTCTCTCATTTCACTCACAAGCAAAGGCCTTGATTTAATTCCCAATAAAAATCAATACAGAGACTTGCAGCAAACGTTATCTAGACTACAGATAAGTTAGCAACTTATTCTGTGTGTCTAGTCATGCAGTTCCTGCCTCACAGTAGCTTCTAAAGAAGTTGTTCATATCTGCCTTGTATAGTCTTTGTCACTTTTGCTCCCTAATACTTCAAAATTCAAAGGCACTTAAACTCTAGTGCATTTAGGGTTATTTCCCCACCCCGCCTTCTTAAGTATAGGCAGTCTTTTCCATGCATGTGTTTTAGGTTTCCATAGCAGTGTGTATTGTTATCTAGGTTATCACAAGGGATAATATTTCTTTTTGTCTGTGACATTTGATTAATTACCAGACTTACAGGCTAACATCCAGCTGCCTGTACCTGTATTTCTTCATTTGTACATATGTACATAAGCAAATTATAGGGACAAAAATCATACCTTTGGATTTTACAGCCCAGATTTGTAACTATTACATGTAAAAACCCAGGCTGAACACCTTTCTGATTTCCTATGAGTAAAACTGTACTGCTTCTTAGAAAAGTTGATTTAGGGGACTTAAGTATAAAGCCATGTCCAAGAAAGAGAAGAAAACAAAATCTTTCTCTATTATGTTCCCTAAGGTGTATTACAGAAACTGCAGTAGAAAGGTAGATTTAATGCCTACGATATTAAAAAAAACCAAACATCACCAGCAGAAATAGAAGCATTTATATACCAATAATGTGGAGAATGAGAACACACAATTACAGTTGCACCAGTCAGTACAAGGAGTATTTGTGCTTTAGTGGAACAACTGTGGAATTCAGCTTCGTAAGAAACCAGAAAGAGGAATCCTAGAAAGAGTGAAAATTCACCCAGTACTTATCAAAGTGATTACCACTACATATAACAGCATTGCTTAAAATCCTAGCCACCAAATACATAACGGAATGTGGCTGAGAAGGTGCCTCACTCATTTCACAGCCACAGTGAGATGCCTTTCCGTGATGCCTTTATATTTCACATGGTCACACAGTTCTCAAGCTTGTCAAGATACCATTTTGTTAGTTGAAATCACTCCTGAAGCCTGAGACTGAAAAGTGAATGTTGCAATCCCTCTTGTTTAAATCAAGATGATTTCAAATGTAGGCAAACATGATGCCTGGTAGGTGTGCCTCTCTAAATGTGTCAGAGTAATCCATGTGCATGTCCAATTACCAAGCCATGTGGCTTGGCAGCCTTGCTATACTGGGATAAATCTTATGCCATTCAATAGCAAAGAGACACCTGGGCTAGAGCAAGCCTGGGTGAAGCACCCTGAGGTTAAACCTTTGATTTTCACATTTCTTGCTCTATTCTGAGGACTCAGCACATACTTTATTGCCATGGCCAAAGCTGCCAGGCATGGAGGTGAAATGTATCCTTAAAACCTGAAAAGGCAAAGGCAGCATGGAGATGGCAGGCCATGGAAAGGCTCTGCAAAGGACATCGTTGCACTCCACAGTGAGGACGCAGGCAGAGATGGGCTAAACCAGCCAAAACATTGCTGAGGGATGAGTTCAAACCATCCCCTTCCCCAGCAAGGCCTTTGGGTGCCTATGCTCCTGGGATGAGGAGCAGGCTTGCATCAGGAAATCTTTTTTCCCTTCCATCAACTTTATGGCTGCTGTGCTGGGTCCATGCTGGAGGGCTACAGATACTCTCACAAAGGGGCAAAGACAACCACAGCTGTTGAAACACTCACCATGGCCCTGGGTGATTTATGCTGCTCCACAACCCACAGAGGGGATTCCTCCCTTTGCTCCCTCTAGACAGCCCAGGCATAAGCTTGATTTACAAGTTATGGGGATCTGGACAGAGACTGATAATGTATTCTTAGCTCTAAGTGGCTGCCAAATAAACCCTCATGGAAATCAAGCAAAGCTGCTTGTGAGAGCAGTTGAAGACAAGCTAGTGTTTGTCAGCCATCTACAGATAACTACCAGGCTTGAATACTCCAAACAGAACCAAGAATTTAACATTTAGTCCTATAAAATGCTGCTCCCCAGCCTGCCAGCCTGACAAACCCTGTGTTTTTAAAAAGGGTTGAAAATAAAAATGAAGCTTTAAACGGTGGAAATATAGGAAGTACAGTTGGATGCTTTGCAAGCTGAGAAGTAAATTCAGCTCCCATTATATCTTTTGTGAGAAAAGAAGACGTAACAGCAATCCCAGGCAAATGCAATTGTGGGAAGTAAGAAGGGATGTTTCTGCCCTGCAGTCCCTTTGCCTTGCCACCTCTGACTCATCTGTCTCCATGGCCATATTTCAGCATCATCCCCTATAAAAAGTTGAATTCTGTAATCCCAGTAGGACAGATGATTTGCTCCCTGTCCTGTTTGTAGGGCCAGGTTTATGCAGAACAAAATGGAATTCCTTAGAACTGATAGAAGCACTTATTGCTAGGAATGGCCCCTCAGTGTGTTAGTTATTTGCATGAGGAAGCCTTTACAGTGTTTGAAGAGCCAAGCCCAGAAATTCTGCTGTGATCTTTCATACAATGAAAACCTACATTTACTTACAGCATTAATAACAGATGGGTACAGAATAACTCAGTGGAAAGCACAATGGGTTGTATCATTAGACAGTACATACCTGGTCTATCACCAGTAACTTGTGTACAGCCACATAGCTTTAGACTAGCATGCATCACCAGTTAAAGCACAATTTCTTGAACACATCTAAGATACTGTGCCTAACCTGGCATAGTATTTGGGTTTAAATCATATGCCAACAGGAAAGCCTAATCACATGTACTTTATAAATAAAATAAAAGCATGGGAGCTTGAAAGCCTGCAAGTTTGTGACCCAGAGTTCATATATTTCAGGTTCTCACCAGTGCTCAAGTGTAGAATCCCAGAATGGTTTGGGTTTGAAGGGACCTTAAAGATCATCTAGTTCCAGCCCCCTGCCATGGGCAGGGACACCATATGAACTTGATTCACACTGAGTCCGCTTTTGGAAGAGTCACGCTTGGCATGTGCCAAAGAAGGCAAGACAGGAAACCAGCCCAGAGGCTCCACCTGGAAAGCGCTTCTATCGGGAGATGAAAGGCTGAGATGAAGGAAGCTGTATGTCAGCTAATGAGCACTGACAGGACCAGTTAGAATTTTTTTATAGGTGGATTACATTGTGAGAACTCACCCACATACCTTCCACAGCCCATTAAATCACACAGATGAAACACAGGGAAACAGAAAATAAAAACCAAAACCCAACCAACTTTCAAAGTTTTGGCTCTTTTCCTTCCAGTTTTGTGAGTCTGACACCTCCTGCTCCTTCAGAAAAGTTTTGGAAATCTGTTTCAGGTGGAAAAAACTGTTCTTGGTTGTTCTTTCGTTTGGTGACATACTGCATTACTGCTTGTGCTACCAACACCTCCTTTCTGGAAGTGTCAGCACGCCTTTGACTTCTGGACTGCAGGCAGCGTATTGCCTCTCCTTCAGTGACTACATTGGTAAAATAAAGTCCACGAGTTCCAGTACCGCTGCCTCCCCTTACGGAAATACTTATGGAGAGGACACTGCATTTGCAGACTCATTCTCAGAACTGCAGCATGATTCAAAACTCACTGGAGATGCAGCAAAAATTTACATGGGAGAAAAAATACTATCTCCTTTTCCAAAGTTTTACAATGCATCAACCAGCATTTCATATTCATCTCAGAGGAATGAACCTTCAGATCATCATCCTATATTAATGTGCATCAGATGTTGATAGTTCAGGTAAATCAAATTAGAGAAGATTGGTGGTAGTGGTGATTACAGTGAGATTCTTGCAAAATAAGGTTTCCCTCCACATTTAGTGCTCTTACCAAACACAGCCTTGAAGTAAGGGGCTCTTACTTCCATGGGTTTTGCTAGCTGGGTAACAGAGAGGTTAAGGCAAGAACTGTAAACTTGACCTGACACCCAAATCCATAGAATTAATTTACATAACTGCCTAAGTGCAGTAGCTGAGGCACTGACGAGTCACTGGAGTCACAGGTTGCTGAGGACACCCTGTACTGGTGAAGACCGTTCGGGCATCTCCTAGGGGCTTTAAGAAGTGATCTGTCAACACCTGAATGGGAACTTTTTTATCTGATTTATTCAAGATCACTCAGCAAGCTCTGATCAAGGAACAAAATATAAATCCTTCATTTCCCCTCTCTTGTTCTAAGCAGTGTACACATTAACACCCTGATCTGATATGGCAATCCCAGTCATTTGAAATCCAGCAGCAGACTTTCTTGAGCATCCTTTTAAATCTCACCATATAACACATTTTTTGGGCAAACAACATGCTGACTGTGACAAAGAACATGTCCATACCACAACCAAGAAGTGTAAAACTGCAACCATGCAGTCACTGAGCCTGCCAACACCTTGGGGTATTTATGCAGGTGGCTGGCTGAAAGGGCTACCTGATTTAACTCAATTAAAGCCTACTCTGTACACCTGCAAAGTGGCTGTACGTAATCACAGCCTGTCAGAGACAGACACACTCACACAACCCATCAGATTTCCTCCAAGTGAGCCACTGAAGTTCATTAAAAATGTGCTCAGCAAAATCTGCCATCATTGTGAAATTAAGGGTTATTCCACATATCCATTTAGTTTTCCCAAAACCAAAATATAATCTCACATTAAAGAACATACTACCTACAAAAATCCCATTCTGCCTGAATTTCTATGCTTACTCTTACCCACTCCTCTCCCTTCTGACACAACCAAAAGCTAGTGCAGAGAAATGGGCTTTCTCAGCTTATTCTGGACTTTCTTCCCATTTCCCAAGTATAATCATACTATTTTTCCACTTTGCTTGTGTGGCCTTAGGAAGAGAAAGAGCTTTAAAGTGGGACAGCCCCCCTCAGAATAATTACCTGGAACATTTGAAACCATTACAGAAACAGATTTTCTGTCCCAAGTATGTAGACTCCAAGTTGTGCTTTTAATTGTGACATACACAAAAATCACTGCACCCATGTGTCAAACATGGGTGACTGCAATGAAATCACAAGGGGTGGATGGGCTTTTTTGTTAACACTTTCTGTCCTAGATACATGTTTCTATGAGAAAAAGAGCAGTGGCCTTTATCAGGATGAATGAGGTGTGAGTTCATCTTGGAGTCAATGATGTGCTCTCATTTCAAGGGAGGCCTCATTATCTTTTGGCTTTATCTTTCTCACAGACACTAATTGCATGGTTCTTCCACTCTGGTGCTTGAAATCTCTTCCTGAAACAGTTGAGCAAAAAATAAATTCGATTTTCATAGCTGCTACTGGTGAGGTTTTAACAGGACAAGGAAAGTTGGTTGAAATCCTGCCTGGCCAAAGCAGGGTCTGCCCAGTCCTCTTTCCTGTATCCTCACAGGGCAGCTGGATGAAGGTGCTGTGAGACAACAGAAGCTGTGTAGGGGATGGAGCATCCCCCAGAACTTCTCCACGGTTTCAGATCCCTTACAGAGGCTGTATGTGGGTGCATGAGGATGTACGCACATGCACCAGGTATGGCCGTACCAGATTACTGGTTTATGAATACTCAGAGACAAACCCAAACAGCCCTGGGCCTGCACAAATTCCTAATGGTCAATGTTTCCAGAAAAGATCCACACAGCCTGAAAGGTTTAATCTTAATGCAACTCAGGATAACCCTGGTGAATTCGCTGGTACTACAGGACAACTGCATGTGTATGTTCCTCTTTCATATATGTTCTCATGCTCCTTCAAGTGCTAAGCACCTGGGACCAGACCAACCACATGAACATAATCCCACTATGCTTAATAGGACCATATGGGTCAGAGTATGTGACACATTACAAAGCTGAACCCATACAGTGCTGCTGGGAGATAAAAGTAATCTGAAGAAAGTAAATGAACAAACAAGGATAGTCTCCATTTAATGCTATGGTTGATCATTATTTAAAATAATGTCCTTTCCACAAAAGGATAAAATTAAAAAGATGATTTACAAAAAAGCACATAATTATTAAAGATTTGGTGAAGTTTTTTAAAAAGAACCTTCTAATTACCAAAATATTACCATTAGTAACTAAATCACTGCTCAGCAGGAAGTCTCAGTTTGTCCCTATGCCTTTCATAAACTTATTTCAATTGGAAAAATGAGCAAAGACCTCTGCAAATGCACTAACCCATGTGAAAACGCATACTGATAGGAGACCTGAAGATAGTCGTGTGGATAAAGATAGCTAAGCACAAAACACTGTCTTTGGATACATAAACAGAAGACTGACACTGATACAGTTGAAGGCATCTTAGAGCAAGTCAGCCCCTGGGTTACTTGCTTTGTAACCCAAGTAAGAGAGATAGTTTGTCTGTCCTACCCTCAAAAGTCTTCCCAAGCAACAAGTAGGGCAAATGAGCTATATGATGCAAACATGCATGGGAAAAGGAGGAGATCAGCAACACTAACTTCAAGAGGAGCATGTTTTAGACATAAACTATGCTGCCAAAGGTGAGCCAGTCAGTAGAAACATTCCCTTTGTCTGAGCAGAGAAGTGCAATTTGAAACAGCAAACTTAAAATTTTCAGTTCTGGTTTTGATACTGAATCCATCCTGGCTGAATTCTTTCAGCATTCTGTGTCTCAGGCTTATCATCTTTTGTGAAAAGGTGGAATGAAGACTGAACACGCTATTGCTATCCCAGACCATGGTACATCACGACAGATAGAGAAAATGGATCCTACAGACTCTTTAGAACTGCTAGTGCAATAAAACCCCTCAATTGAAATATTTTGGCAAAATTTGTCTAGCGTAAGTAACACTAAAACTGTTCTGTGTATATCCAATTGGTCTTTTTCAACCTCTCCTATTATTAACACCAGCCCTGCTACGCTCTCTCATGACATCCCCTTGTTAACCATCTTACCCTATTGAAAATGGTCTGTTTGTGCTCCTGCCCTGTCCTGTGGAAGCTGTCTTCACTGGCACTGTTAGCCAAGATTTACTAGACTTGATTTTTCCCTGTGAATGAGAGCAAAAGAAAAAGGTCTACTGACTTGAGCAGCAGCAGCAGCAACCCCCTGTGGTTCAGCTGCCCCCTCCCTGCTAGTTTGAGTGTCAGCAGAAACCCACTCCCTGCTGAGCAAAGCAGCTCAACTTTAAAGCATCTCTTAATCCAAGTTAAAAACTGCTGCATGTGTGCAGGAGTCAGCTGGGGTGAACCTCAAGCTACCAGTGCAGTGAAGACAACTCCGACTTTCATCTACTACAGATATTCTTCTTCTTGTTACAGCCTCTCATAAGGGGTTTTAAAATTGCACCAGTCAGATTTCTTTTGTCAGGTCTTTTCTCAAGGTTCAAAAGAGGTCTGAGAGCAAGAAGGGAACCAGTCTGCATCATCATATCACCTTCCTGCCCAATACTGCATTTGAATACAGTTCAGCTGTTTTGTTCTTACATCCTTCACAATGCCCAAGTAAGCAACACAGAGCTGAGACTTGTTACTCTTTCAGTGTACCGCTACATCTGTCATCTCATATTCTCATATTCCTGTTTAACAAGAAGGCATCTCCACAGTGTCTTTGATGAAGAATACTATTGCAAAGAACATAATCAGCTTTCCCCGCATCTCTTGTCCTGAAACGTTCCTTCTGCTGCTAGATTATGGAATAAATTCAAGATTTCCATATGAGTTCCTGTTTCCAATCCATCAGTGAACAGTGTGTTCTTGTGTCTTTAACTATGTGCTCTTCAAACTGTCTCCTAAATTGCAGGCATTAAAGCTCTCTTCCTGTTTCCTGTTCTTCAAAATGCCTGTTGAGCTGGGATGAGCTCTTACACCTGCCACTTAAACACAGCATTTAGTATGGTCTAAGCCTTGAGCAAGTTTGGTCTGGAATAATGAGCCTGAAGTTTAGAAACTGAAAAAGGGATACAGACCTCTCCCAGCTGCCTTTAGACCTGCATACAGGACTTTTTTGTCTGTCTCCCTCTCTCAAGTTGTAGTCCTGAGGAATTAAATATCCAGCTTTTCAGGGCAGGAGGGTCTGTGCGTTGGGCCGTGTAACCCAGCAAGGACATGCTCTCCCTGCAGGTGAGCTGGCACTTCACCTTTTGGTTATCTGAACTATTAAAACGTGCAAAGTTTCTGCCAGCTCAATTTAGCTGATGAACAGCTGCTGGGAGGAGAATGCTCTTCATTTATAGAGCAATGTCATTTTCCAGGAATGGCTTAAAACTATATAGATTAAAGAATAGCTTTGATGAGTCTGCTCCAGGGAGTATGTCAGAAAAGCTCTTGTCACAAAAATCTTTAAAATGAACAAGCTTTACCTTTCATGTCTCACCTATTTCTGCCCCATTTTTTTGCCACAGCAAGCAGGGACACTAGTACGGGCAGGGGCCAAACACAGGGACTGAATAGTAGCATACCAGTGGCTTTTCTCCTCCTACAGGCATGGAAGATTTGGTAGCCATTCAGAGCTGCTATTAGATTTAGGATCAGACTTTGCTGAACTTGTCCTACTCATCAATTCTAACCTTGCTTTTATCGGCTCAGCACTTCACACCTTCCCTCTGCAACATCAGCCTTTTGCTTTCAGTCTCTCCTTATACCCTGATAACCTTGTAACTGTGATGCTAATCAGAATATGGGAAGATACAAGCCAAGGAGGATTTAGACAGAAAATCTGGAGGCTGGCCAGAATAACCAAGAG
Source organism: Pezoporus occidentalis (assembly GCF_034315485.1). Lineage (NCBI taxonomy): Eukaryota > Metazoa > Chordata > Aves > Psittaciformes > Psittacidae > Pezoporus > Pezoporus occidentalis. The sequence goes on from NW_026914180.1 coordinate 3,213,221, forward strand.
ACAGGCAGATTGCTTACTTAAGGAATCAATAACAGTTTAGGACATTGAGGCACTATGAGGATCACAAAGTAAGTCTCCCTTTGTAGTTGTTACTTTCACAACATCTTGATGGGATGTATCAGTATTATCAGAATTGTACATGTGGGAAGTTAGGTTTTCTAATCACAGCTGTGATCTCTTCATCATAAAACTGTAGGCCTACCCATCCATCAGCATTTTTTTTTTTTCTATGGCATATATACTTCTATATGCCTCTATCTGCCACATCACCTCACATACTAACTGAATACAGCACAACTGTCACCACCATACTGGAAGAGGTCTAACCAGGCATGGAGGCACTCCAGTGTGACCTGGCATGCTGCGGGGGAAGTGTTGCTCTGAGAGCAATTTGCCCATGGTTACAACATACCAGGAAGGAAAAAAAGCCACCCAACAACTCATTTGCACATATAAGGTTTTTCTCCTCAGTTAGAGGAACGCAAATGCCAGGCAGCCTTTACATTGTCTCCAACGGTTTGGCCGATTATCACATCTCTAATTCCAGTTCACACACTCCACACAGCACTTTCTTATTATGGATGTGCTGCTGACATGTACAAAGACTGATTAGATAGTTAGACACAAGCCAAGGAAATAATAAATACACAACTCCACTTTTCAGGTAATTAATTTACTGTAGGCTTTTTTGTGCAGTTGAATTTGTCTTCATTGATTGCTCTCTGCCCTTTCTTTGCAAAAAAAAATTCCAGCTATTGAGTTAAACCTTCCAGACAGATAAATCACATCATAAGATTTTTCAGGTTTATAATTTTCCCATCTGTTAGACAGACTATCCATGTCCTGCCTAACTGGTCACTTATGGGCTGTGCTCAAAGGCAGCTTCATAATACAGAGGTGCAGATGTGAGTCGATGCTATACACTGCAGTAGATGACCAAGGGTTTCTACTGACCAGCCTCGAAGAGGGCTCAATAAAACTAGACAAGATGCAGAAAAGGCTGCTAAGGATGATTGTTATGGAGTAACACTTTGGTTCAGGAAAAGATGACTGCAGGGAAAGGATATGATGGACACCTATAAAATCAGGCATGGAATGGAGATGGCAAACAGGAAAGGGAGCATCAGATGAAAGCAGCAGTGGGAGGCTCAAAAAAAATATGAGGAAATACTTCTGGTATATTCTTAAACAGCAGAACAGGTGCCTCTGTATGTGCTAGAAGTTTGGATTTGAAATGCAATTGGACAAGATCCTGGGAGAAAAACTCATCACGGTCTGCCAAACACCAGCTTTAGCTCAGTACGTGAGCCACAAAGTGATGGAGGTTGGGACAGTACAATGGGAAACATCCTTATGTTCTTGTCCTGTTCTTACACTACTCCCTGTACTTGTGTTACTGGTAGTTGGTACAAAAAGAGACTAATCTGGGTGGATAAATGGCCTGACCTGGTACATTTGTTCTTATGTTCTACTTGAAAATGACATTCAAAGCAGTAAAAAATAGTTACGTAATCTCGCACCTAAGCAGAAGGTGTGAGATTCCACTGCCATCCACTCTCTGATTATGACAAAACAATTTTCTATAGCCTAAACTTTACCATTCGTAAAATGATACGCCCATGGTGCCCATCTTTTAAAGATATTCTAAGACTGAGTGAATAACACAATGATAAGGAGTTACCCATGCTATTAACCAAAATCTCTCAGCCCCCTAAGTGTGTCAAGATGTGGTAGTGCCCAAGTCCAAATAGTCAAGGGTCTCTGAGAAGGCCTTAAAACAAGATGCAGAAAGACATCAGGCATTACATTTGATTTTCAGAAGCTCCATCTATTACTGAATATTTAATGCATTTTGAGGTCCAGTCTTCCTTTTTGTGTTTATTTTGGAGTCTAGAACAGGGGAGCTCAGGCTGCTGTTTTCAGAAACGTGAAGAGTCAAGTCCAAATCTACGTGGCCTGTTTATGGTTATGAGATGTTGCGACAGCAGTGACAGGATGAAAACTGCTTGATTCCTGACCCCTATCAGGGAAGTTAGGGACAAAAAAGCAAGCTGGAATTGCAATGCCTGCAATGCAGAGGAGACATATCCAAATCACCTTTAAACACAACACTTGGATAAGCCGTGTCAGCACAGCAGCAAAACTTGTCTGGAAAGCAAGGTAAGTTACAAACTCCATTAGAGGGCAGTTAGGAACTACTATTCTCCTTTAAATTAGATATTAGCTAATCTAAAGTTGGCTTCTGTAGTTATTTTGCACAGCAGGAACTGCAGTAGAGGCAGTCTATGTGGTTACCCAGGGTTGATGAAGTACCACAAAGCTACCATGGCAGCTGGTCAGCTGCAATGAGACTCATGATATTCCCCATCCCCACACAAAGAAAAAGAATCCTCTGCTGTTATGATTTCTTCAGCCAAATTCTTTTCTAGTTTAGGCTGACTTTCCCCTTTATTCTTGTAGCCTCACAGATCTAGTTTTCAGCTGAGAGCAAGCACCGAGTATATCATTCCAGGTCCTGACCAGCCACCAGCTCCCTTCAAAAGAGAAGCAGCATCTCTTGATCTCCCAGATGGTTTTGTGATTAAATTTTAAAGAAGACTGCTCACTCATGGCTTTTGTAGTAGGCTTTCATGTCAGCTGGCAGCATGCTCCCATAACATAGTAAATTCTCTAGAAGTCTCCATGGTTAGGATTACTTTTCTCAGTCTTATTGCAGTTTTTATGTATTAGTCTCCTGCGTCTCAAGGTTAGTTTACACTGTTGGGTTTTCTTGTAGGGAACTTGCTGCTTTGCTATGTGCTCTGTATCAGACTGGTGTTTACTTGGGGAAAAATTTGCAAGGAATTACAGTAAGACCCTTGGTTTTCCACGCATCAGTTTTAAGTTCAAATAGACTTCATATGTCTCTAATTTTCCCTATTACCACTGTCAGGAAGGATCTCCATAAAGTTTTAAAGAAAGAGCTGGTTGATATAAAGGAAAACTCTGGTATCCTTTTAGGAAAGAAGAAAATAAACCCAAATCTGACAGCAATAGAAAGTTGTCATCTGCTTTGGGGTAAGGAGAGAACTTTTATTGCAGCTCAGTGGAAGCAGCAGCCTCTTTAGAGGCAGAAGAAGCCCTTCTAAGTGTCTTGCCATCTAAGAGAGGTAAAAACCAGTTTACTGCTTTTTCCTACAGCAAATCTTGTGTCCGTACCAAGTCTGCTGCCAGGCTGAAGCTGGAAGTAAAAGCACTAAACAGGGGAATTTTTGCCTTTTGGTGTATATAGCGCTATCACCTCCAGTAATGGCAACTAACATCCCCAGAAGACTTGGCTATGATTGCATAAGTTTTTGAATGAGCACGTACAGTGACCAAGGTTCATTTGTTCTCATCTCTTCATTAATGGTGGTGTATTAGAGACATTCGTCCGAACATGCCTGTTGATGAAGCTCTTGCTCCCCAAAATACAGTGATAGAGGGGCAGTCATGCCTGGGGCTGGCTCATGGGCTTTGCATCACAGAACTTTTTCAGTGAATGACTTTCTGCTGTTTAAAACCCACTACTTTTCTATTTTCACACCTCCATGTCTGCTGTTTGGGAATGCACTTAGGATTTATAATTACTTTACACTACAATTCCTTCACAGCTCCAAAGCTGATTAAAAAGAACACCCAGTGAAGAAGTGAAGAATATGGGTCAAATCCCCAGACGGTGTACAAGTAGTGGATCTCAAGTGAGGTAAAAAAATGCAATAGGACCAATTCTACTTTCTTACCTTGCAGTAATATGCTTTAAGCTTGAAAAGAATGGTGGGATTTGAGGGTCAGTACTGTCTCTAACCCTCCAACTCTGCACAGGTATTCTCCTGAGATGGTGCATGTCACCATCAAAAGCTGCTTATCTTATTTCTAGGAAGATGAAATAATTACAAAAAATAAAATTCATACTACTAAATAAAAAATAAGAATCAGAGTATACAGGGCAGGGACGGCTGAGTACCTGCGCATTTTAATATCAGCTAATTGTCAGCCCAAAAAGGTCATTAAAATAATCTGGCCCTTTATCAAGAGCAAACCCTTGCTGACTGATAATGCTGAATACATGATGCTAATTCCAGTCATCTCTGGAAGCTAAATTAACCCTTCCCTGAGCATCATACACACTGCCTGTGATATATGAGCTGTCTTCATGCAAGTTGGGTTCTTTTCTGATCAAAGGCATTTTCAGTGAATTCTGTAGCTCCTTAGTAAGCTTTTCATCTTGTTACTATTTTGCCTTCACACCTACTGCCCTATCTTCACAAGGATTTATTCTATTCCCTTCGGATGTTAGCACTAGCTGGGTTTGGAGGAAAAGTAAGATCAAGCATCATTTGCACTTCCTTTACAGAGGATCCTGTCCCTATCAAGTGCTGAAACACTCAACTCCCATTAACTTCAAGATGCTTTAGTGACAACTTTGCTAACAGCATTCAGCTTTTTGCAGGCTTGCATCCCTCGCAGATTTCTGCAGATACCAATAACAATTTCATAAACGAGTAGAGATTTCGGTAACTTTTATGTAGGAGCACAGGAGGCTATCGGGTCTAATGACAGAGCTGCAGATCAGCTTACTTGGAAGACAAGATCCCTTACACATCCTAACCAAAGATAAGCAACATCCCACACAGTTTTCAGCATCCTCTGTGTGCTGGGTGATAACTGCAAACACATCCTTCTCATAAGCTAAAGCTTCAAACCCACTGACAAAATGGGGTTCTGGATAAATAGATTCCCCTCAAATGTTTGTTTTACATGATAGACTATTTGTAAGAGGTTTCAAATGCCTCAGCCTTCAGTCAATAGCTAACTCTGCAGCTCTTGCTATCACTGCCCCTTTTGATTTCCTTTGATTTTCTTTCCTTGAGATCAAGGTGATCTATTTTTAGTGCAGAGACTGGTTAAGTGAAGAGTTGCTATAGTGACACATAGCTGATACAAACCAAGTCCCACAGCAATTCCTCTGGCTGGTAAACGAACATGACCCAATGTGGGGCAGCTGCTGGAGGTGCCCAGACACTGCTCGGCTCAAGGGGGCATTAATAACTGCCCACAACTCTCATGGTGATGCTTAATGTAAATGAAATAGCCAGAAGGCAGCCTGGGTGCCTTCCATAGGAAACACACCTCTTGCTGCCTTTGTTGGCCCAATAAATGAGTTGGGAATGGTCTTCACAGTGATCTCCTGCTGCTGCTCTGCTGATATAAATCAGCTGTACAAGCACCACTAGCTGCCTCTACCCAAGAAGTTCCTCTGTTCTTGAATATTCATCAAACCAAGAACAATTTTATGCCAGCATTGAGAATTGGGTGGGAAAAGATGCAGTCAGGACATTTGCAATTTCAGCTTTCCTTGCAACTGAACAACTGAGCATCACAGAAATGTTGATGGAAAGGATGACTGGGGGGGTCTTCTCCAGTGTCCAACTCAAAACAGGTCTGGTATTAACCAAGACCAGGTCAGCCATGACTTTGGCTATCTGAGTCTTGAAAATCATTAAGGGTGGAGATCCCACAACCTCTCTAAATTACCTGTCACACTACCCTCTTGAGATAGCTTTTACTAACATCCATTCTGACCCTCCTCAGACACAAACTCTTATATTTTACACCTTCTTTTACCATATGCCTCTACTAAGAAGAGTTTGGCTCTACCACCTTTGAAATTGCCCTTCAGGTGTTTGCAGGCTGCTTCTCTCATCCTTTCGTCACAGACCCCCAAACATCTGCTCTAGGTCCCAAAATATCTTGGTAGTTCTCCAGGGAAGCCCTCTCCAGTTTCCCAGCGTTTTTCTGATGGGGTACCAGAAATTTGACACTCTATTTCAGGTGCAGCCCACCAGCACCAGATGGAGCGGGATAATAACCTCCCTTGACCAGACTGCTTCACTCCTCCTAACACAGCCCAGTATGTGGTTGTCCTGGGTTCAGCAGTAGCAGTCATTTTTCTCCTTCTTGGTAGCTGGTGCAGTGCTGTGTTTTGACTTTCGGCCTGATGTTTTGGTCTGGCCAAGGACTTTGTGAGCCTCATGCTCTGGCAGGGAGGAGGGGAAGCCAGGAGGAAGCAGAGACAGGACACCTGACCCAAACTGACCAAAGAGGTATTCCATACCACAGCACGTCATGCCCAGGAGGTAACTGGGAGTTAGCCGGAAGGGCTGGGACTGCGGGGTTGGAGGAGGTGAGGAGGTATCGGTCAGTGCTTGGTCGGGCTGGGGGGGGGAGCGAGTTATCGGTCGGTTGGTGGTGAGATGTTGTATTCTCTTCCCTTGTTACTTCCTTTCTCGTTGTTATTGGTGGTAGCAGTAGTGATCTGTGTTATACCTTAGTTACTAAACTGTTCTTATCTCAACCCATGGGAGTTGCATTCTTTTCGATTCTCCTCTCCGTCCCTCCGGGAGCAGGGGGAGGGCAAGAAAGGGGGGGAAGTGAGTGAACGAGTTGCCTGACTGGGTTTAAACCACGACAGTGGTTCACCCTATTCATAATGGCAACACATTTTTGGGTCATTTTCCAGATTATATCCACAACAACCCCCAAATCTTCTCACTGGAAGTCAGTCATCAGTGCCTGGCATGTACTGCTGCATAGACTCACCTCACCAACCAGCTTACCAATGAACATTATCAGTCCCCATACTGATCCCTGGATGTTGACCATGCCTAAATTCAGGTATGTTCCCGGGGAAATGACAGCATTATTGCAGCTTCTCATCCTTTTAAGTTAGTCATTCTCTCAAGAAGACTGGTACAATCCTCACTTCTGAACACCCACAAGACTTTTGTTACTATTATTGCAGCAAGAGCTTCTCCATTGCAAACTTTGTCTCCAGTTGACTTTCCATCTCATTTCTGCCTCATCCATATTTCTTAAAAGGATTTCTTGCCCTATTCTTGTTTATTATCTTCAATTATACTACATACAAGCAGCAGGGATGGCACAAATCATCTGTTCCTCTCCAGGAGCATTGCCTGCCAGGAAAGGCAGGATTGTCACAAGAATCCTGCGTACACTATTGTAATTCTTGCACTGATTGAAGTAAAACCGCGGGGCCAGATGGGCAGGATCTGTTAAACAATCCAGTGACTGTAGCTCCATGCATGTCAAAAGGGTCCTTGTTACCCAACAGAAAACACAGCACTGGGAAGCAGCTGTTTTCCAATGCCTAGGAAAAACTCTGAAGACACAACAGGATGCTCTTAATTAATGTCAGCTAATTCTATTATTCCTCCTCCAGCTTAATTGCCCTGAGTTTATCAAAGAAGGAGCAGAAAAGACAGGATGGGAACTCTTCAGTGCAAGTGTGTGATGCAGCACTAGGCTCTGTCCTTAAACCAAGTAAGGCTGTGTGACCTTTCTGGCATGGAGAATTCAAGCTTCTAAGCCAAGCCTGCCAGGCACACAATGATATCTCACAGAGCAGCCCTTCATCTCTCCAGACCTAAGCCTTTGCATTCAGAACGACTCTGCAATGACAATAAAATGGCTAAAACAATTTTGAGATGTTAAATCCCACCACTCTGAGCACTTTTAAGTCCTCAAACTGCTTTTAGGTTGGACAAGAATAAAGGTGAAAGTAGAAAACAGCTGAATCCTGGTAATTCCTGGGATTTGCTGATCCAATAAACCTGACAAACAAACTGCCTTAACAACATATTTGAAAATGCACTCTTGGGCACGTCACTGAAACTTTGAGCAAGGAGTCAATAGTCCAGAACATTGATTTCTAATTAAACAAATGTACCCCCTATCTAAATGCCTTTGCCAAGTGGAATTTTAGGCCATGAAAACAGATTTCGGCTTGCCTTTAAAGCCTGGCAACAGGATTTGTAATATAGATGCATGGGAGTATAAATAAATTATGGTCTAGCTTAGCCCATTCAAATCAAGTAGAAAGTCAGCATAGGGTAACATCTTCTCATACAGCTATTCTTCTGAAAGTCAGAGCCCTTGAAAAGTGCAAGTGAAAGAAGGAGAGGAAAAAATCACCCCTACACTATTCCCATCCAGTGCAATAGAGATGTGAGAGGATGCACAGAAATCAGTAATTGCAGTGATTTTTGGTACATCAGTTGTAACCCTCCAGCATCCATCATGAGGGCACGCCAGGCTGTGCTCACTAAAGTGAAGTATCATATAAGAAAGCCTTATCTACATTATTTTCTTTTCACCTCATAAATGAATCAGATAGTTAATTGTATTACAAGATAAGGCTCCAGCCTTAGATACTTATCACAACTGACCTGTTACCTGAAGATAACAGTGAAGGATAGAAGAAGGAAATCCCGATAAATATATAAATATCATCTGGTTTCAAATACAGGCAGCATCTGCATCCACTTTCACTCACAGTGCCCAGCTTCCTTCTTTCTCATTTTCTCCTTTTCCAACTCAATGAACCCTCCCTGTACTTGCATTTCACAACTTTAGCTAGGTTCAGTCCCGAGATCTGCTTTTAGTTTCAGTCTGTCTTTCAGGAATAACGTTTATCCTGCTGTTCCAAATAAGACCAATTGAATAGCAGCAGAATTAAAAGAAAAATATCCTTAAGACAGCAAAAACACTGGAGTCTGCTGCTACTGTGCCTGGAGGACAGACACATGCACCCATAAGCTCCAACAAGGACCATAAGCTCCCAGATGGGAGCTTTCCTTGCCCAAAACCTGTAGCTTGTAAAACAGCCTGCCAAATGGGAGGCTGGCCCTGCTGGTCTCACCCACCACTTTGTTGATAACAGTACGTCAGTGTTGAGTAATTCAGTCATTTATAGTAATATAGGTATTTTTGATCAAACTTTGTGAGGAGATGCACAGAGCTGCCTGGAGCAGGACTGGGAAGAAGTGTGGGTGGGCAGATTCATTTGCAGCACTGATCTGTAATTTGGTGCCTTGAGAACATACTGTACCTTCCCATGTACAGCCTGCCCTTCAGACAGATAACAACTTCCTTTGAAAATAGAGAAGGATTTGCATTCTCGGGCAATTTGTTGTGCAGGCAAAAAGTCTACGTCTTCTTTAAGGGCTGCAGAGGGAGGACACTGGGCTCTGCACCAGGGAGGGAGCAGGGGAAAGAGTCCAGGGCAAAGCACACCGATCAGTAAACCTCTATCTGAATTTCCACCGAATCAGTGGAGGTTTTCTGGGGTTTATTTCTATCTCATTTTACCGGTACCTGCTTGAAAATTATAAAATCACAGAATGGTTTGGGTTTGAAGGGACCTTAAAGCTCATCTGGTTAGAACCCCCTGCCATGGGCAAGGACACCTTCCACTAGACCAGGTTGCTCCAAGCCTCGTCCAGCCTGGCCTTGAACACTGCCAGGGATGGGGCAGCCACAGCTTCTCTGGGCAACCTGTGCAAGGCATTATCATCCCACAGGGAAGAATTTCCTAATATCTAATCTAAATCTGCCCTCTTCTAGATTACATAAAATACCTTCAAAATACCTTGCTGATTCTATTGTCATGGGCATAATCCTTCCCCCCCCGCTTCAGAATGCACAGTGACTGTAAGGAAGCAGAAAACGGCAAAGTAAAAAGTCTCAAACATTTCATCCTGCTCGTCACTGCTTTTCTCCTTCCTGACAATCAGCCACAGAAATTTCACAGCTTCTAGGTCTCAGAGCTTCCTGTAGTACAAGATTAATCAGTACTCATCAGCCAGGGCTGCACATTTTCTAAAATCACTGTCAGTTCAGCAGAGCATGAAAACCAGCAGAGAAAATCATTAACAAACCAAAGCGGTCTCAGTTTGTCATGGCTGGTCTCTGATGCTGGTGGTTTTAAGCTGCTTTTCAGAAGCAACAGGATTTTGCTCCTTCAGTTCGTTTAAGGCAGCCTCTGGAACGTGCAGCAGCCTCCTCACTCTCATTAATTTCTTCAGAAACATTTCCACCCTGATTTTTTCCCCAATGCCTCATAACACAAACTTCCCACCACAATGAGAAAAATAAACATCTCAGCTCCATTCCTCCCACAAACAGCATCACCCACTTTGGGGAAAAGTGCCAGATGAGCTGCAGCTCCCCAGCCTGGAGAAGCAGGAGATCAAATCCTGTCTCCTTTTGTAGTCGCTTCTCTGTCCTACTCCTACACGTTTTCATTGCAACTATCCACAACGTGGCTTGTGCCAATAAATGGTGATGTGAGCCAGGCTGAAGAATCCCCTGGGTTTCCATTTGCACTTGGAGAGGTTGTGAACCACCTGCTATTGGGACCTTGCCCATGGACTGTTGTCTGAGCTGGTTTCATCCTATGGCACATTAGCTCCTCGTTGTGATCACTGATGCAGTTGCCACATCTCTGCTGTCGGGAAGGAAGAGTATGATTTCTTTGCTGGACACACAACCTGTACCCATATTTCTCCTTGGGTTGAGTATTTGGAGATACTGTAAAATATAGCACCTCCCAGATCCGCTCTACAGCCTCAGAAGTCCTCCATCCCACAGGAGTTGCAGAGACATGAGATAAAACATACACACTGAGTGCTGCCAGCGTGGCTACAGCAAGTTACAGAGCGACTTGGGAACAAGCCCCTGCGCTTCGCCTGATCTGTGCACATGGCGAGGCGGAAGCATGTTTGCCCATGTATGTATTTGGGTATGAGTCATTCAGCAGGCTTACTCCTCATTTAGTGCTAATTTAGTTGCTCTTCATTACAACAGCTGGCAGGGAAATTGTCATCAAGGTTGCTATTGAGGTGGGACAGGTCAGGGACCAAGGGGCAGCACTGAGGTTTGCTTGGAGTCCCTTGGACCCGGTTTGTTGGGGCTCAGCATTGGCCCCTGTTGATTAAAATCCATAGCAACAAATCCCAAGAGGAGAAGCATGGGCAAGGAGAAGCTCCTGGGCACTTTAGTGCAGCTAAAAGCCTCCAAAAGGACATGGTTTGAGGCTAAATGGCCGAGCACAAGGCAGTGCTAGGGTCATGGCAGCCACATGTGCTGCAAAGCAGTTCCTTCACTGGGCACTCATACCGTACGTAGGGAAGAAGCACTTTTAACATTATACCTTTTGCATGTGTCATTCAATCCTTCATGGAATAAATGGTGTCCTTTAAAGGCCACTGCAATTAGTCTCACTGGGGCCAAAACGTTGTCCCCTGCAGAAATGCCACAGAGCCTATCTATTTACAACACACCAGGCTGCAGCAAGAGCTGCAGGCAGAGAAGCTGCCAGCAACCCTGCACAGGCAAGCAGCAGCTGAAAGAGGGAGGAGGAAACAGTGGTGGTGACCCAGAGGCTGGAGAAATTTTACGTAATCCTCAGCCCTGCTTAAATCATATTGCTTAAATCAGCTTCCCTGCTGTTTGGAGCACAGCTCAAGCTTCGAGGTCTCTTTGTTGGCTGCTCGTCTCCTGGAACAAAGCTGCCTTCACCCCACAACTATCCTTGTTCTCACTTGTTCCTGGTGCTCATTCACACTTTACCATTTCCCCTCTCTGTGTCCTCTCTGCTTCTGCTTTGCCATGCTTAGGTCTTTTCTTGCTGTTCACTTGGCGTAAAAGGACTTGTAAGGCTCCAAACCCAGGGAATTAGAGATGCTCATCCTTGGTAATGCCACCCTCCACTTCTCTACCAGGATGTGAACCTCTTCATCATTGCAGAGGAAGGATAGGGTTCAGCTCAATTGATAGGCAGAAGAATGTACTAGTTGATAACTTCAGTTGCAGTGGCCTGATGGTATCTAACCCTGTGAATACAAGAAGCTGCAATGGCCCAACCCTATTTTCAGTGACCAGAGGACTCTTCCTTAAAACACTTACAGACATGGCCATGAAAAATCAGAAATTCTTGACTCAATGACACTAGGTGAGAGAGCATCCCTTTTCTGGGTCATCAGGGGACTTTTTCTTCTTCTTTCCTTTTCCACCCCTTTCCTGAATACAATCTAAGCTCATTCAGCTATAGCAAGGCTGCAGTGGCAGTACGGCCATCCTGTGAGAGCAGGGTGGGAAAGCCCATGTTGGATTGTTGTTATTCGTTTCTCATCCCTGATGGCAGACAACAACTAAATGGGATCCATCAGTGTGTGATGAGCCACCAAGTCTGGTTGCTTCTAGCGCTCTGGCACACCACTAATACTGATCACAAAATGTGCTGAGCGCTGACAGTTCACTTGAAAGCTGCCCAGAAAGTGTTTATTAAGGCCTAATGGCTATGAGATACAGATTAAATCTGGAAAATAATGCAAATAAATAATGCAAAGCTTTTGATTTTACTTTGCCCTGCAAATGATTAAGGCCATTTGGGGGGAATAAAAGCATTTGCAAGTGTGTAACCTGTTTCCCAAAAGGAATCCAGACTCTGCTGGGATGGCAGAGGCAATCCCTGCAGCAGTGTCCAAGGCAGGCAGACACATCTCATTTGCTTTTTTTGACTCTTGTGACTTGGTAGCTCTCTGTTCATGATGGAAATGCGATGCAGGGAGCTGACCTGGTCACGTTCTTACAAGAATGGCATTTGCAAAGTACGCAGAGTAAATACTGTGCAGAAAACTCTGACCAATGCTCACTGTGTACCACCGGAGTCAGTTACAGAGCTGGATTAACGGGAATGAGGATAAGAAGGAGCATATTTTCTGGCATTTCTGGCATTACACTTCTAACTATTATTTATAACTCTGTCACAAACATTACAGTTTATATAGACAGTGCTCTTGGTGCAGGATAAATTATTTTCTCTATGGAGGAAGATAATGGAGGGGTTTAGAGTTAGACTTCGAGGAAGCAGAGTTACAACACTATGTTTGGTGCTTCCAGCAGCAAATCCTTTTGCAAATATTGGCTATTCACATCTCACTAATGAAACCACAAGAGGGTGGTTTCGAATGCCATTAATCACTCAATCAACAGATAACCATGTGTTTGTGCCCAGGTGAGAATTTAGGGGGTTTAATTAGAAATATGGGGATAAACTTTACATAAACTCTGTTACTGGTCTTTTTGCATCTTGCTGACACTGTTAAACTCGAAAGACCCGAGTCATGTCTCATTCACATCGCCGTTATTACCACTCCAGCAGAAACCTTCAGGCAGGTTTGGTGGAATGGATTTAGGGGAATACAGAACAAGGAGTGTTACCTTAGATTTAAAAACACTTAACTGTACAAAACAGGAAAAAAGGGAGAAGCATCTGCAAGAAAGACACCTTAAAAACAACACAAATGTCCACTAAATAACTTGCAAAACATTAAATGATAGAAAAACAAGCTTTCTGGGTAGCCACTCATCCATCAATTGCAACTCCCCATCGCTAAATCTGTATGTACGTATCCACACCATCCATATGCTCCAACACTACTCATTTGTCATTCTGCTGGACTTAACACAGTGACTCCTGACTGATAGAGAGTAAAAAAGAGCCTTGCCTACACTTTGTACAAGTCAGCCTCTCTAAATGGTGCCTTATGTGGCTGATTCAGTATAACATCAGTTTTAAACTTCTTAGTCGCAGGACAGAACCTCTGAGCAGCACTCATGGTCATCGAGGACCCAGAGTTGTAAACCAGAATTGTAAACCAGCTACTATTAGTCCATATCAGAAATGCATTAAACATTATATTTCTCCACTATTCTTAAGAAAACCAGCCAGATCCATTTGTAAAAGCTCTTGTGAGGTTGTGGCCAGCTGATCCCCGTATGATACACAGACAGATACACTCCTAAACAAACAACTCAGCGCCTGTACTGGAGTTAATACTTAGTTACCAGAAAAAGCTTTGGATAAATGGAGAACGGTCCCTGTTTGAAATTCAAACACACTTATATCGATAACTGCATTATCAGTAAGATATGGATTTTAATGCATTACTTACCGTTGATATCCAATTTTTCTCTACTTCAAATTAATCTTTCAATATACAGTGTTAGCCCTAACATAGCATTTAGTTACTATCCTTCAGTTAAAGTAACATTAGTCAATAGCCCCTTTTGAATGTATTCCCTAGTGTTTACTGTAAAGCTTCCCATACCATCACTCTTTTGCTAAAGGTTATATTTGGTATGTGTTAAAGGTGTCCACTCAGGTGTTCATCTCTGGTTAAAACTAACATAGAAATAACCTCCACACAACTTCACGATTCAGTCAATGAAACTAGGAAGCACAAAACTGTTGCTCAGTTATTTGCTATGCCCCACTTGCTGCCCTCTCCCAAACACCAATCTCCCTCCTTTTCGGATGGATAATGCAGAGGGTCCCTACCAAACAGGCCACGAGGATCAGACTGGCATCTCTCCAAGCTTTTGCACTGCTCCTTTCTCTTCTTGCTCCCTCTAAAGCTACCAAAACGCTTCATGAGATGAAACATGCGCTTGTGCGGCAGCAGCTGTCGGTCATGCCCAGGATTGAAGAACAAAAGGCAGCACGAGGGGCAGGGCGAGGTGTCACCTACACCAAAAGCCCAGGTGTGAAAAAACAAAGCTCCGGGAAGATCATGTGGCTGCAAAAAGAAGTCCAGCTTGCCAGCGGTTCAGCTCCGAGGTGCTGGGCTGTGGTCTGCGTGGAGAGCCACTCTGCAGCAGGCTGCCAAACCTTGCATGCCGGGTACTTCCAGCCTTAATTCCAGTGTCCAGTAACTTGCCTGAAAGTATCTGTGGACATAGGAGAAGTTCAAAGTCTGCCCAGCTTGCAGCTACGGAGCTCTTATCCGTCAGCCGTCAGAAGCCTTGCAGACTGAAGCAACGCTTCCCAGTGGATCAGTTCATGCGGAAAGGGTCAGGAACCACCTGATAAGCTCCCTCATTTAAAACATACTAACTATGCAAAGGAGCCACAAGCTCTCTTGAAGGGAACTGTCATGTGCAGCTCGGCATGATGACCCTTTAAACAGGCTGTAAAAGGAAACCACCCCTGGACAGACAATTCCTGGCAGCCAGCGTCCCGGGCACGCTCGCACCGTGACATGACATCACCCAACTATTTTGATTCATGTGTGCTGGGTCTTTGCAGCGACAGCATAGTCCAGCTGCCTGCCGGTGTGCTCTGAAATGCCCGGCCCTCCGTGGCTAATGACTAATGGATTAATGGGAATGAGCTTCTGCCGATTCATAAAAAGAAGGCTGAGACCTTCTGGAAACTGTAGCTGGAGCGACGGGCTGGGCTTTCTTCAGCAACATGCCCTCCCTGTGCTAGGCATAGCTATATGCTCTGCAGAAATTATTCACTTCTAATTTGCTGTTTGCAAAGCAAACGGTGCCCAGGACGGCTGTTTGTAACAAAAATGAAATCCACCTCATGGTCTTTTCAGTGAGACAAACATGGGGCTGTGGCTCATCCCAGCTGACTGGGTGTCTTACGTTAGGCTCTGAGTCGGTACATTTAGAACTGTTTATTTTTAGGAAAGGGTCGATCAGCACAGGCTGCATCGTGAGCAGCTGGAAAGGGGTGCAAGCACGAACCAAGGCACGATCAAACTATCATAGCCAACTTCCCTAAGATTACAGTAAATGTACAGTTAAATCAAAAGCTTTTTTTAGTCACAGAGCACCAGCCTTTTCTCTGGACATCACTGGAACTTGAGGCTCAGATCTTTATATAAATCCTATATGAGTAAAGAGAGTCTTATCTTTTTAAGTCCTAAGAGGAATTAAAGGTCATACCACATTTTTCTTCTACAAAGAAGCATGCCTGTTAATTTGTGCCCATGGCTGCTTCTGAGACTTAATATCATTAGAAAGGAAAAGAAAAAACAGCCATGAATGCTGCAGAAAACATCTTTATCAACACAGATTCCTTACAAGCTCTGGTCTTTCAGTAAGATCACTTTCTCCAAGAGAAGGTGCAGAGATGACAGCAGGTTCTTCTGCCATCCTCAGCTACCAGGGTCTTCCCTCAGTCTACCCTATGGAGATTGTGGAAGAAGACAGTCTCCTGGGCACCTTTGTTCTTCCACCTAGTGACTAAAATAATCCAATCAAATTATTAACAAGACAAGGCTCTCACTGATACTCAAGTGAAGAACCACAATAATTAAGGCTGTTCCTAGTCTTTCCCACCCTGACTTGTCCTCCTACTTTCTTTTTACCCCATCTTTGTGGCCCTGTTTCAGCTCTGCAAATGAAGATCCCAGTGCTTTTCACCAAAATTCAATCTTTTACATAAAATAACCTGTCAGCACAGTGCTTTTGGAAAGCCCTTTCTCCAGCCCCTCCCTTGAGGCTCACTGTTCACCCAGTGCAGAGAAGAAGCAGGCAGAACAATGAGAGCACTGAAGGATTTGAAGGGGAAAGTGTCAGTGTTACTTAAATATTTGCTTTAATGGAGCTGTAGGAAGTGTCAGGTTCTTCACACCCCATCTGGCTTTGTGTGACCACCACATGTAACCTCTGCAAACTTCATCTTCACTGTCTCTTCCTTTCCTTATGCCATGTTCGTGTCACCACGACTGAGACAGTAGCAGTAGCTGGACAAGCTCTGGCTCTCAACATAAGCACATTTTATGGGCCAGCTCTCCAGCTACTTCCATGACAGCGATGCCCTACCTTCACAGTCCTTCCCATTTGAAAACCAGCTCCAAAGTCCAAAGCTGAATCTTCCTTGCTGTAATTTAAACCCGCTGCTTCTTGTGTTATTCACTATGCACATGGAGAACAGATTGTTCCCTTCTGCTCTGGAGCAGCCCTTGATATATTTGAAGACAGTTACCGGTTCCCTTTCGAGTCTTTACTTGGCCAAAGATGCAAGAAGTGCTGCATACAACACCAATGCAATCTGGACCTCAAGTCTGCTGCCCTTAGAAAAGCATTCCTCATTCTTCAGTGGCCAAAGGACTGCTGGGAATTACTTAATGTCATCAGAAAGTAAAAAAAATAAAATCCTTTTTAATGGCATAAAGAATTGGCATTGCTTCTGCATGGGAACAGCTCCCTTTTGATTGAAGCCATGGATGTATAGTCACTGACGACCTTATCAAGCAGGGCCATTGCACAGGGAGGGCTCATTTGCTTATTAAGGAAAGCAGCAAGACCCTAATGTTTCTGCACACAGCTACCAGAATATGAAACAATGCTGTTTAACAACTGACTTGCACAGTAATTTGTTAAGAAAAAGCACTAAGTGTTTTGAGTATGATCCTTCTGTCGCCTACAGCTAATGGTCTAACAGATACATTTACACAGATACTACATCTTCTTAATGATTCCAGTGGAAGGATCTTGTAAAACTAATAATAAAAAGCTGGGCTTCAAAGGGCTCCTTTGGGGCTATCTATGTCCTGGAGGCTGAAAACACAGATTCCTTCCAAACAGCCATGAAATGGACTCTTGTAAAGCTACTTTAAAGTCTCCCAAATTACTTAGAGCACATTATGTTTCTTGAGCTGCATAAGAATAACACTGTACCCTTCTATAAACCATACATAAGCTAACTCTAAGCATCAGGCAGCTTAGTAAAATTACTGGGGGGGAAAGAGCAAACACTCATGCATGTGTGTGAAATGCTTCCCCAGTCCTGCTGTATCTGCTAAGCTGGCCAGACCTGAGGTATTCCACAGCCTTAAAGCAGACTATATGCTCACCACTCACCAACCTGCCTCCAGCCCCATCATCCTCTTGTCCCAAGTCATCTGTTTGTCCGACATTAGATGACCCAGCATCAAGTCCAAAAAAGACCCACATCCCCTGGAAATCTCCATTACACCAATTCTTGCCTTTATCCCATCAGCTGCTTGCATGTGCAACCCACCCAGCAATGTTCACCTCTGCTCCCGCCAGCCCTCCAACCCCCTAAACCACCATTTAGTTTTCAAATAAAAGGGATATTGGAGAACACAAAGTAGAAAAGATAAATCTTCTTCTGCTCTAGTTTTCATTAATTCACAGGGCCACATAAGGAAAGGAGTCTTATGTCAAAAGTCATTTCCAATCCAACCCCAAAAGCCCCATATGTGGCCCAGCTCCCTCTTCTCAACACTTCTTACTTAACATTTCTTCATCTCTCAGGATAAAATCACCTCTTGTACCACCCCTCAGTGATTTAACATGACTGTTCAAGCACAAACTTAACAAAAATCTTCCTTTCTCGGGATCCAATGCAAAGATTTCTTTTCTACAATGTAGAAATGGGGGTTGAGTGTTCAGATTTGGTCACCAGATAGGACCAGCAGCAGAGTGCAGACCAGGCAACAGGGACCAGTTAGTCCCATCAGGGTTTATTCTGGTGTGAAAATGGAAAAAACAGTACTTTCCTCCTTGAAATTTAAGAGCTAATTTAGCACAAAACAGGAAGGCTAAAAAGAATATGTACCCCCTTAGTGACAAGTGACGTTTCAATTGGCTTCTGACTGCAAATCAGCAAAACCAAGTGTTTCCCTTTTATCGTTGCTGAGACTTTCCTTGC
Source organism: Pezoporus occidentalis (assembly GCF_034315485.1). NCBI lineage: Eukaryota > Metazoa > Chordata > Aves > Psittaciformes > Psittacidae > Pezoporus > Pezoporus occidentalis. The sequence goes on from NW_026914180.1 coordinate 3,231,579, forward strand.
TCAGAATTCCCTCTGTTTTCATAATTGCTCAAAGAAATAAAGTTCATATCCACCCGTAGAAAGGTAAAGCAGCAATCACATCTGTATTTCTACACGGATCCTATTTCTCTGCCTTGTCCTTAAAAATGCCACAAAATTGGGACTTCTCTAATTTTCTCTTTCAAGTTCTATAGACTGCTGTTGGCAAAATGAAACATTTCGTACCACTTTTCAGTGGTGCTGGGCCATGCTTACAGGCGTCACAACACCAGATTTTAACTGCAACCGTATTTCATATAAATAGAAAACTTGGGAAATATTTCAAAATAACACACAAATATGTGAGAGAGATCTTTGCTTTAAAAACACTTGCTCAAGACCACAAGCGATGCAATGCACAACAACAAAAAGGCCGTACTGCCCAAACACCATTTGCAGGCCGGTTGAACAGAGCATGCAGCCTGCGTTTTCAAAGTGAAATACAAACCACCACTTTCTCCGTCTGGTCCAAGTCCAGCTCACACCCAATAAAAGAATTGCAAGTTTATGACTCCAAGCTGGGCTGAATTACTTCCCATAATCATAACCAAGTGTTTCACTGTAATGAGTTTTTGTCTTTATCCCCTTTTTAAAACTACTTCAGGCTGCTTTCACTGTGCATCAAGAAAGATTTCAATCTCTGAAGCTGTCAGGCTGGCACTTCTTTGGTTTGTAAAATCCAAAAGTTTAATTTTACTTCTTATTATCACTCCCAGAGGTGTCACCGGATTCCCCAGAACTCTTGGTAAATTACTTATAAATTACATCCTGGCGTCTTTGTGGTGTTATTCTATCCTACCTTTCCAGGGCTCATAATATGAACCAGGAGGAATAGCAGTAATGGTGATGGTAGTGTTACCATATTGGTGATTTCTAGTAAGAAAAACACCACATATTTCAGGCTCAGAGCACCTACCCCAAAAGACTGATGACTATGATCATACCCAAATGACAATTTTATCATTTCCCCACATCCTACTAATAAACCATGGTGCATACGTTTCCAGCACTCACTTCTTCAGCAATTTCAGCATGTAATGTGTAAAATGGAGCCGTTCTTACATACGGTGCAATCTGGCTGTGCTCAAAACAGCAAAACAGTATTTGATCCAGCAAGTACAGGATGTCTGCTGCGACAACACCACTCCTAAAATTTAATAAGTTCTCAGCTAAAGGAAAACATCTCAGCAGTGACTTTTACCAAAAAAATAGCAGAGGCTATAATAAAATTCCTTAGAAGCATTTTTCCACTTGTGCTTTTCTCATCTCATCATCTCGTTTCTCTTTCTTCTTGCTTCTATCAAGTTTTTCTACCATACGCATCCACAAAACCTTGAGAAGGATTAGAATTCCCTGGAATATCACAAATCTCTTTTTTATTCTCTTCTTGTTCTTCTTCTCTTCTGCTTCCTTGCTTTTCATGCAGGATTGGAACAGATTAGCATTGAGGGCCGAACAAAATATCCCCTTCAGTTTATATTAAAGAAAAAAATCTTTCAAGTGTCACCAAATGAGTTGCAAAGTGAATGACAGCAAGCAACTAAAGACAGAAATTACTCCAATAAAGTGATACATTAGGGATGGACAGTACCTGAAGAGTGAAATTCATATGACTATCCTATAGTGAATATTCCAAACCACAAGACACTAAAACACAGCACCACAACTTCACAGAAATGCAACTCTCCACTGATTCTGCCTTTGGAGATTTGTTTGGAAAGAAGAGGAAAACTCACTGAATTCACAACAGTTTGTATGAATCTCAGCTGTCCTTGGATCTCAACCCTATACAAACCCAGCGAGCATCTTCCATTGCACAGCCATACATTTGAAATTCATAAGCTAGTAGGAGCATTTTCCCCACTCTACTCAGCGCTTGTCAGGCCCCATCTGGAATACTGGTAAGTGTTCAGAGAAGAGCCACAAATACGATCCAAGGACTAGGAAGCCTGCCCTGTAAGGAAAGGCTGAGAGAACTGGGTTTGTTCAGCCCTGAGAAAAGAAGGCTCAAAAGAGACCTTATCACCGTGTTCCGGTATTTAAAGGGTGCTACAAAGAAGACAGAAAATCCCTTTTTACAAGGAGTTGCATGGAAAAAAAAGACAAAAGATGAGGGCTCATGGGCAAAAGTTACTTCTGGTGAAATTCCAACTGGACACAGGAGGAAAAATTTTCACAATGAGAACATTCAGCCATTGGAATAATCTCCCCAGGGAAGTGGTGGGCTCCCCAGCACTGGACAGTTTTAAGATAAAGCTGGACAAGGTACTGGGCCATCTTGTCTAGGTCATGCTTTGCCTAGAAGGGTTGGACCAGATGACCCTTGAGGTCCTTTCCAACCTGGTATTCTATGATTCTGTGATTAGAAGTAAAAGAGCTTAACACACATTTACTGCAGTTTTAGCATTCCTGCCAACACGTTTATCACAAAATACAACTTTAGTGACAAACATGCACTTTGGAGGGAATGCCTTCATCCTAAAATCTAGGCAGGATGAAAAGATTTCAAAGTAATTTCCAGTTCTGTATCCCTGTTTTGCCCTTAATAAGCAGAAAAATCTGACAGCAAACGCCACAAAATTTTGCTTAAGCACAAAATAAGACACCAAAAAGACTCTTCTCCTGGCTCGGTATTACTGTTATCTGCTATTTTTGGTTGATAATAAGTGTTGCTGGATAGTAAAAAATGCCAATAGTACAATACTGGGCTTGCAAGTCATCCCACAAATGACCCATTGACGTGCCGCAGTGCATAAAATAGACATATGTGCTATATGTGTTATAAAATTAGAGACAGCAGACAGCAGCATTCTGTTAGACACATGAGACAACACAGAAGTGGTGACTGAAGAGAAAACTGAAACACACCTTGAAAAGCTGAATGCTTAGCTAACCTTGAGAAGCCTTTCTCATTCCTGACTCCAGCAGCTTCATGATGACTCCCCTGTTTTTTAGTGATGAAAGAGGGACCTCATTTAGTTCAGCTGCAAGGGAGCAGCATCTTCCAGAGGAAGGGACCATTCCCTGTGAATCCCTAATCTCAAGAGTGAAGGAGTTTGCATACGTGTGCCTCTCCTGCTCTTAGCTGCTGTGGTGGTGCAGGAGAGCATGAGGCCTACACTGCGGTTACCTACGGGGTATCTAATGCAGGTATTTACACAGAATGGACATTTTCCATTAACTATTGCAAACATTGTTTTGTTGACAGTGAAAGCAGGGTCTTGTAGCAGTGGTGAGCTGAATTACTTATTGAACTCAAGCTCGCAGCTCATGAAATCCCAATGACTAGAAGGGATATCCACAGGAAGGGCTTTAAATACTTCTTATATAGCCACTGACAGTATGTTTACATGAATGACTAAGGACATTGCACAGGACCGAATCCCAATCTGATGAACTAAACAGAGGCATAATGCCAAGACAGGAAATTCCTAAAGGATCACCCAATACTGCATTGTCATTACAAGCAGAATTGCTCCAGCAAGGGGATTATAATAGAAAGGGAGGAATCCACCATGTGCGGACAGGGAGTGCACTGAAATCCAACTCCCTGCGCAGCCTTTTTGCATTGCAGCCAGCTCTTTTGGCCTATTTGTTCAAGCCAACCCCCTAGCAAACACAGACCTTCACCTGGTGGTTAAGAAACAATACAAGGGATTAAAAAAAAGACAACCCCACATAAAAAAATCCCTAAGAACTAACTTCATCTTCTACCCCTACTTTTCCTACAGATTAATGCTTCTGAAGCATCATTAGTTGTAAGCAAAGGAATAAACCCTAGTATGTTGCATACTTTAATTTCATAATAATTGACCAACTGGCAAACCAGCTCTGTTAACTTCCCAAGATAAACATCTTAGAAACCACCTCCAGCTAGATCTCATATAGCACCTTTTCATCTTTAGCTGAAGGGACGCAAGTACCATGGTTTGTAGCTTTTCTGCACAGGTAGAAGTGACTTCCCTAAATCCCCATGCAGCTGTGTCAATACCAGTGAGGAACAGAACAAGGCAGAGGTCTGTTGGACTCCACAGCTCTGCTCCTGCCTTTGCAAGAGCATGACATATTGTTCACACTGTGTTAAACCACTGTGTGCGTGAGGTGACAGTCTCACATGCCTCAGCTGCAAAGAGATTACTAGAATTAGTCACCCAGATTATGGAAGATCTGCCAGACGAGATGAGGGTATAGAGGAGGAAACATTTATTATCACTTACATGAGGTCTGGAAGAGAAGTCATTCAAAATCATTCTGGTTTCTCTTTTCAGGTTGTCTTTTTGGGGTAGATGGTTTGGGGTGAGGGGTTGAGATTTTTGCACCCACATCAAACATAGCGATTTTGACAGCAAAAGAAACTTTACTGACTTTTTAAGAGAGATGAAAGCAGAGTGAGAAAGACAGACCCTGCAGCTTCCTGAGATGGTAACAGAGGTACCTTAGCAATCTGCCAGGATACAAGAAGGCACAAAGACTGAGACAGTGGACATGTAAGGGAAAGCTGCCATTATTTTACTGTATACAATGATCTAGAAACCCTCCAAGCCCCATCAATCTTGATGATTGTACCAATTAATGTAACTGGCAGACAGGTAACTTGGAAAAAAACATCTGACACATCCATGGCATCCAGCTGGGAATCTGCTGTGACTGCAGGAGCTACAAGCCGATGATGGGAATGAATCAAAAGAAAGTGTGGGACAGCTTGGGTGGTAGAAAGTTCCCCATTCATTCACTGTGCAAGTGTAAACACCAAGCACTGTAAAGGTCAGAGCTGTTATAGTTATTGTGTGAAAAATCTCAGGGGGTTATCTGGGACCAATGAGGAAATGAACTAGGGAAAGCCTTTTGAGCTTTTATGTCTAGATGACAAGAAGGGCAAGCCTGGAGATACAAGGCAGTAGGAGAATAATTCCTGGAAAAGCCAACCCTGACAGTCTGCACACACTATATATACCTGGCAGGATCAAAAATAGGCTGAAACCTTTTCATAACAGCTAGTTGTCAAAAGAGGAAGAGACTGAAAAGGCTGTTGTTAACTGTGTCCTCAGGGGGAGTGCCTGATAGCCAGAGGCAGAGCAGGGAAGAGGCAGTATCACAGCAACTCTTTATGCAACACTTCCTTAGTCATTTATGTTTTGGGATGCCCTTGTGAACCAGAAGGCAGGTACCAGTGCTCAGGCACATCCCAGTTCAACACAGTTCTGAGGCTGGCATTTAATTTGCAGCCAGCATCCTTTCCTGTTCACTTCCTCAAAACACATCAAGCCTCACATTGAGGAGAGACTTCTGGAACCATGAAATCTCTTTCATTGGTGAGTTAGCTCAGCAATGCCCACTATGATTTGTACCTTGAAAAGTCACTTGAAAATGATCTAAACTAGTATCACAGATGACCAGAACTTGTTGTACAGTGCCATCAGATTCCCAAATCTTGTCAAAGGTCAGCATCTTGCCGTAGCTTCAGTGCCTAAAGTAGAAAGCACTCTACCAAGTATCTCAAACATCATTAATCAGTTTAAATTCCACACCAAGAATCAAAGCAGAAACTCAGTGTTATGGTTACAGAGCTCTGATATATCCAGCAGCACAAAGCTAAACTCCTGAATTTCTTGGTCTCCCCCAAAAGCATCCTGCCATCCTTAGTCCTTCATTCAGGTGTCTCTGTTTTCAGGGGAGCATTTCTAATGCAGCCCCACGAGATTTCCATCACGTAGCCTGGTGCAATTCTGGCTTTTGAAGTCAAGGTTGCCTCAAACAGCCTGTAAAAACCTATCAGTGTTACAGGCTGAATGTTTTTGTTATTAGTACATAATACACGTTTGTGGGGAAAAAACACACTCCGTCATCACCTTGGCAGCTAGCCATAGGGCCTGGCAAGTCTGACATCTTATTTGCAAGTGTGTCACTGGAGCAGAAATCATTAAAACCTCTGTGCTAATAGACACAAACAGAAATTATTGCTCCAAGCTTCATACTCCTTAAACCAGGTAGGTTGTTTCCAGTCATAATAAAATAGCTACAGGGCAGAGGAGGGGAGAACGGAACACTGAAATGGAGCTGGGTATGGCATTAATAGACTTCAGGGTTATTCTCAGCTCTGCTACCAGGCAATTGCACAGCCAGGGATAACTCACATCATCTCTATGAGAGCTTCAGGTGAAAAGCTGTCTGCAGATGCTGTGTGTTACTGCACTGCAAGAGTCTCATGCTTAGACTAATCCTTTTTCTATCCTTTTTCTATCTATTAACCAGAAAGATAATTAAAAATCTTACAGAAAACAAAGACCTACAGCAGGCGAAGTAGGTATTCATGGTGACCACAGGTTCCTGGCTTTCCTTCATACTTATTTGCTGCCTATATCCACTACAAGCCGACGTATTCAAAGGCAAACAGCAAAATCCCCGTGTCTTCAGGAATTGCTTGGAGTGGGGCAATGCAAGCACAGGGTGAAGAGCATCAACTCTTAGTCCAAAAGACAAAACTCCAACCTGCTTTAGTAGCAAAAACCAGGCTCATTGCCAGAAAAAACTGAGCTTCTCAAAGAAGTCTTTATATTATGAGTGTTTGGGGTTTTGTTTCTGCACAATATGTTAAAAGACATAACACAGGCTCCTGCATCAAGCAGAGCATTGACAAGGAAGGTCCTTTACTTTGAGCAACAGCCCTCAGCATCACCAGCCTAAATGAGTCCCTCCAAATTCCTCCTTCACCTTTCAGCCCACCCTATTTACAGTTACCTACTACAAAACTAACACTCTTAGGCTACAGCAGTTAATGAAACTTTACCAAAACCCAGAGGAGATACACTCAGGGTCACACACAAAGCCCGGGGGGAGCCGAGAGCAGAAGGGGATGCTCCTGCCCCAGTTTTTACCCTTTTGCCTGCACAAACTTGTCACATCACAGCCTGCACAAATCCCTTGCGGGAGGGAAGGTGTGGGGCACCAGCAGAGCCCAAAGGACTTTCTGCAGCTTAGCAGCTCCCCATGCACCTCCTCATAATACACTTAGCTGCTTAGTGAGCAGCAAGCTAAACATCTTCAGGTTCAGCAACAAGTTTCACTGGGTTTTGCATTACTTGGCCTTAATTCTTAGGAAGCTCTGTGTGTCTTACTGGCCTCTTCTTGGTCGCTGTCACGAGGCACTGCCCAAGGTGAAAGACAGCTTTGCTTTTGCTCCAAGAGCACAAAACATGCAGCTGTGCCTGGAAAGTGCTCAGTGATCCCTGTATTGATCCACAGCAAAGAATGAGTCTGGCTCCTCAACACAGTTTTAACTTCTCAACTCCAAGAAAAGGTTTAGCTTTGCTATATTAACACTTCCAGCACAAAAGTACTTGCGTTTCAGTAAGTGAACACAGCAAACCAGTGTCCTTTCTTTACCTGCTCCACAGCACAGGCCCTACAGCCTCACAGCACTAAGCCCATTGGACTGTACGTATTCTGCGCCCATCAGTCCCAGCTTTCCCCTGTAAGACTGCAAATGCAAGGGTTTCTTCCCTTCATATATTAACATTATTAGCATGTTAATGAAGTCCCTATCTTATTTAGGCACTTGAGTATTGCAGCATGCAAAAAGAACTAGGAAAGAAGAGGTGGAGGCTCTCTTAGCCCAGCGAAGGGCTCCACTAACTCTGCAACCTATAATGCAGTGACAGAAGTTGCTTGTAAATGGCTTAATCAAACGCGATCCATTCCCTCACGCACAGTAAGTATCTATGTGTCCAGTGGAGAGGATAAGAGACTCTGGGAAGATGAAGTGCCAGGTTTAGAGGGAAATGAGGAACCCAGCACCTTCCTAGCCATCAAAGGCTTTTTCCCTCTGAATGTTTGCAAGATGTGCATGTGCTGTGTGTTGCTGAACCTTGCATCTGCTGGACAGAGGAGAAACTAATTCCTAAGAATTTCAGTGATGTCAGGCATTTTCTTTTTTTGCTGTGACCATGAAGTGGCAAAAGCTGTCAGCAGCGCTGGCAGTAGCTTAGCAAAAAGTGTTGACGTTGCCTGGATACCGAGTGCTGCTCCAGTATAGGATTTGCCTGCGTGTCTGCATTTGACAGTGATAACTCCTCTGGATTTTAGTTTTTCTTTAATATTCTGAGAGCCGTGCAAGCATCTCCCCTTATTCACATCCCTCCTCCTCTCTCTTCCCCCACTTTTCGGCTTTGTAAAATGCAAACTAATTCCTCGACCATAGTAAAACCGTAAATAAGAAGCTGTAAAGATATTTTTTCTAGCTGACTTCCTCCAAGGTTAATCTTTTCAGTTATATAAGCACTTTATAAAGCAGCATGGGGAAAGTATATGAGAATCTGTTTATGTGATTAAGACTTGGCTCCTTCTTTACCATGGCCCAATGACAGCATTTTATGTTTTGCATTTGCCACTGCTGAGGTTTGCTCAGCTGTCTCTCCATGACTTCCAAAGCAGAAGCCAGCAAGATTTACCATTGCTTTTCAGGGAGTGCTTACAGTAAATCATTACTGGTGGGTATCCAAGGAGTCCTGGCAAAAAAAAAAGAGCATTATTGAGTACCTGCGAAGTTTTTGTTAGAGTGGGTGCGTTCCAGGTTTTCACTGATGGCAAAAAATCAGCTACTCTAAAGGGAAGCAGATTTCCCAAGTCTTTCCCCTTATTGTGCCAGTCTAATTGTGCCTTAGTGTTTGAAGAAACAGTTCTGCATGCCTTTTAGTGAAAGTGTTGTATTGTTGTGTTGTATTATCTTTTAGTGAAAGTTGTATTATCTTTTATGGTAAAGAATCTGGAAGGACTTCAGAGAGAGCTTGAGGCAGAAACAGAAACAGGACCAAAGTGCATATAAAAAAACCCAGCACTGAACTCCTCTTCCTGGCAGCTGGATGACAAAGAAGTCAAAAATAAGTCCACTGCAGATCATTTTTCCAGACTGGTCCTTGACATGGTTCCTAAGTGAGGAACGATGCGCAGTTATGCTGGTGCTCCACAGCAGCAGATTTCAGCACCGTGTGGGGTTATTTTCCAAAGGAAATTATGTGCTCTTCAGATACTTTCTTTAGTGTCACTTGTTTCATTTACTTACTAGTGTCACAGGCTTTAAATAGGCAAACAGCCAACTCTCTCTTTCAACAATCCCATCCCAGACATTAGTGCCCTTCTCCCCAGGGGAATGACTTGGTTTAGCCATACTGAAGGAAGCAAGGGGCGTACTCTCCTGCTCCTTGCGATTGCTTCTCCAAAAAAAGTAAAATCCATGTATCATCAATAAACATCATGATAGCATCACTTCAAGAGAGTAAATAAAACTTGAACGCAACAAGAACATGTACGATAACCTTGTAGCTCCTTCCAACTGATTCCAGCCACAAAGAAGTGAACATGCTAGGTTCATTTACACAGTGTAATTCTGTTCTCCCTTTCATCACAGACTCCTTGGGGAAGTGGTGGAATAACTGTCCCTGGAAGTGTTCATAAAACATACATATGAGGCCCCTAGTGACACACTTCAGTGGTGGTCTTGGCATCCCTGTGGTAGAGGTTGGAGTTGATCTTAACGGTCTTTTCCAATTGAGTTGATTCTATGGTTCTGTGATCACAGCAGTAGCAGACATGAGATTTTGGACACTGCTGTCTTCAAAAGCTCTGCATGGAGCAGACACCTTTCTGTCATAGCACTCACAGTCCTGCAATTTAACCACTGGTAAAAGATTTACATGGAAAAATTACTGATGCTGTGAAAAAACAGACGGAAAGCTTGAAGCAGAAACAAGCCCTTAAAAATACCATCCATTTTATTTTCAACTTTAAAACTGGAATGGACACAAAAGGTGGAGACAACACAACAGGCTCATTTTGTAGTGATGCCTTTTGCCCTCCCTGAGCCTCTCGTGGCTGGAAGCTGTAAGAGCACTTGGATGGTTTGAAGATTCAAAAGTGGGTGCATGAGGCAGTGCCAGGACACTCACAGTGAAGACCCACAAGTGCATGAGAAAAACTCATCTCCTCCCAGCTGCACACCTCTTCTTAAATACAAAATGCAATAAAAGAGTGAAAAAGAAGCTGTGGATCCACATTTCTTTTCCAAGCATAGATGAGATCTCCAGCCCAGGGCAGCTGGACCCTCTCTTGGCTCTCTCAGCTAAACTAGAGCCAAACTATGGTTAAACATACAGCACAGGTGGTGCAGGTAGGTGCTCCATAGACATTCCCACTCCCTGGGTTTGTATCTGGGCTTCCCAGGGAAGCACGTATACCGTTTTTCCAAATAGAAAGGTGATGTAGGCTTTCAGCTATTCCAAACAAAGCTCCAGACACTGCTCATCCCAAAATGACGGATCAGTTTAACAGCAGCGTGACTTCTGAGCGGTGCCCATCAGCAGCTTATTTGACTTTAATGTGATTTAATTGCAGTGACATGTCTTTAATAACAAAACCCATGCCAAGAAACTGCAGTTGGAACAAAAGCTGACCTAAGGCCAGTTTCCCAAGGATTTCCCCCCTCTCCTCCTCTAACTTGTGCATCCCAAGCTCTCCTGGGTCACTGAGATGGCTGCAGCCACCCAGAGCTTCTCCAGCCCTTGCCACAGCCACATGTAACAAGGTGCCTTGCCCCCAGTTTCACCCTCTGTAATGGCCATATGATTCTCCAGCACCATCCTCTGAGGTTGGGAACAATCCCAAAGTAGCCACCATCCTTAAGCCTCCACCAGGGCTTATTCATGTGAAAAAATACCTTAGATTTTACCTCCCTTCATCAGACCTAAACTCTGCAGTTAGAGGAAAAAGTGAAACATCACCATGGGCAGAAACCTCCCTGAGGACATCTCCCTTGCACAGAAGCTTCACATCACCTTTTCCCCTTCCTTCCCACCCTTGGAAGTGCTTGAAAACTCTGTAGATGAGGGCTTTAGTGACATGGTTTAGTGGTGGTCTTGGCAGCCCTGGGGTTAACGGTTGGACTTGATGATCTGAAAGATCTTTTCCAGCCTAGTTCATTCTATGACTCTATGTGTGCTACTGTTACACGACGATGTTCCATGTAACATGCAGAAGTAAGACATGCTTATTTTTGGTTTTGCATTTTCATACTGTAATGTTTTTTACACATTCTTCACCCCAATGGTCTGGACAGTACCAGAGCACAAGTCCACTTTGGTGAAGCAAACTTGAAAGAATCATGGCCCACCACAAAGGAATACCTCAATGTAATTAATTAAATACCTCAATGTAATTAAGAAAAAAGAGAAACCTCATTTTCCTTCTTGGTCTTTGTTTCTACAACCATGAAAACCAGGGAGATGTTCCTAACTACTACAGCAAAGCCCATACCTATTACCCCGTAGCCACTGACCACTTCTCTAAGTTCAGAACATCTCTCCCTGCCTGTCTTCTCTTACCACCAGTAAGAATTTGCTGATAAACCACATACTTTTCTGCAGACTGGGCTTGTGATCCAATGAAATCTAGACAGCTGTACAAACCGGTTTGTGCTAATCCCCAGCATTTGCTTGAAAGATTTCCGCGAATGCCAGCGAACATGCAAGATGTCAGATCCACAATAATCCTCATTACTCACTATTAATGTTTTTGAGGAGGGAAGGGTCGTAATTAGGCTTCTGTCAATGAGAGAGCCTTTGACTGCATTTGAAGTAAGAGCTTTCCTCTTGCTTTGAAAACCCAACACAGTGAAACTTAGAACCCCAGGTAGGAAACTACTTGTTATTGTTCACCACCTTCACAGGGGTAACAAGCAAATATTGCTGATATTGGCCAAAATATTTCTTTTTTTGTTTGTTTTGTTTTTTCTGTTTCGTTAAGAATGTCATTTTATTTCTCAAGTCAACTGGCTTAGGTGTCTCAGCAGGAATTCATACCATTAACTTCAGGCACTCAAGCCTGGAAATTGTTCCACCGTATTCAGAACCAAATGGTCGAATCTTCCTCTCTGTCACTCTGAGAAGGCCAGATATAGAAATTCAGATGTGTTTAAATACACATAGCACAGCAGAATTGGATCTTTGCAGGGGTAGAAGCCACATTTTAATTACTTTTAATTTACTGAAAGAAGCAATACTTTCTTCTAAAAGATGAAAAAACTTAGCAGTCTGCTCATCTAAATGTGTGCGTTGATTCACTTTTGAGGTTAGCTCTCCCAAACAAGTTTAGGCCAGTGCTGCCTTGCTGAGGGCTCCTACACCAAAAGCCCATTTTTATTACATGGCCACATACTTCAGCTGTATAACTGAATATATATATGTATTATATATATATATAGTATATATATTGTATAATATATAATGTATAATATATTCAGAAATACTTCAAGGTGCACCTAACATAGCCAAGCTCTCCCTTTCTCTAACAAACATGAAGGAGGCAGGCACTTAATAGAGATGCTAAACACGGCAAATAACACAGGCACTATTTGCCACCTGGAGCTACTCTTGTTTCAGTATTAAGCATTAGCTCATATGCAATTCTTCCACCTTCTCTCCAGAAAGTCTTGACCTTCATAGCATTTAGATGTGGATTTTTATTTTGCACGGATTGAAGGCAGTTTTGGCCTCTGGCTGCTCAGAGCTATGGGGGTACATGGGCATGCAAGAGAAATTGGAGCAACTGTATAACTGCAAACAGTATCATCCTGTTGGAGTTACAGCTTGCATTGCCAAGCACAGTTCTCTCATCATTAAAAGGTTCTGTGGACAGACTGTGAACAAGCTATGGAAAACTTAGACTGAGGTTAAGCAAACAAATCTGACACCAAACCTGCCCAGCTCAGGCAGGCAATGAAGCAGATACGTTCACAGTGACCCTGAAATGATACGCTCTGAATTCCCAAATAACAGTGTTTGTTGAAGAATATGTGATTAATGGCTTACCTTCGCATGCCTTCGCTAGCCAAAAAGTGAACTGCATTAGGGTCTGTGTATTTGCTATGGACACTAAATGTCTATCTTGATACTGAGGGCCATATCCTGACCTGAGGGCAATGGCAAACCCTCCTGGGATGAGGAGAGAAGTTGTTTTCCTGAACAACTGCTGAAATCATTGCCATTACACAGGTTGGAGGGAGGCATGATTTTAGCCTCTGCTATTTTGAACGGATTTAGAAGAAAAAAAAAGGAAAGCATAATAAAAGGCTGTTAGCATCCTGCTCAAAACCTAAGCCAAAGCATCTCCAGGCAAGCAAGGCAATCCCAGCCTCTCCATACAGCAAGGAGAAGCACTGGGATGCCCACAGGAGGGCACTATGTTTCACAATCACATAGGAGCTCCCAGGGAGATGCAGTTTGGGCTCACACAATGTGGCACTATCTGGTGTAGCTACCCACAGGTACTTGTCACTGTGGTCCTGTATCACACAACTACATGAGGCTTTCAAAGCTGCACTTACATTTTGGGCTCCAAAAGCTGTAAGCAGCAGGCAATATTGCAAGAAGCAAAGTATGAAGAAACGCCATTGCAAACTGCTGCAGTTGCCTACCAGTAAAGTGTGTTGACAGAAACACTAAGGCAAGCTTCAAAAAAGCTAAGAAATTGAGGTGTTTTGATGGTTGATCATCAAAGACTCCGGGTACTTGTTTTGCATATCAAGTACACACATATTAATATCTTCCATAATGTAAGACAATAAATACTTAAAGATAGAGAAGAATCTTCAAATACTGGGTAAACTGCAACAGAAAAGGGCATAGCAGGAAGCCTGTAGAGAAGAAAAATAGTAATACTAAAAAAACCGCAAACCAACCCTGAAACAATCCACAATGACGACTCTGTAGTTGGATGATCACTGCTGCTGTTTACAAGCTGCTTATAAGGTGCTCTAACCCCTGATCAAATCAAAATGGATGCTACAGGCTCTCCTTGCCCACTCACGACTCTGCCAGTGATGTGGTGTTAAAGCAGACACTGACAGCTCATGAGATGGTTTATACCAACCAGCTTAGCTGCGAGGCTGTGGTGTCTGCCCATGCTTTCTCCCATACAAATGGGAGTATTATCTTCAGTTGCGTTTATGGTCAACAGGAAAACAAAATACAAATTGAAAACAGGGAACAAATCTAGTAATCCAAGGTTGCATAAAGCAAAGGTTCATTTCCACAAAGCCCATGAACTGAGACACAAGAGTCACCCTATTGACTCTCACAATGCACAGTCATTTGCTATCATTATTATGGCTTTTATTTTCTTTCCAAAGCCAGTGTTTTTATCTAGCCCAAAACTCACACAGACCCAACAAGAGCTATATATAAGCCAGAGGCCACTGGACTGAGCCTGGGAGTTAAAAATGTGCTCTGCTACACATACTATATTCCCCACACCATGCATTTTTTTCTGCCTTGTGATATTCCATTCCATATTTTTCCAGATCAGCATAGTGATTTGTTTAACATTTATCACGTTTATTCAGCCCATTTTTCCATGGACTTTATCTAAAGAACCTGAGTACCCATGATATCTGTAAAGCTTGGATCTGATACCTAAAGTGATTAATAACATTTCAGACTCTAACCACATATCAAAAGAGCTGGGATGCACAATGCATTTTCAATGGGATTGTGACAAACATTTACTAAGATTCAGATAAAACAATGTACTTAACATTAGATGTGTGAAGAAACCTACTAAAATAAACGGGATTTCTCCAGCGTTTATAACCAAGCCAACCAATAACCACAAAAAAATCCCCTACAGGTTATTTCCAAATGATTTTCTGTGATCAGCCAGCTTGATTGTTTAAAACTCTCTCTTTAGCTTTACTGTTGCTTACATTTCTGTCTGTGGGGGAACAAAGTCACCTGCACATGAGCACTGCTCTGCAGACCTCTCTTACCAAAGGACACCAAGAAGACCAGCAGTGAAATGCCACCAGGGTTCATCAGCCTTTAGAGATGTTCGAATCATAGTTCCTATTTCCTCTGCATGCCAGCAGCATTCACTAAAAGAGCAAATATAAAACTAAGGTCTTGTCTATACATCACAAGAAATACTAACTTGGTTGATATTTAAAAGTCTGATCTCTTACGGTATGTTCCATAGTTTAAACCCCAGGAAAGAGATAAAAGATGGGAATGAATCTGGTTGCAGGTCTGTACCATACCCTACAGATGAAAGTTAGAAGCACCCCTTGCATTATTGTATCTAAATAATTAGTAATTTGAAGATAGACTAAAAAGTCCTTCTTGTCTAGAAAGAGTGGTAAAGAATATACAAGCATACTGGATGTACTCCACTTCATGGCCATAGGAAACTAAGCTGAAAAGGGAAGCACATTGAAAGATATTCCAAATAAATTAAGACCAATCACCACAGCCACATTTTAACCGGAAAAATCATCTATTGCTGACAGCAGATGTCAGTTACTGGCTGGAGAAACAGTGCTGAATGAGGCTGGTCTTTGGCCATGCAAAGCTGAGTGTGGCACCAGCTCTGTTGCAGCAGTGCTGACACATGTTGTCTGCAAAAAGTCATTTCTCTAGCGTAGACGAGACCAAAATGAAAAGTGACAGTCCCTGTCTGCCTCTGCAGGCAAAGCGAGCTTGAAAAATGATGATGAGATGTTTTTGCACAGCAGCACTGGAAAATAAAGGAAGACAAACAGCTCTACTCCTTTCCTGGGTTTTAGGGGATAATGGTGGAAGAGCCTACACCACCCTCCCAATGTGAACTGGGACCGAGCAGCCCCAGCATTCCCCAACCTGCTCCCTCCATCCTGCATGGTGAGGGTAGTCACAGCCAGAAATCGAAGCTGCCTCATGTCCTTTCCCTCTGGTATCCCACCCACCTGCCAGTTCAGAAGGCAGGGCCACTGTGAACAGAGCTGGAAAAATGAAGATGGAAGTGGCCCTAGCTATTCGGCATCTCGGTGCAGGTTATAATTGATGGTTCTTTACAAATGTCTGAAGGTAGGGAGGGCACAAGACTGTGGGATGAATTTATCAATTTAGCAAAGAAAAATCCAAATGCAGACTTCCTCAGCTGATGAAGGAGGACATCCCATACCGAGTGTCACACGAAGGTATTCCTAAAGAATAGCTTGAGTCAATGGTCCGTGAAATGCCTGTATCTGGCTGCCAACCCTCCGCAAGAGCCTGCCTTGGACTAAACTCCACTTCACTGTAAGTTGTTACCTATGTGTCATGAATATAGAGTAAAATCTAGGGAGGAAACAAATTAAAGCTTGAAGTGAAGCTTTAGCACAGCCGGGAGGCCTTCAAAGGAGTGGAGCTGAACGTGGGGTTTTCCCCTTTTCTTTTCTTGGCTATTGCAAATAGAGAGCTGCTTGCTCCATCTATGGGTAAAAGTTAGTACGGTCATAAGCTTTTCTTACAGAGGGCACAGCCTAACCACAAGATGTTCTCCAAGAAAATAAACTATTACAATGTGTAAAATATATGACAAACATTCTGCATTGCATCTTGCAGTTTGAAGAAAAAAAAAACAGCTATCTGGGCCTTTATTATTAGAGCACCAGAAGCCCTCCTTATGAATCCTGGTGGTCTAATAATTTAGTTAATAGCATTAAATTTCAAAAGGAGAAAAATTACTACAAAAAGACAGAAAATTAAAACTGTATATTGAAAAAAATTTCCTTCCTCAAATACAGTGCAAATTCACTGATTCAAATCTGACCACCAGCTTCAAGGGGGTTGAAAGCTGTGTAATTTTCAGTTCAAAGATCTGTAGACAACTTTCAGTTCTGAGCTAAATTTATGTTTCGATCCCATCCACCACAGCCCAAAGCTTTAAAGTCAATGGAAACCTTTCAATTGATTTCCTTTGCTGTTAAAACTGGCAGCACAATCAATATGTCTTGAGAACTGCTGTTACTCAAACTGATGGGTTTGAAAGGGGAGGCAGGACTGGAAAATGCCCTCCTATCCTTCAGATGGGGCATTCAGCCCCATGGAAAAAAAATACATTTTAATGATTTAAATTGCATACAAACACCTACTTCGAATAAAATATTCAGGGTACTTGATTTTAGTCTATCTGCAGGGGTAGCTCTCTAATTCCCACTCAGTAAAATAAAGCTCTCCTCATTTATTTGTAGATGTATTGGCTCTGAAGCAACATCTTATGCAAGAAAAGTGTAATCTGAATTGTGTTTTCCCCTAGTGGAGGTTGTCCTCCTGCGTTTACTCTGGATCACCTCAGTTTGCTTTACTGAGAGTAAGTTTGTGCCACTTCTTTGTTTTGGCATCATACCTGCTCATGCAAACTGGCACGCACGAGAAATGCACTCCCAATGCAGCCAAGGCTCAATAACATCTTGGAGCATCAAGTCCCAAGTTGTTCTTCATGAGAGCAGTTCATGCAGTTTTGAGCAAACCTAAGACAACTTAGGAAGCAGTTCCACAATAGCAAGTTTGAAGGCACTTTTCACAGCAGCTCAAACTTCAAGTTGCACCTCTTCACTCATCTTTCATTCCTGCTGTCCCTAAAAAAAATATGTAGGAAATCAGTGTCAGCTCTGTAGAAGCCTCTTGGTAGCTACAGGTAGCTCCAATTCACTCATTTGTTTTGTATCCAATTTAAATGTAATTGCTCCATGTTCCATGGCTGCTCACATGCCCATGCTGATGGGTAAAGCCCAAGTACTGAGCTTTACATCTCAGAGAGCCAAGTCTCCACTTGTAGAAGGTGCCTGGCTTTGGAAAGGGGAAGGTGGCCAGCACCGGGTGGGACTGCATCTACCAAGATTCATAGTGTGGGGGAATAGCACTAGCAAGCCATCTGCATCACCTCAAAGCCAAGCTTAATTCCTCCCAAATCCATACTCAGTTTTCAATTGTTGGCCTGTTAGTGCTGTTGCACAGAAATTCTCAGACATAAAAGAAATTAAAAAGCCAAGAATTACATTTCAAAGCACTTGTACAGAAACCCAGCATGCAAAGAGCTGTCTTGGATTTTTCTGTGCTGAACTTCCTGAACCAAAGGGGCTGCACCAGTGGCCAAGCACAAACCTCACCCAAAAAGGTCCCCACAGAATCTCTTCCAGGGGGTTCTGAGGTGGATATGTTGCCTTCTCAACGATGAGATGTGGACATGAAGCCGCAACCAGCAGTTTACTGCCTTGAAGCTGTACTTACAAAATACCTGAAGTGGCTGGCAGCCAAGTACACATTGTGGGAAGGTGTTTTTCCTTTCAAGGCAAATCTTTTGTCAGATCTGAGCACTGGGGTTATGACCAGCTGCTGAACTGGGGTAACAAAGGGGAAAAGACACAAAGATGAGCTTTTGGCTATTGCCAGATCAAGTGATGCAGTATTAAAGATGAGCAACAGCTTTAAACTCCCACCCTTAAGTGGAAAATGTTTTAAGCCTCATGTCTGCAAATCACTTTCTGTATTAGTATTGCCCTACCCTAACCATTAATGCCCTTCCTAAACTGCATATATTCAAAAGGCAAAATAACCTCGGTGGGAAAAGAGCAACTACGTGGGAAAGAAAGCACTGAGAATACCACACATAGCCTTTAAAATGAAAACAAGTGAGGAAGAAGGTGCTTCCAAGAAAAACAAGGAATATGCAGACTAACAGGTTAGTCTGTGTTTTGAACAATGCGTAGGAGGAGGAAGTGGAGGGAAGATGGGTATGTCATTTAAAACAAAGACTGCGTATACTTCCCCCACATACTGCTCCATGCTGATAGGGAAAGGAGTGCAGCACAGGCTCATTTCATAGAAAGTGGAGGGCAAAAAAAAAAACCCAAACCCCTGTGAACTCTAATGTGGTCCTTTTTTTTTTTTTATTTTTTCTTTTTCTTTTCCTTCTTTTTTTTTTTTTTTTTAATTACAGGTTGCCTGGATAAAACACAGATTTGCTACAAACCCAAAGGGAAGGCTCCAATGTAGCTTCCCAGAAGAGCTGCCGCTGGGAGGGACCTCTGGAGGTCTCTGGTCCAAACCCTGCTCAAAGCAGGGCTTCAACTTTAAATTGGGATGCTCACAGCCTTGTCCAGTAGACTTACTGAAATTTGCAAGGGCAGCAATTTCACAGCCCCTCCGGA
This sequence comes from Pezoporus occidentalis, assembly GCF_034315485.1. Lineage (NCBI taxonomy): Eukaryota > Metazoa > Chordata > Aves > Psittaciformes > Psittacidae > Pezoporus > Pezoporus occidentalis. The sequence continues at coordinate 3,250,588 of NW_026914180.1, forward strand.
CCCCTGCTCCAAAGCTGTATCACCCCCATCAAGGACACTTTTCTTACACCTGCCTGGAGCTTCCCTCTCTGCCTCCTGCCCTTTTGATGGGCATCCCTGAGGTGCCTGGCATTGCCTTGTCCGTAACCCTGGTAGGTAACTGAAGACAGCAAAAAGTTCTTCTTCCTCCTACATCATGCACCCCAGTCCCTGACCATCACAGTGGCCCTTTGCTGAACCAATATGCCTCTGCCTCTATTCCGCTAAGGAGCCCAGATTCGGACCCAGAACTGCAGATGTGTCTCACCGGTGCTGAGCAGAGGGGGAGGATGACTTTGCTTGACCTACTGGTGATGCTCCTAATGCAGCCCAGCACAGAATTAATTTTCATTTCAATACCATTAATAGAGCACCAGCCGGGCTGTAAAGGCAAGCAAACATGACAAGTCCATCTGATTTTAATGCACACACAGTCAGTTCAGATAAAGTAACCTAAGTCTCATTTACTTTCAGCACAGGCATCCCAAGCTGCTTGAGAGAATGGGATTTTAATCACGTAGGCTGAGACAATTTTGAGCGAAGCATTTATGCACCTTCAGAAACATGGATCCATGTGAACGTTTAGCTCTTCTCACAGCTCTTCAGCACAGCGTATCACAGAATCATGGAAGGGTCTGGGTTGGAAGGGACACTGAAGATCACCTAGTTTGAACCCCCTGCCATGGGCAGGCACACCTTCCACGGATTGCTTAAAGCTCCGTCCAACCTGGCCTTGAACACTGTCAGGGATGGGGCAGCCACAGGTTCTCAGTGCAACCTGTGCCAGTGTCTCATCACTCTCACAGTAAAGATTTTTTTCCTTGTATCTAATCTAAATCTGCATTCTTTCAGTTCAAAGCCATCTTCAGTTTAAAGACATCTTCGCGGCCCTCCCTTGGGCTTGCCTCAGCAGGTTCATGTCCTTCTTATGCTGGAGGCCCCAGAGCTGAACACAGTCCTGAAGGTGGGATCTCATGAGAGCAAAGGAGGAGAATCCCCTCCCTTGACCTGCTGGTCACACTGCTGCTGCTGCAGCCCAGGACACGGTTGGTTTCTGGGCTTCGAGCACTCATGTTGAGCCTCTCAGCACCCAACACCCACGAGTCCTTCTCAGGGCTGCTCTCAATCCGGTCTCTGCCAGCCTGTATTTGCAAAGGTATGAGATTATCCGCTCTGAGGAGTGTCTGAGAAGTCTTGGTACTCAGGAAATACTATTCAAGCCACAGAGGCTTTGTTTTGAGTGGGGTATAACCAATTAATGTAGTGTTTTGCAATACATGGGGTTATTCTTTATCTGCAAAGTAGCAAAATGCAAAAGCTTTTCCTCTGAAAAACTATGTAACACAACAGAAATGCTAACCAATACATTTCCTGAAGTCCTGGAAGTTTTGTTACATAAAAGTTACTAAAATTTAATTAAATATAGTAAATCCTAAGAGTGTAATTCATTACCAACCCCTGTTCAGCACACTGTGAATAAAATCTACTTTAACATGCTAGTAAAGGGTATGCATGTGCATTAGTCTCTCCTTAAGAGAGCTAAACCACATGAAAGCACATGGTAAGAAAGATTCTGTTTTGCAGAAAGCTGCAGAATGGGAAGAGTTATCAGTTTAAATACCAGTTTTAATCATCACACCTCTTCCAAAAAACTGACCCTCCTGCCTTAAGAGCAAAAGAGCACGAACATCCAAATCCAGCACAATTCTTGCAACCCTCTCTGGAGCAGCAGGGTCATGGGTATCCTCTGTTAACTCAAATATAGCATGGCCCCATGCCAAGCCTGTTCCTGTGACAGCGATGTGACCTTATCCAAAGGATTTTGCTGACCACTGGAAGATTGATTTATTTAATAGTCTGTTGTACGTGGCCAGGACTAAAACAGTGCCGTTCACTTGGATAAACTGAGTGAAAAGTCACAAGATGGCTTTGCTGTGCAGTGTACACTGCTGTTACTCCTGCAGCAACCAGCCCCTCTCTGCGTGCTCAATCAGTGGCATATTGCATACAGTATTTAAATATATGTGGACTAGCAAGAAGAGCTTAAACGAACTGTAATTATCCTGAGGCTTGAGAAAGAGCATGAAAGCATACTTGAACTTCAAGCAGAGAAAAACAAATGTCCTTGAATAGAAATTATGCTTGGAGTCTACTCGGAGTCCTTCAGAAACACTGGCTGCTACTTTCAATCTCATGAAGGTGTTTTAGAGAGAGGCAAGGACTGGGAAAGATGCCATTTCAATTAAGCTGCAGCAGAACTTCCCATAAACATAAAATCCTATGTGGCTTTGCCTAGCTATGTTCTTGTGCACAAAAGTCACTAAGAAATTACCTGTTCTGATTAAAATTAATGCTTTTAGGTTAAATTCTGATGAAGAAAAACAAGAAGGCCCCTCTGTACTATTTAAAGTCACTGAAAGCTATCAATATGTTGCAGGAAACATATAGCCAATTGTAGGTATACACATCACTAATTCTCTACCTCCACTGTCGCAGAAGGTTTGCCAACAGTTTATCACCGAGTTATTTCTTCTGTTCACAGAAGGAAAACACACTATGATCTAACAATCCAGCACCCTCAGTGGTAAGAGAGTCCGCTCTTTCCCTGTAACTCTATTCCCTTCATATAGCCACTAACCCCTTGGGTAGACCAGGTTGGGCTTGTAGACCAGCACTGGGAACCTTTATTCATCAAGAAAGTTTTAAAACTGAAGCCTGTTCTTAGTCAGCTCATTTCTGAGCCCTAATGGTGCATTAGCCCACGGGCTGCTGAAGAGGTACAATTTGTGCCCGATATAAAGCAGGCAAGTGCTCCAAACCATACAGGTCTATGGTGCCTTTCATGTTCTGGCAGAGGAGCTCAGACACCCCCTTAATGGTCATTTGATTGGAAACATGTATCATTCATTCACTTCTATGCAGGAAAGGTCTCTTTCCCCTCCTACAACAGGGCAGAGAAATATTATTTTAAAGAAGAACAGAAATTCTCCATGGAGTCTACAGAGGCAAGTCTCTGTTAGCTGCTCAGATTATGTTCTTTCTGCGCCCACCTCCACCGCAAACCCCATGAATATCTCCAGCTGTTCTCGAGCCCCAGTGCTGACATCCAACCAGCCTCGGTGAAACCACACAGACAACTCCCACTCAGGCAGATGCAGGAATCCTAAGCAAAGCTTTGAAGCGTGATTTCCCTTCTCAGCACTCCATAGGTGTCCATGGCACTGCAGAGGCCATACCCTAACGGACAGCATGTCAGAAACCCAAAACACATGGTCAGTGAAAGCGATAATGAAAAATTAGCACATGCCTCATCTGCACTTACTTCACTACCGCAGGTAAAGAATGGGCCAAGCCCAGAGGTACTGTGTATCTTCCTGAAATAACATGAGCAATTTCTTACTTTTTCTTGATCTGGAGAAAAACTTGATGCCCCCAGGAGAGGTAGACGGGTTAGAATTGGGGGAGGACTCTTTGGAGGAGGACCTGAAGATCCCACTGAAGCTCATTCGGCGTGGGGAGCGTGGGGGAGACTCCTGGTAGGGAAAGGGGAACACTGTTTTGGGTGAGCCAGGGCTATGTTTGGATCTCACAGGGGCAGAAACGGGGCTGGAAGGTCGGTTCTGGAGCCCTTTGGAGAAAAGCCCTTTGGAAGGACTGCTGGTGGAGTAGCTTTCTTCCACCTGAGGAGGAGAGAAAAGGGAAATAAAAGAAAACCACCATTAATTCAGTTCAGCTTGGGCCATCAGGATCTCTGAACCTGTCTCAACATAATCAGCTCCTGTTTATTCGTGTGTTTATTCCACAGCACTGCCTCCACTGACACTGGCACTGTGTGTACCACCTCTCTGGGATACATACTGCCCCTTGCTCTTAAAGACAGCCTGAATTTCACAAAAGAATTTCAATATGTGGTCATACATTTTATTATCACATATAACGTAGGATTTTCTTTACTGCTTTAATTTGTCACACATCCCTCTCCTTTCTGCTAACAACTGAAAGATGACAGGCAATGAATGATCACCATTAAGGAAACACAGTGCCTCAAACTCTTCCTCTTAATTTAAGGACACTTCCACAGTACTTAAATCTCCATCTTATGATGTGGCACAGCACAATAGACAAGTCCCTAAGCACCTCACGGGTCTCTACACTGACAGCCACAACTGTGGGATTGCAACTACAGTACCAAAAAGAGAGGAGCCATTTTAGGCTGACAACATTGCTGCGAATTACCCTGCCTCGAGTTTGGGTACAACCTTTCTAATGGCTGTACCTCTTCTGGGACCTGCGCTGGCTTTTCAACCAGTATGAATATCTGTGCACAATGCAGCGCTGCACTGCGCAGGCTCACCCAGCAAGGCAGAATAAAAACCCAGAAAAGCAAACAACAAAGAAGAAAGGAGCAAAGATTAAATTCTCCATGCATACAATTACAGAAGCTAACCCAAAACTTCTGTGGGATTCGCCTGTGTCTGGGCTACATGTAGAGTTTATTTCCTTCTGGATGCACAAGGTACTTCTGTGGGTATGAGACTGCTTTTTTAGCCGGGGGCATTTCTCATGAATGAAGGGCTCTGTTCCTGGCAAAAGGCAGCAGTGGGTTTTAGGTCTCCAGGGAAGGAATAAGCAAAGGCCACGGAGCATGTGCCCACAGGCACGCTGTGCCACTGAGTTTCAAGCCCTTTGCATGCCTGCTCCTCTCTTCCCAATTACACAACACAAAGCAGGAGATACGGATCAGACAACTTCTACCTGTGATAGATACCTCCCAGTGTGTGTCAGCCTAGTTAGGTACGGTATTGTTGCCATGGGAGTCATTATAGGGAAAACCAGCATCCTTTATTAGGATGATTTCGGTGAAAGAAGTGATGAATGAAAGCTTCTTAAGTACCTGTGCCCTCCTTTGTGTCAGTGAAGCGCTTGCATATATGAACCCAGCTAAAAAAAGGTCAGCTGAGTTTAAAATACATAAGCCATTAACTCCCTTTTCTAAAGCACTTTTAGCCACAGCTCCAAAACACTTGTAGAAATACATATGAGCAGCACAACAGCCAGAGACCTGCTCCCTCTGTAACACAGGACCCCGGTTCTCGTAAACCTCTGTCTCCTACACATGCACTTTGGACCAGCTCTTCTTTCCTCTTGGGACAGGACAGAGCTAGAATGGGTCCCACTCCATGGGAACTGCAGAAGGGCCTGCAGGGAGTGTGGTCTCTCATTTGGGAAGGTTTCTAACCTAAAAGGCAAGTGGCACTTGGTCTGGGAGGTGGACACAAATAGCATGAACAGAGACATGCTGGCACAGCCCTTGATAGTTGATGAATTATGCTCTGTGCTCCTCTGTGGAGCACAAAAATCTCTTGCAAAAACATAACAGCTTCTTATACCTGCACACTTGTTTTTGACAACATGGACAAAAATATCTCAGAAATAACCTGTCCTTTTGCAGATGTATTAGGGGTGCAGTTGCCCTCAAGGGGACAATTTTGGAAAACATTAATGAACTTTAACTGAAGCAATGGGTACTAAAAGTGTCTTGACGGTATCCGTAAGAGTAGGAAAAGTAGTGTTTCATGCTTAATGCAGTGGCCTGAGCCTCAGGTTTGTTTCCCAGCTGGCATGGATTCTGTGTGCAATCTTAACCTCATTTAATATCCCTCATCTATTCTGTCATGTGGACTATATCTTCGTTATTACCACTCTGAGTCCTCTGGCACACAAACTGTCTCCTGGTGAGTATTCATTGACACTAACAGGGTGCAATTCCTCAACTGAGACGTGGCATAATAGCCACACTATAAGTAAATTAATAAACAAATTGCATTTTTGTCATGGGTAAAATAGTGCCAAAGTGATAGCTTTTTCATAAAAGCTCATTAGCGTTATTAAAATATCATCTGTAAATCATCCAAGACTACTTATACGTTGTTCTCTTGACAACTACATAGTCCAGGAAGCAACTAAGTAGCACAACAGCACCTCCCTTTGCACTCAAATTTAAATATGTCCGTTGCCAAATCTACTGCCATGAAGTAGGGAATAAGAATATTTTCAAGTTAATTTTAATCATAATACAAACCTGTCACTACTACTGTAATTTAAGAATGTTTCCAGGATGGGAATTTCATCATAACTCTTCCTAAAGTGACAAGCCATGACATTTGTAAAGCTAAAAAACCAATGTTATTCTGGTGCCTCCCTTAATATTTCATGCTTTCTTTTTTTTGCATGCTTTTTTTTACTACAATGACACACTGGTAGGAGCCACTGTGACAAGGCGGTGGTGTTCTCACACTCTAAAGCAATTCCAGAAATGTAAAACGTCACACAACAATTTGTCAAAAGAGTCAGTATTCCCTTGTACGCCCAAGCCAGGCACACAAGCAAACTGTCCTCAAATTCCGAGCAGAAGCAGCGGGATGTTTTCATTTATTGCAATCAGAACCGGTTGCTTTCTCTCCATCGTGCCAGGCAGCTGAATTATTAGCTAATTGTCAGATCACCAGGGGCATGCTGCTAAATACACATGTGCATGCTACCAAATTAAAGGAAATTATTACATGGAGCTCTCCTCCAGCCGCTCCACACGTTAATTAAAGGCAGGTTACGCCCACCATCAAAACAGATAAATACCTGTGATTCTGCTTGGGGAATTACAACAGGACTGCTTTCTTAGAATAGTAGTTGAGGCTAATGGATTGAGAGTTTTAAAAAATGATCAGGTGCTTCCATAAGTAAAATCATCAGCAGCAACAGTTATCACAGCATATACAAAAGTCACAGGGCACTGTTAATTTTCATGCTTCAGCAGGAATACAGAAGAATCTCTGCTTTGGAATAACCAGTGGTGACAGAGGCAGGTTACACAGCTAGATGGATCATCAGCCTGTTCTTCATGAATTTTTGGACTCATTTCCTGAAGCTATGACAGGCAGGTAGGCAGAAAACTCCACATGTGCTTTGGAAAGATAACTATTCTTCCAGTTGAGCTGCAGCAGCAAAGAAGCATATTGCACTTTGGTTTCTCACATTAATAACCCTTGTACATCAGTTTGTGTTGGTCCAGGAAAAGCAGTAAAGTGAGACAGGGCAGAAGTATGAAACACACCTAATAATGCACATGGTGATATGGCTTATTTGACCCTGATCGGATAATTGGCCTTTTGACGATAAGGACTCCAAACACACAATGCAAGTACAATACAAATCAATGTACAAATAAGGTCTAATAAAACAAATTGAAAATTTCCTCCAACTATGAAGACTGTTCATCTAATTAAAAGCACAACCAACCACCAACAAAACATTCCCTGTGCTGGCTTTGTGCAGAGAATATAGAGGATCTTTGAGCTCTGCGCCTAACCTTAGACTCCTTACACCTTAAAACTGGTTACATTGGAGAGAAATGTCAGTTCCTGACTATACAGTCAGAAAACAGTGCAGCAGGAATAGGGCTCAATTAGCAGCTTGGTAATAGTGCCAGTGCAACCCTCAGCCTCGGGCAATGTGCTCCCTGGTGAAGTTAAGCAACCAAGCAGAGCCCTGTGCTACATCAGAGGTGCTGTTTCTAGTCACTGATTCCACTTGCTCAAGGCTACACCAGTTACCCTGCACAGCACTGAGTAAACATAAATGCTACACTATCAATTTTCATGCTTGGGAGCACAAAAGGATCCTCAGCTGGGGACTAGGGAAATACTCTGCTCTGTTGTATGCACCAAGTGTTCTTAGGTGGGTTTCTAAAATACACCCAGTACTGGCCACTGTTGAATGAAGTAACAAAACAAGACATGTCTTACAGTGTTTGGCAGACTTAGCGTTCCATTTTTTGACTGAAATGTAGTGATAGCATGGCACTTGCTCCACACTGGGCAGCTCTGGATGATTTCAATGCAAGAAATAGCATCCTGAAAGCTGCCTCTGTCATTTCACTTGGACGAGGGAATCTTTCTCTCTTCCTAATCCCTTTTTCCTTACTCCTAGCTATGAATATTAACGGCTCAGAGCCATCCTGTGAGGGACCAGCAAACCCACACCTTTATTTTCAAAAAACTCCTAGATGACAAATTCCCAACAAAAAGAATCACTACCAGTCCCAGGCTACCCCATACCCGAGAATAAAACAGCAGGACAAGAGACTCAAATCATCAAGCAGTTGTCCCTGTGGCTTCTCTGCTCACTCTGTCTGATGGGGATTTAGTCTGTGCCATAAGCATCCCCCAGGTGCCACCTGGGCTTGGAGAGAGCACAGGCCAGGGACAGTCCCAGATTGCACATGGCCACACTGCTCTAGTAGGTGCAAGAGTCTGGCTCTGCAAAAGGACTGTGTCCAAGCCTTTCATCTCCAGGACAAGAGAATGCTCCCTGACTTCTATTATTTATCGCTTCTGTTGAAATTCCCCAAGTGAAACACCTTGCATCTTGTGCTGTCAAGAGGTACTCATCCTGAAGGCCATCCAGGTCTTCCTGTATAAGGTCCCTCCCTAATAAAAAACCACTTCTCGATGCACCCCAAGAAATATGGTTAGTATGCTTCTATTTTTTACCTCGGCTTCACTAGCGAAGACCAGTTTTGGGACTGAGCTTGGGCAAACCCCACCCCTTCTGTCCCTCCACCCTGTAGTCATCCTTTCAACACCAGCCTGCCATCTTTCCCATCATTTGTTTTCTTTACCTGACTCACAATTCTTCATCTTTTACAAGAAAGATTAAAGTGCACTACATTTAATCACTACCATATGATAATCCCCACTGCAATGTGCTAAGAAACCAAACTATTCATACTTCACCACAAACTAGTCTTTTGTTGTCCACACACCATCCAACTCAGTCCTGCCTCTTCTCACTCACAGGCAGATTTATTCCCAACATTGTCATTTTCTTTCCCATGCTTTGTATTGAAAATCTGATCCCTCCATTTTACCAAATAAAATCCTCTCTAAGGCGGCATTTCTGCTCCCAACTTAGAATTTAAGGACTCCTTAACTGCAGGGAACGAAAGCTTCCTTCCCAAAGCAATGTGCCTAGAAAAATGAATAAGCTCTGCTGAGAAGATCCTGACCATGACACAGGCAGAGGCTGTGCTGGAGGCAGGAAAGGCAGGCACTGCCTGTGTCCCTGCCACAGCACCTCTCCGCAGCCATTTCCTGTGCTCCCCTACCAGTGCCCCAACTCTCCAAGAAAGTGGTCCTTTCTTGGGCACACTGCTTTCCCTAGTGGATGCCCTCCCTGAAAAATCTCTGGCTCTGATTCAGTTGGTAATCTGAATTTAGATCAGTTTTTCAAAAGAGGCTGAAAAAATTATCTGTCATACAAATGGGCTCAAGCTAGCCAGCCTTTCAAAATGCCTCTGAGTTTAAGTGAAAGTTATTAAATGCTGCTGATCTGCATTCCTTTATTCTCCAGCTCCAAATAGTTAAGACATATATGGAGCATTTGAGTTCTGTTTGCTTTTAAAACAGTGAATTATTTGACTTTCATTTTGCGTCTTCACTTAAAAATCTTTTGAATGTCAAGTAACAGAAAAGGAATCACCTCCCACCATCCTTGACAGGGACAGCAAACACAGAGACAATACACCAGATAGATGTCTCACTTGTTTCCTGCCCTTCCAGTGTATCTCAATAAAAAAGCCCTTTGATAAAGTTAATTGGATGATTCTGCTGGAATAAAAGAGCTCGCAGAAACACAAGAGCTGACTTCATTAGATTGAAAGGTAATGAAGGACTTATGCTCCCAGGCACCATGTGTTCACATGCACACCACTAGTTCCCTTGGTTCTGCATAAGCAGTGACAATTGAGATGACAATGTATATTACAGGATCAGAGATGTCACTTCCCGAAACTAAAGTACAAGGACACTTTCCCAAATTAAAATACAATGAGATGCATCTGGCTGCTCTGGCAGGCTCTGAGAGCTCTGCATTGCTGTACAGACAGTTGGAGTAAGGTTTCCAGCAGGAAAACCAGGGCTGCTCAGAGGCAGAAACAGGCTTGAGGAAAGGTGAAAGCAGGGCTGGCTGCCTCTCCACTTCCTAACCCTTAACTGCATTTATTTTAAACCAGTGGATGGGAAGGAGTCATGCACATGACAGTGCAGTGGTTGTCCTATGTGCCCTTGACCTGAGGCTCTCTGCATCCACTGCATGTGCCCCATGCCAAGGCTGTGGCATCATCCAGGACATGCTCCCCGTTCTCACTGCTCATAAAGAAATGGATAATTAAGAGACTGGGGAAAAAAATCACGAAGAGATTTATTATCCAGAGAAAGGGGGCTAAAACCAACATTTTTATTTGCTTCTTCTCCATCATTCAGGGGTTGCTCACACAGCTCCCCTGAGTCACTGGACAAAACAAAAACAACGCAGGGATCAGAAGCAGGACAAAGCAATCCTTGAAGTCCTTCAATACTGGAGTCACTCCTCAGATGTTTTCTTATCCTAGTTCATCAACACTTTCCTGCATTACTGATAGTAGAACTGTGAGTCAGTGCCAAACGTAGCTGCAACAAAGCCTCTACATTTTACCCTCTTCCTTTGTTTGTGCTTCCAAAAAAACAAACTAATCCTTTAAATGCCATGTCACATCCAGAATCCATGTACAGCTCATTACCAACAGCCATTAGTAAAATCTAATTAAGGCTTTGCAAAAATAAAGTCTGCGTGATTTGCTCCTTGGTGTAACTGATCGCATTTTCATTCAGCACTGGAGAGTTTCCTGCTCAGAATGTACCACTCTCTTCCCCCTCATTTTTGTATGAACTACAAACTGTATTGGCAATTTGTCTGTATTTCTTTCAAGTCCCTGATAAAGTATGATATAGTATAGCAACAGAATGTTTTGTCTGCCTAGAAACAAAGTCTTCCACTCATGAGTCTCAATTTATTTTACCAGCCAGATTTTTTATTCATTTAATAGGCTCCATGTTTACTCAGTATCATTCCAGCTTCTTAAATCCAAATGTCTTGTGCTACTTTTATATACATGACACCAACACTATGACATTTTCCAACCAAATTTATAATCCATTTAAACCCCCACATTTGTTGAGTAAGAACTGCTTACCATTAATTCCAATCCAAATGAGTCTATTATAAGAGCATCATTAACTATCCAATACCAGATATTTCATCATTTTGCCAAGGACAAACCTGTAAATTATCCTAATAGCAAACACTGTAAATATTAACACAGTAATTACTTCTTTTTTTTTGCAGTGTTTTGGAACTTCATCTCTGCTCCAAGATGCATTCAAAATCAGCACTACTCAGAGAAAGCTCTGCCAGTTCATTCAAGGGTATTTTATCAGAGTCGTTTGCATTTAACTTTAAAATGTCTAGCTTTAGCACCTTCTGCTTTAAATACACTGAAGTTATTAGTAGGACAGAGTCAATACTGCCATCTAAGATAAACATCTCACCAGCTTTTTCCCCATGTAGAGAAAAAAAAATTTAATGCACACTTCTTTTTCAAGCTTTGTTCTATATTCCTATGACAATTCTATTATTTCCATAAAGGAATAGATAGATATTATTCTTTGAACTTATTTTCTTCCTCCTATTCCCTCCTCCCTCTATAATTTGCTATTTGTCTCCCCATGGACAATTTTCTTGTCATTTTTTTCTCTGTAATCATTCACTATCCTGCACTTCCAGCTGAAGGCAATGGCTATCAGTCTCCTATAATTTCTATACCTTATCCTTTCACCTTATCCATCACATTTTAGATGAATGATCTGTAAGTATTCAAGGTGTTGAGACCTCTGAAATTGATAGAGCCATTTGGGTGCAGAGGGGCACTCATCCCTTACTGCTGCCTTACCACACCGTACTAGAATTACTTTCTGAATGATGCTCTGCATCAGTCATGATTCTCCAGGCCTCTAAACTGCCTCTCTTCCACCATCTTTCCCCAGATTGAGGAAATCCAGCAAATCTAATTGCTTCTCCTTATACAGGAAGACCTGGTTGTCCTTGTCTATAGTGCTGCATTTAATGACCCTTTAAGGTCTCTCTGCAAGAAGGATTCAGCCATTTCTGGAGAGTGCAAGCTTTGAGCTTGGGCAATGGGCAATACAAGCTGTTTTATACAAAGCTACCAGCACAAGTATTGAGCATTTTGTCAGGCAATAAGAAGGGCCAGAATACCTACCACAGACACAAGAGCTACCTTTCTCCATCACTCCACCCCAAAAACTTCTACACAAGATTCTTCACAGTAGTATGCTCTCCATCTTCAGCAGAGAAAGGTGAAAACTATCCCTATCCTCTTCCTGATGTCAGTCATAAAGGAAAGAAGAATACATCACTTATAATAATAGCCATATTAATGAGAAGTGATTAAGGCTCAACTTCAGGAAATGTGTGTCACATTCCCACCACTGCCAAAAAATTCATATGTGAACTTGAACAAATAATTCTGCACTTGAGTTTCCTAATTGTGTAATGAGGATTGTTGTCACAGGATAAAGTACTGAGGGTCTCTGTGGAAAATGTTAATTCAGCTTCTAAAAGCCTTTCACAAAGAACAGGTTTAAATTAATGACAGATTGGAAAGATAGGCTGCGAACTACTCTCGATCTATAGCTCAGGTGACAGAAGAGTTAAGTGCAGGAAAAGAGACATCCCTGATGAATTGCCTGTCTCCAACATGACGGGTGAATGGAAAAGCCACACTACTGAAGGAACACTGACTTTTAATTTACAAGAAGTTGCACACTGCACTGTGATTTCAACCTCAAACAAAGAAAAACCATCTCACTTGAAAGTGAAAAGTAACTCAGGGATTTCTTTATGTAGCAGCAGTAGAGACTGGCAAACTTTTAGTTAAAATTAAGCAAATACTGCTGCCTGATGCTACTCATCACTATCAGCAAAGATCCCACTTTGTTGCATATGTTGAACAGAGCTCCAAGCATAATGTTAGAAAAAACTCTGTGTCTTCCACACTCAGTCAAAAAGGTCAGTTAAAAATGCAGTTTCAGATGTTAAGTCCCAGTTGCATGGTTATTCCAAAATTAATTGCACTTCCGTAAGCAGAACTTGACTCAAGTCTAGGGATTAAAACCCTGGCATTTACTGAAGGTGCAAGAAGGGCAGCTACTGAAATGTTCTTCTAGTTCTCCCAATACAAGCACTTGTCAAAAGAGAGAACCAGGACTATTAAGAGGAAAACCAGGGGATTCATAAGTGGTGAAGTGGAAGTCATTAAACAATATCATGTAACAATACACGAGTGAGATAGACTGGCTTCAGTATATTTTTTTCTTTGTGACTGAGATTCATGCAGCTTTCTCAACTTTCTTTGCAAAAGGAGCTGATAAACGGAAAAATCAAGCTTTAGCTAGAAAACCCTGCCTTCTTCCAGCATGACAACCCCTTCCAAAACCATCACATTGTTCATTTTATTCAAACCCTCCAAGCAAGCACCTTTTGGCAATGCTGTATATTTCAGCTTCCCTGGCATCTACAAGAGTTCCTCTGCGTCAGTGACTCATACATCAGTCTTAAAAGGTCCAATGCAGAAAAGAACAAGGCCAATGTTATAAAAGTATTCAGTTACTGATGGATTGCAGAAATTTTTTAAACAACTGCCCTTTGCAGTGAGGTGCAAAGGAATAGAAACTTGTGCTGTCAACAGAGCTAAGTTGTTCTGGGTGCAGATTAGCTTCACTAAGGAGATATTTATTGCTTCACCTGCCTTGAACTGTAACGGCAGACTCATTGACAAATGGCTTGTAGCAGGTTTAATCTTCACAGAGGTCCACAGCCTTGTAAATATTGTGACAAGCAAACCGGTCTGTTGTGTAGCTATGGATCAGCTTTTGGGGCTATCTACTGTTCAGAGCAGTATTTCTCTTCACAGCTTGGCTGGTAGGAGGTTTATGCTTAGCAGGCCAGCTTGTAATCCAAGGCCTTCTGAAAGTAATGAGGCCAGGACCTGAAGATGACAGATCCCACCCACAGTTCTTATTTCCTTGAACGTTGTGTAGGCACCTTATAACTGTCCCTAGTGTCATCCATTGAATAGGCTTAACTGATCATTTTAAGCAAGCAAGCTCTGTGAATCTATTGGTTTAATGTAATATCAGGACATCAGAAAACACAAACCATACCATTGCCTCCAGAAGGATAATCTTGAGTTAATCCCACAATGAGGAGGTATCTTTCCCCCTTGTTTATGGGAAGACCCTACTGCTGTAGCTTCAGCAAATGAAGGCAGCTCATTTTGCCAGTGCCAAGGACAGCAAATTCAAGGACAGTGAACAGTTAAAACCTTTGTAGCCAGAGAGCAAACATCAGGGGGCAATTCCAGGAAAACATACCGACAGCCACAGGCACCTATTTGGGCACTGTATTTCTGTAGCAGCACCAGAAATTTTGTTAGCTAACTATATTCCTGAGAATGCAGTTAAGCAATATCACTTCACTGAATTACAACAGTGTTACACACAACATCTGAAGCATTTGAGACAATACCACTGTAGGCTAACACTGTTTCCAGGTTACATTGCATAAGCACTGTCATGATAAGGTCTGCAAAAGTCACTGTATTTGCTTTAGTGCATCACTCTGGTATGGTGAGAAAGATTTAAAACCCCAGACTTTTTTAAGGCTAATAACTGGTGTTTACCACCAAAGGACTCAACCACCTGTCCTGGGTTCAGCAGTAGTAGTCATTTTTTCTCCTTCTTAGTAGCTGGTGCAACGCTGTGTTTTTGACTTTCAGCCTGGGAACAGCTCTGATAACACCGATGTTTTTAGTTGCTGCTCAGTAACGTTTAGTCTGACCAAGGATTTTGTGAGTCTCATGCTCTGCCAGGGAGGAGGGGAAGCTGGGAGGAAGCAGAGACAGGACACCTGACCCAAACTGACCAAAGGGGTATTCCATAACATAGCACGTCATGCCCAGGATATAAACTGGGGGCAGTTACCTGGAAGGGATAGATTGCTGCTTGAGTCGGGCTGGGTTTTGGTCAGTGGGTGGTGAGCGGTTATATTCTCTTCCCTTGTCATTCCCCTTATCATTACTGTTATTGGTGGTAGCAGCAGTGGTTTGTGTTATACCTTAGTTACTGGACTGTTCTGATGTCAGCCCATGGGAGTTACATTCTTTAGATTCTCCTGCTCATCCCTCCAGGAGCCGGTGGGGAGGTGGGCGTGAAAAGTGGGGGGAGTGAGAGAGCGGCTGCGTGGTTCTGATTTACAGCTGGCCTTAAACCACGAGACCACCACAGCAAAAGTGAAACTTTGGAAATATCCTACCTTGCGAGAAGCATTTTTGTCTGCGCTCTCCACATCACCGTCCAAGAATGGCATGGCAAATGAGCTGAGATCCTGCCAGGACAGAGAAGAAAAAATTACGTCCTATATTAATGTTTCCTCCCTTCAGAGCATCCCATGACTGTAACCCATGGTTTTATTAGAGAAGTGCCCACTACTTTACCCATAGCAATTGCTGGAAAGCAACAACACAGGCTCTGATCATTCTCCTTAGTTGTGAAACCAACGGCAGCTCTAAGTTCCAAGTGTATAAAGAGCCCTTAGTAGAGCTTGCATTATACCACCGTGGAAAACGACCTGCATAGCCAAAGTCAGGAGTCCTATGCTAAAATTTTCAAGGGGAGGTACCCAAATCCCACAGAAAAATTTATAGGAAATTATAGTTGAAATACAACCACTTGCTCAGCAAATGGCCTATCTTGTCTTGAGTGGGGTGTATCATCTCAGTATAGAGTATTTATGACAATAAACAAAACCTGAATAAGAATATGTTGATGCTCTGGAAAACACATGACACATACAACAGAGGTGGAGAAAATTGTGCCATAGTGCTCAGGGAGGAAATAAGCAATTCACTTGCACAAATGAGAGGAGCACCCAATTCTCCATGACTAAAGACAATAAAATCATAAGAAAAGCATACATGCTCATCTTTAATTAACAAAAAAACCAAACTGCAATTATATTCTACCTCCTGCCATCTGTTCTGTTTATGCTATTTCATGTTCCAGCCATGGGGATTTTAGAGCTCCTTCCTACATGCATAAGGAAATTATGTTAGTGTCAAGTTCAGCATCTGTTTGATAAAAAAAATAGATAAGAGTAATTCTCCGATCAAAAGCATGAGGTTGTGTAATGAGGCTGTGCACTGAAAACTGAATTTTGGATCCTATATCTTGGTTTAAATGTCAGGAATACCTCCCCAACGCAGAACCTCCCAGATGTGAGGCATCACCCTTTCCATGTAATGATTCAGTGCTGCTCTACTACTACATCTGCATCCCATTTAAAATAGCCCAAAACATAAATAAATACCAATTTCACATAAACCTAATTTGAGATTAAATAGAGCTTAATTAAAAATTAGCACTGGCCGGGTAGTCTACAGGGCTTGCTTGCCTTCAGAATTCAGAGCAGCCACAGGTCTAATCACTTCACATTGTGTAATCATGCTAAATCCAAAATATGCTCAAAAATGTGTGTAACTCAGACATAATCCTTACAAGTGTTTGAAAAATATTCTGGTTACATAAGAAACAACAAAAATAAGGAACAAAATATTGAATTACTGGAACTGAAGCACATGGGAGCAATTCATGCCAAGTTGGAAAGAAAGAAAAAAAAGAAAAAAGAGGCAGCAGCCAGGCTTGGCTAAGCTGGCCCCAAATCATTCGGCCACAAACCAAAGTATTCATGAGAAATTAGCATGCTTCTGGCTCCATCTATGCACATTCAATGGGAACTATCTACAAAGGCCCAAACTACAAAGCACCAACCCAACTATACAATGTCATCCTCATCACCATGCTTTGACATCTGTGCTTCACATCAACTTCATTTGCAAATAAAAACATAAGGAAGCATCTCAAAACCAAAAGAAGAGGAAATCTGTTTGGTTTAGATTTTCACTGTTCTCAAGATTTGACAAAGGCTTGCACCAGGCCCCACAGGACCTTCAAGAAAAGCTTCTGTGTCAATTTGCTTATTCTTAATTATGAACAAATTATAATTAGTTAAGCAACTATAATTAGTTAAGATTAAAATGACTTACATAGTCCACATAAAAATTGTTCAGCCATAAATGGCATTTATAAACACAGTTGATACATGGATTATCATTATTATTATTATTCCTACTTCATATGTTACTGCAGGATTTAAGTAAAGAATCTCTGTGAAGAAGTTTAAAAGCCTAATGGAAAGTTACACAAAAACATATCCCCTCATGTTTACTTTAATTTAGCCAGAGAATTTACCAACATTTTCCTCTACCCATCTTCAGTAGGGCAGAAACTGGAATCTGATGCGTGCTAGGTCATTTTCCATGGAAATAACCTCTTTTGAGCTCCACGTATTAGCATCCTGATATTACTGCTTGGCGTAATCCACAGGGAGAAAACCTGCTGGAGACTGGATGGAAGGAGCTGGCTTTAAAGAAGCACACACCTAGTAATCAGGGTTAGAAAAGCTGTTCAGAGAATGTGAAACAGCTAGGAATGAAACTGTAACCTCTTTTGGCGGGGGGGGGGCAGAAACCTTCAAAACCAGGAGGAGGTAGGTAAATAGATAAAACTATTTTTTCTAGGAGCTAAATTTCACTTCCCACTTACAATTCCAAGCTTAAAAACATCTATGTATTAAGTCCTAAAGTCTAAAATTATCACAGAACCCAGCTGATGACTCTATTCTAGTTCTTAACTCTCCGATATCATGAAGGTATGCTAACTTCATCTGTCTTTACAAGCAGAACAGATCTCTATTTGTAAGCAGAAATAAGCAGAGATAGACCTTTCTGGGCAGCACGAGACCCTTCTTTGTTAATACAGGGCTGGAGAACTTTTCAAACAGGATACTAATTGCACTCTTAGTCCTGTGATAAAAGCTGTAAGTGTAGCTGCTACCTAACAATTTCATCTTTCATGTCTTCATAGGATTCTACATGGGAAGGCATCCATTTACCCTTTTCTCAGAACTGTTTTGGAGAATAGGAAGGAAAACCACATTTTAGGATACAGAAAGCAAATACATTGGCTGGCATAGCATAGCCGAATAGCAACAGGAGCAAGATCTGGTTAGCCAAGCCATTTTTTCACCTTTTCCAGCCAGTTTCACTGTTTCTTTCCTTACTGGGAAGGATTCCTGCCAAAAAGGCTTGCCCAGACATGCTGGTCTGGACACCGCTGCAGTTGGAGACCTTGGTGTCAGAGGAGGGCTTCCAGCAATTCTATTGCAGAGGCTGCAAGCTTAAATACCAAACCACTGAAGCCTTGAATCCAGTAAACAACACAGAATAAACAGGATTCTTTTTTTATTATTGTTTTGTTTCAAGGCTACTTTGGCAGCCAGGCTGATAAAGCTTCTCCGCAATGGCTGAAGCCAAGGAGCCAGCAAGGCACCCTGGGATATGCTACGACTGACAGGTCAGAGACCAAATTCCAAGGTATTCTAGGGGGAAGTGTGACCTTTTTATGGCCCTGCTCATCAGTGAACCAAAATTTCAGGGCTGGGTATCAAAAGAATGTTTCGCAAACACCTCCCTGCTACCGTCCTTCGCAACTGTCCCTTCAAAGGAAAGGCATGGCCATAAGCAACACGGTCATGTGAAATCTGTGCTCATGGTGGTGGGTCTATGCCCCACGAACACGGTCAACTCTTTGACCATGTTTCAGGGGTGACTCAGGTCAGAATATCTTCACGGTAGCCCCATAGCCTACCTCTGCTGAAAGGCTGGGTTCCCCAGCTATAAGCAACTTCAGAGTCCTAGCGTAGGCAGCATCACACAGTCCTAACTACTGATGGTGTCACCTAGAAACATTATTTTTCTGCTTCACTGTGTTCTATATATGTGCTAGGATTGCACCAAATTTAAGGCTGTGAAATGCCTGCCAGACATTACAGTTTCTTTTTACAACACAACTCAAGCAGGAGGTGACGCTTTACTAAGACAGCTTTTCAATATGGGGAGACAGCTCTTTTAATACAATAAACAAAGAAAACAAGATACAAAGACATCAAGCTGAGTGCTGACAACAGCCCTGGTCTCACAAAAAATTGCTAAAAGCTTCACTCCTCAGTATCCCACCTTAACAGAGCTCTTTGGGGTCTTCTCCTCTGCTGATGTTACCGAGCTATGAGCCCTTCAACCATCCTACCAAGGACAAAAAAAAGCCAGGATTTTTATTAACATTGGCTGTGAACGATTTCTTTCATCTCAGACTGCACAGCAGCAGATTTTTTTTATATCAACCTTGGATTCATACCTATTACAAGCCTATGTAAAACTCTGAATAGCAAATATACTACATATGCTAATGGCCTGTGAACAGAATCCAAAGTCTGAACTCTGTGGAACAGGGGACAAAGCTTTGTAGCTCTGACTGAATAGAAAATTTTCTTTCTTTTTGAGAACAATCCTATCTAGGAGCCTTGGGGAATTTATATCAAACCACTCAATTATTGCACAAGGAAAGATTCAGCACTGATACACAAAGGAATTTCTGCCCTTTTGTTTATGTTGTTCAGATATACTAGTCATAGTATAGTATAATAAGACTTGCTAACATTGCTTTATTCCTTTAGGAGTAGATTGTTCACTGCTTTGCTTTTCTCCCTCCCCCATGCCATCTAGACTGCAGCATGTGTTTTGGAGACAGATATATAAGTCGTACTGTGAGACTGAGGATGCTGGTGACTAAGTCTCAGTATGACTCAGTGGGAGTGGGCAGTAACAGATGTACAAAGCTGGGTTAGATTTATGCAAGCCAGCTTTGTACTTCACAAAGCTATTGCAATTTATTTATTTGACTTTACTTTTAAGGCTGTTCATATTAAAGAAGAATAACTGATTGGGTCTGGAGAGTTTCAGAGGGTAGAAATGAGATATTCAGAGACTTGATTTTGTCTGCAGCATGAAGATGCCAGAGGCAGCATGGTCCAGGAGTCACTCAGGTGGCTGTGCAGGAACGGTCTGTGTGCACTTCAATGTCAAGATGGATACATCATCACATTTGATATAACAGGTGGTGAATCACCCTAAACGATGTGCCTGGAAGAAATGGGAAATTTTCAGTCCCAAAGAGGTGTAATATAAAAGACTAGCGAGTAATGGCTGGCTGAAATCTAACCCAGATCTCAGCATGTGAAAATCCCCACCCACCTGGTGATTATTCAATGTCCTATATCAAAAAACAATACATGAAAAGTTTATACGAAACTTTGCATAAGAAAACCAGACCACGTGTAATTTACAGATGTTTCTTTCAGCTGTAACAAGGAAACAGGCAAAGTACTAAAGAGCTACTGAAGCCGTTTCTCCGTTGTTCTCACCCATAGAGCACCTGGCTTGGATTGCCACCACTTGGTCAGAAAGAGCTGCTAAAACTAAGAATTTCAAGGGGATGGGCAGAGCCAGGAAACTAGGAAGTCCTTGATATTTCCCAGTAAATAATTGTCTTCCAAGCTGTTCTTCCCAAGTTATCATGATGATGGGATCCAGGCAGCCTCTTGCGCACCATTCTTCATCTCTAACCCTTCTGACTGCCCCTGACAGGCATTTATCTCCAGCAGTCTAGAGAAAATTCACCTTCTGAGGCTGTAGATAAGGTTCCTCAACAAAAACTGCCAAGCTGTGGATTGTTTTTTGGTTTGTTCTCAATCTCAGACTTAAACCACTAGAACACATTCCTACACTGTTCATGCAAAATATAGAATTTTCTTTCAAGCGTCGTGCTCTCCTGCCAGGAAACACCATCGTATCTTCTTGGTGATTCAGCCTTTGCAGATGAGCTGTGCACAGATAGTTTGGGGTGGGATGCAATCAGTTCTGCTTGGAGCCCCATAATGCCCATATTGTCCCGAGAGCTCAGGGCTGTATGGGAATGCTGTGATGAAGGGTACTGCTCTCCACTTCATCAATGAGTCACGAACCATCACGAGGGCTCTCTGACAAAGCCTGAATACGATCCCCACGTACACGACAGCCTGGTTTGTCAGCTCCTTCACACCACAAACCACACAGCACGGTGACTGGCAGCATGTTTATTACAACGGCAGATGGACAACCTAGCAAATGTGTAAATAGCAAAATGCCATTAAAAAAAAAAAAAGAGAGAGAGAAAGTGAGAGAACAGCAGAGAAAGCAAGTCAGGGAGGAAAACAAAATTTCAGTATTCCCCGTGACACCACAATCCACATACAAACTCAACATTAAGTGCTATTCCTGCCTGCTCTGCTGAAGAAAACTTTTCTCTGGTGAGTCGTTTCCTCCAAGGAGCACCCGAAGTTAAGAAACACAGGGTGAAAGCAGAAGATAACATACCTCAGACCTGGAAAATGTGGTCAGATGAGTGATGAGGAAATTAAGAGACAATCAAAGACACGACTCTAGAGAAGGACTGCAGGAGACTGGAAATGCTACCTTCAGATGGCACATACTCTGTGCCAACAGAACTGCTTTCCAATACTTACATAGTTGCCTTACATAAACAAGACACAGGATCCTAATGTATTTGCAGAGAAATGCACGCATTTGCTATAAAACATAACTTCAGCCACAGTGAAATAGCAGAACCCCAGGGAACAAAAGATGATTTTGCCATAATGTAACAAAAACACTTGAGTCACTGCAGCATGGGGGCAATCTGAAGGGGATTCAAAGAAGGATCATCATGAGGCTTTCTAAATCATCTCTACACTTCAGCTACTTTAAAGTCACTGTGTTTTGCATTTCTTTTGTTTTTCCCCACTCTCCATAGGCCAGACCTCTTTGAAAACCATTTCCTCAGAGAAGAGCAAAACAAAACAAAATCAGAACTGATTTTGACTCCATGGCCTCATGTGAGGATTTGCAGGGTTCTCCTTTGTGTATGGATGACTAAAAAAGGTGAAATTCACACCGGGCAGAACATCTCTGCTATAAATAGTTGAACTGCAACTATTTTTTCCAGTTCAGTGCATTTAGGAAGAGAGCTGCCTATTGCCTCCTCTTTACATTCTTGTCAGTTAACAAGCGTGAATAATCTTAACAATTAGAAGAAAGCTCACAGCTGCAAAGCCAGGCAAGTGAGGGATCCACTGTGATCAAGTAGTGCCTCAAAAAAAAAAAACCAACAAAAAAAAAAACCCAAAAAACAAAAAAACAAACAAACCCCAAAATATAAGAAACTAAGAGAAAATCGGGCAAGGAAAAGAAGAGGATGGCCCTGTGCTTGGTGTGGTGAAAACCTGAGTGGGAAGTCAAAGGGGACAACACATGTAGCCTATGACAAGAGAGAATTCCACTCTTGATGCTTTCCTACCGCATTTTCCTACATCACTTGCAGCTGCAGAGAACAATTTCATGTCTACAAAGTTTAGAGTCACTCCGCATAGCTTTCCTCAGTTTTAGCACCACAGGTAAAGGAGACCAAGACATACAATGTGCTTTATTTCTTAGGCTAAACAATTTTTTTTTACTTTTACCAAAAGAATGGGTGTCTTCATTCTTCACCTTCCAAACTCCGTATTTGAAGGTATATTTTGCTGAAGCTGGCAACATAATAAGGCCTCAAGGACAGAAGCTCTAATTCTCAGATAATCCAGAAAACGTCACAGTCATAGTACAGTACTCTGCCCTAAATTCATCTTGCACGTCCTTCAGGTCCCAAGGGTGGATTTGAGCCGAGAGATACTGAGATCTGGTATCGTCATTATTTTTTCCAGTTAGTGGTGCCATGCAATACTAATAAATTACATTACATAATTCAGCCTGTGGGAATCCAAATTGCTTTACAAACCACATATCCAGTCCAGAATAGCTTCACGGATGCACCTGAGTGATGAGACTTTCACTGGTTGCCCTGGCTTTCTGGTATACCTCTGGGAAGGCATCAAGGATAGGATATCTTCTCACTTAACTTCAACCATCCAAACCACTACTGATCTACCCCACACTTTTTGTCCAGCCTAGAGAGGAGGGAAAAGCCAGCATGTCGCATGGGCAATTTACTCCCATTCCCCTGGTATGGGAACAGCTAAACAACTTGCATAAACTGTGGTTGATTCATCATAGGATTAATGAACCCTGCCTCTTACCTCTCCCTCTTTGCTGCCTATAAAGTGGGAATAAAATCACTTATTTTCCTTCTTTAGTTTAATTTAGAAAGCAAGCTATCCCAACAAGGGATTGCTACTTACTATTGGCATGTCTACCCGGCAATCACAAGTGTGGTTTACACCAGCTCCACACAGCACTGATAAAAGTGTAGCCATGACAACACATGGGTTAGCGTAGGCTGCAAAACCCCCATGGGAGGCTGAGTAAATACTCCAGCAATTTAGCTCACTCCTCGCTTCCACTGGCTGTGAGAACTCAGCCGGGCTAATTTAAGCCCAGCTTCAATCATGTCTTTGCTTGTAGTCTAGACACATCATAGGCATACATACAATGGGCAGCGCAATGAGGTCCTAAGTTCTGTTGGCATTTCTAGGTGTTACTAAGATGTGCATTTTCTTTACACAGCTTTGGCTGCTGTGTATAAAGCAGGGTTAACTCTTTGAGCATTAACTGGAGTGAAGAAGCCACTGTGTCCAACTGAAACAACTAGAATTTAAATTTTAAGATAACAGGCTAGCAATAAAACCTCTGAGAAAATCATGTTTCTTAAGAGAAATTGGCACAATCCAAGTGAAATGTGGAAGGGATAATGTGCCTTGCGCTTCTACCTTGCACCAAGCGTGACCACTCGGTGTGGTCTTCTCACACCAACCCTGGACACTTGTTAAGGCTGTCTCAAGAGATGTGCTTCAAAGCTTCATAGTTCTGCTTGTAAAAAGGTGTTAAAAGCCACCAATGCCCATCTCTGGAAGAAAGATGGATAAAATACTTACCCATCTGGAAAATCTTATGAACAATGAGCCAAATGGAAGAACACAACAAAGAGATTACTCACGCTCACTTGAAAGAGCTATCACTGAAAATAAGTTTCCACAGTGGGTCCAGTTGGGAAATAATAGTCATATGGAAAGGGCAGGATGGAAATAACACACACTGAGGTTTTTATCTAATTACAGTACATACAATGCTAAAATTTTAAGATAGGTACTTCCCAAAATAAACTGCAGGCTTCTTCCAAAGGCTATGGCTTTCATCAGTACCTACTTGTTTATTGTTGCGGGTTTTTTTCCCCAGAATTTGTGCCTGGTTTAGATCTAGTGCAGGATAAAAAAAAATAAACCCTTACAAATGAGCCATATTCACTTGTGGTTCCTTTAGAAAGACTTTTCTGATTTTAACCACCTTATTCTTTATACGTCCACTTGAGAACCATGATTACAATGGACCTCTCTAAACATGCCATGGCGAAAGACAAGCAAAACCACATTCAGGTAAATTCAGTTGAAAACTTGCACTCGATCCCTACATATACATGTTGTCAAAAGTCATTTCTGCTCTACGCAATGGTTTTGAAACACAGTAGACACTGATGAGCTGAAACAGGCAAATCTGCATTTGATTTGGCTGGCAGTTTGTGCATCAAAATGTGTCAAGAAGCATTTGATCCTGCTTTGAGAGTACGGGAAACATTTCCAGGTTAGCAGGACACCCTGGACACAGTGACAGATGGGCAGAGTATAAGCCTGACATGGGAGAGGCCATTTTATAAGTGGCTGTTGCTCCAAGCCATGTGGCAGACAGTCCAAACCCATTTGTCACAAAAAAATAAAGCTCTCACTGGAATTACCAAACCAAGGTGCAAGGAGAGTCCCTGACTGCGGCTCACTAGAGTATGGACACCTGCCCTGCCAAGGAGCACCACCAAAAACCTCCCACAAAACAAACCTGCACCCAAGCAGGAAGCAAAACTAGGCAAAAAACAACAAAGCCAAATTTTTTTCTCAAAGTGAATTAAATCCACAAGCAGGAAACTTAGATTCAGAATAACATTTTGTAGTCTTGCTTTGCTTTTTATTTTTATTTTAATGGAAAAGCACTGACTTTTCCTTACTGACAAAAATAAATTCAGGCAAGTAATACGGCTCTAAAAAAATACTGGTTATTTTTTTCTCATCAAGAATGTCAATTTCTATCTATACATATTGAGTAGCTGTACAACTGTTAGTATTCATTTAAATCCAAGTTTAAGCAACATTTATTTTGAGCTCTATTAGGCATAGAAATCACACTTAGAGCCACAACTAGTCACCAGAAGTCTTTATATACCTACTAGAAAAGTGGCACTGGTGACTGTGTCCTCCCAGAGGTAGACATGCTAGTGCTCATCTCACAGAACATCAATTTGGTTTTTTACACATTTTTGACATTACACATATAGCTCTCATATAGGAGACTACATATGGCAAATATGTACAGTCATATAACGTGTATATAGACATGATAACAAGCTCTTACAGCTCTGCCATTTATTTTATATTTTAAGATCATCAAATATCTCTTGGCTTCAGATCAGCTTGTCACTCAACCTGCTCGGTGGCCAAACACACCAAAACAACACAGGGATTTTCTCCACCTGCTGGAAAACCGGTGGCTCTTTGCTGCCTGAAGCAAACTCTGGCTAGAGGTGATTTCCATCACCTCTGCTTTTGCTTTTAAAGGCTTGCAATGATATTGCTTTTATTCTCCTAATTTCTTTTTGCTGAGTGTCAGACACTGCAGTACAGATTGACAGGGTGGGGTTTGGGGGGTGGTGTTTTGTGCTTATTTCAAACTGTGGCATTTTTCAAAATAAATATGGTTTTGTTCCACTCCCAGTAATAGAAAAAAAAAAAAAAGGACTAAGTTGAGTACTAGAGTTCTCTTTTGCTGGGTTTCCCATTGCCTCCCTTTGGATTAAGGGCTGGCCCTCTGTCAGCAGGATCCATTTCACTCTCCTGCCCAGCATTCCCTCTTCTGACACACACTCCTGGCCCCCAGACTCCAAATTTCACCAGGTTTCTCCCCCCTAACTCCCAATTTCAGGTTTCTCTCACCACCCAGGGCTGCTTGAAGTCCATGCAGCCTCTGCTTTCCAGCCTCTCCCAAACTTCTGAATCTTCAGTCCACACAGAGGATAGAGCTGAGGGTGAAACCTCTTCCCCAAAAGCAGATACCCCAATGTCTCCTATGGCCTACAGCAGCAGCTAAACCACAGTGACCAACAAGCAAAACACATCAGATGCTGGCAGAATGCTCTGCATCCTTTACTAGCACAAATTTCAGTTGCTATCCACCAAACCCCTCCTATCACCCCACTAATGAAGTACCTTTAAACCCCTCAGGCTTCAGGTCTGATCCCAGGAAAGGCTAATCCTTGTCTTTAATGGATATTTATTATCTCACGGGTCTATTAATTGCAGCGCAAATTGCATGTACTCAACATTAATCCTGGTAGCAGGAAGAAAAAAATGCAAGAGAAACATATGAACCCTGTAATGCACCTCTTTATACTGATAAATCTCATCAAATATCAAATTAAAATCAATAAGTAAACTGGAGCTCCTGAAAACCTATGATTCGGGGTTTGCAATGACTGGCCATGGCAATTAGTTGCCCAGCAGTTCAGGCTGCTCTGAGATGAGCAGTATGAGAAGCCAGGCATTGCAGGATTCAGAGAGCAGATGGTTTTAGGCTGAAATTAAATAAACACCCCCCAGAAAATAATCTCTCTTTCCAAAACACTAAGGAAAAGTTATGCAAGGAAAAAATAAAAACCCCAAGCTACATTCTTTAACTAGATAAAAGAACATGTTGTTCAGCCTTGGAGTATCTATTGTAATTAAATGCTCTAAAAACAGGACAGCAGCCCGGTGCCAGCCATGCATACACAAAAGAGACAAAACACAATGAAAAAAAGAAAAAATATCTGAGAACCATGCATCTCTTACACAGCCTGAAGAATGCCTGCCTCTCAGCACAGTCCTGCAGTGCACTCGGGCGTCCACCTAAATGAATGCAAAACCTACTCCCCTGCTAAGATAAATAAATTGAAAAATAAGAATTTAAATCCAAAGAAACCCACGTATAATCAAGCCCCATTCTGACTTACAGCTCTGAAAAATCCTGCAGTCTGGCTGGAAATGTCCATTGAAGAACTGCATTCAAAGATTTTCCCTAAAGGCAAGCGCATTTAAACATCTCAGGCTCTGCTACTGAACCCGATGCTGCAACAGATGGGGACCAGGGCTGGGTGTGTTCCTTCTTCCCATCACGGTGCTGCGAGAGCACGGCAGAAGCCGTAGGTATCTCAGGAGAAGGCAGGCGATGGTTTTCTCCCTCGCTGCAGGCTCCCTGCCAAAAATGCTTTAGACATTGCAAGATTCAATTACACGACTGCAGCAACCTGCCACATTAACTCTGACGGGGGCCAGCGACGCACACGGATGGTATAAGCAGGTAATTAAGCACCGTATTGGATGCATTAGCTAAATGTTGCAGGTACACCAGGGAAGTTGGAGAGTTCAAATAACCACAGATGTTTTTAATGTGATCAGAAGAAAAAAAAAGATCCTGTTTTCAATAGCAGCAGAAGTTTCAGATAACCAAGACTGCGTCTGCATCAGTATTGAATACTTAGGGAAGGCAGCACAGATCAGCAGATGCATTTCCAACTGCTGGAGTGTCTGCTGTACTGTAACAGCCCTGTTCCCCATTTAACCACAAGTCCACTTTGTAGCTGTACAAAAGTCACATTATTTCTCTGGGCTTAGTTTTCCCACCTGCAGCATGAACAGGGGAAGACTTAACTGACTTTGTAATTTGCTATGAAGACCTCACTGGAAAAACACAGTGTCTAAGAACGAAGCATAACATTACCATCAAAAATAAAGACAACAGCAGATTTTGAATGGGTACCACACGAGCAAGTGCTAGCAGAGCAAAGCAACCTCTACCAGTAGGAGCTGAGGGATGGTAGGGAGCCCCGCTTTCTTCTTAATCAAGTATTGTTTGGCAAATCCCTCTTTATAATCACATTCAGCTTTGATTATTCTACCAGCAAATCTCATAGTATCCTTTATTGGCAATGGAATCACGCCCCAGACCGCAAGGCCATATCCTTAGCCAAGATGGTTTTGAAGGCTGTCACAGATGAAGTCACCTCTGGTAGAATAAAGATGACATGAAGGCAAAAAGCAGAAAGATCAGTTTCTTGTACGTTAACAACAGGCATCGAACTACTCATGCAATGAAGTGACACCTCTTTGAAGAAACAGGTGTCCGGATCCTGAGTCATGAATTACTGCCCATCATTTCGTGGTCATTTCAAAACAACATTTGTGATGATGTATTGAAACACTCTGACATGGAGGGTTTGCTTTAAGTAATGGCTGCCTGTCACTAAACTGCTACAGTAAGGCAGGCTTAGCTTTCGCATCACTATTTATCCTACTCATGGCAGGACCCTGCACCCTTTTGCAACTGACTGGAACCAACACGACTCTTAATTCTGTCTAAAACAAATAATAAATGTCACTGAAGCAGGGCAGTATGTTTTGCTCAGCAGCAAAAGAGGTGATGTCCAGCTGATACCTGCCATGTACCAGGCAGAGAGCACACCCTAGACAATGGCTGCTGCCCTCCCCTCCCTTGGCCTGCTAAGTGCATCTGATAAAACAAGGTGCTTCAGAACAAAAAAAGATGAAAATGGCACGTACTGTTCACTCACAAATGGCAGCTATTACCTGAACCATTTTAAGGCAAGCTCAGTGGAAGCCCTTTTTAACACAGAAATATTCAGTGTTTAGAAGGGTTTTCCCCAGCTAAATATTTTATGCAGGCAGAATATACAAACACTTTAGGAAAACAAAAAAGCTTAGTCTTAATTTCTGTTTCAAAGGTACCAGAGAAACCAGTCAACCAGCTGGAGCAAGCAAAACACATCTGTGTCTCACCTGCTTGAGTAGGAGAAAGGAAGGTATCTGTGGCTAAGAGGGGACAAAAGGGAAAACTGGATTCATCTTGGAATAAAAGAGGTTCTCCTACAAGTCAGAGTGCAAAACAAGGTTCATCTCAGATGCTTCCCTGTATAGCTGACCTAAAAGGATTATTCTGATTAGAGACCAGTTCAAATAAAAAGGGGTATTGACAGCCAGGAAAATGTCCCATACCCCTAAATCATCCCTTTCAAATCACTCACAAGGCTCAAGTGTGATGTAGCCAGTTTCAAGAATCACTCGGACACATTACGGCGTTTTTTAAAACAATTAATCTTCAAGACTGGTTCTGGTCTCAAAGTCTAATTTAGCACAGATTCTACCTCAAAAACATGCCTTTTCCTCCCCCACCTTTGGATAAGGGGTATGAAGCAGAAGAAACAGATTGCACAACTACATTTCAGATAAGAACAGTTAATGGTTTAGATACCATTTCATAAATATTTGCTGAACTAGTGTTTGGATTCTGTCCAGTTTCTGACATCTATGAAAAACACTGAATCATTTGCCATTTTCTTTCACCTTCTGGGGTGAAAAATAGGCAGGGACGTTTTATTGTTCCATTTCTTACCATTATTTAATGACTGCTCACATTTATGTTGAAGTCCTCTGCCAAAGAAGCCCAAGCTATTCTTAAATCTCCAGGCCTTTGGTGTCCAAATCACAATTATGTAAATATTTATGTATTCTTCATTAATTAATTAAAACCTCTCTTGGGACTCAAATATTCCCAGATCAAACACCTATGCTCATATGCGGCTGGATAGGCAACTAGGGAAGACCTGAGAAAAAACAGATTTCTGAATAATAAATACTTTGTTTCAAATTGGCATTTCAAGTGCATGTGCTCTGTTGGAGATGCTGAGGGGCTCAGAGCTGAGACACAGCAGCCTCAGTGACAAAAAGCAGCAGTGAATTCGTGTACAGCATCTTGCATAAAATGGTGCAACATGTGAACACACCCAAATAAAGCTATTGAACTATGTCTTCAATCACACTTTACTGGCAAATTTTAGGAGTCTGCATGAACAGGGATCCAGAATTCCAGTTGTTTCTTTATATATTAAGGACAATTTAGAAGACTCTAGAAAATGCTTTATATAAGCAACTTTCCATGCCAATAAATTTTTCAGACTTTTTAGACCTTTTCAAAAATTCTCAAGTCTTTGCATTTCAAGCTCAGCAGTCATTATTCATTTCATAAATGCATGTCTTTAAAAAAGATTTCATTTCGGAGCACTTCTAGATCACTTGCATATTTGGACTGACCATAGATTTTCACACTTTCCCAAGCAGGAACACTGGAGGCGAAAAAAATCACCAAAACCCGCTTGTGCCTTTGAAAATGAATCACATGCACACTTACAGCCCAAAGGCCAAACTATGAGGAGAGGAGATTCATAACTGTCACACTTTCATGAGCATAAAGCTACGGAATTACTTGCCGAACCAAAACAGAATCAACGATGTACCAGATGTATCTTGTTTTTCCATTTGAAGAGTTTGCAAAAATTCAGAGCCAGACCTTCAATCAGCTTCAGATTTGGTGGCACGCAATTCTTGCAAAATTCCCTCAAGCTGTTCCAACACACCAACTCTATTTCATCTTTTTTGTCCAAGTACAAGCCTACAGGATCATAAATTTCAAACCAGCAGCACAGCAACTTTCCACGATTTCCCTGAGGAGACTAAAAATGCCTGGCTATTGGTTGGTGTTATTTATATTCTGTAATTTTCCACAAAGATCTGGTGGTTTTCTAAGTACTACATAAATTCAATGAGTTCAATAGGGCATGCTTCCATTATAGTTTCCTTGTTATTAGTAGGCAAGCAGTCCCTTGAACTCAATGGAGCTACTGTCTGTGAAGATACCACGCAGAAACATGGCAGCATATATCGATTACCGAAGCATACGGTGAGCCAGAGGTCTGCATGGCAGGGCAGGGCAGGGCTTTAGTTCAGTGTGTAATTAAGAAAGATTCTCTGTATTTTTACAAGGAGCACAGTCATCATATTCATGGTTGTTCTATCCCCGCTCCTACCACAGAAACCAAAAGCAACGCACAATACAGATGCGCACCACAGCAGCCTGCAGCCAAGAAGCCAATGCACTTGGGGGATGCTGGGGGGAAAGCAGCAACTCCTTGATGGGCAGCAACAGCCACAGCAGCAGCTGGGAGGCCAGCAGAGTCCAAGGGAAAGATGAAACAGGGAGAGAAAACTCCTGAACTGCATCATAAACTACACCAGCTCTTAGCAGGACACCCAAAGTACTTTCTCAAGAGTTAATGTTTGGCAAAAGGCAGCTGTGATCTGCAGGGGTTGGAAAAGAGAGTACAAGAAAAAAAAGCATTAAGCCCCGAGAATAAAAGGCAAGGAATGAACTGTGAAGCCCATCGCCCAAAGGAGGAAAATTGGAAATCAGGGTTGCAGATATAGTACAAAATGTAAAGAGCAGAGAAAAATATCTCGTGAAAACCAAAATCCACAATTTATTCCTTTATTCATCTCAAAGAGCCACATTTTTTTCTTTGCCATTTTTCAGCATGATCTACCAAGCAATGAACTGAATAGCTGGGATTCCTGACTCACTGCTGACAAACCAGACAGAGAGCATCCACGTGGAAAAAACACCAAACCCCAGTAAATAAGTGCCCATCTCTCCTGAGGGAGGGAGCAGCCTGCAAGCCTCTGCAATGAAGGCTGATCATGCTGCACCAGAGATGCCTCATCCAGCTCAGGTACCGAAAACAGGATAGCTGCAGGCTCAAATTAACATGTCTAGTTCTTCAGCAGGACTAAACCAGAGGCTGTTGGGTTGTTTTTTTTCTCTGTCTTTACATATATATCCAAATGCAAATGATATGAAATTATTAGGTATCCATACAATAACAGTATCAGAGGGTGAACAACATCATCCTTGCACCCTGTCCTACACTGACCGTTCCCATGACCTTTCCCACCTTTTCCCCATCTCTAGAGCTACACAGATGGAAGGATGCATCCCCGTTCCTGTATCATGAGGAGGAGGAGGAGGCTGGAGGCACTCCTGGAGGGGTGCCAGCACAGAGCTGTGCTGTGCCTGGGATCAGCTGAAGTCTCTGAATGACAGGGAAGAATTGTGAGGATTGGGCTAGGAAATGGTGTTCAGTAACTCACAAAGCAAAGGACTGTAACCTCTGTGATGGGGATGAAGTCCCACAGAGATGTCCTGATCTCCAAGGACAAATAAATCAGAGAACAGAGGCTTGGTGGCCCCTCATTCAGCCTTGCCCAAGGCATTGAGAGGGGCTGTGACACCAGTATCAGCAATACTCTGGGAGGTTTTGAATCAGAATTGCGCAAAATCGATTGGTCACTCAGTAGGACCTGAATGAGCTTAGAGAGTCCACCACTTTCCTTCTCTAACAAAGGCACTGAAATTTAGAAGTCCTGAAAGACAGGAGATGGGTCTTACACTGCTTCTAGCATACCCCTTAAAGGCTTTGCTGAGAAGCACCCTTTGTGAGACAGAAATGGTCCCATAGGACAACAGAAGAAGTATAATACGGCAACATTTAGAAATGGGAGAGAACCACAGGGGAGCAGGAGCTAGTGGGTTAAGATTAAGCCTTCCAACCACATGCTTCAGCATGAAATCCTTGTATATCTTGTGCAAACCCAAGATGTAGGGTATGGTTTTTGAGATCTAGGAAAATGTGTACTCTGCAATATGACTTTTCAGCTTCAGTAATCCCAGAGTGACCAGTGAAGGACCAGCACTTCCATGAGGACATGGCAACAATAACATGGATGAATGGAGATGCCTCCGCTCTGCTGCTGCCTCCTTGATACCTTTGCCTTCAGGCTGCTTCATGCTCCCTCCCTCAGCAATGTGCACTCCCAGGGACTGAAGCAGCAATTGGGATGGGAGTCAGTGCCAAAAAAGGTGGGTGAATGGAGTGGAATAATGAGGCAGTAAGGAGGAAAAAAGGCGACGGTAATTAGCTCCACATAAAACCAGTCACACCTGAACTGTCCATAATATTTTAAGCCTGGCTTGGAGTTTGTGGCTGAGCACATATAATGCTACAGCACATCTGCAGCTCTAAAGAGTTCTAATTATTTACCCAAAAGAAAACACCCTGCTACAATAACATCACAGCACAGCCATCCTGGAATTAAGATGCTCTTGCACGCTGCACAGCATGGTTTATTTTCTCTGAACCTTATGACCATTTGTCACCCATCTTAGAACTCAGTCATGCTGGACACTGAGTTATTTCATCTAAGTCGTCCCTGTGACTCCAGGGTACAGGTAAATTACCCACGTACTCACACTTTTGCACAGCCTGGCTAGGGACAGTATGTTCTTCATGTTGGGGATTCTGGGTTTTCTAAGGCACTGTGTGCACGTAGCAACTTTGCTCCATGCAGGTTTAAAGTATGCAATAAATAGTAACCATTAACTCTGAATTGAAGCAAGAGCCCACCTAGAATAGGATAAAGTGGCTGCCTACATACAGTAATGAGCAGTTAAAATGGCATCAAAGGTTTAGAGGCTGAAGTACAAAGATCTCTGCTGGTATCAACTGGCTGCTGAAAAAAGAAACGGAGACAGCAGCACCCCACAGCATTTCAAGTAGGTCAGCATTGACAGAAAATAAATACTTCTAAATAAATATATTGCAATGCAGAAACCTGACACAAAGCCACAAATTCACCATAAAGAATGTGGTAAATGTGTTTGTCAGCTTAGTGAAAATAAAGTAACCAGTTTAGCCACTCATTTTCATTTAGAGACATGCAGCAGTTGGGGGCTGAACATAATGCGTACAAGCAACATGAACATTTGCAGACTGGCATGAACACTTTAGGAATAGCCACATCTACAGTATTATGCTAGATCCTATTGGCAAGAGCAGTCAGACTTTGAGACTGTAACTACAGATGATTGCAGGGAGGTTTGGAATGCAGACTATTTATCTGAGAGCCAGGCTGTTTCATCTGCTGTCACCATACCTATGGGTTGCCCAGCTCTCAGGGAAGGATGCTTCAGCATGGGCTGAGGCTCCTGGCAGAGCAGCCATGTGGGAAAAGGCTGGTGGTCGGGGCTCCCCTCCACTGATGTTGGAGTTCAGGGCCACGTTCCCTCCCCAGAAGGATGCAAGGTGCTTGGAGGCAGAGCCCCCTGGCTTATTTTGGCATCCACTAGCCCAGTGGAAGACATGTGGTAATAAGCTCTGAAATAGATGCCTTTTATGATAGAAGTTCAGTATTTATTTAACAGGCAGAAGCTTGCAAATAGCAATTCCAGATATAGGATGCACCCTATGAGAGTGCAGTTACTTTAAGATTAAATATTTAATTTCCACCACAGGAACTTATTTGCAAAAAATTACAATAAAAGTAAAACAAGCAAACAACAAATAAGAGTGGGCGCAGTTTAGGTTCTGCTTCCTAATTTTGCTGTGTCAATAATTTAAAATAATCCCACACTGGAAAGAAAAGCGTGCTCTCAGAGTCTCTGACCACAGGCAACAGCACTTTAAACATATCCCAGAAACAAATTTTCCTGAAGAAAATTTGATTTGATTTTAAAGAACCCAACAAATAAGCAACCAATCAAATTTTAAAAAACAAATTAGTATTGCAGAAGAAGAGCTTATATCCATGTCTTTAGTATTCCAGTTTTGTCTGGGGTTTTTGTTTGGTTTGTGAGGCTTTTTTTAAGGTAAAAAAGCACTGTACACAAAGCAATCACTATGGCATATATAGAAATGGGGGAGGGGGGCTGGTGGTGGTGTTACTTAAAAGGTTCATGAAATCATTTAAAAGGGGAAGTCTTTTAAAAGTTGTAACCTTTACACCTTACAAAGAAAAGGTTGCAAACTGTCACTGGATTCATCTTACTCATACCCTGATCCTGATCAATAGGATTAATAATGTGGGATCATACATAGTTATCTAAAAATACACATATAGAGAGAGACAGATATAGATACAGATACATATATAAAATCTGGTGTTGCATGGGAATATTTTTAGGTCTCCCCAACTCCCATGGCCCATACTCCCACTTAGATCTGTACTTTAAGTGATGAAAGGTGGCTTTCTGGTTGAGGTTGGCAGGGTATCCATGCTCTATTCCCAGCTACTGCTTGAATTAACTCTGGCAAGCCCCAAAGGCTGATGGGTCTCTCTTCTCAATCAAATCTTAGTTAGGTTGGTTTGTTTTTTTAACATACTTTAAGCATTTTCATAAAACTGTGGGCTTTGGTGGTTTGCTTGGTTGGTTTGTTTTTTTTTAAACTTTGTACATTTGACACAATATTGGCCTAAACCCACAAAAAAAAATATCAACAACAGCTACAGCCCCCAAACAAAGCATCACTTGTTTGCTTCCTCACACTGCAGTCCCCTTCCACAGACACCAGGGCTTCCAGACATGCCCCCAAAGTCCCAGTCTCAACTGAGGGCAGCACCATAAGGCTGCAATCAGAATACTAAAATATATCCTACCAATTTAAAAGATTAACCAATTTGAACCAACATTCTACAAGTCATAGAATAGCCCAAGTTGGAAGCGAACTTCAAAGATCATCTGCTCCAACCCTTCACAGGAAGAGGAGCCTCTCTAGTCTACAGGGCAAAAGTGTGCTTCGGTCTGGCAAGTCTTATTTACTTCCACTGATCTATCAGGAAGAAACACTTTTCCACATCAGGCTGTGCAGCCACTTTTGCAAAACGCAGGAGTTTCAGTTTAGAGCAAAAAGGTGTGATGGCAACTCTTCCTTACTTGTATTTATTATGAAAAGGAAAAAACATTAGCAGCCATTCTCAGAAGTTTTGTGTACATAGGATCTTTTTCCTCACCTCTCTCATTTCTCCCCTGCTGGCTGTTTTTGCTGCTTCTTTAGCGTATACATATTCAGAGGTACTGGCTTTTAACAGAACACTATACAGTAACAATTATCGTTCAGTGTGATTATGAAATAAAGATAATAATATGGCATTAAATAAGGAAGCATCAAGAAAATTGAGGGAGTAATTTGGCCACAACACCAGGAGTAAATATGACAAAGAGCACCTTTGGATCTTCATCAAGAAACAGCTAGTGGTAGGGGCTATGCAAATCACTCCAGGAAGTCTTTGAACCTTGCCCTTGCTGTTGGATACCTCTGCAGTGCTCCTGCCAAAGATAATCTGCCCCTACAGTTCATTAACATATTCTGAAAAGAGAATTTTATTTTCTTTAGAATATGTTAATTACTGTATGTATGTATTATTAGCAGCAGTTTTCCATGAATGCACAAATTGTCAGCTATTTTGGAAGGAAAAAAAAAGGAGGAATCACAACTTCAAAAATACTCCTGGGCTGTCCCCTCTTAGCACTTGAAGTGAAAACATTATGAGTGTGGCATAATATATGTCCTGGAACAGAATAAACATTTCCATCCACGTACAGCTTGAGTTATTTGTTTCTCCAGGACCACTGCCTCCCTTTCTGATTGCAAAGGAGCTTTTGAAAACAAGTTTCCCAGTCCCTCAGCCTTCCACTCTAACGCTCCTGAAATACGCGTGTTGAATGAGCTGCAGGAGGTCCTCGGGGACCTCCTGCTGAAACTCTGATGGAACACAGGCATGTGTAATAAACTCTTCCACCTCAGCTAAAGCTTTTTTTTACCAAAGGTTTTTCTCTACAGAATTAATACCTTGGTGTTAGAGCCTGATTACCTTTCTTAGGACTCTCAGTACACATTTCCACTAAAAATTAATCAGCAGATACTATTTCTGGGAAAGGAATAAGAGAAATATCTCTAACTTGAACTTTGCAACATCATCTTTCATTGCTTTTGGAAGCTAGACTGCGAAGTCACTGTATTACACTTTTTTTTTATTACACTATTACATTTTTGTGTAATACAGTGACAACATCTCTGTATCAGTAGATACAGAGCTATTTTGGTTTATTTTCTCAGGGAAGGGAGAGGCAGAAAGGAACTGGGGGAAGAAAATTTAACCCCTCTAACTGTCTGGAAAACATCATTTCAAATGCTAGATTTCAAGGTCATGCAAGGAAGTGACCACTGACTGGGACTATATTTCAATGTAATATGAAGCTTAATACTGTACTTATTTTTAGGCAATAATAATAATTATTATTCCCCTTTCTCCTATGCAAATTTGTTGCTAACAGATGTCCTATCCAAAGGGTGATCCAGGGCAACTTCTAACATTGACGGGTGCAGTACGGTGCTATATGGTCACCTAGTCTATGGATCACTGATGTCTGTTATGTTTTTTTACCACCACAAACATATTAGTGCATTTCCAAGGTGGAATTTCCTTCCCCAGGGCCAAGTAAACATCCAATACCTACTCCAGTCAGTGATGACTCAGGTATTGTGTCAGGCTGTAGACTACATCCCAGCTGAAAGCCAGCCCAGCCAGTATTCCCCCGGATCTTTTAGTCTTTACTTAATCTACCTGTGAACATTTTAGCTGTGGTCTTCCAAGTTACAGCTTGTCCATGAATGATTGAGATCCTTCCAGGGAAAAGTGAACACCAGCAGCATCCACTAATTTTTACATAGCTAACCTTCTTCTCGAATCCATTTCTCACTTCAGTTTTACAAAAGTAAATAGGTTTATCTGGTTTAGTGCTACCATTTGATGTTCAAAGACTGAAAGGACAAATGGTATGCTCCTGCATGAAATGAATATTGGATCACAGAGAAGAAGAGGTGATTCACACACTCAAGGCTAAAACGAAAGGAGGGGTTTGGGACAGGAGGGATTTCCTCTTCTTCCTTCCTTCCTGCCCTGATGTGAAAGTGCCTTGTTTGCTTCTTTTTCATCTTTTTATGTGTGGTCCCTTTCCCAGGGCCACCTGGGAAATTTATCTAACAAATTCTTCCTGACATGAAAGTAAATTTCAAAGTAAAAAGCTGGTAGCACCCTTGATTACTCCAGCTCCTTTCCTGTAGCACGTTACAGCGGTGGCTTTTGGTGTGCCTCTGTGAATAGGACATAAGTGTCCTGTAGGTCCTTCTAGCATGAAACTTTTGGGGATGGCCAGTACTAGTGCTAACAGATGAGCACCTCTTAGAAGGAAAGGAGTCATTCACATTGAATAAAAAGCAAGCACAGCACTTCAAAGATGTATCTCCACGTTTTCATCTCTCACACACACATACAAACCCACAACAGTACACTCACTGCAGTGAAAGCCATTGCACACGGATCTTTTTAAGACACTCAATTTGTTGTTTTAAGCAACCACCAGAGTAGCTTATTCCTCCAGATGTAACCACAAGCATTCAGCTACTTAAACTAAGCTCTCAGTCCAAATTAATTTCTTATCATCAAGGAGATAACAGGACAATACCAAGCAGGCCATAGCAGTCTTACCCCACTACTAAATTTCTTCAGTTTATAAAAAACGCTAGGCGGCAGCTCCTGTGTCAGCTACTCAGAAAGCTGCACAGCAAGTCAGCGGCTCTAATGCCTTACAAAACTAGATGTAAAGCCATAAACTTGATACATGGCGTCAGCTACAGCCACATGCTCAAAACATGGACTGCATTTGAATCTACTATTTGGCAATTCCTATTTTAACGACTTGTTTTAAGTTGCCTTTAAGCCTTGCCAAACTGTAATGTAAAAAGGCAGAAATTTTCCAGAGCTGCATCTGCCCCAAAAAGGAACGATCTGGAAAAACTTCAGACAAAATATTTAAGCCACTTCTAAAAAACACAGCAGAAAATACATCATTTCTGTATATTCTGGTGAATTTTATTAGGAGATTTCTAGCTCCTCCTTAATTCATGTTAAAGAGTTTTGATTTGGCAGGGCAGACTGCATTGGGCAAACATTTCCGTTCTCCTTACAAAAATGCATCTAAATAAAGCTACTTTATACAGAAATACTGGACAAGCACTGGCAGCAGTGGGGCTGAACAACTGACATCCTCAGAAGAAGAAGAGGACTATGGGAGAGAATTTGGCAAGACTAGCTAGTAAGCAGCTACAGTGTCTGAAAATATCACAAAAGGAGCAAGTGATCAAGAGGTAGAGGACAGACTCTAATACTTGCTGGACAAGAGGATTGAAATTGATTTCAGACATCCACAGAATGGAAACTGGGATTAAGTAGTCATAGAATCATAGAATCATAGAATCGTTAGGGTTGGAAAGGACCTTAAGATCATCTAGTTCCAACCCCCCTGCCATGGGCAGGGACACCTCACACTAAACTATATCACCCAAGGCCTCGTCCAACCTGGTCTTGAACACTGCCAGGGATGGAGCATTCACAACTTCCCTGGGCAACCCATTCCAGTGCCTCACCACCCTTGCAGGAAAGAACTTCTTCCTTATATCCAATCTAAACTTCCCCTGTTTAAGTTTTAACCCGTTACCCCTTGTCCTATCACTACAGTCCCTAATGAAGAGTCCCTCCGCAGCATCTCTATAGGCCCCCTAATGAGTGAAGAGTGGCTGAAGGCACAGGATGGCAGTGAGACAGCTTTGTTGGGAATGGGCAGAAGAGTTTGTTCACTGTTGCCCACCTCCAAAAACATTAACAGAATTGATTAGTCCTGAAGGAAAGATACAGGGTCATCTGACATTATGGACAGGAGTCCACCAAGATTAAGACCCATAACCTTCGGTGTCCCACCACAAGTGTCTACATATGACCTACTGTTTAAACTTACAGGATAGTAAATGGGTATGAAGGGTGGCACTCAGTTGCCTAAATAGAGATCCTTATTGCCATCTGAGGCAGCAGAAGACACAGGGCTGACATATGTCATAGCACCTGTACGAGACCTGCATTCTATAGGACAACACTTCATCAGTTTGTCTGGCATCCTTTTTCATTAAAATATATTAATCTTCTTTGTGATTAATATATCCTCTCCAAAGAGAAGACAGAAGCTGGTAGGCCAATGTCAGTATATGTGCCAACGAGGAAGCTGAAGGCCTGGCAGCATACCTTACCATAACACCAATGGCATATTACAGGCTTATACACGGACATATGCATCTGTAGAAAAGAAAGGAATTTAAGTTGCACAAGCTACTTGTATCCAAACATTTCTTAACTTTTGAGGTGCTGACTTTGTAACCTTACCAATATTCTTTCAAGGCTTCTTATGTATGTTTATATAAAATCCTTATATATTAATTTGGACTGGGATAGTCAGAAACATCTAATGAAATTCATTCAAATCCTCTTTGATTTGTAGTAGCCAATAAGACAGTACCATGCGTACAGCATGTTCTCTACTGATAGGTAGCTCTGACAACTATAGCAATTCCAGAGCCGGTTTTCTCAATCGGTCAAACTGTTTCCAAGAGCCAACAGCAAGGCAAAATTGCCACTGAGAGCAAGGCCAGTCTAGATTGATTTCTCTGCCCCTTGTTTCTCTGTGCTTGAGGAATTCAAACTCACTGAAACTTCTTTATGTAACCTGTGAAGACCAAAGAGGACGCTCAAAGCATTGCAAAAAGGACAGTGAAAAGAACAACTGGAAACATGTTTTACACTGTTAACCACAAACAATTTTTGTTTGAAATTTCAAACGTAAGATCAAGCAATTCAGGCCCCAAAACTGATGTGGATATTTGGCAACCACAAATCTGCGTTCAAAGGGATAAAAAAAACCTGCTCTTTGTACTGCTGTTACAGCTGTTTACTTTCTGGCTTGAGTTCGTAGTTCCTGAGGTCTTATAATATGTTCTGCAACCACAGAACTGCAAAGGTTTGAGAACTCTAATAGACCTTGGGCCAACAGTTCAACAAACAACTACAAAAGAAATGTTCAGCTCTTCAAAGAGAAAGAGGAAGGAAATAAGTGTCAGCTGAAACAAAAAAGGTGCAGATGATTTGTTGCTCACAGTTTATTTCAGAAAAAAAAAACCAAACACCTAAGAGCCTATGAGAACTGTGAAAATGAACAGAAGCTTAAATTTTCCCTCTTCAAGGGGACGCTGTATCCTTTCAGCAGGGATGGGCCATGTGGA
The DNA here is from genome assembly GCF_034315485.1 of Pezoporus occidentalis. NCBI lineage: Eukaryota > Metazoa > Chordata > Aves > Psittaciformes > Psittacidae > Pezoporus > Pezoporus occidentalis. Next base: position 3,291,528 of record NW_026914180.1, read on the forward strand.
TCTTCACAGAGCTACTAAAGGGCAGTCTGTCGCAGATCCTCTCTTGCCAGCTGATCAGCATATAGGCAGCACCATCACATTAAGTGGCACATGTCTGCATGCTGCTTCACATGATCAGACACATCATGCTCACACAATGAGCACCAATCATATAGGGACTGTAGGGACTCCTGCATTTTATTTAGGTAGTCTATCGATACACTGTTATCAACTCAGCTGGCTAAATATGGCAGTAACACATTTGCCCACATTTCTCATTATAATTTCTTTTGCTCTCTCTTATTTCTGTCCTTTCCTTTCATTATTTTGTTCTGCTAATTAACACACATGCAAAATATAAAGTCTTTAACTTTCACCCTCATCAGTTACCAGTTCTCCATCTCCTGGGGAGTGGCTCACACTCCAGTTTCACATATAGGATACCATTTATTCCAAACATACCCTAAAACGCAAACATTCCAGCATGGTTACATCTTTTCTCAGTCTCAGCTTTTTTCCAGTGTAGGTCAAGCCTAGGAAATAAATTCTGTGTTTTGCCCTTCAGGGGCTGAAAGTTAGGATTATCCTGCATAATCTCAGTCTCTTCCATCATCACCTCTGCTAAAACCTCAAGATCACACATCTGCTTCTAGAGGGATGCGAAAACAGGATCAAATGAAGTGGTGCTGCTCCCCAGACACAGGTCTATCAAAGGTAAAGCTTTGAAGATAACTGCAGCCTGGCCCAATATACCATTGGGAGCCCACATAGAGGCATTCCCCCCAAACAAGCACATGTCCCCAGTCCATCTCTCAGACCAACCTACAGAAAAGCTAAAAGGAATGCCCGAAATCTGCACATCCAACCAGCCCAACAAAAGCTCCGGGAGTCATCAGCTACTTAAGCTGGACTCACCTCCAGTTAGTGTCTTCCAACAGCACAATAAAACCCTACATGGTTCCCATGGTGGTCATATGTCAGGCTTTGTGGGTGGCGTCCCAGGTGCTGCTGCCTTTGGAGTCTTCTTGGGGACTCCAAGGAGTACTAAAGTAGCTCTAGGACATCTCCCAGTGATTCTAGGGGTTCCTTCTGTATCCTGATGAAAAACCAACCCAACCAGTTAAACTGGTCCTCACAAACACATATCTCCATCACCATTTATTCTGATGTAAACCAATAGAGCAAAACCATTCAGAAATGACTACATGTATCATTTGTTCCAATATGTACATGTCAATAGCTATGACAGAAATTCTCTTAGAATTTCCCTACCTCTTTTTGGCTGTTTAAGCCAAACACCCCAGTACAATTGTATATGAGAAAAACAAAGCAAAGCCCCAACCTTATCATCCAAATCCACAAAACAATCCAAGCTGAGAGAAACATTTCAGGCACCACATAATACCTTATAGGCATCATTTCTGGCCAGAGGTTAAACAACTGAGATTTATACTATTGACTAAAAACGTTTCTTGTAAGATCTACAAAAGGACATGATAATCTAGAATTTATTTTAGTTTTCCAAGTAGGAATGTAGCAAGAGCACAGGAAAAGAAAACCGTGATTTACGACCCAGCTGTAATTCAATATGTTTCATTTAGGAGATATCAGAGTATTGTAATTAGTGAAAAATAAAACCTTTTTTTTATGCCAAAAAGCTATCACCCACTCAACTCCCAGTAATTGTAGTTGCAGTTGAAAGAGTGCAGGGTTAGTTTAGAGAATGCAATTTAATGTTATCCCAAATAATAAGGCTGTTAGCCTTTGCTAGTGAAAGAGCCAAAGCAGCCCAAAACAACCCACAGCAGACCTCCCAATGACTGATAACAAATATCACATATTAACGCTAACAGTCCAGAACCTGCATTATATTGCCAACAACAGCAATTTCCACAAGTCATGTTTCGCTACTTAATTCCATTCATATTTTGACCACAAATACATGTGACACAAAACTAAGGGAATATTTAAATCCATTATAGCAACTACGAATGACTCCAGGAAAAATATTCTACTTTCCTCAAGTACTTCGACATCTTAAAATGGTTATTTTGATCTCTTTGTTGCATGTCCTACATTGTTCTAAGGATTTTGAGCAGCTCCTAAATAATGCCACCCTCAAGCCAAAAAAAGTCTAAGTTACGGAGGCAAGGCAGCCTAGCAGGCAAAGCCCCAGGGTGCTGGGAGCAGAAAGAAATTCTGAAGCCAAAATGCTATTCAGAAGTTTGAAAATAAGTTAGGAATTTCCCCCAGAAAAGCTCTGCAGCAAAGAGGCCTGGCTGAACTGCTGGCTGCCAGGGAAACGTGAATCTGGACGGCTCTTCAAGCAACAAGGCATTCACCTGCTGCCAAGGAGCAACAGGTCTGCTTCCATTCCTGAGCTGCCAGCAAGCTGAAGTAGCTTTTGCAGAGCACAGGGCAAATTAACATGAAAAAGAAGCACAATAAATTAAAAATCTTATGAAGATGATGGCAGAAAGTGGCCACAAATTAGGATTTTGCAGACTGTGACTGATTTGTGGGTTGTTGTTCAATTATTCTGGGTTTATAAGATCATTACTGTAAGTGTATTCATTAAGCCACTGTTAAAATTTGGTGAAGCTGCTCACCTGGTATTCACTTTTTTGGAACCACGTAAGATATCTGTAGGCCAAAGTTAACATCAAAGTTCAGAGTAATGCTGATTAGGAATGAAGTTCACAATAACAGCCAAATAAAACTTGAGTTGCCAAGGAGCTCTACAAACAGGCTTATGATAGCTCTATCATGGAGACAAAGACAAATTAGCCCTCTTTTTAGAAACTGAGGAAAGAAAAACAGAGAAAATCATTTACCCAGTCAGTGCAGGAGAGTGCAGGAGCTAAGGAGCTTTAGTTGCATGCTAGTCGGCATATGTCTCCATCTACCCAGGTGCTGTTTCTCACCACAGCTACCAGATCTGAGGCACATTCCTCATTGCAAAGTCTGTGCCTGTGTCAATACTGTCAACCAAAATTTCAACAGAAAGACATGGGAATACTTTCTAATGGAACAGTTCAGCAACGAGATGAATTAGGGACCAATTCTCCTTGCAGGCTTGGCACATAAGTCTCATTAAAGTTAACAACAAATATGAGACTCATGTGCAAGGGAAAGCGATTAGAGCTTTAAATCCAATCAACGTCAGGTTTACCTCATTGTTCCACTTCAATGACTTCCTTACTGCCTACACTGATGCTGCTTTCCCAGCAACACTTTACTTGTGTTCTTCTTTCTGCAGTGATTTTTCTTAGAGAAATGCAAATTTTCCAAGTTTGGCACTGCTAACAGGGCTGCCTCTGTGAGTAAAAATGGTCACACCTGGATAATTGGGAAGGTGAGGATTAGGGACTGTTATGGAATTAAGGACTTCAAACAAAACAGTAAGAAAAGCTCATGATTCAGTGAAGGCTGAGAACTGCCCAGAGGGATGAAGATGTACACATCTTCCTTATTTCTTTGTTCAACATGGCAAAAACATACCAGCAGATTTTGGAAATGGCAATTTTCTTCTCAAGCAGGACTACACTTTCAGAGGCAGGATAGCTCATCCGTTCCTATCTCACATACACAAACATACACAGTTAAACTACTGCTCAAGCTAACAGCCAAGCATTGTGTTTGGGGCTTTTTTTTTTACCAAAAATAGCTAGACTCAACCCAGGGAAGGACTACACAGTGACATTTTGGCTCCACAAACCCCACTTTTCCTCCTCACTGCTCACCAGAGCCTCTCTTCAGGTTTGCTTCCACATCCCAGACACTCCAGGTCACAAACTGGATGACAAGGCTATTTTCCCAAGACCCTTATATTCTGTTTACCTGGACACAGTGAAAGCTTATAAATGGCAAAGCATATTAGAGCAAGAATTAAAAAGCAAAACTAGTCAAGAAAACATGGTTTGCACACAGATGCTGTAAGGTGCTAGAGCAGACATAAATCAGGGAATATTACTGGAGTTGTACGATGTGTTACATGATAGAACAGTCTTAGATTGGCAATAATACAAAGCTCAGTCATTTCTAAGCACAGATAGAGGAAAAAAAAATGTGTATAGAAGCTTCTGAAATATTTCTGTTGCCAAAGGAAATAACACTCTGCTCTCCACCAGCATGAGAAGTATTTTCTACCCACTCGAGTAACCTAAGCGACAAACTAGGTCTGCAGAGGAAATCTTTAACTCTTTTTTTTTCCCCTCAACCTGTATACAGGCAGTAAACAAAAGCCTCCAAAAAAAAGTATTTTTATATATATATATGACTGCATTGGAGATTTTTTTTGTTTTTTGGTACTTTCTATCATCCAAGTGAGGGAATTACAGAGCAGGAGGCATAACCGTATTCTGTAATTTGGGGGATCAGTGAATTACTGTGGCTACTCAGATGAGATTAAAATAAATAACTTACATGGCTAGGTTAAGAATAAATCAAAATTTAAATTAATGTGAAGCAGTAAACAGCTTTTGAGTCAAGAAGACAGTAGATACAATATGCTTTGAATTCTGGTGAGCTTCTTGCATTGCTACACGGGACATTCTCATAACCAAATTAGAGAAATAAGGTGCAGCTGAAAATCACTGTGAGAGTGCCCACTCTCAAAAGGACCTCAAAAAGGGAACTAGTAACTAGCAATGGCTTGCCACTAAAGTTGGAAGACTCCAGCACAGCATTACTGTTGGCCTGGTTGTAGGCAGTGCTTTTATTTATTACCTGGATAAGAGATTAGAGAAGATTACTTCATAATAATTACGACATCATTTCATTTTGACTGCATGAGCATTCTTAGGGACAGCAAGAGGAACCAGTATGATCTCGAAAACTGAGAACTGATCCTCATCTGTGAAATAAAACACCATAAACTAAAAAGTGCTAGAGAAAGGAGGAAGGAAATGCCCAAATGTGAAGCAGGGAACAGCTGGCCATTAGCTGAGCTGCTAAAAGGGATAACTGCTTGAGGATGAGTCAGTGACACAAAACTGCTGCAAACCAGGACAAATGTCCAATTTTTCCACTTCATACGACTCTTGTGAGTTCCCTTCTCTACCTTATTTGTCCAGAGATTCTTCAAAACACAGTGCCCCAAAATGGAACAATCCTGAGAACAAGAGGAAGATTATCAAATAAAGCAAATATGTACTGTAGGTTGATAAAATTGGGGTTTCAAGACTAGGAAAGAGAAGAAAAGGAATAACACGTAAATGGTCAAAAAGTCTCCTTGGTCACTAAGCCAAGAACAAAAATAAATCAACTTAATCAGCAGGAAATAAGAATTAGGTTGCACACTAGGGATAATTTCTTGTCAAGATGATGACAAAGTTTAAGACAGTACCAAGGGGTGATGCAGAACCCACTGCTTTGGAAGATGGCATACCCTACAAGTAACAACTTCTACCAAAACAAGCTTAGCTAGAGGTGGCCCAGTTTTGTTAGACTGAGAGGCCGTATCTGAGTTTTGTAACATCCTACACACTCCACTTTCATTGAAATGGTGGTCTTGGATGAGGGAGGTGTAGCATCATCCCATCCTCTCATCTGGATTCAGTAGAGGCAGTTCTTCAACCTGTACATCTGTCTGTGTGCAGGACCAGGATAAGAGAGTTGGTTGTAGAAGCACCATGTACTGCTTCAGCATGTGTTCCCTCTTTTTGTCAGTCGCTCTGGCTCTGTGTGACCTATTGGCCCTCAGTGACCTCTGTCCGATCTAGCTACACCTATCCTGCTTCAGTGCAAGAGGCTGGACTGAGTCCTCTCCAAAGGGCCAGAATGGGAAGCCAGTGCTTCCAGGTGTGTCACAGAGATGGGGCTTAAGACCTTGGCTTTGATTTCAGAAAGGCTGAATCTGTTCTAGTTTCAATTGCTTTTTCCCACAACAGAAAATATAATTATGAGCTCTCTGACAATGCAGAGGAATTAAATATAGTTTTCATAACATTAGACCTGCCTTCACCACACATCACAAACTGAAAGAAAAATATGTATTTGGATAGTCCTGGTCTTAAGTGGTTCTAATAACTCTCTCACATACTATAGCCTTCAACATATTCTCACAGTCACAACATTTGTAATCATTTTTTTTCCCTTTTATTCAGTGCTTATGTATTCAAATTATTCATGCTAGAGAACAACTTCCCACAAACAGAATTCTACGCAAAGTCTATAGCTTTCAACAAAGTTCACAATTTGAATAGAAAATAACCTCTAGCACACATGAACAAATATGTAGATACAGATACCATTCTTGTTTGCTCTTTCAACATCAACTACGTTTTCCCTGTGCACTCAGAACTTTAACCGAGATTGGTGGACAGTGGGTTTTAGCCAGCCCTCTGCTCCCAGAGTGAATGAGCAAGGTCCTGTAGGTGGCAACCTTTTTGTCTCTCGAGTTCTCTTGTCTGCATAATTATCTATCCTTTGGCACCAGAAACATGACTTTATTTTTGCAGAAACTGCACCTTCCCTTCAGCAAAACCCAGGGATCACTTTTAGGAAAGAGATCCAGAAAAAGTACAAACAGATCAAGTATGCTTTCTCATCAGGTACTTTTTTTTATTCTATGTTTACATTGCAAAATGCTCCAACAAGGCTTAAATTCCATCCAAGCTGTCCACCAAACACTTTAGCTACATCTCAGCATTCTTGCAAAACTCACACACACTTCCCATTTCACCAGTAGCGAGAATGCAGCACAAAGACTGCCCACAAAGTCAATCACAGATTCAAGAGCAAAAAGTGCCCTCACTCATTAATGTTCCTCAGACAACACACCCTTCTGCAACCAGCTCCGTTACCCATGAGAAGATGGAGGCTGGAGTTGGGAGAGGTGAACTGGTTGCCAATGTACTGTTACACCAAGTCACACTATTGTCTTTGTTTGCTTCGCTGCTTAGAGATTTTGCTTCATGTGCTGCCCGGGTAACACTGATGAAAGCAGAAACACTGATGAAAGCCCTGTTCCACCGAGTGGTCTTGCTGTGGTAATATTTATACAATAAATAGGTGCTGAGAGGGCAAGCAAGGGTGAAATATGACCCTGACGTGGTATGACATTTAATAATTGAGCAAGTTTTGGAGTTTCAAGGTACAGAAACACTGGCCTGATTAGTGTCAAAGCAGTAAACGCTATCTTTAAAAGTGTTTTATTATGAATGCAAAAGCTCAAAAAGAGAATTTAAAGCAGCCAAAAATGTAAAGCTTCCATTTCAACACAGCACTTTATTCTCTTTGCTTTTAGCTGGAGAGACATGGGCATGGTACAATGCCCAACCAGCCATGCAGCAACCTGTCCAATTTACAGCAGTGCTTGGCAATTTAAGGTTTTCCTTCAAGTGCTGACAGTCATCATGCAGAAAGCAAGCCACATGACTGATTACAGCCTGCACTCTCTCTGGAAGCACAAAATAAAAGAGGGATGGGGGGAAAAAAAACCCAAACCTTCCTGTTCACATGGAATTCAGGAACTAGACAAAGAGATTATACTGTTACCTATGTCCATCTTTCCATTCCTCAGGTTGATGACAAGGAAGGCCTGGTGTGTTGACAGGTCAGACAGGTGGAGGCTATAGAGCTGGTATCCAAGTTATCCTATGATGCATTATACAAGTAACCTGATTGTACATGGAAGGCTGAGAAAAGAGCAAATTTCCACCACAGCATTAGAGACTGACAACTCCTGGAGGCAGGTTACCAGGCTTTGCTGGCAAATTATTTCACCTGCTATTGCAAATCCTACGTACTTTAGACAAACCTCTTCATAAACCTCTTAATCTGCCACTTGAAACAATTCCCAGGCTGGAACATTCAACTCTAAGCAATATAAAGTTAACCCTTACCAAACTCATAGCTTAAAAAAAATGTGTTGCGCAGCAAATTTAGCTTGAGTCAGATACTTGCAAGTTCATTCAAACCTGACTGATCTGTAAGGGCACAGGTTTTTCTTTTAAGATGGGAAAAATGGAAAGGAAATGAAAGGTTAAAAAAAAAATTAAGATAAAAATCATGCAAATGAAGAAGCCACAAAAGAACAGGAACTGCCAGCTGATTATTTTTAACAAAATGCAAAATTCTATGCAATTCTATGCAACTGAGGTTGAAAAAGGTAAGTCATGAAACTGACAACATAGGTGAATTAATACAGCCAGAAAGATTTCCTTAACTGTTTGTAAATCAAAATGTGTGTTTTGATTTACAGGTCAACAGCGATTTTACCCCTGAATTAAGATATTGCTGTTGAGGAGTATAAAATCTTCCCAGATGTAGATTACAATTCCTAAATACCAGAAGATTTCATCATGAAGTCAACAGCACGTGGAATCATGAGTCCTGTCTGTTGCTAACATACATTCTGACTTTCAGCAAGTAATTTACCTGCCTAGGTTTCTGTTGAAGCCCTTCCTCAGCTTTGACCATACATAATATAAACTCCTTAGACCAAAATATTTCTTTCATTGTACGTCTCTATAGAGCCTAGCACCGAGAGGAACCAGGACTTTACATTAATGCAGGCAGCAAGAAAGAGAGATTCATAAAATCCCTCAAAGGCTGCTCTTCCCACATGGGTTGATTTCTGCAGAGGCCAAGGAGTGTTATATAGCAATTTTTTCATTACTCTCAAGCACTTGTGTTTGACCTGTTGTATACCTTCCACCAGTGATCTCCAATTCTGAAGGTAACTGGCACTGAAGCCTCAAAAACATTAATTATGGGTCGAATAACTGAGTAATTTAAACGCAAAGCAAAAATCCAGCTTCCAGTCCTCCATGTGTACAGGAGTTAAAAACAGTCTGCACTAGAAAGATTATCTGATATATTATCACCTAATAACTTATAGTCAGTATTTAACAAGGACCTGCTAATGCTTATTCAAGGAGATTGTGCATGATTCAAAGTCATAAACCAATTCAAAGTTGAAGGGATTTCCAGGTCTTTAGACCCACCTACTGCTGAAAGCAAGGTCAACAGTGAACTCCAACCAGGTTGCATGGGGCTTTAGCCAGTCTTGTTTTGAAAACCTCCTAGGATTTGTATATTTGGTGATCTGAAAGAAACAAGCACTTTCAATACACCACAGGAGTACTGGCCTCAAAGATTTTGTGTGATACTCCTCTAATTCACTCTGACATGGGAGCATTTGACTATAGTACTGAAGGTGATTTCATCTCACCTTTTCTTTTGCTCCTAAGGCTCAAAACACACCTACAGTCTTAAAATTCCCTAATATTGAACTGATGACAGAGTAAAATTCCGGGGCCATGTAAGCTGAAGATGGAAGTTCCTCAGGTTTTAGTAGTGCCAGTGCCTGGCCACAAGGCCTCAAATATGCACCTAAACTCAGAAATTCTTACTTGGAACTGTTGTTAATAATTGTTTTCATTTTTAGGAGACAAACTGCATTTTCAGCAGCCTATCAGATTTTTAACCAGCAGATAAGTCTAAAAGGCAGTTCTCTAAGACCTAAAACAGGACCACAAATTCAGGCTGGAAGAGATCTGCATAAGTCTTTATCCCAACCTCAAGCTTAAAGCATGGTTAGCTATGAGGTCAGACTTGGGGTTTAAAAGAAAAATATACCCACGCCATCAAATTGACTCTACAAATACCCCATCTTCCAAAAAAGGGAAAAAAATAATTCAGTACCATTTTAGTTTTTGAAAAACACATGTGGAACATTCAGTTTTGGTTACGCAGGAAAACAAACAGTATTGGGTTGGTGGTGAATTGTTTTGTTATTATATAAAGCATTGGTTAAAAATCCACATGACTTCAAAGACAGATTACACAAGATTATAGACCTGGGGTGAAATTCTGGCTCTGATTAAAATCACTGGCTAAAATCCCACTGGCTTGACCCCTGCCAGGATTTCACCGTTAATCTGAAGCGCTCATGTTTTACCACACAAACCCATGCATGCAGACCCAGATGTATCTCACCAGCACATCTCTCAACAATAAAGCCTGGAAAACTTTGTGTGATCTCCCCCAGAGGGGTGTATGAGTATTGTCTAATTTTTAAGATATTTTCTCTTCCACTGTAGATGTTTCGTTCTATACAAATTAGGAAGACTGTCTGTGCAAGCAAAAACAATGGAACTGGAAATGGAAATAAAGCTGTGAAATAGATTTTTCCTGGTTTTCTTTCAAGCCATGGCTTTAGGACTAGCTAAGAGCACAGAAGCCTTGTTCCCATTTCACTGCCTTTCCCACCACTAGTGAAGCTGGAGAGACCATGCTCCATCTTCAGTAATAGCAGTAGGGTGTTCTCTGGGCACAGTAGCTTTAGAAAAGCCTGTGAGTCCCAGGTAAGCACTGAGGTGGAAATACTAATGACATCAGTATTTCATCTGCATATCTACGTTCACCTTTTTGTTGTCCTCCTCTAACACAAGGACGGTACAAGGGGAACAACTCCATGGCCAATTAAAACAGCCTACAAGGAATCACTTAAGAATTCCTTGTGCCAGAGGTAATGTTTCATGTGAATTCTGGCAACCTAAAGGCAGCCAGATTAAAAACAAATTCTGATCCTGATTCTTACAGTGTTTCCTCATTCCCCTGGACAAATCCTGCTTGACTGTTCCAGTGTGCTCTACAGCAGAGAGCTGGTGAGCACAAGGCCAACACCTCTACATGTAACCAACGCAGGAATGGGGAAAGCCCACCACGTTCTGTGCTATTCAACCAGAGATCATCTGCAGCTGTCAATGCAGAGTTAAAAACATGCACGGTACACCCCCCCAGATGCTGTCTGGGGATGCTTCCTCTTCCCAGTAAGTACAGAGGTTATGTATTATCATGTATTTTTCATTGCCAGGTAAACCCAAGCATCCTGCCTTAATCTGGCAAAAGGTATTTCTGGAATCCATCCCAGTGCCACCATTTATTTCAATTGTACTTTCAATACAGCTCTGCACTTCAGCAAGGGGTTTCCACAGCTACAAACCAATTGTAATGCTTGTGTACAGCCAAACTGTTGCGACAGTTAGCTGCGTAATGCTTGTAAAAGCCTCTGCAAATACAATTCACTATAATGTTGAATTATTATCCTTGATGATTATTGCTATGCAGAGCTTTGGGTTGGGGTTTACAAAGGCAAGAGAAGATTATTATAACTTATCCTAAAAACAAAGTTCGAGGAAGAGGAACACCCTCAACCTTGCTTACATGAAAAAAGTCCCACAGTCACTTAGAGCAGCCTGAAGATGCTGGGGTGGCCAAGCTCATTAGTCAGTGTCCAGGCATGCTCAAGTGAGCACTGAGCACACAGCACACAAGAACAGGATCTGCCTCTCAGCTGCACACAGACGAGCAATATCATTTCACAAACATATCAAGCGCTCCTCCCTGGACTGGCCCAGCGACAAACCTTCACTTGTACACAACTGAGAAGCATCAACTTGGGAAAGAATCTCTTCCCAGCTGTGTATTTTGTCATGAAGTTTGCTTTTTGCAATCTGCTCCTGTCAGGGACTTAACACAGCAACAATAATTTAAATTCTGCAGTTGATACAAAATACCAGAGTCTTAAATACAAGTTTTTAAGTTTTTAGTGTTTTAAATACAAGCAGTTTACTCTTCTGTGCTCCAAAAGAGCACTATGTGACACTATGTTACAGGGCTGGTCTGCGAAGGAGCAAGCCAGCAGCTGTGGGTGTAGGACGATAGGTGCTTTCTTACTGCCTGCTCAGAACTGATAGGGAAAAATCCAGCAAATTCTATGTGACATTACACCCCTTGTGATTCTGGAAATGTGTAACACACAGCATGTGAAATAGAGATAGCACTGGTCTTGCTTTTGGAGAAGTCAAGCAGCTGTCGAGTTTCTTCAAAAGGCCTGTAGGATCCACAGACCTTTTTTTCCTTCCTGAAATAATCAAATCATAGACTTAAATCTGTCACAGATATCTTGCACTCAGAAAGCTACTCTGCAAAAGCACTGACATCCTTGTACTTGTCATTGCCCAACCAGATGGAAGAACCAAGTAACAAGAAAAATTAACACACTGCTAGCAACAGTTTACAAAGGCAGTATTTTTTACCTTGAGCGTGTCTTCCTAGAGAAGGGGAAGCACTGCACTTTAGAAGACCCCACTGCAAAGATTATCAGAGTTGAGCAGTTTAGGTACTTATGCAAATGAAACTGTGATTCCTGTGCTGAGACTGAAAAACTTTCACTGGCTGTGGTAGCAGAGCAAGCTAATTTCTTCAGAGGACAGGGGACTATTAGCTTAGCCCTCTTTGGCTGAACACACTGTATGTGCTAATCAGAATTAACAAGCTTGATTCAGCCACTATTTCTTTATTTGGATCTAAATGTTCACAAAATCAGCAGGGATTTTTTTTCCTTTTTTTTAAATCTTGCTGCAGATGGAAATTTCCATACTACAGTTCTGCAATGACTGTAAACAGGAGACTGGTTTCAACATCAGGTCTTAACCCTTTATATAGAGACGAGTGGCTGAATAATCTGGAGGGGAAGGGAGACAAGGCAATCCAACAAGGGCTCTGTGCAAAAAGGAGGAACTGAGAGCTGTATTTCTGTTCCACTCCTCATTTTTAAATTCTTAAGAAGAAAAGGAAAGGAGGGGTGGGGAAGGAGGAAGAAAAGGTCACTTAGTCCAATATTATATACTAGCATGCACATGACAAAGTAAACAAGTGAAAAGAAGAAAGGCTATACAAGTGCTATACAAATTCCTTACAACTACCTCACCTTCTAGTTCAAGACATGTATATGCTTTTCAGTACTGCATGACTTCATTTTCGAGTGATGTCATCCAAAATTTTACATAATTCGTCTTTTCCCATTAACCTGAAAAGTTAACAGGGACAGAGTATACATCCTAAAATACAATCTTTCTCATTCATATTACCAGGCTGCTGGGTAAGAGCAGCAGCAGACAATGCTGTGAGCTTCCACCATCCATGTTCTAAATCCCTCCAATTTGCTGCATATGTGCTGCATGTACTGATATGCAGTGACTCTGGCTCTGTCTTACCTTTAACGGAGAATGTTTTCCAGAAATATGTGTACACAGGAAAAGGAGATGGGGTTTCTGATTTCCAACTCTAGTCCTAGGCACAGCATCTGATTTTTAAGTTACTTCAACATTTGCCTAAATCTTCAGACATCAATGGATGGATTAAATGTTTCAAGATTGTATTTATATAATCAGGGCCTAAATTATCTGAGTGATAGACCCTCCCCGCCACACCTCTCCATGGCAGCCAGGCAGGTTTGCTTTGTTTTCCCTCCAAGGAAGAATAAATCAAAATAATAATAAATTAACAGTAAAAAAAATAATAATATCTGAAGATCTAAGAAGTTCTAAGTGATTTGGACTTAAATCCCAAGTTCTAGGTCTTCCTTAAGGCTTAAGTTATAAATCAAATGCAAAAATGTCAAAACCTTGCATCACATCTAGCAAACACAGACACATATTTCAAGTTCCAAAAGAACATTTCAAACCCTGAAATACAACTAATCTGACTAACAAATAAGCATTCTCCAAGCAGAGATGTTCTGGTTCACGACTTTTGTACTTTGCACCACAAAGTGATCCAGCCTTGTACAAAGTTTTCCGTCTCCATTGGAGAGGGCTCCCCAACAAAGTCTCATTTGTGAATCTCATTTCCCACTTTTCATAAGATTTACTAGACTTGTTTACTGCCTGTTGTTTAACACGCTATTCCCACAAAATCCTCTTGCTATGCTGTCACAGCAGCCTGAACAAAACCAAAAGCCAGATCCTAATGTTTAAGCCTCCTATTACTTCCAGCATATTTTTGCCACCAGGGGACTCATTTGGTCCCCGTCATTCTACATGCCCAAATTAAAAAGTGCATCTCTTCTGCATTGCAACACTATCCATGCAAAACCAATCAACCATCTACCACAGTCAGAGGCTGAAATCTTTGAAGTATCATACCACCAATAAACACAGATATTACTGTAACCTTTCAAAATAAACGAATTTTCTCTCTTGCAGAAGGGGTTCATCTTGGTGTTTTGCTTAAGCCTTACCAGAGGGAGCTGAAAAACCTGGCCCTTTGTGAGTACCAGTCCCCTGAATTCCTTGGCTGAGTCTGCAGCCTACGTATAGTTTTTGATTAATATTTATTTGACCATTTTGACTTAGCTTTGAGTTCTGTGTATCTTACTGGGCCTGGTTTCACTAAACTGACAGTGACCCCTGTAAGTTAATGCATATAAAAATACAAAATTTAACATGGAAACTTTCTAAGCCTGTGTTTTTATTTAAAATAAAATAAAAATTAAAAGTGCTGCACATAAAACTGGCTATTTTCATACACATGTGAGGAGGGGCTATGGTTTGCTGCTGAATGATTACATAGATGTGAACACACTGCTCCAAGAAAAGATCTGTAATTGTTTAGTGGTTGGGCTGCTGGCAGAATTCCCTGCCTGGGGCTGTTTTTATAAATAGGCCTGAGGACAAACAAACAAGCTACTAATAACAAGTCGACTGTTCTGTTTTGACGCAGCCCTGCTTTGTGTAGTCCAGGACATGAGAAACTCAGATGGCAAATACAGCAAAACCCACTGAAGAAGAAAAGGTACAGGTTGCCTGGAGAGGTGGTGGATGTGCCATCCCTGGAGACATTCAAGACCAGGCTAGATGTGGGGCTGGCCAACCTGATCTAGCTCAAGATGTCCCTGCTCATTGCAGGAGTGTTGGACTGTTTGACTCTTAAGAAGTTCTCAGATTTGTTGGAAACATGAAGGCATCTCATCACAGCTTTTCCTAGGAGTTTCTCTTTCCATGCGTATCCCCTTGGGTACTTAACCAAGAGCAAAGGTTAGATTTTCTGCCACCTCTATTTCAGCCTGTTCATCTAATCTCACGAGGCATTGGAACAGGTTGCCAAGAGAAGTTGTGGCTGTCCCATCACTAGAAGTGTTTCAAGGCCAGCTTAGATGGCATTTTGAGCAACCTCGTCTAGCGGAAGGTGTCCCTGCCTGTGGTAAGAGGGTTGGAACTCAATGACCTGTAAGGTCTCTTTCAACCCAAACCATTCTATGATTCTGTTAACTCTTCTAAGAAGCACAGCTATGGCAAAATCTTTGGGATGAAGGTAAGGAAAATGAGACCCCTTGCCCTTTTAAATTTCTTGTCTGTTGCCTACAAATCTTATCTCTGTTACTCGGACAATGACCTTCACCAGCCTCCTCTCTTGGCCCTGGCTTCCTTAATGTAGACATTATAACTCTGCTGCCTGATGTCCATTTTCTCTGCTAAGCTTCCTCTTGGAGGTGCATATCTTTCTTTCCATAATTGCATTGGTTTTGCTTTGTTTTGTCTTCTGTATCCTCTTTGGAGAGAATACTTTGTCCCCACAACCCTCCTCAAACACTTAGCAGCTCTATTATCTCTTCCTTTATGTCATTCAGCACTAGAAGCTTAGTCTGTGTAAACAAATCCTCTCTTTTGCTGATAAGAAGAGCCACTTACACTCTTCCTTCCCCTTTGTTTTCTCCTCTCTTTGTAGGGAAGATCTAGCCAGTTCTAATGCAAGTTCATGTGATGACGCAGGCGAGAACATGAAGTCTAGTGGACCGTATGCAATTACTACCGAGGTGAGCATATTTCTGATAATAGCCAGAAACTATGGAGTCAGCACAGATTAAGGAAACAACGAAGCGCTCAGCATTGATAGCAACACACCGACATATGTGCTGCAGCCACAGGGGAAGCAGCAGTAATATTGGTAGCATAGATGAAAAGACTCTAGGTAATAGTATAAAAACACATTTTCCCAGAAGAAAATCCTCTCTGGTAGAACTACGTTGGTCCCAACAGCAGCAAAGCAGAAAGAGAAGCTGGTAGGAATATAGTCAAGAGCGCAGCAGCTGGTTTCTCTCCAGAATCACCAGCCATAGAGAGACAGTTCCCTTGGCGCAGCAAATGCCATCCAGCCCTCCCAGAGAGTGCCCTCATAAATCAGGTTCACTGCCATGAGATTAATTTGTACTTGGTTGAATTTCAAATGATCCACAGTCTGCAACAGAAAATTATCACAGCTTTCAGGAAAGCATAACTTCTCAGACCTCCACAGGATGGCGGTGGGGTGAACAGACACCAAAATGGACCCCAGCATCCTCTCACAGGGTTCTAGACTGGCAGGTGAGCCAAGGCAGTGCTAGGCAGCACCTGCTCTCTGGATAAATGGACTACTCCAGGGCTGTTAATCCAGCAACTTTTCCAGAAGCACTAAGTCCATAGAAAAAGAAAGAAAATCCTTACTAATAATACATAAGCACTACCAAAACAATTATTTAAACATTTCACTATGTTAGTTTACATACGTGCAAACAACTTTGGTCTTGAAATCTTGCTGCTTCACAACAGGTATCCAACAGCACAAGAAAACCTTCAGAGCACCTACTTACACAAGAAGGGGAGAAAATTACATGCTTTTCCAGCTTTAACAAAACCAGTTTTTTTCTGCAAGCTTCTGCCATCCAACTATACCACAGCTGCTCCCGCTTCACATCAGCTTTAGGCAATTGTAAGTCATCAGTTTTCAGCACACAATGCAGCTGAAAGCAAATTCAGCTGGTAGCACTGTTGGAAACAAATCATTATTTGCACAAGTTTTGTATTAACCTTTTATTTCCCCTGAATATCACCACTGAAAAGGGACAGTTCACACCCTTCAAAGAGACCAGAGAAAAAACATGGCAAAAAGAAAGTTTTTTTAAAAAGGAGATAGGACAGGGAAGCAGAGAATAAGAAAAGTTTATAAAGTGTAGCAGGAACAAGAAGGAAGCAAAGCTTTAAGAATTATTCCAAGCATTATCAACCTCTCAAGCCAGCTGGAGAAGACCCTGAAGCAGCACCTGAGCAGCTCAGCTTCAACTGAGCTCAGCTTCTTTCAAGAACTATATACTCTATCAGTAAAACAAGTGTGAAAAGCAGGTTATTCTAAACAGAGGGAGACTGAAGTATAAGCAGGCTTAGCTCCAAAGGTCATGTTGCTGTAGCCAAACTACCAAACATCTACCCCATCCGCTTAGTCTAATCACACTCGCTACTGTGAATTTGAAGTTCTGGACAGCTGCAACTGCTGCAAGCATGACAAAAATAGCCTAATTAAACACGCTTAGTATTGTATTAACAATTTGGTCATATAATTAGTTTATCTTCCAGCATGAAACTGATATATTTTCACTCATAAATCTGCAACAACAGACCAACAAGATGTACAACCTATAGCAAATGCTACACAAATACTTAGGAAATATAATCTCTGTTTTAGTGGACCATAGTTCAACAAACTTTGACAGATGTTGCCCTCAGATGAACATTTTCTCAAGCTAAGTTTTAGCTAAAATAAGAATAAAGAAGACAAAGTGAGAAAAATAAATTCTTTGTCAAATTGAAAAAAAATAAAAATCACAACAAGATTGAATCAAAAAGCTCTATCACTGTCATTATGGCCATGAAATCTGGTAGGGTCTCATGGAGTAACACAGGTCTGTCTTGTGCCACTTCTGTGAGCTGGCCTAGGGATAAGCCAGGCAGATGTGGGAAAGATCTGTTTCTTAGTGAATTCTTTCAAGACTTAGTTTGTAGGCAGCAAACTCTCTGTTGCACCCTATGCATCCTCTTGCTGTTTATCTTTGTCACATCGGGCAACTCAAGCGTCAGCTATCGGAGCTGAGAGTAGGGAAGAGTCTGTTGTGCTCTCTCTTCCTGGCATCCCAGGCAGCACTGGGGACAACAAGGAATTTTAAATCCTTAGTGCAAAGAGAAGTAATACTCTTTCCAGAAAACAATTTACTGAAACCCAGGTAAACAACCTCAGTATGTGCAAACTAAGCCAGACACCTTGGTGATGACACCAACTTACTGGGATCACTCCCTAACAGAAGCACCAGAATATCTCACAGGAAGGACTGGATAACAACAATGAGTTAAGCATGAGAAATCAGATTAATTTAATCAATTTATTTTAATGAATTTAGTTTAAACCCTAAACTATATTATCATAGACTATAATTTTGTCTAAAACGTGAGCATTCTACAGCTGGATAGAGACAAACTGAAGTGTACCTGTCTTGAAAGGTTAACTAGGAGCAATCATTGTAATGCTGCTATGTACAAAGCATGTCAGAGCATGCATCAGGAAGCCTCCAGAACTTTAATGCCATATACATTTATGGTATTAAATGGTAATATACATTTATATATTAACACTTTGAAAACTCATCTGGAATAATGTCTACAGTTCTGGTCATCTACTCAGGAAAAGTTAATTCAGATGGGAACAGGTACACCAGAAGTCCATTTTGACAATGAGAGGAACACGGAATTTCCTTTGTGGAACGTGACTAAAAGAGCTTGGCTTTCTGAGTTGCACAGTTGACAGCTGAGAGTGCATGTGATCCTTCTGCAAAGTTACATAAGGTAAATAAACAGCAGCATGGGAGAAATGAGATAAACGACACTTTGTGGGTGCAACTAGAGAAAGGAAACTGAATAACCTTAGGTTGGAAAATAGGAAGGGAAAAGAGTGAAATTCTGGAGGAAACATCGCTACTTTTCAGACTGATGAAGTTTATTACAGGGAAGATATGATAGGGCTGCCTACAGGATTTTCCTACAGGAACAGGAAATGGAAACAAATGGCACATTGAAGAAGGCTCCTTATTCCTTTATGCATCTTTTAGAACAAAAGGGGAAAGGAATAATAACTATTTCTAGTATTTCTAGTATTTTTTTTTTGTCTCAAGAAGTTCTGCTGCTATTGTGGAGACCAAATAGCTGACAGATCTGCAGAACAGAAACAGCTCAGATGTCTGACTGGAAGATTAGGAATGGCTGTGGGCATCTGGAAAGGAGTCATTCTATGTATAATGTGAAGGTCAACATAAAAATATAGGATGATTCAGAAAAGTTAATTCTGAACTGCTTTCCAAATTTGGAAGGAAACAGGTACACAACATGTGACTACATGTCAGACAGTGACCCTTTTAGTGTTCAGAGTATGCCAACCATATTCTTTAGCTAAACCTACATCAAAACATACTCAACTTGTCATAAGAAGCCCTTGCTCCCTAAAGCCATTCTTCTGGTCCTTCTCAAAAACCTTACACAAGATGTGTTGCAAGGATTATATGCAAAAATACACATGGAAATATGGGTGTACGAAGGCACACACATATACATAGATGCATGACAAACGTGAGATACAACTCATAAAAATTTATCATTTACTTGTACAAGAGTCTCAAATGCCTTGAGGTTTGATGAAGAGCTGTGTAATAACTCCAAAGAGGAATCAAGATGATTCTACCTGTGTAAACTAACCAACAAGTAGAAATTATCTCTGTAACCTACTGAATAGCCTGGAAAAACAAGCAAGCAAACACCATTTCTGAAAGAAATTTCTTTTAAATAGATTGAAAACAGAAGCTCAGAAAGAGGAAGGAAAAGCTTTAAAAGTGAAATTACAAGTAAAACAAGACAGAGAAAGAAAAAACAAACCAAAATCTCTACCAAACTTCCTGAAATGGATGGGAAGGGGGGTATAGAATTATACAGAATTGGTATTTCAAGCATTTGATCACCATGGTCCCTATTTTCACCTGTCTCAGTCACCTGGAAGACTACTTTTATCACATCTATTAAAAACAGACCCTTACTGGGAGAATGCTTAACTGATCCGTCACCAGCTTTCCAGGTTCAAACCACAGTTCCCACGGAGAGGGTGTCCTTTGCAGCACACGCTCTTCCTTAGCTCTCCCCAGGGTTTAGGGAACAGGGGAACAGCCAGCTCTCCAGAGGGATCAGCTGCTGTAACTTTGGGAGTCTGGTGACCTGTCTTTTAAAATAGTGGGAGTAACTTCCGTTGCTCCCTCAGCAGTGCTTTTATGGAGCCAAGAGCATGCCAAAACACTGCTTGCCCTTGCATACAACTGGAGTAACAAAAGAACAGCTGTATTCAGTTTAAGGCAAGCCTATACTTTCCCATCCCTTATTTAACACTGGCTTATTTCCATCAGCCTTAACAACAATGAATGGCAGAGAAGGGATGTTTTATGCGGAGCCATAGGCTTATGATACTATCTGATTCTGTCTCAACTGGGTCAAACTGACTCCATCCACAACTGAAGGTACTAAATACATTGATGGCTGAGTCTGGCAACAGACCTCATCACAAGTAAACTCCTGAGGCCAAAGGGAGCCTCATTATAGTTGATCTTATATATGACAAGCTCCATACAGAGTCAGTGCAGAATCAGGAATAGAGTGTGCCAAGACATCTGCCAGTATTGAGTTACCTAGAACAGTCTGGCTTTGAGCACGATGGAGTTTTAAGCTTACGCATGAGACCAGGCAGCCACTGAGCTCTACTTTCCAGTAGACTTGGGTAAGTTGCTCTTTATATTTTTGCTTTCCAAGCTTTAAATCAAAAATAATGATACTTCCAGGGCAACGCAGGTATTATTAACCATGTCTCCTAAACATTCTGAAATTTGCAGAAGGAGGGAGGTGGAGAAGGGCAGTGCATTAGGGTTTTTACATTGACTCACCAGGCTTGCTTTTGAGGAGAGTTTTAAAACAAATACTTGGATCAAATACCCCAGCAATAAAACCCTGGATGTCCTCCAAGAGTCCACTTCTTTGGCAAGTTCAAATAAAGCAGGTCTCCTTGTGTTTAAGGTGTAAGTGAAAACCTGAGTGCACAGAAGGTTGGTATTAGAGGGTACTTTTGTCTGATAAGAGCTATGAGCTACAGAGGATAAACTAAATAGCATATGAATAACAAGGTGAGACTGGGGAATATGAGAATCTTGCATGTAGCTGGGAATTAACAGTCTGATGATTTGTGATATTTTACATTTTGGATTCAGAGTAATGAGGGCAATTGATGTTACTTGGTTCACAACCAGGGCCAGCGCAGGCAAGCAAAGTGCTACAAAGGCACATGAGTTTACATGGAGTGAGCAAAACCATGTTTTTTCTAGACATAGGGAAGTAAACCACTTGTGTCCATTCAAGATCTCACACTTTCCTTTAGAAAATGGATTTTGACTCCAAACTCTATTCCACACATTGCAATTTTTTGGCAAAAACCTCCTTATCAGCTATTCCAGATGAAGTAACTTTCTTTAATTCTTGCATAAATTTTCCTAGTGCTGCTAAGCACTGGAGAAACACCTAGTGATCTCTGTTCCAGATCTATCTATGCGTCAGTCATATATGGCAAAACATAACTTCGGAAGCACTTCAGAGCTTTTCGTATGACAAGAGTTGCATCAGTTTCAGAGTTTACTCCTCATACTCTGTACCCAGCCAAGTAACTAACTGCCAGAAGGTCAGTGGAGCAAGTGCTTGGTCTGGGCTACATGCTCCTTTCAAGATCAAGAACAAAGCCATCAGGTTGTTAGGGTCAAGACTTCCATGTTTCAGACTTCAAGGATATCCTCTTCCTCTACAGCCCTGACACGTGGAAAGCGAAGCACAGCTGGATCCAAGATAAAGCAAGCTTGTGGTTAGGAGGTTATACTGTCGCCTGCAGTCTGGCTAGACTTGCCTTTAACCACCAAATTGACTGTGTATTTTTGGACTGATGAGGAAATGAGACATTCACAACCTGATTCAAGAAACTAAAGCTTTGGACAAAGTTTTAGATGAATCTGTTAATGAATTCCTAGCAATAGCTGAGTTTATGTTTGACTGAATTCCTATAGTCAGCTTAATGAATATATATACTTGGAAGAGACTTAACTGAGATGAACACTTGTACCCGCTCTGCTTTGAAGTTATACATAAAATATACAAATATGTTGCACCAGTCACAGATGCTTTGCATGTAATTTCCCAACAGTAAAAATTCAAGAGCAAGAAAATGTTATGGCTATTGCCAGAACATATAATTAAATTCCTCCCCAAAGTTATAACCCCGTGTGCAGCCCAGTCCATGTGCCAGACCAAGGACTCCAGCTCCAGGCACTGGATGTAAGTCTTGTCCCTCTATTGGTAACACAGATCCTTTTCTGAACAGTTCTGTAAAATAACACAGAGTCAGACTCATGGACAGCAGTGCTGAAAAGCCTGAATAACAGAATACCCTGGAAAGGAAAATATGAACTTCTTAAGGTCTATTTAATTAATTTCCATATGGAAATGAACCTTTCTTGGAACTTCTGGAAGCTTCTCGGAAAAGTCAAGCTTTCCTCTGAACCGGCCTGTGTGCAAATTGGGACACATAAAAGAAGGATTTTTTTTCTATTAAATAGGTTGTGATAAGCTCTGGAATGATGCTCAGAAACCAACAGTAACTAAATCACCATGACGATTCTAACAAAAAAATCTAACCATGTATATGTACTACACACATAAAATCTCATATGTTATGCAAACATAAATAAAACAGTTTGAATTTACAAATCCTCAGCCTGTGCACAAAGGCATATTTTCTGCAAATGACTGCTATAAATCAATATAAAGTACAGGACTTCTTAGACTTACAACTGTCTCTTGATCTCATATAGTTACCAGACCTCTATTTAAACAAAATATGGTCTGTCAGAATTCTGTTTGGTCTTTTTGTATTTTGCCTTTACAAGGCGGATGTGAAAGAGAAAGGCTGAATGTATTAATTCCAATCTGGGCACCTTGCCAGTACTCACAGAGATATTTTAGGTTTTCTGGCTCACAGTCAGTTCAACCTTTTACCTGTCTCCCTGTTCAGATCACTGGACGAAACCACAGCTACAGAATTACAACTATATCACACTCAGAATAGCAGAGAGGATGAATCATAGCATAGCTGTTTATTACCACTCTACCCTGGTTTCACTCTCCCATCTCCATTGCAGATCTCTTTTATAAGGCATTTTGCACACACTCTTGTTCAGTGTAGTAAGATTTGTAGTGAGCAGTGATACAAAAGTTGTCTGAAAGGAGAGAAAGCTCTCAGCAGAATGTCCAGCAGAAGCTTAGATATTTGTCAGATTGAATTATTGCAAAATTGAAAATAAAAATAGTGATCTTTCGGTATCCATTGATGAGTGTTTACCAGTACAATATAGTTTGCTCATTTATACTTTATACACTCACAAGCTTTACGTGGTTCCTTCTCCCACCCCTCTAACCTGTGGAAAGCGATAATGAAATCTTGACATTTTCATCTCATGCAGAAATAGTCCCTCCAAGTCCAGCCCTACAGAGAACAGCAGCTTCAGTGATGACAAGGAACATATTTCCACTGACGCAAGCAACACAAGAATCACACCCAGCATATCTAGTGATGAGCAGCTCATACAGCTGGAAATCTTCCAGCAACTTCAGCTGCTCCCTGCTCTGCACTGAAAAAGTCATTTAAGCCAGAACAATATTCTTTAAATCCCCTCAAATATTAACTGTGGGTATCCCCCATGAAACAGCAGGAGCCCTGTGACTCCTGTTAGCATCAAATACCCCACCCTTGAGCAAAGTCACCAAAATTTCTGGTAATATTCATTGCTAAAGTTTGCCCACGTCTCGGGGATGCATACAAAACTAAAATTCCTTTCCGTAACAACCCAACATGGAACTCTGTGAGACTGATTTTTGTGGTCTTTGTATTTTGTGACTGTGAAGAGGTTTAGAAACCGTGTCTAAGAGCTAGCAGCTAGTGCTTTTGTCTGGGAGAATACTGCTAAAGGAATATTATTTTCCTGGCTTTCAGAAATCACAGGATTACAAAAGTAGGAACACATAATAAAGAAAAATCCAATGTGAAGACTGGAAGACTGGGAAGAAGACTCAGAAACTAAGATCTTTTGGCAACGTGCTCAAAATCAATCTGAGCAAAGAAATTTAGGAGATTGTTGTGAAACAAAGTTCCCAGCCCAGTGACAGGAAGTTGGATTTCCACACTACAATGGCAAATATCTTCAGTGGTAATTGCTGGAAGGCCAATCCTGTTGTGAGAAATTTTATATCATGAACTTGATTTGTGCTCTGAGCCACAATCAGTCTTCAGGGCTGGCCTTGTGATAACTTTCACAACACTGAATTTACATAATTTTAACTAAAAAAAAAGGTATAAATCTAAGTCCTTGGGTAAACCATTCTATCTTTCTGCATTCTCACTTTTCTGCAATGCTATCAGTAATCATATTTCTACCAGTAAATAGTTTTCCATCTTCCTTAACTCTGTTATCGTTTTCCATTTAAAACACACTCTGGCATAATCAGACTGTTTTTCAAGATCAATTGGCCCTGGTAGGAACAAGTGTCTGTCTTGGAGGAAAAGCGATTGCATTGGCATAATCAAGTTACTAATGATAGGTCCATTATATAATCAACAAATCGGTGTTTCTGCTGGCTATTCTCTTTCCTCTTGCCTCCATGATAGTTTGTGTTAATAATAGGTTCATTTAGACATTTGCGATTCATTTAGTAAATGGGTAAAGTAAGCATTTGGACTGTTTTCCAATTGTGTTCCATCATGCTGATTACTAGTTGCAGCTGTTGCATTTCACTTCAGAAATATCTTCTCTTCAGTGTAAATATGAGAATCTTTCAGGCATAGATGAACATGCAAGTGCCCTGCATATCACTTATGTTTTCTGTTTGCTTGATGTAAAGAGTCTTTTCATTGCCAGGGGATGACAAATCTCAGCATCTTCCCTCTGTAGCTAAAGTTCCACTGCATAACAAAGTATAAATCTACGGATTTTACTGTATGAATCTCACTAACTTTACTAATTTCATTTTCAGTTGCTCAGAATTTCATATAGCTCCCATCTTATAGGATAGATGTTTCATTTTCAGGCTTATCCTACCAAATGGTCATCCCTTCATCACAGTCTTTACCTGTTTTTTTCAGAGTTTAAGCAAAATGCAGTGTAGATATTTCAGCACAAGAGTTCTTGAGAGGAAAATCTGGTTTTCATTATGAATAAACCCCCTCAGATATGTCATTTTATTCTAATTTATTTATTCTGTATAATTGATCTGCAAAGCACTTCAGCCTGCTTTTGGTTAGAGGACAGAGTATGGGAGACACTTAGATATTTAACTCAGCAGAATATATTTTGAACTGTGGCTAGCATGTTACATTAATAATTAATTCATGTAAATTTCCTATTCCCAATATTTAGGCAAGAAAATAGAACCAAAAATTAATAGGCAATTTCAAGCTAGCTCAGCAGTAAATTGCCACTACCTCTTACAATTCTTGGTTGATGAAGTCCACATGCCCAAATAGCCAAGACATCCTCTAGAGGTAAATAAATTAAAAAACAAACCTTCTAAAAATTATCTGGCCAGGACAGACTAAAGCAGAGGATTCCTGTTGTGGGAGTTCTCCTGTGCAACATGTACATACCCAAAGAGCAAGCCCAGGCATATTTGTTTTTACACAGTCGTTTCCACACCAAGGCACATTTCCATTCCCCCCTCCCTCTTTCTGCTTTTGTATTCCAATGTCCATATCCACAATTAGTGGAAGTGTCTGGCTGTGCCTGTTCACATTGTTCCCAGACTTTTCTCTCCCCCAGTGAGCTCTGAAGACCATGCATTATTTGACATGACATGACTTGGAGGCCTTTTGCAGCAGTAGCCCTGCACAGGGAAGCAGGCAGAGACAAGGAAGAAGAAAGCTGATGATTGGTGATTAACAGGTGATTGAACTTTAAATTACTTATTCTTGTAAACCAAAAAAGCCCCAACCCCACCAGAAATGAAAACAGCCTAAAGATCAAGATACAAAGTCAGCTCCTTGTTCTATTTGTTTTGTGACATTAAAACACAGGATATGAGATTGAAAATAATCTTAGTACAGCTAGAAACTGAATCCAGATGTTTTAACATCAGGCAGAATCATATTCATAATCTGTTTGGGTTTGGTTTTTTTTTTCTGAAGTAATTAAACATCTATTGCATTTTTCATCACAGTTCATTTCTCTGCAACAAGAGCAATTTGCCAGCTTGTACCCACTTGTACACACACGCTGAATGTATTCAGTTTATAGTAAACAGCTGCACACAGGGCAGCTCCCCTTCACACACATAGGCTCTGCACTTGTGCCCTTACATGTTTTTTAAATTAGTCAAGTGCGCAGTATATTCAAGACCATAAAACACAGCCAAAGGTACCTACTGCTCTCTGGAAATGAACTCTGAAAAGTATCTTCTCTGAAAATGGATATTTCCTTAGAGTGTATACTTAATATCTCTTCCCATTTTGTTGCTAAATTCCAAAGTAGTTAGATTTTACCATTCCTCCAGGAGAAGGTGATGCCCAAACATATGTCCCCAGATGTTAAGCCTGTGTGTTCCAATTCACATCCATTAAAGTGATCACTGCCATTGATAAGACCAGCCATTGCTTTTACTTGTGTGCCTTTCCTTCAGTTATTTCAACCCAAACATGGTCAAGGCTAGAAGCTTGTTTTACAGCTGGTATGTATAGAGAAATTTCAAAGACTAAGTTGGTTACCCCATGAGCTTATCACAATGTGAGGAGTTCCCCTGCATTCTCTCATCTCTCTCCTGTGACCTCAACCAGCAGCAGCCCTCAAAGCATTATTGATACTGACTCAGAACTTTGAAGAGCTCCAAATACCTTTAAATCCAAATACCTCTGCTTCACAAACATGCTGACAGAAAGTATATGCAGATTATGGCAGTGGAATATATTTTTCCTTTTAAAACATTTCTATTTGAAATAACTATCCACAGTGAGTCTAAACACATTGAATGCCTACAGTAGTTCACAAGACTACAAAAGACTAAGTTTACACAGGTAAAAAAATATATAAATAAAAATTTCTCTCAATTTTTAAATTATTGCAGCTTTTCCTTCAAGTTACAGTAAAAATCTGAAGGGAACAGAAAAGGAATTACTTTCTGAAGTCTTCATCGTATGTAATACTTGGTCACTCTCAGTCAAACATGGTTACGTAAGGCATGTTCCCTATTTTACTGACTTCACTGTTTTACAGCTGAAAATTGGAAGAGTTCATCTAACAGCAATTTTTACATGCCAGCTGATGATGCCTCTACAGGTCTGCCACACTGAAAGGAGACAGAACTCCAAGTACTTAGGGATTGGACCAGATGATCCTCAATGTCCTTTCCAAGCTGTTATTCTATGATTCTAAGGTTGCACACACATAGCATTGGTTTCAGTCTTTATCATCAGAACAGCTGCTATTTATCTCTTCCCAAATTACTTCCTAGTATTACTTTCAATCTCTGTTCCATAAAAAAAATGGGGGTTTGACTTTGGTTTGGGTTGTTTGTTTTGTTTTTTTTTTCCATTTTAGCTATCAGGTACAAGGGAATGTTATTGGGAATAGAAAAGTAGGAAAATCAGTTTCTGTTTTTTAATGCAGGTATAAATAGCAGAGAGGAAAGAATGGCATCTTGAAAGGTTGAAAGATGTAAAGCTCAATTTGCAAATGCATTTAAGGACATCCTGATGCAAGCGTGCTAGTAGGATCTTCAAATACTGCAAAGGGATCTAATGTGCCTAAATTCTTTGGAAAATCCCGTCTCTCTGAACTACTAGGCTTCTTAGCACTTTTTCTTTCTTTTTTTTTCCTCAAGGATTAATCTTGTGAATGGCATTTCAAGTAAACTTTAGTCATCCGTTGTTCTCAGATTTTTAGATCTCAGATTATAGGCAGATAGACATCAAAAGTGAATGAGTTACTAGAGCTTACCGAGTTACCACTCACTCATTTTATCTCACAATGTACACCATGAAAATAAAACACATCAGCTAACTAAGCAGGCACTGTAAGGCAACATGTTTTATTCAGCACTGTGGTTGGATAGGAAGATGGCTGCACAGTCTGTTAATAAATCCAACTGCTGAACAGCAGCTTGTTTTGCTTTAGTAACTATTGGTTGAGGTCCACCAAGACAGCTGATGAATACTGGATAAAAACATTTTTGTCTTACCAAGTAATAGAAACTAGCCCCCCACTATGTGCAGTTAAATCAGGCATGTTTCCTCTTTTAATGACGTCAGTATTTTAAAGCTGAAAAGCAGAAGAGTTCATTTAACAGCAACTTTTGACTGACAGCTGATGATGCCTCCACAGGTCTGCCACAGTGAAAGGAGCCAGAATTCCAAGTACACAATGTAGGAAAAGAATTGAAGTAATTGCAGTTTTTGAATTACTGGTATTACTTTATAAAGGAAAATTCTGGCATGTACCCTCCTGCCTCTGCATAGCTTAGAGCACATACAGTCATTCTCAAAAGCATAAAAAATATAAGGAAAATGTATAATTAATCATCATCCAACTAAAAGAAGTCTAGTTAATTAGTATTTACCTTTAACATCAACTAGCTAAATAAAAGGGCAAAGAGAACAGCTGAATAACATCTTCTACCTTCCATTCATTTCAGGCTATAAATCTTATGTTAAACATGAATAAATGTTGGCTCAACTTTTCAGACAGCAGAAGCTCTCCATTTTCCCATAAAAATGTAGAGTTGATCCACTAATGAGTCCATTAGTGGAAGGACTATCCAAGAAGAACAATGTTGAGATCATGCTGTTATTTTCTCTCATACATTAGCTGACAGCAGTACTGGGGAATGCCCAGCTCCAGCAACTGGAAGGACAAGTCAGCATAGTGCAGGAATGGAGACAGGATGCCTGCAAACTCTTCAGAGGGTGCTGTAGGTTGAACATGGCTGGTAAAGTGCTGTTTTGAATGTCCTAAACCCATCTGCTTGAATCTATAAATAACTACATGCTGGATAGCTGCAGATGCCTTATTTCAAGACCTTTACAACTGATGTGCCACCAGCTATTCAGAAAAAAAAGAACAGCTAATGTTTCACAAATTTCAACAACTGCATGAACCACATGGAGGGTGTGATAATTAGGCACACTCATTGAAGCAACACTTACAATGCTGGAAGTTAATGTAGTCTCCTCTAATTTATGTAATATCCTCAATCCTTGGTCTTCCTGATCAGACTGCCAGAAGAGTCCTAACAGTGTTATTTTATGAAACAGCACAACTGTTGGTAAACATTAGACTGGGATGCTTTTACTTCACACGTATTTTCAAAAGAGAAAATACTTTCCATCACTGCTGACTTATGTTGAGCTAGTACATGGATTCCTATGGGACAAATACCATAGGAAGAAAGTTGGGCTAACAGTTAAGCGAACTAGGTCTTGAGGCTTTGTGAGTCCAATTGTCACACTCCTGTACAGCACGGGACAAGTTGCTTGAACTCCAACCATCTACTTGAATATTAGTGCTGCAGGGGCAAAATCATTCCCTCTCACATGTCTCCAGTCTATAATACCTGCCAAGACTTTAAATTCTTTAGAGAGTTTATCTTTACTAACATATGTATCCTTATGCATGGATAGACATCTAGCTCAAAAAATCATGGATGGAAAGAACATCCCATAAGATGTTTTAGTGTTTCAACATGGCACGATGATACTTTAAAAGTTTATTCTTCATGAAGCTCAAGCTTCAGCCATTCAGCAATGCCAGGCTTACATCAAGAACTCTCCTCTGCCCAACCTCAGGCAATACAGCAGACAGAGATTCAGACAGCTAGGTGCTGATGTACTGCTCTTATCCCTGAGCTGTCTTTCCTCATGCCTCTTAGTTTAGATCACATTTCCAACACAGAAGCCATGATTAATACTCAGTAACATCAAATCCCCCTCTAATTATTTTATGCAACAGGAATGACAATGCATGATGAAAACCACATTCCAGAAGATGCAATGATCTACTGAGAAGCTGGCAAACTCCCTAAGCATCATTCTTTATCACTTCCTTACTTCCCTTTCTTCCACAAGCCTTGCTGGGATTGTTGTGCCTCCAGTTTCAAATGCTATCTCCGAGCATGCTTTTCACATAAGTCTCTACACTACATAGCCAAATCCAATTCACTCCCCAGACGGAAACTATGTTTTTGGGACAAGATCCAGCAAAATATGGAGTTAAATTCAATGTGCCTGTGTAGTGTCTAACAATACTTAGTCTCAAGGAGCTTTCAATTGCCCAAATGCATTCCTTTAGAGCAATGAAGTTGCATGGTCACCATCCTTGGACATATTAAAAATCTGATGGGACACAATCCTGAGGAACCTGCTGTAGCTGACTGCAGGGTGAGTATGAGGACTGGACTAGACAATCTCCAATCTCTTCTAACCTCAACTGTTCCTTGATTCTGTAAAAACACTTGTTAGCAGTTACCCCTTTTAAAGACCATATCACCAAAAGCAAGTCAACACAGACATAGCAAGCATATTAAATGCACGTACATTTAAAGGTACAGAACAGTCCTGAAGTGTGGAAACTTGTCAGACCTTATGGCTAGGTAGAAAAAATAGGGTCATTATGATACACTTCAGGATTCTGAGCATAATTCCAGGTCTCCTTCTCAATTTCCATGTATAGTCCATTTAAAATAAGTGGTATGCAGGTAACAATCTGTTTCTTCCACTAAACAGGCTATAGGCAATGCTAATGGCACCTGTTTAAGTCCATCAAATTCTTACAACTACATCTTTTCTATGGAGACCTTGTCTCCACTGAAATGTTTCTTCATGTTTGGATTCAAATTCTACCCATGATCTAGCTCACCAAGTATTGATTTTCCTAATTCCATGGAAAACATGTTTCTAAACTCTTCTAAAGGAATCAACAGGCATGTAGCTTCCACAAACCAGATTCGAACTTCAGTCATTCTTAAGAGACCACCAGTGAGTCTACAGCTGACTACGAAAAGCCTGTGTTTTGCAGTGCTGTAAGCCAGCACTCTGACTTTTCTTTCTTCAGCTTGCAGAAGCAGAGTATTTTCTTCTTTTCATTGTTCCAGCAGCATTATGGATACAAAAAGATGGCTGAAAATTGCCCAGTGCCTGTTGTGAATACAGTCTTCATAATATGGCAGGTAATGCTTATAATGTTCACACTTCCTCCTAATGAAACTCCAGATCTATGCATGTGTTGTCCAGCAGCTTTAAAAAAAAAGGGCATAGTGCTGTGATTGCAAAAATAGATTAAGTCTTCAGCTTATGACAAAGATTCTCATTTTGGAGCAGAAGGTCACAGGCATCCTTTGCAATAATGCCCCTAAGGTCTGAACAGTTATGGTGTGTGACATAAATGACAACCATGAAACACATACTGCAATGCATTTGCTATGCATCCCACTAAGCCACGCTTACATAATATAATTTACTGTCATGCTAAATCATATGAAAATTTAAAGGACATTATATACCATTCTACGAATCCTCAATGTCAAACACTGAAGCACTGTTATGTTTTGGTTCTCTATGATGTAAACGATGCTTTCATGTTTGCAAGATTTCAGATGTAGCTATATGCAAGCAATTTAAGAGAGTGAGTGTTACAGAAGCAAACACTAAACTGAGGCATTATATTCCAGTTTCTACAACTACCTAAAGAATAAACACAAAAATCATTCTGCAGCAGAAAATGTCATATACATCACTGTTTCAACTTATTGCTAGTACCAGAAATAGTTCAGTAGCAGTATAGTGCTGTACCACCAAACCCCAAACAATATTTCTTATTTATTGATGGCATCTTATAATCATGTGCATATATAAGTTCTCCTTTCCAGAAAAACCCCATACTCCATTCAAGATACATTCAAGCTGCTTTTTCTTTTTGTCTTTGAAGATATGCATAACTCTCCCTATTTGCTAGCTATTAACACTTTCTCCAGTGTGTCTTCAGTGCAAACAATAGTGGAAAATTGAGACAAGAGACCTCTGCAACCAGATCAGGCCCTCAAAGCAGGCCAATTGTTAAAGCCTGTTGATCAGACAAGGGTAACATAACTCACAGAGGAGTAATTTCTATGCCAGATAGACATATTCTGTGACATCTCCTGTCTGCTGCTCACGTCTTCCTTGATGCTTCACTTCTCTTGCACACCACTCTGCTCTTTCATTATTCCCTATGTATGGGATGCCTTTTGATATAAATTTAGCTCTTCTTCAAAGGGTATGAATTATATATGGTATTTCACTCAACATGAACGTCCATAATTTGGTCTACCAACAGCTTTGGCTCCTTTCTACACCCATAAGCCCTGCCAAGCCAGCGCACAGGCACACCTATCTATGTCTGTCCGTATATCATGAACAAAATGATTGCTGAGTCTTGTCTTCAAGGTCAAATTGTGCTTTTGGTCTCATCTGAGCGGCTCCCTTGAATGCAGGGTGGTGCACAGGTGAAACTGGGAATAAGTTGAACCTTGCAGGTGTGTGAACAGGCACTGGAACCTCCTAAGTGGAGATCCACACTCTCCACCTTGTTCCTGATCTCCCTAGAGATCTTCTGTTTCAATAATAAAAGCACATTGTGAGTAACCTTCTCTAAGGCCAGAAGTCTCACCATCCACATTTCTATAAGGTTCCTTCCACATTCATGACTTATTCCTTCAAGGTAATTCACATTCCTTTGAGCCCATAGCCCTCACAGGTATAAACAAAAGAGGTCGGATGAGACCTTTTAGTAGAATCTCCTACCAGAAGTGATGTTTTAGAGAAACAGTATTTTTCAGTGAGTTTATGATCAGTTTGTGTTATGCTTTAAAACCAAAAAAGACTAAGAGCTTCCTTAGTTGCAGTGACAGCTATTGTGACTGCAAACAAGAATCCTTTTTTCCATCAGATAGATTCAAGGTGCAATCTCAACACTCCTGAGCAAATACCTCTTGCCCATTTAATATATAAGCCCTTTAGGGAGAAATCCAAATTTAAACTTCAAGGCCACAGAGGCTCAGGACAACTCAGAGTCTGCCTTGTGAGAGCAAAAGGGAGTACAACTGGAGATTTAATTGTAGAGAAACATTTCTCTCTCCTCTGTGTCCCTCTCCCGCAACCTTCTTTTTCCAAGAACACAAACATTCTTTTCATTTCTAGATCATTTTGGAAGTTGATTCCCTTATCTCCTTTGAAAGAATCAGCCAGCTTATTTCTCATCTGCAGCTTCCTAAAGTGATCCCTAGACTGACGCACTGCTCTCATCAGCCCACCCAGCAATTACCAGGAGACAAGAAGCATCCTGGAAAAACTATGACAGAACAATATCATTTCATAGTGATTTATTACACATGTAGCCATTAATGGCTTTTCAAGTGTGGAAAGCAAGATGGAGGGGCAGAGCCTGAGCCAACACTAGCTGTCAGAACACCACTGTCATCTATTGGGTTAGAAATATTTAAGCCATCTGATGTTTCAGCCTGGCATCTTGACATAACAACAGTCTTGGAAACAACAATAAATTTGCACATCGAGGAGTCTGTTCAAAATCATAGAGGCTGACAGAGAAATAGAAGAAACTGTGCAGAAATGTTTGTTTGTGATACTGGAAAGACAGGATCATGATCTCCAAGAGCATCCTTCTAGTGCACCAACTCTGCTGTCAGGGTTGAAGCACCAGAGGCAACAGCCACTTCACTGAACTGAAAGATGTTTTCATATTCATTTGCAAATGTTATTGTTGTCCTTATTGTGAAAAAAAAAAAATGAAAATAATCCCTTTGGTCTTTGGGGAAAAAAAAAAAAAAGAGTCACCTTGTGATATATTTGGAAGTACCAAGGTTCTGCAATTTTCACCTGCTGGGAGATAGTGCTTGGTGCTTGGCAGGTGCTTGGCACTTGCCATGGTGAAGCTCTTGAGACAGGCTCTGCCCACAGTTGTGCTAGGCAAATATAACATAACTTTGCTGGCTGGCACTGACTGAATTATCCCAGATGAAATTTAAAGTAAGAGCAGAATCTCTCCTTTTATTTTTTTGAAGCAACACAGCATTACAATGGTATTGTTAACATTAGAACAATTTTGCAAGATAGCAAAAGAACATCCTGATCTCACTGCTGTGAGCTCCTACTCAGCAGACAATTGCGTCCTATTTTAGAATAGGGTTTTTAAACTGTTCAAAGCAATGCACAAGCAATAACTTCTAATGGCTTAAAATGGAATTTTATAATGCTAATGTCTTCATATTACAGATGTAATGCATCTAGAGAGCAAAGATTTCTATTCAAATCCATTTCAGCTTTCAAAGATATTTGCACCAGAATTTTCCATTTAGGCATCTCTAATTTCAAGACTTCAGAATGTGCTGCTGGGAAAGATGCAGGTTAGTATGAACTCTACTTTATAAAGGCTCCTGCAGTTATGTTACAGTCCATCTAAATTATTAGTCTGTTAGTCAGCTATGTTTTTACAAAGAAAAGAACACATGAACAAACAAAGTTATTCAATCAATCCAGCAATTTAGCAAACACTTCCATGCCACACTAAGAGAATACAGCAGCCCCCCACTTTACTTTTGGTGAGTGAATGACAAGTTCTGAGCAGGTTAGCAACCCAAAGGGCAGGACCATAGCGGCCTACCACTATTCTCAGAAGCAAGGGGTGGGCACCAGCCACTTGTGCCAAAGAAGGCTGAGAACAGAAAGAAAGTGAAAATAGAGTGTTTCCAGATGTCTTGTATCGTGTCTTGTACTTGCTTGAGAAAGATGTACCTGAGATATGATGCCCTGGAGAGCTGAAGACACAAACCCAGCTTTCTTAAATTGACTCATTTTTTCCCCTGTCACTAGCAACCCCAAAAAATTAAAATACATGGGAGAGGGAAGAAAAGCATACAACTTTCTTTTCAGACATGCCTATTATTCCACAATCTACTAACCTAATTGCAGCCTATTTTGCATTATTCACCTTTTTTTGTCATTTCTTTTTCAGTCGGCATTGACTAATAAGTATGTTTTAGGATAGTCTGCATCACAACAGTACCTTTATGTCCCACTGCTTCCTCTTTCAGACTTGACTCCTCTCTCCCCTCCTACTCAGACCTTGTTAGCCCTTCTCTTGTTCCTAATTTGAAGATCTCAATGAGCAGGAATTACATGTCTCAGCAATAAACATGATCTCACAGCAACACAAAGAAGAGGATGAACAAAATAAAAATTACAGTCTGGTGAAAGCTCCCTTGACAACTACAGCTCCACTGACAGGCGCCACTAAAATAATAGGAATGATGCTTCAAAACAACAGTCAAGAAAACGTTATGAAAGAGAAAAAAAAACATTCTAAACGGATCTTTTCAAATGCAGATTCCACTGCCAAATGAGGAGAATGAGAAAAATGTTCTTTATTATAGCAGAGTCATATTTAAATTCTGTGAGATTATAGGAAACCACCAAAAAAAGCGAGTACAACCTGAAAGATCCTGGAGCCAACAGTCCATTTCAGGAATGCTAGAATGATGCAGAACAGACAGAATGATATTTTGGGGGTGGAGAGGAGGCATGGAAGGTGTTCTCTCATCAGAAAAACTTGAATGGCTTCCAACTGGGTGAATAATAAAACTCATGTTGACTTCAGTGCAACATCAGGCATTTGCAGGCTTGCATCTGAATAACTACCACTACTCAGGTGACAAGCTGCATAGCAAAGAAGCCAAGAGATTAATGAAGGTGAAAAATTATGGCCCACTACTAATGATGTTCTGTCCAAGACAGAACTAAGGCAATGGTCATGAAGAAAGTCTGTCTACAGGCTTAAGGAGGTAATTAGAAAAAAGCTATAGCCTTCCTCTGCCAGTAATGCTTAAATGCAAACAAGCTACTTAGGCACATTTTCCACCTTAGCTTCATAACTATAAAATGGGGAAAATTGCTGTAAGTACTGGTGTGGTCAGTTCTTTGGTGGTTAGAAGGTATTTCAAAAGCCCCAGACGGATCCTGTAAAATCCTGCAGCAACCGCAGTATCTCCCAAACTACCTAAGGCTCTTCAGCAGGCAGAAAAAGCAGCTTTGTGGAGCAGAGGTGGAGATCAAACTGAGCAAAAGCTCCTGGCTAGAGTCAGTTGGGGCAGAGTGAGAGGGCAGAGAAAGGGATGGCAGAGACAACAGGGCAGGCAGGGCAGAGAGGAATAAAGTGCACAGCATGAGTGGTGCTTTGATGGGGCACATTTTATTTTCTTGGTATTTTACATTCCTGTTGTAAAGTACTACTGGTAACACAGAAAGGTCATTGCCTAAAAACTCCAGCCACAAGTGCACAGGCAACTCCGTGTTAGCAGAAACAGACACTTCTCCCCTAGTACTGAATGCACTCTCAGAGCTCCAGAAGTTTGGCTTAGGGTCCTGGGCTTCTATTCCTCTCCAGGGACAGATGAAATCTGCAAGACAGCCACGTATTTCTCCTCCATTTTATTCCACACACTCAAGACACCTAATAAATTTGCTTTGAGTTTTCATTCTTCCCTAAAACAAAGGAAAAGCTGAGAACCAGAAATATCTTTTTCCTCCCTGGTGGCCTGGCAGAGACACATGTAGGACTGTTTCCCACTTTTATATAATGAGATTGAACCCACCCACCCACCCCCAAACAAACAAACAAGCAGATTTCACAGAAAAAGGTACAGGGACTCTGCCATTTCTTGCCAGAAGCACTGAAACCAAAAGCACACCAGGACTGAGAATAAAACACTAAATAGTTATATAGATAACAAGAATGTCCTAATAGTAAAGAAAAACAATATTCAAAATTTTGAAAGGCATGTAAATGCTGAAGATACAGCCAGCCAGCTTTTTCGTGCTCACTGGGAATAGAGAGTAACTTTTGCTCTGAGGTTATTCTGTATCTATATACTATAGTTTCTTGCATGTGTCTTCCTAGTGTGAAGACACAAAACAAACCAGTCCCTGAACAGACTGCACAGCTCACTACTCCGCTCCAATGTGACAATACAATTGTCCCTGTTCTTTCATCTAGCGTCCGAATTCGAGAGCACTCTGGGCTCCTCAGCCCTGGGAAATTAAGATGTGGATTAGTTTTGGAAGAAGGACGAGTCAGATTAAACAGTGATTCAGCTATCGGGCACGGACAGTTCCCGGAGCCAAACCTGGGGATATTGAGACCAGCATTTGGGGGCGAACAGACGGCTTGCTAAATCGTATTCTGCGTGTGACCTGGATGAGACGTACTGAACCAAACCCCAGCCCAGGGCAGCAGAGTAGTGATGCGACCGGAGTTATTCGCACTCCGTGTGCCACGGCCACTGCACGCCGAGCTGCCAGCACCGAGCGTGGGGCAGAGACCAGGGAAGCCCCCCGTGCTCCAACCCGCCCCAGATGTGGAGGTCTTGCCTGTTGCAGGGGCGACACCCCCCAGCCCATCATCCCCAAACTTCAGACCTCAGAGGAGGAAGCACCTCTCCCTGCCTCCTTCCGAGCTACATGTCAGAGAAAAATACGCCCCAGCGCCAAATGCACGCCAGCTGCCGAAGGGGAGTAAGAGCAAGGAGCCACTTACGGGGATGTGCACTCGCAACATGAGTTTCTTCTGGCTGGAGCTTTTCCTGCCACTGCTGCTGCTGCTGCTCCTGCTGGAGGCATCTTTCTTCTTGTCCATGGCAGTGCTTCCCATCCCTTCACCCCGGCGTGGTGCTGGGCGATGGATCTGGAGAGGAAGGCTCCTCTTCCACCTCTCCCCACCGTCCCACCCGGCGGCAGTTACTGTTACTCCAGGCTTCCTTCTTATTTTCTTTTTTTTATTTTCCTTTTTTTTTTTTTATCCTTTCTTTTTTAATGGCCTTAGGAAATTGGGGGGTGGGGGGGTGGGGGGGGGGTGGAAAAAGGAGGGAGACAGCAGGAGGGGGGAGGATGGGAGAAGCAGAGGGAAGGGGAGGAGTTTCTCCAGCTCAGGTCTTTAATCCCAGCAGTGAGGTGTCAGGGGGACCTTCTCAAGAGCATGAGATGCCCTTACAAACGCAGCTCTCTTTCTCACTCTTCCGCCCTTTCAAAAATATCCGGAGCATCCTTGGGGGGGGGGGGGGGGGGGGGAGAGAAAGTTTCCTTCCCCTCGCCCAGCCCGGCCGCGCTCTCCCCGAAAGAGAGAAAAAAACAAACAACTCCAAAACACCCAAACGCCGCATAAACCCGAAAAGGGGAAGGCGCTGGGGAGGCTCCCGGCAGCCCGGCGGCAGCGGGGGGGGCGGGCAGTGGAGGGAGCGCGGATGCCCCGCGAAGAGGCCGGCGAGGAGGTGGAGTGCCCGGGCGCTGCCAGGAAGAGCAAACTGAGCACAGTGCGGTTCTCCCCCGGTCCTCCGCATGTGCAGGGCGCGCAGCAGCCCGGCCGCCTGCCCTGGCTCCCGCTCACGCCGGGCTGCCCTGCGGAGCCAGGGGGACTGAGGCTGTGCCGCATCCCGCGGGCCGCCGCAGCATGGGGTGGGCGAAAGGCTGGGTTTCACCTTGCCAGGAGCTCCCAAAGGCAGCGCGGTGCCTGCCCTTCCCTCCCCACCTCACGGGCCGGGTTCTCGCTTCCTTCTGGCCATGCCCCGAAGAAGGGTCATTCCTTCGGGCAGCGCTCCCGGGCCGCAGCGCTCCCGGGCCGCAGCAACCTGCGCAAGCTGCTCTGCGGAGCCCGCCCGGCTGCTGCACCGGCCCCGCCGTGCAGGGCATAGCGCCGGGACCCGGATCCGGCCCTGCCGGGCTCGCTCCCGCGGGGCAAAGCCACAGCGCTGCCCCCCCGCGCTGCCAGGAACTTGTGCCGAGCCCAGGAGGGCCCCAGACTACTCTCGAGAACAGATTTTTTCCGCTCCCTCCCTCCAAAAAGCCTTCAAAACGCGAATGCAAATCAGTCGAGCCAAAGAGGCAGATCACACCCCGCAGGCAAACGAATTTGGCGTTCCAGAGTATCAGAAAATGAAAAGCTTTCAAAATCCACTTCACATGTGGCTGCACCGGTTGCAGCTATAGAGCACACCCATGCCAATGCCACCCCTGCTGCCAGGCATTCTTTCAGGGCTGAGATTCTGGACAGCTAAGAGAGAAAGATTGTTTTGCTTTAAAACAGCAAGTGGTTTTCATACACATAGAATCACAGAATCCCAAGGGTTGGAAGGGACCTCAAAAGATCATCTAGTCCAACCCCCTTGCAAGAGCAGGGTAACCTAGAGTAGTAGCAAAATACGAGTTTGGGGGTTAGAAGTGACTCCTCCTTCCTTGACAACCTCTACACCATTTTGCACTGCCTGAATTTTACAGTTAGACCAAGCCCATTGCAGTCATTGACCTTGATCACACTATTTGAACACAGATTTTCCCTGGGTTCAAAGCTGTGCATATATGTGTTCACAGCATCTACACCAGAGTTACCTCTAATAAGTCTTATGGGACTCTATAAACCAATGATTTATAAGCCTTGAGGGAAGAAGGGGAAGTGTTTTCCACAAACATCTTCGTATCTTCTGAAAAAAAAAAATAGGATTGTGATGGCTATCTTCAAGAAATGCACCAATTCAGATTCATTCCTCTCCTTGTGGAAGTCTCAGGATTTATTAGGTGCAAAGCTAAGTCAGGTATAAAGTCTGTAGCAACTGCTCTAAAACCATACAGAGTCAAATAAAAATACGATCCCTCTTCTTTAATGTTATATATAACTGTCCTATAGGTTCCTACAGAATGTCATGGAAGGAAACAGACCCAGAAATGAGATCACAGCAATTAGCACCATTGTCACCAGATCTGAAAGTGATAAAATGAGGAGCTCGTCTGTAACACCTGCTTTCCCTCAACATTTATATAAACACTTCTGCCAACACAGTGCTGCTGCCAAGGAATTTGGGTACAGCTGACCCCTGGAAACAAGGAGTGAGAAAATTACTAGTAAGGATGTCTACCAAAAAATGTCACGATATTTTTCATTGCTAGTATGCTCTTGAAAGTTAAAAAATAAGGAGGAAAAAAAGGCAGAGTTTCTTTAAGAGGATTTTAGCACTAGGTATCCTAAGCAAGCAAGTCTCCTGGCTGTTATTTATTAAGTTAACGAACATTTGAGGTGGAATTAAATCTCTCATATTTATATAATCCTTCCCTTATTTATGCAGAATTGTTTCCTATTATTATGTTAATAAATAATTATATTTTCCATATTCAGTATTTTAGATCTACAATTATTCCTTTTCTTCTTGTAGATTATTTATAGAATTTATGGTGGACAATGTAAAGTAAGTGTCAAGGAGTAACATAAAGGCTGTATGACCAAACTCCCAAACCTAAATAATGAATCAGACCCCCACCCCCCAATATTGCCTCAAGCATGTTTATAACTGTAATAATACCACAAGGTGGAGTTATTTTTCTGCTTTGATCCCTAAGATCCCAAAGCTGACTTTTGATCTTTCAGTTGTATTTTAAAACTTTTCATTGAAGCTCTGAGGATTAGAGATGCATCAAAACCAAACCAAAACAAAACAAAAAGACCCACCAAAGCCCAAATCCTCCTACAGCTGCTGGACTTCAGGGCCTTGACTCCCCACAAAATGAAGTGTTAATAAGACCCTGCTATAAAATAAAGGAATTGCCAATATTTCTGACAGTAAGACATCGTGGGTTTATCCTTCTATTATCTTTCAGGGACAAATGCAGCCAACATATGAAAAAGCAGCATCATGAATACTTTTAACTTAACTTAAATTAAATTAACTTAAATTAAAATTAATTTTCCCACATGGAATCCTGGCAGTTTGACTCCTACCAACTGTGTTTTCAGAGGCGTGCAACATCTAAATTACTAATTTTGCAGACAAATGGGTACCAAAATACTTTGAGAATATCACCATAAGTACTTAGAGGTTTCATGTGCTCTCAAGGCTAACCGGAAGAACATCTCAAATACACCAGCCACATTTTTCTGCTCTCTAATAGCACCCACATTTCCAAGCCATACCTGTAATCCAGCAGAAGAAGCATGTGCATTTTGGACAACACCACATCACAGGACTTGCCTTAGTTATTCCTTAAAAACAGTTTGAGTCAATTTTTCCATTATAAATTCCCAGAGTACATTCCTAAGTTTATAAAATAGTCATAAAACTTTGCTTTCAGCCTTGATTGCATCAACTGCAGTTGCTGTAAGTAAAATGTCACCAGCTACCTTTAGTGCTAAAATTTCACATGCAATATAGAGAGGTTTTTGTAAAGACTTAAAGTGAAAAAGTGTACCTAAAAGAAGTGGTGCATGGGGAGAACTATGAGAGTTGCTGGTGGCTTTAAATCTTTATTGAAAACAGCATTTTTTGCTAATGCTTTAAAGTATGTTGTTAGTAATATTGCCAAGCACTCGTATTGTATTCCAGAAAAACTATCTGTGAAAATAACTATTATTCTTTCTCTTCAGATGACATATTAATGTTACTGTGAGGATTTAATGTAGATATTTCACATATGCAATCTATAAGTATTTTGCAGCCACAAAAACCTGAAGAAGTCCCATTCTTGGGCACTAAATTTCCCACTATAAATAATGCCTGTATTTTACCAGGATAAATAATGTAACTACTCAGATCAACCACCTTATGTCTTATGTATGTGTATACATATATTCTTACTTGTGGCTCTCAAACATTTTTAAAAATGTTTTCAGGATTTAAAGCACAAATCCTTGAAAATAAATATATCTTGAGGTCTGGATGCTGAAGAACTTGTTTGGCTCCTACTGGTAGCCCAGCACCTATCACAGCTGTTTTTCTCTCTATTTTCTTGTTAGGCTACCCTTTGTCCAAGTTGGTCTCTGTAGTTCCTCTTCTGCCTATCCCTTCCTGCTCTGCTTCAAGTTCCACCTCTTATTCTCACCTTTCTGTTTTTGTTCTCCATCTTTCTCTGCTTTATACTTTGCTGCTCAGTTTCTTGAGCATGCATGAAGTCAGTTGTTCAGTTCCTCTTCAACACATTTATTACATTGAATTCAACCTTGCTTCATAGGGATGCTTAATTTAATCAGCAGCCCAATGTAAGTAACATGATGCAGCATTAGGGTGCAGTAGTCAATGCACAGTCCTTTCTGTAAAGGCCAGAGAGGACACGCACCCCTGCATCTGCCTGCCCATACTCACACTA
The DNA here is from genome assembly GCF_034315485.1 of Pezoporus occidentalis. Taxonomy (NCBI): domain Eukaryota; kingdom Metazoa; phylum Chordata; class Aves; order Psittaciformes; family Psittacidae; genus Pezoporus; species Pezoporus occidentalis. The sequence continues at coordinate 3,333,435 of NW_026914180.1, forward strand.
TCACCTGATACATGTTGACACTCAACACAGTGCAGGGAGCAGTTTTCAAGTTTTATAGTGAACATGAGGAAATATCTGTAGATGGCTAAATTGCCTTCCATTGGGAAATTTGCAGGGGAAATTGCAGGCCTGCCAGGTGAGATACTGAGGCTAATGAGGGAGGAATTGCTGCTCCCCAGAAGGTCCGCAGGAATGTAACAGCAGAAAGGACTAGCAAATGTTTATGTTGACAGAGATAGGTTGTGTTGTCAAGTGGCTGTTCTTCCTCTCCAGGCTGTCAGACGCCTTCTGGTACACTAGCCGTTACTGAGATAAATTCTGTCTCATCACCTGAAACCTAGCAGCACTTGGTGCTGTTCTAAGGCTGACTGCTTTGGTTGAACCATTCTGTCCTACAGTTGTCTCCCTCTTGCTTACACCGTTTCTGCTTGTGTGCTGGTCACTCCAGAGCTGCTGCACTGCTTCATCCACTGAAACAGCAAGTTGTCTTGCCATCCAGAGACCACAGTGCAGAGTGCGAAGTGAGAGAGAACTTTCTGGGCTGTTTCTCTAATTTAATATAACTACTAATTTCTTTCCAAACAGCCAAATGCAAGGCAGGTTTTGTTTCTTTCCTAAAAGCGTTTCAGTTGCAGCTCTTGTGCAGCTTCACAATTGATCATGGGTATCAAAAGGTTTCAGAATTCTTTGTTTGAAATGAATAGGCCCATGCAATGGATTAATTTTATATACAGAGAGCCATAGCACGGTTGGCATGAGCACTGGTGCAAGTATTGGCAAGAGACTCCCCTTTTTGTCAGCTGCAGTGGTTGCCTTACTATCTTCCATCTTCACCGCCCCACAGCCATGGTGCTCCCACATACTCCATAGTTGACCCCATACTCCATAGTACTGATACCATAAGAACAGATGCACAGTAAACCAAACAGGTGCATGATGAGAGGGACTCTTCATCAGGGACTGTCTGTATTGATAGGACAAGGGGTTTAAACTTAAACAGGGGAAGTTCAGGTTAGGTATAAGGAAGAAGTTCTTTACTGTAAGGGTGGTGAGGCACTGGAACAGGTTGCTCAAGGAAGTGGTGAATGCTCCAGCCCTAGCAGTGCTCATGGCCAGGTTGGACAGAGCCTTTTGCAACACGGTCTAGGGTGAGGTGTCCCTGCCCATGACAGGGGGATTGGAACTAAATGATCATAAGGTCTTTTCCAACCCCTAACCATTCTATGATTCTATGATGTGACCTGAACTCTGTTGTGTGGTTCACATTAGTGCCAGCACTGTACTGTAGACTATACTGACAGGTAAATTCAGGTTCTAATCTACATCACTGTAGTGTAAGAGTAAAATAAGAATAATACTCTCAGTATCATCTTTGTGTAGAAAGTAAGTAAGTGTTTGGGAGACCTGATTAGGTACAAACATGAAAAACACATTTTCTTTTTTGAACCATGACAGCTTGATAAAAGACGTTGAAGCTGATTTTTCAAGGTTCACACAATGTCAGTTGGTTCTGAAAGCAAGGAGAGCCTTCCAATGACCAAAGTACCTTCTGAGATAAACAGTTTTTGTAATATTGGTCTCTGTACAAAAAAATCCATTAACTGGAATGATGAGCTGTTCAGCCTCAAGTTTTCTTAGTACTGAAGAATCAGAGAAGAAATGGGCAAAGTCCTATAAAGTATCTAATTTCCTCCTTACTGATACAGGAAAAAATCTTTTGTATCTTCTACTGATTTTGATTCAGACTTTCTGGCTGTTAGATGCAATACTTAGTGCTTTTGATTTGCATATATAGGCCTGCAAGTTAGACAGATAACCTCAATCAAAATTTAATGTGGCAGATTATATACAAAAGCAGTGGAAAGATTCTCATTTCCCATAGTTTGATTTTTGTCAGTCCTGCCAATTAACACAGAGAAGTACAAATAGGTTTCCAGAGGACTCTGCTTTTCATTTTCTTTTCCAACAGTATGTGTAATGCAGTACATTAGCTAAAAGAGCATTTAAAAAAGGCAGAGGCACAGCTCTACCAGATTGTGTGGGCACAGGAACAAAAAGTGTTTTCGGCAGTAAAAATCTGAAAATATTTCCATGTTCTTCCTAGTGAACTGGGAAGAATTCAGAGAGCTGAAGAATTACAAATGCACTTCATGTGAGCCTTCTAACTGGGTGATAATCTCAGAATTTATTCCTTGGCATAGAGTGTTTTGGGGCTCAGAGAGCACAGTAGGCCATAGGAATGCTTGGAGCAAAGGGGTGAGACTGCCCCAAAACATCAACCTGTTACTGCTCGATGGTTCAGATGTAAAAAGAGGTGAGGCTTCCAAAAGCAGTGAATTCCAGGATAGGCTGTAAGATCTCAAAGGAAATAATTTTTGCATGTTTAGCTTCAAATTTATTATGCTGCAAAGTGTTGGTAGCAAGATGTTAGATCCTGGCTTTCCTGCATGCCCAGGCTCTCTGAAAACAAAACCAAAGTTGCTCCGCAGTCTTTTCAAGGCCTGTCAGCAGACCACTTCCACAGGAAGAGACAAACACAATGTCCTACTATACTACTGTTTTCAGCAGAAAATGAGTGATACAAGGAGGAATGCTCTTGACATTGCACTGAGGTGTATAATGATGAAGGTACCAAGGGCCATAATTACTAGAAATCATTCTGACACATGAATGGGGATTGATATATCCAGTTAAGACTGCAGAGTGTGCATTACCATAGAAACAATGGAATTCCCAAATATGCATGTATTTGTAATGTAGTAGGCACAGATTTAACACGTGATTTTTCAAATCAGTCTGAGATTCAAAGCCAGATGCACGGCTTTAAATCTCTCCAATAGTCTTAGAAAATTGTAAAAATGATGGTAAAGGATGATTTACAGTAATCTAATGTCAGGAAGAACATTTGATTTGAAATATCTCAAATAACTGTATCATTTTTCTTAGGATGATGGCCTGAAATATTACCAGAAGAATTTTAGAAGAAAGGGATGTCTAGAGAAGACCCTAAAACAGAAATGTTCTCCCCACACTGAATCCAAAGAGTTCTCAACAGATGGTAGTTAGTGTGATTTAGTGTAGCTTCATTGAAATTATTAATTTTTTCTCCATTAAAATTTTGATACAAAGTGCCTGAACTTCAAAGTCTTCAATGAAAAATTAAAACTTTACACTACAGATGCATATAAACTCAGTAGATGTATGTAAGATTAAAAGTAAATTAAATTAAATTAAAGAAAAGGAATGGATCAAGGAGAAATTCTAGGTCTTGGAGGATACACGACAAAGGCAAAAAAAATCATTAATTGATTGTGTTGTCACTGATGAAGAGGTTATACTTGAAATGTTCCTAGGTAGAGCATGAAGTAACATATGACATGCGCAAGGTACAGTTAACATGAACCCAGAGTTTGCAATGAGATTCTTTCCCACTGAATGTTCCCCATAAAATGAAAACCAATATGAAAAAAATAGTTCTTCCCTTCATAACTGGTATCTGATAGGTTCCCATTTTGAGCCAACTTCATTACTTAAAACAGAAAGCAGTCAGTCTTCCCAGTTCTCCGGGTACTCAGCACCGTGGGAGGAGCACAGAGAACAGAATTCTTAGATTTATGTTATTTTAAGTCAAATTGACTTCTCTTTTGTGCTGTTTACTCCTTATTCGGCAATCCAGTGATGAGTGGTGTTCCACAGGGGTCAGTATTGGAACTGGTGCTGTTCAACATCTTTGCTGGTGATATGGGGGACAGTGGGATTGAGTGCACCCTCAGTAAGTTTGCCAGTGACACCAAGCTGTGTGGTTTGGTTGATATGCTGGAGGGAAGGGATAAGATCCAGAGGGACCTTGACATACTTAAAAGGTGGGCCAGTGCCAACCTCATAAAGTTCAACAAGGCCAAGTGCATGTGGGTCAGGGGAAATCCCAAGCATCCCAGGCTGGGCGGAGAATGGAGTAAGAGCAGCCCTGAGGAGAAGGACTTGGGGCTGTTGGTCAATGAGAAGCTCAACGTGACCTGGCAATGGGTGCTTGCAGCCCAGAAAGCAAACTGTATCCTGAGCTGCATCAGAAGAAGTATAATCAGCAGGCTGAGGGGGGTGATTCTGCCCCTCTACTCCACTCTCATTTAACCCCACCTGTAGTACTGTGTTCAGCTTTGGGGCCCCCAAAATCAGAAGCACATGGACCTGTTGGAGTGAGTCCAGAGGAAGCCATGAAGATGAGGCCTCCTCTGGGTGCTGGAGCACTTCTCCTACAAAAACAATCTGAGAGAGTTTGGCTTGTTCAGCCTGGAGAAGAGAAGGTTCCAAGGAGATCTTAGAGCAGCTTCCAATGCCTAAAGGGGCCAACAAGAAAGCTGGAGAAGGACTTCTTACAAGGGCATGTAGGAATAGAACAAAGGGGAATGGTTTTAAACTGCAAGGGAGTACATTTGGATTAGATATCAGGAAGAAAATCTTCCCCATGAGGGTGGTGAGGCACTGGCACAGGCTGTCCAGAGAAGTTTTGGCTGCCCCATCCCTGGAAGTGTTTAAGGCCTCTTCCTGTGGAAGATTTTTTTTATTGCACAGCAGTAAGCTCTACTGAACATTATTCTATCATCTGAACTGACAGTAGAATTATCAGTTATCCAGAATTATCAGACTTATGAATATCTGAACAGGTGTTTAATATCTAGAAGATAATAATGACAAGCATTTTGTGCCTGGGAACTCCAAATTGGAATGGTAACATATCTGTATTTTGACTAGCATATTCTACTAGAGTAATTAAATAGCATCTAACTAGTTAAGAATGTAGGAGAACCGTCCATATGTAAAAATCACCATAAACGGGTCTAATTTTATAGTAAAGGTAAAGCCAAAGCAGACATACAGAATTGCTAATATGCAGACATGAACATATGTGCATATGTGGCATATATACCTCAAACCAGTCTTATGCATTCCATATAAAATTGGCCCCAAGGTAACTATATTTTCTAGGGAGGAAGAAGTGTTGATAGTTTTTGCTGGAAGCAGGCCATTAGTTACTAAGTTGGGGCTAATCCTGCAATCTTATCATAACAGAAGTCTTGTTTTTATCAAGACTTCAGGATCCACATTAAAAAAATATTATCTCACTGCCAAAATAAAATGCAAAGTACGGGGTACAATGTGCTTGATTTAATGGAATATTCAGATCTGTTACTCATATGCAACTCTCAGACACTTGATACTCAGAATGTACTTTTCGGTGTTTGGACTAACAATTACACTATTCTTCAAATCCCTAAAGTTTGCTATCGTTCAACTCAGCAGCAAGACTTGACTCAGGAGAATGGAAACTCAGACATTTCATCTGAAGCTGTACAGATACGAAGGGACAACTCTTTCCATTCATCTCTTCAGAATCTGACAGTAAACCCTTAGCAAAAGGCTACAAGAATACAGATGTCCCACAGAATAAGGGCAACCTCATGAAAAGTATTCTATTTTTTAGCACTAGAAGAGAAACTTAGGAAATCCTAATACCCAAACAAGTATATGTCGAATGTCACACAAATATTCACATTTGTGTGGATACAACTTTTCACACAAAAAAGTCACAACTTCAGTGGTACTATTGAGTGAAGGATATAATTTTTTTATCTGCAAAATTTTTACCTCTCGGTAATTCTTTGCACAGTAAAGCTGCTTCATTATTTATTCTCCAGGTGGACAATTATAAAGTTGATCGAGATCGTCCAGATAGTATATGCTGATTTTCTGTTTAATATCTGCTATGAGACACCAGATACTCCAAGTTATGAAAGCCAAATCAAAACAAACCCCCAAAACTGAGGAACTGCTTGAAGCAAATAAAAAGCTCTAGGTATCAAAGCATTGCTGGGCAGGAGGAAACATGTACTTTTTCCTTGAAGAAAACTGGAGAGCACTGGAATTACAGCTTTATAAGCTCTTTCAAAAAGCATCAGCCTGACTCTGAGAGTGATCTCAGCTCCAGCTCAAATTAATTAAGATGAAATCTGAAGTTGATACAAGAACAAATGGAAAAAAAAAACCTGGCATGTATACATTTAGTCGAGGAATTAAAAGAAATTTCTTATATATAAGAGAAAGCAAGTTCTGGAATGGATTTTCAATGAGAAACAGGGGCAAATAATAAAATAGCAGCAATATATTCATGACAGGGATTATATACTATATGATACGGGTAATAACAGGTGACTGGAATATGTTCCCACACAGAATGTATTCTCAGAATTAGGTCCAACAAGTTGTGGCTACCAAAAGATTAGTGTTGGATTCACAGTTGTATACGACAACCGAGTCTGCCCGGCCATTATGTTGCTCAAATATAGCCCCCAGCTTACATCTTACTCAGAGGACAAAAACCTCTAAAAACGTCTAAAATCCTGGTGCTCTCAAGCTAAAAAGCCGAAATGGAAAACACCACTGATTAACTCATCCATTAAGCTCATTTTGAGTTACAAACTGAAATTAAAGAATTTACTCATTTGGGTGAAAGACCATTATTCCCTTACAATAACATGGAGAGAAATTAACTATTCAAATGCTCCAAATCCTCTGACATTTTCCCAGAATATATGTGCTTGCCCAGAAAGGAAGGTGAGTTCTCCCAAAATTCACTAGGAAAGGAGAATGACTCATTCTGCCATAGTCCTACATACTGTGATATGATGAATACATGAGACTCTTTCAGAGGTCCTGGAAGCCAAAGAAGTGTAGCAATCAAAATGGCTTCTCAACCAAATATCAATTTGCTTGGTAAAAATTGCTGTAATGAAAGTAAATCTTTTTGTAATAGCTCAGAGTATTTTAAGAGAAAAAAATAGTCCTGTGGGGTCAAATACTTCCAGGGCACAAGACAATTCTAATTGGAGAAAAAGGAGCACAATTAAGTGAGTAACAAAAATATAGCACACAAGTTAAGGAAGGCAAACAAGTGTGGAGGCCAAATCAGTTCTCAGCTACCACTGGACATGAGAATCCCAGGCCAGGTGTCCTCTGCTACTAGTATTGACACAGTAATGCATTGTTCTCTTTGTTCTCCCAAAACACCTTCTCCTCCAAGTCAAATGTCATGATTAAGCTTCAGTTTTGTAGTGGTTTGCAGACACAGTTGTGTAAATGCTGAGCACCTCATGGAGCCCTCAGAAACTTCCTGAAATCAAACACTGAACTTGTCTCCTGTGAATAACACAAAACCACAAACCAGTCTTTTCATGTGCCTGTATCACTTCAGATCATTCAGGGTTTTTGTAGCCTTGCAGTGAGCCAAAGTAAACCTATTTTTTGTGCATTACCATTAACCTATAAAATCTAAGATTTCTCTTTTGTTAGAAGGGTTTTGTAGCCCTTGGTGATAAACACCGATGAACATTTTAAAATGTGCCTATTTAAACTTGGCATGAGTATTCTGCAGATGTTTCTTTTTTTTAGTGTTCCCCCAAAGTGTTTGCATGCTTTCTGCAAAGAAAATAAATAGAACATTATGGCACGACAAGTTGGTCAATTATTAGCCTTTGCATACCCAGATCACAGCCCTTTTTTACAAGGACACATGTTAATATATAATAGAGGTGTATTTCAGTTCTTTTTAAATTGATTTTTCAGACGCATATTTTAATCTTATGAGGTCAGCTGGAAAGTTGACCAGAGAGGCCTTTCAGCAAAATGAGCCACACGTGAGAAATACAACTGGAGCTAAACGTATGAAGAAGTCCCAGGCTGGCATCCGACATACACCCCCCAACCGCACTTAAGTCTGGGTAAACTGTCCATAATGGCCTTAAACTGTGATTCTAACATTTCTCAGGTAAGAGAGATGCAATAAATGTCAAATGTACAACTCGCTTTTTTCAGGTGACTGGTGCCTACCACATTGGTGACTATCCCTGTGAGCTATTTAATATACAATCATCATTGTATGGGAATGAAGTGGGGAAACAGCAAACAAGTTTAATCTGATTTTGTGCATAGGAAATGAGGTGGCAGGGAACATGAAATGGCCAGGCAAAGTGCACACAGCAATCAAAATTTTTGTGGCTACATTCAGAGAAAGAACTAGGAAAATGTGTGAAAGGTTTTATTCTGAGATGGATTAAGGCAAATCAGAGTATTGCAAACCAAAATATTCCTAACATATAGCCACAGATAAAATTGACCAGAGAAAAAATAGCAGAAATTTAGAGAACAGTAGACAGAGAATAGCAAATTGACTCCTGCAGCCTGAAGACAAAAACTGAGCCAAGGAGCCAGAGACCAAGATTTAGTCTGGACTCACCTGGCTCACTGGGGCAATTTTGATAAGATACAAGAAAATTGCATCAGAACAGTCCAGTTCCGCCTTCAACAGACTGCCTGGACTTTGTACTGTTGTGTCAGACACAGGAAGTTTTAACACGAGGAGGACTGTATTAGAGGTCATACTGTGCTGAGACCTCGTTTATTCTGTACCAAGTTCAAAGTCTTACAGACACCTGAAAAAGGTTACACAGAGGTGTAAAGGTATGAGGACTGTAGACTCCTATACACAGCCCTGCACACAAACCCAAAGAATACTTATATGGTACATTCAATACACCTAACGGCTAACCTCTCCTATCTCTTTGCTAAGCAGAAGTGTGAGGGGTTCAGGAGGAAAAAGGCCCTTATAACTCAGAGTTCCTGAAACTGTCTTTCTAGAAACACCAATTCCCAGTTTTGCCATCCTTTTATGTTCTAGTATTGCATTTAGATTGCTAAAAATGAGCTAATTCAAGCTGCATTTTCAAATGGAATTATAATATTTACCTCTTATTAATGAATTTCACATTATATATCTGTAAGTTCTGATTTGCTAAATTTAACACCCTGTCAGAAGGGACCTATAAAAGAAAAAAAAAGCCCCACAAAACAATTCAAAATTGAAGCTAGGAATGTGTTCTAATTGAAGTATACAACAGAAAAAATAATTAGGCATTTTAAAGAGAGTCCAGAGTGTACAGAAATGACCTGATCTCCTTCATTAACATGAGTCTGAGTGTCCTACCATAAGAGATATGAAAGAGAAAGTTGCAGGTGACAAGACAGTCTGCTGAAACAGACGGTTCCAAGAGACTTTAGGCTGAAACAGCAGTTCCAGGAGACTCCAAGTAACCTCTTTATCCTAGAACATTAAAGATGTAGCCCTAAAGTTTTCTAGATGAACCGAGTCTGATATAGGCAACAGAAACTAAGTCTGTCAGCCTCTGACTGGATGAGATGCTGGAGCAGCTATGAAAGGGTTTTATTGCCAAACATAATCTTAGTAACCCATCTTGTATCTTTTTGTCATTTTCTTCATTATTGAAATTCTTGTATTCTTCAGTATTATTTTATCCCTAAACTTCTCTAGTGGTAAAGGAGATCACATCTGACATATGAATATAGCACTCCATTCAGCATCATGAGTCTATTACTTGGTGGGTAAATGGCAAACTCCTTGCAGGTGTACTGCATACCACTTGTGGGACTCCCACAAGTCATAAAGAGATCTACCACTGAGCTGCAAGCTTTGAGCCCCAGGCAGACAGCACAAGTTCCGGGGTTGAAAAGCTTGCTTAGCAAGCTTTAGTCCAGGTCTCCTTGGCAAGCAGTGAAGTAATGGAGGGGTTACAGATTTAGGGTCACCACTACAGTGCTCCTTTTTTAAGCTGACAATCTAAATTACACCTTAGCTTATACTGGTGAGATTCTCTAACATCAAGTATCTCAGGTAATATGTTAGTGAGACTCAGGTGGATTTAATTAGATCCAGAAACTTGACAGGAAAACCAGTAAGAGTTTGGAACTCTCTGGACAGATCTAGGACAGAAGCCTGAACGCAGCAAACACTTTTCTGTTTACACTGTCTTGGAGTTTAAAGTGTGTTCATCTGCAGTTTGGGATGGGTCCACATGCTTTATGAGTTTGTTTTTCATTTTGTTGCATCAGAAAAAACCTATATATAAACCTGGAAACCTGAGATACCCAAGTTTCTTTTAGCCCTAATGGACTTTAACCTGGTCATACAACACATGCATTATAAAAGGATAATCTGAGAAAGCACATGTCGTGTGGTTTACAGAAATATCACTGACATCACAGTTTCTCCTGGTTTTGTTCAGGCTCTCTCCTGGACAGCATGTAGGATATCAATGATCTATATTATCTGTGAACAGATAAACATTTAATTCCAGGTGAATGCTTTTGTCTATGGAGAAGCCCACTGAAGTCAGCAGAGCTCACTGCACAAAAAACCATGGTACTTTTAGTCTAGCTACAGCATTAGAATTTTTCAGAACTCTTCAGCATATGATAGTGCTCCAAAAGCAACATGTAGCAGCTAGGGACAGGCAGCTAAATAATTTTAAAACCTTGCCCATATCATCATATATGACTAAAACCTTCTGTCTTAAACTTTGCATGACCGGCAATGTGAGTACCATTAATCTAAAGGAATTTTTCTCTTCTGCCTGCTTTTGCCAACAATGTTGGCTAGTGAAGACTGCTGTGTGAAGGAAAAAAATATCTTGCAGCTTACCCTCTCAATTTCAACTCCTCATCCCTAGAACACACAGATTTAAAGCAACCTTTCCTGCAATACACACAAAATAAAACATCTGGCTGCCCAGAAGACCTCACCCAAGACAAAACAGTCCTTCAGTTAATCTATCTCCCTGGCTCAAACAGATGCCAGGGAATCCAGAGCCTCCAGACTTCTGGAAAGCAAGCAAATATCCTAAACCACCTACTGCTTCTTTGCTGCCTCTGATCCATAGCTGTTATGGAACTGCTAGTCCTCAGACTGATGGCTATTGGTGGTATGCTTGTAACAGCACTACCTGGCAGGATGCTGTCACTGCTAGGATGGCGCCATTCCTCTTTGCACAGCAAAAATTAAGTCACCTCCCAGAGTGCATTTCAGAAAAGGCCAGGTAGATGAAATTGCCCCTTTGTGAAAAAGGGAGGGGGAATAAAGAAAGGCAAACAGGAATGTGCATGTACATTGTAGAGGTTTGTTTTGTTGGGTTTTTTTTTTTAGCCACATACTTTTGGTGTGTTGGAAGCAAAGAAATAGCCTTTGGCTAATACCTGCATATTGAAATGTAAGTTGATCACTATCGAAAATACTTTGTGACCTAAAATGAAGCTCTGTGTAATCATCACAAGCAGCAATTAGCAAAGTGAAGAATTAAACTTCTTTAAATCACAGAATCATAGAATAGTCTGTGTTGGAAGGGACCTTTAAAGGTCATCCAGTCAAACCCCTCAGCAATGAGCAAGTTTATCTTCAACTAGATCAGGTTGCTCAGAGCCCCGTCCAGCCTGACCTTGAATGTTACCAGGGATGGGGAATCTACCACCTCTCTGGGCAACCTGCACCAGTGTTTTACCACCTTCATTGTAAAAAATACCTTCCTTATATCTAGTCTAAGTCACCATCATGGTGACTTTGTCAGATAAAGTACCCAAAAACTTTAGTTCCACTTTAATTTAAAAAGCTTAAATTGGTTTTACTTTGCATGGCCTGGTTTTCTTCATAGGGAAGGATTTCACTGTTATATGACGCGATTTGATGGCACTGTACCAGCAATGCTCTCCACATTTCTCTGCTGTAACAACTACTCTCACCATTTCAGTCCTGTGTTTCAGTTATTTATATAGATCTCTATTACCAGAAAATCAGTCAGTTTCACAAACTTACTTCCCATCACTCCTTACCTCCTTTCCCGTAAGTCAAATACATCTTATTCCCACTGATGAGCTGAGGGATGCAGGCACAGTGAGAAGTGATTTGTATATGGTAGTTGGTGGTCTAAGACGAAATTGAGCATACACACACAGAAATCCTGGTTGGAAGCCAAACCAGATGACCACATTTGAACCAAATCAAACTAAGTTAAATAAAGGCTTTCTGCAGCACTCAGCATGATTTATGCCTTCAAATACCATATCTGTTCCCCAGATCTTCCTGTCCAATTATTTAAAGGCTTGGTCCAACAGAGATAACATACAGAATCTGACTGTCAAAAGATCTGCTGCCAGCTGCAGTCACCTGCAGGGACTGGGAAGAAAGACATGTCTGATGATAGCATCAAGACTTTGGCTAGGACTACTAAGCTTCATAAAGCTGTCATTGTTTGAAAAGTGATGTCTGCTCCTTCTGCATCATGATGGAACCAGCAATGATCCATCCTTTGGATCTTACCCAAAGAAGGGCCAAAGAGAAACGTGAAAAACAAAGGAAATGAGCAGACCGCTGTTGCCTGCCTCTGCCCCCAACCACAACCCACACGAGCTGTTTGTTGTTTTGGCAGGAGAGCAGGCTCTTAATAAGCAAGAAGAGCTGAAGCTGGCAGAACAGCCAGAAAAGTATTTAGGGTTGTTTATGTATGAATGATTGCAGGGTGGGAAGGGCAGACATCTTCTATTTGGACAGAGCAGGTAAAGCCCTGGGGGCAGCGCTGAAAACAGAGCCCTTTACAACCAGATGAGTAACATGATCTTGGACTGCTTTCTCTTTTCCCTCTGTGCAGACTCCAAGTTACAGTTGAGCTTTGCCTTGGAGTCCTTATTGAACATTGCATTCACAGGCACTTCTTAAGTCCTGCTATAGCCCAGAGGATGACTGCTTTAATCCTCTTTATTAACAACTCTCAGTTTTTCTGTGTTGTAGCCAAGGTTTGCTTGCTGACACAAATGGCCTTGGAATATTTCTATGGTATATTTACCTCCCTCTGATTTTATTACAGTAGTGATACTTGACACTTCTATACTACCTCCTATAAACGAGAGACAGGCCAACCACTAGTAATATAGGTGTGATACCAACCACTATGCTTAATTGCATTTTAATTCTGAGTAGGGCACAGGGAACCACTCTAAATGTGATGCCCATTTTGCACAGCTAATCATTTGTCTGAGAAACTGCTCTTATTTGGAATGCTTACCATTACCTTTATTGTGAGGATTATACCCTTTGTAAACACAGCCACTATGGGGCAGCAATACATAAGCAGTCATCAATGCACACAGAATTGTCCTTTGCATCTCCAAGAGTCCTGATGAGGCTGGTAAGTATAGTTACCCTCTCTCTGCAGACAAGGGGGCAGATGCAAAGGTTAACGGGTTAACCCTCTGCTGTAAGCATATTTCCCCAACCAGGGTGACTTAGTAGTGACTTGGGAAGAGTTTTTGAAGGTAATGTTGAGATAAGGCAATACCAACATGCTTTAAGTAGTTTACATGTCTATTCTGAGAAATATTGTCAACAACTCATAGCTTGAGGACGTTTGAACTTCACTTGCACATGGTGCCAAATTATGTGTTCTCAGGAGGATCACGCCTACATGCAAACAGGCAAGCTGCTATTTGCCTTTGCCATTTTCCCAGAGGAAATGATGGTGCCAGACAAGTGTGAGCAGACCGACCTCATATAGTATGTCTGGCTTTGTGGTTTGTAACTCAGGGAGTAGAAATGATGAGCACTCCCACTACACTTTGTGTAACTGCCCAAGGATGCAGAAGGGTGACTCTAATCCAGGAGAGCATGAGGTACCTACCCTCTACCCAGATTAACTCTCCAGGCTCAGACACGCAAGAACTTTCCAAATCTGAATCAAGATTTTATTGGAATTTCTCACTATTCTTTATTGCCCTGGATTCCTAGAGTTTTTGCATTCAGCCTAGATGTAGATGTGGCCCACAGCTGACAATGGAGATTGTAACTGATACTAGGTTAATAATGAAGAGATAACTGTTGGAATGCTTAACCATCACTTAGAGACATAAGTAAAAGAAAACAATGGAGAAACTATTTTTTTCCAAGTTGGGATTCTTGCCATCAAAACAAAGACAAGGAGAACATCAAAACTGGTCTGGGTAAACTACAGAAAATTCTACCTAGCTACTTGCTAAAACCAGGGAAACAGATGTTATGATCTCTCCTAAGGATGAATTTTGAGCCAGATCTCTGACACAAAAAACTACCATGTCTCTGTGTAATGTGACAGCGTTTCTCTTGTCTTGCATTAACTATTTAACAGATCAAGATTTTCTGAGTTTAAATATATTCAATAATGATTATCAGTTTTATTTAATGTAAGTTGGTTACTGAGCAAGAAAGCAATCAATTTCAGTTTTCACCTTCTCTTTGTAATACATACTGCAAGAATTTTCTAAACCTTTCTTTGCCCTGTAAGCATAAATCACATGAAACAAAACCTTTAGTTCTATCGAAATTTGCACTCCTTGCTAGACTGCCACATGAATTATCTTACCATGACAAACAAGCAGATGAACTAGATTCACTTAATAAGCCTGGATAAGAGAGGAAAAAAAAAAGAAGGAGAAAAAAAAAAACACTTCACAATAATTGAAATTGGTAATTTGATTTTCTTTGTGCATGTGCCAAGATATAAGAAGTGGGCGTTGAAAAGATACCTTTAGATAAACTTCCCAGAGGTAACAGTTACCCATGCTAAACTTAAATCAATGCTACGGACTACACTATGAGGAGGGCTAGCTGCAAGCGTAAAAGCCTTGAATGTCAGAAACAGCCTGGACATGACAGTATAGATCTCTTTGCAGGTTAACTCATCCTCTTTCTTTTCAGGGTGAAGACACAACCTAAGACAGTAAAGAAGTGACATGCCTCCTCATACAGAGCACTATGACTTTCAAAGACTATATAGTTTAACTATAAAAAATAACAGGGGGAAGAGCTGCCCTGTTCCTGTCTTAGCAGTTTTCTCCCAGGTTGGTGTGACAGATCCTGCATCAGGCAAGAATCATATACAGACTCGGGGGGAGAGGGCATCCCACAGGGCACAAGAGCTACATATGTCTAGCTTTTATGCTACTCACCATTGGGTTAGATCAGCTTTCTGCAGGACATTAAAAATACTGCTAATCTCTGAATTCTTTTTCTTTAATCTTCTCTATGGAGCATTAGGAGATAGAGAATGTCTTGTGTTTAGGCTTTGTTTTGGCCAGGTTTAGTGGGTAAATATTTTTTAAGGTAAGCACACACTCATACAAAACACTTGTACTTGGAAAGAACATTTCTGAAGATTTTAGCCAAAATGTCTGTCTTTTCTTCTGTAGTCAGTAAATACCTAACACAAGTGGAAAAAATGATGGTTTTGTGTGTTTTGACTAGTATGGAAAGTTTCAAAGCATTAACTTTTGATTTTGGAAAGGAAGAATATATGTATGCTGCTAACCAACAAGCTTTGCATCACCCTTTGAAAGGTAAAATGATTACAAACCTCGATAGGACTGTAAATGACTGGCTAGAGGAAGAGTACATTAGTTTTACTTTCCAGTTGAAATAGGTAACTTAGAAAGGCAACAGTCCTAGGAAGATGCCCAAGTCAAGTCCCTTTATGACAATGTCCCAACACTCTAAGCAGTTTTTTAAATGACCAAAGTGTACATTGAAACACGCCTCAGTGAACTTCTGCCAAAGAAAGTGGCAATAAAACTGAGGGGGGAGACATTTACCTAAGTGTGCTCAGGCCCTCCAACAAATTGCTTACCCCGTGTACTGTTGTGGGGACCCACCTAGTGAAAACATGAAGAATTGCACCAAACCAGAAAACGAAAGAAAGGGAAAGCTGAGCCAAGGAGACAATTATAAAATATAACTTAGAAGCTTCCAAGTGGTGAAACATGTGGCAAGACAAGAGAGACCACAAATTCCAGCCGACCTACAATCACCATCTGGTATTACTTTGCAAGTCTCAGATAACTTGGCTCCATAATAAGGTACAGCATAAGCTTGCATTTAGGAGAATGGATTATGTATTTTGGGGCAGTGCCAGAAGATATATTTGGGACCTATACTCATTACTACCAGCCTGAGCACTAACAAAACCAGCAGTTGGTCCCGTAAAATCAGAAGAATGGCTTTATTAAAAACTAATAGAAGATATTCCACTTTGTCTCTTCTTTTTTAAATTATTTTTTTTTAATTAGAGTGTTGCAGGATGAGCCATCACTTTATGTAGGTGTCAAATCTTCAAGGTTTTATTCTTCTCACCACAAGAGCTGGAGGCTTTCATTACAGTGAACGCTGAAATTTTTACCTTATTTCTTTAGGCCATAAAGGCTCTAAGAACACCACTAGGATTCTTTATTTTACAACAGATTTTTACATAATGAAGTGCTGCAAATTTTATAACAGCGATCTATTCAAAGGGATTTGCTCTCATTTCCTCATTTCCCTGTCCTCACTTATCTAATCCCCAAGAGAACCAAAACTTCCTTCAGTAATAAATCTCCAAAATACGTAGACATTAAAATCAGACACCTGGCTAAACCACTGCTATTTTCTCTAAATTATACAAAATTATATACTTCTTTTTATCACTAGGATATACAAAATGGTAGAGAATTAGTATTTATTTAATATTGAAAACAGCTTATAATACTCTTTTTCTGCTTGAATGAAGTGGCAAACATCTTTTTTCTTGCCATCCGAAGATCCTCCAAAACAAAGTTGCAAATACTAAATATTCAGTTAGAAATAGCTATGTTACAGTACAGGACCTCCTCCCCCCCAACTCTCAGAATCACTTGCATTTGATTCTCCTCTTGTCTATACATTTCTAAGTCCACATGGTTTGTGTGATTTAATTCCAGAAAAGTCCAGATAACCAACCCCACAAAACCACTGGCTAGCATCTAGGGCCAGCACTTCAGTTTGAAGAAGAGCCATACTAATTTAGACACAAGAACAGAATTTTAGTTTATGTATTCTAATTACAATTTTCTTATTTTTCTTCACAAGAGTATTCCAAGAAAAGCCTGACTCTTCTAAATACTCCTTAAAACAACCAGTCTAATCTCAGACCTTGAAAATACTTTATTTCCACTTTTCTCTCTTCTTATATTTTTTCAAGATACTAATACTTAGCATTTCTCTACCTTACATGAAGTTCTACCTGAAAACTAGGGCTCTTGTAAAAGTGTGTCCTAGTAGTCTGAGTACTGCTACTTGGGACACAAAGACTCTCCTCATGGTTATAGACTACACACAAACACCAAGGCACACAGGCTGTACTCACTTTCAGCCTGCACAACCACTAATTTCTCTGAAAGAAAGGGAAGCAGGTGTAACCACTAGAGTACTGGTTCTTTGGAGCAGTGATTTTTTGATCCAGTAATAGGAACAAAAAGCCTTGCTCTCTAAGGCCTCCCTCATTGGCTCTGCACATTCTACTCGTTCCTTCGTCTTTGCTGAAATAGTTCCTTTTCTCCTGTCTCTTCTTTTGCTTCTGCTTCATCTCCTCAGCAGCCACAAGTAAGTAGAAATTGCTGTAGGATTCTTCTCTGTATTGCTGTAGATCCTTCCGACAGGGTATTATTGCTTGTGGTGACTGGAGTTGAGACACATGGCTGCAAGGGAACGTTTAGGGTCCTATAACTGTCACAGAGCTATAAAGGAAATATTTGAGTGAAGAAGGAGACTCTCTCTGTGGCTCTCCAAAGCCTCTCCAAGTCTCCTTTCCATCTATAACCTCCATAAACTGCTGTTGACTCCTTCCCCACCCGGATCTCCATCACCATACATCATTCTCTAAGTCCTGCCACTGAAAATGTTACCTAAAATGGAAAAGCTTACTTCTAATTCTGCTTACTGTAAATGGCAGTTAGATCCTAAATGACATTGCCACCAAATCCTCTTCCATGGATGTGTGGGCTTCTGTAGCTTCCATTTGTCTTTTACACTTTCTTATCCTCTATCAATACTGTCCAGCTCTGACCATGCACAATGTCTCAACAAAAATAAACAGCCGAGGTTTATAACACCAGGGGGCATCTTAGAACTTGCATAGAATGTTATGCTATCCCCTTGTTCAGCACAACATCTGCCCAGGACAAATTTTAGCAGTATTTATCTTCCATTTTCACCATTTTCTTTTGGCAGTATACTTCTTTCAAAGCTTGACATTTTCAAAGTGTGACGGTTTCCTCCAGTCATTCATCTGATTGCCTGCTAATCCTTCACTAAAATCATTAACACAAAGGTCATGTTATTTGCATAGGGTTTTTTTAATAGGCCCTAAAATGATCTTGAGCTTTTTAATTAAATAGGAGGGATTTCATGTTAAAATAAGGAGTAAATTTACAAGTAACTGTTCAGCCCTTGGTTTCTATATACACCAATTAGAATATTTGTTTTCATCATTTACTAAAATCAAGTTTATTGCACTTCAAAAATTTACATTCTAGAAACACAGCTTTTGATAGCCTCTCTTAACACAGTTGTCTGCTAAATCCCCAAGACTTGATGGGGACTTTTTTTGTTTCACTTTGGAGTTACCTAGGAATTCTAAGAGAGGTCAGCTGTCCTTGTTTGCAGTGATACCTAATTGCCCACCAAGAAACTGTGCCTGGCCACAAGTGCTTTCAATAATAACTAGATGAAATAGACACGGGCGTGTGTGTGTGTGTGAGTGTAAGTGTAAGGATTTTCTCAAACTACTGTATGTAACAAATGAAGACATGGAGCAATAAACCCAGATTTGTGGAGGGAGCACTTTGAGGACAGTTATATCTCCTAATTCTTATCCTCTTAGCTATAAGAATATAAGTTCTCTTCAGTTCCTCAACTACGTATAGTATAATAGGAAACACAACTACTGCTGAATTTCACATATTCTCCTTAGAAAAACAGGTATCCGGTACACTGCTAAGAGATCGCAGGCCTCTGAACAAATAGACTTATTTAGAGTAGTAGTTTCTAGATGGTTGTCTGGATGTTCATGAAAATCATAAAGTTGTGAATTAATTTTTTTGATGGGTTACAGAAACAGCAGACAAGTATGACAAATCAGAGAGGGGGGTGGAAGAAGAAGGGATACAAGTCCTGTGATTCTGTGATTACAAGAGATAGTAAAGTTGCTACAGAGAAGCAGGAACTGCCCCCAGTTGATATGAATCAACAGAATTTTGTAAAACCAATGGTAAAAATAGAGCTAAAATGAAACCATGAATACTACTGGATAATTATCCTTTGCTCATTACACATACTTTTTATGCTTCTCTCAGTGCTAGGAAAGTGAAAACGCCATCTTTGATAATGCAGAAAATGAAACTGTAGTATGGGTTGAAAAAAAAAGGCTCAGAATCCTGAAAGCGAACCATGTCCTGGGCTTCGTCAAAAGAAGTGTGACCAGCAGGTCAAGAGAGGGGATTCTCCCCTCTACTCTGCTCTCATTAAACCCCACCTGCAGTCCTGCATTCAGCTCTGTGGCCACCAGCACAAGAAGGACGTGGAGCTGTTGAAGCAAGTCCAGAGAAGGGCCACAGAAATGCTGAGTGCTGGAGCACCTCTGCTGTGGAGACAGGCTGAGAGAGCTGGGTTTGTTCGGCCTGGAGAAGAGAAGGCTTCAGGGAGACCTTAAAGCAGCTTCCAGTGCCTAAAGGGGGACAACAAGAAAGCTGGAGAGGGACTTTTTACAAAGGCAGGTAGCTGCAAGACAAGGGAGAATGGCTTTAGACTGACAGAAAGGAGGTTTAGATTAGATATAAGGAAGAAGCTCTTTACTGTGAGGGTGGTGAGGCACTGGCACAAGTTGCTCAGAGAAGCTGTGGCTGTCCCATTCTTGGCAGTGTTCAAGGACAGGTTGGACAGGGCTTTGAGCAACCTGGTCTAGTGGAAGGTGTCCCTGCCCACAACAGGGGAGTTGGAACTAGATGACCTTTAAGGTCTCTTCCAAACCAAAACATTCTATGATCCTGTTATACAATAGGTTTGGGGATAGAGGCTGAGGTATCTTTTGATGAAAGATGCTTGTAAGATTATACCCACTGTGAGAATTAGCAAAAAGATACCTGTACAACAGAAGTGCCACAGCTCAGGCTTGGGGTCTTTGTCTCAGTGTGAACTGTATCTAACCTCTGTTTACATGACATAACTAAAGGTTTCGGTTTCCTGTTTCAGGAAGTCTGAATCTTTCTCACATACTTACCAATGAAAATTCTTTTTCAGACGTTCTTATCAAAACAGGAAGATGGAGTGATGCAACGGAGTGATGCAACGGAGCGAGCACTGAAGGACTTGGTTCTTTTTTTTTTGTCTGCCACTGTTCTGTTGGTTGACCTGGGACAAACAACTTCATCTTTCTGTGCTTTAACTTCCACATCTGTAAAAAGAAGAGATACTTACCTTCTCTGCAAATACACTGTTTTTCCCTTCTTATCAGCTAGTAGAAACAAAGATGGAAGGAAACTCTTGGCAAAGTTCTAATATAATTCATTGGGAAACAAAGCCAATTCAATTATGAGATTTCTGGGCTTTATGGGATTGTTTTGATTGTCAAAACTTTACAAAACAGTCCAAAATGGAAAAGAAATCACCCAAGCTGGCCCAGACCCGAGCCTGTGAAGTGTTCTTAGCACAGTTGAGCAATACTGGACAGAACCTTTAGCCAATTACCTCCCTCTAGAGGTTCCAAGGAACGTTTTATTTAAGGAAAAAAAAAAAAAAAGGACAAAGTAGCATCTCACTCCCAGATCTTAAGAGCGAGAACTTCTGAACACCAAAACCAGATGGAATTTTGTCAGCAACACGTCAAAGATAAAATACAACTTTTCCACAGTTCTGGAGAAACTCTACAAAAAATATCAGAAAAAAGGTGTTAAAAGTACAGAAAAACAACACAGATTGGGCTGAAAAAAGAAGGAAAAAAGTTGAGCATGATGATACTCTCCTGTACTTGGCACTGGTGAGGCTGCACCTTGAGTACAGTGTTCAGTTCTGGGCTACTCACTACAAGAAAGATACTGACGTGCTGGAGCAGGTCTAGAGAAGGGCAATGAAGCTGGTGAAGAGTCTGGAGAGTAAGTCTCATGAGGAACTGCTGAGGGAACTGGGATTGTTTAGTCTGGAGAACAGAAGGCTCTGGGGGGACCTTATCGCTTTTTACAACTGAAAGGAGCATGGAGTGTGGTGGGGGTTGGTCTCTTCTCTCAAGTAACAAGTGACAGGAGCAGAGGAAATGGTCTCAAGCTGTGCCAGCAGAGGTTCAGACTGGATATTAGGAACAATTTTTTTCACAGAGAGCATGAACAGGCATTGGAACAGGCTGCCCAGGAAAGTAGTGGAATCACTGTCCCTGGAAGTGTTCAAAAACCGTGTAGACGAGGCTCTCAGTGATACAGTTTAGTGGTGGTCTTGGCAGTCCTGGTTTAGTGGCTGGACTTGATGATCTTAAAGGTCTTTTCCAACCTAGTTGATTCTAAGATTCTATCATTCTTTGTATGCTCAGTGCTGAAATTCCTTGCTAAGACAAAACATGGCAAGATCCTTAGATCCGTGAATTCTCCCAAGCACTGCCTGCCACTCGCACAACTGGCTTCTTCCTCATGTTCCTGCAGATTTTTGGGCCACATCACATGTGCTCATTATTTCACTCCACAACTTCTTTCTTATTTAATTAGCATGGGTTACTGTTACTGTATTTACCTGGTTGGTAGATGTTATCTGTGTCACATACATGGGAAAAAGGAGAGTACCTTCCCATTATATTATATTAGGTTTGTTCTTGTCTGCGGTTTCTCTTAAAGAGCGGGACATTTGAGAGATACAGACACTTTGTTAACAGCAGTGGTGATAGGAGGGAGCCTTTATTCTTTATTGTGCTATCAAGGCATTCTGTCAATAAATATCAAATGGGAACACTTCTGCAGTAGAACAACTGATGACCAATGCAGTTTTAAAGGCAGAAATGCTCCTTCATAGCTTGTTTTAATATAGTAAAAAAAAAACAAAGTTAGAGCTTGCTGACTTGTTTGGTTAAAACTTTAATCAGCCCAAAGGGACAGCATTAGTGCTAAAAGTTTTGTCTTTCCAATGAGAAAACATAAATAATACGAAGCATGAGAGATTGAAGAAAAAACTGATTCTGCTTTCCAAAACTTATCTGATTATCATTTGGCTTTTCTAGTTATCTTTCTTCCTAGTTTCTTTGGCCTGAATCTTAGCCCAAACTCTTCTTGGGCAAGTTCTACTACTTGAACAAGATCTAACTGGTCTGATTCAAAGAAGGGTGTAAATAAAGCCTGTCATCAAACAAATCAGTTTTGATTTACCTTTGTACAAAACTTCCCTTTGAGCTATAGAATCTTATACTTTATGAATTTGTCATTCTGGTGGCTTCACCAGCCAGTACCTGTGGTTGCCCCAGAACTCTTGGCCATTTGGATTCTCCCAGGCTTAGGGAGTCATGCAGCTGTGTTCAAAGTGTCACTATACATCAGTGCAACATTATACAACGCATCCTGAATCTAAAACTTCACATAATCCTCATTATCAACAAATCTGAGTATTCTAAGAAGGTTTTTCATACATAATCTGCTGTGCTCTTCCCCTAAATTGAACCCAGCTGAACAACTCGGTGGGCTGACTAGCTAAGGAAACTTCAAGAAATAGAATTAAAAAGATAAGCTATATGCCCCCTGGAACAGCCTGGCAAAGCCTATACATTCTGACAGCTAGACAGCAGTGTCACCATGCAGATGTTTTCATCTGAATACAAGTGTCTTCTACAGTCAATAGAGAACTAGCCAAAACAGTTAATGAAGCTGAGAGCTATTCAGCCGTTCAAAATACACTGATACATCAGACCCTTAAGGTGGTCTGAATAGCTTGCTGTAACAACTATGAGCAGGGTTCAGCTTTCTAACCACAGGGGCTTAGTGACAACTGTGATGGTGTGAAATATCAAAGACTTCCATGTGAGACTTCAGACACAACAGGCTTTTTAGGAGATCTACTTCTTGGAACAGGAGGCCAGGTAGAAAACTCCACAATGTCTAAAATGGCATTTGATGCCTGCATTTATGTAACTAAATCCCACATTAGATCTCTACTGAGTATCAGGAGAGCTTAGACATCTGGTTTACATGGAGACGCCTACACACTGAAACCCAAATTTAGGTGTCTTAATCTGCTGGCTGAATCCACTCCTTTACTTGGAGATTTCCTGAGCTGGCAGCCGCATTAGCATTATGTTTAAGATGACTCAATGGACTTTTTTCCATTTCGATTTCTAATCCACTCATGAACACTTTTGGTCTCTACAATACACTTGCAGCAATTTACAACTGTAACTCAGGAGGAAACATGCTTTCCTTTTTTCCCTTTAAATGTACTGCCTGGAAATTTTACTCAGGACACCTAAATCTTGTGCTATAACATACACAGAACTCACTTTCACTATGACAATAGACTTTTATGCCATTATCAGATTCCTCCATAGTCCTTTTCAAAGTTAAACCATTCCAGTGTATTTAAACACCTTTTTTTTTTTTTTTTTTTTTTTTTACCTTTAAGGAAGCAATTCCACACCTCTGATCAGCTCATTGCTTCTCTCTGCACCTTCCTTGGTGCTCTATGGAGAATTCCAGACAACATTCCAGATGTACAAGCATTTTTTGTGTTTTACAACAGTATTCCATTTTATTCTTTATTCTTACCCAATGTACCTAACATTCTTTCTGCCTTTTCACCGACTACAAAGCACAGAACTGACATTTTCAATAGACTAGCCACAACAGCTCCATGGATTCTTTCCTGAGTACTCCTAATGAATTTAAGGGCACATGGGATGAACTTGTTCTACAGGCTTTTCCTCAGCAGAGGATAACAGTCTCTCCTACTCAGGCACCTATTTTTGCAAAGCTGTTTAGAATATTATCTCTTTGAGATCTCCGCCCACTGTGAAATTTGATTAATACAGCCCAAGATTTCAGAAGTATTTGAGAGGAGAGAGCAGATCACATAAACCTATATACATATTCTGAGTTGTCATTTGACTTTCTTTCTGAAAGCAGGCAAAAAACACGTTAAGTGACATGCAGCAAAAGTAACAGTAGGAAGAGAGAGTCTGAGAGCAACCAGACAAACTTCCTCTTTCCTCAAATACTCCAAATAAACCATCCAGTACTTACAAAGGTTTGTTTACTCCATTCAAAACTACAATCACATAGAAACTCTACTAGGGGATGTGCAGACTCTGACTTCAGTCATGGACAAACTATAGGAAAAATGTTGTAAAAGGAAATGACCAAAACAAATGCCAAGTTCTCCCAGTTACTGAAAGAACAGTTGGAGTTTCCTCCAGTCTTCTCTATCACAGCTGGTCAACAAGCTCTACACATTAGCTGGAGAAATTAGTTGTGACCAGTTTGGATTTAGAAAAATAGTGTGCGTTAATTCTGGGGAATTTATGTATATATACATAAATTTTGTATATATACATAAATTTGGGGGTATTTGCCCTTTTTTTTCACAAAGTAGAAAAGTCAATCTAAGAAGAGAGACAGGATTTAAAGAATATATTTCGTAACTCCGTGTGTCTCCTTCTCTTGTGCCATTTCTGTGATTGAGACATGTCAACAACGGAAACATTTGACAGACGAATTTTCAGTGCTTGAGTACATATGAATCCCAAATTCTGACTGCAACCCATATGGACAGAAGATTACTTTGGGCTACGACTTCTTGCCAGCGCTTTCATGTGAGTTCTTGTCCCTTGCTGTGAGCATGAAGGAACCGGGTCAATTAGTTAACACTAATAAGTTATCACAGAGTATATTAAGCAATTGGGCTGGGCAGATTATTATTATCAGAGATTTTGAGAAATGAAACATATGTCTCAAAGAACTTACAGTAAAGGATGCTAAAAAGTAGCATTTATTAATTCTGGTAATAAAATTATAATCCAAGCATCAGGGAAACTCTTTTTGATAAGAACTAAAATAGCTATTTGGATAGATTAAGTACCTGGAATTACAAGGCAGGAAGAACTGGCCAAATCAGAAAGACTTCAAGGATAATGGCTGTGGAGAAAGCAGACAGCATATGTGCTGAGGTTGCTTTTACCTAAAAGAGTTTAACACACACCACCGGTCCTTGGGCTAAATTATTACGAGAGATCAAAGCTGCACGTTAGCCATTATGAAACAGGAATTATGAAAAGATGGCTGATAGGAGTGCTGACTGTGTGGCTATCTCATTTAACTGCACACATTACTTTCATCTTGATCCCTGCTACCTCCTTGTCATCCACCTACTAACCCCTTCACAGTCACTCCTTTTTCTTTTACTCCAGCTTCTGATTATGTATTGCCTTTTGCCCTCTGTACTTTAATGCTGTAGCTACAGCTTTTTTACAAGTTCTGTATTCTGCTCTATTTATGTTATTATAAAGCACCTTGCCATAATCTCTGGACACCAGGGTGTCGTGGTTTAAACCCAGTCAGGTAATTCGTTCGCTCACTTCCCCCCCTTTTCTTGCCCTCCCCCTGCTCTCGGAGGGACGGAGAGGAGAATCAAAAAGAATGCAACTCCCACGGGTTGAGATAAGAACAGTTTAGTAACTAAGGTATAACACAAATCACTACTGCTACCACCAATGATAATAATGATAAAGGAAATAACAAGGGAAGAGAATACATCATCTCACCACCAGCCAACCGATAACTCGCCCCCCCAGCCCGACCAAGCTCTGACCGATACCTCCTCCAACCCTCCAGTCTCCCAGCCCTTCCTGCTAACTCCCAGTTACATCCTGGGCATGACGTGCTGTGGTATGGAATACCTCTTTGGTCAGTTTGGGTCAGGTGTCCTGTCTCTGCTTCCTCCCAGCTTCCCCTCCTCCCTGGCAGAGCATGAGGCTCACAAAGTCCTTGGCCAAACCAAAACATCGCTTGTTATCAGCTCTGTTCCCGAGCTGAAAGTCAAAACATTGCACTGCACCAGCTACCAAGAAGGGGAAAAATGACTGCTACTGCTGAACCCAGGACATTATCCACCCCTTATTCCATACCATTCACGTCATGCTCAGATCCCACATTTTCAATACACCATCACTCTTATCTAAGTGCATGGACCAGTAGCTATAAAGCTGCTGCGTCCATCTGGTCCATGTCAGGCTCCATCTCTTGTAACAGTCTTCCAGAGCAGGAGAGACTGTGTGCAGTGTTCACACTCGTGAATAACCTGGGCAATAGTGTCCATTGCTAAGTCCACCCCTCGATCATGAGTCCATCTCTGTGTTGCATCTCTGCTCTGATGGCCTGAAGTGCCATGGGCCCACCAGACTCAAAATAATTCACTGTCCCCTTAAGCAGTTTCTGCAGCTTGTTGCTGGGGACTCCATACAGCTGCCTTCCATCTCCGATGCTTCCAAAGCACTGGAGGGGCCCAGTGTACTAGATACTTGCCCATACTGTCCCACACACCCTGCCACTCCTGGCTGTCCAGCCTTGGAGAAAACCTCTTGGTCCCCCTGTATTGTCGTCTAACTGCAGACAAGACCCAAACCTGACTCTGCTTAACTTTTGAGATCAGACAAAATGGTTGTGGGTAAAACACAGTCTGTGTGTGTGCCAACATGCTGATCCCCATCACAATCAGCAGGCAGGTCCCAAGGATACCCAAAGGCCATTCAAAACCTTCAGAACTCTCAAACGATGCTGCTGTACTTGTCACTGGGGCTGGTGTAGCTGCTGTGCTTGCCGGCTCTCCCACCGCCAGCTTCTCTTTTCCTGAGTCCAGCTCTTCCTCCTCTGCCTTGCTGGGAAATGCTGCGTGGTCTCCTGCATCCTCCTGGGGCTCGGCGGGCGGCTGCCGGGAAATGCTCTCGGCTGTCGCGGGGCTGGGCTCGGCCGCGGGGCTCGGCTCCTCCGCGGGGCTCGGCTCGGCCGCGGGGCTCGGCTCCTCCGCCGCCTTCTCCCGCTGCTCGGCAGCCGCCTCCTTCTGCTCCTCGACCGCCCCGACCTCCTCCACCGGCAGCCGTCCCCTCGCGGCCTCCGGCCCCGCTCCCGCCGCCGCTTGGTCCCTGGGGCCGCTCTCCCGGGCCGCTTCGGCTGCCGCCGGCTCCCGGGGCCGCTCCCCCTCTGCTCCCCGCAGCCTCACGAAGATGGAGAGTAGGGTGAGGGCCAGGACGGTGAAGAGCAGCCGGACGGCCAGGTACAAGGCCACGGCCACGTCCGTCCCGCCCTGCTGCTGGAGCCCGCCCGTATTACAAGCCATTGCCATAAAGCACAGTGAGACAAGAACCTTAGCCCAAGCCCCACACTTGATAAACACTAACACAGCAAATACCGGCTCTACGTAAGTTACAACATTCTGAAGCTGTGAGATCAACAAGAACAACTCTGAGAGCCAATAAATCAGCATTGTGACGAGTGACTATTAATCTGGTCAGATCTGTCGTTATCTCAACCCTTCGTGCCCCACATTGGGCGCCAAAAGAACTGTCGTGGTTTAAACCCAGTCAGGTAATTCGTTCGCTCACTTCCCCCCCTTTTCTTGCCCTCCCCCTGCTCTCGGAGGGACGGAGAGGAGAATCAAAAAGAATGCAACTCCCACGGGTTGAGATAAGAACAGTTTAGTAACTAAGGTATAACACAAATCACTACTGCTACCACCAATGATAATAATGATAAAGGAAATAACAAGGGAAGAGAATACATCATCTCACCACCAGCCAACCGATAACTCGCCCCCCCAGCCCGACCAAGCTCTGACCGATACCTCCTCCAACCCTCCAGTCTCCCAGCCCTTCCTGCTAACTCCCAGTTACATCCTGGGCATGACGTGCTGTGGTATGGAATACCTCTTTGGTCAGTTTGGGTCAGGTGTCCTGTCTCTGCTTCCTCCCAGCTTCCCCTCCTCCCTGGCAGAGCATGAGGCTCACAAAGTCCTTGGCCAAACCAAAACATCGCTTGTTATCAGCTCTGTTCCCGAGCTGAAAGTCAAAACATTGCACTGCACCAGCTACCAAGAAGGGGAAAAATGACTGCTACTGCTGAACCCAGGACACAGGGGCAATATCCATGAAAGAAACTGCTCGGGTTTGTCAACCCTGTTTAAATGTCACTCGAATGAAATCTGCCATCTTCAAAGCATCACTCAGCAGCTCATGTTCTCTATCTGCGTATTCACAAAAAAGTTCCCAGTCCTCACTGTGCTGAGCAAATCTGGCAGTTTGTTCTTAAACCTCACCAGGGTTTACAAACCCAACACCCTTTGTGAGTTTCACCCCCCCGTCCTGAAAGGACACCTGCCAAGTCAGGTCCTGCCCGGACAGCTCAGTGATGAAGCTACCCCACCACCCTTTTGTCTACTATGTCAGCAGTTACATCACTTACTCTGGATATGAAAGATCCGAGGATTCATCATGCTCCTCCACCGGGGAGGAATGTATACTCTTGTCGCTACAGATGCACATTAACTGTTAAGCTTGGGCTATCTTATGGTAATTGTGGTTGATTTCTCTCAGCTACCTTCCCCTTCCCACTGAAGTGATCAGTCCCCTCATTCCAGACAGTCAAACTACATGGTGAGGAAAACATCGCCAGTTAGCCAGACATCCTCCATCAGCCTGACCTATGTCTCTTTCCTCCCCTTCAAAGCCCCAGGACAAGTGCTTCCAGGCGCCATTAAGCCATAAAGCCCAAAGCTCCTCAAGGGACTGTTACGGGGTTTATTCTTTAGAGCGAGCTGCAGGAGAACGCGCAAGCCTGGGAGAATGGGCACATGTAGAACTCTAAGGAGACAGGGGGACAGAAGGCCGCACATCCACAGTCCTCCAGCCGTGAATCCCCCATAGATTGATGGCAGTGCATCGCTCAGCACAAAAGGACCAGGCAGAAACCCCACCGCCCTCCCACCTCAGCGGTCGCCATCCTCCAGCCTGACCCGACTCCCCCCTCCCGTCATGGCGGCCGCTCCCCTACCGCCTCACGTGACTGCTTAGGCTGGGGAAGGAGGTGGGAGCGGTCACGTGGCGCCACGGCCGCGCGGGAGCGGTGCGCGCTGCCGCCGCAGCCGCTGAAGGCACGGGGCAGGCGGAGAGGCGATGCCGCCGCCGCGTCCCGCTGGTCGCCGCCGCCGCGGTGAGTGCGGGGTGGCGGCTCCGGGGTTCTGAGGGACACGGTTGGGGGATAGGCGAACCGGCGCCGGTGTAAGGGGCAGCCCTCTAGGCGTGAGGAGTGGGGCTGGTGGCGGCATCAGGCCGGACCCTGCGGGTTTCCCGCCTGCCCTAAGGGAAGCGGCGGAATCTGGCTGAGGTGTAGCGAGTCTTATTTCCTGCCGGCCCTGCCCAGGGCGGCCGCGGTCGCGTTCAGGGCTTCCCCATTTCAGGCTGAGACGAGCGGTGCGGGCTCCCGGCGGCGGGCTGCGGCGGGCGGGTCGGTGCCGCATGGAGAGGACTACCAGGTCAACCTGGGAAGCACCGCCCGGGCCGGCGCGGATTGTGCCACATAGGGTGGAAAACAGTGTAATTCTTATTTCTTTTAGTCTTTAAATGTGTGTGGAGGAGCAGCAGTAGTATCCCGCCTGCAGGCAGGCTGAAACTATGCAACTGTCAGCCCGAAACGTGAGGATCTGTGCGTTAGTTTTGCTGCTCCTTTCATTGATTGGTCTGCAGGGCGAGGGCAGTCGTTGCGCTGTGGAGGGCTGACTGACTCCGTGGTGTGATAAAGCTTTTCTTATCCTTATGACTGGGAAATTTATTTTGAAACAGTTTCTCGTGTTTTTTTTTTTTTTTGTTTTTTGTTTTTTTTTGGTTTGTTGTTTTTTTTTGTTTGTTTGTTTTCTTTCCTTGTGGTTTTCAGTGTATACTTTGCAACATTGAGACTCCCTTTTCCTCTTAGCAAATACGTGTTATTCTGTGTGGCTGGTCTCCAGCCCTTGTAGTCAGCTCCCATTGCCATGTGGTATTTTTCTTTCTTTTTTTTTTTCTTTCCGTAGCTTAAATCTTTATAAGGAAGGCTGTAATAGAAATGCGGATGGCTCATTAGCTGTCTCCAAGTTACTTGCAAAGCAAAAGAAAGGTTCTCTCATTCCCTGTTTGCATGCAAACAGATGGAGCTGAGCAAGCAACCTGCTGGTAGTGGGGAGCTAAGCAGGCCGGACTCTGCTGTAATGTGGCACTGGAAGCAAACTGCATTCAGAAGCTGCCTTTCCAGAGAGCTGCTTGACCTTCATTCACTTCTTTTTATAGGTGTCAGCCTTAAAACTGCCATTGAGACTAATTAAAAGACTAATGCTTTCTAGTACAGCATCTCTGCCAAACTGTATCATGAGATGTTTTCACTATCAGTTGCAGGACAGCTGCTGTAGACCTAACAGAACTTTATTAACTAGATATAAAGTATAGCCCCTACTCTTCCAAAGAAAAAAAATATCTCGTGATCTGGCTTTGTTGTTGCCCAGTAAACAATCTGTGCTATATCCGTTTGGTCCTTTGTATTTGGAGTATTGCTTTCTGTTTGAAGGAATGGTGAAATCTATTAATGCCAGTACAGTAATCATGCAGGTGGGCAGGATCAGCAGCACTCTGCCAACATGCTTACTTGTTCTTTTTAGAATTTTTCTGTAAATTTATTTCAATGTAAGATCAAATCCCTTCTTAGAAAGAGTAGTCTAAGAGTATACTCTTTCAAGAATATTCAAGAATTAAATATTCATGAATACTTCTTATTCTATTGTCTGCTTTTTTTTTTTTTTTTCCCTTTCATATAGATCTCATTTCAATAGGAAGCTGCTCTTAGACATCTTTGATGAGTTTAAGCTGATCCAAGTGCAGGCTGTGCCCAGGAAAGGATGGTACCAACCTCTTCCTGACAGTTTTTTTCTGCCCTGCTACTCTGTACAGAACCTCTGTGTATGTGAAATACTCCGGCTGGGATTTCTAGACCTCATTTTAGAGCAGCAGGCTCCAGATAAGAGGCTTTTGATTAACAAGCAATTGGCCTCTCCCACTATAACTGTCTCTGAAGAACTGCGTGCCTTCTGCATAAGCTTTTCCTCATCTCTTGGTAAGATAAGCTCCTGCGGAGTTTTAGAAGCTCTTCTGCAGCAGGGAAGGAAACAGATAATACTGCAGCTCTAATGAGCCTTCATCTCAGCCTCAGAGGAGGAAGCCAGCAGTCTAAGTGACATGTGTTCTGGTTTAAGAGATTCTGACTGCAGATATCAGGGCTTGTTGCCCATCTTCTGCTATCTAATCACTTTTGTCTAAGAGGATGCAAATTGGTAGTCCATTATGCACAAATTAGAGTTCCCGATAAGCTGCTGTGTGGCAGTAGTTGATGAGAATGGGTGAATTGCATGGTTCATCATTTTCATAGTGATGTAAAGTAACAGTAAGTGTGATTCAAGCTTTTTAGGAGGAAGAAAGCTCTGAAACAGCAAGGCAAAGGAAATAAAGGTAGATTATTAGTATTTTTAAAATTTGTCTTTACAAAACATATTTCCTCATGTAAATGCTAGGAAACTCAAATTTTTAGTGGTAGTTGTAGGGCATGTGTGTGGAGGGGCACAAACCGTGGGTCAAATATATGAGATTGGAAGTATTGGAGCAGACAGTAAAAATGGGGATTTTTGGATCTTCCAGCAAGAAAGAATAGGGCACTATGGGGGTGAAAAGAACAGAGGGAGGATCTCAGAACCTCAGCAGGTTCTGTAAAAAGGCTGGGCTCTCAGCAGCTGGGTGGTTGAATTTGGCACGGTGGCAGCTGTGTTTTGATTACTGAACCGGAGAAGTTAAGGGGAGACTTCCAACTGAAGGGAAAAGGTAACATTTTGGAAACAAACAAACCAAACCCAAAACAGTTGTTCCTTCTGTGACAGTTCAGTTTATTGGCTTCCTGAACAGTCCGATCTGCCTGGCTAGACAATACTGCAGTTACAGGTATCCCTAAAATGAAGTAATTTTCTTTAGTGCTATTCATATTTGAGAGGTGCTGCAATACAGCTGTTTGCTTGCTGTTGAAGAGCAAAAAGCATGTTTGTATATTTCAAGTGCAGAAATTAATGTTTATTCTTTCTGAAAAAGTATTCCAAAGGTGAAGTCTCTGGATTTCTAACTCTCAGCCCCTGTTAGAGTGTGGGAGGTAGATCATCCCTCTTGATTGTTATTGAAGGCTTCTTTTCAAAACATATGGTGGTTTATGGAGATGAATGCATCTGCTGTTGCAGCTACTGTGTTAATGTATGAAGTACTGTTAGTACAAAGGCCTTGGCTGTTAAGCCAGGGCTTAGTAGCATCAGTAAATGCATTGTTTAGCTCATTTTGTGTAAGAGTTGATAGTATCCACCACATCCTTCAGCTCTGCTGTAGCATGTTTCTCGTGTGAGTCAGCATTGTGTAGTAATTAGTGTAAATACTTTATTTGAAAAGTCTAAGAAACCTAGAAGTACACTGCAACAAAAAAAGGGGGAAAATTAGGAATCTGATCACACTGTTTCAATCAAAAGTTGACTGCAAGTATACAAAGTTTCATATATTTTGTTGTATGAACTTCTGAACTGCTTCCCTGAGATGTGAAAATATAGCAAGTCTGTAGGTTAAATGACTGATGTTCCTAAATGCAGAGTATGGATTGAAGTGCCTGGAAGAGTCACACGCTGTGTCTCAGCCCTTTCTTGTGCAGTCTAGGTTTTGGCAGCCTGATAACTTGCATGTTTGAAACTGGAATACACTGCTTAGGGATGAATCAGCTTTTCCACTGTTTACACTAGCTAGAAACCCCTAACGCAGGGAACCTCAAGATTTTGTGCTGCCTACTTAATGTTTTGTACTATAAGTGAGAAATAGGTGTGCAGGCTAGGGAGGAGTCTGGATTTCATTGCCCCATGCTGCACACAGGTAGGTACTCTGATGTCTTTGCTGGCTGTAAGTTCAGTTTAGAGCTGGTGAGCTGTTGTGGTTTTCTCTCTTGTGGCAGTAGTGGCATTGCAATTTCTGCACTTCTGACGCTGAAGGTTTGTTGTGACTGAGAAGTTATACTCTATCAGCTGTGCTACAGTGGCTGTGCGCATGCTCTGATCTCTTGCTGTGGAGCAGGCTACCTTGACAAAAACAAATCCCTCTTACTGTACAAGAGGGAAGGAATATGTGCATGGAGAAATGTTACCTGCTTACCTGCAATAACTTTTTGTCATTCTTAAGACTTCAACTATGAGACATTGGACCATTTAAGAAGTTGCATTCTAAATGGACAGGTTAAGCTAATAAATTTGCAGAGGCATGCTGAAAAGAGGGAACTTCAGTAAACATATCCTATGTGCCAAACTGATTTAAGGAAATACTTGATGAATGTTAGGAGCATGCTCATGGAAGTCTTCTTTTTAGTTTATGGAAAAATGTCCCAAGTATTACTTGGCTGAATGGCACAGATTTTCTTGTGCAGCTAAGGATAGCATATAGATGCTTTAAACCTTGGAGGTGGCCTTAATTAAAACAGAGATCCTTTTCCAGGAAGTGCAGATCTATCTTGTTTTGATACACAGCCCCTTATGAATCGACCTTTGTAGGTATTTTCACTGTTTTGTAAATTCCTGAAGTATAACATCAAGAACGAATTGGTCTCTGTTGTTACCTCTCATATATGTTAGAAGTGCTTTGTTTAGTTTTCTTTTTCTCGATTAGCTAATTTTGTCAGCATGAATTTCTTCTCTCTTGTGTCAGCAGACACTGAGACGCAGTGCTTGTGAAACAAGAGAGGGCTCTGTTTTGGATTGCATGTTGACCTGTACTAGCAATGTGTTGGAAAGCCTGGCTTCTAGTGAAGTGGGGAAAATGTATTTTTTGATCTGCTATTCATCTTGTTGCAACATCCTTGATTGCAACATCAAAATCCTGAGTGTGTTTTCCCATTAGAAACATTGGCAATAGATAATTAGAAGTGAATAATGGGATGGAAAAGGAGCAGTCCACAGTTCATTCCTAGAAGGGATTTCTCTGGAGAAGGAGAGACTGAGTCTGTAAGATCACATAGAAGGGAGTGAAAGACAAAATTAATTTTTAGCATAACTTGCAGAAATTTGCTCTCCTTAAAGGCAGTGTAAAATTTCTTTATGCTAGTGACTTGCCATTCTAATCCAACAGTTAATGTCCACAAAAATGGTTTGGTTTGGTTTGTTTTTTTCCAGAAGGTGGCTAATAGAAGGTCTGTTTCCTTACATATTTGGAAAACTCCCTACCCTATTGTTCACTACAATATTTAGCAAGGTAAGCTTATATTAAAATCATAGCTTAGTTTAGATGCGAGTAAAAGTGTTTTCATTGTAGGTATGCTTGTACCAGCAATGATAACTCTTTGTTAGTATTACTTCACTGTATTAAGTAAGGGGAAAAGAGTGAATGTTTCCTATACAAGAGTTTCCTATTTAGAAATAGATTTGCTAGGGGAGAAGAAGGTATGAGTTACTGCTGTTCTGACCCAGAGCTCTGCTTGGTATGTGTATCATCTCTGGTTATTGTGGCTTCAGAAGCTCTGATGTATTTGCCTTAATGTATCAGTCAGGTCTTATAGGTGAGAGCTGAGCCACTGAGTTGCTAGGGATCTCATCAAAATCTGTAGCAGAGCAAATAGTTCAACCATAATATCTCATGGGTCAGTCTGGTGTCTGCACAGGCTCAGTCAGTGATTTGATGAGAGAACAGATAGTAGGTTTATATCCTTAGGATTCCTCTCTTATATTAATGGCTGAAAACATTAGTGAGGACATGAGGGAAGTAGAGAGAAACCTGTGCACAGAAATTACTTCTGTTGAGAAAATGGATCCAAAAGCAGGAAGATAGGAGGGGCTTTTGGTCTTAAGAGTTTCTTATAGGGAAAAGTGAAAGTCCCATGCCTCTGCTGTTCCAAATGGCATGCGTACTGTGGACTCTATGCTAAAGCTTGGAGTGAAAACCTCCAGGTAAACCTTTGTTTCCGGACGTGAGGAATGCAAATGGATGTTGATTTCAATTCAGTGGCTACTTTTTAGTATTTCAGTTCCACATTTTTTAACAATGGCTACCTGCTAAGCAAAACAGGCAGGACCTGATGTATTGAGGAAATCTCTTAAGATTGTGCCATCTCTTAATAGCATGGAGAAATGTAATAGGAGTTAAGAACTCCAAGCAGTTTAGAAGGAGTTAAATATTTTTCTATGAGAGGCAGTTTGGGGATTTAAACTGTAACTTGTTTTAACCTCACTCACAGTTCTGCTGCTACACCTAATCTTTTTTTATCTTTAAACAGTTAATGTCAATGTAATATCTGTTACTCAGGCTGCATAAATGTATCTGATCCTGGGCTAACCAAACCAAGTTACAAGGGCAGACTGTGGAGCTACAGCAAGTAGCTGACAGGTTAGTGCTGTTTCAACCATAGGATTTTTTACATATTCAGGTGCAGTCTTTCCAAGTTTCAAGACTGATTTTGCATATGTCTTTTGTGTGTGGTGTTTTTTTTGTGTACAGCTGTTGATTTCAGTACTGTGTTTGCACAAGTGGATGATAGATGTCTGCTTGGTGCTAACTGCAGAACTGGGATTTGCAGGAAAAACTTGTGCAGAATGCAGTGCCCATGGTCAGTAGTCACAGGTTTAAGATTGAGACTGGTCAAGCCCGGTTTTCAGTGTCCCACTCCAAAGTACTTCAGTGAGGTCCGTTTTGCTGCCAGATTTGCTGCCAGCTTTTTTGGCAGAAGGGCTGTGCAAATAAAGTCTGGTGGGGGTTTTTTATTTTTATTTTTTTAGAATTGTGAAATATGTTTTCACTTTGCTTGTGAAAGACTGGAAAAAAGCTCAAAGCACTTTTGATGAGGATTTCCTAAGGCAAACAGAAAGCATACCTTGAAAATTTCAGTCAAAATATGGAACATTTATAAAATAAGTAATGATTTGGAAAATGAGGAGTAAAGGCTTTTTTTTAGAATTGAGATTAACGTACAAGTTAATGGTCATTTTCTCATGTGTTTCTGTAGCATCACCCGTTGATATTGTGATGAAGAATGCTTTAGAAATGCATTGATTGATTATGCTTTCCTAGTGAACAGAAGTTAAATGACCAGTCTTATTTATGTTGACAAATCCATGGATCCATATGGATCATGCATCAGCTGAAAAAGAGGGGAGGTGGGGGGGGGGGGGGGAGAGGAATACGGGGAGAAAAAAGCTCCCAAATAGGAAAAGAGATCATTGCTCTTGGGGCAGTGTATACAGTCAAATGAGAAATAACCTTGCAGCATTCATGTCCTAAGACCCATCCAAATTAGCCTGTTGTCATAGAGAGGCTTGTGTCTGTTCCCCTGTTCCCAGCTAGGACTTGCAAGCAGTACTCAGCAGCAAAGCGTTAAGTTTCAGGCTCAGCGTTTTATTGTTCGCTGAGAATGAAGACACCAACTGGATTTGACTGCTACTGCAGTAAATGTATTTTCACTATGTAACCTTGCACTGCTTCTTTAGTGCCGACTCTTCTGGAAAAAAGGTGAGTGTTCTTCTGTTCCGCTCTTCATGTAGAAGTGTGCCTGATCTAGTTATTTTGCATGTATCCGTGGATTTACTGTTATTTTGGTAAGCTTTACAGACACAAAATGCAAGGAAGAGCTAAGTAGATTTTAAACATTTAGAAAAGGTATTAAGCAGCTTACTTGTGTGTAGCTGACCTTGTAAGCTCTCGTACATTTTGCATTTGTATACAGTGCTGGAAGGTTGTTAAACTTGTATTTAGATACACAGATCTTTAATGTGAGAGAGATTCATGGAAAAATAAGTTGTCAGTGTGGGTTTTTTAATCTTGCTGTTTTCTAAACTGTGGGTGAAGAAGGAAAGACTGTTACAAAATGCATGCATCTTTCTCTGGAGACATACACAAAATTTTGGCTTCCTTGAGAGCTGGTTTTGCTAATGAAAAGAAAATCTCGCTGTTTCAATTGGAAGACAGTATTTATTAGTGACAAAAAAGGCAGAAGGTATTTTTAGGACTCTGTGAATGGCATGATGTGTATTTATATGCCAGATGGTTTTAAGTAACATCCAGCCAAGCAGCCCTATGGTGCAACACTTGTTCGGTGACTAGGTAAGAAAATTCCATGGATGTAACTGTGTTTTGGGAAACCAGTAGCTTTTCTGAGGGGGAATGAGGACACTGCAGTGGCATGAAACTGTCTACTGTATTGCAGTTATTTATTCAGTATTGAGCACTAGGATTTTGGTAAGCTCATTTTTTTAATCCAAGTGTACTTGCATTCTGTAATCAGGTTGGGCTATTGTGTTACTTTTCTTGATGCAGTGTTGTACTACTGATTGTAGCTAAAACTGGTGTTCCTTTCCGTTGTTTGTTAACATGAGATCCTGATGCTTATAAGACTTTTTCTGTCCAAAACTTGTAAATGCTTTTTCCATTAAAATTGTGTCCTTAAATGAGAGCCCTTGTGAAATATTGTCACTCCTTGGAGAGGAGGAGTATGTTGGGAGAAAGTTATCCTTTATCAGTAAGGAAAAAAACCTAGTATGTTTTGGAGTTGACAAAGAGATGGAAGATGTTACTACAGAAGCTACTTGACAATTTCTTTGAGAGAGCATTTTAAATGGAGGTGGGTAAAGAAGGAACTTCACATTTTGATTATAAAAATGCTTGTTTGCATTCACTCTGGTATGGCAGCCTGCTATGTAAAGCTTTTTTATTGTAGTTGAGAAATTCCTGAGAGCTTGATAACAAAGTTACATTCCCAAAGGAGGCATTTCAAGTTATATTCCACAGGATTAAAAATGACAGTATGCAGTATTTAGGTATCTCTGGTTAAGGTCCAAAAACTGAAATACAAATTCGTGTATAAGTGAGTCACTTGTCAGTGGTAAAATAGTGAGGGGTGAAAACCTAAGTACATAAAGAAGACTAATTTTTAAATTGTTCCTAAAATACTTTATCCTTTTTAGACTTAGCATGCTCATAGTATAGTTAGGTCTTCATGTAACTAGTCTATGTGCCTTTCCTTATCTATAATGTATAATGAACTTACTGGTATTGTAAGATTATTTATCTGTATGGTGTTGATCAAAATTCTGTATTCATTCCAGGAGATTTTATTTCAAGTGGCATGACACGGATTCATATAGCTGTGCTGAAATGATTAAGCTGTTGGCTCTCAGAGCTTTTCAAGTTACATTTAGAAGTAACTTACAGAGGCTAATTAAAAATAGATCTTAGTGTGTCATCTCATTAACATGAATGGGAACAGTGATCTTATGCAAGAGGACAGCCTGGGGCCCGCAGTGTATTTCTATGAGTGAGGGTTGCTGTGACTGGAGTTATATTAGTATTATTTTATTTTTTTTCCACTTTCTCATTCTTCCACCTTCCACTTCACTAAATAGCCTGGTTCTATTTTCTTGACTACATCCCTGTAGGTAGCACTGCAACAAGCTGCTGTTAGGTCCTCCCCAGCTATCTCTTCTGCAGGCTGAAGAAGCCCAGCATCTTCAGCTGCTTCTCATAGCACAAGCGTTCCAGCCTGTGACCATCTTGGTGGTCTTCCACTGAACTTGCTCCAGTTGGCTAATGTCTGTCTTGTACTGGCAAATCCCAAACTGTGTACAGTACTCTGCCTGTGGTCTTCCGGAGTGCTGTGTGGACTGGTGTAATTGCCATCCCACAGTCAGCTGGCTGTGCTCCTGTTGATAAGCCCTTGTTCTGTCAGCTGTCCTTGCTGCAAGGGCGTGCTGCTGGCTTATGTTTAGCCAGACCTCCCCAGGTCCTTCTCTGCAGAGCTGTTCCCCAGGCTGTGTCAGTGGCTGGGGAGATTTTCTGTCCCAGGTAGAGGACTTAGCATTTGTCCTTGCTGAATGTCATGAGGTGGGTTCCTGTAGGCAGCAGTCTGTCTTTACATGAGTAGTTACCTGCCTACAGCATGTCAAATATAGCCACTTAATTCATAAAGTACAGTGACACATCCATCCTGTAAGGCCATAAATTAATGGTTGTTTTCAGTTAAAAGCAAACTGTCAGATCCTATTTAGTGCCAAAGCAATTCAACAGGAGGTTGTGGTGTTTTGTTTTTGTAAGGAGTTAAATTGGGTTGATATATTCAGAGCAAAAGCCAGAGATATTAGAAAATGAAAGCTTAGTGTTTCATGTGCTCAAGAATCTATGTTCCTTGGATGTTGCTGCTAGTGATGTGTGGTGGAGTCTGAAACAAAAGCTGCCTAAGGTGTCCCTTTTTCGTCTTGCTAGTCTATTAACTGTGACTCTCCCTTGAGACTGGTTGCAATGTAAAGGATGCCTGGAAAAAAATAATTCTTGTGAAAGTGCAGAAGCCAGTGTAAATGGCATCTCTGTGTGATGAGTGTAGTATTGGAGTACTACTTCTTCCTAATCTGGCCTCTATTCATCCTACTGTTAACGCTCCTGTTTGCTAGTGATTCAAGAAGAAAACAGCCTGTTCATGCTGATGTTCGTTGTGGAAGGGGAGTGATGGTACTAGCCATAACATCCTGGAGGCCAAGAAATATGTAAAAAGTTAAGGTTTATTAAAAAAGCAAAAATGCAGTTGTAAGTAGTGTTAGTTTATATTCATATAGGTGTTTTTTTTCCTAAAATAAATCATAAAAAGCATCTGTAGAAGGTCATGCAGCAAATAATTATCCTAATACCTGTAGTAAGATTACATTTATTTTTTTCTTTTTTACTGGAATGTTCTTTTAAAATGAAGATTATATGCAACTGTGTGTTGGCTTAATATAGGTCCAAAATACACATGCAGTCTTGCAGGAAATCTGGGTAGTATGAGTTGTCTGTCTGTCTTCATCTTATTTTTCTAGAAGAAAAGCTGATCTTGGAAAAACTACAAGCTGACTGTAAGGTTTTCTCAAATAATTCTTACTCCTGTTTCAGAAACCTTGAGGTTAATCTGGTCCTCTGTTTGACCTCTGACAAACATGGATTTTGGCACAGTCATGAAATATCTAGTCATACAATGTGTTTACTAAACTGGTGAGGTTATTCCAAGCAAATGTCAGGGTTTAAACAGTGGCAAGTTATAGAGCCTGTAGCTACTTTTGCTCTTTAAGCCAAAATACTGGGAAACGTGGGTGGCTTATTTTCCCCCTCCATTAAAAATACTGAAGGCTAACACATTGGTTTAGTGTTAGTTGTTGCTGCACAGGTTACTAATGAGAAACTGTCCTGGGCTCTCTGGGGGAAGAAAGTTGTATCACTGGGCTGATTATTAAATGACTATAACTGATTCTGGGCTTGATGTATGAAATGAATGTCATGCCGGTGCTGTAAGGATGCTGTAAGAAGCTGGTGTAACATGAAAAGCAGTACTTCAGAGGCATTACTGATGCTCAAATCTGGCAGGTATGTTCCTGGAGGTGTTTTTTTTTCCAGCTTTGCAATTGATTGACTTTCATAGACTTTTACTGAGTTACTAGTATTAAATTGCTGTAGTTCTCTTAAGAAAAAAATCAATGATTTACTGCTTGTACAAGGAACTGAGACTTTTGTACTGGAATTTGTGGAAATTAGAGAGGAATATTTTACTCTTGGCATTTCTGGCATGTGGCTCTGCAAACTCATTTCCAAAGTTTTGCCAAAGTCTGAAAACTATCAGGCAATAAATATGTGACAGTCAAAACAGAGCAACAAACAGAGACTGAAAGGCAGAATATTTTGTTACAAATTCTTGGAATACTGTGTCTTTCAGTCTTGGTCTCTTCTGAGCTGGTGCTGATGGGCTTAGCTTCTAAGGTACTTTTTCCCCTTTTTGGTCCACCCCAGTTGCCACCAAAATGGGTTGTAATTTCCTGACATAGGAGGTTCTGCCACCTTGAATGATTTATGTTTGTCATATTGGAATATGTTTGGATTCCTAAGTATACCAG
This sequence comes from Pezoporus occidentalis, assembly GCF_034315485.1. Lineage (NCBI taxonomy): Eukaryota > Metazoa > Chordata > Aves > Psittaciformes > Psittacidae > Pezoporus > Pezoporus occidentalis. Next base: position 3,374,128 of record NW_026914180.1, read on the forward strand.
TGCAAACAGTCATAAACTTCATGTATCACTAGGATCTTGTTGGATGTGAATGAATCTTTGTAAAACACTTAAAGGTGTTATTATTTATTTTTTTGCTGTGAAAGCTCTTATATTGCCAAGGGAGATAAAATGTCTTTTGTTCATTCTGGATGTTCTTCACAATATGAGTTTTTTGTGTGAGGTATTTTGGAAACTTACCTTTGGCAGCTGTGTTGCTTTTCAGAAACGAAGGGGAGAAACAGGATAGATCCTTCTAACCTAGTCTCATTTACCAGTAAAATCTGCGAGGAACTGTATTGTGAAACAATTCTACTTCTATATATATATTTTAATGGCAGTTGGTATTTTTCTTTTGTATTTGAATAAATATGTAGAAATAGGTTTTAACTGTAGTGTCCAAATAGCGATTTATTGATGACTGGACTCATTATTACAGTATTTTTCTTATAAGCCAGTTGATGTTAATATCTGAGTAAAGCAATTCTGCTTTTCTGATTTGTTTCTGGCTAACTGTTCAAAGCTGCTAGCTCTGCTTGCATTAGCAGAGCTTTAGGGTTATGTTTAAAAATGTGGATAATATATGTTATAACAGATAATATGTTACTCTCATAAAGCATGTATCAGGGATGAGAAAGATACTGATACTTTGGATTTGAAAGGCGTATCTTTTGCATTTCCTATGTTCAGGAACAGTTTGTCTCCATTAAATAAAAATAAAAAGGGGGTGAGGAAAAAGGCAAAACAGAAGAAGAATGGGGTTGGCTTTGCTGAATTTCAAAACCCTGCTTGGAGAAACCAACTGGGAGAGGATGGATATTGAAGACAATCATCTTTAAGACCATGCATAAGCAGTCAGAGACAGTTGTTGGGTAAACTGGCAAAGCGTGTTTCCTAGAAGACTTCACAGAACTGGAGCCTGGACAGATTAAGGCTTTTATTCACTGTGTCTAGATGGCTTGCACAAGCAAGCCATGCATAGGGAGATGGGTGAGGTAAGAACTGGGGGGCAAGTGGCTGCCTCTGAACTGAGTGTTTCCTCCTGGGACATTGTGACAAGCTGAAGTATTCTCTCCTCCTTCCCTCTGGTGTGTATCAAGGTGGTTATCTTTATGTGGCGTCTGAAGTGAGCGCAGGGATACTTGTTTCTTAGTATATTGAGGAGCTGTGGAGATGTATACAAAGTACAATCACATTGATACATAAAAGTATAGGGCTGGAAAGGTTCTACTGGTTCCTCAGGGCAGGCCTTGAGCAGCACTGACATTTCTCAGGACTTGAAAACTTACTGTGGCCTCTTTGCTAAAAGACATCTGTAAGAAGTCATGCTCAACATAAAACTGTCTAAAACCAGAGTGCGCAGCTCTGACGCAGACTATGACTCCTGTGGCTGCTTAAAAGGAAGAAGTGGTTGAAATCCATAGGACAGTGGTTGTGTAGATGCATATGTGTAGGTGAATAAAGTAAACTAATAAGCCTTGATGTGCTTTTCATAGTTAAGGTTTAACTTTTTTTTTTCTTTTTTTCATTCAAATTAGGTGTCTAACAAAACATTTGGTATTTAAAGAAAATAAGTAACAAGTCTGTATCTTCCTGCCAAATGTGTTACCAGATATCTTGGTTGAATAGCAAGCTACTGAAAGGGTATAGTTTTCTGAATTACTGAGGTTCTGCCATTTGATTTACATGCAGTACTTCAACCTTTGTATCCTTCTACAAAACTGCAAAACAGTGGAAGGGAAAAGAAAGTGAAGCAGTTCTGCTTCAGGAGGGAGCACATAGAAATAATATCGAGCTCAGGTTTGCCTTTGTTGCCTTTGTAACAGTAACTGTGTGATTTCAGCCTGGGCAGAGGGCTTTTTGGAGTTGGAAGGGACTTGCAGCCATATTTTCAATCTAGTGATTACTGATTTATCCTTTCCTCTTTGAGTGTGCTTAATGTTTGTCAGAGTAAATTTTAACTTGAATGTGGCTGGGAACAAAGGTGAAGCTCTCAGCTGTAAAAGGCAAGAAGCTCTGATGAATTCTACTTTGCTATTCCCACTGCTATTTGAGATAGCAAGGGTGATCTTTGGTTTTCCTGTGCAAGCTGCAGTGTAGATGTATCCTCAAACAGCTCTGAAATGAAAAGGTTCCTTTTCTGTTACAGTAACTTTTATCTTCCTAGAACAGTTCTGTTCCACAGTGTAAGTAAGTGCATATGCCATGATGTTAGGGTAGTGTGTGTGTTACCATAGTGAATGGAAAAACAACTCTAGCAGGTTTTGAGGAGCAGTATGTTAGGCTTAGATAAGTCTTACAGCAGATGACCTCCTTGTGTCCATGCAAAAAAAAACCCACAACCCAACCTGGCAAGCACCCAGATCTTCTTTTATGGCTAAGTATTGTCTACACGCTGTCTGGCAAGAAGAATTATTACAATGAGAGGATATAACTGTTTATCTAATCTTGCTTCTTTGCAGCCTTATGTGGTTTTCCTGAGCCTAGATTCACCTTTGTATGACCATTGACCTCTGTTAGCACAGGGAGTAAGGCATTGGGGACTGTTGAGCTGTACTTCTGTAACTGGTAAACCTATTGTGCTAGCTAGAATGAGGGGGTTTTGAATAATTTCTGCCCCAGAGCATTTGTTGCCTGGGAAATTTCGTGGCTCTGCAGTTAAGCAGGAGGATTTCTGTGGGACAGTGTTAGAGGCTGTTTCACAGAGCATGCATTCATCTGTGTGCACAGGGTCAGTGTGAGATTTCAAATCTGGTTAAGACCTTTTTAAGCTTCTTGGGCTTAACTGCTGCAGAGATTGTTGTCTTGCAAGTGAGGGAATTTGGCATGGTAAGAATAGTGTGTAAATTATTTTTTCAGGACGTTTTCGGAGGAGGCTGGAAAGTTGTGTTGATTTGTGGGGTTTTTTATTTCTTTATTTTACTTTGTGGATATTTTGTTTTTGAAGGGATACAATGACCTGCTGCTGTCTGGGAAATGTGAGCTGGAATTTTGACACTTTTGGATGCAAGTCACTTAAGACTTGGGATTACATTGTGAAAATAAGCAGGATCTTTATAGGTTTCTTTGGAATAATGAATGCCTTCTACCTCTTTTTAGTAGTTTTCCGTATTGAGAAGGGAATAATGTGTTTGTACTCGTAAATATTGTTCTGGTTTGTTTGCCAGGGTGACCTGAAGATTTCTCATAGTTTCAGACTTCGAGAACTCTGAAAAAAGCATCATCACAAAGCCTTGACTGCCACCCCAATACTTTGTTTTTTTGCTAGTTGAAAGTTGATTTAATGGTTTCCTGACTCTTTTCAGTGTGCAAAGAATTTGTTGTGGCTACCTAATGATGAGGGAAATCTAACTCTTTGAGTTAGTGTTTTTCTCAGTTTTGGAAACTGAACCGTACAGTTTTTGTTTTGGTTATATTGGTTGGTGTTTGTGGATTTTTTGTTTTGGGTTTTTATAGCCTTTTTAGGTTTGAAAAACTCCTGAAGTTTAACTGGTTCTCCTGGGCTGTAAATAGAATGTTATCACCAGCTTCAGATGCTTCCCTTCAGGGATTTCTTATGGTAGTAATTTCCAGTATAGCTTGGGGAAATTGTGATAGTGGATGGGTACCTAAAGTGAAAATCTGGGCTGGGTTGCTTTCTTCCAGCTGTAGGTGAACATCTCTTCCTCCAGGGAGTATGGAAGCTCTTCTGGAGTCTACAGAGGCTCACAGAAACCCAGTAAATTACCTTGGAGCTTTTTGCTCTTTCCCTGTGTCACATCTGTTTCCTTTCTTTCTGCAGAGAAGAGTGTAAATGTGATGATGTGTTGCTATTTTGCAGCCCATGTTTTCTGGAATTTCTGGGATGCTCACGGTGACTGTTCTGAAATTTGCACCAAGAGGTACTGAACTGTGTAGCTGAGTCTGTGTTCTTTCATTCCATGGTTTAGGATAAGAACTGAACTACGGAAATAGACATGTGTGGGCGCTTTTGGGCAACTGGCTCAAGGTGGCCCTGCTTGAGCAAAAGGGTTGGACAGTGTGACCTCCAGATGTCCTTTTTGACCTCTGTGTAATTCTGAAGAATTGAGTCCTTGTGTAGTTGAATAGTGGTAGATTTAAATGAATGCAGGCATGCAAGGAATATAATATTGTGCAAGTGAGATAATTATGTAACTGTTCTGAGGAAAAATTAATCATTTTTACCTTTAATTGTGTTGATGATGTCTTGATATTCCTGATGAAGTACCAGGCACCGCTCTCAATATGTGTTTTTGCTCTCTTTCAGGTAACTGAGAATGGGTCCTCAATGATGCTAAGTTTACAATGGGAAGTGTCACACTACGCTATTTCTGCTATGGGTGCCTTTTCACATCTGTGACCTGGACACTTCTGCTCTTTGTGTATTTCAACTTCAGTGAAGAGAACCAATCCTTCAAGAATGTGCCCGTCAAGGGGCTAGAACCTCAGAGGCCATTTCCAAAAAAATTCTACCCTCGTTTTACGCGGGGGCCAATTCATATACCTGAATTGCAACAGAAAGAGAATAAGATAGGAAATGCCCTTGGAAATCATGTCCAGGACCCAGTCAAGGGGGAGGTTGAATTCTCTCCTGAAATGGGTAAGTGGTGTTTAGTGTTAGTGGCAACTTATTAAAAGGGAAGAAAAAATGAGATATAGAGTGGGTTTTGTTGTTGTGTATTTGTCTTAAGGATCTTAGAGAAAATCGTATCGTGAAATTGAAGGTTGGTTTGTTAAAATGCATGTGGTACTAGTGGCTCTCCTCATTAGGAATTACTTGAAATTTATTCTACTGCATTTAATCTGAAATATACCATTCCTGACATTTAGAGCTGTGCTGTGTAAATGCTAATGAGGCGGACTGGATTACAGAAAGGTGTCTACCCTTGATATAATTCTTCCTTTTGGAAGGTTCAGTGTATGCTTGTTTCATAGTTTACTGCTATATTGATTGGGCTCAAATACATAAACATTAATTAGCTATTGAGACACTGTTCATATGCAGTAGTTAAAAATAGCTTGATAGCAACATATAGTGAAGAGTAGCCATTGATTTGGAGAATATCCTTGAAGCATGAAATCATGTACAAGAAATGTGTGTGGGATGAAAATGCAATGAAAGATTGATTGAGATGACAGTGGTTAGGGCCAAATCCTGTTTAATTTGTACCAACAAAAGTCTGTGTGTTTCATTGGAGCATATTTCATCAATGAGATGATTTGATTTTGTCTTCCAAACTTGCCTTCCAAACTAAAATGCTTTGTATATTCAACTGCTTACAGCTTGTTCAGCGCTGTGTTCAGATGTGCAAACTGAGGCATGTTGCATACTGGCTTGCAAACTTGCTTTAAGTTTGGGGGCAGATGCTGTTATTGGTTTCTGCTGCTGCTTTGGGAAATAAGGCATAGAGTTTAACGCTTATATCTGACTCAAGTCCTCTGTCATTACTTTGGATGATTGGCAGATCAAAAGCTTCAAGAGTTTATAGGACTTTACCAAACTACAGTTTCTTAGTTGACCTGTGTGAATATGTAGGAAAAATGCCAATTGCCCTGTGGCATTACAAATGTTTATCATGATTGCTAAGTGAGGTGAAGGCCACTCCAGAGATGGCCATTTCTTTCCAACTATTCAGTATGGTCCAGGAAAGAAACTGGAGCTTTTTAACTGAAAGGTCCCTTGATCTTCAAACCAAGTGACTGGTTTGGTTGGTGAAAGCCAAGGGGAATTACAGTGCCAAGATAAATTTTGCATGAATCATCAGGAGACAGCTGGCTCTGTTAGAACTAGATCAGGTGCTGCAGGAAAGGGCTTCCTGTCTATCTAGGGTAGGGCAGTGAAAAACATGCAAAGCAAAAATAAATGAAAAGAAAGTTGGCGTGTGATAGCCAGAAACAAGCTGTCATCTGGTAGGGCAATCTATCTCTTTTATTTCAGTCTGAGAGCCACATAACACTGCTGAAGTAAAGCCTAAAGTGATGTTTTGATTGCAAAACTCTTTATTTTTCAAGGACTTTTATCTGCTGTTTGAACTGAAATCTTTCAGGCCTTTTGCCTCTGTTTTTGGATATTGTTCTTTATGAGAACATTTGAAAAATACTAGCACCCCTTCTTATCCATATCCAGAAGCGAACAGTAGTTAGGGGTTGGATATGGGTGGAACGTAGAATGAAACATTTGGTATGTGCTTCTTGAGCTTGTGCTTCATATGAAGAAAATGTTTTAAGTTGACACCATGACACGGTGTTACTCTGGCGCTGAGTATGCAAGAATGATAGAGCAGGGTGTCTGGAAATCTTACTTGGAAATGCACATGGTTCAGGGGAGGACTGACTCTACTCTTTAGATTGCTGGTGCTGGAAGAGTGTCACTGCCACTGTAAACACACCTCATTTCTGCCGCCACCATGCAACTTATCTGCAGTGGGAGCACTTATCCATGAGCATGATAGGCAGTCACAACAAGGCACACTATGTGGGTGTATCCTTCATTTTCTGCATATATTGCTCACTGTCCAGTGGTTCCCACTTGCTCCTGCATAAACGTCAAGTCATCTACTCTTGAGGTGTTTGATAGTGCAGCTGCATTGCCATTGCTGTATTCAAGACTAAAAGTGACAGGGTGGTAAATGTGATGAGTGGGAATGTGGATGCACAGGATTCCCTCTAGAGGGTCCTCTTGCACCTATAGGTAGACTTTGTTGCTGAAACACCACTGCTCTGAAGGCCAACAGGACTACTTGTTTGAAAAGGAAGAAAGCCTTAACACTTTTAATAATCTTTTCTGTTATGTTTTTTAACCCATCTCATTTTCCCTGGGCTTTTGCATAGCTGTTGAAAACTGGAGAGCATGAGATCAAGAAAAGCTGAGAGGATTTGGTTTATTCTGCCTTAGAGAGAAAGCTGAGGGGTGAGATTTTATTGCTGTCAACGGCAGCTTAATGGAAAGCTGTAGGGAAGACGGAACCAGACTTTCTGGAGGTGCATGGGGTTTATGGTAAAAATTGGAGTGAGGAGGAGATTTCAGTTAGGTAAGAGGAAAAACATTTTTAGTGTGAAGTTGGTCAAATGCTAAAATAGGGAAATGAAGAGGTTGTAGAATCTCCATCCTTGGAGAAACTGGAGGCTTTCAAAACTTTAACTGCACAAGTTCTGAGCAACCTTATCTAGTTGGACCTGCTTTGAGCAGGTTAGACCAGTTGTGCCTTCCAGCATGAATTAGTCAGTGATTCTGTGAAGCATACTATCCTGGATGTATGGTAGCATGTGAATGAGGAACCCCTTTGTTAATTAGTTTCTTCAGATTTTGAGTCAAATGGAGATTATGAGCAGAGTGGAAGAAGATAAATTACCTGATCCTTGCTTGCTTCTTGTACTGAAATTTCGGTGAAATTGACACTGTAGCTTGATAATAGCTGGAGAGGACATACACATCTCATTCTGTACAGCCAGCTGAACAGAGACAATAAAAAGTCTTTGCTCTGCTACCTGGATTATTGCAGAAGTGGCTGGCAGGCACACTTTGCTCCTCTCCCTCCACTTTTGCTGTAGAAGAGTTGAGTGAAGTACCATAATATTTTATTTCTCTTCACACTGGTGAGTTTATGGCCCAGTGGGAGAGAAGCCCATGGCACTGAGGCAAGGCAGGCAGGATGGGACTGAAGATTTCATCTTGGCCTCTGACAATGCACTTATACTAGCCATGCTCAGCAACAGTTGATGCTTCTGTTAAAATAGTCAAGAGAGAAACAGCTAGCTCTGTTGCTGTTTTACTTGCTGTCAAAGTCCCAGGGGAGATAAACATGAAGTTTATAGTTCTTTCATAGCTATTTTTATGGTACTGCAACTTTAGAAAACTTCATGAAACTGGAGTTGGTATTGTGAGGGGTTTTCTACCACTGTAAATCTGTTTTCCTCTCTCAAAAATCATATGACAGACCCTTCATCTGTATGGATAGGTGCTGCTGTGTTGTGTGCTAAAGTCTATATTCTGTTGCTTGTTTGATGTTGGTTTTTAGGTGGTGTTAAGAATTAGATGACATTTAAATGACGGGCATGTGTCTGGTAAGACAATAAGCACAAGGGAGCCGCCAGTCTTTGGAGAATGATTTCATTTTATCACAGCTGCAATGAATACTACAGGTAGTACTCATAAGTTGTACGTATTTGTGAGAAGTAACAAAAATAGTTGCATAAAAATACACTTTGCAAAACCAGAGGGATTTTTGATGAATGTGGTGTGGTTTAGGGAAGATTAAAGCATACATTTCAATTCTTGATTTTTTCCAAAGGAAAATTTTGAGCTTGATCTTGATGTGTTTCTTCTGCAGGAATGATTTTTAATGAAGAAGATCAGGAAGTAAGGGACTTGGGCTACCAGAAGCATGCTTTCAATATGCTTATCAGTAATCGACTGGGATACCACAGGGAGGTGCCTGATACAAGAGATGCAAAGTATGTACTATTTTTTTTCTTTCAGAGAACATGGTATAATTTCATATGCTCAAGGACTTGTTACTCATGTTATACCTAATGCAGTTTGTAATGTTTTAGGTGCTACATTTCTGTTAAACTCTTTCAGCCTCCCATGTTGCTGAAGGCAGATTTTCAGCTATTTAAACAGGACTTCTTTAAACAGGATTTTTTAATCCTTTAAACAGAGTTTTTATCCTTTGGTCTTTTCTGCCTTTTTTTGACTGAATGTTGTTTCTGGAGGTCTGATTTTTTTTTTTTTTTTTTTTCCAGATAGAAGAGGTACGTGCTAGATAGGTAAAGCCCCAGAGAAACAAGGCTCTGTGAAAGAAGAAAGACTGCTACTCCCTGATAACAGATGTTTTTCCTGATTCTTAATTCACTTTAAGAATGTTTAATGAAGAACTGGACTGGATAGACATTTATTCAAACTTTTAACATGAATTTAATTATTGTGAATAGTAGGATTGGCAGACAACTATTCTGAAAAAAACAACTGCTGTAACAACAATAGAAAAAACAAAACCAGAAACTAACATTGAGTTGAAAAATAAATAGACCTGCATCTGGTTATCTAATGGTTTCTCTGGTGTGGACAAACGTAGTGAATTGAAATTGCTGAAATGTCTCTTCCAAAAGCTGACTTTGTTCCAAGGCAATTCAAATTCTTTTTGTGTACTTTTGGTTTTTCATTTGTAGTTTCTTATTTTTAATTTTATTTTCTCATGCCTGGCATCTTTGTGTGGTATTAATCTGTGATACTGTGTTCTGTTAGAAGTATGGACAAAATTTTGGAGACAAGGATAAATAATGATGTCCTGCTTTGAGTGGGATTCAGCTTGCAGATTAAGATGCTTGATCTTGGACAACTGCATGTTAGTCAGTTGTCTCTGCTTTTATTATAATTAGCAAAGATCCAGGCAACGCAGTTAATGAAGCATGCAATGCTATTCAGCTGACAAAATGCACTTTGTTGGCTTTAGGGTGGGCTAAATCTACACTCGCCCGACAGCAGAGGCTAGACGTAAGCATCTTAATCTTTGTGCTGAATCCCAGCCTTGCTTGTCTGGATAGGTATTTAACACCATTGGAGGTATTCTGGGATAGCCAACCTGTTCCTGAGCAGCTGGCCAGTAAAGCTGTGGGGTTTTTGTAGCACTCATATCATATTTGTCATTCCTGTACATGTCTGAGCTGTCTGAGGGTACTGGGTAGTGTTTTGGCAGCTGAAACAAGCACTTGGTGTTTTTTCTTGTCTGCGTCTTGAGGATCTGTGGTTTTTACTTTTACTTCAATCTGTGATATCCTCTGTTTTCTAACAACTGGAAGTGTTGATTATAAGTCTGCATTATGTGGAGGATAACTTACTGTGCTGAGCCCTACTATAGGTGTTATACACCTGAGCTCTTAATATTCAACAAGGGCAAGTGTAGAGTCTTGCATCTGGGGAAGAACAACCCCATGTACCAGTACAGGTTGGGGGCTGACCTGCTGGACAGTAGTGAAGGGGAAAGGGACCTGGGGGCCCTGGTGGACAGGAGGATGACCATGAGCCAGCAGTGTGCCCTTGTGGCCAAGAAGGCCAATGGCATCCTAGGGTGCATTAGAAAGGGTGTGGTTAGTAGGTCAAGAGAGGTCCTCCTCCCCCTCTACTATGCCTTAGTGAGGCCACATCTGGAATACTGTGTCCAGTTCTGGGACCCACAGTTCAAGAAGGACAGGGAGCTGCTGGAGAGAGTCCAGCGCAGAGCCACAAAGATGATTAAGGGAATGGAACATCTCTCTTATGAGGAGAGGCTGAGGGAGCTGGGCCTCTTTAGCTTGGAGGAGACTGAGGGGTGACCTCATCAATGTTTACAAATATGTAAAGGATGAGTGTCGGGATGATGGAGCTAGGTTTTTTTCAGTGATGTCCAGTGACAGGACAAGGGGCAATGGGTGTAAACTGGAGCATAGGAGGTTCCATGTGAACATCAGGAAAAATTCCTTTACTATGAGAGTGACAGATCACTGGAACAGGTTGCCCAGGCGGGGTGTGGAGTCTCCTACATTGGAGATATTCAAGACCCGCCTGGACAAGTTCCTGTGTGATGTACTCTAGGTTACCCTGCTCTTGCAGGGGGGTTGGACTAGATGATCTTTTGAGGTCCCTTCCAACCCTTAGGATTCTGTGATTCAAGTTAGTGATTTTTCCTATATATTTAATGTTTGCTTGTTATTTATGAAGTTTCAATAGAGACCTAGCCCTATGGAAATCTCACTAAAAATAAAGTGATAACTCCTGTATCTCTGTTTGCAGATGTAGAGAGAAGTCCTACCCTGCTGATCTGCCATCTGCCAGTGTTATCATCTGTTTCTACAATGAAGCGCTTTCTGCCTTGCTTCGCACAGTGCATAGTGTTCTGGACCGCACTCCTGTGCATCTCCTTCATGAAATTATTTTGGTGGATGACAACAGTGAATTGGGTAAGAGAACCTGTTAGTAATATTTTTGCTGGGTGCTTAAATTTCACCTTATTTCTTCTGGGCTTTATTGACTTGTCAAAACAAGAGTGTAGAAGCTATGATGCAAAACCAATTTGTACTGCGGACCATCTCCAAAAAGTGCCACCTGGTAGAGATGCATGATGTTCTGAGAAGCCCAAGATGACATCCCCATTCACAGCTGAGCCATCTTACTGATGAGCTTTATTTCATACAGAATTTAACGTTCAAACCCAGGTTTTGAAGCTAATAATGAGCAGAGTGTATTTGCAGAGGGGGTGATTCAAAGCCAGGTTGGATGGGGCTTTGAGCAACCTGGTATAATGGAAGGTGTCCCTGCCCATGGCAGGAGGTAGGAACTAGATGATCTTTAAGGTCCCTTCCAACACAAGCTGTTCTATGATTAAGCAGTTGTTACAGTTTAGTTGTTTAACAGTACTTTGTTTAGGCGGCTTTGCTGCTTAGAAGGCATTACACTGATCTTTCCGTAAGCTTTGTGGGCCAGTACTAACTGTGAATGCATCTGAAAGGAATTAAATGCACGTAGTCCCAGCTGCGGTTTGCAAGTAAGTTGATATGGCACTATGGAAACAGTGCATTGGTTTTTTGTACTTGCTCAGCATTTCGCCTGGTGGGATGGTTGGGTCGGAGCTCAGCCTTTGCAGAGAGGGCTTTGCATGGCTCTCGCACAGCCTCTTGTGGCCACCCTAGGAGTAGCTGTCCCTCGCGTTCGGGTGAGCAGATGCTGCTCCCTCATTCTGGGAGGGGCCCTGGAGGGGTAGGCTTTGCAGAATTGCTTTACTGTTATTGAAAGATTGACGCTTCAGCATTTTTCTCTCGGATGATGGACAAGGTAGGACAAGGTAAAGACAGACACGTAATTCAGGCGTTTTGGCCCTTCGAAAGCTAAATTCCTGTTGAGGAATGTGTTAGTGTAGCAGTACTTGCCAGCAGGATTATGCAAGTTCCCTGCTTCCCTCTGTACAAGTCCAGAACCCTGCATTTTAAAAATTATTTATATATGTTAAAATGATATTTAATATATATAATTAGCTCTCTTGCTCTCATTGTTTGTTTTCTGGGTTAAGGTGTCACTTCTCTAAGAGACTGATTAGATATGTATAATGTGGAATGAAATTCTCCTGTTATACACCTAGTTTATTTCTCTAAGGTCAGATCAAATATAAAGATACAGGACAGGACACAGATCAAACGCTCTGTCCCTTGCTGATAAGGATATGTAACATTTTAAAGCTTGTTTTGTTGGTTTTGGTTTTGGAAGCAGTATGCATTCTTTGCCACAAAGTCTCTTGTGCTATTTGTTGTTTAAAAGTTTCATAACCTTCTTATTCAGAAGTAAGCTTACTTCACAACTCAGTCTTTTGAATGCATTTGGTTAATGCCTGTGTTTAGCCAGTAATACCATCACTCTAATGGTCTGTTGCTAATTTGAAGGCCAAATTAGCTTCAGAATATTTGAATAGCTACCTTTGCATTTCTGACTTCTAATGAACGTGTTTTGAAGCCGAAGATGGGAGGAGATGCTGTTTATATAGAGAATTACTGCTCTTGATGATGATAATGATGATGATGACACTACTGATGTGTACACTGCTGCTTAATTTTAGTGGATGGAATTTTACAGCATAAGAAAGGCAAAGCTGGTTTAGTGACTGAGGAAATGGACAAATACTTTGTGCCATGGCTCTTGTGAGCTTGGGGAAATTATTTAATCTCTATGCCTCTTTGATTTTATTTTCAATTCAATTTTCCTATGTTGCATGCTTCCTGAAGTGCCAGCTTAGATGAAATTCTATTTCTTTAGCTTTAAATATAGGAGCTCTGCTACATGACAGTGCTGTTGTGCAAAGCTCGGCTCTTTGCACCTAGTTTTGCCTCAAAAAGCCTCTTACACTCAATCATCAACAGTCTTACTAGCTAAGCAGGCATTTCCATAGCTCACCTCAGCCCACTGTTACATTTTTCTTTTCTGCAAGGCAGTGCATCCAGTTTCTCCCTGACAGGGGCTTTACCCATCCTAGGTCTCGCTTGTTTGGAGGAGCCTTTGTTACACAGATATGGACCAAGATATAGCTAAAGTAAGTTTTGGAGACTGACTAAAAAGGAGCAGTTCTCTCCTTGGAGCAAGATTTCTCAGGCAGTCTGTATTGAAGCAGTTTTTTAGATTATGTCAGAAGAAATCAGTCTTGCCAGTTGGCATGAATTGCACAAAGCCCCATCAACAACAAAAACCCCAAGAGGTGTCTGAGACTAAACTGCCTGTTGAGAATGATCCATGATATATTCAGTCCTGGGGCACAGTTTCCAACAGAACGCTAGCTTGTCCAGGTCAAAATAGTACTCTGACAGCATGTTAGCCATTAGGTACTACTGGCGGTTACATTCTGCTGCTCAAGCCCATGTTGTGGGCCTGGTTTAGCTAACAGTATGCATTCCCTTTCTGCTGTTTTCAGAAGTCTGCACACGCAAAACTATTTCTTCTTGTATTTTATGTCTTTTCATGCAGCCTTATCTGCACTAAATGCTGAGCTTGGTAATTGGCCTCTTCTGCTTTGTGCTAGCCCTTTGTTTTGTGCAGTGTACACTGTTCTTCCCTTGCTGTGATATATTGGATGAAGAATGAGTCAAACGCTAGTTTTAGGTTTGCAAATCCTTCTGTCCTGCTTATTTGGACATCTTATTTGGGTAGCATCCCAGAGATGACATTACTTCAGCAACTTTTAGGAGACTCTCTAAAAAAGGAGATCTGTTGACTCTAGCATTTGATATCACATCGAGCACTGGAGGAGAGAATTCCTACAACCCAAATGAATCCTGTCTACATCTCTCCATAAACTTTTCTTTCTCCTAGAATGTTCTCTAGCATTGTACTTGCTGTTTGGTACCTTCTCATTCTTCATCCACGATTCCACAGAGCAGAGGTTGAGATCTTAAGATTTGGAGTTGCTTCTGGGAAGCTCTTTTTCAGTTTTCCTTCCTGAAAGCTCTTGTAGCTCCTGAAGGTTACAGCTCTAGCTTCCGCATATATTCCTTTCACATCTAATGTTGTTAACAGAAACTTTAATGTTAGAACTGACATTCATCAGAATAATATTTATTCCAGCAAAGCCTCTACTGAATGTCTGTCTGCCTCTCTATACCAAGGTTCTCTGTGAAGTCTCAGCTGGCTTTTTGTTTTTCTTCCTCATTTTATATTCCCCTTTATTTCTCTATAAGCTCATTAACTTATGTTTTTCCATTACTTCAGCCTTCATGTGTCTATCTTCTCTTCAGTGGTTCTGCTTTAATGTTAGAAACCACTGTCCTTGGGTGAAGGAAGTATTGTTACTCTTAAAATTGCTGTGGTGTTAGTTAAGTTACAGTAGTGCCTATAGACTTCAGTGAACTTTGCTCTCCTTCAAAAGCACGTGCTTGCCAGCAGTGTTTTTGGTCCTTTTGGATCTTAGAAAAGCAGCCGCCTGTGAGTGAGTTGTACTTTGTATCTGCTATTGTATCAGCTAAGCAGGTACAGGTAATGAAAGGTGTCTTTGTGCTGCTTTAAAGGTGTTACTGTTTATTTTCACGCATAGAACATAGTCGTTTAAATTAGTTGCCTGTGTGAAAGGGCTTTCATTACCTCTGCTGTAAAAGAATGTCACCATGAGAAGAATTTGGAAATGCTATTTCTTTGTACAATGTCTTTTATTTTAGTAGCAGTAATTTCCTTTAGCATAGAGTCTGGTAGTTCCAGTTACCTTGAGTCATGCTGTACTAAAGGCTTTGCAAACAGAACAAAAGAAAATAACAATCCAGTCTGTATTCAGGAAACCAAGGCCAAGTGTAAAACCCAAGAAAGTGGCAGCACATAGTTAGTTGGGAAAATATAAGGAACTGCATATTGGCAGGAATGGGCCCCATAGAAGGCCCAGCCCAATGGTACGTCACCCTCTTCAGTGCAGGGTATGTACCTGCTTTGTCCATGTTTCCGCAATACAGCAGGAAAAAGTAAAGCAGTTAATAGAAAAATGTGTGAATAAAAACACACACACACAAAAACCCCAAAAGCCACAGGAATTGGAGGGCAGGTGCGGCATGTGGGATGACTGTCCTTTTGGTACTCTTGGTTTTAAGCTGTGCTGTATTGTGGTAGCTTTTTGATGGAAGTTTTTGGCCCTTTGAGTAGAGCACTTTAGGACTTTAAACAAAAGCATTCACAATTTCCATCCTGTTGTTGAACTTCTGTTTTCTTTTTCTCAGCTGACTTGAAGAAAGACTTGGGTGAATATGTTAAAACTCAGCTTCCAAAAACCACAAAATTGGTAAGAAATGAGAAGCGGGAAGGCTTGATTCGAGGAAGGATGGTCGGAGCCTCTCATGCCACAGGTATACTTCCTTGTTTCTCTTTTTCTTGCATACTTTGACCATAGGTTAATTGGGTGACTTCTCTTTATGTAATGCAGCTTTTCCAGATATTGAATGTTTGACCTGTGATTGCTTTAGCCCACTGTAGGGACTCTGTATGGCATGCTACACAACTTAGCTCAGGGAAAGAAAGATTTGGGTCAGTGAAATAATAAAACAAAACCAATATTTGACAAAACTTATAGTAAGGCAATGTAGAATTTTCCCTATTCCTGCCCTGAAGGAATGTTGTGTTGGGAACATCTCCATCTGCAGTAGATAGTGTGTTCACAGATTATTTTCTGCATGTTTCATATGAAAACTGTTGCTCTAAAATGGCAATGTGCTTCGTTATTAAGATACACTAATCGGGTTTCTAATTTGCCAGTCTAACGTTTCTCATACAAGCTTTCCTGGTGTTGCAGGGAGTGTTAGTTGGGATAAACAATATTTGGTGCTTTATGTACACTGTATGCCTTTTACTGTACTGTGCTTCCAGTTAAATTCTTTGGTGTCTGAGAAAGTATGTGCTACTTTCTCACATAATTTTGAGTGGCAGATAAGTCTCTTAATTGGTGTTTACTCATTAGCATTGTAATGGCATAATCCAGAGAGAAAATTGTGCTTGCATTTTCCAGGCTGTGCTGGATTAATTTGAGTTAGTACAATTTTAAGTTATTTTATTGCTCTTCTAAACTGCTGGTGTGTTTCAGGATTGTTTTCTTTAAAGCTCTTTCCCTTCTCTTCCATGTTATTCTAGTGTTACATGTGTTTTATGTTGAGTCATAAAAGTTCAGATGACTTTTTAGACCAATTGAGCATGAAGGTGGATCAAACTGTCCTCTCTGACGGTGGTGGATAATTCCCATGTAAACTGATCGGAAGTGTTGCTTGGTCTAATACTGGTGAATCTGGCTGTGCCCATTTAGGGCATTCACTATCCTTTTAATCCACAATCATTCCAGAGCTAATGAGATGAGGAGATACTCTGTGTTACTTTATGTTCAGGAATTGAAATGTTGTGGCCTGTGTCATGAATGAATGCAGATTAATTCATCAGAATGACTTGACTTAAAATACACAGGTCTTAGCTGTGACAGTAACTGGATGGGTGCTGAAGTGTGATATGAAGTGAGCCCAAGGCAAATTACATTTAGTGGACAAAACAGCCTTGTCATGGAGATTCTGCCTCCAGCCCAATATATGTAATCCTAGGCTATCTCTGTAGCCTAAGTCAGGCATAGGAGGTGCTCTGCATTAGCACAAATGCACCTCCTGGCTCTTAGAGTTCTGGTCTGATGATGCTTCATTTAAAGTACAGTAGCTCTGCAGAATCTTTGTAGAAAATCTGATAAATATAAAACCCTGTCAAAGAAATACAAATAATGGCCCACTAGAGCATTTCATAGTTAAATGTGAATAGTCAGCATCTACCTTCTGCCTTTGTGACTGTACCAGTCACTGTAGAGTCCTTGGTTTCTCAACGCTTTCCAAGTGCAGATGGTCTTTCCCCTCTGTTACACTGGCTGCTGAGGATGCTGCCAATACTCTGCTGCTAATATAACTACATATGTGTTTGTGTGTTTCATGTTACCATGGATCTTTGTTTTGTGTGCTTTGGCCTCTGTAGGGAAAGTGCTGGTATTCCTGGACAGTCACTGTGAGGTGAATGAGATGTGGTTGCAACCTCTGCTGGCTCCCATCAGAGAAGATCACAGGACTGTGGTGTGCCCTGTAATTGACATAATCAGCGCTGACACACTTACCTACAGCTCTTCCCCAGTTGTGCGTGGAGGGTTTAACTGGGGCCTGCACTTTAAGTGGGATCTTGTTCCTTTGTCAGAATTGGAAGGACCCGAGGGAGCCACAGCTCCAATCAAGTAAGGTTCCTCCCATGTGGGGGAAGCTCTGTGTAACATGCGGAGAACTTCTTAATTGTTACGGAGCGTTATCTGGGTGTGCAGTTTTAGAAACAGATACTTAACCTGTCAGATATCTGACCTTGTTTATTTTACTTTGAAATAGTTTTGGTTACTATTACGTGTTTCAGTTTAATTTTTCACATTTAATCACAGATCAGATATATCTGTCTTCTTAAGTCAAGGAAGTACACTTTTAGAGAAAGCTTATACAACAGCAGCTTTTGCTAAGACAAAAGTCTTAAGGAGCTAATGCTATTCTGTATTAAATCTGTCCAATAATTTAACTTTTAAGCTCTGTATTGATGTTTGTTTCCAGTCTGTCTGTTTGGCGTAATGATGGTTTTGATAACTGTCTTTGTGCTAGTAATAGCCTACATCCCACTACTACAGGCTCCATAATTTCTGTGGTTAAATGCTAAAGAATTGATAGATTAGGAAAATATATTTTTTGTGGGGGAGAGAACATCAGAGCATATGGTAATTTTCTATGTAAAAATATTCTTTTTCTTCAGATTTCATTTATATTTTTCACCAAACAGGAATTATTTTGTCATAAAGCTTTCTAAATGAACACACATGGATGTGAAAACCATTTAAAAATATGATTTGTCTCTTTGCATGATGTGGCAAATACCTAAAACTGCCTGTTGGAAGCCTGTGCATGTTGTTTTTACCATCTTTTGAGAGTCATTCTGGAACAAAAGGCTTGTAAAAGCTTGACACTAGAACTTGAAAGTTACCTTCCTTCATCTTTTAACCACTGCTGGCTGTCTTGCCTGTACTGAACTGGCAGTATCTGGTTCCTGGTGGACACGTAGCTGTTACAAAATGATGTCAATAGACACCTTCTATTTTTTAGTAACAGATACATACGGTTCAGACTTGAGAATGGAAGCTGTCCCAGTGCAAATCCCTTCACAAAAAGGGCCAGTGCTGGCAGAGCAATGCAAGAAGCTGTTTGTGCTTTTTCTAGTTGCAGGAATCTATCTCGGTATAGAATTCACAGAATAGGTTTGTCAGGTGGAAGAACTTCTTACAAACGGACTCCTTGCAGATAATGTGGTGCTTCTATAAAATTTGCAAAGTGAATCAGAATTGGGCAGTCTCATCTTTTTCATTCTCTTTTCTTGGACTGTAAATGAAGAGCATTTCAGGCTGATGCAAGCAGCTCCAGCACAAGGTTCTGTGTTGTTCTCTGACAGTTCTGCAGTTAGTCTTTCCACGTCTACCCTTTCCACATCTACCCATCAAAAGATTTGGTCTGAGAAGCCAGGAAACTTCTTGAGTTACTTAGCAGTTTGACTGGCTTGTTTGGAAAGTGTCACTGTAGCAGTTTCTGAAGCAAGAAGCGAAAGGACAGGCCAGGAAAATATGAATGGGGAATCGGCATATAAATCCTTATTCTGTTAAGAACTGTTCTCACATCTAATCTGATCTATGGCTGAAGGTTATAGTTCCTGCTTGTGTTCAACACTGTTGCATTCCTTCAACTCACTTTTAGGAAAAACTCCCAGGAAAAGGCAGAGAATTTTATAGTTAGTCTAATAATTTTGAATGATTACTTTTCTTTGAGTACAGAACTGACTTTTCCAACTTAGAGGTCTCTGCCTGCTTTGAAAAAGAAGCTAGATTGCTATTTAATCTTTGCAAATGGCTTTCCATTGAATGGAAATTCTTACATTTTAAAGACCTTCATAATGAAATATTTTGGTGTCAGGGATGAAAAACTTGAGAGCAACCTTTCAACGCGTGTTTTA
This sequence comes from Pezoporus occidentalis, assembly GCF_034315485.1. NCBI lineage: Eukaryota > Metazoa > Chordata > Aves > Psittaciformes > Psittacidae > Pezoporus > Pezoporus occidentalis. The sequence continues at coordinate 3,393,161 of NW_026914180.1, forward strand.
AAGTGACAATCTGTAGAAGAAAATTGTTGAGCACAAGCAAGGATTTTATTAATGAGGATGAGAAAAAACCTGTTCCCCATCCATTGTATGTTCCAACTAGTATCTTTATGTAGTGTTTTTACTTGTTTTCTTCCCCCCTTCTAGAGCATCTACTTATAACTTAGTGGTACAGTAGCAATTCAACCTAGAGAGTGTACAGTGGTGGTCATATACAGATTTTTACAGAGTAGAGCACCATTGTAGTAACACAGGCAAGGTGAAAAACTTGGAAATGCAAATATGCAGACTGGAAAGAACTTACTGATAAACTGATGGTTGCATCAACAGTGAAACAATGCTGCTCCTGGGGTTTAGATTCTATATGAGACAGAGTAATATTTCTTTTAGCATTCTCCTGGCTTGTGTAATTCAGAATTGAACCTTGTTTCTTGCTCTCAGTTTCACCATAGGAAACTTGCTGGACTCCAAACTTGTGCAAGTTGCTACTTTTTTAGGTGGTTTATTTGTTTGTTTTGGTTGGCTTTTTTAGCAGAGACACAGCCACTTTGTTCCTCATTCTCTGTCCTGTACCTTTTCCTCACATTTACTATACAAAGAAGTATGGTTGATAGGTATTGGAATAATGAAAAATCTCAAATACCATTTACAGATCTGCTTTCGAATTTTTTTTTTTTTTGAGACTAGAAGTGTGATCTGCAAGATTTAAATTGTATTATGTAGGTGTAAATTTAAGCTTTAGGACTAGCAGGTTCAGCTAAATGACTTCTGTTTTGGTTTTGTTTTTCTCTAAAAGAAAATGAACTTCTTTCAATGTTCCTTTTTAGGTCACCTACTATGGCTGGAGGCCTGTTTGCAATGGATCGTGAGTACTTTAATGAACTTGGGCAGTATGACAGTGGCATGGACATCTGGGGAGGAGAAAATCTGGAAATATCTTTCCGGGTAATCTACCTTTTATGTGCATTGGAGTGTGAAAGTTGGTGTCTGGCTGCTTCTCTTGCCTATGTGCAGCTTCTCTTTCCTATGTACTGTTTCTTTTGTGCTGGAATAGCTATTTGCACACAGAAATTGGCACTTCTCTTCCCAGGAAGGATGCCTTTCAGAACACCATAACTGCTTTAACAATAATCTTCAAGTTAAGCTTTAATGAGAAGATTAAAGAGAATTTTGAGCTCTGTAGTTACATGTTTGTAGGTTTTTCTGTGTTTGGTGGAGCATTTCATAATACCTATAGAGAGTCATGAGAAAAGAGTAATCATGCAAATTTCTGAAAGGAGTTCATAAGCAATGTCTAATGAATTTTATGTCAGTTAAAAAGACATGTGGCTCACAGCAGCGTTGAGAATAAGTAAGCTTATTATCTTTCCTTAGTCATGTATAGGCCTTTTCAGATACTTCAGCCTCCTTTTTGAGAGCCTGGAAATGTAAATTTTTTTTGTAACCAAATTAAAGGCCCTGCAGAGGAGTCAGCTTGGTTGGAAAAATTATGAAAGTCACAATCAGGAGATTTGAAAATGACACTTCATTGGACTTCCTGTTCTTTATCTCATCTTTCCTGTCACTCCACTGAAAGAAAAACAACTTTTTGTGCTCATTGCCATGTTTACCTTTTCAGTTTTTATAAAGTGGATTCATCAACAGGTTTGACAACAGTGCCTGAAAACAATATGCTAGCATAACAGTTATGAAAAGGGATTAAAAGGTGAAGATAACATTAAAACAAACAAACCAAACACAACCCCCAAAACTTGAGAGGAATTTGTCAAATTGGGTCATTAGAGAAATCAAGATTAGAGTTTAAATGTAAGGACTGGCATTTCATAAGTTTGTGACTATTTACTGAATAAAGTCTTTGAAGTTTTGATTATAAAATATAAGTATTAGATCTCTGAGTAGAAGTGCATGGGGTGCAAGGAAATCATTGTTACTGTGTAATGCAGTTTCAATAAAAAGGGCTTTGAGAAATATTTGGAGAGCTTTATAACATCTGGGAGCCCTAGTCTCCCTGGGGGCAGAGTTGTAAAGTTTAGTCTTTATCCAGGAGGAGTTTTAAAAGTGACTTGCTAATGTAAGCTCCTGACACTGGAGAGCATGTTAGCCCAACAAAGGGCCAATGATGATAATTTGCTGGAAGCTGAAGTTTAAAAAGAGATTTGAAAAAAAAATAGAGTGTAAATGATATCTAGATCTGGGGTGCAGTATTAGAAAGCATGACATGTAGGATCTAATCCCATCATAATGTATAAGCCTGCCTAAGTATGAAGAGGGGGAGGAGGTAGTGAGCCTTGTCAGTATGCGTATAATGAGGTATGTTCTGCTTTTGTATGGGCAGATCTGGATGTGTGGTGGTAGACTTCTGATCATCCCCTGCTCCAGGGTTGGACACATTTTCCGGAAAAGGCGTCCCTATGGCTCACCAGGGGGACAGGACACCATGGCTCATAACTCCCTGCGGCTAGCACACGTGTGGATGGATGAATATAAGGTAAGAGACAATTCCAGGCATCCTGGTTTCAGCTGGGATAGAGTTAACTTTCTTCCTAGCAGCTGGTGCAGAGCTGTGTTTCAGCTTTAATCTGAGAGCAATGCTGATAACACACTCATGCTTTAGTTGTTGCTCAGTAGTGCTTACCCTGATCAAGGACTTTTCAGTCTCTTGTGCTCTGCCAGTGAGGAGGGGCACAAGAAGCTGGGAGAAAGCAGAGACAGGACACCTGACCCGAACTAGCCAAAAGGGTATTCCATACCACAGCGCATCATGCCCAGTATAGAAAGTGGGAGGAGTGGGTGAGCAGCTGTGTGGTGTTTGGTTGCCAGTTGGGGTTAAACCACAGCACTAGGTCATGAAATAAGGTTATTAACTGGCTTGTTTTTCAAATGACTGTATTATCATAGTGGGATTTGTTAGCACCTCTAATGGGGTCTTCCTTCTATACTCTGATTTCCTAATGTTAATTTTGCTCTGAATTCCTAAGTTCTGTGGGGTTCTTGTTTGGCTTTTGAGTGCTCAGGTCTCTTCCCTGCTACTTCTCCTGTGCCTTTTTAAATGAAGACAAGTGAGTTCTTGTAAGCTCTGCATTGCTCTGTGTCCAGATCAGTATTCTGTGGGAGCCATATACTGCTATATGCCTTCAGGTAGTTTCCATGTTGGTGAGACGGGGATTTTGTTGGTTGGCTATATGCTTTCTGTTTTAATTAGAAGTTTGATTCTTAGACTGGCTTGCCCTCAAAGATCAATCAGGATTGACTTCTGGATTCAAGGGCGAGTGTATTCCTTCTTTGTCTTCAGATGTTGGTACTGATCTTGAATGTAGGTCAGATTTTTGTGAAGCCCTCATCTCTGATACTTGAGGACATACTGCCATGAGAGACCATAGGATTTGCCATGCGGCTCTTCCTGTGCTCCCTCAATTTCTATACAAGACATATTGTATAAACTTTCTATTCTTTAGAGGTTTATGTTTCAAACCCTGTCATTTATCTTGATGTTCAGTCAGTTTGAGCAGCCTATTAAGGGTCGTTAATTCTCATCTCCATTCTCCATCTCCATAATGTATTGGTAGATCTATCAATTTCTCTTTTATTGTGCCTGGGCTCAGTTGTCTTGTGATTAATGACGGCTTTCTCTGAAGCTTGGAATTGATTCTTTGTAATAATTTCCAGCTAACACTGCTTTGTCCAGCAAGGACTGAAACTGCTGATTCTAGCAGGCTCTTATCACAGATTTATGTCCTGAATGTTTCCAGCTGTTTCTTATCTAATTCTCTGGTAGTTGCCAGATACTGTCATTATGAGAGATCTATGTATGCAAGGCAAGCCTGGAAATACTTCTGTTTTTATAAGCATAATGCAACATTTAGGGCCAATTTAGTTTACTGAAGTGATTGTATGGTGAGTAGTATAAAGATAAGACATGACTTGTTTTGCAGCAGAGCAAAAGTCAGTATTTAATAAATAAAATTGCATAATAGAAGGGAAGCAGCAACATTTTCATAAGTGTCAAAAGCTAAATGTAAAATGAGTAAGTTCAGGTATACAATGGAGATAAATAATGCAGAAAAGGTAGGATACTAACCTTTGAACTTTAACCAGGAAAGAGGCAGTGGGAATATCAGAGCTACTTTTTTGAAGCAGGCCAGTTTGATAGTGATGTCCAGTCTATCTCCAAAATTCCTCAGAGTTGCCCAACAGTCCAATGTAATTAATGCTTCTCCTTTCTCTCCTACTAAAATAGCAGTGATGCTTCAAGCACATCCAAATGCTCAAAGGTCTGGATAAGGACAGATGTGTAATTCATCTTGAGATGATGCTCTATGTCATCTGAATATCAGAGATAGCAGTAGGTAATTGAAAACTGTCAGAGCCACATTGTGCTAAGTAAATTCCAGATGTCTACTAGAGATTAATCCAACAAAATGTTACGGCTCAGTGCCTTGAAAACTGATTTCCAAGTAATATCTAGTAAAAGAGTTCATGTGCAAAACATATTTTCTATCAGCTGTGTAAATCTAGCTGGAAGCAAAGACTCTACAAGGGGATTTTCTTCTAGTTTTGGCAGTACTGTTCACTCCACATTGTACATTCATGAATTCCTGTTTGTCCCCATTGTTTCTTTATTAGAGTTGAACATAATACTTAGCTGGAATTTTAATCTGTCCTTGTCTAAACAGGTACAATTCTAAGTATAATCATAAATTAGAACATGAAAAAATTACACTGTGGAAGTCTTTCTGGAGATGATACAGGTGAAACACTAGCAAAACAAAATGAAACTTTGGGTGTTTTATGAACAGGAAAAGTTGGAAATCAATAACCTGAAAATTCTTCTCCCTTTGTCCCCAACCTGTTCCTCTTCAATACAGGAGCAGTATTTTGCTTTGAGGCCTGAGCTAAGGATGAGGAACTATGGAAATATCACTGACCGTATAGAACTGAGGAAAAGATTGAACTGCAAGTCATTTAAGTGGTATTTAGATAACATCTATCCTGAGATGCAAGTATCTGGACCCAATGCCAAAGCTCCGCAGCCAGTATTTATTAATAGAGCACAGAAACGACCGAAGATAATCCAGCGTGGAAGGGTAAGAGAAATTTTCTCAAAAATACAGAATTCTGTTTTTTCTGTTATTCTGAGATTCTTTCTGACAGACTTGCTCAAATACAAGAAAAAAAGTTTGTTTCCATAGAGCATGGACTTCTAGGTTTGCAATAAGCTGTCTTGAAAAATAACAGGATCTGTGCCTTTATAGAAGGGCAAATGAGTTTCACTCTGATCTGTATCTCAGGTCATCTTTAGACTAGATACTCTTCAGTGAGGTTTCTTACCTCAAAGCTCTGAGTTACGAAGTTTTGATGTCTTCAGAATGTGCTTTCATGACTGTTGGTTCTGAAGATGGATGTGGATAGAGAAATTTGGCCTCAGATATTCATGCTCTGTGATTTATGATAAGAGTACAATGTAATTAGTTTCCAAACTCATTGCTTTTACTGGATAATTTTCTGCAAAGATGAACATTTGCATTTGAGACTGATGCTGGCATTTCTAGTCTTGACTTTTAGATAATGAGTTTTGCTCCTTTTTTCTTCAAAGTGGAAGAGAGAAATTTTTATGTGTATTCATGAGGGAAATCATGATTAAATTCATTAAATTAGCGCTGACACCTATGTTTTTGGGTGTGTATGCAGACAAAGGCAACATACAGTTGCATCTGTTCTCTTCAGGGCCAGATTCATCCGACACATCCTTTTTATGCTTCCTGAAAATAATGGATAACTTCAAACCTAAGACAACTTTTTCAAGGTCATCACTTTCAGAGAGACCTTTGAATACACCATTTAAAGTGTAGGTAGATTATGGCTAGCAGATTCCCTTCTAGCTCAATAATTGGAAGCATTAAATAGTGATGTAGCCCTCTCCACAAGGTAAGACAGGCTGCAGTAGCTGTTGACAGTCCTCAAAGCAGATTTAGGCTGGAGGACCTATTGACATTGTTAGATTTTTTTGATTGAAAGCAGGGATCTGAGAATCCACAATTTGTGTAGTATTTTTGTAATAGGATCCCAGCCAAGCAGTAAAGTTATTTATTAGGGCAAATGAGTAGTTTACCTGAATAAAGCTGATATAATGGGCTGATTCCCCTGGTTGTTGAATGCTGTTATTCCCCATGGCAGACTTTTAATAGCTTTCTGCTTTCATTCAGGCAGAAGTTTAACTATGGAATTGCTGACATGGGGGATGCTACTTGAGGGCTCTGAATCCCTCAACAACACTTAAAGGGAAATCTTCCTAGCATTAATTTCCCATGGTTTTATGTGGAAAAAAAGCTTTGTGTACCCTTTAAGAAGGGGGGAGAAGACACAGAAAAATGGAGTTCCTTGGCTTGGTTGTCTGGGTTTCAAGAATTATACCCGGCATTGTATAAGAGTCAGCTTTGGCTCTGATGATTGTATAAACTATTTCCAGATGCCTACAAGGAACAGAACGATCAGCCAATGTCACCATTGCATGCCAGACTCTTTAGGATTTGGGATGAGTCACTCCAAGTCTCAGCTTATTTTCAAAAACTAATTGGGCCAGAGATGAGTGCTGGTTTGACAGCTGTGAAGAGCTGTAATGATCAAAAACTGTGACAGATTTTAGCAGTGTTATCAAATGCTGATCATTATGGCCAATAAAAACAAGGACAAAAATCATATAAAGCTCATGTAGCTTTATGGTTTGAAAGCCTTCTGTTGAGTGAGGAATGATGAAAATGAGATCTGTCCTAGATGTCTCTGGGGTGTGAGGAAATGTTACTTAGAAGCTTTTGTATAATTTGTTTCAGATGTGTGTATGGAATAGAAGCAACATGGTGCGCTTGAGGAGGTGGCTGATGTGCCTTGGGACAGCTATTTCCAGAAATGGAGTTTAGTGAGGAATATTGTTCAGTATTTGTACTCTCAAATTTATATACCAGCATGTGGTGGAGCAGTTCTTTCTTTTCATTACTGGAAGTGGCTTTTGATTTCTAGAAATCGGGAGAATCAGTTGAAATTCCAAGACAGCTATGTATGTCTTCATAATAAAATGCAGCCAGCTAATGCATCAGCCTGGTCTTGAGTTCAGCACAGCAAATTATTTTTTCCCTTTATATTCAGTTCCATATTGGAATTAATTATTTTTAATGTGGATGCCAGATCTGGGGCTCTGCCATCTCCCACACATGCGCACACCCATTGACTGTCAAATGCACTCCCGTGCACTTTGTATTTAGGTAATTCCGTCTCCTTTCTCAAAGAGATGGTAGTGTTTCATGAAGAGAGGCCTTAGGAGGAGACTTCTATTTAAACTAAACCATAGTAAAATGTAGCTTATACAGTACAGTTGATATTCCTCAGCTAATGAGTATTTGGTACCTGTGACTTTCATGGAGAGTGGAGAGGGGAAAGAAATTTGTCGAGAGTATGACCAGCATGTGCTGAGCACTTGTACCATAGAGAGAGAAATCTTGATGTAATTGTGAGTTGGTTTTGGTTTTTGGTGGGGATTTTTTGTGAGCACACTAACTTCTAGGGCTTCCAAAGCATTACCATATGTTCCTTTTGGTTTGTGACATTATTTGTTTACTGCATCCGTCAAACTGTTTTCCTTTCATAGCTGTATCACCTTCAAACCAACAAATGCCTGGTCGCGCAGGGCCACCCAAGTCAGAAAGGAGGCCTGGTAGTGGTTCGGGAATGTGACTACAACGATCAAAACCAGGTATGAGATTCCTGATTGTACTGAATAGTGACTCACATCTTGAAAATTGCTAATACGTTTTCCTGTTGACAAAATGCCTTAGTACAACATCTTATCAGCAGGCAGGCTAATGCCAGAGTATCATTCAAACAGCAAGGCTGGCCGAGGAGTCTGTGGAGCTTACTGTTCTGTACCCTACTAAGGCTGAGTGTTGGATATTATAATCTCTTTATAGCATGAATCTCAGTATGTGGCTGAGACTGTCCTTAAGTGGCTTCCGACAGGATCATAATCCACTGATTAACACTTCAGAATTCGTAGAAACTCTTCAGTCAGTTCCTCATACTGGGATTCAAGGCAGCCTTTTCCTGGCTTGCTGTTCTTTGTGTATTGTACAACTAGTCCTATGCTGCTGGATTGGCTGTAGTTTGGGGTGAATTAATGATATGTTATCATCATTAAATAGAAGGAAATCTAAGGAATTTAGAAAATTCTTTGGCTTCCGGTGAATTGCTGATCTGGGGATTAATTGGGGATGGATGTGAAAATTCTAATGAGAGTTTTTGTATTACTATATAAAGCCTTTGGTATTCCACCTCTATTCTTCAGGCAACAGAAGTTCTGGAGCTCGATAAACAGTCTCCAGGGTAGAAAGATCTTCACCTAATGCCATAAAGCTTTTACCTAGCTAAGAACTATATTGGGAACGTTATGATTTAGGAGCCTATGGGACCCAGGTTTAAAAGCTATATCATATCTAAAGAGGAAAGTAATCAAAGACACAAAATAAATGGAGTATGGGATATAATGCAGCATAGTAGCTTTACCAAAGGTAGGTTGTGCTAGACTAATTAGGTACTTTATGAAATGGGCAGTAGTTTTCAGGGTATGGAAAGGGCAGCAGTAGAAGCAGGATGCTTTATGATAGTCCCAAACAAGAAGTTGTGTGCTTTATCAACTCATGGGACTTTCTGCCTCCTATCTGTGGCCTCACCAGTTGAATGTGACAGAAGGAGATGGCATGAGGGGTGTTAGCCGGTGTCTGGGTAAGTGTGATTGGCACTAGACACATGGTCTCCAATTGTCACTTAAGCAGGATGAAGCAATACATCCCTTCGCTTTGCCTCTGGAATACTGAGTAATCATTGTTATGACCAAATTTTAGGTCCTTGTGTTAAAGGTGGATGAATTTAAGTTGGAATGGGAATGAGTTTTCCTATGTGATCTCTTCCATTAGCTGGAAGAAAGACAGCAAGTCTTGTAAATGTACAGACTGTGTAAATGTAATAGTAACTGATTGGCACCAGTGACTCTACATTTGCAGTGCCAAAGGTGCTGTGCTGCTTTCTGAGCCATTCAGTCTGTGAAGAGTGAGAGAGCAAAAATAACTGCCTGTGGATGATGTCCACAGTAAGAACAGATGGATCCTCATAGTTACTGTTTCCCTCCTCCTTCCTGCCATATTTTAATAGTCAACTGCACGTGGCTGGAGGAGAAAGTCTGTTGTTTTTCCTTATCAAAACCTTTTTCTGTTTCTCTTTCCTTCTGGAAACAGAAACTTCAGTTAGCCTTTTGGTATTGGGAAAGACAACTTAGTGCTCGGATTGTTGCTCTTTGGCTTCTTTACGCATGACTTTAGTTTATTAGTGGTAAATTAAGCAATTAGTTCTCATAAAAAAAAACCTGGCTGTACTGTCTTCTTTCACAGCAGTTTTGTTCTCCAACCAAGTATGTTATCCAGCACTATGGTTTTATGCCACTAGACTTATTTTGTTCTAATAAATCCCAAGAGTGCATTCAGCCAGCTTGCTTTCATATCCTCTTGAACAGTCTTGCTATAGTTACATGGGAACAATGTAGAGAAAGACAACACTTATTTAACAGCTTCAGTTTATAAAAATAACAAGAAACTTTCTGAGTATTGAAGGCTTTTATCTGTTGTTTGTGGTAACACTCAACCCATTGGGATTTTCAGCTGATTTTTGCTCTAGAACCATCTGTTTTATGCCTTTGTCCTAATAAGAAAGCTCGTGTTGGGTCTGGTGAAATGCAAGTACCTAGCTACCCCGTTCTCTTACGGCCACTGGCATCAAGTTAAGTGCGTGTTGCTTAATACACAGCACAGAGAGTTACTCTGGAAGATGACAATCTGTACTTTGTGAGCAGTATTTTTGTGATGATTTAATGTTTTTTACTGAGCCAAAGATGGCATTTCTGTAGGATTTTGCCTTTTCAGGAGTGTGTGGTTGTATTTTGACCTCCTGTAAGCTTTTGGCATCCTGTGGCAGCTTTCTGTGAAAATAATTTGATGTCACTTGAGCCTGATTTCATTTGATGACAGTGAATTTCTCTGAGGTACAGGAGTAAGTTATCACTGCTTATCTCTTTCCAAGCTGCTTTTGCTCTGGAATAGGTAACACCCTCCCTTGGAAAATACATATTGAAGGAGCAAGTTGCAGTCTACCTGGGAAAACTGCGAAGAACTGGGAAGACAAAATGGGGCTCCCTTAAAACTCATTGATTGCAGTTCTTTTGGTTGGAAAATAATCTTCTGTGTAATCTCTTAACTGGAAAATAACCCTTTGTGCAATATAGATGGTTCATGCATGTGAGAGCTGATGCTGAGAGGTGGGTGTGTGAGGAAACCAGGCTCACTGAAGTCATGCGATTGGCCTCCCAAGCAGATCTGTTTTGCCTTTAGTTAATGTTTGCTATGTTTTCTATAGCCTTCATGGCTGCTAAGAGGTTTCAAATTCTCACTTCTCAATTTAAAAGAAGTAACAGCTGTTATATAACTGTGTTGCATCACCATTATGGGTAATGCTTTCAGTTGAAGTTGACTTAGATGATCATCATTAAGTGAAGTTAAAAATTACCCAAGCACATCAAACTATCCTGTTTTCTAGGACTTGACATGACAGTGACATTCAGTTTGTCTTTTTGCTATAGGAATTAGGGAATTAGCAATTAAGGAAATGGTTCTCACAAAGGTAGTGCATCTAGAAAATACTTCTAAAATGTTCATCCTTAAATTAGAATGAAAACCAGGACATTTTCTTGTGAAAAATAATCTGGGGCTAATACTGGTGACTGAACACATTTAGGAATAGGTGATGAAGGTTTTGTAGTTAGAAATAACACAAGTAGAGGAGGTGAACAGGGTCTTATAGGACGAAGGTGAGTGCAGAGACATCTAACATAACTCAAGAAGGAGAAAAATTGATTGTGAATTTTGCAAGCAGAAGACTAACATGGAATGAGAAGCTTTGTAGTTGGAAGAGTGGTCATGTGAAGAAATTGCCACTATTGCCAAAGGAAACACTCTCCTGAACTTCATTTGTGTGTCTGACCTCTTTCTGGAAACCAAACTGAGACTGTGCACAACTTAGTGCATGTGACGAAAGCTTTGGTGTTGAAGGATGATTGAAAAATACTTTAGTGTATTAGAGGATCATCATGAAAGACTGAAGATGTCTGAAAAGTGGAACTAACAAGCTATGGTGTAGCTTCTGCCCAACACCATCATGCCAAGGTTAATCAGGTGGTGATTAGGGGACAAAGGTTCTGAAGCAGGCCTTGGGCTAGATCCTGCCCTAAAGGAGGAGGAGGAAATGTAGTTACTGACAGGCTTGGAAGAGAAGCATTAAAAAACACTAAAAAGGAAGATTTTGGAATGAAGCACAGTGGCGAACACAGGGCTAACTAGTGGGAGTGTTTGTGATCTAACAGCTAAAAAAAGATTGGGTTTGTCATGTAGCTAGTGTGTGCCTACCTTCCCTCTGATCTAAATGTTAAAGCCAAGTTCCTTGTCCAAAACATTTCGTCAAGTCCACGAAATAATGTGGGTTTTTTCAACTGTTTGTTTTCAAATACACTAGGTTGACCCTTAAACTTTACTTTCTGTGTTGTTATAACCTCTCCTTTGTATGTTTACTTCCATTCAATAATTTAACTTTTCTCTTACTTAGCAATATATTGAGTTTTAAAAATGTGGCTTGCCATTCCAGCTGGGGATGGTACTGAAGTGTCTAAGCAAGGGCATCTGTGCTCTGGGCCTTTAAGAGATAACTGATTTGAACAGGGAATTCCAGAAAAGCTCTGCTAACGTTCTTTCAGCACTTCATAAATGTAAGAATGTGTACTTCACAGACTGTTCAAGAGTCTGTCTGGAAGGATGTGCTCACACGCGCAGTTCTTCTGCGAGATCTTTCTCCTTAGACCTCTAGATCATGGCTGTTAGTTCACTTTTCTGATACAACTCAATGAGTGTGAGGACACCCAAGTAAGTTTGCTTGTTGCTTTTCCATGAACTACTGAAGGAACACAGTTCTTTGGTCCCTCTAACAATTATGAAACATCATCAACACACTAAACTGACGCAGAAGCATGTATCTGCTTTGCAACAGCCTTCAGGGGGACATTGGGTTTTCAGGGTAGCAATGGCTTAAAATAATGATTACAGACCACCAAACTTTGTGGTTTCTGATGATTTTCACAAGTCACTTGGTGCTTTGATGTCATCATTATCCATAATAACAAGAGCTGAAGTATATATATAAATAGTTGGGATGATGCAAATTGCTAGGCACATCTCTTCCACAGTGCTGAGGCAGCTTTTTTGTGCTCTTAAGCTGAATTTTTCTCTTTTAGAAACTGCCTGACAGAACAATACAGTTGTGCCAATCCAAGCAACAGATTGTAACTGATGAAAGTACTGGAATGCTTCTCCTGTCGGCATGGTTCACGGCAGGGATTTTCTCTCACACAAAGGGCTGTTTCAGTAGTGGTTATTGTCTTGTATTTACTGAGAATTTTCAGTGCATTCCTCTAGTGCTAATGTAATTTGCAGACCAAATGGGGGTGTATATCCACACAGCTTTGCCAGTTGGCCAGCCATGCCTTTTGCTACACTCCACTGCACTCTGAAAGCCAAAGGGCAGGCTGATGCTTCCTGCTTTATTTCATGTAATTTGAAATGTTTATTCTCTAGGAACAGTGAGCTTCCCTTTTCTACCTACTACAGAGCCTTTGATTTACTGTTTTTCCCTTGGTTGGGTGATAGGTTTTGTTTTAACACAGTTGTCTGTTTTGACAGTGGACTCAATTCTTTAATGGGTACCTCTGTTTTTTCCAGAGGAAATGGTGATATGTGCCGCCCTTCTGGATGATGAGGCACCATTTGAGCCCTTTCCTCACTTGAATTTCCTCTGAAGTACCTCAGCGAGCTGTTACCTGTTTACATTAAGTAATCTCACTGTAGGAATAATACCATGTTTCACCAGGGGAAAAAAAAAAAGAACTTCAGTAACACAGCCCCGTATCTCTTTGTGATAAAAAACAATCCCGGGGGATCACTGGGATATATTGGTTTATGGAGGGAGTGAAGAGCATGCCTCCTTTATCAACAGTGGCAACCTGAAACCAGTCAGGAAATCCAAATGTTGATAAAAGGAGAGAGCTAAAATCTCCCCTATCCAGTCTTCAGCAATGTCACACTGCTGTCCTTGCAAGGAGTTGAGCTGTAGTCCTCACTGAAACTCCTCATTAACTGTGTATGAGGAGAAACTGTTCCTACCTGCTTGTTTGTACATAGATAAGATTAATGAAGTCATCAGTCAGTCCTGGTGCAGGCTGGGTGATTTGTTGCTGTCCTATTGGGGTGAAGGATAATCCTGAAGGTACTAGAAGCCCTAGGAAACCTCAGTCTTCAATCTGTAAATAGTTTGAACTGCTTTTTGAAGGGCCTAAATTCAAAATCCAGTTCTTCCTAAGCTACACCTGCATTAAAAAAATACTTATGCTAACAGAGTTTGTATCTCCTCCTATTTATTTTTGGCCGTGAAACCTTCTCTGGCACATGTTATGCATCTCTTTGAGGTGACTGGAAGGATACCTGCACTGGCTGTGTTCTAGAAATAAGGATGCTTACCCCAGATCTGTGGGTCCCATTTCTGCTGTGGGAAAGTTGCTGTGGTCTGGGTGACTTAAGCACAAGCAGGACCTCTGTGCCCCTGTGACCAATGGTGATGGCAGTGACTGATGGGTGGGAGGCTTGGGCAGGCATCTGAGCGCTACCACGTCTGAACTGCTTTGCCTGGGGGAAGACCTCTAAGTGCTCTGGGGACGTGTAGGATCTTGGCAGGGTCAGCCAGCAGCTGAATGGGCCACTGCACTCTGATATTGAAGGGGTCCTTTGGCACCTTTCCACCGCCAACAGGGTAAGATTTCCCTCTTATCCTGCTGCCTGTGTTAACAGGCAGGGAGAAGAGAGCTGCTGGAAAGAGACCAATCCTGCAGCATTCATCAAATTAAGTAATTTATTTAACCCCAAACTTCTTCAATTTCATTATGGAGAGAGGTTTTTCCATAACATCTGCTATTTAGGTAATTTGAAAACAGAAACAATTCACTGTATTCTACTTGCATCCCAGTGTTTTTCTTTGGCTCCAGTGAAAACAGTGATTTTCCTTATGCTTGTGGAGCAGATCAGTCATTACCATGCGTCTGTTGGGGACAGCAGTTAAAGGTGCCGGTTTTCTGTGTGGTGGGAGCTGGGCATAATTCCATTTTCAGAAGCTGAAATCTGACAGGGATGCTCTCCCGGGTGTTAGGAAGTGGATGCAGAATGAAAATTTCTGCACCTCGTCTGTTCCCTTTTTGTTTTAAATACAATTAATATTTAAAATGGCATTTATTGTAGAACACACACAGGAGGATAAAATAAGACACCCCCCAGAACTGATGTATAAATCCTAGGCAGGCACCTTTTTCATTATGGACTTTCAATGGTGTATTGGCTGCCAGGAGATGTTGCCTTCCTATACCCTGGGTTGTTACAGCCTGCCACGAGCAATGACAAGAGCTAAACATCATCCTTCCGCTCTTCAGCAGCAAAGCAGTTAATGAATTTTGGAGTATGCAAAAGCTTGCAGTTATATAACAAAACACCCCTGTGGGGTAGCTTTGCTTTCCTTATGCTTCAATCTGTTAATATCTGCAACTTCATATCGATACTCTAATCTGAATTTAGAGCCCTGACGTGTCCAGATTTGGGCCTTTTTCCCCTCTTACATTGTTTTCTACACCGAACACATCATTCGTTTGACCTTAATTTTGGCTGTCTGGTTGAAGTCTTTCTGCAGAAGTATCACACTGGATTTTTCACCAGTGTTCTGTGTTGCCATTCCTGAGCTTTTGATTAAAGGTCTGGTCCCTGTGTCACTGCAGTCTTTAATTCTTACTTAAGAGTTTCATCTCTTGTTTGGGGATTTGGGTCCATCATTCTTCATTTAATAGTAATAATAATAAAACTTCTGGCAAGTCTTGTTATTTCTCCATTCTCTCCTCCTCTTCACTCTTGCCATGCTTTCTTTCTCATGACAGGGTTTAAGCAGAAAAAGTATGTTAGAAGGCACAACAATGCCTGAGGTTAGGGCAAATTTTGGTGTGATACTTGCACTTCCTCAGAGGAGGCCTTCACTGAGTTACAACAGGCACTGTCCTAATGAGCTGTATGCTTTTCAGTTGTGCAGTCCAGCTGAGGCGATGTCCTGAATCACAGCTCCCTCCAGAAGGCTGGGCTCAGTTTCATCAGATAAAATCTAATAAAAATCAGAACTTGGTTTATTTGCTTCACTTTTCTGCCTGGAATTTGATATTCTACACTCTCAGTGTGAAACTCATGCTGATTTAGTGAGGGTTGACAATCACAGAGTGGGCATTGGTTACTGTTGCTCTGAGCTGTGTGAGATCACAACAGGGCTGCAGGAAGATTTCACCAGAACAACTGAGCGTGCCTGTAGGTACAGGTACCTCTGGTACAGTTATGAGGGGCTCAGTTCCCTCTTACTCCCAGGGCAGGTAGCTGGGGGAAGGGAGTTGATGCTGGCAAGTGAGGCAGATGAGCAGGGATGCTGTTGGTGCACACCATCCCAGTGTTGGGTCTGGGAATGGCAGCAGAGTGAGAGCGCTTGCTTGACATCCAGGTGCTGTGTGAATGCAGGCTCCCCCAGGGCATTCAGTTGTTTGGTGTTAGCCAGCTGGTGTCAGTGCCTTCCCTGCACTGCAGTTACAGTTTTGAATGCTCTATTCTCCGTTTCCCTGCCGCTGTGTAATCCAGAGTATTTTGAGGTGCACACACTGAAGTTCTGTGTTTCTTTGCTTTCTGGCACAGGGATCAGAATCTTCTGTTGGTTACAAGACCTCCAGGTCCTCCACCTCACTGGTCTTGGCCCAGGTCTTTGCAGAGCTGAGGGCACTGAGGGAGGAGCAGCAGCTCCTGCAGTCAGACCCCGCTGATTGTCCAGCTTCCCTAAGCCTTCAGCTGTGCCAGATGTGCCTTGCTCCAAAGCAAGGTTTAGGCAGTGTAGTGGTTTAAACCCAGTCAGGCAGCTCGTTCACTCACCCCCCCCCCCTTCTTGCCCTCCCCCTACTCCTGGGGGGACGGAGAGGAGAATCGAAAAGAATGCAACTCCCATGGGTTGAGATAAGAACAGTTTAGTAACTAAGGTATAACACAAATCACTACTGCTACCACCAATAATAATAATGATAAAGGAAATAACAAGGGAAGAGAATACAACATCTCACCACCAGCAGACTGATAACTCGCCGCCCCCCCCCGCCTGACCAAGCACTGACCGATACCTCCTCCAGCCCCGTAGTCCCCCAGCCCCTCTGGGTAACCCCCAGTTACCTCCTGGGCATGGCCCTCTTTGGTCAGTTTGGGTCAGGTGTCCTGTCTCTGCTTCTCCTGGCTTCCCCTCCTCCCCGGCAGAGCATGAGGCTCACAAAGTCCTTGGCCAAACCAAAACATAATTGCTATCAGCACTGTTCCCAGGCCAAAAGTCAAAACCACAGCACTGCACCAGCTACCAGAAAGGAGAAAAATGACTGCTACTGCTGAACCCAGGACAGGCAGCCAGCTGACTGCTTCCTGTCATATTATCCTGTTTAGCTGCCTGCACAAGGGGAACACGTGGGGGTTGCTGAAGTTTAACAGTGGTAGTTACAGGGCAGAATCACAGTTGGTCCTTTTAGTGCCTATGCATGGGGTAACGCTCTGTGATGCTGGGAAGGCAATAGAGCATTGCAGCTGCATTTCAGTTGCTGGAAAAGAGGCAGTGAGTATTGAGTGTTGCAAGGCACATCTCTGACGTGCAGATACTAAAGCACCTCCTTTATAGCTGAACAAAAGATGCAAGGCACCTGCCCTGAAACACTGGCATAAATGTATTTCTATTTTCTCTTTCAGGTCTGGATTTACAATGAGGATCATGAGCTGATCTTAAATAATCTCCTTTGCTTGGACGTTTCGGAAACTCGCTCATCCGATCCACCTCGTCTCATGAAATGCCATGGCTCTGGTGGCTCACAGCAGTGGACATTTGGGGTAAGTGGAGTATGGCTGGCACAGAGCACGCTGCTTGTAACTGATCATGGAATCACAAAATCATTTAGATTAGAAAAGACCTTTTAGATCATTGAGTCCAACCATTAACCTAGCACTGCCAATTCCACCATTAAACCGTGTCACTGAGTGCCACTTGTATACACCCTTTAAATGGTGACTCAGCTCCTTCCCTGGGCAGCCCGTTCCAGTGCTTGACAGCCCTTTCAGTGAAGAAATTTTTCCTAATATCCAACCTAAACTTCCCCTGGTGCCACTTGAAGCCATTTCCTCTTGTCCTATCTCTTGTTACTTGGGAGAAGAGACCATCCACCTCCTCGCTCCATCCTCCTTTCAGGTAGTTGTAGAGAGTGATCCCTTAAGCCTCCTTTTCTCCAGGCTAACCCACCCCAGTTCCCTCAGCTGCTCCTCATCAGACTTGTGCTCTGGGCCCTTCATGACAATAGCACTAACAGGACAGCAGATTCAAGTTTAATTATGACTAAACCTCAGATGTACCAAGTCAATTGTATTGTACTAGGCCCAGCCCACAATCTAAGCAGCCTGTACCAAAGCTGCATGGGTTGTGGTGGCCACATTTCCTAATAAGACTGCTGAGCTCTGGGTCATGCAGCCCCTTTGCAACTTGGGAATGTGTCTGCAGCTCCATTTAGCCTTCTTTCTGCTTGTCACAGCCACCCACTGTGGCTCACAGGGATGTACCAGAGACACCAAAACCCACTCCACAGCTCTTTGTCGTGTTGTGTTTGCAGGACTGGGAGACAGGAGGGTCCTTGTGGTGATTTCTGCTTCATGTTGGAAGAAGCACAGGGCAGAGAGGAGTATTGAGAGAGGAGGTTTCCTGCAGTTGCTTCTGCCCTATAATTACATCTTATTAGTTTAATCATTTAGAGCTGGTGCTGCATGTGCATGAAATTTGGCTCCTGGTTTTAACTCAGAGGTTGTTCCCCGCATGCCCTAAGCATAGCAGTGAGTGTAGAACAGACATTGCTGAACAAAGAGAAGGAAGGGCACTGCCCAAACTACCTGTTGCACTTCTAGGCCAGCTCTGCATAAACTGTCGTGGGTTCATACCTCGCTGCTCATTGGCAGCATAAGTTCCTATGTGGAGTCAAATAAGGAAGGCTGTTGCAGTCCAGGATGGTTTGGACATAGAGAGGCAGGTACTGCATGAGCCCAGGGTTGTGTGTGTCTGGTGTTTGCCCCAGCAGTGCCACAGCTACAAATGGTGGTGGCAGTGGTGAGTTGAAAGAGTCTGCTGCTGGTAAGAGATTACTCAGAGTGTGTCAGCTTGAGTTAGCAGACAAGACTGGCTATTGAAATTCAGTGCAGGTAACTGTTAGGTGATGCTTGTGATGGTGGTGTGTGACTCCTTGGCAGAGAAAGGCCAGCTGTGCACTGCCAGTTACAGCACAGGACCCGGAGATAGAGGTATTCTGGAGTGCTGTGATATCCTTGCTATGTTCTTCATTGGACATCTGCTTGTGTCCGTAAGTACTGATGCTGACCTGCATGTGACTCTCTTGCGTATCAGCTCCCTCCATGCAGGAGAGCAGGAGGTTGCTACCCATGGGCACTGCTGGGGTGGTTATGGGGTATGTCAGGGAGGCTGCAGAAAGGCTCATCTGTCAGGAAGGAGCACTCCCTCCCACTAAGCATCCCTTTCAGCTTCAGTTCAATGATGAGTAGAGCAGAAGTTTTAATAACTAAATCCCATCTGTCTGCTTGTCTCTGCTAGAAAAACAACCGCCTCTACCAGGTCTCCGTGGGGCAGTGCATGAAGGTGGTGGATCCACTTAGCCACAAAGGGTACGTGACTATGGCCATCTGTGATGGGTCCCTTCCGCAGCAGTGGCACTTTGAAAGCTGAGGCAGCGACGATGTGGTTGGGAAGAGTTAAGCCAAGACCCCGGTTCCCCTTCGGCAGTGATGCTCGGCCATTCTGGAGGGCTTTGGGAGGAGGAGCTGCACCCAGCACAGCCGCTGCGGCGGCCCCACAGGAACACTCTGCTGCGAAGAGCAGTGTGCAGGAGAAGGTCTGGATGGTCCCTGGCAGCTGGAGCAGCAGCAGCAGCAGAGTACCACGTAGAAGTGCAATTTATCAGCGGTTCCTTGGATTATCCTGGATTATTGAACTGTTATTCAGTAAGAGAAATTATTAGAGCAATGTCATTTAAATGGTGAGATTTTAGCTTTGTGGAGCTTTTAAATGCCAACGACAGAAAGGAGTATTTCATGCGCAGTATCTCATTAATTCACGTTTTTAGTATGGTTTTACTGGCCAAGTTATTTTGCTTTGTCTGGAAAATGTTTTTCTTCCCTTTTATCTTCTGATAATTGTCATTTGTAATATTTAAATTTAGTTCCTTTAATTTGCAGTTTTAGGACATTTCATGTAGTTTAAACCCGTAGCTGTCATTCGTCACCTCCTATTTAAAAGAAAGTAACTATTACAAAGTCTATTTTGATGAGTCATGACAGTAGCTGCATTTAAAATAAAGCATCATTTTTTTATTAAGCTGTACGGCCTTACTCTCTGTAGCTCTTGGACCAGAAAGCACCGATTTAAGAGACTGATGTTTTCACTCTCTTTTCTTCTCAGCTGGCTCCTTCTCCCTCTGTCCCATCTTGGAAGCTTTGATGATGATTTATCTCTTTGTTTTTCTTTCTACTTCCCTGTTTCCCTTCCCCAGTTCATTTATTTCACTCCTTACCTTTCTTTGACTTCCTGCCTCAGCCCCGGATGCTCCTTCAGGGCCTGGAAGCTGCTGCAGAAGGGAAGAGCTGTTCTTACCCAGCGTATTTTTTCCTATCGATGCTGGCCTGGTTTATCCTGCCAGACTGAGCTGCTTTCTCGCAGAAGCCATCCTGGTGTTCAGCCGCTGCCAGTGCCACGACAGCCTCACCCTTTTGCTTGAGCAGCAGAAGCACTTTCCAGCTGCACAGCTACTCCAGCATCTGGTTCCTGATGTTTTGGGCAGCATGAGGCAAGCAATGGTAACATTGGAGTGGTTACAGAGCCACGTCTTCCTGCAGAGAGGTGCGATTCTCGTGTGACAGATGGTGCTTGGTCCTTCAGCTCCTGCCAGGGCTGTCATCTGTGAGGAGGGCAGGTAGGAGCCGTCCCTCCTGCCACTGCACTGGTCCATCAATGCTGGAAGCAGGGAGCAACCAGGTAGGCTGGGTTTAATGGTAAACCAGAACAATAGGCTGAAGTGGAGGTTCTTCCACATAAAGCATTACAGTGGGAATAATTTGGTTAGGCACTAGTTGAGTTCTTTCCTACCACGAGTCTCTTAAACAACCCTGGCCCCTTCCAGCAGCTGTGCCTCATCTGGGCCTTGTGCTGTGCCTGGCTGTGTCCGGTGGCCCTTGGAGGGGCACCCAGAGTCTTCAAATTGCTGTTGCAGGGCAGTGTGGGGCTGGAATGGACTTCCTGGGTGTTGGCTCACAGTGGCCTCCAGTTCAGCACTTCCAGGGCAGTGTAAAACCAGGTGGCACAGTGTGCTGACAGCTCAGGAGCAGGGCTGTGCTTCCTGTCCTTAACCAGTACCTGCTTCCTCAGGCTATGCCTGGGGTGGTTGCTCTGCCTGGAATCAATTCCAGCCCTTGGTGGTGGTGAAAGGACGGGCTGCAGCTTCCGAAACACCCGATTAACCCTGGCTGCTTCTGCAAGTCAGTGTGAGGCAGTCACTGGTGCTGGAGGGCTGCTCCCAGCTGTGCCAGCCTCTCTGGAAGGTGTGACATGGCTTTTGGTTGTCAGACTGTTTGGGCAGCAGCCTTGCTCTGCCTTGTTTGGCATGGCCTTTATGTTGTCCTTTAAAAAATGATGTAAAGTCAACAGCCAAACACCTCCTCAAAGAGGCAGAGCAGAAGCTTTGGCTTTGTTTATGGCCCGAGTCTGTTGCCACTGAGAATTTTTGATGGGAACTTTTGGTCCTGGCGAGGGAAGTTGGAGGCTGGTGTGTTGGAGGCTGTCAAAATTGGCGCAGTACATGTGGGCTTGAAGCATGCAGCAACAGACACAAATACAGAATTGGTGAACTTAGCTGCAGATGAACAGATAAATATCCTACCTCATTCTTGTCTATGTAACACACCTTGATCGTCTGAAAATTGGCACTACCCATGTCTGCAGCACTGCAAATGCTGCAGCCAGACTCTTTGGGGCTCAGCTGAGCCCTCCCAGCTGCTGCTGTGCCTGCCCTGGGGTGCCAGTTTCCAGGAGCAGACTGAGGCGATGATGGTGGTTTGGATGATGGTAGTTTCTGCAGTGAGTGGGTGTAGCCACAGCTGTGTCTGTTCAGTGCTGCAGCTGCACAGCCAGGTCATCGCACACAGAATGTGTACAAGGGAGGGAGGGTTATAAATCTGTTCTGTGTACACCCAGGCCCATGTCAGTTCCCTGCTCACAGCTGGGCCCTGCCTGGGCTGAGGTGGAAATTCAGTTTTCTTCTCTAAGTAAGTGACTGATTGCTCACAGGTGACCCTGAGGAATTGGGCTGAATACGAAGCATGAAAGGAAAACACCACAGAATCACAGAATGGTTTGGGTTGGAAGGGACCTTAAAGCTCATCCTGTTCCACCCCCCTGCCACAGGCAGGGACAGCTTCCACTAGACCAGGCTGCTCAAAACCCCATCCAACCTGGCCTTGAGCACTGCCAGGGATGGGGCAGCCACAGCTTCTCTGGGCAACCTGTGCCAGGGCCTCACCACCCTCACAGGGAAGAACTTCCTAATATCTAATGTAAATGTCCCCCCTGTCAGTTTAAAGCCATTCCCCTTGTCCAGTTGTAAAAAGTCCCTCTCCAGCTTTCTTGCAGGCTCCCACCAGCTGTCAGTGCTGATTCCAGCCCCAGTCCAACTCACAGCTTGCACGAGCTACTGTGGAGAAAACCAACTCCACCGCAGCCCAAACCAGCAGCAGCAGGACACCCCATTAACTCTTTTTTCCTGCACCTCTGGCTGATTTTCTGGGAAAGACCCGAGCACTGGGAATGGCGGCTGGGAATGCTCAGGACCTGGCAGCAGAATGTGTGGGTTGTGCTACAGCCATGGGGACCGCAAGTGCTGAAATCCTGACAGAACTGGAGAAGAGACCGCTCAGAATAAAACCAGGAGGATGTACCTTATAGATGTAAAATATTTTTATTTGTAAATGCTGATCTTCTAAATCTGTTTCCACAAATTCCAAAACCCATAACACTCTGTATGCTTCAAAAAATTCTGTTGTTTTTTTTTTTTTGAGTTGTTTTTTCGTGTGTTTTTTTTTTTGCCAACATTAGATACTATTATACAGAACAGAAAAAAACTGTAGGACAAATACTGGTAGGATGTTGGAATATTGTACAAGAGAAGAAAAATATTCAAGAAACAATTTCATACAGCTATTTATCAAGAGAAAAATATATACAATTGATTTATTCTGTAAGATAAAAATACATCATGCCATATACATTACAAGGTCAGAACTGTATGACTGAATATACCAACAGTTTACAGTCCACTTTCATTGTGCACACACAAAAAAAAGAACTTCATTTTTTTCTTTCTCTATTTATTTAGGCTGTGAAGTGTCAGTACCAGAATCTGAAGTACAAAATAAGAAGCTAACCTGGTTCCAAATGCTGATTAATTTCTACAAGCAAACACAAAACAATGTGTTTCATTTTTTTTTGTGTTTTTTTTCTTGTTTTTTTTTGAAAGAAATGTAAACAAAAACCAATCCATACAAACACATCTTTAAATTACAGTTTCCAAACCCCTATTGCCAGAGTCCTGCAGCTGCAAGCACGTTACATCGCGGGTTTTGTCCTCGTTTTCCTGTTAAGAAGGCTGTCGGCGGGTCGGAGTTAAGCTCCGACTACATGATTCTAAGCCGTTCCCATGATTTAAGGTAGGCTGAACAGTCCCCCCTGATCTTGACTACTTTTGCTGAAGGAAAAAAAAACAAAGTCCAGCCTCTCTTTTGGGTGGTTTTAGCAGTTATTCACAGTTATCACAAATTGTAAGCACGAAAAAACCTGACTTAAGAAATAGGGATGCAACAATATAATACAAATAAAATTAATCTAAAGTCCCCAACCATCTACAAAAGCCCCAGGTTTACTGTACACACGCCCTTACCAGGCTTTAAGGTTGACTTAAAAAAAGGTCTCCAAGACCCCAGCTGAGACTGCCTGAAACATAAAAACCCCTCTCGTTTTAAACGGAGATTTTGGTTATCCCGTTGCGCGCCTCCGGGAGATCATATTGTAACATCCCTATTGACGGCGTGTTATCAGCACCCAACTGCCGCAGCGTCTGGTAGCATTTGGTCAAGAACTAGGTTTTATAATGTATTTTTTTCTTTTTTTTCTTTTTCTTCTCAAACTATTTACAGGTGTGTACAAAGGAACAACGTAACAGGGTGTGTTAGTTCTGCAGGTAACAGCAGCAGCTTGGCTTTCTTCTAACTTTCTTTTTAAAAATAGCTTCATTCACTTATTCAATAATAAATACAAAAAGGTTCTCTTATTTTACAGAAATCAAAAACTACAATAAACTGACTCATGGAATCAAGTATTTAAATGTATTTTAGTGCAAGTTATTTTTTTCCCTTAGCTCTATCCCTAAGGAAGTCGTTTCAGTACATTCCTTGTTCAGTGGTGTCTACTTTTATTTAAAATTTTTCTTTAATCAGAGGGCCTGCCCCTTTATCAAATAAGGCTGTGGCCAGCACTTTGGACTTCTCCCTTTCGCTGGTGATTTCAGTCTTACATTCATAGATGCCCACCTGCAGTCCCGCAGGTCAGCCCTCGGTTCTTTGCCCAAGTTCATCAGTTTCTCCTTAGTGAGCTCAAAAACAAAAGTGCTGGACCATTCTGTTAACTCAGTCTCACCTCCCCATGGCTGGAAAGTTGGCTTCGCGTTTTGCCGGCTGCTCCTGGTGCTTGCTGGGTGGTTGCGCTCTTTTTTCTTGTTAAGCACACGAGTAGAAAGCTGTACTTCCAGAAGTGATTTTCTTTGTTTCTTCTTTTCCCCTTCAAAAAGGCAACAATTTTCCGTCGACAAAATCAAACTGTGAATCACTTCTTCCTAGGGACAAGCAGCCCTCAAAGACAGCAAGGAATGCATTCTAGTTCATCCACTTTCGGCAGTTTACAGCTCCACAGTGACATGGAATCTTGTGCTGGTCATCTTCAAAATCAAACTTGTAGTCATAGCAAAGCTGGAAGCAGATGGAGGGAAGAACGGTTATGGAATGCCCAGGATCTGTCCTACCTTGCGTGGCACCTCCAAATTAAACACCAAAATACTGCTGAGGCAAGACTGGAAAGGGCAAGGAGGGGAACACCACTCTCCCACCCCAGCACAAACAAGCAGGGCCACTACCTGTAGAAATCACACAGTATCAGAGAGCAATGCAAGTAGCAAGAGGTGAGTAAAACCTAACAAGAGCGCCCTACCTCCTCCCCCTTCTGGATTCTCCTGCTGGAGCTGATGATAATTTTGTGTCCTCTCTCAAAAGTCACCACCTCGGCCACGCAGTTCGGTGCACACGAATGGTTGATGTACCTGTGCAAACAGTTGGAAGAAGAGTAACCTTTTAAGGAAATGTATCTCCTGAGGCAAATCTAAACAAATCCTCAAGATGACTTTAGTTAGCTTCAGGGTGCACTGACTGTCCAGATATAACTGTATTGCTCTCTACATGATTCTGTACCTAGAAAATGTCAGAAAAGTGAAGCATTAAAAAGAAAATACTCAATTCCTTCTTCATAGCTGCCATGAACCATAATCAAATCAAAAAGCTAATGATGCCAGTGGAACAGTCCAACGACTGAATGTACCAGCTCAGAGAATAAAAACCACTGAGAGAACCATAAGCGTGACTCCCTCACACCCAGCCCCAGCCCAGGGAATGTAGATCATCCCCCCAAGCAGGGTCAGATCTCCTCAGAGCCACCCACCTCGCGGGACCGCCTGTCAGGGTCGCATCGATGACATGGTCGTTGTCAATGCGGAACATGTACACGCCACGGTTCTGGAAGACAGGATGGGGAAAAACACTCTCTTAATTTAAAGTTTTCACTTAATTCCCAGTGATTAAACAGAAGCAGCAGCGTGGATCAGCTCCTGTGTCCCCCTGTGTTCAGGATCAAACTCTGCCACTGGCTCATGAGGGAACAGTGAGCCACACACTGCCCTTCCCCTCACCGGGATGTGAGGGAATGGAAGGGGAACACACATAAATCTCATTTCCCTAGCAGCTTCTGTACTGCCTTTCACTTGGGATCTTAAAGTGCTTCACAATTGTGTACTGTTACAATACCCCAGAGTTACAAAGGAAGTTGCTTTCAACTTAAAGACGTTCTCTGTCCCCAGGACAGGGGACGTATATTGCCTATCTGCCCAGGGCACTGTGAGAGCTATTTAACACTTAAATACTCTGATCTGATAAGAAACACTGTAGACTGGTTATATTTCTAGCCTATTGCATTTATAGTACAGCAGAAAGCAAATGAAAGGACCTGAATTCAAACAGCAAAAAAAGCATTTGTTGTGTTGTACATACGTTTGAAAGGGGAAAGGAACAGCGACCAAGCAGCAGCCATACCTGAGATTCATAAAGCTTCTCCTTCCTGTTTGCTACCTCATTCCGTATAATAGTTCCGATATATTCAATGACCATAGTGTGCTTTTCAATGTCTCTAGCAGCATATAAGCCCAGGCCCTGCAAAAAATACATCAGGATTTAGAATTCTCTATTGACAGTTACACTGCATTCCTCACTGCCCCACAGCTGTTCCTGCAGAGCATCCCATGAAAACTGAGCAATCCAGGAGGAGTGAAGCAGCATGTACATGGTGTATGTGACTGCCGAGACTTAGGACCCAGCTCCACGTTACACTGTCACTATGCAAGAAAACGTACTTGGCTTGTGTCTAGGTGAGGAACCTTCTTTTGCACCTCTGGCACCTGGCTGTGTAAATATTAGGAATTCACTGAAAAACCAAGTGGGCCTTACTAGAGCAGAGAGATTTAATAGGAACGCAGCAGCACAATTAAATCCAACCTAAAATAAACAACAACTCTGTTCATACACAGTAAGATTAATTACAGAGCTTTTGCCAAACAGTCTGTGGAACAAAGCACCACCAGAATTACACGAAACAACGAATTTCTTCGTATTATGAACACGAACAAGCATTGAACTCCTCCTGCTGGCCTCGCACCACTTTACTCAGCTTGGTCTGAGTGTGTCAAGCTCCAGCTGTGTGTGTGTTTTTATTACGTTTTACCATGTTTTTGAGAAATATGCCTCCTAAAACTTGAAAGGAACTTGAAGACAGGCTGAAAGAGCTGGGCTTGTTCAGCCTGGAGAAGAGAAGGCTCTGGGGAGACCTTAGAGCAGCTTCCAGTGCCTAAATGGGCCAACATGATATCTCCAGAGGGGCTTTTTACAAGGGTATGTACAGCTTTAAACTGAAAGAGAGTAGATTTAGATTAGGTATTACAAAAAGAAGTTCTTTCCTGTGAGGGTGGTGAGACCCTGGCACAGGTTGCCCAGAGAAGCTGTGGCTGCCCCATCCCTGGCAGTGTTCAAGGCCAGGCTGGAGGAGGCTTTGGACAACCTGGTCCAGTGGAAGGGGGGTTGGAACTGGATGAGCTTTAAGGTCCCTTCCAAACCAAACCATTCTGTGATTTTATAACAAACAAATGAATTTTTAAGATGTTCACAATAATCAGAAAAAATCATACTGAAGATAAATCTATGGAAGTGATTTGCCACATAAAAAATCGCTGATTTGGGGATAAGACTTGAAAGATTTTCCTAATATATTTAGTTTCCATTATTTAATATAAATTTCATATAAATGTTTATATAGAAAGAAATAGAAAAAAATATAGAAAATAGATCTAAATTAAAAATACTTCCTTTTAATACACATCTGAAACAGAACTGACCTGAATACGAGAGCGAGCCAGATACACATTGGACTTCCATTCTGTTTTCATTTTGCGGTACTGAGAGGACTTGGAATGGACAAACTGCTTACTGTAAGGCGCATTCAGTTCTCCCGTGACTGTGCTCTGAAAGGACTTTGATGTGCTGGTGCTGTTCAAGGTGTGAGGCCTGGAGGAGTTGGGCATGTAATGGGAAAGAATACAAGAAAAACTGAAGATACCTCTGAAAAGAGCCACAAACCCCATCAAAAATTCTTTTAGACATACAGACACTTAAAGCCAGCTAGCGTAGACGACAAAGCAATTCCTCGGATTTGGGCATGCACATACACAGCCAAGGACGACAGGGTTTGTAAGCAGCAGACGAAAGCACAAATAACCCTAAGCAGCCTATAAACCCTGGGCTGTACTATGTGAAATTAAAACAAAATACCTTAACACAAACCTCTTGACATGGGTACTCATTTTAGGCTCGGCACGGGCACAGCCCGTGGGGTTGATAGCAAGAGGAAGCTCCATTAAGGGGTTTCGGCCATAGCGGAAAGTGTAGTTCTCACAGGCCTCAACCCCTGGCAGCTGCAAAAAAAACAGACAAGAAGAAAAGAAATCCAAGTAGTTATATGTTAATTGTATGTAACCAATTAGTTACTTTACCACATGCTTCTTCCTGTTCCCCTTCTCACATGTATATCCAACAATTGGGGGGGATCCAGCAAGAACTGGGATGGTGAAGACTCACCGATTCAGCAATCCTGGCCACTGCAGAGACTGTCAAACCAAAGAGGTCTTCACCCTTCAAATAGCCAGGAAACAGCTGGAGCATTTCAGATTCTTTTCTAACAGAAGCAACGGGCTCCAGGATTTTATCCCACACACCTACACAACCATACGGGAAAGAGTTACAGTGATCAATAAAGTAATGGTACTGGTTTTAAATTGAATGCCTGAGGATATCGGGACCCAGAAACCCACACTGGAAAAGCAATTTGTTGCTGGTTGTATACACACACAGGCTGGTGTTTGAAAGAGACAATCATCTGGTGAGTTGATTTTTTTTCCCTGAACAAATCCCAAACAAGCACCACACTCCTACTGCACACTTGATTCTCAGGAATGAAGCTTTTAGTATTTGCAGCATGGAAACTTTCAGTCCTCTGACAAGAATGACACAGACAGATTCTCCTGAGGAAACCTGCACAACATAAATTTCCTGAAAATAAACTATATATTGTATTTCCATTGGCTGATCATTGTCAGCTCACAGTTGTGGGTGGGCAATTCCCCCAGCAGCAGTGTGACCGGACAGAGGGAAGCTGAGTATATCGGCATGTACAGCATGAAGGGGTTAAGTATGACCAGAGCACTACAGGCCATGTGCTGTGTTTCTCCACCTCACCATACGTTTATGGTCTAACACAGTCTTCTCCCCCAGCCCAGAGACAACATTACCTGCCCTGAGAACAGCGTGGTCAAGTGAACTATTGTCTTCCTGCTTCCTAACTAATTGAGTTTGTATTTAAACAAAGTCACTTTCCATGAAAGGAAACTGATGCTGACATTCCTCCTATTTTAATACTAATTCACTTTCAAGTACTTGGTCTTTGGTCTCCTCTGTGAACTTGTAACAAGTCTGTATTTTCAGCTTATACAGTTTCTTCAGAGGTATCCCGAGTCTTCAGAGCACAGTATTCAAAATGGGCCCTGGAAACTCACTTTATGCATTACATCGTGCCTGCAACATGAATTTGTAACATTTATCATACCACAAGCATCAGGAGTAACGACACAAACAGCAAACTCACAAAAGTGGTGATCTTAGCTCACAATATTTACCTTTTGGTGTTGTGTCAGTAAGGACCATATCTTCATGGCCCTGCTCCACAACCTTGATGACAAATAATGGGAGCCCGTCCTTCTCCTCAATCGAGCAGAGATAGCGACAGCGTCTGTTGGCGTACCTCATGCTCCAGTACAACCGGCTGGCCTCGTAACCCACGGGGAAGAGTGCTTTGGAGGAGTGGAAGGCCTGCATCTGCTGTGGCAGCAGCTGACCGACGGCATGGAAAATGAGGCTTCCCACACGGAAAGTGTGGTCACGCTCTCCTCGCTGAACGATGCTGGCGATCTGCCGCACTTCATCTCGCTGAACATAGACCCTCCTGAAGACTGCAAAGTAACTAAGTTCTTGCTCATGAGTTCCCTTTGGTTTGTGCATGGGGCAAAGCATGGTCTTGTCTTTAAAAAACATGCATTGTGCTTTAATGGCACAGGTAAAGTGATAAATATTGGTGCACCTTAACCTGTGACAACCGCTGGTGGCACCCATTTTGTGACAAAACATGCATTTCATTTGCAGGCCTCTTCGCAGTGCGAGTTCTACATTTATTAAGGCACCAGCTTGTGTCTCGTAGACTTCTGTAGACCAAAGAGCACAGTTCAAATGGACCCAAAGGTCTAAGTCCAGGTTAAGAAGCCTTGCTGGTCCATCAGTTAACCCATCACCTTCCTCGTGACAGAAGCAACATTTCCTGTAGTCTTTAGGCACGGGATCTGGTTTAAGGGTTGTGCCCAGTTTTTTGAGAAATTCATCTATTTCTTCTTCACAAGGAGGTTTGAATGATCCTTTAGGAATCACAATCTGAATGCTCCACTTTTTCCATTTCATGCCTTTCCACTTCTTACTGGGAGGCCGACAGTCATCAAGACTGCTATGTATTGCTTTTAACCTAGGTTTTAGTTTCACTGTTACCTTAAGCTCATCTGGTTTTGCCTCTACCTTGGCTGCTTCAAACGCAGGGGGGAACATGATGGGAGGTGATGATGGTGGAGAAACTTTTTCCTGCAGCTGAGGCAGACAGTGGACATCCAAAGCGGAGATGTTGTTGCTGTACTGATGGAATGCTTTAGGTGGCCTCTCTTTCATCGGTGACTGTGGCAAAGAGGGAACTGATTCCTGCTGAATCAACAGAAAACTCTTAAGATAAAAATCTTAAAGCGTGAACCATTAGATGTAGCCTGGAAACACTGTCAGGTCAGTATGGAAGAGTCTACTAAGAGTACCTAAGATCCCAGTGCAGCAACAGGGAAGGATGGAAATTACCCTGACCTGCATTATCACAGCTTGTGCCAGGATATGGAGCGCAAGAGTTCTCCCAGTCTGCCTAGAATGTGGTGCCCCTCAATAAATATGGGGAAGAACAAATAATCCTTCATTGAGGTTATGAATGAAAAACTACTCAGTTGCCCTAAAGGAGCTAACTGACAGAGTTAGTTCTTAGGTGTTCTTAGACAGTTTTGTGACAACACAAAGTAACTTTAAAATATGGGTCACAGAATTCATTTAAGGAGTAAGAATCCTGTTATTTGGTAGAAGGGGAAGATTTGGAATTAATGCCACATATTTTTCCTGGTAACAAGTAAGGAGGAAATTCCTGCAGGGCTCTAGACAAGCTTTACCTTGAGGACTTTACTATTCACTCACAGAAAGCAGGAATTACACCTGCAGAGATTTGTTAAAAACCAAACCAAAACATAAAAGGAGAGGAAACAAGAACAAAGGAAGTTTACATTTAGAAGTTCCTAATGTGGTTTGTATGATTAATCCTGAAAGAGTAAATGAGAGGATCAAGAGCCTGAAGATGGCGTTTAATTAGCTTACTGACGTATGTGCTGATGCACTTCTACAGAAATACTTGTACAGCATTTACCCTGCTTAAATACTAGAGGAGATGAG
The DNA here is from genome assembly GCF_034315485.1 of Pezoporus occidentalis. Taxonomy (NCBI): domain Eukaryota; kingdom Metazoa; phylum Chordata; class Aves; order Psittaciformes; family Psittacidae; genus Pezoporus; species Pezoporus occidentalis. Next base: position 3,423,976 of record NW_026914180.1, read on the forward strand.
CTACATGGGACACTACAAGGATGCAGATGTAACACACATTTATGTTCTCCTCCAGGTATGGGTTATTTTTAATTTCTTCTGAAAAAAAGCAGGATGCATTTGAAGTGAGGCAGCAAATTCTAAAGTAAATACAGGACTATGAGAAAGCATTAGCTAGGTAATGTCTGAAGCACAAGGCCTGTTCTGTCCACTGGTTCGGGGCGGGGGGAGAAAAAGGTACATTTGAACCTCGCAGGGTCTGTAGGTAGCGAACTACAGCATACTGTTCCAGCCAATCTGAGAAAAATCCATGGCATAACTCCACTTTCAGTTGAACAAATGTCTTAAAATGTCTGTGTCCAGTAATCCAAACCTCTTTTTCCTCTTCGCTGCCAGTCAGTAGGTTCTTTACTACTATTTTGGTACTTAATGATTTAAAATGACAGCTATGCCCAAATAAAGTGATGAACAGGATTGCATTTTTCCAGTTACACTTAACAAATAAAAGTATTTTTTGCAAACCTGTAGTTCAGTTGTTATTTGCACAGTTATATTTCTATTTACCGTAAAAGCCAAACCAAACTGCAGAATTACAGCCCTTAAAGATGTATCTATGGTTTTGCATAATGCCCAGAGAACTTAAATGTCTACTTTTTTGAGACTGCATCTTCAAAGAGAGTAAGGACAGCACAAGGTGGCTGCTGTTCTGCCCTGCATCTCTGTCACAATGGAAGTTATGCAAATATAAATTTTACTTCATGCTGCTTGCTCAGAATCTCAGTGTCTAAGCATAGAGCAATTAACTTATAAACCTGCAGAATGAAGTGCAAACTTCCCCCTTGCCCCCTTTGTTCTTCAAAAACTAGCTGCAGTAATTTCTGCTCACTAGAAAGCATCTGATACTCACTTTATTCTCCGAGTTTTTCGCTTGCACAGCTGCTGAATAAAGAACAAAGCAGTTGTTGCTACAGAATACAATGTCCTTCATTTTATCAGAGCCTTCTTGTGAATCCTGGGAATCAAACACAGAAGATTCTCAGAAGTGCATTTTAATACCATTCTTCACATATTAAGTGGAATGAAACAAGTCTTTCAATCTGGCTAGAAACTCTTTATCTGTAGAACATTTGTGAAATAATGAGCGATACTGTGATATAAACACTTGATTATTTGACAGATCTAGCGTTACCACCACCTACAACCTTGTTCTTCAGCATTTCTTGCCATTAACAGAAGTTTAAACAGCAAAATAAAGCATTCTATACCATGTACCCATCTGTTCCATAGGCACACTTGCAAAATAAAATCCATTTCTTTCGTCTTTAGATGGTGAAAGAACATGTCGTTTCAGCCTAATCAAAGACAGATCACACTGTTTTATCTACTGATCCATCTGCAAAACATTACTGTGAATTCAGTGATTCTCTGACTACATGAACCCATTACTTTTGTGCATAAATTCTGACTATATACCTTAGTTGCATAATTATCTCAACCTCATTGAAACAGTAATGGTTGTTCCTGAATGAATGACAGTTCCCAATATGAATACAAGAAACTGAGACTGAAACCAGATTCCTGCTCACAAAGGGTATAAGTATTCTTGCTGTTTGAATACTTCCTAACACAGCAATATGGCACTGCCTGACAAATAAGCTCTTCTGAATTAAGTTCCCTGAAGTGGCCATGGAAGAAGGTTAGTAGCAGAATTTAGGAAATTGCCATGATTATTATAACATAATTGCCATGGGACCTATTTTATGAAATTTACTGAAATTCTTTTTATGTAAATAACAACTTTGGTGCCATTTCTTATCTGTACTACAAACATACTTGAATGTCCCATCCTGAATTAGGGCACACATAGACAGGAGACTACAAAGAAACCTGGAAGTGGTACCAGTCGGCATGACAAGCAGTAGTCTTTGTTGCCCTTGTTTGCTCATTCACCATTATGTGTAAGAAACTACTTCCCCTGCAGTACCTGTTTAAGGAAGGGCAGGTCTTTGAAGGACTTCCGCACACCACTGCCAAGAACCACAACTTTGCAATGAGAGCACCATCGAGGTCTCAGTGCCGAGCCTTCTGCAATATTCTGACTGTGATCCTTATAGCCAGCTATACCTACAAAACAGGTAAGTCTGTTAGAAGCTGTATCAGATTAAACCTAATTTATGAGAAGTCACAGTATGCTTCAGTGGTCTAGAGGAGCAACATCCTCCTGGACAGGGCAAACTTTAAACTACATCCTGACAGGGAAATTATTTAAATTAGACCAAAACCAAGTGCGTGAACAAGAAGGCAAAAATACTTTCTTGTGTAAGAAATGAGTAACTAAACCAACATAGAAATACGTGCTTTAACAACTACATCAAGTTTTCTAGCATAGGAACAATCTTTCTGAGTGATGGATTTAAAATCAGACTGGACGAAAACCCCAACTAATAATGTTGGGAACTACTGGAATAAATACCTCAATGACAATGATGTAGAAAACAATGGAAATCAGAGATGGATCAGACCTATAGAGTTATGGTTAACACAGGAGCAGGTTCACATGTACTGATCATGATCATGTAAGAACAGAAAAGTATTATTCAGAATAAAAATCAATTATTCAATGCTAGAGCATGAATTTATGTGGCTGAAATGCATTCAATACTGACTCAGTTAAAATGTTGGTATTGAAACTGTGAAAGAATTGATGCCCACTCACCATTGCTGTTTGCAGGAAAGGGCACATTAGGTTGCTTCAGTCCATAAGACCCTACAATCCTGGCAGGTCCCATGGCTCCTGCCTGAGGACCCTGTAGTAAGCTTTGCCTGTACTCCATGGATGGGTTCACTCTGTGACTGCTGGCAGTTGCCATGGAGGATGGGACATCTGGAGCGTTACTAACTTCATAACTGTTGGGAATTCTGACGTGGAGCAGGTTGGAAAATGCTGCTACAACGCTGCTGATGTTCTAAAAACAGTATTAAAAACACACCTTTGTTTTCATCAGATAGCAATATAAATTACTGGGTGACTGCAACAGCTGCTTTATTGTACTATGCCGTAACCCCTTCAGGCTCACTACATATATAAAATATCTTAACTACTGTTGGTACTTTATGTATGCAATTAAAGCTTATTTCTTTTACCTCAGCAGCTGTGGGATGCAAAGTAATTGCTACAGATATAAGGCCAGATTTAGGACCATTCTGGGATGGACCAAGTTGAGATGCAAAAAAGCCAGAACCAGGTAATGCTCCGGAACCAGGTTCTGATTTTATATAGTTCCTTTTGGCTTCTGAACCTGAAAAGAAAACAAAATACACCAGGTTAATCCTACACACATGTGAATGCAAACAAAAAAATCTAACCAAAAAACCCAAACAAACCTAGTTTTAACTGTTTGCTCTGCTGCACTCTCACCTTTTCCAGTACTGCTAGGCAGGATGGGAATGATAGGAGATGGTACAGGTTCTGGGTTCTCCTCCTTTACAACCGACAAGTCTGGATACCTACTAATTTCCATTCCCACCACACTTTCAGGAGAGGAAGAAGGAACAAAGCTGTCAGGAGTATCCCTGTCCTCACAGTGATCTTGAACCCTGGAACAAAACCCGAAAAAGCTGTTTTGGAAATGGACAAAAAACCTTTGGTAAGCCAAAACATAAATCATGACAGTGAGCTGTAATTAACTTGTTTCTTGCTACTAGTCATAAAATGCAATTATGTGGAAGGCCATTGCTTCTGGGAATATCAGACTCCACTGCACACAGTGGTTTCTTGGGAAAGATACACAAAGGAAAACAGAGGCACTAAAAAAGCTCAGGTTCCATCACAGGACTGTCTGTTCTCCATGGCTCCATTTATCTGTGTAAAATATTAGTATTTAACATTTAAACTTTCTGGTTTAGACATATTCACTGATCCACCTCCCCTTATCCATGCACACACTCCAAAGATACCCAACTTTCATTAGTCAAGTGAAAGGAAAGCAAAAGGAAAGATCTTTGTAGGTAGACTCATGTTCTAGCAAGCATTTCTCACATGGTAACAGAAACTGAGTAGAACTGGGGAGTTTTCAGGCTGTCTCTTGCACAGTCCTGCTGCCTGGTACAGCAGTCATGTACTATCATCGTTCAACAGTACCATGCTGCTCCAGGAAAAATACCAATTTGTAGTTTTCTTCCACTTTCAAGACAGCAATGTAATGAATTCTCAACAACAGAATCTAGAGTTTAGCAATGGCAGAGGTCACCTGTTTTAGTATGCTTCTTTCCACATGCGGAATGCTAAGAGTTAACCAGGAAAAATTGTTCCATAAATGTTCTCTGAACTGCCTGTGCACAATGGATTTTGTTTCTTTACACAGTCTCAGTCTCATCTCCTACTAAAAGATCATAGAATCTCCTTCAAATATGTTTTTGAAGATGTCAAGGAAAACCTACCTTAACTCCTCCTGATTGTTGTGAGGTGGTGTTGGAAGTGAAGCAGGAACATCCACAGTTTTAGGGCCCTGAGCCATCGCTCTTGCTAATAAATCATCTTGTGGTCTGAAAGGCAACTGGAACTGCTTTGGTCCCAGAGCTTTGGTAACTAAAAACAGAAGTGCGCAACACAATGAGACATCTGTACAGCTCTTTCATTGACATACCTTCTGTGTGTCGGTGGCCTGATACAACCAAGTTATTACAGCAGATGGCAACACCACTTTCATACATTTATAGTTCAAAAATTTTTAACTGTTCATGATCAATCTACAGATTTACAAAACCTGAAAATTTTGAGCAAAAAGAGTGTGCCTCCTGCCACTGTGAGAGGATGCTTGGTTTAATTCAGAAAACAATCAACAACTTTTTAATAACAAAGGAGAACAGTCCCTATGAAGAGGCAGCGTAAGGTTTCATTTACTAGAAAGCACTTTTAATTGACCAAATTACAAGCATCAGAGAATATGCACTGACTACAAAGACTGCTGACAATACATTTGGGGTAACCTGCTTTTGAGCTCACTCAGCTAACCTGTTAGTCATTTGTACCGGACATAAAAATTATTTTGAAGTTTTCTTTTTCATTTCCCAAGAGTGCTTCTAGCGCTCAATATGTTTTCAAAAGGCAAGAGGGAAAAGGCTATCATCTGACATTACACTGGTGTAAAATAAAACTGGATGGTAACAACTGTAACCTTGTAAAGTTTAGACATAATGGCTTTATAAAAGAAGACTACAGCAACTGACAAGCATCCCAGTTACCTATTTTGCAATTGGCTACGAACTCGACTCATTTATTATGGAAACAATATGTATTAGCCTTACCATCATGACCTCCTAACATACCAGCCTTGCCAGCAAGTTCCTCAGTGGTTGCGAAGCCGTTTACCAACTTCTGGCATGCCACGGGAGGTGGTGTGGGAGGGAGAGAGGCTGGGGGTGTCGGGGGATTGCTCAGATTGTTCTGCTGCATGAGATGAAAGGACTGTAAATCGGCTGTGGAACACCAGGTGAAAACTTGCCTTGTTCTACTACTAGATAACCCACTCACCTGGGTTTTTACACCCAGAGGCAGAACTGATAAGCAGTGATAGTTAATCCTCAAGTAGGTGACCAAATACATTAAAATATCTACTATAAAAGACATAATGCTTTGCTTTTCATTGATAATATCAATATTTTCATTGATAATATCAATGATATTATCAGAGAAATAGCTTACGCAAGGAGTATACATTATTGAAAAAAGATATAGCTAAAATATTTACAGAAAAGCACAAAGAACATTTTTAGGAATGGTTTGGAAGCCCCAACACATTCCTGCAGTTTAAACAAAGATTTGAATTTAAGATTGGAAGAGCTATTCTGCAGTGACTCTCCATCACCATAAGCAAGTCAGCTTACCCCATTTTCACTAAAAGGGAAGCTACCTCACATGATGCACATGATGAGCTTTCACTGAAGCATCTACCATGGAGAAGCAGATACTCTGCAAGCTCACACTCCAGGCTACCTCTCGCTGTGGGTTTAACTGCCATATTTTGAACAAAAATTAAATGAGAACTCCGCTATGTGTTCTTGCTACAGTCATGCCTACAAAGCCTACTTTGACCACGGCGACTATTTCCACTGTGTCACATTCTGAGCTTACATGCCATGTAATGCTGGAGTAAACACACCACTGGTTTTTAGTAAGTTACTTAAGTTTTCATATTAGGGTAGGCAAGCAGCAAATTTGATTCTGTCTGTTCACTATCTTGCTGCTCTCCCAGTACTGCCCCTCTGATCTTAGAGACTGAGTTTTAAATGCAGTGGATTTTTAGCTCATCAACAAACAGTCTACTTTGTTCACAGTTCTCAGGTTCTTAGTTAGGGCTTAGTGGACAAATGAGAGAAGCCTATTTCCCATTTAATTCACATTAAGAAAAGCTTTAATGCTTTCAATGACTTTGCAAAGTACTGAGAATTCAGCCTTTTCTGCTCCATAAAACTGTAATTAAAATTTTCACTATTCAGCATCCATTTGTAACAGAAATACTTGTAGTTTTTAATTAGTTTGCAACACAGTTTCCAGAACTGATTTCCATTTTCAGGGAGTAAAACAATGGTGACTGTTTCATCACAGCACCATCTAACTAGTCTAGCAACAGAAAATCATTTTATTCTGGTTGCATAAAAGGCAGGAACTCCAACTGACTAGTACTAATAAAAATGACATGGAACTTCTTCTCCTACAGAGAGCACACAATGGAAATCCAGATTAAAACCATACCTTGTAAATGAGCTGGGAGTAGTAATCTGAGGCCCCATCAAGAGTAGCACTACCAAAGCTTCCAACAAGTCGATTTCCACCATTTAGCTGGCCACTGCCATAAGGAAGAAAGTGGGCAAAGCTCACTCCAATTATTGGTTCCACCAAAGGCAGAAGAGAAAGCTGCTACATTAAAAGAAAAAGAAGTTAGAAATCAATGCTAACTACTACAGAGCAGCACTGCACATATCCAAACATTAGTAGAGTGGTTTCTAACTTTAACGGTAACTGGAATTTACCCACTATCAGAAAACTGTGTCAAACACAGGCCTCCCTGTTAAGGAAGGTGGCCAATTAGAGCCACAGCTCCAGCTCCTGCCAGTTCAGCCACAGAGGTTGCCAGAGCTGACAGGATCCCCCTGGCTTTGAGACTACCAAATGTCTGCTGTGTCAGTAGATCTTCCAAATTGAAATAAACCCAAAATTTTGTATTTCCTAGTTTCATTGAATTCTTCCATTTCTCCACCCTGTACTCAAAATTAAACCTAATGATCAACTTCACATCATGAGCCCATTCTTTGAGTGTCCTCTTTTGCGTGACCCAGCATCTGCATGCCTACCTGTTTTAACTGGATGAATGTATCAGTGTTGGGGTAAATAGCTTGCTTTTCTTCTTCCTCTTTTTTTCTTTTCTTGGACCGAGGAGCTGCCTTCTCTCCTGTCCTCTGAGTTCGCTTATTTCTCTGTTTCTTGGTTTCAGGTCCTACATCTGTTCTCTGAAGCTGGCTGTTACTACACCCAAATGCACTTTGCATCTGGTTTCCTGCAGTTTGCTGGTATAAAGAAAGAAAGTGAAGCAGAATTTTTGACATTTTAATATACATTTGGTTCAAATTTACTGCACAACAGTCTAGAAGAACACACACAGTGTAATAAATCTCATTGATAACAAACTGTATTTTACGGTTTGTTTACTTTGCTGTCTCACTGGCAACTCTAACTGCTGCACTGTCCCTACACACAGAATTATGACTTATCATTAACACCATTGACATCTGAAAACACCATCAAAACCTCACAGACAAGAAACATTTTCTTTTGAACACCCCTAAAATGAAGTTACATGTGCATGCAACCCTAGAGATTTTCACAATGGCATAACGAAAGGCAGACTGGTTACAGGAAAAAAGCATGTAAGTTAATAAACTACAAATGCATTTTGAGGTTAGAAACAAAACCAGTATTATGAAATGCTTCTGGATTGTACCATTTCTTAAATAATTTCAGCATGAATTTGCAAAGCCATTCTTCACGTACGAGGATAGTTGCGTAGAAGCAATCAGAATGGGATGTGGTAATGCAACAGGCAGTGGAAAGCTAAAAGGAAGTCCAATTTCTTGTATTAATTATTATTTTAAACAGCTCTACACAACCTCTACCACAAATACTCTCAGTAGTATTCCTGTCATGTATGTTTTAACCATGGATCTTTAACACTACCCAAGTTACCTCTGATTTTATCGGTATTAATTCATTTTCAAGGATGTATTCAGAGATTAGGCAGTCACAAAACAAAACTGAGCAGAGACTGAAGATTACAATAAAACAACCAACAAGTCTGAATGCGTCCTACCTCCACAGAAAAGAATTTTCTTTAGGTCTATTTTTAAGAACTTTATAAATTATTAAATCATATAATGTTATTAATATAAAAAATTAATGCTCTTCTCCATTAACGAAAAATCAATTAAAAATATTCTCTAACACAGAAATCCAGCATTTTTAGGAGATTTAACAATTTCACACTTTTGATAAAATAACCAAAAGCATGGTCTCTACTAAAATTAGAGACAGCATATGATTTTCACAGGGAAAACCAGAGCTTGGAATTGGTTCATTCACTCCAAATAGTGCAGATGAAGGGGTGTGAAGCCCAGCCCTGTGCCTCTGCAAAGGTGCACAGGTCACCCTGTACATGGCTAAGGTGGAGTCACAGAAGCACACAACATAACAGACATCCATATACTGCTCAGAAACATCCTAGTAGGTAATAGAGTAATATTGTAAAGTCTTTCCATAATCTTGGTAACTATGAGGAAGTGGCATTGTTCAAGAGGATTATCTATAGAAAAATTGGTGGTTTTTTCATTTTAATACTTTCTGATACATTGATCTACAAAGTCATGTTAAAATTTGTTCTTTTTGCAACACAGATGATTTACTCATGGAGAAAAGGCAGGAAGGGAGGCAAAAAATTCCTGAAAGCCATTTATTCCACTTTTGTGCAGGTAGGTTACCTCCCCACCTCTTCACAAATGCCTGCGGTAAAAGCACAAACTAGCTTTTGACTGTTGATGACCACTGTATAACAAAACTGGTAACAGGCTCACCGTTCCTTCAGCTGGATTTGGCTTCTCAGTTAGCTTCTTATCCCCAGAAGCCTCCTCTTCTGTTCGTCCACTGCTCTCCGACTTCTGATTTAGAAGAGATGAGGACTTCTTATTTTTAAGCAGGTGCTTCAGCAACTCGTTTCCTGACTCCCCTTTTGCTGCTGGAATGTTGGCTGCTTGTGCTGGACTCTGAGCTGAAGAGGCAGGCTGTGATGTGACCTTATCTTCTTCCACCTTAATACTGCTTGGATTTTCAGGTTTAGGCTCAGCTTGACTCGAGCACTGATCAGTTTCTGCCTTTTCTAATTTAACCTCTTGCATGCTGGTAGGTGTATCTGTTTTAGCCTTTTCAGTCTCTGTATTTACACTCGGCTGTTTCTGTGGCAGACTGCTGCTGGGGAGCTTACATTCCAGCTCTGGAGAGGCCTGACTCTCTCCTGCATTCGATGTTGATGGGCCTGTTAACTCCATTGACTCTTGTTCATCTTGGTGACGGGAAAGTTCATTGGGGGTGTTCACTGTGGGAGTGGAGGTAGAATCAGAAATGGTTGGAGTTGATGGTGCAGTTATATCTGAATGTGGAGTTGACGGGGCTTTTATTGACTCAGTATCATCATCCTTTTTCTTTTTCCGTGTCCTTTTCTTCTTTCCTTTCTCTTCAGGGATTATGTCAGAATACAGCTGTATGAGAGACTGGCTTGATCCAGAGAAGTTTGCTGCCTGAGGCGCGCTAGTGTCCGAACCACATGGGGCACCACTACTGAGTACTGTAGATGAAGGTACAGCAGAAGCAAATGGAGGCCTGACTTGGTTCTGAGTAAAGGCAGCCCCAGGGAGATTCCCGTGAGTTTGTTTTACATTATGGAAATTAGGGGCTCCACCTGGAACAGCAGATGTGTCAGGCCCAAAGGCTGTAGATCCCACTGGCCTTCGCTCACTGCTTTGCATGAAATTTGTGGCAGGAGGCGAGGTCACGGAACCTTGCTGCAGAATTTGCCCCATTTGCTGCTGTTGATGCTGTGGAGATTGCTGAAGAGGTCGTGGAGTTTGTATGAAATCACAAGGTAGATCAGAATTAAAGAAAGGTATCTGAGATAAGGATGTTTTGTTATTTAATTCAGACCCTATCATACTGTGCTGTTCTAGTTCCATGCGCTGCTGTAAAGCCCTCTGTCGATCTACCTCCTGCATAAGCTGAATGCGCTGCCGCTCCTGTTGCTCCCGTAAACGCTCCTTCCTTTCCCGCTCCTGAAAGCTTTCACTAAAAGGGTTATTGTCCTCAAATTCCACCCTCGGTGGTGGCCCTGACTGTGCAGTTGCATTTGGACCAGGCACAGGAGCTGGTGTACCAGGAGTAACAGGCAATGGTGTCATTGGAGGCTGCATCCTTGCTGGATTCATGGGCATGTGACTTGTAGGGGCATTTGCAGACTGCCATCCAGATAAGTTCGGCATTCTGTTTGGGGTGGACTGCCCAGGGATTACCACAGTATGTTGCTGATGCTGGAGCTGTTGTGCCACCATGGGAAAGTTCTGCTGATTCATTGCTGGTGATGTTCCTCCTGGAACCATTGGTGGCTGAGCTTGGACGCCTGGCATTATAGCATGGGGTGCCATTCCACACTGCTGCTGCTGCTGCTGCTGCTTGATTCGATATTCCTCAATCAGTTCTGCGTGCTCTTTCTGCTGCTTTCGAATCTGAAAATTAAAAAGCCATAATTCATCTCTGACATGTATTGACTGTAAGTAGCATTAAACTTGTAACTCACCATTATAATTTCAGCAATGAACCTCAGGCAAAAATAGCATTTCAACACAGTCTAATTTTCTCTCCCTTTTTTAAGGCTAAATAGCCATTGTTTCATTACAAATACCATCCATCCCAAAAGTTTAGAGAAAACAACAGTGCCTCCAAGTTCTAATTACAAACCAAGACTACACTGGGCAAGAGAATATATAAAAATAAAATCAAAAGTAATCCTTGTCCTATAGATCTTATCCATGCACAGGGTAAGAGTTGGGAACAGACATGAGGAAGGAAACAGTGAGATGCATGATCTTCCCAGGTCAGCAAAAGATTTTAAAAGACGTCATTGAAAAGGAAAGGTTTGCAAAAAAACTGTGAGGTAGATTCCCATTTATTCACAGATCCTCAAACATCACACAGCAGACGAAAATTTTCAATATTAAGATAAGAATAAACTCAACTTGGATATTAAACATTAAACCTTGTGGCTGATTTTTAAAGCAGGCAGGAGAAGCCAAGGGAGGTATATAACAGTGTCAACCACACAAGAAAGAGCATTTCAGAAACACAGCAGATACTTGACTACACTGCCCTCTAAACAAACAAAAGGACTTGTAATCCACTGATACATGCATTATGGGAAATGTCTCTTTTGCTTCTATTCATTAGATTATGACTTCCACAACTTCCATTTGCTGTTTGTACTGGTAGAAAAAGTCCGTAACAGAATTACAAATGTTTGACAGCACTCTCCTTCATATGGGGCAAGGGACAAGCCAGAAAGCTCAGGATAACAGAGGTATCACAGGACACACTCCAGAATGGAGGACAGATGCAGCCAAAAAGTACTGTGTACTATACACACAGTAATCTCAGGTCCCAGATAATTTATAAGCTCTGGCCTGGCACTGACTCCACCACATAAACAGTGCCACTGCATAAAGCCACTAACTGGACAGATCTGCACTGCACTGTCCAGTGCTCCAGGACTTCTCCATGGATACAGAGCACTAAACCTGTGCTGGCTCTGTATGCCTATGGAATGAGGCATCCAAACCACTACAACCTTCTGGGGTATGCAGTGGCAGATCAGCTATATGACTGTACTTGGAATTATCTGGGATCATAAAGGACCAGCACTGACTACACCCAGCCAGACCTGAGCCGACTTGTGCACATCAACTTGGTATTTTAACAGTCCAGGGGAGAACAAGGCAGAGAGTATTAGCACAGGTACAGTGCCACACCAAACAGTTAAGCTACCCTGGCCCCAGAGGCAATATGGTAGTGCCTGCACAGCTCAGTGCCTGGGCGAGTAACCCTGTCAGACATAAGCTTATGTTGCACAACATCAGCTCCAGTTTCTCTGCGCCTGTGTCCAGTTCACAGGGATTTGACAGCTCTCTAGATATAAATATGGAGACTTCACCCTTTTCAAAAACTTAGAGAAGCTTGATTACAGAAAAATCACCTGATCTGATCTGAAAGAGTGGTGAATTACTTCAAATAGGAGGCCCCTAAAAATATACTTCAATAAAACTTCAAGCTCCTACTAGGTATGCAACAAAGTGCTGTTTACAATGTGGATGACTGGTCTAAATCAGTCGCTGAAGGGGAGTGGAGGGTATTTAGTAGCAGTATATGAAACTTCAATTTAAAACTGAAAAATAAAAGAACTTCCATCATGGGACACTAAATGAATCTGCCAGCAATGTCATGATTAGCAGCTGTTACTTCAGCTCTGTTGTAAGAGCAGACTGACATATATATGAAAAAAACTGGTTAAAGTGATTTATTCCTTTTTTTTTTTTTCATTTTTTCTACTTGTGATTTATTGTGGAAGGGGGAGAAAAAAAGGAAGAAATGATGTAGACATGATTTATCTGCTCCATCGTTCTTCCACACAGTGAGAAGATGAGCCAAGTAATATTCTACACCCTTTGTCTTGAAGCAACACAGGAGAAAGAACAGGAGTCAGATATCGCTTAGGACTTCATTCCTAGTAAGGAATGACAAGCAGCTTGCTGCCAATTTTTCCCTCATATTAATAATTCTAAAGTATTTTCATGTTCAGGAGGTCTATCTGATTCTGACAATCATGCCAGATAATTTATAAATAATGTATTGAGGAACACAGCATTCAGTACAGTTGGCCAAAGCATATATTTATCAAAGCTACCACACGTTTAGCTTCAGTGACACTTACTATAATCACAATTACAAGATCTAGCAAGTGAAATTCTAACTGAATACAAAGGAAGGAAAACAAACCCCCAGTGGAAGCGGTTACACATTGGAACAGGGGTCCAGAGAGGCTGGGAAATCTCTACCCTTGGAGACTTGACTGATAGGGTGCTGGCTGAGCAACCTGATTTAACCATGAATCTAGTTCTGCTTTGATCAGGAGACTAGATGAACCCCAGATAACCCTTTGACCTGTATCATTCCATGATACAATAACAGATAACACACACCGATGATCAGCATCTAGGAACTAGACAGATCATAAAACTAGACTAACACTAAAGATACTATGAAAAGAGATTTTCAAACAGTAACATTTAACTGGAGTATACCCAAAAGGTTTTGATTATGTAAGGAGACCTGAGAAAGACCTGAGTTATGAGGTTCATTCAAGCCTGAAACCAAGCCCCACATGCTAAGAATTTTCTTTGAATCTTTCGTTTATGCTTTTAATTGTGCCAGGAACGGTGTTGCAAATCATTTTGCCAAGCAATGTCCCCTCTTCCCAAAGTATGGAGACAGCTTTTTGTCATGATGCTTGCCACAGCATATTCTCCTACAATTCCAGTGTCACACCACAATCCAGAGTAATGCTGTTACACACATGAAACATGATAGGGAGTGGTTCCCTTTAAATAAGCTCCACTGGATTAAAGGAAAGAGTCCTACCAGTATGATAGCTGAATATTAAGGTGATCAGTTTGGATTTCAGATGCTTACCTGTTCCAGCTGTTTCTGGACCATACTTTGCTGCTCAGTAACATGTTTAAGCTGTTCTGCATCTTCTTCTGGGAACTCACGGCCAGCTTTCTTGGCTGTACGCTGTTTTGCTGAGAGTGCCTTTTTTGATTTTCTGTGTGCTCCAATTTGCTCCTCAAGGTACTTCTGTTGCATTTGAAGGAGTTGTTGTGTTTCTTGCAGCCATTCCTCATATTGCTTTCTTTGTGAATCATCTAGACAGAAGGGAAATTAAGTATGACATAATCTCATTCTCCTTTTTAGAGATGAAGTTTCCCCCCTTATTTTAAGAAACCATTGGTTAAGTTCAGGCAGATTTGACAAAGGGTTTGCTATCTCACGAGATACTAAGTTCTTGGAGTGACATGAGTAAAGGGGACAGAGAACCAAATACCTGCATTTTTGAGAGAAAGTAATTTTAACATAGTCCCTTAATTTCAAGAGACACCAGCCTGCTGTCTACCCAGTAGATGTGTACTTGCTAGCCAGTGAGCAAACATAGCTTTGAAAGCAGCTACAGAGCCTGGTAGTGCCCAACACCCCCACAGAACACGGGACATGGAAGACCTCCAGAAGTACTCAGGTAAAGAGAAAGAGATCAGGGAGTAAGGACACAAATTTACAGGAAATACCCTCATTAATCCTGCTGTCTGCAGAAGATTTTTGTACATATAAAACCTATTTTTATTACCACTTCTAAGAAAAAAAAATCATAAACATTCATCAAGCATTTGTGAAATGAAAGAAAGACACTGTCTGTAAAAACAACTTCATGCCAGGGCCTTCATCACCAGTGCCCTTTCCTACCCACAAACAATGTACTCTCATTTAGACTGCAAATGAGACATTACTCTTTTTAAAATGAGAAATGCTCATCTATGAGCAGTCCATCGCTCTCAGATGTTTTTCTCAAGGCAAAACAATCATGTCTGATAACACTTGATCTGCACTAAGTGCAGAAGGCAAGAGTGAAGGTTTGGTGGTGATATCGTTTGTCTCCTGATCTCGTTGTGGCAATGAGCCAGATAGCCAGAAATACCACACGATCTTCCTTGTAAAGCAAGTCTGTTTAAGAAAGATACCTACATAACGGTAGGATTTCAATATAACCATGTCCTCCTTGTGCTCCAGACCCTACCACTTTCTACTTTGACATCTGTGTGGCAGTAACAACCATCGACTCTAATGGCTCAACTAAATCAATTCAGCCTTGAGGAGTGCCCATTCTTTTGATGATAAATTCTGCGTAACTAATCACATAACCTGAAGGGACAACTGAGTGGGAAGGACAGAGAGTAACTGCAGAGGGGAGCAACATGA
This sequence comes from Pezoporus occidentalis, assembly GCF_034315485.1. Classification (NCBI taxonomy): domain Eukaryota; kingdom Metazoa; phylum Chordata; class Aves; order Psittaciformes; family Psittacidae; genus Pezoporus; species Pezoporus occidentalis. The sequence continues at coordinate 3,439,127 of NW_026914180.1, forward strand.
AAGTGCAAATGAAAGTACTGAAATATTAACAAGTTCCAGGTAAGAGTAACTAGTACAGATTTTCTCAAGTACTCAGAACCAGCACCCCAACCAGAATGAGACCACTGCTGAGTGCCATGTCAAATCTCAAAGCTCATCCAGTTCAACCCCTGCCATGGGCAGATACCTTCCACTAGACCAGGTTGCTCAAAGGTCCGTCCAACCTGGCCAGCAGTCAATTAGAGTTGGGTAAGAGATTAATATAGATGATAATGCTAAAGTTCCTTATTGTATACTCAGTGCTGCTACTCCAGTTTCTAGAAAAGGTAAAGGTGTTTATTTGAAACACTTTTTCATGCATGGTCTTCCTCTCCCAACACATACTCAGTTTAAATTCTGCTAATAAATCTTTCTCATCATAGAGACTAGGATTTATGACTGACCTAGGGCAATCAGAAACAAGAACACAAAATACTAGCGCTGTATATTTCTGCTTTCAAAAATTGTGGCTCCCAACTAGTCTTGCTTAATTAATACCTGGAAAGCTTTTATTGGTATTTGTTAAAATGACAATGATGCTGCACAAAACTTTTTGCTTCTGAAATACAAAAAAAAACCCCAGCAATATAGACTGTAGTTCTCACTGAGCTCAGAATATTCCAACACAGCCCAGGACCGCTCTAGAATCCAACATCAACATATAGTCGGTTACAAAATCTGTACTTACTGACAAAACCAGGACCAAAATTGGGAGGATTAGGTCTAGACATCTGAGGTGTCAAACTTCCATCCTAGAAATTTCAGGAAAACATACAGACAAGGATATTAAATCATGATTCAATTAAAAAAAAAAAACAAACTAGTTGTTTATATTATTATTAAATACTTGTGTTTAAACTCCGTATCAAGCCATATCAAGTTGTATTACCTGTGTAACTGCCTGCTGCATATGATTTTGGCCTTCAGTGGTCTGAGCCCCTGGAACTGGTTGACCCATGAAGGGAAACCTATAGATAGATAAGCAGAATATGAAATTACAACTTTTAAAACTGGAGGGTTAGGGAAGATACCTCTTCTATTACACTGAACTTACACAAAGCATCCAAATATTTTAGAGGTATTTGCTTGAACTTCTGCACCAAACTTTTTCAACATCTGGACAATATTAATTCTCATTTGATGCTAAAATACTCTGCCCTTTGTTGAAACTATAGCATTTTACACTTTTCAGGTAAATACGATGCACTGTGCTGAATGAGTGAAGATGCACACATACACACACACAAACTCTCTATTTGTATTTTAATATATTATGGTACTACAAAAAAAAAAAAAAAAAAAAAAAAGATTTAATGGTTTAGATATCATGGTCACCAGCACAGCCATAGAATCATAGAGTGGTTGGAGTTGGAAGGGACCTTAAAGATCATCCAGTTCCAATCCCTTGCCATGTGCAGGGACACATTCCACCAGACCAGGTTGCTCAAGCCCCATCCAACCTGGCCAACAGTAAATTAGAGTTGGGTAAACGTACACTTCTGCTAAGCCACATATTACCATATGAAACGGTTAAAAAGAAGAAAGTATACTGTTTTAAGGGCCACATAAAAGAAAAGGTGCAGATCTTTCTGGCTCATAGACCCCCACCTAAGGTAAAGGCAACCACGGTGAAGTCTGCACAGTTCACAGCTCCTCTTGTCCTTGAACCTGTCTGAGGCATTTTAATACTTTTTACAGTTTCTACTGCCAGACTTGTTTTATTCTTAGGAGATAATTTTTTATTAGCAATGACTATGAAGTATATGACAAAAAATGTTTCCCACTTCAAAATGTTTTCACTTCCTGCACACAGTTTCCCCTAGCTCTATCATTTCCTTTTATATTTTGTAGCCCTGAAGAATGGTATCATGTGTTGCCTACCTGTTCATAACCATCGGTGGCATGCCCATGTTACTCTGCGCCATGACTTTATTGATCCCCTTAAGAGCTACCATTTTTGCTTTCATTATGGGATCAGTAATTGCATCAAAGTCTATAAAAGAAAAACAGTAAAAGTGAATTACATAGCTGAACATTACAAGTCATTAACTAGAACTGACTTGTTTAGATCTAGTTCATGAATAAGTCATCAGTAAAACAACATAATTGCATTACTATTTCACATTACTTGTCCTCTCCACTTTGAAATTCATGGTTAGTATGTAGCTTCATATATCCTCTAAGGAAAGCTACTCCAGCAGCAGCTGTCCTTCTTTTCAGCCAAAGCATACAAAGAAAAGCAGGTTAATCTGAGAAGGGCTGTAGATGAAATATGGCCTGTGACCCAACGGATAAATAAATTCTATTTATAGGTTTAAGAATCAGGAAAAAGAGTTGTTTCTGTTGGCGAAACTTGACAGACCACCACTAATCTGCTAAGAAAAGGGTTTAGTGCCTCTGTAAGTACCCTAGCACTACAGGCAAAAAGGTACACACAGCATCTGAAAAGACCATAAGCACGCTTTTTTGCTGTCTCTCCCATTGGATGCCTCAGAGAGGTCAGTATAAATGGGAACACAGAATGGCTCAGGTTGGGAGGGAACTGTGAAGGTCATCTTAGCCACCTGGGATGGCCACATAACTGCAGATATGGAAGTGTGAATTAGGGGGTAGGTTAAATTTGTCTTTTGAACCAACAGTCTTGATGGCCAGTATAGTTACTGCTAACATCTTGCTCAAAATTTCATGTTTCATTAAAAACTATTAAATGATAGTGACGGTCTTGATCTGAATGCTCAAGCTGCTAAGTTATATTAAACAGGCAATGACTTAAATGGTTTTAGTACATGAAGAATTATTTGTGATGTTTCTGGGGCTTGCCTAGACTGTGAGTCAGTAACACAGCTTTCAATGATCTCTTTCCTTCAGACACGCTATCCACTGCAAAGAGTAGGAGAACAACCAGAAAGAGAAAATTGATAGATCAAGTATCAACATATGAACCACTGCACTTGATCATTCGTTTACAAAGGGTGTATTTACTCCATATAGCATATGAAAACCTAAAGAGAATATATGACAGGCAGTGTCAGAAAATTTGACAGTAATGCAGAGTCACCCTGATCCTGGTAATATCAACAGGATTCTTGCCACAGAGTTCAGAATTCCAACCACATGCTCGATTTCCACACTCCCATTGTACCTGCTAGGTAGGTAGTTGTTTGTTGCGTCACCTTCAAGCTCCACATATCTACCCCTTCTTTTAGTGCTACCTGATTAGTTAACTATTTATTGCTGCATTTTTAAAAAAATAACAAGATCTCAGACAAACAGATCACCCACATACCAATATTGGGGAAAAACGGCTCTGAACGCTGGCGAATCATGGCTTGCATCTGTCGCTGCTGCTGCTGCTCCTGTCTTTCCTGATCCAAAAGGTCCTGCAGAAGAAGTGGCTGTTCTTCTAGCAGCAGTGGCCGCTCTCGATTTTGTTGCTGAGCTAATGGTTGAGGGAGCATTATCTGTTGGGGCCCAGTTATGCCACTAGGACCAGGACGGTTTGTTATAGCCACACTCTGATTAGATGCCGGTCCTGTCCCGAAGTTATGATTAGATGACTGACCCTGAATAAATCCTGGATTTGGTGACCCTTGAGAAAAATTATGGTTCATTCGTGGAACCATGGTCAAATTTGAATTTAAAGTGTTTTCCAAGATCTGTCCACCAGGTGTCATTAGTGTTTGGGGAATACCTGATGCACGATTCATTTGTGGTGTTGGCAAAGATTGAGATGGAGACCCTAGAGTCCTTGCTTCAGCATTATCTGAGCTCTCATTAGATAGCAAACTTGAGAGGACTGGTGTGGACCCAGAAATACTGCAGGAACTTACTGCTCCTTGAACAGCTGGAAGTGCAGATCCCTGAGCATCTGGACTAGGCACAGTTGTTTCTTGACTAGAAACAGCAGTAGTTTTATCAGGGAATTCTGGGTTAGCAGGCTGTGCAGGAGCCTTTTCTCCATCCTTTAACTCCACTTCAGCAGCCTGTTGAGTACTTGTGGCTTCAGCATTTCCCTCACTTTTTTCATTTTCATTCTTCTTTTCCTCCTGAGTGTTTGGGGAAAGTACTTCTGTTTTAATTTCATTTTCTGCAGCAGATTTTTTCTGTGGAGACTGGGTCTCAGGAGGGGAAACAGTTTTATCACCTTGTTCTTTCTGTTTCGGTTCTTCTGTCTTGCCCTGGATATCTAGTTTGTCATCAATGGGGACACTAAGATCTAGTTCTTCATTAAACATTCCTTTCTTATCCCCCACATCAAGGTCTGGGTCTGTGTATGCAATTATATCAAATTCCCCAGACCTCAGAAGATCATCAAGGTGAGGATCATTGGTTTCCAAATTGTCTAAAGTGTCCAGTTCATCTCCTTTCCCATCCTCTGTGTCTAGATTCAAATTTTCCAGATCTTCATCATCTAAATCCTTGACTTCAACCCCATCAAGGTCTTTTACATCCAAATCTTTTACAGCAGGATCATCAGGATCAAGCTTTTCTTCTAGTCCATCACTTGGCTGGTTGGGTATCTGTAAATTTGCAGATTCATCACCTGGTGCAGCTGTAGTCAAAGATGGACCTGGGAATGCATCAGCAACTGGTGGATGACTTACAGAACGTATTACAAGTGCAGGTGAGTTGTCAGGATTGATTTGATCCTGCTGTGATTGTGACATATGCTCCAAACTTGTAGGTATCTGCAACTGGTTAGGCATACCTTGAGAATTATGTCTCAGAGGTTCTGCCTGTCTGGGGCCTGGAAACTCCTGTCTGGGTATAAACCCTGCATGTCGTTGATGCTGTGCTGCTGCATCCATGACATTTGGAGCAGAAGGATTAAAAGGCAGCCTTGGCCTCCCATCAGGAGCTCTGTGTCGTAACTCGATAAATGCCTGACCCAATATATTGTGCTGCTGAACTGGAATTCCTTGGGGAGGAAAATGTTGAGAGATCCCAGATGTATTATTTATTTGTGGACTGTTCACCGGCCGAGGCATATCAATAGACAGAGATCTCCTCAGCTGTGGTGGAACTCCAGGGCGTTGCATTGGCTGCTGAGGACCAAGGAAACGTTCTTGACCTGATGGTGGTCCATGGCCACCTCCTGGAAACCCATATCTAAAGTAAAGTATGAAAGATAAATAATCATTTTTTCTCAGGACTGCCTAATCTGGCATATCTGACTAAGTAACTACTCACCAAAATGCTTTACATAATGCATTCATTAAGATATTTAAATAAATATTTTGACTAATTATGCTTACATTTAAATGAGCTTTATGACTACAATAAAGTAATTGCTTTAATTATGTTTAATAAACAACCTGTTTTCAGTTCCAATAATAATAATGGATAGAAAACTGACAGAACTACATTAGTAAATAAACTACATGTTAATGCAACTCAGTGTAAAAAATAATGTTGTGTGGATTTAGAAATTACTGAAACAAATCCAAAATATTGAAAATAATTACTCCTGAGATGACAATGTATGCTGATACCTCTATTCATTTTCCAGCATAGCATTACATATTCATTATAAACGAAAACAAGAATACTACATTTATTCGTTATTAAGACATCACCTTTCTTTTAAAAAAAACTGCCCCCAAACCATGGACAACAAGATCTTCCAGGTCACATAATACTTTCACAAGTATTGCAGTTTCTCCATTTTTATTTCTGATTTATTCCCAATAAAAGCCAGTGTAGAACACTGTTAGTGTAAAGCACACACTCTAATGTTACAGATGCTTTAGGAAAACTCACTGGACACACTGCCTTCAGGAAGCTTACCAGCTACTGTAGACAGCACAGATGTTTTTCATAAAAAAATCCACCTACCCTTTATCTAGCAATTTCCGTAAATGCAGAACTACCCTGTAACAACCTAGGTTTAAAAGATCAAAGAGCTTACCTGAGACCATGAGGCCTCATCCCCATGGCATTCATATCACCTGGGAACTGGGGCCTGTTGAACTGCCCATCAGCAGGAAATGGGCCACGTTGGTCTTTCGGGTACACAGCGAACCTTGGCCCACCTGGAGGGACAACAGTGGACCTAATATTCCCAGGATACGGAGGAGGAGGGCGGTTAAACATTTGATTTAAGTTGTCTTGCTGCCAATGCTGAAGAGGAGCTGCATGGGTAGGAGCTGCTGCATCCTGCAAGGCTTTTTCTTGCCGAACCGCATTCTTTTTCTGCTGTTGCTGCTGCAGAATAATTTCACGTAACTTTTGGCGCTGTTGAAAAGAATATAATAATCACTGTGCTTGACATGGCAATTCACGTATTTGGAAATGTTACGCTCCACTAGGTTAAACCTTTTGAAGAAAATAAATTCTTCAGTCACTACAGAGAAATATCATAAACCGTCATGATCACCTCAGAAATTAGAAGAGGGAACAAACACAGCAAGATGCTGGTAATGCAAGCTAAATCTCCAGAACCAATTTTACCAATTAACGTATAAGCAACTCTCTTTTCCATTTTCTATTCCAGTAACACAGGCCCTTTAACTGCATGAAATTTACCACATGCATTCTGAGGGAGAAAGGTGACCCGAGATTCACTGAAGAAAATTCAGCAGAAAGTTTACACCAGAGCTGCAGAAAATGATTATCATATGATAATGAAAAATATGATAAATACTATCAATTTTTCCAAAAAATCCACTTCCCATTGCTCCTTCTAAACAAAAGACTGAGCAGCTTTCCACAAATTGAATGTAATCCTATGTCTCAGCAAGAGCTGTTGGCCAAACATTTCCTGACAAAAAGCTGCACTGAATATGCCTCAAGAAGAAGAGTGACCAATGGAAGGATTCACTTCCACATTAGCCAACTGAAAAGTTAGACGTCTAGTCTGAGATCTTTGCTGATACTCCCTTTCACGGTCAGTGAACAAGTCACGGACAATCAGTTCTGTATCTCAACTATTATAGGATAGACTTAATTGTCCTTTCAAGGTGTGTTTTTTTCCTCACACTATAGAACAGCTACTACAGACCCATTACCTACATCTTCAGTGGCTTCGAAGACAGCCCTTGCTTCCTTTTTGGATCTTGTCCAAACTACTTAACAATTACTGAAGTTTCTATATTCTCCGCACTGGGATTCTATCCAGGAGGACCAAATTAACATAGTACAAGAATGAAGATAATGCTACATTATCTAGTAATGTTTAATGGCAAGAAACTTCAAGTATTAACAAAAATGGGGGAAATTCTTCTACTTGTGAAATTTTAATACCATCAGTATTAAACATTATTCCCACCTGTCTTAACTTCTCAGTATCTGCTTGAGACATATTCATAGTATTCTGTGTATCTGTTACTCCTGTGGTTGGTGCTGGGCCAGGAACTTGTGAAACTTTGGGAAATTGTTGTCCTTGAGAAGTCATTGGAGAATTTCCAGGTGCACTGAAGGTGCCCTCAGATCCAGGCCGTGGCTGTTCAGCAGCATCATGGGCCAGCTGGCCAGTTCCAAAAGATTCTGGCTGAGGTCTTGGAGTCATTGGTGGTTGATCATATGGGTCACGTGCTGCAGCAGCTGGACCATGGCTAAATGAATCTGTTATTGCAGGTCCTGCAGGTCTGGGAGTTTGAGAACATGGATCTGATGGCCTGACGAAAGTGCCCTGGAACCTGTTCTGTGGTGTCGGCAGGAAAGGATCTCTATTTGGCATTAGTCCTGGTCTTGTCATTGCAGGTCTGTTAAAACTCTCTGGAATCCCTGGCCTTGGAGTTGCTGGTTGTTGAGAGTAAGGATCATTAATAACTGGCCTTGGTGTTCCAGGAGGTTGGGCGTATGGATCAGAATGTCTCTGATTTGCTGGAGACTGAGCAAATAAATCTGCTGGCTGAGCAGGTCTTGGTGTTGGTGGTTGCTGCATATATGGATCAACTGTGGTAGGCCGAGGAGTTCCTGGAGGTTGGGCATAAGGATCAGCAACTGGTCGAGGAGTACCTGGAGGCTGGGAGTAAGGGTCCTGAGAAGCTGGCCTTGAAATGGGCCCAGACTGAGGGAAAGAATCACTCTGTTGTCGCACTATCCGGGGTGGATGGGCAAAAGTGTCCTTTATTGCAGGATGGGGAGTAAGGGGAGGTTGGCTGTACGGATCATTAGGTTGATTATGGGAAAAGTTATCCACTGGCCTTGGTGTCAATGCTGGCCTTTCATATGGATCAACAGCAACACGCCTTGGTGTAGCTGGCATTGATGCATAAGGATCTTGTGGGGACTGAGGTGGGCGCATAGGGGTCTTGAAAGGTCCAGGACTACCATCAACAGGAGCAGGAGTAGGAGTCAATGGCGGCCGTGCATAAGGATCGGCAGGAGTTACTCTCTGCCTCTGAAACGTATCAGTCCTAGGAGCAGGCTTAGTAAATGGATCACTGCTTCCAGATGTTAAAGGAACCTTCCCTGACTGCTCCGTAACTATGGGTGATCTTGGGACACCCATTGGTTTGGAGAACTGCTCTGATGCCATGACAGGCCTGGGTGTGTCTGGTGGCTTTGCATAGGGATCACTGTTACCTGGAGATGAAGAACATGAATCCCTGACTGGGGAAGGCCTGCTTCCTGATGGTTCAGTTACCTGAATGGGCCTAGATATGGATGACTGTGGTGCAATGGTATCTAATGGTGCAACAGTGTTTCTTCTAACAAAATTTTGGTTTATTGGTGCTGGTCTAGGTGTTCCCACCATTTTAGCATATGGATCCATTGGAGAAGGAGGTCTTGTGTTTGTGGAACCTGGAGAAAACATCTGCTGTGATGATGTCTGAGGAGTCTGAGACTGAGACAGTGAATCATGTACTGAGATTCGTGTTGGAGTAGGGGGTGGGGCTTGTGGTTTTAGGAACACATCATCTGAGGATGCCGACGCAGGTGTAGCAGGTAGCTGCTGCTTTGTAAAAACATCCTTATGGAATGTCTGTTGTGCAGGAGACATACTTCCATTGCCAGTCTGCGGTGTTAAGGGGCTCTGGATCCCACTGCTAGGTGTGTCTGAGCCAGACTGGTTCAGAAGCTGTTGTGAACCAAACTGCTGCTGCTGCTGTTGCTGCTGCTGTTGCTGCTGCTCATTTTTCACTTGCTCAAGCTTCTGTGTGGCTTCTATTTTGGCTTGCTGCTTGCTTTTTTGCCTCATTTGCTGTTGTAAAATTATGAGGAGAAAGATTAGATTTTTAAGTCCAGGATATACAAAATCTTTCTGGTGACTGAATCTGTAATTAAAATTTCAGGATGCATCAAAGATCAATCATAAGTAACTGTAAACTGCAAATTTCAAATGCAATGGGAGCAGAGGGTCTAGCTATTTGTAAAGTCCAGTTACTTCGACATGCACCTTGATTGCCTAGGAAGAAGCATTTTCCAGGTTGCCTAAAGAGCAGCACTGCTTTCCAACCTTATACTCTGAAGATGAAAGGTTACTGACAGATGCAGCACTGATGCGGGGCAAATGAGCTCTTAAGAGACAACCAGCCCAATCTGAAGTAGCAGTCTGCAGGACAAGGTTACTTGAATACAGGGTATATAGAAAAAAACCTACTCCATACAGTGAAAGCATAACCTATTTCCATAATATGTAAGATCAAAGAGTCAAAGTTTTAAAACAAGTTTTCCACCATTTACAAGCAGCTTCTCTTGTGATAGCATCTATTTTCTTCCTGGGCAGAATGGCTAACTTAATACTCATGTACAAAGAAAGGTTAAGATTGATTTTGTTACAACAGATTCCAAAAATGCAATAAAATGCAGAAAAATAACAAAACAGCCCCAATGCAACGCACCTGTCTGAATTTCCATTCCTGCTCATGTTCTGATTCCCTCTGTTTTAATGGATCTTTAAAGAGGTCGGAGTCGATGCGTGAACTAGGATCAATGCTATCCTGTTGCTGCTGCCTTTTCATGGAGTCATTTGACATCTGTACTTTATTGATGCGCAAAGCAGCTCTATTATCTCTGGCTTTTTGCTGGAAAAAGATAAGAAAGAGTTGTTAGCCTTATTTTCTTCTCCAAAACTAAATTATGCACTTTAGAAGGAATTCCAAACTGAAAACAATTAGAGTCTATAGAAATTCTGTGTTTACCATGCATGGAAAGAAATAAGGAACTATTAGCATAGAGGTTTTCTATACGTTAGGAATGTCTGCTTCAGGTACTGTGTTGTGGCAAGAAAGCATGAATCCCACCAGTTTACCCTTCAAATCACATAATGGTGTGGTCTGCAATCTTAAGACATGAGCACAGTGGATGATGTTTGGATCAATAAAGGCCACTAATGTGGAGAACTTCAATGACAAGAAAAATACAGTCTGCTCCACTAAATGGCCTCTATAGATCTCAGTATGTGTTAAGTTAGCAGTATAAACATAGGATATGGGCTTATGGATCAGGAAAAATTGGATAGAAGAACAGCAATTCCTCTTCAATGAGGCATTTTATAGCCATACTGACACTTTAAAGCATCTAATGGAAGTTTCAAAGACTCTGTTTTACCAGCAATCTAGGATGTGATTCCTTTTCTGAATTAAACCCTCACATCATCTTTTTCACATTTTTATTTGCAGTTGTCAAGTAGGGGTTGCCTAGCAGAAAAGGCTTTAATCCTTCCCCTCCAACAATGAAACAGAAACATGGATGACAGTATCAGCGTCACGGCAGCAGAAAAATTGTCATTTTCCCCTGTGAGGGGATTGTGCATACCAAGGTAAGTAAAAAGCCTATAATTTACTAACACGCTTCTGAATTTAATTTCTAAGGTGGCCTTTACTCATCCCCACAGAGTGTAAGTCCCTCAGGAGAGGTACCACAGCAGCTTCTTGTGCACACAATGGCAGGAGCACTAGTGACAGCTGAATGCAAGAGTACACTTCAGCGAGGAAGTAACAGCTCTGGCTGTGTAAATACTCCTGTGTGCACGTGTGTGCCTTTGCAGGCACCCTCCTCCTGAACATGAAGGAAATAATTATCGCAGCTGCTTTTTGGATATCCATAAAGGGGAATATGACTGCATATGTTTAGAACAATTAAAAAAAAAAGAAAAAAAATCAGTAATAGATATAATTGTAAAGTGATAAGTGCCTGGATAAAAATCCACCCATGTATGTGGATTGTGTCTTATAAATACTACATAGAAGGAATCACATAGAATGGACAAGATGGCATAGAGGTCCAAAGGTGCTGAAGTTACAGGTGTGAATAAAAGCAGAATGATGACAATTTCTCAGTGATAAAAAGAAGACAACAGAGAATTAATATTTCAAGTAGAAAGGGATTCAGAAAGATTAAGAATTGCACTTCCCACATTGAGGCTGGGGTAAAAATTTATCCTCTGAAAGTTATCAGAGAGATAAGGGGACTTTTTTGACTTGGACAGTAGGAGATGATGTTCGTAATATTAAGCTCTGAGTCATCAACATGTATGGAAATCAAATTTGCTCACTAATAGGACTATTAGTAGTGGGAGAGGCTAAGGGACTGAAAGCATAACCCTGTGAAATCCACAGAAACATACAAAGTGAGAATGATCACCCAATTGCTGTTGTGAAGAAACAAAGGAAAGATGAGAATCAGGAATGGAGATGTGACAGGAAATTAAGGAAAGTCTTTTCGACTTTCCCAGCCATTGTTAGCAAATGTATTCAGCCATAATACAGGTTCTGAGGTTTGGATGTGGGCAGGCTTCAACAAGAGATTTCAACAAAGCATAAGGGTCACCCTTTGAATGGTACAAGTTCTACAGAATGGAGTCAACTCCAAATAGCTACTACAAATACTTGACTCAGATGTGAAGAAAGTGGACACTTTTGGAGTGAGAAATAGAATCCTTCACACTCCCCACAACATGGAAGATATCAAAAGAGTTTCCATCACAAAGCAGTAGAAAAGAGTGAGTAGTGAAGGGGAAGGCAAGAACATAGGTGTAGAAATAAAATGAAGGAAGTAGGTATGTGAGCACTGATGCTTCTGGACTGGTTAGTTCAACAGGTGAAAGACTTCAGCAACTCTAATGGAGAAAAAAAGACTAGTGAGAGGGGATGATTAAAGAGAGGAAAGCCACATAATGATTTGTTATTATCCTTCTGAAGAAACTGGCAAGATTCTGTGCCAAAAAAACGAAAGAGCAAATAAGATTTGAGGTATGGATGAAATGTAGGAAAGAGGCAACGGGAACCACAAATGTTATTGTCTCAGTTCATGTCTTTAGATTGCACAATGCTAACATAGTTTAGACCAGGACTAAAAAGCAAAGAACACAGGTAGAAGTGTAAAGTTAGAAGCTGAATTACAAAGGTGTTTTTGGAGTAAGTAAACTTTCACTAACCCTAAAACTTAATTTATTAAAAAACAAAACAAAACAAAACCAAACCAACAAACCCACAAATGAAAACCTTATAAATGAAGTACACGTTTGCTGGATGTATGCGAACACAGGTGTAACCGTTCTTACCACATATGGAGCCCTCTCCTGTGAGCTTGCTTTCCTCCACAGTTTAGCAATCTGCTTCACTCTTGTAGTCCAGTCTGCAATCAAAAAATGTGTTAATCCACAAGGCTTTGAAAAGTCTATTTTACATTCTTTCAAATGAAGATGCATATATTGCTACAAAATATTTAACTTCATTCAGTAAAACCACTCACCTGGGAATTCTTCCTTCAGGTTAGGGAAGTTGATATTTGTATAGAGAACAGGTGCTACTGTTGCCATTTCACCCAAAGCTTCTTCTTTTTCCCACTTCAGGGTGCTTCTTTGAGCATTGGACATTGTATCACCTTCACCTTCCAAAGGTGGAGCAGATGGTGTCCATGAGCTATTTGGATCGCTTACCATTGGATTGAACGCTGGATTCTTATCCCTGACAAATCAAAAGTGTTTGTTTTTATATATAGGCTGCTGTCAACATAGAGCCAACCATCCGACCAACCAATTAGCAAAGTACTTATTCTGTTTGTTATTTCAGTAGTGAACAGGCTGCAAGAATACAGAAGTTTACGTAGTGGCTGTCCAGACGTAAGTAGACAAATACTAATAATATCACAGTATTAATAACATCACCACCCCACAAGTGACAAAAGCTAAACAAGAGATGTCTGGGGTTTGTTTTCCCATCTTGACCTACCTGGTATCAGTATATGGTTGCTGTGTAATGGGAGAGAAAGTGCCCAGTCCACCCCCAGCAGCCAAAGCTGTATGAGGGAGATGAGGGTTAGGGCCAATCAGACCATTCATAAGAGGCACTCTTGGAAACGCATTCTCTCCTGGAAAGAAGAAGTTTAAATTACTGTTTTAAAGGGTGACTGTTTTTAAGGCAGAGGTGGAAGTTTTCAGTCTCATCTGATGAAAAAAATAACTGCTTAAAAATTGTACCGATCTTATATTTTGGAAAAGATTTTAAGTATCAGTTTACTCTGCTTCCCTGTAAGTTTAAGGGATCCTTTGCTACTGTATCACATCCCTTTTTTTCTTGTCTGGAAAATCTGTTTTTTTTTTAATGGATTCCCAAGACTTTTGCTGTAGCCCGTGCTATGAAACTGCACTTAATATTAAAGTATATTCTTAAAGGCTAATGTCTGCCATATTTGTTACATGCAGATCCAAGCAGCAAGCACGGAGAAAGTTGGTTTCAGTCCTCGCAGAATTATCATTAGGCACCTGAATTAAACATCACCCCTTCTGAGCAGTACACCAAAGTAATCCTCATTAGCTACAAACTCCCTAATTTGTAACCAATGAAACAGATAAATCTAGTCAAATAAGCATCAGAATTTTCTAATTAAATGTCCAGCCCAGCAGTACAAAAGCAGAAAATTTTATTCATTTGATTACAATATTACAAATGTGGCACAGGCAGATTCATTCCAGCAGATGGTATCTGCAGATGTTCCTACACATAATTAACACTGGCCTTTGAATCCCTGTCACCTAAGTGTCATCATAACTTTTGTCCCAGTATTTTCTTACAAGCATAGAAGTAGCTCACGAGGTAGATGCATGCATCTGTAGGATGAGACTGTATCATTATGTCATGCTTTAGGAGACTGCCTTTTCTGATCTACAGGTTACATACACTATGCAGCAAGTATAAGTTTGGATGAAAGTAACTAAAAATTTAAAAGAACGTCCTTTATTATAACTACTAAGTACATAGTATACATTAACTGTCAAGACCTGGCAAACAGCATGGAGAGTCAGGCCTGTAGGATCACATGTTTTTATGAGAAGAGAGCATTAAGTTTACCTGAAATTGCTGAAACTTGATGCAAGCTTCCCCATAACTGAAGCATTTATCTCACAGAAACATGTGGATCATTACACTGTAACTGAACCAAATTATGAATCTAAAACTTTGTAATTGTGGCAGTACCCACAGGGAGAAGTTAAACAATCCTACAGAGCTCAAATGCTGAACTTATCTCTTCAAGAACTCAAGTAACTGGGAAATAGGCAATGATAGCTATATTAACTTTTGTTTTAAATCACCTCATTATTTGCTTTAAACCCTCTCCTGTCTAAGACTTTTGAAGTCTTTCTTTTTTATGGAAATTCATCCAACTAGGAAATCAATCTTCACTGGTGAAATCAATCTGCATACTACTTTTCTGTAGTACCAGTATAACAGAATTAGCACATGAGCTCAGGGAAAATCCTCTAGAGATGATGTCTGATGAGAAAAGAGTGCATTTATTTCTGCTTATACATACTGCTAAATAACATAAATTAATTTCCACTGGTAACAACAATAAATAAAATCAACCTGCCCCTTGCTTTCAATATAAGAACAAGAATATCCTGTATTATCTCAGGATAATTTTAGTAGTAACGCAGAAAATAAATTATAATCTCTCTGATACATTCCAAAATTAGCCGTCTGAGTGTTATTTGGGTAGGACTGGCTAGTATGTCAAACTGAATTCTTAGAAGAAATTAAGACTCAGTAACGCATTGTTACACGTATTCTTGCCTTGTCCTTGAGGAGGTACTCACAAGTAATTAAAGAGTAAAGTCAGAAGAGAGGATACATGCCTTACCACAGACAAATTTCAAAACTATTAAAGTGCCAGTTAAAACAAAAGCTCTAATACATCAGGAAAATCTAAAAATAAATGTCCTTTTCTATTAGCAATATTTATGTGCATTTTAATCACATACCCCCTTCAGAACAGTTTTAGAATCACATTTCATAAATTAACAATGGCATTCCACCAGTTCAAAATCGCAGAAAGTAAGGCACATCCTACTTTCACATCAATATTTAAAAGATACACAACTATCCTGACCAGGCTACTTTTTTAAAAGTAACAAAGGAATATACCTTGATTGTGCAAAGGCATAAGCTGTGGTGGAGGTGGAGGCTGTGGCAAAGGAGCTGGCTGTGTGGTTGCTGGACTTAACACAGCTGTGAACAAATCTTCAACATCCTTTCCTCCTAGCTCTGCAAAAACATTGTGCATGAGCTGGCTGGCACTGTTTACAAACTGTATTCTATGAAAGTCAACTAAGATTAGAACACCTACCTGGGATTTTGTACAGTTTGCCAAGAATAGCGCCTGGACAAAATAAACACAACACAGAATGAGGAATCATCAAAAGGTGCAATAAAATTAATTCTGCAGCAAAGTCTAAATAGGTACGTTACAATACACAGGTAAGTAATTTGAGAAAAAAAGGGAGGCTTTTTACTAACATTTTCTAGAAGACCAAGATTAAGCACGAAATAAATTACCATCTGTGACCATTTTGTCCAGTTCTGGACTGAGGATTCCATCCAGCTGTTCTTCACTCAATGGCCGTGAACTCTGGTTGACATTTGGCTGAGGCAGAGTAGAAGGATCATCAGAGATGGGACCGATATCCAATCCAGCTGGAGGAGGAAGGAATGCTCAGTTAGACATAAATAATAAAATTTATTGGCATAGAATAAAGAGCATAAAACTTTTCTTTCTTCTTAGAGCTGAACTATCAACTAAACCAAGACTTTCTAAGATTTGAAAGGTAAGACAAAATACAACATTCATAAGAAAAATCAAACAAAATCACCTTCTATTTACCTCCATCTTATGCTACTGTTTAAGGAATATTAATTGAATAGAATATAACTAGAAGAATGGGAAATAAGACTACTGAGTTTACGTACAGCATGTTTTTGAGTGCATAGTTTTAAGTACATAGTTCCAGTATAGCTATTTTCCACAATTTAAAACAATCACACCAGTGGTGAATATGGTTCATCCTCATGCAGATAAGGTTCATTCAATTTTTCTTATAATATTACATTAATTACCTTAATATTACATTTCACATTATAAAATTACATAAATTATACTAATATTACATATGAGGACAAGCTAAGAGAGCTGGGCTTGTTCAGCCTGGAGAAGACTCCATTGAGACCTCAGAGCAGCTTCCAGTCCCTAAAGCATTTCTAGTGCCCACAAGAAATTTGGAAAGCACTTTTCCCAAGGGCAGGTAGGGAAATGACATGGAGAAATGGCTTTAAACCGGAAGAGGGTAGATTTAGATTACATATACGGAAGATGTTCTTCACTATGAGGGTGCTAAGGTACTGGGATAGGTTGCTCAGAGAAGCTGTGGCTGCCCAATCCCTGTCAGTATTGAAGGCCAGGCTGGATGGGGTTTGGAGCAACGTGGTCTAGTGGAAGGTGCCCCTGCCCATGGCAGGGGGTTGGAACTGGATGAGCTTTAAGATCACTTCCAAGCCAAACAATTCTATGATGATTCTATGATTAAATATCTACTGCAGTGCTGCTGTAGTCAATATAAAACAAGCTATAGCAGTTCCTGTTTAAAAAACAACTACTGATTATTGTACGCTACATGAGACAAAGCGATTTGTTGGTACTATAACTTACTACACAGACTTCCCAACATCCTTTATAAGCCAATAAATCAATCAAACAAGAAAGGCCTTTGTAAAAAAAAACAAAAACAAACCAACCAAACTACACACTTCAGTATATAAAATATATTTCTGTGTTAGATACCAAATAAAAACAAATTTAAGATAATGAAACATGCTATGCTGCTCCACTTATTGTCAACCTGTGTTTTACATAAAATGATGAATCATCATCCAGTGGAAATAAAAAGATTGATGCTTACTGCTTTAATCATGCCTTAATATATTCACATTGTTAAAATGCTTTTTATTTATGAAAGATACCACTATGATAAAAACTACACACTACTACTAGAGGTAATAGTACAGTGGCAGTAAGAAAATGCATGGTTTTGTATCATGAAACACAAAAACTCAGGAAAAGTTTTTAAAAGCTGATAACAAAACCTTATACAGTACTCTTCAATGCAAAGTACAGAGTTTATAGGTTGTGTTAGACTCACACACCACAAAAAGAGTGGAAAATGAAAGCACGAATTAGTGACACAGTAAAGGAATACTAGTTTCTACACATGCAGTTCTTTCAGCTAAAACCACTAAGAAAGATAACTACTTCTAACCATGGATCATCCATTGTTTAGTTTCTTACCAAATGGGGAGGGTGAGTTCTCAACCTGGAAAGTGCATAAATCAAGACCTACAGGACCCAAACCAGATAAAATGGATGATTATAACATGAAAACAAAACAAAAAAAAAGGTAAAGAAAAAGCTGCATGCTGAAAAAAGCTACGCAGGTATGACAGACAACGGCAGCTACATTTTATTCTCTCTCAAGAAGCAAAGCAAAGAGCCAAGTAAAATAAAATGTTGAAAGGTTGGGGATTTTTTTTTTTACTGGTAGAAGGCAACAAAATCATCTCAAACCAAGGTATTCTTAAGATATGAAAACTGCAGCTGAAATTACCTACAACATAACCTACAGGTACAACAAATACATCTATAACAAAGAAGGAAAAAAAGCACACAAATACCAGGGAGACCTTACAAACATACATACCTGAATGATCTCCAGACTTTACCAAATCATCAGAAAGTATTCCAAGAATATCATCATCAGTATTTAAGACTTCAGAAAGATCAGCTAAAGGATCATCGGTGCTACCTGTGTAAGAGGCAATTAATAAAATCAGCCAGTTGTGGCATTTATACACGACTCCGGTGATGTACTACAGCTTGAACTATAAACTCAAACACAGATTTACCAGGCTACAAGGGTCTTCTATAGCATGTATAACTTGTGTAATTTGCACTGCAAGCCACTCTGCAGTAAGAGGCTATGCTGACTAGCACCCCCTCATAGTCAGTGTTGTAGCCAATTGCACATGCTTACGCTGCTGAGTATTTTTTTTAATACAGTGAAAGTGATTAATGTAATTTGTCATGTGGAAGAAAAACTGGATGGTTTTAGGGAAAAAAAAAACCCGAAGACCTAGTGAGAACTTGCAACCTCTAAGACAAAAAAGGCCTGTGAATGTAAAAGCCAACAAATAAGCTGTATTTAAAAAAGAAAAAAGGTAAGAAAGTGATCAGTTACTTCTGTTACCACCACTACTTTTCGTAAGACTTCATAGTAATCAGTTACTACACCCTAGTAAGGAAGAAAAATCTAAGAGTAAGAAGCAGTATTAAGTAAATGGAAATTGGAGATGCTATTTTTAAGATCAGAAGAAATCCCAAAGAAGTGAGAACAGCCAGAGGTAGAAATATCATGCTTGGCTGCTGTCTAGGAAAAACTGGTCTGGTCCTAGCAATAAATTATCTAATATTAAATAATAAATTCTGGATATGATTATCTTCTTGACATCCAATTCATTAGAAAGAAATGGCCATGTGGCCCAGGTGGTTTTATTAACTAGGTTTTTAGGACTATCACAGATGTGCAACACTTGAAGAAAATTGTTTGGCAAATAAATAAAAGTTAAGAAAAATATTTTTCAGAAAAAACTGGAGACTATGGTGACCACACGAGCAATCATTGCCAGATGAATAAAACGTGCTGAGATTGTAAATATGCATACATTTAAACAGAGAAAAGGAATTAATATGAATCATATTCCACATGTAGAATGTGGAAAACAAACATGGGCAGGTTGAAGATGGACCAGAAAGTCAAAGAACAAACAAATTTCACACATGTATCTTTCCCACTGTTACAACCCAAGTGCCCCAGGAAAGTATTTCTAGCTTAACTCAGAGGCCTGGTGCCAAGGACTTACTTGTATCATGAGGCTACATTCCAAACTGCTAAATTCTACAATGAATTAGAAGTTCCTTCTGCTCTTTTAGAGTCAACCCTCTTCCCTTCTACCATTACTGAAAGTCAACAAGAACATATTTTTTCTTCATCTTACTATTTTGCTTATTTTTCTCCTTCAGAATGCAGACAAGATGGTTTCATCCTAATTAAATTATTTTTTATGTTTGCCACTAGACGTATTAGAGAGTGTCTCAAAACCACATCTGTTTGTGGGTGTAACTGTTTTGCGCACCTGATAAAAAGTCCTATGAAATGTAAGGTTTGAAACAGAACCTAGTTGTTGTTGCAGCAATTTGGTCTAATTATGCAAGTAACTAACACCAGGCACTGCAAGGTGATGTCAAGGACTTCAGCTGGCTGACAGGAAAAGGCTTGACTCCAGCCATTCCGTAGATTTCCTAAATTCCTATTTGAAGGCAGGTAAGTATGACTTATAAAAAAAGCCTTTGTGAAGGAAGCACCGAGACTGTATTAACAGCCTTTAATTCTTCTGTAGTATTTTATATTACAGTGTTTTTCTCCACAGCCCTTAGTAATGCTTGGGAACAGTCCCTAAAAATTCAACTTTAAATTTGAATATAAATACATTGCAGAACTAGTTAGAAAGAACTCAGGTGGAAATATACAACTGAAGGCTTTACCACCTGTAGCTACAAACTGGCCATGAATAAATTCAGGCTTCAAATTAGAGGGCTCCTAACTATTAAGGCAATCAGATGCTGTAATGGACTTCCAATGAGATTAATAGGTTGGAAAAATGCTTCCTGCTTTCAAAATGGAGCTTGTTAAGTCTATAAAAAGGCTGACTGTTGATGACAGCAGAGGGCTAGACTCTCTGATCTATAAGTCTCATGTAAGACATCTATTCTAAAGCATTATTTTCACATTTTTCTTCTATTTTTTCCATGGTTTAATTCCATGAGCTAAGTATTATCTTGGAAACAACTAAATCACTTTAGGCAGCTGCTTCAGATCAGAATCAATAGCTGGTTGACATCTGCTGCCAAACAAATAGCTCAATACTGCTAATTAATTTGACTCAGAATGGAGATGCAAACTAAGACAAAGCAAAAAGGAAAATAATGTGCTTATAATGCTGGATCTTTAAGACAGCACAGTTCTACTGTTAACTTGTGATCTGGATCCCTCCAATACATTTACTTTTATTTATTTATTTATGAAGTTCTAAAAGAGTAAAAATGCCTCTTCCAAGGCTGCAGCCACCCAAAGATGTTTAATCATGCAATAACAGATCTAGTTATAAATTATCCCAGCAGCATTTGAATCAGTTGCAGAGACTCAGACAACTCCTTTTGTCAATGAAGAATCTCTTCAGCGTTTCCTGGAGACCCTACCTGAAGAGATTACCTTTGCAGCATCCCTTGAAAAAATACACTTAAATTAAGCTATTTCAAATAAAAGGAAAGATTATATTGACAGAGCTCTGACAGAGCCCACCTCACCAAGTGGCCTCTTTTTTATCAGAGACACCCAGGTCAAGAAACACAAGAGAGACGCAGACAGTCCTCAAATTAGCCAGGATGCAACAGATCCTAGACACCACCATCAAGTAACATATCAACAGCCAGGGAAACCCTGGAGATTTGGTGCTGTGTGAGCAAGTCTTCACACTTTGCTCTAGTACCCTCCTGGAAATGATTTTAAGGGTTGGTCCCATGCAGAATACACTGTGAAGTATGCCACTTGTAAAACTACAGGAAAGGTGTGTCTTATAACTGAAAACAGAAACTGCAACATCCTTGCCAGACAGAAATCAGGACTGGAAGCCTAAAGCTCACTTCAGTCACAGTTACTAGAAATTAGTAATAAACAAATGACTCCAAAAACCCGCTTCTGGCTATCCCTATCAACACTGCAATCTTGTCTAGCAAAAGTTTCAGGTACCCTTAACCAAGCTCTAAGAACAGTCTCAGAACATGCCATTGAAACACACTGCCAGTTCATGAGCAGAATGAACATGCCACTGTTTAACTCCCTAGCAGTCCTATGCACATGCTGAAAAGCAAAAGGATAATTTTTTTAGCTGCTTCAGAGCTCTTTGGAAGATGAACATGTATATCTAACCCTTAATCCTGGGATTAAACAAGTGACGTTTCCAAGAGAACATTTTCCTTGTGGAAAAAGTCCTACCCATTAAGCAAGGACTGTCAGAGTCAACACTCCTTGTGAAAGATGGCACTGCAGGAGAACAGCAAGGTCAGTAACAACACAGCCCTACAGCCCCCCAGTGCAGAGAATAAAGCAATTTAGGCTGTTCCTGCTCCATAGCCAGGTCTGTACCAAAATGACAACAATATCACAGGTACTCTGGGACATTGTTCCCACCTCCAGCTCCTCTGCAATACCATCCAGAAGGGGAGAGGTGACTGTTGCTAGCTCAGCGTTTACCAGGGTCTCCACCACTCATAATGAATCTGTCTCTCACGCATGTGTGGATGCTACTGTGGAAATTACTGTCTCTCACAAACTCACAGTGAAAGAGTTAATAAAAACTGCACTGGAAATGATCAATACTGGCAGATGACTTCACCCACTGGTGCTCCAACTACAACAAACAGCTCCGTCTGGACACAATTTTGGCTGAGAAAACTGAGCAGTTGAGAGACAATTGTTGAGAACATTCCTACAACCAGAAAGCACTGTCCTTTGAGTTTCTCATATATAAAATGGGAAAGACAGTAGGTTATCCACTAAAACTCTTGCTTGTAATTTATTTATTGTAAACTTCTTATGATTTATTTCTGAATAAAAAGAAGAGGAAATGACAGTTTTGCAACTTTCCTTATTTATAAAGAATGGATTTCTTAAAAAAAAAAAATCCTTTCAAATTTTGGAAATGCAGAACATTAGATTAACTTCAAGTTCATGAATTTCTAAAACCTTATACTACCATAATACAGGAACATTAATGACTTTAATCTTGCAGTTGAATAGGACGTTAAAGATTTCTGAATCTGTATTTCTCTGGCTTGGAAAGAATGCTGGGGTAGAAAAAGGTCTGTGAGAGTGTATCTTCTTGTAGTATTGGAACCAATGAAATACAGACCTTGAAACACTCCATTCGCAGCAGTTTTCCCTTTAGGGAAAGTTAACTTTTGCACTCCCTATTACTCAATATTTCAACTGTGTAACAATCGATGTTCAATTATAATGTAGCCTTTTGCTTTTAATTTAGCACATTTTCACTGAGAAACAATCACAAATAATTGACCTTTCTTCAAATGACTCCAGACATGGGAAGCTTTATCAATATGTGTAAACATTTTTAGATGGAAAACCTTGCGAGGATGAGCTGAAACACAAGCTGCAAATTAACTAATATACACAAGTTATAGTAACAGTTTTTAAAAGACACAGAATGGTAAAATACCTCTAGCTGACAGCATATACTACAAGACACGGAGAAAAGAATAATCTGGAGGGGACAGCAAAGTTTTTGCTTTTAATTGCTCCTTTGTGTGAAGCTGCCCTTTCAGCAGCACTTTACAACCCTCTAGCTATTTGCAAAAGTCTCAGCAGTAACTCCAGTGAGGTTTTGCAACAGCAGAAGATTGCCCAGTGGCTATAAACTTTACCTAGAAGGGGTAAAGTCCAGAAAGAAAATGGCGAACCAAAAACTCTGAGGAGAATGGCAACCTAAAATAATCTAAAACATTAAAGAAAATACAAGTTGGATGATTGTCATTCAGCTAATACTCAACAGACTACTAAAAATATCTTTTAATTAGAGTACTTTTGTCTTCTATAATGGATCTGTATGCTTATTCTTACACAGAATTAATTTTCACGAATTTTACAGACATGGACATTACAGTCAAGGAGTTTCAAATGTGCATTAAGTGGCAATTGTGCTATCCACTGCTCTTTTTGAAACAGCTGGAGCCCTCAAGCTGAACGTTACTAATTATCAGCATAACTTAACCTCACAAGGACAGCTAATACACAGAACATTGAAAAATTCTCACAATGTTTATCTGATGTAAAGTAGGAAAGAGTGGAAAAGCCCCAGGGGCAACAAGAAAATGAGACTACTGAATTATCACTAACTTTAGCTTTTTATACCTTGAGGTCCCAGTTTTGCCTGAGCTGGAGTGGAGGTTGAGCTAAGAAGGGGATCAGATGAAGGATCCAGGAAATTGGTGGTCAGGTTTGTTTTACATGACAGTTGAAGCGATTCTTCAGGTAAATGATCTAGGCTCATCTTGTTTTGTCTACTGGTATCTAGTAGGTCTTTCCCAAAGAAAGCTTCCTGCAAAGAAGACAAAATGATCCAACGTAGGAAGAACATTGTATAGATTGGTTAAATGACAAAGTTGAAATTAAAAGCCAGTCATTACTAGAAATATAAAAACACACTCTCAGTCTCACATGCCTAACAATATGGCAGTATCTCTTCCAGGCTATGAGGCACAGATATGGTGGATACAACTTACCTGAGGTAGCTACACTATTAATATTTTATTATTAAATTCATACCTCAAATCATATAGAAAAACTACAGTTACCTTGCATACACATCGAACAGACAGTGTAACAATGCAGTGCTTTTATACATCCCAAGTTTTTCAAGATTTTCAGTATTCCTCCTTGCACAGAAAGGACAGCTGAAGAAGGGGAACACTGCTAGGCAACTTGATCAAGGCCTCACAAGAAGTTTATGAAAAACATGAGAGTGCATTATGGTCCAAATTCTAGAATGACCACACACTGCAGTCTAGTTAGCACAAAATTATCCTAACATCAAACTGCAGTAACAATCCACCTGAAGACGTTTAAGTTACATTACTATCTTTTAAAATATTATGTAACAGCTATCACTCACGTCAGCCTGACTACTTAGTACGGTGACAACAATCTATCAAATTTTAAAGCTAATCTTTTATTCCTTATATAAGAACTACTTCTGGTTTTATGTAGTCTTTAAATTTTTGATTTAGGATATAGCTGCTAAAATAAAGCTGAAGATTGCTTTTTTTTTTTCCCCCAGTACCAGTTATTCCAACCTGAGCAAAAGAATAATGTACGAAATACTCTGTATTTTACAGGAGTAAAACATGCATTAAGAAAAACACCCCGTATCCTTATTAATCCAAAGGAAATGTTGCTACAGAATTTTCTTTCCAACTCATTCTCCCACTTACGAAATACAAATTATTTTTAGACAGAGATTGTTCTGCCTCTCTGTCAGTTCTTTGCTTTCAATCCCAATATAGTCTTTGCCATGACATTTGGTGAACATCTCCAAGATAATGAAGTTTTCATTAAAAAAGTGGCTGAGGAGAAGAGCAAGACAAAGAGTATTCTCTGTGTGAGACATATATAAGCCAGTCAGTTTATAAACTGGTTGAAAGTTGCCCAGTCACCATTATTATCTATAACTGCTACCTCTTGCTTGCTAGGGACACCACTGAAATAAAGTCGGGGAAAGAGCAGAGATTGTTGTGGCAGGGAGATACAGGGCATGTAAACCCACAGGCAGAAAGACAAGTTTCCCCTATCAAATCATATTCTATAACCTTCAGAAGAGAAAAATCAGTATCTTGACAAAATAACATGATCAGGCTAGGACATCCTAGAGAGCTGAATGGTGAAATGTCACATGTCAGTTCAGAGAGAAAAGACAGGCTTCTTCCCCCCTCCCCCCAACTCCTCTCTCAGAACAAGTAAAGATCTATACACTGAGAAATAACAACAGAGGACTGGAGATCTAATATAATATACAGCTTTCTGTACAAACTTATAAACATTCTCTACAGAAAACCCATTTAATTTTAATGATAAATTGGAAATAGAAAGAAAATATTGATGGTTTAAGCAAAGTATGAATCCACATGTAAAGATCAGGTTTCTAAATGGATTTTAAACAAAGAGTATACCAATAGCTTTACCTGCAAGTAGACAGGAAAGGTTTCTTCAAGTTTATTTTTCTTTTTTCTGTAACGCTTTTTTATTTTCTCAGTACTTTCTGAAGCTGGGGTGGACTCCTCAACTGGAGTGTCTGGCAGCTGTTCTGTCCAACCTAAACGGTAACATTCAGTCACAAATAAAATAAAATACTTGGTATCTTGCTCTACAGGTACAGTGGCACTATACCTAATATATCTGGGTGAAAGGGTGTACTGAATCTCACTCTAGGTATATTGTACAAGTGGCTTTTATCCAGCCAGAGGTGAACTGGCACCTGATCATCTGGGCTCTGGCAATAAGGAATACCATATGTGACACTGCTCACATCACTGTAACCCTGTGGTACACCTCAGTGGCTGAAGACAGACCTTTAACTTTCATATGTCCAAGCCACCTAAGCATTTGCTAATCTGAGAAATATTATAGGTGCCATTCAACCAGATATTTGAAAGATAATTCCACTGAAACAGTATCTCCAAAATCACCAGTGCTGAGCTACACATTAATTACCTTTCATTTTATACACTAATTTTTCCCAAATTAAAAGTAGTAAGTTTTGTAATCTGAGAAAAAGACTGCCATATAAATAATGAACAGACTAAAAAAAGAAATCTAAAAAGAAGCCCTTAAAGAAAAATCATACATTTATTCAGCTATCATATTCCAAAGTGGCACTGCTTTTTCTAATAAACAGAAAAGCACAGAGCGCTCATCAATCATTCAGTATTTTATTTCAACAGACCACGGAAAACACTGCAGGTAAAAGCAGAACTTTTTAAGTCCTGCTAGCTCTGCCTTGCCAAAGCTAATTACATCAAGTTAAAGACCCCAGGAAGTTACAAAAGAAAACATATTATTGTGGAAGTAAAATCAGCTATGCTTTATACTACAGTAACCTCTTGTACTGTATCTGGAGGACTGCAATTGGAATGAAGCTCGCCAACACCATGGCTTCTGCATTGTTTGAGAATGAGCTTTTGCAGAGAAAAGAGGTAGAACATAACAAAAGCAGCAAAACACTTGGTAAGGCTGATGAGTACTGGCAGCTGAGAAGCAGGCTCTCAGCAAGCTACCATGATTTAAAACATACAAACATCATCTGGGGTTGCTTTCTTCTTAACAAAGCAACTATGCTTGAGCAGACTAAAAGAAGCTCCAACATTTAACTGAAGAATACTTGATTAAGAATACTGCTTTTTAACAATATGCATTGTACTGTTAGGCAGAATGGGGAAATAATTTTTTAGCCAATTAATTTTGTTTTGTTTTTTTTTTTTACTTAAAGGAGCACATCCCTACAGACAAGAAAAACTTCAAAGCAAAATTTTCTGCACTACCTGAAACAACATAGTATATTACGCTGAAATAACATCTACAAAGCAGAAAAGCATACCTCTAACACTGATATTAAAGAGAAAGCAAGCACTGTATCTCAATAAGGGTCCTAGCTAGAATACTGAATTGCACTAATAAACACCTGTTGGTTTCATACATTAGTTCTACAAATGCAAGTAAGGACAAAATTTAACTATTACTTTTTAATGCCCCTGCTTGCTGTGGCAAAGATCCAGCCTCCACCACATTGTACAAATATATATCAAGAGGCTTATCTGCCTCTAAATAGGCAGCAGAGAGTGACAAGAGAAATCGAAGACTTCTGAGATGACATCAGCCAAACTTCATAGGAAACAGGCTCTGACCTAAACATATTCTACATCTCATCTTAATGATACCTCAATATTTTTTCGATTAGATAGTGTGAACAAATCTAGACATATGAAGTAATTTATACTCTGATCACATACAGCAAGTAAGAGAACAAGGCCCAATAAACAAAATCTAACTTCTTGTTAGGTGCCCAATCTACTAAGTATTAAAGTATCAGTCATTAAAATGGCTTTGATATGAGAAAAGAGACTAGAGTAGGATCCTTCAGCCCTGGAAAAAACAGCAACTGATGGGGGAATATGATACATGTCTACAAAATCTTTCTGTATTATAAATTAATATGGACTGATTTTCATAAAAACAATCTTGCATAACATAAAACGCAAAGGCAGCTTATGGAACTCTCAGATACCCAGTCTAAAATAAGAAGCGATTATTTCTTCATGCAACAATAACAGTATATTGTTGAACTCACCAATATAGAATTTTCCAGAGCTTGAACAGATACATAAAAATATCAGACACATTAGTGGAACATTGAACACCGTGCATATTAAAACTGACTGTCCAAAAAACCTCTGGATCAGGACTTCTGGTGGTAGGTGTATCAGAAAGAGGACTGCTCTAAACCTACCTCAGTTTTTACACTTTTTTCTGTCTTTTATCAGTCAAAGCTAGGCTAAACAGTGCTCTGACACAATATAGCAGTCCTTGTAATTCTCACTATGTATCTCTCACAATAGCCTACAATTCTTTGTTTCAGTTTCTTTGTAAATCAAAGGCTTTACTGAAATTACATGTAGGAATTTGTATTTCCAGTTGAATTAATAAAGCAATCATGACAAACACAAAAAACATTTTCTGTTGTACATCTCTGGAAAGACTTGTATGTTGAAGAGTTGCATTACTTTTACTGCCTTAAGCATGAAGAGAAGTTTAAAAACAAGTTACTGCACTTACTTTCCTCTCTACCAGGCAACTGCTCAGAAACAGATCCAGAAGAATCTTTCCTGGACAGCAATCTTTTAGTCTTCCCCTGCCCAGTACGACTTCTCTGACGCACCATAAATCCCCCAATACCTAACAAGGAAGCAAAAATTCAGTATATTGATTAAAACTATGTTTCATAGTAAGAATGACAGCAGGATCATTCTGCAGGTAAAGGGGACAATTGCATCTGTAAAGGTCTAAGAATGAATCTGAGATATTTAAGGATTTTTCATTGAGTTTTCCAAAACATTTATGAATTTGAATGTCCCCATGGGTATATATGTAATTATCAAAAAGGATCAGAGTTTTAGGACTTTATAACATCTACAAGAAGTTCAAATCACCAAACTCGTCAACTTTCAAATGTTATTTTTTGCCATCTCCTGGCACGCTAATGAATTGCTCAAATTAGAAGTCAATATACTAAATGAAATCCACTAAAGAATCTCAAAGGACCATTAAAAACTCTACAAATTGCTGTAGAGAGCCCACAACTCCACACAATACTAAGGAAGGCCGTAACACAAAATAAAAAGATAATGAACATCATACTGCCTGAAACCCCAGAATCCTTCACTGGAAACTGACTGCAGTGCTCCTGATCTTTTACAGTAAAGAAGTGGTAAATGCTCCAACCCTGGCAGGGTTCAAGGCCAGGCTGGACAGAGCCTTGGGCAACATGGTCTGGGTGAGGCATCCCTGCCCATGGCAGAGTGGTTGGAACTAGATGACCTCAAGGTCCTTTCCAACACTAACTGTTCTATGAAACGGTGGGTATGTATGTATATGCATCAGGTTCAGATTTGTTTCAGTTTTCAGGGAAATTGTTGGCTGCAGAAAACTAACAGATGGCTGCTCAAATTATGACCCAAAACCACTCTGAGCAAATGGAACTCTCTTCTCTTGAGCACCCAGCAACAGAAGTAAATGGCTTGCTGAGGTACATTACTTGTGGAAAGAAAGGAAACCTCTTTAAACAATGTGGGTTTGTACCACCATCTCTCTGGGGTGGGCTCATGATGGAAAGAATATACATACACATGGGCATGACCTGCTGAAACAGGGCTCTTACACAGAAGTGTGGGAAACTATGTGGGGAGGGTAAAAGGTAGAGTTCTGTTTAGCTACTGAGAGAGAAGCAAGAGAAACTAGACCCTGTTGTAACTTCAGCTTCCTTTACTTCCTTCACTGTATTCCTTGCATTCACCTCCTCAGTCATTTCACCGACTCTGTCTTCCTCCTCTACTATGGCCTGTTACAGCAAGCAGGATGGGTGTGATGGCCAAAACAGCGTTTCTGATTGTAAAGGCTACCCTCAACTTCTTATCCACAGTAGTCAGAGGCCGCATAGTGAAACACAAACTCAACATGTAAACACAGATTCCGAGACATGTCAAGGTACGTGAGACAGGGGGTCTTCAAAAAGCCAGGCAGGGTTTCAGCAAAGCTTATTAAGTGGGTTCAATTTTAGCCCTAATGTATGAGAGCTATTTTCTACAGAGTCAGCTAGGTACTTCTACCTTTTCCTGCCTGGAGATGGCTCAAGTGTTTCTGTACCCAGGACACACAGTTAATCCACAGTCAAGATAATTAAGAGCTGACTGCACTGAGAAATTAAAATAAATTAATTCATCCAATAACTGAATTAATTAAAATTCACTGCCACATCAACTGCAAATATTTAGTAAATTACTCTCATAAAGTATTTCAGAAAATAAGATATCCACAAAAAATTTCTCTGAAGTTCAGATATTGCCAGATATACATAACACACAAAAAAAAACAAACCTGGCCTTCATCAGTTATATAAATACAGTACATTTTCATATCATGCTAAGAATCAATACAAGGTAGAGACCAATAACGGAGAGAACACTAAGAACAGTCGCACAGCTGAGCAGCAACCTTTGGAAATGTATTTTGATAAAGGACTAAAAATTGTTTTAACAGACCAGGGTAAAAATCTGAAATCTGTAATTAACAATAGAATACTTCAGAATTCAGTACTAGGTTTTTGTATCTTTTTTATTATTATACAGAAAATGAATGTTAAAACAAACATGGGACACACAACCATATAAATTATTGTATCCTACCAGGTCTATATGGTTTTCGCTTCCTTTTTTTAATCCCATCAGCTCCTTCTGTCACTTTGGTATCATCATCCACAGCTTCCCGTTCTGGACTGGAATCTGATTTACCATCGCAATCCATAAGATCACCTTCTGCAGAAAAGAGGCAATGGTAACTTTAACTGGAAAAGGGAAAAAAGGTATTTTTCCAAAATTTCTACACCTGACTGATACCTGAGAAACTGATTGAGAACGTCAGTTTTTTCACAAGGGTGATAGATACTAATACTCTCTAAATACTTTTGGGAAGCCCACCCTACCTATACACAAAGGCCCAGTACGTACATACATTTCCTGCGAGATGAGATCCACGCAAAACCAGAGAATAAGTGCTATAGTTACTATATGTGAATCTATGAAATTTTTTTTGTGCCCTTTCAGAAGTCTGTGCTATCGCATTTTCTGAGTTTCTGAGCATTTTCTAGACATACATCAAGGAATATGTATGGACACAATTTACCATGCAAGATACACTTCATTTTTATTGTCCTCTTAAGTTTGATTTGTCAGGGCTTTTTTTTTTTTTAATAAGAAGACAGATTTGTCTGCAGCCTGCACTTGGAAGGCAATGTTTAATGACTTCTAGTTTAGAGGGTTCTTGACTTGAAGCCGTGTGACTGACTGAAAGCAGACTTATCTATGAAGAGGAACTTGACTTACATAATAGAAAATTCAGCCCAAAGCAATTACTCAGCCTTGAAGATGAAGACTGTAATTTTGAGTTAGAGTTTATATTCTGTGTGAAAGCAGGGCAGAAACAGATGTAAAGTACAATGGCATTAAAAAGCCTTTGGTGTTGAAGACAGAGGGAGTTAATTCTGTTTCTGAGATCCCCAAAATGTCAATACAATAAAGACCTTTCATCTTGATATGTTAAATATACTGATTCCCTGCTTTGGATTTAGGTGTATAATCCCACATGGACTAAACCCACACACAGTTGTAAGAGGGAGAAATAGTGTTAGACAGAGCTGAACTATTTCCTAGCACTTCTGGTGTGCCAGAATTGAAAACTTTGCTCTTCCACAGGCAGGAGCACAGACTAGACTTTCCCACCGATGAAGAATTCTCTGCATTCTACCAGCAAAGCTGGAGGTTTGGCCAAGGCAGGCCCCAGTGACCACCACAGCCAATTCCTCCCTCCCCTTAAGAGCATGAGTGAGCCCTCTTCACAACATGTCCACTTCTGGCAGAAGAGAAATCTGCTTAAGTGCTAATGTGTCCTGCTATACAAAACAGTATACCAAATGCTCAATCCCACAGTTGTCCTTCCCATTTACTTACAATGCACAGCTCTACAAATACTAGCAGTAGAGCTACATTAAGTCTACCAAAGCTGAAGCTGTCAAGCAAGACGAACTTTCAAGTGGACTTCAAATTGTGGAACACTTGATGAAAAAGCCTATAGATGAGATGGTAACAAAATCACCACAAGCTCAATTTTCTCAGATACAGCCTTTTTTTCCACCTGGAACTTCAGAGACTAAGTAAGGGTTACTCCTGTTTGCCTGGAATTACTACACTATGTTGCTCCAACCAAAGCCGTGGTGCAGCTTTATTCATCCTGATGCTCATACAAAAATTTCAGTCATTCAGAGAACAGGCACCGATCCACTCTGTGAAGCACATGTAGAGCTCACTGGAAATCCAGCCAATCTACCACATACATGCTGCACTATTACTGTGACATATATGAACATGTTATGACTCTCAAAAAGGCAACAAAAGGTGATCAGAACTGAAATTAAAGTCACTGGAAGCTTTGGCTCTCTTTTTCATACTCTGCTATAACATTTATCTTGTTACCTAATTGAAAAGGGATACCTATAAAAGCCAAAGAGCAGGTAACGAAGTTAGACAAAGTTATATAGAAAACGAGCATGTTTGTAAAAGTAGGGATGATTAACCACTACAAAGAACAAGGGAAGTGATGCCTTCAAACACAATCAAATGCTTTTTTGCTTTCACCAACCCACCTGATGGTTGTTGATGATGCTTCATCTCATATGAAAGTATGAGATGAAGTCTAAAAGTCAGTGTAATACTAATGTACCAAACCCTGTGAGTACTGAAGATGAAAGAAAAGTACCTAGTTAACTGTTTCAAAGGTAATAAACAAATGAAGGGAAGCCGTTATAAAAAAATATACCTCTAGTCAACAGCAGACAGTAAGAATGTGCTAATCCAACATGGGAACAATACTTGTATCAACAAGTTAACATTGAAACTGCACTGATAGTTAAACTACCCAGTTATGTCAAGTACACTTTCTGTATCTAAAAAAAGCTTCTTATGAAATTTAATCTGATTAACAATGAGGCAATGTTGTATAAACAGAAAGCAGTTTAGATTGTGGGGTGCCTGTATTCCTCTGTTTTTCTTCTAACAGACACCTGCATGGCTAATGTAATGACTCTCACACCTGCTATTTAAGTAAACCTTTCCCCAGGCCACAGATTAACACCTATTCTACCAACACTTATCAGGATGTACAGCCAGAGCAGGGCAAAGAGGACAGAAGAATAGTATGCTGGCTGCTGTTTCTAGTGTTGAAGAGCGAGGATTTGAAGAGCAGGGCTGGCTGCTTTTTATGTGCTTTTCCCACTCTCATCTCGCACCTTTGGTCTCCTCTGGCTGGGGCTGCTGTACTTGCTCAGCTGTGAGGGAAGCAGGTAAGACAAGTACTAGCAGCCCTTGGACACATGAATCTTTGCTTCATGTCTAGGCCTGCGTCAGAAGAAGCTCTCCCAAGGGCTTCATGCACAGACGTGTTTGGGTAGGCAAGCATTAGCCCAGATCCCTTTGTCTCTCATCAGCCCTGGAGGCCTCAAAAACACTGTTTAATCTTCCTCTCCCTCCGTACTACATGGATATCCCATCCTGGAATCTGAAACCCTTCCGTATGGACCCTACATACAGCATTGCCTACTTGAATCAGAACAACACCCAAAACTTCAAAACTCAAATTCTGTTTTAATTCTACTCTGGAGATGAGGACAAACAAAATGTTCATTTCCTCTACAGAAATACAAGAAAATTACTTTTTTCACTTGGACTCATAGGTCAGTCCACCTTAATTCTTCCAGAGAAAAGAAATACAGGGTCAAAAACCTTTTCTCTCCAGTTTCCCCTTTGCTTTAAACACCAGCTTTACCGTGATTCAGAGGCTGCTTTGCTGAGTCAACATTATGACTTTGAAACAGCATCTGCCCTAAATTTGAGTCTCAAAATACACTTGTACTCAATGAGTGCACAAGTAACGCAAGGACTGGACAAAAAGGCAACTCGTTTTTCCAGTGTTGCTAGCTGTGGAAAGATGAGTTTCCTCTGAGATGGATGACCCATAAACAGATCAACAAATGGACAACAACGACTCATTACTATTGTTCAAGTAATTACCATAAGGCATTCTGTACAGAACATACAAGTATCAGTATAATAACATCTCCCAGGGACATTTGCAATACACACATGTACTGCAATACCCCAAGATACAAGACATGCCAAAAGTAGACTGCTACCTCTACTGTCATCCATCTCCCCATCTCTTGAGTGTTCTGACTGGGCATCTGGGGGGGTCTGAAGCACAGCCACACTGTTCTGATTTATAATCTTCAGTTTAAGCTTTGGTTTCGTCCGTTTTCTTCTTGGTACTGTAACAGTTAGGCTCTGTAACTGAGACATGCCGGACTCTGTCAAGCAGACTCCATCCTGGGTGTATGTCTTCGGTGGGTCTATAAAGTTGAATGAATCATAACAGCAATATAAAACTCTTTAATTTACAAGTCTTAGATTTTTAGGAATAGTAACTTTTAAGAGTTAATAATCCACATCTATGGAGCTGATTAATGAGTGAAATAAAACAAGAGATATCTGATACTGTCTTACCCATTACACTTACAGCTTTATAATTTAGAGTCTGGTGTCAAATCCAGCAACAATCCATTATATTGCTACAAAACAGCTTAGATCAAGGACTCACTAGAAAGAACAATTTGATTATTGGAAACTGGTGCCTTGCAAGGTATTTATGTATCCCTGGCACTCACAGAAAACTGTGCAAGTCTTACTTTGGGTCCCAGCTGCTTATCAGCCAAGGCCCTCATCTCAGCACTTTACCTTCATCTTATTAACGACCTTAACCCTCCCAGAACTCTTGGTAACTCAGGCAAGTTATTAGCCCTATTTTACAGGCAGACAAAAACCAAGTTATATCAAGTGAGCTGCTCAAGATCCAACTGGAAATCATGGGTAGAATCTGAGTTTCCCAAGACCTGCAAGACTGCTTCCTCCTCAAGCTGCTACATGACAACTGAGTCTGCCGATAAACTCTAGCATTCCTTAATTCACCATGTAGAAGGGTGATGTCACCTGTGCTGCCACCCTGCAAGTGGAGGTTTGGGAACTTTCAGGGAATTACCCAGTAATGAAGAGGCTGAAATGATGCTTCTGCTCTTCGGAGCCAATTAAATACTGATTTGGTAATGCAGTTTTTGAAAACATATAAACATCACAACATTTGTTTTCTTTAACCAGAAATATTTTCTTATGCAATATTTAACACCTCAAAACACAGCTGGTTCTGAACACAATTCTTCCTGGATTACTGTTTTCTTATGTTGGAAGGAGTGTCTGCTTTAAAAAAAAAAAAAAAAATGAAAAAAAAAATAAAAATCACATCCTCTTTTTTAAGTGAAAGATCTGAGGGCAGAACCTTCTGTCAGAAGTACATTTGTGTGGTGCCAAATGGAAAAAAATTCCAACATTATGGAAGATGTCCTGACATGATGGAAGCTGTCGGGTCCTATTCATTATGAAAAGTGACTTCTGACCAGGCTCGTCAAGATTATAAATTGCTAGCACAAACGAGACAGGTACAGAAAAGCTTTGCCCTCCTACAGCTTGTGCCTGTAAGCATTTGTGTACATGCTTGACTCAGCCCCACTGTGTCATCACTGCTAATATTAAGGCAAGTTCGCTAGTATTAAGGTAAGTCTGCAGAATCAAAGCATAATTAAAAGTAATTATTACAGTGCAGTATGGCAGGCAAAAGAGAGGAAAGAAGAGAGAATGAGGGGAAAAAATGAAAAGCATGCAGCAGTAACTGAAGGATAGTTAATGTTGTGTGTTATAAAAATCACAGAAAAAGGATTTTTTGTCTCATGTAAAAATATACCCTTGAAATACGCTAAATGATCAAAAGTTAAGCATTTACATTCTTTACCTAGTTCTTTTGATTTTGAAATAATCTGAGCTCCACCTGATGAATCACAACAGTCCAAAGAAGGCACTGAAAAATATAAGGAAAATAATTTCAACTTTTAAAAATGGTGAAACTGAAACTGATTTTAAACTGAAATTAATTTTCCTTCAAACAGTTCCACTGAACTCCCTAATCTATACTGCTGTTCACATTTACTAGCACCTTTAAAATAAAGTGCTTTTCGGTGTCACAGAAGATGTGACTTCAAAACAAGCCTGATAGAAACTGAAGTTCTCCAACTGCCTAGAGCCAAGAATGGCACTGGAATGGCACTGAACTCAATGGTAAATGATCTCCTTCTACTGGCAAATGAATACACTGGATCTACTGGATTGGAAAGTAACCTCTACAGTAATGATGTCCAGGTTTTGCCCACCTAAGCATTAAAAAATGGGAGGGATTTGTGAATTGCATATCAACTGCTGATTCCCCCAAGGAGGGGCAGGCACCCTCCAACAGCTTCATACACAATATTCTAGCTATGTCTATGCTGTTGTGTTTCTTATACAACACATGAGATGGGTGATACATCTGAGAACAGATGATATATGATTTGTTGAAGTTAGACAGGGTAATTCTTATTCAAGATAAGAATATCAATACATGGAACAGCAGAAACTCAATTTAAAAAACTACAGCTTCAGGGAAGCACTGCAAGAGTGAGACTGAACAAAAAATGATCAAAATGTCCTATAAAATTACACTACTGTTGCTGTGGGTAGAAACGTTCTTCCCATCTGCCTTAATTACAGTAACCGTAATCACGCTTCACTAACCTGTGATGTGCAGACTAGACTTTTAATGTTAGTAGTGACTTTACAGAGATTATGTAGACAGAGTAAGTAAAGTGAAAATTAGAAGCTTCTATCTCACAAACACTGAGAAGTAGCATCAGAAAACCTGTTAGTTTGGCACAGTTAGCACTACTAGGCAAGCTTATCTACAGATTTTTCTTTTTTTTTCTTCCTAGAAATCTTATCTATGGTGAATTTAAGACTCAGAAAAATATCTGGAGTATTTATTTTGCATCTGTACACAAGATGAGACCACTGAGGCAAAGCACGTGTCGGAGGTTTAAGGCTTCTTTGACGTATCAGACCACCACATGCATACTGCTGCTGACCATCTCACACACAGTACAGAGTAAGGGGCAAGACTAGGATAAGCTCAAAAATTTCAAAGTAACACTTAAATTCTTTGCTAAATACAATAATGGGTATGATGTATTCTAAGCATATAAACAGAAATAAGGACAGTAAAAGTCTGTCTTCAAAAAATATAGTCCCTTAAAAGTTTTATGTAAAGTGTAACTAAAGTGTATGATATAACCTACAGAAAACCAATATTCCATGCAACAACTAAATGAAAGTAGCCCATGAGAATTACTGAAAAACTGATACACAAGAGTGGAAGGAATAGACAAGGAAGAAAATAAAACTGGAAATTAGATTTTGAAAGAAGCACTAAGTTGGAAGGAAACAAAAAATATGGGACAAGCTGCAGGATGGAAAATACTCAGCAGCACTGAACTGAAACAACAGAAAAAAGGCAGACTGTAAGAAATACTCAAAGTGGAATAAGACATCATCTGTTCATTTAATTGGTTTTAAGATGTTTTAAGGCAGAGATAGCAATTATGGAACTGGAATCTAAGGTAAACAAAAAATTTAGAAAGACCACTGTGAAAGGGAATTTGAAATCCTGATTTTGAAGTCAAACAACAGGGAGTGTTCTTCTGGTCCAGGTCAGATTGTGAACAATTTTAGCTTTGGAGATGGAATAGAGTTGAAATAGTCAAATAAACAAGCTGACAGTGACAGAGGTGAGGCCTTAAGAGACCAACTCACAAATGCTGCACAAAACAAACAGTATTTGAAGACAATATCAAACAGACTTCCAGAAAAGGAGCTAAGTAGAGCGCAGACCAGGGATTAAAATCACTAAAATGAGTAACAGAGAAATACAGTACTGTTAGAGAAAGACAGTTCAAGGGGGAACAAAAAGCAGCAAACAAAAAAGAGTGCTTTCTGAGGCACTAAGCTGAAAGTTAACTAAAATTATTATGCTTATTTGCAAAAGGGTTTAAACATGCTGAATATTGCACAACATTCAGTAGCCTCAGCTCAAAACAAGCTGCACAGAATACAATACGATGAGAAGAATCATCGTTTCAAAAAAGAAAGGGGACTGCCAATTGTAAGGCTGTAATAGAAAAGAACAATTCTAGGAAGAAATTAAATCAGCATAAGGGACAGAATGAAATGGTTTATGTAAAAACACTACAATAACAGAGCACTATTCAATGACTACATAACTGTATGCATGACCCAGGGATTTCTTTGTAGATACAGTAACTTACAACAATGTGGGAGCTGACAAAATAAATGTGCCAAAGAATAAAACAAAATCAAAAGTTAAATTCTTTAAAATACCGTGTTATGCCACTTTTGTATTCTTTATTTGTAAACTACATTGAATTAAGTTTCAGAATGAAAAAAAATTTAATTCATAAAAGTTGTACAACTGAGGCTCCCAGCCATAATATGTGTACCACTAGCACTACTGAGCGTCTCTGAAGTAGTAAGTGATACGAAGTCCTCACTGCCTCTGAGGGCATGCTTACATGAGCCACAAGAGGAATGCAGGCACACAGGCAGGTACCAGAAACTGTTACCAGATCAACTGCAACTAAAGAAAACCGGGCAGAGATGGTCCCTTTGCTTCCTGCTGAGAAAAAGAAACAACACTGACAGAGGAGGATGCTGGAGTATGTGGAGGGAGAGAGGATGGAAGTAAGAAAGGAAGGAATGAAAACTGCAGATGGGGCATATGACATACAAGGGCAAAAGACAGAAAAGCAGAAGTGATGGGTATATGGTGGAGAATTGCTTGTTTAGGAGTAGTTGCTTGTAGATGAGAGATACACACACCTTTTCTGAATGTGCAGGAATTACAACACAGAGAAAAAGCTGCTGCTACACTGAGCAGCTGCTCGTACCCAGCCACAATACTACTCAAGCAATCTAAATTAGAAATAAATTTAAATAGGCACAGCAAATATGCTGGGGAACATACGTTATAGCTTGAGACCAGAGTAAAAGGAACCTGATGAAACACTGAACAGAGTTGATTGTTTCAAAATAATCTAGTAATGAAGGTTTTATGGTATACTACTTTGGAGCAAATCTTACCACATTATGACTTGATATTATGTATATTCAAGAAGAAAAAAACCACACCTATTTATCTTTTATTTCCGTTTCATGAAGAAGATAACTTTGTAAGATTATCAGACATGATGAGATAGGGAAGAGCTCTTACAAATGTAAAAATTTCCATTTTCTGAAGCAAGAAAAATGGAAGCTCTTTCTCAATGCCTACACACTAGGAAAATTTACTCTTTACCAACAGTACACCTGCAACATTTGGTAGCTTACTAGGGTAAGGGGCTCTTGCTTTTTCTAGAAATAAAGCAGTTAAAAAGCTTGTAATAATACTTGCAACACATCTGTGATATATCCAATGGAAAGAGCAAGAACTCTCCCAGTAAGAATCCCACAACATGGTGCATTTTAACAGTTTTCTACTGTTAACTAACATTTGTTTAGTTTCTCTAAGTTTATCAAATGCTGATTGCTTTCACTTTGAAACAAAGAATACAGAAAATTCTCAAAGGAGTTGTAGAAGAATTAACGAAAAGACTGAAATATTTCACATAAAAGTACATGCAAGTATTTCTGTGAACATGCACCAAATGACATTCAGACATGCAACTGTTCAAACGTACACGTTAAAGAGGCATAATATATACAGAGTCAAAACATGAAAGAATAAGCAGAGAAACTTGTCATAAAAAAAGGTGGAAAAAAGAAAAACCCTGAAAAGAAAGCTTGGGAGCTCCCTAACAAGTATTGTAGGACTGGTTCATATTCTTCAGAAGACAAACCTAAACAACACAGGAAGGACTAGCTCAGGGACCAATTATGCCTGGAAGTGAAACATCTCTGATACCATCTTGCGAAATTTTTCCATCTCACATTCTACAAGCTTTAATTATCTCTAAAAGGTAGCTCTGCCAGCTTGAAAGAGAAAGGAAGAGAGAATATTTCTTACTTGGACCTTTTTAAGAGTTCAGAGCTTATTATCAAAATAAACAGAAATCTGTGTTATATCTGCAAGTTTCTTCTTTTTCCCACTTACAAAGCCTCTTTCTGAATTTGTGAAAGCCGATCTCAAAAATGAAGAAACTTGTAGAAATACATAAATTGTTTTTTTAATAGTGATAAAAGTGGGATACTTGGAAGTGTTCCACAACCATGTGTAGTTGACAAGGGAGCACATAAACTCCAAGGTCATGTTAGTAAGTTACAATTACTGCCATGCTGGTATGACAACGAGCTAGTGTAAATGGACTCTAAGGAACTTTTCTTGGCAAACCTCTTGAACACATGCCTTATAGTATCTTCAATCCTGATCAGGAAAGCAAATCTTACTGGCATCTTCTTGGTAGATACAAATATTTCCTGAAATATTTGCTTAGTTCTTGTACCCTCCTCCTTATATTGTCATGAGTAATGAGAGTAAAGTGTTAATGCGAACACTTTAACATGCTATGACGCTAAAAAACGGGTATAGGTGTCAATGTTCAATTAAAGTAGCAGTCTGAATAAGAAAATCCCATGAGATGACATGCAGAGAAAACAGACCCGGAATACCACCCCTGTAGCAAACCCGCAAATCATGTAGACCAACCTAAGTGTCGGCAGGCCACTCACAATAACCAGTATCAACAAAACCAGATGCTATAGCTGTGATTAAAAACTGCAGTAACCTCAGCTCCTGAAGTACCACTGCTACAGAACTGTAACACAGACTAACAAGGTGTGTATATACATATATTCATTGATAGCATGAGCACAGAAGAGCAAAGTTCATCAGAAAGAACTATACATTTCAACTAATAAGAAAGCGGCAACTCCTACGGAGGAAATTATGGCGAATTCTTTTAAAGACTGCAGCCAGGGAGGGAAGTACTGGTCTTAAGTCCTGGCAGAGCTGAGCAAGTGGCATCAATAAAATGGGAGGAAGGAGGGGGAAAAAAGTTTGTATGGACTGTTGTTACAGCTACTGCTGATTCAGACAGCTTCTGAATATCAAAATACAGGTTTCTCTGCTTAGAACTGATTTTCAGATTCTTTAGAGAACTGGGCTTTTTTCCACTTGACAAAATTAGATGTCTTTTACCCTTTCAGAACCAAAGGCTTTTAGTTGTTTACCCGAATTATCTTCAATACATCTACCCAGAATCCCCCGCTAGGTTTTATTTGGCCTTGCAACCAATCACTAGAGGGTGCGCAAGAGCTGAGGACACTTCCAGAGGGACCTTAAATGAAACATGAAAAGTCTTCCCTCCACCATGAGCCAAATCTCCACCAGAGTGACAAACTGTAACACATTCCCAAACCTATTTGTTGCAGTGTGCAATCCTGCCATTGGTTTCCATTGTCTTCTTACCGTTCGTTGTTGGTATGTATGGCCTACAAATGGTACAGTCAAAACCCATATCAGCTATGTTTTCCACTTCCTCCTCTGTGTTTAAGTTCTGACAGATTGCATGCATCCATCTAGAAATTAAGTGGGGGAAAAAATACAATTTAAAGGAAGTATGTGGTGTTTTAGGAGACCAAAATATCAGTATATGGTCCAAGTAAATGTGAAATATTAATTTTGTTTAAATTCTTTTCAGAGAGAAATGATGAATCGGGTTACCCATATACAGTATTCCCCTAATGTGGTGTATATCAAACACTGTACATACAGTACCAGGTTATCTATTTCCCTTCACAGGAAGGAACTATTTATAAAACGACATCCGGGAAGCATGTCTAAGTATCATAATTTTCTCCCTATATTGCAATAATTTTAACTACTTACTTGATACAATGTAATCTAGATTTAGCCTCACAACAATCATCCTGTGAGGTAAATTAGTTGTAATTTTACAGAGGGGGAAGATGAAACACAGAATGATTAATTAATTCACCCAGAGTTGTATACTTAAGTCTGTGGTACAACTTGGAATGAACTACTACAAGACTTCTGAGACTCAATCCAGTGGTCTTTACCACAAGACCATTCCCTCCATCTTTACACTTTTACATTAGGGGAAAAAAATTAAAATAAGACTTACACGGGAAAAAACGGTACAATATTAGAAATCCTTACCGATCACATTGTCTACACTGAATTATAAGTTCTTCATCCCTGTAAGTGCGATAGCAGATTGGGCAGGTAGACAAACTTGCGCAGGGAGCACACTGTGTGTAATTATTTTGCCATTCACATCTTAAACCTGGTGAAGTTGCTCCACAGTGTCTGCACCAAACACACCTGCAGAACAGACAAAATGACCTATTACTTTCAGTGCATAGGAAGATTATTTTGTGGCTTTAAAACCCTCCTACTTCGAATTGAATAATTAAGTTTTAGATCATGAACCACAGGGGAAGGGGGGATTCGTTTCAGATCAAACTATTTGAACTGAATAAAAATGGTATTATTTGGATTTTGAACATTACCAACATTTTTTATACTTTTAAAAATGTTCCTCAGTAAGAATTCCCTTCTATCTGCAAAACTAGGTAGTCGGGGGCTTGTAACAGTTCCACCCAAGTAAAACAAATGGTTTTCAGAGGGTTTTATTTTAAGAAAAATTTGGTGAAGCACCCATTCATTTTTCCAACTAAGCACTCAA
Organism: Pezoporus occidentalis; assembly: GCF_034315485.1. Taxonomy (NCBI): domain Eukaryota; kingdom Metazoa; phylum Chordata; class Aves; order Psittaciformes; family Psittacidae; genus Pezoporus; species Pezoporus occidentalis. The sequence continues at coordinate 3,481,057 of NW_026914180.1, forward strand.
ATGAACATTCCAACGAATGGAAACGGGGTATTTTATTTTTGGCCAAGAGTGTCAAAAGAAAAGTTTTGTCCTCCTCTACTTAATTGGGTTGTGGCATGAAGAAGCAGTATTAAGAGATAAGAGTTTGTCTATTACATTGCTAACTGGATGAAACAATTCAAAAGTATTTTGTTTGCTTTTTTTAACACACCTGACTTAAATACAATTAAAACATTATTACAGTTAATTGACAATGCAAATACAAAGTGACAAAAGGAAAAAAAGAGGCCAGCAGTCAGTATTTCTGACTCCAGAGACAAACACACCATTTGCACTTCCAGCCGCCCTTTGGAACTGTCTGCAGGGGTGGATCTAAGCAGTATGTGTGGTAGCTGATGTCGCAGTCATCACAGAGAAGCAGTCTTCCTGGATCTGTTGCTTTCCCACAGGCTTCACACACTGTGCATTCCAGGCACCTCCAACCTTTGCTAAGCACCACTTTAGTAATCTGCAAATGGCAAGGTGAAGATTATTTGAAAACTACTCTATGAAGTGTGATCGTTGTATAAATTAAGGTTTGGCTAGTGAAGCACAGGATGCTCTTCTGTGCACACTACCCACACCACAAGTAGCTGTTTAGCAATTGCTAATTAGACTTCCTGAAGCGTCAATAAATGGGAATGGATTAAAGAGAAAGAAATTGTAATTAATGACATCTGATACTGTTCCAGAAGACAACTTCTTTGGATAAACTAGCATGATAAAGAATATATACTGCATTGACTCTATGTGTAGGATAGTTTACTCTTTATGGGAGTAACTGGTCCTGAAGGGATGAAGAAGAATGCAAGGCTGCTTTTTTTAGCTAGGTAGTAAAGCCATCTTTTGCATAGATGTGCTCACATGATAAACAATAAAGAGTGTATACTGTATATATTGCAATAAATAGCTCATTATGTGCTTGCTAAGTCATCTCATACCATTCAAATTTAATTTTCACACATTCTCTCTTAGGCTAATGAATGCAAAATGTATTAATTAACCACTCCAACTGCTGTCAATTCTGACAGCCAACAGACAAATTGAATCAACTAAACCTTATGTCCCTAGTAAATGAAGATGCAGTGTAATTTTTTCCCTTGTTTTTAATTCTGCTTGTATTTAGGTTTTAAGCTTATATCTCAAACTGTTATTTTAACCAACTGCTGGATAATCAGTGCTATTTATGATTGCAAAATTACAAAAAGGTTAATTTCTCTTGAGTCAATGCATACTATAAAATGACATTTAATTAAAGTCTTTCACAAGTTGCATATAAATAATGGCCACATTAGCTGATGAATATCTAACAAGTTAATGACTTCCTTAATTACCATAAAACCAAAGGCACCATAGTGCTATTAAAGTACAATATGAAAACAGTATAACCAAGAAATTTTTTTATGTAACTCACCTTAATACTGACACAGTATGGATGGTAACACTGACCACACTGAGAACAGGCAAGCAACCTGCCCTCAGCACCTTGGCCAAAACTCCCACAAACCACACACATATCCTGAAATAAGAGAGAAGAGCTGACTTTCAACACATGCCAGACAGTAAATTCTGGAGACACTGTAAAATCCAACTAGCTTGCTGTACAACTTAAACTCCTAAAAAGGACATTCATTTACTGTTTTCTAATTAAAAGCAGAGAAACAAAATGAAAACATAGTGACTATTATCCTAACCTGATGGAGAGTGAACTTGTCACTGTTGGAGAAGAGGACGACTGTATTATGCATCGAGTTTTCTTCCTCATCTTTGTTAGATGAAATATCCATAGTTGTGACCTATTAAAAAAAACCACAGAACATGAACTGCAAGCACATCACTTATTCTGAGACAGAAGACAAGATGAAGCATTCTCTAAATATTTCACCTTTTTAGTAGTACCCAAGAATACCAGCTTTGCAGGTATTTATTCATACAGTATGAACTTTCATAAAAAACCTACCACCATCAGAAATTACTACATTAATTCACATTTTCACATCAGTACAAGCATCATCATTCATTTCAGTTTTACAGACACATTCTCTTCCTCTCCTTTGTCCACCCTTACACACTACCCCACTGCACTTTAAAATGGAAATGGAAGAGCCGCATCTCTGCTCTGCAACTCTGAAGTTGCCACTTATTTCGCAGGTCAAAGGTTCAAATTTCTATAGGAAATTGTGGTGAGTGATGTTCATTTTGATTTTATAGCAATTTACCTAACTCAGTATCCATTGTTCAGTTACAAAAAATTTTAAGAATGTGTTTTAGAAAACTCAGCTTCTCTTGAAGCACAAGTTTGCGCTTTGTAACATCAAACTAATGATATAAATGCCTCCAATTCACTAAGGAACCTAAGACTAGCCTGAGTGGAATTCATCTTATATGTTTAAAATTACATATTTGCTTATGAATCTTGACCATCCAAAGCTTTAAAAGGGAACAACAACAGAGACATTTGCTCCTTTCTAAGATCACAAATACCAGAGTATTCCAAGAAATTATACAGGAAGCAAAAAGTAGCACAGTGCTGTGTAAACTCAGATTGTATATGAAGACAAAAAAGTGGCTACAAAGAGAGGGTGAGAATTACTTTATAAAGACATAAAAACAAATAAGTCCTTTTTTGAACATAAGGAACAGGATGCCCTCCAAAATCTGCAGGGCTGACTGATAATCAAACTGAACAGAATGTTCAAAGACATCAAGTCCATAGGAGGAAAAAACCTATGAACTTTTTGCACTCCAGATTTCAAACGGTTTTTCATACCAAAATCTTTCTTCTTATGAGGAGCAAACCAAGACTTGTGTAAGATTTAAGAGTTTTAAAAGGACTTCAAGTATGAAACAGTTTAACTATCAATAGAAGTGAGCAATGGCTTGCTCAGAATCACTTCAGCGCTGTATGGGAGACAGCAAAACCATTTTCTCAAAGGTTTCTGGAGGGAAGCTGTGTACTGTCCTAAAGAATATCTGACAACTAACCACAACAGAGAACTTGCAGCCACATTGATATAATCTTTTATTAAAGAATCAAGGAAGCTTTAATTATGGTGAATCATGATCTATCAGGGCTCACTGAAGAAGTCAACAAGCCTGGGGAAGCCGAAACCTAACTCACATTAACTTACTTTGTTACCAAATTCTTTAGTCAAAGTCCTTCACCAATGCTACTTGAAAAAAGGTAAACTGACATAGAATCAGAGGAATGGTCCCTACATAGATGCAAGACACAAAATAAAGAGTGACATAAGTTATTAATTTTCTCTGTGGGAAAACAGAACTAGTGGAAATCTGATAGGGAATGTCTGCTAACAGGCCGTGGTGTTCTACAAACTTTTGTACAATCCGACAAATCAAGCAAGGAGCGAAGTGACAAACTCGACAAAAGTATTAAAATATTCATAGTAGTAAAAGCCAAAAGACAACTGTGAACTGCACAAGAACTTCATAAAGCTGAGTGCTGGGCTATGAAATGGCAGAGGAAAGTTCTCAAAGACAAAAAAATGAATGTGACAAAACAGCTGATAGGGACAATCAAAGAGATGGAAAACCTTCCATACAAGCAAAACCTTGTACTGGGATTCTCCAGACTAGCAAGGAAAGAGTGGAAGGAAAAGAAGGAGAGTTATGGATATCTATAGAAACTGAGTGATACGGAGGGAGGAGGTGAATAGAAAACAAGTCTCCACTGCTTCTTCTCTAAGAGCACAGGCAATGAAACGAGCAGGCAGCAATTTAAAACAACAGGCTGATGAGCTGTACAAAGGTTAACATGGTTTTCAAAAATTTTTAGAAGTGAATAAATTGATGCAAGCCCAACACAGGCTGCCCAAGACAAAGATACCACCTCCTGTTCAGCAAGTCCCCACGCCACAAACTCATAAAGTGTCTCCTTCTCTAAGCTTCTTCTGCTTTTGCATTCTTCCCCCGGTGCTCAGTTTTGGTCCCATCAGTCAGAGAACCTTTGACCATGCTACAGCTACTGTTACAAGTCTTTCTCTCCCCTTTGTGTTCTTCCACTGAGAATGCCTTCCATGCCTTTACCCAGCATGTTTTCCACCCCAGGAAACAGAAGGAATACTCAAAGAATCCCAAGAGGTGTCCCTCCAAATGGCAAGGTCAGCACAGAATTGCTTCAGATCCATTAAGCTACAGTGCTCTAGGTTCTTCATTACACTTAGTAACAGCCAGGTTTTATCAAATACTTATGCTTTTTTAGCACTCTTTGGTTTTATACAGTATTTTAATACAAGAATTATAGCTGAATAAAATTATGTTACATTAACAGACTGCAGTATGACTTAAAAATAAACATGCTTACCCCTGGAATGACTACAGTCCCAACTCCATTTTTCAGTTTTGATCTGCCTCTGCCACCTCTTCCCGAAAGACCTGCACCACGTGGCCGCCGCTTCCCTGGGAATCCTGATCCACGGCCCTATTCAATGTAAGATAACAATACAAATGAAACCTGAAGTTCTTATGTTATAGGGGATTTAAACTTGTTAAACGCATCTACAGAAAAGCGTAAGAAAAAAATCCACCCTATGATTTAAAGTGAATATGAGCACACTAGGACATAGTTACTGAGTCCCTGCACAGACTGTTGTGAAATACCTTTAACTACTTACATGACATAAATGTGACCACCTTTATTGCCAGTAAGAAAGCAGTCAAAATCAGACATGTTTATTTTTTTGCTCAGGAATAACTGGAAATATGGAAGTGTTGTCATTCCCCCCCCCCAGTTGCGATGTATCCAAAATAAATATCCTCTATTTTATGATTGGCTTTTCTGTTAAATAGTCAGCTCAGACATGGGACTTCTGAAGAGGGTCTGGACACTTGATTACTTGCAACCATAGATGCTTTGCTTATGCTATGAATAATCAAGCAAAAAGTGAAATTTATTAGAACTCAACCGTGCTCCCAAAGTGAAGTAGGAACTGGCTCCACAAAAGCTCTTAATTCATTAGATACACTGAGAGCTTTTTATATTAATTATACCAATTACACTCAGACCAACATTCCCCATAATGTTTATGCTACAAAATATACATATATTCTTAGACACCTTCTTTTTTCCCTTATTTTAGATGCAGATGGACAGCTGTAGTGTTGTGTGCTCTGGAGTATTCACAGTATGTTCCACTACAATTAACCGTGGAAAAGCAAGTACGTTTATAATAATAACTATAAAACTTTTTTTCCCCTCTAAATTTCAAAATGAACTAAACACAAAGGGGATCCCTAAGCATCTCTAATCACCTCCAGAGAGAAAAAGAACACATTCACAATGTCCCCAAGTTCTGGGTGGTATACTAGACATCTTTACAACATTTTTCAGAGACTCTGATCTGTGTATCTGGTGATAGTTACAGTGTATACTCAAATAAGCATTTTTTCTACTACAAAATAAGCAATGACATTATATACTGCATTTCAAATTTGTGAATAACCTTGGCTCCTAATGCAGCCTGACTCCATCCACAGAGTTTCTAGATACAGTGTCTGGATCCAAACATTTGCTGGAAACTACTTTTAATACCAAGGCAAAACATTTGCTCAATAAAATAGTGTTGACGGAACCACAAAGCTCTCTGGGGATGGTGTCACCAACAGACATGAATAGTCTTTACTGACAGAGACAGGAGTTCCCTAGATGGAAAGCAGCACTATGGGTTCAATATTAGCAACAGTATTTTTCAAATATGCCAACTCCAGTTTTAAAGAAAATATAGACGTTTATGGCCATAATTAAGGGAAAATCCAAGCATCCCGAAGTTAAAATTTTATTAACATCCATCTATTAATGGAAAGAGAAATTAAACTGACTTACTCTTACAGAACGAGATAACGTTACACCATGTTATTTTAGGAAATGAAAAGAAGGATGCTACTGATGGCTTAAATATTTATATGCGCTAAGGTGAAACAAAAAAATGTTGTCCTTACATATATATGGAGTTAATACATATGGACACACAGACATACAAGCATCAGGTGTTTAAAATGCAAACTCTTCTGGCATATGTCTTATTTTGCCTGTTTCAGACTAGGCATCAGTATTGTTATTTTCACACAACTAGGAACAGGAATAAGCACATACTTATATCAATGTTAATGCTGAATATTAAGCTGAAAATTAATGCTTAAAGCAGCAAAAGCTAAGCTAATGTTAAACTAAAATAAAATCAGGATGAGAGTTAAAGTGAGATGAAAATAAATCATTGGGAAGCTACAGCTATCTGTCAGAATGTCATCATTTAGTTTTTTGCATTTAAAAATAATTCCACTTAGCTTATGTGTTTTTAATGGTAAACATCACTGTGGATATGAGCTTTGGTCCATCTAATCAGGTAGGAAAGTTGTTATTTATTCCCCCGTAAGCTAAGAACGATGATGCTTTGCATCCACTCTTCAAGATTTCTCCACAGCCACCCTTCAGATCTCTGCTCCTTTCCATGCCTGGCTTACCTTACTGCCAGGCTTAAGGACATTTTCCTTCTCAGGTAATTCATTTTGACAGCTATGTAAAGCCAACCACAAAAAGTGAAGTACTCCATACACATGAAAAATTGGCAATACAAACTATTCTTTGCATCTAGGCAATGCCATCATACTGTACACTCTGGAAAGCATACATTTTTTTCAGCCTGAAAGCTCCAGAGTTTCAATAACTTTTAAAGGCCTTAAACAGTAATAGAATGGAAGATAAATTCAGTTGTGAGATACAGAATTTCATCACTAGTCTCTACAGCAGAAAGATAGCAATGGATATGAAAATAAATTCAGATTATTTACCACTTTGATGCTCCAAATGGCACTGCCAGGAAGCTGTCTGGATTTAAAAATGTCCCGACCTTCTGAAATGTCTGGGGACCAGGAAGGTGGGCTGACTGTATTATTGGTACTCCAAGCCCCCTAGGATACGGCAGGTGAGAAAATAGATGTATAAAACTTCGCAACATAAAAGGAAAGAAAAAAAGAAAAAAAAAAAGAAAAAGGCAAGCAACAAAAAAAATCTGAAAAGCAAAGCACATGCAGGCATAGGCATTTCTACGTTAACCTAGGTAGTCAATTAGTTCACTGAGTAAGAGGAAGGTGGGAAATTTTTAGGTTTTCATTGAAACATACACTAAAACAAGTATTAACCTCCAACTGACAGTTAAGTACAACAATGAGTTTATAAACAAAGTGTAATACAAATCGAAAGCAAGCAACCAAAACAACAACAATTTATATCCCTAAATTTTATTGCATCAAAGGAAGACGACAGTGGTTTGAGATGATAACACTCTCGTTTATACTTCAAATCACCATTTTCAGAGAACAGATGGCCTTAGTTGACTTTTGAGTCTAAACTACTGACAATCACAGTAACAACTGGTTTAAAAAGTGTGTGAAACAAAGGGAATATAAAGAAACCACTGGAAAAAAAGAAAATAAAAATAGCCATGGTAATTAACAAAGTGTCTCCTTCTTGCCCGTTTGACACAAATAAACCATTCTAAAACCCCATTAAGCTTTTCCACCCCAGTGTTTGCATGTTATGCTGTGCTATCAAATTTTAATACATTATTATATACAAGCAATAATAAACATCCATATGGTATACCAACAAACTCTTTTAAAGTAAAGGATTATTACCGCTATTTATATCGTTCCCATCATGGCGAGACATTGCGTAACTCTGACACAAGAAATATAGCAAAATTAAGTGGAAAATGTTAAGCTGGTGAAGAAAAAAGCCCACTGAAGTTCCTCACACACATTAAAATCTGAGGAAGATTTCTGAAAACCCTGAGTAAAGACTGCAAGAGATAACCATCATAAATAACTTAATTTTAATTTTACACATTAAAGAATGATGTGTTTTCCTAAATCTAAATTATTTGCGAGAGTAAGAAATAATGAATACCAAGATGAGATGTAAAACAAGATGAAAAGTGTAGGTTTACCTTCTTGAGAATTACATTTGGCAGTAGGATTGTACAGATGATATGGAATAACCTTATGCATACTAACAGTCGGAACTATTCACACATGCGCGACTGCGCACATGGGCAAGCCCAAACACATTTATGCCTTTGAATACTGGTCTACAGAATAATAAGCATTCAGAAAAATGAGACAGCTTTGCAAAACATGGGGGTTTTTTTCCTGAAATGAAATAGTCTTCATCAAGAATGTGTAGAATACAGTTTCTCTGGAATCAACAACTCCTCAAAACATATGTTTATCTCAGACTGTAAATAGGTATTTTGCTAACAGCTGTGCTGACTTTAAAAAAAAGAAAGGGTTACCCCTTAACCCATTTCAAGCCAGAAGGATCATAGGCAAGACCTCGTTAATCCAGGTAAGGCACGGCCACATTAGCCCAGATGAGTATAAGCCAACATCTCACTTAGACTTGAGCAGATAAGGAAAAGCTCCTATGATGCCTTCTGCTTACAGAGCCGGGTAGGCAGTAACCTATGGCTGCTCAGATAGAATCAGAACTGTCTGGGTTGGAAGCAACCTTAAAGCTCAGCCAGTACCAAACCCACTGCCATGAGCAGGGACACCTTCCACTAGACCAGGTTGCTCCAAACCCTGTCCAGCCTGGCCTTGAACACCGCCAGGGATGGGGCCGCCATAGTTTCTCTGGGCAACCTATGCCAGGGCCTCACCACCCTCACAGGAAAGAGCTTCTTCCTAATACCTAATTTAGATGCCCCCTCAGTCAGCTTAAAGCTTTTCCCCTTGTCCTATCCCTACACGCCCTTGTCAGAAGTCCCTCTCCAGATTTCTTGTCAGTCCCTTTAGCTACTGGAATCTGCTCTAAGGTCCCCTCAGAGCCTTCTCTTCTCCAGACTGAAAAGCCCAGCTCTCTCAGCCTGTCTTCGTAGGGCTCAGTATTCAAACTGGCACAACAGATCCAGAAAGAAAAGTTTTTCAGCAACCTAAAAGCCTAATTATGCTTAACAGTTGTATTTTAAAAATGCCAACATCGTCCAAGTGATACCACCCACAGTGTGGACATGATGGTATTCACTATAAATCTGTTTTCTAGGAGTTCAGCTGCGCCTGCATAGGAAAGGGAATATGAACTTAAGAGTTCACAAAAAAAAACCACAACAAACAAGCAAGCAAGCAAACAAACAAACAAACAAACCAACCAACCCAAACTTCACAAATAAAAAAAAAATCACAAAACAATTCTGCCTACACAAGGTGGTAATGTGACACACAACTACAAACTCCTTCATGCCCAGAAGACTACCTGTGTGTTTTCAACTGCTCAACACTGTCTCCCCTCTGCCAAGGTGCTTCCAAAAATACTCTAGCTGAACTGCTAATGCCAGCAACTGCTCACCTTCACTTGGGTTAAAGTTGAGTGCACTTGATTAAACAGCTTAAACTGTAAGATTTTGCTATCCCAGTTTTTTACTTCACTTCAGTTAGATGGTTACCATGCAGACAACCCAGCAGACCAAAAGGATCAACAACCTCTAACAGGGAAATAGTGTTGAGCAGAAACCTTTTGCACCTGCAAACCTAGAGATGGATGATGCTCACATCCACAACATAAGGGCATAGTATTCGTTACAGAACACAGACACAACTGCACCAAGTCAGAAACCAGGGTAAAGAAAGCAAGCAAACTGCCACAGACATAGAGGCGTGATACACCTACACAAACACATTCCTGGGTGGACTCCAATGGAACACACATGGCTCTACCTATGCTGGCCACCCCGTGGCATCCTGTGTGGCCAGCAAAATGAAATGGGTGCTTGCAGAGGGCAACTCACCACACATGGGGGTGGAAGGTGTCAGATTAGTCTCAGCCTACATGCTCCTAGTTTTCTCCAGTGGCTCTAAAGGGAACCTCAAGGTGATTACAGCAGACCTTTAACACTGCTCTTGGGTGAATCCCACTCTTTGAATCCACAACGGTTTCCACCATGCAGAAATGGCGAGACTGAAGTCTGATTTTGTTGTACCAAGAGCACTGCAGTTTATGAGCCACTTCTCTGACAAAATCTCATGCTCTCACTAAGCACTGTCACCCTAGTCAGCAATTACATCAGCAGCTCTGTGGCAATAGGAAATTCACCTTTACTACATTACCCATATTTTTAATATCAAAGAACATTCCATTTTAGCATGATAAAGTTAAAACATCCACTGAATCTTAGTTAGTTTGCCTATTACCCTAAAATTCATAATGAATAGTCAGTAACTGTTCTTACAATATGGCAAACTCAAAGTCTGTATAACGACACAAAAGATATGTGTATTGCAGAAACAATCCTTACATCGATCTATAAAGGGGGCTAAGGGTCAAAATTGGAGACCTCAACCATGCTGAAAACACTTAATCAACAACTCAACCTACCTACTTTTACTCAGGATGTAAAAGATTATTTTCCTTTTAAAAAGATACACTTTTCTAATGATTAAGTATATTCAAAAGCTTATAAAGCTAATAGAACATTAAACCTGAATATGAAATACTTGGTCTTGCAAAACAAAATGAACTGTAGATGTTTCATGAACCATATTGTTAGGAATTAAATCAGAAATTTAATCCAAGCTTTACTGTAGATCAGAAACATTTGAATTCTTGGTCAGATAAACTTAATTAAAAACACACACTTCCACAATACTATGAACAAATGAATTACATCAAAGAGATACATTAATTGTATTTTGGCTTTTAATTAATTCCTACTACCACACAACACTGAAGAGAAAGTTCTTTTCAGTTCATTTATATCAGAACCACAGCAATAATTATGTACTGTGACAGAAACAGGAAGTTCTAATTCTCCATCATATTCTTGAGTTCCCAAAATTGAACAACACAGCTGCAAGTAAATTATAACAAAAGGAAACCCAGTGTCAGCAAGGAGATCTCACTAAATTACCACTGACTGTGTTTAGCTGCTTAATGCTTTATGAAATCTACTGCAATTGCAAATGCACAAAGCTGGATCTGAAGCTCAGTATTTGATGTAATTTTAGGGCTGTGAACATAATTTAACCAGTTAAAAATATAGCTCCCCTCATTAAAAAACCCTAAACACAAAAACAGTAACAAACCCAATCCTTGAAAAAGACTTTTTGATCGTTTTTCCCCAGCACCTACCACTACAACAACACACTTAGTAGTACCATGTAATTGAAAACAGCAAAAAAGCTGTAATACCCAAGAACGAACATATATCTGAAATCTGAACCCATAATGGTGCTTTGCATTTTTCAGTGTCATTTTAGAAAATCTCTTAGAACACCCAGAAAGATGATCACTGGTATCTTCATGATTAAAATTAAATACCTCTAATTATAGTATTTTCCATGTAATGCATCCTAAAATAATACTTATGGTATAACAAAGACAGTAGAAGGTTATTATTTTCTGTTCAGTATTATTCTACAGACCATTCTCAACACTCTACCTACCAGTCTTACAATATGTTGTAATGCCCTCTATTTACTGACTTCATATTATGCTTTCCAGTACAACTTGCTGTAGTAAAAATGACTATTTCAAATTTGTTCAACTTGGATACCTAGAATATATACCCAATACCACAGAAAAAGAAAAAAAAAACTATTTTCCTTGTGAAGATTTATTTCAAACTAGAAATATGTCAGATTAGTCATTAATAAACTTACTGATAATGTCTTTTCAGATCACTACTTCAGAGAAAAGAAATATGAAAGATCAAAAATATGAAAGAAATATGAAAGATTTGTGCTGCCCCCAGCATAAATCTGCAGTTTATAGGCAAGGGTGAGCATGTTCCATGGAGAAAACACTGCACAGACGCAACTCTGAAGAAAGCACTGTAAAAACTTTTATCAAGCTGGCAGCTATTACTGAGTATCTCTGATGTATGAACAACTGAGTTTCAGATACATGTAGAAACCAATGTGGCTGTACTGTGGAGTAGTGTAACAGAAACAAAACAGCATGAGAACCAAAACCCATTGGAAGTCAGAGATGCCAAGCTGATAGAGATAGTCCTCTCACTGGGCTGAACACAGATTTAAAGCTTCCCTGTAGCTGAATGTATGGATAATACACTATCCTAACACACACTGTTAGTAGAACTGCACCTTACTGACAGGAGTTCTTCTGCTGTCACAGAAAAAAATACCTTCTCCAAAGTGGAACAAGCTTGTACCAGCCAAAGCAATTCTTATCAACTACACCAACAGACTGATTTATACATAGCTCCCCTTTTGATCAGAAGCTGGATTTTCTCCTGCTTCTTTAGTTTCTAACCAAAGCAGTGATGCCTGCAAAAATGACAGGGGAGAAAGGGGTGGTAATGATAGCAACACTGATAAGCACTGCCCTGGAAGGGACTCATAAAGCCTTTTTAAGCAGAATATAGTTTTCAGGGCTTGCGTCCTTTCACAAAGGACAGGGTTTTAGTCCTTGCAAAGTATGACTGATGCAGTGGCATTGCAGATACATCACTAAAGACTATTAAAAATGCAAACTACTAAGAACTAATAGAGGAAATAATTTCAGATTATGTGTAACTGTATTAGACAGCAGAACTGAGTAATTATTCAAATATATTTTATTATAGAATCATAGAATAGTTAGGGTTGAAAAGACCTTAAGATCATCTAGTTCCAACCCCTCTGCAGGGGCAGGGCAGGGACACCTCACACTAAACCATCTCACCCAAGGCTTCGTCCAACCTGGCTTTGAACACTGCCAGGGTTGGAGCATTCACAACCTCCCTGGGCAACCCATTCCAGTGCCTCACCACCCTCACAGAAAAGAATTTCCTCCTTATACCCAATCTAAACTTCCCCTGTTTAAGTTTTAACCCATAATGTATTCGCAATTGTATTAGCAGATTTTGAAGAAAGTCCCTTTCATTCAGCCTACTGCCCAGCACAATACATTAAATTTAATGGAAAGAAATCCAAATCAGAAACTATTCCTTTACATGGATTCCCCTGACTCTAGTGAAGTGTGGGTCTTATAAAACTGAGGAGCCGTATATTCAGGATCCAGAGATGGATGAGGGAATAATTTCTTTTAAGATAGTACAGAGTATTAAGAAAAATTATTTTTAGACATGCTTGTAATATGGGAAAAAAAAGACAAACCCACCCAGGGATACTCTAAAACCTTCCAAATTTAATTTATTATGTTTGTTGCCTTTATTATATACTTTTAACCATTTCAGAACACTCTCTCATACTTTTTCCTGAGTACTAAGAATCTGAACCCTTAGGTAACACATGAAAGTGGAAAGCATTGTGCAATCTTCAGAAAAGCATGAAGTCATTAACCTAGAAGCCCCAAAGGCTAAAAATAAATTGTCATAAGAACAGAAACGAAACACTAATTTGTCACACTGACATACTTTTCATATACAATTTTGAAAACACAAAATAAATTCTCAGAATGATGAACCACTTTCCACACAACTTAAACAGGGAGCAAGATGTCATAGAAAGTGACAGACTTGAGGATTCTTTTCCCTTATCAAATTTAATCCTAGTCAAACCACAGCCATTTGTACCAGACAGTTCTTGCATGGTATTTGCTAATGTTCCAAAACCACAAAATTATTTATAACACCATTATAAATACCAATCAAGAAAATTTCTCGCAGTGTAACAGAAAGAGAGTTGCAGTGGGTTCTTCTATAAAGACAGTTTAGGGAACTTTGTAACAGACTCTGAAACTACTAGCCAAAATAAACGGATATATGAGAATTATTAAGAGGTAAGTTAAAAGGCACAGCGTATGTGTATCTGCATTTGCAGCACAGGTATGAGAAAATCTAACAAAGTTTCTTTTATTTCACTTTAAGCATGAACCAGAAGAAACTTTAAATCTCACCAGAGAACCTTTATGATGTCTGACCTTTCAATTATTTAACATGAAATTATTTTCTTGAAGAAACACACCACACACTCACGAGAATAAATGCATGTTACGTCCTAAAAAACAGGTGAGTTTAATGCATTATTACTGAAATTTGAACTATGTGCTTCATAAATATATAATGAAACACTCCACATGCTTACCTGTCTTGATCTGGGTCTTCCAGGAGAAAACTTGCGTTTGGTGATGGCTGGTTTTCCCATGCCAATTTTTGGAGTAACTGATATGTAAGTTGTTGGGACAGCACTTCCAGCTGTGGAAGGTAATGCTGGGGGTTGACTGTGCTGTACATCTCGTGCAGAATGCAAGTCTAATGAAACATCTGGTGAGGAAGACACATTTGTCTTGTTTATATTAACTGATGCGGGAAGTGAGGGGTAAGTCTCAGCTGGTGATTTTATGGGTTTGTCTCCAACTGGTGACTTATTTGCAACGCCTTCATTTGCAGAAGTAGTTTCTACTTCTAGAAGAGCTGGCGTGTCAGAATTTTCATGTATTTCTCCTTTTTCTATGTCTTTCTGCACTTTTATTATTTCCAGTTGTTGTTCTACAGGGATACAAGTATCTCCTTTATTTTCAGACTCTTGTATTTCTGGCATCACAGTCATGGTCTCAGGTACTGAAGGCAGAGACCGAGAGTCTACTGTGGATACTTCTGACACCTCAACACTACCCTGTGGCAGCTGTGTCTCTTCCACTTGTTTGTCTAGCTCCTGCTGTATTACAGCTTGAACAGCTTCCATCGCTTCCATCATTTTCTCAGTCTGACCGTCACCAGATGCTGGTGTCTTTTTAGGAGACATTTCCACTTCAGCTGAATTAATTTCAGCAGAGACTTCTGTTTCCAGTTGTGAAGCCTTTTCTTCTGGTGATATGCCTGTAACTAAGTACAACCACATTAAAGGCTCAGTGCAAAAAAGAAAACCTTACACGGGTATACCAGTCAACAAGTATACTTGGTACACGTCAAATACATCAAATGCGTAACACTTTACTTCAGTCAATTTAATATGTAGTTTAAAATACACTTCATAAATATCTTTCTTTGTACCTATGCTTATAGTAGCCTACGCTTTTAGCTCATTATTTTTCTTCCCTGGACACACAGCAGAGTAAATCACGAGAGAGCAGACCCAAAATTAATTTGCGGAATATGGTCACACATTTCCAGGTAGGCAGAAGAAAAAGCTTCTCCTTTTTAATTTCTGCATATTGAAGATGTACGTTAGCATAAATTAAAGTATTTTAAGCAACTGTCCCAACACTTCTAAAAAGCAAACAGCTAAGAACAGGACAAGTACAAATAAAAAAACCAACATTTTCCTCCTAGCACTCTTTCAGACTTCAGGAAATGTAAACAGTTGATGCTGGTTTTTAATTTACTAATGTCTCATGGATTTCTTTCAAAAATATTTGTCTAGCCTTCCTTTGACCCAAATCAAGCACCTTTCATGCACAACCTCCTTCATCAAGGAGTTCCAGAGTCTTATATTCATTCCATGGATAACAACCCTCTTCTCTCTCAATTTGGCTTCTCACATCTTCTTTTGATGGACCCTGATTCTCTTACAGGCCACTTACTTTCTACTACGCTTGCACTCTTCTTAAATTCACACTGCTACAACCTCCTCAGCCTCCACAGTTCAAAGCTTAGCATTTAATTATGAATGTGTCTTCACAGATAGTTTTAAATCATGGATTTTATAACACAGGATGTGATGCATAACAGAGTTATCAGTTACAAGATTTTTATTTTTTTTTTGCTTTGGATTTAAATTCAGGTTTCTTGTCTCCCCTTACAGCAACTACCCTCCAGCATCAGACTGAGTGGATGGAACATACTGGAAAGTTCTTTGCCATTGGTATCTATCACTAACACATTAAGAGGACTTGATCCAGAAACCATTCTACTTGTATTCTTTTCTTTGGCTGGTACTTCACGTGTGATTGGTAAGATTTAATCTCGGAACACAAATGGTCGGCTACTGCAACACACCCTGTCTTGATGGGTACATTTGTTTATTAAACAAATTATCTTTCCTTTACAAAGGGAAAAAAGAAAAGAAGAAAACTTTAACCAAAGATACTTGTGGACTTACAACCTCAAAGTATATAAACTGGAGGGAAGCTCGACAGTGTGCCTCAAAGCACACATCGGGAAATTAATCCAATCCAGTTATTTGCAGCTACAAACAAGAAAGACTCAAAGAGAAAGTGGGTGACTACATTTGGATAGCAATAAATAGTCTTTTTTACTATAAACCTCCAGTGTACAAAACATTTAACTATACTTCCAGCTTTTGGAGAAAGCCAGTCCCACCAAAAAGAGTAAAACAGCTTTCTCCTATACAAATATTCTGGAGACTATCTTTGCCTTCAATAAAATACTTCAACAAAGAAGTTAATACTCCTGTTTTAGAGTTCAGACACTAGAACTGATACAATTTGTCTCGTACTGTTTTCCAGGCACTTTTTTGCCTTAAATTTATAAAGTACCACGAATCTTACTGAATGGAAAGAGGGTTCTGAAGGGTTCTCTACTGGCACTTTCTCAGACTGCAAAACTCTTTCTTACCATCTGCGACACATCCAACAGCTGATTCTTGATCAGGGCCATCACCAGTAACAGGTTGTGCCTGAAATGTCACATCCTCTCCAGCACTTTCCATTTCATTTGTACAAGCTTAAGGTGAGGTAAAGAAGTTAAAAAAAATTATGAGGTATTTATTCTATTACTTTGGAATCAGTAGTTTCTGTCACTGTTTGATATTTTGGCTAAAGAGAATGATATTCAATGATATGATAGCAGTTAGTACGAATCAGGTCAATGGGAGGGTTAGGGAGGCTATACAGTACTCCTAAAAAACTAGGAGCCTTTTTCTCACAGACTCTGAAGCCATTTTATACCTTTCAGACAGTGAAAAAATGTCTGTAAAGCAATTATATATGCCTAATTGTGAAAATTTTATTTACACAGAGTCACTGACTTTTGCATTACCTGAGCAATATTTTTATTTAAATTCAGGTCTGCTAAATTCTACAGAAATTGTAGTATGAAAGCTTCAAATTTTTATAAATACTGTAATAGCTTATGGCATAGGTATGAGGATCCACCTGCTTTCAGCACTCAGAACGCCGATTTTCAACCTACCTGTTCAACAACATGAAAACTGAATTTTACCACTTTAGAGCTAAGATACATTAATGTGTGAGTTCCTCCTATTAAATAAAGGAATTTGCATGGAAAAGGCACTACTGAGAGCTTCTTTGCCTGACGGTATTGTTATAGAGCACAGAAACAGGAAATACTTTTTTTGCTTGTGTAAAGGCTTTTTCAGTTAAGGAAAGTCATTAAAACGCAACAGACAAAGTAGGAGCAGAAAAAACAACGCATACAATAAGCATTAACTCAAAAGGGACTGATCTTCCATGGATGTTAGCACAAAAAAGAAGTCAAATGAATGTAGCCTTCTGTTCCGCAAAGTATTTTTAAAGTCCAAAACCCCAGGAACTATTAGGTGATGCTACTTTTAGCACCAAAAAGCTGCTATCAGACTCTGCCAACTTTAAAGTGATATTTTAACACTGAGGAAATTAAAATTCAGATTAGCTCCAAATCTGATTTTAATGTACAAAAGTGCTCTCCTGGGTATAAAATACTGCATGACTGTACTGATGTAATAGCTCCAGATTACTCCTAGTAGTCCTGTTCTTCACTGGGGAGAAGAGTATGCTTGTCAATGCTTCTACTAGCTAGAAATATTAACAGAAGCATGACTCGTGCTCACTGACAGAGTCCTTCTGCTCACTTATATACATTTACCTACTGTCAACTGCCCTTCCTCCAGGATTATCTTTTTCACCATTTCTTTCTGCTCATGAAAGGTATGCATTTACGTGTACAGGATAACATCAAAGAGAATGACTTGTTTACACAAAACATCAGCTTGAACACACAAAAATTAGTGCTTTGTTGTAGTCTAACACTTTTCCTTTCCAGGGAAAAATTATCAGGCTTTGGAAAACACAGATACTTAGTGCACCTGAGCTATCAATTTCTTTTAACAAAAGATCAATGCACAAGCATTGTTGTTTAAGTATCAAAATTGCACATGGCAGTGGTAGTGCCCTTAAATCTGTTAGATTTACCTTGCTTCCAAATTTAACCAAAACTGTGCTTCTCTTAGGATATTCAGCCTGCATGAGATAAGCTGCTATCCAATAGAGCATGTGGTATGGAATACACAAAGACATTCAGTTACAAGTTCATTACACAGGTCCTGTGGATGACACACCAGACTCAGATCAAGAGATCCAAGTTCTCTCTGTGCTTCCTTACTGTTACTAAGTAATTTTTACACTTTTCTGCAACTTCCCTTTCCACCGCTTAATTTGTCTATATAGACAAGAATGTCTCCGAAAAAGATGACTAATCATATACTGTTTTGAAAAAAAGGACACCTAAGTAAAAACTTTTTAGTTAAATATAACTGTCCCTTGAAGACAGTTCAGCTTCCACTGCTGCGTCCTACTTGGACATAATAAGATGAATGGGCACTAAGAGACTTACAAGTACCAAGAGGGAAATGGGAAAACTGGAAGTCACCAGTAACATCTACCAGAAGCTGGTTTGTGCCTGGTAGTTAGGCACAAGTAAACAGAACAGGCTGTCAAATGAACACATTTATGAACGGTACCACAGCTAAAGAAAATAGGGAAGTCTGCAGCTACAGGCTGGGAAGCGGGAGCTGGAAAAGTTGAGACCCACCATTAAGGTGCTTACTTGCCAATGTTCCTCCTAGAAAGCCTGAAGCCAGAAAGCATACTCAGAAGACAGCTCACCCATGGATCGGTTAAGAAGCTGCTGCTAAATAGAAGAATGGATGAACTCCACCGAGCAGAGTATGAGTGGATGGCTCACAAAAGACTTAAGTGAGACAGATGCAGATATCTGATGTCAGGATTTTGGAAATGTAGAGATTATATTTGATTACCTGCTATACTGTCAGGTTCGGGAATGAGTTCAGAAGTGTCCATTACATCACATGACTGAGTCTGATCCCCTTCTCCTTGTTTACAAAGAGTGCAGATGTAATCTTTCAACTGAGACTCCAATTCACCACCTGGAGATCTGTCACATTCTATGTGAATCCACCTGGGGAGATTAATTTAGTGTGACTATGATTTTACTAAATCATATCTAATAAATAAAGTATCCTAGTAAAAACCAATTTAAAAATAGCACTGTTTTCCATTCCAATGTCAATCAATGCTTTATTATGGACAATTTTAGAGAAATAGGCATGACATGTCAGTACATCAAGCAATGAACAAATTTATACATGAAGACCTAAACTGTCACTAAAACCTATTGGACACTACAACATATATGAAAATATCGAGACATTGCACAGCAAGATATAACAGCATTTAATATGAAACAGAATCTACATTCTTAAAAGGTTTCCAATATATTATTATTACTGGCATAGCAAAACACAAAAAATCAAGCCAAAACCACATACTTGAATCTTCTTTTAGAAAACAGACTACTGCGAACAGTCTTGAAAAGTTAGGATGGTGACTCTTCCAGTCTGCTTACTCAAACCAGATTCAATGCAAGAAGCAGCAGCACATTATTTCTCCGTACGCCTTAGGTAACTGCCAAGTACTACTTATTTGCAAAGATTAAAATAGAGTACCTACTATTGCTCAGAGTATTTAGGGATGAAGGATAAAGATGTTGCACAACAAGATACTATAGCACTGCACATCAAACACAGTCTACACCCTTCATAGAAATGGATCACTGTCACACAGCTCACTGTAGGCTTTTGGCATTTTAGTACAACTAAGCAAAAATTAGGATGCTTACCTTTTGCACATGTGACAATGCAACATATCTTTCTGGAAGTCTTGGAGGCACAGTTTTTCACAGAAAGGACAAGATAAGTTGTCTTGCTGTTGGTAACAACTGTCACATACCAAACAATTATGGTGCCACTGACAACTTGTTCGTGTGCCACACTCAGCACATACTCTACAGTTCTAGAGATCACAAGAATTTAGTTATTAATTATAGTATTTGACAATGTGATAGAACTGCCATTAACTGACAATTTCCTGGTTTGAATTAAATTAAATAAAGTTTCTGTCCTTGATAACACTAATAAAATATCCAGGATCTGACAACAGAGCATGAAGAGCCTGTAAAACTGCAACAACAGTTTCCTTTCACTGCTCCCTGACCTGAAAGAGTATTTCCTATGAGACCAAACTAGTTTACTTCTCATCTCAGTCATCTTATGACCGTCTTAAACTATGAAATTATATACACCTTATATACGGACACTTCCCTTGTTACACTTAAATTGAATTTTTATTATTGCTTACACTTACTCACAAAGTTACTGATAAAACAAATTCATCCTGCCCTCTTCAAGTGCAAAGGAACCCTTGAGCAGTAGATCTACTGTTCTAGTAATCAAGAAGTAGTTATATAAGAGCCTTCAAGTAGGATTACATATACTACTGCACAGGTTTTAGTTTACATTTTAATTTACATTAGATCATGAGCGCAGCTGTCATTAAGAGAAGGTTATCCACTCCACCTG
Organism: Pezoporus occidentalis; assembly: GCF_034315485.1. NCBI lineage: Eukaryota > Metazoa > Chordata > Aves > Psittaciformes > Psittacidae > Pezoporus > Pezoporus occidentalis. Next base: position 3,501,604 of record NW_026914180.1, read on the forward strand.
GATTCTACACGTCTCTTTTCCCCTCTGGGTGTTGATTTCCTGTCCTGCATAGGCTACTTCAGCCACTGCACTGACGGCCACCCTCACAGAGCAGCTGTAGAGCCAGGTGATTACATACAAGTAGGATTCCTTCACAAGTGATACAATATGTTACACAGCAACAGCAGTCTGCAATATACCTAGAACAGCATAATGTGGGTAACAAAATTTGGGCCCCTATAATGTCAAGGAATTATTCTGAAACTCCTTTCAACTTACTTTACATTTCCAACCATTTGTTGGTACAGCATCCATAACTGGTTGTAGACAGAAAGTATGGTAGCCTTTGTCGCATGTATCGCACACCAGCATCTTGTTGTCTTCCCCAGAATGTCTAAGAAAAGTAACAAGTGGTTAAAAAACACTATTCAAGCAGGCCATAAAAAAAAAATTTACTTAATAAAAAGCCTGAACAGGAAGACACATAGCTGAGCACATGAAAACATATGAATGTCATTTACAAATAGCTCCAAAGACCATGCCCTCAAATTCATATTTAAGTAGGAATGAAGACCACTATGCTTACTTTGACAAGCGCTGAGCCTTGTGCAGCCATTCCGACTCGTAGAAATCATCCCACTTTCATTTACACATGTGTAGGCAGATTTAACAGCTTTTCTGTACTGAATTCAATTCCAAATCTGAAATATGTACTTTATTTCTTTCTGAAGAGAACATGCAATTGCGCTCGTTCGTACAGTCTGACTGTATTTTTCTCAAAGAGAAAAACCGAGCCATCACCTCTGACTACCAGAGCTCCTACAATGTCAAACAATGACTGCAAGAGCAAAACAAACATTAAGAGATTTCAATTTTCCTACAATCCTGTATTACAGAGCTCCACCACAAATTTCAGTGATAAAATAAATTTGCAGAGAATGAGACGCATAGTTTGGTAATAGCTAAAGGGATTGTATTCTGCCATAGTTTAAATAAATTAATTCAATAAATAAGTATGCAACAAGATTTGCCTTGAAAAATCTTCACAATATATGACATTACACATATTAGATACTACTTCATTACCTGGGAAACCTGATTATCTTAAAAAGCAGTAAATGTTCTCTCTTTGCATGGAGATATGCTTAAAATGCTATTCTTCAACACTGGAGTAAAACTGCCATACTGCATGAAGTAACAGGTGGGAAAACATCACATTTTCTTCTAGTTTTCCACTAGAGAGAGGTTTTACTAGCAAATACTTTAATTGCCCAGTTCAACATTTGTAGAACATGCTTCCCTATTGTAACCTCCTTGCTAGCATTTGCTATCAGCAGCGTGTGATCAGGGAACAATCTTCTTTAAAGTGGGTGAATGAATGCTAGCAAATACCAAGCATTCTGCTTGGAAAACAGCAAAGCACTGTCTGATCAGGTATATGAAGCAGTAGTGAAGTGGCTTTTCCCCTTCATATTGTCCCAGCTGGTCTGACTAAAGCTGAACAAAACTCGTACTTCTTTTCTAGTGACTGCTTAAAAAAAAAAAAACAAAAAAAAAGCAAGCAAAAGAACCCTGCAGTTCCCATCAGATTAAGTTATATGAGAACATGCGTACAAGCACAACTTCCCAAGTGAACTGCTACAATGCTGCAACAATTCTGTTTTATTCTCTCAGTGTTTGTTCACTAACAATTCAATCATGGCCACTCATGCCACCTTTTTTTTCTTTGTTCAACTAAGCCACGTTTTTGTTTTCATAATGACTCATTAACTGCCTCTGAAAGGTATTACGAAATAGGAGAGGGCCTAATGCATGGGACCTACACCCAGTATGTAGTATACTCACAGCTTAAATGTCCGCTAAGTAAGAGCACAGGTTCCCAGACTGTAAAAGCACTACATTAAGCTAATTTGTTCATGTGGTAAAATTGAGGAAAATCTCCCTTAGGAAGGAAGGAAAAAGGCAGAATATTTTGCTGCTCTCCAGAATCTGTCAAGATAATAGCAACTGCTACTGGTTATAACACGCAGGAATTCCAGCTCAGTGATTTTAGAACAAAGCTCCCAACGCAAGCGTTTTTTCAACTACTTCATATGATATCATAACAGATACATCTGGACAAATCAACTACACTTTTGGAAAAAAGAATGGTTAACAGAACAAGTATTTTAGAATGACAGCACACAAATCTCACACTGTCCTCCTCCATGACATGTAAGTCTCACTTACTTGCAGTTCTGGCACACTTTGCAATCAGGACACTGCCAACCTGCTCTTTTTAAAGGTGTAACTTGTATGTCCAGGCACATCCCATGGTAGTGCTGACCACAGGTAGTACAAAAAAGCTGATCTAAGAGGTCTCCAGGGCTGTCACACACGGCACAATTTGCTTCTTCCTTTGCTACAAAGAAATCATTTTTTCAATTGCTATTTCATTCAAACTTATGAACAATCACTGAAGCCAATGCAGCCAAGAAATTCATTAGTAGTTCTCATGCATTCAAAATTTGATCATTCTTATGAAATTCAAATTTAATTAATATAATAAAAATAATTTAATAACAAGTCCTTTAATTTGGTTTTCCAATATACTCCACTAATCTCATAACAAAAGTACATTCATTTTAAACCTTAATAAAGTCTTACCAAAAGAAGTAGTTTTGTTCTCTATAAGATAAAACTGGGAGCTTTAGGAGCAGCTTTTCCTTGGAACAAGTACAAAATAAAGCTTCTAACAGAGCTAAACCTATTCTTTAGCTGATGTGATTGCATAATGTTTGCTCTAACTTGAATTTGGGCAAGAAAGCAAGCCTACCAATTTGAACTAAAATCTGACAGAAAACAAGCCTTATGAGAAACCCTTCCCATGATCTGTTATTAAAGAAAAAGAAGAACAATGCTAACTCTGCTGTGCATCACTCTCAGTCTTTAAACAGAGGAATACAAACTTGGATCTTTCTCATACCTGAACATTAGTGAGTTCGTGGTTACATGAAGTGGGAAAACAGGTCACAACAAATGCACTCTGAAGCTGATACTTCCCCAGAGCAAGCAATTTTCATGAAACCTGGTATTAATTGTGTCATTTGAACACTGTGTACTTACATCTTTCGGGAGCCTGATCAATATGGTCTGGACAAAGGAGGGACAAGTTACTGAAATCCTGAAATGTGCCTGCTCCAGCAGCACAGGGGTAATGGTACATCTGGGTACATTTCTCTTCACAGCATTTGATAGTGGCTCCAAGGTGCTTACAATATGCACATCGCTGAAAAACAAACATAACAGAACATTCAAAATCTACTTTTTCTTGTCATTTTTCACAGCCAGATCTGTTCCTCAGGATCATTTAACAGACAAGCACCTTGGCCAGCAGACGACAGTGAATACTGAGGAGAAGAAAACTAGTGGACTGTGCCTTTCAGTGGCTCTCCCACATCCCTCCAACTTACAATGTTTAACAAAACCCACCCTAAATGCACTCTGATAGCTAAGAATCTTCTTGTCACAGAAAAGCACTGTTCTTCTATGCAACTTGAGCTATGCTTTCAGTAACAAGGCTTGGAGACTTATTCTCAGTAATAAAGACAGACCACACTACCCTGTCAATAGGTTGTAACCAAAAACCACATAGCTCTGAGTTGCAATGTAAAATGTAGACACTGTAATCAGAAATGCAAATAAAATACCATGTTTTACTCAAAATCTGACTGACATTATACAATTCTCTCTGGGATGATAATGCATTACATAATCTAGCACTTTCTTCTCCTATCTCCTCTCAAGGCTACACAAATATCACCATCAAACTTTGAGAAGTCATAAATAAGCATGATTATTATTACAGACCATAGTCACCTTGGTAAAGAAGTAATTTCTCAGAAAGAACTGCCCAGTAACCCTCCAATTCTCTAGTCAAGAGGGAACAGATTCCATCAGTCTGCTTGTAAAATATCACCCACACCTCTCTGATTCAGTTAATCAGCCTTTTTTCTTTCTTGGACTCATTGCAGTCCCTGAAGTATTGTAACATGTTTTTGCACTTTTTCACCAAGGCAACAATACTTTTTAAGGCTAGAGCACAGCACCATAAAAACAGGTCAGTGGCTCACAGGAAGGCATAATAACATACAGCAACTGAGCTTGAGGACCCTCATTGTTTCATAATAAAAAAGTAATACTAACACTGGCATGTTTGATTACTAGCTCACGTGATGAGTAACATCCAAATGCGAACAGAAACCAAAGAGTTGCATACTGCCTCTGCTTAATTCTTAGGATACAGACAATATTTATTACCATAATTCTTCTCCATTTCAAAGCCTGGCATGAAATTAGGCATGCAATAGTGCTACTACAAGTCCATACATATCAAAACCAGCCCGTACGAAAATACAAACCACAAAGCTGCCTGTGTTAACAGCTATATTGATATTCTCAAACCCAAATGAAATTAACGTCTTCAGCAAAGTATTTGCCTTCACTACAACTCATGGACAAGAAAAAATATTAGTTTATGCTAAACACAACTGCAATGCAAACAGACAAAATGCTCTGGCACAGAAATTAAAGTGGGTCACTAAGGATAGGTACTGCCATGGTTCTGTGCTACTATGCTCACTTTAGTCTTCAGATCTGCATGGCATCTCACCCCTACCCATGTCTCTAACACATACTAACAATATGAAAAACATGTAGGTTGTTACTTTACCAGTCCAAATGCAGAGATGAGAGGGGAACAAGATAAGCAAACAATAACATGGAGTTCTGAAGCAGGTATGCTAGCAAATCATTACATCTAAGAACTGGCCACAAAACCAAAGCCATGCAAGAAGCTCATTTTAGGAAATGTTATATTTAGTAAACACTTACAATGCTGTAGAAAGTAAACCCTGAACTTAGATGTGAAATCATAAAAACATAGCCCAAAGCCTCCAACTTCAGGAACTGCAGCTACACATTAAACAGCACACAGTCCATTGCACTGTGTTGTACTTGACACTCCTACAGCCTGTTGAGATGGCCCAGACTGTAACTAAGTCCCAGCTCTTACCGTCCACATATTTCTCAAAGATATTACTCAGTAAGAAACAATAGAAATGGGAACTCGGGAGGAGCTGAGGTCCAAAACATGTCCCTCAAGAAAGTATTCAACAGAGACGTTGTTGGATCCTATAATTAATCCTTAATAATTATCTAATTGGGAAAGAAAATTATGAAAGGCCTGCAACCACTCAGAGAATTAACATTTACTAAAAGCTGGGAATAACAGATTAAAAAGTAATATAAATTGCATTTTTAAAAATAGCCCATCTGTTTTCCAAAGCCATCAATCAACAGTGGTACATAACAACTGTAAAATCATAATATACCTTTTCCCAAATGCTATATGACTAAATGATGAAATTATGAGAAATGAGCAAACTACAGGATTACTGCAAAGCCTGAAAAATGTTGATGTTGATTTAAGGAGCCATGTAAAGATGCTGGAAGAAAAATGGAAACCCAAATTACATGCAATTGAACCCTTCAAACCCATCTGCTAAACTGCACTGCCAATGAAAAGCATTTGGCAGCTAAGTAAAACACACGCTTTAAAAACAATGTGGTATGTATCATCTGAAACAAATAAAAAGCACAGAATATCAACATTTGCTGGATTTATAAGAGAGATAAAGCAATTTGAAGAAACAAATGCCCAAAGGGACTTTTTCTGGTAACAGCTGTTGATGAGAGGAGTTACTTTTCCAGTACTAGAAGCCAATGCTTCTCTGAAACAAGCCCACATGCTATGGCCCCAGAAGTACAAGCATGCAGTTTTACAATTAACTGACCTTCACAAAGAAAGGCTGTAAATAGCAAAAGTATATTAATTCATATTTAAAAAAAAACAAAAAGGTCTGCTAAATAAACACAGTAACTAATATTACTTTACTACTCTATTGCCAAAATATGGCATCAGGACAGTAGGAGGTAGAAGGAAGGAACAAATCATATTGCCCATGAAATGCACGTCTTCACCATACCATATGAGGACAGTAACAGACACAGAAACAGTACAGTCTTCAATTTCATTAGCATGAGCACAAAATAAGGCGTTATGTGAAGGGGGTGGAAGCTGAATTCAACTATTCCAAGGGTAGGTATAGGAAAATGGTAAGCTGTCAAAGCAAGCCAAACACTGTTTTGTTCATGGATTAAATAATCTTATAGACCTGTTCTACAGAAAAAAGAAAACACTACATAAGGTGTCAGAAAGCTACAGAAGCAGTTCATTACTTATTCATAGTACATTCAATAAAGAAAGTCACTAAAGAGAGTCAACAGACTTTTCCTACTCAAAGTCCTTCATTGGTTATGAACTGTTTTCTTCAGCAAGCTCTCAGTGCACTTGTTTACAGCAAGAAAGCTCTGATCCCATTCATACTTCTGCTACTTCTTACTACTGTAATTTCCATCCTACTTGGTCCTTTTCACCTTTTATACCCGTTTTTGTTTTTTTCATAAAGACAGAAAAGGATCTCAATTTAAAAGCAAACAGCTATACAGTCTTTCAAATTTTAGAATTCCTTTTATTCACTAATCCTGCTGAATCAAATACAATATCGTTACATATATACAGTGAAAGAAGAAGATCTAAATGAATTAACAGAAGAAGTAAGAAAACCTGAACAATCATCTCCTCTCTTTTCTAGCTGTATGGGAGTACATCCTCCATAAAACAGAGTAGCAGAAAGCACATAGAAAATTTCCAGGAAGAAAAAAACTTGTACTGCTATACTAATGTCATAACTGCACTAAAATCAACTAAGAAAAAGGTCAGTTCTGCCTGTGGCTTGGAAACTCAGCTGAACGTCACAAATACTTACAAAGGCTTTAATGGAAACAGATGGCCAAACTGTGAAATGATGACAAGAGAAACAGGTTACTGTTTACATCTTTCTAACTTTCCTACATAATTGAAAAAAAAAAAATTACAAAATATGTATTCAAACTTTACATCAACCTTTCTGCTGCTTCATGCTTCTGATGCAGCCAACCATATCCCACACAGCTTCAAAAGAAATGTGACTAGCAAGTCAAGGGAGCTAAATTCTCCCCCTCTACTCTACTCTTGTGAGATCCCCCCCTGCAGTACTGCATTCAGTTCTGAGGCCCCCCAGAGAAGGATACGAAGCTGTTGGAGTGAGTCCAGAGGCCACCCTCAGAGGGCTGGAGCACCTCTCCTATGGAGACAGGCTGAAAGAGCTGGGGCTGTTCAGCCTGGAGAAGAGAAGGCTCTGGGGAGATTTAGAGCAGCTTCCAATAGCTAAAGGGGCTGACAAGAAATCTGGAAAGGGACTTCTTTTTACAAGGGGATGTAGGGATAGGACAAAGGGTAATTACTTTAAACTGACTGAGGGGAGATTTAGATTAGACAGTAGGAAAAAACTCTTCACTACGAGGGTGGTGAGGCCCTGGCACAGGTTGCCCAGAAAAGCTGTGGCTGCCCGATCCCTGGCAGTGTTCAGGGCCAGACTGGGTAGGGCTTGAAGCAACCTGGTCTAGGGGAAGGTGTCCCTGCCCATGCCAGCGGTTTGGAACTGGATGATCTTTTAAGGTGTCTCCCAACCCAAACCATTCTATGAAGTACTCCAAAACTCAGTGCAAGTTCAAATGAAGACCAGATACCTGTGTGTTTGTGATAATGTAAGATTTTATCCAGACAGTACTTAGAACAAATGAGAGGTTGTATTTTATCATTATTTTACTGACTGTAGAATTATTTTATAGTATTACTGTCTCAGCAACAATTAACAACCTCTAGGAGTCACACATGAAAGGCTAAACTATGGACTTTGAATAAATACTTAGTTGTGAGCTGATTCATGCAGTAAGGTTTTCACAGATTATGAACTTGTTTACCTTCAGAAAGGTCAGTTGACAAAAACTGTGATAACAATAAGCAATTTTAATCTTACGATAGTGTACTCAAAAATGCACAGAAGCCATCTGTCATTAGTTAAACAATTTCATGTATTACCTGTAAGAACGTATTTCAGGCTGTTTAGCTACTGAAAACTGCCATCATAGAAACCTGTAACTAAGGAGAATTGGACCTTGACATCCTGCCATTAACAAGGCCGCAAAGAAATTTTAGTATAAACAGTGATTAATGAAATATGTTCTCTGCTAGTTCTGATAATCTACACTGATTACTCCCTCATGTAGAAGAAGCTTTATATTGCTTATAGACACTAATCAGCATTAGCTCCTCTAATGTCAAATACTGTTCTCAGTACCATAAAGTGTTTAAGAGCACAACATAGTAAGATGGCAACATAAAAAGAATTACCAGCTTTTGATTGAACTACTGATTAGAAAAAGTGCTAAATCGCATGTAATTCCAGGAGTGCTGGAAATTACCTTCTAATTTTTGGAATTTTTATTACTCATGTCACTAATGTGGAAATTACCTGAATTTGTAGCAAGCATGTCAATCAGAGAGCAGTTATATTTGTTGCTCAATTTTTAACATGTAAGACAATTGAAGAAATTAAAATTGAGACTTTTTATAACTGTAATTTAAAACTACAACATTCTTAACAGAGACAGCATGTATTAAAACTTCACCACAGTGTCCACTGCATGCTCTGAGTTCCCTGAAGTAAGCTTAGAAAACAATAAATCACAACTGTAGAAATAAAGTATCAAGTTTTGCTTCTAAGACTGTATGAAAAGATATGGACAACCAGAAGACACGCAATTTGGCCAAGCTCAGCACATGAATGTGACAGACTGTCTTCTAAGGCAGAACTCTAGACTAGATATTCCACCTGTCCATAATCTGCACAATTATATACAGGAGTTAGGAACAAAGGTAAAAAGATACAAGTGGTGACAACTAATGCCACTATCAGTGTCTCAAAACACGTCATCCAGGCAAAAAGCAGAAGTGTACAAGAGATTTCAGGCTGTACAAGTCACTCCTTTGTTTCTCCTTCCTACTAGTTGCCTCCTTTCTTTTTTCACCTTTACAAAAATTACACTAAACAAATGGTCTTGGTTTCAAGGCATCCAAGAAGTAGGACAATAAAGCATTCATTCATGTTTTTGTAATAGCTGTGATAGGTTAATAACCTGTAAGAAGGAAATTTGCTAATGAAGATAATATTTTTTATTTGAAACCTGAAGAAGGTAGAGGAAAACTCGCAAACCTTACAGTACACAAATCCTTCCTTCTGTAATCCGCACTGTTCTCAAACCCTGTCTCTTCAGAAGCTCCACAGGAGGGTCTGGGTGCCTCGAAGTTGTGTTCATCATTATATAAGCTAGTGGAATAACCAGAGGTATATGATTTCCTCCACAGACTCCGCCTTTGCTACCTTTTTTTCATACTTTCATGAGGAAAAGCACTTTTTTAATTCACCTCCTTGCCTTCTAGATTAAGGATAATGCAAATGTTTTGAGTGAGTGAGTCTAAGCTTTTCCACAGCCAACTATTCCCTTAATTCCCATCTAATACCCACTATGACAGAAAGGCACACACAATAATGTTGCTTAGTTAGCAGGTCAACAATGAGAAGGTCAATGCTTACTGTAATTTAAACTATGATTACTAGGCTTCAGCATCAGCAACTTCAGGACAAACAAGGCAAGATCAGAAATCATCAGCTTTGGTTTAAGGCTGCCTTTTGGCAGGCTTGGAAAACAATCTATAGTGCCAGTTCCATTTGACTCATGCTTGGAAGGTTCAAGAAATGTGCGTAGACAATTTTTTTTTTGTTGGCAGAGCACAGGCTGAGGTACAAATTGTGGGAGGCCTGAAAAAAAATAATTGGGGGAAACACTGCTACATGCTTGTTGTTTAATGATCTTCTCTAGTTATCTGTTACTGGTCACTGTGAAAGATACTGGGATTAAGTCAACTTTCTGCTTAATTCAGCAAATTTCTTATGTTCCTAAATCACACAGAAGGACTCTGAAGTAGCTTAAGCATTCTACAGGTTATGTTTACACTACAGATCCTCTGTAGCTACCACAAGGCTGGCATAATTACATTTGCAAAGGCATTTAACAGAAACTCTGAAAGGAGAATTTACTGCTGATACAGACACATTGTGCTACCAAACAACACTACAAGGCCAGGGATGAGAACAACTGAATTTTGTGTCTATATGAGCCAAGTGTTTAAGTTCCCATTACACTTTAATGAAGACTTAGGCATTTTATGAAATTTACTTCATCACAATTCAGCTAACCAAAGAGTGGGTGCCCATTTTCAGGCACCACTGACAATACTGGACAGATCTCCACTGCCTATAACTGGAATATAAACACAGCTCACATGTTGACACATCCACAGGAAGGTCTAAATTTAGATGAGACAGTCTTGAGCCTAGAATACGTTGACAAAAGTGCTCTATTGGTATCACAGTTAAGTCCACACCAAAGTCAGCATGCACTATCAATGAAGGGTTGTGAATGGGCACTGCTTGCAAAGATTTCCAGATGAATACTGTTCTAGTCATGTCAGGCTTCTGAATGATAAAAAGTTGGGCTAAAGGTTCATGAAACACATACCTAAATTCTCTTAAATACTTTGGGAACAGTTAATCAAAACTTCCCAGCCATTTCTGAGAAAAGTCAGTAAGAAAAACATTTTGCTCATCTTAAAAACAACCCACTCACAGGACGTACAATTTGGCAGGAACTTTAGTGTGGGGGATGCAACTTCTGCCCCTACCCTGCAGATTTATGCAGATGTGACGAAGTGTCGTGGTTTAAACCCTAGCCGGACAGCTTGTTCACTCACTCCCAGTGAGTGGTGCTGGGCTGAGAGCAATCGAGGCCCCCCCCCCCCCCCAGGGCTCTCCCCTTCCCCACTCCCGGAGGAATGGGGAGGAGGATCGAAAGAGTGCAACTCCCACGGGTTGAGACAAGAACAGTCCAGCAACCAATGTACAACACAAATCACCACCGCTACTACCAACGACAACAATGATAAGAGAAAATAACAAGGGAAGAGAATACAATACCTGGCAGAGCATGAGCCTCACAAAGTCCTTGGTCAGGGTAAACATCACTTAGCAACAACCGAAAAACATCGGTATCACCAGCACTGTTCCCAGGCTGGAAGTCAAAACACAGCGCTGCACCAGCTACCACGAAGGAGAAAAATGACTGCTACTGCTGCACCCAGGACACCAAGCTTGAGAAAACTATTTTTATTTTTCATGTAAAACACTTCCAAAAGTTTATCGGGGGGGGATCACAGAAAAACTTGCTTTCATTGATCATGACTGATCCTCTCCAATTTCTAACACTGACTGGACTATGTGTACCTTCCGCAAAGACTGCTTCAGTCTGACAAGGATTATAGAGAGGAAGTCTGTAATAAATACTCTAAGCCAAAGCACAGTAAACCACTGGAATGGAAAGCAGATGTGCCTAAGGATATTGATACTACTGTCACTTAAATCGTCTAGGGAATGAGAGTACCCAGAACACAGGCTGAGGGACAACTATGGGTCAAAGAGGCAACAGGGACTAACTATACTGTGTAAGCAAATGAGACTGGGGGGAAAAAACATGGATGGAGACGGGATGCTGAGGAAGGGCAGGGATGACACTCCAAGGGCTGATGATGATCTGCAAAAGTTCTAGTTTCACTTCTTTCATAGAGCTCCTTTATGATATTGGGCAGCGTAAATAAAGTTTTTAAGTTTTTTAGTCCTCAACCTTACTGTTAAAAGCCTGCATTCCCCTCCTTCTTCCCCCCGCCAAACACAGTCTTGACTTCTGCAAAGACTGTGCACTCAACTCCAACAGAATGAAGTAAGAAGTGCTGTATCAGCACAACTTTTTTAAGTAAGTCTGAGTATTTTTTAAACTTTCTAATTTGCCATCCAAGTTAGATATTGAGTATTTTTAAATTAAAAAAAAAAATAAAGTAAAAGAAACAAAGGAAAAAAATATCAACTTCTCTTGGGAAAAATGTAGCCTAAGATGTAGATAAAGGCTACATAAATCTGCTGTTCAGAAAAATTTATAGACAAGTCATTCACATATTTATTACAGCAGAAACATTACAGAAAAATTCATGCGGAGAAGAGTAATTCCTTCCTTTCAGCAGCATTTGAATAGTCTACATACCTACACGTTGAACAACAATGAAAAAACATAATATTGAAGAGGTTTTTACTAAGACAGCAATGTCCATCCTGTGGACTGAGCCAGGCACTAGCTATTCTGCATGTGATCACATAACTAAAGACTGCATAATCAAGGCTACACAAAAGGATATTAATTGTGTTCAAATGATATTAATTGTGCAGAGACAACCTGTCTTCTGGCCTGTCCTAACTTTGTGTGTTTGATTTTATAGTCTTAATAATGTGGGTTTTAAAGAGGATTTTGTAGATGTATTAACTCAGTTTAAAAGAAAGTTCATGTCAGCAAAAGTCACTATATATACTCAATGATACAACTAATTTACAAGGTCATAGTAGGATGGGGTGACAGGGAACTCTGGATTATGTACAGACATAAAAAAATACAAGAATTTCCTGTCCTTAATACCTTCCTCATTAGTGAGCACCTCCTTAGTATTCCTTCCCCACTGACTGCAATCAGTACCTTGTTGTTCATAATTCCTATTTCCTTGGCTGTTCCTAAATTACACTCTCCAAATGGCACAGAGTCATCGTAAACAAAATCCTACATCTTCAGTTCTCTAATTTTCGTAAATTGAGCTCAAAGCAAGCAATTAGATGGCATATTCTGAAACTACCAGCTTGAAACATTAATATAATTTCTTTACTAATAAAAGCTTCACATGTTTTATCTGGCTGGGGCTTTCAGGGTTTTTTTCAATTTGACTAAATTAGTCACACATATTTCTCCCATTCCTCCTCCCAAAACATGGCATCCCCCAATATTACATAATCTTCTTTTTTTTTTTATTTTATTCATGAGCTACCAAAATAAACAAGTAAGCCCCTTGACTTTCCATCCTATTTCATCATTGACACTCCTTTGCAAGCAGCAAGAAGTGCAACATCCTGACCTAGAATTCACAACCCTGAAGTTGCTGGTCAAACATTTATCAGGTAATTCAGCTGTTTTCTGGGGTTTGAGGAGGGGAGGATGACATCAGGGCTGTTCGGTTCATTTTGCAGCAGGCTGCCTCAGTAGCTTGTGAACAAAAAAGCTGCCAAATTTTGTAATGAATTCCACAGAACATTAAGTCTGATGCTTAGCAGAAGCCATAACTGTTAAGTAAATGATATCCTTTTGATGAATACCCTTATTTGAAAACAACATTGATTCTTCTAACCCTTTAGCAGTGTCCCAAAACAGATGTGCACAACTGCAAATTCTGTTTGCTTTCAGGTTTACGAAGTGTGATGACATTTTTACAATCATGCATGAGCCCTTTTACCCAGGAGTAAAATAAAACACAATAATTCTTCGCCATCTGTTTGTTAATTTTGCATTCATTTAACTTTGCATTTTAAACTAATAATCATTTTCTTATAATATAGTTTGCTCCATTGGTAGAAATTACAGCTGTTCAATTAAAAAAAGAATGGTTTATAACAGTATACAGTTTTCCTCTAAATACTTCCATTGCTCTTAATTATAGAGATATTCGTGCCATCAAAGGAAAAAAACTGCCAGGAAATAACGTTATGCTTTATGTGTCATAGACTCCCTTAGTAAATGTACATACTTCTGGTCCAGTACCAATTCCCACCTGGTCTCATTCAGACTAGAATTCTTTTTCAACACTACAAGGTTCTGTGGGTTTTAATGTTATTATGTGTAACAGGCTTCTTAGCCTCTTTAAGGAGTAAGGTACAATTACTTGACACTTTTTGTTTCATATATGGCATACAGTTAAACAAAGCACAGTCCTATTTCTTCATAATGCTTTTCCTAATGACAGGCCAAGGAGGTTTTGCTATATTTATTCTTATTTAGTTACAGCTAAACTAGGACTAGAGTAATTTCCTGCAAGCTTTTTCTCATGATGTTTACAGTAACACGGGGAAATTCTATTCCTTTATCAATAGCAAAACCACACTGAAATAACAATCGGAACTAGTGAAGGGGAAATAATCCGGACCAACAAAAAAGACATGGGCCTGGAGAAAAAGCAGGAGCCAGTCTGAGATTGAGACTCATGTTTTGGTCCTGCAGTATGCTCTGGACAGCACATTGGAAAATGGCTGTAAATCCACAGCGAGATTACAAATCCTAACACAGCGGCAAGTCAACTTCGCTGTGGTTCCTAGGCTTAATAATCATAACCACCTAGAAAGAAGCTCTTCAAGAACAGGCGGCCCAGCTAACTCATGTGAACAACCCAGTAGCATTCAAAAGATTGTTCAGATGGTTTAAACTATCACTGTTTTCTAAAACTAATTTTATCTGATGGCATGGAAATCTGAGCATCAGAAGATCATCTTAATTCTGTGGTAGTGTTAAGATAACAATGCTGTCACAGTACCAGGAGGAATACTTTACTAAAAAACACCCATAAGGCAAGAGATGGTTTACTACAAAATGGATTTATTTCAATTAAAGGAATTTAGCTGAAGGCTGAAAAACACTGAACTGTTGTGTAAGACTTAACAGTGCACTTTCCTACTGAAACAAACTTCCAGAAGTATCAAACACAACAGGTTCACATAAGATTAAGAATGGAAGTACAACCATATGTTACTGTGATGCTCAGCTTCCAGTCTTACCAGAATCTTGAGTATTCTGACCTTTTAGTTTCTCAGATGAGTGAACATTGCTGCCAGGTCTGACCTTTACTGGGGGATTTATCCATCACAATATTTTACATCTGACAGAAAGTAAACATTCTGGAGATGCCCAAAGCATAGTGCGATGTGATGGATGTGTAATGCTAACAGTCTTCCCAATAATTCACCATCTATTTCAAGTTACTGTCATTGAAAAAAAAAAAACACCTCACCTGGTATGACATTTGGAAAACCTGAAGCTCTTACCTATTCAACATCTCAAATACATTTACATTTTGGAAAATGAGCATTTTACTCAAAAAGCCCGAAGAATGATGATAGCAACTGAACTGTCTTCTTGGATTATTTCTCTAAAAGTTTCTAGTTGCTTTCAAAGGTTTATGATTCGTCAACACATCTCCCTGGAAATACCCTACAAACAGTTACTAATACTGCTATAACAACCTGCAGTGATTGAAAAGAAAAAAAAAAAAAAAAACAACCAGTATTTGCTTGGATATTTGTCAGCAGTTTATTTAGATCCAGATTCAAGATTTACTCTGCAGAATCTGCTACTCTTCCCAGTTCTCTGCAAGGCAATTTCACACAGAAGCACACTGGAAGAAAACTCTTTAAAACTAAGGAAATATTACTTTATGAATTAAAACTCAGGAGTGAGAAGGCTAGATGTGGAAAAACCTGCAGCTTCATAAAAAATCTGACTAGCTTACAGATTGAATACATGAATTCTAATGGTATCTGAAGTGAGACCATATCACTGCAATATATTTACAGTGTATCAAGTTGTTTTATCAATGTGAGATGCTCCAGGAAGTATTTATTTATTTATTTCCTAACAGTTACTTTCCCTTCCCACTGTACTGAAGAGAAACATGGCTTCCTTGAATGAATACAGCAGTAACACTGAAGAAAAAACACACCAACAAAAAACCTTCCAGGCAGTGCTGATTTGGGAACATGCTACTTCATCAGTTCTTCAATTAGTATTGTTTAAAAGGGTTCTGTTTATTAATATTAATCATGACTGTGATTCATAGAGCACCCACAAGTTCATTAGTGGCAGCAGACTCTCTGCTGTCAACCACCCAGGTCAGTCCTGTAGAATGGGGACAACAATTATACAAATGAAAATAAACAATACTAATTTTCCCACATAAAGAGATGACTATCAGTAGTAGCAAAGATCGCTAGAAAAAATGGCTTTCATGTAAGTTATGTCTGCATTTATCTCTGAGCGTTACGCACTCATACATGATAGGCCATTGGTCCACATTTGTGAAGATTCATAAGATGTCTCTCTTGCACGTGGATTTGTTCCATGTTTTTAAAAAACACTCAAGGACACCTGCATTAATGGCACTGATTCATACTGATGCCTGCAATATTTATGCTCAATCTGCAACTCTGGGACAGAACTTACATTAATGGAAGTCAGTAACAAAATCTTTAGGGAGTTCAAAACTATGTTTTGCTAATGGTTTGATTTTGCAAGCTGCTGAGTACACCAATCTCTCAGCAGCAGTTTTCAGGCAACTGCCTGAAAACAAACTGATGCTGACACACTGATATGAGAACTCTTTGAGTTCTAAATTCAAATATGTCTGTACGATCATTTTGAGGATGGGTGAAAACCCCAAATGAAAATCCATAATATAATTTACATTAGCAGGAAAAGCATTACTGGGACTCTTCTGATTGGAATAATCAAAACCATTTTATGACTCTGAATTTCATAAAAGAGTCTGAACTTTAAAGTTCTCATTCAAAAAAGCATGTGACCCACATCCCTAAAAAGTTTAAAAGACATGCTTAAATAAAATAACTGTTTAAAAGGGAAACTGCTACAAAACCAAATTAATGTCAACTGTCTAACACTTCCCAAGCAACACTACAGCTCAGCAAATATACCTACAACTTGTCCCATTGAACTATTTGTTCCTTTTATTCAAGTGTTATCTTTTAATGAGCACGCTTCTGAAGGCAAGGAAGATGCCTTTTTATTTCTGTACTACTCAAAGCATAATGAGGACCCGTCCTTGACTAAAACTAACCAGTATTAACTACAAAAGACTGACTAGTCTTTTTTCATAGATGTAATAATGGGATAATAATTTAAATAAATTTTTAAGTATTTTCATAGATTTTTAAAAGAACATTTCATTATTTCCTTGTTCCACATTTAAAATTTGGGGGCATTGTACTGCCATTTTCTTTCTCTTGTAGACCTTGAAGGATTACACTAAGGCTGCTGAGCATAGAAAGAAAGGAAAAAGACAGAGCCCAAGCATCTGTATTCTCATTTTCTACAACAAAGCACCAAAATGGGTCAGTCCCACCAGCAAACTGAAACCCTAGCTGAGAAAGAAGGTACAATCTTGATTTAAAAGACAGTGCTGTTTTTCTTTCATGGGCTTTCTTTGCTCTTCAGAGATCAGGTTCTCCCTGGTTTTAACACACATGCCCCCAAAATAACTTGGTATAGACAGATTATAAAATCTTGAGATGAAATGCCCAGCAACAGCATGCCACCTCAGTGTGAGCTAGTATGTCACTGCCTTAATGCTTAGAGTAACATTTAAGACAGACACCCGGGGGGGAAAGGAGAAAGAAGAATATAGAGAATTTCTTTGGGTGTAGAAAAAAAGTGTTTTCTACTCAAGTCATGCAAAAAGGAAGAAAAGGTCTTTGTGAAACACACTTCACCAGTTTGGAACGCACACTGAACAATTTCACTTCAGAGCTTTGAGTACATTATTTCACTGAATGTTACTGAATAAAGGAAACCTGCACTGGAAATTCCTTCAGGAATATAGGCCCTTTCATGTTCCTCAGCTAGGCTTTTCGGCTTTCATTGCTTGGGCTATTGCTGCTTCTCTTTCTGTGCCCCTAGTCCATTTTGTCTGCTTCCTACACCTCACAGACTGCCCTTAGCATCTGCAATGCCTATCGTCTATTCAGCATCAAAACCCTCTCAGAAATGTCTCTGTAGCAACAATCTCTCTCCCTTGATTCTAGTACCCTACTATTCAACATCTGGAGTTCAAGAAAGGCGCATTTTTCAAAGTGATCCTCTTGAAAAAACCCACAGACCGAAAACTCTAAGGCTTACTCTGCTTTCTAACTTCAGTGCCAAGGGAGCGCTCTGAGGGTGAGCTCCCACAGAGCAGCCTCCTGGCACCATAGGAGGAAACCAGCTGCAGCAGAAGAGAAAAAGGGATAGGTGAGGCTGAAAAACCAAATGTTTCCCTTTACAGGCAACCACACGAAGACTCTTAAAGAAAGATGTGCTGCCTAAGTAACGTAAGTCTCTTCCTCCTCATTTGCTGCTGTGTTCCAGAAATCCAGTTATTATGGGAAAGATCATTTATGTAGATTTGCTGGCCAGAAATGACATTGTGCTGCTGTTCAGGTCTGCAAAATTGCAAGGTAACCAGGCAGTGAAGTCTGAAAAACTGTATTCAGAAAACAGAAAAACCTGACCATTCATAAGAAGTCCTCTCTCACTCTGAACAAAGTTAATTACTTAAACCTAAAATGTATGTATTAGAATACACTGTTTCACTGCAACAGCTGGCAGGGGTTAAGCTCTAGCACTTTTTTCTTAGGGACCAAAGAAGCAACAAGCCACAGTTTCCCTCTAATCAGTGAGTTATAATGTGTACTGACAATACTACTTGTTATGCAAACACATAGGATTGGGGTCTTTTTCATACACTTGCAAACAAACAGGTAGGGATACAAACAGCTGTTATTTCACAGAAGGCTCAGGACAAAGCTAATCAAAAGAAAAATAGCAAAAAAAAAAAAAGTAGTTTAAAAATGTAATCTTTTCTTCTGCTTCATCTGAGAAAATAAATGCTCCTCCAAAATGTGGTCCATAAATTAAAGCCTGCCTTCCTCTTGTAAACAGAATCAACTCATTGAAGATGATATAAAAATTAACTACAGCTAAACTGGTTTCCCACAATCCTGTGCTCCTTTTTCTAATCAATAGGTCAGAATCATGATGATAACATGCTATGAAACCAGAAACTACTATTTAGACTGAAAAGCCACTTTAAAGTACTTGTTAAGACTCGAATTCCCAAAACAAGTACCCAGAAAAAGCTCCAAATCAAATACCAACATTTTTGGTGCACTGATACTCTACTGTATCTTAGCAGATAAACAGGACAGTGTGGTTTATGTCTCTCAAGAAAGAAACATCTTCTGTTTCTTGAGATGTTAATTTTCAGAAAGTGCTAAATTGGGGATGTGTTATATAGCCTTGAAGTAAGTATTTTTTCGCATTTCTAATAAGACTTTTCCACTCATAAAAATTCCAAAGACCTTAACACACTGAAGCATAGTATTAGCTTTTCTGGAAAGTTAACAGTAAATATATTAAATAATAGCAGAACAAATGAAAAATTATGTATTTCTTTAAAATTAAATTTTGGATAGGCCCAAAGTTAGACAGCTTAATAATTATCAGGCTATTTTTGAAACAAGTCTTTAATTAAATAGTTTCAGCTTAATACCTCATCTTTTATCCCCTTATTTTTTTCACTGGCTGGCTGACTTGAAAAGTTACTTATTGATGATAGCATATCTCACATCAGATAAGACAAATCTGAAATACTAATCCATCCAACAAGAAAAAGCACAGATCAGCTATTCATTCAACAAGCCTCAATTAGGCTATCACAATCAACATGTATAAACATTCTCTCCTTCACTAATATACACAGACTTACTCAAGTATCAAAGTATTCGTAAGAGAGGAACAATTACATCAGGAACATTAGGAAAATAGATGAAGTTTTCTTTCTCAACAAGTGGAAAATTCAAAATTAACATCTGTTTCAGACCTCTTTCATCAAAAGTGTTTCATCTGTACATTAGCCACATTTCTTCCACATACCATTGCCTCTCATGATCAGGCTATTCAGGCAGGCCACGCTCTACTTCACAGCAACCCTTTCAAACTTTTAAAGACATCACTGAAGATCCACACACAAGTGTGGAGTCTTATTATACTCCAAGGTATCCATACTTTATGTGCCAAAATAATTACAAAAAAACATATGAGAAGTGTGAAGTTCTTAACTCACGTTTACTCAGTTTTAACTATTATTTCATTTTCTTAAGTACCGGGAGGGATATTGAAAAATATATTTTATATTGTACTAGAAAATGTGGTCTATGAGACAACTGGGGAAACTGAAAACTCTCTTTTGAAAGCAGAGTCCTAAACTCCATAGTTTTAAAGGTGGTGTGTTTTGATAGGGAACAAAATTCTTTACCTATAAGAACCACAATTTTGGGTTTCTGTGTTCTGCATTTCGCTGCAGGTTAAAAAACAGAATGCACAAAATACCACTGGATAACTTGAAACCAAAAAATCACTAAAATTTTCCAAAAGTGGCTATGGAATTAAAAATAACTACTGGGCAAAAAAGCTATGTTTTTGCATAAGGCATATTAAATTACGCTTTATTTGCTTTGGCTCCTAGACCCAGATTATAGGTGAGAAGAAAACAGGAAAGGGTGAATTTTTCAATAACTCTAGTAATTTTAAATGTCAGCCTATTCCTTCTATCTGCCTGTTCTCATGTCTTTCCTGTGTCTGGTTCCTCTATTTTGATGTATATTTTTCAAACAACTCTTAAGGGACAACGATGTAAAGAAACAACAGTATGTCATGGTGAAGCTTATTTTGGTTCAAATGAAAGCATACTTTAATCACTGGTCATGTGACAATATTAATGAGAATTAAGTTGTAGATCTTAAAAAGCAGGCAAATAGCTGTTCTTAAACTGCTGGACCTGCAAAAAACTGAATGCACATACAGATGCCATGGCAGCTTCTGAACCTGAACAAAGGTTTACCAAAGCTGTACTGACATCACTTACGGTGTAAAAAGGCATTCCAGCAGAATTAACACATAGTAAAGCAAAACCAGCTATGATGATTTTAAGATGGCATAGCTGCTTTGCAGAACTCAGAAAATACAGTTATGAAATAACTGACAGCGTTTCTGATGTCATCATCACGCTGTAAGAACAGTCTGATTTAAATTCTCCAAGCCACAGATGACCTGGCTTTAGGTGACCAAAATTCAAACCATTCTGGAATAGAGTAAATAACAGAAGATAATTTACAGTGTTAAACGCTACCAAAGCTGTATGCTTAGTCAGTATGTCTTTCCTTGAAAACTTGTCATCATCAGCAGGGAAACGGCTATAAAGATCTCAAGAGTAACTGTAAAATAGCAAGAGTGAAGTTCATGGAAATCTGAAACACCTCATGTCCCCCCGCCCCACTGCTGAACTGTTACAGTATTTCTGAAACATTCTAGGTACTGAATGAAACTACTAAACTGACCAAAAGCATATGAAGTGCCTTTTAAATGAGACATGCATCGCTATTCCTGTCTTTCTCTAGCACTCTCTGCCAGAGTTCTCCAAGACAGAGCAACCCATATAAAAGGTAGAGCTGTTATTTTGGAAGAATACTTCCTGCAGTACTTCCTTCCTCAGCTGCAAGACAAAAGCAACCAGAGCAAAAAAACCTCGGTAAGATAAAATCAAAGCCACTCCTAAGGAGCAGCCAGGTAGTCGCTCCCAAGCTGCAGCAATGGAGTTGAAGAGAAGCCAAGTGCCTTATGCATGCAAAAGTACCATAAAAAACCTCAACAGTTGAGAGAGCAACTTCTGAATACCAGAGCTGTTCATTTAGTATCATGTTATGCTTCTCCTTGAAAAACGGGCAAATGCAGGGGACTCTACCCAGCAACGGTATGAATTATGATAGATGATATTCTTTATGCATTTTTCCCTGGCTTTAAGAATTACTAGCTCTTCCAATAACGAAAAGGGAAGAGGCTTTTAGAGAACCTAGGAACTGCAAATCCTGCATTCTCTCTCTCTTATACATATATATAAAAAGACACTGCTACATGCTCCATTCAGCTCTGTTGAGGCATATGAAGCCAACACCATCCCTATCTTGAGGATTCTGTCATCCAAACACAGCTCTTATGTCGACAAACATTAAAACTAGCTGAAAAATTGCTACAGCTAAATGGGCACAATTCTCCACAGAGTATGAAGTTCATAGTGCATTAAGATGTTGATGGTTATCTTTATATAAAAGGAACAACAGAAGGAAATACCCGTTTAGCAAAACCAGCTTTCAGTTTAAAGCAGCACAAGTAAACTTACATAAACCACTAAAAACATAGAGAAGTCTCCACAAGGTAAGAAATGTACTAAGGTTGAGGAGTGAAAATACATTCAAAATATGGACAAACACTTTTAAAAACCCATAATCATTTTAAATGTTCCCCGACTTTTCCATCGGTTTAATTTTTAGGATGGTAAGCATCATGCTAGAATTGAGTCTTGAGCAAAGAAATAAAAACAGTAGGTGGAAAGGGCTTTAAGAAACAGTTTGTGTGAGATACTTAATATGCAAGCCTTGTAACATTGCCCCAACTTGGAAACATCTACAAACAGCACAATCTCCTGCCTCTGGTGACAGCATTCACAGGAATGCTGCCTTAAGAAAAAATTTGTCAGAGACTGCGTTACCATGTGAAAAGGGTTTACAGGAGAGAGGAGTGTCAAAACAGCAGATTGGTCTGAGCCTGGAACAAGGCAAGATAGTATTGATTAGCTGGCCTCTGTGCAAAGCAACAACTCCTACAGTTCTCAGCAATGATAACATGCCAAATACTGCCTGCAGAAACTCAGCAGGAGCTGAAAACAGCTGCCTTGTACAGGGAGAAGATACTGCCCTGATTAACTAAAGAAAAACAAAGGAGGAGTGGGAGAAGACTACAGCAATCTTTTAGCTGTCTGGCTGCAAGAGTTTGGTCGCAAAGAAACACTTGACTATTACTGGAAAAATGAAAGCTGTGAAGTAGATAAATATGCAACGAGCTATGCAGAATTTCAAAACAAACAGAAATATGCATTTTATACAATGGAAACAGAGTAATCCAGTATTTTGGAATGACTGCTTTAGATGTTTCATTATTCTCATGTTTTCCCCTATTCAGACTTCAAACAGATAGGAACCTCCTTCTTGGTTTCCACAATACTGTTTTGTTTTACTTTAGTGTCCTTGACAAAGTCTCCCAGACTTGTAAACTGCTTTCTACATCTTATCAGAAGAGAAAGCTGGCTGGGAAAGTTACTACTGCATTCCTTTCTTGTGTACAGTTTGTTCAGAAGTGGTTAAAACATTATGTACTGAGTTTTCCTTCATTCCACTTCTTGAACTGAGCTACTTACATACTATGAGAAAAGGCAGCCCACCTTATTTTTGGGACTTTGTAGCACACAGGAGAGCTATGGCTAGAAAACGTACAGCAGACAAGTAGAGAAACAGAAACCTACTCAATACATGTAAAATAAATTATAAAGCACTATTTAAAATTAACTGAAAATATTTCAGAAACCACTCTTGTTAAAAGCTGAGCAGATGCAAGCCCCAAAGGCCTCCATTTTAAATTACAATGTCAGTAAGTTCACTCTTTCAAATAGCAAAAAGCAGCATAGTTAAGAAAGAGTAAGGCTGAAGCTAGAAATGTAAGAAAAAGCAGAAACCTGTACTTGCCCACATCTACTTTACTTTTCAGCAAAAACTCTGATTTCTGCTCAGTTTCCTTTGCTTAGTTTATCTTACTCTCCATTTCATACCATCTTTGCATCTTACCACAAATACCTGGAGAAACACCTTGCTGATAAAAGTCTATCTTCATAAACCCAACAATATGACAGCTCCTTTACTATGGTGATTTATGTACTGAGTAGAGCACTTACAAATTATATGAATATTTAGTTAAGTTCTAGATCAAGAAAACCACTGGAAGTTTTTTTTTCCCTGCCTATACTCCAAAGAGTTGGAGTTTTGTTGGGTTTTTGGGTTTTTTTTTTCCAAAACTTTAAACAGAATTACTCCAAAATCCCACAAAAACCTATTAAAGCAGTGGGGGAAGTAACTGCCAGGTCTGGGTGTTCAGGCTCTTTAACTTACATACTTTACAAGCTCCAGAGACAAGTATGTGAATTCTTATGAATGGTGTTGAGAAAAGCAGTGACACTATGCTTGTCACCTGGATCACCAGTTCTTCCTGATATCTTTTTAAACTTGGAGAATGGTTCTGAGAAAAGCCATGACTCTTACTTGCTGAGCTTAGCGAAGCAAAGCAATGAGATCAAACAAGTCACCTATACCAGCTGCAAGGGCAAAAGCACACCTACCACCTAACTGTGTATTGCAGCTTTTCCTTTTCAGTTTTTAAAAAACAACATGATGCACAGGATTTCAAACACCTCACATATACAGATGTATGTTTGTGCACTCATTAATATTAAATGAGAGGCAAACCCAAGACTTCAAAGTCAAAGAATCCAACCATGTCTAGAGAAAAGTACATGTAACAAACTGGTCAGGTGTCTTTGCCAGGCCTCAAAAATGACTGAATCAGAAGAAAGAACAGAAAAGGAAGGGAGGAAGGGAAGCAGGGAGGGAAAGAACAAAGCAGGGTATTTTGTGAAACATGGACAGATACTCTGTAGTATTGTATTTTAAACCTTCATCAAACATGGTCCAAGAAGAAAACCAAAATGAATTAATATACATACTTCAGAATAGGTCACTGAAATACGTCCACACAAGCTTTACTAATGCAATCACAAGTTCAGCGAAGCCCAATGGACATCTCAGCTGGTTAACAGAGTAATAAGAAACACTGTCATATCCAGTTAAAACAGACTGGCAAACAATAGGCAGCCTATCTAATGAGAAACATGAATGTAACTTAGGAATTAAAGAGACCCTCAAGGTAAGAACAGCCTCAAAATGCTCTCCACAAATTAGAAGACCTAAACCAATAGACTATACTATCAAGATAAAGTTTTTTATGTCAAAAATTAATTTGTACACAAACATAAGGGAAAGAAAATGTATTTTCCCAGCTAAGGAGAGATGTCAATGCTGCAGACCGCATCACAAACCCATGTCCTGCCAGAGGGTTTTCCAAGAAGACAGAAATTCCCAACCAAGCAAACAACAACAACAAAACCCAAAGCAAATCTGGTGGCAAGTAAAGGAAACAGCATACAGCTTGTTCTTATTTAAACCATTTTTCTGTATGCCCTAAGCACATATTTGAATCTGCATTGCCAACAGTATTCAGAACATTGAAATAGGAAGCTTATTTTTAAAATGCAGTTACATCACATTAGAAAGAAGCCCAAAAGCAAAGCACAAGCAGCTGCAAACATGAAAACATAAATTAATTGCTATACCTTGAATTCAAACTTCTGAAGATACCTCACATAAATATCTCCCTTAAGCTTTTCCACTATCATACAGGATAACCAGCATCTTATACATTTTTGTGTCTTCTTTAGCTTAGTCACAAGTTAAAAAGCAGTGGAAAAATTATTACCAAGCACTACAGCCTGAACTCAAGAAAATACAGGATTACCTGGGCTCCAAATCAGTTATACGTAAACTCTCTGCGCAACCCCCATGTTGCTGTTCTGCGGTCAGGAACAGAGAACTACAGAGGAGTTTGCTTCTTATTTTTGAAAACTAAAAAACACCAAACCTAAACCAGAAAAATTCCCTGGAGTGACTGTGGGGATAAAGACATCCCATTTCATCTTGCTATTCCTATAGAATCAATTACAGTTGCACTTTTACTCTGCTCTCCCTGGGAATGTCATAAGAAGGATGAAAGAGAACAACCAAACCAACACAATTCTTTGCTGGCCAACTGCTGTATTACAGCAAACAAAGTTACTCAACAGTTTCAGCAAAGACTGAATAGAAAGTATGCAGAATGGCACTTGACTGAAATTTGTCTCATCATTGCACTGAAACATGCAACAGGGGTATCTTAAAATTGTTTACAGCATTTGAGAAGATGAGTTGAGAAGCTACAGAGCAGCACATGAAAACACAGGGCTGAAATGAGACCTATCAGACCAGAGAGATGTGGCATTCTTCAAGAATTCTTATTTAAATATGTGCATTATGAACACCTACACAAAACCGAAAACGTCCCGAGGACATGAAGGTGAGGCACCATCACCCTGAGGCACTGGGGAGGAGAAAGGTACAGAAACAGAACTGAAATAATGAAAACAGGATGAAATTCAAAAGAGCAAAATACAAGCTTCAACCACTTCAGGAAGGATTTTGGTTAAAAACAAGAATATTAAAATGAAAATGACTATAGATTGGAATAATCCAATGACAAAATGACTACAAGCCACCACCAGCAGCCAAAAACCAAGGAGACAAAAACTACTCAGCAGTCAAATTAAAAAAAAAAAAAAAAGTAAGTAACAAATTTTGGCTGTTCTTTTGATTATTTTTGTGACTTTGACACTTTTTTACACACAGACAAAAATGTTTTTGTATCTTTAAGCTCATTTAGAACTTAATATTGTCAGTTCCATTCATTCTGAAGACTTTTATTTTGAAAGCAGATACACAAATCAAATTATTCAAAGCAAAGCATTCAAAATGAGTAAAAGTAGAAGGTGCAGGAAAGCTGCATTATGTGGCTTGTATTGACAGACTGATTTAAAGCAGCTTTTTAGTGCACATAATGGAGAACGTTTAGTAATACATTTACTGCACCGTTTCTTTATTTTAATGCAATGCATGAAAAACATGAAGACTCAAGTCAAAAATAAGTCTAAGCATGATCCTGGGAAAACCAGCAAAAATTACACATATTTGCTGATAGCATGTCCGATTAATACAGAAAAAACCTAAAATTACTCAAATAATCTACCAGACATTATTAAATAATGCCAAAAAATACAGCTACAAGTGGTAAAACCAGTGTGAAATAGGTCTTCTCATTATTTCAAAATGTTATCAGAGTATGGTTCCAGAAGCAGTCTGTCCTTTTCAAAGGTACCTACTTTCCAAAAAAAAAATTACCATTTCAAATTAGAAGACTAGATATTTATAGATGTATTTCTATCAATATTTAAAGTAAAAACACGCTTTGTAGTAAATACTTGTTTTCTTATATGAAACTGGTATGAAAGTAATTGAGACTTTTTTTTACTTATTTGAGTCATAATTTCAGAATATAAACTGACAAAAAAAGTATTTCCTCTACCTAGTGGGGCACTTACTAACCTGAAATCTACTTTTGTCTGTATTTTGTTTAGGTTAGTCTGGTACTTCCTACATTCTAGTTACCTCAGAACTACTAATGACATATTCCATGTGAATCCATAAGCCTTTCTAATAAATTGCAACTGGAGGTTTTATCATGAAGACCTGTGCAAAGAAACCTTATTAGAGCTGTGAGCTCATGGATCCGCATGTGAATATTTTTGATCATACCTTGTATTGTGTTATCTACTATCTTTTTTCAACCCCACTCCCTGTCTTCTTACTGGTTTGAGTGTTCTTTTTACTCACTTCTGTGCTCCCTGAGACAACAGCTTTGTCCACGTTCACCGATAGCTGCTCTTCAGTCTGGCAGACTCCCAATGACCACTCCGCACAGCGGTGATGAGCCCAGCAATGACCTAATGAAGCATGAAAGGAAAAAAGCTTTCATTGTAGAACTCTGTCAAGCACTTCCTGTACACATGGAACTTAGCTGTAGTAGTAAATACTTGCCAGATAAAATGAACTGCCTCTCTTCCTCCCGTTTTTCTTGTTGCAACATTTAATGCCCTTATCGTCATACATTGAATATATTGCAGTTACTATCAGACACTAAATATACTGTGATTTTCTTGTATACATAACACACCTTCCTCTTTTCTCAAAACGTTTCTAGTTTTCTGAGGCCAGATTGGATGAGGCTTTGAGCAACCTGTCTAGTGGAAGATGTCCCTGCCTATGGCAGTGGGGTTGGAAGCAGATGGTCTTTAAGGTCTCTTCCAACCCAAACCATTCTGTGATCCTATGATGCTATACCTAATTTTGCAATAACAAGTGGGCTGTACATGATGCTATGACTTTATGATTTTATGTGCAAAGTCTGTGAGAAACACAGTTACATCTAATCTTGTATTTCACTGTAGGTAATGTTTGTCTATGTATGTACTCTTAACTCAGGATTCCCAAAGATCAGATACAGATCTGCATGCCCATGTAGAACATGTTTATATAATGCCTCAGAATTCTACACAAAACTTGTAAACATTCAAAATACAGCATGAACGGAAACACCATATAAACAACTGAGAAAACTCTGTCAATACAACACACACATTATAGAGATATAATCAGAAATCCAGAATTTGGAGAATTCAACAGGTATCTCTTAAAATAAGTTTCTAATTCAATTCTGGGAAAAAAACAATGTACATGATACATACTTTCAAAGAAATTCTGTGACAGCTTATAGTAGATTGGAAATGATGCTTTACATTAGCTGTTGAAATTAGGTTCTTGGTCAACTTAATCATTCAGCAACAAAAAAACTCCCCCCAAAATCTCTGTAAGGGCTTGGGAGGTCTCGTCTACAAATAACTTAAAAATCTTCAGATTAATAACCCCCTCCATCCACCCATACTACAACAGAACTACTTAAAACCAGACTTCTGTTTGTTTTGCTTTTAATTAGACTATGAAATTACTTTCCACACTCATGAAAGAATGACAGTTATATTACTGCACAAATGTATTCCCATTTTTGCAGCAAAATATATGAGGGGACTACCAGCATCAAAGCATTTGGACATAGATGCTTTCTGTAGAAGTAATTCATTACTGAGTAAAAAGAAAAGTTCCATTAAAATGAAAGAGCAGGTGACAAACCAGTTTTCTGACAGAAAACCTGCAGATACTGGAAACATGCAAGTCTGTTATGCCTCTACTGTTCTAGCAATACTGTTCTTTTGAATATTTATTCCATTCCGTTATTGCCAGTAACCCCACCATTAGCAGCAGGAGATCAGGTAAGGCTACAGGATTAGGACTTTAAGAATTATATGAAGCTGTGAGTCATTTCTTTTTCTCCCCAGAACAGAATCATGACACTGAAGATATTACTACCTGAACACCAGTTCGGCAATAGGTTACAGATGTTTAACCATACAAGCTGACAATGATTCTGTCCCGTACTTGGAGAGGAGACTATGCAAAAACACCACATAACACTGGCAAAAGCCTCAAAAGCATCATCAAACACTTGACAAACAGCAGAGCACAGAAAGCCAACAGCAGAAAAGCTTCATTCACTGTCACTGTAGCCACAGCACTACTACTGCATGAGAAAACAGGATAGCAACATATCTTACCTGTTGGCTCAAATAAGGCTTGAACATCAATGTCATCTGGTAAGCCAACTAAACTGAGTTCATCCCAGAATTTGACAACCTGATCGTCAGAAGCAGTTTGGGTGCTTACACTTGTACATGATGCTATACTTGATCGAGATCTGTATCAGGGAGCAGAAAAACAAACTTAGAAGCTACCACATTCTTTGTTCAATTAGCTAAATACTTGTAAATGATCTAAAACTCAGGTAAAGTGAATATCAATTTTCCAAACATGATAAAATATAAATCAACATTAACAAAAGTCTTTCTTTATCATACTTTAGCATAACATTTTTCCCAATAACAAAGTTGTCAAAGTTGCTATTTAGTAGACAAAAAAAACACTTGGTAAAACCCTCCTTTCCCCAGACTGCTCTCTTCCAATTCTTCACACTTCTTTGTTTTTGAAGTCCACTTCTGTTTGTGTCATGGTACAAGCCCAGATGGTAACTCAGTACAGTTTGATATTAAAACTTGCCCAACCCTTGGAGTGGAGAATTAGGCAAGAGCAAGCAGTCTGTGTCACTCTGGAGAAGAAGACAAGCAAAAGGAAGAAAAGAGAAAGGCGTAAGTGACGAGCCTCAGCTGCAGTTCAATCCGGGCAGTCTGAACAATTGGTCCAGGGTGCAGAATTAGCAGTATCCTCAAAAAAAGACTGCCATGGACAGAGGTAAAGGGCCTACAGGTAAGGGGAAGAAAAAGAAAAAAAAAAAAGGGCGGGGAAATGCTGGGAGAGAAGCAGGAGTAGGATGGTGTAAGTGAAAAATCCAGTGATACAAAGATTACTTGTGCTGATATGGGAGGATCTAGTTTACAACCTTTACAAATTCTAATCTCAACAGAAAACAATTAATAAAACTCAGATTATTCCTTAAAACAAAACATAGAAGTTATGACTTTTCCTCTTTTTTTTTTCCTGCAGGCAAAAACACTATCTTGGACATCTAAGGATGTGCATTAGGCTTACTGATAGAAGACACCTGATCTCTGATCCTTCAGCAGTTGGTAGCAAAGGTGGTGCTGCATTTTCTGTTAAGGTTCTTTGAGATTTGTTACTCTCCCCCATTAATAAATCAGATGTACAACCTTGCTGGTACTTCACAGTTTCTGGAACTGAGACAGCACAAAACCACCTCTCTTTCCTGAGTGCTCTCCTGCTTCTAACCTCTGAAAACAGATAGTGAAAGATGACCCATCACCAATAAGCCAAGAGATACAGTAAGCACTGGGATTTTTACCGGTGATAACTGTGCCTTCCTGAAAACTACACATGCTTTACTCCAGCAGTGACATTCAGAAATACGTGAAAAAACTTTGGGGGAAAAGAGCAGCATCCCCCTTGCACCACCCAGGAAATCTCAAAAGTTTTCAGTTATTAAGTGGTATCTTCATGACAGAAGCTGAACACCAGAAAGACCCCAAAACCTGTTAGCTCTGACACTATCAACATTAAAACTCCCCATAATGAAGCCCTGCATTAACCCATTCTGCTCAGCAAACCCTGTTCCTGGACATCAGCAGCATCCAGGGGAGCCACCTCTAACATTGAGCTGTTATTCAAAACACAGGAATTTACAAGAACGTTAAGCAAAAAACTAAACCCCAACTGTCATTATTATTCACATGAAAGCTTTCTGAAAAGATTAAACCAACCAAAGATCATCCCAATCTACTCTGCAAATTCAAGCTGACTGGAAACGTTTTCCACCTTATCCCAACCTTCTGTACTTGGCCAATTTTGTAAATAGTATTCCACGTGCCTACAGAACAGAGGGACTGTCTGAGGAGAGGCAGTTTTATTAGCTAAGAAATGAGACTCTTTTTCACATCAGTGTCACACAGTGTGCATTTTTACACCACCGACATACTATATAAACACAAGCCGTGTACCTGAGCAACATCAGCGAGTACAAAACACACTGAACTCTCCAGCAGTAAGCACAGCCCTAGCTCTGGATTTCAAACACATCAGCCATGGCAAGCTCGACAGAGCTAACTGAACGAGCGTTAATTAAACACTTCAATTAACCATTCTGGTCAGGTCTGAGGCACAGCAGCACAACACAGCACAACCCAACCCAACCCGGCCCGGCCCGGCCCGCGCCGCCGCGGCCCCTCAGGCGGCCCCGCCTCAGGGGCGGCCGCGGCCGCCACCGCTCCGTCATTGTTTCTCTGCCTCGGGCGGGCCCCAAGGGCTGGCGGCGGCTCCGCGTCCGCAGCCAATCCCCGGGCTCCAGCGCGCACGGCGCCTGCCGCAGGCCCGCTTCCCCCGGGGCCGCAGCCCCTCGGCCGCGCGTTCACAGGCTGCAGCTGAGCGCAACCGCGGGGCCAGAAGTGTGTACGCAGGGCAGGAGCGAGCGCAGGCTGAGTTAAAAAGGCGCTTCTCCCATCCGTCACACCTCAAGAACCACTGCCAGACACACCGTGTGTTGCACTCAACTTCGCCGCGGAGCTGTGTACATCCCTGCTGGTTTTCGGAACTCCTGAAAGGTGGAACTGACCCAAGAGGACTCGGGATGCTGCTCTTCAATGGCTAAAAGTGCCCTGGTGGGAAACATGCCAATGATCCGAATTTCCAAAGGGGAGGAAACACGTGCTATGTGCCTGCAACACCACCATGCCACACAAGAGCCAGCTCTGGAGGGTAGGAGTAAATCCTCCAACAAGGTGGGCAGAGGCTTCTAAATCCAGTCTACAAAACATATCAAGTGTCAGAGGGCCGCTGCTGCCCAAGGAAGTTGTGGCTGCCTCATCCCTGGCAGTGTTCAGGGCCAGGCTGGACACAGCTTGGAACAACCTGCTCTAGTGGAAGGGGTTGGAACTGGATGAGCTTTAATGTCTTTCCAAACCATTCTATGATTCTGCTTTTGTATGTACTTTTACTCCAATTGCAGGAGCAGATAATACGGAAGAGCCAGCTATTGCTATACAGCTTGTGTGTTGGGTCCCATTGCCCAAACTGACTAATGTTGATGACCCACATTTTCACAAGTACAAGTTACTTGCATATTGCAGTACAGGATCTGTAAAGACGCTTCCTGAGCTTCATGCAAAACAAAACAACCCCCCAGTATTTACTGTAGAATGGACTTACTTCTTCTGTCCTCTCTGTTTGCGCGGCGCTGAGTTTTGTCTCGGAGTTCTCTCACAAGCTCCATCGGTATTGTCGCTGGCTTCGCTCTTACTTAAAGGCTGGTTTTTCCATGGGACAATATACCCAGGGGTTGGACTGAATTGTTTTAAGTCTCCTTGTCCTAATGAGCTCCGTTCTCCACAGTAACAAAAGGCGCAGAGTTGTTCGCTGTTAAAGGGAAGATAATTATTTCTTTTGGGGGAGGGAAACAGAACAGGATATACCATCAAAGAGCAACTTTAACTATTCCTATAAATAAATAAAAGCTCCCCCAAGTCCTGTCAGGTATCAAAGCTCAGCATTCAAGAACACTATTTCCAACTAATGTTATCTTAAAAGAGCTTTTTTGTTAACAAAAAGTGTGTGATTAACAAAACAAAACCCCTACATATATTCAAATTATTATTATAACCTTTTTTGCTCAAAAATTCTTTATCTCTAAACACACGCTTGCTAAAAGGCATTGGGGGGGGGAGAAAAGAATAGGAGGAAGAACTTGATTAACACCTCACACCCATTAAAAAAACTCAGTGCTGCCATCATGGAAAAGGGAAAGCTCTGTCTTTCTGAACACGGTTAGAACATTACTACACATACACCTTTCTGTAAGCACATACACTTTATGTGTCACGCATTGTACAAATACTATACACCAAAAGGTTTAATGAAATATGGGGGTAAAAAAATGAACAATGACAATCTCACAGCAATGGCTAAAGTACCACATACCAGGGCTTACAACATATACAAATCCAAATATCCTTGTTTACTTCAATATTTAAAATCAAAATGATACCAAAAAGTTTTACTAGAGGGAATTTATATTTACAGAACTGTGACCGCAACAATATCCCTTGTGCCATTTGCAATTATGTTTTAACATGCAAAACATAGCAACAGCACTGAAATGACAGCTCTGACAGCACTCCTTGTGTCACATCATATGGAAGCTACTGAAAAATATTTCTATAATAAACATATCCACAAACTTCAAATGTGAAGTTCTGCAACTAATGCAGTTTGCATTAAAAGAAGGCCATTTAACACTTTTTTACGCTTAAATGAGCAATTCTGTTTTCTTCATATTTATGCCCCTAAGACCCCAAAAAGATGCCTCAGGGAACAGAAGCTTGGTTTTGCCTGGATCCCAATTAAATTCATTTCAGTGCGTCTCCAAGGTGGCACATTTGGGTTTGGCGCACTCTGTGTTGGGTGGATGAGTGGAGAGAAGGTGGGAGGCAGATCTACTTTAAGGCTAAACTCCTGTATAATAACCACTAAGGGGGGGGGAAGAGAGTGCCTGTACTTTTCAGCCAGGTGAGGCAAAAGCAGCAACAGAAAAAGGTGAAAGTAGAAAAGGAAAGTTCTGAACCAGAACAGATACCCTGAGAATCCAGCAAAGCCCCTTAGATTTGATTTAGCATACTCTGGGATGGGTCTTTTTGCCCTTGCTGTAGAGCAACCCTAGCAGGGAAAGAAAAAAAACAAGGAAGAAAATACAAGTGGGTATGTAAAGTGTCTTTGAACTACTTTACTATTACGGTACTAGCAGTACCAGAGAGTCAGATGTTAAGGAAGGGAGCAGCATGTCACAAGCCCACAATGAAGCTAAATACTTTTACGCTCTATCGGTAGGATGGCACTTTCCCTAAGGCAGACAGACCTCTGGGGACATGCAGATTGATGGGCAGGTAAAATAGGTCCCATTCATGGTACTCAGATTAATACCCTATCAAAGTGCAGCTGGGAAGCATTCACCCTCATACTCATGGCTGTGGTCACATATCCATTGCTGCTCCTGCCTGAACACAGGACTGGTGTGAACCAGCACAACAAACCCCGGAGCTGGTGGCAAATGTCTGTCACATTCCACAAATCTTCAGGGAAAAGGTACCCAAAAATAAAAGGGTGCAGAGAAAATATGGATAAATGTGGCATAAGAATGATGGAAAATGAATAGTTACAGCTAAACAGCACATAGGTCTATCTTAAAGCTGGTTTTCAATGTGACAGAGCAACAAATAGATTATTTATATGTCAGAGAATATAACGACTAGACAACCAGAGAAACCTGATCTGGCCTTGCAGGCAGAGTTTGTAAGAAGGGAAAGCAAAGCTATTTATGTTAGTTGAGGCTACAGAGACTTGTGAGGAGATTTAAGAGATTTAAACAGGCAGCACCATGGTGTATAAATTAGACTAGTTACAAACACAAGATTATCCACAGTGGAATAAATAATTATTCATATATCCTGTTAGGACAGACTATCACTTCTCATTAAAAGACTCAAGGATAATTACACCTAAATAAACAAAGCTCCGTAAAGTGAAATCATAGCAAATATGCAATGATGTTAATGTTTATAGAAAAGAAACACAAAACAGTAATTAAAAGTAAAAATAAACTAACTTTTAAAGCGGTATGATTCAAAAAAGGAACACGGGGTAAAGCAGATATTTCTGGAGCCTGTGAGGCAGCTCTGGTATCACAACTTCCAGCAGTAGCTTTCTGCAGGCAGAGTGAAGTGAAACAACAGGAGCAGCAAGTTTCACAGCTACTCTGCAGCGTGGTGCGGACAGCTGCGAAGCTGTCAAGAATCATATGGTTTGTGCTACTGCTCCTGCTCCAGCAAAGCTGGGGACCGCAGCTGAAGTGAGCACTCGCTGCAGGGAGGGGGCTGGGGAACCCTTTGCTAAAGGTTTGTGAACACACAGATGCAAAAGTTGAAGACAGGAGCAGCAGAACATTCCCAGACCACTGCCAAAAGTCTGTGGGGCTGAGACAGAGGTAAGAGAAGATAAAGGAAGAGAAACAGGTTTCACACCTTCCAGGGAGGGTAAGCAGAGGGGCTTCAAATGTATTAGGTACCCAAATATCTAGAAACAACTAGGAGCAGTGTACTCCTTGCCTAACATCTGGATGGATGCTAGGAGAGAGACTCTACACATGAAAGCCACGGCCTTCCACTTCCCAGCACATCACGGTGCTCATTTATCACACAGTACAAAGTGGCCATTTCCATCACGTTAGCCTTTTAGGTTGAAGTGCTCAGTAAATATTTTAAGTTATGTCTGTATGGGCAGAAGGTAGAGTTTTTTATTCCTATCATCTGAGGATTGCAGAAAGTACTTACAAATCTACTTTCCATATGTCAATATGCAATTAGAGTATCTAAATCTGTGGTGCAAGAAGAGCTCTCATATTGAAGATAACGAAATTGAGATACTGGCAACTCTTAAGATCAAACCCTAGATCTGTTACCGTAATTAGCATATTTTCAGAACAGGCTAATTCAAAATGAGACGATGTGTCACGTATCTTTTTATATGCTACTAAGGAAAAAAAGAAAGAGAAAGCTCACCAATACTCCATTTAAGATGCATCTACAATGTGCCAAACCAAAATGTAAATTTATCATTACCTGTAACTTCAACTTAATTCCTGAACATTCCCAGAACAAATAGGTTTCAGGTTAGATATAAGGAAGAAATTATTTACTGTGAGGGTGGTGAGGCACCGGATGGGTTGCCCAGAGAAGTGGTAAATGCTCTATCCCTGGCGGTGTTCAAGGCCAGGTTAGACATAGCCTTGGGTGACATGGTCTAGTGTGAGGCATCCCTGCCCATGGCAGGAGGTTGGAACCAGATGAGCTGTAAGGTCCTTTCCAACCCAAACCATTCCAAGATTCTAAATACTATTTTTTTATATAGGATTAAAATTCCACAGGTGGTTTATCACCAGTAGGTGCTTATATATCACACCTCATCCCAAAGGATTTCATACATCTGTATGCACGTAAATCTTAATACATAATGCAGAGGAAAAAAACACACTGAGATCAAACCAGACATACAACTGGGGTTAGGGGATGCAGTAAGAAGCAATAATAATGTCTGAATGTCATGTCTGTTCCTACCAAGCCATGAGAGGAGATCCAGACTTGGATGTGGTTAGAAAAATGCCCTTGCTAACAAGAAATACGTAGAAGAAAATGGCTGCAGCACCACTGCCAAGGTCTACAAGTCCTTATTTCACTGAGCTGCCTGGTCACTGCCTCTTTCTTATGCAGAATTTACTCAACTCCCTGACAAGAATCTAAGAAGCTACAACCCTCCCCAGTCCACATCCTGACAAAGGAAAACAAAATGCCCATCAGCCAGCTAGTCCTGGAGGAAGGGGGAAGAACAGTCACTGTTTCCTCTACTTGACCAACAGTGCATAGTCATTAGGACTCATCCTAAAACACAGACCTTCCCGCTGAAAGGAGCTCATTTCCACACATGCAGCATCGGGCAACTAGTTGCACAACATTAAATTACAGCCAGAGAAACACTTTCTGGTTTGCTTGCAAATATTCAGTCAGAGAATTAAGGTAAAATGGACAGTCCCCAAACCTTTTTTTAACAGAATTAAGGCTGACCATCAGGATTACCAACACTTCAAGCACACCAAGTGCCACAGTAGTTATACTCTCAAGAGGAAGCAGAAGCCCCTCCTGGATCCTTCTGCACTGGGAAATAGCACTGGGGTATCCTGTGTCAGCCAAGACTCTTTGATGATAAGCAGATGTGCTGACTGACCTATGCACACATCGAAGGTTTTATGCAGTGTCCTGTATCTCACAGACCTACACTTGTGTCTGCAAGAGTACCATGCTGGGCAGCTGGTGGAAATCTTCAGATTGGTCTACATGAGCTTGTGTGACCCTCAACAGTATCAGATGTGACCTCTCACTCTCCTGCCTATTTTTCATACTTGCGTAGAAGGCATGGCAGTCTGCAACGATATGGGGCACTGCCATCCACCCACAACTCTGTGTATAAGGCTGGGGGAATAAATTTCCCTTCCTTATTTTCATAGGAATGGCTTCCTCCCATGCCTCCAGCATCCCTGTACAACTGAATGCCAAAGAAGACAGCAAGTGGCCTATGTTGAGCACGCCTATTGCCAAGACACTTGAATTTATACAACCCTTTTAGTACTAAATGGTGAAGGAGGTAGATTCAAGAAAATCCGACAGCTGGATAAAGGTCCCCTTCTGTCAGAAGAACATGCACAGGGAAAACCAAGTATCCTCCAGAGATGAACAGAAGCTGTCTGCAGCAGGAGAAATACAAACTCATGTATTCAGCTCAAGAGATGCTCTCCCCATACCTTTTCTCAAATCCTTCCCAGCCTACCTTGGGACACCCATTATCAAAGAGGTTTGACTGTGCATTCACCTTTTCAATCAATCTCATTAAAAGCAGTGGTCATTGCTGCTGTTTAAACAGGAAACAGCAATGGATTATTTTTGTGAAATATGATTTGCATGGGCAAAGTTGTTACAGGAAGTTAAACTGGTTTTAGCATCTATTTTTCACAATTAAAATTAAGCTCAGCACAATAAAATTACATATTTGGGAGCAAAACACAACTTCAGTGCATCGTTTGCTCTGATTACCAAAGCAGACTGATAAAAATTGGCCTTGAGAATTCTTCTCCCACCTAACTCTGTTAGCAGTTTTAACATATGTTAAAAGGCTGAATTAAACACTACAGGGGACCCGCTATTTATTCCACTATGCCAAGTCGTGCTAATGCACAAACTACTTTGCCTTCACTCTCATTTTATGTTGTGTTAGTCAAAGAGTAAATTGTTTTTCTCCTTAGTGGAGATGCACCACCACTCTATCATTTCAGAAACTCGAATCAGGACCTGGCTTCAAACAACGCTGGGAGTCTGTATCAGTGTGAGTTCTAATACATGTGAGATATTCACAGAGGTGAAGTTATTCTAAAACTCAGGGGTTTAGATTAAGTTTTTCAGCTTCATCTAAATATCTTGTAATTATCTGGATCTCAATAATGAAGAAGCTTGAAAGGAAATGACCAAGAAAGCTCATTGCACAATGCATAAAAACTTTCCACTGCTACGGGGTTAGCAACCCAGTAAATCACCCTTGAACGAATGACACTAAGGACAGAGGAGGATGCAGAGTGCAACATGGGGATACCACAAAGAGGAGGATGCAAAAGTTCTAAGCTGCAAATTGTATTTCAGTGTTTGACATGGAAGGTGTTCTCCGCCCAGCAGGAAACTGAATCACAGAACAACTTGGAATTTTTTAAGTGGTTTGACACTATTCCACAGAATCACATGATGGTTTAGGTTGGAAGGGACCTTAAAGCTCATCCAGTTCCAACGCCCTGCCGTGGGCAGGGACACATCACACTAGACTAGGTTGCTCAAAGCCCCATCCAACCTGGCCTCAAACACTTCAGGGATGGGGCAGGCATCAAGCCAGGGTCCACATCCTTGTGTTGGGGGCCCCAGAGCTGAATACAGTGCAGCAGATGGGGTCTCACGATAGTGGAGTAGAGGGGTTTATTTTACAGGAGTATTTAACTTATGCAGTACAATTCCTTCAAGAAAAGGAGGGCGGGAAGGAGTTCATATGAACTTCAGGTACAGAATTTTTAAACTTTATTTGCACAAAGCAATTAAGCTGCATTAGGCAATAATTGCTTTCCAGTTTTTTTCAGACCGGCACAGCTGGAGTTCTACAGCCAAATAATCAACTTAATGATACTCTTCTCATCTGAGAGAAAGAAAACATTACCCTCCAAACACCACCACCAAACCAACACATTTTAATGACATTTTTATTTTAATGTTTAAAGCTCAGCTAGAATTTCACATGCCCTAAATGCAGGAGAGGTTACCAGAATGCCAGAGCTGAATAAAGTGAATTCAGGACTACGCCAAGGCCATGGAGAAATCATTGTTTAATTTCCATCTGAACTGATTGGTACTCTCAAACAAAACTCCCATATTGAATGCAACTGTGAGTGTACCTGGAATGTGACAGACCACACAATTCTGAGAGGTGATTTAACCTCTGAGTGATAAAACCCAAAGAATAGAAAGTACTGTACTTGTATCTTCAGTGTGCCTTTCTGCCCCAAAAAGACGGTCATTCAAAGCCAAATCTCCTCCTTTGGCAAGACAACACAGATCACATCAAAACTGCATAAACCTTGCAGAGGTGGCAGCACCTCTCAGGAGGCAACTTCATACAAATACTAAAAAGGGTCTTACTACCTGAAAATTGCTGAAATTTAACATATACCATATACTGCCTTGAAATAGCAGGCTTTCAAGCAAGCATCATCAAAATTGTTCAGTCACATCAGGGAATTAAAAAATACTCTGTTCTGCATAATTCAAACTTTGTATTTTTTCTTCAGACGCATGTTTAGAGAAGACATGAAATACAACAGAGTGGGGCTCTTTAGTCAGAACTCTGCTGGGTCAGATTAAAGGTTCATCCAGCCCTGTATGGTCAGTGTTAGAAATAGGATAAGCAGATGCACAGGGGATATTAAAGAGCAGGGCAAACATATGATACTACCCATGCATCCCAGTACTTTCAGTTCAGGGCTTCCCTGTATGAGCTGATTCCTAAATATTTAGTAATTCTCCGTTTCTTTTGACCAGTCTGCTCTTGACCTCACATTTTCAGCAATCCACAACATCCCTCATCAAGGACTTCCATGTCACTCAAGACAACTATCTGCTGTGCAGAGAATCACCTCCTTTTATTTTGCATCTAACCCTTAAAAGTTTCATTTGATGACTTTCAGCTTCCTGCATTAAAAGAAACTTCATAGTCAGGATGCCCTCCCCATGCCACCTATGATGTTAATGCTTCTTCTTCCTCCAGTCTCTTTTACAGACTCAGGTTCTAGATCACTTAACTGGAAGGTACTGCAGATCTCTGATCAACCTTTCTGCTGTTCTGTGAAACTTTTAAAGTTTTACTACATTAATTTCTGAAGTTCAGATACACTTTCTGAAACCTATGGAAATCAGTCCACACTCACTGCTCTAAAAGTTTCTAACCTCACCAAGCAGACCACATGTGCTCAAGCAAAGCTTTCGCACATCGAAGCCACAAGCTCAAAAATTCTCTCTTCACTAAGCACACTCTATTCTCAATCCCTATGTGCAAGCAGACTCCATATGCAGCATCCTTACCCCGTGAACAAACATCTAATCCAAAGGTTAGACACATTCACAGGGATCATCTCCACAACTACAACTTTGGGATGCTGCAAGTCCAGATTTTGCCATTTAAATTGCCTGTACTTTCCAAGAGCTGTGAAATGGAAGTGAAGGAAGGAATGATGAATGAACAAGTAGGGCCAGACAGTGGGCTTCCTGTGTGAGGGAAATGTAAAGTGATGGAGAAACAGGACAACTGACTGTGTGGAATAATACAGATCACACAGAGAACCAAAGGAAGGAAGAGAGCACAGCCACAGCTGACAAGGAAAATGAGCAAGAAAATGGAGAAAGGGGCAAGAAGCAATACTATGTCACAAATACCTGCCTAGGAGCCACAGGACATGGAGGGAAGGAAAATGCAGACCAGGTAAAAAGCCAAACAAGAAGAAACCTCAGCTGAGTGGACACTGAAACAATAATTAGAACTGATGAGCAGGGACTAGGATTACAGAAGTACAGAGAATGGGAATATGATGAGGATTCAACAACATGAAAAATTGTCAGAGTCTGGCAAAGAAAGCTTGAGACAGGAAGAAAAAGGAAAAGGTGATATTTGGGAAAAAACGAGAGAAGACACCATAATCACTCAACACTGGGACAGAACATAAGATCAAAAACTCTCACAATTGCCTGTGATGAATATGTAACTGTGCAAACCTCTGACAAAGTAGGCATCCCATCCACTTGTAAGCTTGGTCTCTTTGGGACACTGCGTAACTAGCACTGCTATCAGTCCTTCAGCATGGTCTGATAGACTGCAAGCCTTGAAATTTTGCTCAAGGAATGCTTCCGTCTGTCTGCCGTCACTCAGAGGAAAGAAAAGCTGTCCAGTCAACAGACCTGACCTGCCAGCGCTATTCTTATTGTTTGCCAGCAGCAGGACAGACCGAGGAGGACACAAACAGCCTTAGTAGGATGGGAGAGAGACAAAAAACTGCCTAAAAACATCTAAGAAAGTCTTAAAGTGAGACTTCAGAAACCTAGGGGATGTGCTCAAACAGGGCAGAAGACATTGCTAAGAATAGTTTCTGTGCTTGGACCACCTTTTGTAACAGATTAATTCAAGAAGCAAAGGTCCACGCAAGCTGAAAGTCCAGTCGTGAATGTCACTGATCACAGGTGTCAAGTCCCACAAGGCAGAAGTTCAACGTGACAGCATTAAACACATTGCAGTCACAATGTCAATTGTTCAAAAAAGGCAGGATCAAGGCTGACTGTGAAACTTTCCTTTGGCCCCATTTGTGCTATACGCCTTCTGTGCTTCAAGAGAGATGCAGACCATCTGGAGAAAACTCAAAACAGCAAGAAGAATCAGAACTCAAGAAAACATCATCTACAAAGAAAGTATGAACAAATTTGGGGTTCTGTTATGAGTAAAAGCATGCTGGGGAAATAAAACAAGAGGCTTTTGCACAAATCTATCCTTGGCAGATGGTACAAGATGTAATGGGATAAACCCGGACCGAGGAGAGTGCGGGTTTGATGCGAACAAAGTATTTTCAACAGTAAAAACAAAGAAGAAACTGGAAGGGACTGTTTAGGGAAGATCTGGAGGTTTTATTATTGGAAGATTTCAGAGCAATTTATGTAAACTTCTGTTAGGAATGGTTGCTGTAGGTATGGGCCTTGGAAAAGAGGTGAACTAGATGACTTCCTGCACAAAGTATCTGAGGTAGGATTGCTTTAACAACAATTCATCATAAATTCTTCTTGAGGCAATTTCCCTAGTGGATGCATGAACATACAGGATAGACAACCAGTAAAGACTTAACTCTTTTTTCATTGTGAGCTTAAGTCTTTACCTACTGGCAACATATACACTGTGCCCTGAAAGCCAAATCAGTAATT
The DNA here is from genome assembly GCF_034315485.1 of Pezoporus occidentalis. Lineage (NCBI taxonomy): Eukaryota > Metazoa > Chordata > Aves > Psittaciformes > Psittacidae > Pezoporus > Pezoporus occidentalis. The sequence goes on from NW_026914180.1 coordinate 3,543,674, forward strand.
TCACTCTGGCCTACGCTGATCATTGATATAATGCTGAAATATTAATTCACTATTATTAACTTATTTTTGTAACACAAAGGAATGCCATCTCCACTTTGAAGACATGGAAGTCAACTGCTGACTTCAGAGGAAAAATCTGTAAATGCTTACACTGATCTAGATCTGAAAGTGTAAAGCAAAACTCTGCAATGATTTCACAAGTGCCCTGTTTTCTGCTCTGCAGAAAGAATTCTTGTAGAAAAACATTCATGTAAACTACAAACTGCTTTGTAATACATGTGCATGAAAGAAATAATTGGTCTCAGAATTAATCTTAACACTGGTATCTCCTAAAATATTATCTTGATTTTTTAACTTGAGCAGTTTTTTAACATATTATAATGTTAAATGTTTTATCTAACTCCTCCCTCCTCCTTCCATCAGTGCAGTGTTACTCTGTCCAGATTATCTATCTCTGCCACTCCACAGTTTCTTTTTTCCACTGAGTACTGCTTTTGAATGTTGCAAGTTCTGTAATGTGCTTTCTGTGAAGGTTAAAGCAAAAAAGATAAAGCAGTTCACTGCTGCTTTTTCACCATTTTCTTTGTTCACACCATCAACAGATGTTCACCAACCACTTCTTTTCAAAAGTCTATAGCATCCCCACCCCCCATTCTCCAGACTCCAAATTTGGTGTTAGCAGCAGGAACAACAAAATAAGAGGGAATAGTGCAATTGGTCTGGAATGAAAATTATGTGCTTTGTCCAATTACAAGTGAAGCAGGAAAGGAGGAAGGTGTGTTGCCAGGGTTTTTCTGTAGTTTTAGCGACAGTCTCACAAGAGCAGATATTTAGCAGACCAAAGTACCAAAATCAAAAAAGCTGTGTGAAAATCTCAGCTTCTGCTTATTTTAAGAATGTTCTGTCTTCATGATTATAGCAAAAGAAGTGAAAATGTGCAATTAATGCAATTTATAGTCTCTGAAAGTATAAAGTAAAATGTATCAAAAGGTGTTTTGTTCTTCTATGAAACTGTGTTTCTGGGCCATTCTTGTTAGCTCTTAATGCTTGGAGTTGACAATGTGGGAAGCAGAGGAGGAAGGTAGAAGTGGGCTCTGCTGTAAGGCTCAGCCAGTTTCTGGCTGCTTGCCTGCCTCATGGGCTGCACTTCCCCTGCTCTCTGCAGGCAGCACAAACCAAGGGAGCAGATTCCTTTCGAAGAAGCTGGATTCCACTCAGCCATAAGTCCTGGGCTGACAGAAGCTTCTCACAAGGCTTATAAAAAGAAAAAGGGAACAACCAAAGGAAAAGGCTCCAAAACCCATGACGCTCATGATATATACGAGCTGGCAGCATTACTTTTACCACTGCCAGGCCTGGTAGTTTATCTTTGCTTGATGTTATTGCACCTCCCCGCATGTGGTCAATAATTCACTCATTCCTTCTGTGCATACACACACACGCCTCACCCCTTCCAGCCTCCCTACCCCAGTATGGCTCAGATAGTTTATTCTAATGTTTTTTAGCACAGTGGTTTCTGAGCACTAATCCTATACCCATTATTACATTCCCTGCCCAAATCCTATTTACAGTCAATAGTTCTCTTGGACTCCCCCATCTCCCCGCTCAGAAAGAATCCAATATTGACCATCTCCTCCCTCGCCTTTCTCTTAAATGTTCTTGTTTAGCCTCAATCTCAAGAGGGATCCAGAGAAAAGTACCACACAAGCCAAGCTTTGGCTAATCTCTCAGTTCTATGACTGAGGTCATAAAACCTCATGAAGTTCAACAAGGCCCAGTGCAAGGTTCTGCACATGGGTCAGGGCAATCTCAAACATAAATAAATGCTGGGTGGAGACTAGATTAAGAACAACCCTGAGGAGAAGGACTTGGGGGTGTTGGTTGACGAGAAGTTCAACACGACCCAGCAATGCATGCTCACAGCTCAGAAAGCCAGCTGTATCCTGGGCTGCATCAAAAGGAGTGTGACCAGCAGGTCAAGGGAGGGGATTCACCACTCCACTCTAATGAGACCCATCCCTGCAGTCCTGTGTTCAGCTCTGCGGCCCGCAACACAAGAGGGACATGGACCTGATGAGGTGAGACCAGAGAAGGCCATGAAGGTGATCCGAGGGCTGGAGCACCTCTCCTATGGAGACAGGCTGAGAAAGCCAGGCTTGTTCAGCCTGAAGGAGAGAAGGCTCCAGGGAGTCCTTAGAGCACCTTCCAGTGCCTAAAGGGGCTGACAAGAAAGCTGGAGAGGAACTTTTGACAAGGGCATGTAGGGATAGGACAAGTGGGAGTGGTTTAAACTGAAAGAGGGTAGATTGAGATCAGTGTTCAAGGCCGAGCTGGATGGGGCTTTGAGCAACCTGATCTAGTGGAAGAGTGGAAGGTGTCATTAAGGTCTCCTCCATTCTATGGATTCTGTGAAATCCCCATCCTAGTTCTGATATTTCCTATAATGTTAAAAATAGCTACTCTTCAGTAGCAAATTAATGATTTAATGTAAAAGCCTTCATCTTATGCCCTGTGCCCTGTGGTTCTCTGACTCCTTTATCTTCACTACCAAAGACAGAAATCCAGAATTATCTTACACTCAACTGAAAAAGTAATGCAAAAGTAGCTCTGCCTACACCTGCATCTACTTCTGGTAGAGGCTTTAGTTCTTTTCTGTGCTCCAGGCAATTTCTGCACTGTCTGTTATAATGTACTTCCATAATTCTCCCATGTCTCATACACCTGAAGTTATTTCCAAATATATAAATACTTTCATTGGATTAAGTCAGTTACACTATAAAACAAGAACATAAAAGCTTACTAAAAGAGATGAAGCTGATGAGTATGAGTTATTTGGAAATCAGCTTCAAAACTACTTCCGCGAGTTACGGGTTTAAAGTCTCTATGCAGCCACACTATCATAAATCTTGATACATTTCCTCCCACCACTGCAAAACCAAACGTCAGCGTGCGTTATTTCACACGTTGTATTTTCTCCTAAGAGAACAGTGAAGCCACCCAGAATCCAGTCCTCCTACCCCTGCATGACACAGTGACAGTGTCAGCACACCACAATGACACAGATGATTGATCAAGAAATCACAGTTCCAAGAGGCTTTCTTCTGCTAGGTTTCAAGACACAGTGCCAAAAAACCCTTTACATCTTTGTAATGAGGACATCAATGACTCCTACAGTAAACACCAACCCTGCATCTAAGTCTGGAACAAAAATTACCTGGGGTTAGAGAAACCTTAGATCTCTCATACATTTCTTTCCAAAATGTGAGACACAGAGTCTGATCACTGTTATTTAAATTAAAAATTAATAGTACTTAGCTTTTTAATGCTTTGATTAATCAAAACAATAGGCCTTATTGGCCTTTCCTTCTTGACTAATCGAATTCAACACTTTCAGTTGGAAGTAAAAGTAAGTTGAGAGCAAATAAGGGCTGTTCAGAAGCAAGAAGAAGTTTTTTTAGGAGACTGTTGTCCAGCTTTTAAGAAACAAGTTCATAGTGAAAGAAAATCCTGTAATCAAATATTCATGATAACAGCAAGAAAGAAACCTTGAGAAGAACAGAGAGCAGATGAAACAGCACTAAAACTTTCGCAAATCATCCAAAACAGGGTCAAATAAATAACAAAAACAGCTGTTCAGCTCAAGGCCCTCTACGTATTTACTGCAAGTTAATACCAACTTTAGAAAACTCCATTAGGAACAGAAATTTTAGTATCTTTCATTCAGGTATATGCACAACATGTATTTAACTTAAATTCTCTGTGAGAAGTGAAGTATCTCTTGGAACCTAAGAAGTCTGTGAGCACGTAAAGCATGAAAATGATATATGTGGCAAGTAGATGAAGTAATTTTTTGTACATGGAAAATATGCTCTGTGTTGGATTAAAAAAATATGACGATGATTCTCTCCAACTCTGTCAAAATACAATTACACCTTTAACCATCTGGTAACAGCAATCTCTGCAGCAGTAGAGACCCACGGCTGGATTAAAAGCTGTTATCAGGGCTTCAACAAAGCAGCTCACTAGGATTCTGTGACACTGTTTCAAAAGCGATCACAGACAGTGTGTTCTGGCTTCCCTCAAATAATGTAATTAACACTTTCACTGGTTTTGGGGGTAATTTATTCTGATAAAAAGTTTTTTAGATTACAGACATTTTCTGTATAGTAAATTCTTACATAGGGAAGAACATGGTAGAAATGACAAGAGATTTGTTCTACTATGTTCCTGAAAATGCAGCCATACAAGCTGAAACTTCGGAAGTAACTTTATATGGACTTGCTAGTACATCATTTTCTGAGTAGGAAAGCTTCAGTAATCCCATTTTATCTCCTAACACTTGTGTGTTTTAACTGAAGAAGTTAATATGCTGTAATTCACGGGTCTACCAGCATAGTCTGCAGACAACACTCAATGAACATGCTTTCCACCTTGCTCTCCCTATACGCCAATGAAGCCATAAGTCTCGAGTGTAGGAGCTGCTGCCAGCACTCCAAAGCACCAGCAGTGTGTCCCAGGCCTGCGCCTTGAGCACTCTGCTCCCCATTATCTGGCTCCCAGCCCTTCCCCTGACTCAGCACCCGCCTCCTCGCTCACCAACCTGGGTTTAGCTTCCACACCCACAGAGGCGGTGGAGCATGCAGACTCCTCGGACACTGAGTGCTGAAGGACTGGTGTTAGCTGCTTGGTGCTGTCCACTTCCGTTTGGGCATCCTCTTCTGCAGACTGCTCTTTGACTTCTGTTTAACAAATAAGAATAATATTAATTTATTTATGCTATAAAACCATCTGTGAGCTTTCTCTTGTGCTGCAAAGATGCTTTTTACTTATAGACATATCAACCAATGTAACTATGTTCTCAGACACAACAAAACTGAAAGAGGAGGAAAATACTATACTTCGCATCTAGCTAGAACTTGAAATTGAATGCTTATAAACTTATAAAGTTTCATGTGCTTATAAAGTTCCATAACACAGCATACCACTGTGAACTAAAGATGTTCAGTAAGTAATGAGGAGTGGGGCAGGAGAAGCATTGTTTAGTGACAACCTTTTCATACAAGGCTGCAGTTCTAGACATTCTCATTCTCCCCACATCTCCTCTTGTGCACATGCTCTGTCATCCCCGAACAAACTTCAGGCTGAAGCACACTCATCTGGGGTATAATGAACATTTTTTAACTCCCAGATTAGCATTAACTTTGATGAATTCCCTGCACTAGTTCATTCCTGATTATACTAACTCTGGCCTGGCACAGGATTGAAGAGGTGAAGGAAGGAAGGACATGGTTTATGCCATCTTAAACTCCATTACGAACTGCATGAATATAAACGATTTTTGCAGCATCCTTTTAATTTAATTAGTTTTTAGACGTAAATATATACATCTACAGCTGGCAATGTTACTGTCTGCCAAGAAGGTTTGTTTCTGCTCAGAAACATGAAACACTGTGGTGCTGTCTGCATAGCTTAAATCCTATTCCTATTTGGTTTCCTCCCTTGCACAGAGCGAATCAGGGATTCGCAAGGAGGATAGGGTAATGTGCCACTCCAAGTGCATCAGAACACACAGGAACAAAAGTCAAGGCTGTAGAGCAACAAAATCTGGTATTTCCACACTTCTCTGTATTTTGACTTTGAAACCTAAATAACATAAAAATCATCAGACTCTGGCAGATATTCTTCAGCATGTCCAGCTTAAGACACGTCTCCCCCTGTCAGTGGCTGTGGCTGCCTCATGAGCCAGCTTCTGCCCAGGTAGCCAGTGTGGCCAACAGCATCCTGGCCTGTATCAGCAATAGCATAGCCAGCAGGACCAGGGAAGTGACTGTATCCCTGTACTTGGCACTGGTGAGGCTGCACCTCAAGTACTGTGTTCAGTTCTGGGCCACTCACTGCAAAGAAGACATTGAGATGCTGGAGTGGGTCAGCTCCAGCAACTCAATGGCTGGGCTGGCTGGGAGGGCAATGAAGCTGGTGAAGGGCCTGGAGTGTAAGTCTTATGAGGAGCAGTTGAGGGAAGTGGGGTTCTTTAGTCTGAAGAAGAGAAGGCTCAGGGGGGACCTTATCACTCTACAACTACCTGAAAGGAGGACAGAGTGAGGAGGTGGCTCTGGTTACTTGGTTACTCCCAAGTAACAAGTGATAAGACAAGAGGCAATGGCCTCAGGCTGCACCAGGGGAGGTTTAGATTGGATATTAAGAAAAAATCTCTTCACCAAAAAGTTGCGCATCAGAACAGGCTTCCCAGGGAACTAGTGGAATCACTGTCCCTGGAAGTGTCCAAAACCTGTGTACATGAGGCCCTTTGTGACATGGTTTAGTGGTGGTCTTGGTGCTCCAGGCAGTAAGAGTTGGACTTGATCTTTTCCAAGGTCTTTTTCAACCTAGTTGATTCTGTGATTCCATGATCTGTCCCACAGCAGAGCCAGACCAAGCACCTGTGCCTGGGTCACCTGCCATCTAAAACTTCAGTGAGCACAGGTTTGAGCTGAGAGGCCAGCTCCTTCAAGGAAGTCTGGTTAGAGTAAAGCAACAGACTATTTAGAAGATTTAAGCAGAAGTTACAGTCACTTTTTAAAAAAAACTAATACACAGCATGTCAAAATATCATCAAATATTGCAAAGGATAAATTATTCAAGTGGAGAAATGGATGGTTAGAAGAATCTGCAACATGGGTGGGAGTGCGGAAAAACCTGCTATAAGCTTTAATCTTATTTATAAGATCAATAAAACAGAAGAAAACTCTCAGAACACAGAACTGCACAGCTTGGTCTGTAATACCGAAATTATACACCAGCTACAGCACATGGAGAAGAGGAAATATTTCTTGTTTGATGTACAGAGATTGAAGTAAAATTATTCTTTAACCTAGAGTGACCTCATTTAGGAAGACGATGTAATATTTGAAACCCTCAATGAAGGCACCTGAAACATACTAAAGAGAAACACAAAGAAGAAATCCCCTGTTCATGACTGGGTGTGCTAAATGTTTATTTGAGCTGGTGCAAACTGAAACTGCTTCCCTAACTTCAGTTAAGCTATTCAGTAACATACACCTGAAACATCACTGAACATCTGAAACACCCAGAAATGTTTGAAAACCAAATGGCTGGTGTTAAACCCATTATACCAACCTATCCTAAAGAAAAAAAGAATGCTGGACAATCACTTGATGCCAAATAAATATCCTGTTGGGAAATGCATCCCTTGTAATAGCAAATGGCTCTGTAAAGAAAACAAAACAAAATAAATCAAAATCCCATGCCCTTAGTTTTTGGCACATCTGAATAAACAATCCCTACAATCAGTCCTGCATGAGGATTCCCAACATAGGCAGCATCCAGCAGAGCCATTCATAATGGTCTGTAGTGCATCTCCGAAGCGTATTGGATCTGAAGGATAATTTTATGCAAGTAACCCCCAAATTTCTACATACAACCTCAATGAAGAGTGCAAAACGTAACTACCTGTAAGACAGGCAGACCTCTAATCAGTAACACCAAAACCCACACCACAGTCCACAACACCACACCAAGTGCCCAAGGAAGACCACCACAAACTGTGGTCTTGTTCTGAACCATCTCAGCAGCTCTATTTAACCTAGTTAAACTTTGAAAAAGGAGCTCTGCATTACTGTGTACCTGCAGAAACTGTCAAATAAGGAAAAGCCATTTACTCTTTGCCAGCTTTCGTATCATTATACATTAATGGGCACCCATTACACTGGAAAGCAAAGTTCACGGACACATGCTCATTCTCAAGAACTCTGGACTATGTGAGAAGACACAGATTGTTTACCACTACACACTATGACTACATGAGCTTACATCCTTATGGTGCTTTTTCCCCTGCTGTTTGCTTCTCTAGAAAAGAAGACACCCAAATTATACTAAATGAGACAAACAACATCTCAACTGCTGTCTCTGCAATAAACCAAACTGTGTCTCAATATGCCGTTGGAAGACTGAAAACACGGTGCTCACCAAACAGAATGAAAATAGCGTTTATGTTAGCTGAAGTATCACACGCACAACTTGGTGAAAGTTTTCCAACACAAGATTAAGGAAGAACAGAAGTAATGCATTTCATGAGCCAAACTCCTAGGAGATGGGAGTCCGGCACTGGCATGGCAGAGGGACAGCAGATACCCTGATTGCTGCCTCAAGGACGTTCCTGGAGGCACCTGGCACAACACACTAACTGCTTTTCACCGAATTTAATGAACATTCATCAGGCTTGGTTATGGCACCCTACTTTGAAGCTCCTGGGAGTGAAGGAACCATGAATGATTAATAAATGTGAAGCTCATTTGCAAATTCATATATAAGGCCTTATTTTGTATCCTGTTTTCATGACTCTTTCTGACACAGTGAAGATCTTGCCCATATATAATAAGGGGGGGGGGGACTGAGAATTAAGAAAAAAAAAGAAGTTATGTGCACAGTTCCTAGTGTCTCCAAGTTCTTTTTTTTTTATGCCAGTATCCTTTACTAAAGCATTAGAAAAATACTAGGAGACATAGCTTTAAATAAAAAAAAATATTATTTGAATACTTTACATCAATAGTTCTTCCTCACCTGATGGGTGAGGCCAGAAAGATCTTCTTATTAAAGGAAACCCCTGAGAGTATGAGGAGTTAAGCTCCTACCCACAAGGGCCATCAGAAGGGTTGAGATGTCCATAAGCTTTATAACTTGGGTAATATTTTTTAGAATTCTTCCCTGTGAGGGTGTTCAGGCACTGGCACAGGTTGCACAGAGAAGCCGTGGTTCCCCCAACTCTGGCAGTGTTCAAGGCCAGGTTGGACGGGACTTTGACCAGCCTGCTCTAGCGGAAGGTATCCCTGTCCATGGCAAGGCGTTGGAACTGGATGAGCTTTAAGTTCCCTTCCAACCCAAACCATGCTATGATTCTATGGTAACATCCACAGGATTACAGCATGGCTGAGGGCAGGAAGCAGCCCAGAGGTCACCCTGTCCAATCCCCAACTCAGGCCAGACCATCCACAGCCAGCTGCCCAAGACTATGTCCAGGCGGTTTTGAGCATCTCCAGTGATGGACATACAAAATAGTGGGGGGGGGGGGGAGGGGGGGAACTCAGCTACCATAGATGGGCAGAGCTATGCAGGGAAGTCACTGGGATTGGCAAGATCTACAAAACCTACAGCAAGATAAGGAGATACATGTGTGGGCTCTGCTATGGCAATCAGGCAAAGATGACACCAGCATATCCAAAAGTTGGTTTTTTTTAAAGTTATAAACTACTTTCCAAGTCAAAACCTTAAAATGCTCCAGAAGTTCTGCCATGATAGAAAGAAAATCTCTTTTAAAATTTTATGAGATCATGTTCAGTATACAGTGACACTGAAAACAAGAATCAAAACAGCTGTCATAAACGAACTATTCTACTGCTGCTTAAGTGCAACAAGGTGACTGTTTAACCAGTTAACTGGTTGGGACTCTGCTGCCAGACCTACTGTTAATTTGGCAGACAACAAAAGAAATGTTATGACCTTCCAAAACTTTCAATAGGAACAGAAGGTATCACAAGCTGGAAAATACTAGTATCACCAAACACAGCAGGGACATTCCAGGGATCTCAACTGTTGCTTACTGAGGTGTTCTGCAAGAGGGACTGACAAGGTTTTCACCAGCAGATGCAACTGTTATTTCTGCACAAGGAAGGGATAGTGCTGTGTCAGAAATGACAATGGGACAAGGGGTTTCACACAGCCCCACAGGGGTCTACAGAAGTACAAGCAACACCAAAATGCTCTAGTTCTAGTAGTTTGGACAGATTAAGAAACCACGTCAGTGTAGCAATAATACAAAAAGAAATTTTAACAAAAGAATGTAAGTTACGAATTTAAATGCCTACCCAGCACTACAATTACCAAGTTTCACTCACTGTGCCAGTTTAGGAATAAGTTTCCACTACTCAAGAGTTTGTAATTCTGTTACTGTTTCAGACACAATTTCACTGAACACCACCTCTCCTGCCAGCCTTTGAGCAATTCACTGGCACACTTCATATGCACAGGTTTTAGAATGGACACACTGTGGCTAACCAGTCCCTCACAGGTCACCTGCAACCCTTTCAGACAGCAGCGAGCCAACCCAAGGTATACTGAAAGAGAATCATGCAGAGCGTGATGGCTGCGAATAGCTGCCACCATCACTTGGGCTGCACCGAGTCTGTAGGCACATACTATTGCCTAAAAACACAACCACAGGAGAGAGGGGGAAAAAAACATCCTGAAGTTTGAATGTGATGGTAGTAACCCCATGCAAGAACCATTTGTCTATGGACAGAGGCATAGTTTCTTCACCTTAAGTCAACACTGTACAATTTTATTCACCACATAACAAAACGTACAACCGCATCAGAAGTGTTTTGTTGGTGTTTTTTTGCAAGTGCTGCACATGTATTTTCTTTTAAAACCACCACATCTATTTCTTTCTTCTCTGAAGGACACGGCAGTGATTTACTCACTGCAACAGTTGCTATACTGAGATGAGAAGAAAGCCTGCAGTTATTCTTTTTTGTACATCTCAGTGTGTACTTGGATACTTTTCATTCCAACAGAACATATATATTTGTTACATATACTTTACACAGAAAATGGCTTTGTTCAAGTTTTGTACCAGTTATAAAATAAAAATCAGGTTTTCAGTGTAGGAGCATTTAAACTGTAATTTTAGTCCCTCTCAACACAGAACACTGAATTATGGATAACCAGCTCCCAGTGATCCATGACCAAGAAACTTCCTAAGCTGGCAGTGGTATTCAACAGCACTTCTCTGATGATTCTTCCATGAATTTGTTCAGGTCTTTTGGCCATGTAAAATTTTTCATGCCAAAGCATCCAGCAGCAATGAATTCTACAATTCAAGTAGATACCAAGTGCAAACACAACTACCTTTTTGCTCTGAACATGACCTGATGGCCCCTGATTTTTGTGATGCAAATCAAATCATCATTCCTTGTTCGGTTTACTCCATATCACTCATCATTTTGTGAGACTCTACTAAGCTCCTCCCCAGTTATATCATTTCAGGTTGAAATGTTTTACCTTAACTGAACCCTCCACAGAAGCTATTATTTACTCCTTGTCGTACTCGGCCTTCCCTGTACTTCCCCAATTACAGCTCGTCCTTTTGGAGAAGAGGAAGCAGAACTGCACATGGCGTTTAACATGCAGCCGTGCCAAGGATTTATAACGCAGCAGTAAAAAACCACACTGATGCTTTTTTCCCCCTAATCCCTTTGCCAGTAATTCTTAGAACTTGATTTCCTTCTTGGACTTATAAAAGCTGCTGCAATTCTCCGAACTACAGTACCACTTGCTCCGGTAGCAACAGCTATTTGAGAGCTATTTTTGTTGGATTTTTCCCCTGCATGTTCTTTTACATGAACTACTACTGAATTCAGGAGTCATTTCACTTGCTACAGTCAGTCTTCAGCGCCTTGCAGGTGGGCATCTCTTTATTACCCTAAGAAAGTTTATTTTACCCACTACTCTCCTACCATTTGTACCTGACCTAGAAAAGGGTTACCAGGGCAGATGCTGTGGGACTCCAACACCAGCCTGGTTTATTCTATGATTTGAATTAGGTGGGACTGAGGTTTGAATTCCTCTAATATTTCTTCTACCAAACTGGAGAGTTTGCCTCAACACAGCATGACTAAAAACTAAGACAGGTCCACAGAACTAAAACATACACAAACCAGCACTGTTTCCAGTGAGGAAAAGAGTATACATCACACAGGACACATGATACTATTTCAATGTATTTGCCTAGTAATAACAATGCATTTCACCTATCATGGCTTATCTTAGAAAAAATTAATGTGAAGTTCAACAAGAAATCACCTGGCCAGGCAACATCACTGGGTCCGATAATAACCTTACTAACGACGACAACACAGTATCAGTTGATAGGATCATACAGGCTCTTTTATGTATTATCGATTCTGAAGCCGCCAAACACCATGGGGAAGTAAAGACCTGTTATTAACTATTAATTTAAGTATTAGTTGAAATAGTATAGATAGTAAACAGAATACTTAATGGATTTACTATGAGTTTGCCAAGAGACTCAGAAATTAAACTTAAGTTCTCCCAGATCAGAGTCTGAATCTCAACATTTTTATGTGACATGAAGACAGGAAGAATGAAAGACTCTAGGACTAGTTGGGTATTTCACAAATGTTCTTAAAAGAAAAGCAAAAACCAAAGAAGGCATAATCAAAGAATTAACACACAGAATTCACTTTCACTCAAGTTAAATGTAGAACCAAGATAAAGCATAAAAATTTGCAGGAACTAACAGAAGATGGGGAAAAGAACCAGAGGCCAAGTCTTCATTAACAGACACCAAACCTAAAGAAAGCTTACCAGGACATATTTGTCGTATTTCATTCCTTTAGATTAACAGATTTATATTGGCATGTACGTGTGTGCACAAACCCACATGCTTCCAAGACTTCTGTGGGTTTTGGCCATTAAAGAGACTCATTCCTCAGAAGAAAAAATTACAGAGAGGAGCAACACAAGTGGACCTACAGGAGAATGCAGTATTCTACAACAACCCGTATTTTACAGATAGCTAGAAAGGCGGAAGATGTTGATAGGTGGAAGGTCTTGACAGGACCAGAGGCAATGGGCACAAACAAACACAGAAGGTTCCCTCTGAACATCAAGAAACACTTTTTTGCTGTGAGGGTGACCAGAGAGCTGGCACTGGTTGCCCAGGCAGGTTGTGGAGTCCCCATCCTTGGAGATACTCAAAAGCTGCCTGAACATGTTCCTGGATGACCATCTCTGGGTGGCCTCACTTGAGCAGAGGACTGGACCAGACAATCTTCAGAAGTCCAGCCAGCCTTAATCATGCTATGATGCTGCAGGTGCTAAAATGATGGGAGGGATGGGTAAACTCAACATTGGTTGGGTAGGGAAATTACCAGTGCAACCAGAGAACCACAGTGAAGAAAAATGAAGGAACGTACAGCTGGAAAGACCAATATGAAGCTCAGAAGCAAAACAGACACTAAGGGAGGAGCCAAGAAACAGGGCTTGGTGGGTAAAGGAAAGGAATCTTCCCTGAGGTTTACAAGAAGCTATAAGTCTATTGGTTCAGTAGAAGCACTTGCCAGTACCATTTTTTTTGGAAAATGTTGACTTAGCTCCAAAGAGATCTTTTTTTCCAAATTCCAGAATTTCCTTTTTCCAATTCCAAATCTCTCCTCTCTTTCCATCCTTAAGAATCCTACGTTCATTTATCCCAAAGAGAACATAGCACTTGGCAGAAAACAGGCAGGGCTCAGAAATCACTGTAGTTGGCGGGGATAATAACCCATACTGAAATGATCAGAGCAGCACACAGCTTACCCTGCTCTGCTTCCAATTCTGCCTCTTTTCACATAAGAGATTACAGAATTTTGTTAAGGGTAGTAACTTGTTTCCCAAACTGCAATTAAAACAGCCATGCCTTGGCATTATAAAGGAGTTACTTCAGGAAGAATTTCTGCCTTTTTTACTTTTTTGAACAAACATTTGTGTCAACATTACAAATGGAAATAATGTATAATGTTTAGTACTTACATCCCCTTTTGCTTCGCCCCCTCGCCCCAAGAAAAGATTTGACAGCTAGAAAATGTCTCTTTATTCTAGATGCATTATATGGGGCATCTCTTTTTCTTTCCCTGCAACGAAAGTTCTCACCCCTTCTGCACTGCTCCTTTCCCTAAAAGTTAGCTCATAATTAAGTAACATGAGCTCAACATTAGTAACATTCTCTCATTTTACGAAAATTAATTCACAAATAGGCACCAGTAATGCTGGACTCCTTAAATAAAACAAAATAGAAACGACCTCCCAAACCCAAACAAACACGAAATAAAAACCTCAGAAAGTAAAAAATAATCCCTGATTATTCCCAACACATGAGCCAAACAATAGAAAAGAAGCTAGAAATACAGAGACTCAAAAGTATGTCAGAAGTTGCATGTCAAGATGTTCAGATGATCTCATTTCAAGTTTCGTAATACTACTATATTGTGTTCTGGTTTGCCAATTACTACAGCAAATTGTTGGCAAGTCCACTGTTTACAAGAAAACAAATTAAAAGACCTTTTCAGTCAAAGTAGAAATACATAAACTAGAACAGAAATACACTTCAATTTGACTAACACAGCTTTACATGGAGCAACAAATTGGGATTGCTCCTTCTCCCACACTTTATCATTAACACAGGTAAGTGCTTAGAGTAAGTTTTAGAGGCACCAGTGTTTTCATTTAATATGATTAAACCTTTATCAAGACATGTGGTATTCAACTTTTAAAATAACATAATTGCAATTCTGTCTCTATCAAATGGCTCACCACGATACTGCTCTTCAAGTCTTCTGGTTCCCCCTGTAAAATGGGATTTCAGACCTGTGTATTTTTACCAAGTTTTTTTTCACTTAAGAGTACACTTTGCAAAACTACCTTGGGCTCTCACTGAAGTGCACCACTTCCAGCAGCGGAGTCTTTGTCTAAGAGGATTTCCAGCACAGTGCTCCTCTGCTGCCTGTACCTTTAGAAAGGAGCATCAGCCCTGTCTGACAGCCAGGATGATTCTGATGAGGAATAATGGAGAGACTTATCTATATGCACTCTCGGAGCCTTAAAATGATTATGTGTGTCTCTCTCCTCCAAAGTAAAAACTGCTCTCAGATCTCTGTTGAGGAACTCTGTTAATAATTACATGTAAAGCCAAAGAAATTCCTGCTATCACTAGATTGCCTACATAGGGGTGTACCAGCAGTTTTTAAGCTTGAATTTCTTTTTGGTTTGGATTTAAAAAAAAAAAAAAACAAAAAAATAAAAATAAAAAAAAATATTTACAATGTACAAAGATTACCACTTACAATCACACTTTCTGTCCCCTTTACTGATTTTCATAAGGCTGGTTCTAGCACATTCAATAGGAAGAGTAATACATGGAATATAGGACACAACTGGAATCAGCCTTCCTTTCTCCTACTCTTGATTTTCTACAAATAGCTGCTAGAACTTTTCCACTGTCAACTTTAGTAACTGGTAATTACCTACTTGTTGAAGCTGGAAAAGACCATCCAAGTTCATTACCACCAACAGCTTATTACCAGGGGCACAAAAACAACAGACAGAATAAAACAATGAAACATCCTTGCACTAAGCTCCAATCTACAGACTCCCTCTACAAGCCATTAACACTTGAATTCAACACAAGTTGTGACTCATGACACTTCCCAAAGCCTAGTCTTGAGTACAAAGCCTTCTCAGCATCATTCACCATCTAGCAAGAAGCAAGAGATCAACATATTGAGTCAAAGCTCATCCTGAATCCACTTGAGTATCTTTTATGGCTTTCAGCACTGCAACCATATTCCTGTATGTAAAGTGTCCCTGAAAAAAAAAAAAAAAAAAAAAAAGAGAGAGAAAAAAAAAAGCTCTACTTGTTCTCCCTATGAATCTACGCTAAGCATAAATTCTTGTCTTCAAGGACTTCACAATTCTACCTCCTTTACTGAGTGGCTATGAGAGTAATTCAACAACTTCCTCAACTCAGCCAGCACATTTCCACGCAACTGCCACCCTGACCACCAACTTCTGCTATTAGTGTCTCTGCTCTTCCTTCCACTTTGCTCAGTACACATATAGGACCACCTAATTAAATTTATAAATCCTTATGCCTCAACACATTTTTAAGGCTTATTTCTGTCAAACCAACAAACTTCTGCCAACTGGCCATAGTTTGTTGGTTTTCCTTCCTGGCAGGTTTTATTCTTCTACACATACTCATCCTGGTTAAAAACAGGCAAACGGCTACAGACATGTGCCTGGCAAAGAGATGACAGTTCTTCATCATGGCCTTTATCTTGTGTGCTAGCTCATCTGCTTGTCTCTTTAGACTCCTAACCTGCCAGAAAAGAAATCACAGACTGTTACAACAGTACTTGGTCCAGTACAATGAGATCCCTCTGGTAACTGAAGCATTTGGGTACTATCACAACAAATATTTACAAGAACAGAGATTTATCCTGTTTCCTAAGCAGCAGTAGCAAGCAGTAACATTTGGTTATCCCAATTATCCCTCTGGTATATAATCTGCTGTGGTTTGCTAAGATACAGGTCAACAGTAATACTGTATTTTGGCAGGTATTCTAAAAATAGCAGCTACAGCTGCAGAACTCTTTTTTGTTAGATACAGACTTGCAGAACCAGAAAAAGAGCCTCTTTTTCTGGCCTACAAAGCCTATGAAAACACTCCCATTGGACTATTTAAAAGCAGCATGTTCAAATAGCTTTATTTAATATAGATTTAAATACGGAGTTTTTCTTCTATCTGCCCAAATGCACATCTCATACTACTAAACTCTAGAAAAAATTGCTGTCTACTGAAGTCCTGCATAACTAAAATGCATTTCTGAGAGAGCATCAACACTATACTCTCATTACCTGTTTCCACAGTGTTTTCTGTTTCTGCTGCCTCCAAACCATCCATACTGTCTTCATCCTCCACTGCAGTTTTTCCTCTACTCCGAGGCCTGTGAATATAAGAAAAGAATGCTTTTTTGAAACTGAAAGCATTTTTTACATTTTGAAGAAGGTTTTAATTTAAATTAGCATTTAAATAATATAAATATGAGTGATAAGCGTCAGCACTAAATTATGCAACACTTAAGTTAACCTGTGATTTGGGTCTTGTATAAATCAGAAGTTCTCGCCTTTTTTTCCTGCTCTACGTAATGTTCTCAGCAACGTGCACTTGCATCAGCAGTTGCCCCCTCAAGTTTTTCTGATTATTCTTATAAGGAAAATAGAGTAACAAACTTCTACTGATCCAAAAATACATTAAATCAGCAAGACTTTAAGATATGAACTCCACATTGGAGGAAACTATAGACAGAGATGAGAGAACACAATCCAAAACCCAGCCAGCAGTTATGTACATTATAAAATAGATCCCAATCCATCCAGAGTATCCTTGGAAGAAATATGTATAATAATGACATTAAAGCAATTAAATTGAAACATTATTTTCAGTGAAACCAATATTTTGACACATAAAATGTTATGAGACATGACTAGATGTCATCACATTAAAAAAGTCATCACGTGAGGAGAGCCCATCGAAACTAAAGTATCCGACAGATTTGTTTCAATTTCAACCAAGGTCTGATGGAAAGGAGACAGGTTTATGCCACAAATTCCAGCCTTATTTCCCTGCCTGGCTCTTCAGCAACTAATGTGGTGGGCTGTTCAGAAGCCCGAGCATCCAGATTCCCAGCTGTTCAGCAGCCCATTTGAAAAGGAGCCAAGAGCTTGGCACCTTGCCTCCCAAATTTTCAGGCTACTTGGCAACCTGCCTGGTGTGCTGACGGAAAGCCTGGGAGACCCTGGGAGCTCCTGATTCCAAGTACACAGATTCTGAGTGGTTTGGGGCATCTCAGCAGTTCCAGCATCCCAGAGCTCCCAGGCAACCATTCACTCCACCACATTGCCTTGAATCAGCAAGCCAATACACCAGCACCTTGCTTGCCCCACCCCTGGCAACAAAACCCCTCCAGTTCCTCTTTCATGGAGGATTCTGAAAGAATTTGGGTTTATTTTTGGAGTGTGGGGAAAAGGTTTGTTCGGAGGTTTTTTAAGTGATTAAATCATTCCAAAACCAGCACTTCCTTTTTTTTTTCTTTTTTGTACAGTCAGTCATAATTCTTAAATCTATCCAAATTATTTCCGCAGAACCAGAGCTGCTAAATTGGCTATGAAATAAACGCTATCGTGCAATGCCTTTCAATCTCACGGATCAAAGAGGGTAACATGGCACACGCGTTGCTCTCCTGCTACGTAACAAAAAGATCTCTTCATATTGTGTTGGGGTTTGTCTCTGCAAAGGAGGAAAAGAAAAATTCAAATGAGAGGTTTTGGAAGCTTTGGAGAATCACTGAATCATAGCATGGCTCGGGTTGGAAGGGACCTTAAATCCCAACCCCCCCTGCACAGGCAGAGACACCTTCCACTAGATGAGATGGAAGGACACAAATGTTTCTTGCAGCAGCATCAGAGATCATCACACAGATTTCTTCTCATTCATAATGAAGAGTAGGGAAGAGAGCAAATGGAACATCATACTCCTTGGATAGAACAGGCTCTCCCAGCAAGGTTGAGATACAGCAAGAAAGAGGTAACACCCTTCTAACACTCAGATAACCGATGCAGCTGGTAAGAAAACGAAAGCATTTAAGTATTACATTTCTCATAGTTCTTCACAAGATACCAGCGCATCAGCCAGCACCAAACGGAAGGGTGGGAATGCAGGTAAGTGAAATCACTTCCCTTGGTGTAGGGATGCTGAAAAGCTTTAGAGAACACAACCAGCTAAGAACACGGATTACTTCTAAATCCTATCCCAATTATTCTTCTACCAAGTATCCGTCTGCAACACAAAGTTACAACTTTGTACTAAACCAAGATTACTTTGAAATAATCACAGACACAAATGGTAATTCCATTTTCTTCACAAGTACCCATCTCAGTATTCTCCAACACAACCCTGTGGCTGAAGGTCACTGGATAGCAGATGATGACGATTGTTTATGTTTGTTTAATAATTTACATACAGCTTTAGATTTTCTATTAAGACTACATGTCATGTATTAAACATCAAACTACCTCACAACGCCTTTTCAAACATTTTGTTTAAACAAGAGCAGTGTTCACTCCCTGAACTCCCTACTGTATTTCAGCAACCTATTTAACACTAAGGAAAATCAGAAGTTTTAATTAATTCAACATAATTGCTTCTTTCAGCAAAAGATACAACTACGCCTGGTGTTTCCTTGCCATTCCCTTCTGCCAAATACTCTACAAAGCCTTCATAACGCCATGCAGGTTTTAAGTAAAAATTAAGAAGTGGCAGAAAAGACACTGGATTATATCATTAACTTATTTTTGCTAGTTACACTTCTTTCACAGTCATCAGAAGAGATTTTATAGCCCACAAATTTATGTTTGGCTTCGAGAAAGAAATAATTCAAGTCACAGAACAGTAAAAATATACACTGTAGTGACAACTATAATTTAATGTTTTCCCAGAAAACACCATCTGAGGCAGCCATATAGCATCCCTAATCATTGCAATCAACATCTATAACAAGAATGTATTCCTTAATGTTATTTATATTAAATTTATACATTTTATTTAATAGGTTTTTCATAAAGCTTTGGCTGGTTTGCATAACACTAATTTTTTTTACACTGACAAACCTTGTGAATTGTTTATTTTTCTATTTACTTATTCCACTCCTCCTTAAAAGTGGGAAGAGCAACCTGTGCTCCTGGGACTTGACTTTTTGTTCTAAAGTTCATCCTCCTAAGGAGGGTGTGAAAAGACTCCTGGAGCAAGACAGTGGAGAGGCCAGCTTTTGCTGCTTTAAAACAATTATGGAACAGCCTGTGACTACTGCCCCTCGCTCACATAAAGCCTGGCTGTAGTGAGCCATAATTGCTATCTTTAACATTATAACCTTAATTCCGCTCTAGGTCATAGAATCCCAGACTGATTTGGGTTGGAAGGGACCTTAAAGGTCATCTAGTTCCAAACCCCTGCACAGGCAGGAACACCTTACACTCAAAATCCCTGTCCAACCTGGCCTTGAACCCTGCCAGGGATGGGGCAGCCACAGCTTCTCTGGGCAACCTGTGCCAGTGCCTCACCACCCTCACAGGGAAGAATTTCTTACTAATATCTAATTTAAATCAACCCTGTGTCTGTTTAAAGCCATATCCCCTTGTCCTAGCACTACACACCCTTGTAAAAGGGTACTACAAAAAAACGATCTCGAAGCACAATCCCAAACTTTCTTACTAGGAGGAGTAACTACATTATGCTTTTACATATCATTGCAGAGACCCCACCAGCCCACAATAGCAAGTACCAAGCACAGATGAGCTGCATCTCCTGCAGCTTAAAAACCAGGAACAAAATGTACAGGCAGAGCCTGACCAATACCGACTCTACAAGAAAACAACAATAAATATTAGTCATTTCAACAGGCAGAGGGCTTGGTACACAGGCTGAACTGCTGCCAGGGTTTCCGCAGTTGGCTTCTCGCTTGCCTTTTTCCTACAACAGAGTTCAATTTCAAAGGCAAAAACAAAAGCACATCTATTTTATGTTTAAAAGAACGGATCCACTGAGAGAAATATAACTTCTTGAAGTGTTTAAAGCACATTCAGCATTTCATGAAACGAAGTCAACAAGACAAAACTACACTTTCTTACATACATAGGACTCCTGTTGAATATAATTACTGTCTACAATAATTTTATTCGTATTTCCATAAAATTGAGTCATTTGTCAAAATCCTGTGTGACCTACTTCTAAATTTGCCACCAGTTAGTTTCCTTAGCTATTGCCTTTCATTAATCTCCATCTTTAAATACACCACAGTAAACAAAAATCTCCTAATTTTCTGGGTAGAAGGAAGATCACCTGAGTGGCTTCCACTGAATTACATGGAGAGTAGTACAGATGCTCAATGCCAGAAGAAAATGAAGATGTGCCTTATTCACCTGCCAGGAATCAAATACTACTTTCCTTCTTTCCTTTTTTTTTAATGCGCCTGACATTTTTTGCGTGTTTGGGTTTTTTGTTTTTGGGTGATAGCAATACCACCATCACCTGACAAATACAATGTAGGTCAAAAGTAGATCTCGGATCTTACTCACTCTTTCCACAAAGTGATCAGGACTAAGGCCATGGGCCAACATCTCCTGGAACAACATAAAATAACTGACAAAGCAGCTATCCTCAGCTCCCTGTCACTGCCAGGCTGCTACTTTATGACTACCCGAAGTTACTGCCAGACACCAGTTCCTGCAAGTTCTCCCTAAGTTGCTACCTGCACAATCAGGTGACAATTTGTTCAGAACATCCACTGAAACTACTTTACCAATCCAATACTTTTTGTTTCAGGATTATGAGAACAGGTACATATGAACCTCTCCAGAGCTCCCCCTCTTTCTCAAATGCTGAAACCTTCAGATCATCCAGGAGAAACTAACTTCCTTCCTACGCTTTGCAAACTACAGAGTAAAATGATGGTACTAAATACATAAAACGGGGCCAATAACCTTAAAAGCAGTGTAACATCTGGGATACAGTAGCATGCTAAACCAGCACAGATGTCTTGTTAAATGAACATCTGTCCACTGCCGTACCCTGGAAGATGGTACAGAAATGATTTACAAAAAGGTTCAATTAGTGCTGTCGTCACCACGGCTAGTAACGAATTAATGTTCACACAACAGTTTCGTAAGTGAAAGCTGTTACTGCCTTTTCAAGAATCTTTTTAACAGGCATGCAAAAGCACGTGCTCCCACCATTTCTGAGCCATAAGTACAGCTATAAAAGTTTAACTGTGCTTAAATACAAGTTAGAATACCTACGGTTCAGCTAGTAACCCCATGTGAATGGAAGCACAGCAAGCAAGAAAGACTCAATTCACTGAAATACCTACAAGGAAAGGTGGGGTTTTTTCCCCCCTCTCTGAACACTACTTGTCAATACAGGCTTTATTACTGCTAAGAGTTGAGAAAATTCTACATCCAAATCTGAATAAAATGAACAAAAACGGCTCTGGAAGCAAGGCAGATGCCAGCCCAGACAGACTTAACTGCAATAGCTCTAAACATTAACAAGCCTAAAACAGGAAACTTGCTATCATACTGACTCCAGCTTCAAACCGATTCTGATTTAAGAGACTTTTAAGAGGACTTTTTGACTGAGCAACCAGTAACAGGTAAAAGTATTTCCTGCACCTCCCTCCACAACATTTCTTAAAGTTATTAAAGAAGAACAACTCAGTATGCACGTTCTTCCTATTTCTTCTTCTATTCTATATGTGCATACTAAAGGCAGAAGGACTGATGTATGGAAAAGATGTGCAACAGAAACAAGTGATGCAAAGGTGAAAAAAGGCTGACCTTTTAGCAAAAAGAGAGAAGTGAAAGACTGTAAGAAACTGCTTTTGTTTAACATCCACAGAAGCAGACTTCAATTATAATCTCATTATAGAACTTGCTCAACCTTCAGTGTCATTATTAAAAGATCCCAAAAATATACTCAATATTGCCTACTAATCTCCTGGTACAACCAAAGAAAAGTGTGTATCTTAATGCTTCCAATTTATAAAGCATAAGAGCCTTTTCATAAATTACTACATCAAAGAGAAGTAACCCAGCTCACATTTAAAAACAAAACGTTGCAACTTCCCATCTTACATCTCCCTTAACCAGTAACAATCTACAAGACATTATTCATCCACTCAACATTATTCATTCACCCAGGCTGTAACATGTTCAGAGATGAACCTTTTTTCACATATGTATTTTATACAGCTACCACTGAGAGCACTGAAATAAAAAACTATTATAGTCTTTGAGAACAGGGATGTCTGAGAAAAAGCGTAAAAAGAAGCTAGCCTGAGCTCCATGATTCTTATCTAAACTTCCAGTTCTCCCCTGTGAAAGGGAGATTTGTCAGAGATTTCCTATGCTACTCAAAGAAATGCAAATAGGAGTCTTTGAAAGATTATTTGTACTGAATGTTGTAGGTGCATCTTTGCTTTCATTCTAGAGTATGCTCACAAAAAGTTGACAAAAAGTAAGCTAATACAAGGGAAATTGACTGATGAATGCAGAGCTCCTGAAGAAAAAAAAAGGTTGTCCTAGGCAGGTTCTGAGTAAAATACCGACTGTCAAAACAAATTTGCACTGCACAGTTCTAACATCACAAAGGCTAAATCAGTACTTTTAAATGAATGTGAAGTTTGGTTCATCTTGGTTGAATTTTCAGCTTCAACTTCTCTTGCACAGTTACCTCTACCATGTGCCTTCTCAGGCCAATACTGGAGCAAAATGACTTTTCATGGGAGACTGAGAAAAGGCTAATGGGTTATCCTGCTGGCAGGCACTCCTCAGAACTGTCTACCCAAATCAAAGAGGCATATAATTACTGTAAACAGGAATGGCATCTTGCTGTTGGAAAATCTCAAACTCAACTCCGTTTTGCAGAAGGCCACCAGATCCAGGAGCCTGAAGCTACATTCTGTTGGGTGATGAGGCTGGTCTGGCCAAAGCGACCATCTTCAGCATTTTCTCTGCTCTTCCCTGAAGTTACAGTTGTTCAGTTTGAGTCTGGAGCTGCTCTTGTAAAAGATAAAGCAGATGAAGACTACCATAGCTGAAACAGACCTTTACTAACAAGACCATAAAATCTTCTTCACAAGTTGCTACCCATCTGGAAACATCCTTAGTGGAGAGCCAAGCACCAAACCAGGAGGATTCATTAACAGTTGCAGGCACATCAAATAATAAACTTTTCACATGAGCCCATAAAATACCCACGTAGTCACAGCTCTGCTACAACTGTAGACTGAAATATTGAGGCTGTTACACTGCAATGTACTTCTGCACACCTTTTTGTGATACCATTACAAGCAAAATCTGAGTTTGATGTTAAATGTATGAAGCCAGGTTGCCTCGTGTACAAGTACGAAGAGTTCAGATTTGGAGACAGTTCGAATAACAGAGTAAGAAGTCATATAAAAGGCTTTCAGATCATTCAGCTTTCTTTTTACTTTTCAAACTGACAGTTTAGACATCTATAAATTCTGTAAGTAAAAATTACTTTTAGTCAAATATCTGTCAAGTTAACCAAACAATATACTGCAACAAAAATTGCTACAGGTTCGAATTTCTCAAGAACTACCTTCCCACTGAGAGGCAGTCTCACTGACTTGCAGTTTATAATTTCAGTCTTGCAACAACAAAAAAAAAAACACTACATGCAGACCTTAACCATCACACACATTTCAGAAGTAATTACAAAAAAAACCTGCTGATGCAATTATGACTTTCCGACATATTATGTACTTGCAGTTTTGCACAAATGACATCCTTCATACATTTGTTAGCAATGCACTGAGCTGTATTCACTACCAAAATGATGCAAAATAACACACTAGAATTTCAGCACTTGCAGTATTTTTTAAAACCTTTTCTGGAACCAAATTAGACAAATCCTTCGGAGCACCAGCAACTACAAGTAGAGCCATCTGCGTGTTTCCAACCCTAGCTAGTTCCGTGTATCTACCTGACCCCAGACTTGGAAATGGCTATATACTTAAGATTCCTCCTGACAATAGTTTATGTGAGGCTCTTCAATGAATTTGCTAAATTATGCTTATCATGACCACTGAATGTTTTCACATGCTCTATTTGTATAGGCAAGAACGGAATGGCAACATTAACAGTTGAGACACCACTGTCATTGTCAAAACCGCTAAAGAGTTTCACATGTGCACCTGCACCATCACACACTGTACTTGTCCACACTTCTCTTTCCTTTGAATTAACAAAGCTGCATCAAAATACTTCATCAAATGCTTTTTCTTGATGGGGAGCATAAGCATCCACTTGCATCCAAACACAAGATTTGTTTCTCCATGACGACGACTATGACAAGTTTCAACTCCTCCAATCTTGTGACAGCCAGAATTTTTTACTCACAAAAGCACCAAGCTCATGTCTGTTTTTAAGAATTAAACATTACCCAGCTACTTGCTCCTTCATACATTGCAGCGTTTGCCAGCTACTCTCTTCTGAGTAAAGGTGACAATACAATGGTAAGGACTATAATCCTCATGTCTGGTGATTTCAAGATCCTGAACATAAAATTCAGCAGATCTGAGTCATCCTGCATGAGAAACAGCTGCCAAGTACTTGGAACTTGGTGGAAGTTTTGGTCTCTGTGAACAGATTTTTGTAATTTTAGCACCATTAATTAAGAGTCATTTTCAAAGATTTCCTTTTGAAACTTTGCAGTCTGCTGGAGTCTTACCACAGTAAAATTGTGAACAGTCTTTCAAAAATGCATGTCTGCTCATGCTCAGTATTCTCACTGGAAAGATTAATTGCAGGTGCAGACTCTGCCTCCTGTCTTAATACCCAGCCACACGCAGTGCAGGTAAACAAACAACCAAAGTCTGGGTTTTTATGCAAAAAATTGGTGTTATCCCCAGCAAACAGTGTCACCGTACAATACTCATGAGGAGCTCCAACCACTGCTTTGACTTATTGTTAATTCAGTTAAGATGCTCAAAAGATGAAAATACTCAATTCTTAACCGTACCAAGTGCAAGGTCCTACACCTGGGTCAGAGCAATCCCAGGCACAGGATGATCAGGGGACTGGAGCACCTCCCGTATGAAGCCAGGCTGAGAAAGTTGGGGCTGTTCAGCCTGGAGAAGAGAAGGCTGCATGGAGACCTCATAGCAGCCTTCCAGTATCTGAAGGGGACCTATAGGGATGCTGGGGAGGGACTCTTCATTAGGGACTGGAGTGATAGGACAAGGAGTAACAGGTTAAAACTTAAACAAGGGAAGTTTAGATTGGATGTAAGGAGGAAATTCTTTCCTGTTAGGGTGGTGAGGCACTGGAATGGGTTGCCCAGGGAGGTTGTGAATGCTCCATCCCTGGCAGTGTTCAAGACCAGGTTGGACGAGGCCTTGGGTGATATGGTTTAGTGTGAGGTGTCCCTGCTCATGGCAGGAGGGTTGGAACTTGATGATCTTAAGGTCCTTTCCAACCCTAACTATTCTATGATATGATAGTTAAGACAAACTAAATTCCACTCGCACGGCATCGTTTTGAGAGGCTTACAGATCTTAACATCTATCAAAATGCATCAGTCAACTCAGAACATCCCATGCTTTCTCATCAAATAAAGCTCAGTATCTTTCACCTCAAATCAATCTTACTCATGTCTTTAGACCTAGTAGCAAACACAAGTCTTCCTGGAGATTACATGGAAAATAACTCCAATCTTATGCTTTGGACAGATTTCTGACCCCACAATATCACAAAAGCCCCCACCTGTCTGCCCCTCAGTGCATGCTACAGGATTCCCTGTGGAAGGCATCCACCCTCTAACTTCACTTGAACTTCTGTTTACAAAAGGCAATGGACAACCTACAGGAAACAACATTAGTGTATTTCCCTACTGCTTCCCCCCAACAAACATTAAAGCTTGAACTGGAAGGATCAGTACATGAAAGGAATGGCAGTACCCGAAGTGATATGAATAACCTGCTTTTATGCAAATGCGGACTTTGAAACCATTAGGTAGAACTTTCTTAATAATACCCAAATTAATTGATGGCATGTAAGAAAAGCAGTTCTTGCATGTTAACTAGTTTGACATTACCCACCCAAAATGGATTTAGACAGCAAAAACACACAACAGAAATGAATGTCATATCACCACATAGCTTTTCCATCTGTTAGCACCCTTACTGCTCCTTATAAAGCAATGCATTTTTATTTCAGATAATGTCAACAAGTATTATGAAATATTTTTCTTTCAGTAAAACTGCTAAACCTAGGAAAGCCAAAGGGAAAAAACACAAGATCTGCTAGCTAATTAAAAATCCATTAGAACTTATTCAGAAGGCTTGGAAAACCTCAGAAGAATAAAAATAGACCTAAAAAGAAAATGGGCAATGTAATCTGATGGGTGTCATTGTAAATTTGTAATTCACATGAATTGTTTTTCTTTTAATGAAATTGTTTCCCAACTAGAAGTAAATCCTAAAAGCCAGATCATGGAAACTATTTTTATACCAGAGTAAATAAAACTCTGGAAATCCTATTGTGAAATACAACAACAATACAAATAGCATAATAAGCAATGCTCCAAAGAGCAGTCACAACTAATACAAATCTTCAAGCATGTTTAAAAGCTTCTTTATAAGCAGACATCTCAATCTCTAGGGGCATGGATAAGGCAGAAACGCTGCATTCTGTGAATAAAACAGTCCAACACTTTTTTCCCATCCCTGCAGAAGATTCTTCTAACCTGGAGACACAAATTTGCCTTCTGACAATTACAGATATGTTACAGATAGCCCCAAATAATTCAAATAGGGAACTTCTATGCTTCTGTTCAAAGAACTGTGGAATTATCATCTTTATTTGGGACAGTGATTACTGCTGTACTTCAACATTCTCAATGATTCACCTCTTTTTATTCAAGACTACTCAAACCATACCAAGCTGCTTTTTGCACTTTTTTTTTCCATGGCAGTCTTCTGTCCGTTAAACATATGAATCCATGTTGGGTTTTGTTTAATTATTACTCCATCCTATCTTTAATATGCCCTTAAAGAAAAACATGGCAGAAAAAAAAGGAATAAACAGATGGGTTTTCCAACACTTGATGCTAGAGGATTGCTACTACCTGATTACCACATTCATAGCCCCCAGCATCAGATGAGATCAGGCTGTGACAGAACTGCTACCAAAAGAATGATCTACTGCTCAGCATACGTCATATGATACAGGTCAGAGTTATAAACAAAATTGTATCTGTGTCACACGATAGGAGCATGTATCCAGTGAACCTTGTTACAGCAGCTACTACAATGGAAGTCATCCAAGATGACCAACTGATACCTGCAGGTCAAGTTCCTTTGAGGCCATCATCCAAGGACACCCAAGCAGTAAGCTTACTCCATTTACTGCACTGCAAGTTGCAAAAGGTCTTCGAGTTCTGCAACTTTTCTCCAGTTCCACAGATACCCCCAGTGTAAACAGGCAACGAAACGTGTTTTTAAGGTAACAGGAAATTAATTCTCAAAATTCATGTTCAGTGTGAAGAATTATGCTAAAATGACCAAGATTCAAACATGCTAACCTGAAGATGTAGAAAAAACATTAAAATTTAAGAATTAACACAGACTGAATTGATACCCAGCAAAACTCATCCAGATCAGTTTATTTAATTCACGGGAGGTTCACTAACAGTTGTGCTGGAAGCAGCAAGGAAGAAGAGCAGCAATATGAAGCTGCTAGAGGAAGAAGAGAAGGCATAAAGTGAGTGAGGCTTCTTTTGGTGACAGTTTAAGCTTTGCTGTCTAAAAGGATTTGGAAATTAGAATCTGAACCCCTTGCTTTGTAACTTTTTTCACAAGCCACCAGAAAAACAAATAACAAAGATAATCAGCAATGATACTGAAGCTGATTTATAATGGGTCTATTTGTATATTTACCTAATCTTTTCTGAGCACAGACCTTCTGGAATGACAGCTTCTTAGATATTTATACTTTTATTTCAGCTTGCTTTTTACATATAACACATATGCTTCTAATTAACATTCACAGAATAAAAACTCTGTTCTACTCACCAGACCACACAGCCTCAAAAATTATCTTAATCAAACCTTCCAGAAATACTACCAGGTATCAAAAGCTGCTAGAGAAGCTCTAGAACACCTATACCTGTAACTTACAGCAGCACTAAGGCTCCTCAGATTTACCCAAGTACTGTCTTGGTAACATGACAGGACAGACCAGGGGCTAGGTTCACAGTCTGGCCACACACAAATTTCAACAATAAAATCATTAGGGTTCGTCACATTATTACTTCTGCACAATTCTTTTTTCCTGTATTTTTGCATGCTGAGATTTCTCCCCTGAAGTACTTGAAAGCTTTCATGATGACAGAAGAATTAGAACTGAGGTATAGTATGTCCTCAGCATCTTAGAAACCATTTGTATTTCGCAATCAATGTATTAAAGATTACATTTGAAAAGACTTTTTGACCACAAAAGATCTCTAGCGGTTATTACGCCACCATGAAAAACCTGCTAAAGAGAGGGCTATCAAAACAGAATTCCAACTGCTCCCAGACTGACTGGATACAATGCCAGAATCATTATCCACACAACTCTAATATCCGTAAATATCACTCAATAACCGTAATTCACTGAAGACCACCTTTCAGAAAGGCACTCGCTTTGCCATGCCCTCTGTCATTTGTTTCTCCTTATGAATTCATGCTCTTTTCCTATGTGAACTCCTCTGGTTTCAGTTTTCAACTGCTGGCTCTTGTTGTGCCTTTTCCTATTACATTAGGGAACCTTTCAGAACCCAGGGTTTTGTGCACTGGAGATATTATCCACTGTAATCAAGCTACTACTTAGTTTTACGGTTTGGATTCCCCAACCTCCCGTAACCTGGTGGACTTTGCCTTTCTCACCAAAGAAATTTTCTTCACGCTTTCTGCAACCTTTGGTCCACCTCATAACTTTCTGCCAACATTTCTGAAAGTCTGTGATAAACAGCTTCAGGACACAGCCACAAACACCCCACACTCTAAATCTCTTTCCAGAAATACTCCTTTCCAGCCTGTAGCACCATCCCAACACCTTGACATGGTGACACCATCTCTCTCCTTATTCTAAAGAGCATTTTGTTCAACTGTGCTTAATCCAAATCCCACTTTAGCCCCTTCCCTATGCTCATCCATGTCCTTCCATATACAGATTTCAACAGCAGTAATTGTTATTGACTAATACCAGGCTTTACTGCCGGAAGACCACCCAAAAAACCTAAAGCAAGGAGATGACAGCTCCCGAAGACAACAAAGTGCTTGGTCAGCCAGCCCTTAACCCAATTACTGCAGGCTTTATTCCACTGACTAATTCAAATGAATACTTTAATTAGAATATAAGACACTGTTAGGCTCAGCTCCTTTAAAAAAATCCATTTACTTTACATCTTTATAGAACACTATGGCTGAAGGATCATACCAGATGACCTGGTATCTACATCAAAGGCAACTTTTAAAACTCACACTGGGGATAAAAAAGAAGGAAAGAGTAAGAAAAAAAAGAACCACCAAACCTATGAGTTCCTGCCTCTAAAGAATGTAGTAAATATCTTCATTTCCAAAATAAAACGTTAGAAGCCATCTATTCTCACCTCTTCACTTTTGCATATTTAACCATCAAGACATGTACTACAGCCAGCTCGACCGCAAGGGGCTTGCTCCCCAAAAAAGTCACGCCTTCCACATCCTCCTGATTTCAGTGGGAACCATGGGATTTCACTGCCTCATAGAAGCCAGCAGCATGTTTTTCAATATACTTTGTAGCATAATAAAATATTCCATTGAAATTACAAGACCTAAAAAACAATTACTTTATTGCTTCTTACAACTTTTTCACTGTAAAATTCAACTCCAAGGTAGTAATTGGCAGGGACAAAATTATGTAGCAATTAGGGCATGACAGCAAAAGCAAACAAGAATTGAAAATGGGTTCGACACTTCTGGTAACAAGCAGGTAATTATCACAGCAGCTTGAAAGGGGCATAATCAACCAAACTGACATCATCCCTCCCACATAATAAAATGTGAAATCCCTTTACGTGCAGTGTAGCTCTTACACACAGCTGGTAAACGCTGGTAGTCTAGTCTCAATGTCTGTGTCTGCAGAGCAGCTGAGGGTACATTTGGGACAGCTCAAGAGTGGGTAATTTTATTTATTTATTTAGAATAATAACAACTATTACATGTTTTCATCCATTGTGGACTACAGAGGTTATTTCCAGAAAATGGTATTTTATAAAAATGCCCTGTCTTCTCTGAGTACAACTTTGTTTTCAGAGTTCCTAGAACACAGAAACAAAATCTCTGCCTAAAAGGCACAGTCACTGTTATACCACTATCTACAAGATACAATGGGTTTAATATTTTTTTTAATATAAAAATAAAAAGTACTAGGTTTTAAATATCGCAGACTCTCAGAATGGTTTAGCTTGGAAGGTACTTTAAAGATCATCTAGTTCCAAACCCTCCTGCCACAGGTAGGGACACCTTCCACTAGACCAGGTTGCTCAAAGCCCATCCAGCCTGGCCAGGGATGGGGCAGCCACAGCTTCTCTGGGCAAGCTGTGACAGGGCCTCACCACTCTCATAGTAAAGAGCATCTCCTTTGTATCTCATCCAAATCTCCCCTCTTATCAGTTTAAAGCCATTCCCCCTTGTCCTATCACTACATGCCCTTGTAAAAAGTTCCTCTCCAGCTTTCTTGTCAGCCCCTTTATGCACTGGAAGCTGCTCTAAGGTGTCCCTGGAGCCTTCTCTCCTTCTCCAGGCTGAACAAGCCCAGCTCTCTCAGCCAGTCTTCATAGGAGACGTTTTCAACTACCACATTTCATCAACAGTACTTTTTTTTTCCCCCCATTACAGATTTTATTTCAACTTAGGTGTGAGCGTTAACTGTTGTCTCAAAGCAGCACTATCCCATGGACATGACTGTTGTTCACTAGACAGTCTAGCTGTATAATAAATGGTAATGCATTCATCTTCATAACATATCTGAGGTAATTAAAATATTATGTGTAAAAAGAAAAAAAAAAGAAAGAAAAGAAACCCCACACATTCATTTATATGCTGTCCCTTTTCTGCATTATTTTACTGCGAGACTCTCACTCTCATCAGTGCAGTGCCTGGAAACCCATCAGCCCTGACTGACTCAATAATGGTAGTTGTACCTGTTGGATGAGGTTGGGAGAAACCTCCTTCTCCTTTTTCTGTATTTTGTATATTCCTAACTTGTGGTGTTCGCCATATTCTCTCTGTGTTCACAAATCCATTTACTTCCATACCACTTGTCAATATCATTAGGTTGCTGCTTCCACCTTCTTCCAGCTCATTCACAGCAGCAAGGCTGGACTCAACGCTAATCCTTTTGGTCTGCTGTTAACTATTTCTGTCCAGTTCCAACCTTTTAGAAAGGTTTTGCTCCTTGGATACAAGCAATTTCAAACACACTGAAAGAGCGGCTCAATTTGTACTGATTTTTCAAGACAAATTTCCACAAAACATTTACAGAGCACCTATACCTATCATTTTGCAAACTGTGTTCCAAGTACCACAAGTAAAATATATGAATTATTAACACATCTTCTCATCTTTAAAAGCTCAGAACTAACACATCTCAACACGGATTTTTTAGACAGCTGTTATCTTAAGCAATCTATTTTTTTTCCACAACCAAAAGTGGGTTCCTGGATCTCAACATTTGAAAAATACTGAGGTAATTCTGAATAACGGTATTCACTTCAAAATTTAAACGTGATGAGGGTGCAGCCTCAACATGGCATGCCTTGACTTGTGGAAGGTTTAGTTTACTGGCAAGTAAAACAGATGTAGGCACAACAGGAGATGCTTGATTGCTGACTATGTTACTGACATGATAAAGATGTTAATACTATACCAAGTCTTGTCCTTTTTTCCTGCACTTCTGAACCATTTTAAATCTGAACATACTTACAAAGGTTAAAATTTTACAAGATGTAAAATTCTATCACAAATTATTAACTAGAAAAAAAAGAAACTGGTAAAAGCAGAAGTACCCGTTTAAAAGTATACCACAGAAAGTGAAACATGGACCTTAAAGCTGAAAAAGGTAAAGACTAAGTAAATCTTACAAACTAATCGCCATTGATGGGACCATTTTAAAAGCAACTCTTCTCTGAACACTACAGTTTTACTCTCAAAATCTACAGATATAAAAAACAGCTTTACACAAAGAGCTAGCACAGGTCAAAGCAAAACTAACAGGACTTGGACAAGGCTCTAATATTCACCTGAAGTAACACGTAAGCTGCACGTACCCTTTACAAATAGAGGTTATAGTGTTGCAAGTGAGTTCGCAGCCAGGTTCTCCAAGCAGGCATGCTAGCAGTTGCACTGGCAGAGGAACAGCGCTGAGCAGCTGCAAAAAAGGTGACTGCCTAAGTCACTGCTGCCAGCAGAACAGATCTCTGGATTCATGGCCTTAAATGCCCTGCAAATATAAAGCTAACTAGAAAGTTTTCATTATCAGCAAAACATGGCTAGGTAGATTACCAGGGAACCTGATGACGTGGGAAACCTTCAATAACCTCCACCACCTCTCCTTCTCCATGTACCTTTTTCCTGTTTTAATGATAGATTCCGCTAGAAATGCCTTTTTACCACAAAGTTAAGAAAGCTACAGCAGCATCCAGGATCTGCAGCATTCAGCATACTGGAAAAATGGGTATTCTAGGCTACTTTAATTCTCAGGACTTGAGAGAAAATCTAAAACACACAGAAATTTCAAGTGCCAATATTCTGGCCTGCAAGCTCCAAAACAAGCATGTAACATTATCTGATAGAGGAATAAATACTGATTTTCTTCTCTGCATCTGCATCCTACAGTAAAGGTAATGTGGTTGGTTCAGTATTCCTAAGGGAAACTTTTTTCATCTGAACAGTTGGAAATGGGTGTTTTGTTGGAAGAAGCACAACGTTTTGAAGTTCTTCCCTGTAAGAGCTTTTTCATGAATTCTGAAGAATTTTTTCCAGGTTTCCTTGGCTATATATTTCATACTCAGGTTCACCCAAAGGAATTTATAAAACCTAAAGCTATCAAATTTAATACCTAATAATATATATTATCAATACTACAAGGCATGAAAGAACCCATCAAAGGTTTTGATTTTTTTAATTAATTACAGCATGTCTCAGAAGACATATGGCTGAAGAATGAACTGGGGGAAAACAACACTAGAAAAATTCATACATTCCTAAAAGTCTCAAATACAATTAAACTCTTTTACAGCTGCAAAATTCAATCTCTGCTGCCTTGCACACATATGAACATTATACAAAATGGGTTTCACACCATTAGGAAAAATCACGGGCAAAATACAATGCTGGTCTGATGCGTTACTTACGATCACCTTGAACACTAACAAAGGGTACTGTTTCTTTTTATAAAGGAGTTGCTGTGAATGAGGACATCAGCAACTACTGATGTTCCTAATACACAGGAAAAAACCTTAAACTTTGTAAGATACCAGTTTCTTAAGAGACACAACAAAAATTACCAAGGCCAACCACTTCTGCACAACTGTATCAAAAGAAAATGTACTTGAAATAAGTACAACTTAGATAAGCAGCTGCTGTGGGTTTACAAGAGGGACCCAGTTTGAATAAAGCAAAATGAGCTACAGTATTCTCCTACACGCAGATTTTTAATTCTTGCATTGAAGCTAAGGAAACAGTCAAGCTCCTCTTACACACTTTTAAAAACGAATTTATAAAAGAAGCATGTCTTAAAAAGACACATCTTAAAAAGAATTCAACAGCCAACAAAGTGCTCTAGGAATTTTCATACTATTGTTCAGGAAGATCTAAGAATACCAAAATACTTTTAAAACGATGATAGAAAGTAAAGACTTAAGCCGCATTAGAAAACCCTTCCCTAAAGCTTCCAGTTATTGCAATACTTCTTGAGGCAGAGTTTCACGACAAAAATACTTTTTTTGTGCAGCAGAGACATACAAAAAGATTCTTCAGGATGCCAAACACTTTCAGAACTCTCCAGTGATGACTCATCCTGTTATGTATACAAAGCTTTCATTAAAAAAGAGTCAGTTGGCATCATTACAGATCCTCAGCTAGCAATCTTCAACTTACTGTTATTTCTTGTACAAAGTATTCTAAACACTCTGCAATAAAGTGCTCTGGTATGCTAATTTTGGGGAGGAAAACGTGCAACTTAACTTGAATGGCCTCTCTCACACAAGAGTTTCTACTCTAGTTCACAAAGTGCTCCAAGATGGCCTCAAATGCAGTTTTTATCCAGAAAGAAATTCTTTGTTGCTCCATGTTAGTTCCTTGCCAGTTGCGCTGATCAACTAGCTTGCCAAAACAAGAAAAATAAGTCTTTCAAAACGAGTCTTGATGAGTGTAACAAAAAGAATCACTTCTTAAAAAATAAAGGGGGGGGGGAAGAGGAGAAGGGATTAATTTGCTCCTAAAAACTTTGAAAGCATTCCTTTCGGCTGTCTCCTTAGAAACAATATTTTAATTCTCACACATTAATTTATTTATTTAGATAATCTGTTGTATGGCAACAAAACAACAATAAACTAAAAACTGCCACACAGGTGCAAATAATTGTCATAAGCGACATTAGTATACTAACAAGTATTTGCCAGTCAGACAGCTTTCTTTATATACAAGTGGTGTTGCTTTGGGGTTTTGTGTGTTTTTTGGTTGTTGGGTTTTTTTTAATTGTTTTTTTGTTTCTTTTACTTATACACATGAACGTTTGCAAAATGTACTAGAAACCAAAAGCTTCCCTCAGCACTACATACAGCATCCTGCACCTTGCTCCATCAAGTGTTGGACTGGGTCTTTCCAAACCAGGCTTAGAAGTTGGGAAGATCATTTTCTTTTATGCCTGTTCATCTCTTACCTGAAGGGAGAAGGCAGCCACACACAAACACAGGTAAGAGCAGCTGTGGAGCTTTAAATCAAGCATTTACCTTCTGAAACCCATCTCAAGATGCAGCTAGTCTGAAGTTAGCTACCCTCCCACAGTATCGTCTGGCTAAATGCAAACGAATGAGCTAGATACAAGTAATTTCCTTTATGCTCAATTCCTCCAGCCGCTCGCTTCTCTAATAATTCAGTTCCTAGTGTTGATCCTTTTCTAAATATGGCCACATATGCATAAGAAGCAAGCCTCCGTGCCAGCTACGCAATTTCTCTTTCCCACAGGGGACACACTTTCCAGCATCTCAGATGTTTTCAGAACAGACGCCTCCCCCACCACTGCCACATATACATTTTATTTTATTTCTTATGAACGCCTCTTACCCACAGTAGTTACAAGTGCCAAATCATCTGATTTCACAGAGTGTCAAAAGAAAAGCCAGATCTAAGAACTTGCATAGCATTTTCTACCCCTCTTCTTCTGCAACATGTTGACTTAGAAATAATACTCTTCATTTGCCCCAAGTTCCAACAACCACAAGAAGTCAGCTGTCCTTCTCCAGATGGTTACCTTGATCAACTACACCATGTTCCCATTAAGTTTATGCTTTCCACAGGTACTGTCAAGAGTATACCAAATCAAAGACAAATTAAATTTGTGGATTCATGCTGAGTTTTTGAGCTCGAAGCATACCAATTTCCACGTTGCACAAAAAGTAAACCTAAACAGCAGCCCAGTATTTCCACTTCCAGGCAAGAGAAAGCGGCTTGTCTTAGAAAGCACAACTAAATTTTTTTAACTTTTTTTTTTAGTTGTAAGTTTTTGTTATTCTCTCATTATTTATGTACTAGCACAGGTGCTTGTGGCAAATCAGCAATGTAATTTATGCTGGTTCTCTAACTGTAAAACCAGCCTATTAATTATATTTTAAAAATCAAATAAAAAAAGACAACAGCCTTTGGTAGTTAAGTAACAGAGGTACAGGAAAACAAGGACACCCCCAGTCAACAACAGTAGCTTCATATTTCATATTTAGCTTTAGAAGACTGTTTTAAGTGAAAGCAAACACCATTTTCATCTCCTTGCTGATGTCACAGGAGGAGAGATGAACAACGGAAAGCCAGCTGAATGCTAGGCATCTTCAGGGGAGCTTTGAATACAGACAGGGCTTGGGGTGGGAACAATCAGCCTCACAAACAAGAGACACATCTCAAAACACAGTGCAAACATAATGAAGGGTCCAGCACAAAGCACGGGCTTGGCTCCATCTAACAAACAAAAGAGGATACTTTAATCATATTTTAACGAGAGCTTGCACGTCCATTAGATACTGAAATGCTGCTGCAGCTACCATACAGGCACCTTGGCGTTTGGTGGCTAACGCCCAAACTGGCCACTGCAGAACCCTTGAGGAAGGACAAATAAATAAAGCTGCAGCAGCTTTGATTGGTGACAGTAATAATACACTGGGGTTTTTACAGATCTGTAGATCCATCAGCATGATCAAGTGTGAAACCTTAACTCACAGACAACCAGTTATATCGGGGAAATATAATATGCAGAATCATTTAGTCTATTTATAGTATAATAAAACAGGTTCAGCATCCACATGCAAATACTACTGAGCTAACAGAACGAATCCAAAGCTAAGCTACACACTACAGACATTTAACATCAGAAAACAGGATCACATGATTCCTTAAGGCTGCAAAAAGTGAAAAATGTACTGCCCTAAAAATGCCAAGAACACTTGCTAATATCCCAGACATCCCGCTTTGGAGTCCACTTGTCTCTTAATGCCTTCAAAAAGCAGTCCCATCACACACACACAATTTTTTTCAGTTTAAATAAAATTTCACTGACTTAACCTGGTAGTTCCCAACTAGGTCTTCGGTATTTGCGTACCTCTTTGTAAAGTATGCAGTCTGGTTTTCCCACACATGCATTTCAGTGCATCTTGATAATTATAATCACAATTCACACTGAAAATGCGATCACAGAATTAGCATTTACTATCTTTTCCAACACATGCTACATAGTAGGTAGAAGGCTCAAGAAAATCGCAAGTAAAAGGCAGCTATTCTTCTCACAAGTGCAGTTAAACTGTGGTACTCCATGCTCACTCAGCATGCTGGAAGCTTGTGTGATTGAGGAAAGGCTGGACACATTCAAAGGACATGTGTAACGCTCAACAGATCTAACACAGAAATACTATGCTGGACTCCAGAAATCCCACAATTCCTTCCCAACCTTCCACAGTCAGTGGTTTGGGGAAGTATCATTACAAAATCACTCTTT
Source organism: Pezoporus occidentalis (assembly GCF_034315485.1). NCBI lineage: Eukaryota > Metazoa > Chordata > Aves > Psittaciformes > Psittacidae > Pezoporus > Pezoporus occidentalis. The sequence goes on from NW_026914180.1 coordinate 3,581,171, forward strand.
TCTTATTTTCGTTCCTAGGCATCTGCTGTTAACCACTGCAGGAAACATGACAATGGAACATCCAGCTCCCTGATCTGACCCAGTAAAGCTGCCATTGTGAAACAGATAATTTCTCCATATTATCTTACAAACAGACTCTGAAACAAGAGCTAGGGAAACAGAGCTCATCATATCGCCCAAATTACTGTCACACCTAAAGACTGACCTTTAACACCACTAACCTTCATTTCCAGCCTTGCATTCACCATCCGGAACTGAGAACAGTGAACATGCAACAATGTAGCCTTTAGTTGTTCCTCTGAAAGACTTGCTCCTGGTTTCTGATGCCCAGAGACTCTAATGCAGTCCTATAGAGAACGAGTTCTGCACCAAGGAGGGGGGAAGGGATCAAAGAAGATGTCTGAGCATCCTATATACCTTCCCATTCAGTAGATGGCTTATTAGGATCTCTGTCCATATTGTACTGAAAAGCTTTATCACTCAGTCATGTGGTCGTTAGCTACCACAGTCAAAAAATAACCTTAAGAACAGCAAGTTTCATGTCATACAGTCATGCTTTTTAACAAGACACTTTCACAGTCAAAAAAAACACACCTACTTTTCTTGTATTTAAGCAAAACAGCTCTTCTGGCAGCTCAATGGGTTCTCCTAAGTCATCAAATCCTTTGCACAGCCTCAGAAATAACATAAGCATCATGTGTCATGTCAGTGAAGAAAGGTAGGTGACATTTTGCTGCTACCTTCCAATTCAAAATAATATTCAATCCTAGCACACCAGCATTCTAACCTTACTTTTTTTATAGGGAATTTATAAATTTCCTCTTCTTGTACTCAGTTAAAAAGACTAGAGAGAGATTTGGGGGAAATTTTTTTTTTTTGCCCCCTAGCCTGCTCAAGTAAGGTAATTAACAAACAAGCTCCTGGACACAAAAGCCCTTATTTGAATACTACGAAGATTCCCCAGTCTTCAAAGTTAAAGGTGTGAACCTGTCTGAGAAGACAGGCAGACACTGCTTGTTAAGGAGGACTGAAGGAAAGCTCATAAGATAGTTCTTCTGGGGAAAACAGGAAGAGGTAAATTATTATCTGTGGAAGGCAAAGATGTGAGCTTTAGGGCAGGGGTGCAGGCAAGATATTAGAGTACAAGTCTATTTTGTAATTTGTCAATTTGTCAGGGTCATGACTTTAACCATCCCACACACGACGGTTAAACACCCAGGCTTGTCTTCTTGACAAAATTTGGCGTGCTTCTTTGAATGCTAGGGCCAGAGAGTTAAAGATTGAGTTTTATGAGGAAGAGTTGGTGTTCACTGACTGTGAGTTTATCCTCATACCTAAAAGTCACTTAATTTCATCCATCCACTTCCCATGATGATGTGGTGAACGTTCATGAAGAAATGTGATAAACAGTGTCTCTGCCTTTTAAAAATACAAAACCAAGATTCCTACAATCTGGGAGATTCTATCTTGGAATACATATTCTGAGGTGGCCATAGGGCTCTGTCTGCAAATGACACTTTTGCTGCTCAGGTACAATCTGGGTATAGAATGATCTGCAGAAAGTTTGCTAGTGGTGAGTTTAGCTGGCTTAGGAGGCTGTTGGAAGGACTGGAGAAGAGGTTCCAGGGGAGATTATTTCAAGATACATCTTCTTTCAGTACAGCTTGCAACTATTGAAAAGATTCTGCAAATTAATTTTGGACTCCAGATGTAGAAGATGCTTTCTGTGCTGACATTAAGTACTTATGGGGCAGCTGGAAAAGTGCTTTGCAAAAGAACAGCACATAATTCCTTCTGTGTGCCCAGAAGTTCATCTATTTTACCCAGTGACAAGAGTTTTATATAAGATGCAGTCACTTTCACCCTATCCTTGCTTCTCTTGTAGCCTTAAGAGACATAACATCAGCACCACTGCTTATCTGCCCCTTACTATACCACTACAGCACATCTTTTAAACTCCTCACAAATAATTTCACTGAGAGGATGCTACAGAACAGTCAGGAAAAAAAAAACCACACCTACCCCTCCAATCAACTGAAGAGACCATGACCACTGTCAGCTTTTCTATTACAAAGGAGACCTTCCAGACAGCCTTCCCCAGATTAAGGTCTCTTACTCTTCACCTACAAATACACGTTACATACCAGAACATACCAAGTAGCTCTTCTTCATCTGCTTCCTGGCCTCAAAATTTCTGGCACAGGAGACAGTGAAAAAGTACACAGACAGGATGTGCAGTAACGTGCAAAATTATCCAACCCTGCATTGCTCTGATAGAATTTAACACACGAGTACCTATGATGCTGCTGTGTGTTTGATGAAACTGTATCAGACTATAAGGCTGGGTTTCAGAGGCATGAAACACACATCTAGCTCCTTTTTTTTCTCTGCACGCAACAGAACTGTGATTCTTGTCTGTATCTGGAAGCAGTGGGAGTCAAATACAACTAACTGGCCAGTAAAAGAATAATACAGAAATCAAGAACAAGTTTATGCCTTTTATAATTGCTATGATTTTAGCTTAGCATTGTTTCACATAATCTAAATTGACAGAAAACTAGTCACAATTTGAAGACTGAAAAACTATTTTGCAATGCCTGGTTTGTTTTTTTCTAAAGCATCCTTTTGCCACACTTTCTGATCATGCAAAGCAACAATTGGTTAGCGCTATTCAAAACAGGAGACACAGAACAGACTAGACTATCAAATTCTTATACTTCTCATGGCTTTTATTTCAATGGAAAACCTTCTATTGACTTCAGTTGTCTTCGAAACAGAACTGTGTACCTTAGAGAATACCCTATCGTCCTGATTAATAATTAAATGAATCCATACAGTACTTATTCATTGACAGTTCTTTATTTGGACGTTTGGAGGCATCAATAATGAAAACTTCTCTGTAGGGCTGGTGAAGCTGTTAGCAGCTGACACTGGCAATTAGGCAGCCACAGGGGAAGGTATAAATATATAAGATTGTTTACATATTAACTGTATGCAGGTCTGTCAATGACCAGGAGAACTACCTCCCCCCTAACCTTCATTTTTCCCAGCTATTACCACAGAAAGCATAGCAAACAATCTTCAGCCACAGGGGCAAATGCAGCAGATGTCACAACTGGCAACAGCAATTCCCGACTATACACCACAGTTCAAAAACTCTGATTTTCCGGTAACATACTAAACACAAGTCAACCAATTTCAAAACATCCCCAAGGGAAGCAATAGAACTGCCAAAAATAGCAGCTATTCACCAATTCAGCTCTAGGATTCCAAAACTTTCTATGGAAAAGTGACATAGCTATCGTAGTATCTGAGCCATGGCCATCAAGACAGATGCAGTAACTATGTGCACTTCTGAAAAACAGAATAAAGAATATAATGAAGATTCCTCATACCTAAACATTCTACATCACCCTAGGCAAACTTTACTAAAGACAAATATACTGCGGGTGGAAAAAAATACATATTGAATTATTGTACATTTTGTAGACTAATACATAAGCTAAATGAAATACACAGGCCAGACTCCTCCCCCAAAGCCAGTTTCAGGAATTTGTTCATTCAAAGCTGTAGTCCTGATCCACACAAAACACCTCAGAAATCTTCCAGACTTTCTCACTAACACACACTAACATACTCCACTTCCAAGAAATAGACTGCAAACTGTAATAGTTGCCACTCCTGGAGCTACATAACTCTGTCTTTACATCATTCTTTAAACTTTTCTTTTTTCTTAAATTAAAAACTTTGTCTTCCTTTAAAAGGGTGAAAACAGAAAATTACAAAGGGCAAATGGAAGGGAAAAAATGGCTAAATACACATAGCATCATAGAATGGTTTGGGTCAGAAGGGACCTTAAGGTTCATCTAGTCCCAGCCCTGTGCCATGGGCAGGAACTCCATCCACCAGACCAGGCTGATCAAAGGCCCATCCAAACTGGCATGAAAAGTGTGACTACTCACAGGCAAGCTACGGCACCAAGATGGATTAAGGTGAAGGAAAGACTTGAGTCTATGTTTCTCATTCTCTCTCATTTGTCTTAAAAGATTACATTCCTGTAACTCTGGATTCCTCTCTTCTGATGCAAACTCTCTGCTGACTGCAAACCCGTGATTCTTCCAAAAGCCCTCTACCTTGTTTTTGTACCCATTCCCATGTGCAATTAGTCTTCTATTAAAATATTGTAAAGCCAAAGTGATTTTTTTCAAAAGAGGTTAGAAGAGAACTCACTGTTCAATCCAGACCTCCATTTTATGACAGTTCTGAACATGTAACGAATGACTTCTACCATGACTGTGACTAAACCTTCTGCACACAAGGCAAGGTTGACATGGCAGTGACAACACCTAGCACATTTTCTATTATTTGGCCCAGATCAAGTAACCTTTGAAAAGGTTAGAAAACATTTTAGACTCATTCCCTTGTCACTCTCCTTGACCACTGTCAGTACCTTCTTGATTGCCAAGCTCATTCCCAATGGGGCCTCAAAACTGTACTGCCAGAAACTGCTCAAGACTAAATGATTAAAATAAAGCTCCAACCTTAGACCTCCTTCTCATTCTTCCAGATATGCCATCTTTGTCCCATCTACCACATCCCTTCCCCTTCCCCCCCCTCTCTTTGTTCTGCCAATTACATTATATCCTTTTACCCTGTTCCTCATGTGTGGAAAAAGCCTTAAAATTCCATCAAACTGAGTATCCTCACAAGAAATGTGATCCAAAGAAGGTAGATTTCTATAGTAGAAAACTATAAAGCACGGGTAAGAATTCTTGCTTGAGGTTTTCTGAATTCTGGAAAAAAATACACCCCTCTTTTCTCCTGATCTAATGCCATTTCAAATAGATTCCCCATGGAACAATTATTCCGTAACTGCCCACTTCACTAACATTCAGTTACTTCTGTCACATTTTTCCCTACAGCACCCAATGGTAGACACTAACAAGGGGCAAGAGCATAATTTAGATCATAAGCTGGTTGGGGCAAAAGCCTAAGCGGTAATTACCTGCTCTCACGTGCACATCTTCCAAAACAAGAGTCTTACAAAAGCAATCTACATACTCTTTTTACAGCAGTGGGGCATGTGGGGCATTTGGGGCATGAAAATTCAAAATAAGGATAACAAAGAGAAAAAAAATAAAAAGGGGAAAAAAAAAAGAAGGGGGGAAGAAAAGGAGATCTGGAATAACAACACGGAAGTACTTATGGTTAGGATGAACACATTGAGTTCCATCTAAAACAAAGAATTCATCTCTGAAGTAGAATTATATCCAGGAACAAGCAAACATACAAGCAAACTCTTCTTCTATGCCTTCATGTTCTATGAGTGTCTAATTAAGTAACGTTACTCAAATATTTCCCTTTCAAGGCTTGGTAAACCAGGATGAAAACACAGGTCAAAGCAGCCAATGTGAAATCTTTTATTTTTTAGCTACACTACAAAGGCCATGTCAGCACAAAGCACTTTGTGCAACACTGCAACAGCAAATATGGGCAGGAGGGAGACTTCACCAGAGAGAGACAGAAATGCAATGCACTATGACTAACTTTCAACAGATCTTATGGAGGAGTCAAATATCCTCCATGTGTGCAATATCATCTGTACTTATGCCTGGCGTTGGACCTCAACTTTAAAATAAGTAAGCCCTAACAAGGCCACATATAATGATGATCCATTTTTTACATCAAAGATAATTCAAAAGGAAAAAAAGCTTAACTGTGATGTTTTGCCACTCACTGTGATACGCACCTATATCTAGGATGTCAGGGAAAAAAATCTGTGAAGATCACTCAAAAGCACATCTGCTTGCTTGATACATTCCGCATCAGATTACCAAACACAAGGATTTGAACACTCCTCAACAGAAGCCGCTCACCTATTCCCAATACTACGTGACTGCTTCTCTACCACACTGCTTTCCCTACTGAGTTTCTCTGACATTTCCTGGTTCACCTAAGCTGCCCCAGAGAGCACCACTGCGGCACTGCAAATGCCAGGAATCGCAAGAAGACATCTGATATCTGTGATATCACATGCTGGGATACTGCCAGAGAACCACAACATGCCAAAAGGATTTCACAGAGGAAAGGCAGAATTATAAAAGGCTAGCTAAAGGCCCACTGTCAAACTGGGTTTTAATAATTCTCCCTGAAAACACTCTACCTCCTAGAGTTTCCAAGAGCCTTAGTAATTACAAAAACTGGAAAAGCCCAAATAAAACAAAAAAGTACCTTTTAGCTCATTTAGAGTGTGCTTTTGACAACACTCCACAGCCAGTTTCCCTTCTTCTCAGGCTTCATACTTTATACTACATGGCATACATAGCATACACTATTCCACACCAAGAGTTTACTGTCCACACTTTAAGAACAAGAAAACAGAGCTGCAAAGCTGTAAGACTTGAGCGCAGTAACAATAAAAGAATACTTCTACCATTATTTTTAAACAGTTGGCTAAATTTCAGGCTGGAAATACCCTGTAAAGCACATGCTGAATGGTCCTTTTAGCCAGAGACAAAAGCAGAAAGCAATACATGGCTGCTTTTTATTTCTGCTCAGGCGTTTACCTTTAAGATATCATTTTCAGGCAAGTCCAATGAGCAGTCACAGAAAGAAAGCATACGTGATGCAACTACTTTCTACTGGAATATTATGTAAATGACAATAACGCCACCCCCTGCATTCTCCCCTTCCCCCCCCCTCCAAAAAAAAACAAACCTCATAGAACATTTTGCCAAAACTCTGCAGGAATTTCTGTTTCTGAAAGAATAATACAGAAGAGAGAAAAAAATAATAACAATGATAAAAAAATATTTAAGCCAAGTGAGTACACAGTCTGGCAAAATAACGATACTAAAATTCAACAGCAGTTGAATTGTTATTCCTACAAAAAAAAAAAATGGAGAGTATTTTCCCCTAAAAGCATCTAGATATATCACCGACAGATTATGTACTACTTTGCACAGAACAGATACAACGTAAGAACAACCAAGTCATAAAACAGTTTATAAAGACAGCCTGCAAGTGAGGCAATTAAAAACTACAGCTACTGAATTCCAAGTATATTATCAAAAGAAAGGTCATTTACAATAAAGTAGTAAGGGAAGCATATACCACATACTTGAAAAATAAATGTACGGTAGTCATCAGTGAAATGAATGCCTGGATAGCAGAGACGCAGCTGATCACATTTGCATTGAGAAAAGTATATCTTGTCTCCTGCCTCTGCTTGTCTTACAAGTACATGGTTAAAAATCACCTTAAACAATCTGGGAGCTGCAGTTCTTTTTTCTGTGGCAAGTGTATTTAGATTGTGCAGGAACGTCAAACACAATATACTAATATCCCCAGGATGTACAAAAAGCACAAAGACCCCTGCTTGCAAGCTCCACCTTAGTGAGTGTGCTTACTTCAATACCCAGTATTTTATATAGTCACTGAGAATCTTTAAATGTCTGCCTGTTTGTTTCAGTTTTGCAACAGAAGTATTAACCCACTACTGCTTTATTTTCTGATAAAAAAAAAAACAACACTTTTTTTTCATGCCGACTCTTGGTTATTTCAGAAACTCCAACTATGCCAAATTACGCCCTTCTAGAAAACAGTGAAGTTAAATAAAACAACACTAACTCAAGAACGTTTTTCGATTATGTAATGAATCCAGTTACAGCATTAACTAATGATTCCCCAGTGATTACTGAGTGTTCAGTACTCAGAATTTAGGTCTATGACTGAACCAGCTTTTCAGAAAAAAAAACAAATATACACTGTATACAGAGTAACTGGCTCTTACTCTTAAAGAACAGGTTGTTTCGGTTTTGTTGGTTTGGTTTTTTAAATCAACCTGCTACAAAGTAATGCCACTGAAAAAAAGGGATAGCCAGCCTTCCTTTTGTCCAAAGCAAAACTGAAATGAGACTTTTCCTTCACACTTCGCCCCAAGTTTGCTGAAGCCAGGCAGTTACGTAACACTGACTTACAATCTATTTGCTCACTGCTCATGCAAAAATCATCATATATGATGGTGTGAACATCCATTACATGGTAGAAATACAGTGTATTTTGAAAAGTGCCTCTTTGCTCCTGTCTCTTAATTTACAACTACGAGACAAAAAAGGCAGATGGGAGGATCACCTAAAATTAACACAGGTAAGGTTTGGAAGCACGCAAAATTAAAAATGGTGATCTTTTTCAAAACAGTGCATATGGAGTACTTAAGGATACTGAAGAAAAATTTATCCTGTCGCGTTTTTCACCGCTCCGGAATTCAGACGGGGAAAAGAAAGTGCTAAAATAAAAAATAAACGGGGGGGGAACCCTGAACCCCAGCGTTGTGCTACAACGAACCGCATAAAGTAATGGTGATCTAACACGCGTGTGTCCGCGCAGGCACCCGCGGGTGCGTCCAGGTGTGCCCACGGAGGGGAGGAAGGTGTAACCTGCGCCTTCTCCCACCCCCACCTTCTTTTATTTTACGTTTTAAACGCTCGAGGGTTACCTAGCGAGAGATGTGTAACTCGAACCTGCACATCCACGCCAGCACCGAGGCACGGGATTCACGACCGAGCCCAGCGCCGCGCAATCCCCTCGACCGGGTCCCCCACTAAGTTTCTCGGTCCGGCCCCGGCGGCGGGTCCCCTCGTAGATTTCTATCCCCGGTATCCCCGTCCCCGCCGACTCGCCGTGCGCGGCGCCGGGCCCGCTGTCACAGTTCGCCCTTTAATACAAAGAAGTTAAACGACAACCGTACTCACCGCCGGCGAATTGGTTTTGCGCGACATAGCACAGCCCCGCGGAACCTCTCACAAATCCCCCCTGGAAAATGGAGGGGCTGGCATGGGTGCGATCCGGAGGGAAGAGAAGTTATTTACATGTCACGGCCCGCGGAGACACAGCGTCGAGCGGAGACACCGACTGCTCAGCACTCCCCGAGATCAGCCATATTACCCCCAGCCCCGCCGCTCCGTACGAGCGCTTCGCTTCCCAGGCCACTGCCCTGGGGCCTCGGCGCTGCCGGGCGGGCGCGGCGCGGGCGGCTTTACAGGGCCCCCATGGCGGCGCCGCCGGGAGCGATCCGCCACCGCCCCGATCGCCTCCGAACTTCGGCTCCGGGATCCTCCCCGAACCAGGCTGGGGCCGCCGGCGGAGGAGGAGGGCGGAGGGGGAGGGGAGCGAGGGGAAGGGAGGGGAGGGGAAAGAGAAAAAAAAAAAAAAAAAAAAAAAAAAAAAGAGCGAGGATAAAAAAAAAAAAAAAAAAAAAAGCCGAGAGAAAGTAGATCCGACGCAGCCGGGCGCCGCCAATGTGCGGACCGGAGTCCTGCGGCAGGAGCCGGGGCCGCTGTGCCGACTGCGCTAGCGAGGCTCAGCGGCGGCGGCCGGAGACGCAGCGCCCCCGCCGGAGGCTCCCACCGCCCGGCACAGCCCAGTCCGGCCCCCGCCCCGCGCCCCCCGCCGCGGGGGAGACTCGCCGGCGCTGGCGCCCAAGGGGAACGGCCCAAGGGCCCCGGGGGCTGCGGTGGGGGAGACGGGGAGCCGGCCTCGCGATGTCCCACCGTAAGCACCCGTCCCGCAAGTGCCTTCCCGAGGGGGGCGGGCGGCAGGACTGCCGGCTCCCTGCTCCTTCCCCGCCTCCCCTCCCCCAGAGCCGGCACTTTCCCATTTAACAAAGCAGCGCAACTCTGAAGTTACAAAAATGTTTCTTTCCAGAGATGCCGGCCGCCGCCCGGGCGGACTCCTCCTCGGCTGATTGGGGCCGCTCTGGGCAAGAGAGGGTTTCAGCCCTGAGGATGAAGGTGTGACCTCGGGGATTGGCTTTTTATTGCCACCTCCTTTACCATTTTTCAGGTTGTTCTACACTTCTCCAAATCCAGTCTGGAACGGAGGAGCTAAGAAAGCAAGCTTGACAAATGTTCATCTACAAACGGCTCTTTCCTAATCCCTTCAAACGGTCCCTGCCAATTTTCTTATTCTTCTACAGGGGAAAACCAAATCAAGAACACATTACACAACGATCATTTCACTAGTATTGATAGATACATGCAAACCAATCACTCTGCCAATTTAAGTAGCAATGCAACTGCCTTTGTTCAACTTCCCTTCACATGAAAACTGCTCTTGTGTACTCTTTTGCTTCTGTCAATCTTCTGTAAGTTTTCCTTAAAATTATTTAAGTAATTTGTTTACATTACTTAAAACTTCTTCAAATATCACCCATCTGCAAGACAAAGGTTGACACGTTGACAACAATAATCTGATTTATCTGCCAAACACAAAGACAATGCATTATTTTCTCACTCATCTGAATTATTATTTTTTTTTAATCAGACTCTCTTGTGTTACACCAAGTTGCAAATGGACACACTTCACCTCGGGCACCTTCTGATGTGGACGAGTAAGTTCAGTATTGCCTGATCAGTAGTGGCTGGAGAACTCAAAAACTGCACATAGGAACTCAAAAAGACCACTTCAGCTCCAAGACTGCACAACCTAGACCCCACACTGATTAACACAATGTGATCCACCCTAGTAGAGGGAGTGGGCCAGTGCTGCTGATCATGACCTTTTTAGGTGAAACACACTTTTAGGTACCTGGCCTACAGGAGAGTTTTTAATCAAACCAATTCTCTAGAGATCAAGATAAAACTTTAAAAAGAAAGCACTCACATGAAAAAATCTCCACGTGTTTGCTCTGAAACAAGTAACTATTGTATAAGAGCCATCTGTGCCATGTTAGTGCAGGTACGGACAGATAAATATATTTAGCTACAAGGAGCTATCAAGCTACAGCTTATCAGCACATCCCTGGTAACCACAGGTGTTAGCACACTTTGGCTGCTGCAGTGAGGTTAAAGATCATAGAATCATAGAATGGTTACTATTGGAAGGGACCTTAAATATCATCCAGTTTCAACCCCCTGCCATGCGCAGTGACACCTTCCACTAGACCATGTAGCCCAAGGCCCCACCAACCTGGCCTTGAGCACTTCGAGGGATGGGGCAGCCATAGCTTCCCAGGGCACCCTGTGCCAGTGCCCCACCACCCTCACAGGAAACAGCTTCTTCTTAATGTATAATCTAAATCCACCCTTGTTCAGTTTAAAGCCATTCCCCCTTGTTCCATCACTACATGCCCTTGTAAAAAGTCCCTCTCCAGATTTCTTGTTGGCCCCCTTTAGGCACTGGAAGCTGCTCCTTTAAGGTCTCCCTGGAGCCTTCTCCTTCTCCAGGCTGAACAAGCCCAGCTCTCTCAGCCTGTCTCCATAGGAGAGGTGCTCCAGCCCTCGGAGCATCTTTGTGGCCTCCTCTGGAATCCCTGAAGCCAAGTCCACAACCCTCTTGTGTTGGGGGCCCCTGAGCTGAATACAGTACTACCAAGTATGTACCAACTATCTCAGTCTAAACCTTAGCAAAGACAGCAAAATGTCAGTATTTTATTTTGCAGTAAGGGTTGGTTATTTTGGTACAACCAACAAGTGGCAAACAGCAAAACTACTACCAAGACATCACCTGATTTACTTATTGCCTTCAGCACTCATAGCTCTTTGAGTTTAACAAGGACAAACCCCTCATGGACATGCATCTCTGCAGAGTTTAAACATTTTTCTAAAGTTATTCTGAGATTAACTAAAATAAGCTCCTCTTAAACTGAAGAAGATATACAGCTTCTGTTTACCACTGGGTATTTTCCAAACTGTATTAAATAAAATGAGTTTCTGTGTTTATACTTCACAGGTTAAGCAAAGCTAGAACACGGAGTTTGTTGTTCATCAGCTATCCCCTAAGCGCCCATTTATATAAGCTGCCACTGCAACACTGGTGAGTTACCTTCTGAGGCAACACCCCCTGCAACATAACCAACACACCATAAATCCACAAAGCTGTTTCTGCTGCTATACCTGTAGATATTTTCAAACATGTTACACTATGTGGAAAAAAAAATAAAGAAAAATACATGTTTTAATACACCAGGTGATGGGTCACCTGACAAGTTGAAGTTTGTTAGTACAATAAGGCAAGCTGCAATTTAATAATAGCTGGTTAAAATAATAACAAATTACTCTCGGTACTTTTTGCTACTGTTCATGTGACCCAAGATGCAAGCTAACAGGTATGAAGTCACCTTAGCTGGCCTTGTTCTTCACTAGAGCTCCAAAGCTCTCGCTTGCAAGATGTGAGATTCAGTTCTTTTACTGTGGAAGTACATTAATAGCCATAAAAATCTTAGCAAAGAGAAAACCATCATTTTGCCACAGCACAGTCTGATGGCCCAACACTGGTTATGTTGAGTAATTACTACTTTGACACACAAACTGCCCACAAGTTGCCTTCAGTAGCGTTAGACAACGAGCTAAAGGAACAACTCAGGGTAGGATTTCACGTTCAGCCACAGTTCTAACTGAAGCTGCTCCCATCCCATGCCACCTCTTCCCAGGCACTGAACCAGACCCGTTCAGCTGTATGCTGGGTCATGTTGTGAACCAAATGAGTGGACCTCTACTGCTACAGGAGAACCCAGCAAAAAAGGAGCAGGGCTGGACACTGAAAAAAGGCAAAGCAATTTTGTCTGCAGCAATTCCCTGCCCTGATTCACACGTCTCCACAAACGTGTGTCACCATGATGGCAAGGCAGAAACTGTTTAAGCCAACACTTCTGCCAAGAAAATGTAGATGGGAAAAATGGGATCAGTCATCACTCTGAAGACAGACTTTTTCTTTTTTTCCTGTAAGCAACAGAAGCGATGGATTTAATGATTAAGATAAAAACTTATGTCTATACATATGGTGGACTTTTTTCTTCCAAACTCAAGCTGATTAACTCAAGTATACAACTCTTTTGAGTTAACCAAGACAGGTTTAGCAAAGCATGCCTTGCCTGTTTGTGGTTGTTACAATTTTTAACTTGTTAGAAAGTTACTTCACAGCAACCAAGAGAAATTCAGATACAGATACGTCACCACATCCAATATATTCCAATCCAAAATTCAGGTGCAATGTACAAGTAAGAGAGATGGGCTTCAGAATGGGAGGACTACTTGTTTACTATTGCTTGGTCATACATTGGATTTGGTACTTGACCAATTTTAAAGCGTACAAAGATGAGTATATTAAGCAGCACAAAGATGCGCTTGTCTTTTTGGAACATTTGTTTCTTAACTTCTGCTGACCTGCTATTTCCAGTATCTTCAATGGGTTTCATACTATGGTACTATTGTAACAACTTGAGATTAAGCCCAAAGAATATAGTTACAAAAGGACAACAAGCAGAAAAAGAAACTCAATTTTCCTCAGCCTGGCAATTCTACTGAAATGTAAAGGGGATTTACCTTCTGGCACCCCTTTATGATTCCATGCTATGTATTAGCTTGAACCACTCTCTTCTCTGAGTACAGTTTCTCTGCAAATTCCACTTCTCATGCCAAAGCATAGATTACACAGTAGTCTGACTTTTTTTTTTTTTGATTTTGAAGGGGTTTGGAAGTTCTTAATTTCTAACCTGCACTAAGACAATCTCTGGAGATAGATTCCATTTCTAAAGGTAAAAAATAATAAATGCTCCAAACCAGATTTTTTCCTCTAGCCTGCACTCTCTCTTTTTGTAAGCATCAACCGGATCATAGCTCGAACCCGCAATAGGTCAGCACCATGTGGTACAGCCAAGAAACACATTTTAGGCATTAACTACAAATGCACATTAACATGTTATTATTTAAATGGTTTCAAGCCATTACATCTCAAATGTCATAACTAACAAGCATGCTACTAGAAATAAAATTTGAACAGATACAGATATTCATTGAAATAGATTTCTACACAGAAAGCATCCAATTCTGTCTCTGGCTCTGACAGACAAGCTTTGGCAAATATTGAAAAAGTGCAAGGTGTCTTTCTTCCCTGAAGTCTTTCCATACTTCAGCCACAGGTTACCATCCCTGCAACAGAAATGGCAGAACAGCACGTTCCCCTGCAAAGCCTACTGTAACACTTAATAAACTAATGAATGTGAATGGAAGGCAGAAATCCTCCACAACAAGCTGGAGCATACCCTTTTGCCACTGTGGCTGGTATCTTCCTACAAAGCACCAACATGAACACCTCATAGTAGCCTGAGCTCACAAACTGTCACCACAGCTTCCCCAGTAGCACAGTGCAAATAGTGTCAATGGAGAAGCATAGACTGTATCATGTTAAAAAGCATTAAAAAGTAAATAAATATTTGGGAAAAAAAAAATATCTAGGTCTCCAAAATTCACATTACCTCTAGAAATCTCAGATTTCCTTACTCACTTCTCCACTCACTTCTTCACTTTCCCGACAGCACTATTTTCCCCAGTACTGAAGGAGCACAAGAAGGTAAGAGTCTCACGGCCTGTGTCCATTTCACACCACTAAGTGCTGCTATGGGTAAAATCCATTGCATAACTGAAACAATATCGTAATACTCCTTCTCAGCAATGGAAATAAAGGGGTGACCAAATGAATTCAGAAAGGACTAGAAACCAGTACAGTCAAATAGACCACAAGTTGAAAAGAAGGTGCAAGAAGAGAAAGGTAGAAATCAGGCAATACCCAAGCACTTACAGACCATCAGAAGATGATCTGTTGCTTATGACAAGCATTGTTAGCTGCTAACATAGGCAGCATAAAACTCTTTTCAACAGTGTAGGGTGGAAATCCAACAAGAACATGAATTCTGGTATATTTTCTTTAAAGCAATGAAAATAGCCCTACCCTTTTTGAGCAGACAAACTTTACAATACACTATTTAAAACGAAAATCTGGAATGCCAGGTGGTAGCATTTTTGGGGAAAAAAAAAAAAAAGACAAAAAACCCCAACCATAGTAAACAAGTAATTATTTATTTAGTATATGTTGAACCACAAAGATTAATAGATAAAGCAAATATCAAGTGCAGAAGGAATAAGGAACACAGACAATGAAACAAATATGTAGTAAACTATTTTCTTTCAAGAAATAATGAAGGAAAACACCTTCTACAAAAGGTTACTACACATAATTCACTGTGGAAAAGCAATGAGTACAACATAAGTAATGGCCATGACCATCAGAAGGGATGCTCATAGAAGAGGATCATGCACCAACACAGGTTGGAAAACGCCTCAAAAGTGAGATAGCCCAACCTCCTGCTCACAGCAGGTCAAACAGAGTCAGTTCCCAAAATAGTTTACAAATATTTTTGAAGTTCAATTTGTTGTTTACATAGCTAAGTAATTATACATAGTGCTGAAATCAGATGGCGGGATCCTGCTTGAAATAGCTTATGCCCCGAACAAACCAAGTACAGAAAACAGAGATCAGGTGATATTCTGGTGGCCTAAATCCCTTCATCTAGTATTTCCTATTAGATGACTCTGAGGAACTCCCTCCTCAGTCCTTCTGAATCGCATTTCAGATACCCAGTCCTGTCCTGTGACTAAGCATAAAAAATTCAGCAGAATTAGAGTAGACTTCCTCCTATTCATTAGTAAGCTCCTTGAGAATAGTAAAATAAATATCATTATTCTTTTAAAGCCTTGAAAGAAAACAATTCAGATAGAAACTAGACCATCACAATACTGGCGAAAAAGAAACTGAGGTGGCATGACTATGGGAGCTAGAACTCAGTCTCTGCCCTGTCCCCAAGGCCCATTACTAATCGCTGTTATGGAATATGCTCCCACACCATATGACGTGGTCACATCCATGCAGCTGTATATTTCCTACATTCAGTTTGGGCTACATGTTGGGGACCAAAAAAATCCCCAGCCAAAACCAAAATGGAAAACCTCAACAACATGATCTAACACCTATAGTCTTTAGATAAAAGCCAGCTAACAAATGTCAATCACAATACTTTCCCAAATTCTAGCCCAGCAGGGAAAATGGTGCACCTTAGAAGACACAGGATAGCTTAGAGCCTAAGCTTCAACTCAACAAGTCTGTGCATGTCGAAGACAGTTACAACTTCACTTTTTTTAAAGTGTGAGCATATTAACTAAGCATAGGCAAGAAATTCTCATTGGTCTAAAAAAGCCTTTAAAATAACATGGTCAAACTAACAATTTGAAAACAGGTTCTTTTGTGCCAAGACAGTCAAAACCAAGTAAAACAAAAATAAAAATAATAAAAAAAAGACACATTAATTGAAAAAAGTAAACTGAAAATATTTTAAAAACAATATTTATTTACATTAGGTTATCTGTAATTTAACACACACCACACCCCCCCCCACTGGCACTGTCTGGTTAATGAGCCTTGAGATCGAGATTTTCTGCTTGTCCATGAAGTAGGTACACAACCAACAGTACCTCCTCTGTTCTGTTCTACTGGTAAGTCCTTATCTGAGAAAACCACACAGCACACAAAATATCAGCCAGTTTAACCAAGTTTTTGTATTTATTCCTTACCAACAAACACATTTGAAACAGAAATGATTGTATCTCCAAGCTGTAAACAGCACATGACAGCACAAATAATACTCTCCTATTCCGTTACAAAAAGAGGTGACAGAATAGCCAGCCATGAGCCAACCCTCACTGCTACATGAAAGACCTTAGGGAAATAATTTCTTTAAATAATCTTGCCTACAGATCATTTATTTCCTGACTTACCCCTCCCCCAATTTCTATGCTCGATTGTCTCCTAAAGGGTTTCTGGAAGACACAGGCAGAAAAATAAATTGGAATTCCCACTGTATCTGTTTTGCACTTTCCTCAGTATAAATCTCTACCTCTACCAGGATACTGGATGCAAGGTTATTTATGCAAAACATGAACCAGGGAAAACTGTGTGTCAGAGGCTGAAGTAGCACTGAAAGTCAGCATTTCCCAGAGCCTTATGGCTTGTTCATCCCATCTCGTCTGCTCCCTCTAGAGCAATTCTGCTGTGAGCTCTTCTTCCTAAACTTGCATCCCTATGGGTTAGAGAACATTAACTGTGGCACACTGTTTGCCCAGGAGGCTGAAAGTAAAACCAATGAGAATTCTGTCAGTCTCACTGAAATCCTCCTTAAAGAAAAAAAAAAAAAAGAAAAGAGCACACCACCAGTTACTAGTAAATTAAACATAGCTGGTGATGTTGGCCTTGAGGCCAACTAGCACACAACAGCCTACATCTAGGCTACCTAAGTCTTGACATCCCAAATGAAGCAGCCACACGGAAACTATGCTGTGAACGGTATGTGGCCCAAACAAACTGCCTGGCCAGCCTTGAGAGCTGTTTGGAAAGAGTGCTGGCAGGCCCAGGTGCAAACTGAACAAGCAAATGCTGCAATAATCTGACAACAGAATGATAGTGCCCAGTGACTCCAAACCTTCTTTCTTCACAATGAAAAGCATCTGGCCCATTTCTAAGTGAAGTTCTAGTCTCATGCAGTTCAGTGGGCCATGGGAAAAAAAAAAAAATATACTCACTTGCCTTTATTACATGGAGAGGGGTTTACAGAGAAGACTAAAAGTTAGGGTAGAAACAAAACATAAGGCACAAAGAATGGGAACTATGGAATAAGAAACTGGAAAGGCTGAGAAAGAAAAACTTCCATTGACCCAATGAGGGGAAGATAGTTAAGCCTCTTGGAGCAACAAACCGAATCTTTCAGAGCATGGATCTTGAGGGTAAGAGGAGGCCTTCATCATTCAGACAGCTAATAGAAAACCAAAATAACAAAACAAACAGCCCAACAAGTTTGTGAAAATGTTGAAGACAACTGTTTCACAAAGTTAAGGATGCCAGAAGAGCAGTTACTTCACACTTCACTCCATTAGGGCAGGCTCCATTTTAAACATCTCAATGTGTGCAGTGATTTGGCTGAAAGTGGTAACGAGAAGCATTCACTGTGCCAAGGAAGGGGAAAAACTGAGAACAGCAGAAAAAGGAGAACAATTTTTTATCTTCAATTAACTGAAATAAGAAAAGCAAATTTCAACAAACTCTTTGAACTTCTTGCTAGAATCTCTTGAGAACACAACTTAAATGAGGGCTGGCAGCTATTGTACTGGAATACACACAACGAGGAAGTATTCCAGCACAGGGGAGAGACAGATAGGCAATGTAGTATGAACACCACCAACTGCATCAAAAGCAGCCGGTAATAAGGGTCTGAAACTTGAAAGAATCATACTAGGAATGGAAACAAGGGCTTTTTAATGAATATAAAGAAACAGCATAAACTGTCAGGGATAAAAAAATCAGAAGAGATAAAAGCACAGCATGCATTATTACCACTGTGCAATATAAAAGGCAAACAAAGTTTCAGAAGTATTTTAGAAGTAAGAATAAAACCATGAAAATCAGTACATAGTAATGTTACAGAAGAACAAATGGGTAACAAAACAGAATCAAATGCCATTCTCTGTATTATTCCAGCCTTCATAAAACAGATCTGTTGTAGCCAGTACTGAAAACTTATTTTATTAGTCTAAATAGTCTGGGAAATTCAAGTCAGCAGGACTGGAAGAAATTCACACTATAGCTCAGAAACAAACAGAAGAAATCTCTAAATTATGAGTGATATCTTCCATAATACAGTCCTGGTGAAACTGCCCTAAGAGAGGTCAGCAACAATGAACTAGAGCACTCAAAGGGTATTTATCTGCAAATTATTTTCATTCAATTTTTCAGTTTCATACAGTCAACATGGGAGAACACTGAAGGGAGGTTCCTTCCCCCAGGACCTGCATAAGGCAGACACTATGAACATTTTAGAGGACAAGATCTCAATAAAAATCATTCTGAGAAATCGGAAAGTGGTTCATATCAACCAAGTTGCTTCATAAAGACTAACAAACTTACGAAGGATCAAACAGGAAAGTCAACGTTAAACTTGATCAGTGCAGCAAAAAGGAGACAATCTCCTAATAAATAAAAGCTATTTATGAAAAATGTTCTCCGTTTCAGCTTTGGAGTCTTAACTGCGAGTAATACAAGACAAAACTGGCTTACTCAGCAGTAAGGAATATTTATTTTATACTTTAGGAAGTTAATTACTGAAACCAATTGCCTAGAGATGTAGTGGAATTGCATTCACCAGATATATTAAAAGAAGTTAGAAAAACATTTGTAAGAAATGGTACAGACACACTACACAGAAGGATGAGCAAGATCACACCGGAGTCTTTTTCAGCCATGCAGTTCTGTTCACCTGTTGTGATATAGCAAAATTAAATATTCATTTTATTCACTGTGCTTCTGAACTCCACACTTCAGGAACAAACCTAAATAATTCACATTCTGTATTTATCAAATGGCTTACTAATAAATCTCCCAAATTTTGATACAGAATAGCTCCCATTTAACAGTATGGAGCCAGTCTATCAGGTTTGTTGAAAAAATCTTCAGCAAGAACACTGCAGACAGTCTTCACTGCCAAAGACAGGAACATAGATACTATTATCAGAACACCCAGGTTCCATGAACCCTGGGATGTTCCAGAAGTCATTCTGGATCAGCTAAGGCTTCCAGACAGTACAGTACTCTCAGTCACGTAAGAGGCTGATACACATTTAGCAGTAGAGACTGCATAGTTGGACCACATCTTTGACATCAAAAATTCCTTTTATCTTACTGTGTCATGCAAGTGATTCAACTGCACATGCTCCAAGAAAAAAAAAAAAATTATAATGGGCAAAATTAAAAAATGGTAAACTTTCCTAAAGCTGATTTTTTTTTTTTCTGATAGCCTAATTAAAACCATTTTTGGCAAGGATTTGTTGTCAGTAATGATGCAGCAGCAGAAGAAAAAAGGCCACTTTTTTTTTCTTCCCCCTGCCAAAAGTCACAGCGGGGGAAGCATCCCACTTTAACTGGGTTTCTATCAGTTTCTTCAAGAAAAGCAATTAGAACATTGATTACTACAGCACTGAATATTAGTCATATATTTATATTGGAATGGCTGGCAATAGGATTTGGTACATGTGTGATTTAATAAAAATACTTGCAAAAATGTGAAAGGGAAGAATATTCTGAAAGAAGCAAGATCTCATGTGCTTTTATCATAATGCCTATACATTGATATAATGGTAGGAAGAGCTTTCAGAATACCAAAAGCTACTGTTAACATAAAATATTTTACTTATTCTATTATTTTAAGGTACCTTGAGTATTCAATGCAAGAACAATTTGGAAGATCAAAGTAAGAACCCAAGTTCCTTATTTAATCTATGTTTGAGGCAAAAATCAGTTAGATGAGAATAACTCATCTGCCTACAGGCTGTGAAGAAGCCTCTCAATAGCACTTTTTTTTAAAACCACTGACCAACAAGCATATATAACACGACTTTAGGCTGTAAAAATCTGCCACAATGTCCTGTAAGAACTCTTGCATTGAAAAACTCGAAGAAGTCAGCCTCAAAAGCAAACACCGTCAAAACTTCAGGCAACCACAGCTGTCGCTTCTCAGACACTACTTTAGTCTGGCAATGCTACCAAAAGCTGTAGCTCTGCCTCTCTGCAGCCTGGCCACTCACTCTGGCCTCCTCCCTCATACTATTACAAACACGTTTCTTTGCCAGGTTAGTTTTAACGCTGATCAATTTCCCAACACAGCTCACCACTCGGCTACACAAACGCCTGGGTCAGCACAAGGGAGAGAGCAAGCAGCTGGTAGTGAAGGGAGGGCAGTCCCGCTGCTGCTTTTCCCTGCCAGAACCAGCTCAAGATTTATGGTGTTTGGGGAAAATGACCACCTGATGTACTCCACAGACTCACTGCCTGTGTTTCTTTAAGTAATAAGAACTGTAGATTTTGAAGTCTTTTTCCTACTTCATCGTATTTCCTTTTAAAGGTATCAGCGCTAGAAGAACTTACTCAATGCAGTTCTTCAAGCAAGTGCCCACACTTACTTTTACTAACCCAGGAATGGCATGACCGGGAATATTTAGTGCCATCCTTCTACCAGAAAACAGCAAAAAGAAAAGCAAAAATGCACAATTCAATGAAAGTTAGCAGCAAACAGTACTTGCTACAGCAAAATCTTGCTTATCTGTATTTATCTAAACTATATGAATTATGCAGACTGCATGAACTAGTAATCAAATCTATTAACACACATAAAGGAGAAAAGCTTTCAATAGTTTTTAAAACTTGTTAGTCAATGTTTTATAACATTTTAGTGTACCTATGGCAGCATTTCTTAAGAAGTTAAATCCACAGCATCAGTGTATAATAACACAAGGGAGAGACCATCAGCAGTGGATAAGGAGATTTTATTTTCCCCAGTTACACATGACCCTGGCTGCCCCTCCAACATCGCTGTGGGACAACTGGGCTAAGGAGGGTACAAACAACTCTGGCCTGAGAAGGGCAGAGCTTACCTGCTCTCGGCAAGTCAACTGCCTTGGAAAACCATCCCTCAATTCAGATGACGACAAAGAACAGAAATGTCAATTCGCAATTACTCGTAAAAGAACAATGACAAGAAGTCTGTAGAAGTCAAACACACTAACAAGAAATAATAATAATAATAATAAAAAAAATATATCCACAAGCAAAGCCAAGAAAACTGAAGTGGTTTATTGTTTAAAGTCTCCTACATCAAAAGATGTCTCGTGTGTGGATGGCTCAAAGAGTAGCAAGCAAGAGATGGGGTTCTTATTCCTACTTCTGTAAAAATGTGCCTTATGACCAATATATCTAAAAGGCTGAGATTTCACAGGCTGTCATCGTACTTGATCTGCCATTACACTGTCTGAAAGCACTTGGAGATCCTCTCATGACAACAGCTACAGAAGTTCAGTGGATCATCAAATACAAACATTAACAAACTGACTGCAACGTCAAAGAAGAAAAAACCTCAAAGAATTCTTCATTTGCAAGTGCAGTCTGTTTCAAATTGTGAAAAGTGTAGGCTAAGGTTGTTGAAAAATATCTCTTTCCAACAGTAAGCCTAATCTCACTCACCCTTAAGACACAAGTGAAGACACCACTTCATGTTAATCAACATTTCAACAACTTTGACAAGGAGGCAAAACAATTCTATAAAACCCACTGTGTGTAACAACTTCCAGTCATCCAATCCAGCACACAGGTCCTGTCAAGAACTGAAAATCAAAAGATTCATACAGAGATCATTTACCAGAGCTCATTCACCTGAACAAAATAGTACTGTGAGGAATTTAAGCCGGGCTCCTATGCAAGAACTACATAAGACAGATGGGTAATTGCTTGGCAATAAGACTATGATGAAGTCATGCAACATGGGCTGCTGAAGAAAATGGCACAAAGTTCCCATGGGACCCTGGCTCCACATTGCTCTGTCCCGTTCTACAGCGGATTAGAAAGGCCTTCAAAGAGTCGGTGTCAAATACTGATTATGAAGCCTACTCCCATGCCTCACCTCTTCACACTGTGATCTAGTATGTACCTTCTGGCTTCTGGCCAAACATCTTGATACGTGGCTTGTACAGGCAGAACTATAGGCCACTATTTGCTTTACTACCTTAACCCTTATCTGTACAATAGCTCTACAAATCCCATCCCTCAAACGACTTCAGTCTGGCAGTAGTGAGCAGTAATGACTTTCCCTAAATGTGAACATGCATTTAGGAACATTTTTATTGTATAACCCTACAGAAATTTTCCATTTGGAGATGTTATATTTTGCAGTGAGAAAAGAGCAGGCAAGTAAATATACAAATAAGTATCACATAGTAAGTATCACATCACATACTTGTGTGAGGAACTAAAGAAACACAGCTGAGCTATAAACAGAATCCATCCAACACGTTAAGGTTCTTCTGAAATAAGTGTAGATATCATTAAATATTGGCCTACCCTAATGCAAATGCAGCTAAGGTAATGATAAAAACTGTTAAATAATCATTTCCTGGCAAAAAAATGCTATGCTTAAGTGTCCTCAAAACTATCTGCATGTATAATATCTACGGCCTTTGAAAACCTACTGCAGCTTACATTGGCCAAAGTAATGAAAAATTAGGACAAAAATTAGAACATAGGTAATTAAAAATAAACAAACATGAAATTTTCCACAAATGTCATGCTTTTTGAAATCATTATCCTATGCTGTTTTCAACTACACACATTTTCAAAAATAATTTGTAACATACATCAATGTCTGATGGATGATGAATATAAAATTTAGAATGAGCTTACATACTGACTTACAAAGTAACTGCTATCATGATCACAACTAATGAGACTAAATTTTTGCTACATCTGTCTATGCTGCTTATAACCTCTATAGACTAAGAAAGATCTTGTACTTAAAACAGATTACGAAATTGTTTACTGCACCTGTACAATACTATTCTGATACATTTTCATGAATAACCAGCTGTTCGAATAACAACAGTATAGCTAAAACAGAACCAATACTCTTCCCCTGCAACTTCTTGATTACATTCAGGAGTATAGCCTGGCAGTTGAAGTATAATCCAAGTACAGGAGTTAATTTTCCAAGATTTCAGGCTATACAATGAGATGGCCTTTGGTTATAGTTCTGTGTGTTCTTCTCCCTTCTTGATGAAGCGTATCATGAACAACCTACATGCTCTCAATTTTGAGGCTCTGCATGGCTTATACTAGTTCTACTTCTTAAATCTGAATTGCTGCTCTACTCAGATACCCAGTTGTCAACACGTAAGGAAGAAAATACAAGCGTTTGACTAGCACTTCAGGCAGGAAACAAGCTGTCTGTAAAAATCCTCAGGGTGACAATGCTTTATCCTTTAAATATACCCTCCAAGTCTGATGCCCATGAATCATTCCCCGATGTGGAGATAAACCATGGTACTTGAACTTCTGCATCTTCTTCTGCTCATAGTATTCTCACAGATCCCTTATGCTTTCCCAACCCATTTTTTAACATTTACATGCTGTCTTATCTTTACATTTAAATTAAGAAATTCTGCAGCAGCAACCTTTGCTGCAGGTAGTATAATGGTGCCCTGGCCTCTAGGCACAATTACAATATAAATAATAAAAATGAACTGTTCACCTAAGATTAAGTCCCCTGACAATGCTATTCAGCAAGCTATATCCTTCAAACAATGATAAAAAGCTGTTCCAGCATCAAGCTAAAGCTCACTAACTCACCAGGTACTGACACCACTGATTCCCAATTCATCACCTATAGGAAATGTGAACTGTTCCATTCCCTGTATGTACCATGTCCACAGTACCACCAGGATTTTTACTGACAGGTAAAACACAGGATGACAGAGATTTGCATAGAGCTGTCCTACTGAAGAACCCTGTGCTCCCTTAAAGTAGGCCTACTTCTGGGAAGAGCTGAGAATCGCTGGCATCTCACAGAAGCAGACTCAAGGCAGTTTTCCATCTGTCTGCTTAAAACTCATTGAATTTGCTTAAAAACATGGCCTTCAAGAAGGTAAAATAGCAACCTACAGCACTCTCCAATATGGTATTGTTCTTTAATGGAAGCATCCATAGCCGAGGAATTATTCTACTTTGGCTTTGCCAGTTTAATGCAGGGCTCTCTCCTTTATCATTACTTAGACTGAACATTCAGTGGAACATTTCCTGTAATGGGATAAAACAGTTGAACAATTTGACTGGCTAATAGTGATTTAGACATGTGATTACAGTACAGAAAATGGTCTGACATATGCTCTTTTATCTGTTTTACATGAGGCACATTAATCCAACTGGAAAGCACAAAAGTGAAAAGGAAGATAGGACCAAGCAGTCCTAAGAAAAACTAGAAAATATTTTTACTTCTTTTATTTCTGCATTTGTTTAGCTAATTGTAATCAGTATTTTGTATATAGAAAAACTTACAAAATAAAACTATTTTCTCCCCTAAATGGATGCGACTAAAAAAGATCTGTCTATACCTTCTCCATGAAAGTTTGAAAACAACCATTTTTCATAATATCATAGTTTTAAAAGAATTTATGACTTACACTTTTACCAACATTACAGGTTTTCCATAAAAATGCAGAAGGACACTCAGCACCGCACCCAGGCAGGAACAATCATAGCGTGAAGAAAGGAAGTATGGGCTCATTTTAATTTTTGTCTCTGCTAATTGTATTTCCAGCTCTTACACAAATGCTTATAGTCAGGCCAGCATAAGTACATATTTTTACAGGAAAAAATTAATTTCCTCCTAAAACTACCTGACAGTATTCCCATGACACCAAAAACCTAACTGGTAAAAAAAAAAAAAGAAAAAGGAATTACCTCTTTAGCACCCACTTTTCATCAGAATTATGTACAAAACCTCAAATTGGCCTAAAATACATCAATTTTCACAAATGACACCACTCTGGTTTTTGTGCAGACTGGTACATTTCAGATGTATTTGCATTTTTCTTCCAAAAACTTCTTTGAAAATAAAACATTCAAAGGTTTCCTATGTCACGTTTGGATTCTACACACAGAACTAAAACCAAAGTACTTAAAACTAAGCATAAAGGAGAGAAGCACAAGAAATTTACCGCACGTGTATGTTTGCCAACTACTTTTAACTACAGCTGTATGAAAATTTGTGTTGAGCAAATATGTAAGAATTAAAAGAGGGAGCTGCAAACAATATATCACCATCAAAACCAGGGATGAGCATTAAAATCTCTGAAAGGAAGCCTTCATCAACGACAACAACAACAACAAAAAAACCATATATCCCAAACTAATGATAGTTCTGTCACGGGATATTTATGTAACATATATTTGTGAAGATGAATTTGTACAGAAGCAAGCATAGTCTTTGCCATGTGTTTAGGTCCAGCCCAGCAGAATCCCTCGCTGGTGTTTTGGACTTCCACCGTGACATTATGGTGGGATTCGATCTTAAAGGTCTTTTCCAACCTAAAGGATACCGCTTCAGAAACCTGCGGTGAGGTCTGGAGCGGGTATTTAATGAAGCGCCAGCAACTCACCTGGTTAAATATACTCGAAGGGTGTCAAACTGAAAGCGTCCCTTCAAAACAAAGGGAAAGAAACTCTGGAAGCCCGAGGCTCCAGCAGACTCGACCGCGCAGAGGCTATTTTGCTAACAATCATCACGCTTCTCCTCAAAACGGGCTGGCCCTGCTTTGCCCTATTATTGCTGCCATCAGGTTATGTCATGGCAAGACCCATCCTACTCAGAAATAACCCGCGAGGACCGCAGCCAGCGCGGCAGCGGCACCTCCACGGAGGCGGCCACAGGCCCCTCGGAGCCCAGCCCTGCACCTCAAGCCTACCAGCGGCGGGGCGGCCATACCCGCCGCTTTGGCCGGGTCTCTCGTCGGGCTCCCTGTACCCGCGCCGCGGGAACTTGTGCGCGCCGGCCCGGGGATGAGGCGAGAGGAGCGGCCCCTCAGGAGGGGCTTCCTCGGGGAGGGGGGAGGGCGGCACTCACTGGCCGTTGGGGCTGACGAACGCCCGCGTCCCCTACGGGGAGAAGCCGCGGTGAACGGAAAGCTGCCAGGGCCGGGGAAGCTGCACACCCCCCCCCGTGTGTTTGTTGTGCTTCGGCACTGTCCCGCCGGCGCGTCCCTCCGTGCGAGGCGGCCGCCTGACAGCTCCCCACCTCCGAGCACACGGCGGGGCTGGCGGCGGACAAACTCCTGCCTCAACTTTGCGTGTGCGCGTCCGCACCCGCCTGGGTGTGTGTGAGGGGGAAAGGGGGATTCTCCTCTCTCCTCGCCACCCAACGAGAACCGTCTTTTCTTTCCCAAAAAGAGGGGGGGGGGGGGATATGATCAAAAGGAAAAGCGATGAGGAACTACCGTCAAGCACAGAGAACAGCCAGGAGACGCTGAAGGCAGCCGAGCGTCCTGGCGAAGAGACCCAAAAAGGAGAAGGGAGAAGGTGCAAAGGCAAGAGAAAAAGAGGAAGAGGGAGAAGAGCTAAAGAGAAACTCCGAAGGAGAAGAAGAAAGGCACAGGGACGGTGAAAGAAAAGTGGAAAAGGGAGAACAGGCGGAGGAAGACAAAAGGTGAAGAAGGAGGAGGAGGGGAAAGTGCAAAGGGGAAAGGAGGAGAAGAAAGACGTGCCCTTCTCAAAATGGCATTAGGCAGGAGGGAGGGGGCGACGGGCGGCGAGTCTCCGCTGACAGCTCTGTCTGCGCCTGGCCGCCGGCCCCTGCCCCTCTCTGCCTCGCACACACAAACGCTGAACTTACTTCTTTCTGGCTCTCTGGAAAGGGGAAGCGCCATCTTTGCGAGGCCGGCCCCTAGGTCTTTTGTCTGTGGCTGCTGCTGCTGCTGCTGGGGGGGGAGCTCCAGGCTCGGGGGGCTGCTGCTGCTGCGGCGGCTCCACCACCGCCACCACCAGACTCTTGTCCTCCGTTGACATCCTAGTCAGCAGGACGAGAGAGACACATGGATGATGATGATGAAGATGAGGATGGTGATGGGGATCCCGATGCTCCTCCTGCTCCCGCGGCTCCTCTCCTCCTCACCTCCGCCTCCTCCACCTCCGCCTCGCATTGCTGGCCTCAGCCGCCGCCGACCAGCACAGGTAGCAGGGGAAGCAGCATGGGGAGAGCAGGAGGAAGGGAGGGAGGAAAGGAGGGGGCGAAGAGAAAGAGCGCAGAGGCAGGAAGGGTCTCACACACAATAACACCCCCTCCCCGGCTCGGCGGGGTCTTCGGGGCTGGGGGAGGTGGCGGGCGAGGTGAAGAGAGCGAGCGAGAGGCGGCGGATCCCGCCGCGGGGCGCCCCCCCCCTCAGAGGCCCCGGGAGCTGGCGGCGGCTCCGGCTCCTGCGCTGCCCGGCTGCGGCGGCCGCCGCTTCATTGTACACTGGCCCTGCGCCCTCCCCCCACGCTGAGCCCGCGGGGGCGGAGGAGGAGCAGGCGGCGGAGGCGGCAGGGGCCGAGACCGAGCGGAGGAAGTTTTGACAGCTCCAGCTGTTGTGTGTGTCGAGGGCTCAGTCCGGCCGGGCTCCACGTCCCCTTCCCAGCCGGGCCGGGAGCAGGAAGTTTAACTTTGGGGAAAGAAGGAGGAGGAAGGGTGAAAAAGGGGGAGGAGGAGGGGCTGCCTCCCTCCCCGCGGGGTGGAGAAGGGATCCCGGCGCTGCCGCCGCTGCCCTGATGTGTAACCCCCCTCCTTTCCCTTCCCTCTCCCCCCGCCAGTGCGACACATAGACACAGGACCCGCCCGCCTGCCGCTCTCCTCCCCCGCCGCGGCCCCACACTGCGCCTGCCCGGCCCGCCCGCCGTCCGTCCCACGGCGCAGACACCCATCCGCTGCCGACACTGACCTCACGGGCTGGCTGCCGCGGCGGGTTGCGGGGAAAGCGCGGAGCGAGGACGGAATGGGATGAGACGGGACTCGCCGCCCCGGGGAGCCCCACGCACCCACCCCGCCCCGCGGGGGCCGGCAGCCCGCTTGCTTCACCACCCTCTCCCCGCCCTTTTTATTTATTTCCCCCAGGGCCCCCCTGGAAATGAAAAAAGCCCCATCTGTATGTGGGATGAAAGTGGCCGCTTCACATCGGGGTGCTCCCGCACCGGGGCTGAGCTCCCCGGGACGGCGGCTTCGGGGGCAGTGCACGGTGGCCGGCCCGGCGGCGCTAGGTCCTCCTGGGGAGCAGGGGCACGGCTGGCTGCTGCCTGAATGCGGGGACGTGCGTCTAGGGCTCGGGGCTGGTGGGGGAAGGAGGCAGCGAGGAGCCGCGGCTGCCCCGGGGGAGGGGAGGGGAGGGAAGGGAGGGAGCAGAGTTCAGCACTGTGTGCAAGGGAGACAAAGTCTGGGGAGCGTGGCCGCTTTCCAGCAGCTCCGGCTAGACCAGCTGCGGCCGGTCGGGGCGGAGGGGGGGGGGGCTCCCCCGGGCAGGGGCCTAGCTGGCAGCCTGCCCGCCCGGCTGCGCCGCGGCTTGGGGCGGGGTTAAGCCTCATTACACGGGATTTAATATATCACTGCAGCTGGAGAAAAGTCCGGCCATGGGGCGATGAAGTGGACCGCGCTCCCGGACTTTCCTCCCGGGCCCTGCCCCGGGGTGGGAGCGGTCGCGGAGTGGATCGGGGCTGCCGGTGCGGAGTAGGCCGTGCCGCTGCCCGCCGAGGGCCCCCGCCGCCCGCCTTCGCACCAGGCGCCGCCCTGAGGGCAGCCCCTGAGGCGGCCTCTTGCCTCCCTCACTCCCTCCCTCCCCTGCCTGCCTGCCTGCTTGTCTCTTTGGCTCCCTCCCTCCGCGCTTTCCTCCCTGCTGCCTGCCTCCCGTGGTGGGTAGCGCCGCGGGGCCCCTCTCCCCAGGCCTGGGCCTCCCTTTCTCCCTCCCCTGTGTCCGGGGCTGGAGCTGCGGGTGTGAGGGGAGTCGGTAACTCGGTGCAGAGATGCTGAATCATGACATCGGTCGTATGAACGGGAAAGAAATGAACCGTGCTGCCCTGCAGCGTGCAGGGGTCACTCGTGTGGGGCAGGCACGTTTGAGAACTTCGCCGGACTTGGGGAAATCGTTGGGAGCGATACCTCCGAGACTCCGAATACGTACAAATTTATCTTGAGAGCGCTGCGCTCTTTCTCCCTTGTCATTTAGGTTTCTGTTCAGTGTTTGAATCCCCGTTGGTAAAATGGCCTAGGGTAGCACACAGGTACGACAAGGAAAGGAGGGTAGGAGGAGCTAATGTTAGTATTTTTATGACATAAAAATAAAGAGAGGAATCCAGACCTTTATGCTGTTCTTCCCAAATTTTTAATGTGTCAGCTCCAGGAATACTATATTAAAATGGCATGCTGTGGCAAATATGACTTCTGCTGGCCAGTTTTCTTGGGAACCATTTCATAATAAAAAGCCTTTGTTGGTTCATTCCCTAGGTTTTTGAGTAATTAAATTAGAACTTTGTGACATTTTCATATTTATATGTTGAGATAAAGGTTTATCTCTATCTATACTCATACTTGTATACATATATGTATTTAAAATTATGTAAAGCCTTCCCTTTTGGTTAGCCATGCAAGGACAACAGCTGGATTGTTGGCGTCATTTCTTGGCCTTATTACTGAAAATGTACATATTTCTACCAAACTGAAATACATATCCTGAGCTAAGTGTTTGTATGAAGTTGGTAAATGACAATGTAGGTATACTGCTCAAATGACTTCAGGTATGGGAACTTAATCTGTTTATATATTGTCTGAGACAGAAGAAAGTGCCTTTGAATTTTGTTAACTCAGGCAAGTTAGCATAATTTAACTGAAACCGCTTGTGCCATACAGGCCCAGACTTGGGTGGAGTGGAGAGGAAAAAAGCAGGGAAGGGGAGGGAGAGTGATGTAAAAGGCTACAGCCTCTGCACAGTGGGATCGCTGGTGTGGCATTTACTCGAGTGGCCAGGTTGCCCTCCGGTCTGCTAAAAATAATGGCCATCCCCTGAAACACTGACTGTGCATGTGCGGCTCTGCTGTACATGCGCAATGGCCTGCGTGAGTATGGGATGTGTCAGAGCTACTATGCATGGGCAGATTGATGGGACCTGAGACACGTGAGCATGCTGTGGGCTCAGATCAACTGCTGTAGGTGTATGGGGAATAACTGTCACATCCCATAGCAGAAACACAGTGAAATCACCATATCCACTCTTCCATGCATGGTTCACCCAGTCGTCCCATGCAGACATTGTTCAATAGACCACCTAAAGTGGCTGAGCTTTAGGCTTTGTTTCATCCAAAAGCAGATGTATATTTCTTTCTTTTTTTTTTTTCTCCATTGTTTTTTATATTAACTATTTATATGTGACTAACAGTATAAAATCTGAGTGGAGGCAGGATGAAGTTCTGGTGTAGCGTGGTCTAGGACAAGAGTGTGTTAAGGGTCTTAGGCCTATTCCTCATGCTGCTGTGCCTCATCTCAGTACATGTCCAGACAAAGCTAGGCAGGTCTGTTCTGTGAACTGCTGCAGTCACTGCCATGGCAATCAAAGGTGCGAAGAACTATGTAGGACTGAGAGACTTGTGAGGAGGAACCTGAAGTGGAGATGGAATTGTAGGAAACTATATTTGCTAGTATTATTTGTCACTTGGTGGAGGCAGGGGGACAAGCTAGGAGAAATTGTGTCACCAAACATAAATTCGCTATAGGAGTCCTTTGTTGGTTCAGGACATTTGAACAGCTCTGTCAGGAAAATTTTTACATCTATTTATACCTAGCCTACACCAGCCACCTCTTATAAATATCTCTATCTGGAAAACGCATTTTTACAGCAAAGATGCAATATTAAATGAACATGTCCTCTGCTTTTACTGAATCTTAAGAGATCCTCCAGTTCATTATGGAATAACTCAGGTAAACCAACTCACCTAACTTTTTTTAATTCTCAAGGCCAAGCAGCTTTGAAACTTTCAACAAGAGTTTTATGTTCTAGCCTTCCTTAAACATTTCTGGGGTTTTGGAATTATTTCTGAAATGTGAGACCTTTGCAGTACTGATTAAACAATGCATGCTAACAGTTTTAACTTCAAAACGTAAGTTCTCCCAATATGCTTAAGACAAAGAGTGATACCTTCATAATAGAATAAGTTGAAGACAGGATGTTGTCTTAAATTGCCTAGTTAAGGAAAATGACAACTGATACGTAAATACCATTGTAGCATTATACAACTAAAGTGGTGTATGTAACAAAAGTAATGAGAAAAGTCTTTCAGATTGTATCAGGAATGGGATCCAGGTACTTTCTCTTTTCATAGAATCACAGAATGGTTTGGTTTGGAAGGGACCTTACAACTCATCCAGTTCCAACCCCCTGCCATGGGGTTGGAAGTGGCACCTTCCACTAGACCAGGTTGATCAAAGCCCATCAGGCCTGGCCTTGAACACTGCCAGGGATGGGGCAGCCACAGCTTCTCTGGGCAACCTGTGCCAGGGCCTCACCACCCTCACAGTAAAGAAGTTCTTCCTAATAACTAATCTAAATGTACACTCAGGTTAAAATCATCCCCCTTGTCCTATCACTACATGTCCTTGTCAAAAGTCCCTCTCCAGCTTTGTTGTCAGCCCCTTTAGGCACTGGAAGCTGCTCTGAGGTCTTCCCAGAGCCTTCTTTTCTCCAGGCCTAACAAGCTCAGCTCTCTTAGCCTGTCTCCTTAGGAGAGGTACTCCAGCCCTTGCAGCATATTTGTGGCCTCCTTTGGACTCACTCCAGTAGGTCCACCTCCTTCTGATGCTGGGGTCCTCAGAGCTGAATGCAGCAGGTGTCTCATGAGATCAGAGTAGAGGCGAAGAATCCCCTCCCTTGACCAGCTCCTTTTGATAGAGCTAGTACATGGTTGGCTTTCTAGGCTGCGAGCGTGTATTGCTGGGTCATGTTGAGCTTCTCGTCAGCCAACACCCCAAAATCCTTCTCCTCAGGGCTGTTCTCGATCCAGTCTCTCCCAGCCTATGTCTCTGCTTGGGATTGCCCTGATCCATGTGCAGGACTTTGCACTTGGCCTTGTTGAACTTCAGGAGGTTTTACCACATTAGTTCAGAACTCTGCCAGATTGTTCACAGCTCTACATAAAACAGAAGTTTATTTTTTGTTCTCTTCACACACGTGTTTCCACTGCAGAAAAGTTAACCATATTATCACAAAGGCTTCATTTAAGACACCTCAGCAGCATGCTAACATTTTAAATGCTCAGTATATTGAACCACTTTGTCTTAACCTGTGCTAAATTGGTAATTGACGGTAGCAAATGTCTGCTTTCTTCTGAAAACTGGGGAGATTTTGGTGCCAGTGCACATCCCATTGGGGTATCCTTGTTGAAAAGTAGCAAACAGGGAAAAGATGCAATGGATAGCTGAGGGTAGTAACCACATCAGCTGCCCATAGTCGTTTTTTATATCTGCACCCATATTCACCCAAGTAGCTCAGAAGTAGCTGAATCACTAGTTTTGGGGTTTGGGGCTTTTGGTTTTTTTTTTTCAGTATTATAAAAAGCTACCCCAAGATAATTTGAAAGACTTCTAGACAAAGCCTAAATCAAATGGCAAAATCAGGATTACGTCATACAAATGTATGACTTCCAGTTTATTTGTGCTAAACTTGGCTGGACTAAAAAAAAAGTTAGCATATGTTAATTGTCATATGCTAATGAATGCATTGTGGAAGTCTAATTTTAAACTTGAAATGTTTGTTTCTTCTTTTCATCAGTTTTGCTTACTTGTCATCTTGTAGATCTGTCTTACTTTAGGCAACAGCACAGCCTGGATAGAGGATACAACATACCCTTGAGCACTGGTGACTTTCCCAGCAGTTTGGTGAGGTGTTTGTCACTGCTGATGGTGGGGAATAACCCTCTCTTCTAGTCCTGATCAGCATCCCCAGGCAGCTGGAGAACTGCAAATATTGGGTGCTCCCTAGCAATGGGCAGATAGGAGGACCAGCCCCTTCAAATCCATCTAACTGCATTCTTTGGAGGCAGCACAGTTCACAGTCTATGAGGAAATCCCATTTCATTCTAATTCTTGTTTTCTCACCTGCGCCTCACTGTGAAATATCTTGACTTATATTGTACCACAGCTACTCCCCACACAAACTAATCTAGCATTTGCATGAACTAGGGCTAATACAGTCCAGGCTCCCCATCCCCTGCCTGCTTTAACTTGATTAGTTAAGTATGTGTTAAAGGCAGTGTTGCCCACGCTGTGATCTATGTGCTAACCTCACACCTTTACACCTTAGTCTCACCAAAGCCTGATGCCTTTTCATCATATTAAGCTACTTAGACTGGGCTAATGTGACTGAGAAACACACCTTTTTTATCCATTAAGAGGAGGCCAAAAATGTTAAGTGCTCAAGATGCAAGCCCCTAGGGCTTGTCTGTATATCGAGTTATTACACGTGGAGGCTTTTATCTTCATAAGAAAATGTTCTTTTTGTGCATGCCAAAGTGTGAATTTAAAACTAGTGGTTATAGTATAACCCTCATGCAGCCTCATTTGTTCTTCTGGCTTTTTTTTTTTTTTCCAGATTAACTTCTTTAATTCATTTAAATTAAATTTTGAAAGGTACTCCTGTTGGAGTGAGTTTGTCCACATGAAGAATTACGCTTGCCTGACTGTTATTAATAATACCTTCCTATGTGGAGAAGCACTGTCTATCAGGAATGTTAATTTTGCACATGTTTGCGCTTAGTAAGAGCATCACTTGTTTATATTTGAATCTTCCTATTTTGACAAGCGGTAGCTGATGCACTATACTGAAATTCATCAAGTTATTCCATACCAAGGCCATGATTCTGGGGATGCTAAATTAGGCAGATAAGTAAGTAAATGCGTGAATAGTTTTTCTGAAGACAACTACCTCCTGAATAAAGTTTGTTCTGTGTTTAAGCATTTGCAGAAATGTTTACATTCTGCCTAAACTAGCAATTCATATAATTTGTTCTTATGAGAAACAACGGACTGTGCTGTTACATTGTATTTTTGTTAGCATTCACGTGAAGTCACATAAAACATCCACAAGTTACTTAGGAACTTCAGTTCCATTCTCTGTGACTTGCCTAATTTGTTGGAATTCCTGTCTTGTTTACAACCTTATGAAATTGAAATTTTATAAACTTTAATACTCTTGAGTTTAAGTTTTGACATGTATGTGGTGGTGGGCAGCAGAAAATAATCTTTTATGACATATTATTGGTTGCATGATTTTTTTTATTCGAAAAGGTAGAATGCTAATAGTTTGAGTAAAATCAAATCAGTATCTGAAACCAGTACACACTAAATACTGTGCACTGTAAGTTCTATGCACTGCAGATACATGCAAGGCAGGAAAAAGCCCACAGCCAGTAGCAAGCACACAGGGCAGTAGCTGGTCCCTTTGTGTGCACCTCTGGGGAAAGACAATAGACTGATGTGGAGTTAGGACTTTATCATGCAGAAAGTTAAATAAATGTCTGAGCAGTGTTTGCTGTTTGCAGGAGTGGTGCATTGCACTCAGATTACTCAACAGAAATAATACAAAGCCGGCTATGAAAGAGAGGAAAAGATTTATTTATGTGCATCAAATCATACATTTTTTTGAGTAGTACTGTGTTTTTATTCTGTGCTCTTGTACAGCACCTAGTGCACAGGGGTCCTGGTTCCTTGTATGAGATCTTGGATGCTATGAAAATAGAAATTTATCTACTATTAGGAGAAGTAACCTTGCCATATATTGCCAGTTTTGTGAGGAAATAATCTATGTCTCAGACAGGATGGCCTCACTTTGAATGGAGTTGTTAAACTGTGGGAGGGGCAGGTGCCTTGGGTTGTAGTCAGGTAAACACGAGGAGCCCAATTCTGTTTGGAGCTGTTTACTTCAATACTACTGTGGATCTGAGTAAGAAGCAGAATTGGGCTTTTGGTTTTTGAAGCTACTTGCAGACAATTAATGGGGACATGTCACCTACATGAGATCCAGCCAGAATTTAGTCCTTTACTTACGCACTAATGTTTTAAACCAGTTAGCTACATACCCATATGGAAACAACAGTAGAGCCTCCACAGTCAAGACTACACTGGGATTCTAAATTACATATATAATAAAGGCTGTGCATATGTTTTCTGGCTGAGAACAATGCTATATTTCAGCTTCAAGCAAGAATTTTCTCCAAGCCATAGACCCTCAACAAAAAACACTTTTTAATGAAAGTCCTGACACCACCTTAATTACAGTGCAGTAAACATTACCATCATAATCCCATTTCATCCCTAGGCAAGGAGAGCATCCCTGGGGGCCTCCCTGCTTTTCTTTGCTAGTGACCAGTATTGCAGAAACAGCCTTTTCCCCAGTGCGTGTTTTTATTTAACCTCTGCTGGGCTGCCTGGGGGAAGGTGCATGGGGAGCTGCTAGTGCTCATCTCCCCGTGCTCCTTGCAGCCCCCTGTCACTCCCTGCAGGCCTGGGCCCAGAGGAGCAAACGGCACCAAGGGATGCCCAGCCTGCAGCTGCCAGCTTGGCTTCCCCACAGCCCCTCTGTTTGTTTCCCATGGGAGTCCAGCAGGAGCCAAAATTCAGGTTCAGCCCCTTTTGTACCATGAGTTTCACTCTGACTTCTTCCGGCAGCTTCCAAGCTGGCCGCTTTGTATATGCCAGTGCCCAGACACAATCCCATTTTTTGCTGGCCTGCCACACTCCCGAAAAATACCTGCTTTTGATCCAGTAATGCAGGGGGAATGGCTCTCCCTCTTGCAGTCCCTAATCCAGGTAGGTGAGAAGAAGGACTGTGGGCACATATCAGCAGCCTGCAGTGCGCCCAGTGGTAACACATTCCTTTGAAGCAGTGTTGCAGTGTCTCCCGGCTTTCCCAGTCTTGGGATGGGTAAGTAAAATGTGATTAGTTTCTCACTACCATATTGATGCAGTGAGTATATTTTGTGTGGGGACTACCAATATTCACTGGACAAATTTGCAAGGCTATTCAAAGCTGGGTTCTCTTTCTAGCAGAAATATTGGGAAATATGTATGTGCATATATAAACACAAGGGTATACTTGTGGTTCTTAACATTTTTTCTTCTGCCTTCTTAAAGTAATACATCGGTATGATCAAAAAAGCTAGAATAATCAATCTCTCTTTATATAACTGATCTGAAAATCCTAATCAAGCCTAAGGTTTCTTGTTCTCTCTACAATGTTGTTAAGCAGGACAGTCTTCTATTATGGAACTCCTACAATTCTTATGTACAGAGTAAAATCATGCAGCTGAGATGCTTCCCCTAAAGCCAAATAAAAGCCCTGTATCTGCTGGGAGGACATTTCTGTTATCCTGTTCCCTTCTATTTACATTCTCATATGGTGTTAATCACCATGGTATCTTACAGCTTTATAAAAATACAGTGCATCATATGTGATAAATCATTAAGAATGAAGATGCTGGATAAAAATATTCTTCATAAATATAATGCAGAAGACGTGCATTAATGGACATACCCAGACAAGCAGCCCAAGTAAAAGGAGCATGTTTATGAACACAAGAGATACGGTCAAAATCATTCCTTAGGTAATAATACTGCATTCAGTCACTGTATGTGAGTGTGAATGGTATACTCACTCCTGTCCTCCCTAACCTGTGCTATAACACACTAAAGCAGAACTGCATGCAGCCATATCCTGGTCTCTGCCTTGCACTGCAGAAGAGTGCCTGCCTGTCTTGCAGTGTTCAAGGTGGTCAGTGAAAAGAAAACAATTTGCCAATAAATGTAAAGTAAGATTATGCATTTATTGTTGAATAAGCACACATAATTACAATCTAAACATAAAGCACAGTGAGGGACTGTACTCCCATGGACAGAATGCACTAGAGTGGTCATAGTTTATCCCCCCAGTTGGTAATCTCAGTTACATATTTTCTCATGTTTTTCATTTCCCACTTAGTTGCAGCCAGATCTGTTTTCTATTTATATTGTGTCAACACATAAGTAATTTTCTCCGTTGTATCCTGCACTACTAAGTTCTTTTTCTTGAGGGAATAGCAAAAGTAATTATAAATGGAATGCCTGTTTTGCCTAAGTACCATGTGTAATTCCCTTCTCTAAGAAGGATTTTTATAATTCCTCCAGAAATGTCTTGGCAAGAACCAGCCCACCAGTTGGTAGTCTGGGTCCAGCCTTTTGGGACACAACTCAGGATTCTGATCCCTTCGGCCAACAGGCAGGAGGGCACCACAAAAAAATGCTCTATAGTTTGTTTGAGAGAATAGTGCTGATGTTAAGTATGTGCGGTTATTAAGCACCCCAGAGAATTGTTTCCCACCTGTGGATTTTGCTGTTCAGCACAGAATTATTTTGACAACTGGAACGTTCTTCATTGTGGATGGCTGTGGGGGAATATTATTCCTACTCTTCAAGTAGGATCTACTCAGTGGTCCAGTAGACCTGTTCCGCCTTTACTGTATTGTATTGTGAAAGGAAACCAAACAAATCCCAAGTGAACGGAGGCATAACCTTGAGGCCTTCTTACCCCTTTCTACCTTGCTTTCCACAGACAAGTTCAGATGCCTTGCTGAATAGCAGTAGAGCAGACCTTGTGAGCTCTGTGTTAAGGGAAGTTCGGTTTTTCATCTCTGGGCACTCCTGGAGAAAACCTCAATCAAAATCATTGTATGGGGGTGGTGAATCCTAGCCATGAAAGATTCACAGCTTGCTTGCTGGATGGAACAGTGACGGGCCTCCTGCAGCTTATCAACATCTGGGGTTGTTCAGCCTGGGGAAGAGAAGGCTCCAGGGAGACCTTAGAGCAGCTTCCAGTGCCTAAAGGGGCTGACAAGAAAGCTGGGGAGGGGTTTTCTGTAAGGGCATGTAGTGACAAGACAAGGGGGAATGGCTTTAAACTGCAAGAGAGTGGATTAGATATAAAGAAATTCTTTCCTGTGAGAGTGGTAAGACCCTGGCACAGATTGCCCAGAGAAGCTGTGGCTGCCCCATCCCTGGCAGTGTCCAAGGCCAGGTTGGACAGGATTTTGATCAGCCTGGTCTAGTGGAAGGTGTCCCTGCTTATGTCAGTGGGGGCTTAAGGTCCCTTCCAACCAAAACCATGAATTCTGTGATACTATGATATGATTCTATGAGGAGAAAATAATTATTTTCTTATTGGGTTGTGCTGTCTGTGTATGCATTTGTATTCTTCTGTTACAGTTTCTGTACTGTTTCCTTTGGTTAAAGGTTATTCCAGGGAACCTACAAAGCAGTGAGATATTCTTTTCCTACAGATGTGGCAAGCTTGAGGAAGGTTGTATTGGAGCATTCAAAACCCGTGTCCCATATGGTTTAGAAGCTTCAAATTAGGGATCTGTTTTTAAGAGACATGACTGACGTAAGACAAGAGGTCCTTGGTGAAAAGAGTGTGTAAGCCTCTTAGAGTCTCATGGGGTTTGACAGAGGACCCTTCAGTGTGGTTAGCATTTCCATGGGTACCGTTCCTCAGCTGCTGGAGCTTCTATTACCCAGTTTTGACTGAAACTATAGTATGATCAACAGAAAACACATGCTGTTCCTGAAGCTCAGCAGCTCTCAGTCTGGTATCTTTAACATAAATCAGTTTAAACTAACAGGGAAGATTAATACCCACATCTGTGACTCAGCAACTAGCACATGTTTGCATCTGCCATCTCTGCAGGAAGGGGTCGTCCGCTAGAAAGGCAGGGATGTCACATCTTGCCACTGCAATGAAATCCATAAGGGTAGTGAGCGTGAGTCCCAGGAGTGCCCATGCTGCAGTGCCCTAGTTTATGCAGATGCTTTGAACAAGCTAGCTCATGTGCCTCTTAACAGTGTCGTTCCAGCAGTGTAAGCTGCAGAATCCATCAAACTGGGTATGCTACTGGGTGGTTAGTCCTAGCACTCTGTGGCTCTATCGCTCTCCCTGTAGTAAGCCTGACTTAGCTCCTTTAAAGCTCTGGCTGCAAAAGCTGCAGTCTCTGAAGTCCAAAGAAACCCAAGTCCATTTCCCACTTCACTGTATATTTAATCAGAGGCCTCTCAGAAGTTTTAGGCTGTAGTGTTTCCTTATCCCTGTATACTCTTGCTAAGGGTTCATGTTTATTTAAGATTTAACTTTATAAGCAGTTTTACTTTATCTCAGTATACACAATACAAATTTGGTCTGTTCCCTCAGCTTTTGCATTCAGCTGGTTTGACTGATCTAACATTGCTGATTTTCTAGTATAATTCAGCTTGTCTGAAAAGAAGAAGATTGATGTTGGCTGAAATAAAATTCTGAGCTGCCTATGGAGTTTTATTGCCCTAGATTTTTGGATTGCTGTTTACTTTAAAAAATAGGCAGAACTCTGACTTTAGATTTTAAGGAATGCCTACATTATGTCAGTGTTGCTAATTCTTTGAGTCAAGTCATTGTGGTTAGCCAATCTTGTTTTCTGTCTCTGTGGTAAGATTTTCAATCCAGAAGGCTAACCTCAGTGCTCCCCCCAAGAAAGCAGGCAGAGATGACAGTGCATTTCCTTCTTTGACCTCTGTAGTCGAGTTTTATAGAAAGATGCAATCTATCAAATTGGACTGAACACCAAATCACCTGCATGAGAATGAAAGTGTCAAACCTTGTTCCTGTAGCAATATGTGGAACAAAAATGTACTGAAATGCATTTCTGAAACGAATTTCACCTTTAAATTGTTTTTCTACTAAATTCCAACTATGAACTGCAAAATTCTGTCATGCTTGTGAGTTACACATGGTTATGTATCACATCAGAACAAATCTACAGTTATTTGGATTTTTGAGTTGTGCATTTTGGTACTGCAAGATTGTGCATGTATACTTGTCTTGAATTTCCTGAGTTTAATGATTGGGGGGGGGGGGGGGGGGATAATTATTCTGATTTCTTTATGTAATTCTGGCATAACATCCTTTCTTTGGGGAAAATTCCTTGCTCAGTATACACTTCTGATACAGGGAGGGGAGGAGGAAGGTTTAAGAGAGATGCTCCCCTGCATCAGTTTCTGCCTTCATCCTCTTTCCTAGCACTGATCCTAGTTCAGAGTAGAGAGTTATAGCTTTTTGTGAGCAATGCCAACATTGCAGCTGAAGGGGTGGGCAAAAATGCACCTTGTAGAGCCCTTGGACAACCTTGCTGCCTTCACACTGAGTGTGGTGCAGTGTGAGAAACAGATCTGTTCCTGCTGTGACAGCCCTGGGCTGAATTACTTCTGCTGTGGCAAGGGCCGCATTGCAGACCCTCAGCACCTCCTCTCGGTTTACACAGGGGTTGTGTTTCTCCCTGCAATTAGCAACATAATCATCCCTGAGTGTGAACTAAAGAACTCGGTCCCACCCACATGGGACTGGAGGCTGTTTAGTGAGTGGAAGATATATAAGATCAGCATTACGTCATATAAAAACTTTGGCTTGTCACCATGAAATTCACTTACATGCTCTGCTTGTACCACTGGTGGTGTGCAAAGCAGCTGAACTGGCCATTTGGACCAGGCGTAACTCCTACTTTAAATCGCAGGATTATCATGGTAGAGCAAGAGTATTTGTTGTGCTGGAACTGCCTCCTAACTGGCCACTGTGCAGCCCTGGCCTTTTTCAGATGAGTGGCAGATCAGGCCAGTGACAGCCAGTGGGTGGCTGGGAAAACTACCAAGGACAACCCTTTGCATGTGGTTGAATGGAGCAGTGAGTATATTCTAAGTAGTACATTCTAATCCCTCTAACTGCAGGATTTCAAACAGTAGAAACACAGTTTGGAAACTAATAGTGGAGGGACAGCTGACCATTTTGTCACTGCTGCCACTCTGGCATTACTTAAGACTGACCTGAATTCTTGATCTGGCCAGTCTGTTGATTTATAGTCATAGTGATCTGTTAATTACTTGGCTTAATTACAGCAAATTTATTCTAGTGAAAGGTTTACCGATACGCAGATGTGCAAGTTTCCATGTTACTCTTCACTGAGATAATTTTGAAGCATAAAAGATATAGCAAGCAATGTCTTGTAGCAAAGAATGTGGATCTTTACTGGTAAATTCTCCATAGAGAATTCTTCACTTAGGCTGTAAATATCATAGCTGCGAGAAACATCCTGTATTCTTCACACACACACACTAGGGAACTGGAATCCCTCTCAATACCATTTCAGTCATGTACTTATGACCTGTACTTCCATAATACCTCTTTGCTGTGGTAATAGCACCAGGTGTACCATCAGTACACCTACCTTTTCATGTTATCTCTCATAGAAAGATGCAGTTAGCAAGTGGCATCAGGTATTAATGCAGAAGTGACCTTTTAATGTCATGCACAGCTACCTGAAGAAAGAACTGCCACTGAAAACTTCTGATTAAAGATAAAAGGAGTCAGGCTGTAAAAACATTAAGATAAAAAGTAAATCCATTTGCCCTGAGTTTCCCCTGCTATCCCACCTCCTACTCTAAATTGATGTTGTCAGCACTCATGATTTTATCACAAGTCTTGTGATGTTTGATGTTTCACTTACACTCTAGCTACTAGAGTTGTGTAATGAGGTTAGAAACTCAGCTTTCCTCTTTCTTTAATTTAAAGTAAGTTTCTAGTCCTAATGGTTAGAGTAAAAAGCTTGCAAGTGTGACCCAGGTGCACCCTAACGGCTCAGAAAACAGAAAGCAAAGTAAAAAAGAGCTCCACATTTATCATTTTACAGACAGGCTTATGATTTTGAGGGTCAAATGGTAATTCTTGAACCTTTGGAGCAGGCGATAGAGGCTTAAAAAAAAGTGCCTGAACAAAGTACCACACTATGTTGCATTTTCCAGGGAAGCATAGTAGTCATTATATCAACGGTGATCATTCTCTTTTCGGACATGCGTATTTTCCTGTTTAATTTGTTATGTAGCATCTCAGGGTGCAGCTCCAGCCTGACTGGGCTGGAGGGGACCATACTGATGGTATGGTTACTGATACGTAGCCATACTTCTCAGTGTTGGAGAGCTCGTACTGCTTGCTTGTGTTAACAAAGAGGAAAAGTCTTGCAGCACTCCTTCGTCCCCTGGCACACCTGTGCTTAACATTTGTAAACCAAGGGATTTTCTGACCTCCAGTCTCAGGTGATCTGCCTTTTGTGAGGGTTCAGCAAGAAGCTAGGAATACCCCACCCCTGCCAATCCAGCAGCAAAGGAGAAAACCAACCAAGCAAATACAAAAATGTAAATACAGTAACACTAGAAATGTTTGGGTTGACTTAAGAAGCCCCAAATGTACCAAGTGTAGGGTTTGATGTACAGAACAAAAATACTCAGCTGTTGGCTTTGGAAAACCAAGCTTCCAACAGCATTGTTGAAGGAGGCACGACATTTAAATGGGGTTCCAAATCATCAGAGACTTAACAGTTTATCTATCACTAAAAATGTGGATTATACCTAGAACTGAAAAGGTATCCAAAGCAATGAGCGGAGCCTGAGTGTTGTATGAGCACATTGGTCAAAACTTCTCTGCAGCCCACAGACTGGTGGTCCCAAAGGTACCTTTCTGCTTGCCCTACATTATTGTGTAATCCACTCTAGAGGTGACAGAATTACAGATAATTGTGGCAGTCTAATTGCAAAAGAAAAGGTGGAAGTCTCCAAGACCCAGCTACTACAGGAGGAAACAGATACATAGGGATGTCATGTTTCACAAATATAAATGTATGTGACAAACTAAAATTTGGTAGTATTTTCAAATAATATTTGAAACTGAACTAAAGAAGCTCAGTGGATCCTACATTGACTGTTATTAATTTGGATGTTGAATTGAGCAGTTATTTCCATGTTGCAATTTCCATGAGGCTGCCACATTGCTTCTAAACTGCTTCCCCTGTAGAAAGCTGAAGAAACCATTATTGAATCCTGATCACTTTGCTGAGTGTTTCAAAGGGCACGTACATTTTTGTGCACGATGACCCACTTTATTTAAGGCTATGGACTTTTCTCTCCATATTAAAGCACTGTCAACAATCTGTGTCTTGCAAGAGGTGCATTCTTCAGCCTTAGGAACTTCTAAATAACTGGAAAAGGAAATTTAAAATTAATTTACAGGGTTTGCAAAACACTGGAGGAGGCTACAACTTTCTTGTGTTAGTTTCTGTGAAGAGGAGGTGCACTTTCTTTTCATGCTCCCTCTCTTTTTAGTCTTTCCCAGCTTCTTTCTAGCTTGACTATCTCTAATTACTTTCAAATATACCCAAATCATCATCTCTGTATTGAAATGAACCATTTCTTACTCTCAGCTGTGCAGGCCTCTGCTGCTGTGATACCAAAGTCAGGTGTATTTCTAGAATCTAAAATGCAAAAGGATGAAAAGATTGCCCCACCTGTATTATTCCCACTCCTATTGTCATCTGTGGCAGGATGTCTGTTGCTCTGGCAGGACAATTTAATGCTTGCCATGGGTGTTTTTAAATAATGGGAAGCGTGGTACAGCTCTGTTTAGATAAAGCTGCACTCAAGCTGTTGATCTGACTTTGAAACTCCACATCATGTGAATTAAAATGCTAAAATTGCCATCCTGTGAGTCTGTCTCCTTTTCTGCCTCACAAAGCATTAATTATTGTGGTCTTGACACTCTGTTCTGCCCTTTTCTTCTCTTTCCTCCTCCCCACTGTCACTCCCAGTGGCTGGGGAGTCTTCCCAGCAAAGCAGTCCAGTTCATCTCCCAATAAAGGGCCATCAGCCAACACATTCCAGGCCTAAATTCATCTCATAAATACTGGTACAGGCTTAAATAAATGCAGTCCCTCACTTAATGTACTAGATTTCAATGGAATTACATGGGGAATTAATTTTCCTCTGTCTGTAGTCTGAAAAACAATAAAATAGGGAAATGCTTAGAATCTATGGCTCAGCTTTCTGAACTGGTTCTTGCATGTTGCTCATCTATATAGACTATAGCAAGGTACTCCTGCTGTGCATGTCTTTTCTATACAAACATACAGCATGTTAGGCCTTACTGATAACAACAAAAGCACCCGTAGTTAGGTGGCAACTCAAATTTGTAAGTCAGCCTGTAGACCTGTATGGTTACTTGTGACACGTCATGGCAGGTATTCTAGTATGTGTGTGTAATTTCTGTTACATGTGGCAACACTTCCTGCTGTATGCTCATCTCTTTGTATAATAACAAGAATTATCATTT
Organism: Pezoporus occidentalis; assembly: GCF_034315485.1. Taxonomy (NCBI): domain Eukaryota; kingdom Metazoa; phylum Chordata; class Aves; order Psittaciformes; family Psittacidae; genus Pezoporus; species Pezoporus occidentalis. The sequence continues at coordinate 3,625,630 of NW_026914180.1, forward strand.
ATGTAGCACTTTACAAAGAAGTGTACCAACAGCAGTTGCAGGAATTAATGTAATGCTTTGTTAACTCTGTGTCTTGTGGCTTGCTGTAGTACCTAAGTGAAAAGCCAAATATCAGGATTTTCTAGTACAACTAGATGGGAAGACACACAAATAAGGATCTCGTGATGAACTTTTCCGTTAAAACTTCATTCCCTTTTCTTTTCTTATTCCATTCATTCATGTCCCATCCTTTCTGTCTGCACATTATATGCTGTTCTCTTTCTTTACCAACTTTTCCCTATTGCCCTGTGCCTTTTCCTTCCCAGGTGAAACATCCTTCTTTTTCCTATTCATTGCCCTTAGTAGGTTCTCTCCATATAGTTCATAATTTCTATCCCTCACTTCCTCCAGTCATCAACATCTTGGGCAGGAGTGATTGAAGCAATGGTTTCTGAAAGAGCAGACCATTCTCTAGAGTAGCGTTTCTCTGTCTCTGGAGAAACACTACAGATCATTATCTTTCTCTCTCTGTTAATGGAGAAACAGAACGTGTGAAGTCAGTTGATGATAACATAGTAAATGTGTAGATGAAAGTCCTTTTGCTGCGAGAAGTATCATAAATAGAAGGTACCTACAGGTATTTGATCTGAGCCAAGCCTTCCTCGTATCTTAGTATTCTCATTCCGTATCTATGTATAGCTGATGTCTGTAGGAGCACACTGAAAATACAGATCTGTGCATTAATTAAATGAATGGGGGTTTAACGTGGAAGATGTACAAGAATATTTTTTTTATCTCTTCCAGAATGGTCAGCACACAAATTGTAATAATTCACATGCTGATTTTTACCATGATAAAACTGAACTGCCTAAGAGCCTTTTGCTGACTTTATGGATTGGTTAGGTCTGTTCTTGTAGTGGCAAGTGTTTGAACTGTAGCATTACCATTTCAAATTATTTTCTAAAACTGCTCACTGAAAAGAGAAGAAAAATAAGAATACAATAGTCAGGACCCCTTATAAAATCTTCCTAGAGGAGTCCATGGATACTCACCATTGGTCTCAATAGAGCTTTCACACATCCTTGAAAGGAATTCATTAAGCTGGAAAAGCTGGCTAGAAACCAGTCTTCCTATAATGTCTTCCATAATTTGCTTCAAGGGACACATTTATAGTCACTCAGCCTTTTTTATAGATCTTGTGCAAGATTAAGGGCTGGGTCACAATTGCAAGTCTTTAATGAATAAATGTTTGTTGCATGCCACAACCCAAATAATTTTTCAGGCATCTCAGCACAGTACGATCTTTTCAGTTTGGACTTTCCCTAGGATACGCAACAGGATGATGGCTGCAACCTCTGGAATCACAGCGGTACAGTGACTGATTTTATTGCAGGTGCTCCTTCTTCCATGCTGACCCATTTGGATGCAGAAGGAAAAGATCCAGCAACTGCAATTTCTACTTTTGATTTTTTTCAAGGACTTGATTTCAGTTACTTCCTTTTATTCACGTTAACTTGTCTACAGGCTTGTACGGAGACAGGTTACAATAGAAAGGCTACTCCAAATAACAAAACATGACTGAAATTTGAATATTTATCAGACATGGCCAGATCTCAGGGTAACATACTGCTTTTCAAATAACCCCAGGATCTTCTGCGGGAAGTCTGCTTCATTTATGAGATTTGTCTGTCATTCCCATTCCACAAAATACTGCTTTTGGATTATAATGGTTAGAGAGAGAGGGAACAGACAAAAATAAGGGAGAGAGATGTTTCTGGTGTGTGAAGCTCATGGGAGTTTTAGAATAGGGTTAGATTTGGTTGCTGAACTTTGATTACCTAATGCAAATTCATTCAGAAACTTTTTATCTGAAAGTAGCCCAAATGAAGAACTAGCACCCTTCCTACTTCTCCTTATCTTTAAGAGAAAACTGGGCACACCAACACTGGACTTTTTTGCTGGACATTTACCACCTGGTCACAAACATTGGAAGTTATGTCTTAGCATGGTAAGCCAAGTAGCTATTGCACAAAGAAACACTGAATGCACTTACATATTGCAATGGGAACAGCCTTGAATCACCATATTGATATACAAAGGATCAGATAGTAAACCTTTAATTAGCAGCCAGGAATTGCTTTTGAAAATGATTCTTTTTCTTTGACATCCCTACATATGGGCTGAAGGATGCTGGTACAGTTCTCCTTCTATCAAAATAGGCTATAATGTGTGACTATGTTCTAGGAAAGTGTTACCTTTTTTAACAGATTTATAATTTTTTAATGTCAGACCACCATAAAGCTTTCAAGCAATAGCTGCCGGCCAAAATTACATTAGGAAAGTGCACATTATGCTCCATTTCCCTCAACGAAGGGAAGGTAAACATAGGCAATCTGGGCTAGGAGGGCCAGAGCAGAGGTAAGGAGGTGGCCAGCTCCCCAGCATCTTGGCTTTTGCTGTACTTTTCCTAGGGTCTCTGCTGGATTAATCTGTGGCAGTTTCAAAGAAAGAGAACAGGCCCTTCCCTGAAATCATCAGAGTCCTTTGCTTTCGTACCTGTATCCATATTTAAGAAGAATTTGTCTGTTATTCAAGAGAGGTAGCTGGTCCTCAGCTTTCCAGGGCAGACCTGTTAGGCTCTGTGCAGACAGATGCAAGCTTCCCCTGCCCATGCCTCCTCAGCAGGCGCATTAGCTCGGGCACTGAGCCATGCTAATACAGCTCTGTGGCTCCTAGACAGGGGCTGGCACAAGTTTGGTTGGCTTGGAGTAGGGGCTGGGTGAGCTCACATCTGTCTGCACCTGCCTGTGCTGACAGAATAAAATTTGGGGTGGAAAAAGAAACAGGAGAAAACCTAAACAAGCACTTCTGGATCCACCTTGTGTTAGCAGCTGGAGTGCTGAAGTCAGGGGGACACAGGGGTGCAGCCACATGCACAGCAGGAGCTGTTGGCTGGATCTTGCCTCTGCAAGAGAGACAGAGGCTCTGGAGCCTGCTTGTGTCACATTGCCTGCAGGAACACAGCAGGAACAATAGCTCTTGCTGAGTTTCTGCATGCAGTCCATACACCCATTTCTTCCCAAAATGGCAATACACAAGTAGCAATACAAAATGCCAAAGAAGGGATACAGAAGGACTTGGGGGTGTTGGCTGATGGGAAACAGGACATGGGCCAGCAGTGTGCTCTCAAAAGTGTGACCAGCAGGTCGAAGGAGGTGATCTTGCCCCTCTACTCTGCTCTCGTGAGACCTCACTTGGAGTACTGTGTGCAGTTCTGGTGTCCTCAACATAAAAAAGACCTGGAACTATTGGAACAAGTCCAGAGGAGGGCCACGAGGATGATCAGGGGACTGGAGCACCTCTTGTATGAAGACAGGCTGAGAAAGTTGGGGCTGTTCAGCCTGGAGAAGAGAAGGCTGCGTGGAGACCTCATAGCAGCCTTCCAGTATCTGAAAGGGGCCTACAAGGATGCTGGAGAGGGACTCTTCATCAGGAACTGTAGCGATGGGTAATGGGTTTAATGGGTAATGGGTAACGGGTTTAAACTAAAATGGGAAGTTCAGGTAAGAAGGTATAAGGAAGAAGTTCTTTACTGTGAGGATGGTGAGGTGCTGGAACAGGCTGCCCAAGGAAGCTGTGAATTCTCCATCTCTAGCAGTGTTCAAGGCCAGGTTGGACAGGGTGTTGGGCAGCCTGGTGTAGTAGGAGGTGTCCCTGTCCATTGCAAGGGTGTTGGAACTAGAGGATCATAGAATCATAGAATAGTTAGGATCTTAAGTTCCTTTCCAACCCAAACTGTTCTGTGATTCTATGAGTCTGTGAATACCAGCTACTTCAAGGAATGGGCAGCACAGTGTGATTGTTGCATTCTGAAGGAGAGATTGAGACAGCACCCACAAAGGGGGAAACAATATTTATGATGAATTATCACTGTTGACGGACATAAGTTGTACATAGGGCTGGTGGGTGCTGTTCCTTCAATCTGCAGAGAAAAGCAATGCACTGTAAAGCTCAGTGGCATTTTGAAAATACTTGTAAAAGTCTGTGCAGCACAACCTGAAACTATTATTATCTGTTTAGTCACAGTGCTGCTAGTTGCAAATCGCCTTATACCAGGGAAGTTGGGTTGAGGAACTGAGCTCAGGAAAAAAGACCACCTCATTAGGTCCCCATTAGTCATTGCAACAGCTGAAACTATGTGACTTGGCTGCAGTGGGTCAAGCCAGGTCACTTAGGTTAGACATTTAGGCTTCATATACAGAGAGTGAGTCAAAAAGCCAGTCTGCTTTCCTAGGTGAAGGAGGTGGTGGTGGGATGTAGCCAGTGCTAAATGCTGCATTTGCATTCACTCCCCAGAGCCCCAGCCCTTGCCTCAGGGCTGCCCATGGGAACTGCTGGGCTCTTGGCTCTGGAGGAACCTCTTCTACTGGATTCCAAACTGAGCTAGGTTTACTCTTTTCTAAGCAGTGAGTGGCACTAAGCTGAGCAGAGCCCACAGTGAACTGGCCTACTTCCAGAGTGTGTGTCCAAATTGCTATAAAAAAATGGGCAGATTTTTCACCTTCATCACTGTGTTTCTGTTAGCATTTGCCAGCATCTTCTGAGTATGCCCTTTAAGTGATTCGAAGGATTTGGCCTAAATCTAGGTTGCAGAAGTGGTTTGGTGGGAGACCGACCAGGCTCTCAAGCTGAGCAGAAGGGCCTCTTGAGGATAAGACAGTTCTGCCTTTGCACCTCTGGAGCTAAAGTGCCTAAACTCTGCCTAAATCCAGAGGCTGAGGAGCAGGGATAACACTCCCAGTACCTTTCTAAAAAGCAGTCCATACATAAACTGCTTCTCCTGCCCACAGACAGTCTGCATTGTTTGGTTCAGTGGCAGAAGGAAGCGGGGTCAGGTGTTTCTTTTGTGCTCAGTGAAATGATATCTGTGTGCCTGAGAAGCTGGGAGGGATATCTGAGGTCACCGAGTTCAGCCCTTCACTACTGCAGACAAACATGATGTAATCCCTTTCATTACATGGGCAAACTCCCATTCTAAAAGTAGTTCGCTCTGCTTGTTTTGCTTTTTTTTTTCTCCACTTGATTTGCTCTCCTGTCCTCCTTCAGTAAGGTTAGGCCCAACCTTACTTTTGATTTTGGAGCCTGTGTTTATTCCAGGCTAGTTTTACCTATAACGCTTTTATGTCTAGCCTTTGTCTCCACATTTTTTGTGTTTCTGGTGAGTGGAAATGGAAGATGAAATCCACAAGAAAAGAGTTCATAGCACTGTATTTGTGCATATTAACTACTCAGCCCACTAGTGCTTGATTAGACAATTTTGAGAAACGGGCAAATGGTAATTACATTGGTCACAATACATTTAACTGAACATCTGAAGTAGCCATTAAAAAGAAAACTCTTCTAGAACAAGAAGAACTTCTATTTTATTAAACAATTTATAATTCAGTCGTATGGCCCTTGAAGATACTTAGAGCTGAATTATAAAGTAGCTTATTTCACTTAGTGTCACTTTACATTTTACCAGTTGGAAGATCTGCAAAGTGCTTCACAAGGCAGAGATAAGTCCCCTGGAACCTTCCAATTGCATCTGAAAGGGTTGGGCTCCTTTGCTCTTCCTTAGTCTGAGCACATTCCAGCTACCAGTGATGTCCCAGTCAGCCAGAGCCCCCATCAGCAATCTGTCCTCTTCATCTCTGTCACATCTTGAGACAGGATTTGAAGCCAGTTTTGTAATGGAGGTAGAACAGAAAAGCATTGGCGTGGGAGCAAAATGATGAGGGTAGAAAAATGTTCGCTAACTGTGTGCAGGTGACTGTGGTTAAAAGGAAGTGTGAACATTTGCTGGCTTGCCTAGCACAACAGAACACTTCGAGTGGCCTTCCCTTGTGATACATTCGAGACAATTTGATTTTGAATTTCTTTCCAAGTAAAATTTGAAACTTGTTTATTGATCACTTTAACACATTGGTCCCTGGGACATTCTGCTCAATGCCTTCAAGACTGCTGCTTCTTCATATCCATCCTGAAAGTCTGGCTCTCCCCCATCAGCTATGAAATGTAAAAACTTGGATAGGTGTAATCAAAAATACATGTATTGATTCTCAAGAATACAAGACCAGTTGGAATTTGTATCTATATACACAATCAGCACTACATGTATTGATTCACAATAACACAAAGTGAATTTGAATTTATATATATGCATAATCAGCATTGCATGTATTGATTCACAATAATAAAAAATGATTTTCAAATATGCATATACTCCTGAATTGCACCTAGCCATTTGGCTGTCTTGACTCATAGTTTGTATGGAGTAGTCAGCCCTGTAGGCCAATTCTATCATGTGCATCCAGACCCTGGGGCAACAACAGCCTCTTAAAAACCTCATCCTGCCTCTGAGTGGCTTCTGGTGATCCAGGCCAGCTCCAATGCAGTTCAACTGCAACCTGGGAGCAGGCTGCTGGGCATGGAGCTGTGTGAGATGAACTGGGAGAAACCCCAACAGGGGCTGATCCCTCTGCTCAGGTGCTGCCTGTGCTCCAGCCCTACCCTGGGTCTTTGCCTGGGTGATGCTGCAGCTACATCTGAGCCTGGCAATGTCCCTCACTGGCCCTCACCTTCCTGGCTTGCCCTTGGAGTAGCCTCATCCTGTGCCCAGGCTGGTACTCCGTGACCCTGTGCACAGGGTTTTCATCTGCATGAAGCCAAGAGACATGGTCTCCTCGCCTACACCGGGGCGGTGCACAGTGCGTGCTTTGGAGCGGGGGAAGCACAGGCACATATTCCCCACATTCAGGATTAGCAGTACTCGGCCCTGTTCCTGAGCAGGCACCTGAGTGCTGTGGTCATGTATCTTTCTATAAATAATTACTTCATCACTCGCAGCCTCTTTTCATCACCTCTTTTGCTTCAGACTGATGACTGTTTGGGGATGGAAGGCTGTTTTGGGATGGAAGGCTTTTTTCCTCTCTAGCTGGACCAAGGCCATTCAATGGAGTCAGCAGCGGGAGGTACTGAAAGAGAGATACTGTTAGCACTGTTTCCACATACCCCAAGACTGATCTTTATGCAGCTGACACTACAAGGGATATCCCTTAAAATAAAGGCCAGCTTATTACCCATCTTCTCCAACTCCTGTGGAACTAAATATCCTGAAGTCGAGAGACGCTGTGCACAAAGCTTCCTTATAACTCTCAGTGTGCCTTCTTTGCTGGCTCCAGCTGCCCCTACACTCTGTTTTTCCTCAGTCTTTTCTTCAATATTTTTTCCAGTTGACTTAGTTATTACAGTACATGGACCAGACTGAGGAAAATGCACTGAAGGTTGGAGCTGGCAGAGCAGGGAGAGCTGCGAGGGAAGTGCTCTTGCCATCCAATGACATCATCCGCGTGCTAATTGGTCACATTCCCGCGGATGGGAGGCACTGGCCAGTGTCCTTGGGCTTACTTCCGTGATACAGAACAGAGACGGTGCCTGTCTCCTGCCAGCCTTTCATTGCCAGCCTTCTGGCAAAGCTTAGGACATTTATAAAAACAGTACAGTACTTTATTTAGCCTCTAGTGAGAAAAAGTCACTTCACAGCTCCAGTTTAGGCACAAGGCACTAACAAGCAGATGAAAAAGAAAAAGAAGGAAAAAAATCTCTTACATAAAAACATTTCAAATGAATACACGAACGTTGATTTGTATTCCAGATGACCTCGCAGATCAGGAGATTGAGCTGTGCCTTTTATCTCCAGAGCAATGGGTTCAAATCCTGATTAGCCCATAGAGGAAATTCCATTTAATGGTCTAATTTTGGTGGGCTGAAAAGCTGTTCCCTGCCTAGAACCACCATCTATTATGGTGTGATTGGCAGTCTGTGTTCAAGGCAGAACAAGAACTTCACCTCATCTCTACTCCTATTACTTCATCCTGCCATCAGCTCGCACTACCTAACCCTCCACTTCCAAGGAGCCTGAGAAAATCAACAGGGTTTGCAGCATGAACAGAAGCTGTGCTGGGCAGAATTCTTGGAGGGAAGTTTCAATGGGAGGAGATGGAAGGAAGAACATGGAAAAAACACAGAATAAGGATGGACAGGGAAAGAACGCATGGATAAGCAAAGGGTGGGATGCAGGTACACCCAGAGCTGAAAGCAGTGAAGGAAAATGAGTATAACTCTGTTTAAGCAGCAGAAGGGGGGAGGCATTCCCTCAGGGTTACTTCCCTCAATGGTCACACTGTATCTGGTGGTCCTGACTCGTGTAGAAATGTCCCTAGTCCTTGGCTTCTGCTGTTCTGTGACAAAAGCATCTTAGCATTGTGGTTTTCCCAAGCCTTCATTCTTCAGAGCACAAAACACACTGTTCTGCAGAGCAGCACAGAATTTGATCGACTGATCCACAGCCAGCTCAGACCGCCATCATATCTTTGCAGAAGCAACGGGTTAAGAAAAGAAATGCTCATCTCCAGTCTCACCAGTACAGTATTTCCAAGTTGTTCAGTTGTAGTTTTCCTGCCAGGGTGAGAAGCCCATGCTGAGTGTTCTCTATAGGCAGAGCAAGTGGAAGAAAGCAACAGAAATCTGTACTGTGACACTGGTAAGCCTTATGACCCTGTTGTGTGCGGTGCTGTGAGCAGCCACAGAGCCTTGTCGCCATAAGGTGCCTGCAGAAGTGGATGAGAAACTGTAGGTGAGGGCTGTGAAGGTATTGCTATCACACAGGGATGGCGTTTCAGACAGACCTCGCTGTTGTCTTTGTACTTCTCATAACCACCTTGGGTGTGAGAACAGTGAATATGCTTACAAAATACCTCTTCGGGTATTTTGGGATGGTCTTACTCAGGATAACAAAATCCAGATTTAGAATGGCATTGACAATGGGGAAAAATGTTGCAAAATCAGCCTGATGATTAAGTGCAAACTACTGCGCTTGGGAGGAGAGATGCAAAAAGAGGACCTCCCAGCTGGGCAGCAGCACTGGGAGGGACTGGGGCACAGTGGACTAAAGGCTGGATATAAGGACAACAGCAGATATCCTTTCTGGCTGCAGCTACTCCAGCAGCGAAAGCCACTGCCCATAACCCTGTTGCGCATCATCTCCTCCTACATCGGGTCTCAGTTTCATAGAATCATAGAATCATAGAATAGTTAGGGTCGGAAAGGACCTTAAGATCATCTAGTTCCACCCCCCCTGCCATGGGCAGGGACACTTCACACTTCTTCATACCTGATTATACCTCAGTCCTACCTGGGTCTGTTAAACTGAAGATCAGGAAAGACCTGTTACTTGAATGACTGACTGTAACCGGGATCCTTTACCCAGATTGTGTTAGGGAGCGATTATACGGCGGTTATGCTGGTTGACCTGGGAGGGGGAGAGCCTGCAGCTGAGCGGTGGTGATAAGCAGCTGGAGTGAGTGAAAAGAAATAAACTTTTCACCCAGCTCAGCTGCAGGCAGAACAGGATGTGCAACTGCAACCTAAGACATAGGAGATAATTATTCTACTCCACTTGGCACCGGTGAGGCCTCAGCTGGAATACAGTGTCCAGTTTTGGGCACTGCACTGTAAGGAAAATGTAGACAAACTGGAGGGAGTCCAGCAGAGAGACACGAGAAATATTGGAGGCACAGAAGGAACAACCTAGGAGGAAATGTTGAAAGGATTGTTTATTTAGTCTGGGAACAGCAGAGTCTAATGAGGAGACACGATAAAAATCGTACAATATGTTAAGGTTTATTGTAAGGAGGATAGCGATAAATCTTGCCCTGTGGCCACGGGGGACAAGGAAAGAAGGAACCACCTTTGTCTGCAGCTAGCAAAATTTAGGTTGGAGATTAGGAAAAACTTGCTAGGTAACAGGGTGATGGAGTAAAGCTAGCTAGGGTGTGCATGGCTCATGTTAAAATTCATAATAACCCTGTCTTAGTTTGAAAATGACCATTGAAATCATAAAGATGTTTCTTTAAATAACTATTTGGGGCTAATGCCTAGGACTGGATTTCCACACATCAACGGTACAGCTGTGTGGATGCACTTGCAAGAAATAGCTCTTGGGCTGACAGCTTCAGGGCATAGATACTTGTTTCATGATCAGTGTGTACAAACCCCAGCATCTTGTGACCGATCTCTCATTGCAGGATCTCTACATATTGCTGCAACACAAATGAACTGTCATGTAACACAAGGATTTGTATAAAATTTTACAAATGCAGGAATAACCTTTCTCTTGTGATTTCATTCCTGGCTCCCCTGTATTTTTCCCTTGCAGGTTTGTATCCTGTATCTCTAATCCCTTCTTTGTAGATTTGCTGTGTGTGCACAGCTAGAGATATATCCCCTGATTGCTGTTAATCCTTTGAGTGTTTATACATTATACGGCATATGTCCAGTGAAAGTTCTGTCGTATGGTTTTAACGATACTGATCCTCCAGCAACACTACTGGAAACAGAAAATCACAGCATTGTGTTTCCAGCCCAGGGAGTTCTTGGGCTGTGAATTGGGTTTTCTTCCACAGGAGAGAATCAAAGAACCTCTGAATGTTTTCAAAAGTTCAGTCTAAGGTGTTTGCAAACTTAGGGAAGAAACAGAAGGTTGGTCTAGAGGCTGGATGTGGGGGTAGGAAGGCAGCACACAAAGGTCCCACACTGGATCTTTGGACTTGCCTAAGACCTTGCAGAGGTCAAAATCCATGGCTGTAGCTGGTCAAAATCTTTTCTTGAGACCTATGATAGAATCTCATGAAATAAACTGTAGCAGGGAATCTATCTGCTACAGAACGCACTTCCTGATCTTAACTGGTTTGGCTTTTAAGTGTAACTTCAGCTATGAGAGCTTTTGGATTTTCTGCTGCTTGGTTTTAGTTTGGTTGCAAAATCTGCCAGAGATATTTTACTTCCTGATATATGGATTTAACCTTCATTCCACCTTGAGATAATTCATCTGTAAATGAACAGTAATCAAGCAGCCTGAAGTCATGGCTACTGTGGGATACTTCTAACATTTTGAAGATGAGTAATGCTAGGCCTAAATCCCATTTAAAGAGTACATTCATTGGAGTACTAAGATGTAAAATCATCAAAACAAAACAGCTAGTTAAGCTGGGTTTATAGTTGCTTTGCTTTCCACAAAAAGCACAAAGCAGCCACGGTGTATCAATTACCATATTAATTAATACTCTTTTTACAGGTCTTTGCAGAAGATAGATTCTGCAGCATCTGTTGCAAAGAACCGGGAAGCAGTCAGTCTTGTCTATTAACGTAAGCTGAGAAAGGAAGCCCTGTTTCATGAACCAGCTCTGCTGCAGGGTCTCTGAGTCACAGGAGAGCTTTTGGAGATGGTTTGAGCCCACAGCACCATGGTGAGCCTTGTAACCCCTAACTCTGGGTTGTTCTGAAGGGGACTGGGATAACCATGTGCTTCCAGGCCTTCCTGTTAGAGCTGTGACAACATGAGAGGTTTGCTGGGATAGAAGGAGAAGACAGGAGAGGGGTGGAGGAACGAGAGGGGGAGCTTATCTGCCCTGATTTAGATATTGAACAGCTGGACTTCAAAGACTGTGTTAGTCACCCCAGGCTCCACATACAGTCAGTGGAGAGGAAAAGGGACTCAAGAGAGATATTTGTCTCCTTTCAGGACAGGAAATGCCTGTTTCTCTGCTGCATGTATGAGACATCTAGGTATCTAGCTACTTGATATGAGAAGTTAGCTGAGATAACCTCACATGGCCTATTGGTTCTATGATTCTATTGGTTCTGGCACTCTTCTGAGATGTGGGAGCCTGAGTTCTGGTGGAGTTTGTGCAAATAACTGGTCATACAGTCACTAGCAATGACAAACATGGTGTCTCCCTCCTACCTCCTGCCCAGGACAGTGCGTTGTCACAGGGGGTCAGATATTGCTGAGGGAAGTGGGAGATGCGTGTCTGAGTGTCCTCCTACAGGAGAAGGAGCTTGGCCCATGTGCCACTTTCTGGAGAGTGCTTTTACTATTAAGCCACTGCCTAAATGTGGGAACCACATCCTCTGCATTCCCTGCTCTGTCTGCAAGCAGCAGTGACTACCGTTACCTTTCATAAGGAGGAAGGCTCTACCAGTGAGGTCTTGCCATGCCCTAGAAGCCTTGACAGACTGATTGCTTTAGGGGTTTTAGGCTGAAGAGCAATTTCAGAGGCCCAGATGGACTTGGAAGTGACCTCGGTGCTGAACTTTTCAGGCTTGTCAGGCCTAAGGCTCTACCTAGGCAGGACCATAAAACATCAAAGGTAAAGAGATGCCCCCTTCACTCATCCATACCTAACACCTATGCAAAGCAAACCTGACATCCCTCACACAAGGGTATCAACCCAAGCTCTTGCTGGCCTTTCCCTGGTTTCCTGACAACCCTTGGATGATCCATGGTAGATCACAGGGGTGAGGCACCAGCTGAGGTGCTCTCGGTGATGGCTACTCTAGGGCACTAGGTTTTTAACAAAGCTTTGCAGCATGCCACCACAAAAGGCAGAAGGCTGTGCTGCGGGCCGGTGGGAGGGAAAGCAGGAGGTGGAGGAACAACTCAACAAGTTACAGCCAGAGAAAAGGATTCTGCATGAGGGATTATGGAACTTTTGATATGTCCTATATATCACGATCCAATATGAGGGAGCGAGTGCTATGCCATGTCAGCAGTGCTTACTTTAGACAGTTGTTAAATGACATCCTTGTCTTTTCAGAGATTCACCAAGTCCATGTCTCCTACATCCTCATGAAGCAGCTCCTTAGATAATGCCTGCTGCACAGCACCAGTATTTGTGCCCAGACTGTGGCATGGGAAGTGACCCTTACATCCTGCTTCAGCTCCTTGCAGAAGCAGTGAGGCTGGCGGATGAGCCCTTCACCCTGCTGCAGGCCAGCACCCATTTGGACATGGTTTATATTTAATTGCACCTTATGAATAGGAATCCTCATCGTTTGGGAAGCAAAATCCTTTGGTGCTGTAACCAGACTAAACCCATCTTTGCTGGCTGTACAGCTCCTGATGGCTTTTCCACGTTTCACATGGGACCGGGCTCTCAAATGCTTTTTTGCAAACCTGACCAACTCCCTCCAGTGTCTGGTGCGGTTTGCCTTCCCACTGATGCTTTCCTTGTTCCAAATGAACTCCACACCTTGATTTATTTATTACTTTGTGTTTGTTTGCTTCAGCAGAGGGACAGGTGAGGGCAAAGCGCCTCACGTGCACCCAGGCAGCCCTTGCAGGGGTTTGGCACCTCGCACGGCAATGAGCACATGCAGGTAGAATGCTATCCCACAGCTCCTGCTGCGCGCTCGGCAGTGCGCTCTCTGCTGAAGCCCAAAGTTGAGCGAAAAACAGCTGGTTAAGGTGGAATCTGAAAATCAGTCATAAGATAAACAGGTTGCAGCATTAAGCTCTCTCCAAGGGGAAGGCAGTGCTCAGCATATGTTCTTACTTTGGAAGATATTAAAAAAGAAGAGGCTTTAATGGACCCTTCACTGGCTTATGCTAGTGGAGCCGTTAGTTAATTAAATAACTATATGTGAATGGCATCCATTGGGAAGGAGCCTCACAGCTTCCAGATGCCAGTTATTGGCCCCATTACGGGCCTGAAACTATTACAGTAAATCATTACATGCTCCAAGATGAACTGGCACATGGTTGCTGGGAGGAAGGATGGAGCTATTCTCACTTGTGCCATTTTGTGCCAGTTTTTATCTAGCAAGATTAATTAGTACTTTTAGACATGCGAGTCAGAGCTATAAAATATTAAAGGATGTTCCATCAATGGAGTGGAGATATGCTTAAGCAGGGCTTTTAAAACTTTTGGATGTTGATGGATAGATGGGAGTTGGAAGACTGTTGGAAGACAGTGAGCAACATCTGATTTTGAATTTTTCCTTAAAAAAAGGTCAGATTTATAGCTAGTGGGACTGCACACAGTCTCCACTGCGTGCTGCGGGAATACTCAGAGGAGGACATTAAAGTTTATCACCGAGGTTCAGGTGCCAGGTAAGCAAACAGTTTCTTAGGCCAAAACCAATCATTTAAGGCAGTTATTCCAAATGCAAAATCAACCAGAAAGTATTAAATAACCTTTTAGCCTGGATCCCCTGCCAGGAGGGGAACATTTCCTGACATTGGATGGCAGCCCAGAATCTATGATCTGGCCTAGAAATGGTGCTTTTTTTTCTTTTTCCCCTTTTTTAATTAATAAGCTATAAATTTTCACCCCAAATGACCACTGTGGACATTTCTGTCTTTTTAGGCTATGAGAGATAAAGCCACTGAGTCACCTACATCATCCCTTGCTCCGACAGGCAGTCCTTTGAAACTCCTCTTGCCTGCTCGGCCTGGTTTGAGCCCAAAAGCTGAGTACTGAAGAGGCACTCCAGGGACTGTTTATACAGCTTACCCAATAATTAGTTCTTAGAGACATTAATCCATGGGGAGACGCTTCCTCTGAGAGAGAACTCCACAGCTGCATGGGGCAGGCCAAGCACATGGGCCCGTAGGTTTTACAGATCCATCAGACAGAGGTTGGGAGGAGCAGAGCTGAGGGGATTTGTGTTGACATCTTTGTGCTCCAAGCCCCCATGCAGGCTCACTTGAGCACACCAGTTTGAGTGCGGTGAAGAGGGAGCTGCAGAGGTGCCTTTGGTGATGCTGATAACCAAAGGTAGCTCTTGCAACAATCTGTTTGCCCAGAAGGATAGATGAGATCTCCCATGGCTCAGTGGGAAAGCTCTGGCACAAAGAACCTCTGCATACGCCCCTGGGACATGAACCAGGGGTTGGTGCAAGTGAACTGCTTTCATCCAGGTCAGGCCAAGTGCTTGGAGGACAACATCCCTCTCCTATGCCATGGTGTACGGAACGCACTGCAGACCACAATCCAGCACCGTTTCACCATGGGTAGAAAAATTAGGTCTTTATTGCTTGTGAGGGGTCACAAGAGAATTGATATCTCAGGCAAACCAGTCTTTCTTACCTTGCTGCTTCTCCTGAAGCAAAGGCAAGGCCACAGTCAGAACCGCATTCACACAAATGCCACTGGGAAGTGTAACTTACTTACTGTATGAGAAATGCATGAGTAAGAGTTTGCTGACTAACCCTTGGTTAAAGGAAATAAATTGATTTATTACATGAGCATGACAAATTAAGGCACTGGTCTTGCAAGTTGAGCTGCGTGAGCTGATCTCTGTGTCCACGTGGCTCTGATGGGGCCCAATGAGGCTGAGAATGGAGTGTTGCAGTTGCCAAACCAGCACTATAGCTGGCTTAGTAGCAAAAGGTTGGGAAGTTTGTGTTTATGCTTTTCTGACACGCCTGAGATTTGGGTGGGAGCCATGGGGCCTACGGCTCTTGGACATGGACAGCATGGGACAGCTGCTTTGTCAGCAGGGCAGCCTTCCCCAGAGTGTGTGCTGGTAAGAAAGCACCGACTTTCCTGGTTTTAACCTAAAACAAATTGCTTTTGGGACGTTGGAGCTGATGAGGGGAGTGGCACTATGTGTCCAACACAAACAAAAACCCAGCCGAGCCAAGAGCAGCCCGGTGCTTGTCTCCCATTCCCTGGCTGTAACCACAAGAGACTCCTCTTGGCTTGTGTGAGAGTGGGAGGGAATGCAATCACTGAGCAAAAAATGCTGTTTCTACTTGGTAGTTTAACGTTACGTAGGCAGCAGTTGTGCTTTTCTACTGAGCTTACTTCTCTACTCTATTGAGTCTAAGACTGGCCCAGCCTTGCAATAGAGAAAAAGAGATTGGGATAGGAAAAATGCAGCTACCTTTTTACCTGTGACACAGATTATTATATTTTGTTGTTTTTTTTTTTTCTGAGTGGAACACTTATACCAAAAGATTAGTGTGCTGTTAGGCCATCAACATGATGACTGATGTTTGATGTGACAAGTGACTGGGCCATGAAGAATATAGGGGAGTGGCAAGAGAAGATGTCTAGGTCATGGATTTTGATCCAGAACAAAGTTGGAATGGGTGCAGGTCATCCCAGTCTGGTAACAGGACACTCTGTGCTGTGAGCCCATCCATGGGCACCACCACAAACCTCTGAATCACAATGTGGGACCACAGCAGCTGCCAGCACGGCCCACCTTCCTGCTCCAGTCATCATCAACTGGATCTGTCTGTGCTCGCGCCTTCCTACTCACCACAGTCATGTTTTCATGCCCCATGTTCTGAGCATTTTGGGAAAGAAGTAGAAAAAAGAAAGACAGCCATGTATGATGGTTGTAAAAGTCAATGGTGGATTTTGAGCTTCCAGATGGAGGAACAATGGACTGGTGTTAGAAATCTGGTTGTGTTATGTGTGTTCTGGCAGACACAGCTGGAGAAAAGCTTTAGGTATAGTTGCAAAGTCCAGTTTGACTTTATAAAGAGGTGTGAACACCCTTAACTTTAAAGATGTAAATTTTCCCATTGACTCCCCTTGAACTATTCATGCATTAAACATACACATGAGCCTTTCTAGAAATAGGGAGTACAAATGAGACTACCAAAATAGTTAACCAGAAATACTTCCTGTACAATGAAATAGGAAATTTTACAAGGGGTGTGCACAGAGCAGCTCTCAGGAGCAGATAAAATCTAGGCTGCATTGTTAAATGTCAGGCATTGTTGGCAATGTATGAGAGGGTATTTCCAGATACCTCTAGTGCAGACTGGAGTGGGTTTGCATTCGTTATGTTGATTAAGCAATTTACTGGAATTTAGCATGTGGTGGATTGGCAGGAGGCGTCTTGAACTTGGGGTGCACGGCTGAGATCTATCCATTGCGCTGACAAACCTGAGTCGTGCCAGCAGAGCAGCACGCTCGGCAATGCGTTTCTGTCAGTGGCTTCTGTGCAAAGTCAAACTCAAACAATGCCACCAGGGCCTGACAAAGGGAACTGATAAAAATGAACTGGAAAAAGATCTGTATTACTTAGGCAGTCTGTTGTAGGCAAGA
Source organism: Pezoporus occidentalis (assembly GCF_034315485.1). Classification (NCBI taxonomy): domain Eukaryota; kingdom Metazoa; phylum Chordata; class Aves; order Psittaciformes; family Psittacidae; genus Pezoporus; species Pezoporus occidentalis. The sequence continues at coordinate 3,642,558 of NW_026914180.1, forward strand.
TATCCACAGTCTGGTGATAAGTAACGAGTTAATCATTCAAGGAGTAGCTTAGCTTCTCACTAGCAAGACCTGTATTAGTTATTAGCCTCTAATTATGTATATACATATATATATTCACAGGGGAAATGTTTCTATTTTTATTGTCTGCATCCATTTCTTCACATTGTTTCAAGTCTGTTTTTCTTGGTAGGTTTATTGTTTTCTGTCTGCTGTAGTCATTAGCATTTAAGGCTGTAGATGGTTCTGGAGTTGCCATGGCCTGTTTGTGAATGTTAGCTACACAGACATCCAGCAAATATGCAATAGTGTCACCCAGCCAACAGACAGCACTACAGAACCTATTCTGTGGCCACTCGTTGCAAAGCTGCACTATACCGAAGCCTTTTAGAGTTCTGTTTGCTAAATTGTCTTAAACAGACCTTTAAGCTGTGCTGTTTGGTGGCAGAAGTTTTGGCAAGCTGCATTTTAAACTATCTTCTATGTTTCCTTTCCTGCATTAAAAATAGATACTTGAACAAGGCATCAGCTGTACCTCTACAAAAAGGTAGTACTTAAGTGCTACGAAAAGGTAAGTACTCCTTATACAGGAGTACTTAAGGCTTTTACACAGCTGCATAGGACTGGGGAGGGGGGTTGGTTCTTTGTATCAAAACCACTCTGACCTCTCTTTCCTTTTGTATTCAAAACCTAACACCACCTGACCCAGGATTATCAGGATCTGCTTTTAAGTATCAAGACCAATGAACTAGTGAGAAGGAGACAAAGCAAGTCCAAAATGAGACGAGGCTCCAAGCCTCTACTCCAGTATCTACTTGTATGTATTCTGGTTTACAGTGGGCTTCTTTCAGCAAGAGGAGATTCACTGCCCTGAGCTTCTGCTCACAGCTTCAGAGAGGGAGGAAATCTGGGGCAGGAGGCCACAGTGTAAGAAAATGTACCTTGCATTCAGTTTTCATGACACATGGCCAGAGCTGAAAGGTTTCCCTATTCCCTTTGAATGTTCTGTTCTGAATCGTGATGGCTTTGCAAGATGAAATGCCTTCAGTCCTATCTGTGTGTTGCTGTTGTTCACAAGAATCTTAGAGGCAGATAAATGCATGGCTTAGTCTGTTGATGAATTAAAACGTTAGCTTTAGTACATCCTACCCCATAATTGTACTGAATGTTTTTTTGAAGGAGAGTCTGAAAACCTACTGGGTTCCCAAAAATAATGGGTTTGGCTTCAAATAAATGGCAGGACGACAGTGACACTGAAATGCTCCAGAGCAGAGATTAGCCAGGCATCAACTCTGAACACTGGGAACCCAGCACATTTTGAACTTTTACATTGGTATTTGGTGATTTCTTATCCTAACAGCACTTCCATTTGTGTTACCTTTATTTTCCTAGAAGCTAGACCTTGCTCCCAGAGAAAACAGGTTCTGGGATCAAAAGACCTAGGAATTGGTTTCCATCTTCAGGCTCTAACGCAGCCGTGATATATATGTAAGAGTGCAAATTCAGAAGGAGTAGTTCAAAGTTTTACTCTTGGGTTTCAGACACTGCAGAATTCTGTCCTCTTTATATCCACTGTGTTCATTTAAATACCTCTGTCTGTAGCTCCACCTGCACTGTCTTCTGGTACCCCCTCCTCCCATTGCCCATGATATATCAGATCAATCCGTAAGTGGAACAGCACTGCTGTGTAATGCGCAGTCCAAACTGCAGTATGGCTTCAGTCCAGAAAATAAACCCAGAGACTGTACCCCTTCCTTGCCTTTTGCTTCTTAGGTCTCCTGTGGGTAGGATACCACACACACTGTATGACTTAGCAGAAAAGGAAGTGTTGGGAAATTTTGTTTCCTGGAAGAGATATTAGTAGTTGCAATAAACCCCAAACACACAGAAAGAAAAGCCTGCTTTGAAATCTCAACACTCTGTTATGCTGCTTTAACTTGTTAACATTCATTTCCAATTAACATTCACTTCCAATACTTAAAGGGGCCAAAAAGAAAGCTGAGGAGGGATGGTTATACAATGGCATGTAAGGGTAGGACAAGAGGGGGGCGGCTTTGAGCTGAAAGATTAGACATTAGGAAGAAGGTCTTCCCTGTGAGGGTGGTGAGGCGCTGGCACAGGTTGCCCAGAGAAGCTGTGGCTGCTCCATCCCTGGCAGTGTTCTAGGCCAGGTTGGACAGGGCTTGGAGCAACCTGGTCTCATGGAAGGTGTTCTTTTCCCAAGTGTTTATCAGCCAGCAGTGCCTTTGGAAAGCTGAGCTGATCATGGGTACTCTCTGGCAGGCACTGGGCCTGTCTCCAGCCAGCACTGGCTGCTGTTTTAGTTAACCACACCTATGGGAGCAAAGGAGAAAGTTCAGCCAGTTGTTAAGATGCTTACGGCATCCCGCAGGACATTTCCACATCAACAGCTGTGCTAGCAAATCCTTTTGTGCGTCCGCTCTGAGAGACAGGGATGTTTAAGTTAATTATCTTCAGCCAGGGACTTTGAGTTTAATACACTGACAGCACTCCTGCAGGCCGCATCAATCAATGGGAAGGGTTGTGTGGCATCAGCCTGCAAGGTTTGGTGTGAACAAGACAGCAGAATAATCATATTTTGAACACATCCATGGATTTTAAAGACAGTGAGCCCTTTCCTTTAAGTGCATGGGCTATTCAAAGCTCTGCTGGCTTCTGTAGCTTCACTGACTATGCAACTGGTCTGTATCATTTGCTTAGGGTATTCATAGATTTTATTAATAGCATCATTTTCATGGGTGAAATGATCATGGGTGAAAGTAGGAACACCTGTACAACTTCACAAAATGGGACTTTCTTGTCAGAAAAGTACCTCTGATATATATAGTGATCTAAGTGCAAACAGTGGCATTAGCCTCGCTGCAGAATCACAATGTTAAGGTATTAACATAAAGGATGAGGGAAAGTTCAGTCATGACATTGCAAGCAAAAACTCCCCACCATGGGGCCAGACTGCCCAGCAGCCATGGGGACAGAATAGCTTCCCACCAGTCTTCAGCTTGTCAGAATGGCTTGAACTCTCTCCCACCTTTGGCTGGAACTCTCTCCCACCTTTGGAGAGGAGCTTGGAGTGGCAATGAGCTGTTCCCACCAGGACATGCAGGAGCAGACCTGCACCTCTGGTGGTATGTCCTCTCCAGCCAGGTTTTCTTTGTCGTGGTGGCCACCGGCTGTTCCTGCAACCTCCTGACCATTTTGGAGTCTGCCGTTTCTAGTGAAGCCATTCCTCTCCATTGTGGGCATTTTTCACAGACTCTTGAGTGAAACAGAGCCCTTTGCCTGCCAACTTCTGCTGACCATATGGCTTTCCTTTTTCCCATGCTTTAGTAAAGCCGTGAGAGGCTCCCCAAACAGCCTCCCTCTTCCTTGCGCTTCCCCCTCTCACTTCCTCACTCAGTCTGGGCAGTAGTTAACTCCCCAGTTCTGGACGGTTTGGCTGTGTGAGTTGATAGCTTTGCAGGCTGAGAAATTACTAAGCTCTTACATTATTCAGCTTTGCAACAGGCATTTTTTATTAAATACTTTTCACAGTTTTATACCTCAGAGCCTCTTCTTATTCGGGGCACAGCTCTGCCTTGGAGACTTTCTCCCAGCTGCCCTTCCATGGAATTCTGGACCTGGAGAGGAAACCTCCGTCATTTCAGGGGTGGCTTCAGGTGCCCAGGACAAGCCGGGCTATTCCTCCACTGCGCTGCTTTCCACAGCAGTGAGGCAGAATGTGACCAGCCACAGATTAACTGTGTGGAGAACCTGCTGAAGACATACACGCCATCATACCTACCCTGCTGCAGGCAGGACGTTGGCCAGAGGGCATGACCCCATCCATGAACCCAAATCGCAAAGGCATGCTGCTTTTCGAGGAGGGATAAGGCAAGCCCAGCAGGTGATGTACTGCTGGAATTCAGCAGAGCAACACCTCTGGATGCTGTGCAGCTGGAATGGCACAACTGCCACTGTGCAAAGCAGAGAGAGGCTTCTCCTGACCTTATAATGTTGAGGACACGCTAGAGTAATTTCTGTACCTAAAAATACTGTTTTTAACAACTCTGAAGCTGCTTTTGACTTGCAAAATATTAGCAGTTTTGCAAGTCAAAAGCAGCTTCAGAGCTGTTAAAACTGCCTGAGATTTTACTGAGCAGAAACCAGCCTGCCTTGACAAGATCTCCGCTAACGTACACTGATTTTCTAAACCCCTTCATTGCACTGTCCAAATATGCCATGGATTTGTTACATAACTGTGGGATGATACCTGGAGTTGTGCACTTCTGTGAAAAAGGATTCTTCAGGGAAAACACAGTGCAAGAGATTGGGGTTCAGCTGGGGGCTCAGCAGTGGTGCTACTGGAGTGCTCACTGAGGGCAGAGGATGGGTTTGCAGTTGGAAGTCTGGCTGTTCAGAGGGTGTGGGCTTGCTATTGCATTTTCACTGACCAGTGACATCATGTCAGATATGGAAGATGGTTAAAGTTGGAAAGTGTGGCTCAGATCTGCTCCAGATGATGATGCCCAAAACACACAGTGTCCCTCATGCCCAGTAAAGGCAAATGTGATGATGTTCACTGATCGCTGCTGTTCGTTCATGGAGATGGACACTGGGAGTCTATGGAGATGTTGGGCTGGAGACAGAACCGTCAGTGATGGAGTTCGAGAAAGGCTTGAGATTCACTTCAGAGACAATACTGCCCACCATAGCATGGTCTTCTCTCTCAGCAGTATGGTAAAGTATGAAAGTATGCACATAGATTCTAAGTCAAAAATCCTATTCATCCCTTCACAATATGAGCAGTTGGTGAGGAATATGTGGAGTCTGTTCCTTGGCCTTCACCAAGCCACCTTTCAGTCCTTGACGTCTATTAGCCAGTACCAGGAACCTCATGGCCTTGCTTGGCCTTTCTATAGCAGCAGCCTAAGAATCTTGTACTTCTTATACTCAAAAGCCCCAGGATTTCTTATCTTCCTTATCTCCCCCCAGGGCTAGGAGGTCTTTAGCACAGGCCTGGCTTCATGTATGAGAAAGAAGCCTGGCAAATGGTTTAAAGTAAAAACTATAGTGGTTGTGCCAACTCCTGCAGGATGAGTGCCAAGATCCAGAACATGGCTGTTCCCCAGCATTTGGCAAGGCGGTGACATCTTGTCACTGCTGTCCTCAAGCACTGTGGCCCACACAGGTACACCAACCAGTTGGTTGGGGTAGGATGCAAAGCAGTGCGGGAAAGCAGAGGGAAGACTGCCAACCTTTTCCCAAGGAAAGTCACAGCCATGTTTCTTCAAAAGCATCTACTCCAATGTGACATTACTCCCGATTGCATAGAGAATGAAGTCTCCAAAGTTATTTCCCACTTACACTGATGTGCCACATGGGTTCAGTCTTCTGTATTCAGGTCTCCCAGTCTATGCTGATCATAAAGAGTGTACACATAAACTCTCAGCAAAGGAGAAAACTACCCAATTCCAGTAAAGCACATGCCTGACACAGAAAGCTGTGAGTGCTCTTGGAGCTAAGTGCTGACTCTTGGGAAGGCGCCTAGAGCTGGAAGGGAGAGAAAAAAGAAAACAACATAAGAAAAGGAAGTTTGTTTTTACATTTAATTCCTCCTGGGTTCAGAGAAGCAGGGTTTTATATCTTCATTATAAATAAGCTATATAGCGTCTACACAGTGTTAACCATCACCAGTTTCATCTTTTGGTGGGAAGAACCTACAGGTCAGCTATGACCAACTTTATGTTTGAAAGTATTACCATGCTAGACATGTTAGTGAACAGTTCTAGAGTCCTTTTGTCATACCATAGGTTAGTCATCGCTCAGTGCCATTCTCCTGTCTTCTTTTATGCGCAGGGATGGCCAAATCTTTTCTTTCAGAGACTGCTGCAGGGCATGAGAGTTTTCTACCCTGAAGATCCTGCAGATGCATGGTACTGATGCTCCTTTCTGTCTGGAAATTTTCTCCACTGCCAAAGCCTCAAGGTATTCCAGGTTCTTCCAATTTCCCCTTCTTTACAAAATGCCCAAGTCTCACACTGCTGCATAGCTGTTGGAAACATTAATACTATCTGCAGCTTTTATGCAGGTGACTATTCACTGCAACATCCTATACAAGTTCAAGTTTGGTGGCATGGCTTTCTCCTGAAATGGGTATTAAGTTTGGCATAAGGTTTGCTGATTGCAAAATGGTGTTGGCCACTGCCCTGCTATGATAGCTGCATATCAGAAATACATTTGAATAAAGAGGTTCAAGAGACAATTATTAGAGCAGCCACAGAAAATAACTAAACTGTCATGTTCCTCTTCAGGACATGGTCTAAGCCTTATGGCCAGCAGCCATCGAAATAGTGTTGTCTTCTGCCTTTGTCCATTAGCCTCCAGTAAAAACACAACTGCAGGTATGTTTCCAGATGAGAACCTTTATCTTCTGCCATTTCCAAGCTCTATGGAAAATTAACTGCCTGGAATCAGTTATGTAAGAAAAAGGAAATTTGAATTTTTGTATGCAAGTACAAACTTAAACCAAGCAAACCATTATTTGTATTTTATTTGCTCTATAAAAAGGTCTAGGAATAGAAAGAACTTTGTGCTGAATATAAAAATGGCATTTTCCTTCCAGATGTCCATAGAAATACTGGTTTAATTTGAAAATAAATTTAAAACCTTAATTTTGTTTTGCTGAAAAGCTCTCTCATTATAAAAAGGATGAGGAAAAAAGGGCGAACTAGTTTCTCTTTGTTTCAAGCTCACTGCTTTAAATCCAACAGTGAAGCAACAAACAAAAATTCTAAGGAATGTGAAAAGTTCCTATGCCTATAAAAAGTTGCAATAATACAACACCGAGCTGCAGAACAATGATACTGACGTGAAACGATTTTCATTTCTAAGAAATACCGGGAGAAATGGGAGCTGAGGAATACATGTGCTCTAGCCTCATACCTAATGACATGCATTTATATTTTGCAGGGCTGATTTCCAGTGGCACAGACCTACTAACCCAAAAGGTGCTTCCTCCCTGGAAGACTGAGCTGCGGCAGCACAGGTTGCTCCAGGTTAGACAGCGGGCTGGAGGCTGAACAGTAACTTAGGTCTAGGTGAGAGAGGAGAATATGGATTTAATGCTATAAACTACATATAATGCTATATTTAATATACTGTTCCTGTTCTCACAAGGAGAAACTGCATTCTCCATTAACTGCAATTTTTACATAGTTTTAATAAAGATAATTCACCATTTAAAAAAATGGTAAAAAAAACATTTTTAATATCCACAGTTCATTAAGGTATGAACAAAATTGCTGCTTCCCAGACTCTTTATCACTGCATCTTTCTTAGACTTGTATCCTCAAGGTTCATTTTTCTAAATGGCATAATTTTAGCAGAAAGTAAGGTCAGTGCACTCCCGGATTGCACACTGCCTATCCCTCCTGCAAATGTACAGGTATATGGAGATGCTCAGCACCTCTGAAAGCCAGGCTTGCGATGCTGCTAAAGTAAATGTGCAGAGCATGAATACTGCAATTACCAGAGAATTCAAAAAAAGTAAATCTGTTTTTTTTCAAAGTAAAATAAAACTGGAAAATTAAAAAAATTCCTGAGGTGCTCTTTTTGATCAATTATAACTTTGGCTTCATTTCCATTTAGGCATTTCTTTTATTGTACAATGCAAAATATCAACTACATTGTGAGTAACATAAAAGCTTTTTTTCCAGACAGGAATGCCAGAACACTTCCATTGTTTTGAGGTTTTTTTTTCAAACACATTTTTTAGTAAATACAATTTTACAAAGCAGTTAATCTCAGTAGTGCTAAATTCTCCAATAGAAAAGGGGACTGATTTTTTTTTTGTAATAGAAATGATATAGTCTGGTAATTTTCACATTTAAAAGTTTTATAGTTCTATTTAAATCTTTCCTCTTTTTTTTTTACCAAAAAAAAATCATGTAAGCCCTTTATAATTAATCCGAATGAAAGTGTCTCCTCATGTAAAAACATCTCCCTTGGGTCCAGTCTAGGAATGGTTAAGTTGTATGTTTTCATGCATTTGCGCACTTATAGAAGTTCTGAAATAAAGTAAGTATTGGTGTTGATGGAAGAGGAAAGCACAAATGAAGTGACAGTCTATAAAGTTATCACCTCTGCAGAGATGGTGAAAAGGCAAACTTCGCTCATGTGTCACAGTAAAAGAAGTGACAGCATGAGGAAGCATTCAGATGGAAGGTTTAAAATGAGAGGGGAAGAAAAAAAGGAAGTTTTCCCACAGAAAAATAATTAAACTGAACTCATCGTGAAAAAACATGGTGGAACCCAAGAGAGCGAGTTAAAAATGGATCGGATGAATTCATTGAAGATAGGTCTGATCAACATCCATCAAACACAGGTCTGACCACAGCTCTGCTTAGGAGCAACCCGAGCCCCATCCTCAGGGAGGCCATGCCACTGAAAACCAATGTGTCTCACACTCCTTCCCAAAACTTTGGTATTTGCTGCTGTCGGTGGTGGGACAATCATTGCCTGTGCAGAAATCCAGCCAAATCATAGAGATGCCACATTCTGTGAATGACAGTACAGATACATGTTCCTGGCTCTACATACAGAGGTCTGGGTATGCACGCTGAGATACACATAGCTGGGAACCCACATGTATGTTCAGCTTGAAAAAGCTGGCTTCAGAAGTTAGGAAATTAAAAGGTGTCTCACAACAGAGTTTTTTAGGCATCCTCCTCAAAAAGATACTATGCTAGATACCTCTTCTTAATATGCATTTTTGTTAACAATCTCTTCAATCTAAACTATGAAACAAGCTGTGCAACATGACTGAACGAATATTGCTGTGAGAAATATTTTCCCCCTTGTTTGAGTAATTTAAATTTGTAAGCTAATGTAAGTTTTTGTATTAAATAATGTACTGTGTGCAATTTTCTTTCTTGTAAAGCACTTTGAAGCTTTCAAAGGGCACTCTAGGTTAATAAATAATATGCTATTCTTTGCCAGAACTGTAGGGCATTTCCCATAAGTTCTGAATCTTCTTTGCCAGAATTGCAACATGTTGCATGCCAAATCCTGCACACAAATGTTCTACATGTGGCAAATACATATTGGTGAAGACCAGAGGCATGGCATTCCTGGATTTCTTAGAGAGAGTGGGAGAAGAGAAAGAAGTGGGAAGAAATAATGAGGGAGGGCAGAGAAAGAAAACACAAACATATGTCTGTGCATACATCTAAAGAAACCAACAAAAACCAACCCCCCCGCACCCAGAACAACCCATAACCCACATGCCATTATTTTCAAAGCCTAAACTGTTTGCTGCATGCAGCACAATCTCACAGGTACCCAGAGCTGCGTCTTTAGTTTTCCTTCATGGCTCCTGAAGGCAATCAGGCCTCCATTTCTATGATCACTGTAAATTCTTCAGACCCAGAGGTTTGTAAGGGTCAAAACACCTGCAATCCTCACTTCTCCAAGCACACGCTAACACAGAGAGGCTGCGAGACTGGGGAAGCATGGTCAAGGTCACCACTGTTTAACAGGCTGTGAAAATGAATCCTCTTCTTCAGGCAAAGTTGTGAATGCATTTCATATGTCCCAGGCTACCGGGAATAAACCTAGACCAGGATGTCTAAACAGTGAACACTCGCCTTTTTGCAGTCTCCTCCACGGACAACAAGGCTACTAGTTCTGTAGTTTGGAAAAGTAGTATAAAGCAGTAAGACCCAGAAATGAAGTCAGTGCATTTGGCCACATAATACATAGGTTAGATTACTGAAGGATCCTAGGAGTTCAGAATGTCTTTGATTATGATTTTCTTGATTTAATCTCTTCATTCATTAAGTACAAACAAGTAATTTCAACATTCCTCGCTAGTTTGGACTGAATGTATACAGTACTTCAAACAGATTAACATTTCCTGCCCTGCACCGAATTAAAATGTTGTGACAGAATGGTGACAAAAATTCTTCAGCTAGTTTAAAAGGTACTAAAAACTACCTAGACCCAGTGAGGATTACGCACCAGGATTTGCTACACGTTTAAAAACCAAACTGAAATTAAAACTGCACTCCATATTCTGTGATACTAAATGAACGTTTTACTACATGGTTTCTTTTGAGGTGGCAAGAAGTGACTGTGAAACCTTTGCTGTTGTCAGAATTACACTGCTTAGAGAAAAATATCCTGTGGGTTACCATTTGTTGCCATGATTTACAAAGGTATGGTCTATAGTCTGTATCAGTTTCGTGTGTCAGTTTTAAAGGGAAAAAGCTTTCTGCGGAGTTTGCAGATTTCTGCATAAGCGTCTGTGTTGTTGCAAAGAGGGCTAAGTGATGCTTGCTCACAAGCTTTTCAAGGAAGTTAGCACATTTCTTCAGATTCATCTCCTGCAAGGTGAGACTCTCCCCTCCATTGCTTCTGTCTATCCAGTAAAAAGCTGATATGCTATCTAAAATCAAAAGGCAGAGAGAGGGGTGAGTGCAAAACATGTTTTCTAAGGAGTAGAGAGTGAGGAGTAACTGAGTGCTACTACTGCAGTTCACCAGAAAGAGCCTTCCCAGGCATTGCTTGATCATTTCTTCTGTCCTTTGTGCCAATCTGTTCTCAAGGATGGTAACTAGACGAAGCATATCAAAATGGTAGTCTGTGTCAATGAACATGACTTCCACTTCCAGACCTCCTCCTGATTTTGGGATGATGCAGCGGGCTACCAGGTGATAAAGCATTTCTGTTTTTCCTGTTCCTTCCGGTCCATGGAATTCAATGACATCTCCTGTTCAAAAACAGAGCAGTAGGTTATCAGGCAGGAGTACTTACCGCTCAGAGTCAGTTTTTAGTGTTTACTGAACCAGTACTCACTATTCCAGAAATTGGAAAATGCATTTTAGAATCACAGAATGGTTTGTGTTGGAAGGGACCCTAAAGCTCATCCAGTACCAGCCTCCTGCCACGGGCAGGGACACCTTCCACTGGACCAGACTGCTCAAAGCCCCATCCAACCTGGCCTTGAACACTGCCAGGGATGGGGCAGCCACAGCTTCTCTGGGCACCTGTTCCAGTGCCTCACCACTCTCACAGTAAAGAACTTCTCCATCATATCTCATCTAAATCTCCCCTCTTTCAGGTTAAAGGCACAGAAAATTTAATATTCATAAAATTGTTTAAATCCTGGTTAGTGTCTACCAAAAGAAATTCCAGTTTTCAAGAAAGGCCTCTGAAGTGGAGAAAATCGACTGGGAACAAAGGTTGGAAAAGCCCCTGCAAATAGCATCTAGTACACCAGCATCAGTAAAAGGTTGGCAACTAGATTTCATGTGTATCATTACAGGTAAATGAAGACTGAAAAGTAAGCTGCTACACATGAGTGGCTACGAAACCATCTATTTATCCTACACACACAAAATTAAGAAATAAATAAACAAGTAGAGGACAAGCAAACCACAAAAAGTTGACATATTAGAGGTCCAAATGATGTTGGCACATGTATTTTTACAGCACAGACTGTCCTTCAGCATTTCATGTACGCTACATGCTTGTTCAGTGTCTGTGCACATCGTGAGATATCAAGGGCAATCTGCAACCAGTAAAGAGAATGCCAGTATATTTATTTAGCACTTACATTCTTCTGCGGTGATCATTATATGAAACCGCTGGTTTTGGCACAGGGGACTTGGATTCCTTCAATTCCAGGCAATGATTCTCCTGTCTGAAGCACAGGATCTCTGTTCATAAATGGACTCAGCCTAACCACCTGCTCCACATGGGTCAGTAAAATACAGCTCGCATTTAAAATATTAAAAAACCATGATGCTTTACTAGGAAAGCAGTTTTTTGTCAGATGTGAATGCAAGATATTCTGGTCTTTTCCAGTGTCTTCTGATGTCTTGTATCAGAGCAAGACTAAAAAAAAGCTGAATTACTAGATGCTCTTTATAAATTCTTAATTTTGGGGACTGGATTATTTATTTATGACATTTGGGATTTCAGGCAGAAGGGTGAAGACATGCAGGAGGGAGAATCACACGACTGTAACTGCAGGAAGGTGAGAGATTTCTATGGCCTTGGCAAGTGCAAATGGCATAACAGCTTTTCACAGGGGGGATGCAAGAATAGAGAATTAATTACAACTTTAGTTAAACATGTTTTTGCCTGTCTGAGTTAACAGGGTTTTTCAAGTCACTGCTCAACTTCCAGAGGACGTCCTTGTTCTTAAGTGTGTACAATGTCAAGATATGCCCTGGGAAGAGGGACAGAGGGTGGTGGGGAAAAAACTAAGCTCTTACTTCACCCATTGGAAGTGCTGAAAGCAATTTACACCTGATGTGACAGTTCTGTCCATTCCAGTGACACTCAGACTGCTCGCCATTATGGATAATGAAATTCCTGCTGCTCCACAACTGCAATTCCATTTTATGAACTTCTGATACCTTGAAATTTATAAAAAAGCTTGACTGCCTCCCAAACCCTCATTTTTCTGAATGGCTCTCCCCACTTTCGAGATGAACAACAACTAAACTTCCTATGACATAAATCTTCATTTTCTCTTCCTGTTCACAGGTCGCAGTGTCCAATTCAGCCACTTGCAGCCAGCAGCTGCTCTGCTGCCACAGACTGTGCCAGTTAACATAACCGCGCCCTGTTAGGATAAGATACCAACTTGGAAGAACTCCTCTTAAACGTGCTGGGTAGGTCATTCCCTCACATTTCATCTACTGAAATATTTTAGAACAATTGCATAAGGAACCTCTTGTTAAGGAACAAAGTGCATCTGTCTGCCACTAGCTTTGGCACAACACTTCTGCCAGCCAGTGACTGACTTGGCCAATCTGCAATGATGATTGCTTCATCTACCTTTACAGCAAAATATGACTTAAGACAAACCAGCAGCTACACATGGCCACTGAGAAGCAGCAGTGGGCAAATCTGAGTTACTATTTGGTAATGATTCAGAAAAGCTTTTCCTGTGAAATAGAAGAGGTTGCCCAAAGAAATGGTAAATGTTCCATCCCTGGGAGTGTTCAAGGCCAGGCTGGACAGAGCCTTGGATGGCACGATGTGGGGAGAGGCATCCCTGCTTATGGCAAGGTGTTGGAACTAGATGATCTTAAGGTCCTTTCCGACCCTAACCATTCTATGATTCTATGACTATTCATTTGAAGATGTTCTGTCAGGATGTCTGGGTGTTACAGAATAACACTGGATGAGCTTTTATGGGCACAACTAACAGATTTATTCAAGTAAAAATACTAAATTACATGAAAAATCATTGTTAGGAGTTTTTGTGGCGGTGGTTTGTAAATTGTAACAACAAGACAGTTAAGCACACTTCAAAGCTTGTTCAACACTGCTGAATAAGACACATCTGGGCTGTAGTTTGACCAAAACACGTAAGTCACTCTGAAAGGAGTAACAGCTCGGACTTCAAGAAAACCTCAGGAGAGCCAGGGATTTCTGTGCCTTCATGATTATCAAAGAGGCTGCCCACAAGAAGGACGGGTGCAAAACAGAAGCCATTTATAGTAACATCTATAAATGTAGGGTTTCATTAAATTAGCAACAAGGCTGTTAGAGTAAGATAACAGGGAAATTTCATCCTTTTGGGTCTGAGAGGACAACCCATGATACAGCAGAGGAGGAAGTGTGGTTAGCAACATTTCCAAGAAGCCCCTGACACCCTCACAGCAGGTCAGTACTGGCATCATCTATTAATGTCAAAATAACTTTGAGAGGAAGATTAGTAAAAAAATACTGTTACAGGATGAAAACAGTCTGAGAGACACAGCAGGAACACTTTAACATGGAAGAAAGCTAATGGGAAAATTTCCTCTTAGAATTGGTGCTGTCCTACTACCTCTCAGTAGATGCTTGGCAAAATGTGTGAAAACAAACTGATGGGCTAATAAAGACTTAAGATAGTAAAGATTTACAAGATCAAGATGGATGAGCAGAATGATTTCCTATGAAATTCAGCACTGAACATTCAAGAAGTACTTTTTAAGGAGTCACCTTACACATTGCTTGGCTCACAGTAGCCTGAACTGGCCCGCGAAGGACATACTGAAGAGCACAATAGTACACGGCTGCTCAGTGGCCTACAGGATAAACTAAATGATATTGCATAAATGTAAATATTTATGTAACATTAATGGATTTTTGACTGAAACCGTGCTCAGTCCTGGTCATCAGTTCAGTGTTCTCTTTTGAATTAAGTTTTGTATGTGATCATTACATTAGCAAACATTGGTTTTCTGATGCTGCAGTTACAAACTGGCTATTAGAATATGCAGCAGTAACTCTGCAGGTTTCACATCATCAGATACCTCGACATTACTAGACTAGTAATTTACAATACTGTGCAGAAGCTGTCACTAATATTTGTACCATTTATCCATAAAGTAGAAAGGCCTAATATTTATTTCAAGTTAATTCTGGGTGTCATACTATTGCTGAATTATCAGAGCCTTATACTGACACCCACAACTTCATACCAGTGGCACAGGAGAAATACAACTGCCAACAGTAGAAGATTATTTAAAGCTCGTGTCACTTTTGCTCCATTCCAGAAGAGCTTAAATGATATGTAATTAACATGCTTATGTGTTCTTCAATATGCAAATCCATCATAATTAGAAGCAGTGACTAGAATATCACAGCACTACCTATATTAGCTGTTCCTATTTTATAGTACTCTGACATACATGTTATGAACACTTAACTATGATGTAACCTTTGGGCAGTTTATTGAAACTTCATCTCTATGTTTCAAATACCAGCAGGAAAAAGAATAATTTAGGTCTTTGCACTCCTTTAATCACAGCATTTTAGATTAAGAGCTGTTCAGTATGGCTTTCATGGGCAATGTATTACAGTATTCCACAGTGACCTACTAAAAGTCAAGTTCATGACAAATGGAGAGGCAGGTCTTCAACAGGAATTTAAGACTGAATAATGAGAACACACATCAATATAGCATATGGACTCACATGAATACTGTGGTATTAAAAGACAAAGCAAAAATGTAATAAAAGGTGAAGTCCATTTATGTATACACAGCTAAAGGTCTGGGCTAAAACGTTACGCAGCTTCATTAATGTCAGCCAAAAAGCACGACCAATACGGGTAATAATTGATGCCATTTGTTAAAAGCAGAAAAAAGAAGTGCTTCAGAAGCTCAACGATCATGTTGGCACAGAGAAACCAGTGATGAATTTAGAAGGTCTCCAGCCATGTTAGAACTAAGGTTCTGGAACAGTCTTTGGATAGACATGAACAACCTACACAGCTTTTAAGAGCAAAGCTGATAATTTGATGATGGAATTACATAATGCTGTGGGCTGTGACAGCAAAGACAATTACTAACTCCCAGGAAGGCTTCTGACAGTCTGTTCTACCAGAACATGGCCAGTTTAGTCTCAAACATTTGCTTCCTGTGGTACACGTCAGAAAAAAAACCCCAAACTTCAAATTGCAGACAAGTATGTTGATAACCACTGCAGCCACGTTTTTCATTTGAAATTCATTCATTAATTCATACTTACATTCAACAACTGTAGTGCATCCCAGCACAATCCCTACAGTTTGCCACTCATAACGCCTTTTCTACTATAGATTTCTAGTCTCCTCCATTGTGAAATCCATGAAGTTTTACACAATCTGAAAAATCAGTCTGACTCCCTGAATAATCAATTACTGTGTTTTCTCCTTAGCTCCATAATTTCTTTCCTTAAAACATCCAATCTTGATCTTAAAAACTTCTTGCTAGAAGAATCTACCTTAAACTTGTGCTGGTGTTACTGGGAGGTAGCCTGATTCCTCCAGTGTGAAATTCTTATTTATTCACTGAAGGTCTATATAAGCCACTTTGATCCTAACATCATCTGCAAACTCATTTAGCTGATTAGTACCTATATTCATAATGGAATTGTTTCCAAAGTTCCATCTCAGTATAATCAGGATTTTTCAGGCCAAGACTGAATAGCTCGATGACTTGGCTTTATTGACAGTGTTTGCTCATGAACCTCAGACCACTCCATACAACTGAACTCTTTGCTGTTTATTGATCCTCAGGTTCTTTCCAAATTTATGATTTTCTGGTGGTTTTTTTAGACCACTGATGAAAAAAAGGTTAATTGACATAATCTAGAACAAATTTCTGTAAAACTACTAGAAACAGACCAACGTGTTAGTTATTTACTCACCTACACCTGTGTTTTGATACCCAAAAAGTAGATTTTAAATTCCATTTAATAATGTTCAGAATAGTGACTCTGCATTATTTCATTTTATCTAGTCTGCATAAAACTACATCAACAATTGAAATTCTGAATCCAGGGCAAAAAAAATCTACTTGTATGCTTCTCTCTGTGCTATTGTTCTGAGCATACTTTCACACCAACATTCTTCCATAAATGGGATAAAAATACATTTTTACCATGAACAGGAGATCCTTCCTCAGCAAACAGACAAGGTTCAAGATTCTTCAGAGCACTTCTGCCCTCAAGTCGTGCAAGCAGCTTTCAAAGAAAAGACAGGAAAGACATGCTGTTAACTCAAAATCATGGGCCTTGGGAATCAGATGTAAAGGATTCTGAGAACTGAAGAGTTTTCCATGACAAACCTATCAAAACAGTACTCTGATGTAAAAAATGTTTTCATAAATACATATGGAAACCTATAGTCTGGACTACAGCAACAGAAGGTTCCATCCTTACAAAGAAAAAGAATGCAGATTCAATGGCAGTAAAAGGTGGATATACATTAGGGGAATAAAGCTTAAAAAGAAAAAGCTGCATAGATAGACTAGCAGGAGGGATCACCCCAGGTATACAGTGTTGCCATTTGAACAGAATACAGGGAAAGAAGTTAACTGGGTAATAACCATCACCTCCACAACAAACTGTTGCTCGAGAGGTGAACCATTACCCATCATTAGCCTCCTGAGTCAGTCCCTCTGAGCATTTGTAAGTAAAACCATGCACATTTCATCTGAAAAGTTACGCAGGTCTCTTCTGGACTACAGCCCTATTATATCATCATTACTTGTTCAAACAGAGTATGGATTAAGGATGATGAAAAGTAATTAGCCACCAGTGGCTCTACATGAACCTTTCTAAAGCAAGCCTGAATTTGTAAAGCAAGTTCCTCCAAAGCCCCTTGTAAAACAATTAGTCCAAAGTTCATGGTCAGTTTCTTAAATTGACAGATATTTGCATAGGAAGTAGACAGGTATCCACATAACTTGTTTTATTTGTAGTTCTGGCATATGTTTGTAAACCAAGAATGCACATTTTATCCAGTGCTACAGCTGTTACTCCCTACATGTATTAACACACATGGGAAAGGAAACGATCCGGTTGCTCAGAGCATTGCCAGAGCACGCACCCCAGTGCCAAATACTTAATTCTACAAGACACCCAGTTACCATTTAAAGATTTAAATAAAACAAATTCCATTCAGTTTTATCCCATCCTCCTTAAAGCCAGTCACAAAAGGTGCAGTAAGCACACACCTTTAAACACACCACTGCCTTATCTTGCTTTCCTCCCTGCCACATTTATGAGCAACATCTGCTTTGAATTGTCTTACAAGTTGTTTAAACAGTTGTGTGTGTTTGCCTTTAACAGCAGAATAAAACTCCATTGAATGGCCCTGAATTTACTTCAAATGGTCACAATGGGAATCTAAATGTGACATTTTCACTGACATTTTAACATTCCCTTCCATTACCAAAATGTCAGTGTGCATGCCTTTGTTTGCCTGTTCACACATATTCAGAAGAGTTTTCTGACAGGTCCACTGAAGGGCCATAAAAAGGCACCTGAGTTGACCTTGCTGTGCATCTGCAGAGGCACCCCATACATTTCACGCATTTGTACGGCACAGAAAACTCTCACGAGGTGAGCTCTTGAGTATTTTGGGAACCAGCAGGGTCCTGGGACCTGGGCAAAGCAATAATCCAGATGGCAAGGAGAGGTCGCACCACCAGAGAGACGGGCTGGGAACCTCTCTCCCCCACCAGCCGGCAGTGGAAGTCCGGAGAAACAGGAAAACCACCACAGGCTGCCGCTTTCTGATGCTCTTAATGTTTTAGCAAAGGAAACACTGCTCAGCGATCAGAGGGGCTCGATGGTGGGTGCTGTGAGTCACAGCCATTGAGGGTCTAAACACATTTCTGCAGCCTCATGCTCCCCAGTTTATTAGCACATTAATGAATATATCTTCTGTAGTTGGGAAATCATGAGACCCTGTCTTCTTAGACTGTCACTCCTCTAAGCACACTGCTAGAGCTTTGGAAATACATGGTGGGTCAATCACTAGAGTTTAAATATGAATCTGTGGTTATTTAAATGCCGAGTTTATATATTCATTTTAAGTAACTACAGGTGCTTACTCCAAGCACTGCTCATGTAGGTAATTTATGCTAATTCAGTGATGATGGCACACCTGTGTTTTTATCAAACTTGTATTTACTTCCGAGTTCTGAAGCAGAATCTCCAAAGGCACTTGCCTCATTAGTGTCATGCTGGGAGCAGTGGGGTTCCTGGCAGAAACAGCGAACAGATTTCCTTCAAATCTGACAAAGGTTTGTCCATACTACAGAAGTGATGTAAGCAAAGCTGAGATGAGGTACTACACCAGCATCCCTCACCTCTGCTAATACTAAAGAGGGACAACTTGAGTTTCCCCAAATGGGCAACCACCACCTTTGTTCTGCTTCAGGGAGGGCACTTCATTTTGCCTTCTTGTGTTTCACCTGTAAAATGAGGAGGGGGAAAAAGCTACAGCATTTAAAGGGTATCTGGAGGCATCCTTGCCCATGACAGAGGGATTGGAACTAGATGATCTTAAGGACCTTTGCAACCCTAACCATTCTGTGATTTTTTGGTGGACATGAGGTGTCCCAAGCTTTGTCACAGACAGTATATGGAACAGAGCAGGGGAGCACCACTGAGGAAAGCCTCTGAACTGCAGTGCTTGGGGAAAAAACCCACCCAAACAATTTCAGCTCACATATTAGAGACTTCAGATTCTATAATTGAACTGTAGATGCTCGTTTCTTCTTTCATAATGCTCTTTTTGCCTTCTTTTATACAAAATGCCACCTCTTAGCAACCTGCTAGTGGTAGATCTTTGCTCTTAGGTGTTCTCAGAAGTGTAATTATGCTAGCAAGAAACTGCACATATGTGCAATTAGGTACAGAAAACTAGCTATACAGCAAGAATTAGGTGACAGCAGGGTTAAATTCCATTAATGACAAGGCTGGCGGGACTCAAATATTTCAACTATGTCTAATTCATCAATTTAATCTTTTTAATAAAGAAATATGTGTATGGACAGTCCCACTAACACATTACATGCTTAAACTGTATTGGTTTCAATGAAGCTATGCATAAATGTAAGGAATATTACCTCATTAAAATGTTAAAGAAATTCAAATTAAATACTCCAGCTCTGCTAGAGACTGCGAGCTACCCTACAGGCTATTTACACATGCAAACCTACCTTAAGTACAAGGCACAATTTAATTTTCAACCACTGTAACTGCTCTGACTGAGCTTTTGTAAACTATGGGCACACAGACTTATGCAAGCAATTTATCACTTATTTTTCTGTGATATACCAAAGGTGTTTTGCAAGAAGTTCTAATTTGTTGCATTAATTACATTCAACAATAAGAGTACAAGACTGTGGTCTTAGTGTAACTCTCAGAGAGACCTGACCTTACACACAAGGCTATTTGAGGAAGTCTTGTTTTAAATTAAGCATTTTCTATTTCAAGGGCTTTTACCATTTTTTCTAGACAATGTACTCCTACATTAACCTTCCTTAAGCCATCAGTTATCAATTCCTCCCTCGCTCAGGTTTGGTTATCCATCCCACTACTGGTGCTGCCGTGTACACTTCCTGTTAGCACTGCTTATGCGGACAATAAATGCATTTACCCACTTGGACACAGAGCACAACTCACATCCATCATTTGTGCACACGTGCTCACTGTAGCACAGCTGTTACTGCATTTTATTTTTAAGTGTCAAAAAGGCTTCTTACTGAAAAAACATGGAGCTTTAATGAGAAGTTATCACTCATTTCTGTGTTTGTATGTGCGCTACTTTTAATATTCTGACATAGTAACACACATTTTCAAGCAATTAACTTGCTGACTGCCAGGCTGGATGGGGCTTTGAGCAAGCTGGTCCAGTGGAAGGAGCCCGTGACTGTGGCACGGGGGTTGGAACTAGATGGTCTTTAAGGTACCTTCCAACCCAAACCATCCTTATTCTGTGACTGCCAATTAAACCATCCAGCAGAGAAAAAAAAACAAACCCCCAAAACCAACACCCCAAACTAAAATACCTTTTCTCTGAAAAAAAGCAATTCCACCGCTTTTGGTTAAATAAACTGTTTATTTAACCAAAAACTTCCCTCACGACTCTTCCTTACTGCATCCACTCCAATGTTTGGGAGAGAGCGCGAAGGCGGCATTTACACAGGAACTACTGGAGCACCCCGAATACCCCGTCCCACGCCCCCCGCTGCAGGAGATCCCACAACAGGGTTTCAGCCCGGGTCCCTGCACACAGCACCCGGCCGGAGCCTCCCGCTGCCCCCACCAGCACAGCCGAGGAGTTCCAGGGGGGCCCCAACACCCACGGGCGCCTCCTCTCAGCGTGAGGCGCGCCCCGGGACTGCTGACAGGGCCCCGCTGCCCCCGGCTGCGGGGAGGGGGGAAGGGCGGCTGCGGCGGCGGGAGGGCGCGGCTCTCCTTCCTGCCCTCACACCCCGCTACCCCGGGAGGCTCCGCGGCCCCCGGGCGCTCCCTCCGCCCGCCCCAAGGGGGTGGGGATGGAGCATAGCCCCGCCAACACGGGCTGGGCGGAGCGGAACGCGCAGTGCTTCCCCTCGCCCTCCCCGAGCGCCTGGGCACGGCCGCCGCGGGCAGGTGGTGCCCGGAGCTCGGTGCCCGCGGCTGAGGGGAACCCAAGGGATGGGGGGGTGGCAGCGCCTCACCTGAGTGCCCGACTCCGCCCTCCGGAACGGGTCACCCATGGCACAGCGGAGGGAGGGGGCGCAGCGCACGCTACAGGGCCGCGGAAGCCACTGCACATGCGCGCTGCCGCGGGCTCGCTGCGCCCCCGAGCGAGCCCTCGTAGGCCTGAGTGGCTCTCTGCGCATGCGTGGCTCGGCCCCAGGGAGGGCAGGGTGAAGGCGGTGTGATGCAGGTTCGAGTCCTGGCTCGGGCTCGTGTCGCGGTGCAGGTGTAAGCATCGCGGCGCAGGCCTGAGGGACCGGTCGCTGAAGGAAGGTGGTGCGTTATTTGCTTTTAGTTAAAGGACCTCTGTTTTCATAAGTCTGTGGGTTTTTTTCTTCCCTGATGAGGAGGGCAGTTCGGTCGGTGTGACTGAAGGGGTGCTCATCCATGACACAGCAGTAGATGTGAGTCAAGGGAAGCTCATCCGCGTGGCCACAATCAACGCTTGACGCCTGCGAAATTGCTCTTTGCAAAAGCCAGCTATCAATTATGGCTTAGCTTAAAAGGGCTCTGGAACATTTTAAATACCCACCTTGAATGAGCTGGGCTCGTGTGATGCTCGATGCTCGGGGCAGGGACTGACTGGTGAGTCCCTTGGGTGGCTGTGGCCAGCAGCAGGACTGCTTCCTCCTGCAGACCATGGCCCGTCCACTGCGGTTGTGCAACCTGTGGCGGCGAGAAGGATGGGCACAGGGAAAACACGGGAGAACCTGTTTGTTTTTTCCACAGGCTAAATGCAAAACCACCAGGATAAGAATAGCAGCCCCTGTGTATCTGCATATCAAAGAGCTGTAATGATACCATCCGTTTGGGTTTAGTGAGGTTATTGGTGATACTGCACGTTCTTAGCAGGGGAAACTGGTGGTGGAGTTCTTTCTTTCTTCAAAGAAGTTGTGTTTGCCTGTATAAAAAGTTTTTGCTGTCTTGGTCCTGAATGTACCATAGATCAGATAAATCTAACCTCTGGTGCAAGGCTGTGGCTTTGTTTACTTCTGCAACCCTCTTTCAGCCCAAAATATGCAGCTCAAATTCAAAACACCCTACTGTTGCCCCTAATTGGAGGTTTTAGATGGGTGCTGCTTGCCTCCACAAAGTCAGCCACATTTAACCCAGTTCAAACCAGTCCTTTTAGTGTCAAGTCCTAATACTGGTCATTAAAGTACAGAAAGGAGATAGTTTCTTTGCACAGCCATAGTAGTCTTCCTTTTCTGTTTATGGATACACATACAAAATTACCAAGAGCATGGAATGTGGTTCTCTAGTGAGAAAGATATGGATGGCTGCAGGGGGGATAGACAGACACATGGCATAAAAATGCAACTACAATGCTATTGGTTTAATTTTATTAAAGGGTGTCTCCACCTTGCCTTCTGGAAGAAGTCAATATAAGGAAAAGAAACCTTAAGAGCTGCATGTCTGACTGTTGTCATGTTACCTTAGAGGTCCAGACCATGTTCCCTGGATGAGTTCAAAAGATCTGTTAATTAGAAGTGATTGCGCTTGAAGCTGACTGATGACTGATGACTGAACCTGACCCAAGAGTAGACTCGCTGTGACTTACGACAAAGACACTACTCACTGCATCAACCACACAATATGTTTTCTTTTTTTTAATTACAGGTTCTTTGTTGCTGTTGTCCTCTAATTAAAGCCACTGCACTCATTTTATAAAAAGTGATTGCTACTTGAATTCAAAGACATAAAATACACAGCACACGTAAATGCCAGTCGACTGAAACCCACTCCTACCACATCATTTACCACTGCCTGTATCCCAGGAGGGTCCTATGGAAGCTCTTCTACTGCATGGGTGAACACAGTTTTGGTGTTAACAATCTAATGCAAGATGAAGCATCACAGCTCAATGGAGATCAAGCAACAAAGATTCCATAGAGAGGGTAAAAACATTGAATTCACTGGAGCAGTAAAAAAAAAAAAAAAAAGAAATTTAATTGCTTGACATATTTAGTACATAACAGTTAGGAAAGTGTAAATCTAATACACTGGTCACCTTGACAGGCAGATTGCCACAACTTCTCATATGTTCCCTTCACATCCATTTGCTCCATATAGTGTAGATGATACTATGAAGTCAGAAAACTGATACTTTGACAGCACTCTTCCTTCATAGAGACTCACATTGCTGCTTTTTTCTTTTCATTTGTTTGTCAATACTATCACTTCTCTCCTTTGCAGATCAAAAGCTAGATTTTGGCCATGATGCAAACTTAAAATTTTAATCCCAAACCAGCCTTATGTAGATCTTTGTCTAAACTAACCTGTTCGCTGCACTTCATCAGTCAGCATCACCGGCATCTCAACAAATTTCATATTGTAGTATTTTCCGCAAAGCTCTCTATGTATTTCTTATCCATTCATCTTTTTGTTTTGTTTAGGTTTTCTATCTGCAAAATAAACCTCTGCATTTACCTTGCTCCTTTGGAGAAAAACAGTAACATATATAAGCAGGAAAACTCCTTACCATTGGCTTCAGCAGAGCCAGGATTTTACTGTCTGTTTTTAGGTTTGTGTTTGGGGGGTTTCCCTTCTTTTTATTTTTTTCCTCTTTTTATATATTCTGTCTCCATTCTTTCAGATTTCTCTGTAGTGTTTCTTAATGATAGTGTGTGATCCAGGAGTGGATGATCCTACCCGCTCCTTACTCTTCCTTTTTAAATAGCAGAAACCACCTTAATGCAGAATCCTCCTTAATGCAGTATAGCTATAAGTAGCTCATAGTATCCAGGGACTCTATGGCCCAGCACTGCTTTCTACAGGCAGAAAATTAGTCTTCCTTTGTGTGGCATGTGGGGAGCCTGAAGGTGCCCCTGGAGCCACAGTCACTGTTCATGTAGCAATTGAGCAGCAAGAGCAATGACTTCTGTAACAGCAGAAAGATCAGACTCTAGGGGTGTGAATCTCCTTCCTTACAAAATGTGTATTGTGGAGAAAATTGCTCTTTCCCAGTCTTGATTTTGAACATCTTCTATCCTGAGATGCTGTGTTTTCCACTCCACATAGTTAAGACCTTCATCATAGGGAGAGAAAATGGCAGTACAAGAGAAGAAGGTATTTAAAGTGGAGTTGCAGCCATGAGCAAAATTATTTTTGATTTTTTAATTGTTAATATCTGCTCATTCAGATGTTCATCACTGCTAATTTTGGTCAAGATGTAGGAAACTAGGCTGGGTTCTGGGGGAACAAAGGACTAGCCCAGGTGCCCTGAGGCTGTAGGGAACTGAATCTAATGTTTATAGAAATGTTTAATTTCTTTTTAAGAAGCAAAGTCCTAACTTTAAATTGCCAGTTGGTCTACAGTACAGAGCCAGTCTAAAGAATTAACACAAGGAACAAGGCCTGAGGTAAGAGCTTAAACAAAAGGGAAAAACATGAGGAAACTCGGTGTGGTGACAAAAAATTTAGATTGTTTGGAAATGTTTGTAAAAAAATATATCAGACTCTTATATTTAATTAAATAATAGCTAAATTAGAAACTGGAACATAAATGTTTCCTCCTTTAAGCATTTTCTTTCTAGCCACAGAGATTTTGCTCCAACAGACGCTTCATCATTTTGAGCGTATTGTCACTTAATGTTCCCTCGTAAGATTTGTGTGGGTGACATTCCAGCACAAACTAGCTCCAAACAGATCTTCTGGGTTGAAAACAGTTTGTCTCTGTTCATAGAGTTGAATTAAACTCTCAGTAAAGTCAGCTGTTGTTTTTCTAATTAACCTCTAGACTTTTAAATACCCTCACTGCAAATGTGACAAACTGACTCTCTGAAAAGTCATTAAATGGAAGAATCACTCCAAGACATAAAATAGAAAGGGCTCATTTTCTAGTTTTGTCTTACCTATTCCTTTGTGTAGTAATGCTCAAAACCCCAAAGGTTTACCAACTAAAGACCATATCAAAGTTGTAAGTAGACCTCAAAAAAGATTATTAATGGTAAATAATATTAATATAGTATTATTACTAATAATAGTAGCAGTAGTAAAAATTAAGACTTGAGGTAGATGTTGGATGTTACATGTGGCAAAGCAAATGATGATCTGCCCATTGGATCATTTGCAAGCTCTCTGTTATGTGACTCTTCCAGATTCACATTGCTGACTTTCAGCCCCACTGTTCCAAGTTTCTCTCAGTGAGTGAAGTGATCTGTCACTGCGTTTTATTAGATTTTGTTTTAGAGCAGATGGCCGATTCTTTTTACCTGGAGAGCTGCCACTGTCTTTAGATACATCTCAGTTTTTATGGTACTCTAATTTATCTGTTTACTTGAGAAATAAGTAACTTAAATTACGGGGTGTTTTAATTTCACTGACCTCACAAAAGGTGATAGATTTGCTGCATGACCTGGAAAAAACAACAGAGAGAGAAAATAATTCAGTCCACTGGCAGGTGGACTGCTAGCCGTGAAAAAAACAACCCAGCTCATTATTAAGTTCCGGCACCTGTGATTTGAGTTTCATAGCTGGCTGCTGGATGTTCTGCTTTACATTTCAGCTTGCAGATTTACATCTCTCTGTAGCCATTCACCTGTATTTATGTCTAGATTTCTTATTTCTGCAGGTTGCCTTTTATCAGCTTGTATTTCTGAGCTGGAATTCCTCCTTGCTTTGGAATTACTCCTTGTTTGTTTTTACCAGGTTGTTCTTTTCCTGCTGGTTCTTCTGTCCTGTCTGAATAATCCTGCACTGGCTCATTGCGAAGCTGCCAGATGCTCCTTACTCAGACATTAATCAGACAGATAAGGACTGATTTTGTATTGGTGACTTGGCCAAGGGTATTTTCTTGATTGTCTTTGCGGCACAGTTTAAGGTTAGCAATAAATAAATAAATAAATAAAGGCTTACAGAGCAGAGCACGTGATTTGTAAAGATGACTTCATAGCCAGTGGTGAGTACAGATGAAGTTTCATTTTGAATACTTCAGCTCTGACCTGCAGCCCACAGAAGGAGAGGTCTTGAGTTTGACTTCGTGAGCCTCCATTGCTGCTAGTACCCCATTGATGGGAATAGTGCAGATTTTGCCCTAGACAAACATGCTTGTGAGAATGTTCACCTTCTGCAGAGCTGTTCAATGATGTATGAATGATCTTTCTAAATTCCACTCTTGTGAGTTCCCCTTTGCTTGAATGTTGACTCAAGCAAACCTTTACACATTCCAGGGTTTACAAAGAAGCCATGCAGGCGGTGTGACCTTGCTGAAAATATTAACATAAATCCTAGGCCTGTCAATAGAAATGAATCAGTATTTTTAATTAACTAGCTATATATGTCACCATCGGTATGCTGATAAAAGATGTGTGCAGATAGCTGGTGCCAGGTTTAAGCTGACTGGTATTCCTTGGTGAAAGCAAACTAGAATTTGCCCCTGTGGTACAAAGAACTAATGGTACAGTTCAAGCGTGCATTTCTAGCCATGAGATAAAGCCCAAGAAGAATAACTCTATAATCCAGGGATTTCTTTTTTATTTTTTATTTTAAACTGCATAGGGAATCTCCATTTTACCCTTTTTACACAAATTTAGCATTAAAGTTTCTGTCTTCTGTTATCCCCATGGACCCCCTCTCAGTGTGGAATATACATCTATTCTTTTTGTTTTGATCTTAACACTTGTAAGTAATAAATAATTGATTGCCAGAGGAATTCTGGGAATATATTCTGCCTTAAACTGAGCACTAAACTATTTGCAATGTGCTTATGCACTAGCCCAAAAGATACATCAAAAGAATGTAAATTGGATATTGGGAAGTGAAGTGTCATCATATGTTAGAATTAGGAAGCATAAAATATAAGTAAAGAGATATAACAGCTGTCAGATCTGCTACTGGTAGTAATGGAAAAATGTATGTTTTCATAGAAGGCTATAAACTTATGTTCAAGCTATACCACACTTTCACCTCAGTGATGACACTCCAGACCCTATTCAGGGTATGACTCTTTTTTTTTGATTTTTGTCTTGAAACTGGGGCTTGACAGGGCATTCACCCCAGAGGTATATGCAACTTAGTCTACATGTCTGTGAAATAAATCTATTAGAAAGAACTGGAGTCTCTTTACTGCAGTGAGTGGCCGTCTTTGGTACTGAAGACAGATTTACTGTGGCAGTCTTACTGCACCATGGCTACAAGCCCCATCATAACCTTGGTCAGTAACACTTTAGTCTGTACTGTTGTGGGTAAGCTGTAGGGTCTGAGCTAACCTGACTACACCTGCACTGTTCTGTTTGCATCAGTCACACACCAATATCTGGGTATCTGTGAATAAATTCAGATGTTGTATGATGTTGTCCTTGCCACTGCAACTAAAGCTCAAGTCAGCTCTTTGTGGAGCACATCGTTTTGGAATACATTTACAAACACACAAATGACAATAAGGTAACAACGAGGAAGAGTGAGGATAGATTTATTTATCAATAGTAAATCATGCTTGACCAACCTGGTTGCTTTTTATGGTGAACTGGCTGGCTAAAAAGATGAGTGACGGATGTATGTATCTTCAGTATTGTTTTTGACACCATAGCATTCTTATAGTGAAGCTGAGGAAATGTATCTTGGATGAACAGACTGTTAGATCAGTGAAAACTCTCTGGGACATGAGGTTTGGAGAATGACTACTAGGGGCTTGATGCTCAATAGCTGTGTACCCCAGTGTTGATACTGGGGCTGATATTGTTCAGCATTTTTATTGTGATCAGTGAGAATGCAAACTCAGAACACTTGTGCATGATGATAAATTAACGGAAATGATTGGCACGCTGAATAACTGAGCTTCAGTCCAGAGGGATCTTGAAACACTTGCAGATTGCACCTTAAGACTTTCAGTAAGGTGTGTGAAGCTTGGTACCTAGAGCAGAAAAACTTCTTGCAGCAATACAGACTGGGAACTTACTGTGAGAACTGGAAACTGAGGGCAAACTTGAGGGCCACAGTTTGCATCTTGGGAGATTCAAACTGGACAGTAGCAAAATTTCTTCAATAGGAGAACAGTACAGCACTGGAAGACATTATTTGGAGTCTTGATCCTTGGAGGTTTTCAAGACTCACATAAAGCCATGGCTGATTTGATTTAGAGTTGGTGATAGTCTGGCTTTGAGTGGGAGGTTAGTTCAGATGGCCTTTAGGCACTTATTCTTGTTTCTCTGATTCTATAATCTTTGTTTCCACACAGCAGCTAGAAGAGTCACAAGCAAATTTGCTTGTGGCCTCCCCAGATCTGTTTGTTTTTTCTTGCTTAGAGGTTTCTTGCATCTGGACATCTGTGACCATGGGTGTGAATCAAAGATGGCTTTCCAATGGCTTTGTCAGAAGCCATTCTGTCTTCTGGTACTATGAAAAACTATACTATCCATGGCGTATGTTACATCAGCCTTACAGGTTCTTTTATGTAAGGTGACTTGCAGTGACATGAAGTTGCACATGTAAAGTGTTGCAAAGAGAGCATGCTGTACCAATGTTCATCTGCCATGCTCACGGTTCTTCTGTCAATGATGGTGGAAAATGGTGGTGGGAAGGACACAGAACTGAGTCAGTCAACAGTTCACTGATCAGTAGTTATGCAATCAAGAGAATACAGGCTGGTAGGAAACAAAAAGTTCTTGTGGACTCTCTTCTGATTGAATGATAATGGGTTGGATGGATTTCTAATCTTCAGAACTTCAGCGGAAGGTTTTTTAGAGGTTATCATAGGTTAACAATTTCAATGTGAAAACTGTCCTGTGAAACAATTTTTCTGAGAGATTTTACAGTTAATCATACTAGGATACTTGAATGAATAAAGGGCCATAGTTGAAAGGAAACATTTAAAAATGTTCGTGTTGGCTCACTGGTGGATTAGAGTACAAGACTTTGCTCTTTTGGTTTTGAAATGCCAACACTCCCCTAGGACGGTAAACCTCTTTCTACTTTTTGTTAAATAAAATAGCCATCTGATACTATATTAGGTTAGGGTGGCACAAAATAGCTTTGTTGTGGCAGGGAAACATCATGCTGTATTTTGATTTCCTACATTCAGTGCATCCTGACACTAGTGCAAAAAGTCACTTTGTGATAACCATCATTTCTCTGATTTTAAAATGTATTCACTTTGCTTGTGTTCATACCTATTTCAGTGCTTCATTCTCTGCAAATGTCCTCACAATAAGCTGCTGATAGGAATGTCCACTGAAGCAGCAAATTTGTAAGTGAACATTCAAGTATATCTGCAGAAAATGAGTTCTAAAAATATATATATGAATATATAAACCACAAGTTTTTTCATCAACTGCATGATCTGTGCACTCACATAAGCAGCAGAATTTTCTGATGATGCACAAGACACTTTTTACAAGTTTGAGAAAAGGTTCAAACTGAGACCTTGATAATGATAGTCTCTGGAGAAAAAAGTATATGATAACATTCTTTCAAATGGGGTTTTCTGACATACTTTATCAGATCACGAAAACACAGTCACCTCTTTCACTGCCGTAATCTTTGACAAGCACTGCAGCAGTGAATAGTGTTATAGTGGAACCTTAACTGTGAAAATTAAGCACTTCATTAAAACAAATCTGAGTAATTTAAGATCTTCGATGTGCAGATTAAGGCTGCAGTTGCCTGATTGCTTAAAACCAACATAAATTCAAGTTGCTCCTGCAAGACATGATCTCTCCGTGCTGCATGTTCTTGCTGCCTCCTTTGGGCTGTGGTGGTGGTGGTGTACTGAGTGAGCTCAGGCCAGCCACCCAGCTGGGAGCTAAAGGAGGTGGGAGGAAGGCGCCTACCTTCATTTTCAGTGCTTAGTATCTCCCTGATGTGGAGATAGCAACATGAAGCAAGAGATATGAGAAGGCAGGACTGTCTCATGCTGGAAACCTGGATTTAGGTTGGCAAAGGTGACTACAGAGCCAGTTACAGGAAGACCTCAAAACACTGCTCAATCTCAAAGGTTAATTTGTCCTCTGTGAAATTCATGGTCTCAAGAACAAAGCCTGAAATTCTGAAGAAGAAAATCAAGTGTGCAGAAGAAAACACCCTGTTGCTAGGCCAAACAGAGGTGATCCAAAAACTTTTGGTGCCTGACCCAACACAAGGCAGAGGGCAGTTTCTGCCCTTTAATTTGTGAGGAATTAGAGCAATAGAATTGTGAGCAATAGCTCTGTAGGCTAAAATAATTTCGTATAAATCCTGTTGACGGCAGAAGCGTTTCAACAAGAGTGATTTCACCCAGTGTAGCAACTGCAGCAAGAAATGTGTTACAATGCTTCCCAAAGACCTGCATGCAAGCACTAGCTTGGATTTGTTTAATAGATGGTCAGTAACAAAGAAGATATTCTAAGACAACATGGAAATTTTGTCAGTGATAGCAGACTTGTGGAAGCTGCACAGCCCATGACCATGGATTTCTGAGTACTTTGCCATGGCCACGTGCCATTTCAGAAGTTACCTGTGCTATTAAAAATGACTACAAGGGTCCAACACATCAAGAGCAGGGTTTCTGACACGCTACAGCCATCAACAAAGGTCTGCATTTGTGAAAGACCACTGCAATTTCCAGCAAAACTTTCTGCTGCTCCTAGCATCCCGCAAGCTGATTTGTGTCTATGTTAACTGGAAAAACTGCTTCTTAGGATGAGATGCAGTTGTAGGAGGAAAATGGAACATGGAAACATCTAAAATATGTGCATCACTTAAATGGAACCATTGGTTTGACTGGAACTAAGAATGCTGAGAGCAGAGGGCTAGGAAAGAACAGAACTGGTTTGCAAGAAGGAAGGGGAAATTGAGGCCGATATGTTTAGGACTGTGAGAATAACACCACAGCTTCTAACTGAATACAAGGCCACTCATATTGGTGGGTTATTTTCTGAATTTAAGGATAACATGGATTATTTAGAAAGTAACAGAGTTATGGGGATTCATAACAGCTCTTCTCATCTTGTCATCTGGAGTCTTCACCTAACTGTTGTGTTTGCCTGCCCTTCTAAAGTGAACCTAATAGTTCCATAAAAATAGCCTTAAATAAAACCCCGAGATCTTTCTCTTCATTCCCCTTTCAGGCTTGCCATTGACAAAGCAAGCCCTGACAGACAAAAGCCTTTACTGGTGTAATCCCCAACCCCCCAAGTTAATTTAAAAGGTAGGTAAAAAATAAGGTATAATCTGGGTGATTTTACTCATTATTATGGCCTGAAGGCTGTATGAGCTAGTATTCACCTTCTCAAGAAATGAATTAACAAAGCTAGATAGACGAGGATTCTCAGGAGCCGTGAAAGGGAGCACAAACAGGTCAGTTTGGTCCTTCCTTGGAAGCAACTCTGCTAACATTTTAATGCAGACATAAATAAGGGGCTTGGAGAAGGAAGGGGGAACAGTCCTGATGTTTGCATAACTGTGGAAGAACCTTTTGGAGGTAGCATTCAAACATTAGCTGCATCTTCAGTATTGTGCTCTTGGAATCTGGTCTTGGAGAAAACATCACATTTCACAATCCAAGCGTATTAGCCAACAACTGTGATTTAAATCGTTAATTACAAGCATTCTGCTTACATATGACTATGCACTGACCTCTGTATGGCTAGATGCACTCCTGTACCACTGCTTTCTTGTGTCATTTTATCACCTCCTATGATCAGTCTCTTTCATCCTTATGGCATGTTGTCCTGCTCAGCTTTGACTGTGGGTATTTCAAGCCAGGTAGCAGGTAGCAGCTGTGTGCTCCCCTCTTCACAGGCAGTTTTTTGACTTGTGTCTTTTCCCACTGGCATGCTCAGTCTATAGTGGCAGTGGTAACTTGGCACAGAAAACAAAGGTTGGCAGATTATCACAGCACTGTTTTCACAGGGATAGCCAGGTGTTGACCACGGCAAGATAAATAAATGTGGATTTTCTTTTTCTCAGGGTCATCCACTCCCTTTCAGTTAAACAAGAGGAGAACCAGGCCCAGCCAGTGCTGAGCTGTCTGACATTCTCCAGCTGTGAGTTTATCATCTGCTTCTATTCTTTATTCCTCCCCACTCCGTTTTCCAGGATGAAAGTAATGACAATGTGGGATTCTAAATATATCTGAGCCGCTTGCAGGTTCTGTGATTGTGCTGTAGGCTGTGTGAAATCTGCAGGCAGCAGTATGCCTGCCTGCAGTGTTGGTTTAGGTGAGAATCTGTTTAGTGCTCTAGGACAAAGTTAGAGGCATACGAAGGCCCAAAGGCTAAAACACTGAAGGTGATGTTGTCTGAAACCCTGTGTCTGTCTGAAACCCTGGTAATGTCCCCGCTGGAAAATTACAAGTACCTACAGTGGTAGATCTCCATTACAGTGAATTACACACTCAGTAGCACACAAAGATTCATCAAGTAAAATGTTTCAGGGAGAGAACACATCCATCTTCACAAGGACACCCTAAAAGTACTTGATTCCAGCGAGGTAGTTAAGTTTTCTTGGCTGCAGGTCTTAGACCCACTGAAGCTGTCCCTTCTGCTCCCTCACCTCCTCCTATATCCAGCCACTCCTTCCCACTTCCTTACTCCTCCTTCTGCTATGCTGGCACAAGCATTTGGACATGTGGTGAAGTGCAAAGGGGGAGCTAATCTGGCTGAAAAAATCCTGGCTGAAAAAGAAGGGGGAGGAGGGTTAGCCAGCTCAGCTCCCCGCTCCAATTTATTTGCAGCAACTTAGGAGGGACAAGGAGGAATGCTGTGGGAGCAGGGATTCTTTAAGCAGACAAAGCTTCGGAAAATAACGCTCATCGGGCTATGACAAGATTTCCTTTTTGTGATGACTTCTTCCTGCCACCTGCAAGGTGACAAGACATCCCTATTACAGTTTGCTGGGTGAGGATGTGGAAAAAAATAACTCGCTCACAAGTGCACTGAGGGGGAATTCAAAAGAAACTGTCAAGCAATAGTCAAGATCTTTTATATTCTTGTTTGTCATATAGTTCAGTTTAAAATAACAGTTTTTTAACTAGTGAAGGTCTTAATGATACGAACCTCACTACCTTCAAACAGAGGAGCTGCCACTTAGTTTGAAGCAGTGATAAAAGAAAACGGTGGACCATCAGAGAATCATCTACCAGAAGGGAAATGTCTCCCTGGTTTATATCAAGGAGTTCCTCATTTGTACTCAGAAACTTAATGGTTTATGTAATTTGTAAAATATCTTTCTATGCTTTTTTATTGGGGTGTTAAATATTATCATTATGTTTATGTGCGTATATATATATATATATATATATATATGTATGTATCTTCCCTCTTTTATTTTTTGATCCTACTTAACCTCCTGGCCTGAACAGATAACTGGAGGCTGTAGAGAGTGTTTTCAATGAGTCAATTTGAAAGTGACTCTAAGGGTCTGAGGTTGCCCAAGTACTTTAGAAAACGCCATTGAAGACTTGAATATACCCAGTAGCTTCAGGCACTGGGCTGAAGTGAAATAACGCTTCAAAACCAAGCCTTGGCCATCAGGCAGTGATTCCAAGCAGCTGACCCAAGTCCTGTGAGCCTCCAAGTAAAAAGTGAAGAAAGACAGCTCAGAAAGGAGGTCAGTGTGCCAGAGATAATACCTCTCATTCTGTGTGTATGGGATGATGAAGCCTGTGGGCTGAAGAAGAAGCTCTTGAGCTAACCCATGAGAAGTGATGGATGAAGATGTGTCTGAAACCAGTTCCTGACTTGGGAATGCATAGGGGATGTCTCCGTCCCTTACAGATCAAGGATACCAAGCTCTAAGAAGGTAGGTAATGACAGGTGGACTCTTAAATAGAAAAATAAAAGCAGTCCCTGAGTAAGAACCAGATTCTTGCCTTTTGGAGATGCTCATTAGTAACGAATCAGGTTCATGCTTACTTTCTCACTGGCCCATTGAATGTTGTCCTCTTTGCAGCTCAGTGCACCAGCTGCAGTAGGAAATGCCTGGGAGCAGGACTGAACGTTTCGTATTCTGATGGCTGGAATATCTTCCTAGAGAAGTGGGAGCTGTGGGAAAGAGAATTCTGTGTCTTTAACATCTTAGGAGTGTGCTGCAGACACTGAGTTATGATACAAATGGCTCACCACCTCCACTGTCATCTCCAATTGTGTTCTGCAGTGAACTCTCATGTACAGCTCACTTGGATATACTAAGATTTTTTTTTTTTTTTTCCAGGGAGTTTTGCAGGAAGCACAAAAGCTTCACAGAAATTTCTGAGGCAGCCCTTAGGAGCTCAATGTGTTTCTTATTTTTCAGATCTCAGGTAAGTTTGTATTCCAAAATGATGACAACGGTACACACATACATGTGTATGTATACATTTAGTTCCTCCATGAGCTATTTGGCACTGCAGTAAATGGTCAGAATCACTATCTGAGAGTGAGTACCCCTGAACTGCCTGATCTGCTGGTGATGTAGGTAGGGAGGATCTGGCCTTCTGGCTATCAAATCAGGAAAACTTTTTTTCCTATAAAACCCCCCAAAACCCAACTGAATTGTGTTCAAGAAGTACAGTACAGAACAAACAAAAGTGTTTAGCTTTTTCCTCACTCCTGCAGGAATGGCTGGGGGCAGGGGTGTGATGCACAGAGATGAGCCGTGACTGTCATTAGAAAGTAACTAAAGGTTTACAACATGATGATGCAGTGGCCGCATTCCTGCAGTGTGCCAGGCAGAATGTGACTGCTGGATAATCTTTAAACTGTTGCCTCACTCTGTGTAACTCTGAGCTCCTGAATTAGATTAGAATCTCATATTTCATCCATAAAGCTGTGAAGCAGATACATTTTTCAAACAGCAAGAAACATTTTTCTTTCCTGTTTTTGTCATGGCAGTTCCATACCTTTCTTGAGGGAGCTAGAGTGCCTGCCTAAGTGGAAAAGTAATACTGGGTCTGCAATAAATAGATAAGATGAAAAACTTGCTCTGTTGTAAAGGTTGCTGCTGCTTGATTGCATCTGCTTATTTTGTCAGCGTGTGATATCCACTTTCTTGTTGTCAGGCTTTGAGATCATTAGTACTGAATCTTCACCTCATTGCTTGCATCTAGTCTTTCTGACTTTCAACCTCGTGATGTGATAGTCTCAGCTACTGTAATTATAGCTGACTTTATGCACACACACCCCCCCCCCCCCAAACAACCAAACAAAAGCAGCTGAGGAAAGGCACACAAGTACCAGAGTGCTTCTTCCTTAGCTTCTCTAAAAAGTTGCTACATACCTTAATGTTTCTTGGAGTGGGAGGCAAGAGGAAATTTGGTATGCAAGGACTCACAGAACAGCAGAGTGGCCTGCCTCAGTTGTGTGTCTGCTTGTAGAGTGGGTAAATACATTCAGTTCAGCTTTGATCTGCTTTGCTTGGGCAACAAGCAGGATGAAGAGATTAATGGAAGAGCCACCCACTTGGTTAATCACCCACAGCCCACTCCATGCTGCATCGTCACTGCTACCCATAGCTGAGATACATAGATTAGAACAGTTTACATATATTTACAGGTGCTGCAATTGTAATGTTTTTTTCCCAGTTGCAGAACAGACCTCTTACTTTGTGGTGTATGTGAGAAGGTATTGTGTGAAACCAGGTGTCCATAGACTTGAAAGTCTTTGTTTTCACAAATGCTGGTGCTATGATATAGGAGACTTGAAACATGGAGGGTTGCCTTTATACAGGAGTAGTGTCAACACATTTTGTAATTCATTAGCAAAATTCTGTACTACATGGAAAAGACCTAGTTTGTCTGTTAGTTGACATCTATTTCAGCCCCCCAAAACAAGCAGAGCTGGATGCAGAGGTATTAATGGAGATACATGAGCTGAGGGGGAAGAAGCATTAAAGAGTATTTAAAAATGTAATCTTTTGATATAGCAGAATATGAAAATACTAGTGTAGGAAGGTGGGTTTCCTTTGATATCTCATGTAGAGAAATACTAAATTTTGATGTGACTAAGCTTGTGTAATTTAGAAGTGCTGAGGCTGGCATAAACCTTTATGGTGCTTGAAGTAGGGAAGCAGAAAAACTGTACATCAATGAACAGCAGGACAACTACTGTGTGTGCACTCTGCAGTAGGTAACAGCTGTTGGATGTTGGATCTGTGAACTTAGGAGTCAAAACAACACACCATATTCAGCATTTTTACTGCTAAATGGATAAATACTTGCAGAGAGTTAAGTCCAACTAGAGATTTTGGGGAATCTTGATCAGTTTTAATATGCAAATACCCAATAAAGGTATATTTGCTTGAGTTAGCACTAAGGTCCAGCTCCAGCTTTTGTGAATCTTTTTGTGGGAAGGCCTTGGAGAAGGAAACAGCTTGTTCCACTACTGGCAGAAAGAATATGCCAGGATTTTCATGTTACTGAAGAGAATTAGCCCCTGGCCTCCGTGGAAGCCTGGGTTTCCACCTCCAAGTGCTGTGTGCCAGTACCAGCCTCAGAACCCTTCTGGTGTGTGACTTGTTGCAACCTGAAAAATTCACACAGTTTTCCTCAAAAGCCTTTTTTTAAAAACAGTTCTGCTACTTGAGAAAGTTAAACACAGACTTGGAAGGATATTTGGTATAAATAGCAGGGGTTTAGGAGATGAGCAATGGCATGTTGCTTATAATGGTGCTTCAGACCAACTAGTGCCCTACTGCTGTGGTAAGGCTTGGTCAAACCCCTTTTTGTGCCTCTGGGGTCGATCCTGTCACATGCAGTTCA
The DNA here is from genome assembly GCF_034315485.1 of Pezoporus occidentalis. Classification (NCBI taxonomy): domain Eukaryota; kingdom Metazoa; phylum Chordata; class Aves; order Psittaciformes; family Psittacidae; genus Pezoporus; species Pezoporus occidentalis. Next base: position 3,679,233 of record NW_026914180.1, read on the forward strand.
GATGCCTGTGATTTTGGACAGCTGTGTTCAGCTACAGTAATTGTTTTCTTTAAACCTGATTAGATCAAAATGATGTTTGTGTTGTTTGTGACAGTGCTTGTGGTGACTTAAAGAACCAAAGACTTCATCTCCACAAAGAGGCTTCTTGATACCTCTGGCTTGGCTGGCTAACAAATATATTTAGTAACTGGAAAAATATGCTGCTGCTTTGTTGATGTGTTGACTCATTTGATGTATTTTAAAAGAAAACAAAAAACAAACTGCTTGTCCAAACAAGTCTAGCTGACATATCTGCAGAGGTAGGCTGGGCTGGAGGATGTCAAGATCATCTCTCATCAGATTATTGTGATCTCTTGTTTGCTTCATGGTCTGTGTGAAGAAATCAGTTCTGTATTACCATCAACTCTTGTGGGCCTCAGATGAGGTTTCATATGGTATCGTTGTGACAAACAGATGAACAGTATGTTATGGGAAACTTACCAAACTATGAAATTTGAGCACGTTTGATAGTGGTAACAGCTATATTGCGTAAAAGCTATCTGAATGGTATTTTAATGACTCAGCAATTAATAGGAGAAAATATTCCATTCAGTATTCAATATTCCATTCACAGGGAGACACTATGTGCGGTTTCTGAGCTAGACTAAAAGAGGGTTAGTTCAATCTGCCGGCAATTTTATTGAAGGATGGAAACCATTGGAACAGAGGTTCTGCACGTACATGTATGTGTGCAGTTGCTTTTGAATGACACGCTTCTCATAGCGGGGGTGGTTCTATATAGTGTGGAGCTGGATTATTGTTTGCATCCTGGAGAAGCCCTGGAGGAACTTGTATCTATTTCTTTTTTGGTATGTCTAAACAGCCTGAAGTGCCATTTTTGGAACTGGCTGTAATGCATCTCTTTCCAAGCACATAAAGATTTGGGTGGCCATACGTGCTCCAGTGATGACAGTCATTGCTGTGTTGCTGCATTCTGTGTAGTTCTGCTGGCTTGCTGCAGCCATTTTGGGCAAATTAAGCAAATAGTCCTTTAGACAGTAGCACCTGGGAAGTTGCCTTGGCCATGATAATTTGTGTTGTCTAATAATATGGATGTGCTGATGCTGCAGTCTCTCTGTGAGTGCAATACTGGCCTCTGTAAGCTTACTGGTTATTTTCATTACACAGCTACTAGAAATGTTCACATCTTTCAGGCCTCTACCCTTGAAACAAGCTTGGTTGAAGTTGCCCAGTGAGTAAGTCGGAGGGAGGAAAGAAGCTGTCAGATAATACAAGCTTTTTTCCTAAGAATACCAAACTGAAAAGCCAAAGACAGAATTTGAAGGTGAATACTCCAATTAATATAAACATTTGACAAATACAGCTGACTTTATGCTATTCCCATGTTCAATATTTTTTTTCATTAAATTTGCAATTCATAAGTATATTGCTGCTAATGTTTAGGGAGATAGGGGTGAATGGAGCAATCCAGCCCTTCCCTAGATGCTAGCTAGACCTGTTGTTTTCTGCATTTCTTCAGAAGTGCAGGTATAAAATCCTGATGTAAAACTCAGTTTCTGGTAATTATTTTTAAAATTTGAGGTGTAATCTATGCCAAAATCCATGGTGCGGCATCACAAAGCATGCAGAATGAGTATATGGAGCAAAATTTTGTGTTCTGTTTTAAAGCCATGTAATGCAGTTCTGTGATTGTATATATACATATATATATGTAAAGTTTGACTGTATCATTAATAATAACCAGATTTCAAGGCAGACTGTTCTGTTAACATAGGTGAAAGTGAGCATGAGAGTTTACTGCAAGTCTACTGGCTTTGCTTGAGGAACTGCTGTTTTCATTTATCATGAACACTCTATATCATAACATTTACCTTAGAGTAAGAGAACTATCACAATAAAAATGGATTATTTAAATAGGTGTCACAGTTACTGCAGTTGATATTCTCAGCTAAAACTGGGTCTCAAGTCATGCTGGACTGGCTTCAAATTTCAGACTTACTTGCGAAGCTCAAAAGGGTAGTTTCTCAGCTGGGGTAAGATGAAGTTGTTAAAATTCAATTTTAAAGGCAAAGAATGAGAGTGGTTTAAAATAAGCCTTGCATAGCCTCTACCTCAAAGATACTTCCTAAGGCATTCAGCTACCATGGTGATGAATGTGGTATAAATAGAAAATAGATTAGATAGAATCTGAAATGTTTCTGAGTAGATCTAAATTAACAGTGGCCATTCAGGAAAGAGAAGTAGGAAGTCACTGTGCAAAATTTAAGAAAATACACATTAGTAGTAAATGTAGAGTGGTTTCTAGAAAGAGGAAGGTAGGAAGCAGTTGATAATATCATGGCTGGTAATACAATATCAACAGCATTATTGGATTCTGATTCTGTTGAACCCTAGCACAGAAAAATCAGACACACAAGATGTTTTAGAAACTTGAGAAACACAGAAGGATTTTTACCTGTGAAACAAAGCCCTCTTTTGAACAGACAGGTGCTAGAAATGGCAATATTCCCCCATGAATCTATGAAGCAAATAAAAAGGATCCCACAACAGTGGGATATACAATGAGGAAAGACACTCAGAAATAAGTCACCTATTACCCAAAAGACATACATCTCTGTCTCCAATCAACCAATTTAACCCTCTTTAATTTACCCTGTAACGTATGACCCCAATATAATTTAAAAGACAGAAAACACTTTTTAGTCTGTTTGCATAAGTAGCTTGTCATTTTCTGCCACAATATAGTAAGGTCAGTTGTTCAGTAGGAATGCGTTTGTTTAGGGCCCAGTTTGGAGACATATTTAAAAGACATACAACTTTAGGTACATGGGTAATTCCATTGTTTTCAGTGGGACTATTTATGTGCTTTCAATTGCAGCTGGACTGAAGTACCCTGCTGGAGAATGGTCTTAGAAATAGCTGTGTACAGTTCTATGTAGACATAAAGACTATATAATAGGTTAATGTGTGCTCTACAAGATAAGTCTTTGTATGAATAATTTGCACTGCGTTGTTGGGTTGTTTTATTTTTGGCTTTGTTTCATGTGCCAAGGGGGAAGCTTAGCTTCTCCAGCAATTTACCTTCCAGTGATTGAGCAATACTCAGCGGTTGCTAGTGCGTGAACACCATCTCTTGGTGACCTTTCCTAGTGATTGTATGATGACAACTGTGTGACAGCTGCCCTTGAACTAGCCTCGTGTTTGAGATGATCAAGGGCTTAAAGAGCTGTCTTTCATGCTGCTACTTTTTGAGATTCTGACTTGCGTCTTTTTGTGTGGTCACTGAGTTAGAAAACAAGTTGAGACTTCAATCATGTATTTGTGACTAAGATGCAAGCACCCTTTTTGCCTGGTTAAATGAACAAAATCAGAGGGTGTAGTTTATCTCACTCAAAAGTACTTCACTACACATGATCTGGTAACAGTTCTCCACCACTTGGCAAAAATCAAAGTTTAAAGGATGAGTGCTGTCCAGACACTAGCTGGACAGAACAGAAGCTTCAGGGGATGCATGCTAGTGCTCCCTTACCCTCATGTTAATTGATTCAAGATAGTGATGACCTCTCTGAGGAGGCAGAGATGGAGGAAAATGTTCTCTGCTCCTCTCTGATGGTGTCTACTAAATGAGAAGTCAGGGAAGAACATACTCTTAGAACTAACCCTTTAAACATGTGGCCTGCAGGTAAGTTCTTTGGGCAATGTGAACCTAGTGCCAGCAGTACAGTCCTTCCACAGATCTTAGGTCTTATCAGTACCATTAAGATAGCCTAGTGCTCCTACAGATCAGCTCAGCAATGAAGACAAGCTGACTGAAGCTGATCTCAAGCAGGGGAGAGGTTATGTAAATAAATAAACCCTTTTTTGTAGTCTTATTTCTTTGAGGGTATGTAAACACAACTGGTTAACTTGCTAATACTTTGTGGTGGCCCTGGACTCTGAGCTGTCACTAGGCTAGTGCCTGCATTTTATTTAGGCACTCTGACTCCTCATGGAAGATAATATATGTAACCAAAGCTGGGTTTCCATTACCCCTCCTCTGAAATAGCAGCGTGATATATCTGGGTATGACACTATCAGCTTCGAAGATGCATGACCCAGAACACAACATGCAGTTCATTTTAATAACACAAAGCTAGCATAAATGCATCAAAAGCACTCTTTCTCGCATACTGGCATCTCAAAGCTAAGTGCAGGCTTGCTTTTTGAAAGTTTCCTGGGAGCTACTCTGTTACCGTTGAATAAATTCTCATGGGACTAAAGGGTTATCAAAATTCCACCACCTTCTACTCCTTTAGATAACCTTCTTTATTGTAAACATACAGTAGCGTCAACACTTTAAGATAAAACCCTAAAATAAAAAGTAAACCCCTAATCCTCTCCTGCCTACACAGTTCTCTTTGAGACTGAAATGAAAGAATGGCAGATATTAGCCACATCACTTAATGCATTCCTGGAAGGCATTTGGCTGCTGTGGTGAAAAGGGGTGTAGACAAACCAATGTAAAACAACATAGCTTCAGTTGTGTAACTCATGGTAGGCTCTACAGATAGTCAAACAGACCACATACACTTCTGGGTTCTCCATTTCCCTTTCAGTATACCTTAAACTCAGCTGACTGTTGTGGCCTTTATTGTGCTGAGAGTGGAAGGACATAATGATCCCTGTGGGCTTAAAGCATGAAATGTCAACAACAGTGGCTGTGTTCTGAGGGAGAGACCATAATATCCTCCAAATGCCATATGATGATTTTTGGAAGAATCTATCATTCCCTAAACTGTATGTATCAAGTGTCTCCTCCTTCCTTTTCTACCTGAGGAACTACTTATTATTGTCATTTAAATAGACTCATAGAATCATAGAATAGTTAGGGTTGGAAAGGACCTTAAGATCATCTAGTTCCAACCCCCCCTGCCATGGGCAGGGACACCTCACACTAAACCATGTCACCAAAGGCTCTGTCCAACCTGGCTTTGAACACTGCCAGGGATGGAGCATTCACAACTTCCCTGGGCAACCCATTCCAGTGCCTCACCACCCTTGCAGTAAAGAACTTCTTCCTTATATCCAATCTAAACTTCCCCTGTTTAAGTTTGAACCCATTGCCCCTTGTCCTGTCACTACAGTCCCTAATGAAGAATTCCACCCCAGCATCCCTATAGGTCCCCTTCAGATACTGGAAGGCTGCTATGAGGTCTCCATGCAGCCTTCTCTTCTCCAGGCTGAACAGCCCCAACTTTCTCAGCCTGTCTTCATACAGGAGGTGCTCCAGTCCCCTGATCATCCTCGTGGCCCTCCTCTGGACTTGTTCCAACAGTTCCATGTCCTTTTTGTGTTGAGGACACCAGAACTGCACACAGTACTCCAAGTGAGGTCACACGAGAGCAGAGTAGAGGGGCAGGATCACCTCCTTTGACCTGCTGGTCACACTCCTTTTGATGCAGCCCAGGATACTTGATTTCTAATAAGTCACCAGAAGAATGAATGCTTTCACATTCCTCATCCCTGTAAGACCATCAGCTGATGAATATTATCATAGTTTCATAGCACAATTTTTGTTCCAGGTTTTCCATGCAATTGTCTATGTTACTTAGACTACAGACAGCTGTCTTCTTCTGGATTCAGCTGGAACAGCTTAAGATGTTACTGTGCTTTACTCCTCCCCTCACTTCTGCTAACAAAGCAACTTGTTTGAGCACTTCTTAACCCACTTCAGGCACAATCAACTGAGTTAGGGCATAGCTCTTATTTAAACTGTTTGAACTATGTCAGCTGATTGTGCTTGAACTGGGTTAGGGAGCACTCACACAAACAGCTGGGAGAGCTACCAGGGTAGTAATTAATGCCCCGGGGACCCTGAAAGACAGTTTGAGTAGAGAAGGGCAGGACACAAATGTTTCAAACCTCTGCAGCTGTCTGCAAAGTGAATGTCTATATAGAACCTGTAGGCTGCACGTGAGCCATGGCAATACCTCAGTTTCTAGATGAGATGTTCTTCTCAGCTGTAACAGCTAGCAAATTCTTTAAAAAAAGAAAGTTGTGAATTATAAGAAAGTTTACAGTGATGTGCCCAGATAGCATATGAACAGATATTCTCTGTGCCCAGCACACCATATTGTGCAACAGCATGGGAGAAGGGAAATTTTGGCCAGAAAAGTCAAAGCATATTCTTTCTTTTATCTGATGGATGCTAAAGCAGTGCTTTTCATGTGTTGTTTTGATTTGACTGGCCTGAAGATGGAGGCACGCAGTTTTTCATCAAGCTTCAATCCCCAGTTATGGAGCCTACTTATTAGAGCCTGAGTGTTAGCTGTTTCAACCCACTGATAAGGGAGCCCTTCCAACAAACAAATTTGGCTCCTTTCCACCATGCTTTGTATCTTCCAAAATCTCTGAGGGGAACAGAGTGAACAAATGTGTTGAGCAAGTGTGCTCAGTTTCTGATAGCGGCTGAACAACTCCCTCCAGGGCATACACGCCATCTATAGCCATCACACCAACACTAGGTATGAGGACCAGAGGATATGTCTCATTAATTCTCTAATACAACTCCTTGGGCTGCATGTGTTTCTGATGTAGCGGAGTGGGAGAGGGTGACAGGAAACTACACCCTCATGGGAATCACACTTGTTCTTGTGGTTCATGCTTAGGCTCAGCCATCTAGAGGGTCTATTTCTGGCATTACCACGCACTCACAGTATGACCAGGATTGAGTCATGTATGAGACATCATTATCCCGTATGTAAATTAGGCATCAACAACTTTGCAGATGATGTTTGTTGCTGCCTATTAAGTGCTTTAAGCTTACCAACATGATGTGTTCTGGAGCCTGTTTACAGCCAACCCGGCACATCTGTGGGCTGTAGCGTGGCCACCTGCACCCAGAGAAACACAGCTTTGTGGGGTTTTTACAACTGACTGCTTCAATGTTGGTGTTTTTTCCTGGGGCAAACCCCATTTTCAGTGAAACGTGAACTGTGAGGCAAGTCTTGCTCTGAAGAGAAGCAGCATCTGCAGTGTTTGCTGGGGGGTGGTGAACCCTTTCTTATTCTCCCTCCCCCTCACTGTATCCTTTGTGGTCATACATGGGTTGAAACAAGCTCTTAAGCTGATGAGATCCATCTTGGCCAATGTTGGGGCTGACAGGTACAGAACTGGGTGATGGAGAACCCCTCAGACGGCAGGAAGGCAAGTACAGCATCAAGGCCAGAACAAGCCTAAGGCCCTGTTGACACACACGGCCTCTGACAAGCTTCCCCACCCGCTTCCATGGCCCAGAACCGCGGGCTCTGGAACACCCTCACAAGCCCGCATCCCTCCGCTGCCCTCACCCAAGATGGCGTCCCGCGAGCGGCGGGGGCGGCCGGCGGCTGAGGCCGCGTCACGTGGCTGCGGCGGGCGGCGCATGCGCTCTGTGGGCGGCGCTGACAGGCGACTGCATGGTGCCCGCCGTCCCTCCGCCGCCGATGCAGTGAGGCCGCGCTGCGGGCCGGGGGAGCCGGCGGCGGCTGCCGCCTGGATGGTGGCGTAACGCCTTCAGTGCCGGCTCCCCAGCATGGCGAGTTACCTGCCCCCCTGCGTGATAGACGGAGGCACCGGGTGAGTGTGGGGACAGAGGGGACCGGCGCCGCCAGTCGTCTTTCTGGGGAGTGGGGGTGCCTCCGCTGTGCCGGCGCCCCTCAGCCGCCTCTCGCTCCCGGCTAGGGCCTCAGCGGCGAGTCCCTTCCCCTGCCACGGGTCCGGGTTCATGCCAGGTGTCCTGGTCTCCTCTTGACGCTGTGGCAGAGGGTCTCGCTCCTTCCCGGATCTTTCTGCGCACCGCTCTCCACTGAGTATCTTCTTTTTGAGTATCTCCCTCCCTGTTAGGAGCTTGGAGCGGAGCAGTCCTGCCCTGTGCCCCGGGCAGGCCATGTGCCTCTGGGGAATGGCGTGTTTCGATGTGCCCTTTTCTTCTCTTAGGTCCAGTTCTTCCAATCCAGACCTAGGTTGGACAGGCCTTTGAGTAGTCTGGTCCAGTGGAAAGTGTTCCTGCCCTTGGCAGGTGGAGTGGAACTAGATGAGCTTTAAGGCCCCTTCCAACCCAGACTGTTTTATGATGTTTGTACGATTCTTGTTCGTGTTGTCTGACTTTGAAGTCTTGCATGATTAAAATGCTAAAATTGGGCATGACTTGTTTAAATGACGGCCTGGAGAGAGGAGACACGTGTTCACTTTGCCTGGGAGCTACCCACTGGCACTGACTGTGGTCCAGAGGCAGGTGAGGTGTGCTTGCTGGATAAGGTGTCTCCTTTATGTACAGCACCTGGACTGCAGTGACGTTGCTGGATTGCATCTGGCTGTGCTTCTAGATAGCGTTCACACCTTTAATCTTTTTAGCTATTATCTCCAACTGGCAATGAGATAGGAACTTGCTGCCTTATACAGGTGCTCTTTCTTGGTCATCCCTTCTTAACCTTTGTCAAATCAGTGTGAGACTTGTTCTACATTAAGCTAAACCACAAGTTTTGTAACTCAAGTGTTTGAGGACTACAGTGAATCTAGATTGCAGAGTCTGTGCTTGGGAGGCATTTCAGGAACAGGTCTTTCCTACCTGGCTATGGCTAGAGAAGACTCATTTATTATTCAGTAGACCAGTTCTGAGTCTTAGAAGTGGGATGTGTCAGAGGGAGCTATAATGAAGGTTATACTGAATATGTAGTCTGCTTCTGCTAACATCTTTCCTTTGGCCCAACAGTTATGGACAACTCTGAGGAGAATATGCTTGTCCATGACTCACTTTACTTGTTAGGCTCTGCCTTGATGTCGCCGATTGCATTAATTTATTGCAGTAATAGACCTTTCCTCTGCAGGGAATATGCAGTGTTATTTTCATTTCTTTAATGCTTGGAAAGATAACTTTTAGAATTTCTGAAACTGAACCATCTTAAAAAATCCCAAATAAACTTAAAGCGTAGAATCATAGAATAGTTAGGGTTGGAAAGGACCTTAAGATCATCTAGTTCCAACCCCCCCTGCTGTAGGCCGGGACACCTCATACTAAACCATGTCACCCAAGGCTCTGTCCAACCTGGTCTTGAACACCGCCAGGGATGGAGCTTTCAGAACCTCCCTGGGCAACCCATTCCAGTGCCTCACCACCCTTACAGTAAAGAACTTCTTCCTTATATCCAGTTTAAACTTCCCCTATTTTAAGTTTTAACCTGTTACCCCTTGTTCTGTCACTGCAGTCCCTAATGAATAGTCCATCCCCAGCATCCCTATAGGCCCTGGAAGGCTGCTATGAGGTCTCCACGGAACTCTGAGGTCTTTTTATGAGCACTTTTCAGTGATGTGGTGTCACAGTGCCTTCTCCTGAAAAAATGTTTCGTATTGTGAAATACCTCTGTATTAAATTATCACAAAACTTTTAGAAGTCTTCTGTCCTGCTTCTGTTTGTATACCCTGTCTTGTCAGAAATCAGCTCTGGCCCCCTCAGTGGGGAATACTGACATCCACAGCTGAAAACTTTGGGAATAGAGACCAGGTTCCATCTTGCATGTAATTCGGTCTGTGACTGACATACTTCTTGGTAGTTTCCTGGGTTCCTTCTGTTTCTTTGGTGAAGATATTTAAATACATGTTCTCCACAGAACTGTTGGTGTTACAGGGATATTAACTTGACAATTTTAAAGACTTCTGCTTGACTTTGCTGCGGAGCACTCAAATATGGATGACTTTTCAACAATGAGATTATTGAATTTGAAATAAGTTACCTTGCAGAATTCAAGAAGAAATAAGAATCTGAACCAAAGCAGGCAGAAGAAGTAGCTTGACTCATTGAATACGCAGTCTCTGGAATTTTCCTCTGTGTGGGCTGAAAACCTTCTTATTGTTAGAGTGAATATAACAATACACAAGCTTCAAACGATTCATTCAAATAATTCATCAAAGAGCTTTCAGATGAAAAACTTGGGAGAACATACAGCAGAAAGGAAAAGGTACATTCAGACATGCACTGTGGAACGTTCTGTATATAAAATACATTTTTCTATTTAAATCTCTGGTACTGAATGAGGTGCCTTGTCCAGGCACTAATCCCTCTTCTTTTTGTATAAGGGGATTTAAGAAATTAGTGGGAAAGACTGTTGTTGTTGTTTTTTAGTGCCTGAGGAGCCTGATTTAATTTTCTGTTGTTGTAGGCCTTGGTTCTGTAAAATCCTGGAATTTCTTAAAAAAAAAAAAAAAAAGGCAACAATGGGCACTATAGAAAATAGGTACAGATTTACAGTGAGAAACATTGTCATAGCAGGACAGGATAACGTTCCTTTTCTCTGTTAGGTAGATGACTTGAACTTTGTTATAAACTGTTCACTCTGTATTCACACATTTTGCAGAAAGCGATAATAATTTGCCATCTTTTCCATTAGTATTTGCAGATGACTTGTCCTACTTCAGTTTTGATGCACTACATCTTTGTTTTCTTTGCATGAGGTTTTCCTCATGATCAGTTTACACATTGCTATCGGTCTTCATGTGGAGAAGGGCATGCTATTTTTAGTTTCTTAGGACTAGCACACCTTTTTTTGTGTTGCTGTTTTGGGTAGCTTTAAACTTCATAACTAGTTTTATGAACCATATTTTATTATCATTTAGCTGTGGGACATCAGAATGCTAGTAGGTGGGTGTGTGAAACAAAGATATCTTAAAATACCTCTTTCCTTTTCAGCGTGTGTCTGTAGACAGTGCAGGGTAGGTACTTCTTTTTGGCTGTGTTTTACTGTAGTCTATTTTTCTTTTAGTAATGAAAAATTACTTTGGCAAAATCTTTTAGATTAGAGGTAAACACTTGATTTCTGGGATAAGTAAGCTGACTTGGATTTAAACTTGAATTTAACTTGAAAAGTGTTTGTAGATGTTGCTGTCTGGAACAGCCAAATGTAGCTGGAACTTCAGAAGGTGTTATGTTGCTTTACCCAAGTATTATCTCTGCTTTTTACATGTATGGCTTGTGAATAGGCAGAATTGTAATTACTGTTCTGGATCTAAGGAGCCTGAGTTAATTAACTGTTGTTTATAATCACAGGCTTCAGTCCTGTAAAGTGCTAGACTCCCCAAAAAAGCAATGGCTCTAATGTACACTTTATTCTTATGGTGGCTGCTGATGCTTTAGGGTAAATTGTGCAGACAGATTTTTTTTTTTTTTTTCTATTTGACATTTCTTCCTTCATCCCTTCTTTATTTCCATTCTTTCATCTCATCCTCCTTTGTTTCAGAAGTACCTTTCCACAGTTTTATGAATAACTTGTGCTGCGAGTTCTTTGGGCATATTTGTCATAATGATAATCCAGGCTCTTTATGGCTAGCAGGACGTCACAGGGGTTCTGGCAGTAGTAACTGTTAGCTATTTCGGCATCTTAGCTGTCAGAGAAAGTGTTGTCTCTGCAGAGGTTACTTTTTGTTTGTTTGCCAGAGTTTCTTAAAGCATTTTGCTGTTCTCAGTCACTTCAAATCTATATTTCAAACTTGTTTTATGGTTTGTTTTTCTGGTGCTTGTAAGGCATTGTTTTAAAGATCTGGACCAAAAAGCAATAGAAACTGAGGAAATGCTAAAATGTTCACAGCTGGGCATTGGTCTTTTGCATACTTGTCCAGAGAAAAATCTGATGTCTTGCATTCTGAGATGGATAAAGCAATTGCTCCAGTTTGTGATTTTTAAATGCCTAAATTACATTGTTCTTATGCTTAATAAGAGTTTTTCAGTATATTTCTCTGGTCCTCAAAGTGGTTGAGGGTACAGCATCTGTTTTCAAGTTTGGTTCATTTGTATATCTTTATGGTCATTTTTCTGTTTTTCTGTGGTAGGACCTCAGAAGAAAACAAGGTTAGGATACACCATTCCTTATGCAAACGGTAGTGAAACTGATTTGTGTTCTAACTAATCACATGGGAAAAGTGGTACATAGGAGACAACACTATTTTTAGAAACTTTTCGTTTCAACAACAAATAATTTCTCATGATTTTTGAAAAATTAGTAGTCCCTCCAAAGTCCGTTGCGTGAAATAGCCATAGCTATTGTATCAGTTTCCTACAGATCTTTAATGCAGCCTCCAGTATGCTATATTTCTGAGAGTTTTCAGTTGGTTCCTATCTCACTGGTAATAAATCTGCTACTTTTAATGAAATTAAGTTGCAATACTGTTTATCTACGCATTCCCTACAGCTGTCTCTGTAATTTACTGATCACAAGATGTTGCATTACCATTAGAGTGCTAGGCTGTAACCCAGGAGAAAGAAAAACATGTATTACATGCTTAAATATTCATTGGAGAAGGGACTGGAGACCAGGTAATCTCTTTTAACTCTTAAGTCCAGAGCCTTTCAGGTCAATGAATATTTAAATATCTTGTATAAAAGGGAAGAATATCTGTAGAAGATCCTGGAAGTGGGTCACTCAAACACTGTAATGTATTCATGGTTTTAGCTCTGGAAGGTGGAATGTGTTTGGGTCCTGTTGGGCAGAAGAAAAATCTGGGACCAAGTCTGCCATATCCTGAGTGAATAGGCTACTGGATAAGAAAGGGCAGCCCAACTTCATTATCTCTTTTCCTTCTCTGAGAGTAGTTTGAGTTTTCCTTCCTTTTAGTTTTGTCAAAACACCTGAAATACAGCTGCGTGTCAAGTCTGTCTCTTGTTTGATCCTAAATAGACTTTAACGTTTTTTTTCCACTTCCTTGCTTCAACATTGAACTGGGAAATTAGTTATTCTCATAGTTCGAGTTATTAAACTTTATGAATTAAAGAGATGCAAAAGCAGTCGTTGTTACTTTGCGTAATATGTTCATTGAAGAGAACCATTTTCCAGTGATACTAAGAAATAAGCTTATCCTGTAGTTTTAGCCAGGGTTAATTCACCTAGTGAAAAAATAAAACTATAAAATATTGAGCTATAGGCTTTTGGTAACAAGTAATTCTAGTAGGGAGATATGATCCCTGCTTGAGAGGAAAAGTAAAGCTGTTGCAGATTGATAGCCCATGTTGAATTTTGGAGGGTTTTTTTTCTTTTTAATACTGTGAGTAGGTATGAGTTTAGAGTTGGTGGGAGCATAGAGGGGGTAAAGATGTCAAACTGAACTCTTGGCCAGACTTCCGTTTAAGAAATGAATTTGGTTACATTGCAGGAACCTTTTAATTTTATATATATATATATATTTGTGCACACACATAAGAATAGTATGAAAAGTATATATACATATTTATATGCTTGGGTATGTACATGCGTATGGATATGTTGACTTAGTTTTTTGTCAGTGGGGCTTGAAGGGCTATTTTCTTGACGTTTATACTTGATAGCCATTTCAAAGCCTTAGAACTAGGTCTCTTGAATTCAAAACTGGTTTCCTTGGTCCTCGCTGTGCATTTGAGCAAAACTGACTTCAGAGGGAGGAATGAAGTATCCTGTTACATGTCTTAAATCCCAGTGTAACTCCTGTTGTTGCTTGCTATAGTTTAACAATATTCCCTAGTTAGGCCTTATTCTAAAATGTGAAAAAAACCATGCAATAATAATCATAAAAAGAATTCTTGCTAGTAATGGCCTTCTCTACAAATCAGCCTAATCTAATGACCTGATTATGTTTAAGAGCCACAAAAACAAAAGAGCATAAACATTTTGGATTGGACTGAAAGCCTATGCCTATATAATGATGATTAAAAATACTGCAAACCAACCCTTGCCCTCAGAACACTGTAGTCTTTTTAGCCTTGGCGAATGTGGCTTTTTTAACTACTATTTGAAGTCTGTTGAAGCTGTAGCTTTGAAAATAAGTTGAAAATATAATATTTAAATTCCATGGTCATTGCTAATTCACTTTTGATTTAATTCCTTTATCTAAGCCAACTTGACTCTTAAGGAGTGTTTTTATATCAGTTCCTCCATAAAGGGGAACTTGCTGTTTAAGCTATTGATGAAGAAGCAACCCTCTGCTTTAGCAGTGGCATAATATTGTTTGCAAATATTGAGAGCAGGGTGTAGGCAAAGACCTTAAATTCACTTTGAGATGTAGACAGTGATTGGTCTCATTTAAGAATGTCATAGCTTTAGTTTTTGTGGTAAAAATGGATATGAATAATGCTCATTTCCTTCAAGTCATGATATTACTGTACTTTTGTTTGAATCTTCAGTCTCTGCAACCATTTAATTAATTTGCTGGGGTGTCATCCCTCTCCCCTTTTTCCCCCAGGAACTAGAGCTGTTTTCCATAGTGTGGGATGTTAATTAGTTATTAAAAACCTGAACTAGTTTGCAGCCAGTAACACCATGGAGGTGTTTTAAGAGATTTGAGATCTTCTGTGGAAATTCCTGTTCTTTTTTTCTTCCCCACTTTACCTGTTTATTTTTTCTTTTAATCCTTTATTTGTTAAAATAGATACTGTATGTGTATTGAAAGAGATGGACAAGTGCTTCATACTGCCTGTTTCTAAAGCATTTTATCAGTGCATGCTTACTTTGGTGGAATATGTATATATTACCACACACAAGCCCTAAATCTGTGTCAAAGTGAATAGTTTGTGCAAGGCATGAAAGGGAATTGTGTCAGGATTGCAACTAGAGTTTTGAACTGTTGTTTGTACTTAAGACACGCTTCCGCCCCCCCCCCCCCCCCCCCCCCCCCCGTATTTGCTGATATTAACAAAATATGCAAAGTGTAATGACATCTTTGTTCATGGGAGCTTTCCAAAAGGTAGGATCTGAACAACCGTTGTTTTTTTTTTTTTTTTTATTCTAACCAAAGGGTAGAATGTGGCCTGCTTGTCTTTTTTTGCTCTTGTGAGACCTCGCCTGGAGTACTGTGTGCAGTTCTGGTGTCCTCAGCATAAAAAGGACATGGAACTGTTGGAACAAGTCCAGAGGAGTGCCATGAGGATAATCGGGGATTGGAGCACCTCCCGTATGAAGACGGGCTGAGAAAGTTGGGGCTGTTCAGCCTGGAGAAGAGAAGGCTGCGTGGAGACCTCATAGCAGCCTTCCAGTATCTGAAGGGGGCCTACAAGGATGCTGGAGAGGGACTCTTCATCAGGAACTGTAGTGATAGGACAAGGGGTAACCCGTTAAGCAGGGGAAGTTTAGATTGTATGTAAGGAAGAAATTCTTTCCTGTTAGGGTGGTGAGGCACTGGAATGGGTTGTCCAAGGAAGTTGTGAATGCTCCATCCCTGGTGGTATTCAAGGCCAGGTTGGACAGAGCATTGGGTGAGATGGTTTAGTGTGAGGTGTCCCTGCCTACAGCAGGGGGTTGGAACTTGAGGATCTTAAGGTCTTTTCCAGCCCTAACTATTCTGTGATTCTATGATTCTTCTCTTATAGCTGGTCAACAAGATGGAGAAAGTAAGAGCTCAGTTTTCAGACTTTGAGGAAACACTACCAAAATTTGTAAGCTGAAGGTGTCTGAAAAATAAATAACACCTAAAATATTTACCACTCCTGAGTTTTCTTCTCAGCAGGATGACACTTGAAAGCATAACCCAGAAAATGTAGATGTGGTACGTGATGTATTTGGCCTTCCCATTGTGTAGTGAATTGTAACTATTTTTATTTTTACATCTAAGTACGTCTAATGACCTTGTGATCATTCTTTTTTTAGGTATACAAAACTTGGCTATGCAGGAAATACAGAGCCTCAGTTCATTATACCATCATGTGAGTAATTTTTTTGTCCTTCCAAATTCTAATATATACCACTATCACTGACCACTTCCATGAGTAAATGATGTGCTTCCCAACTCCCAACTTGGCCTTCATAGTCTCTTGTCCATCTGGGAAGTGATATTCATTGCATTAGCATCTTTGGCTAGAGTGTAGCTAAACAGAACTCCTTGTTTGCAGTGAGCTAGTACTGTTGCTCATTAAATCAGCACTTGGTTGCTATGACAAAGATGAAGAGAACTCCAGTCCAATTTCCTTTTTATCTCTATTATTTTTCTGCCAGGACTCTTCAGTAGACAGAGTGCAATTTACCTCCTGTCTACCTGACACCATGGTTACTGCCTGGATAATCTGGGAAAGGTTTCCAATCAAATTAAGTACTGAAGTGCAGGTGGTGTCTGCGTTATTTACATTGTCTGGGATTGTAGACAGTTTAATAGTCAAAAAAGTTGTTTCTATTAGAAAATGTTCCTTTTGGGTGTGCATTTACCAATTAAAATGTTTTTGCCCATTTAGCATGCTTTTGTTGAGCAGATTTAATTTTTTGTATGTTAAACTTGTTTAAAATGTTTTACCTTTCAGGTTTTCATGATTTTAATTGTTGTCTTAGCTATGCATATTTATAAATAGTAGCACAGACAACAGATGGCATTAGACATAAATATATAATCTCCACTTATGTTAAATATTGCCTTTTACTTTTTGTAAGCTTGGTCAATTAACGACATACTGATGCATCTAGACTGCCTTGTAGTTACTCACTGTAGAAAGTAAGAAAGGGGAATAATATAGGTGGACATGGTCTTTACCAAATGTAGCTGGAGTGCTGGTTGTAGTCTTGCTATATTAAGTATTGTAAAAGATTTAAACCCAAACCGCTGGTAAAGACCAAATGTCTTATGTTAAAGAGGTGGGATGGCAGGACTTTTCTGTGAATTTGTTATAAATCTCACTTTATAAAGCTATAAACTTGGGATTTCGATGTGTTTTCAAAAGAATTGTTTGCCTATCAGTAATTTTTGGTGCTGATAGTATTTGGCGTGTTTGTGGATACCTGTCTACTTTCTCCTGTATGTTATTTAGATCTGATTATGACATACTAAAAGCAACCTTTATATAAATAAGGTTATATTTTAAGAGTATTTAATTTCATTTTTATTTATAGTTTGCCCCAGATTTGTGTTTTGCTGTCTCATCTTCTTCTCTATAGCAGCCATCATCTAATAATTTTGGTGATAGTTGCAGCCTACTAATGGAAAACATAAGTGTCTCCAAAGATTTCTCTGTAGCACTGCAAATTGCTTTTTCCCTTCCCCCCTTCCTTCTCACCAACTGGGATAATGACTCCAATACTTACTTCTGAAGTACATAGTTTATTTTCTTCTCCTCCTGTGCTCTTTCACTTAATTCTAGAGTTGAAACTCAGAAAATCATGTTGCTTACTGGAATGCTGCACTTGCACACATTCAGTGACTGCTGCGGTCTATAACAGAATACATTTTTAAGATTTTCTCTAAGTTATTATTTATGTTAATGAGGGACGGGTGACCAGAACCCTGCATGATGCAGTGAGAATGAACTCTGCTATATTGGCTTGCCAATAAATCACCTGATTTCTTCCGGAAACTATGCTTTCTATATCCCAGTTTTTATTTCTGGAAAAGAATCAATCAATAAATAAATATTTATTACTTGGTATTTAGCAGTTTTAGTTTTGATTTGATTTATTTGGGTTTTATTTTAAGGTATTGCAATCAGAGAATCAGCCAAAGTAGGTGACCAGGCTCAGAGGAGGGTAATGAAAGGTGTTGATGATCTGGACTTTTTCATAGGAGATGAAGCCATAGATAAACCTACCTATGCTACAAAGGTAAGCATTGAGTGTTTTTAAGAAGTCTTTCCAGAGTTTCACATTTTTATTATATAATGTTGTAGGACTTTCTGATTGCCACTTAAAACACACATTTGCTTTTTTGTAAAGTGTTTTTGTTGCTCTTAAAAATTGCATGATATGGTTCATGGCTTTACCTTTTTTGTTAATATCTGTTTTAATACTGCTGTCCTGTGTGATTGGTGCTGGAATCCTTGTGTAAATATCCATTGATATGGTGCAGCTGTTCAGTTTTCAGAATTACTGACTATTAAAACAGTCATAAACGCTGAATATTTAAATTCTTGCTAGAAGTGTATTCTCTTAGCATGCCATATGAATTGGGGAATGTGTTGGATACTTTGCTTCAGGGAATGTTGCAATTGTTTTGTGGAGGGCTGTCTTCAGTGCGGCTTTTCTGTGAGTCGTATTTTCCATACCCGAGTAAAAGACTTCTTGTACCCAGAAAATGTTACCGGCTTATGAATTTTGTGGAAAAAAATCATATTTCATATGTCCTACTGTATTACTTAAATGTCGGCTGTGTTCTTAACATTGAACAAAATGTAAACATCATCCTTGCCAGGATTCTTGTTGAAAAAATATGTAGCCTGTATGATCTTTATTACTTTTTATAGATTGGCAGGCATGTTGAAGCCAAGTATGGTTCTTGACTTTATAAATTCCGAAATTTATACAAGAAGAGATTAAAACACAGTCCTGCAATAGACCAGTAGCAGCATTAGGAACAGAGTCTGTATTCTGGCTTTTAGTCCTGCAAGCTAGAATCACAATTTGAAGTACCTGGCAGCAGGAGATAACTTAAAATAGTGCCTCTAAATTAAAATTAAAATAGAGGATTTGATAAGACATCCATGAGAATGAGGCATTTTTATTCTTGCAGAAGATCATAGAAGCAACTAGGTTGGAAAAGGTCATCAAGGCCAACCACTACCTCAGGACTGCCGAGACCACCACTAAAGCATATCACTGAGGGCCTTATCTGCCTGTTTTTTGAACGCTTCCAGAGATGGTTACTCCATCACTTTCCTGGGCAGCCTGTTCCAATGCCTGAAGAAATTTTTCCTAATATCCAACCTAGACCTCCCCTACTGCAGCTTGAGACTGTTACCTCTTGTCCTATCACTTGTTACTTGGGGGAAGAAACTGACCCCCCACTTCACTACAGCCTCCTTTCAGGCTGTTTCTGGGTTTATCTTTGTATGGTCTAGAGTGTTGACAGGTTTTCTTGCTTCAGTGGCCTATACGACATGGTATTGTTGAAGACTGGGATCTCATGGAGAGATTCATGGAGCAGGTCATTTTTAAATACCTACGAGCTGAACCTGAGGATCACTATTTTTTAATGGTGAGTTAATGAGACTGGGTAAGAAAATATTTTTGTGTGACTAGAACTAAATAATGTTCCAAGCGCAAGTACTGCTGTTGGAGGATTTTTTTTCTGTAAATGTCTTGTAGTTCTTCAGCAACCTGGGGGGTGGGAGGAGAGGGAGGAGGAAAATAATCAAAGCTGCATTATGCTTAAATTGTGTTCACTTTGTGATGCAGGCTACTGCAGGTTGGATTTTGGTTTTGAAAAGCTTTAATCACTTTGTTTAAACTGCTTGAAGTACTTTTGAAATTTTCTGTTTTGAGTGCACCGAGTTTGATTGCCATACCAAGCTAATCAGTGTATGAACCTTTAGCACTCTATTGAGGTGGTTTTCAAAACTTTGTTTGTTTGTTTGCAGACAGAGCCTCCTCTGAACACTCCAGAAAACAGAGAGTATCTCGCAGAAATCATGTTTGAATCATTTAACATACCAGGACTTTACATTGCTGTTCAGGTGAACAAAGTGAATATGTACTTCTCAAGTGCAGTATAACTGCAGTATGTATATTCTTCTGTATGCATGTCTAAAACGTTTGAAACAGTATTTTCTGAGATTGTAAATTAGCACAGTCTGCATGCTTTTAAATATAAACTCTCTCACGTAGGCAGTGTTGGCCTTAGCTGCCTCTTGGACATCACGACAGGTTGGAGAACGCACTTTGACTGGAATTGTCATCGACAGTGGTGATGGAGTGACCCACGTAATCCCTGTGGTATGTAGCAGGATGCAGTCTGAAATGATCAGTAGTTTGGACAAGTGCAGGGTTTGTTTACTATGGATTTAAATTAGAAGTGTCAAATAAAACTAATTTTTTTTCCTCCCTTATAAATGTTTTGAAAACTGTATTTTATTTTGTGAACTTATTTATGCAATTATTTTAGCTTGGGAAGGTCACAGTAAGATTTTTTCAGGCCATCTTTTAGAGGCTTTTTCTGTGTGAAAACTTGTCTTACTGTCATGCCTCAGTTCTGTTTAATGTTAATGCTTATCATGGTTTTGGATCTCCTGCCTGCCACCAGTGTCTGACAAGAAACATCCTGCATTTTTGATTAATATAGGTTATAACATGTACTTTTTGTATAATTTTACTGTATTTTAGAAGTTAGTGAACTCTGCTTATATGGAAACAACTAAAAGATTTTATGTCCATGCTCATATAGAGATATATATAGAGTTGATCTCATACAGCTTAATTATGTTAGGGTGTTAAAAATACAAAATTGTCTTTGCGTACTGACATCTGTTCTGTTGATGTCATTTTGTGTATTTCTGAAGCATATAGTATGCTTGAATGATCAGTTATTTTAGAAATGAAAATTTTATTCTCTTCATCGTGGGGTTTGTTATTAACCTGGTCTTCTTAGTATTTTTTTTCATATGAGAAATGCTGGGGAAAAACCAGCATTTACCATAATGAAACTCTGAAAAGTGTAAGAAAAGCAAAGGAAGAAATAATATTGGTTCAGCAGTACCAGAGATTTCAGTAAAAGCATACTGAAAAAAAAAAAATTGGTAAATAGGTTTCCTGCTTTTATTCTGCTTATCATTGATGCTTCTGAATTTATCTTTTAGTATCTGAGAATCTTAATATATTTCATACCTTTTACTATTAAATTTTCACTTACAAACAGGACACAAATGTTCTGTTTATATCACGTTTGCTTTCTGGATCATGCCTAAAAGGAACCATCTGATCAGACTGTCTTCTAATGTGTGGAGGATTTTTTTGTCTTGCACCTGATTATCTATTAGATAACCAGTACCTGTTTATATGTGGTTATCAAGGTCTTCTAAAGAAAAATAATATCCCCTTTCCTCTGGGTTGCACATTTTTACAGTAATTTTGCAGTTTCAAGATTTTACTTCTAATAAAAAATCAGAACAAAGTATTATAAAAATGAATGTTAGTTTCATTATTAATTATTAACACAAAGATTTTCCCTAAATGTTTTTTCCTCTCCTCCTATGCAGGCAGAAGGCTATGTAATTGGAAGTTGCATCAAACATATTCCCATTGCAGGTAGAGATATTACTTACTTTATTCAACAGCTCCTAAGGGAAAGGGAGGTGGGAATTCCTCCTGAACAATCTCTGGAGACAGCAAAAGCCATAAAGGTACACCCTTCTTTATCTCTTAATAAATACATAAATAAAACTCTTTGAGCTATTTTTTTTGTCTTTAACAAGTTGCCAGTGGCTCTCTTAAAAATGCAAATGTAGGCAGTGTATGTAATTATGCAAGCTTCTGGTGGTTTATCCAAGTGCAGAAGGAGAAAGAGGAAGAAAGTTTTCATGCTAGACTGTTTGGAGTGTTCTGCAGATTAAATCAGCATTTTAAGCTTTAGATTTGTTTAATATTTGCTTTTTAATAAAGAATAAATGTATGTAATGTCAGTAGGATGATTGTGTGGGTCTGATCTTGCAATGAAAGCTTGCCACTTGATCATCACAGATGTAATGGTTGCAGTGTTTTCATTTTGAGAGACTAATCTAGATGAGTCAGCATGTAATCTTACTGAAACAAATAGGTCGTGCACTGTCTTGTCGGGTTGAGTGAGTCTTCAGTAGTCATTTGGGTGAGAACATCTCTTGAACAGCCCCATCAGTAAGAATGCTTATGTTGTTTTCTGATTGTGTTATACTTGGTTTTAATGATGGAATAATTATTTTGGCGATCTTAAATGTATGATATTTTCTAACAGGAGAAATACTGTTACATTTGCCCTGACATAGTGAAAGAATTTTCTAAGTATGATGGAGATCCTCGAAAATGGATCAAACAGTATACTGGCATCAATGCAATCAACAAAACCAAGTTTGTTATAGATGTGGGTTATGAAAGGTTCCTTGGACCTGAAATTTTCTTTCATCCCGAGGTAAGAACAGGGACTAGCAACATTAAGTTACAGAAACTTTACTATGCCAGTGAAGAGAGGCGGAGGGGGGAGGGAGGTATTAACATTTTTGGTGCCAGTGCGCCATCACGTGGCATTAAGTTATCAGTAAGTCTCCTAACTACAACTATGTACAGTTGCTGGTAAGTTAAGCACAGAAAAACGTGAGCACAGTAGATAATTATTTTTATAATGTCCCAATGTTTTAAATGCATCTCATTCTATTTCTTTAAAGGCAATCTAAAATTGAGGAGAAATTGTTTGAACTTACAGACTTTACATAGTATTTTCCCTCATTCTTTCATCAAAGGTTTACACCAGTGTGCCTTTACACTGTGTGTTTGATTATGTTGCCAATCCCTTTGGGCATTACACTGCATGATAGTGTTGCATTGATAGTATTCTGAGTCTTGAACACTGACTTTTAATACTGGATAAATTTATAAAGCATGATGCTAAATTTGTCCTTGGGGGAAGTCCATTAAAATCTCTGTTAATGTGGTCATAAGTAACATGTAGAGTTCTGGGAAATATTACAATAGCTAGTCTGTCTGGGGTTTGGTCCTTCATTGTGAACGAGTTTCAGGATATTGTGGGAGAAGGAAGAGTCAAGTTTTAATATGTTACAGCATAGCAGAGAAGGTCCTCTCCATTCCTGCACACTCAACTGAGTTTGTTGCAGGCACCTATAGCCTGTATTAAAGAATTTAATCAAGGTCCATGTTAACACCGGTGAAGTTTCCCATTGTCTACTCTCCTCCTATCAGAAGAATATTAAAAAACCTCATTCTGTCACCTTTTGACTACATTCCAGCCTTAATCTTTTTGTGGTCACTTTGTAGTTGTCTAATCTAGTGCCAACGTTAAACCTCTGTGCTAAATAGTGTGTCCTGTCTGTTTATTTACTAAAGTGATTTTACAGAGAGGCATTGAATACCATGCCAGACACCATTTTAATAGCTTCCCTTTCCATAGCCCCTTCAAAGACTGTCAGGAAAAGGTTAAAGGACTAATTTCTATTTTCTTCATTTCTTGATAGTCTGTTGGCCCTGTTTTGGGGAAAAAAAAACAACAAACAAGCCAAAACTGACCTGACTTTCTAGACAAGGAAAACACACTAGATGATATGTACTGCAACCAAAGAGAGTTTCTCGCTGGACTTTGTTAACTCCTCACTTCAGAGGGTATCAAGTTAGCTATGTAAAAGCTGCCTTTGGTAAAGCTGTCTTGTAATCTTTTCCTATTTTCAGTTTTCAAAATTTTGTTCTGAAGTCTTTCATACTTTTGAAGTTAGGCTTTGGCATTTGTAGTTATCCAAATTATTTCTATGCTTTTAAAATTAGGTATTTAACTTGCCATTCTCCAACCATATGGTATTTGCTAGCAGACTGCAATTTTACATGTCAGTTCTCTTGTCCCCATTCTGGGAGCATGTTATACTCCGCTTTGGATGCCATAAATTTCGTTTTTACTTATCACTTTTGCCCTGCTGTTTTATCGATATCTTTATGGAGAGCTTGGGAGAAGTTTTCAGGCTGTAGTTCATTCAGGATGAGAGCTGTCCACGTGTAGTAACACTACTTCTTTCTTCTAATTTATGCAGCTTCATGTTTTAGTTGCTTGCATGATTAATTCTTATTATGGAAATTAGCTTGAATTCTTGGGGATTTTTCACATCATTCTTACAGCTTCTGATCTCCAAGCCACTTTCTTTGCTAATTTCTCTTTCAGTTCAATGTGTACTTGTGTTTTGGCTTTTGTTATTTATCCAGTTAGATACTTCATCTTGTTTAGGATGTACGAATGGAATGGTTTCTACAGCTTTGGGAAACTTTTAAAATTATATAACCTTACATATATCCATATATATTTATATAAAAACTAATATGTTACTATGTTTTGATAACTAATTTAATTTCTCAGCGTTTAATCTCTGAAAGGGCAAAACTTAGGCTATAAACTGTTCTTTCTTTTTTTTTTTTTTAGAACTCATATCAATTTTTGAGTGGAAAATTGCCACTAGTACTCAGTGTTTTCTAGTGTTAGCAGCTCTGACTGTCTAGTATTTCTAAATGGCAAAATTTACTTTTAGCACTGTATTGGTGCTTGCATTGATGGGAATTTCCACTGAAGACCTTAAAGTATTTGTGCTTTTTTGAATGTTAGAGATTTTGCATGCTTTGGAAAAAAACCTGAATTTTTGGTGAGACTTTAACATATGTATTTTAGTAGGTTTGAAAATTTTTTTACAGGGAACATTCAGATTTGCACATGGATGTTTTTGATTTCACTTAAAATGAATGACAGGACCATACTGCACAGTAATAGTGTGTTTAATATTGCAGGACAACTGAAACTCATGTCACATACAATAGTAGGTTCATACTGCAGAAACTGTAAACAGTGAATTTATGACCAAGGAACATAATCTGAATTTCTCATCAGAAGAAGGAATTCTTATTTCCCTTGTACAAAAGTGAATTTATTATAATGTAGAATAAGTGATGAGCAGGGGTAATGCTGACTATGATTCCCATCCACCCCCTTTTAAATGTGCTATTACAAAATCTCTTTTCAGTCTCACTTCTGCCTTTTTGTTTCTCTGTTCTTCTAGATGAAGAATGTAATGCCTGTTCTATTTCTTTTTAGTTTGCTAATCCTGATTTTATGGAATCCATTTCGGATGTAGTTGACGAAGTTATCCAGAACTGTCCCATTGATGTCCGGCGTCCATTATATAAGGTACAGTCTACTTGCTGTAAGATTAACTTATTTGAAGACTAAGTATCAGCATCACCATGAAGTATGTATGTAGCTACCACTTCTCCCACTATGAGAGATGTGAACTTTGAATAGAAATAAAGTTCAAGTTAAACAAAGTGCCACTTCTGAATGAAGAATAATTGATATTTGTGGCTTTTTATTTCTGAAAGAAGGGTTATCTGTAACAAGAGGCTTGATATGTAGGTAAGTATTATCCCTGAGGAATTGTAGCAGGGGGGTGTTACTGTATCTGATGTGTAATGTGAATTCCTGTGCATGAAAGTCTTTGGCTTTTGCCTCTTTTAAGGGTTGCATGGTGGTCTCATCCCTCTCACTCCCTTCCACTCCCCACTTTATTAAGCAGTGGTTTCAAATATGTATATCTTCTTTTCATAGTCTTGACTTGATCTGCCCACTGTCTGCTGTTTTAGCCAGGTATGGGACCCAGTATTAAAGTACACTAAGACTTAAAGTTTTTCAAGAGACTATAATTAGACCTGCTTAAGCTTGCCCAGGGTGTAGGCCAGAGAGTACTTTCAGTCACTGATTCTTTCAGAAATTAAAAGGAAGGTACTGACAGTCATAGCCTGTGGCAAGCTCTTTCTGTATTGGCAGCAGATACTATGCTTCCTGGTTGTGTTCTATTTGTGCAGCAGCAGTGCCCTTTTGGAAATAACACCATCAAGTGATAGTATGGAGATGTTTGTTTGTGTAAAAGGTGGTAGTTTTCCTCACCTATTAGAGTGAGAGTTAAGTTCCAGTTAAGTCAAATCTCAGGGTAATTCCAAACTATTAAAACTTTGCAGTCTGTTTTACTTGTCTAATAAACATATGCTGTCATCTAGAATGAGGAATAGTGCTTGAGAACAAATTTGTGGAGCAGATTAAAATAGGAAGTTAAACTACTTAAGAAGCTCATCTGTGGAATGCATTTTGCAGTACATGTCTTCAGTGGCTTCAAGCTTAGGTGTTTTTAATGTCTGGCTGTGCTTAGGGTCTTTTTCTTTTTTCCCTGAAAGCCCAGAGTACCATAGAGCAACAGCTTCATTGCTTTGTAGAGCCAGGGATTAGTACTGACTTCAGAAAGTGGTATTTAAAATTTAAGTTACTCTTTCCTCACCATAATCAGTGTGGTGACCAGCCAGAGCCCTGTGCTTTGAAGATGGGTTTCCATCAGATGTATTTGGATACTCCCGAGTGTTTATGCAGAAAATACCTGCAAGTATCCTTGCAGATTGTATGTGGCATGTAGCCTTTGAAGCATTTTCACAACCCATCTTTTGATGTCCTGTGGTATCTTTTTTTAGCTTGATTGCTGGTATCCATGTTTTACAGTCTGATCAACATCTCTCGTATGAGGCCAGTTATCTTACCTTATGTTGATGCTTGGACCAGTAGGACCTTCGTAAGACTGACTTCAGCCAGATAGCTGAATAGCCTGTAGCTGATTAATGCGAAGCACATACATTCTTTAGCATGGGATGAAGGCTTTTTAATTGTGTAATGGTTGCCAGCGGTGCACTCTTTTAATTCCCATGATTACATCATCTTAATGTGATTGCTTGGAAGAACTGATTTTTATTCTTATTCTATGTCTCCGACACAAAGTTGAGAGTTCTGTATTGCTTGGGATGAGCTGCTTTCTGCTGAAATGGAGGAGGAGTGCTGCTGGGTTTAGAATCGGGGAACTTGCATTGAAAATTGAAGAAAAAAGGTGGATTTTTCTCTTTTGTTTTAACCCAAATCTATGGAAAGCAGAACAAAATTTAAAATGAGTGCTCAGGTGAAATGGTAAGAAGGGTAATTTTGGATCTTACCGCATGGCTGAAATAATCTGGTGGCCTTGCTTTGTTGATCATTCCTCTGTGTTGAATTCCATTGAAAAATGACCCATTCTGTGTGCAGCTGGAAATGTGATCAAGCTTTTGTGAGGCATAGTGAGGCCTTGCATCACCCTTGGCATTCTTTGGGAAGAATGATGTGTAGTTCATCTAGTTCTGTTTTTTTGAGAATTCTTCAGCTTTCTTTTTTCTTAAAATGTTGTTCCACAACCTTTCCTTATATTTATCTAATTCTGATATCACAGAATTGTGGAGAAATTGGAGAGAGCAGTGCCATGATGTGGCATATGGTCTGCAGAAAAGTGCGGTACTTCTCTCAGCTTTCAGATTATTATGAGCATACTACTAAACACAGTGTAACTACTGCACACCCAGCCTGCATCAGTGGGAAGCATCTGCTCTGTGGTTTAGCCACAACAGATGCCAGTGTTGGATGTTTTCAGTACTAACTGCTACTTAAAAGTCTCTCTTGAGCCTGGAAATACTCTGAAGCTTGTTCTAATATGTGTCACTTAGGTCATGAGTTTTGGCTTACAGTGTAAAATAAAAGTTACAGTAACTGGACAAAAGGCTTTCAGAAGTTCTAAAAACTACTTCTAACTTGAATTAATGCTAAATACTTCATGCAAAAACATCTTGCCATACGCTGTGTGGTGTGTAGATGGCGCTGTCAGGCTGGTGTATAGAGTCTGACTGTCATCTGTGAGCTGCAGGGAGAAATCCAGCCTGTGCTGGGTACAGCTTTTTTGCTGTATCAACCCTGTTCTTGCCTTTTCCCTCCGAAATTGTAGAAATCTTCAAGCAGAAGACTGGACAGGGTTCAACTGACTTTTGTTTGTCTGGGCTTCAGCAAAATGACATTTGCTATTAATTACTAAGTGCAGAGCAGGGAGGCTCTGTGGGTGAGGTAAGCCTGGAAACACTGCCAGGCCATTAGATCTGCATCGTATCGGCTCTGAAGATAAGACATGGGAAAGGAGAGGTTTTTCCTGCTACTTTAAATGGAAGCCTGAAGTGACTAACAGTGTTAGTGTATCACAGGAGTACTGAGAAGAAGTGATTAAATGTGTGACATTACCTGTGCTAGCTGGTTTGACAGTGGCTCAGTACATCTACAGTGTTTTGTGGTTACTTTTGTGTCTGACTGCAGACATATTTCTGCATAACAACATGCTCGTAAGTCGTGCTGAAATCTTGTGCTATTACTCAAACTGTTCAATGAGCACTGAAAACTGTGATTTTTCAAGAAACAAATTGTTTCTTCATCATTAAAAGTCAAACTTATTTAAAATGCTTCTCACAATACATTCATCTCTTTGTAATGTATTTGTTGTTTGATATGTATAATATTTCTCCTTATAGTTTCCATACAATTTTGGCAAATACTGCCCTCTTAACTAAATTAAGAGGCATATAGGTTGATTCACTTGCTCATTAAGTGCTTAGCTTCAGCTTGTGAACCTTCCAGTTTTTACGCATAACAATTTTTATTAACTGTTACGTATTGCTGTCATTCCATGTCTCTGGTGGTGTGGTTGTGTCATGTTAAACAACTTTAATTTAGACTGTCGTTTGGAAGGAAGGGAAACTGGGATGTGTTGTTGAAGTTTGTGTTTACCAGAAAAGCAGTGGATGCTTCTCAGTTTGGTGCTGCAGAGTCTGAAGTGTCCAGCTGGGAGTGAGCTTATACCATGTTGCAAAGTGTAGCATAAAGATGCACAGGCGAGTTCAGTGCCTTGTGTTTGGTAGTGCCGAGTTCTGCAGAAGCTAATTTAACTTTTGTAATTTTGATGTAAGCTTTATTTAGGTAGAGATTTCTGTTCCAGTAACTGTATTGTTTTGTTAGGTAGAGTCATATCTCTGCAGCGTTACACTGTACAGGCATAATACCAGAAATGGTGTGGAGAAAAGCTCAATATGCTGGAGTTCATATGAGAAACAAAGGGTATGGATGAGAAGTGAGAAATTTCTTGCCAGCCCTCTGAGACGACTACAGTTTACTGCAGTTTCCTTCTGGAAATGGCCTACTTTCATTACTTCTTGTGGAAGGTGTGTGGAAGGTCTTGTCCTTCTCGGGGAACACACTCTTTTGAAACAACTTATTTTTTTCAACCGGCCATCTATAGAACTAAAAATCAGCTGGAGCTTCTTTCCATCAGATGGTATGCTAATCAGTGTTAGCTGTGAAACCTGTGGTATGCTCAGAGCTGTTAAACCAGCCAAAGAGTGTTTGAATAGAGTAACATTCTTTAAATAGAGTAAAATTCTTTAAAGGAATCAGGTGTAAACAGATACTTGAAATCCTAATTCTCTTGATGTCTTTCTCTGTGAGGCCAGAGAATTCCAAGGTGGTGAAAACCCAAGCATCACTAGTAAGTTTGGGTTTTTTTCTTGGTGTGTTTGTTGTTTTGTTTTTTTGTTTTATCTGACTGTCTCTTCTCACCTTCATTTGGTCTTCTGTAAGTGGTGGTGTTTAAGGGTGACGACTGTGTATGGATTCTGCTTTCATTGTGAGCACGGATTACCTAGCTTCAAGACCTCCTTGCAGAAGACGGATCTACTGAGTTGTGATAGCTGACTGAAGCCCATCCTTGAGCAATCCCTCTACTAAGAGCTTAGCACAGATTTGGCCCAGTGCTGATAAGAAGTGCAGGGAACAGGGGAACTGTAACAGCCTAATTAACCATCTTATAACTGTGGTTGATATCACCTGGTCCCTTATATCCAAAGTTCTGCTTGGCTGGGTTTGTCCAGTATGGGATAATGAGATGACTCACCTTTTCAACAAGCCTATCCCAGTGCTTCTGTTCTCCTTGACCAATGTTATTGTTACTTATTTCAATGTGTAGAAATTATTTAAGAATCATAATCTGAGGAGTGTGTAACCTCTTATCTTGTAACCTTGGAATCATAAAGGATCTTCTTAAATATTACTGTGAACTCTGTGGTTGCTTGAATTGGTCTGGGATATATTCAAACAATTATTGTCAGGTGTATTCTGAAATTTATTTAGTGGTAGCATTGTCCACTTTATGGACATCCACTTGAAGTTTAATTTGCTCTGAATAGAATTACTGCTTTTACCATCTTCGCCAGCTTCATTATCTCCAGGTAATATTTTCTGATGGCATCTTTTTAATTACTATTTCATCACTCTAGGTTGGCTGTTGTCTTTTTTTTTTTCCCATTACCAATTTTCTATTCCCATGTGGAGCATGTGACCACTTTGAGGCAGAGGGAAGAAATGTTGTGTGTATGGGGGGAGCAGGCAGAATCTCCCTTCTACTTTTAATTTCAGGTGCAGCTGTGGTTTTTGAATCCTGCTTATATGTGTGGCTCCTTTCCTTTTCCCTGTCCTTGGAAAATGTTTCAGTAAAGTTATGGGTATGTGTGCTTTTCTTTTAAGTACACCTGCCTTGTTATGCATTCTTTTATACTGTCACTTATCCAAAGGTATGAAGAAATGCATTTTTCCTACTGTAATGGTTTTTATGATGTGCAGAGGTTTTGTTTTTTTTTGTTTCTTCAAACAAACAGCTTTCTTCCCACTTTACAAGTTACAAGCTTTTCCTTGTTATCTGTTGCTCAAAATTCAAGCACTTAACTTCTGCACCCTACAGGTGTGAATGCTTATTATATATGTGATCTTTGACTCCAGATCTGTATGCAGGCTTCCTGGCTGAAAAAGGTGGTTCAGGGATTCTTTAGTTATGTGCAAAGTCTTGGTGTGAAGCGTCAAAAACTATTACTGAGAAAGAAACTATATTGAGAGATAATTTGACCTGTGTATAATGAACTCTTGATCTCAGTTGAGTCCTTTGTGGACGTGTCTGTGGCACATAAGTAGTTTCCGTAAGCATTAGTTAGCACTTTGGTTTGCAGTTGCAGCAGTATGCAAGGACACATATGCAGTTTTGTCATATAAATTTCATTCTTCTCATTATGAATTGCATTTTTGCTGCCACCAGTGTTCTAGGGTTCCCGTTTTGAATCTCCCCACCTTTGAAATTACTTCTCTATTAGTGTATAACCCTGCAACATTACCAGAATTAAGGATGGGATGTTCTAAAACCAGTCTAAGAGGATTTTGGTTTTGCTGTCAAAACTAATTCCTGGCAAGCAGGTATAGATAAGTGAAAAGGAATTGTACTTTTCTCTGTACTGCAGTCCGCTTTGGAGGTGTGGTACCTTTTTGAAGAATCATTGGACTTGCTGGTTGCTATGTTTAGAAGTTTAACTCTGGAGAGGAGGAAAATAAGGTCTAGATAACTTTACAGCTTTTGGGAAGGTGCTAAGAGTAGTATGATGAGGCTAGAACCCTATTTGATATCAGGGCTAATACTGCTTACAGTGAGCATCCCTGGGAAATATCTTGAGATGTAGTGTTTTTTTTTCTGCTGCTATGCACATGTAGGGTACTAGCT
The DNA here is from genome assembly GCF_034315485.1 of Pezoporus occidentalis. Taxonomy (NCBI): domain Eukaryota; kingdom Metazoa; phylum Chordata; class Aves; order Psittaciformes; family Psittacidae; genus Pezoporus; species Pezoporus occidentalis. The sequence continues at coordinate 3,710,098 of NW_026914180.1, forward strand.
CACTATTTTAATGGAATCCTTCTTGTTTGTAGCAATATATTCTACCTAAAACTGTTCTTTAAAAAGGGAAAGAAAAGTAGGGGGACCATGGACCTCCTATGGAAGTTGAGCAGCGGTTAAGGTGTTCTGTATAGCTTGTGAGCTTCCTAATGATGTTAAGATCCACGTAGTCACATTTGCAGCTTTTGGGAAACTTGCTTGAAGTTACATTTAAAAAATGTGTCTTTAATTTGTGCACAGAATGTGGTTCTCTCAGGAGGATCCACGATGTTCAGGGACTTTGGACGACGACTGCAAAGGGATTTGAAAAGAGTAGTGGACGCGAGGTTGCGACTTAGTGAGGAACTCAGTGGTGGTCGGATAAAAGTAAGTAGCCATTTGAAGTGCATTGATTACATTAGTAGTGAAAGAAAGTTCAAAATTTTCATCTCACTAGTGAAAATGCAGTGTTGTTAAATGAGTAGTGTATATGTATGTGTTGTTGAATGTGTTGGTAGCCTTGCAATGTACGACATGTCTTTATAGAAATGTGAGCAATCCTCTAAGGGCAATCTCTGGTAGGAGATATGTTATGCAGTAGGCAAGAGGGATTTAACTGCTGTGTCCATACTAATCATAAAGAGTTTTATGACTTGGTCTCCTTGGGAATATGGCAGACTGAGTAGTAAGTGCAAGATAGTGACAGAGGGGTGAAGATGTCTGTGTCTTCAAGGATCAGATGTCGGTTTGTCAGGATCTTGCCCGAAAATTTAAACCAGCTAAATATGAACTGTTTTTCTTAGCCCAAACCAGTTGAAGTTCAAGTGATAACACATCACATGCAGCGTTATGCAGTTTGGTTTGGTGGTTCCATGCTGGCTTCAACAGTAAGTATTTATCAAAGTTGTTCTTGTTTTAAAAACTTTATTTTACTTGCATGTTGTCTTCTGGCTATATTTGATCTGAGTACTAAGTTTTAAACCTTTTCATTGTGACAGCCTAAACTGTTCCATATTCCTTTACGCAGTTTGTATCTCAGTAAAATTTGTACAGGGCAAGCGGGAGGTCTACTTGAGTAAGGTTATCATAATTTGATGTAATTTTGAAGTAGTTTTTTGTGGTAGTTGCAGTATAGTTCCTTTATTCTTCAAGTCAGCACTAGAGATTAGCTAGGAGTTTAGGGGTATACGACCCAAATCAATGGTCTTAAACAAAAGAGAGAAGCAAATACAGGAAAATGGGAGCAATCCTGTCTCCCAAGTGAGTTTTCTTATTGCTGCGTTTAAAAGCAGTCTTCTGTCTAAGCTTTTCTTGATTATGTTTATATCCCAGTATTTCTTGCTTTACTCTTTCAAAAATGTGATAACGCATCATAAAGCTGCAATCTACAAAAATACTAAGGCATTAGTTTATTTGTTGTTTTTTCTATTTGATATATTCTTATGCTTTTGAGGATGTTTGTTTTATATTTTCATAGCCAGAGTTTTTCCAAGTATGTCACACCAAGAAAGACTATGAAGAGTATGGCCCTAGTATTTGTCGTCATAATCCTGTTTTTGGAGTCATGTCATAATGCTCGTCTAATGGAAACAAGATCTTTGATATCTTGCTGGTGAAGAAACTCATGTAATGCAGAGGAAGGCAGCAGATACTGTAAATACTGAAGGAGGATGTGTTTAACTCTTGGAAGCATTTGTATCACCACTGTGCACTAAAGCACAACTTACAGCCCCAAGTCATTTCAGTAAAAGCCATTTCTCTGCTGACTACTTTAAAGCCTATCCTTCCCTCTTCTTAAATGTGAGGTAATTGAAAATAGGTAAGTCTTGGTTTAGGAGGTTGTGCAAATACTACTGAAGCTGAATCTAGAAGAATAAGGCAGTGTTTTACTGCTTGTGGAAAGTTTTAAACCTTTCCTACTTATGCCCTGATTTTGCAATCAAATCTTTAGCAATGGAGCACTGAATACCACATTGCCTTCAGGGAAGTTGGAGTGGATACAGGTACCTGCGCAGATGGATTAGATTGCAAGACTGGGACTGTACTTTGTAAATGTAGGGTTTTCATATCATTTTGTATTTTATGATATTGATAGGGTGAATTGATGACTAGTTCTAAGCACGAACAGCTATCAGTGTCATGGAGTGATGTTACGCATTTCCAGGTGTGAGGCATGTATTGGAGTTGTGCTGGTATTTTTTGGAAAACAAACAAAAAAAAAGCCATGTATGCTAGAAACTTGACTTGTTCATGTTTGGATGACACAAACTAAGCGATTTAAAATATTGTATGAAGTTTATTATAGCCACTGTTACTTTGTTTTGAATTTTCTGAAGCTGTTTTATAGAAGATGCTGTTTTGTTTTGATGTTGGTGAGTGGTGGATGACACACGGGCCTTGCACCAGTGAAATAAAAGCTGTTAACATCTTTATGAATGTCTGTGGTAGTCCTGATTTGCATGCTTTTCCAGTTTATCTCACAAGGTTACCTTTCCTTTTGTATGTCAATATACATGGAATCATAATAATGCTGAAGTTGGAAGGGACCTCTGGAGATTCTGATCCAGACTCTTGCTCGGTGCAGGGCTCACATCAAAGGCAGATCTGGATGCTCAGGGCCAGTCAAATTTCAAGTAACTGTGAATGGAGATTCCTGAACATCTGGGCAACCTGTTCCAGGGCTTAACTACCCTATTATGGGTACATGTCCTTGTGTTACGAACATGGTGCTTGTTCTTCTATGGTTTAAATCTAAATAGAGTAGGAAATACTACTTACTATGTCAGTGTTTATCTGATCTGTCAGCAGAGGTTTTGTATCTGTTTGTGTAGCCCAATAAGAATTTTGCAAGACACAACAATTTGGTTTTAGCTGGCGCAGAGGTATTGAGACCATGCAATTATTTGTTCAGCATAAATTAGAAACTAACCAAAATGGGACTCTGACTCAAGCCCAGTTCTGAATATTTCTGAACTTCAAGCTCAGCTGTCAGAAGAAATGCATTGGAGCATACTTTGCTCAATCCTCTCTCCAAGAAAGAAGTGGGTAATCTAATACAAGGTGTACTGTTTCAGCTGGTTCCAGTGTTACATCAGCGTGTCTGTGCTTAAATCTATGTTTCAAGTTTTGCCACTGCAGAGCTGGCTACTTAGGTTTTTTGGCCTGTACAGCAGAATCCAGAACCATGAACACAGTGTGTCTGGAGTTGGGCTTTGGAGGAAGATTTACACGTTTAGTGGGCTGAAACACTGGCATGCTCACCTGCTGCTACAATGCTGGGGATGTGCCATACTTACATGTGGCTTGCAACCAGTTGTAGCCAGGCACTGACATCCCTTAAGAGCTGACAGGAGATGGTATTTTAGCTAAACACCTCTGACATGAGGCATGGTCACCCATTTTTTGGCAAAAAAAAAACTTTCAGAAAGTAAGCAAGGCTCACATTGAAAGCAAATGAGGAAATATACTTGTGGTCGCTCTTAGTTAAAAACCACTGATAATAAGAATACTAATACAGGATGTTTGAATGTCCTGAAGCACAGTTTCCCTGTTCTTGAACTTTTTGGAAGGCTGACCTACCTACTGGATTAGAGACCATGTGAGTTTAAAAGAAGTCATTGGGTGAAAAGAAGAAGAGATGTGCCAGAGAACAAATGCAAATATGAGTTGATAGCCCCTTTTCGTCTGTCTTGTCTGCTGTTGGGCTAATTCAAGCCTGTTGGCAAGTAAGCTTGCCTTATCAGTTATTTTTTATGGATTTCTTACAAATAGTTAATGAATAACCACTATGACCTGGAAATGCTTCCCTCTCCTTGTTTTGGGTGCTCACCTGAGAAGGAGCATGTCAGTAGGCTTTGAATCCTCTTAGAGGAAGGAATTGAATCCAGTACATAAAGCCAGAAGGGCTTGGCAGGTGTCTAGTGTACCTCCAGACGCTTGCACACCAGCAGTTACTAGTGTAGTTCTGCAAAGTGTGATTTCTTGAGGAGTGCTCTCTCTAGACCTAATGCATTAGGGCAGATGCATTTGTTTTCTTATTACTATTATTAATTTGGCTTGTGAAATGCCTTGAAATGCTTCTGAAAAGCACTGTAAAGATCTAAGTCAATGGCTCCAGTGGTGGGGCTGCATAGGTAAGCTAAACTGCAGCATGAAGTTCAGTCTTATCTGTGTAGTTATAATTGGGGCTTCTGACTTTGGGGGCTTATGGTACCGTGTACCCATTAAAAAGGATTACCTGTCTCCATCAGCCAATTAGCAGATGATGTGTTTTAACCTTGGTTAACTTTGATTTGAGTCAATGTTCTAAAAGTGGAAGGCATTGTTTCCCGCAACTGATCCTCTGAGTCTTTTCCTTTTTTTTCAGTAGTATTTAAAAGCACTTAAGGCTTTTATGAACCTGAAGAACACTGTGCATATGTGCAGTGTGGTAGTTCCAGTTAACTATTACTACTGAAATCTTGATGTGGAGTACTCATCTTTCTGTAAATAATTCATTCTTTATGATCACTGGGTTCTCTCTCACCTGGAAACATTACTGTTGTGCCAAACAAGTGTTGGAGGTGGAACAAGTGAAGAACTTATTTAAAACCACCAGGGATACTGAGCAGAGATACGCAGCCTCCTGCTTAATTGAGAAGCACATTGTGTAATACTAAGAAGCACTGTGTCGTAGCTGTCAGATAGTTACAGTGAATGAAAGCTCAGGTAAAGCTGTGGCAAAGGAACAGCCAACTATCTCATTTTCACACACTGGTCTTTAGCAAGAGCTTTTTTGCAACCTGTTAAAGCACAAAACAATGGAGTGTCTGCATATTTTTTTCAACTTCTTGTGTTCCTCTTCTGCAAGCTATAAATGTGTATGATGGAAGAAAGAGGCAGAATAGTATGTATTCACATCTTGCTTCTGTGGTCACTTTTGTTCTTGCTGTTTCACATCTGATTCTTTGGTAAACAATCAGGGCTTGACCCAAAGTCAGTGGAAAAGACTTTGGTATTATTGATTCTGTTATGTTGTAAATTCTTTTCCATTCCTTACTGCTACCTACCACATCAGCCTTGACCACCCCACTTGATTTTGAGCAAGTCATTTCATTTCTGTGTGCTTTTTTCCTGATCTTTTCCTAGGGACTGCCTCTTAGACAGTACCTTAGCATTCATCTGCTCCAACATAACTGTCAGATTCTTAGGTGTGCATGTCTAACATGATGGTCAGTTGGGCTTCAAAGGATTACATCCCGAGGCCAAATCATCTCATCCTAGCACGTGCATCTAAACCAGGTTGGTTGACTTATCCTTTGGCAGTGCTTTCTCCATTCACTTGACTATAAAAATACATATCTAGCACAGATGTTGCCTCTAATTCTTAAAGGCTCAAAGGTAGAATTAAAAAAGATCTCCCACCCTGATTTTGGTCTTTGGGCACTATTGTTGGTAAACAGTAAAGCAGTGTGGTTGAGGGGGCAGACTCCATGAGGAAGAAGGCAGCTTCAGTTCACTGCTCTATGCCCATGGAAAGTAGTGAAAGATGAGTGCTTTGCTCCTTTAGCTTCCAATCGACTTGAGGATTTTTTGCCTTAATGTTATTTAAATGAACAACCTTTGTGGTCCTGATTATATGTTCACAGCTTTAGTCCAAGTGCTAACCTGTTATGTGTTAGTCACGTTTCTTACCTTTTTTATGAATTGTTTGAGAGTAACTCCTGTAAACTGCAGCTTATTCGTGTGCAAGATAAGTGTGTGCTAGCACAGCAGTTCTGATGTGCTCATGGAACACTGAGTGTCAAACAGGTGCTGTGCTGTGTTCTCGAAGTGTTCAGCGCAGAGTTCCTGGGAGGCAGTGGCTATCTTGTGTACCAGCACCTGTCGTATTTTTCAAGGAGGAGATTTTGTCCACTCTATATGTGGTGCAGTTTAAGTGGCATTCATGTCTTGCAGTGCTCTCTTGCCGGGCAGATGGAAGGCTCCAGAGCCAGCCTGAGAATGTCTGCTGCTGTTAGCTGTTGTTGAAGCAGAGGTCAAGCTAAATCCAGTTCATTTGGATTATTTTTCAGCTTCTCTCTAGTGAAATCGGGAAGAAAAGGGAGCACTTTGTAATTCCTTAAGGATTTAAATGAGACTGTTCGTTTTACACCAGTACGTTACAATAAATGCTAGGTCTCATAACTGGGGAGAGGCAGGGGGTTCATAAGTACCTGTAAATAATTAAACTCCCTGTCACCTCTTCTACTTCTCTAGTGTTATTTCCTTTGAGTTCAGCTGATGAACATAACTGGGTTATATTATTACTCATTGTTTCTTACTTATATCTAGTTTGAAGTTTAGTGCTGCTTTGATTCTTGTCCCAGGAGCCCGTTACATCTTCTCAGTTTCATCAGCTGTTCCAAAATTGAAGATTTTATATTCCCTAACAAACACAGCATCTTGTGTTATAGATGAGTATATGGAAAGTCATGAAGGAATTTCTCATTTTCAATTTATCTTCCTCTAAGTAGGGCAAGGAAGAACAATTAACCTTTTGCATGGGAAACAATGAGATGTGGATTTGAAAAGTCAGATAATAGAGGGCTTTTATGAGGATGATCGCCACCATACATCTTGTGTTTCTGATGCCTGTGCAATCACACACATGTTCACTTTAACAAGTGATACTTTACAGTGTTTGTTGTACAGCAGTAAATGAAGGAGCAGTGTTTAACTGGGAGCCCAGCATTCATTTCAAGCAGTTTTTCAGCAGTTTCAGCTGTCCTATTTTTCTAGCACCCTGTGGGGTAATGAGAAGAGTTGCAGCCCCTTTTACAAAGGGAAGATTGTTCACTGCCTTTGACAGGTGGTAGATACAGGTGTATGAAAGATAAATTTTTAATGTAAACTTGTATTGTTTGTAATTCTGTTGCTACTGGTAATCTGTAGTTTGGTGCAGGAGACAGATGGTTTGTGTCAGTTCCAATAAAGATCTAGTCAAAACAAAAAAGATAGTCTGCTGAGGCACAGGAACCTCCCTGGCCTATAGAGTAACACAGAATTGGCAGCTGGGTGATAAGGATCCCCTGATCTGGGCTTAAGGTGACTGAAGTTAATGAGCAGGGACAGAACCAGCCTTTAGGAAGTATGAGGCACAGCTGTACCATGGAATCACAGAATGATTTGGGTTGGAACGGGCCTTAAAGCTCATCCAGCTCCAACCCACCTGCCATGGACAGGGATACCTTCCACTAGACCAGGTTGCTCCAAGCTTTTTCCAGCCTTGCCTTGAACACTGCCAGGGATGGGGCAGCCACAGCTTCTCTGGGCAACTTGTGCCAGTGTCTCACTTTCCTCACAGGGAAGAACTTCTTCCTAATGCCTAATCTAAATCTACCTTCTGTCAGTTTAAAACCATTCCCCCCGTCCTTATCTAATACGTATTTGTTGTCCTTTCTCTGGAGCATAAAAGTGCTTCAGGGGACACTTTGGATTCAGAAAATGCACTTGGGAGAGGGGGGAGTTACGTTATCCTCCTTCAAAGTTCTCTAACTTGGCAGGGCTCAGGCTTTCTAATATGGTAGGTGATGCCTGCCTCTAAGGTAGTGATCTGGTAGGGACAGCTGCTGCGGAAACTTCTCATCAGGTTGAAGTGGTCTCACCTGCTTTTGAACTAGAGCATATGAGAAGTTGGATCTAGGATCCAGGACTGGAGCAGGCAAGTTGTATTTTCTGCATTTTAACTGTTTATGCATCTGTAGTAGTAATCATTGGTTACAAATACGTTAACTGTTGGATCATAGATTCTTGAACACTGCATTACCTACCTAGGAATAATCACTAGGCTCCATATTATGTTTCCTTTTAAGCTTTTTGTTTATGGTCCCATATGCTGTATATGCTGTTAGGCTGTAGATAAGCAAAAGGTTTAAGCAAACTCTTTCAGTTTCCTTGGCTCTTATTTTCCAGGGTAAAAATAAAATGTTGATAGTGTGGAGAATGCAAATAAGAGGTGACCAGAAGGACAGTCCTTAGTAGCACTTGCGTGCATGGTCTGTTATGGTTTCACTCCATTTTGGACAGGTTCAGCATCTACTGCATTTAAGTCCTCATAACGTCTTTCCAATGAATTGCTAGAAATCCATTTCTGTCCTTTACTTGATGGTTGAGGGACATGAGCAGCAATTTATGCCAGGTTTCTTTCAGTAGTTCTAATTGTTCATGCAGTCAGGTACTCTTGAAGATCAACTATTGGTGCAGCCAACATGCAAAGTGAGAGTAGAAGTCCTGATGTTTCTGGGTTTTGTATTCTGATGCTTGTTAATGTGGTTCTGTTTTTTAATAGCCTGCATCACTGGCTGTGCTCTCGCTTTTATTGTGGCTTGCTTGCAGAATGTTTTAGTACGTTTGTTCATCTAGTCATATGGTATGTCTATAATGCATTAGATGATATTGGCAATTAAAGGATTACAGCTAGGATATAATTATGGCCCTGTGGAATAAAGTTTTCAAATTACTCTGCTACAGTCTGTAATTATACTGAGTGTGCCCTGATGCCAAGGATTAATAGAGGGATTACAAACACTTTTCCTCTAACATTCAATTCACAGATACGCAGTTTACAATTCACTGGCTTTAAGGAGTTAGTGACCTATCATGGGAAATGTTGTTAAAGGATACTGTCTAGCAAGATATTTTTCTTTTATATTATGCTTGTTTCTTTCCCTCACCCTGAGTTTATCATGTAGAGACTGCTTAGGGTACCTCGGATCTTGAGTAGATGACCCTTAAATTGGGGTATTAAGGAAGTGAAACAGGCAAGCTTCAGTGACAGCTTTGCAGTGTTAAACTTGCTCCTTTTTTGCATTCTTCTTTCAAACCAGAGACATCTCAGCTAGATGCTCTGGATTCTTCATCTCTGTGGAGTGTGAAGGGGAGCTTTCATGACATATTGTTACATATTACACAACTAGTAGGATTTAAGCATTTTACTTCTGTATATCTTAAATTATTTACTCTTAAGAACCTCTGCAGTCAACGCTTCTCTGAAGAACTGCAGTCGTTTAGTTGTAATGAAGGTAAGCTAATGTTGATGCTATTTAAAATGGATGAGAATTTAACTAAGGTTCATTTTTGAAATAGCAAAGTAGTGCTGAACTGTTATTTGAATCCTCAAATGGGAAACTTAGGCTCCTTTCTGCCAAATAGCAAGTAAACTAAATGCTATTTGATTTTTCCTTGAACTTGGATGATTCTCTTTAAGGGTATTATCAAACCTAATACAAACTTCAGAAATGCATTATCTTGCTTCTTCGTGTCAGTTCTGAGTGGTTATAGCAATGCTTGTAAACTAATTGTGCTCAAAGCTCTTCTTTGGCACTGAGACACACTTGCATGAAATAGCCTGTTCTTAATGAAGACTTTGCCAATAAAGTGACTGCACGATGGCTGGATTTTGGGCTGCTCTCTGGACTGCGTTAATTCCAGAGTTGTGCTCTGGCATTAATTGGCTCAATGATGGTTGGCCATGGCCAAAATGGTACTATGGATCATGCTTACGATTGAACAATAGGGATGTTTAATTTACCAGCATAAATTGGACCTGTGTATTTTCAGTGGCAGAGTGATACCAAAGATTTCAAACAGGCTGTTTTATTTTATTAAGGCTTCACATCTTTGCCATGCTGTTTTTCACATGATCCTGTTTTAGGAGAATACATCTACTATAGTTGCTGAAGAAATGTGGACCTTGGGCTGTCAGATAACAATGACAAATGAAGACTCTCCAGTTTGTTTTGAAACAAATATCATTTTAAAGCCAATGTCACAGTTCTTAGTGTCAGAATAATATTTAAATGTGTAAGTTTTACATATGTAAGAGTACACGTCAGCTTATACTCCTAACTTTCTGTAGTATGGGTTGGTGGGTTTTGCAGTTTGTCGTGGTTAACAGTGTGTTTTCCTTAGATTTTTCAGTATTTTGCATGAGTTACCTCAGTAATGCTCTCATTACAGAGATGTATCGAGCATCTGATTTGTCTTTGAGAATCTTTCCTCCTGGTGGGAGCATGTGAGAAGGCAAAAGAACCCAGCTTGACTTTTACATTTCTCTGGATGGCTTTACAGAACTATGAATTGAACAGTCTGTTCTGGAGTATTGCCACAAATAAGGCCTGGTGGCTGGAACTAGTCTGCTGTGTGCATTGCATGAACATTAAAGCTCTAAAGCCTTTCTCTTCAAGCAGAAGCTGCTTTGAAATTGTAGTCAAAATTCTTCTTTCTGTCTGTATGGTGTTTCCCGTGTTCCTCTCTGCCCTGGTTTTCTTCTGTCTTGGACCTAAGAAGCTGACATGGATATTTTGATGCAATGATTAAATTAACAAAAAAGATCTGCTGTGACAAAATTGTATTTGTCATTGGAAAGGGGAAGGCTTTTGGGGCAGCTCTGTTAGAAACAGTTTCTTTGGATAGTCATTTTTCAGAACAAGGAATACAGTTCCCAGTGTTTGGCAAGTTGCAGTCTTTTGATCCTGTGTGTTCCCAAATGGATCAAAGTTAACTCAATTGTAAAGCAGAATTAAATTTGCTATTAGATGCAGTAGCCAGCATGGTTTGCATAGCAGCAGAATAGTACTGAAAAATGAAGCGTTAAGACCAGCAGATGACAAGTTTAGAGGTGTCATTTTTTTCAAAGCTATGCATTGCTTTCTTTTTCATAGGCTTGGCTGTATGCTTGTGATAAAAACCAAAGAAAGCAAATCTTTCACAGATTAGTAATTTAAATCTGTCCTGTGCATTGGAGACACTGGGTCATGAGTAGTCCAAGGTCTTAATAACTGAAGGTAACGCTGAAATGAATTTCCCTTTACTCTTCTGGGGCTAACTGTAATTGGGCAACAGATCAGTACTATCATCAGTTAGACTGCATAGATATAAATATCCAGAAATTACACTAAGTAAATTGCAGCAAGGCCAGCTCAGTTCCTTCCCAAGGGAAGGACTGCTTGTTCCAATCATGATTTGGGCCACAGGCTTTTATAGCAGGACTGCAAAAGTCTTATAAAAATTGTATTAGAGTAGGATCAGCCACCCTTGAATGTATTACGCTTCCAGCTGTGACCAAATTTGTCCCAGAAGCCCAGTGAATTTTGTGTGAGGTTCCTAATTTTCTCAAAATCTTTCCTTAATGACGTCTATTATTAAAGCTATTTCTTCCTCCTGGGTATGTAGAGAGAAACAAGCAACCTGTGATTAAATGTGTGTTGGGGTCCTGGCCATAGCACTTATTGATTCATGAGCAATTGTGTTTTCAGAAGCAAAAAGACAATTACACTCCAGAGAGCATACTTTAATTGTTCAAATAGGTACATTAAGCTTTTACACTTGAATAATAAATTATCTGGAAGTAGATCTTCCTCTTTGCAGCTACTTTTTATCTGCTTCAGACACTACTAGAAATCACCAGGCAGATCAGCAGCCCACTGAGCTTCTGACCACGTCCTGGGGGTGACTGCTCAGAGATAGTCCTTTTCAGGATTGGTTTTTGGCTTCTGCTGCCTTCAGAGGGATAGTTCTGTAGTTTCTGGAAGCAAGATGCCCTGCATTAAGCATTAACATTTTTTTAAATGCATGCAAAAAAAGCAAAGGGCTGGCTGGAGTGGAAAAAAAAATAGCATTGAAAATGGCTTGGTTACTATATTTTATGATCAGAAATGTAATAAGCACAGCACTCATAAGCTGGAAGATGAACGAGGCAAGAGCATGTGTGCAGCATGGGCATCAAGGTAAATGCCACCTTTCTTCAAATGAGGCAAGTTTAAAATAAACTAGAATACTCCGTTTTCCTCATTCACCCCATTCTGGGTTCTGCTGAAATTCCCAATAACATATCCAAGTAGTATCAATTACAGTGGTGATTTCTGGATTAGCACATCTGGGAGCTGAAATGGGATCGATTAGATCACAGGAAAGGCACAGTCCTTCAGCAGAGCCCCATTAGCTTTGGCTGTCCCAGAGTGGTACATGTTTAATGACTTGAGGAAGGTTCACAATGAGCTGCTTGGCATTTTCTCAGCCAGATTAGGTTAGTCCATAAAACATTTTTGATTAAGCACTCTTTCAGGTTGTCATTTTTTTCTTTCTTTTTTTTTTTTTTTTTTCCCCTGTGGAAAATAAAGCATTCAAATCCCTAAACTGAAATTGGTCTTTTCCAAATGATGCTAATGTAAGTGTCATAAATCACGTATGACTATTACAGTGTGCTTTCACAATGATTGGGTCTGGCTGGGGTTTACCTTTCCTTTGGGATGACAGGCAAGTGCTTCCAGGATTTCTCACCACTTTCTTCCTCTTGCTCTGTTTGCTTGTTGTAGGGTTTTGGAGCGTGAGTTTTCATTTCATTTGAGAAGTCTTCTGAGAAGAGTTTGGTCAGCGCTTTTTTTGGTTTTGTGAGCAAAACTCCAATAAACCTAATATTTTTGCTAATATTATCTATTGTCAGAAGTGCATTCAGCATGTTACCAGACCTTTGCAGCAATAATTAATGGTAGATACTAATTTTACTCAATCCAGATGATCTCTGATATTATTGTGGGAAATGGCAGGCGCTGAGCAGTAAGGCAGGCATACAGCAGCTTGTCCTGCCTGGTCAATACTGGCATCTTTTGCTCTAGTTAGCTCTCTTTTGTCAACCATGCTGTTACAGTTTTTCAGCTCTCTGGGCAGCTCTGTGAAGGGCTGCAGAGTGGAGCTAGATGTGAGCAAATCCACCTGGAAGGGGAAGTGTTATGAAAAACATGTTACTTTATAACCGTTCCTTTTCCTGAAGGTGTCAGTTCTCATGTGAGGAAAACAGTCCTCACATTTCATAGTCTCGATTCCATAGTGGGTAGTCAACTTAGTTGCGTGCTGTGAAAATGGGGTTATATTCCTGAGAAGAGATGCTTTTTTTTTTTTTTTTTTTTTTTTGACAGAATTCATCTGTTCCACTTTCTGATTCTCAACAATTTCTAAATCTGAGCTCATCCATCAGTTTTGCTTTCTTTTTGTGATCTAAGGAGAGGATTTATGTGCCCATGAGTGCAATTTGGTCTAAAATAGGTCAGATGAATGTGGCAGTGCCTGTTTCTTTCCATGAAGTTAGAACAAGATATGCAGCTGAGCGTAGGTGAGAAGAGTTTTCTTTCCAGAAGCTCAAATCTGTGTTGCAAGCTTGGGCTCAGGTTTTCTGGTGGTATATCTGGTCTGCAACAAGAACAGATGTTTGCTAACCCATCTTCAGAAACATTGGACTTAGTTTGAGAGCATCAGGTTAGAACTAAGCCCTCTGAAATGCTGATGAAACTGATTTACTCCTAGAAGGGAAGTGGGGAAAGACCCTGTATTTCTTAATGAAAGTTCTGATAATGTTTTCATGTCCTGAATTTGAGTAGATTCAGACATCCATGTACCAATTATCAGCTGATACAGCACTAGATTGAGTGTAACAGTCACAATGAGATAAACTGTGAGTGTTCTTTCTTTCCATGCATTCTTTCTTCATTATTCAGTTATATGTCATAATGCTGTATTTTAACTGTGTAATTTATGTGAGTCTGAATATTACGTCTTTTCAAAGGCTGGGTTGATGTGCAGTGTCAGAGCTGAGAAGGTTCATTTCACATTGCTGCTGTTTATGACAGTACTGCTTATATTCAAAGATCTTCTTACGACATCTTTGAAATCATCTTACTCCTGGACTGTAGCTGTTCCTGGGTCCTTTGTGTTTCATGACTCTGCTTTTAAAGTTATTTTGCTTCTTCACTGAACTATCAACATCTCATCCTTCTAACAAGCAGCACTGCAATGACTTGCTATATTGGGATTTATAAAGTGTTAGAGACATCAACTAAGGTTATAATAGCTTTGTAGTTCAGTAATTGGGAGTTCAGATTCTGGAGTTCTATTTTAGTATCATAAAGGCAGACGTTAGTTCATCAGGGACTGTAATTCCTGTTCCTGGGTCTCTAGCTGTTGCCACTGAAGGTAAAGACCAAACTGCTAAATAGCTTTATGAATTAATTTTGTATCATTTGGGATTGCTGTAACCTTTTCCCAAACAAGAACGAGAGCTTCTGAGGAAAAGCAGGCAGGAGAAGGAGAGCAATGTGTTAGAATTTAAACATGTGCAGACTGAAAAAGATGGGGACTAAAACCTGAGCAACCCATAAGGGGAAGGAGGACCATTCAGAAATCACTTATAGCCAGTCTGAAGCATTGCCTATGGTCAGCTTAACACTTGCCATTCAGGGCATTTGGACAGCTACAGCTTGGTCATGTTTTCACTGTTGCCATAAAACTGTACATGGTATTTCCATTCTCTGCTCTCAGCTGCTGTATGATGGTTTTTATTATACACTGGCCATCTATCATTCAAGCTATTCAACTGCACAGTATCTACCTATTTGTCTTGCACTGAAAATTACTGCCATATGTCCTGTTGTTTCAGCCGTGTTTGCTTCTTGTAAGGTCGTTACCTGTCTGATCCATTTATGCTCTGTAGTGGACAACAGCAATTGCCATTGACATCAAACTGCTGTAAGTCAACTGTCTCAAAATTTTGAGGCGCATCCCAAGTTCCTCAGCATGAAGACGTGATTCATATGGTGAAGGTAAGTTAACCTATTAGGAATGACTCCAAAGAAGAAAAAGGCATGAGCTGTTACCTACGCTTATTTGTACCATTATACTGGCTCTTCAAACCACATTATGAATTGTATGGTCAAAAAGTAACAGAGAACGAGTCACTTAGTCACCTAAGTATTTTTATGGCCTGTTTGGAGATGGAGAAGCAAAGGAGAGTAAATTACTTGCTGTAGAGCATACAAAGGATCAGTGTCAGTGGTAAAAACAGAGCTGAAGCTCGGAGTTCCTCCCTGAGCCCAGACTGGAGCATTTTCCCTGCTTGCACACAGGGTTATTAATATTCTCTTGCTGTGGGCTGCTGTTGTACTAGCACGTTACTCTGAGGACAGGCTTCTAATTAAATTGTTTACAGATGGGTGATTTGCTGGACTACCCATGCAGTGTCTTAATAAAACTGGCTTTCCTGAGGGTGTAGGGTGTTTCAGTAAAAGAGGTCTTTCAGCCGCATTGATCGGTAGTGCCGAGCACATCACAGGGCTCTTGGGTTCTCTGGAGGAAAATTTTCCCTGTGAGTGCACCAGGGGAAGTGTGGCAGCTCAGCCCGTGCTCATTCTCTGAATGACTGAGAAGCAACACAGGCAGCTCAGATGTTGCTACATCTATGTTGATGCTCTTTCAGACAACACAGTCTTCTTCATCGGGACACCTGGAAATCCATCGCATGGATTTCTGATGTGCTGTAGTGCTGTCTTTTGAAAGCATAGCATGGCTACGGAGGCTGTTGGTGGTTGTAGAAGATCAGTATTTTACGGGTTAGTGTTCCTGAATAATGTTCATTTATTTAGTTATTAGTTATTTGTTGGCAACATTGGAGCAAAGTTTGTGAGACACCAGCATGTACTCACAAGGGCTAACGTCTCTTGCCTCCTTGGCTGGGAAGGGCTTTGCCAATAGTTGTTTCTGGCAGCAAGGTGGAGCTTTAGGCTGCTTGGGAAGGAGTCGCCTATGGAAAGCATGCACTGGTAGCAGCCAGGATGGAGTAACCATTGGTTTTTCCAGGCTGAAAATAGAAGAGCAACAACAGTGGTTCCAGACAGCATCTCCTGTCAGTGGTACTGCAGAAGGTGTCTTCAGTTTATCCTCTTGCTTGAGAGCACAGTGCGATTCTGTTAGTCAAGCTGTTATAATATGTCATGCATAACTGTAGCTTTCTTAGGGAGTTAGAAATAGTGTTAATTCACTCAGATGGCTGCATTACTCTGGAGTGTGTTGACTTTTGAACACAAAGAGTTGTGGGGCACAGAGGGACAGGGAGGAGGGTTGAGCTGACATTTAGTATAAAGCACATGGGCTGTTTTCTCTGCATGCCTTTAATCCATAGGTATGTGGACCTGCTGGGTGAAATTCTGTATCCATCTTCTCTTGGAGATTGCTAGGTTTATCATAGCATAACATTTTGTCCTGATGATTACCACAGTACTACTGGTAGTCCTAAGCAAGAACCTGAGTTGCTGTGCAGGCTCGCAGTGTGGGAGAAGAAAGCATGTAGTGACAGGACAAGGGGGAATGGTTTTAAACTGAGAGAAGGTAGGTTTAGATTAGATATTAGGAAGAAATTCTTTCCTGTGAGGGTGGTGAGGCCCTGGCACAGGTTGCCCAGAGAAGCTGTGGCTGCCCCATCCCTGGCAGTGTTCAAGGCCAGGTTGGATGGGGCTTGGAGCAACCTGATCTAGAGGAAGGTGTCCCTGCCCATGGCAGGGAGGCTGGAACTAGACGAGCTTTAAGGTCCCTTCCAAACCAAACCATTCTGTGGTTCTATGATTTATCCCATATGGAAACGGGGTAAAGTATTTTTATTGCTCAGTAATTTTCTCTAGGGAAGTTTCTAAAAATTCAAATGCTTTTAGAAAGCTGATGTACTTTTGCCTATTTGCTGTTCTAAACTTGAGTAAGAAGTTGAAATAATTTGTTTTGTTTTTTCTTGAGTTTTTATGAAAAATTTCCCAACTGCCATCCGCCATCACCATCTTGAACAGTGTCCATTAACCTATTGGTTCCTGCTTTCTAGTCAGTTTTAAATCCTTGTAGTGTCAAAATCCTGCCGTTACACTTGATAATGCAAAAAAATCCAAGCTTCTGGCCAGTTCATTGCATGAACTTTTAACTGATGCAGACCTTTTTCTCTCCAGCTAACATTTGTATAAGCAAAACTAAATTGCACCACTGTGGCTAGCCTACCACAGAAGTACAAAGTCATAGCTATTGGGCAGCTAATTCCTTCACTACTCTGATTTTTGTGTAGGCAAAGTACTCCTGGTATATTGCCAAGTAATTTTTTCAAGGTCATTTCAATGTATCATACTGCTTAATTCTGCTACAGCTTTCCCTGATCTGTATTACGAATCCCTGTGTGCTGTAATAGTTTCTTTTGAAAGCATACCTTAGTTACACTTTTCAGAGTAGTGTCATGGCCAAGTTTTAATAGGGAGCCTTTTCAAGGATTTCGAAGATGCTAACAAAATCTGTCATTTACCTCAGTGTTCTTTGCTGGAATATAACTGGGACACTTGATGGAAGTGTGAAGGCAGCTCAAGAGCCTGGATTTGATTTACTTTCTCCTTTTCAGAAGTGAGAATCTGCAGAGGAGAGCTTTCAGGCAATGTTGTTAATTAGGAATCTGATTGACAGATTTTGCCGGTTTCATGTGCCCTTTATACAGTCAAAATGTGTCTCTCATCAGCCTTAGCAGGATCCCTCACTGTCAGTAATGATTCCATCTAGCACTGTCCAGTGCTCACTGTCTCACTGGAGATCAAACGCAGAGTAAAACGCTCAGCAGTCACTTAAACTGGGTCTGGGAAGGCTGCTTGTTCCTCATTTTCTATCTTTATCATCTCTAGAAGAACACAGCTTAGGAGAGGTGGTGGGGTAGGAGGATTCTGTATCCAAGGGTATCTTGCAGCTTATCTGGGGGAGGGTGGTCTCAGTTCTCTGCTGGTTGTATAGGATCCTGAAACTGCCAGGTGTAAATAGCATCTTCCGGTCAGTGCAACCAAGAGAAGCTTTTATACAACTCAGTGTTTGATACATAGCTATAATTTACATCCCATATAGGCCACATGTGGAGTAACACTTTGCATGCATAGAAATACTACAGATCACATACACTACCTCTCCTTTTCCCAGCCACAGAAATGGCTGCATAGCTATTAGCTCCTGTAAGTAAGGTTTATGTCTTAGGTTAAAACAAATCTGGTAAGAAGACCCTTCATTAGAACAGTTAGAGTGGCAGGGTGGTGTCTTGTGTTTTCTGTAGAAAACTGTATTTAGAAAAAAAATCAAAATTCTGAATCCAAGATGGGGAGCATTAGGGTGAGTAGCACCGAAGGAGCAGGGGGAAATAGCTCAATGCTTCTGTAGAAAGCATGTTTTAGTTCTTCCTGCTCTTATTTACACCTGCCTGTCAGTCTGTGCCACAGACAGAATGTGCTGCTTGCTGTGTGTAACAGCCTCTCTGTTGTTACGTGCATGTATTCATCCTGTGCTACTTGTCATCCCACAAACCACTCTCATCTAACACCACATTAGCATCCAGATGGCCAGGATGAGGGGTCTTCTGTCCCAGGAAGGGTATGATGGTCTCTGTTAGAGTCAGAATTGTGCTGATCCTTCTAGGAAAATCCCTCTGTCTTTCAATAAAACAAGTTAACTGTGGCAAAGCTGCTGAGTAGCAGCAGGAGTTTTTCATTTGCTTTGTTGGCCAGCATATGGAAAGAGTGCCAGGAACAAAACAAGTGTGAGTTTGTATATCCTAGTTTCTGATTTCTTGCTTTTTAAAGATGTTCATAGCTGGGTACTCGGGGAGGACTCAAAGAATTGCAGTATAGTTTGGGTTGGAAGGGAGCTTTAAAGGTCATCTCCTTAAATCCCTCTGCAGTAAGCAGGGATCTCTTGAGCTAGGTCAGGTTGCTCAGATCTAGTCCAACCTGACCCTGAATGTTTCCAGGTATTGGGCATCTGCCCTCTCTGGACAACCTGTGCCAGTGCTTCACCACCCTCATTGTAAAAAATTTCTTATATCTAGCCTAAATCTACCTTCTTTTAGTTTAAAGCCATTAACCTTGTCCTGTTGTGGCAGGCTCTGTTAAAAAGTCTGTCCTCATCATTCTTACAGGGTCTCTTTAAATATTCAAAGGTCTCAATAAAGTCTCCCTGGAGCATTCTCTTCTCCAGGCTGAACAAGCCCAACTCTCTCAGCCTGTTTCCATAGCAGAGGTGCTCCAGCCCTCAGAGCATCTTTGTGGCCTCCTCTGGACTCACTCCAACAGCTCTACAGCTTTCTTATATTGGGGCACATGAGCTAAATGCCCTACTGCAGGGGGGATTCTCATGAAAGTGGAGTATAGGAGAGACTCATCTCTCTCAACCTGTTGTTCATGCTTCTTTTGATACAGCCCAGGATATGGTTGGCAGTGATCTGAATGATAGTTTAAAGTTTAAGCTTTTTATCATGGAATAATGAAGAAACTTTAGTTTTTGATCTGACTGAAGGCAAACAGGAAAGCATATGTGAACTACGGCCTGGCAGTGGTGAGATTTCACACCACCCTGCCTCATCCTTCAGCTGTCCTTTCTGCACACTTTATGCTGTGCTTGACTTGACAGCCTCCTTTTCAGATTCAATGCAGTAAAATGTGTTTGTATTTGATAATCAAGTCAAGCCCAAAGTGCCAAATGACCCTAAGAGTAAAGCAGGAATATTTATGAAAGCCTTCTTGTGGGGTTGGTTTATGTTTTCCAACAGCCATTTTGTTTGCAAAATATTTTTACTATCTTTCACCTACTTCTTTTCTCCTTTAACGGGAAGTACCATGGCCTCCTAGGTGATGATTGTTAATGGGTTTAATTTCATAGTAGAAATATGCTGTGTAGCAGTGTTTGGACATCACTGCAATAGAGTGATTTACCCAGTTGGCCAGCTGCTCATTGGTAGATAGGTGTTAGCATGCCTGTGACTCTGTGAATTAAAATAAACTAGCAGCCAGCACTAGTTTGTTAGTTATGGAAAGGGAATTAAGGTACTAATTGGAAATGGAGTGCATAAATTTGACTGGCATGAGCTGGAAATGCCTCAGGAAGCTGACAGTCCATCTCTGCAATGTTGTTCCTCAGAAATTCTAATTAGAGATAGCGATTGGGTTCTTTTAATTTTCTTCCATGTGCACTCCAAGCAACATGAAACCAATTAACTTTCTTATTGCATCAATATGTAGCTTATGTGCAGAACATAGTGATAGAAGACATTTCTATTTGAATTTTTTGCCTTTTGGGCCCTTAATAGAAAATCAGATAGTTGTAGTTTATTAGACTATTAGAGAGTATATAGGAACACAAATTTTTATCTTATTTTTTCTACCAGAAGAGAAAGCCTAAACCTTTCTGCTTCTAGAAACTTTCTTTGTGCAATGCTGGTGATTTCTTGTCAATTCTCTAAAACCCGATAAGGATGCCAATTAATTAAGTTTAGATGAAGGAAAACTGCTTTGCAGTTAATCTCTGAAGTCCAAGTGCTGTTCTGTACATAAAGCTCTTCTTGGCTAGGAGTAGGTATTTAACTAGGATTTTGTTTTGAGGCAAGGAAACATGCAAGCCTTAGTCTGAGCACTGTGTGCGTTCATACAGAGGATGAGCTTTAACTAAAAATAAGAGTCTTGACACAGCCTTGGATGACAAATAGATTTAACTTTCCCCTTCCTGGCTTCCTTCTCTTTAGGTAGGACTTATTTTCAGGGAAAGTTATATAAAGCTGTAAGTTAAAGTTTTATGGTGTCTAATTACTTGGTTAGGTGTTGCCCTAATGAAGAGAAATACTGAAGTGAGTCTTGTGGGAGTTGGGAGAAGGCAGGAACAGATCTGCATCAAGGCCTTGTTTTACTCTAAGTCCTACTTCCATTAACTTTCTTTATCAGTTCTTCCTTTATGGCTCATAAATCAAGAACAATTATGATGACTTCTGAGAAAAAGTGTCTGTATTTGGGAAAACTCAACAAAGGGTGAAAATTGGCAGAGACTGAAGTACCTGGTACTATCTAGGTGTAGATGTATGGTGTTACAGACCCCAAATCATGGCCTCACATGGTGCTGCCTGTGCTCTGTGATGCAGGAGAAGGAAGAGGCTGGCTGCTTGCCATGTACGACCCTCCCTGGTCTTTATCACAGTTCTGTCCAGCTGTGCTAGAGATCCAAACCCAGCTCTCTGTTCAGGCATCACCCCCAGACAGATGCAGCTGACTGAGAAACCAGTTTCTCTATTGCTCAGTAAAACAATACAGGGCAGCTGTAACTTTGTTTTCCTCATAAACTGTGCTGACGTTCTTGGCAGAGGATTAAAGCATGACATGAGTCCTCCTTATTTGCAACAGCACGGTCCAACCTTTGCAAGTGTTAGATTTAGGAAGTGTGACCCCATCTCCATGGATGTAACCTTCTTTGCCCTCTGGAAAATCAGCTGTTTTCATCTCCTCTCCCACCTCCTCTACCCCTCCGGCAGTCCTTGCAGCCACTCTTTGGTGTATTTTTGGTACCTCCTACTTCATACCTGAGGATGGGGAGAGGAAAGCAGGGCAGGGTGGCATGGTTGCTGCTGCCTAATACACAGTGCAGGGATGTTGCTGCTGGGCATGTAGGCATTTCAGAAGCAGAGACAGTAACTTGGATCCCATGTGTCTGTGCAGGCTCAGGAAAGGGGTGTGTGGGGCTCCTAAGATGCATTAAGATCTGTGCCCCATTTCTGCTGGGGATGAGGCAGCAGGTTGGGCAGTAGGTTGGTCACAAACCATGAATCAACCCTGAATTTATCAGCATTCAGAGGAATTTCAAACAGGTGGAATCAACCTTTTTGGGAAGGTGGAATGATGTTAATTAGCATGGCTGCAGTGAGTGTAGGCTCTGCCCTTGTTAGGTTCCCAGGAGTCTGTTTTGCTGGAGGAGCACTTGTCCCTTTCTCCTGGCCAGTAAGTAGCTGTGTATCATAATGAATATGCTTCCAGTGTGTTGGTTACTGGGGTAGTGCTCAATCTCCACATTTGCTTTCTAGAAATGGGAGCCATCCTTTGGCTAGTGCTGCCAGATGTGTTTGAAGAAGTCCTGCCTGGCCTCCCTAAAACGGCTGCGTTTCAAAGGTAGTGGAACAATTTCTGTTTAGCCACCTCCTCCTGGTGAATCTAGAGAGAAAACATCAGCTGCATTACAGAGATTGACATAACAATACTGAGAGCTGTGGGTTGTTTTGGTAAGATGCCAAGAGACTTACAAGAAGTGGCAAAAACTCTCTTAACCAGATTGGATTTAACATTAAGGAAATAACCTCGGAAGTGACATCTCAGGAAGCCAAACTTAATGGCTTACTTGTTCGTATTTATTGCTGTCCTCTAACCTGTGGGATGATGAGAAGTAGGCTTTCAAACTGCTTATACACTATGCTACTTGCTGTAAGGTACAATGTGCATATGTGCAGTGTTGCTCTATGGTGCAATAAAGAGTTGTGCTATGGAACATGATTTGATTAGCTAGAGGGAGCTCTTTGTCTAAGATATATGCAGCTTCATCCCTGCTTTTTCTCATCATTATACAGTAATTTTAATATCACCGACCTGTCATGACTGTTGTTTTCCAAACTCATTTTAAAATCACATTTAAGGATTTGGAATAGGTTTTCTGCATAAGAAACTGAGTTTTACTAAGTTTGTTTCCCTGTCTGACCTCCAGAAAAAGTTTGGTCATCCAGATAGGGGAATTTTTCAGCTCCCCTTGCAATGAATTCCTGCCACAGTGGAAAGGCAAATAACTCAGTATCTGTTTAAAAAAGAAATGTCCCTTGTAATACCTGAAGTTGGTAAAGCTGTATGGAGGTGGTGTTTTCTGGTGAGAAGCACATTTGTTCATGGAATGTTCATTCACTCCTGTGCTTGCTCTTCAACAGCCTGATCCAAAGCTCTTTGCTGTCTGTGGGATGACACCCATTGGCTTCAGCAGTTTGACCCTAAGTTTTTTCTGCTGAACTTGTGGCTTTATACAGGAAAGATTCTGTGTCTGTTTTCTTTAAAAGTTTGTGAAGGCTCTGCAGATTTTCTCTTATAACAGCTTCTGCTTCTTCTCACGTTTGGATTTGGTAAAAAGGTTTTGGTGCTTTCTGAAGATTGAATTAGCACCTTTCCCTGCTCAGATCATCTTGCAACTGCCAGTGAAATAAGCCCTATAAGGTCACATGAGCCCTGCAATGCTGGTGTTCCCAATTTACAGGTGGAAGAACTGAGGTGTAGCAAGAGCCAAGAGTGTACATCAAAACAAGCAGGATTTCTGTGGCAAAGCCATTAACCCTCAAACCTTTCTTATTTCCTGCCTTTACTGTGCGGCTTGCAGGCTTTTAGATGTTTGCACATGTATAAAGAGTACAACTTGTGACCTTTTTCCTTTCTGGTCAAGTCTTTCACTGTTTTATTTCTGAATATCAGTACCTGTGTGAAATTCAACGTGCCAGAGACAAACTAAACTGCCTGACGGCCCCATACCTCAAAATCTGCTTTGTTGAACTAGAGCAGTAGCGAGATGTCTCAGATGTGTGTGATGGATTCGTATCTGTACATCTTTTACAGCAAGCTGATCCAAAAATCTAATGCCTTAAAACTGGCCTATTGGCATTTGTAATTCAAGGCTGCAGCATACATTTTTGTGTGTGGAGATAATGGGTGTCAGGTCTAAAAGACTCCTGCACAAAAGCAGCACTAAAATCAAGCAGAGCATGGAGTAGTTTTCAGTGCAGATGAAATCAATGACTCTTTCAGCTCCAGCCACACGTAATGTCGCAGCCAGGCTGATCTGTGCAGAAAGCTAGTGATACTGGGAAGACTACTATAGGCAGAGAGGTCAAGAACTTCACAGAGGATCAGGAAGAGCTGAATGTGTATCTACACCACTGCCATGAGCCTTCTTTCTCAGTGAGCAGTTTGCTCTGGGCAGGAAAAAACATCATTTCCATGTTTCCATTTCAAAGTATGAAAAGTATGTTTAGTTTAAACGCACACAACAAAATGAATAATTAAAAAATTAAAGTAAAATATATCAGAGCCCTTGAAAACTGCCTCACTTTTCCTTCTCAAAATGAATCGAACAAACTTATGCAAAATTTTAGTCCCCCAAACAGAGTTTTCTATTTTTAAGAAGGGAATTTTCTGGAAATTTTTTTTCCATCTCTAGGTTTCAGCCTCTGCCCAGCATTACAGAGCACTGAGAATCATAGAATTATAAAATCGTGTTGGTTGGAAAAGATCTGTAAGAGCATCAAGTCCAACTGTTAACCTGACCCTGCTAAGTCCACCACTAAACCATGTCCCTGAGTGCCACATCTACTCTTCTTTTAAATACTGCAGGGATGGTGACTCCTACACTGCCCCGGGCAGCCTGTTTCAATGCTTGACAGCTCTTTCAGCGAGGGAATTTTGTCCAATATCTCAACCTCAACTTTCCCTGCCCAACTCAAAGCCTGTAGTTCCCTTATTCTTCCCTCTGGCCCTTCTTGTAGATTGGCATCACATTTGCTAACTTCCAGTCAACTGGGACCTCCCCAATGAGCCGGGACTGCTGATAAATGATTGAAAGTGGCTCAGTGAGCACTTAACGCCAGCTCCCTCAGTAACCTTGGGTGGATCTCATCTGGTCCTGTACACTTGTGTGTATCTAAGTTGTATAGCAGGTTGCTAACCATTTTCCCTTGGACTATGGGGGCTTCCTTCTCCTCCCTGTCTTCCGGGGACCTCCAGTTTGAAGGGAGGATGCTACACCTCAGTTGTGAAAACCGAAATCACAGTTTGAACTATTCCTTCTGAACAACCCAGAGAGCAAGGTGTGGTTTGCCCTTTCCTGCCCCTCAGGTGACTTTTGCAGGAGCTGCTTTCTAGACGTTCTTTAGGAGCATCAGTTTGGTCTGTAGGGGAGCACAGGCAAAACCAAAATTTTCTTCCTTATCTGTATCCAAAGATGCTTCAATTGGCAGCTGTTGCTGGAGTCATTTCCAATCTCATCTTCCAGAAATATGCTGCAGTTAACATGTGCTGGCTTTCCCTTCTCCCCATTACGGGCACAGCTGCCAGGAGCTGGGGCTGGTTCCAGTGGGTAAACTGTCCACCGAGTCTACAAGGTGATGTGTGTATAGAGCAACAGAGTGGGTAGATGGAAGAATGCTTTTTCCTATGGATCTTGTGCCAGACCGGGGATCTGGACCTGGAAAGCATTTTCCCTTTTGTTTGTTGCTGCCAAGTCTGTTTTGTCCGTAAGTGCCTGTCCTGGGACTGCCTCTTGCTGTGTGTCTATGCAGGGGTTGGCATTTCTGTAGCACAAGAAATAACAGCAGCAGTCTAGAGGCTGCTCAGGTTGCGTGGGTAGCAGTAACCATGTGAAACTCTTCCACAGTGAAGACAGGCTGTGGCCGCATTCACCACAGCTGCATCTGTGGACCATACATATGAGCATGGACTTAGAGGTGACAGGCTAAGAAAGGTACGGTCCACCTTGATCAGCACCAGATGCTGAAGCATATTCCCACATCACCTTATAAGGACACAACTATGTAGCTGTGCAGTCCTCCTGCTTATATACAATGCATCTGGCTCTGTGGAAAGGTCACAGGGATTCCCAGTACCACTAGAATTGTTGTCTGGCTGGTGAAGCATTGAAACTGCTCCACAGCCCCAGATTTAATCTCTTTCAGATTCCCAGAACTGGGACATCTGCCATAAAAAAAGCCCTGGATGAAAAGTTCCTGCCAGGATAGGGGTCTTGTGAATTATTTGTCTGCGGTGTAAATAACTTATTATACCTATAGAACATGCAAATAAATAATTTTGGGGAAAACTTTTAGAATGCAATTGTTGAAAGATGTAAGCCAAATGGTGTAGGCTGGAAGTCCTGGAGCTCTGCTAGAGGCTTGACTCTGCTGGTTCAGTGGAAAACAATGAAAATTATATGGGGATTATTTGATTTCTTCTTTAGATACTAAAGATTTTGTAGCTACAGTGTAAGCATCTGCAAGCGGAGCAGATGTCCAAGCTTATGAAGATGTAAGCATCTGCAAGCGGAGCAGATGTCCATACAGCTTATGAAGATGTAGGCAAAATGGCCAGTGGAGACGTGTGCTTTATAATGGATGGAATAATTCTCTAAACTGCTGACTATCAACTACATTGGGATCTTAGACACCTGGCTTTCATGTATAGAGCTAAACATGGTCTCTTACGTATATACATATATATATATATACACTTACATATATACACATGTAGTGGTCACTTACATATAGCTTCATTCATTTGTAGCCAAGTCCTACTGTAAATTAATAGAAAATAGAACGTGGAGAGATTGGGAACAATACAGTTGCTTAGCCTAAATATGAAAAGACTGAAGAGGAGTAGTGCTAGTTTTCAAATACACAGAGGACTGCTACCAAGATTAACTGGCTTTTCAAACCCCTGGAGATTAAGGTGAAAAAATGAGGGATTTTCATTGCAACAAGGAAGATTTAAGGTAACGTCACAAAAAACTTGGTAATGAAATGTTGAATAGATTTACTCAGAAAAATGTAGAGCTGTCGATGTTTGAGGTATTTGTCAACAGGTATAGAAGAGTATCTCTTGGTGGAGGTTTGTTTAGATTCCTTCCAGTTCAGTGACTGAAAGATAAGGTCACTTAACTATTGTAATTTAATTGAAAGACAATGCATAAAACACTACACAAATCATGGCTTTGTTTACATAGGCAGTACTTCACCCTGGAACTGGGGATGTCATCAGACTGGGATGGTCCCCATGTGTGTTACCGACCATGCTTGCATTTTCCTGCTGTGACAGCAATAAGAGATACATCATTTTGGAGCAACGCAAAGGCAGTTTCATTTCCAAAGGCTTAAGCAAGTCATAAAGTGTAAGTCACCTTTAAAGACAATGTTATTGAGCATTTCTGCTAACATTTTGCCTGCTAAAGGAGTCGCATCCACCATGTTGAAACTGTATGCCATCGCATCATGCAGAAGCAGGTTCGGAAGCTGCAAGAGTCCTAGCAAAACCTGTGTGATCAAGAGCACATTGCACCATATGTGCTTTATTTTACGGCTGAGAATTTGCAATATGCACATAAGAAAAGCTTGAATACTGGATTTTCCTGACAAAAAATAGGGACAAATTAAATCTTAAAAGGCATTTGACATAAAGTAGTTTAAGCCTTGTGAAGTGCTGAAACAGCATGTTTGGATAGGGCTATCTACTGTAGCTATTATAAATATCAAGCAATATATTACTGTGGCTGTGTTATCTCTGACACAGATTAAGTGCATTCCTGTCAGAGAGAATTTTCCGATAAAGATTTCAATGCCTGTTCCCCACATACAAAATGGTAAGTGACCCTGATATTTCTCTGCTCTACTTTATCAATAAAAATTGTTCTGGTTGGCTTATTTCTGTTTGTCCCCTAATGAAGTGACATTTTGTGATGTATCAGTCAACCCTGGAATTGAGAAAGACATACCAATTCAAATCCACATCCTAAAAGTAGTAGATAAGTACCACACACTGAAATATGCTGTGCTGTGCTGTGCTTTTAATCTGCTTTACTCAGAAAAGCATAAATCACCCATTAAAAATAATTACTGAGGTAAGGGAATAGATTATTTGATGGACCAGATTGCTCACTGTGAATCATAGCATCACTTGCTGAAACAGAGATATGATGGCATGGAATTGGAGACATCAAAACTGATTTAGGAAGAGACACTAGCAATGTTAAATCAAAGTTACTGCTTATAGAACAGACTATGGTTTTCTGGGTAGACAATCTGGGGACCACTTGGGGTTCCATGAATATTAAATATTCCACATCACATGCGAAAAATGCAACAGAAAGGTCTAAAATATGCACAGGGACCTGAACTGATGACAGTGCCTGCTTCATTATAGTCTACCATTATGACCTTCTCATTACTCACTCATCCTGCTAACACATCTGTTTCCAGTGAAACTCAGCAATACCATGATGAACCCACCACAGTCAATTTGATGTAGCACAGCAAAGCCATTTGGGATTTCCATGTTGGTGGAGGTGAGCTTACCCAGAATAAAAGTTATCCCTTGGCATCTCTGCAGGGTCAAGAAACTCATGATGGCTGAGGCTACTTCCCAGGGCTTCTTGTGAAGCCTGAATCCCACTTTGAGAATATTTTTAGCTACGAATTTGGTCTGGGGGATGCTAGAAAGACTCTGTGGCCAAAGAAGTAGAGCCTGGAATATCTGACTTGGAGTGTTAAGAAACTGCTGCAAGTGGTATGTGGTGAAGTAAGCAGAGGTACACATCCACCAGGGACAGATCAAGGCATGTGTTAGTCCCCAAGCATGAGAGGAAGAAGATGGAAGACCATTTATGAAGGGCTGTGTCTGGTGAGACTGTATCTGACTTAGGGTGTGGAATTTGCTATCTAAACTGAGCTGTGGAGCAAAGTGAAGAGCTAAGAAAATGGAGCAATGACCCGTGATTAGAGAACTGACACCACGGCATGGATGAATGATGGGTTTCTGCTGTCCAAACAAAGACCCATTGGTTCTTCTTAGACCACTGTTTGTTCTGGTGGTGTTTGACTACCGGAGTAGCAAGACCAGCGACCAGGAAAGTTGACATAAGTCTGCAGCAGTTAGTGCCACTGGTAGTAAAGGATGTGCAGCTGTTTTCATAGGTGACATAGTTTTCATTGCTCATTATGATGTCAAGTGTATTAAATTTATGATACACTGTGTTATTTTAATGTGCAGTGTCTGCATCTCACCAGCCACATATATTTCAGTCTTTAATGTAGCCATCTCATTGTATCATAACACTCTTGCATATTTACTCACAGTCTCTCTGAATGGAGAATTGATCAGTATCTCATGGCATTTTACTAATTAAATAGATCGTGTGTTTTGCTGGCAGTGTGTTGTGAACATTACTTCTGAAAGCTTTTTCATTTGTCATTGTCTCATTCCTTGGCATTATAATTACTGCAATTTTATATGCGATAAGGCTTTACAGCAAGTTAGACTGTACGTCAGAAATTCCTGCCTGCAGCAATCTGCTCTGTGAGATAGAAGTGTAATGGGATTCATAATGTTCACTCACACTCTCTTTCCATCAGCATTTCCTCCCTCCTCTTGACTGGGGTTTTTATTTGTGTCTCTCCCTGTTCCATTTGGACTGTGGGGAGAGGGACAGTGCTCATTTTTGATTTCCTGCTTTAACCTTGACTATGAAACACTCTTTCTTATCAGAAAGCTGTTAGGTGGTGTTTCATAGAGGCCCAGATGCTGAAGGAGCATATGGCTGTGAATAGGATATGTGCTCTCACAAGCACTTGGAAATCTCTGCCTCTTAGAACATGGAAGAACCTACTCTATCCCTAAACCTCCAGCTCAGTGACACTACACTGGCAGGGTATGAGACATAAAACCACATGGCTGAGCACTTGCTTGTTCCTGGCACTGTGTGAGGTTTATGTAGCAGTTTATAAATCCCCGTGTTGTCTTTAGGGTTGGCACTGCTTCTGCAGCATAGTGGTGTTGCTACCTGTTTGTGCCCATTTTCTACTGTAGAAAAGCCATGGCCATCAGTCTGAGTGGTGTTTATATCCCAGGATTTAGGATGTCTACTTTACACAAATTTGCCTCAACTATACTCCAGCATGGAATGGAAAAAAGATTTATCTTTGGAAAAAGATATTCTAGTCCTGATTTCAGAAACCACTGGTGGGACACAGTCTGTCCTACATTTAGGGATAGTTAAACTCTTAGATCAAGGTGGCCACGTGTGAGCCAGGTGCCTGAACTCTGATTTTAATCCATGCAGATCCAGTTGATGGAGCCAGCAGAATGCAGGCAGCTGTTTAGTTCTGCATAAATAAAGGTAAGGTGAGATGTATGCTTTCTAGATTTCACTAACTTCATGAGCTGGGTCTCTATCAGATATAATGGGAGCTCACATATAAACATCTCCATGTAGACACTGACAAGATGTAGTGCTCAGAGGTGGTGGTGCTGGATGATGAAGCTACTGTCCTAGCTGCAGACTGCAATTGTGATGTTTGTCACTAGGGATGGCTGGGACCTTGAAAATTGCCTTCTCTGGGCACCTTGTATTTCCTCATCTGAAAAATAGCCCTTCTAGAAATGCTGTTGACATAAATCTCAGCCTGTTCATGCTTCTTTAATCCTTATTGATGTTTCCAAAGGCCATGTGGCAGACTGCCTCCCACCTGAACAATGTTGCACTGCTATTTCTGCAGGATTATTGTACCTTGTTGCCTGTTCTCAGCTGCATCTCCAGGAGCAATCAGTCTCCTCCAATTTGATGAAGTCCATCCTTCTTCCTCCTCTCCTGGTGGCCTCATCTCCTGATGACGTGCCTGTCCATGCACGCATGTTTTTTGGAGCCCTTCTAAGCACTCTGATCTTCAACACTTCGTATTTGTTACACCCTTCTTTTTCTTTAAGGTAGGGAGCTGCTCTTGTAAGCTATAGTTTTTTGAATGGATTTTTTTCTCAGACAAAATAAGATCAATTAAATCGTATGGCTAATAAAATTGATAAAGAGCCAATAAAAGCCCAGTGACACACCATCTGGCACACTGAAGATG
This sequence comes from Pezoporus occidentalis, assembly GCF_034315485.1. Taxonomy (NCBI): domain Eukaryota; kingdom Metazoa; phylum Chordata; class Aves; order Psittaciformes; family Psittacidae; genus Pezoporus; species Pezoporus occidentalis. The sequence goes on from NW_026914180.1 coordinate 3,740,366, forward strand.
AACGACGAGAAAACCAAGCCACTGCTCAAGTCTTCACCTTCCTTATCACATTAGAAGCTCGTTCATACTTCATAATAGCCCAACATTTCATTTCAGATGCTGAGATTAATGCCAAAGAATACATAACCAGACAATAATTCTCTGTATCTTTCTATCCAGATGCGTTGAGGGGAGTCATTAAAATAAACAGATCAGCCATTTATTCTCCCCTTCCGTCCATATTCACTAGCCCTGTAACAGCAGCAACTGAAACAGAACCTCTCCAGGAACAGAGAATCCTGCTGTTAAACAAAAGGCAACTAGAAAGAGCAGATTTTCCAAAGCATCAAAATTATTTAGGAGGAGAACCCCTGTTAAAGTCCAAAAAATTTCAGCTTGTAACTCATGGGCCTCATGCTGTCAAGCCATCAGTGGGCTTTTGAAATATTCACCTGACCCTGCCAACAAGGATGTTACCACAGAATGTAAAGTTGAGTCTCAGATGGACACCTGAGGTGATCACACCACATTGCAGCCAATGGAGTTGTATCTTCCCAAGGACTGATTTTGGCTTTCAAACTTCAGACAGAAGTTGCAAAAGCCAAATAGGGGTTACTGGGGGTCATAGCACTGAACAGCCACATCTGTAAGGTGAGTGACTTTTCAGAAACTGTGTATGAATGTGTCTTGACCTTTGAATTTGGATCTTGACCCTGTTGCACCCTGAAAACATGGGGTATTTTAACAAGTATTGACGAATTGTCAGTATAATCATGCCAGACGGGGCTGGAGATTTGACTGCATATTTAGAGTACAGATTGCTAAAGGCTCTTCTGATACACCTGTCCCAGTACTGACCATTCCTCTAGTAACGTAGGACATCATGTACACATCTGCTGAAGTATTGTGAGCTGTTCACAGTCCAAGTGACAGGTTTTGGTCATCTATCGCTGCAAGTCCTAATCAGAGTGCTGCTCTGCTCCTGATATGTTGGTGTAATACATCTGCACAGAGACACGGATGAAGATTGCATACCCACACATCTGGCAAATACATACGCCCTGTGTGTTTATAGATGTGTGTAGAGATGTGTATGGGCGTAGAGATGTAGCTGTGTACTGTTGCTCTCTTTGGCTTTAGATTAAAATTGTATTGATGTTTACAGCATAACTCAGGCATCCCGAAAGAGAAGGATACGTATCTCTTGAAATGTCTGTAGGCCAAAGTAATCCTTGGTATATCTGCCCTCGGGGATGACATAAATTGGGGCCAATGACATTGGGGAGAGTATTACAGCAATCACGTATAGTGGTATTAAATGATCATTAAACCATTTATTAAGCCTCACAGTAAATGGCATATTAAGCCATGCAAAGTGTCTTTAAAAGCTGACTTACCGGGAGATCTCGGTGTGTAGTTATACAGCAGATGTAGCTCAGCGCAATGCATTTATTAATGATCTAAAGGAAAAAATCAGCCTGTTACTATCAAGGTTTGCAGCTTGGAGCAATAGCTGGCTGTGGTGAATAATGGTAAGGGAAGGGCAGTTGTACATTGTTTTGTAATGATTTAAATAAGAACTGCTTTTAATGTAACCAAATGCTAGCATATGCTTCTGGGAAGGGGAGATGTGCACAGCACTTACAGGATGTGGGGCTGCCTCCTGGAAGGCATTGACATGGGGAGAGAGTGGGAGATCATGGTCAATAAACAGTGTACAACAGTTGCCCAATATAATGGTGTGGCTAAAGGGAGCCTTGGGTGTATAACCAGGGGAAAATAGTAGAAGGAAGAAAGTGATATTGCTGCTGTTTGCTGTAATAGAGTGCCCACTGGTCAGAAATGATCCTGGGGTCTGAATAAAGGCACAGTGCAGTAATTCCTACTTACTTGATGTTATTCAAGTTTAGGAAAAAAGCTTACCTACAAGAAGAAGGTTACTCAGAAATGAAGATACCTCTTACAGACTGTAAGCACCTATGTTGGGGAAAAAAGTTACTGAAGGCAGAGGACTGGTGACATGGGCAGGTAAAGACATAGTAAGATCCCTTGCCTGGAACTTCAAGCTGAACATATTAAGAGTAGCAACATGAAGTAACTTTTTACAGGGCAACAGCCCAGTAATGTTACATTTAATGATTTTGTGGATTCTCCACACTGCTGGATTTCTCTTGGTAAGCTTTACTCAGTTCAAGCAGATGTTATGCAGGAATTACCAGGTGCAATGTTACGCCCTGTGTTATGGTGCTGTCATAGTCAATGATCATATTGTTCCCTTCCAGCATTACAAATCTATGAATGTAAGAATGCATGACTGAAGGGCAGCTGCGGTGCAGCTACTGCATTCTTAAGTGGAGAAAGCTGTCTGGGTCATGTCTTGGGGAGGGAGACTGTGTTGTGCTGGGGAGATGAGCAGAGGTGAGAACTGACCTTTGGCTTGTTCACAGTGACAGGAATTGCAAATACACGTTCTCTGCAAAAATACATCTTTTCTTGCCGGCCCTAGGAAGTCTTGCTTCTGCAAAGGTGTGCTGTAGACAGACCCTGGCTCACTGCACTAGGGTTCGAGGGATTTTTGCAGGACAATGTACATAAGGGTTGTAGTGGAGGAAGGCTGAGTGATCACTGACTGAGACAGCATGTTTCTAACCTATTCAAGAAACATTTAAGACCAGTTTTGCCTGTAATTGCCATTATGCTATCCCCTGATGGCAATGCTCATAATGCAGCCCAGGATACTGTTAACCTTCTTAGATACAAGGGCATGTTGCCATTGTACTGCCTCATATTCAACTTGGTGTCCACCAGGACCCCCAGGACCATTTCTTCCAAGCTGCTTTCCAGTCAGTCAGGCCCCAGCATATACTGTTGCATGGGGATGTTCCTCCCCAGGTACAAGACTGTGCTTGCCTTTGTTGAACTGCATGAGGTTCCTGTTGGCCCATTTCTCTAGGCTAGTGAGAAGGCTCTACCCTCTGGTTGGCAGCACAACCTTCTCATGCATCAACCACTCCTCCCAGCTTTGTGTTGTCTGCAAACTTGCTTGCGAGTTATCTAGCTTCAGTAAGCAAGCTGCTGGTGGGCATTTTGCCGTGTGAAACATCTATCAAGAGTTTCACCAATTCAAGAAAGGCATCATGCCCAGGCAGCATGACCTCCCCAGGGCTGAGGGTTGAATGCCACATTTGGAACACCTCTACAGAGCAGGTTTGTGTGAATGCAGCTCCCTTCACTTAAATGGCAATCAGTGGGAGAGGACCACAGGTATCTAGGAGGGTACTGATAGCTCCTGTACCTCATTTTTGCCTGAGCTGTCAAAAATGGCCATGTCTTCTTAAGCCCCTTGCACCCCTGCCTAGTGCAAAGCTACACTAGAAGACTGTTGCTTGATCTGCCTTTAGTCATGTCTACGCTTTGTAGCTGATTTCAGTGCAAACATCAGCAAGTAAATGTGGAGTTATCTGATGCAGACTCTTATCATGTGGGCTATTGAGTCATGCAGAGATACTAGCTCAGTCCTAAGAGCAACTCATTGCTCTTGGCACAGTGATAAACACAAGCTGATAATCTCTACCTCTTAGCAAAACTAATGTACTCAGAGGTAGGGCTGTGCTGTTCCAGAGCCTGGGTGGGTATGGTTTGCTCTGGCATTTCTGCTTTCTTATTCATGGTGCTGTGTACATGCACTCTTAGATTCTTTTCATACTCACTAAATCATGGAACTGAGTGTGAAGCTGTATTCCCAGCTACCTGGAAAATTAAGGCTGTTATATTGTCACATCAGAAATTGGACAGGCATTTTTACAAGCAAATAATAACAGATCAGGTGGGGAGATTGAAATGTATAACCAATAAAAAGAACAAAGCAATAGGGATGGAATATAGTTGCAGTGAAGATTAATTGCAAAGCAGTTAAAGATGTAAAGCACAAGTCAAGCAAGTCAGGTAGGCAAAAGAGTGCTTGATAGACAAGGAATAAAATGCAGAGTGCAGGAACAAATGCAATTTCACCAGGAAGTTTTCTGATGAATTATTGCTTTGAGGTAAAGAATCTGAGGCTGGAAGAAATAGCCGATAAAGCAGAGAGAAAATAGTTTATTATTTGAAGATGTTAAGGTTTAGGAGCAACATCTGTGATTTTCCTCTAATATCAGCAGATATCTGAGTGCCATTATTCCCCCCAGGTAGCCTTGAGACACCTCTGGGGCTTCTCCAGCCTACAGAATGAGACCAGCAGTAACCGCCCTGTTCATGAAATGATTGTAGGTCCCTCTCCATAATTCAACAACAGAGGACAGTGAGAAAGTGAGAGGTAGAAAATGTGAACCTGAAGTCTGAATAAATCTGGTGAATATTTAACTTGTGAAATGTATTGCCCTTGGGCTGTCATGGAGCCCACCACACTGAGACAACTCATTGAAAAAATAGTGATAAGGAGAAAGGTTACATTATGTTGACAGGTTAACATCTCAGCTGAGCCAGTCTGGTGTAGGCACTGGGTACCTTTTTTTTAGAGCTGCTAGGCATGTGATGCAGCTATCGTCTGTTCACTGTAGGTAGCAGCCCCTGCAGTAGTCACAGGTAACATACCTGTCATTGAGGGTACTTGAATTGTTCCACTATAAGGCTATCATACTAAGCTGGCATAACTTTTCCAAACAGTAAGAGTTAGAGAGAAACTTTCTTGGGCCGACAACACAAGAAGGAAGGCATTGGTCATTTTTGTTTTCCTCAGCATGTTTCTCAACCATGCCCAGCTCAGGCACGGGTATATAGTAACAGGCTCGTTTTGGGGTCCCCATGGAGCAGCCAAGGCCACTTGCCTTCAGTCCTCACTGTATTACTGATGCGTTAATTTTTCTCTTTGTGGCAAAGAGTTACAGCACACAGTTACAAGATGGTGTATGTGCAGCGTTTGTGGTTCCAGGGAAAGAGGAGTTTGATGTCTTTCCCTCCTGGTGACTAATGCAGAAGAATGAAACCTTTCACATATACTGATATTTGACCCGAAACCCACTCAGCCAATGGCAATCTTCTGATGAAAAGTGTTTCATGGAAGGTGCTTGAAAACCCCCTAAAGATTACCAGTGTCTTGCAGACTTCATGCTGCCCTATACTAGAGGAAAGTCCCTGGAGAGCTAACCTAGCAACTCCATCCCTTCATGTGCAAACGGCTGCTTTAAGTATAGAAAAGCTTTCCAGAAAAGAAAAGAAAAATCCCATTCATACCTTTTTGGCCTGTTAACATGTCCGTATAATATGAGGAAAACCATGCTGACTGTCAGTCTGATGGGGAAGGAATAGTTTCTACTATAAACTTGACTGAATGGACAGTTCATAGAAACATTAAAATGAATGTACAAGGTCAGATCAAAAGTTCATCCAAGCCTGCATTTAGCACAGCCAATAAAGTTTGCATAGGTAAAATGCATAGCAAAAGAGCAGACAATATACCCTCATTATCTCTAGCAGTCTATGGTTTCCTTATGTGTATACTGGTTGTTTTTTTCTTTGTGGTTTATTCTCTTACTTCACAGAAGCAGATCATGGTGCTGGTTAGTAGCCATACTCTAGATTTATATAAAAAAGTCTGGTGCTGTCATCAAGCTGGGGTCATAGTGCAAGTCATCCCTAGGCAGACCTGTCACAGTGATAAAAAGCCCTTTCTGTAGGAGAAGTCGAGATCTGGAGGCTTTTGATGGTAGATTTAGACACAATTAAAGGCTAGGTAGAATTGACTGGAAATTGAGATACTGACTTGATATTCTGTAAGAGTAAAGATAGTCCTGTTTGACCTACCAGAAATTATGTTTCACTAACAAATATACTTTGGTAATGAATTCCCTCAAGTAGCTGTCAAAGATACACATTGTTGTTTCAGTAAAAATCAGAAGCCTTGATGATATGACAAAGCTGATGCACTAGAGCAAATGAAATTTCTGCCAATGAGTGTTAGAGATTCAGCTAATCAGTTCTTTAAAGCCAAGAGCATTTATTCTTTTCATTACTGACTCTAGTCATATTATAACAGTAAATACAATAAAGCTTGCTGTAAATTGTGCTAGTCGTGTATGGTCAGAGTATTTGGGGGAACGATTGCTACATGGACTGGAATTGCATTACCTTAGGTTATTAGATTACATATCATGTCCTGCTGAATTTTAATATCATTTTGTTTAAATGCAAATGATAAAATAAATGATAGCTTCTGCTTTATGGCTGTGGATTAGTTATTCAAGATGATCTTACTATTAAGTGTGCAGGGAAGATAAATTGGTTAAAGGAAAAACTTGACATCTTATCAATTTTTTCTATATAGAGGCTTTAGTGGAAAAAAAATGCTTGTTGCAGCAGTTTCCTTTTAATTCCTTAATCATGTATTAAGTAAGTCTGTACTAGGAGTTTAATATAGAATTTTTAAGTGCTTAGACCTAGTGAAAACATGTTGGACAGTGGCATTGCGGCAGCAGCAGGACAAGGGGCCTTACAATAGAAACAGCTCAAACAAGTCATGTTTCAGCTCCTTCCCGAAAACAAATTTACCAAAGCAATTGGAAAATGAGGCAGAAAAAAAATGAGACGAGAGGCAATGTTGAGAAGAAAAACCTGTCACAAACCCCAGACTCAGTGCCAGGACCAAGGACAAAAGGAGTAGTAGGGAAAGTTAGAATTAGGGGAGAGAGCATGGGTGTTGTGGCACGGAGTCATGGGACAAGAAGACATTGCTTCCACTGTGCCTGAGCTGCTGTGCCTTGAATTTTCTGTCTCCTTGGACAAGTCATAACTGGGACACATTGATGGACTGAAGAGGATTCAAGCACAGATAATGAGGGCTGTACAGCAGGATTTATGAAGAAAACTTAAGCATCAAATGTGCACAGTTTGTCTCTGTGACAGCCTGACATGAGAGCAGTGTAAATACAGATGAAAAGGAAGAGGTGTCATTTAACATAATAGAAGGATGTTGTGAGCAAGGGCTTTCCTTGGTCCTTACTTCAAGTAAGTCTGTGTACTAATGAAGGCTAAACTCAACCCTTTCTGCATGCTTGGCTGCTGCTTGAATCCCTCCTCCCCTGCCCAAGCTCCTCAGCTTGTACCCTCCCTGGAGGGCAATCACTTCAGTCATCGCATCCAGTGGGATGAAGTCCCTCTCTCTCCTGGGAGTCAGCCAAAGTCCCTTCCCATTTCTCCAGAGGCTCAGTATAAATCCCCTTAGTCAATGTTATGCTGTGTGCAACCCCTGCTTTCCTATAGCTTGTAGCTCAGGTTATGTTTGAGTTGTAGCTGTTGAGGTTCTTACCTCCACTTACCTGAGTGCTGTAATCAAACACTGATCGTTGGGGCTGTTGCACATAAGCATTGGCCCTGAGGAAACATTTAGCCAATGAAAAGTTACCAAACCTCAGGGAAAGCTTTGAAGGCCATCAGGTAGGAAGAAAAGCCAGTCCTCTGGATCTGTGACTCCTCTCCCTTTCTGCAGCTCTTTTTCCAAGCCCTGCTGTTTCCTTGCTCAAGGGTAGCAGCTGCCTGAAAGTTCCTACAGTTCAGAACTAGGAAACTGGTGCCCAGCTATCAGGAAAACATCCAGAAGTAGTAATTTCCCATTATTTCTTAGATTGCATTTTAATTATTGACAGGCAGAAAGCCAGCTGAGAGCCCAAAGGCATTCTGTAGTAGCGGGTTAAATTTGGTTAATGATCTGAGTTTCTGCCAAACTCACTGCCGCATATCACGAGTGACACTAACTAGACTTGGAGGCCATTTCAGTTAAGTGCTTGCACTGTATTTACATGAGCTATTTCATAGACTGCCGCTCAGAAAATACAGAAGAGCACAGAGAAGAAATAAGGATGGGTGAGTACCTCTGGGTGGCTGACCAATTTCCTTCCCACATTGTGGAGTTACTTTTGTGCAGCTGGGGAAGAAATTAGCTATTTCATTGTCACAATTATTTAAGAAAACTCCCCCTTTCCACTGCTACCTGTCCTTCTGCCTCCCATTCCAGGAAAGAGATTTACGGGGGAGCCTGGAAATTTTGTACGAGAGGAATGTTAGGATTTCTGGGTCCCTTTCTTAAGTGCTAATGTGACTTTTATTTTTGTTTGCGAGGTGATTGCTTGGAGATTGAAGAACACCTAAAATGCATGCTTACTGCCTATACACAGCTTGATTACAAACCCAAAACAAGCAGGATTTAGGACTGAGAAGTGTGAGAAATTGTGTGACTCCTTACTTTAAATCAAGAAGGCAATCATCTGTCAAGGCAATCTATTTTCCCTGGTTTATCTTCTAAGAAGAAATGTATGGCTGATAAATTTATAGAAGTTAACATAAGTAGGTAATTTTAAAGGAAATATTCACCATCTTCTAGAAATCCTTTCTGCTCAAATTTGTCTGGCTACCAAATATCCTGCAGAAGGGCTAGTACTGACCGCTTTCATTCTCCCTCCAGTCCTCCACAGCTATGGATTCTCAATCCCTCTCTTCAGATTAATCTCTACGTTATCCTGAAGGTTGCTCAACTGGGGAGAGGAGCTACGTTTGATCAGTACAAGAACTTGGAATCCATATATGCTACAAAAGAAGCAGCAACTTCTATCCTGTCAACTGGTTTTAAGCATGGTGGAAATCGTGATGAATGTCTGACCTGTGATAGCCAGTCATTCACTGACATATCTCTCCGTGATGCTTACAGTGTTGCATGAGTCCCTCTTCTGTCAGCCTCAGTATTGCTGCATCTTGACCCTGTCTCTTGGTTTCTTTGGCCTCTGGGTCTCTGAGTGGCTGCACCACCTGCACACTTGATGAATCTTCTTGTACTTACACTCTCTTCATCTCCAGTAGTGTTTACCATGAAGCAGATGTCCAGAATGGGTCAGGTGAAACATGTTCATTAAGTATGCAAAGACACCAAAATGGTTAAATTCAGCATTAAGTTCTTCACTGTAGACATCCAGAGTCTTGGTATCTGGTAGCCCTGCTCTCCATCACAAGTATGGGATCTGAACTTCTGTTCTGCTGACAGGCAGGGTACTCAACGAAATGACCACACACTAGCCATATAACATGCACAGTTTATTAAACAAGCACACTAACGTGGATAAGCGTACTAAAGTAAATGCATACTAACGCAAATCAGGTATATACCTATATATAGTAAGTTCAATAAAGGAAATCAGAGAGGAAAATTAGAAATGCGTCATACCATTACTACACAGGGAGAACAGATTAAGAAGAAATACATCACCAATTACCACCTAATCTTCATCATCCAGGCCCACATTTCAAGCTGGGAAGCCCCGTAGCAGTTGATGTCAGGAGGTTCAGGTAACTGGAAAAATCCCTACATGGTGTGTCCACCCAGAGGCGAGGCTTTGAATTTTGCTACAGGAGGGTCCTGCTATTGTACCCTTAGAAAAACAACTGGCTTTATGCCAAATCTCTAATTGTTTACTCTTGGGGCCATGCAGTTTCTCATGATATCACTGTCCATGCTGAGAGCATTGGCCAGGTGCCCTGGTGTGGCCAACTATGAAGGTCATAGAACAGCTGCACCCTTATGTTTTCCTGCCTCTTTCTGACAAACAGTCACAATGAACATACACATATATACCTTACCAAATACACTTTGGCAAAAACATATGTTGTTATGTCTCTCAGTTGTGAGTGGGAATCTGCTCTCAGATAGGTTCCCGTCCATTACAACTTCTCACTTGGTCAGTCACGTCTGAAAGTGTGGCCTTCTCTTTCTCCCTTGGAGAGCTGTCTGTGACCATTCTGAGAGGGACCTATAGGGAGCATGAGTTTAATCTATGCTTCTCACTCAAGACAGCAGGAAAGAGAAAACTGTCACTTTGCTGAGATCAGCTAACACGCTATACTTGTTTGTCTACGTAGTCTTAATAAAACCAAGTATGAATGCTCTAACTCTGGTGGGGTTGTTTTCTTCTCTTTTCCCACTTCTTGTATAAATAAAAGTCTAAGTGCAAAGCATCTCATTAGCAATCTTGTTTTATATTAGTTTAGGTAAACCAGAAGAGGTCATTGTGTAAAGCACTTAATCGAGTAATAGGCTTAGTACTAGCATACTGGGCAAATAGAAAAAGAATTTCCCAGAAGGCTCAGCGCTTTGTGTTTAGCTCACTACCTTACCCTGTCTTTATCCTGATAATAAACTCCCAGTAAAATAGCGCTTAATAAAACTTAAACTTGAAAAAAAGTAATTTGCTTGGGCTATTGATTTAATTAACTTGAGTCCATTTGTTTACGCACTGTTTGTGTTTTTAAATGCACAGCACAGAACCCACAGGAGAATGTTTCTCACTGCAGTTGAGTGCTATACACCTTACTGCAGCGAGGTGAGGTTTGGTGCAGAAGTTTCCCTTTGCGTGTGCCCTGCTGAGGATCTAAAGGTGGTGGGCTAAAATAATCCATCAAGGACTGTGGACACTGGTACAAAGCTAGGCTGATGTCCGTCCACTGGGAGCCCTTTGCGTGCTTGGTATAATGGAACATATGATTCTAGTGGGAAGAGCTGACAACTACATAAATGGGGATTTTGTTTGAAATTGGCTGGCTTTCCTTGTCATTTCATCAAAAAAAAAAGGCCTTTACCATCAGCTTTGCAAAGCTGATGCCTATCCTACCAACTCCAGCTCTTTTTTTTTTGTTCAATTTACTGAGCTGTATTATTTTGTAATGCAAATATCACTTCATTAGCTGTGAGTCACACCATTCGTTAGACCTGATGGAGTAGGTGTTCTGAAAGACCTCATCTGTGAAAGATCTTTGGGTCAGAGGTGGGTAGGTCCTTCCATTTTGCCATTTGTAAAGTGGAATTGCGCTTTCCTACTTGGTTTAGTGCTCGGAAACAGTATTCAGATGGAAGAAGCAGCCAGTAAGAGAAGGTAATTTTAGGAAATGTAACCCTTTAGTACTAGAGTATATATACAGGTTGCCTTGGCATTATGGTTGCTACTAAGCAGTGAAAAAATGTCAGATATCTCATTTTCTCTTTGTCTGTTTTTAAGGCTGAGATGTGTAGAATGCTACTTTCAGCAGTGGCATTCTTTATTCCAGTCACTCACTCTGAACTCGGGGTCAGTAGTGTGCCGGGGGAGTGTCTCAAAAAACTGTAGAACTGATTAAACTAATAGTTCTGCACAAATTTACTGAGCTAGTACAGAACAAAAAATGTGGGGGAAGGTTACAACTGCCTATTGAATTCTGGGCATCACTCTTGCGGGCATGAAAATAAAGAATTATGATCACCCTCAAATACTAAACTTTCTTTGTACAGAGACTAGAAAGTAAAGAATGCCCTCTTCTCCAAGCACCGCAGAGCAAGGTATCACAACTCCGTCAGGCCCCCACAGACTGGCCACATCACAGTTTTTACCTGGAAGGGTCTTCAGCCCAAATTTCCATTCATATAAGTTATCTAAATATATTTGAGGGTTCAGATTTTGAGGAGTAAGGGTGGTGTAAGAACCTAAATGTGATGGATTAAAAAAATGAATCCTTTTACTGTTTCCTGTTTAGTACACCATATTCTTTGTAAAACTCAGAAGGTGGTTTTGATTTTCTTCTAGCATGATATAATTGTGTATTTTGTCCTGACATTTCATTTCCCTCTTCATCCACAGAGTTGGCATTTTATACTGCCAACTAATTGTGCATGAGAGTTGAAAAGGGGAGAGGAATTAGACACCTCCAAAGAAGCCCAGAAGTCACTTGGTATCTGTGGTTGGGTTTATGTAGCTAAGTGGACAGGTTTATGAAGCAGCTAGTAACCTCTACTCCTTTGGCAGTCAAAGGAGATATACTCCATCAAGCCGATGAGATGCATCTAATTAAACTCTCTCATTAGGTTTTGCAGTGAGGGGCTCATCACATAAGCTATTGATGTTTGAGTTCATTTGGAAAACTCTCAGCATCCTTGAAGTGCCTCATGCTTAGAGGACTGCTGGCCTTCATGGTCAGTGGTGCTAATGCTCAGTTATGAGGAGGATTATGTCCAGATAGTTATAAGTGGGTTCGTGCTCTTAATAAATGCTAATGAGTTTACTGTCAGAGAAATGATTTCAAAGTCAGCAAAGGTTTGGACATTAAGAGCTGTTGGTATTATTCCTCTTCTTGATTTAGATTATGACAGATTTTGCAAGTGTTTGATTAGTTTATTTAACTCCCATTATTCAATATCTCTATGCCTAAAGAGAACTTGGAGCAAGAAAACACTGTGATTTATTATATCTATTTCCTAACATGAAAGATATGTCAGAAACTTTTAAGATTGCAATTCCAGATATATAGAACTTAGGAAATTACAGCCATATCTCTCCCTCTTTGTGAATCATTTAATGACATATATATGGAAAAAAGTGTGTGAAGGTGCAGCTGTAGATTAAATCATGGTGCATTTCTGCGACAGGCTGCTTTGTGTGAAATTTCACAGGGCTTTCTTTATAAAAAGCTGAGATCATAAAGTTCACCATGTAACCACTAGTGTCACATCCATTGGACCTCAAGACAAGATCTGAACATTGGGAAATTGTTTCCCCAGGACTATCACCCCTGTCATCCTCTGGAGCTTTGAAATCCATTCTACTAGGTACAGATACTGTTTTTCTTGTAGCAACATAGCAAAAATTATGTATGAGCTCTAATGTAAGAGCTGTGCAAGATGGCAATGTAACATGGAATCATAGGATCATAGAATACTTAGGGTTGGAAAGGACCTTAAGATCATCAAGTTGCAGCCCCCCTGCCATGGGCAGGGACACCTCACACTAAACCATGTCACCCAAGAAACATAACATTACAAATAGCATTACAAATTCTCTCAGCCATTTCACATCCTGCAGGCTACTCTGCTCCTCACCAGTTCAGCTGTGAAAGCACGGTTTGCAATGTTATTGGCCATTCTGGGTAGCATCTCTCTTGAAGCCATATCAGATGGGTGCAAAAACAGAGCTGGGGGACTGTTGAGACATACTGATTGTGTACAAACATTTCTCAGTGCTGTTGAGAATGAGAATAAAGTAAAAGAACAGCTTTTACTTAAGTAATAATTACATTAATTAAAAAATATTAAAGCAAGTGTGTGTTAGCTTTGTTTTTGTTATTAATTTTAAAAAAAGATCATATTGTCTAGGCAAGCAGGATTTTTACTGCCTTAATGAAAGGAATCATAAAATCCATATGTTCCCTTCCTCCCCATCATCTCCTTGTTGAGCTGTCTAAGACATACTTGGCTAGCTGCTGTATCATACTGATACTTTTAATTCCAGGCCATCCATCTTGTAATTGGTTGCAATCAGAGAGGTCAAGAAAGCTTTGCAGAATCAGCTTTTTTTAGGCTTAATACATGTAAAAAAAATTAAAAGCCCATACTTTTGAGCTGAAGAATTCATTCAGCAAATTCTTCCTTTAATCACAGTCAAGCCAGATTTCTATTAAAACTCACTCATCTTGACTTGCACATGTTATAGGAACCACAGCAAACGATGAGGTATTGGTTGTCTTTCTTCTTTTCCTTTTCCTTTGACCGTTAAATCTGTACGATATCCATTGAGTGCAGCTAACTACAATCCCCATATTTAATCTTAAAATGTAATTAAAACAAAGAAGTGTGAAATGAAAAGCAACCAGACAGAAAATATAGACTCCAGTCAGAGCTCTTCAGTCTTTTGTTTTGGGAATATAAATTGGACTGACTGCATAACTTGGACCAGTCTAATCAAAGCAGTACTGGAAACCCAAGCCAGTTTTTGAGAAGAAAAACCAGATGCAATCCATAGATTTTTCCACTGTATAGTGACAAAAAGCAGCCAACATTGCAAAAATCTTCTCCAGTGTTGCCAAGCTTGGACTACAGGGGATGAGCCTGTCCTGGGAGTCCGTGGAAAAGTTCTGCCTCTTCAGGGCAGGCAGCAAGTGCCAGCCCTGCAAATTTTGTTTATCACTCAGTAATTTCTGAGTCAAAAATTACAACTGACAGTGCGGTGGGTATGCACTCTCAGCCAAATGAACAGCAGAAATGTCTGTTTTGGTTTGACGTGTTTCTCAGGTCAGATCCTAGCCATATTCTCTTGGATTTCTATTTTATCTGATCTTCACTGAGGAGGCTTTGCAGCCATTAAACAAACAGTTAAATGCTTATTCTTTTCTGTGACAGAGTTCATAGCCTGCAAAATAGAAAAAGAAATAAAAAAAAATCCCCAGAAAATAATTCTTGCTTTTAGGAACTCTTTGGGTAAGGTCTGCATGCTCTACATATGTTCAACTCCTGGTTTAGTGGAACCTTAATCTCTATTGACTATTTTCATGTTACCAGGATCCATAAAATAAATTAACAGTTCATAACTATGTTGTTTTTATGCTATAGGCCAGCCCACTTGACTAAAAATTAAATAATAGTAACAGCAACATCAGGTATAGATGCAGATAATAAAGCTCCCCATCAGCCTATCTAAGAGTGCTTTATGAACGTGGTCAGGTGCAGCAGTCTGCAGAAAAGGCAAATGTGCAATAGTCGATGTTCTCTTTCTCAAAATTTAACCCAGACAGGGGTCCACTTGTCCTTATCTCCATCCTTATTGTGCACTGGCTGGGATATAGACTGTTCAAGTGGCGAATTATTTTTTTATCAGCATTACCTACAGTCCCACAGTGGAAAGCATCTTGTAATCTTACATAGCTAGTTCGAAAACAAACCTGCTGTTTCCTCTCAAGGACATAAAATGAAAGGAAGGTTCTCCATCACTTTTGGCAGATTTTGCTCTGTTGGTAAATTCACTTCTGCTTTTGGCTTATATCCACCACCAGTCTTTAGCAGGATTAGCATCAGTTCCATTTGCTGCACCTCTTTGGATAGATGGTGCAGGGAAGTGTGTAAATATCCATGGAAGCTTATCTTTCTCTGGGGCTACTTTTATCTTATTTGAATCAGAACTGTGAAAAATCTCACCACTGTATTGTGTTTCCAGGCTACCAATCCAATTAACATGAACTTGAGAAGTTTGGGGATTAAATCTGTGTTTAGTTATTGTTAGGTGTAGAAGGTAAAGTGTGGAGAGCTGTGCAGCAAGGAAAAAGCAGCCTCATCACCTTGTCCAGGCCAGTACGCTTTGGGTCAGGAAGCACCCTAGGAGGGACAAGCTGCTCCTTCCCAGCCAGCACTTAACTGGGGAAACCCCCTGGAAACCCTCCTTAATGTGAGGATGCAGTGTGCAGGGGCAGGGAGACATGCAACGGGGCTGTAGAAGAAAGAGGAGGTGGCCAGGAACACCTAAAGGGAGTCAGGCAGTAGACCCACATTCATACCTTCAGAGGGAGGGAAGGAAGGAAGGAAAGAGGCATTTCTCACAGACTTTGAGGGAAGCAGAGGCTGTGGAGCCACAGAAATCACTGAAAGTCGCTGGGCTGAGATCCAGCTGGGAAAAATAGACCCAACATATGAGTAAGGGGACAGACCTGTTTATGACCCCTCTAATTTTTGATCCTGGTTCATCACACCCATAAGACCCAGGTTTCAGCTATCTAAAAGTTACCTTCTTCTAGACTGTGCTCTGATAAAGTGAAGAACTTGGACTTCAAAGACCTCTGGCTGGTTTTGATGGGGAAGATGGAGTTAGAACCCTCTCAAAGCTTGATGTCTTCACACAACACCAAAGAGCACAGCCAGGCTCTTGTTGGGGATCGAGCCATACTTTGTCCTGCAGGGATTCCACCCTCAACCTTCCGAGAAGCAGCCTAAGAGCCTCTCCAACACCAGGTGATAGAAGAGTCCTGCAAGTTGTTTTCTGAGAACATCGTGTGCCTGGGAAGGGTTGGGGAATGGCTCAGTGCAGCTAAATTTCTGACCACAGAGTCAGACTTCACCCATGGGAATGAGTAGAGAGGGAAGAGAGAAATCTGGAAATTACCAGTGATGCCTTCCAGCTGACAGTTTCCATGGTTTAACAGGAAGGATGACTCTGTACCTTTCATCTGGCAGTTTTAACACACCTCACGGCTTCAGCGCAAAGGGAAAAGGAAAGCTGGTGACATACAGTGTTGAATGGAATGGTTCCTCATCAAGAGGGTATGTTGGCCACTTACTAGAGGAGAGGTTCTGGAGTTGGAAAGGTGTCCAACTGCCCACCTCTCCAATCTGGCAACATGGCAGCACCACGAATTAATTTGTCTTCCTCATTCTTCTCACTTCTGGCAGCAATTTTTTGTCCTTTCTTCAGTTTTCCTCCTCTCTGCTCCTTTTCTCAAACTTTAATTCTCTCAGCAGTTTCCTCCCTGCACTGCCAACGCTGTCTCCTAATTTCTCTTTCATGGCAGCTCCCTCTTATCTTCTTTTGAGCCCAAATTACTTTTGTTTAGTACCACCCAGTACTCACTCTGCAACCCAGCTCTGTTCTTCCTCTTTACGACTCAGAATCTGTTTTCCCAGGAGGCCTGGCTCATCCCAGCTCTTTGAATTCAATTAATTGATCTTCATCAGCCAGATTGCCATTGGCAAAGAAACCCAGCATGCTGACGGTCTTTGTGCTTTAACTTCTGTTTTATTCTCATTTAATTTGTGCCCTTTGCAGCTTACTGAGCCCTAATTACCTCTGCTACTACCTCTCTATTCAATTATAGCCTTCATCTCACTGACCTGATGTCTCTGTCCTCATCAAATCTCACCTCTCTGACTTTGCCCATTATTTTTGTACAAAGTCAGTACCCTCCACAGGGACCTCAGTTCTTCCCATCTCAGTTCATTTTCTTGACTACTCCCAAGCACAAGGACACCTTGACCTCTCCCAGCTATTGCGGGGTCCACCAGATCACGGATGGTGGACTGCCCAGCTGTGACAAACCCTCAGATGCCCATAAAAGGCTATTTAATAAAATTTTCATAACACTTTTCTGATGAAAGCTGTTCCACTGGTGCCTGGGTACCACCTCACCTGCTCCTTTCATTCCTCTTCCTATTGTCTTTTCTCCCACCATCCCATCTCATTTCTGTCAGGTCATGATGCCTAGATATGTCTCTTTCAGATAGCATAAGTTTCCCATATCCTTTACTCCCTGACCTTTTTTTACTCTGTTCCTGCTTTTTTCCTTCTTACAGGCCCACCTATAACCTGGAAGAGAGCTGTGCACTGGGACACCATTCTCTTACATCTTCTCACACCTTTGTTCTTCCTCCTCTCTCTCTCTCTGCATTCTGCTTTGTTTTTTTATCTGTTTTTTTTTAATCTTCTCTGGAAAGGCTGATGATTTGCTTGCAGTTAACATCCTGTCCTTTTGCCCCTTTCTAATTTTTACCTTTATTTTCATATGCCCTGGCTCCTATAGTGGTTATTTCTGAGTGATTTCTGGGCTATTATTTGAAGTCAGGATGGTCATCATTTGAAAGATAGCAAAACACAAAAATGCCCCTGAAGGTTTACTTCTCACTGAGTTGGGTTTGATAATTTTCCTCCTCTCCATCCTTTCTTGCCTCTTGCTCTGAAGCCCTTCATATGGCTGAATTAGGGTCTGGGTTATGCCTGCTGCTCTGTCCTTTTCCAGCAGGTTTCTTGACAGTGCTTGTATCTCTGTGGGTCACCTGAAGCAAAGTTTATCTACTGATGCCAATATAGCAAGATCCATGGTGCCTCTCTATCTGTTGTTTCCACTCACCTCATTAGCGCTCCTTGTCAAAAAAATTCTGCAACTGGGTCTAGGCTGTGTGAGTCCTGAACTCATTAATCAGGTTTCTGACTCCTCACAATGATCTGATTCACATTTCAGTTCATTTCTTAGTTAAAAGTTAGCCTTCATCACTGATCCCAGGAGCTCCACTCCTCCAATTTGGCTGAAGAGCAGTGCTGGTTTCTCACAGTGCTGGTGGTGAGAAGTAGCTATGAGGATGCCTGCATACCACAGGCCTCATGTTGTACATAAAACCCACCTGCCTGAGTCTTTTGCTGTGCCCAGGGAGCCAGGGACCAATGTCCTGCAGCTGAGCCCTACCTCAGGAAAGGTCTCTAATAATGACTTTGAACTCTCTCCCACGATGAAAGCTATTGCCCTGTGTGGGAGGGTGGCTCCTGAAATCATATGTGAATTCTCCAGCTGCTAGTGCAACCTCAGATGAATATTTGCTTGTGAGGGAACAGGCTGTCAGATTTTAATGGAGTTATTTTCTTACTTGGGGCTTGATCCAGAGGCTCAGTCTCTCACTAGCAAAGCAGTGAAAGATTACATGCCAGGTTCCTCCCTTGACCTTATGTTAGAAGCGAAAGTGCTTTTTAGTACTTTTTCTTTTTGACATGACTGTACTCTTTTGTCTGCTTCATATCATTCCTGAACATTAAGCTCCTATCACAATCCTCTTGCTAACTGCAAAAGTCCTTTTTTCCTTCCTCCCTTCACTCTGCTGTGCTATTAGAGTGAAAGATGAGAATAAAACAAAAGAAAGTGTAAGTTTAGAAAATACAGAGCTGTTTTGATTATGTCGTTGCTTTTGTGCCTTCCTTGGAAATACTATTTCTGTGTAGGATACAATTTAGTTTTAAATCAGAAGAGAACTTTTCTGTTTTCACTGCTCATTGAGAAGTTTTGTTGTGCACGCAGTTACAATAATACAACATCAGAGCTTCAGGTGTCCTCAGATTCCCATTTATCTTAAAGCTTTGCTTGAAAGACAGGCTGAGAGAACTGGGCTTGTTCTGCTTGGAGAAGAGAAGGCTCTGGTGAGACCTTAAACCAGCATCCAGTGCCTAAAGGGGCTGACAAGAAAGCCGGAGAGGGATAGGACAAGGGGGAATGGCTTTAAACTGACAGAGGGGAGATTTAGACTAGATATAAGGAAGAAATTCTTTCCTGTAGGGTGATGAGGCACTGACACAGGTTGCCCAGAGAAGCTGTGGGTGCCCCGTCCCTGGCAGTGTTCAAGGCCAGGTTGGAACAGGTTTAGCGCAATCTTGTCTAGAGGAAGCTGTCTGTGTCCATGGCAGGGGGTTGGAACTGGATGAGCTTTAAGGTCCCTTCCAACCCAAACCAGTCTACTTATTCAAAGAAAATATATTATATGCTCATTGAGCAAGGGTATTTTGAAGGCTCCCAGAGCAGTTAGTCTGAACCCAATCCCTTCCCAGGGCACAATGAAATGAGATCCTCAACCCTACTGCAATATTTATCTCAAGACATCAGAGGGGAATGTCAGAGTTTAATACTATAAGGTATTATGGCAGCACTTTTTATCACGTCCAACTTACATCTCAGCTTTCTTTAAGTTATTTACTTTTAAATTCAGCGTATCTATGCTTCACATGTGCACTGTGGCTATTTCTGCCTGGTAAAAAATAGATTATATGTGTGCTTATAGCTTATCATAAATGTATACAGGAACACATTACGAGGGTCAGAATTTCAGCAGATACAAACCAACATTATTTCATTGTGTGTGTAATATCAGCCAACTTCCACTGCCTAGAGCTATTTACAGCCATTCGCCCTTTATGAGGGGGAATTGAGGCTGCAGTTACTAATAAAACAGTGAAGAATTGGGTCAGACAGGAGCGTCTGCACCTACTGCGAGATGAATAAACTACTTAAAAGCAGTGGTGGTGCTATAGGATCCAGTCAGCATATAAATTGGTGAGTGTTAACTGTGTTAAGGCTTGGAAGCTTGGTGTCTGGAAGGAGGGATTCAGACTTTTACTGCCTGTTTCCTTTTGTGTGTGCTATAAGTGAAGGAGAATGATGCAGTGATGATGGCATTGGGTGGTTTACCCAAGGTGGTGTGTGACGCGAGGTGTATTTTTCAATTAGCCGCAGTCTCTCCTCACTGCTGTGAAATAAAGGTACTGCTCCTCTCCTCTGTACTGAGGACCTTAGAGAAGAGCACCTTTTATTTTTTAACATAAAACCCTCATTGAGAAAGACAAGTTGTATCTGAACCGATGCATTGCCTGTGAGGGTGAACACCAGCGCTCTTCTCTTTTGAGAGAGAATCATAAGCACTCTTGCCAATTTTTGGGTTCCCTGGGGGAACAGATAGAGGCAAATCTCTATGATTCCCATGAATACTAAGGTTTTTGTGAAGTCTGCTCCTTTCCTAGCCTGGCTAATGAAGGCTCTGCCTTGCTGTCATGAAAGACACTTTTAACTTGTAGTGTGGTTTCACCCCCCCCGCTCCTCCTGGCAATTTTCTTCCAAAGCAATCTCAGAGCAGTAATTTGGGAAGTCATGCTTTAAGTTTCCAATTCCTCTGTTGACAGACCTCTTTCTGAGTCAGGTCACTCCTTTAATGGCAATTCACCTTTTGCCACCCTGAGCAATAGGTTTACTGCTTCATAAATTTAAAGTAGGATCAAAATGACGTCTTCTGTTCTGACATGCTGGTAGAGCTACGTGAAGCAGTGAAGCATGGCAGCACGCCCCAGCCCATCTCCTCTTATTTAGGAGCTCTGCTATCCTTTGGAGCAAGTGGAGGGGTGTTTCTTGGCTTTTGGGATATCTTCTACTTCTTAGGCATCTGTCGTGCCTTCACACTGTTGCTGTACTTTGTCCTGTTTCCTTTTAGAGTGGATGCATGGGAGAGGAATGCAGGTGGTGAAGTGTGTGCTGAGCATGGGATTGTACTGCTGGGCTTTAGCTGGGAGTATTACCTGCATACTGCTCTGGCCCTCAGGCTGGAGAGAGGAGGGGATGAGGGGAATAGGCATTTGGAGATGTTAAGGATAAAATTATATGGAAAGGAAGAGATTATTAAGCAAGAAACATGGTCCTCCATGTAGAGTCTCTCCTGGAGAGCACTGCACAGGAAAAGGGATTGTAAAGAAAGCCAGAAAAACAGCTTTATTTTTTAATTGAAAACCTTACAGAAGATACAAAAGCCACTGATGAGTAAGAAGAAAAGAATTCAGTCCATTTTTTATATCTGTATTAATTATCTGTGTCTATGTGTTTGTGTCTATATGTGTTTATATTAATAATCTCTGTCTGACTATGGCCAGGCGGTGATTCAGCCTTGCTTTTGTGCTTGGGTGGGTGCAAGGACCTGAGAACCATGACCCAAGTTTTCCTGTGGCTGAAAGACAGCTTCATCCAGGTAAGCAAGACCTGGGACATTCTTGAGAGTGTCATTGACTTTCCATGTTATGTGGGATAACTTGGAGCTGATAGGGCTATGGCTGGCATCACCATGTACACACTAGTGACTCCCCAGTGCTTACTCTGGTCTCCTTTCCTGGTTCTTATTGGCAGATGACTTAGGACAAGGGCGTTACTCCCTCAGTGTAGAGGTTGTTCATGCTTTCCCAGTGTTGCTGCTAGCTAATAATGATCAAACAAACTTCAAGGCTAACCTGCAATGAATGAGGCTTGCTAAAGTATAATTTGCTAACTTCCCAGGCTTATACCTTGCTGAAACGTTTCTTGTCCTCTGAGAAAATGAAGACTCCTGTGACTGGTGTTAGAACTGGATACAGAGAACAGTCAGTAGCTTCTCATCTTCTGGGAGCTTTGTTCCAGGACCACTGGTAATTTCTTCAAGGCTGATGATGTTGAAAATTAATAATTCCCTACTTGAATTAATTAATATATTTCAATTGTTTCAGTATTAGGAATGTAATGAAGAAAAAAATGGATGTGGGGGAGGTGAACCCAATTAAAATGTCATTTATTCAATTCATAATCTTACACTACTGAATCTGTAAAGAGGAGCTTTTATAATTAAAAACGTAAGTAGGTTTGATGATCACCACCACCACATTGGGAGTCCATCTATATTACAACAAAAGGAAATTTAACGTGACTGTGTTTGGAGAGACCAACTGCTGTCTACCACTCCTTTCTGACTTGCCAAGAGTTTATTAATCATTTATGTGTGAATAGAAAAAGCCAGTCAAAAGAAGAAAATACATAATGATCTTGTACCACCATTTGTAATGCTGGAAATATGTAATGCATCATGGTGTGGACCCTCCTCCAGCATGGTAAGGTTTCTAAGCTTGATGAAATGACTATATACTAACTAAATTCCATCTGTTCAAGATTCTCCAGGAAGTGCTGTATTGCACTAGATTTTGGCAAACAGTTATATGAGGTTTAGCACCATATTAGCATTTTAATTGCTGGCTGATTGCTTTTATGTTGCAAAACTCAGTTCACAACAGTACGTAAGTTGCAATTAGTCTTTACTGTGTGATTCATTAGTTCCCATAAAGCATGTCGTGCCGCAACATTTGGAAGGTAATATGCTAGAAACGTTAGCACTCACATTAAAAGTGTGGAGCACTGCTGAAAATGTGCTACTCCTGCCTTTCACAAACACATAGCCTGCATTTGTTGGCAGGACATGTTCTCTCAAATGAGATTTAGCTGACAGCTGCAGATAGAATTGTTTCATAGTGACAGGTTTTCCATGTAAACAATATCTTGGTCCTGCAGTCTGTTCCATATGGGCTTACATCTGCCTGGGATTTGACCAAAGTCGGTGGAATGGACACAGGTGTGTGAGTTTCCTTTATGAGAGTCTGGCTGCCAAGCTGAGCCTGGTTTGGGATACTCCACTGGGGAAATGTCTGACATCTTTTTCATGCCTCAAGAATCACATGCTTCTTTTGGAGATGCTGTCTTGTTCACACTGCTTGTGATGGGGAGGACGTGTATGTTTAAGTTACATTAATCAGTTCTGCCTTGAGAAAGTGGGATAAACTAAACAGCATCTTTAAAACTTTCCTACCTCTATTGCCCTATTTTCCTTGGGCAAAACAGCAGGTATTTTGACCGGGTTAAAAATCAGCCGTGAATTATTGGCTCAGTTCTGGTAAGAACTGAGGCTCATTTTGCCTTGTTCCATTGCTTTTGGAAATTGTTGTCTCTGGCAGAAAATTTCAACAACTAATGCATGAGGACATGATCAGTGAGTTTTCCACTGGTATGTGCATGGTATGACAGCTTTCCGAGTGTCCTCGTCACTCACATGTTGTTTTTATCTTCCCTGACTGCGTGAAACTGCCCCTGCACCTGGGTGCTGGAAATCCAAATTATAAATCCAGGCTGTGATTGGGTGGTGGTGCAGTGTCTACTGTGACACACCATACAGTGCACTTCAACAGTCACTGTTAGCACTTCACTGAAGGCATAAAGCTCAAAATGCAGCCTATGCTTTTGGTAGAGTATTTGAATTTTTCAAGGCTGATGAATAAAGAATGGATGCAAAGAACAACAGCTGAATAATCTCCCCTCTGGGCAATTTCCCAGGGGATTTTCTAGGTTTTCTTTTTCATGTTTTCACAGAAGTCCTGAGAATTTGTAGTCAAACTTTTGTGCCTTTTGGCTGCTAAAGGTTTTACCACAGAGATCATTTTGCCCACAAAGAAAAGTACTGCCTGTTCTTGAAGAAATATACTGAAGTTAAACTAAACTGATAACAGTTGTAATTACACAACAAATTGGGTAAAATGCAAACTTTCAGGAGTTCACCTCAGACTGTAACAAACTCACCCAATTTTCTAGCATATGCTTTACACCTGTAGCAGTCAAAATCACCTGCAGCCTTTAATTCTTCCCCGTTGATTTGGCAGAAGTGGCAGCTGTCTTCTAGCCCTGGTTTTGATCTCTTGGTTTAACTGTTTTGCTGTTCACACCAAACTGTAATGGAAAGTATGGCCTATGGTGGGAGATTTTAGAGGTATGTTCTAGTTACATGTTGATAACTCTAATTTGGAATAAGAATTATTTTCTTCTAGTTTAAGCCCTGCAATGCTGTTTCTGGCGTGCTAGGACAGAATGACTACTGGGAGAGTGAATGCAATGGTCAGATGTACTGAGGCAGTAGGCTAGAAAGCAAGTGAGATGGATCACTCCAAAAGTTTTGTGTTAGGTGCGAGTTAGAAACTTAGGTTTTACAACTCTTTTCATGTTTTTGCTGCTTGGAATGTGGAAACCATGCTGACCAAGTACTGACAGCATTAGAGGAAACACCAAAGTGGGAAAGATGGAAATCTTTCCCCTGCTGCCTTCTCCTATTTTTATAGTTTATGGTGCATAGAGCCCGATGAGCCAAAACCCTCACTGAAGTCTTGGTTGGTGATCATTGTGGGTCTGCTGTGCCAGCAGTACCTTTGGATAATTTCTGTTATTATTGAGGAGTTTTTGTGGAGCGAGAGCAGGTGGTATGGGTTTGCCTTGCTCAGGTTAGATGATCAAGTCCCACTTGACTGGCATAAATCAGCTGCTCTGATTGCAGTGAAATAAGAGCAACTTTCCTGTGTGGCTGCACTTGGTGTATTTAAAGTCTTGCTCTGAGTGTAGGAGTGCATGAAGCAATGGCTGGAGAAACCAGGGATGCTGCTTTTGTTGCTCTTCCATTCCCTGCTGCTAGCACTGCTGTGAGCAGGTAAGATTTTGTGACAGTTTATTCTTTCAATGGGAAGGTGGAAATACATGGGCAAATCAGATAGTGTGTACAGGGGAAGGGAAAGTGATAGGTGGAGATTTGAATGATGCAAATGCTTATTTGGTGTCTGAGGTGACAAAGTGGGGAAGTGCTGGCATTTCTAGTCACCCTGAATTTAGTCATGTGTTACCCAAATGCTGCTTAGGATGGTGGTTATTCAATGCCCAACAGAGCTGATCTCCAGGAGTGTGGCTAGGACTTGCATGTTATGAAAATATAATCATGAGAATATAAATCCTGTGTAGATCTTTATTGTGGTGAAAGTATTTTTTGCAACACAGCTTAAACTGGTTGAACTGAGAACTGAAGCTGGAAAAATGGCCGTGTTACCCTAGAGTAGGAGTGTCTATGGGGTATGGAAGAATAATTGTAAGTAACTGAGAATTACATAGTGCATCATAGGGATTGAACTTTACTTAAGCTGGAGTTGGTAATGGCTTTTTGGACAAAGGAGATTTTTCCAGTCATTTATGTGTAAGGAAAATGGTGACTTTTTAGATGTCACATAAGTTTGCATTCAAGAAATAAGTAAATTAAGTATTTTCTCTAAATGCACAATTAAGATTTTTCTCAAAAGTCCCTAAATTCTTTCCCAAACATTTCTTTGGTGCAGCAGGGTGGGATGGGAGGGTTGACAAAATGTCTGTGTTTCATCCCAGCACTGTTGGTCTGTAGTGGATTTACAATCCTTTGTAATCTACTGAATTCATGATATGCAGCTTCAGATGGGAAGCTTTTCATTAGTAAGCTCAAATGGAATGGTGTATTTACAGGTTGGGCCCTCCTTTGCTGGAAATTAGGGAGTGACTAAACTCACTAAATTCACTGAATTGAGAAGTGCTTCATGTTGGAGGTTTCCTCCTCTGCTGGCTGCTGTTAGAGCTGACCTCAGAGACTCCCTTTTCAAGGATGAGAAGGACATTTGGAGATAAGACATTTGCTTTGTGCCACTGAGGGGGAGGAAATAAAAGGAGCAAAGGCTGATGATAACATCGGTCTTGGTAAAAAGTTCTAACAAAAATATATGGCAGCCCAGTGCCAGATTTCCAGCTTTCTTCCCTTGTTCTTTTTTTTGCAAGCACAAGCTGCAGGTGGGGAAAGTTGAATGGAGGTGGCAGAGGCATGCGTGAGTCTGTGCTCCTTTTAGTATACCCCACACATCACTGGCAGCGTTAGCCAACACTGCTGCTTCTATGAGACTTGATAGTGAGATAATGGTTTGTTGAAAACTTTCTGGATGCTCAGAAATCCTGGGGAGGGAGTGAGTTTCTACTTCACTGTGTCTTCTGGACTGATTTTCAAATGTTGTTTACTCTGGAGGACAAATGAAAATCTTGACTTGTGTGACCCAATATTTAAATAATGTTGGGTACCTGTGTTGGCTGGAAGAGAAGAGATTAAGGCAAATGTGGGGTTGGCCTGGCATGGGTGCAAGGGAGTGTTTGGTGTCTGCTTGCCTCTGCAAGGCCATGCCAAGTGAAACAGTGGACACAACTTCAGTATTTTGGTGTAACAGATTCAGTATAGCAAACAGTCTAATGTTCATAGGAACTAGTGGGAAACTCCTCTCCTGGAGGAAATAGGAGCAGAGGAAACTACCTTTAAACAGAGTCTTTATATGGAAATGTGAGATCAAAGATGACATAAAGCAAATGCGTGAGAAGAAACCCCACAGCTGAAGCTTTGGAATGAGAACAGCTGTATGCTCCAAGATGCTGTAGTGCCTAGAGATGGCAAAAGCTCATGGTAAGGAAAAATAAATAAATATGACAGTCACTTACAAAGTATCTGATTCCAATGCTACAGCAGATCAGTTAATGGTTGATTAATTTATCCGTTTATTTCTCTGGCACACTTGGCCTCTGTTTCTGGAAAAGCAAAGTGTTTGTGTGTTTGCAGCATGTAGGAATTGATTTGCCAGAGGAGCTTCTCAGGGTATTAGTTAAGCACAAAATAATTTTGTGTATTCTACTAAATGCAATTCATCAGAAGCTGTGCAGATTAACTGGGTAGAGCTACACTGAGCACAATGGCATCTGCAGATAAAAGGTGACAAATGATGATATTACTCCTGCTCTGTGATTCATTGGAAAGAACTTGAAAGCCAAGCATTTTCTTCAAACAAATTATTCAGTGAAGACTGAACAGTGACTATAAAACAACAAAAACACCTCCTTTGCAATGGCTTTAAATATTGTACATAAAATCTAATTTATATGGTATTAAAGGCTTTTCTTTGGACTACAAATCATCTATGGAAAATGCTGTCTTCTAAATGGTTCATCAGACACATTTCATACTTTTATGATTATTAGTAAATGGAATTAGAGCACCTTGTAGTAGTTTTATTACATTCTGCACAGCCATAATGGATTATAGAGAGGCTTACACTGCTGTAGTTCAGGCTGCATAGCATCTTCTAAGTCAATACACGTTTTTCACAGGTTCTTTGCTCTTTGGAAAAATATACTACTTTGCTCTGAAATGATGCCTGATTGTAATTGAATGATGAGTGATACATACCTGATCTCAGCTGAAAGTGAGAGCAGTGGAACTTAGCCTCCTAGGTTCATTAAGAAAGCCCATTAGCTGTGTACATGTGTGGCATCTATCACCTGTTTTTGTTTCTTGCTTTATTTGGCAATTAGGAGATCTGCTGTACCCCACCAAGCCATTAACAGGGTAGAAGACCAGGATGGGTTTGCCTTAAGTAATGCTGGGTGTTGGTTGTGTAAGGCTCATGTGATTTCACTCTCAAAGTTCCCATGATATGCAGTGGTACTAAGAGTGACTCCAGACCTGCAGCCTTCTGGGATGGCAGCTGGTGGCCATAGAAGATAACCACAGTGTCCAAAACCATGCTAGGCTCCTATGTTTATGGGATTAGCTTGCTCTCTGCAGCTAAGATAATCAATGTAGACGAGGCTGGAGAGAAACCAGTATGTTTAGGGCACAAGCCATCTCAGTTTAGATGTCTACTTAGTGGCATATTAGTCTGCAACATGGATGTCTTAATCAGTTATGTAGAGAGGCAGGTAACTTGGATGGACACATGCATTCAGTCAGATGAAACCAATGTGTTTAAACTAGTGTGTGTGCTTTTCCAACAACAGAGAAACAGTGATTCATTCTACCTTTCTTGGAAACCTTTGAATGTGATGAACTGGTATCTAGAGATATTCTTCATTGACTGCAGGTAAATCCTGTGTGACTTCTTTAAAACATAGCTTCCCTGTAGACAGCTTGGGTCAAATGGGATGAATCTTAGCTTTACAGAGCTGGAGAAAGATTTCTGCTACCTAAAGTCTGAACCTTTAATTCAACTACATACCATGCAGTAAACAATACTATTTTCTCCAGATCTTGTGTGATATTTTTGACCTTGTATCACTGTAGTTACAGCTTCATGATTAGGTCACTCCAGAAACTGGTTTTGTCGTCTGATTAATATAGATACTTCTGAAAAAATAAGTCATTACCCAGCTAGTAAAGTGTCTGATCTTGGTGGTGGCTGGCCCAATAGCAGTTCTTACAGTTTCCATTTTTTTCCCCTACTCACAAAAGGACCTGTGTGCATGCTAGATACGTGTTGAAGTTAAGTGCACATACATAAGTGCTTTGGGGCCTTAGTTAATTATGTGTCAGGAACTGCGTAATTAGCACTATATTGAAGATGCCTAATAACTTTCTTCTGATAAATCTGTACATGCACAGTGGTCCTGAGCTGTGATTTAGCATGATAATGCCAGCTTCAGCAAAGCCCATGGAAAAAGCAGAAAGATATTTGGATCTCTGAGTCCTTGTGAGCTGACTGAATTAGTGATTGCTCTCTCTGATCTGATAGAAAGCAGCTTCAGTGTATTTTTTTCCACTGAAATAGCTTCTTACTTGAGTGGAACCAAGGAGCCCCTGCACAGCTGGCAGAAGCTGAGCTTCCCAAGATAATATGGTAAATTTTCAGCTATTAGTCAGAGTCATGCTGACAAACAGTGGCTCAAGATAAATTCATTGCTTATCCTGGTGAGGTTATAATGCCTCATTTAAAGTTTTAAACAGTGGTCCAGTACCTGAAATATAGGATGCTCACTAAAGCTTGGGTATAGTAAAAGACATTATTTCTGAGCCTTCTGCTCTGTATTTTCAGGGTCACTAGAAAACTACCACACTAACAGCAGCAAGCTCTGATCCAAAGGTTGCATGGGTCAATTCTCCAAATAAATCAGCAGTTACATCCAGGACTTTTATCATTCCTAGTCGCAGACAGGGCTTACAACTTCTCTTCCCTGCTGCTGTCTGCCTTCTCTTGGTCATTCTGCAGGGCAGCTCTAATGGCTATAACCTGGTGTGATCCTTGCTGAAGAAAGCCCAAAAGACTTGTAAGATGTGTTGTGTTGGGGAAAAATGTTTTTCTTTGCAACTGAGAAGGCATTGATGTGTATGTTTGAGTTTTTCCCATGTGGTTCTGGAGCTCAGTGTGTGCTGTATTATGTAGTGCAGGGGAATAAAAGACTGTATGATATCAATATCGCTGTGGTTGGGAAGTCCATGGTGGGTGCAAGGTCCTCTCCACCTCCAAGTCTGCAAGAAGCAAACAAGTGAAGCAAGAACTCGTGAGATGTTTGCGTTTGTCAAGAAAATGGGTATTTGATAAGAAAAACTTCTGGACACACACCATAATAGTGGGAAATGGTTGATCTGAAGGATAACTTGCGACCTCTACCAGTTAGTACTTCACGGCTTGTGGGAAGGAGAGGTATGGCCAGCCTGAAGCCCATTGATGAATATTTGTCATGGGTAGCAAGCGATTAGTTTTACGTGGGGTTCTGTGTCATCACGAAATGAGAGGAGGAGGGGAGTAGTTTGTCTTGTGCATACTGAAGTCCTTTAGAGAGAATATCTTTCTTTGAGAGAAGAGAGCCAAAATCAAAGCTCCACTCTAAATATGGCAGAAGGGGTATTTCATCAGGTCTTCCACTGTGCAGGGAAGGATCCTACCTGATAAGCTGTCAGAACTGAAGGGTCACCTGAAATGCACCAAACCTGCCACAGCATCTTTCTCCTGACACGTACAATCCACTCAAGTACCTGTTTTCATGTTCCTACAATGAATACTCAATGAATGCCTCTTCATGTTTCTTGCTCAGGCCTTCAGAAGATCAGTGCTGTGCAGGGTAGCTTCTGCAGATTTGAACTTCAGGATTCTATGCATGAACAATGTAATACCAGGGGCAGATGTACTGAAAGTCTAGATCTCTAATGAGAATTATGAATGACCTCCACATTAGAAACAATCATGTTTACCACCAACCATACCTTGCATATTGGTCTTAATGTTGAGATCTTTTGGGGATGTAGGAAAGAACTTTTTGAGGGGGGGATCCAACTGAAAAAGCCATAATACCCCAAGAAACCCTCAATAATATCTTCTTGAAAATGGATATATTGCATTGCTTCTACTTCTAGCACCTCCAGCCAAGACTGTCCACATGTGCCACTCGTTGGTATGGCTTTACAATGTCACAACCCAAGGAGATCTGCCTGCAGTCCATTCACAGACAAAAGTATTCTTGGATGTGCCAGCTTACCTCTGAAGGCATAAGTATGGCCTCGGGCAAAGCTGAGACTTCTTAAGTGTTGAGTTTATAGGGCTGTAGTGTCCTCACAGCTGCTTAATATTATGTGTTGTGCAATGGGAAGGGACAACACAGACACACTCCACCCTCTAGGGAGTGTCTACAGCTTAAAGGTCACCCTGGTCAAAAGACCCTTTGAAACTTCTGTGTAAGCTGCCATTTAGCCAAAGCCCATGTACAATCAAAGATAAGGAGAAGGATGCATGACTGTCTGGAGGGTGTTTCCATAGGTGGACTGGCTTAGCTCGCCAGCAGCAAGCTGGTGTGAGGGGAAAAATGGCAGAAGGCTTGTAGAGTGGGCAGATGGCACTGCTCTGGTTGTGACTTTGTGGGCTGAAGGGAGAGGCTTGTTGCAAGAGACAAAGCATTTTCCAGTTCTCTCATATTTATACTTCCAAGCATTCCAGATAAAGAATTTTTCTATTTATTCTAGCTTCTGTTGTTTAGACAAAATAAATTTTCTTTTTGCCTCTCTAGCTCTGTTCTTGCAGTGTGTTTGCACATGGGGAGGACCAGCTTGCATAAAAGGAGGTTAAATAGCTTTTCTTTTTTTATTAACATACTGCTGACATAAATATTTTAATATCGTTAAGTGGCTGCTCCTCTTCATGAGAGTCCTAAATATCACGCAAAAGTGAAATAAATGTTATATCAAGAAACTCTAGGGAGCAGTAAGAAAAATAGTCTTAAAGAGAGAAGCAGAACAGTAATTTATGTTTTTACTTAATTTTGTTTCCCAGGAAATTATCCAGTTTTATAGTGTAAAAAGAGCAATCTTGTCCAAAAGGGAGATGTGTTTTACTAAATGTTGTGTAACCTTAAATCAGGACTTACTGGTTTTTGAAAAAGGTGGAACAGATGTTAGAGCAGCATAAAAGAAAACAAAGCATCTTTGACAGTCCCCTGAAGCTAAGCAAATAGCAAGCAATTGTTAAATGAAAGGTAGGAAATGGGATATAATATTTAAGTAGGGTTTCTTTCAGGGGGACCCTCCCCAGCAACCTCAAGAGGTTTTAAAAGGGGGAAATCTACGATCCAAAGAGCTGTAGTTGTCTAAACCAGATGTTTGTTATGCAAGGCAAACAACAAAGTAGTTACAGATGCAGGCAGTGGTCTCATCTTGTCCTTGCTTGTCAGAGCTGGTGCCGTCTTCTGTAACTTTAGGCAGCATGCAGGTAAGGTTTCTTTGACTGCATGAGACTTTAGAGTCCCCCTGCAATCCCTCTGTAGTCAGTAGTAGTCCACTACTCCGTAATAGAGCCTGGATCGCTGTCATAGAGCGAGTATTTACAGCAAGCCAAAGAGATTGAGTTCTTAAGGTCCTTTCATGGAAGAGAAAGGGATTTTGAGCTGACAGCTCAGCTGCTACAAATTCCAGCAGGCCCAGCAGCTGTGGAAAGGATGGGAAGTTTTTGGGTTATGCTGTTTACTGTGTGCCACCTCCTACACTTTGCTATTGACTTCTAGCACCCAAGTATGAGCAAGCATTGCTTGAGAGAGTGGGAGCCACATGAAGGTGTGTGGGCAGAACACAGGATATCTCCATGCTCTGCTCACCCCACAAAGCTGCTCAGGCTCTTTCTTCTAAGAAGTATCACGTCTATCAGTAAGAGTATACAAGATGAATGGCAGGCATCTAAATTTAATGAAGGGTGTACTGCAAACAAAGTAGGAGGATTATTAATTTAATGATAGTTAAGGAGCTAATAGAGAATCACAAAGCTGGTGGGAATAGACTGCAATGAGGATTAAAGAGTTGTGAATTATTCACTTCTTGCCATCAGATAATGAGAGGCAGAGTGCAACAGATCCTCTCCACTGCTTCTTTCCTGCTATGTGACTTACATACAGCTTAGATTACAGACTCTGCCATGAAAATTAAGTCATGTTACTAAGAACATTTTGAAGGCAAAGTGTTGAAGGGTGCTCCCACCTCTGCAGATGCTGGTGTTCCACATATTCACCCAGCAGTTCAGATTTGCATCCCAGGGATTTCTGCTGCAGGTTGGTGACAATCTTGCTGTTCCCTCAGTCCCCATGTCTCCTTTGCAGCAGTGTCCTTTCTAATACACTCATACCAAGGCAAAAGGTCTGTGTAAATGAGCATAACATCAGAGAGATGCCCTCTGTTGTACCTAGTCCACATGAGATATTCCCAGTTCCTTTCCAACACTGTGTCCCAAGCAGTCTGTTGAATTTGCCTTTCTTCAAGTGCTTGGATGCTGCTCCCCTCTTCTTGCCAGCCAGATAGGACACTTTTGCCTATCTTTGCCATGAGAGAGGACCTAAGTGCTGTTGAACACAATCAACTGCTGTCTTGCTGTGCAAATCTAGAGGTACCAGAGAGTAATTGTTCGGACCCCTGTCTTCCCAACATACCAGCTACCTGCTGTGTTTGTCAGAAGGCAAATTGAATCAATGAATGACATAAGACCCTTTTATATTCAGCTGAATTTTCAGCTGTCAATACATCTTGATTTAGCCTGAAAGAATGGCTCAAGTTGCTGGCACTGAAATGCCCAGGCAGACGGTGCAACCCAACGCTTGCTTTTGAGGTGTGATTTTGAGCTTGCATGACTTTGACTCTCCGCTGCCTCATGTGCAATATCTTCACGCTGCTGTTACCAAAAAAGCAGAGTTGGGGAATGCTCCTGCAACAGATTTCAGGCTGAAAACATCCTGTTGACAAGTGGAGCTAGGTAATAGAGAGCTCATTTACGTTGTTTTGCTCAGCTCTGCCATCAACCACCAGCTGGTTCTGGTTTTGTTATCAGGCTGCTACATAGACCTTAGCATGAAGTGCAATGTAAAAGGTAGAGGTGTACCCAATAATTCACTGGCTTTGTCACTTCTAATTTGGCATCTATCACTTTCTAATACCTTTGGTGCCTGGCCAAATACTAAATTTAGGTATTCATTGTCCTCTGCTTACTGTTCACATGCAGAGATAAATATTGCTTGTTGAGTCACTGTTATTACCTTAGGAATAGTTCAGCTGCCATAAAATCTTCTTAATTGAAATGGGCGGAAGGTGTGCAAAGTACCGAAAGCAGAACAGCTAGCAGAGGTGATACCATGCCCTTTCCTTGTATACAACTTGATTAATTCTTATTGTTTACTGCCCAGAGGGAAATGTTGCGCATCACTTCTAGGTAAATGTTGTAAGGTATGACTTTAATTTTTGAAACTGGAGGCTATGACATTGTATTTATTATCACATTCTTAGCTATTGCAATTTGTTTTTCCTGACAGGCACAGATCTCAATGTAGTTTATCTCACAAGGACACTGATAATGGGGAAGCTGTTTATCCAGAGTAGGAATTCTTCATGGGAAGATTAACGAAAGAGCTGCTTCTTACTCTGTTTCCTTCCCTTGCTGACTCCGATAAACAAATAGCAGAGGTTGGCAACAGCTTGTGCACAAGAGCCAGTCTATAGCTATGGGCATATGGAAATGTTGCATGGGGATTTTATAGGAGAAACAGGAAGTTTTGTATGTGATGTTGCATTCCGAGTATCTTCATGCACGAATGTACAGAGAGATGTGCCCAGCTAAGGCTTTGTGACTAATGACACAACATTTAAGTAATTAGTAAATCATGGATTGGCCCAAGATGTCAACACAGTTGTAACTGTGGTTTACCAGGAGCAGCCATGACTCATCTTTCTGAATCACATTGTTTCATTTATATCTTGTGTTTCTGCCTCCTTATGCCCAGTGTCAACACCTCTTCCACTTAGTGCACTACTTGGAAAGGACTCCTGTACCGCATCACTGTAGCTTTTAGTTGTGTTTTAGTTGTCTCCTTGGTTTTCCTTCAACATTTTTGCCTGCTTCTGCATCCCACATTAGCTGCCAGATATACACTCCTCCAGCAAACAATGTGTTATTTCCCTCAGTACCCATATTCTCCTGACTTCCTGGACACAGCTTGGGACTCCTGGCTCCGAGCTCATCAGCTGTCCTACACACTTCTGAGGAGGGCAGATAGTCACCTACTCATTGGCTTTGGTGACTTTTCTCCAGTTTCCTGTGAGGTTTTAATATTTTTCTTTTAATTTTTTTCCTTTCCCCCTCTTCTTTTCTTCTCCTTTCCCTCCCTTTTTTTTCTTGTCTTTGGCATAAGGATTATCTTTGCTCTGTGTTTCCACAGAACAACCCACAAGGGAGATCTGTCTCTTGACAGAGGTGCTGGGTGCTGCTGCATGTAGGTGAGCCATGAGCTTTCTGGTGCTAGAGTAGGAGTCAAAGCCTCAAGCTGATGTAAATTCACAGCTTGTGGATGTAGCTGTATCCCTGCCATTTCTTTACTCAGCTGGCAATGTGCAGAAACAATGCTACAAAGATGATGTAGCGCTAAGTTGCAGGCTCAGTTTTGCAGTGGTTTGTACTATGAAGAGCTGTTCAGAAACTGAAAAGTGGATTTTGTTTGTAAACCATGCTTGCCTCTTGTGCCTGCCAGCTGAATGAGCAAGCAGGGAAGACCCAGGCAACTTGTTTGCTTCCTAGTTTCTATGTGAGAGCATGGTGACATCTGTTCTGCTTGACATTGTCTGTGCTGTGCACAGGATGCTGAAACAGATTTTATGACTGCTGCCTCTTTGGGAACTCCAAGAAAATTAGATATTTGTCTCATGAGGTTCTTCCAGGGGAAAAAAACCCAAACATTTAAATAACTGCACAAGCCTGGAGTGATGCCATTCTTTTCCCTTAGGATGAAAAAGCAGATTGGTTTCCTTTTGGTCCTCAGTCTCTGCTATGTGTATATTTTGTCTCACACCCAGCCTGATGGTTATCGCTGACAAAGAGAGAACAGGCTGATTTTTCACAGTGCAGCATTTATGCCAGTGAATATGTACAAGTTTTAACACCAAATAAAAGCAGTCCGTGTAGATACTTGGATTTATATGAGCATCATAGGGCAATGAGACTGGCTTTTTCTGCATACACCAGTACTACTATATATAGGCATGTAAAAATTTAACCTGGACTTCTGGAGTGAGTATTTCCACCTTGCATATAGCTTGAAGCTGTCCAAAGGACCAGCCCTTGGTTTGGATCCCTATGTCCCATTTGGGAGTGGGATTTGGAGTGCATTTGGTAAACACCTGGGGAAGAGCTTCTGCAGTTTCCTCTAGAGGAAGTTTATTTTGCCTATGCCAACATACTGCAGACCAAACCAATGCATTGGAAATCAGGATCATCTGGGAATTCACTTCAAAACCTCCTTGTTGCTCTAAAACTAAAAAACACTCTAATGCAGGCAGAGCCATTGTAAATTAAACATAACATTTTTTTCACATGTGCCCTGTTGACATTAACTAGAACAAATCCACCTGCTGCTTCTGTTTTGGTTGCAAATGGGAATAAAGTTGATTTTAAAAATGCTTTTGTGTTGGCATGTAGGAATTGGACTAGAGGTAGTTGTAATCCCTTTCTTCATGATTGGGCTGGGTGAGCTGTAGTCTTGAACTGAGGCACCTCAAAGCTGTATGGGATTCATAAGCTGTAGCCCACATGGGATGGGCAGTCCAGCTGGAGGTCTGGCCCAAGTACCAGAACAGAAAAAAAACAGAACCAGAACTCCCACTACAGACTGCTCAGCCATTTTAGAGCCTCTATTTTTTTTTTTTGGCACATTTTGTGACTTCCTCCCCCTTTTTAATTCACATTAGTTTAAGCTTTTCATTTAAAGTTTGAAATTATCTTAAGAGCACACTTTAAATAAGCACAATTCTCCAGTATAGGCTGTTATTACACTTTTTTGATCAACCCTGTAGATTGTTGAATTCTTACAGATTTTTCTCTTGGCATGGTAATTCAGACCTTATAAAAGAAATCTTTTATGAAAGGACTAAGTAGCTGGTTATAAAAAATGCAAACAGATGTGGTTAGCAATAAAATCACACTGTGATGTCTTTTAATTCCATATTAATATATAATTGAATAATAAAGTAGTAGCCAAATGTTTAGCATGCTGCAATTTTACGTACCCATAATTTAGCCTGTAAAGTTACCTGGCTTTCTTAATCTCATCACACTATAAAATTGGAACTTCATTATAGAAATGAAATTCTGTTTCTGCTACGCTTTATGCTCGAGTCTGCCAGGCAGTACTGAAAACCTTCAGGACAATTTACTAGAAGCTGGTAGTGCTGTTTATCTTTCAATGTAAGACCCAAATTATATAAAATGACATCTTCCAGTAATGTACAAAAGCTAAGCTCCCTAAAAAATTTAATGTGTGTGGGGGTATATTTATAATGAAGAGTAGGGTAATCACGAAGCTAATAAAGCCAGCCTCCAGAGTTGATACTGAGATGTTTATGCCACATTTATTCTGGGTTGTTTTTTTTTTTTTTAGGAATCTGTAATCTTTCAAAAACCATACGAACATACGAAGCCATGGAAGCTTTCTGGGAGAGTTGCTTACCAAGCTGTTTTGAATGCAACAGAAACAGGTTTAGCTTACAAGGATCTTTTGGCAAAGCTGCTCTGTTGCCTATAAATTTGGGTCCCTCTGGCTCACTGTCATAGTTAAACTTTTCTTACAGACCAGTCTTTCTGGCTTAAATGATAGAAAAAGAAATACATAATCGTGCTTACTCCTGTAAGTTGGGACCGTTTCCATAAGATAGAAACAATACCCATGTGATTTGTTTGAAAGTGGTAATGCAGCAACTGCTGCTTCTTCAAGTGCTCTGCAGACAGACTGCTTTTGGCCTTAGCAAGAAAATGAAATTAAGCCCACAAAATGGATACCAACAGATAATTTTTGGGGCTCTCTTGTTATCTCTAAGCTGGGCTAGTTACAATGTTTCTAAACTGTA
Organism: Pezoporus occidentalis; assembly: GCF_034315485.1. Classification (NCBI taxonomy): domain Eukaryota; kingdom Metazoa; phylum Chordata; class Aves; order Psittaciformes; family Psittacidae; genus Pezoporus; species Pezoporus occidentalis. The sequence continues at coordinate 3,777,246 of NW_026914180.1, forward strand.
GAAGATTTTACTCATTTTCAACAGCACATTAAGGAAAAAGAGTAAACATTACATGGGTAGTTAATTTGTGGATCTAGCAAACCATAAATGTTGCATTTTAAACCCAAAGGTAAATTTTAACAGGAACTGGTGTTATCTGAAAAGCCTTGCTGAAAAATGAGGTTCAGCAAAGTCGTGTTGCAAGTAGCAAAGGCTTTGGGAAACACTCCAGGCTCTGTGTGCAGCGCTGGAGGATGGAGCCTGGTCTGAAGTGTCCTCTGAAATGCAAACTGAGAAGTTTTGGGACTAACTGGCTTTTTGCCACTGCATCATGGGCATGGGGAATGGATCTAAGCCAGGACAGAAACATGGAAAAGTGCAGAAAAAGCCTTATTAAGACAATTTTCCAGGAAAACAGCATTTCTCTTGGTGGATCATGTGTTTTTTGTCCCGAATGTATATTTCTACTGCCTTCAAATGTACTGTCAGTCATCACAAGGCTGAATTTATTGGTGAAAATGCTACATGTTATCATTTTTTGTATATTTCAGTACATTTTATTTTCAGAAGCCTACTCATAAAAATCCATACCTGTTCCACTCACAGTTTTAATAGTTCAGCTTTAGCAGAATACATATTCAGCAAGCTGCTGCATCTGTCCAAATCCATTTACAGAGAAAAATATTCCTTCCATTGCTGCATTAGAGATAGGAAAGGATGCAGTAAATTGCACATGTTTTAAAGAAGTTGAGAAAACTGATGCTGAATGTTCTGGAAGTTTGTGTGTACTCAGTGTAAGCACAGTGTACACACAGTCACTAGGTATAAGGTATTTCTAACACAGAAAGTTCAGATGCAACCTTTTATTAAGGTTTGGGCCATCAGTTCTTGGGAAAACCTTAAAAGTCAACATTCCTTCCCCTTTTTACCCACTTGGAAGAATGACATTCAGGGTAAGATTGTCTTATTTGTTGTGAAACTGTGTGTCCAAGAGCCAGTGTATATCACTGAATGAAATAATTTTCCTTATTTTCTTTTTTGCTCTGAGATGTTTTTCTATAAGTTACAATTCTGACTAAATAATGTGGGTTTTTTTTGGTTTTTTTTTTTGGTTGTAGCTTGCTCTTCAGTGAATTGTTTATGTCATAGCATTGAGTGCATCCCAGGTAAAACTTTTCTACTTGTAAGACAACACCTTGAAATTTTTATGATGCAATTTTAGCACATATTTAGTATTCATCACCACAAATGTCTTTCTTCTATCTTCATCTTTTCCACTTGAAGAAAAAGTAAGCCGCCTCTTGTCCTTAATGAAAGCGGCAATTGTTGCAAAATATTTAAGATCCTTTCAATACACTATGTAATTACCTGCATGGATGTGTCTGGTTTTGCTGTGCTGAAGGAGGCTGACAAACGGTTTTCCTATAATTTTGAAATTCCCTAGGCAGATGACAAGTAACTGAAGACTTGTGTTTATGTCAACTTCCAGATCAAAGGATGACTTTCTGTTGGTGTTCCGCTGTGTTGCGCAGTATGGGAGAGAAGCACCTGGCTGGAAGCAAATATTTATTCTTCTTTCCCTTTGAACGTAGACATACTAAAATTAAAGTTAGCAGCTCCAAATGAGGTAGCATTTTCAAAGTCCCAGCAATTTATTTGATTGCAGTAACCTTTTTACATCTGCAACTATTGTAAATTAAGTTTCACTGCTGCCTGGCAGATAATCAGACAATGAATTGTTTCCCCTTTGAAGCACAAAGAAACAGGCAGTTTTTGGAGATATTTTTGTATAACCATGATTTCAGGTTTAGCAGCTGTGGAGAAAAAATTTGCTATTTTCAACCATTTCATGTACTGTTCCTTGAGTTGGAAAAGTTGTGTACGTATGTATAAGGTACACAGAAGAAAAGCTTGACATATTTTTGGCCATGCACAAGGCTACCAAGACTCATCCTGTTATTTCTAAGTTTCATTTTCCAAGACCCACACTTACCTTTGCGGTTATTCTTGGGGTATCCATATGAGTGATTGTCGGTAATGCTAAAGGCACTTCTCTCCCTTCTGTAACCTTGTCGTTTTCGGTTTCCCCCAAGGTTCTCAGACACAAAGTGTTTCAACAGTTTTGCTCTTTAAAGCTATAGAAATTTATTATGATCGGCTCCATTTGCATGTTGCCTTCTGATGATCCACCATGAGCTACAGAGAAACTCCATTTGCATAAACTGCAATAGGCCTTAAGGCTATTATTGCTTTCCTTAGTGATCCATGCAAAATCATATCTCCACTCATCTAAAGAAAATGCAAAGCTTTTCCTTCTTTCAGGGCTTATGTCTTGCCTTCCTGAAGGGATGTTAACATCTCTGGTATTGGTCATAAGCCCTTTAAGGCTCTAATGCAACCAACCGTAAATACAGAAATAATCCACTGACTGGGGTTTAGCTCAAGTTCACTGATTCTGCTTGTGCTCTCTCTGTGTTGCCTCATAGCTTTCCAGACACTGTGTGTCAGTATGATTGGTTCTCACCGCAGACAGTCCATGGTTGAAATACTTTTTGAAAGTAAAAGAGCGTGTGCATATGGTAATCTTTATGCACTAATATTTTTCTTCTGGCCAGGCTGAGGCTATTCTAATAAATCACTTAATGGTTGGTTGTCTTCTTTTTTGCATGTCAGTAGTGGCTGAAATTTCATCAATGTGAAGCTTATGATCCATGGTTCTTAAAAGGGTTACCTGAATGTATGACTTTATCTAGCATCAAAAGTAGTGGACATGATATTGAGCAATAAAGTGTCTTCAGTCGTCCCTAAAGTTCATCTTTTTATATGTGATAACATCACCAGAAGAATAGCTTTCTCAGGATAATCACCTAGGCTGTGTCATTTATTGTTTATATATCTGATATTTTTAGTCTTTTTTGAAAGGTATCAGTAAACTTGTGCTGCTTACAATGTAATTAATAATTCTAGATTACATACTTGTGTCATCTCAAGATGTGAACACTGATGTAGGAGTTCTTTTCCTAATAAGTCAGAATTGCTACTTCAGGAATGTTAATGGCCATTTTAGTGTCAGCAATGGATGCTCTCTAATGGGATATTCTTCTAAGCTACCCGGATCCACAGCCATTTCCACCTCCTGATTCTGCCAAAGCTTTGTTAAAAAGGAAATAATGCAGATTCAGAATCCTCAGGACTGTGAAAGTGGTTTCCTGGTAAAATACTTTTGAATGTAATAGAAATGTCCCCTGGACATTAGGATTATAATCAGGGAGCCTTCAAAGGAATCACTGAGACGGGCTGCAAGTTGATCAACGAGCTGCAGTACATCTCTCAGAAATAAAACGCATACTTGAAAAGACAAAGCACTAGTGAAGTGTTGGGTAAGTGCAGTATGTTAGATGAGAATGGACAAGTGGAAAATAACTTTTCTAAGAAGACTTGTGGGAGGATTCCTGCCATTGTCAATACAAATACTGCAGAAGGTCCTTGTTCTGGTAGTTATCAGTGTATATAAGATCAAGAATAAAATACCCCAGAAGTGTAAAATACTTCTAACATTAGTAGTATATAAGCTGCAGTAGAAAACGTTGCATTCATGAGAAATGAAGCTTCCTAATTCCAGATTTCACAGGAGGATGAGTTGAAGCTTCAAAGGTAAGAGACGACATCAAAGTGTAAAAGATGGTCTCCTTGCTTTGAAACATGTTTTAGTCGATCATATCTTTTTTTTTTTTCTTGCAAAATTACTGCGACACAAAAGCAGTTCATCAGCCAAAACAGAGGTGCTAATAAGTTATTTTAATGAGCCTTATGTAAATGCAGGTGGAATAAAAAGATCTACTGAAAACAGATTTTGCTTCTGTTTGTTCTGGTCCATTAATATTGATTTTTCTAAAACCAGTGGCACCATCATTCTCTTGGTAAATTAATGAAGTACCCATACTGTCCTATAGAATTTAGCCTTCAGAAGTTAGGATTTGTTTTAGAGCAAGATCTTGTGTTTACAAGAAACATTAATCTTGTGTCTTTGCTACTCCAGCTTGCAGCAACATAAGTAGACTGAAGAGGTGGGCAGTTGTAGGTGTCTACTTTAGACTGAGCTGGATGACTGTGTTGATTTGGCTTTTTACGTGGCTGTTAACACTGAAAGAGTAGACAAAAATCAACATCACAACACTGTATCTGCAGAACAGTATTAGAGAAATGTTCTTGGATTTCTGCTTTATAGATACCAGGAGAGATTGAAAAGCTCTCAGACAAAGAATAATAATCTGCATGTTCACATGTATCCCCAGATGATCTTATTTGCTGGCTGTAGGTCTGTCCTACTAGAGTGCGGTTGGAACTGAGAGTGGTAACACATTCACCAAATGGAATGTTTCTGATCATTAGAGCTGTGTGAAGACACAGAAAGTCATAGAATTAATATAGTATTCAGCATTTACAAGGAGATACCAATTAAAGATGCTGAGAAATGAAATGGGATTACGCACAAACATTTATTTTAGGAACACAGATGCAGGTCACAAAATCCAGTCTCTAGTCTCATTAGCAAGTCAAGCCTTTCCATGCCCCCACTAGAAAAATGGGGGTAAAAACAGGTTAGAAAGATGTGGTGTGCAAGCTATATGTAGTACTTGTGAGCTTCTCTGATTCCAATAAACTTAGAGCCCTGAAAGAACTTCTGCACTCATCTCCTGAGGATTCATGCTCTAGTGGCTTTCTGTGTGTACTGTTTGCATCAGGTAATGGATACAGAACAGAGCTGAAGAAACAAGCAGTCTTGGGCTCTCTGCCTTCTGTTCAGCAGTGATTATCACTGCCTGGTAGATAAAAAGTTGTAAGAGACATGGACATGGTTTATTGACATTAATGAATTAGCATTCTCTTTTGAAACTGTGGCATGGAAAACAGTTTTTCCCGTTTGACTTTTTAGAGGACTTTGGTAAGTGTGACTTTATAGATCTTGTTGGTAAGAGGAAGCTGGTAAACTGAAATCTCTTGCAAAGTCACTATCAGTGAATGCCTTTACCAACCCTTCAGTGCCAACAGGAGTGAACATGACACTAATCACTATTCCTGCATGTGTGGTGTATAGACCATTAACAAGCAACTGAGACAAGCTTCTGACAGGAGCAGTGTGGTGCTTGGCATGATAACTATGCTGTGGTTGCCAATGGAGTTTGCTTAGATAGGTCATAATAGCTGGATGCAAAGCTGCCTACAAGACAGTGAAATGCAGCTGTCTCCGTTTTTGAAAAATCAATGAATGCAGGTGCATTAGTAATGTAATTGAGCATGCAGTGATGCACAGGTATTACCAATCAAAAGGCTGATGCTGAAGAGGAAAAGAGTGTTTTAGGTCATTTCAGTAAAGATAAGGAGGAAGAGAATTACCATAGTGTTTGAAGTATACAAGTGCCTTACCATATGTCTGATGTTCTTTTATCAGAAGAAAATACTGGGTTACTTATATAAATTTTAAAGGAATATATTTTTTTTTTAGTTCCTTGCATGCATTAAGAACCTCTTTTTTAAAGTAATAAGTACAAAAATTTAACTGCAAAGCTAAATATATTGCAAGATTAAAGATGACCATAGTGCTTCTGATCTGTCCTTCAGGGACAGATACATAACCCGTGTCAGTGGCCATAGATATATTTGAAAACAATTCTTAGTGTTTGCCTGGACTTGTAAAGTCCTAGCATCTAGTTTTTCTGCATCTGGTTCATTGGTGACTGCCAGAGTTTTCTTTTTGTTTTGTGGCATTTACTCACTGAATGCAGAAGTACTTACTTGGGAATAAATCACATTTTCAGAATTATTAAATGAGAAGCTAAACCCTTATTTTTTTAGCTTAGGTTGTCAGTTCAGTGTGGAATTATCCAGTTCTATAGAACTCGGCAATTTTGTAGAAGAAGAGCTTAAGAAAAAGAGACAACAACATTCTGTTTTCATGCTCTATGTGTAGTTCATGGACAATTCTCTCTTGGGAGCTGATAAGAAACTACATTGTTATAAGTATGTGAATAACATCTTAGTGTGTTTATTGGAATTATGTCAATTGTTCAGTGGCCTCAGGTCCAGCCTGACTTGTTTTCAACCCTAAAACGGTGGCTGAAAAAGGACAGAGACTCTCTTTTTACAGGGAATTAGATGGAAAAGGTAGGGGATGATGGGTTCAACTTAATTGTGGGAACAAGAGAAAAATTTTTCATAGTGAGAAAAATCAGCCATTGGAATAATCTCCTCAGGGAAGTGATGGATTCCCCAGCATTGAGCTCTTTTAAGATGTGGCTAGATGGCGTGCTGAGACATCTAGTTTGGATCATGCTTTGCCTAGAGATGGTTGCTCCAGATGATCAGATGATCCTTGAGGTCCCTTACAGCCTGCTATTCCATGATTCACTATGAAGCTAAGACCACTTACATAAGGCAAATTGTAAATGCATTAGAAACACCATGAAGCCATTTATCTGATTTTTTTTTTAGTTAATTTATTTTATTATTATTTTTTCTTCTTAAGCATTGCTGGACTTCAGGGCAAGCTCCCAGACTTTGAAGGTTTATTTCTGTCTTACAGAAGCTAGCGGGTGTTTTGTTATTGATTCCCACAGAGGGGAGGCTGAACCATGCAGCTTTAGTCCTGTTGCTTCATTTTCCCAGTACTGGCAGAGGGACAACGTAGATGAGAGCAGAATGGATTGTTTGAAGATGTCAGTGAAGACATTGATCTTAGTTTTAGGTCAAAAATGACTGCTCTCCAGGTACCTAATGAGAAATGCTTATATGAGGGCAAGAACTTAGTCCAGAGTTTAACAGGCCATCCTCACTGAGGAAAATACACTGTGCTTCAAAAAGTGTATTTCCTGTGTAAGACCCATGGAGTTCAATGAGACTAAAGCAAATAATTGAAGTTTCTGCAGAATGGGAGCCTCTTTGTAGCATGTTTTCACCCTGCCCAATGTATTTGGTGGCTGCTAAAAGATTATATATATTGTTTTGGGATGTGGCGCTAGCAGGTACAACAAACTATCATCTCTTTGCGCATGTTCTGGTAGCAGTTTTCCCAAGCATACTTCAGATGTGTGTGGGGAATCCCTCTTTAATTTGGCAAGATTAAATAGCTGCAGAGCTATTTTAATTATTTTGAGATGAGTTATTAGGGCTTTCTTCCATTCTCCTTAGGATTCCTGTTAGCTCTCTTGTCATTGAGAGAACACTGGTCTTTTGCCTTTAGAGGAAAATCCGAAAACTTAGGATAGAAATAAAACATTCTTTCTATTATATTTTAGTTTATTTTTTTAACCTTAAATGTTGTTGTAGTGGGTATTTCCCATGGCTAGTAATACCAGTGAAAGATCAGCTATAGATCATAGAATGTTATGATGTAAGAGATAATGAATTAAATGCAACTGCATTTTCTTTTATTCTGAGTAAAACTTAAATTGTGACATTCAGATCAATGAGATTACTTTGTTATTAAATATCCCATTGTCCTATAATGGAACATGAAATACTAATGTAGGTATTCCTAGATAGTGTCTTTCTTTGGAATACGAAGATGTGGCCTGACTACAGAATGCTTGAGCTTTTATCTCATAATATCATCTAATATGTTTGTGTGTTAACATAATATTTTAATATGACTGGATTCACACTTGGGGAAAAGAAAATGACAGATGCAGATGTCTACCTGAACTTGAATATCACTCCTACTTTACTTAGTCTCTCCAAGTTTTTTCTCCTAGAAGATAGTGAAATCAGTATGCAGTTAGGCTTGCTAAATGAATAGCCTAATTAGGGTATAAATCATGGTGTATTTAAACAGGAACCTACGACTCGGTGGAATCAGAGATCCACTACACAGCATAAAACTCTCCTGTGAGTAACTTCTGAGGTCTTTTAAGTCATAGACTTACCAGTGACATTTAGTCGATCATGTGCGTTCTGTTAAGGCAAACCTTTTCTTGAAGTACAGGCAAGAAAGCCATTCTTGCTTGGGTCTGATCCTATCAAAAATCTTCTGAATGTTACAGTTTCTGTTGCTTGCAAGCTTCAAAGTCAGGCTGACTTCAAAGACATAATTGGATCTGAAGAAGCATCTGACCAGGAGCCAGCTTCACAGAGAAAATAAAGGTGACTGGCTTGTGCCGTAATCTCCTTCCCTGAGGTTCCTCCTGCAGTTCTGCCAGGGATGACTGCTGCACAAAAAACGTGTCAGATACTAAACTCTGAAGGCAAGATTAATGACGGAGGTCAGAAGTCACATCATGCTGAGTGCAGTCTGGGAAGTCCATTCTGCAGCAGCAGGAATTCCCCTACCTTGGAAGCAGCTGAAGCTAAGGTTAGAGAGCACTCATGTTTTAACAACTTGTAAGACACAGATCAGCAGATGTGTTCTCTTAAAATTATATCCCTCAGCTGTTTTGAGTACAGTGGAGGAGCATTTTTAGACAGCATGCATGATCACTACAGTGTTTTCAATTGACAAATGCAGTAAATAATATATAATGGCAATGTTGTTTCAAATCTTAGCACCTTCTGCTGCTAAATGGGATGTGTCAAATTGTTTCACTTCATGTATAGTCTGACATTTTTAGGTTTTTTTGGTCACATTTTCTTCTTCCTAAGTGTCCAATTTGTTGTTCCATTGAACAGAATCTGAACGGTTTTATATGTGTTTGCTTTAGACTGGCTTTGGGGTTTTTGGATATAAGACCAATGAAAACAAAGGCTGGGCAATCCAAGCCTGATCCTGAGGTCTGTGTTATCCCTGGGTTTAGCCTTGTGTTAACCCAATCCTCATTTGTTGAACGAGAAGGATGGAACTGAGCTCTTGTCAATCCAGTAAAACCCTTTAGTTAAAGAAGGGTTTTGTCTGTGAGCACTGTAACATGACAACCTGTTTAGACAACTCCAGAGAACTTTTGGGAAACCTTGTTTATCACTGGCATGCACAAGACTTCCCCGGAGTGTTGTGTGCTGTCCTGTTGCCTGTTACATCAGACTAAGCAAATAGCCAGTGTCATATCTCCTGCTCAGACTTTGCTGAGCAAGTTAAAATGCCCAGACCTTTGCCTCCACTGTGTATTAAATGTAGCTAGCCTGATCTTAAACTCTTGTCACATTTTGATTAATGAGTGTATTAAACTCTGATCTTGTGATGCAGTAAGGAGTAATAGTACAAATAAGTTTGTGTCAAAGTCTTAAAAGTCTTGTATCTGACTTTGTAGCCTTAAAGGTTCAAAAAAAATGTGCATATCTTCTGTTTATAATCAGTGGGCAAAGCCTCAATTCCAATTACACATGTATGAATCCGAAATAACTTCCCTTAAAACAACAAATCAACAGCTTGCCTTTGCTGAAGTGATCCCAGGTTTACCAGGGTGAAGTATAGAACAGCACCTCGCCTAATGAAAGTGGCTAAAGAACATAAGGAAACAATCACTGGGACTTTGAGGAAATGAAAGAAGAGTTTGACCAGAAAGATAAGTACAAACCAAGACGCATAGTTAGCGAAGATAAGTTAATATTATTAATCATTCCATAGTTTTTTCACTTTACTTATAACCAGGTTAGGAGTGGAAATTAAATGGTTTTCTTTAGGAAACAGAAATGATCCTGCTGAAACTTTTGATTCCACAGAAACGGTTATTTTCCACTGGACCTAACATTTTGGCTGCCTGATCCTTCATCCGGCTGTCAGTTTACATAGCAGCTCTGTATATTTGCTTTCATGGTGAGCTGGGTATGTAGTGTTGTGGTCCTGTTTCTCAGTGAGTAGCTGTGAGTGTGTCAACACTGACTTTAATTCACTGTTCTAAATCAATGGCCATTTTAATCTCCTTTGTACTCAAGTTGAGGCCAATGTATTCTGCAATGAAGAAATCAATAGACTATTGATGTCTTGGAGGAGATGAAAAATTAAACTTGAGTTGTGAAGGTGTATGTAAATATGATGGTGAAAACGGCTTTATGCAAAGTAACCACCTGATTTGGTGCACCTTTCCTAAAGAGCTGTGTGTTTGCCAAATGAAGCAAAGTTTTTTTTGGCAGTTTCGTACCATTTCTTATACTCAATGTGATATTCCTTAGGTCCCTGTCCTTGCCAGACTCTCTTGCCTCCTTTTCTCCAATTGATGTGTTTTGACTTTATCATTTGCCTGCTATTCATAGAATGGTTTAGGTTGGAAGGGACTGTAAAACTCATCCAGTTTCAATACCCTGCCACAGGCAGGGACACCTTCCATTAGGCCAGGTTGCTAAAGCCCTGTCCAACCTGGTCTTGAACCCTGCCAGGGATAGGACAGCCACAGCTTCTCTGAGCAACCTGTGCAAGGGCCTCACCACCCTCACAGCAAAAGAATTTCTTCCTAATGTCTAATCTAAAGGTGCCAGTTTAAAGCTATTACCCCTTGTCCTATCCCTACATGCCCTTGTAAAAAGTCACTCTTCAGCTGTCTTGTCAGCCCCTTTAGACACTGGAAGCAGCTCTAAGGTCTTGCTTAAGCCTTCTCTTCTCCAGGCTGAGCAAGCTCAGTTATCTCAGCCTGTTTTAATAGGAGAGGTGCTCCATTCCTCTGATCATCTTCATAGCCTTCTCTGAACTTGAGCAGGTCCATGTCCCTCTTATGATGGGGACCACAGATCTGAATGCAGTACGCTAGGTGGTATATCATGAGAGTGGAGTACAGGAGGAGAATCCCCTCCCTTGACCTGCTGGTCATGCTCCTTTTGATGCAGCTCAGCATAGAGGTAGGTTTTTGGGCTGCAAGCATGCATTGCTGAGCCAGGCTGACCTTCTCATCAGTCAGCACCCCAAAATCTTTCTCCTCAGACCTGCTCTCACTCCAGTCTCTGCTCAGCCTATATATGTGCTTGGGATTGCCCTGACTCGGGACCTGTGGATGCATCTCATCAGGTCCCATGGATCTGTGCACCTTCAGGTTCCCTAGATGGTTTCAAACCTGATCTTCTCCTAAGTTGGGTGGTTCTTTGCCCAGTGCCTGCCTTTGCCTTCTGTGACTTGGGTGATGTGGTTGGAGCACTTGCTGGTGAAAAGTGAGGCAAACCAGTCATTGAGGACCTTGGCCTTCTCCATATCCTGCCCCCTTCCAGAGGGGGCCCGCTTTTTCCCCTAGTCTTACCAACTACATATTCAGAGGCTGCACATTGTTCTAAGCCTGCCAGCATCTCCTCCTACCTCACAACTTTCTCTTTCTCTTGCTTCTGGCATCCTTCTACCTTTCATGCAGTACTCTACACTTTCCGAATCATTATCTTGTGTGCTAATTGCAATCCTTATCCTTCTTTAAATCTCATTTGTTTCCTAAGGCTCTAATAAAAAATCCCCTAGGCTCTAGCAAAACCTCTTGAAACTGGCAGTGCTTCTTACATGGACATCAGCAGCTTCTGGAAGAGTCTAAGCTGCTTTTCCTTAATATCTCATTTCATTAAACTGCAACATGTTGCTGGTGAGTAGCATCTGAATATTGGTAAAGTTGGCTTGTGAGTGAGAGTTAACTTGCTAGTGCTGAGCCTGCAAGCATTGAGAAGAGCTGCAGAAATGAGATCAGGGCAGGTTTAAAAATAAAATGAAAAGTTTGCTCTATGACTGAGGGAACTGAAATCTTGGCTTCCTGTGGCTTTATATTGTGTGCTTGGATTGTTCCTCATCAAATTGAGTGCAGGCTCTGACTGAAACTTCTGAATTTGTAACTGCATTTGTAACAGTCTGCACTCAGGGGGATTCTCTGATGTCTAATTCCATAATTAAAGTCATGCTGAACTGATTTCTCTTGCCTGTATTGGAACCTCTTTTTGCAAAACTTTTAGGGACAATTTGCATTTAAGACTTCAGTTACTTTCTCCAGATTCTCACTGAAACTGATTTAGCAGCTCAGATGTGAAGAGGACAGACAAAGGCAGTGTGATTGCCCAACCCCTTTTAGTCCCAAACCAATCTTAGAAAAATGGTTGGGACAGGACTCGTGATCCAAATCTTTTGAAAATTGATGGCAGTTTCCTAATTATGGGAATGGATGGAGGATTGCCTACAAAATTCTCTGTTTGTCTTTTAGTGTAAAGCGTCAGTAACACTCAACAGATACTCTCTGAATTACAAATAGCCTGTCAGTATACATCACCCATGGGCATTCCCTGAAACCCATCTTGGCATGTTAGAAGATCAAGAGAGCAAGGTTTATTCTTGTTTTACATGTAATTCACTAGGTCAATTTTATTCTAAGCAAGGACTGGGAGTAGAACTTTGTAGCAATATTAAAACACCTACTCTTTTTGTAGAGATTTATTTTTGAAGTATATTCCTATATAATTAGAAAGCATGAACAATTTAGTATGTAAATGAGATAAAAAGCAAGAACATAATTTGTTTTTGGGAAATTTTTAGAGACAAATCTAGATTTTTTTTTTTTTTTTTTAAGCAACCAGAGGGCACTTGTGCTCTTGCCTTTTGAAAGAGAGATGCTGTTTATGTGGGTAGTGCACACATATGGCCTTTCTAGTTATTGAACAGCAAGGGGGGGGAGGGGTGTGATCATTTTGATTTAGGTACTTGTTCTGACTGGGGAAAGAGGCTTGGCAAAGTTTGGATAGAGAGTGGGAAGGAATATGTTGCTATTGTGTGTAGGCAGGAAATAAAATACTGATGTCTATCCATCTGAGAATGCTCTGCATGAAAATAGAAAGGATTGGCACCTCCATACCCCAGCTTTTCTCTCTCTGATGAACCTAGGTGATTGCAGGGTTAAATTTGCCCCCCTTCACATTCAAGTCCTACACCTTGCTGGGTGTTGGACTTGAACGTTTTTGATGCAGCTATCATCTTCCTGAGTTGAAATCCCAGCTGTTGGCTAATGCCTATCTGCCTTGTAGAAATGCCAAATGAAAAACACAAAGACGTGGTTCCTGATGTAAGAAACTACTTCGAAAGTAATTTCTGTAGCACTTTCTGAACACAGCATTATTTTCCTCTGCAGAAACATGGGGAAAGGGAATGCCTATAAAAGTATATTGGGATTTATTGAAACATGTGTTGCATTAAGTCTCTCAGAATAAGTGTTATTTTCCCAAAACATGTATTTTAGAAAGGTGGTGGTTTTTTTTTTGGCTGTAAGGGATGGCTGGCACCTTCTAGTAATTTGTAAGCACCCATTAGTCATTAATTATTCTTGCATAAAAATTTAATTTTATTTCTTGCTGGAATTTATTTAACTTCAGACATTGGGCCATCTTATGCCTTTGTCTTCTAACCTAAAGATCCTGTTAAAGTCAGAAAAATCTCCTCTTTGAATAGGTATTTATCGCCTAATTCGTCATTAAGCTAAATTGTCTTGAAATCTCTGTGTGCAAAGCTGATTTTACAGACCTTGAATTACTTTTCTTTATCCTTTGTGAACCTTTTCCTGCTCTCCACACTCTGAGAATGATGATAACAAAAATATAATGTGGTGATCTCCAGTCACGATGTCAACAGGGTCTTGTGAACGGGCAGTCCTATATTCTCATGGGATGTTTCTATTTTTAGATTTCAGAGTTCCATAGCCATCATGGTGTTGTTAAGAGCTCACCTGACTTATAGACAGGAGATGTATATTAATTGGTTTTGGCTTAATAATTCTATTGCTTTGCCTCTTAAGCTTCACTGATAATTTAAGAAAAACTGTAACATTTTTCTTTTCACCCTTTCCTCTTGCCTGTTCATCTGAAAGGAGACTTCTACAAAGTTGTCTAAGCCAGCTCAGTAGGCATCAATACCTGAAGACAACTTCCTGCAACTACCACTGTCATTTTGCATCATCCCTGCTAATGACAAAGGCAACCCTGTCACAAGGTTTTGTGAGCTTCAGGGCTACAGGAATGGAAAATTAAATAAAATGATAAAAATATGCTCATCATGACTCAAGACATTTGTTTCTCAGTGTTGCTTGAGTATCAACAAGTCTCTGTGACCTCTGCTCCATAGCAAGCAATGCCTGTTGCTTCAGCCTATGCAGGGTATACACTGTCCATAGTGAAACAAGTAAACCCTAGGTTACTTCTCCATGGAGAAATAATCCGGGGTTTACTTCTAGGTTTGGTCCTATTAGGCTTCCCCTTTTTTTTTTTTTTGAGAAGCATTCCAGCATAACACACTTCAAGAAAGGATTTCAGTAATAGGAACACAGTTCAGGGAGCTATCAAATTCCGTCCTCTCTCTGAGCAATAAGCAGATATACTTTCTCATTATGGAGCTTTGTTGTTGGCACATTAATCTGAAACCAGGAAAAGACCAACAAGTACTAAGGGTGATACGGGGTTTGCTGATATTTCATGAGGGCTGCTAGATTGCTGCAACACAACTGGGAAATAGGAATATTAAAGTCTACTCTAAACTCTATTTTACTGTAATGATTCATAAAATATTGGCTCTTTGCTTTAAGAGACTGTAGCTTTGTAATGACTATGCATTTCTGGAGAAAGAATCTAAGTTGGGTACCAAGACTAACTTATCAAATTGAGAGGAAATGAGTGAAAGAGTTGGATTGTTACTTCTTTTTTAAGCCCAAATGTGATTTTTCTGGCCCTAGATTTTTGAGTAAAAATTGAAGTTAAATCTTAAGGAAAGAAAAAATAGACTATAAATGTAATGACCTGCTAGAGCACTTTATGAACCCTCAGTACAAACAATATTTCTTGTGATAGCTTTGCAGATGGAGTTTTGGTCATATTTCATGTGCTGATGCATACAATAATAGCTGTATTGCACTTTGTTATCTTGTTTGTTATAAATCTGCAAGTGTTTTGTCTAGGGGAAACAAAGAACAGTAAAAAGACAGATTATAGTCTCTTTCATTTTAATTGAGTCCTTTGTTGCACTCATTGGACCCCAAGTTAAAGTGGACTCCAGAAATGCTGTTTAAAATGGAACCATGTTAAAGAGCCAGGCTTTAATTCACGAAAGTAATGATGGTCTGCAGTGCAGCTCCACAGAAGTCAGCAGAATTGCTTCAGATAAGCCCAGTGGAGGGTCTGCTCCATCTGTTGGGTGTCAGAACTACTTAATGCAGGCTTGATATCATTCTCTCTCAGTTCAGTTTGCTGTATGGTTATTAAGGGTGACCTCATCCTGTTCAGCTCTACATGTCTGTAATCTAGTCATTTGCAGCTGAACACAGACAGCCTGTGCTCCTTTTAGTCAATAGGTCAGGTAAATTGGATCCTAAAAGTGTCTTTTGCAGGGAGCTGGAGGAAATATGAACTAGGGATCTAACCTTTGCAAAAGGAGGCAGAATACAAATACAGTAAGTCTTTTGTAGATGGTTATGAACTTGGTTTGCTCTTGATCTGCATGTGAAAAAGTGTACCCATAGTAATGTGAATGCATCTGGAGTTTGAGCGGGCTATACACTTCATGTATGCACCAGACACCTGTAGTTGCTTCGGTGTGAGCTTGGAACAAGAGAAGAGCAAGCATACCTGCCAGCACAGTGGCCCTGAGGCTGCATCCTAGCTATCACCAGTGCCATCCCATGAGAGGACACGGCATGATTTACACGCATTAATACAGCAAGCTGGGTGAGCAGCTGAGGCAGTGCTACTCAGCATCCCTTAAGCTATGCAAATTCATAGCTATGGCATATGAGAAAAGCTGCTGCTAAGGTGCCTTCTGGCTATTTTTACCCTCAAGATCACGTTTGTGTTTCACAAGCAAGGCATCTGTCATTTAAAGCCAGTATCCAAACATGGGAAAAAGAGTCTCAATTGCAGAGTGCATAGCCCCCAGGACTAACCTACTGATAAGGAGACAGTACACAGCTAGATAACATGGAAGAGCACTTATTTGCCCTGCAAGTTTTCCTTTCCCTTGTTTTACTGCTACAAAACTTCAGCTTAAGGAGACTGTCTGTATCTTGTTGCCATAGAGGCTGCACCAGCCAGGGAAAAAAAATGGAGTTTGATGAGAATAGCAATTTTTGGCCTCTTGTGATTACTGCAGCCTAGTGAAAGCTAAAGAAGCCTGGAATTATTGTAAGGGAATATATGAAGGAGACCTGACAGTCATCACATTTCTATAGACTTTATTCAGTTTTATTTTGCACCTCATTATCTAGCTCATAGTGGTTGCTCAGTGAACAACCTCAAATACAGCTTAGAGCTCTCAAGCAAGAGAAGGAATACCAAAGACCTTGCATGTAAGAAGGACCACAGTGCTGTGCACCTTGCAACACTGTGGTGGTGGGCAACATCAGTGTCCTTAAATTTGAGTTTACCCTTAGGAGCAGATCTTAGACCACAGTTATTGCAACAGGCTTTAAAGAGAAGTGTCAGGGCAGCAGATACTCTGATAGCCAGTGATTTCTACACCATTCATGCTTGATACCTTCTGTGGCTTTCCCAGCACAGCTCAGGAAATGTATGAGGAAGAAGAAGCAATTGCCTTATTGGAACGTGTGTGTCCCTGCCAGGGATGTGAGCTGGGACAGTGGTTGCTGAAGGTCCATGTGTTTTTAGGGACAGGTGCCAGCAAATTGTAGCTGGTCCTGCCTGTGCCCTGAACTACTTCGAGCCCTGAAGTCAGAAGCGCAGCGCAATGGTACAGCTAACACAGCCTGTCTCCTCCTGTCAGTTTCCCAATATAAACTGTGTTTGCTGGAGTGTGTTACTTGGAGAAAAAAATTCTCTTAAAAAAATCCTTAAATCTGGGGCCAGAGATGGAAATGATATTAATGTACAAGTCAGCCTGCCCAAGAACTGAGCAATAATCTAAATCAGTCCAACTTACAGCAGTGAAAAAAACCCTACGTTTTTCTGAGCAAAGACTCCAAGATACTGATAGCATTGAACCTTCTCTCCTCTTCTGTAAATATCTGTCCCTGGAGAACCCTAATAATGGTTTAAACCTAATTGTTCATTCCAGCAGAGCTCCAAAGATATCCTGCTGTTCTAAAATGGTGACTGTGAAGGAGGATGGCAATAAATCGTATAAAAATTCCCTGTGATACCATTTGGGAGACAATTTAGTATGCAAGAAGTGTCTTGGAGCAGGATAGAGGCTTCCCCATTTTTCATTCTCCTCTGTGATATTGTCTGTTGTGGGAGGCAGCTGTTGGAAGGCCTGCAGGAACTTGAGAATTTGACTGAAATCCATAAAGTTACACAAATATATTCAAAAGCTTTGTACAATTTCCATTGCTGCAAGTTTATGATGAAATCAGAAATCTGCCTATTCTCTTTTTTTGATGTGAATGTTTTGGAACATCTAATTTGAAATATTAACATACATTTGGAATAAGGAAGAGTTATAAATACTTTCCTGGAATCAACGCCTATGCAAGAAATTATTTACAGAAAAGAATTCTCTGGAACACCTATCCATACATCTGTTTGCTTCTATGGCTGCTGTTCATTGCCATTCAGAGCTACTTTCAAACTGCTTTGCACTATTGTGTTAATTAAGGTGATGTTGCCATTAATTTCAGTTCACATTATTTTAATCTACACTTTTGAAGTAAGGGATTTTAGAGGATAATGGAATGTGGGCAGCATGGTAGAGGCTACAGGGAGCTCATTACCCTTTTCTCAATTCATTGTAGTTTCATCAGTCATTAATTCCACTTCAAGCTTCCCTGTTGTTAGCATGTACATTGCAAGTGACTTTATTTTTCATATCAAAAATGTGCTGCTTTCCATACATAATACAAAGGTAGAATGCAATTATAGGCTACATTAGAATATTTCAAAAGGTTTAAAGATGTGGAAGAAGGCTCCCTGAGGAGGGGCCATTTGAGTGTTTGAGAGAGCAACACAAATAACTTTGTAAGGCTGAAGAAAAAGGCAGAGTAAGGGATGATGTTGAACTTTATCTTATATCGCAAACTCATAGAGCAAATTAGGTTGGAAGAGGCCTCTCTGGTCTTCTGCTTAAAGCAGGGCTAACTTCAGTGCCAGGTCATGTTGCTCAGTGGTTTTTCCAGTTGGGTTCTGAATATTTCTAAGGATGGAGATTCCTCAGTCTCTGAGGACACTGATTCCAGGCTTTGACTACCCTTATGGCGATAAGCTTTTACTTATATCTAATAGGAATTTTCCTTGTGGTAACTGGAATCTATTATCCCTTGTCATATTGCTGTTCATTTGAAGAAAAATTTTGGTGTGTCTTCTCTTTATAACTCACCCATTAGGTAGTTAAAGATGGTGATAACATCCTCCCTTAGATACTCCCTCTTTTCCAGGCTGAACCAGCCCAGCTTTTTCAGCCTCTCATAGTACTTTATGTGCTTTAGGCCCTGGAGCGTTGTGGTGGCCATCTGCTGTACTCTGGTATGTCTGTGTCCCTCTTGTATCTGGGAGCCCCAAGTGAGATGCTGTACTCCATATGCTGCCTTACAAGTGCCAAATAAAGAGGAAAAAAATCACTTCCCTTGACTTGCTGCCTGTGCTTTGCCCAGTATTTGGTTGCTTTTATTTGCTGTGCAGGTGTACTGCTCACTCGTGCTCAATTTGTCCACCAGGACCTATGGGTCCTTATCTGTGGAGCTGCTTTCCAGCTGATTTTCTCTCACCTGTCACCATGCAGGTTATTTCTTCCCATGTATAGGGCTTTGCATTTGCTGAACTCTGGGAAATTCCTGCCAGCTTGTTTCTCCTGTCTGTTAAGTACCCCCAAATGATAAATGGTAGCCCTCCAATGTGTTGACTTCTCTCCTGTTTGGTATCATCTGTGTGAAACTGCTGATTGGAGTCCATGCTTTTGCCCAAGTTGTTAATGTAACTGTTAAACACTGTTGGCCCTAGTGTCAGTGATTGAGTAATAGCACCAGCAACTGGCCTCCGGTTGTACATTTATCCTCTTATTAATATTACATCTGCCTAACAGTTCAGACAGTCATCCGCTCACCTTTCTCAGAACCCATCCGCCACCAACATGGCTATAAGGGTATCATGGGACACTGCCAAAATTTTTGCTAGATCCACATCCGTTGCTCTTTTCTTGTCCTCTTGCTGTAGAATGCAATCAGGTTTGTCAGGTATGATTTCTCCTGGCAAATCTGTGCTAGCTGATCCCAAATGCCTGCCTGTTCACGTACCTGGAACTTCCTTCAGGAAGGATATGCTCCATAACCTTCTCAGGACTGGGGTGAGGCTGAATTGTCATTTCTCAAGCTTCTCTTTTTTGCTGTCCTTGGAGATGCGCAGGATACTTGACTTTTTCAAGTCGTCAGAAGCCTCCCCTGTCACTGTGACCTTTCAAAGACTTAGTAGATTCTTAATGACATCAGCCAATTGCCATGAATGCATCCTGCCTGGTCTCATATCCCTTGGTACATGCTTATGTAGGCCCTAACTTGATGATGATCTGCCGCAAGTAGTACTTCACTGCCCTTCATCTGCCCTAAGCACAGGGATGTAGAAGGACTGAGAGAACACCTTCCCAGTAAAGACTAGGGTAATGAAAGCACCAAATACCTCAGACATTTTTATGTGAAGAATCAATGTACACACTCATATAAATTTATGTGTATGCACTCGTGTCTTTATACATGCCTCCCTCCTGCCACTACCTGATTCACACACAAAAACCAAAGGGTGCTGATGCCCTGTGACCTTGTAACACTGCAAAAGAACTATATTCATGCTAAGGCTCTCAGAGGGAAGCTGGAAGCAAGCTCCTCAAAATGGATTGACCTGGTAACAGATTTATGGCTGAGGAATGTTTTATTAATAGATTTACTACCCTCTTTTGGATGTTTATGAGGTGTCACAGCTTGGCCAGATCCAGAAGTGAAGGATTTCTCCAGAAAAGTTAAGTGAGGGTTGGTTTTAAGTCAGTTCTCAAGCAGATATATGCAGAGAAAGGTAGGATGGAGAGCTAACAACTATCAGAAAAGCTAAGGTATAATCCTGCCACTGACCTATAACTCACAGCGCATATTAGGTGCTGAAATTCTTATTCTTCATTTTCTTGACAAATGATGCAACAAAAGCAGAAATGATTAATATGAATCTTGTCTCAAGACTATGATTGCAGCAGTAATAATGAATGATGTAAACTTAACTCATTCTTGTTACAGAGTACTGAAGAGAATGAATTGGACTACAGGAACAGCTTGTGCAGAGTTCACTACAAAATAGCTCTTTAATCACCATTCTTCAACATTTTTGAACTCTTTAGCAAGCATGGTTCTTGTGTAATGCTCAAAGTGACAGAAAAAAAATGCTGCTTGACTGTACCCTTTGACCATCAAAGACAATTTTATTTAAAGGAAGGACATTTCATAGACATTGTAGAATTGCAGAATGGTTTGGGCTGAAAGGGACTTTAAAGATCACTCAGTTCCAACACCCCTGCCATGGGCAGGGACACCCTCCTCTAGACAAGATTGCTCCAAGCCGGTTCCAACCTTACCTTGAACACTGCCAGGGATGGGGCAGCCGCAGCTTCTCTGGACAACCTGTGCCAGTGCCTCACCATCCTCACAGTAAAGAGCCTTTAATTTGCTTTCATGATCTTTAATGTGTCTCAGTGTCTTAGGAGGGGGCACAGTCTTTCTAAGCCAGTTTTGCAGTTCTCTGGGGCAACATGCTGCTGAGCTGTTAATGCAGGTGTTTTCAGGTGCCTACCCCTTTCACTTGATTTTGTCAAATTCTCAGGATTCTCAAAAGCCTGATTCTCTTAAGAGTCTTGTCTTCATCTTTCATCTTTCATTAGTGACTGTGATTGAAATGATTCTTTCTGGAACATTATAGCTTGGCTTAGCACTGTCCATTTTGCCAAGTTCTTGCCTTTTTTATTTTTTTCTGTAACTGTGTGGAAACACTTTTTCTTTTTTTTAAATACTTTTTTTCTTTTTCAGCATCTCTTGATTGATTTTGCATATCAGTGTTTCTTTAATGCCTCCATTTATTTGTGGGCAAATGAGAACTATCTTACTTTTATTGGGATTTTCTGATTCTGGTATTCATTCTGGTATTCCATCACTGTAGGAGCTGTTTTGTTCAGCCCTGAAAAGCACCCCAGTGTTGGTGTTTTGATAGCAGAAATATGCATACAGACTGATTCCCTACTATTTGCAATGTTTCTTCTTGAGTGATTTGTATCTGGTTCATTTTGCAGACTTGCAGATTCAGTGCAAAGCTTTTTATCACGTTTGCATGATGGTTTACTGCTTGTTTCAGATCATTAGCTGCTTTCAGAAGTGTTTGTGCTGTTACTAATAGCACCCAAGCTGAACCTCAGTTCTGATGAAGTATTTCTATATTTGCAAAATCCTCTTTGGTGATGTCTGTTAGTTTCTCTTCTGGGTCTTGCAGCCAGTACCCATTGATTGGTTTCTGCTTTGAAACTGCAGCTCCATAGGAAACCTGGAAATGTTATTCATAGATCCTTGCTTAGGTCAATATAACAAACATACTATCTATTTCAGTTTGTGTACACATCTTCAAGCAGCTCTCAAACTCGTGGGTGCATAAGAGACTAATAAACAACCTGCTCTGTGATTTTGTGGCATGACTGTTCTCAGCCCTTCCCGCTGCTTCTGTGAAGAGAGTTTAATGTCTTTCAACAGGTCAAAAGTTGGTGTTTGCTGATGATGCCAAAAAGTTCTTCTTTTGTTTGTCTTGTGCTGTAGCCTAGGATTCTTCCAAGGTGAAGAAATTGGTGTCTACTGCAATGGAAGTTTACTGTGCAAGGTAAATATGCTAGAGGGCCACCTCTTTTTGATGGAGTTGTGTAGGTAAAACCAGGCTATCTACGTATGACCTTTGTCTAGCCTGTTTCCTAAAACTCCCGTGTGAGGAAGATTCAGCAGCTTCTCTAGGTAATATGAAAAAGGTTTTTTTTTACATTTTGATATAACATTGCTTAACCAAGGAAAAATCAGAGCTGTCAATTTGGCTCCCCTCTGAATGATGTCTCCTGGTTTTCTACAGTAGGTGGGACAGGCTCCACGTTTTTTTTGAACTGCTGTGATTTTACTGATATACAGTGTTTGGTCATATTCGTATTCTGAACTCTGTGTAGGGTATTCTTTAGCGAAACGTACTTAATTTGGTTGCTTTCTTTACCTTTACTCGTCCCTCTGTGTTCACCTTGTTTGTTTTATGTGTGTTATTGGAGTACTATTTAATTAATAATATCTCTTAAGAATGGTCCTTAAAAATCCCTTTCTGTGTTTAAAGTACACATCTCACTGGCTTTTTAGTACACTTCAGCCCAAACGTTGCACGGCAATGCAGCCTTTTTTCATTTACCTGTGCAGTTGCCTGAACAGGGTATTTCCTGTAGTTGTGCTAGTTGCTGTATTACTGGCATTGCTTCCTGCTTTCCACCCTTTACAAAATACATGCGTGTTGCATTTACTTCCCAGTTTTGCTTACAGGTGCTTATTGATATATCTTCTTGGCCTTTCTCTAGGGTTCTGTGTAACTGTTTCTTTTTGTTGCTTGATATATGCGTATCTGTATATATCTTGACTTCAATAGTGTCAAATCCATTCCAGTAGAGCTCACAGACTTGTTTTTTAATAGCTATATCCTGTCTGGTTTTTAATAAGAAAGTCTTTTATGACCCCATCTTCAGAGAAAAGGGTCCTTCAATTTGTATCTTCATTTCATCTCCTCCTGATTGCAATTTTTTAATAAGTAATGCACTTTGCTGTAGACTTGCTATGGATCTGTAAATGCATTTCCATCTTTGCTGGGCTTTTGTATTAATTTTCACAGAACACGTTGCATTCACAGGTCAAAGAAAAATGTAAATTAGATATTCTTCAAACAAGTGGCAGAAGAGTCATGTTTGCAAGCCCTAGACCTCATGGTGGACTCGAGCTACCATGATATCTTCTGAAAAGGCCATGCAGCAGGGCAGTCCAGCAGGCTTCTGGAAGGTACTGATAACAGCTTCTTGACACAGGTGATTGAGAAGCCTATGAGTAGGTAGATGCTTTGCTGAACCTCATCCTTACAAGCAAAGAAATGGGGATGTGAAGTTTGGTGGAAACCTTTATGACACTGACTGTATGATGGTAAAAGTCAGGATTAGGAAAGGAGGGAACAAGGCAAGAAACAGGATCACAGCCACAGACTTCAGTAGAACAGGTTTTGGCATCTTCAGGGTTTTGTCCTCTCCAGTTTGAAAAATCTCCAGGGCCAGGGACTCTCTGAGCACCGTTCTTCCTGTGAACATCTTTTTTACCCTCTTCAGTTGTCCTCTCGTCTGTCCTTCCCTTGTGCAGCTGCTAGATCATCCTCTCTTCTGCAATGAAATGCTTTTTAAACTGAACTGTTTAAGTCAACTAATCAACTAATCTACTGTGGTCAGCTGTGTACAGATCCAGCTTTCAATTTCAGTGACCTGTTCAGATTCCCTCTTTGTGGGGCTTTTATTCTGTTTGGTGAACATTTCAGTACTGCAGGTCAAAATGGTTATAAGGCTGCTGGAAAGAGGCAAGGATGAGAAAGAAATCAGTCTGGGGTCAGGGTACAGGGAGTGTCAATATGTATCTTGGAAGCAAATGCATGGATACATACCATGAGGCCTTTGTATTCCTCACCCAAGAATGATGTTTGACAGGGCGATGGGTAAAAATGGAGATTAGTGAAGATCTTTGACTGAATTAATCAGTCCCAGCAGCAGCATATACAATGATGACTTGGACATAAAAACCAGGCTGGGTTGCTCTTCATAAAGTCAAGGGACTGGATAGCAATCACTGTAATGCAAGCAGGATGAAGAATAAGCAGAAGGAGCTGTAAGTCTTAATGCAAGTTATTGGTTATCCACATATCTGTTGCAAAGAAAATGTATTTCAGAGATATTCTGTTTAGCAAGTTCTTCGAATGTGCTTCTGATGGACTTTGGTAAAGATGATTTAGATAACTAGAATAGGGTGAACTTTGATTAGATACTGACCAATAGGAAGAAACAGGTTGTTTGACAATGTCTAGGCAAAGGCCAGGTTAGGAGAGAATGGTTATGATATGATACATTTATGATTCATAGGACTTGAAGGAAGATAAGTCGCAAAACTGTAACAGTGGATTTCAAGTAGGAAGACTTCAACACTCACAAAATTGTTAGGTGTTGCCTGGAAGGCAAGACCGATGAAATAGGGAATTTAAGAAAGCTGGCAGTTCCTTAAAGAAGAATATTAATAAACCTCTCTCCTTGTGGAGGAGAGATAAGAACTCAGTAAGAGATCAACTTGGCTAAATTATGAGCCTTTCATTGACTTCAAAGACAGGAGGAAAGGATAGAGAATGTAGAAAGTAGGTCAGGATATAAAGAAGGAAAATAAAGGCATTGCAAGAGCTCTCAGTGACCTAATCAAAATGGTCAAGACATAGAGTGAGATGAAATAGCAAGGCGCATTAGTTATAGGAAGTCCAAATATTGACACTTAATAGACAGATTTGGAGAAGCTTGAACTGGTGAATGCATTCTGTATTGATGTTCACTTGCCATCAGGTAAAGAAGTGAAATGCCAGCCTAGAGCAGGCAAAAGAACACAGCAGGAGTTTTCAAAAGAGTCATGCGAAGTGTTTTGCCAAAGCAGATTTAGCAGCCTTAAGCACTTTGGTGTGTGGTCGTGGTGGTGTTTTATTGTTTGTTTTTTTTTTCCCTGAGAGTGCTTGGAGACGAGTAAGATACCATGAAGGTGCAGAATGTGAATGGACGCTAGGGAAGTATAGTCTAGAGGAAATGACTGGTAGCAGATTCATTCTTTCAACATCATAGCACACAAACATTTCATGCTGAAATGGAGGGTATTGTCAGTGAAGTTCTTCAAGGGTCTTCTCTGAGCTTGGTTGTGCCCACTGTCTTGTTAGTGACCTGTGTAATGGAGAAGATACTAAGGTAAGAATCCCTATCAGTGTGATACAGACAATAATTCAAATCTTGACAGGATGGAGGTATGATCTGAAAAGTGAGAATACTAATAGGGAATAACTACGTTTATGTGAGAACAATCAAGTGTATGAGTACAGAATGAGAAGAAAACTATCTGGATATTCATAGATGGGTGAAGAGGTTGTAGAGGACTGCAACCTAGACACACGTGAATGATAGCAAGCTTTTGCAAATGAGTTAGTGTCACAGGGCATGTGAACAGGAGCACAGTCTACAGTGTGATATAATTTCTGCTTCTACATAGCTTTATGTTGAGAACTGTGCTCTTTTTGGTGCTGCCCTTCAAGAAAGTGATGCCTTATTCTCTAGCTGAGAACAGCTAGAAATACCACCTACAAGGAAATCTGGAAGGAATTGGGCTAGTTCAAGACACAGAAAGAATGCTGAAGAGAACATCCTCTCTTCTTTATTTTATTTTGTCATTATTTTTTACTTTTTTTTCCCCTTTATTGCCTCTATTTAAATTAAAAATGGATCTTCTGTAAATGCATTTTCAAAACAGGAAGAGACCTGACCTGCAGCGTGGAAAACTCAAATTGAGGTGCAGAGACACTGCCATTAGATCTGGTTTAAGAGTAGGTTTGACAAATACTCATCAGGAATGTCTGTAGGGATCCTGCCTTAGGCAGGAAGATGGCTGGACTAGTTAATGCCCTCTTGGATTTCTTCCAGCCTAATTTTCTGCTCTGTGTGGGTATGAGATTTTTGTTTGCATGACTATTTGGAGGCAGTGACCCTTCTTCTTACTAATGCCATACTGGCTTGTATACAGAATAGCATGAGGAAGAATAGGAATATCACTGACAGTAATAATTTGTTCTTGCCCTATCTTTTATTGCAGACACCTAGTCACTGAAAAGAGGGATAATACCACATGGCATAACTAACTGCTCACTTTATGCAGACAGCTAGTGAAATTCATATGTAAGCCTTTGATTGAGAGCTGTTTAACAGTGTAAAATGTGTAAATACTACATTCTCACTTCACAATTGATGAGTGAGCAGAAAAATAAACGTCTTCATGGTAATTTGTTTGTCATACAGGTATGACTGTTCACCATATGAAATGAAATGTTTTATAAGCTTCTGACTGTTTGGGGTTATTTTGTTTGTTTGTTTTCAATGTTTGTTATACTTCAGAATTGAATAAATCTGAAAGCATCTTATGCAGGCAAAATATAATTGCTAAAGATGGAGCTAGGACTAAGTTGTCTATCGTCTGTCACCTACCAATTGGAGAGGGGTCTTAGATGGCTTTTGTCAGACCCTGAGATCATTCAAGTTAAGGTACAGTTAGGTGTGTTCAATGGCACTAAAACTGTCCATGAGGCAATGCATTTCAGCCTTGTGTACTGTTAGTTCTCCAAAATATTTGTAGACAGAATTTCCTAGAAATGAATGCTGCTGTGTGTTTGTTAATGTGTATGAACCCAAAGGCCCCAAAGACTGTTTGGCAACTAAAAAACCTGAGGAAGAAAGGACAAAAGCAAGACTTGTCCTCCTAATAAATCTTTTCTTGTGAGTTGTGAATACTTCTGATACCTGGGATGATTTTTTTCAGGACAGAGTGTTTCAGTGTTTGATACAGTTACACTTTCATGTTATTTCTTTCTGTTTGAAAAATAGCTGCAGTCTATTGAGGAAGGTGGTTTGAGTACAATCAGAATGTCTAATCAATTTTCTTATTGTTGTTTTAATATTTGTTCTTACTTGTGGGAAGTTATCCATAATGCAACATGTGAGAATTCCTTTAACACTGCTGCTAAAGTGTTCTTTTAAAAACTCAGGGTTTAATGAATGCAGGAATGTTTTATTCCTTGGAGTCATTATTTTGAAGATTATCCCAGGTTATTAGATTTGATTAAAGGATTTTACGCTTGGCTTGCTTGAGAGCTGAGGATTAAGCAATAAGGAGCTTTCTCCTATGCTGTATCTTTGAGCTTATCATTTCAGTACTGCAGGGCTTTGATTACCCGTTTTTTAAAACATACAGATTTTATTCATTTACAGCTTTTTTGGATAAGTCAGAGCTATTAAGCCTGGTGGGTGATATCCTGGCTGACAAGTCCTATTGCAGGCTATGTTAATGTGTATGTGTGTATTTCAAGCCCTGACCAGTGTATGTCCTTTGTCAACAGAGAACACTCATCCCATGTGGCATTCACAAGGACTTTGGTGACAGCAAGGTTTGAACTTACCTTCCCGTTAGCAAATACAAAGAAAGCTTTGCGATCAGAAGCGTTTTCATTTAACTAATATGGATGACTTGATTTTATTCAGCTTCACCCAGAGATAAGGACAGATACTAAGATGGTTCAGGGAATGACTGGCTAGATTGTTTGTCTGCCATACTGTAGAACTACTCCGGATTTGCCTTTGCACCAGACTAGGCTTTATCTCTTGCTTTCTTCTAAAGAGTGTTTGGAGGGACAGCTGAGGAACCCAGACGGTCACTTCACTGTTACAGTGATTTCCAGGCAAAAGAACAAATGCATTTCTACTATATGGAGGCTGGGGACAGAGGGTGGAAGCATATGCCCATATGTCCCCTTTCTGAGGCAATGTAGAGGCAGCCACAAGTGCATGAATGGGGTCAGAAGATCACTGTGAACTACTCTCCTGAGGAGAAAAAAACATCCTGCATACGGTTGTGCCTCCCATGCACCAGGGATAGGCTATAGGTCTTCTGAAAGCCAATAAGTATGCTCAGCTGCTGTGATACATTTGTTCTCATCCACAGCAGTCTGTGTACTGGGGGTGTTCTGGTGAGAATGTCACTTGTTTCTCTGTTGGATAAGGCTGCGTCAGCTTAGGCAGATGCTCTGCTGAACGTATCTCTGCAGGCCAGTCTTCCCAGATACGCTAATATCAGGTCAAATTAAAGAACGTGAGATTGGGGTTTTCTGGGTGCATCACATGTAAATGTGGTCTTTGTCCATGACAAATGACTTTCCTCGTCTCTAGACATCTGCCTCAAAGTCAGAGCTTTTGTTTCCTGGACACTTTCTTGTGATGGTCCTTGTCGTGGTTTAAACCCAGTCAGGCAGCTCGTTCACTCACTCCCCCCCTTCTTTTCCTCCCCCTACTCCCGGGGGGGACGGAGAGGAGAATCGAAAAGAATGCAACTCCCACGGGTTGAGATAAGAACAGTTTAGTAACTGAGGTATAACACAAATCACTACTGCTACCACCAATAATAATAATGATAAAGGAAATAACAAGGGAAGAGAATACATCATCTCACCACCAGCCGACCGATAACTCGCCCCCCCCAGCCCGACCAAGCTCCGACCGATACCTCCTCCAACCCTGCAGTCTCCCAGCCCTTCCGGCTAACTCCCAGTTACATCCCGGGCATGACGTGCTGTGGTATGGAATACCTCTTTGGTCAGTTTGGGTCAGGTGTCCTGTCTCTGCTTCCTCCCGGCTCCCCCTCCTCCCTGGCAGAGCATGAGGCTCACAAAGTCCTTGGCCAAACCAAAATATCCTTGTTATCAGCTCTGTTCCCGAGCTGAAAGTCAAAACACTGCACTGCACCAGCTACCAAGAAGGGGAAAAATGACTGCTACTGCTGAACCCAGGACAGTCCTCTATTTCATTTCCAGGGTGGGATGAAGGACCTTGGGGTTTAGAACAAACCAAAACCTCTATTTCTTCAACCTAAACTCTTACAGATAGATTGCTGAAAGAAGTAGCCCAGCAGACTCCCCAGGATACTTTTTGGTTTTTCAATTTCCTGCATGCTTCTAGGTTCCTTGGATGTTGGTAACTTTAGTCTTAAGTGTATAGAAGCAGATAAATACAGTTGCTGAGCTTTCAAAATCACTAATGCATTTAATTGTTACTGCCCCATCTGACTTGATGTTCCCACTTTGGTCTTTGCCTTTGATATTCTTCTCCTCCCCCCCCCAGCTTTGACCTCTTTTCTATATCAAAGTGCTGTAAACCTGACACAATTCCTTCACATTTTATTCCCTGAGGTTAGTTCATAACTTATTCAGCCTATTAATTGTGTGTTGCATCATGCTTGGCTTATCTTTCTTCAAACAACTCATTTGCAGAGTTGCAGTTCAAACATGTTGCTAGAGATCTGGTGCTACTTCTCATTTCAGAGGACTTAAACTTTGATTCAATAGAAAATGGTGTCTCTACCTATTAACCCATGGAGTGCAGGGAAAGGTCTGCACTGTACATCTAGAGTCAACCTCTAATATGTAAGGCGGTCCAGGTGGTGATGGGGGCATAGGAGGAGTAAGTTATAGCAATGCCAGAGGAGAGGTGTGAAAGGGATCCGCAGCATTTCTAATGCTGTTGATCATATATGTTCCTCTGCTTTTCCCACTTACTGTTCTTTGTCTCCTTCTTTACATACTCTCCTCAAGAGGCATTTTGACAGGTTAGATGGTATAAGGGTGTATATTTCAATGAGCACAATGTTCTCAGCTGCTTTCATCTCAGTTGTCCCTTTTTAAGTTTGGGAGGGAAGGACTTCAGTAATCTGAGGGAACAGATTAAAGTATCTAATAATTCAGAAACTCTTCCTGGCTGAAACAGTTCATATTTGGTTTTGTTTTGGTATTGTTTTAATCAACTAATTAAACTTTTAAAAATATGAACCATATTTAGACATTAAATG
Source organism: Pezoporus occidentalis (assembly GCF_034315485.1). Lineage (NCBI taxonomy): Eukaryota > Metazoa > Chordata > Aves > Psittaciformes > Psittacidae > Pezoporus > Pezoporus occidentalis. The sequence goes on from NW_026914180.1 coordinate 3,806,774, forward strand.
CCTGTCACCTAAAGCAACTTTAGATAGAACCATTTTATTAGTATTCACAGACCTCCAATGAAGAGTAATGATGATAAATCATTAATATATATTCTGCCATTTTCAAAATTAAATCTGTGCCATGATGTGTTTTACTGTTTTATAGCTATTATATGAAGCCCCTTGGGAAGTTCTCATAAAAGGCACCCCATAAATTTTATATAGCATTGTACTGCATTATATTTTATTGCAATATTCCAGCTTTTCAAAAAACCTCTAAGGAATCATTTTTTTTCCCTGAAGGCCTCCATGGAAGAAAGACATCAAAATTTGTGTTGGCAATTTCTAGTGAAAACACCTACTGTTTGCAGTTGTCATCTCTACTCTCGGTGACATATTGCCTTCTGTCATTTTCAATGGAAAAAGCTTAGGTGAAAAAGATACAAAGAGAGAGTGCTGCAAGAATAAGGGGGATCTCTTTTGTATGTTTTGTTTTTTTTTCTGTCTCTGATTACACATCAGTTGGTTTCTCTTTTTTTTTTTTTACCTTTCCACTGAGCTTTAGCATGCTTTCCTGCTGCTTAGCTACTTGTATAAAGACAGACAAAGCCACAATCTACAGGAGAGGACAGAGGCAGATGCTGACCGTGGAGCAGCATCTAAACCTGGGGTTATTGGCCCATAACCCTTCTTGGTAAGAACAGAGAGATTCTGATTTTGCCCAGCTTCTGAAGACTTGTAGACCCTACACAGGAGAAGAATGGTCTCATGGATGCTAGCTTGAAAGTACGTGAGCTTAATTCCCATACATGCCACAATGCGCTGTCTGTATGTTGGTATAACCTTAGAAGAGGGGAGGATTTTAATATTGTTTTGAGGCTTAAAGATGCAGATTTTGTGTTTTCAGAATGGGGATGCTGCAGTGTTCTGGGGTGCTTAAAGGATAAGAAATGGAGATGGGTCTGTGGAGGTGACTCTGGGACAGATGTCGTCTCATTATGAGTGTGCAGTGCCCAAGGCAGTGTTGCCTGAAGAGAAGGGAGTCCTTCAGAAAAGTAGTACTGCAGGTGTCTGTGGTTCTTGCATTCCAGAAATAGCTGCAGCTCTGACTCCAAGCTCTGATGAGGTGGGATTTCAGAAACCCAGTGGCTCAAAATAAACTTTTGCAGACAGTGGGGAATTCAGAGGAACTTCTACATTATGAATACTCTTCAACATCACACTGGTTGTTTCTTAATGCGAGTTTGAAGCTACTGTTCTGCTTAAGGATTGAAATTAGTCTTTGTGTTACTTTGGGTCATGCAGAAAAGAGATACTTGCCAGGCCTTTCAGTGTCTTCAAGAGCCATCAATGCTTTTCCTTAAAGCCTTTACTTGCAGTGTTTTTCAGTTACCAATTAAAACTCTGCCCTGGTTTCCAAGTTAAGATCAGAAAACATTGCAAATCTCAATTCTTAAAGCAAAAGATGCTTTCAGAAAGATCTCATGAGTTTTCAAGCTCCTGATGTTTCTGAGCGCTTGTCAGTCTCTTCAGTTGTTTTTGGCAGAACCAGTGATGTGCCAGCTAACTCTGCCCATCAACAGATCTCAGACAGTACAGGACATATCAGACATATTCACTTCTGAGTGAATTGCTTGAGAAGTAGTATCTCTTAAGGCATGTCTTTTTGCGTGATGCATGTACCTTCTACCTGCTTAGACACCAGCTTCAGCTATGATCTAATTCAAAAAGTGAACTAAAAGTGGAAAAGTGTCACGGTTTAAGCCCTGTTGGCAGGTCAGCCACGCAGTTTCTAGAGCTCCCCTCCCCACCCCTTTCCCCCCCGGAGGGATGGGGAGGAGAATCAAAAGAATGTAACTCTCAGGGGTTGAGGTAAGAACAGTCCAATAACTAAGGTATAACACAAATCACTGCTGCTACCACCAATAATAATAATGATAAAGGAAATAACAAGGGGAGAGAATACAATACCACCTGCTGAAAGAGCCCGACCAAGCAGTGAGTGCCCTTCCGGGTAACTCCCAGTTACATCCCCGGGCATGACGTGCTGTGGTATGGAATACCTCTTTGGTCAGGCTGGGTCAAGTGTCCTGTCTCTGCTTCCTCCTGGCTTCCCCTCCTCCGTGGCAGGGCATGAGACTCAGAAAGTCCTTGGCCAGACCAAATATTTGAGTGTTATCAGCTCTGTTTCCAGGCCAAAAGTCAAAAAACACGGTACTGCACCAGCTACTAAGAAGGAGAAAAAATGACTGCTACTGCTGAACCCAGGACAAAAAAGAAAGGTTTCTAAACACAATCACTTCTTATAATTTTGCCTCCTGAGTTTTTCCCTAGTGATCTGGTTTTGCTGTTGTGTTAGGTTTGCTACTGCTCTTAATGCCTCTGTAAGCCCGTTGACAGTCCTACTATTTGCTGTGTTTGATTCTGTTCATCATTATTTTTCCAACCTTGTCAGCAATTTTAATCACAGTGATGAAACCAAGCTAAACTATTTAAATATGCTAATATGGTGACAAGCAATAGAGTGGATTCTTATAAATGAGTCAAAATCAAACAGCTTCCTGTGCCTTGCACAGCTGCACCTTATTATCTTTAATATTTCTGCTTGTCAAATACATTATACTGCCACTTACTTTCTTTGTGGTCTGACTTAGCCTTTTGATTGCTTTTGCTTTATTTCATATTCTTCCCCAATTGCATCCCTGTGTTTCTCTCATCACAAAGGTGGCTTTGTAAAACTGCACCACAAATCGCACCTAATTGCATTTCGTATGCATCATAATCTACCAGAAAAACAGGTGATTGGCCATGAACAGTTAAACAATCACTGAAGGGCTTAAAAAGCTAAATCAGGAATTCTTATCACCCATTTTGCAGCTAGCAAGACTGGAGATTTAAATTCAAGCTCTAGAAACCACTGACTAGCAAGACAGAGGAATAAAATGGCAGCACAGAATTGCCAAATCTCCCAGTTATGAGTTTCAGCACTATGTCAAGATAGTTACAAGGCTGATATTATTGCCAAGCTTAATTTGGTCAGCTAGAAGCATGACTTCATTTCATGCTCCTGACTAACCTAATTATGGTAGCAAAATGTTGTGCATTAGCAGTTTCCAGAGTAGCCCTAAATGAAAAGGACAGCCCAGATCCCAGCAGAGAACCTGGGCTGTTTTATTATTCTAGCAGAGTTAGAAGGAGTGGGAATAGAAACACAGCATGTCTGTTTTGTGATTGCAGCAGAAGTGCTTGTCCCAGATGGAATCATGTGGGGGATGCAGACTTTATTAGATGGTGGGGCCTCTGAACAGATTTCCTTGGAAATGGATGTTTTCTTCAACAATTACAACCCAAGCTAGTAAAGAAACTGTTTGTGAACTCATAGCAGAAAAATTGAAAAGATTGGATTTTTTTTTTAATTCTCTATTGCATAGTTTAGAGAAATGAATTTATGAAATCCTAGGGGAAAAATTTTTCCAGATAGTAACATTTCAGAAAATGTAGGAAAGTCTAAATTTGTATATTGTCCTTTTGTGACATCTTCATACCCCTGATGTACTGTGCTGTGCCTTTGTAAACTCCTCTGTTGGCCTCAGAGATCCATTATTTGCAAGAACTTAAAGTCCATGCACATCTTAGTCAGCAGCAGTTCTCTCTCAGCTGCAGTGTTACATGCACATATCGGTAACACATTTAAAGAAAATGCTGACAGTTGTAGAGACCCTGAACAATGTGATCTAGTCCTTCAAATCTCTGACAATATGAAGCATGAATTTTGCAGTATTCTAGGAGTGGACAAGAAGTAGTGAGTTTAACCCACAGAAAGGAATATTCAGGTTAGAATTGCATTCAGGGAAGAAAAAAGGCTTCTTGGAAGAGATTTAGAGCTGTGTGGGAAACGTACAGTCCACCACTGGAGGTCTCTGAGAAGCACTCGGTGTTGCTTGGGATGATTAAGGCATGGCAAATTCTCAGCTAGGACATAGCTTTTAGGTCTGCAAAAGTCCCTTGTCTTCTAATTACTGAATGAAATGAGTTAATAATGATCAAGTGTAAAACCATAAAAAAAAAAAATCACAATAATTTATAATTTCAAATGATATTTAAACAAAAATTAAAAATCTGGAAGGCCTCTCTACTTCTAAATGAATTCCTGATTCTAGACTCTGGATAAATAAGTGGTAGATGAATTTCATGAGAAATGCGGAAAGCGTTGGAGAGATTCAGTAATTTGCATGTCATTCTTTGCTAAGCAGGATGCTATTTGCATGCTTTGTATCAAAACAAACATTATAAAACTACAGTGGTTTGTAGAGTCTGTCTTCACTCAAACTAAAAGTCTCTTACTGCCATGTATGCCCAATATGTCTCCTTGAAAATGAGCTTGGAGAAGAGTGAGTGACCTTCAGCAGATGGAGGAGGCTGTGTTTAGGATACCTGGGGATGCCTTGTCTTGTTACATAACCATTGCATGTAGCTAAGAAAGGCTTTCAAGAGGTAACCAAAATTCAGCTCTCACAGGGTTTTACAGTCAAGCATGATGAATCATGTTTGCTACCCAGGCATGAGAATAATCTTGATGCCATTGCTACTACTCATAAAATCAGGAGCTTGTTTTATTTAGGAGCAGGCATCAAACCTGTGCAAAAAATTTAAGTAATTTTCTGCCCTGGTATGCGTTAAGTATAGCAAATGAATCTATATGTGCAAGAATACAAGGTTTGCCTCTGAGTTTAAAAAGCTAATGGAAATAAATCAGTATATTTAAAACCAAGAGAGAAATGTAATGAATACCTCTTAGTGCACTCTTCTCCAAAAAAGAAACCTCTGACAAAAACTACACCTGCAAGCAACTGGATAATGTAAAGTGTCATTTGACAGCCTTTGCTAATGGAGCTCTCAGTACATAAAATTATGAGCTCTTAGGCGCAGGATTTGTTGAAGATGTTAAACAGTTCAAAGCACACGAGAACAAGCCGAGCTGAACTTGCTGCTCAGCTTTGCCAGGTGATCTGCAAAAGGGCAATTTCACTGGGAGATGGCTGAAAGCTTCTACCCTGGATCCCAGCACGTTCCTCAGCCAGGGCAAGGCCTGGCTGGAGTACATTTTCTAGCGTTTGGCTACATATAAACCATATAATCTCTGAATGAAAGGGACAAATCTGAAGGTAATTACATGTTGTTTTAAACATAGTTTTGAATCAATACAAAATTACTGTTAGTTGCTGAAATGCTGTTATTCCTTTGTTGAATTATTATTGTGTTGCTGAGCTCGACCAGCCAGAAGATGTTTTTTTTTTTTAATTTTTGTCACATAGATTTATTCTGCAGTAGTCTGTGATTAGAATAAGAGGAAAGCTGCATTTCAGAATCTGCCAGAAATCTTAATGTAAATGGACTTGAAAATATCATTCCTTTTGTCAACTTCTCACTGAACTTCCCCCCCCCCCCCGCCAAATTCTCAGCTTCAGCTTTGAATTTTTCTACTTCATTTTCAGGTGTTTATATTCCAGCCTGTAGTGTCAATAACACAAAATAGTGATATTCTATTTCTTTCCTGTTCTTTCCATTTTGTACGTCCTAAAGCTTCAATGCCAGGACCCAGCTATGAAACATGGCACTGATTTAAATTCAGTTCCCTGGAAGACATAATTTGCTTGTGGTCTGTAGAACTGCTTTCCTGAGGTTTGGTTTCATACAACGTGCTGTTGAAGGCAGCTCTTTCATCTCAGTGAATGAGAGTCTTAGTCTTTAGTCCAGGCTTCAGGATTTCTTTTTTAGTAAAAATAAATAATAATTAAAAAGTGGAAAGAAGAATACAATTATAGAACTATTACTCAGCATCCACAATCAAGTGCTTTCTCTGGCATCATTAATAGTGTTCAGCTAATCCTTTGGAAGAGTTTTTACTGATTATACTAAATTCAATTTATTTTCCATTTTCACTTCTATTTATCTGTTTTTTATGATGATAATGAAAGTGTGATCCACCATTCATGATTTCTGGCCTTAGTATGATCCATTTCTGAACATTTTAATCTGATTATACCATCAATATAGCTCAGGGAATTAACACAACAAAGTGTGAGCAGCAGGACATTGTCTGGCTTCTCTTTTGTGTGGGTAATTTTTTTTTAGGTGAGATTTCTATTTTTTTTATGAAAACAAATGAAACAAAAATGCCAAAGGGGAACGTAGGACAAGGGAGGATTAAGCACAGGGTTAAAAATGGTTAATAACAGCCAGGCAGAGTAGTTGTGTGAGAGCTTACCAGCATCACTCTTTCCCTGTATTCAGGAAGGAGTCCGGATGCTGTAGCCATGGAGGTAGGAATGGCTCCCCAGTTCTCTGGTGATTCATTTTCACTGGCTCTGTATAAAACCGTAGACCTAGGGCAAACTTTAGAAAAAAATATATGAGTAATGCTGTCGAAAGTGACAAACAACACAAGAGAGCAGGCCTATTTTTGATGTTACATAGACAATCCAAAGCCAATGTCTTGTGGACTTTCAAGAAGAATAAGACCTGAAGGGTTGTGGTTGTTGGCCAAGGTAGTGTATAGATGAGTATTTGACTGGCAAAATTCAGGCAACTTATATGAGGGAAGTTTCTGCTGTCACAGCTTATTCCTTTCCCTTGGGCAGCACAGTGGCAAAATTACATGTGCCATGCAAACACACTGCAAAGCTTTTGGCAGCACAGCTGCTGGTCACAAATCACAGCTTACCCAGCAACTGGGTGAAATTGTAGCAACAGCTGGTGATGAAGATCTCTGTTATAGGCCTTGTCCCTCCAAAAAATCTCTCATGTTTTAAAGCAATTCTGGGAATACTAGCAACCCAGACCTTGCTTCACTTTTGTCAGTGTAGATGCTGTTCAGTCTCAAAAGTGACATGCTATAGAGGCACCAAGCTATAGATGTTTATGAGAACATTGCACAATACAAGAACAGTACGTATTGTTCTTTACCCAGCTAACACTAACAAAGTGAGAAGTTGTTACACATGGAATTTAAAGATAATGCCCTGTAAAGCACCTTGTAACTTCCTGTGGCACAGCCATATCCTGGTGATCTCAAATCTCCACTTTTCTCTGTGACACAGTGAATTCCAGGTGCGGCAAACTGTTTACAGAAGATTGTTGTGTTTTTTTTTTTAACTCCCACATTCGCACTTATTGCAGAGTTCTTGTGTATTTGTGTGCCCATGCAGCAGACATCAGGGGGCATTTTGCTGACGGTCCCCAAACTGCCAGAGCAAGGTGTGTGGCAAAATTCCATTTGATAAAGCACATGTGCACACACGTAGTTCTACTACCACCAGCTTCCTACCAGCTAAGTTGCATTAAAGACATTATCAGACAAGGCTTTAATATTCTTGTTGTCTCAAGTCTTGTATGATATCGAGGCTTCAAACCCACTAACAATTTTTCACAATCATTACTCCCAAGTCTACCCTGAACCCCTTGCTCTGTAACACAGTGATTTGGAAAACATACCAATTCCCTGAGGAATGCCAGTGACAACCCATGTCAAGTTCAAAGTAATTTGTTCAAATGAAAAAAAGAAAAATTTTCTAATATAATATTATTACAATCTCATATTGTTTACACAAAGTGGGAGCAAAGCATTTTCACTCATATATTAGAAATGTGTACACAGCTGTGCCTCTGAATTTGCATAGAGGATGGTGTGTTGGGACAGGGCAGGAAAAGCTGCCTTGGATAGGGATGAAAACATGGTCTGCCTGGAAAGCTACATAGGGAGTCACAGTAGAGCATGCACGGAAACGTAATTATCAGGTCTGGCCCTGGGAGTGTCCTGTAATTCCTCTACTGCACATAACATTTCCATGGTTTCAAGGTCTTGGCCTATTGACCCCTTAAATTACTAAAGTAGTGGGGGTTTCATCCTGCTTTTATATCTCACAGGCATGCCACTTTTCTCCATAAGCAGACTTCACAGTATGGACAATGTAAAGAGCTTGACCTGCACGATATCCTTGTCTCTAAATTGGAGAGATATCAATTTGATAGATGGACCATGGTTTAGTGTGAGGTGTCCCTGCCCACGGCAGGAGGGTTGGAACTTGATGATCTTAAGGTCTTTTCCAACCCTAACTATTCTATTATTCTATTAGTTTTCCTTTTGTTTCTGCTGCATTTTGTGTCAGGTTCTCTTCCTGCAAGGCTGTAACATTCTGTTGTGAGTCCTGTACTGGTATATTAATTGAATTGTAAAGACTGTTTCTATAGGATGAAAAAGTAATAAAATCATTAGACTTAGATTCTTCCTAAAAATAAAGTTCACTATAAATGTCAAACTTTAATGGATATTTTTTTGTGATGCTTGGTGGGGGGATAGTCGTCTTTTGGACTATGAGTATGTGGAAATATTAGCCGTCGCTTGGGCTTAATTGTACTGCAGCATCCCAGTCTGTGACAATATATCACAATGAATCCTGAGACCAATACTTGCTTCTTTTGCATGCTTGTAAGGCAAGTATTTTAGCAGGTAAATATAGCAGAATGACAATTCACTGCTGCAGACCATTAGAGGAGCAGCATGATTTCCTTTTCACTATGGTTAGAGGCCTGTGTGTTTTGCTGTATCTTGTTTGTAGATAGTGTTGCTTAGGTGCCTGCTTGATTGGTTGAACAACAGGTTGTGCATGAGGGACTCATGGTGCTCACAAGTGAGGGATTGTGTGACTTCTCACTTCCCGTGTTTCCACTGGCTGTGGCAGATGGGACAGGGGTTATCATCTCAGCACACTGCCTTTTGAATCCTTCCCTGGAGCAAACGGCCTTGCTCAGAAATTCCTGCACAACCTTCATGCTTTGGGCCAATTTTTTTCACACAGCTTTTATCATGTTACTCCGTTATTGTTCAGCTGTCTCTTGAGATGGAGAGTCCAGCATTTTACTATGTTTATGAGTATTTATACTCTCCATTCAAAACATGCTCCTTATTTATAGCTTGAAATTCATAGAATACTTCAGGTTGGAGAGGAAGTTTGAAGGTCACCTAGTCCAATCCCCCTGCAATGAGCAGGGACATTTTCTACTAGATCAGGTTGCCCAGAACCACATCCAGCCTGGCCTTGAATGTTTCCAGTGATGGGGCATCTATAACCTCTCTGGGCAATCTGTGTTTCACTACCCTTATTGTAAAAAAATTCTTCCTTATATCTAGTCTAAATCTGTCCTCCTTTAGTTTAAAGCTGTTACCCTTGTCCTATTATATCAGACCCTGCTGAGATGTTTATCTCCATCTTTCTTATAAGGCCTCTTTTGAAAACATGAAATAATGTGTTCCAGGGACCTTCTTTTCTCCAGTCTGAAAACCCCAACTCTTTCAGCCTGTCTCCATAGAAGAGGTGCTCCAGCCCTTTGAGCATCTTTGTGGTCCTCCTTCATTCTGCCTAAAACATCTCATTCTACTTTAAGAAATGCACAGCTTGCCTTGGTTCTCAGAGTTGGCCAATTTGACTTTCTGTAGCTTTCAGTAGGTGAGAAGGCTGAGTCTTCCTCCAGAAACCCATTTTGAGCTCTTTCCCCTTTTCAGTCTTTTAGACTCTGCTTTCCCATAGTGTCACCTTCTTTGGAGGTGCTGTCCAGGCCAGGCTGTCAGATGCTACTGTCGCTCCTGCACCAACTCTTCCCCTGGGCTGCTTAAGAAGCAGCATCTCTGCTATCAAACCTGGCTGTCCTGCACTCTGTTATGCACTTTGAAGTACAGACTGAATACTGTCACGCAGTGGCTGTTTGACACCAAGGTACGTAATTAAATGATGATAGAGATGCTAGCATTTCTTGTTGCTTTCATCCCCTGCTTCAGGGTGACTGTAATCCTTAGAAAATATACTACTTGGTATACAAATTGTAAGTACTTAAGTGGCATTCAGTTTCCAAGAGGAGAAATGAAAGTGGTGGTATTTGAGCCACTTGTTATGGTAAGTTCTGCTCTTTGTATAGAAGTGGAGATGGAGCAGCCTGCATATGTATGTGGTATGTGTTACCTCTGGAATCCGGGCAGAGGATGTCAGCTTGCACTTTGGCAGAAACAGGTTCAAATCCCAGTCTTGCCTAGCTGATAATAGTACTTTCCTGTCCTTGTCAGTCTGAATCTGTTAGAATGAGAGATGAATTTATCTCTTCAGGCATCCAGCTCCACTAGTAACTCTGTTTTCCAATGCCAGTCTCTGGTGTCAGTCACAGGAAACTGCAGAACCCTTGCCAAATTTTCTTTCTGATCAGCTCTGTATAGAGGAGACATTACAAACAGTTCATTTCTCAGATATATGGAGTTGTGGAAATAGTACTTTCTAATTAAAGATGGAATTGCCACTTAGGTAGCCAGACAGGCATTAAGCCACCATCTGAGCTGAAGGAAATGGCTCCATGTCAGAAAACAGGCATAAATCATCTGGAGATACAAGCCTAAAGTGGTTTGGTGGGTTGACATAGAAAGAATAGCATTTAGAGCTTTACATAGCCTGTATTTACTTAAGAAATAACATGAAATACTGAAGGGATATGCTTTAGACAAATACTAATTATTCAGCTTGATGCAGGAGTATCTTCAATAAAGGCAGGAAATTATGTGTCCAAGTGATACAAGAGAGAAGAGCTGATGTTATAATTGCTCTCATATGATGTTACTGCAGGGAGAGGGAGAAGAATTTGCTGCGAAATTTGCTTTGGGAGAAAGCTGAAACCATGAATGTCAAAACCTAGGGAAAACAATCAAGAGTTTAATTCGAAAACATTTGCATTTAAAATATTTGGCCTTTTCATGCTTCTCCCTCCCCAGTTAGCTGCCATAACTTCATTGAAAGATTCAGAATACAAAAGCTGCTTCCTACAGGTCGTACCTCTATCACTTTGATTAGTAAAAGAATATTTCTTCCAGAAATGCCACTACTGTGAGACACTGTCCCAGTGCTCTGCTCAGTGAATGAGTTGCAGTGTAATCAGAATATGTCAGTGGAGGAAGATAGTAACAGTAATGTCAATGGAATTGGTCCCAAATATTTGAGTATTAAAGTAGACTTCTAATCAGAGGGATTATATCACAACCTTAATTCCCTAAACCATTGCCCACTGTGGGTAGTGCACCTTTCATGCAAGGGAGCTTCATTTAGTGCAGTGAGGAGGACAACAGTGTCTTAAGAGCTGAAACAGCTCATGGGCTCTCCTGTGAGGAGGCTGAGACAGAAAAGAGTTGCTCTGTGTTTTTTTTCAGTGCTCACTGGCACAAAATACCTTCTTGCAAGTTGTCTAGAGCTATTAGCATTTCAATTGTATTAGTATGCTTCCTCTATGCATGCAATCACAGCCGTTATCACTGCTAGTCTTAGACTTAGCAAGAGGAAATAATTATCAAAGGAAGAAAGGAGACCTCAAGGTCGGGTTTCTGTCTGAGTGCTTTGTATTTCAGGCACCAGCAGTGACACAAGCCCTGGAACATCCCCCATGAGCCTCACCTGCCTAAAAATAGGTGTCATGCTGGTGGAGAGCAGCATGCCCACCTGTGTCCTCCACGTAAGTAGGGGAAGTTCAGAGATTTGCCTTGAACCAAAACAGTTCATTTGGGGTGCAATGGACTCTTCCTTTACTGATCAAAAGGAATTGTCTCTGGTTACTGATCAAAAGGATTTGTCTCTGATCTCCAAAAATATGTGGCTTTCAAAGGGTTCCCGAGTTTGTTGCCAGAGGGGCTTCTCTATATGCCTAATACAAATCATTCAGACTAGAACTTGCAGTTTTATATATTTAGGTATTAAAAAAAAAGAATTACAGGTAAGTAAGCAGTATGGCACTGTCTTTGATTTCCTGTTTGGGGCTTTGCCCAACTTTTAAAACCTGTGGAAAGTGGGAGCAAAATTTGTTATTCTAAAATGCACTCAGTTCTCACCTTTTGACATGTAGAAAAATGACATATGGAGCAGGGGAAAGTTCAGTCCCTTGAACCTATTGTATGGACATAGAAATGGTCTCAGTTCCTTATATGACAGCAGCTCATTAGCTGTGCTGCACACATGGGTGCAATGGCCTGTTTTTTTTTAAAACCTCTTCCTTTTTCTATACTTCAAGCTGCTCCTGGGTGGTTGCCTGTCAATTGCTGTTCCCATTGGCTTGTAGTAAATATTTTTCTCTTTATACATCAATCAGAGAGGAGTGAATTTTTGGGAGAAACAAAGGTTAGATGGAATTTTTGGTAGCTTTTTGTGGACTTTTCCAAGCTAAGACTTTCTCCCTTCCCTTCATCTGAGAATCAGTGAAGGTTGCCTTGAAAATCTAGCGTTGCTTATACTACCCATGTGGAATAGCAAGGCTCTCTGGTTTTGCCATCATTGTGCTCTGAGAGACGTGCTGTGAGTGTTAGGGACTTGACATAACATTTCTTTTCCTGTCATCTCTGATGATGCAGATGCACAAATGAGATTCTAGCTGTTTACTTGCATGTTAATTTTAAGCTTAATTAGTAACACAAGGGGTGCAGGGAATTAGTGTTTGACAAATGGAAAAAGACATGTATGGTAGGAAAATGAAACGACGTTTATTTTTAAGCTCCTAAGAGGCTGCTGCAAACTATGAAGAGAGAAGGAAAACAAATTGAACTATAGGAAAAGTACTTAAGAGTGTGTCCTTTCAAGTTTTCCTTCCTCTAAGTTAAAAGGCTAATGTCTGCAAATACAAAAATACTGCAGATTTGTCCTGCATGTCATTTGCTAGAGGAGCAAAGCCAGTTTGAGGTGTTCTTTCCCCAGGAAAGATAAGGGATGAATTATAAAGGAAGAAATATTGTCTATAACCTCTGTGCAGATTACATCTTCATCCTAAAAGTAGTGAAAGTACCTATGTGATCAAATTGTTCCACTGACAGAGAGATTCAAATTTTCAAAGATTTTAAGACATTTATACTCTTCCTAGAAATTTTCTCGTATTTATTTTGAGGATCTTACCTTGTCCATCAGCCATATTGAACCACAGTGGAGCATCGTCTTATTTTCTCTTAGGGGCCACATTTCTGGGTGCTTTCCTGCTTGAGTCTGTGTCTTTGCCCCAGGACTTTCTGATTTTCTTCTCTTCATGTTGTCTAGGCATGCAGGACTTCTGTAAGTTAAACGGGTTTCCTATACTGAAATTCATGCTTAGAAGGTTAATTTCTACTTAAAAAAACCTGTAGCTGCACTAGACTGAATCAGCCTGTCCTACATTTATTTCACTTTCTCTCACACTGACTTATTTGTTCCTTTCTGTTAGATATGCTCAACCCAAAGCCAGTGTTTGGCAATTAAAAAAGTGCATTCCTACTGAAAGATTTGCTTGGTCTCCCTGTGGCCAGAAGGTATTTCACAAACTACAGCAATGGACTGCTTGAGGATCCAATCTTCCCTTTCACATGGTTGACAACTGTTGCACCCTACTGCCCTGTATGCACTGAGGATGTAGAAATGGATCAGGGGAGCCTGAGAGCTGGGCTAACAAACCTTCAGTTGGGATTTAAGTCAGGAAATAATGGAAAAGGGCATGCCATACAATTTTATCCACCAGCCCCTCTGTGATTCCTGTAATCCATTAATGGCTTTATTCCAGCCTTGTGTTGGTTAAACAGTCAACAGAAGAGATTGTTTCCTTATCCCTATCTAGCCACTGCTGGGCACAGGGAGAATGGCTTTAAGGACCCCTGCCAATCTGCTTTACCCCTAATCTTTCCCTTTCTTAACTGAAAAGCAGCCTTTGTGCAGAACCACACCTGCTGTTATTCCCAAACTCTCTGAAACTGCAAAAATGGCACCAGGGGTTGTATAAAAACTGAGAGTCAAGATCTGGTCTGAGGGGTAAGATTTGTACAAGTGCTAAGCAACTTCATCAGTTATTCAGGGGGAAAGATTTAATACTGCCTCATGTCATTCCACTGCTCCTGGTGTGTTTAAAGGCAATATCCCCCCCTTTCCTGCTGTACAGGCCACATACTCACTAGGAAACATGGAGCAGAAATATCAAAGTACATAAGTAACTACATTGAACTTGCAAGGTACGTTAAAGTTTTGCTCCTCTATTCTTGGGAAAGCTGCAAACTGTCAGTTGTACAACCTCAGCAAAACATGATGGCCTGGCTCCATGGCTTGTTTTTGATTCTGGGGGACTCTGGAGGGCAAGCGTTTGATTTAGAGTTGCAGAAAAAGACTGCAAAAGTCCAGTAGGACCAGGTGAAGGGTGGTAATTACTGTGTAGCTCATGCATGAAAGCTAAGAGGTCACGGTTCCTGCAGCATTTAGACTTCAAATGATTATCTCTTTGGACAGTACTTTACACAATAAGCCTGTCTCAGGTCCTCTCAGCAGCTGGAGAACCTTCTGTCTTTTTGTTTTGTTTAAAATGTCATTCAGCAACTCTGATGAGCCAAGGGCATGTGGACAAGGCACACTTGGTCACCCATGCTGAAGGTCAGGAGAAACAGCTCAGCACTTCACATCACTAGAAAGGGCTCCTTCAACCACTGTCCTCCAATGGGATTCTCAGTATATTGGTGCTCTTGTGGAAGCATCATGCAGAGTTGCTCTTTGTCACCTAGTTTATTCCCAGGTGTTCCCCTCACCTGTGACGACTCTGCATCTCCTGATTTCTCTGGTTCCTGGGAGAACTCTCATAGAGACATTAGAGATTTCTTGCATTTTCCCCATGCTACAGCCCTGAAGCTTCAATGGCTAATTATTGCTATAATTTGGTATAAGCACTGGTGTTGGGCATGTTTCTTGCATGTCCAAAAAGTTGAGGAGTAAAGTGTGTGTCTCTGCCGGGTATCTATTTCTATATCAATCCTCAGACCAGTTTTGAAGTCATTGTGGGTTGTAAAACCTGTTGATGTTGTTTCCTCCTTCACTCCCTCCCCAGCTCCCCCTGCCCCTTAGGATAATAAAACTCTAGTATTTGATATTGGGCTCTCTTCTTTGCTAAACCAGTGAGCATTTGGAGAAATTTTGGTGGCTTGTAATGAAGCGAATTTACTCTGGGGTTTCTGAGTGGAGCAGCTGGCCCTGCATAGATTTATCTTCATTGCCCTGTAGGAGCTGGTCTATACTATTTTAATTCTGCTGCTTTACACCTCCCCTGAGAAAACACTTGATTTTCTTAAAAATAACAGGGAGTGCAATGGAAATTGGATTGGTTCCCAAATGTCATGTGTCTTTTTCCTGGTTTTGGAAGGGACTTTCAAAATCATTGACTAAACCATCAACTGAGTTAAATATATATTATGCACCTAGAAACAATCCACCTCTAATGTTTACACTATGATAGTTATCTTTATTTCTCTTTTTTAAAAACCTGTTACAACTTTTCATAGAGCTTCAAGCTGTTAGTGCATTCTGTAGTTATTCACAGATAATTGTGGTATATGACGTGCAGAAATAGTAACCTTCAGCAGCCCTCTGCTGAGTTGCTTAAAAGGAAAAAGCACATTCCATGTTCTAAATTTACTAGCTTTAATAAAATTAAAAGGCACAGAGAGATTTCTCCTTCCTCTTTTAGACTAAGCTGAAGCCGAATATTTTCTGTCTTCCACTAAGGACTAGATGAAGGATGCTCAGAGCTTCCTCAGGATGTTTCCTGAAATTAGAGGTTCAGATCTCCTTGTCACGAATTCAAAAGGCATCAGCACAAATGCTGGTTCTCAAACCAGCACTCACTAATACTTTTCTTTCTTTATGAAGTCAGCTTTCTCTAGATCAAAGAGGAACTTTTCTAGATCTAAGATGCATGTAAGGATACGTGCCCTGATTATATTCTCTGTGCATAGGTTATGTGATGTTGTTCCAAAAAGTTTCTGTACAGTATTTTTATCACAGTCTTTTTTTTTATTTTACCATTTCTTATCAGTATTAATGGACTCAGTTATTTCAATGAAATGTTGAGATGGAAATTATAACTCTATTTTCTTCTCCTGCAAAGAGAATGGAAGGGAATGGAAGGTTTAGGTTCTCTTTCTTTTTTTTTTTTTTTTATTGGTAGTGTTTTATATCATTTATTTGTTTATTTTAAGGTCAGGATATAACTTCTTTTTTTTCTGGCAAAGCTTTTGGTCACAATTATCTTTGGAGTCCATGACTATCATAATGGAGTTGAACCTGTCAACTTTCTGTCAGTCTTCTGCAGTGGATAATAATTCTATTGAGGTTCATGTAACAATTCAATCCCACTTCACCTGCCAGTCACTCATGCTCAAGTAACCTTAATTAATAAGATATAATGCTAGAGACCGATGTTGACTTTGATCCTGTTCTGATATAACTACCAGCCCTTTCCCTGTGATATCAATTGCCCATTCTTTCTGCTCCTACAAATAATATTCTGTATGCTTTTAGAATTTCTATTGGTATTCTTGCAGTACTTTCTATATGCACTTTTCTTTTGTACTTTTGTACTTTTTTGCACTTTTCTTTTTATATATTTATTCTTCCCATCTGATAGAAATAACTATTGCAAAACTTCTCAAATCTCTTTGCATTTTTATGAACTTTCATATTGGTCCCCTCAGAGAGACTCTCATCTCCAGTTTGCACCACAAATTTCCCTTGCACTTACATTTTTCCCTTAGACAAGGAATTTGTATTCTCTCTCAAGCTATATGTTTTTTGTTTTGTTCCATTCATTTTCATTTGGAGAATTAGAAAAGATGTTTCAACTTTATCCAGACAGAAAAAGACAGTTTTTCAAATCCAAAGGACATTACTGTGCAGCTTATTACTGAAAACCATTCTTATTAATGATATTCTACTATTTGGGAGCCCACTTAGGGACTAAGTCATCCCCAATGTTTTTTGGCATATGTGGAAACAACTGTTAGTTTCCCTGCCAGTGGATGCAGTGCTATTTTCAATTTTGTGCATACACACCTTTTCTTCAGCATCTAAGTTATTTTTGGAATAGGATTTCTACCTACCTCTAGAAAAAGAAAAGTAATCACAGAATCATAGAATGGTTTGGGTTGGAAGGGGTCTTAAAGATCATCTGGTTCCAACCCCACCTTCACCTAGATGAGGTTACTCAAAGCCCTGTCCAATCTGGCCCTGAAAACTTTCAGAGCTGGGGCAGACACAGTTCTTCTGCACAACCTGTTCCAGTGTGTCACCACCCTCATAGTGAAAATTTTTTTTCCTAATGTTTAATCTAAATCTCATCTCTGTCAGTTTCAAGCCGTTCCCTCTTGTCCTGTCCCTACATGCACATGCAAAATGTCCCTCTTCACTTGTCTTGTCAGCCCCTTGAGGTACTGGAGACCTAAACAACTCCGCTTCTTTCTAAATCTTTTTCTGTCACTGGTAGTACTTCAGAGGTAGACATAAATCAGGCCTAATGGCTTTTCTTTCTTTGTAATACACCTGTCTCCATTAACTTCAGAGCATGAGGTCCCATCTCTCAAAAAGCATCACTAGTTTGAGATGCTCAGGGCCTGATGTGAAAAGCCTAGTGGTGAGGGAGGAGTAGAGCCACATCCCACCCAACTGTCACACACTGTTTCTTCCTGAGAATGCTTGTGTTTACTGATGTTGATCATGAGCACAGGGCAACTCCAAACAAAGAACTCAGCATGAGATGGAAAACTGCAGTTTTAAGTGAGAGACAATTTCCAACAATCAGCAGCAGCAGTAACAGATAACTCAAGGAGGTACTGCTTCCTTCCCATGCTATTAGCATCAAGGGCAGCCATCATGTGGAGAGAGCCACAATGCAAACAAAACAAGAGTCAAACGGCCTGTCCCATGGACTCTGCTCCAACCTCTCTAAAGGCACAATTAACCTCAAGCCACACTTTGCCTTAGCAATCTATGGAGTGATTAACATTGTCCCAGTGTGGATAAGAAGGCTCTTTCCTGCTTCTCCCCATTTTACAGCCAGGACAGGCCCATAAAGCTTGAGAGGTGAACGTAAGCACCCTGGTTCAAAAGTTTCTACTGATTTTGTTGGGCTGTGATCCTTTGCTTGTCTTTCTACAGACATTGTGTTTGATTTATTTTCAGCAGATGCTGAATAACAAACACTAGAGAATGAAAAATGTATAAATGAATATCTTGATTTATAGCAATAGAATGAAATAACTTAGCATAGTACTTGTTTCCCCTGCTGTCCCATATCTGTTATCTGAGGAGATTGTTGTAAGACAGCTCAGAGTCTGGCCCATGCTATGTAAAACATAGATTGTCTTTCCCTGCAGTGGTATTGTGAAACGGTTTTTTGGGAGGAATCTCTTGGATTCCCCTGGGATCTCTCATTTTAATCTTCCTGCTGTTCAGCTCCTGTTAACATTACCTCTAAGCTTAGAGAAGGACTAAATCACAGTAACAGTCATCTGCTCACAGACTCTAAAGACTCTAGACAACATCAGGAATCATGTTCATTCCTCTAATACAATAACCTGTTTGTATTTTTATGTTTTCTCTCACTACTTGTCTGGTATTGGGATGCAAATAAATATTTGTATCCACTTGAGGACTTTTAACTATTATTTACTGATGAACGCATCTATGAATAATAACTAGGATACTTGTATCTGTCCTTCCTTCACTGTATTTCTGTACTTGAGCTAGAGCAGCTGAAACAAGTAGTGATACAGCATAGATGAAACAGCTTGATTAGAGAATGCTGGAAGCACAGCTGTCCTCAAAGCAGCATGGAGGACTTGTGTCATGGAGTTGATGTTGTGTGGTGTTGTGCAAGGATTAGGATGTGTCTGATAATACCCCAACTGCCTCTTGCCTCCAGTTTGTCAGCCCTGGAAACAGCATCCCAAGTCTGTCCAAACTCATTGATGACAGAGAAATCTCATTACAGGAGACTGCCAGAAGCACATTTCCAGCAATATTCTCAGCACTTACATCAGGAAAATGGTGGCAGTTTCACAATGCAAATTATTTCCTAACTAAAAAAAATTAATAATAAGTGGGTAAAAATGATAGCTTAAAAAAAATGAATCTCATAAAAGTAAATTGAGTTCAGTAAAGTTAAATGAGATATGATAGTCTTTTGTTTTTTGGCTCCCCCAAATCTGGTTCATTTTAGGTTCTGGTCACTGAAGTATTTTACATAATGTGATCACTAAAAATAATTAGGTATGTGTTGCTGATGTAAAGGATATTCCAGCAGTGCTTGTATATAAATTGATAAGGAATTGCTGCTGGTGATGTTCTTGGAAATTGGAGTTGGAAAGAAGATAATTATTGTAGAAATCTCGTTGACATTGGTCGATGGTTACATAAAACTGTCTTGCTCTGTCAAAGGCCAACTTGTTTCCTCAGAAATAAGGCAATATTTTCCCAACATGGATATTGCTTGGCATTGCTGATAGCATTCATCTTATGAAGAACCACATTCCCTTCATAGAAGAAGAAATATAACGGACCATGTCTGCACATACGTAGCTGTGATTTAGGTAGGACTCTGTTTCCGATAAGAAGACAAAAGGCACCTAAATAATCAAAGCTGAGCTCATGGTTTCGGGTTAATTCTTATCTTTTCCTGGTATCAATTAGTATTAAATGTACATCTCACTTCATGCGCTTCCATCTACATGATCACAAGGAGCTGGTAGCTTGCAATAGCCACTGACGATTCGGGGAATTGGGACAGAGCAATTTAGGGGTACACAAGTGTTAGTATGGAAGTCTGCAAGGCCATGACCTGCTTCTGGTACCTGCAGGATTTGCTGAGGAGATACAGGAGGTTGAGTCACAGCTATGAGAAGCCCTAGGGCAAGGCACTGCATGGCTTAAGGGCCAATTCTCCATGGTTCCCAGCTTTGGGGCAGCCATGGGTGCAAGTCCAAAACATCTCCAAAGACGTTTGAATGGATTTTCCCTGTTAATCTTTTTCTAAACAGCTCTCCCAGACAGTTATTTGCCAAAAGCCTGCTTTTTTTTTTTTTTTTTTTTTTTAATGAGCTAATGGTGACCCTGGCTCTTGGATCAGTTCTCCTCCTGTGCAGACACTGGTATCTGTCAGGTGAGCATCTCCATTTCTCCTCTTGCTGAGATGCCAGGAAGGCTGCAGGCTTGAGGGTTTCCTGCTAAGATGTACGAAGAACTGAGTAGTTTTCCTTGGATTTTTGATGGCATTTTCAAAGTAAACCATAGTGGTTTTACCTCTGCTGAAGAGCTGGGCAACAACAGCTCTGTGAAAGAGGTATTTTGTTTTGATGCTTTTCTGCCAGAGGGAAGGAAGGCTGGAGAATAACAGCACAAAATCCCACACACAAAGGCAAGCTTCACAATGAAAAAATGGAGACTCCATGGGGGAAGTAATATCCTTATGACAAATGTTGCATGCTTGCAAATGAATTTCTTTGCACCTCTCTTCTTGCCTGTTACTAAGCGCCGATCTTGGTGCTACCCAGTTAGTTCTCAGCCCTCAGCTGGACAAAATACTTTGAATCCTACTCCCTGCTGCACAACAACCATTTTCTTTTGCTGTCAGCTTTCATACAGACTGATAATGTCTTGCTGTTTTGGAAGTGGGAATGCTCTATACCTTGGGAGGCTTAGATTCACCTTTTGACAGATAATTGAGTCTGAGTGTCACTGGACTCAGCTTCCTACAATGATTCAGTGCTTTTCCATGAGTTCAGAATTATTCTTCTATTTGCTTCACCTTTCCCTAAAAGCTTGCGTGCCTTCAGAAGCAAACTCCAAGTCAAAGCCTATTGTTAGAATGCAAAAACCTTGTATTCAGTGTGGGAGTTAAAAAGATACTTCAAGCAATTACAGTAGCATTAATAAGGGTAATTGGAATTGTTTGGCTTAGAAGGAGCATGGTGATTTTAAAAACCTACTACTGAGTTTTGAAAATAGAGCGTTCATCCTTAACAGGGAATGATTTCTTTTATTATACAGGTGTGAGCTCCTATGCTGGACAATTAGTACTGAGAACAATAGTGTTAGGAATGTTTTGGCTTTTAAAATAATCGGCTTAATAATTTGAGTCATAGAAGATGTTTGACTTCTTAAATCCTGATAAGCTTTGTGCAAGTCCCACCATCTGTGAGTCTTTAAAACGATTTCTATAAAAGAGGCCAGTTATGCTGAGCTCAGGGAAAAGAGGAACATGAACTGAAATCCTGATTTCATGGAATCATAGAATGATTTGAGTTGGAAAGGACCTTTAAGAGCATCTGGTTCTAACCCCCCCGCTACAGGCAGGGGCGCCTTCCCCTAGACCAGGTTGCTGCAAGCCCCGTCCAACACTGCTAAGGATGGGGCATCCACAGCTTCTCTGGTCAACCTATGCCAGTGTCTCACCATCCTCATAGCGAAGAATTTTTTCCTAATGTCTAATCTAAATCTCGCCCCTGTCAGTTTAAAGCCATTCCCCCTTGTCCTGTCACTACATTGTCTTTTAAAAAGCCCCTCTCCAGCTTTCTTATAGGCCCCCTTTAGGCACTGGAAGCTGCTCTAAGGTCTCCCTAGAGCTTTCTCATCTCCAGACTGAACAAATCCAACTCTTTCAGCCTGTCTCCAAAGCAGAGGTGCTCCAGCGCTTTGATCATCTTCATGGTCTCATCTGAACTCACTCCAACAGTTCCATATCCTTCTTATGTTGGGGTCCCAGAGCTGAATGCGATGCAATGGGCAGGGGGTAGGGGGTTGTCCCATGAGAGCAGAGTGGGAGAATCACCTCACTTCACATTATTCTTGTAATGCAGCCCAGTTTTTAGTAGTACTGCTGTTTCAAGAATAGTAAAACCTGTATTTGTGTAAGAGTGGGAAATTGCTTTGGTGACTTATGTTGGGAGAAGGGTGATACAGTTTACAGTTACTGTAGAAAGTGATAGTGATTTCTTGTGTAAAATTCATTCAAACTGTCAAAATGCCGTCCTAAAAACCAGGGAAAAGGCTGTTGGAAGACGGTCTAAGCTTAAGTTCATAACAGGAGGCATAAAATGTTACTCTGTGTATCTGAAAAGACAAGAATAGAATAGCAGAAATAACTGTATTTGGAGAACTCTAAGTCCTGGTAAGTGTGAGATAATGTGGCTTAAGTTTCATCTACTGAGGTGAAAATAACTTGTGTTACACTGTATTTGCTGTGGAAGTTATCAAGGCTCAGCTAGCCCATGGAAGCCATTCCTCAGTAACCTGACTGTACATCTGAACCTCAGAGACAAAACCAACCAACCAACAAACCCACATGCCCCTCCCAAATAAAACCAAACCAAAAAAAAAAAATAAAAGGAAAGAAGGAAGGAAAGAAAGAAGAAAACAAAGAGCTCTGAACACTTCAGGGCTAGTAGGACTGGGATTTTACTGTAATATTATCTGGAAGATCAAAGCTGCTCGTTGTCTAGCTTATCTTCCCCTCTCATACCATGACAAGCATCCCATTTACCCCATAGGCATGTAACAGATGATCAAAAGCTTTTATGGTTTTCTGACTATATCAGCTAGTCTAATAAAATAAAGTCATCCTGCCCTATGCACATTGGTTCCCCACTTAGGCCACAATTTATCTAATAATAAGTTATCTAATGATATCATATCTATTTTAGAGTTAAGATTATTCAGGTTTAATTGTATAAAACATTGTCCTGATCTGAGCCACTGAAGTCTTGAAGTTTCTGTTGATTTTTATCAAGCTCCAGGGGAAAAGCATTCAACAGATTGTAGGACCTGCTCAGAGCTGTCTGCAGTTCAGGTAGGAGACACTCTTCTCTGTGACTAGTAACTTTCCCTTTTGTACCCTGCTGTGGCTAGCATTTGTTGCTCTCTGTTCTCTTTTTAAATCCTGATTACTAATATTAAGGAGCTCAACATAATCCTGACTCCTTTTTTACTGAGCTAGTGACTCCTTTTGTAATATTGAGCCACTTAACCTCTGATTTATTAATGTTAAACTGTAAAATACAATAAGTAAGGGCTAGGCTTTAAATAACTGAGCACAGGCTAGCAGGGTAATTAGGTATTATGAACTGAGGGTGAAGATCTAATATGGAGAGGCACGCAAACCCATAGATAAAACATTTCTAGAGAATTACCCCTTTTTCATTCAGGGGCTGCTAGGCAGGTAATACATATGCCTGCAAACTAGTCTGTCGACAGGTTCAGGGGGAAAATATGTCTAATGCTGACATGACCAATATGGAATATGTGCCAGTCTAAATAATTTGGATGAATATTTTTTAATTAGCTTAGGAAACATGTTCTAATTCAAATATATGGACACACCTAAGCACCTCCATGATTTATTCATGGTTATTCCTAACTGCTATGGAAGCAAACCATGCCATGCTACAAATCTCTTAGCTTCCTGTTGATAATAAAGCAAAATAATGTGGTATTTAACTCCTTATCAAGTTGTTAGTCCTGGTGCCCCAGAAGGTTTTTCTCAGGCAGCCCTGCAGAGAAAAGGTCCAGATCCCAAATGTTCCCTTACTTCTGATGGGGTTAAAACACTTACTCAGATCTTATTGGATCACTGCTGTTGAATATCTCAAAATCTAGGGCAGGGACATAAGGTGCCTTGGTGTAGCCACCAAAGACCTCCTTGTCAATACAACTACGTTTAAAATCAAGCTTTTGTTTTCATGAAAGCCGTTGGTGCTTGGATCTGAGCATTTTCAAGGATCAACATTTACTTGGTAAGTAAATGTTTCTTGCTATTCCCTCCTGATGTTTGCTTGCAAGAGATGAGTCAGTTTGCCTGTACTGTTGAAATTGCCTACAATTATCCACCAGCTCACAGCAATTGCTCAAACTGTGATAGAGAACAACATTTCAGTATGATTATGAGAAGACAGACTCTTACTGGGCTAATACATTTTGAATTCAATGTGATTGCTCATAAGGTTAGTATTAAGTGCCCCTATCAGCTCCAAAATTAGTAGGCAATGTCTAGATTTCACTACTAGCTTATTCATTCGCTTTTTAAGGGCATATAACCAGATATGCAAATTTTACATGCCCAAAAAAGGTGTCTATGAAGGGTCCCCTCAAGCAGTTTTGAATTTCTGTCAGCACTTTATTTTAAAAACTGAATTGGAAAAAGGGGTATTTACTGCTTCTGGAAGGACCAATTCGTCTTCCTGAGCACCCACTGTTCTTAAAGAAGGAGAGAAAACCCTCAGCAGTGGAGTTATTGACATCTATAGCTGGACTGCTCATCCCATGCTCCTACCTTACTGTCTGAACTGACATGCGCTGAATCTCTCTATGAGTCAGCCTACTTCATGTGTTTGAGTGCTATGTGAACTCGTTCTATATTCAGCTGTATTCAGGGAAGATGCGCTTGAACTGTTTGCAATCACAAGCAAAGGAGAATTCAGGCTTATATCCTTTTCTGCTGTCCTCCAAACATCTTTCTATGCAGGTTCCTACTGAAAAATGGGAAACTCGTCATCTTCAGCAGGGAAAACACAGAGTTAAGTGCCAATATAGCAGCTATTCTTTTTCACAGAGCCATTTGGACAACTGTTCATATTCAGTATGTATTCATGACTGCCTAGTGACCTCAATAAAAACCTGAGGCCCCTGGGTAGCACACAAGGC
Source organism: Pezoporus occidentalis (assembly GCF_034315485.1). Classification (NCBI taxonomy): domain Eukaryota; kingdom Metazoa; phylum Chordata; class Aves; order Psittaciformes; family Psittacidae; genus Pezoporus; species Pezoporus occidentalis. The sequence goes on from NW_026914180.1 coordinate 3,831,292, forward strand.
AGAATTTCTTGTCTTAAATTAATTCTATTCAGAGTTTCCTCTGGAGCCCCAACTAAAATCAGAATCATGTCAATATCCCTGGAAAGCCTGAAGAGAGAGCTTCGGAAGTAAACTCTCAGTTCAGCTTTGGCATTTATTCATTAAGTGGTAATTCCCAGTGAGGCTCTTACAATGTTCTGCCGGAAATATACGCAAATAGAAATTCTCCAAAAAAGGGAACTTAGACGTTGTTTTTAGATTAAAGGTAGGTTATCAGGAAATCAAATTATTTTATTAGAATTTTGGCTGAAAATCTACAAGGTCTCTGGGGCTGAGATAAAAAAAAAAGAAAAAATCTGCACTGACTTATTTCTAACAGTGGTTTTTGATTACTTTAGTGGTGTGTAGAATTATGCCCTCTGTGTCAACAACATTGTTATACAGATCCAAGTGAAAACATTTCTCACTTTGAAGAGCAGTCACAAATGCTATAAAAAAAAGAAACAGCACAAAGTGTAAATTTCCCTTTAATCTACTCTCCTATCTATACTACAAGCTTTGCTGCAAGGCCCTTCATACTGATCAGTCTATATCCTCCTTTCACAGCTTAAATAGAAAAATGAATAAGAGATTCAGTTTTTATACCCTCTTCAAATACAGAGCTCTTCTGCTTGTTTGTGAATCCTTTCTTTACTTTCTCTTAATTGCATCCATGTGTATTAGCAACCACTAATGTCTCTAATAATGTGGCAAAACTTGCAAAGGATGAATGCCAAGAGTGGAAATACTGAAGTGGAAGTCTAATTATGCTAACTAACACCGTGTTCTGTTTTCTTATGTGTGGGTGGGATTTTGTTTTTGCAATGTGCTGCAGAAGTGGCATCCCTCAGGGATGAAGTGATTGCTTCTTGTAACCCTAGCCAAAAGGAGTAAACATGAAGATTTTTTCTTTTTCCTCTTTTTCTTTTTTTTTTAATTCTAAGTTTCTTTTTGTGTAAAATAGGAAAACTTGCACCTGCAGTAAACGCTTATATTTAAGCAATAAGATGTCAGCCCCTTTTAGTTTGAGGTGGCATTTTATTAATTCATTCCCAATTTCTACATGCACATTAACAGAACACCTTTTCCTGGATCTAGACACCCTACCAGATACTTAAAAATTCAGCCAAATTAAGGAAAGAAAGAACAATAGCAAACTAGGCGAAACCTTTTGGACACTAAAATAGCCATCTGCAAAAACAGATTTCTCCTTCCCACATTTCCTTCAGATCATCTCGACCCCTATGGGCAGACACACACCCTGCATCTTTGAAGTCCTGTAAAGACCATCCCCAAAAGGATTATTCATGTGACCTCAAGAACAACAGACCTGGGGTCCTTTGAGAGCAAAAAAAGATGAGGAACACAAGTTGCAGTATTCTCAGAGAGCATATTCCAGTAGTAGCTTCCTTTCTTATGTTCAAAGCAGGGTTCAACACTTGTGTTGGTCTTATCTGTGGGAACATAGGAAGAGATTGTGTCTTGGCTTAGAAAAAGCTGTGAGGAGAAAATATACTGACCCAGAGATGTAGAACTGTTGCTAAATGCTAAACCAAAATACTTTAAACTGCATACAATTATAAAATTTGTACCCAGACATTTTAAAAGACTAATAAATAACTGGATGTAGTCAATTTTTTTCTTTTTATAAAAAAATGCAGAAGTCACTCTCTAACTGTACGCATACACATTTAAAGCTGTTCAAATTGCAAAATCAATATCTCAAAAAGTTAGGAAGTGCCGCTATAGAAGAATAATAGTATGTTTTTTGTCACTTTGGGCATACATTGTTATGGTATTGAATTTAGTAACGTGAACAAATTTAATGTTGTAATTTCCATTTAATTTCTGTATTTCAGATTTCCCATTCTTTTTTGCGTCCTTGGGTGTCACCTGACTGCAGAAGGAACAACGAAAAGGAAAGTTTGCTCAACTCCTGCAATATCATGTTGGACCCTTCTCAGTACAAGCAGTATATTTGAACATTAAAGTAGACACACATATATGATTGCACACCTGCATGTGTTGTAATCTCTAACCGTATCCAACCTCTAAATTCCCTTGATCGTCCAGGCTGGAGTGAGGTAAAGTGAATTTTGCACTTACTGACTATAAGGGGAGGCTGTGGGAAATACGTGCAATAGACAGCTATCCTTGGCTGACACCTAAATTTCCTTTCATTAGTATTTAGCAAAGAGGCAGGAGTGCATCATGAGGACAGTGGGAAGTATACAATGCCAAGTGGATTCCTGTATGACTGCTTTCTCAGGCACAGAAATATTTCCTATTCAGGTATGATTGCTAGTCTGCAGAATATACGGGGAATGCTTATAATGGCATGTATTTTACAGCCTGCTCCTGATTTCTTCCTAACCGATTGCATGAACGCTGTAATAACGGGTGCAGGTGTGTTCTTATATTGTAAAATAATAGCTCCATATTCTTCATTTCACTAAAAGCAGGTACATTGTCTGTGCAGCTCGTTAGTGACAGAGTGAATGACAAAGAGGAATGTGACATGAAACCCAATGCGATTGTGACATTTTGCTGTGAGTGTGCTGGGCATGCTGGTAGCTGGCTGATGGGTATCCCTGCATCAAGTGTGCAAGGAGCAACCTCAGGCTGCAAGAAAGTAATCCCAATAGAGCCTCATGTGAAGAGAAACCTGAAGTGGCCCATAAGTTACAAACCTGCTGCTGTCAGCTGGTGGTACTCAAGGTGGGTTCCGAGTGCTATCTACAATACGCCAGCACTCTGCAGAGGTTCAAGACTGGATGATTTTTGGGTTATGGGCCTTAGATTCCTCTTCGGTAATTAGTCACGGAAGCCAACAGTCTGTGCACAGGAATTAAGAGGGAAAGAGAACTTTAAGGAAAACAAGCCCATGTGGGAGCAGGGCCTGGGAGGTGGAACAGGGAGGCATCAAGTGGAAATAGGTCTGGATGATACTGTACAAGTGAATGGAAAATGGGTTGAGTTGGTAGCAATGCCAGCATGAAGAATGTAATGAGAAACTTACAAAAGGAGAAATAAGAATGCACAAGTTACCTGTCCTGAAAAACTCTGAAGCACATGAATAGCAGACTGAGAAAGCTGCCTCCTCACAAACCCCCAGTTTCTTGGAGGACCTACTCTTCTTCAATTGGCCTGGGAGCAATGTGCATTTAGAAAGTCCTAATCCAGTTTGGATTCGTCTTGAACTTCTTGTTAAAAAAAGCCATCTTGTTTCCAGTTCTGCGCCCTACCCAGCAACATTCTTGCCACTAAGATCAGCAATCTGATTATGTAGCTGAAAGACTGTGGCATTCACCAGAGACAGAGATGTGACACTGACACACCTCATATGCAGGCTATTTCCCTTGTCCTGTGAAGATTTGGATAAGGCAAGAGTAGCTAGATGCTAACGTTGCAAATGGCACCCTTAACTAGTTTGTTTAACAAAAGAGATGATTTTTTGCTGCTAATTGCGCCTATGTGAACCCGAGGAAAACTACCCTGGATTTCCAGCATGACTCAAAAGAGCAGAACTTCATCTACTCTTTACTTCTGTTCTCACTTGCATTTGTCTTTGTCCTAGCTTCTTTCCTCCTTGCTCCAAACCCATTTTCATGTTTTAGAGCATCTTGAAGCATTTCACATGTATAGTTTAATTAACAGTTTCAGACCAGCCTTTAGAAATAGGCCAGAAGCCTTTATCTGACAGAATAAAGCTAGGGTGTTTTGCCTTGTTGCTTTGAATCTGAAGGATGATGGCTATCTGCTAGACAAAATAGGTACATGCTTATTAAAGGTGATACCAGGAATACTTTTTTTCCCCCTTCTGGTGCAGGATGAAGTTTAGATGCCACGTTCTTAGAAACCCATAATGACAACAGCCTACACTCCTCCCTGCTGTCTGTTCCAGCTCTTAAATATCTGTACACTGGAAGAGTTATTACTAGTGTTTAAGCATCCATTTGTGCAGCTTAAGGCTCTTTCTTCTCTTACCTTTAGCAGGCATGAACAACAGTTAATTTTTGTCTGTTTTTTATATCTCCTTTATGCTGTTGATATTATTTTTTTCTCAGCCTCCTCTTTCCAGACTGAACTGACCCCATGCTTCAAGTCTTTCTTACAGGTTAGGTTTTCTAGAGCTCTTGTTTTTCTCTGCTCTCTCTGATCCATGCAGTCCTTGAACTGTGATGCTCAAAGAAAAGCGTAGCACTTTAGTCAGCTCTGAGTTGCAAAGGAGTTCTGTCTGCATTTCAAGAGTTATTTTTTTTTTTTGTTTTGTTGTTTTATTTTTTCCTCATTTTTACAAGGTTTGACATTTACTTCTGTTTACTCTGTGATCCCCTAGAAACTCCAAATCCTTTTTGTAGAATAGCTGCATAACCACCTGCTTCCAAGCTTTTATGCAATTGATTATTCTGTGGAGCTTGCACTTATGTTCTGCATCACATTTCTTATAGGCTGCTTCTCCAGAGGAACAGTTTTATCAGTTCTTCACACAGAAAGACCAGCTTATAGATATGCTAACCATATTCATTGCACTTCTGGCTGGGTTGTGTTTTTTTGTTGTTTTTTTTTTTTTTTTTTTTTTGTCCAGGAAGAGTGTGTCTGTATCTGCAGGAAATTTGGAAAAAAAAGATAAAATTTTTCTTTACCTTGAGCATCTTTTATCCCATTCATGTTTAATGTAAGTACACACCATTAAAAATTGACATGGAACCATTTTGGAACAAAGTTCAGCTCTAAAAGTATAAGGGAGAATATAGTTCATTGGAACAGTTTTTCTAGTGGAGTTTTATTGGAATCTATAGAAACATTCAGAATTTGATGTCCTGGTATTTTCTGAGGCTAAAGTGGCTGACTGAAGTACTTCCCACCTGCTCTAGATCAGAGCCGAGTTACAGCAGAGCTCTTTTTACATGCCAAGTTATATAGGAGATTTAGGAACTTCCTGCTATGTCTTCTTTGCATGAGCCGGAGGAGTTTAACTACTGGTAATTAGTAACTAATGTAAATTAATGTATGACTGATATAGGGAAATAGTTTAGGTCCTGCTTGTGTTCTGTAATGAGCCACCCTTGCGCTTTTATACTTGCTACTATCACAGTGCAAGCTCTGGGGGTGTAGATCAATTTGCAATAATAATAATTGAAAAAAAATTAATCTGAAAAAAAACCAATAGTGATTGAAGTATCCTAAACAATTTAATCAAAATGCAGTATTGTTCTTTCAAAGGGTCTTTGAATGTTGATGTTGTATAAGCCCTAGCGTCATAGCTGTCATTTTTCACAACTTCAGTAGAAGAAGAATCCTTATAGAATCATAGAATAGTTAGGGTTGGAAAGGACCTTAAGGTCATCTAGTTCCAACCCCCTGTCATAAGCAGGGACACTTCTCACTAAACCATATCATGGAAGGTTTTGTCCAACCTGGTCTTGAACACTGCCAGGGATGAAGCATTCACAACTTCCCTGGGCAACCCATTCCAGTGCCTCACCACCCTCACAGTAAAGAATTTCCTCCTTATATCCAATCTAAACTTCCCCTGTGTTAACTCATTACCCCTTGTCCTATCCCTACAGTCCCTAACGAAGAGTCCATCCCCAAAATCCCTATAGCCCCCGTTCAGATACTGGAAGGCTGCTATGAGGTCTCCACGCAGCCTTTTCTTCTCCAGGCTGAACAGCCCCAGCTTTCTCAGCCTATCTTTATACGGGAGGTGTTCCAGACCCCTCATCATCCTCGGTCTTCTGCAATCTACATTTCTGTTGCTATTTGAATTTTCACTTGGTTATGTTCTCTTTCTTGGATCTAATTTTGCAGCTCCCCTGGGCTAGTAGTTTCAGCAAATACAGTGCTATCCTCTGAGCTCATAGGGTGCTCCATGCTGTCTGTTGGCCAGTAGTATCAAATTGAATTACTACAGCTTTCTCTCAGACACCAATTAAAAATGATCCCAAAATCTATTGTGGTACTGTGTTAAGAAAAGTAGGAAGGTTAGCCTTCTCGCATAATCACTGAGAACCCTCCGGTAACACAGTTTTTGTGAGCAATGAATGTAAATAATATGTGCATTTTTTACTCATGAGTTTTAAAATACACAAACTATTTAGGAGGTGGAATTACATCTCTAAAACCCTTGTGAACTCTGCTTCACTTCTTCCGATCTCACTAACATAAATCTTACCTAGGGGAACTATTTGCAAACCCAAGCATGGGATTTCAAGCCTATGTGAGCACCTCCTGCCCATATTGCGGTGGATCAATCAATACCACAGCAGTGTGATAATGCTCTGCATCAAAAATTTTGGAGAAGCTTAGCAAGACCTACCAGGGAATGAAGTCATAAAGTGTTATTCTGAGTGCAGTGTCTGGCCACACATTCTGAGCATGTGGCTACAGTTAATCTCAGCACTGTCAAAAAATGTTATTCCTGGGGAAGAAATAAAAAATAACATCAGCTTGTTTTTGTTTTCATATATATGGCTGGGGAATGCAGTATTTCCTTTTTTTTTGTTTAGTCCTGCTTCTGCCTTCCTCAACAGATTTCCCACCATCTTGGTGTAATAGGTCAAGTTAACAGCAGATAGTGCCATTTGGTTTGGCTGGAAGAAGGCATACAGTTTCTTTTCCCTTTCTTTCTGTGTATTTTTTTCATGCCTGTCCATTTGTGATAGTCATATTTTACACATTAGCGTGCAGTACTTGGTTCCTAAGGCAGAAGAAGAAAAATATTGTTATGGAATATTCAAATCAGTTATGCAAATTTTGAAGCTGACTCTCCAGCATCTTGTTGCAATGCAGCCACTTCTCCCCTGAAAACTAGGTATAAGTAACTAATACAAATGCAAATAGTTGTAAGATCATGAAAGGTGATACATTGTCTAGCACTGTGATTCTAAAATTTTAAAAGGGAGGAAGCAAAACTGTATATTAACTTACAAAGCATGTCCCCTGCTTCTGTTGGGGAAGACACTGTCATACTCTCTCCTAATATCACTCAAGTTAGTCTCATAGTACTACGTTAATCAGGGCCAAACAGCTCACTTACCATGATTCATGTAGAAATCAAGAATACGCTGTGTCTCTTATCACAGCAGCAGTGTCATAGGTAATTAAAACCTAATGAAGTGGTCTTCAAGGGGTTCTGGGCCATAATTTTTCCACTGTAGCCAGTATGATGGATTAAAGTAGTAATTCTGCCTGATAAGATATAAACCGTGCTATTTTTCCTTCTTTTAATTCAAATGGTAGAATTTCATCCTTTGGGCAAGATAGATGATGGCATTTCAGTATATTGCATGTTTTTGTAGATTTAGGAGTGAAGGATGAGATAATAAGGCACAGAGAGAAGGAGAAAGAGGTTGTTGATAGAGCAATAGAATACAGACAGCACAGCAAGGAGGGCAAAATAGCAATCTTGGAGCTCAACCCCTTTTGATCAGCAGCTACAATTCGGTGTAGTTCATCTTGTGCATCCTCACGGAAGCTCTGAGAGCTTGTGTTGATCTCTTTTCTGACAGAAGGGCTCCAACACACCTTCTTTCCCTGCCCTTCTAATATCTTACTTTCTGTTTCCTATTGTTTTTCCTTTGAGAGACTCTTGCCCATTTGGGATGTAAAAGTCCAAAACTCAGAAACTGTAGGCTAGCTAGTGTAAATCATCACAGAACCTCCAGAGACTCTGTTAGCTATGAATCTGCTCTGTGATGTGCCTGCGAATGGTGAAACTGTCTGGATTGATGTGGATGCACATGAAAGTTTGCATTGATTACTCTCCTGACTCCATATTAGCTTGGATTTATAGTTCTAGCAAAAGCTGCCAGCCCCAGCCATTAGGTACCCTGACCAATTCTCTAGTAACAGAAACGCAGGGCTAAATCCTTGAGGCCGTTACATTCAAGTCTTCTCCATAAGTTAATGTAAAAAAACACACAGTGTAGACTGATCACAGGAAAAGTGAATTTTTAAGAATCTAAGCCTCTTGAAGGCCTTTGAAGTTATGTACAATGTATAATCTTATACCTATTAAGGTTAAAAGAATACTACATTGAATTAAAATGTATAATGAAGATTGTTTTTTAAAACTAAAATCATGGCTGAAACCAGGATGGGCAGGGCTGAACAATGGTAGTGGGGTTTCTTGCGTCTTCTTGCTGTGCATGAAGTGCCATGCATTACTCCTGGAGGCAAGGCTCTCTTGTATAGAGGGATGTAATGTGGGAGTCAGGAACTGACTGGTAGAGGGGTAGACATTACACTTCTCCACAGTAGGGCGGTGGCCTTTCTCCAGTGCTGTGCCAGCTCTGGGCATCTTTCTGTGAATTGACTGTCCTCATGTTTCTCCTGGCGTTCACCTGTGTGAAGAAAGAGTCTTTTATGGTAAACCCCTGTGCTGCTCCAACAAACTGTGCCCTTGTTTCTCAAATAATTTATTTTCATCTGGTTCAGTGTTGTACTGATTCTGTAACAGAGCTGATTTTCTGCCCTTCCATAGCAATGACTGGTCTCTTAACAGGCAGTAATGAATCTTGACCTACAGACTTTTTTTTTTTTCCCTGAATAATGATTATATTTTGATGTGAAAGGATATATTCTAATGGAAAACATTTCTCAAAAGGAGAAGGAATAAAAAGAAATAAATAATAAGAAAGTGTGGAAGGAAAATGGGACTCAACACTGCTTGTTCTGCTTCTGTGAGCTGCTAACAATTTACATGCAGCATTAAGGAAAAGTTGCCATAAAGTTTCATATTGTCTCCCTCCTGAGGGAATAATAGTTGTAAAATGGCAAAACCCAGATCCAGTTTACTGTTATAAATGGATTGTGTATATGAATAGCTTTTGGAGGTAAGTGGTGAAACTGTTGCATATGAAGGTGTTTATTTTATATTATTTTTGAGTGCAGGGCAATCATTTGCCACTTGTTTGTGATTTGTATTAAATGTGATGCCCACTCATATTTTATGAGGAATTTTTTATGTAAAGTAATGCATTTGATTCGGCATCTCAATATTTGCCTAATGAATATATATTGCATACGGTTAATCTTATATTTTACTCTTCCATGCATTTAAAAAAGAATATAACCAGAGGGGGCAGCTTCATGCTATGCAATAAACTGCAAATGAATAGAGGCTTTTAGCAAAGGTGCTTGAACTTACAGCTCATGGCTGGCTTGCAATGTTTTGCTTTCAGACAAAATGAGTTTTTTCAAATAATTCTATTTTTTCTTTTCTTCTTGTTCTAAACTGAACTGACCTAAACTGAACTGAAATACCTGACTTGCAGTTCATATGATTTAAGATTTTGAACTGTGTAATTGGATGGGGTCTGCAATTTGTTTCCATCGTGTGGCTGTGTTTGTCTCTTCTTGTTTCATCAGGTACTGTAGAGGAAAAGCTATTTGCTCTCTTCATAGTGAAACAGAAAACACTGAAAATGTTTACAGATTTGGGCACTTCTTTCAAAGCCCTTGTATTTCCTAATATGTTCTTGTAAATTAAAATATCCTGGAAGTTTTTTCTGTCTGTGACGGATATCAGGGAAAAGGGTGCACTTCCTTTAATACATATTGGGATTCTCTCTTAATCACTATATCCCCAGGGGTGGAAGTTTCAGAATTTCTGCAAATAGCCAAAGAGCAGCGTGTTACACTTTTTATATGACCCTTTTGTCTTATATTCAAAGTTGTGCAATGAAGCTCTTGATCTGTTGGCTCTCCTCCTGCAGCTTTTGATGCAGTTGGCCATTTTCACTCAAAGCTGATGGAGGATTAAAGATCTTAATCATATCTCTTAAACCTACTTAGGTAAATAAAGGACAAGAATGCCAAAGAAAAAAACTTGGTGAGACCCACTGATAGAGGCATTTATAAGTTCATACATCCTGAGGGGTAAAAGACACCTAGTCAGTCCCTACAAGCCATGTTATATATGACCCAAAAAGGTCTACTGGAAGGAGCTGAAAGTACTGGCAGAAAAGGCAGAAAGGCAGAAAACCTGACTTGTAGGATGTAGGACACAAATATGCAATAAACTAGTCTTTTTTAACTTTACCACTCATGAAATAACATGTTTATTTTGGGGCTGTACTGAGTTTCTGATATGGTTGAAGCCACGCTGCGAATCTGTACTGACAAGCAGGACGCTTTTTGTTCATGACTGATGATCCCTATGTTGCTATGCAGCTTTGAAGAATCAAGTCTGTGGCAAGGTCAGAGAGATGGGGAAGCAGGGATGCTGATTAAGGTATGGATATTATCCCAGTAATTAGGAAAGCAAGTAGAATAATACATTTTCTTTTAGGCTGGCAATTTAAGAAGTAGTATATTCCATTTTTTTTTCCACACCTAGTTCTGATAGAAATGTACAGCACTTTCTATAGTGGCTCCCCCCCCGCCAAAAAAAAAAAAAAAAGAAAAAAAAAGAAAAAGTGGGTTATTGCATAAAGTATAGTGTTATTGAAAATGTAAGAACCAGCTTTCTGAGCTGGACAAAAAGCATATAGTCTCTAATCCTGTCAACTGTAAGTAATCAGTGATTCACATGGATGGGGATTAAGAGGTTGTGTATGAAGTTATCCAGTACATCCTACCAGCTCCTGGCAAACAGGACTCCAGACAATTTCTGAGCCATCATTAATATGCAATGACATATTCTGTATCAGTGAGTTTAGGCTGTTTATGAACAAGATTTTACTTTTGTCTCTATAGTTTCCTGTGGCAATGAGTTCCACAATTTAATTGTGAAGTGTATGACAAAGTAATTTCCGTTGTGTTTGGTTTCTTTTAAACCTTCCTTCTGATCATTTTATTTCAGACTGCTTAGGTCTTGGGCTTTATGAATAATTATTTGTATTTTTTCCTCGTCTGTGCTATACAGACCTCTCCTCTCCTTTTCTTCCCTCTTTATAATTCCTACAACCTGTAATTTTGTCTGTGTCGTTATGCTTTGTTTTATTTTTTTTCCCCAAATGCATTACTTTGTATTCATCAGTATTGAAATTCAAGTGCAGTCTTATCACCCTGTCACTCAGCATTGTGAGATCCTTTTGTGAGTCTTCGAAATCAGCACAGAATTGACTATTCTGAATATTTTTATATTATTTATTCTCTTTTCCAGAGCATTCATGAATATGCTGAGCTGAATAGACCCTGGGACAGATCTGTGAGGGACTTGCCTGGTAACTTTCCTTCACTTTGACAAAGTTCTCTGTTATTATTTCTGTTTATTGCATTTTATATTTGTATTCATCTGTAAGACGATAGTTTGGATGGTTGGACTGTCTGTGGCTGTGGTGCACTACATGGCTTCCCATCCATATTCTTCACATGCTCCTGCTCCAGCTGAGTTTTTTTTCCCAAAGGGGGATCTGCCCTGCTGGTTACCTGGGCGTGAACTGGGAGCAAGTCTAGGAGCCTCTCAGCAAGCCTAGAAGTCCCACTGAGAAAGCAGGACTTGATGGTGTTCTCTTTCCTTCACCATCAAAGGAAGAGAACAATTACAGCTACTACAATAAATGCAGGCAGTACTCCATGCAACAGCAAGACGAGGGAAGGACCTGACTGGTCATTAATTTATCCTGACAAGTGTTTGCATGAGAAAAAGGACTGGCAGTGGACTAAAAGCTCTGATTTATAAGGCTATTGATTAGTAGTGACCCAGTCAGGAAGAGCAATGCCAAACCGCTGCTTCAGCATTGCCAATAAGAGCAAAGTTCAGTGCAAACAATTCATGTGTACATATTTATAGAAGTATCCATACACTCATTACCATCCCAGACTTCTATTAACATACATATATTACAGCTATGCGTTCACCAGACCAGACCTGTACTCTCTTATCCTTCATATTGATTAGGTTTTTACACACATGTTGAGACAGATGTACTAGATATACTTGTTTTTAGCTAATACATATTTATGAAGGCAGACAACCAAGTACGCATCTATGGTCACAGTTTATCTTTGCTGCCTTGCTTTCCCAGGAATACAACACAGCTCTCTTCAAGATTACTTCCCTTTTTATTGGTATCTCATCTTCTACACTGAAGCTGCTTCAGTATATGAAGTCCTTCAAATTATAAATATGTCTTAGCACTCCCTGATGTAGTGTAATATGTATGCATCTCATGCTCCAAGTATGAAATATTCACTTAGGTCTACTTGGCTTTCTGTACATGGAATATTTTCATATTGTACATATCAAATTTTTCCAGGCAAATATTTTTTCACCACCTTAATGTTGAAGGACTATTTTCAGATGTATAAATCCTCATTTATACTAATGCTTTTGAATGTGACATGCAAACACGGTGCAAAACAAGAGGTTCACCATTTGTCCTTTCTCTGATAGCACAGAGAAATATTCTATTTCAAGTCCACTGAGGTGACTCGCTCAAATGCCTTCACTTCTGATGACCTTTCATCTTCTGAGAGGACAGAAGCCTGTAAACAGAAAATTCCTCACCAGTTGTACTGACAGGCTCTGTGTCTGAAGCTCTGCAATTCTTTTTCTCCATCTGTGCTGCATCTCTTTCTGTACACATAAAGCAAGGAAAAATATCAGGGATGCAGAACCCAAATGTGCTGGAGCCCTAGGAAGCCTTCTCAGTAATATCACTTCTCCTCATTTACACAGCTCATTCATATCAGTTGTTATTCATATTTATTCTTTTCTATCCTTTCTTTGCTTAGCTTGGCAATGCTCAACTGTCCTGGGGCTGATGGTTGGGGAAGCTGGAGCAGCCAAGTGGAAAAGCAAGGAGCATAATGCCCTTCTGCATATCAAGTCTTCCCCTAACAATCCATTAGGCAGGGTCTTCCTTCTCCCAGGTTCCCATCACTAAGTGAAGGATCTTCTTCTTTCTGCTTCTCAGGTGAATCAGATCAGACTCCAGAGTCCTGATTTCTACTTGCCATAAAGTTTCTGAATTTCTCTGGGTGAGATTTAGCTGTTGTCAGGTGCCTCTTGGGAGAAAGCTGCTAGAGGCAGAGGTCTGAAATCACAAGATCTAGTGTTCAGGAGCTGTATCATGCATACTGAAGTCACCCAGAGCCAGCAGTGAACACAGCAGGGTGATAGTGCAGCATTGGCACACTTTGCTTCCTGGGCAGCTTCTTTTGGAGTGACCCTCAACATCTGGGACTGGAAGTAACACAGGTATCATCACACTGTCTCTACAGGTTAGATGCATTGCCATGAATTTTTGCTTTAGGAACTCAGAAGGACCTGTTGGTTTGATCCTTTATGGTACCAGGGAGCTTTTGGGATGGATGCTGTAAAGTGCAAAATGAGCTACATCCTCCAGTAAAGAGAGTGCAAAGTAGAGCTGTCGTCAGCAGAGGGAGGACACAACACTGTGAATGCCATCAGCTAAGCAAACCAAACTTAAGGCATCTCTGTTAAATAAATAAATAAGTTAGAGCTTTTTACTATCAAAACTCTCATTTGTACAGAAACTGCTCTGATTATTAGTATAAAGTTTACCCTGATAAAGGACTTTTCCTCATGGTCTGCCAGTGAGGAAGGGCACAAGGAGCCGGGAGGAAGCAGAAACAGGACACCTGATCCAAATTAGCTAAAGGAGTATTCCATATCACAGCACATAAAGCCCAGTACATAAACTGGGAGGAGTTAGCTGGGAGCCCCTGATAACTGCTTAGAGATGGGATGGGAATCAGTCAGCAGGTGGTGAGCAGTTGTATTGTGTGTCAATTGTCTTTCTTGGATTTGATTCCTCTGTTTCCTGTTATTATTACTATCTTTATTTCAAATATTAAACTGTTCTTATCTCAGCCTATGAGGTTTACCTTTTTCTCATTCTCCTCCGCATCCCATTGAGTGGAAGGGGTGAGTGAGCAGCTGCATGGTACTTAGCTGTCAGCTGGGGTTAAACCACATCTGCTCCAAGCATGCAAGCATTTCAAGTAAAGATGTCTTGATGGAAAAGTTTATGTGCATGATAAATCATGATAGATGAAATATGTACTTTGTGCTTTCCTGAGCATAGACCTAACAAAAAAAACCCCACAGCAATTACTGGTTTGCTTTTTCTTTGAAAACCCATTGTATAGTAATGTCCCCTATTAACTATAGGTATGACTAAAATTCAATGGGCTGCATGAACAGAAAAATAACTTGAAGAATCTTCTAAAGCATATTAGCTTTCATGCTAGGGAAAGTTCAGGGACAGCAGTCTGGATCTTCAAATATGTGTTCTGCATGCTGGTGTGAGCACTTGTTATGAATAAATCCTGGATTGCACTTTTTTACCCCACTGCTACCCCTACAGCATGATAGGCTGGAGTGATGGGCAGCCATAACTTTTGGACTTCAGGCTATCTTACACTTGCAATCCTTTCAACCTTTAGTAATCTCTGGGAATTGCTATTTATATTTCCTTATTAGTGTCATCAGGGAGCCTCAGTTTCCTTAACTGAGAAAGGGTATTGGAAAGAGGCAGTATTTAAATGAACAACCAGAATGGGGCTGCAATACAGAAGCTATGCCAGTTTGCAAAGTACATTCAGTGACTGTGACTGTTGTTTTGCATAAGTCATTCTTGGTTTGCAGATAAATAGCATCACAAATTGATTCATATGTAAATTTGTCCCATGATGATACTGTGTAGCAGAAAAGAATACGGCTCTCTAGGGTTTGCCTTCTTCAGTTCAAGGGGTAGCAAGTTCCTCAATAAAGCTGGTGTGTTCAGTGTTTGCAGGAGTGAGAACAAAAAAAAAGAGTGAGAAATCACATGAATTCCTTTTTTCCTACCAATTTTGTGTAATTGTGAGCTAGTCCCTCCAGCAGGTTAATAGCATATATCCCTGGAGGAGAGGTGCAGATGGGGTAAAGGGACATATTTCTATTAGAGAGATGATTTCTTTTAGAGCATCTGTACTTCAGGACCAACACAGTCCCCACCACTGTTTAATTGCTGAAGCTCATGCTCCAGAATGCAAAGCCCAAGCAACACAATGTTTTTAAAACAATACAGATCCAGCTCTCCTGGGCTGAGTAATGCCATGCTTCTATCTGCAGGAATATTCAGTGTTTGTAATGGAAATGCTGATATCGTATCTGCAGTGACAATAACGGAGGAACCATGGAATGTGCCCAGGGAGCCCCTTTATAGGTTTCAAAGTGAAAACAGAGGCACATTCACAACTGTAATCTGCTCAGGACAGAAATCTGCTCCTTGTTATCTGTGGGTCCAAATTTTATGTGTTTTTAATTGCCTATTCAACACACCTAGCAATTAAAGCAAAATGATATCTCTTCTTTTGAAGAATGTCTGAGCTTTAGAAGTAATTAGAAGTAATTGTTCTCATTAATTGAAAGTGCAGCTTTATTTTCTGTTTTTTTTTTCTTTTTTTGTTTTTTTTTTCTTTTTTTTTATTTGTTAAAGGATTCCAAAGGCTTTTGAAATCCCATTAAAGGGCAAATGCTAATGTGTACTTTCACTACAGTCACAAAGGACAAACTAAGGAGTCAGCTCAGCACCTGTAGGGCTCTTTAACATCTGTATTTAGCATAAAGTTAGTGATGTTTAAATATGCCAAGCTGTGCTGGAACATGACATTCATGTTGGACACCTTTCTCTCGCAATAATCAGTAGCACTCAGATTCTTGCCTCTTGGGACAATGGCCATTGCTACACTATGTGTATGTTCTGTTCCAAGGAAATCAGTGTCAAGCCCTTGTGTGCTGTTGTTTGATGAAGGAATATTAAATATAACTGTATTGCATGCATAAGAAGACACTTGGGGAGCACCAAGAACTTTGGAAGGCCCAGAATACTTGGCACAGGATCAGCAAATCCACAGCTGGATCAGGGAAATAGCCAAAACAGAACACAGAACTGCACAGGGACTGCAGTTGGTACTTCACATCAAGGTTGCAGGAGATTGGTATGATCAAGCCATTTTTCAAATGGTTATCTCAGTCAGTGGGAGTTCCTATCTGTTGCTCTCGTGTGGGAATGGTCAAACTAAAGACAGGCAGGAAAAATGTTGAGCTGAGATGAAAATGTTGAAGAAAATACATTTTGGGGATGGAAACACCAAGGCAGTCTTTGTATGTCCTGAATATCTCACTCCAAATACATGGTATCTGTAATATAAGTGACATCATGATTTTGATAACAGCACCACACTTTCAGTGGAGAAACTGGGACATTTTCAGCATCCAAGCTACTCTGCCTGTCAGTGGATGCCAGAATTAAACATCAGTTAAATGAAAATAAGTCTCACTGCTTGCAAAGGTCCTGCACAGGACCCTCAGAATCTCTCTTCACCTTTCAGCAGAGAGCTGGAGCCTGCAGAGGTGTGTTGACTTACATGCAAAGTCATTTTTCATCTTTTCCTGTCCATGATTTTGCAAATTTAAGCAAATGAATATGGCCAGGCTTTTCTTCTGAAAACTCACTGCCTATTCTTCATTCCACCTTTAAATTACTAGATGCTGTGTTTCACAGAGTAGCTCTGAAGGAAGACACAAGGCAAATGCTTCATTTAACACTGCTTGACAAAATGATCTCTCATGACCTCCCACCAGCATCCTTCTCGCTCGTTTTAAGTACAATGTAATTGCTGAATGTCTGACTCACCTCTCTTTCAAGAGCATTTCTATGTGTACATTTTTAGTCATGCCTTTAAAATGCACTGCTAAACGTTATCTGCTCATATGTCTATATTACTGTAGTGTTCTGGATGGTATGCCTGTCAATCAAAAGGATGCTTAACCTTTTCTTCTGAGAGGAGAAAATAATGTGCAGTAATATTCATCATTCTGTGTGAAAGTAGTACTTGAAAACTATATGCATCTGTGTACTTGTTCAAAGGTAATTAGATTTCATGGATCAATCATAGAATCATATAATGGTTTGCATTGAAAGAGGACTTGAAGATCATCCAATCCCAACCCCCTGCCATGGGCAGGGACACCTTCCACTAGACCAGGTTGCTCAAAACCCCATCCAACCTGGCCTTGAACACTGCCAGGGATGGGGTTCCACAGCTTCTCTGGGCAACCTGTGCCAGTGTCTCACAACCCTCACTGGAAGAACTTCCTGATATCTCATCTAAATCTACCCTTTGTTAGTTTAAAGCCATTCCCCTTTGTCCTGTCACTGCATACCCTTGTAAGAAGTCCCCCTCCAGATTTCTTGAAGGCCACTTTAGGTATCGGAATGTTTGCGTTGCTTCTCCCCGGACCTGGCAACCAGCTCAACCATTTGATCTGTGAATTTTTCAGTCAGTGTCCATCTTTTCATCTTTTGAGTGGTTCACTGCTGCTCTGACAAGAGACTCTGTATTCCCAGCAAAATACTGGAGGATCCAGACCCACTAGTAACAGGAAAGACAGAACTATATTTGTAGTCCACATAAAAGCACAAATATACTGTTTGAACTGTATACATGTCCAGAGTCTCTCACCAAAATCGTGGTCCTACTGAAGCTGACAGGGAGCAAGCAGCATTCCCAGAAGGTAATTCATCCTGTCTTAACAGCAGTATCTGAGCAAGGGGATGTATTATTCTCAAGGGGTGCCTCTAATTATAGTGGAAATCTAGAAAACTAGCCAAGCTAAATAGTTAGTATTAGCTGAAATGAATTCCCATCATGCTCTTTATATAATCACAGTGTGATTAATGTGTTGGAAAATACCCCATGTAGAAAATCCCATTTATTCTACAAGAGAAATTCATACTGATTTTTCTGACAGCTGCCTTAAGATGGGCTGAATAGTTCTGTTATGGTGCTCTTCTCCCCACCAACTACCCAAGGAGCCCAAACTGGACTTTCAGATAGCCAGAGTAGTGAGAACAAGCTCAGTCTGGCATGGTGAGCCATATTTGGCTACCTATTCTTTAGTTACAGTCTTTTTGTATAGGTTATTTTTCAAATTCTGATGAATATTAGAAGCTTAAACATATTAATGGAATAACATAACATGTAACAAAACATAGTATATATAATTTAAAAACACATGTATAACATTCCCTTAAAGTTATTCCAGAGCATTCCCATTCATGTTACTATTTTGCACTTAAAATAGGTGTCTTTAAAATCCATAGTTACTGTTCCATGTTGGGAAACTGTAGGTCTAATTTGGACCTTAGGGACAGATTCTTGGCTGGTATAAATGGGTGCCTGATCCTCTGCCTTCAAGTGACAGCTGGTTTGTGTTAACCTGCAGATTAAAATGCTTTTCAACCCTTAGTACATGTAGTCCAATGCACAAGGCACTCAGGAGAAATCTCATTGGTACTGGTCTGCTGAGGTTACCTGGATGATGCAGTTTTCCATCTCAGATTTCCTCCAGGTAAAATATATCTGTCAGAGGCTTTCCTGACTGGGTTCCAAGGGACTAGTGGGAACCATGGAAAGTAAACCCAGCTTAAGTGGTTTCTGTTCCAGCAGGGAGCTTTTAAAGAGTAGGGCTTGCCTTCTTCCATACTACCTGACAGCATTTTCCCCAGCCTTTTCTCCTGGTGTAAATGAGACTTGATTCCAAAAACCAGAAGACGACTTTGTAAGAAAGTGATGACATGAAGTGTTGTTTGCATTAAAAAATATTAAAGTATGATGAGAATTTGGGGTGAAGTAATCTTGCTACCTTCTAAGGTTTGAACACTACCTCAGATGAATTTACAGTAGCTCATTCCTATGTTCTATAATTCATATGGATTTTTAATTCTCCTTCAAGAAACATACTGCCTACAGTGATGTGGGTTTTTTACCTTATTTGTTCCCCCTGCCATTCCCAAGCTGGTAAGTGGGAAAGAGGCATCTTTGAGGCATAGACTAGCAAATACCATGTCTATATGTAATTTAGCCATGAGTAGTAGGACATGTCTGACTCAGTGTAGGACTGCAGTGCAGATAAGCCAGTTGACTGAAGCTGCCCAGGGTAGTGGTGCTTGCTGGTTTTGGCTGGGATTGAGTTAATTTTCATCACAGTAGCTAGTATGGGGCTCTGTTTTGGATTTGCGTTGAAAACAGTGTTGATAACACAGGGATGTTTTCATTACTGCTGAGCAGTGCTTACACAGAGCCAGGGGGTTTTCTGCTCCTCACCCCAGCAGCAAGCAGGCTGGAGGGGCATACGAGTGTGGGACAGGACACTGTCAGGATAGCTGAGCCCATTTGAACCAAGGGATATTCCATACCACATGATGTCATGGTCAGTGATAAAAGCTGGGGGAAGAAGAAGGAATATTAACTCCTAAAGTTGATATTTAAAATAAATCAGATACATCATGTCTTTTTCTCTCCATCTACTAGGCTAAGACGGAGTGGTTCAGCTTTACAATGTCAGTACTATAGAAGCCTGAAGTTGGCTACAGTAACATCCCTCACCCCCTATATCCCACTGGCAGGTCCCATGTGATAAGAGTTTACTGGGCTCAGCCCAGTCATCATCTCAGCTCTTGTTAGGGCTTTGTTTCCCAAGATCATAAGTTGGCGATAGCAAATAACAGTTTTGTAGTTCCAGAAATACAGTGCAGCTGCTGATGGGAAAGAAAGAGAGTTTTTTATGTGGGCATTCATTCTCCAACTTGCAAATCAGAAGGGAAGTCTAGAGTTTTCATTCAGTCTGTCTCCAGCAGTTTTTGTCTCTGGCCTTTGGCAGGGATTGCACTTTGTCCCTAGGAAAAAGACTCTGAACTGACATAGCCTGGTCTTAGGGCATAGAATCACAGTTCATTGAGCCCAACTTCACATTTGCTAGGACAGCTCAATGTGCTGTAGAAGTGGGTTGAGTTTATCACTGCAGGAATGTCCAGAGACAGCTTTGGATTCTGAAGCATGGCTGTGAACTCATTTCACTCTGAAACCTGGGAGTGACCTGAGAGTTTCCATCTTCAGACTGTCACTACTCCAGCCTTTCTTTGCCTTGACTGGGACACAGGAGCTAATCTTGAAAAATCATCAAAAGTTGTCTTTTGCTAATTCATGGTCTGAAGGAGTTGCAGAGTCGTTCATTATGAATTATTTAACAGTACTATAAATCATGCTATTCCAGTGTCTTCAGGGAAACACTAATCAGTATGGGGAGATGACAGAAAGGAATTGTATATCACCACTGTTGGAAAGCCTAACAGGATAGTTGTCTATGATCAGCTTGGGTTTAACAAGAAAGACCTGAATCATCACAGATCCATTCCCTCAGTACATAGTGCAAAGGGCTGCAGAGGTCTATGAAGACTCTTACCTTTTTATACATTAATGGGAGCCAGGGATAAATAAGGGTGGTGGAAAGTGGCATGAGAGTGATGGAAAGTGGTATTTTAGGAGAAAGAATTATAACCCCATCTAGGTTAGGCTTGCTGTGCCAAAAGATAGGTAAGGCTACCCTAAATGTGGGCAAAAACCACTGTAAAACTAAGAAAATGGAAAGACTAAAAGTTACAAACTAACATCTTCCAATTTCCATGTTTTTCTCTCACAGGACCTTTCCTTAGTGTTTTCTATCCTTTCACTTTTTCTTGGCAGATAACCGCTGTATTTTACTACTCCCTTGTGATCTCTTCACACACAGTCATTGATTTATTTTGATTTGTCTGTTTAATGATTTCTGAATATTTGATTCTAATGGTCACAGCATAGTTTGAGGTGAGGAAGTGCATCTGGATGGTTGATAATGTGGCTGATAGGGACCTGAATCATATTAAGTGGTATTTCGGGAAACATCAGCCTGGCTCCAGACAAAGGTATCTTATTGGTAGGAAGGAAGTATTTAACCTAGAATTTTACAGTCCTGTTTCATTGGTTTGAGATTACTCACTATGTACAATAATGTAACAGGAAAACATAACAAAAATAACCTCTCCCCAGACAACCATCCCACTTTCCAGCCAAATGACAGAGTTGTAACGCTTCCCTAGCACCATATAGTAGCAAATTGATGTGAAGGTATTCACTTATGATGCTAAATTTGTATTTTATCTGTATTATGGTTATGTTCTCTATAAAGAACAGGGAAGGTAGTCCTAATTTTAGGACATCATGATGAAGATGGAGGAAAAATGCAGTTGCAAAACGTCACTGGTGACCTACATTTGTAAGTCACAAATTTGGGGGTGATTTCTCACCAGAGGGCAGTTTTGTCTTTGGGTTGAAGGTGGCTGGGATGGGTTTCATGGTTTACATATTGGGATGGAAACATTCCTGGTTTTGGGCATTTCCTGATAGGGTTGTGAGGATTAGTGTAGGTCCATTTCTTTTTAAACTCTTTGTTAGGCAAAGTTTTCTTCTTCCCCACATTCTCACTTGTTCTCATTTTCTTTGTATGCTGAAATTCTTCCACTCCTCTCACATTTCCTTTTTCTGTGTTTCTTTTCCGTGTGCTACGCATCTGTTATTCTGCCTCTTCCTAGCTATTTTCTCTTCCTACTTTCTAAAATCACATAAAATCCTCCTGCCTGGCCCCTTTCTTCTTTGTCATCAGCCCTCAGGCTCTCCATATATTGATCTGTTATGCTGTATTTTGTCTTGTATTATTTTGTTGTCTTAAAAGTGAGGCTTAACTGTGAAGGGGACATGTCTTCCCTGCTGTGACAAAACACAGGTCAGTTTAAATGTTATGGACATGTTTTGCAATACTAATGACCTAGAACGTTTGTATAATAACTGGAGGCAAGTTAGAGGTGTAAATTCTGCAAATCGTAAAGATTTCTAATTATGTGGTTGCAACAATGACAGTATTGATGCCAGTTCTGTTCTTTGGTGTACGACGTGAGAAAACAGGTAATAGAGACCTGTTACAGATTTTGCCTGTTGCCTTACTCCACCCTTACCAATAGTAACATCACCACCCAATTTTATCACAAATTTCTGAGGTCAGAACTGTGCAGCATTTTACAGAGCATAAGTAGCTTTGTAGTTACAGTATTATATGGCAAACTATCAATAACAAAGGGTGGAAGCAAGAATAGATATATTTTTTAATATATTCACCATGTAGAAACTTAAGCTCTAAAGATTTTTAAACAGCCTTTTCTTTTATTACGGGTACACACTGACCAGCAATGGGCAGGCCCCATACTCTCTAGAGTATGGGAAATCTCACTGGGACCTTTACAGCAGGTTTTGGCCATGTGATGTGTAAATTCTGACACACAATCAGTAGTGAGATCTTCAAATATGTGTCAGGAATAAATCCTTATAAAAAGCAGAGTCTTAAGCATTCAGCTTCTGCTAACATCAGGTCCAAAGTAAGTTCCTGGGGCCACTCCAGAAAGAAAAAGACATCACAAAATCACAGAATCACAGAATCCCAAGGGTTGGAAGTGACCTCAAAAGATCACCTAGTCCAACCCCCCTGCAAGAGCAGGGTAACCTAGAGTACATCACACAGGAACTTGTCCAGGCGGGCCTTGAATATCTCCAACGTAGGAGACTCCACAAACCCCTGGGCAACCTGTTCTAGTGATCTGTCACATCAGATTATCAGAATCTGTTTTTTATTGCCAGTTGAATTTCTAAACAAATCACTGAGATGTTGATGTTAACAAGCTGTTTTAGCACCCAAGTATTAAAAATACGTTTTACACAAATGCATGAGTGATGCACATGTGTATGCCCACATAGGCATGCATATATGCACCCCCACTCATACATGGGAGGAAAAAGATTGAGAGGATGTTTTGCACCATTACTTTCAAAGATATTGTAGAACAAATTCAGGGAGAAGCTAAGCTTTGTCTGCCACGTTAAGTCAGTGCGCATTAAAGGTGCAATAAAGATGCAAAGACATCAAATGAGCACAACACCCTGTGCAGTCAGAACTGACAGGCTGAGGTCTCTGAAATACGTAATTTCTTCCCTTTCTCTTTAAAGACGTTTTCAAAAGTAACAGTGAGCATAATTTACTGTCCTAGCAGGATATAAATTGTTTTCTGAGAAAAACGCTGGGCTTTTGCCTACATATTTCATGCAGCTGTGATTATAGAACAAGAGGGTTTAGGAAACTGGCCTCCTCTGATTGCGTTCTTGTTGCCATTCATTTCCATTTCTTTGTTTTGTTACAACTGCAGAAACATTTTGTGGTTTTTCATTTTATTTCAATTAATGTTTTTTTTTAATTAAAAAAAAATGTCATAAGAAAGTTATTCCTTTTGAAGAAGGTTCCTTATCCATGTTTCAGGTATCTTTTAATATTTTCTCTCTCAGCAATCAGTCTTCCCATGGTGCTCTTAGACCAAGATTTGGCTGTCTTTAAGGGGAGATCATGGGATCATCACAGCTGTTTTTTTTTTGTTTTGTTTTATGTTTTAAAAACCAAAACACAAGGTGGACAAGCTTGTGTCAAGAATGGCAAAGGTCCCTCTGATTCTGCATCTAAGGGTCCCTCCTAATCTTATTTTCCATGATTCCATGGCAAAACATGACTTCATCAAAGAAATTCCTGGACAAGTGTAGGAGTGAGTAGAAAATGATATATCAGAGATGTACTCCGCTCTGTCATCCTGTGTGTAAACAATGAAATTCTGAATGTTAAGCAGTTTTACTGGCCTGAGCCCTGACAACCTAGATCAAGAAAGAGAGTCTATGTTCAGAAAAAGTTTGGATAAGGACAATCTATTGATAGTGCTCTACAGTGTCTTCCCTGTGAGCTAAGTCCATCTTTGTTGTGAACTTGTTGAATAAATTACTTCTCTCCTCTGGTCCATAAAACTATTACAACAGCCATTTCTACAAGAGGTGCAACACTGTGAAAAAGCCTGGCCACTTACATCTCTGGGTCAACTGGCATGTTCAATTTTGTACAGTTCCCTGCATCTACAGCTGTTTCTTAGGTGTGGCTAAAACCCTGTTCAAATGCTTTTTTGATATCTAATGAATCTGATGTTGCTCTTTACTTAGATTCTTCATAATTATTATTTTTGTTAGGATGTGGTATGCCTTTTACATTTTATTGCTAATTCTGAAGTTGAAGACTTATCTTCTACTTGATTAATGAAATTTTCATAACAGTGCCCTTGGAGGGGTAATTTAGAGCTGAAAATCCACATAGCCCTGTCTATTTTACTAATGGATTGGGTATTTATTGACAGTCCAGATTCAAGAATCTTTTCTTTTAAGGCAGCCAATGGGGAAGTCAAATACATATTTTTTATTATCCCCAAGCAGTGGTAAATCTTGGAAATAAATTCCTGCTGAAAGAAGTATCTATGCCATGGAATCTACATATTTTCTTAGTCCGAGTTCTTACTAAATCTTATACAATGCAAGCATTGTGTAGGGAGATGTTCCAAAAAAAGCAAATCAAGCTCTCACTACAGACAACCCCAAAACCATTCACAATTCTTTCTGCCTGGGCAAATAAAGTCATAAAATAAAATCCCTGCATGAAAGAACTTCCCCAGATGCAAGATATCACCACAATAACAATATGGCTTTTCTTCAATAACCTCGCATCTAGAGAAGATATGTATATGGGAGTAACAGAGGCTTTCAGTGCCTCCCAGAGTAAGAGCAGAAGGCTGTGTTCGTGCTATGTAGGTAGGCAAATAACTTGCCATTGATTATCACTTTTATGAAAATCAGAACAGGATGAACTTGGGGGTTTGGTGATTTTTCTTAACTACTTCTGGGTCTATTCATTTGGGAAATAACTATCTTTGAGCTCTTTACAGAAAAAAACCAAGTCTTTGTTGGGGATGCTCCACAGTCTCAAGAGTTTTATTGGGTTTTCCTGCATAATGAATGGCAGGGAGGAAGGCTGTGTTGAGAAAATCAAAGAAAATCTTGCTCTGTTAATTCAGTACTTAAAGAATTTGCTCTTTTTTTTAAGCTGAAAATTTGATTCATCACAAATACAGAGAAAATGTAGTTAGGGGGTGTAAGCTTCTGGCATAGTATTTTGTGGAGCGCACAGCCATCCATGGGGAAATGTTGTAAGGAAGGTCCGTTTTTGTTCCACTTACTGGCTTTTCCTCCTTGGAAAGATTCTTGGATGATAAATGTGTTTAAAAATCCATTACAACTGGTACATTGAGCTGTTTTCAATTGGAAAAGGGGAAAACAGCAGCATAAACAATTTTATATTTCAAATGCAATTCATGCTGAAACAGTCTGCTGCAGCATAATTTAAACTGCAGACAGATTGGAACAAATAATGCAAAACTGCTTTGTTTTAAAATATTGGTAGGGATAAAAAATGTATTATTCAAGGGAGCTCTTTGGACTAGTTCTGAAATAGAAAATAATGTATGCAGATGGTCTTACATACATATGTGAGAAATTTGAAGAAGCAGTAGCACATGGGACCCAGCTGTGATCTCATCAGATGCTCTACAGGGATGCTGTCTAGCTTGTAAAGTTTATTTTTCCTCCTTTCTCTTCCACTTCCAAAGGCCCTGGTAAATATTTTCCATCTTTTATCCTCTTCTCTACCAACCTTATTTAATCTTCTATTGCCTCTTCCTTTTTAGACATCCTAGATAAGAATGCAGTCATTTGTCAGCTTACTTATACTTCTGTTTTTCCAGTGTAATAACACTACTTTTGAACTCTTCAGCTGCAATCTGTCTTAAGTGGCCACAAGGAAGATATCTTCTGTGTTCCCTACTCAGACTGTATCTATGCCTCATTAGAGTTATTTTTTGGACTGCTTGGAAGGTATTTGTGACAGAGGCTGCTCTGATGCCTTTGCATCACACTCATGTTATTGCTTGATCTGGAAGGAGCCAGTGTACAGGTCTCCTTTGTAATATGGTGGACATTGATTCTTACAGAAAAGCTCTTCCTGTAGTTTCTATGTGAAGTCCTATCTTCAAGGAGTTTAATAATCTTGAGCATCTTGTGTTTGCTCCCAATACAAACAGTCCTGTCCATCAAACGAATGGAGTAGGTGGCTGTTCTCCATTTCAGAAGCAATAGTGACCTACACAGTTGTGGGGATCGCTGGTTGCTGTAGCACACCTCATAAGTGGAAACTCAACTGCAATGAAACATTATATTTCTATCCTAGAAGCAGCTGGACCTGTTGCACCCTTTTATTTTTAAAGCAGCTATCAACACCATTTTATTTTGCAGCTCACACACTTCAAGCAGAAAGCATTGAAGTACAGTTTGTACTTCGTGACTACTTACATTAAATCTTTAGCTCATAGCTCATGGAAAATGTGTGTTAGTTGTTGGTGAGGATTACATCATGTAGATTCTATTTGATCAGAAAACAAAGAGAGTGTATCTGCAGGAGTCTGCAGTGCTCTCCTCCCTCTTGAGGGCAATATGCTGCCTGAGAGGCTTTCTGGCATTGCTTGCTACCAGTGGGAGTAGCAGCATCAGGGTTCAGGTCTGGCAGAGAGAGTGAAGCATGATGGTGTCTACAGTTTTCTGCTTCCTATGTATGGCTGCCACAACATCTGAGCCCCCTTACCTAACACCCATCACCAAGCACATTTCCCTTTCCATTCCCAGCACCTACTTAGTATTGGGAAAGGAGCTGGGATTTGTCTTCTACATCACAAGCATCAGGCCCAATGTTAGCAAACTGTCAGGGCTGATGCACGCTGGTGGCTCTCTGTAGAGAACACTTGGGTACCGTGGGGGACCCCTAGGCCAGCAGGGCAGATCTGTGGGGAACTGGAAACATCCTTGAATCCCAGGCATCGGTCACCTCAATGGAGACAGGTTGACAAGTTTATGATGCTTCACCAAAAAGAAGAGCTGCATTTTTGTACTCAGTTTTGCTCTGAGAGAGATGAAAGGCATTTGCCACAGGGCTGGCAGGTATTTTTTCAACCTCTTCATACTCAGCAGCTGTAGACAGACAAAATCATCTTAAACCCTACAGCCTTACTCTGCACCTGGGCAACATCCTGAGTTCATGATTAAATTTGCAGGAGGGTAGCCTTCAGCAAATGCCATTGCTGCCCCCTGGGTCAAAACTTATAGTGACCCTCCAAGGGAAGCATCAATCGTTTCCCTCTGTGGTGCCCTGAGTTTGAAATTTTTATCTCCTGTCAATAAACGGCAGCCAGAGCTTTCTGATCACTTGAGATGCTCAGGACCAAGTGAAACCACTTGCTATTATAGTCAATTTTGAGGCTAAAAGTATAAGGCTGGTGCTTTAGCCAGAAAAGTTATGGAGCATGCTGTAGAAGTGATCCATAACTGTTGCCGTGTACTGACATGGGATGAGCCCAGGCTGGTGTGAATGAGGGGTTAACATTTTCAAACTGTACCTAAAGATAAAAATATAGCTGTTGCAAGGGACTGCAAACCTTATGTGCAAGGAGATGTCTCTGTCTCTGAAGTCAATATTGCCATATTTGTAGATGACTGAGAATCTTGTGTTAGCCTTTCTTTTGGTGTGTGAGTAAGAGACAATGTGGACTAAAGTCCTGGAGAAAAATATCAGTAGGCACAGAAGGCAGCAAGTATATTTAATTTCTGACTTTGAGAGAATTGGTGATGGGAGGAACATTTCAGAGCAAAGACTGAAAAGAATGTTAAACTATTTCATCTCCCTGATGTGATTTGCTGAACGTTTTTCTTTCACCTTTTCAGACACAAAAACTTTACATCAGGTGACATTTTGTATAAAGCTAGATCTCAGTAAATAACCAGATAAGGTTGAGGGAGGCCTTTAATACCAGCAATGTACATAAGTACCTTTAATAGGCATGGTATTAGCTGTAAAAGTGACTGCTTTTTATGAACACCTCAAATTGGCATGTCCTCTAGGATCCTATTGATGTGTAGATATAATGTCTTTGAGCAGTAATTGTGAAGCTCACACAATGGTATTAACATGTGGACTGTGCAGTGCAACTGTAAATGCATTCTACTGCAGCAGAAGGAATAGCAGCTTGTTTTGGAAATTGAGCTAAAATATAAAAAAATAGAGCTAATTTTTTTTTGGGGGAGACACTACAGACTGTAATTTTGGAAGTTCTCAAGAAAGCAAGATCAAGCACCTGGACCCTCTTTAGCTAAATCTTTTATCACCGTGAGATAAATATGTTGATTCATTCTCTTCAGTATCTGTGTTTAGATTTTCAAAACCAGTTAGTTATTTCTGGCACCCTGGTTTCTAGTTTTCTAATTTTTTTTCACTATCCAGAGACCTATTTTTGCAAAAAGGCATTTCAGAAATCAAGCATCTTCAATGAGAATTAAATTGGATGTGCAAAATACTTAGTTATTTGTGAATAATTCAGGCCCAGATAATTCTAAAGTAAATATCCACCATTTATGTATATCAGAATCAGTTAATGTCAGAGAAACATTTTAAACTGATATCAATTCATTAATGTTTTACATGTATGCGAAAGGAAGGAATAAACTATTCATAATGTCCACTTTGGACAGAATGTGATGGGATTAAATCCAGAGGTTTAGTTTAAATATGAAGAATAGCTTTGTAGTAGCAAGACAGCACTTGAATAGTTTATTGAGGAGGCTGGGCAATTTCTGTTGTTTGATGTTTTTGTGAAAAGCTTATATACCTGCTAAGAATAATCTGTTAAATCTGGTCCAGCTTTGCAGAAGATTGACTAGGTGAGCTCACAAGGTATTTTTCAGCCTTATTTTCTGTCATTCTGTTAAGACACATATATATATATATGCCATACTATATGATACATGTATTCTGAACATCACGCATGCGATGTGACTGTTTCTATTCCTACATATGCACATATACAAGGCTCACAGAGCAACATACATTGATAGTTTACAGACATGGCCTACTGGATGAGTATTTGGATTTCTGATTTTTTGCACTGTAGAATGAAAGCCTAATCAGGCTAGTAATAATGAAAGCCACTGTATTTGCCAGGTTGCCAAAAGCAGAGCAGATGCAGAGGTTTTGCTAAAGAGCCTGTTCTTCTTTTTCAGCCCCAAGAAAAATCTGCAACGGCACCACGAGGTGGCAGATGAGCTGCAAAGATGACAGATTAATAGCTGCAAAATAAAAAATTGATTGCAAATGATGAGTTCAAACAAAACAAAAAGAAACCATTAAGGATGGAGTCATTACTGTACTTTTGGGTGCTTTCTAAAAAAAGGATAAATCAGTGCTTCCTATTATGTAAACAAAGTAAATCAAATACCCCTGTCCCCATTGCAACGTTTGCATTCTAATTGCACTCTATGGTAACTAAACCAAACACGGCCAGTCCTTGGGTAAGCTCCTTGTCTTGGGCATTATTCCAAAAAATCTGCCATATTTGGTGTTTCATCAATGTTCAGACTGAATCAGTTCAAGCATGGATTAATTTTTATCTGATGCTTTGGAGCTATAGTGAAGGAAAACAAGAGCTTCCTTGAGACTAGACCTGCTTCTTCAAATGCCTTTACGTATCTGATGCTTGTAGCAGAAAAGAGAGAAGTGATACAAATTTGGCAGCACCTATTTTCTGCAGTTCAGAACTAACAATCAGAAAGAGTGAGCAGGGGATACACTTCTGGTCTGAGTGATATGTTCAATGTCTGTTAGACACACCTGAACAGTATGTTCTTCCTGAACTACAGAGTCTGTTCTGCATGACTTACAACCAAGCTCAAAAAAAATTCCTCCTGAGCTGCTTTTGCTTTACTTTCAAGATGGACTAAATTATAAGTACTCTCTGAACCACTCCCTACCTCAACAAATATGAAGCAGACAGGAAACATCCCTAGCTAGTTCTAATTAATTTCATTCTTTCTCAGACTACACAAGCTAAACCCCATCCTGCACCTTGAATACATTAAGGGAAATTAATATACTTCCAGGATATTTCTTGTTGCTTTAAACCACTACTTCAATTTTCAGGTATTATAAAGCCCCACAGCCTTCACAGAGAACCTCTGTCATTTTGTGCCTCGTCAATATCCTCTGTCCTGGTCATCCTGGGATTGAGACAAGGAAGCTCCTGTATGCCATGATGTGTGTACTGTCACAAGGATGCTCAGATGATGAATGTTCGAAAGAGGCTGTTTTAGCCCACCAGTGGGACTTTAGTGATCAGACTGATGTACCTGAGAGCCTGTGCAATGGGCAGCACTGCAGATGTCTTGGCCCTTTGACACCATTGAGCTGACCATCTCTCCTCTTTGCTTTGCAAGTGCTGTTTTACTTGTTTTTTTTTTAAAGAAGATCATGTTCTTCATACTTTTCTCCAAGACTGATCCAATCCTGTTCTTGTAAGAACAACTTAAGGCACAGAGTAGCTTTCAGACAGTGACAGCTGCTTGCTAGCAGTAATAAACCTAATAGGAGCAAAGACATGCTGCCTGTTAATGGAAACATTAATAACAGTCCCACTGCCTTTCTAGTTTTAAATGATTTTACTGAATAATTAAACAGCAATTTATTGTTTTTGTTTTGAAAGCAGTCCTCTCACTCTTCAGCTTGTTTTTGTTATGTTGATTTTCCTGTGTTTGATCTTATGTCTGCTATAGGAAGGATATATACTGAAATACTTTTAAAATGTAAGAATAGATAAGTGAATTTGCTGCCTGTGTTCTTATGAAAGGCTTTGCAATTATATGAGTGAATCTTTTGCCATAAATAATTCAGCCAGTATTAATTAAAAATTCTTGCTTAGTAATCACTGGGTTCTGTATCTTCTGTTTATTAGTCTTTGTTTTATTACAATAGTCTTTTGTAAGTTATTGTCATTAAAGGAGTTTTCCAAGTATATTACAAAGGGATCAAATGACAGAGTGACTGAAAAAGGATCACTGTCAGTATTTTTTAAAGGTTCATCTTGTTTCTATTACTTTTCTTACCTCACTGTCTGAAGAACAAGAATAGCTGAGTTTTCAGAGTGCAAATGAGAAATGTTCACAGTGCTTCATGTTTATTGTTGGTTATGGTGGTTAATCAGAGCAGTTAATGATTAAATTAATCATAATTCAGCACAATTAAGAATGCTTTCACACTTTCTCTGTTTCAAAGTGTAAGTATGTATTAGTAGCTTATATCTATCAACAAATCCATTGTTATTGTCACAGAAGGAAAAGAGAAAGATGTTATGAGATTGTCCTGGTTTCATCTGGGATAGGGTTAATTTGCTTCCTAGTAGCTAGTACAGTGCTGTTCTTTGGCTTAAGTCTGAGAATAATGCTGGTAGCACACTAATGTTTTAATTGTCGCTGAGCAGTGCTTACACTATGTCATGGACTTCTCAGCTTCTCACACCACCTGGCCAGCAAGGAGGCTGGGAGGCGATACAGCCAGGACAGTTGACCCAAACTGTTCATACCATGTGACATCACGCTTTGTATATGAACTAGGAGTAAATCTGTCTGAGGGCTGCTGCTGAACTGGTTAGGCATTGGTCGGTGGGTGATGAGCAATTGTATTGTGCACAATTTGGTTTGTATATTTTATTACCATTATTGTTAGTCATGTTATTATTATTTTTAATATTTCATTTCATTTTCTGTTCTAGTAAACTGTTTTTATCTCAACCCATGAATTTTGATTTTTTTCCCCAGTTCTCTTTCTCATCCCGCTGCAGGGGATAAGGATGATCGAACGTGATGTTTAACGGCCTGCAGGGTTAAGCTACAGCAGAGATACAGATTTCTGGAGTACCTAAGCTGAACAACAAGAATGGTAAGTTCTTGGCCTTCAGGTGTTGTAAGGATCTATGCTTTGATATGACTGGCTTTGGGGGAGTCAAGGGTATTCAGTGCATTGCAGGTATGTGCACAAGCATTAGCAGAAGAGTCTAACGGCGCCTTGCTGGAACTGGCACAGCAGAGACTGGAAGTGCTGATTTTCTCTAAGCCGCAGTACTTCACTAATGAGATAAAACAATTTGATTCATGTAGTGTTTGTTCACTCTTCTCCTTTGCATTTCCCAATTTATCTTGGTTAGTTATTTCTGTCCCTAAACAGTGGTTTCAACAAAGCCTCATCACTGCAAGGAATGTGTTTTTCATAGTTATCACAAACCTCATAAAAATCAAGTGCTGTTTTCAATTAGCTCTTTTGCTATTACTTCAAAAAAGAACCCCCTGGGATTTGCCATTCACTGAATTGTTTTCTGCAGGGTGGAATGACACATATTATTAGCTTTATTGACCACATCACTTTGAGTATTTAAAATTTTAAGCGGCAGGGAAATGACAGTTAAGAAGTTATGAGGAGTGCACAGTTTGTTAAGCCTTCTGGACATTCTCAGTCTCTTGAATGTTTCAAACGTTCAAAATGTTCAAGTGTTCACAACCAAAATGTTTCAAGTTTTGCCTGATGTCATGAATGAAGTCAGTATTTTTTCAGAAAAGCTCACACAGAAAGATTATTTGCATAGGAGTTATTTGCATAGATGTCTACATCTTTGCCTTCCTTTACAGACACCAGAGTCAAAACACGAGACTCATAAGGTGTTGTTCTTCTCATGCTAAAATAATTTAAATGAATGACGTCCTTGAAGCATCCAATTATTCCTGCTGACCATAAAGAGATACTGAAGTATTAGTTTGACAGTTGATATCTTTTCTGTGGATATTTAAAGTGAGATAAAATCCCACACGCTTAGACTTTGTGAGAGGAGGCAGGAAGACTGGATGATGTTGGCTCAGGATGACCATGAGCCAACACTGTGCCCTTGTGGCCAAGAAGGCCAATGGCATCCTGGGGTGTATTAGAAGGGGGGTGGTTAGTAGGTAGAGAGAGGTCCTCCTTCCCCTCTACTCTGCCCTGGTGAGACCCCATCTGGAATATTGTGTCCAGTTCTGGGCCCCTCAGTTCAAGAAGGACAGGGAGCTGCTGGAGAGAGTCCAGCGCAGGGCAACTAAGATGACTAAGGGAGTGGAGCATCTCCCTTATGAGGAAAGACTGAGGGAGCTGGGTCTCTGTAGTTTGGAGAAGAGGAGACTGAGGGGTGACCTTATTAGTGTATATAAACATATAAAGGGGAAGTGTCACGAGGATGGAGCCAGGCTCTACTCAGTGGCAAACAATGATAGGACAAGGGGTAATGGGTACAAACTGGAACACAAGAGGTTCCACTTAAACTTGAGAAGAAACTTCTTGTCAGTGAGGGTGACGGAACACTGGAACAGGCTGCCCAGGGAGGTTGTGGAGTCTCCTTCCCTGGAGACATTCAAAACCCGCCTGGACACATTCCTGTGTAACATTATCTAGGTGTTCCTGCTCCGGCAGGGGGATTGGACTAGATGATCTTCTGAGGTCCCTTCCAATCTCTAGCATACTGTGATACTGTATAACATAGCACTAGAAGAACTTAGGTGCTGTAAAGCTAGATTTATTGTATGAGTCAATTGTTGAGGTTCATGTAGTAACTAAATCAACGTAATGATTACAGTATCAGACTTTTTTGCCTATTTATAGTTATAATACTGTGATTAGCAATAATGTTATGCCATAGTTGCAATAGTAATATTATGAATATGACTTGAGAACTGAAATGGAAACGCTCTGGCTTTGTAATAACTGTGGCTGAACATTATCTCCATTTTATAACCTACTGTATGTTACTTATACACTAGAGTAAATGGATGCAATACTTTGAAAGGAAGTTTCTTCTACCATTACAGGCCTGCACTGCATGTGAAGATCTGTCTTGCTGATTGATAGGCAATGAAATGGAGTGAAGACAATACCAGAAGATGGGGATAACAATCATGTTTCTTGGCAATTTTAGTGGAAGACATCTTGAAAATTAGGTTATTGCTAAATCTAGGAAACATCTGCATTCCTACAACTGCCTACTTAGAAATGAAAGCATGACTGCAGGAACATGTGGCATATTATAGCTTTGGAAACTGCTACAAGAGAAACTTTGAAGAAGGCAGGTTGAAGGAGATGATTGATTAAGAATACATTCTCACTAATCCTGGCAACCCATACATGTCAGAATCTGTCATTAGAGAGCTTTTCTTGTCTCAAACTCCCATTTGTCTTTCCTGTAAGGAACCTGAGAGATAATATTCATGGTATATTGTAACAGAAGAAAGCCTGACAAAGTTGATTAGCTGAAGTTAGCCTTCTCTATATTGTTTATATCGGTGTCTTGAAATTAATTTTGTGTCCTTTGTATTGCTATTTCTGTTTCTTCTAGTGACAGACTATACAAAAGAGGAAATTTTCACAGTTGTAGGGTATGTATATTGCTTTCTTCTCTATAGATAGTTCCATTTTGCAGTCAATAATGTTTCATTCAGGTATGAGCTGGAAAAGCTCTGCATGATTACTCTGTGAGTCATTTTTGTACAACACTGATAAGACGTTATCAGCAGCTGAATCAGTAACATACTGTTTTTTCTTTTCAAATCTTACCTACAGTACAGACAAAAGATACATGTCAGTAGAAAATGTGTACATTTGATGGACATGTTCTTATATAAATCTTTATTATCTAGTGTTTTTCTGTATTAGCATTGCAGCTTTTGGTCAAAATCTCCTCAGGTTAGTTTTTATAATACAGGAAAAAGACCAGAAAGTACAATATTCTTCACTCCAATGCAGCTGGCCACTTTTCAAAATGCATTGATACCACTTGCAACTGACTTCTGCAGTAGGACTCTTCCTCTGGGAATGTTGCTGGACGAAGATGCGGGGAGACAGATTTAGATCTTCCCTGGGACTGACACTATGTTCAAGTGGTACCAAACAGCCCATGTCCATACTGACAGGTTCTCTTGCTCTCAAAAGTAATCTACTGGGAGTAGCCAGCTGTGCTCAGAAACCTTGTAAGGTTCTGGGAGAAACTGGTCAAATCTGCCCTTGGAAACACTCTGACAGTGTACCAGGATGGGCAACATTTCAAAGTCTGGGAACATTAGCTGACATTTTTCAGTTTAGTGGTAGTGTTATGGCTTTTGCAATAACCAGAGTTATATATATTTTGATATCACAAATGCCAGTACTCAAAAGCTACCTCTGTCAGCAAAGCTTAGAGTTATGTGCCAGTTACATATGCTGCCAGTAAAAAAGAATTGGTTTTATAGTCTCTGAGGCTGAGGATTAGAGGAAGAATACATGATTCAAGAATTCAGGAACTAAATTGTTCTATTAGATATTATCTCTTTTAGTCAAATGAGTCTAAAATCCTGAATTCACATTGTTCCTCCGCTGCCTCCATATACAGATACATCTGCCTCTCTTCAGACTTGGCTGTTGGTGGGAATTGAATCCATGACCTTCAATACCAAAAGAGTAAGACCTGAAAATTGGTGGAAATTAAATCCATGACCTTCAATACCAAGAGTAAGATCTGAGCCAAAAAAATAAGCCTTTTATCTGTACAAAACCAGTGGACTATTACAGACACTGGGGCTTGCTGTTAGATGAAGACATGATTATACACTAAGCCAGCGTATTATTACACTTTCATTTCCTCTGCTGAAAGGTCTATTATCCTCTCTGTGAGCATGATCTAATGTCTGTTGGAGTCAGTGTGAGCTTTTCATTGAGTTTAATCAGCTCTGAATCATGATCTAAACGTGTGAGCCTGTTCATACCAGCTAGAATTAGACAGAGTATAAGAAGTATGAAGCAGTAATCTTTAAATACCTATCTGTCTATATACCCACCTCTATATACATCTATTTTCCATGCAAACACTGTTTTGGATATAACAGAATAGCTATCTGAAGGTTGTAACACAGTGTGTGAAGGAATCCAGCTTAAATATAATCAAGGCTTTGTAAAGGGCCATTTAGGTAAAACTGATAGATAAAGAAGATTTGTGTGTGAAAGGAAAAGAGGAGGTGGGAGTTCTCAGGGGTAAGTCTTCCAAAGAAGAGAAACTGAGACTTCTGTTGTTCTGAATAACTTGGCTATCCTAGTTCTGATAGGCACTTCCTCTTACACAAGTTCTTTATAATAAGCATATATTTGCTTGAGGTTTATTTGCTACTATTTCTTCCTCTGTTACTGCAATGAATATTTGTGTGTGGTTTTTGTTTTGGTTTGTTTTTTTTTTTTCCTTTTCTTCCTTCTTGGTATTTTTCTCAGGTATTTTGGCCACTGATTTCATCACAGTTCTAAATAACATATCGGGAGTGGGGTACTCATCTCAACTGATTTTAGCCATTTAAAGTAAGTCATCTGTTTTAGGTAAGACATCAGAGCTTACCCTTTAATCAATGGAAAGCGAAATAAACTCCACAGAAAAATGTATACCACACACCTTAGACACTAAAGATGAGATGAAACACTTATTTAAAAGATGCCTATCAGTTTGCAGAAAGCTGATGGACCACTTATGCCTATGAAAGGTCGCATACTGATTCTCTGCCTCTATACTTGTGAGCTCCTGGGTCTTTCTTGTTCTACCCTTTAAATATCTAATTCATATCTAATTGAACATCTGTAGATGAGCCTACCTGAGCAGCTCCATCAGCAAGCTGCTTCGCATTTACTGCTTCACCATGCACCAAGTTTCACCATAGCCTTAAACCCATGAAACAATGACTGTGACAGCAGTCATTAAAGGCTTGTTCTCAAAAGGTAAAGTCTAATCAAAAATCCATTGGCAGTGAATCAGTACTCTGAAACTGTGCAAATAATACAGAAGATTTTTCCATCTTTTTAATCCCAGACCATGTGAAATAGGCCCCAGACTGTGAATATTTAAATACTGTTGCCAGAAATTGTTGACAGAGGACAATGCTCTTAAAAGGACAAGACTGGAGCTTTAGAACCATTTTATATGGCAGGAAAAGGGTGTTCAGTCATCTTCAAGTACCTGACCTGAATCTGTTAGGTTTACTACTCAAAAGTTTGTCTAGCACTTCATCCTACGACTGACATTTCATAGGCACTGATATTCACAAAACATTTAAGAGACCAGCATAAACTGAATACAGAGCTTTTCTGCTGTATGTATCCCTTAGCTTCTTTTAGTTAACAGTTTAGGCAATTTCTGAGCTGTAGGTTTCATAAGTACTATTATGTTTAACAGCCAGTCTCAGTCCTCTCCTCTAGCGTTCAAGTTAAATTTTCTAGCAGAGTAGGAGATATTCTAATGTACTTCTTTCTTGATAACTCCAGCTTATTTGCATATATTCTCATGACAATTCATTGATGA
Organism: Pezoporus occidentalis; assembly: GCF_034315485.1. Taxonomy (NCBI): domain Eukaryota; kingdom Metazoa; phylum Chordata; class Aves; order Psittaciformes; family Psittacidae; genus Pezoporus; species Pezoporus occidentalis. Next base: position 3,868,314 of record NW_026914180.1, read on the forward strand.
GCAACTAAGACTATAAAAGGAACTGTACATGATACAGTTCTGCCTACACCTCAGATCTCCCCATTTTCATCCACTGGTATAACTGTACAATTACAGATCTTTGTTGTGACAGCCAAAACTTCCATTTCCACCTGTGGAATTTACTCCTATTGGAAAGCAGGCAAAAATATTACCCTGCAAATTGTGGTTGATTGCCATAAAGAGTCCACACAAATGGAACTGCAGTTGTGCAGCTACAGTAGTAGATGGATCTACAAATATAGATGGATAGACAAGTATGGACTATAAATCAGTAAACATTCTCAGCAGACTAGCTATTTCAGCTACGATTATTTATTGTAGTGGAGATTAACATACATTTGAAGCGTGTATATAAAAGGCGACAGGCTAGCCCAACAGAGAGCATTACATGGCATATGACTGTGGGTTGCATACTGCTGGGATCAAAATTTCCTTTGCTTCAAACTCATAGAAATACTGACACAACTAAAATTTTCCATAGGTTGCCACTGCCAATACAGAAATCACCTGGCCACTATTATGCTGTCTGTAAATAAAAGGAAACTATCATAAATCCGCCACTTGCTTTTTAAATACAAGAATATATCTTAGTAGTGATACAGTGCTGACAATTCTGAGTTCCCTGAAAGGTTCACAGGTGCTGGCATACAAAACCCTCTGCAGAGAGTAGAAATAACTTTCAAGGATTTAGAGCCAGGCTTTCTGGATTTCCCTATCGTCCCCTGCATCTTCCAGTCAACTGGCATCAACATCAGTTACTGTACTGCAGGAAATGAGAATGCTTTTCATACTTTATTATTGGTCTGTAGATCATATTTTGATCAACTGAACCTGGAATCTCAAAACAGAGGCCAAATTGTGTGTTATGTAGCAAGAATACAGGTGCGGAATGGGAAACACTGTGGTTTGTGTCTCTTCTATTTGTCCTACCAGAGTAAAAGGGAGTGGCCCTGGCACAAACCCAGAAACCATCTCCCTGAGGGCCCCCATGTTTCCATAGGCCCTGCCATAAGACATGTCAGAGAATGTATCTCCATCCTACAACTCTTTCCCACTCTTCTATCACATATCTAAGTGTGGGTCACTACTCATCATGTGGTCTGAAGAGGCAGAGGTACATAAAGTATGGCTGGAAGAGGAGGCTAGAAGACACATTGTCTGGAGGTCCAGGCCGTGTTTGCATGGCACAAGCTGTGTACCATTTTGACACACTGAGCTACAGGATGTTTCTCTTCTCTATAGCATCTTCTGCTTGTTCCCTATGCACCTGGAGTAGTTTGGATTGTGACATGGCTACCACTAAATCTGTGGCTGAACATTGCCCTTTTGAGAATTTCATTAAGTTTCTGCTGTGGAGAACCAAACTATTAATTAAACTTTTCCAGTAACAACATGGCATCTCTAGGGAGCTGGTTTAGACAGGAAATGAGGATAAAAATGAAGGAAATATAATTTAGGGCAACAGTAATTTTTTTTTACATTACCATTTTGGTGCACTTAGCAGGGGTGGGCAGGCTGTCTGATTCCATTTATATTTGACCTAATGACCTCAGTGAGCCTTAATATTAGTGGAGACAAGTAGGCCCTGCTAAGGTATGACTCATCTCCTGAAAGCAGACATCTGAGTCAGATGAAGCTCCTAGAAGTGCCTATTTCTTTCCATTGACCATATAGGTCAGATAAAAGTGCTCACATTACGCATATATAAAGATGGAGGCTGTGAAGCCTCCTCTAAACTCAGTAAAGAAAAGCACTTTCTACCTGCCCATCAAGTATAAAAAAAGCTAATCAATTACATTATTAAATCTTTTGGGCAGGAAATATCTTCCTGACATGCTGGTGCAGGTGCAAGTCTTTGAATGGCAGTAAAGGCTCTCAGTAATATCAGAAAAGAAGTAATAATTATCTATGTATCTTATTCTCTATGTGCACATATTTAATTTTTGGTGAGATGTGGATGCTCAGCATTTTACAGTATGGAAAGTCAACCTCTACCCTGAGATATGTCACAGAGTCTTTGAAATACAACTGACATTAAAAGAAAGTTAAAATAAAGAAGTGTAATTTGGTAACTGCTTAACAATTCTGGGTGAAATTAGCTCTTATCAGTTTAGCGGATTATGTTTCCACATAAAATTTTATTGGCTACAACATCTTTATTACTGAAATCAAATAGGGTTTGGTTTTCTGGATCTTATTTTGGTCTTGCAGAGATACTTAATTTTATTAGATTGCTTGATCTTGTCTAAGTGCTGCTGTTAATCAGTCGCTTTCTACATCCTTCTTTCTTTCTCTGTCTTCCTCTGTTATTAAGACCAAACTCTGCTAGTCTTAGTAAAAATCATCTTGCCCGTTGCTATCCTAGGAAAACTTTACATGCTTTCCAGAAACCTAGATGCTTTCTACAGAACTTATATTTATCAGGAAGCTGAAGGAAGGTCTTGGTGATTTGGGGCAGCCTTGTTACACTTGCCTCTGTGCATTGCTCTACATTCACTTGTCATTAACCCCATGCATAATTTGCACATATTTAGACCTTGCTGCTTTAATTACATATATAAAAGATGAGGCTAACACAATTTATTTTTTTTTACATTGCCCTTAAATATATATGAATGCTGTGAGATAACTTCTGAGTCTTGTTTCTGTTCATACACGGATTTTTTTCTGGGTTTAACCTAGTCTCAATCTTTTTGAATCTCAAAGATTTTCTGATTTTCTTTTCTGTCTCTGTTTATGCAAAAATAAAAATAACCTTCTGCAAAAAGGTAGTTATTTATACTTCAATATAGAAAGTTAGTTTGTTGCTTTCCAGGTTGCTACCTATCAATTGCTACACAATATAGGAATGAATTACCAATTTATGCAGAAAATCAAGACACATGAATCAACAAGGAAGATGAAAAGAAAATTGATGTTGGACTGATCTGTTCTTTCAGTATCTATAATTGGACATTATAAAAATCCTAATTTATTTATACATCACCAAGAACATATCTAAAAATAGAGTTAAATTAGCCACTGTCAATTTCTGTAATACATTATGTGCTTCCATGGTTTCTAAGAAAACAGCAATGTTAAACATATACAAAAGCATTGAAAGGTACAGTTGAGAGTCTGCTGTCCTGAACTGGATTATATTCAAGGGAGATAATGAGGTGATGTGCAGGATGCTCTAAAATTGTTTATTTCCCATGTATTGTAGACCTTTAAGTACACCGAAAGGGCATTGTTAGTGGATAGACAGTCAGTCCACATCATCATCAGGTTATAATTTTGTCCTTTGCATCAGTGAACCCCATAAAAGTGATTACAACTACGTAAAGGGTTCATCAGCTGCTGCAGTTTGTGGTGTGTTTTTTTTGTTTGTTTGGCTCATATGATGTAATTTCATCAGACAGAATATATATAGCCAGACTTTATAGCTTGCCCCTCAAACGAATCAATATTTTTCCATCCTACCTCTGTGTTGGCCTCTGTATAGTACCGAAATTCCCTTTGTATAACTGGGTGTTTCCACTATTTGTGAAGGATTGTGTTAAGCCAAATTACATGGACTAGTGCACTTCAAGAAGATCTAAACTACAGATGTCACATTACAGACCACTCTTTAACCACTTTGACACTGTTAACATAAGCAAAATAACAGAGGTAATGGAGTAACAATAACCTCAGGAAACCATCTCCCTTCTACAGGTGTGGCAGTGTACCCCCCCTCCACCTGACCTTTATTTTCCAGCTCAGCTCAAGTGATAACTGCCAGTGCTGGTGGTAATGGATGTGACAATGTATTTGACTCAGTTCTAGGAAGACAGATAACACAATACCAAGGACTAATCTGAGCACTGTGCACCACCACCACTATTTGGTCAAGTCCTGGTCAAGGTCTGACTAGAGCCAAGTTTCTGTAGTTGGTATGCAAATATGACTATGAATCAATCATCTCACTCCATAAATAGTGGCCAGCCCAGGGTCTGTTGAGCTCTCCTGTATGGCAGCAGGCTGAATGCCAGGATATCCCTCTGAGTAGGGATGCCTCTCAAGGCTACTCCTTGACGTTGAGAGATTCCTTGCCGCAACAGATTCTTGGTAAGTGAATTAATGGCATGCTAAACTTTGAAATCCTAGCTAAGTAGTTAAAAAGATTAATTGTGCACCTATAATCCTTTAGACATAAACTGTTGACCAAGTTGGAGGCTAAATCTGGATCCAGCTGCACCTAGATTCCTCTCTGAGAAGTTTGAAAAGCAAGGGTGTCCTTTCTGAACTCAGTGTGAAGGTCTCCCTGACAGTTTTGTCTGACCCTATCCTCTATGCAGTAAATAAGGAAGTGCACTTTACCACTGAACCTTGTTAAATCACTGTCACATATACTATCAAACTTTGTTAAATCACTGTTTTATATCAATAAACATATAGCACTTCTCTCTTATGAGGAAGTGGGTTACTCCATCTGTGCCACCAGGTCCATCCTGTAATTGTCCCCTAGCCAGAGAAGAGCATGACCTTAGTACACTCCTACATGAAGTGGGATGAAAGGACACACTCTGCACAGCCTAGTGCACTTTAACTCAGAAGAAACATCGGGCTCACAAAACAGCGCCAATCCTCTTAATTTGGTCCATTCACAGCTGTGCAGGTTTGGGCCTACTGTGTGTCTGGGATAGCAATTTTTCCCCGATTTCACTTATTTTCAGCATGTTGATTTGTATGATGGAAGAAGGGATGCTCAGCTGCAATGACCCAGTAGCGTGTGCTCCTCTGTCAGCATACCAGTAAATAAATCAACATGTACTGTCCCTTTTGGTATATCTCTGAATGCTGGTCATCAGTCCATAAGCTTATATGGTTTCTGCACATAATATGTTCTTTGCAACTAAGAATTGGGTCTAAAAGGAGGAATTACTGCACCAGCTCAGTGGCATCGCTTCTTTGGTAGCTATATTTTTCTCATCCTTACCAGTTCATTTCCCTCCAGAAGCTTAACAGGTTGAGCAGTTCTTTGAATTTGAAAATTTCAGCTGTGCAAAATGTAGTTTAACAAACTGTGAAACTCCTGACAGTACAGAAACAATATTAACAGTAGATGATGATTAGAGCTAGCAGATCCTGATTGTTAATTGGGTTGTTACAAATGGAGCACATGGACCATTAAAAGGACATCAAACATGGTGGCTTGCAGTAGGGACAGCAGGCTTTGGCAAAGACAAATTATTCATTAAGGCCATATGATGACTATAAGTAGCGGTTGTTAACACCAAATTTCATTCTAACCGGATGCTCTTTGGTGCCTGGCTAATTTCCCTTCTCATCTTCTTGTGATCCTTTAATGGGCTTTTTTGTGTGTTGTCTTTGGATTTGTCACTGTCAGCTGTATGCACTCTTGCCCTGACAGCCTCCCGACAGGTTTTCTGTTTGCCTGTTTGTGCAGCCATTTCTAAACTAAGTCACTGACGGACACCAGGAGACTCATCAGTCCTTTTTAGCCTGGTGGGAATGCTCCAGTGCATGACAGCCCTCTGCTACTCTTTATTATCCTGCTTGTTTCCCCTCTGTGTTCCAGTACAGCTACCTGCACAGCCACAGTGTCAGAACTAGACATACCTGTCGTTCTGCACACACAAACTACTTTTCTCATTTACCCTACTCCGATCAGAAGCAACTCCACCAAAATGACAGTACTGACAGCAATAAGCAGTGACTACACTACCTATTCTTCAGGCCAACTCATGTAACTTTGCCTGGTCATGCAGCTCAGTACAACTCCAGATTTAGTGCGTTCCATTATTCAGAGCCTTCAGGTATGCAGTTTTAATGCTGCTGAGAGTCCCCAAAACTCCAAGCTCAAAGTATTAAAGATACAGTTCCTTTGTGTGTATGTTTGACCAGTTGTTTATGTATTATGTAGCAATTGGAAAATCACTTCAATGGTTCTCATCAAGCATCTGTTGTGCCTATTTTCATTGCTTAATTACTTTATCCATAGTCTTAGCAGACAAACTAGCTCCAGTATTTAGCAACACTAAGTATTTAATTCATGACATGTATCTTTAAATCCTGTATTTGAACATTTTCCCAGTCTACTTATCCTCCTTCATAGAAATATCATGTGTCATGTAAAGACCTTCATTAGTCCTCTGATGGACGAGAAGCAGCCTGCTCATTAGTCCTGTATTTAATTGGTTATCAGTCACACTCTCAAGCTTCCCATCCCCTGAGTTACACAGCTACTTTTATTGAATTTCACCGCTTTTCCAGACATTTCCAGCATTTCTTTAGCCCTTGCTTAGATAGTGGAAGCCTCAAAAGTTTTCTAAGAGCATGCTGCTGGTCAAGAAAAGAGTGAAGAGGGGCAGGATGTTCTATTCCAGCTTTGTCCCAAACAGATGACAGACTTCCAGGCCCACGGCAATGTCCTCTTAGCTTGATTCACCCTTCTTTAGTAGCTTTTTGTTGTATTTTTATATTCAGTGGGATCTGCCTACATGCAGCCCTGCCTTTATGCAGTCATGTACAAACCCAGTGCAAGTAGATTTGTGAATTGACCGAATGCTTATGTGCTTGTGGAACCCATGTGAAACAAAATAACTTGGTATTGCTCTTGGGGAAGGGGCTGTTGGTTTGGCATACAGCTTTACTTGAAAAATTAGACTGAATAAATTCTTACAGATGCTCAATCAGCTGCTGCAGCTGCATAGCTTTTGAGGAGTTTGAGAGCCACTAGTGTCCTTCAGGGACAGCCTATAGCAGATATACATTGTGTTAACAGCATCCATCTCCACACAGACCTTGATTCTGCTGCTGACATTGTGAGCAGAAGTCTTTTCCCATGAGGAAACCTTCTGATGTGAAGATTTCCCAGTCTATCCAGGGCCATTGGCAGACAGGTAACAGTATTTTTTTTATGGTGGCCTGTGCTCTATAGGGACAACAGACTTACTTTCAGTCAATACTAAATGATGCTTCTCTCCCATTGGTAAGATTAGTACATTGTATGTGTTCTAAACACTGTCTCTCAAGCTGTCTGGCTCAAATTTCAGGTAGTGAAAATTATATTTTTTTCCTCCTTCCTGCTTACAGTACTCCTCATTTGTTGAAGTAATATCTTTTCACAGGAGAGATCACACTTTACAATGCTTTAATCTTTGTAAACTCAGAAATCTGATATTTATTATTACTTCCAATTATTTCTCATGGCAAGCCTTTCTAACCCATAGAAGATATTGATGTAATTGTGTTTGTTCCTTGTTAGGCAAATGATATCCTGTAAAGTGTCTTGAGCAAAATTAATTGCTCCAACTTTTATTGATCTGTTTGGTTCACACGATTGATTTACCTTTTACTACTGACTGGATGATGATGTTCACAATACAGACTGAGAGATAAATCCTTTTTTTTCATGTGTGTGTGAAGTATCACAAAAGAAATTGCCCATCAAAATCTTTTTCTTTGCAATAAATGTTCAACTGATACAGAAAGGAGATCTGTCACAGTGCATAAAAAGCAAAGATATTTTTTTCCAATGGGGAGAGAAAATTCCTGAGAATTGAATCTGCTTTCTCTGATGATGGGTAGACCATTCGCCATGGAAAATACACATACCCCTAAAATACCCTTCTCTTGTAAGTTTAACTAATCGTCAGGTTCTCTAAACCAGTTATGGAGAACGAATGATGGCAAAGGAATCCAGAATAATACAGGTTTTGAAGCTTTTCACTTTTCTGTGAAAATGCCTTATATAATGCTACTTCCTGAGAATATCCAAATTCATGGCTGATTGCAAATTATATTATTGCTGAATAGCACAGCTGGAAGGTGAAGCCCTTTGACTGCTCTGTTGCCCTTACTCAGCCTTTTCCAAGCCATCTGAGTGAAGTAAATGAAGTAAGGACTTAGTCCATCTCCCAGTGTTTGTAAAGCTAGTGCTTTTTTGACCTAAATATGGCAGGTGCCAGATTGTGATGCTACCTACTGCAGCACCCTACTTAATTGTAGTGCATGATTGCTAAAAGAGGGTTTGAAGTCTAATCTAATGGTATTTAGCTCCAGTTGTGCTTCCCTTGCAGCAGCTTGAAGGAAAGAATGGATACTAAGCCTACACAGACATACCTTGGTGGCTTTCAGCTGTATGCGACTGAGCTGTAGGAATTACCTACATGAGCTATGGCCCATACTCATGAATTGCCTGCTAAAAGATCTGTGAATTGTGACAAAGAGTGAGTTTACCCATGCTGTGTCTACATCTGTGTATATGACATTTCTAAATCAATCCTTACCACCACTGAAAGGGATCTACCAACATGGAGAAGCAAGGCAGAGCTACTTTAAGATGCTGGAGAACTACTTGCTTTTTCCTTTTGTCTCTAATCATATTCAGAATCATCTTTTAAATGCAGAAGATATCAAATGCATATAGATATGTACAAAGTTTTTCTGAAAGCAAAAGCCTTGAAAATAAAAGCAAACCCTGGAGTATCATTATGTAACATGGATTGAGTTGGGGTGGGTTATGCTGTCCATAAAAAAAGAGCTTGAAAACCAGGACCCCAAAACAACCTGCTCATGCTGAAGTTAATAGTAATTTCTGCTTTAATTTTTGCATGAGCAGGACATAAGAAAGCTGCTTCCACAGCTGCTAAAGGTAGGAAATGATGAGATAATCAGAATTGGGTCCTTGGAATATTTTCTGCTGCTCTGTTCTGACCTTCTAACCTGCTTCTTCTTTTCATCAGAAAATGCAGAACAATATTAGTCTTACACAAACCACATGTTCTTATTAGACTCCTGCGCCTGGTTTGTTGTTCCTCAAGAGCTCCTTTGCATACCCCATTCTCTAATTGCCAGCTACACTGACCTTCAAGCGCTCTGTGCAAAATGCTGAAGAATGACCAAGAGCAACGTTTTAATAACTTCACTAGCATGTTAAAATATTGAAAAGAGCTATTTTATTGTTTGGAGCAGCTGGTACTCATTCCAGTGTGATTTACCAAAAAAAACTGGTTTTGCTTCTGGCTTTAGGATAAGTCATAATTGATCCCAAGAGGATTGCTCAACTAATCTCTGAACAAAACATAATTATGATAAATATTTTGGAAAATTCAATCATTCCGCCCCTGGAAACTTAGAGCCTTTAGAAGAGATAAACTTCTTACCAGATTTATTTGGACTAGTGACTTTTAAATGGACAAATAATTTTTAACTTGCCTTATAAAACACTCCTTAATCTTGATCTCATTAAAAGCATTTATCAAGCGACATATTCTTTATTTCAAATGCTATTGGTGTGTGGGCCAAGACCCAGGTTCTCAAAGGCATGCAATAGTCCAGATAGGAATTAGACATCTAACGCTCACTGATTTTGATGGTATTATTTACTGAACTACTGTTACGGGTCTAAGACTAAGTCTTAGCGGGGACCTTGGGTTTCAAGAGACACTCAGAAGCTCCAGCTGGCATACGTGATACTGTGTAAAGGCTGATGTTACACAGCAGTGACTGAGATACTGAGAGAGCAGCTCTAACACTGCTGTCTGTGGCTGACAAACGTGGAAGACTAGTGGTATGGGCAGCAAAGGTAGAAAGCAAAGCAATGTCAATGAAGTCAGAGAAGGGTAATAGTTTTGTACAAGGGGAGCAAAAACCATATCTTAACTTTTTTAAGTATTAGGAGAAATTTGCCATAATTCAGTATTGCTCAAATGTATTCACAAACAGCCTCTAAATGGCATCTATATTTTGTGGGTTCAGACATCCTTTAGAGCATCTGACAAAAATAGATTGGGCCTGGAGAGCTATAGATTGAGCTAGAGAGGTTATATATTAGAGTAATAGTGGTGTTACTACTAATTACAGTAATAGCTCAGTCGGGTAACCTTTGGATTTTGGTTTCTAGAACTACTGTGGAGGTGTGATCCCACAAAAACAATTAATTCTTCCAGCTAATGGTGATTGGAACAATATATTCCTGATTTGTTTTAAAAGGGAGCTCTCAGTAGTAAATCTGGTTTCTGCTCCTATGCTTCAGGAGAGACAGTGTAGAAATATTTTCAGGAATAAAATACTTACAAGAAAAAACATTAAAAAAACAAAAGCCAAAAAAAACCAACAAAACCACAAAGCAAAACAATAAGGAGAAAACAAAGGTATTTTCTGCTGACTTCAAATGAGCAGTCTTTTTGTCTGTGGTAAAATAGTTTAAAGTTTTGAAAGGATCTTGGTGTCCCACAAAAGTAATGTCTAGTTTAGTTAAAAAAATATAAATATATTTTTCTTGATAGGAGAAAATATAACTCTAGACTATTTTCTCAGGTCCCTGAAGCTAAATAAGTGCTTGCACTTACCAATATTTTTTTCACTACACACCTGACATAGTAATGCTTAAGAATGGAAACAAGTTGGTGGCCATAAGCTCATCCAGTCTACTGTGAAGTGTGGATTTAAATGTTGCATCAGTAATTTCCATCACACAAAAAGTCAGGGTCTTATATCAAGTGAAACCAAAAAAGCTATGGAATAGGACTGTCATACATATACAGCACTGTTAGGATGCAGTGTGGTGTGTGTGGACCATCAGCTGTCACCTGTTAATGTTCTGATATAGAGTGCTGAAAGGAGGGATGTGTTTCTGCTGTACGCTGATGTCAGATCCAGTTAGGAGCTGCAGATGTTGGAAGGGACAATTAGATGCCAGATGTGGGAATCTAGCTTCGCTGTCATGGATACAAACTGCACTGGTGCTGCTAGAGATAAACGTGTCATCATCTTGAGGGTGGAGATGGAAACACCCTTCAGAGAAACAAGCAGCACTTCTGAATCTGTAAAAGAAAGAGCCAAGTCTCAGGGACTCAGTTTACTTGGTACCATGTTTGGGGAAAGCAGCAACTGTCTGCAGGTGAAAGGCCCTGCAATATCTATAAGCTGTGGTGCTTATTGTGGAGCAGGTGTTCCAAGATGTTTTGCACTGTGAATGCCACTGCTCAGAGCTTTTTAAAGATGGTTAGCTAGTAAGATGTGTATGTATAATTGTATATGTGTGATTTTTCCTTGTCATGACTATGCTTTTCTGGGGACAGCTACAACTTCAAGAGGCTCCCATAAGCACTGCTTGCTGTGATGTAGACAATGTTTATGTTATTAGCACTGTAAAGGGACAGAGAAGGTGGATTGCAAAATAGAAATATTCAGGTTGGTGTTTCACAGACTTCTCAGTGAATTTATCTTTGAGTAAAATATTAGTTTATTAATTTCTGCCAAATATCAAGTCCAAATTCAGACTCAGATCTGGAAGTCAGGCTGAAGACCCCTTCCTGTTCATCACCTCATAGGAGTTCTGTGGGTCAAGCTGCCCCTGTTAAAATCCATTTTCTTTGGCTGGGTTCAGTGCATAATTTGCAGACAATGGATTTATAAAATTGAAAATGTGATGTACATAGAATCAAAGAGTGGTTTGGGTTGGAAAGGACCTTAAGATCATCTAGTTCCAACCCCCCTGCCATGGGCAGGGACACCTCACACTTGACCATGTCACCCACAGCTCTGTCTAGCCTGGCCTTGAACACTGTCAGGAATGGAGCATTTACCAGTTCTGTGAGCAACCTGTTCCAGTGCCTCACCACCATCACAGTAAAGAACTTCTTCCTTATATTTAACCTGAACTTCCCCTATTTATGTTTAAACCCATTACCCCTTGTCCTATTGCTACAGTCCCGGATGAAGTCCCTCCAGCATCCTTGTAGGTCTCCTGTGACTTCTGCTTTTGATCTGCAAGATGATCTTTATTGGTAAGCCACCTTTTTCCCTTGCATTTTTTAATTCATCATTGTTTATGAGGCTTTCAAACAGCTTTCTTTCTTCCTCCATCTTTTCTGGTGCTTTTTATTGACACTAATGTGAGGCTGTTGTTCAAATGAATAATTGAGTGGATTCAGGGTTAAATATTGATTAACTGTTAGGGAGTCTGGATTCAAAGCGGACGGCTGTAGAAAGGGCTGGCACATGTGAAGAGGGAAATGCCAGGAGGAAAGGGTCATATTTATTGTCTGATTTTGTCATAAATTAATACACAGTTGTGAAAAATAATGTAGGCTTTCCAGCTCCAGATCTGATCCTTCTTTAAAAGGAGAATATTATTTTCCCTGTTACACTGCTACAAAGAAAAAAATTATGTGACATGTCCAGGTCTACTTACAAAGAGGCAAAGGGAATCCAGGACCACATCCAGATGTTCTTGTCACACCATCATGTTGCCTGATTGTACTTGACGGCTGGTTGGTGTTTGAGATCCAGATCCATTTCTGAAATTCCTTACCAGTAAGACTCCAGTTCTCCCAAATGCTCAAACTTTAAAAGATTCCTAATAAAAATATATGTGTGGAAACTTGGAGTCTTTGAATTTATGGTACAGTTATGTGTCCCTAATGGCAAATGCGTGCTATTGAAATCAGGCAAGTCACAGTGGTTTAGAATAGAACTGGAATAAATTTGCTTAGCAGAAACAGTTAATGAAAGATAGAAATATCTTGTAGGATGTTGCAGCCTAATGGATCACCAATTTTAGGAAGCAGAATAATCTATCAGTTGCAGATCTCCCCTACTATCTCCTGCATTACCATTTATTTCAACGAGAGATGCTAGCTGCATGGTAAGGACAGTTACACTACTGAAATCAGTGGAGTTGGTTTAGACATACTATGACAAAGGTAGGATCAGAATTTGTTTTACTATTTATGTGTCTTAGATATGTGTCAGTTCATGAGTTTGTGAGGTCTCTATCTAGGTGGAGATTGGCCCGAAGAGCTAGGTTTAATAAACAGATAAACCCAATTTTAGCAGTAAACTTGGGGGTGGGGGGTGGGGGTAGGGGGTGAGGGGGGGAGGGGGGGGAGGGGGAGAGGAGGGAGAAAGGGCAGGAGGACAGAGGGGGAAACCAAACCAAAGCCAACTCTTCTTCTTGTGAAGCCATACAAAAAAGTCTATTTTTCTTTTATGACGAAACCAAGGAAGTGATTTTCATTCTGAAGGGAATCTGCAGAAACGACATGAAAAGTGCTTCTTCCAAGGATTTTTCTCCAAGGCAGATGCTCCTCGCATCTCAATGACAACAGAAGGCTGCTATTCTGTGCATTCCTTGTGCTCTAGAGGAGAATGGAATGTACTAATGCTGAATTACAAATGAACAAGTTATGTCCTCTTGTTACATTCAGATCAGTCTGTCCACCAGTCTCAGCAACTGGTGCTGCTGCCCATTGTTACGATACATTAGCACTTGCCATGCAAAATTCACTGGCAATAGCAGTTTCTGACTCTGTCCTATTATCATTCATTTCACTATCAGGCTGCAAAACCCATGTGGCTGAGAGACTTGGAGAAAGAATTAAAGGAGCCCGTTCTCTGTGAAATAACTAGTAAATCTCTGGTGCAGTTGCCTGGTTTGCTGTATCTGGTATGCAAGCCTGGACATGCTGCTTCTGGTCACGTTGATTTGTCAAATCAAGAGATGTGGGGTCACTATCAGAAGCTCCAAACATTTCTGTTCTTGTATGAGAAAAGTAAAAAAAAGAAAAGGAGAGGATACTGATTTTGGTTCTTTTGTTGAAAGCTGTGATCTGAGGCAAGCATGAATTTTAAGGGGAAAAGTAAAATTGCAGAGACCAGTGCTCTAGAGACTTCTGCTTCTCAGCATTGAGTAATACATTTCCACAAGCCAGTGCACTGGCTCCTAAAAGGGGGGAACAAATAGGACCATAAGGATTCATTTTTCTCCCAGACAGCAGTGTTTGCTGCTTTGTGGGCAGGTTTGTAACCCTGCACAACAGCAGTCTTTATTACTTACTTGGCTACTCCATGATTTGTATTGCTGCCTTCCTTGCTGTAGCTGGCTTTTCGTGCTGTTGAAAGATCTGTGCTGCTGAGGTGAGAAACAGCCAGCAGCTACAGAAGACACAGCTCTGCGGAGGATGACCACAAGATGTTCAGTCTTTTCAACAGCCAAATAAAAGACCTTTGTGTTTGTACTTTTAGATGATGATCCCGTGTCTTGTGATTTGATAAATCAGTATCTTCAGAAACAATCTGGAGACTGAAGGCCTGGATATTAAACATGACCAAATAGTAAACTACTTCAGAGCTGTACTGCACACCAGGGGTGAGTGGAGAGGTCATTTGTCTATATATACACACTCAAGCAGAGCTGCCCTGTAACACTGCTGAAGCTCTTAGAACAAATAAACTCTCTACTACCCAGCTGAGAACTAAAAAGCTGCAGTGAGGATTGCCTGGCTTTAAAAAAGGCAGAATTAGACTAGCACTAAGTGCTTCCTAAAACTTTATCTTCCCTGAAGCTTTTTGACATTTCGTGTCCTTTCTTTGATGTGCTATGTGCAGAAATGTTTATATCAAGTATTAGTTTGAAGAAACAATTTTGTGCTAGTAAGTTAAAGAAACACCAAAATGCAGGCTTAGACCTTTGAAAACAGCCAGTGCAAGATGGCGCAAGAGTGTAAGAGCATAAGAACAGTCATACCAATTGAGATTAAATGTCCATTAATCCCAGCAGTGCACTCTGGTTTTGCTCACCAAGCCTCTGTGCTGTTCCTGGAAAACCTTGAAGTGGCTTTTTTTCATCTCCCTTATTTCATTTTTTGCTTACTAAAAAGTATTTATGCTACTTTGCTATTATTTTTATTATTATTATTTGTTTTGGGTACAGTTTCAATCTGTTAAATGATGCCTTCTTGATTTGAATAACCCCTTTTTCTTTGCTGTGTCATCACACCGGTTTCCTTTTATCCTTTTCCAAAACTTTCTTAATGGATGGTATTCACTGGTGCTGTGCTTCCAGTTTTGCATCCTTCAGTAGTCTCCATACTACCTAAAAGGTTTTAATTCCCTTAGCTGACCGTTTTAACTTTTTAACAACCTTCCTCATTTTTACTGAAGCTGTCTATTGGAGCTTAGCTCTACTATACTGGATTTTTGTTGCTTTTATAAGGGTATTGATTCTAAGAACATTTTAGGCACTGTTAGAATGCAGGGCTTCCACTGCGCATATTTGAATCAGATCCAGTGCATTGCTCAGTATCAAGACAAGGGTTGCTTTCCATATCACCATCTGCTTCAGTGAACCAGTGCAGATAACTGAAATCCCTGATACATTAGAAATGTAATTCTTATTTCACTGAGGTCATTGCAATCACCCTTTCAGAGGATCCAGTCAGGGAAGCTGCAGGCATACAAAGTGCTCCTGAGATTAGCCAACCTTCATCAGTGGGGTGGAGGATAGCTTGAGAAATAGATAGGAGCAGTTCCTGAATTTTGGAGAATAATTTCATTTTCCATGCTTCTCAGTTCAACAACAGCAACTGCTTGGTCTTTGCCGGGGGTGATAATGCTGCTCCCTAATTCACACCCATTGGGCCATTTGCCACTCTCGTACAGACATCCTGTACTAGCAGTGTGGCTGCAAGGTGGGACAGGAGGCAATCTTAACAGTGTCACAGAAGGAAAAGCTCCTCCAGCTACAACCCAGCCACAGCCTTTGGGTGTGTGTTTGAACCATATGGTACCTCACAGGTCTGAAAAACAAACCTGGCCAAGCAGGCCTTGCACAGACAACCTAACATATTTTTTGCTGTTATTCCACACTTCTTAGGTACAGCTCCAAGAAATCTTCAGCATATGTCAGCATAACCCAAATATATATTCTAATTTGTCTTTCTTTTAATCTTCTTTTTGCTGGGTCAGTGGTATTGGGAAGAAGCCTTAGAGTGAGGAACTGATCTGCACTGACATCAGGTGATATTCTAATTTACTTTACAAATATCTGTTCCCTATTCTGCATGTACTGATGTCTGTGATAAGTTTTCAGGTCTTTTTAGGATGAGCAGGATTACAGGACAGAGCTGGAGTAGTTTTTGCGGGAAAGAAAACTATGTTTCTAAATCGCGAATGCAGGGATTGAATCATCACGCAGTGGCTCTTACACTGTGCGATTAAACACTGCTACAAAACTGGTTAAAGATACATAATTGAGATGAAAGCAGACTGCTGCCTGCTGAGCCTCTGGCATTTTTACTCTTTCACTTAAAATGTCCTGAGATAAGATGAAAACTTATCATAGACTTAAGACATGCCTATGCCATCCTAGCAAAACCTATAGCAAGAGGAAGCTATGCAGTTAGGAGATGCTAAATGAGGGAAAACATTATTCTTCACCTGAAAAATATTTCTTTTTATTTGAAAGCAAATAAAAAATAAATAAAAATCCAAGCCCCAAAAGCAACAACAAAAGTGATGCATCACAAGTATTTACTGCTCCCTCCCCTTTTTCCCTTGGGAAAAGACAAGTCCCATCTAGTTCGGCAATGGTGTCACAGTATTGGCAAGAACTCCAGTGAACAGAAACCCATAAGGATACCTAATGACACATCATAATTTCTGAATGTGTTTTTCTAGTGGCTTGTGCATCATTATTTATTTATCCCGCTGACCAGCTCTCAGCACTGACAGCCCCTGTTGTAGGCTTGGCCACTCAATGAAACATAAAGGAGTGCAGAGATCAGTGAAACGCAAGTAAAACACCCATTGGAATACTGTCTGTATTTCCCTGGGCTGCCAGATGACAAATGCTAAATCAGTTGTAGATCAGTAAAGCACATATCCCACCTGCCAAGGTCTTCATTTGGAAACAAAGCCTTGAAAAGTAAGACCATCCCAATGCAATTCTTGTTACATGCACATAGGACTGTGACAGCAAGGCTGTTGCTGGCAGTCTTATTGACAGCCTCTGGTAATTTCATTAGGATTTGATTGTTTTTCCTAGACAATTTTATGAAGCTTTTCTTTGTTGCCGTAGGTTGTTAGAGAAGATGACACCATTCTGTCAGTTCTTGCAACAAGTGCTCTTACAAACTCTGGATACCATGTACACTATTGGGAGCTTTTCCCTTTTATGGTGAATTGAAAAGCTGAAATGAGAAGAACAAGTTTGTGCCCTTTATTGCTTCTTTATGATGCGTAAAGGGAGTTTCAGTGTCTGCCCTTCCACTGGCCTTTCAACACAAATATCAGGCTCCAAATACGTGGTTTTGCTTACGAGCTCTGAGGAGAATAGGGTCAATATAACAGAAATAATACAACGGACAGAAACAGAACCTGCTTTTTACTCCCCATTCATTCCCTGAACTGCTGCATAACTCCCAAACTCTACTTTATCTGTGTTAGGGTCTACCTCTCTGCCAAGATCAATTTCACCCAATTTAGGTATCACCCTTTAAAATTAAGGGAGACAAATAGGTGTATTTAGGAAGTAACTCACCTGACCTGTCTTAGATGTCATCTTTATCTTGGGAAGAATCACACCATTGATCCAGACACACTTCACCTTGTCATAAAGAAGATGCCCAGGATAGGTCAGATGAACCACTTAAACTTATGGAAGAAAAATCACTGACAGGAGAACCTGGTGTCTCCTTAGCCTTATTTGCACAGGAACACTTCAGCTACTCAACAGAGAGAATCACCAAGGCCACAGAGGTCTTCATCTATTTCCTGTGATCACATACTGAGCAGAGTTATCTGATTCCCAGGGCACAGTTCTGCTTTATTTATGAGTCTAGTTATTTTAAGGCAGAAAAACATCAGAGCTTCTTCTGAAGAAATCCTCCAGCTCTTCATCCAAGAGTAAGAAGCTGCTTGTAAGCAAAGAAAAAAATCAGCCTGCAAGATGGGGAATGACAGTATCTTCTAATTCTATATAAGCATAGGAAAAGCAATTCCAGATGTCATGTAGATGGTGAAAGCTGATGGCACGAGGCCTGGTGAACTTCAGCCCTCACCTTAGTAAGACAGCAAAGAAAGACATTCTAGAAAGAAATAGTGGGTCTCACATATAACTTGTGTTTCAATTTATGTTCATTTCCACCAAACAAACCCCAGGCTAAAAAGATGAAAGCAACTTGCTTATTCTTGGTAGATAACAGGAAAAAATCCCATTCTGATTAAAGGACTTGTGCGGACATAGTGACAGGCGTGTGAAAGATTGACTTAACACTTGATCAAACACTTCTAATACGTTAGAAAACTTACTGCTGCTGAACGCTAGTGGTGACACACCCCTGGGACATGTAATAAGGACCAGTCTTGAATATAAATGTAGGCTAGAAATGTTGTACTCCGAACAGGGAAACCTGTGCATTATGATCACCTCTTGTGCAGATCATGGCAGCTGCTAGCAGCAATTTGTTATGGGTAACATTAATATGCCCCATACCACACTGTTATCCATACCTACATCACCACCAGTGTTTTATGCTTCTACATTCCTTACACAGAGACAGGGAAGGTCAGGAGTATGAATGGAGTGTTGTGTGTCATCTTTGTCAGATATTCAGTGGGTGTCCGGTGTATAGTTAGTTATAGGCTGGTTAGGCTCCCAGTTGGCATTTTCTAAGGAGAACTAATTCCACCCACAGACAGATTGTGTCCGATTATGAAGGAAACCGTGAAACTTGTTTAAATTAGGCAGGTAGAGTGGGATCAGTCTGAGTGCTTGAGTTCTTCCTCCCAGAGACAGGAACCATTTTATCTTACTTTATTTCCTTTTTCAGTCAATTAACAGAAAGGAGCAATTTATAGGATGATGTATGTGATTGCTTAGACATCTGCTTCAGGGGGAGATAAATCATAACACAGATTCTCTTGACTGGGCATGAAGACAAAGGTTGAGTCATGTTTAAGTGAATGTGAGCCAGACCTAACTGAACCTTTTCTGCTCCAACTTTGCTTTTCTTTTCTCCCTGCTCTGAATACATTTCCTCTTGCTATTTCAAGGGCAGTAGTTAATGCAGAACAGAGCAGTTTCAATCTAGAAACAAAAGCAGAAACCCCACAGTGCTAAGGCATCACCTTCTAACAAAAAATTGACAGGCAAGTCTGAGGAATAGGACTGTGTGAAAGATTCCTATCATAGTGCATTTTGGAGGCAGCACTGGAGCACAGCTTCCTTGAAAAATAAAATAACCGTACTTCAGATTTTAGGTTTGGGTTGAAAAGTCAACATATGTAGCTGCCTGCAATCAGTGGCTTCAGTTTGCTATGCTCACTTCTGGAAAATTGTTGCTCATCCAACTGTGAATATCTGACAGAGAGCCAGACACCCCCAAGGGCACCTCAGGAACAAGCAGTTTCAGCGGATACTAGTATACCATCAGCATACACGCACCAAGCAGAAGTGGGCTGGTGAGACCTGTTCCTGAATGATGGCAAGTAAATGAGAAATAATATCTTAGGCCTAAAGATCGCATCTCTGGAGGTTGTTGTGATGTAGTTAAATGGGCAAATGGTGAAAGTGAATCACCTTCAGATGCAAGGAAACTGAGGGAAGTATCTGGGTTTAATGAAGTAACTCCTGGGATGGAGAGGCAGGACTCCAAAGGGGCTGAGGAGATCTGGATAGCAGGTAGCACTAATGGGCACCATGGAGATGAGATCGGTGCTGTCAGAGGGGGACTAGATTAGCTTTTGTGGCATGTGCACAAGAAAGGTATCTCTGGACAGGGATGAAGCAAGTGTCTTGCACCCTGATGAGACAGCAGATACATCAAATGGAAGATGACGGGGTAAAAACCCACTTGCAGCATGAACCCTGACTGACTGCAGCTACTGAAAATGGACCTGGGAGCAGGGTTTTGATTACAGGTGGGCCAATCCAGAAGTACCTATGCCTGCCCCAGGGAGGACCAGTTTTGTGCTTGTACAAAAAAAGAAGAGCACAACTGGGAGGTGACAGAGTCAGCCTGACCCAGATATCTGGGTGGCATACCCACAAGGAATGATGGTCTTCACTTGATTCAGTGAGGAGTTTCCCTCTCTTCACTCTTAGCTAGTCCTTTAAGGCTAACTAAAGGCTAGCTAAAGGTTTGTTTCAGCAGGGAAAATTCTGGAAAAACTAGAGTATAAACCCGAGACCTAGAACTTGCTTTCTTATACTCATGAAATATTAGTAAATATTACTTGGCCCAGGCCAGCTAGTGTGTAGGGAATGCGAGAGGACACCAGGCTTTAAGGACAAGCCACTGTGTTTTGCACGTGAATAACAGAGTTGAGTTTAGCTAGACTTAAGCCAGTTAGAGTCAGAGGACATTTTATTTACTAGTACATGCATAGTACTCAGATCAGATGTAAGAGAAAGGAATACAGGAGAATTGTTAATGTGGCTAACTATCCCATTGAGATGGTCTGAAAATACCAACAAGGCATTTTTTTCCCTTCCAATTGTTTTGATTTAGTAAAATTCTGATGTTTCCATGGAGATTGTGAATTTTGCTGGAACTCCAGTAAGACAGTGATCACCATGTACTTTTCTGAGCCTTCTTCTAACCTTGTGCTCTGCCACAGGCAGGCAGTTTCCTGGGGTGTCATCTTGTAACACAGCCAGCCTGCTAAAATAAGTGGTGCCAGTTTGTCATTTCCCTAGGACTTGCTGGCTATTTCCATCCTCCCCCTTGCATTGCCACTGCCGTTCATCAGATTCTGCAAGGAATTGTATCTTCTTCCACTTGTCATTCAAATATTACTTTTGCTTTTTGCAAGCACATCATCAGTCCTCTTAAAATGACGTTTCTGAGGCATGCTGAGTATTTAAGTTCTTTTGTATCATATTTATAAGAAATATCTAAGTCCATCAGAAAACTGCCTTACAGTCAGAAAGAAGACCAGAGGATGTTTATGTCAATGTTTTTGAACATTTGCTCTTAATGCCTCTATGGCTGTTTCTTCACCAGAGAACAGGGTCAGTTATGTCTCTTTACTCCATGGAGGTCTTGGTGGGTGGCTATATCAGGAGTAATATGGGGAGCTATGGACTTAACAGTTTCTAACACAGCACAGCTTGCTCGCAGAAGAGTGTTTTGCAAGCAAAAGGACAGGTCTGTATATTTTACGGTAAATTCCTGTTTTACAGCATTTTGCATGTCTCCCCAAGGCCAGTGCTGATACGTTATATCTGCTAGAATCAGTTGAATGGAACTTCTTCTGTTGCTCAAGAGACAGGGGAATTTGCATTAGTTTGTACTTCAGTCAGAGCGAGGATCCTACTGTGAAGGTTTAGAGAGTCTTTTGGGGAGAAATGGAGAGGGAGCTGAGCTTATCACCATGTTCCAGCTACAAATCTGATAGCAACCTCTGCATGAGGAACAGCTTTGAAGGAGTTCACATTCCTGTTTCTCCTCCATTTTGGCATTGAAATCTTTCATAGTGAAATGATGTACAAGGTCTTATAAATCAGATATGTTTTAAGCCAATTGCAGCGGAAAAAAATTACTGACACTGCCCCATGATGTCTGTACATGTGAGGTAGATCGGGAATCATTCCATCCCAACACACCCAGTCTGTTGCCAGAACCTATAATAAAAGCTCTGAGCGATGGAGAGATATCCCAGCCACCCCAGCCAATGAGCCAGCTTCATTTAGAGCTCAGCTCAGATGCCTCTATACAAATGCCCGTAGCATGGGGAATAAACAAGAGGAATTAGAGGTGTGTTCATGTCTACAGGGATATGATATAATAGGTATCACAGAAACATGGTGGGATGGCTCCTACGATTGGAGTGTTGGAATGGAAGGTTACAGGCTCTTTAGAAAACACAGGCCTGGCAGGCAGGGAGGGGGAGTTGCCGTTTATGTTAGGGATAGGCTGGAGACTATGGAACTCTGTCTGGGGACAGGTGAGCAGTTAACAGAGAGTTTGTGGGTCAGGGTTAAAGGGAATATAGCTATGGGAGACATTACTGTGTGGGTCTGTTACAGACCGCCTGATCAAGGAGAACCTGCGGATGAAGCACTCCATAGACAGATAGGAAAAGCCTCACGCTCACAGGCCCTTGTTCTCATGGGGGACTTCAACCACCCTGACATCAGTTGGAAGGACGGTATGGCCCGGCACAAGCAATCCAGGGGGTTCCTCGATTGTGTAGAAGACAACTTCCTTCTGCAAGTAATAGAGGAGCCGACAAGGAGAGCTGCCATGCTTGACCTCGTGCTCACCAACAGAGAAGGGCTCATTGGAAATGTAGTGCTCCAGGGCAGCCTTGGATGCAGCGATCAAGAGATGATTGAGTTCAAGATCCTCAGGACAGTGAGAAGAGCGTGCTGCAAGCTCACTGCCCTGGACTTCAAAAGAGCAGACTTTTGCCTCTTCAGGAACCTGCTTAGGAAGGTTCCATGGGGTACAGCCCTAGAGGGCAGGGGAGGGGCAAGACTCTTGGTTGATATTCAAGGATCACCTGCTACAAGCTCAGGAGTGTTGCATCCCAACCAGAAGGAAGTGCAGCAGGAGGGCCAGGAGACCTCCTTGGATGGATAAGGAGCTGCTGAGGAAAATTCAAATGAAAAAAGAGGCTTATAATAAGTGGAAGCAAGGACAGGCGGCCTGGGAAGAGTACAGGGATGTTGTCCGGGAAGCTAGGGACCAGGTTAGGAAAGCTAAGGCCCAGTTAGAATTAAACTTAGCTAGGGATATTAAGGATAACAGGAAGGGATTCTATAAGTACATAGCAAATAAAAAACAGACAAGGGAGAACATAGGCCCCCTCAGGAAGCTCTTGGGAAAACTGGCTACACAGGATTTGGAGAAGGCTGAGGTTCTGAATGACTTCTTTGGTTCGGTCTTCATTGGCAAAGGCTCTGACCACACCACCCACGTCTTGGAAGGTAGACGTAGGGACTGTGAGAATAAAGACCTTAGCCCCACTGTAGGAGAGGATCTGGTTCGAGACCATCTTAAGAACCTGAATGTGCGCAGGTCCATGGGTCCTGATGAGATCCATCCGTGGGTCCTGAAGGAGCTGACAAATGAAGTTGCTAAGCCACTGGCCATCATATTTGAGAAATCATGGCAGACAGGTGAAGTTCCCAACAGCTGGAAAAAGGGAAATATAACCCCCATTTTCAAGAAGGGGAAAATGGATGACCCAGGGAATTACAGAGCAGTCAGTCTCACCTCTGTGCCTGGCAAAATCTTGGAGCAGATTCTCCTGGAAGGCATGCTAAGGCACATGAAAAACAACAAGGTGCTTGGTGACAGTCAGCATGGCTTCACTAAGGGGAAATCCTGCCTGACCAATTTGGTGGCCTTCTATGATGGGGCTACAGAACTGATGGACAGGGGCAAAGCAGTCGATGTCATCTACCTGGACTTGTGCAAAGCATTCTACACTGTCCCACACGACATCCTTGTCTCTAAATTGGAGCGACATCAATTTGATGGATGGACCACTCGGTGGATAAAGAACTGGCTGGATGGCCGCACACAAAGAGTTGTGGTCACTGGCTCGATGTCCGGCTGGAGACCAGTAATGAGTGGTGTCCCTCAGGGATAGGTGTTGGGTCCGGTCTTGTTCAACATCTTTGTCGCTGACATGGACAGTGGGATTGAGTGCGCCCTCAGCAAGTTTGCTGATGACACCAAGCTGTGTGGTTCGGTTGATACGCTGGAGGGAAGGAATGCCATCCAGAGGGACCTTGACAGGCTTGTGAGGTGGACTGATGCCAACCTCATGAAGTTTAACCATGCCAAGTGCAAGGTCCTACACCTGGGTCGGAGCAATCCCAGGTACAGCTACAGGTTGGGCAGAGAAGAGATTCAGAGCAGCCCTGCAGAGAAGGAGTTGGGGGTGGTGGTCGATGAGAAAATGAGCATGAGCCGGCTTCAGTGTGCACTCACAGCCCAGAAAGCCAACTGTATCCTGGGCTGCATCAAAAGGAGCACGATGAGCAGGTCGAAGGAGGTGATCCTGCCCCTCTGCTCTGCTCTTGTGAGAACTCACTTGGATCACTGTGTGCAGTTCTGGTGTCCTCAACATAAAAAGAACATAGAACTGTTGGAACAAGTCCAGAGGAGGGCCACAAGGATGATCAGGGGACTGGAGCACCTCCTGTATGAAGATAGGCTGAGAAAGTTGGGGCTGTTCAGCCTGGAGAAGAGAAGGCTGCATGGAGACCTCATAGCAGCCTTCCAGTATCTGAAGGGGGCCTATAGGGATGCTGGGGAGGGACAGTGCTTCATTAGGGACTAGCAGTGCTAGGACAAGGGGTAACAGGTTAAAACTTAAAAAGGGGAAGTTTAGATTGGATATAAGGATGAAGTTTTTTAGTGTAAGGGTGGTGAGGCACTGGAATGTGGTGCCCAAGGAACTTGTGAATGCTGCATCCCTGGAGGTGTTCAAGGCCAGGTTGGACAGAGCCTTGGGTGAGATGTTTTAGTGTGAGGTGTCCCTGCCCATGGCTGGGGGGTTGGAACTAGATGATTTTAAAGTCCTTTCCAACCCTAACTATTCTATGATTCTATGAATTTCCCATGCATTTTGTAGAGCCATCCTTTTGCTTCAGTGGTTGCTATTAATACCACTTGATGCACATGCAGTGATTGATATACTCCAAAACCAGACCCTGTTTTGTCACTGAGAGGGTATCTGAGAACAGATTGCAGTTTCCTACAGGATTTGTTCTTCAGTGTTAATAAAGCTGGGCTTTGAAGGATTTGGTTTTGCGCCTTTTTTTCTGAAATCTGATCTCACTCACTCATTTGAGCGCATTTCTGTTTGTGCATCTGGAGCTCCCCAGGGTCTGTTCCTGTTGCATATGGTGGTTGTTGGAGAGCAACAGAAGTGATGTACCATTCAGGAACTCCTGCAGGACACAGCTTTCCTCCCCATGCCCAGACCACAATTCCTGCCGTTACATCCCAGCATGGATACTATGTCTCATTCCAGTGGAGCCCATGAATGGAGCTGCTCATCCCTTGCTAACACTTTTCACCACGCATTAGATAACTGATGCTTCATAGAATCATCAGGATTCCAACCTAGAATCACCTAGGTTGGAAAAGACCTTTAAGGTCATCAAGTCCAACCGTTACCCCAGGAATGCCAAGACCACCCCTAAACCATGTCACTAAGGGCCTCAATTAGAGGTTTTTTGAACACATCCAGGGATGGTGATTCCACCATTGCCCTGGGCAGCCTGTTCCAATGCCTGATCACCCTTTCAGTGAACAAACTTTTCCTAATTTCAAGTCTAAACCTCCCCTGACGCAGCTTGGTCATTTGATCTTGTTCTGTCACTTGTTACTTGGGAGAAGAGACTGACTCCCATCTCACTACAACCTCCTTTCAGGTAGTTGTAAAACAGCAATTAAGGTCTCCTCCAAGCCTTCCAGACTAAGCAATCCCAGTTCCTCAGCTGTTCCTCACAGGACTTGTACTCCAGACCCTTTACCAGCTTCATTGCCCTTCTTTGGACCTGCTCCAGATATTGCACTCAATATCTCACCTGTAGTGAGGGGCGAGAACTGAACACAGTATTCAAGGTGCGGCCTCACCACAGGGGGAGGATCACTGCTCTGTCCCTGCTGGCCACACTGTTGCTGATACAATCCAGGATGCTGTTGGCCTTCTTGGCTGCTTGGGCACAAACTGACTCATGTTCAGTCATCAGTCAGTGCCCCCAGGTCCTCTTCCACTGAACAGCTTTCCAGTCACTCTTACCCAAGCCTTTAGTATTGCATACGGCTGTTGTGGCCCAAGTGCAGGACCTCTCACTTTGCCTTGTTGATCCTCATACCATTGGCAACAGCCCATTGATTCAGCCTGTACAGATCCCTCTGCAGAACCCTCCTATCCTCCAGCAGACCAACCTCCCCAGCCAACTTGGTGTCACCTGCAAATTTACTGAGTGTGCACTCAATCCCCTCTTCCATATCCCTTCTCCAGTCTCCACCACAGTAGAGGTCCAGAGAACCAGAAGTGATCCCTGGTTAGGTTTACCATACCTGAGAAAACTGATCCCTAGTGAAGAAACAACCAAAATCACTAGCATGTAAGGTGAATATCAAAGATCATTGTGCTGGAAAACTCCACTGAAAGGCACGAGCATAAAGGAGAACAAGGTAGAAGGACTGCCTTCATACAGATTCACCAGGTATGCTGTAGTCTTTTGTGCCCACAGTGAGTAGTGTTGAGTGAATAAAGTCAGATATCAAATTCATGTGAATCCAATAGGCAAAGCTATAAAATTGCTATATGATATGGAGGTGTTAGTCTGATGTAATACGCCATTATAAAAAAAATGGATATAGATTTTCTGTCTTTTACCTGATCCATTTCCTTCTCACAAAGGAACAGCTAAGAAGGAAAGTGCTGTGCTACCTCTTCATAACCATTCCTCTGATGCTTATGGTGATGCTTTAATGGAGATGCTTTGAATTGTTTGCTTCAAATTGCTGTTACCTATTATTTTCATATCCTTTTTCCATTACAGTTAAGCCAATCACCCGTTTAGTAATTCTTACCCAAGGCAACGAACAAATAATAACAAGATATTTAGTGTTACTAAGAAGCCTCAGGAACTTACTGTGTGTCTCCATAAGCTGTATAAATATTTCCATGAACCAAATGAGATCGCACACATGGCTGGGATTTGTGCTCAGGGTTATAGTGGTTAGCTGTGCAAGACTCTCGGCATCTGTGCTCAAGAAGAAAGCAATTTCAGTAATTTATTAGAAAATGCTGCATTAAGAAAGGTGTGAACACTTTTTAAATGCAAAGGATTGAGTGTATGTTGCATATCCTTCTTCAGCACCTTGTCTGCAGGGAGGTTAGGCTCATAGCAATCACAAGGAGAAGCAAATCCCTCTATGAAGAAGTAAAACTCCTGGATTTGGCCTCGGGGTCCTTAATACCAGTGTCAGAGCAGATGAGTGATGGGGCTGCTTCCAGAGTTGATTGTAATTTCCTATTATTATTACTTTCTGTCAAGAAAACATGGTTTTACCCATATATATATATATATATAATAGCAGGAATCTATCAGCTTCAACAGTATTTTCCTCAAAGCAAATGAAGTGCTTTAAGCGACCCTGTCTCTCCCTATCACACATGGTCACCCCCTGCAAACCTAAGGAAAGAGTTTGAAGGCAGCAAAACATTCTGCTTTTGACATTTTCTGAATGCATCATTTTTCACTGCAAAGTCATCTCATACTTTAGAATTTCCTAAGCCTTTGAGACTTATACTATAAAAAAACCCAACAAAACCCCCAAACAAAAGCAAATGACAACAGCAGCAAAACATGACATCCTTCATTGAAACCTTTAAATAAAATTGTTTTTCTCATTTTATCTTACAGGCAATGAGTTCATTGAGTTGATTTATTCTCTTCTGGGTGCAGAAGAATGTGGAAAGTTTGGGATTTGGGGAGAGAAAGGGTTCTGCTAGAGATATGCTATGCAATTCTTCACTCTCCAGCCTTTGGTAGAAGTGTCTTTAATTATTTAGTTCTTCAGACACGCCATTGTGGGTATATAGGTAGTATATTGGCACCTATCTGCATCTTGCAACTACGGGGTGTGAGGAGCAGGGTCCTGGGGAATAGTGGGAAGCTATATTGTAGATATGTTATAGTATATTGTATGAAGCAAGGGACAGGCTCACTGTCTTTCAGCCAATTTGAGGGCAAAATCTATGAGCTGAGCACTGTAGAAACGTATAGGCCACGTCCCCTGACAAACTGGCTGGTTTATCTGTACGTATGTCTTCACCTATATTAATTAGGTGCAAAATACAGGCCTCTTTCCAAATTCAGAAAAGAATTAGTTGGATACAACCAAATGCCTTTTGAACAAGGCCAAGAGAATTAAGGATTTGTCAAGTCTGTGTTTAGTAAATAACAAAGCAGAAATTAAAAGACTGTCAAAAAGGTTTGTTTCAAAAGGTAAGTAAAAAGGTTTTATTATGAAGTGTAAATAAAACCATTTGATTTGCTAATTCATACTGTCATGCTTAGTGTTTATTATGTATCCTGTGGTTTTCCCACTACCTTACTGTTAATTCAGTGAGACAAACTTAGTAGATGACTAATTCAGTAGTAATGTAATTAAAACCCCATAAAACATATTGGCCCTGTGTTGGCAGTGTTTGGCTTTCAATCCTTTTTGAAAACTTGTTCTTGAAGCATTTGGACATAATTTAGTGGAGATGAGGGATTAACCTTGCTTTACTGCTCTCATTTTCACAAGAATGTTTCAAAATGAACAAACAAAAAGTTGTTTGAGTGACATTATAGTGCTAACACAGAAAGGCAGAAAGAACTTATTCTCAGCATAATTGCTGCTGAAACTCCAGTATCTGGTCCCACCATGTTAATCATATAGTAAGTAAACAGTGACACAGTGATGTCGTAAAAAATTCTAGTCCTCTTTGCTGTGCACAGTGGGGATCAGAATGTACTTGCTCACTACTCCTAGAGTGTCAGGGGTTCATCAGTCTGATCCTTCAGCAATCCCTGAATTAAAAAACCTGGATTTCAGAGAGTCCTGAGTCAGCTCCATTTCAGCCTAAATTTCTCCCAGCTTTGAGAATCTATAGCCTTACTCATGAGCAGTCTATAGATTGCTCCATACATCAAAGTGAAAACAAATTTGTTTCATGTCAAGAAAGGTTCTTCCCCTGGAAGAAGCTGGCACCAGTGGCAGTTCTGGACTCCCCTGGGACTTCCTTGCTCCTGGGGCCTGTGATGGAGAGTGTGCTGGGATACCTGGTACTCAGCTACTCACTCTGAAGGGGGTCTTTCTCTTCCCTGCCTTAAAATTAAGCCCAGTCTCTCTGGAGGAGTCTTGTAGATACTACAGCGGTGCTATTCACCCTGCAGCACAAGTGTGTGCTCTCATTGCAACTCCTAAGGTAACTCCAAAAAGTTAAAGGATTGTAAAATAGCAAAGGTGGGTTAATTGCATCTGAGAATTTTAAAGGATTTGGCCAAGGTACTTTTAGATTCACTGAAACTGATGGCTAGCAAGGCCGTGAAACTGCAGGAAACTGAATACACCAAAGTTTTTAAAGGATAAATAGAATGACTATGGGTAATTAGAGTTCTTTGACTATAACATTGATTCCAGAGAAGATAATGGAACATTCAATCTGGGATTTGACTAATAAAGGATTAAAAGACAGTAATGTAATTAATGCTAGTCTACCTAAGATTACTGGCAACAGATCTTGTCAAACCAAAGTGAATAAGTTTACTCAATGGATTTACAAGCTGTGTTGATAAATGAAATAATATCAGTTTGATGGACTCAGGCTTTGCTAAAACATTTGCCTTAGTCCCACACAAAAAAAATAGAAAATCGACATAGATACTTTAAATTGATTAAAAACTGCTAATGGGAAGAACTCAAAACACTCCTGTATATTGGCGATCTTTACTGAGTGGGTGAATTGTGAGTTAAGACTGCTATTTAACACTTCTGTCAATGCTTTGAAAGAAAGCATTAAAAATCCTTCCTGACAAAGCATGGTGATGACAGTAATATTGGGGGAATGAATAATAATGACAGGAGGGTTGATAGACATGGAGTGGCCTGACTCTATTGGTAAATTGAACATCGCCAAGCAGTACTCCTTTTACAGCTTCAAATCTGAAGTCATAAACTGAAGAAAGAACAAAGACATTGATGCTGAATGGAGGCTGCTGCTTGAGAAGCTGTTTCCCTGGAAAGCTGAGTCATTGTGGACTCCTGGTTTGGGGTCTTATCAGATGATCTGAGGGGTTTGTTAGATTATCAAATAGGGGACTATCCAAATGGCTTTGGGAGGTTTGAACAACCCATATCCAGCTAGGTGGTTGCTGTCACCTGTTTTTGTTTTATTATATGTCTCTACATAACTAAACCCTTGATTTTGCAAGATACATTGGGCCATGCTCAGTCCTTTCTTCCATTAAGCATATGCTTAAAGAGTTTGCTGAGCTGGGAACCTTCACCACAAGGTACTCTTCCATTATCCTGTGGTTGTTTTTTCCCTTGGCTTCATAAACTCATTTGGATGCAGTGGTTTTCTGTGGTTTAATTTACTTTCTCTGTGTTATTATTGTCTCCAAACTGTGTATATTTACAAAAGAGATTAAATGAATACTATTTATTTTACAGACTGTAATGGCCCTTTTGGAGGGAAGCCATTATGTAGATACTTACAACATACATCTTTTCCTATTAGAAAGCTCTCATGACATAAATGCAACAAAATAAATATTGGGCTCAGTCATGCGAACAGTTTCTCGCAAAACATTTCTCTATTTCCAAGAACAGCTCTGTAAAAACACTGAAGTGTTCATTCAGATTAATAAAGGCTGGGAGTGTGTCCTGGTTTTATCCTGTTAAAGCAGATATAACCCTCACAGGCTTCTCCTCTGATCCTGACCCCCAAGCTCTAACCTCCCATCAAGTGTCACAGAAAAGCTCCATGTATCTGAACTGCTATTTCACACAGAGGGCAAGCCTCTCCTCATATGTGTGCCTTCTAAAGCATCTGCATCCATCCACTACAGCACTCAACCCATGGAAGCTATCCACCACATCTCAGTTATTCCAGAGATGTTTTAGTTTGGCAACAGAGTGTGATCAAAGATGTTCAGATGCTTTTTGTATGTCTCCTGGAAGCACCTACACCCTCTCAGGGTTAAGACAGTGTCCCAGACTGTAAGATGCTATACAAATGCAGAGCAAAAAGTACTTTCTGCCTTGAAAGTGCAAGGCAACCCCCATCCCTGGATGTTGGCAGCAAGCTGTTTGGGAGAATTTCACATGTTCCTTTCAGCCACGGGAACCAATTGGACAGAGGGAGAGAAAAGTACAAATCTGCCTGCAGTGGGTGCCTTTCTCTACTGTCTTGTGTCAGGGATGGTGGTGACTGCTCTTTCAAATTTTGGCTGGAGGTGGTATTAACACCCTTTGTCAAAACGCATACCATCCATTTCAGCCTGGATGAAATGTTATTTTAAAAATGAGTCTACTGGACAAGTTTTGAGAAGCGAGTGTCATGCTCTCTGCCTACAGCCAGTTTTGAAAATAATTGGTATAGGCTTAAATGTAATTGGTCTACCACAGATGAAGTCAAAGGGTCTTATGTTACACATAAAAATTGTTCTGGATGTATTGACCTTAGGTGGGGTGGCAATGATTTATCTCACCTGAGCATCTGGCTCTGCATGACTATTTAATTCTTTTGATTTCCTTCTCTTCATTGCTACTCCTATGTTTTGCTTCTCCTGTCCCTCCCTACTTTTGCACAAAGAAATATATACCTACATCTAGACTTGTTTCTCATTCATGTTGTTTTCATTTTGCTATCAAACTTAAGGCTAATTTCTGAACAGAGCCAGGACTGTGTCAGGTTTTAAGATCAGGAAATTTTTCACTCTTTATGCTACTTAAGCCAAACAATTTGTATGGGATAAAGGCAGGCTGTGACTAGCCAGGCTCTAAGACTGTTTGTTGACAACATTTTAATGCCAGAAATCTTGTTTGTTTTATTCTGGTCATTGCTGCTCTATGGACACAGGAAAATGATTTTATTCTTTTCTCATGTCTTAGAAAACCACTTCAATTTTATCTGAAAGCCTCTTTTGCCAGAATGTATCCCCCTGATGCAAAGCCTGACACGTTGATATTATGCCTAACTCACTAACTCACAGCTGGTTGTCAAAGACCTGGAGTAATTTGCTTCAGAAGTGAGATGAAACAGATTTATCACCTACTGAACTGATATTTCTTGGAGAGAAAGCTTTTTTTTTTTTTTCCTTTTTTCTTTTCTTTTTCTTTTTTCTGGTAATGATACTCCCCTGGTCTGATCTTGAAAGCCGAGCAACTTAGAACTTGTCACAGCCACACTGATCAGCTGAAGCACTGGAGCCATCTGTAGGACCACTAGTCTTAATAGTGATAAATTGGTCAATCTTACACTTTCTTCTGTCCATATCACCTACCTGCTCCAACTTTGGTTACTTTTATATTGTGCATCAGAGCTCTTGGACTTCGCACAGTTTCTTATTTTAGCCCATGCTCCAACTTAAGCATCAAATGTTGACCAGGTTGCTGCCCATTCCACTCAGGAAAGCAAAAGTACACACAAAATAAACTTATGGAAAACAGCAAATGTGAAATTGTTTCCAAAATGATTTTTTTTTGTAAATGATTGCTCCAGAAAGGGACACAAACGAGAATAGTGGTAGTATACGTATTACAACGCATTTTGCCGGAATTATTGTAAATATGACAAGTTGCAACTTAATGAGATCCTTTATATTTCTTCCCTCTTGTATGTGTTGGACTGGATCTTACTTCCACTTGCCAATGTCTTTGTGAGTTCCCTGTGTATTTTGATTTAGCTATGCAGATCTTTGTGATTCATTGCAATAGGTACCAAAAATATTTTTCCTCTTCTGCCTTAGTTTGAAATTCACTCTGAAAACACTGATAGTTAGCAGAAAGGGAACAGATGAGAGAGTCAAATTCTTTCATTCCTTGGGCATTAGCTCAGTTCAGAGAGGAAAACCAGCCTGTGGTTAATCCCAACCTTGTGTTCTATGATCTTATGAGCTATGATCCTTATGACAAAACCAAGCACCTGGCAAAGGGGCATGAGGAGCAGAGGCAGAGCAAGGCAAGTAGTGCCTCATACAGTTTAGTTTTATATCATTTTCCATTCTAACTCCCAGTTTCATTTGTCAATAACTTTGCTGTTAAACTATTGTGAGATCTCCAAGCAAGATGCCACCTCAAGTTGATGTATTTTTTTTCTATTTTTTCCTTTTCTAATTTCAGCTTAAAACATTTGGAGAATGACTCTATGGGTAAAAATATTATGTTAGGTGTGGTAAAGACTTCTTTGTAGTCATGCTGTTGAGAAGCTATAGCTTTCTGTGGTTTTAGCCAAGGACTGCAGCT
This sequence comes from Pezoporus occidentalis, assembly GCF_034315485.1. Classification (NCBI taxonomy): domain Eukaryota; kingdom Metazoa; phylum Chordata; class Aves; order Psittaciformes; family Psittacidae; genus Pezoporus; species Pezoporus occidentalis. The sequence continues at coordinate 3,901,112 of NW_026914180.1, forward strand.
AGAAGGTCTGTTTCAGATCTGTGATATTGCCCTTCCTCTGAAAAATCTGCCAACACAAATCTAATGTAATAATCCACAGTTTGTACATGTTTGTCATCATATACAGAGATCCAAGGCCATGAGCACCAGAGAGAGAGTAGAACAAGGACCAAGGGTTCTAGTAGCTTTTGATCGTCTGCCTAGGAAAGGGTTGCAATACTTCTAAATGCATCTCCTGCGTACATCTCATTCCCTTCTGAATAGCGAAGGAAGGGGTGTCTAGGAGGCAAAGATCTGACTGTGGACTTAACAGGCAAGCAGAAGGACTGGCTGAATCTAAGAAGGTTTAGCATGAATTTTGCTAAATTATTGCCCTTGTTTTGTCTGTGAAGTCCAAGCCCAGGGTACAATTTCTCTATTGTGCTTTATAGGTTAAAAGATACCATGCACTTATAAATAGCGGAAAAAAATTCAATAGTTACTGTTTATGTTCAAGGTCATGAGCCTGGGTAAATGGAACCAACCCATAGCCAGGAGCATGCACTCGAGTGAGGCACGATGGAAAGCTTTCAATGGCAGGATAGACTACCTTTTCTAATAGCTTCTGGAGAAGTACCTGTTATTCGAGCAGTTGCAAAGAATGCTTTTGTTAGTTTCTGTTTTATTTAATGCATGCATTGCAAATTACCACAGTCTTCAGATTTTTAGGGGGGAAAAAGTCATTAAGGGGTAACCATTCCACATTTGTAGGGTGGTTCACTGGCAGCATCTGCTCTAATTGATCCATTCAGGAGAGTTATGTTGGTAGTGCGAATATAATTGACCCACAGCAGGTTATTATTTCTGTCACAGAGCTTCTCTGCAGATGTGATAGAAAGTAACTTTGGCAGCAGCTTACAGGCTTTGGAGAATCTCATCAGCCTTGAGCAGTACATACACTTGTATGCTACTGAGATAAACATGAAATACAACATTCATAAATATCAGACCCTTGGGCTCAGAACACCTAATGAATGCAGAATGTGTTTCTTATATTTAAGTAAATATGAGGAAATGCTACATACTAACTGAAAATAGAGTACTATTCATGAAACATCCCTTGTAAAAATGTGTATGTATTTACATAATTAATACATTGCAATCACATCTGTTCTTCTTGACTTAGGAAAATTATTGACTCAAATACATTTTATGTGAACAATTATAGTTCTTTGACTGGCAACTTGCTAGAAATATTTGCATTTTATACCTGTATTGTGACAGGTTTGGCAAATTGTATCTTACTAGCCTATTAATATTCACCAAATTATCAATAATGTTGTAGGACATTTATTTGTTTTTGTCATTTATCATATAGAAACCAAACCCAAAATTAAGTAAGATTTGGCTCAGGTTACCATAAAAACACCATCTATAAAGGACAATCTGTAACTGAAATGTACTGGAGAGATTAATTAAAGAATATATCTTGGTCTTGGACTAAATACTTTAATCAAGTCCTTTTTGAAATCATGGCATGCATGTAATCCTCCGTTTATGGTGGTGGCAGGGAAATACCTTCAGTGATCCTCTACTAATAGATTTTATAGAAGCTGTGATTTTGCAACAGCTCCCAAGATCCGGATTGTATTCTCTTCCTACCCAGCATCAGTACACTGGCAGGAGTTTTCTGTATTTAAATAAAAAATGACAATACATCACTTTCACATTGTGAGGTAAGCCAGTATGTGAATCATTTAAACTGCAATGTGTAGCACTGCAGAAAGTGGTTTAGAGTACATTTCTAAAAAGAATTTTTTTTTAAAAAATGACACCTTCTTATCCATAGATTTGTGGCTTCCTATGTTTATTTCAAGAAGGTTGCCTGGTTTTGGTGACAAATGCGCTTCATTACTGTTCTAGCCAAGACAATTGTACAGCAAAGAGGCAATGAACTGTGTATTTGATTCTTTGTGTGTGTTATCATCAGTCTCTTTTCTGGCTCCAAGAACTTGTGCCTGTGCAAAGCCATTGAAACCAATGGCATTGAAAAAAATGTTTCTGAGAGCAGTTAGGGCTGCAGAACTTTTTCCTTTGTTGCAAAATTAATTTAAGATTTCTGTTTCTTCACCTCAAGCCTTTCACACACAAAATTACCTATGAGATGGAACGAGATGGTGCTTTTAAGTACACAGAATAGACTGGTCTTTATAGGTCATGTAAGCTGGGGTATAAGTTCATGCAACTCATCAGATTTTGCAAGGCAATCATTCCCTACAAATCCTACAAATCTGTCAATGTCTTGCTGAAATATCCCCTTTCTGTTCCACCTGACCAGAGAGACAGAACAGTTTTCCCTCAAAAATAAGCATGGGAAAACAGTTTACAGCAGCACCAAGAATTTGGCATTCTGGTTCTGGAACCAAAGGTTCTATCTGTATCATCAAATCACTTCAGGATCAGTCCCTGGCTCCCTGATTATCCACACTGACATGCTTGTTCAGGCTGAGCATCACCACAGCCTGGCTAGCCATCCTGGCAGGGTGATCTACTCAGAACTGTAAGCAAGCTCTGATCTATTGTATGGATGCTGGAGCATTCACAGGGTTGGATCTATATTAAATCTGATCACCATTTAGCCCTCCTCAGCAGCCCAGCAGGCTTTGTATCCTCCCATGGTCACCTGTGTCCTCTGTGCAGTTTCCATCACAGGCTCCTTCTTGCTGATGTTTTGCAGGCAATTCATTTTTGGAAACACTGCAGACTGTGAGTACTGAAGTCATGGAAACTCTTGTCTTTGCGGAGGCAGCGTGGACATACCTGAAATTTTGCCATTGGCAAAACCTTTAGGTGCCAAGCTTTGATGTGGGACATGGTCTAGGACATATCCCAGGAGGAAAGGGTGAGGAAAGGTGAGAAAGGGAAAAGGAAAGGGAAGTAGGATGAATACAAGCCACAAAATTTTAAACATGCATACCTGTATGGCTGGCAGCGAGAGATTGAAAGCTTTTGTATTTGACTGCATATGATATATGATATATGATAAATATGATACTCCATAGCCAGGCCTCCTGGCTCACCCTTCCTCAGTCCTCCCCGGGCTCCAAGAGATCAACCAAACCCATCCTAGGCCATATGTGCTACAGGCATTTTGAGGTTAGGATGTTTTGCTATGACGAACTCTCAGCAAGAGTACAGGGTGTTACTAAGGCCCTGGTAAGCACAAGATGTGCCCAGAGGTAGGCTTTGAAGCCTCTTGAGATGTGAAGGTCATGCAGGCCGTGATCTTTAGGTCACCTTCATCCTCAGCCCCAAGCTGCTTCCTAAGAGAGCAGATGTGTACCTCCTCGGGTGGGACCACTGCACACATGGATATAGCTGGCTTAGCTATATCCAGCGTGAGTAGGGATGCAGCTGCAGCATGTAAAGACTAGCAGATAACTTGGGGTGTCAGTCTTGGGGCCACCGTAACTTCCAGTGTTATTTCTGACAGGCTCCATTTCTCTTGGATATTTTATTTGACTCTCCAGCTAGACTGATGTAAACTGATATGGTCTCCAGAATGTTGTACTGGCTTGTGGGAGGACTTTTTTTTCTCTCTGGAGTTTGAGACTCCTGCAGGAGGCTCTACTGGGGTGGAAAGCGTTCATTTAAGTCTACAGAAAGATTTGTGGTCACGTTAGTTACACACTGTATGCTTTTTGCTTTTCTTTTGTCTCCATCAGGACAGCGTGTTTCAGACACGAGTAGCCCTATGTGAAAATGACTCAGTTCCCGAGTCCATTTCATTTGGAAACCACTGAGAAGCAATAAACCCAGAATTTCACACTGGCATTAATGCAATCCCACTTTTTAGAGCAGAAGTTGACATTACCAGGCGCCACCGGATTCCTTTTATGAGCCACTGACAAGTGCTATTTGTGGAGACAATTCAGCATGTTAATTATGCAGGGAGCAAGAAACAGGGTTGCCTTGTTTTTATCAGATTATTTAACATAAAAACATTACTTCTGCTTCTTAAATATTGAGTTATTTCTCTTGCTGCTGCTTTACTGGAACAGATTAAGCCAAATTTGTCTAGGGTGCAATTTTGACTTGAATTGAGATAAAAGCCATCTGTAATTAAGTACCTCATGCTCTGTAGCTTCCCAGCTATTCCTTATCTCTTATTTGATCAGATTACCTATTTCTTCGGCATTCTAATTTTGTATCAACAATTGCCAAGATCAGTTGTCACTGTCCTCCCTGACCAGAGGATACTTTATCCAGAATAATCTGAGATGACCAGACCCTTTCAAAAAAAGAAGGAGGTCTTCAGAATCACCATCAATTTTAGAAAGTGCAGAAGAATACCTGAAAATAACTGTTGTCTTTGAGGTTCCACTTCGTACACCTTTGTTGGATTAGCACTCATCTTCAGTGGGATACTGTGGTAAATGTGAGAAAGAGTGTGGGTAACAACACAAGCAAATAGAAATTTACCATCCGCAACCAGTTAATGAGATGCTCTGACCACATAGATCTGCTTTAGAGTTTTTGAGACTGAGTTTGTTTCCTCTTCTCAAAACATGTTAACAGATGAAGGCACAAAACAATCTGAGCTGTGATTTGGATTGCTATTACTTGAGAGACATATTGCTGTGACCAGGACATGAGCAAGACCCTAGAACACAGACAGTCCTTGTGAAAAGACTGGTCAGTAGAAGTTGGTCTATTCCTTATAACAAAATTTTGAGCAGTTTAAAGCTATTAGATGTTGAAAACAAATATTAATAAATGGAACATTTCTGCTTTTGATGTACAGAATTCAAAGTCTGTGAGCTCCAATATGTTACTTTTAGGACCTGTTTTGTTCTTGTCTGGTTTTCAGTGTGTTTGGAACAGGTTCTGAAAACGGGAGGGTTTCATAGAGATAGCTACAGGCAGTCTGGGCTGGAGAGATGCAGAAAAATCTATATGGTTTGATTTTCAATCTGTGGTCTGGAGTCCCCTGTTGGGAGGATGAGGGCAGGGGGCTAAGAGGGTCTGTGCTTACTTCTTATGGAACCTGAAAGAGTAATTATGAGAGAACAAATTCTCAGGCTAACTTCACTATTCAGGGGCTCCTGCCTCTGTGGGAAATGTCTCAAGGTCTGCAAATTGGAAAAAAAATAGAAGAGCTGAAACCTGCTAAAACACACCAATGTTGGAACAGCGCAATATTTCCAGACTTTGCTATGAATTTGTTTGCTTCCAAGAGATGCTGAATGAATAATGTGTAACAAATAATTTATTTAAACTGTTTGGGGTTTTTTTCTTCCCCCACCCCCCTTAATTCTATCTGTATATTGATCACAGTTTTCAACTGTGCCTCTGGGCTTGTTCATAAAGTGAAGGCCCTAATGCTCACCTACCATAGAGAGGTCTTCTGGGCGATCTCCACAGTCTGATTGTGCAGCCCAGTGGTGCAGGCTTTTTGAAAGTTCAGTGAACTCCATTGTTGAAGAGGCCAGGTGGGATTTACCTCATAGAGCTATGCAAATAGCCTCCCTCTAAGTCTGAAAAGCCTTTTTGAGAATGTTACACTGGGCTTCGTGAGTGCAGATCCAGCTTGTACAGATTCAAGGCTCTATGCAAACATTTAGAGCATCCCTAGTTTCTAGGTTTACTCTGTAAAGTCCTCTTGAAGGTTTAAAGGTGCTACCAGACTACATGATGAATTATTAATTCAAAATAAAACCATGTAATTTTAAATATACTCTGCACATAAAGTGCCATAAAGAAGCCATATGATATATATATATATATATATATAAAGACTGTTACTTTGAAGAATGGGACAAGCATAAGGACTGTGTATTATTATCAAATCATGTGGAAAACATTCCAGGGTTTTCTTCTGTGTCTCATAGAAATAGGAGTCCTGGGTTAACAGTATTCTGTCACCTACATGATTTATCGACAGCTTGAGCATATGCTGACTTAAATAAGCAGAGCTCTTCTTGATGGGAAACCCATGGCTGCAGGTTTAAGTTCCAGGTCCTAATGGTGGCTTAAGGAGGACATTTGAGAGTTCTCTGTTCTGGAGAGTTCATCACCGTATTGGGACCTCCTCCATTGTGTTCATGAGTGTAATACTGGAGAAGATGCAATCTCATAACTAACGTTAGTTACCTTTCTAAGACTTCCTTTTGGAAAAAAACACCAAAACAAAAAATGTCTAGTTTTCCAGTTTTAACTAATTTTATGTAAAAGAGACTTCTAACAGGATCAGTCCTCAAGAAATCACACCAGAAATTTCAGAGAAGCAGATCTTTTCTGAGATTTTTTTATAAACTTTGGGTCTAAGCTGCCTACAACAATCTTTTTGAGAATACTTCTTATTTTAATCATAGTCAAATTAAATAATCATAATTAAAATATATAATAGTCATAATTAAAAACAAAATCATGAAATTTCACAGTACTCTTGGTACTGTTTTTGTTCCACCAATTGGGTATAGGTCTATTTGGCTCTTTGGCTCTAATCTGAGCTATTGACCATCACCACCCAAACCCTGCACCCAGCCGATGGATTCATTTACAGGAATGATAGATGTCTGTGTTTGAGCTTGAATGTCTCAAGTTTAAATTCTCTTGACAATCACTCAACTTTGCTTTTAAACAATTCGAAGCAAGTTGCCTACAATTCCTGACTGCTGGTGAGCCAGCTCTAGCTATGTCTATCTCTTTGAGAGCAAACATTGCAGGCTGTTCTCTGTGAAAGAAGCCCTGGTACTATTTTCACTGAAAGAAAAAAAAAGAGAATGTCTTGCATAAAATAACATGATTTATCTGGGAGAGTTGTGATGAGGATGTTATTTTTAACGATAGCTCAGCTAAAATAAAATGTGCAGTGACTCTAGGAGGTTATCATTTAAGAATCAAAATCTCACGAAGACAGAAAAAGGGCAGCATGAAAAATTGATCATAGGGATACCTATCTCACACAGAAGTCATTTTTCAAAGAAGAACGACTTTTGTGCTTTCAAAGGGAGCCCTACAACTTGAAAAGGCATTTATCAGAGACAGGAAACAAGTGCTATGAAACTTGCAGCCAGAAACTGAAAACTGCAGAAACAAATTCCTGGTTTTGCTGCAAACTTGAAATTTTTGATATATTCACTGAAAGCTCAGGGTGAATTTGTACTAATCTCTGACTGAACCTGGTAGGGTTTATGAGTGTCACTGAAGCTTAGATAGTTGCAAGAGGAGATGATTTCTGTTTTCTGTACCTTGAAACATCCCCCAGATACACAAAGCTTCAGAAAAATCCTGGCCTTAGGACTTTCCTATGTTTGGAAAGGGTCTATGTGAAGTACCAGGAGTGCCACCTTTTCTATATCATGATATGCCAAGAAATACTAAGTGCCCTAATTATTGTATGAAAGCCATAGCCATTAAAATCAGTGGAAGCAGAAGGCATTTAAGAACCTCAGAAAACCAGGCCACATACCTACAGGCTTTTTATATATTTAAAAGCCTACTTGTAGCTTGATGTAATAAAAGGAAAAAAAAGTTAAGATAAAACATGGACTATACCTTAATCTGCTCCTTGACTTCTTTCCACAGCCAAAGACACACATGTCAGCATGTTTTGAATTGGGATCAGCTTTACCAGCTCAAGTTGTCCAAGTCTTTTGCTTCAAGCTCTAATTTTTAATGTTTAAAACACAGTTCAATTTTCCCCTATAAACACATTGGCAGTTGTGCCAGGCTGGGACATAAAATTTCATGGATTTTGTAGCACTACTGTTAGGTCTGCTGTTAAGTCTCCTGGAGATGCTCCCAGCTGCAGAATGTAGCTGTGTGATATTTTAAGGACTGTTATCAATAATGTTGTTGAGCTTTCTGTGAACCCAGTTTGCTTCTCACACTTGTACAATCTTTCTATTTTCCCTCTGTGTTTGGTTATGTACCAGTCTGTATTTGAACTGGTATAACAACAATTTCCTGATTCTAAAGTGCTGGAACTTGGGTGTATTTCATGAATATCTGAAACTCTTGCATCACAGATAGATCAACACCATCTCAGCAGAAATTCCAGGAATTCGTATCTTTATGCAGAAGACAAGCACTTTCTTAAGTGAAGCTCACATTCTGACAGGTGATGGAATTAGTGTTTTTGCTTTGCTCACCACTGCCAGAGTAACTGATGCAGCATACAATAATGACCTATAACTTATTCATTCATTAATACCTGAACTGAACAGTTTCATCGTATTTTCTATGCAAGTGGATAAATGACTTGATCCAAATGCCACTGGAATCAGTGACAAGATTGTCCTTTTAGACAGATATCCTACACAGAATGTGTGCTTAAGGTTTAATGGTACAAATAATCACAACTCATTAGGGCTGTCACATGGAGATTCATAAACTTCTCTATGGTTTGCTCAGCCAAACTAGTATTTTGTAGTCTCTGGACTCTCAGACTCCCTACTAGAGGTAGATTACGTTCTTGGAGTTCACAAGTGACTTCACAACCCAGGCATCCATGTTCAGCCCATGCTACTTATGACCCACTGTTAGATTTACTGTGAAAGGATATAGTTCGCTTGCTATCACACACATGAAACATTATCCTGAATGTATGCATTTATGGAAAAGTAAAACAAGCCAGTTGTTGTGCAGTTTCTAAGACCTGTACTGAATGCTCAAAAATTCTGTGAAGCTAATGATATCCCATTCAGTCCATGGCAGTCTGCATCCTGCTGAGAATACAAATGATTTGAAGTAGTCCCTGTGCCTCATGCTTATTGCCATGTCAGGAAGTGAATGCATCTGGACTTATTTGTTGACAACCAACAACATGGTTTTGACATAGATTTCAGTTTTGACATAAATTTCCTTTTGCATAGCACTTCAAAGTCAATGAATATTTACACAAGGCCAAATTCACTCCACTGACAGTGCTGAAATGAATTTAGCTCAGGTACAGAGAAAACAGGAAAAAAGATGCATTCCTCCTCTATGGTGTGAAGTGTGTAGACAGATTCAGATTTTCATGCAGGATGCAGAATTTTCTTCAGAGCCTTTGAAATGCCAGAACTTGTCATAAGAAAAGTTGATGACTTCTCTCTTTGTGGTCCTATCCCATTATTACAGTTGTTCAGAGGGAATAAAGCCATCATTGGTAATGAGTGGCTGAGGGTGACTGTTACCCTAGCCAACAGCAACAACCCACAAGTCATGAAAGTGCAGACTGCTCAGAGAAAATCAGGAAAATCAATGAAGTTTCTTGATAAACACCCTGGCAGATGGCCAAGGAGCTGGGACAAGGTAACAGAAAACCAGGTCTCCAAACCTATGGGGCAGGCAGATCTTGGTTGGCAGTCAACCTATGATCTGTTCCAAACTAATACATCCTTGCAGAACTTTTTCATTCCAACATATCAATAAGGTCAAATAGCAGAGTATCTATTAATACATATGGCACCAATTTCTGTCTGATCAGGCATCAGTTTTCTTCCAACAGTTCGACTATGTCTCAGCGTAAGGTCAAATTTTGATCTCAGTCTAGTACTGGAGCACAGCTTCAGACTGATGTAAATTTGTTTTATTTCATAGATTCTCAAAGGATTTGATTTTTACTCCATCATCGTTTAACTATTTACTCTTCCAGCCTTCATTAGTGCATTTCATACGTTAATGTGCTTCATTCTAATCTGTAGTGACTTCTTCCTCATGTGAATGACTTGCAACAAGGCTGATATTTTAGTATTTGGAACTGTGGAGAAAAGCAGAGAAAAGCATAGAGAAGAAGACAAAAATTGCTATTGAACAAAAGCTATCTCTCTAGGCTTCTATCAGATTTACCAGGTGTAAATCCCTGTAGTACCAAACTAGAGGAAGGAAAGACCAGTCTTAATCCTCTCTAACAAACATTTGAGAAGAAAAATCTTTTGCACCTTAAAATGGTTGCTTTCCTGCTGTGAACTAAACAGAGATGTATAGGGTTAGTTAAGCAGCATTTTTATATTACAAATGAGGAGATTATTTGTTAATTTACCTAGGATGAAAAATGAGATGCTCTCTTCTCCCTTTATGTCCTTGGAAGAAAAGGTGCATATGGAGATTGCAGGAAACTCTTCTTACCTGTGAGTATAACATAGGAGAAAACACAAGTGATGTTAAAGAACTGTTTCAGCCAAAGATCAGCATTGGAACAACACAAAATTACTACACGTTTTATGTGAATAAATTTAGACTGGATTGCTTTAATCAACAAAACTACCTTTCAGTTAGTTTGATAATGGTAATGTAACTTGTCAGCTCTTGAAGCAGAGCTCAGTAAGATTCCAAAATAAACTATGTAAAGTGGTAGTTGCACTGGGAGCTCTGCATCAGTGCCTGCAGTTGGCAACAGCTGCAAAGGTCTTCCTGGGAAGGCCTTTCTGCCTGGCAGAGGACAACGTGCACCGTGATGTGACTGCTGAGCACAGATGGCCAAATTCCTTTTCTCACTGAATGTGTGCAGCCCTAAGCTGTCACTACTGACACTATCACCAAAAGATGGTTTGGACGCCTGACTTATTTGGGAATGTCATTAATTTTATTTTATGTATACAGTGTGGATCAGTTCAGTTGCAAACACACTTGTTGCAGTTGGGATGTCCAAGAGTCTTCCATCCAAACACTGTCACTGTGGGAGGCAATTCTTCCGTACGTTTTGTGTCGTGCCAGCAAGATTCACATCCCACACACCCAAGGGCGTTTTGCCTGACAAGTATACCTGTGTTTAGGAAATTATGGCCGCACACAGAGGTTTGTCTGAGTACATCTAGATACCTACAGTGCAGACATCTGTATGAGCTAGTCAATATGTCCACTAAATATGTCCACCATAACTAAATCAATTGACATTTAGTCAGTATAAGTCACTGGTTTCTATGGTGCAATTCATCTCCTCCTGAAGCAGATGCCTTCTGTGTATAAGGAGACCTACAAGAAAGCTGTAAAGGGACTTTTTACAAGAGCATGCAGTGACAGGAGAAGGGGTAATGACTTTAAACTGACAGAAGGTAGATTTAGATCGGGTATAAGAAATAAGTTCTTTACTGTGAGGGTGGTAAAACACTCAAAGAGATTGCCCAGGGAAGCTGTGGTTGCTCCATCCCTGGATGTGTGCAAAACCAGGCTGGACAGAACTTTGAGCAACCTGTTTTAGTGTGAGGTGTCCCTGCCCATGTCAGGGGAGTTGGAACTTGATGATCTTTAAGGTTCCTTCCAACCCAAACGTTTCTATGATTCTATGGTCTAAAACTAGTCATATGATTCCCACCCTAGAATTGCCAGTTTCTCTCCATTGACCGTAAAGTGAGCCCAATGTGAAACTATCAGATGAAACCATCCATTTTTCAGATGTCTGAAAGTGAGCTCAATTTCTTTCTTATTCTACTGGCCATGTGTGAACCCTGATGAAGCTCCCCAAATCAAAGTTTCTGGCTGGAAGGAGAGTACAGTTTTAGTAACCTATGAACCAAAATTTTGTGTGGGCGATTGATAGGGTCAGCTTGGCCATCCACAGTGTCAGTAGGCAGCTCCATGACTGACAGTGCCTATGTTAGCTCAGGTCAACCACCCAAGGCTGACCACTGAAACAGATACTGAAGCTGCCCACCTAAACAGCTCTGGGTCAGGTGGCATCATCCAGCTTAGAAATCAGACTGAAAAAAACTGATTTGCTAAACTGTGCAGGTGCATTACCCTGTCTCTTACTAACATTTGTGGCATTTGCAGTATTTAAAATCTATGCCCTTTTTTCTCTGTAGGCCATCAGTGCTTGTGCAAGTCACAGCAGAACAGTTCTGCAGATAGTGCTGTTGCATGTTTCCCCCAATATGTCTGAAGACAGAACTAACTGGTATAAGCAGTTATAAGACTACAAGATTCATAAATGACCTCCTTTGGAGTGACTATATAAGATAAATGGATATGATGTCACTAAGCCATTTTCTGATTATCCTTTAAAATTGTGAAGACTCTTGCAGATAACACTTTGGATGCTCTGTAGGAACATAAATACAAAATTCGTTGATAGCATATTGATTTTATAAAGTGACTCAAACATTTATCTTTGCTCTACTTATTACTCAGCGCTAAGGATGGCAGCAGAATCAGATTCTTACTAATGGAAAATATTTTTCAAGTTTCTCTGGAGAGACAAATTGTTTGGTAACACTATTTTGCCCAGTCACCTGTTTAATTACCAGCATCATCCTCCTGCTGACGTTCGATAACAAACCTAATGATTCTTGAAAACGTTATATAACCTTCTCAAACTGGCCTAGACATGTCAAGGTTTTCTGGTCTAGCAGTCAGCAAGGTAAAAGAATTGTGCTTAGCATGTGTAAGCCTTTTTCCTCCAGTGTCATAGCCAAATGTTTCACCAAACAGCTTGCTTATGTGTAGTGTTTTCTGCACATATCTAGAGGATACTGCCCTGCATCACAGAGCATTGGGTTGCTTCTTGGATTGAGAAGAGAGAAAATCATTTTGTTTTTGGGATTAGCCTAGTCATTAGTCTTTTGAGTTTTCATTTTGAATTATTTCTTCAGATAAACTATGGTTACTTGGTGTCATTGTTTGAATTTATGATATTTATATAGTCTTTTCCTGTCAGGGAAGTGGGAAATCATCTCCTCCATAGGGTTGAAAGTGTGCTTAAATAAATAGCTATATAAAATACAATTCATGTTGTGATTTTATTTTGCTATTCCTTTAGAAATGAAAAAAAAAAATATTTGGAGAATGTGTTTCACTGGAAACCTTACTTTGCTTTTATTATGTAAACATTTAACCCTAATGGAAGCCTGGACATCAAAAATATTCATAGATGTACAGATCTCTTGCTGATTCACAAGTATTTGCACAAGGTGCGTTTCTTCAGTGTCCCATAGTTGCACAGTGTAGAAGAGTCAAAAATTTGTCCTTGAAACAGTGAGGCCATCTGTCAGAAGGTGAGAGGTCCTCAGCGAAAACAAGCAGGAGTCAGCCTTAGCCTAGAATGAGGGTTGAGATTTGCTTCATGTTTCAATCTACCCATAAAAAACATCCCAGAAAAGTGGGTCACCATAATAACTGGAGGAGTTCCCAGCCCCCTGAGGAAAGGCAACTTGCTCCTGCTCCTGCTTTGCAGCACACTTTCTTCAGCCATGCCTGCCAGCTATTTGAGGAATCAAGCAAAAGATCTGGGTAAAAAATAGGGGTCACTTTTTTGTGACATCTCCACTGAGAAAGTGGTGTTTTATAGCAGGATAATAGAAATCAGCGTTGCAACACCATTACTTGTGGCTTCTATCGCATCTAACCATGGCTTCAGTCTTGGCACTTTGTGGCAACAGGGGCACATAAATTTCTGGCTCTGCTTGCTTGGTGGTTCACTTTACTGGAGCTTGCCCTTTAAACTGTATAAAGGTGAGGGGTTTTAATTATCTTTCTCAATTCAGTGGCAGTGAGGTCATTATTTAAGTATTTAATATTTTCTGTGTTAGCATCATTATTTTTTCCACTAACTGTCCTTACCTTCTGTTGTGTTTTCAAGCTCCTGAGAAGATCAGAGGTCCTCTGTAGGATGAAACTTTAAATATATTGATGTTAAAACCTGCAGATACAGATAAGTCAGGATTAATACTTAAATCTCAAGGGCTTCCAAATGTCAAAGACAACGTGGGAATTGTGCATGGAACTGATCGGAAAAATTCCACAAAGACTGCCTGTCAACAAACATTGCTCTTCACTTATTGCAGGCATTTCACTTGGAATTCTTGTTCTCAGAAATTAACACTTTAAAAAGTTACACATTACTTCAGCTCCTGGGAGGATTTACTACACCACTGAGTGCAATTCTCATTCCCAACCTGTTGTGAAGCAAAGTACTTCATGCTAAAAGCAGCAGGGATGCTGGGTGTTCAGGCCTCCCTTTTAACAGCACATTGGTCTGTGTGCACTGGAGTTAATGCAGTGTTATCATCCAGGTTATATCTTGTGGTTGGCTGTCTAGTGTCTAATGAAGTGTGTGCTCATGCTGCATCTTTTCGTACTTTACAAGCTTTCATTGGCAGCCAATTTTCATGAAACATCTCTGAGAATTCTGCTCCTATGCCGAGTTAGTTTTTATTACAGTAGGACTCTCACAGTTTCTCTTGTGCACACACAGATACATAAAGAATATAGCTGCTTAAATTCTATATCCTTAAGAAAAGAGCTTAAGAAGTCTTGGTTACAAATAGTTCAGCTAATTCTGCATTTGTTTGCTGGGTTTGCTTGTGTGCAAATCACTGTTACAGTGGTCAGCTTCTTTATTCACTGGTTGTTGCATGAGTCAACACCTCAACCTTCTGGTGGTATTCTTGCAGAAGAAATTTGCCTTGGAATTGTTTACATCAGAAAAGTGTGAAAGCTATGAATGCTATTGAAAAGAATTTACTGGTATGCTTTTATCAAATGAATGCTAGGGGGTAACATTTTGTAGTTTGTAACTTAGCCTGGTGATTGCAGCGAAATTACAGCTCATGGCAGAAACAGATGAGGGTTGTGTCTGTGACACAGTTAGAACATTTGAGTGAGGTTTTAATGAGGCAGAATATTGTTACCCAGCCCTAGATCCAATAGCTTGTCATCTAGTTGTGAGCAGAATAATTACAAGTGATAAGTATTCATTAAAAAGGTAACTTGCTTTTAAAAGGAACTGCTGTCTGAAGCTCAGCCTTTGGGCTAGCAAACCTCTGAAAGGGATGCAGGGGAAAGCAATGAGATAGCAGTCAGTGTGTGGCTTGGAGGACTGGGATGAGGCAGAAAGCTCTGTAATGGCGCCCTCCATTTGCTAAAAGACCACACTGGGCAGAGGTAAGAGGAATACCCAGCTGTAAGGACTGCGATGGGACTTACCACTCCCAACCCTTTTAACTATAGAAAATACAGAAACCTCAATAATACCTGGCTTCACAGGTGTGCACAGACCAAATAGCAGGGACAAAAGCAGCAAACTGGATCTGAAGTGAATCAGAGAGGAAAAGCATTTGCAGCAACGGGAGCTTCAGAGGTGAAGAGGCTTTTGCGAACATAGGAAGACAAAGGAAATTCTTTGTCCCTTTTAGGGATGATGTCTTGACAACTGTTTTTTTGCCCTTTGGGTTTGTGAAGGAGTGATTTGGCTGACTGGCAGAATAGACAGAGCTGTAAAAGTTCTTTGGCCTCTATGCACTTAGGAGAAAGACCAACATCACTTTCTGCCCTCTCACTGAGCTACTTGGTGAGAGACTCATAGCTAAAGGCCTTGAAATGAAGTTAGAATCAATGCGGTTTTTTGAAGTTAGGAATGCATCTTTCTCTATTGCTGGATGGGACAGACTGGAGGGAGGAGACTGTCATTTGGGAGAGGAGACGTTCCCTTTCCTGTGGCAGCCTGGGCAAGCAGCAAGTGGGTCATTTTGGAGTATGCTCATGTTTTCACAGTGTGGCTGGTTATTGCAATTAGACCATTCAGTTTGTAAGGTATTTCCATGTATGTATGAAAGTAGCCAAAGGAGTGTGATTCCACTAGTGGTTTGATGGCAGGGAGATGTGTAATCAACTCTCCCTAACCCAGCATGGGTACAAGTTGGTGGAGACAACAATTTGTCTTGCTTATCTTCCATGTTCAGTTCAGCGATCTCAAACAACTGCCCTCTTGCCTTTGCAGCATCCAGGCCCCAATACACTGAAGACGACATTACCCTGAGCCTCCCTGCTCAGGTTTTGGGCTCAACTTTGCTCAACCAAGAATCCTGTTAATTCAGAGACCATTGAAAATTATCTGCTGGGGGCTTTTTTCTTTCTGTTCTGATCATTCTTTCCCTTTGGAAATCTTATTTAATGATAAGACTGCCAGTGTGTCAATGGAAGTGTGGAGGCTAAACTGGGGAGATAAAGGGTGAAAAGCTTTGGACTTTTAAACACTTTTCTCCAAAAATTTCTGAAGCCCACATTTAAAATAGACATGGAGGAAGACTCAAAAATGTCATAGTGTTATTATATACTATGTACTTTGTGCAATGCTATGATTTTACTTCATTAGCAGGTGAGGGTATGGCTTTTTCTTAATTCTCTAGGACAGAATTCTCCTGTGATCTCAACACAGTTATGTTATTTCCTTCTCTAGATCTGGGAAGATTTTTATTTTAGTTCATATAGGAAGGGGGTGGCACACCCCTGCACTCTCAGCTGTTGGGGCTTTCCTTCACCTTTTGTCCTGGGGCCATGGGGTCTCTTCTGCTGTCTATTTACCACTTTTACAGTCCTTTTTATAGTCTTCCAGAGCATGTGCTGTGAACTGGAAATCCCCAGGAACAAGGATGTCAGAATTTCAGGATTTCATTTGCATTTCCCTGGGTGCTGTATTGTCCTACCTGAGACTGCTAAATGCATTTTGGCTCTGTTACTCCAACAACTACTTTGCAGTTAAGGTTGAGCAGTAAAGCTGACTCCTTCTCTTACTTTACTCTTGTGGCACTGGAAAGCACATTTTGAGGCACATCTTTGTGCTTTGACTTAAGAACACAGCACTGACCATGGGCAAATGGTCCCTGTAGCTCTATTAATGTTAAATGAGGCTTTTCATAAATCATTGGCAGAATTTCCTATGTTTCTTTATGCCAGAAATTCTTATCTTAGTGCTCAGTGAAATGTAAGTAGCAAACAAGTATTGCTATTGAAGTTGCATATCTACCTAAACATATATTGCAAACTAACTCCATTAAAAAGTTGAAGATAATTTAAACATATTAATTTATATTAATGACATGAAGTAGAAATACAGCATATTTTTAATGCTGACAAATATTTATCTGGAAGCTTAAATAAATATTTAGAACAAATAGAAACAGCTGAGATCTAATTTTCAAGTGCTACTTGGTCATATTTGAGGGAGGGTAAATACACCTGCATCTGTTTTGCTTTTCCGAAGAAAAAGGTTGCTAGCTTCAAGGGATCCCTAGAAGATTTATGTCTCTTTTTGTCTTTCATCTACCTAAAACAAATAAAATTTGTGCCGCATCTAAAATGATGGCAGTAACGAGGGAAATGGTAATCAAGCATAATTTAACACTCTGAAATCATCTAGAAGTGAATTACTTTAAATGAATGTTTAAACTGCATAATAATTTTATTGGGAGATTGGAAAATGAGGACTCATCAGACACTGCAGATAGACAGATGGAGAGCTAAGGGCCATCCTTTTCCATGAGTTCAGCCCTCACTGACGAAAATGGTCCTCCCACTGGTTGCTGCAACTTGCACGCCTCATTCTGCAAGGCTCAATCTCTATTTAAATCTTTATTCTTCAGGCCTCTCCATGTTTATGCCACTTCAGGACTAATTACCTGTACAGCCTTTTCCTCTCACTTCAAACAGTGGGTTTACAAGATTTGGTGCAACTGTCCTACATTATCTAGCTCTTGTCCACCTGGTCTCCCAGAGTCCCACCTCGTGTGTGGACCCTGGTTTCTCTGCAGAGGGAAGGGAGCACACACATGAGTGCTGGGACTATTTATAGGTTTTATTTGTTCAGCCCAATTGAAACATGTCCTGGGTGAAAGGCTGGAGGGTATCTGCTCAGCTGAATGAGACAGAACCATCCGATGGAAGGTGAGAAAGCACTTCTCTTTTGCTCTTAGTGTCTTCAGACTGCAAATACAGCAGAGTGTGTCACTGTCTTGGTTAGAACTCTTGGGTCACTCTGGCTTGTGCTAGTCCAGTGCAAGACAAGCTTTAGCACTTAGGTGTATGATGAATAGAGATGTTCTTCAAAACTTGTGTCTTTCTGTCTCCCCTGCTGTAACTCCTACTGTAAGAATTAATTTTAATGAAGGACAGAAATACAACCTCAGAAGAAAAAGAGTTACTAGTGGCAGTCAGCAAAAGTGGATCCAGTACTGTGGGGCTGGTGATCTTCTCAACTGCTTGAAGCTTTTCTCCTCTCCTTTCTTTGTGTAGCCCTTTTCTGAGAGCACTGAAGTGCCTTCCCCGATGGAAAATTCATCAGGAAAACATGGCTCAGTGTGTCTGCTCTTTCCACATGGCAGCTATAAACATGGCTAAGGGAAAGATTCTAATTGGCAACATCAAATTCCTGCCACATCTACGTGGATCCTCAAGGCACAATGTGCAACAGCAGTAAGGCTGCTCTAATTTATGGCTGATCCTGAGGGGATACCTGTTGTCACCTGAGACATCTTTGCTCATTTAAGCCACCTGCACGAGGCTGGCAGATACTTTGCAAAGCATAAAGAAGGACCTCATTTTTCCAGACAACAGCCTCCACATATGAACAGGCTCTAAGAAAGCATGTGATAATATTTTTGCAAGAGTGCTAACCCCAAAAGGGAGGTTCATCTGTATGCTGGTGTCTACAGGCTGTGACAATGCACCCGCTCCCATGGCAGCATCCCTGGCCATGCAGTGGTGGTGTGTTTCTCCGTCTCAAAGCAGTAGATGATTACTGTTTGAAAAAGTTCAGTGGCCTAATAAAGAAATATTTTAACTGGGTGAAATCTCTCTGGCCCTTTGTTATTTTTATGCTAGTCAGCTTTCCCCGTGGGTGAGCTTTTCCTCCCCTCATTCAGTAGCTTAACAAAAGTCATTAAAATTGCCACAAAGCTGTCTGTGTGCAATTCCTGTGTGAGACAGAAAACAAACAAGAGGATGTTGGAAGAAATGCTTAGTTTTGAAAAACTCTTTTCCTTCTGCCAATCTCTTTGTACTCCTCAGTCATGTGAAAGAGAAGCAAGCATTTAACTAGTAAGACATTTGTATAAAATAATTTTTTTCCTCACCTTTGTTTTATATAATATGAATCTATCAATTTTCCTGCATAAGAAAAAAGATTAATAATTCCTGGATGTTTGAGAATAGATCTACCTCTTAGGATCAGGCCCTTCAAAGGATTAAAAAAATTAAGAATGGTGTATCAATCATGTTAAATAAAATGCCTTTTATTTGGGCATTAGCGAGCTTTGGTCCTTAGCAACACCCTAAGCAACTGAATTCTCATGTGGTAGGATAAGCCTTCAAGAGCTACTCAGAAACCCATGAGAAGTGTATTTGAAGGGGCACGTGTTATAGATAGGAGCTGGCTGAAGGATGGATATTAAGAGGGAGTTTTGAATGCAAACTGCTCAGAGTAGAAAACGGTTTGTTGTCACCAAAAGTGAGTGTGAATCCATTTTCCTGTGTCATGAGAAATGTTGAAGCTTCAATGAGTTCTTTGTGCTAAACCCACACACATGGGATACCTATCAAAATGTTTGTGTTTACTTATTCATTTTTCCTGAGATATGACCAAGGGCGATTGAGGAACAGAGCCACTTGAGAGATAAAATAGCTTGGTGGTCAAGTCCCTCTCTTGTATGCCCTGAGGATGCTATGTTTGTTTGGGGGGGAAGGGTCTCTTGCAATCTCCCCTGTATATCTGATACCACTTTAAGTAAAAAACCATGCATGAGCACGCATTGGAATAAAGTGGTTTGTGTCTCCTTTCTCTGCTCAGCTACTGATTGGGGATTTTAGTTTCATATCTTCTCCAGCAAAAATGACCTGGTCTTGGGAAAGAAAAATAAAATTAGAAAATTCAAAGGCTCTTGTTGATCAGGAGGAAAAGGACATAAGGTAAAGTCTCCTTGTTCCTCCCTGTCCCTTAGTTCCAAATCTTGCAGGTATGAGTCTCTAACCAGAGGGCAAACCCTCTTGGCAGCAAAGCACCCTTTTGAGTCAGATCAACTATGAAAGAAGGTAAAAGCAAGTCGTTACATGGCTTGAGCACTGAAATGCACTGAAGAGGACCACAGTGACCTTTTGTGAAGTATGCCATTAAACAGGCTAATTTCTACTGTTTGGAGACCATTCAGTGGGGGTACACTTAGTTTAGAACCATCACCTCATTCAGGCAGGCACAGAAACATGGTTGTGTTTTTCTATTCCAATTATCTTTCTTCTTCCAACCCACCCTCCAAGTTCAGTATTTGAATGCCTCTGGAAACCTTAAATCACCAGTGGGTGCTGCTGACCTGATAGAAACCAGCAGTGTTCTGGTGGCACTCTACAGCTCGAACTGATACATTCGGGGCTCAGAACATCTTTGTCTTCTGTCATATTCCTACTGCAGTTGGTATAAGTCACAAAGTTCATGTCTCCCTCCTCTTAAATTACTTTCTCTCTCTCTTCTGGCCTATGAATATGGGAAAGATTTTATGTTGGCTTCACCTTCAGTTCAACCTTCATCAATAAATAGAAGTAAATAATTTACCAAAGAAAACTTATTCTATTTGCACAAACATTCACTCAAGTCAGACCCACTTGGACAGGTGGATGAGGAGAGCATTACATGACTGACTTCAGAAAGGTTGCTCCAGCAAGTGTCACGGCTGCTTGAATTTAAAATGTCAGAGACTTGCTCCAGTTATAGCTCCTGCTGGGCACCAAAGCCTGTTGAAAAACTCTAAAAGACAGCTGGAAATGGAATATTGTAGCAAATGTCAGTGTGTTTTAATTGACTGGTCTGAGCAAGGAAATCCACAAAATACTGAGAGGCCAAATCCTTGCCCTCAGATAGTTGGCTTCAGGAGAACTTGCAGGTGCCTTCAAAGTGTACGTCATGCATCCCTGTTGTCTAAGAAGATAAGAGTCTAATGCAGCTGGTGAAGTTCAGCTTTGAGTTTGAGAGGTGTAGAACTGTGTTCAGCTCCACAGGTCAGGGGTTCAAACCTTGCTAACGACTCCTGAAGAAGCAAATCTCACACATCTATGACAGAAATCAGTCCCAGAAGTTTAAAGTTTAACACCAGTGACTTCTCAGTAATCTATTGAAAAGCAATACTATGAAGAAGGGAAGCTTTCTGCCTTTGAAAATGCAATCTTCACACCCTGCTGTATCTGAAAATGTGCTTTAGCAGTGGTGAAAAATGCCATGTTATCACCAGTGCTGAGCTCACCAGTGCTGAGCTCATTGCATTGATCCTTATCTGCTTTGAACATTTGACATAATTCAGCAATTTGTGGAGATGCTCTGCATTCAGTTAATTTGAGGACTTTGTCTGAGCTAGACTTAAGCCATCCTATTGGGGATAGCTGCTTCTATTTTCCTTGGTCATCTGTCTCTTCACACTTTTTCATGACTTTCTCCTAAGGAAAGAGTGTGGTGAGGTGGCTTACTCTGCAGGAAGAAGGCAGGAGAGCTAATACACATGTCAGATATGAATATGTGCTAGTAGAGAACTAAGGCCACAGGCACAGGCAGGATGCTAGGTGTCAAAACATCTTGACTTCCCTTTCAATCAAAGAAATATGAAAGCTTCTGGAAAAATAAATCCCTCAGGTATCACCACCTGAGCTGATGCTGCAATACTTTTTTATATGTAAGTAAATGAAAATAAGGCCAGTGTGCAGTGATTTCTTATTTCATTTCTGTTATGCTGAGTTTTTGCTCACTTCCATGTATGGGGGCAGGCGAAAGTGCATTGGAGCTTCATTTCTAGTAACAGTTTTGTGAAGGACTTTCTAACATCTCACAAGGCACCAATGGCTGCTAAAGCATGGGCTAAGAAACAGCAGCATAGATGTACCTTCCCAGCACCTGGGGCATGTGCAGCATGTTGTAATGTTAATTGGCAAAGACAATGTGGGAGAAGGCAGCAGCAGCCAAGGAAAGTTGGTAGCAGGCAGAAGGGCCTTAAGTAATTTAGCAAAAAGATATGAATACCTATTCCTTGTGAAAGTGAGAAAAAAAATACTTTTCTGTAAAGCTTTTGGCATGATGCAGAAAGAAATGAGTGCTGTACCTCGAGGCACAGCCCTTTAAATAGTAGAAAAGATGTTCTCGCTCCCCTGAGGTTTACTTCAAATAAAGTTCCAGTTTCAGCTTGTGAAGAAGCCAGCCACCTTACTCCTTTGCAGCCCTGCTTCCATATGTGCACACACACTGTGTGCCGAGAGGAAAGCTCACACTCTCAAGTGGTGCACCTGCTTGTCACAACACTCTGGTCAGGAAGGGAATAGCTCAGATTTCAAGTGGGGATGGAGGGTTGAACAGAAATACAACCTGAGGGAGTTGGTATTTTTTTATTGTGTTGTGAGAAGCATCAGGCACCAAAAAGAAATGAAAGAAAAATCTACTTCTGTCCCCAGAAATCCAGCAAACTAAGCAGACAAGTGGACAAAAGCTAGGAGAGGAAAAGGATGTCTAGAGAGCTGAAACAGTGACCCAAGGTCACAGAACCAGGCCAGAGTTAGCAGAGGAGTTGAAGCTTTCCCAGTTGCAGCCTATCCTTTGTCTATTTGTTGTACGATCTTAAGACACCATTTTCAAAGCCCAGTTAGCAAGCATAATTGAACTCTAGTCATCTTTATTACATTCTTATAGTTTACTCTGACATATTCTTAGACAAAGCACCTTCTGGACCTCTAAAATGGCAGCTATCTGCTGTGAGGAGCTCAGTTTAGACTGCACTTAGCACTGTAAAGTAATGGCAGACAATAAACTAAAGACGACAGGTGGGAGGGCTGTAACATTGAATGTGCTGGCATATAAAAGAAAAGGTAATGAAATCCTATGTGGTCAGATCATCCTTCATCTGTAAAACAGGGCAGTTCACAGCAAGGGAGGATTACATTTAAATGCAGCTTTGCCTTACTAACAATTTTTTGGCCATCTTCCCTTTTCTTGTGTATGCTGTGATGACCACTAGACTTCCCCTTTCATCTCAAGCTTAGTGGGTGAACAAGGAAAGAAGTTTTTTTATAATCTTTAAGAATAAACAATATATAGGTCAAAACCTAATTGTCTACCTACTACCAATTTTCAGAAAGGTGGATGAGGGTGGTTGTGTAAGTAAAGGTATGCTGGCCAGTGAGAATGTACATATGGAAAAAAAAAACATTGCTAAATCTGAGGGAATAGTGAACACAAAGATTAACGTGTTCCTCTTGGGGAGACTGGAGAATCATTGTCCTGCAATACCAAAAGTCAGAAGGGTGAAACTGCATTCACAGTGGCAATTCTATAAACGTATACTACGACTGTTGGGCAAGTGTTGTCATTGAGAAAAAAAGCAAAGAAAGCAGCAGAGACAACTAAATGGTAACAATCTCATTGTAACTATAGCAAAAGTCTTTGAATCAGCGTGAAGGCAAGGAACAATCTAAGCCATGGAGATGAGCAGGAAGCAGACTAAAAATCAACATAGTTTTATCAAAGGGAGAGGATGTTGTTCTGCCCAATACCTTACTTTGAAAAAAAGGTCATGTCTTATCATATCATAGAGGGATTTCCCTGTCAGTGCCATATGGGAAACTGTCAATAAAATCAGAAAACATGAGAGCCAGTGCAAGAATTGGACAGTGATGAATAAGGAAATGACT
This sequence comes from Pezoporus occidentalis, assembly GCF_034315485.1. NCBI lineage: Eukaryota > Metazoa > Chordata > Aves > Psittaciformes > Psittacidae > Pezoporus > Pezoporus occidentalis. The sequence continues at coordinate 3,924,482 of NW_026914180.1, forward strand.
GAGAAGGAAGCTTTAGTAGTGGCACAGAGATGAGCTACATCAGTCTCAGGGAAGTTACTGATGTCCTTTCTCAAGGATCTTTGAAAGATCATGCAATAGAAAAAAGAAAGACAAATGTCAAAGAAAGAGAAATACCTTCCTTCACAAGACGGCTATGAGCCACACATATGGCATAGCTATGAAGAGGCAAATAACATGGTAGGCTGCACTGGGTGAAGCACACTCAGTAGATTAGTAGGTGGTCATGGCACCACCATGTAAGGCGTTGTTCAGGTATGAGGAATTGCAACAATTTCTATTTAAAATATAAATGTAAAATTCTGGCCACTACATGCAAGTAAGATTAATCATGAGCTGACAGGAAGGTAGAGTGGATAAGAGAGTGTTTTTTATGAAAAGAGTACAGAAGAGTATAACTCTTATGGCCTAAAAAAAGAATGATGAGCAAGTGTACGATCACTGTCAGCAAATATGTAAGGATGAGCAAATACGCAGGATGGGTACCCTGCGCCAGAGAAGAGAAGATTAATGAACGTGAAAGAACAGGCAAACACAGCTAGCTGGGGATACTCTTAAGTTAGAAATTTCTAACCATCAGAGGAGTGAGGTTCTGGAACAGCTTCTGAATGGGATCAGTATACAAGACAAAACTATTCTGAAGATGGCACATAATTTGGCTGGCTGCATTAGCAGGGTCTAGATGCAGTGATCTGGGGAAACTCTTCTTGCCCTGAGCTCCTCTACTTGAAGAAGGAATGGGCTATGTCATGGGTGCGTGTAGGGAATTAATCTCCACATGAGTTGTTATTCGCTGCCCTCTGCTGAGGGTTTTTATTTGCTGTCTTGGCAGTGTTTGAACATTGGCTGAGTCTTGGATGTGATACCTTTTGGAGTAATCTGCACAGCTTTATCCGCAGCCCTGAAAGCATGTCATACAGTTGGAGGTACATCCCTCAGCATCTTGCCTCCAAAGATATGTCCGAAAGAGCTGGGTGTCACTGGAATAAGGCAATGAGTCATTGAGGCATTATGTCAAGTATGCAGTTTTAAGAGATGCTCTGTTTTATGCATCTGCTCTGGGGAAGAGGGAGTGTGCAAAGTACCAAAAATAAACTGTGGGTTAAGAGCACTTCTTTTACAATTACTAAGAGACTTCACACTCCATCAATCCTAAGAAGGCCTCTGGTATTTAGTCTAATAGCTGAGGCTTACAGACAACTTGTTGCCATAACTCACTGAATTTTCATGACTCTGTGGGTCAGAAATGCAGCCCTGATGATTAGAATTCAACAAGTCTCCACCTCTTTACACCATGGTTGGGTCTGACCACACAGTCATCCTGGTAACCTTTGCCTTAGACCATGTGTTAATTTAGATTCTAAATTTATCTCTACAGTTCAACAGAGTAAAGTTATCACTTATCTGGATAATGTAATATGAAAGAGAGATACAATTTCATTTAGAGATCTACAGGGATACTTTAGTGTTCCAAATAGACTCTTGACAGATACCTGCAAATTAAAGGTTACATTCTTCCTCAATTTACTAACAGAGCTTTCCTAGATGCATCCATCTCAGTTAAAAAAAAATAATTAAAAACAAATTAAAAAATAAATCTAACTTAGAAATTCCCAACATAGTACTGGATATTTATAAGTAAGTAATATCTGAATTACTTCAGCCTTTAGTAAATGTATAAATATCACTTACAGAAGTGGACACCGAGATTTCTCCTTCTGTGAGCTGTAACCAGTGGGTTATCATTCAAATACTCCCCAAAGCCCCTCCAGCAGCTGTGCTTCAGATTCCTCATTCCACAAGGAGCTACTAAAGATGGTCAAAGACAGGTTTATGATTTTGATTTACATCAGCTGTATACAGTGTCTCAGCGTATTTACAGACATACCTCAACATTTTCGTAGTTAAAAAGATTATTATCTGGTGGAAATCGGGCTGTCCCTTCTGTGACATGTGGAGGAGAACTGCCAGCTCTGTCTGAACCCCATCCCAGAAGCAGGAGCTTTGCTTTTGGTAGCCCTACCGATTTTGTAATTCAATGCTCAGTTCTCAGCCAGGCTATGGCAAAGATGTGTTCCCCAGAGCTCTCCCTCTGAATTTGCTCCGTAAGTATATGGGGAGACAGTGTAACTTCTTGAACTCAGCAATGGATCCAAACACTTTGAAGGCCGCCACTCTATCTGAACTTCTAATGGCCTAGGATGCACACTCAGCTGGGCAAAATTTACCTTGAAGCCAAAACCAGCTGGGTGAAACCTAGATTCCTGACAAGCACTGTGTAAAGACTCTAACACTACCTTGGTCCTTAATTGGGATCTTTAGATGGTGCCATAGCCGGAATAGCAACTGAGAAGCTTTTATTTTGTAAGGCTATGACATTAAGGGTACAGAGACTGAACAGGCCGAGCCTTATTTCCAGTGATTCTCTTAAATTGTGCAGTGGTGGCACAATCACAATTTGGAAGGATGTGAATATGTCTTGGTGCTTATCTGGAGACAGCACTTAGAGAGAAAGAGGAGCATTACTTGAGAAACAGAAGGTGGCAGATGCTGGAAATGAGCAATCATTACTTATCATGCCATTGAACACTTCTAAATTTTGTCCTTGTTTTGATCTGCCAACCTGAGAAGTTCATACAAACAAAATTAATTTGTATAAAAGTCTTGGAAGACCTAGAAAGGCTTTTTTGAAACATGGGTCTGAATTTATTTCAATAAAAATGTGAAAATGTAAATTTAAAATTAAAAAGACAGAGTTCCTTTGCCACTGTCCTGGGTTCCGCAGTAGCAGTCATGTTTTTCCTTTGTGTTAACTGGTACAGTGCTGTGTTTTGACTTCCAGTTTGAGAACAGTGTTGGTGAAGCCGATGTTCTCGGTTGTTGCTAAGTGATGTTTACCCTGACCAAGGACTCTGTGAGGCTCATGCTCTGCCAGGGAGGAGGGGAGGCTGTGAGGAAGCAGAGACGGGGCGCCTGACCCGGGCTAGCCGGGGAGGTATTCCATACCACAGCACGTCATGCCCGGGGTGAGGGGTAACTGGGAGTTACCCGGAAGGACAGGGGCTTCCGGGTGGAGCTCGTTTCTCTTGGCCGGTGGTATCGTATTCTCTTCCCTTGTTATTTTCCCTTATCATTGTTGTAGCTGATAGTAGCGGTGGTGATTTGTTGCTGGACTGTTTTTGTCTCAACCCGTAGGAGTTGCACTCTCTCGATCCTCCTCCCCGTTCCTCCGGGAGCGGGGAAGGGGAGAGCCCCGGTGCGGGGAGGCAGGGGGGAAGACGGACACGGACCTCGATTGTTGTCAGCTCGGCACCACTCACTGGGAGTGAGTGAACAAGCTACCTGACTGGGTTTAAACCACGACAGTTCTTTTTGGCGCCCAACGTGGGGCACGAAGGGTTGAGATAAGAACAGATCTGACTGGATTGATAGTCACTCGTCACAATGCTGATTTATTGGCTCTCAAGGTTGTTCCTCTTGATCTCACAGTTTCAGTATATGATATCTTACGTCCATCCGGTACTTGCTGTATTAGTGTTTTTCAAGTGTGGGGCTTGGGCTAAGGTTTTTATCCCATTGTACCTTATGGTAATGACTTGTAATACAATAGAATCATTGATCATGAAACTGATCTGGCTTATGTTCCCAGTGTGGTCACCACCTTTATACTTTGGGAGGTATATGATGGAGGTGCTTAGCAATTACACATCTTTTTTCTCCTTCTCAGGTGCTCAACCTGGGAAGGAGACATCCTTTTACCCTCCTAGTCGTCCCCCCAGACCATTTACATTTGAGAGTTTTGAATTTTTTGAATGGCCTTTTAATGCTGTTGAGACTTGTTTGCTGATGGTGATGGGAATCACCATGCTAACACGCATACAGAGTGTGTTTTACCCACTACTGATTTCAAGAGTTAAGCAGATTCAGGTTTGGGTCTTGTCTGGGGTCAAACGACGATGTAGGAGGACCGAGAGATTTTCCCTGAGGCTGGACAGCCATGAGTGGCAGGGTGTGTGGGATAGTATGGGCAAGTATCTAGGTCAGTGGGCCCCTCCAGTACTTTGGAATTTCACTACCGAACAACTGCAAAATCCAGAAGAATTAGTAAAACACTTAAATGAGGTGTGTTGTCATTCTGGCCATACCAGAGATGGACAAATCACGGCAACGTGCTGGGGCTTGGCCTATGCTTACAGGGCCTTGTTCAACACTATCCAGCACCTTCAAAAGGAAAAGAATGTCGGCGGATCTGAGGGCAAAGCAACAGTCGCTACTCAAACTTTGGCTGCAATGAACAGCACAGCTGTCCCAGTGGCAAGTACAGCAGCTGCTCAAACTTCAACTGCAACAGACAGCGTGGTTACCCCAGCTCCAAGCACAGTAGCTACACCACCCCCAGTAACAAGTACAGTTGCTACTCAAACCACAGTGATAATCACTGCAGCCAAACCAGAGGACCAGTTCGTACCAATATCAGTTGCCCCTGTACGCAAGAGAACAAGCAAAAAGGAGGCAAAAAGGGTGAAGCGAGATGAAGAACCAATGAATTCACCACCCGGTCCAGAATCTGATCAGGAGTCATCATCACATGACGAAGAAGAAGAAGAAGAGGTAACTTCTCGACCTCGGACCTCAACCGAGCTGCGGAATATGCGAAAAGATTTTACCCGTCAACCAGGGGAGCACATCATCACCTGGTTACTCCGATGCTGGGACAATGGGGCTGATGGTCACGAACTAGAAGGTACAGAAGCCAAGCAGCTGGGATCACTTGCTAGAGAAGGGGGAATTGACAAAGCAATTGCAAGAGAGAAAAAGTCCCTCAGCCTTTGGAGGAGGCTCTTGGCAGCTGTGAAAGAAAGGTTTCCGTACAAGGACGATGTTACGAGTCGTTCGGCCAAGTGGAATACTATAGACAAAGGCATCCAGTCTCTGAGGGAATCGGCCATCGTAGAGATGATCTATCACATCAAGCCGAATAACGGGGATACACCTATAGATCCAGATGAAGTTGAATGTACACGACCCATGTGGCGAAAACTTACACGGAATGCACCGTCATCATATGCCCATTCATTGGCAACAGTAACCTGGAATGACATAGTACCACTAACAGTGGATGAAATGGTTCATAAACTCCGAGAGTTCGAAGACAATCTCACCCCTTCCATCATCTCAGCTGTGAAAAAACTGTCCCAGGACATCGAACAATTGAAGGACAATCTATCTGATTTATCCGGCTCCTCACGTGTACCAACACGCGTCTCAGCTATTAACAAAAGGCGTCCTATTGTTCAAGAGAGGAGATACAGGAGGTATACGCCACGGGGTACCCTATGGTTTTACCTGCTGGATCACGGAGAAGACATGACAAAGTGGGATGGAAAGCCTACTTCAGCTTTGGAGGAACGGGTGAGTGAACTGAAGAGGGGAGCAAGGGCCAAGACTGATCGTCCCATGAGAGCTACGGCTTCAGTCTCTGGTGATCAGTTTCCCAGATGGAGTGGAAGAGCTGATTTTACTCCAGCTCCTGTGATAACGAAGAATAATCCCTTTCAACACGACTTAAGTGTCCAATGCTGTGACGACTGTTAGAGGGGCCCTGCCTCCAGCCAGGTGGAGGTAGGGGACAATCGGATTTACTGGACTGTGTGGATCAGATGGCCTGGCACATCAGTCCCACAGAAGTATAAGGCTCTAGTAGATACCGGTGCACAGTGTACCCTGATGCCATCAAGCTGTCAAGGGGTGGAACCCATCTATATTTCTGGAGTAACAGGAGGATCCCAAGAGTTGACTGTGCTGGAGGCTGAAATCAGCCTGACTGGGAGGGAATGGCAAAAGCACCCTATTGTGACTGGTCCAGAGGCTCCATGCATTCTCGGCATAGACTACCTCAAGAGAGGGTACTTCAAAGACCCAAAAGGGTACCGGTGGGCTTTTGGTATTGCTGCTTTGGAGACTGAGGAAATTGAGCAGCTGTCCACCTTGCCTGGTCTCTCAGAAGATCCCTCTGCTGTGGGGTTGCTGAAAGTTGAAGAACAACAAGTGCCAATTGCGACCACAACAGTGCACCGGCGGCAATATCGCACCAACCGAGACTCCCTGATTCCCATCCATCAGCTGATCCGTAGACTGGAGAGTCAGGGGGTGATCAGCAGGACCCGCTCACCCTTCAATAGCCCCATATGGCCAGTGCGAAAGTCTAATGGAGAATGGAGACTAACAGTAGACTATCGTGGCCTGAATGAAGTCACACCACCATTGAGTGCTGCCGTACCGGACATGCTAGAACTTCAGTATGAACTAGAGTCAAAGGCAGCCAAGTGGTATGCCACGATTGATATTGCCAATGCATTTTTCTCAATCCCTTTGGCAGCAGAGTGCAGGCCACAGTTTGCTTTTACTTGGAGGGGTGTCCAGTTCACTTGGAACCGACTGCCCCAGGGGTGGAAACACAGCCCTACCATTTGCCATGGACTGATCCAGAATGCGCTGGAACAGGGGCAAGCTCCAGAACACCTGCAATACATTGATGACATTATTGTGTGGGGCGATACAGCGGAAGAAGTCTTTGAGAAAGGGAGGAAAATAATCCAAATCCTGCTGAAAGCCGGTTTTGCCATAAAACGGAGTAAGGTCAAGGGACCTGCACAGGAGATTCAATTTTTGGGAATAAAATGGCAAGATGGACGTAGACAGATCCCCACAGATGTGATCAACAAGATAACAGCAATGTCTCCACCAACTAATAAGAAAGAAACGCAAGCTTTCTTGGGTGCAGTGGGGTTCTGGAGAATGCACATCCCAAATTACAGTTCGATTGTAAGCCCTCTCTATCATGTGACCCGGAAGAAGAATGATTTTAAATGGGGCCCTGAGCAGCAACAAGCCTTTGAGCAAATTAAACGCGAGATAGTTCATGCAGTAGCCCTTGGACCAGTCCGGACCGGACCAGATGTAAAAAATGTACTGTACACTGCAGCTGGGGAGAACGGTCCTACCTGGAGCCTCTGGCAGAAAGCTCCAGGGGAGACTCGAGGTCGACCCCTCGGCTTTTGGAGTCGGGGATATAAAGGATCTGAGGCCAGCTATACCCCAACTGAGAAAGAGATACTGGCAGCCTATGAAGGGGTTCGAGCTGCTTCGGAAGTGATTGGCACTGAAGCACAGCTCCTTCTGGCACCCCGGCTGCCCGTGCTGGGCTGGATGTTCAAAGGCAGGATCTCCTCTACACATCATGCAACCGATGCTACATGGAGTAAATGGGCTGCACTAATTACACAACGAACTCGAATAGGAAATCCCAGTCGTCCAGGCATTCTAGAAGTCATCATGGACTGGCCAGAGGGCAAAGATTTCGGAATGTCACCAGAGGAGGAGGTGATGCGCGCTGAAGAGGCCCCACCATATAATAAACTGTCAGAAAGTGAAAAGCAGTATGCCTTGTTTACTGATGGCTCTTGCCGTATTGTGGGAAAGCATCGGAGATGGAAGGCAGCTGTATGGAGTCCTGGACGACAAGTTGCAGAAACTGCTGACGGAGAGGGTGAATCGAGTCAGTTTGCCGAGGTGAAAGCCATCCAGCTGGCCCTGGACATTGCTGAACGAGAAAAGTGGCCAGTACTTTATCTCTATACTGACTCATGGATGGTGGCAAATGCCCTGTGGGGGTGGTTGAAGCAGTGGAAGCAGAGCAACTGGCAACGCAGAGGTAAACCCATCTGGGCTGCTGCACTGTGGAAAGATATTGCTGCCAGGGTGCAGAACCTGGTGGTGAAGGTACGTCATGTAGATGCCCATGTACCCAAGAGTCGGGCCACTGAGGAACACCAGAACAACCAACAAGTGGATAAAGCGGCTAAGATTGAAGTGGCTCAGATGGACTTAGATTGGCAACATAAAGGTGAATTATTTTTGGCCCGGTGGGCCCATGACACTTCAGGCCATCAGGGCAGAGATGCAACATATAGATGGGCCCGTGACCGAGGGGTGGACTTAACAATGGACACTATTGCCCAGGTTATTCATGAGTGTGAAACATGTGCTGCAATTAAACAAGCCAAGCGGTTAAAGCCTCTTTGGTATGGAGGACGATGGTTGAAGTATAAATATGGGGAGGCCTGGCAGATTGACTATATCACACTGCCACCAACCCGCCAAGGCAAGCGCCATGTGCTTACCATGGTGGAAGCAACCACCGGGTGGCTGGAAACATACGCCGTGCCCCATGCCACTGCCCGGAACACCATCCTGGGCCTTGAGAAACAGATTTTGTGGCGACACGGCACCCCAGAGAGAATTGAGTCAGACAATGGGACTCATTTCCGGAATAACCTTATAGATAGTTGGGCCAAAGAGCATGGCATTGAGTGGGTATATCACATCCCCTACCATGCACCAGCCTCTGGGAAAATCGAAAGGTACAATGGGCTGTTAAAAACTACACTGAGAGCAATGGGTGGGGGAACTTTCAAGCATTGGGATACACACTTACCAAAGGCCACCTGGTTGGTCAACACCAGAGGATCTGCCAACAGGGCTGGCCCAGCCCAGTCAGAACTGTTACATATTGTAGAGGGGGACAAAGTTCCCGTGGTGCATATGAAGAATTTGCTGGGGAAGACAGTCTGGGTAATTCCTGCTTCAGGTAAAGGCAAACCCATTCGTGGGATTGCTTTTGCTCAGGGACCTGGATATACTTGGTGGGTAATGCGGGAAGATGGGGAAGTCCGATGTATACCTCAAGGGGATTTGATTTTAGGGGAAAACAGCCAGTGAACTCAATTGTATGCTGTTGCCTGCTGTGTAATGCTTTTATAGCCCATCAACTAGATGTCTCCAGGTCACCAGCGACTGGCCCTGACTTCCCTCCAGCCATCATCCCAACAGAGAATGAACTTTGAACATCATGGACCGAATGGACTCGGCAGCATTATAGGGATTGGTCCATGCACTAAGAAAATGATTTTTCCTCTTGGTCTGTATGTATATGGATGTATATACGTGGGAGAGCGATGGTGTATTGAAAATGTGGGATCTGAGCACGACGTGAATGGTATGGAATAAGGGGTGGATAATGTCCTGGGTTCCGCAGTAGCAGTCATGTTTTTCCTTTGTGTTAACTGGTACAGTGCTGTGTTTTGACTTCCAGTTTGAGAACAGTGTTGGTGAAGCCGATGTTCTCGGTTGTTGCTAAGTGATGTTTACCCTGACCAAGGACTCTGTGAGGCTCATGCTCTGCCAGGGAGGAGGGGAGGCTGTGAGGAAGCAGAGACGGGGCGCCTGACCCGGGCTAGCCGGGGAGGTATTCCATACCACAGCACGTCATGCCCGGGGTGAGGGGTAACTGGGAGTTACCCGGAAGGACAGGGGCTTCCGGGTGGAGCTCGTTTCTCTTGGCCGGTGGTATCGTATTCTCTTCCCTTGTTATTTTCCCTTATCATTGTTGTAGCTGATAGTAGCGGTGGTGATTTGTTGCTGGACTGTTTTTGTCTCAACCCGTAGGAGTTGCACTCTCTCGATCCTCCTCCCCGTTCCTCCGGGAGCGGGGAAGGGGAGAGCCCCGGTGCGGGGAGGCAGGGGGGGAGACGGACACGGACCTCGATTGTTGTCAGCTCGGCACCACTCACTGGGAGTGAGTGAACAAGCTACCTGACTGGGTTTAAACCACGACAGCCACTAATAATCATTACCCAAGAAAAATAATATAACTTCTGAAACAAAGAATTCCATTCATTGACATTTAGGCTTCTACACAATAAAATTTTGCCAGCATAGTTACTTTGCTGGTCAATAGGATGAGCTTGATTTCATCTTGAACTTGATGCCTAGGCAAAAGGTCATCGCTCGTCTGCAGCTACACTGTCATTGTGGTGATACAATTTATTTCAAGGTGACTGAACTGTTGGAGGGTAGGAACTGAGACCCAGGTTCTTAAAGGATGCCCATCAACCATTCCTCACCATCTTACTGATGACATTATCAAATCTTCCACTTTCTGTGTTCAAGAAAAAGAGCTTTGCAGTAGCAGCATACAGAGCTCAGACAACATGCATCTCCTGGTCAGTTATCAGGGCCTAGCATTGTGGACCTTCTTAACATATCTGTGTCTTCCCATATCTAGGAAAATTACTTGCTTCATTGGCCTTCCTTAGTGTGCTGAAGGAGGTATTTGATTTGTGCTAGTTTTTTGCATCTTTTTTCCTGGCCCATCTGCAGGAGACGGCAAGCAAAACAAAGACACAAAAGAATTATCTTGTATCTTGGTCTTAGAGCATCTTTAAAATAATCCAGCTCACTGCTAGGGTCTGAACAGAAGGTCACACAGATTTCTATTTCAACTATGAGATGCTTGTTCCTCTCACCAGATAGCCAATGTGTTCAAATAACAAATTCCTAGATTAATAACATATTAATTTAGTGTCACTTGTCTGAGTTCTATGACTGGGACACAACCCTCTGCATTCAGGAAAATGAGGATGGAGATAGTGTTGCTTCCTGCCTATGGCATTTCCTTTCCTCCCTGGGTCACTATCAAACAACATTTCTGCTGTCTTTTGGTTCTCTGCTCAGAGAGGGGTTTCAGACCAGATCTCAGGAAACACCAAATATTTTAAATTCCTGTTGAAAAGGACATGTACAGTGAGTGTCTTAACACTTACACAGGTCAGGTACCTCTTTGATTCTGCTACAAAAGAGGGAAGCTGTGAACTGCATTTCCCACAGAGTTATTCAATGTTTATCTCCAAAGGGGTATGACATTTGAAACTTAGTAATGAGCACCTATCTATCCTTCTAAGTAGACAAAGCTAAATGCAAATTTCATGGCAATGCAAATGCAGAATTTCCATTTCATGCTTGGAAAAATTAGGTGACTTTGTATGACCTGATCCAATTTCAGAGTCGTCCTGGACTGATATATCTGATCTGATCCAAACTAGCTGCTGCTGACCTTGAGTGCCTTTAGTCCTTTAGTGTCTTCTTGTTGTGTGTTTCTTTCCTGGAATCTGATCCTTTGCCCTTCTGCATTCCCCAACACTGACTCCATTTCAGTGCTTTGTGAAGTTGCTCCTTCTCTCCGTGGGGATTCATTTAGGAGCCAACAGTACTCATTCACTCAAACTTTTATCTTTGGCCATGCTGGCCCACTGCAACCTCTCAAATTCTCACGTCTCCCTATCTACAGCATTATGTCCATTGTCCATCCAATGCCAAAGAATTGAAATCACTTCTCATAGGAGACAGTCCTGCTGGCTGTTGGCAAGTACTCGAATAGTAGGTTGTAGGAAAGATAACAGCCATTTAAGCTGACTGACTGATAGCAGCACGCAACCCTGGGTGTGGCACCAAACAGCAGTAGCCTCTCTTGTGAGCCACCAATAGTTTCCTGTCTTGGTGCAGCTGTTACATGCCCCCATCAGGCTAGGGGGACCTAGTGGTTTCGCCTCTTCAGGTTTGGTGACTATTTTTGCCTCAGATAAAATCTTGCTTTATCTTTTCCCTTTCCCTTTCCCTTTCCCTTTCCCTTCTCCTTTCTCCTCTCCCTTTCCTTTTCCTTTTTCCTCTCCCTTTTCCTTTTCCTTTCTCCTCTCCTCTTCCTTTCCTTTTCCCTCTTCCTTTCCCTTTTTCTTTTCCTTATTCCTCTCCCTTTCCTTTTCCTTTTTTCTCTCCTTTTCCCTTCCCTTTTTCCTGTCCCTTTCCCTTTTTCCTTCCCTTTTCCTTTTTCTTTTTCCTCTCCCTTTTCCTTTTTCTTTTTCCTTTTCCCCTCTCTTTTCCTTTTTCCTCTCCCCTTTCCCTTCCTCTCCTCTCCTCTCCTCTCCTCTCCTCTCCTCTCCTCTCCTCTCCTCTCCTCTCCTCTCCTCTCCTCTCCTCTCCTCTCCCTTTTCTTTCCCTTTTGTTTCCCTTTCCTTTCCCTTTTCTTTTCCTTCCCTCTTTGCCTTTTCTCCTTGCCTTTTCCTTTCCCTTTCCCTTTTCCTTTCCCTTTCCACTAGCAGGTACTCACATACAGTATCTGTTGGCTGCAGAAGGTCCCAGATGACATAGGGCAGCTACCCAAGGGTACATAGCAAATCTGTGATACAGCAGGAAATCAAACCTCCACCAAAATGCCAAATCATCATTTTCAGAGACTAAAACAGTGACATTTTTCTCATTCTTTTAACTCAGAGCACAAGCAGAATGCCAGGGCCCATGATCGCTGCTGAGGGGAATGGAAGACTCTTCCCTGACCTCATGTAAGTGTTAATGTCCTTACAGCAGAGATAAAGCTTGGGGCTATCACAAAGGGGTACAGGTGACCCTCCAAATCTGCAGCTGTAAAGGCTTGGGGCTCCTTCATCCTCTAACATGGACATGACAATATTGCCCTTGATAGAGCTGCTGTATAGAGCAGTTGATCTTATCAATGAACCAAGCTGGACAGGGCTTTGAGCAACCTAGTCTAGTGGAAGGTATCCCTGCCCATGGCAGGGGTTTGGAACTAGGTGATTTAGAACTAGATGATCTTTAAAGTACATTCCAACCCAAACCATTCTGTGATACTGTGTGCCCTGAAATTATGGAGTGAAGCTTTCTCACCCCCTGGCTATAATTCACAAAACAATGTATAGCCACTCCTATCTCAGTTTGTTCTCACTTTCCGGAAAAGTGGTGGTGCAGTAACCTCCTCTGAGGCTGCACTCTGTTCTGCAAACCATGGGCTAGTAATAAGGGAGAAGAGAGAAAGGTTCTCTCCTGCCCAGACTACATCATGCAGTGCAGTGTGAAACCTTCCCACCTAACCCAGAACACCCTCTTCTAAAGCTCTCCTTTTGCTTCAGGCAGTGCAATGCCACAGCTTTTAATGAAATTACTCCCCCAAGCAGCTATGCATACAGCTGTGTCCTCAGTGCCTTCACTTCCACTAAGTGTACGGTACGGGCACGAGGTACCGTCTTGCTGACTATTCATCTTTTAATAAATTATTGATAACACTTCTCCTTGACAGATTGCCTTGGGAGCCTTGGGCAATTCTGCTCCTCCCCTGAAATGTTCTAACACTTATAGTTATCTGAAGAACATATGCATGTTTTTCCTGATGACTTGCAGGTTTCTGAATTGTTGTGTTCTCCAGGAGCACAAATGCTTTGGCTTCCTGCAGACAGGAAAACCACTTTCCCTCCCTCCCCTCCCTTCTCCCCTTCCCCTCCTCCCGACTTTTCATTTTGCTTTTGGGTTTAATAGGTAAAATCTTTACTGCAGGTGTGACCAGACTGCTTATGGAGTCTGAGGGCATGAAGAATTAGGCTGACAGTCGGCTTTGGTATAAATGCTCAACAAAGAAGCAAGTTAACACACAACCACAATCTTACAACTGTAGCTGAGGTGTGCTGATCCTGTTGGCAAGGGATGACTGCAGAATAGTTAAACTCCTTGGTTGTGATGCTGTTTTCCTCCTGTTTGTATGCTCTGGCCATGTACATACACATAGTTGTGCACCCTGAGCATCTGCATGCAAACTTCTAGAAAACCACAGAAAAGATCCATTGGCTTTTGCAAAAGTCTGGGAGTTGGGATTATCAGGTTTTATTCAAGAAACCATGCCCATGCTGCTGTGTGATACAGGAAACTCATTGAGCACCTTCTTGACTCAGCTAATCCATCTGAAGCAGCAAACAGTGTCCAATGCTTTTTAAGTCTTAAAAGCTTTATGTATAATTAAGGGATGTTTGCAGAAAGTGTGGCAGTTCTCAAAGGAGATGCCAAAGCCAACAATGCTGGCATTGTTACTGGTCTTATTACACCTGGTTTCCTTTAGGAGCACACAGTCTTTCACTGGGGTGGAACAGTGTTTCACATGGTGTGTTTCTGCACCTCTTTGTTGCTGAAGAGCCAAAGAGCTTGGGATTGTTCAAGTTTTACAAACACAAGAGGTTCTCAGGACAGTAGGAAAACATCATTCTAATAGTTTTCCCAAATACAGGCTCAAATTGACCACCTGGGAGACAGCATGGCAGATCCCAGCTTCTTGGCAGTGCGCCTGAGGGTGTATCTACCCTGAGTCATCCTTGTATATCTTAGACCATTAAAAACATCAGGCAGAGCCGTATCTCTGCTGGAAACTGAGTTCCCCAGGCACGCTAGCTACAGTAAGTTGCCTTGAAGGTCTGTTAGCAGCCAAATCCTGACTTATCTCTAGAAGCAGACAAAGTAGCCTTCAAATGGCAGCCGAGAATATATTTTACTGCTATTAAATCTACATATAGCACTTTCTGTCTCAGCCATGATCAAGTTTTTAAGCTGTGTCCAGTGTACTCTTTGCAGTGTTTGAACCAAACAGTCAGGCTTGGGCAGGCAGCTCTGATGGAGCCGTGCCCATGCACAGGTCATGCCATGTTTGCAGGGCTTTATTGATTAATGGAAGCTGGTTTGCAGTTTTTAAAAAGTGGGATAACCATCAAACTTCATATTTTTTCAAATTTGTCCCAAATCCTGTTTCTAAAATTCTGCATCCATTTACTGTGCCAAAAATATTTTTGAATATTGCCTTTTAAGTCAGCAAAATCTCTTGCTATTTCCATATTTAACTTCAGTGTTATTTTTATCTGCTCTGTTTTGTGCTTCTGGAGTTAGGTAGAACTTTCTTGTTCTCTTTGAAAGCTGCAAATACTTTACTGCCTGTCTGGTTTTGTGCTGGCTCTGACCACTGGCTCCATGAAGAGGGCTCTTTCAAATTCCCCAAGGAAGAGGATGTAGAAAGGAAGAGTAATGGTAAGCGGGTGGAGGTTGGAAGGTGGTCAGCATTTATTCTCTCTGTTTCTGTGAGTGGTTACATATATTCTCATTTGAAACATTGAGAGCTGTCAGTGGCAGTCATTGCATGGTAAAAGCTTACACCTTTAGTGTTGTCTTTTTTAAATTTGATATAAGTTTTTTTTCTCCATAAGACATGAGGTACCGTAACCCAATGGCCATTGTTGCCTCGCAACAGACAAATATACAAGCTGGTTTTTCTTCAGTACCCTGTCCCACTGGGCCAATCCTTGTTTCAGAATATGAAGTATCATAAAGTTTATGTGAGACTGTTGTTTTCCCTGTATTTTTTCATTATTAACAATATAGGCTTTCAAGCAAAAGTCACATACAGTAACAAACCTTTTTTTGTACTTCTTCCAGGCCTGGTGGTCTACTCAGTTCTTGATTTGTGGATAAAACTTAAGGGTACAATCTATTAACCCCATTTTGTTTTTATATATCTCCTTTGCTGCCTGAGACCTGCATTTGAAACTTAAATCCAGAGTGAACTGATAGGAAAAGTATTGACTGCTGGCTAGAATGGGTATTTCTAATCCATGTTCATCAAAGATACACCCAATTCACCCTTCTTAATCCTAAATTATGACCATTTTCTACACACTTGGAAAGATGGTAAATATTGAAAATAAACTAGCTGGAGTGCCCCAGGGCAACACCTGTGCTAGCAATTATCTTCCCAGAAGGGTAATCCCTCCATTCAGCTTTTAAAGGTTATAATTTTCGGTGCCAGGATCTTTTATAAGTCTTCCATCAGGATTATGTGTTTTCAGAGGTCTTGCACTCTAGTTGGGATTTCTTTATAGAATTTTTTTTTTGCATTACCAGTGAATGTTTCTGAAATGATCACGCAAAGGGCACTGACAGAAGTGGGACCTCGGGTGCTTCCTGACCTATTAAAGATGCTGCAAAGCACTCCGTCTTTAGCTATGAACACAATTTCTGGGTACAGAGTTGGGAACAAGAAACTTATTTCTGAAGCTAATATTTTAAAATTAATCTGAATGAAATCCTTCAGTCCCAGCATCTCAAAATAAGATCTCACTTATTTGACAAGTTTTGGAAGAAAGTTCCTCAAACTTTCTGTACCACAGAAAGGTCTTAAACCCCAATGCACCTCACACATTTGTGCCCCTGGTGAAAGATTTGCAAAGGCAGCAGACACCCAGAAACCATAACTGAGACTGAGCCTCATGAGCATGTGCTGAACAGACTGAATACAAGCAAACACTGTATGACTGCCTCTGTTGTCAAGAATCTGCAGCCTGAAACACAGGTACTTCATTCCAGGGGCCTTTTCAAAACTGGAAGAGTGATTTCACTGCCAGTTTTGTGCCTCAATATCCTAAA
Source organism: Pezoporus occidentalis (assembly GCF_034315485.1). Lineage (NCBI taxonomy): Eukaryota > Metazoa > Chordata > Aves > Psittaciformes > Psittacidae > Pezoporus > Pezoporus occidentalis. The sequence goes on from NW_026914180.1 coordinate 3,940,643, forward strand.
TTATGGCATGTCAAAATGTGGGATAGAATATAGTGCAAAGAAGATGAGAGCCAGTAGTGACCCCCACTGGCACCGCACAGGGTACAGTGCAGAACTGTGGGAAGATGCCAGCTGTGGTCCTGCAGCCTCAGACCTGCTCAGGCTATGGTCCAGCTGATCAATTTGGCATTTCCACAGGAAATATTAACTAAGGTGCTAATATATCTATGCTGTTTCTAGTGCTGGCACTTCCTCAGTAATCAGCAGCTCGAGGTTTATGAGGCCACTTGGTGGGCAGCATTTTAGGAACTTTTGAAGATGATTTCTACAAAATTCCTAATTCAAATAAAACCGGTTCAACTGATTAATTTCCACACTGAGCTCTGGAACAACTAGTTAGCCTGTCTCAAAAAAAATCAGTTTGTGTGGCTTATTTAAACATGTCACAAGGAAAGAGGAGATATGTCCTCAAGAGCCACAATGTAAAAAGAAATTTTCTTACATCATGCATACACCAGAGGAGCATAAACAAGGCAGAAGCATCAAGTTTCTCATTTTCTAAGGCATCTTGCTCTGAATTCTATTCTACTGCAAAACCATGTCTAATACCCACATAGCAAACCCATCAACTGTTCTAACAATGCCTAAGAAATCATGCAGTTTTCATGCTATAATGGTACATCAGAACCTCTTGTTATCAGATCTATGACAATCATAGAATCATAGAATGGTTTCAATTGTTTGGGTTGAAAGGGATTTTTAAAGATCTTCTAGTCCAACACACTTGCCATGAGCAGGGACATCTTTCACTAGACCAGGTTACCCCTTCCAAACCATGCTCATTGTTCCAGATCACAGGTGACTGGAGTTGTGCAGTGAAGTATTAAAGACAGGGATTTGATTTTTCCTGTGGAAAAATACCTGTCCTGCTGTACCATTACTGGAAATAGCTCATCTGAAAAGTCCTTGGCTCACAGTGATTATTTTCATCCTCCCCCAGCCATTCTGTTTTCCAGTCATATGGGACTATTCCCAATCCAGCAAGCTTTTTATACTTCCTTGTATTGGGATTGGATTTTATGTTTTGTATTTTTTCCAGCATTCGGGATTGGAGATTTTTAAAGTCCCCTGAGTGTACTGAGGCGTCTGGACTTAGCTTTTACTTGGGATATGACTGCACTCTTCTAGATGCGCTCCATTCTCCTCATTGCCTGGGATTTACAAGAAATCCTGCATCTTCCTCCTTATTAAAACAAGAAACACAATGCTCATTTTGTCTAGGGCTTTGCTCCCCTCCCAGTCCGTACTGGCCTTGACTTTTTTCTTCTTCCTTTTAATAGCTAGACACTTTTCACTACTTCAGATATTTTATATATATATATATATTTATATATATTTTTATTTTTTTCTTTTCCAGAAATAACTCAGTGTGACTCTTAAGATGTCTTACCCTGTTGACAGCATTAATAGATCAAATATTTTGGTAATGCTTCTGAGAGGATGGTTCCAGTTTGCTTTTCTCATTCAAGTTAGATTATAGGAGTCATTTGCTAAAAGCAAATAAACAAGAGGCCTTTACTTGTAAGCAAAACATAATTGGTAATGGTACATCACAGTGCCCTTCTGGCATGGGATTTAGCATCACTTTCATGCTCATTCATCCCATGTAATTTTCATGCCACGTAGACTGCAGCTCCTATCAGACCTCCAGAGCCCACCACAGACAGGCCACCATATTTGACACTTGCATTTAATTTAACATCTCTCAAAAGGGACTGTCCCTTGATTTCTCATTTCCCTGTCTCCCACCTTGTGTGAGCTCTGAGCTCCACTGGGCAGGTGCAACTTATTCATTTGGTGTGTGGACAGCACCCAGCAGAGGAGGAGTGACCCTCACTACACGGCTCTGAGATGTCACCATAGTGACCCAAAAATGGTGGTGCTTTGCTCCAGTGTAATAACACCTCTCAATTTTGTGAGCATTAAAACCACCTAAAGTACTTTCATGTATGTCTAGCTGACAGCTTTTGGTTGTTTTTTTTTTGTGAATAATGAAAAGAAATAGGGTAAAATTAAATACCTCTAAAATGTTTTGTCAGTTTTCCCCTTATGTTCCAACTCTGCTTTGCACTGACAGACAAATAAGTTGCATATGAAAATAAAATCACTGATGAATAATACATTTCTTCAGGAGAGCATGTAAAGTCAGGAAGATTGTCTTTCCCATTTATGAGTTTAAAGCATGAATAATTTAGCAACATACTGGCACACTAAATATTTGTGGTACTGCTCTGAGCAGAAAAGATTAAAAAAGGTGCAGAAAACAAACTTTATTTTGACCATAAGGATATAAATAGGAGATTTAAAAACAGACTTAAGGGGTTTAGAAATACGTACCTCAGTTGCAATAGGATTTATGCTGCTAAATCCTTGGGTTTCTTCTGGAAATGTCCTCTAACATCTTGTGTGGTTCCTAGGTACTCACACTGGTTTGCCCTCTACTTCTGGCACTTTTCGTGTACAGTATGTGCTAATACTTTGGAATCAGCACTTAAAAAAAAGGCAAAACAGCTGCATTGGTTTCACTTATAAATACACTTCATGCAATTAAAAACTAAACCCCCCATTCTTGACTAGCTTTTCTGAAGCTCTGAGGAATTGTTCTGCTATGCGCAAAGCAAATCATGATCGGCTTTCCCTGGAATCAGCCTCTGGAGGGAAGACAGGGACTAAAAAAGAGGATAGCGGAGTCTATTTGCTGTAAATAGACAGGAAGGAACCTGGGGATGTGTTTGCCACAGTCCTATTTCCAAAGATGAAAAGCAAACAACACATAAAATCCCTCAGGCGACTCAGTTTCTCTCTTTTCTGTGTTCTCAGTTATCAGTATTTGAAGTGATAGTTAGGCCCCTAAATCTCTGATACTTTCTGTATCAGTTTACAGCAGTGCATGAAGGGACAGGATAGAGTGGACATGTTCAGACCCAGCCTCACTTTTGAGTACTTGTCTTTATAGTTTGTACATCATGGTTTTAAGAAGTCGATTGCGTGTAATTTAGCTAGAGACAAACAACACAGGTAAAGCTGTAAAGAGGCATCATATTTTAAATAGAGAAGCGCAAGATGACAGAACTATGACTGAGCATCTGATTGTTTGTTTTCTGAGTCATATTAGGAGTATATTTTCAAGCAGCTTTCTTCATATTTTCATTTTGCAGCTCCCCTTTTTTAACAAGCTGATCATATTGTTTTCCCTTGCAAAGTGTTAAGATGAACACCACATTTTCAAGCTAGTAAATGAGCTGTCTGTATCCTGCAACACCACATGAAAAAACGGGTACTGTCAAATCTCCCACGCAGGAAAAGTACCTCCTGAGCCTAATAGCCTGCTCCTAGCAGAGTCTGGGAAACTCAGGCTTCAAAAGCAGTTAGTTCCCAGGAGAGGTGCAAAAAATGTAGGGCGTCAATGAGATGGCTTTCTGAAAGAAGAATCATAGCTAAAAGTTAGAGTGTCCATAAAGAAATCATTAAAGGGCATTCTCTGGCCTGTGTTACAGCAGATGGTTGGAGTCAGAATAGATAATAAGAATTGTCCTTTGGGGTTGTATAAACCGTAAGTGGCATGAAGATAACAATGTATATTTATGTTAAACACATGAAAATTATTTTAAACCATCGCTAAGATTACAAAGTCAAGCACACACAGGCTAGGGAAACCCAGAATTAAGGGAAGGCATCTAATTTATGCACAACCACTATGATTGCCTTTTAATTTTGTAATTAATTATGCACCTTGCTTTGTGATGTAAGGGTTCTGGAGGAAAAAGAGCTCTCTTCCAGCCTCTCCTGACCAAGCCAGTGTGAAAAGGCCAGTGTCATGAGCTGCTGGAAACACCTACCTTTGGGTTTGGGAACCCTTGGCACATGGCTCTCCTCTCACACTGTCCAGAGCAGTGGGGTATGAGGATGAACACCCACACTATCAGAGGGATCAGACTTAGGCTTTCTTCTTGATGAGTGCTCCAGCTAGTAACTCTGAGCTTCACCCCTGCAGACAAATTTATGGTAACATTCAACCCTGCAATGCCCCACTCCATCAATGGACTAGACCTCAACCCTCAGGTCCCAGCTGGAAAACAGAAGCAAGAGTGTTTCCCTGCTGCACAGGAATGCTGCGAGGGCAGAGAAGTCTATTACAGTTGGATTGCAATGTGGTCAGATAACAACGGTTAAATAAATTGAAAATGTCTCACACAAGCCCCTCAGCTCCTTCACTGATCTTCTCCAGAGCAGAGGCTGGAAATTATAGCCCTTTACATTAAATTAAATGGTGAGTTTGTCCAACAAAGCTTAAGTTAATTAATTCTTAGTTGTTCTCTATGAGATTTGAACTGAACTCATTTGTGTTCAAAGGACAATGCCTTAACCCACTGCCTTAAGTGTTTTCTAGTCTTTCTGTCCTGGTTCAGCTACAACTCAAACCACATCACTCTGAAGCTTGTACCATTCACTGGGAAAATGTGTGCAAGCTGATTTTTCCTTCCCCCTTTCTCACCCTCCCACTCCCTTTGCCTGGTGGTAGGTGACTGCATATCTGAAATTAGAATCACAGCCTTTGCTTACTATTGTGAGTAGAATTTTTTCCTGCTCGAAGTCTGTCTTTATTCTAGACATGGTTTCAGGCTCTTTAATTATTCGAAACAGTGAATATTTTCATCTTCAGTTCATAACTTCATATATTGTAATTTCTCTCCCCTTCTAACAAAAAGAAAACATCGTTTGTTTTGCCATTTGGAATAAGGAGTCTTCTGAAAGCTCAAGAAGGCGTTTATCTTTCATCTTTCATCTGTAGATGAAAACAAGCAGCTGCCGTAAACTAATCAGAGGCACATGCTAGTGCCAGTAGTTTTTACAGTGCAACAGTTTTCCACCTTCTGTCTCTGAATTCTCTTTACTTCTTGCACAATCACCTCTTCAGTTTGATGAGCCAAAGCCACTTTCTTCAGCATATTACTGCATCAGCTGGGTGTTTATGGATTTTCTTGAGAAGGGGTACTATGGTACACATCAGTGTGGAAAGGTGGTCATGGCCCATGGTGCTTTGGGCAGCCAGGATTGTTATAGCTCCTAAAGAAGGGGTGGGATTATGCAGGGTTACAACTACTGGGAGAAGAGGTGTTGTCCACCTCCAACCTGAGTGGCCTATCAGGCTCCCTCAGACTCTCCTGCTGTTTCCAGCCGTAACCTTTCTCTATCCCATTCCCATGGCAGCAAAAGTCTGGCCCAAGCCTGGCATCTCTGTGTGGGCAGTATAGCAAATGCATCCTTGGAGAGCCAAGAATGTGTTTTCTCCCTCTGCCTGCTCAACCTGGAACTGTCCTCTGCCCTATAGACATCGCTGGGAAGTCCACTCTGTATCTCTGTTTTCCAAGCTCCATGTCTCACAGGTAGGCTCAGAAATGACTCTTTCGAGAAGGATCTTCTATTTTGTAGAATGTATCTACATTTACATTTTGGGTGTATTGAACCTTCTTATGGGCAACCTGGATTTTGTAGAATGGCTGATTTCAAATGTATAGAAAAGTATTACATAGAGCACTAAGTGAAGGTCTTTCCAAGAATATTCAAAACTTGAACAACAGGAAATCAACTCCTGAGCTACAGTTTGCAATTACTGAAATAAACATACTGACTTACTCCTGCCTATATAGGTAAATGTATTTTGCCTTAGTTTATGCTGTCAAAAACTTTATTGCAAATGGCTTATCTACATCAGAGTGATAACTCTTTTTCTGTAGAGGAAAGCAAGCAGCTTTTCATGGCTTTCTGGGAATAAAAGATGAGGAGACTGCTCCGAAGTTTTTCGTGAAAGATGAACCAATGACAAAGATGTAAGAGAAACCCAGAGCTTACAAGTGCCTTTCATCAAATACTGCCTAATCAATATAATGCTAAACAAAATTTAGACTGCTGAGGTAAAAATAGCATATTCAAGATCACTTTGGAAATTGGACTGAAAATAAAGATTAGTTTTTTCCTTGGGGTTAGGTGGTTTAATCCTTCCTCTTTTTGAATTATTTTTTTTTTTTATTGCAGTGTGTTTTTGTTATCAGCGGTCCTCTGTGGGAAAGGTGTGTTAAAATGAAAGATTGTTAAGCAGGGGACCACAGAAGGAAAAAGAGAAAATGCAAGCTGCTTATATATCTTTGCAGAGGCAGTTTCCAGCTCTGTAGCCCTTCTTAGTGTACCTGCAGCACAGCCTTGCTCAAGGCAATGGGATCCTGCTTTTGGAAGGAGCTGAAAGCTTGAGCTTTCCAGGTGTGACATCTGTTTGGTTTTGTGAAAGCTATAAATTTTTGGCAGTGTTCAAAAAGTCAAAATATATCTGACAGTTTAGTCACCAGTTAAAACAATTGTTGGGGGGACGTTGGTGGGAACAGGGGGATGGATGAAGTTGGCTCACTACTCTCTCTGCCATGGACATGGGGGCTGTCTCCCGCTGAATTAGCTCATCAGAAGGAATTAGGGCAGCAAAAGTGCACTGGCTCTGGCACTTTTCAGCCAATCCCTGTTTGGTTGCATCCCAAGCCTGCCTTGGGATGGTGATGGCTTTGCAGTCTCTCTTGATGAAAATGGTTTTACAACATGTCTCTTTGAAAAGAGTAGCAGAGCTTTCTGGTCAGGGAAGACTGGATCTGCAGGAAAGATATAAACTAGCTATTCTAAAATAAGTAAGAAAGGAGGCACCCTAGACAACATATAAATGTCAGGTTCTCACCTGAAATATTGCATCCACCTCCAGGGCCCCCAGCACAAGAACACATGGACCTGTTAGAGCAGGTCCAGTGCGGGATGATGAAGTTAATAGAGGGCTGGAACACTTCTCCTATGAAGAATGATGAAAAAGTTAAGGTTGTTCAGCCTGGAGAAAAGAAGGCTCCAGACAGACCTTATTGTGGTCTTTCAATACTTAAAGGGAGCATATGAGAAAGCTTCAAAGAGGCATTTTACAAGAGCCTATAATGTTAAGAGTATTGGTTTTAAACTCAAAGAGGGTAGATTTAGATTAGATGAAAGGAAGATATTGTTTTCTGTAAAGGTGGTGAGGCACTGGAATAGGTTGCCAGAGAAGTTCTGAATAACCCATCCCTTGAAGTGTTCAAGACCTCTGAACGATCTGATCTAGTAAAAAAAGTTCGTGTCCGTGGCAAGGGGGCTGCAACTAGATGATCTTTAAGGTCCTTTCTGACCCAAACCACTTTTTGATTTTGTATATGCAGTAAAAAAAAGCTGAAAAATAATAGGGAAAATAAAAGGGGAGCTGCTGTGAACAAGGCAAGTTTTCTGCTGAAGTGAGGCTTCCACCTCATTGTGTGAATTCAGAGAAAAAACAAATTGAATTTCTCTCCATGATGCTACCATTAAAAGTGGATTTTAACAGTAAAGCACAACAAACTCATTAAAGACAATTTTTATAGTAGTTTTTCCTTTGTTTAATAAAATAAAAAAAGCAAAATGTGAAGTTTTTATACTTCTTAAACATAATTTTTATTGCTTGTTACATGTTATGGGTAACAGGAACTATATGTAAGAAGGAATTATAGAATTGTCTGCTCTAACACAGGTTTGTATTCAGTCCTACTGTAACCTCACAGCATTTTGGAGATTTTATTACAGTCACAGCAAGGTTAAATTCAGTCCACATTGCCAGTCCACTTAGTTAAATCTGGAGTGGACTGCTTAAACCTTCTAGTGCATGCAAATGTATTAGGGAATTAAGTAGTTATAGACATAATCTGCCAGATAATACACATACTAATCCAATGTTTCAGCTACTAAAATATCTTCTATCTAGTACAGCCTGTACCCTATTCATTTCCATTTGACCAACTTGCTGATGTAAGACTGTGATATTTTAAACTTGGTTTTCAATATTCTTTTAAACTTATTTTATGTCGTTTTTACTGCTGCCCACTTGTTTATCAGTCTCTTATTGCAATACTATGCATACACACCTGTTTACTAAAATGGAATGTGTTAACTACATCTGATTCTTTTTCACTTCTGTAACTATAGAAATCCTGAGAGTTGCAATGGATTGGCATGCTTTAAAGAGAGCAGAATTTGATCCTTTATATGTGGCTCAGTACCTTTCTGTGGGTAAATGCTAAAGAAATTTAGCTCTTCTTGAAAAGTTTCATGTCCTTCCAACCCACATCCAGTAACTGAATCTTCTCTATAAATTGTTGTAGTGCTTGAGATAGATAGTTCTACTATCTAATGAGGTTTCTGATTCTCTGCTTTATTTGAAGTAGCACTTTCTATTTTGAGGTACTTTGATCCAGTTACTTCTGAGCTTGTTGTATGAAAAGGGTTATTTTGATCATTGTTATGTTCATGGAAGTCACAATGCCAAGGAAATTCTTGCAGAGTTTGGATTTGTGATGCTGCTCTCATTGCCTGGACCATGTTCAAGCAGTCTGAGTTGATGAACGTCTCAGAAAATCTGAGCATCCAAATGGCCTCATGTTCCATGCAGTTTCTGGAAGGAAAGCTATCTTTGTTTACATGTGGAGATAGAGGCAAGACTTAGTGACTTCTGGCTTCTGCCATTAGAATGGAAATTAAGGCACTTGTCTGGAAATACATGTGGGCAGTGAAAGATAATGGGCCAGCTGGAGGGAGAAATGACATCTCTCTGATGAGGAGTAGGCAACATCTAAGCCAAGGATAGACCCTGAAGAACACAGAAAGACAAGTGGAAAGGCTTATATCTGGTGGGATACAGAAAAGTGTTTGAAAAATGCATAGAGTTAAGAGAAACACAGTGGTGGATAAAAATACGTCAAGATCATGTGGGGACTGTTACTGAGCAGAATTCCATTTGACAAGAGCAGAGCAAAGTGCATTAGAAGGACCATACGAGGAGAAGCAGATATCTGCCTTTTCCCTCTAATCAGCTCCATGTTTCTGTTTGATATTTTTTGTATTGTTGCAACTTAATGCTTCTTGCAGTTAAACTCCTCCTCTGATGATGAATCGGAATAAAACAGCTGTGACATGATTATGAAAATTGATGTTTCAGAGGAGAACAAAGAACAGATGAATTGTTATTAGGAAAGGCATTAGGATGGTGAATCAGTTTTCTCACCAGTAGTGATATTAAAGGCACTGTGCGAATTGCATTCTGCAGTTTTAGTGTTCACAGAGTGAAAGGAAGATGTATGGCTTACAATTTCCTGCAAAGAAATTGAGTAGTAAGGTCTGCCCTAAACTCCCAGGAGGAATCACTGAGAGGAGTCATTTGATTTCTCAAATTCATAGCATCGTAGTATTGGAAAGGACCTCCAACGCTCAGCCAGTACATCCACTGCCTAAGGCAGGACCACCTTTATCTATGTTATCCCTGTCAAACTTGTTCTTGAAGATGTCCAGTGCTAAAGATTCATATGCTAGCCAGACAGCCCATGTGCTTGCACCTTGACCTTCTTCTAAAATGTCTAGAAATCTTTTTTCCTGATTTACAGTCTGTTGGTTATTAGTAAAATACTTTGAATTCCAGTTTTTGAAAGACACTTTGTAGACTCTGTGGGATGGACTTGTCAGGACTGCAAGGCAGATCTCCAGTTCCTGCTGCAATACATTGCTACAAAGGATCTATGGGTTTAGTGGCCAGGGTTTATTTTTCCTGATTTACAGTCTGTTGGTTATTAGTAAAATACTTTGAATTCCAGTTTTTGAAAGACACTTTGTAGACTCTGTGGGATGGACTTGTCAGGACTGCAAGGCAGATCTCCAGTTCCTGCTGCAATACATTGCTACAAAGGATCTACGGGTTTAGTGGCCAGGGTTTAACTGATGTACCCATGGCACAGAATTAAGGTGAAGTCCAACCCCTGCGTCTGGCATCATGCTTGTTGTTATACTGTGCTTTGGGAGCTCAGTAACAACACCTGCCTCCTAGCTCCAATACAATCTGAGGTTTTGATATTTTGATATTTTTATTTTTCCTCTGAAAAAGACAAACCTGGAGGACCTGCCCCTTCTTTTTTAATACAGAAAATAGGGAACCGAAAATGTGGGTTTACTTCAGTTGCTGTCAAGTTCCAAGGACCTCAAATAGTCACAGAGCCATAACTCTGTTACTTGGGTCATCTAAACACTGAGAAAGGTTGTTTCAAACTTTTGTTGTGTATCCTTGTGAGATTACAGTTGATTCAGTCTTCATGCTTCTTTCTTTTTTTATTATGTGAACACTACTGTAACATTTCTGAAATTTTTCATCATTTTATTACTTATGCGGACACAATGCATTGAATTCAATAGATTCAATAGATCCAGATGCCCCCAGATGGCATTCCCAGCATAGAAAGAAGATGGAGAATTAATACTTTTGGGTTTGTGCAGATATAGGGAGAAATTACTTGTCTGCTTCAGGAAAAAAGGGAAAGCAAATGAGGGGATAAATATTAGGCTTAAGTTTTCATGTAAAATGTGAGCTCCCTATGTCGAGAACTCTGATTAACTGCTTGGCACTAAAGCACCTCATGCAGTGTAGCACTACTTTAGATGTTTTCTCCTGACTACAACATTAATAATATCTAGTAATAATAATAAAACTGTATCCCTTCACCATGATCCAGGGCAGGAACACCATAAGCCAAAGTACAAACAGTGTGTTTATATTTAATAGACAGTTTCTAATCATTGAAAGGTCTTTCTGAAGCATGGAAGTTCTTAGCATGTGTTTCAAACACAAGTAGTGGAGAGCAACTGGTCCCCACATACTTGTCTTGAAAAACAGAGATCAGTGGAAATTCTGAAACAGCAAGAACTCCAGGATTCCACTTTGGGTGGATTTTGTGTCAAGATATGGTACAGGATCCTGAGGTAACAGGATAAGACACTTATGCATATGCTGGTACATCTGGGTTTTTCTTCTCTTCTTTCCATCCCAAGTACACACCATTATCAACATTAGAGAGCTTATGCTTGGTTTCTGCTCTTCCTCTGTTTTCCCATGGTTACCTGGGCAAGCCATAGCCTCTCTTCCTATCACAACTGTCTTTAAGGTAGGCAACCACTCCTCGTGGGTGAAAGAAATGTACCCTAGTGGGTGAAATATTTAGTGGGGACATTAAGTTTCCTTTCTTCACTATGTCCAGTTTACTGTCAATGGAGAAGTGTCACCACCTCCCCATGCCTCATTTTCCCCAAGAGTAAACAGAGCTATTAATGCTGATGAAAGATGTACACAAAAGCTGGTCACTGTTACTATCAGTACTAATACTAAAGATTTCGTAGTATTTTAGGAAGAAAGAAAATATATTCCCAATAGCCCTCAAATCCCTGAGTTTAGAGGCTGAATTGTTGTGAAATGGAGAATGTGCATATTTTTGAATCTGGTTCCTGTACACTCCTGGGTGGAGCTGAGTGTCTTGTGCTGTCCTCCAGAAAGGTGACCTCTGTCTGCATCTAGGCCAGTGTTCCTCTTTCAAACGGTCACTAAGCACTCCCAGGATATTTCAGAAGTGTATTGAGACAGTTCATCCTGGAAAATATGATTTCACAGATAGTAAAACATTAGACATGGTGATAAAAAGGCTTAATACGTGATGTTTGTTTTCTGGCAAAAGTGATTTTTTTTTTTTATTACACTTTTGAAGCTGAGCAAAATTAAGTCTCTACAGGATTTTCTGAGTGATTTGGTTTTGATTTTCATGTGGAAGATTATTGTTTCACAGACAATAAAATACCCCCCCCCCCACAATAACTGTTTCTTGAGGGTTTTAACAGTAACATGCGCAAGCTGTAACACACTAGCCTTGGAGCGTGTCTGAAATACAAACCCCAGGAAAACAGCCTCTTCAAACAAAAAAGGGCGATTTGGTCTCTCTTCCTGTTAGCCTGTAAAACTATCAGGTAAAGAATGCAGTTTAATAGCCAGTTTAAGACAAAGTCTGTATTGCTTTCTGCCCCAGAAGCGCCTATGCCCTTGGCAAGGCAGGGAGAGAGAAGAACTTGATCCAGAGCTGTGATTATGCAGCCAAAATAATGAGGCTGAATCCAGAGGGGCTCCCTGGGACCACACAACCCAAGGCAGAGGGGTGATGGCACCAGCACCTCCAACAGCATTATCAAACTATGTAACCATGTTTTCAGGCAGTTAAATCAGGTCTGCTGAATCCCAGGGCATTAACATAAACTGGAGTTGGTGGTGATTGACATTAATCCAGGCTCTGTGAATTGTAGTAGTTCAGGGGTAGCTATAAGCTCAGTTTAGATAGCACTGTAAGGAGGGATGCAGAGAGCCTAAACTTCAACAGCCCTTAAACTGACTCTGAAATGTGAGTCAGAGCCTTGATTTAATTCTTTATTATGGTTCAAAGTCATGTGTTACATTATATCTTTGAGCTTTTAGCAGTAAAGGCAACAGGTTAGGAAGAGCAAAATCCAAGCACAGGGCAGGGCTACTAATACGTGCAACTCAAGTTTAAGATGGAATATTTTGCTCACGTGCAGAATGTCAGTTATCTTCTGCGATGCTTCCTGTGTTTTTCAGTGTCTCTTTGTTTTCCCTCAAAATGAAAGTCCAAAATTACGAGGAGTTTTATGCACTGAAACTGACAATACCATGTCTGTGTCGAAGCAGGATTACTGGGGAAGCACAAGTGACTGCAGGCAGAAGTGTCTATCGGGAGCTGCATGAAACTCCTGTTTTAATGTGTAACATTTTGGGTGAAATCAGCGTCATCTGAAGTGGAGTGGACTAAAATTAAAAACAGCAGCTGAGAAATGAATTGGCCAGAGAAGCGGAGCTGTGCTTAACAACCTGCTTCTTGAAAAGAAATCCTGCTCTTCCTGTGTTTGCACCTGGACAGGTGGTCACTCTTCGTGAGCTTCATAAGTAGTAAGAAAGCAAACCTCTTCAAACCCACTGGGAACCAAAAATGTCAGACAAAAAAAGAATCTCTTGATCAAGGGCATCAAAGAAAGACAGAAGACGCATCTAAAGGAATGGGGGCAATCAAACAATCAACAATCCAACACCAGGAAGATGCTGTGGGCTGTGGCTCTTGGAAACGCTGTTGCCTGAGAGCAAACCGAACTCTCACCTGCCCAGCAAATTTCAGGAAATAACAAGGGGCCAGGGAATCACAAAAGATTTTGTCTTCTAACATTTGTGTTTACTAACCTCCACTAGACCTGCCACACTTTAAGATGGCTTATGACGAATTTATTTTTTTATCCATTTTTTCTTTGGGATTGTACGATACATCCTAACAATGAGTTCCACAATTTGAGTGTGGTATTGTGTTTGTGCAGACTATTTATTCTTGTGGCCTACTTACCCTACTGTGAGAAATAGTTAACAGTTCAGTCCCTAAGTGAAAGAAACTTTTCTAACTCTTCTTTTACCTGTAACTTTAGGGCAAAGAGAACTTCTATAAAGTAGGAACTGTGGAGCAGTAAGGAACTTTCACCTGTATTTTCTATTCCTTTGAGATTTTTTCTATCCTTCACCTCCTTTTCATTTCGTTTGCTGCCATGCACCAGCTTCAGATACAATAAATCACATTTCATTTATGTTTCTAGTGAGTTCCAACACCTTTTGGTACTCCAGGCTCTCCTTTAGAATTTTGCTTTTGTTCTCATGCTGTCCATCCCTGCCATAGAGGCTCACAGAGTGAATTCAGGCTGATCATAATTTTTTAACCTGAGCCTCTGCTCTATGTAAGCAGTTCCAGCTGGCTCAGTCACAGCCCCTGAAAAGCCCTAAAGCTAGGCATCGTTTTCAGTAGGCATTACAAAATGTGGTTGATTTCGTTAATTAGCTGCTTGTATATTATCAGCTTCAGATGACTGTTTATCTTTCCAATTACTGCATATAGAGGTGTCTCTTTAGCCATCCCTGCAGAAGATGTCTTTCTCTGGCATCTCATTCTTTGAACCAGTGAAAACCATTAGATTCTTGGGTCTAATAGGAAACAGGCTAACCACATATGTAAGATCACCATTTTTGTTCAAGGAGGCAAATCTAATACAAATAAAGGAAGCAAAGCTGTTGCTTTTGGTAACAAGTTGGGTTTCTAAGGTGACAGAGCCTAGTTCAAATCAGGCTGCTACAAGTGAATACAAACCTTTTTGGACAGTAAGGATATAAACCCAAGCACTATCCAAATGAAGTTATTAGTTATGGACCCAACAGACTTCACATCTTCTCTGAGTGATGGAAAGATCACTCATAATGTGTTAGAAAGGTTGGCAGAATATTTAGAAAGCATACTATGAAAGAATAAGTGGCGGTATGGAGATCAAGGCTCAAGCCTATTGGTTTATGACAGCTATAAAAATGGAAATGTTATTTACTATTCACAATAATGATTTCTGAACAAGCAGTATTATAAATTATAATAAAAGTTTGTATATCCTAATCAGATATACTTCTCATGTATATACTTTTTATGTAGCTTATACTTCTTATGTGGCTTATTTGCACTGCTCTACCAAAGAAAATGCAGCAACTTTGAGCTGAAATGAGCTATTATTTATTGTGTCCTAACTTTGGAAAGCCAAACAGGCAGGGATGCAAGGCAAGTCAGACCTATCCTGCCTTGGCACATGTACCCTCATTGTATGCAGAGATGGCTAAATAAGAGGATCTTTGACAGTGCCATTGTTTGTATCATCATGGTAGCTGACAGTGCAAGCTAAAATTGCAGATGTGAACATATACCTGCTTTAATCAACAGATGTGTCCTATAGACCATGCTTCTGGATGAAGCCTGTTTTAGTGGTAAAGTGGGGAAACTGGGCTAGGTTAACATTTTTATGCCTCACAGACACCTCATCTACATGGTTTCTTGAAAAAGTAGTCCAGTGAAACATCTGGGACTGATCACCAAAGCTGTTGGAAAATATTGTTATCTGTACATAGTGGACATAATTTTAGAAAGTTGATAGTACAAGTGTGAAAATATCAGGGAAGATTATGATTAATTATACGCATAGACTTGCCAGGTGCTTAGATGCTTATTTCTTGCCAGCATCAAGGGAATGGCAGAGCAGATGCTTTACACCCAAGGCAGAGACCTGTGCATCTGCCTCCTCTCTCCTTCCTGGTTGGGGAATGGACCATTGGTGAGGAAAAAGAGAAGGCAGCAATACTGAGAGAGTTCACACTCTCCAAACCCTGTCAGAAGAAGGTATCTGAGGAGAAATAGTTGCAATAAATCAGGTTTGTCTTGGGAATGGCAGACAGTTAATCATGTCTCTGCTTACTGAATGTGTTCTCCGTGATTTCCAAAGGAAAAGAGAAAGTTTTCAGTACCCCTCAGTGCAAAGTGCTCACTTCTGGATAAGATGAGGGAGGCAGACATGTATTGGAGCAGTGTTTTTCCTCTTTCTTCCCTCCATGTTACATCTGCATTCTGTTTTCTCAAAATTCCTTTTCTACTGCTGGGCCTTTTGCTGCCTTTCACCATGACCAGCCTGTCAAACCTTTGGTTTACTTCCTAGCATAATAAAAGATTTAAATGTAAAAAGCTTTAAGTACTCAGAAGCTACAAGCCTGATGCTAGATCTAACTGTTCTGCCTATGCATCTGTCTTTTGCTTTTTTCTCAGAATCTCTAGGTTGAAGTGTTTTTGTTAAGTTCATAATGTCTATTCTGATGAAATATAGGCATCAAATTAATTAGAAACATCCTTAAATGAGGTTAAGGACTTAGATTATGAAGTCTTGATCCAAAGATCACGGGAAAAATCCCCATTCTCTCTCTCTTTTCTCTCTATCTTTCTAGCTATACTGCAAAGGGAACAAGGAAAATGCAAGGCAGACGTACTGAAGAGTGATGAGACAAAGAATGTGTTGAAACTATTCTCTTTGGAGATATGAATTCAAAGCATAGAAGGGGTTGAGACCCTCTGACCTACACAAAGCCTCCAGACACTCAAAAGCATTTCCTTGGCTGCTCGCAACAGAAGTCTTTCGAAAATATTTCCCCATTTAGAATTTCTGAGCACCAGGAGTTTCTGAACATTGAGCTCAGTGGAAATGAAGACAAAAATTCCCACAGCTTAGTGCTTACAAGGAGACAAACTGCCAAACAGACCCATTGGCAGATGCTGCTTACTTTGCTTCTTTTATCAGCTATCACCTGCTTTTATACACTTAGTGATTAATATAGGCCATCCCCAATCCTCAGGCAGAAGTTGTTGCAACTAGATTAATATTAAATACTTTTGGCTTATTAAGATAATAATTTTGGTTTTGCCTAATTAAGGTCTTTAAGGGATTATATATAGTTTTTTTCCTCTGGCAGCCCTAAGAGCTCAGTAGTTATCGATCAGCCCTTCACCACAAATCCTAATGGAACCACAAGCACATGTGATACAGCTCTGATCAGGCTCTGCATTGCTAATGAATGCACTTCAGGCAAATGAGTTTAGCTTCAGCTTTTTGTAGCTCATATAGAAGCTTTGAAAATACATGAAATGAATCCTCTTGATAATTTTGACATTAATAGAGATAAGAGTCTTATCATGACCTGGTGTATCATCCTAATCTTTTTTTTTCTAAAGCTGCCAGTGTAAACCTGTGGCTCTCTTCTGGATTAGCACACCAGGTTTGTTGTCTTCTGCAGCAAGGAAAATCAACAAGAGATAAAGGACCATGATACCACCACAGCCCTGCAATATGGGGCAGTGGAAAAAACAGCAAATGATGATCAAAACATCTGTGTTGAAGCTCAGCCCTGGAACAGTTTGCATCATCTGTTCATTTTCTTCCTTTGTAAAATAAAGCACTGTCCACTTCAAAAAGTTATCATGAAGCTCAGAAAAATAGCACATTTTATTCTGCTTCAGAGTGGAGGGGCAAGATTAGAACTAGTGGCTTGGCTTCTGTTAGCAAAAAAGGAAAGAGTTAAGAGGAAGCTTTGCAACGAGTATTTCTAAGTTCCTTCAGGAGGATTTCTGAAGTGGTAGCTACTCAAAAGGAGCTTTTAAATGCATTTCCTATTTGACTGTGATAAGACCAAGCCCAACCACTCTGCACACAGAGAAAGGAAGGTCAAGGAAGTTATTTGTCTCTAGGTGTTTTGGACGAGTCTTGGGATCGATGACTCTGACAACTAAACCAACATCCTTATGTCCCAGATCTGGATATTGAATTTTGCTAAACGTTTCTGACAATAATATTTATCAGTGTGATGGCAGTTCAGACACTACCATGATCATTGATGGGCTCACCCTTGGCTGGTGGTGGGTCTGTCTTGGAGCCAGCTGGTATTGGCTCTATCAGACATGGGGAAAGCTTCTGGCAGCTTCTCACAGGAGCTACCCCTGTAGCTCCCCTCACTAACAAAACTTTGCCAGGCAAACCCAATACAAGTAATGTATTTCAAACATAACAAAGGTTGAAAAATGGTCTGCCATCACTTAAAGTAGACAGTAACTCCTATCCATGGATCAAATGCTCTTTTTAGTTAAAGAATTTGTCCTGCTCTTGCTCCTTTGCAAGCGCTTACCACATATTTTGGTTCTGCAAAAAAAAAATAAATAATATCAACCATTCCACTCAACTGTCATCAAATGTAAGACATATAAGTTTTATCTGAAAAAGGACTTTAAAAACCTGCAGGTTTTGGCTCACCATCAAGGAACTTTTTCTATTTCTCACCATTATATGAGTTTTGGATTTGTAAGGAGAGCACAGATTCTAAAATAAAACCATTTATCTCTAAAAGCTTTGATTTCACACACAGTGCTTTACCATTATTGCTTAGAGGGATAAATTTCTAGCTAAAATTTACACAGCTTTTTATAAACCTCAGAAGATATTTTCTATGTCCCAAAGTCCCCCAGTCTTAGGAAAAATGGCAGACCACGTAGTTCAGGGAATAGAGGAACCTTGCCACCTGAAGACAGACCTGAAATACACCTTGTCTAGTACCCTGTCTCTGATACTGGCCCATAGGAAATGCTTTAGAGGGAAGCCAAAGACCTTAGGAGGAAACAGATAGACTGATTTATTCCCTATACGGGCTTCTGATCACAGGAGATTGGCTTAAATCCTACGATAGGTGAGGTTTCAAAATCCTTTATGCCCTGGGTTCAGCAGTAGCAGTCATGTTTCTCCTTCGTGGTAGCTGGTGCAGTGCTGTGTTTTGACTTCCAGCCTGGGAACAGTGCTGGTGATACCGATGTTTTTGGTTGTTGCTAAGGGATGTTTACCCTGACCAAGGACTCTGTGAGGCTCATGCTCTGCCAGGGAGGAGGGGAAGCCGGGAGGAAGCAGAGACGGGGCGCCTGACCCAGGCTAGCCAAGGAGGTATTCCATACCACAGCACATCATGCCTGGGGTGGGGGTGAATGGGAGTTACCCGGAAGGACACGGGCTTCCAGGTGGGACTCGTTTCTTGGCCGGTGGTATCGTATTCTCTTCCCTTGTTATTTTCTCTTATCATTGTTGTCGTTGGTGGTAGCGGTGGTGATTTGTGTTGTACATTGGTTGCTGGACTGTGCTTGTCTCAACCCGTGGGAGTTGCACTTTTTCGATCCTCCTCCCTGTTCCTCCAGGAGCGGGGGGGGGTGGTGGCCCTCGATTTCTTTCATCCCGGCACCACTCACTGGGAGTGAGTGAACAAGCTGCCTGGCTAGGGTTTAAACCACCACACTTGAGCATGAAGCACTCTCAGGATGGAGGAAGTAGATAGCAAGGAAAGGACAAAGTTATGAAGCTCCCAGGAGTCCTGTGTAGGGGAACAGACCCCATGTAGTGAATTTCTGGGTGTCAGATAGGTTGCAGACATCAAGACTTTCCACTGATTACATGTGGACACTGTAGGAGCTATGTATGAGTTGGCTCAGGTGACACTGGGAGCCTTTTGTAAAACCAGGCCCCCAGATCAGACCTTCTGGGGCCCACCTCAGGACCTGTCCTCCATACTCTACAATTATTTTTCACACAGACATCAAAATGAATCAAAGGCATGTACTAAATTTGGTATTAATGAAGCAAGTGTTGACATCACACAGTGTGCTCAGCTGGCAGACCACCTGATCAGTATTTGTTTCAGAGCTATTTTGAGCCTATATATTTCTGGGATACTGAAATGGCAGACAAGTCACAGTTTCACAAAACCCAGGATAAATCCAGACATTTCATGAGTACCTTTCATTTGAAGAAATTAATATGATGAATTAATTAGGATGGAATCTATTTATGGCTAAAGCATGTCAAATTATTCTTTGAAGCTGTGTTTGAAGGCTATTTCATACATTGTTTTCTTCTCCTCTTTTTTAATAACTCAGCAACTTCTAGACTGAAGATAGTGGGAATAGCAGTATGCATAGGATTAACAGCTGCTCCCTGGGAAACATGTTCACTCCTATCATTGGAAAATATGACGTTGCTAAACCCTGCTCAGTGGGGTCTGAGGTCATGGCCACCCCTTTACCTCGAGTACACAGCAGCATCTCACCCTCCCATCTGTGCCTGTTCTCACTGCACAGTAAATGTTGAGTTAATTTGAGAAACTTTCTGCTCTACAGAAGAGCTAACCCTCAGATGTTCGAGCACACTGCAGACAGGGAGATGGAGATGTGTAAGTGTAACCAGTGCACAGTGCTGCTGGGCTCGGTGTTAGCCTGGGCACTATTTGTGCTGGGTACAGGAGGGAAACAATTTATGGGATGATTTTTCCAAGGGTTATAAATTTCTTGTGGGAATTGATCCACAGTCCCTAGGGTAAGGTCTGCCAGTGAAAGAAAGGTGTTAAAAGGCTGATCATAATCCGGTAGTGAGGCCCTAAACTGGTCAGGGCCAGAATCACGAAGACTAAGCTTCTAAGAGAGCAAGCACTGGAGCAGGGGCTCAGTGAGGTTGCAGACTCTTCATTGTTTGTCCTTGGAGATATTCAAAACCTACCTGGATGGGAAACCTAAGTGATCACATATAACTTTGAAGGAGGCTTCCTTCAAGGGTTTGGACCAGGTGAACTTTCAGAGATCCCTTCCAAATCCAAACTTTTTATAGACTTCTCTTCTAGACCTTACCGGACAAGGACACCTTGGATTATAAACTTCCAAGATATGTAGAAAGGATCATGGTGTATTGGGATATAGACAGTAAAGTCTAAAGCACCTGAATTCCTTTGGAATGCAAATTCCTCATACTTCCAAGAGGAAAACCCCAAGGGGGAATAGCTGCTTGAAAAAAAAAGTATTCCTTACTTTGTACATCTCAGAGGATTAAGAAATTAAGACCCAGTGCACCTTGGGATTTTGCTTTGCTCATGCTCAGCACTTGATCCTGCTCTCAGAATTACTTCAGGCTGAACTTTATTCAGGGAGTATGACTATTGATGTGCTTGAAATTATGCATATGCTTATGTGCTTTCTCAAATGAGAGCGACAGTGCTCAGCACCATCCAGAACTGAGCCCTTGCATAAGCTTACCTTTGTGGCAGGGATTCTATCAGCTTAAAAATCAAGGTATCTCAGAGACAGAAATATTTAGATTTTTTTACATTGTGGAAGTATTTACAGTTTTCTTGTGGGTAATCATAATGTCCTGGATTATTTTGTGTGTGTGAATTATTTTTTGTGTTCTTTTTAAAAAGAAACAGACTTTGACTTAAAAAATAACATTTAAGAGTGTTCACACCAAATTCTCCTCCCTTTGAGGTGCCACATGAATGGTTGTCAGACAGGGCTGAAAAAGATTTGACACAAGCGTGTAAAGGGGAAACGTATCTCAACCTTTTTTGGAGAGAAAACCTTTTTCCTTTATTTGTTTCTTCTGCTGTGTTTTATCGTGAACAGCAATGAAAGAAGCAAAAGCTTTCCATTGCTGAGTTCACATTTCCATTTGTATTTGCAAGAGAAGAGGAAGACGGGGCAGAAAATTTTAAACCAGGACTATGTGGAGAAGAGAATTTCCATAATGAGGGACATGTCAATGCCTTAATAGTTGCTTACACCTCAAAAAGAAACAAATCTGTGTTTTAAAATCGCAGAAGTCTGCAAAAAAACTGATTCAAGAAATCTAGAAAGAAATTTTTTTTTCCCCTTTCACAATTTCTATAATAAACATGCTGTTTGGAAGTGCTGGTGTTGCAAAATACTGATTCATAAGGAAGTACTTAATTCTAAAAGTCCCCATCAGAAAATATAAATTATTCTTGTATTCTCTAGAACTCTTCTACTCTACTGATTCCTCTGCCAGGCTCCCTCTTCCTTCTTTCTTTCACCGTCTCAGTGAAGAAATAAAGTTAATTGAAAATTAGTGGTCAGCTTCACTTATTGCAGATCACACACAGCAAGCCTCTGCAACAAAACCGATGAGCATAGGTGCTGGAGGACTCATCCCTCTTCTGTGCTTCTAGCCTCCCTATAGCCACCATTTCTCAATAATAGATACATAGATTATAGGCATTTTAAACTTGAGCTTTCTTTTACCTTCTTGTTTGTTTTTTGCTTCCAGGGAGTCAGTGGGAATTTCGCGACTCCAGGTCTTGGAAGCAAAATCATCTGTGAATTCTTTTTTGCAATGTATTGAATTTTCATGGCAGACTGGAGAGTATTCTTTGTTATTTGCCAGCAGCACGCTCAGACTGGGAAGCAGGGCAGATGTACAGCATAGATTACAACAAGTGAAGGTTGAAATGTGGCCATCTGTTAACCTGGTTTTAACTGCAGCTCTGAGTTTGACCACATCACTGCTAACCAGGCACTTTCCTGGGCCAGAATTTTATTACAGTGGCGCATTATTACTTTAATTTTAAAATATGAGAAAGAACATTTCCCATCACACACACTGTTGTGTGATACTACCAATACGAAATAGCTTCCGTGGCTATGCTTATAGACAGAATAATTGATATTTATGTAATTCTCAGAAGAGTGTGCAGTTACTCCTCTATAAAGGAGTAAACTATAAACATAAAGGAGACTATATTGGCCATTATAAAGCACACTGAATTTGTGATTTCATAGAATCAACTAGGTTGGAATCAACAAGGTTGGAAAAGACCTTTAAGATCAAGTCCAAAAGTAACGCAGGCCTGCCAAGTACACCACTAACCCTGCCATAAAGGAATCATAACTCTGAGCATCATAATTGTTGTAGAACATCCGAATCATCGTTGCAGTGTGTGTATTACTGATAACAACTTAAATCTAAGATTGATCCACAGTTTATTAAAAATTAATTTGATGTCTTTTGTAATGTTGGCTCCAGTTCTGTTTTCTCTGAAGTCCTGCTTCCATTGAAGTTTTGTCACTGTCTTCTTCAATATCAAGGTAAGATACTTCTGCATAAGTATTGCTGTTCAGGGCAACACTGTCTATGACCTGTTTCCTTGATCAAGATTTTCTGTTGACCTATGTAATCAATTTGTACCTGTTATACTTCTGAACATCCATAGTTCAGATCATATACATAATTTTTGATGTATGTAATCATTAGATCTATCCAAATGGAATAAGAATGAGAAGACTGTTTTTTCTTATAGCATTTTCTTCTAGTCACAGAGAACAAGTTCATGTTTATCAGACCCCCACCAATTCACCAGGGTTGTTCTGCTGTTTTGCAATTTCATTAGTTTATGACAGAACACTTGCATTAGAGTGATTGTTTCCTTCTTCCAATTTTCCTTGCTCTGAAAGTAGTCCTCCTTTGGATACTTCTAATTATTATTGTTATTATTACTGAGGCATAATAAGGAATGTAAGTATGAGTATGTGTGTAATAATTTTGAACCATTGCCAAGCTTCAGAGAAATTGGTGAGAAGTGACAAAGTAGAAAGAATAATGAAATTCTAACAGTTTTTATGGAAATGGACACCAAGATGAAGTCTATATTTAGAAGTCTATGAGTTAAAGCCTGCAGCCTGAAGTTCATTCGTATTGAGTATTAGAGATTTCAAATTGAAGAGGTGCCAAACTAAGAGGAAAAGGAGGAGAGAGAGAGATAGTTACCTTTTCTTATCTAATCATAGGAAGTTCTGAGTCAAGCTGTGTACTTTCTTTAAGCCCAAGCCAGGCACACATAAGACAGGAGGGGACATGAGACTTCAGTGCTCACAGAACTGTGCTGCTTCACAGTTAATGCATAAAGTATAGAGCAGGACTGCCACTCATTTTGCTTGCCTTTGTTCAATTGCTGTGATGAGGGGAGCTCATAGTACAAGTAGATATGACAGATACAGGCGATAGAGCTATAAGCAATAGTAGGAACAAGGAGACTAATTGTGACATTTCTGCAAATTGTCTAAGCCTAGGAACTTATGTTCTCTAAATTTTGTTGTTTTTTTTTTAAAAAAGAATTCAGGTATCTCATTCCACTGATTTAAGGACTTTGAGGATCTGAGTGTTGGAAAATTTTATCCTAGGTACTTTGTCCAAGGTCACATGTAAAGAGCCTGTGTAAAAGCTGAGACCAAATATTTTGAGACCTGATAAACCACAGGACTACGTGGCTTTTTGTTTACTCTCTTGCCTGCAGCATCACACACTCAGTTATATTCAGCTGGTGGAAAAGTTGCTATAATCTAATACACTGAATATATTGCTTTGTCTCTCATATTGCAAACATCTTCAGCTACAAAGCTAAAGAAACAAATGTTTTCACCTCCTCATTTATCATTTATGCTCTCACAGGATCTGTCAATACAGAATTTGTTTTCAAAGTGAGTTAAGTAAAAAATCCCTCTTAATTGTTAATTTTTTTCTAGTTCTTCTATTAGCTGCAATTAAACACATGAACTACTTAGGTGTCTGTAATTCTACAAAGATCATCATAAAGCATATTTTTTAAGCACTTCAAAAGAAAAACTTGCCAAAAATGCTTTTGGGGTGCTTGTGTGTGTAAGAAATCAATGCAGTAAACATCATCTCAAGTAACATTGAAGGCAAAATGCTTGATGGATATTTCCCATAAGTAGGTGTGTTCTCGTCCTCATGGAGGCTTTGTTTCTACAGCTCTCATATTTCACTGCCAGCATGTTATAATCTGAATCCTTTTGAATCAATAAAAACAACAGTCACACTCATTGCTTCCAAATAGTTTGCAAATTGTTCAATCCATTTTGCCATTTCCCTGGAAAATCAATTCCATGTCTATATTTTAGCTCTGGTGAGCACAAAACCAACTGTCTGGGGAAGTGCTGGTGTGCCAGGATATTCTATGGCCAAGTGGGATCAGCACCTGTCAAAACCAGTGTCTTTCCAGCCCCCAGTTTGATATATGAACATACCTAGCAAAGAAATGCAAGTATTTCTTCATCTTCAAGGAGAAAGGCATTATGAAAACAAAATGTGGCTACTAGCTTGCAAGTCTGTGGTTGAAACAAACTTAGGAATGTACCTTCATGGTGTGTGGCTTTGGTTTTCTTTTTAGATATCTTTTTTTAATAGCAAGAAATAATTTTCTCTGTGTTAGTATCTAGTGACTCATACCAGCTTCTGGAGCAATGGCACATAGTAAATTATGCAACTAGTGCTTGACCTCTTATTGTCACCTGAAGAACCAGGTTTCAGATTATTTGGCTAGGATGGTCTTCTCATCATATCTTATAAATATGCAAACTTATACTGTTTTAGATTCCACAAGGCATTTATATTACTTGTCAAAATTTTAAGGCAAATAAAGAAGCAAAAGAGCATTTTCAGAAATGTTTTTTCCGTTCTTGGGAATGGTGAGACCTCTACAAAAGTTAGGTAGCTTTCAAAACTATAGACAACATCTTAGATTTCAATTGATTATTGTATTTGGGCAGTGCAGTTTCTGTGCTGTCATGTGGAAAACTTTCTCTATCCAAGTACAGCTTCTGCTAGGATTTCCAGATAGAGAAAGAGTAATTTGTTTTTTTTTTCCATCCAACTAATCTCTGATATCATCTTTACTTTTATTTAAGTAATGTTGCTATACAAAGCAAGGAGTAAGGCCCACATGCCAGACTGAATACCCAACAAATAGTCATCAACCAATGACCTTGAGGTGTGGCCAGAACCCAACGGTAAACTGTGATCCACAGTTAAATTTCAGCACAACAGGAACAATATTTTTTTGTGGATTTGGGCTTGAAAGAGTGCAACGTTGTAAGATAAAGTTGCAACATTCTAAGATGTTAAAAAACTGCAAAGGCACAGCAGAAGTAGGAATAGTTACAGAAGACCTTGAGTTTCACTGCAGATGGTCCGTATTTCTGTTCAGGAGAGGTCAGCAGCTCACAATACTACAGAACGGCTGGCTGTGTTGTCTGGTGTGCGGCACCATCATGGGTGCAGGCAGAGATTTAATGGAACAAAGTGAGGATGGGCAAGTAGATGTATGATGAACCACCTTTAGCTCCACCCTCATGGCTCCTCTGTCTTGGGCATCACCTCAGATAGACAACAAAGGCTGTAGGGCTTGTCAGACCTCTTTCTTCAGCCTCCTCTTGAGTTGTGATGGTGTCTGGTTTTCTGGGGATCTATTTACATTGTAATAATAATACTTGTTTTTAAATGTTTAGTTTCGTTCGGGTGGGTTGTAAAAGCCTTCCATTTTTTTCTCTGCTCTTCAAATGTAGATCTGTTTTATAATGGAAAAGGTGCCCTCAAAATGATAACTCAAGAGCTTTATTTTGAAAGCTGTTAAAATGAAATGTTCCATCATGTTAGAAAGGAAAGAATTTATTTGTGAAACTTGGAAACAAAACAATATTCCTAAACTCCTTCCCCTTTTTTCATCACTAACTGTAAAAAAAATGCTCTGAAAACTAGATATGAATTTGCAGGGAATTCCACTTACATAAAGCTGCATTTCACTCCCACTGAAGCTGCTTTCTTCATTCAGTTTGGTGTTTGAAAGGGAAAAAATATTATTGCTTCCCTGTTTAAGGAAACAAGCAGAAGGGGACGACAGCAACATCCCTTGCAGGCTGCTCCAGGGACATAGGAGGTGCCAGCACTTCCAGTCTTTTTCCGTTTCCCATGGGATTTTGGTGGTGGGATTTTAGCCGGTGGGTTGACAGCACCAGAGATATCCTTGAAATAAAAGCAGCCTGATTTTCAAAATTACCCTATACTTGCCGCTTTTACTGACTGCTTTAAAACTTCACTAAGCTGAAAGAAAGGACATTTTAGTGTAGGTGCCTAGCCAACACTCATGTTACTCTGCATATTGAACGTCAGCAATAAGGAATAATTTCTATTACTAATACTTAGTACCTCATCTAGCAAATACTTTTGAAATTTGACACCAAGGCAGTTATGTTAGAATGTTCTTTTTAAAGCCAAATTTAACAGTTATCGCTTGTTTTTCTTAATTTGTATTAGCTAATTGCTTTTAAAATCAAAATGAATAGAGGCAGAGCTTCTCTGAGACTCTGGGAGTGTGCTGGGAGCATGTTGTGTTAAATCTGCTCACTTCACTTTGAATTGCATCAGATTTTGAAGTGTAACAGACTGTTAATGGGTGCTGTCACACACAGTTTGACACAACCATATCTCTACATTCTGAATTTTGCAACCTTGATGTTGTCGCCACTGGACCTATTAGAAGAGTTTCAGTCTTTTATGAAGGGCTTCTTTTAATGCGTCTGTGTATTTCAGAAGAGCTTTCTGAGGCTGCCCTATTTAATAGCTGCTATTGGACAATATCTTTATTTTTTCTTCAGTATCATAGACCTATTTCAAAGTTAAAGTCAACAGTCTATAAATTCATTCATTTCACAACTGCACATCCCTGAGTGCTAGTGAAAGAGACAATTTACTTCACTCAATGCAAAGAGAATATCACTAATAAACAGCATAACAACATATATGATAACAGTGTTTAGGAACAACCAAAAGAATTCATGAAAGCCAAGAGGCTTTAGAAGAAGTCTCAGCAAGAAAAGGGCTAAAACAGTGAGTGTGGAATAAATCTGGGAGGAAGAAACAGGAAAAGTTGGGCACGTTGGGCTGGAGTGAAGATACAAGTGATATGAGTTAAGTCCAGTCTATTCCACAGGGAAAAGAGAAAGCAGATCGTTCACAGCTCTTGCAGCTACTGCAACTGTTCCTGCAAGTAGGAGTCACGGTGGCAAACTTGCCTCCAAGATTTCAGGTGAGGGGTGATGGAATGAAAAGGAAGATGGAAGGAAAGAATCACAGGACTCTTTAGTCCCCCCAGGTAAGGAAAGGTCTCCTCTGCTTCCAAAGCTGTTTTTAGGTCTATCCCTCCCCTTTGCAGTGCCGTGAGGTTTTTGGTCTCTGAAAATACGCATGGGTAAAACAGAGTCCAGGCTGAAAACTGGACCTCTGAAATATATTTAAAAAGTGAATTAACTACTTCAAGAAGAGGACTCCTATCACTGTATCAGTCCTTTCTGGAAAAAAATGACCTAGACATGTAGATCTCCAGGGTGACCTGCGTGGCTTCAGCAGAGAGATGTTCATTCACCCTGAGAGCCTGTCGTGGTTTAAGCCCAGCTGGCAACTCAGAACCACACAGCCACTTGCTCACTCCCCTCACTTCCTCCCCCAGCTCCTGGAGGGATGAGAAGGAGAATCAAAAGAATGTAACTGCCACGTACTGAGGTAAGAACAGTCCAGTAACTAAGGTATAACACAAACCACTGCTGCTACCACCGATAATAATAATGTTAAGGGAAATAACCAGGGAAGAGAATACAACTGCTCACCACCCACTGACTGATACCCAACCCAACCAAGCAGTGATCTAATCCTTCTGGGTAACTGCCCCCAGTTTATATACTGGGCATGATGTGCTGTGGTATGGAATACCTCTTTGGTTAGTTTGGATCAGGTGTCCTGTCTCTTCTTCCTTCCGGCTTCCCCTCCTCCCTGGCAGAGTATGAGACTCACAAAGCCCTTGCTCGGACTAAACATTGCTAAGCAGTCACTAAAAACATTGGTGTTATCAGCACTGTTCCCAGGCTTAAAGTCAAAACCGCAGCACTGCACCAGCTACTAAGAGGGAAAAAAATGACTGCTACTGCTGAACCCAGGACAGAGGTTTACTAGAAACTTGAAAAACATTAAACTTTCATCTGATATTTATGCAGTAAACCAGACTCTTGACTTCATCAGCATTCATTTCAGACTGGAGTTAGCCAGAAGAGCTGCTCTGAACTACAGCTAATGGAAATGAGAGGTAAATTTGATCCAGAATCTCATGTGGAAACTGGCAATATAGACTGATTGAGACATTATTTTAGAAATATTTCATAGTCAATATTATGACTTCAAAACTCAATGTCATCTCGAGTCTCCTGGCATGGGTACATGACATTTATTAATAGAGGTGCTGAAGGACTGGCATCCAGTTGATGTCATCAGACAAATTACTTCTCCATTACCTATTGATTACTGTTCTGCTTGGCAAAGTGTATGTGCTTACTTTTCATACCAATGGGAAATAAAAAAATTCAATAGCTGACCACTTTAGGTAATTATCCAGTTCTTGAAATGCTGCATCTATAGCCAGAGAAAAACTGTGGCTTTTCCAGCACCCAGTAATCTGTCTTCTCAGCAGAATGGTCCCAGAGAACATATTGCTCCTGGGTTCGTCACATTTCGCTGGATCTTTTCCATTAAATAATAGGTGCAATTCATGCTCCTGTCCTTATTTTCCACTGTGTGGGACACAGTTAATCAAAGGATGACTTTCTTATGTCTGATCTACAAGAAAGAATCATTAGTAGAGCTTGTGAAAAAGTTTGGATCCTTCAGGTTTAAAAAAAAAAAAAAGAAAGAAAAAAGATCATGATTATTTAAACAGAAAAGCTTGTAAGAATGTGCCAGTTTTCACAAAATATGACAGAGGAAAAGCAAAGTAGTTTTTAAAATCATTTTTTCTTTAATGAGATGAAAATGCTTTGTTCTGACTATATTGTCCAGATTCATTTTGCTGAGACTGCTGTATCACACGTTGGACTGCACAGGCATCACATAAGTTGTGATATTATTACCTTATCTCTGCAAAACATTTAGGCACTGCTGAAATTAAATGCTTATTTGGTCTCAAAATCAAACGGTAGATTGCTCTGTATGAGAAGTCATCTTTTTTTAATTTTGTTTTCTCACTTTCTATGAAACCACCTAATATGGCCCCAGATGTTCTGATGTCTTCTGGTGACAGAATAATCTATTTCCTAGTCACAGTTGAGAGCATAGTTAGAAGATCCAGACTTGTTCTCAAATTACTGATCCTTTCATATGGAAAAAAAATAACACAACTCTCCTTCACATGAAATAAGCCTGGTGGTGTTGCTTCTATGTAAAGGCAATGTGAAGGTGACTGTTTCTAGACCTTCTAGTTAAACCTGAGATAGGATAGACACAGAACTGAGATAGGAGTGCTAAAGGGCAGTTCATGAAGACAGGAATGTAATGGGTAAGTTTTCAGGTTGCAGCCTGTTGAAGAAACAATGGAGAATGTCCAAGTGCCATTAGAATGGTGAGAAAGTAAAGGTTTCTCTATTAGCATTGACAAAAAGGGGATTTGTCTTCTCCTGAGTCTCTGGTTGTCCTACATCATTCCTTTTTCTCAGACAACAATGAATCCGTGGCCAGCTCCTCCTTTCCTGCTTCCCAAACCAGAAAGAAAAACACCCTACTGGCATGCAGTGAGCATCTTGGTTATTTTGCAGTCTCTGCTTTGAAAACTTCAGATAGTTTCTTGACATTCATGATTGTCTGAACACTGCAATTATTTGTTAACATTATGAATGGGAAAATAGGATCACCCATAAAAAGCTGAATGAACTCTGAAAAAGATTCGATACTAAGGAACTATAATTTGTTATTTGTTGACAGTAGTGCTTTGTATGTGGGAAGTGGATGCACGGGCTGTTGTAGAGGTGTGGAAGGTCTATGCTTGACACGGTTATGTTTTCTTCATCTGTGAGTAGGATCAGCAGCTCTTGCCCTGCTGCCTCCAGCCCTTTTAATCAGAGTGACTTTTCCTCAGCTGGACTGAAGTCCTGGCCCTTTCCTATTTGCTCAGTGAGCCCGTTACTCCTATTTCTGTCATGTACATTTATCCGTAATAAGCAATAATATATGCATTTATCTATATCCATACTTGAGAGTTATTCATACTTCCCAGTGCTGAGTGAGCTAGAACTGAGGCCATCTTGCAGAAGATGAAAAAATGAAGAGACATTAGCTTTTATTACTTCTGGGATGTATGTAAGTGCTTTTGGTAAGTGACTACTTCAGTTTTAACAGCTGAAAGTTAAGCAACCTTAAAAGAGAGTACAGTTTTGTGTTCACTGAAATAGAAAGGATAACTTTTCTGGCATGCTGGAGGTTTTTGAATGTTATTACATGCCCTGTGAGCAACTGGGGGTTTAAGATTACAGTTCCAGAACAGAAACCTATTGAGTGATACATCAGGGACTTAAGTCTGAAACAAGCCATGTAGGTCTGTTATCAAGGATGAGGTATGTATGGCATATAACCAGCATCTGAAACATGTGAACATGTCTCTTAAAAGGATGTTTGCTGCAAGTTTAGTGGAAGTGGTGCGGATCTGTTAGTGTTTCCAAAGAATTCCCTTCCATTAAAAACTGAGAACATATTAAAACTAAGTGAATCAGGCACTCATCTGTACCTCATGTGGCCAACACCCTTCCCTTGTCTCCTGGGATAGGCATACAGACAGACAGAGGAGACTGAAATCAAGCTTCTACAGACTGTGGCAAAGCTTCTACCAGCTTCAGCATGACAAATGTCACCCAGTTATTGCACTTTCTAGGAACAAGAAGCTACACTAACTACCTGCTTGCCTTTTGTAAGGAGCTATGTATCAAAAAGGCAGTGGTATGAGGTATTTGGAAGAGGCTTGTTATGTGCCTGTGCTAATTAACAACTGGAATAATAGCAGCTGGAATATGATCTCTAAGGTGGGACTCACTTCACTTAGTCAAACCATGCTAAAATTAAGTAAATCATGCAAAGTTCTTCTACATTTAACGGATAAAGTTATCTCCAAAGTATAATTCATTGTGTCCGTTTCAGTACAGAAAAAAGCCCCCACATAGAGGTGGCAGTGGATGGGAGGCAGCACACTGCATTTTGGGGAAGAAGTGGATAGGCAAACTGATGAAACAGGGACTAGATAAAGTGGACAGAGGGGTTGACTGAAATCTGACTGAACTCCTAAGCTCACAGGGTTGTAACCAGTGCCATGAAGTCTGTCTGGAGCCCAGTAACATGGTGTGACCCAGGGGCTGTAATGGAAACAAGTATTTTATAACATCCTTGTTAATGGCCTGGACAGAGGACAGTTTGCAGATGATAAAAAAATAGGAGGAGGCACTTATATGGCAGATGGTTGTGCTGCCATTCAGATGGAATCGAACAGACTGGAAAAATGGGAAAACAGGGCCTTCATGAAGCTGATCAATGTCAATGCTTCAGGAGATTCCATCAGAGAAAGATTATTCTTCCTTGGATGACAAATTCTGAACCTGAGGGGAATAACAGCACATACTAGTAAAGGCTGGGGTCTGACTCACTAGAAAGCAGTTTCCAAAAGGGCCCTGGGGCACTCTGATTGACAAGTTTACCATGAGCCAGCAATGTGTCCTTGCAACAAAGAAAGCCAGCAGTCACCTGGAGGAATATTGCCAGGCATCTGAGGCTAGAGGTTACACATACACATAGACACTCACCCTTGCTTAACAGCACAATCACTCTGAAATTGAGCAATGTGCAGATATTTCCCTAACAAGCCCTGGTTAACTTGGCCAGCAGCAGGGGGATGTTGGTTGTGTCACTGCAGTGTCATGCCCAAATGTTGCCCTATACACTAACTTCTTATTCTGTGGTCAGGAGAGTGCACTGGTGCAAGACTGCTGACTAACAAGCAGAAATATCCTCTCCTCATTTTTGAAACAGGACCCCTGGCATTTTGACTGACTTCACCTTTATTGTTAGGAACCCAAAGTAGAAATATTATAAAGGTTTCAAAAGGGTGGATAAGCAGACAAAGCAACCTAGTCCATGACTTTCTAGTGCTGTTGGCTTGTCAGTGTGATGCTATTCGCAGACAGATGATTCCCAGTTTTTACTGTACCTCATTGGGCAGGGTAAATTGCACAGACACTCCTGCTCTTGGTTTAATAGCACTTTCTGCAGATTGCTTTCTTGGATTAACATCGTGCCTTTGTTCAGCTGTCAAAAATAATTCATGCAAGAGTGCTAAACATATTTAAGGCAAATAATAGCACAATAATGAATATAAACCATGTAGCATTGCACTGTGGATGAAACACATGGGGAAGGAGATGAAAGAATTAATAACTACAAATACTGGAAATGGATTCCTTTTTTAAGGATAAACACAGAGTGATAAATATCAGACTAAAAGCAAAAGCGTGTGCAGCATGGAAACAAGGTGTAGACAAGCAGAACAGTCACCTCTTAGAGCAGCAGAAAAATAATTAGAAAATGTCTGGCAAGAGAAACTAAGTCATCTTTAAGGAGTGCCAAAAACTAATACATAATGCATTTGATTACATGCTTTACTTTTTGTATACCCAGAGCTTTTGGTGGTGTCAGAGGGACATCTGGCAAAGTCAAAGGGGTGAAGTGAACCTCGGAATGGGAATCCAAAGTAAATTCTTTATCACTTACATCCTTCCCAGCCTTAAACAGGCTTGTAGGATTTTATACCATTGCTCAGCACTGCAACACCTGAAAGCTGATCTCAGCAGAACTGATCTACATAATGTTACATTTGAGCTGCTTTATCTGGAACAGCATTGCAAGTTTGATTTAACCTTTTGTTTTGTTTTTTGTTGTTGTTTGTTTTTAACCTACTATTACATCAAGCATATGTAGTGTTCACTTTGCAAAAGAGAAAAGCCAAAGATTCGTCAGATTTCATGAAATAAGTAGAGTTTCATAAGATGAAGACCTGATTTAAGCACATTTATTCAAGTCCTTAAATCCCTCACCGTTTAAAGCACCATAATGCAGAGCATGTTTTTTCAGTCCACAGAAAACAAGGTTTAATAAATATATTTGCTTAGGAATTTTTCCTTGTGGTACAAAAGTAAATTTTATTTTACAAGGGTCCTATTTAAAGGAATATTCTTTTTTTTTGTGAATAAGAACTTAATACAAGGCAGAAGTAGGTGTAAAGTTGGGGACCCTTCCCAGTGAGGTGTCCTCAGGGTGCATACAAGGGAAACATCTCCAAGGCTGTCTTCATGTTGCAGAACAATATTCTGTCTACATGAGCAAGGGACTGCGGATAGACAAGAGAGACAACGTTACATTGCTTTCCAGTGATAGATAGGTACCGTGGCCTTTGCAGGCACACTGGCCATTAGTGGTGGTGGCTAGGGCAAGCTTGAGAAAGGCAGATCTCATCAGGCTGGTGAAAATAAATTACTTTTTTCTTTAACAATTTCAGCAGTGCAAAAGATTTAATTCTCCAAAGGAGGTCATCCAGTTTGTTTTCAGAAGACTTTTTAATCATCACAATTTAGAGGAACTGAGGTAGTTTTGGTCCAACAGCTCTACTAGGAAAAGCAAACTGAAAATCTGATTTTCTTGCTGTCCATGGATATTAAATTTATGCCATATTAACCCCTTGCTCTGGTTCTCACCCAGGCCATTTCGGGGGCCAGGAAAGACTTCTGCACATTTTTGAGTCCTAGTTTGGGTGCTGGAAGGGAAAACTGGTGGTGAATGCTTATGGTTAGAAACATGTGATAGTGAGGATGATCTGGGTACTCCTAGTGGCATAAGTCTTTATATCCCCTATTGTTGTGGCTTTTATGCATTGAGGTCCAGAAGGGATTTTTTTCCTATGTTTGGCTTCTTGAAGAGTAGGAAAGTGGATTGATTTCTCCTGTAGCACAGGATGCAGTAGCTTTCCTATGGTCCCTGGCAAAAAGTACATAACAAAGGTGAAAAGGTACTTATAGGAAGTCCTCTGATAGAGGAGATATCTAAAGCAGGGATGCAGCAGCCACACTCCACTGCACATTACTGATGTAGCACATTATTTGTGTGGGTTCTCTTTTCCCACTCTATCTCTTTGGTCAGTGTGGGATGTTGGGAAGTTCTGCAGTGTGAGGATAAATGTTCTCTGAGCCAGCTAAAAAGAAGGTCAGAAACTGTCACTGTCCTGGTGTCAGCTGGGGTAGAGTTAATTTTCTTCCTGGTAGCTGCTACAGAGCTGCGTGCTGGATTTAGTTTGAGAATAATGTTGATAACACACTGATGTTTTAGTTGTTGCTCAGTAGTGCTTAACCCTGATCAGGAACTTTTCAGTCCCTCATGCTCTGTCAGTGAGGAGGGGCACAAGAAGCTGGGAGGGAGCAGAGACAGGACACCTGACCCAAACTAGCCAAAGGGGTATTCCATACCATGGCACGTCATGGCCAGTGTATAAACTGGGGGCAGTTACCCAGAAGGGGCTGTTTTGCTACTTGGGGATGGGCTGAATATTGGTCAGCGGGTGGTGAGCAATTGTGCTGTGCACCACTTGTTTGTTGTTTGTTTTTCTGTTGTGTTTTTTTTTATTTTTAAATCTCTCTTTTTGTTATTTCCCTTTTCATTATTATTATTAGCAGTAGTAGTATGTGTTATACTATACCTTACTTTGATTATCAAAATCAAGCCCTCAAGTTTTACCTTTTTTTCTGATTCTCCTCCCCATCCCACTGTGTGTGTGTGGGGTGGTGATGCAGAGGGAAGGAATAGTAAGCAAGCAGCTGTCCGGTACTTAGTTGCCAGCTGGGGTTAGACCACAACAGTTGTTTAGTGAATGTGGCAAAGAAAGGTTTGGGGGTTGCATTTTTTTCCTCCCACTTTTTGTCTTTTGCCAGATTTGACCTGAATTCACATATTTGGGTAGGAAAGCTCAAAAAGCTGAGCCCAGTTTTGAAAAAGAAGTATTGTACACCAGTTCATTTGTCTTCACCTGACCTACAGAGCTGTTCAGAAACAAGAAGCTCTGTTTTTTCTTAGAAGCAGGGGAAATAACTTGCCACTAAGCTGTGTCTTTCTCATTTAGAAAAATTATGTATGTTTTTTCTATGTCTAAGACAATGTGAAGGCTGGATATTAAAAAACATTTTTTGCGTATTGGTATTGAACAGGGTATGCAAAGCACCTTGACTGTTTTTCTTTCAATTCAGTGAGTGTCAGGTGATTTAGAAAATGCTGATAATTACTTCTCTTACTTTTCTATAACTATCTTAAAATATCTGACCTGCATGACACAGATAAAAGCAGACAACACAGTTGCAATTTGGGTGCTTTGTGGAGGGTGAATGATCCAACTGTCTGTCTCCCCTCCACACTAAAGTGTCTCCTTCCACAGTGGCCCTGAGAAGGACAGGACTTTCTGAAGTTAATCAATGTTATACACATGAGTAAGGAAGCGGAACAGCCTCATCCTGACATTGTAGAAGTAACTTTGGGAAATGTTCCTGCAGGGGACAGATCTTGGCATCATCTGAGCCACTTAAACCGAGACTGCGAATAAGCAGAGCAAATCTAAGCTTTGTGAAAATTCAGGCCATATATTTATTTGCATATGATTTGCCAAAGTGTCAGTTTCTAAACATATCATTTGAAGATGTTCAGATGCTCTGGAGGCTCTCACCATGATGTGCTCGCATCTTGCTGTGGAGGGGTGGGAAAGAATGTGTACTTATTCCATGTCCAATTCTGTTCTACTTTTGGAGGCTTTCTTAGAAAAAAAAACCAAACTTGGATTTCTCGGACTTTTGGGGAATTTTGGAATTTGGAAACTCAGATTAAAGAATCCTCCTTGAATTATTTAAGATGGAAGGATTTCTTTCCTTTGCTATTAGATATTTTGGAGAACATCCTTTGCTCTACCAACGATAGGAAATATCCTGTGGAGAGGACTGAGAGGGGAAAATGTTTTTGAGAAGCATACAAGTCCAGTGAAGAGGTCTCATTTAATCTCACTTTAAAAAAAAAAGAAAATTAAAACCGAAAAATCTCTCTATTAAACTCTCCTTTTTTTCTTTTTACCAGACTATAACACTTAGCAACTGCTGTCAGTTGTGATGTGTCAGGAGACTGGTGCAAGGCGTTATTGACATTTACATTTACATGTCCTTGAGTATGATCTTATGGTGGGTTTTTTTCTTGTTTGATGATCTAGCTTGTAAAACTGGTTAGAGGGGACTGGAAGAGAGTGAATGCTTCACTTTCTTTTAAATTCCTGCCACCTGTTGTTGCTAGAAGCCATAATGTAGCAAGCTAAATGCCACAGTATAGAAGTGAAGATATTTTGCTTCTACAAGCTCTTTCTATTCTGCACTGCCAGCTCATGAGTTGGTGTTTGATAGCTGTGCCCTTCAAACTCAACTTTTTATGGATCCTCTTTACTTGCGGTTAAAACTTTCCAAAGAATGCCAATAAACTTTCTCTATAAAACTGTGCTGACTATTCTAGCTGGTTTGGAGATAAAAAATAAAAATAAATAAATTTTAAAAAAGCGATAAAAAATAGAAAAAAAAAATTGTTCCTAACTCCTGGCAATTTTTTCTGAGATCTCCTCTCCATGGACATGTGGGAAGAAAAAGGACACAGAGGATGGGTCTTCTTCCTTCTCTCCAAGTTTTGTCAGGCCTGCACTGGCCAAGGAAAAGCTGATTTACATATAATCCCTCCAATTTACCCATTGGTAAGGAACAGCACTCATCAAATCAGTTTTTACTTGGGATCCTCTGTACAGACCTCTAAAGTGTATGGATTTGTAAAATGCCATAGAACTCTGCTGCAGAGCTAGAGATAAAATGTCTTAAATACTACTAGTCAGTAGTCTCGGTCACAGTGTCTTGAGGTGTCTTCTCTTATACCACTGAGCTCTGTCTGAACTGCATCAGATTCATATGACTGTGATGTGCTCTATATCAGCAAGCCAGCCAGCTTGGCTTGAGATCAAACTAGACAAAGGAGTATCACTGTCAATAATTTATGGTTTCCTGAAGCCAATGTGTTTTAACTATTCTACCACAACAGTGCTACTGGGACGGGAAGCCCATCCTTATTTAACATTATTTCAAAGTTTAATATAGTTTGTCTTTTTTTTAGGTCACAGGGCCCACAGATCAATGTGTATTGAGTTAGCCAACCGCAATGAGATAGTTAATTCTTATTCGCCACACTTTGAGCACTACCTGCATTGACTAGAGAAGGCAGAACTGGCTTTTTACACTGAAAAGCAAGGACAAAACTTCACTAATGACATTGCCAAGAGCTGATATCAAGTTATTTAGGTTGGAATTTTGACCTTATCGAGCTATCAGTTCTTCCCATCTTCCCAAATAAACTCATAGGCATGCATTTGCAGTTTCTAACCGCACTGTATGATATACACTCTATGGAAAATTACAAACGTCAAGAACGCAACAATCTGACTTATACTGACACTCAGGTTCTTTCTTTGTTGTGTACATTGCATTTTTTTTGCATTTCAGTGAGAAGTTTCTGTATAAGCCTCAGTGCCATGGGTGAAAATAAATTTACTGCAGGATGTTTGGCAATTATGCAATACCATAAGCTCATCTACAGAGCTTATTTTTACACATACATTTTATCAGCTGGTAGCAAGTGTTATCTTACCTGTAACAGTGTGAAAGATTTTACCTCTATAAAGCACCAGCTGTCGTTGCCATTTTTTTCACAAAGCTTCAAATACTCAGGATTTTTCTTCAGATGTTAGTGTTTAGGTCTGTGTGATCATAAGCAGCTCTTCTCTTGCTCTGGTTAAAAACGAAGCCCTTTATGGCTTTATGATTAACGAGAAATCTTGAAAATGTCATATTCAAAATTTAAAGCTCAGACGATAAACAGTAATAAGCCTAACGCATTTGGCTTAAAATTAACAGAGTAATATGTAAATAAGTTGAAAAACTTATGCAACCAAAACCCAGATTTCAGACTGGTAGTTATAAATGGCCTGGAAAAGCAATTTGTGGTTCCCTAAGAAGGTGGGGAATATATTCTTCTAAGCCCCACCATGGCAGGATGCTGATCCCAGACAATGATGATTGCTTAGCATTATTATGATACACATAGATGATATAATTTTTCTAAGTAAGTGCAGTGTTCAGAGTCTCAGCATTCTTTAGTAATGCTGAATAGAAAACAAAGCCTGAAGCAGCTTTCAATCTCTAGGGTTTAAAATGGACTACTGCCCAAAGCCCTATTAAATTATTACTTCAAGGATACCTATCAGGTAGTCAGACTAGTAAGAAGTCATGCCAAGCCTTGGTGTAATATCCTACAACACCACAAGAAGAGATGTGCCAAGGTGTGACTTGTGTAGAAATGATGGCACCCAAACCATGGCATGATCATTCTTGACCTGGAACAGGTCCAGGAGATATTTTCCTTCCTTTTGGAACCAGCTTCCACAATCACCTCTGGTGAAGGCAGACTTCTGACAAAAGAAGTGTTTGGGCTTTTGTTTATGCAGACCTGGGACTGCAAACATTTTAAAATTCCTTTCCTTAATCAGTTCTTTACAACCTTTTTGATCTGAATTTTCCATGTTCATTTAGCTTCAGGCTGTGTTTATGGAATGTATTTAGTTAAAGTGGTTCTGCTCTTTCAGAAAACAGATGAGGAAGTAGCTAGCTTTTACTGAGAAATCTCAAAATTTTCAAGTACTTGGCTTTGCAATCTGAATTTTTTGCTGCATTTTTGTTCAACAGTCTACAAGTGGGCAAAGGCCATACACAATGAGAAAAGCAGGTTCCTTGCATTTGCCACTTCTCTGGATTTAGGAAGTATGTAGTGTGTGGGTGTGGGTGTTCACCCTCTCTTGGTTTATGAAAACAAATGCAGTGAAAAACATTATGCTCCTTTGACATGAAGCTTTTATCCATAGTATCCCCAGGAATCAGCATTTGTAATGGAATCAAACCAAAACTGTTTCTAAGATCTTTTTTTCCCCATAACGTTGCTCAAGTCAGGAAGAACATAAACTTGCTGCCATTTTTTTCTAGCATTTCCCTGTGTCACAGTCTTTCTGTCTTTCTCCATGATTATTATAAATCCCATTGAACTCTGTGTATCTTATATATCTATTACTATAGAGTAGTTTTCTGGAAACTTTTTTGTCTCTCTGTTTTATCTAACCTTATCTCCAAACCCTGCTATTCTCACATTTATTCAATTGTCTTCCTACAGTAAGATAGAAAAGAAGGCAAATAAACCCTTGGTAAATCTCTAAATAAATGTCTTTGAAGGGGTAAGTTGCAGGCAGCCTGTTGATCTGGGAAGCTAGCTTATAGTGATGACATTAACACCATGTGGTTATGACCATGTATAACTCTCTTAATTACAATGTAATTTTTCCCACCTGCAATATGAACTGCAGATGATACTGTTGAGGATTAAACATCAGTTACTTTTTGTTCAGTAATCCAAATGTGTGCAAAGACCAGCACTAACCTTACATTTTATTAAATGGTCTTAATACACTGCCTTACTTGAACTGTCAATACATGCAGAGAGACCTTTTTAAGCAGACGTTTCGTGGTTCCTTTTAGTCCTAACGAAGCTCTTCTAAAAGTTTTCTGATTTCCCTTGGCTCTGGTAACTCACTTAATACCTAGGTTTTTTTTCCGCGGTTAAATAGAATTTAAAATACCAGGCAACTCAAAGGTTTGATGTTTTGTACGTGTGTCGTTTCCTGAATGCATTAACCCCTCTCTCAAAATCTTTGTACAATTTTGTAATTAAATGCTCAAAGTTTAAGAGTGAGGTCATAGAAGGCCTGTCTTGTATTTCTTCGGCTTGTGGACTTTAGTTTGAAGTGATCAAGACTCTTTACTATGCAGTGCTGTTTATTACTCTGCGTCTTCAAAATCTGGACGCAAATGGAATCTTTGCAAATGGCTCTCTTTTATTATGTCCTGTTCTCTGCAGTGCCAAACATGAATTTTTCCAGGGAGACTTAGAGAGTCCACTCACTGTCCTTGTTCATAAAGAGCAGCTGAAGTGGAAGAAAAATCATTAAAGAATTTTCCTAGAGATCTTGTGAGAAAATGCTTAAGACTGAGTGAATGAGAAAATATCCATCAGTTAGGAACTCTGCCTAAATAGGGCAAGAACCATTTAGAGACAGTCTTGCCCACACCAGAGAGAAAAGAGGGGCAGGTATATTGCACAAGGGACTAGAAAAAGAGATAGAAAAGTAGATTTGTACCTGAATAGCATACAACAGCATACAATTGCAGCCTCTAGTGTGATTGTAATAGAGTTCAATCACAAAAGTATTTGAGCATAGCTAATTTCAGCCTTCATGGTTGTTATCTCTGGTTTGATAAACAATCACAGCTGAAGCCAGACAGCAGCCTTTTGTACCAATATCCTGTGTCTGGATGAATCCTGCTATATCGTGCACACAAATACATTTACAAATACAGTTGCATATTGGGGTCAGCTAGCAGAGCTATGATTTACCACAGGGTCCCATTGACCTGTGACAGGAGAGATGTTTGGACAGTTTCACACTGGGGCCTGAGTTAAGCAACAAAGCAGCATTTACTCTGATGAGGTCCTGATTCAATGTTAGGTATGGGAGAAGAAACCAAGGGGAAAGAGGTTGACTGTTCGTGGAACTTTTGGTTGCGCTATCACTTCTATAGGCAAATAAGCACATCTCTGAACAGGTTAAACCAGAAACAAGAGTACCAGAGATGGAATTTCCCCCCCCCCCCCTTTTTTTTTCTTTTTTTGGCACTTCCCATATCTCACTGCAATACTGTTTATGACTTTTCTTTCCCTGCTATGTGGGTCACAGACAGATTTGTCTGCTCCTAAAAAGTCGTTGCATCTTTTTATCTGCCATCAGGGCCAGTCACACTGCTGAGTATCTACCTGCCTCATACCTTGCTGTGGCTCACAACTGTTAATTCTTCCAACTCATGAGATGTGCCAGAAACTGCATTTTCCATCAAAGTTGTGTTGTTATTACAGGTATAAAAGAACTAAATATGGAAGGAAAGAAGCAGGCTCTACCTCATTTTTCAGCCTCAGTAATTGCTCAGTTTCCTCTAAGGGCAGCCCTCCTAAGCCTATCTCCCTTTCTGTGCAGATTTGGGCTGGTCCTGCAGTACACAGGGCCTGCTACCTGCATGTGAACCACTGCACATAGCTCCCCACTGCTTCTGTCTCTGTCCAAGCTGTGCTCTTGTAGAAGGGTGGTCCTCATAGCAAGAGTGCTCAGATCTGTGTGCAGCAGAATGTGAATTTATCTGCCTGACCTAGGGCAGCAGAGACTGCTCTCCTTGGCAGCACCAGCTCAGGTTTGTCACCTGCTCTTCTCCCACTAGGAGAAGGGGAGACAGTGTGGGACCTGCACTTAGAGAATGGACACCAGAAAAAGGTGGGCATGGCTGCTTCCATTGTGTGTGCAGATTACAGTAAAGACTAATGCCTGTAATACTGCTTATGAAATTATTAAATCAGTGCTCTCCACTTTTAAAAATACTTTGGCACGCTTGGAGCAGGATGACAATTTTCACTTTAGCTAGAACAAAGAATAGGCTGTGAGTTGATTAGATGAATTACAATTGCTCCCATGTAGTCCTCCAGCACCCAGGATTTACTTACTGGAATGCATCAAGACTGGCTAGTTGGTGGAGTTTGGAACAGGGTGGGGGTCCCTCCCTGGCTGTGTAGTCCTTTTGCAGAACCTGATTCGTGTCTTCAGTCTGGTTCCCTCCAAGCAGGGGAGAACATTTGGCTAAAGACTTGTGCACTGACCTCCTGCTGGTCTAGATCAGAAACCAGGGGATACAGAATTTTGTTGAGAAAAAAGAAGGAAGGGCATTACAGCCTTTCAAAGGTCATTCATGACTCCAAGGCTGATCAGAGGAGCTGTTTGGGCATGTCACTAATAAACAGGCATCCAGTCGGTCATGTTGCATTTGAGGTACTTTTCCTAAATGGGGAGAAAGAGCTAAGAGAAAAATGAGCAGTTGGCAGAATGAGTCCCTCAGTGTGGCCACACAGCCATTCCTGCCCTTCGTGCATCAGCTGTCTGTCTCTCCTGCTGGAGGACAGAGCTGCAAGATCTTACTTTGCATGATCTGTTAAATCCTGCAGCTCAGCTCTTCATCATTAGTAACTATTAGTAGCTAAGCCGAAGCATTGAACTGGCAGTGATATGCAAAGTGAGAGAAGAACATAGCCCTGGGGGATCCCTTCTGTGCCCAACTATCTGCACAGCAATGTGGGTTTAAGAATAACTTCATCAGAAATTCCACACTTTAGAAACTCCTCCTCAGTCCTCTTTTTACTCCAGCCATCTTTTGAGCATAGCGTGTCAATGGCCTCTGGAGCTGCAGAGAACTATTTCTGCGGATATCAGACTTCTTTTTCAAGTGCTATTCACTTCTTCCTTTCAGATTGTAAACAGGCAGTAAGCATATCTGGATCTGCAGAATATTTTTGGAAAATTAAAAAGAAAAATGTTGCATTTCTTTTGAGAAAACAAGGCAGCACACATTCTGTAACAGAGCCAAGGTAACTGTTTAAAATATTGATACTGATACAGAAGGCCTGTTGACAGAATGATAGTTCAGCTTTGCTTGTATTTGTCTTTCCCTTTGTTCTCCAATGAGACAAGCCTGTTTGTTTGTTTATGTTGGGTGCACACTGCATTGTGCAGATAAAGGTGCTAAGAATGAGTAATGAACACACTGGACAAGAGAGTAGCATGCAGTAGCACTTCTCAGACTTCTGACTTTAATTCAGCATGGTGTGGGGCGGATCACGCACTGCTATGGGTAGAAGAGCTGCCTCTTGAGCCCTGCTGTGCTCAGCTGCTTGGGGTGCATTTAATCTTACATAGCTTTAGCCATCTATACCTTCATCCTGGGCTTCCTTGACAATCAGTAAGAGAAATGGGCACCGACAGCAGTGTTATAGATGCCTGTTTTCAGAGGAGGTGATCCCCCCCAGACACTGCTCACTCTCTTACCTGGATCTTCACTGACAATGAAGGGAGACTTGGGGGAATAGGGTGGATTGAAACATTTAAATGCAGCCAACTAAATGCGTCCTTGATGGGTAGAAGGTTGTTTTTTTTTTCCTTCTGTCTACTAGAAGTTCTCTTTGCTGCAAATGTATATATTCTTAACTTTTAATCTGCAACTGTTCCCTGGTGGGGAGGATGCATGTGTAGCAAATTTAAGACTAGAGAAAATAAGCTTGTTTTTCTTACTTACCTTTCTCTGACTCCATAGAAATAGTCCTCTCACTTGTCAGGCTCCATGGACGACAGAGTGTAAACCACTGAGTTTTAGAAAGTGTTTTGCAAGTGAAGCAATGAAAATAACCTTAGTGGTACCGGTAGTGGCTTGTGGTTTATGGACCAGTGAGGCACCTCCAGAGAAGGTAATAACAAATTACGGAGGATGGGGAAATAAGGGATAAAATTCTGCTCTCCCTACACTGATGGGGGTGTGGAAAATGCTTACCTGGCCGTGCTCAAGGTGGTGTTTATGGAAGCAGTTGTGGCTGGCCTAATTCTCCTCTCCAGTGAGCCAGATTTTGACCTTCATGACAGCAGAGTTAAAAGCAGCCTAAACGTGTACTACTTTTTTCCATCACCAAGAGGAATGCCTCTGGCACCAGGAGTGTTACAGGGGTCCCAGTCCATGTGAACTATTTTGCTGCCCTTAGACCCAGCTTAACTTTATATCTGGGGACTATTTTGTTTCCAGATACAGCCTCTGACAGTGATGAAGAGACATCAGTGGTGCTTTTCATGAGGTCTTTCCTCACGTGTTGTACCTATAGTGTAAAGAAAGACACCTTGACTGAAAAGTACATTTTTTTCCTGGGAAACTGAAATCCCTCCATTGCCTGCTGGAGACGAGGAATAACTGTCCACCTCTTTTGCAGAGACAGAAGCATTCTGGGATTGCCCTGTTAAAATAATGACTGGCATAAAGGAAAGTGTGTGCATGTTGCTTAAAAGGCTGAGTGAGGATTAATATTGCATTAGAAATTCAACAACTCTGAATCACTGTAGTTTTCAGTTAGTGTTTCACCAAATGGCTATAACCTTAAACGTCAAAGACATGACAGATGCACATAATTACCTCACTGTAAGAAAAATAATGCTCAGGACTGTTAAATAGAAGAAATGAAACATGACTAAGCTGGCATTTGTTACGGTGCCTAGTTTAAGACTTTTCCAAGCCATTTGATGGTAAAGCAAGTCTGTAAGCAGTAGTTCATTTCTAATGCCTTTTCATCTTCAGGGCAACAGCAGTCATGGTCGAAGTATCGCTTTCTGTGCCACTCTCCATGCTGGGCATGGGGTGGGCTAGGTCCTTACTAAGAAAGGGAGAGCTGGGATGAAGAGAGAGGTAGAGCCTGATAGCACAAGTCTGTCCTCACCACTGTCACCACCAGAACTGGTAGAGCCATTCTCTCCAGGCCAAGGTCCACTGTGAGGTAACCAAGAAATTAATAACTTTGTGAGATTTAAGCTAAACAAAGAAAAATTACTTTTTTAAACATTACTTATCATGGCAAGATGCAATATGCTGTGCCTCACATGTACAATTCAGCATTCAAGTTGCACCAGCAAACGTAACATGTAGTTTTTGTGAAGCAAGCATAGCAAAGTGTCTAATGTAAACAGCATTACCAGCAGGGGAAAATGCTTTTTGACATAATTTGTGTTCATCTTTATCCATTGAGAATAACCTAGATTTTACAAAAAAAACCCCTTGACATTAATGGTAAATCTAGCTATAGGCTGCAAAAAATATACCTTACGAATGCTCTTGCCTACTCCATCAGAACACAAGGCTACTGATTGAAGTACTTTTTAATGTAATGGTTCTTTTTTACTTCTCCTTCTTCTTCTTCTTCTTT
The DNA here is from genome assembly GCF_034315485.1 of Pezoporus occidentalis. Lineage (NCBI taxonomy): Eukaryota > Metazoa > Chordata > Aves > Psittaciformes > Psittacidae > Pezoporus > Pezoporus occidentalis. The sequence goes on from NW_026914180.1 coordinate 3,985,532, forward strand.
ACCCAAATTTTTATTCATTACGAACTCAAAAACTGTTGAGCTGAAAAATGATCACGTTTAAATTTCTTTTATGTTAAACATGTCAGTGAAGCAGCAAAGTGATTTGGTGTTTCTCCATTGCCTAAGGCATTACTTAAAGCTTTTTCTCATGAGCTACTTTTACCCAAATGCCTGGAAAAAGAAAATAAAAAGTCTTCTGAATGAATTGATTTATGAACACAGCTATTGGTTTTTAACACGCATTTCATTTTTTTGTCTCTCTCTCCTGGATGAAAGATATTTAGTCTATGAATTTTATTGGTTCTAAAACCCCTCTCTCATATATCTCATGTAATCATAGAGATTAGAGACAGACAAGACTTATTGGGTCATTTAATTCATCCCCTTACTATTACAGGACTGTCCAGAGTATATACAGTACTTTGTTTTGTTCAACTCAAAATAATTTCGTATATCTGGGCTTTGAAAGTACCTAGAAAACAATTCCAGTGTCTCAGTCTTACACTGACTAGGATCAGTCGAGATAGCCCACCTGGACTGACATGGTCACAGCACAGCTGTTTGTGTGTACAGTTACTAAGATCCAACGATGCAACTGCCACCACTTGTGGCTATTTCCCCATTTCTAGATGACTCAAATTGGAGCAGTTTGGTGTGAGTATACAGCAAAGCTCATACTCATCCCTTTGCATCCTTCCATCTCCTCTAGCTTGAGGGCTGTGAACAGGAGGGAGTGGTGAAAAACATTCACGTCCTAATTTCTAAGGGTACTCTGCATACTATCTTGCTCCAACAATTTTGCTTAGAAATTTCAGATGTACCTTTCTTGGTGGTGTTTTTATATATGCGGCTTCTACAATTTTAATTTCTGAAGACTGCACATTTGAATCCCATAGAGCAGAGTGTGGCGGTAATTTGCTTGTAACGGGTGGAAGATGCACACCAAGTATTCTCTGTATACCAGGGAATTTGCCTCAGTTTCGTGCTTTTGCTCAGAATGTCTGTCCTGGGTTCAGCAGTAGCAGTCATTTTTATCCTTCTTAGTAGCTGGTGCAGTGCTTTTGACTTTCAGCCTGAGAACAGCACTGATAACACCAATGTTTTTAGTTGCTGCTCAGTAGTGTTTAGTCTGAGCAAGGACTTTGTGAGTCTCATGCTCTGCCAGGGAGGAGGGGAAGCCGGGAGGAAGCAGACAGGACACCTGACCCAAACTAACCAAAGAGGTATTCCATACCACAGCACATCATGCCCAATATATAAACTGGAGGCAGTTACCCAGAAGGGTTAGATCACTGCTTGGTTGGGCTGGGTACCAGCCCGCTAGTGGTGAGCAGTTGTATTCTCTCCCCTTGTTATTTCCCTTATCATTATTGTTATTGGTGGTAGCAGCAGTGGTTTGTGTTATACCTTAGTTACTGGGCTGTTCTTATCTCAACCCATGGGAGTTACATCCTTTTGATTCTCCCCATCCCTCCGGGACCGGGGGGGAGGAAGGAGGGGGTGGGAGTGAGAGAGCAGCTGCTTGGTTCTGAGTTACCTCTGGGTTTAAACCACAACAATGTCCTAGGTTAAAACCATTCTTTCATGGCTGTATCCTGACTGCAATTGGGTACTGGCATCCTCCTTCTCCTGAGCTGTTTTTTGGGGGCAGCAGAGATCTGAGTTAAAGCATGTAATTGCTCTATTGCATGTCAGTGCCTTTGGCATATTTGGACGCATTTCTTTTTAGATCAGAAATTAGTCCTGCAAGGGCCAGGTAAAAAATTTGTATTTGGTCCTGAAAAGTATTTGCTTTTTAGAGCAGAAGACATTGCATTGCCCAAGCAACACAAATGTTAGTTAAGTTCAGTACCTTTTCAACAATATCGAATTTTGAGGTTTCCATCATTATTATTGTTTTCCAATAACACAAAACTCAAAGGTAAACACAGACTAGCCTATTCCCTTGAAGGTGCTGAAGCGAGCTGCATTTGCAAAGTCAAACAGTAGGCTAAGATCCCCATTATGTATGGGGCTGGAGTGCAAGACCTCTGCAGAACTGCCATGGTTGTGAAACTGAGAAGGCAGTTCTCAGCTTCAGTGTGTGACACAGTGCAGTGACTACACTAAGCCTACACCAGGAGAGAACACTTGTTCAAATACCAACAAATTTTTAACATCAGAAGAATCCAAGAAAGAGGGTAAAGGGAAAAAAAGAGCAGAAACAAAGTCTTTCTGACAAGATGTCTTTTGGGCAGCATTGTGTTGAGGGAAATGAATAGAGTGCTCAGATTTTCCTACTTCACTGTTTCTTTTTGTTCTCTCATTTGTCAATATGAAACAAAGAGAGGCTTCCACTTATCTCAAGTACTTCCAAAGGATGATTTTAAGCCATAAAGTACCTGCTCCTCTCTTCCAGCTGATGTCTTTCACATTGTTTAGTGCTTATTGTAATAATCAATTTAGGAGACTATGGTGAACATTTTTTTTTTTTTTTAAACTTAAACTCCTAAATATTTATCCAGGAAGCAAAGTAAGTGCCTGGATTTCCATGTGCCAAAGCCCAGGAGCTGACATGGACACAAGGAACTGAAAAAAGAAAAAATGACCCAAGGACTTCATTCAGGTGCCTAATCTCATAGAGTTAATTTTGGAAAAATAATGGCCTAGGGACATAAGTATTTACCTACATTCACTCTGGCAGACTTTTAAAGCTCAGACTCACCTGTATCACTGGAATGTGTGCACTGGGTATGTGTCATTCACTGTGAAGTCAGCAAGGTCCCAGAAAAGGAAGGCCTCCTTAGAGAAAGGTCCACCTTTAATGCTTGGTGACCTTGGACAGAGCATGTGGATGCCTGTGCAAGTGTAAAACTGTCTTGCTAGTTCAGGTGCTCTGCATTGAAAATGGCCATATCAGTTGGAGTACGTATGAGAATGATATGGTTGGGGTGAGGATTTGAAGCAATGCATGTGGGTGCTAGCTAGAGGGAATTTCTCTGAGGACAAAGCCTTGCCTTCCTTGGCTGCAACACAGCACCATGGTTTCTCTGCTCACTAGGACCTCATATATCATCTGCATCTGACAAGTGGTGTCTTGAAACAGGAAAGATCCTGCTGAGCAGCACTGAGTGCTTGCCAGATCAGGCTGGTTGGCAGAGAAGCATGGGGTGAAGACCTTGTTTCAGTACAAAAATTATGGTAAGATTACCCTCTCTTTCCATGAAGTTACTTCAGCAGGGCTCCAGAAAACAAGAAACTGTCATAAGGAAGAAGAAATTATTTATTATAACTGCTGCAGACATGTCTTTCCTGTGCACATTCTCATCCTGCCCATATCTAAATTCAGCCACCCTTCTTAGAATATTTCATAAATTAGGAGACCTGATGCTTGGAAGCTCTTCCTCAAACTATCCTTTCTTTGGCTTTATTTCTGCTCTCTACTGTGTGCTCTGCACCTTTGTCTCTGATGGAGTGGGCCCTACAGCAGCGCATCTCATTGGAATAAACAAGAAGTCAGCAATGATGTTGCAAGACACTACATAGCCACTATAAAAGTCCAAAACTCTGCATTTGACCCTCCTGTTCATGTACCCTGCAGATAGTGATGGAGGGGCAAACAATTTGGATAGTTTCATTCACACTGTAACTGAAACAACAGTATTAGAAGAGACGGAAAATACTATCCTTAAGAAAATTCCAATTGAAATCCCCAGAAAGCATATCTCTCTGATGAGCAGCTTTAAGCAAAAAGTATTTTGTTTATTAGGATATTAATTGATAGAAGAACCAGGAATACTGATTCAGAATTGAAGACTTTTCTTCTGCAGGGCAATGTTCCACTGAATACCTTTTTTATAATTTGCTCATCACACAGAGAATGAAAAGTGGAGGTTGAGAAGAAAGGATCCAGGCAAAAATCCTAAACCTATTATTTAAACAGTTACTTTGATTAATCATGTGAGTAAAAAGCTTTGGGTTCCAAAGACTCATGTTGGGAAATTTAAGTTTTGAGTGTGAATAATTCTGGTATATTTTTTCAGACTTGCCAGGGATTTGTCTTCTTTCTGTATAGATTTTTACCTGTAGCAATCTATCTGACATTATCACTGTCAGGGGAGTTTTTCAGGGCAAATGAGAGAAGATTCTAGCTTTGAATGTTATAAAAAGCTGGTATTAAATTCAGCTGGCTAAATTTTGTCCTCTGTCCAGGATTCTGCCTATAGCAAAGGGAGGTAGAGAAGAATGGGGGAGTAACTGATGCTTCTTAATGTCTATTCTTCACTAAGGCATCACTGAACCCTGAACCAAACATTTCTCCATATAGCAACACAGTTTCCTAGTTTTTATTAATGCCAGTTAAAAGCTGTTCAATACCCCTGCTGCTCACTGTTTTGACATTTTGGGTCTATATCCACACCGCTTATCTAATTTTTGGCCTAGGAGACTGTGGATGACTAGTAGGTCTTGGAACAAGCTGTGTCAAAGGATAGGGTGCCTGACTGTGTTTGTGCCAAATGTTATTAAAGGAACAAGTGCCAACACATGCTGGCTAAAGATATGGCTTGCTTTTCTTTTAAAAAACAGCCTTCAAGGTGCAACACCCACTCATCCTACTCCAGCAAGTCATGTCTGCTTAAAGATAAGCAAATATCTGTGAATAAATTATTTGAAATCTACATTTCTGTCTGGATTAATGCTTGCTCTGCCATACCATGGGGAAGCTGCAGTCATAAATCCAGGCTCTTGATGTTCTAGGTGCTGTTTGCATTTGGCAGGAAATGGATTTTTTGGATGTTGATAATGGTCTTCAAGGTCCTGCATTACTGTTCACCCATCTCTTTCGCAGTCTTAGCACTTTCCTAAGCAACTGCTTAGGAATGCTCATTTCTTGGGAGGTCCATTTGGTTGCAATCCACTCTGGCTGTTTCAGTTATTCTATGAAAATAGTATTAATCTATTAGTGTAGAGACATAGGATCCTTGGTATTGTCCTAAAAATACTGTAATCATTGGCCAGACTTCTCTAAATAAGGCTAGAGCAGGAGGTCATCAAATAGATAATCAAAGGGAAAATCAGCAGTAGGTATGACTAGTAGGAAGAATGAATGGAGTAACAACAAAGCAGCATAAAGTTAATGGGGTTTCCTGTTAAAAGGGGATGTGCAATGCAGGTTTTTCTAGTAATCTTTGTTATTTCCCATGAAGTATTAAAGAAGCTGAGGAAGGAGGAAATGTTATAAAAGCAGTGCTTCCAATCCTGCTTGAGGGACAGCTTCAAATTCTGCCTCCCTCATGCAGCTGCTTGTCAGTGGAGCACAAGACTCCAAAACCATGCCTGTAATTCAACTTGAGTCTAAACAGCGTGCTGACAATATCTGGGTAATTGCAGATTACTTGCAGATATGCCCTTGTTCCCAGTGTAAGGTCTCTCACAACAGCAGAAATAACAACAAAATTGCTTAGATTGTTACTTCAGAAACACTCAGAAATCAGTGGCCTGCTTTCCAAGATGCTCATCCAAGCACAATAGTATCATTGTTTGTGGGGAAGCACAACGAAAGCCACCGGTAAGTGTTGTGACATACATCTGTAGTGGAAAAGTTTTGAAGCGGGGTGTGGAACATGGGTAGGAAAAAAGAGATGAAAAAGTGCTTTCTGTAGCTCTTTGTTGCTGTTGTAAATAGCATCACAATATCTCTTAATGAAGCAGATGTTCAGATAAACAATTTCAGGATACAAATGCCAAAAAAATAGAAGCTTCTACAGGGCTCGAGTTCCAGTTCTGTTTCCCTTGTTAACCAGTTGTCATGCTCTGCTTAGCGCACCAGAAGCACAAAGGCGTCTAGTGCATGGAGAATATTTCTAAAATAGTGCAATTACAGTTTCTTAAGCCCATACTGCTGGGGTCTCCTTCAACATCTTAGATGGAAACTTTGGTTTTCAGACTTGTGATCTCAATTGCTACTTCGCCTTTCCTTCTCATGTGGGGCACCATGGCCCTAATATGCTGCTGCTGTAAAATTGGGAAATAAGTTTGTGTAAAACAGATGAGTTTTGATTTAATTGCTTTTTACTCTAATTATATGTCAGCGCTTGCTAATTAGGACTGTGTCAAATAATCTCCAAAGCCTCATGAGAAAATTCCTATGTTAACATCCACATTTGGTAATACAATTACTTTTGGGATGCTTGCTCATTTTTGGATGCATAAATGACAACATTGTAAGGTGAAGGGGGGAAGAGCTTTTGGAGGAGAGGTCCGATTTGTACGTTAAATATCGGGTAAAGAAATCACACCTCACTTCGGAGAAAACTGGATTTCTTGTGGGTCTCACCATTCCCAAAGTGGAAAACAAGTGATGGCTTTGGAGAGTACTTCAGAGCACACAACAGCTGCTAAAAAGGCTTGGTAGACCTAGCATTAGGTTCAAGGCAAAGACCACTGGGTCAAAACCAGCTTTTGCACTGGGAACATCTGTTCTAGGGTTGTGTCCAGACTCTCATGCCCTCCTGCAAGCCAGAAGCATGGGCATAAAGTCCAGTAAGCTAACTGAGGAGTGTCTATTAGGGGATGTCAACCAGAGGCATGGGCATAAAGTCCAGTCAGCTAACTGAGGAGTGTCTATTAGGGGATGTCAACCAGAGGCATGGGCAAAGGAGCAAATCAACCCTATGTACATTGCTTAGAAATAGGCACTTATTTTTAAGCTGCCGTGGTTGATTTTGAAGTGGCCTGCTTGGCTCATTGTCAATTTGGAATTTGGCAACTGGAATCATAAAGCTGGCTAGGAAGGAAAGGTGAACAAATGCCTGCAAAAACAATATCTGGCTCTGTGTAATCTGGAGGCAAAGAAAAAACCATCATGTGCACTGAGATATAAAATGAACCAAGTAAAAAAAAAAATACAACTGTAAAGGGCATCAGCAGTGACTGCAGTGTAGCTGTGCTGCTTATGGCCTCCCACAGCCCATGTTAGACAGCACAGATGCTGTAATCATTCCTCTCATGCTTTTGACTGGGGAGATGAGTACTGTCCTTGCAATGTGGAAGAGCTTTGTTATGTGGTGGTGAAGGCTATCTGCCAGGACCTGCACAACTGCTTTCATCCAGCACACAGCAAGACAGTGCATGTCCTTGTGAAAGTGATACAGAAAGCCTCAACTCCCCTGGTTGCCCTAACTTAAATTATAAAGTAATAAGTTCTTGAGTCACAGGAGCCCTCTAGTGAAACCTTTGTGGAGACAGCTGGAAACAGAATAAGTCTACTACAATAACAATGGGTGGGAGTTAAAATTAAAGCTTCTGAATGCAGCAGCATTTATGCACATCGCATGAATATACATGTGCTTAACCTACCAGGAAAGGGCCTGAAAGCAAAATTTTGCCCTACGCCTCCTGTATCTTCAAGCCTTTGCTTGTGGTCTAAAGACCACAGGCTACTCCTAGGCTATGCTAATATGCCTTAGGGACATGGATTTCCTATGTAAGTCTGTCAGGGACTACAGCACCATACCCCCTTTATTATTTTAGTTAATGGTTTGAGATGACTCCACAAAAAGAGGGTATATGAGTAAAATGGCTTTGTAAGACCTAAGTATGATCATAAAGGAATCAAAATAACTTTCCCCATTCAGACTTATCAGGAAGATCTTCCTCTATGGAGATCTTTGTGTCAACGGAGAGAAAAAGGTAGTTTAAGAGATGAAGTCACCTGACCTGTTTTACATGTCTCTGTCAATACACTGATTTTCCCCACCTCTGTCCCCATTCACTTGGGTCTCTAATGACTTTAAAGGAAAACCTACAGTAACTAGCTCAGCTACAGATGTCTTCATTTAGTCAGCTAAATCCACAGGCTGACACAGAGAATCTGGGTCAGAGTGCAAAACTAATAAAGAAGTGAACAAACACATTCATCAGACTCTGCTATTGGATGAAACGCTAGTGCACCAGCAGCAGTACACAGCTATTTCTTCCTTTTCATTAAAATGTGCTTAACTTGGATTGCTATTCACTTAAAGGTCCTCCTTCACATTTCACCTTTTCCCTTAGAATTAGCCTTGGAACTCGCAGCATTTTCTGTGAACATCGTAATCTCAACCTGTGCTAAGAACAGGGTGTTTTTACTAAGATTGCTCTTGTCTAAACAATACTGTATATTAACCAACATTAGGTCAAAACACTAATTCAGTTTCTTTATTATTTAGGGAGGGAGGACATTTGAGATGCTGCAAACCTAATTAAACAAATCTAAAGGGCTCTGAGTTGTCGGTTGAGAGTATTTCCTGTGCTTCTTTCACTGATACTGATGGTCCTCCTAGTCACCTCTGCACCCCCCAGAAGGTGTGAGCTTTCCAGAATGAGCCATTTGCATAGAGAAATTAAATGCACTCAGCACTTGTGGAAATCTCCTAATTGATAATATGCCCAAAGCACAGCATGTGGACTGCTTTCTCTTCTTTGGCTGGGTGCTGTGTGCCGAGCACTGTCTGGAAGTCTAAAGACAGTGATTTATCTGGATGCCTTACTGCAGTTGTGGGGGTGATGGAAGGAATTTGCCAGAGTCTGAGTTGGAAGCGCAGTAAGTGCAGTACTCGAGCACTAGTAGCAGACTACTGCATTTCTGTCAGTGAAGACTCTGCCTAGCAGCACATGTTAAGACCTTTCCCAGTCATTTATAAGAAGCATAAGAGTCAGCAACATGAAGGAAGCTGTCAATAAAAAACCTTAATGGCATGAAACACAATGCAAAGGCAACACCCAGCCCCAGAACAATATGGCATGACTCCTGCTCTCCATTTTTATTGAATTGCTTCAATTTCCTGATAGCCAGAAACAGCTCAGGAGGCCACATGGAGCACGCCAGTAAAAGGGATGATTGACTGCACTGGAGGACTGAGTCTGTGAGGAGCAGAGTACCCTCCTCGGCTCCTGTTGACCTCTAAGGATTACTGATGCTCTTCAGAGATGTGCTCCATGCTTTACAGAGGACAGCATTTGAGAGACAACCTGCTGTAGACAGAGATTTTGTAAATCCTTTTATTGCCTGGTCTCTGAATGTTAGTCAGTGGAGCTCTGGCATGCAAGGCTGACTGCAGCAGAAATGGCTTCAGGAGTTCCTCAGTTTCCCATCTGAATGTACTGTCTGGTTTTGGTCCTGTGTGAGACCTCAGTGAAACAGTTTTAATATAACCTGTAATCCCAATGAACATGTCAAGTTTAAGCATGAGCTCTCCCTTGCTTCTGTGTGACAGAAAGCTTTTCTGGCTATCACTGCCCACTGCAGTCATTTCTTCATCTGTCAAGTCTCTCCATGCTTCTCACTAGCAGTTTTGGTAGCTCCCATGGAAGGTTTTACCATGGTATTGCCTGGATATGAGCAGATGGGGAGCTGGGCGTTTTGGTAAGTTATCGACAGGATATATTTGGTGAGATAACATTCCAATACTGAGATTTGCTATTCTTTGGATAATGAAAGCTTTGTGTGTTATATTAGCCCAGTAGCAGCTCTGTTCAAGGTGTAAGAACAGAAGTACTGTTTACTTAAAAAAATATACATTTGTAGTTTTGGAACCAAGTTACAAAAGGATATTAAACTTTGCTACTTCATCTTTTCACCTCTCTCCCTCTAGGTTATCTACTTAGGCTCTGCCTAAAAGGGCTGGTTTTGCTTTTGTGCTTCTCCTATGCATTCTAAAGGAGCACCACAGCTCTCTGTAAGTGTTAAGGTCTTCTTCCACAATCTGTCCTCTATACCACCTCTATTTTTTTTACTTCCTGTCAAAGAAAGCTAATGCCTTCTTTCTGGTGACACTGCAAGATTTTCTGAGTACAGACTACTGTCTTGTTTACTTTCCTTCCTTATCCTTGTCCAAGTTCTGTTGTAATGTTTCTGTTATAAAATGTATTTGGTACTTGCAGTCTTGGGTGATTTAGCTTCTTGTCTGCAAACTGGATATAATCTTCTGAAGATGCAGCTGCTGCAAGCTCAGGAGTGTTGCATCCCAACCAGAAGGAAGTGCAGCAGGAGGGCCAGGAGACCTCCTTGGATGGATAAGGAGCTCCTGAGGAAAATTCAATTGAAAAAAGAGGCTTATAATAAGTGGAAGCAAGGACAGGCGGCATGGGAAGAGTACAGGGATGTTGTCCGGGAAGCTAGGGAGCAGGTTAGGAAAGCTAAGGCTCAGTTAGAATTAAACTTAGCTAGAGGTATTAAAGATAACAGGAAGGGATTCTACAGGTACATAGCAAATAAAAAACAGACTAGGGAGAACATAGGCCCCCTCAGGAAGCTCTTGGGAGAACTGGCTACACAGGATTTGGAGAAGGCTGAGGTTCTGAATGACTTCTTTGCCTCAGTCTTCACTGGCAAAGGCTCTGACCACACCACCCAAGTCTTGGAAGGCAGATGCAGGGACTGTGAGAATGAAGGCCTTGCGCCCACTGTAGGAGAAGAACTGGTTCAAGACCATCTTAAGAACCTGAATGTGTGCAGGTCCATGGGTCCTGATGAGATCCATCCGTGGGTCCTGAAGGAGCTGGCGAATGAAGTTGCTAAGCCACTGGCCATCATATTTGAGAAATCAGGGCAGTCAGGTGAAGTTCCTGACAACTGGAAAAAGGGAAATATAGCCCCCATTTTCAAGAAGGGGAAAAGGATGACCCAGGGAATTACAGACCAGTCAGTCTCACCTCTGTGCCTGGCAAAATCTTGGAGAAGATTCTCCTGGAAGGCATGCTAAGGCACATGAAAAACAACAAGGTGCTTGGTGACAGCCAGCATGGCTTCACTAAGGGGAAATCCTGCCTGACCAATTTGGTGGCCTTCTATGATGGGGCTACAGAACTGATGGACAGGGGTAGAGCAGTTGATGTCATCTACCTGGACTTGTGCAAGTCCCACACAACATCCTTGTCTCTAAATTGGAGAGACATCAGTTTGATGGATGGACCACTCGGTGGATAAACAACTGGCTGGATGGCTGTGCACAAATAGTTGTTGTCAATGGCTCAAGGTCCAGCTGGAGACCAGTAACGAGTGGTGTCCCTCAGGGATTGGTGTTGGGACCGGTCTTGTTCAACATCTTTGTCGCTGACATGGACAGTGGGATTGAGTGCGCCCTCAGCAAGTTTGCCGATGACACCAAGCTGTGTGGTTCGGTTGATGCACTGGAGGGAAGGAATGCCATCCAGAGGGACCTCGACAGGCTTGTGAGGGGGGCTGATGCCAACCTCATGAAGTTTAACCATGCCAAGTGCAAGGTCCTACACCTGGGTCGGAGCAATCCCAGGCACAGCTACAGGTTGGGCAGAGAAGAGATTCAGAGCAGCCCTGCGGAGAAGGACTTGGGGGTGTTGGTCGATGAGAAAATGAACATGAGCCATCTTCAGTGTGCGCTTGCAGCCCAGAAAGCCAACCGTATCCTGGGCTGCATCAAAAGGAGCGTGACCAGCAGGTCGAAGGAGGTGATCCTGCCCCTCTACTCTGCTCTTGTGAGACCTCACCTGGAGTATTGTGTGCAGTTCTGGTGTCCTCAACATTAAAAGGACATGGAACTGTTGGAACAAGTCCAGAGAAGGGCCACGAGGATGATCAGGGGACTGGAGCACCTCCTGTATGAAGACAGGCTGAGGAAGTTGGGGCTGTTCAGCCTGGAGAAGAGAAGTCTGCGTGGAGACCTCATAGCAGCCTTCCAGTATCTGAAGGGGGCCTATAGGGATGCTGGGGAGGGACTCTTCATTAGAGACTGTAGTGACAGGACAAGGGGTAATGGGTTCAAACTTAAACAGGGGAAGTTTAGATTGGATATAAGAAGGAAATTCTTTCCTGTTAGGGAGGTGAGGCACTGGAATGGGTTGCCCAGGGAGGCTGTGAATGCTCCATCCCTGGCGGTGTTCAAGGCCAGGTTGGACGAGGCCTTGGGTGATATGATTTAGTGTAAGGTGTCCCTGACCACGGCAGGGGGGTTGGAACTTGATGATCTTAAGGTCCTTTCCACCCTAACGATTCCATGATTCTATGATTCTATGTTGTGGTAAGACCTTAAACCTCACATTATAAAACACTTTAAAAGCTATGTATTTTCCCCGGCTTCATACCAGTTTTGATTTGCAGATATCGTTGATTGAATGTCATGCTCTAAATAACAAAATCGATATGGTGTACTTCAGTTTAGTAGCAATCTCAAATCATTTGAGTGTGTTCTCTAATCATCAGAGAGTGTCAATCTGTGCAAGAGAAAGACAAACAAGTAACTTACCCAGTAGTCCTGTGGTTGTACCGGATTTGGACCTAAATAGTGCACTGTCCAAACCATCATTTGCTGCACTGGATCATATTTGTGTCTTCAGTGGCACTGCCAAGAAACTCACTGCTGACTGACCTGTGAATTTACCAAACTGTTGCCTCTCCTGCTGCTCCGTTTAAGTTCCTTCTGCAGTGCCATATATCATAAAGTTGCTCTGAGTGTTTGTACAGTGCATAGCATAGATGGAGCTGTGACCCATGGCTGAGGTCATTAAACCTCCTACAATGCCAGCAATAGTAATATTAATACTAGTACCAATACCAATATCAATATTAATACTAATAATAAAGAAGAAGAAGAATCTTGAAAAAAATCTGTGCCTTCCTAGAGATGCAGGGAAAGACATCTGGTGCAAGTAAGTCTTTCATACAAGATGCAAAGAAATACTTTGAAAGCCATGCTTTTGACTTGTCACTGATTTCTGTGCCATCAGCACCCTTTCTCTAGCCCAAATATTTTCATCTTCAGTTGCTCCCATATTGTTAATCCTTTTATTGCCGTTGTTGTTTTCATGGATGCAATTTCTCCTCATAAGTGACTTTTCATTTTCACAATCATTGTTTCATTGCCATATTGCGTTGTACAGCTGCTATTTTTCCTAGAATCGCATTCCAGGTCTGTAATTTCCCTTTTAGTACTCAGCGCAAAAGCCTATTGTCCTTGTCTATAATTTTTGGGTTTTTTCTCTCCCTGGTCCAGTTTTATTCTTGTCTGTGATTCAGCCTCTACAAACGTGTTTCCTTTTCCCTCTCTATAATTTGTATCTTTTGCAATATTCAGTGTGTTCATTTCCCATTTCAAAGGAAAGTTGCAGCACTGTGTTAATCAGGTTCTCTGTTTTCCTACATGCTGTTCTGTCCCAGATTCAGCTATCCTTTCTTTTTCCTCTCATTTCCATTATAGTATTATCAGTGAGTTTCTTCTTTATTATAATACATTCTTTTCTGCAGATTTATTCTGTTTCTGCTTGTGCCTTTTTAAACTGTGGCATGTTTCTCTACTTCCAAGTGGTACTCTTTCCAGTATCACATTCTTGAGTCACTTACCTTTTTCCTATTTTCTAGAACAATTTCTGATATTGCAATGTTATTACAATGCTGGGCTCACAACATTTTGAAAGCTGATTTTACTCTTTGGCTTCATGTCCTGTTGGTCTGCTCTGTGGTTTGGCAGGGGCTGGTGGCCATGTAGCAAGACCAGTGAATCCAGCACTCAAGGACAGACTCTGAGACCGCATCTGTAGGTGGGTGAAACACCACCGTTGCCGGCAGCAGGACTGGGCTTTTGATGCCCACTGAGATGCTTCAGACCAGCTGCTATGGAGCCCTGCAGGCTAATGAGGCTGGTACAGGAGGGTGACTTCAGGCATGAGAAGGTTTTTGTTGCCTGTAGGGAAGCAGTGCAAGTGAGCTTAGCTCTCACCAGAGGCAGTCAGCAAAGCTGTGGAGATTTGTACATGGAAGGACCTGCCTGTTTGCAAACTGGTGCTCTCCCAGCTCACTGCATTTAGGGCTCCCTGTGAGTACTGCACTTAATGATGGGCAGGAGACACAAATCTGCACCACTCCCTCCCTACCAGAGCACCACCTGCATGATCCTTCCACATTTCACAAATACATCAGATCTCCCTCTCCTTCCCCCAGAAACCTGATAATTGAGCACTGGCTCTCACCTACCCTCTTATTCCCTCCACCAGACTAGTTTTCCACTTCTTTCTTTGCCTTCCCTGCCTGCCCCTTGTATCTCTCTCATTGAGCCAACAGCTGTCTGCCTAAGCACTCTGAATAGTGGGATCTGAATTAATTATTTTGCTGTCAGATGCTCCATTTTCTTTTCCTTCTCCAGTCTATAATTCTCCTGTGAATGGTGACTGCATATTTGGTCACAATACATTACATGGTTGTCAAAAATCCAAACTGTCACTCCCCTTGATATATTCAACCAGTGTCTTTGGCTTGCATGCAGTAATGTGTAGTGGGCTTTAGATTAACTTGTTATTGTTTTTTTAACAGCTTATATATCTCCAATGCAGTTGCTGCAGGACCTAAGGAGCACTTGAATAGAGAGTCAGAGTGAGCAGCAGGAGAAACAACTGCTCTCAAGTGTGATGGAAGGAAATGTAACATTGGAGGAGATGTAACATCAGCAGTGGCTGAACAGGACTGGTGGGAGGAGGCCACTGCCTAGCAGCTGTCTCCCATGTTATGCGGCCAGTCAGGGCTCAGGGATGTTGGTCCAGGCTGCAGATGAAGCAGATGGCACTGCTTTGAAAAGTCATGGAAATATTTAGCAAGTCTTGAAGCTTGATGGACCAAGGATGCAATTGAGGCAAGTTTTGTGGAGAGTGGTAAAATAGTTTTGGGAATTGATTGTCATCATTGTCCGAGGAAGGGAAACTTTTAGGTAAACAAACCCTTCTTCCAGCCCAATCTCTCACTTTCAAAGATAAATTAAGTTGATAGTATAGCTTAAACTAGATGCTTCCATCTTAGTCAGGAAGGATGTTCAGTGTTATTGCACCCTCAGTGGCAGTGCAGCCTGTCCTGCATGCCTACAGCCTGCACTAAGGACCTGTCAGAATAAGGCCAACCTACAGGCTGGACTAGATATATTGTCAAGTTAGTCTTTTTCATAGCCCTCACCAACACAGTTCCTCCAGACTGCATGAAAAATGTAGGCACCGAAGTGGCTCACACTATGACAACTTCATCATTCAATACTTAAGAGGTTAAAACAACCATAGTTTGAAGCCAGCTTTAATCAGCATTTTACCTGAGAAACACAGATAACATCTTTATTGTCTGGACTGAAAGCTTGAATTCCCTCACTGGTTTCTATGATAAATTTAATACACTTCAGTTCTCCATCAAACTGTCTCTTGAACACTGCTTTAGTTGTATCGAAGTCCAGCAAACCATGGTCAGCATAAAAATAGTAGCCAGAAAACTATGCTATATACAAATGTACAAGTCAGCACACCCACCCACACAAGGCCAGCTATCACCCAAAATATATCAATAAAGTTACAATAGGCTGTTGTGTTTTCAACACCACCACATCTGCTCTAAGAGGAACAATATCCCCTCAACAGTCTAAAGATGCTACTTTACCAGCAACTGTTTTCAACAAAGATAGTAAAAAAGTTTCAACTTCTACATTTTCTCAGAAACTTGCTTCCCAAATATTAAGCTGCACCACAGATCACTAAACTCAACATTACAAGGAAAATAACACTGGACAACATATACCAAGTGGAATTAGATTATTCCTTGAATAATGTGTACAAAAATTTTCAATATATCCCCAAATCTTAAAAATATCCCTGATTGCTATGCCTGTTCCTCCAAAATGTAATATACTTCACCCACTACATGTTCTCATAGACACTTTATGGATGAAACTACCCCTAGGAATCAGAAAAAAAATAGCACAAACAAAGCAAAAGGGCAAACCCATCCAATTATTAGTAGACAACAAACTTTTACAACACAGCCACTCTAATTTCCGCTCTATCAGGCTTGATCCTCAAGAGAAAGCTACAATGCACTTTCCAAAGGTGACCATCAAAACACATTTTTTATGATAAGAAAAAGTAACAGCATCAACAGAGGCAAACATTTATGGCGTGTTATAATTCTTCCCTTTCACCATCACTTCAACTTGCTTCCCAGCAAAAACCACCCATGTGCCATGAGCTATGAATTCTCACTCTCTTCTTTCTCTTGCTCTGCATATCTCTTTCCAGTAGAAGATACTGCTGTGTCACCTTTTGCTTTGTAATATCTTTTCTTCTATGCCACAGTTACCAAACTTTTTTTCTCCTATCCTCCATCAACTGATTAAGAGAACCTAGTTACATTCCTTCCTTTGTTCTTAGCTCATATTTACCTTTGAAGTTTGCTGTACCTATCACTGACCCTCAAAGAGCTTTTGAGCCTGAAACCTGACTGTTATTTCAAAGCAAATCAGTTAGTTACTGCAACAAAAGATACTACTTTCTCCCTTCAAACTTCGTCTAGCTTAATGAATAACTTAGATCAGTGCAGAAAAAATAACACCAAAACCTCTTTTGTAGCATAAATATTATTCAGATTTGATTTTCATGGATCACTTGTAATTTTTAATATTTTTCTTTCAATATTTTAGTTTTAAACTGGATGGGAGCTTTAGTAAGCCAATACTGCCTGTCTTATTAGGAATTATATGAAACGATTTACTTAATCTTTAAAAAGTGTGTGAAGATTTATGTATATAAAATCATCTCTGCATCGACCTGGATGGCTTGCTGCAGCAACACACTTCATTCCTGGTTTTAATGCATAAGAGGTCATGTTTAACTGCCTCAGCATCTACACATGAAATATCAGGCTTTTAAAGCAATATATCTGTGTTAAGCTACAAGATCTGTCTTACCATCTAGCGCAGTGAGACCCTGATTCATAGCTTGATCCCCTAGGTATCACCAGTGAGGAAACTCCATGAAAGGTCTAATCTTGCTATTTGCATAGTGTGGTGGTGTCTTGAACTTAAAATTGATGGGGTGCTTGATATGCTGATCAGCATGGGGATTGTGGTCAGGCCTAGGCAAAAGATCTTTCTGAAGCATAAGTACATGAATCAGGGGAGTACTGAGCTCCTTGTAGCAGCTGATCATAGATGAAAAGCTCTCAGGTGATTTACATAGTCGGTACATCATGGTGAGCAGCATCTTTGAAATTGGGAAGGTTTTGCCCTTTCTCCCATTGAGCACGGCATGTGATGTGAGTGCAGAAATGTCCCTGCTGCTGTTAAGGAAAGTGAAATGGTTTGATAGTAAAGCAGCCAACAGGCATGAACACTTGGATTCAGGCACCTCATTTATGCTACCTTTGAAATTAAAACTGGCTGACTGACTCCTCTTGAATTACTGTTATAATTCCACAAGGATTATGTTTTATCTTTTCTTTTTTTTTTCCCCAAAAAGCTTGTTTTCTTTCAGTCTGTAAAAGTCCATCAGATTATAAATCACTTCTGTATCCATTGTGTCCTTAATAACAGCATATTATCTCCTGATTTGAGTGTACAGGAATGTGTTAGGGAAAATTTCAGGGACTAAAATTCCAAGGGAACTTTTCTCCAGGTGGACCGAAGCAGGTGGGATGACTGCTTTTACTGAAACATCTACCACAAGTATCCTTTCAGTTCAGGATAATATGTACCCAGGCCTTTCTCTAGGTTATGTGAAAAGGCACCTGAATTGTAAACCTGACTAATAATGCATTCAATCCTGCTTTCTTTAACATAAAATTAATCCACCACAGATTTCATTTGTGTAAACCTGTGGCAGAGTCAAAGTCACCCTCATGCTCCTAAACTACAGAAAATGCCCGGGGGAAATGCTGGTGCTCAGGAGTCGATGCTGCTTTGATGTTGGTAAATTTCTTACATAATTTTGGCTTATAATACCACCAAACAAAGAAAAATCATAAAAAACTCAACATGTGTCTTTGTCAATTTTATATGTTAGGACCCATTCCTATACAAGATATAAAGGAAATGTTATTGGAGATATAGTAGATGCAGTAGTTCAGTACAGACAAGTGCCAGGTTCTAGCTGGATGGAAGCTGAGTGGAAGTGCTAGGGTGGGCAGCAGTGCTGCAAAAAAGAATCTGGAGGTATGAGTAAGTGCTATGGCAAATGCATCGATGGGGTCATGGAGTTAGGCATCATGTTGGGATGCTTAAAGGTGGTGGCTTGGGTGATCTTCCATTCCCTGCAGGAAGAGAACAGATTCAGCTCAAGCACTGCATTCAGTCCAGAATGCTCCATTAATGATGTGGACCACCTGGGGAAGATTTGAGGAGTTAACTGGAGGTGAGGGGCAGAAACAGCCTTCAGAGATGCAAAAAATTTACTATAAGCAGCAAGGGATAAACTGCTCACCCCGTTCCTTGTGGGTAGGAGGGAAAGAAACAGCATTAGACTGCAGCAACAAGACTCTTAAGCATTAGGAAAAAACTTTTAAGGTCACTGAACTACTAGAAAGGACCAGCATTTCCACCTTTGCAGGTTGTTATGATGAAGCTGTGCAGACACTTTCAGAAATGATATGTTGATTCTGAGCAGAGTTGACCTCCGAAGGTCTCATCTGCTATAAGTGGGAAGCCATGGTTCGTGTAGCACCCATACATAATTTAGGAAGTTTGCAGCTGCTGCCTATAGGTTTCCAAAATCAGCAATGCTGAAAAGTCCTTGGCAGCACTTTGCTCTCTTTTTCAGTGGCACCCAGGGGTGCATGTGGAGGGAATTAATTTTTTTTCCTCTATCTGAACATCAGAGTCCTCTGTTCACTTATCCTTAGCAAACCCTATTTGTTTATCAGTGAAGTAAAAGGCAACGGGTACATTTTAGGAAGCCGGATCACTTGCTTTGCCTCTAATACTGTCCTGGTGAAGCTGATTTTTTCTTCAAACATGAGTCAAACTTAAAAAGAAATGCCCAGAAGTTATTAAACCCCTCAACCTTTAAAACAAATTTTCAGCCCATTAATTGCCTTGACAAGATTTTCAACAAGACATTCTATTTTACCCTGGTCATCCCGGCTTCCATTTATTTTCCTCTCAAGTTCTGTATCAAAAAAATAAAAATAAAAATTTAGAGAACAAAGAATTGTATCATACAATCTTCCCTCTTGATTCACATTTTTTGAAGCTGGTGGGACATAAACAAGTCCATGCCTTGCTTCCACTTACTTCTACTTCAGCTACTTTAAGGTGGAAATAAACAGCTGAAAATCCCATTCAGATCCTTCTGTGTAAGTTCAAGTTTATGATTGTGTTAGAAAGTTCATTTCTTATTGATTTTCCCATGAAGAAAGTAACTAGTAAAGCAGGCTGCCCAGGCCAGGTCCTGAATGACTCTTCTTTTTTATCGAGGAATGATAGGATTTAATTTGATTAGAGAAATTATTTACTCTGATTTACTACCAGTTCTAGCAGCCTCATGACATTTTCATTCATCTTTAACTTGACACCACTGGTCTGATGAGATTGGCCCTACTTACAGAGCAGACAGAGTGATGTTAACAGGACAAGAAATGTGAGTTTTCTCTCTGGTGGAGGGCCATGAAAAAAACTCTTGAAAGTTAACAAAACATTTTTAAAGCCACCAGTGTTACCTGAAGAGTAAGGTGTCCTTGTAATATGGGAGATTCCTTTCAGAGTCCAATATGTGCAACATTTGCAAGCTCATCAAGTAGTTGTTAAATAATGAATTTGGTTCCTAATTATTCTGGCAGCTTTATCACAGCTATTATGTACTCCAGCTCTGCTTTTCTTATGCGCATTGATATTTGCTTAGCAGGTTTGCCAACTGGATGCTACATTTCCCTTGTTTTGTTTGCAGTGAGCATGAATTAGGAAGATCTTATGATCCTTTTGCAAACCATCATCTTCTCTGCATTCTGACCCATTTCTGGAGAGAGCAGAGAGGACTGAGCACCTCGCAGGGCCAGATTTGCACACAAGTGGAATAATTTAACATGAAAAATACTGTTGTAGTCAGCAAAATATTTCCCTCTAGGATTAGTTAATGTAACAGGAAAGCAAAGGAAGTTAATGTTTGCCAGAGGGAAATAAGAAAGCTTCCCAGTATGGGGCTCAACTGAGCAATCAATCTTGAATAAGCAGCCCAGCACACACAGAGACAAACATCCTCTTCCTTCTCCCCAGCAGGAATTTATTAGTTTGAGACACTTTCCACAGCTTTCTCTTTGCACTCTATTTTCATGGATTAGAAGTGCTCCTGGAGGGCAGGCACTCCAAAAGCGTGATATGAGTAATTGCTGAGAGCTCGTTGAGAAAAGGAAACTAGGAGCCACACATATCCCTTTCTACGACCCGAATGGCTGATGCAGAGTAACATATATTTTCAACTGAAGAGGAATGTGGTACCTAGATGCTTTTGAGGAGGGTGTCATCCATAGCTCTGAGGTTGGTATCCCCTCCAGGAGTTTGGCCCAAGGGCACTGCTGAATGTGATGATAGGTGTTTCACCTACAGCCAAGGAGAACCTGAACCAGCAGTGCTGGCTGAGCACAAATTTTGAGACTGATTGTCCCTCATCCCCCTGGGCATCTCTTGTAGGCCATTCAGGAAATATCTTAATCTTCCAGGACAGCACAGCAGAGAGAGTTTATTTTTAACTGTTATCACTGTCTTCAGGATCCACTTGTGAACAAGGGAACTGATTACCTCTGTCTCTGCCATGCTGGGATCCCAGCTGATGAGACTTGTATTCATCTCCCTTGGGCAGGTCTCTGGGGTGGAATCACCTTGTTTAACTTGGGATGTTTTCAGAGTGAATATTTCCATCTGAAACAGCCACCCTTACCATCAATGGGGATGGATAGGCACAGGCAGGGTGTAACTTTAGTCTGAGTTCTTTTGTTTAGATGACTCAATCTAAAAGCACTTATTTCACTGATGACTATAATGGATGTCATGTTCTCACCAGGACTCCAGACACCCGCATTTGGTCATAATAAGCCCCTTCTGTGGACTTGTGTCATATGTGGAAGGTGTCTGGGGACAGGACCATGTTTCTGCCCTGATAGTGAACTGAACCATATTCCTTACCAAGACCACCAGTTCTGACATAAACCCAGAGGTTCAAAAATTAACATGCTGCTGCTCTAAACTTGTGGTCAATAATAAACATGCTATTTCTAACCCCTCGTTTCCAGTTTGTTTTATGAAGAGAGATTCCCAAAGCAGTAGCAAACTGACCAGAGGTTGGATCAGAGGCACTGATGACCTCCGTTTGCTGGTGCCACCACTAAATCTTTAACACCCATTACAAAAGAGACCACGATATTGTTTCTAACAGCCACTACTTAGTTTGAATTATGCTGTTATTTTTAAACCTCTGATTGCAATGAATGCTCTCAGTCTGACAAATCTTTGTTTTGTGGGCTTGATTTGAGATTTTGAAGAACATTTTTCTGGAGGGGATTGCTTTTGATGATATACTTTTACACAATACTTGAACGATCCCTATCTGAAAGCTGTGTTGTTAAGATATCATTTTACTTCTGGTGGAAGCAGGGAAATGCTGATAGATTTTCTATAAGATACATGAGCAGAGGAGGAAAATTAAAGAGTGGGGTCTGAATAAATAATTATTTTGTGTGCTTACCAGAGGAAACTGATTATCAGACATTCCTGATCAATTTGTTTTCCCTACATCTACTTTTTCACAGGAATGAACATATTTCACTTTATTAAAATTTCATGGTCTAAGGGAGCTTCTAATACTGTGAACCAATGATGCCAATAAGCTGTTAGTATGAACAGTCCAGCCTAGTAGTGATGTGCAAAAACTTTAAATGTGGAAGTAAAGCAGTCAGGAAAGACAGGGCAAACAGGTGCAGGTAAAGAAAAGAAAGAAAGGTGAAGGGTAAACATATCCTTTGCCTCTTTCTCCTTGATTAGAGTTTTCTGGCTGTATCTCTGTCTTGAGTTGTCTCTGTGCTCTCTAAATCACTGTACGCGCATAAGGTAAAGAACAAATACTCTAGAATGTCACAATGACTTTTCAGACTGCCTTTGCAAAGTTAACAACATCTACCCAAACTCTGGGCTTTGAAATTTGTAGCTCAATGCCTGGAGGCCACAGAAAGCAGCAATACAACAACGTGTCATTAACTCAGATTTATGTAGGGGGTACAGGAGACACACACCTTGAGCTGTTCAGTGCAATCAAGAATCAGATGCTGTGGTCTGCTCGATCTGAAGAGGTGCCATGACTCTGTATGAATCTGCAGGATTGACTTGACCTCTTACTTTCTTCCTGGCCTTTCTATCTTATCAGCTGTGAAAAAGTCCGTACAGTTTTTGCATGGACTATCTGCACTCTTTTGACCTTGCATTTGCCAGAAGCAGCCAGAAATCTTGCCACAGAGATGATCTTTCACTCCTGCTTGAAAACTCCTGGGAGTGTGAGAGGGTTTTTGTGTAACTATTTAATGCTTGTGGCTGATTCACGATGTTACTGATTGTTAGTTAAACATAATTTCCACCATGACTTCAATTCTTTTTATTACAGGGTGTGTTTTGGTTCAGTCGTGTCATTATCCATCATGGGAATGGGATTCAGAAACAGCTTGCAGGTTGGCAGAATACCTTACCATGATGTACCTGATTGATAACTACTGTGTGTTTGTTTCTGAGGCAGTTGCTGTGCTAAATGGGGAGAGACCATTCACAGGCAATGAAGAAACTGAAACCTGGATTTTCTCAACCTAGCTTTAGTATCTACTCAGACTACCCAAGTTGAAGCAAACTTTACTACCTAGTCATTGTAAAGAAGTGGCACTACTAAATAGTGTCTTGCATCCAAGTGGGCTATATTTTGGGCTGTTCACTGCTCAGGAGACCTGGGCAGACACCTGCCTTTGAATGAGAGCTATGGAAGTCACTTGATTTGTCCTGTAACAATAGCTGTGGTGCAGCAGGGAATCAGGGCTGTGCCTGTGCACGTACCCTATGCACTTATGTGTTCCTTGTGTGGTCGGTGACTCCACAGCTCCACAGATGAGACAGTGGTTGATGGTCAGGCAATGGATCAACCAAAAACAAGGGGACAGACTTCACTTCTTGTCACCTTTCACCCAAAGCATTTAATTATTCAGTGTAGCTTTCCAGGTGTGCCTAAACCAATTTTTAAGTGTCAGACCAATTTGTACATTTTGATATGGTGAGAAAAACTCTGGACAGAGAATCTGGTAGTTCTCACTGCAAAACTGATCAAATTGTACATAGGTAATAATAGAAACTTATCTTGCAGATACAGAAAGGGTCTAAAAGGGCAGGTTTTTGTTATTCTGCACTGCTGCACTTTTACACTAAGACAGGAGACGTTTGGATAGTTTAAGATAACAATAACTATGGATTGTGCATTTGCTGTAGTGATCATGTAGGAGCTGGATGTAATAACTGCACTTTGGGGATACTCATGTAATCCAGATGGAGAAGCTCTTGCAAGGCTGCTTTCAACTCAAGCTCCCATCACCATCCAAGCAGGAAACAGACACTGTTCAAAAGTTTTGATCCCCCATGGGAGCATTAACTTTTGCAAAAATGTCAATGAATCAGTTTTTATCAAACACTCTTTTGATGCAACAGTTAGGTGATGGAAGGTAGAGTGAGACTCATTCATGTCTGAACCCATAAAAACAATTTCTACTGTACCAAATTACCTAATCAAGGAGCCAGACATGCCATACAGAATTTAGGAAAATTTATCATGAGTTTGAGAGTAGCAGTGCTTTGCTGTTGCAAATTGACCTCCATGAGCTCAGAGTTCTGCTTGTAATATTGTGCCCTCTTCTAGAAATGCTTTCTGCATCAGTCTCAAAAGTAGGAACATTTTCTTCATGAGCTGTATACCAGTTGGGCAAGAGGGAATAACAGCAAGGACAAAACAGATGTCCTTGAATCCTTCATACAAATAATTTAGATTCAATCTGTTTACAGAGGTTAGATACCAGTACATTATTCAAATCCCATTAGACTGTAAGGGTGAGATGCTATTTAGATAGATCCTGCAAACACAAATCTCCATTTAATATTCTTAAAGCAGTTAACCTAACACATTTCACCTTACAGGGCAGAATAAGAACTCTAAAGAAGAAGGAAGGAAATGTAATTTAAAGCAAATCCCAGTTTCTTGATTAATCTTGCAAACAACATTGCTGTTTGCATAGTTACAAGTGTATTGCATAGTTACAGCTGTCAGGACTCATCTGAATTTCCAGGTTAAAATCACAACATTAAAACAAAAGGAAATTATTTTCACCATGCATTATGAAGGACAAAATGGCAATCAAAAGATTTAATTTGAGGGCTCCTTTTTTGACTGGAATATTGACTCACTGTGTATGATCATTACTATGGAATTAATCTAACAGAATTTAGGCACATAAAATGTAGACTTCTGTGTAATTACCCTGGGGTCCTACTGTGGCCATTGGAAATTCAGCCCGAGAATTTTCAAGACATTAAGATGCATTTCAACTCATCCTAAAGACATTTGCAATCATGACTTTAAAATGTTTGTTCCTCTCCATGATCTGAAGGTAACACCTTGGCAGACTTATTCATCTGTAGGCTGCAGAAGTGTAATGTTAATTTAGGTGGAGCCTACACTACTCATTTGTAAAAACAAAGTCATAGAAGTACTTGGGCATCTTGGCTGAATCTGTGAGTACTAAATTAACTGCTTTGCTTGTTGTCCTGGTTCTGAAGAGAGGGGTCACAACACCCAAAGATACTCCCGTGAATGAGATCAGGAACAAATCCCTGTCTCAGGCACATCTTATAAAACCTTGGTCTTATAAAACCTACCTTACCATATAGGACTACAGGGAAGGGAAACCTCTGAATCGTTGTTAACTGATGTGAGCGAGGGACCATCCTGGTCTTCTGGAAACAGTTGCTTGCAAGAGCTGATGAGTTGTACCCATTTCTATGACAGACCTTGGTCAGCAAGATTCCTTTGCTTAATTGGAAATTCTGCCAGAGTAAGTAACTAGATTGCAATGTTAGAGCTACATATGGTCCTTATAACCAGTTACTCAAAACTTCCCTGCCTCTCCACAGCCACTGCTGCTGCCAAAACAAATGTAGTTTGCACTAAACTTGAAATCTATGACTTGAAATCCATGACTTGAAATACATCCTGCTCCAGTATCTAAGGTCCCTTAAAAAGAGATGGTTCAGCTAATGACCAGACTGTTAATTTGCTGAAGAGATTTCTGAATCTTGCCAAAATGCAAAAAGAAGAGCAGGGCTTTTCCATCACCGCTAATAAAAAAGTGAAAGTGATGAGACAAACTGTGTGTATGGGAAATTAAATCTCTGGGATCAAACAAGCTGGCTAGCTAGAAAGGGAGCCAAGCAACCAGGAGACAGTGACACTACAATCATGAAATATGCCTGGTTTTGGCTGCCAGGTTCTTAATAAATGCTCCCTTTGCTCGGGTGTTTTGCTCTCCACCTTCTGTCTATTCATTTTCTTACCCTGGAATAAAGCTTCCCACTTAATTTCTGCTTTTCAGCTCTGGATTCCATCTTTCTCAGAGTTATTTTGTGTTGTACTGTGCTATCTGTACATGCCAAAGTCTCCAGTGAGCTGTTGTGCAAATTTAGGAATGGTAACAACTTCCTCATCCAAAAGTTTTCCCAGGAACCAGCACAAAGGCACTTCGTTCCATGATGGAGTTCTTAGGCCTTTCTGCAGACAAATCACATCTCTTCTCATTTACAGCCTAATTTATTATAAAATATTGGCTCTAACAGATTAAGAAGTTCCAAATGTTGTTAGCTTACATTAAAGAGAAAAAAACACTATTAATGAAAAATCATGAGAACGGTTTTCAGTTTAGGGTTGTTGGTCCACTATTTGCTCTCCCTCCTTGAAGACCACCTTCAGGAAGAGCAAAAAGGGTCCTACAAGCTAAATTTCACAAAGTCTGGCTTAAGTTTGGCAAGCAGAGGTCTGAGAAACTCTTCCAAAGCAGACTGGTGTAGCAGACCTTCAGCCAACATGATCTCTGGGAAATCCTGTACTACATGACATGCACATGTGTAATCATGGACCAAAACTTTCCAGGATGACTGCACATTGGTCAGACCTCATTTTCTGTGCATCAAACTAGAGCAGCAATGGCTCTGTCACAAGATACTACTTCTAAACTAAACATGCTCAAATGAAGACTGGTTGCTGCTGAACGTTCATTGTTATAATAATTTTTAATTATAGAGCTTGTTATGGTGAAATGTTTATGAGGCTCCCAGCCTTCACTGACTGTCAAAGGGAACAAGAGAGCTTACTCCCTTCACACCACTGGAAAAAACGGCACAATATAAACCCATCAAGTGGAAACAGAGAATTAAGCATCAATGGTTTGCCAGGGCTTTGGTGACAGCATTCTCCTCCCCTCTCTTCATTGCCGTGCTGACAGCTGATAGATGCACAAGAAAAGGCAAAAGAAAAGAATCCCTCCAACAGAAGACAAAAATTAATAACTTCAGAAGCATAATTCCTCAGCCATGAAGGGCAATTAAACTTATTTTACTAGTGAAAAAGGGAGATTAATAAAGTTATGAGTGTTTTAAAAGTCATAAAAGCAATTTTTACATTCCCCCTTCACGGATGAGCTCTCACAAGTCACAAGTTTGTGAGCTCATTATCAACTGCCATTCAAGGAACGACAGGCTTTTAAAGTGCTTTGTCAACTCTCTCGGTTTCCAAGCTTTTCACGATTAATTCAAGAGTGCTTTTTTTTTTTTTAACTTCCATCCAAGGAATTCAAACCCAGTAACAATTATGATTAAAACAAGACAAGTAACGCATTCATATGTCTAGCTCCTCTTTTTATTCCAGCTTTGTAAAATGATCAGCCAAATAATTAGTAGATTTTCTGGGTTTCGTTTCTTTCCCAAGTAGCTGTTGGAAAACAGATAAGAAAGTACGTTACTTAGGCTCTGAACACAAGATGGAAGAAGCAAAACTCAGGGCAATGAAATGAAGAAAATCGTGAAACACAGGAGTGATAAGCAAATAAGCAGGTTAAAGATCAGCATTTGAAAGACTGGAAGGTTTAACCCCAGTTTATCCATGAGCATAACTGCCACTCTCTGAGCAGATCCAAATCACTTTGAATATTTGCATTGTGTTTGGGGTTTTCTTCATTATTTGAACTTCTTTCCCCTAGTCTGGACAACCTGACTTGCCACAGATTTACTTATTTTAATGTCTTTGGCCTAAAATTGATTTGGATTTACAGATAGAAATTGCCTTCTTTGGAGCATTTATACATTTGCACATAAAATGGGGGAAAGGAGTGAACCAGTGAACTGGGAGGAGAGTTGAGTTGTTTCTGGTTCCTAGGAGCCCACATACAGTAGAAATGAACCTTATTTGTGACCTGTTGGCCACACTCATTTTTCCTGCATCTACAAATGCTTCAGGAAGTGAATGCAATTCCTATGATAACAGTAAAGGGAAGCTGTATGGCAGATTCCCATCTTTACACTGCATCTATCTCTTCATACCTAGTAATACAAAATAAACAGTGAGCTGAGATGCAGTCACTCCTCCCCTTTCTGCGGTGAACCACACAGAAAGCATCATCTCAGATTACATTTCAGACACCTAAATTAATACCTCAAAATGGACACAGCCCAGGTGATATTTCCAGAGGGTCAGCATACAAGTAGTTGCAAGGAGACTGCTAAAAACTCAGCTTTGATTCAGGCACCTCCATAAGTGGCCACCTCTTAAAAGCCAGCTGCTTTACTTCTGTGCATAAAATGTTGAAAATGCTGAAGCTTTCAGATGTTACTTATCAAGACAACAACATGGCAGGAAAATCACACTGCCTACAAAGTATCCTCTTGACCTTTTTTTCAGTCCCACGCTCCTGCACCTTTTATTTCAAATCCACTGTAATGAAAGGTCAATTAGGTTTCTGCAATGGTAGCAGTGTAGTTATCTATAGCTGCTTCTGAAGGCTGATTAAGCAATGATTTTGCTGGACCATGAACCATCAGATTTCTTCTCTGAATATCCTCATCCAGGGACTGTGCACTGTACAAGCTCACATCCATGCATATGTATATTTTAGGAAGCAACTCCCCTTTGGCCCCTCAGGTGTCATGATTATGAGCATCACATTTGTTTTCTGGAACAATTATACTATGTGCTTGTGTCTTTCTTATTAAGCCAGAGGCCACGTCAACAAACCAACTTGAGGTATATCCAGTGTTAATATTCTTTGGCTTTAAACGCTAGCTCAGGAAACAGTTTCTGAAACAAGGTGAGTTAAAAAAAGTTAAAAGAAGCCATCAATTATGTATTTTTACAACCTCTGCTGCAAGAATAAAATCACATCTGAGCCTATTCACACCAACAACCTCTGCAAGTACCATGATCCAAAGAGGAATCACATCTCAATATTCAGCTCTGTACATGATTGCTCCAAAGCAATACATGGACCAACAGCACTTACAGCATCAAAGTCGGAATGGTTACACTAGCACCAACTGCATGTTAGCAGAACAAACTTCTGAAAAGTATACATTTTTTTCCCACTTGTACTGGTCACATTTTTATCAAATGTCTCCTTCAGACACAAATTCAATAAGCCTTTGGTATTCTGTGTGGTACCCAAATATAACACTGTTATGTGATACACACCATTTTACTGTTTTCTAATATAACAACTCTCCAGTGTGAAATACTGTTAATGATCATCATAAAATACTGATCATTTTAGTACAGTTGTAGATCAAAATGTATTTTCTACCTGGGCTGCCATGAGGATATGATTAACTTTTATAAAATGGGCAGGATTTGGGAACCCATTTGATTGGTCAATATTAGCTCTAAGACACAGGTATAAATCTTTATGACTAAACAGGTCGAAATTCATTAGCCCTGTGCCCCTCCTTCGTATCACATTGCTGTAAAATGGCAAGAAAAAAAAGTGCCAGTGAAAGAGTTCTTTGCATTCATTCCCTGATTTATTTTCTCCTAGCAGAATACAAATATACTGTGGGCTTTAGGTCCACGCTTCCTGCATGACAATCTTTAAAGGTGTTTTACAGCCAAGGGCTGGCTGTTTTTAGACAGTCCTGTGAAGGTTGCGCAGCTTGGAGGGACTTGGAAGAGCCAGCATCCTGCAAAAGGTGTTTGCCCCTCTTGGCCAGAGCCTGAAGCCATCACTGCTCCTTTCCTGTGTCCAAGGCCAAGGTGTCCAGGACACAAGGCTAAGCACCTGAAGCACCTGGTGCTACTTGGAGAGCCAAAATGAGGAGGAAAACATGGCATGGACTAAATAGAAATCCCTGATGTTACTGAGTGTCAGTCATTGTCTCTTTAATGGCCTGGGGCAATCTCCAGAGCAGCTTCTATTTAAATTAGAGGCACTTAATTTTGCACGTCTCCTTTTGTGCTTCTAACCTTCCTACCCAGGCATAGACATCAAAGTCCATGGGAGCCAGGGTATTTCAGATCTACAGTGCTCTCATGCAAGTGCTGCTGCTCAGAGCCATCATCAACACCAGCATGGTTATGCAGGAAGGAAAAAAGGGTCTGCTTCTTGCTTGCTTTTTGATTTTCTACCTCAGTGCCCACGCAGGTGTGGATGCTGAGCTGCTTGGGGCACTGTGGTAAAGAAGTCCTGTGGATAACTCAGCCCACCACCTGGGTGGTGAGGTCCCTGCCTGTGCCAGCCACTCCATTTTTCAGAGCTGTTTGTGGAGCTGAGAAGTATTTCACTTTTATCCTTCCCTTTGAGTAGGCATAGGGAATATCTCAATGCCTCAATGGAGCATTTTCTTTCCTGCATAAAAAAAAATATCAAGAAATAAGAAGCCTTGCTACCAAGTGTGGACACCTCCAGAGGTTTAACCCTGCTGTTGAACTGCTTTGCAGCTAGGAAACTATCCACCAGCTATCAAACTAGTGAAAGGACCATGGATGGGACAGCACTACAGGAACATGTCCCTAAGAAGCTAATGCCCACACCTGCAGTGGTGTACAGGCACTGACCGCTGCTTCAGAGCACCAGGTACCTGAGAACCCCCATGGAGCTCATCTCCAAGAGATGGTGACAAGGGTACACAGAGAGGCTGTGTGACAGCCAGGACTTCTGTCACTCCTGTGTGCTACCTGCCTGGCAGTAAAACTCTAATTGTTTTCAGACAGCTAATGATGTGTTTATGCACCAGAGTTTCTAATGCTCTATAAGTGATTCTTATCACCCCTTTAAGCATCTTCCTTCAGCCATTTTAAACTGCTGTTCCCAGTAGATCTATAAATGAATATCATTCATCAGTGAACAATGTTAGTAAAGGAATACGAACAGAATCTGTTGCTTTCTAATTAGGAATTAGGTGCCTTTATTATGGAAACTCTTATGCAACTTTAATTACAATGAGTGTTACCTTTGTGCATATTAAAAAAATATTTATCCCTTGTAAATGCTAAAATATTGAATCAAAAAAGGAGTCCAAGAAAACAACAGAAAATATACAGTGAAATATCTGGTTTTTGTTTCCTTAAAGTAGTCAGGACATGACTAGTGCAGGGTTTGGATTAGGATAATAGTAACCCTCTATTAGATGGTAAACAGCTTTCTTTGCTCAAAGGAAACCTAAAGAGATTTCCCCACTGTAAACAATGAATTGAAAAGAAAGTTTAATCAAATCGGGAAGAAGCACGCATGCAAAACTTATTAAGCAAAGAGGACTAATTTCTCATCTGAGTGGTCATGGATTTATCCTGTTTGTGAAGTAAATATCCTCTGCAGCAGATTTTAGTAACTTCCTGACCTGGTGGCCAAAAGCATGGCCAAGCAGGCAAAAACTCACTCATCACTTCCCAGACACTCACTGCTTCTTGTTTAGGTAAGAAATGAGCCATCTGCAATTTTAACAGGAGGTATTGCTGGCCTCCTTGCACAGATTATTTGACTTCAGAGGGTACTTCCGTGCCGCAGACTGTTCATTCCAAGGGAGGATGCACTGTTCTGCATCTGGAGCAGCATCAAGTATGCACAGAACTTTGATACATCCAGGATTTTTCAGAATGATTTAGTCTGGTTTGTTTTGATTGCTGTTGAAAGAAAACAAACAGATAAATAGCTGTGCTCAAATGAAAGCTCTTTCCCATACTGACTAATATTTCAGGAACAGGAGAGCCTCTTCTTTCTGAGCAGCACAAGGTGGGCCACATTTAGTTTTTCAGATACAAGCAGTCCCCGTAACTGGGACTCATACAATGACACTAGTAAGAATTACTTTATCTCCAGTACTATTTCCAAATGACATCTCTTCTCCATTAACACCGATGGCTGAGTGCATGCTGCACAGACCTTTAAATGTTCTTGTTTGACTTGTGCCCTCCACATGCAAGGTTGATTCACAGTCTTTAGTGCCTTCCCATGGCCATCTGTTCTCCTGGCCAGCTGCCTGGGGACAACCTGCTCCTATTCTCGCCCTTGGACATATGGCATCAGTGTTGAGCTACGGCAGCCTCCGACGCAGAGCGAGATGAAGTGAGGGCAGGGAACTGCAAAATTCAGGGAGATTCTCCTCTGCATTTCCATCCTCTCTCAGTCCCTCCTCTGTCAGAGAACAGGGGAAAGCCAGGCTGAAAAAATATTGACAGGGAGCCTGAGGGCCCCTGGGGTCCCTGATTACTCATGTTGCTCCCAGAGGACTTCAAGCCAGGCAGGGGGAACCCAAGGTAGGAGACCTCTTTGGAGTAGTTTATCCTGAGCTCCCTTGATAATTATTAATTATCAGCCATCTGACTTGCTTCTGGCTGTGTTCAAATGAACACATCCAGCTCCAGAGGGAGCTGGGGAGGGATAGTTCCCATTACAAAACCTGCCTGCAGACATGTACCCACGGGTGGGTAAAGCCCCAGCTTCCTATAGGCTTCACCCGGTAACAGCTCCTGCAGCATGCTGTGAGCAAAGACATTCTGGGGGGAGCACAGCTCAGGGGTACCCACCCACCTTTTAAGGCTAGATTTGCCTTTTGCACAGACAGATGCATGTCATTTTAAGGTCTGGATACCACAGCATCAAAACCACCAAGGCAGTTCTCCTGGGTACAACTTATGGAAAGCTGATGTTCCCCAGACCCACTCTCCCTTTAACAACAATTGCTAAAAAACATCTTCCTGAGAGTTTTATTTGCATACAGGCTACCAGCAGCAGGTTGCTCCTACCATAAAATACACAGACAGCAATGAGCTCCAGGCTTTCATGCTTAGGGGTGATTAGAGAAATAGAGTTCTTTGAAGGGAGAAGATATCCCCAGGGGTGTAGGAGGCAGCAGGTCCAAACCTATGGGGAGTTAAGTCAGAAGTTCCAGACGATAGTCAATTTGCCGTGATTACACATGTATAATTAAAACATTTTTGTGCAGTTCTGTTCCTTCTAAACAGAAGGCACATTGTGCCTTCTTCTAATGGTTTCGAAGGATTTTTTTACAAAGGCTTGTGATATTAATTTTATTTCCACATTTTATTACAGACAACAAAAGCTGAGAAAATACTTTCAAGTATTGCTCCCTCTTATTATGTTCTTAAGCTACCCTTGACTAGAGAGTGAAGTACTAGCTGTTTTACCAAAAAGTGAAATTAAATTCTTCCTTCATGATTCAGTACAGATTTGGAAGGTTCCTACACCCAAACCATGCTTTATAGCTTCAGAGTTGGAAAAAGTGGCTTGAAATGAAGGGCCTATAGAGTAGATTTAGGAGTGAATTAATAGGTTGAACAGGCCCAAACTGTTAAAGCCAGATGATATTAACTCAAGTGTTCAAATAGTACTCAAATATTAAACTGAGGAATTACTAAGTATTGTTTAACTGAGCTTTCTTGTCTAAGCAATGCAGGGCCATAAATACCATCTCAGTGGCATATATATTATTATTCTTTAAAAAAGCATTAGGAGTGGTGTAAGGATCCAGCAATTAGTGATTCTGTCTTTGCACCAGAAAAAATGGTGTAAGATACAATGAAAAAAAAGGATTAGAAAATACTGATATGAAAAACTGATACGTTTCGAAGAATTAATGGGATTTTTATAAAAAAAGAATTATGTCTTACAAACCTCTTAGGATTATTTACAATGAGCCAATGATCATGAAGATAAATAGAGTTTTGCAAGTGCAAAGAGGAAGGTGGAGTTTCAAAAAACTTAAATGTCTCATCAAAGACTTAAACAAACTAAAAGTCCTCATGGGATAAGAAAGAAAGTCCTACTCCAGATTAATTACTGAAAGCAATTAACTCTTGCTTAATTAATTAAGCAATAGGGTAGGAATGAACAGCTTGCTTTCACACTAGAGAGCGAGAAAAAGTTAGATCCTACTTAAGGATCTCTTGTAAGGTCTGTGATGTTTGTGTGTTCAAAAATGACTCAGGAAAAGGGGAAGATACTTAACCAAATCAGTGCCTGACTGATGAGCTGTGGAAGAGTCTTGTGACATTCTGCAGCTTCAAGATAAAAAGACATATTTCATTCATTTCATAATGATACAGACCCCTTTTCCAGCTCTCACCAGCAGGCATGTTGTGTGCAAACCCTAGATATGCCATATCCTGTCACTGGTACAAGGGAGGTCTGATAGCTGTGGTGGCTTTATTGAAGAAGTCCTACACGGCACATGGTTGCTTCTGACACCATAGGAGATATTTCTTTGGAAAACCCTGTCCTTCAACAACAGACTTCTGGCTGGTATGTAATGTGTATGCACACGGCACAATGTGGTTTCCTTATGTGCTCCATGACAGAGAGATGACAGAGGCAGTGGGAAGGAGAAGGAAAACATTTAGGCTAATGAGTGATATGCCCACATGCCCAAATGCAGCCATAGGAACATGAGCTTCGTCCACATGCAAGAACCCAGAACAGACAATGCAAACACCCTTCAAAGACAATTTGCTAAACTTTAATTTTATCGAGCTGCGTTCACTTAACTCCACATATAAATACAAAATGACACAGAGATACAACACATCACTAGTAAAGTAAGTCAAACTAGATGGAAAAGGTAAAGCAATGTCACTTCAGTGAAAACCAAGATAGCAG
The DNA here is from genome assembly GCF_034315485.1 of Pezoporus occidentalis. Taxonomy (NCBI): domain Eukaryota; kingdom Metazoa; phylum Chordata; class Aves; order Psittaciformes; family Psittacidae; genus Pezoporus; species Pezoporus occidentalis. The sequence goes on from NW_026914180.1 coordinate 4,019,475, forward strand.
TGATATGAATATATTGGAAAGAATATTTATTAAAGTCAATACTGTAAATCCTTTTAAATCTATCCCAGCTCTTGGCAAGATGGAAACTTGCCCTTTCTGTGGCTTACTGTCCTGGTGCCGCACATAAATCCAGGCAAAAAAATGATGCTGAATTTTTCTTGGCCTTTCTGTTTTTTTGCCTTTTCTTTTAAACAAAATAAAAGTGTCTTTCCCATGCTTAATTTGCAAGCAGTCAACGTTCAGATTATGAGCTGAAAATTGGACCATTTGACAGCATACACCACATAAAGCCCAAACAGAGGAACTTTCATCCCACATGAGGGGAAGGAGAAGGCATCTTCAGTACAGTTCTTCACCACCTCGTGTTCAATCAATTTTCCCTCAATGCTGAACCAGTTCCTTTTACTCTATTTCCTATTCTTTTCCTTATGTAGGATGAATCAGTCCCATCCAGTATTTATGGTAGCCCTTATTTCATATTGATTATTTTTAGCTCTCAGTATTCAGCAGCAGCAGAATTCTCTATTGAAGTTCAATGTGAAATCTAACCAGAGCAGCACTCTTGTAATAATTATTTTATGAATTAATTACAGGTAAGTGGCTGTGCACAAGGGCAATTGTAATTACCTGTATCATATAGTGAACTGCTGCAAATGCCATGCACTTGGGCTTATATACTTTTCCCCTGTCCTTTGAGAATAAGCCCATTGAAACTAACAGAACTCCTCCCACCAGAACTCGGCTCAAAGGCTATGTTGATTGAATGCAATATTTCTGTCTTAGACTTGCGGGTTTTCCCCCTGAAGTTCCTATTAACAGCTTTTTCTTCTTTTCTATATTCTAATTCAGTTGCTCTGTGATGAAAGTTTCAAGGTCAGGCAATATCACCATGGGCCTTTATTCCAATATGACTTCTTTGGGAAAAAAATCTCACAAAAATGAATCAGGAATGAGTGTGGAACCATGATTCTAATATTGCTTGCTTGTTTTGGGGTTCTGACTGAGCCCTGATTAGTTATGTGGTATCTCATGTCTACAGCTACACTCCATCTTCCGAATCTTTCTAAGGAGGATATTGAGATTGGAGTCAAACAATTGTGAAATAAGACAGACAATAAATTCAGGGCTTACATATATCTCTCCTTGCACATGCTTAATTTCAGTTTCATGTCTCAGAAATCCTTATGGTTCACAAAAGTCAAGGGCAGAACTAGGTGTCACTCAAGAGTCTCAGGAGGGGGAGGTTATTTCCCCATATACCGGTAGGGCCAATGTTTGAGCCTGACCAGGATTTCCCCTACAAGAGCTTCTCCATCAGCAGCTGAGCCAAAGGTGCCTCCAGCCCTGCTTGCTCTGCCTGTGGTCTCACACCAAGCCTGGAAATGGTTTGCAACTATTTCTCATTGCTACAGGTGCTCACCTCTCTGGATCATCCCTCTTTACTCCCTACATCTCTTGTCCTTTATCCGGTGTTCTCCTGGACAGGGCTCCAGAGACACAGGAGAATTTAGGCACTTAATTCCAGTGTGGAACAGGGAGGCAGGCACCACTGCATATCTGGGTTGAAGGAAACTATCCTTCCACCAGGAAGCTTGGCTGAACATCTGTGGGAAAAACATCAAACATTCAACACAGACTTTGGAAGAACCTGCAAAAGCAGTTCAGGGTTTAATAAGGCAATCATAAGTATTCAGAAACTATCAATACCTTGTGCAACAAGTAGAGTGTGTGTAGGGGTCCTGAAAAATTTCTGATCAGATATTTCTGACCATCACAACACTTGGGAGATGGGCAAGATCATAGCTCAGGCCTGATCTGAGGCCTTAAGGGTACCTTTGCTACCCCTGTCTCTCATGGGGATGTCTGCTCACATTCTGTGTAGGCCCCTAAGATCAGCTCCAGAAGGAAAACTGTTTTTTTATATAAGAGAAAATGGACTGAGTGGGAAGAAGGAAAGATCAAAGACTAATTAACTTAGTTCTTAGGAACTGAGCCTGAGCTCAAGCAAGAAATAAACTAGGAAAATAGAGATCTCAGGCTGCAGAATTCAGATCTGAAGAGCTGAAGTACTCTGCACAATCTGCAGTGAGACCAAGAGGTCTTTTAGCATTTCTGTAACAAAGGTGAGACAGAGTGAAAACAGAAAAATACTTTTCTACAAAACTGGTTACAAAGCAGTCAAGAAAAGCTAAAAAAATACTGGGTGTTGTCTCAAATGTGCAATTTTTTTCAAATGTCAAAATCAATATAAATTAGGAGGAATAGAAGTCATTGCCCCAAAAAGTAATCTTGAGAACATTCTGTCTACAGTGCTTGAAGGCACTGCATTTTAATTGCTCTTCAGCCCTTATTCAAGAAGCTCTAAGTATTTAAAACACCAGTGGAAGTTAGGAGATCTGCAGCTTCTAAACAACTCAAAAAAATTCAATCTTTCAATTTTTACATCTTCTGACCATCAGAAAACATTTTAATAAAATTTCTGGACATCCACAAGTTAAGTAGCTAGTGACCATTCCTGTACAGGGGAAAAAGAGTTTGTTAGACTTTGATTCTCCCCAGATTCCCTGAGCAGAGCTAAATAATCGAACCTGGATTAATAAAATGAATGGGAAAGAGTTAGAGCAGTTACAGCAAAGGCTGAAACCTCGCCCTCTTGCAGCATATCTAAAACTTTAATCGACTTCTATGGGGGCAGAACATCTGCTTTGGAGACTATGAGTTCAATTTTATAAGCGGATTAACACAGCTGCTCTAAAGGAGACTCATCAACCTTGCTTCACAGGCCTCTGAATTTAAACAAGTTGGATGTTTAGGTCTTCTGAAAATCAGGCAATGAGGCTGAAATTCCTCTGTAGTGTAGACATCCATATGCAAGCTGATAGAAGCCACAAAGGACAGAGGACAACTGAGCAGCTTGCGGTAGGGATCGTGAATAGTGGTTATAAATCATGCCCCCAAAAGTGCCCATGGTCTCACCAGTGACAATGAAGAGTGATTAGCTTGGTTCATAAGCTTGGTGAGGTGAATCATAGCCCTAGTTAGATAAAAAAGAGTAAAATGCATAGAAAAAAAAAGCTCTGAGACTTCACTGTTTTAAACATCAATGAATACACAAATTTCCACACTGTTTCCTGTAACTGCTGTAGACTCAGAACAATTACTGAGCCCAGTAAGGAGGCAGTTCTGCTCTCACCTTCTAAAGTAACTGCTCTACAAGCACTGGTGAATGGTGGTCTCCTGAAAAAGTTGAGAGAGAAACTAAAGGGTCATAGTACTTGCCAGTGTCATGAGGGAATCTTGCAACAGTCAGGGAATAAACTGGAGTTTCTTTCATGGCTGTTCATGAATTCATTCCTTCTATTGTCCAAAATGAGCAACGGGAGACAGCCTCCAGAGGTGTATTTCAGACTGCTGGCATGATAAATCACCTTTTGTTGCAAAGGATGGAAAACTGGCAACCTGGTGCCTTTAATGAAAAATAATAATTGCCTCTATTTGTTGTGAACTGTTTGTTTAAATACTGGAAATAAGTGTCATGGTTTAATCCTGGCCAGCAACTAAGCACCATCCAGCCGCTTGCTCACTCCCCCACTGCAGCCGGATGGGGGAGAGAATCATAAGAGTAAAAGTGAGGAAACACATGGGGTGAGATAAAGACAATTTAATGGGTAAAACTTAAGCTGCTCTCACAAGCAAAGCAGAACAAGGAATTCATTTACCACTTCCCATGGGCAGGCAGGTGTTCTGCCATCCCCAGGAGAGCAGGGCTCCGTCATAACTAATGATTACTTGGTAAGACAAATGTCACGACTCCCAACATCCCCCTTTCCTCCTTCTTCTTCCCCCAGCTTTACATGCTGACCATAGCATCACATAGTATGGAATATCCGTTTGGTCAGTTGGGGTCAGATGGCCCAGCTGTGTCCCCCTCCCAACTCTTTGTGCACCCCTGGCCTCCTCATTGGTGGGGAGGGATGAGAAAAGGCCTTGGCTCTGTGTAGCACTGCTCAGCAGTAACAAAAACATCCCTGTGTTATCAACACTGTTTTCATCTCAAATCCAAAACAGAGCCCATACTAGCTACTGTGAAGAAAATTAACTCTATTCCAGCCCAAACCAGCAAAATAAGAAAGATCTATTTACATGAAAGAATCAATTTTCACCTTCAAAGATGTTAAAGCAGGTAATAAGATTGATAGATTTACCTCCATCTCCACATAAAGCTGGCTAACTTTTACTCACTGCTCTATATGTCAAAAAATTCTATCCCTCCTTTGGAAAAAGATAATAAAGGCTAAAATTCATTCTTGACCGATGTCCTGTAAACATCTGCAGACACAAAAGAAAAGAGCATGGGATATAACTGGTGACAGAACTGATTTTTTTCATTTTAGATATTTTATGAAAAGGGCACAAAAATTTTTAACAATTGAAGGATTTAAGGCTTCTACATGTCTCTGAGTTACAGTAAGTGTTCACAGCAATATCTCTGTTGTCAGTCCACATTTCCTAACTTTTGGCTGCTTGACTTTGCAGTCTCTGTAAAGATTTTCCAATGAAAGTTTTGTTCAACATGAAGGTTCCTCCACCTTCTAAAAACCTAAAGAGAATCTCCCCACCACACAGGATAAATCTCAGTACATGGTGTCGTATAGATTAGTTCATCTGCCAAAAACAGCAGAGGGAAAGTGTCAGTTTTGGTCTTTTGGATCAATAAAGGAGAGCAGTAGTAGGTCACTGTGTCCAGTGAAAAACAGGGCATGCAGCTGGCCAGAGGGTTTCACACTTTTCCATTGGTGGCCAAAGAGTGTGATGAAGGTCTGAACCTCTTGTCTATCCATGGTGGTCATAGCTTTTTCTGCTCACCTTTGAGCAGCAGGTGTGCCTCCCTTTCCTTCTTTGCTGCTTGGTCCCATTTTTTCTCCCCTTTCCTAGGCTCCTTTTCTACCTTCTTGTGCTCATCTCTTTATTCAAGCATTTTTCCTAACTTTCTTCCCTTATCTCTACTTAATTTAATTGCCTCTTTCACCAGACTGTCTATCTAGCCCATCAACTCCCCTCCTCACATTTGTTCTACAGGTGCACTGGGAGCAAAGAAGAAAAAACTGTGGAATATACAAGAGAGACAGAAACATTTTTATTTCCATGCCTGGCCTCCCTCTGACACTGGGCAGCTGGAATGTGTTGCAAGAACATTTGGGTTTGCCCTGGAGCTGAGAAGAACTAATTCAGTCACTGTCTCCATCCAAGTGCAGTTCAGGAGGAGTTAAAGCTGAAAGGCTGGAGAGCCCTCAGTGAAAACTGCAGCCTGGAAGATGTTTGTTGTCAACCAAAAAGGAAAAAAAAATAAATAGGTGATTTCCAAAAACTTCAGCTCAACAGATTTTCTAGGGATTGGCACAGTTACCCTTGGCATAAAGGTAATTCTCCTGCCGTAGCTTCAGATCAGGGAAGGGGTACTAAAGCTGCTAGGAAAAGTCTCAAGTGTTAGAAGGATGGTTTGAAATTCTTTACTGTGAGGGTGGTAAAACCGTGGCACAGGTTGCCCAGGGAGGTGGTGGTTGCACCATCCCTGGAGACACTCAAGGCCAGGCTGGATGTGGTTCTGGGCAACCTGATCTAGTTGGAGATGTCCCTGCTCTTTGCAGGGGGGGTGGACTACAAGAGCTTTGAAGGTCCCTTCCGTAATTCTGTGATTCTAAGTATTGCATGGCATGAGCAGTGCAGCATGTTTTTATCTACTCTCCCTTCAAAACAGCCTCTGCTGAGAGTTTCTGTGCATATTCAGCCTGACGCAGACACATGCTGGTGAGTTTTATTCAGGATGTATACTGGATGTTTGGCAAAATTATAAACAACTGAAAGAAGGTCATTAAACAAGGAGCTTAGTAATCATGCCAGGATCACAATGTGTGCAGGTATTTGCTTTTAGTATGTGTGTGCCTGTTCACAAGGCAAGAAGCATAAAGAAGGTTGTTTTCCATCAAGTGAGAAGTTGTAATACCTTGACAAAGCCCCTGAATCAAAAGTCATGGAAAAGTCAAAGCACACAAATCCTACCTTGCTCTACAGGTGTCAAAGTTGGCTCAATAAGAGTTGCTTCAAGGATTAATACAGGCAAGCATCCTGCTCCAGACAAAATACACAAGCCCTAGCTGATGGGATTCAGAAAATAGAGAATGAAAAGCAGTGGAAACAGTCTCATCTTGCAAACATTTGTTCAGAAAAGCAGTTCCACTGAGCAGCCATGCTAATAACAAAGAGACAGCAATAGCACCCGTCACCAGGATTTTCACGCTCTGCTTAGGCTGCACCTTTGATCCTGGACAAAATCCTCAAAGCTTCATGCCACCCCATGACAGTGCTCTATCTCATGTGAATGGAACTGGTTTAAAGGAGGGATCTGCTTCTAAAGGACACAAAACATATGATGCAGGCTCTGCTTCAGAAAACCCATGTGATTTCATGAGAAGGGGGTTTTGCTTCACTACCTTGTTAGAACATGTTGAGTTTTACTGTCAGCGTAAAGGCTTCTGTAATGAAACTGATCATTACACTGGGTAGGATATTCATAAAGCTTTTAACCCAATTCCTTGGTTTCCAATTAAAATAACATCTAAGAGGCAGAGTTATAGAGCCATGAGATGTTAGTGCAGTGTTTAAAATTAGGCTAATTCTAGAAACCCGCTCTTAAAAAAATAAATTTAATGACCATGAGAGACTCTGCAGAAGCCAGCTGTGGGATGTGAGCTTTGTTATTTTTTATATTAACACTGGCTATAAGGACACTGAAATCAAGGTTTTCTGGTTTGTAAATTATGCTAAAGACCAAGAAATGATAATGGGCTTTGAAATTGGACTCTGATGTAATATCAAATAGTGAAAGTGATTAAATATAGATAAACAGAGAACAATCAGCCATGGAACAAGGAACCAAAAAAGCAATTGTGAAAATGGAAATTTATGCTGCAAACTGCCAAGAAAAGAGATTTGTCAAAGAAAGAGGAAATGGATCAGAAGATATCCTGAGTTCAGGCAGCAGCTTCACTAATGAATGCAAGCAGAACTTTGCCTGGGCTGCTGGGGAATATATAATTTGTAAATCAAAAGGAGAGGTAGTACAGTGTTTCTGTGCAATGTATTAGTTAAAGGCCATTTACAGTATGCTGTTATGCTTTTGAAAGAATCTGATTTTTCCTAATGGGGAGAAATAGAGGTGAAGCCTTAATATTACACATCTCAAAGATTTGAAAGATGAAGAAACTGAATGAAAATTAGACTTGTTCTTCAATGCCTGATGAAAAAGATTGTATGTGTAAACATTCTCACATTGAATCAGTATCATTGCTCCTAATTAAAAATACAGGTAGGTGTAAGAGAAAAGTCATATAGTCACTTCCAACAACTTTTATCCAAATGCCCTCCACCCCATGCCCTTCCCCTGCCACACAAGGGCAGCATTGTTCACTGGCACAGGTGACAGTGACATACTCGGAAGGCACGTGCTGGGGAAGGTTTCCTTCTATGACGTATCAGTCCTTTGTGCAGTCATGCAGATGCCAGAAATGTCCTGAAGGCCCAACAACTACTGTTAAACACTATTTACAAAGAAATGTGCTCTGTTCTAGAGGGTTTTCAATGTCAATAGGAGAAACATAACCAGGGAAAGCAAGACGTTTATAATGACTTAGATGGGTGGTAGGAGTAGAAACCGCATCCCCACACACCAGTTTTTGTAGGTTTAGAAATACACCACTGTATTTCTGAAGTGTAGGACATATGTGAATGAAGGTTAATTCTGTTCAATGCTATCCCATGGGCTCTTTCAGCAACCGTGCTTCTTTTCATTTCTGACCCTCAATTTCCAGATCTGCCATGTGCCCCTTTCCTTCATTGGTGCTGCTGTAAAGCTGAGCTCTCTAATGCATTTAATATGTCCATCCTGTATAGCACAAGCTGTTCAGCATGAATGTATTGCTCTTTGCTTGGCTCTCTTGTGTTCCCATGACACTAGTGTTGACAGGTTTTGAACACGTCACAGCTAGAGAAGAGGGGAATGAGAAATGAATCAAACTAAAATCCCAGGCTATGAGCTTTCTTGCTACTGAAACCTCTTTTTGCTTTATGTTTTATGACAAAGTTCATTTATTACCCTGTTTTTAAGTGAGTTGACTATTCTATCTTCAGGATCCTAATTGCTTTTCAGATTGTGTATATCATTAATACTGTATATCTTCATTTTCTAGCCTAGGTAGTAATCGAGCATTCAGTCATAGTTATACTCACCGTTCTGCCAGCATTTATTAAAATCAAGCAATTAACTATTGTCTTAAATGGAGTTTAGAGGTAAGGCTCATTAGTTTTAGACCCGTTACAATTAAGTGGGATGATAAATGTAAAATTATTTTATTGCAGCTTTGTACAGAAACCTGGTTTCATTGTGCAGTGTCAATGCTCACTTTGTGCTGCACTTTTGCAGTTCATCTGGCCCCATTTTATGAAAACACAAATTATTACATGGACACTCTTATAACTGGGAAATCAGTCCATTCACTGGCCCTGTGTTTGACACTGGAGTTATCCAAACCCACAGACAGTACAAGGCAATATTGCCTGGTGAGGGGTCTGCTGCCTTCTGAAAGCAGCCAGACCTTTCAATCCCAGGGGGCATTTCTATCTTGGTCTGATTTTCTCCCTCGCTACTTATGAGTACATTTCTTTTATAAGGCCTATGTGTTAGCATGAGGAGGCTGTTATTTCTCCATTCCCCAGCTGAGTCTCCCTGTTATTGAAAGTATTGTTCTCTCCAGGTTACCTGGTTATGATACACATGTCCTACTGGGATGCCCATGACCTTTTCAACCTACAGCTCTCAAAGCATGTTGAGAGAAGATGTCTTGCCAAATGCTTATTCTGATTAATCTCACCCTTCTGGACAAGACCTCCAAATCCAGATATCTAAAGCTAAGTTGTGTCACACAGAGTGACTGATCAGAAGCTGCACTTAGCTGTACATAGCTCAGCTGCGAACTTTTCAGATGAAATCCTTTTCTAATTAAGGTCTTTAATGCAGATGAACCTTACGATGTAGCTACATGTTCAAGAACAAGGTCAGAGAGACGAGGACTCCTGCTGAGGTCCAGAAAGAGTACTCATGGGCATAATATTAAGGCACAGATTAAGTACCTTGTTGAATGAAGTCCTTAATATCTAAATATACCCATCCAGGCTCCACAGAGGCCCCATACCAGGTCAGCTCAGACCTGAAGATGATCTAGCTGCTTAACTCCTCAAGAGTTTCTCCTTAAGACATGACTTCCAGAGTAGTATTTAACCGTATTACCCAGTTTGGCTTCTTCTTTCTCTACTGACACAAGGGGAAGGAATATTATAAACAGTTAAGATAGGAGAGCCAGAAGAAATAATAAACTATAATCACAGTCACAAAATACCACCTTAGGCCATAACTCCAAATAGCACATATTTTCCATACCTCCAGCTAGCAGATGAACAGGGTGGTGTTCTGCAGGTGTTTGCAGTTCTCAAAGATGGGGTATTTGTGTCCAGATATCCAAGAATGCTTGCCTTTGCAGGATATGTCTTCTGTTGCAGCTTTTATGTCACTCAAGGTGCATCACCACTTTGTTTATATTCATTTTAGAAGACTGAGGAAAGCCATCAGAATAGAGAAGGATCTTGATCTGCCTGGCTCCACACATCACTAGCATTCTCCCCTATCTCCACAATGGTATAAAAAAGGCATAGTTAGTAAATGGCCCTTTGAAACCTGTGAAGCTTTCCTCTTGGTTCATGACAGGTTTTAGAATCCCCAAGGTTAGCTGAAAAATGCTGCTATTGTAGTCCTGGCTCCAATCTGCTCATGGTTGTGAAACTGCACTGGTAAAACCAAGGGGAGTCTGGCTTCTACCTGCAGGGATGTCGTGATCAGATACCTAACGGATGCCTAAGAAAATTGCACTGAATCATAAATGATCTTGCTCATCATGGAAATACCACTGGCAAAGAGGACTTTATTCACTCCAGTCCCTGTCACTGGGCAGGGCCAGCTCATATCTGCCTGCTTGAGGCCATGAATTTTGAATGTCTTCAAGGATGGAGATTTCACCATGTGTCTAGGCAGCCATTAAACAAGGTGATCATAAAGTACCACTAGACAGGCTTTTACACGAGGGAAATCAGGAATGCAGACACATGATGCGCCCGCCACTGCCTCAGCATCAGGGTGACTGTTATTCTGCCCATCCCCCAGAGTATTGTCTGGGCTGCTCTATGAATGAAGAATATAAGAGGCTTTTTTAGACACTACATGAAAATCAAATTTCTAACCCAGCTACTGCTCACACATTGAATTAGTGAGTAAGGCTGGACCTGTATTGTGCAGAGGTCACATCACTGTAACACCAAGGCAGCACACTGGCTAATGGTGCTGATTCTCAGCATACAAAATTCATGAGGAAAGATGGTACCTTTGGAAACCTGCTATTCACAATTATTTAACTAGATCTGCAGATACTGCCAGATACTGCTTATAAAATGTCAAACATGACCAAAAGCTGGCCTGAAAAAGCCATCTTGGAGCTTGCTAGCAGCTCACATGAGAATCACTTATTTGGTGATGATACAAAACTTTTACTGCCACTTTAGTTTGTAAAAACCTTTCCCTGAGAACTACCACCTTAACCACTTTTCGTGCTTTTTTTTTTCTATGAATTCAAATGCTTCACCTTGGAGGTTTGACCAATTAATTGTAATGTGTAATACAACGTACAATTTAAAATAACAAAATGAAAGCAAAGAATTGCTCATTAAATAAAATTACTTGATCTTTTCAAGAAAAATATTTCAATAAGGACAAGTACATTATTTGAAACTATTCTGTGTTAAGGGAAGAAAACAGCTACAAACCACAAACAAATAACACTGAGCTTGTGTTTTCATCATGGTACCAGATTAAATTTCAAATCTGAGAATGTTTCTTGGGTATGAAATTTTGTTTTCCAGCTTGTTCTCATTTCCTGGGAGAGTTGGTGAGGCAGCAAAGCAGACTCCAGGAAAAGCTACAGATACGTCAAAAACCTGTAAGTAATATCCCAGGAAAGGTCCTTTGTGGGTTTTTTTGGGAGGTACCACTTCAATATAATCAAGAAGAGAATTTGTGCCTTTCTGGGGAACTTTCACAGAATCAGCTGCTGCCATTTTTCAGTATCAAATTCTCAGGAGCCAGCAGATTCATACTTTCAGCAAATAAACAAAATCAACACTGAATTATTTGCTGCAGCAGTAAAATTCCAGGCAGCAATGCTCATTCCTCTAGCTTGGAAAGGGAATTTAAATGAATGAAATTCAAAGCATCTGATTTACAGTGCCACCCTGCAAATGGCCTATAACTCCTGTAAATCTCAGTTTACCAGAGAGTTTCTGCTCATGATACGCTCACTCTGAGTTAAAAAAAATCTGCAAGCTGCACATGTAGGAAGCCCAGGTCACCTGCCTTCACCCATGCATCCTGTTTACCCAGAGAATAATGGCAGTGGGTACACTGGTTTACCAGCTTAGACATGACCCTGCTTCGTATCTGGCTCAGAACAGAGTGCCTGTGATTAGTAGCTATCTGTGAAATGTTCAAAGTGAATTGAGACTTAGTGGTCTCATCTGACTCCCTAATGGTCTATAATCCCTCTGCATGGGGGTTGAGATGAGTCGATGTGACGTAATTTGTAATTAGGTAGCTTGAATAGCAGAGAACCTTCAGCTAGCTGAGTAAATCCTGCTTTCTCCAGGGAGTGTGCTTTATACAGTATAAGGAAAAAAAGCAGCAAAGCAACCACAAGGCTTTTAATAAAGCCAGGAAACTGTCACTCACGCTGCCTATGGCTTCTTTCTATGCTTTCTCCTAGCCTGCCACAAACAGTCTCTTTCCTAGGAGGTTCCCTATGCTTGATAATGTGGCATGTTTCCAGAAACAGTGGTTGCTTCCCATATCAGTGGTGTGAATATCCCAGTCGTGGCTCTAAAGAAAAGGAAAGCAACACTACATTCATTCAAATCCTCATTTCATGCCTATTTAGATCACCACTGACTTCAGTAACCCTGAAATAATTCTATTCCTGTTTGTAGCAGATTTAATGGTTGGTTGTCACTCTATTTCAAACATTAATATCACCATTTATGTCTATAAATGGAAGACACAGGTGTTTTCTCAGGATTAAAAAGGCTTATTTTTTGTCTTCTTTAATTTTCTGCTATAATTCAGGAGGAGCTGGCTCCTACAGCTCCTGACTCCAAATCCTTGCTGGAGTACAGAGGGTCTGTGTCAGGGCTCTGGAGGATCTAAGCCTTGCTCTGGAGAGACTGTTTCATATTGCAAGTTCATTTTAAGTCACTCTGTTACATTTTTACTATTAAGCCTCCAATCCAAGATTATCCTTTCCCATCTGTTATTTATCCTACTAGTTGCATGACCTGTGGATCACCCAGATTTTACTTTAAAATCTCATTCTGCTTATGTCCATTCATTACTTGTTGCTTATTTGTCAAAAAATTGCCAGCATGCAGTTTTACCTGAAATAGCAGTAAGATGTATAACGTACAACAGAAATGCCTGCGCACAGATCTGCTGGAAGTACAATACAGCAGAGAAGAAACAATCCAGGAGGTTTTTGGAGGGTGTAGAAGATAACTTCCTAACCCGGCTGTTAGTGAGCTATCTAGGGGAGATGCCTAGCTAAATTTGCTGTTCACAAACAGAGAAAAACTGGTGGATGATGTCATAGTTGGAGGCCATCTTCAGCAAAGTGATCATGGGACGACTGAAATTTCAATCCTTAGAGACATCAGGAACAGGAACAAAGCCAGCAAAACCTTCACCTTAGATTTCCAGAGTGCTGACTTAGCCTGTTTAGGATGCTGCTGGACAGAAATTCTTGGGAAACATTACTGAAGGACAAAGGGGTCCAGGAAGGCTGGACACTCTTTAAGAATGGTATCCTTAAGGTGCAGGAGCAGGCAGTCCCTATGTGCTGAAAATCAAACCAGCAGGGAAGAGACCAGCATGGCTGAACAGGGAGATATTGCTGGAACACAGGAAAACAAAGACAATTTATCACCTGTGGAAGAAGGGACAGTCGCCCCATGTAAAGTACAAGGATATCGTTGGGTAATGTAGAGATAAAACTAGAAAGGCGAAGGCATAGATGGAACTAAATCTGGCCACTGTCATGAAAGATAATAAAAAGTACCTTTACAAATATATTAACCATAAAAGGAGGGCCAACGAGAATCTCCTTCCTCTACTGGATATTAGGGGAATCCTAGTGACAGAGGATGAGGAAAAGGTTGAAGTACTTAATACTGCCTTTGCCTCAGTCTTTACATCAGCCATCCTCAGGGTACTCAGTCCCCTGAGTTGGATGTTAGAGATGGGGAGCTGATTGGAGTTCCCATAGTTCAGGAAGAAACGGTTAGTGACCTCCTGCTCCACTTAGATGCATACAAGCCTATGATGTTGGATGGGTTCCACCCAAGAATGTTAAAGGAACTGGCAGAGGAACTTGATAAGCCACTCTCTGTCATCTATCAGCAGTCCTGGTCTAGTGGGCAGGTCCCAGAGGATTGGAGGTTGGCCAACGTGACACCTCTCTACAAAAAGGGCAGGAAGGAAGACCCTGGGAGCTACAGGCCTGTCAGTCTGACCACAGTGCTGGGGAAGATCATGGGGCAGATGATCTAAGTGAGATCATAAAGCACATGCAGGAAAATGGGGGAATCAGCCCCAGTAAGCATGGGTTCATGAAGGGCAGGTCCTGCTTGGCCAACCTGATCTCCTCCTACGATAAGGTGACCCATCTGGTTGATGAGGCTTTGGACATTTTCTATTTGGAGTTCAGTAAAGCATTTGACACTGTCTCCCACAGCGTCTTCCTGGAGAAATTGACTTCTCATGGCCTGAATAGGTGGATCTTCACTGGATTGGAAACTGGCTGGATGGCCAAGTCCAAAGAGTGGTGGTAAATGGTGTTATATCTAGTTGGTGACTGGTCACTAATAGTGTCCCTCAGGGCTCAGTGTTAGGGCCAGTGATATGCTTTTGTGGTGATCTTTGCAGTCCTGTGGCAATGGTTGGACTTGATGATTTTTAAGGTATCTTCCAACCTAGCTGATTCTATGATCCTATGATTCTATGTGTGTTGCTGTCCCTGCCCCAAGTGTGTGATCTCTGTTACACAGGAACAGCAAAAGTCAGGAGAAGCACACAAGTATCCAGCAGCACCTGAGGAAGTCCAGATGGCCACGATGTGACAAACACAAACCTATCACTGAGCTCAAAATTGATATTAGTATTTTTTACTGACTGTTTTTCACTGACCATTGTAATTTGCATTGACAATCACCTAATGTTGCCTGTGCATGAGCATACAGCCTTGTGAAGGTACTCTTTGGCAACCAGTTGACTTAGTGAGCAGTCTTGCTGTCCTTTCTGAGCTGCTGTACTGCATTTCTGGGATGCAGAAGGATTTTGACTACACCTATTTTTGTTGAGACATATGGTGGATGTTCTAGCACTAAGATGCAACCTTTGACCAAAAACAAAATCCCCTCACACCAAAATAGTTCTAATCCAACTACAGCTATTGCACCTGAAGCATGAATTAACACAAAGCTGTGCCCTGGACTCATGTTACACAGAGGCCTAACAGGTTGTTTCCACAAAGTCCCTTCTGGCTTTAAAGACATTTTTCCTGTATTTTTTCATACTAAATAATTTCTCAAGCGGGGATTGAAAATGTGATTTTGCTGTTACTGATAGGCACTTTGCATTATATTGCATCTTTAAAGCTTTACTCAAGGCTATGTCCTATCATGTTGGGAGCTGTAAAAGCAGAGGGAAAGTCACTGTTGACCTCAGGGAGATCAGCTTTTAATTTAATAGCATAAAACAAGTAGATGTGAAAACTTAGGGTTGGCAAGGCCTGGGAACATGGTATACAAATAGAGGTAAGAGGCTAATGGGAATAGTTCAGACAGGAGGGGAATATATGGAAAGATAAACGGTGATTTTTTTCCATTCTAACTCCTCTCCATTGCAATCCCTTTTTTAGGCTGCTGTAAAAGCAGAATTAGTCCTAAATTTTTTGTTTCAATTCTCATGTAAAATATAAAATAAATAAGTAAATAAATAAAATATCAGGTTTTAAATGCTTTGAATTCTTTAAATTCTTTGTTCTTGTAAAATTGTTCATATTACCTGGTGCTACAGCTGTCCTTTTGGTCAGGATCTAGATATACAAGACTAGTGACTTACTGCAACCAGGACTCAGAGCATAGTCTCCTATACTCAAACTCAGCATGGTACCCACCTGTTGCTCCCCCTTTCATATGTGTGTACAAGGTTTTGCTACCTAAAAGACAACTAATGATAGCCCTTGGGGAAACAGAGGTGCCTGGTGTCAGTTTTGCCCTTCAGTGACAAAGGATTGATGGATACAGGAAGAAAAGGTCGGAAATCATGCTAGGAGATATTGCTCACGTTACAGGTGGCCTCTAACTGCCAAGCTCATGGCTATATCTTTATTGCATATGAGGCCAGACACCCTCTTCCAGGCTTGGGAAGGAAGCAGGAGGCCAGGACAGGCAGCTGGCTTCTTCCAGGCTTGATTCCCTCCATCTCTCCAATCCTGCAATGGAAAATATTGTCCCAAATGTCTGAAAACTAATGGTGCAATCAGGTTTTAATGGGCCACCCAGGGAAAGAAAGTGCTACTGGCTTTGCCTGTTACATGACACAAAGAGAACAAGGACACATTTCTGTTGTGAGAAACCTTACTACTGCTGCAAAATAGGAAGCATGATTTCAATCTCACAGCCACAGGAGGACTCAGAGCAAGTGAATGCCCTCATGTTCCCTAAACCCTTATTCTCAGAGATGTGCCTCAATAAGCTGATTGTTGCTCATGGAAAGGAAAGGGAGCTCCCATATCCCCTGGCCCTGTTGTTGTCCATGTCTGGGCAGAGGTAGATGAGTTCTGGTAGTCATGCGCAAAGACCCATCAGAGTGGAAGAAAAATAGCTTTTCCACAACACCAAATTAAAGACAATTTCTTTCTCCTTTCTTCTTGGTTTTTTAATCTTTTTATTTTTTTTTATTTTTTATTTTTTTAAATCCTGAGCAGAATTTACAAGCCACGATCCACCACATCTAGAGTATTATCAGAGCTGTCAAGAGAAAGGAATCATAGTAGAAACATCATTCTACTGGGAAATGTAAAATGGCAACAATGCATCCAACATTTAATATAAAATGATGTACAACTAACCTGCAATGAGCTCTGTGCAGGAACTCTCTTCTGGGATGCTTGTTTGTGATTTTCTTGCTTGTTCAGAAAAAAGAGCTTCTTATTAGAAAAAAAAAAAAACAAAAAACAACAAACCCACAAAAAAAAACCTAATTTTTTCCCCTTCTTTTTTTTCAGCACAGACTAATGAAGAAGCTGAGTGACTCAGATGATAATGTGATCATGGGGGGGATGTTTCATCATTTATGATGATTCTATGTTGATTATAACTTCCTCTCAGTTACTTTCCATGCCACACTCTCTGGAACATGAATAACAAGTGGCTTCAGGCACTTTTCTTCTGTGGAGGAGGATATGTTGGCTCAGTGACCAGGTCTTCTTCTCTTCGATCTGCTCTGTCCTTGAGGCTTTGTGCCTTTCTCTCTTCCATTTGCTCTCCCCTCACGTGCTCAATCTCTTCCCAAAACTTCATTTTACATTCCAGCTTTGATTAACCTATGCCAGTGCATGGTTACCCATGGTTACCCACCCATTGAGGACTCAGTGATGTTGGAAGAATTTCCTGCAAGCATTTCTCCTCTGCTCCATTAGCTATGACTTCAGCTCCCAGATTGAATCCCACACTAGCAAACTGTGACACAGGAGCTAACTGCAGTGTCCTCCTTCTTTCCTTCTTCATGGTCTTCTTGTCTTTTCTTCCTTCATTCTCTCTTGTTTTTCTCACTCTGACTTTGAGGTCTCTCACTTGTTCTTTATTCCCAGTTTTTTTTTCCCCATTGATAAATCATGTTTTGGCTGCCTTTATTTCTTTTTAAGCTATCTTTCCTGAAGTGGGACACTCCTTCAATACTCAAATACTTCTGAGGGAAAAAACAGTGTTTGTATCACTTCACTACCTAAGCCAGCTTTACAAGCCATTACCCATCATACCCAGCGTGTTACCAGGGCTGTACTCACATGCTTCCTTAATAGCTTTATCACCTCCCTGGTTTCCTTCTCCACTCAGCTTACCGGGAATGCTGATGACAAAGAGGAATTCAAGGTTAAATTCCCCCACCATTTCCTGGCTTGCTCTCCACCCATCTTCAGCTTCTCCCTGAACAATTGCTGACAACAATTTGTTGGTTGTGTCTCTAGGTCTCTGTTCCCACCCCCCATCCCCCCATACTCCCTGATGCTTAGTCTTCTCTGGTGTTATTTATCAGTATTTTTCAACACCTTGTGGCCTATAGTCTCTGGCAGTAACGATTCCCTTCTAACTATCCTTGTATCCCTGTTTTTTTCTTTTGCTTTTTCAATGTCTTTTTCTGAACACTTCTGTTCTGTAAGTGGTGCCAACCCCATTCCTTCCTTTACAGTCCCAACACCCGTGTGTTCATTCCTGCAATCAGCTTTCTCTGCCACCTCTCCATCATGTTTCTTGGCATCCCAGATTCATCACAGTCACCTTGATCCTCCATACACAAAAACCAAAAGGGATGGTGGCTGAGGAAAAGCTTTCAATATGAGACCTTTGGGGTTAAGCAGCTTTCTGTGCATTTTGCATTTCCATGTAAATTCAGATGAATTATTTGTAAATAAATACTGCCCAAAAGGCATTTTATGGGTGATCCAAACATCTGTAAAAGTTAGGTCGTAGGCAAGCACATCTTTACATTATGGCAGAAGTTTTATAGCTGGAATTTTCCAAGGCCCGCTAGAAACTATGTTCTATTAAAATGATCTGTAGTAACCACTGTTCCTCCCTTAGGATACAGTAAAGAGTCATTCCTCATATATTATTTACACCAAGCTCTAGCCTGGGTAAATATATATGGTAATGCTGAGTATATCATTTTGCACCTCGCTGTATTCATGTTACTTGACTTGCTGCGGTAATACAGTTGTTTGCAGTGGCTGTTGCATCAGAATATCCTTCACTGGGTCTGTTATGGTCTCTCAGGCTGTGGTGGATACATTTTCAGAAGGATACGGGAAAAAATTAAATAGAAGAGATTATTTTTTAAACCCCAAGATGTTTGTCACTTACGCTGCAAATCAGCTGTGCATTATACAGATACATTACTGCTTTTAAAAGCATTTGTATTTGAAAATCAATTATGGAGGAAGCTGCAAATTCCCACTGGACTTCCTGCCATTAGATTGTTTTAATCATGCAGCAACTTCATCCTCATTTTGAATAAAAACAGCTTGACTTTCATTAATGTTAAAGACCCCCAGGCACTTTCTAGCCAGAGCAAAGGACTGTTACCAGGAGCAACTCATACATCTTCACCCTTGCTCCCACCAAGCTGTCAGCTTTCATGTGGCTGGGGAGAAAGGGATGGCCCTGGAGGCCAGACATCCCCAACAGGTGATGCCAGAACAGATGCTGAACTTCAGTGATCTTGCAAGATGGAAAGTGTGGCTGGAAGCTCCTGGAAGCATTACGCTTCCCAGGGGTTTGGGGTCCCCATGGGTGGGAGCAGCCCACATTCACAGCACCACTGTGTGCACCTCCCAGGGTTCAGTGAGGATGATAGGCTGTGGTGAGGGTTTGCCCACAGAGGAGAAGGTGGCAGTGGGCTGAGCCTCTGCTCTATTTTTTTCAAAGGTGTGCAAGTTGTCTTTTCTACTGAGCTTTCTTATCAAAACCCTCTCTCTGAGCTGGTAACCATACACCCTTCCCTGGTGGTATGAAGAATGAGTTGTGCCTCAGGCAGCCTTTTTTCCTCTCCAAGAACCTACAGAAAAATGTATTTGATGCCATTATTGGGTGCTGCACTGACACAACCAGGGAGTAGAGCATTCACAGCCAACACAGCTGCCCATTGGCACTTGCCCAGCCTCCTGCTATGCCTGCTCCAGCTGCCTGGGGTGGCACCTCTGTGCAACAGCACTTCATAATATTTTCTTCCCTGAACCTGCACAGACATTTATTGAAGTCTATGCAAATTTTCAGCATTTACATAGCCTCTGCAAAAAGTACCCACTCCTTTTCTTTTTTTTTTTTTTTTAAGCCTGCCACCACACATCAGCTCCTCATGACCTCTAATTCTGGTATTCTGAGGACTACGTTCAACCATCACCTTGCCACTGTGACATTAACAACTTTTATCTCCGCTCAGTGGTTCTACTCAACCTAGTCACTTGTATAGAAATAATTTCCTACCTCTATTCACCTTTGTGACTTCCCCTGAACATTCTCCAATTGTCTGTATCCTTTTTAAGAGGAAGGATTAAAATTGCAAACATTACTTCAGACATGGGATCATTTAACAGATTGCATTATGGCATAGTGATGTTTTCTGTTCTACTCTCTCTTCTGCTCTTTTTCCAGTTGTCAATTGAACACATAACTAATAGATGTACGAAAGTGACTTTTCTAACCTCAAGATGTTTTTCTTGAGTGGTAATAACTAACTCAGAGCCCATCATCATGTACGTAAAGTTATGAGTCTCCTTTTTTTATGTTTTTTTTTGCATTTTTTAAACTAAGTACCTTGCTTCACACTTGAGTTTTACATTGCATATTTTCATCAGCTATTTTATCATGTAGTCACATAATAGTTTAATTCTTCTGCAATTCTTTGCAGTCAGCTTGACTTTTACTACTATGAGTAATAAGACACCAGCAAGCTTCTCCATGTCGCTGATAGGACTCTTCCCCACATCCTCTATGTATTATCTGAAAAGTGCATGTGCTGGAACCATCCGTACGATGGCACTGGTGACACCCCCACACATTCCTGCCCTTTTATTCCTACTTCTCAGCTAGCTGCTCATCCATGCAAAGACCTTCTCATTCCTGTATGGAAACAGGTTAACTTCTTTCAGAATTTCTGGTAAAACAGTTTCTCAAAAGCCTTTAGGAAATGTAAGGAAATCTGTCATCTGACAGAGCCCTTTTTTCTACAAGTCTTGACTTTTCCTTTTATATCACTGTTTTCATCCACATGCCTGCTAGTTTTGTTCTACAGTACAACTATGACCAGTTTATGCAGTATGAATGTTATTCTTCCCCAAAGCTGAAATTCCCTGATTCTTCTGCAACTTTCTTTTAAATCAACATATTTGGCCTCAGATAGCCATATACTTCTCTGGTATTAAGATAGTTTTAAACAGAAGACTATGCATTACCTAGTAGCTCATCTGTTTTATACTTCAGAGTCTTTAGGTTTTGGTGAATACCATATAGTCTACGCCTTTTGTTAGACTTCACTTAGGTCAGTGGTCTTATTCGATCTTATTTTTTCTAAGAGGTCTTGATATGCCTTAATCATCTTTTGATTAAGATTCTTGCAAATGATGCATCTGGAAAGGTTGTTCGAAAGGAAATTTGAAGATTTAAACAAAATTAATATTAAGTTATTATTCAGCATGAGTTTTGGTTTGTATTCTGCTTGCGCACTTATTCTGATAGAGCATATTATTTTATTATTTTTCTTCTGGGCACAACCTCAGCCACCTAGAAAGTGCTTAATTTCTTTTCTAATAGCTTTCTTCATCTTGTTCTCTAACATGTGACATTCCATCTGTTTAAAAAATATT
This sequence comes from Pezoporus occidentalis, assembly GCF_034315485.1. Taxonomy (NCBI): domain Eukaryota; kingdom Metazoa; phylum Chordata; class Aves; order Psittaciformes; family Psittacidae; genus Pezoporus; species Pezoporus occidentalis. The sequence continues at coordinate 4,040,318 of NW_026914180.1, forward strand.
TTTATAAATTACATGCATTTCATCTGTATTTGGGTATGTTGTATTTAAACAATTTAAGCATTCCCTAAGCTGCATGCCAGCTTTCTACATTTTCAGATGAAAATAAAAGCTAAAGAAGTAAGTGCTGTAGGCAGATTGCTAGTCAGTACTCAGTCACTCAGACAGGGATTGATTAGCTAATTCTCTAGACACAGTGACTTTACAAGGACTATAATCTAGACAGGTTATATACACAATTTAACAGAATGTACTAATATGTCAACTGAATTCAGAGCTCTCTGAGAGAAACTTTTAATATGAAATTGTTGAGTGGTTCACCCCTCTGCCTCTGCAGCTTATGCCCAAATCTCTGCTCCACCCTAGGGCTCTTGGATAGAAGGTGATCCATGGCAGCATGTAGAGGTTCTGCTCAAGTGAAATAACAACAAGGGTCCTTTCCCTCCCATGGGCCACCATGTGAAGAATGAAAAACAGGTGTTAGTCTATGAAAAATCCACACATGTGTGGGGTCTTGTGACTGAATTAAGGACAGCAAGCAGGTAATGTGAACAGGTAAAGTCAAACAATGGTGAAGGTAATATTTGTCCTTCAGATAAGCTACCATAACATGAACATACAGATGGCAGACACCTATGTGTCTCCTGAATTACAAAAGGCTGAGGTGGCTGTAGTCTAAATGGAGAAGCAGAGACTTCAGATGGCACATAGTCAAAGGTTTGCATTTCCATCCAGACAATGCTGAACAAATGTACAGCTTGTACGTTGTGCAGTAGATGCAATATGTTCAACACACATCAGAGTCTATGTTCCTGTGCTGTAGTACAGTTGATGTGTTACACATTAGACAATATATGAATTTATTTTTCTCCACTAAAGCCATATTTCCTGAACAGGAAAAGAATGAAAAAAGATGATGACAGACACCAACTCAGAAAGCTAATGCTCCATCTATTGAGTTTGCTCCTGACAGGTCTTAATCCATGTTTCACAGCACATTAATTTAAAAAGGGTTGCAAATGAAAGCTACAAAAATTATTTTAGTGTTAGAGAAAGATGTCCTAAACCAGGTCATTTAGGTTTGCCCATCCAGATAATGGAGAAGATTAGAATCAGCTTGAATTGCTGCTGTGGGCATACTGATGTGCAGGAAAAGTCTTGCTTCTGAAAGGGATAACAAGAACAAATGTCTGGAAGTGAAAACAAAGCCAAATTTGAAAGAAGGACATGTTTTGTATTAGTGTGATGATGTAACTGCTGGAAAAATATCCCAAAGGAAATTACAGGATTTCCATTTGTCTATCCTTAGAGTCAGCACAGCTTCCTAGAATAAAAGTTATAAAGAAACATGAATTTCTGGGCTAAATAAGAATACCTGTTTGTGAACTGGAATGGTGATGGACACCAAAGAGGTCAAAATAATGGGTCTAATGATCTATTTAGCATTCAAAGTCCTCTGAGTTCATAAAGCTGATCTTGTACCTGGTTTCAGGAGGGCTGTAGGGTTGTATGTGTTACCCCAACAGTATAACCAGGCCTACAATTTATTTGGAATTAGGCAGATGGTCATTGTCACTTCATGTAATACTCAGCAACCTATTGCATTTTTAGGCAATAGTGAATTGTGTTGGAGTGATATGTTTTCAGTGCAGTTGTGTTTGACCTGGTAATGACATGATCGTGAACCAGGGTTTCAGCTAAAACTCTTAAAAGTAATGAGTATTAGAGAAGAATTTTATCCCAGTTTGAACTCAGATTACTTGAGCCAACTTCCAATATGATTTCTTTCTTTTTCTAAAGAGCATAAATCCTCTAACATTAGAACCATCTTCTCCATTAAGTCTCAGTGATGCTGTCAAAACAACTTTGCCAAGGCTTTGTCTTCACTTCGTCTCAATCTACTTTAACAAGATGCCTCACTGAAATAAGAAGCATTTTGGCAATGCAGGATTTTGCTGTCTAACCCTTTGAATTTTGTCCATTCCCAAAAAAGCATCTTCTAATTTTCTGAAAGGAAAAGGCATATCTTCCAGAAATCAAACAACTTTAGAGGAGATAAGGAGAGCCATTACCATTTTCTAGTTCTACCGGAAAACCAAAGTGGAATTGTTATGTGCCCTTCTCAAGATCCTCTAATATGTTTATTAACAAAAATATTGTCTTGCCTTTTTCCACTACTTTGTAATAGGAAAAAAAAAAAAATCACAGTCTAATATCAAATGGTAAACTTGGCCCTAATTCAACACTGTCTAAACAACTGCTTAAGAATCATTTGTTGAAAAAAGATATATATTTGCTTAAGTGTCTAGTTGAATCAAGACTTTTCCATTTCCCAAGATAGATTGCATTCAGGCTTTTTTTCTCAAGCATTACTGGAGTTTGAAACAAGAAGTTTAGGCTCATATTTAACCCTTCCCTCCGTTCAAAATAATTAACCTAGATGTCTTAAGAGTGGTTGACTCAGCCACTGGTGGAAATACCTCACTCCTTTTGACATAGGCAGGATAAGGCTACAAAGCTCTATAGGCTGCCCCACACTGAAGTGTCTTCAGGCCTCTGGGAGTGGAAAACAGGCTGCCTGTTTTCCAGCATTAGGAAAGAGAGGCATGAACCACACTGGGATCAGCTTCCTGAGCACCAGGGAGACCACCCATCCACTAGGACCAGCAAATATGTACAGTGCTGCTAACCCACAGGGAGCGCAGAAAAACCTGCTGCTCTCCTGAGCACTGTCTTTGCCAAACTGGCACTGCAAACCCTGCCTCCTCCCGAAGGCGGTGTCCTTGGAAACCACTTATCCCAGCGTTATCCATTATCATCCTGTCTTATTAAGGAAGTTGCTATTTTGCCTGTCTTTTGTTAGGAAGATAAGTGATGATAAAGCTTAGGTTTCGATGTTCTTACCTCTCCATCTATCACCACTAGAATAACAAAGATACAAAAGCTTAATGCTGGCAGATGGAAATTATTGAAATAAATAGCAACCGAGCCTTCTCTGTCTGATTTTATCTCACTCTCTCTCCTTCCTCTTTCCCTTGCTTACTCTTGAGAGTGGAGCTCTGTCAATTATTATGCATCAACTGAATCAGAAAGAAATCATCAAGGTATGTCTATCTGCAGCTTTCCTTGTATTGCTTGTTATCTCCACTCTCTCTCCAAACCACTGGCAATTTTCTTTTTTGCTGCTTTTGTCTGTCACTGTCTATTTTTTTTTCACCAGCTTCACAATTAATGCATCTGAAAGCCATGCAGGATGTTTCAGGTACCACACCGAGCTCTCAAATATAAAGGCAGCAAACACACCATGCAGGAAAAAAATAATAAAATGTGATTCCTTCAGTGACAAGCATCGCTCGTACTGTGAAAAAAATGGACTCCTTTCTTCTGCTTTAGATAAAATATTTCATGCTTTGAATGTCACCACAGCTCTTTTCTGCCTGCTTCAAAATGTAGATTACGGACATTTTACTTCTGTGTCCTGCAGTTTCCATTTATATCATGCCACTTAACTTCCCTTCTTTAATTGTATTTTGAATTGACCAAACTGGAACTGCAATTCTAGTGCTCACTCCACGATCAGTCCCAGTGAATGGATGAGCTATGTACAAGTGACATCACACCCAGCTGTCCCTAATTCCAGAGACCAGGAATCGATTTCCCATGGGAAGGAAAAAGGGAAATATATTCATCTCCCTCTTCGTCATCATCAACTTCATAGGAGGGAGGAGAAGAAAGGATTGCATCCTTTCCCCTTTCTTCTGTTATCCCTCCATGAAGTCTATACTCCCTGTTACAGCTTGGAAAAACTCTGCCCCAGCAGAGCATCCAGGCAGGAGGCAGGCAGGGGTGCTGCCTGGTTAGATAGGGTCCATGTGCCTGCAGGAAGAAGGCAGCACACAAATCAACATACCAGCTGCTGCAGATGTGAATGAGAAGTCCTGTGCCCCATCTGCACCTTCTTCTAAATTAATCTTATCTAATTTGGGCATTTAGATGTGCTAGGAGTCCAATAATTTCTACAGTTGGTGCAGGAGTCATTAGATCTTACTGTTGTATGAAGCACAGCAGGATCGTTGGCCCATTAGTTTTGTAGCTTAGGGTGCTTTGGGTAAGTGTCTTTAATTTGGGGACAGGGGAAAGTAAGGACTCTGGATAAAGAGAAGGGATTTTTTTTTTTTTTTTTTTTCCTGTAAGAGAAATGAGCAATACTGCTTTAAGGTCCAAGTGAAGGAAACTGCCCAAGAAATATTCCTTTAACTTCCTCCTCTAACCTATATATGATAAGGGGAAGAAAGCATGAATACAAACCATACTTCGGGTAAGAATATAGAGTAATTTTCTTTTTTTTTCTAAGAAAATCTAAAAGTGGATATATACTGAAGAAGCTTGGCTAATATTGTCACTGTAACATGTAGAAGTGGATGGGTCATAAATCAACTTCATTGGAACTGTAGGAAAACTGCCTGGAAAAACAGATTCTATTGCAGCTTCATGATGCAAAATTGCATGAGAAACTTCAGGCAGCTCAGCTGTAACTTCATAATAAAATTAGATGCCTAGACCTTGCCTTTTGTTCAAAACAGAAGTCACTCAAATTATTCCTTTCCATGTATCTTGCATATATAAAATGTGTATGTATATTTTGACATAGAATGAACAAGGCCAATTTACTTCAGTGCTCTGGTCTGTGAGTGAAGATATGTTACTGCAGACATTTTTGAAATAGGTAGAAAATTAATTAACACACTGTATTTGCAATGAACTTCACTCTGTGATGCACATCTGTACTAAAGTAACTCTAGGAAAATGTATTTAGAAAAATGTAGTAGGCAAAAAGTCCATAGCAAGTTTACTTTCTGACACTTTCATTTCCCTAAACAGCTTAATCTAGAAGTTAGAAGAAGTAAAATGGGTGATATATTAATCAGAAAAAGCAAATAACTAATACTCCATGTAGCCTACTGCAGTTGTATCTCTTACATGAATTGCTAAGTGTAAGGCTGAAGAAGCATCTTGTTATTACTGAGCCTATACTTATAGTTAACAGTGGAGATTTGTGTGGTTTTAACTATTACACCTCATTTACTGGAGTGTAACTATGACATCACAGTTACCCCTCCATAATCCAAGGGTATTGGTATGTTGGAATACTCTGGAAACAGTAAATCCTAGGTAACACCAGTACCCTGGGATGGATAGGGTCATTCAAGTGTATTGGTTTTGTTTCCGGCTGACCCCAGGCCCAGGCAGGCTGCTGTGTAGCCACTGGGTTCTCACGGCACTGAGCTCTTCATGCTTTGTGTTCCTGGAGGAATCACTTAAAAGCAAAGGAACAGTGCAAATGCATGGGACTAATTCAAATCTAGCCTCATAACTAAGCTAACAACACAGAGACTGAAAACAGAAAGGCCTTTCTGATCTAAACCCAGCAGTGTGACATCCTCACTGCTGTAAAGATGCTTAAGGTATGCCTGTAACAAGGGATTCAGGAGTACTTTCCCAGACTCAGTTCCACATCCTGACTATATGGCACCACCTGGCCAAAAGAATCCTTCTCTCCCACCCCTCATTACCCATGGTCATAGGAGTCAATGCACCCTATCCAGTCTGCATATGACAGCCTGGCTGTCGTGAGACAGTCATAGCCTCAGTGTTTTGCACAGTTATCCTGAAGGTGATTCTGGCAGAGAGTTTGTTATCTTGGTCACGATTCCTAGCAGGAAATAGGAAGATGCATCTACCTTGTTCCATTATGGCTTGAACAAATGATCCCAGCTCAGTCCGAGCTGATTGAATGTGGAACCATAAGGTGGGGGTCCAGACCTTGGTCCAGGCAATATTCAGGAGAGGTACCTATGCCAGCTCTAGACAGAGTGACTTTAACTCAAAGTAGTTTTTAAATTCAATTTGGCATAGCCCCAAAACAAATGGCCTTATTTTTGGCCCTGGAAATAATACAGCTGTTTTTCCATGTGATTCCTCCAACAGCATAGTTAGGGCTGAGCCAACTCTGAAGTTCTGGCTTGGTTAATGGGTAGCCCAGATAGCTGAGAGTCAACTGCACTAAGCAATGCATTATTTTACACATGTGTTTTTCAGGAGGGCAGGAGTTCAGGTAAGTGTTAGCACTGTAGATTTCAGTAGAACACCTTTGATGTCAACTAAGTACTTAACTGGATAATAGCCTCTGGGAGAGCAGACAATGTAGTTAAAAGGAACAAAGACATTATGTGAAACCCAGAACAGCAATCCTCATATTAGCAACAGGGATGTTTAACAGGTACAGCCTTTCAGCACTCCACATGTGCAGCTCCCACTGACATATCTGTGCAAATGTTTGCACAAATCAAGTCTGTGGTGACCTGACTAGTTTTTTTTAAAGAAAAGAGGATAGTGCACAGGTCAGCTACTGAAATGTTCAGCCTCTCGGAATACCAAGAAAAAAAAGGATTTTTCATTAGAAAATGGCTAGTCAAAGCCATGTCTTCAGTAGTGAAAGGCAGATTCTTAGACAAAAGGGATAAAATATGTACCTTTGTTTGAAGTACCCAATGTCCCAATGGCCAAGGGTCCTTTGTGGTTAGAAAAGAAGCCAAGGGAGAATGGTACTTTGACTCAAGTGGGAAGATGGGTCACCAGTGCCCCAGGTTTTGAGCTATTCTGACATTTGTCTGTTGAATTTTCCCTTGTAAGACCTCATGTTTTACTTTGAACAAAACCTTCAAAACGTCTTTTAGTGTGTGTAAAGTACATTGTTTTGTTTTTCTGGCTAGGCCAGGCTGTCAGTTCCTTTGACGAGCGGAAAGAGGGAACCCACACAGCATATGGTAATAGCTGGCTGCATTGCTGTTCCCAAAGAAAGCTGTCTGGCTCTCCTAAAATACAAAGCATGTGAGAAGTACTGTGGGTTAGTATTGATATGCTGTGTTGTCTCAGACACCACTTTTTTTTTCTGAGAATAAGGCACAAAGATTCAGTAAGACAAGTTACTTAAACGTATACTTAGTATTTCTGTGTGAATCACTGAATTTACACGATCTAGTGACCTCCCAGATTAGGTTTATATTGTTGTGTTGGAATGAAAGCATAACTATAGCCTCTTAGATTTCACAGATTGCTCTCAGCCTGGCACCACTCACTGGGAGTGAGTGAACAAGCTGTCTGGCTAGGGTTTAAACCACGACAGTTCTTTTGGCACCCAACGTGGGGCAAAAGGGGTTGAGATAACGACAGATCTGACCGGATTAATAGTCACTCGTCACAATGCTGATTTATTGGCTCTCAAAGTTGTTCCTCTTGATCTCACAGTTTCAGTATATCGTATCTTACTTCCATCTGATATTTGCTGTACTAGTGTTTTTCAAGTGTGGGGCTTGGGCTAAGGTTTTTGTCCCATCGTACTTTATGGTAATGACTTGTAATACGATAGAATCATTGATCATGAAACTGATCTGGCTTATGTTCCCAGTGTGGTCACCACCTTTATACTTTGGGAGGTATATAATAGAAGTGCTTAGCAATTACGCATCTTTTTTCTCCTTCTCAGGTGCTCAACCTGTGAAGGAGACATTCTTTTACCCTCCCAGTCCTCCCCCCAGGCCATTTACATTTGAGAGTTTTGAAGTTTTTGAATGGCCTTTTAATGCTGTTGAGACTTGTTTGCTGATGGTGATGAGGATCACCATGTTGGCACGCATACAGAGTGTGCTTTGCCCACGACCGATTTCAAGAGTTAAGCAGAGTCATGTTGGGGTCTTGTCAAACGACGATGTAGGAGGACCAAGAGATTTTCCCTGAGGCTGGACAGCCATGAGTGGCAGGGTGTGTGGGATAGTATGGGCAAGTATCTAGGTCAGTGGGCCCCTCCAGTACTTTGGAATTTCACCACCGAACAACTGCAAAATCCAGAAGAATTAGTAAAACACTTAAATGAGGTGTGTGGTCATTCTGGCCATACCAGAGATGGACAAATCATGGCAACGTGCTGGGGCTTGGCCTGTGCTTACAGGGCCTTGTTCAACACTATCCAGGACCTTCAAAAGGAAAAGAATGTTGATGGATCTGAGGACAAAGCAACAGTCAGCGCAGCTACTCCAGCTCCAAGCACAGCAGCTGCACCAACCCCAGCGACAAGTACAGTCGCTACTCAAACTTTGGCCTCAATGAACAGAGCAGCTACCCCAGTGGCAAGTACAGCAGCTGCTCAAACTTCGACTGCAACAGACAGCGCGGCTACCCCAGCTCCAAGCACAGCAGCTACACCACCCCCAGCAACAAGTACAGTCGCTACTCAAACCGCAGTGCTAATCACTGTGGCCAAACCAGAGGACCAATTTGTACCAATATCGGTTGCCCCTGTATGCAAGAGAAAAAGCAAAAAAGAGGCAAGAAGGGTGAAGCAAGATGAAGAAACAATGTATTCCCCACCCGGTCTAGCATCTGATCAGGAGTCATCATCACACGATGAAGAAGAAGAAGAAGAGGTAACTTCTCGACCTGAACCTCAACCAAGCTACGGAATATGCAAAAAGATTTTACCCATCAACCAGGGGAGCACATCATCATCTGGTTACTTCGATGCTGGGACAATGGGGCCGATGGTCATGAACTAGAAGGCACAGAAGCCAAGCAGCTGGGATCACTTGCTAGAGAAGGGGGAATTGACAAAGCAATTGCAAGAGAGAAAAAGTCCCTCAGCCTTTGGAGGCGGCTCTTGGCAGCTGTGAAAGGTTTCCATACAAGGACGATCTTACGAGTCGTTCAGCCAAGTAGAATACTATAGACAAAGGCATCCAGTCTCTGAGGGAATCAGCCATCGTAGAGATGATCTATCACATCAAACCGAATAACGGGGATACACCTGTAGATCCAGATGAAGTTGGGCGTACACAACCCATGTGGCAAAAACTTACACTGAATGCACCATCATCATATGCCCATTCATTGGCAACAGTGACCTGGAATGACATAGTACCACTAACAGTGGATGAAATGGTTCATAAACTCCGAGAGTTCGAAGACAACCTCATCCCTTCCATCATCTCAGCTGTGAAAAAACTGTCCCAGGACATCGAACAATTGAGGGACGATCTATCTGATTTATCCAGCTCCTCACGTGTACCAACACACGTCTCAGCTATTAACAAAAGGCGTCCTATTGTTCAAGAGAGGAGATACAGGAGGTATATGCCACGGGGTACTCTATGGTTTTACCTGCGGGATCACGGAGAAGACATGACAAAGTGGGATGGAAAACCTACTTCAGCTTTGGAGGAACGGGTGAGTGAATTGAAGAGGGGAGCAAGGGCCAAGACTGATCATCCCATGAGAGCTACGGCTTCAGTCTCTGGTGAGCAGTTTCCCAGATGGAATGGAAGAGCTGATTTTACTCCAGCTCCTGTGATAACGAAGAATAATCCCTTTCAACATGACTTAAGTGTCCAATGCTGTGACGACCATTAGAGGGGCCCTGCCTCCAGCCAGGTGGAGGTAGGGGACAATCGGATTTACTGGACTGTGTGGATCAGATGGCCTGGCACATCAGTCCCACAGAAGTATAAGGCTCTAGTAGATACCGGTGCACAGTGTACCCTGATGCCATCAAGCTGTCAAGGGGTGGAACCCATCTATATTTCTGGAGTGACAGGAGGATCCCAAGAGTTGACTGTGCTGGATGCTGAAATCAGCCTGACTGGGAGGGAATGGCAAAAGCACCCTATTGTGACTGGTCCAGAGGCTCCATGCATCCTCGGCATAGACTACCTCAAGAGAGAGTACTTCAAAGACCCAAAAGGGTACCGGTGGGCTTTTGGTATTGCTGCTTTGGAGACTGAGGAAATTGAGCAGCTCTCCACCTAGCCTGGTCTCTCAGAGGATCCTTCTGCTGTGGGGTGTCTGAAAGTCGAAGAACAACAAGTGCCAATTGCGACCACAACAGCGCACCGGCGGCAACATCGCACCAACCGAGACTCCCTGATTCCCATCCATCTAGCTGATCCGTAGAATGGAGAGTCAGGGGGTGATCAGCAGGACCCGCTCACCCTTCAATAGCCCCATATGGCCAGTGCGAAAGTCTAATGGAGAATGGAGACTAACAGTAGACTATCGTGGCCTGAATGAAGTCACACCACCATTGAGTGCTGCCGTACCGGACATGCTAGAACTTCAGTATGAACTAGAGTCAAAGGCAGCCAAGTGGTATGCCACAACTGATATTGCTAATGCATTTTTCTCAATTCCTTTGGCAGCAGAGTGCAGGCCACAGTTTACTTTTACTTGGAGGGATGTCCAGTACACTTGGAACCGACTGCCCCAGGGGTGGAAACACAGCCCTACCATTTGCCATGCACTGATCCAGACTGCACTGGAACAGGGGCAAGCTCCAGAACACCTGCAACACATTGATGACATTATTGTGTGGGGCGATACAGCGGAAGAAGTCTTTGAGAAAGGGGGAAAAATAATCCAAATCCTGCTGAAAGCTGGTTTTGCCATAAAACGGAGTAAGGTCAAGGGACCTGCACAGGAGATTCAATTTTTTGGAATAAAATGGCAAGATGGACGTAGACAGATCCCCACAGATGTGATCAACAAGATAACAGCAATGTCTCCACCAACTAATAAGCAGCCTATGAAGGGGTTCAAGCTGCTTCGGAAGTGATTGGCACTGAAGCACAGCTCCTCCTGGCACCCCAGTTGCCCGTGCTAGGCTGGATGTTCAAAGGCAGGGTCTCCTCTACACATCATGCAACTGATGCTACATGGAGTAAACGGGCTGCACTAATTACACAGCGAACTCGAATAGGAAATCTCAGTCGTCCAGGCATTCTAGAAGTCATCATGGACTGGCCAGAGGGCAAAGATTTCGGAATGTCACCAGAGGAGGAGGTGATGCGCGCTGAAGAGGCCCCACCATATAATAAACTGTCAGAAAGTGAAAAGCAGTATGCCTTGTTTACTGATGGCTCTTGCCATATTGTGGGAAAGCATCAGAGATGGAAGGCAGCTGTATGGAGTCCTGGACAACAAGTTGCAGAAACTGCTGAAGGAGAGGGTGAATCGAGTCAGTTTGCTGAGGTGAAAGCCATCCAGCTGGCCCTGGACATTGCTGAACGAGAAAAGTGTCCAGTACTTTATCTCTATACTGACTCATGGATGGTGGCAAATGACTTGTGGGGGTGGTTGAAGCAACGGAAGCAGAGCAACTGGCAACGCTGAGGTAAACCCATCTGGGCTGCTGCACTGTGGAAAGATATTGCTGCCCGGGTGCAGAACCTGGTGGTGAAGGTACATCATGTAGACGCCCATGTACCTGAGAATCGGGCCACTGAGGAGCACCAGAACAACCAACAAGTGGATAAAGCGGCTAAGATTGAAGTGGCTCAGATGGACTTAGATTGGCAACATAAAGGTGAATTATTTTTGGCCCGGTGGGCCCATGACACTTCAGGCCATCAGGGCAGAGATGCAACATATAGATGGGCCCGTGACCGAGGGGTGGACTTAACAATGGACACTATTGCCCAGGTTATTCATGAGTGTGAAACGTGCTGCAATTAAACAAACCAAGTGGTTAAAGCCTCTTCGGTATGGAGGACGATGGTTGAAGTATAAATATGGGGAGGCCTGGGATTGCTTTTGCTCAGGGACCTGGATATACTTGGTGGGTAATGCGGGAAGATGGGGAAGTCTGATGTGTACCTCAAGGGGATTTGATTTTAGGGGAAAACAGCCAATGAACTTAATTGTATGCTGTTGCCTGCTGTGTAATACTTTTATAGCCCATCAACTAGATATCTCCAGGTCATCAGCGACTAGCCCTGACTTCCCTCCAGCCATCATCCCAACAGAGAATGAACTATGATAGAACTGGATGAGTTCTGTAGTAAAGGAATGACCAGCATCAGCAGGCAACGATCCAATACTGCACACAGCCTTTCCTGCCCTGAAAGATTATTACGAGAGATGGAACCTAACATCATGGACCGAATGGACTCGGCAGCATTATAGAGATTGGTCCACGCGCTAAGAAAATGATCCCTTTCTCTTGGTCTGTGTGTATATGGATGTATATATGTGGGACAGCGATGGTGTATTGAAAATGTGGGATCTGAGCATGACGTGAATGGTATGGAATAAGGGGTGGATAATGTCCTGGGTTCAGCAGTAGCAGTCATTTTTCTCCTTCATGGTAGCTGGTGTAGTGCTGTGTTTTGACTTTCAGCTCGGGAACAGTGCTGGTGATACCGATGTTTTCGGTTGTTGCTAAGGGATGTTTACCCTGACCAAGGACTTTGTGAGGCTCATGCTCTGCCAGGGAGGAGGGGAAGCCGGGAGGAAGCAGAGACGGGGCCCCTGACCCAGGCTAGCCAAGGAGGTATTCCATACCACAGCACGTCATGCCCGGGGTGGGGGGTAACTGGGAGTTACCCGGAAGGACACGGGCTTTGGGGTGGGACTCGTTTCTTGGCCGGTGGTATTGTATTCTCTTCCCTTGTTATTTTCTCTTATCATTGTTGTCGTTGGTGGTAGCGGTGGTGATTTGTGTTGTACATTGGTTGCTGGACTGTGCTTGTCTCAACCCGTAGGAGTTGCACTGTTTCGATCCTCCTCCCTGTTCCTCCGGGGGGGGGTGGCCCTCGATTGCTTTCAGCCCAGCACCACTCACTGGGAGTGAGTGAACAAGCTGCCTGGCTAGGGTTTAAACCACGACAGCCTCCCTAACTCTTTTTCTCCAACATAAAATTTGGAATGGTTTTAAGGCTGTACTACATAGAGGCAGTGCCTGAAGAAGGCAGTACATGCACAAGGCTCCCTTGTTTGCTCTCTTCCCCAAAACCATCTCCAAATAAGCCCAGAGCCAAGTCCTGTGTAGTGTGGATGTTGGTCTTCTCTAACAGGAGCTAGCACCAAGCAGGGTACAGGCAAGCCCAACCTGTGCTGCAGCGACCAGGGACCAAAGATTACTACCTGACCTGCTTTTATTACATGTGCTAAAAGATACATTTATAGCAGCTATGCTGGTACATTCACAGTGTATGCTAAACCTACATCATAGCCCTCAGTCTGAATCCTAAGCTGGTTACTGTTCATGAACTGCCTTGAGTAGTGTCTTACCTAGCCCCTAAAGCTCACTGCTTCTTTCGGATCATTTTGAGGAGATATCCTGCCTCAGATTTATATGCAGTGTCAATGTACTTGAACAGGATTGCCTCAGGCAGTCTCGTTCAGGTATGCTCCTTTAAAGGTTGTGCTGAGCTGTGTTGATTACGAATACTCCCTGTCAAGTGTATTTACCAGCAGCATTTGTTCCCAGCGTTGCTGGTGGTCTAATGCCCGCTGAAACATGAAGAAACCAAGAGCTTCATAATTCAAATGCTACTATGTTATTGAAAATTACCAGCAGCCTCCCTATCCCTGGTTGTCAAAAAGGCCTTGGGAATAAATACTTCAGTGATAGCGAACAAAAGCTATCTGAAAACCCTACCCCCTGCCCTTCATCATGACTTACCTGGTGACTGCTGACCCTTTGATTTAAGTGTGCAAACTGTTAATGTGGCAACTAGTGTAAGAGCTTAGAACAGGGCAGGGATTTTGCCTAACAACAGGGATAAGGTTCTTGATGATTTTGCTAATATATATAAGTGGATTTACTATGTGCCTGGTTTTCTCAGTTCTCAGGCAACCTTAGCTGCAAGTGCAGTTTAAGCTAAATTGGAGGGAAATACATGTTTTTAGAGATGAGTCATCTGATATATTTTAGATTTCTATTCTACAGTGAGATTATTCTGGTTTAGACTCCATTGAAGGATAGATGAGATCTGCATTGACTAGAAACTGAGCCCTTAGTATAACTCAGAGGCAGACAACTCCACTGTAGCTGCCTATTGCTAGGCATACTAAATACCTGTCCCAGCAAATCCAGTCAGTCTGAGCCCAGGATTTTTGACTCAAGCCACATGTGAAAGGTGAATGTGCCTTAAGCTGACAATTTTGGATCCCTCTTCTTACATTTCAGTAATACCGCTGTTGACAGAAGGATGGTTGTTTCTTTTCATTAAGCAATTGAGTATCTGTTCTGCAGATCTTATTTTGGGGAGAAAAGCAGTTGGGTATCCAAGCACTATAAATCAGTTTAATCATTCTACTTATCTTGGTATATGGAGTGGTTACAATAAAGAATTTAGCTGACCATCTTTCTTCAGCTGTCAGCTGCTCTGGAGCAGTGGAGATATTTCTATCCTTTAGAAAGAGCTCTGCAGCTGCCTAATGTCTAAAGCAATTCAGGGACCTGTCATAGGCTTTCCCTGTGACAGCTGTGAGTGAAATCTTGCAACAGAGGGGAAGGAAGTGAACTTACTTTGCTCTTTTAGCGTGGATGTAATCAGCATCATTACCCAAGGGAATTGAGCTGTAAATCTAATGTCAACTTCAAGGTCAGTATCATCCAGAAGGCTTCCTAGGGAGAGACAGGTTCACTGTGATGAAGTATTTTGACTTACTGCTGTTGTGTTACTTTTGATTATGTAGTCAGGTACATGAACTGTTACCTCAGTGGCTACTTCCTACCTGTTTCCACTTATGAAAGTGATTTTGAAGACTAAAACAGCATGCACTGAAAACCCATGTGTCAGAGAAGGGCTTGAAGTATAGTGCTGGGGGCCAGACTGTTAAACTGCCATACTCCTTGGCCACCATAATTCCAAATCCGAAGGAGAAGGTGAGTTTTATGAGGCTGCAATTTCAAGATGAATTTCAGTCCTGGCCCTTTCTTTCGCTGCAATACCACCTTCCACTCTCCTGCACAGCCTGTGCTCAGGGCCTTTCTGCATGAGCAATGGACCTGCCTTTTATACATGCCTATGATGAGATTTAACCAGCAGCATCCAGAGCTGTGACCAATGCTACAGTAATTTGAGCCAGTGAATTCCTTTATTCTCTCTCCTTTGTTCTGTCAATTCTTCTGGAGAACAACTTTCATCACTTGATTTCAAGTTTCCTGGGGAAGTCTGAGGTCATAGATGAGTCTCTCTACCTTCACCAGATGTCTCTCTGTGAGTGTGTGTGTGTCTTTCCCTCTGCTTTTCCTTTACTGTTCCAGAAGTTCTTTATAGAGGGTTGTGGTCCTTTAGCAACCTCAGAGCTACAATAGTCTGTCAATATCACCACAGCCAAGCAAGCTTCTGCAGAAGCTTGTGCTTACTGATGTCATGGGAGATCACGTAGAAAGAGTAATGGGTTTATCTAGAAATCAAAGTATACACAAACAACCACAGACCCTTAAAGGTATCAGGTTTTAATTCTGTATGGCCTCACACTTTCTCCATGCGGTGTTATGGTCATACTGAGTTGTCACTGCATTGAGTTATGTGACCACAGTGTAGGTGCATAGAACTCAATCCTATAAAAT
The DNA here is from genome assembly GCF_034315485.1 of Pezoporus occidentalis. Taxonomy (NCBI): domain Eukaryota; kingdom Metazoa; phylum Chordata; class Aves; order Psittaciformes; family Psittacidae; genus Pezoporus; species Pezoporus occidentalis. The sequence goes on from NW_026914180.1 coordinate 4,055,724, forward strand.
ATAGTAATTCATATTCTAGAAAGTCTTCAGCAGTCCTCTCCCTTCTCTATACTATCTCCTGCCTCACAGTATGTTTGGCTGATGTCAGACGTCCTGAGCTGATTCTTCTTCAAAGAGTCTTTAGAATGGACTCACTCATGCATGGCTCCAAAAAAGGACCTAACTGTTGTCAAAACCTTTCAGCACAAGTTTAATGACAGCAGACAGGGGTATAAACACTTCTTAAAACTAAGTATACCTCACAGCTCTTTTTTATATGACTGGTCATGAAATATATTGAAATGGTGCACTTCTGAAAGAAGCCAGAGAGGTTTTACCAGCATTGCTATTTCCAAAAGCTGCATACATTTTCTTATGAGTCTTATGAGCCCAAAGCTACACCTTTCTAAATGGTAATGGCAATGTACCTGGTGAAGGTAAGAATTTCAGTACACAGAGATGTTACAGTCAGTGGCCTGATACTTATCGTAAGAAATACTGAGGCACTCCACTGAGCACAGACTGCAGGTGGCTATAGCTGTTGGCAATAGAGGTGACCGGTAGGACCCTCCATGGAACACAGTTTTAAATCACAGATGAAAACAAGACTGAACAAAATAACCACAGTACAATCAGTGCTGTTGTTAACCAACAAAGTCTCATGAAAAAGTCATGAGTCTGGGTTTTCTAATCCAAGTCTGCTGTGTGCTTCATCTTTAAGAATGAACCCAGGTTTATTTTACCAATACACTTCAGTTCAAATGGAGGCAAAAAAGCTCCAAAATGTTCTTTCTCCATCCTGTCCCCTTCCCCATGTATGTTCCCTTTCCCTTCTCTTTTTAACCCTATCTGAATAACTTGCAAGTGAATACTCATGTTTAAACACCTGTGACTAAATATTTTTCTGTCCTAACTCAATTTGTCATCAGTCATTACTTCATAAGCTGGCTTCAAATCTGAATACTGATTGATGTTGGGTGGACATTACAAAATCCTCTGTTGGAATTTCATTGCACTTTCTAAATTCTAAGAATAAATTATACAGCAATTCCTTGTAATATGACTGAAATGGTAGCAATGCCCCCAGTAAGAACATTCCAAGAGGACAAATTTTCCTCTTGTTTTATTCCCATGTAAACCCACAGGCAATATTTCAGTCAAAATACTTCAAAGCAACATCTGGTAACAAAAGTTTTTAATTTTGCAGAGCTCAGTTAAGACCTCGTAGGATCAGATTTCTCTAATCTGAAGCCTAGCCCTAATGCATATTTATACACACGGAGGCTCACCACTGTGCAGTCAAATCATGTAAACTTCTATTTGCATATGATAAGATTTACACATGCACAGGCTATAGTTGTTCTTGTAAATGAACAGCTTGTGGAGGTGCTTGCAATATGTGCAGGGATAGCAGGTCTCTTTTCAGGCCTGGTGACTTTTGCTATCAAATTTAGGTGAGAAATAGGTATCAGCAGGACTTTGTATAAACCTTTTAATCATAAATGCATGACTTCTTCCATTGTCTTCAACTGAGGTGCTGACTGTGCACCTCAAGATCTTGGACCATAAGCTCCATTCTCTCTAAAGGAAGTTTAACATCCTACAGTTAGGCTGAAAAATGGGTAGCATGCATGTTTCACTGTGCCCTCCTAAATTCAGTTTCTGCTACGTAAGTTTGATTTCAACTATATAATGCAAGCTAATAAGACTAGGAACTGCTTTTGTAGAAAGCCAGCTAATAGATTCTCCCTAAATTACTTCTTGCCATAATAACTTTATTTGGTGGCATCTCATCACAAGACTGATGGGGCCATGCCTCTTTGTGGTGAATGGATAATGAAGCAGTGTAAAAAGGACCTGCCTTAATTTAATTAGGAATAAAATACATTATATGTTAACTTATAACTTATGTGGCAGGAAAGAGATTTGCAATGTAACGCATTTTCCACTTTCTTTCCTGTTACTTTTTTAGCACACAAACTAATAACCTGTAACATATAATAATGAGAATGGGCATGAATGTAATTTAAACCATGCAGAGCTGCATGGTGACAGAAAGAAATCTTAACTTTTATGACAAAGTATAATTGTAGCAGTCATCATGCACATCTTTGTGTGAGTCCTAAGGTTACGTATTACTGGAGACCCTTTATTCTCATAAAGTTCTGTATATTTACAGTAATTTTTGATAATAACAAATAAACGAATGTGGCCCTATGTTGATGTATCTTTCACCAATATCATTGTCTTGGGAAAGTGCCTATTGACTCCTACACTGATTCCTTTTCACAGGTCTAGTGAGGAGATTGTTGACCCAGGACCAATTTCCTCCTTTGCCATAGATGTCTTGAGAGGTGGGAGCCACCTTTTAGTCTCCTTGGCCCAAGAAGAATTTGAATACTTGGCCCTTGTACTTGTAAGTGGCCTGGCATTATCCTGCTGTCCCGTGTAACACCTGGAATACTTGGGGAAAGCAAGCACCTCAGAAGAGAGTTCTCAAACCAGACAGGAAGGTGTCTGCACCAGATGATAACAGATGCAACAGGCAGATGTGTTTCTTAAATCTCACTCCCTCCACGTTCCAAGCACTTAATGCAACACTTTCCTCCATTCAGGTTTAATTCCTGAGCTCTATTCTCTCCTTGAGAAATATAGTAGAGATCAATACTGCCTTACAAAGCAAAGACTGCAGTGGTGGCAAGGCTTATGTGTCACACAATACCTCATGTTGGATAATTCAGTAGCCATAAGGCACCAACATCACCTCCAAGCATATTAGAGCCTTCAGTACCCAATCTCTATAGAAGGTAGTGAGCAACCTAGCAGCCTCCTACTTCCCTTCAACTACTGCAAGTGCTTAAACCAACAGGCATTTGAGCGTTGCTTTTGGATCTGGAGGACCTTTATTAAAAATGCAATGGAGAAGCTGCAACAAGGAGAAGCTCCCTCCACAAAAAGGAACTCCATACATATCCCTGGTTCACCTTTAGTCTCAAGGTAGGAGATGCACCTTTAATCACCTATGATAAAAGAAAGCTAACTCAGGTTCCCCGGATCCTGGTAGAGTGTTTAAAGAAGCTGGTTATTTCTGAAAGATGGAGACCAAAAATACCATTCAAGCCAGGTTTTGAAGGAATGCAACAACTGATGATTGTGATTTACAGATCTGCATCAGCAAGATAGTCATCAGCCCAGGGTGTGAGAGGCAGATGGACAAACATAGCCTTATTGATATTCTCCAGGCAGTTCTCTTAACTCTTCCCCTACAGATTGCTTGAGACATGTTGGGACTTTTAATATTCAAATTAAAGATGTGCAGTCCTTCACTACCTGGAGGGTGGTGAGGGCAGTAGTGAGTGTTTAGGCTTTCTTTTGATCCAGTGCTGGGTGTTTCCCTCTCAACCAGGTGAAAAAAGCATTTTGGAGGGTAAATACTCTGAAAACTGCGAGAAGCACAGATGTGGTGGTAATTGGAGAGTTGTCTCAGCTGTGTGGAATCAGATTCCAAGCAAATCTATCTGCCAGAGAAAATCAATCTGAAGGGAAAACCAAATCAAAACCATGAAGAAAACAGAATTAAAGTGGAGAAAATTCTAGTCTACCATTTCCAAGACCTTATAAAAAGAACAAGCCAATTCAACACTGCTGAAATGGTATTACCGTCTTATCAAACAAACTGAAAGAGAATGTAAAGGCAATGCTTTTATATATACAAACTGTATTTGTAACCTCTTTTTTAAAAAAGGGTGCAAGCCCAGCAAGAACACTGTTGAATTTCAAGTTTTTGCTGACACATAAAAGGAGCGACTAAATCCTTGTAACCTCCACTATATTTTTTATGTATTTTATGTATATTTTATGTATATTCAGAGGCCCTCTCAAGTAATAATTTATGGCTACATGAATTGACATAAATCAGGCTGCTACATAAGTTTAACTTTCTTTTTCTGTACCCTAATAACCATTTACAGAATAAAGAACTTCCTGTTCAGTTGATAGCTTCTTCTCTATTCAGTCAAGATTACTGAGTTCACAGAAATGCTGGACATGGCACTGGAGCCATCACAGATGACAGCTAAAAACTGCTTAGCTCTAAAATCTGAATGAAAAATATTTTTTTTCATATAAAACTTGAAAACTAGCCAAAACTGAATTGCAGTTTAAATTTTCTCCCCACTCCACAACTCCAAAGGTAAGACTCAGTAAGAATAAAAGCTTTGATTAGCCTCCAAAGGTCAAAATGGGCTGGGACACTGCAAGCAGAGAACAAGCAGCTCAGTAACAACTTCATAGGCTGAAATTAAGATCACATACTGCAAGACTCCCAATAAATCTACGTCCTCATCACCTGTCATCTGTCAGCAACTTGAGAAGAAATGCTATAGACACGGGCAGACACATGGCTGATCCTTCAGCTCAAGTTTTCTGTACCTACGGATATACATATGATCATACTGCGCATGTTTGGGTGAACATCTCTGTTTATATCTTATGTATGCATGATATAAATTATATATATGTAAATATATATATATAAATTGCTCTGTTCATTCCTAACACCTTTTGAAGAAACTGGCCTTTTTTAAGCAGATTGGTTGGAGAATTAAGTCTCAGAGTTATTATGAGATTCGTGTAAATAGCCTGGGAGAGAAGGGATCAAGATTATAGCAATTTCTCACTAAGGAAAGGGTTGCAGTATGAAGCCAACTAATACTTAGAGAACCCAAATCCAGGATAGCTGTTAGGAACATCCCAGCTGGAACAAATGCTTCATCTGAGCCTTTCCCTATTTTGGAGACCAGAAAACTCCCTTTATAAGAATGTGGCCTTCATTTCCTTAATGCCTGTGTGATTCTCTCTCCTGATTTTCCCAATGTTCTCTTCTACTAGTAAAATTTATGTCTTGGTAGTGCTGCTTGGTATGAGAGAAATACAAAGTTTTTAAATGGCCTGGAAGAGGAGAAATGTAATATTTTATTGAAGGACTGAAATGAACTGTGGGGAGAAAAAGAAGGTGGGGAGCAATCTGGAGGTAGATTCACGTGGTGATTTGGGTTTTGTTCTTTTTTCAGTGAGCTTCGCTTCTCTTTTTTGTTTCAGTGTATGTTTGTTTTTCATAGTGCCATCTTTTGGTGATTTCTAATGTTTAGTTTAAGATCTCTGTTTTCAAGAACTTGTTGTGGCCTTCAGTGTCAAATGGGTAAGTATTTTCATTTATTGCAGTCAACATTTTAGAACAAATAATAAAAGCAGTTGAGCTGCTCATTTTAACACTGAAGAAACATACGTGCTGAGTCACTCCTGACAGTCTTTAACCATAGTCTTTAAAGCTTAGGTTAGCTGCGCACACTACTGATCCAGCTGAGTACTCTCAGCATCTGGATATTCTTTGGATCACATCTGCACAGGACACAGCACATGTAGAAATCCTGATCCCTCTTTTACTTTCTCTTACCATCCCATAGACCCACCCTCAGATGGCCTAACCAGAAGCTTTTCTTGAAAAGAATGTAAGGCCAGGCCCACTGGCTTTGAAACAGCAATTGGAATCTAGTTCTTAACAAATAAGCATGCACTTGCAATGATTGCTAATGCCAGGTGCTGTTTCTGTTTAACTTTTAATGAAGAAAATAAGAGTTTTATATCTGTAACAGCTATCTTAGTAACATACCTCCCAATCAGTCCTATGTTGATTAATTCTAAACGTAACTAGTCAGCAAAAGCACCCCAGTGGCTGAATTTATTTGTCAGATTAAGAATATACATGTGTTGTCATAGAACTATCTATGTATAGTGTGAGGTTAATGTTCGTGGGGCTTGACTATAACACTTCAGTCAATTGTGTTTTTTTTTTCATTTTAAATAATTCATCACTGAAAGGATCACCTTGGTTTCCCCTTCCCAGACAGACTGCAATTAACAGTGACCATATTTCTTTAACTACATAAGCTATGCTGGTTTTGGTTTAAAAAACTGAACAGCATTCATATAATGTTAATTAGAAATAAGTAGTGTCTGCTTGTAACGCAAGCTTTTTCATCTTATTGATGAGTTCTTTTGAGTTGCTCTAAAGTACCTGTCCTGGTTTCAGCTGGGATAGAGTTAATTTTCTTCCTAGTAGTGGGTATAGTGTTTTTTGGATTGGCTATATGCCATATCAGAAATATTACACAATTTTTACGATAGAACTGAACAAGCGCAGTGGTGGTAGAACTAGAATGGCTTCAGCATGTGAAAGTCCAACACCACACACCAACTCTCCTGCCCTGAAGGATCACTATGACAGATAGAGCCTGAAGTCATGGACTAAATGAACTCAATAGACATCTTAGAGAGATGACCCATAGACTAAGGGAGTAATATCTGGTGTATATATCAAAAGATTCAAAAAGTGATGGTGATTAATTGGGATATATTGGAAAATGTGGACCTGGGCATGATGTAAATGATATAGAATAAAGGGTGGATCCTGTCCTGATTTTGATGGAGATAGACTTAATAGTCTTTCTAGTAGCTGGTACAGTGCTGTGTTTTGGATTTAGTATGAGAATAATGTTTATAACACACCAGTGTTTTAGTTGTTGCTAAGTTGTGTTTCTACTAAGTGAAGGACTTTTCAGCTTTTCATGCCTTGCCAGTGAGTGGGCTGGAGGGGCACAAGAAGCTGGGAGAGGACACAGCTGGGACAGCTGAACCAAAATGGCCCAAGGGATATTCCATACCATGTGACATCATGCTCAGTATATAAACTGGGTGGAAAGCTGGCTGGAGGGCTGCTGTTTGGGAACTGGCTGGGCATCTGTGGGTGAGTGGTGAGCAATTGCATTGTGCATCATTTGTTTTGTATATTCCAATTCTTTTATTGTTATTATTATCATTATCATTATTATTATTTTCTTCCTTTTCTGTTCTATTAAGCTGTCTTTATCTCAACCACGAGTTTTCTCACTTTTACTCTTCTGATTCTCTCCCCCATCCATGGAGGAGTGAGCAAGCAACTGTGCGGTGCTTAGTTGCTGGCTGGGGTTAAACCATGACAACTTCGTAGTGCAAGTTATTCCTCACTGATCTCTTATACGGAGGTTGGGTGAGAGCCTAGATAGATTCTATATTTCAAAGTAAGTGGCTGTTAAATATTGATCCATTTAAGTTAACAAGAGCCTTCTTGTCAAGTTTTTTCTAAGCTCCTATATGATTTGCACTTTTATTTAGGCGTCCACATAAAAGAACTTATTTTTGTAAATGGTTTGATAAAGACATCAGAAACAGCATGCAGGAGGTGAAAAAATAAGAAGAAAAAGCACTTACAGCTGCACAGCAACACATGATTAATTCTTCTTGTAACTGCAATAGCAATGATTGCTTCATTTGCTGCCCTTGATGCAGGGAGAATCTGTCATCTCAAAAGTTTTTTCTTGCTGTCTATTAATTCTTCTGAATGTACTTGCTGAGGTATACCTCACTTGTCTTCTCAGGCAACTAACAGTTGTTGCCATGCAGCAATACTACAGATAACTACCCCTGAAGAGATAGTAAAGCCTGCTTTAAACTAAACCAAGCCAGAAAACCTAAACCCAAAGCAAGCGAACAATAAACCCCAGCTAAACCATGGCAGACATAGTGGCTGAAATGCCCTGGTAAATAGCTGTCATGGTTTAAGCCCAGCCGGTAACTCAGAGCCATGCAGCTGCTCACTCACTTGCCCCTCATCTTACTCCCCCTGCTCCCGGAGGGATGGGGAGGAGAATCAAAAGAAAGTAACTCCCATGGGTTGAGATAAGAACAGTCCAGTAACTAAGGTATAACATAAATCACGGCTGCTACCACCAATAATAATAATGATAAGGGAAATAACCAGGGAAGAGAACACAGTCGCTCACCACCTACCGACCGATACCCAGCCTGACCCGAGCAGTGATCTTGCCCTTCTGGGTAACTGCCCCCAGTTTATATACTGAGCATGACGTGCTGTGGTATGGAATACCTCTTTGGTTAGTTTGGTTCAGGTGTCCTGTCTCTGCTTCCTCCTGGCTTTTCCTCCTCCCTGGCAGGACATGAGACTCACAAAGTCCTTGGTCAGACTAAACATTACTGAGCAACAACTAAAAACATTGGTGTTATCAGAGTTGTTCCCAGGTTGAAAGTCAAAAACACAGTGTTGCACCAGCTACTAAGAAGGAGAAAATCGACTGCTGCTGCTGAACCCAGGACAATAGCATATGTTATAATGTGTGTTTTCAGGTTTTACACCATAAGGGTACTTTCTGCTGTAAAAGTTTTTGTAGGTGTCTTGATAGCCCTTGGCAGCAGGCTTTATAAACCCTATTAACTTGAAGGGAATTAGGGATGCCTGAAGATGCCATCTCACTGTGTTGACGGAAGGGTTGACCACATACAATCTAACGGCTGATTGCAGCATCAAGTTTCTGGGGGCCATAGACCTGACACAATAACCAGGCCCTTCCCTGAAGTGCATTGGGCTGGAATTCCTACTTAATTTTCTACTCACAACTGGGAAGCACTGGGGTGTGATTGCTTCTGAAGAGCAGAGGAAGAGAGGGACCCAGGTAGGTAGTCATGCTAGGTGAGGTTGAAGGACCGGCTCTGAGGGTGAGATGGAGAACATGCTCAGAGCCACGTTTAATCTAAGTTCAGGCAGTAACTAATGCAAGCTAAAATCAGGCTTCAGTAAGAAAATACAGACCATAAGGTCCACAATGGATGAACAGTCGATGAACAGCTAATCTTGCTATCGCAAGCTGTATTTGAACTCTTCTGAGGCCACCCCTGAAACTGAAGGTCTTGTGAAAAACAAACCACATAGCACAAAAAGAAAAATCTGGCTGGTGTGAAACTTGGCTCATCTCCAGCTGCCTTTCAGGGCCTACCTTCGAGGTCAAATTCAGCATCACAGTACAGAGCAGGAGCTGCAGTCCTATGTTAGAGGCTCTTCTTGAGCAGCAGAGCCACCAGTCCTGCTCTTCTGATGGCTTCCTCCCTGTTCAAGAGATACGCAAAACTTGCCACAAACCATGTATTCAAGGCTAAATCCTGCTGTCTGGTGCACTGCTGCTGAAGACAGAAGGAAGACTTGGTGAAGCTTTATCTTTCTGTACATAATTAATGTGCCTCATTTACTTTATTTTTCTGTCCATCAGGTTGCAGTAGTCATCACCATCTTTCAGCAGATTGACTTGTTTTGCAAAACAGAACATTGGTATTAGGGAGGTCTGTGGTATTTCAGTTATGGTTACTAACATGTTTCTCTGTGTCTGAGTTCTTCCTGTGTTTGGATTTTTGTTGGGGGTTTTCTTGTTGTTGGGCTGGGGGTTTTTTAAATCTCAGCCAAGAACAATAACTTTTCTTGCTGTTTTACAGATTGTGAGTGTGGATTCAACAACATCTCTTGTGATAATTATAAGGTAAATTATACCTAAATGTCCTGGTTTCAGCTGGCATAGAGCTCATTTTCTTCCTAGCAGTTAGTGCAGAGCTGTGTTTCAGCTTTAGTCTGAGAACAATGCTGATAACACACTCATGCTTTAGTTGTTGCTCAGTAGTGCTTACCCTGATCAAGGAACTTTCAGTCTCATGCTCTCCCACTGAGGAGGGGCACAAGAAGCCAGGAGGAAGCAGAGACAGGACACCTGACCCAAACTAGCCAAAGGGGTATTCTGTACCACAGCACCTCATGCCTGGTATATAAACTGTGGGGAGTTATCTGGAAGGGCAGATCTCTGCTCTGGTCGGTCATTGTGCGGTGAGCAATTGTATTGTGCCTCATTTACGTTTATTGGGTTTTATTTCTCTCTTTTTTACCCCCTTTTAATTACAATTATTATTTTTATAGTTTATTTCAATTACTAAAGTTTTCTTATCTCAAACCATGGGGTTTACATTTTTTTTCCTGATTGTCCTCCTGATTCGATATGGAAGAGTAGAGTGTTAATGAGTGGCTGTGTGGGGTTGCCATCTGGGGTTAAACCACAACACCAAGCCAATGATACTTACACTGGAATTGTAAGATTAAAATGCTTAAGAAATGGTAGATTAAAGATAGAGTGGATTCCTGGGTAATCACTCCAAACATTATGTTTGGTAATTCCAGTGTCCCATAGCTTCATGTGCCTGCTTCACTGTTCTCTAGACATAAGGTTTTAGGCTCTTTGCCTTCTTTGGAGCTTGTGGTGGCCATGATGGGAACAGGATTCTAGCCTGGGCTCCCAGCCCAAGGCTTAGGCTGCTCAGTTGTGTTATTTCAGTGTGTTGAAATGAGGAGTAGTAGATTTTCCACCCCAGTAAACTTTACTTCACCCGCAGCTGTACCAAACTGGCCTGATCAACCCTCCACCACTAAAGAGAAATACCACAGAAAGGGAATACAGATTAAATGTGTCTGTGCAATTCTTATTTTCTAGTATCACCTTCACCAGCTTATTCGTGTTTCTGTGCATCTGACCATGGCTTTAAAATACCAGAGTTTAAAATACTTCAATGTCAAATTGCCTTTTTTTTTTGGCTTGTAAAACTTGGAGGTTTGAACAGCAAGTCTTGGAAGACAATAGGCAGTCTTAATGTGGAGTTAACTGCGGGTTTATCATTGACTCTAACATACATGTGTCAATATTGTGCTGACGTAGTCAAATAGGAGAATTTTACATTTTACAGCAAATGCTATGGGCTTAGAGTTTGGGGTTGAAAAAGTTTTTTATTTGACTTTCTAATCCAAGTCGAGAACAGGAAGGTAAAGGGAGAGTAAAATTCCTTCAAACCAGAAGAGACTACTGGGGGGGGGGGGGGGGGGGGGGGGTAGTATAGACTACTGTAAATTGGAGGGACCTGCTGCAAACTGGTGTGTCATGGTGCTCATCCTCTTTGATTTCCACTGCAAGGTGACCAAGTAAACAGCTAAAATGCAATTCAGAATTCAGAAGCTGCTATTTGATTTCTTTGGGAGCCTAATGCAAGTCTTCTTAAAAGCTCCTGATTTTAGGGAGTGAAAGCTCATGGCTCAGCGCTTTGTGAAAATGAGGAAGGTCTTTCAGGCTGGTTGTCCAATAACTGAAGCATTCAGAATAACTCATCTGGTTTCAAGAATCTTGGTTTAAAACACCTTTTTTGTTATTCCTTTTCCATTTAAGTAAATGCTCTGGTTGCCTCGGGGATACTGTGTGTCTGTGTTGCACATCCTTTATGCTAAAAAGTAGTTCACACAGAACAAAAATGAAAACTAAGGCTGCTTGGGAATTTTCCATCAGAATTGACTGCTGAAGAATACTGTGTTTTCATTTTGGTAAAGGCAGTGAGGATTTCCTGACCTCCTCAAAGAAAAGAAAAATATATTTTTCCTTAAGATGGTTGGAGAAAACAATATTTTTTGATGAAAATTTCTAATGTTCCGATTTCAAAACATTATTGTTCCTTATAAAAATTCTAATTTGGTGGATCCGAGCCTCCTTATACTTCTCTGACATTCAGGATCCACAGAGGGATTGCAGACCCCATGCTGCATTTCCTGCTGCTTCTCTGAAAGACAACTGTTTTCACAACATGACAGATGAAAAGCAACTGACAAGTCTAGGGAAATGGACTTGTGTTACTGCTCCTATGAGCAACTCTATGACAGTCTTTCCAACTAATTTTCTTCCTTTCTTTTTTTTCTGACATACTTGTGGATCTTGAAATTGTAATGATTTTTTTTTCCTGAAGAAAAAAACACTATTTTTCTCTTTCAAAACCCTCCCTTTATAAGCAAAAATTTTCAGTTTGCTCTAAATAGAAACTTTCTCTGAAGAAGTATCTCGTAAAGTTTGTTTTGTTGGTTTTTTTTTTTTTAGTAGTATGGATTTTGCACGCTGTTTGACACCTGCCAAAAGTGACCTGAAGTGTCGAAACATCTATGTGGTGACCAGTGCAAGGGTCAGCGACGCTCTTTAAACGTGTCACCCAACTCATGCGTGGCCAAAATGTTGCACCATCTTGTGGTCGGCAGGATTATGGCATCACTGCAGAAAACCCTCTCACTCATGCGAAGGTAGCGTTAGAGCTTTAGTTAGATAGATACCCTTCATTTTCAATACAGATATACCAGTCTTTTATCTGCTTCAAACAGCTGCTTCTGCAAAGGTGAGTTTTGAATAAAATTATTTCCCATTGATTTATTAAATTAAAAGGCCTCATGTAGCCTTAATCTAGCCTCAAGAACATTTGATGGCAGTTTATTGGATGACTTTTCCTATGTTTATAATCTATATAAATATGAAATATTTTTGCAACATGTCATATATCATGATGTTATTTAATAACCCATATATATTCTTGTGCCTGAAAGTAATGTGGAGAGATGTCTTTGAAAGGCCATTAAGTGTAAATAAATTAAAGTGAGAGCTAGAGTGGTACTGATGAATAACATTCCTTGATAAGGAGATCTCATAGACTAAATGGGATAAGTAAATTATTACTTAATAATTCCATGCTTTAAGCATTCCGAATAGTTAGGACATTCACCCAGGAGTGTTCATGAATCTGGCCAAAGGACTGCTTACCCAGCAGCTGCATAACAAAGTAAAATGCAGTTCCAGAATCAGGCACAAACCTCAGAAATACTAAGAAAAAGCCCTTCTCATCAGCCTGTAGATGATGTTCTCCTCTCTAGCCTTACAAACCCTCATTTCAATGCTGGGCAAGTTCATAACTTTCAAGGGATGGAGGCTGAGTGTCTCAGCTGGGGCTTTCTGGGCATCCCTGATACCTAGTGAATTTAGGAGCCTGTGGGATCTACAAAGTACAAAAGTGAGGTTGGCTGTTTTCTAACTTGGGTGCTAAACTACCATTAAAGTCCTTTACCAAATCTGGTGTGTTTGTGCTCCAAGAGTCTTAGAGCAGCTGCTCAGCTGACTTGCAGCTGGAAGAAAATGTGGAGGACCCAGGGAGCTGAAAGGACTCAGTGGATCAGTCGCTGAGCCAAAGCAAAGCTTGGCTCCTAGGTCCCATACTCATGTGCAGTTGCTTGAGCTTCCTCCTGAATTGTGACAGTGGGAAAAGTAGGCAGGGAAAGGCAGGGGGAGTATTGTGGTCAAGCTGAGGGATCCAGCATCTGTGGAATTAATTGTTGCTTGCTTTTTAAACTCCCTTTTGCTATCACATCTTGGGTGAACAAAAGAAGAATTGGAAAATGTAGCTGAGGAGACAAGGATGGACATGGTCAAAGTGAAAGCTGCTATCAAGTACAGTAGGAGGAGAACAATACCAGAAAACTGAGGGGTGTTTTTGCTCTTGTACACTTCTCATTCTCACTGGATCAACTTCTTTCAGGAATGGTTTTGCCACTGGTCAGTGCTAAGGCTGTTGGGGACTGCAGAGATGCTGTGAGCTAGGTCTAAATGCACTCACTTCAGTACTGAAATTGATCCTTCTTGGGGAGAAGATATTGGACCAAGCTGGGCTCTGTGAATACCTTGGGTATTCACCCTAAGTCACAGACAGCAGGGATATATTATAGACTGCTGAGCAAATATTGCTGTTCATGATCAACCTTTTGGGGAACTCCAAGCCCCTCTTTTTTCCTGCGTGTTCACAAAGCCTGGCATGGCTCTGTTCTGTTCCGGGGAGGCTTAATGTTCACATCAGTGTTACTCTACACTGGCATTTCCCCGTCACTGCATTAGCTTTAATTAACCTCCACTGCTAGTAGCAATGAAAGGAAACTGGGAGTGGAGACTGGCTCTTTGCAATTTCACTACTGAGCCACAGAGCACAGCGTGGACAAGAAAGGTCCAAGTGCTGCTGGGATTATTCCTGATTTCAGCATTTTGCTGTGTCCACATCAGTTGTCCTAGAAGCACAGCTGGAACAGATGCTTGGCCTTGTCTGCAGGTATCAGATCTCTATAATGTGAGAGACCCCTTGTGTGTACTAGCGGGTTTTCACCTATTTTGACATAAAAGAGACTAAAAGACACTGTGAACCTACTCTGAGCTGCTGTCATGAGAAGAACTGTAATGATCAAGCTAAACTCTGCATTAACCATGTCCACTTGAGTGAATTCAAAAAGCTCAGTCAGGTTCCTGGCTATGACTAAATCATCTAATTATAGCCTTCCCTTGCTGTGCTTTTTGTATTCGTTCCTGATCCATCACTGCATTGATTTTTAGAGTTGTGTTCTTCAGCACTCCGTGGTCTCAGTTTTCACATCCTCTTTGTCTCCTGTGCTCTCAACTTCTCCATGCTTGCTGAATGTTGACTACTCATCTTTCTAAACATTCTCCTTAAACCAGAATTTTAATCGCATTTCTCTTCCAAGGTGGAGAGCAAGGCAAACCTTGACAATTTCTGCAGCACTTTGACCTTTGTGCAAGTTCTCATCAGACTTTCTGTGGTGCCTTGCTACAGCTTTTGACCTGTACAGAATGGGCGTACCTTTCTAGGTACAAAATGTCAAAAATCACAGTGGTAACGTTTTAGACTAGCTCAGCCAGCTTTCTTCTGAAAATATCAGTGAAGGAAATCAGAAGTGTTGTGTCTTCACCATATTATTGTGAAAACCTTAAAACCCCTTTACAGAGACCCAAATAAGGGGGACAGAACAGGTTCAAGTGCTGCTGGATACCATGTGATACCATGCCCCAGAGAGCTCAAATTCAGATCAAAACAGGCTCCTGGGAAGGACTTATAAAAATGGGGAGATATTTCAAAGGTGCTCATCTAAGTCTGACTGGGACTTGAAACTAACTGACTTTAACAACATTAGGAGTCCTGCTGTTTTATCTTTGAGTTTTGTAACACCGGATATTTCTCCTAAAGCCTCAACTTTTGGAGTCAGGATAAATATGTAAAGCTCTTTATTCTGATTTTCTCTCAATTTTACAGAGTTCATCTGTAAAATATGAGTTTGAAGAACTCAAAAGAAAAAAGGCACTTAACACATTACTAAATTTTATGACATCATTTTGGTTTCAAAATTTTCCTTTTTTTAAAAAAAATCTTCTGTCATGATTGGATGAATTTCCTTGCATCCATTTTACATAGCTTTAGCTCAGCTCCAAAGACAGATTAGCTCTCTTACTAAATATTCCCCAAAAGTATGACTGAGATTCCTTTTAATACTGTTCTCAGCTGAGCTTATGTATAATCCTTTTCAAAGTGTAAAATGCCAAGGGATGTTTATATGCTACAGCTTATATGACAGTATATTGTTGTCCCTTTGCACTTCACTGAACAGTCTACGAATGCTAATCTATAAATTGCTTTTCTCACAGGCAGTTGAAAACTTTGTGCTGTTTGTGTCGTTGTCCATTCTTGTCTAGGTATATAAAATGCTACAGTTTAAAGAACAACAGGCTGTGATGATTTCACATTTGCTTTTCTGCAATATTTAGGGGCCCTCACTGAAAGAAGGGCCAGATTATGCTAGACTATAGGACTGCATGGATATGTGCTGCTTTAGGGAAGTTGTAAGTGGACGAGCAGAAGTGGGATCTTCCTCAGTGCAAGAGGAGCACAGAAGGGCAAAGGAAGGTGGTGATGTTTTTTTTCCCCAGGATCATGTAGAGAGCCCTGGGCAGAGTTTGGAATTGAATCAATTCCTCCCAGATTTCAAAGACTGTGCTTCCACCATGCATTCAGCAGTCTCCTCTCCAGGGTCAGTAAACATCAACATGCTTATATTTTTGAAAGCAAAAGCCTTCTCCTGTGAACTCTCCTCACTATCCCAGTTGGAAGCTGCCTTTTCCTATATAGAAGGGAAGTCCAATGCCATAAGATTTGTCTTGGTTTCAGGTTGAACAGAGGTTCCCATGAGTGGGGCAAGAACTAAGTAGAAAAATTAGAGGAAGCGGGAGACTTTCTCTGACTCACTCTTGGCAGGGTACAAGACAAAATGTGCCCTATAGTTAAAATAGACTCCCTGCCTGCTCTAATAGGCTGGCTGCAGAATGAAGAGAAGGCTGCTCCTTGGAAAGGGTAGTGGAGTGGTATCTTTCATATCCTGCTTTGCTTCAGGACAAAACTGTGATAAAACAGCATGGGGTAACAGTCCCATGATCCATCCGTGTAATGCAAAATTTGTTGTGTTAGGAAGAATGTAGGCAAGAATATATTTTATTCTTACCCCCACCCATTTTTTTTTTCCATGAAGAATTTGCTTTTAAAAGTGCAAGAGAATACAGATTTTTTACACCTGCTCCATGTAGTGGCCAGAAGGGTTTACCATGGATTTAAAATATCTTTGGGCAGCTTTGTTTGCCTTTATGGGTTTGGGTTTCTGATTTCTTTTTTTTTGGGGGGGGAGGGCATGTGTGGGTTAGGTTTGTTGTTTGGGTTTTTTTGGGGGGGGTTTGGTTGTTGGTTTGTTGGGGGTTTTTGTGTTTTGTTTTTTTTTTCTTCAAAAATTGTTCTGTGTGTTTGTACAATCGCAAATAATTCCAGGGACTTCTGCATGTCTCAGTGCAACACACTATACTGAGAAAGCATAATGCAGCCAGGACCCATCAGATATGCAACTCCAAGTCTATAGTCAGATTTATTAGCAGACATATGCTTGGGAAGATACGAAAGCTTGAACAGCAGTCGGAGCTATAAACTCCAGATCTTAATCTGTACAAAAAAGTAAAAGCCATTAGAGGGCTGTACCAGAGAATAGTGCTAATGTGGTATTTGGGGCTGAGCATGCTTGATGGCTCAGCCAGGGTGCCAGCACCCATAGCTCACAGAGGCTGGTGGGGCACACATCCCTGAGATGGACTTACTGGCAACATTTGTGAGCTAAACACCTTGGTTTAGGAAAGCAATGAGAGAAGATTGTGGTCATTACAACATGAGAGCTCCTTGGAGAGAAAGGACTGACCCTGAAAAGATGGTTTCTACCCTGAGGGACCTGTTTCTCTTATCAAACCTGTCCTGCTATGTCTACTCTACTCTGAAAATCAGTGTGCCCTACTGAGAGGGAGGAATGTTTGACAATACACTGTGGTTTTGGGACCTTTCTCCTGCCCCAGAGCTGGAAGACCACGGGCTCTAACTGAGTTTACCTTTTAGTTATGCTTTCTTCTGCTATCTCCCTTCACAGTTTCCTCTCTAAATCCATTTTAGCCACTGGGCTGGAAGATACAGCCATTTAAGCATGTGATGGGGTATGTGCTCTTCAGAAATGAAGGAGCTGGGATTCTTCAAAGCAGCACTGGTTCTGGTGCATGATGAGCAACCAGAACATTTCTGTTCTTCTTACACCGAAAAAGGATCAATGTCAAGAAGGACTTTATTTATTTAAAATTTTAAAATATGCTGTAGAAACATGACAAACATACGTGAAACTATCTATTAAACAAACAGCAATTCGACAAGATGAAGTGGGGATGCACTTAGCCTTGGCTATCTAGACCTTATTACTCAGGCATAAGGTGGGTCTTTTATCTTTAGCCTTTTTTGTTTGCTTGTATGGGTTTTGTTTGTGTGTTTTGGGGAGTGTTTGGGGCCGTTTGTCTTGGTTTTGCTACTCTGTGAACTGAATTTCACAGAGTTTTTGTTGCAAGAACAGAGAGACAGCGTCCGGCCTCATGGGCTGAAGTGGAGAGGTGGAACAGGGATAGGAGAAAATATCTGGATAATGACTCATGACCTCAAAACCTTAAAAATTAAAGACCACAGTTTTACCATCAATGCTGAGTCGGTTGTGCAGCCCTTATTTTACCAAAACAAACCAAAAAAAGCCCTGAACTCTAGCACACCTGGAAGAAGAATTATGGAAAAAAGTAAGACCCAAATCCTGCAGCTTGGCACTAAGTAAACATCTGTCAATCAAAGCACAACCAAGCACTTAATTCACTGGAAACAGCTGGATGCCCAGCACCAGCGGGTCAAACCCGACCCTGGGGGAAACCCGGGCGGGTTCTAATGCGATTTCCCACGGCCCACGCTGGGGAAGATTAAAACAAAATACCGCTGGAGAAGTGAGGGCTCCCCGGGGAGAGTCGGGGGCGAGGCCCCGCCGGGCTCTGTGGCCACCGCGGCGTGGGGCGGTGCGTCCCGCGGAGCAGCGCGGATCCCATCCATCCCTCCCCGCTACCGCGGCGGCCCTGGAGGGCGGGGGGCGGGCAGAACTAGGCTCGCCTCTCCTCTGCTGTGGAGGGCGGGGGAGAGCGAGGCAGGGGGGGTGTTTCGGGTTTTGTTTTGAAGCCGGGAAGCCGGGAGCGCTGCCAACGCGCAGACCCCAGCGGACAGGGGCAAAGTCCCGCAGCGAGCAGTACCGGTCCGCTCTCTCCATCCTCCTGCCGCTCCGCGGGTGCGCGGACGACGCTGCGCGGGGTGCCGCGCACTGAGCCGAACTTTCCTGCCCGCCCGCCGGCCCCAGCATGAACCAGACGGCCGGGGTGACCAACAACGTCCGCTGCTCCAGCGGCAAGGGGCCCAAGGTAAGACCGGCCGCGGGGTGCGGAGGGAGCGCGGCTCGGTGGGGTGCCTTGAGGTGAGGCTGCCTGGCTCGCACCCTCCACTGCTTCTACCCTAAACCTGTAGCTGAGAGCGTGCCCCCGGCCCGGGCAGGAACCCCCGCGCTGCCATCACTTGGCGAAGTTGAGCATCCCTCCGTGGCCCACCGCGCTCGGGAGCCCCTGGTTCCGGGCGGGCAGGCACTGCGCCCCGCCGCGCCCAGGGCAGCGTGATCGGGCTGCGGCTCTGGGGTGCCCAACCGAGTCCCTGGACTCAGGGTGCTCCAGCCCCACAGCCCTAAGTGCTGGAACCGTCCTAACTCGCGCTCCTGCTTCAGAAAGGGTTAAAATGGTTCTAAGGTAAGGATTTGTGCTGGTGTGTGAAGTGGGATCAGGTATATCTTTATCTGCTGCTTTTGCTTCTTGCCATGGGGTGTTTGCATAGCCTGCATTAAAAAAATTAGCTGGGATAAAACACCTTATTGTGCACTCTGCTGAATTCAACTGAAATGAATTGGGTACTTGCACCTGGCCCAGATCAAATGTGCATTAACCTTTTGTTGGTAGTAATGAACATGGACCTTGTCTGCAAGCACTGATGCACTGCACTATAAACTAGTGTTGTAGGTGTATGTGCCCTCCTGTAGGCAATTCTGTTGGCACTGTTCTTCTGCAACTCTTTGAAGTGTTTTTCAGTGTTTATGTTTCTATTTTATGGTGGATATTTTTTTTTGCACCCCAAAGATTTCAAATGGCTTTTTCAGGCTAGCACTTTGTAAAGAGTCATGATTCTGCATTAGCTAATGGGATGCACCTTAAAGAAATGCAGAATTTACCTTTCACCAGAAATGGTGCTGTGCTAACTTCTTTTTTTATTTCATCTCTCAATACTGGCTTCCTGTTCCATCTTCTACACTTGATGTAGTGTTGTTGTTGGAGATACTGGTGCTCTGTTCACGTGGTTGGGTACTTCATGTCTGGTCAGAGGAGACCTCCTTCTACAAACTCTTAGGCACGGAGATTTCTCTCATACCTCTCCTTCTGAAAGTGAATACAGTTATATCTCCTTCTCTCATATGATCTTTTTAGGATTAAACCCACTAATCATAAGACTATGTGAGTATTAAAAGATGTGACATGATGAGGGCTGTGGAGGTACACAAACAGATTAGATGACTCTCCTGAAATTATTTACTTAGCTCCATGACTAATCATATATTTGAAGTTGAACACATGCATAAGCACTTCGTGTAGTTCAGGGGCCTTAAATTGAAGGTTCACTGTGGATATTTTCTCTAATTTCAACATTGGGCCTCCTTTCCTTGCACTTTCTGTTTCTCTTTGAGTTTTTGGTAGAAAAGCTAAGGTTATTGCATATCAGTAAGAATTTATTGTATCAAGCTGCTGACGTGACACTTCCACGGAGAAGGAAGAGCTGGGGCTCAAATGTGTGTATTCTTAGCACATGATAATTGATACATTTGTATTTGTCTTGAAGGCATCTTCATCTTATTTTCAAATGCTGTAGGATGTGCATATTTTTTCCATTGGAAATAATTTTTTATTTTTTTTTCAAGTCAGAAGATTGACTGCCTTAATGGTTTCAGGTTTTTAATTAAAACACAAGAAGGCTCCATGCATGACTGACTGATTCAGTTGCAAGGAAACCTTGCAGAGTTCAGAAATGATAGCACATAAAACAGAAGTGTTGCAAATGACAGCTTTCTACAAGTGTTGTGGAAATTAGTAGCTTAATAGAGAAAGACTATTTAATATCAGAGCAGAGGAAGAAACAGGGAGAAATGTGCCCATACCTCCTTTTTACCCTGTCCCAGGCACCCAGTCAGCACGTGACTGTAACAACATCACGGGCTGTCCTTTGCCTGTCACCGGCTATGTAAAGACTGAGGGAATGGGAGAAAAGGAGGAGTATAGCAGGAACTTACAGAAGAACTGAAAGTTTATGGTGGAAAAGAGGCAGACATGGGTGACAGCTGGGGTATTTGCAAATGGGAGTAGATTGTGCAAATAATGCGGGGCAGAAATCCATTGTAAATCAAACACTCTTGTTTCCATTGCTCATGAAAAAAACAAAAACTTGTTAGTGTGTGTTGGGTTCCCCCCCCCAAACATAAGTCCTCACATTGTGTCAACTCAAAAAAGCTGCCAATGCCAACTCACAGTGAGGCAAAGTCACTCATTTCTTCCTGGCCTCACTGTGAGTTTTCCTCTAACTAGGCAATGGGCACTTAAGACTTCAAATTTCCTTTGCAAGATTTGCAGCTTTGCACAGTTGTGATAAGCAAAGGAGGTAACACTTTAAAGGTGAGATATGATTAAAGTCCTTAAGTAGATAGCTTGATTGTAATTCCAAACTCTAGTAACACATGCCCACTAAAACGTATTTTTTTTTGACATTTCTATGTAATGCTTTTTATCTGATTTTAACCAAGATCTAGCTCTAAGCCACTTGAGTGCTATTGCAAGATTGTGATTTATAGCTGGAGAACTATTTTTGAGACAGTTTGTGTTGCATACAGCTTCTAATGCTCTTTTTTTCCTGCCTGTGACTAATCCTGTTGCCTTTCTTAAGACAATTTGTAGGAGGAAGGCAAGAGGATTCACCCCAATGTTGTAATGAAAAGCTTTGTCATAGGAACATTTCTGATGTGTTCAGGTGGTTGGGGTGGTGAGCCCTACAGCCGCTGAGAGTCTGTATGAAACCAAGCACCTCTCTTGTGTGGGCTGGGAGCAGGCTTCGGCTCCAATTAAGGAAGTGCATATTATTGGAAAAATATTCAGATTCTGGTGTAAGAATTTGAGGTTCACTTCCGAGCTGTAACATTTTGACAGACTCCTTGAAGGAATTAATGAGGGCTAACTCCATATGGGGACTTGGGCTTCTCAGCATTGCACGTTGCAAATCCTGGCTTTGGCTTTTATTCAGCAGTCCAAAGACCCATGCCAGCCAATGCAAGGCACAGAAATTGTGTTTTAAATGTGACTTGTGTTCTTAGATTAGGACCAAGGAAGATGCTGTGAGAAAGCGCTTTGTTTCACGTTGGAACTCTCAATTTCATTTATCTTGAGGGAGGAAAATCCACAGAAAACATCAGAGGTGTTCCTAAAGAAAGAAATTACTTCTATTTGGGATCCTCCGTGTGGGTACAGTGAGCAAGGAGGTACCCATGGAGCAGGATTTGTGGATCTGGTGTCCTAAGTGTGATGAGGATTCAGAGACCCACTAGCTCCTGTCCTTTGGGGGACTGCCATGTCTATCAGGAGACAGGCTGCTCCACAGCAGGAGGCCTCCTACCTCTCTTTTGGAGAGGGACCAGTGGAGAGCACAGGGCTGTTCTTTGGAGTGGGGAAGACAGAAATCCATAGTGTCTCCTGGGGAGAGTGGGGTGCACAGTCTCATTATTTTATATGAAAACAGATTTAGCCAAAACAGTGGCTGACATGCACAGTCTGGAGGGTAATGGTCAGAGCCTCCAGCATTGTACACCAGCCTCAGCTGCGCATTAGTGCACACTCGTTGGCACAAGACTACAGCTGGTTCGATCTCTTTTGACTTCTCTCTGGCCACATTTTTGAATGACTATAATATGTGGTTTTGTGTGGAGCTCACTCTTGAAGATGGTCAGTGTCTGTCTTCTGCATCAGGTCACCTAACCCTGAGACCCATTGTGCTGTGAGATGTCAGTACAAGTCCTTTGGCATATGCCTATATGTTCTGGTAGTGCCTCACTGATGAGTATCTGAATAGCTTGTGTGTGTTTTGAAGGCAATGCAGTCATTTTATTACCTAAATTGCACTGATGTTTTATTAGACATTTAAATATTTTTTAGGCTTTAACCTGTTCCCAGTCCTGATCCTGATGGGTGAGTAGGAGACAAGTGTTTTCCTGGCTCAACAGGAGTGATGAGAGTCAATCAGGCTGTATGGTAAAATAAAACAATACTGAGTTAAACCTGAACAAATGGTGTGCATTTCCATCATGGATTCCTGTGTTTTACAGGACATGTTTTGGGCTATAACAGACTCTAAGCAACCACCCTTCCTCTCATCTTTAAGTGTGTAAGCATTAAGAAAAACTTGTTGAATCAAAGTGTTGAGGTTAGGACATCTGTTTGAATAACTGTAACCTGATTTTTAATCAATGATAATGAATGCTCAAGGATAACAGCAAATCATTTGGACAGCTTGTTGTGTTGGGGTTTGTTTTTTTTTTTTTCCTTTTAAAGGAGAGACAATTGTACTAATTAGCAATATTGGTATGTAAGAAAGTGGGTGTGAAAACAACTCAACGAAGTAATTTGAAGTATTTGTTAAAGTAAAGTACACTCAATTAAGCTGAACTGGAAATCGAGTTTTGATTGCACCCTTGGTTGCTCTCTCATTGTTCTGGAAAGAACAAAATTAACCTGTAAAAGCAAATTGCTCATGTGGGGTGTTCCTACAGAAATGAACCTTTGCAGGGAGTTGCCCTGATCTAAAGGGACAGTGCGGTGTTTGTATAGCCATGGTCAACAGGCCAGTAATGTCCTTTTAAGAAGGTATGAGAAAGGTTTTTTTTTGTTTTTTTTTTTTGTTTTTTATACTGGCTTATTCTTTCAACAATTAATAAGAAATTAGTGCAACCACACTGGATGAATCTAATTTTCTTCTCTTTTACATGAACTATTCCACTCGTGTGAATTGCACTAGTTTCAGTTGAATTACTACTTATTTATGTTGGTTTAATTGTAGCGAGATTCAATACTTCTAAAGTTATGGCAGTAATAGAGCCACAGAATTTCTAGCACTCTTGGATGCAGAAAATGAAGATAAGGATGCTGTCGTAGCTCCTCTGTATTACTGCTGAAGCAGAAATGAGTCCGGTTTTACTCGCACATTTTATTTTACTGTGTGTGATAAGTTGCCATGTATAGGCACAGCTAAGCAGTATATTTTTGAATTTTAATACACTAGTGGGAATGCAAGGTTGACTTCCACACTTAGTATTAAAGTAGGACTTGACGTAGCTGGCAGGGCTTTGAAACATTATCACTCAGCTATCTTCAAAATCCAGTCTTGCTTAGAGGGCAGTCCCTTGGAAATTACACTGCCATCTCAAAACATGAACCTTTCAGAGTAGTCCAATACAGCACGGCAGGGGAGTCCCAGCCGAGATCGAGGCCCAATCCTGCTGGATGCTGTAGCCCCATATAAACATGGATTTGCCTTCAGACTGCTGATGGTTTAAGCAAAAAGCCGGGAGAAGGGGTAGGCAGTGAAGTAAGGTGCTGAGTGTAAACCAGCAAATCTGCCAAGCTTAACATAATAATAATGATCTTAAATTCTGTGAAAGCTGCAGGCTAGGTAGAGACGATAGTCTGAAGCTGAGCATGTTGGCCATGGAAAATGAAGGTAACAGCCATTGTCCATTTAAAAGCCTGCTGGCTCATCAGCATGTGCTCCTGACATCCCACCAGCATATCCCTCTCTATAAAGCATGTTGCCTCTTGCCCACTGTAGATGTCAACAGGAGAAAGCTGTGGGCAAAGGAGGAGCAAACTGTAGACTTGCGTCCTCTGTCCACTAGGAAATTGGGTGTTAGTTTGGATCCTTACAGAACAAGGTTTTGTTTTGCACATGGCATGGAACTGTGTGGTGTTGATTTAAGTCTTACTCCTCTACCAGTTTGTATAGATTCTTTACCTTCCTTGTCCTTTGTTGGAGAACCTTCACAAAGCAGCTGCAGAGGTAAAACCTGTCAAAACTAGGAATGGTGAAGTCTAAATCACGGAAAAATGCCAGGGAACTTATGGGGAAATGTTTGAAATTAATTCTTATCACATTCTCTGTCTTGTAAATTCTAAATTTCCATTTGACGTTATCTGGTACAGGTGGTGAATTAGTGAGAGGAGTTTTGCTTCAGTTGATGTAAATGGAAAGTATATTTTAGAAATTTCTAATACCTGAAGTAACACAGCCTTAAGGATTTCAAGAATAACAGCTGAAGGAGCAAGGTCTTGACCAGATCATGTATTATTTCAGACCGTGAACTCTGCTTTCTCTGTAATTCGACCTGTAAACCTGATGGGTTTTGTCAGTTAATTCCAGACACGTTTCCCCGAGTGCTTCTTGGGACTGAGTGTCAGCTGTCTTGTAAAGTTCCCATTAACAAGAAATTTTGCAAGGAGGGCTGGTGGCAGGTTCAGGACTACAAATTTCAGTGGAAAGCTCAAATGCCCCTTTGAAGGATGCGAACACAAAAGGAAATGGCCAGGGTGACTTTACAAATGCCCTGAGTGATCAGAAACCTCCTCGTAGGGGTCATGCTTTCCGTGACTGGAGGGAATCTGACTGCAAGATGCAGCCTGGGGAGGAGCAGGCTCTTCTAGTCCTGGTGTTGATGGAGCGTCTTGTGTAGGGTATTTGGGGTGAAAGGGAGCAAAAGGAGCCGTGGGCTTTGTACCTTTGTGCAAATACACACCAGCAACTGCATGCTTAGCCTAGAACAGGTGTTATTTTAAGGTTTTATGGGGTGCATGAGGGAGGGGTTGGAGAAGGACCATTCTTCCCCCAGCAAATGTTTGCTAGGAGTGTTATGGTAGGGCTGTGGAGAGCCCAGTGGGTTTCCAGTGGTGTGTGGGATTTCATTCTCCATATTTCTGCCCTCCAGCATGGGGAGCCATGAGCCCCAAATCTAAATGAGCTCTGGGTATTGGTGATGCCAGAGCCGTCCTGGTCTGTGTTTATTTGTGGGTGCTGCTCTTCCTGCTGTTTTTCATCTTTAATGAGAGCCAAACACAGCATAAAATTTTATTGGGTGTTTATGCTGACAAAATTAACTAACAGTTGGTGCTTTAAAAGTGCAGCCGGAGCTCTGAGCACTGTAACTGGAGACTGCAATGGCTTTTTAACTGGTGTAGGACACAGCAAATGTGTGAGTGCGAATGTCATTCCATCGTAAACCTTTTTATATACATTTTTTTATTGACCAGAACCAATTAATTGATATTTCAAGAAATAAAAATAAAAAACCGTAGCACAATAAGTGCTTAAACAAAATCATGTTTTCAGGCATTAGATAGCTGGAAGCTCTGTCAAAATTGTGTGGTTAATTTATAATACTAAGACCAATGGGCTGATAATCAAATCAGCTTAGCCATTTAAACACTTTAACGCTTAAGTCAAATAATAGATTTATTTTATCATTTTGTTTCCCAATAAGATAGATATAATATCATGCTGTGAATGTTGTGAGGATCACTTGAGGCCATGATATCAATGGGAATACAAAGGTCTAGGCTGTAGAAAAGAAGAAAAAGAAAGGGATTAAATTCAGACTCAATTTTTTATTCACTAGAATGCATTTGGCTTATTTCTATATTAACACTGTTAACATAGAAAAGACATTTGCTTTCATTCATTTAACGCCTTTATTTTCATGCAGTTTTCCCATGCCTGGTCTGGAAAGAGTTTGATGTTTATGATCTTTACGTTAGGCTGGAGGTTTTTATGCTGCTTTTAAAACAAAATAAACAGAATAACATGCTGGGATTTTTTAATTATCCTTTTTTTTGTTTGTTTTTTTTTGGTTGTGTTGTTTTGTTGTGTTTTTTTTTTTTTTTTGTGAATGAAATAGTTTTCCTATCAGTTAGCACTGCTTTTCCACACATTAACCTAGGTATAGGTAGAGTTGATTTGCATTTCATGATGTGGCCAGAAATAAAGTTTAGCTAAAAGACTTGTGCTAGCACTCAAGGGGAATGTTCCAGTTCCTGGCTTAAGCCCTGAGTTACACTGGGATACTGACCAAGTGGTTTAGGCTTTACATTTTCACACTGTCACATTGTCTTTCAGTGCCAGACAATGCTGCCATCAAGAAAATGTTCTTCAACCTGCTTTTAACCTCCCAGCGTAAGCATGGTCTTGAGGATCTAATGGGAACTCGCAGCAGTCAGTGGTAGTTGTGCTTCACCGAGACTGGGACAGATATTCTGCCCATGCTTCAGTTTTTTCTCTTGGTAAAAATAAGGATGAGCACTTCCTTGCATGAACAATTTGGTGGACGATAACAACTTGATAACCCACTAAGTGGGTTTCTTATCCTTACTGTTGGCCTTTTGTTACTGTGCTTAAAATCTGAGATTTTGGCAGACTTTAGTGTCATTAATAACATATCCTCCTTTGTAATGAAGAAAAGGAGATTTTGGAGGGACATAGAGAGAGGAGGTTGCACAGTCCTTAAACCTTGACCCACAAGCCTTGCTGCAGAAGATGACCTTGGAGGGAAGTATTCCCAAAGGTGAAAGTTGTGTTGCAAGCACAGAGCAGGTGGAGAAGAGGGGAGCTTGTCAGTGTTTGAGCTCACTTGAAAGGAATATTGTTAAAATTATAAAACCTTGAATAGTTTAAAAGGAGAGTGTGTACAGCAATCATAGGTGTGGTGATTTCTAGCAGGGAGAATGAAACACACAGCAGCAAAGCCAAGGCTTGACCTCAGTGAGAGGTTTGGGGTGGCAAAGGTGGCAGGTACTAGCCTACTCTCAGTTCTTCTGGCAGATTGAAAAGGGGCAGGACATGAACATTTTGAAGTTAACTTGCTTGCTTATTTGCAGATGGCATCTAGAACTGGAATACTAGGAAGGGGCTGAAATTATGCAGTCAGATGTGTGCTGCTGGTAATTTATTGCTGCTCAAGGCAGCAGGTACACCATATGCCTTTTTCTTTTCTTGGTATATTAATTTATGCTTCTAGGCTTTTGACTTTTCTTGGACTTTGCCATAGCATCCAAACATCCTAGTGTTTGCAGATTTTTAGTGCAGTTTTTTATTCAGGTCAGATTTGCTGGATAATGACCTCACAGAGAGCCTTTGCCACTGCTTGAACTCTGTTCTCCTAAGTGGAAGATCAGATAGTCTTTCATAAGTAACAAGTCTAGGAAAGGACCAGCAGCAGGGACTCACATTAAGTGTTATTTCTATTGCAGCACTCCATGGGAACTCTAGTTGCATATTGGGATTCGATTGAACAAGAGGCTTTCCAGCCAGAGAGCATATTACTGCTTCCTACATCAAAGAACTTACGTTTTAAATTTGTTCATTGGTTTATGGTCATTCCTCAAACTAAGGATTTTATTCTTACCTTTATATTCTTGCTGCTTAGCATTGATTTCTGTGTGTGATCCCACTGATTGTCATGGGGTTTCTTTTACGCTACTTAACATGAATCAGGGTTGCACCTGGGGCCCAATGGAAGCATGCAGTGTAATACGTTTCTCTTGATACGCTGTGTTGCCTTGCTGCCAGTCCTCTTGTCTGACCACCCATAGCACAATTAATCTGCCAGCAGAGGCCACCAAAGCTTTTCAGTCGCTTACTCCAAGTTTAGCAACTCTTTATAGTTACAGATCTCTTCTGCAGCAGGTCAGGACCATCCTTCAGTTTCCCAGTCCCTGCTGCTCTCTGCATGCTCTGTACCTCCATATTTTTTGATTTGTTCCAACTTTAGTCACTTGAGTTATCTTGATATTGCTAAAATTCCCTAAGGCTGCAACTGTATTACAGAGCATAGCTGCACCTTGCCTGTGTCTTTCATTCCCTCATTTAGTGTTCATTCCTGCCTCCTTCCTACACCTGCTCTGCGCTTACTGGGAACTGAATATTTCACTTTACAAAGAAGTTAATTTACTTCTGGTGAATAAAACCAGTTGGTTCTCCCTTACTTTAAGTAGTAGGGGAAAATTGCTTGTGATTTTTGTTATTCTGTGTGAATTGTTGACCATAGAGGGCATTTATAGCATAAAAACATACACTGCCTTGCTGGTTTATCCAACTCTGGGACACCAAAGGAACTGATTCAGATTGAGGCTTCACACAAACCACTAAAACTGTGGTGAAGGCTCTTAGCTGCTGCAGTATGGGCTTTTGCAAAGGTATTTTAAGTTGCCACTCAGAAACTGCACATAGAATTTCTAGCCATGTATTTTCATAACGGACATACTAGCCAAGGATGAAGGGAAGAAAGAAATTGTTTATGGACCCTCAAACTCTATTTATGGTACTAATTCAAGTGTGTGTTAGGGTTTTTTTTTCCCCTCTTTTTATCCACTTTTCTTTTTAGAACAGTAGGGAACTTCAGTGCTTTTTTATGACTTTAATGGAAAGTAATCAATGCTGTGCACTATCACAGTATTATGATAAAAATACCTCAGTTAAAACAGTCTTTGACAGCAAAATATTCTGAGTGACCTCCAGTGGTTATCCTTCCTCAGGTACTTTCCTGATGTAGCTTCCTTATATTTTACAGCATGTATTTTTCACCAGAGAAAATACGATTGGCAGCCTATATGGACTAGCTAAAAGAGAGGGAGATTATTTTGGTTTTGTTTTAAGCATGGGAGGGATGTCCACTTCAAACTTCCAGTGATGTCAGCAGAAGGAACATACTTAAATCTCTTGTGTGCTGATGGAAAAAATTACCTCTTAAGCTTTTTCAGTGTAAAGCATAAAGTTTATTGAAGAACCCAGTAATGAAGAGCTATGGTTCCTGGTGCTTAAAATTTTAGTGTTTGTATGAAAATGAGGCCTCCAGCACTTTAAATTATAGTTTGTAGAGGAATCACCACAAATGACTTATTCTTTCTTAAATGCTCCTCTCTCACTTCCTTGTAAGCATTTGTTAGATTTTGATTTTGATATGAAGATCATCCAGAAGAAAAAAAAAAATTATTCAATAGAATTAAGCTGTCACTTCTATATTCTCATGCTTTGGAAATAGCAATTGAAAAGAGTTAGGAGAAAGCTAGGAAGTTGCAATGTGGTCCTACCACTCTTGTTCCTAGACTTAGAAGCAGCATTACTGTCTTGGTTAAGTTGCTATGAACAATGACTGCATCCAATGGAGGAATAGACGTTCTTTTTGTAGGAATAGAATGTTCTGTTCTTTGCAGAGACTGAAGCACACAGATGCACCCCAAAACTAAAATAAGATGATAAAATGTAACTGTTATCAAGGCAAAGGTGTATGTTTACTTTGTGTTAGAGGATAGTATCTACTGTCCCATGAGCTGTTTGAAAACCAGTATGCATGATCTTGTCAGCACTGCATAGTCCAAGTGGTAGTATTTGGTGAAAAAGAGATTGTTCTGATGAGTGGGAAGGGTCTACTAGAGTATCACTAAAAAGGCCCCTTCTTTCTGATGTATAAATGTGAAAGAGTCTTCACATTTTGCCTACATGCTTGAGTGCTGTAATAGCACTCCTAAGCACCACTGTAGCAGCATTCCTAGCATGAAATTTCATTTACTTTCCAAGGTTTCCAATTTAATTTAATGCAACAAAAAAGAAAAGAAAAAAAAAGCTCAAGTTCATAGCCAGCGTTGCTGCAGAGGTGTAAAAATACCATCAAAATGATGCGGAGGTGTTGACTTGAGTTCTCAGATTAAAACTCTTTCTCTGAGCTAGCTGGGTAATCAGTGTAAAGTGATCCTTGAAAGACAGGACTCAGTTTAAGGATTAAACTTAAAAGCACTGATATTTAGGCATCTAATTTCTTCTCACATGTGACCTAGGGGCAGAATTTTTCAGCATTAGTACTGTGTGAAATATGCCAAGTGTCCTGTCTGCTCCTGTTCCACAGTAATATGGATTTCCCATGGGGCTTGGATTGTGTCTGCCATCACATCTTGGTAGTGCCAGCACATCTCAAATGATGATGGGTGTCTTTATTCAGGCAGTGGAATTGGATGGACAATACCCAAGCTCACATTGTAGTCAATGGTGTAGAGTCTAGAGAGTGATGAAGCTCCATGTTAGGTCGCTGTGGGAGTTTAGACACCTGGCACTTGTATAAGCACCTAAATGTAAGCATCCTAATCTCACATCCCTCTTGTAGTGTCAGCCTTGTCTACTGTGTTACTAGTTGTCAGTGAGGGTAAGAAAAGCTGGGAAGAATTATGGTATTAAATTCTTGCCTGCCATTTCCCATGAGCCAGGACATTTCTTATAGGTCACGACAGATGGCTGAATACTAGGGTGTAGCCAGCATACGTGAGATTGATTTATCTTTAATAATGCAAGGCCCAGCAATGAGAGCTTGGGGAAAAATGACTGATTTTATTTTCTTAAAATTCAGGTTTCAGAAGAGCATGGGTTATTCTGATCAGGGTAATTGTGGCAGCAGACTTAGGTTGATGTCTGCATTTCAAATCTTGATGAATCCTTTGAGAGGCAACCTGTTGTCTGGACCAAGAGAAAAGGGATGCTTACATGAATTGAAAGATACCTTTTTCCTTTTTATTTTTTTTTTTAAAAGGTTAGCCCAGCCAAGCCAATCCTTTTGAAATGGGTGAAGAAGGGTTGCAAAAATGCTGGCATCAGTGTGCAGAAGATTTATGAATCTCTGTGCTGAGCAGCAGGCAAATGGAGATAAAGCAGGCAAGGTTAAATCATACTTTGCCTGTAATTGTGAGCATGATATCAGTGTTGGTGTCTTTGACTGCAAGGTCCTTTGGGAGCCCTGTAAGGCACAGTGCAAACATTAGCTGGTCAGCTACCACTTCAGGCTGTGCCTTATTTTGTAAATGTTGCTCTAAATAAATTTAATCAATAATGAGATCTTGTGTTGAAAAATACACTGCTTTCTGCTGATACCATTTTTTTTTTGCCACAGCAGATTCCTCTCCCCTTACTGTTCTAAAAACTAACGACGACGTATTTACTTCAGTGTTCAAAATAAGGCCAAGGCTCATTTACACTCCCTTAACGTGGGTTTAATGCTGACATGGTGACATTTCTCTTAGTCCTGTTGTCATAGTCTCAGTAGACTTTATCCAGCATGTGGCTGATGGTAAAGAAAAATCAGCTGTGTCAGTATTGCTAACAGCTCTTGTTATAGAAACAGTCTTAGCATCCTACCCTGGTTCTTTCATATTTAGGAAATTGAATCTAAATTATTTAGAACTTTGAGATAAGCAAATTTTTTGAAGGCTCTATTTTGGGAAACATACATGGTTTTAGTCTCTTTTTCTGGTAAGTAGCTTTGGCTTATACATTTAGAGTTTGGCGGGGTTTTTTATGTAGTTGTGCTTTTTGAAGAAGATCTATTTTTCTATATAGAAATAACTCCATGGCTAAATGACAGAATGACTTAAAATTCAATGGGGAAATCATCAACTTCAAGGGGAAAATGTGAACATATTAGAAAGTTATTTTCAAAACTCTGCCAGAATTTAGTAAGCTGTATTTTAGAGTCATTAGCCTCAGAGGGAGGAGAATAGGGGTGAAGGAAGAGGCACTCATCAGCTAGGATATTTCTGTGGACTCCATTGCTGTAGTGTTTCAGCTCCTCAAAACCTCTAATGAGATTTTCTTAGATAACTACTGATTGCTGTTAGACTGGATTGGATTACATTAGATTAGTGCAGTTTTACAGACAGTGCAACTGAGAAATAAGGACAGCAAGGACCGGATTTTGAGAGACATTTAGTCACTTACGTATTAAAACATGAAATACAGTGGTATTTGTGAGCTCTTTGTAGGGTTTTTATGTTTTTTGGTTCTTTCTTTCTGTTTTGAGCATTCCACAGGTGCTTTCCTGAAACACAGGCCATGTAATTTTGAAGCTCACTTAAGTTTCCCAGGTTCCTCTGGGTAGTCTGTGGAAGAGCAAAAGATAAGGGCCCAGGCTTCACTGTGGTCTGCCAATAAACCAACCACTCAGTTATTTTTCCTCTGGCTGGCAGAAGGAAGGTGTTTGCACATAGGTGGTCTAGGGGCATCCCTGGAGACCACTGGCCATTGCTGATGGCCTATGTACTCTAGAAATGTAGGTTCCTATCTTGCATTAATTTCAGTAGGCTTACACATCTAAACACTTCAAATGCTCTAGCTCTTTAAAACTGCTCCTGGATGATTTTGACTTAGGAGTGTCCACAGCCATCAGGAGTAACAGTTTCATGGGCAGCCCCTTGCTTCCATCTTTTAACTATCAAAAGTAGAAACAGTTTTGTGAAAATGAAACACTTAGACCATGGTTTCGGGTAAATTTAAATTTGGCCTTTGAATTATTTACAAATGAAATCAAATAAATGGATTGCATTTGTAAATATTAATTTTGTGTAGTCAGAATTGAGGACCATATGTGATAATGGGAGGATGCTTAACAGCGTTATTGAGGTGAAATTTTGCAAGCTAAAAGTCCAAAAGTGCCATCAGCTTCACTGCCACTAACTCTGAAGATAACTGAGGTGCACCACCAATGAGTTACATGACTTCACCAGTCCTCAAAGCTCTATGATCATAGAATCACAGAATAGTTTGGGATGGAAGGGACCTTTAAAGGTTACCTAGTCCAATGCCCCCTGAAATAAGCAGGGACATCTTCAACTAGATCAGGTTGCTCAGATACAGTCCAGCTTGACTCTGAATGTTTCCAAGTATGGTGCGTCTACCATCTGCCTCTCTGGGCAACCTGTGCCAGTGCTTCATCACCCTCATTATAAAAAATTTCTTCCTTATGTCTAGTCTGAATCTATCATCTTTTAGTTTAAATCATTACTCCTTGTACTATTGCAACAGACCCTGCTAAAAAACTTGTCTCCATATTTCTTATACGTGCCCCTTAGGTACTGGAAGGCTATTTTAAAGGTCTCCCTGGAGCCTTCTCCAGGCTGAACAACCTCAGCTCCCTCAGCCTGTTTTCATAGATGTATTCATCTCTCTGATAATTTTACTTTTGTGACCCTCCTCTTTACTTGATTAACAGGTTTGATAGGATTGAGATTAAAAGAAAAAAAAAAGCGGGGGTGGGTGGGAGAGGTGTGTGTCTAAATATCCACCTAATTTACTGAGGTATTGAACTCGAGAGGAGGTTAAAAGCATGCCACAAACACAAATCAGATTTTGTTTCTCCCATTATTGCTCCCAAATTCTCCCAGAATTGCTTTAAAAGAAAGGCATCATCTTTCCCCGAGTCTGTAGGGAAAAAAATGCTGACGTGTCCAGGGCAAGACTGGGCAGTGTGAATCTGGAGATGGTGGGAGTCTCCTCTTGGCCCCAAGGGACAGAAGGGTGCAGAATTCAAGACGTCCCATTTTTTAGCTTTTCCCTGCGGGCTGCTGCTGAGCAGTTTCTGGAGGTTTCAGGCCAGTTTTCACAAGTCCCTGTGCAGTAAAATGGCAAAATCCTATTTTGAAGCGCTTAATTCTCTGCAAGACAGTACATATAATCTAGGGTTTGGGACTTTATCAATGTTTTGCTCCATTACTAAATTTTCTATGGACTCTTCACGCTAAAAATGATGAATTGTCTCCCTGTTCTTACTGCATATTGTGAAATATTGCAACATCACACTGGTAAAGAGCACTAATGCCCAGAAATCCTATGGGATATATACAGAATATTATGAATTATTTATTATTTGTAAGGTTGCAGTCCTGCAAAGGGTGTTTTTTTTTTCTGGGATCTCCTGTTTCATCTGGTCCCATCTGATGGCTTTCTGCATGGCATGCTCATGATATGTGAAAAGACATAAATCCTTCACTTGGCTTCTGCTGAGCAAAACTCCTCCATGACATTTAATTAGCTCCAGTTTGCAAAGCCCTGAACAACAGTCATTTTGCTTTCTTCCTGTGTTTGCTGCATGCAGAGAACAAGAGCAGGGGACTGAATAGTGACCTGAGTGTTTTAAGCTATGTTTTTATTTTTCCTGAATGCTGCTTGGAACCTTTTCACAGTGGACCTCTGTTCCCCAGGACTGATTATGGGTGGGGAAGAAGAGATGCCTGTCTTGAGAGAAGCTCTGAGGTCTCCTCATTCAAGCTGAGGTTTTTGTTCACTTGGATTCATACACACTCTACTAGTCACTAGATTCCTCTGCTGCTCCTTAAAATATTTTGATAATGGAAGTTTGGCATTCTTTTCTCTTTATCACATCCTTGTTTTCCCATTTCCTTCATTATATGAAGGAAAAAGGGCAGTGAAAGTTTTTGGAATACATGCATGCTTAATTTTCTGTAAGTTGACTTGTATCCTGCCTTGATGTGGCTGAATTTTAGATTTCTAGATTAGTGACGCAGCCTATTAAAGTATCTTGCTGCCTAACCAGGCACAGTGCTTCTACAAAGCTGCCTCCTCCTTCAAATAAAGATCAGAAAGATAGCAGACTGAGAAAACCATGCTGTTTAGGAATGAATAGCATGTTTGACTGAACCAGAACAAGTGGGCTGCAGTTACGTACTATTGGTGTTTGTGCATTTCTTGCATTCATGGATTGATTGATAACCAGTGATAGTTAGTTGCTAGTTTAAGATCATAGCTGGGCACTGTGCCTAAGAGGGAGAGTTTCAGAAGAAAATGTGAGTATTATATGAGCAGTTACAGAATATTTTGACCTTGATCTTTGGGTATAGCCAAATACCCCAAGGGAAATTCAGGACAGCACAGGAAACAGAGCTGGCTCTAAGGCTGCTCCAGCAGGCGCTAGATTCCCACATCCCAAAAACTACTGCAGCAGCCAGAGATCAACAGTAATGGATCAGTTGAGTCTCAACAAACACTGTCATGATGCTGAAATGTTTGAGTTAGATTGAGAACATGGGATACCTAACCCTTGCTTGCCGTTCCCAGCAGAAAGCTATTCTTTCTCCTCCCCTTTGGGGTGACGTTTGGGTGTGAAACCTTGAGGCCAAAGAGGAATTGCAGCACTGTTATTTTTGCAGCCAGCATGGCTTTTTCTCAGCAGGGCCCTTCTCACTCTCTGGGTGGCTGCCAAGCATTACAACCCCCTCCTGCCACAGTGTATCATGCAGTGCATATCCATGCATTTCCAGCTTAGCAAGCTCCCTTTGCTGTTTGCCCTTCACAGTACCCCAGTGATGGAGATCCTGATCTCCAGGGGGTCAATTAAAGATTATTTCTTAAAAATAGCTCCCTTTCACAAGAGGAAAACATTTACAATGACATCCATTTCATCCTGCCCCTTTCCGTCTGAAAAGGCTTGGTTTTCAGTTACTTCTGTAGTTCTCTTTTAAAGTTCCTTTCACGGTGCACTGCAGGAGGGAAAAAAAAGACAAGATACGAGGAGATTTTGTATGCTAAGGAGGCTACTTCAGACAGAGGCAATTAACTGACGTTGTACAGCTCATACAAGAAAGCCGGGAGATGTGAACTGAAGATCAGTCTTTGAAAATGTGGTTAACAAGCAGAGCTTGAAATATTCTGACTGCAGCAGACTGGGCTGAGGGCATGGTGATTTGATCCTGTGTTCTAAGCAGTTTGTTTACTGCAGTCTGTGATGAGGACCTTAGCTCCCTCCATCCTCAGATTGACAGATGTAGTGCAATTTTGCTCCATGCTGCATGGAGGCAGCCCAGAAATCTCTTGCGTAAAGGTTGTGTGTGATTATTTTTTTCTTCTTTAACATATTTGCAGATGAAGCGATGTATTTCATTTGTAAGAGAGAAGCAGCTTATTGATATAAACCAGGAATTTAATAAAATTTGATAGTAAATGCATCAGAAAGATTTGATGGTGAGGTACACTTGTTTACTGCTGATGATACCAAATGGAGTGGGGAAGTGGACACTTTGGAAGGGAGACCCACCCTGTAGGAAGACCTATATAGGCTGTAAGAATGGGCAAACAAGAACCTCATAAAGTTCAACAGGGGCAAGAGTAAGGTCTTGTACCTGGAAAAAGTACAATCAAGAGGGCAGGCTGGGATCTACCTGACTGAGGAGCAGATCTGTGGAAAGGGACCTGGGGGTCCCTGCACAAGCCCAGTAGGAATGAACAGTGTGTGCTGTTATGGAAAAGAAAGCAGGAGGCTGTGTTACATCAGGGGCATCGCCAGCAGAGATGAAGATGCCATTATTCCACTCCGTGCTTGTGAGGCCACACCTGGAATACTGTGCTCAGTTTCGGTCCCTGCTCCGTACAAAAGATGCAGGCAGGCTGGAGAGGGTCCCGAGAAGGGCCACAGAGATGATCCAAGGACTGGGAAGTCTCTCCTGTGAGGAAAGTCTGAGAGAACTGGGTTTGTTCAGTGTTGAGAAAAGGAGGGGAGATCTTATCATCATGTTCCTTATTTAAAGGGTGGTTACAAACAAAATGGAGACTCCTTTTCTGCAAGGGGTCACATGGAAAAGATGAAGGGCCATGGGCACAAGTTATGCCTGGGGAGATTCTGACTGGACAGGAGGAAAGTTTTTCATTATGAGAACAATCAGCCACTGGACTAATCTGCAGGGTAGAGGTGGGTTCCCCAGTGCTGGACACCTTTAACATTCAGCTGGACATGGTGCAGGACCACCTTGTCTAGAGTGTGCTTTTGTCAAGGAATGTTGGACCAGATGACCCTTAAGGTCCCTTCCAATCTGGTAGTCTATGATTCTGTGAATTCCCAAACCTAAGAATCTTTACATTCTTAGGTTTCCCTATCTGATGTTTTTCAGGGGCTAGTGAAACCCATGGAGCTGTCAGGATTCCAGCATGGTCTGTTTCAAGTACTGGTGGGTGATCAAGAAACATTGTCCTCCTTATTTTGCTGAAGAAAAGTTGTGAGCTCCTCTATCATTTGTCCTGGTGTATATCCTTTCTTGAAAATAAATATCTGGTGTTCCAAATACTCTCTCTTCTCACTTTCCTAATTAGCATGGTTTTGCAGGTTAATTACAGAGATGCGTGGTGCTTAATTATGCGGGTTACTGGCTCAGGAGTTGTTGACCTGGAAACATTACTTCATTGGCAGAGTCTGAGCTTTTTTTTGGTTCTTTTCTTCTTTCTAATTTTTTTTTTTTTTTCCTTTTAGCAGCTCCCTCTTAACTTTCATCTGCTCTGCAGTAAGTGTGGGCTGCTGACAGGTTCAGGTCTGGTGATTGCAAGGGCTACTTCTATTAACCAAACCTGTCCTCTCTATTTCTAGAAACAGAATTTGTGCTTTGGGAACTAAAGGCTGCAGCTTCAGTGCCAGCGGTTATAGGAGCTTCTCTAGTTTCTAGTGTGTTTTATTCATGGATTTGGGCAGATATCACTCATAATAGAAAAATTTCAGTACCTGTTTGAAAGCTGCAGAATAAAGACAGGCATTGTAGCATTTGAACCTGTAATACAGGCTGTCCTCGCTTTAATGCGGCTAATGGAGGAACAGAGAATGCACATCTTGGTAAAAATGCAGTGAATTAGCCTGTGATTCAGTGTTGACTAAGCTGGCACAGTTTTGCTTGAAATATTTGAAGGCAAAGCCCTGTTGACCAGTCCTGAAGTTCTTCTTGAAACACTGCTCTTGCTGGAGGCACACCGATATGTGTGGAAGCAACCCATGCGCCTGACATGCACATAAATCTAATGCAGTAGTAAGGTAGAGATTTGTTTTCTCCTCATAATATCAAGAGAGAGCCACTTCAAGTCTCATGCTAGCAGGCTGCAGAAGTGATTAATGGTGTAATTGGATCCAGGCTTTTTTTCCCCTGCTCATTCAAGTTTTTTACACAAGGAGCCAGAATACGTAAAAATCCATAAAGGATGAGGTTCCAATTCTGCACTTTTTCTGTGCATGAATCAACTGCTGAGACTGGAGCCGATTAAAAATCAGAATTTATCTTTCCTCCAAATTTTTCACAAAATTGCTATGATTGCATAAACAGAGCTGGTTTTCTCAATCTGGCTTTTCCTGATGGAAATCTGTTCCAGTAGAAATCTTCTGCCGGGTCTTGTTGAAGAACATATGGATCCTAAAACTGCTGTGACTGAGGAAAGAGGCAGTTGTCTGCTTGTGCATTAAAAAAAAAAAAAAATTAAAAATCAACAACAGCAACAACAAGAACCACTGTTTTGGGACTTAACATTTCTGCATCCAAATCCAATTTCAGCAGTAAAATTAAATAAAATAAATACATTTATTGTCTATGATGGAAAGCTGTAGGTGTGTGACAGTGGCATATTCAAACTCAAGATGCAAAGCCTACTATCAAAGGGCTGAATGTGCTGTCAGATAAACAAAAAACACTGTATAAGGCAGTACATT
This sequence comes from Pezoporus occidentalis, assembly GCF_034315485.1. Classification (NCBI taxonomy): domain Eukaryota; kingdom Metazoa; phylum Chordata; class Aves; order Psittaciformes; family Psittacidae; genus Pezoporus; species Pezoporus occidentalis. Next base: position 4,094,146 of record NW_026914180.1, read on the forward strand.
CATAGTAACATTCAGAGAGATAATATATTCCAGAGAAAAAATAAGCATCCTAATACATATCCTTCAATTGCATGCACCAAATTAAATCACAGAAGTATACTTTCTTACACTGAATATATGTGTCTTCAAACAGGAAAGCTGAATTTGGCTTTGTGGCTCAATTCTGTTCTTTTTACTTGTTCATGTGAATAGTATTTTTAACAGTTACTTAAGCAGGTTAGAGTTGGTGGGGTTTTGCCAGCTTCTGTAGCATTTCTCCCAGCACAGGTGGTCACTGGCTAAAAATCCTCCAGGGACAGTCAAGTGTTGGCAGGAAGAAGTCGCAGTTCCTGCTGCGACTTGGCTGGAACCTCAGTTTAAAATGGAAATGTCATTGGTTTGCAGCAGTAAAGAAGCAAAGATGCTTCTTTCCCAACACTGACATCCCAGATGTGCTTTCAACATTATTTGAAATTCATGGAAATTAGATATTTATAGCACCACACTCATTAATTCAAATAGAAATGGATCCCCAAATAGTAAGCAAATGTTTTCAACTTTCATGTGCTCAGTTGCATGAGCCTATTCTTAACTTATTCATTCCAGGTTATGATCAAACTGGATTAAGACATGCACTAGTATGTAGTGACAAGTTTGCCGTAGCGCCTTGAAAGGTGGAAGGATAGTTAACTGATTTCCACAGCTATCAAAGTATTTGCTTGTAATTAGCAATCAGAAGCATGAAAGGATTTTGTTGCAGCAGGGATAAATCTTTAAATAATGCCAGCAGATTTCCCAAAGCTTTCTTTATACTGGCCTCTGTGGTTGAGGCAAATGAACAGAATTAGAAATGAACCAAAGGAAAAAGTGGCACTGGAGAGAAAGAGGCAAAAGTCAAATATCTTTTGACAAGTGTCTATCACAGAATTGCTTTTCTTTTGAATCACAGTGAGCCTTTTATTAGATGAGTGCTAGCTGCTTTTTAAACTGCTTTAAGAGACCATCCTTACTGTTGATCATCCCCCAAAGTAAACAACAAGTAATATGTGAAATGTGGAATTGGGGAGGCAAAGTGTTTTGCTCACTATCTCATTGCAGGTCAGGGGCAGAAGGTGCAGGAAGGCTTGTAGGTCCCCAGTTACCACTGCTTAAGGCATTACTGACTCTTCAGTAGCTGCAGTCTGGAAGGGGGCAGTCAGGGCCCCAGCTGGCTTTCCTGAGGTGTTTTTGATCCTAAGAGCTCTTGCCAATGGATGACAGGGATAACTTGGTGGTGTCTTGTTGCTGCTGCTGAACTCAGAATTGGTAGGAAGATGTTGCTTGGAGCATTCAAGGCATCTCTGTTTTGGGGGATGTGTGTGTGCTTTGTGCCCTGAAGTACAAGCTTGAAACAGATTGTTAGGTGATGTTTTGTACAGCTGACTGCTAATTGTGGTAGGGGGGTTTTCTGTGCCAGGAGAGGACTCTCTCCATCTGACCATGAACTGCAGAGGGATAAGTCCACTTGAGTGTGCAAAACAGTTTTCAGCTGAGCTCTGGAGAAACATAGGTGCTGCTCTGAGCCCTGGTGCAACTGTGGGCTCTGGCATGGACCAGGAAGGTTATTGTTCCTGATTCAAGTCTTCACTGTGTTACACAAGATGACTACCATCACCTTAAATGAGTTCTGATCATTTCTGGAGCGAGTGCATTGGTTCTCTCAAGAGACTGAATTACCTCGTGTGGCATGAAACCTGGGTGCCAACAGTTGGCCATTGTGGAATGACTTGTTCCCTTCCCTGGTGTGCTCCTCATTGGAGCAGTCTCTGGATTGCTACCCTGTAACCTGCCAGCAACAGCTTTTGGACTGAGTGTTAGTGGGATTGGATTAATTGTCCCTGGTATCCCCGGGCACAGTGCTCCCTTCTCTGCTGCTGCTTCTCTGTGTGATCTCTTCTGTAATGCTTGGTCCTTATGGAGACACAATGGGAGAAGAGTACATGATGTCCCTGTGCAAAGCAGCCTGCACATTTCTTTCCTTAGAGTGACAGGCTGCCTCAACTGCGGTAGATTAAATGTGCCTGGGACAATTCTCAGACACTGAAACCATCTGGTATAAACTGCTTGCATCTCTGCAGCTAACTGTTTGGAGCCTCCCAAATAGGATGCCAGTTGGTTTTCAGCAGTGGGCTAGCACCTGTGTTAATACCCAAACTATACCCAGGAGCTGTTTGGAGAGCATTAGGTGGCAAGGGCCAAAACCATGCTTGTGACTGTGTTAACAGTTTTATCTTTCTAAAGGTTTTGGTACTAGTGCCTATGAATGGTCCTTGACATTGGTTAGTTTATTAGCACCGAGACACGTGGCCCTTTCCCTCTTTTCTTTCAGGGGACTGGTCCCACAGGTTGTGCAAGAGGCAGGAAGATGCCAACATTGTGAAGCCTTAGTGAAGAGAATAATCTTTTCTTAAAATCATGCAATCTCATAATAGCTCTACGTGGCTCCAGGCTAGTACTAAAATCCAGAGGAAAACTCCTGAAGTGTTTCGCTTACTTTCACAAGTCAGTAAGTGATTTCATGGCATCTTTATAGAACAGCAAAATGAAAGGACTCAAAATGAGCACTGGCATTCCAAAGGCACCTTGTCTTGTTTTCAGTGTCTCTTCAAGGTGGCCATTCTGTTACTTGGATATTGGAGGCACTTGGGCAAAGCGTCTTTAAAGACCTGTGAATGGATAGGCTATGTGTCAAAATGCAATTTAAAAATAAAAAGGGCACATAATAAAAACAATATAATTCCATAACTCTCAGTACCATTAAACCAGTCAGCAGGGGATGTAGAAGTCACCCAGGAAAGAAAAAGCATGATAATTTTTTTTAGAAGAACATAGGCTGATAAATTACTTGGCAGCTTCCAACCATCTGGGGAGAAAAATAAAGTATGCTCATCCCTGCTTGAACTCATGAATTGAAACTACAAAAAAGACGGGGTTTTTGTATTGCTGGTCTGCATGTTAATTCAGAGCCTGGAGCTGATGGATTCTGCATTGACTGAGCATAGTTAGCACAGTGTACATGTTGAGAACTTGCCTCTGTGATATAGTCTGAATAATTTCATTCTGGTGAAAATGGTTGCTCAATGGTGTGGACAGAGAGCAAGATCTATTATAGTCTGGTTTCCTGGGAAAATGAGGTGTTACGTGATCACGATGTGTGTGTGAATGCACAGTTGCTTCCCCTCCTTCTCCGCAGTAGTTTTTTGATTCATCTGGCCAGTGTCAACCAGATCTGATTAAAGGCTTGACAAGCTTCATGAAAATCAGTGGTTTCATAGAGGAGAGAGACTCTTTTTATGCCTCCACCATATAAAAAGCTGCAGTGTGGATTTATTCGCTAGGACACTGGAGGCACTGTACAGAGGAGGATTAATAGAAATGCTCCAGCCAAGGAGGAAGTGTCAGGGGGAGCTGATACCTTATCAGATATCAGAGAATCTAGCCATGAGCCACAGAGACATGGAAGACAGGACTTCGGTGGCTCCATTGCCCAGAGAGCTATTTTGCTCCCTTCCCTTGTTTTCTTTCCCTCTGCTCTTCCAGCCAGCCATATGCTGCTATTTAAAGGGCTATGGGTTGCTAATAGATAAAGAAGATATGGCATTATGCTTAAGACTTCTGGAAGGTGGCCCCAGTAAAGAAATTACTAGCAAAGAAACTGCCATCTAGAGCATGCTGCCTTCCTGAGGCAAGACTGTAATGATGGAGCATTAGGTCTCCTCTACATCTCCCTCTGAACTCTTGGCATTCCTGCTGTAAGGAAAGGTTGGGCCCTTTTTAGGTGAGGAGCAGCTATTGCTGTGAGAGTTGGCTGTGCTGTGACAGTTATGGACCTTTTGTAATGCAGCCTGTGACTTGTACCCTTAGGACCAGCAGATAAAATGGAAGTGTGTAGTTTTTAGCAGGTCCTGCTAATTTTTGGACTGAGCAGGTTGTTTGTAATGTCTAATAAGTTACAATGATGAGTGGGATTCCTTGGACAAATGACCCCCATACAAAGCCCCAGGTCTGTGGGCCTCGTGGTGACCCAGGGGAGACTGAGCTAACACTCACTTATGACTCCAGTGACAGCATAAGTGAGAACAGAAGGAAAGCAGTTTCCATAGGAGCAGTTGGGCAGAAAATAAAAAAAAATAAATAAAAAATTCTGTGTCCAGACTTAGTGTCCTTTGATGCTTTTCAATTGTGTGGTTATGTGTGCAAGAAATTTTAAGAGAAAAAGGAATGAAAACAGTTAACGGGCAGTTTGAGCCATACTTGTGAGATGTGATTGTAGGTGTGGATGGTATTTACCTAGATACACTTTCAAATAAGGACTTCCACACTTTCTTCCTTTGCATGAGAGGAGTGTAAGCATTTGTCAAACTATCCCACTATCTACTGTAACCTCAGAGAGATGGTGGACACGGGAATGGTTAGGAGCCATTTGTGTCCACTGATTGAAGAAGGGACAAATATTTAATAAGTAACCAAACTTTGGGGCTGACAGGCCTCCATAGAGTTTTGTTGTTTTTTTTTTAATGAAAAATACCCAATATTCAGATTCACATCTGTCAGCTTCTGTCTTTTGTCTTTTTGTTTCTCATTCAAACTCTTTTTGTAGTTAATAATTTACATTTTGCAGGCTTGCTGTTCACTTTGTTTTGCTCTGCACTGCATTCTTTGAAAAAGCATAGGAGCTTTCCTCGATATGATAACCAAGACTAGGTATAATATATCCAGAAAGGTCTTATCACTTCCTTACAGTGTACAGCAATTATAGTAGCACTTTTGATTTACATTATATTCCCCTAGCAACCACGCATTTTCTTTGCTGCTTTCATTTCAGCTGCATATTGGACTAATGGCTTTGGGATATTTTTTCTTAGAGTAAAAATCCTTAATCTTTTAAACAGCTCCAAATTGGTTTGCTGATCAGTGTGCTAAAACTTATTTTTATCATGGCTTTTCTTCTTTATTATTACTGCTTCCAAGCCCTGACCTGTTAGTTTCTTCATTTTTGCATAAACTTTAAGCTCCACTGCTTTATTGATTTAATACCTGGCTGTATATTTCTTTTTTTTAGATTTGGGAGGGTGATACAGGTACTCTGTCTACTCCAAGTTGGTATTTGCAGACTTAGCAGCCCTATCCAAGCCTTTTGTGCAGAGTGAATGCTGGCACCCGGGAAGTATTTACTCCATCCACAATACTTCCACTGTTTGTGTTGCCGTTGAATTTCTGCTGTGAATGCCTTCAGGGTAAAATAGCATTTTCCCTCTCCTGTTATCCACTGGGAAGAGAAGAACCACTCAGAAGAGCTCATTTCTGTTCGGTGGGTGTTAATTTATTATGGTGTTCTGAATTTATATATAAACAAATGTTAATTTGGGAGCAGGTGGCCTTTATAGAGACAGAGCCATCTGTAGGGGACTGATTCTAATTTAATTTCTTTATTTCTGTTTCTATTTCTAGAACACAGCTATCAGTCCATACTGAGTGTGAAGGCAGGTGGGGGCAGCCACAGGTAGGACCCAGCAGGTGCTGAGCTGCAACCCAGCTGGTGCTAATGTGGGAGCAGTTTAAGCAGTTTTCTTGCATGAATTGCTTCAAAGGTATTTCTCCTAGTCCTCACCTCTCTGTGCCATAGTTAATATCCATAGGCTCAAACCCAAAGGCTCAGTCGTGACAGTATTTTGGCAAGCACTGGCCCTGCAGAGGTATTAAGGCAGTAATGAAAGCAAGTGTCATTGTGTGAGTTAAACCTGAATTTCATTTTCTCATCAACTTTAATGATATAATACCATATGGTGGAGTGAATCCTGTTGTAGGCGTATGATGAACTAAGGGAACTAATGATGAACTCAGGGCTTGCTCCTTGTTGTCATTTATCTGGTGAGAGCTGGACCCTGACCCTATTTCAGCATCAGAACAAGCAGCAGCTGTTGGGGCAGCAGATTTGACTATCAGTAGTACTGAGCAGAGACATGTGAGTATGCAGGGTGTCTGGAAAGTTCAGATATGGGAAATGACCTTTTACTTTGTGATCCATCCAAAACTATTGTGATTTTATCATCTTGGGAATGTTGCAATCAAATATGAAACCAACTTCTTTTGAAAATGCGAAATTGAAATGTGAAAAACACTGTAGAGTGAAACATATGAGTAGAACTGGGTGCTTTAGCAGTTTCCAAATGAGGAACCTGCATCTCTCAAGTGGAAGGCTTTTAAAAGTTTTCTTGATTTGGGGTAGCTTTTCAAGGAGTGGGATTTATCCTTTTAGAATGGCATTTGTAGGGCATACCCTTAGGCTTTTTTTTTTCTTTGCCATATTTTTGGCTTTTTTTGAAGAATGATTAAAAACCTTAGGTAACTTCAGCGTAAAATTTAGGACTGTGTTCTCTTACTCTGCATGACTCAGACTGGGACTTGTTTGACTTGCAAGTGCTTTGGATGGATTCAAATGCAGGATGCAAAAAACCCCAAGGAAATCAACAGATAAGATGTAATGTTAAAGCTGTAGTAGGGAAGCTACTGAACTATACCACCAAATGGGTATGTGACATGAAGGCTATAAATAGGCTAGGCAGACTTATCCCAGTTTCCCCTCTTTGGATGTCTCTGGGTACAACCCTTTTCATACTGCTCATCAGTGTTCATAATTGGTGTCATTCACACTGTCAGGAACAAGAGAAGTTTTGCAGTAATTTTTCTGAATTTCAATTAAAATTGAATCTACATTACACTAAATTCTAAAGACCAACCATTACCTTTCTTGTTCATGGGAATATATTTTTTTCCTGTGACCTTGGCACCTTAGTGCACCAGAACATTTTGATTTACGTAACAAGAAAGGAAAATGAAACCTGTATAAAACTTCAGGCAACATCTGGCTTAATACTAAATTACTGCTTAATATGGAATGTATTAGGAGGGAACATATTTGTGAAACATGGGCATGTGAGAGATTTCACCCCAGTGATGGTGCTATGTTTCCTAGCTGAAAAACTTACAGAAGAAATCTCAGATGCATCGGATATTTGTTTGAAAATGTTTCCTGAGAGTCTGTCTAGAATAAGCTTAGAAACCATGTTAGAGAAAACCAGGTGCTACAAAATTGAAGTAACCAGCAGTAACAAGGTCTTTAAGAGACAGCACAACAATCTGACAGTGAGAAAGCTGTGAAAATCTCACAGCCTTAATTTATAGATCATTTCCTTGGAGAGATACATAGAAACATCCCTTTCCAGTGGATGTTTCTGTGTATCGCACGAACTCACTCTTGACTTCATCATGCTGGCTGGTGACTGGCTTCCTTCAGCCCCAGCAGTTTCAGTGTAGGTGCAAAGACCTAGTAACACTTCAATACCAGTGGACTCACGAACAAACATGTCTCCCATTATCTTGGCTGTTTCTTACTAACTACTGACCCTGAAATTCACAGCTCAGATTAGAGAAATTAAAAATCAGGATGAAGAGGAATATCAGAAGTTCAGGTGCAAAGATGCTTTTCCATCTTTCACCCACTCAGCCATTTCTGTTACCCTTTTCTTCAATCAGCAGGAAAAAAAATATGGATTTGGAAAGCATTTAGTTATTTTACTCATCTCCAGGGTAATTACATGTCTTTCAGGGCCCAGAAATCCTCAGGGCTTTTTAACTCATGCTGTGTCCTGGTACAGTGAAAAAATGATAACTCAAGGTGACGCATTTGCTGGGCAGTGACTATTAGTTAACTGAAGTGAGTTTGCCCTTGGCAAGAATCAGGCCACATCAAGGGTACTTTTGAAAATCCCATCCTCTGTCTGTACCAGGCATAGAATTCAGGTGTAACTATAATATGCAGATTAATAAAAAACCAAACCAAAACTCTGAACATTCTAAACCGCTGATAATCTACACTAGCATATACTTTATATTTTCAGCTTTGTAATTCTGGTGTTTGGGTGGTTTTGCTAAACTTTAAGAGTTTGTGAGAGTTGTGCTTGGTGACTGGAACTGTAGAGTTTTGGGCATATACTTCAAGAAAAGTTGGATTTGGCCACATTGACTTTGTAAATTCCCCCAGTATGGCTTCAAGCCAGGAAGCAGACGGGAAGGAGCAGTGATGGATGCATCCTTGCTACTTTTCTGGAAAAGAGCAGATTCTTATTCCCACTTCTGGATCTTCTACAGCACTCAGCATAGCTGACAGTGCTGTTCTGCTGTCCCACTGAAGGATGGTGGCAGCACTCCAGGAAAATATTTTGTAATGATTGGTAGGACTGCACACAGAGTCCTCAGCCTTCTCTGGATTTCCACAGTGCTATAGTCTCACCCTCCCCCTGCTTAACTCTGGTGGCGAGCCCTGATGTCACCTCTGATCTCTGTCCTTTCAGTTTGGGGTCTAGCTGAACCCAAGGTACCAGCTTGGTAAAAGCTGTATCTGTAGGAAACTTTCTGTTTTCCTTGGAACTCTTCCATGTTGCACCGCTGATGAATTATCTGTCTTCCTCTCCATTTCCCATAGGAGAAACCATCTTATCACCCTGACCTCTACCAAACATCCCCTTCTGCTTCATAGGTGCACACTGCCTTTTCTCGCAGATGGTCTGATTCAGATAATTTGTTAAATTCTGAACAGCTGTTCTTACCTTGCATTTGTTTTTAAGATTGCTGGGTGTGTGTCAGACCTGGAGAAGGTCTTTCTGTGTCCAAAACCATGATGGTTTTTCCAACTTTATCAATTGATCTACTAAAATATATCCCTTCTCTTCACAGGCAGAAAGGAAAAAGGCGGGGGGGGGGGGGGGTGGCTGAACTACATCAATAGAATGTAGGCTTCTGCCCATGGCAAATTGTTCAGAGTCTGCTATTTTGAGTTTTCCTTCCTAAACATTTTGCCAACTCTGAATGGCACATTGCAATCAATGACACACATCAAAAAAAAAGGTACTTTTTCATCTCTGGGGAGCCATCTTTGCCAGAAATAATGCAGGCTTGATTATACACTAAATGCCTTCAGTACTTCCCACCTCTGTTATTACAACACACTTTATCTGACCTTGAAAAGAATTATGCTTTTATGCCCAGGAAAAAAAAAATCATCTAATTCAGAATGGAGCTGTAAGCCTCCTCAGGAACATGGATTACTGAAATCACGTCACCTCAATGCTCTGCTCACTCCACTGATTGCCTATATAGAGCAGCCAAAGGATTATGCAACTCTTTAATAGATTGTCTGTCATAACAAGACCCCAAATCAGGAGAGTTTGGTCTAAATTTGGGTTGTTGAGAATGCTTTTCAGATAGCTCTGTATACATCTTCAGGTGTCTCAGCATGAGAAAAAACGGAGATTCATTAAAACTCAACATCAAGCCTTCTGATCTGTCTTTAATAGTTACATTTTACATAATTACATTTAGATTTGATACCCCTAGCAGTCTTTTATAGTTTGTCTTAATTAGCACTGATCTGGACATGCTGAGCAAAAGCTAAAATTCTAGCTTTCCCTGTTCCATTCTTCCCTTTACTGGAGTAGTTTAAAAGATCAACTTGTCAAAAAGCATAAAAGACTTTGTCTTGTTGAGAGTTCTCATAAAATGCCCTAAGAGCTTCTACAGAGCCATTACTGTCTATTGTGCACAGCCGATGTGTAAAATACTGACGTGGGGCTATATTTAATGCGCTGAACTCTGTTAACACGATTGGGAATCAGCATGTTGTCCTGTGAAATTGGGCATCTTTATCCTTGTCTCCAAGAAAGCCCTGCTATTGCATACTTTCCATTTCTTACTTTATTACTTTGAAACACTGTGTTTTGTGGAGGAAGAAAAAATGTAAATATCCAGGGGAAAACAGGAGACGCTGGCATTACAAATATGAGTAAGCTTTGACAGTAGACATGTTAAAAAGACAGCTTAAAGAAAATTCATTTTTATTAAGAGTGAAAGAACTGAGTGTGAAGAGACCTGAATGAGATGCATGAAATTACAAGAGATGGAGGAAGTAGTGGGTGACACAAAACTACATCAGGCTGAAAGAAATGTACAGAAGGATATACTGAAACTTTGAAGAAGGATTGATGTGACAACAGCTGCACGTAAATTGTGTATGTGTGTGTGAGGAAAAAAAAGTAATTTCTATACAAAGTACTGCATACCTTGACTTTTAAATCAGTTTACAATGGCAGGAATGCATTGGCATGCATAGGGGAAGAAAAGAACACAGAGGATTTGTGTAAAGGTAATTAAGATAATTAATCATGCTTTTTTTGGCAATCCTGATGACTGAAAACTTTGACTTATAAGAGAAAATTATCCTTTGGTGTTATTTTTGCAGTATTATATATATATAGCCTGTAGGACCCAGACTATCTCAAGGAACACATAAGAAGGCCATCTCATACACTGTGAAATCTTGGCAAGTTTTTTCAAGCAGCTTCCCCAGCAACCCACCCCATAACTGCAAAAAGGAGGTTGATGCCATCTTCATTAAAAAAAAAACCACAAAAAAAACCAAACAAAAACAAACAAAATCCTGAATCAAAAAGGCATTTTGTCAGCAAAGAGAAAAGTGGGTAAAAGGCCACAGTATCCATTAAGAATTTTGCTGTTATTGCCAATTTTAAGTCATGCTCCAATACAGTGTAGAACTAAGAAATGCTACAGCAGCTAAGTGAAACTAGTCGAGCCTAAAACAAAGATTAGCTTTTTTTGTGGCTAGTGGAAATGCCCACAGTTAATGTATAAAACAGTACAAGCACCTTGGTTTTTTTCTAATTTCTTTGCTTGTTTAGGGTGCAATTCATTCCTCCTAACTGAGGGCCATGAGGATTAATTTCTGTGGTGAACTAGTCATTGAAGGAACGATATTCAGGAAGAAAGAGACACCTCTAAGGGACTGCTTTTCACTAGCTGAGACATTTAGATTGAAACTGCTGGAAATGCCCATTTCTCTCCATTGACAATATCCGACATTGCCTGAGGTTCGCGTGTCAGAGGAAATGAGATGGATGCCAACATCAGCCTTCATATTTAATCTTAGCTGTCACAATGTTACAGTTACGGACTTCAGGCTGTGGTTTATGCTGCTTTCTATGGACTTTATTCAAGCCAGGTTCATTTTTGCAAGGACACTGGCTAAACTTCAGTAATTTGCCTAGAGGCTGATGATGGTGCCCGTAGGGTTGAATGTTTATGGGTAGGAGCCAGGGGGAAGGCCAACAAGGCAGATACCATGGTGTGAGTCTGTTATAGACCACCTGATCGGCATGAAGAGGCAGATTAAATATTCCATAAGCAGATGGGAGAAGTCTTACATTTGCTAGCCCTTGTTCTCATGGGGGACTTCTACCAGGTATCTGGTGGACATATAACACAGCAGAGAGCAAACAGTCTAGGAGGTTCCTGGAGTGTGTGGAAGATAACTTCTTAACAGCTGTTGAGCGAGACAACAAGGGAAGGTACCCGCTGGACCTGTTGTATGTGAAGAGAGAAGGACCTGTGGATGATGTGATAGTTGGAAGCCATCTCAGACATGATGAACACAAAATTACAGAGTTTTCAATTGGAGAAGCAAGGAGAAGAGTCAGCAGAACTGCCACCTTGGACTTTCAAAGGGAAGAATTTGGGCTGTTCAGGAGACTGGTTGATGGAATCCTTTGGGAGACAGACCTGAAGAGCAAGAGTCCAGGAAGGCTGGACAGCCTTCAAGAAGGAAATCTTACAGGAGCAGGAGCAAGCTGGCCCCATGTGCCAAAAAAATGAATCAGTGCTGAAGACTACCAGCCTGTCTGAACAGAAAGATTTGGCTGGAACTCATGAGTTTGTAAGCTGTGGAAGAAAGGACAGGCAACTCAGGAGGAGTAAAGGTTTTTGTGAGGCTAAGCAGGGAGAAAATTAGAAAGGACAAAGCTGAACCAGAACTTAATCTGGCTGCTGCCATAAAAGACAGTAAAAAATGTTTCTATAAATACCTTGTCAACAAAAGAAGGGCTAAGGATGATTTATTGGGTGGATGGCAAAACTAGTAACAAAGGATCATGAAAAGGTGGAGGTACTTAATGCTTTCTTTGTCTCAGTCTTTAATAGTAAGACCAGTTGTTCTCTGGGTACCCAGTCTCCTGAGCTTGAAGATAGGGACAGGGAGCAGAATGAAGCCCACATAATCCAAGGGGAAAGGTTCAGTGATGTGCTACACCACTTGGACACACAGGAATCTATGGGGCCAGATGGGGTCCACCTGAGGGTATTGAAGGAACTGGCAGAAGTGCTCACTGAGCCACTTTCAATCATTTATCAGCAGTTCTGGCTAACTGGGGAAGGTCTGGTTGACTGGAGGTTAGCAAACATGAAGCCCATCTACAAGAAGAGCCAGGAGGAGGATATGGGGAACTACAGGCCTGTCAGCCTGACCTCAATGCTGGGAAAGGTTATGGAGCAGATCATCTTGAGTGCCATCACACAGCATGTACTGGAAAACCAGGTGATGAGGCCCAGTCAGCATGGGCTTATGAAAGGCGGGTCCTGTTTGACTAACCTGATCTCCTTCTATGGTGTGATCCACTTAGTGGATGACAGCAAGACTGGACACAGACACAGGAATCTGGGCATAGCTGCTGGTGCATGCCTGTCCAGTGTCCAGAAGCAGGCACAGAATAGAAAAGACTACCGCATGGCCCCCAAGAAAACAAAACCACAGATTCTTTCATAAAGATTTTTGGCAAAAAGGGAGATTCAGTACTGTGAGCAGAAAACTCTTACTTTGAATTATATTTCAGGACATCACCTTTCCCCTGTGTTCCAAGAAATAGATCTTGTGAATTTTTCCTGAGAGTAAGCAGAATTATATTAGGGTAATATCTGACTGTCATACACCAAAACAAAACATCAAAGATGATCTAAGCACTTGGATCAAAAATAACTTTTATTTTCTTTGGGTTGGACCTTAAAACTTCTGTAATTGGTTTTTGATGTTTTTGCTAGTTCTTATCTAAATTTCCATCTTCACTATTGCTGTCTTTTGTCTCCCAGTATTGTTGAACTTGTAAATTGGGTGATAGCTTCTAGTGTAACAACTCGGGTTCATTCATTTCATGCACCAGTCACTGTGTTACTTGAAAATAAGTGGAAAACCAGGTTATACCTTTGTATTATCTAAACATAGCTCTTTCAGAATGCATTCACCTACAGCATCAAGGATTTGTTCTTTATGCTTTTTTTACCATTTGATCAATTTCTGTGCGTATAGTTGAAGTAGTTGCTGCCCTGTTCACAAAACTTGGTCTGTTGTTCATTTGTCCATTTCAGAAGCTATGTGCTCAGTATAACTTTACTGTACAGTGAGAGAGTAAGCCATATTAGTCTTTTTATATTCCAATAGCATGTGGTCTGTATCCATGCAGATTCAAGAGCTTAATCTATTTGCAGAACCTTTTACATACAGTGCTACCCTACTAAGGATTTTTTTTCAGGGGGTTGAATGTACAAGTATTGTATGTTTCTTTCATAGTTAGAATACTGGTAATTCTTCTGTTTGTAGAGCACTCCTGTTTTATAAGTGCCCTTTCATGCTACAGGCATTCAAAATAATCTATGATTGCTTTCATATTTTTTTGGCATCACTACTGTCACAACACTGTAGCCTAAGTAACCTAAATTAATTTAGGTCTACTGGCTTTAGGAGCAATTTACAGTAATTGATGATCTGTCCTTTATGGTTAATGCTTTTTATATGTGCTTATTTTTACTTACTGCATTAGCTTGGCACCCAACTTGAAATAGGCAAAGTTGCATAATTTTGTCAAATTTTGCCTCACTGATGATGGTCATTTGACAAAATACCATATTTGATCTAATCATCCTGCCATTTGCCTTGTTAACATGTAAATACAGCTCCGTTCAGTGCTTCCTATCCTGACAATGGCTGTATTTCTTTCTTGCAAGTGTTGCCACTTTTGAGATCATATTGCCCCTCAAATCTATAAACAGAGATCTTGGGGAAAACCTCTTCCTATCCTCACTACGTTGAAAAGTGCTGTATATTCTTGCTGGTTTATTTCTAACTAGTTTCTAATCCATTACATTACATTCTCTCACATCCTGTGAGTCTGTAGAGCCTAACAAAATCCCTGTGAGTCTCTTTTTTCTTGTCTTTAGGGAGTTTTGGATTGAAATCATAATTTCTCCCATAGTGTTTTAGGAGGGATTTTCTAGGGGGAAAAAAAAAAAGAAAAAGATATCATTGTTAGTCTTTTTCTTCCTGTTGTGAAAGCACCGTATGACTAGAGAGGTCTCACTTCACTCTCAGATGTCTGATGTATTGAGTGTATCTATGCTAGGGAACTACAGAGGGCCAAGACAGCCTGACAGCTGCTTGCGGTTGTCCATACTGTTAGTCTGTTAACAGAGTTGCTGGCAGTTTTCATCTGTTGCTATCCACAGAACTGTTTGGGCACATCTCCAGCCATAGCAGTGACTAAAGACCTTTCCTAGTGGGCTGTCGGCATATGTTCCCTGTTTTGGAGAACCAAGGGACTTCATATGGATGGATGGAACTATACCCGTTGGCCTCCAGACAGGAGACTGTTCAGTGGGTTATTTTATCTTTTTACATAGACATAACTATGCAAATTGGTAAGCCAGCAAGCAGTTTTGAGCTGTGTATCTTGTGTGTCACAGTGGATTGAAGCAGAAGAAAATGTGCTTGATGTACAAGCTTGATGCTGGGGAGTTGCATACCTGAGGAAAGGTTGGCAGGATTGCCACTAATTACTAGATACTAAGAGACACAAGACAAAATGAGAACAAGTTTTGATGTCCTGTGCTTCAGTCTTTGTCTTCAGACTGCCCTCCTGCTACCCCCACAGATCACTGTTGGGGTCATCCTCCCAGTGATCTATGCAGGATGTTCCATGATGCTTTTAAAGCTTTGGTTGCCTTCTTAGTTAATTGGACATTATATCCTTCACATGTATCCTTAGGAGAAGAACCTGCTATTTCACAATCTAACCAGCACAGTTCATTGTCAAGTTATCCACTTAAAAAAAAAAAAAATAAAACCAAAAAACAAAACAACACAGCCCCAAACAAAAACCACCATATAAAAACTTCAAACAGAAAATGAAATATCACAAGCAGTTTTCAATTGTACCATTTAATTTTTCAAAGGAAAAAGTAAGTACCAGAATGACATTTAAACAAGAGACCACGACACTCCACAATAACCCTGTTTGTGAAGTTCAGTTGTCTTCTGCCCTTAAATGCCACATCTGTTAAAAATACTTTTTGGTAGTCCCTTAAGACACAGAAGGTGCATTGTAAATTCCCTCTGAGAGGGACACTTACCTTAAAAAACCAAACAGACAAAAAACAAACAAAACCAAAAAAAACCCAGAAAGCACCAACATCACAACCCCAGTAAAAACAAACAAATGAAAACAACAAAAGAAACCCCCACCTCCTCCCCTCAAACCCTGAAAACAGAGAGAGGCTGCATCCTGAGGGAAGGACAGTGTTGGGCACATCAGAGTATGTGAAAAAGCAGAGTCCTGTCCAAGATTTCTCAGCAAACCTACCTCATAGAATGCTTTGCATTGGGAAATAGTCTGGAAAATGAGACATTTCAGTTCATCTGCCTGACATTTTTGTAAAGTAATTGTTCAAATGACACAAGTGTGTTTCCGTACCTTAAAGTAAAATAAAATAAAGCCCCCAAACCAAGTGAGTATTGAGAGTTGGGATGGGAAGTTCATGTAATAGAAGTAGTTGTGCTCTTCCCTGTGCACCTCCATAAAGGCATCAGCACTTATCAAGGCAAAGGCCAGTGCAGCCAGGGTACGAGATACCAAGAAAAGATGTCACCAAATTGGAAGGCAGAAAGAGAGCTGCCTTGTCAGGCAGCTGGAAATGATGAACAGCCAGAAATGAGTAACCAAGAACAGTGCCTGTCCTACAGAGTGCCACTTATCTCCACCTGCTTTACTCAGAAATTTATGAATCACCTTCACAATTTTGCTTAAATCTCATTGAAACAGTCAGTGTTTGGTGCATAAAAATAAGAAATAGAAATGTTAAGAGTTGTAAGGAAATGTCATGGTTTGCTTCCCATAAAAGCGTCTGTGCACTCTCACAAGGATGGTGCTTTTGTCTCGCCTTCCCTTTGTCTTTCACCTCCATTTCTTATACTCTTACGCATCTTAGCACCACACCACTTTGCTTGTGCTAATTGCGTGTGTCTTAAAATATAACTCCTGCATGCAGGTACCTTTTCTTGGTATTTGGAAAGTAACATACACACCAGCGCCATTACATAATGGAATCACACAGGAAAAAAAAATCTTTGATTTAGAGTCCATCATAATATAACATTCAATAAAGAACTGAATTAGCACCTTGAATTACTTAGAAACATGGGACTGTAAAGAATACCTGGGGCTGAGGCCAGCCCCTTGCCATACCCAGCCTCTGTCAGATAAACCCTTTCATAAACTAATTAACTGATCCAGCTTAGAACAAATTAGGTCATTTGCTACCATTACTCCCAGTGGGAAATTGTTCAAGAGGCTCAGTTCTCTGCTGCTTTGAAATGTTCTTCTAATTTTCAGCTTGCATTTATTCATGGCCAATTTATATCCATTTGTTTTTGTGCCAGTGTTGTTCTTTAGCTTAAATAGCTCTCCTTCCTCTCTTGTTGTATTCCTTGATGTATTTATAGACAACATTCATATCCCCTCTGTGCTGTTGTTTTTACTAAGCTGAAGAAGACAAGGTTGTTTTTTTTTAACTTGTAGCACAGGTTCTGTGTTGGTGTGAACATCATCATTCTCTTCAGGACCTAGTCTTATTTGTTTCACCTCTGTTTATGGTAACAGATATAATAATAAGAGGAGTCATCTCTATTCAAGGTTCAATAAAGAAGAAGTAATCTGCATTAAAAATGGGAAAGTATATCTGCAGTTGATGAAATAGCAGTATTTCTTATTTTTGGTAGCATTTATAAAATTCTGAGCTTATTTCAAACACAAAACCCTTTCCATGCTCTAGAAAGTTTACATGTTGCTTTCCACTGCTATCTCTTCAATAGACTTTGAACGGATGTTTCCCCTTTCTCCCCCTTCTTCATGTGCAATTGTATGCCGGAGAAGGAGCTGCTATGTAATAGGTCTGCAGGATGCTGTCTCATTACAGCTAATGTCGCAAGTTTCCTCCTGTGCCGGTGCACAGGTTGGTGGCCTGAGCACTTCACTCTGTTCAGAAAGGGCTGAGAAGCTGTGAAAAAGATGTCATGTGGCCTGGGACATGTGGCGTGACAGCAAAGGGTCACATGGGGCACAGAAGTCCCTTGAGTAAATCCAAGCCTGGAAACTGGCTTCATCTTTTGTCAAGCGCATAGTTCCCTTTCATGCTTTCACATGCTCCCAAAAGCATGTCCTGAAAACCTCTTTATTTATTATTGCAGCTATCACACTCTGTTAGTTTTAGGGCAAGAACCAAAGATGTTGACAGCAGTGTATGAGATACATACGAAAATAGTTTCAGGGAATTTATATTCTGATGCTTCAGTACTACATAGATTCAGGTATCTATTTAATTTTTTAAAAATATATGTATTTTAAAAATAGATGTAACATTTACAAATATATGTTCATCTGCTTCAGGTTAAGCAACTGTGAAAGCCTTTGAAGAGTCAGAGCCTAAAAGATGCACATAGCTGAGATGCTTTGGGAAATGTGGAACAGGTATTAATACAGATTTATTAATTCAGTTACACAAGCTCTCCACACACTCTTTATACCAAGAAATGTGACATTTATTGGCCTCACTGGTGAAGTAGAACTTTAGAAGCAACTTAAAATCTGGTGCTTCAGGTGTGGGAGACCATTTAATGTGTAGGAGCTAGTAAGAGGGCATATATGATATTTCACAAAAGCTTCTGAAGTCATGTGTTATTCCTTTCCCTCTTCATATTCCTTGCACATGCCATCATCAAATGACCATTTCACATACCTAGCATCTCCTTTCTCACCTAAAATACTTTCTGTTTTAAGCAGTTTATAGACTTTAAGAGGTCTCTCAATTAGAGATGATGAAGCATTTCAAATTTAACAACTATCAGGAAATGCAGGTTAATGAAAGTAGACAGATTTTACAGGAACATATTGGTTTCGGTTTTGATACAGTTATGTAGATGAATATTGTCAGCTTTGTTTCATTTAAATATACAAAATATTTCATTTTTACTTTACTGTTTTGATTCATTTCAGCTGTCACACTGTCAGACAAAAGTGTTCACATTGCTATTCATTGTGTATCTATTTATAGTTAATATTCAATATTTAATTAAAATGCTTTGGACTTGCAACTTTCCTGTATTGTGATGGGCTATTTAATCCTTTAGTTTTGTGTTGGCAAGAAACTTATATGGTCAATTTTCCTTTCAAATTCAGAATTTTTACTTCCAGCAATATACCTGCAATGAGCCCCTTCCATATTTCTTATGCTGCATGGGGAACTCAGCTTCCCCAGATTTTGATTTTGATTTTGTTACCAAATGATCCAGATCACTTCTGCTCAAACAGCCTTTGGCACCAGAGGGTGCATTCAGATGTCACTGAGTACCAAAACCAGGTTTGGCATTTACAGATATGCTGTTCTCCAGGAGATGATTCAGTGTGTGGAGGACAGCAGAGGGTCTTGGAAACCACGGATCAAGAACTGTCTCTAAGAACCAAGGGTACTATCAGACAGTGCATTTAACAAAAAAAAAAAAAAAAAAAGAGAATTATTATCAGAAGTTTTGTAGCTGAGAATGAGAATACAGCATGGAAGGCTGGAACAGCACTGCCTGAGCCTGGGCATATATATTATAATGTGGATTTAGCTGTCTTTGCCATCCAGTGCCCTGTGAGCACTTTGTTATCTGGAAAGTTTTAGAGCCCTGTATTTCACTGATGGTTATGCATCAAGCGTTGCCTTGGCTCCCAGGCTGTGCTCAGACATCTTTCAGAATTATGGTAAATATTGATTTAGTGCCCTGCTTAAACATGCATCTCTGGCTCAGACTCTTCAGCAAGTGTGCCTGTGTCAAGCAGAAGAATTAAATTCACAGCCAGAGTTCACTATAATAGCTGTCTTATTCATCTTGTGCTTGCTTTCTTGGAAAGCATCATGCTGTCATGTGTGTCTCTGAAGTACATAAATGAAATAAATGTATTAAAATGTTAAGATCTTTGACAGTGAAATATCCCCAGCCCCTTAATGCTGGAAAAGTCACCTTTGAAAAGTAACTGTAAAAATGGTGTGTTAAGGTTGTGTGTCTCGGCTACTAAGGGAGAAGTTGCTGTCATCCCTTCCTCTGTTCTCAACTTGTACTTTCCTTAGTTTCTAACATAGTACTTTCAACTTGAGAAGCTAGTACTGTGATGACCATTTCATCTTACCCGGTATCAGAAGTAAATGAGACATCCCTAGAAGAAACAGTGTTCTTGGGTTCACCAGTGAAACCTCGTGTCTAGAGGAGATGTGATGGAGCAGTTGGATATTCTTTCATGTGTGGTGCCTGACGTGGAGTCCTCTTCACCATCAATGAGCCAAATTAACATCTGTGGGTAGGTAAGCTTTTCAGCTGAGATTGACAAGAGAAATCTGCAGTGGCTTATGTGGCTTGTGGTCTTCATGGAGAGCTTCCACATAACCCCCTGAGAAGTGCTCTGATGCTACTAAATTGGAGTCCTTGCTAACTCAGTCTAATATTAGAATGAGTTTCTAATTCCTCAGTATTAGCTCCCTTGAGCATATTTTTTTGCAACAACAGAAATTGCTTATGTATGTAAAATAATACAGCAAAATAGAAAAGGGTTGAGATGGTTGTCTGGAATGTCTGGGAAGGATTAAGCAGACTCAATTTAAAAATAAAATAGCTAACTTTGGATTCACTATGCTGAGCTGCGCAAACCCCAGCTAAGGTTGGTTATTTTTTTCAATGCATATATGAATCCAAAAATATTAGTCTCCTTGATATTGCATAATGCCCAGCCACTAGCAGTATTTAATAGCTAGAATCTCTAGGAATTCATATTACTAAGAGAATTCAATTTTTTTGTCATGAGCAACATACTGTTGGCTGTACTAGATATGACCACTGGTCCAGTTTCTGGCTCTGAGAACTTTAGCTTCTGACCAGTGTTACAGCATCTGCTATTAACTGATCATGTTCAACCACATCTTGCAGGAATGGCACAATCCTCAGCAGACCCATGAAGATGTTTGCCTGATAGCATCTGCTTCTCGGCTTGCACAGAACCTTTTCTTTGTCCTTTCCTTTTATGGTGCCACCTGTGACCTGCATTCACCAGTGGCTTAGTACTCAATACTGCATCTCTCCTAGAGCCACATCTTTTATAATCTGCCTGTGCATAGTGAAATAAGTGAAGCCTTAATTCTTTTTATTTCTGTATGTAAAATGTCTAAAAATACAAGGTTTTGAGGTCTGTTGTTCTGCAGAAAACTCACCCATGGTGAAAGAGGTTATAGGTATCACTGTGTGAGTAAACCTGAAACCTGGAGTGCCTTGCTGTTACTGTGTAGCTACTTACTGCTCTGCTGCAGCATTTCTGCTGGGATGGAGAGTTTTGACTTCATTATATGAATTTTCAAAATGGAGAGCAGATAGGTAGGTATGGGGCCATGTCTGCTTCTAGGAGGTTAACTTTCTAATTAGATGTTTTTTCTCAGCTATACTTCACACTGAAAGATAGGGCTTATTCCGAGCTCTGCAGCAGCCTTTTCCTTCTCTGAAAAGGGAAACATAGACTTAGATCAGCACAATAATTGTGCTGCTTACATTTCTGTGTCTCTTTTGTGTCTCCCATTCTTCTTTTTAGTGCCTATACCAGCCATCTTCAGAGGAAAGTGACTGTTTTGTGGGAGACATGAGGCAAGGCAGCTGCTGATAGGTCTGGGAAAGGAAGAGGACATAACTGTTAAGGCGCTGATAGATTTGATGGCAAATTCAGACAGACAGGTTGGTGTCCCTAGCAACATCAATGATATGAAGGCTTAATTAATGGGATATGGCTCATTTAGATTAGGAGGGGCATCAACTGGACAGACCATGAGATGGATTTGCTGAAAGAGCATCACAGCTGCAACTACTTGTGTTGTGTTTGTTCTTACAGAAATTAACTCTTCAGGTAGACTTTCCTATGCCAGCCTCACTGACTGAGCTCTAGGGGATTTGCTTGAGTGTAAATAGTGTGTTTGTGCATATTAATATGTGTGCTTTACATATGTGTGTCTATACCATTTTTTGGCTCCCTAAAGGTCTTAGAGAAGCTAAGGGTCTTCATAGAGAGGATATCATTGTTGGTGTCTAAAGACCCAACAGAAATCTGGGTCCTGCGGAGCTTCAGTCCAGTAGTGGGTTTAATAACGTGTTGAGCTTTTAGCATGGGAATAGCCACCATAGATCAAAGTACACACATAAATGCTTGGCTGGTCTGAGCCAGGTTGCTCAGTTTTTTTGCAAGATGAAGACTGTAATGAGCAAGACGGATCACAGTAATAGTGGTATTTCCTGAAATTCAGACATGATGGTGCTTTTCATTTAAGCCTTTTTATACAGGCTGTTGTGTTGCCTTATTTTAGCAATGGAGACTAAGAAAATGATCTTTTGCTCGTGATCACCCATCAGGCTGGTAGCGATTTGCAAGTAAAAGTTCAGTCCCTTGAGCCATGGGACTGCTTTGGGATTAAGTTGAGCTCAGCTTCCCTGAGGAGCCACTATTGCACATGGATGGTACCTATTGCAGGGCAGCTCTGGTTCCTTTGGCTCTACCATTATTAAAAGTTACTGTGTAAGGAATTATTAATTGCCACTTGACCTCCACATCTCATAGTGGTAAGTGTATTGGGTGATGGAAAGAGTAAGCAGAACCCCTTCTTTCTTCAGTCACTGTGGGTGATGGTGCCTCCACAACTTGTCCTGTGGGGATAAGCTTATTGTGGAGGGCTTGGGGTAGAAGTGCCTTTCATCAGTCTCTCTCAGGTTTCCAACAAGAATAAACACCACCATGGGGTGCTATTTTTGCTGCTCATCCTATAGAGAGTTGCCTGAGCTGGATTTGAACTTGTTGCACCTCTATGTGTTGCCTGTGAGTCTTCAGTTCTATGCAAGGAACAGGACACACGTGAAAATTGTTCAGAATCAAAAAATGGTCTATTCAATTCATCTGGCCAGGACCATATAACATATTGCTGGGAAGATTGTGGCCACTGTGTATGACTAATAGTGTGACTTTATGCTAGAGGCAAGACGTTCATCAAGAAAACATTCTCCAAAAACGCTTGTGTTCCTTTGTGTTACCCAAAACCCCAGTTTTCAAGCAGATGCTTCATTTTTAGACAGCAGTCAAGTGAAAAAAAACCTGCTTGAAGCAGGTGTGCTGATACGTATTATTAAGAGCAGGGAGGCAAGTTCTTAATTTCTCTGTTATATATGTGGGCAACCTCCAGAAAATTGTTGTGTAATTAGTGATTAATCAAATATTGGAATTAATGGAATAAAACAGTACCTTAACGGAAAATATTTAAAATGTATATTGTTCCTTATCAGGTTGTTGATTTTGTAATAAAAACTGATTTGGCTGAAGAGCCACTGAATGCTATGTATGATTGATGCTGTTTCATCTTATAAGTTCTGGTGCTGCAGGTTGCTGCATATCTTTATAGGTTATCAAATGAAAGATAAACATGTCTGAACATCTGCTGTTGACTGTCTTAGGAACACTTTGAGAATAAATAGACTAAGTTTGCCCTCTACTGGATAGCAAAATTACATCACTGACTTTATGACCAGCTAGAGATGTTAAGTTCTTATGATTCCCAAGGAAGTTTTCCATTACATGATATAACACATACACACTTCATCCTCAAGACTATATATTTCTTTTTGTGTCAATTTTCCAGTCAGTCATCTTTGCTCTGTAAATTGTTCCCTAAATTATTTTGCCAAGAGTTGCTCCATTAAAAAGGAGTTTACACACTGCTATTTGTGAATAGAGTTGTGGTTTTTTTTTTGGGGGGGGGGTGGGTGGGTGGGAATGAAAAGCTTCTGCAGTGGGAGTAATTCTGAACATCAGGAATAAACTAACAACTGATTGACAGGAGCCATCTGCACAACAGATCTGCTCTTTTTCCTCCAGCAGCTTGTTTCTAGCAAGGCCTGAGGTCTCCAGCAAGCTGTATTCACAGCCAGGGAATAGCCCCTGAGGGGCTGCAGCTCCTGCTCTTTCTCTGCCAGTCAGGCTGTGTGCCACGTGTTTACTGAACGCTTTTAGTGTGGATGCAGCTACTTGCAGTCAAGGCATGAAATGATGGTGCGTCCGATTTCTAAGTGTGTACTGGGATTTTGAGGCTTATTTGTTGTTTTCTTTTGCTTTTAGTAGCAGTTGCAAATATATATGTATCTGTGACAGACGGTGTTTTGACATCATCTCTGCAAGAGTGATCCCAGAGTTGTAAGGTGATACCCATGGAAGCTAATCCTGCTGTAATGAATCATAAGGTATATGAGGCCAGATGTTCTTCTAATGTAAATCAGTGTAAGTTTTCTGACCTGAATGGAGTTGTGTTGACTTGTGCTGGCTGAAGATTTGTCTCATTTTTAATGTCATTACTCATTTGTTGTTTTCCTCTGTTGAATGAGCTTGTAATGAAGGTTTATTGCCTTCATCATGCCATTTCAAATTTTTGTCCTTGCTTATAATTTTTTGGTCTGCCAGGTTCTGTTTACTACCAGAAATGCTATGTCAAACATATATTAGTTCCAAAAAGAAAATTAATGGCTTACTGGACAATGCTCAGTAGGTCTTTGTTCTGACCATGTCCAGATTTTACCAGTGCTGAAAAAGCAGCTTCCAGCACAGTGGGGAACTATTGTCACTATCTGTGACAGTGCCGGTAACACATTACAAGCAGCTGATGGCAGTTTGTGGGCTACTTTTGCAGCTCCCTTGTAGCCATCTTTGGAGCTCCCAGCAGGAGTGTGAACCATAAAGCCGTGCTGAGAGCTGTTGTGCTGACAAAGCTCAGACATTTTTGTTATGAAGTTGTGTGTCCACATGTTGGTGTGCTAGAAGGTTATGGCGAAAAGCCCTGAAATGAAAAAAGCTCTTTCCAACAGCACTGTAGTTTTCCAGAGCCAGCAGGTTGCTTTTATGTCATGATAGTTTTATATATGGGTAACCTGAAAGAGGCATGGAGATTGAATGTTATCTGAGCTGCCCATTGGTCAAGACTAAATTTGGAAGTGAGGAGGAAACCAGCATATCTTAGAGTGTCAGGTAATAGAAGGGGAGATATTTCTGGCTGGCTGATTTATTTGTCTGTTTATTTCACCATCAATTTTAGAGTTAAAGCAAGTCTCTGGGAAAATTGGGTAGACAACAAATGATCAGTGGTGAAAGGTGTATGATTAATTAATATGCCCATAGCTCTACAGTTCATCGCAGGGGCAACAACTACAAAGCAGGCAGAGGAGAGTCAGCTGCTTGTGTTTGGGAAGAAATCTTTTCTAAAATTAAAAAAAAAAAAAAAGTTTGGATATTTGAATGCTGGGTAGGTGGAAAAGAAAGACCACTGTACTGGTGGAGAGCCCAATAATTGCTCTGAACAGGGAGGTTTCTCTCAAAGTCAAGGGGGAGGTCAACCTTGTCAGCCTTTGACTTCAGAATCTCCTTAGGTGAAATCAGAGCTTGGCGTTTATCCCGGTAATTCATGTCTAATAGGTCCCAGCCACTGTCTCAGTCTCTATGGGAACTTTATGCTGTGCTTTCTTAGGCTGGACAAATTCTGGTTGCCCTGCAAAATGTGAAAGGAGAAACCATTTCAAACTCCTCAGGTTGGGAGGTGTAACTGCAGAAAAAATTACTCTGACAAGAAGTGTCTGTGATTTAGGGTTTAGGGTATTTTTTTATTGTTCCCAACTGGCCCCTCTGTGCTGAAGTAGAACTTCATGGAGGTCCTATCCTTGACGTCCTGAATCCCATGTTTCCTGAAATTTGAGATTTAGGTCTCTTTGGGTGGCACAGAATTCCTCCACAAGGAAGATAATACAGCTCTGGTTTGTAAGCTTCATGGGTAAGGCTGGTTATGGAAGGCAAAGGGTATGCATCTGCTGCATGGGCCCTGCTCAGTGCCTGGAGGGGTTGGATGGGTCTGGTGGGTGCAAGCAGACCTGCAAATTCTGACATTTGATGTAATTTTTTTTCCTTTTCATTAATGGACATTCAAGAACAGAGTATGCATTTGAGACCTGAACAGTTGCATTAATGCTAGACAAGCTCTTTTTTTGACAGTACAAAACTTTTACTTTTGGCCTCTAAGTGAAATTACTAGGACAAATCCTGGAGATCAGTATAGGTTTTCTAAGGATAAGCCTGGAATAGAGCTATAGTAGTAGTCTAATTTTTCCATGGACTGATGCACAGAGAAACTAATATCTCGGTCCTCAAAGGCTTTTTGGCACTTTGGTTTTGAGTGCACGAACAGTCCTGGGTTGTCCTGATCAGCCTCATCTTGGACCTCTGCCCATATTCTCTGCTCATGGCTCAGGACCTCAGTTTCAGCTTGTGTTCAGGGCCTGCCTGAACTATGTTGTAGATGTCCGTGAACCTAGTCCTGTCTCCTGCTGTCCTGGCACTGACTGCCCTCCCTGGATGGTCCACAAACCATGAAAGCTGGTCTCCAGACCAGTCTCCTGCTGGAGCCAGCTGAATAGGCTTGGACCTGACCCGCCATTATACCTCATGGGTGGACCTGTTACCACCATGGTCCTGCTCAGATGCTGTGGGACAGTGTCCTATCAGTGGGGGCTTGCTCTGTGTTACCCCTGGTTCCTGGCTCATTCTCCCTCATGGAGCAACCCTGCTTTTGCTGCTCCCTGGCATTCAGCCCCGTTGAAGTCAGTGGGCCATTTATAGACATTTCAAGAACTAGACCATGTCTTGCCCGAGGTCATGCAGCAATATCAGCAGACATGACAAGTCTTCATTGAACCATCTTTCTTTTGTGCTGTATCAATCCTCAGTAATTAATAAGATTTACAAACTTACGTCCATTACTTAATTGCTACTGTATTCATAAAAATGTCACAGCACTCTAGTTCCTTTTACATTTAAAGGCTAGAACTATGCAACCTGTGGGGAAGCAAGCAGATTTCCACTTTGTTATGATATAAACCTGGCATCTAAAGACATTGCAGATCTTTGTTGTTAGCTCAGTCCTGATGATTGGGCAGTGTACTCCACAGGCTATTTTAATAAAAACATGCTTTCGACAGAGAAAAAGGAAACAAGCAATGGAAAATAATTTGGGAAACTTAAATCTGAAGGATAGGCTGATCATTTTCAAAGATAAGCCATTTAAAAAGGTTTGGGAGTAGATAGGGAAATTGAGAAAAGGACCTGGATCATGAACAGAAACTGCTCAATGTGGGGGTTGTGCAGCGCCTCTCATAGAATACTTGGAATCACTCTATTTTTCTGTAATGCACACTAAAGGAGAAGAAACACCTAAACTGAACCTGTGTTCATAGAATACTTGGAATCACTCTATTTTTCTGTAATGCACACTAAAGGAGAAGAAACACCTATGTTCAGGAGCCTGGCTCTGAATCTGTTCTCTAGGTATTGCAGAGCTATCGTGTTAACTCATCTGGTAGTCTTCCATTTTTATTTTTAAAAACAATAGCTGTGGTATTAAAATGAATCTGTGGGAGTTATAAAGGAAAGAAAATAATTTCTCTTATGTTCCATCATCTCAGCTCACATCTAATTTATTCACTTCATTGATGCATAAATTCACACAGAAGTCAGACTCAGCGGAAAACAGAGTAGATGGAGTATTTATTGCACAGGCAAGAGCAGCCTGAGGAACATCAGGAAAGACAACACAATACTGAACTCCCATCTCATAAGTACCTTTGATTTCAAATTCTCTTACAAAGAGGGAAATAGTATCAGAACAACTGCTTTAACATGCTTTATATTACAGCTGACTAGGGAACAGATTCATTCCTTGTACCAAAATGTGCCTACTTTTTATTTAATTAATAAAAAATCACTGCAATGATTTTAAGAGGGAATAAGGCATAACAACTATAATGGCCGTCCTCATACAGCACTTGGAGTTTCAGCAAATTGCTCCAGTCTGACTTTGGTTCAAATTTGTAAGGTGTGTTTTCAGTTCAGGGGTTACTTTCTTTGCAATCTGTAAAAACACCAAACACTTCAGTTTCAAGGACATAGCAAGCATTTGCATGGAAATGAAAGAGAGTGACATGCTGCCTAAGGTTAGGATCTCAATCCACTTCTAACTACAGTAGCAGACATAGGAAGACAAATTTTGTCTCTTAGTAAAATTTTGAGAAAATGTCATATTCACCCTAAAAATTGCTTCCAAAATCTGTAGAGTGATTGCTGGATGCTGTTTGCTGGCAACCCAAAGCGCACAGGCAAGCTTTGGAGCACTATGACTCTGCAAAACCAGGACGTTTGTGTTTAGGGGCCCGGGTGCATATGAGCCCAGAACAACTTTATAGGATACAAATCCCACTGCCAATGGAGCTGAAGCTATATCAGAGTGTGTGAGGGCTGAATAGTAATCTTTATGATTTCAGCTTTAGACCCAAAATCTAAATTCCACGTATGTCCTGGTTTAGGCCTCTGGATCTTCTAATGATTTTGCTCCATGTGTTTCCATTGAATAATTACTGTGGTAATGACTTTTCTGATTCTGCAGTGTGCTTGATCTCTGTGTCCTGTTACAGCATAGATTTCTAAAAGGTGCTGTTTACATTTTGAATTTGCCACTATTTCATCCTTGGAATCTGTGATTCCACTTGTATAGTGCTTCTTTTTTATTTTATAAATGATTACTGAGATGGGTTCACTTTGTAAAACATCTAACAGATAGCTTTTCCTATGTAGAATATGCAAATGTTGGTTCCAAAAGTCTTTCTTTTAAAATAAATACATTTTTAGCTTATTTGTGTTTTTTGTGGTTTTGTTTTTGGTTGTGGTTTTTTTTTTTTTGGTTGGTTGGTTTGGTGTGGGTTTTTTTTGTATTTTTGTTTGTTTGTTTGTTTGGGGGTTGGGGTTTTTTTTGTTTGTTTTTTTTTCCGAGCAGTCCTTTGTGCATAGCAGGACCAAAATGTAACACAGCATTCCAGGTGTGGCCTAACAAGCACTGGGTGGGATGATGGCATCTTCATCTTTGCTGGTGATGCCCTTGATGTAACCCAGCCTCCTGCTGGCTTTCTTTGCCGCAGCAGCATACACTGTTTACTCTTATTGAGCTTGTGTCTACCAGGACCCCCGGATGCCTTTCCATAGAACTGCTCCGCAGCCAGGTAGATCCCAGACTGTGCTGCACTCTTGACTATGTTTTTCCAGGTGAAAGAAAACTTGTCCTTATGGAACTTCATAAGACAGCTTCTTGTTAGCTCACTCTTTCAGCCTGTCCAGGTCTTCCTGCAGGGTGGTTCTTCCTCCCAAAGTATCCAATGTTGTTAATACAACACTTACTGGATGCTTACACGATTCAGCTTCTCTGGAAACTAGTGGCTTAATACATACTGAATAAAATCTTTTCAAACTAAACAATTTTGAGATGCAGTTTGCAGGTTTTGAGAAATAAAACATTTCATGGCCACAATTTCCACAAATATTCATGTTTTCTTTTTGTTTCTATATTTGATTGTGTTTGGAGGGGGAAAAGGAGAAATTTTTGCTGTCTTGTAACCATATTTTGGCTTTTCATGCCCTTGTCGTTTCTGGTTAAGATTCCTTGTGCAAGTCACGTTGTCTGTACCTAGCATGTGTATAATACACTTGGTAAAGAATACAGTAGTTGAAAGCAAATGTTATTTAACCAGGGCTCCAAGCCTGTAGAAAGAGTTAATGGCATATTAACTCCCATGATGCAAAATGGCTGCATTTCAAACCCAAGTTACTCATGCAGAGTAATTTCTTCTTTAAAAATTTCGGCATAAAAATATGTTCTTGTCAGTAAGAGAAAGTTTTAATCAGCTGTATTTTGAAATGTTTTCTTTTGCTGTATTCCAAACACTGGGCTTCATTGTTTCACTTTTACTGATATTTAATAAGTTGGTTTTGTTTTTCAGCCATGACAAGGCAAGATGAATTTCATGGAAAAGGACTGTCTGAGAGAGATGTGGTATATAATTTGGATGATGAATTATTGGAGAGCCAGAGTGGCCTGTGTTGTAGTTATTTTATTGTTCAGTGCAGTAATGGAGTTATGTTATATTTACATTTTCTAATTATATTTTGTTATGCAAAAACCTCCCTGTAATATCCTCTTGCCAAGCCAACCACTGAACTCAATTCTTCTCTCAGATAAAAAAGAAAGAGAACAAGTAATACTGAAATAGAAAACAAAATAGATAATAAATGCCCACTGAAATCACAAAGAGACTCTGCACTGCATTCCAGACAAGCATCCTGCTTTTCATCACAGGCGTAGCCTTTGCTCATCGACTGGGTCCACAGCTCAACGTCTCCTCCTGCCAACAGCCTTGGCCAGGATCCCTTGCTCACTGCTGCTCTGGGAAACACGTTTTTAAAATCCCTTGATTTTGGGATCAGCCAGGGAATGTGCTTGCTAGAGGTGGCAGCACCCAAAAGGCTGTTTGAAATTATGCTCCCCTGTGCCACATGCGAAGGAGCTGTAATGGCAACACAATGATCAGATCGCATCTTTTCCCTGTAGACTTCAGGCACAAAGTCTTTTGCTGCAAAGGGATAGCTCAAGCTTTGGTGCTTGTCCGTGCAGGGTGGTCACTCAGGAACCGGGTGAGTGCCTGGGCTGTTACTCCTCAGGAGTAATTACAGAGTTTTGGGCAAGGGGTATTATATCTGTTTGTAGAATGCCTCAGCAATCTGATCTCTGCATCACTGTATGGAAGCAAAATAGTGTTACTGCTATGTATTTAAATGTGCAGTATCTGCATAAATTAACGGAGTGCAGAGGTCCCACTCACCTCTCCGCAACAAGTGCAAGTAGCTTTCTAAAACCCATTTCAGTCAGCGGATTTGGTTTATTCATTTAGATCTATGTGTCTTTGTAAGTGAAGGATGACATAATCCTTATTCTTTTTGATGGGACTTCTAGAGCTTGTTCTTTGCTGCTTTCCAGGCATTTGTTGCAATGAACACCATTTTCCTTACTTAGATGTTTCCCCACATTTAAATGACTGCATCTAAATTACACTCAATAGGATGTCTCAGAAAGTAAATTAAGAAGATGTATTAATTTATAATTCCAAGTAAAATGGAGCTTATGACCATATCTTTTAATGAAAATAAAGTCTGAGGCAGGTTTAAACTTTGTTTCTTCTACACCAAAGGTGGTAACCTAACCTGATATCTAGAAAAATTAATAATAACTTTCCCAAAGCTCCTTTTGCTTCCACTAGGAAAAGTGCTGGCCCCATATTAGGCAGCAATTGAGTTTTTAACTGAAGGCAAAACGATGATGTACATTATTGTTTGCATTTTAAATACCTTGATTTAGATCTGAAACCTGACAAAAGCAATTAGATCCTTGACTATTCTTCCTGAATGTTTTAGGCATTCAGAGACAAGCTCTTAATCTGGGCCCATCTTACTAACAGTGAAAAAAACCCAAACAATTATTCTACTGTAAAATTTTGTATTATCAAATAGAAGTCAGGGGCACTGTAAAATTTTGATTTATCAAATACAAGTCAGGCCTGTTTGCTCCAGCATTTTAGAAATGTGATAAAAAGCAGGCCCTGCTCTAGAGAATTCCCACTTTTCATAAACTCAAATAATGAAAATTAAGTGATTTATGCAACTGATTAACTAAATCTTTGACTTTTATGAACTCCATAACACCATTCTAACAACTACTTCACACCAACCAAGCTACAGGTTTTTTGTAGCTATGATACCCACTTCAAAAAGACTTAGGTACCTAATCTCTAACAACTGAGAATTTGAGTTTAACTTTCTGCATACACCCAGGAAGAATAAATTTTATGTTACAATGCCCATGTTGCAAGATTTGGTCATCACTCTAGTGAAATTCCACTGAAAGTCCGCTGAAAAGTAGAGCAAGGAATATCTGCAGATATGGAAGGAACATCAATAGCAAGAAGCATTGACATTGCCTTCAAGGTAGAGAACTCCTCAAAGTGAATTGACAGGCTTATATCAACTTCTCATCAGAAAAAAAAAGGAGTAATGCAATTAAATGTAGTCTTATTTTGTTGAAATATTTTATGTCAGGCACAGGGTGTTCTGAGGTGATACAGATAATTAGCAGAGAAATTTAATCATCCGTATCACAATGAAAGGAAAAAAAATTGGCTCTTTAATCAAAACATAGACCCACCTGATCTGAAATTAGAATGTTTCAGTATGTCTTCCAGGCTAGAAAATCTAGTTAAAAATTAATGGAAGTTGGCAAGCATTAAATTATCTACCTAAAAGATCCTATACAATTTCATGAATTAAATAGCAATACATTGATATTCACAAAACAAGTTATCTGCAAGTCTACTGCATTGAAATAGTGAAGCAGTGAAGTAACATATACCCAAGACAGAATGCCATCTTGAAGCAATATGCCATGATCAGGGCATGTATTAAAAAGAAGGTTCATTCGTGGGTCCAGATTTTTTACTTGGCTAAAGTGGAAAATGTGCAGTTTTATACCAATAGTGAACTTGACTCATGGTGGTGTTGCACCTTGAAGGAAAGTTTATGGCTAGACACTGGCTGTATCTGTGCAATTCAATGGTGAGACTTCTGTCGATTTTAGTGGGATGAGCTCGCTTGGCTCTTAATGCTTGGCATTTTCTTGGCAATATGTGAGATTCTTGGTTCTAGGACTTGCGGTTTTGGTATCTTTCCAACTTGGCTGGAATCACTGTCAGGAGTGAACACTTGAGTGAAGGGACTTTGATGCTTTTTGCCTTCTCAATATAATAGCCATTAAAAAATGTAACTGTCAGAATGGTATTGAAGTAAAATTAAAATTGTTCTGGAGGATAAAATATGTTGCGTAGCACACTTCCAAATGTTTAACACAAGTCTGTCTGTATTTTCAATTCAGTGTTAATGAAAAAAGCTTAGCGCATATGCTGCTTTTAGCATACTGTGTTTTCCTTATGCTTTTGTGTATTTTTATGTTTGTCTTTTAAAACTCTGCAGTACTCCTATTGAGAGAAGCTGGGTAGCACAGGGTACTCTTAATTTAGGAAAGAAAATGTGATCCATCAGTTAGGCATTGGAATTGGTACAGCCAGCAATCCAAAGTACATATAAGGGTAAGGACATTTGCTAGAAGAGATTATGAGGTGAATGTCATTTCTACTACAGAATTTGTAGGTTTTAAATGATAAAAAAATACTAGTTCTGAAAACTCAGGAATGGTACCTGCCTGAAAAGCAAGGTCTCATAATGCTTTCTGTTAGGCATTTTCCTGTTACAACTAGTAAGTCTAATGGGTCTGCCCAGATTTTCCTAGCATTCCCTTATATTTAAATTTCATATGCCCAAGCATTCTGCAGAAGTTATATTCTGAATGCTTTTCCTCCTTCTCTGAATCCTTTAGCAACTTCAATAATTTCATTCATGGAAAAGTAATTATTTTAATTATGTATATTTTTAGCCTTTGTTAATGGAGTTCAGAAGCTCAACATGTGGAATAAAAACCAAACCAAAACAAAGAACCTAACCCAAAAAAGCTCCAAAAAACCCTCCCAAAACAGAAGGTTTAAGGGAGGATCTATAATTCTAGTAGAAATCTTCCATATTTTGCCCTCTTGTCCTAGACTGCAGCTGTAAACATTGCCTCACACCCAGGCTGCACTAAGGGGTGTATCTGCTGCCTGTCTTAGGAATAAACCTTACATGCTCAGTATGGACAGAGGCTCATCTGAGTCCCAGAATTTGAAATAATATAAGAGCAAGTAGTGATAGGACAAGGGGTAATGGCTTTAAACTGAAAGAGGGTACATTTAGATTAGGAATTAGTAAGAATTCTTTACTGTGAGGATGGTGAGGCACTTGAACAGATTGCCCAGAGAAGTTGTTGCTGCCCCATCCCTGGCAGTGTTCAAGGTCTGGCTGGATGGGGCTTTGAGCAACCTGGTCTAGTGGAAGGTGTCCCAGCCCTTAATGATCTTTAATGTCCTTTCCAACCCAAACCATTCTGTCATTCAAGGAAAGTAAAAATACAGCACATCCATTAGTGTTACATATCTTAGTGTGAGACATCTCATCTGATTTGCTTTTGAGAGTTTCTGTCTTGGCTAGTTAAGGTATCAGCATAACAACGTGAAGGCAGTGCCCCATTTGAGCCTGTAAGCTCTTGGGTTTATCATAGACTACATGAAACAAGCTGAGGATCCCTGTACCAATCTTACGGTCTATTTGCAGCTGAATAATTCACTCGCAGATAATGGGGAGTTGACTGTGTTCCAGGTAGCTGTCCAGAGATTATGTGTCTCAAGCCAAATCCCTGATGAATCTAACAAATTACTTTTTTTTTAAGAACTAAATGTCAAAGCACATGTATGGGCAACTAGTGTCTGGGTAATGTCAGGGGAAATCAGATGTGTTGAGCTTCCCACTGTTTCCCCCAGGATGGAATTGGCACCTGAGAAATAAACTGTCCAGCTATGCCTTTGGGAAAATGTGTTCCTATTGGTGTAACAGGAACACATCAGTAAGTCTCTTCTCAAAGGCAACAGTTTTCAGCTGTGCCATTGCATATTTCCTGAGCATGTAATGTTGCTAAGTCCTGTGTCTCACTGGGAGAGATGAGAAATATATGGCCATGTTTGCAAAGAAATGTGGACAACATGCGGAGAGGAAGAGAATGTTGTCATGCAGTGACAATGTTAGTAGTAACACACCAAAATGTAGGTAAGGGTTAAAAAAAATAAAAAAATAAATGGGCCTAATATAAACAATTCTAAAATTCAGTGGTTCCTATCATATTCCTTTTTTCCTTAGAAAACAGAGAGAACAAAGGATATTTTCTGAGATAACAGAATTTCCCATTTTTTCAGACTCTCCTCTCCCATTTGAGTTAACAAAGATGGCTTAAGTACCCTCATGCGATAAGAGCTAGCAAATATTAACTTTTTAACAGCAGCTGCACTGTCATTATTCTAATTTCTTGAAGAATTAGCAATCCTCAGAAGTAATTTTAAAATCTATTTAACAGTGTATTTACTTTCTCTTTCCAATTTCTTCTCTAGAAGACATGGCTAGAAGGAGCAAGGAGCTGTAAATACACAGGCAAAGATCTAGTATAGCAGGAGTGAATATTTTTCAGAATAGACATGGAGCTTGGTTTAAGTAATGAAATTGTCCAAATTAATCCACTTAGAAAGAAAAAAAGTTGTTTGCTCTAACTCTCTTTCTTTGTATTGTATTATTAAATACTGTTATTAAATATATTTACTATTATGAAAGCTGTGTTTCTGACTTCCATTAGGCTTGCACAAGATAACACTCAACCATTTCATCTGGGACATCACCAGTCCCATTCCTCTTGAATGTTGTAAATTAATACCAAAGTGAGTGCTACAGATGACTTCTCCCTCAGCAGTTATCTCCTTATCTTGACACTGGTTAGACCACATGTGTGGTCCAGTTATGGGCCCTCACTACAAGGCTGATATAAATTGGAGCAAGTTCAGCAGAAAGCCACAGGTGTGGTCAGGGGCTAGAACACTTACCCCTTGCAGGGAAGGGATAAGTCTGGGGGATGTGGAGATGTTCAGCCTGGAGAAGAGATGGGCTGGGGTGGGAGCTTAGAGTGCTTTCCAGTTTCTTGGGGAGGTTATCAAGAAGGTGGAGCCAAGCTCTTCCCAGGGAAGTATGGCAGCAGGATGAGAAGCAATGAGCATAAGTTGAAACAAGACAAGTTCAGACTAAATGAAGATAAGGAAAATCTTTTTGCATGTGAGAACAGTCAACTGTCAGAATAGGTTGCCTACTGGAGCTGTGTAGTCCCCATTCCTGGAGGATTTCAAGACATGACTTGACAAAGCTCTGACCAACTTGGTCTGACATCAGAACTGACTCTGCTTGAGCAGGAAGTTGGGCTAAAGACCTCCTGAGGTCCTTCCAGCCTGAAAGATCTTCTGATCTCAAGCATTTGGGTTGACTTCCTCCTCATTGTTTCTATTGAAAAGCACTAGCTTTCCTGGTGCTTGACAGAAGGTGCATGTCAGACTCCCCTGCTGCTCTGTTCAACCTACTGGCATAGTGAAGGGAAAAAGATGAGAGTTGCACAACAAAACAATGTGCTGTGGACCTGTGTCTGATGGCGATGTAAAATGGACAGGGAGAATTCAGGGCAAAGGTGTAGTATGACTTGGCCTGATCTGAGGGAGCACAGTCCTGAAATTAGGCTGGAGAGAAGCCTGAGCCCAGGCTTGTGTGATTAGGCTGACCAGAAGATGGGATCATCACAAGAGGGTCTTGACCTAGAAGTAAAAGGCATTTGTTATGTTTTGAAAACATGAATACTTTTACTGGGGAGAATAAAAAGTAACCTTAAATTAAGAAGAGGAAGGGAAATCCTGATACTCTTAGAACTGACTTCTGGTACAGCAGCTGTTGTATTTGTCTGTGGCCTTACATTCTTAAAATATATTTCTTTTAAAATATGGAATAAATAAAAGTCTGTGCTGTGCAGCTGGCTAATACTGTGTAAAATTAATTCTTCCCTTCCATTCAGAAGGACTGTTCCCAGGCTTGTTTGGCTAGTGAGAAGGAGAGCCAGCATCAAATGCATTGAATGGGTTTTTATTTGATAAAATAAATTCTCCCACTCTCTTATCATCATAGCTTTAAGTAAAGTATTGTGAATAGGATGTAAGCATTGTAGCCTGTACTCCTTTTCAGATAAAGGAAGTCAGCCTCAGAGTACTGAAACCCACACAGAATATAAGCCATAAGATTGTTTCTTTTCTTTTTTTTTTTTTCCATATATCTCATTCTGTGAGGGATGTGAGGAAAGCACATTTCTTCAAAATGGCCTATAAAAATGTTAGCAGATGAAGATGCCATGTTGGTTTTGTCATAGTATCTGAGATACAGAGATTATCTCTAGATCAGATATAAACCAAACCCTGTTTGAGTTCTCAGGGTTTTCCTCCTAGTATGCATCTTGGATACCAATGGACAGATTGCAGAAAAAAACCCTCCTTATACAGGGGTTTCACTTAAGAGGTTGCTATTAAGATGCAGCTGAGTCTGGGCTGAACTTTTCCGTGTTATTATCAAAAGTAATTGCTGACAAAGGAGGTGCACTGAGATAAACCAGTGAATACAACAGTCATGAATTGTAACAATTTGCCTCTGAGAAAAAGTCTGACATGATGAAGAAACATTTTCATGTTTTACTGAGGTTTCCTGGGCCAGGTATTTGGCCTTAAACACAGAAGCTTTTAGCTACTTAAATCATACAACTTCCTTGGGTCCCAGGGTGATTGGCTATCCTTACACATCATTCAAATAAAATAAAAATATGTTCCCTCAAAAATATATAAGACCTTTCAGATCATCTTTCTGCATTCACCATTTCACTTCCTATTCATAAAAAAAGTTGAGTCCTCGTTCACTGAGAGTATTTGTTGCACCTCTAGTGAATTTCCATTACAATGATACAGAGAAGATCCATCAAGAACAAAAGCTCTAAATTTGTTTGAATGCTAGATGAAAAGGAGTCCAGTGGGGTTAATGTACTCAAGGCAGTATTGTGGTAGTATCATCTTTAGCTGTCTTAAATGTCCCAAACCTTAAGGACAGGGATGCCTCATCCCTGGAAGGTGTTCAAGCCCAGGTTGAATGGGGCTTTGAGCAACTTGGTCAAAGGAGGTTGGAACTAGATGATATTTAAGGTTCCCTCCAACCCAAACCATTGTATCTAGAATCATAGAATCTATGACATTTGTAATGGAATCACCTGACCACATCTGGGGATACAAATCTGCTGCAGTCTCATACTTTAAGATCTGAGAGCAATCTTAGCTGTTCCATCAGCCAAACAAAAGTGGTTTGGCCATGAAAAATACCAGCCACAGACATGATCGGCAGAACCTGAAGTCTTTGGGAATATGAGGGATGTAGTTTTGGAGTCATCTGAAGAAATGACACAATAGTAATTTCTTAAACAGATGTTTTAATCTGTAACATAGGGTCACTCAGTGTGGACTGTTGTGATCTTAGGGATCCTAGGACAATGTAGGTTGGAGGACACCTCAGGAGGTCTTTAGCCCAACCTTCTGCTCAGAGCAGGATGAGCTCTGAGATCACAACAGGTTGATCAGGGCTTTGTCCAGTCAGCTTTTGGAAACCTCTAAAGGTGGACTCTGGTCATAAAACTCTCAGAGATAAAGCATTCCCTATGTCTTTTCTCAAAGTGCCTAATGAGTCCAAAAAGATAACTGAAAGAGGTAAACAAGAATTTCTCTCTTGTAATGGGATTTTTTTTGCTCTAACATCACCAATGTCACCTTTTTGCACAGTGTTTCAAAACACTGACTTGTGTTTCCTATTTCTTGTAAAATCTGTGGATGATGAAGATGGGAGTATCATAGTTCACAGCGGGAGGGGAAAACCAGTAATCCAGTTATGTATGAATGTGGCCAAATGGACCCTGGTTGGTGTTTAATAATGAAAAGAACCCAACTGAACAACTGGATACTGACAAAAGTGAAACATCATTTTGCCAGTAGTCTCAACTTTAAACAAAGCTGGTTTAGTCAAGGCAATTGCTACGTTTATGCCACTAGCATATAAATATTAAATAAAAATAAACAGACAAGCCCAGTAACTGCATTATGACAACACTGAGGGAAAAATATCAAAAAAGCACTAGTGCCAGATTTCAATATATGGCAAAAAGTTCTACTGGTGTATAAAGTAATGCAGGAGGCAAATGGGACTACTGACTGTGAAGCAGATAGTATTTTGTGTCCATACATAATTAAAGCACCTGAAGGTAAAATATTAAGATGCAACAGGAACTGCCTGATAAAACATCAAAATTGAAGTAAAGAAAGCAAGAGGCTTGAGGAACATGATGAAGAGTTTCCTGCTCAGGGTCCACCATGTAAGCAGGTGTAAGCAGTTCCCAAGTAAAGACAAGGGAGAAGATAATCAAGACCTGCAAGTGAGGGGTGACATTTTTGTAGAACAGAAGCTCCTACAGGTAACCCTCAGGGCCACCATTGGCGTTTCCCACAAATGTCTCAGGATCTCTCTTCCCCATTACCGTCATTTCCAAGATACATGCTTAATGTTTTAGGTGAGAAAATCTGTATTTGAATATCTTTCAACAGCTGGGTGGCTTAAAGACAAATATAGTGTGAACAATGTGATGGGATTGCACATGCTGTGTCCTATTTCTAGTGAACAGCCATTGCCTATGAAATTAAGATGCTGCAAGCTGTGAAGGACTGGTGTTCAAAATGCTACATATGGGCATAAGAAAAGGATTGCAGTTCCCCCACCAAAAAAAAAAAATCAAATCCAAACAACAGAGAGAGCTTTTGCTCTAGCTGCTGGCTTGGTTAAACCTTGGAGGACAAGAGTTTCTGCCTTTTCTTCTTGGTTTCCCTTCTCAGCTATTAAGCAAATCACTTCGCAGAGTTTCTCTCCTTTTGAGTGGGCATCATCTGAAGCAGCCCTGTTCATGCCAAATGAAATTGATGGGCACCTAGTTATCCTGGAGATGGCTGTAGTTACTTCTGGTACATCAAGGAGAGACAAAAGAGAGAACTCTGCAAGGATTTTTGTCATGCGTGCGGGCTGAGGTGTAAACCTTTGCACAAAGCCGAGGAGCGGCCACGTCCTCCCAAGGGCAGCGGGAAAGGACCATCTTCCAGCAGCTGCTCCAGCCACCTGTGAGGCAGCTCAGCTGAGGGACTACAGCTCACAGCGGTGGAAAACCTCATTGGGGAAGTGCGGACGTTGCTGGAAAGGTGCTAAGGGCACGGCCGGGTTTAGCCGCAGCCCAACGCGGCTGTGTCTTTGCATTTACCCCGGGGCGGGCAACGAGCTTCGGCACCGCCTGCTTGTTCTGCCGTGTGCAGAGGGGCTCATCCCGCATCCCAAATCTTGGTACTGGGGCAGATCTCCGGAAACGCCCCCTCGCCCCAACAGCGCCCTGAACATCATGCAGGCGAGGGGCAGCGGTACGGGTGGCAGAGGAGGTCTGCAGGCGGGGGAACCGGGACGCAGCTAAAGAAACAAGGCGCGCGTACCCCGGCTTACCCGCGGCACGTTATTTCTATTCCCCACCCTCTCTGCATCAGCCGTGGCTTGGCGGGGCCGCGCCGGCTCTAGCCGGTGAACAGTTAACACCGAGAAAGGCGGCTCCTCTCCCCACTACCCTCCCCGATTCTTGTTTGTAAAAAGCGTGTACACATCCCCCCCGGGAGAGCAGCGAGCCGGGCACAGAGAGCTCCCTCTTTTCATTTATTGTCCCCCCTTCTTCCCCCCGCCTTTCCTGCACCCAATCTCCCGCGGTGGCCTTGGCTCGGGGGTACCGCCCGGGCCCGGGGCGGCAGCCAGGCATGGCTGGGGCGGGGGGCGTGTGCGCGGCTACCTCCCGCCCCGTAGGCTCCCACAGGGCAATAGCCGAGCTTGGGTGGTAACAGAGCCGGCTGCCCCCCGCTGCTCCTGCATCCCATCCCTCTGGCAGGGGCGGCTTCGTTTTTACTGCCCTTTTAAAATTGGTTATTTTGGGGCAAAAAGAAAAATATATACTGAAAGGGTGCGGAAGGGGGAAAAAAAAAAAAAAAAGAAGAAAGCAGGCGCCCTCCCCTTCTGCTGCTCTCAGTCCACCCCACACCAAAAAGAGGCACCGCAAGTGCACGCCAGTTCTTCACTAAAGTGATCCAGCCGCTGGATTAAGTAACTCTTGGGAGAGCAGCACACGCACGCACGCACACATACGGCGAAAATGAAGGAAAAGGCAATGTTTCAAACGGCTAAAATGCAAGGAAACATGATGGTAAGCGGCTGCTGCGGGCGCCTCCGGTGACTGTAAGTGGCGGGGCTCTCGACGCGGTGCTGCCGGACCCTTTCGTACGGTCGGCGCGGAGCCCCAGTGGCTGGGGCTGAGCCGAGCGTGGGGGCAGCTTTGCTTAGCGGCTGCCCCTGCTCCCGGCGGGGGTCTCCGGTGATGAGGCGGCTGCGGGGCGTACCCCGCTTCCCGAGCGGAGCTGGGGTGCGGGCAGGGCGGGGGACCCGGGGCCGCGCTCCTTCGGCACGGCCAACTTCGCCAAGTTGATGGCC
This sequence comes from Pezoporus occidentalis, assembly GCF_034315485.1. Taxonomy (NCBI): domain Eukaryota; kingdom Metazoa; phylum Chordata; class Aves; order Psittaciformes; family Psittacidae; genus Pezoporus; species Pezoporus occidentalis. The sequence continues at coordinate 4,134,495 of NW_026914180.1, forward strand.
ACGGTGGGGTGTGTGTGAGCTGGGGGGTGTGGGGGCTACCCTGCCTTTCCGCCGGCGTTACTAGCGGAAGCGTTTGTCTTGATGCCATTTTTTAAAAAAGCCGTACTCGGGATGGTTTGTAAATCACCTTCCCCCCTCCCTTAAGGAAAAAAAAAAATATGAAAAAGAAGATAAAAATGCTCTCCCGGAAGAAGTGCAGGTTGCCATCTTGTGCTGATGGAAATGTATTTGTGTGTTTTGCCTGCTGGCTTGGCCCGCCGGGGGCAGCGGGGCCGCTGGGGTTGGAGGGGGGACGCGGCTCCGGGGGCCGGGGGTTGCCAGCGGCCCGGGGAAGGTGGCTGGGAGGGAGGGAGGGAAACGCAATGGCTTCAGGGCGCTTTGGTTTCAAAGCAACTTATTTCAAATAACCCGAAGCTTGTAAAGGGTACCTGTTGGTCTCCTGTCCCCTCCTTTTTCTGAAGCAGAGCACTCCAACGTGTATTTTATCTCCCTTGTGAAATGCTAATATTTAATGCAGAGGTAGTGTACGATTCTGCCGTGCCTTGTGTTGACGTGTTCAAAGAGCAGCCAAGTATTCTCCATCCTTTAATTAAGTTTCATAGTAAAAATGCTTTGTTGGCTTTTTAAGGAAGTGCTTCCTTTTTCAACTCCGGTAATACTGCTTTTTCTGGCAGTAGCTGTTAAGAGGAAGGTGCAGTGCTATGTGACCTGTGAATTCAGCTAAGGGAACTGAATGGGAACTTCTGCAAACATTTTTCCAGGATTTTACAGCCTGTCTGATTGCGTTGTGCTCCTTTCATTATGCCTTTTAAATGCCTGGGAAATATCTGGTGATGGAACTTTCTTACCATGGGGAAATTCAGATTATTATTTGCTTAAGGTACTGATCCTAGAGGCCATTATAGTCTTTGATTAGGATGTTCTCTATCAATAAGAAAAAATAATTAACCACCTGAGATGACATAGTTCGATTAAAGTGTAGGATTAACCTAATTTACATGCACAATGTCACAGAATTAATAAAACCCTCTCGTACGTTTTCCTTGCTGGTCTCTGAAGTCAGGGAAGAATGAGCAGGCAGGGATTCCCCCACTGCCACTCAGCAGAGGGCTGGAGCTTCTGCTGGGATTTTTGGCTTCAGAGTGGCGAAATGGATCTACATATCCCCCACCTCTGCAAGACAAGCAAAGGCTGGAGTGATCGATCTGCACGCAGATCTATGTAGCAAGGGCTGTCCACAACTACTCAAAGCGTTCTGCCAGAGAATAGTTTTTGCCTCTGATTAAGATGGGAGCAGGATCCACCCCCCCAGGTTGCTAAGTCACAGTTGTTTCTCAGCATCACTCAGGGCAGGCTGCCTGGACCGGAATGCATGGTTTTCCTTTGAAGAACTGATTATTGAAACACTGTCAATGAAATTTCAAGAAACTGTTACATTGGTACAGATGATTTCTTTAATTAAGGGCTGTGTTTTTATGGGCCACCTAGAACAGACACAGCTGGTTTCAGTGTTAATCTGGTCTGTGGTTGTAACTGGATCTGCAGTTTATTTAAGCAAGAATTAAATTCAGGTGACTGTTTAAGCTTTAGGATACTTGGCCAGATTTTATATTTCTTTGAGATAATAATTAGTGAACCTAATCGTGAAATCTTAGGTATGCTTTCAATGGACATGCTAGCAAGTTAAGACTAGTTCTTTGCCCTTTTCCTAACCTATTGTTTTAAAAAAATTGTATTTTTACTTGCCACTTTTGTTGCAATTAAAATTGGAATCCTGAATGAATCATGTCAAAACCTCATGCTGCCAGTGCCCTCTCTCAATATCCGGCAGCTGTTGGGAAGTGTGCTATGTGTGGAGTCCCAGGAGGTGCAGTACAGTGTGCATCGCATTAATTGCCCAACAGAATTTGAAAAGTCATTGAAAATTCAGAGCCCATTGCAGTTTTTGTTTGTTTATTTGTTTTCTGGCGGTTTTGCTGTTGCTTAGAATCTTGACAAGCTTCTAACTATGTATTGATTTTTCTTCTCTTTAAAAATCTTTCTTAAGTTGAGCTATTTCATTCTTAAAATGATGTGACAAAAAGTGATAATAGTGGCATGCTGCTCCTTGGCCACGCAGTGCGCCCTTTTTAAGTGCAGTGATAGGTCATAGAATCACACCACCAGTGATTTCTTTATTACCTAATTAGACCAGCAGAACTGAAGCCTTTCTTGTGATACTGAGATAAATGTTTTTCTCCTTGTGACAGTATTTCACCAGGGCTTTGTTTTGGCTTTTTCTGAAACAGAACATTTACCTGGAAAAATGCCTATTTTAATTTTACTGCTCTGTTTCCCATTCATCATTTGAGCTGGGGGAACGTAACTTACAGAAGTAGTTGAAGCTCTTACAATGGGATTTCTCTTAATTTTACATAAATGCTGTAGGGAGTGATTAATACACAGTGGTTTCTTCTAGTAAGAACTGACATAAACCATGAGTTTTCCCCAGTCTTTTGCAAGTTAATGTACAACAGTAGGGTGTGGAGATAAATGTTTATCACTTTTTGAGGTAAATTTAATGCACTTACATTTGATCCTAACCTTATGTATAGCTATATAATTTATTTCATTAAAATATTTTTGTCTTTTCCCTTACACATTTAATTGCCAGGTCAAGGACAATATTAACTACACTTTATTCTACTCTTGCCTGTGTCTTCCCAGGGACTGATCTACCATGTACATGGACTTTTTTTTTCCTTTCTTTTTTCTCTTTTTTTTTTAATTTTGCCTTCCCTTGCCGTCCCTTGCCTTCCCTTTTTTGATGGGTTTTCAAGCAAATACATCAAAAAGAGCTCTTTGAAGAAGACCTTTAGTGTAGTGCCAGATTTTTCTCTTGTGTACACCCATGCAAATTGTAAGGACCCAATTTGGTAGAGGTGTATCTGCAACAGAGATAAAAAGGAGTTACTTGCTATCTTTGGATGTAGACAATCAGGTGAGGGGAAACAATAGATTTAGTGAGAGTGCATGAGGTCTTGAAGGCAAAATTTAATGTGCTGTATATGAGCATGCAGTTATTCTGGCACATTTAGTCATCGATGAAAGGAGTGAGCACTGCTGTAGGTAGCTGCCTCTGTTAGAAGGATGTTGCTGTGAAACTCACTCTGAATTTCAGTCTACTCAGCAGCTGCTCTAATGTTTGGAAACTACCAAGAGAACCTGTGACTAATATGTCACTTTCCTGCTTTACTCTGATGAATAATCTCTGAAGAGGGCAAAAGAGGCAGTTCCGGTTCATTGAGGGGACTTTTAGAAGAGTCTGTAGATTTAGATATTTAATTTGATCATTTAAATCCCAACTCTTATAGCTGCAGTTTGGATGTACGTATAAAAAACAAATAAAAAGAAGTCCAATTGCTAGTGTTATTCTCTAGGAAGTTTGCTGACACCTCAGAGGTCTCAGAGACCTCAATAGTACAAATGGCATGAAGACTAAGCTACTCTTTGATCATTGGAGTGCTTTGCTCTTCCTGGAGATAAACTGGTGCAGGCAGACAGAAAACCCAGCTTTGTTCCTGTCCATTTTGTATTCCTGGTTCCTCTCATGAACAGTAAATTCATATTAAAAACACAAATAAATGACATTGATGTTCCACTGTGATTTCCCTTATTTGCTGTATTTTATCTATGGGTTTATTGCTGCAGGTTGATCAGTCACATTGCAGTGAAAACATGGTGTGATGCTTCTCAGCCAAGAATGGAGCTGTCTTACCATGATGTAAGGTAGCTCCATAGTGATAAATTTTTCTTGAAACTTACACCCTGAAGTAAGTGGTGGAGTTTTCTGATCCAGTGCAGACTCCTTGCTACTTTATCCTTCCCTTTGTCTCAGATTCCACTTGATTTAGAAGCTAAATTTTGTGTGCTGTTCATTATCTGTCTACTACATTGGCTGAAACACAAGGACCTCCAGAAGTGAAAGCAGGGAGCTATGGAACCAGTTCCCAGGTAAGATATCATGACTCCAAATGAAGTTTAAAGACAGGCAGAAATTGCATAGCCAAACTACAGCAAGAATTACAGCAGAAAATCTTTGTGTCTGTTGCTGTGTAGTGAGAAGCAAGTTGTATTTTATGGACTGTAACAGTCTGGTATCCTTTCTGGGTCAGGCATAAAGGGGAACAAGCGTTCCCCTTAGGAGAATATATGCAGTAGGGGGTGCAATCCATAGGAGGTACTGGCATTGCTGCATTGCCGCCCAGTGGAAAGGCTGTAAGGTCTGCTGGGCCTGTTTCAATGCCATGTTGCTAGTCAATGGAAATAATGAGTCTTTGTGTGTGTGAGGTGGGATGTCAGGGAACTCCACAATGAAATAGCCAATAGAATCCCAGTGTTGTCTACTTAATGTAGAATGTCCCTTTAAATGCAGCCTTACTTAGAGGATAGAAGTGCAGAGCCTGTCTATGGTGTATTGGGATTGTAAGGGAGCCACTGAAGTTGCAGGTACCATGAGAAATACATTGGGCCAGGCTGTCTCAATAAATACGCGAGTCATGTGCAGTAGTTCACATTGCTAGCTCACTATTTAGCAATGTGAAAATGAAGTGGAGCTTGCGGTGTAACTTTAATTCTCACAATCAAAAAGGTTCAAAATCTTGAATCTGATGGTGCTCCTCACACCTGCATCCCTCTCCAATATTACTCAGCAGCTTCCCTGGTTCCTCTTGCTTGCAAGGAAAAAAGAACACTTTTGTGTTCATTTCTCCCTCCCCACTCTGAGTCTTAACTGTTCACAGAATGGTCTGTGCCCTCCCCTATCTTTACGAATCTCTTCACTGCTTTTCCAAACAGTACGAAAGGAGAAATTGAAGGGACTATTATGATTTTATGCACCCACTTGGCTGTCACTCAATAGACCCCTGAGCAGCAAAAGAGCCACAGAGCTGTCTGTGCAATCAGGAAGGCAGAATTTCAGTCATCCATAATTGAGGTGTTACTTTTGTTCGTTAATGATGATTGGATTTGCTACTTCTTTCTTAAGATAAATACCTTAAATGTAAGTTTTGGAGATGTTGGTGGCCTGAAGCTGTATTTGATGAGGAGAGTTCCCCTCTCTGCAGTGTGGAACGAATCTTTCAGCCGCCAGAAGTTACTTCACAGCATGTTCCCTTGACCAAGTGTCACTCCTGTGTATCTCAGAGGTTGCATTTCTTGTCAGAGTTTTGTACTTGCTTAGTGTTGGTCTAACTGACCGTATAAAGGAGAATGCAATAGAGAATCATGCTGAAGAGCATCTCTGGCTGGTACAAAACCTTTAGTGGCGACAGGCTCTTTATTGTAACTGACAAAGGCGGAGCAAGGTTCAAAGCTGGAAGTTTGAGTCAGAGGAGTTTGGAGTAGAAGTTAAGTGTCCATTTTGTACAGTGAAGGTGATGAGTTACTGAAGCAGTCTCTGTGGGAGTGTGGTAGTTTTTCTGGCTCTTGAAGTCTTCATTAGAACAAGATGGCGATAGGATTCTTGTGGCTGAACACTGGCTTCTTCAATGTAGGCATCTACATCTAAGTTAGTCATCCCGGGCTCCCTTTATAGTTTAGTCAGTGGAGTCTGGGGCATGATTCATCCCATCTTCATGTAGACGTATAACATGGGCCAGAGGACCTGCACTCTTAAATGCCAATTTCTCTCAATTGACTTAAGGATATATGGGGTACTAGCTGAACTATAAGCATCTACCCTGCAGATAGCCGAGTCTTGAGTCTGTTGTTTAAACATAGTTGTAGATATTCCAGAGCATTTTGGATGACACTAAAGCACCTAATTAGGCCTCTGCCATTATGTGAGACAAGTCCTGCTCTGTACATCTATCTAGGGTCTGTGAATCACATCTGTAGTGGGATGTGGGTGTACATGAGCTGCATGCTTGGAGCTTTAATCTTCCCAGGTCCTAGCATGCTTGTGCAGAGGGTTGGTTCTCCCTGCTGTATCAGGAGAGGATTTCCATCCCAGCCAGATGGCATCTTCCTGGAGAACTTGCTTGGTCCATGGTTTATGTATATACAGAGCTGTCATAGAACATTATAATGTACTTTTGGCTTTGAAATGACTTAATCCAAATGGTTTAATGCCATCACAACTACAATACATGCATTTATTTCTCTAGGTCTGTGTGTTTGAATGTGTGTTGTCTGTATAGTATTGTACTGAACAGTAACTCGTGAGATTAGCAAGCAAAGCCCATTTATTAAATTGTTTTATGTACTGTAAGTCTTGTGTAATCCACTAATGCATGTCACTTAGGAAGCTTGCCATTCCTTCCCAATGGAGTGTCACACTTAGCAAGTTCCCGTAGTGTTCAGTCGCTTTGGAAAGGCTGCAGTTGAGAATAAAATATTAAAAATAAATCAAATTTGCAGAATAAATCTAAACCATTAGAGCCCAAATGCTTATGGTAAACTGTGTCCCAGCTGTAGCATGCATTCACCTATAGCTACTATAGGTTTTCTATCCTTTTGAGGACATTGAAGCAAGCAAAGTTTTCATTTGCAGTGTCCTGGTTGCAGTGGTTTATCAAGGTTATGTTAAAACACTGCTTCTGTAAAAACCGGCTTTGCGCATCTGTGGAAGTATTGGTAAGGTCCTGGGAATCCCTGGAGCACCTGTCTTCTTGTGCTTATGCTGTGCACTGGGAAGAAGTGTGTGTCTTGCAGGTGGTTTCCTAGCACAAAGTTTTTCTTGTGAGATCTGTATGTCCAGTGATACCCTCTTCATTACTAGCAAAGTAAAAGGTGGGAACAGGAGCAGTGGAATCACCTGTGGTATTTTGACCAGGGGACAGAATTACTGCATGTGTAGCTGAATCAGAGTTCTGCCCTCCATTGTAAATAGGTGGTTCCCAATTTTTTCATTTACAAGGTACGGGAGAATTGCAAACTCAGTGCATGTCCATCAACCAATACAAGACTTTTTTTTGTGGTAAGGCCTCTTTCATGTCAATAAGTCAATGTTTATTGATGTTATTGCCAGCTATGAGTTATTTCCACCATCTAATCCCTAATTACTACAGAATAATAACTTTAGAAGTTACACTGAGATGCACCCAAATATCCAGTCAAAGAAATTATGAGAAAACTGAGGCAGTGGGGTTAGCTGCAGTGATGAATGTTGCATGCCCAGTGAGGCACTGGATGCTAAACAGGGTGGCCAATGCTGTGAAAAATCTTCCTCCATTTGACAGGGAATGCTGGCTAGAAGATTTTGTCAACTCGGGCATGTGTAGAGACAGTTAGACTTGGCATGAATTCCAGTCACACATCAGATGGCCTCTTTCTGTAGTCATTATTCAGCACTTACTCAAGCAAAACTTTTGCTGAACTTAAAGGATTTACTACTCCTGCTGCAATGAGTAAGAAATTTCTGTGAGGCTCAGGTACCTTCAGACTTGAGTCTGGCACAAAACCCCACCATGTTCTGTGTCCCTAAGGATTCCCAGTATTTTTTTAAAAGACAGCAAACAGTGAAGTATGCTGGAGTTGACAAAAAAAAAAAAAAGTGAAGGTCAGGGTAAGAAAGCAAGCAGAAGAAAAGCAGAGTGACGTGCTTATCCCAGAGGATGCTGCAGGTTAAGAAAAGTACTCTGGAGTTTTGACTTCATCTCATTTTGTAAGTTGTCCCCCACAGAGAACACCATCAGCCACTCCATCAAATGTTTCACAGAGCGTGCTGCATGCCAGCATTTTAGCTTATGATTGTTTTCAGTAATGATAAACTGGAAGACATGCTGGAAATGAAATGTTTTTATTTGTTTATCATTTGGGACTGAAGTTATTAAAAACAGGGAGGAAAAAAAAGAAATGATAGCTTGTCATACTTTCTGTAAATACTGAGTAGTTCTTCTGCAATGTATGATATAACCAAAGTAACCTAGGAAAAAGCTTGCATTGCTCTTTTCTTATGCCTAATCATCAGGATGTGAAAAATATGCTCATATGAATGCCTTCTCATCCGTCTGTGAGGGGACTGAAAGTACCTTTTATGAAGATCTAGTTTGTAAAACGAATAATTGTAATGCAAGAGTATTACTATTCATGAGCTCTGAGTTTATTGACTCTATTAAAAATCGGATCTGTGGTCCACATGAAGGATATGTGAAATACTGTTGGTACAGCAGTAATCCAGAAATTAATTGGGGTTCATATCAGTATGATTGAACTCTTCCTGATCTCACCCTTTTGAGAGTTTTTCTCAGGGAAGGGAGGTTCATGCTATATTCCCTGTTGATTTTGTTAGTCTATGTGCATTTTATTTCATTTGCATTAACCATGTACATTTAAATTTATGATTTGTTAGAATCTTTGTTAAGGAAAATTTCAGTTGGATTTGGACATTCTTGTAGGAATCAATCTAGAAAATATTCCAGAAATTTTAAAAATAGCATTTACTTATCTTCTTTTTTGTTCCAGTGTCTTGGGATTTACAGATACACCTTGTTTTTGTAAAAAGAGAACATCTGTCACCATTTTCTTATTCAGATTTTAATAACACTGAGATCTTGGTAAGGAAAGGAGGCTGCAGGTAATATCTAAGGGCAATCAATAAATAAAACCTCTATGTAATAACAGTTAAAGCAAAAACCATATACTCCAGAGGCATGCTCCTTGTTATGTTCCCTGTTCAGCAGCTTACTTAAGCACCTGTTTAACATTAATGGTAAGCATATGCTTAAATGTTTCTGCTGACCTGGGAGTTATGAGAAGTCTGCCTTGCACACACAGTAGTTGAACAGCCTGTTTTCCATCTGTGCAAGCCCAGAGCATGGTGCTAGCTGAGCATTTTCCTGGTTAATTAGATTGGCATAACAAGATCCCCAGTGAACCCTGTGCAGTCATCAGTTCTTCTGTACTCTCCAGCTATCAGGAGCTCTGCTTGATGTTGTGTATCTTTTGCTGGTAACTGAAACAGAATATTGCACTGTACTTCACCAGTGTGTTCAAATGGAAACAGAATTGAATGGATTGTGAGTATGCCATAAATATCAACTTGGCTCCATATTGCTAGCGTGAATGTGGTGCATCCTTCAAATGCACAGTGTCTCTCAAGGACTATTTATTCTATAAAGCTACCAATAATGGCTGTGCTTTCATGAATTATGCATGTACTTGTCCGTAAACCTCACCTGACCGTGATTTGGAGTGTTTAAGATTTGAAGCTGGCTGTAAGTGTAAATTGCACTTATTTTTCATAAAATACAATGTCCTTATAGGTTTCTTTGCAATATTAGTCAAAGTCCATCATGCCTGTCTCTACAATAAAAAAAAAAAAATCAAAAGGGTTCTAACTCAGTACAGGAAAAGAAGAAAAAAAAAAAAAAGAGTTTGATGCTCCAAAGTTTTGCAAGAAGAGGAAGAATTACATGAAGTCAAAGGTGGTCTGTCCACCTATTCACTAAAGCAAGTGAAATAAGATGGAGTGCCATTGTAGAAATAAGGGGGATATTATTTACCAAAGGAAGAAAGGAAAATGACCCCACAGTATGGCTGAAAGCAGCTTGCCAAGGTGTAAAACCATAGCAGTGAGAATTGTATTAGTCATTCAGGTGTTTTAATGGGTTAAAATGAGAGGAAAAAGCCACATGCTTTTAGGGAGAGATTAAATAGATGAGGAGGAGTATGATCATTTTAGCTGTATTCAGTGGCACAGAATTTATCTTTCCAGTATTTTCAAGGAGAGGCTGGCTTAGCTCTGAAGGTTCTTTTTAGCCTGTTTACACAGTTCTATCACACTTGAATCTCTGGCTTCTAGAGAGTTCCCTAGCACTTAATTTTCATGTTCCGTTTGTTGGTTTTGTTTGGGTTTATTTTTTTTTAACCTAGCCTCTTAAGTTTTTCAGGAGTTCTGTCCTTATGGAGCATTGCATATTAACAGTGACATCACAGAAAACAGTGAGACAAAGTGGGCTAATCCACAGAAGGGAAACAAATGGCTGTAGTTCTGCCCTCAGCTCTCTGCCTTCTGTTGTATTAAAGAAGACACATTCTGAATAGATGCAACTGAAGAGAAGCAGAACAATGAAAAGACCGGAAGGCTTTGGGTAATTTGCATTTGGGTATGGGGAAGCTTTCTATCTTCAGTCCAAGTCTGAATCTATCCTAAATTGATAGTTATTGATGGTTGCTAACATCCATTGCCTGCTTGGTAATCTTTGTGTACTGAAGAGAGCTCCAGCTGCATGAGTAATTGCTGTGAACTAGCTTGTGACCACACTGCTCAGGCACTCTATGGAGCTGACTGATGAGTCCATGTTGAACTTCACTTGGCAGGAACCTCCCTGATCCCCAAGTGGCCTTATTGTTACTAGAATTAAAGTAATTAACATGTAGGTTGTTTTTTTTTTTCAGATCAAAGGGCAGCATTCAGTTATAGAATTGTTTAGGTTGGAAAATACTTTTAAAATCATTGAGTCCAACTGTTAACCTAGTACTGCCAAGTCCACCACTAAACCATGTTCCTGGGTACCCCATCTACATGTCTGTTAAATACCACCAGGGATGGTGACTCAACCCTTTCCCTGGGCAGTCTGTTCCAATGTTTGACAGCCCTTTTGGACCCTCCCGCAGCACCAAGGTCAGGCTGATAGGCCTATCGTTCTGTGGAACCTCTTTCCATCCTTTCTTGTAGATGGGCATCATGTTTGCTAACTTTCAGTCAACTGGGACCAACCTGGTTAGCCAGGAGACTGCTGAGAAATGATTAAAAGTTGGCTTGGTGAGCACTTCCGCCACCTTACTCTGTATCCTTGGGTGGTTCCCATCTGGCCTCACAGGATTTGTGTGTCTTGAATGATGCTTTTGTTCTGTGACGTTCAAACATTTGCATGTTGCACACTGAGGCTGGGAGAGCAAGTCCCACTGAGACAAAGCTGGAGAGAGTTGCAGAAAGAGGAGATGTGGCGTAAGTGTGCACCATCTTTGGGGCAGGCCCTGGAGGGGACTGTCTTTGTGAAATGTGCCTTTTGCAGGGAGCTAGCAGCATTGCTTGGAAAGCAGCTTAGAGGTAAATTGCTGTGTAAGAAGCACAGATGCTGTTGTCCTGGTTCCTGAAGTGAAGTAAAGAGCGAGATAAATACTAATTTAGGACACGTGCAGTCTCCAGGTAGAATCCATATGTGAAAGAATGCTGCAGCTTGTGAATTCATGCACAGGCTTATCAAGAACTTGCAGCTCATAGGAAGTGTTGAATTGGAGGATACAGGGTCTAGTTCCCAGCCATCTAAAGTAATCATAGCGTCTTGTCATTGTCATTGGTGTACACAGGAGAAACTGTGCTTGAGGCTAGTGGAATCCATTGGATCACACACAGGCTGAGCCCAGTAAACACATTTAGTGTCTGAGAAGTGAATTCAGTTATTTCTGTTGTGCCTTGTAAATGTGTCCCACTGGCACATCCACTCTGCTATATTCAGTATCTTGTGCTTTCTTCTCTGGGAGATTCTCATAGTACGCTGCTTTTTCTCTCATGTAACTAAACATGTAGAGACTTTTAACAGAAAAATTAAGATTGGTATGAATGAAATACAGATGCAAATGTGTTTCTGTAAACACCGAAAAAATAACAAAATACACGTGAGAAGAATGTCATGTACTGATAATAAAGAACATTGTTTACAGCAATAAAACTGAAAAATGTGCTCTGCTGTCAAGGCCAGAAGGCCTGGGCTCTGATAAACGTCACAGTATAGCCGTCTCTAGCAGAAGTCCTTGCTCTCTAAGGACACTAAAAGGCCACAAGAAACTAGCACATCATGTGCACTTGCACACTTCCTTCTCCTTTTAGGCCAACGAGGGGCTACACTATAGCAAGATAGCTGTGTATTTTTTCAGGCATACTCCATGCAAGCAAAGCCAGGTAAAGAGCTGCGACCTTGTTAATACTGAAGAATGCCTTAGTAGGCAAGATTCTGAAACAAAGTACCACCTGTTATCAACTGTTGGCTCATAAAAGGTGTAAAAGACCTGCCAAAAAACTAGCTTGTCATCATCAGTCAAGAAAAAACAAGTGTTGGTGCAAGAACATAGTAGCTGATATTCATTGTCCATGCACATGCAACTCATGTCAGCCAGACCATTTGAACGCTTGTGTCTTGGTGCATGTGACAGTGTGATGACTGAAGTCTGAGAGAGTGAGTATGAGTGGATAAAACCAGCATATTCAGATTTTGTAAATAAATGCTGTCTTCTATAACGTCTTGCACTGAGGCTTGTCGCACTAATTTCACTCATACTCAGGAATTTATGTCTTTCATTCATAGCATGCTAGCAGCAAGGATCTGTATGTTATCATGTTTGTATGAAATCAGGTTTGTTTGACAAGACCTATTTTCCAGAAACATGTATAGACAAACATTAATTATATTCCTGTCCTGTAGTTCTTTATTAATTGACTCCCATACCAGCTTTACTACTTTTCCATTCTTAGAAGTCCTTCTAAGGGGAGATTAGCCAAGTTGTAACCTTTCTGTGGGTAAATAGAGCATTAGTTTTAAAAAGCCGGTTGTAAATGCTGTTAAGTCATGAGAATAAAATCAAGGGTAAAGATGAGATGCAGGGATCTGCTTTGTGATGCAAAGTGAAACAAAGCACCATCAGCAGGAAGGTCCATTCAAGATTCTGCGGCATCAGTAAAATGAGAGAGAGCACGCATCTATCCATAAGAGGATGGGAGAGTGTGAGGCAAAGCAAATTGATGTTAGCAAAAGTCCTACGGCAGTGGAATTGTTTGTTATACAGGTTTTTTGGGTTTTTTTTTGCAAGCAGCAGAAATGTCTGCTGAAGATGTGAGGAGAGGCAAAAATGATACTGATGATTCTGTAGAGAAACAACTTTATAATGAGAAGAAAAGCACTAACAGTTCTCAGCTATAACAAAGACAGGCTGGGGTAAGAAGCAAAAGAATGCTGATGCAGTCCTGTGTATGCTGTGTCAGAGTGTAAGTATGTGTCATGCAATCTGACTGAAAACCCTATGCCACATTGCTATGATATAGAACAACTTAAGAAGTTGTTAATGCAAATGTGTCCTGCCATGGGGAGAAAAGCAAGTCTAGATATTTGACTGTAAATGAGAGGAAGGACTAACCTATGGTAATGAAATGCAAAACGTCTGATCAAAATTCAGCATGTTAATCTAGATAGTAAATCTTTTATATGAATGTGTTGCATAAGTCCCATAGTCTACATGGTTTTCTTCTTATAGTATATGTTGCCCTTCATGTCCATTTTGATTAAAGTGTGGTAACATTTCACTGTTGCCACTTCATTTGCCTGCTGGAGCTGCATGAAGTCAAATGGCTTTAAAGGTTTCCTGGCTACTGGAGGCTTCGGGTCATTTAAAACAACTATGATTTGTTAAAATGGAAAACGTAGGGCCTTTGCACGTGATTGAGAGAGTGTGATATTTAACCACTGGGCATTGCATCTGAACTAGTCATAAAAAATAAAATTTAAAGCCAAAACCATATTAAAATGTCAGTAAGTGTAATGCTTACAGGAGCCCATGCTGAGCAGTGACCATTGTGGTATCCTCAGCTTATCTCCCTCATGCAGGTTTTGACATTTCATATAGTTTCTGAGGAGAAACACTGTCCTGCAGTGAATATACTTGGATTGGCGTGCAACAAATTTGAATTTAGAGGGAATATGATACCGATATCCTGTGTGACCTTAGACATATCTCACAATGCTGCCATGCACAGGATAGCTGTGTCAGTTCAGGGCAGCTCTACTACCTCCTCCTGTGGTAACTGCACTCTGTGTGGAGCTTCTCACTGGTCTTTATCTCCATTCCCCATTTATAAATAGGGATAAAAATTTCTTCCATTATCTTTCCTGGTGTATTTTGACTGTGGTATTTTAAGCTCCCATACTATCCACCTGCATTTGTTTAGTACATAAACTGTGTCTTACTATGCTAAGTTCAAGTACTTGTCTATAATTAGCATTATAGTAACTGATACTAATTCATTAATCTATTGAAGATATGGAGTTTAGTGAGAGATGGTAGGAACGTGTAAATCCGTACAATAGCAGTTGAGCTATACTTGTGGAACAGGTTTATTCTAAATTACAAAGAAAAGTGAGAATAATGTCCTCTATTCATGTCCACATTTGTGTCTGAATCAGGGTTGCATTATGAATCTAAGCAATATTTGTCACAGATGGTGCACAGCAATTTATTTTTATTTTTACTGAATCATGCAGTATCCTATGTATTAATAAATTGATAATATTTCAGTCAATGAGAAAATCCAGACTGACAGTGGAATCCAGTGTAAAATGTTCAGATCAAATATTTCTTTCTGTGTACATGCCATTAACCTTGTGTAAGGATATAATAGTTTTGATAATCCTTTGCTTAGAAAAAAGAGGAACTGAAGTATTCTGTTAAAGTCTGACATCTGGAAAAAGACCTTTGAAATATAATCCTTGATGGTAGTTTGCTTTTATGGTATACAAATAATATGTGGAAAATTAATTATTTTGGGTTTAATAAAATGAGACATTTTGATTGATGGGAACTGAAAATTTGTTTACTGAAAAGTTTCAACAGTCCTTGTTTTCATCTTCCTTGGAAAGAAAAACAAATACTGAAATAATTTTTCTGCTACGTGGAGATTTAATTTCCTTTCCTCACCTTGGTTTTGCCTTTTAGTACATAATTTTCCCATCCATCTACAGCCTATCAATACCATTAAAAATGCTTTGTAAATTGAACTGACTGAGGAAAGCATATTTAGGCCCAAGCTATTAGTCAGTGCTTAATTCATCCTTTGTTTATGCAAGACCACAATCCTATGCACAGCTTCTTTAATATCCAGCGTGGTATTTCAATCATGAATTGACTCCATTCGTGTTGCTTATATAGATAAGTGAGCAGAACTGGGTCTAAACTGTCTAAAGGATGGAGACATGTTACACTGAGGAGCATCTTGTTTCTCTGTGTTCATCAGATAGAAAAACATCTGCTGTTTGAGATCTGTAATGGGTGTGTGTAGCTTGCTTTGTCTTGATGTCTCATTGGATCCGAGATTATTCCAGAGGAGTCATTATAGCTTTTATGAGAAGAACGCAATAGCTCCTTTGCAGCCATGAATATTCCTGTAAAAATGTACTTTCAAAGTCACTCATTACTGAGAGTGCACTGATAAGTATCGAAAGCATCCCTGAACTCCTTGGCATACACCATGGATTGCATGACCACTCTTAAGACCTCCAAATGGAGAAAACTGTCAGACATGCCTGGCTGAATATGGCATCCACATCCCACACTGGGCATTCACTCTTGTTTCAGTGCCACCCATTTAAGTCTTGATTCTCCATGAAGTTCATATGCAGTTACGTCTTTCAAAAGGAGCACAAAGTAGGAAATGGTGCCCAGGGTGAAACCACAGCACATAAAGACACTCTTCATCCTGTTTTCAAGTAGTCAGCCACTGACAGTGAATCTGGGTCAGGCAGCTGCTCTGAGCCCCACATTCCCATGACTAGTGTAATATCATCCCAGACCTGCTTGTATAGATGTACCAGAGCTGCTATCGCACCTGAACTGCATTTAAACTTGCCCTTGATCACAGTCCCACCTCTGTTCATTTGTTCTAAATACAGTTTATTTTGTCCCTGTTTGCTTTGCTGAATTTATTGGCATGTGTGTGTTGGCTTTAGACAAATAGGTCTGAGAGAAGTGCTATCACTTAAGATATTCCTTATTCCATAGCAGGTTTGTGTGGCTTGTAGAGTATGGGCTGTATTCTCAGGGGTCTGAGTTAGTGGTGAGAGATCCTAGGGACCAAGGTTGGTTGCTGGCAGCTATCTACAAGAATGGTGCCAGCTGACTCAGAAAAGAGTTATGCACAGAAGCTGGCCTGATGGTTTGCTATTTTTTTCATAAAGCAGGTTTCTGTAAAACACCTCTAAGTGAGTTATTTGGTGCCAGTTTGCAAAGGATTACTTATTTAAGTAATTACTTATTTAAATACTTTTTCAGTTCTTGCAGTGTTGTTACTCCCTGCGTAGACAGCATGCTGTCTGTGAAAGCATCAGTAACAAAGTTTTTAACTGCAGTCCTAACTTGGTTGATTTTATCCCCAGCACAGAAGGTGTAGCTTCCACCCTCTCCTTCCTTCAGGGCTTTTTTGTGATTGTAGGTGTACTGTGGGATGATAATCATGCTCTCCTCATGGTTCACCTCTCTGTACCTTTACAGTGTGATGGTGTATTTCTGTCTATTTTGGTGTGATGTACAGGAGAGGTGGACAGTCTTTGAATTCTACCGGGGAGAATTTCTATGTTGCACTGCAGTGTTCCTCTCGCCTACTGTTTTTTCCACTCAGCAGTGTGGCAAGGAACACTTCTATATGCTTGGGGTTTTTTTTTAAATGTAATTGATAAATACTGAATCCAAAGCACAGAATTTAGCTGCTAGTGAGGTAGTTGCATATTTCTGTACACAAAAGCTGTCACAGAGTTTGGGTGCCAGCTGCTATTGAGAATGAGGTGATGTGGTTTTTTTTAAAGCAAAACCAATACTTCATCTCAAAGCTGCAGTGCATATGGATGTTTATTCTTGCCATTACCCACAGTCTTATTTTTTTTTTGTAATAACAAAAATTCATGGCTATCAGCAAACTGACCCAAATAGGCTAAAGGATGTTTTTGTTTCTTTTCTACCTGGACTGCCGTAGCTCTGCACAGCAGAGACTTTTGGGGCTATGAGTAGGAAGGAGTGATCCTATAAATGACCCTAATTATCATTTCCATAAATTACTCTGCATTTTCTAACTAAATGACCAATGAAGCGAAAGACATTGAACAAGATTTTTAATTATAACAAATGGAATCTATGCTCTCTAATCAGATTGTTGTATAGGTGGCTATTATTCATTGCTAAAAGTTAAAGCAATTAAACTTCAAGCAGTCATTGGGCAAATTATATCAAAGAATTACTTCATTTAAGGATTTGGGTGGGTGGTTGTTTCTGTTTTTTTTTTTTTTTGCTGTTGTTTGTTTAATTACTGTCTCTAGTGGAAAATCATACTGTATTGGTCTTTCAAATCTATGTAAAGGTGAAGTGTTAATACTGCTGCCAAAACAGCTGCTGCAAGTGCTGCTGTTATAGACTTGCAAACCTGAACAAATTAAATATTGGGTCCCCATTTTATAAAGCAGCAAAGGAAGCAGAAGGCAATTTAGGGTTTTCTATTAAATTTCTTTTTCTTAGCTTTTCTTGTCTTCATTTTCTATATATTCATACATAGAATACATCAGTGAGCTGACTTCACTAAGTCCTTTCTCCTTTTCATATCTATAAAAGCTCACTGCTTGCCTGTCAGACAAGCATGGGAGGGGTATCTGTTCTTGGCTGCCTTTGAGATGAGGGTATTATGGACCAACACTGAGAGTGAATGTGGTCCCTCAGTTCAGTATGCAGCTTGTTGATAATGGAGTATGATCCTGTTTTGAAGAATAAGGTATGCTGCTTGTTTGTAACATATTTGTGCCAGGGATTTGCCCTGATGAAGCTGATCTGATACAAAAAATATCTCTATTTCATCAAATTCTAATGGACTTCATTGTATCTGTATTTACCTATTTGTAAAGTGGGCAGCTTAGTGCATGCCTATCACATGGGAGTATTGTACTGCTTGCTGTAAGAGTAACTTTTAAAGCATTTGGAGATCCTTGGATGGCAGACACTGTAGAAAAACATGGATTCTGTGCACTATTTTGCTACTCTTCCATTTTAAGTCCAGCTCAACACATACACCAAGATGTCAGCACTCTGCTCCTGTACAAAAGCAGGTTTGCTCACTGTTTTTATTGAGAGATGGTGTTTGTATCCGTGCATGCCCACGCAATGCCTTTAGAAATTAAAGTAGAGCTACCTAATTCCAAGTAGATTTAGCTCACAGCTGGGCACACCAGGAAGGTACTTCCTGATCCAGTCTGAATATTGCCAGAATTCCCCAGCAAGCTTTAGTAACACAAGTGAGGAAGAAAACCAAGTCTGTATTTCAACTGCTCTTCCCTTTGTGCCTCATCATTTGGAACCACAGAATCAACTAGTTACTTAAGTGAGTTTTGTATGATATTATGAACATCCTTTTTAAAGGGCAAAGATTGCTGCTTATTTAGGATATTTTCCAAAAGCCTTGATGAGATTTGAATGCCTTGTTTTCAGGAAATAGAATAATCCTCCAAATGGCCTGGAAAGGCCCAGCCTGAACACTGCACTTTCAGAATGATCACTACTTCGTCACTTTACCCTCTGGATCTCCATTCAAGGGCATTTCTTTGGACGGGCGCTTTGCAAAGTTAAGAGTCATGAAGGAAGGAGCACCAGGTGAAGCTGTGGGTGGAGAGGCGGCTGTCCGTGGTCCTGAACGCCGCCGCGCCAGCGGACCGGAGTGGGCGCCAGGGCTGAGTATACTGCTTAGCACAGTGGAAGAATGCCTGCCTTTTCCCAGGCTTACAGCCCGTGGGTCTCAGCCCTCTTCTTGCCAGTTAGCACACGGGGATTCATTTGACTACAAGTGATTGTAATAGAATCATAGAATACCAGGTTGGAAGGGACCTCAAGGATAATCTGGTCCAACCTTTCTTGGCAAAGTATGACCTAGACTGGATGTCCCCTCCATCTATACAGCTGAATCTTAAAAGCACCCAACACTGGTTATTCCACCACTTCTGTGGGGAGATGATTCAAGTGGCTGATTGTTCACACTGCAAAAATTTTTCCTCTTGTGTCCAGTTGGAATCCCCCTGGAAGTAACATGTACCCATGACTCCTCATCTTTTCCATGTGACTCCTTGTGAAAAGGAGTCCTTTTCACAAGGACTCCATCTTCTTTGTACCCACCCTTTAAATACTGGAATGTGGTGATAAGGTTTCCCTTGAGCCTTCTTTTCTCAAGGCTGAACAAACCCAGTTCTCTCTGCCTTTCCTTACACAGCAGGCATTCCAGCCCTGTGATCATCTTTGTGGCTCTTCTCTGGACCCTTTCCAGCCTGTCCACATCATTTTTGTATAGCAAGGACTAAAACTGAACACAGAATCCTGTGTGTAAAGAACTGTAAAGAGATTTGCTCCAGAGGTACCATGAGAATGGCATCTTCTTAAAATATGGCCACAATTAACCATGTAGGAGCCACTCTGAAAACTCAGCACTACTATTCTCCCATATCAGTGTGTTGGAGATGAGGGGGAACATTTATACAAGACCACCTGCCCCTTCTTATTTCTGTTTGGCCGCTATTAGAGCTCGTCTACTTGGGGGTCCTCAGCAGTGCTCATCTGAATTAACTAAATAGTTGTAAATTGTATATTTAAGCCACACACAATTCTCATTCACAATTAAAGTAGCCTTCATTTAATTTATTTTATTAATGAAGTGGATTAAGATAAATTAAATTAAAGCCATTTTAATTCCATATGGGACTATCCTCTCAGATATTTAATGTGGCATAACTCACTTATCTACAAAGTAAATTTACATGTATCTTCCCAAGAATCTCAGTGTAAACAGGTCTTTAGTCCTTATCAAGAAAACCTCTGTTTGCTGTTAAACAGTATACTTTGGAAACGTTTAAAATTATAATGAACAAGGGCACCAAGCATTCACCTGGGGAATTGGCGTGCAACAGCAAATAGACTATAAATTCATATCCTAATTTAATTTGTAGCACTTTTCACTCTATAGACCAAGCAGGTTCTGTTGAGGTATATAAGCATTTTCCTGTGGAATTTATGACCCTAGGGTCTGCTTAGAAACATGATAATGACAACTTCTTAATGCGAAGTTGGAGTCTGAGGCCTGGTTCAGGAGGGAGCACCATGCACTTGCTTGGCTTTAAATACAGAGGTGGTTTGATTGAGTGTTTAAGAATTGTGCTGAATCAGAGCCGAAGTGCCATGGCTTTTTGTGACATTTATATAGCTTCAGGATACGGATGTTCAATGAAAACTTCAGTGACAGTCTTCCTTAATAATTCAGAGGTCCTGATTTTTCTTCAGAATTAATATCAGTCTGGATGATAGAGTCATTCTGCAAACTTGAGTTCTGGATGTACACGGACTTGTTTGCAGGAGGTAGCTTACTGATTAAAGCTTTATTACTGGCAATGGGAGCATTGGGCTGTAACCCCTTTTTTAATTAAAGTTGCTTGTAATTTATTAAGGGTATTTTAAAATTATTTTTTAGTTTCTTGGGAAAAGAGTGGTGTGTTTTCCAGCAGTTTTAATTCAGTTACATTTTTATATGTGTAGCTTTTACTACAGGAAGTCTCTCCTCATCATTAGGAGGTGCAAAACGTTAATAGCAGCATTGTCATGAAGTAATGCAAAAGTGTTGATTTACTTTATTGCAGTCACAGATTAATATTTCCTGGGGAAATAATGATACAGAAGGAATCACTGGGGAAGGCTATGGGAAATCATGCAGTACCTTATAATTGTTATGAAATTCACATATTTTTGCCATTCTTTAGAATTCCTCCACCACTAATCCTCCTTTGAGTTTTAAAACTAAAAATAACATTTTGAAAATAAAAAGAACATATTTAAAGATTAAAAACAACTAAATGAATAACTGTAAGAGTTTACATAGGCAGTTGAAAGTTTCTGATATCATTGTTTCTCCTCAAGTGTCATTGGAACAGCACAGAAAACTTCTTGTTTGTGGCCCTAACAACCCTGCCAAATACTGCAAAGCAGCTGCAAAGAGCACAGTTACCCAAGATATGTATGATCTTCAGTGGGGCTTTACGGAACATGAAGTATGCTTCAAGAGGGAAGGTTTTGTTTTTTAATATGTATATATTACTCACTACTGATACATGCATTCTTTTTTCCAAGTGTGTAGACTGAGTTGCGGATATATTTGAATATGCTGAAAAACTTTAAATAGCCTAAAATTAATAACCTAAAATAAACTTTGGTATCTCAGTAAATGAGGAGAAAATAAAAATCACAAAACCAAGTGCATTTTCCTAAGAGCTAGAAAGGAATAAAATTCTTTCCAAGTAAAAAGTTCTCTTGATTGTAATTGCGAACTTGCAGTGAGTTTCTACACAGGCATATAAAGAAAATTTTAGAAAAGAGAAATGCAATATACACAGAAAAAATTCTTCCATAAGAAACAATTTGGTTAGTGAAAAGTTGAATATGCAATTGAAAGAGTTTGGCTCTGACCAGACATAATTTTCCTCATCTGAGGCTGAGGCAAAAGCCAAGGTGTTGAATCTGTAATTGCTTGAGTACACAAGCAGCTTGCGTCTGTGTTTTGTTTTTGGAACTCACTGGAGAGTGTCATGTACAGAGATGCTCACGTGGATGAGCATTTGCAGGCCACCAAGCACAGGTCTTACACAGTGGTGATGCAGCGAGTGTTTGGAGCCACGCTAGACCCATCCTCCCCTTTTTCCAGCATCAGGGATTGTGGTTTTGGCACACCTGCTTGTGTTCAAAGCATGCATCACATAATTTTTGATTGCTTGTAACCCTGTGAAAGAGGAGCTAATGACTTCAGTTATGCATGTCAAGAGGCAGGAATCAAGGCAGTAGAGATAGAGGTAAGACAGGAACTCAGGGTGAGGCTGAGACAAATTTGGGATGATTGGTGAGATGTGCCTCTAAATCTTACTTAAGCCCTTGTACTGTGTAAGGTAAAGCCTACCTACAACCTGCTCCAATACTTCATTGTTAAGTAAATTGATGTAATATCCGTGTCCTTCTTATAAAGAAGATTCTATCATGGGAACTATTAGAGCTTTTTCCTTTAACTAGTCTATGGTTTAGTACAGGACTATTTTAAATTAATTGTCCTCTAATTTGTAGTTGAGGCACTCAGTGGCTGTAAGTGATAACATCTCCACAGTGCAGTTAATGTTATGCTTCTTTGTGTGTATAAACACTTCACAAATTCATTTTTCTCTGATGTAAATTGAAATCTAATAGGCTAAACAGGATCATTTCTGTATAGTGTTTAGCAATGCATTCCATGTGCTTGAAAGCAATTTTAGAGAGGGTGAAAAAATTTCCACAAATCATTCATACGTTAGAATTTCTGTCAATTTTTCCAGTAAGCCTAATAGTTAAAACATCAAAATGTTTTTGAGTATGAATTTGGCTGGAAAAGCAGCGAAGTAATTTGGGTTTTCTGCATTTTCGATTGAGTTTTTTAATTTCTCAACTGAAGTTGTGAAATTCTTTGAATATGCTTTTCATCAGGTAAAAATAAAAAAGTGAGGCATGATTCTTTTTATGTTCTAATATGTAATTTTTTATGTTCTAATTACAATACTTTTCTAATATACAATTTTTTTAATCCAAATGGTGTGAAAGCAAGAATTACAGGGGCGATTTTTGTAGGAAGCTTTCGTTTTTGTAGTGTTCAAGAAGACATTTTAAAGATCCTTAATGAAGGATCTCTGTGGCTTTGGAAAATAAGGCCGAGTAAGGGGTGGGTTGCACTGGAGAAAAATTGATGAGCTATCTCAGAAGTCTTGATCTTTGGAATTACATCTTCCCTTAAAAAAAAAAAAAAAAAAAAATTGCAAAAGATCTAGCATTTACTGGGATTCAGGAGAGCTGTGTGATAAATGAATACTAGAGAATAAACTTTTTATTTGTTCTGTTAAGGCATTGTCTTATTAATCCATCCACAAGAAAAAAAGAAGGCATGGTCAGTAGATGAGTTTTTGCTCTTCTAGATAAAGCCCTAAACTTTTAAAGTGCTCTCCGAAACATTTTTATGCATGTCTTGATTGTTATCTCTCCATCATTTATCCTATAATGCATTACTGGAAGATCTGGAGTAAATTTAATTTCCTTACCAGCTGCAGTCTTTTCCTTTTGGCACTGAGTGATTATGTTTGACTGTGTTTAGAATGAGAATAGAAAAAGCTTTTCAGGGCTTCTCAGATCTGTGGTGTTGTACAAAGAACTGAAGTAGGAACTTCTCATGGTAGAGACCCTGCAAGATGGGAAATGAAGCATTCTGCTACAGCAACAGAGTTCCTGTTCTCCAGTGACATTGCAAGAACTCTGAAGGAAATAACTTCTTTTTTGCCAGTAGTCAGAATATAAACAATATTAATACTGTAGGCAAGACCACTGTAACTCCAACAGTAAGAGAACAATCTGGGCTGTTTTTTATCAAGTCTTCATTCAGGGTGATGTAGGTAAAAAAACAGGAAAAAGCTTGATCAGGAGTTCAGCATCACAGATGTGATTACTAAAATTGTCAGGCTTAACAGTGCTCTTGTTGATGTCAGTGGGCTTTTTCTCAATGACATTATGGGTACAGGGACTTTGTATTTTTAAAATATGCAGCTTGCAAATGCATGTCCCATGGGTGTATTCAGAGTCTCAGTGCAAGAGCTCCATCATGTTGTCCTTCTCATAATTTCTTTTGATGATACTTTGCTAATGTTGGCTGTTCTGATATGTAGGGTAGGTATGTTCCAGTACTGCTGCTAAGTCTGTTCTGTTACTAGTAAGCATTTGTCTAAGTCCCCAGTATGACTGTGCATCTTCAGGAGTGGCTTTGCTCCAGAAATGTTTTTTCTCCTGACCTTTATGTACTGAAAAAATCATTAGAAAAGAGAGGAAAAGATAAACGCAGCATGATAACAGAAACAACGCGGCAAGCTTCAATCTTTCCTAAATGCAAATCAGTGCAAACTTAGACTAATTAAATTCTGCAGTTAATGACAGACTATACAAGCCTGATTTAGCAGATCCTCTAATGAGACCCTTGGGACTTGGAAAAGAGAAGCATGCTGCCCTCTGAGGTTATTAAAGCGTAGTGTCAACCTCACCTAAGATTATGGAGCTGCTACTGTGAGTGGGAGGCCAGGACACTCAAGGTAGCCAACCCTGGTTTATTAGAGCAAATAAGAATTAAAAGAAAGAATATAAAGGAAGCACAGCACCCTGTCACTGCTCCCATAGTTATTGCATAATTACTCAGTCTGAGAGAAGAGTTCTCCAGTGAAGAAAAGTCAGAGTTTGGTCTTCTCCAGTATGTTATGCATCAAACGATTCTTTCTTTTTGCCTGTAACCAGAAGGTTATAACAAATGTGATTTTGTTTGTGTTTTTGAGCTTTCAGCATTATTTGTGCATTGATCAGAGAAAGGTGCTTTGGATTTATTTTATTTATTCATGACACAATTTGGTGCCATTTGTTGGAGATCTGCAACTAGTGCAATTTTACTGTCATTTCTTCAAAGTGTGTTGCCAAAGAAGTTAGATGTGGGGAAAGAACTACTGCCATTCTTTTCATGTTAGAAAAAGTCCAGTGCACACATAAGCAAAGGTCTTGAACTTTTATTCTGAAGTCAGAGTTGACACTAATATCTGCAAGTTGTGAAATAGCTGTGACATGGAAAAGCATTGTAGGGATTAATATGCAAATAAGGGCACAGTCTCGTGGTTTGTTTCCAAATTCCTACATTCAGTAGTGCTACAACAGACTTGTGAAAGTAGAGCAGAGTTTGCCCACAGGATAGGTTTATGAGATCACTGCAGAAGCTTATTCACTGCTGTTAGGTCTTATCACTGTGATGCACTGATTTGGCTTCCATGCTAGGATCCAAATTCTCTTTCAGCAAAGGAAAATTGTATCACAGGAAAGCAATCTCGGAGCTCTGTGAAGTGTAAGGTTTGGTCAAAACAAGCTAGCTGGCATTTCAGCGTTATTCAACATCATAAATTTTCACCAAGCTTTTCACATTCAGAACTAGTTTTGATGGAAAGGAAGTGAAGTTGGAGTAAATTTAGATGTTGTCAGTTTCTGTTTGAGTGAAACTTTTTCCATGAGAGAGGAGTAAGAATAAGGAGAGGCACCCTAAGCTGTTTAAAGACAAAGATCAGGAAATGATTCCTTGTGGATGGAGAATTAATCTGTCCTTACCTGATTTATCCCCAAAACCTCACGTTACTTCTGTTAAAACAAGAGCAAACCTGGGTCTAATTGTTGTCTGAAAAAAGCTATGGATTGGATGGTAAAAACTAATTTCTCACCCTCCCTGAGCCCAGTTCTTGTGAATCATTATAACCTTAATGGCTGCCGACAACAATTCCTTAGTCTGTTTTGTCAAATCTCTCCCCAGTGTTACAGAAATAGATCTTGAGTCCCTGTTCTCCAGCATGGTAGTGGAAGATATGCTTCACCGTACAGCACAAGGTGCCAGAGGCTGCAGAGTCCTTAAGAGCTGCCTAGTGTGTTGTACTCTGTTGGGAGACCTCTGGCTGAATGGCTAAAGTAAAGATGTTGTGAGATGTGGGACATGATCATTGCCTTTAATTATGAAAGACCATCTCTGATTTTAGTGCCTGTGAGGCCTAAGTTACAGACCAGGACTCCCTTGGAGATCAGAGCAGAATAAAAACGTGGTAACTGCCCCCAGAAAACTCATAATTTAAGATTTACAGTCCAAGAGGTAGCAAAAATCAGTCTCCAAAATAACTATGGTGTCAGCAAAAAAATTCACAAGGAACTGGAAAGCCATCACTCTAAAGGCAGATGAGAGCTCAGCAAATTCAGGTTTAGTAAGAAATCTACCAGTTTGAAAGTAGTCACCTGGCTGTAAATAATTTTTTTTTAAGTGTCTTTCATTAATACAGTGCTTGATTAAATATTCCCTATGCCCTGTCTTAATTTGTTGAAAATACCTTTTCCTTTTTTTTTCCTTCCTTTCAAAAAATTCTTTTCCAAACTTTATATTTATAAAAAATCTTGCAAGTTTAAAAAATAAGTTGTGAGAATTAGCAAAATTAGTAATAATTACTTCAGACCAGCATGTTAGTACTAAGATCCACTTTCATAAATGGAAAATATTGAGTATAACTTTCTCTTCTCCAAATAAGTTTAAATATTGAATGCTAAGTGTGCATATATGTCCCTTTATTTTCTTCAGTTCATTACAAACATCTCAAAATGAAGCTATTTCAATATTTTGAAATGAGATTTTAATTTCTCAGCCAACTGACTGATGAGATTAATTTAAGGTCGATGTACATAACTATGCTAAAGAAATAAATAATTTCTCTAATGCAGAATTAATGTCTAACTTTCAGCATTTTCAGGTGATAGCTGAATTTTTTTTGCAGTACAATCTGTTTTACAAGATTGTGCCTCCTGCTGGGGACTGCTGTATCCCTGAAGGTTGATGTCAAAGCAAAGCACTTTTTCCTTTTTTCTTCCCTTCCTTCCTGATAAGGTATAGAGCAGCCTTAAGGGCCTAGCCTCCACTGGGAAATCTAAAAGTGTCCCACTCCTTCAGTGACAGATGATGAACAATCAGCTGGCACTAGTGCCTTATCCACAATCCTGAGTAACCCTGCTGAGAGCAGGTCTAAAGCTGTAATGGCCCAGAGCTGATGGAATATCTCAGGTGTAGTCAAAACTAAAGGTTAAGTGGCATTCTCTTATTGTGGCTTTTAGGACTATCAGAGCTTTTGTTTTTCTTTGGGCTCAAGGGCTTTGCTTATAGTTCAGGTATTAGCTTTATTCAGTGCTGTAATCTAGGTCCTCTGAAGATCTTGCAGCTTTATCCAGGAAAAAGAGGGGAGGGTGAGGATGTGATTGTTCCAGCACAATAAATTCCAGTGAAGCAGTACTAGTTTTGAAGATGTCAGTTCTAACTAGTATTATTGCTTCATAACTTACTGAAATTATAAATCGATGTGGGGTAACTTGTGAATGACGTTGATGTAAAGGAGACACCTAGAAAAATAATCAGTTCTAAAACCCTGAAGGACTAATTTCTCAGGCCAAGTCCTGGCATAACATAGCTGTGTAGACAGTGCTAAGAATGGGCAATGATGGAGAAAACACAGAGCGTGTTTACAAAGACAAGTTACTGCAGAGTTGCTACAGGGTAGATGTAAACCTTACAATTCCAGGGTAATGTTCTGTGTGGCCAGTACTATTCAACAGCCATACTGTCATTGTGGTATTTAGAAATTGGTGCCATTGTCCTCTTGCCCTAGTTGAGGAGGATGTTTCAATATGGTAAGAGACTCTGGGACAGTGAAAAGGACTAACAATTTAACAAAAATGATGTAGAGAGGGCATGTTGAAAGCAGTATAGTCTGCTGCTTCAAGCTGGAATTAGTTAGCTAAACTAAGGGGAACTTAAAAAAAAAGGCTAAACAAAGAGAATAAGTGTAAGACAAGAATTTTTTGCTACTTTCCTCTT
Organism: Pezoporus occidentalis; assembly: GCF_034315485.1. NCBI lineage: Eukaryota > Metazoa > Chordata > Aves > Psittaciformes > Psittacidae > Pezoporus > Pezoporus occidentalis. The sequence goes on from NW_026914180.1 coordinate 4,161,733, forward strand.
CTGCTCTGTGTGTTTTGTTCCTTTTGGGGGGCTGATTAAATAATTTTAAATAATGATTTTATTAAATAATAAAATTTTGTGCTGAAGTCCTAGAGCCACTTTAATCAACTTGTTCAGATATCCTTTGGGTGGAAGAGCTTAGAGATGTCAAATGCAGTTACTCCTGTTGCGTTACGAGTGCTGGAAGATGGAGGGGCACAGAGAGACAGTGGCTGATTTCAACATGGTTGAAGCAGGTGGTTCTGCTCAGAGTGTGGGCAGAAATCATAGAACCACAGAATGGCTGAGGCCTGAAGGTACCACTGGAGGTCTAGTCCAGCCTCACTGCTCAGGCAGAATCACCTATAGCACATTGCTCAGGATTGTGTCTAGATGGATGTTTAAATTATTCTCCAGGGAAGGAGACCCAGCAAGCTCTCTGGGCAACCTATTCCGGTGCTCAGTCACACCCACAGTAAAGAAGTTCTTCCTCCTGTTCAGGTGGAACTCTGTGTTTTAGTTTATGCCTATTCCCTCTCATCCTATTGCCTGTCACAAATCAGAAGAGTCTCACCCTATCCTCTTGACATCCTCCATTCAGATACTTATATACATTCATCAGATCCCCCCCACAAGTCTTTGCTTCTCTAGACTTAACAGGCCCAGCTCCTTCAGCCTTTCCTCACAGGAAAGATGCTCCAGACCTTAATCATTCTAATAGGTTGTCATCTTAAATTTAAATTAGAGAAAGATTCCTGGGGGTCTCTGGCACAAGTCTCCTGGGAGTGTGACACTCTCTTTGTCGAATAAAAGCCTGTCCTCACTAGGGTGAATGACAACTTATTTCCTTATTTTTTATGAACTAGACTCCTCGAATCTGGTATTATTGTTCATTAAAAGCTGCAGAGTTTAGGGGAGAAACATAAACCTAGTTTTTCTTTTTACATCAGAAGTGACTAAAAGGTCATCACACTTCCCTTTGTGATTTCAGCAATACAGATGTCTTTTTGAACTTTGTTCGTTTCTAAGAGGAGTTACTTTGTTCTTATAGTATGCTGATCACATGTTAGAAACAACTTTGAAATGTGCTGTGGGCAAAAGGTCTCAAGACTACTGAATTATGAAAACCATTTAGATCATTTCTGTAAGGAATTCAGTTTAGATTTCAAGAAATTAATTTATTTTAACTAGATACAATTAATTTTAGCCTGTTTAGTAAAACAGAAAATACAGTTTCTTAAAAGCATTTAGCTTCTGTGATATTTTTTGTCCACAGAGATAATACTGCTTTTCAAAGAAGAATAAATAACTTCATTCCAGTTATTCAACAGGGAAACTAAGTCATCAAAAAGTTGATCTGAGCAAGATGTATACCAGAAGTCATTACAGTGTGAATGTCTCTATTTCTGGTAGTTATTCTGGGCTTCCTTTATAGTCAGTGAAAGAAACTGACATGTTTAGGGTACAATTCCCCTGACCTATTTCACATCCCTACATTAGGAAGACAGGAATCCTGCCTCACAGGCTGTTGACTATCAAGGAAGCTGAGGATGGGCAGCTCAGAAGTCTATAGTATCAGCATTTGATCATAAAAAATTGATTTTTTTTATTCAAAATTCAAGAAGAATTAAAAAAAAAGATTCTTAATAAGTATTTTATTATCTGGAGTGATATTATCTGGAGTATCTTAGTTTTCATTTATGGATAGTGAGCACTTAGCCAAGGCCCATTGAAATCTTGTGTGGAGGAAGGCTGAAAATAAAATGTGGTAAATAGATACCTGACAAGTATTGTTGGGGATGAACCATTGGGGAATGGTTCTCCTGTCTCTCTTTTCAGCCTGCCACTCTTCAAGGCCCATAGGTGAAACTGTGGTACAGCTGATCACTGCATGAACCTCAGGGTGTACCTTTGTCAGGAGGTCCGTACAGGGCGCTGTTTTATCAATTATCCTTTTCACACGTAATCATTCCATTTTCATGCTCTTTAAGAGGTTCCCCCTTGACCATCTTTTTTTTCAGATCTCTGCTTGAAGTTTTGATTCAGTGTTTGGCACTGGTGGTAGGACTAGTGGGGTTGTGATAGCGACTGATTGAAGTGGTCAGCTGCATTTGACATTTATGGCACATCCAAGTACTTTTCTGTCCTGTCACTTCTTTCTTCCTCCATCCCACGTGTGACATTCCTAATACCTGAGGAGCAGTTTGAATGGCTGCTCTCAGCACAGAGTTCTGCAGTCTAAGTCAGTCTAAAACTACCTCCCATGCTTCTCTGTGCTCCCGTGGCTGCGTGAGACTTTGCCTTTCCTTGCTCAGCAGTAGTACTCATGTCCAGTGAGATCAGCTCACTGATACAGCTGAAACTGAATCTTACTTCCTTTTGCTGGGTCTGGCTGGTTGAATGAGCTGATCTGTTTCACTGAGCCACAGCATGACATCTGGTCCAACAAGGAGCATGCAGCAAAGAGGCTGGAGAAAGGACCTCTCCATTTAGTGTTGGCATGATGTTAGATGAGTTTAAACAGGACTTAATGAAGGGAGAGAGGGGTTTACTTCTGGGTTTAAATATAATTTTTTTTTTCTGTTGGTTTTTCTTTTAACTGTACTTGATAAATGAACTACTAGCTGTGCTTGCAAGGCAAAATTAGCAGTGATAATATAGACAGAACTGGCTCAGTTCACAGTAGCGCACATGATATGTATGGTGCAGAGTAGTGCAGTGTGGCAACAGCCTGGATAAGCTGTGTGTGCACTACCTGTGCCTTTTCTCAATTCCCTGCCTTTTCTGAGACAAATGGTGTTCAACAGGTGAAGGCAAAACAAGAGGGAGCTGCCAACTTAGCAATGTGGCTACCTTGGAACCACCCAGGGTGAGTGCTGACACATGCGTCAGTGATTAATTGGTTACTGTAGCCATGCAGGGTAATAATCAATGTTGCAGGAACTCATTTTCTGCAAATGAAAAGTAATATAAATATAAAAGATTAATTATACTTCTTTGCTACATAGGTCTTAATTTCAGAATAAATATTATTTCAGAATGATTTTATTCCAGATTAGAGTGTATGCACTGGAACAATATTAATTTATCTATAGCCATGGGTTGTTTTTTTTCTGCTTTGTAGGCACAGCAGTTAATTTCCCCATGTAGCTGAATACTGAAATGGGTTGGCTTTGAAGCCCAAATGCAGCTGTGAGATGTGATGCAGTGTAAAAATTGATCTGAATGTCACAGCTTGTAATCTAGAGGACACAGGTACCTGTTAGTACCTGTAATGTCCTGCTTCTCAGCCTCGGGCATGATGGAGTAATCACTTTGAAAATTATCCGGAGTGGAGGGCCATCTCAAACAATTTGCTGAAAATCAGTTCCTGTGTGGGAGTTCCTGCTAAGCAAGTACCTCATTTAAGCTTCATGCTGATTAAGGAGGTCTTTCCATATACAAGGATATTAAAATGAGGTTGTTCATTTTTTCCTAGTCGATGTAACAGATACGTTGTCTCTGGGGAAGAACTTTATTATTATCAGTTTCATTTGTTAGCAAGTAATAAAGTTGCATTTATTACCAAGTAACCAAGGAAAGAGCCCTCGTATCTTAGACACTACAGACACAGAGAATAGGCAGCTCTCACCCTGGAAATGTGTGGTTTGTGTGAGATAGATTTGTGGGGAATAGGTCAGGAGCCCACATTTTAGACATCATACAAGCATCAAGGCAGCCTTATATATATGCACTTTCATAAAAGCTTCTGGGACTTTTTACAGTGGTTCTGCTTGTTCCTCTGGGACTCAGCTAAAAGCAAAGCAATGGAGCAAGTGTGAAGTGAAGCCTGGGGGCAGATGTGAGAGGCAGAGGTGAAGAGAGCTTAAGCACATGCATATTAGTACACAGTGAAGGAAGTCCAGGCAACACTGCAAGTGTCTCTGTGAACAGTCAAAGGCTCCTCCTGTATTTGCTTCCACAATTGTTTCTATTTTCTGGGGGGTCTGTAAGACTGCAGCTTTTCATGGTACTCTTTGCTGGAAAGGAGACACCGGGAGGGCTGTATGCTGGATAAACCATCCTCTGCTCAGTTTCTGGTTCAGAAGAGAGAGAAGTTGTCCTTACTGGACGTTGCATAACTGTGTCTTTCTCTGACCCACCTCCTCATCTGATAATAGTAAGAAAATCTCAAGTAGCTTTATTCCTGGCTTACTGGTAAAGTAGGGTTTTGCTTTTTGTTCACTACAGCAGTATTTCTATCATTTCAGCTTTGACTAGTTGTTGCAGGGATTTTATGGAATGTAAAGATATTGGTAATGTTGACATTGTTAGTTCTATTTAATTCAGTGGGTAGCATCCTCTTCATAGGGATAGCAGACAAAATAAGGGTGCTGGAAATCAAACCTGTAGGCGTTAAGTGAAATCAAGGCAATCACTGAGGTATCCCAATCAAAAATGACAGCATTCTTTTTTAATTCAGATTGACATAACGCCTTCTGCAGTCCTGCTGACAACATGTGCCACAGAACATGCAGCAGTCAGAACTGATTCTAGGATGAGATAGCAAGGCAAGAAATACTAAGAATACTAAGGCTGATTCCCAGTTCTGACAGCTATTCCCGGTGACTTGGAGGATAATCCCTGACCTGCCATATTTGCTTCATTCTAGGAGAGCATGTGATTCCCAACAGCCACATACTGCCCCATACCCCCGCATGGGTAACAGCATTTATTGCTGTGAGCTCTAAATAATAAGCTCATGTACTGGAAGGAGAGGGTCTTAAGTGTGACATTTAGTCACCAGCCCTGAAAAGGTTCATTAGTCCACCCCAATTTAACTCATCACTTCAGGGAAAAAAAACCAAGACATAATCATTAACCTCTATATCCCTGTTCCCACCCAGTGGCAGAGAAATAAAAATGGGGGTTATTAGACAGGTCAGTAGCAGTACTATTTATTGCCTCAGGACTTCACATCAATGCAGATAATAAAATGCGTATCGATACTGGCCCATACATACAGCTGTGCATAAGAAAACTCCATTCTGGGAGAAGGGGCAGTTTCTCATTCTTTTCTATAAAATATCAATGAAATCATGAGCTTGGTGAGACCTTATAGGGTATGGCTGTGTTAAAAATTATAAATGCTAACAATTATGGCTGTATTTAATTGACCAGGGATTCTCTGGTGGCTTAAATGCAAAGCTGTTTCATGCCAGTGACGGTCACCACAAAGGATCCATCTCATTTGGTGATGCTGTTTTGAAACGATGGATCCCTTAGCAATACAGAAAACTGCAAGTATCACTTTAAATCTCTGAAATGTGAGGTGAACCTTAACTGATGTGAGCTTTCATTCTTGATGCCTATTGCAACCCAGGGAACAAGCTGATAATACCACTACTTGCATATCACCTCACTGTTAAAAGCAGCTTCTGATAGGCATCTAGTGGAAGGCTTTTCTGTTCTCTGGAGTATATGATATAGAAGAGATGTTCAGTGCTACTCTGTACAGATGCATTTTCTGAAGTGTTGTTCTGGGGTTGGATTTCAGCATTTCTGTATGACAAAGAATATCTGAAAAAAATGCAGTAGTCACATATTTAGTCTTAATGAAATGGATCTCTAGCTGATAAACCTCTTTGCTATTATGAAGGATATCTTTTAGACAAGTATATCACTAAAGCAAAAATTTTATTAGCACAGTCTTACACCACTACTTTAAAATATCTTATTAAGTTATATTATTTCTCTAGGCAAATTAAGGGATTATATACATGTAAATATATTGTTAATTATGGAGTTTGGGGTTTGGATGAACACTAGGTGGTAATTACAAGCGATTGTAACTGAATATGTAAATTACTTCTACATCTGTATTTTACTCTGAGAGCATGCTTAAATAAAGTCTGTGCTGAGGAGGCTGCACAAAGAGTGAGTCTTCATTTTTATTGGCGATTTCTTTTTTTAATTAGTACATATTGGCCAAATTATGATTGTCTGGGTTTTATCTTTGTAGCTATAAAATAAATTTGCCAATGAAAAAGCAGTTGTGACTCTTGACTCCATGAATTTTCTTAGTCTAGGTGGGAAACTACATACCCTCAGGTTAGAACTTGTTATAGAGAAATATTCATTTATTTGCTTTCTGATGTAAGCAGATCATCAGACATAGCCAACAGGGTAAAATTGTGCAAAGGTTCTTGTACCAGAGTACGATGCTTATTAGCACAAAGTCACACTGGTCTACCATGCCTGGGGTATTACAACAAAAATGGTTTGAACTTGTAGAACTCAAAGGGACAGGATAACATTGTAGAACTGTTGAGTTACATTGGTGTACAGAATAATTAGGTCAGTAATCAAGAGCTGAAACTTTGCTGATGGATAATAAGCTACTTCCTGATAATGGTTGGCCCCTGTGAAGAGTCCGCATGCACTGCCTTGATTAGCAAGACGAGAGGCTGCAGTCTGATAGGAACTTACACTTATTACCGTAAAATAATAAACTTATTGTAAATTGCACTAACAAATGACACAGCGGGAATAAATTGGGCATTTTGAGTTCTTTTGGTGGAAACCCCTCTATAGCATGAACAATAAACTGTACTTCTTCACTTTTAAGTGTCTTTAAGGGAAAGCAGACCAGACTAGTATGACAGAGAAAAAGCAGTGGATGTTCCAGAAATGGTTGTTCATGGTACACATTGGTACCTTATTATTAGCCTAAATAAATAATCTGTGGCAAAGATCAAGAGTGGTGACAGAAGACATAAATCATGTGCTTGGTAAAAAAATGGCCTCCTAAAAGCAGATAAGAAAATCAATAAACTGTAGCCAGTAAAATAATGTATATGCTTAACTTATGAAAAGTATATCCAGGACCTCCTTCGACTAAGGCCTGAGAAGCTCCATGCTAAGCTTTATGCTTCCACTGTTCTCAGCAGTATAGAGTGTATCTGCTACTGTATATTGTAAATACTAGCAAAAAAAATGTCAGGAAGTTTGGAACAGAGGTTACTTTCTTACATCCTTTGTATCACTCAGCTCTTCCTAGGTAGAAATGGGATGACATCCATGGGTAGATTAAGTGCCAGAGGGGACAAGATCACAATGCCTTGATAGTTTGTTTCAGAGAGAGAGTTCTTTGGTGTGGAGTGTGGGTTAGGAACCTCATATTTGTAATTATTTTTGAAAGAAAAAAAATATATATATATTTAATGGAGGTTTTACAGGCTCCATTTCTTGACTTTCATCAGAAGGGAAATATCTGAGGCAAAAAATAATTAAATATTGATTATGGAAAAAATACACACATTACCCAACTTCGTACTGTTTTGTAATTGGGACAAACCAATTCCAGGTAGGAAAATTGTGTTATAAAAGCAAAACAGCAGCAGCAATTATAAATGAAAGCAAGTAGGAATAAAAAAAAAAGTCACAGAAACATCCTCAGCAAAGCAAAATGTTTGCATTCATTATGTGAATTTCCTGCTGACTTCAGAGAAAGAGGGTTAGGAGCAGAGGTGCAAAGTTTGACAAAAGATGTTAAACTGTCAAGACAATTCTGATGAGCCTGTTGACACTACGTGGATACCTATTCTCACATGTGATGCCAGGGCCATAAATTTGAGATAATTTATTAATGGATAATTAATCTGCCAGTGTCAAATGTTTATTCTGAGAGCTCCTTTACTGATACATGGCCTTAGTACAAAACACAGAAATCTACTCAGTGGAAATATTTTTAACACATTTTGGCAGTAAATGCCTACATCCAATCATAACCATAAAAGCATCCTCTTGGCCCTGTTGTGAATGCTTGATATTGATCAGTGATGCTTCTTCAGAGGTGTGGAATCCAGGTTCAGTGGAGGTTAGTGTTCTTGATGGTTAGTGTGTCCTATATAAGTATAGGACATGTTCTTGTAATACGTTCTTGAAAGGTTCTTGCAACTTTGGAGTCCTGTGCGCAATAAGCTGCCATGGGCATTTGGTGCAACATGAAGGCTGAAGGACTTTTACACTGCATATCATGCTATGTACTATGTTGCGTTTTAGATAGGATAAAATTGTTCAAATGGTGAGCTTATACAGTGGTGTATTTTCAGGTCAGCCAGAAGTTGTGCATAAATTTCCTCTGAGTTTGGCAAATCACTTTGAACTTTAGAAAAGGGAAAGAAAGATATTTAAGTCAAAATGCTTTGCTTCAGCATTTTCCAAATGATTTTTTTTTTCCTCTCAAAATAGTGTTTTGCTTTGTAGTTAAACTACACATACTTAATTTCTCCAAAGCACACAGGTGATGTGTGTTTAATAAAAACAAAATTAATGTTTTCTGTTTATTTCATCATGGAGATACAGCAGCCAACTCTTTGCCTTAAACCTTCACCTCCATGCTCTTCACTTCTCTAGATCAGTCACTAGGTAAAAAAAAAGGGATGCATACAATTCAGGTTCTATTCATCATGACCCTTCCTGTTCCTATTGAAGTTGGTGGAAAACATTTCAGAGCAGCAGTAAAGCAGGTTGGACACTTGCCTTAGCAAGCTAGAGATTACCTGTCTTGAGTTCATCAGATCTTCTAGTTCCTTTCAAAGGTGGCTGGTCTAACCTCAATTTTAGATTCAATTTTACCTTCTTAGAGTAGGAGGAAATTGTAATAACCACAAACCGGTGCTTTTAATAAGCTTATGAATTCATGTTGGTGAGTCCTGAAAGTTAAAAGACTCATCTCAGTGGGAAGCTTAAAGGGATGAACTTTATTCAGAGGGTGCTCTTTAATGGGTTTAAAAAAACTTATATCCAGTTAGTGACTTTTGCAGGTTGAGGTGGGAGAAACTTAAGATGCTGAAATGACTAAATATACTTCCTGAACTCTCAAGGCATGATTCTTCTTGTAATTAATGATGTGATTCACATAATTTAAGTAAAATCTCATGGCCACTTTAAATATTGGATGAAGAACAAAATATAAGGAAAATGAAAGAAAAATGCTTACTTGTTATGAAGTTATCTTTTTTGTTTTCTTTTAAAAACATTTGTACTATTAGGTCTCTCATCTCTCTCACTTTGGGTGTACTTTTGTTCACTTTACTTTTGCATGTTCTTGTCTGTAACACTCTGTGATCAAACATCTTCTTAAGAGTCTAGAGGATATGTGAATTTTTTATGCTTTGGGGAGATGGCCTTTAATTTGGACATCATCACCATCACCTGTCTGTCGTAAAAAATACAAGAGCAGTATTATGTAAACAGTCGTGAAAATTTTCAGAATGCTGATGCTTGTGATATAATTTACTGTACAGCACACAAATAAAAGGGTCTGATTGTATTCTGTTCCTTCATGCAAAGAGTCCTACTGTAACCACAATTCGCTCCAGGATCTAGCCAGAGACTGTTATTTCCCATAGTGATTTCTATTGCCTTGCAACAGTTAAATCCTTATTTTATTGTATAGCTTTCACCGACTGGATTGAGAGCAGCTCTGAGAATTACTTGAGGGTGTTGATTGACAAGAAGCTTGACATGAGCCAGCAGTGTGTGCTTGCAGCCCAGAAAGCCAACTGTATGCTGGGCTGCATCAAAAGGAGCGTGACCCACAGGGTGAGGGGAGGGGATTCTGCCCCTCTACTCCGCTCTTGTGAGCACCCACCTGCAGTACTGCACTCATCTATGGGACCCCCAATTCAAGGGGGACATGGACCTGCTTGAGTGAGTCCAGAGGAGGCCATGAAGATGATGAGAGGACTGGAGCACCTCTCCAGTGAAGACAGACTGAGAGAGCTGGGCTTCTTCAGCCTGGAGAAGAGAAGGCTTGGGGGGAGAACTTAGAGCAGCTTCCAGTGCCTAAAGGGGCTGACAGGAAATCTGGAGAGGGACTTTTTAAAAGGGCATATAGTGATGGAGCAAGGGGGAACGGCTTTAAACTGAGAGTGGATTTAGATTAGATATTACGAAGAAATTCTTTGCTATGAGCGTGGTGAGACACTGGAACAAGTTGCCCAGAGAAGTTGTGGCTGCCCCATCCCCAGCAGTGTTCAAGGCCAAGTTGGACAGGGCTTTGAGCAACCTGGTCTAGTGAAGGGGGCTTATAAGAATGCTGGGGAAGGACTCTTCCTTAGGGACTGTAGTGACAGGACAAGGGATAATGGGTTCAAACATAAACAGGAAAAGTTTAGATTGGATATAAGGAAGAAATTCTTTACTGTAAGGGTGGTGAGGCACTGGAATGGGTTGCCCAGGGAAGTCATGAATGCTTCATCCCTGGTGGTGTTCAGGACCGGGTTGGACAGAGCCTTGGGTGACATGGTTTAGTGTGAGGTGTTCCTGCCTATGGCAGGGGGGCTGGAACTTAATGATCCTTAAAGTCTCTTCCAACCCGAAGCATTCTATGGTGATTCTATGAATATTTCAAACCAACTTGATCACTATTCAAAAGAAAAAGTGAAATGTGATCTGATACATCGTTGGTCTTTTAAATTCTTCTGTGTCTCTTGGTTATGCATAAACTAGTTGTATAATCCTAACCTTCAGTAAACAATAGCTATCAATTTACTGCAAATTCCAACACGTAATACTAGACTTTGGGAAATGGAGCAGCTTAAATCAACTTTATTCCGAAATCGGGCAAGTAAATTCAAATTTGATAAAAAATCATCTGTACCAATCTCTCCCCTTCTATTTTATTAATTTTAACACATTGCAAGAATTAATTTGGTATGTAATAGTAATTGTTTTCCTGAGATAAGGATTATGGGTACTGTGTTCAGATGAATTTTATTTAGTCTCAAGAGCATCTTTTCCTGCTGCTCCTCCAAATTTCTGTTTTGGGAGCAAAACTAAAAACTTCGGGTTTCCCCTCCCCACACACATTTCCTGTGTAGTATTGATTTGTTGTCCCATTTAAATACAGAGTTCAATATTCAGGTGTATGTGTGACATAAATAAAATGGCATACTCTGCTGAGCAAAAGGGGCTATTTTCCTGGATGCTGCTGTAATTTACTGTAGGCTTGGCACCAGCATAAATATTGTTGGTTTGTTATCACAACCAAACGGTAAACCACTTCAGGCTCGTGGAAGATGGGAGTAGAAATAAAAAAGCTGAGAGCTGTTGCTGCACTGGTTGGGCTGAGGGCTTGAGGCAGCTGTGCCTTGGCCTGACTGTGACTGGACCAGCCCTTCCCACTGCTACACATGGCCCAAGAAAGGAAGATCCTTGTTTCCATGAACAGGGGAAACGGTGATTTTTATTTTGCTTACTGATTAAACCCAGAGGAAAGCGATAGGAAGCTGATGAGAACATTTTTGAGAAGACTCCAGGGCACCAGGGTCAAGATCAATCAAAGCCTTCAGCTGGCGAAGGGGCCTGGGGCAGGGTGAGCCTTGATCTGGCTGGGAAGGGGGATACCTTCTCCCACTGGCTTTGCAGCAATGTTGGTGATGATTGCAGATCAGCAGAAGGTGGCCATCACCTCCTTCTCCTCAGCCTCCACACCTGTCAGCAAGCTGGTAGGTGTCCTGCCCTTGCACCCCCAGATGTGAGCCTCCCTATCTGCTCACAGGGCACAGCATGGTGAGCTTCCCTCTAGTTAGCCCTCTTTGGAGAAAAACCTACCAAGGCTTTGTTATATGGAGACATTTGTTCCCCTCTGGCTCCATCTCACTGCCTGGGACAGCTGAGGCCGCTTGGCTTGGTTGTGAGGAGGCACCTCACCTCAGACAAGGGATGAATTACACCAGCTGGAGCCACTTTTAAATACAGCCTTTAAATGGAGGGATAAATTAATCTTCACAATGTGTTTTCACTGTATCAGCAATGAACAAATTACTATGGAAATTGTATTTCTCCCCCACCAAGTGCTGAGGTGGAAGGGCTGATGCCTGTCGTCGCTGCAGTGCGGTGGGAAGCAGGTGTTGGGCTGAAGCACCCCAGGGCCACTCGCCTTGCTAGCAGTATGTGGGGCCATGCCTGTCTCTGAGGAGGAAAAAAGGCTTCTGTGAACCCTAGGGAGGAGAGGGAGACAGATTTATTCCCAGGCTGTGGTCTGGAGCTGTGCACAGTGCCAAACTGGGCAAAGTGAGGTCGGCTGGTTAGTTATTTGCTTGATGGATCCTCTTGGATGTCCCTCCCCTTCACCCTTCTGATGCTGCTGCCAGGTTTTTGGTTAGTGCAATTAGTAAATGTACATGGAGGTTTTTATTATTAAGGGAGGAACTGTTATGCAGCATCCCTCATATTTCTTGCTGATGCTAGTCTGTGAGAGATGTGAAAACCACTGAATTGTAAGTTGGTCCCAAAATTCGGTTTATCACATGCACATCTATAAGATTGATCACCTGAATGCCTTAAGAGAAAGGCAAATCCTTTTTAAGGATTAAGCCAAAAGTAGGAGGGGAAAGCATTTTGCAGGATAATGGCTCATCGATGCTTCACTTAGGTTAAAATGCTGGTGTTTTTCATCCCTTAAGCACTTGGCTAATAGAAGGTAATAATTGGGTTTATTATAATGTTTACTTTGTTTTGTTGGTGTATTCTGTTTCCTACTGTGAGAAATAAGATGGCTTTAAACTGTTTCATTTTGTGGCTTGAAATCAAGATTAATCATAAGGCTTTTTCTTTTTAATATAATGAAGTGTTTCAAGTTGAAAGATTCAGCTTGCATTGTACACCATCTCATACAAGCTGCACGCTTCATGGAGTTAAATAACAGACTTGGGGCTTTTAATCATAAGTAATGGCAAAGGCAGAAGCGAATTAAGAGCTGCAGGCAAGAACAGAATAATGTGTCCTGGTGAGAATTGAGAATTGATGGTTCATGTGATTATTTATACTCCAGGAGCACCTGTGGGCTTCACTCATGGAACACAGCCAGGTGTGGTAGACACAGGTTGTACAGGATGTTCCTGATGGACAGCAAGAGGCAAAAGGTGAACAAAATAAACAGATGGAGCAGAGGATGATGCAGCAGAAGTGTGCCCAGCTATGTTTTCAGGAGAGTAGCTGTGAGCACAGAATAGGCCTGTGGATGTTACAGACATTTGGCAGTAGCAGGAGTGGAAAACATCCAGTCACGGCTCCCTGAGGGAGTTTGGTGGGTGTGTAGAAGCACAAAGAGAAAGTAATGTACACAAAGTGGTTTCAGGGCAGAAAAACTGCAGGGGAAAAGGTGTTTAAACTCGCCGTTTCAAGGAGATGTGAAGAGATGGCAAGTAATTTCATTCTAGGCAAGAAAAACTCATTGTGGTTGTGGTGTCATACTTGAAGTTGTATTTGAAAAAAAAATAATAAATAAAGCTTTTAGTAATATTCCCAGCTCTTGCCTGGGAACTGAGCACACAGTTATGAAGCCTTAAGAAGAGACTTGCCATCTGAACCTTGGTGATACGTTCAGATTTCTGGAAAACCTGTGCATGCAAAATGAATTGATAGAATTTCAATTATGAAGGATTTATATTCATATTTATTAATGTACATGTCTATCAAAATATGCTAATTCAGTGCAATTGGATCACCATAGCATTTAATATGTTTGGCTGATCACTTAATATCATTTCCAGCCTGCTTCTCGAATGCTTTGTGCTTGAGGCAGTCATTAACAGCCTGGGCAAGGAGGAACAACCCCCTGCCACAACAGAGTTGTTGTGATTCACTCTCATTTTACCTGAGTGGAGATAATTTCACATGCTGGGAAATAAACTGAGAGGACTTGGGATTCCTGAAAGTAAAACTGCCATAGGTTAATGGAACCTTTTTACATTGGTGTGACAATTTTGGTTGATACTCAGTCCATACATGAGCAGATCTCTTTTCTGCTGCTTTGCTAAAGTTTTCCTGTTGCTACCTGCTCACCGTCCTGCAAGTCCCATGCAGCGTCCTGTGTAGTTCTTGTGTCTTGCATAGCAGCATGCAGGACACATGGTTACCAATATGTAGCGCATTTTTGGATGTGGCTGTTAATAACAAACCCTTTGGATCACCTACACCTTGTGCTCTGATAAACACTGACCAGTCATTTCCCATTATTGTTGATCTTGTAGGACTTTGTTGTTGGCTGGCACTGTAGTAATCCTAGGTTGAGTTCTGCCTCTTCAACATAAAGCAAACAGAAGGCTCTCTTTGCTTGCCTTGGTCCCCCCTTTTGGTTCATTTTTCTGCATTTACTCCATAGTTACCTTCTCCACTTTCTTTCCACTAGTCACCACTGTAACCACTACATAGTTACCTTCTCCACCGCTTTCCCCACTTCTCCTTTTCTCCACTGGTTTCTCCACTTCCCACTACTAAACATAGCTGTTTAGTAGTATGTGTTTACTACTGCAGTTTAGCTTGTTTACTTTATATGGCTGTTTCACAGCTGGAAGCAGCTCGGATCCTCTGTCTGCGGTAGCTTTAGGTTCTTAGCTTCTTTGCTTCAGTAGGATACCTCCCTGGTTTGGATTTCCTTTAGCTGCTTTCTTGGCTTGATGGTCTTTTTTCTGCTAGGCTGTAACTGTCTGTTATGAAGACACCAAGCAGAATGCTGAGTCTCTGTCCTCTGGAAAGAGACAATTGCAGTGTTTCAACATTCTTGAGTAGGAAGTCCATTTTTTTCCCTTTGCCTCTGCTTGTTTACTCTCTTGGTTTTCTCTACTGCTGCTTCTGCCTTTCTCCATGGATAAATGGGAAGAACTGGCTCCACAATGCTTATATGTTCCACCACATTCTGGCTGCATCTACTTTAGTGCTCTGTCTGAATTCAACACAACAGATGTACTATGTGTGGCAAACATTCCTTTTGTTTCAGCAGTCCATGCTTGAACATGTCCAGATCTTCCAGCTTAGAGAACCCAAAGCAGCAACCTGTGAGCAGATGCTTCCTCATTTAGTGCTGTAGGAAGTGGATTCAAATCAAAGACAGTCCTCAGTCTTCATAAATGATTTTTTCCTGTTGATTGTCAGCTTTGTGGTCGTATCAGTGGGTGCAAAAATGCTCTTAATTCCATGATATTTTTCAGTGACTCCCATGAATTCTGTATTTCAATAGCCTTCTGGGATATATGGGATGGTTGTTTCTAGCTCTAGCTTGCCATGATTTAGTCCCTTATCTCAAAACATTTGTGTTTTGATTGTAATATAATGCAGCATAAAGCCTCTTGTGACAGTTCTCCCTCCTGTGTCACTGTAAGATTTTCTAATGTTGCACTGTGATTAAATGCATAGCTTGCGTTTCCCAGCAGTGGATGATTCTCCTGCATGTCAGCTACTGGGAGCTTTATGCAGTACTTGCTCTTGGTTTTCTGGATCTCTTATCAACATCTAGCATTTGCCCATTGGCCTCAGTATGGCTTTATTGTCTGTTGTCAGCTTTTGCTCACAAGTGTTATGGTCTGCAGTTACTGCCTTGTCAGTGTTGTAGGGTTAACATTGCAGCTGGCTATTCAGTCCTGCTGGAACAGAATTGGTCATTGACCTAATAGTGTAGCTGCCAACATGGTGATTGAATTGTTGGCAGTTCTTTCCTACAGTGCGTACACATTGATAGCCCATGGATTTGTTGAAGTCAGATTGTATAGCTCTGTTTAATTGGAAATCTCTACCTCTTCAATCACTGCATACGTTGCCTTCTTTCTCGTCTGAATGGCTGTGCTTTTAAAAGTTAAAAGTTACTGATTTCCAGCACGTGTGACATGCCTGTCTTTCTTTGGGCTTTTCTATCTCCCAACCCCCTCCATGTGCCCTTGACCTGAATTCCTGTGTATTGGTTCTGCTGCTTGCTTTCCTTTTAGCTTGGGCTTCAGTACTTGTTCTGAATGTTACTGCTTTAACCTTTTCCCTGTCAGTTCAATTACCTTTGCTGTTTGCAACCATTTCTCTAAGGTCAGATGCAATTCAAGCCTCTCTCCTGTATGATGGAATCAAATGTCCCGAACGTTTCTCTGACTGTGAATCTCTGATGCTTTCAGAGTTACATGCTGATTACAGAGGGGTCCTACTTACTACAAGTCATGACCCCTCAGCATTATGTTGTTCAGCAATGCTTGGTCAGCAATGACCAGCCACTCTGTTCTATTTCTCGGTTTTGTCTATATGAGGAAAGGTATTTCTCTCCAGGCTTCCTTCTGTCATCCTTCTTTTCTTTCTTTTTTTCCCTTGAATGTCAGTACTTACTAAACAGTTTTATTAGCTGTTACTGGATTTGAGACATTATTCCTGGCAAGTTTGTCTCATAAGCCTTTCATTTTTTTCCACAATTGCATTGTAAAAGTTCTCCTCTTTATTCCTAATAGTCAGCTGTTCACACAAATTGTTCTTTCTTTCACTCTCTCCTTGTTTGTGCAAAGGTTTTGTGTAGAAAATGGCTTTCCTCCAGTTGCCAACAAATCTAAATCCCTATCTGCCTGCCTTAGTTTCTAGTGAATGATCTTCTGCTATATTTCTGTATTTTTTTGTATCAATTTATAGGTCATAAGAATTTCCTTTTTTAAAACTGAACTTTTTTTCTTTTGATAGAAAAATACTTGCAGAACTACTGCATGTAATAATGAAAACTATGTGAAAACATATTGATTGCCTTATATATTCACCAAACTATTTCTAAAATCTGTTTTATTCTCTTCTGCTTTCATGGTGTTTGGCCAATGCGGTAAGCAAATGATTCAGCAATATATGAAGCAATAGAAAATGTTATTAATTTTTTTGCAGTGAAAACTAATTCATTAATATTGTTATCTACTATTACATGTCTGTGTTTTAGGGGTATTCATCTTTCTAATATTTTGCTCTTGACCATCTCACAGGTTTTCATATTTTTATTGCTCTCTTTTCACACATGGCTGGAGTAATAATTTTATAGTAATCTGGACCTCTGGTTCTTCTCAGTCCACATCAATCCTATTTTTGGCACAGACTGTGGGTAAAGTTGTGGTGAGACATTTTGATTGTAGGGAATGAGAGCTTAATCCAAAGCCAAGATCCAGCTGATTAAAGTTGAAGCTGTCAAAAATTTAGGCATGTAAATCTGGAATTGCAGTTCTGGGAACCTTAGCTAAGGTACAGGCTAAAAGTCAGTATTCCTGCAAGACTTGAATATCTTACTTTTTCAACTTAGTCTGCCAAATGCCCAGACAGCCTCTTTTTGTATGCTGAGGTTTGTCTCTGTTTTCCAAAGTGGAACAGCCTTCTGCCTGTGCCATGTCAAGAGGAAATGTCCAACTCCCAGTAAGGCTGTTTTAGTAGGTGCTGCCACTGTGTACTTGCCAGGCATTCCTCAAATCTTACTGAAAAAAAAACACTTACAGTGGCTGCTTCAGATAGAATGGTTGAGGAATACAGAGGAGGGATAGTTTATCTTTCTGTAGGACCATGTTGTTAGAGTTTTCACCTTTATAAAGCATGAGACCCTTCCTCTGCCTGAGTGGGCTTAAGTCCATATGTCTCTTCCTGGATGAGAAGAGCATTTTCCCTTTATATTTTAAAATGCTAGCTTGCATGCTGTGTGGGATTTATGGGACACCACAGGACCCACTGGCTAGCTAATGGAAGCGCTTATCTTTGAATAGAGGAGTCTTGGGGTTTCACTCTTGCTTCTAGGCCTGTTTATGTATTTTGAATTAAACAGTTTCATTGGTTATAGGTCTGAGTCCTTCAAACTGACATTGGGTGTCTTGTTCCATTGTATTTTTAAGCAGCATACCTGTCGTAAAGAGCCAGGTGATAAACTGTGTCTGTCAGATCAAAAACTAAATAAATGTAAATATCCCTTAGGCCAGGGAAATTCTCAGTTTACCTTGCTGTTTTTTCAGTAATAAGAACACTTGGACAAATCTGTTCCTCAGCTGCAAGAGGAGTTTTATACAGGAGAAAAATGAATACAGGAGAAATGTGTGCAAAAGAAAATTACTTCTCTCAGTGGCTTTGTAAATTCCCCTTTGTTTAACCTTTATCCACAATATGTATCTAAAAAGCACTCTCTCCACAAATGATCCAACTAAGAATCCTTAATCAGATCTTTGTCACATTAGTCTGTTGCAAATAGAAATTGGAGAGAAATAACAAATTCAGCATTTTCTAAACACAGCAAATAACATCTAGTGAGGTGCTTTGATTTGTCTGCACTGGCATTGATGTCTCTGTCCTTGGGTAAACCCTGGAGGCTTTCTGTGTCTCTTGCTACTTGTTAAAATAGAACAAACCTGCTTTGTAAAGGGCATTGAAAGGTATAGAGCAACATACGGAAATGCTTCACTCTTTTGCAATTGCTAGATTTGTTATGCTGTCTCGTATTTTTGAAAGACAGTCCAGGTTCAGTACCATACCATAAGCTAGAAACTGAGCAGGTGATACATCTGGGTAGCAACAGATCCTGTCCCTCCTTTTGCTTTTTAGGAACCCCTGGGAATTTCTCATATAGCTGCACTGAGCTCATGTCTGACTTCGTCCTCTGGGATCCTGAAATCCAATGAATACTTTTGACATAGGTATTATTTGGGATTAGTGGGACTTCCTCCTTCTGGGGGGTCTTCCTGTAACCAGATTTAGGAAGGACCCTCACAAGACCAGCTGTATTTAGACTGTACTTTTCAAGTGGCAGCTCAGCTTGGCATTAGAGTACATGCTTCCTTCCCTTTGCTTAGACATCAATCCCTTGCCCTTATGACAAGGGAGAAACATCCCTTGTTACCAAGCATTAAGAAACTCTATAGGGTGTCACTCTTGTGTCTGTATTATCTGTATACATGCACGTACAAGCGTTAGCAGCAAGAAGAAATGTAACTGAAAGGTCAGGGCATAATACTGAGGAAGTGAATGCTCCATCACTGAATGTGCACTACCCCTGCCAGTTTGGTCAGACTGACTTACATTGTCTTCCAGCAGACCTCTGCTTTAATTAAATTTATTGGGACATGAAAGAAGTTCTGCGTTCCTACTAGCATTTTATATTAATAGGTTGCAAAAACACTAGACTAATCTACTTTAGTGGTGGTAGGAGGGGGGGTGCATAGATGTACACATTCTGGATTGAGAAGTAATTAATATTTATTAAAACACAAATATCTTTTCCATTTATGCTATGGTCTTGTTACAACCTTATGTTCATCTCCTATCTTTTTTATAATTGCCTATTGTACTCTCAAGTACATTAGGGCATTAATAGCCTTTGTATTACCATTTGTTATGTTTTTTGAGAGTCTGTCAGTGTTGCTTAACATGCTATAGTGAGCTTACTCCCATCTTACAGTCACGGTCTTGCAGTCACGTGTTTATTGGAAAATCTAATATTCAACTACAGGCAGTTTCTGTCCATGATGCTTATGAAGGAACTTACAAATAGAAATCTTAATTATTTGAAAAGTGAATGGCAAATAAAAGCTCTGTGAATAAATAAATAATTTTTAGACCTCATTATTTTTAGGATGGTTGCAGTACTTTGGGAAGTCCAGCACTGGAATTTTAATTCATGCCTGTTCAAAATTTGAAGTGCTGACTTTTTGGTGTATAATTTTACTGTGATTCAGTGACGCCTCTGGGCACTACTTGGAAATATAATGAATAAAAATGACTTGATGAATTGGATAGAGTGAAGTGTAAAGAATATACAAGTATGCACACACACAGGCAAGAAAACACTGTTTTATATTTTTAAAGTTTTTCTCTAGTATGAAAATTCACATGTGAAAACCACACTTTTATCGAAACATAATAAATCTTCAGTAGAGTTCTAAAACTTAAGTGCAGCAGGTGTTACCAAAAAGATAATAGATCCTCAAATATCCTCTCATTAATTCCAGGTTATTACAAACTGTACTAGACATATGGCACAGCATTAGCAGAATTTTAAGAAGTCCAGTTAGGCAGAAGGTGGTAATTTATCTACATTTTCCCTTATTTACAAGGAAATGTTCCCCAAGCTTAAAAAAAAAGAACTAATTCAGGTTGAGTAGTGCCTATTAGCACCATTCATGCACCAGAATTATGACTTTGTCTGCTGCCATTCAACTGCTGCATGAAGTTCTAATCCGGGTGCTTAGAACAGAAGTGGGTACAGCAATATTCTTCTCTGCTAGGATGACCACAGGTACAGGAAAATCCATACAGTGAAATAGGTTCTTTTGTCCAGGAATGAGCTTCCATGGAGATGCTGAATATATTGAGAGATCTAATTGTCTTTTGGGACCATCTTTAAGAGGTGTGTTTTTTCTCCCATGTCTCCTTGGCTGTCAGATGCCAACTGATGTTTGTCTTTAACCTCTTAAAGTACATTCTCAGTTGAAGCTAATTTTAAAAGCTATGAATGTTATAAGGAATAATAAAGTAGTTCATGGTGGGTGGGGTACCAGGCTGTCTGCTTGTGTTAGTGTGGTGTGGTGCTTGTTCCAACATCTAGCTCAGTACAGGACTAAGGATCAATTTTAGTTAACTGCCAAGGCCCAAATAGTGCAGAAGTTGCATTTTATGTCATTTCAGACACCAAACCTCATCATTAAAACAGAGCAAACGCTCCTTGGACTCCTGCGTGTGAAAATACTGTAGGAAAAAAAACACAGTGCTAATAAAGTGTGTCAAGTTAAGGACATTTCTATTACAACACATTGTTCTAAATGTGATTGCTGTATAGTGTGTGTTTGCATGCCTTCAGCTGATGACTGAGTTATTAAATCGCTTATTATGGTTGTTTGGGGTTTTTTTTTGTTATTTCCCCTCAAAAAAATGAGCATAGCCAACCAGGAGTTAGTGCTATACATCCTTGACAAGGTAGAAATGTTTGAAGTGTGATTGATAACATTCTGATCTAATTCTGATTGTGGAGAGGTCAGTTCAAGTCTGTATTTAACCCCAGCGAACTCTGTTATATTTTGTGCACTTTCAGAGCATTTTGTAGAATTGAACAGAAGTGGTCCAAGACAAGACTCGCTGGTGTCCTTGTGATGGAGAAGTTCTCTTGGGCCTGCCTTCCAGAAGAGCCCTGCTATTAGACTGCATCCAGCCATACCTATGAGTAATTTTTGTACACCACTCCAACAGACATTATGATTTTTTAGTTGTGAAACTCATCATTCTTATGAAGTTTTTATGTGCAAAGAAAAAACAGGTTTTTGGACTCACTGAAAAATCAGATTTTTTGCAGGTAAACCAAAAACAGTTGTTTTGCAGCCTTACTCTTATATTTTTTTAGACCCTTAGCACCTTAGAAAACTTACCAAGAGCTCCACCATTTGACAGCCTCTGAAGTGACAAGGTGAACATTATTTCTGCCTTCTGTCTTCTGATTTGTATTTCTGAGCTTGTATTAGAATTGCTGAATTGCTGAGAGCTGCTGAAGCACTGTAAACAAAGCTAGTTTTGCTATTCTGTGTTGTGTTGTGGTCCAGACTTGTCTTGCACTGTTGCTGTAGAAGCTTTTCAAAGTATAATAAAGCTTGAGGGCAGTATA
Organism: Pezoporus occidentalis; assembly: GCF_034315485.1. Taxonomy (NCBI): domain Eukaryota; kingdom Metazoa; phylum Chordata; class Aves; order Psittaciformes; family Psittacidae; genus Pezoporus; species Pezoporus occidentalis. The sequence goes on from NW_026914180.1 coordinate 4,183,109, forward strand.
GATCTGTGGGAAGAGACAGGCCTATCTGCACCAGATACTAAGAGGGAGAAAAATAACTGTTACAGCTGAACCCAGGAACCTGTGTTTCCCAGATAAGACAGAAATGATGACTTCAGAATAATTTCTATTCATCTATGGACTACTGGATCACCCAGCAAGATGAACTGGATCTAATTTGGGTTTTGGCACATGCCCACATTCCTGTCAACTTCAGTAGTGTGCATGCTGGCCTTCAGGGCTGCTGTGGAAGACAAAACTGTACCTGATCTCGCTAAAAGCCTGTTGGTATAGCCTCAACTTATCCATACTTCTGGAATGAGTTCAGATGAGGAGGATGAGTTTCCACTGGACTATGTTTTGTGTCATACAGCTAGAAGATTTTTGATCTGGTGCTGTGAGCTGCACAGCCAGGTTAGCTGTATTATTGAGCTATGTTCTTAGCAAGGAAATGTGAGATTTAGAAATTCTTTACTTCTTAGCTTTGCTTGTAAATAGAGGGCAAGAACAAACACTTGCACAATTTTTGTTGCAACAGGAATTTTAACAAAACAAGCTCTATTAAATCTTTAATGAAAATGGATTTTCATTACTAAATCTAGTTTATCCTTTTAGTAAAATAAGTTACGTGTAAGACATTTACAGCTTGCTACCAGATGCCAGTGACAGGTGGACCCCTGAACACAGTGCACTTCTTAATCCCACTGCTCAAGCTGTCAGTATTGTCTTCACACTTCAGAAGTTAGTGAGACTTCACTTACTGTTTTTTCTAGGAGATCGACTACAGAGACTCTGAAGAACTCTTACAGTGAATAAACAGTTATTTTCTTAAGGCTTTGAAATCTACTCTGTGTTTGACTTTCACAAAGCATTTCATCTGATTGTAATAGTTTAGGTCTGGCCTTTTGCTAAACTCTCTTTTAGTTTTTTTAAACAAGAACCAAGAATGACGGTCACAATCCCGGGTTGACACTGCTTACCAGAGTAGCAGAGACTAATATATACTAAGAAATAGTATATGGTATATAGTATATATTTTTCAGCCTGACAACTTGAGTAGGCATTTGAAACTGAGCAATTGAGTTGGTAGTAAACCCCGTCTTAATTCTGCGAGTCTGTACTTGAATAATGGATCCCCGTAGCAGACATCTGATTGCTGCGAATCTATCAGTAGACAAGATTTAATGATAAAAAAATGGAACAAATGTATAGTAAAGGTATAAAAAAGCAAGAGCTATAGAACCAAAGCATGTGCTTAGCAATAGGAATTTTCCTTATTTTTTCCAAGTAAGTCAGCTAATTACCTTCAACCTGTTGTGCCCTGGAGACTTCTTAGAGCTGCATCTCCTCCTTTTGTTTCTTAAAAAAGTAACCTGCTGTCTTTATAATGTAAGATGGAATGATCTAGCCTTGATCAGTCAGCCCTCAACAGGACCTCATTTCTTTGTTACTTGTGATTTGGGACTGGGACACCACAAGTACTATGACAGTATTAAATAATATCTTGCCCTGACCTTCCTAAGGTTTCTTAATTAATACTTTTACAGCATAGTTGGACTGGATTATATTCCTAGCTTTAGGCTTTTAAGCTGCCTACTTTATTTTACAGTCTTTTTAAAAGATGGTGATATGACTTTAGAAAATATGAGAAATAATAGCAATATACAGTAATCTTAAAATTTGGAATATGTAGCTCACCACAGGCTTTTCTCATGATTTTTTGTTTATGTGTATATATGCAGATAAAAATTAGTCTTTTAGTGAATGTGTATGGCTAGAAAACCGAAATTGTCTAACCCTTTGCTTCTTTTCACTTACACTTTGTTAGGTGTGAATGGATTTGGCAGGCTTTCCCTTGCAGAAGTCTAGTGCTATACCGTATGCTCTGAGATTTATTTTAGGAAATACTCTGCTATTTTCTGACACAATACCTGGCTTCAAATGCAGCAGCCGTGTGCCTTTTGTTGGCTGTATCTCTCATATGAATTGCTATTGCTCAGAAGAGGTACAATTTTAAGGAGATTTTCCTGGTTTGGCTCCCATGTCACCTTAAGACTGATGTCTCTGTCAGATTGGGCCAAACCCCTGTGTTCTGTAGTCCATCATTAAAGAAAAAACAAAAAATCCCAACAAACCAACCCATAAATATACACATCTTAAAAGAATGCCTCCATAAATTTTGGAAGACTTGCTTAGGTGTAGAAGTCTTCTCATGTTCTCTATCAAATTAATTTGTCTTCTAGACCCCAAAAGAGATAATTAGACCTTTCCAGGACATTGCCTTTTCTTATGTGTACAAATTTCCAGTGGTCAGAATAGACTTCAAATCAATCAATGAAAATACATAGACATACTCATGTGGGGCAGGAAGAAAGCTTGATTCTTCGTGTGTCCATGTGGTGGGTTGACCCTGGCTGGGTGCTAGGTATGCACCGAAGCTGCTCAATCACTCCCACTGCTAAGCAAGACAGGGGAGAGAAAATATGATAAAAGGCTCGTAGATTGAGATAAGGACAAGGAGAGATCACTCAGCAGTTACGAACATGGGCAAAACAGACTCAAATTGAGGAAAATGAAATTAGTTTATTACCAATCAAATCAGACTAGGATAATGAGAAATACAAACTAAATCTTAAAAATACCTTTCCCCCACCTCTACTTTCTTCCCAGGCTTAATTTTATACCAGTTGTCTCTCTACCTTCATAAGTCCAGCCACCAGACCTGCTCCAGTGTGGGCATTTTTCTCTTCATGGTGCCACAGGTCCTTCCAGGTGCCTGCTCCAGTGTCATCTTCCCATGGGGTCACATCCTCCTTTGGGCATCACCCTGCTCTGGTGTGGGGCCCTCCGTGGGCTGCAGGTGGGTATTTGTTCCACTGTGGACCTCCACAGGCTGCAGGGTGACAGCCTGTCTCAGCATGGTCTGCACCACAGGCTGCAGGGGGATCTCTGCTCCAGCACCTGGAGCATCTCTTCCCCTCCTTCTTCACTGACGTGTATCTGCAGAGCTGTTTTTCTCTCATATTCTCACTCCTCTCTCTGGCCGTAGTTGGGCAGTTATTTCCCCTTTCTTAACTATGTTATCCCAAAGGTGGTAACATAGTTATCACCACTGATGGGCTCGGCAGTGGGTCTGTCTTAGAACTGTCTGACATTGTGGGATACAGGGGAAGTTTCTGGCAGCTTCTCACAGAAACCACCTCTGTAGCCACCCCCACCAAAAAAAAACCCTTGCCACGCAGACCCAATACAGTTCATTTTCCAGTCCTCTTGTTTTCTGTTGAAAAATCTCAAAAAAAAAAAAGGAAAAAAAAAAGCCTCTTTGATGTTGTGAGTTGGAAAATTGGTGTGTATCAAACCATTTTAAATGCTCTAATTGTTTTGCATAGCATTTTTCTCCAATGTAAACATCAGTGAGAGAGTTAACCATGCTGACTGGGAAGTCATCTGAGTGTAAGGCATTTTCCACTCTGGTGCACAGTGTTGCTGAGGAGCTACAGATACCAATTCAAAATTAAAAGCCCATGATGCCCTCATCCCACATGTCTGAGGTTACACAGTTTTGGGCAAGACAGTCAGGAGAATTTGTGGATTTCTTTTCTTTTTTTTTCTTTTTTCCTCTGCAGATAATTCAAAGGGATCTAGAGCACCATGAGGTATTTTGTAAACCAAGGTTAGTTTAATGGCTGGTTTTAAAGTAGTGCTTGCTGTCTACTGAAACCCTGTGCATGTTGGCCTTTGACCTTCTGCAGGTGAAGAGCTACTCGGGCTGGGGGCTACTGCTTGTATTAGACTAGGAGAGGTACTCAGAGGCTGTTGCCAGACTGTGACTAGATGCCTGATTTTTATTGCTCCCTGTGCACTGATGAGAAGGAGAAGGAACTCTAGCTTCTTCTCTTTCCACTGGCCTATGTTTGCATTTCAGTAGATGACTCTTCTCTCCTGACTTTTTTCCGGATGAATGCTTTGGCCAGAAAGACAGCACTACGCAGTGCCTCATCCTCATGTCATTTCCAAGCCTGATGTGATGGGGTGAATCAAAAGAGATTATCTAAGATGTTTGTCTACAGTAAGGCTCCTTATAGATGAATGTGTACATTTAGGATCTCTAAGAATAAAGCTGAGATGAAGATTAAAATATTTCATCAAATTAGGTCATAACATGAATGCCTCAGGGAGAGCTGGTGTCTTGCCAGCTGTGATGTCTACTAATTTCTTTTCAAAACAGACTTTCTTGTCCTTTGAAACACTATTGAAAAATCTACTCCTGTGTAGGAGGAGGTTAAGGGAGCTTGGTCCTCTCGATACATACTAGAGTTTTTTCCCTGGATTCCTGTTCCTTTGCCTTTTGGGTTTGGCAAATACTACAGTCTGTTACTGATACATTAGAAACACACTGGAGCCCTTAGGGATTTATTTGAGTGTTCAGAGTATTGATTGAATAGTAATCAGAATTTCTCTAATGTTGACAGTTTAAAAAATTATCTCTGATGATATGCTAGTTCAGATGATAGAAAGAATAATAGATTTTGTGGCCAAAAAGGGATCCTTATGATAACCTAATCAGAACTATGCCACACAAGTCCATAGAGGACCTGGTAGAGCTTCTGTGCTAGTTTGTCTGATAGGCTTTACTTGCAACATATATTGTCTGTTACCTTATATAAGACTGGAAGGCTTTCTGACCATTTTTCTGGGCACCAATATGTGACAGACTTCTGGTCCATGCCAGTGGTTCAAAGAATCTCATGAGGAAGGAGAAATCTGCTTTGCTCTTCCAATTTCAGTTATGTGCGGTTTTTCCAAAAGTGGAAGGGTTATAAACTTCTGATTGATGCCACTAGACCTGTTTTTTACATTATTTTCTGAATAGCTTCTTGCAATTCCAACTTTGAAATAGTTTCAAAGATGTAATTTTGTGTACACATAGATCCGCTTACACTGCTTAAGGCAGCATACTGTTCCTGCATACCCAAACAGCTTTGCTCAGCTACCATTTGTCAACAGCACTTCTCTTGCTCCAGGCTATTTCAGGTAGGATATGCCATCCAAAACAGGTCATTCTAGCTATGTGATTAGATGAATATCTTTCGTCATGCATGGGCAACACCTCCCCACTGATTAGGTCCTCGCTCCTCCAAGGTGATTAACAAACTAATTTATTTTACTAATTGCCAGAGGATATGACCCCTGGCCTGGACAATTGTCATGGATTTGAGACAGCACTCAAAATTTCTTCTGTGACTAGGTTGTTAGAGATCCTCTCAGCTGTTGACAGTCTGAACAATCGGGAACAGTTCCCTCTTGAAATTCCTTCCCATCAACTGTGCACTGTGTGAGGAACAGCAGGAGCTCTTTTATAGGGAGGGGAGGCAAAGTATTTCCTTTGGAGTGCTTATCTTGATTGATGATCCACAGAAGTGTTCATGGTGTCCTTAGTTAACCCCAGCTCCAGAGCTGAGATTCATTGCCAAATGGTTTATGGGCTTACCTCCATTCTCGGCACTTCTTTTTTACTTTTTATCTAGGATTCCAGGATTTTCTGCTTATATTGTGTGCAGAAATCAGAAATTCTCCTTTATAAAAGCCATAATGACTTCTTACAAGAAAGGTGTTAGAGGTGTGGCTAGGCAGACAGAATTCCTTTGCTGTGAAAGTAATGAAACTCTTTTCCTCCTGAAAACCACTTCTACCTTATCTATTTATACTTGCAACAGAAGATAATCTTGGTGATTATCAGCACAGTGGATTTCCTTAGGTTCAGCCTCTGTGAAAAAGTTTAGTAACCAGAAAAGGCTGATGACATATAATTGATATGTCCTGGATCCCTAAAAGCATAGTTTGCCAGTGGCAAATATCCGTAACTTCCAGGTTAGAGCAGTGTTTTGGAAGGGGACCTAACCTAACTTCTACTAAATTGAGAATTAGACCCTTTACCATGTTTTTTCTTTAAAAGACAACTGTATTTAGAGAAAAACAAACTGAAAGTTATATACTATGATTTCCCTAGAGCTTTAAGAGGTGGAGTATCTTCTTGGATGTCAGGACTATTTACTCTTGGAGGGGCTTTGGGAAGGATATCTCAGCAATGCTGTCTTTGGCAGTCCAGTATTCCCAATATTGAATAGGCATGCCCCTGTTTTGGGCATAGACTTCTTCAGAAAATTCTCCAAGATATACAGAGGCAAGCTCTCATTCATGAGTTTTGTGTTCAAATCTTACAAGTTCCAGTTTATCATTGTGAAGCTGAAGAAGCTTTATGTATGCAAAAATGAAATTTGTGTGGAATATGCCCACTTGAGCAATGATGTGGCACTGCTGGGGATCTCTCGTATTTTAATATTGGATGTAATTTTAGAATAGTTAGTAGAATGTAGTTTCAGAGTATTTTCAGTTCATTCTAACATGTAGATTGTTAGACTTACTGTTGGGATAATTCTTGTGTGAGTTTCCTCAGATCCAGCCTGTGTGTGAAATACTGAAGAGCATTAAAACTTTTGTCTAAAGGTTAGGCTGAGGTCTAAAAAGAGCCCCAGATTCTCAGTATTCCTTACTTCATGCTGCTGCATTCATGATCTCAGAAGTGCAAATCACCAGGGGATGCAATCACAGCAACTAACTGCAAACCGCAGCCTTTTGAGGAGGCTTGTCTTATTCTGTGAGCATTTTCTTACAATGAGATGAATATACTCAGTCACTTCTGTTGTTTTTAAACAGACTGCTGCATTCAACATCTTGCTGAGGAGCTTTTCATGTTGCCTGTGTTTAAGAACTGCTGGATTGAGTTACAGATCAATCTAGTCCCAGCTGCAGGGTTCTGCAGGGGTTCATCTGTCTCTCTGTGCTTATGGAAGGCTCACAGTGTCTTAAACAAATACATTCATGCCACTGCCATCAAAGGGACAATTTATAGGCATAAATGAAACCTGGAGAACAGTAGTAAATTAAAAAAAAAAACGCAAACCAACAAACCAACCAAACAAAAAAGCCTCAAACATTAAGATTTTGTAATCCCAAATCCATTTTACTCCTTTCGGGCTGGGTCCAGTCTTATTAAGTATATTATAAAAACAGGAGGAATAATGCTATTGAAGTCAGCAGGAGTGATGATTGCTAAAGTGAGAATGGAATCAGGGTATAATCAAGTGAGAAATGTGTAGTATAATGAAAACCATCTGAAAAATATCTACTCTGACACATGATGGATTTGCAGGCTCTGAAGGTTTTTTTTTGTGGAATTCTGTAATTTCAAATGTGTCTGGTTTCCATAGAATAGAATTATTTTTTCCATGTACATTTAAGCCCTGCAGTCTCCCATGAGGACCTGAAAGCCAGACTGTGGACATTCTAGCCTGTTCATCCATAGGAAAAACAAACAAGAAAGAAAAGCTTACCCCCCACAGACAACAACAGCAACCAAAAAGAGATATAGGGCTAAATGGGAATATTAGGTTTTACTTACTTCATTGTCCAGTGGTTCTTAAAAAGCTGTTGGGCTTTCTTTTAACCCCTCTCAAACAGTTACTTTTCCTTCTGTGTAAAGTGTTTCTTCTTGTTTTTCTTCATGCTGTCTCCAAACCAATCTACATTTTGTGTTACAAAATGGGCACAGAACCCTGAATTCAGCGTCAAAGGAAAATTTTACTGGAAATGTATTAAAATCTTTACTGGTCACAGCACAGTATTTGCACTTCCCAAAAGCATGATGTTATTGTATTGTGCTGAGTTTAAGATTCATTTTAATACAAGTTCTTTTCCCTCAGAACTTCCATCTATCTGGAAATTCTCAAGCTAATGTACTTCATTATTTTCACTTAAATGTAGTTTCTTGTCCTTATTGTATTGTTAAAAATTATTTCTCCAGTTTAAAATCTGTCTGTATTTTGATACTTGGGTATTGACTAATACAACTGGTCAGCTTATTCCAAAATAAGACATGCCTGTGCACTGTAATGAGCTGGAGAGATATATGTTACAGGTGATGCACTTGCATATGTTGGCTTTGCAGTGGGTAGGAGGAGCACGTCTATACCCTTGTCATGACAAAGTAGATGCTGACTGCATAAGACTGTAGATCTGTCCTGTCTGTGATGTTAACATCACCTTTCCAAGACAAAACTTAGTGGTCCATTAACATAAACTGCAGAGTAAAACAAGCAATCTGCTCAGCTCCTGGTATAAAGGTATTCATCCTTTTGCAGAATTATACCCAGTTATATTTTATAAATCATGAGATACTACAGCATTTTCCAAACATCTATTAATATCCAGGAGATATAAGTGCTAGTGATAAAAATCACTGCAGCATTACCAGTTTCTTCTCAGGGAGAATGTTGCTGTCATTCGCAGGCTGAAGGCAAAGCAGAAGAAATGTATTTTTTTGTAACACTTTTACCCTCCAAAGAAATCAAGGTGAAATTAAACCCACCATAGCTGTGCTGAAAAATAAAATTTACATGAGGAGAATATGAATGCAGTTTGTGGGCAAACTCTGTTTTCTGCCTCTAGGAAATACCACAAAAATACAAACCAGCTGGCTGAGTATTGGCTGGAGAGCGTTTTTGTAAGGCTGTAGGCAAGCCTGACAAGTCTTGCACATCAAGTATAAAATCACACATTTGGCTTCCACCTTGCACTCTCAAGTCCCTTGGCTCGTGCATCTTGCATGTGAAGTATTTGTGGTTTCTCCTCTGTGCTGTGACCCTGTAGGATGCATGCTTTCCAACAGCAGCCTGGTTTCATAGTTCTTTTCTTTCACTGGGTTGTGATGCATGGGGACATTCCCAGATCTGACAAGCAAGAGACTCACATCTGAATACCTCTATAGATTTAACATTGGCTTCTCCGTGCACTTGATTCTGAGTGTGGCAGACACTGCCAAACAATGTTTTTTTAGTGGTCTTCTAGTGGGATTTTAAATACATTGGTACATTGATGCTTGCATACACATGGAGCAGTTTAGGGACTGTTACACAGCCACTGTTCTTCATTGCCTCTGAATGAGTATTGAACTAGAAAACAGCAATCTTCTGTGAAAGAAGCTGATTGTGGTTTTACCCTATCCTTTCCATCATCTTTGTGGCTGCAGTCAGTTCTGTTTGTTTTTGCTTTTGCATTCACTGGTGATTAACTTCACAAGTATGTAAACTCACAGGCATTCTTTAAGCATCCTTGCAGTTTTCACACCCTCAAGTCAACTGGCCTATGCATCCCAGTTTCAAAAGTGAGTTAATGGCCGAAAATCAAAGGTATTTCTGCTCTCATGTCAGATGTGGAACTGAAGTCAGGCATCCTAGGCAGCTTGCAGTTTTGCAGACATTTAAAATGAATGTTTGTTCATATTTCTGTGTGTGCAGTGTCTTTATTTATGGTATTTATATTTATACTACAGAAGTGATTATGCATGCAATTAAGAAACCATATTTGGTTTATTTTGATTTTGGCATATTTGAAGATTGCACAGAGTGCTGGCTAGATTCAATTCAGGTTAGACCTCAAATATACACCCTTGCTTAACAGCTGTGGTGTCTCCTTTGCTCTCTCCTAAGGCTGGAGAGATCCCCTTATTTACCTGAATTCTCTCAAAAAGAAGGTGTCAGAATATATGGTTATTGAGGGCTACTCATTCTCAGCTTTGCCTTGTCCTTCTGTGGCCACACTGCCATAATAGCCACATATAAAAATCTTTAATACATTTTTTTCTTCACACTGTTTTTATGAGAGGACACTGTTATGGTTCACTTAGGAGACTGACAGACATGGGGCAGGATTAATTGATGATTGAATCAAGATTCCTGATTAAATGTAGCCATATGCATGGTAAACACGTTACATCTTAACTGGTCATCCCTACTGTAATTTGGGGGGATCTAGTGAATGTAGTTACTAAGGCTTGCACAGAGCGCATCTCTGTTATGAACTAGATGCTGAAACAGTTCAAATGACTCCTAACCTGAACTGGTTATTACTTATAAAGGGAGCTTACTTGGAAACCATACTTGGTTTCTAAGGGTAGTCTGACACAATGTTGACTGGAGATCCTTCTCTGTCATTGTTAGGTTTTCTTGTGTGACCTTGCAGACATACCTGAGAATGCAGGTTGAAAATGGGCAACTGTGGTGCATTGGAGCTGTATAACTGTGCATTCATCTAAATACCACAAAAAAGAAGTTTTGCTGTGCAGGAACAAATGCATAGAAATGAATGTATGTCCAGGTAGTATACTTTACACAGGCCTGTCTGCTCTGTTTCCACAACAGAGGACAATGTAGAAGGGGAAAGGTTGTTCTGTTGTATTCAAATGCAGGAATTTTGTGCCTGCTGAATGGTTTATTGCATGCTGTTAGTGAAGTTATATGAAGAAGGAAGACTTACCACATTGCTATCTGGAAACTCTGAGGCTGGTACTTGGTATTGATTTAGTCATTGTCCACAAGAACAGTAAGAATTATGACTGCTGTGGCTGTTATGCTTTCATCGTAAAGCCGTTATTGAGCAGCCTTGGCCAGTAATACTAATGGATGGAGCACTATTAAGCTCACTGCTCTTGTAGGTCAAATGAAGTCTCAAAATTTAGTAGATGTTCAGTGTGCCCTCTCTTTGGCAGTGATTCTGCTCACAGTTTTCCTGGAGCATGTTGCAACAACTAAATAGTGTGAAAAAAATGGTTCTTCAAATGGTGTGTTCTCAAAGACTCTAGACACACGAGGAACCTGAACTGAGTTACTGGAGGCATTAGGAGGTCTTGCACACACTGAGACAGGATATTAACTTCTCCTAACCCTGACAAGAGACCTATATCCTAGTCCTGGATATAGTCGAAGTAAGGACTTGAGAAGAGTTTCTGGTATCAGTGCTGTGTTATCAACTTCTGCATTGTAAATACTATTTTTCAGAAAGACTTTCAGAGTGTGGGAAAGCCACTTGCTAGTGGTTGTAAACTGCAAAACTAAGGGGCCAGATAATTGCATAACTGTGTCATCTGGCATTATTAACAAGTGTTTTTAAGAGTTTCAGGTTTCCTGTGGATCTGATGAAAACTCCAGGTCAGCTGACCCCTACACTAGTATAGTTGCCTTGATTTCATTGGAATCAGATCTCAGCAGAGCTAGATACCTAATTCATCTTGTAAGCTTCATTGATTTATTTGCATATTATAGCTTTCTTACTTTCACTGTTTTGTTCTCTGTTTTGTCAAAAGTAGGGAAGCACGGATAAAGAATGCCCAGCAAGCAAGGCTGCTTTTAGTTGAAACAGGTATCCACCTGAGGGAGTGGATAGATGCAGAGGAATGTAGATGGTATTTCTGGTGATGGTAGAGTCCATGGATCTGTAGTTCATTCCTAGGAAATTGTTGATCCTTAGGGAAGCTAGAGGACTTTTAATGTAAATGAAAATTTGTGTTAGGAACACCTTAAAAGATACAAATTCTATGGATTCTTGTTCTTTTCTGCTTTAACTTTCTAAGGATATTTTCCACATAATTTTATTTCTTATATACGCCAAGAAGAGTCTGCTTTTTTAGAGAAGTTTGGAATATGGAGTTACATAACTAATTTCTTAAGGACATACACTATTAGTCTATTGTCAGAAGCTTTCTTCATAAGACTGAAATGTCAGCACTAAAGTATATTTATTTAAATGGCCACTTGTGAATCAAGGTACTTCCCAATTCTGTTGAACACTCTGTGTTTATCTGCATGTGTGAGCATGTGTGTACTGTCCAGTATGTTCATAAATAATCCTGGAATTGTAGCATCAGCATCCACCTCTTAATAAAGTAGCCATAAACTATTTTCCTTAGCTGCAGACAGTTTGAATGCAAACAACCCCACTTTGCTCTGTGGGTTTCTTTAATCTTGCCTTGTCTCATGTGGAGAAATTTCCTGAGAGTAAGCATCTGTTGTAAATAACATAATTCTTTGGTGGTGTGAACTGAGACCTCTGGAATTAGTACAAAAAGAAATTTGTACAAAAAAAGAAAAAGAAGAGTACTGAGGAAGGGAAAAAAGTGCTTGATTTTATTCTGCGAAGACTTTGTATTTTAAGCATGTGCAGGGTCTAAATTTCTGTCAGCTTGGCTTGTGGATTTTATGTTCTCAAGAACAACTTATCAAAATGTAATTAAGGATCACATGTGAAGAATCATTGTAACTGAGAGCCCTCTAAGGGGTTAGCAAAGGGCAGTCTATCATGATCCTTGTAATTCATAATTTTAATATAAATGTGTATCTAGAAGCAGAGAGAGGTCTGAGACATGTAAAAAAAGCCCCAAACATTAATGGCCTTATGTTAAGTCTAGCAAATTAAAATTCTCAAATGAAATTAGTCTCTGACCTTTTACCACCTTTGGACCATGACCAAATGTTTTAGTGGACATCTTAATGGTAAGAGTTCTTCCGTCTTCACTGCAGGTTTCATCCTGCCTGTGTTTCAGATATGCCATAGGAGCATAACTAAGGCATTTGTCTATTCTTGGAAGTCGATGATGAACTTTGTAGTTATTCCCATACTTCTTTCAGTGGAGAAGATCGTGCATACAGAGAGGAATAAATCTCCTTTATGCTTTCATAGTCTTATGGCTTCATACTTTAGGAGCTGAGGTGACCTACTTAGGGGGGGATGGTAAAAGAGAAGTAAAGGACAAAGGAACAATAACCTAGTATGGATTCATAAAGAATTATAGTAGAATAAACTGGTCATTTAGGTTTCTGGAGGTGTGATTCAGCTTGCTTTCTGCTTGGGGCTTCTATAGGTTAACTTGCAGAAATCCTATTCCTATGGAAAGTGAATACCTTCCAGATGTCAATCTGTTTTGATTAGCAGACAGTATGACAGACTGGACCGAGAAGCTTTCGTGTTTGGAGGGAGACAGTTTTATTCTTAGCTTTGTAACTGTTTTGCTGTGTGTATCTTAGTACTCTTTGTTTCTTTTCTCACCTTCTGTCTGCCTTGCCTCTGAAGACTGTAGGCTCTTCAGAGCCAAAATTGGCTTCCACTGTTGATATGTTGTCTGGCACACTGCAACTCAGATCACAGTTGGGGTTTCTACTTGCTGCTGGAATATAAATAATAAACCTCCTTTTTCTTTCACTAATTCTAACTCCTCATCTCTTGATATTTCCCTAGTTGTGTTCAGTTATTTGACAAGATTGCTGAGACATTTCAGGAAATGCATGCAGTCCTTGCTTACCAGTTATCCTGCTGATGTCAGAACAGAACCCCAGTGACTGCAGCTGAGCTTAGGTTGGAACATTAGCAGAAATAAAGTTGAAGATGTGTTCCCAAACGTCATTGCAGTAGTGACAGGTGCAGGAATGGAGATGACAGGATGACCAGGTACATGTGATGCAGTTTGTTTTGTGCACATTGAACCGATGAAAGGAGCAGTTGTTCTGGCCGATTTCTTTCTTTTGTTCACATCACACCACATCCTAATATTCACAAATATCCCAGAGAATGTATCATGTCTATGCCAGAACAGTGTCAAAAAGCTCCGTACTTTTAAGATCTTGCCACCCCTTGGTTTTGTGCTATCTGTGCTTCAGTGTAGATCACAGAATCATAGAATGGTTTGAGCTGGAAAGGACCTTAAAGATCATCCAGTTCCAACCCCCTGCCACAGGCAGGGACACCTTGCACTAGACCAGGTTGCTCAAAGCCCAGTCTAACCTGGCCTTGAACACTTCCAGGGATGGGGCAGCCACGACAAATGATTCAATTACTTTTTTCCCTGGCAGTCCTTCAGAATCAGCTTCACCATATCCTCGTGGGGCTGCTCATATACTGTCTAATATCCAGAGAACATTAAAACTTAACTGTCACACTTCAAAGGAAACTTCCTGGCTTCATGAAAAGGAATGCTTTGAGGCCAACTTAAGGGATATTTATTCTAGACACTCAGTTCAGGAACTTCAGGGGCTCTCTCTCTAGTCAGTGGCGAGGAGGATACCCTTTCCAGAATGTGCTTTCAGACCTTCTAAGTTTTAAGCATGTTTAATTCCATTGACTGAAAACCCCAGCTGTAGATAGTAAGTATACTTTTTTAATGTTTTCTCATGTTTGTTCGGTTGGGTTTTTTGGTTTTGGTTGTTTGGTTGTTTTTTGGGGTCTTTCTCCTCCAGTTTCCAAAGAGGGTGAGGTATTCACAGTCATGCTTGTGTGTTTCTGTCTTATTTTCCCTATTTCAGTAATTTTATAACCAACTCTGGCAAAGCTCTGTGAGGGTAGAAGTCTATATTGCTACAATTTTCCTTGAAAATAGGTAGTCTGATAAGAAAAGACACAATTCAGAGACCCTTGAAGGGAGACTGTGGTGTAATTTTTAGTCTTATCAAGCACTAGAAGCCTTTTAAAGTAACAGCTGTTATGAAATGCCTCACCTGCAGGACAAATCACTGATACTTCATTAGACACTAGAGAATCTAACCTTTAGCTGTGTCTTGATAGAAAAGTGTGCTCCTCTAGTTTTGTTGCTCCAAAACCAATCCATGTCTGGTTTTTATTCCCTGCTTTTATTCTGTGCTTTTAGGCCAGTTGTTTGTTATATGGCTGGCAAATCCAAGTACTGCAGTCTGTGAGCATCAGTGCAAAATACCATCTGCTGTGAATGACTCTCATTGCTATGTACCCATTAGAACGTCATCAAAGACGTGCGTTAAGTTACAGTGGAAAGCTTCAGGAGACAGAATTGCAACTGAAGCAACATTTTGCTCCATACATGATCCCATTGACGCCAGTGGGAATGTCTGAAGTTTAAATTTGCATATAACCTGACCTCAGCTGTTTAACATTAAGCAGTAGGGACAAATCTATTTCCATTAATCATGGTGATGGTGGGCTTAAAATGTCTGCATTAAGTCATTGTGCTAATCTGAGAAAGCAAAGGTTGCCGTTCTGATTTAAGAGAGTAAGAAATAGGAAGGAAATCTGCAGTAAGGAAATGGGCAAAGTGAGTGGTATCAAAAATTGCTCTCATGCAACCCTTTTTCTGCTCCATTAGTTTTTTGCATTGCTTGCTAAAAAGAAAGCTGTGTAATTCTATCTGGAAAAGAATGGTGCCCACTTAATACAAGTTCATGGCATTGATATTGTATGAATAGGCCACTGAACTTAAGGATTCTTGTGCCCTTTTGACATATATAGAAAGTTATTGCTTTTCCTGTGCATATTTGCCTTTCAAATAGTAGGAAGAAATTTGGTCATAGCAGATGGTTGGTTCATTCAGACTCATAGCATTTCTCAGCTTGTAATGCAGGAGCTTGGGCAGGGAAGCTAAGTAATGAAATAGTATTTTGAACTTCTCCGCTTTATGGGTCATCAACAGGAAGCAGGTTTTGGAAAGATTAAAATGTATTTTGTAGTTACAATATGCCATATATTTTACTGCACTGTAGTACACTAGTGAGGTGACTGGTGGTGCTTTGAAATGTCTGTAGTACTCATCTGTGCCAGAGTTGTGAAAGATGTGTACAGACAAGGGCATCACGGGTAAAATTCAGAAAGCAGGAGGAGAGTGAAGTATTGCCCTATTGTATACATAGAAAAGCATACTAAAATATCAAAAGATTGCCCATTTAAACAGCATTCTGTGGCTGTACTTTCTGTACAAATAAACAAGAAACCTGATTCCTCACATATAAATAATACCGGGAATGAACATTGTGTTTCATAAATGTTCTACTCCCCTAGCCAGTACCTATCAGAACTTGATTTGCCAGTGTTGGGAGAATTCAATTCTTCTTTCACTACATAGAGGCCTAATGTCTTAAGACTGTGAAAAGACTGTTACTGTTTGGATCAAGCCTGGGTTCCAGCTTCAGACTGTCAAGACTTTGGAAGCACTGCATGTCTCCTGTTTGCACTCAGGTTTCAAACTTTGCCATGCCACTGCTTTGTGTATATATGCATGCATATCCCTGCATATGTATATATAGGCACTGGCATTTTCAAATGGGAATCTGGAGTTCCGGAAGTTAACTTCTCTCTCCAGTCACGTCTAGGTGTGGATGAATGAAGGTAAGCTGCCTGAACTTCATCTACAGATACATGGAGGTTTTGCAGGTAACATGAGGAAGCAGGTATTATCTGTGCCTTAGAAAGAAGGAATTGCACCTACCCCTTTGGGCAATACCTGCTGACCTTTCTTATTATGTCTTGTTCATGCCTGGTCATCCGTGGCCAGGTTACTGTTGCACTGTCACAGGCCACCTATGGAGATGCACTGATCTTTCCTTTCTGAGGGAAACATTCTGCTTGGGGTGCCAGCCCAGAATCTTCATTGGCCTCTTTTAGGTCATGGGTGGTGAATAAGATGCCAGTTAGATCTGTTGTGCCTGGAGCTTGTCCAGAATGAGGCTCATGCTTGCATCATCAGGATGAGATTAGAAGGGTGCCTGATCTGTATGCTTGTTAAAAGTTACGGCAATTAGCAGAAGTTCTCCAGGACTCTGGAGAGTCTGAGAGACATCTGTGTTTCTAATCACAGATCTGAAATAGCTCATATTTAAAGAATATGTTGCAAAAGGCAGAGAGCACTGTGGTTTTCTTCCTTCTGCACTGAAGCAAGTGATAGCTGTGAAAGTGGCTGGCTGACAGGGTTTCTGTAAAACTGATTACTATAAAGCTGTTGAAGTGTTGAGTAGTTAATGATGTTAGGGCCCTGAGACCCATGAAGAGGCAAATTTGTTAATCATTTTAAATCTAAATAAACAAGTTGTCATAGCACATGCAGTATTTCCATTCTATTCTTTATAAATTGCTTTTTCCTCCAGAACTCCCCTTTGCTCAGTGCTACAGAGAGAAAGCATCTCACTGATTTGGTTTGATGATTTTTAAGACATCAGTGTAAATCATTCTGTACTTCATCAGCTCACCAGTAATCCTAGAAACAAGGATGTAGCATAGAAACAATACTTCTGTACTCCTGCCTTCCTGTGCTATGCTGCCCTCAATTGCAGAGCTCTCTGGCCATCCTGTGTGGAGAGGCAGTCTGGAAGCAAGAGCACATGGTGTTTTTTACGCGAAGGAAGCAAGTGAGGTGTGTTATATGCTATGTATTAGCTATGTAACTTGCTCATCTGATGCCAAAAGACCCAGCTGTGTGTAAGAGTGAAGTACGTGTGTATCTTCCACTGCTATGCTCTGAAGCTTGGCAGAGCTGTGGAAGAGATGTGTAAATGGCAGACTATGATGGGAAATGTTTTCTTTACACACAGCATCATCAGTGTATAGCCGTTTGTCCAGCAAACACTTTTCTCTGACAGACCCAAACAGAAGCTCAGAAAGACACGTCTCAAAGCAGAACATAAATAAGCACTCATGCTTAAATAGGAGGTGTTACTTCCATAAACTTAATAGGAACCAGGCAACCAAATCCTCAAAATGACTGAAAAGTTCAACTTCGGAATGCAGTGGTTTTGAAAAGGATATTCTAGCATAGAACACCCCCTTTTAAGAGTAAGGAAGCATAGTGGTGGCTTGTCCCAGTGGAATAGATGATCTTCCCTCTCTGTAGGTAAGCTAGGAGGGACCAAGAGTTGTACAGACTCTAAACTGCCTGCCTGCCTGTGAGTGGCCAAGGCTGTGTTTAGAAGAGTATGTTCACACCATAAAGAAGTACACCTGGTGATTCGGCTTAGGAAGCAAGGAGCCTTTCGTAGTGACAAGCCTGGGGAGAGCTGTGTGTGTCCTAGGGAAGAGGAGCATGGGGAATATCCCTCCAGAGCACAGAAAAATGTCCTCTAAAGAGAAGTCAGGTAGAGGCAAGGCACTACCTGGAGTAGAATGAAAGGAAGGATGAGTTAGTTTCAGATGCTTTTTCTAGAGGTCCTGAATTAAAACAAGACTGTTGATAAGTCTTAATTCTGCTTCGTGTGTTTTTCACTCTCCTGAGGAGCACAAGAAGTTACTAAGTATTGAGAAGTAGTCAAGTTTTGTCCTTAACAGGAATGAGAATGATAGAGCTGGAAAAAGCAAGGAGTAAAGGAAGGATTGTAGCTGTTCACAGAGTAAAAGGTGAGTGTGCTGGTTTGTGAAGTCCCTGTCCAGAGTGTTACCACCAGAATGTAAAGCTGTAGTCCTGATCTTGCAAACATTTCAAACAAAAGAATGCAAGTTCTTGCAGGACTGAAGCATATGATCATGTTATTAGGGTCGCCATTCATCATTTGTAAGGATGAGTATTTCTCAAATCGGATGCAATCCTGCTATCACTGAACTTGGTGGAGAACTTTGCACATGTTTTGCTGATGCAGGACAGGTGATTGAGTAAAGAATATAATGCACAAACACACACATTTTCCTGCAGAAATTGGGTAGCAGATCGCAGTTCTGGAGTGTGTTCTAGCTTCTTGCTGCCCCTCCCCTCCAGCTGTTAATTATTGTTCTGGTTTTGATCTTAAGGGAGGAATTATTTATCTTTTTCTATTTGTGTTTCACTGAAACATTTAAGAGTCTCTTAATAATTGCCTGTGCTAATTATCTCAACAGTAGCTGCATTCCTGCTCGTCTAGTGGAGCGATGGAGGGAGAATATGGAGCAGGAATAATGAAATCACTTTGTTGTCTCCTTTATATGTGTTCTGCAGAGAAGTAGAATAAAAGCATGGTAGATCCTGACCCTGCTCTGCACAAAAAGCAGTGCTCAAGACCTGCCTGTAGGAGGGCAGATGTTTTGAAATGCTTCTATGGAGAAATTCAGGGTGTTTTGCTGTATGCTGTTAATTCAGTGTTTACACAGCTGTCACTCTCTCCTGTGTACATTGACACAAAGCAAAGACATGCTGCTTTGAATGGCATATTTTAGCCCAAAGTTTTGAATATTTTAAAAGCATTTGTGCATAGCAAACCACAGTGGTTTAATGAGTGACAAGCATTCCTCATCTGTAATGAGTGCTTACAGGCATTTGCTATGATACCAGTTATTTACAGAAGGAAAATTAGAAATGTTACCCAGCATGTTACTGATATAATTAAACTGAATGAAATATAAGGTAGGAGTGTGCAATAAATAAGAAAATGATTTATTGAAAAAATTAACTCTGAATGCCACTAACACTAATACGAAAGATTTTGCAGTGGCAGAGTTAATAGATATGCCTTTTCTGTAGTGCTGTTTTCCACAAAACATAAGTTCTTTTTGTTAAATAAGATGACAGAAAGAAAGCACAGTTATGGAAACACATGACTGATGAAGAGAAGGCAATGTGAGTTACTCTAATGTAAAAGGCTGTCTCATATCTCTGATGCTGACCTTTTCCCAGTGAAATACATTTACAGTGTTACATGTTACTTGTTAATAATTTCAACTATTCTGGTCTTTGAGTTCACAACTATTAGCTTGAATATGTATTTTAAAGTAACTGTGACCATTTTCTGAGAGACAAACGAGTCTGTTCATTTTTCATATGTAGACATAACTAGGACAAATGTCTGTCCTTGGCATTCAGATGCTTTCCTACCATTAATCTTCACAGCCCCCTCTGAGGTAGGTGGAGTTTATTATGTATGTATTTTATTCCTGGGGTAATATAAACAGAATCATAGTTTGCCCAAAATTTAATCCTGGTCTGACTGAAGTTAGGAGGAGGTAAATGCATCACTTTGCTGGAGGTGTAATTTCCCATATAGTAAAGATGTAAGCCAGTAATCAGGAGTTGCTGTCTGTATCTGACAGCCAAATCGCTTGGCTGTGGCCTGTTTGCTGACTCTTTCTGTATGTGTAGGCCAAGCTGGAGCTCCACATAAACCTGTGTGAGATGGACTCATGCTGTAAATGAGGCCAAGATGGTATTCTATCTTCATCTGCTACTTTTTATCTTTTAAAAAGGTCCTCACAGCAGTTCTCTAACTTGTGAAAACTGTACATATCTTTTATTTTTGCTTATTGGAAAGGTTCATCTGGTACTTGTGACCTTGGTATAGGAAAGTGTGCTAGTGTTAATTATGTATAAAGGCATTTATAAAAGTATCTAAAAGGCTACCATTCTCAGAGGAATAATCAGGGCACTGTCTGCAAAGTAAAAAAAAAAAATTAAAAATAACTAGTTGAACAATGCAATGTAGAAATGAACAGGCTGTACAAAACCCCACATAATGTCAAGGTTATCTGCCTATTTCTAACACACTTTTTATAACAAAAGGGATTATTGTCCATCATATTTAAAAAACCATGGCAGTCAGATGAAGTTCCTGACAACTGGAAAAAGGGGAATATAACCCCCATTTTCAAGAAGGAGAAAATGGATGACCCAGGGAATTACAGACCAGTCAGTCTCACCTCTGTGCCTGCCAAAATCTTGGAGCAGATTCTCCTGGAAGGCATGCTAAGGCACATGAAAATCAACAAGGTGCTTGGTGACAGCCAGCATGGCTTCACTAAGGGGAAATCCTGCCTGACCAATCTGGTGGCCTACTATCATGGGGCTACGGAACTGATGGACAGGGGTAGAGCAGTTGACGTCATCTACCTGGACTCATGCAAAGTGTTCAACATTGTCCCGCAAGATATCCTTGTTTCTAAATTGGAGAGGCATCAACTTGATATGTGGATCACTCGGTGGATAAAGAACTGGCTGGATGGCCACACACAAAGAGTTGTGGTCAATGGCTCAATGTCCAGCTGGAGACCAGTAACGAGTGGTGTCCCTCAGGGGTCGGTGTTGGGACCGGTCTTGTTTAACATCTTTGTCGCTGACATGGACAGTGGGATTGAGTGCGCCCTCAGCAAGTTTGCCAATGACACCAAGCTGTGTGGTTCAGTTGATACGCTGGAGGGAAGGAATGCCATCCAGAGGGACCTTGACACACTTGTGAGGTGGGCTGATGCCAACCTCATGGAGTTTAACCATGACAAGTGCAAGGTCCTACTCCTGGGTCAGAGCAATCCCAGGCACAGCTCCAGGTTGGGCAGAGAAGAGATTCAGAGCAGCCCTGCGGAGAAGGACTTGGGGGTGTTGGTCAATGAGAAAATGAACATGAGCCAGCTTCAGCATGTGCTCGCAGCCCAGAAAGCCAACCGTATCCTGGGCTGCATCAGGAGTGTGACCAGCAGGTCGAGGGACGTGATCCTGCCCCTCTACTGTGCTCTCGTGAGACCTCACTTGGAGTATTGTGTGTAGTTCTGGTGTCCTCAACATTAAAGGACATGGGACTGTTGGAACAAGTCCAGAGGAGGGCCACGAGGATGATCAGGGGACTGGAGCATCTCCTGTATGAAGACAGGCTGAGAAAGTTGGGGCTGTTCAGCCTGGAGAAGAGAAGGCTGCGTGGAGACCTCATAGCAGCCTTCCAGTATGTGAAGGGGGCCTATAAGGATTCTGGAGAGGGACTCTTCATTAGGGACTGTAGTGACAGGACAAGGGGTAACAGGTTCAAACTTAAACAGGGGAAGTTTAGATTGGATATAAGGAAGAAATTCTTTCCTGTTAGGGTGATGAGGCACTGGAATGGGTTGCCCAGGGAGGTCGTGAATTCTCCATCTCTGGCGGTGTTCAAGGCCAGGTTGGACAGAGCCTTGGGTGGCATGGTTTAGTGTGAGGTGTTCCTGCCCATGGCAGGGGGGTTGGAACTAGATGATCTTAAGGTCCTTTCCAATGCTAACTATTCTATGATTCTATGATGGATACATTGTCTCTAATTTCAGATGCCCTAATAAAACAATGTCTTGCTACATATTCTCAATGATTACTCCTGTCTTTGTAAAGTATCTACAGTAGCTTTTGCTCTTTCTGATGCTGAATATTTTAATATAGGGGCTAGATAACTCCAGTCTGTTAGAGGGCTAAGAGCAAAGAAGTAGCGTGTAGGTAATTGTATCATTTGCAGAATGAATTTCTGGCTCTTGAAAACTTCTTGATACAATCACCCTGTCACTCTCATCACATTGCTTTTCCTTTATCATTGCAAGCATTTTTTGAGCTGTGCATATGTACTGTGTTAAATCAGTCTTTTAAAATTGGATCAGTTCCAATCAGTTCCACAGTCCTGGGAAATGCATGTTGTGGATCATGGGTGGTGTCAACCTCAGCAGCAGCGTGTTGTTGAACAGTCACCTAAGGGAGAGGACATGGAAGGAAAGTGAGAGTCTCTACCTCTCATTGCAAAGGACTATTCCTAATACTTATCTGTTCATAGATTAGATTCACCCTTGTGCCAGAGCAATATTCTAGCTGATTGCAGTGCTTTGAATTCAAGATGAAGGTCCAGCTGATCATCATCTTTTTCAACAGTTTTAGAAAGCTTTTCAATCTACCACGTTCTAGTCGGCACACGCAGAGGTTAGAGCTGAGAAGGATTTGGGTTTCAAGGCTTCAAAACTTTGCTGCTCAGAATTAGGATGGGTAAACAATGTTGGAAATGTCTGCATTGTGGCAAGCCAAAGAATGATTTATTTTTATTTCAGACTTCCCTCCCCCCCCCCCACTTCAGTTCAAAATCAGTTCTGGAAAAAAAAAATCATGTTATTTTCAGTCTGGAAGTGGTCCATTTATTTCTTCTGACCTTAAGCAAAACATGCCCCTCCACAAATGTCTTTGAGTTGGGAATTTTTTTTAAAACAGGCCTTTTTCCACCAGAGTTTTAGCTTTCATGGATCAGCATTTTCCATGAGTATCATCAAATAGTTCCTGACCAGTTTTCTTGAATATCTGATATGAGTCAGATAAAAGAAATGGAATTGAACATGCTTTCCAAATGAGAGCTCATTTTATGTGCAGTCACTATGCTTTTACATATATAGTGATTTCAAAGTTTCTTTTAACTTCATTATTGTCTATTCTTTATTTCATGTTTTTTATATCCTCATGAGCAAATAATGTTTTTTATGTTAAAAGGGAAGCTCTACAAAATTGGAGAATCCTAGATAATGTTTGACTCAGGCTTTCCATTTAGATTGCTGTGGCTTTTTTGAACCGTTTTCTATTATATTTTGGTATTGCTTTGTGTTTCACTGACTGTTCAATATATTTCCCACAGAGACTAGTTCTGTGTGTTTCCTGTAGTGAAGACTATTCAAATGGACTATAATCCTGTAATAGTTTATAGCAAAATCAATTTGATGCCTTGGAAAACATTTGCTTATACTACAGTCAGAGTAAATGTGTATGAAGAGCTGAGAATTTATACTTGTAATGAATTTTTTGAAGTTTGAAATGCATGTGCTTGTGTAATGGAGGGTCCTCCTTTGTTCTGAATTTTTCCTTTTTCCACCTCTTTTTAAGGAGAATTTTATTTTATCACCTTAGTTAGCTAGGAAGGTTTTAGAATTTAAACCTGTATTTCAGAAGAAGATATGTTCAGCTGTTTTTTGTGTGAATTTATCTCCAAATGCTCCGAGTGCCTCCATGAAAGTAATTAGGTGAATTATTGCTGTGTAGCTCTGTGTACAGTACCTGCCTGTTAGCACATCTTTAAGTTAATATTTAAGAACTACTGCAGCACCCTCAAGTGGTGATGCTGATCTGTATTTACAAGGTTTTCTTTCAAATGTTTATTTCTAGGGTTATGAATCATTTTAATGTTTTGGGCTGACCTGCTCAGATATTGTCAGACCCTGCAGTCCTTACACAAGTAAAGCTTCCACTGAATACAGTTAATCACATTGAAATCTGAACAACAGACTCAGGAAAGTTTTCCTTGGATTGTCAAATGATTTTATGGAGGGCATAAAGCATTCTCTGTGCCTGCAGTAACTCTGACTTTTCTGTCAGTTGGGCTAGAATAAACAACTCGAGAACCCTACAGAAAGGGAAATCTGCATGTTAGGGTTCTTCTCAGGACTGCAGTTGGAAATGTAGGACTGTGGTGTAAGGAGCACAATTGCTTGAACTCACACACATCAGTGACATCTTTGATAATGACTTAGGAAGAATTCTGTTTCTCAGGGATGTTTTACCATCTCCATGGTGTAGTTTTCTGACTTTAGCTTTTTTTTTACTCTTAGCTGCCTGTTTTAAGCAAGCAGCTGTGTACCAGACCAGACGAATAGCCCTGGTTTGAGGCCCATTGCTTCCAAAATTAGCAAGTGATATCTCTCTTGATGCTCCACCTCCTTCTAATTCTGGTGAGCTTTCCCCATCCTTGACATAAAGAGTGTCATTATCCTGTAGAATAAATGGCCATGGGATGAAGTCTGTGCACTCTTCTGCCCCCAGTATGGACCTGCATGAGCAAATCACTTAGCTTTGCTGGTCTCATCTGTAAAAGACGGACAAGGAGTTTTATTTCAGAAGTTTACTGTAAGTCATAATGGATGCTGTCTCCACTTTAAGGGCCTTAAGTGAAAACAGGTATCAAAATGCTTACTCTGTTGTCACTTATAATAGCCTGTGCTGGGCAGAGGGCAGAGACTGGAAGGAGTGGAAGTGCTCCCTTGCCACTAGCACTGCTCTGTGCTGTGGAAGTGCTCACTTGCCACTAGCAGTGCTTTGTGCCGTGTGTGCTAATGCTGCAGGTTAGCAGAACAGCACAACTGCTTGTTTGCCACTGCCATTTCTACCAGGTCTGCATGTTTTCTGTATCAAACTCAGAAAACAGGCTTGACAAGCGCTATAAACAAAACAATTTTATTTCTGAAGAGTAGAAGGTGATCCAGACTCTTATTTATAAACTTGTACTCTTCGCAAGTATCTTCAGACTATTATTATGAATTAATTTATAATTAAGAAAATTTGATTTTATTTTCCCCCTCTCAGTTATTTGGCATAGGAAATAGAAATCACTACTATGTGGGGCTTTGTCCTCACATAATTCTTTTTTCTTCTTTCCATAAAAGACTCATCTGATTTAAAGTGTGCCATCTAGGTTGTCATGTGTATAATAGACTGCATTGTGTTCACAAGAGAAGCATGTCAGTAGAGGGCAGGATCCAACAGTAGCAATTCCAAATGGATCTGATAAAGAAATGACAACTATTTTCTAATATGAACTAGATAATAGACAAAAAATTATGTGATGGTGCATATTCAATATAATGTCTGTGCTCTCACCTTAAAGGCCTGCTGTCAGCTTAGAAACTACACTGTGAACATCTAAGTATCTTTGTAATTTTATTTTTTGTATAGAAAGGCACTACTGGTAACACAAAGGAGAGAGAGAGATTACTTTGTAAACTTGCCTTAGGCTGCTCCTAAAATAAGCAGAAATGTACAATCATACCTTTCCCACCATGGCTGCAGTACTAAGCTGGGATATGCCAGCAGCCCACACTGCAGCTGACCCACAAACCTACTTCAAAACATTTTGGGGCACATGTGGGGCTTGAGAGGTGGCAGGACATGCAGCTTCTGCCTTCTTTTAAACTAGGTGGCCTGGCTAGAGAATTGCCTGTGGTGAAGAGGGAAGCTCAAGTTCATCATGAGAATCCCAGCCAAGAGTCAGTGTCGAGAACAGGGAGCCCCTCAGCCCTGAATCATAAACTGAACACATAGGTATGTTACAGATTAAGCAGTGCTTCTCTAGAACTCACTGGAAAAAGCAGACCAAAGATGAAATCATTGCCAGTGTATTTAGAAATAGGCCTTGGTGAGTGTTCTGATATTAACACTAAGATGTAAGAGACTAGCAAATTCCAAAGGGCTCCTTGTCCCTCAGCCCCTTGCAAGTGTTTTCTTTCATTTTTTATAGAATCATAGAATCATTTAGTTTGGGAAAGACCTTTGCTTGATAACACTTTCAGTGAAGAAATTTTTCATAATAACCAATCTAAACCTCCCCTTGTGGAACTTGAGGCCATTTCCTCTTGTCCTGTCAGGACAACCTGGGAGAAGAGATTGACCCTCATCTTGCTACAATCTCCTTTCAGGTAGTTGTAAAGAGCAATAAGGTCTCCCTTGAGCCTCCTTCTCTCTGGACTAAAGAACTCCATTTCCTCAGCCATTCCTCATAAGACTTGTACTGTAGGCCCTTCACCAGCTTCATTGCCCTTCTTTGAACATGCTTCAGCACCTTAATGTCTTTTTTGTGGTGGGGGGGGCAAAACTAAACATGGTATTTGAGGTGCAGCCTCTCCAATGCTGAGTACAGGGGGATGATTACTGTCATAGTCCTGCTGGCCACACTATTTCTGATACAAGCCAGCTTGCAATACTTTCTTTTAAATTCTTTAATACAAAGAAAGCTCAAGAAGAGGCAGATGCTTCTGGCAGATGCCTGGGAAAATTCCCAGGTAATTAAATTTTTGGTAAGTCCAATGTGACATGTAAGATTCTAGCCAAAACGTAGTTTTGCCCCTCTTTGGGGTGACTGTCCCATTTTCTGGTTATGTCATCTCTGTTATCCAGCAAATGTTGCCACTTCAGACAAATTATTTCCTGCATTTGTCATAACATGCCGCAAATGTCAGTACTGCATGAGCTTTATCTTGAAGAACCTCTGTGTTTCTGGATGACACAATTAGGCCATGCTAATTGGTTTTGAGGTGTCGTCCACTTCCAAAAATACTAAGCAATACCATTGCAGGGATATGTTCCTTTGAATGTGGATACTCTTTTCTCAGTAAAGGATATTTCCAAGAAATTTATTATCCCCAGAATCAGTAGTGAATTCTGGTTTAGTGAGTTCGTGGATAGGTAAAGACATATTTAAATTGGTGAATAATGGCTAGAATAAACAATTCCCACAGAAAAATGGTAAACTTTGCTCAGTCTCTTGAAATTGAAGAAGGTTTTAGTGTGGTTATTTATATGAAATCGTTGAAGTGGTAGTGTTGAGAAACAATTCAATGATTATCAAGAATCTTAAATTCCAGATAAATGGCGGTGCTGTTTCTGTCCGCTCATTGCTGATAGTGTTCCTGGTGAGAGGCTTCAGCTAGTGTAGCAAGTAGTGTTTCATCAGAAATTTTTACTGCCTTAAGTCATGGTGGCTTCGTTTTTTCAACAGTTGCTTTCAATGTTGGTGCTTTTACAAAACGCAGCTATGTCTGTGTGCTGAAGTCTTGCTGATGTCATTGTTGCAGAAACTGTGATGGGCTCAAAGGTTAGTTCTCAGAGCCCTGTTGTGACATTTTTAGCTGCCTAGTTGCTGCTTGCCTGCTTTGTGGAGAGGAACAAGAGGATCTGAGTACTGCTGTGTGCTTGCATAACTTGGAGGGAATTAATTATTTTTCTCTAGAAGAGCAAATCAGACTTCTTTCAGAGGTTTGAAATTATTGAGCTGCAGTCAAAATTTCACAGGATTGCCTTTGTCATAGTTGTATTCATGATCATGATGAAGCTGCTTGTATTTTCTTGCTTAGCAAAATCCTAGTTTGCTTTTAAGTTTGCAGTGAAGTTATTGAACATCCCTAAAGTTAGTTTTCACATTTTCTTTAGTTTGGTTCCCTTGGTATACTTTTATGATTCCTTGGCAAATAAATATACATATAGATCTACCTCTTAGTCAGAAGGGACTAGAAATATACATGTCTTGTTTCACATAGCTTTGTGTTTGTTTATTTTTTAAAGCTATTTAGCAAGCCAATAATATATATATATATCAGCTTAACAAGCAACTAGAAATCAAATGCCCCTAAATTTAGGTACATACAGTGAATGCATTAAAATGCATGTGAATATCCACTGGAATTTTCCAAAGCAGCAGCTCATATTGATTATGCCATCACTGATCTGATTATGATAATTCCAATGTGTACTCCAGTACCTCACGTTGCTAAATACCTTTGCAAAGCTGAATTTAGTGCCTCTGCTTGACATACTTTAATGCGGTAAGGTTAAAAGGAAGCACATAGTCAATGAGTTAAAACAAAGCACATTATAAGATACATTTAAAATTAAAATCTCTCTTTGGTTGGCTTGTTTGTTGATCCTAAATAACTGTGCTCGTAAACCTCTGTTTAAATCAGAAAGGACATAATTTATGAATCTCCTATCAGTGTTCCATTCTTGTCCTTGTGTCTCCCACTTTCAGAAAATGAGTACACTGTTTGGACAGCCATTTATAATCGTGAATATTTGCTGTTACATAATGGCAGTTGATGGAAAGCACTAACAAATCTTTAAAATAGCTTCCAAGAGCCTCAGTTGTTTTAGGCTTCATGTTACTAAGGCAGGTGAAATGGACAAATGGGGTAATTTATTCTTAGAAAACTATGAGTGAATTGGTAAGCTTTTTTCCTAATCAGTTTATGAAGACAAATGGGTAGGAAAGAACATGCACCAGCACTAATAATGAAGAAGCACAAACATCTACCAATTCAATTAGTGCCAAATACAAAAAGGAATTATTTACTTTTAGGTGATTTCAGGGAACTTCCGACAGCTAATCTGTAACTGTGCTCCATAAAGTTCCTGCTTATAGCCCACTTCACTCCAGAATATTGGAGCTCATTAAATGATTTTCTGTTCAGTCTGAAAACTTTTGAAGTACCTACAATGGCAGTTGTGTACGTTAAAAATGGCCCTGAGAAGACAGCTCCTCACCTGTCTGTAGTCCTGATGGGAGACAGAAATTGGACTGAATTGTACCTGTAGCCTTCAAGATTCCCTGTTCCTAGAGAATACTCAACATGCTCTCTCACAGGGTTGGTTTTTTTACAAACCTCCATCATTGCTCATTTCTTTGGGAAAGGCTGCGAGACAGAAATACTCAAACATGCTGAAGCTGTGCCAAACTGGAGGAAGAAATGTATGTCTGGCAGGGCCAGGGTGAGAGCAAAGGAGTAGAGTGTATTTTGTTAGCCTAATGGCAGCTAGCCTTTTTGAGATGTCCATCTCCTTACGTATGCTTTTCTATCTGTATATTCATATATATCTCTAGGGGTTTCCTTCAGCTGTGGGGTTCCAAAACCTAAAATTGTGTCATTACATCCCCTGGGTCTTTTATTAAATCTAGACTTAGTTCTTTTCCAAGCAACAAGCAAACTGTGAATTTAGTGACACCTAGTCCAAGGAGTCACAGATTTGTTTAAAGAAAATCTCTGTATTGTAATGAAGTCTTTAAATCAAAGTATTTTGCCTTGTCTACTCTGTTGGAAATCTGTGTCATGCATTTGAAATGCTGACTGGTTAAATCCCTTCTGTTTCTCTAAGATTCTGCATGCACAAGTTCTTTTTGGCAAGAACTTCTCCTTGAAGAATTTCTCCAAGGTATGCTGCTTCTGTGTGCTACCAGTTTTATAATGGTGAATTAGGGAATCCCAGCAGCTTCTCCCAACATGGGCAATTAAGCTTGTGCAGATGTGGCTCAGGCATTTAAGATGGAGCAGGAATCTTGTGCATCCCTTTCACACATAATACTGAGAATATTCTCTTGCTTCAATATTCCATCTGAAGTAGCTGACTGAAGTGCCAGTAGATACTTTGGCAAGATGGTTACTTTCCTGATAGACCTGCCACAGCCTACTTTGCCTTTCTGAAGAATTTATTTCCTTTTCTTATGGAAAACCCCCTTGAGAGATAATATTAATCAGTCAAACTGATTGTTGTCATGGCATATCTGACACAAATATCAAAAACTGGCAAGTTCCAAAGTAGAGAAGAATATGCATACTGGAGACCCAGTTCAGCAACATTAGCTGAGTCTTGCATGGCTGCCAATGGCTCTTGGCATCCTAAGAAAAATGTATTTATCTGTAACGTTAATGCTTAACTTCCTGGCTTCTCTTGAAGACATGGAACTGGGATCTCATCCTAACTTTTCTCAAATAAAGCTTCCAAAGACAGAATATTAATTAAAGCAAGAAAGACAGTCTTCAGCACAAATTCCTATTTGCGTGTATGTCAATAGTAGATCCAGTTGTAGGCCAGGACCCTAATGTGATGTAGAGCTCTACAAACACATGTGCATCTGTACCTTTTTTTATTTAGGCTTTGCTGTTACCTATTGTAGCAGCAAACTTGCACAACTGTTTTTCCTGAGTGCTCTCTTCTGAGGGTTTTGTTTTTTCCCTGCTTTTCACCACCCCTGCACCAGTTGCAAAATGTAAAAAAAACATATGGAAAAGGCCTCCTTGGTTATATGGTTTCTCCTCTTGCCAGTTGGCAGGATTATGCCTTACAGCACATTTTCTAGTGCCTCATACAGGCTATTTATAAATGTCCTCAGCATTAGGACTTTCACCCATTTCCTTTGGAAACAATCCTGCTCACACTACCAAGAAGTACTTGCTGATACTCAGCTATATGTTCTTGATTTCATTTTATTAGGCCCTAGTGGGTATCAAGACTCTTAGTGAGTAAAATCACCTGTCTACTGACCACTGAGCAAATATTTATCCATCAGGTGTCAGAAGCACCCTCTGGAGCAGCTTGTCTCCCTGGCTTTGAAAATCCTCCTTCTGTGTGGCTCCAATTAACCTTGTACCACTCCAACCTACCTCTCTACTCTCCAGGCATGTTGGTGCTTTCCATCTCTGCCAGTTTTGGTCCATTTCTTCTCTGCCTCTTTGACCTCACTTGCTTTTGTCTCCTTTCTCTCTCACCCCACCTGATACTTCACTGTGTCCCTGCCTCTTCTGTGTGCTTTTTTCTCCTTTCTTCACTGCTCTCTCTGGGTCCATCTCTTCCTCTGAAGAGCCTTTTCTTCCAGCCTACTTTGGTATTTTCCCCCCCTAAAATATTGTATCATATAAAGCCACCTTTGCCTACTGCTCCAAGTACTTGAGTATCCGTGCTTTCTTTTCCTCACAAAAAGCTTTCATTCAGCCAGTTCTGGAAGATTGAATTATTCTTGCAATGCGCAGAAAACTAATTTTCCCAATGTTTCTGTTATTACAGCCAGGAAAGCTAGCTTGTTCGCTTTTGATGGGTTTGGTTTTGCTTGGGGTTTTTGGTAAGGCCTGAAAGACTTTTTAATAATATCTGTGATTCTAGAGAGAATCACGTCTCTCTATGTCCCAAGCTCACTCACTGTCCAGTGCTGTATTTCTACAGAATTTGCTCTGAAATGTTACTAGCACAAATGATGACATAAGAAAGTGAACAGATCAGCATACTAATGCCACAGTATATAATACCCCTCAGTCTTCAGCGTTCCTAGCGTCACTTACCTTAACACAGTTATTTGCTCCCCCCAGCACTCACATTAGATCAAAATGAACAATCAAGTATGTCCTTGGGGACTGCTGAATTAGTGCATTTGACATAGTGTCCTGGGTTCAGCAGTAGCAGTCATTTTTCTCCTCCTTGGTAGCTGGTGCAGTGCAGTGTTTTGATTTTCAGCTTGGGAACAGAGCTGATAGGTGATGTTTTGGTTTGGCCAAGGACTTTGTGAGCCTCATGCTCTGCCAGGGAGGAGGGGAAGCCAGGAGGAAGCAGAGACAGGACACCTGACCCAAACTGACCAAAGAGGTATTCCATACCACAGCACGTCATGCCCAGGATGTAACTGGGAGTGAGCCGGAAGGGCTGGGGGACTGCAGGGTTGGAGGAGGTATCGGTCAGAGCTTGGTCGGGCTGGGGGGGCGAGTTATCGGTCGGCTGGTGGTGAGATGATGTATTCTCTTCCCTTGTTATTTCCTGTATCATTATTATCATTGGTGGTAGCAGTAGTGATCTGTGTTATACCTTAGTTACTAAACTGTTCTTATCTCAACCCGTGGGAGTTGCATTCTTTTCGATTTTCCTCTCCGTCCCTCCGAGAGCAGGGGGAGGGCAAGAAAAGGGGGGGAAGTGAGCGAACGAATTACCTGACTGGGTTTAAACCACAACAGTTCTTTTTGGCGCCCAACGTGGGGCACGAAGGGTTGAGATAACGACAGATTTGACTGGATTAATAGTCACTCGTCACAATGCTGATTTATTGGCTCTCAGAGTTCTTTCGCTTGATCTCACAGCTTCAGAATGTTGTAACTTACGTAGAGCCGGTATTTGCTGTGTTAGTGTTTATCAAGTATGGGGCCTGGGCTAAGGTTCTTGTCTCACTGTGCTTTATGGCAATGGCTTGTAATACGGGCGGGCTCCAGCAGCAGGGCGGGACGGACGTGACCGTGGACTTGTACGTGGCCGTCCGGCTGCTCTTCACCCTCCTGGCCCTCGCCCTACTCTCCATCTTCGTGAGCCTGCGGGGAGCCGAGGGGGAGCGGCCCCGGGAACCGGCGGCAGCCGAAGCGGCCCGGGAGAGCGGCCCCGGGGACCAAGCGGCGGCGGGAGCGGGGCCGGAGGCCGCGAGGGGACGGCTGCCGGTGGAGGAGGTCGGGGCGGTCGAGGAGAGGAAGGAAGGGGCTGCCGAGCAGCGGGAGAAGGCGGCTGAGGAGCCGAGCCCCGCGGCCGAGCCGAGCCCCGCGGAGGAGCCGAGCCCCGCGGAGGAGCCGAGCCCCGCGGAGGAGCCGAGCCCCGCGGCCGAGCCCAGCCCCGCGACGGCCGAGAGCATTCCCCGGAAGCCGCCCGCCGAGCCCCAGGAGGATGCAGGAGACCACGCAGCATTTCCCAGCAAGGCAGAGGAGGAAGAGCTGGACTCAGGAAAAGAGAAGCTGGCGGTGGGAGAGCCGGCAAGCACAGCAGCTACACCAGCCCCAGTGACAAGTACAGCAGCTACACCAGCCCCAGTGACAAGTATAGCAGCATCGTTTGAGAGTTCTGAAGGTTTTGAATGGCCTTTGGGTATCCTTGGGACCTGCCTGCTGATTGTGATGGGGATCAGCATGTTGGCACACACACAGGCTGTGTTCTACCCACAACCATTTTGTCTGATCTCAAAAGTTAAGCAGAGTGAGGTTTGGGTCTTGTCTGGGGTTAGACGAGGATATAGGGGGACCAAGAGGTTTTCTCCAAGGCTGGACAGTGATGAGTGGCAGGGTGTGTGGGAGAGTATCGGCAAGTATCTAGTCCACTGGGCCCCTCCAGTGCTTTGGAAGCATTGGAGATGGAAGGCAGCTGTATGGAGTCCCCAGCAACAAGCTGCAGAAACTGCTGAAGGGGACAGTGAATTATTTTAAGCCTGGTGGGCCCATGGCACTTCAGGCCATCAGAGCAGAGATGCAACACAGAGATGGACTCATGATCGAGGGGTGGACTTAGCAATGGACACTATTGCCCAGGTTATTCACGAGTGTGAACACTGCACACAGTCTCTCCTGCTCTGGAAGACTATTACAAGAGATGGAGCCTGACATCATGGACCAGATGGACTCAGCAGCTTTATAGGGACTGGTCCATGCACTAAGATAAGAGTATATTGAAAATGTGGGATCTGAGCATGACGTGAATGGTATGGAATAAGGGGTGGATAATGTCCTGGGTTCAGCAGTAGCAGTCATTTTTCTCCTCCTTGGTAGCTGGTGCAGTGCAGTGTTTTGATTTTCAGCTTGGGAACAGAGCTGATAGGTGATGTTTTGGTTTGGCCAAGGACTTTGTGAGCCTCATGCTCTGCCAGGGAGGAGGGGAAGCCAGGAGGAAGCAGAGACAGGACACCTGACCCAAACTGACCAAAGAGGTATTCCATACCACAGCACGTCATGCCCAGGATGTAACTGGGAGTGAGCCGGAAGGGCTGGGGGACTGCAGGGTTGGAGGAGGTATCGGTCAGAGCTTGGTCGGGCTGGGGGGGCGAGTTATCGGTCGGCTGGTGGTGAGATGATGTATTCTCTTCCCTTGTTATTTCCTGTATCATTATTATCATTGGTGGTAGCAGTAGTGATCTGTGTTATACCTTAGTTACTAAACTGTTCTTATCTCAACCTGTGGGAGTTGCATTCTTTTCGATTTTCCTCTCCGTCCCTCCGAGAGCAGGGGGAGGGCAAGAAAAGGGGGGGAAGTGAGCGAACGAATTACCTGACTGGGTTTAAACCACAACACATAGGAAAGATAATTTCTTCTCTGGTTTGCTTTGGTTGGGTTTTTAGATGACACTAAACAGCAGATGTATAGCTGGCATAAGCCTGGGGCCATTAGAGATTCATGGGTTGGATGTTTCTATCATGGCTGACAATTGTAATAGGTATTAGAACAGTGTAAGTTTGTTCCTGTAGTGCCTGGAGAGCTGCTATTACAAAAAAATCATTTTACTAATAAATACAGTCGTTTAAGAACAAATATTAATTTGTCATTTTCCAGAATGATATGAAAAGATAATCAGGAAATTATAAAGTTCCTTTAAAAGTTCATTGGAAAAGGAAAATATAATATTTTCAATAATAAAAAGTGCACTTGAACTTTTTAAAAAATATTTCTTATTAAAAAATCCACTAATCAGGTGCTTATAACTCTCACCACAGGAAAACTAGAAACATGTTTAGCTCTGTCTGCAACAAGCTCTGTATTATTTAGATGACAAGTTCAAAGTTTAAGCAAACATAAATTGCTTACTCAGAACAGAAGAATGGAACATGAATAACAGTGCTTGAATTCCCTGACAGACAGAAGTAATGTTTTACAAAAAAATATCTAAATGAAATATTGCTGGATTATTTCTTTGCCAGTGTTATTCTGAGAAAGCTTGTCCAAAAAGAAATCTGTTATGTGCAGTTTTAAAGGCAGTAGGTCTTGGGTTTGACCTGCTTTTGATAGTGTTACATTAATAGTGCTGAAATGTGGGGTTGCTGTTTGTTTATACAAAGTGAAAAAACAAGTGTCATTTTTTATCTGCATGCTTTAAAAATGTCAGTAAAATGTACTTTGCTGCTGCAGGGAAAATAGCTTAAGCTAACACACTTTATTCTGATTGAAATGTCACTAGTTAGGAGTCAAAGCTTCTTGTAAAACTCTGGTTACTGAATTATATATACAACTAAGAGATGCTTGAGGACACTGTTTTGAAATGCCTTGATTTTTATCTTGGGATCTGTTTGAAGGATTTAGGGAAAGGATCTTTCTTACATATGAGATGTGTGTTTAGAGACAAGATTTACATTTGTACTTCTGAAATATTTTGCCTCCTTAAACATATTTCATGATGCACGTTGCTTTCTTTGCCTCAAATCTTGCTAAAGGCTGAAAAGGTCTTCTGTTGTAGTGGAACCCTGGTTACTGATATGGTGTTTATTGCCATTTTGTTATCATGTCTCAGTGGTTCCTGTTTCTTTTTTTGGCTCTATCCTCTTTTCCGTGCCCCGTTGGTGTGCATACTGTATGACAGTACCTGGTCGTATAACCGGGGCATTGCAGAGGACTCTGCGCCCGAAGTAATGCACAGGTGAACAGCAAATTACCCATGGAATTGCAAACAGAGCATAGAGGACTTCCAGCACTGGGCTGTGATTCAGGGGTGCTGGCTTGTGTCCCTCCCTGCAAGGAGGGCAGGCCCACCATAACACATGCTTGTGAGGGACAAGTTACATCCTGAGATAACTTGTGCACAGGCAGACTGAATTGCTCTCCAGAGTCTCTAATGAAATCATCTGGGTCCCTCTGACTCAGAAAAATCCTTCTGCTTTCAATAAAGGCATCACCAGCAATCTGGTGCATCTTATTGCAGGGGCTTATTCAAGATATTTCTGCCTCTAGCTCAGCCCTTCTATGCAAGGTCACTCTCACTGTAGCATCACCATAGAACTGTGTCTTGTGGCTCCCAACAGGTTTAAACCACTTTCCTCCACCCACTGCAATATGATATGACAGGACTTTGCTTCTGCTGTCCCTGGCCTGTCACGGAGTAGAGAGCTGGAATCGGGAAGGCCTTTAAATAGCTGTAATTATTTATTTCAGGGCAAACGAATCACAGCCCAAAACTGCATGATCAGGATTTCTTGGTGGATGAGGCCCATTTTGCTGGTTGTTTTTCAAGTACTTTCAAGCTTTTGAAGTATTTGATGTTGCAATTTTATGTCCACTTAGTGCAATTTTTCCATTAATTATGTACACACATACATGCACAATAGGTGCATGTATGACTGTATAAATTTGATTATGTGAAATCTTGGTCCTTAAGAATTATAACCACAAACTGAATGTATATGGAATTGACGTGGTCCTTAGTGACCCTTTGAGTTTAGAACTGAGCTGTGAGGTATAATGTTTTCTTTTTTCTGTACTTTCTTTGAGACTTTTTATTTTGGACATTTAATCTTGGGTGACTTTTTTCTGCCTGTGGTTTCATCTTGCCATTTTGTGGCTTTCTTTGATTATTCCTTTGTGTCCTAGTTTTCCATAGAATTTAAAAATGTATTATTTCTTTTGATTCTCTTGTTTCTTTATTTTATTCTTTTAGTGCTAGTTGTCACCAATTCCAAATAGTCATGAAGTCACTCTTAAAGCAGGTTAAGGTGGAATTCAGATGAGCTAACTGTCCAGATTTTTGGTAGTGTGTAGTTGACTTGTGTCTGAAACGTAACTTACGAGGGTTCCAAGTGGCTTCTGGAAAGTTATGTCTGTTATACTGCATGTTGCCATAACTTAGAAGCTAAACCTTTGCTTCAGAGCATTGTGTGCTCATCTTGTTTTTTAATTAAATGTCAGGATCTCAGTTGTGAAGATCAAAATGATTCCTTCTTTCAAGTTCCTTCAGGAAGGAGGCAGGGTGTTTTTGTTTTCTCTCTTGATAAGTTTTCCCTTTTCATCCCTGACTTTGAAGACACAAATAAAAAGCAGAGAATGAAGCTATTCAGATGTAAAGGGATTTTTGATCAGGCAGTTGTTGAAATCTCAGCCCATCAAATCCACTTGCTGAAGTATAATCAAGTTTGTGAGCTCGTCAGCAGTAAGTCTGTCAGTGGGAATGTGCAAACTCTGGTTTATGCTTCGTGTGTTGTAATCCCCGTAGCTCTGGCAAACTTAGAGGTCAAAGAGGAGGATGATTTCGGGGAAGAAAGGAGGGGACAGCAACTCTCCCACTTCCCTTTAATCCTAAGCATCTGTTGCTATGGAAACCGCGGAGCTTGATGTTGGAGCAACAGGAACCGTCACCCTCGGACCCGATGCAGCCTTACTGGACCCCGCTGCCAGCTCCCCGGTGCTGCCTGAGCACATGCCCCTTTTTCCCTCCGGGAGCGTTAACGAGCGGCCGCGGCTCCCCTGGCCGAGCCGGTGTAGCCGCTGGCCCCGGGCAAGGGCCACACCAGGGCAGCGCAAAGGGCCGCGGCGGCAGCCGCTGCTCCCCGGGCGAGATCCCGACCCCGTTCCCGATCCGGATCCGGCCCGGCCGCCTACCCCCCGGCGCCGGGACCGCGGTTGTTTATCCCCGGCCGGTGCTGCCGGTTGCCACTTTGGGCGGATTTCCACTGAGGGGCGCTGAAGCACGTTTTAATGCAGCAAAAATGAATTAATACAAAAATAGTAAGAGACACAATTTACCGGATTCTTCTAAAAAGCGACGACAAAAACCACTTCCAAAAACCCGCAACACGCTCCCTTCCCACCGCCTCTCCCCAGCCGTGGGGAGGCCAGGGAAGGAGAGGGACGGGGTAGGGGGACCGGACCGGGCGCTTGCCCTCTCCGGGCGGAGCCATGCCCGCGGCCGGCTGGGGCAGGGCAGGGCTTACCGAGTGGTTTCGCCCTCCCTCCCCTTGCCCTTTCCCCGAGGCCGAGCAGTTCGGGCACACGGGCCTCCGGCCACCCTCCAGCTGCCGGTCCCGCCTCGCCTTTCCCTTCCCCACCTCTTTTTCTCTCTCC
This sequence comes from Pezoporus occidentalis, assembly GCF_034315485.1. Classification (NCBI taxonomy): domain Eukaryota; kingdom Metazoa; phylum Chordata; class Aves; order Psittaciformes; family Psittacidae; genus Pezoporus; species Pezoporus occidentalis. The sequence goes on from NW_026914180.1 coordinate 4,220,586, forward strand.
CGGCTTGCGATCAGGTGTCTGTTGCTATTTTTTTTTTTAAGTTGTTTCCCCGGGAAAAAAAAAAAAAAAAAAAAATAGAAGATGAAAAAGAAGGTGCCGAAAAGGAGATGATTGTAGAAGAGCCCTCCCCTCTCCTGAAGAGCAACGTGCTTTGAATGAGGCTTCCCAGCCCCTTCCACTCCGTCTCACACACTCTGTCACTCTGCCTCTCGCTTGTGCACACTGTTGGTATGCGACCTCGGAGGCGACTGCTCCGCCACCTCTGCCTGGGGAGCCGCTGACAGCCAGCGCCTGAGCCAGCCCCCCTTCTTTTTTTTTCTCTCTCTCCCTGCTTTTGCAAACACACACGCACACCCCCAAAGCACATTTAATGCTGATCCACTCAGGCGCCATTATCGGGGGTACGTCTTCGTAGAGTGTTTTGGTTCTTTTTTTTTCTTCCCTTTTTTTTTTTTTTCCCCCCTTCCCAACACTGGATGGTGCAGCATCCCCGGGCCTGTGGTGTTACGGCTCGGTTGCATTTTATTATTTATTTATCAATCTATCTTCTCTCCCCCTCGTCACTCCCCCCTGTTCTCTCGATCCCCCCCCCCCGCTTCTCTCTGGGTGCCGGTGCAGAGGACTGGAGAGCAGGATCCCTCGCTCTCCCTTCCACTGATGTGGGACTGATCCTCACCCGCGTATAGAATGCTGTAGCCAAAAAAGAAGAGAGGAGGGGGAGAGGAAAAAAAAAAAAGACAGGGAGAAGGTTCTCTCTTTCCCTCCCTCCCTCCCTCCCCCTCGTTTCCCGCGGATTGACTTCATGGCTTCACTGTACCAGCGGTTCAGTGGGAAGATCAACACCTCCCGCTCTTTCCCCGTTCCCCCCGAAGCAAGTCACCTCCTGGGCGCCCAGAGCAGCGAGGAGGACGGCGCTGCCGGCAAGACCCCGCGTCCATTGCAACAGGAAAGCAGCCGGCCCCGCTTCCAGTACCAGTCTCGAAGTGACTGCGAGGAGGAGGATGTAAGCGCCGGTGTCCTTCGCGTTGGGTTGGGTTGTGGGTGTCGTTTCCCCGTCCCCCCGGGTGCCCGAGTGCCCCTCCAGGCTGGCAGCAATTTCTTGCGGTTTGTCCGCTCTTCCCAGCGGGTCTCTGTGCTCCAGTTTTTCCCCCGAAGTACTAGCCAGGGAGAGTACGGGACGGAGCCCGCGCTTCCCCCGCACCTTTCCCTGTCTCCTGGTTTCTTGCGCGGCTCTTACACTACCGTGGAGCGGGGCTGAGGGCACCGGGTCAGAGCGCTGGGAAACAGCAAGTGCGAGCCCCAGTGATTTCCCTCCAAGCGAGGCGACAAACACCCCCCGCCCCCCCCTTTTATTTTTAATTGTTATTCCATGTTTTACCCTTCAACACTCCCCCGGGGCAGAAGGCTTCACCTCGTCCCTCCCTTCTCGCTTTCCCGTCAGCCTTCCCCCACCCCGGCAGCGGGGAAACTTTTTAACCCCCGAGCAGCCGTTTCGGGGCCTCTCCCTCTTTTTCCCCTCCCCGGCGCCCCCAGGGGTGCCCCCGCGGAGAAGGCGCTAACTTCGGCCACACACCTTCCGCTCCCTCGCTGCCTCGGAGAGCTGCGACTTCAGAGGGTGCATCTACATATCACCTTAGTAACGGGTGACTTGCCAGACTGGGACTCGCTGCTGGGCCCTATGGGGTTAAACTAGCTTGGGTCGATGGCGCTTGGTTTGCTCAGGAGGAGGGCGGAAAGAGGGGATTTGGAAAGTGCGGAGTCGAAGAAGGGCCAGCGGTATATAGGACCAGGTGGCTCCCCATCTTGGGGTGGTATTAGGTTTGCAGAGGAATCTGAGTGTGTTTTGCCTCTCTGGAAGCACTCACAAGGGAAAGCAAATGGCTGCAGATGAGATTAATATTTTGGGCTGTTAGAAGCAGTTCCTGCCAGGGTGGGACGGGTTAGCTTCGTGGCTGGGCTCAGCTCCGGCTCCGAGAACCCTCCCAGGAATGGCGAGAAAGCAGGGCTGCCCCACTCGGGGAGAGTTGTTTTCGCAGGGAAACTTCCCCTGGCTCTCTTTTAATTCCCCGCCCTTTTCCCCATCCCTTCGTTAAGCCCTTCGCGGTCCGCAGAGCAAGTGCACTTTATCTAGCGATGGTGCAAATCGACCTTAACCTCCCGGAGGTGGCTGCCACGCTGGCGGCTCCAGGGGACCAGTGGTGTCTGGACACCAGATTAACTCTTCCCCGTGACTCTCTCACTGGCAACAGTTTTGGCTCTGCCGCTCCTTGGCCCTGCCGGAGGGGACCCGTTTCCTCCCCGTGCCGGGCGCCCGCACCCGCCCGTGGCCGAGGAGACGGGCCCCTTCCCGGCGCCGTGCTGGCTCTAGGTGTCGCTATGCGCCAACGGAGCGCCGCCGCCAGGGCTGGGCTCGGACACGTTTCCCTCATTATTTGACTGTTAATTTCGCTTTCCTGTATTTGGAGACGGCAGATGTCTGGAGCCGCTTCTCTGATAACCAGAAGCGCTGAGCCCGGAAGAGAAGGACTCAGCTTAGCATGTGAGAGTGATTTGTGCTGACAGGCTCCAAAATAATATTAAGAAGAATCATATGGACTACTTAAAAGGAGAGTTCATGAATATCCCGCTCCCCCCCCTTTTTTTTTCTTTTCTCTTGTTAGGGTTTGTGTGTAGGTGGAGAGCATTGTTGGGTGGTGCCATGTGTAGAGGGAAAGGTGCCTGCCTAGGTGTTTCCTGAAATCAAGTGCAAAAAATGTGGTTAGAAAAAGGGATTTGAGGTGACTTTTAAACGCACGTGAGTGCTTGGTGTGAATTATTTTTACAGGGGGCAACGTGTCTAAGAAAGTGGAGTGAGCTGGGTTGGGCAGTTCGAGGGTGCTCCTGTCTGACAGAGACAGGGCAGCCTGCTCTGAGGGGTCACTGGTGGAAGGTCGGAAAGGTAGGAAGGGTAAAGTCGTGGCGAAGCCAGTGAAAATGGCCTTTAAAGCATGGATTGGAGGAAGAAGAGGAAGGGGTCCGGCCTGCGGGGAACGCGGAGGAGGGCCAGAGTGGGGCGGGACTGACGGAACTGTCTGCGGTGCTGTACCGTCTGTCCAAGAGACGTGAGGAACTGTCCGCAGTGCTGAATACACACGGTCTGGCAGATGGGGCTATCCGCGGTGCTGAACCATCTTGTCCCAGTGGGGAGGAGCTTTCCGCGGTGCTGAACCAGCCTGGCCAGGCGCCTTGATGAACTGGCGATGGGCTCTTGAGCTTGGCTGTGGAGAGATAGCAGTGAGAAGATGTGGCTTCTCTCCTGAGCCCAGCAGCAGCAGGCCAGAATGGGCAAACGCAGCCCCGAGCATGAAATCTCCAAGGCAAAGGGAAAAACAAGGAAGGCATCAGGCCAGGACCATGAGAGAAGGAGGGTGGTCTGTCTGTGCAGGGTGCCAAGAGCATGTGCTGTTGCTTATCATGGGGAAGGTCTTAACGAGATGGCATTGGAAACCCCTTTCTAAGGAGGTTAGACTTCTGTATTGTGTTTTACACACATATTATAGTAGGGCATACAAACTTGTCTTTCATCCTTCAACATTAATCTAGTAGGAAAATCCAGAGCTTAAACACATAGAAACAAAGTTTGGTTACCTCTCCACACTTGGAATTACCAAAACAAACCTGAGAATGAGAATGTTCTGTTCCTAACTTTGTAATGTGACTAATAATCAGGAGATATTTGAGGTTTTTAATAGGTTACTGATGATGACTTTCCCTATGTGCGCTGCATTCAGTAGTATATTTTTTAAGCACCAGTACAGACCTCAATGCAGTACCAAACAGAGGGAAAGACACGGTCTTGCCTTTGAAGGTCACAGTATTGTTAGTAAGCATTTTGCCTACTGAAAGTACTACTGGTGGAAAATTACTAGATGAAATCTATAAGAAGTCACGGAGGAAGCAGTAACTTTGTGATAAACAAAATTTAAAACAAAGACAGTTGTGATTTGGTATGATAATTGTAATTTAGTATGATAACTTTGCTTTACAGCTACCATCAAGATGGACTTGAGAACATTGTTTTTGTAATATGAAAGCATAGCAAAACAGAAGTCACAACATTCTTTAGCATTTTAATGAGTTTTTATACTGTTTCAAATCATGGTTGGTGTATGAGAAAATATATATAGTAGATCTAGCTTATGAACAAAAGCTGGGTTTGATATTGCACATTTTTTATGTTATTAGCCTGATGAGATAATCATGTTATTTATGGGAGGAGTAATGAGGGAATTAGGTCCCGTATAAATGACCCAAGAAAACCATTTCCCAGTTGACTCTGTAACAGTATTGATACTGAAGTTAATTATCGCAGCAGTTATAAACTAAGTTCTGATTACTTTTTTGCTTTGTTATAGGATTACCTTTTTACTAAATAATTTTAGATGTGAGAAAATATCTGTTAAGACTCTTAGTAAAATCTAGTGTGGTGGTATAGTAGGTTATGAAGAATTTTAGTAACTTAGTTCTCCTTTTTAGACAGATGAGGTTAATGCTTTTCAGATTGTACTGTGGAAGGGTTTTTCTGCAAGATGTTCAGTTGAGATTTTTTATCTTTTCCAAGCTTTTTCTTCTTTGGCATCACAGTGATTAATGAGTTTAATTTTTGCAGGCAACTGCCAGGAGGTGCTGAGTAAGATGTATCATGCTGATTGTGTATAACCCTATTCCTTTTAATTACTGGGATGATAACAGTGCATTAATCAGGTGCATAAGAAATTCAGCATTTTTCTGTAACACAGATATTGATCTGTTTTATGAGGTGCTGACTATAAAATGATGATCACAGAACTCCTTTTTAAATTAAATTTTGTATGTGTTAAAACTATTGAACCCTGCACTAAAACATTGTAAAGCTTTTCTATATCAAGAGCCATATGCTGCTTTCTTACAGGTTCATTGCTTAACCAAAAGTCCGATTGGCTTTAATAGGCGACTTAAACATACTAAAATGGCCAGACCCAAACTCCAAAAGCTTTAAGTACTGTGAATATTTTTTCTGTAACTGAATTCTGAATATTTTCTGCTTTCCTGTATTTGCTTAAAACTGCATTTGGCAATACATTATACTGTGCTAGTTTTACAAGTGATTATTCAGACTGATTTACATTTTGAGAAATTTTTCATTCAGATATAAATAGCGATAATTTTGAAATGCTTCAGAAAAACTGTGTTTCCTGCTTGAATAAATTAAGGATTAAGTATATCAACTATTATTTGTTAATGGAGTGAATCTGAGAAAGCAAGAATCAAAGCCATTAGTGTAAAAAATTGTAATTTGATATGTCAGACTTGCTGTTGCATGTAATTGAAAGTGTTAATTTTCAGTTCATTATTTGTCTAATGGGAAGAGGTATTGCCTCCTAGAAATATGTCAAGGACAGTGTTTCAGAAGGGTTGAAGCTTGAGCTGCAGAAAACAGGCATTTCAGATATAGTATGATCTGTTCCCAAAGAGATGAGTGGTTGGATTGTGTAGAAGGGTTTGTAGGACTGCAGGAATCATAACATTACAGTAAAATAGAGTAATCTGGATTGTAACCAGAAGTCTGTCTACAGGTCTGAACTGCTGTGCTTATTGGCAGAAACTACTGTTTAAGTCTGAAAGAATCTTCTGTCTCTTCTTGGTGAGTTCTTGGATTCTGAGCTCAGTTATCCTATAGCCATTAAGATATAGAGAGCTGGGACTAGCTCTTTCAGTGGAAAAAGTTAGGCTCTACTGACATTGTGCAAGGTCATCTCTTGAAATTAATAAAAATTACAGCTTACTTCCTTCAAAAGAAATAATTCAAACCTTCTAACAGTCATGGGGTTTATTTGCATGGAAGCCTGTCATATTTTGTGATTACTGAATAATGGACACTGATCTGGAGGTGATGTATTTTTTATACTTTGCTTTATAGCTATATTTAGAATTAAACTACCTTGTGATATTTGCTGCCAGTTTAAAATCAGGCTCTGTTTCTGCAGTCTTTACTAGCCATGATGATGATGTATGCACTAAAAAAAATCTGCCAGAGAGACTGTATTTTTAAGTATTCAGGAATAACCATGTGAAGAGGCTGAATCATCTCTCCAATAGTAGTGAGCTGTGCAATAAGTTTGGATACCTCATGTAGAGTACTCATTTTATGTTATTTCTCTCGAGTTAGTAGCTAGTAGCTCAAGTGCAGAAGACACTGAACCCAGGGTCCGAGCAACGTGAGTTGGTTTTCAAGGAGCTTTCAAAGTCACAGGGGATGAGTAAAAAACCTTATGAGTGTGTGCTGCTCTACGTTCCTCTGTATATTTTTGTTTCAGAAAAGGCCAGAAAGAAGACAGTTCGTAGGGTGTCCATCACAGCTCTGGGAGTCAGAAGATTTTGCCCCTTGAAATAAAACCCAATATATTAATTTGGGCTAATATATTTATGCTTGTGATGGTCCAGCAAAGTCTCCCATTAAAGTTCATTAACTGCAAGTTGATTTTACTGGGGTTTTTGCCTGAGGCGCTGAGCTATTCCCAGCTTCTTGCCGTGATGTACGTGCATTTCCATCCTGTAACCAAGGGGTGGCAGCGTGTCTTGATTACTCTGTTCCTGTAGAGCTCTTGGCATTTCACTGCTTTTATACTAAAGCACCAACCAGCACTTGTTTACGTACTCGTACCTACACGAGGGTTATATTCCTTATTTCTCTTTTCTTCCAGGGGAAAATAAAAACCCCAGTCTTTTCCCAAAAGCCTCTTGCACTCATACTGGGTTGTGATACAGTGTAAATATTTCAAAAGTACGCATAGATAATTTAGGTTGATAAATTCAGGGGTTTTGAAAATAAATTTGTGGTTGAATCCAGAAATATGTACTGGAATCTATTTCCTAGTTAAGTGCATCAATACTCATTTTGGATCAGGTTCTTACTTATTTATGTGCCTTTGAAAATGTTATCTGTATTCATTAAATTGCGGGTGTTTGGTAATGATGAGATTCAGTGTGGGCGAGTTAACTGAGTTAAAACGTATTTTGAGGCTGTATATTAGTTTATGTGAAGAGATTTACTGTGTCTTTACTGCCAGTATGTAACTAAAAATGAGAGTAAGACATGGGCATTGGGCACACATATGTTTTGCAGGACAGAACAGTGTAGAAGGGAACGGAGAGAAAGTGTAGTGGTACAGTCCAGTAAGGTGTTTCGAAGTGTGAATAGGCTGTGGGTTTTGTGTAGTGGAAACACAAGCCTTAACAACTTTTCCACCTGTAGAATGTTTGTGAACCTTAATTTCCCACATTCAACTGGAGTTTTAGTTACTTTTCAGCTTCTAAGCACTTTAATTTAGAGAACTTTCATACTTTGTTTTGTTAAAATAGCACGTGAAAGTCTTCCCAAAGATTATAGCAAAGATTAATGCAGTTTTTAAGCCTCAGGGAACTTGTAATGTGGAGCCAGGGAGAGAGGAAGAGAGGTGTCTAATACTCATCCTAATTGCAAGCAGTAGGTTTAAGAAAAGCTAATGGAGCGTGTGAGATAATGTGAAAAAGGTCAATATTGTGAATCTCTGCTGATGAAATCTTATCAGATTTTCATTAAGAATATTTTTGATTGCTTATCACTTGCATAGCGTAAATTATTTTTCTCCAAACAAAGTGCTTATTTAGGAGAGCTCTTTTATTGTGTAGTCTTCCAAGAGTAGCTGTCTCTGTGCCTTTTAAAACGGCATTTATTTTCTTCACTTTGCAGGTGGAAAATTGGAGGCTGAGTTTATACACTGTCTCATAGATGTATCTCAGCTCTGTGGCAGTGCTGGATTGCTGTGGCTCAGCCCTATGAACTACTGTGGTTCCTGGTTCTGGACCACAGGGACTTTAAGACTAAAAATTATTCCAGTTATCACCAAGGATATTCTTACAGGTGCAAACTAATTGTGAAGTGCAGCACATTTAAGTCTTTGCTGTATCCAGCACTCATCAGTGACAGTTTTCATATGACATTTCAAATGTCTGATGTTTTCCTGTAGCTGTTTAATGGTTTGGAGCTTGCTTTGAGAGAAGGGAGATTTAAAGCATCTAAAAGGAAATATAGGAATATAGTAATACTTTCATTATATAATATTTCTGATGTGTCGCTGTATTTCTTTTTCTTTACTGTATTTGTCAGTAGCATCTGCTCCAGTATTTCAAGTAGATTTCACTCGAGGCAGACCTCAAAAGCAAATGCAAATTTCTCCCCAGGCTTGCTATCTTGGACGTAGGGAGCTACATGAAATGGAAAAGCAACAGTGGGAAATGCCTGATAGCCTCAGTTCTAGTTATACCATAGTCATTAATTTTAAAGTGTTTATGACAAAAGTATGTATGTGTTCCTTATTTTCCATTAAAATGAGCTTCAGCTCTCTATAGAAAGTAACTGTGGTATTTTGGTCAGAGGAGAAGTGAAACCCATGGAGGCTGAGCAATTACAGATGTTACTGCAGTCCCCAAGCTGTAGATTTGAAGACACTTGGTGAGCAGAGCTAGCTGCAATTTATATGGGATCCCTGTGCCTGCTGCTTTCCTCCCATTCTGGCAGTGGCAGAGGGAGAAGAATGTCCACCATCTGGGTAGCAGCAGGAGAGTTGGTACTGCCTGTTGTCCTTTCTCAAGGGTATAAGCAGTGGTTTGCAGGGCCCAGGCATATAGAGTTTGTGTCTGTGAAGATGAACTCAAGTGTTCTGCATAGTCTCTTGCTAAGGTGGGCTAAAGATGACTTAGATTTATATGGCCAGCCTTTGGCAGAAGGAAAAATATGAACTGCTGGCAGTAGCAAACCCAACATTTGTGCTTGAGCCAGGGTCATAGAAAAGCAATCTGGTGGCAGCTGCTGCTACTGCTGGCATATAGGATGTTTTGGGAGGTGGCTCTGGAATGAATGGCTCTTCCCATTTGCTCCCCAGGCCTCCCAGTACCTGAAGAGCAATAGAGGCTGCAAGCGCAGCTCAGTTCTTCCTCTCTTCATTTCCCCAGCCCTACCTCATGGGAGAAGAACTCAGTTTTGTTTGCACTGCCAGGAAGCCATGAGTCAGTTCTTCTTCCCTATCTAACAGGTGGCTGCTGGCAACCTTATCTTTCTCCTCCCTGGCGCCTAAAGATGGATCTCCCAGCAAAAACCTGATGGCTTCTCTCCAGCCGCTTCACAGTGACATGCCCTCTGGCATTACAAAATCCAAGTTTCAGCTGCTGTCTGTCTCCCCTGCCTCCTCTCCTCTCAGGACAGGCAGGTTAGGTTATCTTGTGTTCCAGACGAGCACAAGAAGCCTCGAGCAGAGAGGAAAGAGGATGTTGGGATCTGCTTTAAATAGTGCTTGACCTCTTGCATAAGAGATTGATTGTCTCAAGATAAGTTTATTGCATACACAGCTCTGAGATTTGCACAGAATGCTCATGGGATTATGTTTCATGTGACTGTAGAACCCTATCTTTATTTGTTTGTCATTTATTGCTAAATCCCTTGTCATGTTGCTGCATAATCTATATGAAATATGGTTTGTCTTTGGTTTTGTTTTTCTCATTTATTTTAGGTGCCAAAAAAGAAAGGTAATATTTACAAGACCAAGAGTCTGTTGCATTGTTGACAGGAAAGCTGTAGGAATCAACAGCTATGTTGCCATAAAGACATGAACAGTGTATAGTGAACCAAAGATTTCCACTTCTACTATTCCTCCTGCTAGACATACTGAATGTAAGCACTTGATACAGTTCTTCTATCTGTTCTATATTAACCTTTTTCATTTTTATTTTTTAATTTGGTTGTTTGTAATCCCAAATACAAGAAGAGGCACCTGGAGAAAATGCTGGAGGTATTTTAGTGCTTTACAATGGTGTCTCTAATAAAGTTTGTGTTGTTAAGGCAGCTTTTTTGTTTTGTTGTGAACTGCAGCACAAACACCACTTGCCAAAATGTGTACAGTGATTCATGGCAAACAAAAGTAATTAATAAAGAGTGAAGTAGCCAAGGTTTAGGATCACAGTAACCCAGTCTATTGTACCTGCCTCTCTATGTTTGAGTTTGGTGTGCTTGGAAGAGGCTTCTTCAAGGAGCGGGTAATTCTCACTGATTCCTGGGCACACTTCTATACTTTCTGTTTGAGGTGGCATGGACCTGTGATAGAGCATTGGAATGACCATTAGGAAAGTCTTGCCATTCCTGGGTCTGCCACTGACCTGCTGCATGACCTTCAGGTAGTTATTTATCCCTCTGGGGCTGGACTGCATTTTTGGACACCACAAGGGAATCAGGGTCATGACTTCATTTGTGGCTTCACTGTGGTTGTGCAGAATTAAATAAGTTTTGCTTTTGGCCCAAAGCTTTTGGCTAAATAGAACCCACAGAAACATGAGATTATTAATAATTAGCAGTGTGGTCATAAATTCTGACAGTGGCAACATTTGTGAGAGCACTGCTAGTAATCAAAACAGGGCTGATTGTGCTTGTTTATGGTGGGCTAAAGGTCTTTCTCATTGCAGTGTTTCAAAGGCAGTGCCAGGAGCCAATAATCACTATAATGCACATTTTTTCTTTTAGCTGAGAAAAGCTAATAAGCATCTGTACTTCTGAAAATGTCAGATTGAGCCAAAGTGCATGCAATTAGATAAGGATAATGTAGCAGATAATAAGAAGATACATGACACTGGATGAACAGTTATCAGACTGTTGTGCTTTGGCTGCTAAAGTGCTATGTGTCATAGGAAAGAAAGTGGTTGTTGGTTGAGGGAAAACATGCCACAAGTTGTCAGAGATGGAAAAGTGAGCTAATGTTGTAAAGTGACAAGGTTTGTCCTGGGGGAGTTTAAACATATATTTCAGGATCTTGATAGATGGAAGGGTTGTCTGGGTTAAAAGTCATGTACTTGGGAAAGTGGGAAAGGCCACTGAAAAAGAACAAAGGAAGCAAATGTGGAAAGGAAGATGGGCAGAATGGAGTAATTTGTGGTTGCTGTCTTTACAGTTCATTTTTTTCCTGTTTTCAAAGACTCTGTGTCTTGCATATGTGATGGCTGGGCTATTCTGGCGGTTTTAGTGTGTTAAAACCTTTATGAGGCAACTTTTTAGCCCAAAAGGAAGTACAGCTTTGATGCACTGATTAAGAGGCTGGCTGTGAATTTTCAAGCAGTGTCCTCTGTTTAATTTGCCACTTGGGGAAGGAATGAGGCAGACTGCAAAACCAAGAAAAAACAGCAAGAGGATGAGACAAGGGACAGTGAAGCGAAAGAAGAGAGGAAAGCTCTGATGCACAGAACTGGAAGCCAGCTCTGATACTGGAAACCAATAAATTTTGCTTCTGAAATACTTTATGCTGTAGGGCAAAGTATTTCTTGTGGCTGAGACAGAATAGTCTACATTTGCTGTTTCCCCCTACTAAGCCTACTTAGCTCTGGGCCGGAGGGCAGGTTCTCTTTAATCTGGGAGAAGAGGACCTTTTGTCTTGTATGTTTTCCTGAAATGTCTTTCCCACCCTTATCCCACCTCTGTTGAAGTGTTCTGATGTCCCCAGAAGGGAGAGTTTGGAAGTAATTTCTCCCATATTTTGGTTCTATGATAATTTTACCAGTGTATTTTCTCTTTAGAATGCTTCAAGTATTTCATGTATTTATAAAATACCTGACCAAAAAGCTGGTTTTGTATAGCTCTTATCCTCTACTCTTCTGTAATGTTTTTAAGTAGATATTCTATAAATACTTAATTAGTGACCAGTTATGTAGTATTACAGCTTCAATCTCAGGAAAAAAAAAATAATTCTCCTTATGAAACATTTGCATTGTGGGTAAAATTTCAAGGTATATTTTGGCACTTACAAAACATTGTGCCTTTCCATTTCCATTTACAGCACTATATATCCCTTTTTTGTGTAACTTCAGCCTAGACTAACAGTGTTTGTATTACAGGGTTGTACAGAAGCATGTGGTTTCATGCATGGGTTTGAAGAGATCTCAAGGAGAATCTTATATCATCAGGCCTTCACTTACAAATGTGAGCTGAGAGTTTCCCATGCTATCACTTGCATTCCTAAGTTGTGTTGACATGATTGCAGTTACGTGGCTTTTCAGGCTGACTCTTTATCTTTCTTGGCCTTTCACCATTATACAACGCTGCTCAGCTAGGAGATCTGTAGCTTAAAAGCATATTTTCTATACCCCTTTATTCTTGCATTCAGTCATTCTGGGAAACTCTTGTCCAGCTCTATCAATGTGGGTTCGCAAGAATGGAATTCGTGGCATGGGCTTGGATCAGGCTTCTGGTAAGAAAGCTTTCAGAAAGCATCGCTCAAACATTCACTGTCTGTGAGCATTTAAGCTCAATGTGGGTTGAAATTCTGTTCCTGTGAATGTTCAGGGAAGGTCACTTAGCACACTCCAGGGATGCAAATTCAGAACATGTGTAAATGTGGCCAAAAGTATTTACTTTTGTGGGTATTTTTCTCTTTTGTTTGTTTTTACAGTTCAGTCAGCAAATTTTATGCTCCTCAATAAGCTGTTCTTTTCCACGCATTGTGCAAGCTTCATATTAGAGGAGAGGTAGAAGAGAGTCATCTGTTATGTCTCATATCGGGTCATGAGGGAATACTCTCTCTCATGGATACAAGGATGCTCATAGCAACTGCACAGCTCTGTAGTGGCTTTCTCTTTGGATGATCTAGAAAGAAGTGCCTCATGGCACCAGAGAGAGAAGGTGAAGGTTAAGAGCAAGGTTAAAGCCAGTTTGATCCCAGTCTAAATCTGCATGTGAAATCCCTCACATTACAACCATGTTCCTTCACTGTTTCTTCCTGTCTGTGCTAAGCTGAAGATCTTTTGGAAGTGGGCTTTTGGCAGACAGCACAACACTGTTGGGCTGGAAAGACACATGAGAATGCCATAGTCAGCTTTTTAACTGTGCAATTTAGTATAAAATGTAGGGAGCAGCAGTATGAATCAGAGGATTGAATTTGCTCAGAAAGGTCCATAAAAGGCTCATCTTTTGCTAAAGACAGATTGTACCAGTCCAACCTGAAAAACTGTAATTTAATTTGAAAGCCCCAGTCTGCATTCCTTCCACCTGATCTTGACTGGTGACGAGCCATAAAATTTCTCTGTGGTCCACTGGAGTTCAATAGATGAGGATTTCCTAACTTCATAAAATGATTAAAAGCACTCCAAATGTATATTATTAGCAAGGCTCCGTGAGACAACTCAATCAAAAGGCTTTGGTATCTTTATGAAGGATTTGGTGAGCATTGTTTGAATGACAGATTGCTGAGGTAGATATTAATTGAGGGGAAGACTAATCAAATGCAAGGTTTTATGCTTAAAGTAACTTAAAGAACAAATGATAGCACATGTGTGTGACAGAGATTTTTCCAGTTCGCCACAAGCCATGTAGGTGAATTGTACAAGGGTCACTGTCTCTAGCAGTGGTGAGATCTGTGTGGCTGATTTTGGCAGCAGCCCACTCCTGCGTTTTTCAACTCAGTGCCTTGGACAGCACCAGAAAGCAGAAAGAAGTAGATTGGTTTTATGCATACTGCCTGTATCTCATCTAGAAAACTCTTCCGCCAGCATGCTGTATCAAACCAAAAACTGAATCCACTTTCATTTAATATTTGTAAGTGATGAACCAATCCAGAACCATTCTGTTCTGTTCAAGGCATTTCTACAAAAAAAAAAAAAAAAAAAAGAAGAATGATTGATCAACTCCTTGCAAAATACATTTTGGGCATTAGGGACTGCCTTCCCTCTATCCCTCTCTCCCATTTCACATGTGCTACCTCTGACTTTCCAAACACACAAGGCAGTGTGACTTTTCTATTCTATTTTCTGTTTCATTTATTTTCATGAATGCCAGGCAGAGGCTTGTTAAGGGTTGAGTACGCAACCAGATGTCTGGAAATGGAGCCTTATAACCTCAGTTTGGATGCAAAAAATTCTAAGATTGGGTGAAGAAATCTTTTAAGTCAAATGGGTTGTTGTTTGTCTATGGATATTGCTAAACTTTCTGATGAAAACTTAGAATAAATATCTGTCATAGTTAGTGCTTACTTCTCTTTTCTTCCCTGGAGCTCAAAGCAATCCAGCAAGGTAAAGCGCCAAAATCTGTATTTGGCTTCAGAGTGATGTAATTTTCAGAGATTCTGAGTGTAAATTCTTGTGCTTGCTAAGAGACAAGGAGGTTTTTCATACTTAATGGGTCTTACCTGTTATGAAAGCAGGAAATTAGAATTTTATATGACTTGGTCTCTCCCCTTTGCTGGTAGTGGTGGAAATGGAGAATCTGCCCATCTTCAGGATATTTATCTAGCAGAGTGTTTCATTAACAAACACAGGCATTCCCAGCATTTTTCTTGCTCAGCTTCAATAATCACTTTTTTGCATTTATTCAGGTCAATGGGCCCTTCTCCAGAGACAGTAAAGTTTTTTTAAGATGAAGAATATCGTTGGAATACGAATAGATAGCTGTAATCTGGCCATAAATTGGTTTAGGCTGGGAATTATAAGATTTCTAAGATCTTGAGCATTGGCATATTGGAAGAGTCTTCCAGGAAGAATGGGCAAAGATAAAAGTAATATCTAGCTTTAAGATAGATCTTAGTAACTCTATTTTTATGGGATTACATACCTGCCCTTGGAAGCAGAGAAAAGATAAGGTCCCCTTTTACAACTAAATCTATTGAAATTTTGAATGTAGCCAGTGAAGAGGTCTCTGCCTCCAGCTAGGTAACAGGAGCTTCAGTTTTAATTATGCAGGCTAAACATCTTTTCAAAGAATCTCCTGAAGGGGAAAGGGGGAAAGGTTATTACACTCAGTATTTGTTAAAAGAAAAAAAAAAAAAGTAGTAAAATGAGTTACACAGTGTTGAATTCACCCTTTGCACATATTTTTAAGATTGTTCAGTCAAGTCTATTCTAAAGTCCCCAGCTTGCTGCATTTTAAACATACTGTGTCAAGTGTATCAGCTATATGATATTTCTCTAAAGATTTCTCCCTACCTCCCCTGTAGGCCAAACATTTTTACATTTCAAGAGGCTAGATATTAAGAGGTCTGTCACTACAAGGGCAGAAGCATCTGTAGGCATTGAAGTTACAAATGGTCTGTGTGGGCAAATTTAAATCAGAGCAGTTCTTTTTTCATTATTGTTGTAGAATTGTATGTTCTTTTTTCACCAAAGTGTTTTGCTATAGTGTTTCTACAGAGTCCCAGGGCCCTTTTCAGACCTTTGCCTGTCTCTGTAACAAAGATATGGCTGAGAAGTTACTGGAATAATATCAGCCAGCTTGTTTTGTGTTATAGGACCACTATAATGTACTCTTAATGCAAACTATTTCTGGATTATATGAGTTGCAGATTTGGGTTTCTAAAGAGGATTTAGTAGCTCAGTACATCCAAATGATCAAGCAAATTAACTCAGAGTTTGAACACCCTTACTAGATATTTCTCTTCTTTACTATAAATGATCCCTAAGCCACAAGAGCAGTACTGTCTGTGTTACTGTGCTGTCTGTAAGCACCCAAATCCATTAAAGTCTCTCTGTGAATCAGAAACAGACCAAGCTAGAATTCACTTCATCTAGGAGAGCACCTGGTGCCCTTCAAGTGCTTATTGCATTATGTGGGTTTGGAGTCAGTTTAACATGCATTGGAAAGTTTGAGTCCATTATAAAATGCCAGTTATTTTAGAAACTCTGCCTGGAGGAGGCAAAACTGCCGTCTTGCTATGTGATGCTTTAGCAGCTGTGGCATTCATCTGGTGAGAAGTCTGGGTTTGGTTCTCCTCCTTGTTCCAAACCCGATCTCCCAGGGTGAGCTCTTGGCTGTTCCAGCAAACCCAGAAGGGCCTTCCTCTCTCTTGACCTTTTTGAAGACAGGAAAGGCATGTGAATTGGAAAGGAAACTGAGGGAAAGTAAGCAATGCTCTGCTGTGTTGGGAAGAGCTCTAAGGCTCTGCTCTGCAGCAGATAGTGAATGTACAAAATGCCCAGTCAGGGGTACCACACATGCCGGGTAGCTTCTTCCTGTTATCTTCTTCCCCTCAGTACCTCTAATGCTGATTTTTCAAGCTTACAGTGGGCTCCAAATGTTCATAATGTAGTTAACCAGTGCCTGGTTTGTAAGCAGCTGTGTCCTTTGTTGCGTCTGGCCCTGAGCACTTTTGAAAATTTGACCTTTGGCACAAACTTGTTTAAAGCTAATGTAGCCACTTCAAATAAAGCAATGAGAGGCATGTGTATGAAGTTATTTAATATGGCAAGACTACTTTAAGGCAGCAAATTACTTAGCAGTTACTCCAACATCAACAGAGGAGAAGGGCCCTCTCCCTTTTTGGACAATGCAGGAGGGGAGAAGCAAAAGTAGAGCTTTCTGAAATGTGCATTGTGGGAGAGGTAGTGATGCTATATCTATGCAATTAGAGGCAGGGAATACAGATGACAACTTCTCATAATTGTGAAGAAGTGTTTTGGGTACACAGGACAGCAGATATGTTGGTGTGGTGGGAATTGCCAAAGTAATCTCCAGTTATCTCGTCCTAGCAGCAGGGGGAAAGCATGCTGCATGTGAGCAGTAAGTCAGCAAACACTGTGGCTGTAGCACATGGCTGGGAGTTAGAAAGCTGACTTCTGTTCCTGCATGCCATTTAATTTTTCAGGAGCTTTTAAATCCCTGTGTGGTATTGGGCAGATTTTTCAGAAGGTTTTGGTTATGCAATAAAAGCCATCTGATACTGTTTCTACACTGATAGTAAGATGAAGCATTCTTATTATATCCTGTAATCTTCCTTGTGCTTTCTATTCTTCCTGATTTTTTTAAGCCATGGGCTAAAAGGCATTGTGATAGAAATGATTCACTCAACAAAATGTCCAAACTACGAAGCACTAAAACTCCTGCCTCTTTTAATATTTCTCAAGACAGCAAAGATCAAGCGGTACAGCTTATACTGCTTGAAAGTGAAATGTATGTTGAAGACTCAGAATTTTCATGGTTATTTGAGCTGGAACTTCACGTGCCACCAAACACACAGTTGATCTAAATCAGCACCTCCCCAGGGCCATGTCTGCCCAAGGGATGAGCTTCCCTCACACCAAGGCGATATGTGCCTGGACTAATGTGGTACTCTTGTGGAAAAGCTGAGGGTACTGCCAGCATTGGGCTGTGCTGAGACAGTGCCAGCTTTCAGCTGCTGCTCGTTCATATTAGTCAGAACTAATTTATCTGCTGATTACTCATACAGCTGTAAACTTTCTGTCACTGCTAGCAGTTGTTGGGGATTTTTTAGGTATCTGAATGGTAGTACAATATACATCAGAGAAATGATCACCCCGTCAGGCACTCAGAAAATATAGACAGTGCTGGACTTAAAGTTGCCAGTGAATCCCTTCATTCAACTTTTTCTTGTATTCATTACTCTGGTTTCCATGTGTGCCTTATGTTAGTCTTTAATTAAATGATTGCATGAGATTGTGTTGGGGTTTTTTTTTTGCACAGGACTCTCTTCCATGCTCACAGTATTTTAATGAAAAACTCTTCAACATTTCATTCCCCTCCCTGCTGTTTAGTGTATGGCCATAGGCCTTAATCTGCACTCCCTTCAGATACTGTTTAATTTTCTCATCAGCTCTTCTCTAGCATTTACTGCCACAGTATTTGAATGTCTCAAAACTTAGTGCATTTGTTTTCACCAGATGGCTGCTGAGCATGAGGAGGGGTTTATTCCCGTTCCACAGATAGTGAATTGAGGAACAATATTAATGCATCTAGAATATCTTGATGTGGGGACTATTTTTATGGGAATCTGTGACCTCAGGAACAATGCTGACCCTCAGCATTTCTACAAGTAGTATCAGAAGTCCCAGAGGTGAACGTTTGTGAAGTAAGTAACACTGTAGAGCTCAGCAGAATTCAGCTTGAATGTTTTGCCCAGCGTCACAGAATCTGGTTGTATGAGAGACAGGGAAATCATCTGCATCTTCAGGATGTCAGCCCACTTGCTTAGTCATGAAACTGTTCTTCCTCATTCTTTCCAGCTCAATACTTCATTTACTGCATGACTGTGGGGGTTTTGAGCCATGTATGTCATCATGGGCCCTACTAATTCCCTCATGAGGCAATGGCTTTTGTAGTGGAAAACCCAGTGTGCTTCAAGGCAAGGCTAAGTTAAGGTTACATTAGGCTGTATCAGTCCTATATAAACCCCAGATATTGTGCTATACTTAGTTTTAAAGCAAGACTTGTAGGGAAAAGTAATATCTTCTATTAGGGTAACTGGTCTTGTGGGTAGACAAACTTTCAAGTGCACGAGTCCTTCAGATTTGAAGCCTTTCCTCTTATATCAGTTGACTTAATGGCACTTCCTCCTACAAACCCTGTCTCTTTTATGTCCTCAAACCACTGAGTCTTCAGAAGCAAGCTCATCTTAAAAAAGCAAGCAGGAAAACAAGAGATGACACTACATGACAGCAAATGGAGTCCCCAGTGATTCATCAGTGGGAGAGTGTGACCACAGGCTGTTGAATTAACAGAGTAACTGAGAACAGTTTTGTTCTCATCCTCACTAAGAAGGACCTATTGTGGGGAAATAGGTCCATCTTTTCTCTGTAGTTTCATAGCTGTCAGGACACTGGAAGTATGTAGTATTCTGGGAATCCTGAATTCTTTTCTAATAGCAAAGAATGTATTTTGGTAATTTCTAATTAGGAAATTTGGTAACAATCTGATTAGGAAATTAGATCAACTGTCTCTGACACATTTCCACTGTCTGTTCCCTTTTTGTATGCATCTGTCTGTCTTTTGTACCATGCTTTAGCAAGAAATTATTTTTGGTAGAACCTACCTTTCTATTGCTACTCATACAGTTCCTGGCACAGAGAGGATGTGGCTTGTGCCGGGGTGGTTAGGTAAATTTAACTGAGCTGTTTTTTAAATGAACTGTAATTTTAATTTTGTTCTTTTTCTTTCTTTTTTTTTTTTGTCCAAAATTCTGTAATTTCAGTTTTCATGAAACTGGCAAGATTGTTCTGACTTTATAGGCAGTTTTGGCAATAAGTATTTAATTTAGGTTAAATTAAAAAAGGAGGAGGGAGTTGTTAGCAATCTGTTTGGATGGGTGAAATCATCTTTCAGAAAATTTCCACAGGATTTTATTGCTCTGCCTTACAGAAACCATATCAACTTGCAGAAATAATTAAACATTCCCAAGAGCACAATTTTAAACCTAGGTATCAGATTTCGCCATGGTAGAGAATTGTTATTGTTCTCTGACCTACGTAATAATTTAAGTATTCCATGCAAAGTGGATCAACTCACATTGAAAAGAATGACAATATCCTCCTCCAGCATATTTCAAAATCTGGAGGTCAAGCAGCAGAACAAAAACCACAAAGCTGAAAGAAGCAGTGTCCACAAATACATAAAAGTACAACTATTTTTTCATGATCCTTCTTGTTCTCATGCATGTTATTCTGGAATTTTATATTCTAATCGTTACTGCACCCAGTTTATTTCTACCAAAGCATTTCAAGAAACATTTATCTTTCGTATCTTCAGTGGTTTTATTCCTAAGAAAGACTAGTTGAAATCTGTCTCCCATTCATCTTCCTGCTCTGTGGGATATCACGTCTGAGTTACAATCAGGCAGAACTTCGGAGCTGATGTAACATACCTAGAGGATTTTCCTACTTTTAATAAAACAGAGCATCCTTAGGGTTTTTGAACAGTTCCTGGAGAAGTCAATAGGAAGAAATGTTCAGTATTGCTTAATAGAAAACAGTAGTCCTCCTAAGAGAGAAATGTAGCACCACAGGATTTTTTTTTTCTTTCTTTTTTTTTATTTTTATTGCTTTATATGACAAAAGATCTGTTTCCAAATTCTCCGAGGCTGGAGGACCTTCATATACCTAGAAAACAGAAATTTTCCCGTGTCTTGAGTGGCTCAAAGTAGTATATTTGAGGAGGAAAATGAAAAGAAACAAATGCAGGTTTATGAATGAATGCAGACAAAATTATTCCTGTGTGTGCTCTGAGGACATAAATGTCTTTTGGGAAGAAGGTTTGCATAGAGTTGGCCATGAAAATGAAAACAAGCCTGAAGACCTTCTCTTTGGAGGAAAGCTTAATAAGTGTGAGATTCCTGAGACCGTTAAGAAGTCTTTCTGGAAAGAAAGTTCAATGTCTATTTGTGACCTGTAAATATTTAGTACTTTGTGTTCAGGAACAATAAATTATGAATTTAAGATCAGATACAGCAGTATTTGGTGGTATGTTCTATGCTAAAAGGAATAGTTTTGAACTAGCTGGAAAAATAAGGTAGTTCTATTCACTGTTTTCCATAATTATGTTCAATTTATATGATTTTCAAGTCACAAGATTCTGCTACTTTAGAACCATGGTTTTGGGAGTAGATACTGAATGAGCAAAGTACTTGTAGCTCTGAGAGCACCAGACAATATTCAGTATTCCCTAACCACCCTGAGCTCATGTGTTGGAAAGAGCATTGCTTGGAAAATTAATGGCATATTGAATGTAGGCATATTGAAACAAGGGCAGCTTGATGTCTGCAATGAACTTGATGTATGCAATGAACTTGCACCTACTTGGTAAAGAAGAAATCAGAGTTCAGGCACGTGAACTGTTAAGTGCAGCTCTCAGGCACTAAGTGCCCTGTAAAGGCTAACCTAATCCAGATGAGTTTATATTTGCCAAAGGCAAAGAGTAGGCACAAACGAAGTTATTGTAAATCATCTGTCAGCGGATAGTTATATTGCTTCTTGTAGCTTGCCCATTTGCACCTGAGCCCCAAGGAGCAGTCCATCCTTTGGAGACAGCCTGTTTGTGCCTTGACCAGTGGAGTCTTGATGTGTGAGTGGCACTATGATAATATGGTGATGGACTGATCAGCATGTGTGAGAGCTCTCTGCCGTGCTGCTTCAAATCTGTGACTAATCTTGTGACCTTCAGTTGAATTTTTAGTGCACAAAGCATCAGTATCCCTGTCCTATTCATCTCATTTCATGCTTCCTAACTATTGATGAAGTATCGCTTTAATATGCCTCTAATTTGGGAACTGTATTTCTCATTTTCCCTGAGACTGGTAGAGTCTCTCATCTCTTCAAATAACCAGCTTACTCTTTCTACACCATCCCACAACAAATGTCAGGATAATTCCTGTGCTGATTACATCTGCAAGATTTCTCCTTCACCCAAAACTTGTAAGGGTACTTTACTTGGCCTGGCAATTCCTCTTATCAGTTTAGGCTGGACTATAATAAGTTAAGGAATGGTGAACTTAATACAGATGTGTTTGTCTGCTAGAAAGTTAAATTCATTGCAATCATCTAGGCTGTGGTAGCCCTTCTGGTAGCTCACAGGTCAGATGTGGTCCATGGGATGTTTCCATCCATCTGTCTCTTTTAGCTTAATGAAGACAATAGGAAGGTGCTTGCTAAGGAAATGTTGCACTTCCTATGCTTATGGAGTAAGCAGAACTGCTGCTGCCAGGACTGTGTTGTAGATGTTAGTAGAACCAGAGCTGTGTCTCATCCTATCCACTCAAGGCCCAGCAATGTGTGGAGTATTGGTGCTTGCTGTGGCTGAAAAGCATCTTCAAAACTGCAAAGTGCTACATGAGGTTGAATTGTTCTGAAGTTGTCTGACTGTCACCTTCATTCCACAGGTCATGAGCTTCCATGAATTATACCTGTTTTGAACTGGGGAGCTGTTTGAGATAGAGTGTAATCAGAGAAATATAACCAGTCTGTTCTGAGCATGCCTAGGTGATAGGGAATCCATCAAACTGTTTAAGCCATGCAGCTGTTAATGACTTTGCTCTTAACTGTGTGCCTCATTTTTCACCTGAATTTGTCTGGCTTCAGATTTCAAGCATTGATCTCTGCTGGGGGACTGAAAAACTTTCTATCGTTCAAAATATATGGTAGGGGAAGAAACTAGGGCTTGATAAATGTGAGTCTGTGCTAATGTCACTTCCTTTTTCACTTCTTTTCCTACCTTTGACATTTAATGTCAGAAAATAAAATCTTGACTTTCTTCTGCAAAGGTCTGGAATAGAATTACTGTAACTGTGGAGGTAGAACTGCAATTCTCCTAAGTGTAGCCATGTCTATTTTGACTGGATGCCATTAGTAGTTTAGTCCTTGCAGCACAAACCTCACTGTGGGCTCCTTATGGCTGCCAGAGACAATGGCCGGCCTTGATGAACTTGCTGCTGGGACTTAACTGCTCCAAGGACCTGAACTTGCTAGAACAAAGGGAGAGTGAGCTGCAGTCTCCTACCATGGGGTATGAAGATATAATGTCCTTCTTAATTTATTTCTCCCTGATCCGTATCTCTTGTCATGAAATTCAAATTAATTCATACCACTTAGGATTAATTTCTCCTCCCTGTTGAGAGGGTATGAAGATAGATGGTAAACTAACCCGGATAACTTTGTGTGTGGTTAAATTGAAATTCATAGTGCCTATAGAAGGTTTGCAGAGAACTGGTGCTTCACCAGGTACATCTGCAGGTCTTCAGCACTGGTGTCCTGTTTTTCCTGGTGTGCTTAGGTCTGCTTATTAAACAGACACTTTGCGGGATGGCTCTAGTGTTACTCCACTGGGCAAAATGTTTTCTAGCATAAGTTCATAACACAATTGAACTGATGAGGAGACCAAGGAGGTTATGTCCTATCCTTCAAGAGCAGGTTTTTCTCCATCATAAATTCTATTTTGTCCAGTTTGACTTTAAAGTATTCAAATTATGGACATCCCTGAAGTATCCTGTTTCATAACTAGAATCTCAATGAGTCTCTCAGTTCACAGAACAAACCCTGCTGCATGCCTCTGAGAGCTGAGTGTGCTGATTCAGGATGGGCTATGGACCATAGAATATAAGTGGCTCATGGCCAGCCACAGGGGTTGAGCATGACTCTGGGATTTAAGCTCTGGATCTCAGTTTAAGACAAACCAGCTGTCCATGTGTGCATTAATCTCTCACTGTAGGCATTTTGAATTACCATCCTGTGAGGACCACAGCAGACAGTGGTTGCAGTGAAGACTACAACTGCTGTATTTAGACGCCATTAATAGGATTACATATGATCTGTGATTTGGCATTACTCTGCCGTTCCCTTCAACTGCCACTTTCCAGATCAGTGTACAGAGTAGTGAACTCCTTCCTTTTAAGGAGCTAAGTCAGTGGAAATCCCCAAAGAAGAATTGGACTCAGCATTGATCAGTTGCTGGTAGCAGGTCAGCAGGACTTGTTCTGCAGCTTCAGCTGTGTGAGTTTTGCCATCTGGAACAGTCCTGCACAGCTTGCTTTCCCTCCCAGGAGTGAGCATCAGGTGTGGCTGAGCTTTGTCAAATCTTTACTTTTCTGCTCTCTTTACTTTTCTGCTGCCAGGAAGGTACACAGGATATGGAGACACTGGGAAGACTGACATAATGATCCCTGTTGAATCGCAAGACCAGGTAGTGTGTAATGAGGCAGGACATGCAAGTGCCTTGCTATTATACATACTGCAAACATGTAGCCTGAGAGAAGCTTCCAGAGCAATGTATAGCCTAACTCCTTTGTTGCTGGTGCGTCTCAGATTCTTCCTGGCACAGGACAGCAGGAGAAAGCATCTTTATGAGTTGAGAAATGCACTATCATGGAGAAATAAAACAGGGAAGCACTGAAATGGAAGATGTGCAACATCAATACTGCTGATTTCTGGCAGCTTTAAACTCAAGCCTCCACAGTTTGAGATTTGCTGAAGATAATCAGGAGATTAATCAATTCTAAGTCTCCTTAAGGTCTTCTATGTTTTGCTTCTATGGTTTCAGGCATTAGGGTTCTAAAAGAAAGCTGAAAACACCAAGTAAATTCCAGTATTAAAACATAGCAGAGTGCATACTGGATCACACCAAAGGTAAAAGTAGCTGGGTTTTTTTTGTTTTTTTTTTCAACTCTTTGACAATTGTCAATAGTGGTTGCCTAGAGAAAGGATTTTAGAATGGTGCATATCCCCCCCAACGTCCTTCCAGCAGCCTGTCGCTGAGGATGTTTCTGTGCCCAAGGCTGTGTCACTAGATTTTTCATACAAACACATGAATTTCTGGCATACACAACATCCTGGGGCAATGAGCTTTGCAGTTTAGCTGTCTGCTATTTGGAAGGGAAAAGAAAGAAAGAAAGAGGTATTTGTAAGAAGAGGAGAAAATAACAGTAGCATTGCTGTTCCTACACACCTGAGCCCTTACATCCCCCTTCATTGCTTGCCCTACCCCCGCGTTGAAGCCATCAATTCTGTATTTCTGCATATGATCTTGTCAGCTCTTATCCCGTTACTTTTAGAGACATCAGTGGGATAATCCTTTTGGGGGGACACAGTAGAATAGTTTCCCTTATGTTCTGTCTTAGTATATCAAAGAACAGTTCTCCCCTCCGCAGTCTAAATTACTGCCTAGCAAAGTGAGAGAAACTGAGACTGATAGAGGCTGACCTTGTGTCCAATCAGAGCAATCCATGAGCACAACACACTAAATTTCCCAAACTATTCTAAGTGAGGATTGTATTATTTTTTACCAGCGAGGTGAAGAACTAGGCTGGTTTCCCCAAGTGAGGGTGAGCATCAAAGGTCTGGATATTCTGGAAGTCTTTGGATTGCATTAGCAATACGTTTGAAATACACAGCATGGGGAGGGCAGATGAAATTACTGTGAAATTAAGGTGCTGCTTCCCAAGAAGGTGTAAGTGAGGCCAGCTTTGCTGCTTTTCATGCTCTCTTGCTGTGAGTTTGTGCTGGAGGTGAGAAAGAAAGCACCAGTCTCTCCTGCAGCATGACATAGGCTTGACTTTGATATTTAGCTCCGGAGTGAGAATTGTGTAAAATTTGCATGAGTTTCAAATTGCTATAGAAGTTCTCCAAATTTCCAGGAAAGGAGAGGAAGAGAAAAGAAAGGAAAGACAAGCAGAAAGAGGGGCAATGCACAGAAAAAGGAGACGTGGATAGATGTGTGACACTGATTTTCATCCCAGTGGCTTTGTCACCAGGCTGGCATGCTTGTGCATTGTAATGTGGTTTTTAAGCTATATGGTGATTTGAAGCTGTGTCTGGTATCAGAGACTGGAATGTAAGTAAAAAGCTGTCTGCCTTCTGCCCCAAAATTCACTCCTTGCCTTGGCTGTAAGCCACTAAACCACAATTAAAATAGCATGAACAGGATGTGCCACCAAAATGAAGATCACAGTGTTCCCTCAAACCCTCTGGTTGTGTCCTCTGGAAACTCTGTGACAGAAGGTAGGCACTGTGTATGTCTTGCATCCCTTGGGTGCTGAAGTACAGGTAAAAGGCCTTACAAGCCAGAAATTTATGGCAGGAGTGGATGAGACAAAACCAAGAATATAAAGCAGGTGACAGAATCGGAGGAAAGACAATTAGAAGTAAACTGTCTATTCTTTTTTCTCCCTCCTTTTCCAGTACTTAGTACTACTTTCTTAGTATTAAGAACAGGGCTCAGCATTGTCAACAGTAAAGAAATGTTCTTTGTATCCCCAAGCCATTTAAGCGTGTCTTCAGTAAACTAGCAATTTGACTATCATTGTGGCAGCAGAAACACTCCTTCGCATTGACACTGCATCCGCAGTAGTGGATTACATGAGCTGATGAAACCATGTGGTGTGTACTCTGACTGAAAATTCAGGGCCTAAGCTACTGTCTACATTAGTTGGTTTGGCCCTATTGCTGTGCAATTTCAGGTCTAATTCCTAGGAGACATGCCACATATAAAGAGACTTCGGAAGACTATTGTTTTTTTGAGTTGCCTCCTCGTACTTCATCATCCTTAAAGCATTAGACAGTGACAGAGCCCATCTTCCTGGCTAGTAAGATCGTTTATCCTTCTGCTGTGAGATCTGTAGAAAACTGTGCTGGACTCATTTGCCCAAGCTTTTAGTAATGGCTACTTTAGATGGCCATTTAGGGTGCTCTGATTTGTCCCACTGCTTCAAGTGCTAGTTGTGCCCCACATGTGCTAGTTATCTGGCACCTGTTAACTGATGACACCTCTTCAGCTCCATAGCAGCTTTGAGCTTCAGTATCACATTGACTGACTTTGAGTCTGTGCCCACATCTGCCTTAAGCATGCATCACCCCCAGAGACCTGCCTGACCTTCTGTGTGCAGCTGCTGGAAGTCAGCTTGCACATGCTGCCTTTGCTGAGTCAGGGTAAGTGAGAGCAAACTGCTGTGCCGTGAATAGCAGTGAAAGCCAGGAGAGATTTTTAAGGACACCATCAACTTGAAAATCACACTCTGCCTGAAAATTATATCTGTTCTAATTAGCAGTAGCCCCGTGACTGAGAGAAGGTAGCAGGGCATAAGATGTCTTTCCTTTTGGGCTGATAATTGTTCTTTTGATTGTGCTTTGAGTTCTGTTGTTCTTACTACTTTATTTGTTTTTTTTCATGTTTGTTTTGCCTTCATGTCATGCATTAGCAAGATGGCTGTGCTCTTGCATGTGGCACACTCCTTGCCTTAGGCTGTGTGGGAGGGCACATCCCTGGAGCAGCAGCAGGAGGACTCACACCATGGAGCTGGGTCTCTGCAGATGTCTTGCTTTTCTGGTGAATCCTCTGAGGGCAGAGTAACAGCCTTGCTGACTTGAAAGATAGGCCTGAGGAGCAATCAGAGAGCTTTCAATGCTGAGCAATAATGCTTTTCTCTCCTTAGCCCATCCACTGGATGAGGATTAAGAATCTTTTTCATTTTTGGGGTCTCTTATGTCCGTGATTAATACCAAAATGAATAGAGTTAGCTGCCATCTCCAGTGCTGGCGGGAGAGAGTGACTTTTGGGGCAGGGCAAAACTTGTCTTTCATCCCTTTGCTGGGTCTGTTTCTAACTTCCCCACTACATGTCGCCATGTGGTCCCAGAGACGTTTGTGTCACTGGCAGAGGATGGAGAAAGTGGGACGTCTTTTAGCTGTGGTGCTAGCTTAATACCTTCTCATGCTGTCTTTGTAGCTACAGTGTTAGCACCATGGGGCAAATGGGTCCTGCAGTAATGAGAGCAATAGAATGGCAGTTTGCCAGTTTTCCCAGCTGTTTCCACTCTTTCAGCTATCGTCCAGCCCCAGCTAAGTGCTCTGTGGATCATCTGGAGCCTGTGTTGAAGACTCCTCTGCAACTTGGCACCCAGCTCTTCCTCCACTGTGCAGCTCCCAGCCTGGAACTGAGGTTCTGGCATAGAGCCATTGGGCAAGGGAGAAACTGTGATTTATGGGCCTCTCCCCGACGCTTCTACCTGCCTGTCCAGATGTGTCTCAGCATGACAAGCTTTGTGCCAGGCCTTGCTGCTTCCTAGCAATCTGCAGGGAAAAAGAAAAGCCTCGCTGAAAATTCTGGTAACTCCTCAGTTTTGAGAGAGGAATGCAGTGTTTGCACCTGGCAGCTCTCAGCAGTGTTGCCAGTGCATCAGTAGATGCTGGCCACTGCTCTAAAATGCCAGTGACCTGCTGATCTCTGCCTCTCAAGTGCTATTTTGATTTTGATGACTGCTTGGATTTTGGTTTATGGTAATCATAAAGGTATACATGCTACAACCATGTAAGTTTTTATACAATGAAAGGGAGACATACGTTGTGTATATAGTTAAGATAGAAATATATTTTTATGCTAATCTGGTGACAGTTTGGAAAAATAGTCTAGCAAATGTACTTAAATATAGCTATTGAAGATGAAGTCTAAAAAAATGTTTTTGCCAAAGATCATGTACATAGCTGGATATCACAATTTTCCCATTGTCTGTGGAAGGCTTCAATTTCTGACTATACAGATGTAATAATTCTAGGACCCTGATTATGGCAATCATTTATTGTCTCCATAATTTCTTTGCCATTACTGCCTGGTGTTGTGGTGACTTCAAAGTAGCAATTCCCCGTGTGTGGAATGTGTATCTCAGCTTTGCAGGTGTGGGGTCAGATACAGACTGAAGGTTATTCTCCATAGCAGTGTAACTGGCTGAGCTGTTTGCTCTTTCAGTGGCAGAAGGATGAAATTGGACAATAATTCTGTAGTTCTGTGTGATCAATCAGGAAAGTGTGATTGTTTAAATAAAAGAGAAGGAGGGGTCAATATGACACAAACTCTATATACATAATGCACAGTGGTCCTTAGAGTAAGGTAACATGAACATTTCTCTGAAATAGAAGTATACAAAATATTTTTATGTAGACCTTAAAAGGGAATAAATAAAATCCAAACCACATCACTGAATGGATTTTTTTCTTGCACTTTTCATTGCAGTCAATGTGTAAATAGACAAACAAATGTTCACATATGTATGGCACTAAAGGCATTTAGTCAGCAGAGGGCAGGGTTTGCTGAGTAGAAATTCTTTCTACTGAGAGAAATAAAGCTCAGGAAAGAGCTACAGAGGAAGAACTTTGAAGATGTCAGTGCATCCATACTACCACCACTCCCTTTTCCCTCCCTGCTTAATTCAGCTGTTTTCAGTTTCAGCTTTGGCTTTCTTACTTTAATCTGCTGAAGTAGAACAAAAATCATTTTGAGTTTCCACCTGTAGCATGCCACTCACTCTTTTCTTCAATTAAGTGATTTAAGATATATTTATGAGTGTTATAGTTTCAAGGACTGTGTTTTCATAAATGTAGTTTGGAAAATAATTACTGACTATATTCTCTTTGGGGGAAATGTTAAAGAAGTGGCAGAGTTCAACAAAGTAAAACTGCAATACAGAAAGAATAACAGGCATTTTTTTTCTGAGCTGAGGTCAGGAAAAAGCCAAAAACCCTTGCAGAAAGGAGTTTCAGTTACAGCAAACAGTAATAAATTCTGGATTTCCTTGTCCTGGCATAGCAATAAGTACCAGACAAAAAGGTTGGGGAGAATATTAAGCATGTTGTCAGTCTTTTACCTGAATTGGTGATGAAGACATTGAGAATTTAAGCCTTTCAGACTGCATGTGGCAAATTACTCAGCTATTTGTGTTACCTGATATTGGTATGTAATATCTGTGAGCAGTGTGCTAGTAGGAAAGCTTGGTGAACTAAATCCCCAATGTTTTCCCTTTGTTAAGATTAGAATAAATGGCACAGTGCAAGGACTCATGGGCAGTGAATAAGAAAACTGATTCCTTTTGAAAATCCTGGAAGGAAAAGCTGACTATATATAGAAAGACCTGCTAGCTTTAAAAGTTTTCCTTTAGCTGCTCTTATCTGTGACTGAATTTTGATCAGGTTTACATGTGTTTGCACATACATGAAATGCATGCAAGTTTATTTAGAAGAAAATGTCACTGGCAAAAAAAGGAGTCACAATGACAACCGTGAAAATGTTGTTTGAAATCTCTGAAATACTTGAGAGTTTATTTTTGGTTTAGTCTAATTCTGCTTTCATTAAACTCTGGAGTTCCTGTTGCTCTTCAGTGTATATTATTAGATGAGTTTTGTCATTTGTTGAAGCAGCTGAATTTTGTAATAATCTAAGGAAGTGCTAGCAATGCTTCAGATATGTCTAATTGCAGAAAGGATGGGAGAATTAGCTACGGTGTCTCTTCTAGTTTTTATTTCTTGTTCTTATGAGTGTTACTGAGATGCCACTGCTCTGCTTCAAATAAATAGCAAGAAATGTGGGAATAGGCAGATCCTTGGAGGGGAATGAATATTTTGGAATAGTCACATTCTCAGGGGAGAATGAATATCTTGCCTGGGAGAGGCTAGTCCTTTTGAGGATCCTCTTTTAGGCACCAGCTGATGATAAAAATGAGATCCTCAGCCAACAAACATTCTCTCACTTAACGTAATAATATAGATGGATTTGGGTAGGAAGGAGTTAATCGGTTCATCATCAATAGCTTCTTCATCTGCTTCTTTAAGACAAAAATGTGAAAAAAAAAGAGGAAGGACAGTATCATGCCTAAGCAGAGGAGCAAGTTGTACCACATGGTGACAGTCTGGAGTTCTGGAAAGTCCCACGACTCCCACCCACTGACTGTGCTGATGTATCTTGTTACCTTAATGCTTGAGATGATCACTGGCAAATTTAGTCTGTCTGAGGAGGGCTCCAAATACCATTTTGTAGGTGGTGAATTGAGGGAGGAAGAGACTGTTGCCTAAGCTGGCTGGGGAAGCCTATGGCACCAGAAGGAACTAACCCCAAATTCCAGGCTAACACTTCTGACCATGTTCATCCTTCCTTCCTGCAGCTATTACCATTTATTATAGATAAAAGTTATTTACTTTTTTTTTCCATGTCTGCCTGTGTAAGCGGTGAGACTTTTGCAGAGGTCTGCCCTCAGCTCTGCTATTCATACCTACTCCCTGCCAGAGAAATATAAGCAGGCAACAGCCGAGCTAAAAAAATAGTTTTTTTAGAACCAAACTTTGCCAGAAAGTTGATTTTGGAAGTAAGTTGTGGATTTGTTAGACAAGTTCAGATTCATGTGTACTGCAGTGCAGTGAATATTAAAGGAACTGTCAAGAAGGAAAGTCTGTGTACAGGATAAATTAGGACTCTCCAGGGATTAAAAAGATGTAGGATTTTTATTAAGTAGCTAGCCTACTATTGAAAAATAATGAGTAGTTTCCATAGCAACCTCACTTTCACATGGCGCACACATACCATAGTAACATAAAAAAGAACAGTATCAAAGAAGGAATAAAACTGAGCTGTGCTATCTGGATTTTTTAAAGTATTCCTCCATCCTAAACTCTCTGTTTACAATGCAAAGATTAGTAGAGAGGAAATTTTTTGTCAGAGAAAGTAATTGTTATAACTTTCATCCAAATACTTGGGAAAAGGATTGAAGTGAGAAATTTTGCTGAAAAGAGGAGAGGAAGGGATTATGGTTCTTTTCTGTCCGTAATGTGTCTTGAGCAAAGCCAAGAGTATTTCAAGCTATTGGCCTCTTCTTCTGGCAATGTGTATTGTTCTCCTGACCCTAGTATGGTTGAGAGACTACTACTGTTACTTCTTGAATGCACATCAATGTGTTTGACAATGTGTGATACACACATGTTCCTTGTCATTTGACCTGTGCAGAATATTTGCAAGAAAGGCTAAGGGAAAGTCAAACTCTCCTGGCTATAAGTTCTTAAAATGAAGGTTAGGTTCCTCAGGGTTGTGATTTTTTTCAAGCAAGGCTGGATTCCTTTATAGTTTCACAGAGAAATCAAATAGAGATTACAGAATCTCAAAAGAGAAAGTCCAAACAACTTTGACAGAGATTTGCAGTGATTTTTGCATGTCAGTTTGAATCCAGAATCTCCAACAACTGCTGAAGGCCATGAACTTCAGGGAATTGAAGCTCAGTAAAGTTTCTGACACCCTGATTTTGACAAGAGGATCACTTCACTGTGCGTTTAGTTCAGGAATAGTCTTCTAAGTGACCTGACCCCATAGTCTAGAAAGAAAAATACTGTTCTTGTTTTCTAACCTATGTGTTTCAGAGGAAAAGTAAGAGGAGATCTTACAGCCAGCATGGCTTCACAAGGGAGAAATCCTGCCTGACCAATTTGGTGGCCTACTATCATGGGGCTACGGAACTGATGGACAGGGGTAGAGCACTTGACGTCATCTACGTGGACTTGTGTAAAGTCTTCAACATTGTCCCGCACAACATCCTTGTTTCTAAATTGGAGAGACATCAATTTGACGGATGGACCACTCGGTGGGTAAAGAACTGGCTGGATGGCCGCACACAAAGAGCTGTGGTCAATGGCTCAATGTCCGGCTGGAGATCAGTAACAAGTGGTGTTGCTCAGGGATCGGTGTTGGGACCATGTCGGTAACATGGACAGTGGGATTGAGTGCGCCCTCAGCAAGTTTGCCGATGACACCAAGCTGTGTGGTTCGGTTGATACGCTGGAGGGAAGTTGTGCAATCCAGAGGGACCTCGACATGCTTGTGAGGTGGGCTGGTGGCAACCTAATGAAGTTTAACCATGAGAAGTGCAAGTTCCTACACCTGGGTCGGAGCAATCTCAGCCACAGCTACAGGTTGGGCAGAGAAGAGATTCAGAGCAGCCCTGCAGAGAAGGACTTGGGGGTGTTGGTCGATGAGAAAATGAACATGAGCCGGCTTCAGTGTGCGCTTGCAGCCCAGAAAGCCAACCGTATCCTGGGCTGCATCAAGAGAAGCATGACCAGCAGGTCGAGGGAGGTGATCCTGCCCCTCTAGTCTGCTCTCGTGAGACCTCACTTGGAGTATTGTGTACAGTTCTGGTGTCCTCAACATAAGAAGGACATGGAACTGTTGGAACAAGTCCAGAGAAGGGCATGAGGATGATCAGGGGACAGGAACACCTCCTGTATGAAGATAGGCTGAGGAAGTTGGGGCTGTTCATCCTGGAGAAGAGAAGGCTGTGTGGAGACCTCATAGCAGCCTTCCAGTATCTGCAGAGGGTCTATAAGGATGCTGGGGATGGACTATTTGTTAAGGACTGTAGTGATAGAACAAGGAGTAACGGGTTCAAACTTAAACAGGGGAAGTTTAGATTGCATATAAGGAGGAAGTTCTTTACTGTGAGGGTGGTGAGACAGTGGAATGGGTTGTCCAAGGAAGTTGTGAATGCTGCATCCCTGGCAGTGTTCAAGGCCAGGTTGTACAGAGCCTTGGGTGAGATGGTTTAGTGTGAGGTGTCCCTGCCCATGGAAGGGGGGTTTGAACTTGATGATCTTAAGGTCCTTTCCAACCCTAACTATTCTTATTCTATGATTCTATGAAATGCAAAGAGGGAAGGGATTATAACTATAAAAATATTAAATCAGTATGCAAGGAAATTAGAAATTAATAGTAATCATTATTGTAAATCAGAAGATAGTTTCTAGACTTTTGGTAAGAAAAAAGAGTGACATCCTAAAGATCGAGTCTCATCAGGCATAACCTTTTCTTTCCCCAAGAACAATGGTTTTTGGGTATTGGATGTAACATCTTAGGGTTTCTTGGGTCTGCACCACAGCCCAACATGGCACTCAAGAAATTGCAAGTGCACTAGTTCAACACAGAATCATGGAATAGTTAGAGTTGGAAAGGACCTTAAGATCATCGAGTTCCAACCTCCCTGCTGTGGGCAAGGACACCTCACACTAGACCATGTCACCCAGGGCTCTGTCCAACCTGGCCTTGAACACCACCAGGGATGGAGAACATGTGCAGCCTGGCTAGACTAGAAAATAGCCAAGGACTGTATCATAGTGTAATTATATATGGAGAATCATTGCAGAGCAAATGTAGTTATCAGTCCTGCAAGGGCTGGTTCTTGATCCACCATCTCAAACCTTGTGTAAATTGCCCATAAAAATGAATGATGGAATGGCAAAGTTTTCTGATTTCCTTATACTGATCTTTGTGTCAATACTAAAAATTGATAGCTGGGATCTGCTGGTGATGTGAAAGAACACAAAGCCCATCTATTTCAAGAAAGTCACATATGACAACAAAAAAATGGGTCATATTTAAAGGGTGAGGGAAATAATGTCTGTGAGAAAAAGGCTGTCCTTTAAAATTTAGAGAGCAGCTTAGATTTTGAGACATCAAGTGTGATGCCAGAAGGCTTATATCCTTAAAATTAAGAAATTTCTTACGGAATTTCCTGAACTGGGCTATTTATTTACAGGGAAAAGTGCCATTTTCAAGTCAGAATGTTGCGAGTAATGTTTTTTCTTGCTGATATTTTCCATCTGTTTTTCCTCTTCCTTGTACAGAACTTTTCATATGGTTTTATTTTCATTAATATTAAAACAAAATTGGCAATGATTAAAAGGTTCTGATTTTAACTCCACGAAGACGAATTCATAGGTAAGAACAACAGTCACCTTAACTTTTCATTAATACTATCCAACACTTCTAGTTATGCTACTTAGAGCTATGGCAGCTTTCTTGATAAAATACTTCTTAATGCCAAATGCTAATTATTCATGGGAATATGCTTTTCTGTAGCCTCAGGTTGCTGCAGAAAATGACAGCTTTTGATATTACTAAATAAAATAACATATTGTTTCTCCTGTGGCATTTTAGTGCATACCACATTTAATGAAATGTAGATTTTTAAGGTCATTTCATTAGTAATGAACTCAATAGGGTTCTTCTTTGGTGTCTGATTGTACTGTAGTAGTTCTAAAAACAAGTTTCCAAGTAATTTTATTTTTTTACAGAGTTCACTGGAGTTTCTTGAACTTTGGAAGTCTGTTTTCTCTACTTCATCAGAAAAAAAGATCTTATATGATTGCTAGGAAGAAAGCTGTGATGTGAAAAGCTGAAAAAGATTCCAACTAATTTTGTTTCCGTGAAGATCTGAAGTGCATTTCTCCTTCATTGGTTATATGACTCTTCACCCCACATCACTTACTTTTCAATTAATTATTTTTTTTCCAATTCCATGCTCTTTGGGGAACATATTCTTATTACTTCGGGAATCCTCTGCAGCTTTTTGCCACTGTTCAGATTATTTTAAATACTTTCCTTGTGAATTATGAAAACCTCTAGCTAGCACTGCAAGTTCACCAGAGAGTTTGTTTCAGTCCATGTCTGCAGGTTGACCCTGACCCATATGAATCAGTAGGGAAGTTTGCCAGTAATGCCAAGGGGATGTATCCCAGCCACATGGGTGCAGCCCGCTGTGTTTTTGAAGATGAAGACAAGGCAGTGCCTGAGCTGTTGTCCTGGTAGGAATTTCCTCCCTATGGAGTCACTTAAAGCCATTGACCTGTACAGGGCCACGATTGGTGGCACAAGATCAGACTTTGCAAAGCCTGTCCCCATTCAGTGTACCTTTGCAGGATGCCTCCATCTTGCTTTTCCCATCTGCTATTGCTCCAAAGGGACATTTGTGCTCCCAAAACCTCTTCTAAACACCACTGTAGCACTGCAGTGGTTAAGTAACTGTCTTCTTTGAGGTGCTGCTACTGATAGAAAGCACCTTCTGGTCATGCTTTAGCTTCATGCCAAGGCACGTCGCTAGCTGCTGGTGATGCGTCTTCTTCAAAGGATGGCTGCTATCATTGCTTACTTCTGTACAGGGAGCAAAAAGCCTCTGAAAGTACCTTCTGCCTCATCGAAGTAATGAGCGCTTAAAAAAAAAGGAAAACCAACCCCGGAGTCAGCTCAGTGGTTCAGGATTTTGCTGGGTTCTGTGTAATTAATTAAGATTTTTTTAAACGTTGGTTGCTCTGCCAGTCTGTGTATCTAGGTTGTGCCAGTTTCCAGGATTCCCCTCCACCCCCATCCCCGCCCCTCGCCCCGGATCCTCGCACAGACGTGAGCAGCTGCAGCAATGGAAGACTTCTTTGTAGAGGAGGCAGCTCCAGTGGAACAGGTAGGCAGGCTGGGGTGGGTGCTCAGTGCATGCTCAGTGCCTTGAGCATGCTGTGACAGGTGGTAATATTTAAAGCCAACAGACTTAGGCTCCGGCCACCCTACAAGCTCTTGCTACCTGTGAAGGAGCAGGGATAATGGAATCACTTGGAGACACATCAGGTGTGTCTGAAGCTGCTCATGCTGGATGAGGATGCCTAATGTTTGCCAGAAGATTAAAAACTGACATCTTTCTGGGTGACCAGAAACCTCTGTGTTTTGCTCACTGGATCGGGTGTTGCTGTAAGCAGAGCTCTCTCTTCCAGGGAGGAGGGAATTCAGCAGGAATGATGCCAAACTCTGAAGTCTGGTGGGAGCAGGGAAGGAGAGGATTGGCCTAGAGGTTTCTTTTGTGCAGGCCTGGATGCAGCGGGTGCTTTACTGATCCCTGTTCAGATGGGTCTGTCGGCACCACTGTTGATTCTCTGAATTTTCTGTTTCATGTTGTGTTGGAGCCGGATGGCTGAGGACATTGTTGCAGTACAGGTTATACCAGAACCAGATTTACTCCTTCTGCCTTATATTGACATGCAACATCTTCCTATGTGATACCTTTTTGTTTTCTGCGTGTTGGCTACTGTTTACCTATATACACCTCTGGTAACCCTCTTGCTTCTCCCATGCCCTAGATAGTTGTATTTCTGGGCAAGCAGTACCCTTGGACAAGATATTTTATTGTGATTGTTGCCTGGGGAAGAAATTTGAAACTGGTTGATGCCATGGAGTATGACCAAAGGATACAGTGCAGCAGGTGACTTGCTAGTGCTGCAGGTCCTTTAGGCAAAACTTGTTCTGGGGAGGTTTTTATCGTTAGGTAAAATGACAACTGCAGAATTTACTTGTTATACTTCTCTTCCCACCATACTAATGCTATAGAGTTTGCAAGTTGTGCATTAGCATTGATCTGAGATGTAACGGTACAAACTGAGATTTTCAAGGTGGAAAATAAAGTTAAATAAATGTTAATTGTTTGAGCTGGCTTTTTCACTGATGGACATATTTTGATAGGAGCTATCATGTGAATGTGGACTGAGTTTTACTGGTGTTTGAATACCTCCTAAAAACATCTGCTGTATTAGCAGTATGAGAATCTGCTGCACGTATCCCGTGATCCTAATTCAGAGGTAGTATGCAGGAAATAATAGCTGAGAGCACACAATATCCTTTCCGGACTAATAAACCTGCAAGTGCAGGAGAAATCTGTACAATGAATGGGAGTTACTGGATCCCATATTGCTGGTGCATGCTATGGTGGCACAAGGCCTGGTTGCCAAAGCAGGACATTGTGTTTGAGTGATGGTTCACTCACAGATACATTTCTTATCCGGCTCCTGCGCAGACTTGGGATGCAGCAACCTAAGGACTCACTGTTATGAGCTTTGTTGCATAGATGGGCAGTTATTCATCTATTGGGCTTCCAGTCCTTGACTGTGAAAGGGGGATAATAACATTCCTTACCTCCCGGGGATGTGGTGAGGATAAATACTTCATGAGCCTCCCAGATCCTATGGGACTGTAAGCTACATAAGTGGGCCTTAAATGGTTAGATTATGTTCACTTCATGCCTGAAATGGTGTTTTGAACACGACAAGGAGATCTGTGTCTCTGGTTAAAGAAGTTGAAGAAGAATTTGAGCCTGCTCAGTAGCTTCAGAAGAAAGGTTCAGGACATTCATCTGATGATAATATTTTGAAGTGAAAGATTAATGTTTTGCAAAGTCACTTCATGTTTCCCGACTCCTTTTTGAAGAGGAAGTCCATTGTTTCTAAACTAATTTGGCAAGTGGATGTACATAGAGCTCGGCAATTTTTCTTTATGGATAGCTGACAGTATCTGTTCGAAGAGTTATATTCCTGTGTTAAATAATGAAGTAGGCATATTAGTAATAGGCTACCATTTCTTCAAGCAGATTTGAATGATTTAGATATAAGCTCATAATTCAGTCTGTATGGGCAATTCTGTTGTGCTGGATAGCTCATTTTCTTCTACATTGATGCAAACGTTTGGCTGCCAAGCAGAACAGGACTCTAGCTTAATGTTAGTAACAATATGAAATTTATGCCTTTGAAAGTGCCCTGTTTAATTGCTGTTTCCCCTAGGAGTAGTGTGTCAGCATGTAAAAAGCACTGTAGGACCCCTGCGAAGGGTTACCTTCAGCCACTTCTTTTACAAGTACTCCTGGAAGGAGGTTCTGGGGAAGAGTGGCCTTGAATTCGTCAAATTCTGAACTGCAGAATTCTTTTTGTGTTTCTTTTAATGGAAATACCTTACTTGCAATGATTGTATCTCATTATAGACTTCCACATGCTTGTGCTCTTTTTACAAAGGCTGTTATTTTAATATAAGGAGGTGAGAGTATGTATTTGTTCTGTAAGCATTTTGTATAATGGAATAAGGAATTGCAAAATTTGTAATTGCAAGCACTCTCAAAGAGGGTAGGCATAGAATTTCAGATGATCATGATAAATTTGAATGATAGTGTAAAATCAATAAGCTAGAAGTCAATAAAAAACAATGGTAAGTATCGTAGTTAGAAAGTCATATGACACAAGTTAAAAATGGGGAATAATTGGCAATGCAGCTCTCTGCAGAAAAGGGGGTTTGTGGCTTATATGTATAGTGGATGACAAGTTAAATATAGATCCAAAATGTATGCAGTTGCAGAAGTGGTAATGCTCGTTCTAGTGTATATTGATGGATATGTTGTATTTAAGTTATGGGAAGTAATTACTCAGCTCTATTTGATACTAGAGAAGTCTGAAACTGAGTACTGGGCATGATGCTTGGGGGAAAATTAGGGTAGCTGGAAGGAGTCCAGATGAACTTGGAAGGGTTGAGAAACATTACAGAAGTTTGAAAAACTAACTGTATTTGTTTAGTTGAAAAAAAGAGAAAGCTGAAAGAAACAATTTTAACAGTCTTAGCTGTGCAAAGACTTTTTTTTATAATAAGTGTTTCTTCTGGGAAATCTTAATTTGGTTAGATTTTGGTTAGATTTTAGCAGAAACTTTCTAATAATGCATGCCCTTAGGAAAGATTATGGAGTTCTTTTTTGTGAAGAGAACAGTTCAGGGCAGAGAAGACAAAGATCTGTCAGTGGTAGCTGGGAAGCTGTGCTGGAAGGGACTGGAAATTCTCCTGGGCTTTCTTCAGCAGTGTCTTTCAGTAGATTTTATTACTATGGAAAGTACATACTTTGTGCTATGGAAAAAAAAAAAGCAATTTTTGTTGTGTGCTTCGGAGGAGTCTTGTGGTGGCATAGAAGAGATGTGCAGAAACAAGACCTATGGACATGCTACTGATAAGGTCCCGTGGAGTTCATTGCAGTGCTCAGCATTCTTAGCTGTCACAAGTGTTTCACATAAACAGAAAAGTGCTGCTGTTGCTCTCCTTTGGGTTAAGTGTATCCCTATAACTCCCACAGGTGAACGGCTTGCAAAATATGAATTTATAAATGTCCATTTTTGAAGAATTTTGGTTCCTTAAATGATACAGGTGATGAATCCTGCATTGTTTGACACCATCCCTTATCATCAAATAACAACCCATCTCCACTGCAAAATTGCCTACTGACACATTTACTTCCAGAGATTGTCATTATTCTAGAGCTTTTCCACATTTTGACTGAAAGGGTATTTCTTTGTGTTTGAGGTGGGGGACACCTGAATAAGAAGGTGAGCTGGAGAAAGCTTTGGGGATAGCTGCTACGATTACTTTGCTGGAAAAGGTTCCGGTTTGCTTCTTGGCTAGCAGAGGAAGAACTAAACAGAAAGTGTTTTCCCCATGGGCTCCAGTAAACAAAATCAGGGGCTGAGAGTTGCCATCTGCCCAGCCAATTCTAGGTGAAGATCTATAGCTCTTGAGCAGCAGGCAAAAGATTTTTCTGGTGAGCCAATATCTAGCAAAATCCTTAAAGCAAAAGGAGTAAATGATGGTGCTGCTGGCAGCTCAGTATTTTTGGATTTCTAAGTCTGGTGATATTTACTAAAGTTTTAATGCAAAACATGAACAACTCTTAAGGCTTTCTGCTGAGAAGGAAGGTTGTTACAGCTTAAGCATGATTTAACAGAGCAGACTGACAGTTTAAAAAGCACACTGATATGTCATGCATGTTTTGATCACTTTGATGGAGTTCTTCTGGATTATCTGTTGCTGTGACAATCTGAAACTCTGTTATAGAGCATGAAAAAGGCTAAAGCCATTAGAATGTAGCTAGCAAACTTTTTTGTTTGCTTGTTTCTGGAGGAAAAAACCAGACTTACCAGCAACTTATTTCCTGGATAATCAAGAAAGTACATGAGACTGTTTGAGCTTCCACAATAAAGTATGAGGAAATAGAGAGTACTGTAGTAGGATATTGCTAAAGCTAAATCAATGAGCAATTAAGTAAATTTATTCAATTAACTTGGCCCTTTCATCTATTCTCAGACTGTTTGCAGATTGACCTTGTCTCCTGTGTATTTTTCTTTGCTGTTTGAGTGCAGAGCACATTTCAGCATCTAGATCCTCTGGAAGTTATGATCACAGTGTTTTTCCTGTTCTATTGCTGAATAACTAAGAAATTTTTAAAAGGATACTGTAAAACCAACATGGTCTTTTCTGGTTCGATTGTTTAGATAACTGAAGATCTTGAAATTCATAGATTTTTCAGATTCAGAAGCATACTCTTAGATGTTTTCAAGGACATCCTTTTAGCCTTCAGCAATTTCATAAGCCAGCGCTCTCTGTGCATTTAGTAATCCTGAATGAATTTTTCTTCTATGATTTTTTCCAATAGCTTTTTAATTTATACAGCCTTTTAGGCCATTTTATGTGATGTTGTGCGATTATTCTATTGGAAGATAGAATAAACAAACATTCCCTGCTCACCTTTTCCATTCCACACCTCCTTATATGGACCCCTGTGTTCATATCTCATTCTAGGCTGAAGAGTCTTAATTTATGTAGCTATTCCTCATGTGGAAGCCAGTTTCTGACTTTGCTCATCACTCTTGCCCTTGTTTGCATATTGTCCATTTCTACTATATACTTTTAGGGGCAGGGAGCAGCATGGGAGCTGACACTGACTTGAGGATGAGGATGTCCTGTAGATTTATACAGTGGTATGATTTTTTTGGTTTTGTTTTGTTCAGTATTTCTTTCCTAATTGTTCTCAGCATTGATTTGCATCCTTTAATGCTCCTGATCACTAAGCTGACATTTTCATAGGCCTGTTTATTATAACACAAGCTCTCTTCCCTGAGTGCTAATTGCTCAGATCCCATCACTGCCTACGTAAACTTTAGGATTGTTTCTCGTTTGTGCTGCATGTGTTTTACATGTATTTACATTGGGCTCTTGTCAGCTGTTTCACCATTCAGTCATCCATGAAGGTTTGGTCTCAAGACACTTGACAGTCACTTGAGCAAATCTCAGTGTCATTCCTTTCCTATCCTGCTTACATCTGTGACGTTGGCTCTTCTGTCTTTACTTATTAGAGCCAGTTACTGGCATTAATGCTAGTTCCACTGAAGCTTGTGGATACATTAATGGTGATGTCACTGGGAGAGAAGATGTGTGCCCTGCACATGGCATGTTACATTCCCTTTCCACATGGTCTCTAACCTGTTGGTTTGATTTAGTAGTTGATAGTAATAATTTTCTTCCTGGCAGCATGATCAGAAATGCAGTCATTTCACTCAGGAGAATAATAATTTGGTTACAAATTATGTAATAAAT
The DNA here is from genome assembly GCF_034315485.1 of Pezoporus occidentalis. Taxonomy (NCBI): domain Eukaryota; kingdom Metazoa; phylum Chordata; class Aves; order Psittaciformes; family Psittacidae; genus Pezoporus; species Pezoporus occidentalis. Next base: position 4,261,669 of record NW_026914180.1, read on the forward strand.
CATTGAAATAAACTGGCATTTTGGGGTTCTTCTTATGATTCTTGCTGTTTTACCACTAGACTGTGGGAGATTATACTGTATCCCTCTATCGAGATAATTTGTCAGTGGTTTGAAAGTTGGACATGCTGTTCTGGGGAAACTAATGATCGCTTTTCTCAGTGCTTTGTCAAAGCTGGTTATGCTGCCCACAAGCCAGTCTAAGCCGTGTCGTCTGTAAGGGAGGTGTCTGTAAGGGAATGTGTTTTGGTGATTAACAAGGTGTTATTATATACTTGTTACACTGAATCTTGTCAGAATAATCCTGATCCAGCACATTTATTTGGTTACATCTCTTTGTGCCATTAATGCCACTGTGATAGTTTCCTGTGCATGGTTGCATATAAAATAAATAAAGAAATAAAACCCAAAGAGCAATGTATATATTTGCATAGATTGATAAAAAAGGTGTCAGGTAAAATATTGCTGTGTTTTTATGTTCTGCGAATGTCTTCAGTTTTAGCCTTCCACCAGCTGACAAATTCCCCAGGTCAGGTATGGTTGAATGAGTTTTTACTTTGGTAAGTCAAAAAAAGACGTGTGAGTGGTTGTTTTGAGAATTCACAAGGTGAAAGGAATATGAAAGTTAATGGTTTTAGGAAAGGCAATGAAGGTGGGAGAGTACATGTACTTTCAAAGCCTGGAGCTGTTAACACTTGTAAGTGTACAGAAGTAAGGCAAGAGAAAGGGAAGAGAGCATGTTATTAGTGGCCAGGGGATACCTTTTTCTTTCCTTCCTTTTCCTTTTCCTTTTCCTTTTCCTTTTCCTTTTCCTTTTCCTTTTCCTTTTCCTTTTCCTTTTCCTTTTCCTTTTCCTTTTCCTTCTGCTCCTTTTCCTTTTTCTTTTCCTTTTCCATTTCCTTTTCCTTCCCTTCTCCCTTCCCTTCCCCTTCCTCTTCCCTTTTCCTTTTTTTTTTTTTCTGTAGACAGGAGTTGGAGCTGCTAAAAATTTCTGTTTTTTCTCGCGAATGAAATGTTTTACAATTACGTTTTAAATACTTTCCAAAGAATCTTTCCTGACATGCACTCAACCCTATCTAGTAATGTCAGTAAAAATGGTTTAAAAAATCTAGTTAACATCTACTTTTTTGTAATGTATCCTGATCAGATTTTTTGCTAGGCAGATTTTCTTGCCATTTTTCTGTACATCTGGTAAATAGATTGCGTTTGGTTTTGTCCTTCTTGGTCTCCAGTTACTTTCAGACTGTGAGTTTATTTAGCAATTAAACAATGTCACAACATCCACTTGTTAATCAGGGTATGAGAAATCTGGATCTGGCAGTAATTTCCTGAGTCTTTATTAACAAAGAGGAATAGAGAAACACAGAGTGCATGAAAGAATGTTGTTTTTTCTGGCATTTTAGAGTACATTTTTTCTATAAGGACTTCATAACAAAGGTCTCCTCAAAGACTCATCTAGCATAAGTGGCAGTTTAAAATACAGCAAGACCTTTTTGTCATGTACGTAGCTGACCTTTCCATGAGCAGAGGATGTAGTGAATCCTTACAGAAGGCATGCGGAACTGTTGGTATAGATATGTCAGCAGGAGGGGCTAGAAAGCTGATATAGGGTGAAAGTTGTGAATTCCCTTGTCTCACCTTGCTGTGCAAACAGCCTTTACCAGTGTACACCTTTGCTTTAGCAAGGGATTGCAATGTGACCTCTGAGGCACAAGGCACAGATGTGACCATGTAATTGATTCTAAGCTTTCTTCCATGCATGTGAATGCTGGTGGAAACGTCGGAAGGTCAAAGCAGACTTCTGTGTGGAGGTAGGCTGCAGGTGGATGGGTCTCAGTGAAGGCACATACAGATGCAGTAATCAAATTCAGACACTTGATGTCAGTTCTCCCAGCTATTTCATGCTATTCCTGCTCTGACACCCCTTTCTTTTCAAGTGTCAGAGTAATCCTAGGAACTGGTGCTTATTACTATTTCTCAAGCCAAAGGTTTCATTTGAAAAGATTTTTTTCTTAAAGAGCTGTGAAGACTAATGCAATCTTCAAATCTTTCTCCTGCAATCAGCTCCTTGCCAGTGACCTCTCCTGCCTGTTCTTCTGAGGAAAGGCTTTGTGTCCTCCATCAGCCTTGCATAGACTCTACAGTGCATGGCCTGCCTGTACTCTGTATCCACTACGTGCAGGCATTCACCTGGGTATTGGGTGCCTGGAGCCATTAACACTGAACTGAGGAAAAGAGTACTAATGATTTGAAAGGTGTTTCAGGAGAGAAGGTGTAATGCCGGGGCCACTGAAGGAAGTGTGATTCATGTGATCAAGACTCATACGGGAATGAGGTAAATAGGAGTTTTAGATACACAACAATACTGTCTGGTGTATGTACTCATGGTATGTTATTCAGCTATTAGATGCTTCTGTAGCATTTCAGACAATGACTGTTCCTTATTAAACAGGGGAGACCAAGCAAGACCTTAAGCTTGATAGTTGTCAGTGTTTCTATAGGATTCGCAGCCATTGCCTATAGAAGAGGCTCCCTGTTTGAGTAAGGGTTTTGGCTGTGCCCGTGCCTATCAGGACAGGCTTTGTGTTTAATTCTAAAAGCCCAGCTACATCTTTTAATTCATTCAGCCTTGCAAAGCTGTCATGGAAATTTATCAGCTCAGCCACAAAGACTAATCTTCCAGCTTTAGCAGGATGGAAATACTAATGACGTTTTACTCGTCCATCAGAAATAATTACTTGTCCCAGCTGAGTGGGCAAGTAGAATTTGCAAGACTCAATTGAATACCTACATTTAGGCGAGCTTATATGATGTTCTTGTTGTAAAGCACTTCAATTCTTACTAGAGTTGTATAAATTAACCACTTCAGTGCTTCTCAAGAAACCTCCAGTGGGTCAGAACTCAGATTCGTTGACACCTTTTGCGCTGTTAAGAGTGGCTTACACTGAGAAACAGGTAATAGAAAATGTCTACAGTAGCAAAGTAATTGCCTCTGAATGCACTAGTGATAGATATATAGAACTAAGTGATTCATAATAACAAATGAAGTGACATTGTATAAAAAGGACCAGTATTTTCTCAAATCTTTTAATGAGATTCTAGTGGTCACTTAGCCAGTTAGAGACACACATTGGACTGAGACCCTCTGAAGCAAAACCCTCCAATGAGGAATGGTGTGGAGCTAGCCCAGAGATGCTTGTGAAGAGATTAATTTCTTGGAGAAGATGGGCTTCTCATATCTTGTGGTTGTGCCTCTGGTGTGCATGTCCTCGTCATCCCTGCTACCCTCCAGAGGCCAGCATCAGGGAAGATGGAGATAATCCCTTTGCTTTCTGCTCTCCCTTGGGGAGATGCAGCTGGATCTTAGAGCATCTCTTACCTTAACAGTGTGATCTTATCATCATCAGGGCTGTGAGTCAGCTTGTGATGTTCCTGAGAAACATGGTCATCACCTGCAGGAACTCTGCATTAGACATATTTGTGCCTGCCTTTCTGAGGAAGAAAGATTCTTTGAGCTGTTTTCCAGGACCTTCCACATACCTTAACAGCTAAAAGATTTCTTCCAAGTAGCTGGTTTCCACTGCTGAAAAGGCAGACATTCTCCAGATAGGTAATTCTGGGTTTAATTTCTGACATAGAGGAGATTAGTTCAGGATTTATGTAAAAACGTCCTGGATGTAGGATAAATTGAATAGCTCCATTTGTTCTGACATAAATCACAAAACACCTGCAGTCTGAGTGACTGTCCCTTGAATGTCACAGGGACATGGGTCATTGTGGAAATATTACAGGTTTAAGTCACACACTTAAAAAACATGAAAATCAGAAACCAAAGGGGGCTGTCAAATCATGAAGCTCATCACCTCACTTGTACTGAATTTGCCCTAAGACCTATCTGGAGCAGTGTCTGCTGGCTAAACTGATACTCCACCATCAAATCAGCTCAGTGCAAATCTTGAAAGATACCAACTAAATATAAACGTGAAAGGCTCTGATGACATAAATGCATTCAAACCCACACTTTTTTTTAAGTATTACTGGCTAGGGCTTTGGATAGAATATTTATGAATAGTGTAAGAAAATGAAATTGCTACAGACAAAAAAGATGATGACACACAGATGAGTGTTCTGACATCTTTTATAGGCCATACTGAGACAGTATGCAAAAAAAAGAAGGTGAATAATAAAATATTTTCTTCTTAAAACTCAGAAAATCTTCCCACCTATATTAAAACCTATAGGCCACCCACCAGTTAATTAAGCCTACAGCAACATAATGACCATTCAGCAGCATTAAGCACTCTGAATTAGGTAACAGGTTTGCTCAGCCAGCCAGTGGCCTTAAATAACCATACGTACATAACCTCAACTAGTCAATAAATCAAAGCTACATAAAATCATTACTCCCTTGCATGTCTTTTCTTTGAGATTTCTGCTTCCTTTCCAACAATTGTGCACATTAAAGGCTTTTCTAGGGTTCCTGTTGGAAGGGCATCCAGCTGAGATGGATAAGGAGAGGGAACAGGTGCCAAGCCCTGAAGGAATGGTTTGCTCAGGACTCCATCCTGAAAGGAGGGGCTTATAGCTCAAATGCCTCTTCTTTGTGAGAAGGAGCAGAGGTACCCTCCAGAGGCTAGGCAGCTACTAGTTAAGTCTGTTATGAGTAGATTAGTCCTTGTGCTCAATTTCTGTTTTTTAGACAGTTGGACAATGCACATGGTTTCTCAGTTCCTTGGTTTCCACCCTTTAAAGAGTAAATATCAGTTCCTTTCACCACAGAAAGAATAAATACGTTGCAAACAGTGAGACAGTCAAATGCAAGAGTTCTACAGCCAAATAAATGCTTTAAATTATAGGACATAGTAGATTGTGTGTTACAGTCAGACCCAAGGCCTCTTCACAGGGACCCTCAGCTCATCCATGTCCTGTTCTCCATTAAATGCTCAATGTTTATTGCATTACCCTTGAGCAGGTACAAGGTGAAGCCTCTTGGAGAATGCATCACACTGAACTCATCTTGCAGTTGCATGGTTTTCTATGTCTTAAAGTCTAGAAGTTGCCTTGTGTTGTAAACCTTCTTGTTTGATCATGGTTGGGTCATCCAATCAGACTAAGCAATGAAGTTCCCACCATGGAAAATAAGGTTACTGATCAGATAGCTAGCTATCTGACCAGCCATGACCTGGGGGATTGTCTTTGCCACAAGGTTTTTCATTCTCCTTAACCCAGACATTTATTCCTAAGCCTTCTCCTGAGCAGATGTCACTGGAGGTTATAAGTCAATAGGTGAAGTGTGGGGCAACAAGTATTAGAATTTCCTCAGGAAAAAAAAAAAAAAGTTTTAAAATTTCCAAATAGCTCTGTTGAAACTCTGAAATAAACTACTGCTGCTTCTGCTGTTTTCTATGTGACTCTTAAGATGGCAAGAAATAGTAAGAGCTCGGTTTTAAAGGTTACATCTAAAGGATTAAAGCAATAAAGAAATACAGACATGATAGAAATGCAGGTAGGGACTAAGTCAATGGGCGAAAGGAAGGATGAAAGAGCTGTAAAAAAACCAGAAAATTATCTGTCTGTAGCAGGCAGGAAAACTAACATGAAATGTAGAAATATTTAGAGATAACCTCTTTATGAATTTTGATCTATATTATTCATGCTTTCCAAAAATGTGCTGGGAGAGTCTTCTCCTTGTGAAACTCACTATTCAAAAGGGGAAATACAGGACTGAAGAAAAGTGCTTGCTGTATATACATTTGTGTTTCCTGTATTCTGTTATGGAAACCAGACTTGAATTTTTTCACCCCCTTATAGTTATCCATTTGTAATCATGGTATATTTCGTTTTAGAGAAATGTGGCACTTAATGAAGAATCCAAATGCGAAGTCAGGTACCTGTAGAACTGAAGACTCCAGAAAGCCAGAATTTGTGATTCCTATAAACTGTAAAGCAGTTTCTGCAAATTAGACAAAAAATACCAGTTAAAGATTGCTAGTTTATCAGGTCAGTTGGAAGGTACATCACTCACCCAAGCTCCATCCAGTGCTAGCTGGGTTTGAGTGTCTGGCAAATCTATTCAGACAGTAGTGATATGTGAACAAAACCCCAGCTGATCACATTTGCAGCACAAACCCAAAATGAGTTTGTCACTCTTTTAAATTCCCACATACACGGGTGGAAAATTGCTGAAAAATGAAATGAAGAAATGGCAAAAGCAGTTTAGTTTCCTGTCAGGAAGGTGCAGGAGCCTTACATGAATATGATACATAAGCAAGCTCTTGTCAGTGTAATCTGTATAGGCATGCTGGCATGGAAGAGAAGGTGCTCAGGTATTAATGGCCCATGGCAGGAGTTCTGTTCCTGAATCTCTGTGATCTCATCACAGCAGTGGGCCCCTCTTTTGGCTTTCCTACCCTCTGCTTCTCAGGTAGATTAAGCTAAAGCAGCTCACCCTACAGCTGATCACTCACGTATGAAAACAGTGGGAATCTGCCAGGCTCCTGGCAAGGCATAGACATGCTTGTGTTTGCAGTGCTGGAGCTCTGAGTTTTTAGTGACATACAGTAGCTGGTAAATCTAATTTTGTTTAAATGTGGGCCCAGCACATTGTGGCATTGACTTCTGCTGGGCCTCAGGGCATAGCCTAAGTTCAGTTCATGGATTTTTTTTAAAAAGAAAGAGATGGGTTGAAATCAGTGAGGTGGTGTTTTTTCTGTTTATTATAGAGTTAGGTGGTGGTGTTCACTTTCAAAGTGGGTCCAAGAGCCTCATCTTGAGACACTTTATATGTGTAAGACTGTGCACATGGTGAGTTATTTTGAATAGCTTTTCTTGAACAGCTGTTTCTGGAGTAATTTCAATTTTAAACAAGCCCTTGTTACTTGATGATTTTCATTCTTCCAAGCCCAAGCCTACCTCTCTTTAGCCTCCTTCTAGAAACCAGTTGCCATTTGAGAAGTTGCAAAGGATGTGGAGCTCAATGGACTAGCATTGCAAATAAATCAGTTTTAATACTGAGCTGGGTTCCAGCTGCTCCCTCTTAGATCTGTGCCCAGGTCTTAGGTACTGGGAGCAGACAATGTATAGTATGTGTTTGTCCATCAGAGGGTTTCTCCCTAGAAGTGCTGAGTTTTTATCATTCATTATTTAATTTCAGGGGGTATATTGAGAATCAGAGATGCAGTATCTCAAATGATTGGACCTTTACTAAGTAGTAACAACCCCAGTGTTACACACACACTGGCTTGGTGTGTGGAGTCACAACTCTCCTATGACAGTGAGTGACTTGACTTACATAAGGGAACCCCTGTGATTATGAACAGGTGTTGCATCACTTTTTCTATTAAAGTGATCAAATGGGTTGAAATCCCCAGAGATGCTGTTATTGTTATTTCATGCTCAGGGCTTCATAGCCCAATTGCCTGCAGTCTCAGGGAAGGGTAGCTTTGCATGGGAAATGAACTCTGGTCAGCTGAATTTTCTTTAATAATTGGCACCGTATCAAATAATTACAGGTCCCCCTCTTCTTTTTTTAACCTGTTACCTAGGACTAGCTTGGAAAATCAAACTTTGTTATTTTCACCTTGAACTGTTTCTCCCTCTACCTTGCTGTGTTCAGGGATTTATTACTGGGCAGAGTAAAACCTCATGAAGAAATAGTAATCTTAAAAGTATAGTGATATGGGAATTGGCCAAACAAGGTGAAGAGCACTGAAGTCGGTTGTTTCTTGCAGTGATACTGGTAAGTGGAATAAGCTAAGTTTTGGTATTCACAGGTTTTACAGATTGTTCCCTTGAGCCATTTTCAGGTTCATCTTTCATTTTGCATAGGGCAAGGTTGATTATTGAAAACAAAGCATTTTTTTAGTGATGAATTATCAGCCAGTGAGTTACTCCTGTGAACCCAGTTGATGTTTGTGATCTCTGGGAACAATTTGTGCTGCTCCCCTGACTTCTCAATGAATAGGCTTCCACCTCCCTTCTGGTGAATGAAGGTCCAGGTTATGTGGTTAATTTTGCTTATTGTTCAAAACTAATGGAACACAGAGACAGCTTCAAAGGGAGGAGATGCCCTTCCCTTTGCAAAATGCCAGTGCCCTTGACTGACTACAACAGGTTGGTTGAGAACCCAGCTAAAAAGCAAATACCTACCCTTGAAATCAATCCTAGCCAACAGCTTACATTGAGCGGTGGGTGGTAAATGAGGCACTGATTCACAATAGTTCTTGGCGCTATTGCTCTGATACCAAAGGGTGGGAAATAGCATACAAGCGCAGGATTTTGCATTGTAATTAAACACTTTCTGAGTCTGGCTCTGATGGATGTGTGCAGGTGCAGTGAAGTGCACACACACTTGGAGGGAGTTTTGAATTTTAATTTATTTTTCAGGCTGGGGATTTTGGTTGCACTGTATGGGTGATATAGTAAAAACCAACACCGTGTTAAGCGGTCAGAAAGATTTCTTTGCATTTGAAGTAGCAGCAGTCATCTTCTTGTATCAGGTAACATCCCAACTTTCCATTAGTGCTCAATCCCAATTCCCTTGTAATTAAGCTGTTCCACTTCAGACATAAATACGGTCAAAATAGGGTATTTTGTAGCACTTCAGCCATTGGACTGCAGTCCTTCTGCAGGTGTGCTGCAGTAAGCCATGGAAATGCAGCTGGGATAGCAGGGCCCAAATTACTCCAGCTGCATAGCAATCAGGCTAAATTGCTGTCAGTTTGATCGAAAGGACAAATAGGTTGACAATAATACACGACCATATTGACAGAGAGCCTTTTGCAACAGCTGTAGAACTTGAACAGAAAAAAGGTAGGACAGGACTTCAGCGCATAGCCTAACAATTAGATTCCCTGTTTCTGTTTTATTTCTCCACTAAATGCTATTCTACTTGACATTTATATGTGTTCACTGCTATAATTTTAAATTGTATTATTGAAATAAAGAATGGCATGTGAAAGCCACAAATGATAGCTCATTTAGTGCTTTCCTTGTGGCTTTGGCTCATCATGGATTTTTGTCTTAAAAAAGACTTGGCGTTTGCACAAGTAGGCACACTGGGAAAAAGAAAAGATACACACATTTTGGACCAGGTTTTTAAATGAGTTGAAACTTCTTTGCAGTGGATGTGTGTGGTCTGGTAGGTCAGGTTCACAGATGGGGTATTTCTGTGATCATAGGTCTTTATGCAGCCAAGCAGACTGCTAACAACATGCTGTGGGGGAAACTGTGAAGTAGTTTTTCTGATATTTTCTAGTGTAGGCAACAAATTACATAAGATGCAGCTCTCAGAGGCTGAAACAGTTATCTGTTTCAAAAGGCAACTTAGAAAGCCAGACATGAAAGAGTAACATAAGAATTTTGGAAGACTGGAAACTGAGCTGAGGCATAGAATAACTTCCATCAAGCAAGTCACCTAAAAAATAAGAAGAAAAGATAGTCTAAATATATTAGGACATGTGCAGGGCAAATGACAGTGAAAGGCAAGTACTTATGTGGAAAGAAAAGAAAAGATGGCTGAGAAAAGGCTGAAATTTTTATTGTGCTTTGTTTCATTCTTCTGAAAGAAATTTGTGATCCTGTAATTAAAGTGATTAATTTCAACAAGGAGATAGGTAACCAGGTAAAAACAGGAGAGGAGAAAAGGCTTCAAATTGAGTAGGTAAGTCAAACACATTTAATTCAGGAGTGCCTGACTGAAATTACCTGTGAATACTTGGGGAATGAACATAAGGAGGGAAAAGAAGCCTGAGAGAATGGCTGACTAGTCAACCTGACTCCTGTAGCCCAGAATGATCCATTAATAAGCCTGTAGAGCATAATAAGGAGATAAAAATAGACCATGTGGATTTGTCAAGTATAAATTGTGTCATTCCTGTAAAAAGATAAGACCTGCCAAGTGGATAAAAAGTGGTGGTTGTTATATATTGTGAATTTAGTAAGGCTTTCGACACCATTCCTAGCGACATTTCCCAAGCGGTGTAGAAGAAAATGCATTAGGGTACAATCATTTAATTGGGTGTAGAGCTACTTGAAAAGCACTAGGGTAACCTACTGATGGTTTGCTGTTGACCTGGGAGAGCATTTCACTGGAATTTACCCAAGCATCTAGTGCTGGGCCTTGTTTCTGTCAGTATTTTCAGTGATTTGGATGATGGAGAATAATCTAACTTTCTAACATTTCCTGTTGATGCCAGGCTGGGGTGGGTTATAGACACTTCAAAGTACAGGTTTAGACTACAGAATGACATGGATATGCTTGCCAAATAGCTCAAAATCATTAAAATGAGGTTAAATAAACACTAAACACAAGACTGAAGGCTATAAAATGTGGAGTATTTCACTGGGCAGTAGCACTACACATAGGGACCTGCTGTTAGAGTGGATCATAAACCAGATAGGCATTGTTGATGCTGTTATAAAGATGTAAGAGAATTTCATGTGGGGATGTATTAATAGGAGTAAGCATGAGCAGGATGTGGGAAATAGTTCTGCTATATATACTTTTTGTGCTTTGAGCCATACTTTAAGAATTATATCCACAAATACAAGAGAATCCAGGGGAAAGCAAGAAGAATGACAAGATTTAAAAAATGAAATAAAATAACACTGTTGGAATGCTGAGTTTGTTTGATTTAAAATGGGAGGATTTCAAGGCATCTTCATTGCAGAAGAGCTGCTTAGAAAATGGAGAGCAGTGAGTCAGAAACAAGAGTAAAAGTGAATGGATTTAATGTTTAGTAAGAAAGATTGAAGTTTATTAGCAACAAAAAACTCTATGAGTCTAAAAATACTTAAGCATTGGAACAGGCTTGAAGTGATTGATAGCAGAAATAGTCTGATTGAGGTTATTATGCCCAAACTGGTGATATTATTTAATAGCCCTAGAGAAATTTAGTAATCGTTTTCACTATCCACCACTCAGTAATTCAGGGCTGTGATGTGAGGACAAGTCATTGACCAAGGCAGCTTCTGTTTTCTGTGACTCACTCTTTGCCCACCCTCTAATCCAGGGCAAGATTGCAATTCATCAGGTGCATCCTTGCAAAAAGGTCGGGTTCTTCCTTACTCTGTGCTGGCTGTTCCCATTCAGTGTCTCAGATTCAATGTATAGCAAACCTACAGCTGTTGATTCCTTATGATCAGTGATTGTGCAATGATAGATTTAAAAAAAAAAAGCAGCATATTATATTGCATGTAATATTTATATGTACTACTATAACATAATGCAAAATATTACTCCCAACACTAAACTTGACTTCAAATAACAAGGCTGGTATTTCACACCAAGTTTCTAGACCATAATTAGCACTGTTCAGTGCCATTTGCCTGTGAGCATTAGGGTGGATGTTCATGAACAGAATGGTGTAGTGCCAAAGATGGTCAATGAAATCCTGGTCCTACTGATATCAGTGGTCATAGTTCTGGTACCTCCTATGAAGACAAAAAATTTACCAAAGGGAGCAGTGAAAATAAATGAAATGCAGGTGGTTTGAAACTTATAAATAACAGCAAGTCACAACAGCTATGCCTGAAGTGCCCAAAATAGATGCCCAGTCTGAGCACCCATGTTTGTCAAGCCTGGGGATGCTAGGGATGTACTGTGCTGAGAAATTACAGGTCTTTTTTCCTAGTTCCTGGCAGAAGTTAACTGTCCTTCATAGTAGGACATGTGAAGGATGTTGGAGAATGATCAGCACTTGCAGTCTTTGCCTGCTGAAATGGCAATATTTCAGTGACGTTAAAGATCTAACCTTGCACAGGGACAGAATTCTTTCTTTTTTTTTTCCCTGCTATATATACAAGGAAGGTATGGGGCTAAATCTCAAAAGCTTTATAGTATATTTATGCTCTTAGTGGGTAATGTACCATTAATAATTATCAGAGGTAAATATCTTTTGCATCTTATAGATGTCTTATAGAGAGAGGTTTTCTGGGAAAGGTGCATCACTAGACCATGGTGAGTTCAGTATTGTTTTGGATCAAAAATATTTAATTTGATCAGTAAATGAAAAAAAAAAAAATCCTTCTTTTGGTCCTAGCTGCAGGCTACAATGTTGACTAAATTTTGAGAAATTGAGGAGATTATATGATATTAGTAGTTTTCTTTTTTAAAAAAACTAATTCCATTTACAGAATGTCCCTTTTTTAACATTCCTGCTTATAAGGAAACAAATGAGTAATGGAGCATAGAGCTTTGCCTGGTGCAAATTCTGTTGGAAATTGAAATGCATTCCATTTCAGAAATTGTATGCTGTTCTGAAAAGTTAAATATGAGCTTGAAAATGTGGAAATAAATTAGGTCTTTTCATTCTCTCGCTAGCAAACTTTAACAAATAAAATCTAATACCCTTGAAGGACAAATGATTCAGAGCACTGAAAGCAGAAAGCCTCTGTGGATTTGGGTCATGCACTCAATCATTTCTTCTAAACTTAAGCATCACTATGTGAAACACTCTTAGTTCTTTATGTATTAAAGTCTGGATCTGAACTCCATACTTTTGTCACAATTTGATATTGAGATATAAATCACTAAACAGAAATCTCCGTAAAGCCTCATTATAGAAGGGGCTTGTGTTAGTATCATTGATTGATTTACTGATTAACTGCTTGCTCGTCATTGATCAGATGAAGTTCTCAGCCTGCTAAATATATTCCTCATGCATCAAGTGAAGCTGGTATTTATAAAATTAAAATACACTGAAACTCGGGCAGATGTGCCCTTCCCAAACATAGTTTGAGCTTGGTACATTGTGAAATTGTAACATGCATTTGTAATCATTAGCCCAGTTAAGGAAATTACTTATGTCTCAAAATGGGCTTCCATCCCTTCAAAATCCACAGTATTTAAGCTTATGCTTAATTCTGTTAAGCTTGTGCTTTAAGCTGTCTGAATGCTATCCATGGTTTAATATTTATGTTTTGGTATATAAAAGAAAGATGTTTGGTTGTGTTCAGTGCACAGAGTTAAGCTTTTAAATTCTGATGTCTTAAAAAACAAACAAAATCCTAAACAGAAAAACCCCACCAAAACCAAAAAGCTCCAAAATTTTATTTTTGATGCTGCTGCTATTTTTAGCAATAACAATAATAAATACAACTTTTGAACCTAACGTATATTTAAACACAAATTTTGCTTGACACATTGCCACAAAAATGGTCTGAAGTATCCAAAGTGGACTCTGAGATACAGAGGTTGCAATCTCCTTTGGTTGGACAAATAATAAAGAGCATTATTTCGTGGCTTCTTCACAGAAGGAAGTGGTTTTTATTATATTTTCTTCATTCAAGGGCATGCTCAGATTACAGATGGGTTTTGTGAGGTTTTTCAGTGCTATTGATCAAAATAAATGCAGGCATTGGCATTTTCCCCCTATCTGCAACTAGTGAGAAAAATACATCCATCAGATGGGAAGCACTTTAGTCACAGTGATGTATTTATTTCTATTTGAGCTTGACTGTTGCACCTCGTATCTTTCTGTAGAAAAAAGTGGAGAATGCTTAAGAAAAGGTAAAGAAGGAAGAGTGCTTTCTTTTGCTTGGACTTGGCTCAAAATTTTTTACTTCCAACACATAATTCTGACTGTGATTTGGGCAAGATGTATAGTATATGCCTACTCTAAAATAGGGAGGTAGTTCTTTTTTTTCTGTTTGTAATCTCTTTTGTTACTTAAAAGTTTGTCACACTTGTTGTAGAGGACATTCTTAGACCATTTTTGTATAACACTTAATGGCCAAGGTACAGAAGTACTTGTAGCACTAATGTAAATGCATGGTTCTGACTTTTGTTTTTTTCATTCAAAGTGTGAGTTGAATTAAAAAATTAAATGTAACTAAAACTAAAACAGATACTTTATGGCTTATAGCTTAATAATAAGAAAATATTTTTTCATTAAAATCGTAATGTAATCTTATTCCAGCAAGAATAAAGAATTCCTGGAAGAAGAAAACAACTGGGAAAACCGCAACAAACCACAGCAGGTTCCACTTCAGAGAAACAGGCATTCATAAAAGCTTCTAAAGTTCATACAGCAGCCGCTTCTGTGGGTAAAATGTGATTGAAATACTGTTTGATAGGCTTATCTTCATGCACTACACACCTATCAGTTTAGTTGGCCTCCCTCCATCTGATGAAATAATTACATTGAAAGCATGATAATGTGCTGGTTTAAGCCTGCAATTGCTGATGGCTTATTATTTTGTCTACTTCAACTTAGAAAGGAGCAAAGAATGTGAAACCAGAATACATGAACCTCTGGTCCCACTGACAATAAGTCTGACTTACCAGCTTTCCTCTAACAGCATGATTGGAATATCTGAAAAGGAAGAACAAATGTGTCTTGGAAGCAAAAAATGATTGCCTGATTTCACCCTTTGCAGGCAACTCATTTGAAGTGTAAAGCGGGTTTTTTTGTGTGTGTGCCAGAGGAACCTGGGCTGTGCCTGTACAGCTGCTTGGTTCTCTTGTTCCATACCTGGTCATCTGACAGATTTTATGAATACTGTACTTTTCAACATCTGTATCTGCTTCACCTAGGCAGCTCCACTGTCTTGCAGCATGACATCCAGAGCTCTGCAGTACACTCTTTGTGCTGTATGGCCAAAGTTCATTTGTCTTAAATTGACTTGTCTACCAGAGAGGATTTACTACATTTGGGTTAGCTGGACCTTTCTGTTAGACTTTCTTGTCCTTAAATCTATTTTTAATAAATAAGTAAGTTTAATGAGAGAACTCTGTATCTATCAACATAATTATACTGTGTATTCCAAGAATTGTGGTGAGACAAATTCACCCTTGTGTGTTTATAATCCATGTTACACTGTTGATCAATATGTTTTCCACTTCGTAACTTCCAAAGTCCTGAATATACTTGATTGTATTCAAAACAACATCAAAGTTGGCCATTTACAACAGGATGAACTCTCCTTTATTTAGGCATTTTAATTATATTCCAAGCCTAAGATAGTACCAGTCATTTTTAGTGTCTTTGAATGCATGAAGTGATCAGCATCAGTCTCTATGGGAGGAAAATGAGATAAACATTACAACATTTCTGGCAGTTGAACACTAAAGAAGAGCACTAGGTCTTACATTCGGAGTGGGACAGAGGGAGATTTTTTCCTTCCCTTCCTGTTCCTTTGGTGATGCCACAGGCACAAATGGGAACTGCACTGAGTGAGTCTGTCTTTAGTGAAGGGGATGTTTAAGAAACAAAACCTTCAGGCCCACTTCTGTGTAATGCTCTGAGTGATCTTATCAAAGCAGCTGATGGCTAGATAAAGGCATCTCAGACTATACAACCCTTTAGTTTTTCTTCTTTGGTTCATAGATGTCAGATCTTGTTTCTTTGATGTTTTTCTTCTAGTTCTCTCCATCTCTGATAGTAACAGGTGAGAGTGATGAAATTTGTTCATGGTCAAGCAAGGTACTTGGGCAGTGGGAGTTTAATTAGAATTAGAACAGACAATAGCACTATTGTGCTTTGGGTTGTATTATTATAGAGCATTAAAGTCCCAGTAAATGGCATGTCCTTTGGTTAAATGCAGATATTTTCAGAACAGGAAATTCTTGGCTTCTGGAGCCATTGGTTCATGGACAGGCTAACTTAATAAAGCAGTCAAAGTCATTGTTTACCTAACTATATTCTGAAAGTACAGTCTCTAAATTCCCTTCAGCTCAAAAGCCAATGTTATTTTCTAATTTTAACAAACACCCCACCAGCCTTGGTTCTGTACAAACACAAAGCAGACAGATGGTCCCTGCCCTAGAGAGTTTGACTCTGAGATCTTACATTCTGCTGCTGACTGTGTTTCAGTGATTTGGACATAAGCACTGCCAGGTCAGAAAAGCACGCTAGCTCCTTCCCCCAGCTGTTTTCATATGTCTGCAACATTCAGTGGAGACTTATAATTTTGACTTTTTTTTTTTCACTATTCTTTCACAACCCAGTACTACTTTATGAACTTTTTCAGAGTCAAACAGTGAATTCTCTGAAAGCTCTACCAGTCTAGTAGGAACTGGAGAGAAAAAGGGAAAGCAGAAGAAACAGGGAAAGATTAGGGAAGAGAGTGGGGAAAAAAAGAAAACTTTGTATTTCACTAATTTCACTATGATTTTCCTAGATATTTTCTAAAATCCTGTTTTTTTCTCTGAAAATTGACACAGAATTTTTTTAAAATTATTTATATTGAAAATGTTCTAGTGGACTTTTCTGAGATTTGTTGTATTTTGTCTTTTTTTTTTTTTATTTTTTTCTTTCTATCTTTGTTTTTATCTGTTGAGGTATACCAGGATCAGTCTAATATGTCTCTTTCCAGCAGACACCACTCTGAGTCCTGGTTCCCTACTCACTTACTAGGCTGTAGAGTACCAAACTGCAGAAAGTACTTCCTATACTCAGTCATATGTGTCTGAATTAAATGCAGATCATCATTTCATTAGGACAGGGGCTGCATCATTTGCTTTGTATGTTTGTACCACACCCAAACATGTGGGATTCATTAAAGCTAGGATTGTGTCTGTCAGACTTTTTATCAGCTTGTTGCTGCTTTTAACTTCTGTGTCTCCTCTAACTTTCCCTATTTTCTGCCTGTTCCTCTAATGCTGCCCAGTTTTCTGAGTGCTTAGTCTTTCTCTGTGCCTGCCACACTCTTCTGCTCTCCTAATATCTGCTGCTTCCTTTGGTTCATCTATCCCTCAAAGCCATGTTTATTCCCTGCTTCACCTTGACATCTCTCCTTCCAGCTTCTCCATGTCACAGATCTCCCTGCACTATGGTGGCTTCCCCAGGGAGCAGCATGATGCATGGTCAAGTCATCAGCACTTGTACACACTGATAATACAGCATTAAGTGTAAAGGATGTCAGAGTAAACGTTATGCAACAAATTCAATTAAACTGACAATAGAAAGCTGGGGAGGCAGGGGTTCAATTTATTATCCCAACTGGCAGTTATTTTACCTCCCTAGCTGTCTTAAAGAGAAAAAAGCTAAACCCTAGAAACATCCCTAACTGCCAGTGGAAATATTCTCATGAAAGTATAATAAAATCCTTAGCACGTAGATAGGACTTATACCTTCTAAGCAATGTACTTGACAGTCCTTAATCCTGTTGACTTAAGGCATTCTCCAAATTCTTTTTACATTTCTGTAAGAATGTCTGAAAAGTGAGACAGGAGATTTTCCATCAAAAATGGTACATAAGCATCAAATCCATTTTGCAGCTTCAAGATGTAGGTTGTCCTGGAAGTAAATGGAGGGTTTTTTTGCAGATAAGAAGAAACACCTTAGATCCAATTACATGTAAGAGAAATAACCTCAAAGTCAACAGACTTTCTGGGTCCCAACAGTATGTCAACTTTTGGCCTCTTCATGCTGTAGCTGACCATATGATTCAGTGTGAATATAATCACATTTATAGATGTTAATGTCAGAAAGGACTATCCCATCTGAATTCCTGCATGCAGAAGTCAGCAAATTTTCCCCTGACACACAATGACTTCCAGTAAAGATAGGGATTTTAAGACATACTGGGGAGAGCAAAACCAAGGAATTAAAATACAGGTGCTATATCTCCTTTGCTGTGGTCTAAGTGGTAATGTTATAGAAAAAAAAATGCTAAGCAGATAATTCTGATTTGTAATTGGGCTAAATATGATCACGTATCCTTTTCATGTGATGATGTTGATGCACAAAAACCACAATGTCTTTTATAGAGAGGTATTTTAAACGGGCCTCTTCTCTATTTTCTTACATATTTTTAACAAAAAATGGGAAATAGTGTAGTTCTCTGGTCATTCCAGCCTTCCTGGCTGCCTGCTCTGAACAGCCACTCCATGCCATGTAAATGCCAGCCATTTGGTGGTGTTACAAGGTGCTGGAGGTGGCTTAAATTCGGAGATTAGGGCATTTAAATATCAGTGTCTGCATGACTGGAAACGCCCGTTACAGGTACTATGCAGATCTAGCCAATACAGTCAATTATGCCTAGACAATCAAAGATAATTTTCGATGTAGGTCCTTTAATTTTAGGTACTCTGATCTGCAAGTTGAATCCCACCCCTAGTATCCTGCCACAATCTGGTGACAGGCCCTAATAACCAGGCACAGATGTCCTGGAGGAGCTGTGGGATTTTTGCCCTTGTTTCCACCCCACTGTACCCACATGTGACTCTGGACATTTGTCCTGTCTGTGTCAGGTGCCCCATTTAGGGAGCTACAGGGAAGCTGTGGCTCTGGGAACAGCTTCCCCATCACATCAGGGTTAAGGAGATGAAAAAAGCTAAGTTTTTCCCCACTTCAAACTCTTAATCAGCCATGGAGTCTTTTCCACCTCTGGTATTCCAGGTCACTCGTTATTTCTGCCCTCAGTAGTGAGTGAGGTGGCCACCTCCTCCAGCCTGTTCCTCTTAGGAGTGAAAAGGCACTTTGCTGCCCACTTCAGAAAACGGTGCAGCAGCACAAGTGACATTGTCAGCAGATCAAGACCAGCTTGGTATTAGTAACACAACTCCCTGTTCATGGAGAAGAAAGGAAACAAAGAAACAGATTGGTCTTGCAGCAATTTCAATGTTATTTTATAGCTCCCCAGAGTGTGACAGGCTTTTTCCAGATATCAAATACTCAGTTTTCACAATAACTTCCCATATGGTCCTAACTAAACATCATTACAGCACGTAGTTTGGCAGATCAGATAATATTTCCTTGTGATTGAAGACCTGGGAATCAGCTTGTCATAGCTGTGCTACAGATGCTGGTCCTCAGCCTGGTCCTCAGCCTGCCTGACTGCGCGCAGTCATCTTGAAGGCCAAAAAGGGCTTTTGAAATCACGATTCATCAGTGCACAGGTTGCAGGGAAGTAGCTGTTATTTCAGTTGCTTACTCTAAAGAGTTACCACCTCAATTGAACCTGTAGGGAAAAAATAATCCCCTATTAAGCATTTTATTTGTATTTACAATACAAATATTTTGAGTCAGTTTTTAGGCTGGTAGACCCTTGGCTTTATTCTTTTCTCATGCAAATTGGGTTTTTCTTCATAGAAAGTGCCAACATTGCTATCAATATTACTTTTAAAGTATTTTATGTATCTGAGAGGCTCATTAAAAATCAGTATAGTTTAACAATCACACTTTCTAATATAAAAAAACCAATATATTTCAAATACCATCTGGAACTAGGCAGTGACTTCTCTCAATGATGTTAGGCATATAATTAAATTGAATGGAAATATTAGTTTTATAAAATATTCTGGTGACAGTTCTGCCACTTTACTAAGGATAAAAATTACTGAGAAAGTGAAAGTTATTTGTCGTACTTTCATGTGCTTTCAAGTGATGCCTTTCTTCTTGATGGGATCTTGATGGGCTTGTTTGTTAGGATATAGGAAAGTGTTACTCCCAAGGTGATGGCTGTGTTCTGATTTTATTTTTTGTTTTGTTTATTGATAGTTTATTTTTCAAAGTGATGACTCTGAAATAAACCTAAAAGTGAGCTGTACTCTTTGCACTGATAGAGGTGGTGCATGTTTTTGTGACATTCCTTTATACAGATACTGATTTATGAGATACCAACAACTTCCATATTCCTAATGCAATGGGATAATGCAGAAAAACACTGAAGTTATTCTCGACCCTACCAGTTACAAATGGTGCAAGTTTGCTGCCTGCTTCCAGGTGGTAGCTTTTCATCCTGGAAGTCCCACAGAAGAATAAAGGCACAGCTCAGAAGACAATCACGTAAAGGCAGCAGCCACTGACAGTAGGACTGTAAACATAAAGCAATCCATTGGCTGGGAAATGTACATTTTCTTTCATTCTTTCCAGAAGCTTACTTTTTCTCCCCATGTTACTGGAAAAGGAAATGTGTCTTTCCTTTTGTGTACTTGATCTCCTTGATTAAGCCAACAGATGAAGGCACCAAGTCACTTGTTCTGAGGCAAGACAAGAATAAGTGGCTTTTAAAATAACCCCTGATTCTGAGGCCCAGTGGGAGGTACTGAAGGTCATTTTTTTCAGAAGTAACAAGCTCAATTAAAACAATGGCATACAGTATCAAAGATGCCTATTTTTCAAATACATAGGCACTGACTATGCTGTTTCTTTCAGAAGTCGTTAATAACTACATACGTTATTGTAAAGGATAACCTTCAGGACACTGGAATTTATGTGACCATGTCTCATTGCAAATGATATAGTGACATTTCTTGGGCACATCTCCAGACAAAGCAGAGACAGAGCAGCAATGTCATTTCGACCAGATAAAATGTGTTTTATACACAGATGTTTCAAGAACAGCCACATTTGAATCATGTAAAAAATGAAATTTAGAATAAACTCACTATTCTGTGGCTAGATACGATCTTTCCTGACAGTCTTTCAATAGGCCTTTTGATGAACCTGTCTATTATGGTGTACAATCAGTGAGCTTTTATTCTATGAATTTTCCTTGACCACTGAGGTTACTGTGTTACCTATCACTTTCTTGGTGTAGAACAGTGTTTATTGAAAACCAGATCTTTAAGAAAGCCCAGTTCTCTTCCTCAGTTACAGGGCAAACATATCAAGGAGGTTTATTTTGTTTACTTTTCTGTAAGGATTAAGAAAAAGCAGTAGTTTCCAAAGTTAGGGATCGCTGACAAACCATACTTCTTTAACAGATCCCTATCAACAACTTTAATCTGACAGAGATTTTATGGTGAACCATATAGCATTACCTGTCAGACCACTTACATGTTTCAGATTATAGTTTGAGGGTCACTTACATAGGTCTTTATATAGTAAATAATAATTCTTCAACTTGTTCAAAGAGAACAATACAGCTGACGCCCAAAAGGCAAGCAGTACAGCTCACTATACAAATGCAAAGCCAGGGCAACACAAAATGATACTATGGCACACCTTTTTTGGTGCTTGGTAAGTGAATGTTCTTGTTTAGCCCTTGTTCTCCCACTTGTGCTTCACAGAGAAGCTACACTGAAGATTTGAAGGGAGAAGTTTTGGTTTTACTCCACGCAGTAGAGAACACTTGGCTGCAGCTCCAAGAGTGCTGAAAAAACTTTGTTGGGTTTTGTTAATGAAAGAGCAAACATGTAAGTTTGATATTAGCAGACCTGGAATATCACAGGATATTTAAACATTGTAAGGAAATAGAAAAAGCCATCTTCAGAAAAGAAGCCCCTTCACAGGAGAGAGATGGAACTCTGCTTGTATCTCATGGTTTGTTGGAGGCAATCGAAACAAACCCTACAGATGGGATCTGAACTGTAGACATCTAAATGTGAACCAGCCCACTAAGTTCCCATGATAGTGGAGGTTGTTGATTAAGCTACTGGAGTCAGAAGAATTCAGATCACCCTAAGATAGAAGTCTATGTCTCATCAATTGAACTGTGCCTGAAACTCCATTAGCTGCATTGACTGGATCTCAGTGGTCTGTAGTAGGAACTCAGGGATGTTGCTTGCATGACCACACTTGGGCAGAAGTCTGTGAGCCCAGTCCCACCGTAAATGCTGTGTAATGCACTCTACCTTGTTTGGTTATAGCGTAGCATGAGACTCTGCATATGCCTTGTGGAAGTTGTCATAGTGGAAGTGGCAAGTTTTAACAGAAAATAAATGAGGCATTTGGTCCAAAACATGCCTGTGAGACATTTGGGTACTGTATGATAATTGTACTTGCTGTTTGCATGTAAAAATCATCAAAAGGGAAACAGTTAATGAAGTAATTGTTCCAGTTCAGGGTTTGTTTAAAGTTCATGACTGAGAATCTGAAGAGACTAGAACAGATACTGCTCTTCCCCCCACTCCTCTGTTGTCTCACAGCTGTCTATGTTGAGTAGGAATTCAGTGCTTTTGCTTAGCTCACTTGTTTCAGGTTTTCTTCACAGCCCTTGCAGCTAGGCACAGCACTGCCAAATGAGAGATGCAGTGCTATTTTAAGTTAATGAAATAAATGTGACAGCAACCTCAAAATGTCACTGATCACAACTCTGCCTAGGGATATGAGACAGAAAAGCCTTATTCCTGCCCCATTCGGTAGAGTATTAAATACTGATTAGACTCCAGTGAAAGTAGCAGGTATAAGAGAGAAAATAAGCTATTCCTGTTTTGAGCAGTGCTTCCTTTTGTCACAGTGGGTACTTTAACCTGGTTAGGATCTACTTTTCTAGCTATAGAAATGTCTACAGATGGTTGAGAATTATTAACCCCACAGCATGACTTAACACTTCTGGATCTCTTAGCTCTGTTAATCACAGTTCTGCTGTTCCTCAGAAACCCTGTTTCTTCATCCTTTCCTTTTTTTTTTCTTTCTTTTTCCCTTTCACAAGCAAGTGGTCATTGCCATCCCATTGTTCTGTGCTAAACATCATTACGGTTGCCTCTCATACTTTTCATTGAGAGGCTTGGGAGCTTTTTGTGAGAGAGGAAACTCCTTAAGTTTAACTGGCAAGTGGTAACTGACTTTCTGCTGTGTCTCAGACTTCCCCCTGTCTCTCTTGAGATCTCAGTTCTGCCTGAAGAATAAGTGAATGAGAAATTCAAAGGTAGTGTGAGATGCTTTTCAAGCCATGCTTAATTAAAAAATGTAAAACAAGAAAAGAATGAACCTTTTGTCTTTCTCAGTTCCTTTGTAAAAGCCCAGATTTTAATTTAAGTTTAACCTCATTGAACCACAGTCCTTTCTCTAATTTTTACTGACACATTTAGGCAATCCATTAAGACTACATCTAGTGACAATTAAGGAAAGTTCAGCAGGAATAGATTGTGCTGTGGGCTTCTCAACAGTTACTGATAATGATGTTATAATGAAAGAACTGCTCAAAATCCAGAATATGTGTTTACATAGGGTGTGAAGAAAGGATGCGTTAAAGATAAAGGTTTGGGTTGCAGGAGGCATTTGTTCTGCAGCTATCCTTGGGAAGTAATTTTATTCCATGTCCCTTTGTTCTTCTCTAGTCCTCTTCATGGATTTATTTTTCTTTTTTTTAATAGTAGTACTTAGTGGCAAGCAAAGCCTCCTGGTAGATATTTACATGACAACAAGTCCACAAGGCTTTAATTTCAGAAAGGGCTGTGGGCAAAATTATAAGGCTCATTAATTATCTCTTCTGTAAGTAAGTGCATTTTTTTGGATGAGTAGCTTGTTCATAGAACTATCAGTCTGATAAATAATAGCACCTCTGCATATTAAAAAATTTGAAGAAGAAGAAAAGTCTCTGCCCTGGAGCATCTGAAGGGTACAGTAGATGATACAAGACCCTACTAGATTTGCACTGCTATTTCTATTTTTTTTTTTTAGGCTCTGTTCACTCAAGTGAAAATACAACAACATGTCCTGAACTCAGTTCAGTTCAAAACCAGCAGCTTTTTCTATGATACTAATGGTTATATTGAGCCCCCTCATCCCAAATTCATTGCAGCCCTGCAGTGAAGTGAACAGCGAGTCTAGTGAGATGTAAGGATTTCAGAAACTCAGAGGACTCTGATGTTGAACACTTTTTTTTCAGTATTTCCAACTCAGGGAACTTGGAATCTAATGGCCAAGATGCTTTAGTGAATTTAAGAATCACTATGAGTATCAAAGACTATTGATTTGTGTGTGACCATTATGAAAAAGAGTTTGACTTTATACCTTCTAGGTTCCTTGTTGTTCAGCTGTTTGGTCTGCTTTCAGGGCTGTGATTGTTCTCTTCAGCCTTTGAGTATTGAGGTCAGCAAGGGACCAAGCTGTTTCTAGTTGTCCTTGAAATGCAGGCAAAAGGAGGTTTTGCGATGTGACACTGGCACACTCCTTCCTCTGGCATCTGTTATTTCTTTTGAAAGGGGACATAAAGCAAAATGTTCTGTTAAACTACAATATTTAAACCTGTGGGATTGTTTTCTTTGAATGTGAGGTGGGCATTTGAATTTGTAGAGCTTCTGAGGCAGTTTTGAAGGCAGGAAACAAATGTAAGTGGTTTTATGTCACACTAGTATGTGGTATTTATGTAAACGTTTGTTTGAATTTCTAGGTGCTTGGGAATTCTAGGAATGCACTTCTGAGGTGCAGAATCTACTTTTATACCTTGATAGATAATATCTGAACCGATGCTGAGGTGTTACATCCCTTGTTTTAAGCAGGGAGTGACTGTAGGATCCTGTTAGAGAGTATATGTTGGGGAGGAGCCAAAGTGGGTCTTCTCAGCAAGGGCAGGTCAGCCAGAAGCTGGGGAGTCAATGGGGCTAATAAGGCAGGACAGAGCAAGGAGCAAGGTGTGCAGAGCTGGTCCAGGTCTCCAGGGAAGTCTGTAGGACAAGATAGGTCCACAGTTGAGCCAGAATTCAAATCAGCAAATCAGCACCAGTGAGGGACTTGGCTCAGATGTAGCAGCACCCAGTCAAAGACCCAGGGTAGGGCTGGAGCACAGGCAGCAGCTGAGCAAAGGGATCAGCCCCCAATGGGGGCTTTTCCCAGCTCATCTCACACAGGCCCAGCAGCCTGAAAACCAAGTTACAGTTGCACTGCATCGCAGTTGGCCTGGAGCAACAGCAGCCAAACCCTTGGAGGCAGGATGAGGTTTTTCAGAGGCTGTTGGTACCCCTGGGGTCTGGACCCACTGGAACCTGCTAGTGAGGGGACTGGGGAGGGGAACCTTCCTTTCCCTTGCTGCATTTTCGTTGCATGCCTCCCATTTGTTTGCAGGACTGCCCATGCCTGATGTCCCCACTGCACAATCACAGAATCATAGAATAATAAAATAGTTAGGGTTGGAAAGCACCTTAAGATCATTTAGGTCCACCCCCTCTGCCATGGGCAGGGACACCTCACACTAAACCATGTCACTCAAGGCTTCATCCAACCTGGCCTTGAACACTGCCAGGGATGGAGCATTCACAACTTCCTTGGACAACCCATTCCAGTGCCTCTCCACCCTAACAGGAAAGAATTTCTTCCTTATAGCCAATCTGAACCTTCCCTGTTTAAGTTTGAACCCGTTATCCCTTGTCCTGTCACTACAGTCCCTAATGAAGAGTCCCTCCCCAGCATCCCTGTAGGCCCCCTTCAGATACTGGAAGGCTGCTATGAGGTCTCCACGCAGCCTTCTCTTCTCCAGGCTGAACAGCCCCAACTTTCTCAGCCTGTCTTCATACAGGAGGTGCTCCAGTCCCCTGATCATCCTCGTGGCCCTCCTCTGGACTTGTTCCAACAGTTCCATGTCCTTTTTATGTTGAGGACACCAGAACTGCACACAATACTCCAAGTGAGGTCTCACGAGAGCAGAGTAGAGTGGCAGGATCATCTCCTTCGACCTGCTGGTCACACTCCTTTTGATGCAGCCCAGGATATGGTTGGCTTTCTGGGCTGCGAGCACACACTGAAGACAGCTCATGTTCATTTTCTCATCGAATGCTGAATTTTACAAATGCTCCTGAAGTGTTTCTCTCAGTGTCCTTTCTCGTCTATGACTTTTGGGTCTTGAGCACTGCAGCAACATCCCCAGTCTGTTAAATTAAAGTAGAGATGATGTGCTAGCAGATGCCATGGAGAATTTAAGGAGAGAGATGCAAATTGCTCCTGTACACTCTGTGCAGAAGGTAATCTTTTCAGTATCTTCACCTTTTTGCTGTAATGGATGAGTCAGAGATGATAACATGTACTCTGTGGTCAAGTCAGCCACATGAGTTTGTTGAAGGATGTTGTCTTATGTGAAGAGTATGCATTAAGTCAAGGGAAGTTTTCAGGTCTCGTGTTCTGTAGTTTTGGTGTCAGTCTGAAAGGCCTTTGCTTTCGTGTATGTATGTTCAGAATTCACATTCAGCTGAAAGGTAGACTGTTGCTTTGCTGTGCTACTCTGGAAAAACAACCTTCAGCTCCAAATGCAAACGCTTGATAAGAGAAAAAAAGCCCTATAAGTATCATATAATGTATGATACTTACACAATGCTATTTGTATATGTATCAGAAATATTCAGGAGAACTCAGTTTTACTCCCAACTTCTGCAAAAACGCTGTGCAGTTATGAAGGAAGGGTGACAGTGTACTACTCCAGTATCCTTGGATGCTTTGCTATATCTTCATGAGACACTTGGAGAACAACCTGGAAGAACAAATGGCACAAAACACCATATAGCATCCTTATCCTGATGTAGCAGGAGTACCAATCTGATCTCTCCCTCCAGGGCTACTGTGGTATCTCATGAGCACTGAACGGATGGGCTCGCAGCGAGACATGATGCGTCGGGATTGCCACTGCTGTGATTCTAGAGATATTCTAGAAAGTCTGTTGACACCATCTGAGATTACTTGATGTTCCCTGTTCTCTGGCACATCAGACTAATCAGTTTCTACTTACATGAGAATACAGAAAGTTCAATAACTGTCTCTATTTGTTTTATTTGTTGAGAGGAAGCTGTTGGAAGTAGGCTGCTTTAAGTCACAGAGGATTCCAGGGTCCAAAGCTACTGAAGGCTCATTTATTTTGGTGTGAAAAGGGAAGTGGAGATTTATATGGGTAGGTTAAAGAGCAGTGTTCCAATAAGTTTGCACTTATGTATGCAGAATGAATGTTCAGAGCCATGTTGCATGATGTAGATTCACAGTGGTGTGTCGTGGCTGCAGCCAGCTCTGAGGGCTGGGGAGTTCAGGCTTGCACTGTTCTCTAACTGAAGAACTATACCAGAAATGCAGACTCATTCTGTGCTGAGCCTATTACAAAACCAATTTGTTCACTGCAAAATGAAAACCTTTTCTTCTTTGCTTTGATAGGGAGAAATGGGAGGTAACATTAAACGAAAGTTATTCTTAAGAACTTAAGTAGGAACTCCTTCCTTGAAGTTTTCAGTGTTGCCTTTGGTGAGAAGGAGTGAAGCTGAAACTTAAGGCCCTTTTTTGAAATGTTTTTGAATTCACAAAGACTCTGTGCTGCTCCTTTATATTGGAAAAAAACCCATTGTGTCTGTGGAGGGGGGAAAAGAAAATGGAAGTGGTTAAACACTCAAGCAAAGTTCTGAGCTTCTAAGTAAGGTGCTGAAAATGAAAATGAATAGCAGCAGAAAGCACCTTTCTTGGTAACATTGAGGAGAAACCTGGTATGACATTGTTTGTGTATGGAGCTGACAGAGCTCCCCTCTTCTGTCTAGTAACCATAGGCGTGCAAGAAGTTAGAAATGAACATGAATGAGGTCTTAAAATTTTAGGGAAATGCTACATGCAGAAGGAGGCAGAGATTGCACAGGGAAAGGCAAACTGCAGTGCACAAACTCTGCAGCAGTCTTCAGAATGACAGGAAACTCGAAATCATTGAATGTTGAAGGGATCATGCTGCACTGTAATGACAAAACAATCCCGATCCATTCCTTTGCCCAGTAATTTTAAGAATTTAAATTTGTGTTTGGGTAGTGTGCTAGTAAGTAGCCTAATGAGCCAGGTACCAGACAAGGTAAGCTGGCTGGCCAGGAGGTGTCAGGTTTATGATCAAAGGTTGGAAGTCACTGTGTCTGCAGTTTATCACCCTGGAATAGGCTCACTTACATTGTAAACCTCATTACAAAAAAACCCCATTGTGTTTCATTCTCAGGTTATTTGCATTTAATGGTTTATTGTTCTTATTTTGTGTGTGTTGTGCTTTTCGGGTTCCTATTTTTTATAGGATTTAAATTCACAAAAGACAATGGCATCATGTGATTATTATTTATTTTTGATTTCATCTGTTTCTGAGTCAAACCCTGCAATTTCTGCAATGTGTCGTCCAGAAAGACGTCCTGTCTTATCTGGATGCAGAAACACAGGAGAGCCTTCCCTTTCTCTCAGGAGTCTTATATACCTGGTTGGAAAATCAGAATCTCTGATATCTCTGATTTGACATGAAAGACATTTTGTTTGGCCGAAGGGAAATATCTCAGTGTCCTTAAACTAGTTTTGTTTCAGATGCTTAAGTGAATTATGATGGGTGCATTGCCTTCATTCAAATCTGTTACTGAACATACTGTTCAGAAGTGCTTCATCCTGCCTCCCAGGCACATTCTCGATGCGTAGAAGACACATGCGTGGGTGTTGTGCTAGGTGGGTGTTGTGCTCATATCAACCATAGCCAAGACTCTGACACCTGAGACCCAGGTCTATAATGAAAACGGGACTGCCAGGTGTCAGAGCTATGACAAAGAGAGAATTCCAGCAGCTCAGGATGAGGAAAGGCCAGGGTGTGGTTAACCTAGATGAAGATGTTTGCATTCATTTTGATAAACCAAAACACTGTATTTCAGTAGTGCAGATATGAAAAACTAAAACATGTGAGCAGAAGTATTCCATGAAAAATGTTGACTTTTCTGTAAATTGTGTTTCCTACTGCTAAGAAAAAGTTATTTGAGAGGTGTATTCTCAACTCACTAACACAGAGTCTGTCTGAATCTTAGTATTGCCATCTGGCACCCAGTTGGAGAAGCACAACAGCATATGCTTCTTTTATGATACTATTTGATATTTATGAGTAAGACAACTTGATAATATATTTGGCTAATTACTTTTTAAAATTTCATGTCCAGAAAAGTCATTGGAAATGTGGTACACAAAACTTTGTTGAACATAAGTGAGCAGAAAACTATTTTCAACCTGAAATAAAGAGGAAATCTAAAGCAACAATACAGCACACAACCACACTGCAAAGAAAGGCTTTTCTGTGACACATGCTGAGTTGATCATGAAAGACTTCAGTTACCAGGTGGGAAGTGACGAGCAATCAGGTAGTCAACAAAATCTTGCACTCCCAAATCAGAAACATTTATGATAATATTCTAGTTGAAAATCATTCCTTTTATATGTAATGGGTATTGCCATCTTTGGGTTGGCCCCCTCTCTTTCTTGCCCCTGCTTTTTAAAGGACACCCAAATATAAAATTCTGTTTGAAAACCAATCAAAATAATTTTGTTTTAGAAATGACACCACAGTGTTTCATGTCATTCAGGTGCCTCATTCTCCACGGAGAGTGTAGCTTCCTGGAAAAATGACAGCTAAAAGGAATCAGCAGGTGATGCAGCATAGTAGAAGCATATCAGTAGAGCAAAGCAGTTGATGTGTAGGATCCTCCACTATACACATTTCAGAGTTCTGTCAATTCAGATTAGAGTTAGTCTGATATCCTACACCAAATATCTCCACCATGTGTGTGACTTGAAGCTGTCTGGAGAAAAGCTGTCCTACCAAACTTTTGCTTCTGTCCTGCTTGCCTCTCAGCCTAGCACTCTTAGGAGTAGTGCACTACCATGCTTCCTACAGATGACAGTACTATATACCACATGCCATGTTGACTCAGTCCCTCTATCATCTCTTTAGCACCACATAAACACACTCTCACAAATATACACTCACACCCCTTGAAGACACTCAGTCTCCCCTTTGGGCAAGCATGGTTACTCCACATGCATCTCCCCATGTCCTTTTTGGCATTGTATGTGCCCTGGGGTGTGCCTTCAACTCTTCCAACAGTCCCTCAGACTGGGGTCTCAGTTGTTTGCAAAGGAAAAATGCATCTGAAAAGCAGCAGATTCATGAGGCAGCATGGGGCTAATAAACAGTTGATCCAGAGATTTACTTGGAAATGGCAGAGAGGAGAGAACATGGAGGAGGGGGAACATGAGCTCTGCTAGCTGCTACACCTTGGGTGTGTGAGGGTTGCAAAGTAGTAGGGAGGCAGAGCCAGATCATTCCTGTGCTCTGTGGGACAGAAGGGCACACTCTGCACAAGGCAGCTCTGCCTTCTCTTTCCCTTCCCAGTGAGGCAACAGCTTTTGTCCTAGTCCCTTCTCCTCCCTTCTCTAAGGAGAATGATTCATAAATGATCCATCTCTCCTGCCAGTAATGGAAACACTTAGAGCATCATCAGGCCTTCCAGATTTGTGATGGTCCTGCAGAGCACCATTAGGGCTGTTGGAGATCAGCAATTATGAATGGGGACAGACACATTTGTCCCTTTACATTGTGCAAGAAGCTCTTCTGAGTGTTGCATGAGCTCAAAGTGAGCATAATGTTGGGGAACGAGTGCTCAGTACATGTTGGAGGATTTCACAGTCCATTGTCTTAGACCTCTGTGCTCTCCTTAATGTTTGGAACACATTATGTGCACATCTGGAGGTGGTCTGCTAGTGTGGTTTCATCCTAAAGGAACCTATTCATTGTGCTAGACCCATTTCCTAGCCTGCACCAAGATGTGGTGAGTGAGGACTATCAAGGGATCCACCTCAGATCCACCTACTGCTTCAAACTGAATGATGAGGTCATCCAGCATTTCTGTTGCGCCCTCTACATGAAAAGCCAAGGACATGAGACATTGTTGCTGTTGTACATCAGGATATAGTCCAAAACATTTGGGATGGGAGGCAACTGAACTATCTCCATTGGCTCCTTAGCAGTACTGCCAAGTACAACTATTTTGAATTCCCCTTAAATCATTTACTGCTGAACTGTTTGGTAATTCAAGGAAAAAGATGGGCATTTACATTTTTGCCACACAAAGTTGCCACCTTTTGTGAAATATTTACTTGAGTAACAATAGTCCCTTTGAAAATCAGTGCTAAACATTCTAACATAATAATAAAAATCTTACATGTAGATGCTGTTTTGACTAAGAAAAAGTCTATGAGAAACACAGCAGAACAGAAAGCTGCGAAGGATGTTACAGTGCCATGTAGAAACTACTAGTAGACTTCACTGGACTTACTGGCATCCTCCTATAAGTTGTTATTAATTAATAACTGCGGATATTTTTTTCTTTAACTGGCTATAGTCTAAGATGTAAAAAAAAAGTCAACTCCTGACTCTTTAGTCTTTAAGCTGAATCCATAGGTATTAAGGACAGCCACCACCTTTGCTGGAACTTGGCTCAGATTCGGAGAGACTTCATGAAACTATATATTACTTTAATAGAGCCACATTTCACAATGCAACACAATTTAACAGATTTAAATGGCACAACAAAGAATGTACTATTTTCTATGAGCAGTATAAAAACCACAGCTACCTTTGGTAGAGTATGTGCAGAGAAAATGAGAAAGGAACAGATGGGGAAGCATTTACATAGGAGATGGCAGGCAATTTCATTTTTTTCTATTGGCATGCTAATTAATGATCTTTCCAAAGAAGGAATGCTGTATAAATCTCCTAAAGGAAGGATAATAGCAAGGTCAATGTATCTGCTAAACTATGCAGGAATTTGAATGCATAAGTATTGCAAAATCCTGTGTCAGATTAATAACCTGTTATAAAGCAAAAATTGAAGTACTTGGTAAATACAATTTGAAATGCAGATAGGAGATAAAAGGGTGATGCTTTGGAATTTCAAGTTGCAAAACTTGAACTCGAGATGTTCTGGATCCCTCAATTTGTTTAAATTTGTTGCACAGGGTGAATGTTGAAAAACAGAGAGGGAACTCAGATCTATCATTTTCTCCCCTTTCCTGAGTCAATGGATGTCTTTGAAGGTCTGCATAGTTTTGCTGAGAAATAGGGATTCAAAGACATCAAAGCGTTCAGTTTAGCTGAGGCAAACATTTGAAATAGGGAAGGCTTTTCTATAGCTTAGAATAATGGTCATAATATTTGCTTTACTTATGTAACTGAAAGCTAAGTAATGGTGCTGGCTTTGTAGTGGTAGGAAGTTACCGATAATACTCTGTATGGTCGAGAAGGATTACAGATCACAGCTACCAGGTAGTCAGAATTCAGCATCCAGGGTGCTGCTTAACTAAGGAGTGTCACAGTGCCTTATGCACAGCAAGCCCACAGCACTATAGGATTTTTCCTTTTTTTTCATAGAATAATTGCCTAAGATCACTGTGAGGGACTGTCAGAGAACTGTAACCCAGGACTCTCCGTCTGCAGTTTTGTCTGGCTGCAAGGCTGCACTGTCCGAGCGTGGTTCTGCACTTTCTCCAGCCTCATCTCTCTCCTGATCTCATAGTCTTTGACATTTTTGGCTCTCTTCCTCTATGATCTGTGCCGGGTTTCTATCCCTGCAGCCAAGTCCCTCAGAATTCAGTGTTTCGACATCTCTGGCTGTGCTGAATTATGTTTTTTAACACATGGAGATGATAAATCTACAATACACTGTGGCTGGAGACCATTTAGAAAACATTTTGAATTGCATGACTGTGAGGAGAGTTATAAGTTGTATTTCTGGGAAAAGACCACAGGGCCATGCTGGGTCTAACAGGTTGGCTCAGGACTGTTGATTCTGGGAAGAGTCTGATCTGTGATGTCTGTAGGAAATCTCTGTGCTCCCTCAGCTCGCAGACTGCTGGCTGTAAAACTGAGTGAGAAACTGCTTGTTCAGAGCAGGTATTTGATCCTTACTTTGGATCAGTTCCAGTTGTAAATAGCTCAGGGCTAACTTCGCAAGGAGGATATGAGATAAACTCCAAAGTCCAAAATGTAGAGCAGGAGCAGCCCTCTGACAGCCTCCTTAGAAGCCCTACTGCTGGGTTTGAGCAGAGCAATGGGCACCTTGGCAGTGAGGAGCTACATGGTTTATATATCTCACATGGTAGGACTCATGGGTTCTATCCATTCCACTAATTTTTTTAGTATTTTCGATAGTAGCTGAGGCTTTTCTGCACAGGGAGTTTTTAATAACTTTTCTCTCCATCAGCCTTTAATGGTAAACTGAGGATATGAATTTCATATCCAGAAGTTACCTTTGCAGCACTAGGGCAGAATTCCATGTATGATGGCAAGTAATCCTTAAAGAAACGAATAGCAAAAAAAGGTACAGAGTTGGAAATCAAGACCCAGAACAATAGTAGCAGTTGAAAAAGTAATACAGTAAAGTTTACTAATGATTATTCATTAGGTGGAAAACAGCCCTATCCCAACTGACTATAAATACAAGGCAAGCACTGGAAATTAATTTTAACCTTGAGACTGCAGGAAACATTAGGAGTTATGTATGGTTATATTTGTGTGACAAGGTGCAAATTCTAAGCATTGCATGAGCAAAAGAGGCTAAAATGTCCAGCTATGTAGTCTCTGAAATATATGTATTTTTTTAAATTAGAGTTAAGGGTGGCTGTTAGCTTGGCTGGGTTAGCATCTAACTTAATGGAAAATGAGGCACTGGCAAAAAAATAAATAATGCTGTTTAATTACAGTCATGACCTTTAGTGATTGCAGCATTACTGCTTGGTATTGTAAACAGATCTATAGAATTTACTGAAACAATTGTTCTTTTCCTCTGCCAAAAGCATCAAGAATTGGAATTGGAAAATAACTCAGCTTATCTGGTTTGTGTATCCCCTGCTGTGCAATGTCTTGTCCAGTTCTGCTGTAGATATAGTCAACTGTTGTTTTGTGTGAAACAGACTGGAAGGTTATTCTACAGCATGAAATACTGCTTATTCATACCATGGAAACATTTTTGCCTCTGATGAGTTTAGATGAGGGGTTACTTCTGTCTCATTTCTCCTGGTTGGATTTCTTTCATGCTTCTCTACAGCGGTTTTATTAACCCTTTCTTCTTCACTGCTTTCACTCTTTTCCAAGAGTTAAACCTATATCAAAATGGAATAGTTTTTATCGAGATTCATATGGCTGCTTCTCTGATATTGAGGAAAATATGAGAATGTGCATTGTTTCATCAAATCCATACAGCATTTGTGCAATTATTAACAGAAAAAAGGCAAATCATGAGCACAGTAGAATTGGTGTTCTTTGAAACTGCAAACTCAAAGAGACTCCCTGCTGCCACTAATTTCATAGAATCCTAATGACAATGGAAGAAATTCCTAGGGAAAAAAGGTGGTAGTTTAGAAGCAAAAAATCAGACAAAATAGAAACAGCCCCCCTAGTGTCTTTTGCCTGTCCAGGCCTGGTGAATAAGATGGGAAAGGCTTTATAAAAACTACCTACAAAAGAAGAAAATAAACACAGGGGATTGTCGCTAATATTTGTGTAACCAGTACATGATAGCCTGGCATGTGTCATGAGCTCTCACGCTCTTTACTCAAAACTTAAAGAAACATCAGCAATATGCAATGAGCTGTTATTGTGCCCAAAGTTTATAGCATTTGGCTTTACTGAGTGGTCAGTTAAAATACAAAAGTGACTGACACTACAGGACTCCTGGGTATGTGTACAAAAGGTTGACATAGAATGTATGTATATACCTTAAAAACTAGATTTAAAAAATCACTTACTAAATCTACCTGACTCATGCATCAGTTATACACAGGAAATTAATATCTGAACCTCAGGAATAAAAAAAAAAAAAGAAAGAGAGAAAGAATAAATCAACAAATTTTGAAAATATTAGCTGTTATTAGGATAAATAAGTGTGCTCAGAGAGTCAGTGTAGAAAGAACATTGAATGGTTATTCTGCATCCTCGCTGTCACTCCTCTGCAGTC
Organism: Pezoporus occidentalis; assembly: GCF_034315485.1. Taxonomy (NCBI): domain Eukaryota; kingdom Metazoa; phylum Chordata; class Aves; order Psittaciformes; family Psittacidae; genus Pezoporus; species Pezoporus occidentalis. The sequence goes on from NW_026914180.1 coordinate 4,296,032, forward strand.
ACCTGTGCCATAGTTTCCCCTCAGTGCTACCTTCTCAGTGCTTTCTTTCTGAGGCATGTGTGAATAACTGAAGACAAGGGTCATCTGTATGGCAGAAGGCAAACTCCATCCTTGCTGGAAGCTGAACACCAGGAAGGGACTTCAAATTTAGTAATTTACCAATATGAATAAAACATCGAGCTTATTTTTAGAAGCTTGACTGTTCTGACAGACCCAGTGATTTTTCACCCAATCTCACCACTGTCCTCCTATATCCTGTCTTCCCAAATTCAGAAAGTGACATTACTGATAATACTATAATTTTGATGGAATTTGCTACCTTATAACTAAGCACATTCCACCAATGGAGGCTCCTTTCAGAGACGGTCTCCCTTAGACAAGCTACCTTGGCCAAACTTTCAAAACTAATTCAGATTATTTAATTGAACCTCTCGCTCTCACAAGGAGATATTGTTTATACTTAAAGACTTAATAAGTCGCCTGTTCCAGATAGTTCCCTCTCTGATCATTACAAGAGGCAGGGTCATTAATATCAGCTTATCAAGATTTGCTGCCCTGTCATATTTTCCCTTCTTTTAATTTTACTGAAAGTGTTATATTAGCACAGTGCTGCTGAAGAAGTACGCTTTTTTTTTCCTCCTGACTGTCCATATTTTCAAGATATGTTATTTTGTTCATCAGCCCATTTTAGCAACAAGCCTTTTATTTCCTTCTCAGTGGATGGGAAACACACTTCAGCTGTGGTGGCTGCTAAGGGGATCCTCATTGGGTTCTAATGGGTACAGCCAGACCTAGAAATTCTTGTGACTCCCTGTTTTTCAAATCTAGACTTTGCATTGCTTCCTGCCACTGCACTGAACTGAGCTTGGGAGATAGCAGCACCGTCTCCAGACCTTGTAATACCACACTGCTATGAGGAAAATGGCTATATCTTTTCTGTCTGCAAATCTCTGGTGTTGAGCCCTTCTAGAGTCACTCAGCTTTCTGGCTAACACTGCTATCTGACGTTAACTCCAGGTATCACGTGAGTTGGAAGTTTTACAGGTAGAAGCACATGTCCACTTTCTCCTACTGGGCTGCAGAACTTAATTGAATGCAACCTGAGCATATATTTGCTTGTCCAGAGGTTTGTATGCAGTATAAATTTGGGATTTATATAGAGCTTAGGTTTCCCATGGTTTTTTGAGCCATTCCCAAAGTCATCACTTACAGGAGGAGAGCAGTGTGGTCTATAGTTTCCAGTGACAAAACTTAGGACCCTCTTTCTCACTGAAAGTTGCCTGGATTGGTGATACCACTTCAACTTTGTCCCTGTTAGACACACAAGAGGCTCCCAAAATCTTGTACTAACTCACTAAATTCCAGCAGCAGTGTTGTAATATAACACTTTGAGTAAAATTAAAAGAAGGGAAAATATGACAGTTAGCCAAGAGATCTAACAAAGAAGATATTTTAATCATCCCACTTACATACTGCATAGATTGCATCCATCTTTTGTCAGTTGTAAAAATCAACAAAAGTAGTAAAAGTAATGCTTCTGATATTATCTTTTAAGAAAAATTGAATCTATACCTTTTCAGAGAACTCAGCAGGATGTTGCCTTTTCTTTGTTCTCCTTATTGTTCATTGTACTCAGGACGGAATTAATGATTTTTTCAAAGGCTTATTCCTTTCAGAAATCAGTTCAGAAAAATCATCTGTCTTAGCAAAACAGCCAGAACTCTTCCAAAATACACCATTCTAACTAATGGGTTTCTCCTTGCACTTTGATGACCTTCATAAGCACTTCAGTTCAGAGGAGAAAGTTTTCGTCCCACAAAAATGTTGGCTCCAGTATGCAGGTAAAGGCATGCTATGAGGAATTTTTCTACATGAATATTAGCATAGTCTTGAACTTGCCTAATGTGACTTCAAACAGTTGAAGGTTTTGATGGAGGCAGCAAGGGGAAAAAAGGGAAAAAATGTGGAAGTTGTTAAAACATGTCTATAGATAGGAATTGCCATTTCCTACTGTAAATAGGGGAGAAGATTACGTTCTATTTTGGGAGCTAGGAGCTACTCTGTCCCATATAACAGCATTTCTTCTGTATGTCCTCACTTTGTCAGGACAGGGTATCTTTCCTCTTGGCACCTCTCTTCGCTTTTCAGCAACCTCCCCCTCCCATAACCTTCACTTATTCATATCCTTCTCACCATGCTGCTTTATCACTGTTTTCTTGAGATTCTCTTTTTCTTTCTTCTCTGGCCTTCAATCTCTTCAGATGTGCTCTAAGAGGATCTTTCTTATCCCGTATCTTCGAGCTCCAGGCTTGCCTTACTGTCCCTTCTTATAAATTCCTTCTCTCTCAGCCTCCTCTCCCTCCCAGCTCTGTGGGAAGGCTCAGAAAAAGGCAGCCATATTGCGTCCTGTGCCTCCAGAGGGCACCCAGCACATCCCAGCCTGAACATTTATGGCCCCAGGAGCAGCACTCCTGGCAAGTTACTTCCTGCCCTTGGGCATGGCAGCCCCATGCTGCTTCCCTGGCCGTCCTTCCCTATGCACTATGGGGAGGTATGGGGTGGCATGATGAGGTAACCAGAATTTTGTGCCATATTTTGCAGAAGTCCTAGAACTGAATTTTCCACATCCCTCAATATGAATGCTTCTCTTTGCCAAATACAGGCTCTGTATTTGTGTGCCTCTTCCAATGGAAGTCCCCATCCCCAGGCACCTTCATTGGAACAGCTGGAACAGCTGAGTTAGGGTCTGGCTATAGAGTCTGTGAACCTACTGTATGAGGCTGTATTTTGTTCAGGCCTTTCTCATAATTTACTTTATTTTTTAATGTAAAAATATTACAGCAAAATACTCACTTCAGTGCAAATCAGACACTTGGCTATTCAGGTAACACAGAAACATTCTCCAAGTGACATTTCTGAGATAAACGGTCTCGTGGATGCTGCTCCACTGCTCAGGACTGCCTGTGCAGATGCACTCTTACATGACTGGGTTTAGTCCAACTGGTTTCTATTGTGAAACAGAAAAACAATTCTGGGAAATGCTTGTTCTGGAAGAGAGGCCACACAGATGTGAGGGGTGAGCTGGAAAAGAGGCATTTCAGCAAGATAATATGCTCTGTCTGAGCAACCTGAGTAATGAGCCTCTCTTTCATAAGGTGTACGGAAATGGCAGGACGCTCTTGCCACTAAAGCTTGGCTTCTCTGGGCTCTGGATGTGAGATACAAGAGTAGCATTTGCCTCTGGTGCTCCAGAGTGCTTTGCTGCACCTCTGCAGCATCACATGGGAAGGATGGCTGCATGTCTGATCACCAGTAGTGGTGCAGCATTGTGTCCTCTCTACTCAGTGGGATGCCTTATTGGTACAAACCCATCCCAGAGAAAGTTCATGCAGCAAACTCCATTTAATCAGTGACAAATATGTCATTGCTCGTGCAGCCCTATGAAACTCATTGGCAAAGTCACCACTTTAACATTTCATCACTGTCACTTAAGGAAACAAAACCCAGCAAAAAAAATGACATGAATTTTCTTATTAACCTCTGAGTGCAATCATAGTATATATTTTAAAGGCCATACAGCATCAAGGAATATTTCATGAACTCAGCTGGCAAACAACAAATCTATTTCTTTTGGGTGTTTTCAGGCCTTATTCATTTATAAATATTATCAGGGAAAAATTATCTACTTTCCTACGTTATTTAAAAACGAAAAAAAAAAAACACAAACCAAAAAACCTCATTCAATTTCTCAACTTGTACCAGCCTGTTCTAACAGAAACTGAGGCAGTTTGCCAAAGGCTAATGATTCAGTTTTATGTGATTAGTTTCTTTAGCCAGATCCAGATATTTAGAGAAACTAATAATTTGTTACCCTGCTAATCTCTAAAATGCCTGCAAGGATTCACATCTAACTACACTACTTTGGTCGTGACATTTTTTTTTTTTGTTCAATTTTGTTCTATGTTGTTTAGAATTAATATGTTAAAGTAAGAACAGAGCAATGACAAAATTAAATTATATGACCCATATAATTTTTCACAGCATGGCATCATAAGGATGTATAAGCAAAAACAACATAAAGGAGAAGTACCTAGATAGAAGCTGGAGGTTTAATTAGAGAAATTATGTGGCTATAAAATTGTCAGTATAATACATAGCTGACCTTGATCAATCAAACTGTCCTTAAGTGGGGGCACAGCCTAACCTTCTGACTGTGTTTCTGTAGTTTAGATCAGACTTTGTATTGCAGAGTGGTATTTCAATGATACCTGATAGTTTGGGATGCCTTTGAGCTTAAATGTAATCTGGAAAGAAGTCTGATATTCAGAAATCAGTTGCCTTTATGATTGCTTATGCTGGACCTCTTGGACTTTGATATGCTCAGGATTACCAAGAATTTTTAAAACTGTATCCTTATTGCATGTTGTACTATAGTCCTTTTTTTTTCTGTCACTCCAAGTACCAGCCAACACAACTCATAAGAGAGCCTTCAGGCATCTGTACAATGCTGACTGTAATGCTGCTAAACACTGCATTTACTAGTACATATCATGCAGTACTTAAGTTCATAAAAAGTTTAAAAAACATCTGCCAAATCTGCAGATAGCAACTGTGAAAAATATTTCCCTTTTCACTGTGTGTCTGAAGTAGCAATGGGAGCCCAGGTCTTGACTTGTGAAGTCTGCAGTGCTCCTTTCTTCTCTCCAGGTACTCTGCTGTGAAAAGCTCTATTAAAAAAAAAGCCAAACAAAACCATATATGTTTCTAAATAGGAAAGGAACAGGGGGAAAGGCATCCTTTTCCTATAATAAAATTGACTCAGATTGGTCTCTGTGGCCAATGCCCATCTAAATTGTCATAAAAATTAACATAGGAATTACCAGATCAGAATGTCACAGACTAATGGTCCATCTGGTCCAGTGTTCTGTTTCCAGAAGTGACTTACACCAGATGCTGCAAGGGAGGAATAAAATATTAAGCATTTAGAGAGTGCTGTAAGTGCCCTAACCAACCACTAACATGGTGGTCGGGCAGCTGCTAGGAAATCTAGTGACAGAAGGAGCCTGCCAGCAATTCTGCTTTTCTAGTAAATAGAGCAAAGAAATGCACTTCCCTGTGGGATATCAGTATCTGCTGTATCCAGCCCTGTGCACATTTATCATTCATCCTGACCTCTCATGCACACATGCATCCAGATGCACACGAATCCTTTTTTCTAAGTGCAAAACATTTGCAAGGATTGCAACACAGTGGATTTTATGAGAGGTGAAAATTTCCTCAGGAGATTCACAGGGCAGAATTCATTTTAATCAAGCTAAGACATTTCCATCTGATCTAATCATCCCAAGCTCCCTTTATAATCAAAAGAGCAATACCAGCACTTTCAGGTCATGACTCTTCTGACCTGGTGTGGATGTCTGATTTAGGAGATAGTGACTCCACTGGCTTGAGCGGCATCATCTGCAAAAGGAGCCGAGGATGGCTGGCTCAGATGTAGACCTTTACAGGGCAGATGTCTGTGTTTTGCCAAATGAGTCCCACCTTTGGCGGCTAAGCTAATATTTTTAGAATGATAAGGGGTTTAAAGAATTAAGACACAACACAGTTAAGGCACTTGGGGACATATTTCAGTCTGCCCCTTTCCTTAGTCTCCCTTATTGCCTGGCAGTAATTACATCTAACGGAGTCTAGATGATTATGGGAGTGGGATAAGGAGCTTTTAACTTTTAACTAGCAGCTCAAAATGATCTGTCTTCATAATGAACAAAATGTGTTAGGACTAGATGGCCATGAATGGGTTGATTGCGTTGCTAATGGTTGATTACACAAAATGCCCTCTAGATTAACATTAATTGTTCACCTTGGTGGAGACTTCAGATGAAAAATCTGTCTGCACAGAGACAGTGATTTGGCTTCTATTTCCCTTGTAGAGTTTATCCTTTAAAGGAGGTGGAAAAACCCTGAGGGGATGGTCGTACAACCTCTAGATATACAGAGTTACCTGCCTTCTCCATGCCTGGTTATCTTTCAAAGTCACCGTGTCTGTGTTTGTCCTAATTTCTTTATATTTCATGTTGTTTATAATTCAATATTTGGTTGTCTAAAGTGCAGATTATATTCTTATGAGTAGAAACTACCTTGCTGTGTATTTTCTTCAAGTCTATTTCATTGACCTTTCAGGTTTTAATTTTTTTGTCCCCTGTGGTTGGGGACTGGCTGACTTTAGGTGGCTGAGCAAGTCAAACGGAAATAATACCAAGGCTGGAAACCCATTACCGTTGTTAACAACCTGGGTCTGCACAGGATGTATAAACAAAAGTAGAAAACTGCAAGGCACAGTGCTGTATCATGAATCAATGTTACAGAGCAACAAACAGAATAGAAAGAATAAACACACTCCCCAGAGAGCAACACACCGTTAAATACTAGGTAGAAATCTTTATCTGTACCTGATAAGGGAGAGAAACTGAACCTGCCTCTATAAAAGAACATACTGTGAGTTCTGAGAATGAATGTTACACCATGGATGGAAAATTAATTTGTAAAGTGCAAAACCAGGCATTGTTTAATGCCTTCCCTCACAAGGACACACAGTGACAGTTTTTATTTATCTAAAGAGTAATTGCGGAGGGAGAAAAACTATCCCTAGGTCTTGTGTAGGCATGGCGTAGAATAACGAGCTTGAAAAAATACTATTCTAGCTGTAGAGACTGGGATAGATTGCCTGCAAAGGTTGTCAGGTCTCCACCAGTGCAAGTTTCTGATCTAGGGTTGGCAAATATCTGACAGGAGTGGCTTAACCCTCTACTTCTACTTTGCAAGGTATCTTTCTTTCATTTTATTTCAGAACATCGGGACTTTCTTGAAATATGGTGGAATGTAATTCACTTTATTTCATTGTATATAGAACAGGTATATAGTGCCCTGCTTTCTGAGCTCGGTCAAGCTACAGAAACTCAGTGGAGAACAGCCCTGGAGCTGCTTGTCCTGAAAGTCCTTGCTCATCTGAGCAGCCCCAGCTGCAGGGTACATGGAAAGCTGGAGTGATTGGAGAGATCTGGTATCTCAGAAACGTGCAGCTTCCCATGGACCCCAGATCTTTTGCCAATGCATATTTAACAATTTGTGATAAATTTGGCCTCTTCATAGACTGCCAGCGTAGTTGAGGTTTGCACTTTCTTTTGCGCTTCTGTCTATCCACTTATTTCTTCTTCTCACTTTCTGAGCTGTCTTGCTCCCAGGTAAGAAGAGCAGTTCAACCAGATGTCGCTTAAAGTGGTCAGTAGCCCCCACAGTCCTCAGTCTCTGTTGCTGCTCCCAGCCCTTTCTGCAGTCCAAAACATTGGGCTCCTGAATGTAACAGCATGTCACATAATGCTGGTGCTGCTGGTGAAGGAGCAGGAACTTCTTCCCTAGTGAACCCAGTCGCGCAAATCAGGAGTAGCTGTTGCTTTAGGCGTGCCACGCAACTGAAAATGGAAGTTTTTAGGTGGCTGATTTAGAAAACAAATGAAAAAAAAAATATTAGTTACTGACTGTATTTACCTTAAATATGAATAAGAAGGTTTTGCCTCTTAGGACTGAATTTCATGAAGGCATTGAGTATCTTGGATACCATGCTGTAAACACACTGGTGGAGATCTGAGAATCTTGTTGCTTTTTCTTCTCTATGCTCAATAGCTTTTATACATGCTGAGATGCAGAACGTATGCAATGCAGGGAAGGAGACCCTATTAAATGCCTCATACTGGAACCCTGCAATCTGTGTAGCTGAGTGTGATGAAGACGTTGCTTGCAAAAAGTATAAAATCTACAACAAAGGGGGCATTTTGTGACAGACAGGGGTGATGGCAGGTTGTCTCAGATTATTTTGTTTCACCCAGAGCACATGCTGTTTTCAAAGCTTCTCTCCCACATCTCCTGCAGACTGGAAATCAGCTGCTGAGTGTGGCTTTGAATAGCTAAGGAATAGGTGCTATGTTTTGCAAAAGCTCCATGCCTGCAAGTGTGCATGCTCATATATGAGGAAGGACTTTTTTTTCTATTCCTATTTGTCTAGTTCAGTGCGTCAATGTATTCTAGTTACAAATAGTAGAGACCATTAAATATACATTATTTCCTCCTGCTAACTGTACTGTTTCATACTGCTGTACTGTGCCTTGTTCCTAGTTCTTTTTGCTTGCAAAGGGCTGATTTTCACCCTGTGAGGGCTGGTGTTCCCAAGGAGCAGGGTGCAGGTTCAGAAGCTCACTGCAGCTTCCAGCATGAGGGGCTGGAAGGTAACGCCTGCAAAGGTAGCTGCTTGCCCTCAGCTTGCCAGTGTAACTGCTGGCATAGCCATGCTGCAGGCCAGATCAATGTGCTGATAAGTGAACTGACTGCCTTGAAAATAATGTGGTAAAAAAAGACGACTTTTCTGATCCACCTCACAGCGTGACCCCACAAGCAGTCGCACTGGCACAGCCTGGGGGGCTGCATACTGTAGTGCGGTTTGTATTTTAGGGAGTAGCATCGTTAAAAGTATCTCCTGGTTTTGTCTGTTAATGTCTTGAAGTGAACAGATGTTCATGTTCAGTCATCTTTGGGCACCAACAAGGGCGGGTGATGTGGGGTAGGCAATGGGCATGTTGATCATTAGTCTCCCAATAGTGGCAGTCAGCAGGAAAATACAGTTTGGGGGTGCCTTACGTCACTGCTGTAAACAGGCAAAGGTTGCCATGCAAAGTCCTGCTTCTAAGCATGCAGCAGAATCAGTGCTGTCAGTGGCAAACTGAGTACAACTAGTCTTGGTGGCAAGGAAAGAATGGAGCATTTCAGTTTTCTGGGGTTTGGCCAAAAGCTGCTGTTATTTTTGGGGACAGCAATGATCAGCTCTGGCTGGAGAGGTAGGGGAAAGGTTTAGGTTTATTATAGGTAAGAATTTTTCTCTCCAGGATTCTGACCATGAGCCACAACTCTCTGTGGGCAGAGCTGAGCACGGCATCTACCTGACACAGTAGCTTTGAGTGTTTGCACCCATTTTCATCACAGTGCACAAGTGCACTAAGACATTTGCAAGCCTCAGCCATTATAAGATCTTCATGAAATGAGAAGGCGAGTTGGGTGTTTCAGTTCCCCTCCTTTTACTTCTGGCAGGTGCTGCTCTTTTTGCAACAATACTTTTTTTGTGTGTGTGCATCTGCTTTTCTCCATGGGTTTGTCTTCTCATTTTTGCTCTTCATTGGGTTGGATTGTGGCCTTAGGTACCATATCCATTTCCAGAGTCAGTTCATGAGCTTTGACAGGAGTCAGTGTGTGATTCTCCTGCTCTCAGTCATGAGAACTTAATGAGCAAACAGGACTGCAGGTTGCTGTCTTTTCCTCTCTGTAGCTTTTCTTTGCGGTGTTTTTTTTCTTTGCTTGTTGTAACATTCTGCATCTCCTTCCTTAGGTGTCACCATGGACTTGTGCAGATATTGGTTCTGTTAACTGTCAGAGATCATGTTCAATCAAATTCCTCCTGTTAATAATGATGGATATGTTAAAACAACTAAGTAGCAGCCTGGAATCCAGGAAAATATCTAGATGCTGATGAAGGATGTTAAAGTGAGGGAGTTCATATAATGATAAACCCTAGACCAGGGATTACACATTTGGACTTGATAATGAACAAGCTTTGAGGGTTATCGCATCTGTGAACCAACAGAGTCTTGTGCCTTCTTCAGCTTGGGAATCAACCAGCTGAAATGTGAGCTGAATTAGCTTTAAAAGCAAAGGTTCAAACTCAGATGTGATTTGCAATGTTAATGCATCATGTGAATCTAATTTGCTAAAAGGAGATGTCTAATTCTGGTGGAAATAAGGCTTCATCTATGCTGTCCTTTACTATGTTACTGAAATTGATCAGCTCTGGATTTGAACTTAGCTGTTGTGACTGATCCACAGTGCAGGGGTAAGATCAGATCATGACCTGATGAGCAGGTAATATTTTGGTGACATATAGACCCATGGGCTTACATAGGTAGATGGTGAAAGTTAGAGCAGTCCTAAGACCACTTCATGGGGCAGTATACTCTCACCAGCAAAAGAGGGTCACAGCTGGTGCTCAGAGTGCAGCCCAGCAGCAGGTCCATCATGGAAAGATGTTTGCCTAATTCTGTCACAAGACCTCTGTGAGGAGTAAGAAATTGCTAGTAGCTTTTCAGGGTAGTTTGCTTCCCTCATACAGCAGGCACTTTTTCAGCCTGTTCCACTCATAAACTACTCAACTGGATCTTAGAATCATGTAACCGTATCCTGGGCTGCATCAAAAGCAGCGTGACCAGCAGGTCGAAGGAGGTGATCCTGCCCCTCTACTCTGCTCTCGTGAGACCTCACCTGAAGTATTATGTGCAGTTCTGGTGTCCTCAACATAAAAAGCACATGGAACTGTTGGAACAAGTCCAGAGGAGGGCCACAAGGATGATCAGGGGACTGGAGCACCTACCATATGAGGATAGGCTGAGAAAGTTGGGGCTGTTCAGCCTGGAGAAGAGAAGGCTGCGTGGAGACCTCATAGCAGCCTTCCAGTATCTGAGGGGGGCCTATAAGGATGCTGGGGAGTGACTCTACATTAGGGACTGTAGCAATAGGACAAGGGATAACGGGTTCAAACTTAAACAGGGGAAGTTTAGATTGGATATAAGGAAGAAATTCTTTCCTGTTAGGGTGGTGAGGCACTGGAATGGGTTCAAGTGTTCAAGGCCAGGTTGGACAAGGCCTTGGGTGAGATGGTTTAGTATGAGGTGTCCCTGCCCATGGCAGGGGGGTTGGAACTAGATGATCTTAAGGTCCTTTCCAACCCTAAATATTCTATGATTCTATGATTCTAACATTTTTTCCTTTCTATTCTTACTAGGAAGGTACTCTAGAGTTAGATAGTCACAAACCATCTTCTGATTTTTAGCTTACATTTGTGATTTTTTGTTTATACATCTGTCCTGTGTCTCTGTGATGTCTGTCCTGTGACTTTGGATTTAAATAGCTCTTCTTCCCCATTTCTGCTTCTTTTCCCAGTATATTTATAGATAGCAGTCATATCCCCTCTTAGCCTTACTTTAATTAGGCTCCTGTGGTTTCTCTAATGTGACAGGTTCTCCATTGCTCCAATCATCTGCCAGCCATTATTTGTGTCTGTTCCAGTTTTGCTTTCATTTCTTGTGAATATGAGTGACCAAAATTGTGCCCACTACCCAAATGAGGTGTCAGCAGTACTCTGTGATTTCCTACTAATATTTCTTAGTCTTTACTGGAAATAATAGTAAAGACTGAGAGTAATAGCTCCTTGCAATGCAGGTTTTTGTTTCACCGCCTTCCACCCTGGTGGTTTATAATCCTGTGATTGATTAGTACAATCAGATCTTCTTCCTCTTATGTTAATTTGAGAGCTGCTATAGTAGGCTGATTATACTAACAGGAACACACATAGCACTGTTGCTGTCAGTAAATGCAGCTCAGGTGAGATTTTTGAGCTTGCAGTAAATACTCTAGGATGATTGCATCCATTATGTTTAACTAAATTACTGGGTAAAAGCTGAGCATCTCACCTTACTGGAAGCAAAGCAGCAAACCCCACAGCAGCAGTTATTGCTGAATGGCACAATGTTAACACGCTGTTAATGAGTAATCCACCACGGCAGCCAAATGGATGAAATTAATTTTGAAGTATGATCTGTAAGAATTTGAGGAGAAATTGATAGTTTTCATGTTCAAAATGTTCCATTGCTTTTTTTACAAAACATGAATATGGCTTTTGTGTACCTATGTTTGCCTCCTTTTCTTCAGCTGATTCTGTTTTTTACAAAGTGCTGGTTATGTAGGAGAAGTTGTATGGCTCAGTGAGGAAAGGACAGGAGCTAGACAGACACCTTACACTTGCTCAGAGAAGGTTTGTTTTGAGGCCAGAGTTTATGGAAAGGAGTTGGGAGACATGAGAGAGTGGTTTGGTCATTAATAGCTGGGCTCAACTCTGACCTCCAGCTCCTTCACCTCATTAGCAATACTTTTGAAATGCCAGTGCTTTGACATCTGTGGGCTTCAGACTTCTTAAATCTAGGGAGAAGTTATTTTCATGAAGTGTGCCTGTCAGTGTAATGAGTATAGTGAATGAACTACACCAGTCCATTTAAACATTAGGATTTTACCATGGTAAAAATGTGCTGGGAAGCTACTTTTCAGCACATTGCAATGTCAAAAGCCCTTAAACTGATGAGAGCATTTTGAATGATTCTGAAGTGGGTTAAATTCAGAATTTCTTTTTCTATGGCTTCTAACCATAATATTCAAACCACGAAGAAGAAAGCCACAAGGTAGAGTCGCATTTGGCTTGACATTGGCCTGGACCTACAGTGTTATTTGTAATCCCTGCTATGCCAAGCAAAAGGAATGTCCTGAACAATTTCATTTATTACAATACCTAAAGCCAGAAGCTTATGTCCATCTTTTGAGGGCAAAGAAGTATAAAGCAGATTCTTCTACTGCTTAGAGGAACCATTTCAAGGAATGACTTAATTTTGCTTTGAGTATCACTGGAGTCTAGGAAAATGCACCTTGAGCTGTATGTGTCTGGTGGTGCATAAACAGATAGGAAAGAGGGGAATGGCACTAAGATACTGGCCCAGCTCATGCTAGCAGGCTTGTGTTAACATAAAGCTGTCAGTCTTGTTCAGAGGCACAGTTACATGCAGAAGTCATACAACTGGACCTTAAGTGCACCTACAGTTAGTGCTTTTGCTCCCATAACAGCACTTGTCTGCATTTAACTCAACTGCAAGTGCTTGGTGCCTCAGTACTAACCCAGCATAACATCAAGAAGAGTTTCTAGACATTCTTGTACATCTAACTGATCATAAACTAATCTAACAATAAACACTAATAAATTTGAATATTTTTATCCGTCTTTTCAATGACAGGCAGATTAAGAATGCATCGTCAGAATGACTGACAAGTGTGAAAATTTAAAGTTTGGAATACTGTTGTTAGATAATTGTGAAGCTGATTACTAAAGGGGGGTGAAGTGCTTATAGAAAATCTAATAAGGTATAGCTAGCTGTTTTACATAAAAACAAGACATAAGTACTTTCATTCTTTATTAAACAAATGTCAGATTAAACTCTCATTAAAATAAATGGGAATGCTCCTGATTGAAAAATATTAGGACTTTGACATGAAAAGTGAGAATAAAACAATGAGATAGACTCGTAGGTCTGGTCTATCATTTTCTTCTGAAAATAGTACATAACAGCTCTTAGTGTCAACTAAACTTGGTATCCACATTTGAAATGGAGGTTTACATTTAGTGGAACATATCATGACCATTAGAAAGTTTGATTCAAGTCCTGAATTACTGCTCAATATATATCCCAGTAAGGGTTCTGCTATATTGTGTAAGTAATGGCACATTGCACAAGCAAAATCTTGCAGCTTCAGACCCACAGCACTTCTCTCTAGACTTTCCTTGCAGAAGAGAGAAAGTTTCATAAGGGCTGCATCAATATTGACCAGTAATGTCAAATGTGGTCTTCTATGCAGTGTAACCTGATTGGGTACACACTGCACAGTATTTTAAGATGGGAAGAGAAGGTTTCTGTGATGCTATAGCACCAAGATAAGGATCTAAAACAATGTGGCAAAGAAAGTAGTATCATTCACATGAGAAAGTGGTGGTCACCCCTTTTCTCTTGTGGAGAGAGGCAGTCTGTATACCAGGTTTTAGAAGCAAAACCCTTTTATGAATCTCTGTTGAATGACTTCCCCCCAGGTAGTACCTGGGTTGTTACAATACCAGGCTTTCAGAGCTGACACTTTAAATGGGTGTCCTCTACGTAGTCACATCTGTAGGGATGGCTCATTGCACACCACAGGAGGTAGCTATGAAGTTGTAGCTGCCTGTAATAAATCAGTGTTTGTCAAACAAACTTATTTTCTCATTCCAGAAATGGACTTGAAATATGGTGGGGTTTTTATGTTTTACCAGAGAGGATATTTCACACATTTTATGCTTTCTTTTCCATTTCATGGAATTATAAAAGGGAGCATACGAAGCCTAGGTGAATGAACAATAAAATCAAATGGCTCTTCTCTCCTATAGCGACCTGCAAGCTGTATAACATGAACAGTGATCAAAATTTGTGACTTTCCATGGAATCTCCCTCCTGGATAGATTCTTTCACTGCCTCCTTTATGTTTGAATAAGAATCAGTACAGTTTCCTGTGTCATTCATTGATTTTCAGGAAACTTACAAATTGGTATCTTTGAGACTTCTGTTTTATGAGATTTTTATTTTTTTGTTTAAAAAGAGAAAAAAGGTTAGGAATCGTTTGGGAGGAATGACAGGTATGCACACTCCCACCACCATATAAACCTTACCTCCTTAGGAAACCACAAAAATAAAGTAGAAAACACTCCATGAGGTATTTCTCAGCATCATTCCATTGCAGCACCTTCCAGATATTTTTGTAATATCATGTGATTTTCATACATCTTAAGTAGCTTTAATTTTTTTTTTATGTAGGATTAAAGCAATCCTTTTGTAAAGACTCATCATGACAGTGCTTTAAAATGCCACGACTGTCAGCTCACAAGTCTTCTTAAAGTTGGATGGCTGACATAATAGCATAATAGCATCTACTTTTTTTTTTTTTTCACTGACCTAAATCAAGAATTGGATGGATCAAGACTTCTCCCTCTCTGATCTCAAAGAAGGATTTGTTGTGGGTTTTTTTTAATGTCATGTTCAGCTATTGGTTACTTTATGCTGAGCTGTGAACTCTGTGGTTATTGGAAGCAGCATTAAAAGCCAGGGAGTGCCTCTGTTTTCAAGAATATCACTCCACTGTTTTAAGGCACCTGCCTGGTTGTAGAAATATTTACAGCCATATAGGATACGTATTTGACCTGCAGACATCAGAGATGAACAAATCCAAATTGTCCAGAGTGAAGAGATTAAAAAAATTGTGGAGGGTGAGTGAAAAATATGCATTAGTGTATTAGAAAGATTGCAATGGTAATGAATAAAAGAGAAGCAGATAATTTTGATCTTTGAAGACAAGCTGTCCTTCTGCATGCACGTTACTTGATCAGACTTTTCATTACAGGGTTTGATTGTGTATTTCTTGTCTTGCAGATCAGTTGCATCTTTGCAAATTTCTGGAGACATTAAGCATTCAGGTTAATCTGACTTTTGAGAAAAGTTCTAGAGAATTTGAAACAATAGCAACAGCATTTATAGAGTAAAACCCCTTGAGGAAACTAAGCTAAACTGATTTCCTAGGTGGCCTTTAAAAATGCCACTCAAGGGTGGATGAATATAAAAAAAAATTACCAAAAAAACACTTTTTTCTCCTCAAGCTGTATTTTAGAGCTGAAATACATTGTGGTGCTGAACTATATGGAACGTACTTAAAGCGCATGTGGCATTGGAATCTAGCATGATAGTAAAATGAAATAAATAATAATATTAGGGCAAATTGACTTTGTAAGCAATTATATGTCTTATAGGTTGGAAATAAGACCACAGAGAAAATGAACAGATAATTCTTTACCAAACGTGAAGTTAATTTGGTGCAACAAGTGAAATGGACATCTCTCTGATGTCTCATAAACTGACTTTCATAGGTTTTCTTGAGAAGTTTGGGGTCAGTTTTTCTCATTGTTAAATATGACACAAACAGTTGTCATTTTAAAAGTAATTTTAAAGTCATTAAATAAATTTGTTTGGATGCTTTCAGAAGATGGGGATCTGATACCAGTTAATTTAAGTTACATAAAATATCTTGCATTGTTAGTAAAATAAGGTGTATTTTCCCTGATCTGAAAATCTGTTGACTTGCTTCCTGATAATATCAACTTGAGTACTTGAAAGTAGCTTTGATTTGAGATTCCAGCAATTATGACAAATGGTTGATTTCCATAATATACAGCAATTCATAGTGAGGACATTCATTGAATAGTAGAGGATTTCCACATTTTTAAGTCTCTCTTTAAATAGAAGTAACGTCTCTATTTATGGCTTTGTTTGCTGAAAAGTGTTATTGCCTGAGTGAAAATTATATTTTAATCATCGTACAAGTTTCATTTGTGCAAACAGGCACAGTTTCCTTAGAAATTAAAACATATCCATTAAGCATAAGTAGATACTACATCATATTAAGTGAGATGAGATAATTACCATAGTCAAAGCATGGTTCTTAAATGAGCTCAGGGAGTGGTTTAGTTTTAAGAGGCAAAATGTCCTTCTTGGATGGAAATGTTTTACTTGCATATAGCTGTGTATGTTGTTGTGCATCTGAACACTTTGTCCTTTACCTCCTATTTGTGAAAGCTATTGAACTGCAGGCTATTAAGCATCCTTTAACTGATGCATTTTTTTCTCTTCTCCCTAAAGCATTTGTCCCTATTCCATCATTGTGGTACCTGATATTTCAGGGTCATATAGCTCAAAATTAAATTTCTGCAGAAGCAAATGTCACTTTTAAATGTTACTGTTTCTTTTTCTTACTTCAAACTATTCTGGATAGAAGAATGTCAAAATCTTGAAGAGGGCTTTTATGGTTGGAATTGAAACAAAAGGGGTAGACCTTTTATTGTGCAGAGTGTGCATTTTTAATAATCCATAATGTATTTATGCAGGGTATTATATGTCTATGATATGGCGCACACTCCCTTTCTCCACTTAACCCTTGGCATTAACTTGCTCAGTATTTATGGATATATCAAAATCATGATTTACACTGTACTTATCATTAACATCCCTTGCAATAACTCTCCATAGTTCTTGCCATCCTTCAGAATCCAGTCATAAAATGAAGAGATTAACAGATAATTAAATTAAATCCTTAATTATTTGGGGATGATGAATTCACTCTGTGATTCCAGAAAGGTATAGAGAGCCTTTCTCACAAGCAGTATAAATTGAAAGCAGTGGAGCTATGATGATTTATTCCTGACTCATAGTGCTAATTATCTAGTCCTCTTTTAAAAACATATTAATAAAAATGGGATGTAGGAACTGTTTATTAAAGTATGAAGCTTTCAAGATATTTTTGAAATATTATATACACTAAAAGATAGCATTGCTTGGAAAGTATCAGTTATTTTTCCTACCGAATAGAATGTCCTTCAGCAAAAGGCAGGGAAACTTCACTTGTTTCTCCAGCAGTTTCTGATATCCATGGGAAGGTTCTCTTAGTTTTCAATTAACTTTTAATCTGGCCTGTAATTCATGTGGATCTCCGAAGTGTTGGCATATATCACTGACAGTTACATCTTCCAAAGCGTTCAGCAACTATCCACTCCTGCTGGTGAAGTGGCTGGTACCTAAACCCTCCTGAAGATACAGCCAACTCAGCTAATTAAGTGCAGAAAGCCAAACTTAACAGAAAAAGAAAAACAACCAGGAAAATTAATTATAGGGTCAAACCCAGCAGCAACAATAAGCAATCAATCTTTCTGTACTCAATTCTGAGTACCTTTGCTTAAAAAAAATCCCCCTACAGTCATTATAAAGAAGATTACAGATTACAATATTTAATGGGCATGCTGGGCTATCCTGAGGACTGAAGGTTATAATATTTAACTTGCATGCTGGGCTGTCTCGAGAGCTCATTAGTAATGGCTGTTAATGATGCAAAGATAACTTGCACCAAGCTTGGAAGGAACACTGTGCCAGGTTTTGTTAGCAATAAAGAAGTAAAGCAATTGTCATGGAAACATAAAAATTGTTATGAAAGTAAGTAATGGCTACTTCAGAGCCACCAAGTCTCTTGTGTAAACCTTTGTTTAGAAAATGTTTAGAGCATGCATTATTTACTCAATAGTACATGCCATTGTGATCCATCATACCTGTAAGTATTTAAACTCCCTTTTTTTGAATGCGTTTTTGACCTGATAGACTATGACAGCTATAAAACCCTGTTATGGTCTTTCATGCCAAGTATTTGAAGGGATATTTGGAGTAAATATGCATTTTTGAAAAAACCCTGTAATTTGCTCTGGGAAGTGCTTATGGTGGTGGGCTGAAGCAATTTGTTCTCTTCAAGAACAGCTCCTGGAGTTGTCACTGATTCCATCAAGAAGCTGTACTTTTCTACTTCATAATTTGTGTATTTTAGGGTGTAAATTGGTATAAAAGCACTGACTCTGGACCTATTTCTCTTTCTCGCTGCTTCTTAAAAACATATCTTGATAAATATTACTTTAGGTGGCTTGTGTTAGTATGCATAGGGACTGAGACTGAGATGTAAAAAGAATGTCTTATTTAAGTGCTTTTGAAATACATTATAATTTAAAAGAATTATAGCCTCACCACCCAGACCCAAAAGCAGGAAGGCTGCAATGCTTAAACCTGTTGACAGAATGTATATGCAGTCTTGTAATCCTGACTTTGAGATAAAAAGTCTTTCACCCTCCCTCAGGTGGCAGTGACCTGCAGTTTCATTGCTGAGGCAATAGGGTTTGAGTGCAAATTCCACCTAGTGTGGCCTTATATATTCTAACTGTTTTCCATAACGTATCCATCAGGCAGCAATATGGTGTAGCTTAAACGTTTTCAGAGAATGCCATTTTTATCTTTCAGTGTGCAGGACAGGTACTTTTGGGTTGTGCTGTGTCATTGCAACCTGCAGGGGCTCTGCCTCTTCTGCCTGAGAAAGCATATGCACATAGTATAAGCTGATCACTGAAGATCTGAACAAGCAAAGACAGATTTAGGAAAGGAAGCATGCATCTCAGGAAATGTCTCAATGACTTCTTTTCTGCCCCTCCCTCTAGTAGCTTTTAAGAGGAGACTAATGGGTGCAAAAGTACATCAATTAGCAGCCCACACACCCCTGCCTTCCATTTTCAAGGGTGCCTCTCATCCTCTGCAGCGAGCACTAATGGGAAAAGGACAACTGGGAGAAAAGTGGGAAAGAGGGAGGAGGTATCTAAAAGTCTTCAGAAGACCCTCAACACAGTCAGGCGTGGAAGGACTTGGACAGCCTCTGGCCCCTAGCTGAGCACTTCCTGCCTTCCAACAGCAGAGAATGAGCCTGCAGCACCCATGGGTGCCTGCCCGGGCGGAGCTGGAGCAGCCTTCCCGTCGCATGAGCACCGGTGACCTGCCTGATGCTGATCTGGTTAGTGCTGGCAGGTCTGAGAGACTTCCTGAATCTGAGGTACAGGGGTGGGAGGTGGGTTGGGGAAACTGCTTACTGTGTTGCCACAGGGAGACAGAGGGGTCAGGGTTTCTGGTTTTGTGCTCCTCCCTTTGCTTCATCCTCTCCTCACCTTTGATGATCAGCTGGTGGGGAAAAGGGGGAGGAAAAGGAGGAGGAAAGAGGGATTTGGATGCAGCAGCTCACTACACCACAGCTTCTGCTGGGACCAACTCCAGTCCCTCAGTCTTCAGGTAAGGAGCAACAGTGACTTATGTGGCTTGTATTCCCCTTGTTTGAGGAAGGATTTGGCTATGTCCTCTTCAAGTCCCCTAATTTCAGGGACTTTCCATGGCTGAGTCAGGAGGCTCCATCTACTACAAAACATCAACCGATTGCATGTAAATGTGAATCAATCACTTACTGCTTTCTGCTCATGAAACTGAAAAAGTCCAAATGCTCATCTTGGGGAGGCCACTTGGCACTGCTGCATTGTCTGTGATGCAGTTTGCTGCTGAGGATGGCTGAAAACAAGCTGCATTGATTTAAAATAATAATGAAAGACATTTTAATGTTCTTGAGCATGGCAGTTAGTGCTGCAGAGGTCTTCCCTGCAAAGATAGGTTTGTTTGAACTGGTCTTAGTCATTCAGGGCTTGTCCTTTGTGTTGTGAGCCTAATGAAACAAACTAGTGTGAAATTAGTGAAACTATAAATTAGTAGAAAAGTAGATTAGAGATATTGCTGTGTATTGCTCCTTTTATAACTCTTATAATGTTTCTAATTACACTTAACTTTTAACATCTGCTGTATTGGTCCAAAATGGTAACTACTTAATTCAGTACACATGTAAGTGTTAGATCTGTGATTGCCATTCCCCAAGGTTAGTAAGGGACTCCCAAGGATGGTAAAGCTGTTAAATGTAAACTGGATTAGAGAATTTACACATGCTTACAAATCTCAGTGACCAGCCTTTAAATGGCTGGATTTAATTTTTTTAATGGGCTTTGTAAAGCAATCTACAAATATATCCTATTGCAACTTTAGATTAAAATGTAGAATAAGTGAAATTGCACATGCTGTTTTAAAATGCTGTTTCTGCTTTCCATTTGAATTTTGCAAACCCCTATGGCTAAAACCAGATATTGGAAACATAATGCACTGATCCTGCAAACCCTTATTCACGTTAGTAATTTCACTCCTGACAGTGGTTATTTTAGTTTCTGTGGAGACTGCCCATAAAATTAAACATATCTATAAATGTTTACTGCACTGTCAGACAAAATTAATTAATTGGATTGTTAAAAAATGAGTGAAGGTAGGTATTCACTATCCTGGTGATATGAGGGTTTTGTATAGAATTGGTTGTAATGTAGCTAATACACAGTTATAAAGATCAGGAACTGAAGGGTGGCCTTCTGGTGGGCTGTGTATTCATCTCCCTTACCTGTGAGATGGCTGACCCTGGTAATAAACTGCCAAGAAGACCTGGAGGGGAAGGGCCTCTCCCAACATTTTGGCTGTCGTAGCAAGTTCCTTTCATGCGGAGGTTATTTTGTCTGTAAATATAGGAGAAGCTGCCTGTTTATTAACTTTGTTTCAGTCTGAGTTACAGTCATACTGGGGGTGACATCAGAACCTCTTTACCACAGGGGAAGCATTTTAAGCAACATTTTACAGAAATAATACTCTCAAAATGTCACACTGCGGTAAAGCTGGAATGCAAAATTCAGCAAGCAAATGAAAATGTGCACGTTTTAAAACTTTTGTTTAAAGTATTAATTTGTTTTAATTGCTTTTCACCTATGATCCTCACTTCCCAATAAAACATGCTAACATCTATTCGGAAATCGATCTCACTGATGCTGTGCTAATGTCTGTAATCACTGTTAGCAATGACAGCATGCTGTACAAAACCTACTTTATCATTTCTAGTCAGCATTTTGACCCTGAATGATGAGTTCTGAGGTTTCTGGAGTAAAATCCTGGCCTGCTTGAAGCCATTGGCAGACCTCCATCAGTTTTGATAGGTCAAGAATTAGATGCTGAGGGTCTTCTGGGTGACTGCATCTAATTTAAGAAGCCAAGTGGCACAGGGGCTTAGCTACATTGCTTGCATAGCTAGAGAGCTCCAAATATTCTGCTCTTATTTAAATGAGATGCAACATATTCATAATTGATTTAGTTTATTTTTAAATTCTAAAGAGAGGGGAAAGGGGAAGGACAGCAGTGGAATTGAGCTCTCCTATTCAGGGACAACATGAGCAGCTTCTCTGATTTTTGCATTATTTACCTCCCGGGTGGAGGGACCTCTTACCACCACAGGTCAGTCTCCTTTAGCTCTTTCTGAAGGTGTCCACATGGGCTGCATCAGCATGTGTGGCTCCCATGGACTAGGTTTCTCAGCACTAATAAAGCAAGGATGGGGAACTGGTACTTGACAATTGATTCATTTTATATAACCACAATGATCTTCTTGGTAGAGTCTTGGGGTTTATTAAAATAAAGGGTCCATATGCCACTATCAGATATAGGAGCCTGAGTCTAGTCCACCTAATTTAAGTTCCTAAATAGCCTTTTCGCTCTCTTGAGAAAGGGGGAAAAGCTATGAATGTGTTTTTCTTCCCAAAAGTGTTAATGGGGGAGAAGCTGAAATGTATTTACATTCACCAAAAATAGCTTTTCATGAAAAAAATGACTTTTAGTTGCTCGTATTTAAAGGACTGACAAAATGCTAATGAGAAATGTAAGCTTCCATCTCACACATTTCCAGTACTACAGAACACTTCCTCGCTAGTAGGATTCAGTGGTTTCTCTGCCTGAGAACAGGCTGCCAGTGGCTCTTGACTGGCAGTTTTGTGGTCCTTTGAGGGCCTGTCAAGACAGATGGGTCATCCTGCTCAGCCCTGTCCCATGGTCCCAGCACAAAGGTAGGTCTCTGGCACATACTACCTCCCCATCACCCAAAGAGGTGAGAGGTCTCTGGGATCTAGTGGGACCATGGGGGCAAGGCTGTGTTGTGGACAGAGCTTGTTGGTGCCACAGCCAGTGCCATTAATCCCCTCTCCAATACAAAATGCTGAGCAGGGAGCAGCCCTTTCCCCTTTGCTGGCACTTCTATTGAAAAATGCTTTTCTTACAGACGCTTTCTTACACAGCTCAGTTATAGTTTGCCTCCTCCAAGTAGAGGGTAAGTGTTTATTACCTAAGGCTTCATGCATCTTTGATACAAGGAATAGTTTATGTAAGCTAGGAAGTGTGGGAACCTGGACCAAGCTGGCACCTGAGGAAAACTGCTGGTGGTTAAACTTGCATGTGCCTCATGCTAAATTGAATATTTAATCCGATGATTTTATAGATTATGCTCTTGCAAACTAATGTGCAGAATTTAATGGCAAATAAAGCAGTCAGTGAAGGCCTAGTTATAATAATTTATTATTGCTTTTTGTTGGCTTATTTTAAAGGAACTATTGTGTTTGTACTGGGACTCCTGTTCGCCCTGTCCCCTTAGATGGTAATGATGACTTCTCCTTTGCCCATCAACAGCACATATCTGCTTGGTAGATAATTGCTACATTTAGAGAAGGTATAGCGTTAATAGTATGGTGACCTTCTAGTAAAATGTTGCACATATTAGAAAAATGGTGCTAATAGCTCAGAATGCCTCTGCAAATGCAGAAGTTTGCATAATGACACGAATTTGGTGAGTGTAAAAGCCATCTAAAATTAGTGATCTCTGATGGCAGTAAACAAAATGGCAAATCTTTCAGTTCATAAAAAATTGTTTATGTAAACTCAAGTTTACCGAACTCTAAAGACTTAATCCCTTTGCTTTTAAGTGTTTTACTAGGTGTTCTGTGACAAGATGGTTTATTGTGTGCAGTTATCAGTTCATGTCTTCAGGCTGGATGACCAGCTTTTGCTCACACCTAATATCATATGCTGAAAATCAGAGTGATCATCGACCGAGGCTGAAGTCATCCTAAGATGGAGAATTGGTCAGGAATGCAGTTACCTCATTACTCTCGGCGAAGTCTGGACGGTTTTACCACAGGTTAATAAACAAAGGAATTTTTCTTTCCATCTTGCTACTGGAGCAGTTCCTTCATCTCTTTTGTCCTTGCTTCAGACATACCATTGTTTTATTTATGGCCATTTTCTTCCATGATTATTTCCTTTTATTACTGATGGTTTCCAAATAACTCATGTGTCAGACAATATGGTAAGGGTAAAAAGTATTTTTGTGCTGACTTTGTTCTCGTCTAATACCTACAAGAGTGAAGAAGTGGGTCTCTTGCACCCTTCTGAGGTCAGACATAATTTTGTCATTCTTACTCACTGGTGAAAGAAAATGCCCTTTCCATCTTCTGCACAAAGGAAAAGACAACATCTGGAGGTGAGTGATGCCAGCAAGCACCCTTGTATTGCTAGAAAGCCCAAGAGGGCATATATAACCAGCAGGGTGTGTAGAGACCTGCTGGGGTACATTTGAGAGCATGTAGTCTAATTCTGTCAGTCTCAGAGACGAAGAGGGGGAAAAAAAAGGTCTTTCTTAATATGTTGACTGTTAGTCTCAACCATCTGAGAAAGCCATTTTTGTTACTGAAAGCTCTCTATCATTCAAAGTACCCATTTGTCTTGAGCGTTTCTATTGTGTTAATGCATTAGAGTAGCTGGGCTGCATTAAGTGTAGTAAAGCTGTGTCACACAAATGTTCTCAAATAATAAAGATTGTGCAGTGACTCAGAAGAGGGTACGCAGATTTGCCCCAAGATTCATGTCTAGACTTTGGACTTCTGCAAGCAGGGAGAGTTGAATTGGTTGGCCCTTTGGGAATATGGCCAGACTCCTAGCTGGAAAGTCAATAGTGTGATAGATTTTATGATGTTTGAAGTTGGGATCTGATCTGTACGGAGTGTGGAAAGGATTTCTAGCGAGCATTTCTTGCCTTGTTGTGTAGTTGCTCCCCATAAAGCCTGGAGCAAGCTCTTGCTGGACCACATGAATGAAACAGGTTTATGGCTGCTGCCTGAATTTTGCTGCTTTTATTGCTTCTGTGGAGCAGTTCCTGAGAACCAAGTATCTCTGAAAAAGTAACTTGGTTGACAGTAAGTAGACGGGATATTACTCTCCTCAACATCTGCTACAGTTTCAGGCTATGTATAGTAATTGATAGGGCAATAAGTCTCGTCGCAGAAGGACACTGTCTTTGTTTTGGTGCTCCCTTCTGGAGCATATCAAGACTGATAGCTGCATCTAAATGCCACACTAGGGTGGACTGAAGTATTTTGGCACTTTGCTCTTTACAGAGGTACTGTAAAAAGATGTGACACAGAGACTTCCAGCTCTTAGCTTAAGTCGTGTTAGAACTAGGTGATTTTAAGGTCCTTTCCAATGGTAATCATTCTATGTGTTCCCTGTCAGCTCTGCCAGAATTGTTTGTTTGCTCAGAAGATGAAGCAGTAATAGTATAGATTACTTTGAATAAATTCAGTTTATTTTAAAAGCAATAAAATAAAAATATAAGGCTGAGATATTTTTGAAAGACACATGTATGACTCCCCCTAAATCCTATGATTTGTGGTGACTCATAAATTATTTATGGATTCTTTTTGAACAGCTTTTTGCCTTTTAAATATGAACTAGCATTTGTTGGTTTATAACTAATTGGTTTAGTCATCTTATACTACAAAAGCTGATATATGAAAACTGTAGATATTAAGTAAGGCAGAAGCCTCTGCTTTCTCAGCCCATCCCCCTAAGGCTTGATGATTGTCTCTGAGTTTGCTTGGTAGTTATGTATGAAGATTAATTTTGACCGCTGCAGGTTACAGACTTGATTTTTGCAATAGGGTTGCATGCAAGGCATCCATTAAGCACATCTATGTTGCTCTCTAAGTTTAAAGTCAGTACAGTTTGCTCTAGCTGTCCTGTGCATGGAATTCCTATGGGTGATAATCAAATTAGACTCTGGTATCTGGATACCAAGTTCAACTCTGGCAGAAGTTACGCTCAGCTGACAGACTTACCCAAAAAGCAGGGGTCAAGATCCTTTTGGCAAGACTTAGCCCACTGCTCAGGCCAGCTATTAGCTTCTGTGGTAAGTCCTCCTCTTGTATGCATACCTCACCTCTACTTCTAATCATGCCTCTACATAAACTGATAGTATTTTTAATGTTTCTGCTTATAAGCACTCTAACACCACTGGTCTGTTCCAAGGACCATGTCTGAGTATCCAGACACATCTCATGGAGGTTTTGCAAAGAGAGTGAGCTCTATGCAATTCGTTATTAAAAACATTCAGGTTCTTTCTTTCATCCCTGGGACTGCTCCTGACGGTGAGTCTGCTGCTGCTTTCCACCAGTGAGCACTCAGGGACCTGGGGGAGTCCCCTGAGGAGTTTGATCCTTGCTGCAGGGTGCAGCAGGTCTGGCCACAGCCTTGTGCCCAGGGTTCTCTCCTTCACAGGGATGCTAGCTGGATGTGCTGCTGCTGGTACCCTTCAGACATGTGTTAACTGTGCCCATTTTCCTTCCTCAGTCTCTCCTCGCTGAATTTCTTGTCTACCTGGTGTGTACCAGGATAATGCAAAGAGGACTCTACCTCCTCATTTGTGATTAAAGTGTTTCCAAGAATATCTTGAAGAGATTCCTTTGGCCTCTCTTCCTACCATGTCAAACCCAGAAATCATATTTGCCCCTGTTTGTTTGGCTTTTTGCTGTGAATTTGTCTCCTTCAGTGCTCTTTCATAGGATTACACACAGTGAGAGGAAATGATCAAAGGATTGGAACAATTAGTGTATGAAAGAACATTAAAATATGTATAAAATGCTTTGATTTAATGAAGAGTAATGTGGAGATGAGTTTATAACAGTCTACATATTTATGAAAGATGTAAACATGAGGAAAATGAGAAAATATTTGTCATAACAAGCTGGAGTTTAATTTACATTTAAGGAGTGAAATTTTAAATGGAATAATGTATGCTGAATATAAAGCAAAGCTTTCTGCCTCTAACATCTCTTCAGCTATGGAATAGTTCCTAGGGGATGCAGCTAAATCCCTTTTCCATTATACAAAAAATTTCACCTGACCTAGAAGAAACACTAAAATATTGATTTAGGAGAACAGTCTTGCATCAGTAAGGAGGTGATCTGAATGATCTAATGGTCAGGGTTGTTTTCTGTCACTAATTCCCAGGATACAATGGTCTTTGAATTTGGCAAGATCTGCAGAGGGTAAATGTAATTTCTATGTTTTGTGCTATGCAGTGAGGATAAACAGCAACTGCTGCAATGAATTCCAGCCTTCATGAGGCTATGGTGGTACCGCATCTAATTGCTTTGCAGATTATATCATATTTTTGCTTGGTGCTGTTAGGGGAAAAAAGTTTCTTATTTCCTTTTTTGCACCAGCAGTGCTTTACTTGAGAAGTACTAATGTTGTTCTAGCATAAACAGTGTCTGTGCAGTGTGGTTGATATGGGTGCAGAGAAAACAATCTGTTAGACTACCTATAGGAAAATTTATTCCTCATCACTTCCACAATACTTAGAAATTTCCCAGGACAACAAAAGCAGTAATTAATTCTTGAGAAGCCCTTTGAGGTGGGCAGGCATCATTATCCTCATTTTACAGGCTAGGCTCCCCATAAGGATGTTAAGTCTCTCCCAGAGTTAGAGGCATGATGTGGATATCCTCTGCTGTATGTGCTGGAGTTACTCAGGACCTTTCAAAAGCAGCTTACTTGTGAGCATCTACAAATAAGCTTAGAAGCCTAGCATTAGTTTTCTATATTAGAAAACTGTATCTTTACACACCAGCCCACAGGAACTATTGGCGAAATGTAAAGTAGTAGCTTTTTCCTCTACTCCAACTTTAATGTCTGTTTCCTTTTAAACAGGCACTCCCCAGTCTAGTGCTAGTGATTTCTCCAAAGGTTTTTCAAGAGCATATCTGTCTCGCAGTCTGGATGAAGCTCTCCCAGCTGAATATGCACTGGGCAGATGGGAGAGATGGGCCAAGTCCATGGGCCATGATGCTTCCCCAGGCTTGCACAACTCAAAACATTGCCATTCTCTATGGCATGGCCATTACCGGTACCAGTGCAGACCTCCTGCAACCTCATCATGCAGCTGGGAGCTGGCATTGCAGCTCCTGAAGGCTTAAGTGTGTCACTCCCCAGACATCCAGCACTGAGAATAGTCTGGAGTAGCGTTTCACCTGATGGGGAGATGTGCCATAATGGAAGCAAACAGATGCACTAGCTGTGCAAAGTTTTTCAAACCTAATAGTGTTTTGCATTATCAAAGTATATACACCATTTAAGATAACACTTTAGTATGCAATTTAGATATATAGACTCTAGATGTGAGTTTGGAATCATGAGATTCAAAGGAAGAACATTTTCCAAAGAAATGGAGCTCTTTTACAAGTACAAATTTACTAAATATAAATAATTTGACTTCAAATTTTACAGGCTTATAAAAGGTGATACAGAGATGATGTGACAGATTTATGCATTACAGTCACACAGAATATATGAATGTGTGATTATGTGGACAGGAAGTGATAAGAAAATAAATGTAAAAAATAAGAGAATTTGTTTAAATCAACCCCCAAAAAGAACATTAACAGGCAGATAACCTAATTAGGGAGAAAATCTTCCCTGACTTACCTCAGTTCAGAGGCATACATTAAGATTCAGGAGAGGTTTCAGGCCATCTGCTAATATAAAACAGGTTCACTGCCAAGGAACACCATTTTGGTATGAAACCAGTCTGCCTTTTATTATCCTATAACTTGTATGAAGTTAGCTTAATTTCTGTTAGGCGACTAAATATAGTATTATTAAATTATCTTCATACAAGCATGGTAAACAGATATCCATACTGCTAATATGAAGTTATTTTACTCTCTGTAAGGTAATGAATATATTTATTCACTGATTTGGAACTCAGCTGGCTTTCAGACTTCTGCTATAGAAAGCTCCAGGCCACTTCTTTTGAATCTTTTTTACTTCTAATGCTTTCTAGAAATCTTTATTTTCTATTAGTGTAGCTAAACAGAACAGATGAAACCTCCAGTTATTACTTGTCCCTGCTAATCTCCTTCATGTATTGTTACATTTTTTCTCTATATTAATGTTCCTGGTATTATCTTTTGTTAAGCAATACATATAGGACTACAGAAAGATTTAAGATTAAATTATAAGACTGCATTTAGCACAGTTTTCTCTGTGCCATTCTTCAACATTACTAGGGATTTAGGTCAGTCATCTAAGGATTCATCTCCTAACTAGCAGATAGGTTTTCTTTGAGTCAAGTCTCACAATTCTCTTCTTGCCACATCTGTAAAGTGGTTCATGAGAGGCTCCTGGCATGCTCAGATAAGTTTCTTACATGGCTCTACACAGTATCAAAGTCCATTATTTACTTACCAGCTGTAATCCCTCCTCTGGCCTCCCTGCAGTGGAAAAGAGCTGAACCACCAGTCTTTCTGGGACTCAGCTGAGCCCTGGCCAAGGTATGCTTCATGCAAAAGATCTTTTCATAAAACCAAAATCCCCTCATTCGCAAGCCCATTGCCAGTGGCAAAAATTTCTCTTATCTTCACAACCTCAATATAGGGGAAGGAAATAGAAAAAAAAAACAAAGAAATTACATACTTAAAAGCAGATTAGCAGTTTAACATAGATGCGAAGTTCTTGGTATCAACTGTGATTCAAAAGAATTCAGAAGCAGATGCCCTAAATCTCTGTGTTCTGTTTTTACATATATACATAAATATCCTTACTTGTACACTCAAGACATGCAAACTCCATGTATGCCATAGTCACATTACACATGGCAGTGGGTGTACACATACAATAGTCATTCTCAAGAAGAGCTATATTGCTTCACCAAAAGGTGTTTAGAAAGAGCTTTGAATACTGCAGCAGTGAAGCCATTACAGCAGTACAAATCTAGGGAAGATGAACCTCTCTTAACTTAAATGAACTCCATGTAGGTTGAAAAACCTCTTTTCAACACTGCCAAATCTTTGAAGTGGAAATCTGCAAGTTGTGAGGGAATGATTGAAGTGTGAAAACCACCTGCCCTATAAAGGATACCCACCTGCACCGATCAGGACGACTATGTAATATGAGCTATTGCTGTATACTGGTCTTTTTTTACACTGTGTTTTTCTCCAGCCCTGATGTCAGTATACAAATAATGCCATAGCAGTATGGAGTTGTCTATCAAATGCAATGTCGCAAGGCCACCCTGACAATGTAGAGGGCCACAGAACTGGATCAGCTTTGCTGGTTCACTGACACAGGGTAGGAGGATAAAAAACTTCATAACCTGGGGATGAAAACTCTTGCAATGAGCAAAGATCGGATGTCTGAGTGGTGCTGTCTGGGTTGTATGAGCGTGGCAAAATTCATAGGGAACTTAATTGGAAATAGAAGTTGACCCAGGTGTAAAGTTTCCTCTGTTTTTACCTTAAGGAAGAGAAATCCTTTTGTTCTGGTTTTGCAAAACTCTGCAATATTGTTGGGCCCCTGAAAGCCCTTTGGCCAAAGGACCATCACCTTCCTATTCTCACCTCTATAGGCACAAGTCAGTTTCAAGAGTCCTATTCCAAAGCATCAAGACTGTGTTTGAAACCTAGGGGTACATTTCCCATGGACATGCAAGCCCAGCATTGTGATTGGCATTTGTTTCAGTCTTTATTGGCTATTCCCCATTGCAGTCACAAGCCAGATTTCAGAAAAGTTTAATCAAGGTGAAAGGATGGTGGCAAGCTGCTCAGTGTGTGCGATGCCTAAGCAGACAGTAAAATAGCACTTGGGTAAAGGCACTGTTAAGCACTTGTGGTAGAGGTATGGGGTTTTTTTTTCTGCAGGGAGAAAATAACCCTTTATTATTATTTTCTTTTTAACTGTACCCTCATGCTTCAACTGTTACCATAAAGCAACTGCTGTGTAGATAGCAAGTGGAAGGATGTTCAGGGAGTTGGACAGTGTGATTGGTTGAATGTCCTATAATTTGTGAATTGTGAATGTCCTATAAATATTTTAAAACTCCTTCTTCAGCTACAGCCACACTGAAATCCATACTGAGGCTTCATTTTTCTGACAGCTGCCTTCAGAATTGCAGCTCTGTCAGGTCTTGCTGTTGCAAAACTTAAGAAAAGCAGGTTGTTGCTGGTTTGAGCCTACTTTCAAAGTATTTGGTTTAAGCTTGTATTGCAATCACTACCTTCTTGCATAGTCTTGTAATCTCAGACCATTTTCCCAGACCAATGGGCTCTTTGCAGGTCCCTTTGCAAATCTTTACAGTATT
The DNA here is from genome assembly GCF_034315485.1 of Pezoporus occidentalis. NCBI lineage: Eukaryota > Metazoa > Chordata > Aves > Psittaciformes > Psittacidae > Pezoporus > Pezoporus occidentalis. The sequence continues at coordinate 4,326,512 of NW_026914180.1, forward strand.
GTCAGGGATTTTATTACATCAGACATTTACTCTGAGGCTGCAGGGGGCCTACCTGGAGTTTACAGCTGTCTGATAAAAACTGTGCCTCTTCTACCCCCCTGTTTCTCTTGGGACATGTTACGTGCAGTGTCCTCCATGCCGAAACCTAAGGCTCCATGAGAAATGGGTGAGAAGGACAGTCCCCTGGACAAGACATTACTGGAGATCCAGGCTCAGTTCTTTCCTTAGTCTCAGATGCTTTGACAAGTATTTGCTTTACCTTGCAAATTGATTATTCCTATTAAAAAAAAAACCAAACCCACATATAATAACATTTCCACACTACACAAGCATGTTGGGAAGATAATATCCACTAAGGAGGGAGAGGGAGAAGTGTTCAGACACAGCAGTGATTAGGATTGGATTTGTGCACAGATCAATGACAGTGAAACACCCTTGAATAATCTCTGCCTCAAAGCAAAATTTGACTTGCTTAATGATCTCATTTTGTCTTGTTGGGTGACTAAAATGTTATGATAATCTCAAGGGATCCTGTAATTTGCAGAAGGGCTACTTTTTCTGTACAAACATGAAGGAAATTAAGAGTTTCAGGGCTCAGTAGCTGGAGGAATTTCCATAACAGTTGGGGGTACAAAAGGAATACAGCATCTGCCCCAAAGTCGTTTCCATGAGGGTCACTGACAGAGAGGTGTAAATTAACCTCAGCCTGTGTGTACCAAGTCAATAATAGCAGGACTAGCAGAAAGTGTAGCTTTTAAAAAGATAGACCCTCTAGGATTCAGCATAGTTTTCTGTTAGGATTACCTGTGACATTCATACCTACCCATCCTTACCCATCCTTACCAGTTATCTAGAAATACTCACTAGAAAGGTCCTAGACTGCCCAAGGATTTAAAAGCATGTTGCTATTAACTGATATCCTGTAATAGTATGTGGCTTTATCTTTTGCAGACCTAGAGTCTTCCACCATCCTCCCAAATCCTGCACTTTAACAAAAAACTCTAAACTTTTGGCTATTTCACTAAAATCTTTGAGAGTCACTTCAGTTGTGTCTTGTTTTCTGCACTCTCTAGTAAGTACCAAGAAATTACTCTGCATTTATGTAATTTGTGAAATTGATCTGCAAACTAAAAGTCTGATTCACCGACAAACAAACAGTAAAGGCAAGTGAAATGTCTTCTGTAAAGGTTAAGTGCATATTTTATTTGCAACAGAGGATTACGGATCTTCCCAGCAAAGTTTTGTGCATCTGAGCAACCTTGTGAAAACAAATTTCCTTTATTTAAAAGCCTTAGTTTTGTAGTTAGTGAATTTTCTGAATCCTGACTGTTGTGGATGGTCCTTGGGGTAGATTCTCCAGTGCCTGCTAACATGATTGTGTTCATCATCTATCACATTGTTCTGTAACTCTCATCTGTCTTCCCAATGAGGCTGCCTGTTTCCACAAAACTTCTGGGACCTTTAATATATTTGTTGAACTTTACTTCTTTGCCAAATTTTGTTGATTAGCCACAAGTCCAAAAATAAGCACACATAAGGAACACACATAGCATAGTTGCACCAGATTTATTTACTCTAGACAACCAGGTTTTAAAAAATCAGATTAAAAATAAGCAGCCAGTGAAGAGTTCTGTGAATCCAATTTCCAGTGCTTTTGAGGACATGATAATGCTTTGCATGGTCTCAGCAGAGTTGGCATTCACAGTCAGAACAAAAGCAGTGAGAGGGGATTTAGGTATCAGCTTATAAACTGATCAGGATCCTCTGCGGCAGATTCTCTGCAGAGAGTGGAAGATAATGGCAAAGAAAAATGTAGAGCAAAACTTGTCTGACTGCAATGGGAGGTAAAGTTGGAGAGGGCACAAAGTACTAGTTTCTTGCTCTCTTCTTCTGTTATCTGGGGGTCACATGAAGAAAGGTCATGCAAAGCTCTTCTTTCCTGTACTTAGTTTTTCAGGCTTTGCTAGTAACAGAGCTGCTTCCCTAAATTATGAATCTACTGCTTCTGAGGGCAGATGGGGCAGCATCAGTTCATGTTGTGCTCTACTCAGTAAAGCGCAACAAAATTGTGTCATTAAAAGAACCCAGAATTGATTGTTGCCTATAGCAAATCTTACTCAAATATTTAGTGTGAAAATCATTTGTGTGAACTTCTGTATGTGGTGTCTTAGTCTTGTGGCTTGTTACATCTGATGTAGGGCACAAATACCCCTCCTAAAAGACCACAGGCTGGAAGAGGAGGCATAAATATCTCAGCTTTGCAGTCAAAAGAAAGTGTACTCTGCATCATGTGATACTCAGTTCAATAGAGATCTGGATCCTGTTTTGAGCAGCCTTCAAACTGTGAGCCAACCTGTAAACCAATGTCACTAAATTAAGCAGTGTACAACCTTTTCTAGAGCAAGATGAAGTGATGTTTAAGCACCCCGCCAGTTAATGGGTGATTAGCGTATGCCTTTGCTCATTACTCTGTCAAGAAACTTGCTCTCAGTCAAATGACAAGCAATGAGAAATGCTTTAATTGTTCCTAAATTATTTTGCAGTAATTAGTCAGCTGCAGTCCTTAGGAAGAGAATAAGTTGAGGATAATGGCAATATTTCCTGAAGAAAGTGATTACCTAAAGGCATGTTAATGCTTTGGCGTTCTGTGTGTGTCTGGGAGGATGTATGCCTATACCAGAGTGCTCAGTCTTTGCTGTATACTGAGTATTTATCAGCTGAAAATAAACACCAAAATTCTGCCCCTTTTTGCATCTGGGGTCATTCTTCACTCTTTCTCTAGGACTTAATAGCTACAAAAAGCATAAATAAGGGAACTTAATATATACTTTAGGCTGTGTGACCTTCATTGTAATCATGTAACCACAATTGTCCCCCCCCCTTGCCCTCCATTTACATTGATGACTTGATATGTCTGTCATTACTCAGTTGTTAACTGTTGCAGCACAGCTTTTGCTTGAAGGTTTCATGGCAAAATTTGAAAGCCACAGAAACAACGGTATGGATTGTGACTGCTGTATCTATCTGACCTAATGCAAGGATGGGTTTCAGTGTGGGAGCGAAAACCACCTCTAAAATTGAATGTGTACAGCTAATTCTGTGAATGCGTGGAACTTTTTGTGTTTATGTATTTTCAAACTTGTACATGTAGTTTGTTATTTCATGGATGATAATGAATGAAAAATAGGTAAAGACATGATTCAACAAACTGTTTAGAATCACAGCACTCCATAACTTCCTTGATAACTTTGATATTTCTGGGCATGAAACATAAAATTTCTTCTGTAAGCATGATTTTGGGATACTCCCCAAATCTTCCATCTTAATCTTACTTTGTGCTTCGTTTATCTAATTATAAATACTGTGTGAGTCCAAAGTAATTTTTTTTTTTTTTTTTTTATGAGTACAGCTACCAATAAACCAGTGTCTGTTCTGGACAGGTAATTGAACAGCTGGCACTAGTCCTGTCAATGAGTACAAAGTGTACCACACAAGGTAGCCCGGCAGCTTTTCTTCTGTAGTTATAACTTGTACAGTGCATCCTGCTTTTTCGCCTCTGCCTAAATCAGGCAGCTGTACAGCAATTACTGTCAGCATAAATTGAGCAAGCTTGCAAATTGTCTTCAAAGTCATCCAAGAAAGCAACTTTATCCTTCAAAGTAACTGAAATATTATGTTGATATTATATACAATTATTCAGGTAATTTAAAGTTTTCTTTGGGACAAGTTAAGTGCACTTTGTGTTTTATCTGAATGACTCCTAATGCATGGTAATTTGAATTATTCATAAGTTGTCTTTTGGTTCTAGGAGACTTTATATAGCTTTTGTTTGCTAATGCATTTGATAGGCTATTTTGTGCCCTAACACATTATATAGGTAATGCTGCCAGTAAAGTAAATGCTAAATTATATATTCTGTAGTTCTGCATTAAGAGCTAGTACAGCGTGCTTCATTTTAACTCTGTTCTACTTCACAAATCTAAAGATAATTGATACTGTGAATCTGTCACGTAACTCATCAAAAATACACTGCTCCTGAACTATTACTGCATACGTTGCTGTAGAACTGGCATTGTTGACCTATTTGGTAAAGCAGTGAAAACCTAAATATTTAATATCGAAGCTTCAATATAATACCCAGAGTCCATTTGGGGCTTCTTAAATTTGTAACATGAACAAACAGAATTTATAGTTATCATCCAAATAAAATAACTGATAATAATCTTGAGTGCTTGTTTGTGAACGTTGATCTCTAGCTAAACTGATGACCTAACTTACCCTTTCACAAAGAAAAAAAGGGAGAACAACTTCCTTGATTTTTCACCCAAACTAGAGGACTATGAATATTTTTTCTTCTTTCCACAAGGTTTCTTGTGGATGAAAACATTCCCAAGGCAATATCCATGAAAGTTTTCCACTGCAAAATAGTGAATCTTTCCAGGAAACATACTTAATTTGGTTAGTACAGTGTCCTGAAGCTGCTAAGTGGACCAGAGCTTCATTTTACTGCGGTTTGTTAGGAATACAAAAGGCGGTTCCTGCGGGGAAGAGCCTGCCCATTGCTTTCCTGACATATTGTTCACAGCATGAATGAGCCAAGGTAATTTAGAGAGAACCCTGTAAACACAGAGTCCTATGTGATGGGAAGGTGGCACAATAGCTGGCTACTGCCAGATCCTCTGAGGTAGCAGCTCCTTCACATCTTTCCCCAATCAAGCATTGCTATGGTAATAATTAGCAAGCAGCTTTAATACACTAGTCCTGTCAATGAGTACAAAGTGTACCACACAAGGTAGCCTGGCAGCTTTTCTTCCGTAGTTATAACTTGCACAGTGGGGTCTCCTCAGAGACATCAGCACCATGGTTGTTAGGCAGGTTGTTAGTGCTTTGGGTTGTTCATGCTGTCTTGGAAACAATTTCTGACAACTTAGTATTGTTCATGGTAGTTTTTCATGAGTACAGTCTTCTTTATAGACTTCTGCAATTTCTTGAAGTCTTTATTAAGATTTATATCTCCTCTCTACTGCCCATCTTCATGTAGGATTGCTCTGTAACTCTGGGTTTGCACAGCTAGACTGCATGTTTCTTTCCCCTCAAAGGTCAACATTCAAAGGATCCGTTGACAAACCCTACTGCAGCCTTCCTATAGACTTGGCAGTGCTAACTCTGCCCCAGATATATAAAGTGGACCCTTGTGGTTTTGAGCACTTTGAGACCACAGCATCATTCGTCTTAGTGAAAGTTCCCATTATCAAAGTGTGGCCGATGTGGCAGGTACGTATCCCTCAGGTAAGCTGAGGAGATTTTTCACTGAAAATTGTATTTCAGCACAGAGGCAGCAAAAGAAACGGTAACCCTAGAAGGCAAGTGCCAAAACCACCTGAATTAGCACAGATAGGAGGAGGAACCATCTTCTAAATTAATGATATTACCCTTTATGTGTAAATTATAACTCTAACCTAGAGTCTCAGGCGTTTCCATAGATGTTTGGATCCTTCCCTGTCATATGTAAGATACATTTCCTCACAGCCACTTGAGCACCTTTTAGTGCTAGCATTTTGTGCTACCTTTATTCCATTGTTGAGACAAACTGGAGAAGATGGGTGTCCTGTTGCATATGTAGTAACTGAATTGCAGGGGGAAACAGTCACCTTTTGCAGTTTTGCTTGGGTTATATTCACCTTGAGCCTGGCACCAAATCCATGTTCCAAGTCCAGCTTGAATTCCTCTTAGTATCTGGTTTGCTAGTTCCTGTCAAAAAGGTGTTCATCTACTGGATTTGTATCTTGCCTCTGGCAATGATCAATATGTAATGTTTCAGAAAAGGGACTAAAGAGAAGAAAAAAAGTGAAACATTATGCACTAACCCAGTTGTACAACACAATTCATTCTCAGCACTCTATAAGCATTTTTGTGAATTCTCCACCCTAAGCTGAGTGTGGCCTCAGGTTTGCATAAATAAAAAATTAACTACTGTTAATGAACATTTTTAGCGTCTGGATTCAAACTAGCCTATCATCTTAATTAACTCAGAGCTGCTTTTCCTTAGTTTTTGAAAAAAGGAGCAGTCTGAAATAAAACTAAATACCCAAGATTTCCGGTGCATATTTTTCCAAGTTATACAGACCATCAGATTTCTTATGCCATTGGCACGGTTCATATTTGTTTATTAACTTTTCCATTCCTCTTGCATGGGTTCACTACCTCCCATTCTGACATAAACCAAAAGGATCCCATTAATACCATTATACTATTCACAAAGATCCCTGGTTATTCTCAGCTGTGAATGAAGCTTTTCAGTAGTTAAGAGTATGAACATTTCATGAATCAAATTAACAGGTATTACTTGAAAACAATCTTTATTTTTTTTTATTTGCTAATGGTTTCTCAGTAATGTGCTGAAAAAGTTCTCCTTCCCCACTGTATTATCTTTTCTTTTGTCATGGGTTTTTATTGCTTCTGATAACTTAGTTGATAGTCATTTGAGCATATTCATTCAGGGGAGCTATACTTACCAGAAAAAATTGCAAGACAGAATTTCTACCTTTGAGAAAGTTAGAAAAATGGTGTTTTGTTCTGGCTTAAGATTGTTCCATTTTTATCTGAGAATTTCAGAGCTTTTCTGAATTTCCAGGAGAACTATTGGTTAAAACTCATCAGAGTGTATTTATTAAACTCTCTTGAGTTAAGAGGGTGGATGGATGAGCAACTTTGGAGGGGATCCAGATCTTCATAAACTTTTTGAATTAAGATATAAGCACTTATTAAAACATGTAATTATTCAATTAATCCTTAGTATAACAGGAACTTTGTGTCTATATTACTTAATCTGTATGCTTATTAGTCTACAAAATATTTCCAAGCACAGAAGAATACACTAATAAGAATTACTGCTTAAACACTACTTTAGGAACCTGTTTCTCCTATTGCCTTGTGACTCGGGTGGTCTTTTCACACTGGGGAAGATTTAGGATGAAATACTGGTAAACGAGAATTCACCATTCACATCACTTGCAGTATGATGTTCATGGAGATGAGGTTATATGACAAAAGCTGCAGGCTCATATGTTGCACAGCTTCCTTGGGCTGAGAACTGTGTAGATACTAAGATACTTCAGAAGACCTGTACAAAAGAATTTACCTCAGTACCAGAGATATGTAGAATATAATCATAGTGTCAGTCTTAATGAAGATTTAACATGTGTTCCTAATGGAGAAGGGTCAGTATGCTGTCTCATTGGGGAGCTTTACATCTTCTGGTCCCTTTTGGTCCTGCTAGAGCTTATTATAGCTCAGAATGTAACAACAGAAGAGAAGTAGCAAGTTCATTAAGCTCGTCTTGGGGTGTTAGGATGACAGCGTACCAGCTGCAAAGGCATAAGTTTGATAGAAAATTTCATTTACCCTGTCACACCCTATTAGGTGCCATCTTCTCATGGAACTGACTGCTGTGGACTAGTCCAAATCACATAATAGGTTTGAAAGTCATTCTTCATGGAACAGGACATGAAATGGAGCATTGAACACTTTGGAGATCTTCTGGTTTAGATTTTGCTTGGCTTGATTCTTGGCTTGATTAAATAGGCTCACCCAAAAGAAGAGACTTTGTAGAATCAATTGAAACCATTCACTTTTAGAAGGAAAATTTCATGTAGGTCAACTGTGGAATGAGAATGGAAGGACAAATGATAGAGAGAGCTGTGGATGTCTGAAAAGTCAGATACAGTAAGCGATACATGTCAAGGAAAGCAATTTCCTAGACATTCATTTTGCTCCCTAAAGTAAGGGTGCTGTGTGCTTCTCCCTTTGAATCCATCAGCAGAGGCTACTCATTATCTCTTTTAGTGTACCACACACTTAGCCACTCTGAAACCAACATGGATTTGTTTTGGTTGGTTAGTTGGGTGGTGTTTGTTTGTTTGTTTTTTTTGTTTTTAATTTGATGCTTCTTTGTTCTTTGCTTCCTTGTTGGGAAAACAGTTTACAGAAGCCAAGAGTTTCAGAGAGTGGATTTCAACTCTCCAATTTCTTTTAAACATAAAACTTTTTCAAAATGAGCAAATCTGATATCTTCAGAAGTTCTTTCCTGTCAAGATGTAAATTGCAGAACCTCCCAAATGTTGTGTATAGAATAATTATTGAGGAGATTAAGCCAATTTGCACAAGAGGTTCTGGCATCACCTAATTTAATATAAGCATGAAGTAAGTGTGAGTATTGTTCATCCTGAGGAGAAGAGAGAATAGTAATGAGGCAATCTTAAGATTTGATCTCCAAAAATAATTTGATTAACTTTTATTTTAACAGGGTAATTAGAAAAAAATATTCACATTTTACTGATTTAATTTCCTAAAGTTCATATAAGGATGTAAAAATATTAATAAAATGTCTATGTGGAATACTGATTTAGGTATATCTTCTTACATTCCCTACTTAAATTTTGTGTTCATCATTATTCTTCATGTATTGGAGTGCTTTAGAGCTGAAATTTCTGAGATATGCACTTCCCACTGACGTTAATGGGAATGGTACATCAAAATCCACTAGGTGGCTTTGAAAATTTCAGATATATTTTCAGTGTACTGTGGAAATACTGCTGAATTTATCCTCATACCACCTTTCAGAGACAGGTAAATATCCTTTAAATATATTTTATTGAAGCTGAGCTGTGCAGAACAGAGATGTGAGAGACATTATGGGTCTAATCCTATTGACTTGATCTGGTATTGAAGGTGTAATCATGAGCCAAAACCATTAAGCATTTATCAGCAAAACTAGTCTGATACCATATTTGCCTAATACTATTTTAAAAGATGAGCTAGAGAAAAATCTGTGCCAACCTGACTTCTTCCTTTCGGGGGGGGGGGGGGGAGGAGTGCATTTTCATGTTTTGAAGTTAAAACCAAAATATGTATTTATAATTGGCACTGTAAATCCTTCATGGGAGACAGCTCTTGAGCTCCATATTATTTTCTTCTTGACAGAATTACACATTGTTTTCTGTCTTGGACTCAAGAGCACATCTAGTCATGTCACAAAATAAGTTGCCTGGTTACTGCGGGTAGTCTGGTAAATAGGTGAAGTGGCCAATCTTCCATCAATCAAACCAGATTTATTTCATGACAGTCATTTGGTACTAAAATTAGTATATGTTGCAAAAAGGAGAAACCTGTTAAGAACATTTCCATTGTTTTGAAAAAAGCTTCTTATCAAAACAGTGTTGACCAGCTGACTTATCTGACTCCTCCAGCTAGGCCAAACACAGATTTCCACCCCTCCCAACCCCCCCCCACCCCCCCCCCCCCCCCCATTTCTTTAATTTCTGTGCAGTTTCTCCGAGCTTTATAACCGGTGCTTCTCCTCTGTCCATCACTTGTGAGATCTCGTCTGGGGTACTGTGTCCAGTTTGAGGATCCTTGGGAAAAAAAAGACATTAATAAACTGGAGTGAGTCAAGAGGCGGCCACCAAGATGGTCAAGATCTGGGGAAGGGGCTGTGTGAGGAGACACTAAGGAAGATGGCTTTGTTCAGCCTGGGGAAGAGCCAAACTCAACACCTCTTGAAGTTGCGTGGATAAAAGGATGACAGGGAAGGGACACAGGTTACAGCAGTAGAAATTAATGAGTTGCTGTAGAATTTCATTTAAATCATTGTGCAATATGTCTTCTCATGAGAAATAGCATTGTAAGAAGGCCTCAATTAAAAGTCATAGGTTTGTTTTTTATTATGACAAGAAATTACAGGCTTCAGTAACGTGCAATTGACATTAGACATTAAGAAATAGTGGTAATGTTAAGCGAAGGGGGTATAGGATCAGCTTTCAGTACTGCAGGATCCCTATTAGTGAAGTTGCTTCAGGGCATCCTGGATGAACATTTCTCAGGAATGGCCTATGGGGAGTTACTTAGGGCTTTGGAAAGACAGGTAGAAAAACAACATCTTGCAGTCTCTTCTACACCTGTTTCCTATGATTTTTCTATAGAAGCGTAGGGCAAAACTTCGGGTCAGTGCCCTGGCTCAGCTTCAGTCTTCTTGTGTGACCTTGGGTACATCAGTTAATTTGAGCTGTGTTTCAACTCTCCATCTCCAAAATGGAGATTATTATTAGTGTTTAGTATGAGAGGTTAAGTGAAAGTATAATCCATTAATGCTTCTAAAGTGCTGGCATATTACATTAATGATAAAGAAATGTGGTGGCCCTGTAGAATTTATAATCTAAAAAGATCAGACAAGAATGTGAAAGGAAACATCAATATACTTGCTTTACAGATGCACAACAGAAACGCAAGGAGAAGTGATTTGTCAAATGTTAAAGCAAGACTGAGACAAAACATCCATTTGACATGTATTCCTTAAAGACAAGAATGTGCTTCCTCTCTTAGCATAAGCAGTCATAAATACTCTAAAATTTACTTTCTTTAAGCTCTTCCATCAGTGTTTCCTCATAGGAGTAAATTTTCCTGTCAGGAAGAGTACAACATGCAGCCATTCAATGTGACTTTGTTTTAAGATGGTAACAAATGTTTCAAAATTAACAGGACTAACCCACTGACTTAACACATCCTCCCATTTTCTGCCCAGCCACAACCTTGCTCACGCTGACATCTTTCTCAAAGGTTGGCTTACTTTACACTGTGCAGGCACTACTATAATAATCCATATGTCATTCATTTTTTTATGGCTTCCTGCTATTGCCTGGCATCCCTTTGTGCTTCTTGACTTCGAGATCTTTGGACCAGAAATTCAGCTGGTTGGTTCGATCCCAACACTCACTCATGCTCAGAGTAGTTGTCCTCCAGACTGCCATGAGCACTGCTTCCATACTGCTCTTTTTGCTTAAGTAAAGATGATCTCCACAACTTTGCTGGGTTTTGTAGAATTTACTGAGGCCTGAGGGAAATCACACTAAATAGTTTATTTTAAAAATATAATTAATCCAAGAAAACGCATAAAAAGGCTGGGGAGTGCTTCACCTTCAGGTGAGAACTGTTTTCTCTATACCAAGTGAAGGCACATACAACTGGTGACTCACAGGACTATTGTACTGTTGGAACAGCCTGTCTGATGCATGGTGTCACAGCAGGACACCATCTCCTAGCAACTGCCTGGAGCTGCTGTCTTTACATTTAACCCTTCCAAATTTCTGTGCACACCAGGATGCCACCAGGATGTGTTTGCGCAGCAGCAAATGCTGCAGTTTAGTCAATACCTCTCTTCCATTGTTCTTTGAATAACACAAGGCAGGCCAGAGGGCTCCAGCAAATTGACTCAGCTAAATGGAATCGATCAATCTGTGATGCCAATGTGATGGTATGAAACTTGTTCCCCTTCTTTTATCTTTCCGTTTCTTTTCCCTGTGATTTTAGAAGTGGGATTGTTTCTGCTGTTATCATGTGTCGAATAACTTCCATGTTTTCACTGAAGTCTACCTGAAAGCATGGTTCTCTGCAAAGCTCTGAGTTCATGATGTGCAAAAGGAATATTTTAAAATTATTATCTGATTTAAATAAATAATGGGAAGATCCAGCATCAATCTGAACTTTTAAGACTTTCTTTGCCTGGAGCACTTCTTTGAAGACAGGCTGAGAGAGCTGAGCTTGTTCAGCCTGGAGAAGGCTCTGGGAAGACCTTATAGTAGCCTTTCAGTACCTAAAGGGGCTTGCAAAGAAAGATGGAGAGTGATTTTTACAAGGGCAGGTAGGAATAGGACAAGGGGAAATGACTTTAAACTGGAAGAGGGTAGATTAGATTAGATGTTAGGAAGAAACGCTTTACTGTGAGGGTACTGAGGCACTGGCACAGGTTGCCCAGAGAAGCTGTGGCTGCCCCATCCCTGGCAGTGTTCAAGGCCAGGTTGGGTGGGATTTTAAGACTCATGGAAGGTGTCCCTGTCCATGGCAGGGGGGTTGGAACTGGATGAGCTTTAAGGTCCCTTCCAACCCAAAATATTCTATGATTCTATGAAAAGCCCTTCATTTTCCTCTACTTACCAGCACTAAAATCCCTATTGCAAATCACTTTGGTAGTAGTGTCATTAATTTATTTCTATGAATCACTTCATTGCAAGAGCACCACTGCTGAACAGCAGTGCTTTGCTGTAGTGCAATCTATGTTCATTAAAGAAAAAAGTTTCAGACTCTTCACAAGTTTGTGTAATATTGCAAATCTTTCAATATCTATTAAAGCTGAAGCTTAGGGCTTGAATGCTAATGGTACTGAAACTTAACACTGAGGTGATTTTACAAAGTCTCCTAAGGAGGTTTTCATAAACCTTTTGTACAATACCTCTGCTTCTTTGCCAGTGAAAATTAACCTCTGCTTTCACAGAAACGAAACTTCACCTAACTTATTTAGAAATAGACAAGGGAAAGAGAAAATCAATCCATAATGAACAGTATCACATTAAGAAAATCTAATTAGAAATGGCTTCTCTTTTATTGCACTGATAATGGTAAGCTATAAGAATGACATCATTAAAAAGTCCAATAGTTTATAGCTGAGTGAATTTTTTAAAAAGTGTTTAAACTACCAGATCGATAATTTCACACACCACATAATTAAATTGTACAGAAATTCCCAATAAACACTAATGTTAGAAATGTGGCACTCTATTTTAAAATAAATTATATGCTATCTTGTGCTGCATGTACTTCTAAAAGTTGCCCTGATATTTCTGAAGAGTAAGAATCTCTCTTTAGACATTACACAGAGGACAAAGGATTTTTTACTTAGTCTCACGTATTTGTCTTCAGCTGGAGTTGGGTGGAATAGTTTTCTGGGTCAATGCACCAGCTTCTCCATAGAAGTATTATTTAGATTGGCATGGGTTTTATTAAGACTGGGACTTGAATAAATAATAGAAATATCAAAAAATCTTCAATTAACTTCCAGTATTTTCTTTTCAAATTATTCTTTTAATTTCTTCAGAAAGAAACAAAACTAAGAAGGCTTCTACTAACTGAAAACAAGCCCTAATTGTAAAAATTTAGCTGGGGTTCCCTCTGTTTCACAGTCTCCAAACCAACTTGTTACTTTCAGCAACTATGAGTTATGAAAGTAAAACACCCACTAATGACTTTTTATTCAGCCACTGCATGATTTGATATTTGGGATAATCCATCAAGATTTGGATGCAGCTAAAATACAATGATGTGCTCTATACCCGTTGCATTCAATGGCCTAAGGTATAATTTACCAGTGGCAAAGTTATTTTTATTAAATGCACACAGATAATCTCCACTCACATGTTGTGCCCACCGAGGAAGCTGCATATCAAATGTGTAATCTTTTTATAATGAGCCTATTACTCTGGTTTCTAGGTAGATTTCCACCAGGCATATCTGTGGGCAGTTTTGTTCTACTCTCATTAAAAAGTGTCTTAGTAAGATTAGCTGATGTTTGGCACTTTGCATGGCTAGAGATATTTGTTTATAATAAGAGCAAGAGGTAATTAGTACACTTTATACAGAAAGCTTCAGCCATGAAAACAAAGAGAAGGAGGATAAAATCAGTTCTGTTTTCTTTTTAACCAGTCAAGTGTTGAAGGAGTTTCAAAAAGTGTAGGAAAAAGATTCAAGGTTACACAACAAAAGAATTTCTCTAGCATGGAGCTTGAAGATAAGAAACAATGTGCTCCACATAATACTCTGAGATTTGAATTAAAACTGCCAGGGATATTGGCAGTGGAGATGAGCACTGTAATGCACTGTTCTGCAGAAAGAGTTCATAGCTGGTAACAGAATTTGAATTATGCTTTACTAGATTTCCTGCATATGTCAAAAATAAGTAATTGCCAATTATCCTGCTCAAAAGGGCTGGTGGGATACAATCATTTCACTTAAGCATAAGTGCAGAGGGCTGAGGAAAAAGCACTGCAGAGGAAAAGCTTCAAGAAGTAGTAGCTGATAAATCGAGATAAATTCAGCTAAAGCAAAGGCTAATTTTATCTTCATCCTAGCATGCAGGTGTTCAACAGTACTTAATAATCTGCAGCAATGCACCAATTAAAGCAATGGGTTAATTCCAACAATGCACACTGCTCAATAAGGCAGTACCATTAATGTTATTATTCAGGAAAGAGAGCCAGAGACTGTGCCTTGCTCAGATTAATCAGGGAAGACCAAGAATGAACTTTTGTCTCCTAAGCTCAGCCCCCTATCCACTGGGGCCTGCTTTCTCTGGATAACCAGACTTTCTGCAGAGTTTATTGAATCCATGCAGAAGCCAGAATATACAGTAGTTAGATCAGTGTCCAGAGCCAGAGCTCCAAACTTCTATTCCAGGTTCTGCTGTTACATTTTAGGCAGGTTACTTTTTAGCTTCCTGAGTGGCTGAAATGGAAATAATTGTATTGAGTTTATTGTGGTGCTATGAGACATACTTGTTGTCTTAGATTGGTTGGAATCTTTGCAAGAAAGATGATAAAGAAATGTCAAGTGTTGAAGTACTGTAATCTTTTCAGTGTCTGAAAAGGTGTGCCTAGAAATGTGCACACAGTAAAAAAAGACAAACAGGACAGAACAAAAAGAAAGATCTAACCATATCATAATTGTACAGGTTTGCCTATACATATACTCACCTTGTACAATGATTGGTATGACTAAACTCCCTCTGGCACAGGCAGAACAGAGTTCAATTCCAAATGTCAAGCAATCCAAGGTTTTGCATATTTTTGGGTTTCTGTATATGTTTGTGTGATAAATGTATTGGATTAAGAATAAATATCTGTGAGTCAGGCTTGCTCACGTTTAGAAGTGTTGAGAATTCTCTAAAATGTATCCCCCCCTGGTCGTTGGTGCCTACACATAAATTCTCAAGACCTGAAGGCTGCAAATAGGCCCCATAATAATTGCGTGGGAGACAGCTAGAGAACTGCACGGGTGCAAAGCAAACAGCCAATAGTTTCCTGCATTAGTTCAACAACACATTGTTCAACATCTTTCTCAGTGACATGGACAGTGGGATTGAGTGTGTCCTCAGCAAGTTTGCTGATGATACCAAGCTGTGTGGTTCAGTTGATACACTGGAGGGAAGGAATGCCATCCTGAGGGACCTTGACACACTTCTGAGGTGGGCTGGTGCCAACCTCATGAAGTTTAACCATGACAAGTGCAGGATCCTACACCTTGGTCGGAGCAATCCCAGGCACAGCTACAGGTTGGGCAGAGAAGAGATTCAGAGCAGCCCTGCAAAGAAGGACTTGGGGGTGTTGGTTGATGAGAAAATGAACATGAGCTGGCAGTGTGCACTCACAGCCCAGAAAGCCAACCGTATCCTGGGCTGCATCAAAAGGAGCGTGACCAGCAGGTCGAAGGAGGTGATCCTGCCCCTCTACTCTGCTCTTGTGAGACCTCACCTGGAGTATTGTGTGCAGTTCCGGTGTCCTCAACATTAAAAGGACATGGAACTGTTGGAACAAGTCCAGAGGAGGGCCACGAGGATGATCAGGGGACTGGAGCACCTCCCGTATGAAGATAGGCTGAGAAAGTTGGGGCTGTTCAGCCTGGAGAAGAGAAGGCTGCGTGGAGACCTCATAGCAGCCTTCCAGTATCTGAGGGGGCCTATAAGGATGCTGGTGATGGACTCTTCATTAGGGATTGTAGTAACAGGACAAGGGGTAATGGGTTCAAACTTAAACAGGGGAAGTTTAGATTGGATATAAGGAGGAAGTTCTTTCCTGTAAGGCTGGTGAGGCACTGAATGTGTTGCCCAGGGAAGTTGTGAATGCTCCATCCCTGGCGGTATTCAAGGCCAGGTTGGACAGAGCCTTGAGTGACATGGTTTATTGTGAGGTGTCCCTGCCCATGGCAGGGGGGTTGGAACTAGATGATCTTAAATTCCTTTCCAACCCTAACTATTCTATGATTCTATGATTCTGTGATTAGCAAAAAGTGCATGCTCTCAGCTACATTGAATAGGAGAAACTATCACCTAAACTTCCTCAACCCCAGTCTGCTGTGGGGATGATACAATTAAATGATATATAATTAAATTCTGTAACTAGTACAGCTGTGCAGAGGACCAGGCAGGTCTGCCTCAGATGATCCTCTGAGATCTCAGGATCTTAAGGTAGCTCTTTTCCTTCTTGTGTGTAGAAGAATATCTCTTAACAGGTTATGCTGGTGCCTCTAGGTTCACAACATACTGTAGTGAGCCCTCATGAAAATCTGTCATGTTCCTGTTGTTTCTGGGATCTGCTCAACACAGAGAGTTTTGGGGACTGGAGTTAGAGGACTAAAAGAGCTGAGAGGTGTTTACGCTGGAGTCTGAGCTGAGTATTTGATCTCGGTGGTTCCCTGGGTCTAGGCTTGGGTTCCTGCAGTGACGGACTGAAATTGCTACAAGCAGCACAGCAAGTGGCAAACTTCACCCTTAAAGTTAAATAGGTCTTGGATTACCATTTAAATTGATTTGTGAGTTTTGACTTAACCCCTTCAAACTGTTCACTTGACTTGACAGATCTGGCAGGCAGAAACCAAGGGAGTGCAAGGATTGTTTTCTCAGAAATTTCAGAGAGGAGCTATGTAAACATTTGTCTCTAAAAAATCTTATTCGCTTCTTAGTTTGTCTGAATCCTAAATTTAGAGAAGGAGAATTGAGGGGAAGAGACTGGTAAATTTAGATGTCTCTGAAACTCCAGCAAGATCAGAGATGGATGTTGTGAATTTACCATCAACTTTGGGGGTTTATAGTGTAGAGCATGGCTTGTGGTCTTCAGGGAGATCCAGTGCCTGGGCTTGTCACTGGAGTTGTGGGCTTTCCTCTGCCAACTCCAAACCCATGTCAGGTAAAATAACCTCATTTTGTTAATAAGATCATTGCAGTATCTGTTCTTTTGATAGGATTGCATCCATCCTAAGAATATTGAGTGAGAAAAAGGTGATCTTTCATGCGAAAGAAAGAATAAGCCAAATAAAATATTTTTTTCAGGTTTTTTAATATTTTATTCTTTTTAACTGCCAGTAAATAACATGCACATAACCTGTCAGTCAGCTTTCCTTGAGGCTTCGTAGCTCCTGAGCAAGGCCTGCCTTTGTGAGAGAATCCATTCTCTTACCCATCCATGGAAGACTGTGGCCTCAGTAGGATTCATCTGTAGAGTGAAAATCCAGCTGTGTTCACAGCACTGCCTTCCATGGGGAAACAGCTGCTGCATTTTAATGTCTGAGTGGAGGGAAAAGTAGGTTAGAAGGTTTTGGTGTCCCCCCTGAAGCTTCATCCCTGGCTGAGCAGATAATAGCTCTCCAGGAAAGCACTCCAGCTGTCTGGTGTTTTCAGCCCTCCTCCCCTGCTTGTTGCTCCTCCATAGGAGTTGAGAAGGGTAAACCTTTGTGATTAAGAGCTGATCCTGCTTTGAAGAGCTCAAGGAGATTTGATTTGCATTTCAGGTATGGGATGCCTTCAAAACAACTAGTCTGTAATCTTCACTTGACATCTCTCAATACCACAGGCAGCTAATGTGTTGTAGTCAGGACCCTGTTTTGCTGTGAATCAGCTCTGTAGTGTTGGCATGTTCTATACAGGTTTGATACACATTTGCTGTGGGGGAGGGTTGAAAATGGTGTCTTAAAGGCAATGATATCAGGCTGTACGAGGTATCTCTGAAGTATAAATGCCAGAAAAATTCATATCTGGGTTTATATTTGATCTAGTCCCTCCAGACTCTCTTCATTAGTCCTAGGAGAGAAAATGTCACTTTAAGTGTGTGATTTCGTACCTGGGTTCACTTGGGTTCACACCCCATCACTATGGGATGTGCTGACAGATAGCTGTTGACCAGAAAGCTACCAATCACATGGAAAGCATAGGTGTGGATATCTTCCTTTAGTCAGATGAAGCCCATGTCCAGGAGCTGGAGCAGCCCTTGAGCTTTAGGACTCTTTGCTGTCAACCTGCAGTATGCCAGAATAAAGGCACATCCAGTATTATGCTTGCTTTCCTAAAGTGTGATAGAAGTCTACTCCTCTCTGTTCCTGGGTTATTACTCAAATATCACCCTGAGGACAGTCTGTTTGGAAGGTCTTTTTTGGAAATCCACTGTTATTCTTCAGCTTTTTTGTAACATCTATTTTGAGAAAGTAACATGCTTAGTGGCTTGACCCCAGCTTTCCTTTCTCCTCTTATTTGGCTCAGGTGCTTTGGCAAATATTACAGCGGTTTGTAGGTTGGGTCATCTCTGCCTGTTCTTTAATAAGCACTGAATTGCTTTTTGCCATCCTTTTCTTTCTCATTCAGTGTCCCCTCTGCCCTCCCCTGTTACTGAGGCAAGACTGGGTAATGCGTAGCTCCTCACCCTCACTCACCCTCTAGCATCCTTTTTAATAAACAGCTATTGCTTTGGCCACCCACTCCCACTTTGAAGCTGTGTTTCAAATGGCTTGGTACTAAAATACACATTTATGTTAGTCAGTCACCTTCATTTCTTCTATGTTCTTGGAGTGATACCAACCAGCCTGAATGATTTATTGCATTTTAATTTATTGAACTGTTCTTTCACCTCTTTTCTCAATACATCTGCCATTGCAAGCTCCTCAGCTTCATTACCTATAAAGTGTCACCTTGGGATGGATATTTCCCCTTCACCTTCTGAAGTGAAAGAGAAATGAAAGGAAATCCATTTAGTTTCTCTGCTGTCAGACTGAATCATTTACCTTCTCATTCTTTCGATCGCCACTTCTACACTGCAGTGGTGCTGCTAACAAAGTTTCCTGTGAGCTTCCTACTGCTGGTATATCAGGAACTGGGTCACTCCTCACCTTCATGATCTTGGTTCATTTATCTTCACCTCACTACCAACCCCTCTTTAGTAGGAAGTTTACAGTAGACCCAGAAAGTGGAACTGTGTACATGTGTGAATAGCTATTACTTACCTCTCTTTGCCTGAGTGTTTTTCTGGCCTGACCTATGCATCTTGCTGGTATTGTATTTGGGGAAAGGAGTTTCTGGTAGTTTTGCTTGTTTTATTTTCATGGACTTTCCTGGATTCTTACAAGTTGGGCTTTGTTGAACTGCACACAGATTTGGGGGGACTTTCTTTCCAAGGCTGTCTGGGTAGGGGAAAAAAAAAAAAGGATTTTAAAAAATTACTGTGACTTCCTTTGATATTTAGAAACTCCCTAAAAGGAAAAGGGAAAATTTAAGAGAATAACAGAGTCTTAAATCAACATGGCAGTAAGTAAAGAACACCGTGCTGGACTTCCTAGAGGACTTTTGAGTTAGTAAACAAAAGCAATCATTGTGCAGATGAAGAACTGGCCATCTGAAGTCTGTGCCTTTAAACAGCTTGGAGGAGAACTACCAAGTACTGCAGGGCTCTCTCTCCTGTGTAATGGGTGGAGGGCTCTCATATTCCCCACCAGTCTGCTCTAGGGCTGGTTTGTTTTCCCCTATTTACCTAGACACAAGAAAGGGTTATATAAAGAGCACTATTTCTGCTGCTTCTAGCAGAATCCAGCTTAAAGATTAATCTGTTTAAAATGTGACTGCTTTGACTTGTTGACTCAGTCACCTCTAATTACAGAGTCAGTGCTTGTATAAGACTGGAATTCATGTAATTTCCTAATTTTCCCTTTTCTGATTTTATTTATTCTCATTCTACATTCTGTTGTTAACATTAAAAATCTCAGCTTGCTCTTTCTTCTTTTTTTTTCAATTCAGCAAAAATGGAAATTTGTAGACATTGAGCAGTTCCTGATTTAAATTGAGATCTAATTTGTTCCAGGATTTAGACATCAGGATCGACTACATTGTATTTAGTAACACCAGGGTTAACGTCTTCTATCAGGCTTCTTGGATTTGCTCTTGTCAGGCTATCCTTTCTTAGCCCTGCCTGACAACATCTAAAATGCTATTGTCTGATCCCTATAAATATATAGTTCTGCTCCTTGTAAGAGTAATCATCTGACCTGATTCTTCCAAAGCACCTTTTGGCTTCCTTTCCCCAGTTTACCAAGGTTCTTCTACCAGTTGCTCAGATATTATTTATTTTCATTACCAACAGCATGCTGCTTATTTTTTATTTTTTTATTTGCCTGGGGTGCAAATCACACCTTCTTGAAAGGCTCCAGCTTCAGAAAGTTCTCTAGTGTCTATTTAAGGTAACCATTAACCACCATTATTCTATCCTGTCATGTCCTTAATAAATGGAGACAATGCAATTATGGTGGGGAGGGGAGATGTTCCTTTTATTTTATTTTATTTTATTTTTTTTAGCTACAGCTGTTTTAACCCTCTGTAAAGCACAACAGTTGGCAGTTTGTCCTGCCACTGGAGCAACTAGAGTACAGCACTGTGCTCTTCTACAGCAGGTTTGCAGCCTGTGTCAAGTATCAGCTAGAAGGCACACTAAAACAAAGTTAGATTTATGTCCTTTGCATTAGACAGAATCAGTTCTTACAGACCAGCACCAATTTATATCCTGTGTTATGTAGAAGTTCACCGTTCTTTCATCATGTACCCCAATTTTTGAACAGAGTTCCTGACTCTGACGTGATATATTGAGCAGCTTCAATGTGGTCTTATAATGGCTATATGCTTTATACTGAACTTTATATTTCATGATTGCAAGATTTTATTATTTCTTAAATTCTCCTATATTAGAAGTGTCCTTTAGATTGCATTCTCCTAAAAAAACGTGCATTCATTAGGACTAACCCTTTCTCCTTTGCTAGTCCAGAGAATAAAGTTCATCTCTTACATGAAAAGACCTCCTATTGCCAGCATCCACTGTCCAGTTTCCAAGCCTTAGAAACATCTTCCCCATCTAGTTCCTCTTGTGAAGAAACCAGGAAAACCACTGTCAACTGCCATCCCTAAACTTCTGTGTCATTACCCAAACCTGTCCAGCATTACTGAAGGAGCTCTGAAACCCACAGAAATCCTTTTTTTAAAAAGAAACCAGCATTTGAATGAGTGGACTGACTGTGGAGAGAAACTTACAGTAGCTGGCATGTGTCCTGTAGATAGTAAATTAAATTGTCCAGTTGTGTTGGCTTTGTCATCCAAGAGGGTCCCCTTTGGTCAAGACACTCATCTTCCACCACACACAGGCACCTGAAATGAGAGGTGTTCTTGTGTTTTTTGTTTGATGTAGTAGAAATTCAACATCAAGGTTGTGGCCTTGTCAAAATAGAGAAGTTGTTTCATTTTACTGATAAGAGTGTATATGGTTAATACAACAGTCCTCATGTGGAGGCAGTGTGCGTAACCTGGGCCTGGTGCACAGCGCTCAGGGTAGTGTAACACCATCGACAGGAAAAACCCCTCTCATCAGCATAAGCACATGGGGGCTCTGCCCCACAGTAATAGCAATAACAATTAGGCAGTGTAGATGGGGCTACAAAGCAAGGGCTGTTGTACCTGGGATCCAGCAGCAGGCAGGAAGAAATACCTTTACTTGCTAATGCAAATGTTGAAGGTTCTGCCGAGTTTGCCCTGCTTTACTTTGATGACTTGTCATTCAGAAGATTCTTGAAAAATAGAAACGTTTTTCTATAGGAAGATTTGGTTTTCTCCCACTGGGAATGTTTTACTTTTCCAGCCAATTCTTATTATGAAAAAAAGAAAAAAAAAACAAAAAAACCACAAGGAAAAAAATCAATGCCCAGAATTCCTTGGAAATGAAAAGAATATAATTAACAGAACTTGCTTTAGAAAAGTTGCCATTTTAAAAAGGGTATGCGAAAGGAAATGTCAGGTCTAGGTTTACATGAAAAATCTGCAAAGCTGTGACTAATACAAAAAAATTCTGATTCACCATCCAATACCTCCTCTTCTTCTGAGTATCTAAATGAGCAGATAAATAAATAACTGGAGCAAAGCCAATTATTGCAACTCAGAAACTCACAACGGAGAATTAAACACTGGAGATGGGGATTAGGGAGGTAATTAAAACAAATTGGAAATCTTAATAGGTAGGAATAAAAATGGGGAACTTTCTATCAATGAGTAATCTCAATTGCCAAAGCACTTGCAAATGGCTTTCAGCCTAAAAGATTTCAGCTGGGAGGATCTTCAGCAGTACAATGAGCTCCCTGAGTGCTGACCCAGAGTAAGTGTCTAAACTAATCTTCATTTAAAATATCTGAGGAATCAGGAAACAACTGACTCTTACTCGGCTTTTCTGAGGTGTGTTTTGCAAAAGGCTCCCAGCAGACCGAGTGGAGCTGCTCACAAAGGCATCAGTGATCTTCCTAACCTCATCTGTTCTTGTACAGACTTTTATTAAAATGAAAGTGCCATGGTGAAATTGATGCAAAATACAGTTGGGAACATAATGGAAACTCTTTTTTGACAGTCTTTAGACTGCTGCAAGCATCTCTCACTTCTCTGTTCCAAAAAAAAGGATATAATAGTCCTATTTTAGTGTTTTGTTATATTTGAAAAAAGAACACGTGTTTCCTACTTTTTTTTTACCATTTTTTAGTAACCTAAAATGCAAATTGGATGAGGACAATGTATAATGTCCTCACTTATGATTTTTTTTCCTGCAGAAAAGATACGTTCAGTATTTTAATAGCACCATCTGTCACAGTAGCAAGCGCCAAGCTGCAATATTGATCTTGTCACTTTGGGGAATGGTATGATATTTAGGATTATAAATAACATTTTTCTTTGCTCTGTTCATATGTTTAGATTTTTATATAGAAACCAAACCCACGAAGCAACTCTCACCACCTAATAAGACAAGTACTTTCTTAGAATCTGCAGCAGAGGTATCATTAGGACCCAAAACAGTATTTGTATTATTAGCTGTCACAGCTAATATAATGGTAACCCAGTTGGTCTATGCAATTTATATGGTGACAGCTGTAGTCACAACTAAGCAAAGATAATGGCTTCTAGTGACCATAAGTCATAATTGAGCACTAGTTTTCTGTCTTTAAAAGAGAGATGATTATGCTGATGAGATTTTAAATAAAGAGCACTCGAGCTGAGGTTACAAAGAAAGTACTACATTTTCCACTATTTTACATATTGAACAGAAGTCTTAGGGTTTTTAAAGGCTTTGTACCTTTTGTATCACCTCGCTTTTGTTTTAGATTTTCATTTAGTCTGCCTTGGAAAAGAAGAGCTGCAGTATGTAGCTCATCTTTATCTCCAGACAGACTCTCTGGAGAGGTCAAAATGCCAGGATGAGGTTGAGGTTATCATGAACCAGAAGATTTCGGTGTGTTGAACTGCTGGATTCAGAAAGAGATTTTTCCTGGCAGGCTGCTGGTGAGGAGGAGGTAGTAAAAACTTCCTGGGGGTTTCCTTTTCCATTTGCATTTCTGGATGTAGATGTATTTTTCAGTGCAAAGCTCTGATGAAATATTCTGAGTGATTTTCCATGATTTACAGGGTTGAATACTTATGCCTGTAGTACTTTTTTGGATGTGATTAACATTTGAATAATATGCCAGAGTTTTTTTCCTGCTCCACAAACTTGTTTTGTTTGAATTTTATGCCTGCCATAAGATCGCACATGGGATTCGTAGTGTTAAAGTGTTAGAATAGAAATACTTTAATACTCTTTCTTCTGTTAGTAGTTTTCTTGCTGCTGCATGGAATTTCACACTCACAACTTCAAGGCAGCACATGGTGTTCATAAGTACTGCATTGTATAGATTTTCAGCAGTTGTCATTAAACATTTCTCTTAGAAAAAAAAGAAAACCAAAAACATTTACACAAAACATCAAAAACTTGTACTGAAATAATCCATTATAATCCCATTCTTCATTTCTCACCATCTGCAAATTTATTTCATCTAAAATGTTGCCTGACTGTATTCAAGGTTGTGGTTAGTTCCTTTTTCTACTTCATTTCCTGTAAATTAAAGAGATTTACTAAATGCAGTATTTTTTACTGGGGGAAAAATAGATGTAGCAGATAGTTTTCTGGATGCTGGAATCTGGATAATCCATTCTCTAACTCATTGCTTGTTTTTGCTGCCTGATTGCTCAGACACTTGCTCAGCTGCTTCTGAGTATTAGCATTTCATTAAAGTAATACCTGGTTTAGAGGACAGCCAGGCTGCAGCCATGGTTGCAGCAGAAATATATACAGCTGACACATTCAGCTGCTTAGAGAGGCTGTATATATATATATAAAAATATAGTACGCGATAAGGGTACTTGTCAAAGTCTCCAAAGTGGTCCTAGCAATGCCTTTGGATGCCAAATGCGAACCCTTTCTAGAGTTTCCTTTGGATACCAAATGTGAGTCCTGGTTAGCTTTTAAACATTTTGTGAGGCTCTGGCAGGGACTGATCAGCAGCTTTCAAGGCCATGGGAAACCCAGTCAGGCAGAGTCCCACCTGTGAGTTGTGCTAAGTCATCCGGCTGTCCATGGACCTTAGCTTTGTGGTGGATGGGAAGCACCACAGACTGGCAGGGTCCAGGGTACCTGCTTCTCCAGAACAGAAAAAATGGATTAGAATAGGAATGGACATTATTTTACATATTGTTTTGTGGGGAAAAAAAGGAGGGATGATTCCCCCCCTTCCCCAAGAATAAGGGAATATTTTCTTTGTCTTCTTGCTCTCTGGCAAAATTGGCACACTCCTGCATGTATTACCTAATGTCTATAATTATTCAGTGCGAGTATTTTCCTATGTGGGTGTCACTGCTCACAGGTGCTAATTGCTAATCTAACCTCCTTTAATGATACCCCACTAGATCTCAGGGCCGGTAATGCTTGGCTGCAGATGAGGAGGGAGAAAACAAAAAACATTGTGTCATTTGAGGCTTGTCATTTAAGCTTTTGGGTATGTGCTTCTCTCCTCTGTCTTTTGGTGGTGGAGGGGAGCGATACAGTCATTATCAGCCAGCAGGGTGTTTGTAAGGAATGTATTTTGACAGTGAATTCAACTCCCCTGGTGCCTTATGCATCTGTCTGCCTTCCCAGGTGAAAAAGGAGGAGACCATGCTGGGCTGTGTGGGTCAGCAGGAGCAGAGTTGCTGTGAAGAAAGGTGAACTGGCAATAGTCTCCCTTTTTCCTTAGAAATGTGGGGCAACCTGCCTGGCCTGGGGACACTGTGGGGATGAGGTTCTACAGAGAGCCAGGGCAGGAGCAGAGCTGCAAGGAGCCAAAGGGGATGGGGTGAGAGCATGTTTTGTAGGTAAATAAGATGAGAAAATGGAAGGAAATGTTTCCATGAATCTTTGTGATTGAAGAAAAGGTTTTGTGTGCTTGCTTCTCCAAGAGCTGCATCTCCTCTCTGGGCTGGATTACACAGCTAGGTCTCAAACAGATATTTCTAAAGTAAACGCGGGTAGTTTTTCCCCTTTCAGTAATCAAACAGGAGGGATGCTTGAAGTTACCCAAGGTGTCTGATTAAAGCCAAATATCCCTCCTTCCAAACTGCCATGGTGACAATTGTTTCTAAATATGAGAAGTTTTTTCACAGCTGTATGCAGCCCATACAGAGAAGGCTGAGAAAATACCTCAGACAATACATGAGAAAAAGGAACAATTAATATCTCCAGGGAAGCAGGGGAAGAGATGGTGAGTTCAGCAGGGAGCACAAACAAGAGCAGAAGCCTTGCTCCAAGGAAAGAGAGATGGGCACTTTTCAGATTAATTAAGCAGCATGACTATGAAAGAAAACATGTCAGACTTACTACAGTTGAAGTATTTATATCTGTAAATAGATTGTATGAATTCACAAATCCAAAAGAGCATAAGAAGCAGCTGTTTTGGAGGTGGAGATAGATGTAGGAAGGTAAACATTCCTTCATCAGAATGCTGGCAGTAGCTAGGGAGGGTTTGTAGGGACTAGTACCTAGTGTGATAGCTGAGGAGGGATGAGCAGAGAATGATACATTGCCTTGTTTGTTAAGGAAAAGAGGGAAAATGTTTGTCTGTAAGTATTAGCAGAAATAAAGACTATAGGGAAGCGCTTTGAGGCAAGTGATCTCTGGTAATAAGTTGTGGTGAGCACCATGACACCTCTTCATTAGAGAGGCCAAGAAGATGGTTAAAAGCATAAAAAAAGCCAATAACATAAATGCAGCAGGACTTGAGAAATATCCTGCTTTGGCAAAGAGCTGACAGAATCATGTAACAGAGAGCAATGCTGCAAGCAACTTCCCTGTCCTTAGTGTACTACCAAGATCTACCTTTCCAGAAGGGATTTACTGGCTGTTGGGTGTCTCCCTTCTCTGGTGTGGGTGTCTCAGTGAAACATCCACATTTGAGATGCTCTCTGATGCCCGGTGTGAAGACTTCCACCTTAGCCCTGGCACCCTGAGGTGCAGCAGTTCCAGCGCTTGCCCTTATTATGGCACTTGCTGAATTTCCTGCCCTTGAAATCCAGATTTGGCAGGAGACGGAGCATCTGCTGCCTCATCCAAAGGATCCAAGGGGAGATGCAACCCTGGAGCAGCAGTAGATACATTTTGGGTCTAAAACAAGAACCTTAGGGCTGCAGGACCTGCTCAGGGCTGTGATGCCTGCTGTCTGTAAGAGAAGTTTGGGCAGGCGACCTACACAATCAAAGTATCAGAGAAAATAGGAATGGGAAGGATCTCTAAAGGTCATCTAGTTCACCCTTTTGTCTGAAGACAAGTTTAATTATACCCACGCTTTTCCTGAGAGATGTTACATCTCCTCAGCCTCTGTCTCTCTAAATTAAACCATCTGAATTCGTTTAAGTTTCTCCTCAGATATGATGTATTTTTGGAGATCTGTGAGTGTCTTCTGGACTCTTTCCAATTGATTTGTGTCCTTCAACAGCCCAGGGCTGATGATACCCTATACATGGCTTCTCCAACTCTGCAGACAACTGAGGATCACCAGTTCTGTTTCATTCTGCTGATGACTCTGTGTATGCACATCTATATCATCTGTCATGTATATAGATACACATCTCTCATATGCACATCTATATATATGTTAGCTATGAGGAATAGATGTGTTCAGCTTTTCTTACCAGCTTGGAGGGAGAGTCTGCAGAGATCAGTTTAATATCTTGAAGAACTCTTGGGTTTGTGTTGCAGGCATTTTTTACTAACTTCTGTCTGGGTAAAATAATGGGCCAAGTTTAAATTTGAAAACTTGTAGAAGTTGCCTCAGTGCAAACAGCTTTGAGTGGACTGAAAATTAGTACAAAGTTTTTGATAAATGACAAAGACCCTATTTACAAGGAAATGCTTATTGCAGCTGTCTGTGTTAGGTCAGGTCTCATTTAGCATCTTCATTTAATGATCCTGAAGAGGGAGTAAACAGCCTGTTAATGAATTTGTGTGTGATGCCACATAGGGAGGAACTAGGAGTAATAGGCAGAAAAGACAAAGACTACAAAGGGACATAGAAATGATAAACACTCACAGATAATGAAGTTAATTTTATCTCTGCATAACACAAATTAATGCTTTTGGGTGAAGTGGAGGAAGGGGATGTGGTTAAAAAAACCTGGCCTAGTTGAAAGCTTTTCATGAGGGAAGTAGAACTATGTTTGCCATTTGGTATTGCTTCCAAAAAGCTGAGTGCCTGTTTGGACTTTTCAGGTCACACATATATGGGACATGGGAATCTCTCCTCTCTGACAGCTACTGGTCTATGTGCTTTACTACCAAGGTGTTTGAATATACACAAAAAATAGTAGTGAAGATGAAGAGGGAGCTGGTTAGTGAGACTAGATTAAATTAACTTGGATTGGCTGGTTAACCCAAGGGACAGAGCAACCTCTTTTTTAGTAGAGAAAGCATTATGGCAGAGGTAACATTGTGGCAAAAGGGAAAATGCATGATAAAATGCATTGAAGAATGGGAAAACTGGCACCAGCAATAAAGCATTTGAGCTGATCATGTGTGATGGATAGTTTAGCCTGGTGCTTAGAAAAGTCTGTGTAGTATATGAAGAAAAAACAGTAGCAAAAAGCTGAATTGCTGGGAAGGATGGCATAAAGGAAAAGGGGTGACATCCTCATTCTTATTTTATTTTAACTCCCCCTCACATTATTCTGACAAGTGTAGCACAGGAAGAAGCGTAATGTAAATGAGAGTCTGGCCCTAAGAGTCTTTGTTGAGTACATGTTCCCTCCAGTGTTTCAGCCATTCAGTCCCCTCTGCAAACAGAGATGAATGCAAGGATCAGAAACATCAGAAACTCAAAGATTTGGATGTAAGGACTGACAGGTTTTTATTTCAGATTATTTTCTCTCTTCCCCTTGTGAGCATCCCAATGTGCTGGAGGTTTGAATTAAGAAAATTACATGTCTAAACTAGAACACATCCAAAGTGAATTCCCAAATGAATGTGTGCATGCACGTGTACAGATAGAGTGACAGAATGTTTAATTATGGCTTTCCTTTAAAAAAAAAAAAATGAGGCCCTTTGTTCAATGCAGCTGTCAGTCTTGTCACATCCTTGCTATGAAAAAAAATTAAAAATAATAATAATAAAAAAACTGCACAAAGAAAAAAGCATCCAAAAATTACGCTGGGCCAGTTAGTTGGTAACTGGGTTACAGATAAACAGCACCAATGTCTTTAAATATCACAGAAACAATGTGGCAATGCAGAGGTCAACGGGGGCCTTAAGAGACATGAGTAGGGAGTGACAGTCGTCATTGGGAAGAGCTTCCATGAGTTCTTTGCCATTAGTATTAAGAGAAAAAGCTGAAGGTCGTTGCAGAGACTAGAATGCATTTTCCTGGGGGCAATACGAAATGCTAAAAGGTTTTATGATTATGCCAGAGCAGATAGTTAGGCAATTAGAGCTGTTAAAAGTTGACAAGGGACTGAGTCCAGATGAGTTACATCTGAGAACTGAGACTGAAGCAGCAAGTGGAATTGAAAGCTTTGGCAACTATTTTTTGATCCATATCCAAGGATGGGGTGGTTCAAGAGGATTGCCAGAGGGGCTAATGCAGTTGCTATATATAAGCAGTGCTCATGGAAAAAATCCAGTGTCAATGCAATTCTTTGGTAAGAATATAACTGATAAGGGAGAAATATGTTTCACTTCTGCAAGCACATGATAGAGGGTTGTTTGCTTGGACTCAGGGAAAGGGAGTTCTTGGCTTATAAATTTTCTTGAGTTTCTGAAACATGTTACTGCACCAGAAGACAAATGTCAAGCAGTGTATAATTCATCTGACTTTCCTGAAAGCATAGCATACAAAATATTGATCTGCTTAATAAATGCACATTATCTCCTGAAAATGATTAAAAATTAGCTCAGGAAGAACAAATAGTTTCACTAACATTGCAGAAGGATAACAGAGAGCTGGAAAGCAAATGTGCATTCTGCGCTGTCTATCAGCATTATGTGCACTCTTTCACATCTTTGTGCAACATTTGCATTGTTTTGAGCATTAGACTTAAAATATTGTAGGGGGAAAAGGGGAAATCTTGTCCTTTCTTGTGCTATAGTTCAAGTTTAGTAGGGGGCAGGACCATGACAAGCCATTCAAAGCTGTGCATGATAACCTTTAGCCTGTGTAAAAATCTTATGTTTGCTGTTGGCAGAGACTGCCCTTCAGGCACAGTTCTATACCTGAAGGAGCTCAGCTCTGTCAGGGGTGATGATTGACTTCATAAGTATTAATCATGACACACTGCACTGTTTCAAGCACAGCTGAATGTGATGTCAGGACATATTTAACAGAAGATGCAGAATGCACTATGATAGTGCCAATGTTTCTCTCTGCACTGGGCTTCTTCCCCAGGGAGGATTCCCACACTACTTTGGAGACAGGAGCCCCAGGAAGCAGTGGGCAGCTGTCCATCCCTTTCCCAGGCGTAATGGTCTGCTTGTCTCCTCGCACTTCAAAGTGTAGATGTCAGTGTTACATCGACCCTGCCATGTCCTCAGGCAGTAAGTAGACTTGGACTGGATGGACCACCTTTTTTGCACCCTTCCCTTCACCCCCTTCCCTTTTTGGTGGCATGCATTTCTTTCTCAGGGAGTTTTGTGTTCTTTTGCAGACAGAAAAAGCTGTAGCAGGTTTCTAGCAGGTGAGATTTTTATTCATAGCAGGTGGAACTATAGTCAGACCATGACACCATGGTGTGAAGGGAAGGCAGTTTTCATACACTCCATGCACTCCACTGCAATTCTGTGTTGCACTCTACCATACTAGAACCAGCCCTCTTGCACTGACCCAGAAGGAATGCAAATAGGAGTTGTGAGTACTCAGCACCTTCAGGGATCTGGCACTGTGATAATCTCCACTTCTAGCATAATCTTCATAGCTGAACTACTGTTAATGTGTTTGCTATTCATCTGTTGTAGCATTTAAATAGGAATTATTAGTGCCATATTCTTTTGGGTGATCAGCCCAAAGCTGCAGTGGAATAGTGTGACCTTGAGTTTTTCTGTAGACAATGGAAATTAGTTGATAACGGACAACAGTAATTGCTTGGATTAGAGTGCACCTCTGGAGCTACATCTCCACAATACATCACTGAGGCCAGGAGCTTAGCAGGATTCAGAAAAAAAGGAATTAACAAAATGCAAACAAGATGTTGAAATACATTAAAAAAAACATGGGATGGAGAATAATACAGAGGGTAATTATAATGTGATTATATTAATATAAGTAAGCACTGTAGCTTCATTGGGAACACTGCATGCAGGGCAGGGCTCAGAGGTGGCTGATGAGTATGTTTTGAGGCTTGAGTAAATCTAATGCATAGGAAAATTTTAAAATATTGGTGTTACTTAGTTTTGGAAAGGAGACCACAAAAAGAACATCATGAGGAAGCCTGAGGCATGGGGTGAGATGCAGTGAGATGGCAGAAGTGAGATGCAGTAAATGGACCTATGGCATGGTTAGGGGATAGGAAGGTCCTAAGATGAGGGATTTGGGTGAGTGTTTGAAAGGTGCTGAGGCGTGGAGGAGTTGGGCAGAAATGAATGGTCTGTAGGAGGAGACAGTAGGTTGTTGAACAAAGAGAAATAATCAGTCATTCAGCAGCCAGGCAATAAGAAGTGTGTTTCCAATTGGGGATGTACAAAATAACCTTACGGTATGAGAAAAGGTAAGGAATGTGTGTGGTGCACAGAGCCAAGGCACCTGGAAGTTTGGAGCCCTTTTCTCTTACAAAGAGGATAAAAGAAGAGGATGGGACTAAACAGATTATCAGGACATCTCTTCCTCTTCTTCACATGCAGTTAGACAAATAGCCATGGTCATTTTCCAAGGTACAGGGAGGAAGAAACCACAGTAGCATAAAACAGAGCAGTAAGATTTCCCACCCAGACTCTTGTTAAATAGTTTTCCTTCTTACTACTTCCCCCAGATATTTCTCTGTATCACTTGAAGTTCTGCTGCAAGGCATAATCTGAATAATAACAGAATCAACTAGGTTGGAAAAGACCTTTAAGATCACCAAGTCCAACCATTACCGCAGGACTGCCAAGACCATCACTAAACTATATCACTGAGCTCCTCATCTACACAGGTTTTGAGCACTTCCAGGGACAGTGATTACACCACTTCCCTGGAAAACAAAAGCTTATGAACTATTGGAAAACCTGTAATTTCCAATGTTTGAGTTCAAATTGAGTACAGGGACATTATTTTCACACACAGAGCTTGTTGCCACAAGAAGGTGCAAGAGAAAAATTCTTCCAGGTTTGGGAAGAATATGAAAATTGTACCAAAATTAAGAATACTGCTGCTGTAATGAATAGCAGTAGCATGCTTTAGAAGGGATGATCAAACTCCATGACTTTAGTCAGATTTTAAGTATTAGGGATGAAGATAAAGGCTAAGATGAAAGTATAGCATCCTTCCTGTTTTTTACACTTCCGGGAATTAATCATGCTTTTTACACAATTAATTTATCCACTTGTACTTTCTAGTCAGGTCTTCTCTGTGCTTCTCTGTTTACTTGGTAAAAAAGCATTCACAATTGTAAGCATAAAGATTAGAATTGTATAAAAAAAAGCTTTTGGAAGGAATATTAATATCTCAACAATAGAAAATTTGTGCCTTTAAGCAGGTTTGTGAATGTCTTTTTGCACTTTGGCTGACTCTGGCTGTCATACTATGAGCTTAGTTAAACTGATCATTGGTTTGATCCAGTGTAATGTGTTTTTTGGTTTTTATCTTGCCTGCTCATGCAGAGATATCCTTCATTCAGAAATAGCCTTACCTGTGAAGTTTCTGCATCCAGTTTTATTATGATATTTGACAGATTCATGCAGTCATTCAACTTAGCATTTCTGCATCACAGATAACATTAGCAAAAGTAACTAGAAAACCAGAAAAAGCTTTTAAATTTTACATATTGAAAGCTAGCTTAATTTCAGTTTTGGCCAGGCAGCCTTCTTCAAGCTGAGGATAAAATTTTTAATTTCATTACTCTGTGTTAAGCTATAATTTTTCCTTTAGAGTTTCTCCAGTGAAAGAAGCATGACCAAAATCTTGTTCACTTTTGATCGTTGGGTTTTTTTTCATGAAACTTGAAAATGGATAATATTTTTGTGATTTTTCTATTCCATGGTTTTATTGCTGGGATGATATTGTTTCTGTTATGGCTTGTGAGCGATACTTTGTACTGTTCTTAAACAGATCTGATGAGTGAAATGATGATGTTCCTGTGCTTTCTCAGGCTTTGAAGATACTAGAGCTAAGTATTGTCAAGTTTGCTAAACATTTGGGTAGATGAGCTGCTGCAATATCAGACCTGAATGCTCGAGAAGTAATAATCCATACTAAAAAGAAAAGAAAAATATTATTGGCATTTAAAATAGAGAGTATTGGTATTTTAAAAAGGAATGTATTTTTGGGCCTCTTCATCTCTCTTCTGGGTTTTGCACTTTCTGTGTTAATGAAGTCAAGGTTTTCCCTTTCTTCAGGAAGACCAGAAGTTGATTGTTTTCTTCTTTTTAATGGAGTTTGGGTTTCTCACATGCCTCACTGAGTGAGGAGTTTAAAGAAATCTCAATAAATCATTCTTTTCCTGAAGATTTAGTTGCTTCTAGTAATCTCTCCAAACATGCTTCTCCACACTATCCATCATAAATATATTTATGCTTATATGTATTTATGTATATATTTATACATACATTCCCTCTGTGCAAATGTATTTCAACCCTGAATAAAAGCTGAAGGAAATCTTGGAAAAAAATGGCCAGTGTTACTCCCTAGTTGGTGACTAACTTGCTATTAGGGGTTACTGTGATTTGGGAAAAGCTGCCTCATTTCACCCCAGCACTGACTGTGTTTCCATAGTGGGTAAAGCAATTATTGTCAGTTTGCCTTTTAAATGTTGAAAGGCATCTGCTGTTCCTCTGAGGTGAACGGTGAAATGGAAATTGATGCTGATAATAAACATAATTATAAAGACAGCTGCTGGAAAGACCCTGATCTGTATGAGAAAAGTGGCATTTTAAGAGCTGTGCTGTGCCTGTAATGAGAAATAGTATTGCCTTTGAAAGCATCACTGAGGCTGGAATGATATGTCTGATCAAGTCGCACCCATTATGTGAGACTATATTGCAAAAATTTGTTGTTACATCAAATATCCATGATGGCACAATGGGTTAGGTTGGAAATTCTTTCTCCCTGTGTCTCATCTTTAAACCTCTGAGTTTGGGCTTTATTTGGGTTTTGAGTTGGTTCTGTTTTTAGTACAGAAGGGAAAGGAGTCAAAGGCATTCCATTTGAAACCTTTCCTGAGATTGTTAAGGCTTAGACTGGCAAATCCAGACCATCACTGGGGACTTGTAGGGTTGCAAAACAGAAAAAATCTGTTTGGGTTTGGTACCAAGTGCTTGTCTTGACATGCCTGCAGTATCTAGCCCTGCAAACAGTGATGTTGAAGAGGATGAGACACATACTATTCTAGAAAATTCATGCTACCTGGTAGTTTACATGCCATGTGTCACAAAATATCAGCCTTTAAATTAGAGACAGCTTTGTGCAAATGTCAGTGGAAAAGGAGATGAGTTGAAAATAATGTCAAATAATTACTGTGAAATTAAAGGACTATTTTGAAGTTCTTATTAAGGTTGATGCATCATGATT
Organism: Pezoporus occidentalis; assembly: GCF_034315485.1. Lineage (NCBI taxonomy): Eukaryota > Metazoa > Chordata > Aves > Psittaciformes > Psittacidae > Pezoporus > Pezoporus occidentalis. The sequence goes on from NW_026914180.1 coordinate 4,360,475, forward strand.
ATGTTATTGGTAATAGTTCATGGCTCATCCAATGTTATTATTGTGGCATTGATGTTTTCATGTAATGTTTTCTGAATCATTGTAGCCTTCTGTGGTAGTTAATTGAATAAAACACAAGATTTACTTGGAATAGATGTAGATACGAAGTATTAAATTTCTCAGAGGAAGAATGTTTTCCCTTTGTTTAACCCAAAGCATTAGTTTATTTGGAAATATAATTGATACTGGCTTGAAGAGCATTCCTAGACTACATTAAATGGGACAGCCATAATAATAGTATTAGAGTTATGGCAGAGGAGTGTAAATAGTGCAATATTTACTGTAATGGATTCTGGACTGTAAATACCCATTGTGTCCCACTACATATGGATCAGGAGTCTTATTCATGAATGACTTTTTAGAAACGCATTCTATGAAAGGCAGAAAGCCCTGTTCTTGGAATTACTTCCTGGTACTTAACACAGAGCTGTACATTCCTAGAATGCTGAGCTGTAGGGTAAAGCCCAGGTCCTTGCCCCTAGCAATGCTGTGGTCTCAGTGTCCAAGCCCAGTACTGCAAGTAGAAACACACCTTGAGTTCAGTGAAGGGTGCATCAAACTTCAACTGCTAATGGAGGACTGACAGAGGCTGGAAACCTGTGCAGGGAATTGTCTTTTAAGTCCTCATTCAACCCTAATGGAGATATAACATCAACAGATGCTACTGAATGATGATGTGAACCATTCAAGCTTTTTTGTGTCTAGGAAGTGTACTTTGAAACAGTCTATAAAAGGATGGGGAGAGATGCAATGCTGCACACACAGAGTCTTTTAACTGGGTGCCTCAGAAGTGAGTGCTGAAAAAGGAAATATCTGTCCTGTGTGGACAAAGAAACTCACTGATAGTAAAAATGGTCTCTTTAGGAAGAGACAGCAGCTTGCTGGGCAGATTCCAGGCAAATTATTCCTCTGGTGACTGTAAGTTATTTTCAGCAGGGTCTGTTGTTCTGTTGGAAACATCTCTAGTACAAAGCACAGGGAACCCTGGGTTGTGCAGCTCCTGGGTGCTGCTGTAATACAAACAATTAAAAAAAAAAAAAAGTTTATTTTTTCATTTAATTTCATTACAACAGATTTCTAATATGTTGACTGCATTGATTGCAGTCAACTATACTACAGGACTATTTTATGAATAGATGCTTTTTGGTTTTGACTTCATCAGACAAAAATGGTTTTCATTTATACTGTGCCTGCATTGCACTTCTCTGACTCTGTAAGGAGGCTTTAAAATTGATGTGCATTGCACTTACAGGCACTTATAGCCACTTCACAGAGCCAGAGTAATGTCAAGGAGTGTTAGTACCTGAGAGAAGATGCATAGGATTTTACCAGGATGGAAGCTCTATCAGTCTTTTAAAGCAATCAGATAACTTTGATTATAGAAATCTAAACCTCATTTACAGTGCAAGATCTGATGAATATACTGAAGTTTCTGTCTTATAGAAAAGGATTTGTCCCAGGTAAATTAACTACCCCTTCTTCCTCATGGCAGGGTACTCAAAGTGAAGAGGCGTTCTGGTACCATGGTCTGTGACACAATGTGGGCTCTTTCAGCAAAGGTCTACATGTATCATAAGGATTAATTCTACCATCTATGTTTGTGTTAACCTCTGTTAACATCCCATACTCTTACTGAGGAGAAAATTAAATCTTTAAAAAAGGTTTCTCTAGGGGAATGGCCTGAATCCTCTGTTGCCAAGGCATATATTTGTACCAAAGAAAATGATCCTGCTGAGTTTATTTAGCAATAATATACAAAAGAGTGCATTTTTATTATAATTCATGCCATCCTAAGGGACTAGTCAATAAGAGAGCATCAAAATTTAATGCTGGATGGACTATAAATTAGTATTCGTTTGCATTCTACCACTGCCACATAGGTAAACCAACACACAGCTAGTACTTAACTGATAAGATGAACTTTTGAATCAGGTGTATGTGGTTTTGCTGCCAGTACTATCTGCAGTTAAATCACTTTGCATGAAATACCAAATGAAAGCATCCTTTCAAGACTATAACTGACTGTTCTCTGCTATTTTTGTAATTTTTAATTACATGTAGCCTGTCTCTGGCATCTAGGAAGGGGAAAAACATTAGAAATAGATTAATCTATTTTGGAAAGCTTGTCTCTTGACTTCATTTCTGGACATAATTAAAAGCCTGATCTGTTGGTTAGAATTTGCCCATTTACTTTGACTTTTTTTGACTACTGGAAGAGGCAAAGTGATCAGCTGAAGTCCTGCTGAAGAATCCTGTCTGTTAAAGTTTAGTACATTAGTTTTCCTTTCATGCTGAGCTCAGATTTACGGGCAAGCACGAATGTTTATGTTTTTCCCATCAATCTGTTGTGCTTTCTCCTCGTACTAATCCTTTCAGAGTAGCTGTTGCTTGTTCTGATGTCACCAAGCTACAACACAGAGTGAAAACTTGTTAACCAGCTATTCAGTGCTCTGGATTGCTTTGTAAGGCACAGAATTGATTTTTTTTTTTTTCTGCTAGCCAACTTCTATTTCCACTTTTCCAGGCTTTTGCAGTTTAAGCCTCTAAATGTCCTGCTCTGCAGCTACTTCCCACACCAGCAGAAGTCAAAGCATAAGCTTTCCAAATGCAACACACTGCAGTTATAGATATTTCCCAGGTAGAGCTGGGCAATAACCCAGGGCCTTTCAGAACACCTTGTTCACAGCAAAGCCTGATCCAAGCACCTGGTATTGATCTGCTATTGTCTCCTACTGCTGACATTTAGGTGTGGTATTTAAGTCCTTCTGCATCCCTTTTTGTAACTAGACCATAGGCTGGGATAACGGAAGTCTTGGGTTGACAACTGGAAGCAGGAGCGGGCTCAGCTTTTGTCTTTTTGTGGACATTGTTGTACTACAGCATATGTAGGCAATCACATGTGCCACTTCTGTCTGTGATGTACATGTGATCTGATTTTTTTAATGTGTATGAGAGCCATATTATGCATATGCGATTACAGGCAATTTGAGAGGTATATGAATAAGACATGCATTAGTTATTTTTGACAAGCAGATGGTTCTGTCTGGTACACTTTATCACGCTCAAGCTCAAATTTAATACTTGAATGGTTTCCTGAGGGATATATATGTTTGAGGGGAAAAGTATGCATCTTTGCATAGCTTTTTTTTCAGCTCATAGGATGCGTAGGAGTTGCATAGCAATGTTATGGAACTTTCTGTTAGTCTCCAGATATCTCAAATTCCCATCCTTGTGCTATTTTCTAAACTAAAGGAAATCACAGTTTGTTTTTTGTTTTTTTTTCTCATGGAATAATTCAGGGATGTGCTTATTTATTCAGCTGTAGGCTATTTTGAAATGTTTGTCTCATTATTTCTTCACTGTCTTCAGAATATGGTAAAATGGAAAGGTCGCAGATACCATATCAAACAATAATATGGTGAAAACTGTGCTATCGGAGACAAACCCTCTTGTTATAGAAAGGGTGCATTTGTTGATTTGGGTTGTGTGTGGGAAGGCATGATTAAGTACATCATAGTAAGCATTTGTGTAATGTTTTAGGAAGGCTGTAACATATTTTATTTGTATTTACAAAAAACAGTGAAGCCTTGGAAACTGTAGTGGGGCAGTCTGAATGACTTACTGAGTCTCTCTGTGTTAAGGTCCTCAGCCACTTAATGAATGCTGGTCAGTACTCCTGGGACTCTGAAGCAGCATTTAGACATCCAGAGCAATTACATGTACCTAAATCACTGCTACTTACAATTACTGCTTCACCCTTCCTCTGTCTGGGGGTTAGACATCAAAGGAACAAACATTTCAGATGGGAAGACACAGGGAGTAGTCCTGAACCCCAGCAACAGACTTTTATGCTCCCTGTACATTTTGGACATCCCACCTCTGCTGCTGTTACTCTTGTGCTGCCATCAGTCACAGCGTTTTAAAGCCTTGTTCTTGCTTCCAGTAAGGACAGGTGGGGGCAAAGTTAAAGCAGTCCTGTAATTTCAAGTAGAAATGTGAGGGCTTTCTCATCTCCTCTGCTTGTGGCCTATCAGGTGCTGTGCAATCTGCCCTTGCTTCACCTCTGCCCAAGTGCCTGAGGTGGCATTGCTGAATACCTGCTATGTCTCTGTAATTAAAGAACATGGATGTGGTTTTGGACAACCTAATCTAGTTTAAGACGTTTCTGCTCATTTTAGGGGGGTTGGACTAGATGACTTTTGAAGGTCCCTTCCAACACTAACTATTTTATGATTCTGTGATTATCAATGCTAAGTAAAGGATGTCTTATCGCTTTTTAGAGGTCTTATGATGTATGCAGAGCCCCAGTGTTCTCCATGTTTCAGTAAGACATATAGGATATACAGACCGCATGTATCCCTTCTGCGTCAATTCTCTTGTTATAAGCAGATTGAATAAATGGATGGGAACAGGACCTTGCTGCTACAGTACTTGAATTACTTATGCTATTTAAGTTTGAATTAAGGAAGCTATGTAGTTTACCATATGTGCTTGCTCATCATGAAGTGAGATTTCCACTTTCTTTACCATGTCATCTGATTTTGAGTGAGTTGGGACTCTGATTTGGTGCAGTATTCTCAGAATTGAAGAGTACCTCATGGAGGCGCTTAAAACAAAGACATAGTGCTAACACACTCCCCAAAACACCTCTCATCTGCTGAAAACAAAACCACTCAAAGGTGCTCCAACTGGCACACCAAAACTGCTGGTCATTTCTTTTTAAATTAGAGCAAGGTGTCGTTATGGTTTTTCTTTGCTTCTTCACAAGGTAACCAGATTATTGAGGCTGTACTAGTAATAAGTCAACTCTGTTCATCCCCTTCTTTCTCTTTTTTAATAAAGACAGACCTTTACATCTGTGTTAAGGGTTCTGGGGAGGCTTTTCCAGTTGGCCCATTTTCCATAAATAGCATTTCCACTAGAGGGCATTCAGAATACTGGTAACAAGTTTCAGCTGTCCTCTGATTTAGTGCATGTACTGTGCCAGACACGCAATCTGGAAAGATGAATGCAGGGCGGGTACTGAGGCACAGCAGGGGAAAGTGAGTGAAGCGACAAAAAACTGTGCACCATTTGTTTCACCCGCCCAGTGAATTAGGACTATGCCCAAGTGTTGTTTCCTGCCTCTTCCTTATGCCTTCAAATGTGAATATATTGTGGGTTTGCCTTCTCCAAAAATAAAGATGAGAAGCAGATAGGAAGGGCCTTTGTGACTGTTTTAGAGAAGACAAGTGTCTGCAGTGTTTTCATTATTCAGACTCTTGAAAAGGCTATTTTGGGCTAGTAGAAAAACTTATCTACTGTACAGCTAGTAGGAATGCAGCAACCTATGTTTACCATAGGGATCTACTTGAGAAAAAGCACACTAGTATACAAACACTTGCAGTCATCACAACCCCCACCAGTAACTGAGGGCAGTGACCACCACCAGCCATCCAACTTCAGTAAGCATTTTGGGAAGTCAGTAAACTGAAGTGAAGATACTAGTGCCGGTGCAGAGCTGACACTTTTGCCCCTCTGGGTGTTTGGGAATGTTTCTGAGAAGTTATCACAAGGCTACCATGGTGTTCAATGGGCCACTGCTCATCAGGGTCCAATTGTTGCACCCTTTGCTACAGGTGGTAGTATTCCTAAGCAGATGCTCTCCACTGAGCCCAGCCTATGGGATCCGATGCAGCCATCTGTCAGGTTTTGCATTCCGTAACTGAGGACATTTGGTCCTTTTGCCTGCATCACTTTTGAGACCTCATCAGTTGTGGTAGTATAACTTTCAATCAGATGTGACATCTTTAAGATGAAAGTATATTACATGCATCTATTTACCAGTGTCAAGTATTTTGCATAACCTCACTACTGAAAGTGTACGGTTCATGTTATAAGTTCAAGTTTTTGGTTGGTTGGGTTTTTTTTATAAAGCTGATATAAAAGTTAATGAAAGATAACAACCATTGCAAAGAAAAGTGTACTTCATAAAACAAATGCTTAAAAAGCCACTTGCTCCAGCTGTGGCTTTTATGTACAAGGATCTCTCAAGCAATGGTATGCGCTTACATAAGAATTTCACAACATTTACATTTAAACCAGTCATCATCTTATATGCAGATCATTTATTCATCCTATAAATCACTGTTGAGCTAAAAATGAAGATGAGGCTCTCCCTTTTCCAAGCAGTAGGCTGCTAAATAGCCTAATATCTTTGCAGCTGTTGTGAAGATGGGGATTCTCTGTTTGACACTGATTTGAGGGGTGTATTTTGTTATCTCTTCTCATTGCTGGTGGTCTCTTTTACATTTTCTGACCTGGCTATTTTGAGTTACAAAATCTATATTGCAGCTGTTCTGTAAAACTTAGGTTTAAATAAAGAGGAAAACAAGTAGGGAGGAAAGAAATAAATCCTTCCACTCCTAAAACAACAGTCAAAAAGAGCTCATGTTGAGTCAATGAGGAAGGAATTCAGCTGCTGCTCAGAAATGATAATGCGGATGGGGGGGGGGGGGGAATGTCAGTGAAGATTGATCCCTAAGATCGCAGGGAGCAGAAATACTAAGCCAGACTGTGAGGAGGCAAATTTTGAAAAAACAATCTGGAGACGATTCACAGCTGGCACTGAAGTTGGGGCCTCAGAAGTCTCTCACGCACAGATAAACAAGCGAGAAAGAGGCATCTGTTGCATTACAGCTGCCAAGGTCACACCAGCAGGAACAGGCAGAGGGGAAGAAAAAAGCCAGCGGTACAGTCTGTATTCCTTGCAGGGATAACGTAGTGCCAAACAATTATGGCATTTCTAATCATGTGCCTTTGAGGCTGGAAAGATGTATTAAAGTATATATGCTGACTCAAAAAATTAACCCCACTGTCAATCAAAAGTAATGTTTTTGAAAAATATAATCCACTTAAATAGGAAATTCTGACAGTACACATGCTTGATCTTTAGGGTAAGCAAACCAAAGTGGATACACAATCCAGAAGTGAGAAGGGCACAAGTACCTGCTGTGTTCCCCAGAGTCACGCTCCAGTTTAGGCAGGAAAGTGCTATGCCAAACAGCCCTTGCTGCGCATGAGTGAGCAGACTTTTTCACAGCTTGAATCCCAGTCCTGGAACTTGGAGCAGCAGCGAGAAATAGGAAGCAGCAGGATACAGCGTATCAAATAAAACTATTTTAATCACTTAAAACCATCTTCTCATACTCAAAGCTAAAAAAAAAAGCAACTTAGTAAGGCTTTTGTAGTGCACAAATGGTAGCAACACCATAGGACTGTTATACAGAGCCACAAGTCATTCTTGCAATGCCTGTTGTCTGTGTGTCCTCTGCTGCACATACCTGCTTGTTTCAGATAACAGGAGTTCTCAAGCTTGGAGGAATGTTTTGAAGTGTATCCCCTGTAGGAACAGACATTCATGCAAATAACTAATTAAAGGCATTGAGTAAATAAACTGGATTTGATCTGTTAAATGAAAATACTACACCAAATTTCTTTCTTAATGATCTTGGCAATGGAAACGTGATATAATTTTATCTGCAATTATATTCCATCATCTATTATTGCCTCTAGCATGTTCACAGAACCTTTGAAATCTGGAAAAGCATTTGAGTGGGTCCCCAAGCTACAGAGGTCCTCAGTAAACTCTCTGAAAATTTGTCTGGACATAGACTCCCCCGTGACTAACCCTTGGCAGAACAAACATGTTGGAGACAACCAGAGGGAGGCAGTATTAACAGTGCTGATGCAAGGTTGAGTTAACTAATCCATATCCTTAAAGGCCAAAGCTTTTCCCCCCTTGGTAACAAGATTATTTTGGGGATGCCCTTTGACAAGCTGAGAAGTCTTGCTAAATTTAGGGATTATTTTGGAACAAGATTTAGTGTTTTTATTGTCTTCTAGTATGGAACAAGGTTGAGAAGCAGTGCTGGGGATGGTGTGTAAGCAATACAGATGCTCTGCTGCCTTTGTAGGAGTAAAGCTGATGTCAGCTGACCTACCACCTAAGTATTCCCAATTCCCAATTCTGACTGGGTGCATTGCTGTGCACTAACGTGATGTTACTGTTGTCACATTCTTGGAGAGGGGCAGGGCACAAGTTGTGTTTTCAGAACAGAAGAAAAATTAAATTCTCCCTCTCCGAAGCTTATTCAGATGAGCACAGAACAGAAATCTTGAGAATGAACAGGCAGGATGACTGGCTGCTTTTGCAGCATCTAAAAACATAAACTCCTGTAAAGAGAATTTCTAACCATGCAGCCCTTATGGTTTCACAGCTGCCTGTCCTGCTCTGGCATCCCCTACATGAGGAGCACTTGACCTTCAGAAGGATCTGCAGTGGAGGAGCACAGATCCCTCTGACTCACTGCTTCTGGGCTACAGAAGTCCAGACTGAAGAGGCGCTGTGCCACCGCTTTTTGTGTGGATGATATCTTGGCATTGGAACTGAGGAGAGTGAATTGTCACCAGCATGCCTTGGCACATCTGCAGGACCGTGATGATGGTCCTGCAGACATACATCCTGCTTTGTGAAGACCCTTCATGTTCTTCCTTGAAATTTTCTAAGGAAGCCGAAATAGTGGGGCAGTAGGGCAGCTGCAGATGTTTTGAATCAGACTTGGAGATTAAATGGATTTACTTTTTGGGGAGTATGCAGTTGTCTTAGGAGAGCATGAGTCAGGTAGACCTTCTTCTCAGACAGCTGTTGCAGGATGTCAAACTTGTGCCCGCACTGTCCTGTTTCCCCTCCTGAAAAGCAGCACCAATACATACTGAGCACTGTTCCCCTTGCATCCTGTTTTGATCCAAGCTTCCTCAGTCACCTTTCAAATGACTGAATGCTGAAATCCATGGCTACGATGTTTTTACAGGCTCATCTCCCCTTTCTTTTAGTGAGTGTCTGGGCTGCAGCCTGTGTCTCTTCCTGAGTTACCTTACTAGCATTCACTATCTCCATGACACTGCATCCAAAAAAAAAAAAATGTAGCCCTTAGGACTTACCCTTTGTAAACTACCTGTGAATAGGTTTTTCCATTATCATAACATAACACAGTATGTGCTTTCCCAGGCCATGTGTCCTCTCTGAACTGACAGCAAACCAGCTAAACCATTGGGAGCTGGTAGTGAGTGTGAAGCTCCAAGGGACTGGCTGTACAAAAGCAGATCATGTGGTGTGTTCTGCTAGAGGTAGCACATTACCGCACCCTGGGTTCTAATGGTTTAGATCCACTAAGAATTTCAGATACATAGTTCTCCATGGGATCTGGTCTTTATCTGGAGAGGGCAGAACATTAGCAGACTGTTCAAAGGTATAGTTAATCAAGTAGAATTCATTTTTACCCACTCTGCCCACTGGCTTCAACTTCCTTGATGTGGTAATGAAGAGGGAATAAATAGCTCAGTGTGGTACAGCCAGAACACCAGGTTTCAAAGGAGCAGAAGGGTTCTGCATCCAATAACTATACCTGCTGCTGCTACAGGCTTATTACTGCCCTTGCGTAGTCTATACTCCCTTGAACAGATGTGTGCAGCTGGAGGGGTCCCTGTGAACATAGACTGCTGTTGGATCTGGCCTTTATAACATAGAGGCAATGGGAATGCTCTACCCTGACTCCTGAGAGCCCATTGCTGCTTCCCATGAAGTGGCTGCTCAGCATCCACAGACAGCAGAGAGTCTTGCCTACATGGAAGGGCAGAATCAAGGATAGTCTTAGTAAATTGATCTGCTTAAAAGTGCTCGGGAGTAAGAACAAACTGCCTTTTTTTTTCCCTACCTTGTTTTGTTGTAATGCATGGTCATAAACAATAGTTATTGTGCTTTAGCTCCTGACAGTTCATAGGTCTTTATGGCAATGAGTTTTTAAGGTTTTAGTCCACCTTGTCTTGCAGAGCCATTGCAGCATTATTTTCTATTTGCAATGTAAAAGATTTGCAACAATCTTTGAGCATGAGGGAGCTTTGTGGTGGTGGTAGAGCTGGTCTCTGAGAACTCCAAAGAGTGTTTTGAGAATGATCCTAGGCTACAATCCTGTTCCTGCCAGTCTCAGGAGAATGAAGCACTTCCCTTCTAACGGGAAAGGCTGTAGGACATGTGTGACTAATTTGTTACAAGGTAATTAAAAATTATCTATCTTACTGCAGCACTGCACGATACTGTTGAAACAAGCACTCTGGGTGAAGATGAGTTGAGAAGCTGGGAAGACTTCCTTTCACCTGTCACTGGTTCCTCTCCTGATAGGAGGAAAATGACTGGCTGTTCTGCCTGGTGGCAGAGGAGCTAATTGCTGTCAAGTGTGGGGATGCCGTTCACATGGCTGTAGGTTAGCATTTTGAACATGCATCCTGGTTAGCAGCGAGAGCTGTCTGTGCTCATAGCAATGCTCCTGAGTTGTCCCAGTGGTGGCATGATGTTGACTACATGGATTAATGAAAGATGCTCATGATGGGAATGCAGATATTGTGTGGCAGGGATGGAACTGGAGATAGCTTCTTTACACAGCCCAGGCAGCCAATGAAGACAAACCTGTTGCAAGTGATGTGTGGTAGGTGATGAACAGCCTGATGCATCTTCAAACCTGGCAGGAAGGAACAATGTGCTGCCTGTGTTCCTGTGATCAGGTGGGATGCCGTGGGATGGGAAAGTTATATTCCCAGGGTCCTTATTTGCCAGTGCCTCCTGCAACCCCCTAAATGGGGCAGTCTGTATAAATCCTTCTGCCTGGGCAGCTGCTCTGTATGAGCAACATACTGATTCTTGTCCTGTGATAGAGGTGTATTAATTTTTCATGAGTGGTGACTCAGCCAAGCAATAAAGTTGGTACCCTAACATAGCACAGAGGTCAGGATGGATGGCCTCAGCCCTGTTAATACGTGAGCAGATTCTTCTATGTCTGTTAATAATGAGTATTTCTGAATGGCTGAACCCCTTTTATTGAGGAAGGATGGTGGCAGAGAGCTGGAGGACGTGACTTCCACATCCTCCTGTCAATGAGCAGCAGCTCGTGGCCATCTGAGAGGATGAAACCCCTGCACAGGTCAAGGGTGATGTAGAGGCACCTCCAAGCAGAGGTCAAGGCATTTCAATAACACCTGGGGTAGCTGCACCAAAACACTGGGAGGTAAAGTGAGAACAGTCAGTTCTCACAGTAACGCACTTATGTAATAAGGCTAAGCCATAAGCATTTGGACAGCTAACTGCTGGATTAATTAACACAATTAACTTCTTGTGCATCCAACAGCAAGCTTAGTTGGAAATATCTACATTGTAAGGAGGAGTGACAATTTCAAGAAAACTAGTGAAAACTGCGTGTCTTTAATGGTTAACTGTGAAAAAATTAAATTCACATAGGTAGGGTAGGCAAGGGTAAATAGATAGGTACAAATATATTTATTTTCAGCAGCAGTGCAGTTAAGTTCAGTGATTGCCAGTGTAAGTACTGAGTGGTCAGGGACACAGTGAATGGTCTATGTTTTGAAAGGGATCTGTTTTGCAGAAATTCACAGGATATACTATAACAAAGTAAAACCAAAACAATCAAACAACAACAGAAAAAAAAAATCAAAACCGAAAACCAAACCCCAACCAATACAGTTTTGTTTTTTTTCCTTTGAATTCCTTTTGGAAAGAAAATTAGCTAAAGTGTGGAGTAAGGCAAGCCTTCATTCCTACCCACTACAGGTAGAAAAATAGACCAAGCCCATTGGAAAATTCAAACTGATCCACTTCTAGAAGACCTTGAAAGCAATTCTGTTCTGATGACTGGGAAAAATGTGTAAGCAAGAATAACCTCTCTATAAATGTATACAAAATATTGTGACTAAAACTATTGGGACTGAAGAGATAAAATTGCACTGTAAGCTTGGACCGTGTCATAATATAACCCAGCAAGAGCTTGACACAGGCTGTTAGATTTAACTGTAAATTATTGCTTCTTGTTAGAAAGGTGATGTTCACTTTTTTAATGAACTGCTGCCAGGATCCTGGCTCCTGGGACCAGGCAAAGTTGTCCAGTTTTCCTACCAGCAAAATTCTGTGTTGGAGATCTTTTATGTTGCTGTTTCTATAAACTGATGTGATATGTAATGGTGAAAATGCAGAACAGGTTGCCCAGAGAAGCTGTGTCTTCTCCCCACAGGGACACACAGAACCCCATCCCTGGCCATGTTCAAGGCCGAGTTGGACGGGGCTTGGAGCAACCTGGTCTAGTGGAAGGTGTCCTTGCCCATAGCAGGGGGCTTGGAACTGGATGAACTTTAAGGTGCCTTCCATCCCAAAACATTCTATGATTCTATTAAATGTTTAGGAGGTCTGACTGGTAGCTAGTAGATACTGTCTAGGAAAACTTGTCCTGCCGTTGATCTGTTCCTGAAACAGGATCAAATTTATCCCAGGTGTAAGGGCACACTGCATCTAGCAAAGTAGTGTTCCTGGTGAATGTGACCTTGTATAATAAATCTGTGCTGTAAAACTGAGGATCGAATGGGGCATAATCACTTCCTTGTCAGATAAATACTCTCATGTCCCCTTTCCTTAGCTAGTTACCTGCAGACTCGGCAGAGATCCAATTGGATATGAGGAGGAAGTTCTTTGCTGTTAGGGTGGTGAGGCACTGGAATGGGTTGCCCAAGCAAGTTGTGAATGCTCCATCCCTGGTGGTTTTCAAGGCCAGGTTGGATGGAGCCTTGGGTGACACGGTTTAGTGTGAGGTGTCTCTGCCCATGGCAGGGGGATTGAAACTTGATGATCTTAAGGTCCCTTCCAGTCCGAACAATTCTATGATTCTATGATTCTATGACGTGTGTGAGAAAATGTTTAGCTTTGTACAGCACAACAGCACAGAGGCAAGCTCTGGGCTCGATCTAGGTGCTCTTGGAAAGAGATGAGGAGTTGGAAAGCAGCAACATGGGAGTTTCATGTTGCCTGATATTGAGGTGGGCTATGACTTGCACCAGTCTCAAGCGAATACTGAACAAACTTCATGTTGCTCTAGGTTTTGTCCAATTAAGATCCTCTGAGTGTTACTGGAGACTGGTACTTGCTTTATGCCTTGTGCTTAGCACACCCCGTGTCACCCCATGCTGACAGCAAGGTGGGTGAATGGGCTAGGAAGGCTTCTTTGACAACTCCACCATGTTGGAGATACTTCCATTATGGCAGGAAGCTAGCTATGGCAGCGTGGAGTGGAGCAGGCAGTGCTGCTGGTGTGTCACCCGGCAATGTGACCTACATGGGAGCTTCAAGCACGCAGGAGGCAGCCAGGATATCAGAAATGCAAAGTGGCCTGCGTCACATCAGGGACATGGAGAGGGTTGGGGGAGGCTGGGCACATGTTTCACCCTGATGAATGCACCACCCTTTGGCAGTGAGGCAAGCAGCTCCCCAGGGCGTGTTGATGCTCTCCGTGTTCCATCAGTGGGCACCTGCTTCCCTGAGTCCATGCTGCATCCTTCAAAACTGCCCTGGCAGCGGGGCAGAGGCTGCCCTTGGCACAGCTTTCCTTCATAGCCAGGGACTGCCAGGGCACTGAAACCTGTGCAAGTTGGGAGAAGCTGGAAACTCTGTTTGCGGGACTCCCATTGCCAGCATCACCGGGAACGTGGGATTTAATTCCTGAGCGCCGTCTGCCTGCGGCCCCTTTCCCCGTGCTGCGGGAGGGGAGATGACTGCCGAGCTCAGCTCAGCTCTGCTCATTGCCAGCGAGCAGCACATTGTGCTACGAGGCGGCCGGTGCATGCGCAGCGCGCGGGCTGCTGCCGTGGAGGTGGGGAGCGAGGACCACATCGCTGCCTCCCGGCTCCGAGCTGCCAGTTGCTGGTTGCCAAGCAGTTATCATTGTTTCTGTGACGATTGCAGAGGCTGTTGCTAATTGAAGAAGCCCCCACAGCATCCTTCTCTCTGCTCCTGCTTCTGCTTTTATTTTAGAGGCTCAAGGGGGAAGACAGCTAGACTAGTGCTTTTTTACATTGCATTTTTATTTATTTCTTTTTTGTGGGGGTGGGAAATTTCTCAGCTGGTGATTAAGTGATGGACTAGTTACTCATCCTTATCCCTTTAGTCTTTGTGTGTGTGTGTGTGTGCATGGATGTCTGAACACACACAGACAAGCTTACACACGCACACACACTGTAAAATCTTGTTTGCCACTGCAGTGGGCACAAATAGGTGAGCATGACTACAGCCAAGGAGCAAAATGCATCAGGGAAACAAGCCCAACAACAAGATCAGGTAATGCTTATTTTCCTCAATTTCAAACAAATACAGATTTGCATTGTATAGCTCTGTGTTTTGTGTATGATTATTATTAATATATATACATTTTAATCTTCTTGGTGTACATTCCTAAAATTGTCAACTGAGTCACCAGTCAGTGGCAGGAGGAAAGTACTGTGTAGCTGGGTTCAAGGTCTGCTGTCTCGGTGTGTGTGGAGGCTGGGGGGAAGCTGAAATTGTGCTATTTTTAACAGCCTGTACCTCTTGCTGAAGGCAATAGAGATTTGTTCTGTAACTTGTTCCTTATGTGCAAGGGGGAGGGAGCAGGATGTTGGGACAGAGGCCCCTTCTCGCTAGAGGAAGGGAGTAAAGGTTTTTAACAGCCCCTATGCAGGTGGATGTAAAACTGCAAAAGTGGGTTTCAGCTTCTTACTTTGTCACGCACTTTCAGGGTTTTTTGGAGGTTTTTTTTTGTCTGGCATTGTCCTGGAGGGACATTTAGAGTACAGCGTGTGCTCAGGCTGTGTGTGTACAAGCAGTGATGGGGGGGGGGGGAAGCAGCTGTAAGTAGGCATAACTCCCACTGACTCTGGGGGAAATTGCAATGCTCACACCATATCTGAACTTGATTCATTTATTTCACTTGGTAGATGCTTTATGTGTTTCTGTAAAGGTAGAAAGTTAAAGACTTAATTTTGCCTGTCGTGCCTAGTTTTCAAAGTGTATTTCTATCTGACTGCACTTACCAGGACAAAATGAAGTCAAAACTTTCCCTGTCAAAAAAGCAGTGGGTGGCAGAAAAAGGGGACATATCCTCACTGGTAAAGGAATAGCACAGTTAGAAAGTGGTGGCATAAGGGAAAGCCTGGTTGCAATCTCAGAGCTCCAGCTGAGGATGGCAAAGGTTTGTGGGCTCCTGGCACACCGGCAGACCAGCAGCTCCATCCTCCTTGGCACCAGCTTCCCCTCCCCGGCTTCAGCCCTGTGCCTAGGGGGACTGTGGGGAAGCCTGTACGCTCCAGTTCTTCAATTTTCATCGTCTCGTTAAGACATTGGAAGTTTGCTGCTTTAATCTTCAGTTAGGACAGCATAGGAGGATAATTTAAACAGATCTCTCAGGGCACAAATTAATTCTTAAAATAGTTCTTCCTGGCTCGATGAACTGAGAGCCTCGCACGTTTTCTTTTTTTTTTCTTTTTTCTTTTAAACTTGGTGATTTATTTTAGGGAACTGGGGAAAGGAAGAGCAAGGGAAGACACCAGGCACCACAAACAGCATCTTATAATCTGCATTTTCAGGGTGACATTTTACTAATGGCCAAAACAGGCTCAATGGTTCAGTGACACTAAGAAAAAAAAAACAACTTTCATACTGAGGGTAAAGAAACTGTGCCTTCATTTAACCTTACATCTGTTGGGCTTCTCTGCTTCCCTGTCCATTTCTGTTGGCATATGTATGTTTGTCACAGTTTGCTGCAGATTAAAATTAGCCTAGCTGTGTTCCTGGGAGGCAGGGGTGCATAAGTGCCTTTTCTGAACAAAGAGAGCTGTGGGGCTGTCACCTCCTGCTTCTTAAAGCTGTGCAAAACTGCTGGGTTTTGTAAGTCAAGAAGTGTAAGTCGATTGTGTTTTAAGAAGGAGCAATGTTTTTCTTTCAAGTAGTGCTACCTGCGTAATGCCATTCTGCTACTGGCATGCCATGACTTTGCTACTGGCATGCCACATCTTTGCTACTTGTCTCTTCCCGTATGAAATATAAAATGCCTAGACTGGGTCTTTAGTATTATGCAGAGTCTTGATTGAATTTATTCTATAACTGATTGAGTTGCAATTATACCCATATGGTATTGCTTAAATATTCTGAAAGTACATGCTCTCTCAGCTCTGCCCTAGTGTGAGCATGAGATAGAAATATCAAGCATATATAAATATCAATGATATTGATGAATATTAATGTTAGAGTCTGTAAGCACCTTTGCTCACTTCCATTTTTTGTTGTTGTTTTCACAGTACATGATTAGTAAAATGGTTTGACAGTGGGGGGGTCGAATCCAATCTGTGTCCATTGTTTTGATTGTACTTTTATCTTCCAACACTAAACACAGATCTAACCTCTTATTTTACTTAAACCAGTTCATAAGTGAAAAAAGGCGCTATCCAAATTCTATTTCCAGATGAAATTCTATTTTCAGGCTTGTGAACACCAAGAATTGCTGAGGTTTTTTTGCTTGCTTAAAACTGATCAAGAGACTGAAAATTGTAGCTGGGAGAAAATTGAAGGCAAAGTGCTGGTCTGTCTGTAGGGGACCGACTCTTTTTCAGAAGCAGCTGCTGCTGTCGTAAGAGATTGTGACTGTCCCTTTTCTGTATTCCTTGCTGTGACATTCCCTGGATCCAGAGGCAGGCAAATGACATACTTGGCTTAAGTCTATGCTGTGTCCTACCATGCAAACCCAAACAGAAGCTGGGCACGAAAAGGCACTGCAGGAACAGGGTGTGGAAAGTTTGAAAACATCTGCAGAAGCTTTGCAGGCATAAATGAAAAAACCTCATTCAGACCCATGTGTCTAGATGCAAATGAAGGCATGTTCTCAAGATTTACAAAAATTATAATAATTAGGAAATGATTGGGATGTGCAGATAAGCAATGCAGTGCCTTACCTACTTGAAGCCATGCAGTAAGCATCCCTTTCTTTCCTTTTTTAAATTAAAAATGTTATTATATAGTTTCTTTCTGATAAGCAGTGTTGCTCACTTCCATGCCAGTTAAACTATTCAGAATTTTAATCATTTGTCACCTTGCTTATCTCTTTCATGAGTCTGAACTTTTGGGGTGCCTTTTGGGCATCATGTACAGAAAGTGCAAGTGATACGTAACACTCTCTTACCGTCAAGTCGTGTTGCTTGATCGAGATGTAAGTTGAACGTGTTAGTCTCTGTATGCTTAGGTGCTTTTGACACAGCTATGGTTTCTTGTTCAAATGGTTGAAGTTGGATACCGTGCAGTGTACAATGATTGCAGTTGGCTTTCTGCTAGACCCAATGCTCAGAAGTCCATAGAAAAGCCTGCAGATACTAATAGACTTGGGCTCTGGCTCAAGAGGACTAGTGAATCTTGTTCTCTGTCTTGGGGATTGTTTGCTGGATGTGTGAATACACCATTAAAACCACATTTCCATTGGAAAAGGAGAAGAAAATAGCAACAACAGGTCAAGTACTGTGTCAGTGTGCGTTAGTAATTCATATTTCCTGAAGATTTTTATATTTCAATGTAAGCCTGTAAATTTGTTATCATAGTTTAGCCCAGTTCTTGTTACTTTTAATGACCTTTGGGAATGTAAATAGCTCTACAGTCATACATAAAAAATAAGGAGGCTGGGTTTTTATGAAGATGTGGTAAGAGGCATAATGTGCTAAAATGAGACTTTTAAGTATTTTAAAAAATGAGTCAGCATGTCAAGGATAGCATGATCACAGATTCTCAAAGACCACCTTTTATAAAACATATTTAAAGGGTTGATTGGTTAATTAGGTACTTGAACACTCAGAATAAATGATTGTTCCTGTTTCTTTTGCTCCATAGAGAAAAACTGTCAGAGAGAGTGAGATCTTGCTCTACCCTGTACATGTCCTAGACAAGGTTGTTAATGATTGCGTGCAGCTCCGCATAAAAGACCAAAAATTAAGTAAGGAGCCAGCTCGAGTGTTGCCTTTTATTGAAGTGGGCTACATGGAGGAGTGGAGTCAGATCAATAGAACAGTTATGCCTATTAGCTGTCATTAAGGTAATCAATTTTGAATTTTACAGAACAGGTGGAATTCCAAATAATAGGTGCCTTCAAGTGGAGAGAGAAGACATTTAACTTGGGAAACCTAGTCAGACTCAAGAATAAAATGATGAAAAGAGTAATATTTCATGCTTCTAATATTCCCCTGCCACTCTGTACTTCACAGAAATAGTCTGTAGTATCATGAAGAGTGAGTATAGTTGGAGTATCTAATATACTATGCTGAAATGTGCTTTTATTTGGGCATATTTATTAAAATAAAAAAATACCTGCACTTTAGGTACGTTGTGCAGGGCTTTCACCTACATAGCTGTGATCAGGTAATTTTGGGATTCCTGTAGCAAAGGGTGTCAATCCCTATGTACCCTGCTGTCTTCCTTCAAGACGCTGTGAATCCTCAGCCATGATGAGCTAAGTCTTATGCTGTTACTTCATTCACAGAGCAGATTAAACTAAAAAATATGGATGTGCTTACATTGGGAAGTAGTGTGGACCCAGTAGTGTGGACCCACCCCATGAGAGTGAGAGAGATGGTATTGAGGTCCCAAATACACATTTTGGACAGGGGGATATTTTGAGCTAGTTCTAGGCTGGTTTGAATGTCCATTAGTGGTTGAAAAGCATCCTCTCATGTAGCTTTATCCAGAAAGAAGACAGTTTGTATGCTCTGAGGCAGCTAAAAATGTGAGTTAGAGCATAGTAGATGAGTAGAACTGAGAAATTTAGTCAGCAGTGAAGTCCTGAATTGAGCAAAAGTGCTGGATGCCCATGTCATTAACGGGGCGGGGGCAGGGGGGGAATGCAGTTAAGTAAGCGTAACTTCATGTGAGTTATGTTCCTGTATCTGAAGATATTCTTAAGTGTTATTTTTTTTTATTTTCCTTTTCCTGTGAGTTGTGACTTCAAATCATTCCAGATCTGCTTCGCACACCTAAGTGCTGTCCAGAAAGTTATCATCCTTGGGTGCCAAGTGTCTTGGTTAGTTCAACATGCTTTACCTGACAGACTGCAACAATCCTGTTTCTCTGTGACACTAAAGCCTCCTTACATCACGTGAGCAATACAGATTGGCTCCAAAGAGTGTGGGATCTCTTCACGTTGTAAATAGGCTGTAGTGTACAGCAGGTTCAGGCACATATTGTAAGCTGTGAATTTTATCTCTTGAAGTAGCGAAAGTATGTTGCCTTTTTATTTGTCAATACCTTCCCCTGGTGTATGCTAGACCACAAAGAACCACCACTAAATCCTCTATGTTTTCTTGGGAAGGTTTGAGATTATGCAGTGTAACTTCATGTTAGGAAACAGACTGAGCTGTGAATTTGTTACAAGAAAGCCCTGATTTACGGTGCCACTGGCTGGCACAGTCAATCCCCACTGCAGCACCCCAGTGGGATAAAATCCACACAGAGAAATTGAAGAGCACCATAACATACCTCTGCAGTACCCACTACCCGGCGGCCTGAACTGAGCTTGGCCTGGAGCTGCTGAACAGGTAGGAGTGGGTCTCCCAGGAGATGAGCTAATTTAGCATATTATCTCAGTGACTTGTGATAGTGCAGCTCCTGTGTTCTTGGCTGGGGCTGAAAACAGTTGTATCCCAAAGGTGAGTCCCTGCTTGTGAGAATCCCTTATTCTCACTGCCTTGCTGCAGTATTCTGGCTCTGATTATTACAGCTCTGCAGAAGTCAGGGGGCAACATTCACTTTTGGAAGGTGTCTGCCAAAGAGAAGGGAAAGAGAAGAAACCCGACTCTGACCTACATAGGAAACAAAGCGGGGTTTTAGTTTTAATGGAACTGTTTAGTGCTAGTTGTTCAAATGCATAATTTTCTAAAAATAACATTGTTTATATGAGACAATACTTTTTTTTTTCTTGATAACAACTCTGTAAATTACATATCTTGTAGACCCAACGCAGTCTTTCTTCAGGAAGTCATAGAGAACATTTGTGTTTCATTCTGTTAATGGCATCTGATCTATTTCTCAAGAGATTAAATTTCTGTAATAGTGCTCCTGAGAACACAATATTCAAGAACATGAAATTGCATCAAACTAGCAGTCTTTTCAAGCTTTTAATTCACCATGAGGAATGCAGGCAGCTAAGCAATGGGGAGGGAGAGATAGAGATGGAAGGAAACATTTTTGTCATAAAACTGGAGTCTCAAAAGGAGAAGGCTGTAGAAAAGCTTTCTTGTTGTTCAGTGGAATGGAAGTCCTTCTAGAAACCCTTAGATGTGTCAAGACCACATTATGGTTGGTGATCCTCTAAGCGCACAGCTTGTAAGGGTTGGTATGCTTCCTTAAGATGCTACTTGAAATCACGTATGCTGTACACTTTGGCCATACCTTGACAGATCAAATGGGGCGTGCTCTACCACTTGTCCTTGGGACGGTGTTGGTTGACTGCTGCTCTCTCCGTTCCTGTCAGAGGTAACTTGTGTTGCAGCCTTTCTCATTAAGTCTTTCTTTTGCTGTTGGATCAACACAGAATAATTTGTCTCTGAAGTTCACCAGATATCTAGGGTTCATGAGAGTGTGTTTGAACTCCACAAGAAAAAAAAATAAAAGATTTTTTTTTTTTTTAACTCCTATCTTAAGAGCATCTGATGCTTCATTCCAGTTGTGGACCATTAGCAGTGCTATGCATTGCTTGCTCCAGTCATTTCATAAACAGTGGTTTTATCTGCTTTCAGTTCTTAGGCCTCTAATGCTGCTTCTTTGCAATCTTTATCATGCACTGAGTTGTGGTGATGGTCACATTGGATGATATGAGAGAAGGTAGCACTTTTAAAACTTGTAGAGTACAGTAATATCTATTATTTATGTAGTTTATTCTGTATGATTTGCATTCAGGACTGGTTTTTGTTTTGCCCCTTCTTTATTCCTTCCTTTCATTCTTTCTTTTGTGTTTCCATCCTGCCTTCTCTGATTCTTAAGTGGGATTTAAATAAATGAAATAGATTCAGAGAAAGGAGAGTGCAGGCAGCAGCAGAAAAGGAAAGTTGAGCACACTTCTTCACTAAACGGCCACTGCAGATGTGGAGAAGAACCAGCTGCAGAAGTGAGAGTGCATTCAGCAAGTTTTCAAAAGCTTTGTTAAAAGGAATTTGGAGAGGTATCTATATTTGAAATCAGTGAAGGTGATCAAGAAGGAAAAAGTAAGTTAATATCAATTTCTGATTTAATAGCAATGTTTGGGTGGGATAATGAGGTGGCTTTATATGGTGGTTCAGTGTTGGAACATGAAACTTAGGCTTTTTTGTGCTGCAGATTTCTATTGTGTCTTTGAACAAGAATGTCAGACTTAGATCCTTGGTGGCAGTCAGCAGCTGCTCTTCTGCCAAGATAGTCCATTGCTGCCTTAAGTTGGAAAAAAAAACAAACAGACCTGGGGGTTCTCCTGAGGATAAGTAAATTAAATACGAAGTTCAAAGATAGTGTAGTAACTCAGGCTGCACGAGTGCCTGAGATATCAGAGAAACGTACTCCTTGATGTTTAGAGAGTGTAGGTAAAGGGACATAGAAGAAAACCTGAAAGTTAAAACTTATTCTGAAGACTTAGAGATGAATAAGAATTTCAGCAGGAAAAGATCAAGATAGAGGTAAATCCTGGCAGGACTTCAGATACTTATAAGCAAACTCGCAAATGAGAGAGAGATAATGCAGAGAATTTTGGGATTGTATCTTATTTTTAAGATTTTGGGAACTTGAAGCAATTTTATAGTTTGAGGTGAAAGAGAGATTCTTCTTTCATCTCTCAGTTGCATAATGCAAAGAGACCTTTTTCAAGAAGGAGTACTTATTTTTTTTCAACAGGAATACTGTGGTGTAATTAGTAGGCACAGAGATGAAATGGAGAAGTAAATGGGGAGATGATGAGCCAGTGAGATGTGTGGTCAAGGGTAAAAACAAAGCCTTTCAGAAGTGGAAGCCAGATGCTGAAGTTTGAAGCCCAGGAGGTTGATGGAGATCATCTTCCTGAAAGTCAACATGAGGCTATGAGCCAAGGCTGAAGCATAGAGCCTGGTGCTTGTAGAGAGAAAGCACTACCAAAAGTTGTGGAAGTTGTGGAGAAGTGTGATGGAAGTGGAGAGGACATAGCTACTTCCCACTGCTATTGGTGAAAATCCTCCACAGATCAAGGAAAATGAGAGAGAAGATGAGTGGGCTAGAGAGTTACTATTAGGTATCTGGAGGAATTATGGGAGCTGCAGCAGAAGCAAGATCAGATTTGGTGGTGGAAAATGCTTGTAGGGGAAGAGTCTGCCAAGTAGGCAGCTGGTTAATAAGAAAGGAGCACATGGCAACACCCTTCCTTGTCCCAGAGGGAGGTGGCAACAGGAGCATTGAGGCAGGGGAAGAAGGGAAATCAGCTGTGGCCATGTTGAACAGGGTTATGGTTAGGGTGATGGTCTCCTTTACCACAGCCAAGTTGTACAGAGAGAGCAATGATGCTTGTCATTACCAGGAAGGCGTTCAGTGAAAGATCTCAGGAGGCCTTGCAACCTTCCTGAGGGCTCACAGTGAGGGACAGCGGCTGTTCCCCATGCAGTTTGTGGGTGATGAGTTGTCACCAACAGAGTAATGAGGTGCAAGGTGAGGACTAGCAGCAAGCCTTGTTTGGCAAAGGGAGTTCAGAGCACTGCCTTTTCTCTTGCCTTTGCTGGGTATTCATGTTGTGGGCTTGGGCAGTGATTTGTCCGAGTATCTCCATCCTGTAACACACTACTAACTGTTTATTGCTTTGGGTGAAGCAGAGAAGATAGCTGTATTTTTGCCAGCTCTCAGATACCCTGTGTCTCTTCAGAAATACCCTGCCTTCAAAATAAGTACTTAAATAATGCATTAGCTAAAGACATTGTCTTCTGTTCTGTCACATGGGGGGGGGGGGGGGGGCGTTTGCACTGGGGAAAAAGCAGTAGCTGTCTTTGCCTGGGGAGAAGATTCCCAGAAGAACAATAGGAAGAAAAGGGTTAAAGTCCTCTTCTTGCCCAGGGAAAGGGCTCTGCTGCTCTCATTCTCCCTTGCATTACCCATCCCTGAGTGTGCCCTCATTGCTCGTACCATTCTGCTGCTGAAATACAGCTTTTTTTTGGGAGACAACCTGTGTGATGTACACATGATGCACATAATGTATGGTAACTGGCAAGCATGTATGGCTATTATTATTATGAGATATTATTTTGTCACAGAAACTGCAGGTGAAAAGTGCAGATAGACCATAATTTCTCAGAGTGGGATTCGTCCCAGTGTGCTGGGACTTGTTTCAGGATCTTGTCTTGTTAAATAGCCCAGTAGCACCAGCATCGTGGCTGTGCTCTGCGGTCTTGATGGGAGAGGCTGGCAAAAAGGTAAGGGAATCTCCCTGCATCACTGAGAGTGAGGAATGCTCTTAGAAGGCATTTCCCTGTCTCTATGACCACCTTAAAAGAAAAAAGCCAAATTGCAGGTGATCATGGGCAGAGGATAGGCGAGGTTAGTTGGAACGTGCTGGGACAGAGAGAGTTAGCTGTTGGGATCCCGCTGAATCACCAAGGTGGCAGGAATGTCTAGACATTGTCTCTCTGTTGCTGCCTCAGACTTGCTGTGTCCCTTGCGGTTCTTTGGTGGGCATACACATACTGCTACCTTCCCTGTGTGGGGAAGCCTTGAGCCCTTGCTGCACCCACTTTTACAGATGTGAACACACAAGTCTAAGATGAGTGAGGAATTGAGCCCTGAGTATGTTTCATGGTGAATGAGGATGAAACAGGCTGATGCACTTACTTACTTGAGTTAAACTGAACTGCAAAAGCACATTAGAAAGGGGAAGAAGAGTTTCATTGAAATAGTAAAAACAAGCAAATCTGAAGGCTGAAGGGTTGGTTGGTTGGTTTTTTTTAACCATGTTACATCCTTACCTTTGTCAGCTTTAAAACAAATGTCTGTTGCTATTATTGTTTATAAAAAATAAAAGAGATAAAAGTAAATTTTATAAAAGGTTCACGAAGTTTTGACTAAAGTAGTTTATATTACTGCTTAACTGCTGCTGAGCTTGAAATTGGAGAGATAATAAGCCTTCATCTAAAGCAATTAGTCTGCAGTTTTTGACTCCATTACCTTTGCTTATGTGTGTAGCTGAATAGTTCCATGCAGATATTTAAGGTTTAGTTGTAGTATATTACTGACAAAAGTGAAATCGCAACTTAGATATTAATTTATTGATAATTTAGCTTGTCAGATATACCATAATAAACATGTAATTGACTGGGGATGAATGTATGAAGTAGCATATTATGTGAAATGCATTTTGGGTCTTTAATTTAGCTTAATCACCCACTGTGACCAACCTTTCAACTCTTTTTGTGTAGGGTTTAAAGGGGCCTGATACTTAGTGGTAATGTGATTGTAGGAATTAATGAATGGTACATTGAGTTGTAACCCTCCTTAAGTATATTGCAGCCTTACATTTTTATCTTTCTGTTTCCATGGCCAGGAGCAAACAGGTTATTTTCAAATACATATGCCGCATTTTGTGGCTACTGGTAGAGAGAAACTCAAGGATGGACAGGTAAAACATACTGCAACTTAACCCATATGAAAATGAGAGAGAGAAGAGCAATGGAGTCATGGGGGTTTAATTGCACAAAACAGTCTACGGCAAAGCAAATGATACATACCTTGAAGGATGGAGTAAGCAAAAACTTCAGGGTTTTTATTTTTCTGAGATACTACGGTACTAGATAAAAAGGAGGAATTGCTGAAGGTGAGGACAGATAAAGGAACTTTTTCTTTTTTATTGTTATTTCATATTCTGTAGATGCCATTGCACTGAGTATAATAAGCATGACTAGTCTTTGTAGCAGGAAATTTGTAGCTAAACTTTGTTTCTTATGCTTGAGAAGCCTGGCACTTCACAGTTTAGTGGAATCTAATAATAATAGCAGCCTTAGTTTTTATAATTTTCATGTCCCAATATCCTTGATGTAAAAGTTAATTTACAAATGTTGCTGAGAATGATGATACATTGAATCTAATAAGTATTTGAAATTAATCTTTGTAAGCTTAATCATTAGAGGCTTCAGTTGCATTAAATAGAATTCTTTTCCATGGTCTTTTTCTCATAAGGTATAATACATAGTTTTAAATGGATTATATTGATGCTTGACTTTGCTGTTGAAAGTCATTCTATAATTAGACGTTTTATTCCAACAATCCAAGCTAAAACAGCCAGACAAAACAAAAAGCAGTTGCGAATGTATGGGACAGAAAAATATGAAGAGAAATTGATTGAAATAGCCCTGGAAAGTCCTTAGCAAATAATATATGTCCATTAATAAAATATATATATTTGAGGAAATGTTTTGACTTTCTTTGCTCCCTTGTTCAAAGAAGTGGCTGACTTCAGTTACTACTCATCTATTTAAGAAATGTTACCTTCCTGCCTATAACATCTTTAAGGTTGATAGTAAGTAAATAGGTGACGTCTTCATTTGGTTTTGTTTCTTGTTTACAATCTGGGCTTTCCAATGCCCTCCAGGGAGATAAGGAGACTGTGCTGTTATGTATGAGGTATCTTTCACTCAAGTGTGTTGACGAATTCATCATTGATACTGGGCTGAATGTTGACAGAGTATCCCTGTATAAAACAGAGAACTTTAAGGAACTCTAGAAAGTGCATATATCTGAAATACGATGAAGAGATATTTTGAGCGAGCGGCCAAATTAAGAATAAATCTGTTGACTTCATCAAGCCTTGAGCTGGCCCCTATGATATCTTTCACTAACCTGAAAAGCCTTATGTAGAAAATCAAGGCTTTAAATCTATAACAAACTTGTAACCTTATGTAGAAAATCGAGGCTTTAAATCTATAACAAACTTGTAACAAATCTGTAACAAACTTGTAACTTACAGTTTTATTCCAGCTGGCCATTCTGTTTGCATACAGCTTTTATGATAGAAAAAGCTAATACTTCAAGTTAATCTCTGTCTTGTACTGTTCTGCCATGATGATAAGAAATGCTTCTTTCAGAAGTAAAATTTCTCTCAGGTTGTTGATATGTGAACTTTGATGGAACTCTGGGAATGAACTTCAGGATTGGGACCACAATATAAATCAGGCCATGTTTACTTGCTGGAATAAGGTTGCAGACCTGGTTCCCTCATCATTTGTTTTGAAAGATTTATTTTAGCACCCGTTGGCTCCCATCTTCTTTCTTGTGAGGAAATACTGTTCATGCTGGTCTCCCTCTGACCTTGAGGTGGGAGGTGAGTAGAATGTACTTGGGGTCCAAGTAGGTCCACTACCAAATCTTCATGCTAGATAGTGTTCTTCCTATAAATTCCTGTAGGTTCCTATGAATGCCTGTAAGTTTCTATAAATTTTAGAACTGCTACAGTCAATTATAATGCTCTTAGCATCTGGGTGGGTCAGTAAATAAATTATCATTCTCTGTGTCATGCGAAAAGGCAGCAATGTTTTTTTGCTCTTCAGTATCCTGGTGCGAATTCCAGAAAGACTACAGTGATCAAGAGCACACAGCCACTGTCACAGGCTAAGCCCAGATTTTAAGTCTTCAGTGTTCACCCTGCTGTAAATTAGAGACTGCTTAAAACTATGATGCACTGGGTCGTTTGGTTTTTTTGGGTTTGTTTGGTTGTTTTTTTTCCTATGAAGTGCAGTTCATACATGCAGGGGTATTACCACTAAATCATCTAACTCAAAATATTTTGAGGAGGTCTTTCAAATCTCCATGGAGCTCCATAGATAAGGAGCCAACCAAGAGTTTATGGGTCAGGATTAAAGGGAGGGCAGGAATAGGTGACAGTATAGTGTGGGTCTACTACAGGCTACCTGACTAGGAAGATTGAGTGGATGAGACCCTCTACAGAGAGATAGGAGCAGCCTCACATTCACAAGGCCCAGTCCTCATGGGAGACTTCAACCACCCCAGTATCTGGTGGAGGGACAACACGGCAGGGGATAAGCAATTCAGGAGGTTTGTCAAATGGATTGATAATAACTTCCTTCTCCAAGGGATAGAGGAGCCAATGTAGAGTGGTGCTATGCTGGATCTTGTTTCACCAACAAGGAAGGCCTGGCGTAGAATGTGAAGTTCAAGGACTGCCTTGGCTGCAATGACGATGATATGGTGGATCCTTAGGGCAGCAAGGAGGACACACAGCAAAGCTCAATACTTTGGATTTAAGGAGGGCAGACTTTGGCCTCTTGAAGACAGGCTGAGAGACTTCAGCCTGGAGAAGAGAAGGTTCCAGGGAGCCCTTAGAGCAGCCTTACAGTACCTAAATCTGGAGAGGGGCTTTTTACAGGGGTGTTTAGTAACACAGCAAGGGGCAAGTGGCTTTAAACTGCAGGTGGCTGGATTTAGATTAGGTATAAGGAAGAAATCCTTTACTGTGAGGGTGGTGAGACACTGGAACAGGTTGCCCCAAGGTGTTCACAGCCAGGTGTGAGGGGGCTTTAAGCAACCTGGTCTAGCAGAAGGTGTCCCTGCCCATTGCAGGGGGGTTGGAACTGGATGCGCTTTAAGGTCCTTTCCAACCAAACCATTCTATGATTCTGTGATTCCATGTTGAACGGTTTTGGACCATAAACCTAGTTTTACTTAAGAATTTATGTGCAATTACATTAAAATGGAAAACAAGGACTGAAATACAGATTTGATGGGATGGAGAATCACCACCAAAAAAAAATATCTTGTTCTAAAAATTGTTTCTGTTGCCAAAATATATAATAAGCTTCTGGTTTTATTCTTGATGGTTTAAAATACCTGAAAACTGAAACTTTTTGCCTGAATTTGTGATAAAACTGGACTTAATCATACCACCACCACCCCATTTATATCAGAAAGCTCTTCCCCATCTTGCTTTAGGAAAGAAAAGAGGGCTAGGCTGGTTGCTACTTCTGTAATAAAACATTTTGGAAATACTGTTTTATGTACACAAAGATATGGAGCAATTGAGCTCAACAGGCCATGTAAAATACACATGAGAAATAATGCATGTACTTGAGGCTAAAAATATAAGCCTAAATGAATCCTAGTGGGATGCTCAGTGCTCATGCTACTTCTAGTCCTCCTACTGAAACTAGAGCTTATTTCTCTTTGCTTTTGTTTCCCAAATAGCTTCTTTGTCATTTTCCTTGACCTCTATGAAAAAGTTTAAGTAAGAACCAATTCTTTCTTCAGCTAAGTTGCTGCAGCACAGTCTACTGTAATACACAAGGCTGTGTGTAATCCTGCAGAGGAGAAGAGGAATATATGTGGCAGAGGTTTGGGAAAGCAGTTATTGAGAGATTATAACAAAGCTACATGAGTGTGCTCTTTCTCTGGGGAGTGACTATGTGGAGAGACAGTGATATAATTTTTTAAACCTTTTTCCTGATTATGTTTCATTCTGTTCTATCCAGAATCTTGTATCTTTGGTCACGAATGCATATGGATTACAAGAAGCACAGCTTTCAATATCCACTGAACCTATGTTTTGTCTTTCTTTGGCCCATTTCTTGAGTAAATGTTTTGTGTCAGTCACAGAGAAACTGTTTTTGTGAGGAAAAAGGTATTAACTTGTTGCAAGCTATTCACCAAATACTGTTTGTACTTTTACGTGTGGTTGGCTGCTTGTCAGGTGTAATGCGTAACTTTTATTTATTTTTATTGCTGAAACTGCTGATAAAACAAGAGATGACAGTTGCTCTAAGGAGACTGAATTTAGGTGACACTCGGATGTTTATACTTCATTGCTTTTCATTGTCTTGACAGTTTCCACAGAGTTTCTTTCCATCATATAAACCTTCAATTACCAAATGAAAATCAGTCCATGGCCCAAAGCCAAAAATCTGTTGAACAGGATATTTTATATTCTTTGTCAACGTGAATAATACAATTAACTCAAGAATAGATCAACTTCAGTTAAGGGATTCTTCAAGACCGATTGTGTTGGCAGCGTGCAAAAGTGAAGACCTGAACCTGAAAAAAAGAGTGGCATTCACTTGTTCATGTGTGCTGATTGTCTTTGCAAATGTTAACTATCCGTATGTGTTCCTTTTGCTTTCATGTCCTGGGAGGGAGAAGAAGATACAAAAAAAACCTTGTATTAAGCCAGGCTATTAGCTTAAGCAAATAGACCAATGAAATCTTTGCTGTCTGCTTTGTGAAATTCCAGTGAGCAAGAGAAGACAAGGAAAAATCCACCTGTGCCTGCGGGAATTATGGATTTAAGGGAAGAAATATTTTTTGCAGAATTAGCTGCCACTGTTGCTAGTCTCTTTGATTCAGTCCTTCCCACCTGGGAGGTGGTTTGTAAAAGGGTTGGGAGATGGGAGGCAGTCGATTCCCGCTGCCTGGCTGTGGCATTCATCCTCCCGGTGCCTCAGTTGCAGCGTTCTCTGACACCGCAGCAGAGGCAGATGGCTGAGGGTGGCACTGAAGGCTCCCATCCATTTTTAGCAGCAGATTCCAAAGCCTGATAACCATTTACTCTCAGTTGGGTAATGCTTCAAACTTTGGCCACATATTCAACTTTTAAAAAGCTGGGCTAGTTCCTGATTTTTTGGGGGAGAGCATTTGGGACAAATATCCTCCTGAGTTTTACTGATGCCACTGAAAGAGGCGATCCCGTTTATTGTGAGATGCACTCTGCATGCCTGAAACACAGCTATAATGACTGAACAAGCTGCAGAGCCTTATTTAGAGTGCTGGGATTTGGCAGGAGATGACCAGTTAACATGAAAAGCCAGGAAGAAAATCAAATAGTTGTGGGAGATGTTGAAAGTAACAGATGAGAAGAGGTTGCTTGCAGAATTTTGATTCTGCACAGTGAATTATTGCTGGCAAATTGAACTGCTGCCTGCTTTCCAGTGACATTAGAGAGCTGGAAATAATGCATATTTTGGCCAGGAAGTCATCTAGTGTCTTTTATTGACAGGCAAGTAAAGCCTGAATGGGGAAAAAAGATTAATTAATCATTACTTTATGTAACCCTTACCAGCATGATACGGCTTTTAGATTTGAGTCCTAGCGTGCAGTGTTTCTTTAAATTAAGTCTGTGGGTTTTTTTCACTTTAAGATCCAGGAATAAAACATGTAAAGATACTCGGGGGGTTTTTAGGGGAGCCTAATAGAGTTAGGTGTCCAAGTCCAACCCAAAATGACAGTCTCAAATGTTTTTCCTTTCTTTATGCCACATAGTTGGTAAATAATGCCCGGGGGAGAAACTGTTGAGTTGCGATAAATTGTTAAGCATCCGAAAGCTATTGTTGGTCTCGCTGGGGACCACTGAAAGCTCAATGCTCTTGAAAATCCAGCCAATTATGTAGGTGCTTATGCACAGGCTTTGAAGGCTCACTTTTCTTGCGCATTAAAAAGGATGGGTTTTTAAAGCTTTCTACTGCTAGAAGCCATATATTTTCTCCTCTGTTTTCTTTTGAAAACAACTAAAATGGTAGCACACTTGAAGCAAACACATTTGAACCTCTGCGTAGTCAAATTATGGTGGTTAATTTTGCAAAGTTGAGGGTGATCTGTTGATCAGTATTAAGAAGGAAAAGGTAGCATTTTCTCAGATTTTAAGGCATTAGATAATCCTCTTGAATTTTATCTTTTTCTTTTCATCCAAGAGGTAGTAATGGAACTGAATTGGCATTTTAATGATAGAATATAGTTTGTTTTCTTTTTTAATTGAAATATAACAGACTCTGAAAGACCACAGGACAGGAGATGCTCTAAAATAACTATTTATACTATTAATGATAATGAAATGTAATTATGGGATTATGTTGTTTAAATATAGCCTACTTACAGAAAGGTGTGTGCTGCTAAAATGGTGCTTTCCACATGTAGCGATAATACCTAACACATTCTTGGTGCTTTATGTCTACAAACTGCTTTTAAAAGTATTCATTCTGACATCTCAGTGATGTAGGTAAACTGTATTACCCACACTTGGCAGAAAGGGAAGCTTAATGCGAGAATGAAGTGACTTGCCCAGGGCTAAATTGCTCCTGTGTTTCAGCCTCTGAGCCGGTGATGTGCAGTGTTGTTTTGCTGCTGTGGGGACTATCACTTTGGGTCAGCACTGGCTTCAGGCTGTTTGTTGCAAGTTGCAGACATGTCCTACATTGCTTAAGCATTTTGACAATGTTAACAATGATTTATTCATTCATTTATTCATTCATTCAATTACTCAGGTTTCAGTTCTTTTAAATAACATCAGACACCCTTGGCTCTTTGGCTTTATATGGGCACTTCTAGGGATTTGAGAGCCTTTTAAACAAAATCCTCCTAGACTCTAACAAGTAAGGGTGGATATTAGCACTCCATCAGGAGTACTTGTGAACACTATGATTATATATGTTCATGCGTACACAAACAGATACAGGCATGCAACCCCACCATGAAAATCAGCAAATGAATCCTTGTGCCTGCCAGCACCCACTAGCTCTGAACCTGAGAGCAAGAAAACACTGTCTTAAGGCCAAGTTGTTTCCAGAAAGATGTTGGGCAGTATCTCACCCCTTTGAGAGGCAGTACTTTCCAGTTTCTACTGGATTTCTGCTGGCCAAATAACTGACTTGGGAAAGAAAAAGCAGATTGGTACCCCTTCTGAAAAATGTCTCATTTCTAGAGTAAAGCATAGTGCCCTTTCCCTTCAGATGTTTTTAAATTTGAAGTGGTTTGTTATTTGTTACTGAAGGAAAAAGAATTTCATTATATCTGCTGGTTTGTGTAAAAGAATCCAAGTGGTGTGGGTGACTGCTTTGCAGACAGGAGAAAATGAGCCCCAGAACTGCCTATTGGATGCAGTGATGAAAACTCCTCTTGTATCTGAGTGCCTCACAACTGCTAATGAATTTAACCTCAGTGATAGGGATGCTAGCACGCCTTATGAAGCTTGAACAGAGGATTTTTTGGTTAGTCTTCCTAACTATTACAGGCTGCACACTTAACCTTTAATTTGCGCTTTTTCTTTTAGACAGAGGATAGAGGCACAAAGAGATGATCCAGCTGTCTTAGACCCGGCGCTTAACCCTTGCCTCCCAAGTCTTCAATGCTTCCATCATCAAACTTGCCTTTCTCCTAGAAAATTCAGTATCTTCTGTCCTCACCCAGCAGTGACAGGAGTATTTTATAACCTGCAAATGTATTTGCTTCCCTTGAGGGACAGAATATATGTCATTCCTTAGTGGGCAAATAGGAATGGCATGAGCGACACGTTAACAGTGCTGCTTTTAGCTGTCCTACTAGACAGATAGTTCTGTGGCCATGGGTCACTGGCCTGAGAGAAAGAAATATGATGAGGTTTTCAGGAAAACCCTTGCAATTTCTCTTTCTGGCTTTCATAAGATGGTAAAGCAACTGCATTTTCAGTAAGCTACAGCTAACGAGGACAAGGAGGGACAAGAGAAAGTGTGGAGGATGGAGGAAAAGGAGCCTTCCCTTGAAAACAGATGTAGTAGTGTGTTAAAAATATATGTGTGGGGAAGAAGGAAAATCAGTAGTAGAATAAATCATCATCACACTGTTTCTTTCTGGCAGTTCTGCATCTGAAACTATAGACTCTGTCTGTCCTGAAATACTCCAAGTGGGCTTTCCCCATCCTTGTGGCTCTAGCAGAAAAAGTGGCATGGAACTGCCCTCACAGTCCCGCATTTTCCAAAAGAAAAGGATTCTAGCACTTGATTAACTGCAGTAAATGCTGTTTTCAAGAAATATTTTCCAATTAAGTAAGGTAAACCTTTGCCTCTATTTCTTGGCTTAATAGTTAGATTTTAATCATATCTAATTCATATGCTTTTGATTGTTTGACTAACTTTGACTCCTTTTTAAAGTTTCATGATACAGAAAACCACCCAAAATATTTCTTTTATTTTCATTACATCCATGTATTAGCAAGAAATACATACAAACATGCAAACATAAATGGATGTACCTAGCCAACCGAAACCAACTTCTGCTATCCAAAGAAACAATCAAATAAGATTTGAGCCAAATGTTAGGAAGCTTGAAAAAAACCCAAATGTCTAATTGAAGGGCTTTCAGAAAAGCAGTCTTTGATAGTAAAGGTGATTTTTGGAGTATAATACCGATGACTTTACTATCTAGGATTTTGGGTTTAGTTGTTGAAGGTACCAGACAGGGTGTAGGGGCTGAGAAAGATGGTCTAGTGGCTGAGGAGGTTAAATGCTACTGAGCCCTCTCACACCCTTGTGCCGTAGTTTCTATATGAACCTGAATGATCCCCTTAGCCAAATTTTTCACAGGTTTCTTAGTTCCTGTTTGTCCTATTTCTTTCTCAGTGCTCAGCTGGATTTAGTTGCTCAGTAAGACTCTGGATTCTAAACCAGGTTTGGGTTTTTTTTTTCTGACTTTCAGAAGTGCTAGACATTTCTGGCTACTATTGAACTAGATAGGAGCTATACTTAACTATATAAAGTTATGATAATTACTCAGAAAAAAAACTGATCTCAGGTGAAATTGAACACCCTAAATTAGCAAAATGTTTGGCCTTAATCACTCTCTGACTCAGCTCCCTGTCTGTGCAATGGGATAATATATTCTCTTTGCCATGTAGAGGTGCTGTGGAAAGAAAGTGGTGAATGTTTGAAGCACTCACATACCGTAGTGATGAGCTCCATAGAAACTGCTATGAGAAAATTGATAAATCTGCCTTTAAAGCAGGTTAGGATTGTGTGCTGCAAATAAGGCTGCACACGCAACGGTGAGGATCAAATGAAATATTGAAGAGGCCTCATTACGTGTGTGAGCACCAGCCACTTGATGGAATGTTGAGGCAGTTGGAAGTGTGGAGGATATGTAATTAGACTGTAGGACAATACATATGTGCAAGGGGCTGAATTAGAGCTTGTGGACCCTGAGGCTTAAATCTGACATTTCCCAATTTACTGCCTGTGTGTGAACCTGTGAACCTCAACCTTAAGGCAGATTTTGTCTGTTATTGTTGCATAGAGGTGAGATTTTCAAAAACACTTGGCTCTGTCCTGTCTCTGTTGCTGGAAAAGATAAAAGGAATTTATGGATGACTTTAGTGGGAGCAGAGTTAGGCCAGTGGTGAGTACTTGCAAGTCACAAACTGTGATTTATGTTGCAAATTGTCTGAAAAATACACTGGGAAAAAACGCATTACTTAATGCTTGAACCCAGTGAAGTTCTTGTATTTCCTAAGGGCTGTTAGCTTTCTTTATTTAGAACAACCTTGTATGTGAGATGTTAAAATTAGGTATTGACAGTGTTTATTGTTGTTTGCTAGTGCATAGCATGGGTATGCACCACTGGTCTTATTAACCTTGAATTCAGAATTTCATTGACGTGATTCTGAACATCAGAAACTTTGAGGTAACCTATAGAGGTTTTTATCTGACATACAGAGTCATATTTAAATGACTCAGAGTCAAGTTTTAGCATTTATTTATATTACAGCAAGCATCAGAGATTAAACTCCTATTGTGTCGGGTTCTTATCAAACACTGCTGTGAAGATTTGGCAGTATAAATTGACAAATGGATTTTTTTCTTATTCCTGTTTTACACACAGAGGAGGCAGAATCTGGCCTTCAGGGAGCAGAACTTGTTTTCCTCTCACTGAAGAAGAGGAGAGACTTCCTTCAATTCAGGCTCAAAATTGTCTGCAGAATCACTAGCAAAATCATCCAGTGCTGTTGGGTCAGAATTGTAATTTTAGCAGTGTTACTTTATTTCTCTTCTTCCATGCACATATGGTCTGACATTTTGCCTTTTCTTTTTTCTGCACCCTTTTAAGACTTTTTTGATCCCTTATATACATGCAATATCTTATGTTAGTAGCAATTGTTTTCCCCTTCAAAAGAGAATTTTTTTCATCACAGCTTTACTCTGTGCACCTACCATGTCTTTATTTGACTTTGGAAATAAGAGTGTACTGAAGTCAATGCTACAATACATTCCTCCCACTCCCAGTAGAATTTTCTACCATACCTTTGGCATAGACTCCCTGATCCTGCATATTTTCTTAGCGGTAAAGAAGAAACATTTTAACTGCTACAATTTATGAGACCTCACAGGGAAAACATTATTTCCTTTGACATTGCAGAAGTAAATACAAGTATTCCTCATAGTTAGAATTCAGGAGAGTTAGCAATTGAATTGAAATACCTATCTTAACTCCAGGAAGCTGGCCACTTTCACAAACTAAAGGAGTGCTTTGGAAAACCTCTGTCAGCTCTCTCCCCTGTGGAAGCCCACTGCTCTAGCACACTATCTTTTTTCCATTGTTTAATGGGTTCCACCTACCATGGTGAGTTGTGATATGAAATAGCAATAATAAACTGTCAGTAGCACGGATATGGCCAGGGACAAACTGAGATGCACATTGTGGAGGACTGTTTCTTTACTGTGCTAAACAGGGTTTATCATTCTGAATTCTGTTTTGGAAATGACCACATGTAGGGGTGGCTAGACTAGCTGAAGATACAAGCTTTTCTAGGAAACCATTTTCTAATTTTTTGTATAATTTTTCTAATTCAGTTGACTTTCCAATGCCCTTTATTCTCTCTTAGCCACCAAGTATAACTCCTAGTTTTTAGATTATCAAGTTGTTATTCATATTGTAATAATATCTAATGGTTCTGGCCATTATGATGGTCTCTATTTACAAAGAAATTAAAATCTAAGTGTAAAGTACGAGATCATGTTGATGATGAGCACGAATACTGAAACAGAAAAGAGTAGGAAGACAATAGAAAGGGCACTTTCTTCCTAGGATTTGACCAGGATCCTAAAGTACAGAGTTATACATTGAGCACGTTAGAATGCTTAGGATCAATGAACAGACATGAGTAACGTGTTCATCCCAAGAGTGTAACTTTTAAAAATCAGTGTTTTCTCCAGTGGGACACTGAAAGAGAGGAAAAGTGCACTTGCAACTGGAACCCCTTCTCTCATTGTTATATTCACGAGGGAAGTTCAACCTGCAGTTTACAAGCCCAGCTGAATGGTGGCACAGAACAGAAACTCTATATTGCTTGTTGCCTGCAGTGGTTCTGGCAACACAATTCAGAGGGGAATTCAAACAAAGTGATTTCATTATTCCTTCTCTCCTAGTATCTCATTTCTTTCTGTTTTATGAGTACTGAAGTGTAAAGTTAAATTTGTTTTAAATCACATTTCTTTATTGTTTCATTTTTTTATTGTGTTTATTATTACTGAACAAAAAAAACCTCTAACAACAACCCTAATGAGATAGTAGCAGTCTGTATGATGATGAGATTTTAAATGTTAGGTATAAATTAGTCTTAAGAATAACAAGGTTTCATTCTTTTACACAACAGGAATGTATTACTAAATCTCTAATATTATGTGTTAAATATGTTCTTAAGGACAGTGGGGATTTCACATGGTGTGCACTCACATAAGCCCATCTGTAAGACATGAGTAAACTCTGGAAGTCTCTGCTATTTTGTAGCTTGAAATCTCACTCATCTATCTACTACACTTCAAGATTTATTCTTAGGAGGAGCAAGATTATATTGCTGAAAGACTGAGACCAAACTCCATGTCCTAGTGCATATCTATATTTTTTGTGGGCATCTGTGAGATTGATGTATGTTCCTCTGAAGGAAAAAAAAAAATAGTTATTTGTTCCAAGGTAGCTAATTTAGCAAGAAAGAGAGCAAAAACTTTGATCCCAGTAAATTTCTGGAAGATAAAGAAAAAATATGGAAATGAGATTTCACCAGAAAGTGAATTATGGTGTGCACTATAAAGCTCCATTTAATAGTGAAGTTAGTGACTAATGTATTTTCATATTCCATTTCCTCCAAGACTTCAGTTGTTTTTCTAGGTCTGGATGGAGAAGCTATAAGAACAGCATTCTTCATTACTGTGGCAGCATGACTCTTTGGAGAAGTTTATGGGAGGTAGCTTTCATCATATGGTAGAAAGTTTATGGAGCTCTTGAGCTGTTCCATTTCTCCAAGTTGGCCTATTGAAGGACCTAGACCATCCCACTCCTTACAGAGTACCTGTTCATCTGCCTGAGCCATTGCAATGGGTCCATCACTGAGATTATTTTGTTAAAGTGAGCAAGATATGGTCTGCCATATCTATAGCAATTGGCTTAAATATTCCAGTTGTGCCATTCTCCAAATCATGACAGAAAACATTTATAACTAAACCATTTAAAAACCAAAACCAATTTTTAATTCTGGGAACTAGGATTACTATTTATAACTAGGAAGAGAATGTAGTGTAACCAGTCACTGCACATCAGGCTTCCTGAAATGATAGTATTTAAAAAGTGCCTATAAGGCAACATATTTGGAGTGACTAAGCCCTCCTACTTGAAACACCGTTATCCTTTCAGTTATATTGATTTCTTTTGTGACTCTTGGTTTCTTTCCCAGGAACTTACAATGCTTGCTAAAAGCTCATGTTATTTATCTTCCATGAACTCTTGCAGATCTATGATATTTCAGCAAAATTCTATTTCTTAGCAATCTGCTCTAGATGACATATTTTTTCCAGAATCTAGCCACAGGATAGATTGGTTTTCATCTGATATCCAAATTATTCAAAGACATGTCATCTGAGAAATACTGTAAGCAATAAAAGGGAAGGATTCGGGAATTTGTCAGTGCAGAGCTAGTCGAAATCAGGGCTTTTTTTAGAATCTCTCTGAACCTTCTTTCAGCAGAGATCTGATTTAATATTATTCCATGCTTTCATCCCTCTGTGCTCCTCTCTTGACCTCAGGATGCCAGTCCTATTTATGTGGGAAAATGTCTGCAATCTGCTAACAAATGTGTTCTAGCAAAGAATTCTGGACTCAGTTGTGCTTGGAGTATGCCTGAAATATAGGAGCTATGCAATAAATCTTAAATTCCACATTTGCTACTACTGCATCTGTTTCTGTCAGGTCTATTGGTAACTGCATTGCCTTCATGTGGTTTCCTCCTCAAACAGCTCTTTGATAGTGAATTTGGGTGAGACATCTTCTCTCTGCCCACTGGGGCAATGTCTGCCCCTGAGAAAAAGGAAATAAACTGTTGGTGTCTGCAATTTCCATGTCTGCAGTTACTGTACATTTTTCTCTATTGGCAAATGTGCTGGAATGAGTGCCTTGGAAGCATTTTCTCTTGTGTACATATTATGAGTTTTTCCCTGTGCAGTTTTAAGAAAATACTTCTTAGAGTCCCACTTTTGGCTTAGGTACATCAAAGACATTATTGATGTCTCTTGATAAGAGACTTTTAGCTATGCTTTGTGGCTGCCTTTTATTATAATGATATTTTGCAACTTTTTGTGTTATGAATAGTTCGCTGCATTTCAACGAGCTATTTCTGTCTGTTCAGTTTTATTGCTACTATTAGAAAAAGTGTGGTATTTAATGTATTTATTTGATACCTGTAAACAGAAAAATGACTGCTCAGCACTGCATGAACTCTGATAGATATTTTAAGCTCAACACTATTGCATAGGAGAAGGCATTGTTACATAAAGCATGAATTTGCTTAAATTAACAATAGTGTGTTTGAAGTTCCTTTAGGAACAATCTTGCAGTGACTTGAGAATGTTCTTTGAAGTGCTGTGTCGGAAGAAACGCTCTGTTTCTGATAAAGGTATTCTATTTGACATTATATGAAACAGTCATTACTCACTTCAACCCCTTTGGCCAATGGAACTGAAAACATCCTCAAGCATTAAACTTGCATTCCTCTTAACATCCCTACTGTACCAAGGCAACAATAATGCTGAGAAGTTTCATTGCTGACTATAAGCAGTGATATCATTAGTCATCAGAGTAATTATTAAACTATACGATTTGTTTAATAGACCTGCAGTATATTTAGGTTGCCTAAAAATCAGTTACATTCTTTTCTACATAGAGAGTTATTGGAAAGAGCCTACAAACACACATCAATAGAAATTTATGTGAGACTGTTCCAGTAGGAACTAGACTGAAGACAAAATTCCTGTGATAATTACTAAAGCCTTTCTTATTTCTAAGAGCTGGAACTTGGTCCTGGTGTAAGATAGCATCTATGTCAGACATGTTTATGATTTGACCTTAAAGCAAAGCTTGAGGGTAGGCCAAAATGATATTGCACATAAGCAGCCGTTACCTCACAGTTACTCATTGTGTCTGCAAATGATTTCAGGTATGGTGATAGTTTTTTTCTTAGCATTAGGAAGGGTTTTTAATTTTTTGAAGTGTAAATGCCTTGTGCCATTTTCATGCCCTTAGTTGTCCAAGACTCTTGCATAGCCTTGACATCTGATATATACAGAGAACTTCAGACCTGCGTCTTTCTGGAGTGGCAGATAGAAAACAAACAGGATGCCCTATGACATCTAAAATAGTACATGACATCTGTGATTAAGGAACAAAATCCTACTGTTATCGTTTCAGTTATATTAATTTTTAAGTGATCTTTCACTTGTTTCTGGTTTCCTGCAATGCTCTCTAACAGCTGACATTATTTGCCTTCCATGGAGATCCACAATACTTCAGCAGCATTCAGTTTCTTAGGAGACTGTTTCAACTAATACTTTTAAAAAATATCTTACATGAGTTGTCTGTCCTGTAGTGTTTTTTTGTATCCCATAACTATAGTTTCATATCAAGTTCTGTATACCCCATCTCAGATAATAATGATACATGTATTTAAGAACGACTTAAAGAGAAATGGTTTTACAAAATATGTACAGACATTATTTTAGTTTCACTTGAAATGAAAAAAAGTTTCTTAGCATTTACAGAACACTTCTTGTCTTCCTGACAGAATTACAATTAGTATTACCTTCTGTATTCAAATTTCTAGTATGCAGAAGGGATTTTATCTTCTGTATTTGTCATGAGCTAAACATTGCTCATTAATAACTACAGAACCTGAGATCTATTGGTTTAAGAAGCTGTAGGCAGAATAAACTAAATTATTATAAACTAAGTTAAAAGTATGTGCTATTTAGTCCTCTGGAAAGCAGACTTTTTGCATTTGCAAGAATTATAGGATAAATTGTTTTGTATATCTCAGCAAAGAACAACAATCACTGCTAGAAGATTATGTAACTACTAGCTGTAATTCATATAGAAATGTTTTAGTTGCTTACATTGAAACTAGATATGAGACAGTATTCAACCAGAGGGGATCATAACAGTAATTTTATTGTAATTTCAAAACCCCAGATTCAGGAACTACTTTTTATTCAGAAATTCAGCAGGAAATACAGGAAGTGGTAGTGCCTGCGGAGAAATGAGAAAAAGTGAAACACTCATATAGGCAGCTTCGAATGTGACAAAAAAAAATGGAATAAAGTTATTTATGAGGTTAGTTCATACCTAAAACTATACATAATGGTAGGACAAGGTCTTTGCATATTGACACCAAAACCTCTTATTTGGAAAAAAACACGTCTAAGATTGAGTTGGGAAGATACATTCAGCCGTGCTTTTTGTCTCTCCCTGCACCTTTCTGTCCATCTCTGTCAATAACTGTGGAATCCAGCAATTGGTTTCAGACAAATGTGGCAGAGCAGGCAGTGATCTCAAAAAGTCCAATATGAAAATTAGTGGCTGTACAGGAATAAAGAGACTTGTATTAATGCCTCCACATGGGCAAAAGGATGGAGAATGAACTCTGCAGTTGCATGGTCTGGCTGACCTGCTGGCTGGGTGATCAGTACATGGAGTAGTTTCCTTTTCCATAGCCAGTTTTCTGACTTGGGCTGTAACTCTGTGCAGATCACAGATATAAAATTCCATAGCCCTTTTTGTGTGGATTAGAAGAGATTTGATACTCTCTTTTCAGCAACACCAAGTTTCAGGGAAACAAGATTTTCAAGAAGTGGAAAATGGATGACCCAGGGAATTACAGACCAGGCAGTCTCACCTCTGTGCCTGACAAAATCTTAGAGCAGATTCTCCTGGAAGGCATGCTAAGGCACATGAAAAACAGCAAGGTTCTTGGTGACGGCCAGCATGGCTTCACTAAGGGGAAAACCTGCCTGACCAATTTGGTGGCCTTCTATGATGGGGCTACAGAACTGATGGACAGGGGTAGAGCAGTTGACGTCATCTACCTGGACTTATGTAAAGCATTTGACACTGTTCCACACGACATCCTTGTCTCTAAATTGGAGAGACATCCATTTGATGGATGGACCACTCGGTGGATAAAGAACTGGCTGGATGGCTGCATGCAAAGAGTTGTGGTCAATGGCTCAATGTCCAGCTGGAGACCAGTAACGAGTGGTGTCCCTCAGGGGTTGTTGTTGGGACAGGCCTTGTCCAACATCTTTGTCGCTGACATGGACAGTGGGATTGAGTGCGCCCTCAGCAAGTTTGCCCATGACACCAAGCTGTGTGGTTCGGTTGATACGCTGGAGGGAAGGAATGCCATCCAGAGGGACCTTGACAGGCTTGTGACGTGGGCTGATGCCAACCTCATGAAGTTTAACCATGCCAAGTGCAAGGTCCTACACCTGGGTCGGAGCAACCCCAGGCACAGCTACAGGTTGGGCAGAGAAGAGATTCAGAGCAGCCCTGAGGAGAGGGACTTGGGGGTGTTGGTCGATGAGAAATGAACATGGGCTGGCAGTGTGCGCTCGCAGCCCAGAAAGCCAACTGTATCCTGGGCTGCATCAAAAGGAGTGTGACCAGCAGGTCGAAGGAGGTGATCCTGCCCCTCTACTCTGCTCTTGTGAGACCTCACCTGGAGTACTGTGTGCAGTTCTGGTGTCCTCAACATAAAAAGGACATGGAACTGTTGGAACAAGTCCAGAGGAGGGCTACGAGGATGATCAGGGGACTGGAGCACCTCCCGTATGAAGATAGGCTGAGAAAGTTGGGGCTGTTCAGCCTGGAGAAGAGAAGTCTGCGTGGAGACCTCATAGCAGCCTTCCAGTTATCTGAAGGGGGCCTATAGGGATGCTGGAGAGGGACTCTTCATTAGGGACTGTAGTGACAGGACAAGGGGTAATGGGTTAAAACTTAAACAGCAGAAGTTTAAATTGGATATAAGGAAGAAATTCTTTCCTGTTAGGGTGGTGAGGCACTGGAATGGGTTGCGCAGGGAGGTTGTGAATAGTCCATCCCTGGCAGTGTTCAAGACCAGGTTGGACAAGGCCTTGGGTGATGTGATTTAGCATAAGGTGTCCCTGCCCACGGCAGGGGGGTTGGAACTTGATGATCTTAAGTTCCTTTCCAACCCTAACTCTTCTATGATTCTATGATTCTAAGATAACCAGAATTCATAAAATGTACAAAGGCAAATTTTAAGTTAATTTTGAGTGTCTAGGAGATGACTTTTGAGGTTCTGAGCAAAAAAGTATTGGAAGTTGTTAGGTTTGGCTGCAGTTCTCAGGATTCCTTTATGTTTTAACACTTGTCCCACAAGTTTTCATCAAGCAAAGAAATTCAGATTTCATAGTGCTAAGTGACAGGAATATTGCAGGTTGGGAAGTAGTCTCTAAATCCTGGGTGGCTGTGGTAATTCCCAAAAGAATAATATATGTCACCAGAAATGAAGTGTGAAGAGGATAGCTTTTCTGTCTCAGATGCATCAGAGGGAAAACTCATGTAGTACAGATTCAACAGCTTTGTAAATCTCCACCTGAAAGGCTGCAATTTGCTTGAAGATCTCCAGGCAGACTAAGGCCTTACAGCTGGAATTACATGTATGTGTATTTTCTGTATGTTGGATAATGTTATATTAGCAGAAGTAAGGCTTTCTTTCCTGTGAAGGTCTGAATAGGGCTCCAGTTTTTGTGCTTGACAAATCAAGGATCCACACACAGAATATAGCCGCTTGAGACTTATAGCCGTAATGTTTAGCTTTCCTGAATTTCTGTAATTTTCATTGTTTATTCTCCATCTACCTGCTCATCTCCCCACATTCTTGTAACAGAGGTACACTGGACTTCCTTAGTTGGGGGAGGGGAGCGTTGGGGGTTTTGGGTTTTTTTTTTGTATGTGCATGTATGTTTTTTTGCTGTTGTTGGTTTTTGTTGGGTATTTTTTTCCCCATCTTGAACTCTTCAACACTCTTTGATTCAGCTCCTCTCCTCTCCTCTCTTCTCCTCTCCTTTCCTCCTTTAGTTGTTGTGGGTTTTTTTGTTTTTTCCCCTCTCAATACATAAAGTTTTGGTTAGATGGCAGCATTGTCTGTATCACCCACACAATCAAGTTGAAACCTGTGTCCAAGGTTTCTGGCCAAAATGAGGTAGACTCACATTAGCCTTCCAATGAGTGTGCAGAAGTCTACTTGTAATTCCCTCTGCCCCTGAAAATTCAGGACTTCCTTGATGCCCAGAGCCATCAAGCTGATAATCACTCATCAGGAGAGTTCATAGCCCCACACCTTTTTCCTGTATCTAGCTGCTCTCAGGCTGGATGTTTGTGCCCACACAGCACCGTGTAGTCTTCACTGGGACT
This sequence comes from Pezoporus occidentalis, assembly GCF_034315485.1. Classification (NCBI taxonomy): domain Eukaryota; kingdom Metazoa; phylum Chordata; class Aves; order Psittaciformes; family Psittacidae; genus Pezoporus; species Pezoporus occidentalis. The sequence continues at coordinate 4,403,916 of NW_026914180.1, forward strand.
CTGCAGGCAGGAAAATATACCTCTGAGCAAAAAGTGTGCCATTATAAATGCCACTAATTCTCCCCTGTGATTTCTGTATACCCTCAGGATGTACTCTTGGAGATGAGGCTGCAAAACTGAAATTTGAAGTCATTGAAGTCAAGTTCAGGGGAGGATCTGTATTTCTCTTTGTTTCTGTAAAGCATCCAGGATACTCCCATACCACACAGATGTTTTATAATTGTATATTAGCATGAGTTACTGAAATACCACCTGAAGGCCAGGAACAATTTAAGCTGTATTGGGCTAGGCATGAATAAAAAAAAACCCAGTAAGCAACAGTCATGGCCCCCAAAGAGCTGTTTTCTGGAATACAACTCATACGGAAGAGATAAGCAGAAGTAGGAGGGACTGAGGGGAAAAAGAAGCAGGTAACTACAAGGAGCTAAATGCAAGCACAAGAAAAGACTAATATCAGGTGTAGAATAAGTCCAGTTAAAGGCATATTTTTTTCTATAACAAATATATTATCTTGATGAGCTGCTATGTTCAAGAAAACAAGTGTGGTGGAGTAAGGATACATTTTCTGATTCTGTATGCGTGGCAGTGCTTCTGATTTCTTCTAAATGCAGTTGAGACAAAGAACTTCCATCTGCTTTAGGACCAGATTAAAGTGTCACCACGCAGCTTAATTTTTTAAGATGTGTTGCAAATATACATGATTTAAGTTGGAGGGCAATGCATTTATTAAATCCTAAGCTGCTCTGTGCCCCCCTTTTCACCCTTATCTTTTGCAGTTCTTTCCATTTCTAGTTGCATAAACATCTTAATTATGTATTTGTAATGAATAAAGTATAAGTTGTTATTGCAGTTACTTCTTTCTCAAGCCTTTATATTACTGGTTGTGTCACATTTATGGGCAAATCCTGTACACCTGACTCATAAAAGCAGATCCATTAAGAGTACAGGAGGTATCTTTTAATTAAAAAATGTTCATATAATACTGACAAAGCAAACAATGACATGCAGCTGAGAATTTGTCTGTCAATATTCACCCAATTTTAGAAGTACCCATGGAAACACATTTTGTTTTCTTTTACTGTCCTCCCTGTTTGAAATGCTGAAGAAAGAACCATAAAGTACTCAGTAGTGGGGCTTTAAATCCTCCATCACTATTGGGATATCATGATCCGCATTCTTTTGTACAAGGTTTCAAGGTTGCTGTCTGCAACCCAAGGGAAACAGTCTACTGCAGAAAAACAGACCTTATTTTAAGTGGTCATGTAAAGTTAGAATAAAAGACCATTTATTTTATGCATAAATACACCTAGACTTGCATTGTCTGCATTTTTAAAAACTGTTTGAAACATCTGGAATTCTTGATTTCTTGTTCTGAAGAACTACAGAAAGTCAATTGTTCTGTTCCTTATTTTACTGAAAGGGGGTCCAGGATATTTGATCTATAACAAAATCTTCCTTTACTGAAAATTGTAGGTAGTCATTAAAAGACATTGTAATTCATATAGCTGTATAAAGCATACTGCTTTCATAGGCTGCCTATTTATCACAGCCACCATGCAACAGAAGAACTTTTGTCAAGTAGAGGATAAGAAAGTATAATGGAATAGGAAGCAACCATTTTGAGATTTATTGGGGGGGGGAAGTAAAATTAAAATGTCTTGGTGTGTGAAAGTTTCAGGATCATGTATGTGTCTATGTATGTTTGTTCATGTATATAAATTTATGTGTATGTTTTACAGGCAGCATTATAGAAATATCAGTTCTAATTTCCTATGTATTATGCACCAATTTTTTCCTGCAGAGATTTTTATTAATGTAGATTATTATTTAAACTTGTTATCAATATTTTGCTGTATGCTAGGGACATCTATTTTAAATACTCTACTATTTATTTACCAGATGTTTAATAGGTTTGACCAGGTGTAAGGCCCCTTCACAAGGGAATTTTATATTTTGATTCAAGAGGGAAGTTCTTACTATGGTGGCATGGGTTTCTTTCTCTGAGGCAGCAGGTGCTGTGCTCAGGGCATTCATTGGGCTGGCAGTAGTTGATTAGGGTTGTGATTAGGTATATGTCAGAATGATAATTTGCAGAATTATTTGATTATTTCTTCCCCCCCAACACATTATATATAAGACTTTTTTCTCAGTGGTGATGATCTCTGTTTCAACTGCTAGCATTTTTGTTTTCCCTTCTGAAGAATAGTTATGACTGTCTTGTCCTGTGTCATCTCTTAGTAAATCTATTTCTTGGTGTCATTATCAGTTGCTGAATTATTTCTTGATCAGGCAAATCAGCATTATGAAGGATGACATTTTATCTTAGTTTACCAAGCGCAAACAAGGGGACACCTCATAACCTTAAATGACAGCACAGTTAACCTTAATACACAAAGATAAATAGACATAACCTCCCTTCCCAGAAAGCAGATTAATAAGTACACATCTCTGACCTGAGATTAGGTCTTACCTTTCATTATAAAATCAGAACTGAAATGAAGGAAATGGCCTAAGAAACTAAGTATACTGAAATATTCCTTTGGTAAGCCTGCAGTACCTACTTTTTATTGAAGTAAATAATGTTAATAAATTATTTGAAGTATTCATGCAATTTGGGAGTTTTAAACTAGCCCATACAGGGCCATGATTTCTGCTTACCTAACCCTGCTTGCTCTCTAAGGCATAGCTCTTTATACTGAAATGTGCTGTTATCGAAGATTTCACTTGTTCTGGGTATCTCATAGTTATCTGTGAAACACATATGCACCTTTCCAAGGTTAAAAGTTTTAGTAACGCTTGGAAATAGGATACCCATTCAGATAGAGCATCATTCTGGTCCTCAGTATAGTATCTAACTTTCACTTTGTTGTTTAGTTCAGTTTGGTTTTACTTGACTGGGGTTTGAAAGTACTAGGAGAGTTTTGTCGCTGCCCTATTTCAAGGAGATCTTATTAATCATTTTCAGTCATGCTGCATAGTTTCCTGCTGTGTATTGTTGCTGAAGAAATTCCAGCCTGATATTTTCATTCATGATTGCTGAAAGTTGGACTGGTGCTACTTACAGACATTGAACCAAGAGGGGTTATGTGAAGACTTCTCATAATGTGAACTACATTGTAAGAGAAAAGTTGTACCATGGTCATGTTCTGTCTCCATGAAAGATTATACTACATGAAAGCAGCATCTAAAGCAGTTACTTGCAGAGAATAGTATCCTTAAGAAAGCACTGTAGGATTTCTAGCTATCTCTTAACATGTTGGAAACTTGCAATGTTATAGGGAATCAAGCTCTTGATGGGTTCTCTTATGTTGGTTTTTTTTTAATGCAGGTTAACAATGAAACCAAGATACAGCAGCACCATGAGAGCATCTGCTTCTATGAATGCTGTGTGTATTTCCATGGATCAGTGTCTTCCCCCTTTCCTGTTCAGAAATTATTTACTCTAAAAAAAAAAAAAAGAATCCCAAATCTTCTTGTACATAATTGCATGAGAAAATAAAGTTTAGGGTAAACTTTGAATTTTCATTTGTTGTTGATATTTTTCTGGTTTATTTGTGTTCTTGTTTGCCCATGTGGGAATCCTTTTGGGGGGCTGTTTTGTGAACTGCCTGCTGGTGTGGTGTGAAACTGGCCCAAAACCTGTTAATTGAGGATATGCTGCCAGGTGCCATAGTTTGGGAGTCCATGAGCTAAGGTATTATCTAATGAGTCATATCTTATTAAATGCTTGTTCCTCTAAAGTCAGAGGATCATACCCCTCAAAATCTGAAAGTATAGTTCAAAATTAGATGTCTGAATTTACTTCAGATAGCTAACTTGCTCTCCTACTATGTAGGAGTTTACATGAAGGATCTGGATTTTGCTTCTAGTTATGTATTTGCAGACTCCTGACTCATTGCTCATATTGATTTATGGCATGAGGTGGTTGTTGAAATATATTTCAAATCCCATTATATTTGCAACATATTCTAAATATAGAGCTTAATGTGTTATTTCATAGTGATTCAGAATAAATACAAGTGACTCAGAATTAGGGAGAAGTGTCTAATGTATTTTTACTGCTGAAGGCATTTCTGCCATAAGGAGATACTGGGAAAGGATGAGAATATTGCATCAGAAGAATACAAATTAAGTCAGAGGAAGAAAACGGAATGTGGCAATGGAGAGTATTGATACTGTGGATTGGATGGAAGATAAGAAGCCTGGTAGAACAGATACATGCTAGTGTCAGCATGCTCCAACATGCTGTTCAGAGAAATCTAAACCACAGCCTCAGAGATTTTAGTGAAAAAATAATTTAGAGAGCAGTACTTATGGAGGAATATTGAAAGGGAAAAGAATTAAAGATTTCTTTGTGGAGACAGCTATAACTCCTTTTATCTAAATTCTTGCTGATTTTAAAGTTAATATAGTATATATTAAGAACTTGTTTGATGTAAATTAGGTTCTGGATCTTTACTTAGCATTTGAAGTATTGCATAAACTGCAGCAATACTTTTAAATACTTTATCATATATAAGTACGGAAAGTTTTCTCACTTTTTATTTCCTTTGATAAATTATTTGCTTAGCTTGTTGAAGCAGGACTTCTATATTGAAATCTGGTGGAAGCCTCCATGAATGATGTATAAGGCCTCACTTAATTGGTCTTTTGGTCTTTCCATTGTCTACTGAATTCAGTTCGCTTCCTGACTGAGTTTAATGAACTGTCTGTCTGTAGGGAACATTGATATTAATGCTGCAGTGGTGCCCAAAGGCCCTGGGCAGAACTGGTGCAAGATGCTGTGCAAACACACAGATACAATCATAAGCCCCATTTTCATTTTGCCAGAATCATTACTTTAGTTTCACACATGCAGCAACTTCAGCTAAAAACTTATTTCTTTGAAACCACATTGTGGTAGTGTAATTACTGCTCTACAGCAACAAGGGCAGTCCCTTGAACCCTGCAGAGTAGGATCCAAGGAACTGAATAACTGGGAACATTAAAAACATTATGTCAGGTCTGTCCATGTCCTCAAGTGTGAACTGTGCAGGAGCAAGGGCAACAGTTCCTTCTGTATTGGCCTCAACAGGTCAGCTTTCTTGAGTGGGGGTGGTAGCTTTAGTTTTTCTGCATCATCTTTTTCACTCCTGTATGACTGCATGGATCACCATGAAGTATGATGAAGGGGACAGGAAAAATATCCTCCTAATACTAAGCAGATATTAAGGACTTACTAGAGCTGTCATTCTCCAATTTAATAATAGCGTGGAGCACAGAAATGCTGGAAAGGATTCCTCTACTACGTTAATGAAAGAAGACCAGTTTTACACAGCAGTGGACATAATGCTCACAGCAGCTGAGCATGCCTAATACAGCCTTTCGGGACCCCACCACCTCATGTGGTAGAACAGTGCTGGGACGCTTGCAGACCTCACAGTCAGATGGTTTTTGCAGAGGCCAGTGTGGAACCAGACAGCTACTCTGGTGCCAGAAAGTGATGCTGGTATTCTGTCTGTAGTTCTCTAGATGTATGATCGGTAAGCAAAAAAGCTTGCAGGCTCTGATTAAGAAAAAGCAAAGATGGAATTGATGTGCAGGCAGAATTAATTTTCATTAATTAAATTATTTTTTTTAAATTTAATTAATTTTAATACATTTGTTTCTACTAGGAGATATGACTGCTACAGTCAGTCATTGTGATCACCTCTACAGCACAGCTGCAGAAAAAGAAGTACTCTGCCAAGATTAATGGATGGAAATTGGACTGTCAGTGTTCCTGTTTCCAATTTTATCACTGATTTTTAGAGTAGCCTTGGTAATGTCATTTATTCACACTGGACCTTCTTTCACTTTTTCCTCTAAAAGAATCTCTGTAGAGTAGCTTTTAGTTCACAGGGGTAATGTAGGTTAAGCTTTGCCAAGTATTGTAAAGTGTTTTGAAATTACTGGATGAAAACAGGTTATGAGTGCAGGGTATTGTTAAATTATTTCACTGCTGAATGATTCATCCCGAGAAGTCAAAAACGGGGTGCCAGAGGGTTTTGTTTTTCAGTTGTGTCATGACTCTACAATTGCATTATCACAGTTGCATGGTCAACCCAAAGGCCATATTGCCCTGCTATAAGAAAGGCTTCATAGACTTAACAAGCATCCTGATGCTCTGACGGTCTGCAGGCATTTGAGTGGTTTGTATCTGGGGCAGATGTTCACAATAGAATTTTCACTTGATCAGGGGGCAACTGATATTACATAAAACAGTTCTTCATGCTGTTGTGAGGGAAACCCTGCCATTCTTCAAACTGTTCTTACACATATACAATGCACTTTGTGATTTTTGTAACTGCACCTGGATGCTTTGCAGAGGCACACCTTATGTGTGTTTCTGCTTTCCTGAGCACACCTTATGTGTGTTTCTGCTTTCCTGCCTCAAGTGAGTTTGATGAAATACTCCCAGTTGTTCACCTCTCAATCAGATTTATTTCCTCATCCAGGCTAAGCAGTTTCAGTGTGCTCCACAGTCAGACACATTGAACAATCATGGTAAATTTATATCCACTTCATTCTTGTTCATGTATTTTGGGTTGTTTCTTCTTTTTGTTTTGTTGAAGTAGATGAGAAGAGGGCAATAGGAAAACCAAAAGGGAAAATGTCTGTGTGACTTCCCACAATGTTTTCTGTTCATTTGTTTTTGAGATCAGACTATGACATTTAAGCCTTTTTTGGTTTGGAGAGGAATATTGAAACCCATCAAAGAGTGTTTTCTCACCTAACATCAGCACAAGTTGCAGGTGACAGGAGGAGAGATCAGTTCCACATTTCTCTGCCCCGACCTTGTCCATCTGACTATGACATCTGTGTCCCCAGATTCACAAAGTCTTGGTGTCACCCACATGTTAGAGTTTACCATGCCTAGAAAGTCTTAAGGGAAGCCAAAACAGAAACGCTGTGTCCTGGGATCTGCATGAGATATAGCTTGTGAGAAACTGGGCCACTGGTGCTCCACAGAGGGATCTACCCCCTCACAGAATTGTCTTACAAGTGAGTTTTGCTCAGAGCTACCCTTTTCATTTGCACAGAGGCAGCGTGGCTCTCCTGAGAACTGTTTATTGATGATTTCTGTCTTTCAGCTTCTGTCTTTTGATAGACCTTTTTCTCGGTTCTACACCTCAGGTGAAGTATACCCCTAATACAGTTTTCAAACCTCCTGCACCCAGGAAGTAGGATATTTAGAGTTAAGCCCTGATGCCTTCTGGGATGCTGGAGCCCATGAGCCTCCTATGAGCTTTGTATCTGACCTTTACAGCTCACTTTCTGAACAGGTTTTCAGAAGATGTGATTTTCTGTACTTTCTGGTTTCAGTAGCAGCTCTGATTGCTGACTATATGTGATGAGGCCTAAAATCTCATTTCCTTTGCTCTCCATTTTCTCATTCCTGAATGGTGACAGGTCAGGAGGTGCTTTGGTTCTGTATAGAATAACATCTGTAATGTGAACTCAATTATTTGATGCAGTAAGGCATGAAGAAAGACAGGGACTTCATACATGTCTGCAAAGTGGCCTGGGAGGAGACAGAAACTGGTAGCTCTATTAACTTGACAGTGAGCCTTGGTGAATCAAGTTGATTCAGCCAGGGAGCACTAGCCCTTCAGGCAGGGAGGCTCCTGTATGAGACTTCTGAGTAGTGACAGCAGATGGGTTGTGGTAGGAGAGAGAAAAGCAGACCAAAATTATAGACATGTCTAAGTATGAAACAATGCAAGAGCATCTCAGCATGGTGCAACCTGGTTCCATGTCAAAAGTTGCAGCCTTGTCAAGGTATTACCTTACATTTTTGCAAAGCAATTATACCTTGAGTTTTCCATAATCTTTCCAAGATCCAAATTTTGCCATAAATCTACAGGCTTGCTTGCTATTCTGATGTCTCTATAAGATGCCCAGCCTCATTAAGACAGGTCCCAGGCAATATCCCCTGGGCTGCCTGGGGCGTGTTCTTTATCTCTATGATGTGAGATATTTTGCATGCATGGGGTTGGTTGCTTGACTGGAAGGGCTGCAATACCAAGATACAACTGGAGAGCCCTCCAGCTATCTGAGCTTCTCTGAACATTTGGCAGATCCTGTCCTGACAATGCAGTACAGCTCCTCAACAGCTGAAGGACGTATTAGCAGCTGGGGGAAGGAGTGTCAGAGAGGCTGCAGAACTGCATAAATCTGGCTGCCTGGAAGCATGGGGTGGGATATGGAAGTGCAGTCTCACACTGGGTGTACTGAACAGGTCTGATAACCCTTTTGACTACAGCTGAAAAAGCAGAAGTCTGGTTGGGTGGAACAACTTGCAGCTTTATGGGAGTTTTGAATGGCTTGCTGGAGATCTGGTATGCCTCTTTGGAGTCCCAGCAGGTATCTCATGCAAAAGCCTATTTCTAAGACAATTAAGAGGTGTGTGGTGAACTAAAAACATGTTAGTGTAACCTTGATATGTCTATGTAAGAGCTAGCTTTTGCATCTGGCAAATAAAATACTGTGTAAACTTTCTGTGACCAAAAGATGACAGTAACACAAAATGAATTGTAATTAATCTTAGTTGACTGCTAATTACCTGTAAAATCTGATTAAAGAGAAAACTAAATTTGCCTGCAGCAATTAGTATTTCAATATGAAGTCTGTGTCCATGTAAATATGTCTAGTTCTCTGTGCTAATTTATCACTACTGTTATTTATGAGCTTTTATTTCTTTCTGCAAAGGTTACACAGAATGAAGGACAAAATTAGAATAATGAATCTTTGTTTATTAGCACAGCAAGCAAACAAATATTGTGTAGACATTTTATAAACTCCAACATTGTGATACTGTCAGAGAAACACAGTGTTTCAAACATATTAGCATAGAAATAGGTTCGTTTCCTATTACTTCAAATGGTTCTGCTTGCACTGGTTTGTCATTCAGCTGTCAGTAGGAAGGCAACAAACATTCAGTGTGAATTGACCTCCAAGAAACGACTGGAGATTCTGCTATTCATTGACAAATAGATTTTGAAATATTCATATAATGAAATCCCCAGAGCAAATGTACTTTAATAGCTGCTAGGGTTTTGTAAAGCAACATAAAATCACAGCTGGACATCCAGAGTGAATTTTCAGTACGGATAGCAGACAAGTATATACCCACTTACTAATGTGATTGAAAAGAGCAGGACATGTAATTCTCCAGTATGACAGGTCTTTTCTCTGTCTTTTCAGCACAAATTCTTTAACTACCTTGTCTTCCATCAAATTTCCCTAAGAATATTCCTATATCAGGAAAACTTTGTAGGTGTCATGTTCAACAGAAAAAAGAGCAATCTATAAAGTATTCTTCATAGAAAACTCATCAAGCCTACACTGTTACTGCTACACAACAGGCTATTATTCAAAACACACCCCATGCTCATAATGTAGTTAGACTTTGCTGCATCTGCACTGAAGGGAAAGTGCACATAGCCCATCTCAGCCGTCTCAGTACAACTTTTTGTGCAGCAAGATACTTTCCTATGGAAATAATTACCTCTTTGAAGAAACCACCTGAACAGCACACTTGAGCACACTACTAGAAAATGTCTAGGGGTTTTATGCTACTACCCCATTCAGGATACAGAAAATCACTCCATGATTACTTCCTGCGTTGAAAAAGTAACATATGCTTATCCTCTCCTTTCTATCCTTTTTTTAACAACTCTCCCAAACCTCACCCAACTGATTATCAGAAGCTTTGTAGAATCAGGTTATGTGTAACAATAAATACAAGAGCTGCCAAAATATATCCAGAGCCACCACAAAAAATGCTCTTGATGACCAAATCTCCAGTGAGCTCTACACATGAAAACCTTAGAGTGTGATGTACTTTCTCTAATGTACCAAATATCCTCCTGGAGTTCTTTTGAGTGAAACAGTGACTTTGCACCAAAATACTTCTGCACTGATAATTGGAAAAAGACAGAAAAGCCAGTACTCATAGAAGCATATTACTTTATCACTGACTTACTGAGCCTGCTTCTCAAGGGAGATGTACAAAATACTTTTGAGGATGCTGATTTGTGATAAAAAACGTAACTGAGGGATATTAGAAATACAGACAAAACAGATTCATTTTTATTTTGAATTGCTATCTTTTTTCTAAGCCTTCCTTCTTGATAAGCTCTTTCTGTTATGCTTTCTGTCCAACTGATAAGGAAATGAGCCTTATCACCTCTTCCCTTGGTTACCCTTCGTGACACTCTTCTCTCAAGTTGTTTAGCTAATTAACACAACTAAACGAAGCTCAGAACAGTGTGTCCTACTTTGTACTGATATTGAAGTTTACTGCCTCTATTTCAGTCAGAACTATCAGTTGCTCTATAAAAGATATTCAGATCGTCAAATCTTGCCAGTTTTTCATGGATAAAACGTAATATTTAAATGTTTACAACAAGGCTACTGGCAGCTCTCTCTTGAAATTGCTCTCCCATGAGAACAAGGGAACAAATATTGAGGTGGGTTTTGTCATTCAAATAGGAACTGGAAGGATATCAAAGCAAATCCCTGGATGTGATCTCTTGTCTCTATGTATCCTTGGAGTAAGGGTGAATGGATGTTCTCTTAGAGGATATGTACCATCATGATCTGCTTATACAAAGTTAAATAAGAAAACTGTAAAAGTTTGCATCAAGATATCCAAATAAATGCAGTTCTGAATTAGGCCCTTAACACTGTCCTAATGTGCCCAAAGATTATAGTATTAATGGTTAATTACTAAATGATCTCATGACACCAGCTATTACACCAGCTGTGTATGTCTCTTTGAAAATTTGTGCCTCATAAATCAAGGTGGAACAGATTTTTTTCCTGTACAGAGAAATTGATAAAATATTTCTGTAATTTCAACTTGATTATAGCCTTTTTTTTTTTTTTATGCAATCTAATAATTTTTAAGGTCTAATCATTTGTTATAGAGAGCAAAATTCACTCAGAAATACAAATATGCAGTATATACCAGAAAAGCACAACAAAAATAGTTTGGTAATTTCTGTGGCCTGTACTAATCTATATTCCACCGTTGTAAATTTAACTGGTCAATCCACAGTGACCGGAGGTTCACCTGATGACTATTCAGTGGTTTGTCTAGCTCTTAACTAGACCAATGTCCTCAAGAAAATTTCATGCCTCTGAATCAACTATGCTGTTTATCATCCTGGGGAATGTTTCACCAGAGGTGCCAGAGATCATGACTATGAAGGCTGAGCTGCCCGGTCAGTCTGGGCATGAGAGGACATTTCCATGTTCAGGGCTTAATCCTAACTAGGTGTGTGAGCACGTACATAGCTAAGGCCTTAAGATTTTTTGTCCATTAATGTTAATTTAGCCAAAAAGAATGGATACTAGCTTACAAACAAATTACCTGACTACTGGAATCTGTAATAAAATTGAAACTGAATTTGAAGATGGTCAAGCTGTGCATCTATGTGACTTTGTTATTCTATTCCTGTTACCTTTGTTCTTTTTTTTGTTTCTTTTCCATATTCAGTCATTTCATGCAGTTCAGATAAAGCTCTACTTGTCTTTAAACTAGGGTTATGCATCAGTTGCAATGTCTGAAACTGTGAAAGCACTTTTGACTAGAGCCTTTTGCAATAGAAATAATGATGCGGGGGGAACCTGTCTGGCATGTACAAAACATCGCAAGGGTGTTGTAGCATATCCTTTGTGGCAGAATTTCAGGCCACGGTATTTGTTCTCATTTTGGGATGAGAAGGCATCTCTCATTCATTTCATTGTGGGGAACAGGAAATTAACTCAACATTCTTTAAAGGATGATTTTTTTCCCAGTTATATTTCTCTGCAGTGTTTTCTTTTGATCACTTTTAAAATTCACCCATTCGGTTGTATTTTTCAGGAACTGTTGGGTCAGTTGCTTTTATTCAGCAGATGGAAGCCCAAATGGTTTTGGTCATTAGGTACTAAAGAAACTCTTCTGTCTACTCTTCCCTAACACTTCCTTACAGAAAGTTGTAAAATTGCATCTCTGCTTTATCTGCTATATAGATAATATCTGGTGCAATTCTGAGGGGCTGAAATACTGATGCTTCCTTCGGCAGTTCAGCTCAACAGAAAAGTTTACAGATGGTTTTGCCTATTTAGAGAGCAAGGAGTGTGCTTATATTTCATTCCTGCAGGGCAACTCGGTTTCTCTCTAGAAATCCATGAAAACAAATATGTGAATCAATGCTCTCATGCTTGTCCCAGTACTGCTGGTACAAGCTACATTCCCTGTAAATAGTATTGAAGTCATAAAATAGTATCTTACTACTTGGGCAAGTTTCAACTACTAGGAATTGTTTGTCACTGATTACTCTTGTAAATACAATGAAATTTGTGTAGCAGATCCAAACTTCTTCCAGCCAGAATTGTTCACAAACCTGAAAACATGAAAAACCATAAAAAATCCATTACTTGCATAAGACCTTTTTCTTGCTTGTTGTTGCAAGAGCTTTTAATCTTTTTGTCTTCAAACCCTCCAGTCTTCCAGGTGAGTTCATGTGGTAGGCAACTGTTATGTCCTGAAGTAATAAATACTGATTTTCTCAGAAGAGCTAACTCCAGCAGACCTGAGTCAAAGAAAGGTGGAGGCAAACTGCCTGTCCATTGTACCATAGTCCTCAGCTGGACCACTGCCTTGTTGCTGTCTTTCATACCTGGCATTGCTTCTTTCTAGCCTGAATTTCAACTAATTCTCCTGTTATGGCAACTGAATGTGTTAACATTTAAAAGAAACCCAGGATGAGAGCAGAACTTAGAGCATCTTCATTTCAAGGCCAGGTTGGATGGGGTTTTACGCAACCTGGTCTAGTGGAAGGTGTGTCTGCCTGTGGCAGGATGGGTGGAATTAGGTGATATTCAGGCTCCTTTCCAAAAAACATTCTATGATTCATGAATAGCAATAACTTGACTTGCAGGAATGACTGCAAGTCACTTCTTATAGGAAGTCCTTTTCACTTCTGGTAGGAAGTCCTATCATTGCCCTTTTGACTTGCACTGGGAACTGTAACAATTATTTTTGGAACAGGATGCTTTCCTTTCTCTTCTTTTCCTGAGTGCTGTATGTAGCAATGATTTCAGAAGTGAGTATCCTAAGTTCCAGAGAACACAAGCCTTCATTAAAAACCAGCCATTCCAATGAACAGATGGTACTTTCTTTCCAGTGCTGCGCTGTTGCAGCATGCCCTGTTGCTGAACTTGCGTGTTTTATAGTAGAATGATACCTGGAAAGGTATTTGAGAGATAAGGTCATAAATCTTTCTCTGCTACAGAATATTTTTCACCAGGGTGATGCACACAAGCAGACTCATTTGTCTGTCATATCAAAGTGTGTCTTGTAATGCCAATGTAATTGAAATGCAGCAAAACTGTCATTTATGGGTAAAAAGTGAGTATGGGAAGGGTAGACTTTAGAGGAAGACAAACCTGCTCTTTTTTAACAACTTATAAGTAACCAGAAAAGGGAATTTAATAGGATGAAATGAAAAAATGTCTTTTGTCTCATGGGAGAACTTTTACCTGAATATTTTCATACGGTAAAAGGTGCAAAATGAGAAATAACTGAAACTGCCAGGTGAATTTTACTATGAGTAATTTATGGACAGTTCCGTGGCAATTTAATAGGGTGAAGTATGTCTTTCTTCTGATTATAATTATCAAAGTGCTGGTAAAATATCTCACCAGATTAAAAGATCTTTGGTTATTAGGCATTGGCTAAAGAGATTTTAACAGTGCTCTCTTTATGCAGTGGGCATGTGGGGGTTTTGGCACAGGGAAGTAGAGTGGTTTTTTTTTCCTCCTAGTGTTGAGATTTAGCTCTGATTACTGAGGCTGATTCTTCTTTTATGTAAGAGACAAAAGCAGCCAATGATTCAGTCTATTAAAGCCGAACTGTATCAAAATGACTGGAGATTCTGTGCTGGAAATCAGCAATGGGCTACTGCTTGCATTAGAATAAAAAATAATACTGATAACATCATTGATTCAAGACTATCCAATCTACATCTTTAAAACTCACAAGAAGAAAACAAAAGAAGGCTTAACTGCTGAATTGATGGACACAGGCTAAGCTTCTCTCCAGCAAACAAATTATATTCAAAAGAAAAAAATAAAAATAATTTGTAAAATAAAATAAAAAAAAAAGAAAAAACACCCAAAACAACACAACACCCCTACCCCTTCCTGAACAAAACACCTGGAGCAAGTGGGTAAGAAAGATGTAGAACAGGAGTGTAAAATGGAAGCTACAGAAAACGACAGGCCCTGAGCAACTTTATATACTTTTGAGGCATGAAGCCAGGTAAGATTAAATCCCTCAGCTTTGTAAGAAAAGAGTAGAACAATCTCCCCCTGGCTTTTGCAACAGAAGAAGGAGGTGTGAGGAGGGTTTGAGACAAGTTTGCGTATCTTTCAGTGCTCATTTCCAAGTGCCTTTTTGCTCCTAATTTCTCTACACTTCTAATTTGCCTGCTAGTTTGACTCAAATAACCTGAGGCTAATCATGTGCTTGAACCATCCGTTAGAAAATAAGTGGCATAGCAAGACAACCCAGCAAGAACTGTTGAATGAATGCTGAAGGCAGAAATAACATGTATCTTCACAAATGCTAAAGGGAGGATAGGTGAAAGCAAGTAGCCCTTGCAGCAGCAGCAGCATGCTTCAGTCTGTGCCAACCGGTTCTCTTCCTCCTCCCACTCCCCACAGGAGCTAGAGCCCTGAAAGGACTGATGCTGGTTTTCAATGCTGGAGGTTTCTGCAAGTCTATTCAGCATAAACTGTTCCTCTCAGCTGTTTTAAGTCTCTAAGGGAAGTGTGATCAATGACAAGTCAGGGTGAATGATAGTTTTCCTAATTCAGATCATGTCTGATAGTGGATTTTGTATCACCAGGGTACTGTATAAAAACGACGTTGTGTGAGTTAGATTTTCTTTTCTGTTAGAATACAATATAATGGATAATGTTAAAAGTGGAACATTTTTAACTGATGTTAATAATATTGGGCCGTATTCTCAACGGGTGCAAAACAGCTCTGCCTTTCTCTGCAGATGCTGAGCTATCTCAGCTGAGAGCCAGGCGCAGAAGGAACTGCAGGTTTTTTGGTGTACTGTCTCACTCTTCTGGTCTAGCTAGGATTATCACATTGCCTAAGGGAATTAGGCAACTTCGTTAGTTGCCTAATGTCCTTTTGGTGTTTTGAAAATACCAAATGTAATTAGTGCTTTTTCTTCCACTGTGGGCTGCATGCTCTTTTCTTTCCACATGCTGTTCTGGTGCATCTGCAGGATATGGGAAGACCATCATAGTCTTGTGCAAATGATCTCTTTTTTTTCTTTCTGCAGCAATTTTAAAGCAAAACCAAAAAAAATGGTTCTTCCCCAAGGGCTGGGAAAAAAAATTAATGGCTTTGAACCAAATTAAAATGTATTATCTGTCTTGGTTTGTGGCTAGTATACCTTTGAAAACAGGCAAGAGCAGACTCATTTTGGAAACATCATAAGGAAAAAAAATCAACTTTCTATTAAGCAAATGTTCTGTCAGAAACCTTTTCTGTTGTTACTGCTATTAATATAATGTTCTGCCTCTCAAGTTTTGGCTGGCTGTAGGTCTGGTTTGCTCCTGCCCTTTGAACTGGAGCTCTGGCCCACTCAAACCAATGTCAAGGCTGCTCTGTAGTCTCAAGTAGTTCGCTGAGGCCACACAAGGGTTTGTCTGTGTCTGCACCACATAAAAGTGCAGGAGGCTAGGAAAAATTGCCTTATTTGTTTTTCCACCACAGCCTATAATCGAAAGGTATTTAGCCTGTCTGTCATTAGCAATGGTTTCTTGCAGACCTCCATATTGTTGCAGCTACAGCTTCATAAGCTGATGTTCTAGTTTAGAAAAAGAATTTATTGCAGAGTCAGCTATCTGCTGTTTGAATTCTTTTGTGTTGTGTTATAAATGTGTGGTGTCATGTACCTAGTGCTTGAATCAATCAAGTTAAGCACATGGAGATCTTTGAAATACAAATCCAGAGAAAAGACACTTACTTTCTTTAATCTTGTACCAATACTTGTATAGAGGGTGTTTCATTAATATATTGTCTCTGAAAGGTAACTGGGTTTGTCAGAGTTGAAATAAGATTAAATGAATTGGCTGTTGTAGTTCATCTGTTAAATCATACTGCTTTGCTCTCAGTTTGTAAAATAGTCTCCAGACTAATGAAGTAGGGTCAATCACATGCATTTTTGCTGGAGCCAAATTGCCATTAATTGTCACAATGGATAGGTCAATAAATGCTGGCGTTGTACACTGACTATTGCAGTGCCAGAAGATAAGCCATTTTTCCATTACATGGTGCAGATGTAGACTCTGCAATGATCAGTGTCTAGTTTCTGCAGTGTTGATTCTCCCCACATAGCTAATGTTTCTTGCAGAAATATCTCTGGCTACTTCATTTGAAGGTGTCCCATTGCTGAAACGGCTGTCTTAGCAATGGGCAGCTGGTATTTAGCACTGTGGTAGCTGTGGGAATCATTCAACCCCCACGGATCCCTCGGTAACTTCAGTGTATTGAGCAGCTTCTGAAAAACATATATTATCCACAGTTGGGCTGTTTTGGCTTGTGATTCACTTGCGGATGAGAATGGCAGGAGAAACATTTGTGATAAGTAATGCGTTCAATGTGTTGGCTAAGTACTGTAGTGATTTCATCAGGGCACATACTGAGTTTTTAATTTGCTAATAAAAAATAACCAAGAATGGGAAGGAAGAAGGGAGGGAGAGAAGCAGAACTGTGTTAGCTGGTGGTATCACACATCCTGATTGATGTTTCAGCGGATATCAGACAGTACAGAGCCATCTGCTTTGATACGCACCTCTGACACTCTTCAGAAGAGGTTCAGCCAGGCTGAGAAGATGCAGACAATACCAGTGACTCTGGGGGGGTATCAGAAGGGCAGGTGAGATGAGGTGAAAAGAGCTGCCACATCTCAAAGGGGTGGGGTAGGAGTGACCTACATAAAAGGCTTGAGTAAACTAGACCTCATCACAGGATTTTTACTCTGTATTAAACTTTTTTTGTTTATTCAACCTTTATGTTTATTTCTTTTGTTAAGATTGTACAATCTTTGACCAATCTGATCACTTCTACTAACCTTGGGTTGCAGTCTTTGGAGAGAAAGGTGTGTTTTGCCAAACTCACCTGAGGTCTGGGTGCCGCTGGTGCAAAGCCTGCTGTGAGGTGTCTTCAAAGGGAGGGAAAAACTGTAGCTTTTCCTGAAAAACAGATACAGGAAGAGTCTCACTGACTTGAAGAGTCCATAGAGGGACTAAAGTTGCACTACACTTTTTATTTGTGGTTCTTTGTGGGAGAAATATTTCTAAGAAAATGCTCAGGTTTGTGGTTTGTTTAAGGGACTTGTTTGTTTGTGGTTCTGTGTCTTGTTTTGTTTGTTTGTTTTTAAGATATGCTCTTTTTTCCTGGTTTGGTTGGTTGGGTGGGTTTTTTTGTGTTTGGGGGGGCTTTTTTGTTTTTTTTTGGGCGGGGATTGTTTTGTGGATGAAACCCCAAGAACTAAGTTCTTGGTTAAGAACTGCAGAGAAATGAGGGAATTTGCCATTCTCCTTCCTCCCCAAGGAATGTGCTAACCAGTAGCAGTTAGCTGTTGTGGACTGGATTTCTCTCAGTCTTTCTTGTTGCAGCTGCATAAAGAATTAAATATTAATTGGACTAGAGAAACAGATTGGCCATGTGGAGAAAAACCACACTCATCTGGGACATAAGTGGCCAAACTCAGCTCTCAGCTCTGAAACTGGTAAATTTGTCTGACCTACTTCTGAGTTGTTACTCTTGGTCCCTCAACTGTATTTTACCTCTATTGTTACTGATATGGTCTCTCTCATGTTCAGACCACTGTAAGCATAAAACAGCTTTTCTACAGATTTCATCCAAATTGGCACATTCCCAGCAGAATTGTTGCTTTCAGTGACTGTATCGTGTCAGGCTCACCACTCTTGTTTCAAAACTTTTCACTAGCTCCAAAGTTAGAAATATTTCTTCAAATGGACTTACTGCCACATTCCTCCCCCGCCCCGATGAACCTGGGAACCTGAAGCATGGAAGTACAAGCCTGTTAATGTACTGTGCCCTTTTAACTGGGAGGATGAATATTATGTTACCTTATGCAAGTTGCTAGATGCTTTTGTTGCACAAGACATGGCATATGCTATTTCTCTGCCCAGATACATTATAGTTGCTTTTGGAGATCCAAATGCTGAGTTAGTTGCATCAGAAAAGCTAACAAGCCCCTGTATTTTAGCAACACACAAAAAGCCCAAAGAGAGGAATCTGGTATGATGAAAATGTCATACCTGATTCAAAAAGCAAAGAAGGACCTGATGTCTAAAAATAACCCCAGGGAGGTTTGCATGGTTATACATTAGAAAGGAGCAAAGTTCTGTTTTTTTGCACTTTGAGCATACAAATTTTTCATATACCAAATCACTATTATGGCATAACTTCTTACATATATTCAGGCTTACCTGTACTTGGCATTCCCACTGGAGTACAAACTTAATTAAGAATATTGCTTAGAGAGGACTCTTAACTAATCTTTCAGTTGTTTTCAGCTTTGAATCAGATCCCTTTTCTCCTCAGAAAGGTTAATAATCAAATGTGATATTTGGGATGCCGTTCTGTCCCCAGAGTGTTTCTCATAATTCTCTCAAATTTTCTGTAACTGACAAATTAGCTACTGGACAAAGTTTAGCAGTGATGCTCTGTATTGAGATGGCGTGTTTTGAAAATCAGGCTTAATTATTCTCCATTTCCTGTGCATCTTCTTTGAAGTTAGCAGGGCTGGCATGGGAAGAACAGCATTTGATGACTGCTTTTGCTGCCTGCTGCAGCTCATCTTAAAATTTTAAAATGGGTGAGGGAATTTCTCTGGAGATCTCAGTTGTAAAAAGGGCACAAGATTCCTAGTAATTATCAGAGAAGAGCTTGGGTTCTCGCCCTCATCGTTTTTAACACTCTTACAAGTGTGCTCTGTATTTTTCACTATTGCGACAAATTAGCATGGTGTTAAATTCAGCTGGGTGATAACATTTGCCAAAAATTGTTATCCAATGAGGCAAGTCAACAAAGTAGGGGGGGGGGGATTTTCTCTCTTTTTAAAATAAAATATTAAAAGCCAAGTCACATAGACTCTTCTTTGAGCTATTTTAGTCAGTAAACCTGCAAGAACAAATGTGTTACAGGGGCATCTGCTATGGGAGAATGGAAATGATCACAGAGTGTTTGAGTCATACAAGCAGAGATTTCAGGGGAAGGAGGATCTGTTTTTTCATGCAGTCTGGGTTCAGAGCTGCTCACAAAGCCAGCCCTGAATTTGGCTGTTGTCACTAGAGATACAGTAAAGGGCAACGAGGCAAACTGTATTAATCAGGGCTCTGTTCTGATTTTGTCACTCCTGCTGCTGGTCTTTTCCATTAGGGGAGTGTGACTTTGCCAACAGCGCAATGTTAAGGACAAAGCCTCCAAAATCTGCAAGTCATTGAGACGCACACTTGGTTTTCACTAGTCCTACTTGTGCTTATGGACAGCGCATTACAATTTCCAGAGGGCTCATGAGAAGTCCAGCTGCTGGACCAGTTACCAAATCAGGGATCAGAGAAATACCTCATAAGGAGAGATGGGCTGAACATCAACCATTGGGCCACATTGAGCCCACCAGTAAATTGCACTAACAGTATTGGAAACCAATCCTGTTGCATGCAAGTTTTCTTTTTTATATATTTTTTCCCCATCAAAGAAATCCCAACTACCAGAGCAGTCTTCACTAGTAGTTGCTTTGCAATACCATACTGTGTTGGTCAGCTAAAACAACAAAAAGGGCTTTTAACTGTTCCAGAGATTTTGGCCTCAGGGGTATATAAATCATGATTTAAGTTCTCAAGAAGTTAATGATTGTCTTAGAAATTAGGAAATCTAAACTGTTATGTTGTCTTGAATTACCTTTCAGTTTTCTGAATCTCTAAGGGGTCATTCAAATCATGTTAACAAACTTCCTGTGCTCCATTAAAGCCGCCTTTTTTTTTTTCCTAAAAAGAGGCATTTTTTTATTAATTGCATGGCTAAAGGAACAGAATCATTAAGGAAATATCAGGAGTTTGCCAATACTAGTGAATAAATCTGTGTGCTTGCAGCTTTTATTAAACTAACTAAGAGTCATGGGAATCGGAAGACTCTGCAAAGGAAGTTTTAAATCATTAAATCATTCTGATATCTCCATGGAGGCATACATTTTCTAACTGTTTTATTTATAGCTTTCTGGCCCCTTTATTTGCCACTGACCTTCACTTACAAAGTTGCCTGGCATCACACCAAACCAAGGCACCAGTGTTCCTGGCTGAGCACTGGACCCCCCAAAACTGCTCTCAGGGTAGAAATGGAAAACAGACTTTTCCAGACTGTCCTGATTTCCATTCTACAGCACAGGTCCTGTGGGATAGGAAAGCCATTCTGCTAAGAGAAAGATAGATAAAAGAAATGCTTTTTTAGAAACGGCTTTAAATAATAATGATCTGTAGCATGTATGGACTGGACATTACAGGAAATTAAAAGTCTGAAGAGTAGCTCTCCACTGCAGGAGAAGGAATTAACTTCTGTAGCAGTTCATCTTTTTGCAGTGTGGGCTGTTTGGGAGCTCTCAGCCATGGCTATTCCCTCTAATCCTGTGTCTGGTTGACCAGTAATTAGGAAAACTAAGTGTGAGCATCATTTCTGATGATCCTTCAGCTTTTGGGTCATTAGCAGTCAAGAGAGTGGTAAGGTTGGTGACAACCTGCTTTTCTGGTAGGCTTGCTGCCCTTGCTGGTGTGTGAAATATGCACTGTATTATAAATTTAAGAGGGTTCTTTTTTCCTCTGTAAGGGTGAGGGAGGCTATGTATGGTGGTTGTGGCACTAACTGAAGACCTGTGTACTGTACCAGGTGGCACTGGAGGAGTCTGGCAAGTTGAACTCTTCCTTCATTGGAGCCAATGAGACTGTGATTTTTTTCCTGTTAGTCTCTGTACCTTGAGCCTCTTTCAAGCAAAGTGAGCCCAAGAGTACTTCTGAGTGTCACAGTAACACAGGGAGGACAAGTCCTTATGACTTACATAAAGTAGTACAATTCAGCCTAACAATTTAAAAATCAAATCAGACACTAGATCAGATTGATGAAGTTGTGAAACTTTTTTTTTTCTTTTGTCATTAATTGCTTTTAGAAAGCATTCCTAAAACCAAGAACCCATCTGCTGATTAATCTTACTTAGCAGGGAGAAGCAGGAATACAACTCCAGTGTTTCACACAGACTTACGGTCCTCAACTGATACAAGCTATTTTGTTCCACTGTTTCAAAAGACAGATGAAGTTGACAATTAATTATATTATCGATTCCAAATTAACCAAGTTAGTTTAAATGGTTTGTTCAATACCAGGTGATTTTTGAGATGTATAAAACAGTGAATTATTTACGATCTCCCCTTAAAAAGAGGATCCAAATATTGTATGTAATTAAAGAAATGGATTCTGAGGCATGACTCTATAGGCTAAATGAGTAGGCTAGGTGCACTTTCAGAGATTTTGCTTTACAAAAAAACCCACATAAAAAGGTGTTAGGAGGGCAGACAGAGGATCCATCTAGTCTAGTGCCTTGTCTCAGACAATGGTCAGTAGCAGATAGCTGCAGAAGATTACAAAAAGGGGCAAATGTACAGCTGTATTCTCAAAACACTTTCCCACTTTCCAGCTGTATGTGGAGAACAGCTTGCATCACCAGCTATAGCTTTCTCTAGATGTAATCACATAATACGTCACTGAAATCAGTGGTATTGCAATAGATTTACAGTGTTGAAACAAGTGTAAGTCTAGCTTTTAGCTTCCCACCAGGAGAATGCTGTTGGGTCCCTCACTCACTGCAAAATAAATAAACAGAAAAAGGTGATTTTATTGCATTATACCTCAACAAGGCCAAATGGACACCTTTAACAGGAATCAGACTACAATAAAAGCCAGGAGTGCGGTAGTATGTCAGTGATAAAATTCACACATCAAGATTATGAAGATGAATTTTACAGCGGTTTGCTGTTTCTTGGAGTCTGAATATTCCTCTAGAAAGTTCAAGGTTTAGATATAAAATGTTTCTGGCTGATAGAACTGCTCATATTGTTCCTGTATCTTGCTGATGTTTCCCTCTAAATTGATATATTTAAATAACATCTAAGGTTTGTGTTCTGCAGTCCTATCATTGCTGACACTCCTTAAGCAGCAGCAAATGAAAGGAGATTAGTATCTCTGAAGTGAAAAGACTGGTTTTGACTTTAAGATTTCCAAGGGTAGCCAGCATCTCAGGACTGTCAGTGTAACTGTGCTCAGTATGTAGATCTTATGATCCAAAATTTTGTCTTTGGCATTGATGAGTCAATGGCCCAGTGTATTGCTAGGCTAAGATGTATTCATGAAGATGGAAAAACAGCAAAAGATTGTATTCTCATCATTCTGTGGTCTGTTCCCTGTTGTTTGTGTTCCTGACCCATCTAATTATAATCCCAGCCACACACAGTTGCTACAAATACTGCAGCCTTCTCTCCCACTATCAAGGGCATTCTATAGACATCTTAACAAGTTTCAAGTGAGATTTGAAGAGCAGCAGATCTGGGCTTACTTGGCTTCCTCTGGTAAATTATGAATGGAGAGGGAAGTTTAGCTGAGTTGTAAGCCATGTTTTTTATCACAGTTCTCACAATATTTGACATTTGACTTGATGTCCCTGCTCCAGGAGGCAAGTGGCTACATGCAGACCTCAACTTAAAGCAATTAAACAAGAAAACAAAAAAGCCCTTGAAATGAATGTGTTGGAACAACCAAATCCAGAGAGCTAATTATACATTTTAGGTTTTCTGTTTGAAAATATTCAAGTAATTTCATGATTTGTTGTATGAATCAGTCTGACTCATGATCTTTGATTACTGAAGGGTTGGCAATGCTCAAAAAAAAAAGTGGAGAATGGTGTTCCTCTGTCTTTTTGGCCATGGTATCCAAATGTTTCGGTCTCCTGTGCAGAGCAGAGATGTTCGGTGTATGAGATTTGCAAGGAAGAGCCCTGGCATGCGGTGTATTTTCCTTGGGTCTGGGAGAGCTTCCTAATGGAAAAGTGAGGTTTAAAAGATGGTTTACATGCAGCAAGGCAAGGAAAACAGCTGCAGTCACATGAGATCACTCTCTTACAAAGGGAAGGTAGAATCCTGGAGCACAGCAGAGCTTCTCCCATACCTGTATTTTGATATTTTCTTAGCTGTTTTCTGGATGAAATCCCAGCCAAGTCTCTTCTCTGTGGTGGTGAATCAGTGGGAATGCTCTGTGCATACTCATTAGACTTCAAAATTCTCATGCATAAAGAAAGGCTGACAGTCAGGGCAAATGACAGTGTTCAGTTCTTACTATCTTTTATGTCCAGTGCTGAGAAATGTTGCACTTTAAATTATAGGGTTTTTTTTGGGGGAAGGGGGCAGGAAGAGGGGGATGAAAGGGGCTGTTCTTTTTTCCTCTCAGCATGTGTTTTTCCACATGGGAAATATTGTATTGTTTGGTAGATGTTAAGCAATTCATAAACCCGCATATTTTGCTTCCCATTATGTGGACAGAATGACAGAGCTCTTAGGTAGGTAAAGGCAGCAACAATAAATACCCACTGTAGATCCAGAACATGTCTTGCACTGTACTGCTGTTGTAGGGTTATGGTTTTTTTTGATGTTACATCCTGTAGTCATTGTTTTAGGGCCACATCACCTTCACAGAACCCTATACAGAACAGTTTGCAAGTCTGGATTGACTGGGTCTCAGTAGGAGGCACTGTCATATCCTCTCCTGAAATCATCTGCCCAGGACTTCTGCTGCGCAGTATACCAGTAATCAGGGAACCATATGCTGCATTTCATAGTTAAACTGAAATAACTTTAATTTCCTCCAATAAGAGTAGTAGGAATAATGTCATATTTTGTGTTTAATTAGGAAAAATGAGTTGTGAGAGTATGTCATTTTCTTTTATATGACAACTAGAAATATGCCAGAAAATTCAGCCTAGGATTTATGTGCAGCTATCTTTTGCAATTAGTCATCTTATTTACTGCCAAATAAATGTGGTTTTAGGCGAATTTCTGTGAAACTGCAGTTACATCTAGGGAATGAGTAGATTAATCCCATCTGCATGTACCGTATGGATCTTTCCACAGATACTCTGCATCCCATCCTCGCATGCTCTATTGGGTGACTTTCTGAATCCAGTAAGACTGGGAGAAGGAAATTCTCTGCTCTCTTCAAATGAAAAACTGAAGCACCATACTTTAACCTTATTTACAAAAGAAATATTCCCTTTCTCTATGCCACCTACTATTATGGCAATTCAGAGCAGCCAGAATGCAGTATTTTGCTTTGAGGACAATATTGGTTGGAAGTCAAGACCTAATCCTGCATCCCTTCCTCTCTTCGCTAAAAAACAGGGCAACTTAGAAGAGAAAGGTCTACAGGATCAGATGATGACACAAAGAGCAATTGAATTATTGCATGAGATGAAAGGGATAATAAATCATGTAAGGATTAACTTTGTGGGTTTTTTTTTTTTTCTTTCAGAGACAGTATGTGCTTTCAGAAACTCCCTTAAAATGAGTATGGTACAGAGTTCCTATTTTGAGAACTAATTGGGATTATTTGTTGTAAGAGTTGTCAGGTGATAAATTCAGATAACACTTTGAGAAGGTCAAGAATCATGTTTTGTACTTGTATACAATACACAAAACCTTGCTATTTGTAAGACTATGCACCGGTGAAGTCTATGACTGCACTGTAAGGCAATAAGATGTGTCTCCCAAATGTATTCGTATACCTACACATTGCAGCACATGCATATATATATGAGTTGATAGTAGGGCTGGACAGAGGCCTGAACACTGAGCCTTACTGCTCCCATTAGCTGCTCCTCTGCACTTTCTTTGTCTCATGGCAGTCAGTGCTCTCCCAGGAACACCAAATGCACAGTTTGGGAAGCAAGGCAAATCTCCAACTGTCTAAAAGAGTTGTTTCAAAGTAAGAATCATGGAGTCTGGGATTGACATACTCATTACTACTAGTGGGAAATCAGTTAATAGTTTCAATTTATCATTAAACTACTTCTTGATAGTGAAGAATCTCTGAAAGAAGAATCCTCTGAAATTTTACGGATTTATTTCACAGAAGGCCCCTTTCACACCTGCAGGTTGACATTGCTGCAAATATTGCTGCTTTAACATGTCTTAGGAGTTAATCTGTATCTGTATGATGAATACAGCCATTTGCTAGACCATCTGTCTTTCAGGACTATCAGAAAGTCTAGATGGATGATACTATAATTTGGAACTAGGTATTTATTTCATTCCCTTGAATTTACTTATGTCAGGCAGACCATAGCTTCTAATATTTTTCAGTAATGATGATGTCATTGCCACAGATGTGGCAACGTGTCATCCCCCAGGGAATATACATTGTGTGATGCTTAGTTAGTCATTGGGAGACCTAGAAGGGATCATGCATAATAACTAATTATATACAGGTATGATTGTACAAATGGTATCTTCAAAATGAAGGGGATCAGAAATGTGCTCCATTTATTTCCTTCTCATTTGGAACAATTAAGATGTCCATCGTGCAAGTCTCAGAAGAGGTGGTGTCCAGATTTTTATTAGCGGGCTGGGATGTGATACTCTCTGACATAGCCATGCCCGGTTAATCCAGGCAGGAATGAGAGCTCGAAGCAATGCTGAAGTGCTGAGCTTTGTTCTGTAGGCAGACCATGAGCTTGCAAATCCACCACATGAGCAGTGGGAGAGTTCAGCCTTCACAAGTGCTCAAACCTTGTCTAAGAGTGGAGGCATGCTAATGGGAAACTTTCAAAGGAGTTAAATCTTTAATGTAATGATATTTGAATAGTGAGTAGTGAAAAAGCCAGATGTACAAATGGAGTGAAAACAGTGAAATAGTTGCAATTGAGCATACCCACAGTGTGAAATAAACTTTGTGAAATAAATTAGATGATAGAGTTAGGCAAGAATACTCTATAACCAGGGTATGATGTTGCATCCAAATGCTTGCAGCCTGAAGAGACAGCATAAGTCTTGGCTTTTTCTAATTCCTGAGATCTGACTTTGCAACCCAGGTCATTTAGTGTATTTTCTTTTATGTATTTAATGTTATTAGTATCAAAGCATCCAAAACGGGGCCAGCATTTTTAGAGGCTGTATGCATTAGCACTCATCTGTAACAAACATGTTGCAT
This sequence comes from Pezoporus occidentalis, assembly GCF_034315485.1. Classification (NCBI taxonomy): domain Eukaryota; kingdom Metazoa; phylum Chordata; class Aves; order Psittaciformes; family Psittacidae; genus Pezoporus; species Pezoporus occidentalis. The sequence goes on from NW_026914180.1 coordinate 4,430,284, forward strand.
ATTCAGATTATTCATATGGTGCTTTGGAGAATCAGCTGGTAGTGGGTATTTTGCTGGACATGTGGAGATTTGTGATTTGTGGTGAAGGACAGACTAGCCATGGATTTGAACAGATGGTGGTCATTACTTGTGCCAACATGTGACTGCATTTAATTACAACAGCAGTGCTGAGGCAGGTTATTTTGCTGGGCTCTTTACATACATCTTCATAGCAAAGTGAGTGAGTATTGAAGGAAGCATTGCACATAAAGGATCAGAAATGCAACAGATTTGTTTTAATCATTGCTATATGATGCACTGTTTAGTATTTAGAAATTCATGGTCTCACATGTGTTTCCAGGTAGATCTTTTGCTTTAGAGCAATAGTCTCTGTTCTTTTCAATGTTCAGCAACCACTTAATGTAATTCATTTTGATGAAAACTGCATTTTTCCTTGAATTTGTGAAGCAATGTGAGTAAACTGGCTGCATGTAATAAATATGTCTGCACACCTTAAAATACAAACATAGCTTGCTATTTTAAACCACATTATATGGAATTATCTGTAATGATAAATGATTGAATCTTGGGGACCACACTGTTTCATGTTTATATGCTCTCACTGGATCATATTTTCAAATTTTATTGGTTATTTTATTATTGTTTTGCTAATGACACTCAGACCTCTTTCTCCCTCATAATGCATCTTCAGCGACAGTGTTGTCTCTCGACTGTGAGTTTGTGGTTGTGGAGTAATTTTTAGCAATTAAACACTTTACTGATTAAACTGTTCCTTCTGTTCCATGATTCATGTCACCAGACAGTGCACAGGGAACAAAAACAGCTGCAAAGCAAACAAAGTGTAGAGAAGATACCTGTGTAGGATTCGTCCTCACCAGCCACAGCTTTTACAGCTAACTTTCAGCCTCAACAGCATCTTGCAGCCAACAACCCATGCTGAAGTGTTCAAGTAGAAAATCCCATACCACATGCAGAAGTAGCACATGAAGTGAGTGCTTCTGGAGGCAGTACTGACATTTCCTAGGTGTTTTGAGGTACATAAAGGAAAAGTGGCAAAAAAGCTGGGTACAGGTTTCACAGCCTGTGGCATTGTATTGTTTACCTTGCTTTATGTGGCTTGGGAATAGGCTTGCAGAAGCGGTTGTGGCTGGGATTCAGTGTACTGCTTTTATACTTAGAGAAAGGCCTATCTAGCTTTTCCAGTGATTTCATCCCTATACCTATGCTCTAGATCCCATCATGTCCTATGACTAGAGTTTCCTAGGGCCAGTACGTACTTTCACTGTCAGAGAAGTTATGATGAAACCAGATAAAAGCATTTGTATATGTTCCTTTATAAGTACAAAAAGCATTGAAAGTAAAGTTCTTCCTTCAGTAATAAAATCTTATGTTTGTTGCCATGTGGCTCATTTTGCTGCCCACAGTTGCTGGACCATCTCATAAACTTGTCTCCTACCTGTCTGTCAGGGTCACTGGTGCCTATGGATATTGTAGGTACCAGTCTGTACTTTTCAGCAGTTTCCATGTGTCTTTTGATGTGCTTCTGCAGCAGCAGTTCTAAACTTACCTATATCAACGCCTTATTTCTCACTTATATTTGTTAATATCCTAGTCAATAGGGGCTTCTGCTTCATCCACTGAATGATGAAAAGGCCTTTTGAGGTTGATTCCTGGTCATCCACAAATGGTGCTGTTCATGCAGGGAATTTTAGTGGCTTTAGATCAGGGCCTCAGACATTTCTAATGTGTGTGGGGTGGATGCAGAGTAAGGAATCTTGGTACTCAGTGGGTCTTGGTCTGTAGCTGGTTGTAGGTAGTTAGAGCTAGAGGCAAGACAAAACTTGCAATTTATCTTTGAAGATTTACATGCAACTGACCTTCGCTTAAGCATTTTGTACTAGATAAATATTTCAAATGAGCCATGAATCAAGATTAATGCATTAGATGACTACCAAATCATTAGCAGTACAGGATGTAATAAAGTTGATGCCAGGGCTTTATTAAACAGGGCGTGTTAGTCATTAAAATAAAGTAATGGTGTTGTGTAAATGTGAGAGCAGGATTCTGTTTCCTCTGAGTGTCTCATCTTGAACAGGTAGCAACGTTAGGAATGGCAAGTAGCAAGGTAGGAAGTCAGGCATGTTTTAAATCAGTATGGTGACTGAATTCTCATTAACTAATTTGCTGCATCTTTTCTCACAAGGAAGATGATTCTATACCTTATTTTCTATTTGGCTTGAAAGCCATTAGCTGGATCTCCTAAGAGCTGATTTGTCAAAAACAAATCCTGAAAAGCCCACAGAGCCGGGGAGCAAGGCAAAGCTCATAGTTTACAGCAAGTACACAAATGTCTAATCTTCTCCCTTTTTTTGGTATTAACTGCATAAAAGCAGGCAATGAAACATTTTTAATCCATTCTCAAGACTAAACAGGAAAAAACACAGAATGCACAAATTCTGTTTATCTGGAAAATTCCCTAGTTTAATGGGTCATCATCCATTTAGTTTCTTCATTTTGTTTGGGCCCCCCAAATAGTCTGAGTTTGTGCTGTGAATTAGATCAAAGAAACACCTGCAAATAGTTTTTTGTCTAACAGCTGAAAAGTGAACTATGCTGGCATCTTCCTTTGTGTCCTTTCCCACAGACTCCCAATGATGAGAACATCAACCCATTGAATAAATACAGACCACGGGTTGTATTCAAACAAGAATTCTTGCACTTGCAATCACGTTCATACGCAGAGGGCTGAGCACTCCTTTTCCATCTCTTGCTGAGCTGTGGTTAGTCACCCAGAGACCTGGGAAATAAGACCATCTTTACTGACAGTCACTTGTTACCTCTGGTGTCTTCCTTCCCCATGCAGCTGCAGTAACTCAGGGTTTGCCTAAATTTTAGGCCATTAGTGTTGATTTCATCAGTCTTTTGTGCTCCTGATATTTTGTTTTACACTTTGTTAATTAATCCCTTGAGATATTGGTGCTGATTGTCCTGCTTATTTCCATTTTTGTTTATGTTCCATCTTGTTTTCTTCTATCTCAGTAGCAACTTTACCGCATCTACTCTCATGGTTTCTGGTGAAAATTATGCTTTTATCATCTTTCCCTCCCCTTTAGAATTCATCTCTGGCTTTTCTCAATCCCTTATACCAATATATTCCAGGGAACTATCCAAACAATAGATCCATCTGAACAATAGCCTCACAACCTTGGCTACAGTGATTCTCTAGGCAGGATGGGAGCTGCCTTTGATTTTTTTATTTTTTTTCGCTCTCTCATCTCAAAACAAATTTTTGAGATTTAAGATACTGATCTACTCCTTGCTAGTGCAGTGAGTTTTGTTCACAGTTTTCTCCTCAACTTTCTTCTCAAAATATCTTTCATCTTCAGATTGTTTTCTTCTTAGCTGTCAAGGAGTTTTTTTAAGTATAGTAGATACAGGGTAAAAAAAGAACGTAACATTTTCCAGTGGCCAAATTCTGCAAACCAGCCATCTACGATTATATAGGTTGTAGGAGGAAACAAGCCCATAATGACTTTAAAACTGATAGGCAGGACTAAAATGTGTTACTGAAGAAATTAAACTTTACGTATACCTGTATTTTAGCTGATGGCTCTGCCTTGTAAACTTCCCTGTCTTTTATAATACATTGTCCTTAGCTGAAATAAACATATTTTTACGTTGCTTATTTTTGTGAGCAGTAACTAAGATGTGACTTAAATAATCAATTTGTAACTATCTGAGGTTTATACCTTACCTGATGGTGATTTATTTTTGTGTAGCATGTTTTTTACTACAAGTGACATTTCAATAGCGTAATGCAGTCTTCTGGAGTCCTTGAACTATTTCCAAGCAGTGAGCCTGCTGGGGTTTAAGCCAGTTTGGAAATCTGTCTGGATTATAGTCCATGTAGTGAGCACTCAGCCTCCCCAAGGTTCATGGCATCTTCACCTTTAAGTATCTAATTTATGTAGAAATGTCAATAAATTATTTAGAAGGGCATGCTTGCTGATATCAGCAGTTCCAGAGCAAGTGAAAATGATGTGACTTTGAAAATCATTGGAAATGTTGGCAGATCTTCAACAATTCTTTACAGGTTCCACCTATTAAATATTTGAGAAGAGAAGGGCTTGCTTTTCTTCTTTCCTCCAAGATTTTCGTGTCAGTTCTTTAGGAATTTATCAGATTGTTCTTGGGATAAAGTTCACATTGATTCTGGAAAAGCATGCATCCCAGAAATGTAAGAGGGGACAGCAAGCATTCAACAGAATACAAATATAAAAGAGCTTCTGCCTTTCTTCCTGGCTCATTAAGGATTTCTTCCTGAGTTTGCAGAAACTTCACATCTATACCAATAAACTAAATGTTGCAATAGCCTGTTTGGTGAGGAAGGATATGGTCTGACAACTCCACACTGTTAAGCGCTTTTACACTGCAAATCAAGTTGGCCAGTTGATGCTCTTGGGCTGAACTCAAAACATTCCCCTGGGATTTATTTGTTTTTACAAAAAAGAAACCAACCAAACAAATGGCATGGTCAAAGCCATGCCAAGGAGTTGCTATCGTGTGGACAGCTGAGTTTCACTGCCTGGTCCAGGCCACGTTGAATCACTTAGTGTACGCGCATGCTTAGGGACAAGGCAGGGATGCAGGTTAGCACAACATGCAGCCCATTTAACAGTATAGAAGTTTGCCCTGAAAGCCTAGGTAATGCTGCCAGAGAACTGCAAATGTTGACTCTTCAGGTTAAATGCCTAAATCTGTCTGAAGATGTCTATCTAAACAGCAGTGTTTTTTCAAGTGCTGAACCCCTAAGTTCTTTATTAAACCAACAGGAATTTGAAAAATCACCTTGTAGACACAGTGGGATAAAAATACCGTTTATTAATGTTCAGGCTTACAAGAATCTGCTTTAGAAGAGAGAGGAAACACAGTTGTGCCGTTTCTACACTTGAGGTTTGTAAGTTACCACCAGCCAGAGAAACATTTGCAAATTCTAATGCTGTCTCCTTCTCCCAAAACGTCCTCCCTGCCCCACCCCACCCCCTTAGGTTTCCCTGAAAGCGAAAATACCAAGCTAAAGCAAAGATAGCAAGTGAAAAAAACAGCATGACTGATTTTTGGTTCACTGCAAATGAAAACTGTCATTGCACTGCTGTGATAGATGTCTAATAAAAAGCAGGTGCTGCCCACGCTGCCTCCCCTTTGGGTGGCTATTCAAACCCAGGCTTCTGCCTCCTGAGCCACTCCAAAAACTCAGGGCATTAGTTGGCCACCTATTTAAAAAGAAACATGCTTGTATGGAAGGTGAATATTTCTTACTCTTTTTTTATTTAATGTTTATGTCATAATAGCAGCCACTGAAAATTGTACTTAAATTTTAATTTCATGTGAAATGAGAAAACAAGCTATACTGCAGATAATATTTTACAGGAATATGACACAGGGTATTGATTTTCTTTAATCCTGAAATTTACTGAAGTAGTGGTGCAGCTTTGTTCTTGGCTCAGATCTGTTTATATAAAACTTTAATGAGTAATTATTTTTTTTTTCAGAGCGTAATTGAATTTTACAAACAGGATTAGATCTTTCCATAGCTGGGAATACTTATGGAAGAACAAACTAAAGCAGATTTCTGTTATTCGCCATGACAGCATGGCAAGCTGCTTTCTAAGGGTGTCATATGCAAACAGCTGTTATCTTAGCATGGATCTGGCTTACGACTTTACAGCAATTTGGAAAGCTAGTAGGCTTTCACCTGAAAGAGTAACTTTGGGGCACAGAGGCTGATTTCTCTGTGTGAACACATACTGCTGAGTTGGGGAGCAGGATGTGTCTCTTGCTACAGCAGGGAGTACCACCTGCTTGGGCATTAGTGGTGTACTGACTGCTGGTTAACTTCTGCATCCATGTGGTAGCTCGTTGCCTATTTCAAAGGAGATAGCCATCACATCTATGCAAGAATCTTATTTTAACCAGCAAACATATGGTGAACATAGTTGTTTTTTACTGTGGCCAGAATACTGCAATTTTAGGTGTGAATCTGCTGAAAGGCATTGTCTTGGTATGGGATTCAGTAGCAGAAGATAGAGCTCTTGGAATATATCTTAATTCACATGAATCTGATTCAGATCAACAACTTAACTTTCTGACATTGTGTCAATATACAGAGGAAGAGGGAGATTCTGAAAGCACTTTCTTATGAGCAAGGTTGGGAGAAACACTAACAATTTCAGAGAACGTCATGGCTTTCAGCTGCTGGCTTGCCTCAGAGGTATGCTAAAGACGTTAAAACATTTCAGGTTGTCAACAGTGATTTGCTTAACAGAAGCTTTAGAGTCAACACTGCCTCTTTTAATTAAGCTCTTTACACATAATGTTAGGACAATATCTTACACAGGGAGGTCATAGTTTTGATGGAACTTTTAGTGTCCATTGTCAAGACTGCTAAGAATTTGAAAATCTGGTTATTAGCAGAATGATAATCACTGCTGGTAAATTATCTTATATTTATTGTGAATATATGAATATGTCTATTGCCTGCATCTCACCCTCCCCATGCAGTGCCAACCTAAACATAGCTGTCTTCTTTAGAAGCTGCAGCATTTTTTCTGGTAATTGCCAATTTACGTAATCATCCCATTACCTCACTGGGAGGCTGGCTGAATTTAGAGGAGTCTATAAATGAATTATTAGACTGAGGAGGAATATTATCTGAAAGAGGAGTAAAGAAGTGGTGTTAGTATAGGAAATTTTTCTTTTTGAATGGTTATGTTTCTATTGTGGTCAGTTCTGGTCATTATTTTCTGTTCCTCTTTATGTTTCTTGGCTGATGAAGGAATGGTTATTTGATGTGTGCTGGCTTTCCCTTTTCGCTCTATCTGGACATATTCCTCAAAGACAAGCAAGGACCTGTCTGGCAATCACAGGGACTGTATCTCTGATAGCTGCTTTGATGAGTATGTAACCACTTGTCTTGCAGTAGCTGGAGTTCATGTAGGGAGAAAGACAATTTAGAGCTACAAACCAAAATAAAACTAATTGTTGTATCCTACAGCATGTTACATTGTCCAGAAGAGCTTTGTTACTTAAATTGAATGAGCTTCCTCTTGAAATGCTTAAACCCCTCCCAGTCTAAATAGAAGAAACAAAAGAGGATGTTATCCTCCCTGAATAAGCATACATATAAGAAAGCTGTAGGTATGTGAAACTATAGCTATATAATATCTTTGTCGACGACATGGACAGCGGGATTGAGTGCACCCTCAGCAAGTTTGCCAATGACGCTAAGCTGTGTGGTGTGGTTGATACCCTTCAGGGAAGGGATGGGATCCAGAGGGATCTTCACATGCTTGAGAGGTGGGCCAGTGAAGGTCAGTATAACCAAGTACAAGATCCTACACTTGGGTCAGGGCAATACCAGCCACAGCTGCACAGTTGGCAGGGGGCTGGAACTAGATAATCTTAAGGTCTTTTCCAACCCTAACCCTTCTATAATTCTATGATTGTTTTGAAGTGACAAAAATACGATATAAAACATTATGAAAAAGGCAATGAGGATGAAGATGGAAGTGTAAGTACTATATGTGTATATAACCTATATTTCAGGTATAATTTTTAATTTTAATAAGTCCATGAGAGAAGTGAAAATAGAGTACCATCAATTGATATAAAAGTATTTTTTTCCAAAAATGTTAATGTCTTAATTATAAAGTAGGACCTGCTACTTGCATCAGCAGTTATTAGATTGTATGTGCATGAAGTAATACCCATAGATGTTAGATTAATAACCCATAATAAATCATAAACCGCAAGGGTATGCAGTTAGTATCAAGATTAATTATGCACTGATTTGTAGGTCATTATATCATAGATATCAATGTTGAGGTTTAATTTTTCTCTGAAAACTGATGAATTCTGATACAGCTGTTTAAATATTTATAAGCACCCTTGAGATACAAGCTAAAGAAAGACAAGGAAACATACCACTGTTTTGTTGGTTTGCCTTTTGTGATGGAGTGGTTAAATCTACAGTATCAATCATACCAAAACTTAATAGGAGTTTCTGTTTTCTGTCCGAACCCTGTAAACACCTTGTCATGTTTTGTCTTCTGAGGTGTGTTGCAGCAGGCTGTTTCCCTTATTTTTACACTCCTGATAATTTTCTCTTGTAATAGCTACATTGCAGCATCACTTTTATGAGATTTATTAAAATGATTAAAAAGCAGGAAAACACAGGATATATACTGCCATGTTGATGAAGTTTTATGAGGTTTTTAATATGTTATGTCAAATATAATTTATATTCTTGAGCCATTAGCATGTGAAAAGCCATATATAATTCTCCTTCCTGATTAAGGGCCAGATCCACTTAGAGACAGACACCCATGAGTTGGGCTCAGCCCTCCACGCTGTTCACAGGGGGATGGGTGCTGCAGGGAGGTGATGCAGAGGTTTGTACACAAAGAAGGCATCATCCTGCCAGGGAAATGATACGCCTGTTGTAGCCACCTACATTGTATCTTGGGTCTTTCTCTGCAGAGCTCTCTGCAGAGCAAGTTTATGATATTTACCAAAAGATGTAGGAGCCTAAGCACTCATATCTGCATCCCTTTGAAGTCCATGTGTCTTGAGCACAAGTTTATATGGTTTCCCTACTACAGAAAGGCATCCCATTAAATGCTTTCCTCAATTCGTCTACACCTGAGCCTATGGGACATGTGAACCAAAGGAAACCATTCCACTTTCCTGACAGTATTTTCCCTGTGGATGGAGGAAGCACCTTATGAGAAAGAAAGCAGAAAAGCCATAATGCAGTATAATGCATTAACCAACAACAGCATTTCTTAACTTGTCTCAAAAAGTATTTAGTGAAGTCTTATATGCAGTTACTGATCTTAGGAGCTGCCCAAAATATACAGACGTACAGTGTTGTATTATATTTAGATTAAGAAATCAACAATACTCCGAGGCACACTGCAGTTACTTAATAAGGCATTGATAGACAAGCAAAACTAAAATAGAGTCATGTTTGGATTTTGTTCTTTTTAAATTACCTGTTTTCTTTTCCTTTGCCTAATTGCCACATTTTCCTTAAAACAAACAAATAAATAAAAAAGATGGCCTGCATGCAGACAAGGGGTGCACTTGCTGTTCAGAAGAACTGTGCACATCATTCTCAAACACCACACACCATCCATCTGAGCTCCGAGCTTAAGTGGTACCCAGAGGATGACAAATTCTATCTGGGCTAAGGGGAATGTCATCCCTGTTGGACATGGGAAGCATTTTTCTGGAGGCTGATTCCAAGAGCAACCCCATTATCATGCAGGCCAAGCATCCCCACCTCTTGCTTATCCCATGTCCACCCATCGCAGCGGTCTTTGCCGACTCAGACTGAACGGTGTGCAGGCAGTTTGCTGTGAGTGCTCCAATCATCCCAGCAGCAGCAGAGCAAACCAGTCTTCTTGCTCCCTTTGCAACAAATGTTTTAATAATTGATAATAAAAGTGGTAAGCTGGAGCTGTATGTTGTATCCATTCCTTCAGCATAACAGGAGCTAATAAAATATATGGAGATTACATCTACCTGTGCAGAACAGCAGATAACAAGTAGCACTCCTAATGGTATTCTTCAGCCGAGTTTAAATGCTCCTGGCCTGACAAGGTGATGAAGACAGTTGATTAGCTGTAACTGCCTGCTCTTCTTTCTTGAAATGATGTCCTTACCTCCCCGCCTTGTTGCTCATACCACAGATGTGCTGCCTGTGGGCATGGATGCAAGACCAGCTGCAGAGCAGGAGTATGTTTTGTTACCTGGCCACAGCTTCAGAGGAGATATCACTGGCATGAAGGAGCAGAGCAGGAAGGCTGGTGTGCCACAGGGAGCTCTGGCTTCTGGGAACAAGGGACCCGCACCCTTGCTTCATGCCCTGGCCAGCAGCCCTCTTGTGTGTTAGGCTAGCCTTCAAGGGCTACTCACCTGGCTCAGAACCATTGCAGGAGATTCTCTTTTACTGCATGTGAGTGGGGAACCCATAGGAATTTGGCTCCTAAAGGGTGCTCTCTCAAATAGGGAGGTTCTTACTGACTGGGGCATCGAATTCTATAGATGTTTGGGAGCCTTGCCTACAGTGAAACCGAGTGAAGTCAGGAATCTAAATGGTTTTTACCAACCTAGCCCTGCTTTTGATGTAATTACCCAAATAACTTGAATAGATGACCTAGTAAAGTCTCAGTTTTCCCCACAAAAGTGTGCTCTTAAAGTTGGGGTTTCCCATCTCCTCACACTATGAAAAAGAAAACTGTAGGGAATTCAGTGGCAACAAAAGCTACAAACCAGTGAGGGGGTAGGAGGATGCAGATTAGGGGTTACCATCACTACTCAGTGAGGTATTTGTAACTTTGGCATCACTACAAAGTGAGGTTAACAAATTACTGGATCAAAAACTGAATCTGTACTGTGGACTCCCACCATGCATGATTTGACGTTTCTACCATAAAGTGACTGAGTGCTGTGGAAAAGGAATAGTTCAATATCAGAAAATTGAACTAGTACAAGCATGAAAAAAGTCTATACAAATTAACCTTTTTTCAGCCATTTCTCTCATTTGGGTTTTTCCATCTATTTTTTCTGCAACAGATGTATTTGCTGGTCTATGAATTTAAGTGCTTTAGATAGGGCTTAATGTAAGTGAAAAATTAGTTGAGTTGTAATTAAGAGGTATATAAAGTGTGGATGGTATATAATATGGGAGGCTCTTGGCTCCGCGTGAACCCAAGCACGGACTTTTCATAGGCTTGTGTTTCGAGGGCATTTGGCTTCAGAATTCTTTTTGTCAAAGGATCAGGATTATATCAAGACATCTTTCATTCCCATTGGGATAATGACTTCCTGCCTGGGTGGCAAGTGTTCTCATTTCCCATGAAAAGTTATAGGACAAAGGTTAAGTACCTCCTGAAATTTCACAAAGAAATTTGATACAAACTTCTAGCTGTCTTTTCTATCTGTGCCAGACATTTTTTTGTCATTCTAGAAACTGACTGCATGGTACGGCCTGTAATAGAGGAGCTTGTTAAGACCTTGGAAGATTGATTATTTTGCACTTCATGTCTCCAGCCTGCAAAGGGGATGTGCTGTGCAACTGCATAACTCGCACTGAGAGTACCTCCTCACGTGGCGCTTGCATCTGGACTCTTGGCATCACTCAAATTGTGTTACCAGACCCCTGGGGAAAAAAAAAAGTAAAACTGAACTTACTCCCTGCAAGGGAGTTTGTTTGTTACTATATTTTTCACAGAAGCGCAACAGAACCAGACAGATTCCAGCTCTTTGTCTTATTACCCAGGAGAGTTTTCCTCTCTCTCAGGAAGGGAAAAAATATCAAAATCACAAATAAATAGTGATGAAGCTATTAAACAAAATGGAAATTAAGGGGAAAGTAGGAATGAAATACTGTTGATGTGAATTTTGAGTCCTTCACAAAGGGTTATGTAAGAGAATGAACTAGATTCCGATTTTCTTTGTTAAATTCATACCAAGAAGATGAAAATAGAACAATCCAAGCTTTGTAAAGCCCCATTAGTTTGCTATGGATTTCCTGAAAACACTGTAACTTTTTCATTTTACATTATAAGGCTACAATAGTGATATTTTATGAAGGCAAAATACTATGTACAAAAAAAAGCAATGCTTTTTTCTATTTCAAGACTGCAAAAAAAGTGTTGGACACTAAAGCACAGCTTTAACATATTTCTCGTTAACAAGGAGAGGTCATAAAACATTATTTTTTTTTCCTCCTCCATCCTCTTCCTACTGAAAAGTAAATGAGAGCGTGTCTGCTTTGCAGTCACTGTCGCAAGTCCTAGCTTTAAATTAGCACACTGCAGTCCCAAGAGCATGTGTCTGCAAAAGCCTTAAGTTCAGCCCAGGCTGACTCCCCCAGCATTTATCCCAGCTTCTCAGGCAGGTATTGTAGCACTGAGATCCTTGTTTCAGACACAGCACAGCTCAAGGTGCCCTAGTGAGCTGCTGGACACACAGGGCAGATACATCACACCAACAACCACCATGCTCTCAGGAGCCCACATGGCAATGGGGTGTGCTTTCAGATTTAAGGGTTTCCTTTTCCCTGTGGGCCCAAAGAAGCACATAGGAAAAAAAGAAAAGGAAAAAAAAAAAAGAAAAAAAAAGAAGAAACCCACTACCTTTTTAATTCTGCAGTTCCTCTGATTCTTTTGAATTTATGATCAGACACATTTTTCATTAATTATTCACTACAGTCATAGTCCCTCACCGTATGGGCAGGGGATTAGCTGGAACAATAAACCTCTGCTGCAGTTCGCCGCTGTCACTTAGTCCTGCCCACCAGGGAAGGGGCTGCAGCTACTGACTTGTGAACTATTTCTTAAGAGAAGCCAAGGTCCAGCTCTGCTCAGCTTACAAAAGGACAGTTTGTTTCACGTTTCAAAGGGGATGAAAACTAATGGGTAAAAAAGTACTGCCCTCTCATACAGAGCCAAGTAGGTGCCTGTGTAGAGAGTAAGTTGCTGCTTTCCCATGCCAAGAAGCTGAAAGAAAAAAGGTGTGTGCATGTGTGTGTGTGTGCATTTATGCATCTATATATATCTGCTGTAGCAATATAATGTGGTGAATGAATCTAATTGTTTTTTGGTTGGTTTTATGGTTTTTGGTGTTTGGTTTGGTTTGGGGTTTTTTATCCTGCTCCACTCATTTCCCTTGTCCAAACAAATGTGACAAAAATTACTGCAAATATTTGAATAACGTGTCTTATCGGTTTGTTTTCAATGTTCAGGCGGCTTTGACACTGTATTTTATCCTGGCAACCCAGACTAACAGCTGACACTCCCTTCATTAATAGCTGAAACTACCCGTAAGAGGAGGGAATACATGGTCTACAGCAGCCTGGTCAGACATTAATTAGTACAGTTGTATATAATCATATAGGCTTGACATTATTTACTAACAGATGAAGAATTTCTGGAAAGAGATACAGAATTGCACCGTACTGTGGAGGGACAGGCTGGGCAATCTGGGGCCTAGTCAGCAATGTGTGGGACACTGCAGGAGCAAAAAATGCCAAGAGCAGAACAGTCTTGGCCTTCTCTTCCTCAATGCAGAATTTCACAGTGGTTGAGGATTCATCTGTCATCATTAAATAACAGATTCTTTATGTTGAAAATTATCTTCTGTCCATAAAGGGAGGTTTCAGTGATGGATCAGATGAAAACCTGCTGAATACAAGAGGGGAATAATGCAGATATTTATGTAAATTAAGTGGAAGGAAAATAACGCAGCTGATTTATCTGGAGTAGCTCATACAACTTGTCTGTCCCTTCATTGTGCTGCTGATACCTTTTGGCAGCACATCAGCCGATGTATGAGCACAGATCAGTTGTGTCATGTTCTTTCTTCACTTCGTTGACACAGAACATGTCATAAAATCTTGCTGTCCTCGACACCACCTTTCAATTCTTGAGTTTGGTGACAGCAAATGTCACTTAAGAAAAGCACAAGGGCTATGGCTGGTGGTAATTTTGGGAAACACTGTGTAGAGCTCTGTCACCTTGAGGACAAGTGCTTATTGTGGCTTTGAGTGTGAATGTCACTGCACTGCTGGGTGTCCTCTCCAAGTAAAGAAGAAAGCCTATATAGAGTCTTTGTGAAGGGGAGAGGAGTCAACAGTGTGCAAGTCAGATAACGGGAAGTAGAGAGCCTGTAGCAATGCCATGAAGTTAAGGGTTCCTATAAGGGAGCCAAATCAGGACTTCAGCTGAGGTTCACTCTTCTGCCAGTTAAAATTAGTGAAAAACTGAAAACTGGTTTGGATCTTCTATACAGATATCATGAGTCAAACAGCCTCATAATTTTTGACCTTAAATTTCTTTGTGCCTTCAGCTGCAGCTAAGCCAATGTAAGGTCTGGCTGAATGGGACATATGCAGCTCAGAAGCCAAACCCTGCAGAATACGGGAGTACACAGTATACAGAAGCATGTGTGACTGGAGATAGAGGGGTTGCGATCTGGTGAACATGAGGAGAGCTGACAAATGGGATTTCTAACCAAAATGACTTGCATTATGGAAAATGTTGAACGTTGCAGGCTGGTAGGAGTGAGGGTCCTGCTTCTAATTATGATTCAACATCATTTTTCACTGATAATAGCCTTTTTGTAATCAAAGAAGGTAAAAATGAAGTGTATGTTGCTGATTTTTTTGTGTGCACCAATAAGCAATGCAATCATAATGTAGTTTTAAATTAACCTCTTTTGTTCCTTTTGTTAATTTGAGTTTGATGGTTTTCCCTGGTGCCAAAGCCTAATCTACAGCAGAGAAAATTCCCTTAAATTGATTTTTAAAAATGCACTCACATGCTCTACATTAACCTTTTCATTCCCTTATGATGTGTGTCAAAGAAAAATGATGCCTGCAACTCAGCTTATTGGAAAGACGCATCTGTAGAGTATATTAATTGGTAGAATTCCCATTCTGCTCTGCACGGATTTTTCACATGATAAATTAAATCGTGGCTGTGCTTATGCTTGTCTCTCTCTTTAAAAATACCAGTATCCTAACCATCATTTGCCTTCTCTCATTGCTATATGTCTGATCACTTCTGAACTCTTTTATTAGTTATGGAAGAGTTTTATCTTTGAATTTAGATATGGAAAAGGGAAGCACCAGGGCCCCAGTCCTCAGGAGTGTTCCTATGCCTTGACTGCTAGTCAGCTGAATTCCGTGAAGCCATGGGGAATTAAGGATCTGAATGTGTCTGAGGACACTGACCTGTGCACGGTGTTTGCAACATTGCATAAGAAAGCTGTCTGGGGTACTTGGTAGGGATGTCTGTACTAGGATGTTTGTTGCAGCATTGCATGAATATAGGATGATTTTGAGTCTTGCAAAGTTAGTGATATGGATAGAGAGATGATGACAGGTAACCTTTTTAGGTGTGTTCAGATCAGGAGTTGATCTGAAGCTCTGTTGAGCACTGTAGGGAAATGTGGGCGTGGTTCTCTGCCCCTTAATTTCAGAAGCCAAACCCTGCCTCTTGAGGGAATAATAGGCTGGTGAGTGTGGAGAAAAAAACTCCTTTCTTGGACACTTGCCTCTCTACTTCTCATCTCGGGAGCATTTTTTCACGGGATGGAATGAAACTGCCACACACAAATCACTCTGTCTGCTTGGGTGATTTGTCTCTTTTCAAATCCTACCGCATGTTTAAATCAATATGATATCCCTACATTCAATTTCAGTTTCAAATACAAAGGAGACCTTTCTAACCCACACTCTCTCACTTTTGATGTCAGAAGTGAGAGAATCACAAAAAATTAAAGGAATACTTTTGATTAGGGTGGAAACTTTACATCTTGAAGCCAGTGAAAAGCAGACAGATAAACCAGCAACATGATCCAGGAGGAGAGGTGCTTTTGTCAGTGATGTTAAGACGCTAACATGAATTATGCAGGGAATCACAGAATCACAGAATCCCAAGGGTTGGAAGGGACCTCAAAAGATCATCTAGTCCAACCCACCTGCAAGAGCAGGGTAACCTAGAGTACATCACACAGGAACTTGTCCAGGCGGGCCTTGAATATATCCAATGTAGGAGACTCCACAACCCCCCTGGGCAACCTGTTCCAGTGATCTGTCACTCTCACAGTAAAGGAATTTTTCCTGATGTTCACATGGAACCTCCTATGCTCCAGTTTACACCCATTGCCCCTTGTCCTGTCACTGGACATCACTGAAAAAAACCTAGCTCCATCATCCTGACACTCATCCTTTACATATTTGTAAACGTTGATGAGGTCGCCCCTCAGTCTCCTCCAAGCTAAAGAGACCCAGCTCCCTCAGCCTCTCCTCATAAGGAGATTAAGAATGATCATGATAATGCAGTGGCTTTGCTGCTGGGTGTCTGTGACCCATATGAAATAGATCTTTTAGGATAAAAAAACAATTTTTCATTTTTAGTTGGAACATGGATACCTCAGATCCATTCTATAATTCACTGGCTAAGTCTCAGGATCGCGTTGAATTAAGGATATTTCCTTCAAACAAAAAAATTACTAAGAGAAGTATTCTTTCGATACAAGGAGTCATGCTCCTGCAGACCTGCGATACAGTTAACACAGCTCAATATGGGAAAGAAAGTTGGCATCTTGCTTTCCTGACGAAAAGTGACTTGCTGTTTGTTGGTTGTGTTTACTGCCACCCAGAAAATTCTGAAAATGAAAATAAACGACTGTAATGTGCTGTGAGAACCCTCGTAAAAATAGAAATCAATTAAAACAGACCCAGCATAAGACTCATAAACCTTTGGAGGCTTTGGAGTCACTTTGCCTGACAGCAGCACTCCGTGCTGAGCCAGCCCACTGGCATGTCATCAAACAGCCTGAGTACCCTTTGAAGAGCTGTAATTCTTCTAACTGCAGTTTTCTTAAGCTAGAGCTGGACAACAGCCTGGGGGAATTAGACTTAAAAAAAACCCAAACAACTTCATGAACATCAAATTGGGGTATCCATGAAGTGGTTTCTGGGTCAAGAATATCTGGGGAAAGCCTGAGCAAATCTTGCTAGGAAAACTGAGATGTCTCCCAGCTATTTTGAGGACCATCTTGCAGCCTCTGAGGACTCTGCTCCCTGCCTCATCATCCAAGCAATGCTCACACGTTGCTGCTAGCCAGAAAGAAATAGTTAACAACATAAAAAATGGAAAAGACAGCCATCCTTTTGCTGTTGTGTCTCTTGCTCCTTACTTCTGCGTGAGTAACAGTACAAGCTCAAGCAAATTATGTTCCTTAAGAGTAATAATTGCAGTATAGGGGGTGAATTGTGTCTGTAGCTTAGGTTTAGGACTTGGGATTCAGGAGTTTACAGCTCCTTTTATATAGTGAAGTAGCTTGGAGAAGTGCAGGAGATCAAGCATAGGTGATCACTGGTGTTGTTTGTTAGCATGCTCCCAGGCATGGTTTTGGCCCATTACTAGCAGGATTGTACCAGAAATGCTGCAGCAAAGTCTGGGGTTGAGAGTGAGCCAGGGACTGTTTTGGTGTGAGAGTGTTTGGCTGTGGTGGTTGAGAGGTGTCCTCTGCCAATTGCCCTTGGGACAATTGCCCTTTGCTTTGCTTTCTTTACTGGTTTGTATATCCTTATGAAACCAGGAATGAAAGGTTTAGGAGATGGAAAGAAGGGGAGATGATACTAAGCAAAAAGATCTGGGCTGTAGAGAAGGGGACTTAGCTGGGAGAGAGCTTTTGTACTGCATCCTACTCCAAGAACTGCTAATGTCTTAATTTAAAAGCACTGTTTTAACATTTCTCAACACTCTTAAACTTTGTATCAGAGAAGAATATTCCTTCTATAGTTTTCATTAAAATCTTGACTGCATACTGCAGATGGAAACGGCATTAGAGGCTCACACATCAAATACGACTTGATCCTAGAAACAACAGAAAATTAAGCTTCTCTTAAAGGTAAACTTATAAGATAGGTAGCATCTTAATATAAATATTTCTACAGTGATGAATAATGCAATTGTGCTGTCTTTGAAACATCCATACATCAAATTTGTGGTTTGTTTGTTTTTTTTTAAAACAGTAAACGACTGGTGTTTGAAATAAAAGTTGTGTAAAAGATGTATAAAAATAATCATCTGTGAAGTTTAACTTCAAGAATAACTCTGGAGCTTGCTTTTTACATACCTCCTACACAATACTTTGACTTTAATAGGATACTCACATGCTTGAGAAGTGCAGCACCATAATCTGACTAATTATGATATATGGAAAAAATTAAAGGAATCAGGCATGCTACTAAAAATGTTGTTATTGTGCTTAATAGCAAATTCTGGCTTGAAGCAGAGGAAGTTTTCTTTCTTGTGAGATCCTACTGACTTATTTAGCTTTTTTTTTTTTTTTCCTTCTGAACCGAGCTTTTATGTAAAACACACATCACTCGAGTCCCACGGAGGACAGAAATACATGATTTTTTTACCAGTTCTTTCCTAAATTCAGGGAGTGTTTTAGTTAGCATACAAAATAGATTTTATCATCACATGCTTGTTAATTTAGGCATTTTAATTAGTTCAGTATATAAAAGCATTTTATGTCATATCTCAGCATGGAGGTTCAGGTACCTTTTGAAATCCCATTGTTACAGGCTCTGATCAGATTTTTTCTCCCCCAAAAGCTCTGATTTGTTACTGCAGCCTCATCCTCCCTGCAGTGTTATCCCATCCTGTCTATCCTCTTGCCCCTTGGTCTGTCCATGTCCCTCACCTCCCAGTTGACTCCAGGACTTTGGGATCCATCCTGTCTCTGACCTGACTTGCCCTACTGCTTCCATGGCCATAGGACCTTCAGGAGCTGTTGCGTTACAGCCCTAGCAACAGCCAAGAACCTCACCTGAAATCCCCAATCCACTGTCATCCTATAAGAAGGGATGATGAGAGAGACATATTTTGAACAAAAAGCAGCCGATCTATTTTAGATAGTAATGATAGATGGTGGCTGGCATGGTAGGTTGTACTGAGGGTTCTATTCTCTTTTTTTCTGGTTTTCTGTTTCCCTGTATATACATGAAACTTTGCTGTACGTTAATGAGAGTTACATACGTCAACCAACAGAGGAGCAGCCCTCCTCTAGCCTGCAGCTGCTTTAATTCACACATAAGTTTATATAATAATTACTGTACCACAGAAGTCTTTGCAAGTAACCTGACAAGGTAATTTTTACTTTCTTAGCACGCAGTGCAATTTCTGCATCCTGAGTTTGATAGGCACCTCAGGAGAGTGCAAAATGAAATTGATAAACCTGTTTTCTTCCCCCCCTGCTGTACACATGATTTTTATATTCCTCTTCTCACTGTCTCTGCAGCGTGGCGACCTCAAAACTCAGCTGTCTTCACAGCTCTTTCTCACGTTGCTCCGAAACAAATTATTCAGGAATTAAATTCTTTTCACCTCATGTTTTCCTTCCTGTGCCATTTATAAACAAATTATTTACAAACTAGATTACAGGAAAAAAAAAAACAAACAAAAAACCCTGGGAGTTAGTAAAATATCATATTTAACAGAACTTCTAATGCTGTCTTTCTACCCAGGGAGATTAAATACCTCACTACTTCCCTAATCATAAATTATTTCTTGGTGTTCTGAGTCATAAATTGAATGAAGTTTTCTTTTTTTTTTCTTCTGAAATACAGTTTGACTGAAAATTATAATTGCCTTTTTACAAACATAAGCAGAATGGCATTTTGCTGCAATTAGGGGAGACAACAAAACTGGGAGGTGGTTTTGCCAAGTTCTCAAATCTTGCAGAGAAGCTTCTTTTGCCATTTCTTGAGATTATAATTCGTCAATAAATAGAGAGGTGTCATCCTGGCATGGCTTGGCAATATCACCTTTTGCAGCTGTTTTCGTCAAGGGTATGAACCGTTTCAAGGTTTGTGTACGCATTGTGGTTCAGTGTAGGAGGAGCCAGGCTGTCAGAGCATTATAGTGGGAAAACTGGAGCTAAGCAAGTGCTGTGACATAAATGGGTCCTGGGGTCAGTGATGTGAGCTGTGGCATTTGGGCTTGCCAAGGCTTTTCACAGGTTTGGTGAACATAGAGACTCTTACAGAATAAAATCCTTAGCGTCAAACCAAATTTTACTGGTGCCGCGGCAGATATTTCATCCTAGGAGATGATTTGCTACTGTTTTAGTGGATAAATGTGTGCACTTATATCAAACACTGAAATAAAATCAAAGATATGCTGTTGATTTTATGGGCTCTGTCACCATTGGGAATGGATCTTTAATTATAACTTGAATTACAGTAGAAGCTAAGGGCCCCTGTGAGGATTCACAGTCCCACGCACCAGGTGCTGTAAAAAATATCTAGGTTACAGCAGATGATTGAACCAAACTGACGGTGGGAAACTGAAGAAGATTAATAAGATGGCATTAAATCCAGATCATCATAGTTCTGGGCTAAAAGTAGCTCTAATCACGTGTGTTGTGTGTACTACACACCTAAAATATTGCCATCTCCATTCTCATGGCCATGAGTCAGAAGATGGCCATGCTCTTGGCTGGAGCCATTCTTCATGCAACAGGTCCAGCTGGTGTTCACAGCTTGAATTTCTGAGACCTAGAGAGCAGGCTCCTGGTAGGATTTCAGAGTCCACATTCCCAACTTCTAATTTATTTTGGAAATTCCATGTAGTCACTCTCTCCCTAAGCACTAGTAATAATTTGGGAATGCTTTAAATGGCAACACTGCTTATTTATACGTTTTAAGAGGGTAGAAGGATGTTGCAGTGTGTCTTCTATACTTGGGTACAAAAGTCATTTGAAATGCCAGTTCAAAATATAGAGATGCTAAATTAATCTTTTAGTGCTACTAGGTCTGGAGGTGATCCAAAACTGTTTCATCATAATGCTTGTAAAAATGATGGGAAGCTATTAAATACCCATTTCTGCAATACATGACAGCTAAGAATTCCAGATACTACTGTATTTAGATCTTTTTACAGATTTTTTTTTAAATATAGAAGTAGCACTGCGTTTCATTTGTAGATGACACTGACTGGCTTTGCTCCAGTGGAGCAAATGATCTGTGTCAGTCAATGCTAACTGAGGATCTGGTGCCTTCTGCTCTACAACTGTGGAAGACCCATCATCTGTTAAAGCTAGTGCTTAGGTGTAAGATGCAGATGGCATTCACTTTCTCCTATTGGCTTTGTAATGGGAACATGTAAGGCTGAAAGGTCTGTCAAAGCATAAAACACGCAAGGTTTATTTTTACAGAGAGATGAGTGTTACTGATACAGCCTTTTTCTCACTCGCTTTCAAACACTCCATTAATGCTGAACCTCAAAGCACTTTCATATGTGCACTTTGCAGAAAATTGTGAGAGGAGATGGAGCTACAGGGCCAAAAAGCAAGGGCTTTAGGGCATTCATGAAAGAGCAGGGCAGGGTGGTGTGTTGTGTTGTATGTAGGGTAAAAGATTTTTCTCATGGTGCTGGGGATTAGAAAACAAAGATGTTAACTGTTAGTAAGTCATTGCTCCTTATTAGTAAAAGCGTTAATTATCAACAGAAGATGAAGAAAAACATAATGTAGTTGTCTTTCATCGCTGCAACAGGCAAGATGATTTTATTCCTCCAAGTCTTTCTGTTGGGGTTTTGCAGGAAAGCCACATACACACCATGCCTCATTTGTAAAAACAAACCCAGTTTTTATTCCTCTCACTCTAAAGTGTCACCTTTAGCATCTGAGCAGCTGAGTTTGCTGTAGGCTCTGTCTCTGAGTCTGTTTGCAAACTGATTGCTATTCAGCATCACGTTTCAGCTGGAGCACAGCTCAGGGTGTCTGCAGCAGCAAGGGGGGAGGGAGGCAAGTGGGGAGGAGAACAAAAGGAAGGAAAATGAATAAAAATGCCCCAAACAAAAGTAACTCAGCTTGAATTCAGAGATGAGAAAGATGCAGTTATGTGCTTATTATTGTGTGTCCATATTATGATACGGCGTAAGTTCTTAGTGATTGAGGTTTCCACTGTGCCCAGCAGGATACCAAAAATGATTCCCACCCACAAAGAACCTCCATCCTAAATTTAAGGCAGGAGAGCATCAGAAGATCCAGGCATGCAGAGGAGTGCAATGACAGTAAGGCACTGTTGATCAGCCATATAATCAGAGGTCTCAGTGAACCTCCTGCTGTAACCACTGCAATGTATCTAGTTTATCGCCATTATCATTGCAATTAACATTTCTTTTTTTGCAGCACAAGATTAATAATCTAGCCATATGGGTTAGCTGCTCTTTATCTCATTTGTTGTACTGTTTAGCAGTTATAATCTGCAGACACTTTTTATTATGGAGACCTGCTTAACAGCAAGATTATTTGTCCACTGAATTTCACAGGAGGTTTTGCCAGCGACAGCAGTCTTCCTGCGCCTTAAGTGCTCAGGAAAGTTACTGTTCTGTGCCATGTTCTGAAATCGGGTAAGCTGATGTTGCACTCACTGTTATGCCATCAAACAGAAGTTTTAATTCAGAACAAGGTACTAGGATTTGAAAGTAGAATACATATTTTTTTAATTGTGTGTTAACAAGCTTGCTAGAAGATTTTTCATTTATTTGTTTGTTAGTGTAATATTTCAGGTTATTTAGTTAAAATTTAGAAACAAATAAAAGAAAACCCAAGAAGCAGAGTTTGCAAGAATGACAAGTAAGGAAACCATACAAAACCACTCCTACAAACCCCATCCTGCCACCTCTGAAGCTAATATAATATCTTTCACCTGCTTTTGTTTCATAGCATTAATTTCTTTAGTTTTCTGGTTTTTTGTTTTCTTTTCCTCTTCTTTCTGATTTACACTGGTATAACTGAGGTTAGAACTCAGTCTCCTGTCTGCAGCCATAGGCCAGTGTCACGTGCTTCAGCAAGGCGCTCACATACAGCACATGGATCTAGATTGTATATATTCCTCTATAACACACTTAAGTTTTGTTAGTGCTGCACAGAAGTGGCAACTCTAAGTTGAAAAAGACGAAGACGCCCACCGCATCGTCTGCTATTGATACTTCAGAGATTTTGGTCCAGGATGTATAGCTTTTATTAAATAATACCAGTACTTGACAAGTGATGTTTGTATTCTTTCATTTAGCAATATAGACATGGCTATTAAAAAAAGCCCAAACAACTACAAACAAAAACCAAACAGAAGTTGTGCTTGATGAGTTTTTGGTTTAAGAAGCTATTGTATTACTGTAATATGGCCACTATGCTGGCAGACTTTTGGCGGGTTTCAAATAAACATGCCAGAAATAATTTTGTTGACAGCATCTTGGATTGGAGAGCATCCAGCCTTCATCCGTAACATGTCAGTACAGCGATTCTTTCACAGGCAGGAAAATATGTCATCACAGATCTGTATTTTAGAGTCTTAAAATACTGTAGATGTCTGGATTTATGGCTTCAAAGTCAACTTCACAGGAGGGTAGTGTTATTTTTCAGTCATATATTAAGATGAAACTGATAACATTCACAGTTTTTAGTATGCAGCATCAATGAAGTGCGCTTATGTTAAAACCCGTAGTAACATCTGTTTTACTTTCCTAATCCAAAACCAAATAAGGTTTTATGTAAGAGAAATAAGGGCATGGAAAACAAACAGCAAAGGAAACAAAAGAGAAAAACCAAGCTGAAAAAACAAGGCTTTAGCTTGCTTGCAGAGGTCATGCAGGCGTTGTGTTTGTCCTTTGTGAGAAGCAGAGAGTAGGTGATTCCTACTGATGAGTGACTTTGCTTTAATGTTTCCTTTTATGTTGTTTTTGGCAGAATCATTTCATCAGAGCAGAAGTTGTGCATGCTTCGTTTATTTCCAAGCAAAGCAGCCATGGTTCATGAAGGGTGTCTGCTTGCTGGTTGGTTTCAGTCTCTGTGTTTATATCTGCAAGCTGGGATCTTTCAGGAATGGTCAAATTATAGTGTTGTTCTGTGTATTGGAAACCTTTTGAGGTGCCACTTCAAGAACATTATTTATGTGCTTGAATCTGCACCTGTCTAGGGCTTAATTAAACACCTTCCTGGCAATGGGGCTAGGAAGCTGATGTCCATTTGTGGGAACTCAGTTGGTTGGAGTTTGGTGCCAAGGACACAGGGTATCCTGGACTGGTGGTGAGGCTGTAGTCTCCTGGAAGTAAAAGCATGTCACAGTGACACAGCAATGTCTCTCTGGAATTAACAGAAATCCAGATAGGAAAGATCTAAGGCAGTGGTGCTATCATGCATGTGGTATGATGTGTGTGCAGCAGTTTTACTGTAAATTATTCCATTGAAAGAAACTTCAAATGACTGAGAAGAACAAAAAAGCTGCTCTCCAAATCTGTGCTGAATAAAGCTGTTTACCTTTCTTAGAGATGTCATTTATCTCTTCTTGTTTCTTATGAGGGAAAATTTCCTGATGGAGTTTTAAAATTAAATTGAAATCATTCCTTTCTGCTTCCTTCCAGTGTATTAAACCCTAGCGTTTGGTTTATGAATAGCTTTCCTCCTCTTGATACACTAGAAATTCCCAGCCTTCTTTTGTTGTGATTTTGCTCAAATATTGATTGGATGCTTGAAAAATTAATGGGATTATGATGTGATAATGGATTCAGTAGAAGTATTGATATCCTGAAAGCTTAAGCATGTGTATGGATTTCCATCACACTGGGACTCATGGATGGGGAAACCTCACTTAATGCAAGGTTTTAATAAGCTTTTGAACTACATCTGGGTTTATAGATCAAATTCAAGTCTGTGAACTATTTTCTGTCATTTTTTTTAACTTCTGACCATTGGGAAGGGAGAGGTTTGTTAGGTTATTTTCAGGAATATCACTGTTGCCATCAGTCCTGTAAGGCTGTGTTTACGTCTGTCCTTAGACACTCTTAGAGCATGGCTGAGTGGTTGGGACTGTGGTTTCTCAACTGCTTCTGCTCAGTTTTCCAGTCACTCCACTAGGTCCCACTGTGCCCTGCTGTGAAAGGAAGAATATTTCTGCCACTTATTAGGAAGACCTTGATTTTTTTTCCTGGCTTTATTTCACAGTTTGTGTGTGACCCTGGGAATGTCACAGACTCTCTTTTGAGCCTATTTGCATCATCTGAAAAGTGGAGACTGTAGCAGTTTCGTAAAAAAAAGGTGTTAGAAGGCTAAGTTAAGATTTGTATTCATGCTTAGGGTAAAGATGCTATAAAAATGCAAATATTTATATTCTTTCTGTTTGCTTATTGGTAAAATTGCATTTCTCAAGGCACCTGACCTACTTTTCATATTTTTCTCCTGTAAGTATAATAAACTATAAATTTGTTCCTTCTAATTGTTTTTCATTTTCAACAGAAAACCAAGTGCAAATGATGGGAAGGCAAAGAGGGGAGGTGATGTTAACTCTCTGCCAGAAGGAAAAGAACCACTGTGTCTTTTCTGGAACTAGAATAAATAATGAAATACAGATGCTAACTGAGATGTTTAATGCCTCAAACCTGGCTTTCTGTTGTGAATATGTAGCACTTGTAATGGAAAAGTCATATTACTGTGCATAAAAAAGAAAGTTACAGTAAGTGAAACAAACTCTCTGAGTTACAGATCTTAGTCTATTGTAAAGCTTTTAATTTTCATGAGAAAAGAAAGAAGAAGAATGTCAGCATGTCTGATTTAGACCCACCATCCCTCATAGTAAAGGAGATGAGGCAAAAATTCTAAATTGGTGAGGTCAGTGAGGAGGGGGCGCATCCGGATTCGTTCTGGCTGTGAGGCCAGATCCTTTGAGTGAATTCAGCCTTCCAAGGAAGTGGAGTGCACTGATACTTCATACAGTTCCTGGGGATGCTTCAGTGCATGCATGAAATCACACTTAATGTGCAGTGCTAAAGGGAATCCAGCAAAAAAGCATGAAAAGGATAAAGTGCATTTTTTTTTTAAGATCTTGTGAATGCAAACAAAGCACTTCAAAAAAGCCTCAGTCTTGAGAGCAAGAGTGCTATATGCATCGTAGACAGAACATATGGTATAACCACAGTGCAATCAAAGCTAATAAGTGAATAGTGATGGAGCTTTTATTCTAAAATTTTAAGGATGTGATTAAATTTAATGTATATGCTAGACGTGAAGCCTGTCTTCATGTGCTTAGATCTATCATCCTAGAAATGCATGTAAAGTGGCCTGAGGAGATGTGATGTTTTCTGGGAAAGCAGAAAAGTTCACCATGGGGATATTCTTATTGACTTTTATGTCCGTACATGACCCTGTGAATTATTTATCTTCCTATATTCTTCTCTGGCATCTTATTATACCAGTCTCTTGAAAGTTACTATAAAACTCTGTATTCCCAGACCTGATGAGGATTGGTAGGAAATGGGCTTTTGATAAATGACTTTGGATGAATGCTGGTGTGGGCAGCTGGTGCCCATACGCAAGGAGGCAATGGAGAGTGTGGGTTTCACTACCAAGCATCCTATGGGTGCATTGCATTTATTCATGGCATAAAGTGACTTGGGATGGATTCAATTAGTTACAAAATGTATTATAATGACACGAATTGTATTTGGCTTATGGGCTTCACCTATGGTGCATAGTGTATTTCTGCAGACATAGGTTGCTGTTTGGATTCTGCTGTTTGTTTCGTTGTCTAAGTGCCTTTTCTAAATGTTCACTTTCCTTTGATGTTTCTAGGAGCTGGTGGGGAGTAATCCTCCTCAAAGAAACTGGAAAGGAATTGCAATTGCCTTACTTGTTATTCTCGTTATCTGCTCCCTGATTGTCACCTCTGTTATTCTCCTGACACCAGGTATTTATAACCTTTAACTCACTTCCATTCTGTTTTTCCTCTGTAAAGTGTTTGCAAACTGACTGTATAGTCGACATCAAAGGAGTCATCCTTCCTGTTCTTTATCTTGATGTGATGCTGAGTTCCAGGCTATTCCGAGGTAGATTGTTTTTGAGTTTTGAATTTCAATTCAAAGATGTAACCTGAGGAGCTAAAGGTAGGAGTGTGAAACTTGGCTGCCTAAATGTAGATGGGTAGTGTCAGTTTAGATGTGCAGGGTATGAAAGACAACGACATAGGGCAATCAGTTAGGACACAGGACTTCCTGAAGTTCGTGCCCACATGGAGCAACAGCCACCAGCTGGATGGCATCTCCTATGCTTAGGCACCTAAATCCTACCCTGTTCAGCTGGAGCAATTCTTAGATCAGACCATCATGTTTCAGCTTTACAAAACAATTCCAGATAACTGTGAGGCAGATAGCCCTTAATCACAGTAAATAATTAGTAACTTCCTAATAAGAGATTCTTTAAATTTACCCCTTTACCAAGTTTCAGCAAAGTTCTTTGCACATAACCTCTGTAAATTACTTCTCTTACAGTAGCTGCTGAGGTTGTAGGCTTGAATTTTAATGTGGTATTATTATGATTATTGATTATTATGTATTTATACAGCCCTGTAAATTTCCATGCCTACTTACAGAGTAGAAATAATGCTCTTTCATGGCTCTAAGAAGGTTGTGATCAGAATACAAAAAGACAAACAGTGGAGAGACAAGACAGAAAATTCAGTATCAGAAATGGTGAGGAGCTACAAAACACAGGAGAAGGCAGAAGGATCCCTGCAGAGGGACTTAGAGGAGAAAAGGGGCTACTTCTCGGACGAGTGCATGTGATTAGGGGACAGCAGGACAGAGAGCACACTGCTGAGGAGGGGGATGAAAAAAAGGGAGAAATGAAGCCTTAGGAAATGGAAGAGCACATGATGGTGAAGCAGAAAAATGAGACTTAAGCTGTGTGGCAGAAATTTCTAGCTCATACTTTATAAACTGACATGCAGTTCAGCAGATCTGGGCCATCTTCCCTGACACAGCTCTTACCCCACATACTGCTAATACTGGAGATAATGATAAATTAAGAAGTACAGGACTGCACTGAGTTAATTTGAAAATGAGTGGAACAATTGCTACATTATTCTTTGATTATATGTTGTCATGCCATGTTCAGTTTATTTCATGCTATCCTGAAGTTTTTAGTGTAAATATAAGTAGCACATGGTCATGCCAGAGTAATTACACAACGAAATTCATTAAGGTTAAACTTAATTAAGGGTCATTTCTGAAATTGCTTTTGCTAGGGTTCAGATTTAACACATTTGGACAGTGCACTTCATCTATCTCTGAGATGTTTTGGAGAATGGTCCATGGGCTGTACTCACATCAGGCACCACTTACTTGCAGTGAGAAATATCATCCCTTATCCATTAGTTATGGAAATGTTGCTTTCTGTTTTACTGAAGTGTAGCCCCAGACTTTTCAAAACTTCACACCAAAGCATAGATTTCTAAACCTGTGAGCTTCAAGAACCTGTCACTGGCTCAGACTTCATAGATGAGACTTGTGCAGTTTCCATCAAAGACCGGGATTCTGTATAGACAGATACATAGGGAGAAGCATAAACATACCTACTAAATACAGTTGAAATCTGTTTATATTGATGGTCAGAATGATATCTGGTGAGGATTTAACACTTCTTGTTTCAATTCTGGGTTCAACTATAGACCTCATTTAGGACTTCTCCTGAACCCTACTCCCAATTCTCCATAAACAAAATCACACATAAAATCCAGTAATGACTATTGTGACTACAGACACTGCAGTTCTGTTGTCCTGATAAGTGCCTAAACAGAAAAAGTGTGCTGAGCTTTGAGACCTGTAGCTAATGTTCTCTAATTTAGGAAAACACGAGTAAATATGGGTTATTATAATGGCCTTGTATTTAATGTAATATGGAGTAGGAATATGAAATACCCACATTAAATAAATAAAAGTCACAAGTGTATTTGTGTGTTTATATATGCATACACAAGGATGTTATCTGTTTGGGATATGTATGCACACACGTGTATATACATAAATAACAGTTATTACTATGTACTTTGCAACAACTCCAGAAAGCACTGTTGAGAGGGTCTCTGTGCTTAAAAGTTAGGAATATGCAGTCATTTCCTATGGTAAAATTTCCATTCATATTTTTTTAGATTTCTAATTACCTTATTTGCTGGTCAACTGGATTTGGATTGTTTTTTCCCCTGATGGTGTTTCAGAACTGTCCACCACATGCAAATATAAAACCTCTGAACTCAGTACTGCTTCTGTTTTTATTATAGATCCAGACTGCTTCATTGTGAGACTCTGCCAAGGATAAAATAGATATCTTAGGTTACTGCTGTGGTTTGGCAGCAGCTGAGTTCAGTCTTCTTTGGGCCACTGGCCTTGGAGCTTGTTACAAGGACAGACTATGGCAGAGGGTGGCAGGAGGCTCATTCACAGGCATTTCCCATTGGCCAGTGCTAAGTGAGACATAGAGGCTGGTTTGACAAATGTAAAAAATATTATACTGATAATCTTGACTGGGGACAGCACATCCTAACAAGGTAGGATTGGGGAAGATGGAGTAGTCTATCCAAAAGGAGAAGCAGAGTTTGCTTTCCCTGCCACAAAGTAGTTCACTGGAAGAAGAAATGTGTATGCTTTGTTAGCCAAACTGAAAAATAAGTGATGGATATTTGAATAAGAGGCAAGGAAGGGACAGGAGGACAGCAAAGGAAGGAAGCAAAGCAGTTTTGTGGATGGGGAGCTGCTGCCAAGTGAAGAGTGACATCAGAAAAACAAAACAAAAGTAAAAAAAACATTTTCACGTTTGAGACACCATGAAATGTTTCAAGTGGAGTGATACAGCCTGGCATGGGCAGAGCACAATGCTTGAGAATACTTCAAATATTTTAAGTCTTCCTTCTGATGATAATAATGGAGTCCAGCCTGACACTGTCATACTGGTACAAACAACCTCTGCATTCCTTCCTTGTTCCTGCCTATCTTGGCCATCTTCCTGGCTGGGAAACTATGCTTCTCTAAGTATTTTGCTGTTGGCTTGAAAGCCTCTTTTGCAGTGCAGTATCAAGGCATGCAATTCAGAGATGCTCTAAACCCAGTGCTGAGCATCATGCAATGTCTACAGAAAGTAATTTGGGACACATACGGGATAGTGTGCAGCATGCAGTCTTGTAGAACCATGTTTAGACAAAGAAAAGTGGACCCATGACTTGCATCATGGAGGCGGTATTTCCCATTACTATGAAAACTGGGGGTAGTCTCCTGGGCAGTCTTCTGCCAAACCAAGAGCAAGTGGTAAAGTGTGGAATGGGGAAGGTTTACTTAGGAGAGCAGATAATGATTAAGCTATTTAATAAGTGAGGAAAAGGGGATTTATATATCTCTTCAAGATTCTTTTGCAAATCAGCCCAAAACTTTAAAGAAAATTTTAATTCTTGATTCAGCTGCAGAAAGGCTGAAATCCCTGCTGGTCTGGGTATCTCAGAGGCAGGTCACTCACCCTGCTTTAAGATTAATTTAGAAACTAGGAAGAGTGCTCTTTGCATTCAGCAGACAGTGTAATTACGGTAGCAGTGCTTTATTGCTAGCTAACGCTTAGGTCTCATAAAAATTGTAATAAAATTTCAGCATTTCTAGGATTTGTATATCCTTTGGTATTCTAGAACAAAACTCTCAAAAGAAGCACTAAGTGGTGAAAGTTTGTGTCCACATGCTTGCAATGCACAATAATCAGACATATCTGAGGAGAGCGTCTGACACTGACCTATAGTTGAACCCCAAGGGTGATGGAAAGAGAGATGGCAACCCAAAGGTAATAGAAACCTGACCCATCAAGCAGCCTTTGAGCATTGCTAGAGTTGAGAGGAAGCTTGAAAAAGATGATTGGTACTACAGAGGCAAAACAGGCAGGGAGGTCAGCTCATAGCCCTTTTTTGATTGCTTTTTCTGGATTTCTGGATCTTTGTTCTGTTTGTGTTCTGGGGAACAAGGCTTTATCAGTCCAGCCCATATCCTTTTGGGTGCACTGACTTCATGGATGAGATGCAGACAGATGAACCTACAAAGTCTAAGCAGCACAGGGTTCTCATCATGCCTTTAACTTTGAGTCAGGTATAAAAGAGACATGATTTTCACTTGGTTTTCTCAGCATGTAACTGCTGATTGAACGATGGGTTTCTGACTTGGCACTCAAATCACAAGTCCTTGAGACACAGGCACTGCTGCCATGCAGATGTACTGGCAGCTTGGGTGGCAGCTGCCATCAGGGTCTTCTGGGAGCAGGAAACGACCACAGAAAGGTGGCGGCACATGCTTGATCCTCTCCTTCCATAAATCCAAGGAGGTTCCCAGGGTCTCTGCAGTTGAGTATGGACATAGCCTGTGTCCACCAGCTGGCTGAGATCCTCTAAGGCACGCTCAGAGGCTGCTGCTCAGGCTGGATTATCTGAGATCCTAAGATTGCACTTCTTCCTCCACATGTCTCCACTGGGGCCGGGGGAATAGAGTGGGCATTCATAATGAGTGCTCTGACTTACCTGTGAGTTAGATGAGAGGTCAGTAAATCTGAATGCTTTACTAAAAAATCATTGTTTGATTGATTATTTAGTTATTTGTTTTCTCCCCAGATCTGTGGCTGATTAATGTTTTCTGTGGTTCATTATAGGACCTATAGCAACAACTGCAGCCCACTGAAGGAGACAGAGAGGGGATCTCTCTGCCTTAGGGAGTCTCCTGAGTGTGCAGGCTTCAGTTGCTGCCTTTACCTCCTCCAGCTTTCTCTTGCAAAACATTTGAAGTGCTTTGAGGGTATAGAGGTGGTGCAGCTCCCAGACTGGCTGTCTCCACCCTGCACAAAAGGAGGGAACGAAAAGGGCTTCCCATCCTGCCCCTTTGCAAATCTCCAGCTCAGAGGCTGTATGTGGGCTCCAACCTCATGCTCCGCACTGCCTGATCTCCCCAGGTATCCAGTGCTGGAGCCTTGAACCATGGTGGGAGCTACCTGGAACAGTTTCCTGGAGTTCCTCTGCACTATATTTTCCATTTTAATAAATAAAATTATGCAGAAGAACCTGGCATAATGCTGTCACACAGTGGGATTTGGGTGAGGACTTGTATTAATGTGTCTTGGTGTTTGGAAGCCACGTTGAGAAGTGTGATTGAAACCTCATCCAGGCTTGGAAAAAAAAGATATAAAATTGAAGAATATAATTTAATATAATAGAAATGATAGTTTGTATTGAAACACCTTTTAGTGGAACAGAACACTGTTCAGAGGTAATTTTCAGTGATCTCAGGTAGCTCAGGGACTTCAATTTGGTGGAAGTAAGTAAAGAAGACTTTTTTTGTGTAATAAATGGCTTCAGAGAGTCTGATTCCACAGTTTCTAATAGCAAGCGTATTCAGTGCAAGGAGTTTTGTACTAAGCAATTTTAAAGATAGCTAAGGCTGCATGATACTAACAAACTTCAGGCATGAGGATACTGTAGTGAGGAGAGATGCTGAAGCACACATCCCTTCTGTGAAATACTCAGAATATGGCCTTACATGTTCCTTTAAAGAGCAAATGTGTTTAACGCTGACTGAAAGCTTTCCATGAAAATATTTTTTGACCAAAAATTTGAAAGTTGAATGGAAATTATTCATAAAAGGTGACTGCTTGTCATAACAAAAAAAGAAAAAAAATACTGTTGGTGGAAAAAAGAGAAGAAGGAATATGTTCATAAAAATTTTTGGGGTTTAATTTTTCTCTAAATATTGCAGCTTTGAGAAAATTAAAATCCATTTTTTATATTAACTAATTACCCACTATAGAGTTCTGTGATGTAGTACAGGTACTCTTCATCTCTGAGGCCCAAGAATCCATTGATTCAACATAAACACTTCAGTTACAGGCCCAGGAGCATCTGCGTTGTATTTATGTAAACTTACATAGTGGAGAGGTGTTGGTAGAAATTAGAAGATGTTAGCTGTGACAAACTTCAAGTGGTTAAAGTTGTGCCTTGGTGTCATTCAGCTAGATTCATGCATATTCAGTCTTGGTGACATCCAAATGGGACAGATTTCCTTGTAACAATAATACATATGCAGGAAGAAATCAGTTCTATGCTTTCTTCAGATTGTGCTTTGCATCACAAGTTTGTTGGAGACCTCTGACTAAATCATGAGAAATGTGGAGAGGCCTGTAGGGAGGACAGTGGAGGAAGACATACAGGGAATACTTCTTTGCGGGGAAAGTGACAGATTTTAAGGAAATAAAAATATAAGCTATAAAAGTTTAGTCACTTTTAATTAGTTTTTTAAAATTTAACTAATGATTTCACTATAGTCTTAGTGTGAAGTAGTTTTACTTCCTAAGTATAGTCAGCGTTATATAGCACTATGACATTTGTAGGTGTGTTTTCATGACTCTTAAAATTTTTTTATCAGATTATGCCTGAAAATATGTGATTTGGACCATATCTTGGTGGTTTTGCTGAGTCAAGGCATAAATGACCAGGATGTTTCTGTTTGTGAACCACTAGATGGTCCTTTTACAAAACTGACAATTGGAAGTGGCTTATGTGCAACAGAAAGCTTAATGTGGACCATTTTTGAATGAGATATGACATGGCTCTATTCACAGTTGTTGTACTTTCAGATACATTTCAGATTTGAAGTAATGGCAGTTTGGTTTTGAATGTTTTACAGTTGAAGATAATAGCTTGTCTCAGAAGAAGAAGATAACAGTGGAAGATCTCTTCAGTGACGATTTCAAAATTCATGACCCGGAGGCTAAATGGGTAACTGGTGAGTGAGGAATGAACATGTCACAGTGTCTTTGCTTTGTTTCTTCGCTCTCTGGGAACCTCTTTTTTTTATTTCCTTCTTTATTCTTACTGTGTTCTTACTTTATTTTGCTTTAGAAATTACAGACTCAAAGAATGGTTGGCATTGGAAGGGATCTCAGGGGATTATCTTGTCTAGCTCCATGCTTAAGCAAGAGCAGCTAGAGTGGCCCAGAACCGTGCCCTCAAATTCCTATTCCAGCTTTCCTCCTGATAAATGTGCAAACACCTCTGCACTGTTATTTTATTTTTTTGTTTAAGGCTCTCCTAGTGGGCTCATAGCTAGGCACTGAAAACTACACCTTTTGTCCCAAAAGCTTCCAGCATTCAGTAGGTGATGTAGCACGTGATTGGAAGAAGTGATTGGAGCACTAGCAGTCATTATTTTACCATAAACCATAAACTTCAGGTTTATATTCCCTCATCAAAGCATTTTTTTTCTGGCAGAGAGGTGAAGCATTGCTAAGCAACAGGCAAATAGTGGTGTAGCAGCAGCTGGGCTGGTGCTTATACACAAGCCGTGTGTGCTTTTTATCCTCCACTGCGTTGCATTTTCTAGTCAGGGGAAAACCAAATAATGCTTGAATTAATGCATGTAGCATTTGCTGGAGTAGAGCTGTTTTGAGGGATGTAAATTCCAGCTCTTGCTGGAAATTGTTGCAGTCAGAACAAGCTTTGGCAAGAAAAAATGATTTGCAGTATGCTGTTCATGTAGGTTCCAGTCCAACTCCTATTATCACTGAGGTGATTAGTTTTTCTTTTGAATTTCATGGGGAACTGGGTAAAATCAATCTTTGTGTTTGGCTTTCCTTGTCTGTTATGCCCATTGGGAACAATTTTAATATATGTTAAAGGGTAGTGCTGAATTAACACATTCCCCAGCTGCCCTCAGTACAGCTGTCTCTGACTTCTCCCACCAAGTCAACTTCAGGGGAAAGCAATTGCGGATGACATGCACCTTCACAAACACACCTGCCAATGGGTGGGAGCTCTTTTTCAGGCTGCATTCTCTGGAGGAATGGTGATCCCCATAGCCAGTATCTGGGTCTGAGGATAATGGAAATATATTACCTGCATTGCAATTCAGAATTATTTGCCTAGCATCCTTTTTTTTAGCACTGATATCCCTAATGTCCCTTATGAAGGAAGAAGTGCATTATTAAGACCTTTAGTGCTATTTTCTTTCTTTGCTAGAGTACAAGGGAGTGATAATGAATTAAACTTGCAGGAACAGAGAATGAAGTATTGCCATAGAGCTAGGTGTAATATCTCCCTCTGATGAGTATAGTTTTACATGGATGTAAGGCACATTTTCCACAAAACTGCAGTCTTTGAAAAAAAAAGTATTTCCATTGGTTTTCCAATTATGGTTACATCCTGGTGTCATATAAACTTTTATTAAGACTCCAATCTTGAATGGTTTAATATCACTCTCCATCCTCCCATGTACTCTTACTGCCTCCAGCACAATTTAACGTAAGTCTTGCATGATCTAAAATTACTAAATTATTGTTCCTGTAAAGGACAAAGCACTAAGCAGTATTGTGCAAACATGCATAGATATTTCAGAAGGACTTGTTCTGTTGCTGTGCTACTAACACCACTGATAATGATTTTAATATGTCAAGAGAAATTTTATGAAGTCAATAGATATTCTTACAATTACCCAAGGGTGACTTCACATTTAAGGGCAAGACGCTAATCTGCAATGTCATTCATCCAAGGACTCAAAGCCATTTTATAGCATTAATTACTTTTCTGCATTATAGTTGCTTTTCACAGCTTTCTCTAGCTAAGTGGTGAAATCCTGATTAAGGTCCTGATAATCCTGATAAGCAAGACAAAAGACCAGTAGCCTGATTCCCAAGTGCACATTGCTATTGGTCTCTTATTCTCAGTTTTTGGAATGCCAAAGCCAAACTAATAAACTTGGTATAACAAGAGTGCTAGAATGCCTTAGCAGAAAAATTACAGATTCAAAAATTGCATGTTTAAAATTGCATGTCAACTCACAAAGTGAGTTGATGTTTTGTGGAGAATCTGCATAATTGTTAAATTGTAGGTAGCTGTTTTGTACCCTTCTTCCCCTTCTGCCGTTGCTAAATAAATAGCAAAATATCATGGTCATTCAGAGATTTGCAAAATTCAGTCATCTGGGCTCTTCAAAGCTTTGTTTCCTTCCTCTTCCTCTTCATTATTGCAGAAAATTGGAGTTTGGTGGCCTCATCAAAGATGAAACATGCTACATGTTTAGGAGTATTAGAATCACCTGAGGCATTTGCTCCCAAAATAGTTCAGTCAGTATAATACCCATTTTCTTCCCATTTAACAAGGGACTGATTCAAATCTTCTGAAGGAGCAAGGTCTTTGACTTGGATGAGCCTTAGGGCAAGTGTTACAATTAAAAAAAAAAAAAAAAAAATCCAAAATTAAAAATTACTATTCTGGGAGGCACTTAAATACATGTTGAAAGCTCACTGAAATTGATAGGATGACCTGGTGTTTAAGTGTTTTCTTGATTCTCAGTGGGCAAGTGAAAAAATAATGTATTTCTGATCAACTTCATATGATTTGTCATTCCATTGATTTTACAAGAGCTAGGGTGAAAAGAAAAAAAAAAAGAAAAGAAAAAAAAGTGAGAACCTGTCTCAAAACTGACATAACTACAGTTTCAGTGCAAAGATTACAGGCTTTAACCTTTCAATCAGAGTTTGTGGCTGGTTTATGGATATGTTTGCGTCTTTTCTATTGGAATTGCAATTAAATTTACTTACACAAAGTGAGAGATGTGCGAAAGATGGAACTTTGAATCTCCTACAATTTTTGTGATGTCAGTTTTCAAATTCCAATTTTAACTTTTTTCTAGAGCTTTAATGAGACAAAAGATTTTTTTGTTTAATTAGCTGCTGTCTTCTACTGTCCAGTTGTTGTCATTGACTCAGTTAAGAACACTTTGGAGGGGAGCAACACATTCATAGACCAGAATTGACTTCTCAAGAGTTTATTTCTAATTCCACTGCCAGGAACTGTTATCACTTTGATTTGTTCCATAATGTAAGTAAACACTGGATTTCTTGTGAGTGTTTCACTTTTCAGGACAACATAGCATAATAGTATAGTATATAAGGTATAGTAGGTAGAAAGCAGTAAAACACAGGAAGTTTGAGATTGTGCTAGAGATCAAACAGCATTTATTTCCCTGTTCTGTAATCCAAGTGCAAAGAATCTGAGCCATGTCTCTTTTCCAGCCCCATCCATCCCCTACCCTCTTCTGTGCTCTTCTACTCATCCCTTGATGCATTGAACCCCGCGCCATTCTATTACCATCCTCTATTGTGAACTTGCCTTTGCTGTACAGGTATAATTATGTTGTCCATATGCTAAGCATGCATACAAGCTCCAGTTAGCAGCTTATTTCATACTGTGTATCTCGAATGTGTTATTTGGGCATTTCTTTGTTTGCTTATCCGTGTCAGGATTGTCCTGTGCTGGCCTTTCGTTAGCCTTCTCACGGGTGACAGATTGCGCACTCATTAGTTCAGTCTCTAACTGCTTAGCAGTTCTGCTCTCAAACTCCACATTACTTTGTAATTAGGCTTTACAATTACCAGGCTTTTCCTGTAATTCATCCCACACAGGGTTTTATCTTGTGTTTCTGAAAAGCTCCATGGGATGCTGCAGTGTTCCTGTAATGGTGGGTAAAAAATGGAATAAGGAAAGGTGCCAGCATTTCCTGCTGAAGAGCAGCTCAGTCACCCGATTTCTCCTGAAGACAGTAATTTGTAGTCATTGTAGTCACGGACCTGGCCTGAGAAGCTGGTTGGGTTATGAATGCTGTATTTGTGGCTCTATGGAGCTACAGTGATTCCTATCAGCTGTGAATTTGATACTCCTTTTTCACAGGGAGGCAGCATTGAGGCCAATGTCAAGGAAAGCAGTAGGGAGTAAATCATATCATCACTTTCAGAGACTTATGCTCATCTTCTGTCTTTGTACTTAATGGCAAATACATTTTTCCCACATCAAAAGTACTTGGCTGCCATTGTTATTAGAAAAACATAATAGCAGCCTTTAATATACTGCCCGTGGTTATTGCAATTGATTGGATGCAACGTGCCATCATTACTTACTTCCTGAAGTATGTGTTTCCAGCCTTGCTGTTGGCATCTTGCAAGACAGAGTGTATATAGCAGTGGCTGTTGCCAGGATTTTTGGCTGTATGTTAGTGACTGGAAGCTCCAACCGGGAGTGCATCTTTGTGCTAGACACTGCCCAGTCACAGCAAGACAGTCCTTGCAGAGAGGTTGTAGCCACATGAGAATAATAACGGTTGAAATGAAGAGCACCATATATTCAAGCAGTGAGGAGCACTGAGGTGCAGGACACCAAAGGACACATTCAGGGTCATAGAAAGTTGACTTAAAAAAATATGAAAATCAAGTCCTTCTCTCTGAGGTCTCTGCCCACTCACTTCACCTGAAACACTGGCAAAATTGTATTTATTATTCAAAAAGGAACAGTGGGTAAATTAGCAAAAGGCTCTCAATGGCGTGTTTAGAAATGGCTCAGTTACTTGGAATCCTCTCACTCAGTGAGAGCCAGAACCACTGTGTGCCTATCTCACATCTGAGAATGGCAGCTTGGCTTTTATCTCAAAACTCAGTCTGAAAAATGCACTAGTAACTAATATCTAAATATAATAGAGTCATTCTTTTATCTTTATTACTGAAGCACATATGTTTTGTTGCATGTTCTACTAATAACGTCATAGAATCTCTAGGCTCTTTTAAAGTCTAATATTAAATTTAATGACCTAGAACTAATAAGTTTTATTTACCATGCTGAAAAAAAAAAATCAGGTAATAAC
Source organism: Pezoporus occidentalis (assembly GCF_034315485.1). NCBI lineage: Eukaryota > Metazoa > Chordata > Aves > Psittaciformes > Psittacidae > Pezoporus > Pezoporus occidentalis. The sequence continues at coordinate 4,468,407 of NW_026914180.1, forward strand.
TGAAGGAATTTATTTCAGTTTACCTATAGTAATAATGCTCAGATCAACAATACTTGGATAGCCCAAATGTCCCCAAGTCTATTCTGTGCACTGTAAATCCATTGCACTGTATTGATAAAACCATTGATGCATTTCAAATGATGCAGATGTGTGTGGAATAAATGAATTATTTATAGTTTGCTTTGCAAACTATAAATAATTCTTAAGAACTTTGTAAGTGCTAGTATTTTATATTGTGAAAAAGATTTGCATTAAAGTACTGCTTTGGCATCCCGTCAGACTAAAATTGCCTTGCTAAAGAGCTAAAACACAAGTTAGCTGGATTGCAGTCTTCTCTGGGCTACTCACACACAGGCCAAAAGATTGGCTGCTTCTTAGAAAGGACCTTAAGATCATCGAGTTCCAACCCCCCTGCCATGGGCAGGGGCACCTCACACTAAACCATATCACCCAAGGATCTGTCCAAACTGGCCTTGAACACCATCAGGAATGGAGCAATCACAACTTCCCTGGGCAACCTATTCCAGTGCCTCACCACCCTAACAGTAAAGAATTTCTTCCTTATATCCAATCTAAACTTCCCCTGTTTAAGTTTTAACCCGTTACCCCTTGTCCTATCACTACAGTCCCTAATGAAGAGTCCCTCTCCAGCATCCCTATAGTCCCCCTTCAGATACTGGAAGGCTGCTATGAGGTCTCCACACAGCCTTCTCTTCCCCAGGCTGAACAGCCCCAACTTTCTCAGCCTCTCTTCATACAGGAGGTGCTCCAGTCCCCTGATCATCCTCATGGCCCTTCTCTGGACTTGTTCCAACAGTTCCATGTCCTTTTTATGTTGAGGACACCAGAACTGCACACAATACTCCAAGTGAGGTCTCACAAGAGCAGAGTAGAGGGGCAGGATCACCCCTTTCGACCTGCTGGTCACGCTCCTTTTGATGCAGCCCAGGATACGGTTGGCTTTCTGGGCTGCGAGCGCACACTGCCTGCTCAAGTTCATTTTCTCATCGACCAACACCCCCAAGTCTTTCTCCACAGGGCTGCTCTGAATCTCTTCTCTGCACAACCTGTAGCTGTGCCTGAGACTGCTCCGACCCAGGTGTAGGACCTTGCACTTGGCATGGTTAAACCTCATGAGTTTGGCATCAGCCCACCTCACAAGCGTGTCGAGGTCCCTCTGGATGGCATTCCTTCCCTCCAGCGTATCAACCGAACCACACAGCTTGGTGTCATCGGCAAAGTTGCTGAGGGCGCACTCAATCCCACTGTCCATGTCAGCGACAAAGATGTTAAACAAGACCGGTCCCAACAACAACCCCTGAGGGACACCACTCGTTACTGGTCTCCAGCTGGACATTGAGCCATTGACCACAACTCTTTGCATGCAGCCATCCAGCCAGTTCTTTATCCACTGAGTGGTCCATCCATCAAATGGATGTCTCTCCAATTTAGAGACAAGGATGTTGTGTGGAACAGTGTCAAATGCTTTACATAAGTCCAGGTAGATGACGTCAACTGCTCTACCCCTGTCCATCAGTTCTGTAGCCCCATCATAGAAGGCCACCAAGCTGGTCAGGCAGGATTTCCCCTTAGTGAAGCCATGCTGGCCGTCACCAAGCACCTTGTTGTTTTTCATGTGCCTCAGCATGCCTTCCAGGAGAACCTGCTCCAAGATTTTGCCAGGCACAGAGGTGAGAGTGACTGGTCTGTGATTCCCCGGGTCATCCATTTTCCTCTTCTTGAAAATGGGGGCTATATTTCCCTTTTTCCAGTCATCAGGAACTTCACCTGACTGCCATGAGTTTTCAAATATGATGGCCAGTGGCTTAGCAGCTTCATTTGCCAGCTTTGAAAGAAAGACTCATCTTTCTGCTTGTCAGTGGCAGAACAAAGCTGTCTTCATAGAATCACAGAATGGTTAGAGTTGCAAGGGACCTTAGAGATCATTTGATTCTACCCCACCCCCGCCCCCGTCATGGGCGGGGACACTTTCCATGAGACCAGGTTGTTCAAAGGAGACTAGGTTGCCCGTCCAACCTGGCACGAACACTGCCAGGGATGGGGCAGCCACAGCTTCTCTGGGCAACCTATCTCACCACTCTCATAGTAAAGAATTGCTTCATAACGTCTAATCTCGATCTGCCTTCTGTCAATTTAAAGCCATACTCCCTTGTCCTATCTCTACATGCCTTTGTAGAAGCCCCTCTCCAGATTTCTTGCAAGCTCTCTTTAGGTATTGGATGGCTGTTGTAAGGTCTCCCTTGGGCAGTGTAGTTGCAGTCTCGTGCATGTTTGGGGTCTGTGTTTAGGAAGGAGCTACACCTCCTTGCTGGTACCCTTGAACCCAGGTGCTGCCAGATGAGGCCGACACACTTTCCCCAGAACTTGTCTTACATTAAATAGATGTAAGCTAGAAACTGCTCACACGTTTTGTTAGTGTAACTCTGGTGAAGGCATAAAGAAAATTGCGTTACTCTATTGGGATATTTGCTTTGTTGCCCACCTAGTTAAACAGTGATACTAGTTAACTAATTTTAATGTGATTGATATATGTGTTAAAAAGGTTTAAATGAATGCACTTACTGGTCTTAATGGTTCAAAGAAAATGTGTCCCATTCTCAGTTCTGGTGTGCTAGACTTCATATCCTACCTCATGGCAGCAATTTTTTTTGTGAGTGCCCTGGCCTTTCAAATGTTCTGGAAATATTTTCTGAGACACAAAGCAAGTTACCTGAAGCTCAGCACAAACCAATTGGTTTGTGGTGTTTACGGTTTCAGTGAACTTCCAGTCCCAATTTCAAAGAGCCCCACAACACTGAGGAGCTGTAACAATGACCTTATCCTGAGGTACAGGCACATCACTGAAGGAAAATGCTGTGTGGAACAGAAGATACAGGGAAAGCACTGAAGAAGGCTTTTCTGGTCTAGCACTTCACAGAAGTGTGGCAGTGCTGCTCACACACTCCCCATTGCAAAGGTTTTGCTGGGGATGGCCTTCAGGAACTCTGTTGTGATTCATGAGGGTATCAATGTTAGTAAAGTGATCACACAGTGAGCTTTTAGGTTGTGTTGGTGTCAGTGGAAGTGTCCATGCACTTTAGAGATGTTTGATTACTCTAATTTAAATGCCTTCATAAAGTGATGTCCTATGTTGCCAAAGCAGAAGAGGTAAGAAATCATGCTCTGTCACAACTGCTACAATGAGAAAGAAGAAAGGCATATGTTATTCCATTTGAACCAAAATTTTTATTTTAGACCCCATCCTGGATCATCTTATTCGGGGATTTCTGTGGATCTGTGCTCTCAGAGCACTGCAGAAAAGTTGCCCTACTCCTGCCTTTCAGCTGCTGGGCAATTGCCTAAGTTCAGTGGTGACAGTAACCTATTCACTAAAAACAGAAAACCTAGGAATTAATGGCTTTTTAAGATACTGTAATAGGTTGTGGAAGAGACTACTTCTGCCATGTAGCTGTTTTGTTCATTACTGCTTGAGAGAATGAAATGAGAAATCAATTTGACTCTTTTAAAAATTAATACAGTCTGCAGGAGCAAGCTGAGGAGAAGCTCTATACTGTGGCTTCACCACTGCATCAGTACCTAGCTTCTCTGCAGTGTTGGGGTGCTGCTGGGGCACATGCACTGATGTTACATGGGAAAAATCATCCTTTGGCATGTACAGTGACTTCTGAATTTAGAGGGAGAAATGTACTGGAGAAAGTCCTGTTTGTGAAAAATCATGCGCCCTAGAAAAGTAGAAGTAATTCTGCAATGGTCAAATGGGGGAGGGTTGTTTGTGGGGATTTTTTTTTTGTGTAGTTTGATGTCTTGAGGAGATCAAGATTTTCATATGTGCTTATCCTTATATTTAGTAGCCTCCAGAGCTAACCTGATTTTTCTAAAGCCTACTAAATTCTAAGCATTCCCCTGTGTGTCACTGACTGCTGTTGAGCCTCTGAGTCAGTGTCCTCTTGAGGTACCAGAATTGGGCTTTAGCTACTGAACATCTAAATGCTCACAGGCAGTAAAAAAATCACCTCAAATGTTCAGTGTGCTAGCTTTATATTTGCTATATGTCTCTGCATCTTGCCAGGTTGAGCAAAGAGTGTGGCCCAAGGACAGGGCCACTGGCATGAAAATCACGTGGGAGGAGTGAGATGAAAGGGAATGTGTGAAAAGGAGGACATTGGCAGAGTGAGGCTGGACACGGAGGATAGGCTGCACAGTCACTCAGGGGAGGAGCCCAGGAAAGGAGGGAAGATCTTGGGGGTGTACAGGGAGAAGCAGGAGCTGGAGTTGTGCAAAGGGTGAAAATGAGCATGGAAATCAGTACAGTCATGTTGCTTGAGAAATTGCTTAATGGCCCAAGATGAAGAGCTGGAAAATACATTCAGTTGGAAGGGTAGTATCAAAGGGAACAGTTAGCAAATAGAGGATGGCTTGAAGAGGCAGGAGATGTCCTTGTATTCACTTTTCCTCTTGTCTGGATTCTACTAACACCTGCTCCCCATAACCACCTAATTCTGTTCCCACTGATTTATTTTAAACAAAGCAGAAAAAGTAGGCATCTCCCCAGCAGGCAACATGATGGTCACACTCTCACATGTTGGACCAGCAAGCTAATTTCCTATACTTTTTGCAGCCATTAGCTGAAACAGATTTCCCATTTCCCTTTCAAGCCCAGCTCCACTAAAATTAATGCTTTTCTCTCAATTAACTGAGAAGCAAGGTGGTGCCTACTGCCGTGACCATGTCTGCTAGTGAGGAGCAGCTTTGGGGAATAATTTGAACAGGTGTGTGAAAACTAGGACCACTTGGGCTCCTTTGTGTGTAATATTTGTTTGCAGATTGGATGTAAAAATCCATGGGAATTAGATTGAAGCTGCCTTCTTTTCTCTCCTTCCCATCTTCACGCTTTTATGTCACACCTGGTGTACAACAGCAATTCTGTGTTCTGTGTTGCTGGTGGGGAAGGCAAAGCTGCTAAATTCAGTGCTGGGTCCTTTTACCCTGCCAGCCAGGCAGACTACTGCAGCTGCACCCAGTTCACAGAGGGGAACTTTTTGATTAAAAAACCCCAGGAGAACAGCAGGAATGGAAATAGGAAGGAAACGGCACGCTGCTACAGGGAGTGGCTGCGTCCATGGGGGACTTTTGAAGATGTGGCTCACATCAGCAGTGTTTCTGCTTCTGGAAGAAGAGCAACGCACAGGGCAGTTCTGCCTATGTGCTTAACAGTTTGAATCCAGTTAAAAAAGGATCAGGTTTTTTCATGTGGTTCAGAGTAGTTTGAAGTCAAAACTTGCTGTTCTCAGAGCCAAAGGAAAGGCACTGGTTTCACAGGGGTTTAACTGGCAAAGGGATTATGTGTTGTCTCATCGGGTGTTAGTTAAAAATCCACATGAACAACAGTGTGACACTGATAGATATGATTCTAAGTTGACACCTGCCAAGTGGGTAAGGGTGAGCTTCCAGTTGTCCTCAGCCCCAGGGGAAGGAGGACTGCTGTGTCAAAAATTGTCTTCAATAAACTTCTTAAAGAATAGTCATAATTGCAGGCTGGATGGTTGAATTTCTATTAAAATAAATTTATGGTGGGTTTGTTTTATTTTGTTTTGTTTCTTTTGCCTCTTCAAAAGAAGGCAACACAGGAAAGAGGAGGGACAGAAATAAGGAAAGCTGTACTTCTAGGTGATGGAGCAGGCTGAATGCAGAACATGATGGTCTTCTCCCTTGCCTAGGAGACTGGGAGTGTCTCGTCATGAGGAGGGTTGCTTTTGGAAAGAGTAAGGAATGTATTTCATTTAGGTCCAGCACTGCTAAGAAAATCTGGGTACATAGGTAGGGAACTCAGTTTTGAACTGTAGGTAAGGGAGATTATAAATGAGGGTTTGCATGAATTTTCTGAAGGTTTGCCTGACAATTGGGCTGGTGTAAGGGTGGAAACATTTTGTGAAAGGATCACCTAGGAGATGAGCACATAGGGAAAAACAAAGGGAGAAATGAAGTGCATAATTGGAGGATGTGCTGGGCAAGAAGCACATTCAAGGGAAGATTGTAAAGGGATGATGGAGAGGGGAGAACTCTTCAGAGTGTTTGGGCTTCTTGTTAAGCAGCTGATCCTGATTATTATGTACTGCTGGTACCTTCAGTAGTGATTTCCAGACAGGTTTATGTCTTTCTATACAGTCCACCTTTAGGTGCCCTCTATTCTGTAGAAGGCAACTTTCCTTCTTTCTTTTTTTTTTAACCAAGGCGATTTTCCATTTTTCACACTGCCCTATACAACTTTGCTTCCTTCTTGGAGATTTCTACTTAGTGCAGAGCATGTTTTCCTAAGTCAGTAGCTTTCCCTGAACTTGCTCCACTGCTGTTGGACACTTGTTGAACATAGAGTGCTTACCAAGGATTAATTAGATCAGTATGTATTCTTTCACTTGTTCCTTTTAATGAACATTAAATATATATATGCTGAGATATGAAAATGTCATCATATGGAGACAGGAAATACTGTATTTCTGGTAATTAAACTTTATCTCAGCTATTTATAGCTGAAAATTTTTCAGGCAAAGAGTTACATATCTAAAAAAGGAAGTCCCTCATGAGGGTGGATCTTCTGACGGTATTAAGCTGTTAAACATATAAGAAGCAGTACTATTTTTTGTTTTCTTACATGAAATAGTACCAGACTTATATAACTCATTAAAAGAAATTTAGAATGAGATAATTATCAGTGATCAAGGAAATATAATTATATTTTAAAATGTAGATATACAAAACTTATGTCATTGAAAATTCAATTAAGAACAGAAGAGACCAAAGGTTTGCCCAGACCAAAATTCTGTTTCCATGACAGTCAATATGTGTGCACAAGGATGAGTGAGAGGGCAGCAAACATCACACACTTTTTATGTCAGGGAATTACTAAATCCTGTTGTAGTTATTCTATTTCATAACCCAAAATGTTTTTCTCCTCCAAGCCATTTACCAGATGTCCACCAGACCCTCTCGCATCCACCATGTCCTTTGTCAACTAGTTTCACTGGCCTAAGATCAGTCACATAAGGAACTTCTTCTTTTTGCTTACTTGGAATCTTGCTCTTATCTGCTTAATGGGCCTTGGAACCATCTTTGTCATTTCTTGAATGTTTTCCATCTCTAATATATAATTTTAGAGAGGATGGGAGCTACATACAAAGATTACATAGAAGTATTGGGGTTGACCTTTCAAGTGTATTCAAATTATTTGAATTCTAAGGCATATGCATGCATGTAATATAATTTGTTTGGCCCTCACCCCAGAAGTCACTCTGTTAGAGTTAAAATCTGTATGACCTGGTACCATATTATACCATACTGAGTGATCACGATGCCATAAAATCATGTGATAGAGGTCCCCAGCAGGACTTGCTCAGCTTTGTGTGAAACCAGGGCTGGGTCTATACACATACTCCTGCGTTTTAAATCTGATTACTGTGGACATCTCTTTCCATTGCCAGTAACGAGAAATAATCCCTGACAGAAAATAAGGTGGTCCTGTAAGTGATCCTGAGACAGAAATGCTGAGAAATAATCCCTTATTATCAGAGTGTAACACCTCTTAAAATCCACTTCTGGTCTCATGCTTAGCAAGGTAAGAACACAAGTGTGAAGAGATGAAAGAAGGAAAACAAAGCACAAGGAAAAGGAGAGTGAGAAACTACTCACTAGAACGTTTGATTGATGGAGAGAAAGATCTGAACATGTAACCACCAGGTTTGTGTACGATTGGGCATGGTGTTTGCCTTCACGATGCTGACAGCTGGGTATAATGCCAAATTTTCATTTTGCTACTTGATTTAAAGTCCCAGCTTCTAGGGACAAATGACTTACAAAAATGTTTACTTTGATTCAGAAAGAAAATGAAATGAATCTTAAAATTTTTAGTACTCAAAAACATTATTAAAATTATATCTGCATAGGCATTCAAAGTGTAAACGTATTTGAAAGGTTAATGAAAAGAATCGAATGTTTAATTTCATTAGAAAATGCATTTTAAAGATATCAGATTCTTTTGAAGTCTTATACTTGATTTGTTAATTCTTAAGAATTGTTATCATTCAGTCTGGATAATTGGCTTCAAAGCATTTTCACTTTCCAAGGAAAGCAGTTTACAATTACATGGATGGAGAAAACATAAAGTCTCCTAAAAAGGCAGTTGGAAATTTCAATGCCCAAGCCAAGAAGAGGGAAAAATATGTTTCAGCTCAGAAACAATTTCCCCATAAAGGGCAAAATTTTGGATCTACTGGATAAATTATGGTTATGTTAGCATGCATTGGACCTTGTAAAAATCAGCTGTACATTGCAGGAGTGGTAAATCTAGCAATTCAAAGAGACTCTGGGCTCATTGCAGTTATGTTCAGTGTGGTCATTTATGCAGAATAAGTCAGTCCAGGTGTTCCTTGAAAGCATTGGCCTTGCCATACATGCAGTGTAGTAATGTCTGAATACTGTGGTACCTTCAGGCAGGCTGAGAAGAACCAGCAAAACTTGGGACAAACATTTACTACTATTTACTATTCATCAGTTCTGCTTGGATCAAGTGTCCAGAAAGTTTTCCAATAGTGTAATTTACTGTCACCCTAATAAACACTTGTTCTCTCCTCAGCAGTCAAGTTTCCTATTTTCTAGTAGACAAGAGCCCATGCCCCAAACCTGCTCCTGCAGCTGGCCCTGCTTTCTCAGCCGTCTGGCAGTATCAACAGAGAGTGGAGCCAGTGAGGTCTAGAGCTGGCCCACTGCCCCATAATGGGGTTAATGCACATGCTCTGTGCCATGTGAAGCTGTTTTTACTGCTGTTTATTATTACTTTGGTTGATGAACTGACTCATTTTACAAGACATGTTTCTTGGAAAACTTGTGCATAAGCCAGGACCCTTATTAATAATTTAGAAGTATCTTTTACTTCCTTATTCACCTTCCCAGTGGGAGAGGGTGTTGTGGATTGTGACATAAAAAAATGTCATAAAGCCATTTTAAAAATATCCCTATTTGTACATTTATGTAAGTGTACATATATATATTTGTTCCATGTGTTCTCTACTTTACTTCTTCTAGGGTTTAATTCCAGGTTTAATCTCAAGGGCAGCATTTGTGAGAATTTACTGTCACCTTTTACCTTGAAGCATTTAGCTGATACCAATCTTGGTAGCATGAATAAGATATGGCCTTAAAACAAATTAACCTTTCACATTTATTCTTTATTTCTTCTCTATTTTTAATGCCTCACAAACAAAGATGTTTTTATAAGTAGAATTATATGCCAATTATTGTAGTATGCCTTATCTTTTTCCTAATGGGCACAGAATGGCTAATATGGCTAAATTATCAAGCCAGAATACTATGAGTATGAAGAACATGAAAGAGTTTGTTAGAATTGCATATTTTATATTTGCTTTCCTTCTCCAGGGCAGGAAACTGAGACTATGTAATCAATTTTTTGTTGCAATCAACATTTTCTAGGGAAAACAATATTGGACTATATTCAGAGGAGAACAATACTGAAAATAGCATGGGTTTATCCATTTTGAGGGACATTATCACCTTGATCGCTACAGTGAGTTTGGGTTGCTCTATCCAAAACAGATAGATTCTAATGGGAATAGACATGGTTCAGAAGAGGACAAAGACCATGACAGAAGCATGGAAATGCATAATAAAAAGAAGAGTTGCCCTGAGTAACAAAGAAATTATATAAGGATAGAAAATAAAGAAAATTATGAAGAAGTCATATTCATTGAATAAGGGCATTCTTTGATTTTAATGCCACCTGCTGAAAGTTTTTAACCCATAGGGAACCCATTAAGAAGATATTTTTGGACAAAAGGTTGACCAGGATTCAGGAAAGGACCAGGCATTCTTTTGGCATAACCAATTTTTATCCATTGTGATTAAACCAGGTGTCTTATTGGCTCCTTCACTTCAGCACCTGCATCAGCATGTTTGACCTTTTATCAGCAAACCACAACTGACTCAAGACCAACATCAAACAAGGCAGTAAATGATGTTGATTCCTTGGTGGAAAGAGGAATAAGGACAAGAAAACATGATATAAGAAATTCAGGAGTAATTTTTGGGGTTTAGCATGAGGGTCCCTGCAGGAGCTGGCCCACTGTGGGCAAACTGATTTGAGATTTTAAGGGAAAGCTATGTACTTAACTGACACAAAGTTTTTCATTCTATTATCACTTAGTTTAAAAAAAATGGGATTGTATGTCTAGCTGCAAACTGTTCTTCCAATAGCAGTTTCCCTGTGGTTGGGTGTGGGAAACCTTCGTGCTCCTTCAGGTGGCATTCCTTGCCTGGTCAATTGCTCATCATTGTGTCCAATTATTTATTGATGGTTCCTTGCAAGTGTTGAAAGTGTTTCCATCGGCTGTGTAATATGGTGCCCTCTTGTGTCCAGTCCAAACCGAGTAAACATGGACTGGTAGCCAAAATGTGCAGAATGTTGGATTTCATGTCTTACCTGCCTTGATTTTCACAAACCTTAAGTCAGGGTGATGGCCGTGGCTCTGCCAGACTTCTTTTACAGCTAAACTTCAGCACAGTCATACTTCACCAGATAGATTTACCCTATCTGAAATGATAGGGTAGCATAAAAGGGCTCATGCAATAAATCACACCAAGATAATTGAAATTTTATCCAGAGCTGTATACACAGCAAATTTTCTTGTTAATATACAAAGGTCTCATTCAGTCTCTACTGACATTTCACTACTCCACCCACAATAATAATAATGAAAAGGAAAATAAGCCCTTTTATATGTTCATTCTCTCTGTCATGGCCGCTAACAAGTGTAATTTGGTTGGTGGCAAAGAGAAGTAGTCAAGGAAATGCACAGAGGAATCAAGCAAGCAAGCTGTGGGGTCACATTCTAATGAAAATTTATTCATGGATTCCTTTTTTTCTCAGTGTCAAATGGATTATTACATTTGTGTGTAAAACCTTGGGTTATTCACTCCCCTGCATGAAGCCAGACTAAATGAGGCAGACCCATGCTGCACTGGGCTGTGGCAAGCAGGGAGTGCTTGGAGCAAGAGTACTATATAGTACTCTATAGACAGATAAGAAAAGCCTCACACTCACAGGCCCTTGTTCTCATGGGTGACTTCAACCACCCTGACATCTGTTGGAAGGATGGTACGGCCCAGCACAAGCAATCCTGGAGGTTCTCGATTGTGTAGAAGACAACTTCCTTCTGCAAGTAATAGAGGAGCCGACAAGGAGACGTGCCGTGCTTGACCTCGTGCTCACCAACAGGGAAGGGCTAATTGGAAATATAGTGCTCCAGGGCAGCCTTGGATGTAGCGATCAAGAGATGGTTGAGTTCAAGATCCTCAGGACAGTGAGAAGAGCGTGCTGCAAGCTCACTGCCCTGGGCTTCAAAAGAGCAGACTTTGGCCTCTTCAGGAACCTGCTTAGGAAGGTTCCATGGGATACAGCCCTAGAGGGCAGGGGGGCCCAAGACTCTTGGTTGATATTCAAGGATCACCTGCTACAAGCTCAGGAGTGTTGCATCCCAACCAGAAGGAAGTGCAGCAGGAGGGCCAGGAGACCTCCTTGGATGGATAAGGAGCTGCTGAGGAAAATTCAAATGAAAAAAGAGGCTTATAATAAGTGGAAGCAAGGACAGGCGGCCTGGGAAGAGTACAGGGATGTTGTCCGGGAAGCTAGGGACCAGGTTAGGAAAGCTAAGGCCCAGTTAGAATTAAACTTGGCTAGGGATATAAAGGATAACAGGAAGGAATTCTACAGGTACATAGCAAATAAAAAACAGACTAGGGAGAACTTAGGCCCCCTCAGGAAGCTCTCAGGAGAACTGGCTACACAGGATTTGGAGAAGGCTGAGGTTCTGAATGACTTCTTTGCTTTGGTCTTTACTGACAAAGGCTCTTACCACACCACCCAAGTCTTGGAAGGCAGATGCAGGGACTGTGAGAATGAAGACCCTAGGCCCACTGTAGGAGAGGAACTGGTTCAAGGCCATCTTAAAAATCTGAACGTGCACAAGTCCATGGGACCTGATGAGATCCATCCGCGGGTCCTGAAGGAGCTGACAAATGAAGTTGCTAAGCCGTTGGCCATCATATTTGAGAAATCATGGCACTCAGGTTAAGTTCCTGACGACTGGAAAAAGGGAAATATAACCCCCATTTTCAGGAAGAGGAAAATGGATGACTCAGGGAATTACAGACCAGTCAGTCTCACCTCTGTGCCTGGCAAAATCTTGGAGCAGATTCTCTTGGAAGGCATGCTAAGGCACATGAAAAACAACAAGGTGCTTGGTGGCAGCCAGCATGGCTTCACTAAGGGGAAATCCTGCCTGACCAGCTTGGTGGCTTCTATGATGGGGCTACAGAACTGATGGACAGGGGTAGAGCAGTTGATGTCATCTACCTGGACTTGTGCAAAGCGTTTGACACTGTCCCACACGACATCCTTGTCTCTAAATTGGAGAGACATCCATTTGATGGATGGACCACTCAGTGGATAAAGAACTGGCTGGATGGCCACACACAAAGAGTTGTGGTCAGTGGCTCAATGTCCAGCTGGAGACCAGTAACGAGTGGTGTCCCTCAGGGATCGGTGTTGGGACCGGTCTTGTTTAACATCTTTGTCGCTGACATGGACAGTGGGATTGAGTGCGCCCTCAGCAACTTTGCCGATGACACCAAGCTGTGTGGTTCGGTTGATGCGCTGGAGGGAAGGAATGCCATCCAGAGGGACCTCGACACGCTTGTGAGGTGGGCTCATGCCAACCTCATGAAGTTTAGCCATGCCAAGTGCAAGGTCCTACACCTGGGTCGGAGCAATCCCAGGCACAGCTACAGGTTGGGCAGAGAAGAGATTCAGAGCAGCCCTGCAGAGAAGGACTTGGGGGTGTTGGTCGATGAGAAAATGAACTTGAGCCAGCTTCAGTGTGCGCTCGCAGCCCAGAAAGCCAACCGTATCCTGGGCTGCATCAAAAAGAGCATGACCAGCAGGTCAAAGGAGGTGATCCTGCCCCTCTACTCTGCTCTTGTGAGATCTCACTTGGAGTATTGTGTGCAGTTCTGGTGTCCTCAACATAAAAAGGACATGGAACTGTTGGAACAAGTCCAGAGAAGGGCCATGAGGATGATCAGGGGACTGGAGCACCTCCTGTATGAAGAGAGGCTGAGAAAGTTGGGGCTGTTCAGCCTGGAGAAGAGAAGGCTGCGTGGAGACCTCATAGCAGCCTTCCAGTATCTGAAGGGGGCCTATAGGGATGCTGGAGAGGGACTCTTCATTAGGGACTGTAGTGATAGGACAAGGGGTAACGGGTTAAAACTTAAACAGGGGAAGTTTAGATTGGATATAAGGAAGAAATTCTTTCCTGTTAGTGTGGTGAGGCACTGGAATAGGTTGCCCAGAGAGGTTGTGAATGCTCCATCCCTGGCAGTGTTCAAGACCAGGTTGGACGAGGCCTTGGGTGAGATGGTTTAGTGTGAGGTGTTCCTGCCCATGGCAGGGGGGCTGGAACTAGATGATCTTAAGTTCCTTTCCAACCCTAACTATTCTATGATTCTATGGTTCTACCTGCATGGAGCAGGCAAGGAATGGTAGCTTAGGCTCTCACATGAGCTTGCAAAAACTTTGGCAAAAGCCCTGGGGGATTTTTGTTTTTTTTTGTTCTCACAGTAACATCTGTGCCACTGTGTGTTTGGGGCTGTGTCACCCATTCCAGCCACATTGTGGAGCTGGGATAAGTTGATATATGTTTCCTGCTGTCCACACTTTGTTCTGACACATGGTGAGACCATGAAAAATGTATGGGGTGTGGATAAAGGCATCAAGGGATCATTTCCTGGGAAATTAGTTGTTTGTGGTTAAATTGCTTTTGGCAATTGTGCTGAATGTAGGAAGTTTGTGGTAGGGGATCCAAGGGATGAGTGTATCTTTAGCTGTCTGGACTTGGGTAACCTAGGGGTTATCTGCAGTTTTCCTGCTGTAACGTCTAGGGTTTGAAGAGCACATGGCATGAGCACAACTGAACAGGGAAAATGGATGGCAGAGAATTTTTGAGGAAGTTTTTTCAGCTCTGAAATGCAGCAAAGTCAGTTCAGTGTGCTGAAAGTCCCCGTGTTTCTGTCATTCATTACAGGGAGATAAACTGAGAGCAGCAAGCGACAAGGTGTGTATTTTTACTGTTGTTGTTAGGATTTTGCAGCAATTTTGTGATTGGGATGATTTGCCCTGGAAAGAGTCAAAATGGATTTACTCCAGAGGATCTCTCATTCATTTTTTTCCTAATTGTAGTGTCCCTCTTTCCCCCCACCCTTCTTCCTCATGTGTTATAAAAGCAGGTAGAAGCAGGAAAGAGGAGCTCTTTGAAATTGAAACATGTTCTCTGTTTCTCAGAGGTTCCTCAGCTTTTCATGCCTATGACACTAAGCCGTGATCTGAGCCTATAGAGTTCCCAGATTAGGGGTCTTTGAAGTGGAGTTCAGTCTCACAAATGAGAAGCAGAAGCATAATTGTACCTGGTTTCAGATTTGGGACTGAAATTTCAAAGGTGTGCTCTGCCTGGATTTCAGGTGCCGAGGTTTTCTCTCAATGTGATTGAATAAGGTGGGGTTTTTTTTTGAGTTTGGATCTTAAAAGATATGGGATTAAACAAAAAAGAGAAACAGACTGGCATTACTTATTTTTATAGTTCTAAGTTTTCCCAGAACTTGGCCTCCTTCGAGCATCTGACACATTAATTTGAAAGCCTGCACACTGATATGGGAATTTTCCTGAGCTATTACTGTTACTACTGTAAAAGCGGTATATTGGTGCACCAAGTGCAACTGCATTGAGATGATGAGCAATTAAAACCACTTCTTGCATAATAAAGCACATTCTATCATGTTGTACTTACTTAATATACCAATGCAATGTGTTATACGGCATTTAGCTAAATTACAGTAAATCACCTATCTAAAGCAGTTTTCCTTTCAGAATCTCATGTGGAAAAAAATAAAAAAAGAAAAGCTGGAAACAGTAAAAGGATAATGACCCATAATGCCAGAAAGATAAAAATGGGATTTCAGTTGTCTCCTGGAATTTAAGGCTGTAGCAATGTTGTTAAAGGCAAGCTGTTCACTGTCCCCTGTTGCTCCCTTGCATAATCATCACAAAGTATAACAAACTCCTACTTCTGCCCTGCAGAGTAGTGAGGCTAAAGAAAAATGAGTTGCTGGTGGGGGCAGGTGGATTGAAGACAAAAGGCAGGGTGGTAGTTGGGGGCTGTGGAGAGTTACAAGTGCCAAGTTCCTCAGGTACAAGCTCTCACTGAGCATGAGGTAAAGCTTTGAGTCTGTAAATGCTGTTCACTACTTGTGATCCTTGCTTCCTTCTCTCTCTGTTACCCCAGAGCCAACTTACTGCAGCATCAGGGGACAGGGGATGGGAAGCCTTCTCTGCATTCTCTCTCTGGAAAGCAGCTTAGTATCAAAACAAGCTTGGCTTCTGTTTTGGGGAGGGAATTTCAGATTCAGTTGCTTATGGGTACATGCTATAAATATCAAATAGATGCACTGCAGTATGTCTCAAAAGAACAACAGATCATAGCATTAAATGCATCATCACAACAGTCTTCTTTTCCACATGAATTTGGGATTGCATCTGTCTGGACACGTGAATAGGCTTCCATCGGGTACTGATTGTGCTTTTATGTTGCATTATGTTCTCTGTGGTTCAGTTTTACAACAATGAGAAAGCATGCATGGTCCTAGTGTTTGTTGAACATTGATTGCCTGTGCTATTCTGAGGAGTAAACCACACCTGCCCCAGGGAGTGCAGATCCTGGGGGTCCGCTCACCTACATGACTCCTGTTTAGCAGATGCTGTCCTGAATGGGTCAATAATCCTGAAGGCCTACTAAATACAAAGTGAAATAAGTATTTCCCTAAGACTATCTATATTCATCCTTCTCCCTGCTCATATCAGGCTTCACCTTCTTCCTCTTGTTTGGTGCTTCTTGTTGATGTTTGCTGGCTTTTTTTCTGACAGTTTTTATTTCCTCTGTGAATTTACCTTGTGTCATTTTCCTCTCTGCTTCCATTATTTCCCAAAACCTCATCTTTTTTCTTCCAGAATCATTCTCTGAAGATAACAGACCCATGCTTCTGCTGCATTTGGCAGGATTAAGAGGTTTTTTTAAGGTCTTGGCCCCATACACAGTAGCCTGTTAACCCCAGCTTGTCCTATTCCCTTCCCTGTGTCCCTTAGAAAGCAGTATTTTTTTTGCAGGAAATCCTAAATCACCCCAGTGTACTTTCTGTGCAGGATGCTCCTGTGAGCTATGGGGATGACTGTACTGATCCAGTGCTGTGCCTGGTGCTGATGTCTACTCTCCTCAGCTCTGCTGCACGTGGGCTGGCTTGTGGGTGCGGATGCCGACAGTCACAGCAGTGAACACTCCCTGCTGCCCAGCCCACAGCCTGCCTGGGTACCTGGTTTGGTTATGATGCTGTTCCCATAGAGACAGACTGTATTTCAGTGTAAACTGGTAGCCTTCCCCAGTCCTGCAAATGTGGGTAATCACTACAAGCCAGTATGACTCTTTCACTCCATGTGCTGCAGGTCAGCTGTGGGTAGTTTAAGTTTGCTTTCTCCAACAGGACCCTTTTCTTTTGCCCTGGTGTGTGTGTCCTGGGAGTGAGGGCTGTGGCATGTCCAAATCCGCCGGAATCCTTTTCCCACCTCTGGTCTCCATCTGCTGTGCTGGGGCTCACCTGGCCCTTCAAAAATCTTGTTAGGATCCTAAACAAGAATAAAATTATTTCTTTTTATTCTAATTCCACTGCCTCGTCCTCACGTATTTTTCCAAATGAATACAACTGTAGTACATGCTGTTGCCAGTCTGAAAATAACAATTCTGTTTGAAAAAGCATCTATCCTACTGTTGCAGCCTTCCTGCCTGTTATCTTGTTAGATGGTAAGTGCTAACCAGTTGTGTCTGATCGATACCTGCCTGGGAGGACTCCAAGAAACCCTTGGCTGGTTCAGGCATTGCCATCACATCAGCAAAGGGGGGAGGGGGTCAGCCTGGCTGACTGCTGAGTACTGCCCTGCATCGCTGTGGGCAGTGCTGCAGGGCTGATGGAAGGCTTGTCCTTCAGAGGTAAAGTAAAATTCTGAAGACCTGACTGCTTTGGGTCATTAAAAAGCTCACAACAGCTTTTCAGTTTTTGGAAGAGAGAGGGTGATAACATCAGGCTCTTGACTTGTTTTCAGCTGCAATAATTGGCTTCGTTGGGTTGAATAGGATGTGGTGTTTTCACTTCTTGCAAAGCTCAGAGGACTCCTTCAGGATTTCTAACACCACTGTAAAGCCCATTAGATGCAAGGTACCTGCCAGCTGCTGTGGGGCATGCCAGAGGTCACATCTAGCAAAGACCTTCCTGCAGGAGCAGAGAAGAGAAAGAGTGCCAGTCCTCCCTCTGTGGCCCTGTGACATTCGCCGTCCTAGTGCAGAGCTCCAGCCCAGCAGCATATCTGGACCAGTGCAATGTGACCTCAGGCCCCGGGGAGCGATGCAGGCTCGTTCCTGCCGGGTGTGCTGCCGTCTGCTCTCTTGACACAGCATAATTTGCTTGCCAGACTTGATGGTTCTGCTGGTATCTAGAGACTCATTTATTTGAAATGGTACAGAACAACTTCAGGACTTAAACTTCCTTTATTCACCAATCTTCCTTAATCTTAAGGATTGAGAACGATAATTCCCTCAACGCCGACTTTCATCAGACTGAGACTCATTCAATTATCTTTCATGTCTGTTCATCTGAAACTGCAGGACTTGAGAAGTTGCCTTTTCCTCTAAGTCTGTGGCTCTAAACAACTGGAGCTGTCCTAACAGTCCTGATACTACCTTCTGCTTTTTGCTAACTCTTACTGTTGACGCGCTGCATCAGAATTTCATAACTTCTTTTTTCTTAATGCTTTTCATTTATCACTTGCTAAACCAGTAACAAATTACAGCTTTGTTAAAAATGTTTTTGAGAACATTATTCTGTTAAGAAAAAAATCCCATCATTTTGTCTTGTTTCAGCCTAAACAAGAGGCCAGTGAGCAGAGCTGCCAGGCTAAGCAAACTCACGTGTGTACTGTTCCTGGTGAGGAAGGGACAAGAGCTACTGCAAGGGACATGAGCTCCCTGTCACTAGATCCTTTTGCTCTGCTTGTTCATTCCTGACTGAATTTGAGACAGGTGTACAGAGAAGCTGGGAAGCTCTGACATGGCAGATATATTTTTGGTGTTGGCTTTTCTCATTTTACCTGTTCTGCTTAGCAGGCTTTTAAGACTTTTTGCCAAAGTTCCCCCCATTCCTCTATGCTGATTCTGTACCATTATTTCTAATAATGAGTATTTTCTGGAATCAGTCACACCCGTAAGCCTGACTACATACCTGTGTCTATACTCACAGACACGTAATATATCCTACCAACCACACAATTTCCTGGAAGTTGAAAGAGTGGCAAGAAGTTGGTCAAGTGAACTCTGCTGTTAAAGAAATGGAATACATGGCTTTATGCCTGAAAGTTACCATTTTCAGCATCATTGACACTGAAAACCAGCCCCAAAGAAAGGCAGGTATAAAACATGAGAAGCAGTGATGACCTTTATCAGCTGTGGTGACAACTATAAATCAGGCTACAAATCCTCATCAGCTCGCTGGACAGAATTCATTACAGACAGAGGTTACTGCATTGCTTTTTGTCTTTGATTGAGGTTTGTCCCATTTAAATAAATGCTCTTGCACTGCAACAAATCACATGTTTCAAACAGAAATCCAGGAATATTATTCATTGATTCTTTTGAGGACTAAGATAATTTGACATACAGACCACCTAAACCTCATAGTGTTTTGCTTGGAATATAATGCAGATCAATTTGTTCTTCTCTTAAGCAGACCAATTTTCTGTTCATTAATTCAGATGCTGTGTTGATGGCTTGTATTGAATATAATAGCAAGATTTACAGCCCTAACAAATCAGCACTGCTTCATTTATTCTTCCTTATTTGTACCAGAAGTGCATGCAGCAGATTTGCACCTGATTTTAAACTTGTTACACCTTAACAAATAATGGAAATTCTTTCATCTCCTACTTCCAAGTGTGGAGCAACTTTTATGTAGTCATCTTGAAGTTTCACAGTTTGTTAAAATGTTAGGTTTTTTAGAGCATAGGGAACAATAAAATGTTAGTAGCGATGTCATTATGGGCAGTAATGTAACTTCCATCAGTTCATACAATGCTCAAGAAACAGCTACCAAATATAGCAGCCCCACAGACTCATTAGATTAATAAGCTACTTACCTGTGTACTGAACTTTTCATTGCTAGTTTTTTCTGCAATTACAAAATACCCTAAGAGGCTTACAATTACCTAGATGCTTAGCTGCACATATTTAAAATGTGATTTTTCTGTCTGAACTTAGTATGCAGTTAGAAAACATTCTGTGCTGTCAACATAGGGTAACAATTAAAGCATTAATCTTTTTCAAAATATCTCATAATTGCATAATATTCTTTGTCTCAGTTTAGTTATTCCAGTTATTTCTGGAATACCTGAAAATTAAAATGTGGACTGTATACTTTCCACATATAACTTCATCCTTTGTGGCATACGGATGATGCATCATCCTTAATGGTATAAGGATATAAAGGCCAGGTGTGTAGGAAGCATTAATACCTTTTATTGTATCACTTCTGTCCTGGGTTCAGAGGTAGCAGTCATTTTTCTCCTTCTTAGTAGCTGATGCAGTGCTGTGGATTTGACTTTCGGCCTGGGAACAGTGCTGATAACACCAATGGTTTTAGTTGCTGCTAAGTCATGTTTACCCTGACCAAGGACTTTGTGAGTCTCATGCTGTGCCAGGGAAGAAGGGAAGCCAGGAGGAAGCAGAGGCAGGGCATCTGACCCAAACTGATCAAAGAAGTATTCCATACCACAGCACATCATGCCCAGGATGTAAAACTGGGGGCAGTTACGTGGTCAGACTGGGTATTGGTTGGCAGATGGTGAGCAGTTGTATTCTCTTCCCTTGTTATTTCCCTTATCATTATTATTACTGGTGGTAGCAGTAGTGATTTGTGTTATACCTTAGTTAGTGGACTGTTCTTATCTTGACACATGGGAGTTGCATTCTTTCTATTCTCCTCCCCATCCCTCTGGGAGCCGGGGGAGGAAGCGGGGGGAGTGAGAGAGAGACTGCGTGGTACTGAATTACCAGCTGGTCTTAAACCACTACAGCTTCCTAAATTGTTAGCATAGAGGCATTTTTAAGGATCTGGAAGCTGGAAGTTAAAAGTTGTAAATAAGTTGCTGCTGGATCAGACGTCAGAGATTTTTTGCATCATTTCTTCTGGTGTCTGGGTCAGGACAAGAGCAAATGCTTAGGGAAGAATTTAAAAAGCAGGTGAATTTCTCAAGATGATAATTCAGGATATACTTTGAGTCCCTCAGAATCACAGGTACAGGGGCTTTCTGAAAAGTGTCTCACCTCAAGACCCATAGTCTTCGATGGATTTTTCTTCCATTTTTCTAATTCTTGTTTGTACCCACATGCGGTCCTGGCACTGTCTCTACTCTGTGACTGTGACTTCCACAGATTGTTTACTTTATGTGTGAAGAAATAATCCCTTTTATTTGTGTTGGATCTGTCACTGGCTGGTGTAATTTAATGCCTCCAATATTTGTTTTGGAAAAGGCAAGGAACAAGCATTCATTATTTGTCTTCTTTATGCTGCCTATAACTGTTTTGATTTCTGCTCTAGTTCTGTTCAATCAGTTCTTTCCCAGGTTTAAGAATCTTAGTTTGTTCAGCCATAAATTATATGAAGCAGTATTTTTAAGGTCCAGAATATCATCAGGCATGAAAATACCATGCTCCTGGACAACACTCCAGAGCTAATGACAAAATTTTAATACTGTCAAATCAAAACAGGAGCTCTCTTCATTATTCTGGTGTCAAATTATCTAATTTATGTTTTTACTGATGACCCAAGGTATTACTAAAATTTATTCCATAATTGAAATAAAGAGATGCTTTCAGAAATTTACCTATGAGACTGAAGGGCTGCTGTGATTTGGACACTGAGAATCTGAAGTCTCTAAAATCATGTTGTTTGGAGAGGATCATCTGTGTTGCAGCAACCATTTGGCCTCACAGAATCTGATTCATCCCAATCCCAGGAGAGATTTTTTCTTCCTACACTTACATGTAAAACTGTGATATGTAGGAGATGACTGTTTTTATTGATAGTAGTAAGTAGAGTGTTGAAGCTTTTCATCTACACTTTCAGAGCATTTTTCAAAGGTGGTTAATGACTGTGAAGAGAATTGTCATCACCAGCTTAGAAATAAGACTGAAACACAGATAAGGAAGGAGTATGTTAGGTCTGTACACCAAAGTTTTGTAAGACTGAGGCTCTGGACCCAGTCATGTCTTCAGCATGTTACCCCAAGGTGGGCAGCGCACACATTTGTGGTTACAGTAAGTTGGGTCTGTGCTTGTATGAATCCTGTAGGATTTAAACTTGCCTTTGACTTATCCCAGCCAATATGGATAATGTTTAACCATTTGTGTGTCCCTAACACTTGTGGGATGCACTGTGATAACAACCCTGGGGTAAACACAGTGAGGGTAGGCAATGAGGAATCGTTTCCTTAACTAAAACTGGAGGCAGAAGTTTGGTGGGATTCATCAGTTCTCAATCTTCATTTAGCCCAGTTGCAAAAAAAACAGTAACCCTACTCTTGTAGGATGCTTGGGACTTAACATCTTATGTTTTATCTGTGAGGCAGTGCGTGTAAGCACTGATCAGACTTGAACTTCAGTTTATGACATCTGACAAGATGACAGCCCTTTAATGTTACGTTTTTTCATCCTGAACCTTTGACCTGCTATCCAACCCTCATTTGGAGTTTCTTTCGTATGTCTACACCAACCTTTCTGTCAAATAAGCTTTGAACTTTGAGAGCTGGAGACTGGCTTCTGCCTGTGCAGGATCCTGGAAGGGACTCTTGTCCTTATCCAGATGTCCTGAGTGCTGTAGTAGTCCCAAAGTGCAATAGGGACAAGCTTCTTTGTCTTGTTCCATGTGGAAATGGCAATTTCTTTGCATGCATCTCCTTCTGGTATAAGTTTGCAGGACAAATGGCAGAGTTGGAAGATCTGCACAATATAAGGTTCCAGAATCTGCTTTGTTAGAGGGTGATTTGCCTTTACCTTTCAGAGACTTTCCAGGCATCTGGATTATTAAACTCCTACAGAGACTGAGAATCTTGGAAACCTTTAAGTGTTAGGAATGTTTTTTAACCTTCTTTTTTCCTACAGTAATAATATAGCAAGCTGTATATGTACTTTCAGAAAAAGTCACCCTCTTGCATTCAGCTCTGGGAAAGTGTGGCAGAATAAACATTTGACAAACACTAACCATGTTATTTAATGACTAGCCTGGAAGCCATTTTAACATCACATCAATGGCTGTGTTAAAAAAAATGTGTTGTTTAGAGGGAAGTTCTCAGCAGTACTTTTGGTTCAAGTCCATAACTGGCTTCTACACAGACAATTCCAAATTTCCTTAATGTTCTTCTCTTTTCTTCCTTGTAGACAATGAATTCATTTATAGAAACCAGAATGGCACAGTGATTCTGAGGAATGTCGAAACTAACAATTCAACAATATTAATAGAAAACAAAAAAATTGTAAGTATTTCCTGTAATGAGTAGCAGAATTTCACAGTTCTTTTGCAGTTGGATCAGTAAAGCAGAAAATGACTTGGGGTTCAACTTCGTGTATTGTCAAGAAGCAATACACTGGTAATGCTATGGGCTACGCTATGACTGATAATGTGAAATTGAATTCCAGCTTTTGTTATTATTCTGCAAACTCAGTTTCTTTCATACTACAGGAAAGTATCATATAGATATTTGAAGCTAGTCTTGCATACACTGTATAATTGAAAGATGCATAATTCTCATCTTTGCATGCTTAATAGAAAAGACAATTGGTATAATATACTGTGTGTTGGTAGCATTCTCCACATTCCTTCATGCAAATGCTTATTTTTTAATTTGTGGGTTTGCTGATTTTTCTTGCCTAATAGTTGAAATGTAATTTCAGTGTTGTTAATGAGTAGGCTTGATGAATGGAAGTGGAGTTGCCTGTGACAGCAACCCTAAGAAATTACTGGGAAAAGAAGTTAGTAGTTGGCTATTAAAATGAATGAAAAGAAAATGAATTCACAGCTGATACAGATAATTATTTATAATGATGAAAGTGGTTTTTAGCATTGTTTTTTGTAGTAGATGAAGCCAGCATTGTGGCAGAAGTTAGTACATCAAATGTCAGAGTGTTTTTAATAATTCCAGCAAGAAGTTAACTTCCAAAGTAAATTATGTGCGTTTTGACAATGAGAGATAAATCATGTCATTGTGGTAAAAAATGTCACTTCCGCAGTACCTCTCTAAGGGTTTGATTAACTTGGGATGGTTTTGTTGTACTGTATCTTTGTAAAACTACAAAGGTAGAGGATGGCTAACAGAGATTTATCTTAATAACCCAAGATTTACAGAAAACAGCTTTAAAAACTCAAAAGCTAAAAGTAGATCCACAAGAAAACTGTAAAACTACATTCCAGGTTGATTTTATTTTTCTGTATATGACTTATAAAAATCTCAAGTACAGTATTAATTCTTTTTAATGAGAAAAAGAACTTACCACTGAATTATTACTGCTGGACCCAACTTTAAACTTCACATATTGCCATTTAACCTTCAACCTACACCACATAAGCAATCCTCTTTTACTAGAGTGTAACCCCTTTCTTTCTGCTAAGGGTCAAGGAATGGGCTAGCTTCCTTTAATGTCAAAGTCTGTTAAAATAAAACTACTTCCATTTGTCCTCTGTTTATTTCCCTGGTTTTAATTTTTGTAAGAAAAGTGCAGTGTTACAAGGTAATCCTATTTTTCATGGCATGGCCATTCTACTGCCTATTCTGCCCTTGCTCCTCTGCCTTCTCAGTAAATAAATCTGCAAAGTATCACCTCCACATTTATCCACAAAGTCCTGATACAAGAGCTGCTGTTACGCCTCATCCAGGCACATTGTCTTTGTCCTCTTTCTTCCCAGCACTGGGTAAGAAAAACTTTTGCTGCCTTGGCATGTTTTACTTTTGCTGTGTTATAACAATAAATAAAACCTGCCTTCATGATGACACTGCTGGCTGTCAGGCTCCCCTGGTACTCCTTCTTCTGATCCATGGTGGCCCATCAGCCCATTAGGTTGCCTGAAAGATAGATGCCCTATACCTGGAAACATTCAAGATCAGGCTGGACAGGGCTCTGAGCGATCTGATCTAGTTGAAGAAGAACTTGCTCCTCTCAAAGGGGTTGGACTAGATGACCTTTAAAGGTCCCTTCCAACTCGAAGCATTCTATAATTCTATAATCAGTCCCCTCTGCCTCTGGCTGTCTCATGGGTTCTTCATGCACTGCCTCCACCCCCACTGCCCTTGGGGAGCTCTCTCAGAGTGGGATGCTGCAGCCCAAATTCCCCCTTCCATTTTGCTCAATGGGAATCTCCCAAGGATTTGCATCTAATTTTTTAGGTGAGAAGGTGAGATTTAAAGAGCAGTGTATGAGGGGCATGTTAGTGGTACCTCTCTCTGACCTTGATGTCATGTGTGCCAGTAATGTATTATGTTGAAATACACCAGAAAGGAGAAATGCCTGCACTATACAAATGATAAGTGGAACAGAGAAAAGGTAAGTCCTGACAAGTCTGAGATATTTTGGCATCCTTTCTTGTCAGCAAGCCTTGAAGTTCAGCTTTGCAGAGCCCAGGTCAGGGCGCACCTGGAAAGCTCTATCACCACAGCATCCCAAAGAATTTTTTAACTATGGAAAATAGGATAATTTTCCCACTGATATCTTAACCAGGAGAGGTAGTGGTGTTTCTTTACACTGATTTGTTCCAGCAGGTGTTTACTGTTATCTCCTTCACTTTGGCCAGTGACTGCAGGTGATGAGAGGGAATTAATACTGCCTGCTGCCCACAGCTACCCCGGCAGCCATGGTGCACTAAGTTTGTAAGGAAAGTCCTGGGGGTTTTTGTGATGGCTGCTTGCTCAGGATCACAGCAATGCAGCTATTCTTTCTGTTAGGGAAGCGTGTAAGTGCCCACATTACATTTCCAGGTTTGAAAAGAGCTGTGATGAGTTATTTTTCCTGGTCTGGCAGTATTCTTCATTGTTAGAAAGATGTCATAACAATTAGTTCTAAATGTCATTGGAAAAAAAGACTTGTTTCAATGTTTGATTTATTTTCTAGGTCTCTTTAAAGGCTATTCGATACGAAGTATCACCTGACCGGGAATATGCACTTTTTGCTTTTAATGTTGAACCAGTAAGTAAATAGATTTGATTTCAATATACACATCCACTGGCAAGTTTTTGTGGTTCTTTTTTTTCTTCCTTCCATTTCTGTGCTAGTAAGATGATATTTTAAATTAATTGCTTCCTATGTAACCAAGTAAAAAACCCCTCACTTAGATATTCTGAGCGTATGTCATACTGCCATCTAGTAGAGGAGAATGGTATAAATTACACCGTAGAGGAAACACTGTCATTGCCAGTCTGGGAGGGGGATTGTAAATTAATGTCTTTGCTAAAAGGAGTTCTGTTTCTTTTCTGTGATATTTTTTCCATTTTGCCTTTTTAGTCACACTATAAATTTCTTCCCCAGAACAAAAAAACAGCTGTCACGATTCCCACAACTGAAACAATGCATTAATTATAGTGTCACCATTCTCAGTGCTGCAGTTAGGGTTGAGCTATCACTTTCATTATAAATCCATTTCTTCAGAAGTTTAGGTATAAATCATTTGTAAGAAATCACCATTAGGTTACTACTAAGTTTTAAATTAGGGCTAATTTTCTACCAAAGTTCAAAAGAGAAAAATGGAATGTCAAATTTTTAAATGATGACTAAAGATTCAAATACATGGGAAGCAGTTCTTTGGCATGAAGAATTTTTATTTTCTTTTTAAATTCTGCTGGTATAAGACCTGAAATGTTTGAATGATAGCTATGTTGTACTACTTGGATAAACTATAAGCCCTATATATATTGTTTCCATAATCTAGAATTGCACCACTTCCTCAAAAAGAAGATAATTCACTCACCAGTAACAGTAATTTTTCTTCCATAAAATAAATCAAGTTTCAGCTGCTAACAAAGGAAATTTGTTGGTCCTTTAGGCTGTAGAGGTTGTGGCTCTGTTGCTCATCTGATTTCTCTGCTGTCATCTTTGGAGTTATTCCTCACTCACAGTGCTATAAAAGTCAGGAGAACCATGCCTGGTGTTAGAAAAAGTTCAAATAAAACTGTTTCAGAAACTTTAGGGATAATTCATAATAACTTCTTCCTAGGAAAACACAGCTGGTGAGACTTCACTTACCCGAAGCTTAGCAGAGCTCTGAACAGAGATGGATGTGGAAGCATTAAATTAAATCTAAATACAGGGTAGACAGCCTAATGGCCCTTAAGCAACCAAAACCTTTGCCTGAAAGCCCCCCTGCCTTGTGTGCCAGAGGTGTTTTGTAAAATTCAGTTCTTTTAGTGGAGATTGGCCTTTGGCTGTGAATGCCCTGTGCTAACACTGCATTGTGTGAGCAGGAAGAGCCCTAAGGGGAAAGGGTTCCTCAGTTCCTCTAAGAACGAGAGAAAAATGTCCATAATGACAAAAAATATAAAAAAAAAAAGGCAAAAAAAAAAAGTCAGTCCTTAAAAGCATTACTAAGAAATTCACTTTTTATTCTCAACCTTTATCCACTGAAACGACTGCATACTCGGAAGATCTGCAAGATGCAAAGTTATGCAGGCTTTTGCAGCCCAGACTCGGTTCAGCCTGCAGAGGACCGTTTTATGTAGGCAGTAAAGGAGGAGAAGGCGGATGGCGATAGAAAGGCTAGGCCGGACATGTTCCCTCTGCATTCTCCTCTCTGTATTTCAGTGTTTCCAGGTCTCTGGATTTGAGGTACAGGCAAAACTCTGATTTGTGGTGCTTAAAGTGCCTGGCTGAAGAAGAAAGAGCAACACACAGCCAGGTGCTTACTTCCTCACACCACGTCTTCTTCCAGAAAGGAAAACCCAGGGTGGCAAGCTGAAAACATGACCCTTGGGAAGATTTCAGGATGTGAAATGTATTCAGTATAAGAGACGACTGCAAATTGTGCAAGTATTCATATATGAGTTTATGATATCATGAGTTTCTGAAATAGTCGTCTAAAAAAGAAAAAAAGAACAAAAACCAGAAAAAGCCCCCCTCCTTTTTCCTTTAAGATCCATGCTTACAAAGAATACAAAGATATTTTTTAATAGGAAACATACTAATAGAGGGGTAGTAAAAATTCCATCTTGAATATTGCATCCTTAAGCCATGATGGGTGGCTCTGTGTATTAAAGTTGCAATAACTGTTAAATTACTAATTCAGCTTTCTTCTCACTTGGTATGCAGACTGTGGCTACAAATAATTGCATGTTTGTTAGCTTTCCACATTTTCTGCATTTCAAACTGTATTCTTGGACAAAATTCAAATTCTGTTGTTTTCTGCAACGCAAGAAATTGATTAGCAAAGCCTTGGGCAGTTTGCCCTTGTTGCAAAGTCAAAAGGAAATTTCAGGTCAAAAGACATTTGTTTAAAGTCTACAAATACCTTCAGAAAGGAGACTTCTTGAAATTATTGGGTACTTATTTTATAAGTGTCAGAAAGGGTTGCTTTATTTTTTCCTTTTGAAAGTGCTGCCTTTTAGTTTGAGTATAGATGTTTTCATCAATTTTTTTTACACAATACCATTGTGCTCCATTTATATACATGTACAATATTTTAATATACATAATATGAATTAATCATTTATGTGAATTCTGCTATTAATAGATTCAGCCCCTATTTTTAATACCAGCTAGCAATAAACATCAAAATAGAAAAACATAGGGTGTCACTCCAATGAAGTGAAATACTTTTTTTTTTTTTTTAATGCCACAAAATCTTTTCCTGACAGTAATGGTTCCATCCAAGTCTGTTTTTCTTTATCTGCACAGAAATGACTCTGCTTAGTGTTGGTCTGGGTAATGAACACTGACATCCACATTGGAATAACATGGCCCTGAACTGGCAGGCACCTCTTTTCCAAAGATATTGAGGCAACTGATGTGTGTTTTCCTGTTCTATCACTTCATCATCTTAGAGGATGCTGAATTAAAGCATGTTCCTTAAAACATATTTCTCCCAACAAGCTTTGCAGGCTGTTGTGAGACTGGCATGGGTACTTTGTGGCTAGTCAGGCTGTCAGATTTAATTGTAAATGCTTTTTTTGCAGCGCTTGTATTTACAGAAGTTTAATCTTTCAGGCAGCAATATTCTAGGTAAGCCTTGTGCTAATAGGGAGCTTTTCTAACCTTGAACACAGAGATTTGTTCTTTTTCTGGAAAGGTCATAGGGAAGACGCCAGGCTTCTTTGTCTTTAAAATACTCTTGCAATTTTTTTTGTTGTTTGTTTGAGTTTTATTTCTTTACACTGAAGAAACATCCAACCTGGGGCTGAAACCACAAGGTGAAGTTTTGGGAAAGCATTGGGGAATAAATACAACCATAGAAAAATTTTGATTTCAAATCATCCTTCACAAAACAAGTGTGCGGAGCTCTGGCTATAGAGTTCAATAACCCCCAAACGCACAGGCACATGGAAATTTAGCTGTGGCATCTCAGCAGACAAATTGCAGAGGGTCAAGTCTCTCTCTGCCGATGTCAGGTCAAAGCCACTTTTGCCCAGGACATGGCTCCACTCAAATTGCTGGGGGAGTTCCATGTCTCTGGGGAGACACAGAAATCTCTATGGTGTTTGCGCTGGAATCCCATTTATGGATCTCTGTAGTTCCAGAACGGAGCTCCTAAACAGATAAGTGACAAACCACCTCCTGAAGTCAGTGGCATTGCTGTGACTGGGAGAATGATGGTGTAAGAATAACAATGAGTAACCAAACTGCATCGGCTTGCATAGCTTTCTGTCATAGTCAGAGTTAACCAGTGGAGTTTGTATAATGGTGATAAAAGAAATAGAGGAATGTAAATGAGAAGTTATTTTCTCAAGTGATGTGGTGAGACATTAAATAGAGAATATTTAATTACCTTTTTTATGAATAACTGTAGTAATGCAAGAGAGGAAATAAAGTGGCTAAGAATTTTCTTAAAGCTATTTGTTCTTCATTTCCAATTTACCAGTCCATTACTATGTTTGAGGTAGTTAAGAGCAATTACACACAGGAAATTGTGGCTGATTAATACAGATCAAACTGCTAAGTCTTCTGAACAACAATTAGGGCTTGGAGACTTTTATAGCTGCTACAAAAGATGCTATTACCTCTTTTAGCAGCTGAAAGAATGCATTTTTATAATGCTGAAAGTTGCAAAGAATTAATCATCATTTTAATTAGAATAGGCTAAGTTTGGGTTGTTTTTTTTACTTGGATTAGTTTGTGAGGTGAGTTCCATATTTCTTTTCTCCCTGCATGTTGCCGTAGATCTCATGGGAGGGCTGGGACCAAAGAGACTTTGGAGAGACATAGTCCAAACCCTGGACTTTGTATTTAGAAGATGAAAGTAAAAAAGCATTATTTATAGAAAGCAGCGTATTATTATTGTTGCTGTTATTCTTTTTTTTTACTATTTATCCAAGTCCAGTTGGTATGTGGAATTAACAGGGTTTGTGCTTATGACTCCAATTACAACCTCATCCTGCTTAATTAGTTGTGTAAAAATTAAAATACTATAATGCTCGTTATTTTCCAAAACATTGAGTATAAATATTAATGAATCCTCATAACATCCTTTTGAGTTGAGAACTATTATGATAAATATGCCTCTGAAAATTAGACACTGTCATAGCTATCATCAGTAATACTGCTAATCTTGTAGCTATGATATTTATTACTTAATTGAAATGGATTTGCCAGTGGTAGATATGGGTTTGCATAAACTTGTTTTCTTACTGTGGCAATAAATATATTTCAAATTTACTTTTTTTTCGTTCCTAGCCAGTGTTGTTCAGGAACAATAAAAATGTGTAGTGATTACATTCTGTAAAGTGAACACAGTTAGAACATAAAATAATGCTAGCTGGTGTAGTGATTTGTTTACTTTTTGGTGTTTGTTGTAAATCAGTAGAATTTCTGAGTGGAGCGTTTGCAGCAAAAAGCTTATGTTTATAACTTTCATATCTTTTTTTATCATATGAATGCAGTTTTGAATCTTTGCTGCTCATAAACCAGGGCTCCTCTATTGTAAAGCTGCGCAATATAAACATAGTTGACTATTATCAAAGGCTAGTGGCTAAACCAATTTTCAAGCCTAAAGCACTGTAAATTTGTTTACTTATGAGAATTAATTACCTGTTATTAGGGTAAATAACCATAGTTTCAATTCCTACATAAAAATAAGGAAAAAAAAAAAAGTCAGTCCCCATACTGTGGAGTTTATATTGGAGTTTGTATTTTAACTCCATAGTATTTATATATGGAGTTAAAAATACTTTTCTGTTATTACGTCTATATATGTATCTTCAAGCAAACTATCTTCTCTTTTGTCTGTTCATCGGGGGACTTGTTCAGTGCTTCTGTTATGAGCAGAAGTCAAATTGTTAACGCATTAGTAGAACCGCATAGACCAGTTGCTTGTAAAATCTAATGATTTGCTAAATTTGGGGTCTTTTTTATGAAAACAACATCTTCAGTTGCTTTCCATACAATAAGTATTACTAATATAGTTCAGCTGAGTTTTACTATTTCAGTGAAATGCTTGCAGCTTCTGAATGTTGCAGCCTTTTTTATGACTGTGTCTATGTGCGGTTTTAGTGGGGTGACTTTGGAGATACGGGAATGAAAGTGGGGGCTGCCTTCTTTCTTCTTCTTCTTACGTATTCTTGCGTCCTGCTTTCAGTCATATTATTTCAACAGCCAGGATCAGTAGAGTAAATATCTTGTTTAATAATGTGCTTCTTATCCTATTTGTAGTGATAAGGAGAACAGAAGTGCTCCAGCTACATTTACATAACAAAAGCTAAGACTTTTGTGTCCAGAAGTATTGTATTAACAAGAAAGTACTGAGAACATAGGGGAGGTTAATTTGTGAGTGATAGTTTACTTTGGATTTGAAGCTGAAGCAGCAGCTAATATTTCACAAAATTTACAGACAATCCTTTATTTTAAAAGGAGATGGTTTTAGGGCTTTTTAATTATGAATCTGGTCTACTTAAAATACTCTTTGTGAAAGACTGCCTATCTTTTCTAATCTCAAAACCACCATGAATAAATTCCCTAATCTGCTGTTTTCAGTGCAGGCTGAACTGCAAGACAGACAAAAGAGGATTTTCAAAGGCATCAGAGTAGGTTGATCCAAAACCATTTCTACATTTCCATTTGCTCTTCTGTCAGACCTGGAAGTAGGCATCTCACCCAGGACATCAGCACTTTGTGGTCACCTGGCATTAAGTAATCCAGAGCTGCTAATAAATGCAGTCTGAGCAACTGGGAAATTTTCCTACTGATGAAACTCATTTCAGGTAGAAGCAGCAGTATCCTTGTCAGACATACCAATATGCTGAGGTTTTCTGACATGTGTTGGTATCAGTAATTGGTTCAGCCCAATTAATATTTGATATCTGCAGCAGCACAGAGAGGGAAGTTCGCCACACAACTCTTGAGGGATTTATGGGTTTTCAAAACTCTATTACAGCGCTGTGCAAACACTGTTTTCTCAGATGTCCTCAGTTGTGCCTTTGGTAACAGAGCCCTGTCAGTGCTAAAGCTTTTCTGCTGCACATGCTTACAAAATTAAACATTCTTGCTATGGGAGGGGGGATACCCATTTTAATCGAGTAAACATGTTATCAGGTGGTGGGAATATTTGTTCTGACTGCTCAACAGTCATCACTCTGTCCAATTGCTGTCACATTGTCTGTTTAGAATAGGGATTTCTGGACACAGGCACAGGACGGAGGAGCAATAGTTAGTGACAAGTTTAAGCCTAGAGCTGCCTTTTGAAGGAGGAACTGTGGAAACTAATTTCATATTGGTAACTTTCATGACCAATTTTGGTCTAACACAGGGAAAGAACAGAGGTTAAGCCTATTCTTTATTTTATTTGTTTTGGAGAACCCTCATGGTTCATTTCAAATCTCTATAAACCTCTAGCGGAAAATGTGTTCTTTTATGTAGCCTGAATGGCTCTTTGCTCTTAGCAGCACCCTTCTGCTTTGGCACAGCTCAGTTTAATTACAGGAAAATTTCCAGCTTAAACAAGGAGTTAGAGTGGGCTTAGGCCCTTGAGTGCATGAACTGCAATAGTATTTTGGTAGCTAAATTCCTTGGGCCATGGGGCAGGGGGTTTCTAGTTCAAATTAAGTGTCTGTCATAGTAATTCTGCAAAAAAAAAAAAAAAAGTGGAATGAAATGGCATATCACAAATCTACATACTTTTCCTTTATTTTCCAGTCTTAATAAGGGGAAATAATAGGCACTGAATCTCAGCAAAGAGGAACGGGTAGGTGGAGACTTCTTGTGCCTATTACCCATGCAAAATATATTTTCACCCTTTAAAGGCAAGTGTCCTGGGTTCAGCAGTAGCACTCATTTTTCTCCTTAGTACCTGGTGCGGCGCTGTGGTTTTGACTTTCAGCCTGGGAACAGTGCTGATAACACCGATGTTTTTAGTTACTGCTAAGTCATGTTTACTCTGACCAAGGACTTTTTGAGTCTCATGCTGTCCCAGGGAGGAGGGGAAGCCGGGAGAAAGTAGAGACAGGACACCTGACCCAAACTAACCAAAGAGATATTCCATACCACAGCACATCATGCCCAGTATATAAATCGGGGGCAGTTACCTGGACGGGCTAGATCACTGCTCGGTTGGGCTGGGTATCAGTAGGCAGGTGGTGAGCAGTTTTATTCTCTTCCCTGGTTATTTCCCTTATCATTATTATTATTGGTGGTAGCAGCAGAGGGTTTGTGTTATACCTTAGTTACTGGACTGTTCTTATCTTGACACATGGGAGTTACATTCTTTCGATTCTCCTCCCTATCCCTCTGGGAGCAGGAAAAGAAGGTGGGGGGGGGGGGAGCGAGTGAGCGGCTGCATGGTTCTGGGTTGTCGCCTGGGCTTAAACCACAACAGCCAAGGAAAGTGCTCACGCCAGCATTGTCCTTAGCAGGTACCCTAGGAGTGGAATCATCTCAACTCTGAAGGAACTGCTGGAGATCCTCTTTTTATCGGGTCACTATGGTTACTTGCGGCCTGCAGTTCTTTCCTGGTGGAAACGTAAAATAAAACCACATTTTTATTGGAATAAAAATCCCAATTTTTAAGCTCTGTTACTCCCTGTTACTGAGCGATGTATTCAGCAGGAAGTTGTGTTTCTGAAATGGTGATCTAGATGCATTCATAAAACACGATATGATCTATCTGACTGAACTGGAAAGTGAAGCTCTGCCCAACCGGTCTTCCTGCATCCCCACATTCCAGTTTTGCTAGCGCATACTCCCTCGTGCGTTACCAATGGTTTTAATAAAACTGCACCAAATCTCGATTTCTTACTGAGTCTCCATTCCAGGGAGTGTTGTTTAGTGTGATTCTTGCAACAAAACTTCATGAAACGAAGAGCAGTAAAAAATGAGTATGCTGACTTCAGCTGCTGTGCCACCCCTGAGCTTTAACTATTTTCTCTTAAAAACAAAGGATTAAACTCTTTCTGTTCTTCTAATAATGTAGATAAATGGAGTTAGGACTAAACTTTAAGCATCCTGATTTGAACTGGGAGACTTCAACTCAAACTGCACAGACATGACTGAGTGCAAAATAATATTTCGAGCTAAGTTGGACAGTCTTTCTCATGTAGCAGAGGTCAACAAACTGTATCCTACATTTATTCACAGGCACAGATATACATCAGTAAACTGAAAAGCAAATCCACAGTTCCAGGGAAGACCAGAGTAATATCAAAAGTCAGAAATAATTAACCTGTCATGCAAGAGTACATAGGTGTATTATGTGTCAGCATCAGCTATCAGCAGTCTTCCTCTGTAAATGTTTTCTTTAGCAAATGAGATTTTCATCAGACAGAGAAGGGAAAATAAAAAGACTCAAGGCAAAACACTGTGATACAAAAATAACCAATTTATCTTTGCATGGATAAGATTAGGTTTTTCATTCTACTTCCTTTTCTGAGTGTATAGATGAGCTAACTTGAACAGACAGACTGGTAGAGATGAATGTTCTAACAAAATTCACAAAATATCTTAAAAATAACCTGCAATTTATTTTTGAATAAAGCATGGGTAATATAATTGTAAAGGTCTCCTAGGTAGTCAAAATCAGAGAGTCAACGGTAAAATCACTGCAGTTTTCTTCTTTGCACTCATATGGGAATCCATGTAGTGAAACAGGGGAACTTTCTTTGCATTAAGAGGAATGAAATAAATGTAACTATCGGGGAAAGAAACCCCAAAACTTAATGAAGAACTAGTGCCCTTGGTACATACAGAGGCTTCAGAATTACATTAAAGGTGAATTCCTGTCTTTAGCATAATTTTGCTTCTTAAATTTTTAGGGACAAAAAAAAAATCCCATTTTGTTTTTTTATCTAAAACGGGGATTGTGATAAGTACAGATAGTTGGTTTAGAATTTTAAAGAAATAAATACAGTAAGACTAGGATGCCAAATGGGAAAAGAACTGTTATTTAGTAGGCATTAGAAAGTAAGATCAGAAAGAATTTAATTCTGGTGTCTATGCAGGAACATAGGAAGCAGTCCCAGACTCCAGGAGTTTATAATCTAATTCTTCTGATTTCAGTCTCATTTATTTATTTATAATCACTGAAATAGGCAAAAAAAAGATACATTTAGTGCCCTCTTCTCAAAAATGAGATCTTACTATGTTACTATTCAGAGCACCCCAGTGAAATTCCTACACTCAGAAATGCAAATGTTCTGATACAAATGTTCTCTTTAGCTGAGTTATGTGCCTAAATCCAAGGAGCATGTGGCTCTGTTTATCCTGAACAAGTGTCTTTTATCTTCTTAACTGCCTGCAGAACTCTGTTTTTATCAGGGCTGTGTTAAAACCAACAATTAATGTTCCTTCTTGGGCAGCTAATGACCCAGATTTGAAAATGGAATCTTCTATTCTCTTTTCTTCTATTCTTTGCCCATAAAAAGCTTTTTCTTGAAAAGAGAAAAGAATCATGGGGCTTTAGTCAGGTCTTTAAAAGCATGAGTCCTACGTCGAAGTGTACCTGTACGGTGATGCTGTTGATTTTGGTGCTGTAAAAGGTTGTGGAGCAGGCAAAGAACTTGCTATGTGCTTCTTCCTGTCCCGTTTGCTCTCTTCCCACTTTCTGAAGATATGTCCATCATCACCACAGTCCGTTTCCCCCTTGGAAGGTGTCCACAGCATCAAAGAGATGACACACAAAATGTCCCGCTGTCTCGTATATGATTTCAGTTTATTTTTCCTTATGTCAGAAAATAGAAATGCTACTTCCAGTGAATTAGATCTACATGTACTTTGAGATACAGCTCAGAATCTTCTGATCTCATATAGAACTGGAAAATAAATCTTTCACTGAACAGAGAGAGCATTTTTTACTAAGTCCCTGGCATGTATCTGAATACTTTCATTCTCCTTTCACATCCACTTCAGTGCTCTTAAACTGCTGCTCTCTAATGCTTTTTGAAGGTCCCATCTTTCTTGTCTTGTATTCCTTTCTCTGAGTCTTCAAAGAGCGCCCTGATCTTATGACCATCGTAAAATACTTCAATGACAGGGCTACCTTCTTTGTAGCATTCACCTTTTCAACTGCTGTAGTAGAAAAAGCAATTTTTATATGCTAAGAGTAAATTTTAATAGAAAGAACACATGCTGTGGTTCTGTAGTTGTTAATTTCTGCCACTAAAGTGAATTATTTAAAAGTGAATAAATTAATTAGATGTACTAAGCATTCAGCCCATTTTCATGGCTAGCTTCTCACATAATTGCTACAAAGCTGCACTATTTGCATTGTAAACTTCATAAAAAAGAGGTTTTTAGAATCTTTCCACGTTCAGTCTCTTCAGCTCAAGATTTTTTTTTTTATTATTTAAAGAAGTCATTATCTAATGTTTCATTCAAAGCATAATTAAGCATTGATTTCTCATGCTGTCCTTCAGTATTCAGGCTTGTAACTCCAGCGAAGGTGAGCGTCAGTCAAGTCAATGTAGATGTGAACAATGTAAATTCCCTATCTCCGTCAGCTACCCAGGGCTGCCTTTATAAGCAGTGTACTCCAGGGTGTAAATCTAAGGCCAAACTAGACACTCAAGACTGTTCAGAAGAATCATACCCCAAACAGGCTTTTGGCACCATTGTGGGTCAAGAGGGTGTCACTACATGAGGTTGTAGGTGAAAAAAAGGGTAAATGCCAGTAAAGAATGACTGGGGAGGTCTATGGCAAGGACATCCCTCAAAATAAACAGCCGCAAAGAGAGTGACTCCAAGCTGTGAGAACCTGCAAAAGTATTTTGGGGAAGGATGACTATAAATAAGCTAACTCTAGTCTTCTTTCTGAAGCAGCTTTGGGTTATGGCTGAGAGAGTTGGGATTGTTCAGCCTGGAAAAAAGGAGGCTCAGGGGAGACCTTATAACAGTCTTCCACTATGTAAAGGGGCCTACAAGAAATCTGGAGGACTTTTTACAAGGGCATGTAGGGATATGACAGGGGGTTTTAAACCGAAACAAATGGTTTTAAACTTAAAGAGGGGAGATTTAGAATAGATATTAGGAAGAAATTATTTACTATGAGGGTGGCGAGGCAGTGCAACAGACTGTTCAGAGAAGCTGTGTCTGCCTTGGAGTGTTCAAGGTGAGGTTGGATAGGGCTTTGAGCAACCTGGTCTAGCGGAAGGTGTCCCTGCCCGTGGTGGGAGGTTGGAATTGAATGATCTTTAAGGTCCCTTCCCACTCTAACCATTCTATGATTCTACGAGACTGTCTGAACCAGGATAGAGAGTAAGTGGACTTCCGGTCTGACATAATACAGATGTTACTATGACCACAGATATTCTGAGAGAATCACAGTTGAGGGGGGTGGTGGTGGGTGTATGTATGCCTGTGAATGGATTTTAAGGTTTTCTGTGTTTCCTGGGTTTGGTCTAATTGTAGTCTTCTTCTAAAAATATTATTTGGTCCCATGCTACTTTTGTACTCTTATTAGGTAATAATGTTTCTCTTTTACTACTTTTCCTTTGATATATTGTTTGGTATGTTAGAATCACAACATTAACTGTGTACTAGATAATTTAATTCTCATTTCTAAGTTTCTGAACAGAACTATAAAACAGGCAAGTGCAGCACTTGGAGAATTTCCATCCAGTCTTGCACTATGCCTGCTGCAGAGTGGGTCAGGAACCTGGGAGTTTATACCTTGCGATGTGAATACCGATAACAGTTTAAAAACAAGATCAACAACAAAATGAGCTCATTATTCATAACACTCATAATTCTTAGTAACCTGATTATAGATGCTTCCCAATAACCTGAGCAAGTCCACAAAGGCTGTTGCAAAAATCCTAGTGAGTGCTTTGTAGCTACCATTTTATTTCCCAATTTAAAATGGAGCAGTCGTCCTTTAAGCCAGTGACTGCAAGCGCTTGATGGTGCCAGTGGAGCGCTGTGTGGGACAGGTGGCTCGGGAGCAAAAAGAGGCTTTTGTAATTGCTTGGCAGGGCAGAGCTGTATGAGGGTGCAGCAGCAGTTGGCAGATTGGATTAACGGTCTCCTAGGGGTGAGATCTGGCACACAAGCTGTGTGTTAATACCTGTAGCCTAAGTCGCTTCTGGAGCTACATTTGTAACAATAAGAGCATCCACTTTGCCTCTACCATGTCACAAAGCCATAAATCCTAAAGCTGGCCTTTAAATTCCCTTTGGCATCGTCAGCAGTATAAGGCTCTCAAACATGTAATTTGGAAACAAATCTTTTAATAAAGAATTATTATCATGAAACAACTGAGGTAGATAATCAAGTTTGTGGAACATGAAGTAACAGCATTATCTTACAAAACTTCAGTCCCACTATTACTGTTGTGAATGTTGCTGTCACTATTTATTTATGGTTATCTTGCAAACTAGTGAAGATGCTATTTGCAAAGAAGTAACTCCTTGGCTTTGCTGGTTCAGAGACCTTTGGTTTGGTGGCTGGAAAATCAGCTTCTAATCCAGCACTCCCACAGCATGTTTGTGGGAGAGATTTACATATTAACTGTGTGTGTTGCCTGCAGCCATGACCCTACTACAATCGGCTTGAGCCTGAGTTACAAATGCTTCTAAATGCAAGTCCTTAAGGCATGAATGTGCTGTCCCTTCCTGATGTCATCTTGGTGTGAGATTGTTGTTGCCCCAAGGAAGCCTCTCCAGTGTGGGTCGCAGGACATTCACAGTGCCACGTGAGGGGAGAGCTGTTCTGATTGTCCTCTATGCACCAAGGACAAGCTTATAGAGAAAGGCTCTTTCAGGTTCCTAGTGCAATGATTTAATTTTGAGTCTTAGAGCTTGATTTGTTTAAAGATTTGAAAAACAGAACCACGCAAAGACTTTTCCTGATACTGCCTCTTGCATTCTTCTACATTTCATCCCTTATATGTAGCGTTTTATTCCGTTCTTCCAAATTGATTGCTAAAATTTGTTCCTGGTTCTGGAGCTACCTAACCACTGATCCTTGATTTCCTATGACATTGGGTAGCAGTGGGGCAGCTCCTTTTTCACAACTGTGTTGGCTGGGCTGAGGTGATGACGGGTCTCTCTGAGACACTGACTGCTTGGTGTTGGCTGTGTCATTTCATTCATTTCACAGGAGGGGATTGTCCCCTCCTCTTTCCAAGAAAAATGGTTTCCTCCCATAAGTCAACTCTAATACATGCCTTCCCTGTGTATATAGCTTATTCCTTTTGATGAAACATTATTTTAGGTTAGTTCCTCTGGAATACAGAGACAATTACAACAAAGGCAACAAGTTGCCAAATGCCCTGTATGTCGATTGGTACAGAGACCCCTTCTTCTTACCTCCTTTCCTGCTCAAGGTCCTTTTTCCCCCATCTCTGTCCTTTCCTGACTGTCCTGAGGTGGCACACCACTCTCAGTGTGCACTTTCTATGGCAGCGACTACATTACACATGTGCCTGATGAGCTGAATACAGTGCAGTGGATGAGAGCATCACAAATCAGGTATTCGATAACAGCTGTGGGTTATTTGGCTGCCAACTGAACCAAGGCACAGGAAATGCTCACTGATAGCATTTATTATGGTTTTCCTAATCTATTAGAGGGACAAAGAGAAATAGCCAGTGTTCCTTGGAGGGCTATAGAAAAAGGTTGGCACACAGGATGAGACTGTATTACTTGGGAAGTGATGAAGTATAAAGGGATAATTCAACGTAGAGACAAAAAAGAATTTGCTGTCTCAGAGGAAAACAAAATAGGTCAGTATCACAATGAATTTGAAAGGTGAGAATGTTGAGAAGACCTCAAATTATATGGCTTTATTGATTCATTTACTTCTTGCAAGCAATTGAGCTTCACTGAATGTAGGGTACAAAATACCAGTATGGATTTTGGTGTGTTTTTTTGGTTTGCTTGGGTTTTTATTTTATTTTATTACACTGATACAAAAGGAATAGTTTTTTGAGAAAACTTAATTCCAGGCTGATTACTATGGAGTGTCCATTAGCAATAAAATGGTGGTAATACTTTGGTAAAATAGTTGGGCTGGGGAGAATACCACTGACCAGTCTGTCTCCACTGTTAGAAAACAGTGAAAAGGCCACTACCTAACTGCCCATGAACCATGCCTCAGCCAGAGATAATCCATTGTACTTCAAATCGCAAATACATGGGAGAATGAAGGATGAGAAATTGAACAAAATATTACCAAGAATTTAGTGGTCAGTTACAGGAATGGATTTTCCATTCTTTCAGAGTGCCAGTGTAACACACAATGGGAACAGAAGGGTTCAAGTTACAGACCCTTAGTTCAGTTTTCAGATTGTATGGCCCCAATGAAACCAATGCTATCATAAAGAATTTTGATCAAGGCAAATGATGTTGACTCATTAATTAAAAATTTAGTCTTTAATGTTGACTTTCATAAAAAATACAGAAAGTTCCGCAAAGAGGTACAGTGAGATGCTTTAATTCTCCACATGATACCATGCAGAAGTATGGCAGTGAGATATGAGGGGCTGGACTAGATGACCTTTGAAGGTCTCTTCCAACCCATGCTATTCTATGGTTCTATGATATTTTTGGTCAGACAATATTTTTTTTTTCTCTACTGGAAGATTTGTGCAAATGACATAGTTACCCTGTGAAGATAACACAGTATTTGCTTGCTGGTGACTGACCAATAGGAGAATCAATATGACATTGTGATAGTGACTTGGGTCATCCTTTACTGTGCACCGGAGAAGGAAAAGTTTGCTTTTACAATTTTCATTCTGAACCCGATTTTCACTCTGAACCTGATTTTCACTCTCCTTCATGTCATCATTAGATAGCAGGGTACCAAATACATGAGCTGTTTGCCAATGCAGAGCAGCAGCCTTCCTGCATTCTGCTTTATTCTCTTTTCCCTCTTAATTTGTCAACTTCAGAGCTTGGTTAAATATCATGGATATTAAAGGCCAAATGGAAAATCATCTTTTACCTGCGTATTTTGTATCACCGCATGAGTTACCGTTTAAGGGTGCTAGGACCATTTTGAAAGGTGGACTATGTAATTATTTCAAATATTTGGGATTATTCAACCGATTTGACATTCATATGTGCATTTTGGGATTTGTCTGCTCATAGCACAAGTAGGAAAACAGGATACTAATTTACTTCCAGCAAATGTCATTTTAGAAATTCTCTGTGGGAAACCCTTTTAATGGATCTGGCAGTTCACGTTCCACCAGCCACTTGTGCTGTATTTTTACTGTAAAGACAGTTTAGGTCTGCTAAGAATCCTGAGGGGATGTATTATTTGGAGTTATATTTTATTGTTACAAAATAAAAAGTGATTCCTTTCACCCAGGTAACTACTGAGAACTTTATGAGTAATTACATTTAAATATATTTGTGCTATTTTCAGACTTAACCAACCGTTGTAGTTTTATTTCTGATAACTATTTAGAGGGTTCATTTTAATGTGGGGGTACTGGTATGACTTTGGGGGTGAAACATGTGGTTCCTGAAAAAGAAGACATTAAATACTACAGATTTTGTATTAAGCCTTGCAAACTGCTTTGTAAGACAGCTTGCACCTGCGCTTACTCTGCCCTGTACCTCTTCTCTTCCAAACTCTAAATTTTATGGGATTTTTTTGTGAGTTTTTCTAGACAATTCTTTAATGTAAATAACAGTATTGCATGAGGACTAGGTGGCTCTGTGGAGTCATTTAGAAAATGGATAGTTTATTCCTGTGTTTATTGAGTAAATAATAATCATGATATCATGGCAACCAGTCCACCTGGGTTTAACCTCAGGTTCATGAACTGTTTAATATGCTGAATGGTAGGACCCTAAATGATCTGTTTTAATAGAACAGCCTGTTAGAAGATGAGAGGTCTTCGCTGATTTGGGGAGTCTTCTTCTAAGGGTTTTTTCACCCTTCTTTGCTTGTAAACCTTCTTAAAAGAAAGTCTGGATGTGCCTCTTGTTTGTATTGATTCAGCAACATGTCATACAAACATAAAAGAAAGCCTTTCAATTAAATGCTGGTTACTACTGGTACTAGCATGGTATCAGCCCACAAAGTGTGACAGACCAGCACAGAAGATGGAAGTGTAAACTAAACTCTTCCTTTTTTCCTGTTGCTAGTGAAGAATCCTCAGTGGGTAGTGTAGTCTTTCATGCCAGCCAAAATATACTGAAAACACATTTCACAATCTCCTTCTGAAAATTCCTTCATTTACATCTAAATCCTTTTCCTAATCCCTTGAGTTGCACAGGCAGTGTCAAATTGAAAATAATGGTGACAATTTCAAACTTTTAACAAGAAGTTAATGAAGGTGAATGCTTTTCATATTCAGCTTGTGTCTGTGTGACAAATCAGGTGAAATGTAGGGAGATAACCAGGATTCCATTTGTCTTTTTGAACTCATGTCAAGTAGGGAGCCTATAAGGATGCTGGGGAGAGACACTTCATTAGGGACTGTAGCGATAGGACAGGGAGTAATGGGTTAAAACATAAACAGGGGAAGTTTTGATTGGTTATAAGGAAGAAGTTCTTTACTGTAAGGGTGGTGAGGCACTGGAAGGGGTTGCCCAGGGAAGTTGTGAATGCTCCATCACAAGGCCAGGTTGGACAGAGCCTTGAGTGACATGATTTAGTGTGAGGTGTCCCTGCCCATGGCAGGGGGGTTGGAACTTGATGATCTTAAGGTCCTTTCCAACCCTAACTATTCTATGATTCTAAGTATTTGTGCAGCTGCTTTGGGGCAAGAACAAGAGCAATGGATTCTAAGTTAAAGTATTTGAATAGTCACAATGAATAAATGAGTCCAAATCCATTCTATTCTTAAATAACATATATTTTCTATGTAAGTAAGCCCTGCTGGACTAGGACCTGTACCCTTGGAGATGAAGCAAGCGCTTCAAGGAGATGCTGCTCTACCATCCACAGCATACTTTGCTCTGCAGCAATGTGGCAAACATTGCCTCTTTGTTTCTGTAACTTGCAGGAACCAGAGTTTACTTTTTATTTTGGAATCTGGAGGCAGGGAAAGTTATATGTTCTTTTCTTCTGCTATACCTGCTGTGGTGTTTGCATTTCCACTGTCATCTGGTCAGGTCAGTGGCTTCACAACAAAATGTTGTCATATATAATCAGTCCTGTATTTTTCTGAATTTTGGAAAGATAATTGCCTTTCAAAGACTTAAGTGGAAACAGATACATCTGTCTCTTAACCCCTTTATGATTCCAGTGTAGACACACACATGTTGCAGGAGATAATGTAGATTGAAAGTAAGCAAGATCTGTGCTGTGACCTGGGATGAGAAGCCCAGTGGGAGAGTGTTTCTGACATGGTGGGTTTAGTATAATGACTTTTACAGCATTCATTGGTCACAGCTGGCATGGGAGCTTTTATGACCCAATTTTGGTAATACCTAGAACCCTTCAGAGCAGTCCCAAGTGTGTACTAACTTTTGTTGTATGTCTTGGCATACAGGGTCTACAGAGCACAAGAGCTGCCAAAATCTCTGCTGCTTTCAAATATGCTTCTCTGCTGACAGGAGCTGTGTGCTTCTGGGATCCAGCCCAAAATCAGGGCTAAGTGTATCAAATCAGTACAATGGCTTTTGCCACACCCCTTGGATAGAGGAGAACGTGGAGAGTTAATACAGTTATTTTTGTTACCTAAGCGTCTGAAACATTGGAGGTTAAATGAAATGAATACTGACTTTTAAGCACTGTCCAGTGGCTGAAGCTTAGCTATAAATTTCAAATGAGTGCTCATATAATTCCTTCACTTTTCCCTGGTGTGGGGTTTTCCTCGTAAGTGAATAGCCTAATTAAGCTAGACCCCGGCAGAAATTTTAGTTGAGATATAAAGCAGACAGCATCATCATCATTATCTCAAAAAGTTAAAATAACTTCATTTGGTTTGCAGCCAAATGTTTCCTCTTGCAGTAAGAGGAAAGCAGCCATCTAATTTCCCAAAAAGACGTTAAGTGATATTTCTCTTGGATTCCTGTCTGCTTGGGAGGTTTGCGCACAATGTGTTTTCCAAACAGGTTTAAAATAGGGATTAGAAGGACTTTGGAGCTGCATGTGCTCTTGTCCTTAAGAGCTATAATAATAACAAATGTCTGATCCTGAAATCTTTGATCATACAAGTAGTTGTTTACGTGAACAAACCTACTGACTTTAAGGATTCATTTGAGAAAGGATTGCTGCTGTGAATGAACTCTGCCAGCTTCAAGCGTTTGAAGACTATATGCTACAGACACAGCTGATGTGAGATATTTTAGAGTCTGGCCAAAGACCCAAGAGGATGAAAGATGATGTTCAGAAAATAAAGAAGTTCTTTGAAAGCACCGTAACTTTTGTTTTCCCCACTGCTAAACTGTCTTGGCAAACACAAAGTTTTATCTCAGTCTCCACTAATGGCTCTAAGACAGCTCTAAAGTCTAGCATGGCTAGTCCGTATGGGACTCTGTACTTTCAAGCAGGGACAACACAGATGCCCTGCTCAAACCTTCCATGGCTGTTTCTTCTCCATCCAGCCTGCCACACTTCTCTATTTTCCCCTGAAGGGATCTGCTCATACTCATTCTGGGGGCTGGCTTCTGCCTCTGATAGCTGGTAACAGAGCATGGCTTATTACCTTGAACTGCAGTCCTTGCCTCTGATCACAATTTGTATGTCTACATCATTTTCTACGTTCTACTACCAGGGTATTTGAAAACAAAAGTTGCTCAATATTTAATATTTATAATTAGTTT
Source organism: Pezoporus occidentalis (assembly GCF_034315485.1). Taxonomy (NCBI): domain Eukaryota; kingdom Metazoa; phylum Chordata; class Aves; order Psittaciformes; family Psittacidae; genus Pezoporus; species Pezoporus occidentalis. Next base: position 4,513,030 of record NW_026914180.1, read on the forward strand.
TTTCAGCTCTATAGACAAATTTAGTCTTCTGGTGCATTTTATTTAAGGAATTTTGGCAGGTTTAGAACTTCACCAAAGCTGGAATAAAATCTAAGCAACAACATACATCAGCCAAGTCTCTGATATCAGCATTATAAAATTAAAGAGCTCTTTGGTCTGATTGGATGTAGATGAGATAATGGTAATTTAATTGACATTATCTGAAAAAAGTGCATCTAAAAAGGACACCTGTACTATGATAAATGCTAGTGTGCAGTGACTTCATTTGTGTTCCTAGACCTTCCCTGATACCAATACAGTACAGGATCACCTTGCTGGAGGGGTCTTTATGTATCTGAAAGCCTAAAAGGAGATACGATTTCAGGTTATAACCTGATGATGTCCTTGTAATGAAGGGAGTGAATTGCACAGAGGAAGAAGGAAATCCAATGCTTTGACCTCTCTGCTCTTGTGGTAGCCTTTTTTTCATGGGGTTTATGCAGCAATGTAAGGATTTAATGTTCAGATTCAAATTATAACAGAAGTTTGGAGTAATATCTACATCTACAATGATGTGCCTTGTGTTTTCCTGTCTCTCTACAGAGTGCTCAAAATATGTAAGCCTGCTACAGACAGCACTATGCAGGTTTACCCTGAAGAGGCACAGGTAGTAAGTCATGCTTACTTGTCTGTGATGCACATCCCAATGTGCTTGGGATGGCCACTGCTGAGGTAGCAGCACTATCCAGGACATCTCATGATTTCTTGGCATAAATTAAAAAAAAAATAATTGTGCAAAACAGAGGTACCTATGAAAAAGAATTTTGATCATACAAGCTTGATTGGTGAAACAAGTGTTCAAGAAGCTCCTCCTTCTTCCTCTGGGAACAGGATGCTTTATGAGAGCTATTGCAGAGCAAGTGGCTGAAAGAGTTAAGTGGAAGTCAGATGACACTTTTTTTATTTAGTAGCATACAGTAAGAAGACAGAATTGCAAAAGTGAGTGACTCTACAAATGTGTATAAAGTCATTCATATTTGACCTTTCACACTAGTGTCCTCGCTTGTGTTGCTCAGCACTGCTCAACTGGGGCAACAACAGATTGCTGTTAGCGATTGTGTGTCATTAACAGAAAGTCACCAACTCTTAAACTGTTGACCTTAACTCTGGTATATATTGTGTACTACTTAGAAAATAAGTAATAAACTCTCCCTTCTGAGATGAACTGATGACAAGCTCTTCCCGAAGGCCTAGAGTGTAAATTGGCATGAAGATGCAACTTAGAATGTCAATCAAACAAACGTGAGGTCAGCTTTACTCCCTAAGTCAATAAGGTTTTGTTTGCTGACTGACAAGAGTCCTACAACCCTCTCTGAGATCACCCAGCATAATTCCCTGTTTTATTTGTGTGGGTATAAAGCAACAAAATATATATTCTACCCCTGTTGTGTCTTGTTATGATGACGGAGAATGTCTCCAGCTGACCAAGGTGTCCTCATTAATGATTGTTCTATATTTAGCCCTTGCAGAGACCATGTGCCCCCAGTTTAATCAAAGACCTGGTAGTCATGGTAACGACACAGAGCATCTGGATGTATACGATTTGCCAAACACTGTAATACAGTACAAGATTAAAAGAACACACAACAGCGCTAGGTGAATTAATGTATTGCTCCTTTCTACTTCTGAATTTGTAGTGTTTATAAGAGGTCCCTAGCCAAATGCTAGACTGTTTTTGCAGAAAAAGAACCCTATTAACACAGGTGACAATTACTAATCTCCTGTTTTGTTTTGTTTTTTAATTTCATTTTGCAGGTGTATCAACATTCATATACGGCATATTATGTCCTCAGCAAAATACCTCATGGGTAAGCAATTTTTCAATGTCTACATTTTAAAACTCAACCATTAAGAATTCTGCAAAATAATGTGTATTGTGACAAATGGTTTTCCATGACAGCCGTTTGCAATGGTCTGGCATTCAGCTGCAGCATCCACTGAGCTGTGTGTCATACAAAAGATGACATAGTCTGGAAACAGAAGTACTCAGCTTCCCCAGAGGGTCAGACTATATGAATTTCATATTCCAGTTTTCAAGTTTTTGGCTAGAACATAGATGTGTTGACATCTGGCTGAGAGCTGCAGTTGGCCCCTCACCAGAGCACTGTCTGAGAACCTATCCAGGGTTGTTTAGTCACTTATATTTGGTCAGAATTGAGTCATTGCCCTTCATTTGTGTCTCTTGGCATATTCCCTTGATACAAATTCTCTCTCTCTTGCATCCCATCTGAAGGCAGATAGACCAGTAGTCTGTTCCCAGGTTCCCAATGCTGCTTAGATACATTCACTCACAATTTTACTGAAGCTACGAGTCTTCAGGTTTGTAGTTTACCTTTTCAGAGAGTGTGAGGTAAGTGCAGACAAATAGGAATGGCACACAGGCTTTGCACAGCATTTCTAAACTTAATGAAAACATATCACTTTACCTAAAGCATTGTACCATAGAAGGTTATGTATCATTACAAGTAATAAACTTCCATCATGCAGTGCATTTTCATTTAGGCCCCATTCACTGGAGGTCCTGAGGTGGGCTCAGTGTTTAACACAGGCATCAGTTAGCTTGAGGGGATCCTTCTGTAGCTTTGATTAATTGCAGTTTAAGTTCCCCTTTCTCAGCTTTGTGGTGCTTCAGGTTACCCGTGGCTCCAACTCTATCACCCTGCAGCTCATTTCTATGCATTATGGCTAAACAGGTAGTAATGTTTTGGATTCTTGCAATAACTGACAAAACCTGCAAAATTAAAAACAACATCTGCTTGGTTTATATACAGAGTGATCATAGGATCACCAAGTAACTCATGCTGGAAAAGGTCTTCCAAGTTCCAACCTCCCACTTAAAGCAGATTACTCAAAGTTTTATCCAGCTTGATTTTGAAAACCTGGAGGGATGGGGACTGCACTGCTGGGAAACCAGTCCCACTGCCTGACTGTCCTCATGGGGAGAAAATATCTCCTTGTATCCCTTCTGAACCTTCCCTCTCAGTTTATATCCACTCTCTCCCACTCATACTACTGTATTAAACAAACTATTGTGTCTCTGATTTAGGAAAGCACTGGAGCAGGTCCTAAAGTCCTGTTAATTTCTGCATCCATAGGCCAGGTGCCTACCCCCGAGAGAAGGCAGGATCTTGGCCATGCCTGTATGCTGTTTCCCACTGCTTTTTGTAGGCAGCTCCCGCTATGCTTGTGTACAGTGGATCAGCAGCCTTCCACTGGGTGGTCCTCAGGGGACCTCACTCTTTAACCCAAGAATGATGTTAGTCAGACATTGCAACACCTACATCCAATCCAATTTCCTTGGCACAGTAACTAGTGGGTTTAACAATAGAGAAGTACAGATTCAATAGCAAGACACAAACACATCTCTCAGTACTTTTTCACCATGAAAATACTAGTTACATTCAGGTGTTCCTCAAAGATTTGTCCCACACACTTACCCACTCACACCAAAAAAAAACCCAAAAAAAAACCCAACCCAAAACCAGAAAAAAAAAACAAAAACAGAGAAAAAAAAAAAAAAAGAAGAAAAAACCAAAACCAGACAACAAAGCTGAAATAACTTTCTTTGGCTTCTATCTCGCAACAGAGAAACAGCACTTTGTGAAAAAAGTCTGTACTAGAGAGACATACATGTTTCAAAGTCTATGAGCCCAGGAGCCTGTGAAGCCTGCTTCCCTACAGCTTGTGTCTTGTGATTGACTCGCCACAAAAAATCATGAGCTCGAGGTTAAATTGTTTCCATGTACAGCTGAAACATAGGAATTAGGAGGATTCTCACCGTCATCCATGTCAAATCTGGTGTCCCAGTGTCTCATGCCCCAGGCTGCTTCAGTCTCTTTCCTTTTTCCTTCCCTGCCTCAATGTGGTCTTTGGTTTTTCTTTCCATTTTTTTTTTTTTTTTTTTTTCCCTCCAGGAACTGACTGGATTTATTTAGGTTTTGAAAACTCCATCTTTCTGGCAATATATCTGAAATTAGCCTGTGGGCTGAAACGGTGTTGAGCAACAGGATGAACTCACAGCATGAGCACATAAGCTTTGTATCTGCAATAAACCGGGCTAAGAACAAAAGCATTTGACTGGCAACACAGTTCTATTCCAGAAAAAATAAAGGTGGAAAAAATGGAAGTATCATGCATAGTAGTATTAAAACTGCTAAAAATTAGCAATACTGTCGTCCAGGCAGTTTGCTACTACTGCATGATCTTTCTTCATCCCTAACAACCAGCTTCTTGTTCCCTCGGCTTCAACTGCATTGCACACTCAGCTGTGTTTCAGCTTGGTCTCCAAGCTGGTTGAGTAGTGGTGCAGGCAGTTGGAGGGGTGGATGTGTCAGAGAAGAAATATCCAGTATAACAGGAAGATTTGGAAAGTGAGAGGGTGCTAGAAGGCACACAGGTGTTTCAGGCATCAGTGTCCCTACAGCATGATGTAGTGATGGCTCAGGCAACCACAGGCTGGAGGAGGGTTGGAAGGATTGCACTTTCTGTGTTGCTACAGGTATGATACACGCTGAAAGTGCTTTTACAGGCATTGAAAACCATATTGTAGAGCAATAATTGCATTGATCTTCCAGGTGATCATTGTATGTGCAAGGGGTAGAAGGGGTGGCACATTGCCATTTCCCTGGAACATGGGTAGGTAACAGGTGATGAAATACATCAACTGAAAGTAGAGCCTCTGTTGGATGAACAGGTAATCTGTTCAGCATGTATTTAACATAGGAATATTGCTCTGATGGATTTGTGTGGATGAAGATTGTTGAGAGCAGGACCAGGCACACCAACACAGCACAAAGTTCAGTTCAGTTTGATGTTGTCAAACATCACAACAAAATTTGCAACCTTTAGGCAGCACCCTTGGCCTCTACCTGACTGTAACACGAGTGACAAAAGCTTTTGGCACTGACCAACAACCATTTTGCCATTTCTACAGACTCCTTTAATGCGTTAGTCCTCTTCTGCAAGTAGGCGCCAGGTTTTATGCCCTGTTGGTATGTGCCAGTGGCACGTTAGCCTGTCTCTAAATGAACAGCCGAGGTAGTGACTGCTGCTGAACACACTTGCTACCCTCCACAATATCCCTCCTGCTCATTAGATGCTCCTGGAACCAGGCTGTGGTAGCGTGGCTTTCCCTGTGCTCTCTCTACGCTGTTCCTCATCCTCAGCTGCGATCTGCCTCATCAGGAAGGACAGACAGTTTACACTTTGTACACGCTCATGCCCTTGCTACACCCCTGCTGAGGCTAACTAATAAGGAAGCCAATTAATCTAATCTGTGGCATCACTTTTAACTAAAGTGACATTAATTTGCCAGCATAAATTGCTTTTTAAAGAGAAATTTTTAATTGTTTTTGCTGTGTTCTGCAGACTCTCCAGATTCAGGCTGTGTCTGAAGTCAAAAGGGGCTAATACCAGTATTTTCCAGATTTTATTCTAAGCTTTCCATAAGTTTGACAAGTCAATTTTGGCACATCCTTAGCATGTATCTTCACAAATGGAATTTCATACAGAGTGCAGGACTGCAACATTTTTTTCCATGAAAGCTGTTATGGATGTTAATTCCCCAATAAAAAGCAGCAGCACAATTTGGCTCTCTGCAGGACAACTAATATAAACCAATGACATAGACTCAATGGCTCTTATTTAAAAATTAAGATAAACCTGAAGTAGAAGAAAGAGTAAATATCCCTGCAGAGATATTTACTCCACAGGTTTAAGATATCTTTTTGTTTTTTACTCCAGCCTCCTCACAGCATCTTGGAAACTCAGGGTAGAAACCCCTACTGGTTTTGCCACATTTACCTTCTGTTTTCAATATCCCGTGGTTTTCAGTTTTCACAGGGGAGCCAGCTAGAATCCACAGTTCTCATTTTCCTGGGCTGAGGTGTGTAGGGAGGTTATGTTCGGTTCAGCTTTCCTGCCTGAAATCCATTTTTATTCCGCTGTTCACCCAAAATTGAGATGCTGGCTCCGGCTGCCATCTAGTGGAACAAGCCTCTGGGCTTGCTGCTCATGTTCCCTGGTACCCTCCATACGTTCCCATCTGCTTTCCTCTGAACGGTGCTCAGATGTGTCTGCCGGTAACTGCTTACAGCTGTTTGCATTATAAATATTTTTGCAGTCCTCCTCTCATAACCCCACAGTTGCACTTGCCACATGGTAATTGCCAGCTACTTGTAATTTATAGCTGCTACGGTAGCATCTGCGGGTCTGGATGTGGGAACAGGGAGCTCTTACACACGGCGCTGGGAAAAGGCGAAACACAAATACCATATACAGTTATTTCCTAATATTATTTTTCTTAGCTTTGGAAAACAAAAATTTAGCAATACAATATAGGCAACAACCTACTTATGAAATCCAGCCACCAAAAATCATTTTATTCTTTTATGGGTTTTAATAATGTTGCTCCTACTGAGTCTAATACGGATTATCTTGGTCATTCACAACCTTCACTGAACTAATAAAATAAGTTCAGGGGCTTTATGGTCAGGCCATGGCCGAACATACTGTTCCCCTAATCCTCAGCAGTATTAAAGTCATTTCACACCAGTGTGTTCTTCTGGACCACTAGTTTGATCTGGCACTGCAAGTCCTAAGCAAGAGCTACTTTTGGATGAGTACCCAAGGAGCCTTTAACTTTTTGCTGTGGCCAGCAGAAATGTTACACATTTTCTCAGTTCTCTGTCAGGTATGCATTCTCCGAATTAAAACCCAGCATAGAACATATATTTCCTCAGACCTCCTAGTACTCATCCAGTCCTGCCTGAACTGTATCCCTCTAAGCAGAGCTAAGTGGCAGGGATTAGTGCGAACCCCTGTGTATAAGCTCTCAGCACGGTGTTAGCACATCCAGCTGGGGCATGTCAATGGGAGATTCTAAATATAGGGATCACGAGAAAGTTATTCCCATTCCTCACTGATTTTGTGTATGGGAGTGAGGGAATTGTACACACTTATGCCTAAGCAGAATCCATATTTCTTACCAAATGTATATGGTGTAATCAGAGGAACATGAGATCGCAAAACCAATCGTGGAGCTGAGGTCAGTTCTTCCTGCTTACACTGCTGAGGGTCTGTAAAATGCTGCACACATCCCCCACACTGAACTCCCAGTGACTTCAAGAGAAGTTCCATGAGCAGAGTGAGTGCAAAATATGCATTGGAGATCCACAGAAGTGATAACAGGAGGAGGGACTGAACCTGTGCTTCACTGTGAGTAGGTTTTCAAAGTGATGTCTGTAGATCTCTCTGCAGAGCTCTCACTGATGTTCCTGTACAAGCTACTGGCAGGAAAGAGGTAAAGTTAATTAAATAAATCTTAATCAGATTTGTGCATACCCTATCATAAGATATTTTGAAAGACAAGGTTTTCCTTCCAAATGCCCAAATTTCTATGTTCACAGTGAAAGGAGAATGTTTCATTGTTTAAAATCATGGTTAAGCTTCAGGGAACTGCCTTAGCTGCAGACATCTGTCCATTTGACCAAGGCTATTCTACTGTATTTTGTTCTGGCCTGTTATGCACCTTTTCTGTAGCATTAAAGAAATTTCTTGTGCCTCAGTGTCCCCATCTGCAAAGCAAGGAGAGAAACATTGCTTACCTGACAGAAGTGATGTGTGATAATTACTGCAGAGAGTGCTGTACAATTTAACTTTTTAACATTTATAAACTTGTACTAGCGTCCACGTTTTATCTTAAGAAGAAAAAGTACTGTAATTAATAGAGTCTGTTTTCAGCTAATTAAATTTTACTTAAAGGAGCTGAATATTTTCCTTCCACAATGCTATAAGGAGGTTGAAATAAACCCTTATAAAAAAGATATGTAAAAACAAATAACAATGCGAAATTTTTTAAAGTAGAAATATTCATTCTACAATTTTTGAAGAATCTGTTACTGCTACTTTTCTCTCCTCCCTCTAACCATTATCATTCCATAGTTTTTATTGTCTTTTCAAGATAGCTTATATAGTTAATTAAGACGCCTCTGATTTGCAGTGTGGTGGCTTTTATGCCAGACTAGATATAACACCATCCTGATAATGTGACATGCTGTTTCAGTTGTATTTTGACAACAGAAAAATGACCCTTGAAATAGTTAAACTTGACAGCTTGATGGTGGAGCCTGACCTTAAATCCTCTGAAGTGGGTAGGGATCTTTCAGTTTTTACTGACATTTGGCTCAAACCCTGATGGAGCCGTTGGACTTCTTGCTTTTTATAATCATCTGAATTAAACACTCTTTAAATCACTGGAACAGTGGTTAAATCACATACCAGCTTATTGCTTAGGAATACATTTTGTACCTCTTTAAAAAGAGTGAGCCAGCATTTTATTAAGCAAAGCTGTTATTTGAGCAGCACTCACTTCCAAGCAGTGGCAGGTTGAAAGCAGCTCAGCCTCAGAAAGCAGTTCAGGCAGGACTCTTGGCTGTGCTGGTGGGAAGAAATCCACTTTAGCAGCTCAACAACATACCATTTCCTGAGGGGATTTACCATTTGCTCACCCATGTTGGTCACTGTATAGCAGTTTTCATGTAAATGTTCCTTTTCTGTGTAGGCAAAGCAGCCCTTACCACATGCTTCTCTCTTTCAGAATCAGTTGTGATGTGGGTGGACATCTTAGAAACCATGCATAGCAATAATAACAACGAATAGTCCCCTGATGGGAGGACTTGATATTAAGGATTAGAGCAATGACTGCTGAGACTAAAAGAACTAAAAAAGATCTTGGTAATTAATAGTTAGATGCAGATGTTAGCATTTTTGCAGAGAAAAGCCCAGCAACCAACCTCCTTATGTTACAGAAAAGGTCAAGAGCTTATGGCTCATCAGGAAGAAAAAAAAAAAGGGGGTTGAAGCAAACTCTTCCTTGGTGTTAGTCTGAGGGGGCACCCTGAAATGGAGGCAGGGCTGTTATTGAATAAAATGTGTTTCATTGGTGAGCAGTTTATCTGGATTTGGAAATGTCTGTGTGTCTCAGTGCAAATGAACCTCCTCCAGTCCCCAGGTTGTGGTCAGCCTCCAAAGCATACCTCAGGGTACATGCACATCCCAACGCTAACCACCACCAAAACTTGGCATGTTGGCATGGATTTTCTTTTGTATTTATACTTAGCAAGGTTGAACTGGTTCCCTTTCCCAGAAAAGGGAAAAAAGGTGGATGAAAGAGAATGTGTAAATTGATGGTGCAGACCACTGAACAGTCAACTAACCACAGCCCCTACAATTGCTGTTTCTATGCATCACCTTCCCAGAAATGAAATAGTCCTGTGTGTGGATTTTCATAGTGGGGACTGGGACTTCTTTGGTTTTTTTTGTCCTAATATTCAAGGTTCTGTGAGGGGGTCCAGTAAATTAGGAACAAGAAACATGCGTTTCCCCAGGGGGGCTGCTTTCGCTCTGCTGCTGTCAGGCTGTGGAGACACCCTGCAGCCTGGGCCTTGATTATTTGTTGCCATAGTTGGGTGATAAACTCTTTCAGCCTACTTAAACTCTCAGTGCGGTATTGTTTGATTACACAGCACAAAGAATGTGCGCTGCGTGTTGCTGCATGTGGGAACCTGGGAAAAAGCCAGTTTTGAAGACCAAAACCTGCAAAATTATGGGCAGTTCCTCGCTGCCATGGAGTTTAAAATAGGCATCCTGCCCCCTAAGGGAATTCAGAACATATGGGGTGAAATTCAGGAAATGCAAGAAAAGACCATTGGCTGAAGAAAGGATGACTTATTCAGGGCTTTCCTTGATACCATAAACACTGAGAAAGTCTCTTTATGGCAAAGGTGACAAAATCCCAGGCTGATAGCCCAGACTGTGTCACACCAGCCCTGATGTCTCTTCACCCATTACCCTAATCCTCAATTTATTGAATGCTCCATTATGAATTTAAGGAGATAAGACAGGAATAGAAAAGCTTATTTTCCATGTCACACATGAGAAGGAGATAGAGGAATGAAAGGACATTTTGTATGTAGAGTTGTGAAGGCAAAAGTTACACCCCACTTCAAATGGGAGCATTTCTCTTGCACATGTAAGGTTTATACATGTCTGTTATCATAGAATTGCAGAATAGTTAGGGCTGGAAAGGACCTTAAGATCATCTAGTTCCAACCCCCCTGCCATGGGCAGGGACACCTCACACTAAACCATGTCACCTAAGGCTCTGTCCAACCTGGCCTTGAACACCACCAGGGATGAAGCAATCACAGCTTCCCTGGGCAACCCATTCCAGTGCCTCACCACCCTTACAGTAGAGACCTTCTTCCTTATATCCAATCTAAACTTCCCCTGTTTAAGTTTTAACCCATTGCCCCTTGTCCTATCACTACAGTCCGTAATGGTCGCTCCCCAGCATCCTTATAGGCCCCCTCATGAGGCAGAACTGTAGGGCTAGAGTGATATTTTGGTCCTTTAAATAAGGAGAGTATTTTGCAGTCCACTTTTGAAATTTATCTGAAATCAGGCTAGTTGTGGTATTGCTTGAAAGTGATCATATCACTGTTGATAAGAAATTGAAATAATGAGTCTATTAAGTATATGCCTTGTTTATTTTAACTGATGACGACCTGGTCTGTATGGGGAGAGGCTGTTTAGAAGAATAGTGTGTTTCAATATTCCTGAGAACCTATGCACAAGACTTCAAGATCTCCTTATCCTGTTGATATGAGAAGAAATAAGATTTGCTCAAAGACTCTTAAAAGATGTGGAGAATACTGAGTCATTCTGGTTTTGTCTGAAACGCAGTAACACAAACTATTAGATGAGTCTAGAGAACAAACCCAAGAATCAATCTCTTGGCCTAATTCAAAGCGTTACCCAGCATCCAGTGAAGTCATATCGTAACGAGGCACTTCCGCTGGCTCTGGTAGTAGTAGATCACAGCTGTATCTCATTTTATGTGCTAATAAACCCATATTGCTCTCTGCAGGCATCACATCACAGTGATATATTTTTATCATGGTTTGGAAGACAAGGTCAGATGGATAGGAAATGCTAAGGTTTCATCACAAACATCCTTTCCTGGAGACTCATAGAGTTGTTCTGAATGACCATATACATTCATCCCGTGCTCATCATTTTTGAGATCTTTGAGTTTGTCCTTAAACATCTGTGTTTACTGGCTTGTTTGTCCTCAACCTGTATTTTTTTTTTTACCGGTATTTTGAATCTTTGCCTAGCTGTAATTCTGAGTAGCCTTGACAGCATTAAAACATTTAGATTTTCATTTTTCCATGCCTCTGTTATAGATAAATAGAGTTGAAATCCTGATAAAATCCAGTGCCTTTCTTTATGCCTTGTGTAGCTCTGAGATCAGAGCTGGCTGAGAAACTTTCTATAGAGTAAGAGAAAATTACATGAGTGAAAGAAAATTACTTTTAAGCAGTTGTGTTTATCACCTGAATGCTATCACATCTCATTGTCTCTTTAGGGGGCAAAATATGACTCCAGGAACAAAAGTTCTTTTTAAAAATGTAATAAAAATTCACTCTGTCATCTATGATTTAGAGGGGTCACATGAGAAACATGATAATGTCATCATTTTTAAAGTAATGCTACTAGTTTCTAAGGACCGTTTCCACTGTTTGCTTACTCAGGGAAACCTAGAGATTTGGATCAATGGGCCTCAGTCCTCCAGCCTGCATTACCATGACACCTAGCTGTATACCAGTCTCTGATGCTTTTTAAAAATCAGGTTTTGTAGATCTTCTCTAGAAAGGCAAGCCTGTGCCATCTTTTCACATAATCCCTAACAGAATTTGGTAGCTTCTTCTCTGACAAGTGATTGATTTTACAGTAGCAAGATTTTGCAAGCCCAGTACCAAATATTATGTTGATGGATGCTTTACAGATGCAGGTAGACTATAATCAAAAAGACCTCTGAGCTCACATTGTTGGCTTGAATCTGACTGGATTGCCAAATTACAAACAAATGTTTTAGATTTCTTTGCTTTTTGTCTTTTATGTTTTACATTCATAGAATTAATTCATCTTGGACAAGATGGCTGGTGAGCTCAGCAGTTTTTAAGAACAGCTGAATGATCTGATGTGTATCTGTAGTTGTAATTAATAAATTCAAATTGCTTTCATTACCTCCTTCTACTTTTGTTCTGTGAAAAGTTCTGTAAGGAGAATATGTGCATGTGTGCAGATGTGCATTAAACAGTGAATAGCAGATGAGCCTAGATGAATGGGAGAGCCTTCCCCATCTATTTAAGTACTTTTATTACAATTCCAGGAGGATTCTTTTAGTTGCATCTTCTGACAGTCTGCTTTCTCCATTTTCTGTTCTGGCAAGTCTTTGATTCCCATTTGTATTATGTTTTATTCTATCTCACTGCAAGTCTCTGCAGGGCTGAGTATCTCCTGGGAAGCAATTTTCTTAATGGTACCTGTCTGCTCTTCTCCTTGGTGAATACTGAAGTAAACAAGTCATTTAATTGTTTAACAATGCCTTTTTGCTTCCCAAAAGATGGCATTCTTATTTCTTGGAAAATTTTTCCCTCTTTCTATGAGTCCTTATCTATGGTTCTTTATACCTTTATGAACACGTTTTGCATGCTTTTATTTTTTTTATTTCTTTTTATCTCTAAAAGTGTACTTTTTTCTCATAATGCATCAAACCTCTTAAATATTATGAAGTTTCCAGGTTTTTATAACCTTTCTAGGTTTCTTCTCTAATTGTGGTTTATATCTCATTTTTCTTTCCTTCTTTCTGAGGAAGAAGAAATCTGTCTAAGCTGCTGTCTGATTTTATGCTATTAGAAATAGATGTTCTGGTGCTAAGACAGACAGTTTAGGTAGGTAGGTAGGTAGATAGATAGACAGCTAGATAGATAGATAGATTTATTTTTACAGTTAACCATGAAAAATCCTTAGAGTACTGTAAGCTGATGTACTTAGGGCTGCTGTCTTTCAAAATATTCAGTGCTGTCTTGATGCAAATAACAAGAGGAGATATTTCTGCCTTCCCCACACTTTTTTTTTAACTGTATTTCTTTAACTTATTTACATATTCTATTGAAATCTTAATGTATTTCCTATATTTTCCAAAATTATGGCACAGTTAATCAATGAGTTCCAAAGTTGTTCTTGAGAACTCACTCCAGCTCATATACATAGTTTTAGTTATTTGTTTAGAGTATGGACATGTGTAGAGCAGCCTTTGGTGCAAATTGTTGCATTTTTGCTCACATTGGCAGCATGTGCAAAGAATTTCTGTACAAATTCTACTGTTCTGTATTTAAAATTAAAATAATTATTAAATCAAACCCTAGAAGAACAGCCTATAACACACTCCTGACTTTAACTGCTTTTTTCAGTTTCAGACCTTTTCAGTCATTGTAAAACATTTTTTCTTGAAGTAAAAGGAGCCTCTCCCTCAATTACAGTGGAAAAATTCTATTGTTTTTAAGATTCTTTTGAAGAACTTTATATAGAACAGTTTGTCTTGTTTGTGCTCATCGGAAGACTGTGCCGTAAGGTCTCTGAGGGAAATCGGTCTTCTTTAGAACAGGAGAAACTGTCAGAAAATGGAACACATGCATGTAAAAATTTCACCAAAAGCAACACAATCTCTTTAAAATTAGTTCCTCATTAATCATAGTATTCTTTAAGGTCAAAACCAGGCAACCTGATAGGATTGATTAGTTTCTTTTATTCTACATATATGTTCTAAGCTTAATTACAAGCAAAAATTATTTGGCAGACAGCACACTAATTGCACTCAGGAGTTTTCCTTATTCTGAAATTTTGAAGGGAGAATTTTTGGCAGAAAGTTTCATCTAAATGAGCAAATTTACTACAATTTGCTACTTTAGTGATGTTTTTTGAATACTGTGCTGAAATCATGCCCATGTCTGGAGCAATTTAATAGTCTATGGTGCAGACAATGTCACCTTAACAAGGAAAAATTTATACAGCACTTGCTCCATCTTCTGTCTGGCCTAAAATAACATTATTATTTGCTTCTTTCCTGAGCTTTAGAATCAGTCATTCTAAGAGATGAAAAAAATAATAAGGCCTTGCTATTTCTTTGGTGGGAAATGAAGATTAAGGTTCTTTTTCATAAGGAAATTATGAAAACAGTGAGAGGGTGTAATGAACCTTATTCTTTATCCAAACCACTAACAGGAGATATACAGACTACTTTCAGAATAGCCCATTTCCAAGCCAGCATCCTACACAAATGAGCTCACAAGGGGAAGGATCAGATCCAAACAAGTCCTAATTATGAGGGTCTGTGAGGAGCACTGGCTCTTTGGAGAGGCTGAGATGACCCATAATATTGATGGATTCAAGAAAAAAATACAGGGAAATTTTAAGCAGGCTGTTTGGAGCAAAAACAAGGGTATAGCTAAGGAAGACTGTAGCTTATCAACAATAACATGCCTCACAGAAGGAGCTGACCTGCATGAGAACCCATTTATGCAGTGGCTGGAAAATGGGCAAGTGCTCCTGCCATGTAGGTGGGCATTTGGTCTGAATCCCTTAATCACTTTTGGGAATACCAGGGAGGGATTCCATGTGTATTCTACTGCAGTCCATGCACCTAATGTGGCCCAAGTACGTATGTGGGTATCTGGTCTTTCATGGCGAGGTTCACAGGTGAACCAGTCTCCCTTGGCACTGCTAGCATAGCCCATTTCCAGATCATTCCTGCTGTTTCTCTGAAGCCTGCTAGATCAGACTTGGCAAGGAGGGATGTCTTCTTAATCCCCTTGCAAATGATGCTGATGTTTCCTGCACGTGGGGAAGTGAATGTTGCAACACTGGGGAAGGCGATTCTCTTCAGAAGAGACGAGGAACAAGTCAAAATCTACCAAGAGGAAAATGTCCATCTCTTAGGAATGTTTGTGGGGGGAAACTATAATCTTAGACTGCTTTCATAGCCTGTGGTAGAAAAGAATTAACTCATAGCATGAGGATGGATGCCTGGCTACCACCTATCTTCAGTGCCCTACATCACAACCTGGACATGCATGCTGTTATGTTCTGAATGTAGAGGTGGTTTACAATAACTAGGTTTGTAAATCAGGCACCTCCAGGCAACATGCAATTCCACCAGTCAGCCATTCTATCCACATATTTATCAAAAGGCGTTAAGGCAAGCAAACAAGATTTTGCTACAAAAGGAAGTTTTCCAGCCATTCTGAAGAACTTACAAGGGAACTCAAGAGATGCAAGTCTGTTTTTTCTCAATGATGCAAAAAAAAAAAAAAGAGAAGATGGATTTGCCTTTTTGTCCGTAGCAGAGCTCTTTGCAGGTAGGTTGCAGGGAGTGCTTTTGCTTCTGCCTTATCAGCTACCAAAGCTGGTTTATGCATCATTTCTTAGAGTGTTAGAGTTTTCCTCTTCTAAAAGGTGATGCAATGAGCAGAACTGATAGGACTTGTCTGGGCTCTTGTCTGAGTTATTGGCTGTAATTGGTATCTGTCCCTTAGCTTCACCTGAAGTGTTACAGGTTTGACTTTTTACAGTTTGTATAATCTATTTAGGGATGATATTTCCCCCTTTATCTGTAATATCTTGCTCCTCCCCTCACCATGGGTAAAAAAATCCAAACACAAGAGCTAGATTGTCTGGCAAATAGTGAAGAACTTTTTTTTCTTCCATAAGAAGTTTTTATTTGATTCCTTATTTTTTTCTCTTCATCTACACTCAGCAGTTACTCTCTGTTAAGATAATCAAGATAGCTAACCAAAGAGAATGAGTCTGAACAGAAATAGCTGACTTAAAACTTAAGTATATAATACCTATAAGTATGAAAAGATCCAGAAGAAGTTGTATTTATGTTTATTCTTCTTCCTGGAATGGGAATTTTGTAGCTGCTGTTAGCAGGAGTTCAGTATGAGAATTATGTGTTCTCTTATCCATACCTTACAATGACACCTTCTGGTTGAAAACCATGAGAAGAAAGGATAAAATTTTATTCTGCCAGCAACAGTTGTGGATGACACTTCGTCTATAGAGCCAAAGGCTATCTGGGCACCCTGCATTACACTGAGACTCGAAGGGTCAGTGTGTCAACAAACCACTCTTCCTCCTCCCCATTCCTAGTGGATCCCATCTACATCAAACATGTCATCTTGAGCAATTTAATCGGCTCTGTGGACCTCTTCCCAGGGGCCTTGCAGACATTATGGAATATCATTTGTAACCACTGATACACACCTTCCAGCAGGAGAGCAGAAGTTGCTATACCAACTGCAGGAGTTATGGAAGAGGGAAACTACAGCAGTGCAGTGGGAATGTGCAGCCAAGGGAGTTCTTGCCTGAAAGGGCAGAGCTGCAGTGTAACAGTGGTACAGCACCACGTCACAAAAGAGGCAATAAAGAGAATTCACTTAATGTCTAATCATTGCATTCAGTTTTATTCTGTTTTGAAAATATGGTCTGGAAAACATTGCCTTTAATGAAGAGATAAACTGTGTACAAGAAGAAAAGGACTTTTTCTTAAAGGCAAGGAAGGCTTTGGTTCTTTTTGCTGGTTTTAGGTGGTGAGGGCCTAAAATTGACTTGTTATTCCTATCTGTAGGCCACTGATAGTGATACCCTTTTTAAAGCAGTTTGAGATCCTCTAATGAGGCATACTGTATCCACGCTTTATTGCTGTTCTTCTTTGTAGAATATTACTATATACAGAGTGGCAACAATGTGACTTCAGAATATATAATGTCGTTATTTGTGCTGAGTATAAATACAGTCAAGGCAACGCTGTCTGTGCTGTGATAAAATGACATTGTGCTGCTTTGACATTTACCAAAAAAACCCCTCCTTTTTCTATATTTCATTTGCTACGTCTCACTGATGTCCTGCTACAAAATGAAGGTAATGGATGAAAGAACAAGAAAAGCATTTAGATTTTATTTTCTAAAAAATAATTAGGTATTTGGTACTAATGGGAGCTTTTCCCTTCGAAGCCAGGCTACATGTCAGTTGTTATACAGTTGCTAAACATTTCTGCCATCATGTTCAAAGGAAAACAGGCAGAAAAGCTATGGGGTGAAGACGATGAAATTTATTTTTCTTGTAGCAATATGATTCAAAAATATAATTATTATTTATCCTTTGTGGACATCATAAGTGTTGATAAATACAAATACTTTGTTTGATATCCCTTGACTAATTCTTGAGGCTTAGGCAAGTCAGCAGTGAAACTAATATATTAAACTTCATACAAGAAACAGAAATTTTCATTTCAATATTTGGTCTTACCAGTGCTTGCAAGCGGTGTAGTGCTTACCTTATGGTAAAAAAATCTACTGAAAT
The DNA here is from genome assembly GCF_034315485.1 of Pezoporus occidentalis. NCBI lineage: Eukaryota > Metazoa > Chordata > Aves > Psittaciformes > Psittacidae > Pezoporus > Pezoporus occidentalis. Next base: position 4,530,337 of record NW_026914180.1, read on the forward strand.
CTGGCACTAAATATTAAGTTATTTCAGCTGAAAGACACCTCACAAGGTCATGGTGGATTTTCAAAACAGGGTTGCACCAGCTTAACTAAGGACATTTCTGAAGCTGAAATCTTACTTTTCTCTTTTTGCAGGGATCCCCAGAATTTGTATCCCCCTGAGGTCAGCAATGCAAAGCTTCAGTATGCTGGTTGGGGTCCAAAAGGGCAACAGCTGGTAAGAGAAAGAATAAGTGTTCAAATGAATTTAGAGACCATGCTGCTGTTGTTTGGAAGTACAGAAAGAATAATTCTATATTGACTAGTTTTTTTGAAACCTGTGTGGTTAGTTTTGTTATGGGGGTTGTTTTATCATGTAATTTATTTATAAAATTCCCAAATATATACATTTACTGAAAAGTAATTGTGTCTAAAAATACACAGAAAGACCACTTTATGAAGGCTCTTTGAAAGGATGCACCTGCTTCTCCCAATGTTGGACACAGGACAGATTATAGACATAATAGGCAGTGTGATTTAGTTAGCATATCATTGCTTCACAGGGGTGTTTTCAGACTTGCAAACTTGGCACTAGGGATATGTTAATATTAGCTTCCCTGTTTGGAGCATGTATCTGTCTAGAATGGATTTGCCCTGAATTTGCCCTGTAGTTGTTTGCAAAATAGACAGACGTGGATTCTGGAAAATTTTCAGAGTTCTCTGCTTTTTTGTTGTTTTGTTGGTAATTTTTTTTCATAATACAACCACTTGTCAGAGGTTCATTGTGTTTTATGGAGCCTTGCATACTGCAAAAATCCTGAAATCTCCAGTGTTTTGTCCCTCAGCCACTGACATCTTGGATGTGCCCAGGTTTTAAAGCACATATTTTGTGGCCAGATCCCCTGGCTTCATTTCCTGGTGCAAATCAAGTATTCCAAACACTCTCTTTTTACTGTAACAAGAAAAGAAAAAGTGACAACTTCTTTTTTGGTATGGAATTTTTATACCAAGAAATGAGCTATAAAAGCTCATTATCTGAGAAAATCTGGCATATGTCTCCTGTCCCCAGTCCTCTCTTGGGGATTTTTTGTCTGTGTCCTTAACTAGATTGTTTTCAAATTTTGTGATTTAAAAAACAGCGATAGGAGACATTATAATTGCCAGTCTGCAAATCAGGCAGGGGAGAAACATAGCAGATACAGGAACAGGAAAGCATCTCCTCTGCTCCATTGGGAAAATCAAGTTTGACAGAGTCATTGGCCTCAAACCTGATAGGAGTCAAGATGCAGCAGCCTTTACATCTATGCAAAATGACTTCTGAGGAGCTCATTTTTTTCATTGCGCACATAAACATGCCCCACTTTCATCCTCTAACATGTGCCATTTCAAATTCCTTAGTCTGCTGCCCAGCACATCACTGCTGAGCAGTTTGTACCAGTTCACAGAGATTGGGGTCTAATCATGACCAAGCTCTTATATGTATTGGTGAAGACCAGTGGGACCTCATCATCAGGCTTCTGGCCAACTGATGACAATGTACAATCAATTGATAACCCATTATGATTAAAACTGGAGAATACCTCTAGGACCTGGCAAAGAAATCAAAAGCAGACCAGCAATTTTTTATTTAGTGTTCACTAGCTCTTTCTATTTTAAGTCTAATGAAATGAGCTTCACACTGTACAGCAAAAGCTATATCTGCTAACTGAAAGCTAATATTGAGTTGAGTCAGTGATTTCCTCTGTTTCACAAGTGAATCTTCCTGTCTTCAGTGTAGTTTTGCTGTGAACTTGCGTGCCTTCAGCACCTTCAGTCACAGAATGTTATCAATCCACATTCATGTTAGTTTTACCAAGCTGAATGGGTGTACTTAACTTCCACTTTGGAAATAAGGTTTAACTTTGTTTTCATACCAAAATCAAGATGACCAGTTTACTTTGTCCATTGCCTTCTCTACCAAAGTAACATAACTATACAGAAAGGAAAAATATTCATATCAAAATGGATAAATCGTACATACAGCAGGACAGTATATACAGCCTGGAATAAAAGTCTTCTGTAATCCCAGCTTTATCCTTTAATGCTGAAAAAAATTATATCATTAGCCACTAATTTTTATTAAGAAATATACATTGAAAACTTAATTCCATAAGAATTCCCTAAGACCTCAAGTTTAGTGTGTGTCACTTCTTTGGGGGGGGGGGGGAATGAGCAAAAGCGGAATAAGGGGGTGGGTTGGCTTCCAAATATGTAAATCTGTTGGCCTTTAATTCAGCTGTGTTCCCTGCTCTGGCATCTGGAATCAGGGTGGGTGAGGAGAATGTCGCTGGTAGTTTAGTGCATATCTCTAACAAATGTGCCTTTTTGCTATTTTCCTTGCCAGTCATTTACCTTAAAATAAAATTATAGCAGTTATTTATAAAATAAGCAGGCTTTTATATGCATCAATATAATCTATTTATAGCTAATGATCAGCAGAAAATTGCCAGGGGTAACAGAAAATGTTGGGTTTTGTTTAAAAATCTACAAGCATTATAAATGTGATTGATAGAGAACGCATACAATGCTCACTGTTCTGTATTTCAGGACTGAGTTACTCAGAATAGAATTGCCATTGAAATTTGTGTCTCCTTCTGTGGGGACAAAATCAAGCTCAAAGGCAGAGAAAAATCAGTCTATTTAAACTTGATCATGTGAATGTGTTTGCTAAATGTAGGCTGGGCTGTGCTCAAGGAGAAGGAGAGAAAAAATGTGAAGTGAGATGAAAAGTAGTAACTGAGAAGTACCTGTCAGCTCCCCTGGTTCTGGGTAGTTACAGGACCAAACACATGGTAGAGTATTTGAGGGTGGTCCTACAACTGTGCTAAGATACCGGAGTGTGTGCCAGCCCCAGTGCTGCTCAGAGCAGCACCCCTCTGTGCACAGTCTGCAACCTGACTTCATGCTGCATCTCCCAGGAAAGGTGGGAGCAAAGGGTGGGTGACTGGGTTTTGCATCACCTTGAAGATACCCCAACTTTCAGGGAATAAAAAGCTTTCCCCTTGAAATCTCCTGGTTTGTTCCTTGGCAACACAAAGGAGAGGTAGGGCAGGAGAGTAAGAGGGTTTGGTTCTGAAATTTGTTATTCCCTTTGTAGCTTCTATTTCATCCTTCCTAGGGGAACTTTTGGTGGCTGTGTATGACCCCTTTCTTTCTTGCATGTCTAATCATTCAAAAAAGAAGAAACAAAGCTGAAACAGAAACAGCCTGAATGATTTGCATTCTTTGCGATTAAAAATAAACAGTGGAACTTTCCCAGGAGCAATTTTCTATTTATCTTGTTTTCTTTTGTCCTTACTCATTAAATTATATGCCAATTTTTAGATGATGAGCTCCTCAGAGCATGGTTCTTGACTTCTTAGTAGCCTGTAGGATGCCACACATGCCAAAAGACTGTATAAATAATGGCAGATATTGAATCTGAGAAAATCTATGTCAGAAGATCAGAATGCAAAAAGCCGTTGCTTCTGGCACCTTTGAAAAATGTTTCAGCCTTTCTCAGAGCTCAGCCAAAGTCTTAACAAATTAAGTCTTCCAAAGCTGTTAGAAGAATCTGGCCTTTCCCAATATAAGCTCCTGAGTCAATAGAAAGAGAGCCACTAACTTCAGTGCAAGAGGAAACAGAATTCCAAAAATGTGGCTATTATTAAAGGGGTCACTCCTCTCACTTGCCCTACATAAGCCATCATTTATGCCTTTGTAGAATGAATGAAAAATACTGTTAAGTTGGAATAGCAGTATGATATATTCACTATTTGTGGGTGCAAATGACTATGCAAAATGTCTATAAACACAGTCTACCGTTTTAATGGTGCCCCCACCAGCCCAAGTCCCCCTTAATATCAGCCCACTGGTCTTGATGGTTTTCAGGGACTAGGCTGTATTATCTTCAGTTTGTGTGATGCTTTCTAGAAATATGGGGATGTGGGTGACATCATAGGACTGCAAAAAAGTCTTAGGCTGTACCTTTGTCCTGTTCTCTGTATGTTTATCCCTTGTTAAAATCTTCACTCCTTAGATTTCTTCTCTTTTTCTGATCTATGACTCAACAGCTACCCACTTTCAAAATTTCAATTCTGCTACAAATAAAAAGCTTCTGCTAATTGATCTTACTGGAATATTTTATCAGTTTCACATGTTACATCTTTTAGAGTGAGGTTCTGCCCACATGCAGAGGGCTTAAGGTTTCTGTGGTGCATTTCCCCCAGTAACATCTATGCAAGGTTCAGTAGTCACTGACCATGAACTCAGTTTTCATGAAACCTGTGTGACTGACAGGCTTGGACCCCTCTATTTATTTATTGAAAACAAACAAAAAAAAACCACAAAAATAAAACCAAGAAAAAATACAACGTGATGATGTGAAGATGGTTCCTTTGCTGAATTGCTTGGCAGTGCGGCTAAAGTCAAGGACTGCTTCAGGAGCAAGAGACAGTCTAGTGGATGTTTGTGGCTAAGGTGCTAAAGGAATCCAAAAAACCTTAAGATTTCAGGAGGCTTTAATCTAAGTCATCCCAAAATAAGCACATTCAGGTTCAAAATATTTGCTTTAAGGTAGGTACACGTATATGACAATAGGGACCTAAGGAAGGAGCAAGCAGTAGGCCCGCTCTAATAACGTGCAGTCAATATTTGCCTGTGTTGACAGCACTGAATTACATTTCACAGGAGCTGTTAAACTCCAGTTTCAAAAGCAGGAGAACTAATGCTGTGCTGCTATTTTCCTTTTTATTTTTTTAAATCAGAATCTATAGCAGCCCTGACAGATACTAATGATAACGGTGACACATCAGATGCTGGGCGAAGCACTTCTGCGCAACTTTGTCGGCAGCAGTTATAATTCAAGAAAACCTCTCTCATAGATCATAGTATTTATTCTTCAGCAGAAAGAAAGGTTTTTTTGAGGTTCTCCTGGCCAGTCAGTTCTTTACTGTTTTCACTGTTTCTTTAAAGTACCAAAAAAAATACAGGAAGGGGATTATAGTTGTTGGAAGTTTTGTATGCCCTTGAACTTACTGCAACCCCACAGAATGGTTAAAATTGGTTTCTCCAGCTTTCACAGTCAATAAACCTTTTCCAGTGTGAACTTTTTCGGAGCAAGAACTAACTTTTATTCTTGTAGATTGTGCAGCAATCAAGTATATAATTGGTTCTAAAGTAATAGAAGTTATGTTTCACAGCAGGTGCAGAAGTTGCATTAAGAAATCTCTATTTCAGTGAAATGCAAATGCCAGGGAGGAAAAAAAAAGGAGGAGCAAGTTTTTCAGCCCCTGCCATGTTGGGGGTTTGCAGATGTCCTCAAACAGTGAATGCTAATGCTGGTAAACACTTATTGTCATATATATTGCTGTTTTAAAAGTGTAATACAAGTAAGAGAAATATTAAAACATTTGAATGATAGATCCTGCTGCACCAGGCCTTAACCTATCCATCTCGTTTGTTGTTATCAGTTTAACACTGTAGCACAGTGTCTTCCCAAGTAGAATACCTAGATGCAAAAAAGCTGGTGAAGTGATGACACCTGGAACTAAACTGGAGTAACTCCTCTAATTAGCAGGTTTTTCCTTGCTTGAATTTGTGTCTGTCATGCCAGCTTAGTTCCAGGTAGAAGGGCTGCAGATAGCAAGTGGGGAGAACCATTTCCACAGGAGGTACAGAACCATCCGCTGTTGTTCCTAATCCAGCAGGGCTTTTGAACTGCTGTGTGTATAATTCTTTATGTCTGTTTGTGCACCATTATTTCATAGATTTTTGCATCATTATTTTCAAGCTGCTGTTCTCTCACCATCTCTTTTTGCAGTGACACCTGTATCAATACTTAGCTCTGTGTAATTATTTTGGCTTGGTTATCTTGCTAGTTGCAAGGAAGTAAAGCCCTCCCCTATTCCCTCCCTCCCCTTCCTAATGTTTATATAAGCCCTATTTAAGCATGGTAAGGGATATTCTGATATCTTTTTATATGGTCCCTGCATTCTGGAAAAACAAGAGTTTTAGAATAATGATGTGCTGTCTCCCCTTCTTCTTCCCCTTATCTAGTGTCAGAATATGGTTTGGATTAGTTTGGGATTTTGTTTTGGTTTTGTTGGAGTTTTTAGTGAAATCCCAGTAATATACATTATACATACACTGAATATCTAGACAAGTTACTGTGTTTGAGGGTTCTCCTTCCTCTCTCTCCCCCCATAACCTCACACCCCCCTCCCCCCTTTTATTAAAAAAATTCCATTGCAAAAGTGTTTATTTTCCTTTGAGCGCTCTGCTTTTTGATCTCTTTGATTACAGTGGCAATAGTGTCCTATTTTTATTTTTGCACATCACTGTAATTTCCTTTGACATCAGTGGGCTTGATGTATTCATTCCTCATACACCAAAGGGAAGCTTTGGCACAGTCAGTGTTATGTGCTCTGCTAACAATGGTTGTGTCCCTTCCCATCTCAGTATTCTTGGTACTGCATTTTCATCAGTGGCAAAAGAGCAAGATATTTAGGATAATTGAAGATGCTACAATAAATGTTACTGAAAGAAGATACAAGTGATTTTATTGTAAATAAGATGTTGGTCTTTTTGTGGGCATGAAAGGTTTCAGTGGAAAAAAAATAAATTGGTTCTTTGCCAGGGAAGTTTTATCAATAAATCAGAAAAGAAGTTACAGCTCTTACATCCAAATATGAGACATAGGACAATATAGTGTTTATGGCATCACCCTTGGAGGTGAGACACTGCCATAGGCTTCCTCTGTAACTTAAATGTAATTGTAGTGCAAAATTCCTAACAGTGCAACTCTAGCATAGAGTCAGTTCCACTGAAAATTGTCTTATGTTACAGAGATTTAAAGTGTTTATGTATCTTTAATTTCAATTGTGCTTTATGGATATTGAACATATCTCTTCTGTTAAAGGCATTTTTCATTTCAGAGTTCTAACAGCTAGATATCTGCTTTAGGTCTGTGCATAAGGGTTTCTGGCATTTTACAAAACCATGGTTGGTAGATGATGTCCATTGAAATAAATACTTCTGAAAAGTGTTGTTCTCGGAAAGCTGCTGGTTTGTGCCCTGAAAATAGTTACATTTTACTTTATATAGCAACATTCATTGGTGAGAGTAAAATCAAGTGAAAGATGTTAGGGTGCCACAATCAAGCCTAAGCAGTACCATCTAAGGGACTGTGGAGTAGCTCACCTGTGTTGTGGTGGTCTCTCCTTCCCCAGAAACTGCCATTCATCAGAGCCATGAGAAAGCTTTAGGAACAGTTCTGTTAGCTCTACTCTTCAGTTGCTGGAATGGATGTTTATCATTTCTATTACTAAACGCTTTATTAAAGAGGAATATTACACTCTCTAGCTCACTTTCCAAGGTCAGATGTGTACCTGAAGGAACCCTGAATCCCAGTTTCTTTATGCTGACAAGTAATATCTATGCTTTCCTTAGCCAGATACTCATTCTATAATACAATAAAATATTTCAAATGAAACACTGTATCATCTCATATTAAATAATCTAATTTATAGTGATGCCCTACATAACCGTCAGCGATATTAGGTTACAGAATACAAGATAATCCATCAAGCGGAACTTTAAAGCAGAATAAGAGTCCATACTAAATGGTACATTTACTGATACATTCTCTAATATAACAAGGCAGTTATGAATTAAAATAACCCCATTATAATCCAGGGCAAGGAAATCCAAGCAGACATGGCTCTCTTTGTTGAGGTGAAATAAACCTTTTTTCTTCCCTGAAAAGCAGAAAATAGGACAATCTATTTTTCTTGAAACATATATTTTAAAATCTCCAGAATCATAATAATTGCTTATTTGGCTGCACTCCGGCAGATTCTAGGTGTGATTAGAATATGTACATGTTGTGGACTAGTCTGCTCACAGAATACTAACGGCAATGCACAGTTTGTAATGATGCAATGTCAAAAATGTAAAGAAGCTTGTAGAAACCTGAGAAGAATATTAATGCTCTTAAGGACCTTAGCTGGGAGAATACAAAAAATCTATTCCATGATGAATTCAAAGAGAAAACAGTTTGGGAATGTACCTCCAGATCATAGAATTCAGTCCTTACTCCTATAGCTCATTATATGGGAGTTTAGAATATTGATTTTGCCACTTTTGGATTGTCTCTAAAGACCTTAAAAAACACAGGATCTTACAAAATCTTCTGCTTTCAAAAGGGAGCTTTAATGTTTCTTGGAGAAAAGGTCTCCAGACTTTACTGAATACTGTAGATACACCACAAATGTGATTTAGTAAGAATGATGATCTTAGAAAAAAAAATAACTGTTACTAACAGGGTATTGCAATATATAGGCTTTCTAGAAAATGCTTAATAACTGAATAATATCAGTTGCAGATCTGTGTTTTTCACCCAGCCATGGCAATTTCCCAGGACAAGTATGAAAGCTTTACTCTGTGGACTGGTGTGCTCAGCTTCTCCTTAGCTGGGGACTCTTCCTCATGGTCCTTGAAGTCACCAGCTTCCAGCCTTCACAGGAGTCTCCATTTACTAGCCCTACCAACTCAGGTTCTGCCTGCACCTTCTTTCGTGCAGGGTCTCTCAGATCCTCCAGCATCCTTTTTGACACCTCTGATGTTGCAGTCTTCTGACTTTCTCCCACTGTTCCTTCACTTACTCCACCCCCTACAGACAGGGTGATCGTGTCCCCCAGCCCCGAAGAGAATCCCACCCCAGAGCTGGAGAGCCACATCCTCTCTCAGGAGCTCTTAAATGGGGCTTAGACACTGTTCATAGAAATGGAAAATACTTCTTTATTTGAAGACATGGAGGATGCCTTTCCATTCTCTCCAACTTAGTCTCTTAGTTGATCATGTGCAGTGAAAGCAAAATTAAGGCCTTAAATATGTATTTTACATGGGATATTAGCAATTTTCAAGACATAGAGCTCAAATCAGGATATTTACACAATTTACACGTGGTGACTCTTCTTCACTACCCTTCCTGGATATGTAATTGAAGCCAATGAAGGCAGCAGATTTTTCATTTGTCTTTTACAGTAACTCTGACAGTTTTCCTTTGCAGAATCAATTACATTTCCTTTCGTTGCATTGATTTCCATGCAGTTAATGTCTTTCACTACTGATATCAGATGCAAACAAGCCTTCACTCTCCCCTCCATAAATACTGGTTTTGATGTGTTTATGGATCAGCACTATTCTTATGTGCATTAATCTGTACTACCAGTTTTAGTGGCCCCTTGGGGTATTTTCAGCTTCTCTGTCCTGAAAGCCTTCCCACACAATCATTTTAAAACTGGTACAGGCCTCACTTTGGTCTAAATGTCACCATTGCCCATCTCTGGGGAGGGGAGAGCTGAATTAAAGTAAGCCTTATCTATTTGCCATGTCTTCTAAATCCTTGGCTTGGTCAGGAGTTAGCTTCTTACTTTGAATTAAAGCAAAGATAAATCCTGGTATAAAAACCTGAAACTGTAGCCTTTTCTGTCAATAATTTATCAAGATGTGCTTCCAATGTGTTGACTGTGTGGAAGAATTTAATTGGTTTGTCACTGGGTTTAATAATGACATTTTGGTTTGTCGCTGGGTTTAATAATGATATTTTTGTTTTGCAAAGAAAGAGAAGTTGATTCAAAAATTCTTTATCTCACTTTTCCATCATATCTGTTATCTGTCTCCTTCCTAAATTGCAAACATGAACCATCTGATGGACAGAATGAAAATATTTTTTAGCTTTTTGTCCTATGTCTTGTTTCTTTCCTGCTATCAAGCTATATTTAAATGGCAACAAGAAAAGCCTAATTAAAATAATAGTTCTTATTATGTAAACTCACTGTTGATCAGTTTATGGTTTTATCACCCTTTTTGAAGAATTGATAAAAGCTGGTGTAATCATGTCATATGCATTAAGAACTACACTCATGACAATGCATTAATGGAAGCTATTTGAACATCAAAGTTTGTATTTTATGAGGTTTAAGGAAGAAATTGGCAGAATATTCATTAAATAATGCATAGCCAATCAACAACAAGCTTTAGAACTGATTTTGAATAGATCACACATTTTTCTGCTGCAGTTGATGTATGATAACTGGAAAATGACAAAACCTTTTCCAGTAGGGTGCTCATCAGATTTCCTTCATATCCCAAAATGAAAACACAATTATCATTCTGTTTCGAGATGCTGCATGGGCAAGGATGGGCATGCTGATTCTGTGTAATAAGGGCAAGTTTTAACTTGGGTAAAACAGCAGGATATCTTCCTTTCTTTGCAGTTTTTCATTTTCATGGTCCTCAGCTTCCAGCTTTCCTATGTCAATGGAAAAACAAACCTGGCTTGAGCAGGGCTAGCTCCAAAATATTTGAATGGAATTGGAGAGCACTAGAAATGGAGGGAAGAATGGACAGGTCTTTCTGTGAGTGCATTTCCAGGGAGAGCTTGGTTGATCAAGCTCAAAACTATCTGTGTTTGTGATCTAACATTTTCAAACCCCAGTTATGTGCTGTGACTCTGTTACAGACCTCAACCTGTTACTTTTCATGTAAATAAAGAGGTAATACTTTTCTCCTTCCTGGACATATTGGGAAGTTAAATCTGTGTATTTTCCTGAGGCTTTCAGGCCAATGTGATATGTAAAATCATATAAATATGTAGCTAGCTAATGCACAGTTCAGCACAAAATATTCCTATCCTTGACATCCCCCCCCCAAAAAAAAAAAAATTAACACAGAAGAGATTTTAAGGACGTATGTTATACTGAAAAGTTTGAAAAACATGCCACATGCTTGGTTAAACTGTGGGACTGTTGTGGTGGGTTGACCTTGATTGGTACCAGATGCCCACCAAGCTGCTCTGTCGCACCCCTTCCTCAGTGGGATTGAGTGAGAAAATACTATGCAGGACTTTTCAGGAATGACCTTCATGTGCAAAACAGGCTCAGCTTGGGGAGATTAATTTCATTTATTGCCAATAAATTATAACAGTTTGAGATAGTGAGAAATAAAACAAAACTGAAAATGCCTTTCGTTTCCCTCACGTTCCCTTCTTCTCAGGCTCAACTTCACTCTCCATTTCTCTACCTCCTTTCTACGAGTGGCACTGTGGGACTGGGAATGGAGGTTGCAGTCAGTTTATAATGCTTCATCTCTGCTGCCCCTTCCATCCCACACTCTTCCCCTGCTCCAGCATGGGGTCCCTCCCATGGGAGACAGTCCTTCACAGACTGCTCCAAAGTGGGTCCTTTCCATGGGGTGCAATCCTTCAGGAATAGGCTGCTCCAGAGTGGGTCCCCTTAGGGGTCACAGCTCCCGCCACCAAACCTGCTCCAGGTTGGGCTTCTCTCTCCATGGGACCGCAGGTCCTGCCAGGAGTCTGCTCCCGCACTGGCTTCCCATGGGATCACAGCCTCCTTCAGGCATCCCCCTGCTGCAGGTGGGTATCTGCTCCACCATGGACCCCCATGGGCTCCAGCGGCACAGCCTGCCTCACCATGGTCTGCGCCAAGGGTTGCAGCGGAATCTCTGCTCCTGTGCGTGGAGCACCTCCTCTCTTCCTTCCACACTGACCTTGGTGTCTGTAGAGCTGTTCCTCTCACTTTTTCTCACTCTCCCACATATGCTGCACAGCGTTTTTAACCTTTTATAAATATATTGTCACAGAGGCACTACCAAAGTCACCGATGGGCTCAGCTTTGACCAGCAGTGAGTCTATCTTGGAGCTGTCTAGAATTAGCTCTGTCTGATATGGGGTCAGCTCCTGGTGTCTTCTGACAGAAGCCACTCCTTCATCCCTCTTTTGCTTGCTGCTACCAAAAAGTTGCCATGTAAACTCAATACAAAAGTTCACACGCACTCTTGATTGAATGGATAATTGATGGTAGGAACCTTAAATTGCACGTAGTTTTATTTCAGGCAGTTGATTCCCCAATTATATACCAAAGTGATGTGGTTCTATACTGTTATACTGCCTAACTTTACAGATGGGTGGATTTACCTAAAATTATTACCTGAATTTGCTCCCATGTATTCTGATAGGATTTATGTGGTAAAATGGGTGGCTGTTGATGAAGAGATTTGATGCGATTGGGGTTTAGGTAGAAGAGCCCAAGGACCTGGATGTGGTTAGGACTATGAGCAACAACACTGAGGCAATAGTCATTAAATATATGCTACAGCCCTTCTTTTGAGTCTGTGCCATCCTGCAGCAGCAGGAGAGGGCTTTCGAAGACTTTAAAGCATATGTGCAAGGAAGCCAGAGTCTGGCTTATCAGTAGTGCTGGGAGGGAGGATGGTCTCTTCTCCTGGATTGATTTCATCTTTTTACTGTGCTTTTTGGTTTTGTTTGTTTTTTTTTTTTTAATTCCCATATTAATCTACTGATAGTCTAATTTAAATTCATGTTTGTGCTGTCATTAGTCCCAGAGTTAATGGTCCACAGCTTGAGGGGATGAAGGCATCTTGATGTTGGGTATTTGTACTCAGTCAAAGTGGTAGATATCTAATTTATACAAATTGCATTGATTGTCTTTGTATGGACTTGGGAGCACCCAGCACACCATAAAAGCTGCTGTAGAATAATCCCTGAAGTGAGGCAGATTTTATTCTCCTTTATGTCTTCATTGGTACCAGCATCTCTCTGCTGGTTCTACTTGGCATCTGTCTAAGGCAGACTAGATCATGCCATCTACAAAAGTCCACGAAGTCCTACACAGTATTGAATCCCACCAATGTTGACAATGTACAACGGCAGATGTACAGAGCAAGATACATACAGGAACTTTTTCTTTATCATTCAGTAAAAGGGATTTTGCAGTAGCCATAGGTCTGACCTTGAAAAAAGAAGTATGAGTTCAAGTGTATCATGTTGAAGCTGACCATCACTCTCCCAATAAACAAACAGTTATAGACATGCACTTCATGGCAGGGCAATGCGCATGTTGGATCTGTTCTCTCACAGTCTTCACAAGCTTATAATAATCTACCTGATGTAAAATAATTACAGTAAGAGTGATTTTATGGTTGATGGTTTGGAATAGAGCTCAAGCTACCCAAGTTGGACCCATGGTTTTGCCAGTCTTCCTGTGCAACATTTAAAATAAATAGGATTTACCTATTTAAACGTAGGTTTCTAGAGTACCTCAGCTAAATAGTATGTGATCTTTAGATGCTACTCTGTGAGAGCAGAGGTTTCCTATATGTCATCTGTCGTATCTGCTAGGTGTTTTAGATGCATGAAGGGGCTTAAAGTGTCTCTAAATGCCTATGTTTGGGCAGCTAAGTCTTGTCTTTGGTGTCCCTGTCTTTCATTTTTTCACATGTAGAATGTGAACAGAAGTACTTTTCTATTAAAATGATATGCTGTTGGGGCAGGAAGTGCCTTTTCTGTGCATTTGTTCAACATCTACAACAGTGTAGTCCATGGATAATTACCTTTACACAGATATTTTTTACTGATTCTGTACAAGCATTTTTGGGAGATGCACAGAATTATAAAATGAATCTGTTATTTATTCTGCAGAATATGCCCTCAGGTGAACTGGTTTGCCAGTAAAAGAGCAGGTTTCTACATGGGGAGAAGGCTTTAATATTTTAAAACAGAAAACAATGAAGTACATTGTGTTGGATGAGGAGAGAGTAGCATGTTGATTTGTATTTATATCCTTGCACTCATTGAGTCTTCCATTTTGTGGCTGGTTTTTTTCAGTCTTGAAGGAAGTTTGGACTGATTTGGAATTTAAAACAGCATGAAGGCAAGACTTTGTGCTTGTCTATACATGAAGGCCAGTTCTTCTTGACCAAACTGTCCATGTTAAGTGGCCAACCTTTCCATATTGACTACTCTCTCTCAATTAAATCCTGTGGGCTCGCCTTGCAGTGTGGAGGGCTGCCTTCTAATGTGAGGGAAACATTCAGACTTCTACAATGTGGTAATAATTTAAAGTAATAAGCATCCAGGCATTAACTTTATGCTTGGAGATGATAAATTTGAGTGATATCGCTCATTCAGTCGACAAGCTATACATGTTAGAGATGATGGGGTAAAGAGAACATAAACTTAGACTGCCACTCTACAGTTGGAAAATAAATAGAAGCAGTAAAAATGCAGATTAATGCGTATGATTTTATTTTCTCTTGGTCTGTGAAGAAACAGGAGCTTCACTCACCTCTTTGGCTGGAAGGAAGTCGGGTTGAACAACCATTAAAGGAGGTTGAGTATTAATCTGCTCAGAATAGTTGGTCACTGTGACTTTTGCAGTGGTCTTAAAGAGATTATTTTCATTAGATTCCTGAAAAGGTGAATAAATTAATCCATTTAAAAGTACCAGTATTTTAATTACTGCAGCATAATTACTCAATACCACTCTGGTTCACTTTGGTAGAGAACATTACTTCAGAAGCCCTTAAGCAGTTGCAAAAACATTTTAAATGACTACTCCTTAAGTCAGTCAGTGTTGTTAAGGCTCTTCTGTGTTTTAAGTGGATTAAATTTTATTTTGTTATTAGTTTGAACATTTACCTTACTGTGTAAATTTATCTTACTGGATGAATATTTGATCTTTGATCTCCTACTGTCACAGGTTTGTGGCCCAATCAGTCTAGTATTTTTCCTCCAATATTAGTTGTGTCACACAAGGATGTCAAATAGTTTGACATAATCAGTAGTAATACAAGTTGCAAATAGGCAGATATTTCTTCCCAGCTTACATGAGTTCGTGGTGTATTGATACAGAGGCTAATGAGGTTATATCTTATGCTGAAAGTTTCAGGTGACATCCTGAGCTACATAAAGTGAACAGCAAAATCCCCAATGATTTTTATTGCTCTGGGGTTAAGTGAATGCATCAAAATAAACAAATCCAGAACAAAACCTCCAGACCACCTTTTTCCTAGTCCTCCTGGATGTTCCAGTTATCTTTGTTAAGTACTTCATCTTTTGAGCATCTATCCTAATACCCATCAGGAAGAGAATGAAGTTCTTGTCTTCTGTTACATCCAGTGGGTAGCAGTTCCATGCATTACTTCTAATTTGATCAGAAAAACTATTTTTATCCACTTGTAAACCACTTTCTTCTAGGTTTCATTGGTTTCCCTTTCTTCTGCATCCTTTCCATTATTATGTCTTCTTTGTTTATTCTATAGAGTTAGTGATTTCAGTTTCTTCAGTCTAAGTATGGATGTTTCTGTTCTTACTCTTTCAGAATATCTTCTCTTTCCTCTGGGCTGTCACGATGCAGATAAACATGGTATTCAACATGGGGATATATTCCTGACACAGCACAGGTTTACTGTCCATACCATTAGGTGTGTGCAGCGTTAGACTACATGCGCTGTCCATGATAAAAGTCATATATATTGCAAGAATGTCGGGGGCAAATTCTTGCTCAAATAGGCACATCAAAAGAAAAGACACCAGAAAATTTGGGTCTGGTCTTTGTCTCCTGTACAGAGAGGCATGAGCCATTGAGCTTGACCCATTCTGTTGCCATTCTATATTACTCTAAAACTGTTATGTAAAGCAAGTATAAAATAATGTGTAAGTGATATCCGTACATATTTTTGTTTTTCTTTACTAAAATTTCTTATCCTCTAATTAGCAGAGAGGGTTGTAATCATTTAATACAAAGCATTGCTTTGATATCACAGAACCAAAAGAGTAAAAAAGTATTATATAGGTATTTTGTAATACTTTCTAATAGATTTCTAACCCAGAATATGAGGTAATCCAAAGACATCTCATTTTGATGAATAACGGAAGTTCAAAAGCTTTTTCCTAATTTATAAGATACATTACACAGAAATCTTCCTTGGGCTGCTTCAGTTATCTTTTATCTTGGTTATGGTTGACATTTTTAGGGTAGAAGGCACTGTAGTTAGGAGGATTATTTTATATTCTCTGTGAGGTGCTGCAGTTTGGCTCTGAATGATATCGGAGACAGTTTGAAGTCAGAGCACTATATTATTTTTCCATCGCAGCTACTGGATACCTCATGCAGCTTGATTAGTGCCATGAAGCTTTGAAAGACAAAACAGTGATGACAGAAAACATTACAATGCTTTACAGAGCAAAGGGCAGGAACAGGTTGTCAATCCACTTTCTTTATTTTTCCTGTAATTTCAGTTAAGATTTAATACAGTACAAAATATTGTAAAACCTTCATTTGCTGGGAGAATCTGGGCAAGGGAAGGGTTGTATTGTTTGAATAACTCGACTGCTTGCCTGCTGTAGAAAAGCCCCCACCCAAGTGTCCCCAACTCGTTTAGCTCTTGGGCACAGAGATTTGGATTTATTTGGTGCAAAGTACCTTATTCTGCTTAGTCTTCCTGATATTTATGTACATTTAAGCAACCCTCCTGTATGCAGACTAGCTAACACATAAAATTCATTACTTAGCATCCCTCATCTGGCTCTTCTGCTTATTAAAAATCAAGGTAGAAAAGGGAATGTAGTATTTTCCGCAACATTTTTTTACTTTCAAAAAATTAATTCGATGCAGCTTTTCTTAGTTTAAAAGGAATAAAAGCAAGCTACACTTTTAGTCATACTTTTTACCTTTAGGCAAACTTGCTGTAACTGCTGCTGAAATTAAATTAGGATCTATACTTTCTTCTGGAATCTTTCCAGCTCATCTTTAGGTGAAACACATAGGATATGAAACAGAAGCTGAAAGCAAATATTGTTCCCAATTCTGTCTTTTCATGAATGTAACACAAGAAATCACATTCTACTATTGTGGTTAAAATACCTAACATTTATTCCAGTGTCGCCAGGTGTATAGAAACCCATCTGAAAATGTCTTCTAAATTACATTAACAGTTTGTCTTTCAGTCTAAATGGCTTTCTTATACCCTGTTCCAGTACGTGTCTGCAATCTGAATGAAGTTTAAAAATATTTCAAAGGCAGGGATAGGGAACAGAATGAAGCCCCCATAATGGTCACACGCAAGTCTCTTGTTCCTGGATGTGATCCACCCAACGTTACTGAGGGAGCTGGCGGACGCATTCTCTGATCCACTTTCAATCATTTATCAGCAGTCCTGGCTCACTGGAGAGGTCACAGTTAACTGGAAGTTAGTAAGTATGATGCCCATCTACAGGAAGGGCCAGGAGGACCCAGGGCACTAGTCTGACCTGGGGGTGGTTATGGAGCAGATCATCTTGCGTGCCCTCACACAGCATGTACTGAACAACCAGGTAATCAGGCCCAGTCAGCATGGGCTTATGAAAGGCAGGTCCTGCTTGACTAACCTGATCTCCTTCTATGACAAGGTGACGTGCTTAATGGATGCGGGAAAAGCTGTGGATGTTGTTTACCTAGACTTTAGTAAAGCCTTTGACACCATTTCCCACAGCATTCTCCTGGGGAAACTGGCTGCTCACAGCTTAGACAAACGTACACTTCACTGGGTGAAAATTCTGTCTGGAGGGCCAATCCCGAAGAGTGGTAGTGAATGGAGTTAGATCCAGTTGGCAGCTGGTCACAAGGGGATCTAATGACTCACATGAAATAAGTTTAAAAAAAAAGGAGGTTTATTTGGGAGTCTTGTCTTAGGCACCTTTCCTGGCAAGCTTGAATTGAATTTTTTATGATTGATAAGAATTTTATGTTTATAAATTCTTCTCAAAGATGGAATTGCTTTCCCACAGACAGCACCAGGTGTGTGAGCAGGTGTTTGCAGAGGCAGACTTAGGTACCTGATGGTGATCCTCTGTGTGGGTCTGCCTTTGTCCTCCCGAGGAGCAGCAAGGTCCCATGACATTTTGATTGTGTAATCTTTCATCAACCTGAATCCACTAGATTTTTGCAACAGAAGGAGAGAGGTTTCCAAAGGCAGGCTAGAGGTTATGGCAGCTGCATCCATACTGGCAGGGAGGTGAGAACACAAGGGTGCCTTTTTTCCATCCACCCTGGTTCCCATAGGAGGGTAACCTGGGGACTGGGGCACACCCCTTTGGGTCCTTGTAGCATGTTCACTTGCTCCCCAGCCAAAACATCAACCTCGTGCTTTGTTGGCTAGCATGCTGCAGCCACGTAGGCTACCCCCTATTCAATGCACACATTTTCCTGTTGGATCTGCATTAAAAACTGGAATCCACACAGCCGTGTTTTAAGGAAGCAGGAGCTGGAAACAAGCAAGGAGCCATTTCCAGTAGCCAAATCAGTCACGGCATAGCATCAACATCAGTTCTGAAAACTGCTACTGTGTCCCAGACCACTTTTTCAAAATCCCGAGCCATGGCATTCTTCATTTCATGCCCTCTAACTGAGCTGCTCAATTTCTGAAATGAAGACAGGAGTGAGGAAAAGTAAGGCTGGTATCAAAGGACCAGGGCTTCAGTTTGTTGTGAATTAGCATTTTTCTATTAGCTAATAGATAGATTAGGCATTGGAAGCAAACTGTGGAAATCCTTTTTTGACAAAAGGTACTATAAAACTGTGATATGTGATTTTGTACTGCCAATTATTGTAAAAGCGAAATGCAAGACTTTATAATGGAGCCACTGTTTAATGTTGTTCTTTTTTTCTTTTTCCCTTCAAATCAGATATTTATCTTTGAGAATAACATCTATTACTGTGCCCATGTGGGGAAACAAGCCATCCGAGTGGTCTCCACAGGAAAGGAAGGTGTTATTTTCAATGGGCTCAGCGACTGGCTGTACGAAGGTAGGACATGACATTTAGGGCAGCAGTTAGTTATGAGTTTAAGTCACACTCTAGATTTACAGAACTGGCTGGAATTAGACCTTCGGAATTATATTTCTGGTGACTGGTGGACCACAGAGCTGAAAATCTGCTATTCTAACAGTTGTCTGAAGTGCTGGACTGGAAATAATGTGAAATGATGTAAGAATTCTGTTTTCAGGCTGTTTTTTCTTCCCTTTAGTCCAAAGGTAATAAATCACCAGGCTTTAATGAACAGAGCTGCTTCATTATTTAATGGCACCTGCAATCATTCATAGACGTGCCATGATTTCAAACCACAGAAAAGGACAGAACTGGGCAGGGAAAGGGGTTTTATTTTAAAGGAAGACAGGAGAAACAGTTTTACATGATCAGTTGTTTTTCCAGAGCACCAGGTGAGCTCTGGAGGCTGCCCAGATCTTGCTGCCTAAAAATTTTCTAAAAGCAGGCAGGTCCTCACAGTAATTGGCTTCTTTGTATTGAAAATTGGCCTATTGGGGTAGAGGGTCACCACTGGAGCACTGCTTTACTTTGGTCCTTTCAGCTGGCAAATGGCCATTTAGGTGTCTGTGAGCAGTTGCTTGCAAAATAATCTCACCTGCTCACTATCTTAGGAAAGGATCTCATCAATCCCCAGTTCTTTTGGGGATGTTACAGCCTTTTAAGCTAGTATTTTATCAGAATTAAGGTTTTTTATATATGTCTATAATTACATAATGTGTGCACAACATGCATGCCTCTCTCTGTTGCTGGCTAATGTTTCCAGCAGTTCCTTTTCACAAGGATCCTGGTTTTGGGACCTGTCACTGTCTCTTTCCTGTCACAGTTTCCCTCTAAAGTCACACTTTCTCCTGTAGGTGCCAGAACTGTCCAAAACTTTTCTTATCTCTATAGAAAGAAGTGTCCAGATACATCTATTAACTGTGTCCTATGGGCTGATCCCAGTTTCCTTGAGGCTTAATGGAACAGAATAGTTTGCAAAATTCTGTTCATCATTAATTGGTGTAAAAATATTAATCACTGCTTAAGTTACTCTGTATCACAGCTAAGCTGGGGCTGTTGGACTCAAAAATGAGAGAGTGAAATTAAATTGTTTTTCTTGTCGCTCCAAGTTAAGCTGGTCCCATAAATCATTGTACAAACTCATCAAACACATCAGCAGAAAAATCTGATAGTGGCTTAGATTACTTTTGATATTTAAATGTGTTTAACCTGTACCACAGAATATTTGCAGGTAAATGTCCTCTTTGTGAAGCACAGAAGTAACCAGAGGAGTGGCTAAGAAGTTACAAGATGCTTATTTTCTTTTATTTTTCATTATTTATTGATTTCATTGCTAAAGTTGTGGGCAGGGCTGTTTGTAGGTCAAATGTGCATATAAGTATCTGTATTTTGCTGATTAACATCATTTAGTACATGAGCTCTTCTTGTAGAGCCTTGTACACAGCACCGTG
The DNA here is from genome assembly GCF_034315485.1 of Pezoporus occidentalis. Lineage (NCBI taxonomy): Eukaryota > Metazoa > Chordata > Aves > Psittaciformes > Psittacidae > Pezoporus > Pezoporus occidentalis. The sequence continues at coordinate 4,550,470 of NW_026914180.1, forward strand.
CTGAGAGGCGTTTGTCAAGCCAGTGAAATCCAAGCATGCCAGCAAGGCAGTGATGACACTTGTTTTGCTGACACATACTTTTATTCAATTACGGGATTGCTCAGGCAATTTCTTGGCTGACATTGACTTTCAGGTTTGTCCTCTATAATGAACTTCCTTGATAACTTTATGTTAATGTACTGGGAAAAGGAATGAATGTATGATCAAATAGAGCTAGACTGTGTGATACAAGCTGCTTCTCTTGCACCGTGTCAACTTGTGCAGTCCTGATGGAGGTAAACCTGGGACCAGAGTCAGGACTGAAGACTCATGGCAGATGCTTGAACAAGCTGTGGTGCCATGGGATCAGATGGATCTGCAATGTTCAAATGTCAGGTCTCTGCATGCATGGATGGATGGAGCAGGATCCCAGAAGAAACTGGAATTTCTCCCACCACTGGGAGGTGCATGATACCTCCCTAGCAGAGGCTATGGGAATTCAGGTATCATTGTCAATGAGGCTGAAGTTTTACCGTAGCAGCAGCTGGGGTGCTCTGCCAGCACACTGTTACTGGCACCTTTCTTTTTCCAAATTTGCTCCTTTTCATGGATGGCTCCTCTTCAGTGGGATAAACGGAACATTTTAAATCCAAATTTACCAGACCAGAGTTGCTTGAAATCTGGACAAAAAATGAAATTTACTACCTCAGGGCTATTTTCCCTCTTCCCCCATTGCCACAGGCATTTGTAGATGTGTTTTTTCCATCTCCCTAATGGAGCTGGGTGGGATGCCCAGACCGATGTTTGTTTGCACTGCTGCCATCTCAGCGAGCTACCGGGATGGATGCTGAGCATATGTAGAAATCTCATTCCATCTGTGCAGCCATCTCCAGCAGATAGTCTGCAAAGGAGCTGTGACAAACGCTGAGACAGGATCACAGAGAGTTCAGCGCGCTCCTCTTCCCTTGCATGCTCTTTTTGTTGCTGAAGTTCACCACCTCCAGCAGTGGCAGCTGAGCCCTCCCCACAGCACCTGCTGGGTTACTGTGACAGCTCACAACCTGCTTCTTGCTTCCCTTAAACACGCCACATAAAACCCCACGAAAAAGAACTTGGTGTTTTGAATTGAGGAAGCAAATTTTTAAGGTCTTTTACCATAATCAGCAAGAGCACATCCACAAAAATACGCACACACACACACACACACACACACACCCCTTTTCCAAGAGCTGTTTCCACAGCACATTATGCAGATGGCAGTTCCAGCAGTGCCACTGTTGGGGTAACTCCTGACACTTCGTACGAATGGTAGACCCAGAGGGAATCACTTTTCTTCTGTCGTGCTTTTTGTCACGACAGAATAGATGTACTGTACTACTAATCACAGGTTTTTACTAAGTCTGGAAGTAGAGCAGATCTAGAGGAGATTTGACAGGCTTTTTGCCCTGGAAAAATGCAGAAGCTCATTTCAATTCAAGTTAAGCTCTGCTTTTGTAAATCTGCCAAAGGGGAAAAAATTCTTCAAGGTATTTATGCTGATCTGTAGACTTTTGATAATATAGTGAAAAACACTGCAGATCAATCAGAGCCTAATCTACTTAGTGCATTTAGCTGGAAGGTTATAGGTTGATACATAGATTACTGTAACATGGAAGCATAGATTAAACATGGGGTTTATTACTAAAATAAGTACTGACAATGTTTTCATAGTCTGACTTTATATTTTCAGAGTTGTGCCTGATAGATGCTTATACTAAAATGGAGTGATATCCTATAAAAGAGAGTTTAAAGTTCTGAAGCTGAAACCAGCTAAGCATTTAAATGCATAGCACTACCAAAGAATGTTTTATATTTCAGTTTGCTACATGATTGCTATTGGTTTGAGAATATGTTATAGCAACAATGAGTCTTAAAGATAATTTTAAAACAAGTGGTGTTATAGCACAAAGTACTTTATACTTCCAAAGCGTTAGGATAAGAGCATGCATATGGACATTACATATATAGGACTTTAACAAAAGTAATGTATGTTTTTAAAAGTAAAGTGCAGATAAAATTCATTTCATTTAAACAATTTGTTAGAGCACTCTTCAAAAGAAATGTTTTCTGTCGTGGTGTAATTAAGGTATCTTAATGTGTTACCAAGCACTTGGAGAGTGCTCAGGTTTTATGAGAAAGGGTGACAAGGCGCTCTGCCAGAGGTCACCTGTGTGATCCTGCTTAGTAACAAAGACAAGGTTATGGTGTCCCCGTGTTGCAGTTTGGAAGCGCATTGAGTTTGGGACTGTGTGATGCTGAATCCTGGGGAATGGGGCAGGAGCATATCCCTCTGTGCTGGCATGCTGCTGCTAGACCAGGGACACCGCAGAAGGGTAATTCTGGGTCCCTTGGCTTTGCTGAGCAGGACAGGGACCTTTTCTGGGCTGCACTGTTAAAGGCAAATCTGCGTTCACAGATAAAGGTGAACAGCTTCTGGAGTTACGGTCTGCTGCTAATTGTACACTTGGAAACCATGTGGATGTGGGATAGGGCACGCTGGTGTGTGCTCCTGCCACAGGTGGGAGGGGAAGGAAGAATTTTCACCTATAGATGGGCCTATCCCAAAACCCAAAGCTGAGGGTTTTCCTTGTGGTTTTCTGCATGTGTCCTCAGATGTAGGAATAGTCTCTTAGAAGCTATTTTGCAACTTGGTCTGCAGGGGTTTGGGGTTTTAGGGACTTTGGTTCCAAAAGGAAGAGTTGTATGTGAGTTACTCCTTCATCTCATATCACTACCAGAGCAGTGAAAAGGGCTTCTCCTGGAAGTCTTTGAAGATCATCTCAAAGTGAGCACTCCCATTCCAGACTTAGTCCTGACACTGTGGTTGTAATGTCACATCTGGACATCTTCTCATGCTCACGTCAGAGAGAATCACATTGGCAACTAAGCACCAACCCTAGCTCACATGGCACACTTTGAAAACTCTTATGCAATATAAGCTGTATGCATCCATCATTTAAAATTGATATTCTGCTCTGTTGAACTTAATGTACAGCGGTGTTTCTGTGCTTTATTTTTGGCTGGGGAGCAAGAGGAGCAGTGAGAAAAGACTTTGTTCAGTGATGATTCGTATGCCTTATGCATCTTCATTCTGCCTGTGCCTTATGTTATCACTAAGAGATCCTCTTATGTGACTTCGCAGTGACACCTGGTGGGAGAAGCCAGGATGTCATCATCATTGGGACAATGAAACTGCAGAATTTTTTTGCTGCAAGATCTAGTAAAGGCTCCAAGTTCCCCCTCACATACATTTTCCCGAAACTCTCATTCTGAGCTTATGGGAACTACACGTCCAAACCTACGGGCTGATTCATGCTAATAGTGTTTCTGTTCCTTTTCTAGGCTTTATAAAGAGAGGAAAGAGAACACAGTAATAAAGAAAAATCTTTTCCATAATTTAATCAACATCTCACAAAAATCAGAGGGTATATTTAGAGCATGTATGGCTTGTCTCAGAAGTACAGTGCCTGGTAGCAGCTGCCAAATCAAGTAGCAATTATTTTGAGCAGTATCTTTGATGCTTATAGTATTTGAAGTAAGTGAAGTAGGTATATTTCTTAACTTCAGAAGTATTAATCCTGGGACTCTGGAAGTGGTATTAATACTGGGAAAATGCTAGATAAGTCTGCTGGAGCAGTGCCTTGCCTAATTTGTCTGTATACATCATTTTTCATGGTATGAGAATGCTGAACTTATGCTTAGAAACAGGAACTTTGATGGTTGAATTATACCCAAATTTGAAAAAAGACATTCATAATGAGGCTGAAAACAACTAAATCCTAAAATTCCTGTTCTGTTACCAGAGAAGGAGATGAGATATCCTAATATTTCACAGTGTAAGGCTAACCTTTCCCCGTAATTAGTAGCTTCAAGACCTGGTAGGGGAGGATGATATGAAGAATTAGACTGAGTCATCATGTAATTTTTTAAGATATACCAGATAAATAAATCTCTTGCTGAAAGAATGCTAAAGCCAGGGCTCCAGACTTTAAAAGGGTACAGCTCTGATGGGACTATAAATGAAGCCTCTTTGACAAGATATGTGAAGAGTCACTGAGACAGTGAATACAGATTTTAATTTGTTTTTAAGAACCTCAGTATTTTTAGTCACAAAGAAGATATTTCATGGACATAGGTGAATGGGCAGTTCTACACATCTGCTATGGGGTAAATGGGGCTAAGGGAAACAGTTGGAACTGGGAAACAACATCAGATGCACCCCAAGACTAAAAATCACCAGTTTGTCCTCAAGTACGTGCTGATGTTATTCAGGGATGTTATGGAAGCAGTGTAGAATTTGTTCCCTTATTTCTCGTCTTGTTTAGGTGAGGTAGCAAAGCCAGTGTGGTGCTTCAGTGACATTGTCACCATATAAAAACAGAAAGCTTTCCTCTGTTTTGCATATTGGGCATCATTCAGTATTGCCCATTCAGGGCCATACAATTCCCATTTAGCCATTATTTAGCTGTTTGTCGAAAATATAGGTGACTATTTTTTGGTGCACCTTTATTTGCCTCCTCATTTATCTCAAATGTGCATAAAATCTGGCCATTTCTGTTGCAGGCAAAGTAAGAATGAAGAGCAGCTCTTGGTCTCAGCCAAGCGTTTGAAGTGGGAATTTCCACTGTGCATAATTTCCACTGCACATAATTTTGTTGCAAGGATGGTGAACTAGATGCAACATTGTTTTGCCTTTTTTATGTTAAAGCAGAAGACAAGAGCCTTACATTTCACCAGATCATGTCATGAAAGGCTCGGTACAAGTTCCCTCACCTTCTTGCTTTGGTCACGGCTCCTCTGTCATAAGGAAGCCTGCATTATGGGTTGCATTACCACGAAGAGGCTGCTGGCCCTTCTCAGTTGGCTAAGGTCAGGGAAAATTGAACCATTTACAATGCACATTAGGAATGCCTGCCTAGAAATCAGCAAGCTCCTGAGAACTTTAAAATGCGCTGTTATCTGGACTGGCTTCAAAATGCGGCACCGCACCGTGATAAACCTTGCCAGCTCTAACCCAGTCTTTAACCTTCCCTTTCTGCAGAAGGTTGTTTGGAAGGGGGCTTCAAGCCAAACCTAGCACCTGTCATCCTCTGATTTTTGGATCACCGTCATTCAGGCTTTTGGAAGGAAAACACAATACTATTTACTGTGGTCAGTGGTCTCCTTGGGGCCGTGGAAGGAAGCCAGTGTCCATCCTGATCTCACTGGTTAGCCAGCAGCTGCCAGTTCTCTTAAGAGGTATCCAGCAAGTGAAGTTGTTTGTGTTTGCCCTGAAGCCCTGGTAGGCATCTGAAAATAGATACTGTATCACCAAATGAAGTATTTCCAAAAAGTGGCATATTTAAAGTTGCATAACAGAGCTATTATGGTTTTCTGCTTGTACATGAGTTCTATTTCCCTGCACCAAATCCATTACAGTAGCCTTGGGTAAAATATTCTATCAGAAATCTGTGTCCCCATTTTCTGATTATGCTGGTATTTTTAATAACTAATTAGTATACTAGCACTTTAAATATTGCATAGATTTTGACCTATGCCATGCTTAGCTGAAGTCTGAAATAACTCCATGGAAGCTAATAGTGGTGCTCTGGATCTGCACTATGGTGCTGAATGAGAGGGTCTTGCTTTATGCCCGCTATCAGGATTGCAAAGGAAATATCTTAAACTGATGTTATTCCAAGAAAAAAGAAAAAAAGAGTGTCACTATTAAAGAGTATTTGCAAATTCACTCCAATTTGAGAGCTGTTTTTCCTCCGTGAAATCAAACCTGTGGTTTGATATGATAAAGCACAGAGAATACATTTAAGTGATCAGTTTCTCTGCAGGTAAAACAAAATTCCATCCTTTCTGTGTCAGTGGAATTGAGCTTGGGGTCTGTGCACGTGTAAGAGTCTTCCAGGCTGTAGCTAGCCTCTTTGTCTCACTGCTCCTTGGCCTGAATAAAGAGTATCTGCCATAAGAAATAAAAAGGCAAAAATAAATGTACTGTGTCTGAATTAGAATGAGTGAAAGCTACATGAAAGGGGTGCAAATTCTGCTGAGATATGTGATTCTCACTAGAGAGTTGGTCTATCCATTGTGTAGTAGTAGGGAAATCAAAAGAATATCAGAAATAATGACAGAAGTAAGCTCATAATTTGAGAATGTCAGCTCTCCTAATGGGGAAAAAAAAAACACCTAAACCAAAAAAATATTACAAATACTACAGCTCCAAAATCTAATACCAGCTGGAAACAGTCAGAGGTCAGAGAGGGTCTTTGGCTGGAGGAGCAGAGGAGGTAATGACCTGTGAAATTCAAGGGTGAGTTACTGCCGAGGGCTGGCTGGGGATGAGGGATGCCCCTGAAGAGCTGGAGTCCACTGTTTCCTCTAGGAGAACAGGCAGGAGGTTAAACCTTTGTACATGAAAAACAACCTTCAATATTCCAAACTGTGCTGCATGTGCTTGATGTTGCATGAGGCATGAGAAACAGCGTGCTCAGATCCTGGTACTGGGAAAACAAAATGAGTTTTTCACACCAGTGATTCGGGTTACCTGCTCTCCACTGAACCTCAGACCTTTACTACATGAGAGCCGTGCATGTTACAGTACAAACTTTTTCAGACTGGATCATAGAAGCCCAGTGGTCACTATGGGGTTGATACAAACCAGGACATGGAGGTGACTCTACCTGGATTTTGCTCTGCATCAGGAGAACTGAAGAATTAGAACAGATCTTTAAAGCAATCATATTGACATACTGTCGGTTTCTAAAAGATAAAGCATCCAGGGATTGTATCACCCTCAACACTGAATTAGTTTATGTTCCTATAAGTAACTACCATATGGTGTAGCTTCTGCACCAGCTGTTTTCCAGTCTTCAATGGGTACAGGTCTACAGGGGAAACTATGCCACAAGTGTTAGAAGTAATTAGAAAAGTGTAAGAAAACGGCATATTTTAAAGATGATCTTAAAACATTCAGAGGGGTAAGTAGTAAAATACAAGTGGCCAGGAATGCATTGGCTGTGGTGTGCACTGCTGGGGACACCAGGTGCCTGCAAATGCAATGTGTTGGCAACAGGACAGGTTGCAGAGGTTGCAGCTGCTCCTGGTGTGTGGTGATGCAGCCAGGATGGGACAGACAGAAAGAACCACATCCAGGTGGATGGCAGAAACCTTTAATCACATTCTGGTCTCCTGGGATGTGGGCTGAGGACTGCAGGACTAAGCAATGCTGTAACCAGTAGATGTTTTCTTCAAATCCATGGCAAACATGGAGTGGAGTGATGCATCACAAGCTATGTTTCATTGCCCGCCAAGGCAGAGCTAGTCCACAGCTTCTGCACCGGAGATAAGATTGAGGAATAAACCAGTGTTTCTTTGTCTACTCAGGTCTGCAGCCTCCAGCAAGAACAGCACCAACTGCTTGTTTTCCCCAGCCTCTTTACCCGCTTTCCCCTCTTTCCATTGCAAACTGGATTTCCTGCTTGGAGAAATATTTCCATGGCACAGCTGGGTCATGTGGAGCTGGATTTGATGCAGTTCTTCCCAGTTCTTTTCTTCTAAAGGGTAGTTAGCCATTTCTGTGTTTACCTGTGTCATCTTGGTCCTGAATGATCACACTTTCAGCCAGCTTGTGCTACCAGCTTGACAAGCTATTATTTTCATACCAGAAAATTATGATTAGACTACTTTGGGGGTTTTGGTTTTTTTGAGTTTTTGGAATAATGACTGAAAATCTTTTGTGCCCTCTTCTCCAATCATAAGACCATTTAAGACCATAAAAGTTCTTGCATGTCACTCTGCAGTGGAAAATTGGTCTATTGGTTTTAGTCACATCAAAGAGTATGGCAACACAAAGTGCTGCTAAGGCCTAAATACTGTAATTTGTTCATAATTATTTAAAATGCTACTTATTGTCAAATTCCTTAGTTGTGGATTTTGAAGGAATCTCTTTTCACTTTTAAAGGATTTTTGAGATATTAATGAGAGTGGAAGCATCTTGCCAAAGCAAACTATCAAGTGCCCTGTGCTTTTATTTACATAGTTTCCTGGTGATGTAGCTAGGTCTCCTAGATGGTTTTGCAACTGAGTGTACTCAATAGTGTGGTTTACAAAGCCCTGAGCTCTCATGGGTCACTTTTTCTTACGCATCTGTAATTCCTTTCAAGGCTGATTCTTTTACTGTTTTTTATTGTTGTTGTTGTTATGTACATAATTCTGTGTGTTTTGTGTGTTCTTTTTAAGATGGTTTAAAATCATTTGAGATTCCCCTTCCTTCCCCCCCTGCAATTCAAGTGAGGCAATAAAAGCAACATAGTCTAAAGGAGAGAAGTACTTGTAGGGAAAGAATTAATACTGAAGGGCATATGAGTGCTTGTTGGCAAAAAGGAATAATTCCAGAGTGGTTCTCAAAACTTCATTAGAGATCAGAGAAACATGCAGTATTGCATTAGCTGAAAAAAAAAACAACTACTATAGAGCAGGGTTTAATATCCTTGGAAATGTTGCAGAGTTTATTTGAAAAATAAACCCAACAATACTCTATTAAATTTATAGAGGAAATGGAAAGCAGAAACTCAGAAGACTGTAATTGCCACCTGCAGATATAATAATTAGAGTAAGAAGTAATGAAGGAGGAAATCAGAGGCAACTCACCTCCTTAGCAGGAAGGTGGAAGTTATATTGCCACCATGTGGTAAGACTATGGAGGACTAGGAGCAGCTACTCACTGTCAAGGATTCGATGGGATTGCTGCAAACAGTAAGAAATCTGCATGATTTGCTGGAAAAAATATAGTATGCAAATAGCATCCTGATGAGGAATAAGCAATGAGAGATGAAATCCCATTTTCCTTTTGATTAGTGTGTACGGCTGGTTCTTTGGTGGTGTGTTTGGGGGGAGGGTGTTATTTGAATTTTAATTCAAAACCCTGATACATAAAATATTCAGTATAAAAGTGAGTGGAGTGCAGAAAAGATTTTTTTTTTTTTAAGTTCTCTTTTTAAAATGAGGTCATTTATAAGCTTTTATGAGTACAAAAATCCATCATTCTGATGCTTGTCTTCTTGAAATCATCTCCAAAATTACAGTGTTAATTTTGATTTTCTCAGATTCTTCTGATAATCATGGAATACTTTCCAGTTCTATTACATTTAGAAATATGAGTCTTAGTGTTTCCCAAAGGACTTTTTAGAGTGTACTGTATGGAAACATAATTATTTTTCAAGCAAGAAGTCTTCCAGATCTGTCTGCAGCAGGATTTGGGATTCACAAAAGTGTGTCAGCTTGTTCTTTCCCCCCCTGACTTTAGATCATAATTCTTCATGACATGACAACTGGTTGGTGTAGAAATTATTAGGATTCAAGAGCATGATTTCACAGCCTGAGTCAGATGAGCTTTTCATAATCCCCTTTTTGATCAGATTAATGCTTACCCCTGAGCTGACCTGCAGCAAAGGAGAGCCAGGTGAGCCTCTCCTCCAAGACCACGGATTGCCGATGTGGTCCCTTGCTTTCCCTATTGGAGAGGTCCATCCTGCTCCACTGCAAAGTCTGTTTCTTATCTTGCCTGCAGTGTGAGCCTTTCTCTTGTCTCCAACGAGTATAACATTATTTTCACGGGGTTTTTTGGGTGCCAGTGTAGGAAAACGTTTAAACTCCATGCTAAATACAGTGGTCGCCTTTGTCAGAACAGCTCTGCTCCTTACCACACACACACTTGTAGCTAAAATACAAGAATGAGATTAAATAAGCATCAAAGATGACAGTCAGCTGTATCTCTTGATACACATCTAATTATGACCTTCACCAAGGCAATTATTTTGCTTTGATCTTAATGCCATTTGCAACCATCAATTAATAAACCTTCACATCATGTCCTAGTGGAACAGGAATTATTACCATCTTTTTAGAAGCAGACAAACTGAGACACAATTATTGACCTGGTTTCAGATGAGATGAGAGAAATTAGGACGCAAAACTAAGGTGAGAAACTCACCTTGGCCCTTAGGTACAGAGCACCACACAAAAACCCAGATCTGGCTGTTCTCAAAGTGTTCCTGGGGTCACCACCAGCACAGACCCTTGGCAGGGTTATTTTGATACTATTATGATATAAACCCCCTTCAGGTTTGGTCACAGGGCATGATGGATGCATAACTGGAGAGATATGTCTATGTGAGTCACTGTGCAGAAAGGCTGGGTGGGTCCCAAGGGATTTCAACAAGAGCGGAAGCCTTTCCAATCCCTGAGGTACCTTACAAGCAGAAGGCAAATGTCTGCTGTTAATGCTGCCCCACCTGTGCCTCGCTGTTACTTCTGTTCTGCATGATGAAGGGGCTGATGGACTCTTACCTGATTTGCAAATCCCAGAAAATAGGATAAAATCTCTTCAGTCCTTCCCTTTTTACACATATGACTCACAAGCATTTGCCTCCTACATTAGTTTTGCTTTTCCTCAAAGTTGAGTCATTGTCTTGTATTTGATTTAACAACAATAGCAGCAGAAAAAAAATCAGCATTGGTTGCTACTGCATAAGACTAGATCAAAAGCAGTTCTTTAAAGGAGGCTTTCAAGACAGCTGGATTAAAGATTTGAGAAACTGGCAAGAAATAGAACCAAAGACAAACAGCTCCTAAAAGCAAAACATGTTTTCATGCTATTGTGCTTTTAAAATTGAAGGCAACAGTCTGAAAACAGACATCAAAATAAATCTTACTTGATGGGAGTTATCTGAAGATCATTGTATCTATTGTATTTGTTTTGATTTTCCAGTCCCTGCCTCAGACTGTAGGCACAGAGATGATTTAAAAGATTCAATATCTCATTTTAAAAATTAAACTTCGCTTGATTACTGAACTGACCCATACTAACCCAGAGACTGTTACGTGTTATCCTGGAGTATCACCAGCAGGCTAGAAATAGTGAGAACCGGATAGGAGGGCAAGAGCTTTTTCCCCAACAGCTTAACCATTTGACGCGCGATAACTGAGGCTGTGCTGCCCCTCGGAGGCACATCACAAAGTTGCAGTATGTGAGAACGAAAAGGATGAATTACGGGGCTTTAAAGTCATCTTGGTTTTGATCTCTCCCTCCTCTCTATCCTTCTCCCCCCAAGACCCTGTGTGTTGCCCAAAGGTCTGTATGTTGGAGGCTCTTGATAAGGGTCTAAAAGCCCTGTGATTTAGCGCGTCTTGCCCAGATTGTATCATGTGCAATGATACACTGGAGAAATCATTTTCCAGCCAACCATAGGTATTGTAGAAGCCTTTCCTACTTCTCATTTCTTTTCTTTAATATTTGACATCTGGTATAATTATGGTGGTCTCATCAGCTCTTGAAGATTAAAAAAAAAAATGGTGGGATTGGAGTGTTAGGAGAAGATTCAGGGAGTTAATGTGCTTATTGTCTGGCACTGTGGAGCAGGGAGTAGATTTGGGAATTTCCCTGTTTTAGCCAGGTTTGTGAGTGGAGCTGCTGCTCTGGCTCATGGGCACCACTGGTAAACACCAGACCCTGAGCAGCAGTGGAAGAAGTTGGCATCTCTCTGCTTGTACGGCTTGTGGCAACAGATTGACGCAAACAAAAAGTCCAGCTCTGCCCACTCATGAACTCAGGATTCTTCTAAGAGCCCCTTTCTCTGGAATGCTGAATTGTGTCAAAATGCTACGTTGTTTGAGTAAGAACACCACAAGGCTGTGAGGGGGTAGCTCTTGTTTAAAAACCTACCTATGAATTTTGGCCATGGTTTTGACCTTGCTAGTGAGAAGAATTTGAACTGGATGCTGACCTGGCAAATACGCAACCAGGAAAGCTTGGCATGCATTAGAAATGTTTCAGTGCTTTTGTGAGATTTAAAATGATGCAAGAGAGAATAATAACCCTAAAAAAAGGAGAAATGGTAACTTTGTCGGGGTTGTTTTGGCTGCATTAGCAGAGAGCATGCAGTGCCAGATGGGAGGTGGGAGTAGTAAGTCAGAAATGCAGACGTAACATTTTTTTTCTAGTGCAAGCTGCCTTTTGGAAGTGTTACGGTACATGATCTACTCCTTACTGAGACCCAAGGTTATCTTTAATGAGCAGATAACACATAACACAGCACAGCACTGCTGTATGGCACCTCAGCCTGAAGGGAAGTTGCAAAAAGAGTGGAGAAGCCAAGAGGTATGTTTTCCTCCATTCCATCAAGTCTTCAAAAGTGCCAGCTCCTTTCTCTGGGAGAGGAGGAAAGTGGCAACGTGATGGATGTAGCCATGTTGCTCAAAGCCCAAGTGCTGTCCCTAACTAAGCATATTACGATTAAAGCAGCCAACATTTCTGTTCCCCTCCCAGAACTAATGTTCACCTGCATGAATTATTTGCTTGGCCTGTGTAGAAACTACAAAGGCAAGTCCATCAAGTGCTTGATGGTAAATGACAGATCACAAAGCATTTGTCTTTGGCAAAATAGCATTCCTAGGACATCTAGAGGATGTCCCTGACCAGCACTGCCCCATGTTTGTCCAGTTCTATTCTAGGAGACAGTATGCATTTGAAAGCACAGCTGAAATATGATTTAGAGGCAAAACTAGCCCTTTGTCTTCAATGCAGCAGCTAAAATAGCTTGAAGATGACGAATCACTTCTCCTGGCTGACTTGACTTCATTTTAAGTTTGTAGTTTAGATTAGTGGAAACACTGTGCTTGAAAAAAGGACCGCTTGAAAAAAGGAAAGAAAGCATAAAATAGTTGCAGTTTTTCCAGAATAGATGTCTACTTTTTGTTTTAAGTAGAAAATAATGAATCATGTAGTGCATTCACAGGTATGAAAGAAGTGGATTTGGCTCCTTCAAACACAAAAGTGGCCAGGCATAACACTGTTACATTACTTTATATTACATAAAAAAAACAAAAACTGGATACTTATTTAATATGTGTCACTAGATATATTATTTATACCAGTTATAGTTTTGGACTTAAACCTGCAGTAAGCCAGCACTCTCAGTACACAAGGCACAGAAAGATAATTTACAGACTATTAGTCAACCAGGTGCTGATGTTTATAGCAGTATATCATGGTTGCTGTTTCAGTTTGTGAGCACGGATCTGTGAAACAGAAACCAGATATCCTGTTAGCACTCCTTAAAGAAATGCTCTTCACACTGAAAACTAATAAAAATCTGTGTAATCCTGATGTAACCATGGTTTGAGCATTTTCACGTACTTGTGGAATCTGCTAAGCCTGATGGAGAGGAAACCTCACACCTAACGTGCCAACAATGTAATTGGGATTTATAACTGCAGACTGGAGCACACAATCTTCAGGGGCTGGAGTGAATGACAAAGAAATAACACTCTGAAGAAGCCTGAAGAGTAAATCACACCCACCCTCTCAGATGAATGTTCCCACATGCAGGAGCAGGGCACAGTACCCACATCAGGAACTGCCTCAGCCATGCATCATTGGTGGGAAGGGATGTTTAGCCAGCTTCAAGCTGCTGTGTTTTCCAGGAGGAAAGTTACCATGGAAAGATGAAGGGCATCCAAGGAAGCCTTAGAAATAAAGGGCAATATGTGTTAAAATTGTCGTCTCTGAGTATATCCCATTCCAAATACTTCAGGAATAACATGATTTAGAAAGCTGCTGGCCTGGCTGTGCCTAGTGCTACGCAAACACCCCCAAAACCGGACCCAGCCCCAGACTGCTTCAGGGAATAATGAGCTGCCGGTCAGCCTTGATCTCAGCACAGCAGAGCTGCTAGCATCGTGGATGTCATGGAGAAAATATACCGCTGGAAAAAGGAGATGCTGTAATGAGTCTTTTTTTACGTGGGAATTGTCTTTGTTACTAAATAGGAAGTGTTTAAGGATAGAGCAGGCTGTGAGGGCCTTAGAAATGAAAATTAGTTTACGCTAGATATTGTAAACTGTTAGGTAGATAAAAATGGAGCCATCTCCATCCTGCCAATAAATGCAACAGATAAAGAGGGGAAAAGGAAGGGTGTTTTTTTTCAAAGCCACCCTTAATCAGCAAAAAACAGAAGACAAAATTATCTTTGGTAGATGGGGATTTGGGGGTATTGGTTACGTTTATTATCTGGTAGGTTATAAGCTTTATTTTAATTTCCGGTATTTGCCTGCTACATCTGAAGGAACAATATGAGCTGGATCTAGTGCATGTCATTTATAACTCTGTGCATGTCATTTATATGGTAATGGAGGAGTTTCCCCTCTTCCCCAGTGATTTCTGCAGAATTCTGCATGCTGGTTCTCAGTATATTTAGCTTACTCCAGTGTAAATTAAAATGCACATTCATGATCTTTGAACAAAGTGGGCAAGGATAATTAGTAATTTGATACTGTTCTGTACAACACAATTCAAAGTAATACTTATAATTTGCAGTTAATTAATCAGTTTTTTTTTTCCTTAAAATTCTTAATTGCCTATGATACTCATTTTTAATAAGTTTGTTCCTACCAGTTTTAGATTCAATTATACAGACAATTTGTTTTTGCTGTTACTACATGGCTCTGTGTGTGTGTGTGTGTTTATGTGTACATTTCTATGCATTTTGGTAATTTTTTTCTGCAAGTTTTATGTGATGGTTTATGGATGGGGGTTTTGTCAGCTGAAATTAAAATGTTGAAAATAATAGGATCAATGTCCAACTATGAAAAACAAGATGCAGCAGGGAACAGAAAACTCCAATCAATACAATAAAATAAAAAAAAATGAATCTCTGGAATTCTATTGCCAGTATGAATAGTTACCCTCATCTGGTATCTAATTCACTATGCAATTAAAACTCTCATTAGAAGAGTCTAATTCTTGTAGCTTTAAAGTAAAACCAGTAGTCGTTAGAGACACAAACTTTGGACTCTCCAAGGAAATTAGAATGGTCATAAATTGAAAAATTAAAATAGTGAATACAGACATATGTGGGGGTAATGTCTGTGATGAGAAGTGTGTCATGGACCAGACCTTCACTGGGCAACGCACTGAGTAGCAAATACCCTCTTGGAAGCAAGGGATGGGTGACACCACCTTGCTCACCCCAGCAGTGCCCTTGGAAGCCTTCATACAAATGTGAATAGAAACACTCACAGTAGCTTTATTTCTGCCCCCCAAAGGTGTTTCCTAATTTTCTGTCTTTGTCTGAGCATGTGTTTATTCCATTAGTATAGAGGGTTTCTAAGTATTAGGGGCAGAAATGTTGTTTGCTGCAAACCAATTTATGCTTTGCCAGCCTTTCTCTGCTGCTGGGTGTTCTGCATATGTAAAATATCGTGTTTCATTTACTATTATCTCACTTGCTTATGGGAGTTTCTGGGCTGTGTATGTCAATCAGAATTACACAGGCTTGGTGCCCTTGCCCTAGGTGCAGGGTACTACACGGCTTTCCCTTTTGTCATGTTGCAGCTAAAGACATTACCTGTACCCAAAGCATCTCTAAGAATCATCTGGGCATTAGTGGGGTTTAGACTGAGGTCTGCAGTTACCTGGTAATTCCAAGAGGTCCAAAGAGGGTGACTATGTGAGATTTTGCCAGTAGATTTAGAATTACTATGCAGTAGTAGTTCACAGCTCAAAAATATTGAAAATAAGTATTTCCTGGGGCTAGAGATGAAAGATATTTTGATAGGTGAACTGTACTACAGGTATGTTTGACTTTTCTATGTTTGATAGACTTACCTGAGGTTTGACTTACCTGAGACTTGCACCTAGGAAAAACATAATTTCTGTTCAAAGTGCAGGTGCCACCATTCTGATAAACGCAGTCAAACCACACTTAATCTATCAGTGGTATAACCTCATTACATGTCATTAGCTTCATTAATAATAGATGGTTTTGTTATTTAATAAGACTGTTTTTTTCTGAAATATTGCTATAAGCTAATTTGAATCCTGGTTTTATCCTGCTCTCTTTTTTATTATTCCTGGATAACTCTATTGATCTCTGATTATTCAGTACTGTAAAATCAAATTCATTCTCTGAGTCATTACTGAGCTAAATCTCTTTGTTATCCAGATCCTGAATCACTGTGCAGGTTGAAACCCCTGTGAATATTGCCATAGTAGGGCAATATAAACTCTGAGTGGGTTTTTAATAGCTGTTCAATGACTGTAGCAGTTTAAACTGGGTAAGAAATTTAGAGCTAAACTTAATTCAGCCAATGTGCTACAGTTCCCATTTTATAAAGCAGGGCTGTATTTTGCAATATTAACTGACATATATTAGCACTCCTGCTAGGTGACTAGCAGGTCTGCGCAGGGTGGATAAATCATGCAAGTGATTCACATAAATGACAGCTTGTGCAAGTGCTGATAAAAGTCCATGGAGTTGAAGAATCAAGTTCTTTAATAGCGATGTCAGGCTGTTCAGTCTTCTTATCTCTCAAATTTCTTTATGAAACATTAAAAGAGATTGCTTTTGGGCACTTGTGTTCTTGAACTGTTGCAATCGTCTAATGAATTTTTGATAGTCAAATTCAGAGAGGTTTGTGATCACTAACTTTCTTGATATGTCTGTAGCTATTGAAATGGATCCCCAGTGTCAACCTTGGCTGTCCATCTTCCTCCTATCGTAAACCCCATAGATTAGTTGGGAAGAACCTGTAACTTTTAATTTAAAGGAAAGGTGAAGTGGAAGCTACTTGAGCAGGTTTGAACAGAGTAATATGCAGCACATAATGAAAGCCTTGATTTGTCTCACTGCGTCGCACAGATAAGCAAATTGTATTTCCAGCCATAGCAACCTGTTAAGCAGCGGGGGTGGAGGTGGAAGAAGAAGAAAAAGAAAAAGAAAGAACACAAAAAAGAGGAGATTAAAAAAAAAAAATTAGGATTTGCCTATAGGAAGCCCTGCTGCATCCAGTCAGTTGGGCAACATGAATTTTGCCTTGTCTAGGTCCTTATCAACTGAAAGGATATGCTACGACCTTGCAATGAACATTTACCCACAGCAATGAGCTGCAGTGCAAATGACTCAGAAGACTTTTGCCAGGCAAAGCTTCTACAGATTTAGTGCCTCGAACTAACAGGCTTTCATGGAGAGCTGACGACAGCCTGTGGGTTTATGTTTATGCCAGGTGATCGAAAAATACATTCTTATTTATGCCTTCATGGCATACAGCAGTGTGCTGCTGTGGATGGGTTTTCTACATATGTTTGCTCTTCGGAGTGAGTGAGAAACAGGAATATGTGGTGATCTGATCTCCAAGTAATATTTCTACTTTCATAATTCAGTCCTATTTTCATTATTATATCTGGACATCCTGACAGATCACAGACTTGCCTGTGCTGATGAAATGTCTACATGCTTGTCTTGCCAGAATGGTCCAAGAGTTTTTTACTATGGCTGAGACAGACTCACACCACCAAAAGAGGAAACCTGCCAATTGTTAGGAGCTGTTCTGAGTGTTAATCATGAATGCTTCTGAAAGCAAAAATCTAAGGATTGCTAAGGGTGGTGCACAGGGCAGAAAAAGCCAGAAGCACAGAAAAGGAAACTTCTGAAGAGAGCAGAAGGAGGGTATGGAGTTGTTCTGCCACGTTTGCCCAAAGAGAGCAGTGTTTATTGAGAACAAGACCCTGAAATACTGATGTGACCTCAGGATAGTATGGCATTTTCTCTGATGTCCGGTAACCCTGCCTACCTGCCATGGCTGCTCTGGAGGGACTTGCAGACCTTCTGGGGAGCTGGAAAGCCCATGGGAGACACAGGATCCAGACACAGGAAAGATCCAAGGGACAGTTCCTCTGCATGTTTTTTTGCATCCCAGGTGGGGTTTGTACAGCTGAGTTTGCTTGGTGTGGTGAGATGTGAAGATGGCCTGGAGGAGCGTCTCTGGCTATTTCCAAATAGCTGAATTCTTAATTGTGAGAATCCAACTGTACTTCTCAGTTGCCAACACATAGTTATGTGCATCTGTTTTGTTAGGTTTGGTTGTTTGGTTTTTGTTTTTTTCAACAAATCTGTTTGTATTAATGAGGAAGACTTTAAACAATAATGATTTCTTAGTTATTACTGAGCCTGGCCTCCTGCATGTATTCTAGTAGGAGCTGCAGGGAAATATCTGAGGAGGGAATCAGGACTGTAATCAATACAACCAATATTTTGAAGCCCCCAAGCACTCAGACAGCAAAGAAGGTCTGGCAGCTATTTGTCAATAACCTTGTAATCAACACCCC
Organism: Pezoporus occidentalis; assembly: GCF_034315485.1. Classification (NCBI taxonomy): domain Eukaryota; kingdom Metazoa; phylum Chordata; class Aves; order Psittaciformes; family Psittacidae; genus Pezoporus; species Pezoporus occidentalis. The sequence goes on from NW_026914180.1 coordinate 4,568,642, forward strand.
AATGCCCTGACTCTTATAAGAACATGATACTTTAGTGTTCAGAACACAACAAATCAGGAGAATCAATGAACCAGGGAAAAAGAAAACAAACAAACAACCAGGGAAAGAGAAAACAAACAACCAACCAGGGAAAAAGAAAACAAACCAAAAGGAAAAACAAAACAAAACCCTACCCCACTAGCATTAGTAGGTAGTTGGGATTACAGATAAGGAGCCCAGGCTGGAGTGATCAGGATTTGGCCATGGCATCAGGCAGAGCTGCCTCCAATGTTCACACTCTGGCTCTGATGGATGCTGTTTGCTCTTCATTGCTGTATCATTCCCTCAAGAGTCCTTGGCAGGTATTAGAGAGCATGTAGAAGTGACTATCTTCTGTTGGAGCACAGCAGCTCGTAGTGGTGTTACACAGAGCCACTTTCATCTCGCAGAAGTAAAGGTGGATCATGGCCCATTTGCCTTCAGATTTTGTGGACTTTGCCTGTTTGCCAAGCTTGGGCTTGGCTCAGGCCATGCAGCAGCTCTGCGGCCCAGATAAGAGATGTGGAGGCAAGACACAACTTTGTTGACCATGCAGAACACATGAAGAGTCCCATAGGGTTGTCCTCAGCATCCAGCATGAACCACCCTACTGAAATGAGCTTCTCTCCAGGTCCTCGGCATTTGGGCACAGCAAGGCAGGAAGCTCTTGCCAAACCCTCACCCACTGTCTCAATACAATGCTCTGCAGGAACAAGGGGTTGCAAGACTGAGTGTGTGGAAAACGTGCTCAAGCAATTAAACCACACGACTAAGGGGAAATTAATGGCACATGCAGCCTATGCCTTCCCTGTGCTTGAGAAGACACAGATCATCTCCTCAGGGAGCTGGCTGGGCTCCTTTCCCTGGGATGAGGGGCTGCCGCATTCCTGCAACTGCCAAACACATGGGAGCCCCTTGCTTGTGTCTGTTCAGCTTCATGCCTGCATAATGCTGCTGCCATCAGGTGGTGAGTTTCTTGGATCAAGGGTTTGCTGTTTAAAGCATGCTTTCTAAAGCAAGTCCTCAAAACCACCATGAAGGCAAGTAATATTTTATCCTTCATGAGCTTGTTGCCTGTCAGTGGTGGAGGAGACTGTGTATTTTGAGTAGGAATTAATGGTCAGTGGGGTGAGCACTGCAGCTCAGGTTTTCTTAAGGATCTCTTGGACGATGGCCCAAGCACCTTGAGAATGTTTGTTGACTGCATACAGGGATCTGTGGATGAAGCACTCCATAGACAGATAGGAAAAGCCTCACGCTCACAGGCCCTTGTTCTCATGGGTGACTTCAACCACCCTGACATCTGTTGGAAGGATGGTACGGCCTGGCACAAGCAATCCAGGAGGTTCCTCGATTGTGTAGAAGACAACTTCCTTCTGCAAGTAATAGAGGAGCCGACAAGGAGAGGTGCCATGCTTGACCTCGTGCTCACCAACAGGGAAGGGCTCGTTGGAAACGTGACTCTCCAGGGCAGCCTTGGATGCAGCGATCACAAGATGGTCAAATTTGAGATCCTCAGGACAGTGAGAAGAGCGTGCAGCAAGCTCACTGCCCTGGACTTCAAAAGAGCAGACTTTGGCCTCTTCAGGAACCTGCTTAGGAAGGTTCCATGGGATACAGCCCTAGAGGGCAGGGGGGCACAGGACTGTTGGTTGATATTCAAGGATCACTTGCTACAAGCTCAGGAGTGTTGCATCCCAACCAGAAGGAAGTGCAGCAGGAGGGCCAGGAGACCTCCTTGGATGGATAAGGAGCTGCTGAGGAAAATTCAAATGAAAAAAGAGGCTTATAATAAGTGGAAGCAAGGACAGGCGGCCTGGGAAGAGTACAGGGATGTTGTCCGGGAAGCTAGGGACCAGGTTAGGAAAGCTAAGGCCCAGTTAGAATTAAACTTGGCTAGGGATGTTAAGGATAACAGGAAGGGATTCTACAGGTACATAGCAAATAAAAAACAGACTAGGGAGAACTTAGGGTCCCTCAGGAAGCTCTCAGGAGAACTGGCTACACAGGATTTGGAGAAGGCTGAGGTTCTGAATGACTTCTTTGGTTCGGTCTTCATTGGCAAAGGCTCTGACCACACCACCCAAGTCTTGGAAGGCAGATGCAGGGACTGTGAGAATGAAGACCTTGCACCCACTGTAGGAGAGGAACTGGTTTGAGACCATCTTAAAAATCTGAACGTCCATGGGTTCTGATGAGATCCATCTGTGGCTCCTGAAGGAGCTGGTAAATGAAGTTGCGAAGCCGCTGGCCATCATATTTGAGAAATCATGGCAGTCAGGTGAAGTTCCCAACAGCTGGAAAAAGGGAAATATAACCCCCATTTTCAAGAAGGGGAAAAGGATGACCCGGGGAATTACAGACCAGTCACTCTCACCTCTGTGCCTGCCAAAATCTTGGAGAAGATTCTCCTGGAAGGCATGCTAAGGCACATGAAAAACAACAAGGTGCTTGGTGACAGCCAGCATGGCTTCACTAAGGGGAAATCCTGCCTGACCAATTTGGTGACGTATGATGGGGCTACAGAACTGATGGACAGGGGTAGAGCAGTTGATGTCATCTACCTGGACTTGTGCAAAGTGTTTGACACTGTCCCACACGACATCCTTGTCTCTAAATTCGAGAGACATCAATTTGATGGATGGACCACTCGGTGCATAAAGAACTGGCTGGATGGCCGCACACAGAGAGTTGTGGTCAATGGCTCAGTGTCCGGCTGGAGACCAGTAATGAGTGGTGTCCCTCAGGGATCGGTGTTGGGACCAGTCTTGTTTAACATCTTTGTCGCTGACATGGACAGTGGGATTGAGTGCGCCCTCAGCAAGTTTGCCCATGACACCAAGCTGTGTGGTTCGGTTGATACGCTGGAGGGAAGGAATGCCATCCAGAGGGACCTTGACACGCTTGTGAGGTGGGCTGATGCCAACCTGATGGAGTTTAACCATGACAAGTGCAAGGTCCTACACCTGGGTTGGAGCAATCCCAGGCACAGGTACAGGTTGGGCAGAGAAGAGATTCAGAGCAGCCCTGTGGAGAAGGACTTGGGGGTGTTGGTCGATGAGAAAACATGCATGAGCCGGCATCAATGTGAGCTTGCAGCCCAGAAAGGCAACTGTATCCTGGGCTGCATGAAAAGGAGCGTGACCAGCAGGTCAAAGGAGGTGATCCTGCCCCTCCGCTCTTGTGAGACCTCACCTGGAGTATTGTGTGCAGTTCTGGTGTCCTCAACATAAAAATGACATGGAACTGTTGGAACAAGTCCAGAGAAGGGCCATGAGGATGATCAGGGAACTGGAGCACCTCCCGTATGAAGAGAGGCTGAGAAAGTTGGGGCTGTTCAGCCTGGAGAAGAGAAGGCTGCGTGGAGACCTCATAGCAGCCTTCCAGTATCTGAAGGGGACCTATAGGGATGCTGGGGAGGGACTCTTCATTAGGGACTGTAGTGATAGGACAAGGGGTAATGGGTTAAAACTTAAACAGGGGAAGTTTAGATTGGATATAAGAAGGAAATTCTTTCCTGTTAGGGTGGTGAGGCACTGGAATGGGTTGCCCAGGGAGGTTGTGAATGCTCCATCCCTGGCAGTGTTTAAGACCAGGTTGGACGAGGCCTTGGGTGATACGGTTTAGTGTGGAGTGTCCCTGCCTATGGCAGGGGGTCCAACCCTAACTATTCTATGGTTCTATGACTATGAGATATTTTTTTCCTACGAAAGGTTGTTGAATTGTTCAGTGCCCCTGCAAAACTATGGGGTTTTCCACCTGACTCAATTAAACAACTGTGAAAGAGGAATAATTGCACTGAAATCAATAATGCTTCAGGGCTGTTGCTGACATCAGCATAAAATAATGTCAACACATGAAAATATAGATTGCGTATGGTAATATAAAGCAGTTTTATTCTATTTGCATACACATAGCTACTTTTACACCCATTTTATACCTATTGCAATGACTTAATGGAAGTTGGTATAGATCTACACTACAGCAACTTTTTAAGGATTTGCTTGTGTGTGTTTGAAAGATGGCACAGTGGCCTTCTAAAGCCTTCCCTGAAACACGTCAGTGAAGGCCAATATGAACAGTGAATTTTCCATAACTGGGTAAAAATACTTGCTTTCAAACTATACAATAGTAATCAATTTGGACGTGTGGTTGGTGCTTTGAGATGATCTAGTAATTGATTTTAAAACAGATGGCAGCTGTCAAATAAGCATTTATATTTATTTGATGTTTTTATGAGAACCCTGGGGGTTTTGCTGTCTCAGAAGTCTTTGTTTTCTCCTTTCCTAGACCCCCTTTCTGTTCTCTGATCTCTCTTCCTCTCATGTTCTTTTGATGCTTTCTACTGACAAATTCTTTTGAGCTTTCTTTCCTAGTGTAAGCCATGGCCTTTATGTTAGGCTTTAATTTCATTTTGTTTAAAATTCCTTTTTATTAACAGTTTTAATAAAGCAGCAAAATGTCTTCAGCACACCAGATACTTAATGATCTGAGCACTAGCAACAATACATTGCACAAACCATTGATTATGCTTCCTGGAATTGCTGCACTTTACCACATCTGCAATAATTAACATAGATGGGGAAGTTCCCTCTGACAGACAAAATCTTGGATAATACTTTGTGTAAAAATTGAAATATTCAGAAATCAATGGGTCTGTTGACAGAAAACTAGATATGTTTGTGTGTGTGTGTGCACATCTCTGTATCTATTCAAAGGAGAATCAAACTTTATTATCTGTCTTTGTCCTCTGTGAGCACAACACTCATAATACTGGTTTGATTTCCAACTGAAGAAGAAAATGAAATGTCCTGAACAGGAAGAGAATTTTTATTGTATAAAAGAAATTGATTGATTTAATAGCTGAAGCCTGTTCGGTACCTCTACCCACTCTGCCCTTATTTTGACCTCTTAAGATGCAGAAAGCCTCTACTTTTCTAGATGCAGTTAAAAACCTCTTCCTGCTCAGTCTCCAATCTCCTCCACTACTGTAAATGTAAGTTACTTTTTTGAAGTCAATAACATTGCAGTTGTTAACTGCCATACATCAGTATAACACGACAGGCTTCACCGAGGGTAAACACACCATTCAGCTTTCCAGAAGATCTCTTGTTTAACTGCAGTACAGATCTGTGAGTAATTTTTTTTTTGGAAGAGAAAAGGTCAGTTTCTTTGCATTCATTGTAATATACTTCCTGGGCCTTCTTATTGGAACACATTAGCAGTTAAAGATTGAAAAGCTCTTAGGAACAGCCTTTCACTGACTTGCTCACTCCTGTAGAAGGGCTTTATGTGCCATGACCAGCAGAGCTGTGTTGGTATGGCTTCCACTGCACTCACAACGAGGGATAGCAATGTGGACACATGGGCACAGGCATATCTGGAGGATGGCTGTGAATTGACAGGATCCTGCCTTGTGCGGAGCAGAAGCATGTGGACAGCCAAAAGAAAGTGACTGATCAGGGTGGTTTCTTCAGCTGTTTTCATTGTACATGGGAACTGGAGTATTGATGCTTGTAGCATGCACAGTAGATTATACACTAATACAGCTATATGCCTCTGGTGACTGTGATGACAGAAAAACAAGAAAGGGGTTGCAATGGTACCTGTCAGAGGACTGTCCAAGCATCTTTGTCTTCTTGTGCAAGTCTCTGTTTCCATTAATTCACACTTGAAAATTAGAAGTTATTTGTGGCAGCTTCAAAAACTGGAATAAAACTCTTAAGATACCAAAATTGTAATAAACCTTTAAGCTACCGATGGATTTCCCATCCAGTCATTGGTGAAGGCTTCATCCTTTCCCTAAGAATAAGACAACTTTGCCGCCTTCAACAGAATGTCATAATTCACAGATATGACTGAGGATGGACAAAGGCTGCAGAGCTACTTAGACTTTTAGAAATGTATGAAGAAACACGCATGGCCATTGTATTTAGATGCACCCATTAACAAAGAGGAGCTCTGCCAATCTAGAACTCTGTGCAAGCATGGGCAGTGGATTTGTTGTGGAAATGTCTGGAGCAAAACCACAATGGCAGATTATGGGTCATAACATTAAAGCCATGTGTTTATATTTCCAAACATGGTCACAATGACAGAAATCTGCTGGTTGCCACTGAGGTTGCAAAAGATGAATCCCTGATGCTTTTCCCTGCATTGATTTTGTAAAAGAAGGCAGAGGTCTAGATGCACTTCAGTGGGACTGTTCAGTGGTTAGGTAGAAAATAGAATCTGTTTGATTTCTGTGGCCAAACCTCTGCCAAAGGTGCTATAGCAGTATCAAAAGGAATAGCAAAATCCACTTGTAAAGATTCCTTACAGGATTGGAGTGGATATTGCCCATGGAGGAAGAAGCCAGATAATTTCTGAAATCCCTTGCAGCCCTATTTCCTGTGATTCCTTGGGAAGTTTCTTACCTAATGTAAGATATAAGTCTGCTATTGCGTTGCTCTTGCAAGTACTGCTGACATTAACTCAAAGCTTGCAACAAGCAAATGATTCCTTTCTTTTTATACATGTACTGGGCTACTTTTGGATAAACACACTTAATAAAAATGTCCATCCACTGTGCAGTCCATTCAGGTATTGCCCTTATGGTATCACAGCCAAATGCTATATCCAAACCCAAACTCATCACATCTTGTTACTTGGAATCTGTGAGCTGCAGCAAGGGACTTCTTTTCTGCTTCATGTCACTGAATATACTCTGACCTCGGACTTCAAATACTCCTCCTGAGTGTCTGTTAGCTTAAACAATTCTTTGTTCCACACAGCTTTGAAATGATCAGTTAATTACATCTTATTCAGCTAGAAGGGGGATTAAAATGCACATCTTGTAACACTCCTTAAATACGAGAATTTCACTGGATTGCCAGCTGGCCAATACATGTCCCCACCAAAGAGTCACTACTTATAAACAAGGTCATCCAGCTGTTTCAGAGAGGGTTGATAGTAAATGTGGTAACGTGGAATAAGCACTGCTTTGCTTCAGACACTGCTTTAACGCAGCCACAAAGTCTAAGAAGTCCTTTTTCAGTTAAAGAACTGCACACTTCATCCTCACTATTTCTAGGATTCGTGTGCCCCAGTGTGATGGCTGGCAAGCAAAGGTGTGGAGAAAGGAGCACAAATTCACCAGCAACTGAGAAGTATCTCCGCAGCTGAGCATCCCTACATCATGTAACATCCAGCAACTGCAAGCTTTGAGTTGTGATCAATTATTGCTTTATACTCTTAGAGAGGTGGTCATGAGGTATATGCAGAGTGGGTGGTTGGTCTTTAAGGAGAACCTGGTTTCTCATATACGAGAGGTAGGATCTGAACTAACTTCAGAAAGACCGAGGAGTATTGAGTGCAACTGATTTTCTGAGCATGTGGTGAATGAAAGTGCAAGGAATAAAGTGTCCCCAAGAACAGTTTGTCTGCAAATAATGTAATTTCAGCTGAAACTTTCTGGTACTAATGCATTTTGTACTTTATAAGAATGTTCTCTGGTTTGCTGAAGCTAACTCATTTCTCTAATAGTGGTAAGGTCCTGGCTTTGTTTCAAGGCAAAGGTTCACACAATTAAATCTCATTAACAGAGGACTACAAAACCTGCTCTAAAACCTTTCTTGGCATGTGACCTTCAACAGAACTGCTTCATTAATCTGAGATGCTGGAGAAAATGTTTGCTGAATAAAGTCGTTCCTAATTAAAGTTAAAATGTCAAGGATTCATCTGCCATCCATTTTTACTCCTTTTCCTTTATGCTTTTAATTATCTCTTCAATGAGCAACCAATATACAAGTCAAAAGCAGCATCTTTCAGATGTACGTACAGCAGGTACAAAAACGCAGCAAGGCAAATTTGCCAGACATGCTTTCCCATGTAATAATTACAACTTCCTAGATGTCTTTCCAAAACCTTACTTACATGTTGCCATTCAGTATTGATTCATTAATTTTTTTATTTGTAGAAAGCATAGCTATTTAGGATGATTTTCCCTTGTACCCTTTCTAATGGTACCTTAAGTTTTATCTCAAACCACATGCAAGCCTGGATTAACCAAGTTGTTAATTTTCTCCATGATGTATATAATTGCCTGTCTATTTTCCAAGGATTGCTCATCCAAGATTTTTTTTTAAGAAACAAAACAGTCTTTGGTAAGTGTCTAGTTTTCAGGCCACAGCGATGTCCTGGTTGATTGAGGGCTCACCATAAGGTGATGTCCAAACATGATGGGTCTGAACTCTGAAAATCTTCATTTTTCCAGTGACCAGTAATAATAGCAGATATTGGAGCTCCTTGGACTTGTGTAGCAGGGCTTCACGGCAAAGGCTTAGAAACACTCTGCAGCCTCTTTAATTCTTATTCTCACATTAAAGTAATGGGACCTGACTTCCTGCCCATCAGTCTGTACAGCATGTGCAAGCTCTTGTGGTATGGTTTAAATAGGAATGACTCATGGGATATTAAGCCTCTTAATGAAAATGCATCACATTATTACCTTTTGAAAAATGGGAGGTTTAAAAAGTCACATTAGTGTCTTCCAAATGTCACTAACTGGAGTAACTGGAGACAATTTGGACAAAGAGTGAATGTTAGAGGTTTTCTGGGTATCTATAAGCTGAAGTCATCTTCACAAGGAAGGATATTAAATGATATGGAAAAAGTTTTAGAAATTAGAAGTCCTTTGAATTTGTGTTTGATGAGAATTAGGTTCTCACAGTCTGCAAAGTGATTTCTTATGATGGCAATCTTGTTTTCTCCTTACAAACTTCAACTCTGACATGTTTGTACTCATATCTTTCTGAGTACCTTTTCAACAACAACTGCATTATTCCAATCACAAAAATATCTGTAATTCCAGAATTCAGTGGCAAAAAGAATCAGTCTCTGACGCTGGCTATTTGTGGAAAATTTGTTTGCAAAAGGGATTTTAAAAATGAAATAGGGATAAAAGTCAAGATGGTATCAAAGCCACAGACTCTAAAGCTTAGTATCTTGTAAATTGTTTCCAAGTTCCAGCATTACGTAAGTTACAGAAAATTGCTATTTTTGTTTATTCCCAACTGGCAACAGAGCTTAGGAAGATTTAAATTGTAGCGGAAGCATTTTTATCTGACTATAAACCGTTGATATGTGCCTAGTATGACTTTGTGAGCTCCTTATGAAGGCAAGTTAAACCCTCATTCATTATAGTTCTCCAGTAGCACCGGGGGAGCCTTGGTTATGTTGCCATCAGACAGGCAGGAACCCAAGCACTGCCAACACGTGCATAGATATATGTTCATATATATCCTGTGTGATACGATACATATTCCTACGTACAGGATGCACTGTAGGAGTAGCAGGGCCTTTTATGCTGTCATAATGTGTGTACTAATATGAATAATACGATGTTTCTTGAGCAAGGTAATTATGCTTAATAACCTATATATTCAGAGTAATTGTTATCATTTGTGTTCATTTGTGTACATGGATTTAATGAGTGTTTTTAATTGATATTCCTGTGGCATCCTTCCCGTGCTGTGATTAGACTGGGATTTCCATATCTACAGTTTCATTTATTACTAATTAGTAATTTACATCTAATAGCCTTTTTTCCTGTTCTTTCCTTTCTTTTTTTTCTTAATTAGAGGAGATCTTAAAGACTCATATTGCTCACTGGTGGTCTCCTGATGGCACCAGGTTAGCGTATGCAACAATTAATGCCTCCAGAGTCCCCACTATGGAGATCCCGGTATACACTGGCAGCCTTTACCCTACTGTTAAAACATATCATTATCCAAAGGTAAGGGAAAATAAAACAAATAGTTCTCTCTCCCAGTATTGACACACTGCTGCTGTTACTGTTGTAATTCTCTATTATAAGACAGTACAGGAGTGTGCTGTGCTGCAATCATTTCTTCTGAGTCTCTTGCTTTATGTACTGGTTACCTAAGACCTCACATGTTGTTCCAAATTGAACCATAATTTAACAGGAGAAGTATCTACGTGCATGCAGGTTTTGTGGAAAGTAACGAATGATTCACTAAGGGGTGCCCTTTCCTGCAACACAAAATGAATCAGTATTTTATTATATTTGTCATCACCCTGTTAAACAACCTTTTATGAAAAGATACATTAAAATAGAGGTATTTCCAGTCACCATGGTACTTTTTACCAAGGTAAAGGACTAAAGATGTCCTAATTAAAATTACCCCTGGGTTGTGCCTGCCAGCCTTTCCTCACCTCCATGCCACTACATCACTACAGTTGCAGTTTCCCTGTGAACAACTGCAGCAGTCCAGTGTGTAACCCCATACAATGGAATCGTTTTATAATCCACGGAGGTATAATAAATCAAAACCATTCAGTGTTGTGCAAGATATGATAATTTATTCTTATTTTAAAATCCAGGCTGGAATGGAAAATCCGACTATTTCTTTGCATGTGATTGGTCTGAACGGACCTACCCATGACCTGGAGATGACTCCCCCAGACGATCAGAGAATGAGGTAGGTGCTTCCTCACCCCAGGATGCTGCACATCAGTTCTCTTGTGGTTTTAAATCAGACTCTGACTCTTTTCGAGATCATTTTACAATATTTTTACCTGCCACTAGGGAAGAATTTTATTCTGTGTACATCTGCTACAAATTTTTCAAATTATTTTCCTTTTTGCATGTATTTTATAGAACATTATTAGTTTTTTACTTGAAATCTCTGTGACCCAGACTCACTTCAGAATAGGGTTATTTTTAGAGAACTTAGAGAATTTAGAGAATATCTCCAAATCCATAAACCCACATTCATTTCCCGTGTAATCGCGGGCATTGTAGGAGGGATGTTGTTTTCAGCCTGTATGAAAGACCATGAGGCAGAAACAGGGCAGCCCTACAACACAGCAAATGTGAGCTCACCACTTCATGATGTGAACATGGGAATGAAACCAGGTGGACATTCTATAAATACATTGCCCAGTCTTCATTAAAAATAAAAAGGAAATATTTTTGCTGTTTTTAGGGCAAGTGTATGTTAGAAGTTGGTCTGCAATTCAGCCAACTACTTAGATAGCCATTTCTAATTATGTAAGCGCTTAAGTCTGCATTCAGCAAGAGATTAAAAGTTTGGCTTGAACTTCAGCATGTGGTGAAAGCTTGAGCTACATTGGTGTTTACAGTGTGTGTGTTTATGTTATATTGTGGTTTACATTTATGTTTACGTTAAGCTACATTTACCTTGTTCAGGAGAGAAGCAACTTCAGATCATAGACTCATAGAAAGGTTTGGGTTGGAAACAAATTAAGATCATCTAGTTCCAGCAGCCCTGCCATAAGCAGGGATGCTTCACACTAGACCATGTCACCCAAGGCTCTGTCCAACCTGGCCTTGAACACTGCCCAGGATGGAGCATTTACCACTTCCCTGGAACACCTGTTCCAGTGCCTCACCACCCTCACAGTAAAGAACTTCTTTCTTATCTCTAACCTGAACTTCTCATGTTTAAGTTCCCTACAAATGAAAGATAATCATTCCCAAGCCCATCACTTGTTCATGTAGGAGTGTCCAACCAACATGCATGCTAACCTTTTTTTACTGAATGCTAAATTGGATTGCTGGATCTGTAATTCCACTGCCAATAAAGATACAGTTGCAGCACAGAGATAATGACACAGGGCAGGGGAGGGTGCAGGGGTGATCTTCATTATGCATGATAAATATATAAGGTGTGTGGATAGGCTATTTAGCCATCTGATGAAAGGGTACTGGACTGGTGGGATCATTATGGTGGGAGCTGCCTTTCTTTGCTGGGAAACCTAGTGTCAGCCTCAGAACATATTTTCAATGGATAACTCTAAAATATTCCAAATCCATTTATGCAACAAAAGATGTATGACCCGTGCCAAACCAAATGGGCATAAATGCACTTGCCTTTCAAAAATTCAACATCAGATCTGTATAGCAGGCAGCAATTCAGCATCTCAGTATCCCAACCACAGTATCAGGACTGCAGCTCCTGAGCAGTATCATTTTTCTGTTGCTAGCTTACTCTGTAAACAGAGAGACTCAGAAACATTTTAATTATAGTAATAACTGCACACTGTAAGATCCAAGTGTTGTTAATAAATTTGTTCTATATGGTTATGGGTGGCTGTAATTTATTTAGTTGCAATCAATATTGTAAAATTATGTGAAATATATCATCATTAATTAGTCTCTGTATATTTCATCAAAACCATGGCAATTGCCATCCCTAGGGCATGATATAAGTTGTGCTGCTAGAGCAATAGGGGTGCATTTTCATTATGCATATGTTTTCTGAAATGAGAGGATTAGTGTGATAACATTTCATTAAAATATACAAGAGGGATATACTGTACAGTTAGTTACAGAAGGGAGTTTCAAAGAAGCGGGAGAAGCTGATGATAAGGATCTTCAACCAGAGTAGCCCTATCTGAAGCATTTCAATGTGCTCAATCTGTTCAAGCAGGTGATATATGGGCAGAGCAGTACTCCTTGGTGTTTTTTTCATCTGGAGCAAAGTGATTCAGTACAATTAATAAAGCTGAGAATAAAGTGGAGATATGCCAGGATCTTGTTTTTTTTGTTGATTTTTTTTTTTTTTAAGAATTAAGGGAAGTCAGAAATTCTCCACAGGGTTGGAATATTTTTCAGTAAAAAATAAAAAAATAAAGCAAAGCTGATAATGAGAAAACATATTTTGGGGGAAATTGTACAACTGTGATTTTTCCTTTTAAATATCTTTGTTTCTCAGCATTTTTGCCACATTTTCTCTAATGCCATGCTTTATTGTGAGGAAAAGAAAGTGAAGGGAAGAGGTGGAGATTTCAGGAGGGTGAGGGAAAGGGGAGGAGATGTATTAAAACATTAAATGCCTGTCAGGCATTTTTTATTTTTATGCAAACCATTGCACTCCAAGAGTTGTATCAGCAGGTTCTCAGAATTGGACCATGATCCAGCTTATTTCTCACATCATATTTGCATCCCAGATGGAAAATTAAAGGAAAAGGTTATCTCCCCAAATGCAGATATCAGCATTGGTCCTTGCATAGGTCATGAACAGATTAATAATGGAGGAGCTCAGACAACGTGAGTCTGGACCACAAGCAGGAACCAGCGGTATCCCAGGGACTGCAGGCTGGACTGCTGCCTGTCACTTTGCCATGTAATATATCACTGTCTGTTCTTTGTGGTGTTTATGGCTTTATTACTGTTGTCATACTTCAAGTATCCATATTGTAGATTCATGCCTCATAATTTAGGTTCATACCTCCAGAAAGCAGCCAAGTGAAATTAGGGTTTAAATAATGGTGCTGAAAAATAATCTGCAACATCTTTACTGAAATGGGGAAATAGATTGCACAGCTCAACATAACTGCACCCTTCCTGAAGGAGCTCAAACGAGTTATGCCTTTCCTTTTGGAGGGTGTAATCCACTTTGATGTGGATATCTATGTGGTCAGCTGCCTGCTGGTCTAGATTTTGCTCTATGAGAAGAAACTGGTTCTCCTTACATCAGCTCCATATCAAATCTAGGACAGGACAGCAGAAAGGGCTTGGGAAATGCACTGGCTCCCACTTTCTCATCACTGGCTGCTCAACCAGTGCAGCTGGCAGAGCTGTTTAAAATTAACTGAGATCAATCACACCTTATTGTCTTATTCTCTTCTGCAAAATGGGAAACATAAAACCTGTTTGTCCTACAGAAGACGTGTAAAGTGAATTGAAGATTCCACACTAGTGTGAGACTAGAATAATAACTATAAAAGTATCTGCAGGTGTCTGCTGGCTAGGGTATCCATGGGCTTGATGGCTGGGAGAGGCTTCAGAGAGAAATTGAGACTTCATACCTATCTCTGGGGTGGTAGGGAACTTAATGTTTGACCTAAAATAATAATTAAAAGTTCCTGAGAAAGAACTGTGGCTCCTGTGCTCAAACAATGAGAGGAATGTAAAAATTGAATCTATGTCCTTCAAACTTTAAATTGGATTTACAGAAAAAATGCTCCAAGCCACAATATGTACTAAGTTTGCACTCCTTTTCTGGGGTGTCTGAATCTGCTCAGTTAATTTCGGAGAGAAAGAAGAGACAGTTATGCAGTTTAATTTTGCTTTGTTGCTTTTTTTCCTCTTAGGGCCTATGTTGTTACTGATAAAGAGTAAAATTACAGTTTTATTTCAGGATGAAAAATTCCAATTGCTGTTGTCTCACCTGGAAGTATCCTTCCTTCCAGTGCAGTGGATGCAATCATTGAGGTCCTTTGTTATTTTTCCCCAGCCAAATTCAGGCACTAGATACTACTGAAAACTACAAAATCAATTTCCAACTTGTTATTTTGCTAGACAAATGGGTCTTTGTTGCTTTTGCCCTTTCTCTTCAGTATATGTAGGAGTGCTTGCCAGAACATAAAGTACTCTCCAGTGACACACCACATTAATTCCAATGAGAGCAACAATTCCTTATGCATATTTTATAGCAAACAAATGAACTAATAAATTTTTTATAGACTGTATGCTGTGAAAAGTCATATTATAATTTAAGGATGTCTTTGGCCCACATAGCCCAGCAGTATCTTATAACATCACCGGCTTTGTCAGCTCAGCCAGAGTTTTACCCTACAGATAAATTGGTGAAGCCCTGAATTGCTGCAGAGGTGGACATCTGCGAGTACCTCTACATACTGGCTCTAAAGAGGTGACCATCCACGTACTTACTTGTGATTCTGTATTTTGCAGCTCAGCCCAACCTAAGTGGTTCCATTGCTCACTATAGCACAGTGAGCAATGTAAATACGTATATACAGAAGTATAGGACTTTTCCTAAAGATATTGATTACAGGACCGTGCAGCCCACACTGCTGATTTATTCTAAGTATTATCACAACCTGAATATGTCCAGCAGTAGAGGATGGTACAGGGAGTGTGGGATGTTGGATTTGCCGATGGAAACTGTCATATCTCTGCTGGCGTCTTTATGGCAACAGATGTAGCTGCTTTACAGAAACCCTGTGTTTCTCTAAACTATTTCCTTCTTGCTATTTTCTTTTCAGTGTAACACTCGTGGATATTCTGGTGTGTAGTAGGCATATTTAGAGGCCATTAACTCTTCATAAGCATAAAGAATCCAACCCTGACGGTGATGGGTCTGAGTCAGCCAGTTAGTGTGCTCAGAATGGAGATTGTTTGCAATTTCTTTTCCACCTGTGCATGAATTTGTAGCTCCAGGCATTTCAGTCCTTCTCGGAAGACAGAATAGCTTGAAAGATTCTTTATCTCTGCATTTGTCTCTTCTTTGAAAATGACTTTCTGAAGTGGCAGATAAAACACCTGCACAGCCCTAAAAATGTCATTTTTAAGGCTTGAAATCCATACATAAGGCAGCCTAGAGACATCAAGATGCAACATTCTTAATAACTACTGATTGCTCCTGGACCATTTGCCTGCAGCAGCCTCTGTCTGCTCTGCCACATTTCAATTCATTAGGATGTCACTACTGTGATTTATGTATGCCTGTTTTTGCAGGGACTACTACATAACCATGGTGAAATGGGCAACCAGCACCAAGGTGGCAGTAAACTGGCTGAACAGGGCCCAGAACGTGTCTATCCTGACGCTATGCGATGCCACCACGGGAGTCTGCACGAAGGTAGGAGAAGTGAGCCAAAAGGTCACTTGCCATTGGTTATCATAACCTGTGCAAGATGAAAATACTTTCAGTTATTTTACCTGGCAACAAGTCACCTGACATAGATCTATTTAGGCAGACACAGAATATAAACAGTGTCTGCAATGTTTACTTTTGTGGTGGTGTTCTTCTTGCATCTTCTACATAGCCAGGAACAGTGTGTGTGTGTGTGTAAGAGTGATTACTTGTCTTGAAATAACTCTGTATGCACGAGCACACACACATCAACAGTTTGTATCCTGAATATCTTTGCGTCATTCTAGTTTAATAGGGTTATATATATCTAATGGCATTAAAAATGGCTCATGCTTATCTACCTACATTTTAATTATATTTAATTAATCCCTTCTATAAACACACTAATGTAAATGGTGTATTCCTATAACCTGTGTAAGTATTACCAGATACCATCTTTTAAACTGGCATCATAGGTGTTTCCGCAGCAGAAAATTGTTCTTATATATCCATCCATTGAAAAAAGGATGCAATACTGTGCATAGAGCACCATGTCTTTTCTTAACAACTTTCTTTTCAACCTTTCTTTATTTCTTTGGGGTATAATTTATCTTGTGGATTTACTGTGGACAGTAAGATGTTTTCTTGAATGAGAATGCCTATTCGTGAGGGAGGAGAGACAAGGAGAGCAGCCGTTGGATTACACTCCTGAAGCACATGCTTAAACAGTTTCTTTGTATTTCTAAACAACTTTTCAGACTCAATCCAACTGCTTCCTGCACTGACAGGCAAAATGTAATACATGAGAAGTATGGTATTAATGATCTTTTTCTGTTTTAGAAACATGAAGATGAAAGTGAAGGCTGGCTGCACAGACAGGTAATAATGATCTTCTCTTTGTGATCAAAGTTTTGGTAGTTTTTTGTTTCATTGTTTTTTTCCCCAAAGATAAAAACTGATTTCCAGACCCGAGAAAGATGCTTCAGAGATGGCGTGATCTGTGTTATAGAAAAGAATTTCTCAGTAATTAACAAGTTCTTGTTAAAGATGCCATCTTCCCTGAGAGAGCCCATTTTTTCTTAGTCTGCAATTTACTTGGATTTAAAAGAGATGAAAAAGCTGATGCTGGTGCAAATTCACCCACTGACAATATCTTTGTAAGACTCATCAACCTCAGAGTTAGTCCTTCATACCCTGCTTTGAGACTAATGATTTTTAACAGTGTTTCTTGGTGTTTCTTCTCTGATCTTCCAGGCAGGAAAGAAGTCCACTATTGAAAAGAGAAGATCAAAGGTCAATTTTACTAAGACAGCATATGTCCATTCAGAGCCAAAATCATGCAGACAGGACTTTTAAGTCACTTAAGCTAAATTTGACATTTTTCTCTGTATTACTCTGCAGCTATTTGCAGATGTAAAAAGGTAAAAAATTAAGGTAAATTGTCAATGGGGCATATAAAACAAGAGCTGATGTTGAGCATGGAATGGGGAGAAACTGGCTGATGGAGTTTAATATCCTGTTTTACCAGACAACTGTGCCATGTAATTCTTCTGACACTGTAACTTAGTACATAATACTATTACTTTGTATGGCTATGTGCTGCCATTGCCCAAATGAAATAAAACAAAGATGAAAATAGACGCTAAAAAAGGGAGATATAGCAAATTTAAACCCGCAAGGAGTTTTGATTTATGGGATATTTTTTTTTTTTTTTTTTTTGTGTGTGTGTGAAAAAGGTTTGGTTTATTGTTTGTATGTCTGTTTGGATTTTTTTCCAGCATATGCCTATATAAACCACGTAGATCTCAAGCATGTAAATCTCTGGAAGATCATTTATAACACTTCCCCAGGAGTCAGTTTGTGAAGGGACCTCAGATTTGACTGAGCTGTTCTTGAGAGAGGAGCTGCTGATACCAATCTGGCTGCAACACTGAACTGTTTTTCATGGGATATGTGAATGCCAGACAGGGAGCAGCTTGTCAGATAAAGATCTTGTACTATATTTTTCCAAGTCCAGATTTAAAACATTTCACATTTTTGTCACAGCTTGTTCTGAGATCTGAGAACCTGTAGAAATTGCAGTGCATCAGTTCACAACAAGAACAATGATCTTCTCTGCTCCAGTGGCTGTCCTGCAGCAGTGGGCTATGTCTGATCCAGATAAAAATTGATTTTACAGAGGAAATAGATTTTGTACTCCAAGAATTTCAAATAATCTTTTATTGCTGTACTCAGGAGTAGAGTATATGTGCTGCAGGACAGTGTTGGCTTGCATTGAAAACAAAACCTTAAAAGGCAAGCGAAGTCAAGAAAAAATTAAATTGCCCATATTTTATATCTGAAAAAAATTCTAAACAACCAAACTTCACAGGCTTCATTTATTTTATAAATTCAAGGACAGTTTTAATCTTTTCACCACTATTTACTGAGGCCTCCATTACCGCAGTATACTGGAACCTGTGTTTTTACACTGCTGTGATTTACATCCAGTACTAAACTAAGATAACATTTGCTATGGACTTTGGAGACATTTGATAGTGCTCTTCAAAAGCTTTTGTAAGAGTCTGAAGAATTATAGAGCTCTTTCACCTGTATTTCTGACAACAAAATTACTTTACATTCTAGTTTTGACTGAATATATGATTGTTAAGATAATTGTATTTTCTGCAGTTACCTTTAACTATATGTCACATTAGTCTAGAAAACTGGAATGTTATTTTCCTGGGCATGTGCATGCATCTGATTATGAGAATGATGTGAAAATGTTCAATGCCGGTGCAAGTCCCCTAAGCTCTTTAAGGAGAAGATGAATTACACATTAGGCAGCTACTGAAAGAGCTCAGGAGTGTGACTCAGACCAGGATGAAGACTCCTTGGTTAAGACATTTTAGTATAGGCATGTGCATATGAGCCAGGTGCCCTGTAGACAGCCAGTATGATGGGTAACTGCTTGTTTGACCAGCTTATTCTTTATGCCTCTTCGACCAGACTTCCTTTTGAGAAGTACCCCAATTTCAAATCAGTAGGACCAAGGAATATGTTTGCCTCATTCTTTAAAGTATTTCTTCAAAGTACTCCATACATCTGGTTTGAAAAGTATACAGGAGTTTTGCTTTTTTTCATGGGAATTGATGTGCATCTGGCCTTCCTGGAGTAGGGGCAAACTTCACAGTAGGCAGGAAACAGGAGGTGAGGAGAGAAAAACATCAGTATCAATAGTTACTCACCAGGGATATAAAGTAGTCTCCAAGGATGACAACGTTGACTTTTTTCAGCTGTCTGAAATACTGGGAGTTCCAAGATAGGGCATATGACCCATGAATTTGAATGTTGTTGTTGTTGTAGTTTGGTAACTCAGTGACATTTAATAGTTTGTGTGTGGAAGGTCATAGAAAATGATCTCATGTTCCCTTCTGGGCTTAAGTTCGTGAATGAATTTTGTTCAAGTCCAAAATCTTTGGAGAGCCTCTCTCCAGCACAGGCAAATAGAAATAATGCTATCACTGTCTGTGTAGCTGAAAAATAGGATAAATGACTCAAAATGTAATGAGAAATATATAGTATGTATACAGGTTTTGCTAGAAAGTATCTGTCACTCCTTGTCAGATAATAGGGCCAGTGTTTTTAAACATTTTGCTCAAGAAAGAACAGGCACATGTTCACCAAAACTGCCTGGGGATTTTGAAAGATTTTACTGCTTTTATTTATATACTTTCTTCTGCACTTCTGAGCACAAGAGTCAGACTGAACTTCACTCATACTTTTGCTTAAATATATAAATTCTTTGAAACAGTAATTGTAGCTGTAAACAATTTTGTTCCATTTTTTATGAAGCCATTTTCCAGTAGTGCCAGTGATGGTCATGTACAGAGAGTGAGTCAGCAAGGGAGAAAAAAGACAATTTCTAAGCACCTGCTGAAGATAAACTTTACTGGCATTTTAATTGGTTTATTATTTAAGTGTGAATGTGGCCTGAACAAATTTAATTATAAACCAGGGTGTAATTCTAACTCCAGCAAGGGCTGTAGGCTTTGACATTGACATTGGCAGGATGAGGAGATTACCACAAAATTGTTTAGAGATGTATAACCTCCAAAACTGCCTGCATGGGCTGGCTGGCCAACTCTGATAACAATTCCTTTGGGTTGCATTTTTCTTTCAATTTTTTTCTCCTATTTCCCTAGTGTTTCAGATCATGTCAGTCTGAAACTAAAGACTTCTGCTCTGTCAGAAGGTTGAGATGTTGAAAACCTCACACCATTTTTCCTTTACTACTCAACTCCCTCGCCTTAATCCTGACAGCATGATGACTCAGTAATGATTCTTACATGTAGGTAATAGATGGCATGAAATGACTTTTAAAATAAAAACAGAGTTTAGAGAACCTTAGAAACAAGACTGACATTTTCATCCTGTAAAGCCCTTTGTTCATATAACAACCCCATAACTGACCTAATGTTGCCCAAAAGAGAAAGGATGAAGTAGAAATTGGACCCAAAGCCCCATAATTCAAATATCCAAATTAATCTGCCAGAGCTAATAAAGCAGCTTCTGGCTACAGAAGCTTTGGTGCATAAATGAAGAGTTCTGATTTGATCCAGTGGAGGGGAATGAAATCCAGAGACATGGGCTTCTCTCTAGATGATGACCGTGTATTTTGGTGCAGGTGCCCTGGGTTCAGAGATGGCCATTGGCGTGGTACACCCAGCCACACATGAGCATCGGGACAGGGATGCTCAGCATTGCCCCAAGGGCTGAGGGCGGTAGGGAATGGAAAGAGATCTTTCCCCTGTGCCTAGAAGAGGAGATGACTTCATCGTCACCATAAAGCCAATATGCATTTTGAACACTTTCTTGGATTTCAACAGAAGTGTTTACCAAAATGCAGAGTTAAAAGCATTCATGTCCCACCTACCTGTTTATCAGAGCTATGGCACTGTGACACTTCAAGTATTGGGACATTTCCCTGAAAGAATAAATACCTACAGAACAAAATTATTAGTTCTGGGATCTTTAGGATTGGGTTATTCAAATTAATTCATTTTCTTTTTAAAACTTGAGGGTGAACCAGAAGAATGTCATTCTCATGGAATTATAATTGTTAGTCAATAGTAAAACAAAATTTCAAAGAATCTGCTGAGGAAATACATGTAGTCCAGCCAAAAGCATGTGAAGCAGTGGAGAAGGAGGCAGACAGCATGTTGAACCATGGCAGCACAGACAGACCAGTCTGAAGCTGCAACCCACAGTGCTGCAATATGATGAGTGTTCAACCCATGTTAACATGTGGATGGTTTAGGAGGTGCTGTACTTATGGGTCCACATGGCTTTCGCACACTCTGACTGACCATAAAGTAGGTAATTTCTCTTTTTAATGTTTGTCCCACTGCACGTTTGATCATGCACATTCTCAAAGTGTACTGCCCACCATCCTGCATGCACCTTACCATTCCTTCTTCCACCAGAGGAATCTTCCTCAGGTGGCTGCAGATTTGGTGATGCTCAGTGGTCCCTCTCCAAACACAACTGAATACACACCACCTTTTTTAAAAAATAGTTATTCCTTACTCCAGGACTTCATGACCCTCTTTAAGATCTACAGAAGTTCAGACTGCATTTAGGATTGTCCTGTCATTCATACTTATTCTGCCAAATTTGGGATAAGCTTCTGAGACCCTCGTTGGTTTCTTCTTCTCCTGACCATTTGTGCTGACCTGTGTTGCACAGCTCTGAACTCCAGCAGCAGTCCCCCCAAGCATCACAATGCCTTCCAGCAGCCTTCCATCCCTTACCTCTTTCACCAAAGCTGAAGTTTTTGGTGGCATCATTTTGATACACAGTGATAAACAGGTTGCTGGAAATGGAGTTACTGCCTCTTTCTTTTACTGATAGTGATGCAGGTTGGTTAGTCCCACCAATTTCTTCCCTAGCTACAGGCTCATCCTTTGTACAGTGATTATTCCTTCAGGTCTGAGGATGACTGGGTAGTCCTCAGCTCCAAACATCCTTCCTCCTCCACCCTGGGGGCAATAGCCCATCACAAGTGAGAGCTCTGGATAGACCTGCTTTCTGAACTCAGCCACTGTCTGGTCACACAGGACTCAGAAAGGCAAATGGGACACTTAGTCACACTTACTTAGTCACTTTTAAGCTCAATTTAAGCTGCTGTGGAATCAATCATACAAGAGTTACCTTACTTTTTTTTCTTCCATATACTTGAGTCAAAGAGCACTGAGTTATTGCTGCATGCAGCTGACATGAGAACAGCTTTGTCCTTCATCTGCACGAAGCAGAGGATTTCTGGTAACTGGTCTTGAACGTTTGGGTAGAATTCATTTGTCTGAATAGAGAGATCTAGCTGAGCAAGAAGACAAGAAGAGCCATAAAGACTTCAGAAGCACCCCAACGAGCCTCCCCTCTGCTTCCTCTGCTCCAACCCTATCTTTAGCAGACACAGCAGCTGGTGGTATTTAGGGGCAGTGTGTGAGCTGCTGCTTTCCATAGTCCAGTCCTGTCATATTTCACCACCATCTACAATAAAATGATTACAGACATTTGAGACTATATCCATGTCTATTCCCTTTAGTATCTGTTAATGAGTCACGAGTTTGTTCAATCTCTTTTTGTATTTCCTGATACCAGCTGCTTCCATATGCCTCCTGTGGCAAAAGCTTCCAAAAATTCCCTACCTGCTGCACAGGAAAAGTATTTTCTTGTACCAGCATTAAAGTGATCTACTATTTTCAAGGAGAGCCCTTCTGTTCTGGTGTTGTAGGATTCAGTCAATAGTTAACCAAAGTTTCAAACTGTTTATATCACATGCAGAATATTTTAATTACATGCCCAGTGTAGCTCCCTACAGTATAAAATCCTGTTCCAAAAGCCTAATGTCCCCACCATTTGCCATCCAGGATAAGTCACCATCTCTGTCAAGATCCTAAACCAAGTTCTGAGCTTATTAATGAATTGTCTTTCCAGCAACAGGAATATGCACACAGGCTGCCTCATAACATCAACCGAGTGCTAAAGCCTTCACATCTGTCATCCATGCCATGTACCTCCTTCCCCTGTAACTCTGAATGAAGTTCAAACTAATCTGCATAATGCCTGCTCTTGCTGGCAGAGATGTATTGCTGGAATATATAATGCAGTAGGCACAGATATAGAAATGTCAGCTGAACTCATTGCTATTTACCTCAGTAAAGGAAAACCTGTCGAACAGAAGGTTCTCCCAAGCTATCACAGTTGTTTTTCAATGGGGTTTCTCTGTAATGAAAGATATTCGGAAACAATATCGAGTTTCATGTTTCAGGTTACAGAACAATGTCAGAATGAAATGAAACCATAATTTCATGCAGCTGCAACAAGCCATGAATGGATTTAAAATATACTTGAAACCTAAGCCAGGAAAATAAGAGGGAAAACAGTTTGAACACTGGTTTAACATCTATGTCAGCAGCACTGGTTGAGTGTACCTTCAGCAAATTTGCTGATGACATCAAGCTGCATGGTGCTGTTGACACACCAGAGAAAAGGGATGCCTTCCATAGGGACCTTGACATGCTTGAGAGGTGGGACCATGTAAACTTCAAGAAGTTCAACGAGGCCAAAGCCAAGTACAAGGTCCTGCACCTGGGTTGGGGCAATCCCAAGCACAGCTACAGGTTGGGTGACGAATGGATTAAGAACAGCCCTGAGGAGAAGGGTGTGTTGATTGATGATAAGCTCAACATGAGCTGGCAGTGCATGCTTGCTGCCCAGAAAGACAACCATATGTTAGGCTGCATCAAAAGAGCATGGCCAGCAGGTTGAGGGAGAGGATTCTCCTCTCCCTCTCCCTCTCCCTCTCCTCCCCATGCACTGCATTCAGCTCTGAGGCTCTCAACAGAAGAAGGTGGATCTATTGAAGAGGGTTCAAATGAGACTACAAAGATGCTTCAAGGGCTGGAGCACCTCTCCTATGGAGACAGGCTGAGAGAGGTGGGCTTGTTCAGCCTGAAGAAGAGAAGGCTCCAGGGAGACCTTAGAGCAGCTTCCAGTGCTTAAAGGGGGCCTACAAGAAATCTGGAGAGGGACTTTTTACAAGGGCATGTAGGGAAATGGCAAGGGGGAACGGCTTTAACCTTACAGAGGGTCTAGATTAGATATTAGGAAGATGTTCTTTACTGTGAGGGTGGTGAGACACTCACAGGTTGCCTAGAGAAGTTGTGGATGCCCCCTCCCTAGAAGTATTCACGTCTGTGTTAGATGGGGCTTTGAGCTACCTTGTCCATGGCAGTGGGGTTGGAACTAGATGATCTTCAAGGTTCCTTCCAACCCAAACCATTTTGTGATTCTAGGATTCTACTGCAGTGTTGATAAATCTGATAAATAGTGGCAAACAATCAGTGAAGAGCTGGGAACACAGGAACATAGAGTTAGAATGATACATTAGCTTATATGAAATAAAAATGTTTATTTCTTTGCTGTAGAAGTTTGCATTAACCATAAGTCTCACCATACAACCAAGTTCTTGCTGGTTCAGTGTGGTATCTTGATGCGTGCCAAGCAGAAAGCAGGGTGTTTGACTAACACTGAACTAAAGGAAGAGCCAGAAGAGGCTAAACAACAGTTTACCTGTTGACTGCCCTTGAAGAAGACAGATCCACAAAGCTGGACCAGAGATGTCAGGGCTCAGCCAGTCCCCAGAAAAGACTGATACTACAGGAGAGCTTCAGCAGAGGTCGAGCTCTTGTTTTAGTCCCAGCTATTCAAGATTCAGAGTAGAGGATTTCCCTTGGTACAGTGCTACTGTGTCACACCATATGGACCATCCTTCTGCTTTCCCTTGCAATCTGATGTTCAACCATCTCTTATAGTAAAGACTTCTCATGTGCCTTGGGGTTTCTGTACAAAAAGATAAAGACCTTTCCAGGAAATGTTTGCATGCCATATGTGATGTTTGCTTTCCTTCTGCTAATTCTCTTCTCTCTCTGGTTGAAAGTTCTAAGCACCCAATAAAAGTCAATCATCAGTTCAGCTGGGAGCTCTGTGTCAAAGGCAGTTTTGCAAGATGTCCTCCCCTTTGTAAATAATTTACTGAAATAAATAAGAGATTAGAGAAAGACAGCAGTTAGATGCTGTTAGTTGTGTTTCCTCAAGACCAGGAAGAAATCAGTTCTTCCAGACAAGTAAACAGGGTTTGTCACACTTGTGCCAGCAAGGTTCATACCATTTCTAAAGGCTTTATTCCAACTGCTCTGAGCAGTCAGGTGTATATGTGTAGTTTTTGCTTTGCAAATGGGAATTGACTTTATAGCCAAGGAACAATCCTTGCTGTCTGCCTCCCTGTCTTCCTACAGCTGAAAAGTGTCTGCTTTCCCAAGAGCAAGAAGCAATAATCTCCAAAACTTTCTCCAGTTTCCAGTGGGCTTTTTGCTTGCCTCAGGTTGCTGTTAAAGAGCACTCTCTATTTCACTGTGAATGAATTTCACAGGGTTTGGCAGTGCTGAGCAATTCTAAACACAATAACTTAATAGTAATGCATCACTTAATGTGCTGTTTACAGAATGAAGAGCCGATTTTTTCCAAGGATGGTCGGAAGTTTTTCTTCATCCGAGCCATTCCCCAGGGAGGACGAGGGAAGTTCTACCACATCACCATGTCATCATCACAGGTGACTCACGTGCTGTCACTGCTTTGGGTATCACCAAAAGCAAAAAGCAGTAAAAAGTAGTAGTTGTGTTTGTACCGGTGGAAATGTAGAATGTGGGTTTAGGGCATAAAAGAAAACCTTCAGTGATGCTTTTTTGGGGCATATGATAACAAGAATTTCCAAATGAGCTACATAGACGAAAAAAAGTCAATCAACTGTCTCTTTCCAAACAATATAAATGCTTTGTTTTTATAATGCCTCTTCACTTGTACATAAATAAGTAAATTCCTGCACTGCCATAATGGATTAATCAGAAGCTTTTTGGCACACTGGATTAGCGGAAGGGGTTTGAAGCTGTTCTGTGCTGAATTCATCCCATTATCTTCAGTGGAGTTATAGTTCAGATGATTTTGACTCTATTACTTCTGCAGATTCACAGAAATAGCAGTAGGAGGGGTGGAAATTGCAGATGCATGGTTTATGTTTAATAGGCAATGGAGTCAAAAGAGCATCCTTTTCCAGAAGAGAAGCTTTGCTTAGATATCTTCTTTCAAGAATAAAGAAATCTAATTCTTTTCTCTTTCTGGCAGCCAAATAGTAGCAGTGACAACATACAGTCTATTACATCTGGCGATTGGGATGTGACAAAGATATTGGCATATGATGAAAAGAGGCATAAAATGTAAGTAAACCTTGGCCTGACAAATCCGTCTTCCTTTGTTACAATCGTATTGTGCATGCATCTGAAATGTATGAGCATAAGGAGATGGAGGTAAGAGAGCATGAGAAGCTGTCCCCATGTTATCTTAACCTCTTGTACCATTAATGTATTTTGTCTTATTTTGATTTTCTCTGTATAGTTCAAACCTCTCTTTCTGTGACTATTAAATACATTTGTGTAGATGAATGATTTCTCCTTCTGCAACTTCTGATATCAGCCTCTGAAGGAAAGAAGTCTGTTTTCATTGACCACCTAGATAGTTTTAGAAAGAATCTTTTATTGACCTGCAAAAATATCAATGGATTAGGAAGTATTTATGTAGAATACAAAAAAAAAAAACCCAACCCTTCTTCACAGTTGCCCTTTATGCTTGTAAAATACCTTCTGTAAATGTTTTCTTTTAAAAATACATTTCAAGAACTTACATAAGAAAATATTTGAAAGGCTTTCTGGAATCTAATACCATGAAAATTCCTTTCCAGTCAAAGTTTCAGGTGGATACAAGGCTCCCACCTCTCGGTTTCTTGACGTCACTGAGTAAGAAGTCTCTGGAATATTATAAACTTTACATTATCACTAAGAGCACAATGTTCCTTCAGGGTTTTCGAATGCCCTCAATTGCCAATAACTTCAGTACAATATAGCACATGGCAGAGCTATATGACAAACAAACACCAAAGTCTTATTTGCATTTTAACTGGCCAGTCAAGCAGGAAATGCCATATACAATTTGTGGAATCAAGATGTATATCTAAACAAGTGTAACTCATCAGCCAGGCTAAATGTACTGACATTTTATTCTACCCATGGATACTACATTTGCTCCTGTGGTCTGTCATTACTCACATGAAATACAGCTGGGGATCAGTCTGGATCCTGCACACCAGCCTGAGCTGGCCACCTCCAGAAGCACCTCTCTATTACTTTGAGAAGCTGTCACCACACGGTAGGGCATTTGCTGTTTAGCCAGAAAAGCAGTTCACCACAGTCTCAGCACAAATCAAGGACAGTAAAAAATTCAACTTCATACTCTGTCTTACCAGAAAGTCCAACTCCCATTTTCAAAGAAGACCTTTCCATGGGTTTTGCATTGGACCTCAGTTAGCTATCTAACAAAGAGTAAAAAGTGGTCAGAGAAGTAAAAACTGGTTCTAGAGAAAAAGGAAAGGTATTTAAAGGAAATTCTGAGCCAGAAATCTTGAGGTAAAAATGTGAAGGCCTTTTACTTAATCACTTGATCCTTTTTGATCTGCTGTATATGACCCAAAAATTCCCATGCTTCTTTTAACTGCAGTGCAAACTATGACGTCCTTGCTTGAGCCTCTGTGTCCCTGTCTGTGGTTTTTCTAATTCAGCTTAAACTTTCTTTGCCTTTACAAGATCAGGAAAATGGTGATTTAAAGGAACATGTTATATAAGATACTTGTAAAATACCTTTTTAATTATACACTTGCCTTTCGGGTTTTTTTTCCCTCCAGTTATTTCCACAGCACAGAAGATTTGCCAAGGAGGCGACACTTATACAGGTATGGACTTTACTAACTTCACATACAGAATGTCCCATTTTTTCAATTTTACACAAGCAATTCCAATAGAAACAGATTCTTACATATTTGTCTTTAATGGCATTGCAAGATCTTGCAATGCGTCACTGGAATAGGCAGAACACCATAACAATAGTGAGCAAAATGCTTGACATTTGCAAATGTTTTACATTTAGCAATTTTTTATTTTAATGCAAATTTTAAATGGTACCAAGATTGATAAAGATTGATAAATTGTCACAAAACTTTCCAACACAACTGCTTAACACTGGAAAGAATTCAGAATTACATAAACTAATGGTAGAAACTGGTTCTATACTTTGGGATAGCAGTTTTCACAGAAATTTGATCACGCTTCGCGTCTTCATGATCTTGAAAAGAAACAACAACATGTTATGTTTGCAAATGTTTTTCACAATCCCTTTAGTATCCTCCCTAACTGTATGATGATTAAAACGTAGGTTTATAGTAAGCTGTTGGTAGTGTAGCTATAGGGAAGTACTGTGGGAGGAGATTACAAAGGGGAGGAAACCCAAACTTTTAAATGTTCATTTTGGAATTATTATTCCAATTGTCCTGTTTTTCTTCTCAGTTACCCTGCTGTTATCGCAGCATCTTCATCGAAGGGCGGAGCTGGTGATAGCCTCAGTTGATAAGGGACAGTCAGTACATTTTCCTTCTCTAACATGATGTCATCCCCTTTTTCCTCAGTGGGAAGGAAACTAGAATGAACTAAATCATCTGAAATTGAACAATTTTTCCTTTTTCCTTTTGGGACCGCTTTGTCTGTTTGATTCCATGTTTTTTTGAGAGTAGCTCAGCTCGGTGTTTATTTTCTTAAGAAAAAAATAAAAATAAAAATTATATTGACCATGCATTTCTATTCAGATAAGAAAATCTCATTTTCAAACCCATGTCCAGACACAGCCACTCAAGAGCTGCTGCCATGAGTCAAAGCGCTTCCAACCCCTCACCCATCTTGACATGCAGCTCATCCTAGTGCTCATTAACCTCACCTCCCCACATAAGCAACAAGGAAAGGGATGCCCAAAATGTCAATGTCCTTGACCTTACTTTGATTACACAGTGATCTTGGCCTCACTTCAGGTATTTGATTTCCTGTGCTGGGTAGTTCAGCTGCCTCTCATCCCAGCCCAAGGGCATCAGCTCAGCAGCAACCTTGGCATATGGACATTGACAGAGCACCACTGGAGCTCTGACCGCTTATGTCAGATGAAGATCTGTTTGGGTTTTTTTCCCCTTTTTGTGTCTCATTTAGTAGCTTCAAATTGTATTTAAATCATAATCTGAGCCTAATCAAGAATCCAAGAGCTACTCAGGTCAGTCTTTGTGGCCCTAAACCGTGTGCTCAGCCTCATCTCCTTCTACCTTGGAATGTTAGCAAAAAAACACTCATCTGCTTTACAGTCATGCTGGAAAGATCCATTAGTTAATTGTTTTGAAGCATTTTGAAGTTTCAAAATGCTATGACAATGCAAAATGCTATTTAGTAATATTTGCTTATAATCTGTACTTCATTCTTCAATACATAGTAGATTCTTACAAAACACTCCTAAGCATATGGACACACCACATTACCTTCTTAAAAAGTGAATCCTGAAGTGTAATCTTTCCTTTCCACCTGGATGTTATAAGAGCAACTATTTAGACCCAAAAAAAGGGCTCTGGCCTCTGAGGCAGCTGTAGCAAATCAGACCAGTGTGACAACCAGTAAGAAACTTAAAGAAAGCAATTCCAGCTCTTTGTTGTCTGTTATAATGCAAGTAGGTGTAGAAATACTGCTCCATTGTTTCATGCCTTCGTTCACCAAACTGTGACTTACTCCTGTGGAATTTCAACCACTATTTTCTTTTAAAAACTATAACTTCCTTCATAACCAGCTGACCTTGCAAACAAAAAAAAAAAAAAAAGGACATCAGTATCCTGTTACATATTCTCCATTCTGGCAAAATTTAAAAAAGGAGCCATTTCTGCGATTTAAACTCAACCAAATGGATATGCTTAGTCTCTTGCTAATGCTGGAAGCATTATATTTATGTTCTTGTTCTAATGACAGGAAGGTTTACGTAATGTTATTTCCCGATAACATTTGCTCAGTGATCTTCATGGACTTGTATGAACTTTTTCAGTGCAAGCACAAATGGGAACTTCAACAGGCGGTGTCTGTCTTGTGACCTGATTGAAAACTGTACTTATTTCAGTGCATCCTTCAGTCACAACCTGGAATACTTTCTACTGACATGTGAAGGTATGTTGGGCTTTATTATTGAAGTTGTTGTGCCTAAGGACAGGATTTAGAGTCATCATTGATATCTCAGATATCCTGTGTACCTGTGGGCAGCTTTGGAAGGCTGGCCAAGCATCCTTAAGTTAAAGTACCAGTAAAATCTAGATGACATAAAGTCATCTAGACATCAGAAAGTTTGTGAGAGAGAAGACAGCAAGCTGGGATTAACTGTGGGTGGCTGGGACTGAGGTCCAAATGCATCAACTCATACCAGTACTGTGAACAGGGGCATACAAAGTTACAATGAAAAGACATTTTTCCAAGATCATGGCATGTTGCAGAAAGCTAACTAATGTACAATGCAAGTGAAGAATATCTAGTTTTTCACTTCTCTTTCATCATAAATTTGCCTTAACATGGAGTAATCTACAGGTCCAACGAGATTTTCTGTGTTGAAAATGCCTTATAATATCCAAAAGCCTAAGAATAGAGAACATTCTAAAAAAGTCACAAAAATCAGCTTTCTCCAGCTGTTAAAGCTAAACGAAGAGCTCCATAGCATTTAATCCTATGTAATTTAGTTCTATTTAATTATCCTAAATTGCACACAGAGTACATACACATCAGTTGTTCACTATGATTGAAGCTACTCAAATGCCTGCCTGCCCTCTAAAAGAAGTATTACAAACCATCAAGCAAGCACAAAATGCCTTATTTTCAACAGCTCAGTAGAAAACAAACATGTGTGACAGAGTGTACGCTGTCATTAAGGAATAAGCAGTGTCTCACTGAACATCAGTGGTCTGTTTGGAATGTCTGGACTGCCTCTTCTCTGACTGTCGAGTATTCGTTGGTGCCAGTAACTTTTTGTGATGAACAGAAGGATATAGAAGTATTTGAAATGGTAAAATGGGATATAACCAGGATAATCAAAGCAGATTGGAAAAGGAGAATGGTTAACACAATGCTAAGCAAAACGTCTGGATATGGAAATTTGTAAAGACATGTTCTGTCCCAAGAAGATGAATGGTATTTGGGGTGCATTTATAGATATTCTAAAAAATATCTGGCAAAACAATACAGAAAGGTAGCATTAACTGTAAAATGGACTAATTAACTCAATGGACTACCTGTGTATCTCTGAATCTATAGTTATGGCAGACATATGCAGAGAATTGTCATTTCACAATAAACATTCAGTTTTGTTGTAAATGTTATTATGCTTATGAAGTTTTTTTCTCTTTAAAAGAAAAACCCTGTATATTTTTCTTCTTGTTTTCATATGAAGAAAAGGTGTTAGTAGCTGCTAGAGACAATGTCCTTTTCTTTGCACCAAGGTGATTAGAAGCATTGTGAATAACAAGATTAAAATTTCTACAGAGTCTTATCAGCAGTTAGGAGGTGATATATTTGGATTGCATTGTATCTTATTCACAAAAACCTGCAGTGATACCTGAAGAGATTAGTGAGTTTTTGTTACTGTGTACATTAATACAAGTACACTAGATAATGATTTTGCATAACAAGCTGTTATTCAGATTTTTAGCTGTTGTAAACAAGACCTCCATTATAAGGTCATTAAAGTTAGATCTGTTTACAGATCTGGTTTTGCTGAACATATCTTTGTCTGAATTTTCATTATACAGGACTAAATTCTCAGTGTAGCACAAATGCAGTCCAGCTTGAACTATGGAGCTTATGTCAATGCCTCCATTCTGATACCTTTGCAAAGTACATATCCATGAGCGAATAGAGAGATCTTGCTAGGATTTCCATTTTCAATGATCTTATAAAAATACCAGTCCGTTACATTTGGTGGAGTTATTCCTTATTTACATAACTGAAAATGAGGCTTTCAACTTTTTTGCTTTCAGGCAGTTTACAGGAACGTTTCTTTTTAGTATTTTTTGAGTAGGATGCATCTAACTTCAGGTATCTGCTTTGGTACACTTACAGCAGAGTCAGCTCTCTTTGGTTCCTGGTATACCTGATGAGGTTGAGGTCAGTGGAAACATCTGTTCTGGCCGAAGTGCAGTCTTATGGATAAAAGTACCCGTCCTGTCAGACTTTGGGCATACAGCCAAGGTAGAGCTGTTGTGGTTTGATGGAGAATCACTTTGGATCCTCTAATAGGAGACTTCTTTTTCCACAGCTCCACAGGTGCTTAGCTAGAGCTCGGCCTTGCCTCACTTTCCCAGGGTATTATTTTATTGCTTATAAGCAGCCATACTGTAGAATTTTTTTGATAAGCAGGAAATCCTATTTATTCATATACATATATAATAAATAGATGGAAAAGTTACTTGAATGAGGGTACCCCAAGGAGTCCTCCTTACCCTGCAGTTGCTCAAGCAGGTAGAGCAGCAGCAGCCCACCAGAGCAGACAAGTATTTACTTACAAACATCTGTTACCCAAGGGGTTATGCCAAGAGTTCCAGCATCTGCTTCTCCCACCAATTCATAGTTGGAGTAGATGTTAATGACCAGAGAGTGTCAGACTAGCTACTGCTGTTTGGTACTTTCTTCTCCATCTACGTTGCATAAAAGCACCAGGTCTTGCTGTGTACTCTGTGACTGCCTACAGAAGTGTGTTTGTAGCGTGGCTTGCATATGACTTTATGTCAGACCATGACACTTAGACAGTAACTTCCACCATACCTCAATTTCACTCTATCCCTCTTTGCTAACTAGCTTGTGACCTTCAGTTGCAAACTTCACTGAGTTTAGAAACACAGACGCAACTGTGGCTCAGCTTAACTTCTCTAAAATGGATGGCAAGGTTTGTAAGATTTGATTAAGCAACTGATGCTTATAAAGTACTCTGTGATACTTCAATGAAAGGCAATGAAAAGGGAAAAAATATATCTTTAGTTAAAAAAAAAAAAATCCCAAAGGTTAAGAGTTGGAAGTTTTCTACTCACTGCTTTGGTACCTTAGGGGCAGCATGTAATTATCTTAAAGAAGTTTTTGCTGTCCTGCAGACTATGCTTAACAGCAGTGCTACCTTGTACAGACTGAAATGGGAGAAGTATGATATAATAAAAGGTAACCTCTCTTTCAAGAGGACAATGTAATTCTTATGTCAGGAGGCAATATTTATTGCAACCACTCAGTCCCAGAAGGCTAGTTACCTTATTTTTCATCTAATTTTATATGCTCATGATTGAATTATTGTTGCAGGATCTAAGGAAACATGATGCCTTGCAGACTACTGTTAGATTATCTCCTCTAGACACTGTTGAAAAAGCAATATGTGCTAGAGCAAGGTCACTCCTATTGTCATTTTCATCATAAAATATGGGCTTACGCTTCTGCCTCTTCTCATAAACCAGCACAGAAACTGCCAGTGATTCTCTCTAAGAAAAACAGAGAAAAGATCTGGATGGAAAGGTTTTGCTACTTTGTAAATAAATTTAATTGAGTTTGGGATTTTCTCATCTTGAATAGGATGTAAAAATCAATTGCATGTAGAAAAGGGTAAGAAAATACAAGTTTTGGCTGTGGAAAGCAATTTATTCCTGTTTCTTTAGTGGGACTCAGATATGCACAGTGCAAGGCTGAATGACACCGAGCCAGTAAAGCACTGAGGACCGTTTTTAGGTGATGGCTCCTTCTCCTCAGAAGGATGAAGCCTTATCAACAACTACCACTATAGTGAGCTGTGTAGTGCTTTAGCATTTCCATTTTAAGCAGATGCACATTGCCTTCAGTGACTCCTTCCCTCAATCCCAAGTGTAACCTGCCAGCACTATCAAAACTTGAGTCCTAATGAGGTTGTTCGTGAGAGAAGAGAGGATATGCAACCATTTCTGTTGCAGGCTAATGTGTACTCTGACACTCTACATGGCAGGTTTGCATACAGTGCCTTCACTCTCATAAAAAATCTGTGAAGTTGTTCAGAACTGGCAAAGATTTTCTGGATCCCGTAGTTCAAGTCCCTGCTATTACAGACAGTGGCATCATAGCATCCTTTACATTAGTTGTTCAGCCTCCATCAACTGACCTCAGCTATAAGCTGATCTTGACCAGCTCAATACACTTGCAGAGGTGTATGGTTCCCCACAAAGGGTTAATGCTTTCTAGCTCAGACAAGAGGAATAGAAAGGAAGACCTCTGGCACCTTCATACATTAATGCAATTAATGCCATTTAATACATGATGAAAATTATAAAGGGGAGTGTTGTTCATGGAATTCCTACCAGCCTGCTAATTAAAGTTCCCCATAATCATGCATTATCAGGAAGGGATTAATCATTTTTTAGGCATGACACAAAGAAAATTGGTAGTTACACAGATGAGAGAAGACTGTAATGAGGACTAAGAGAAAACTATTGTCTCGTACTTGCGTGGTGACTGGTGATAGGGAAGTGCCTTTGCCTCTGGACTGCATATTATCCTTTTATCCATTGACCAATTTGAGAAAAATCAGCTTTCACTTTGAAAAGAGACACCAGTATAACAGAACTGGGAACACTATCTTCTTCTGTAGGTCTCAAGTCCTTCCTTCTCCTCCAGAAACAGTAAGATTGTTTTGATCAAAATACCATAAAATTGCTACAGTTTATCCTAGCTCTTTGAAGGTTATCTCTGCTGGAACCTGTGTTTGTAGCTGACTGATAGTCTTTACTGCCAGTACTGAGCAGGTCAAATGACTTTAAAGATGTCTTGCTCTTTGGAGAAATCAAAACAGACTCTTCTAACAAAAATGAGGCAGTATTATCACCTGATTTGGATGTCCTCTCTTAGCACTGTGGTTATTAGTAGCCTTGCCTAGATGCTGTAGATCAGTAATCACAGGTAACAGGAATGAAGTCATTTCTGCCTTTCCTAGCTGGAAATTTTGTAGATATAGAGCAAAAGAATATGTTGTAACTGAGCTGTGTTTGATAAAATACCTAAAGAACCAACAGGAAAGGGATTTATCTGGGTATACATCTGCTTTTCCCCCAGTATGTCCTCTGAGCCAGCAGCAATAACAACAGCTCTGTAGCTACGCTACTGGCCCTTCAGTGCTGAATGATGCCTGGGAAATCTTTAAAGACAGGATTTATAGCACTTAGGTGCTACCAGATAAAGTCCTGGTCAGTCCCATAAACAGAGAGCAAGTGGTGCAAAAGGACACAGTAGGAAAACTTTGCAATTTAAAGATCTTCTTTGAAAGTGATTGATGCTACTGAAGAAGCAACAGAACTAAATTACTGATAATCTGAGTCAAGTTCCTCATACCACTGTGCATGTAATACATTCTGTCTGTGTATTTATGGGTTTTAAAGACAAGTGCTGCAGGTTTATTCTTTATAGAGGCAGCATTTAGCTTGAAACTTATCAGCTCTTCAAAGTGTTTCTTGAGAATTTAATTAACTTCTTTCCTCCCTCTTGGTGGAATATGGAAACACCATCTGGACACGGGAACACTGAGGAGCATTACTTGCTGCTTCCACTTACTGTGTTTAATCTGCGCATTGTAAAGTACATTTCTTTTACTTTCCAGATTTTTGCTGGACTCAGAAAAGACTGTCACTACCAAATTTTATCAAATCATCTGCCTCTTCTTTGTGGCAGGTTGTCTTTACCTCACTTTTAATCACGTTTTAACGCCGTAGAGTCCAGAACATGACTTAGGAAGGTTCAGCCTTGTAATATGGAGAGGTCTAAACCCATGGTTTGTAATCGTTTTACCTATCTAGATTTTTAGGTCCTCTGATGTTGTCACAGCACAAGCTCCTGCCCACACAGATGATACAAGTCTGAAGTGTATGGTTACACTTCTGAAAAATGCCCCATATACAGAAATTCTTAGTGTGCATGAGTCTAAACTGCAAAATATATTAAGTGAAATCCCTAATCTATAATGAGGGCTGCTTTAGGAGAAAGCATCAGCTCATCATTTAGGCTTGTTGGAACCAGGATGCAAAACAGGGCTCATGTCCTTGATCACTGCAGTCTTTCTAAACCCAGTCAGTGATTCCTGACTAGCACCTCTCCTGCTTTCTTCTAATAATGTGGCAAGGTCTTTTTACTAAAAACCACTCTCCAGCACTCCTGTGCAAAAGAACATTTAAAGGAAGCTGGAGGTGGCTGGAAAAATGGGAAAACTGGGTCATTAATGCTGCCTTGTATGCTGCATAGTGCTGTACAGCTTGGGATAAGCTCAGCCAAGAGCTGGGTGGGTGGGAACATCCTTTGAAAGGGCAGCATCCAGCACCATCACCATTGGTATAGATCAGCTCAGGGACATAAAACCCATGGATTTTTCTTTAACAATATGATTAAACATAAAAGTCTTGGCATTATTTCTAGCACTGTGGCTATATTTAGGTGCTATTATTGTATAAAGACTGTCTTTTTTGAAAAAGTCTCCTAGTATTACTCTCTCACAGGATTACCAGCTGATTTGGGTAGGTTTGAATGGTCTCCAAAGAAAAGCTAAATTATAAACCAGTAAAATGCTTGGCTTTTTTGATGAATTTCACTGTAACAAAGTAACATTTTATTTTGCCTGTCTTCTTGTTGATTCAGTTGGTTTAATCTACACTTTCTTTAATGTTGAGTTTGGGGAACTTTTTTCCCTGAAAATCCCATAAAGTCCCAGAGGAATGAGCTTTAGTCAACACTTACCTTCACAAAAACGTAGTAGTTCTAGCACATCACTTATGAGAAATTTTTGTCTGTAATATTCACCACAAAAAAAAAAAAGGGGGGGCTTCTACAAGCTTATGTTCTGAATAAAAGTGTCTGAATGCTTTCTCCCTCAGTAAAGAAGATCATGACATTTGTCTTTCACCACGAGTGTCAAATCACATTTTGCTTCAGTTTCTCCATTAGTATGAGGTGGCTGTGGGATCATCACAAAGCCATTATTGGCAGTAATTTGTACATCTATGTCTCTTTGAACAGGAAGAGACTTAAAATATTAATAAAATAATAATTTAATATCTGAGGATAATTCTTTATGAGATTTAGCAGGATACAGGGAAGAGGAAGTAGAAATTTTATTGCTGGCAAAATAAATGCTGCAGTAAGTGTTTCATTTGAGTTATGGAAAGATGCTTAAAGCCCTTTGCAACCTTTCCCCAGATGGTCATTCTCATGCTTTCACCAAGTGGGGAGCAGTAGTAGAGTGAGAATTAGTGGTTAGCCTGTGGCCACATCTTGAGTCAAGTATCATGACCCCCATTTTTTTCCTCATATTGCAAGACAGCTCTCCAAGGAAAAGCACCATTGGCTACTGGAATAGAACAGAAATGTGTCTAGTTCTGTAACCTGTCTCCATCGGTGGATGGTGCTTAATTACCCTCTTCAGGATTTTTGCAATAATGTACCCATCAGGGACATGTCTGCTCGGCTCCTGCAATAAGAGGTCGGTTCATGCCTTCAGGCAGGAGAATAATGAACCTCTTTATACATCTTTCTCTGTTCCTTCATTTAATCAGACCTTTTAACCTGTGCCGTTTGAGCCAGACCTACCATCCCTGGAAAGCAATGGGAAATCTGGAGGCAGGGGGTTTTACACTATCTATAGACAAGCAAATGCCATGAGCCTTAAGTCAGTTTTAGGGTGTCTACCATTCAAAAAGTACAAGTTCATAAAGCAACATTTTGTCCACAAAACCTGGATACATTGCTTATGTATTACCTTGCATATCACATAGACGCCTTGCATATCACAGTCTCCTCAACAGCATTCCTGGCACCAGATTGTTCTTAGTAGCTGTTATGCTCAGGTAAACATCAGTACAAGCAATAATGAAAGTATGCAGCTTAGCTCTTGCCTGGATACTTACGGACTATACACCAACTCAGTATTTAGGCAAATATATTGGCAAGAAGTAGTGAATTTCTTTCCTTTTTCCATTTCTGTAACCAAATAATCATGTCACTTATATAATATTGTTAGCTTCTCTAAATCCTGAGTTGAATGCGGACACCTATGATACATACACTGTACAAACAGGTGGGTTTTATGCTTGTTTTAATTTGTTGGCCTGTATCTAGACATGGAGAATTCAAAGACACATTTACTAACAGCGGTCCAAGAAATCCTAGCTGCAAAATGCAACTTAAGACACATGGGTTTGATTTTTTTCTCTGTCACAAGCTCCTTTAGAGGACTCAAGCGTATCTTGTAATTCCAGCTTTCTAGAGGTGTTATGAAAATCAGTCCATTACTGACTGCAATGCTCAGATATGCAGTGACAATAAGGGGCATAGATGGATAAATTACCAGAGTGGTTTTGAAAGATTCAGTGAATCTTCAATCTGTTCACTGCAGAGAAAGCTTCCTAGCAGAAACCCAACTATTAGTATGCAGGAGAGCACTCCTGTAGCAAAAGCAGCATGTGAAATGATTAAATTACTCCGGAGTGAAGAGTTAACAAGCCATGGCTGTACACGTTTGCTGTTAGCTCACAGCACCGCGCGATGTTTCGTCTCAATAGCAATTCAATAACTAGTCTGTAATTACATCACAGGCCTTAATAAGCGCAGGGCCGGTCCTCCCAGGTGCTGAATGCTCTTAACTCCCACCAGCCACAGCGGGAGCTGGAGGAACCCAGAGCAGCAGAAGAGCCCCTTGGCATGTTGCTGGACAGGACTCCAGCAAGACCAGTCTCCTGTGCCACTGCAGCATCCCTCAGTGCCTTTTGAGATAGGCAAAAATCTCTTGAATGAGGGATTGAATTTTGACTTATAGAAGCAGTAAAACAGTTATGAAAAACATAATAACCCATTTTGGCTAGAAGCACATCATTATGTATTATATGGTTTTACAGCACTGTGAGTGTTGTTAGGAGACACAATGCAGCTGTGAGGGGGAATGTCATCCCATAGCTTTTTTGATTTGGAGGGTCCTTCAATGTGTATGTGTATGAGAAATTTGCTCCTTGTGAGTGGTATGGAAGTATTGATCATCTAAGAAGGATTTGAACAGGGAAAAAAGTGCTTGTCAAGTACTACAGTGTTTCATTAGGAGTGTTTTCTGCCAATAACACCCAGGTTAAAATGTAGAAAGTAGTTTTCTTGCCTTTGAGAGACAAGAAGCTGAAATTCCTATTTTACTTCTCCAGGTGACCACTCCACATGGTTTGGGGCATCTCTGGCAGACATCTGGGGAAAGCTTGATGCTGTGGGTAAAAGTATCTTACTCCAGGGCCTGAAACAAACATTAAATGCACAGAGCGGAAATACCTACATTTAATCCTTACTCAAACTTAGTTGTGTAGAGAGCCTACTGCCTGGCAATACTTCTGAAGCCTGTGAGTTTAGTGTCAACTTGTCAACTAATAAAATCATAAATCTGTTGATCCTGGTAATGGCAAAGCATCTTAAAGATGCAGTTCTACTGAAATTCAGGTAAATGCTGTCTAAGTGCAGATGGTCCTGCTGAAATGGACAGAGCTGAGCAATTAATTTAGGCTTTGGCAAGGTTCATAATAAATGATGTCATTGAAGTAGTCTGAAGAGGCTTCATTAAATGCTGAAACAACTACTAGCACTGAAAAGGAGTTCCATTAGCCAAGTTCTATTAACCAAGCCTATGGATAGAGAAGCACAATAGGCATGCCCTGGTTTACACAGATGCGGATTTTACTAATGGGATATGCACCAGCTGCTTCCACACCTCAGTACAGCCATATCAGTAGCTCTGAAGACCTCAGCCAAGGCTGAGAGCCAACTTTAAATACTTTCCTTACTGCAGGCACTATAAGCAATCGCTCCCAGGAGGTTGACCAGAAGAGGGAGGCTCAGGGAAAGGTGATTTCTACCTGCTGTCCTTACCTTACCTTACCTTGCTGTGAAATGCAATAACTCCCTATAAAGAGCCTTACTGCATTTTTCATCAGTACACCTTGGAGGACTGCAGTACTGTATGTCTACAAGGACTAGAAAACAAAGTCAGTGCTGCCATTGAAAGAGTGTCCATCCCCCATCCAGCTTGAGGGCTTTTTCAGCAGTTTGCTAGCTGTACCGTGAATAAGCTTACCCTGAGCTGGGTACAGGAACTGAACTGAATGAAAATTAACTATAACTTCCTTTTTCTGCTGTGATCAGTTCTAGAAGCTGTTCTGGTGTTTTGCTGGATGATTGTACATACATCCCTGGTTACGCAAGGGAGTGGGAAATGCTGGGGTGGGGCCAAGTGGCCAAGGTGGAGATGGTAATGGACAGTCCTAGCTGAAAGTTTTTAGAGAACTACAGAGTGATGATTTGGGAGTATGTTATGGGCCATCTGATGACTGCACCCTGGAGTAGAGTGGTATCTATATTCTCTATTATTCAAAAATAAATCACAGTTTTCATCTGGTGGCCCAGATTTATGTTGTTTTCTATCACAGCAAGTGTTTATAATATGCTTCAGCAGAAAGGTTTGATATTTATTGCCTTATGTGCAGCTCATGGGGGTTCAGATTCTCTGAACCATCTGAGCTACCCTTGGCCTGAATCTGGGGTCTGCATCAAGGGGTGGAAAGCAAGTGTTTGACACTGCTGTGGGAGTCTGAACATGATGTTATCTTTCTGGGTAGAGCAGGAGAGGCAGTCCACAAGAATGTGCTATCCTTGTGTTACTGCATAAGCTACACATCCTAGCCAAAATATCTGGCTAACAAAATCCAAGATGCGTAGGAAACATGGAGACAATGAAGTGCAGCTAAATGTCTTGCAATGCGGTAACAGCCTCCAAGAACCAGGCGTGACCCAACAGTGTGCAGGCTCCTACCCAGCCGCATGCTAAATGCATGCTAAATGAGCACGGCAGGCCTGCTTATGCCTGGAAGGCATTCCCAGTGGTTGCTCACATATTAGGTCACTGGGTGGCTGTTATCTGTTGTGACCAGAATGGTTTCCTATACAAGGATGATTATGGCAACGCTTGGGTTTTTGTATACCCAGTAGGGGGAGGCTGTAATTAGTGCTTCCAGGCAAACTGTGACCTTTTGGAACTTTTCCTGAGGCTTATGAAGCTTAAATTAGTTTCTGCTGTTTGAAAGCATGCACAGACTTAATCTCTGGGTCCTATTTATATTATAATTACTATATAATTCACATTTGTATTCACTTGACTCCCTTTCTTACTTAACAGCCAAGGTTGGCTCTTGCATTTCAACTCCTTTGTGCGCAGTTCATGGGTCAGAAATCCCATGGGAATAGGCAGGATGGGGAGTGCTTATTCTCTTATTTTCACTCCCTCATTTCAAAATAGCAGGCTGGGATGAAAAATCCCTTTTGCACACCCAGAAGGTATGACAAAAAGTTTTTCTCCAGGAAGAAAGAGGATACTATTTGTAGTTCGGAATTTGAAAGATAACTTCTTTAGTATCAGCTGTTAACAAGATAGATAGTTATTAAGGTAGTCTGACATTAATTAAAATGGTGGCTTTTGTGGATGTTCCAGTCACATTTTGCCTTCCTTTTAGTAGGCCATTTTTTTATATTATAAAATATTTTAATGTATTGTTATACAACTTTAATGCAGAGTAAAGTACCCATAAATACTCAGTGACATGTATAAATGGGGGAAGAATATGAATAAATATTTAATAATAATAGTAAACACTTGTAATTTTCAGTGCATAAAAAAAAAAAAAAGATTGTGGAATAAAGGTGAGACTGCTATCCCCTTGAAAATTACTTCATTCTGTAAAGCACTACGGTCCTTCCTTTTACATGTTTTGATCCCATATTCATTTTGACTCTTGCTTCTAAGTATGAGCCATCTGACATTGCCCAGAGGAAGATGATCTATCATCTGCTTGCAGACAGAGTTCTTGTCATTTGGTCATTCTGTACATATAAAATTTTATCTGAGCTCCACTCATAGGAGACAAATGACCATGACAACAGGCTTCCTCCAATGCTTCAGATAATGAAGCTTAACAAATCAGGCAGTGGCCTCCTGCATGTTGAGACTAGGGTGCATGTGTGTTATTTCCAGCTATATGAGTGACCTTGGTTGAACTCATTATTCTGCTGTGGACAGTACAGATGTTACCATCCTGCAAAATTTAGAGCTTCCTCTAAGGAAAACTGCTTCTTTCACCTTGTTTGCCAGCTGGACCAGCTGTAAGGTTTATTGGTGGCCTTTGTTTTGTCTTTGCAAAATGCTTGTTTAGTCCCTTATTAATGCGGTCAGTACATTAAGGATATATTAAAACCTGAGAACTCATGAGAGGAAAACAGCTTAACAACTAGACAATGTGAAGCAATGTCATCTACATTTGGCAGTTGTTCTGGGTTTTTTGTTGTTTGTTTGTCCTGGGTTCAGCAGTAGGACTCATTTTTCTCCTCCTTGGTAGCTGGTGCAGTGCAGTGTTTTGACTTTCAGCTCGGGAACAGAGCTGATAACAATGACGTTTTGGTTTGGCCAAGGACTTTGTGAGCCTCATGCTCTGCCAGGGAGGAGGGGAAGCCAGGAGGAAGCAGAGACAGGACACCTGACCCAAACTGACCAAAGAGGTATTCCATACCACAGCACGTCATGCCCAGGAGGTAACAGAGTTACCCGGAAGGGCTGGGACTGCAGGGTTGGAGGAGGTATCGGTCGGTGCTTGGTCGGGCGGAAGGGGAGCGAGTTATCAGTCGGCTGGTGGTGAGGTGTTGTGTTCTCTTCCCTTGTTATTTCCTTTATTATTATTATTATTGGTGGTAACAGTAGTGATTTCTGTTATACCTTAGTTACTGGACTGTTCTTATCTCAACCCGGGGGAGTTGCATTCCTTTCGATACTCCTCTCTGTCCCCCCGGGAGTAGGGGAAGGAAAAGTGAGGGTGGGGAGTGAGTGAACGAGCTGTCTGGCTGGGTTTAAACCACGACAAGTTAATACCCATCACCAGTTATCACTTAACTAGCTAGGATATAATTATTTTGTTATAAGAGAATTGGTTGGGGCTGTTCAGCCTGGAGAAGAGAAGGCTGCGTGGAGACCTCATAGCAGCCTTCCAGTATCTGAAGGGGGCCTATAGGGATGCTGGGGAGGGACTCTTCATTAGGGACTGTAGTGATAGGACAAGGGGTAATGGGTTAAAACTTAAACAGGGGAAGTTTAGATTGGATATAAGGAAAAAATTCTTTACTGTAAGGGTGGTAAGGCACTGGAATGGGTTGCCCAGGGAGGTTGTGAATGCTCCATCCCTGGCGGTGTTCAAGGCCAGGTTGGACAGAGCCTTGGGTGGCATGGTTTAGTGTGGAGTGTCCCTGCCCATGGCAGGGGGGTTGGAACTTGATGATCTTAAGGTCCTTTCCAACCCTAACTATTCTATGATTCTATAATACACTTTTAGTGGAATAAACTCAGAATATGCAGTGGGGTTTTATTCTGTCAGTGTTAATGAGTTGTGAATGGCACTGAGACGAGTGTATTTTCTTTCATGTTGTGATTACAAAGAAATATCATTTTCCCTTGAATATACCAGCAGTATGTTTACTGGAGAAGCTGGAAGGAGTAACAGGGACTGTAACACTTTTCCTCCCCTTCCAAAGCTCTACTGGAACTTGGCTACATAGTCTCTCCATCATGACATCACTGTCATTTATGATACTTTTTAATCATAAAATCAGAGAATCATAGGAGAATTCAAGTTGGAAGGAGCTTTAGGACGTCTGTAGTGCAACCTCCTGCTCTAAGTAGTGTCAGAGAAGAAGTCAGACAAGGTTGCTCAGGACTAGTCATCTTCGAAGCCTCCAAGGATGGAGTGTGCACAGCCTCCTTGGGCATCCTAAGTTATCCAAACACTTTCCAAAATAGGGAGAGAATACAGAAAATGTCATGAATGTTCCTTCCACATACGGTATTTCCTTAGGATTGGCATATATTCATCCAATAAGAAACTTATATTTAAAAGATGGGGAGCTTTTCTTTCATCTCTTTTCAAAGTTTGCAGAAAGTCTGGATTGAAATTGAATTAAAAGGGGTTAAATTAAGGTGGGCTTCAATTAGAAATATCAGAAAATTAGAAATTGGAGAAAGAAAGAAAATTGGTTATGGGGAGTTCTCTGCTCAGATTCGTTCTT
Organism: Pezoporus occidentalis; assembly: GCF_034315485.1. Lineage (NCBI taxonomy): Eukaryota > Metazoa > Chordata > Aves > Psittaciformes > Psittacidae > Pezoporus > Pezoporus occidentalis. The sequence goes on from NW_026914180.1 coordinate 4,612,440, forward strand.
CCAATCATACATCTGAAGCAGCATACTAGAACAAAATACATCAGCCTTTTGGTAAGTCAGTTATCCCCACATGAGGTGGAGTGGTCCCCTCCTACCTCTGTGACTTGTATCTCCAAGTACACAGTCATGGTGCATGATCAGGTTTGGGAACTCTGCAAGGAAATTCTCTTAACCTACTTCCTTTTCAGTGCTGATCTTATCACTCTAGTGTGTGACTGTGCACTGCGAACATTTCTTGAAGGTTGTAGGTTTTCTGTGTTCTTCTTTGGAACCATCCACATGCATTACTGCATTATGGCTTTTGAAAACCTTAGCCAAAACCTCATGAAAGGAAGGAAATGCTTTCGCTCAGCCCACTTGATGTGATACCACATTGGAGGATATTAATTAAGAGGGAGAGGATGGGGATTAGTGAAAGAATTGTAAAGGAAGGTTAAGTACCAGCTAAATGAAAGAAGGCAGTAGATTATGATAAAGAGAAATATAAGGCTAATGGGAGATCAGCAGCAGGGTTCATTAGGAGCTGGCCTTGGGAATGACCTTACTTAGATTGCTCGCCAGCAGCCTGGGAACCCAAAGCTGGATGCAGCTAATGGAATTTGTTAAGGCCACAGAGCTGATAAGCATCATCAGAAGGCAGAGAGAAATACTGGAGAAGCTAGATGTCTTGGGGGACTGGAGTGGGAGAAATTAATAGTACAAAGACCAAAATTAGTCACATGGTGGCTCAGGGCAAGAATTTGTCTTGTTTGCTTGAAGCTCAAGAGTTACAAATGCCTCAGAAGACCAGATGGGTGCCTGGCCATGCAGTACTGATCCCTGGATGTCTGAAAAATGCCTGCCAGCTGTGGTCATGGAAAAGGCACAGTTTTAGGATGGAACTGGGCAAGCAGCAGTTTTGTTGCATAAGAACCAGTTAAGACACCTTCTGAAGCACGGGTAGAGTCCTGCTCATTTCTGTTTAGGAAGGAGGAACTAAATGTAAAATGACCGTATATTAAAGAATAAGATGAAAAGGAATTTTGTCTTACAAAAGGCAACTAAAACAGTCTAGTTCATCCTACTAGATGAGAGCTTTGGGGACACATGACTGCTCTAGCTATAATGGGAATACTCATGATTAACAGAAAGAAGCTTGTTGAAACAATACCTAAAATGTGCAAATTGAGTGACAGCCAGTGTAGCTTCAAGGCAGCTCCTAACAGAAGAGCAAGACATGAGTAGGAATTAGCAAAAACAGACTTATACTCACAGGGTGTTTGTCAATACTTTTATGATACACAACTACCTGAAGAAGCAAGGGAGGGTCTTCTCAGACCTGGAGTTCCCATGTCCTTCTGTGGTTCAGTGGCCATAGGACAGCCAATCAGTGTCAGCCTAGCTTCCAGCACCACTGTTTGTAGGTGCCTCTTAAAATCCCATACAATGGACTGAAGTCCTGATCATGCTAATTCACTCAAGCAACCTTTTGAAAAATGCATCAGACCTATTCTGTGTAGTATAATTAAGGACAAATCTCTTGCTCATTTGCCCTCTAGACTCTGATATCTGAAACTGCCTTAGAACAACTAGATTTATTTCTGCTTTCCATAAAGTAAGCATGAAATTTATTACCAGTATCAGACAGGACAGAAACAAGCAGTACCATCGCTGTGGTTTGTGCACTCCTACATACTGCCCCAGAGCAAGGCAGTATTGATTATTTTCCCTTTTATTTCCTACCATTCCTGAGGGCTTTGTGTTCCCCTTTTCTGAGAGTTAGAGGTATTGCTGAATTTACCTAAAAGGCCAATGATGGCAAAATGGTGAATGCTTCTAATATGCTAAGACAGGCAAAGACCTGCCAGTGGCATAGTTAAAGACCTGTAGTTTAAAACATCTCAACAAAAGTGTTTTTTTTAATCCTGAGTGAACAAAGCAAAGACAGCGGATGGTCTAGTGCAAGGCGTCTCTGCCCATGGCAGGGGGGGTTGGAACTAGATGATCTTAATTAAGGTCCTTTCCAAGCCAAACCATTCTGTGATTCTGTGATTTTGTAAGAGAAGTTACATTTGAGGAAGTAAAGATTAGATTAAAAACTTAAATGCCTTGGGGAGGGTGAATAGCAGCACAAATCTGTTTGATGTTTGTGTCAACAAGGTTGCCGAAGCAAACGGCACGAACATCTGTCTGTAGCATAGACCGGGAAATACTATAAATGGGAAAATATTTTAATCATAAGCAGTGGTTCACAGAACTGCCCATGTCTTTATTTATTAGGCTGATAATATCACCCCAACACATGAACTTTATGCAGCACGTATAAATAATTCATGGATTAGCAAATAAAGAGATCTGAAATCTGTACACAGAGATGGCTGTTGCCAATTATCTCACTTGGGCAGAGCCAGACCCTCTCAGCTCCCATTGCTTGCAGCTGCTCTTTTAAATCATTCATCAGTGCTTAAGAGATATGCTGGTGGCGCTGGCGGAGAGTATTTGAATTTTCATTGTTTACACACTGTGAATTTAGCTTCTGGTCTGAAATTGTCTGCCACATTGAAGCCTTTGAGAATATGGATGAGAAGAATAAGACAATTCCTCTTTTTTTCTTGTTTTTTTTTTAATACTTAAGACCTTTTTCAAAATTTTACTTCAAATTCATTTTAGAAACATTATTTTCAGTTTAAAGTTGCAACTGATATAATTCTTTATAATGTTTACATCATGTAGACATCAGTAATATTGATTTAAAAGTATTACAAAGAAATGTCTGGTAAATATTTTATTCAAAGTTGTGTGATTTTCCATTTTTATTCTGGAAAGCTACACCTTACCACCGAAATATCTAGAGTTGCTTCTTTCTGGTAGTGTTTAAGCATAATCCTCTTGGAAATAATAATGAAAGCTGCTTAAAAAATAAAAGACAAGCCACAGCCAATGCTTTTTCTTCTCAAAATACTAAGGCACTGAGTTTCTGTGCACTTTCATATCACAGTGATATATCTTCCATGATAAATTTGCCCATTTCATTATAGTGATATGGCTTAATTTACTTCTAGCATGTATAATGACAGTAATGTTTTTAAAGTCAGAGGCCTTATGATAAAGCCAGAACCTTTAGCTGTATTTATTAGTTGAAAATCTCTCTGTGTCTATACACACAGAAGTTCTTCTGTCAGTAGTTTTGCTCCTTTCTCTTAAGCTAGAAATAAAGCAGCGGCATTAAAACTGCTGTGAAGTTACTGGAGTGAGTTGGTTCCATGCTGCACCCAAGGAGAGGGAAGTGGAGCCTGCAAGGCAGGTGAAGCAGTTCCAACTGACAGCACTTCAGCACATCCTGTTGTGCTCCTTCCAGAGGGATGCAGAGAGGGATAAAGGGCTTACAAAGCCCATATGGTGCCAACCAGCATCCAAAATAGTTTTGGGAAAGTGGCAGGGAGCAGCAGTGCCACGTCCCAAACCTAAGGGTGTGTCACAGTCCTGCATGTAACTACCGCTGTACAGCTGGGGTAGAGGGAAGAAATCCAACAGCAGCAGCGGCATCCTTTCATCACGCAGGACTGTGGCCTGCCTGTAATTTTGCGAACAGGCACCCAAGGTACAGGGTATGTTCTGGGTCTCTTACCTTTTCATATCAGAGTTGTGGTCAATAGCTCAGTGTCCAGCTGGAGACCAGTAACGAGTGGTGTCCCTCAGGGATCAGTGTTGGGACCGATCTTGTTCAACATCTTCGTCACTGACGTGGACAGTGGGATTGAGTGCGCCCTCAGCAAGTTTGCCGATGACACCAAGCTGTGTGGTTCGGTTGATACGCTGGAGGGAAGGAATGCCATCCAGAGGGACCTTGACCCACTTGTGAGGTGGGCTGATGCCAACCTCATGAAGTTTAACCATGCCAAGTGCAGGGTCCTACACCTGGGTCGGAGCAATCCCAGGCACAGCTCCAGGTTGGGCAGAGAAGAGATTCAGAGCAGCCCTGTGGAGAAGGACTTGGGGGTGTTGATCGATGAGAAAATGAACATGAGCCCGCTTCAGTGTGCCCTCACAGCCCAGAAAGCCAACCATATCCTGGGCTGCATCAAAAGGAGCATGACCAGCAGGTCGAAGGAGGTGATCCTGCCCCTCTGCTCTCATGAGACCTCACTTGGAGTATTGTGTGCAGTTCTGGTGTCCTCAACATAAAAAGGACATGGAACTGTTGGAACAAGTCCAGAGAAGGGCCATGAGGATGATCAGGTGACTGGAGCACCTCCTGTATGAAGAGAGGCTGAGAAAGTTGGGGCTGTTCAGCCTGGAGAAGAGAAGGCTGCATGGAGACCTCATAGCAGCCTTCCAGTATCTGAAGGGGGGCTATAGGGATGCTGGGGAGGGACTCTTCATTAGGGACTGTAGTGATAGGACAAGGGGTAACGGGTTAAAACTTAAACAGGGGAAGTTTAGATTGGATATAAGGAAGAAGTTCTTTACTGTGAGGGTGGTGAGGCACTGGAATGGGTTGCCCATGGAGGTTGTGAATACTCCATCCCTGGCGGTGTTTAAAGCCAGGTTGGACAGAGCCTTGGGTGACATCGTTTAGCATGGGGTGTCCCTGCCCATGGCAGGGGGATTGGAACTAGATGATCTTAAGGTCCTTTCCAACCCTAACTATTCTATGATTCTATGATTAGGGACAAAGCAGCTCAGTGTCTACTTTACTTTCTTGAAGTGGAGCCTTTTGTGGTTTGTTGTGCAAGGAGCACAAGCAAATGCTTACATCCAGCCTGACCTGATGCTCATATGTACTGAGGACCTCTGTAAGCAAGAGGCAGAGTATTTGCAAAGTTTCTAAGGGGGACGGATAGTCACAGCCGCTCATCAACACTGATTAAAGAACAGAAGCAGCACAATGTGCCAGGGCTCAGGAGTCCCAATCAAAGCCTGTTTGGAAGGGCTCTGGAGGGAGGGGACACAGAGCAGAGGATGTCCTCACTCTGCTTCTGTCAGCTCCCAGCAGTTCATTGAACAAATTAGGTTTCACTCTCAGATCCGCAAATGACAGTGGATGGCATTTACCAGATGGCATGTGTAATGGGACTGTCACACCGTTACAGGCTTAAAAATAAGTGACTTTTCTTCTTAATGCAGACTTTCAGCCTGCTCACAAGTGAAATGCATTGTTTAACTGAATGTTATCATTGAGAATATTTAAGAGTAATCTTTCTTGCAAACCTGATGATTCTGTTCTGTAGATTTCTGTCTTTACTATTTTTCTTCATTTGTTGAAAATAAAAACTGAGCAACTCAAAACTGTACTTTTTTAAGGATGCTGCTAACACATTTTTAAATATTTTTATTTGACATTACCTCAAACTGAATATTTTTGTATGGTACTTCACTTTAAAATGCTGGTTTGGGGAGATAACAGTGAGGTGGTAAGAGACTAAAGAAACACAATATATAATATATGGAATTTTCTGAACTACATACTTGCTTTTTTCTTTATTTAGTAGTTTCTCACAGGTTTTCCAGTGCCAACACAGAAAGGCAAAATAAATTAGAAAATAAAAGGATTATATGCATTGCATCCCTTTCTTTTTGTTAAGCATTTTTGTGTTAATTAGAGGACTGCTGTGGCTCTGATTGAAGTCATTTGGGAGGATTCCTTTTATTTTCAGTGATGATTTTATCATGCTCATGTTTATTAGGTTTGTTGGATTTCCATCAGACTGGCTTCTGGGACTAAAAGGAAAAAGCAGGGAAGATTTATAAATAAATACAGTCTGCATATCAATGTATATTGGTAGTGGAAAGGTAAATTCAGTTAAATCCTGATGAGTAAAACACGGTTTTCCTCTGTGCATCATATACCCACTTAGCTGCGTTCTAAGAAAATGGTGCAAACAAAGAAATCAGATTGTTAGTGAAGCAAATTCTCAATTACTAGGAAACAAAAGTCAGGCTTAATTATAAATAAAACCTTCTTCTTCCTCTTCTCTGTATAGGTAGGGTATACATTAAACACTCTGCATTGTGTGTGATGAGATGTGGTTTCTTGGCAGCTCAGAGAAACCACTGGCACAATCATATGACCCTAAAGTCTTTCTTGCTCTCAAGAACTTACTTCTCTTACCGAATCAGTATGGATAGCTCACAGTAACCGTTTTTGTGGCCATTTTGTGTGCCCACTGCCAATTACAGCATTTCAGGGGCTTTTTCTCAGCCAGCTCTGCAGAAAATGCTGGGGCACAGGACTAGTGATCACACAGAATTTGTTTGTAGGTTGCAGGACTAAAGACATCTTAAAGGGGCTTGAATCTCAGTCAGTATCAAGCCTTTTTAAGCTGCCTTAATTTTGAAGCTTAAAAACTGTTAGGTTGTTTGATATTAAATGTAGCTCGATGACAGCTTTCCCCTGAATGCTAGCAGCATGACACCAGATTGTTGGAGCCCAAGAAAGTAGGAATCATGGTTTCAAATAACTTTTCCTCCATGGGCCTTTCATACAGACAGTTCTAAACTTTGCTATCCACACCAGCTGCGCACCCTCATAACATGGTAAGTTTGAGCTGGAAATACAGTATATACAAGAGATGTCCTGCCATGAAGCCTGGTGAGGCTGCACCTCAAATACTGTGTTCAGGTTTGGGTCACTCACTAGAAGAAAGACATTTTGGCGCTGGAGCGGGTCCAGGGAAAAGCAGTGAAGCTGGTGAAGGGTCTGAAGCACAACTGCTATGAGGAGTGGCTGAGGGAACTGGGGTTGTTTAGCCTGCAGAAAAGGAGGCTCAGGGGAGACCTAATTACTCTCTAGAACTGCCTGAAAGGAGGTTGTAGGGAGGTGGATGTCAGTCTCTTCTCCCAAGTAACAAGCAATAAAATAAGAGCAAATGGCCTCAAGTTGCACAAAAGGAGGTCTAGATTAGGTATTAGAAAAAATTTCTTCACCAAAAGGGTTGTCAAGCATTGGAACAGGCTGCCCAGGGAAATGGTTGGGTCACGATCCCTGGAGGTATCTAAAAGATGTGCAGATGTGGCACTTAGGGACACAGTTTAGTGGTGGACTAGGCAGTGTTAAGTTTATGGGTGATCTTGAGGGTCTTTTTCAACCTAAACAATTCTACAAGTCTATGTTTCTATGATCTTCACCCACACACAGCATGGGAGTGCTCTGGCCCTGCTGTTAGAAGCTCAACTGGTCATGCAGATGATCTTTCCTCAGCTGCTCATGCTTGCTGCTGTTGCATCATATTGCATTATGGGGAAAGGGAAGAAAAGTAAGATACCACTGTCTTTGAGCCTAAGAATTAACCATTTCATCATTGCAGTGCTTCTTCCACCTTCCTGAGCAGTATTGTCAAATTCATTGGAAAAACTACAAGCAGGTATGGTAATAACCTGCGAGTGGCTGTAATGTGTCAGACTGAAGCTCATCTTGGCCCAGAGTCCTGTCTCCAAATCAGAAAATTATAATTGAAAACCAGAAAGAAAGAAGCTGATAACTACAAAATGAACCTAATCTCATGTACCATCCTGTGTTTCTATCAATCAGCCACTTGGTGATTTTCTGAATGAAAAGTTGAATCCACACCACTGTGCTAAGGACTATAGCATCCTACAGCATGCTGTGCTGAAGACTATAGCATCCTGTGGTAAAGACCGTAGCATCCTAAACATCTTAGTATCTTATGGCAATGAGTTCTGTGGTTCACTCATGCACATTGCATAATAATGATAATCCTCTTTTTATAATGCAGACTGATTTCAATACCCAAATGCTGCATTTTAAGACAGCATTTTAGAGACAAACTGATGTTAATTAATTAAAAAAAAAGAAAAAGCAACAAATCCTTACACAAAACCCAAAACATTTGCAAACCACCAACAGTTATCCAAAGTATACAAAATGTAAAGGCTTTGCTGTGATGTTAGGGTGTCATTAGAATAATTTTTAAAGCAAGTGATTTAATTGTGTTTGTGCTAATTATAATGTTTACAAATTAGGGAAAGATGCATTTAGTGGTCTGTTGGGAAAGGGCTTTGAAATCTCATATGTCTTCGAGTCTACAGTACTGTCATTTATTCATAGACTCTTTATAATACCAGGGTGATTTGCTTTTTAGATTACTCTTGCATGGAAAACGAGTCTCAGGAGTCTTCAGCTCTATGAAAGTCAAAACCAGGTTCATGTGTATCTGTGTGTGCCTCGATAGAAATTTAACCGAGTCCTTTTCTTCTTCTTTTCAAGGTCCCCGTGTACCGATGGTGACTGTTCACAGCACAGCCGATGCACAGAGTAAGGATGGGCTTCAGCTTTGCAATTCTTCAGGGAAAAGTAGCCAGGCAGTTCAGTGAGATATAGCTGCTCTTTGGTAAACTTACAGTAGCAGGGAGCCCAGACTATGCCTAAATGCAAGGCTTCTGCGTATCAAAGGCAGCTGCAGATCTGTTGTGCTGCCATTGCAACAGCTTGCTCTTTGGGGTACAAACCCAGTTTTTTTGGTAATGTTTGTTATCAGCTTTCTCAAAAGAATAAGCACTTCTTGTTAGTCTTTCACAAATTCTGGCTTTTCACAATTCCTATTTCACAAAAATAGGAAATACTGAGTTTAATCTATGGTTTTAATAAAATCACTCTGATGCAGATTACCAGGTTGAGAGAGGTAGCACAGAGGAGTCCCACAGGTTGTACCCCTTCCTGGTTTCCTGATCTGCTCATGGGGATTGTAGCACTTACTGTTTGATAAGGCTTTCTGATGCTGATGATTCACATCTACATCAGTGTGAAGCTAGAATTATTCCAAATATACAGGTTTCATCCCTCAAAATCTTTGACACTGGCTGTAGGCCATTACCAGACCCCCTTTAGAGTCTAGAGAGCCATGAAGCTTCCGGGGTTCCTCTTTCACACCTATAGAAGTACAAATTATCCAAAAAGATCAATTTTTTATCCCAAGTCAGCATGGCAGGGAGCCTCAGATAGGTAGCCATTCTCTGTCCCTTCTATACAGGGATCTTAAACCAAGACTCTTTCATGAGTCTCTGGAGACTTCATAATAGAGTGTGGGACTGAGTCTCACGTGATATCAAGATTCATGTGCTCCCATCATTTTAGTGGAAAGCCCTTATCTTCCATTTTAATGTAGAGCTTAGCCCAGCCCTAACCTGCAGTTAGGGACTCCAGGCACTGCTGTGATTCAAATGATAAAGAGCACTTTTATTCTAGCTGCTTTGTACATCGGTATCAGTTTATGGCAGGTATCAGTTTCACTTAACTGGATTTACAGCAACTCACTGCTGTTGCCTCTGCAAAGCAGCAGAGCAAAGTAGGGAATTTGGCTCTTAAAGGATTTCTGGGAAATGCTGAGCTGCTTCATTTCCCACTAAAGGTGGGAAATGTCAAAGGAAAACTCCTGTGGCACCAGAGCACATAAGAAAAAATACAACTCCCTCTCGCATCATACAGTTCCTGGGTGTACCCTGTTTTCTCAGTTTCTGTTGGCAACTTGCATTTCAAGCCTTTACCCAACCTAGAAAAGTTTGCTTGTAAGCAAGATGTGCAGAATGAAACCCCAAATTCTGATTATGTTTTTTGGGTTTTTTTAATCAAATTTAAAATCAGATTTGTGGCATTTTGTATCCTTTGCCATTAGAATACAAATGCTCAGTAGTGTTCCATCTAGCGTCAACAGTATCCAATATTGTTAGAGCTATATTGTGCATTTAACTCTAATTTATCTTTCCATCTTTTCCATACTTCTTTCCAATTAAAATGTTCCTTTGCAGAGGAAGGCATGCTTAAAATTTAGCAGCAACCTGGGACAAGTTAGGTTAAAGCATTATACTGCTACACGACTGTCCTTTGACATCTTTGCTGCCAAGCAAAGCAGCACAACCTGATCTGGCCCATGGCTTAGGCCATCTGTGATCATCTTGCTTATGATAGTGGCCATGAGATAAATATTTAATTTCTTCATGACTGTGTTTCCTCACAGGTCTAAAATTTCCAAATAAAAGTGCCATGATGGAGCCGAGTGATTTTGCTGTCCAGAGGAAGGCTCTTGCTGCAGAGCCGGGGTTACTTCTGCTGGCAGTAGTGGGATTCATGTACAGCTCCATGTGCTGGTCTGATCCCTCATGAAACTACTTCTGCTATAAATATGCAAAAGTTGGCATTGTAGCTATTCTAATCTAAAAAAGAATATGAGAATTACTTCTTTAAGTAATACTGACAGCAAATTGCAGGGTTTTCAGTCCTTCTGAACCAGTGACCATTCAGTTTCTGCACAAGGGTCTCACCTGCTCGTACTCCCAGCAGAGACCTGGCCTTGGCAGTGCCCTCACCAAGCACACCTCCAGAGCAGCCATGGTGATGCCCACAAGGCTCTTCATCCCACAGAGGGTGTTGCCACAGGACCAAGAGAGCTCCTTAGCTCTGACCTGCAGCTCCAAAGTCACTCTCTTTTTTTCCCCTTAAACACAATACCTTAATTCTACCATAGACATGGAGACGGCTGGCTGGCTGTAACAGCATGTACAGCATAGAGCCCTCAGGAGCTGTTTTATAGCCTCCTGTATAGTTTTGTAAAATACTTTTAGGTGAATAAAATGAGAGTTACTGTAAAACAGAAACAGCAAATGAAGGGCTTCAAAAAGGAACATAAACCACACCAAGACCAGTTCTATTTTGATAGATATACATGCGTAGCATTTATTACATAGAGAACTCAATCTAGTCATGCACAGAACACATTCCCTGCAGAAATTCATGATTTTTGGCATACAGTTAGCATTTCCCCTGCTTCCTTTTTTCCCCCCTTCATTCTTTCTCTTTTGAATAAAGGGCAACTGACAGTTGCATGTTACTGAATTTGCTCATTTAATATGAGCCCATTGCCCTACAAAGGGAGTTTGCCTCTGTATGCTGTAATAATCTGATAATAGTGAGTTGCACTGAATATTATAGCGTGCTTACATTTAATTAAGCAATGACCATTTGTACACCACAGACTCAAGCTCCCTGTGGTCCAAGAGCAGAAAAGAAAGTCCTTTAGGAGATATGCCAATCTTTTTTATTTTCTCCACAGTCTTCCTGGCTTTCTGTGAATGCAATTATATGAACAAATAAAACAGCTTGACTAAATTCCCCTACGTGGCAAGCCCCTTTCTGCTGATAAAGCTACTTGTGTGTGCCATAATTAAATGAGAATCTTAATATTTAACTAAATGTAATAGGCTGTTGATTTGGCACTTCTGTGGGGGTTGTGGTTTCAATAGAGATGAGCTTGGCTTCTCAGAAGCAGAGTGAATAGTCATTGAACCAATATCCTCTTGCTGAAAGGTCTGTGAAATGTATTAACTGGGAAGGGCATGTTTTTGTGCTGTGCCTGCCTATTCAGCAGAGATGGGCAATGAGTGCATGATAATCAGGTACTGTAACTATGATCTGAGGAGCCTGGGTTACCCATCTGTTTATCAGTATGTCTCAAAATGTTACAGACAATGAAACACAGAATTTAGTACAAAACTTCAAACCTTCCCTGGGTTCACATGGCAGAGATAATGGCCTCTTTCAAACCCAGCCTGATTGCTCCAAAACCTGATATTGCAGGTTTGTATGTATGGTCTTTGCCCGCTCCTCTCTCCATGGTGTTCCTTCGCATGGATTTTCTCTTGTGTAGCAGCACAGCCATGTCCTGAAACTCTCCATAGTTTCTTCCCTTTTCCCAATTGTTGTGTGCAAAACTCGGGCACAGACTTGAGGATATCTGGCTTTGCATGGCAGTTAAATGTCTGAGTGGGACCCATAGTAGTGTCTCAACAAAGAAGGTCAGATTCCCATCTGCTGTAAATCAGCTGAATGTCAGATTTCAGGGATATAGCTTTCTGCCAATGCAGAACCTAAAAGGGGTTTCAGTGACTTCAAAGACTGAATTAGACATCTGTGAGGACTAGAAGGAAATCCTTTCAAAAGGAAACCTGTGGGACAAATATTAAGGTGACTATAAAATGTTAAAATGCTTTTTCACAAACAATGCCGATAGTTTTTGTGATTTTATCCTTCTTTCAGAAATTTTTGAGCTGGAGGTAAATGAAAATGTGCAGCTGGCTGTAAATGACAGGCAAATGCCTAAGGTAGAGTACATGGAAATCAAGATAGACGACTACAGTAAGTAACCGTTTTCCTCTCTCTTTTTCTTTTTCACTGCTATTGCTGTGAAATGATACAGTCATCTTGGCTAGACTGGCAGGAGGAAAAATTACTTTGGCTTTCAATAAACTCACTCAGTTTGCAAAGCACTCTCTTAGGAAGTGCTACATAAGGGGGTTATTACAGAGACAGGATTTAATGTGAATGCATCTGAAGAAAAGCAAAATGATAGGGTTGGGCTGGTGTTTTTATTTCCTTTAAAAATTTTCTTTGTACAAAAAGCCACTCTGGGAGATGACACTGTGCAGTTCCCCTTTTGTTCAGGGTATTTTCCCTAGCTGGACTGGCATATTATTGGTTTGAAGAGGGATACTGTAGGTGGCTGGCTACAGCTGTGACTGCCTTTCGGTATACAATATTTAACTGCAGTGAATGAATATGACTCGCCAACAACCGCCATCGGAGTCATTTAGGATTCTCTAACAAAGCTATATCATTTGGGGGCTGAAAAAAATAACCAGCTTGGAGAAAAGCTAAAAGAGATTTCACCTGGAGTACAGAAGTCAGAAATCTTGGAGCAGTTTATATCTGCAGCTGTCGCGTTATTTGTGCCACTTGTATAATCATTCCCCACTTACCTATATGCCAGAAAGAGAGAGAAAAGCCTAGAAACAAATAGCCAAAGCATTTTCTGACTGTCTCTCCAGTTGTACCTGAAACAAACTAAAAAGCATCTCCTTTAGCTGTATGTAGACGTCTTACCTATATGTGGAAAATCCACATACTCAGAGTTGCGCAGTGGCTCTCGAAAAATTCAGTTTGCATGTATGGTGCAACTCTCAAAAAACCGCAGAGACTCTGTGTTGAAAGTATGACCCATGATATTTCCCATGCCAGAAAGGAGGGTACATCTAAGGTTGGTTACAGTGAAGCGGAAGCAGTGAGGTGGGATGGATGGCAGGTTACTAATTTCAACCATTACCAGGTGTTATAAAATGTAAAGCAAAGGCTGAGAGACACTTGCCATTTGAAAAGGATAATAATGGCCTTAAAATGTTCTGCTTGCCACGTGGGCATTAGGAACATAACACAGTACATAAAAGAACAAGAACAGACCTGTGCTTCCAGGCTTTATGGGCAGGAAAAGACAGGGAAAGAGCCTGTCATAAAGGTCACATCTATCCCCCTGTGAGCCAACTCATAGTGACACTAGCAGCTTATTAGGAATAACTCATCTTGATGCTAAATTTCTTAATAGCAGGTATCACTGAAATGCCATTTTGCTCATTTAACCAAAAATATATACGTGTGTGTAGCAAATACAAGCTGGCCATGTAGCTGTTCTTCTGTGCCCTCCCTGTGTTTTGACAGCTTTGGGTTTAACAGCCTTGGGAACACGACACATAGTGCATAGTTGTATTTAAAGTCAAGCGATGGCCTTTTTGGCTGTCCCTGGGCCGTTGATCCAATTTGCAGCTATTAGCATTCAGATGGAATAACTAATTAGGCAGAGTGTCAGACAATAATTGCAAAGCAAACCACTTAAACCAAGTAGTTAATCTGTGTATTAATCTACTGAAAATGCTCCTAATACCGATTTAATTGCTGGGCATTTGCTGGTCTGGATTGTAGTTAACATTTTAAAAATAAATGTGATCTCATTAATACAGAAAGCATTTGTATGGCAGCATTTTTGGCTATGGATATGAAGCCATAGGAAACAGTTAAATGATGCTTTGGTGAGCACATCTCTCACTTAACACTGCTTCAGTACCAGTATAACAACGTGGGCTTCAGAACAGTTACCTCCTATTTTACAGCAAAATTAGGCCCTTTGGAAGTTAGGATTAAAATACATATTTCTCCATCTGTCTTCATACTATTATAGCAAAATAATCGCATTCTCTCCCCCAGCCACCGTACTTAATTGGCTTTTAAATTATCATCTTCGTCACCGATTTTCCCCTTCCTCTTCTGCCCTGAAATATTGATTTCTGACTGTGTCACTCTTCCAGCTGCCGAAAAGGAAAATTATAGCTATTGCCAGATGTTAATTGAATGCTGTAAAAGTGATGCATGACTGAACAGCTCGTGCTGTACTCCCGATTTACATTTATTGTCACCTCAGATATCATAATACGAGTCTTTTCTTTGACAACATATGTGTTTCTAAGGTGTTATTTACCAGTGCCTCTGATGAAATGCCATTTTGTTCCTGCTCATAAGTGGCAAAACCACCAGAAAAATCTATTAGTTATGTCAGTGCTCCCACACTGAAGCATGTTGTTATTTGTGGGTTGTGGTTTTTTTCCCTAGAATTACCAATGCAGATCTTAAAGCCAGCCACCTTTTCGGACACCGCACACTACCCCTTGCTTTTGGTTGTGTAAGTTCTCACTTGTTCTTTCTTTCTGTTCATAATATGAGAGCAGCATGGAAACCTTGGCCATGATCAAAACCTTTTAAGATATGTTTTGTACAAGGAATGCCACTCGGTTTTAGCACAAAGTCTAACATATTGGCCCCTATCCCCATCTCACCTCAAAGCTGGGAGAGGCTAGATGTAGGTCCTTTCTCTCCTGTGTTTGAGCCAAAGGTTTTGGGTCCCAGGAGAGTGCCCTAGTGAAATCCTCTGAGTGCATTGTAGGATTTGGTAAAATTGTTCCATATATTCAACTTGCAGTTCAATAATTCTGGGGGGCAGAAACAGGAGGGGAAGGAATAAAAGTCAGATGTTGATTTTCTATCCCAGTGCTTAGGGCACTCACCCAGCATTTAACAGGTAGTTCTACAGTGGGATGCAGCTTCAAGTTTAGACACCTTTGTGCAGCAATTATTCCCATGTAAATGCTAGTGTACCCTGAAGTGACAGTAAAGAGAGAGCTAAAAACCTTTGAAGATCTCCATGTTAGCATTTATTTTCAGTAGGTAGTATTTTCTCCTGGCAGGCATAGCAGATGGGTATTTCTTTATGCAACACTTAGCAGTAATAATACACATTACCAAGTTTTTGTGGCAATTTGCAAAGAAACTTGGGGAGGGAAGTCACTGACTTTGGAAGAGCCTGTTTAGCCCTGGCGCATCCCACTGTGTTGCTTGCTCCTTGCTAGGGAACACCCCACAAGAGAGAAGCCTCATGCAGGAGTGATGAATGCCTGATGAAGGCCTGAATGCCATCCTGCACATCCTTCCATGAAGGACAAAACCACTGCAATAAGCATGTCTTTACATCACAAAATTACTGCAGAGAAAATGTACTTCATTATACAAGTGCTTGAGGAAGATTGGTACTCATCAAGCTAACAACACTTGATTAGGCTGCCTCTGAAGCTGGATGTGCCTCGGTCTCACTTGAATAAATGCAAATGACTGAAGCCACATGCACATTAAAATCCTGCAGTGAGTTGCCTGATGTCTCCGAGAACCCCAGAAAGGACAAGAAGTAAATGGAAGCACCAGTGGGATGCTCTACACTAATACCAGCCCTAAATATTAATCATCAGTATCATATCTTGACTTTTCCCAGCTGTCTGGCTGAAGTGGGGTCAATATTTCTCAAGACAGTTCCCTTGTACAGGATTTGACTCCAAACGAAAGGGTGAAGAGGGAGTCTTGCCTGCCCCTTCCTTTTACACACAAATTTTGGGCCAATCTTGGCATTTTTAAGCTGATGGTTTTATCACTTTCAAAGTATTCTTTCCCTCTATATACTAGTGAAGCAGTGGTGACAGAAGTGATTGACAGCTCCATCTATGACCGCTCTTGAGAACCAGGTGGGAAGGTCTAAGCTGATTGAATAGGGGCAGTGAATGGAACCCCAATGCTTGCAAGTAAAGGATAGGATGACTGATGCCTGCAAGCTTTATCCAACATATTTTGGCAGTGCCAGTGCACCCCAAAGCCAGGCTCTTCTCAAGAAATCCCTCCACCAGAATAGTACCGTCTCTGGGGAATGTAGAAGATAAGTACAGAATAGAGCAGGTGTAGAAAGGGAAAACTCAACTGACCTCTGTGTTGCTGCCCAGGTTTCACAGGAGAATCCTACCCAGTTAGTGATGTGCTTGCTGTGCTTTCCTCAAAGCTCAGCACAGTGATAGTTGTTGTGCGAAGAGCGAGGCAGAAACTAACCGGTAGCTTCCATCCCAGACTCAAAGCCCAACCCACACAACCAGCCTTCTGCACATCATCACTGCAGAGACTGGTGTTCACTTTCTGAAACATGCTGTGCCTTATAATGCATGCAGGAGCTGCCAGTCCCATTACCATGGCAAGCTCATGGCCCTGGGAGGGTGTTTATCCCATGCTTGTTGCTGTTGCTTTTGCTTGATGCCTATTTCTGTTTCAGGGATGGGACACCAGGCAGCCAGATTGTAACAGAGAGATTTGAGGTGACGTGGGAAAGCGTCATGGTCAGCTCTCACAATGCCATCGTGCTGAAGTTTGACGGCCGCGGGAGTGGCTTCCAAGGCACTAAACTATTGCATGAGGTTAAGAGGAGGCTGGGCTTTTTGGAAGAGAAGGATCAGTTGGAAGCTGTCCGGTGAATGACACTGTTATTGAAGAAATTAATTCTTTAATGATAATTAACACAAGATTGTCATTAGTCCTGGTTGTCTTAATGGTGTGTGGAAGGGAAGGACAGTGTGGTCATACAGCTGTGACCAAGTGACAGTATGTGAGATAAAGCCCATGCTAGCCAGTGCAGAGGAAGAGAAATAAGCCTTAAACAGGGCTAAACTACAGCAGACTTATCTGTATCATGTGTTCAAAACCTATTTATTTTTAGCTCTGTACAGTCATACAGCTACAAACAAGTAAGCTTGAATTTCAGCTCCTATGTTAATTTTTTGCTGGCCTGGTACTTGGAAAAAATCCATCTTTAAAATCTTAAACTTTCTAAAACAGAAAAAAAAAAGAAGAAGCATAACCCTAAACATCAAATCCTGACATATTCTTAGATTTATTCTCCACATAATCACACTAAAAAACCTATTACAGTAGTTCAATAGCATCGCCTTTATTATGACTTTCTGAGGTAGTGCAGGCTATTTGTTGCCATTGCTTGGTTGCAACAGGTTGCAAGATTAAATTAGAGGCTCACATGAAAGCAGTGTGAATTTAGTCTGGATCAAGTGGCAATGGCTTGATCCATAACTGAGAGAGAGGAGATTTAGAATAGGCATTAGGAAGAAGTTCTTTACTGTGAGGGCGGTGATGCACTGGCACAGGTCGCCCAGAGCATGTGAGGCCCTGGCACAGGTTGCCTGGAGAAACTGTGGCTGCCCCATCCCTGGCAGTGTTCAAGGCCAGGCTGTACAGGGCTTGGAGCAACCTGGTCTAGGGGAAGGTGTCCCTGCCCATGGCAGGGGGCTGGAACTGAATGAGATTTAAGGCCCCTTCCTACCCAAACCATTCTGTGATTCTATGATTTTTCTGCTGCCACCCCAAATTCCAGCTGATAAAAATGATACTGTGGTTGTTATATCTAAGTGGAAAATATATTTAATCCGTTGTTTTCCTCTCTCATATTCTAGGACAATGCTGAAGGAGCATTACATTGACAAATTGAGAGTCGGTGTGTTTGGGAAGGTACCGTTTTCCCTTTGTTCCTCTGTGCTTTTTTAGTTGGCTGATCAGGATAAGCAGCTGAGCTGAATCCTCATTTATTGAATATGTTGGTGGTGGCTTTTTTATTATTACTTATTTTTGAGATAGACTGCTTCTATCAGTCATGATAGAGATGTTAAAGATGAAAGCTTTCATTTTACCAATGTATTAGTCAATTACTTCTTTTTAATTAATTTCCAAGTGCAGACAGTGACTATTTGTCAGAAAAAATCTGTCAGATAAATTATTTTTCCCCCTTGCAGACTTTAATTTCATTTTCATCTTGTCCCTTAAGGCCTGTGGCAATGTGGGTAGATCTAGCTTGTGTTGAACAAATGTACAACAACAATATTGATTTCTGAGGCTGATTTGCACTACAGTGTGTGCTCGGCTGAGAAACAGCAATTGCAAAGTACCCGTGGTTTGGAATGAGAATGGAATTGTGAGCAGTAATTGTTTATTGCGGGAGATACAGGCTTAGAGTGAGTATCTGTCCCTACATACGTACAGCACCTCTGTACAGCAGAGGTGTATGCATACAGCATATACATACGCATACAGCAGCATCTCTGCAGAGACCTGTTAACAGGCTGACAGCAGACACTGAAATTGGGATGTCCATTTTAAATAAAGACTGGAGTAATATTTTGGAAAGGTGTCATATCTGATTAGACCTACAGACATACAGTGGGATGAAAAGAAGTAAGCTCTTGGGCACACAACCCTCCTGCCTTCAGGAGAGTACAATGAATATAGAGCTTATCTTCAGCAGCATCTGCCAAAGCCAGGGAGATGTCCCTTGTTTTGTGATTTTTCATAGCAAGGTCACAGCTGCTGGGTTTCTGTACCCAAAAGCCCCTCACAACAGGACCACTGATGCCAATGTCCCCTTTCTGTTCCAGGATTATGGTGGCTACCTGAGCACTTACATGCTTCCAGCTGGTGAAGAGAACCAGGTGTTCGCCTGTGGAGCTGCCCTCTCCCCGCTGACAGACTTCAAACTATATGGTAATCCACATCCCAAAGTGCACAGACCCTCATGCTGACCACGCATGATATTTATGCCCTACGTTTTCCCAGTTACCTTCTCTTTCTTCCCAAAGATCCCACCTGTTTTGTATTGTGTGTCTTCTTAGGATGAGCCATAAACCCCTTTTTCTCCCTCAAGAGCAATTTTGCTGGCACCAGTGGGACCAGACATGGTAGTCAGAGTAATCAAATCACTTTTATTACCCAGTCCTTTTAAACAAAGGAGAATTGGCTTTAAACCCCTCCAGCCTCTGCCACCAGCCTCCACGGCTGCCTTGAATGTGCTTCATTCTTGCCTGAGCCATACATCCATGCAACCTGTGGTCCGTTCTGCCTGCACCATTCTCTTTCCAGCGGCAATACTCCACTGCACATGGTGGTCCTTTCTCTCAGGGACACCAGTTCTGTTTGTACTTAGTGCCAGTGAAAATGAGGGGACTGCCATGAAAGTCAATGGTGTTAAACTGGCCTTCAGGTCCTGTACAGTTATCCCTGAGACCAACAGGAACTTGCAGTCAGCTGTTGATGGCGATGGCCCCATGTGAAAGGAGAAAGGGACACAGCATGATAGTGCTTTTTCTCTTGTATCTCAGTTGCATTAAGGAGAGGAAAATAAAGCTCTTCTGTGAGTGATTAGAAACCATAAATACAATGGTGATAATGAAAGACTGGGGTATCATACATATCCTTAGCAGATTTTCAAAAACTTTTAGAAATATGTCCTCTGTAACTAAGGCAGTGTTAGAAAATAAGGTCTATTTTAGCTTTTGCAGTGTTTGGCTCAGAAGCGGCAGTGTACTCACTTATGACTGAAAGAGACATTTTCATTTTTTCTTTTCAAGCTTCAGCCTTCTCTGAAAGATACTTGGGCTTGCATGGGATTGATAACAGAGCATACGAGGTAACTGCATGGACACTGCATTTCCTTGATAAAATGTAAATTCGATTTTAACTCCTCCTCCATATGTTCTCTTTTGGGAAAGGAGCAAGGATATGAAAGAGGTGCTTGCTGGTAAAATTCTGAGGGTGTCCTCCAGCCTTTTTTTTTGGTCTTTATAGTAACAAATGGATATGGGGCTAATTGATTAGTCTTCATGCCTGCCTTTCTAGATTGGGTAAATACGATTATTCCAGTTTTACAGATTGAGGCTGAGTTACCCAGATACGCCCAAGTAGACGCAATGTCACAACCTCCTTTAAAGTTCATCCCAATAGACTTGACACTTTGATTCTCTCCAAGACATAATTTTTGACCCAAAGTCAAGTGAAGCTCAGTTTCTCTTGGCCTTTTCAAAGTAAGAACAGATGAGATATTTCAGGTGGGCAGAACTCTGTGCCAGAATTGATCAGAACATGGAAAAGGAGACATTGTACCAATCAACAAAGATATTGTTTGGTATGTGTGATGGGATCAGTTGGTTCATGTGCTTCAGTTACTTGGAGGAGAAACCTAATAAAGAATAGTCACACAAACAAAATTTGTTATATAGAAAGATTTGTCTTCAGCTAGAAGACATGAAGTCAGCAAAGGTTTGAAACTGTTTTCTTACAGAGAAGGCAGGTAGCACCCTGCGACCCTGCAGTTAAAGCTTTATCCTGGTTCTCTAAACACTGAGTTCATTGTCTCTCAAATTTTGCACTCATGATCACTGCAAACTCTTTTTGTCCTTTTAGAAATTTGAAGACAGGTCAATAGAGGTGAAAGCAAAGGAAAATATTGCAGAAATTAGAGCCTTGAATTGTCACATGCTCTTCATGCATTGAAAAATTGGCCTAAGCAAACAGTGGTACTCTTGGTTGATTTGGGATTAACTGCTAGGAACAGCACCTGAGCTCTCCAGAGAGCATGGCACTGTTCCAGGCAAGTCTCTAACTGATACACATCTCCTACATGCCATAGTTGAACCATGAATTACTAAGGAGAAGAACCACTCCTAACCTGTGGACCAGACATTATGGAGGTCATATAATCCAAGACCTGATGCAGACTCCAAAAAATCTGTATTATGGTAGGTTACATCTGGGGCAGCAGAAATGAAGGAGCCGTACAGAGGGAGAACAGAGTGCAAGACACATTTATGCACCATCAAAAGGCTTAGGTGTTGCAGCCAGCAACCTGAGGATGAGAGAAATCATTAATTAAGCCCTACAGCAGTGGACGCTTGATTTAGCATCATATCTTCCCCCAGCCCCTCAAAGCTAATTGAGGTTGGCTTTCAAACTATACCAAAGTTACTCCAGCTCTCTGAAGAGCTCTTAGGCACAGACACCTGAGCATGCTTTTCAACAGTGTTTTGTATTTGCTGGAAATTCGCTTTGACTTTTTCCATGTGTTCTGCAGTTCAGGCTTTTAGTGAAGGACTATTATCAGAACAGACGAGGGTCTCTGACCAGTTCCTGCCTCTGATACTGAGCCTGGAAGGACAGGGTGGGGGCTTATTTTACCTCTAAATTGACTCAAGTAACCAAGAGAATGTGCTGTACTGCTCTCTGCTTGTTATCCTTGTAATGAAGTATCAAGCAGAATTAAGTACTTCTATTTTCTTTGTATAAATTGATAATTTCTAGCAAGACTTTTAATCTTATCACAACCTTTACCTTTGCAGATCAACAAATTGGCGCACAGAGTCTCATTACTGAAGGAACAGACATTTTTGATCATTCATGCTACTGCTGATGGTAAGTTAGCCTGCCATTTGAGCTCATTGCATGTTTAGGATAACTTTGATTTTTCTTAATTAAATTTTCCCCTTTAATGACTTTAATCTGTTTCTACAGAAAAAATCCATTTTCAGCATACTGCGGACCTTATCACACACCTTGTTACGGCAAAGGCTAATTACAGCTTGCAGGTACAGTATGTGTCTCTTTTTTCATACTTGAACAGTTATTTCCCAGTTTGAACTCAAACTGCTGTTAGGAAGCAAGCTTTGAAAAGCCACTTGCAAACTCAGCCTGGCAGTAGAAGTAAGGCCAGCGTATAACGTGTTCTTATATACTCACATGCTTATTTGATTTGGTTTTGAGAGACATATCTCTAAGGAATTGATGTCTGTTGACTTTCTTTGGGAACAGCAGGACAAATTCAGGATGAATTACAGGAAAAAAGGAATTTAAATTAAATTAAATTAACCAGAAAAGTTCAGCACAGAAATGTCACTTAAATCTGACATCCCGCTGCAAATGCCATACTCTGGTCTAGAAAGCCTCTCCTTCCACCAAATTACATCTCTGTTTTGCTGAATGGCCCATGTCCAAGCCATTAAGGCTTCCAGAACAAACCCATCCACCAGGCATGGGGATACGGTCCCTACCCTCTGCTACATCCCAAGCTACAGCCAGGACATTGCAACTAGCCCCGGCTCAATCCATGGCAGGGACCATGCTACAGTTTCACAGTACAGATGGTTGTGTTGCAGTGCCCAAGTCCTACTAACACTTGATTTACTGAATACCAGCTCCCTCTGGCTGCATTTCTGGAGAGCTTCATGTTATGGATATGCTCATTCCATCATGCTACAAAGGCAGATAGGATGGAGCACAGACGCGAGAACTAAGCAATGAACCAAGCACAGATTGGGTCAGTGCTACAATGGCTGAGATGCTTCTGCACATTTCCCAGTGAAGAAGCATTAGTGCATTGGAGCTTGAAGGCACTGATGGGCTTGACAGGCATCAAAGGATAGTTGAAGACTGAATGAAGAGCTGAGGGATCTACATCTGGGACTTAGGTACTTCAAGCAGCAGTGAGACACCTCAGTCCTGCCTACAAGCATCCAGCCCTAGAAACTCATTTTTCCCCTGTTCAATATCCCAATCTAGACAACCCCTTATGATTCTTTCACATTCTTTCCTTATGTGCAGAAGTTACCGGCTCCATTTTTACAGAAAGTTGTGTTTAAACTATTTCAGCTTCCCACATTTTTTCTATTTAATTACTTCTTCGGCAAGTTTATTTCAGTTTTTTACTTAATGGCATTTTTTTCTTTAAAGTCCTCGCTTTAGTCCGTAAAACCAAGCACCATTTCTCTCCAAAGATTTGCACTGGGTTTTTTTTTAGTTTTCACAAGGACCAAGCACTGTTAGTTGCAAGTATGGCTTGGTTCTGCTTAGCCTGAACTTGTTCAGAGTGGAATTAAGTGGAAAATACTCCCCCAGAAAATTTGCTTTTGAAAGAAGATGCAAGTCTACGCCCAGAGCTCCATGGTGCCTGAATTACCCTGGACCTCATGTGCATCTACAGGAAGACATGGTGCTGAGGAGAGGCAGTGTGTCTGCAGGACAGCTCAAGCTGTAGGGATGGGTGGTCAATCCTGAGAATCTAAGCTCCTAATGGTGTGTGTTTGCCTGTTTCTTTGCAGATTTACCCTGACGAAAGCCATTACTTTAGCAATGCAGCATTGGAGCAGCATTTGTACAACTCCATTGTCAACTTCTTTGTGGCATGTTTCCAAGTTCAGGACAAACTCCCACTAGCCCCACTGAAAGAGGAGGAGGATGACGATTAACCCTACTTGTCCGTGCTAAGCACAAGGCAGATCTCTCTAACAATATGCAATTGGATCATTTTCCTGAAGAAAGAGATGTTACGTTGTTAGCATGTATTTAAAGAAACTGAAAGCAGCTCATCTGCTTTACTTGACAGCAACTCCTTCCTAAATGGAAGAACATTAAGCATGGTGAACTCAGCAGAAACTGCTGTCTGAAATTAAACCATCACAACCAACATCACCTTTTTATTTGTTTGTTTGTTTGTTTTTTGTTTTCCTTTATTTTCTTTCTCTTTTTTGATGTTTGCCACAAGGTGAGTTCTCGTGTGTAAAGGTGGTAAGACACTGAACTTGAGGGAACACCCCAAGAAACCGCTTTGAGGATTGGAAGACTTAATGTCTCTTTGCATTCAAGCAATCAAGCAGTAGCAGTGAAATCCATCATCCACATTAAGGTTACTACAATTAGTATCACATTGTGTCAGAAAACAAATCTAACCTAATACATGGAAAAGATTATAGCACAATTATTTTAAAAGTTACTGATTCATACACGCTAACCTGCTCTTTCCCTTATTCAGAAGGTTTGTCATTGCTACAGGACATACAAATTCAATTGTATGAAATATCATTACAGTTACACTCATCTTTACCTTCCTGTAATCATTTCTAAATTTCATATAGCTTTTACTTCTGTTGTCATTCAGTGTCATGCTTACCGTATTAGCTTCTAAGCTTGTTCTATATGGGGAAAAAACTTACACTGAATTAACCAAGTAACTTTAGACCTGAGGGGTCTAAGGAGGCAATAGGGGGTTGAGGTACCCAGACATTAAAAACTCTATTAGAATAAAGCAAAGGAAATCTCACTCTCATTCTCAGCATAGCCTTTGCCTGCAAGACTGAGTGTTTTCTTTGGCAGCCTTGAAAAATATGCACATAAATAAGCTAGATCAGCTTACCAGTGAGATATTTTTATTGTACTATAGAAAAATAGGCACTGGTCACAGTTATTCTTTTTCTTCTATTAGTGTTGGAACAATTGGTTGGCAACTTGTTGGGGAACAGCTAGATGAGGCTATGGTAGCAGGGATTTATACCAGATACTTCACAGATCATCTCATAAAAGCTGTTTAAACAGAACCAGTGTGCAGAGATTTATTACATATGCTGTCAGTGGCTTTGTTTTATTCCAGGTCAATGTTTAGCATATTCCAAACATGTTTAATTATCTCTTCCATTCACACTAGTTTTGTCAAGCATAAAAATAAAAAATGAGAAGAAAAAAAACATTTTTCCTTTAAAATATCTAACACTTCTTTATAGCAGTGCAAAGCAACTTTTAAAACTTCTTGTGAAAACATTCAACCTTCATTCACTTCCACATATTGCATCACAACAATTTTGACTAGTGTTGCTCCTTGTAAAATACTCTGACCAAATGTACAGCCAGTATTAATACTGTATATTTCATTTTGTTGTATATAAAGGAATGTAAGTCAGTTCTTTGTCAGGTCCCAAATCCAATATTAGTCTTGTTTCAGCCTGCATGCGATAACACTTCTTTGCTGATCAGGACTCTTTAGAAATACTATCTTGGAAATATAACAATTAATGTAATTCGTTTTCTTGTTTTGACAGCTTGATATCAATGCCGGTTTCTACTTTTTACATAGTACTGTGGGTAAACTCCCATCCTGACAGCAATGATGATGTTTCCATTGTGTTCTTTAGTGTGTCTTTTTTGTTATCTTTATTTTAAGCTTTGAATGTTGGTTGTACTTTGACCATCATGAAAAATATATTGATAAGCCACAGAAATGGCCTAGTTTGGGTTTGACTATCTTCTTTACTTTACAGTGCATCGACTTTGTGTGAACAAGAACTACGGTATAAATTTGCTTTATCTGGCAAAATGCCAAATAGACAATAAGAATGCTGCGCGTCCAGATTTTGCTACACTGAACAGGCTCAGAAGCCTGAAATGAACTTGACCTGAGAAATGTAAAAATCTGCTCTGTCCACAATCTTTTGTAGAAAGAACTTTAGGATGTGGCATGGTAGTGTTTGTTCATTCATGGAATAAAACATTATTTTACCACCCTGGTTGCTACTGCTGTTATTTAGTGTTAAGTGCTTAAATAAGCATCAAGTTGCTGGAAGCGCTGTTCCTGCTGAACTGAGCCCAAACTCCAGGGTGCAGTTCAGAAAAGTGAAAACAGGTCTTCATAAATAAATATACATCTCCATTTAGTCTGCCTGTAACTTTGGTAAATGGTGTCACCATGGTAAATGGTGACCGCTTCTGGGGAAAACATGGATTATCATGAAGTGGGTTCAACCCCAAAGTAGCAGTTCATGAGAAGACCGCTATCACCCCCTGCTCTTTGCACCTTTTCTCCCTTTCTGCTTGCTGACCTGGCACACAGGCTTCCTGCGGGCATCAGCTAGCTTGACCAAGGGGATTTTTGCCATTTCATCCATTGTCCCTTTTCCCCAAAGCTGTTTGTGGGTTATGAAGTGGGAAACAAGCACTAAAGCTCCCTGAATCTACAATAGCAGATTTTTCTGCAGATGAATCTCCATCAGGAAAGAGGCAAGCAAGAGGAGGGAGTCATCCCACCTGAATTCGGGTATTTTTTTCCTCTTCAAGCCAAGAGGAGAGCCATACCCTGCCAGGACCAAACTCAGAGACCTCCCTCAAATGAGCAAGCGCCTTTTCCATGTGCCCATTTCACTCCACTGGCTGTGGGGACAGGAGTGACTATCTCAGACTGAAACAGCTGGGGCACAAGTTAGGGCCATCCCTAGCTGTTACTTGCAATGGCACCTTGTGGTCTGCAAGATCAGCTGGATATTCCTACACTTTCATTACACCTGGAAAGGGAATCCTTTAATTTCATAGATTTCCTGGGAAAATTGAGATTTTTGTTCAAATTAGAAGTGCTGGCTATGACTATACCCTACAATACACTGTCCTCTTCATCTCAAATAATATCATCAGGAAAGGTTTAAGTCTGCACAAACATCCATGTCTCTGGGCCTAATAGACATGAAAGGCCTTTTAACCCTAAAAGACTAAGAAGTCATGAATCAAGGCTGTGATCCTTTGTACTTGGAGGTACAAGTGTGACAAGGATGATTTCTAGTGACACGTGCTGACCTCCTGCACCTTGGCAGTGCGCATGGTGATGTCCCCATAGCTGATACCAATTTGAACCAGATTTATAGAAAGAGAATTTAATGTTTCACAGCAAAACCAAGAAACTATTGTAGACACTTACTCTGATCTTTGTTGCCAGCAAATCAGGAAACAAAGAGGCCTGAGCACTGCTACAGGGCAGGCAGATTGCACTAGTACTAAATAGCTTTGCTTGTTATTTTGCTTAATCACCTAAATGTAACTAATATTTTTTTTATTCTCCAAACAAATCAAGCTTATACTCTCAATTAACTGGCGCTTCTGGATGCCATAATGTTCAACCGTAGCATCCCAAAGCAGAAGAGAACTAATGAACAGTGGCCTACTAATTCAGAAGGAAACCACAGAGGTAGCTAATTACCAAAGCCAGGCAGCCAGCCATGTTTGTAACTGTCTATGGGTTTGGACATGGAGCATATAAATCCATCCAAGCTCTGCCTACAAGCTCAGGCCAAACAAATGCTGCATCTCTGAAGGGTAGGAAGGAAAACAAATGAGTGACATAGAAAGGATATATGGGATGTCAATAACACCTTTCCCATGGGAAAACCAGTAGATAGTGATGTTAGAAATGGGGAGAAATGGGTGTTTCATGAGGAAGACCAAAGGAATTAGGCTGGTGCTGGTACCTGGAGAGATGCTCTTGCTTTTGCTAATCATGCTAATGTTGTCACTTCAGAGCTCACTCAAGGTGGAAGTGGTAAGGCACCGGATGTTTTAACTTTGCATGTCAGGTGGTAGGACATATCTGCCCTGCAGAACTTCCTGGGGCTGCAGTGAAGCTGCCAGACGTACCTTGGAGAGGGCTGGGGTGAGGATCCCCTCAGTGCTCATTTCTCCCTGGACTTCCTGCTTTTCATTTGCAAAAGAAAAGGAGAAAATGGGTGACAGAAAAAGCTCAAGTTGCCAGTTCCCTGATCATTGCCTCTTACTGGGCCAGCTGTTTGCTTATTTCTATTTTGCTCTCCCAACTTCAGCTCGAGGCTGGAGGCTCAGAACAAAGAGCACTTCCTAAGATCTGTTTCCTCTTCCCACTTCATCTTTCTGTCTTCTCCCCATTCAGCATGGTTACATGTCTGAAAGCAAACCCAGCCACCCCTTGGAAACTAGGAAGAGACGTATAAAAGCATCATGGTAAGCCCTCCCAATAAGCCATAAGCAAAATAAATTCTTTATTTCAATAACTAATTCATGCTTGATCTGAACCCTTTGCTTGGTGCTTATTCTTTTGCCGTGAAGGAATAAGGAAGATAAGATCCCCAAAGATTAATTATTTGTCCTCCCTATTGCACTAGGCCACCTGCTACGAAGACACGCGTTGGTCTGGTTCTACTGACTCCCACTCTCCAGCCAGACCCCCATCCACCTTTCAACCTCAGCCTTTCCAAACCTGAGGTGGGTGCAGAACCAGAGAGCAAACAAAGTGAAGGGGGAATAGGAGAAGTGTTTGGGAAGGACAGGAGACCATGTTGTAATATTCAGGTTTTAACAAATGACAAGATGAGCATATAAAAGCCTGTAGCCAACTAGCTTGTGCCATTGTGAAGGGGCACACAGTTGTGAAGGGGCACACAGTTGTGAAGGGTCTCACAGTTCCCTCTTGCTGCCCACTGCAGCTGCTGCAGACAGATGAAACACTAAAACCCAGGGGGGCTCATGCCTTGGCTGTAGGAAGAATCCATCAGATTGATACAGCCCTGAGCAGGAAATCACCCATTGCCTGCAGCTAGTGCCAGGAGCTCACCACTGGGCAAGCATAGAATCAGAGAGTCACAGGGTTGGGAAGGACCTTAAGATCATCTAATTCCACCCCCCCTGCCATGGAAGCATGTATATGGAAACAAGGGCTCTCTCCTCTTTGGCATCCTCCTCCTAACTCTACTCCAGAGCCAAGAGGAAAGGAAGACACATTTAGTCTCTGTGGCAGGAAAACTTGGTAAACAATGATCCTGCTCTCTGGGAGCAGCTGCCATCATCTCTGCTAAGTGTTAACAGAGGTACATCTTGAACCATCTCAACGTCATGACATTGGTGTGACCCTGTGTCTTTTATTAAAACCTCCTCGTGTGTGACTCAGGTGTTTATATCAGAAATAGAGTTTTCATTTCCAAAACAAGCCCCGAAAGCCAAATGCTGTCTGCAGCTTATTTTGTGATTGAAAACCTGAAAACACCATCTCACATTTCCACTGCACTCAAGAAATGACAGGCCAAGGACACCCTTTTTCTGAGTACCCTCAGTTGGGGTCACCCTGTCTGATTATCTCCAAAGGGGACATGGGGAAAGCAGGGAGACCTCAGGAAACAGGGACCCATGGGAGAGAAGAAACCACCCCTGCAGCAACTCTTACACTGGTGCAAGGCTGCTGGGAACAGGTCTTCTACCCCTCATCTACCCCAGGATGGGGGAACTGGCTTCTCCCTATCCCATGGCCAAATGCAAGACCACTCTCCCAGTGCCACAATTATTTGCCCACAATCATCAATGTTCTTTGTAAGCAGCAACTTCTGCTACAACAGTTGTGTTGCCGGCAGCTGTGGTGCAGAAGATTCAGAAATGGATTTTATAAAAAGGATTTTTTTTCACTTCAAGACACTCATTAAAAGCCTCATATTACATGAAGCTACATTCTGCCTCCTCACTGGGACAACAGCTTTAATCAAAATGTTCATTGTCGTGATAGAGAGAGAAAAAGAATAAAAAGCAAATGAGGAATGAGGCCACAGGAAAGGGCAAAAGGAAATCATGCTCCCATATTCCTTCAGTATAGCAAGGTTCCCTCAAGGCTGGTTTAGTTTTTTTTCCTTCCTTCACTATAAATGTAGTTTTTGGGTCTTTTTAAAGCAAGAAACAGCTCTTTGAGCTGATGTGAATGCTCTCATCCTTGCTGGAAAGGGTATCCAGGCTTTACACTGTCTTTGCACCAGCTGTCGCCAATGTTCTGAATGTAGTTTGTGCTGAGCATTTCCAGTAACTCAAACTGACGTGTTTTGTAGTGAGTGTTGGTAGCCAGCCTGCACAAGCTCCTGAGTACCTGCTCCCCCCCACCTCGTCTGGGAGCACCTCAAAGTGGGGTAAATACTTCAGCTGGAAAACCAAGCCCAGAGCAAAACCTGAATGAAGCAGGTCCTTTGCTCCATGTTCTGCTCTGCACCACCACGGGAAAAGAATGAGCAGACTCAGGAACCCGGTCCTGTTCCACAGTTTCTGTCTGGTGCTTGTTCCCTGTAAATTCACATTTGGATGC
Organism: Pezoporus occidentalis; assembly: GCF_034315485.1. Classification (NCBI taxonomy): domain Eukaryota; kingdom Metazoa; phylum Chordata; class Aves; order Psittaciformes; family Psittacidae; genus Pezoporus; species Pezoporus occidentalis. The sequence continues at coordinate 4,642,124 of NW_026914180.1, forward strand.
ACAGGCGGGAAGAAATTCAGGATGCTGGTTTACCTGTACTTGGCTCTTTCTTCATCAAAGCAATGTAGGCATCACATGAATCTGGAATGCACCTAAAAGTTTACCATGTATTAAAATGTGCTCCAGAGGAAAGGGGAAAGACAAAAGAGAGCCCAGAGATGAGAGAGCCCATCCTGACAAGCAGTCCCTCCCCTGAAACGGTTAGGCTTGTGCCCATGAAAAACACGGAGACCCTCCACTCCGGATGTTTTCAGCTTGTGCACTAAGGTCCATAAACAGCAGATGAGAAAAGCAAGCCTAACACCAGTAAGCTTAAATCGACTGGCTTGCAGGCCTCAGTGGGAGATCTTCAGAGTCTAGAAAGCAAAGTGAGTTGAAAGTGGCTGAGATTTGGCTCTTGGTTGTTCCCCTCAGGCAGCGGCTCTGAGCTGCTCATCAAGGCCTGCACCCTCGGAGCTGCCAGGAGCAAGAAGCACTGCACCCATGATGATGTTGAGTGCTGGGAGGGGACAGAAAGGGACACATTCTCACCCAAAAGCTGCCAGCCATGCCTGCAATTTTATCCTGCATCTTGTGTTCATGGAAGTAAATGGTCACTGAGGAAACCAGCAGTGGCAATGGGAACAGTAAGCACATGTCAGCAGTGCAAAGAATTGTGCTGAAAGCCAGAGAGACTATCACAATAACATGAGCAGAATCACCACTCCTGGGCTGCCAATATGAAAGCTGGCAACAAGGTGTTTGTCAGCTGGTGGTGGTGGTGGTGGTTCTGTAGGGGAAGGAGCAAACATCATCCCAAGTCTGAGTGGGAACCAGAGCTTGTGCTACATCAACACTTTTCGTCCTTATTGACTCCTCACAGTGGGCAGCAGCTCTTCTTGAAGAGGCATTTTTGAAGGTAGAAGCCTTGGAAACATGAAATTCAAACCTCATTAACTGCATAGGATTTCTTTGGGATCCAGAAGACTTCTGGTTTTGCTGTGATGACTCTAATAATTATATAATTTGCAAGGAAATTGGGATGGGAGAAACTTTTCTCATTTCCTCTAGTGGCAGGCTTTAAACAATTTATCATGCAACGTGGCAACGGCAGACAAACTCAGCCCAAACTTTCTCGGTGAAGATCTTATGGCCCAACAAATAATAGTTGGAAAAGCACTGCCTTTTCCTACATCAGGATTTTAAAGACAAAATATCCTTCATTCACTCAGCACCTTCAGAAAAGGGAGTAAAGAAAAGGAATAAATCCCTATCCAAACCATTTCATTGGATGGAAAGGCTTCCTTTGCCTGCAGAGCCTTTGGGCTACCTGTTCTGGGAACTTTTGCATCGAGTTGCTTCTAAGTTACAGTGCCACCATTTTTTATTGGACAAGCGTCAGCCAGTTTCATGGAGTGAAATTTGATGTTTATACTGAACACCTCTACAGTTGAGACATCCAATCCAGGCTTTCCTTGTAACTTTTTTTGCAGGAGACTAATAGGCACTTCAGGGCACAATTTATCCAGCCAGATCCAGATGCTCATTTTAGGATGGCACATGCTGCATAACCTGTGTGGACCAAGTGGATCTGGGTGAGCAGATCAGCTATAAATCTCTCTTTTCACCCAAGGAAACAGGGAAATCAGACAAAGCAAGTATTAGAGTTGTAAAGAAATGACTTTTAAGAAATGAACAAACCCCTCAGCTTTTTACCAAAGTGCTTACTCCAGTTATAAGCAGAGCACAGCCACTTGCTAATATATAGTTATTATACTTTTACAGCGCCAGGGAAGCTTTTGAGTGGTAGGATGCCATCTGCTGATCTGAACAGTTATTTCCTCCTGTCTTATCCCTTCCCAGCGGGCAGCTTGCGCCGATGGGGGGAAATCTGGAATACGTTTGGATTATCTGCAGAGTAAAAATATTTTCATCCACAAAACACAATTTGCCCAGATAACAGAAAGCAGGGTGAAGAGTTTAATCTTATGAGCACTGCCTCAGTTATGAAGACAAGTTTGTGCAGTGAATGAGGCATCCCAAAGAAGACATACAATATTCACCCACAGACCGGCTTGCAAAGAAGATTGGATTTTGTATAACTTCCAGTTTAATGCCAAGACTTGCTGCTACTTCGGCTAGTGCCCATCTCCATTACCGCAGAAACAATCATCTCCACATCTGTGAGTCAATACAATGCACTGTGACCCTGAAATATAGTCCCAGCGTGTCTTTCTATAATCTGTGGAGTGAAGAACAAATTAAAACACACTGTTGGCTCTCGAGGACTGTAACTTAAACCTGTGAGCAAGCTCTATTAAGTCCAGTAATAGACACCAGTCATACTCAGCCACACAATGGAAGTAAAAGAGGATGAATAGCACACCATCAGCTCCCGCACTCCAGCAGTAATAAGCATCACGCTGGGCTCACTGCACTGACTAATCCATTATTTATTGGGCTTCATAAATATCAAAACATACCACAGCTGTTAGTACTTCAGTGCAAAACCTGCAAATATTGCTTCAATTATTCAGGAGCTTGTCGCAGGAGCCAGTCAACTGCTTCGAAGGTGCAATTATAGAAGGTATCAATTACTCAGGAGTTTCAGTTCCCACCCAGGCCCCCGGGGCAGCTGGCACAGGAAGCATTGGGAGTCACAACAAGAAAAGGAAAAATTGCCTTGCCCTCAAAAACAGCCCAAAGCCTTGAGCCACACACAGGGAGGGTTGCAGGCAGCTCAGCGGCAGAACTGAGAGGTTATGTGTGATGTCCTACAATCCTTGGAGGGGTCTTTGCTCTAGCATCTCACTCCGAGGGACTGCTGAAATGATCATTAAATCAACACTCCCAAAAGCCTGCACTCCTAAATTCACCCTCCACGCAGGACACAAGCCAGACTTGCTTAAAGGATGAATCCCAGCAGTTCAAATCAGATCTCCAGCAAGGAACCACCATCTGAAGCCATCCTGGGCTTTTCCTCCTGAAGACCCCTCCCTATCCCAAAGACATTTGGGTGCCAAAGACAAGCCTAGAGACTGTGGCCAGCTGCTTGGTGGGTTGAGGTCAAGGTTGCAATTACCAGATGGTACAGTGGCTAATGTACAGGCATCAGGTCCTATGCACATCACCCGTATCATGCTGCAGCTCCCCTCTCCACTGGGGCTCATACATCACATCCCCTCTCATAAAAGCCAGGTTGGACTGATTCAATGACAATGTCCATTTGTTAGTTGTGTGTTATGGGCCAGTACATTTTGTCCACTGGAAAAAACCCAAAGCCTCAGTTTAATTCTAACATTTCTCCTGTGCCATTCTCCTGCAAAGAAAATAAAATGCTTGAAGGACCAGGTGGCATCTGCCAGTGCTCCCCCATAAAAAGGTATATACCCATTGGTCATTTGCTACTGGAAAAGGAGACTCTCCAGGATACTTAGGTACTTGCAAGCTTCAGGAAAACAGGCATCCAGAAGGAGGTGATGTTGAGATTCCCTTTAGAGAGAAAAGGCTAAGCTGAACTATAGGAGACAGCAGAGAAGTCACATGGAAAGCTTGATGGAAAAACATAAGGAAAAGGAAAACAGGTCTTGCTCATTGGACTCTGTGGTGACTTTTCTTCAGTATGAGATGCAGCTTGTGAACCTCAGGTAAGGGACAGCCAGACCTGGCTCTGTCCCCATGAAAGAAAGGACAGGAGAAAGCATGGAGCACCATGAAGAAGGGCACAGTGTCTGAGATATGGAAAGGGACCTTTGGAAATGAAATGAGTGTGGGGGGGAAAGGGAAGTCCAAGACATCAGTAACCATCACAGTCTCAGCCCAGCACAGAGCCACATAAAGCCTGGATACAGGCATGGGTCTGAGGTCCCAATATCATTCATGAAACAAAACAAAGAATATTATCTGGAATAAGTGCTAATGTACACCAGAAAAGGGATTTAGCCTGGCCAATGTCTGTAATACCTTTAGTCAAGCAGGCAGGACAAAGGCAGATAAAACTCAAGCATAACCAGACCTTCAGCAAATCCCATTTGAGGATCTGAAGCCAAACTTTGTACATTAAACTCAAATTCATTTTCATGTCCAGACACCAGAGACCTGTTAGCCCAGCTTGGTCCACTCTTTTACTGCAGAGCTGGGAAGCTGCTTTCCTGCATCTCCAAAGTTTATACAAATGTGGGATTTTGATCTCTAATGGGACCAGAGCAAATTCCTGGTGTTTCAACATGGCCAGAGCTGTCAAGACACCTCTCAAGTCTCCAAAGTCCAGCTTTTTGGTGTTTAAATAGACAACAGCTTCCTGGTCCCATGGCTTTGGGGAAATAAATCCTTCTGCATGTTATTTGCATGCTGTATTTCTATTAAAGTGTTTGCGGAAGCAGAGCAGAGCCGTTTCCTGCAGTAAGCGATAGGACAGCACTGCAGGGAAGGGCACCCGCTGCCAGGAAGGGCTCCTGTAAGTGAACAGCATGAGATTTTCATGCAAATTTCCCACCAGGGCCTCTTGAATAACGCTCCTGATTTCCCTGCCCTTAATGAATAAATCACTCAGCCTTGTTAGTGGAGTCTCCAGCACGAGGGCAGCAAGCATCACCTTTGCCACTCAGTTGACCAAAGAATTGACGTGAACAGAGATGAATGTTGCTCTTAAACCTGTGCTGAAGAAGATATGAAAAATGTGTTAGCTCATAATCTTATGCACAGCAACGCAACATGGGGATAATTGAGACATAAGTGCTGCTCAGACACCAACTTCAGAAAGATTTTTTCACCCTTACTATGCTAACAAATCATTTACAAAGCAGTGAAGCCATTTAATATTTTGTTGGTTTGCGTTTGTTTCTTTCCTGGTATAAGTGTTCCCAAATCTTTTGGGAACTGGCATTTTCTCTTAGCGTGATATGCGCATCTAGGGAAAGTCTTTTGCATAGCATCAGAAAAAAAGTGGCCCCGAAAAGGGCCTCTTGATGCAGCTCTGATGAATCTAATACCATGGAGCTGTGCGCTCCATGTTTGCAATGCCCAGGGAGCAACCCAAATCAGACCCACATGACCCAAAAGCCTCTAGCAGCAGTACTGCAGGCCCTTCCCATCCTCCTTGAAACTGGATGAGCACAGTGTGCCATGCTTTCTGCTCCAGCGTGCATGCTTGAAAGACGGATTGTCACATCCACTCTGATGCATGTCAGTGGTCCCCAGGAGGTGCAGCTCCCCAGTTATGCTGTCTGGCTTTCCCTCCAGCTCTGCCTTCTGCCTTCTTTCTCATGAATAAAATTAAAAAACAATAAAAATTAAATTTTCTGAAGCTGACTCACATTTAAGACCATCTGAGGATCTCATTTTCATAATCAGGCACTTTGGATGTGGCAGCAAGAAGTCCAGCTCCAAATTCAGCTTTGGCTGTGTGCATATCAAGTAAGCTCAGTGCATGGGGCTGATACGGAAAGGGAGGAGCAGTATCCGCATCAAGAGCAGACCTCTCATGTTCCAGGGTGTGAATGTGCCTGGTCCTCCTCAAGAAGGGAAAGGCATTTAGGGTGTGCAAGAGATCATCTAGCGCATGCTTCCACAGCAAGAAAGTGCTGCTGTTGAAGCAAAAAGCTTCTTGCACACGCCCTGGTGAATAGACAGGTCAGCGCTCCAGCATTCCATTTACATGGGCCTGCTTTAAGGCATAGGCACTGCCTGGGAAATCCCTCCTGGAATTTCAAATCCTCTGTCACTCAGGGACAGCTTTGCCTTTTCTCACATTTTGTACATTTGGCTGTTGCCCTTTTTCCAAGTGTCATCAGTCACATTGGTCATCTGCTGGGCACTCCCAGCGACAAGGTTTATGGGTGGTTTCCACATATAGAAGCCACACAGCAAAGTGTTGATGTATTCATGCTGTAACTTATTTAACCTATAAGTAATAATCTTCTTGAAAGAGACATGGAAAACATGGTAAAACAAACCCACCTGCCCCGTGTCTCCCCAGGACTGATCACTTGCTCACCAGCCTGCAGAGGTGGAACACAGTGATATGGCCCATGAAGTCTTGGGGACATCTCCATAGGGACATCTCCATAGGGACAGAAACCACAGCAAACCCAGCTTGATTTGAAGCAGGAGCTGGTGCTCTGACTTTGGGCCATCTCTTCTCTGAGCAAAATAACTTCAACTCGGTTTCTATGCGAGCAATGAATGTAATGTTCATCCAGCAGCTAAAGTGCATTTTACAGCTGTGAATCATGATTTTATGAGACAGATAATTAAGCAATTAGAACAATTAAGTGTTAAAAAGTTACCATGTCTAGAAGTGAGGGCAAAGCAGAAGAAGACAGGAAAATACTTGTAGTTTTTTTCTTTTGGAAGTTTTTCACATAGCAGTGGTGCAGGAGCAAGAAGCTGGAGAGAAGAAAAGGGAGGAAGGAGACAGGTGAGACTCTGAGCTGTGTGGGCTGTAAGTTGTCTTGGGCAAGGCATACAAAAATGAATAGTGCCCCTGTGAATATAAGGTAGGATTTCTTGGGTGGTTGATTTTGCTCATCCAAATCATCAATCAAAAACCTACGGAGACTACCAATTACACATTATTTGGGCTTTGGGGCCATTAAATGGCTTTTTGCAACCTTAATGTTTTGATTTTGTGGTAAGCCAGAGCCACTGTTCAGAGCACAGCCCTGCCTCTGAGCATCTCCCTGGGGAGCTGTGTTTGCTATCAGGCTGTAACAGCCTGTCCTTCTTCTGGGGGATAAAATGTGCTTTGTCTGCCTGCAGTTTTTGAGTCTCTCATGCCTCATAAATGGCTGACCAAACTGTGTTCTTACCAGGATTGGATAGAACTGATCACAGAGGCATTTGTGGTCTTTGCTTTTTCCAGGTTGTTAATTTGCTCATCCACACAAGAGCTTCAAGGTGAACCTTTGCTTGGAACAAACCTCAGTCTGCCACACTGGGACAGTAGTTGGCTGCATAAGCTGGGTCTTTGCAACACCACAAGGATTTAATGTTATATTTGCAAATGGAACATTTCACACGTGCCCCAAGACCCCTCTCATGAGGACCAATGTGGTAAGTGGAAGCAGGCAAGATTATCATTTCCAAAGCATGTTCCTGATCTGGACTAAGAGATGAATGGAGATACACTCAGTGAATTGTCTCTTGAATGGCCATACTGGCTGCCCAGGCTCTGCATTTCCTTATGGCACAAACATGCAGTGCCAGCTGCATTTCCTGTGCTCATGCAGGCATTGCTGCTGCAGCTGTAGCTTCAGGCCAGTGGTGTCCCTGGGGCACAGCCTGGGCTGCCCCCAGCTCTGAGCACCATGTTTGGGTTGATGTGGCTATAGCTGGATATGGCAGTATGCTGGTGGAGGCTTCAGAGAAGTGCCCTTGGGAACAAGAAAAAACAAATCCTCCTTCCCTTATGAAGGAACCAATGCCTTGGTTGCACCAAACAAAATAAGGTTCAATTGCAAGGCTAAAGAGCTTGTGAAGTTTAACACCGGAAACACCTGGAACTTTGAGAAGTGCTCAAAGGTTGCCCCAGCTCTCTGTTTGGGGACTAGATTCGTCTCACTTGCTACCTGGAGAACCACATTCAGAAATGTGGAGCAAAAGGTTGGTTCTGGGTTTGGGAGCTAGAATTGAGGTCACTGGGCTTGTAGCTCTGCTCTCGGCTTTCTGGGAATCCTTGACCACTTTCTGGCTTGTTCAGGCACTTGTGCCACATATGTGGAAAGCAGTACTGAATCCTCTCATCAAAGCTCATCAGGTAAAACCACTTTGGCACAGGTAGGCATTCCTTTCCTGTTGTAGAAACAGTTCAGGAAGGCTCACATTGCTGGCAGTGCTCAAGGCTTTTTCAGCATTTGTCTCTTATTCATACGTTGAGCTCTCCAACCTCCCATCACCCAGGGCAGAAGACTGGGCACCCTCCAATCTTCTTGCCCTGCACCACTTCTCCTCTTGTGCCTGCTGAGGCTGCCCTCCCCTCCGCCTGCCTCTGCATCCTCACTTCACCTCTCCCCTGTTCACTTGGCTTGTTAAACCAGCCTTCTCCAGACTTTTGCACTGTTCTGGATGGAAGGAGAAGAAAGCAACTTTTAAGTGCAAAACAGCTTTTCTAGTTTTCACTGGCTGTGTTGGGTTTTGCCCTGGAAGAATCCCTGATGTCTGGGAAGGGGTTTTGTGCCACTGCAGCACATCCCCACAAACGGGACCATGGTGCAAGAGCCCACGGTTCTCATCTGTCCTGCTGCCACACGAGCCTCCAGGCTCAGCTGAAATAACCCAGCAGGCAGCTAGAAAACCACTATGAATATTTGCTTCCCACTTTCTGCATATGCCAGCAGAGCAAAGGGGACGCATAGGGTGAGTCTTGCTCCTCGCTCCCTCCATGCCTGCTTCCTGACTGATGTTGTTTTATATCTTACCTTCCCTCCTGTGCATTTGATTCTTATTTTACCTTCCCTCTCTTGTCTTTACCACATTCACCACAGCAAAAACTCACCTTTATTTCCAAAAATTACTTGATGCCTTTTGACGAGTGTTTGCCAGCCTTTCAGGGCATAGCATCAAAGTAATCTATCCATTCATTTCTCCCCCTCATATGATCCTGTCCAAATCTCACCATACAACATCAGACACTCCCTGCTATTTTACTCTCTTGCTATATATGAGTGTCAGCCTTGTCTAAGTTTCCTATGGGATTCCTTGCCATAACCAAGTTTTCTATGAGGTTACACTTTCTTGTATGTCCCCTGATACACTCCTTTGAGCAGTTGAGGTACCAGTGATGGAAACACTTCAAAAACTAACTTTATTCATTCAAATTAAACATGTGATGACATTAAAAAAGAAGAAGTGGATGAAATTTCAACCTTATTGAAGCAAATGAAAGTTTTGTTACTGACGTCAGTCAAACGAGGGTTTTACCCAGACTTTGAGTGAAGGAGCTCAGATGAGCTGATAATAGAAACAAGCCAGCTGTGAACACTGGATCTGAAATCTCTGCCTGAACTATCCCACCCCACAAAGATTACAGTATGGATCTGCCTCTAATTGCTGCAAGAATAGGCATCTTATTGTCTACATCTTCTGTAATTCCACTATTGAATAAAGGACACTTCTGACACAAATGAAATGGGGAAAAAAAAGCAAAGCACCTAAACCCACATGAATTATCCTGCCTTATGCACTTATGAAATGAGAAGGTTGTTACAGAAGAGAGGAATTAAGCTACGATGCTGATGCTCTGTCTCGCTGAGGGTTTACAGAGTGGTAATTAAGAGAAGCACTTTCTGCAGAAGAGAGCTCTTCTGCTACAGAGGAAGAAAAAACATTTCTGCTCATCTTAATCAGGCACTGATGGATGGTGTTAATCAGTTAGGCTAACATGTCAGCACCTCCCTCATGCTATGGCTCTGCAGATCGCTGTAGCGGCTGGATAACCCTGGCACACTCACTTGCAGCCTGGACCACAGCCCAGGTCACTGGGGAAACATGTGGTGGTTTCAGTGGGCACTGGAGGGGACCCTTTTCAGATCTACTAAGACAGGGAAGCACCCACCCCATTGTTTGTTCTTTTAAACATTGCCAGTGTGGGTTTGAAATCCCTGCCGCTTCGCAGACACTAAACCCTGATGTCTCAGAGTACACATGAACAAAGGCAAGCCCCTTCCCACAGGTGAACTGGCTTCTCCCTGTGGACACATGTCACTGCAGCAGATTTCAAAGCAAGCCCCAGAAGACACGCATCTGCAGCAGAGATGGGCCTGAAGGACTTCATATGGTGAGTGCTTCTTTCCCAGATGGCCATCGTCCACCTCTGTGAGCAGCCTGGCTTTGGCTGAGAGGACATGGGGAGCAGTGCAGTGCTTTGGAGGGCTCCCTGGGAGGCTTGGGACTCCCATTGCCTCCATGTTACAGGCAGGCAGACAGAGCACGGCAAGGGCAAAGCCCTCTGCTCTACACTGAAAGCCAGCACTACCGGTTGCACTGCTTAAGGTGACCTGGGGGTAAGAAGAGTTACCCACCATGCATTAGCAGGACCTCATTTAAAACAGTCTGCAGTGCTGCAGCCCATAACGGGCTTCAGGGTTCAACACAAAACCTGCTGAAGGTCACTGAATCCTTCAGAAGTTTTCAGCTGCTCGGTATCTTTTGAGGCTGGGTAGGAAAAGAAGTGCAAAAGGCACATAACAGTTATTGACAGAATCTCCACCGTACTTGTGTGCAAACAGTGAAGAAGTGTAGAGAACAGTATGGACTTGGGGCACAAAACCCAGGTGCCTAACACTGATATATCTACCTCTCCGTGACAGCAACAAAAAATGTTGCTATTCACATCTCATTGGAGGTGCTAGAAGAAAAGTAAGCACTGTTTGTAAATAAGCTGCCTCAATAATTAATTTCCAGCACAGACAGCACAACAGAGAAGCTTCAGAAAGAAATTATTGCAAATACAATCTTAAACTAACAGCACATGAGTGCCTTTTGAAAAAGCCTCCAAAGAGCAGACCCTGAGTTTTAGAGAGGTAAACCATCACCAATCAATTTGCCTCTGCTCTTTGAATGAGAGGTCTCAGCCTACTCCACTTCAGGTGAGGCATCATATAAGCCAGAAAAGAGCCTCAGCAGCAGCAGCTGATTGGCAAAATAAAAAAGGGGTTCATAGTAGCTGTAATGAGTAAGAAGATGGCATCGTTTTAAGGAGCAGAGATGAGGGAGGAAGAAATGGGATGGATGGGTGGATGGATGGATGAATGGATGGATGGATGGATGGATGGATGGATGGATGGATGGATGGATGGATGGATGTGATCTGTGAATATAGTTAGTGAGAAATGTCATTGTACAGAGAGAGCAGCCACATGACAACCACAAGCATCCTCTGCCCAGGGAAGTTTCAGCCAGAGGCAATGGGAAGAAGAGGAAGGCCTTGTCAAGGAGCATAGACATTATCTGCACCCCCTCCCCCCTGAAAAGTGCAAAGTACAATGCACATGAAGAAGACAAGTTTTAATGAGGCTGGGCTGCCACATTCCAATTGCATTTCTCTCCATCCTATCCTATCCTATCCTATCCTATCCTATCCTATCCTATCCTATCCAAGACAACTTGAGGCTCATTTTGAGGTATCATTAGCAAGCAGGGGATGGATGGCAGTGAAAGGAAGCAGGGAGGACAATCTGTAAATAGAAAAGGAAGAAAAAACACACATCCAAGTGAAATTTATAATTCTCATACAAATGAAAGGAGAGGTAATGGTGCACATCAAACTAATGAAATTAGCCTGCAGACTGACTACCAGCTAATTAAATTTCTTACTTAGCATACATTAACTGAGCTGCAACTGGCATTTCACTGTGCTCGCATTAGCCAAAACCCTTCCCATCAGCACTGAGAAAAATGCCACAGGGGTGGAGCAAAACAGTTTTATTTTGCCTTATGCCCACCACAAAGAATCAGAGGATAGCTGAGGGGTCTGATGCACGTGAGGCTGAGGCTCAGCTCTGAACAATCCCTGTGTGGAACAAGCACCATCATGTGCAGCCCTCAGATAAAAGGCCACTCTCTACACATGACATGGGGGGGGGGGGGGGGGGTCACATTTATGGCTTTTCAGTGGCTGCAGAACAGGCATGTTCTTTCTGTGAACTGAGAAAAATGCTTTTCCCATCTGACAGTCCCCTCTCATGTGAACTGGAGCACAGAAGTCAGATCAAATCTCTGCTGGCTCACGGGTAACCAAGCAGGACTGTTTTGCGGATGGAGATTCATTATTTAGCGGTGTTGATAAGGACAGTAAAGCTGTATTAGCATACAACTTGCCATGACTTTTGTCTCTCTACATTTAGGGTTCAAGGTAAAATATTCAGCAAAGTTCAGCTGCATCTGCAACCCAATGGAAAAGCCCAGGCACTCTGGAAATGCTGATCCCACCATACACCTCCCCCCAGAAAGGTATATATCTTGTAGGGAGGGATCATTACATCAGAGTTCAGAGGGTGTACCTCCAGACCAAACACCAAAATAGACCCCACAGTGAACCACAGGAAGGGTCATCCCAGTTTCCCAGGCATGTTCGTAAGTCTGTCTGTATGCAATGCCTAAAAAAAGTCCTTATGTAATGCCAAACCACTTTTGTGTTATCCAGTAGTTGCTGAATAATCACCCTGAATCTACTGTTTTCCTAGTGGGTGAAACAATTCCAACTCATAAAAACCATAAGAGGTCTTTGGAACAGGAGGGAGCTGAAAGGCCGTCAAACTGAAAGGTCCATGAATCAAAGCACTGCTCCAGTGATTAGGTGAAGCACTGCGGAACAAGAGGAATGGTCTCCGTTTCCCACAGATCAATGTTCCTTTAATCCCAGCCCTTCAAGGTCAGTTAAAGTTTTCAAAATGCACTTGACAAAAGTTGTGCAGCTTTAGCAAGCGGCCGCCTCTCCGGGGCCCAGCTCATCTGAATAGCATGCCGTAACCTTCAGCCTGTCTTGATGTCTGATTCCCTGCTTGGATCCTATTATCATTACTCACTGGGGAGACCAGGTATGTTTGAAGGAAGCCATGTCTTCCAGCTTGTCAGCTCTGAAATACGTTGCCTGAGGCTGCCCAGACTTCCTATTCCTTATTCAGTATGTGGGCTAAGGCTACCTGCAGCTTTCACCCTCTTTGCTGCACAGATGGATTTATCTTTTGACCGCTGCTGTTTACAAAAAGGAGAGAGTTGTCTGCAACATCAGACCCATACAGCCTTCAGCCTTACAAAACACAATGTTATTCAGAATTGCAGTGCCTCAAAGAGACAGGGGCAGTGTTGCCCAGTGAAACCTGGCAGTAAAGCCAGCTCAGGCTCGCTGCTGGTCTTCATCTCTAATCCATTTGTTTCATCTTTGGTCACCCATTTGTCACTCCCTATCTTCGCTCACAGTACACCTCTAAGAAGCAAAGGGTTGCTGTCAATTCAAAGCATCACCATTCAGGCCATTACCCCACATGTCCTCCTGGTGGCCTGGGATTCTGCAGCCTTGTGTCTGCATCTCTGCATCTGACTGCTTCTGAGATGCACACTGCCTTGCATGAGCACCCGACACTGCAGCTCTCGAGACGTATGCACACACGGCAGGATGCCTCTGTGCATGGACGTGTCAGGATTTCAGAGCACAAGCCAATATGCAACTAAAAGCAGAGTGAGGAGACATAGGTGCAGGCTCTCCCAGATTGCCTCCAGCACAGAGCATCCTCCTCCAGAGCTCTGGTGGCACTGGCCACCCCAGAAGGGATGCTGAGGGAGATGGACCCCAGCACAGACCCAGCCTGGCACCCTGATGTGCAGCATGGGGGCATGCAGACCAGAGCTGCATGTGGTCATTGCACTCTGGCAATGTGTGCATTTGGTGGCAGTAAAGCCAGGGAGGGAGAATGTGTTTGGTCCCCCAGGAGCAGCCTGGGGAGTATGTCTGATCTGTCATATCCAGGTAAATGCCTTGCATGTGGTGAGGTACCATGCAGGAGGGAGATGTGGGCGCAATCACCCTCTCCAGAACTGGTATGGTATCAAGTAGAAGCAGCACTTGGACACCTGATGTCCAGGCTTTCCTGCCTGAACTCTGCTCTCTGTGGGGGCCAGGTACAACTGGGTGAAATCGCTCCGTGATGCAACTTCGGTGAACTCAGACCCTCAAGCTGAAGAGAAAGCTTCCAGCTGGTGTCAAGAGGCTCTCACCAACATCTAGTTGCCAAAAGCCAAGCTGGACTCAGGGAGGCACTGTGTTGCTGTGAGGGTGGTCACAAGAATGGTGCACCAGGATGGGGGACCAGAAGGGGCAGAGAAGGGGCAACCCCAGAGAGGGGTGTCTGAGGAGAGGGAGCAGATCCATGGACATGATACGAGGATGTCACTGTTTTGTGACACAGGGTCACCAGTGCCACTGGCTACTCCTCCCACAGTGGGGGTTGTCAGGGGGTCATTTCGTTCCAGGTTGTAGAAGGAAAGCTGCGTTTCCCCACAGGGAAACAGAGGCTTGCTCACGTACCTCGGCTGGGAAACGTTCCTTTTGTATAGAAGTCTTAGGAACAGATAAAATCTATCACGTTCAGAGGCTGTTTCCCTGCGGTTGGTTTAAAACCCCACTTGGGCTCTCTGCGGGTCAGACATCGCCCCATCTAGTGGAAGTCTGCTGCAATGGGACATCTCCGGGAGCGCCAGGACTCCTGTGAAACCAGAGCTGGGAAACACGACGCAGAGAAGGCCCCCAGGTCAGCCATCCCCCAGGCTTCACCTTCGGCTGTGGCCAGAGGACGCGGGCAGCCAAGCTCCGACCTTCATTTCTGCTGCAGCATCCACTGGGCGGGGGGGGAGGATGCTCATGAGAGCTGGAAAAAGCAGAGTGAGAACAAAGATCTTACCAGTGGCGTAGCCCTGAATGTCTCCACAAACCCACTGACCTTGAGGTGTGTGACATCTCGATGCAGGCAAACTGCAATCCATGCTTGAGTGCTTGAGTTGAGGCAAGGATTACAGCAGGAAGCTCTCCACCTTCCACAAGCATGATCCAGTGAGACAGCCAGTGTCCCTCCTCCCCTCCCATTCTGGGGATGAGCCTCCATACTAAGTTTAATCCTTAATTTTCAGATTTCCTTTGATTTATGTTACAAATGCCTGAGAAGCATATCATTAGATCAGAAAGAAAGTTTTTAAGCACAGAGGTTTTTGTTTGCAACTCACTTGCTGCCCTATAACTGCCTCCACCTGGCCAATAGTCAGACAAACAGGTTAAAGAGCAGCTCAGCCACAGAGTCAGGAAATTTGCCTATTCCATTAAGGGTGAAAAAGAAGAACTGGAAGACATCATATGAGAAAAACAGAGACACTGGGATGCAGGGTTACTCACATTTTTAACTAAGCAAGGCTTATGCAATGGTTCTTTGCTGGCGCATGTGCCTATGTTATTGTCTGTCCTCCCCTGACAACTCCTTAACCTGCTGCTCATTGGTCTACAAGCTGTGTGAAAACAGGCACTTGCATGGAATGATAGCCTTGAGTGTCCTCACTGAGACAGTGACATTTACTGCATATCTGGGAAGTTACACATGAGAAAGTCCCTGGAAAGCAGGCGGTGTTTGCTCAGCTGCTCTAGAAACCATTTCTTTCTTGTGGAGTGAGCAGAGAGATGAGGTCAGCTTTTACCTGGCTAAGTACCACCACTCTAGTCTTACATAGGAAGGGAAGAGTCACACAAGTAAATAAAAGTCATGGACACAATTTCATGTTAGTGTAGGACTGATATTGCTGGTTTGGTTCGTTAACTCCCTCTTCCAACATCTGGGGCCTTGTAGAGCTGGAAGGGCTGCTAGCTCATGGTCAGCAGAGTTGGTTAAGCTCAGGCTTAGCATAGAAGGTTCAAATTCACCACCACAGTTCATGTGGTACCCAGCATCCTGGCATGGAGGTTGGTGTCAGCGTTTTGAAAGAGGTTTCTAACCTCGTGATGCTGCAGGGCTGCTGGAGGGGAGCTATGTGAGGACAGCAGAAGTGACTCAGCCTGTCAACACTGTCTGCACTTTGTAATTACAATATATCACACTTTCCTCAAGGAGCTGCATACACATTAATGAAGTGAGTCTCACACCAGCCCTCTGCAGGAAGCGCTGGGAGCCCTGTGTGACCGCAGGGAAAACCTGCAGAGAGACACAGGCAGGTGAGAAGTCTCAGCTGAGGGTTGAGCAGGGGCTGTGCAGCAGTGATAGGGATAGGATTGGGTCCCCTGGCTCCAGCTCCACACTTGCAGAATCAAAGGCAGCAGCTGTGCCAGCAGCTCTCAGAAGGCAGTTCAGCTGTCTGCACTGAAGGCTCCACAGTTCAGCAGGGACTGAACTCACCCAAAACACAGCTACTTCTCTGAATGCCACCCGATCAAAGTTGTAACTGAAAACAGCACCAGTTGGCGGAGGTACCAGCAGAACTCTTTTATTTGCAGCCTGAAAAGTAGCCTGGGCTCTTGTGTTTGCTGATGGAAAAACACTTCACACTGTCGACGTTCCTTTGGGTGAGCAAAGCTAGGACGAGGCGCCTTTTCTTTCATGGTAGATGGGCAAAGGTGGGCCGTCCCGCACACAGGTTGCCACCCCTCAGCTCTCCCTTGGAAATGAACCTCTGGCAGCTGTGGCAGCATCTGTCGGGAGGGAGTGATAGCGGTACCGCTTTCACACGGAGCGCCGTGCCCTGAGCGGTACCTGCGCGCTGCGGGCGGAAGGTGGCGGCAGAGCCCGCGCTGAGCGGCTCCGGCCGCGGTCCCGGCTGCGGTGCGCCTTACAGCCCGGAAGGAATAGTCCGCATCAGCAGCAGCAGGTCCAGGGCCCGCAAACAGATGGAGTTTGGGGGTTTATCCCTTTTTTTAAACCCAGTCGTTATTTCTGGCACCAGCCACGCACGGCGATTTAGGGATCTGGTTCAGTGGAGAGGGTGGTACAAGAGGCTCTTACATCTGTTCAGGTTCTTTCATAATAATACAAGATTCAATTTCTTAACTGAATACTTACGGAATTTTAACTATATGCAATTATGAAGCTTAACTGTATGCCTATGGAACTTTAACTAAACACCTATGGGGACTGACTGGCTCTAGTCGTACTTATTTTGGTGTCAAATTCTCCCACTTTACAATCCTTGTTGGTCAGCTGCTTGGTGGTTTATCAGTACATAGTATCTTCACAGTCCTGCTCCTGCAGGGAGTATAACAGAGGCTGGCAGTGGTGTCTTCATTCCATTCCACCCTCCATTAAGCTTCTCTTACCATATGCCAAGGTCACAGGGTTGCCTGGGGAACTGCTGTAGTGTAGGTTCTGTGCATGTTAACCACATTCCATCCTAGAAGTAGTAGCTGAATTTTGCCCTAAAATTCACTAAATATTGTAACACGACTGAGGACTGGGAGCTGGGAGAAGGGTGGTCTCTGATTTCCCCCATCGTTCCACAAGTTTGAATGAATACAATGAGCTTTTCAATTAAGTTGCATAGAAATAAGGCCATTGGGCCTGGATTCAGATAGTTTTAAGGAACCAAATATGTCTCTAAAAAGCAAATAAAACTGAACAATTGCAGTGATTCAGATGTTGCTGTGCCTCAGGGGTACAGGTAGGGGGCTCACTTTGGGACTCCAGATGTGAAGTGATGCTCTGCAGGGACGCATATAAATAGGATGAATCCACAAATTTCTGAAGATACAAGCGCCATCCATTTCCAGTGCCCCTGGAAAGATTCCCTCATAGTCACTTCAAAGATGCTCATTCTTGTGAAAGTTGATCTTCTTGTCAGAGTAAGCCGTATTTATGACATAGGCTATAAATCACAACTCCCTTTACATTCATTTTCTTCTCTCCTCTCTCATTTTCATTTCATGGTTATGCTTTGTTAGGAGACTCTGTCCTTGTGGCTCTCAGCATCCTTACAGTTACAAAACTGTTTCTTGAAGCAGAACTGTTCAAAGTTAAGAAAACAATTTCAGGAAACCTTAATGTGACCTCCAGCATCTTCATAAAAGACTAAGAGCAACCTCTTAAGCACTGCAGCAGTACATTTGTATGGGTATAATTACATATGACTATGGTTCTATTATTTTTATCATAGCTGCATCGCACTAGCAAATTGTAGGGTACAAACTGTGTGACAAGGCATAATCAGGAACACTATTTATTTTAATTAAGGTGTATTATTAGATGTAGTATTCCAGATTCCCAGAGGTGCAGCAATAGGTCTCTGAAGTAATGTATGTGAAATGTCCTCTTCTCATAAGGGAAATGTGCTTCACATGCTGTACCTCCTGTGCAAAACATACGCACAGAGGGAAACAACTCTCTCTTGTAAGTGCTTAGGAAATACTGCTTTGCTGGTGAACATGAGAAAGAAAGTTTCAAGGGGGAAATATTGCTGTAACTCAGGGATTGAACCCATTGCAGAAGAGTCTCTCAGCTCCTGCCTTAATCCATATTGATGGTGAACAAGTTCTGCTGCTTGGTGACTTGGGACGTCCCTTGCTGGCTGCACATGATCTTACCTCTGGATTGGCATCAGGCTGTGGTAAGGGGCAATGCGTGGAAAGGTGAGCTCTTCCTGGCAGCATCAGCTCTGCCTGCATGGTGGACCTGGTGTAGCAGGTGAGTGCTTCAGAGCAAAGCCACTGTGCTTTGTCCCTTTGAATGTTCCCTGTAAATGAAGAGATGAGTTTTCCAGTGTTTCTTTTCCAGGTTCAGAGGACTTAGTTGTATCTGCACATATTTCCCTGGTGTCAAACAATACATCTGCCTAATAGGGGCTGAGCTCAGAGCCATTGCCTGAAGAGGGGAGATGCTGTAAATAGTGCTTTTGGTGTTTTTCGATGTTCCCAGCTGAACAGAAAAGCACATGAAAGTAAAACTTCACACCCCAAAATCTACCCAGCCACCTACAGCTGCCTTCCCACCCGCTGAACCTACCCTGGACACCACTCCTTGTGTCCTTGTCTGCTCCGCAGCAAGGTTGGCAACTGCAGCCTGCCCATGTGGAGGCCCCAGATTGCCTCCCGGTACCCAGGCTGCTCTCCACAGCTCCTGGGACAAGGGCAGCACAACCACCAGGCGCAAGGCATCCATCTCCTCAGGCAACACCACTTTTGTATCAAATGCAACTACAAGACCAGCTTAGATAAAATGTCATTTACAGAGAGAGGCAACAGCTAAAAATGGAGCAGTTGCACCACAGTCTGACCTCTAAAAGTCTTTCACCCCACAATTCAGATTGCTAAATCCATGTCTAAAACTTTTGAACCCACAGAGGAGAGATGTGAAGCAAGGATCAGAAGGAGCAGAAAAACTGATTCTTGCCTCTTTGCAAGAAGATCAGAAGGAAGAATGTCTCTGAATTTTAATGCATGCTTCTGCATGTGATTAAGCCCATGAGAGAAGACGACAGCTGCTGCCCGTGTGGACAATGGAGGATCCACACTGGCAGAGGAAGGAGAGGACAGACAAAGGTTACAGCAAAATCCAGGGTTGTCCTTTACAACAACCCCCTTGCTCTAAATGCACACAGAAGCAGCATCAGCTGAGCTCCACTCTGAGTTACTGCAACAACGCATGGCTGGTGCAATCCCACCCCAGCACTGCTGCACAAGCCCATCTGACATGACCTTTGGTGTTGATTTATGAATGGTGAATAAGGAGCTGCCAAGAGCAGCCATCAAGTTACCATCTTTGTTGCACTTTCATGTCTATAGTTATTGTTTTCTTGCAAACATGGCTACTAAGGGGTCAGGCCAACCAGCCTTGAGTGAAGTCTCTCCACAGCAGACACATGATCTCATATTATCTTGACTTCCTCACCTTTAAAACCTGATCTGATTAATTGGACTCAGAACCAGGTAGGTATCTACTGGGTAGAGGCTAGTGCCTTGGCTGGGTGCAGGTCAAAGCAAGGTCATCTGTGGAGTGATCCTCAAGTAAAACAAACAGTAAAACACAGCAGATGAGCTCTTCTCCAGGCACTGGGCAGCTTTATGTTGTGTGAGAGGCTGCGAAGGGTCAACAACAAACAGCATCAGGGCACAAGCAGATGGAAGCAGGGATTCACCCCTGGGATTGTATGACAGTATGAATTAAGGCCAAAGAAAAGTCTTGTGGTAAACAGGAATATTTTCTGTGTTATGCTTGATAACAGGTTTACCTGCATCTTTCAGCTCATTCCACTTTTATTAATGTTAAAACAGGGCTAAATATGTTTAAGTGGCTTTGTTAAACTGCTGCTAAGAATATTAAGAGCAGAGCTGTACAGCGTGAGTATCTGTCCCTGCTTTTCTCAGGGGGGGTTTCCTAGGCCAAAGGGATCCCACCAATCTTGTGAGAGGAGCTGAGGAGCAGCCCCATCTCTCAACATCGTGCCTCCAGCGTGAGCACACGGTGCTCCCGGTCTCAATCTCCCCCTCTAACAGAGGGACTAAAATCAATTGTATTGAAAAAGAAAAGTCAAATTAACACAGTCCATATTAATGGGCTGCTTATTAAAGGGAGAGGAAAGTCTTTTCACAGCAACCTATGCAGATGCGCATATCTACAATTATCCTTTTAAATTCTAAATCAAAGCAAATTAGCAGTCTAGCACCAAGCAGTAAACATGATTTGATTAGGGATTTCATACACAGGATACAACAGGGCTTTTGAAGAACCTGATTATGAACATGAGTCTTGTTTTCTCTGTGTTATGAAGAGCTCACCACCCAGCAGTGACAGCTCAGCACAGAGGGACAGTTCTAAGCTTTCCTTTTGGTCTGGCACACTGAGTAGATACTAAGACTTCAAGAGCTGGCATCACTGTTCATTGGGTGACACTTTTACTGTCAACTACAGGTCCAGCTCTAGGAGTCATCAAGTGCAAGGCCCTGCCCCTGGATTGGGGCAATCTCCACTATCAATACAGGCTGGGGGATGAATGACTTGAGAGTCGCCCTGCAGAATTGTTCTCCAATTCCCTACTTAAAAGCATGTTTCTAACCCTGTGGCTACTGAGAAAAGATTGAAAATATAGAATCATAGAATAGTTAGGGTTGGAAAGGACCTTAAAGATCATCTAGTTCCAACCCCCCCTTGCCATGGGCAGGGACACCTCACAATAAACCATGTCACCCAAGGCTTTGTCCAACCCAGCCATGAACATCCCCAGGGATGGAGCATTCACAGCTTCCTTGGGCAACCCATTCCAGTGCCTCATCACCCTCACAGTACAGAACTTCTTCCTTACATCCAATCTAAACTTCCCCTGTTTAAGTTTTAACCCATTACCCCTTGTCCTATCACTACAGTCCCTAATGAAGAGTCCCTCTCCAGCATCCCTATAGGCCCCCTTCAGATACTGGAAGGCTGCTATGAGGTCTCCACGCAGCCTTCTCTTCTCCAGGCTGAACAGCCCCAACTTTCTCAGCCTATCCTCATACAGGAGGTGCTCCAGTCCCCTGATCATCCTCGTGGCCCTCCTCTGGACTTGTTCCAACAGTTCCATGTCCTTTTTATGTTGAGGACACCAGAACTGCACACAATACTCCAGGTGAGGTCTCACGAGAGCGGAGCAGAGGGGCAGGATCACCTCCTTCGACCTGCTGGTCACACTCCTTTTGATGCAGCCCAGGATACGGTTGGCTTTCTGGGAAGCAAGTGCACAATGAAGCTGGCTCATGTTCATTTTCTCATCGACCAACACCCCCAAGTCCTTCTCTGCAGGGCTGCTCTGAATCTCTTCTCTGCCCAACCTCTAGCTGTGCCTGGGATTGCTCCAACCCAGGTGTAGGACTTTGCACTTGGCATGGTTAAACTTCATGAGGCTGGCATCAGCCCCCCTCACAAGTGTGTCAAGGTCCCTCTGGATGGCATTCCTTCCCTCCAGGGTATCAACCGAACCACACAGCTTGGTGTCATCAGCAAACTTGCTGAGGGCGCACTCAATCCCACTGTCCATTTCAGCGACAAAGATGTTGAACAAGACCGGTCCCAACACCGATCCCTGAGGGACACCGCTCGTTACTGGTCTCCAGCCGGACACTGAGCCATTGACCACAACTCTTTGCTTAAACTCCTCAAAATTATGTGGCAAATATATGTTTTATATCTCATAAATCTCAAATCAGTCTCTGGATCCTCAGCCCTCTAGGGTGGTAATAGTGAATGCCAGTGTTCATATCACTCAAGTGAACCACATGATTTCAGATGGTCCTTGAACAGAGAACCTGTTCTGCATGGTGCTGCAGATCAACAGAGAGGACAGGAATATCTTGAGGAACTTTAGAGTGACTTTGTCCATCACTAAGGTCATGGCTTTGTGCTCAAGAACACAAAGTGGGTGACTCAAAAACGAGAGATATGTATTTGGAAGACTCAGCATACAAATGACTCAACAGCCCATTAAAGTTAAGTATACATTAGAAAATGTTAGATAAATGTCTTATTCTCATTAGCATTAGATGTAAATAAATATATTCTTACAAGAGGAACACTTGTGTCCAGAAAACATAAAACAGTTAAAGTTGTTTTGATGGTGGATATATAAACAATAATTCTCCATTAATAAAACTGTCTGTAATGGCTTGCTTCTGACCAGCTTTTAATTTACTCTAAACACGAAGCAAGAGGCAAACATCAGGAACACAGTGTTCTGCTAGGGTGCAGAGGCCAAGAAGATGAACAAACAAAATAAATCAGCATTGGCAGGCTCATTGCTGCTGCGCCACAGCAAGACTCTGTTGTACAGTCCTGTTCTTCCAAGCAATTTTTCCATGCTGTCCTAAAGAAAAACCCTTGTGTTCATTGCTTCCTCTAACGCTGGGTGTTTGGCCATTCTTCTGCATGAGGAGCACCAAGTTAGAGGTGAAGAGGAGAGGTGGGACATAGGTGGCAGATGGCAGACAGACGTGTCGCATCCCCTCCCTCCTTCCAGAAGGGAGCATCCTTGCCCTTGCCGTGACCACAGAGCACAAGTAATCCTCTTTCCTGTTAGAAGTCACAGGACCCTGAAACTGCAGTCAGTTTTGCTGAGAAAGCAGCATGCTGGTATGCCTGTAACATGAACTCAGTGACACACTGTGTCACCTGTCTATTGTCACCTACTTTTAAAAGGGCTGGGCAGTACCTGCTTGTGTGGGAAGAACAGTATGTTGAGGAGCTGCAAGTAATATTTATGACAGAAGCCTCTGCCACACGTGTTAACTTGTAACTTATCACTCAAAGAAGCCAAACGGTATGTGATGGCTGACAGTACAGAACTTTTTGGACACCAGGAATGTGTCTTGACCTACAGTCTAGAAGAGAACACATGACAAACAATCAGGAGTTAAAGAACAGTAGATGGCAACAGGTCACACTTAAGACTATCAGTATTTTCTTCTGTGCAGACATAATAACTAGCACTGTCACATAGATTCACTGTTGTATTAAAGCAAGTTGCATATTTTGTGCATTTTATAGGTGGAAGAAGTGAGGCAGAGATTATTCTTCTATAATGCTGCTGAGTTCCCATCATGTTAAAATTGGGATTCACTGCAAACCAGCAGACATGGAATTGCAAGAGGAAATCAGCAATGAAACCAAAGGTGTGTTTCTGTGTGTTTGCAGCCACAAAACACACATTTTGGAAGGAAACTGCCACAACAGATAAAACTAATGGGGACGAGTGAGTTGTGTTAGTGCAGAAGGGTGGGGCAACTGTGGCTCATCAGTGGGCTGTCCATCTGGTACTTGGTTAACCCCAGCTTCAGTGCTTTCTGTGTAGGTTTAAGTTTGGCGATAATAGCAAGAGAAGTCTGTACAGCTGCTTCCATGCTTCATGTTAACCATGTGTTTTCATTCCCCAGGGACTGAATTTACTTGTGGATTCAGCAGCTAAAGGACAAAACCCAGGGAGAGCAACTCAGTTTTGGCAAACACATTCAATTATCTTTCAACGACACAAAGGGGTATATTGCTTTGCTAAAATTCCAGGGAGCCACATTCACCACAGCAAAGCAAGCCAGACTTTCTGCAGGAAGAAGCAAAGCAAACCAGCACTGACTGCAACAGCTCCTTTAACCTCCTTTGTCATTTCTGAGATTGATAAGGACAGAATCCCAGGAGTCATGTCTTTTCCACCGTGAAATATAACCCAGTCCAACTTGGGTTTTCCTATGGGTGTTTTTCAGAGAGAAAGCAGCAGAATTAAATTCTTTGTAGACAGAAAAAGAGCTCGGTTTCTGCCTTTGTATTTCTCACACTGTGATGGATGGTGTGATCAAAGCTGTAATTTCCCTGACAGTCCTTTGAAAGACACACCTCCTCTTATACTTCTGCCCCTCTTTTTTCTTAGCCCACTAATGCAAACAATGCTTAAGACAGAACTTTTACCTTCACTCAGTAAGATCTAGCATGGCTCTTTGCAGCTTGTATGTGGAGGGCAGGTGATGCATTTCTAGAGGTCTCTGTAACTGAAAGTTAAACAATTACCAACACCAGTTATATCACCTGAATAAATGACTGAACTACCCTGAGGTGCTGCACAATGTGCTAGCAGTTTTATAAGAGGTGCTACAAGAAGTAGCTGGTAAATTAAGTAGTTATGCCTCGTGTGGTACATGACAAAAAAATAAACTTGAGAAGTTTCTCTTACTTGTTCATAGTTTGGAGAAACTGTAAGACTTCTGCAGCGTTTCAGCAGCTAGGAAGTGATGCTGCTGCAAAACTGGGAATGTGAATTCCCACTTCAGTTTCCCCACATTGAGCACATTTGATTTCAGTTGTATAAAATGTTTTGTTTCTGCTTTGTTTCTTTCCAATTACTTTATTATTTGATACTTAAGTGATTCACTCTGCTACCTAGTCAGAAAGTCCCAAGCTACTTTCGTCAAAGTTGACAGTTGCTTGCAATATACTTCCATTTATATGGAATAATTTACTAATTTGTTAGCTCCCAGAAGCTCCTATCCTCACAAAATCCCCTGCACACACCGTTTTTGGAGCTCGGTACATTTTCCTTCATTGCTTAGAGGCACAAGCATGGTTTCCACTCTTGCTTGGTATTGCGGACCCAGCTATCGAGCTCGATATTTCATGTAGCTCTTATACCTTTCTTGGTTCTTAGAAAGTCCCTGAGTCTCACCTCCACGTGAAAATAGTTTTTTTTAATGGTTCTGTAAATATTTATCACAGTATCACACAGTATGCTAGAGATTGGAAGGGACCTCAAAAGATCATCTAGTCCAATCCCCCTGCCAGAGCAGGAACACCTAGATAATGTTACACAGGAATGTGTCCAGGTGAGTTTTGAATGTCTCCAGGGAAGGAGACTCCACAACCTCCCTGGGCAGCCTGTTCCAGTGCTCTGTCACCCTCACTGAGAAGAAGCTTCTTCTCAAGTTTAAGTGGAACCTCTTGTGTTCCAGTTTGTACCCATTATCCCTTGTCCTATCATTGTTTGCCACTGAGTAGAGCCTGGCTCCATCCTCGTGACACTCCTCCTTTATATATTTATAGACACTAATAAGGTCACCCCTCAGTCTCCTCTTCTCCAAACTATAGAGACCCAGCTCCCTCAGTCTTTCCTCATAAGGGAGATGCTCCACTCCCTTAATCATCTTAGTTGCCCTGCGCTGGACTCTCTCCAGCAGCTCCCTGTCCTTCTTGAACTGAGGGGCCCAGAACTGGACACAGTATTCCAGATGGGGTCTCACCAGGGCAGAGTAGAGGGGAAGGAGGACCTCTCTCGACCTACTAACCACCGCCCTTCTAATACACCCCAGGATGCCATTGGCCTTCTTAGCCACAAGGGCACAGTGTTGGCTCATGGTCATCCTGTCATCCACTAGGACCCCCAGGTCCCTCTCCCCTACACTGCTCTCTAACAGGTCGTTTCCCAACCTATACTGGAAATGATCTGCAGAGAAAAGCACCAGCACCACAGCTCCAGGCCATTGCCAGGTTTTCTTCTCTTGCCGTCATATTGCTCACAAATGACTGATGCTCCCAGGTTTCCAGCTCGCTGAAGTAGGGGAGTGTTTTGGGAGGGATGATGTCATTCACTTAATCAGATATCACCAGATAGAACAGAGGAGTTTTCAATCACAAAAGCCTTCCTTCAGGTGCACACTTTGATCAACTATATCAGATCTTCTAGAAAGAGATATCTGCTCTCCTTGTAAAGCTTATTCTATTATTTCTGGGTTGTCACAGCGGTAACGGTGCTTGAAAGGCTTTTTTAATATTGGCATTTCACCACAAATGTAAACGAATGGATATTTGATGGAACTGGCATTTGATCAATTAGCATTTTGGGTATTTCACTACCTTACAGCAAAGCAAATCAGAGCAGTTTACAAACTCCATTTTCTGATACTTAATTTCTGTCTCTAAGATCAAGAGAGATACTTCTTTTAATAACTAGACTTTATTATATTGTCTGTTCCACAGACAGGAAGTAGAAATGCAGTTTGCAATAAAAAACATCTTGGGATGGTAAAAGAGGAAATGAAGCCGTATCAGTCACCGCTGATAGAGGGAGAAAGGCTCTAGAAATACAGACATGCTGGGACATTCATTGCAAAGAAACTCGGGGGAACTTGCAAGTGAGCAAACTGCCTGATTTCCTCTCCGGAGCCATGCCATGTGAGGAGCAGACAGTTTGGAGAGCACAAGTGGAAATGAGAGCTGCTGCTCATGCTACAGACAGCACCCTGCACGGTTTAGAGACTGCAGACACAAAATAGATTACTTTTAATGCCCTCAGTAGCATTTTTAATACCCTGAATAATTTATATACTGTACTGGGTGCTCTGTCAGAAAGATGGTGGCATTTGGGAAGCCAGTTAAAGCAGCCTTCAGCCCAACAAGGGCTAGGGAGTCTGGAAAGTTAAATACATGGCCATTGCAGCCTTCTCTGGATGGAAGGGGGAAAGGAAGAGCTGGGGGAAAAAGCAGCATGAAACAAGAAGATAAGAATCACTGGACTGACCAACACACTGAATGAGAAGGAAAGATGCTGGTATTGCCAGGCAGATGGGAGTCTTGTTCTGACTCAGTCCAGGTAGAATCAGAAATAGGAAAGATGGGTTTGCTGTGTTTGAAACTCCGCAAAAGAGCTTTGGACCACAGCTCCTCTTTGAGTTCTTCCCTTAGGTGATGTGAGCTGTAATCATAAAGCCTCCCAGCTAAGGGATGTTAAAAGAGAATATGTCTGTGTTTTGATTCCTCTCTTCTCCTCCTAGGACACTTCAGTTATGTCTGCAGGGTCTCTCCTACAGGCTCCCCTCCAGCTGGGCTTAAGAACACAAAAATGCACTCACCTGTAGTATCTCTGTGCTTACAGCAAGATTCAGGTTTGGACACTCGAGTGAGTTACCACAGAAGGGCTCTATAGATGCCCTTTACCCAAGTGAGAGAGGAAGACTTGACTGCAGACAGAATGAAAGCTGGTTTACCGCACATCTGTCATGGCATTGGAGCACACAGCCCAGCTAGCGCTCCCCAACTTTTTGACCCTTCCAGCCTCATCTGCAGTTCAGATCTTTCTTCAAGCTGGCTCAAGTGGCTCCAGTCTGCCTCTCTCTATCCTAGGCTGGAACCAACCATTGCCACCTGAAAAAAATCACACTCTTCTCTCCCCTGCTTTTATCCTTTGAAAATATTTTATTGCTTTAACAGAACATGCAAAATTCTGAGCTTGTTTGAAATATGTATTTTTCACCAGAGGGTTCCTCTTAGGAAGACAAACTACCTTTGCCATGAAAATAAGAGGAATCATTGCTTAGTAAGGTATTTACTGTATCTGGAAACAGAAACTTCCTGCCCACCAAAAAGGACTGTGCATACGATTTCCCACAACCCCAGCACCCTGATCTGAAATTGAAGATCAAATATATGAAGCCACAGAGAGCAGGGAGAAAATCTGTTTCATCTCCTTTCTCTTTGATGTAGCTGCTTCATTTTAAAGTCTTTTAGTTGACAGGCTAATAAAATCTGGCCTTTTGAGCTTAAAATAAGTTTTTGGGGTTTTTTTTGGTGTAGTGTGTTATGAGGAAATGTCCTAGGCAGACCCATTCAAAGCTATGTCCGATCTAGGGTGCCCCTGACTACCACGCTTTGTCCTTGGCAGCCACAGCCTGGTCTTCCTCTGACAAAATGCTTGAGGATCAGAGAAATGTACCCTATTGGTAAGGGTGGCAATATTTTTCCAGTCATCACTCCTCTTCCTAATTGTCTGTGTATGCAGGTTAAAATTCCCTTAGCAGAGCTCTGAGCATCCCCCAAGGGCTCAGGCAGGCACTCACTGCTTGGTTTCCTCCAGGGAAAACTCCTGTATCCCAGTGATGAAACTTCTCAAGCATGCCTTTCCCTTGAGAGGGGGCTGCTGTGTTTCAAAGACATTGGGTTGCTTTTCAAGGAAAATGGCATCACTTTCCTAAGCTACTTGCCTGGTGCTCACAGAACCTACTCCACATTAAACCACTGTTACACAGATCACACTTCCAAATAACTTGGATGGGCAGCAAGCTCATGATAATGAAACCATTAGTATCAGAATGAAATGGGATTGGTAGGTACTGCTCATGTCAGAACTGCTGGTCACGTTCTGTACATGCCACAGCAGTAACCAGACTCACACAATTAGGAAAAATAAACCTAGAAAGTGTTTTTACTTAAACACTAGCAGACATTTTGAAGACAAAGCAAGCAACAAGGAATCACCTGTAGCCTACAGGGCTTCCTGCAGAATGAATTTTAGCAAACAAGATCATTTTGGAGATAGTCTCTCTTGATCTCACAGCCCTGAAGGTAAAGTGAAACACATCTGCAACTTACTGATTAATGTTTTTGTTACTGCTACTACATAGAAATTCTAGTAAAACTTACCCCTATTAAACCCTGGAGTCATTTGTGAAAGGTCATTCACTGAGGGTCAGCCTCTCTTTCCTTGTTTCATTTGTGTGCATTCTTTCTCCTGTTGCCCTTCCTTGGCTCCACTGCTTTGGTACTTCTTTGTTCTTGCAAGCAGCCTAGGACAGGCAGAAGAAAAGAGAAAGTGAATGAGCTTTGACTAGCTGTCAATATGTGAACTTTAAATTTAGCAAACCTGGGTTTTATTCCCTACTTCACCACTCCCAGTGCAAATTTATACCCATATTTATTTCTATCCATAAAAAGTGTAATGCTTACTTAACAAAAATCCGTCTATCTAACTTCGTAGCACCCTGCAAGGCATCACAATATTTAATCATAATACACATGAACTTCAACAGAGCTGTCTTCTCATCTACCCATTTGCCTTGAGGGAGGACAAACTAAACTGTGCTTAGAGAACATGTGATGAATTTTTAATAGTAGAGCTGCATAAAGATTCAAGTTGCACAACCTTCCTAAACACATCTGCTTCAGCGTCTATGTGCTCCACTCAGATGTTTTACATATCTTGAACTGTGCAGTTGATTTTTTCATTCAGTAGTTCAGCCTGAGTTGATACTAGCAAGAAATGTGAAAGGCAGCATAAGAAGCTTCCACAAACACAACAGCATCAAAAAGGAAAGGAAAAGAAAAAGGAAAGTTTGTTGCTGAATGTGGCAAGGAACCTTGCGATGAAAGACATGGAAAAGGCCAAGGCAGCAAGTACCTTTTTCCAGTTTTGGGATCACACACAGAGTAAGACAATGGCCAGCAGAAGACCATCAGGGGGATTATGGGTTGTAAGCATGCAATACGTAAGAGAGGCTGAGAGCTGCATGTGTTCAGCCTTCAGAACAGAGGTCTTGCGGCTGTTCATGACTGCTTACTAGGAGAGTAGTAAGAAAGTAACAGCCAGACTTGGCTTGGAGCTGCACAGGGATGAAATGAGTGTCAACAGCCACTTGTGGAACAATGGACATTCAGATCAGATATGAGGATGCTTTATTACCTTGAGAGCAGCAAAACACAGAGAGAGGAAAGCCACAGATTGTGGTACATCCATCCTTAAAGATACTGAAAACTTGACTGAACTCCAGAAGTCTCTTCCAACCATACCTCCACAATTCCTTTCTACAATTCTACTTTATAACTCATGGCAAAGAAAGCCACAGGGTAATGAGTAGAGACTATGTTTCCCTGACATCCAGAAGATCCCTAAGTGGTAGAATGTTCTGTATTTAAGTGACTGCTACATCAGGACTGATCTTCTACAAAGTACAGAAGCTTATAGTATGTACCTAATACTTCCACAAACAAGTAAACAACAACATAAAAGGTACCTATTATTTCCTGAGGAGAGGATCAAATTGACACTGCAGTATTATAATCTTCTACTAAAGAAAAAGCATGTTCCTAACAGCAATCTAGTATCAGAACACTTCATCAAACCCTTTCTCTATCACTAATCATACACACAGTAACATCTGTGCAAGCCAGGTGCCTCTGGACAGCTCCTGTGGTTCTTGAAAGACTATTTCTTGGCAGGTTCTGTTTTTTACTCTAATTGAAAGGTTAATCAAATCAGTCATACTTGTATGTTGGCTAAATAAACACACTGTCTCCACTGATGATGAAACAGGTGCATTATCACTCATGTTTCCCACAGGGTTCATTTGTTCCATGATTGCATTCAGTTTTCTTCGAGCTTCTCTATGCAGTATCTGACAGCATTTTGGATAGTTTTCATAAGGAGATCCACCTTTCACATGCTATTTTATTCACAGAACTCTCAACTCTGGTAGTTCTGGCAAAGGTATTATATATCCTCAGCACTGCTTCATTGTGGAAAACATGGAAGAAGTTAATCCTAAAAAAGGTTGAGAACACTTATTGAGGCATAAATGCATTATTGAGTCTTACTATTGATGCTGCTGAGGCTGAAAACACTGAGACATTCAAACCCAGTTCTTCTTTGCCTCTCCAGCCTCAATGCCAAGCTTCATTTTGCAGAAAGCTGTTTCAGCATCTTGTTAGCATCTAGAACCCAGCCCTGCAAATTCACACACCTTGTGTTTGATTTCATGCGCTGTTAACACAGTGCTGCTGAGTGACTACATGCGTAAATCTCTTTCTGAAACCAGCATTTACATGCGACATGGCAATTCACCGTTTGTAAGGCATACAGAAGATGGGATGAATGCATGACAGGTAGAAAATATTTATTCAAGTTAAGAAGTTTTGCACACTACCCCATCTGGAATATTGTGTCCAGTTCTGGGCCCCTCAGTTCAAGAAGGACAGGGAGCTGCTGGAGAGAGTCCAGCGCAGGGCAACCAAGATGATTAAGGGAGTGGAGCATCTCCCTTATGAGGAAAGACTGAGGGAGCTGGGTCTCTATAGTTTGGAGAAGAGGAGACTGAGGGGTGACCTTATTAGTGTATATAAATATATAAAGGGGGAGTGTCACGAGGATGGAGCCAGGCTCTACTCAGTGGCAAACAATGATAGGACAAGGGGTAATGGGTGCAAACTGGAACACAAGAGGTTCCACTTAAACTTGAGAAGGAACTTCTTCTCAGTGAGGGTGACGGAACACTGGAACAGGCTGCCCAGGGAGGTTGTGGAGTCTCCTTCCCTGGAGACATTCAAAGCCCGCCTGGACACATTCCTGTGTAACATTATCTAGGTGTTCCTGCTCCGGCAGAGGGATTGGACTAGATGATCTTTTGAGGTCCCTTCCAATCTCTAGCATACTGTGATACTGTGATTTCAGAAGTCCAAAAGCCACAACAGCTGGTATTTGTTTTAAAGAAAAAGGCATCCAAAAATGTCTTGCAACCTGGTAAACAGTATAATGAAGAAAATCTCAAGCCATACAGAAATTAACATGGAATTAGGTAATTTCAGTAGTACATGTTCTGAAGTGTACTGGGGGGGGGGGAAGAAGTGTACTTTTCTCCATTAAACAAATAGTATTTACTGAATGAATTACTGAAGTTCTTTAGGGTGGGATTCATCTCACTTATTTTCTGTGTACTAGAAGATACAGATAACTAAACTAGTTTGCTAAACTGTTGAGAGATCATCTCTCTGCAGGGCTCCTTAACTAAGTCAGGTTTTAGAGATATTCTCTCCCTCCACTGACAGTAAAGGGAGACTAGACTTGCCAGGTCTACACTTGTGAACAATTTAAGTAATTTGCTTAACAACTCAGACCACAATTAACTCCCACTGCAACTGCTCAGTTTTTTTAGTTTTACTAATTTTAAAAGTTAAAGTATTAAATCATGTCATTGACCTCCAATCTCAGGTCTCCATGTTAGACTTTTTCTTAATCTATCTCATAATGAAGAGGAAGCTGTTTGTATGGAGAGCTGAACATCACACTAAGAAAAAGCACATAACTCATTACAAGTACATGGCATTTGGGGAAAATTAGCATTCTCTCCCACCCTCTACCATACCTTTTTAAACTCCAATTCACTTAAAACCATCTTGACCCAAAGCATAAAATTCTCATTTACTACATTTTATCACCCTGCCAACAGTAGCACTGACAGATATTTTACCATTCTGTTTAGCATCACGCAGCCCCTTATTGCTTACATTGCCAAATACGGGAGTAACTTGGGATAGCTGAAGAACCCAGAGGCTGCAGTAACAGGCAACAGTCACAGAACTGACCTCCATGGGACTTCACTCATCTTGAAATTTACTGCCACTGTGTTCTCACTGCTCGAGTTTGTAATTTGTTTAAGCACTTCACTGAACTGAGGCATGGGAAGAATGGCAACAGAAATAGTGGTCAAATATCAGGTGGATTTACATTTTAACCCATAGCACAAAATAGAGATTTGAAATTACTAATCTCTTGGTAGAAACCTTTGTATAAGCTAAAAATAAAAGTTTACCTCAGTTTAATGATACTGTATTTGTCAAAGCTTTCCTGTAAAATGGTTCTGCGTAGAATACAGAATGCCTGGAAAAAAATAAGCTATTGTTTAAAGTATTTTTTATCTTGCATTTTGAATTGTTCTGTGAATGGGTCACAACCTGCTATAATATGCTTGATGCCATACAGACAAGTGAATACCTGCACTCCACAAGAGTTCAACACCTTGTTGATAGAATAAATACTTTCAGGATAAGTTTTTCACCTGCTAGAACCTAAACTGATAAAAATGGTAAAGTCAGATTATTAGAACCGTATGTGTATTAGGAAATACAACTGAACATGGATTCGGGAGACTGGTTTTTAGTATTTATTTAGGAAAACTCACTATACAAACAAAAGTTATCACAACAGCATAATATGCAGGGTTATAGTTTTTCCTTCCTTCAAGCTGTTTTTTTTTTGTTTCAGTAAAAACACATGTATACATTTACAATGATTCCCCTTTAAAGCACTGGGATTCCATATATTAAAACATACCTGGTAAAATAAGCTTAAAATAATTTTACATTGCTTGGAAAAAGATTTGAGTAATTTACTCTTACCAGAGTGCCATTGTTGCACAGTATTCAAAAAAATGAACCACCACTAAAATAGAGAGTAAAACATTTAAAAGTACATTTATTTAAAATGTGGGCAAAATATCAATATAAAAGAAAATAGAGTATAAGAAATAAAAATAAAGTACAAAACATTTTCATCTTCAACAACCATAATTTAATAGATAGCAAGCCCTTTTATTTGTACATCCAAATTACACTCTTGGCTGAAGTACCATCATTTACGTTAAAATGTTTAAAAACGGGGTCATAATACCTAAAGTGGGCTTTCTTAAAATGGCAGTATAATACAAAACATAGTAAATTATGTTTCAGCATAATAAAATTACACATCCTAAAAAAGATGCAGTTTATTTTTGCTTTCCTGCTTTAAACTGCTCATCATCCCTAGGAAAACAGCTGGAAAACAGCATCCACAGGAAGTTTTAGTTGCTTTGTACAATGGCTGAACAGCTAGATCTAATGCTCCAAGCATTCCGAAGCAGTAAGGCATTTCATTATCCATCAAGTAAATTTATATGTAGGTTTGTTAAGAAAGAACAACTTTAAGAAATGACTGCAAAATAGAACTTATATGAAAAAAAAGCATGCATAAAGACATAGAACAGACATGTTAAAAGCATGCATAAAGACACTGGTCCCTTCACTATATTTATCAAACAGGGTTTAGAATCTTCAGTAAAAAGCTGTTTTCCTCATCTGCATGGAACTTGTGACAAACGCTTTCCTTAATGGCGATTTTTTTTCCTGTTGCTTACAATTCTACTACTCTTCTTTTCTGACAAGCCTACCTCCCACCTCCACTGAAGTATTTCCTATCAAGATAATTTCACTTTGAATTTAAGATAGGTTTCTGCTTGTTAATCTACCCTCCTATCAAGGAAACATTACACATCCTAAACATTTATAAACCATTAGGTTCCTAATTAAGAAAAAATTAACTACCACACTTCCCTAAGCAGCAGACAGGCTTTACAGAAAAAGGATATGATTCATAATCCAGTGTTTGAGTAAGTACTCCAGTCAGGACAAACTCTGCATTGTGGACATCTAGAAATATGGAAAATATGCATACAGTTTACAACCTAAGAAGACATTCTTCCTCATTCTGCACACGTGTCAGGAGAGGCCACTCAGTACCTTTCCACCCCCTCAGACAAAGGCATAAGAGAGTACTGCCTGCCAGTACCAGGGCCATCACACACTGCATGCCATGAATATTTGACTTCCCAGTGCACACAATGTCCTGGTGTTCTATGCTCAGGCTAAAATAACTAAAGTGGAAAAACCTTAAATCTTTAACTAACTCGATTACCCAGTAATCTTGTCTCACCCAGGACTGAAGCCTCAAGTTCAAGCCTACCCTTTCCAGAGATTTACGGTGACTTAGCTATAAAATACCTCAATTAGAAATACCTAGCAGACAGCTGGCTCAGGTTTCTCCATGTTTTGCAGGATAGACCATGTATTCTACTATTATCTGAAAGCTTCAAAAGTTGTCTGTACTTGTAAAGTAGTAATAATGATAATAATAAAAACAAAATGACAGCAATACTGTTCAAATTACATTGAATTTGATATTATATATATCAAATTCTTATACATACCTATGAGCATATACATACCTATGGCTCTTGCGAAATATTCTCGACATAAATGAAGGTCATTTTCACAGGAAATCAAGATTATCTCTGGCAAACTCTAAACAAAAGAAACTAATTGTAAGCTCAGAATAACACAGTAAAATATTAACAGTAAATTTTAGAAAGCAACACTATACACACTTTATTCTGCTTATGCTCCATGAGTTTTCGAAAAGAAGGTTGTTTAGATAACACTTTTCCTCCTGCACATTCCACAATAGCTTTCATGGTGGAAAGGCTGGGACAAATTCCAGGTGTAATGTAAAAATATTTTCCCTAAAAAAGAAAAGAAAGAATAAGAGAAAGAATCTTGTTAACTGATATCTGCAACACATTGTTTTATTATCATGTGACTTTTCTCTTACACAATCATGGAGCCGACTTTGTAAGCTGATGTTAGGTATCACAGCTTATGGTAACAAATTCATCAGCTGATGAGTTGTCCTTTACTACCACTGACGTTTTTCCTGGAGGGGAAACCCCACAATGTGAACAGCTTAGATGTGCCTCTTTCAACACCTGTAAAGTAAGTGATCTTTCAAGAACTTCCAGCTGTTAAGTAATAGCCAATTTATTACTTCCTGACAAAAATTTTACTACTACTCGACTAATACAGGTGATCACAAAGTAGATTATCTCTGTTATGTGAACTGCAAAACTGAGTGAAATGTAGTATTTAGATTTAAATGCCCCTTTTTTAGGTGGTTTGCCTCCATAAATAGTCTCAAATTCAGTTACGCTGAAGAATCTCTAGCAACTTGGACCTTCAGACACCTCTCTGCACTGTATTGCAATTGAGACATGAAAGCCATCTTGCAGCATTCTAGCAAACAGCCTGGTGGAAAGTGAATTCTTCAAGGCAAATCAGACTAGACCTCCCTGAGGCTGGAGTGCAAATCACTCTAAGTTTCACATTTTTATGGGCTAGTGTAAAATAAAAAAGAAACAAAAATCCCCAAATAAGTCCCCTCCATAAGTGGCTTTTTACAAGTAACAGAGCAATGCCCTCAATTTTCTAAGGGAACACGTAATGCATATTGAGCATATGCTGAGCTTGGTTTTTTACAGGATCCAGTCACTTGAAGCTTAGATCCATCCCAACAATGCTCAGGCAGGAAACAGGCTTAAAGGCAAAAATTAAATTTATAACCAATTCTTCATGTTATAGGATAGTCCGTTTTACTGTCCTCAGCTACAAAACCTACAGCTCCCATGCTGAAAAAATTACATTGAAAAGCTCCAACTACTTAAATGCCATTTTAAACTGCATACCTTGAACAGTGGAGCTACTTGTGCTCTCTTTAGAGACTCCTCTAAACTAAAGCAGAAAAGCACCTCAGCTTCAGCGTCTCTGAGCACAAAGTTCTGCTCATCTGAAAAAGAAAGACTGATGGTGTAAAACACACAAAAGACAAAAACATCCACGTAACCCAGGACATAATCTGATCAGAAAATGCTGGTGGCAGTGTGACTCCAAATGGTAATAAACAACTACTGATTTTAACATGATTATAGTATCTCATTTTATTAGGGCTCTTACAACTGTGACCCACAATTACTTGGGAGACAAAAGAACTGTGAGTGCATTTTACACTTGTAAACCTAGCAATAGCCACTGTTCTTCTAACTTACTGGAGTAGCTTCCTAAAGTTTATTGGTTGACTCTCTACAAGCAAAGGAGCAAAACAATTACATTTAAATTCAAATCACTGTGACAACCTATGCGAGCCCAGAAAGTGCCTTAAACTCTTCACACACCAGTAACAGAAAACTTTGTTTCTCTTGTCCTGATATCCAGCTGATTTTTCACCTTTTATTAGGGATGGAGTTTCAGTTTTAACTTTACCTTTCCACAAAAAGCTGAGTCAAATGTATTTCTAAATCAGATGTAATTCAAAACATCTAAGTTTAAAGAACAAAAAAAATTTATATGGAGAACAATTTGGTCTTCCCAAGGACAATCTGACAACCTGCAAGAGATGTGTTAATACCTTAAGACAAAGAAAACCAGTAGGTCATTTTTCGTAAACAACTGCCATGTATTCCATCACTGTACTAGGTACACAAGTGAAGGCAGCCCATTAGCTAAAAATTGACTAAACTTCAGTAGTCAGCAAGTACAGTACTTCAAATAATACACCAAAACAGTCGTCCTTTTAAACCTCCAGACTTTCTTTATCTTCTAATAGCTTCCAAATGGATTGATTTCTCAGTTCACCAATGCTGAACCAAGTAAGTTGCCTTCTTGAGATTTAAAAAAAATTGTTTGCTGGTTTATTGGTTAATCATCCATAGATTTAAGCCTTCATGATCATGGTTAGGCAGCACATTATATATATATTTTTTTTGCAAGAAAACAAGTAAAAAAGCATAAAACAATCATAAACCAAATCACTGGCTTTTAAGAAGTCTTAAAACTAAGGCAACCACAGGTAAAATCCACAAATGGCTACACAAGAAATACAATGCTTAACAGCCAACTAACTTAATCCCGCTAAAACAAACTTATAAAGGATGTTTCTACTTCATTTAAGGGAAAAAAAGCCTGTACTAAATCAAATTAAAACTGAATGAAACAAAATGCCTGCTGAAAGAGGACTAAAATTTTTTTTACAAAACCTTCTACATAGTTCTTCAAAAGCTGTGAATTATGATAGTCAGACTTGTTGTTACAATCTTTGCTTTCAAAAACTAAACATTTTAGAGAACTGGCAAGAAACACTTAAGTCAGAAGTCAAAATAACAAAGTATATTTAAATACACTTGCCAGTGAATCTTAAGTTTACTATAAAAATTGTTACTAGTTTAACTTACCAACAAACTTCTGGCATTTGAAACACTCTTCTAACCACTCTGGAGTTACTATGTGCTTGACTACAGAAATTGCGGTCAGGAACTTGACAGTTCGGGTCACTTTACTTGCAATTAGATGGGTACATTTCTGAGCAGATTCTGCTACTTCACCTCCAAGGATATACAGTTTCTAAAAGTTGCACAAAAAACAAATCAGAATGGAACAGTCCCTTAAAATTGCAGGGGAAAAAAAAAGAAGAATCATGCCATCAAATAGAACTAAGCTCCTAACGAAACAGTAAATAGAGGATATTTCTGTATTACAGTATTTTTTTTACTAAAGGTGATTAATTTTGACAGAGTTTATAGCATTGAAAACCCAGTATTTCCAGACATAAATTTTACCTGGCAAGAGTGAAAGTAAAAAAAACAAAACAACCCTGTGCTTCAAACCTCAGCCAAGATGTGAAAAAATACATAAATTAAACGTTCTTTTGGAAAGAATATTTAGTAATTATTAAGGTTCAAGGAATGATTAGATTTTTATAGTGTTAAAAGAATGTTACAAATTACTTAAGAGTTTTGAGACATCTTTATTAGGGAACACAACAAAACCTCCATGGGAACCTATTATCTCACACCTGCCGTAAGTTTTGTCATCAGCTTTCTGTGAAGCATTTAGTATTAGATAACAACTACACTAGAAGAATCTTGGGTTTTATGCAGTACAGCCATCACTACTGTTCTCACCTAAATTTGCTAACGAAGTTTGCTGATTCAAAACAAATGGGGAAGGGGCTTTCTTGCTGTTTAAAACAACTGAATGGGAAGAAATAACAACTAGCGTAGAAGTGTGAAGTAGTTAGCTAAAGCAGAACAGTTACCAAATAAAACTCCCTTCACATAAATCTACACTCTAACTTCAGCCCCTATAAGTATGGGGTTTTATCCACTAGCTACATGCTAATCAAGTATATGCTACTTAATCAAGACAACTGAACATCAAGCAAAAAGTTACCAGATGTTTCAATGTATTTCACAAGACAATCATGAAAGTCACCTTAATGTACTGTTGAACTTGCATAGGTTCAAATCCTGTGAAAAGCACCATTGGTGTCAGTTCTGGGGTGAGTTTTTTAGTAGGTGGGGGCAAGTCTTCAATCCTACAAAACGTGAAATACAGCAGAATGTGAAGTCTGGGCCCAAAACAGTATTACTTTAAAACTAGACAAGCACACTCTTGCAACTTCTACCAATGGAAATGCTCAGATGAATAAGAATTAGACAGGATCAATCTTCTTCTGAAGAAAAACTTACTACACTGAGAACAAAACATATTCTCCTGCTTCTGTTCTCTTCCAATTCTCTTACTACTTCACTCAGTATTGTTTTATTACTACCAGTTGAGCAGCCAGCAATGTGCAAAAAAAACCCATTAATGGTTATTTCAATTAGCAGGACACAGGACGAAAGCAGACTGGTGGCCAGCTGACACTGCTGTGGAATGTCAATCAAGGACTACTGGCATCAATGGCTCGCTATTCTTACCTTGCTCTTTTGGAAGACGGCTGAAGACTGGATTCATTTTGCTTTGGTTTCAAAGGCAACCTCACACCCTGAAATTAGACCACCTACACGTTTGTATTTGAATTGAACAGGGAAAACAACTTCTGCTCTGAAAGAGGAAAACTATACACTGATATTCTGAGACTTTATTAAAGAAACTTAAAAACAAATGAAAGACACATACTACAGAACACATACTGTAAGCAACAGGTACACCTATTGCTTATACAACTGACTCGAGCAAAGCTGAGCATTAACCAGAGCTTCTCCACAAAGTCATGTAACCACTTAAGTTTATAAAAACTGAAATACTGTAGGACATTTTTTTCCTTTAAATAAAGCTGATATTCATCAAAAGAAAATCTAAATAATTAAATGAGAAAGAGACTGAAAAAAACTGCCCATTTGTTAAATACATTAAGACCGGTGCTTAAGAATCAACAGAGAACAGTGACACCTGCATTTTACACACTGAAGTTCCCTAGTCACGTAAAGAGAAGCTCCAGAGGATGCTCAGGTACTCATGGACAGACATTCACACCTCTATAGTACTAGGTGAGCCACTACAGCATTTCCTCAGGGATAGAGAAATGTAGCTTTTAGGCTGTCCTTGGCCTGAGTAACTTGAAATCACAGCTGTCGGCTGCAGCAGTGTGTGACTTATACTCCTTTTTAACCTTCAAATTTACACCTGAAATTTAATGAGGAATGCTGGAGGCACATGACCAGGAAGACAGGCAGCATTATTCTAGCCTTGCTGTGAGGACAGTCCTTTGGGAGGAACAGGCCACAGAAGTTTGTTCCCTACTCTCAGGATGTGCATTTTTATGCCAGACAATCACTAGTAAGAAAAGCACACATGCCCACTTTTTGATAGACATTTTGACTATGAAAATGCAAAAGGTAGAGGCATCAACAGTGTTTGAAAGACATCTGTCATCAGAAGAGGAACCCATACGTTAAATCCCAAGACAAACAGAAATGCCTGCTGTGAAGGCAGAATATCTGACGCTTCCACATGCCCAGCATTTTCTATTACCAAATCATATTCTTCATGCGTAAGCATCCTGAGGGGAGGTGGACAAGATTACCTCCAGAAATCTCCTTCAATCTAAATTATAAGATTATCACTTCACACGGGTAAGAAGGGTCCCCATACAGTAAATACAGAAACAGCTTCTGACCCCTAAGTTCTCTCTATTTGCTACGCAAGATGAAATACGGATCACTACTTGGTCTGAGTCACACATAGAAGGCAAAAGACCGATTTTAAGATGTGCTCAACTGCAGTGTGAAAGCAAAGCGTGGTGGTAACAAACCAAAAACTAAGTTAGTTAAGGCTATTTTAAAGATCAACAGTGCATACTGGATCTCCTTGAAGATGTCTCTTGTCACCAGTAGAATGCATCCTTCTTCAGAAAAATATACGCATTTTTAAAAGACCAATTTCCTAAAAATTAATTTCCTAAGGGCCCAGAAAACAACTCCACGGGGGTCTAGAAGGAGAATATTTCAAACTTATGGCCAGGGATACAGTAGTGGCCATTTCTAAAGCTGAAAAGTATGAAAACAACAAATAGTGCCTTGACACCATTTAAAGTATTAGTACAAGTTAAGTTACAACAGTTACTAAGCTCCTCTTTTTTGAAGGGTATACAAAATGACTAAGTGATCCAGAGGTACGGCAAAACATTTTTGTGCAATATAAAACATTATCTGATAGTCACCTGTTGTACAAATAAACTGAAAGCTCACTACCTCAAACTGGGATTTACCTTCATCAAGATAACCATTTTCACAGTGTCTATCAAGTATAAATCTGAAGTGGGAAGTCAATTTAAAATACAAAAACTGAAATAGTTTTCTACATATTCAAAACATGGAAACAGTTCAGGAGATAAGTTGCAGTTTCTACCTCAGCTCTTACACCTGTCTAATGTTTTGCATGTTTCATAGAATACACTACATCTCAAGAATTCAATGTTTTATATCTTTTTAAGGTACATTCTTCATTATTCATTTACACTGCTGTTACTTTCAGGGTTACCAACTACACTTTTTAAAGCATAATATATTTTTAGACTATAAAATATGTGGTATATATGCCCATGATTTTAGTTCTTATGCTATTTCTAAGAAATGATATAAAAATACCATATTTAAAGATAAAAAGACATATTTAGTTCCACCCTTAACTTTCATTATCTATCCTATTTAAAATCTAGCGAATATTCCAATAAAATTCTTAACTCATTTTAGGTGTTCTGACTTAAAAACCCTTAGTGGCCTGATTTTCGTATAGTGTTAGGTAGTGACTCAAAAAATATTATGCCCTTTCTAAAGGTCTGATTTAAAAATTGAAGAGTGAAGCACTAGACCAAGATGCCTCAAAAGTAACTTGATTTTGTATATCATAGCACAGCTCCTGCAAAAGATTTCTCAACATTAAATAAAGAAAACATTTATAGAGTAGCAGGAAGGACAGCCAGGAAGTTCAGTATGATTTTGTGCAAGTCCTGCTAGCATGCCGCTCACACCATATACACATGTGCTCCCACATTAAAAACACTTAAGAGTGATCTTGTAAGAACAACTGAATACATAGTTCAACATACCATTAGAAGTTCTGGTGATACCTTTAATGGGACTCTCCAAGCATCTAGGAAACAAAGAACAAAACAAAAATGAAACCATTGCAAAGTTATTTGCAACTATTTATAACACATGCTTCTATTGATTAAACAGGTGCATACATAAATGCTGCAGAACACGAATTTTGGGAGCGAAACTCTTACCGAGAAGGTTTAGAACTAGATGTTGACTAGGAGAAAGTGGATCTTGGAGACTGAATACTGTATACCGACTGTGCTGTATCTGCCGTAAAGCTTCAAAATTTCCTAGCAGGATGTCACAGAGCCACTGCGCATTTACACATGGTATTCTCCACTCTTTAGCCTTCTCATACTTCAAGCCACTGGGCCTTGTTGTTCAGAAGAAAAAAAAAATTCAGTTAAATAGACAGAATAGCAATTTCTGATAGTTAAGCCTAAAATACCAGTATTTCTGTGTTGGCCTATTATCTGTTCTAACTGTCACGAAGTAGATACTCTCAGAAAATACCTTTGTTCTACATACCAAAACAATTCAATTAAGGGAAAATTTCTGCCCCAAATGGAATGAAGTTAGATATGGATTTAACTTACTTATTCCCTCCTCCAATGTTTTAAAAGAATAATTAAAAAAATCCCTTTATTTATTTGTAGATGATGTTAACAGATGTAATACTGAAAAGAAGTGAAATCAGAAATTACTTTTATTTTGCCTGTCTTCAGACCAAATTTATCACGTAGCAGTGTGCAGTAATTTATTTCAAGAAACAACATCACTAAGTTTACTGCTATTAAGCCACAGAATTGATTAAAATTAACATTCTTATAATGAGATGTAACTAGCACCTCTCATTAAGAAAAGCACTAACTGGCAATAGGCTACTGGGAACGTGAGTACTGTGGAGACAAACCACTTACTCTTTACAGATGAGAACTGTATTGCTGCGACACAGGTAGCCTGTGTATTTGGCACCTGCTAGATAGGCCATTAGTTTGAGGTCATCTCTGTCGCTGTCAACAAAACCTGTCACAGAAATTATCTACAAATAGAAAGAGAGAGTGACAAGTAACTGAACATAAACGGTACTTAAA
This sequence comes from Pezoporus occidentalis, assembly GCF_034315485.1. Classification (NCBI taxonomy): domain Eukaryota; kingdom Metazoa; phylum Chordata; class Aves; order Psittaciformes; family Psittacidae; genus Pezoporus; species Pezoporus occidentalis. The sequence continues at coordinate 4,684,724 of NW_026914180.1, forward strand.
AACCACTCCTACTGAAAATACTTTTCTGTTATTTTTCTATATTACAATGAAATATATGGTACCATAACTAGGACATACAGGCACTTCATTAAAACATGGCTTGTAGGATACATAAAGTACAATTAAAATGGATTTGTTTATACATAAAAATGTCAGGTTTCTAGCACTAGTTCTGACTCATTTTCATTCTGCTGGTCAGCTTTTACTCATTTTTAAAGACTACATTTTTACTATGAAAAGAACTCATACCTAGTTTTCTTCTCACGTCTCGCCTCTTTTCAGCTGCTCTTTATATTCAGGGAGACAGAGAAATGTTTAGACTTACCTGACCTACTCTACTTTTAATATCTCGTGAATGCTCTGCTTTACTCTGCCATGAAGCCAAATAAACTCTGCCAGCTGATCATAGGTGGGGAACTGTAATTCCACTTCTTGCGCTCCTACCCTTAGTCTTGCCAAATTTTCATTTTGGCCATTTGCTCCTTTTATTTAGGAAATGGCAACAGCAATTTTGTTATTGATAGTAAACTACATTTGTTACTTTACAAATCACATTTACTACTAACCACTGTGTTCACATGCATATAGTTATGATGTCATTTTACCAAACCTGTATTTCTTTTCATGCCTTTTAGAACAGGCTAGTAGCCAGGCTGTCATCCTGTACGTATGCATCTAGCACATGACATACTTTGGCATCTTGTTTTATACTGCAGTGTATTTCAAGATGTACCTGATTCATCTGCAATTTTATCTTTCAACCCCACAAAATTCAGCTTCCTCAGTGCTCCTCATTCCACAGGCTACTGACCTGTGATCTCTATTCTCTGATTAACAGCATGGGCTTCCTTTTTTGACATTTGCTAAATACTGACCCAGAAACAGAAAAAAACTCAAAAAATCCCTTCAAAATAACTGGGTTTTGGTAAAGGAAGCATATACTGCTAGACATACAGTTAATAAAAACCTACACAGCTTGGATTCCTGCCATCTTCCTATGTTTAACTTTTGTAATCTTTGCACCCTAGTTTCTAAAACAGTACTTCACACACAAACACGTTAATAGGCGTTACTACTCCCACCTGCTCAGAGCACAGCAAGCCTTGTAAAGCACTCTGAACCACCCAGTAGTAAGTACCACATCAACACGACTTTAAGATTAACAAAAGCTTTTTCTCGGTGACAAAAGAAATGTACATTTTGCTTCGAGTTACGTGCTTGTTAGCTGTACTTTTATGCTGCTCATGAAACAAACATTCCTTAGAAGTAAGTTTTTTCTTCTTACATGTTGAGAGCATGGCTTTCCTCCTGGTGGAAATGCCACTGGAAAATGAAGGGCTCGATGAGGTGGTACCATTTTCTTCTTCTTCAAGACTGAGTTCAGCCAATGTGCTGTAATACATCTCTTCCTTTCTCTTAAAGCCTATGAACATATGCATAAACAGCTTTTGAAATCCAAAATACATCTTATTTAAACCTTCTGTAATAAACAACAAATTGTGAAAAGCACATCACAAAAAATTTTCATTCTGTACTTGCAACCTAAGCATGAAGTGCATACTGAAAAGCCCTACCTTTACAGTAATAAAATGGAAGCATGCATGAATACACGTCACTGGTTTGCTTACCTGAGCATACATGTTACTGACTTGGCTTTCACAAAGAAGATGTGTACATCTACTCGTAAGGGTAGGGTCCACTGTCCCACCATGTGCTTGAATGATCTGGTAAGAGAACAAGCCCAGAAGATATAATACGTAACAATTTTTAAATTATCCTAAGAAATAAACAGCCTGAAATGAAAGACTACTCTTTAGGACACTGCCACCATTAGTAGTATTCCACTGAATAGTTACCCCCCAGAAAAAGGTTTCTTATCTAGCTTAAGAACATTTTTGAAAAACAATAAAAAAAAATGAAATGGAGAAAACAAAATTAAATATGCACCTTTCCACTGAGATACAAAAAGTTTACTTTTTTTAGAATTAACAAAAAGATAAATAAACAAAAATAACCCTTCTCACTTTTATTTTTGCAGTATAACTATTAAACAGTTTTTCTATTTAATTCTATCTCAGCAATAAATACAAGTGCTGTTAAAAATGTCAACAGCTTACTTGATTATGCAAAATTGTAGGGAAAATTCAACTATAAAATCCATCAGAAGTTTCTGAAGAACATCAAAGTCCTCTCATTTAGGAAAGGATACAATCAGATTTTTCTGAAAAATAGAAGTTGGCAAAAAATAGAAACACTCTATTCTTCCATCTTATGCACTCAGGTGGATACCTCACAGGCTACTAAATGCCAAGATTATATGCAAGAAAAGAGTCTTTTTATACAATCAAGTTTCAGATAGCAATGCTATACTACATTTGCTGTACTACAGCTGTCTGACTAAAAACACAAATAGTCGGGAAATAGTTAAAACTGCAACTATTTTAGCTAATGTTCTGACTAAAGACCTAATGCAACCAGGCTGCACATCTAAAGCACTTTTATTACTTTTCCTGGTCAGCTGCAGTTGAATAATGGCTTTTAGGTTCTAACACAAACATTACACAAAAGGATGCCTAAAGAGTAGCGCTGAAATATTTCCAATAATTAATTTTAGAATTTCGTTACTATGACATTATGTTATCATAGTTTTTTCAAAACACAACAGAATCTTACCCGTTTCCAGGTCGCTAACAGCTGTTTGTCAGACATCTGTTCTGGGTAATCAGCAATGGCAAAGACACAGCCCAGCAGGAAATACTCTTCTGGAACTAGAATAGTTTGGCACATGAAAGAACAAAAAATTAAACATTTTCAAGTCTGAAAAGTTAATCTCAAAACACACTTCCTACACTAACCTTTCCTATTACCAGGATATAACATTCATTTAATTGTGAACTAAATCTTTCTTGTAAAAAGCAGGATTCAAAATTTCAAAGCTGACAGCCACATCTAAAGGCACAGTTCAGCCCTGGCTTTGTTTTTTGTTCTTGGCTGTTTTTTTTCTCCTGAAGGAAGAGAGGCTGAAGGGGCACCAAAAGGAAAACGTAACTTACACTTTTATATTGATTAGCTATGAATAGTCAAACAATGAAAAAGCTTTCAGTTCTACTAGGATGGACAGAATTCAAAGGTATGACAACTTTACCTCTGAAACTGAATCCTCATTAATTTACTAGTATTTCCAAAATTTAAGCTGTCTTTCCAGTTGTTATGCTGTTAGGAAGACTTCCCCCTTGCCCTCTTCCAAAGGGGAAAAAATAAATTAAGAATCTACAGTATGGGTATGCACTGACTAACGCTGTTCTCCTAGTGTAATTTATACGCTAGTGGCAAAAATTATACATCTGAAAAGAGAATGTTCTCCTGCTTTTTCAGGTTACTAGATTATCCTTAATTAGAATTGAAATCTATTTGCCTAAAAATTAGTAGAACAGCTCCCGAGCCACGAATGGCATTTCTAAGTCTTACAACCCCATACAACCCAGCACTATTTCCTGATATTCTAACCCACATTATGTCATGTCATTAGCCACTTCTTTCCAGGATCAGACGGCAATGACTACTAACTCTCTGCTGCTGGATCGTGTCCAAAAAGAGGCTGCTGTTGCAGTTGTTGCTGTTGCTGCTGGTGGTGCTGCGGCTGCTGGGCTGCAACTTGATGCTGTAGTGCTTGAGATGTCTGAGTTAAGTGTTGTGTTGCCTGATTCTGCATTTGCTGTTGCTGATGCTGTTGGTGTAATCGCTGTAAGTGCTGCTGCTGCAACTGCTGCTGCTGTATTTGCTGATGATGATGTAGCTGTTGTTGTTGCAGATTCTGTTGCTGTAGCTGCTGCAGTTGTTGCTGCTGTAGCTGCTGTTGCTGCAACTGATGAAGCTGCTGTTGCAAAGCATGCTGCTGTTGGAATTGGAGCTGTTGCTGAGGACGGTGTAGCTGCTGTTGCGCATGTAACTGCTGCTGTGGAAACTGAAGCTGCTGCTGAGCGAACTGGTGCTGCTGATGAACTTGCTGTTGCTGCTGTGAAAACTGATGAGGCTGTTGCTGTTGGAAGGACTGCTGGGAAATCTGGGGTTGCTGCTGCTGCTGCTGTTGTAGCTGCATAAGTTGTTGAGGTTGAAGGTGTAAAAGAGGATGGTGCTGCTGCTGCTGCTGCTGCTGCGCTTGATGTGACTGCTGTAATAAATGTGTCTCTGGTGTTAGTTTCACTTGACTAAACAGCACCACATTTGGATGTCCCTGTTGGCTATGATTTACTTGCTGTTCTAAACTTTTTGTAGGTGCTGAAAGTGATTGTAATATCTAGAAAACAAAGATTAATTTTGTGACCTTTTTGTTGTCATTCATACTGGGAAAATACAACTATCAAAAGAAAACCTACACTTAAATACATTGTGAGCTAAAAGAAAAAAACATCTTTAACTGTTAATAGCAAAATGAAAAGACATGACTTACACATAAAAAAGCATGAAGCTACATGCGGCTCCTAATATAAGGCAATGTACATTTTAGAAAAATTTAAGATAAAACCCATCCCTGTATTATTTTTATCTCCAACAGCATTATAAGTATCATTACTGTATTAATTACTACATTGATCAACTCTATCAACTGTAATACCATTTTACGACCCTGTTAGCCTGCTAAGTTTAAGGTTTAGTTCCATAGTCTCTAAGTCAAAAATTGCTAATGATGCCTGTACTAATTAGTGCTGTTTGAAACACGGGAACTTAATATAACCTTCCTTTCTTTTGAACCAACTCAGGAATTTTTATGTAGCTCTACTTTTTAAACTGAATCCAAAATACAAACATTTATCTGCTGAGCACTAATAGTTTCTTGTGGAAAAAAAAAATAAACAAATACCCAAACAAACAAAAAACAACTAACCAACTCATACTGCAGAATAATAGATTTAGGTTTATAAAGAGCGCTAAAGTAATCTGAGTTTAATTTCACTTGTAGATAACTGTTAAGAGAAAAATAATTTCCTACTAAGCACACAGAAGTTACCAGGTGAGCTTTTAAAGTATCAGAGAAGGAAAAACTAGGCAAACTCCTAATAGATTAGGAAGAGTTCTATATATTCATTAAAGTATTTTAATATAAACTACCTATTAAAAATTAGAAGGAGCAATAGGGAACTCTAAACTTGCCACTGATAATCTTTTAAACATGAAATCAGCTTTGGTGAATCCTGCAAAGCTCGTTTCCTTCATCCACACTATTTCATCACATACAGTGTAAATCTGTGATGTGTGCGTGAGAGAGAGAAGAATCAAAGCACATCAAAGCCAGTTAACTGTATCCTTTCACTGAGATGCCCATCAGCTCTTCATCAGAGGTGGCTCAACTGTTATTTATAATACACTTCAAACATCTCAGGTTTCATCTAAGTAACTTCGATGCTGTTGGTAGAGCATACATTTATAACCATGATTATCAATGCATAACCCATCACTAATGTCTGACAACACCACAGTATAAACATTCAATAACTAAAAATAACATATACAAATAGAATGTTTCCATGGCTGAGTATGAGGAAAAATCGTACTGTTCTCCACAAAGAGTCCCAAAAGTCAAAATTACAAAAGCTTCAGGACACATATTACAAGATAAAGGGATAAAACTTTCAAAAGTATCCTAGGGTTATATTCAGAAAGCAACTTTGTATGTGGAAATGCCTTATGACTATAGATCTTGCCATTCAGCAAAAATCTGAGGTTCAAATTAAACATTAACTTTCCAAGATTATGCACCAAGACACGGAATACACTCAAGACTGGTCCCCAAGTAGGATACAAAGTACAATTTAACCTAGCCAGAGGGAAGTTATAAGGAAAAATATAGAACCGGTATTCCTCCCTTTAGGAAGCAGATTCACAGTTCTAAGATACAAAGCTTTCTCCACTTGCTGGAACTAGGACAGCAATCTACACAGCAGCCTGATACAGTACTCGAGTAGAGTTCTTGAAACACCATAGTCAAGTCCCTAGTCTAACAGACTTCTGGAGAACAAAGTCTAGCCAAAGCATGATACTATGAACTGCCCTACAGCTCTATAAATATTACTTACAAAAAAATACTTCCACAGGAACTAAAGAGTACAGTGACTGGGCTGTAGGAGATGTGGCGTTCAGCCAACTTAGCAGGCGTGCCAACTGACTAGGACATTGGTGGTTCTTACTGCGGTCCTCACCCAGAAGTTTCAGTCCGTAACAATTCAAGGCACTGAGAAGAGGAATCTAAGACTCGGTTTTAAAAGCAAGCCTGTATTTCCATTTCATATTCAGAAGTCATACAGGCAACGAAGAATCAACTTTACTGAGTGGCTACACTTTTTGTGTTTAAGTACTCGCTGTAAGCTTCTATAATATTCAGGCACCTTTGAAAGTTTTACCATCAGATGAACATCCAAATAAATGCATCAGTGCAATTATTTAAGTAAAAGATATGTCTGACATTTACCAGCACCTACTTTTCATATGTTCCCTTCCCGTGAACATCTCAGAATTTCAGTGATGCAAGATATTTCAGTGCATGCTCACTCGCTTTTTATTTTCTTCTAAAATTAAATTCAACACAAAAGCTGAAATTATTTCAACTCTATGAGTGGCATACTAACTTGTGAATTAGGACTTCTGCATCATAATCCTGACTATACTATATAACAACTTAATGACGCCCAACAGAACAACACAGTATAGAACTGAACTTACTGTGAGAACAATTTTACAGTCTTGTGTGTTTATAGCACAAATAATTTCTTTCACTGAATGAAAGGCTTGAAGGGTGTGAAATCCAGTTTCCTGAACTAGCCAAATAATTCTAAATTAATGAGTATTTTTTTTTACTCTTACCAAGAAATCAATACTGAAACTCTGAACCACACTACAGTTAAACACAGCTTTACTCTTCCCAACATTTTTTCCAAACATGTTCTTACTTGTGTGGACCTGTTAGGAACTAAGTTACTTGTTACGTGGAGGTTATGGATTTGGCAATAACTTCTAAGTAATAGGGGGAACTTTTAATACTTTGTACACTTAAAGAACAATAAAAGGAAACTGAAGTTCTTTGATAAGATAGTTCCTAAGAAAAAGTCCAATACCTTATAAATTAAAAATCCAACACTTACATGTGCTACATTTGATGGTCTATTAATCTGCTGAATATCAGCACTATTAGTAATATTCCTTAATGTCCGTACGGCTGGACTCCACGTTGCCATCATATCCTGTCGATCAGAACTCTGGGGACCTTGTACCGAAGCCATTAGATTACCTCTCATATCTGGAGGCAAAATATTACCTGGCACTGGCGGGACATTGGCACATAAATTAATTAACCCAGAGTCTTTCCCTTGAGGCAACCTACGCTTTGCTGCAGATGCCTGAGGGACTTCAGCTGGTGTCCAATTCAAATTCCTTTCCTGCTTTTCTGGAGAGGAATCTGAAGAATCATCAAACATCAGTTCCCCTTTTGCCTTATCAGCAGTAGTAGATTTTGGTGAAAAAACTTGATCACCCAAAGGTGATGCTTCTCGAGAAGACGCTGGGCTTGACAATTTTTCATCAGTACTAGCTTCATTTTGGGAATCTTGTTCTTCATTTTCTGCTTCTTCCTCCTCTTCCTCCTCCTCTTCTTCCTCGTATATAACTAAACGAGGATGATAAGGAGTCTCCTCTTTTTTAGTCTTATCAGCTACAGAATCCAGTACCCAGTCTGGTGTCACAATTTTAATGCTTTCCCGTTTATAAGCGCATTCATATTTTTCCTGGCAGGAAAAAAAAAAAAAAAAATTATTTAAAGACAAAAATTACCAAATAACTTTTTTTGAGGGTAGGGCTAGAGCCTGAAGAGGTAAATCATAGGAGGCTGCCCAACAACAGAAAGTTATCTGAGAAAAAGCAAGACAAAACTACACTGCTGGGTGTAAGCACACAGACCCAAGAGATTAAAAGAAAACCCTCCTCATTTACAGTATAAAGGACTCAGAAAACACAACTGCAGGTTAAGTCTTCACTTGCAAAAACACCCACTACACAAATTGTTCTTGAACCCAATCACCAAAGGATTCAAAAATCATTTAACTGCTTTCTGAAAATGCCTTCAGAACTCCAGCAGCAAAGAACATCACAGTCAACACCAAGATGCAGCTGCCTTTTAGATGGACATTAAGGTGAGTCTAAATACAGTTTATACTTACATTTTCTCCACTAAAAAAAGTCCTTAAAGTAAAAACAAACAAACAAACAAACAAACAAAAAAAAAAACACCAAACGCAAAAACCCAACACACCACCATGAAAAAAGCATTTACAGAAAAATCAGAATTTCACAATAAAGTACAGACAAATATTTACAAGGTGATAACTGATAAAGATGCATTTCAGCAGGAATAAAAGAAACCAGTTAGACAGTTCCCATGCACCTTCTCAGAAGCCCCAAACTGTAATGTTTCCCTCAACTTGGAAGTTACACTTCTGCCCAAACACTAGCTAAATCTTTCCCAGTTACAACATTGACAAATTAGAAAACTTTGTCCCTTCTTCCATCCTTATCATTTCATCATTTGAAGATATATAGAAATAGTAAAACTTCTGTGTTTCCTTTCCTTAGACACAGAACCAGTGCTCTATGTATTCAAACATCCTCTTTGATGGAAACCTCTCACACATATCAACACGGGGGGGGGGGGGGGGGGGGGAAGAAAAAAAAAAAAAGAAGGGAAAACTTTCTGTAAAAGATTTGAAACTAATTCCAGGATCTAATATTTAAAAGTGATTGAATTGGGATTTTCTTTGTATGTCAAACAATATAAATTAACAACCAGCACATTCAGAGGAAATTAATTTAATGTTTGTCAAGAGTTATTTCTACAAGTAAACTGTCATTCATACACAATAAAAAGATTACTGATGAAAACAACTTTATCTGCAGATATGAGTTTTCATTCCTTCTTTGTGGTGAGAATTATTGAGAACATTGTTTTATTACCTTGTGTCTAGTTTAAGCAACCATTTAAGTTTTCTTAGTGTCAAACAGTTCTCACTACAAACTACTGCAGATTCCCTTGTAGTAGTACAGGGAGGAGCAGCAGGACTTAGAAGCATTTTAAGTAATCATCCTATAAAATCACTCCCATTCAGTGATTATGTAAATTAAACAAGATACTTATTTTATCCTACAGATATAAAATGCTACTGTGTTTATTTCAGTTTCTTGAATGAAAAGCTCAAGAGAACATCCTCTGCTCTAAAAAGCTTATGGTTTAAGGCAACACTTCTTAAATGTGTAACATTGTATTGCAGCAAAGCTCTTTGGCCCTGCATTACATTTTGTTGTGATGCAGGAGCCTATGAGGTTGGTGTTCAGTATACCTTTCTAAATCTGCCACAGAAGAAACTTCATGCACTTAAAATCGAAAAACCAACCCTCTCCCCCTTCCCCTCATAAAAATATCCCCCCCCCCCAAAACCTGCAAAAGTTCTTTTAGTATCAAATGAAACAGGGAAGAAAAAGCATTTCCCATATCCACACTTTCTCTTCTCCCAGTCACTGCCAGCCCATGTTTCATTCTAAAGCACTTTTCTACATACTGCACTTATAAGTTTATTTTCATGCATGTATTCTTCTCTATCTTAGTATTAGGTAGTTTACATAATCTCCAAAATATGAAAAGGAACAATAATATACTCAATAACTAAAAGCATCCAAAGAATCATTTTTAAATGAACATCCATTTATTTTAAGTACTTTCGGTCTCTGAACAAACACTCTAAATCAATTATAAATGTATTTCTTCTTCAGGAAGAGAAACACCTGAACACTTCATGAAGTTTCAGTGAACTGTAATAACCAAAGCATTACTAGCATTATAGTAGAGGAGGCTATTCTGATAGGCTCGACTCTGCCTTTAGCCAGTTTCTCCATTTGCATAAAGGCAACAACACTTCACTTCCTACATGGGAACAGGAAGTCAAATGATGGTACTAAATTAGGAGAAGCTGTGGACCCCCTTGAGGACAGAGAGGTCTTAAAGGGATCTGGGTAGAGAACTGGGCAATCACCCACAGTGTTTAATTTAACAAGAGCAAGTGCCAAATTCTGCACTTAGGACCAGGTAATTCCGGCTTTACAAACAAACTGCAGGATGAGAGGCAGGATAGCAGCCCTGCAGAAGGAAGATGTGGAGGTCTAGGTTGATGGAAAGTTAAGTATGAGTCAACAGCATGCCCAGACAACCAAAAGGACAACCAAGTCCTAAGGTGCATCAAGTACAGCATAGGTAGCCTGTCAAGGGAGGTGACTGTCCCACTCTGCACTGCACTGGGGCAGCCTCACCTCAAGTACTGTGTGGTTTTGGGTGCCTCAATTTACCTAATAAGGTCATCAAGCTGTTAGAGTGCATCCAGAGGAGGACACCCAAGACGGTGAAAGGTCTCAAGAGCAGCTGAGGTCACTTGGTTTGTTCAGCTTGAGGAAGAGAAGGCTAAGTGGTGCCTTCACAGAAGTCTACACCTTCCTCAAGGGGTGCAACAGAGGGGGGAGTGCTGATCTCCCCTTTCTGGTGACCAGTGATAGGAAGCAAGGAAATGGAATGAGGCTGCGCCACAGGAAGTTCGGGTTGGACAAAAGGTAAAGGTTGGTCACTGGAACAGGCTCACTGGGGAAGTGGTCATGGCACCAAGCATGTCAGAGCTCAAGGAACATCTGGACGATGCTCTTCAGTGGTACGGTTTAGTTCAAGGACCAAGAATTTGGACTCAATTCTAAGGGTCCCTTCAAACGTGAAATAGATGCTATGATGGAAATGACCTGAAGCATGACTGCTTTATCAGCAGTTGGACACAAATGCTGTGTACTGTTTATCCTACCATCTCTTTCAGAAGTGAACTGAGAGATTCCGAGTTCTCTAAGAAAAAACCCAAACAAACTAACAAACCAATAACAAAAACACCTGTTCCTCCTTCTGCTCTATTTATTCCTAACATGCAAGGGCATTTTATATGATGTTTCGATTCTGTCTTTCATTTTTTGTTCACTGATTCTGTATCTACAGATTTACAAATCATAATCACTAATGACTACGACACATCAAAATTAGGTTAAGAAAACCAGGATAAAGAATAAAATTCTCTGTTCAACCAGAAATACAAATACCAATGTGAAACTGGCCACCTTTTTATTTAATCAGGCTTAAAGCCATGCAGAAAATAAATATGAACTGAATATCTGCAACACATAATTGTGTTGAATTTAACTGTTCAAAACTAACAAACAGTCTTAAGAAACCTAACTTTAGGCAGCTGGAAAATTTTTGATTATTCAAAAGCAAATGAGAGCTACAGCAAGAAGAATTACACATGTAATAAACTCTTACCCCCTTTGGCTCAGGCACAATCAAATGAGTACACTTATTATTGAGGCTCAGCTGGCAATTCCCTCCATAAAAAGTAATCAAAGCCCATAGCGTACTTCGATCTTCAGATGAAACCTAAAAGGAAGGTAGATAAGCCTTTTAGTTCTGTGCATCCAGCTGCCTTTGCTTGAAGAATTTCAGTACAACCCATGACATACCACTTACAAGTCTGGCTAATGTATTACCTGTCACTTTTAAACATCAAATTAGCATGACGGTTACAGAGAAAAAAAACAAGAAAACACCACAAAACAAGAACACACTAAACAATCACTTTTAACCTGCACAGAGAAAAACATTCTTCACACCTTTAGAGAAACTCCTCTTTAAAGAAACTCCTTTAAAGAAACTAATATATCACCTTCCACAAGAGAAAAAAGTAGTGATCAAGCAAACAAGAAGTATTTATCTTAAACAACCAGTTTAAATCCATTAAACAGAGTTTTAACAGGCAGACCAAATACCCTGTATAAACATTTAATTCTAACAATTTATGTCACAGCAATGTCCCCCTCACCTGCCAAGAAAGCCACATGCTTTTAATCCATTACCATGCACTTAGTATTACAGGATAATTTGCTAAGAAGTCTAAAGCATATATAACCATATATTCCATTACAACCTAAGCACTGACTCTGTCCATCTGCACACACTTAAACCAGTCACAGATCTGTAGAGCTGGCTGTGAAAACACATAAGCCACTGAAGCATTACCTTTTCCCTTTAGTTACTAGCACCCTTGTTAAGGTTTCAGTGCCTAAGCAGATAAAACATGTTGACTAAGTATTTTGTTAATGCAAAAATAGAAGAATAGGAGCAAAGAGTTTATAGTCTAGCGTACTCTGAATTTTAGAATCACCACACAGCTGTATACAAGATAAATACCGATTGAATGTTCACAGTTTGTAATGTTCATGCCCTCATTTTCAGTGAAAAACTGTCTTAGGTTATAACTCACCAAACATACAGAAAAAAGTCAGTGCAACAGAAAAAATCGTATCTCTCCTCAAAAGAACAGCATCTCACACATACTGTACACTGGAGTAGACTGAAATATGGTTCACTTCTCTTACCTGAGAAAGACACGCAGTGACTCCAAAAAAGACCTGACATGATTCTGGAGAGAAGCCACTTACACTGGAAAGCAGATGTCAAGGATGCAGATTAAGTTAAATGATTTTCCTGAGGGACATTAGAAGGAAGTTAAGTAGTGTGCATAGTACTTCTCAGATCTTATCAAGTATCTGGCTATTCAAAAAACTTTTCTTTAAAAAGCATATTGTCTCTTTCCAAGTTTTATGCATCAAGAAAAAAAAAAAAAGAGGTGCAAACTCAATCAGGATACCTCTAATATTATGACCGATTTTGGTAACATGATAAACTTGCCTCTTTCCCAGAACATCCCCTCCTCTCCTATCTCAGAATGCTCAGCTTTTGGAACCAAGTCATTACCAAGAGCTTCCTCTCATTAACAAGTGCTTATCTTCCATGTTCAAAAGTAGGGGAGAATCTGAAGAAATTTTTGCTTGTCATCAACAGACAACATAGAAGTAAAATGCTATGCAAGAAATTCGATAAACCAAGACCAAAAAAAGTGTGATTTTCTAAAACAAAAGCTAATAGCAGACACCTGTGAGAAAGTACAGGTGCCTTTTTTTGCACACTTATTAAAAAGATAGCATCAGATGGATTACTTAAAACCAGCAAGAAATAAAAGCACAGCCTTAAAGATAATAAAAGAAGAAAACGGGTTAGAAAGCAACACAGAAGCCAGAGGTTTCAGGAACGGCAAAGTTTGGTAACCAAATGGTATAGTTTTTGGTTATCATTTGGAATCTAACCTGCTTTTTGCATTATCTCAAAGATGGAAAGAGTAAAATCTCAAAGATTTTACTTTTCCAGTAAAAGTAAAAACAGTTTCCTAGCATACAGATGATTATTAAGTCAACAGAAGTCACTGAACAAGTAACATAGCAAGGTCCAAGCTCATGCATTAAGAAAATAACAAACTGAGTGGAAGGAGGGATACAGCTGTAAATTTGTTGGAGAAGCTGTCATCAAAAAGGGACTCACAAATGGGTATTATGTTTATTTCATTTTTAGATTTAAGCACTGAACCGCTCAGTCTTGTTTTTTGGCACTTTTACTGAGCTCCTCCTTACAATATATATCTTCTTGCAAACTGGAATGATACCACAAACAGTACGTACTAGCTTAGCTCATTAACTGCTCTGCTGAAATAATGGTTCCAACTGAGAAAATAGTATCTTAGCAGAAGTACTAAGAGATTTACATATTTTTGTGGGGTTTATCCGCATTGGTAATAGTTACTATCTTGACTGTAGAAATATTTCAGGAAAAGAAACCTTGTGGTTCAAAAAAATGGGACTGAAGCCCTTGCTTAGATCGTTAGTGTGCAAGATTATGTACAACCATGGTTACAGCTGTTTGAAACTATCTACACCAAATTTAATCATCAAGGATGAATTTAGGTTATAATATCTTTATCAATATCTGTGTTAAGTGCACCCCCAGTAAGTTCGCTGGGTGGGAGTGTTGATCTCCTTAAGGGTAGGAAGCTTCTGCAGATGGATCTGGACAGGCTGGATCAATGGGCTGTGGCCAACAGTATGAGGTTCAACAAGGCAGAGTGCCAGATCCTGCACTTGGGCCACAACAACCCCATGCTACACCACAGACTCAGAGAAGAGCGGCTAGGAAGCTGCTCTGTGGAGAAGGACCTGGGGGTACTGATTGACGGCCACTGAACATGAGCCAACTTGTGCCTAGGCAGCCAAGAAGGCCAACAGCATCCTGGCCTGTATCAGCAATAGTGTGGTCAGCAGGGACAGGATCATCCCCCTGTACTTGGCACTGATGAGGCTGCACCTTGAATAGTGTGTTCAGTTCTGGGCCCCTAACTACAAGAGAGACACTGAGGTGCTGGAGTGTGTCCAAAGAAAAGCAATGAAGCTGTTGAAGGGTCTGGAGAACGAGTCTTAAGAGGAGCAGCTGAGGGAACTAGGGTTGTTTAGCCTGGAGAAAAGGAGGCTTAGGGGGGACCTTACAGCTCTCTACAACTACCTGAAAGGAGGCTGCAGTGAGGTGACTGGACTCGAAGATCTTAAAGGTCTTTTCAAACCTTAACTCTAGGATTTTATTCTTCAATTGTTCTACCTGTTCAGAGTGGCTCAGATAAATCAAAACGGGGTTAGACTGCAGCATGGTAATGGGGCTAAACTCTAGCACAACAGCAAAGCACTGCAAGTTGACTGGCAAGACTACGAAATCTCCACAATGGGAAGGGCCTTGTGAAACAGGAGAGAGAATGGTTTGACAGAAGTGACCTGGGAAAGACAGACAGACCATCTGACTTCTGTAAGAAGTCTCTTCTACTTTTTCTATACTTTCATATGATTTGTGCTTATGATATATGCACATCTTGTTGGAAAAAAAACAGCTACAGAACCAGATGTGCACTGTTACCAGTACACACTGCGATTTTCAGAACAAAATTATTTTCCCTGTGCTACTGACAGATGCGGCAGCAATATTTATATCTTGAGACCCACAAGAGACAACACACAGCAAGTGGACAAAGCCCAGAACACCTTAAAATATAAGAATAGATTACTGCCATTACCAAAAAGTTCAAGTCAGATGAACATCCTAAATTTCACTGTGTTGCTCGGTATCTCATCTAAGCTAGAGATTCAGTAATGGGACTTTCAAATGTGTACAGTTGTCTACTCTCTGCCTTAACATCTGCTCGTAGCATGTAAACAGCAATAGCTTGGCATTTAAGGGGTCCATCAGTCTGACTACAGCTTTCACTCTCCAAAGAATAGCAGTGAAATCCTCTTAAAATAGTTACAAGAAGTGCAACAATAATCTTCCACATGAGTTTGGAAAACAAATAAGAGGGAATGAAACAAAACTCACTCTTTTTCCTCCCAGCAACAAAGATTCAGGAGGGCTCTGACTTTCTTTCAAGACTGTAAAAAATAAACCTTCCTCACTCTTGTTTTTGCTACTATCAAAAGAATAAAAAAAAAAAAAAAAAAAAAAATCACCAGCCCTCCTTATTGCACCATAGGTTTTCACACACGAAACTGCCTTTCCTTCTTCACAAAGGCTGCTTCCTTATCAATTTTTCTGTTAGTTCCCTCCAACTGCAGGTCAGATTTTGTGAACATCAGCTGGCAGGGAAAAGATCGTTCTGCCTTCTGAAGTTCCCCTGGTGAAGACAATTTTCACAGTGGGATGTTAAAATGTATTTACAATAAACTGGCAAAAATATTATGCTTTTATATTGTATTAAGTCTTTCTACATTAAACTTCACCTTTACCAACCAACAGGAAAATGCCCATCAAGTAAGTACCAGAATTAGCAAGCCAAAATAAAATCTTTAAGGCTTCTATTAGATCCACACATTTAATCGATACAACATTACAACATTACATAACCAATACAACATTACAACCGATACAACATTTCTACATTAAACTTCACCTTTAACAACCAACAGGAAAATGCCCATCAAGTAAGTACCGGAATTAGCAAGCCAAAATAAAATCTTTAAGGCTTCTATTAGATTCACACATTTAACCAATACAACATGTTCCTAGGACTTGTTTCTTCAGAAATTCAATGACGACACTAAGCATTACATCTCCAAATTAAAACATAAAGACAAAAATGTAGAATCTCAAACCTCTACCCAAACAGGGTCCAAAAAGGTAGCTATTCCTATCAACTACTGTAGCTTTTTTCATTATGGTAGTAGCACCTAAAACCCTAATGAAAGGCCAGATGCCACAGCGCTAGAAGTTGTAAAGAGACCAAAACAGAACAAAGTTAAGACTTAACAACTTATTTTAGTGAGCACTGTAAGGCTCAAAATAAAATCTAAAATCACCAGGTTCTAAGGACATGAAGTGCTAGAAAAAATAAAGGCAAAGTTCCAAGGACATATTTATTGCCGACAGGTGTACAGTCTTCCTACTTCCATGCAACTCAAGAATATGATACTACTGAAACCTCGTGTTTTTACTTGGCCATTCGTATATACCCACAATAAAGACTTCCTGAGCAATAGCCATTGAGAACTACATTCACACACTTATTGTTACAATTCAGTTATGGACTGCATCACTCATTGGTTTTATCTGTGGATTTCCCTTCTGGGTATGTAATTACATCAGCTTGTAGAATACCCTTTGAAAAATGCCTGGTTTCAGATGGAAAACCAGTTTTCTAATAACACAACTTCTCCCTAGGAAAGAACACCACTAATAATGCGATGCCAGATGACTGAAGCCTGAAAAAGTAGGTAATTCCATGTTATTTTTTTTTTTTTTTTCAACCAGCTCTCAGGAACAGGGAAAAGGCTTACAGACATGTGACATAAGCAACTGTACATTGCCATCCTGATGGCGAAAGGACATTTCCAGATGCAAAAGACAAAAATCACTAGTCCAAATCACATTACAATAATCAAATTATTTTTAATACAGGAGTATCCCTGCTAATTTGGATTTTGCCATGTAATGTTTGGTGCATTTTTTCCATTTGGCAGCCAGGTCATTCATGGAAAACTTTCTTCTGCTTCAGTCAGAAAGCTACCTATGACTAGGGCAAGTGTTTCACACTAACTCCTGAATCCTACCTGACATGTTGATTGTCATGATCAAAATAGCTGTGAAAACCCCACTCTATCATTTTATCTGATGAATTTGATGCCTTCTCTTCCTAGAGTACACTTCCTGAGCTGAATTCTCTTGGGGAAGCAGAGAAAATAAAGGCTATTTCTAAAACAGTGGAGACACAGAAAGATGCAAAGGCACATACCTTGAAATACTGGGTATAAAACATGAATTCTGAATTACTGACACACATTAATACCTTAATTCCTAATACAAACACCTGGATCCTTGTGTCTACCACCTCTTGTTTTCCATTATAGACACAACCACTTGCTAATCTCATTTCAAAAATGAGATCTCATCCCTGACAGTATAGCTCCCTAGCCCTGGAATTGTTTGCTCATATAGAATCATAAAATAGTTCCAACCCCCCTGCCATGGACAAGGACACCTCACACTAAATCATGTTACCCAAGGCTCTGTCCAACCTGGCTTTGAACACTGCCAGGGATGGAGCATTCACAACTCCCTTGGGCAATGGATTCCAGTGCCTCACCACCCTTACAGTAAAGAACTTCCTCCTTATATCCAATCTAAACTTCCCCTGTTTAAGTTTGAATCCATTACCCCTTGTCCTATCACTACAGTCCCTAATGAACAGTCCATCCCCAGCATCCGTATCTGTACTGAAACGCATTGTTCTGCTTCAGTTTTTCGATATACAAAATCTTTATCGTAAACGGAGTGAGAAAAAAATGCATGAATTTTTTCCTAGCCATTCTCACCATTCCTATGATCCAATATAAAAATTGAGGGGAAGAACAAATAGCGACAAGAAGAGGAAAAAATGTCATTCCTATGCAAGGATAAATACTTTAAACAAGAAACAAGTTAAGAACTAGATCAAGCCAAATATGAACAACAAGGGTCTACCAAAGACTGGGACAGACTATCTCAAAAATGGGAATACTGACACTGTTTTTATAAAAAGTTATTTACAATGAATTGTTAATATGAGTTATGGAATATTTATCCCTTACTTAAGTCTGCTTCCAGAAAAGGCAGAATAGGCCATTCTACTCTGAATGAATTCTACTCTGAATGAATTCTGCCCCCCCCTTGCTGCACTCTAGCATTTTTCCTGGATACTCTCACAGTTAATTATCAACTTCCAGCTAAAATGCTTTGAGTGCATTTGATGACAGTTTTCTTGCAAATGCCTAGTAAACATCCAAAATAGCAAGAGGCACAGGAAAATGAGGACAAGAAGGTCCAAGCACACTGCAATCATGGCAGGCGAAACACTCGCATAATTTTAAAAACTTAAGCTGTACATACTTGAAACAGTCTTTACTCCCTTCTTTTAACATAGAATTCGTAGATTCATAGAATAGTTTAGACTGCAAAAGACCGTTAAGATCATTGAGCCCAAACATTGATTCCTTACAAATCTTGAATGTCACCCAATCACAAGTAGGATACTGCAGCAAAAGTGTGTCTTAAGAATCTGGCAGAGGTTCACGGCAGCTTTAAGCAGACAAATAAACTAGTCAGTGGTTACATTTACCATCCACTAGCAGCAAGTCACTAGTTACACATAAAATACATCCACTAAAGAAATAGAACTGGAATAGCAAGTCATCATAGCTTGGCATTACGGAGACAGCATGAGCATCAATAAGACTCCCAAAACGACCTAAACCTAGCAGTTCATTTTCATTTGAACTGGATGTAGAGCACAGGCTCTGTTTATACAATAAAGTCACAGATTAACTCAAGCAGATAAACTGAAATGTTCACATACTGCTCTGTACCACTCAGAAAAGTGCAGCTGAAATGCACAGATTCTCCTATGTACACACAGTTTTGCACACATCTCTCAAAGTGACTCAATATTTCTCTAATAACAACCCTTACTATTTCAGTTGTTTGGAGAATGTTTCCTTATAGAACTGATTCAAATTTGAACTTAAAGGATACGGTAGAAGAGCTCCACAGCGAACAGACAAGATCACCCAGGAAGGCTGAAAAATAAAAACCATGACATAATTTAAAACCTTGATCCGCATGTATGAAATATGAATTACCTCCCAAGTTCATACTATAGCTAGTTTCAGTATAATATCTCCCAGCTTTGAAAGTCTTTCAGACATTGTACTTAGGCCTTTACAAAAAAAAGGCTGTTCTGATTTACTTCTACGATTGCTTACAGGTCATGCAGCAATATGGGAGCAAGAGCCCTTGTGTCTTGTTCTTCTACTGTGCCATTTATAGTATTTATTCATCCTCTTTTTTCAGTTCTCCCTGCTCAAAAAAACCCCAAAAATGAAAAAAACAAAAAACAAAAACCAAACAAACAAACCACCACCAACAGCCCACACAAAACCCCCTATCTTACACTCATCACATGGAGTCAAGAACCTTACACAGAAAGAAGTTTCTGAACACGCAGAAATGCCGACTGTTAAGCACACAAGGCCCTACGTAACAGTATTCTAGGACAGAAGGCTCAAAGGGAGAGAGGGAGGTGGTGCAGAACGGAGAAGATGTAGGAGAGTGGTCCCAGTTCAGTATATAAGGGAAAAGGAGGAAAAAATGCCATCACATTCAATATAAGATTACTTTTCACCAAAAAATAAACAAAACCAAAATATATTGTGGTAACTATGTTTATGGTATCTGAATTCCTGCTTTTCTCTTTCTCTCAGAAGAAGGCATATACAAAAAAAAAATTGACTAAAACCATTTCAGTCGTACCTCCTCAATCTTCTGGAAAAAAAAAAAAAAAATTTTTCCATTTTACTCCCTCAAGGTTTTCTCTTCCTTATTCTCCCTAACAAGCTACCTCTGCCTCTGACTTAACACTTAGTCTAATCTTCTTGATTACAAATCATGCTGTGACTGTTTTCAGGTCAAGCTAAGTGCCATTACTGAAAGACTTGCTCTCATTTGGCAAATTAAAAAGTTCACCTAGTAGCAGTTATAAATCAAATTAAATTATTAAAGTAAATAGCATTAGAAAACAGAAAGCACTGTTAGGATGCTGATGTCCTTCCTCCACTTGAGAATCGCAGCAGCCTTCTTGTTTATAAGATTACAATTATGCCACAGGACACTTCAGAAAAAGGAACAAAAAATTAATAAGCACACCCACTAGAGCCATAAGGTCTCTAGCTAAACTACTTCTATTTTTTGGAATTAATTCATATTTTTACACTGACAGGAGCTACCAAAACTCTCTACTGCCACCTGCAACCATATGGAAGAAATAACCCAAAATCATGTACCCAAAGGTCTTGGCAGTGAAATACTAGTGGGTTTTCTGCAAGTAATTTCTTATTACTTGCAGAGTGACAAGTTCACATATTCAAACATGAAGCCCAGAATCTTTCACTAGAAAAATAACCCAAGATAGTAAAAAAATACCAGTAATTCCAGTACAAACAGGGAAAAAAAACAAACAAAAAAAAAAACCTTGAAAAATCAAGAGAAAAAGAATCTATTTTTCTACAAATTCCTGGTCTTTAAAAATATCACAGTACATATATGCAGAATCAACAAAATCGTTTTGCACCCTGCAATTAGATGTTTTAAAAAAAAAAAACTCTAAATTGAGGGTTTCCATTGCCAGCATCTTGTAAGAACCTTCCTATCAGAAATATTTCCAAAGTACAGCTAATAGGAAACCATCTCACAGATCACTGAAGGAAGAATATGGAAAAAAAAAAAGACAAAAAAAGCCCCAACCACTGACAGATACAGAGCAACAAGAGAAAGGAGGGAAGAGAATTGTAACAGAAGTCTACCAGTCAGGATAAAAATGCTTGTGTAACAAAAAAACAATAAAAAAAATCTTTAAAGATACGTTTCATTTGGTCATCATCCAAACATGAGCAGTTTCTGTTGTAACAATGAAATATCCATGTCAGTACTTCAACAGTATCATTGATGAGTCATTCACCTTTACCACAGGGAGATCAAAAACTTCACGAGATTCTCCAACTTCTGGATTGTCCCCATCTTCTGAAATAATATGTGAAGCCAGTGCATTGTAAGAAACTTCCTTTGCTTTCCCAGCTTTCAGAAGTTGAATAACCTAAACCCAAAAGAGAAAATGGAGAAGTCAACAACTTTCCGCACCTTTTATTTCAGAAAAACATTAATGCAAGAATACATTAACACATGAGAGGAATGAATATGACCTCCTCTCTTGGTAAGTGGCTTGCACTCCTTCTGAAGTTGCCAAATGCATCCCAGTTAAAACCTGACAGACAGTGTTTTAAACCTCTGCCATATTTCAATCATTCAAGTTGAAGATTTACTTTCAAAAAATAATTCAGGCTAGGGCAGAAATATGAAAAGTGCCAAAACTTTTTCAAAACATGTACTTCCCAAAAAACTCCTCAAAACAATTTTGTCTTACTGAGAAGAAAACCCTCCTTCTCAGTGTTTGTTTTTTTCACATGGTAGCTTTGCAAGTGTTTCAATAGACTTTAAAAGAAGAGCTTCAAGTTTAAAAAGGGTAACCAAATGGTCACCTTAGAAAAGGGGACATCCTAACTGTATACTGCTGTCAGTCTGCATAAGGATTCTTCCAGATCTAGCCACTTACTTACTTCAGAGAGTGAAAGAAAAAAAAAAAAAAGTTAATGTTCATCTAACAGCTAAGAGAAGAATTCCACCTTTACCAAACACACTGGTTCCAATATTTCTAGATCAAATCAATATACCATTCCAGAGCATATGAGTAATTCTGAAGAAGCCATCCAGCTGCTCTGTAACAGTGCAGCCAGACAGATGAACCAGGTAAAGATCATGTCTAACATCCCCACAGTATGAGAAGGGTCTGCAAGCAAAAAAGTTATAACCACTGCCTTGAGAGAGGAAGACATTCTAACAAAGACATACTGGGAAAGAAGTGATGGAGGACTAACTGATATAGAAAAGTACGAAACAAAAAAGGTAGAAGGACATGTGCCCCCTAAGCTACTAACTTAAAGAGCTGGAACTGAAATGTCTCTCTCCTTTGCTCTGTCCTCAGAAAATGCAAAACACCTCACAGTTCACAAAGCACATCTTACTCCTTGTTTTGCTAGGCCCATATAGAAAATGCTGGTTTAAGAGCTCAGTTTCCTCTCAGCTCAACTATAGAGATCTGTGTGAATCCAGTCCTGCCCCCACAAAGCGGGACTCATCTTTATTTGAATAAAAGTAACAAAGAAGGTGGTAGAGTGTAGAGGGAAGAGAAAATGGTTTAAATCAAATGTTAAAAATGTCAATTAATATTATCTTTTCCCTTTTAATATTCATAAAGAGATTTTCACTTCATAATGATCTTGAGGACCAAACTGGCACGACATCTGTCCTCTAAAACCTGCCAGGGATAGATGTCTATCCCTCAAAACCTGCTGGGCACATTCCCTTTGCTACAGGATGCAACACTGAACAGCAGAGAGCACGGTGCTGCAGTCATCAAACAGAATATTAAGTAGCTGGTCCTTAAGCAATTACTACCTACCCTGTACACTGAACAGGACACAGAAGACTCTCAAAAAGTTGCGTCAGGCTATTCTAAAGCATCTGTGCTAAGCAGAAAAACAAGCATGAAAACTTCACCACTCAGCAAGGAGACCACTTTGGTATTTCCCAACTTAAGTACTTACCTTTAAAACTCTATTTTTTTTTTAAATCGACTTTTTTTTTCTGCAGTGGATGAATATGTGTTACATCAAACTACAAAAGAATTACTCCGAAATAACCAAGAAAATTGATTGCAAGCTTGCTGTTCTTGCTACCATGCAGTCAAGAATAGGAGAGAATGTTTCCATTTTACACAGCGACCTCCTAAACCAGAGGAAACCTTCCTGCATGAAATCCAGGTAACCATAAGGTAACACAAGATGCTGTAATTCCAGTGGGAAAAGCAGAATCAAAATAAAGCACTTTTGAAAATAGTCGATATTTAAGAACAGCCCCACCACAGAAGCTCTTTGTCTTGCAAAGAGCTTTGCCCAACTTACAAGCCCCATTCAACTGTTTGTTTAATGGAAGGCTAAAACCAGGAGCGAATGCAATGAAAACTGAGCACCCATATCCATCAGACAGCGTGAGAAAGAATTTACAGCTAGTTAGAATTATGATTTTTTTTTTGTTACATCAAAACAATTCTGCATTAGTTTAAGTAAAGAGTCTTCTTATGCAAAAGGTTACACTGGATTCAGGTGGTAAGCACTATAAATATGGTAGATAATAATGTCATATTATTATTTAAAGTGATATGAAAAAGACTTCTCCCAATCTAGCCCCCGGCAACTTCAAAACTCCTCTCAGAACATGACTTCTTCAGTTTAAGTAGTGCCTGGACTGAAAAAGCTGTACTGGCCCAATTAAAGAACTTCACCTATACCAGTATCAACCATATACCTGTAACTAGAAAATAAAATGCTAAAAAGCCCCAAAATTATAATTGTAAAAAATTCTACACTTTTGGTAGAAGTAGAAGGGTAGCTTATATCCCTTAATGAAATTTCATTTTTTGGTGCATATAAAGTTTATCTTTATTCTTTCTCAGTAAAATCTGTGTTGGAAGAAAAGAGAGGAATAGTTCAAAACTAAGAAGTACAACAATGGGCATGAAAAAAATAATAATAAAGCAAGAGCTAACCAGATATGCTGCCCAAAGTCTTTATGCTGCATTGCATTACTTTTTATCTCTTTACGTATAAAATACTGATTTTAACTGGTGCTACCAGAGCATGATGGTTTGGGTTTACAATTTCTGGGAAAGCAGGAAAAGCATTTATTTAAAAAAAAAAAAAATCTGACATGTACTCATCACACTCTGTAAGGTGTGAGTAGCAAAGTGCACATCCCAGTGGAATGAATTTGAAGTTGGGAGCCAGCATCCTAATTCTCCTTCATTTGCCAAGGAAAATCTAGGCACAGTTCCAGGCTTTTGTTTCCCTTCTAGTTTATACTGCATATGTTTCAATAGGTAGTGAGTACGTAGTTATTCACCTGAATAAATTACTTTTTTTCTCCTTACTCTTGGATTTGCTTTGATTAGAGTGCTCACTTGTGCTAAGCCTGCTTTAATATTATTAAGATAACTGGTTTTTCCAAGAAGCCATTTGGAAACTTAATCTGATCAAAGTGTGCTCCTCCCCAAAAGGCAAAGGAGGAAACCTCTCAGAATCAATCTAGCAACCATTTGTACATAAAGAAGTAACAAGCACCATATATATGTGCAATTTTTTACATTAGTAATGGAACAACATCTCACTATAAGAACTGGTTTTAAAAGCTATTGTTTGTAGAGCTCAATTTAGAATTTCTGCTTTCTGCCTCAAAACACTCCTCTTTTTAGGTTGTTTCCAGGGTACCTCAGAAGGCACCTGTAGAACAGTATTCACCAAGAGCTGACCCAAGCTCAGCACCATGCACCTCCTTGCTCTGACTCAGCTCTGCCCTATCCAGTGCCTCCTGCTCCCAAGGGCTCACCAGCACAGACAGGAGCTAGTCCTGGCCTCCATGTAACACTGTGCCACACCAGCAAGCCACTTCAGAAACCAGCGCACTGGAGGGCACAATGTTTAATCAGGCGAGCCAGCCACAGAAGCACTTCAGATCCTCAGGACTTTTCAATTCAGGCATCACTCATGATGAGAAAGTGGTCGAACGGCTTGGAGCATGACCTGATCTTGGAAGCAGTGCAGCCCATTCTGCGCAGTGCAGAGGCAGACCTTACCAACTCCACTCTAACCACCCTTGGTGTCTTCCTGCAACCCAGAGAAGCCACCCACAAATAAAGGATAATTTAGTGTACCTCATTAACAGCAAATCAAGGCCTTAAGATAATGACACTAACTGCTAAGAGGAATAAAACTTAATATAAGAAAGGAAACTAGCTTAAGAGAATGCTTGTTTCTTCACTCTACGGGGGAATACTACTTACTGTTTTACAATGTCAACACAGAACTAGGCGCCTTCTGGGACACTATATGATAAATGGTAGGCAAGAGTCCCATTGTTTTTTTTGCACTATCTTCATACACATAATATTGCTATTATAAATGGGTTTTAAAATACAGTTACTGTTATCAAGCCCTAACAGATTCTCAAAAAAGTTATGCCTAAAACACATTGTTTTTCTTTCCCGTTTTTTAACTATATTCCTAGACTGTACTTCTTTTAGCACGAAATCCTATTCCTATGAATAAAAAACATCTCAACAGGTCAGTGCCTACATCTGAAGTTCACTTAAAGGCCTACAAGACTCAGTGAATGCCAGGAAATGAGATTAAAGGAACATAAAGCTGAACTAAGATTTAACTTCAGCAGCTACCAAAGCAGCAAAGACTTTCAGTGTGAAGTATGTCACAATTTGTTTGCCTGAAGGTGCTGTCCTAAAGCTAGTTACAGTACACTTCAAACACTTGTCTAATTGGACATGCCACAGAAACTTTTATTTAATCACCTTCACCCAAAGTGACTGGGTGTTCCTAAATACAAGGCCAACTTCACGATCCAGGGTGCTGCCCCAGGCCACAGCAGGCCCGCCTTGACATCCAGAGTACTGCGGAATGGATGGCTATTTGTCAGCACCTTCTGCCCCTTGCCTCCTCCCGATCCGGGCAGGGAAAACACGGAGAAAATACCGCAAACACATGAGAACCTCTGCGCACTCCAAGGGCTCCGCAAGGTCCAGGGGCGGGCACCACAGCCCTGCAGGGGTCCTGGACAGTGCTTTCGGGGCCCACACAGCGGCGGAGGGGGGACGGTGCGGCCGGGCTCGCGCGTGTGGGGCGGGCAGAGCAAGCTTGCGACGCCTCCCCGTGCCGAGGGCGGCCTGTCACCATCCCGGTCCTGAATCCGGATACAGCGGCGGGGCGGGGACGGGAGCGGCCGGCACAGCGGGACGCCGAGGGCTGCAGGGCGGGGGTCGAGGGCGGCCCTGCGGAACGGCCCGCTCTCGGAGCGGCGGAGCGCCGGGGCAGAGCCGCTGCCCCGCGCGGCCGCCCGGCCCGAGCTGTAACAGGAAGTCCCTTGGCCCGCCCCTCCTGCGCTGAGGCGGCTGCGGGGCCTGCGCGCCGGGGCCGCTGGCTCCCATGGCGGGCGGCGGAGCGCTGGCGGCGGGCAGGGCCGTTACCGGCCGTTACCCTGACCCCTCTAGCACCCCTTCAGGCGCCCGCCCGCCCACCTTACTCAGACCCCCCACCCCATACCCCGGCCATTCCCCGGGAGCGCGCTACGAAACGGCGCGTGAGCCTCGATCCCGCGCGGGGACCTGTCCAAGGGGGGGGGGGGGGGAGAGGAGCTGGGTGACCCCACAGTGTCCGTCCCCCCCGGGGGGAAGCAAGGAGGGAAAGGCAAGATGGGGTGAGGGGCAGGGTGAGCCAGTACCTTGGGGTCGATGTCTCCCACCACGAAGAACTTGACATCTTTGAACATATCCTCCGGGACTTTCAACTCCTCCTCGTCCGCCAACATGGTGCCGGCCGCCAGTACCGCGGGCGCCCCCCCCCCCGCGCCCCCTTCCCGGTAGCCGTGCGCTCACTGCGGGGAACCGGCGGGACCCGGGTCTCCCGTCCCCTCCCCCTGCCACCGAGCCGCCGAACCGCGCGAGCAAGGCGCGCGCTGCGGGATACACCATCCCCCGCCGGCACGCAGAGGGGATGTAAGGGGGAGGGGAGAGCCGCCCGGACAAAGCGGCTCCCCCCGCCCGATCAGACACCCCCACTGCCACAGGACAGCGCCCGTTCCTAATCCACGGGCCTATTCCTGCTCGTCCTCCTCTCTCCGAACCGGACCGGGAACCAGCATCCGGGTCCGAAGCTCCCCCCGCACGGAACGGAATGGACTCTCCCCGAACGACAGAGGCGGGCAGCGGGGATACCCAGACCCGCCCATTGGCAAACAGGCGAGGAAAAGGGGGGAAGGGAGTGAGCCGCCCGTCATCCCCGCCCCTCAGGGCCGCCCCAGGCCCCGCCCCTCCCGTAGGCTCCGCCCCCCGTTCCCGCCGGGAGGGAGCCGGTCGCGGTTGTGGTGGGTTGTCTCAGCAGCTGCTGCTCCAGGTCTGGCTCCGCCTCGTCTCCACCCGCGCCGCGCAGGCGAGCACCCCGCCGGGCGGAGGGGCCCTTACAGGGACGGGGGAAGCAATGGGCGACGGCCAGCGGCCCTCTCAGGTGTCAGGGTCTGTCCTGAGCCCTGGTTCCTGAGCCGGGCCTTGTGTGGGTCGGGGGGCCCGTGTTAGGCTGGAGCCGCACGCCTGGTACTATAAACGTGGGGAAAGCGAGGAGTAAAGGGCTTTGGTACCCCATTTTCTTCAGGATTCCAGGCTTTCGTCTCTGTTTACTGGGGGAAATCAAGCAACAGTCAGGTTGGAGGGGCTTTGAGCAACCTGGTCTAGTGGAAGGTGTCCCTGCCCATGGCAGGGGGTTCGAACTGGGTGAGCTTTAAGGTCCCTTCCAGCCCAAACCGTTCTGTGATTCTGTAACTCATCACTGCAAGCACTAACAGACTATATATGCTGTATGCATGTTACAACATTCTGCACTTCCCAGTTTCAAACCATTTTTCAATTCATTAAGAATATCCCAAAATTCAGTACTTCCCCAGAAAAAAAAAAAAAAAAAAAAAGAAAACCCATATTATCAATTCCAGCTGGGAGTGTGTGTAATCCAATAGACATAATATGTATTCCAGCATCCAACCCATTAATGAACATACTGACTACTAAAGAAATTAAGACATTTTCACTCAAAAGTCTATTTAAAGCATCCTTCTATGGTGATAGTAAACCGTTAAAACCTAGAGGGGGATGTATCTCATCTAACTTTAGATAACTGATCAGAAACCATAAATCACCACTTTATATAAATTACCTTTATAGTCAACACAGAGAAATGAGCACTTTCAGAGCCTGATTCGTCTGGTGTATTTCAAACATCAACATGGCCAGATAAATCTTCCCCACTTGATATGCTTTCCAAATGAGTTTTGGACCCCTCCTAATACTTTTATGTGGACAGTGTTCCCCTCCCATACTTAAGAGTGATGTTACAAAATGGAACCAAAAGGCTTACTGAAATAAAAATACAGGACACTTACTCTTTGCCTCCTACCTATAAGGCAGGTCACACTTTTCCAATAGAAAGATTTCTTTCTTTCTAATTATTATTGAAACTATTAATCTGCCTAGTAAGTATTTTAATGCTATTATTTATCCAGTATTTTGGGGGGAGTTGAAGTGAAATTTAAAAAAATTCTTAATTTCCTTCTTGTCCTTTTTCATGGAAGGAGCTTCATCCTTCTGTCTTCTGGTCTTCTGGATCTCCACAGGGCATCTACCCCTTTTACCTCCAGCTAGGTAAGAAATACCCAACCTATCACCCATTCTTTTCCTACTCCAGAAAGAGATCTTACCCTTTGATTGCAGGTTGTATTGTATTACTCCTCCAGTTACAATTTACTTTTCAAGTGAAAACCCAGGTAAGAAGTCCTACAACTTTGTCCATACTACAGGGGAAAAAAAGTAGAAATAGCCATCTCCTTTTAAATCTCTTTATCCATTTCATCTAACAATTCATATTCTCACCTCCCTCTTTTCTAATAACTCTGTTTATGGTGACTTTCTTCTGTCCCAGGTATTTCCCGGATTGTCATTGAAAAACACTTCTCTGAGCCTTGCCTTCCTTTATAGCCACTGTCCAGCCCACCAGGTCCTGCCCTTGCTTTCTTTGTTCCATAATTTTCACTCTTTCCACCTCCATTTTTGATCCATTTTTACTTCTTCCCACTGAATTAGAACTGCTTTGACCAAGATCTTCATTCACCTGCAGAGAAATATTTCTTCTTATTCTTCTCAATCTATCAGATATCATTAACACCATTGCTTCCTGAGCTTCCTGCATCTTCCAGCACTGGTAATTGTCATCTCTCTTCTTTCATAAATGTCACTGTCTCTCAGTTTCTGTTCCACATTTTTCTCTGAATTCTTTTCATGATGTCATTCATTACTCGACTCCATCTTCTTTCTCAGTGTGATTGCTAAATTGCCCCTTCTCATAAGAGTACTTTCCTTATATCTAATCTCATATGCTATTGTATATTCTCACTCCACACAAAGAAAACCAAAGTAATTTGTCCTCTCAATTTCCCTTCTCAGCCTATTTTCTTTGTTACTCTAATGAGTTCCCCTGGCCTTCCTATCCTTTGGATTTACCATAGCCCCATTACTTTTAGTTCTTTGTATGACTCCAAGATTACAAGTATGTGAATGAGGTGCTATGCTAATACTGACAAAGGATCGGTACACTCTGCATGGGATTTTTAATAAGAATGCCCCTTCCCAAGCCTTCATCTGAAGTTGTGCTATTGCAGTATCAGGTGGGGTCCCTTTTGATGTTCTTTTTGTTCATCTAGTCAAAACAACAATATGAGACAAATTTGGTATTTTAAATCCCAAGAATTTGAAAATTCTCTGCAAGATAAATATTAGCAACACAAGGGCAGATTACTGCATTAAATCACTGAAATTCATTGCAAAAGCAGTTTCCACAGAAAATCTAGCCATTAATAAGGTGTCAGCTTTAACCAGAATTGTTCTTTTTGATGGATTTGACAAAAATCCAAGACTGAAGTTTAATTCTATTCACAGTATAGAAGTGGAGTGCAATGGGGAAAATAAGAGAGGCTAAGAATTAACTAAAATAGCTTTACTGAAAGAAACTGGTTTTATAAATTCAGTCCTGGAAAGCAAAAATGAAGTTGTTGGAGCCCTGGCCTGGGATATGGGATATGGACATTTGGGTCTGTCCTTCTCATCCTGAATGGAGTAAAAGCAACTTCACTGAGGCACAAGGCTGCTGGATGCCTACATCCTCTGTGTGCTATTTAACCACAGAGCTTTTGATAGAAATGGGAAGAATAAGGCCATTACATCCTTCCACCAAAGGAGTGAGCCCTGAAAGCAGCTCCTGGACAGAATCCCGTAGCTGTGCTTGGTGAAAGGAGTACTCGGAAAAGTTTGCCTGAGCTTGAGTAGCTATCAGGTAGGTAACCAGCTCTTAGGCACAACCCCAGCAAAAGTGTTTCTGTATGTGCCATGAAACAATGCGCAGCAACAGGTCTACAGAAAAGTTGCCTGGTAGAAGCTTGAACACCCAACACTTTTAGTGTTCCCTACGAAGTAATTTTGTAAGTCTCAGTATTGGATTTTTGGTCACATAGAGTGGCTGTTGTATTACCAGCAGTGATAGTAAATCTTCTCATGCAGAAGTTTCTTTCTTTTATCTGCAGTTTTGTTGGCTTCAAAATGACCACTCCCAGGAGGAAAGACTACTCACATGAATCACAAATTATTCCAGTTAATTATCTTCTAAATAAGAACTTGAATTAAATTAATGAACATATTTTTCAAGTCCTTCCTTATGTATTTCATGAGTCATCTGTCAAGAAGTTATTTAAATTCTAGTAATTAGACTATTTCTAACAAAAATGAATAGCTCCAATTTTTGCATTGTGTGCGTGATCTAGTTTACGAACCGTAAGAACAGAAAAATACATTGAAAAAGTATCTTATTGAAGAAGAAAAATATCCCAGGTATTTGCGAGAAATTCTGGGCTCTGCTCACAGGTTGGCATAAAGACCTAAAAATCAAATCAGTGGGCTGGCTCCACTGCTTAGATATAGCAAGGTGGAGAACAAAGTGCTCACCTATATCTATCATAGAATGGTTTGAGTTGGCAAGGACTAGGTCATCTAGTTCCAACCCCCCTGCCATGGACAAGAATATCTTCCACTAGACCAGATTGCTCCAAGTCCAGTCCAACCTGGCCTTGAACACTGCCAGGGATGGGGCAGCCACAGCTTCTCTAGGCAACCTGTGCCAGTGCTTCCTCACCCTTACAGTGAAGAACTTCTTCCTAATACCTAATCTAAATGTACCCTCTCTTAGTTTAAAGCCATTGCCTCTTGTCCTATCACTACATGTCGTCTCCATCTTTCTGGATAAAGCTCATCTGCACAAGCTCAGAGGGACAATGGCAGGAGGGGGAGCCCAAACAAAATACCCTGCCAGGCTGCTCCCATGCCCATCCTAGGGACCATTGGCCCATCGAAAACGCACCTGCACAAGCCAGAGAAACAAAGGGGCATACTTGCAGGTAGGAATCCAAACTAAGGTACCACCACTTTGTGCGGGTGCCTCCCAGGTCTGTCCTAGCAGAGTCAGCAGCCCCAGTTCAAACTGGACCTGGCAGTGAATAAGTGAAGTGCCCTGGGAGTGAAGGGGGTAAGTGGGTTTCCAAGGGCCAGCTCTGGGTGTGTATCTCAACGGGCAAGAGCACAGGGGAGACCTGAGAAGTCACGGCTATTTGCACGTCTGACACTCTGTACAACCAACTGGAATACGGCTGTAGCTTTGCAGATCATATGTCCAGATGCCAGCAGCTGGGGAGTTGGATCAAGAGGCCAGCTACTGGGCAGACTGAGTGTCTGAGAGAAGCTGCTATATATATATGCATATAAATATATACACACACATATAAATATACATATATATATGTACATATCTTCTCACTAGTGGACTTACATGCTGTCCAGCCACAGGGAGAGCCAAGAGACTGTTGGTAGGTCTCATCACAACACACAGGGATGAGAGTGGTTCAAAGGAACTTCATTCCTGTAGAAGCTAAGCCATGGCAGAATCTTAATCTACCCAAGATTGGACTCTTAAGTACAGTTTCTGCTCTGATACAGCCACAACAGTATAATTGCACAGGAGCAACCACTCTCAAGATCAGTTACACCTTAATGCAAGTTTATTTCTGGGCTTACTTCTAGTGAATAGAATGAACAGAGGTTGTGCACATCACCAAATCCACAGTGATCTGAACAGCACATTATCTGTACTCTAAACACACCAAGCACAGTATCTGATGTCTTAACTATGAGAGCTCTGTACGTAGTTTGTTACAGCAAAGCTGTAAAGTGATCTCTGTTTTGCAGCAGGCATTGCTTGCACATAGTGAAAGCCCACTGAGTTGACAAGATTTGTGCAATTAGTCTTTGCTTACATAAATGCCTTATTTGTGTGCACAAATGATTATATGAAAAATTCATATGCACCTCCAATATCATATTTAGGCATAATTGCTTGTGAAAAAACAACAGTTTGATTTTTTTCTTGCAGTTAATTAAATTCAGAGCTTAGATTAAATTGATTAAATTGTGTATTTGTTTTACTCCAGTGAGCAGAAGGCTTTCTAAATCCTTTGTTAATAATACATGCTCATTTGGTAGCAGCTGGCTCTCTAGATGTTACTATTCCAATAAAATATATCTTCACAAAGTATGCAGTTTTGTACAGAAAGCCAATATTAGTTTCAATATGCCTGGAAAGTTGTTGAGCAGTCCCAGAAGGCATGCTTCCTGCATTGTCACTGTACAGATTTCTCAACATGAATAAGAATCTGGCTTTATAATGTGAACCAAAATATGCAAAATAGGTACATAAAGGGCTCTGCTTTGGCTTGAACTGTCTACACATTTCTCCTCTTTCCTTCAGTGGGACTACTTGCAATGGTAAATATGATTTATAATGAAAAACTTTCTTTTTATCTGTACTGTAACACTGAATCCTAAAAGTTCTCTTGGAACTGATAGTTTCATTTTCAATTCTCTTCCAGTTCCAGAACTGCACAGAGAATGCATTCTCATTTGCTTGACATTTTTCTTTTTTAATATAATAGTTACAAAATGTTCAGCAAATGCCAAGTAACAAGGTGTACCTTTACTATAACTGTGCAGAAATCAGCAGGGGAGGAGAATGCTCTCATTAGCACATCTAATATAAGGGCATTTTTTATCATAGCATTAAAGGAGGAGATACAGTCCTTTCTATTACCTGCTAAAGAATGCATTTGATATATTAGCCCACAGGGAAAGGTGAATGAGATGCTGTGTGCTACATTGCAAGGATAAAAAAAGATCCCTAAGCTGCAGCTGGGTATGCCTTTATCAAAATATAGCTAGCGGAATGGTACACAGTGTTAACCGTACTAGTTACACTTGTCTAAAGCCACTCCTGCTCCAAGATCTTCTCCATCAAGTGTCAGATAGCACCACGTTGTTACAGAGCTTGCTTGAAGTAGGTCTACTGGGAGGGCTGCACGGTAGTTTTTAGCTAATAAATGAATTAATTATGCAGACTGATGCAGGACTTGTCAAAACTGCAGTCTCCACACATGCAACTGAAAAGAGCTGCCAGAATGGATGGGGGAGAGCAGGAGGAACCTCTAGTTAATCCCTCTCCTTTAAAACTTCCAGTGATAACATCTACACAACCTCCTGATACCTTGTTCTGGGGTTGTAAAAATTCCTTATGGTTAGAAAGGCTTCCCTAATATCTGATCTAAATCTTCTGCTCTGTAAATGAAGCTGATTCTTTCTTTGGTTTTCCCTCAGACTACCAATAACGCTCTCTATATAAATTTTTCTAGATACATACAAATTTCATATATATATAAATATTTATATATAACAGTATATAACATACTTTCTCAATGAGTTCTGGACCTGGTTGCATTGCATCTCACAAGTGCTATAGGCAAAATCAAATAATTTGCCATAAACAAAAGGTGATACTGTAATTTATAGGATCCATTCTTTGCGTCTCAGGAGAAGTCTTTGCTTCTGCTCCTACTAACGTACCTGACAGTTTCTGTATATTTTCCAAGGTTAAGAAAAAATGCTTGCAAAACATGGTTGGGTAATTACCCTTATAGCCCTTCTTTGTAGCTTGTCAAGATTTATTTCATTGACAGGCTTTCCATTTGGGTAAATTAGTATCAGCTAAACAATGGAGAATGAAAATTTTCCTTTAAACCTGGCTTTTCACTCATGCAGGCCTGGAAAAAAGAGTTCATGAAACTTGGAGTTACTCAAATGAGCTTTCCTAGAAAGGAACAAACTCCAGAGACTCACAGAATTGTTAGGGTCAGAAGGGACCTCTGGAGATCACCTAGTCCAGCCCCCATGCCAGGTCAGGGCCACCTAGAGCAGGTTACACAGGAACATGTCCAGGTGGCTTTATTTGTGTCAATTCTTTATTATGTGATTCAAAGGACACTAACACTTGTATTTATTTGTATGTTATTAATGCATAAATGCAGAAAAAGGCAACTGAAATTGGTGGCTTTCCAGAGCATGTTATGGAAGAGTATGAAGAGTGAGACTGGCTACTTGTCTGAGAAGATCTCCATTTTTTGCTTATGGCTAAATTTGAGATGATAAAACCTTTACATTACATCAGTCTCTTTCTATATGTGGTCCAGAAAGTAAAATGTTTGTTTTACTTATCCAAAAGGAGGAACAGACAGAAGACACTTGCCTGAAGATGTTGCATCACATCACAGCTGTACTATTCTTCTGGCTCACTGCTGCGAACAGGAGCAAGTTTCCTCCCTCCTTTCTATGGCAGCCTGATTGGTTGGGTGGTTGGTGGAGTTTGCTATACTTCTGTGGCTCCTCTTAAACAGGCTGTGACTCTTATCTGACTAACATGGAACCAGACTTACTGAAAGCTAATTATCTGGTCTAGTTCCTTGAACCTAGATTTATGCAAGGCCTGAAGCAGCATAGAGCTCCATGCTGCTGAAATGGGAACAGTTGTCCACTGCTAATTTAGATCCTCCAGCCTGCAATTTCACTTGAGTTGACTTAAACCACCGCAAACCTCCCCTGGTTCTGGTCACTCATTTCTGCCTCTACACTTTTTTTTTCAGCATTACACTCACATGAAAGTTTTGGTGTCTGAGGAGCGACCCATGCTGATCTTTCTGAGAGCAGCCTATTAAAAATGGTTGCATTTTCCACAGGTCATTTTCCTGACTCCGTTAACCCAGTGGTGGCTCAGTGTGGGCAGTGACTCAGGGTTTACGGAGCAGGAGATGGAGGGCAGCAGCTATGCAAGCCTGTCTGGCTGCCTGTGCCACCAGAGAAGTTCATAAGTAGCCAAGGGGTCTTAATGCTAAGACCAATGGAAATATTTCTGCCAGGAAACTATCCCTAGCTGATATAAATTCACAGCAAGTCCATCATCTTTGGCGCAGTTCCTCCAACTTGCAGAGTGCAAGGCCTGAGATCACTTAGATGAACCTTCCACATGGAGCAGAACTGATCACTCCATTGTTCTCTAAAAAACAGCCCCAGCCTGGGAGCACATTTCTACTTTATGACCTTCCCAAATGCTGAACTTTAGAGCAGCATTTTCAGGGTAGCCAAAAGACATGGACCTGCACGTCCTTAAATGTAGACACAAAGGTAAACATACTTACCTGCCTATGATATGGTACAAATAGGGGAGCTGATTGCATTTGTCACACATTGTGTTTGCAGCTTTGGGAGGCTCCCAGTACTTCCATGTGAATGTCACTGTACTACACAGACAGGTAGTTATCATTGCTGGGTTGGACTACTACTCTTATTCTGTGGCAGGAACCTGATATCTATTTCTCATATATTTTTGAATGAAAAAAAGAATATACACCAACATTCTTGAAAATATGTCCTGACAGCATTCTGGTAACAGCCTTGAGGACAGAATAAACCATCTTCTGGTCAGCCTTTCTTATAGTTTGCCCTTAAGTTTCATCCAAAATACTTTTGCTCTGAGCTGAGTATCTTGACTGACTGGTTAATCAAAGTGAAATATTGAATCTTGATCTGAAGACATTGAGAGATGAAGAATCCACTGCTGTACTTAGCTGATCGATAATTTTAACATGGCCTTGGAGCCAGCTTAATTAATTAGAGATTGATATCTAGAACTCTCTGCCTCTTTAGTATGCCAAGCAGAAAACATTATGAAGTAACACATTTGTTAGTTAAGGCCCTAATTGGCTGCAAACCTTCAATGCAAAAAAAGAAAAAAGGTAGAACTATCGATTTTTGTATGTAAAGTAAGTCTGTTTTAATGATCTCAACTACTCAGTACTAACCAGAAGCTGGGGTTCAAAGAAATAGGTCTTACTGTCAAGACTTTTCTCAATAGAGCTAAGCTCACAATGAACGCAGGCATACTGCTTATACTCTCAGGCCAGTTGTGGCTCTGGCTCTCTGGTTTTTTGCTTCTAGGAGGCTTTTGGGGAAGTAAAGGCTCTGTAAGTCCCTAAATGTTTTGGTTACTTGAAAGATACGCTCTGTGATATGCTGAAGCTCTTCAGATATGAACAAATAGTTCTCTAAATCAGGAAAGCTTACGATCAATTTATGTCTCAGGGTATAACTCCTCTGTGAACTGGCTGAGGCCAAATAAGATTTAAGTTCACAGTATGGCTCCTTCAGTGTCTAGTAAGCTCTTTTACCCCTACCATATCCCTGATGCCTCTACAGCCTGGTCAGATGTGGTTGAAATTGCGCAGGGACTGGCGATAAGGGACAACTGCCATACTACACACAAGAGAATGTGATCACACTGAACCTCTCCAATAGAGCATGCTATGAAGAAGCTGTTTCTTTTAATTTTGGCATACTACAGCCTGAACTTGGTAGCTCTCCTACGTGCTTAAAGGACCATCCTCCTCCCTAAAGGACTGTCTTACTCCTTCACCCTGAGGCTTCTGCCATATTCATATCAATGTTTGTCATTTTTAATCTATGACACTGTGGTGTCACAGATATGTGTTTAACCTTCTGAGAAGCCACTGAAAACTTCTCTGGGTTTATTTAGAGCTTGCTGAGTTCCCTATATAAATTAGAGCAGCCTCAGGGACCCAGGACTTGCCAAGTCTGAATTCTCAGTGCTGCAAATAGAAGAAATCATGGCACAAGGCAGCAAGCACCAAAGCTGTAATGATCTTCCTTCAGGGAGTCAATTACATTTGCTGTTTGCCTTATGGCACACATAGGTGATTACAGTGTGAAGGCCGGGATACATTTGTTTAATGAATCCTTGAACGCTATTACATTTTGCACTCATCTTGCTAAAGCCTTATCTTCAATTACACTCCTTTCCATATGCCCCAAGCTGTTGTTTGTTACAAGACCAGTCTGACCCTCTTGTATCTAAAATGTCAGTGAATTAAATCAAATTTTTATACTTTTCAACTTGAACAGTTATCTCATGATGCACATAACAAACAGATAATGAGATCTGCATTTTATTAGACACAGTGGTGCTTACTGATGTTTAACTATTAGGCAGAACCATTTTGCTGTTCACAGTTACAATTACATTATTTTTCTCTGTGGCTGGATAGCCATCAATTCATTTAACTCATTCTAAGTGTGTTTCTTTAGTGTTGCTTGCAGTCATACTTAGAGAACCGGCTACATTTCTGTTCTTTTTTCTGAAAAGGGAAGGGACATTTCCATAGTTACATTTCTTTACAGTCTAAGCTTTTTGCCTCCTATGTTTTGTGACAATTTTCCCAAGCTTTTTCTCTGAGTCGGGGATGCTTCAAAATCACATTCTTAGCTTTAAGCACATCCTCAAACCCTACTCATTTTGATAGGACTAAAGCACATACTTGTAATTAAACACAGCTGTGAATGAGGATGCATTCCGGAAATAAATCCATGTGAAAAATAACCTACTGGGCACATTCCCATGGCTAACACATACACTATTGAATTGTAGTGCTCTACACATTTTATGCTTTACATGTACATGATCATAATTTATGATTCATACAGTGCTCATAATGATTAAATGATAAAAGCATCAAACTGGGATCTAACTGATGCAAATATTTAGGTCCATCATGGGATACACAAAGATCCACCCTCCCCAGAAGAGCGTGGCTGCCACATGGCTCTCCTACATGCTGGGAGTCAACTCACGCACTCATAAATAATCCAGTTGGCAAATATCAAAAGGTTACATACCCTCACTGGTTTTGTGTGCATGCTCCTGTTCTGGCTCCAGGCAAGGGAAGGAAGAGACCTATGCAGGGAGATGAATCTAACCTAACCCTCTTTATGTTAAGCTAACAAGAACAGAGGCATATATGTCATCATTTACTGTATCTCAATTTGCAGAGGGTAATTTCTCATAATAGGCTGACTTGATTGCTTATTGAACATACCTTAGAGACTGTTTGGTCTTGTTTTTGTGCAGCAAAAGCTCACCCATGTCTCTCTTCACTCTGAAGGATAGAGGGTAAAAAGCTACTATAGGAGTCTTATTATTCATATAAAGGAAGGAAAGCTCGATTCAGAGAAGGATGTCTTTCTGAGATTTACTGAGCAGTCCAGAGGGTTTAGATATCTACGGTTTAGACATTTCAGTTTTATATAAAAAAAAATCTGACTACACTTTAAAATAATAATCCTCCTTGAAATGAATAGAAGAGATGCTCCCAGAACCATAGATTGCTTAAGAAAATCTATTTCCTCACCTATTTCACTGATGCTTGCAGAAAGGAGCTGCCATACATTTTTATAAGAAATGCTAGGCATATCGATGGCTAACTCCTTACAACCCGAGCCCTTGCGCTAAACCTCACCTGTATAAAATAGTCTAGCTGGGTCTTTAGCAGTAATTGTTTGCAAGATGCACTCTAATGGACCCCCCGTGGTTCTCCATGACCCATGGTGCTCTTTTGTAACACTTGCCATTAATCTGAGGCTGTAACGCAATGTTTAATGGGGCATGCCTCTCACTGGGCAGGAGGGATTATGTGGGGCAAGGACATCAGGATTTATGATTCCTTGCAGCCACAGCTGCCATAATAATAAAAAAGCTGCAAGAAAATCTCCTTTTAATGGAGAACATGCACTGTGGCAGAGAACATTTGTCACTGTGTATCTTCCTCACAACATATCAAGCCTGGACTCCATTTACAGACTCCATTGAGGTGTGGCTGTGCTGCAGAATGGATGATGGCAGGAGAAGGACAACTCACCAGAAGCCAGACTGGCTGAAGCGTGACCAAAACAAAAGGGATGGGGCGTAGATGTGTTTGTGAGCAGCTCTGCAAGACTGAGAATAGTGCTAGGAGTCAAAGCAAATGGGCAGCAGATGTTGTGTGAATGCTGGATGAAAGGCTTTAAAACATGAAGATGTTAAATGTGTTTTTTATATTTTTCTATTGAATTATTGGTTGCAGTTACAAAAATTTATCTATAATCCAACTGCCAAGTCAATTGCTAGTGGTGATGCTTTAAAAGCTGACCATGTTAACTGTACTAGTGATCAATAAAGCAGAGAAGAAAGGAGAGGTGTTAGCAAGCAGTGAAGATGGTTCAAATGTGTGGAGGAGGAAGGACACTGAGAGTCTGCGCAGAAAGCTCTGAAGATGCATCAGGTCAGATGAGGAGTCCTTTTAGAGAGATTGTGATTTCTTTTCTTTCCAAGATGAGACTCAGCTTTTATAGTAATACATGAACCATCTGATGTACAGGTGGTTAAGACTTTCTTTAATAAAGACATCCCATGAAGTACGTTCATACGAGATCCTGAATAATTCAGTGGTATCAGAATGAAAGAATTTTACTAAATCTGTGCTGAACTTCTGATAGGGAAGGCACGTTTTTGGCTCCTTTAGCAGCTGATTTCAAGGCCACTGTCATACAGTAGAAACTTGAAAGTAGAAGGTAGCCACAGAGAAGATAGAAAAAGGAACCACAGAAAAAAATACAAACAAAAAGGGTCTTTTTATAAGAGCAAGTAGTGATAGGACAAGGGGAAATGGCTTTAAACTGACAGAGCAGAGATTTAGATTAGATATTAGAAAGAAATTCCTTACCGTGAGGGTGGTGAGGCACTGGCACAGGTTACCCAGAGAACCTGTGGCTGCCTCATCCCTGGCAGTGTTCAAGGCCAGGTTGCACAGGGCTTGGAGGAACCTGGTCTAGAGGAAGGTGTCCTTGCCTGTGGCAGGGGGATTGGAACTGGATGAGCTTTACAGTCCCTTCCTACCCAAACCATTCTGTGATTCTGTGACAAGGAACTTGCAGGGGCCACCAGCTTAACAACGCCAGGCAGATCCCTTGCCTTTCAGGGCACGTACTAAAATCTACGCAGGAACAAGAACTACATGATACACTGCATCTACCTGGAGGCACATTTAGTAAGGTGGAAGGGAAGGCTCCAAAAAGAAGGTAGAAACTCACTAGTGGCAGATGCTAGCATCTCCCTCTAAGCCTGGTGCCTTCACTGCAGGGCAAAACAGGGTGGGCACACAGCTGTACCCTGCAGTAATTCAGAGATCCTGGCCTCAGCTGCTCTTGCTGGATCAGTTTCCCACCACTAGCTTTTGCAGGAGCATATTCCCACTGTCACACATGATTTCCCCAGTGTGGGAGCTGAGCTGCTGCAGGTCACAGACCATTGGGCCACCACCTCTGAGCTGCAGCCTACCAACCCTGACTCACAGACCAGCAGACAGACAAAAAAATCAGCTATTTTATAATAAAATGCATAGCTAGACAATTAAGAGAGGTCTGGCAGCATTTTGCTGTCAAAGTAGTGAATACTGGCTGTCAAAACTAATGATGCTACTAATAAAAATCCTTGTGAAAAACAGAGAGACATTTAGACACATTTATACAACTGCTTTCATCCCATGGGCTCAGAGAATTTTATAGCAGTAGCAAGAAGACACTGCTTGATCAGGTGCCTGCTGCGGTGAGTAACATCATACTGCCAGGTTCTAGGAGAGAAATGATGTTTGGGATGCTTTAAAAACAGCTGTCTCTGTTCAAATAGCTGGAGAAATTTGCTGTCTTGACAGTGATCAAGAGGCAAGCTTTTTGTCAGCTACAGGAGATGTCGGCAAACACTTTTCTTGTGCAGGCATGGGAGCAGACTCATTTTAGTTGCAGAAAGAAAATGTGTGGTCATGTCCTACCATTTGACTTCTTCTTGTAATTTCTTTGACTTGTAAATAATTCCTTGCATTTGAATGAGCCTCTCACTCTCTTAAATAGCAACAGAGATATGAAATATAAATAAGTAAAATTCCACAGCTTTCCCATTTTCACTAATGACCTGCCATGTTGCACGGCTTGAAAATACTGGAAATTTTTCCTCAATTTTACAGCAGTTCTGCTGATCTGTGTGAACTGGGCAGGTAGGGGCATGGAAACATACATGTACACCAAATAATCAGGGGGAGGAAAATGCTCCACAGCTGGAAGGAAACAGCATGTGAATATGAATCTGAGACATTCATCAGCAGTACCCAAGCTGAGAAAGCTGTACAACTGTGCCAGTGCTTCCTGTGGCAGGCAGGGATGTGTCTGTGGCTGTTCAGAAATCTTCAGGGAGGAAGGCAGCAACCAAAGGCCTATGAAGAAATCAGGCTGCTGGAGTGGAATAAAAGAAAGGACATCCCTTTATAATGGACATTGGTGGCCTCATTTTTGCACATATTGCCAGTCAGTTGCAATAACAAAACTGGTCTTGAATGTCAATGAAGGTTTGGGAATAAGGTACTCCAACCAAGGAAGGCATGGAAATGGGACCACACTGCCAAGGAGCCAAAGGGAGCGGAGTGAAGATGGAAGGAGGTGCAAGAAAAATGGTTAAAGAACTGCTGGCCCAGAAAACTGTTTAGAGTGATTTCTGTTCTTGTTATGGTAAATGGATCTTCAAATGTTTTGCCCCTGGAGTCCTGAAATAACATTTCCAGACTATGGATGATTTTATATAAATAAAAGTTCAGAAACCTACAATCTGCAAGGAAGCAGAAAGGTAACCTGGAAAACACCACACAACAGAAAAACCCTTGTTCAGCCTAGCACGATCACAGCCTTCCCTATAGCTTAACACCTATGCAAATCATCTGCCAAAATGCATAAAGCTCAAGATAAACAAATCTCTTCCACAACTTGGCATATGGAAAAAGGGTCTGAACTGAAATGGTAATTGAGTTTTAGAGACCCATCCATTTGCTGTCATTGTGCCATCTGTCTCCTTGGCAGAGTCTTGATAGTTTGCATTGGCAGCTTTGATTGCCAAAGCTCATGTATTAAGTTAGCTACCTCATCTTCCCACACACAATTTCTTCTTATTTTTCTACAGGCCTGCTATTCTAGATGATTCACAGAACAGCGCGATACCACGTACTCCCAGATGCATAATATATTTTGGTATTTTTAAGCTTTTTTTC
Organism: Pezoporus occidentalis; assembly: GCF_034315485.1. Lineage (NCBI taxonomy): Eukaryota > Metazoa > Chordata > Aves > Psittaciformes > Psittacidae > Pezoporus > Pezoporus occidentalis. The sequence continues at coordinate 4,726,911 of NW_026914180.1, forward strand.
ATCAGAAATATGGATAGTTTTCTATTGTAGTTTGTAAGCAACCTGCAGAGACCAAGCCCATCAGAGTTCAGAGAAAGACTTACTTCTCAGGGACTGACCACAGCAAAGATCACAGGTGCTAGTGTGTATATGTGTTAAGTATTTTCTATCACCAGAGTAATAAATGAAAACTGTGGATGCCTTATGAGGGCAGCACCCCTGAGGCAGGCTCCGAGTTATTGCCTTACTGCCATAACTACTCACTGTAAAGCACCTTTGACTAAAAGCCAATATGACACCTTAGCACCAGGCACCAGGCTCTCCTGAAATTACACAGATGATTTATGTTGTCCCTTAAGGTACAAAAGATGTAATAAAATTATTTACATTTTTTATGTACACAGGGTGCAGCTTTAACTGCAGCAGTGAATGATGTGGGAGTTGCCTTAAGACTTTATTAAGTTATGTGCCCTCTGGTTCTTTGACCATGGACATGTTTTTGGCTGTGCAAGAATGAAAGGCTTAATTCAAGCAGGAGTTAATTCATGTTGGGCAGAAGAGATAAACCCTCCTGGCAGTCCATTCACTGAGACATACACTGTTAATGCAAGGTACCAGAGTCCATCCTCCCTTTAGGCTGGCTGTGTAATAGATTGTGACACAAGGACTGAGACACCAAGGAGTTTACATAAGAGAGGACTGTGCTCTAGGAAAAGTGGATATTCAAAAAGGCTTGAACATGCTGAACAGCTTTTGTCCTTGCTCTGCTTTTTCCTATTGCAAAATTAAACAATACCAGTTACGTCACTGAAGTCATACAATTGGTGAAAATTCCTAAAGGAAAGCTTGCATGCCCTAAACCAAATGGGATCTGCTGTTAGAGGCTGGGTGAGGAATAGTTTTCCAGCCTTACAAAGAAAAAGCCAACAGCATTTTGACTCATTGTTTTAATTTCTGCCCCAAGACAGGAAGACTTTTCCAAGCTCCTCGTAAGCACCTGGAGCAAGAGAACCCAGTCTGGCAAACAGGTCAGTCACTGGGGCACTCTGGGGATGTGGGACACTCACGTCCTCTTTGCTCCCACTCTGATGTACTCCCACAATCCTGCTGAGTGTCCTGCTAACACAGGGCAGGATTAATCTCTGCCTCTCAGTCACTAGGAATTGCTCCACTTTGCAGTAAGTAATTACATGTTACTGGGAGAGAAAGGTTGTCTCCATCCTTCAGATGCAGTAGGATGTTAGAAAACCTCAGGTAAGTCCATGCTCCAGTAAATACATGATTATTAAACAGCTTCAACATAAGAGGCCTGAGATATAGCTACCCAGAATAGCCAGCTGCTTCACCATGAAAATGCTTATGTGAGATACAAAGCATCATGAGTCAAGCCTGTAGCTGAGCTGTGATGCTTTGAACCTTAATGTCCCAAATGCATGCTCTCCCAGACCACTGGAGAGGGAGGGAATCACTCAGTCTTCCTCACAACTAGAGCTGCTACCCTGCACCTGAGACAGCTTTTGTAGGATGAATTAGGCAGAGATGAGTTCCATAAAAGCTGTTTCTGTCCATGAAGAGGTCTGGTTCAGCATTCCCCCTCTCTGCTCCCAAAACTACAGTCCTAACACCACAGGACACTTGAGCCAGAGACTGGCTATCATGAGAATCCATCATAGTGCTGATACTGGCCATCTCTGAAGGTCTTGGGCTTGGGAGACTAGAGTGATATCAGAAGTGTGGATAGGCTCTGAGGGTCTGAGAACAACCTCATGGTCTGTGCATTTTGACTGTGTTTGATTGTTTTGTTGTTACAGGAGAGGAGCAGGCTGTCTGCAAATGTGTTCATAAAGCATGCCTGGATGTAGTAAGTGTGAGCTGGAGCTGACAAATGTTAAATGAAATCTAAGTGATGATTACCTGAGTTTTAGAAATTGCTTTGACACACTGGATGCACATTTACTGAGCAGTCTGGCTGGCAACTGAGCATAGCTTCCAGCCTTGGTGTATATATACAGTGAATATATGAGTTCCCTTAATCCTTGTTTAGCCTAGCAGCTCCACCTACCCTGTAGACTGAAATTCTCTCTCATTCATTCATTAAGTATGCCCAGCAAAAGCACCTCCTGAGCCATCTCCTCTGCCTTTTCTTCCAGTTCTAAGTACAGAGGTTCAAAAGATCTGCATGTAGACACACAATATAAGTCCATTCACCCTGTCCGCAAGAGCAGATACTGGTTGGATGTGCATGTAGGCAGTGGCACAGATAATGTTAGGAATTCCCTCCTGACCTCCAACCATCAGCTACATATTTTGAATTGGAAAGTACCTCCAGTAAATGGTATTTTGTAGCAAGCAGTCTCTACTGGAGAGAACCCTGCTAAATCTGGGGAGTCCTGTCACATCCTCACTAATGTAGGAACAGTGAGGATGTGAGATAACCCTGACTTTGTAGTGCAGATCCTTCCCTCAGAGATCTTCATAGATGTGATCTTTCCACAAACATTACTTACCTGCTACAGATCCCAGCCTTCCACACACTTTATAAATATCCAAAGTTCTGGGGAAATCAATGGCCTTACATATCTGTGCAAAATAAACAGCATTTTCTCCTTAAAAATGACAACATTCAGTCACCTCCAGAACCTGCTGCATTCAGCCAATATGTTTGAAGATTGCAGAATCAGAATCTAGGTCGGAATATAGGAGTGATTTAGGTCAGAAGGGACCTCTGGAGGTCACCTAGTCTAACCCCAGTTAAAGAAGGGCCAACTCCAAAGTTAGATCACAACGTTAGGTCACTCACAGTTCTGTTCAGTTGAATTTGAACATCACCAAGGATGGATATTTCACATTGTCTTTAGACCCATTTCAGTGTTTGACCACTCTCCAGGTGAATATTTATTTCCTAATTTCTAATTGGGATATCTGATGTTGTGTTTTGCATTCATTGCATGTTATAGAAGCATAGAATGGTTTGGGTTGGAAAAGACCTTAAAATCATCCAGTTCCAAATCCCCCTGACGTGGAGAGACACCTTCCATTAGACTGGGTTGCTCAAAGCCCTGTCCAGCCTGGCCTTGAACACTGCCAGGGATGGGGCAGCAACAGCTTCTGTGGGCAACCTGTGCCAGTGCCTCACCACCCTCACAAGGAAAGAGCTTCTTCCTAGTACCTAATCTAAATGTACCCTCTGTCAGTTTAAAGCTATTACACGTTGTCCTGTCGCTGTACACCTCTAAGAAAAGTTTGCCTCCACACTCTCTACACCCTCCCCTGAGGTAGCTGGGGACAGCAGTGAGATTTTCCCCTTAACCTTCTTCTTGTAAGATTGATAAACTTAGTTCTCCCTCCCTTTATACATCATACACCAGTCCACTTCTTGATGGACTCACCATCTTGATGACCTTCCACTGGAATTCCCCCAGTATGTCAGTGTCTTCTACTGAGAAACCCCAAACTGGATGTAAAATTCCAAGGCTTGTTGGATAGAAGGAAATAGTTACTGAGGGCAGCAGTCCTGCTTATATAGGCCAGGATGTTATAGAATGTGTAATGGCACATTGCAAACTGCAAATTCTTGCCCAAGAGGCCACCCAAGTCCTCTTCTGCAAAATGCTGTTGTCCCAGCCAGTCCCCAGCCTGTATTGTATATAGGGTTCTTCTGTCCCAGGTGCAGACCTTTGCATTTCCATATATGCCATATATATATATATATTTATATATATATGTATTAGTCTACATTTTCTATTTCAAATTAATAACCAACCCATTCAACTCCAGAATCTGTTAAAAAATATATATATTTTTAAAGTCCAGTAAGTAAAATAATGAAATTATCAATAAGTTTTCATTAGAACATAAACTAGTTTTACTTCTTCAGATTTAATACATTTTATCTCAATTTCCCTTTAAATCTAATTTCTGTCTATTTGTTCCTGAAGCAAAAAATAATCATCTCTTTTCAGGAGCCCATATTCCATAATTTGTGGCTGATTCTGTAATTCTGGCCTTCATAGGCTTTTCTGGGAAGGGCCCACGCAACAAAAAGCTCTCAGTTCTAGCAGTTGCTAAGTGTTTTGATCAACTGAATGACAGTCAAGGGTGTTTGGCACCTTGCAAACTAGGAATTGTAAATCAGAAGGCTTTATGAAAGCCTACAAACTCCATTTTGGCCTTTGAGTGATAAGTAAAAAACCCTAACCATTCCAAAATTGTCAGTATTCATGTTCATAAAAGATAAAATAATCATCTCTCCCCCAAAAATATGGCAGTATCTTTCCAGAATTATGTTACAGTCTCTAAGGCTACATCTGTTCTAGTAATTACAATAGGCCAGGTCCTGTTCTCTGTCTCTAAGGATGAATAGCACAGCACAGCATGAGTCCATACAGGGAAATTCCCACCCCACCAAAACAAGGTCCTGAAGCTGTTCCGGATCTACTGCCTTGTGTTTCACTTAATAGCAGAGAGAAACGAGTAGCTGAACTAGAAAACATCTTGTTTCTTTAGCCCTTGTTATTGTTACTTCGCTGTTTTTCATTAAAAAGCCCAGATTCAGAAGAGACATCAAGTGGGTTTACCCTCTGTATACCACGAGTGCAGTGTGCATCAGGTACTCCCCAGACATCTCCTTCATTTGAGTCTACTCCCCCAACTCTCTCAAAGTGCAGTTCACCAGCGTTATAGTCATTGATTATTAACATTGATGCCTTTCTTTCCTTCTCCCCCCCGGAGATGCAGACTGTGAGACTCATGTTAGTGCCTGCCGGGTTCTCACATCATGGGTCAGCTCCGATCCAAAAGCTCTCGGGACCCGTTATCCCAGCACCACCTGGAGAAGCTGGGTGCCAGCACCGGCACATCTCTGCCTGCACACCGTCAGAGGCTTTAAGGCTAACCCTGGCTGTATGGAGCTGGTACCCAGGGAAACCTGCTCGGTGGGTTTAAATCCTGCCTTCTGCTAGGAGGCCGAGAATTGCACTTCTCATCACAAGCATAGTGATAAAACCCAAGTGACTTGCTCAAACGTTTCATTAGCCGTTAATGTCGTTAATTTAACAATTAGTAACAACAGCCAAGAGATAGATTATTTCTAATAAAAGACCCGCCAATTGCTAACAAGTCAGGAAATGCCGGAGCAGAAGTTCTCAAAGAAATGATCCCTTGCCACATCCCCCCTGCACAGAGTAACTGCGATTACTGACGGCTTAGCTGGGCACAGACTCCAGCCGACATGGGAGCTACACAATTCCCGTGTCACCTCCCTAACACATTTCCCGAAGAGCCCCGCTACAATTTCGCAGGGATCCTAACTTTCTACGCCTGACACGGAATACTCCCCATGGAGGGAAGCCACCCGGGGGAGCAGCGGCTCAGACAAAGCCGAGGCTGCGCCTCGCACGGTGCGGGCAGTGGCTGCCGGTTCTGCTTCTCCCCGCGCTGGCTCTAAGGGACGCTCCGCGCACTGACATGACTAAGCACGACCCGCACCGAGAGGCTGCTCGCCCAGCACCCGCGCACGGCGGGGGGACTCACCTGCCCGACTCCTCCGCAGGGCCAGCCGCTCCTCCGCGCGGGCTCCGGCGCCGCCAGCGCCGCCCCGCGCCGCCCCGGAGCCGCGCACCGAGCCGCGCCCGCGGAGCCACCGCCTCCCGCCGCCGGGACCGGCGCGCCGGGGCGGGCCGGGGGTGCTGTCAGCCGGCGGCTGACGCAGGGCGCTTCCTCCCGGGGATGAAGACCCCTGCGGCGGGCAACCACCAGCCGCCGCGCCCGGCGCCGCTCGGGGCAGACGGGGACCCTCCGCGCCCGCGGTAGGGTGTCCCTCCCCTTTTCCTTCCCTTCCGCGCCCCGAAGCCCCCAGCATGGAGCGCCCTCTCAACCTCAGCTGCTTTGCCGATACGACCCCGGACACCGGCAACCGGAGCGGGAACTCCGCCGGTCCGGACGGGGACCGGGCGCCCCTCTCTGTATTCAGCGTGTTGGTCCTCACCCTGTTGGCCATGCTGGTGGTGGCCACGTTCCTCTGGAACGGGCTGGTCCTGGCCACCATCCTCCGGGTGCGCACTTTCCACCGGGTGCCCCACAACCTGGTGGCCTCCATGGCCATCTCCGACGTGATGGTGGCAGCCCTGGTCATGCCCCTCAGCTTGGTGCATGAGTTGTCGGGGCGGCGGTGGCGGCTGGGCCGGTTGCTCTGCCAGGTGTGGATCTCCTTCGACGTGCTGTGCTGCACCGCCAGCATCTGGAATGTCACAGCCATCGCCCTTGACCGCTACTGGTCCATCACTCGCCATCTAGAGTACACGCTCCGCGTCCGGCGCCGCATCTCCAATATCATGATTGCCCTCACCTGGGCACTTTCTGCCTTCATCTCCTTGGCCCCACTGCTCTTTGGCTGGGGAGAGACTTACTCGGAGAACAATGAGGAGTGCCAGGTCAGCCAGGAGCCTTCCTACACCATTTTCTCCACCTTTGGCGCCTTCTACCTGCCCCTCTGTGTAGTGCTTTTTGTGTACTGGAAGATCTACAAGGCTGCCAAGTTTCGAATCGGGTCTCGGAAGAACAACTCTATCACCCCCATTACACGAGAAGGCCTGGAGGTAGGTCAGCTTGGTTGCTTCTTGCTCTAGTCAACTCCTGGTATCAGACAAGCCCTTGCAGTGGAGGGGGAAACTTAGTGCTAAAGTGTGCAAGTGAACAGCATCCCATCAAAGCCCTGTGAATCCTGGAGGCTTTAAAGGGAAAGCTGACTGCAAAGCTTGCAAGCCCAGTTTTCTGACTCCTTCCAAGTCCCCAGCAAGGTGTAGCTAAAGCAACTTTGGGCAGATTGTGAGCCTGAGCTCCACGTGGGTGTGCAGTGACTCACAGCCGTCCCCCTGTGGAATGCTGAATCAGTGCTCGGGAGCAGGAGTGAGGGGTCAGCCTTCCTCCCATGGGGAGCCATGTGGGGGTGTCAGTGCTGGGATCCTGTCTCCACTAGGGACAATCCCCTGGCAAGCAGCTGTGGCTGTGGGGAGGCTCTGAATTTACCCGTGCAGAACGTCCTTGTACATCCTTTCTAATCGTGGCTGCATCATGTCAGTTCATCCCAAGCACGGTGACTGTGCACTGCAAAGACTTGTTGGGGAGAAGGAGGAAATGTATGCTCATCTTCTTGCCTTTCCTCCCAAGGACTCTTAATGGGTTCAGAGAAAGCAAGGAGACTTGTGCATGGCATGTGGGTGTGTGCCTGTTGTACTGATCAGATTGTAGATGGGGAAATAATCTTATTGCAATGCCATGTGAGCAGTTCTATGTGCCCATACCTCACTAGGCTCTTCAGTCTAGCCTCACCTAAAAATAGCCTCCATTACCCAGAAGAGGGTCATACAGCCACTCTCCCCTCAATTGGAGCATGACGTAGATAGCCTGTGTTTCCCAGTGAGCTCTGGTCATCACCTGCGTCGCTTGGTTGTGTACCTGCTGTGGGGGATCAACTGACTGAAGCACATATGGTGCAACTTGTGTTTGTGTTTGGCAGGTAAAAGAAGCTGCCCAGCAGCCACAGATGGTCTTCACTGTCCGTCATGCCACTGTTACGTTCCAGACGGAGGGAGACACGTGGAGAGAGCAGAAGGAAAAGAAAGCTGCCCTCATGGTGGGCATCCTTATTGGGGTCTTTGTGCTCTGCTGGATCCCCTTCTTCATCACGGAGCTCATCAACCCCCTCTGCTCATGTGACATCCCACCCATTTGGAAGAGTATTTTTCTATGGCTAGGCTATTCAAATTCCTTTTTTAATCCACTCATCTATACTGCTTTCAACAAAAACTACAACAATGCCTTCAGGAACCTATTCTTTAGGCAGCACTGAGCAGAAAAAGCTTTCCTGCTGTCCCAGGAAGATCATTTCAACTCTCAATGAATCCTATCAAATTCTTGAGGAAGATCAAAGCCACAGGTACTGAGGTGAATCTATAGATGCATCCCCATGTGTCATACGTCCCAGCAACAGTCCTGGTTCCTATGCAGACTCTCCATCCCCCTGCTAAGTCAGCTGCTATTTTAACTGCAAACAGCATGTAGAGTTTCTCTGGCCAGCAGCATGGCATTCTCCCTCCAGTGCCCTTTCCTAATGACGTTCTGTTTGGTGACAGTAACCGTGCAGAGGAGTCTGCTGGCAAGGAGTCATATTTGAAACTGATTTGGCTGCTGCCGGTCTCTCACAGCATTAACAACTTTGTCCCATGTGCAAAGCTGGGACCCTTTAATGTCAAGAGATTTTGTGATTATCTATAAAACTAGATATTTTATGGGTTGGATGAAAAGACTGTCTTTCACTTTTAGAGATTGTTAAGTGTTTGTTTGGGGAAATAAAACCCTCAGTAATGGTTAAGAGCGGACTCTAAGTACAAAGCCTTTTCTCACATGCTATATCAACAGCGAATTGTGCTATTTGCTATTGGTATTCTGTGTAGCAAGTTGGGGTCTTTTAAATTATTTATTGTGGAAGCTTAATGCATGGTGTACCCTGGAATGAGAGAGAATGCATGGGAAATCCACTCTCGTTCTCTGACTGCTACGTGTGAGCATCTGCCTGAGATCTTTACTTTCAGAAATACCAGCCATAAATGTTAATCTTTGTGTCTGTTGCTTCCCATTTTAAACCATAAATGTGTTTTGAGCAGCTTTGGGGCAAGTTTCCTGTAATTGCAGGGGATTCAGGAAGTGTATTTCCAATTGCCTGTCAATGAGGAGCTGTGTTTTACTATTTCTGAGTGCAATTCAGGTCTTCTTGAAACCAAAGGCTCCAGTCCTGTGTGGTCATTATTGCTCTGTTGCCTTCCTGCCTTTCCATGTTGCTAACATAATTATAACAGTTGCCCTTTCACTCTTAGAATTAGAATTATGCACTCTACGCTGCACTGCTAGAAGACTGACAGGCCTTCAGATAAAGAAAAGCATTAGTTTTAGCTGTGGGTTGTATGGGGCAGCCGCTGAAATCAGACCAGAATTGAAATGGTGGAGAAAAACATGAGACAGGAATCGGAATGACATGATTTCGTGTCAGATATCTTAAGAAGAAGAGATAAGAGAGAAAAATGTCAATAAATCATGGGAAAAACTCCCTGGGGTGGGTAGGATTAGTTCCTAACCTTAGAAGATTGCGAGACATCAGATGTTAAAATTGTCAGCAGTCCTTTAAACCAGTCAAAAGTCCTGGTAGAGTTGGTAATGAAAACCCTTTTTCTTTTCATATCTCAGGACAGGTGAAAATGGAAGCAGATCTCAAGGTGCTATCAAGTGTTGAGGCTCTTTCAGGAGCAGTTAGACAAACATTCATCAGGACTGACATAGATGTAGCTGATCCTGCCTTGTGGCAAGAGGAGAAATAGGGTGGCCCCTGAGATCTTTTTCAACACTATTTGATAAAAGTCTGTTTGAAATATTGGGTAAAATCCTGCCCTCAATGAAAGCAATGGACAAATTCTCAGTGATTTCAAATAAGTCAGAATTTTATCTAGCATGTCTTGTCTTGTCAAAGTATAGTTTTAATGTTAATTCAAAGAGAAGGGTGGGATAGGAGCAATCTTCAAACTCCCCTGAAAGAGTCTCTGATCTGCACTAACTGTGGACCAATTGGTAGAGATTTCTTTGTTACATAATTTAAAGCCTTATTAGTGACATCTCTGATGTACCAAAAATTGTAATAAACTCTTGAGCAGCTTTTTTTTTTTTTTTTACTGGGGATATAAAGGTTTGCTTTCTGTGAAGAGTCCATTGCCAATACAGAGTTGTTCTTTTCAGGAACTTACCACTTGTCTTGTGTCAAGGGTTGTTTAGACAAAAAAGAGTTGAGAAAAATGCTTCCTTGTCCAAGCCAGACCCTGAGCTAAGCTTGGTGGTGTGTGAAAGTAGGACACTACTTGTTAAGCCATCACAGCAACACTAATACTAAAGCATGGATTAACGGTGAAGCTGGACTTTAGCTCACCATTTTCACTCATAGCATCATGGCTATACAACCCTGTTTCAGACTCAGCTGTGTTCATCCCCATTTTTATTTGCTCTTTGTGAGCACTGCAGATTTTCTCTCTGTGTTGTGTGGGATCCTCACATAGGCTGTGGAATCAACTGCAAACTCAAATCAGTGTCCTGTGTAAGGAGACAAAAATTAAACTGAAATTGATGGGTAACATCCCCACTTCTGCAGCAGCTCAGTGCTGGGATGGAGCTCTCTTTCATTACACCCTGTGTTTCTTCATGCTATGCCTTAAACAGTGAAAGGAAGACAAAAGACAATTTTAAAATAACACTGGGAAATTCTAACATGTCTGTAGTCATGGATAATCCATCATCCTGGTGTAAATTACATCCACCTTTATTTGACAATCCACACCCCATACAATCCATATTGATCTTCTGCAAATAACAGCTTCCAGTTGGTCATAAATTTTGGGTTTCTTTCTTTGTTTTTCAATTTTGACATAATCAGCAGCTATTATACAGGCCAATTCCTACAACTCTTACTTGAGACTTAAGACCATTGGCTTTTCTTCTAAACACCATTCCTGCAATGTAATATGACCATGCAGGGAAAATATTAGTATTCTGGATATTGTGCAAAAGAGTGGTACTGAAATATGCCATGATGGTCCGAGCATAGTGAAGGGGCACAAATAAACCTTGACTTCTGATCCTGGCTCCGAGGCTTTTTAAAAACCTCTCAGTATTCAAACACAGATGCTAAGTGGGCTCCCAGAGACCCAAATCATGTTTGAAGATGTACACAGGCCCAGCTTCAAAGGATGTATCTTGTACCTTCTTGTTCCCGTTTATAAAACAGAATCAGTGGTGTGAAGAGATCTGCCTCACCGAGGCTTTGTGAGGATTAATTAGTAAATGTTTATCATGTACCAGGAAGGTGGAACACTCTGGTTTGAATGCCAAGCAGCATTATAAATTGGACTTCGATTTAATTCCTCAGAAGAACATTATTGCCCATTATTATTGAGTTGCCTATGCAATTTAATGGCTATGTAATACTTCCAGAAGAGACTCAACTAACCTTCTTCCACTTGCAATTAATTTATTTTACTCTCAATGCCCTGACAGTTCAATGAACATCTGTATGGGAGCTCGATAGCTGGGGCAATGACGGCACATTCTGAATGCTGTCTGCTGAATGTCTCCTTGCAGTGCTGAAAGCATATCGTCAAGGTTCAAGGAGCACCAGCTCTCCAGGCAGTCTGCTCCCGTGTTTCCTTTATTTTTTAGGGAGAAGAAAAGGTCACAAAAGAATGCCCTTGGATTAGATGACAGGTTGGCAGACCACCTTCCTCTTCCCTCCACATCCTGTTGACCTTTCTTCTCAAAGCAGGACTCCAGGACAAGTACCGATCCTGCACAGACAAGGCCATCCCCTGTTGTTAATATTCCTGGGCATTTCCTAAAAATCAGTGCAGTTGGCTTTAACCTGGCAGCGGCAGCAGGAAGTGGGAGTTTCCTGCAAGTAAAGTTGCAGGCAGTTAAAGACATTTCACCTGACAAAGGTAATTAATGACTGCTAGCTCCAGCAGTTGCTGCACTGAGCTACGACTGACAAAGTGTCAAAGTGAGTATTGCAATGTAGTAATTTGAGCTGATTTGTTTGCGAAGGGCTTGTCGCCGTTTCACTCTTGGATCCCTCATTTTACCTGCATCGGTTCAGCAGCAAACTGGGACACAGGCATCATTAATGCTCCATGTGGGAACAGTGGGGTAAAACATGCATGGCAAAATCTGCATCCCCACTGCGACCCATGCTGGCTGAACATCACAAAACTGCCAGCCTGTTCATCAAATTGAAGAGGTGGCCAAAGAGATCTTTAAATCACCATTATTTTCAGTAACACTGAAGTACTGAGGAAGTAGCAGAAAACTGGAAGAGTGCTGAAGTTGTGCCAGTATTTTTAAAGGGCGAATTTGGAGAGCCAAGTACTCATAAGGCTAATACTGCTACTGATTTACAGCTTGAAATTGATCCTTGGCAAAAATGTGGAACAGCTGATAAAGGACTCAGTGAATAAAAAATTACAGGAAATAAATATAAGTAAAATAAATCACGTTGATGCCTTTCTTTGATTGCAGCACATGGTTCACTGCTGATGGCGATATGAAGTATTCACTCGTCACTAATGAATCTGACTTGACAACACTCAACAGTTCCATGAAAAAGTGAGGAAAAAAACAATATGAGGTTCAAACTGCCCAATATTTGCTAATGACTCATGGGCTGGAAGAGGTATAAATACAGCAAATGCAGGCTCTTGTACAGAGAAATAAGGATGCAAACTGGCTGGGGGTATGTTATCCCAGTGTGAGGGAAAGGTATGCACCTAGAAGCAGTGAGATAGGACCCTTGTTGCAGGTGGGGAGGCATGGCCGTGTCAGGGTGCCTCAGGAGCCAAACACAAAGGACTGTTCAGCATTCTGGGGACAAACAGACTTATTTCTTACCTGCGCACAGGCTGCGTCCAGCTATGGATTTTATTCTGGTCACTGGAGGAGAAGCTACGATTTCAGTTTGTTACATTTTCCCTGTTCCCTGCTCCCCACCACTGCCAGGCAGTCAGCCCCAGCATTGCAGTTCTCTCAGCCATGTAATTTCCCATGCTGGCCAAGTCAAATACTTTCCCTAATCATCCTAAAAAGGAAGACAGATGGGCTCTTTCTCTGGGTCCCCCCGTGCATTGCTGTTGTTCTTCTGTATAACTAACAGTTTTAGTGGTGGGAACAACAGCTTCTGCAACGCCAAACCCCTGCTGCCAGCTCAGTGGACGGGACCAAGCAGGGCTCGATGCGGCCCTAGGGGTTGGTAGATGGAGCAGGCACTGCCCAAACACTGCTGTCTGGCAGTGACTAGGACGAGGAAAGAGAAAACAGGAGGATATGTGCTTGCCTCAGATTTTTGCTGGAGCTGTTCCTGACAAACCAGTCCCTAATGCTGCTCCTAGCTGCCCTCCCTGCTTCTGGTGAGACCAAACCTGACCAGGCTGCCCCCGACGTGGGTCTGGTCATCTCTGCAGAAATGCAGAAGGGAGGGGAAAAGATTTCCCTAACCCACTGCATCCCTAATCACAGGAAAAAAATTCCCAACCCTGACTGCCTCTATGGGAGAGGACGCATTTCCTGCATGGCGTAGGTATGCACCCTGCCCGGTTCAGTGCCCTTCCCGCTGCTAGCTGCACAGGGTGGAAATCTCTGCATCATTCAAAAATACCTCCTGCTGGACAGGTGCCTAAGTTTGTTCAAGCATTAGCTTGAAATTTTGCCTTTTTCTTCAGTTCAGGGCTGCAACCTGAGGTCAGTCTTTCTTCCTTGTGCCTCTTATCGAGTCACAGTGATGCACAGGTTACACACAGGTCCCACCACCTTTGTCTGCTGATACAAAGGAGGGCAACCTTTCAAAACTGGCATCTTCACTTGTGGAAAAGAACCCCTTGTTTCTGGGTTCAAGCTGCCAAACCAACCACTGAGGTGCCACAAAACCCCAGTGTCTGCTTTTTCTTGCCTGAGCTACCATGATTTAATGTTTGAATTACCTCGCTCTTCACAAGACACTTGGCTGGGCAGCCCCAAAGCTTAAACCATGCCTGGTCTGGCTCATTTTGCTACGATCCATCACATATCCCACCTTTCTACCATTCTCCTGGGGTGCCATGTTGGAGCTCTGGATATTAGAAAGCCATTCATACAATGGTCAGGCTGCTGCCTGTGCAACACCTCCCTGGTCTGGCACAGCTGGGTCAAACAAGGCTGTTTCCAAAACAAAAGCTGCTGTGGCACATAGACCATGGTGAAAATTACTGTGATCACCTTGCAGCCCTCTTGTCTAGATCTGCTAACAGCCTGATATAAGGCCCCACAGGCTACCTGTGCTCCTGTCAGGCAGACTTTACAGGGTCACGTAGTCGCACAATTTAAACGGAGATCTGCTTTCAAGGAGGGGGTAGAAATAACTTTGATGCAATGCCAAACCCAGCTCTTTCAGTGGGCACTGGAGCATATGGAGCCTCTCGCACAATTGCCTGGGAGCTGCAGGTCTGTGATGCCTTTTCTCTGCTCAACTGCTCACCTGGTGCCAGCGTTTCCAGGTGCATTAACAGAGGATGCTCCTGTGCACGTCTTGGACCTTCCACCCACACATCATGGTGCCAGGGTGAATATTAAACAGACAGGAGGAGCGCAGCAGATGCAAAGTGCAAGTACACTTACTGGCACAAGGGGCTACTCACTATCTGGAATTTGAATGGGAAAAGAAACTGCAAAGCTGTGGAATTAAGTAATTAAGCTTTCCAAGGCTTCTTAAAAGGAGGCAGGTAGATGCCAAGGCAAGATAATACAGCACCCAGCTATGCTCCTGTGCTTCCCGCAGTTTTGTAGCACAGATCTCAGCCTTACCTGGGATTTCAGAGCCCATTACCCTGACTAAAGCCCTAGGGCTACTTTATAAGCTGTTAATAGTTGCCAACCAAAATGAGTATCAGGGCTGTTTCTTATTAAAATGAGCATTTAAGCCAGCTGGAGAAGACTGTAAGTAGCATAAACCCTTTAAATTCTTTCTGAAACCCCAGAAGCTTGCAATGTTTGCATACAGGACACAGCAAATAAGTTCTAAAGGAAATCTGTTTGACAGCAAATCTGCTGTTGCTCTTCAGATCAGCTTCTCCACCACTTTTACTCACATATGTCAACAAGACAGCATGTACTCATCTACTGTGTGAGCGCTACAGGATCTTCCCAGGGTGATTACAGAATTATTGGTATGTGACTGTCCTGCCAGGGGATATGCCCTGGATTCCCCAGCTTTAGATGCAAAGCAAAACCTCCAGCCACGCAGGCTCCTGTCCGCAGGTGGGGTACACTGGATAATTCAGCTGGGTGCTGAGAAGCTGGGCTGGCTTTCACCCTCATGTTCGTCATCCCTCAGAGAATAAGCTCTCACCCCACACTGCTCTTCCTGCATCCCTTCTTGCTTCTGGAGGTGCCCAAGAAGGGATCTCCTACGGCTTGGTGGAGCCTGTTTCTCTGTATGCTGCCGTGGTGGTGATCCATGAGTCAAGGCTGCTCCTCCACTCAAGGGCTCATAGTGAAGATAATCACTCCATAAACCAAATGAGCCATGGCTTAGATCAAATGGGGTAATAAAAGCTGGTGGGTTGCACCAGTTTCCCTATGAAATGCCTGTTTGTAATAGGCTCTAAACGCTTCAAAACCATTAAGTGGGCAGGATCCTCACAGAGGGGATTCTTTTTTCGGGGAAAGAGGGAACTGTTTCAGCCTCTCCAGTGCTATAAATGGGAGATGCATTAGTCTCCTTTAGGACACACTTTCTTACAGAGGGGCTTGCCACACAGCAGGACCCCATCCGTCACAGACACCCAGCACCAGTGCCACCAGTAACACATTGAAGGAGGTGATCCTGCCCCTCTACTCTGCACTCGTGAGACCTGACTTGGAGTATTGTGCGCAGTTCTGGTGTCCTCAACATTAAAAGGATATGGAACTGTTGGAACAAGTCCAGAGGAGGGCCACGAGGATGATCAGGGGACTGGAGCACCTTCCGTATGAAGATAGGCTGAGAAAGTTGGGGCTGTGCCACCTGGAGAAGAGAAGGCTGCGTGGAGACCTCATAGCAGCCTTCCAGTATCTAAAAGGGACCTATAAGGATGCTGGGGGTGGACTCTTCGTCAGGGACTGTAGTGATAGGACAAGGGGTAATAGGTCCAAAGATAAACACAGGAAGTTTAGATTGGATATAAGGAAGAAGTTCTGTACTGTGAGGGTGGTGAGGCACTGGAATGGGTTGCCCAGGGAAGTTGTGAATGCTTCATCCCTGGCGGTGTTCAAGGCCAGGTTGGACAGAACCTTGGGTGATGTGGTTTAGTGTGAGGTGTGCCTGCCCATGGCAGGGGGGTTGGAACTTGATGATCTTAAGGTCCTTTCCAACCTTAACTATTCTACGATTCTATGATAAGATGAAGAGCATTGTGCTTTTACCCCAGCTTGTACATGATGATGTGGACCAGCGCGCAGTCTGGAGCTTGCTGCAAAGCAAAGAAGTGGTTTTGGGGACGCGGCAGAAGGGTGAGGAGGGAGCGGCTGGCTCCCTGCGTGCTCCGCAGCTCAGCTCAGCCCTGCAGGAGCAGGGCAGCAGGAGCTGCAGGCGATAGACAGCATGCTCTGTCCGGCTCCACCACTGCGTGTTTTGGCAGCAGGCAGACAGCACGATGACTCCGCTGGCTTGCAGGGAAGGAGATGAGGTCAAAAGCACCATCTGGCCCACTCACCTTTCTGCTCCTCTGTGGCAGCATAAGAGTCTGGCAAGACATAAGGTCAAGGGCTGAGTGTGCTCTTATACACTCGAGCATGGCAGCAAAGGGCAGAAAGAGACTGGTTATTTTTTGTTTCCTTCTGCCAGCTGCTGTGCAGGGGTGGGGGAAGGAGCAATATCCCTGATACTGTTCCCAGATGTGGTCCTCCGAGATGGTGAGATGCTTAGATTTTTGTTTTTCATTTGAACGTTAATGAAGCACCTAAATAACCCAGCTAACCCAAAGCTTAGTGCAGACAGTGGAAGGAAGGGAAAAGTACACTCTCTGCTGCTAAGCAAGTATAGTCTAGCTTTACAAGATGTCTCAATACTGTGCAAAATAAGCAGAGTGTACATGTTGTTCAGCACTTGGATGCTGAGCTTTGTATAGCCCTTTGTAAGTGGAAAATATCTCTCTTGCTTACCCTCAACAGCTGTTACAATAGCCCTCTGAACCAGATCAAATCCACCATCCTTCCTCTTCCCCTTCAAGCGCTCTGAATTTTGAGATGTTTCAGAGTCGGATTAGCACTGTATATTTTCTTTATCCAGCTCCTTCCAGGCTCCTCTATCCAGCTTTACACCCTGTAAGACCTCTATTCCATGCAAAAGCAAAGAAGCCCTGCCTGGGTCTTGCTGACTGGAGTCCCAAATGATGCACGTTGCTTGGAGCCGTGGGCTTTGGGATGTCTGCACAGCATCAGGGAAGGGGCAGCTCTGAATTAACTCAAGTCTTGCTGCCTCAGGTGTTATATGAACATCCCACAGCACTGAGTAGACAAGAAAACCATAATTACACAGACTGTAGAGTGATATTGTTTCTGAAGAGCAGCTGATTAATTTTATGGGGCCAGGATGCAACTATTTTATGCACAAATGTCCTTAGAAGACATTAGAGAGACAGTGAGTACAGGATCCTCTTTTTGCCTTCTGAGCAGAGCAGCATAGGAGATGTGTGAACACACACACACACACATCAGTTACACAGATCCATTGCTCTGAGTGCTCCCGCCAAACAAATGGCACCGAGTCCCTAAATACACCCAGGAAAATATGTTCTCCTTGGGCAGGATGATCAGCCCACATGCACTGGAAAATGTCAACACAGATGCATAATTTTCCTTCAAAACATACACACACACATACGAACACAAGCACGCTCCTTTTTCACACTGCATCAACCGTTTTAGCTGGGGTTTGGTTGTTTTGCTCTTGACTAGAAAAAACTGTGCAAACGTATGAAGGACAAAAAGCTCTCTCAACAAAAACTTAATTACTAAAGCCTCTCTCTGATCCAGGATGAAAGGAAAGGCAAATTAAAGGTAAACTGATTTTCAGCAAGGGAAATCCTGTTAGCTTGTTGAATTCTTTTTTTTTGCATCAGTTCTATGTGGTTTGATGAGAGAAAACATTTCCAGAACTCTTTCTGGAGGAGATTAGCAAAATGTTTTGGAAATCGCTCTGATTGCTCAAGATTGAATGTGATTTTATTAATCATTATGCAGGAAGGTTTGATGCTGTAGACAGAGATTAGAAACGGGACTAGGAGTTCACAGAATCACAGAATGGCTGAGGTTGTCAGGGACCTCTGGAGGTTATCTGACCCAGCCCCTGCTCTAACAGGGCCACCCAGGGCCAGTTGTCCAAGACTGTGTCCAGGTGGCTTTTGGGTATCTCCAGGGATGGAGACTCCACAACCTGCTTGGGCAAACTGTCCCAGTGCTCAGGCACCTTTACAGTAAAAAAGTGTTTCCTGAGAACCCAAGGAAAGAGTCTGGCTCCATCCTCTTTGCACCATTCCAGTTACCTACCCTTGCCTCACCAGTGCTCAGCAGAGGGAAGGATCACCTCCCTCAACCTGCTGTCAATGCTTTGCCTAATGCAGCCCATGACAGCATTCACCCCTCATTGCTGCAAGGGTGCATTCCTGGCTCATGTTCAGTGTGGTGTCTGCCAGGACAAGGTTGTTCCTTCCCAGGTGTAGGTCTTTGCACTTCTTGTAGGACTTCACGAGGTTCCTGTTGACCCATTTCTTCAGCCTCTTGAGGTCCCTCTGGATGGCAGTGCAACCTGCTGGTGTGTCAGCCACCCATCTGTTTGGTGTCATCTGCAAACTTGCTGAGTCTACACTCTGCCCCATCATCCAGATCCTTAATGAAGACATTAAAGAGGTCTGGACTCAGTATTGACTCCTGGGTACAACACTGGTCACAGGCCTCCAATCAGACTTTGCACCACTGATCACCACTCTCTGCATCTTGCTATTCAGCCAGTTTTCAGTCCACCTTATGTCTGCTCATCCAGCCTGTACGTCAACAGCTTCTCAATGAGGATCTTAAGGGAGACAGTGGTAAAGGCCTTACTTGAAGTCCAGTTAGGTAATAGAGTTAATGAACATTTTCATCACCGAGTGGTATTTTATGGGGCATCTTGATGGTTAACTCCCATTCAGGAAGTGAGGTATATTTAAAATTACACATTTTTTCCACTGAGTATGAAAAAAGCCTACAGAGACTAGCCCACATTCAAACATTAAACTTGAAGATTTTTTTAGGTAGGTGAGATTAATCTTTCTTTAGGTACAAAGTAATTTAAAGCCAGGAGAAGTACAGAAAAACAGTTTACTTTTTTCCTTTCTGATGACTGGATAAATATAGAAGCTTGGCAGAGATATTTTTCCCCTTTTCCCTCCTTTGTGTATCCTCTCACACATTAGAAAAGGAGGTACATGAAGGGCCAGTTTTGGTCCTTTGGGCCTAGGGCATCTGGGCTGTGAAAACCAAATTTTTACGGCTGTATCATGCTTACTGCTGTGTGTCCATTTGCCAAGCTTTTTTTTGCTTTCTCTGAGGCCCCTCAAACTCCAGCCAACCTAAAGAAACGTCTCTTCACATTTTGCCATGTCTCCAAGTCATCGCAGGTGGCAATGTACATTACTACTGCAGTGCCATGGAAGCACCATAGTAGTAATAAATACTTCTAAAATAAAACAGTAATTAATGCTACTAAATAAAACAGCAGCCACTACTGAAACTTGTGCTACCCACAGCTATCCTTTGCCATTATAAACCTCCATCATTTAATCCTTTTTGCATCTGTGCATGCTTACATTCTAGGAAAATATTTTGACTGGTGTTTTGAGTCTTAGGCTCTCTAGTTACAGGTGAGTACTTGACCTTGAACAGGTCCAAGTATTCATCATGCTCCTGTTTGAGCCACTGGCTAAAACCAAAAACATCTCAGACCATGGATGTTTCAGATTCTGTTCTGAGCTTAGAAACTGGTATTAGCAAAAACGCTGCATTTACAAAGCCGGTTTCTCCCTCCCCTGTTCTGTAACCTGTGTAATTCACTCCTTACTTTCAGTGGCTCATGAATTTAGAGCTAGAATTGATTGTTAGTCTAAACCTATTAAAATGACCTGAGTGAGGTTTGCGGTTATTTTGCAAGGTCTTTAGCTTGAAACTAATAGGACAGAAAAACTTGCAGCCATTTAGACTGCAACATGTTAGTTTTATCTCTTCAGATCCTGAATTGCAATTAAAACCAGTGTATTGTTCCAAAGTCTGATTGCATGTGGGAAGCAGGGATATAGCCTATGCTCTGGCTTACAGTATGCTAGGAATTAATGAAAGCTATTTATTTTAATAGAGAACAAAAATATTGTCTCCTTTTTGTTACTGCCTGTGGGGATCATCTGCAGAATTCTTGTAGCTACATGTCTCACAAGTATTTAAAGTAGAAAAAAATCTCTTTTTTTCCCTTTTTTTCTTCATTTAGGGAAAACATAGTGTAAGTTGCATGGAAGCCTTTGGTGGTGTGTGGGTGTATTACGTGTATGTCAAACTCACCATGGGGAATCTAATGAAGAGCGAGGAGTTTTGCCCACAGCTTGAACATCTCTTCCAATCATTCACTTGACTGGCATTTGTGGGAAAAGCCAGTGGTTTGAGGATTAAAGAAAAGCCAGAAATGTGGAGGTGACAGACAGAAATGTCCGGCTATGGCTGATGTTGCCATGTATCCCTGCAATTCCTGCTGTAAGGCTCATCTCTCTGGAAGATGACAAGCTGCCACTTTGCCTTCAGGTTGCCCTGAATGCAGACTCTTCTTCCTCTGCATGCTTTGTGGAGCTCAGAAGTGCTCAGCCACCCCTGTGCACTGCCAAGGAACAGCCCCATGTGCCCAGCAGCTCTGTGGCATCTTTGCCAGCATTTGCTTGGATCTTGTGGCACTTCAGTACTGGCTCTTGGAATTGAAGATTAATCCAATCAGACAGGAAGAGTTGTTGGCAGCCCTTTGCTATTCTTGTTGTGTGGTGCTTCTGCTTGAGACAGTTAGAATGGACTTCGCAATAAGGTGGAGCTCAGGTGTATGAACAGGGATTGTCACTTGGTGATAACCCAGCACATCTCAGGCATGAGAAAGCACTTTACAGATCTGTTAACAGAATCTGGGAAATACAAGCATCTCTTCATCCAAGATGAGACTTAGATGATATAAACTGTCATTTTGAGAATAGCTCAGGCATCAATTACGTTGGTGGGATGGAGGGAGTACAACAGGACTTTCTTCTTTAGACCAAGATCCTACGAGTCAAATACCTCCTTGGAGTCAGTTATAAAATCCATGTAGAAGAGGAGATTTATTACAGCTACATCACCAGGCAATGAGGAAATGTATGTTTTTTAAAAGGTGACACACCACTTTTTTGGCTACTGGCTGTGAATGTCCAAAGGCAAAAGTATTGATGCTGTTTCAAGTGATGGTTCCTGTGGTCTCAACTGAAAATCACTCTTTTGCAGTTGAGTATTACAGTAAATACAAAAAGGCTTACAACTGGTAACTGCAAATGTTACATGTATTTTTAACCTGGAAACAAACCAGCAGGCTGACCTTCCAACCCACAGTTTCATGTCAAAAGCGCCTATGCTGAAGATGCCAGAGCTTATGATTTTTGTCCTTCAATAGTTGGTGGAAATGGATGTTGGATTTACCAGTTGGATTTTTGCTTATCTGCTCAGGAAGTGAGAGAGACACTGATGCACCCTGCTCATGGGTAGGAATGATGCTTCAAAACATAACTGATATTGACTAGATTAAATATGTCATATGTGGTTCTTTCTTGTTTTTTGACAATCCAAACCTAAGTTTTAAGTATTGCAGTTAGAAGCCGAAAGTATGCAGTAGGCATGGGCAAAGGATCTTGCCTTTGATCTACACACATGCACCATCTCCTTTACTCTTTTACTGCCTGTTGTAAAATCCTTCCCTCAAAAGGGCTATCATCCCAGCTAGGGCTTCTTGCTGCTTCCCTTCTGCAGATGACAGAAGGGTTTATGGGAAGTACAAGCTGAAAAAAGGCTCAGAGGAGGAATTTTCAGTGCAGACAGTTTTCAGTAAGTAGTGCTGGACTGGTAGCATTGGAGAACAAAGCACTCTTTGCATTTGCAGTTCAGGTTTCCACAAAGGGCAAGGTGGGAGCTCCTCTCCCAGTACTCACTGTTTTTTAGCCTCTCCTGCCATTCTCTGAGTCCAACTGGAAAAGTGCTGGGATAAGAAAACAGCCCTGTGTGGCTGGTCAGGTCAGAGCAGCATGTAGCAAGTAAAGCATATGTGGATATTTCTCAGTACTACATAAACTTCAGGCTGAACCGAAAAGCAACTCACCGTAGCTTAGTAGGCTCACAAGAAGAGATTTTCTTAGAAGAGGATTTTGAGAGGTTAAGAGAGTTTGCAGTGGTTTTAGTTGTGGGTCTGAGCTTAGTGTTCAGTGCTGAATTCATCCAGGTTGCTGTTCTAGGCTGGTGCTTGGTTTCAGTGGGAAACGAGCTTGGTATGGAGACGCTGCAGCATGTGCTCTGTTGCAGTGTGTTTTGCCATTTATGTCTCTTAGAATTATACTAAATGGAATCACTTAAGTCTCATTTTCATCCCAGCAAGTAATGGTTAAGTGTAGTACCATGGAGCAACACACTCCCTGCCTCCTCAAATAGCTGTATTACCCTTCTTTGTGTGTCACCCATCATTGTTTGCAAGCTAGAAGATCTGGGTTTGAACATCCAGTTCACTGCTGTCCTGTGATTTGGAAGCCCTGTTTTACATGTCAAGATATGAGGTTAGTAGAGGAAAAAAAACAGTCACTTTCTCTCATTACAAGGTCCCTGAGGACCACTGTGGAGCTTCACGGGGCTCTTGCCATCGCTTTCCTGCAGCAAACCACAGGTCAGAGCTTCTGCCACTGCCTGCTTTACATCCTCCTGTTTCCTCTCTGACACAGAGACTCTGATAATAGGGATCCTCCTCAACAGGGACTGAAGTGAAACCAAAGCACATACAAAGAAGCCAGATTTTTCCAGGCAGTTAACTGTGGGAATAGCTAACCAGGCAGTTTATGCTTACTTGGAAGCAAATAACTGTTTTCTTATAAGAAATTCAGACCAGGAGAGGCAGAAGAGCTGAGTCTGGGGAAGGAAACACAAGGTGGAAACCTATAGAAATTATAAGAGGGGATCTTGTGGGATGATCCAAAAAGTCACCCAGAGAGCTGGATTACTTCTCCAGCTTCTGCTTGAGTTCTGACTTCAGTTCCTCCAGGTACTAGTGGCTTTGATACTCACTCTTCCTCATGTTTAAAAATGACTCCCCTGAAGACTGAATCTGAGAGATGCTCACATTAAAATTAATGCAGCCTTGGACTCCTGCTAATCCAAAAATCCCACAATAAACCACTCGCTTGATCCAAACGGTCGATGATATGCCTGAGATAACTGCAGTGACACATCCCAGGGTGAACCAGTGCCCCGGGACATGTCAATGGTAGGAGTAGAAACCTGCATTATACCAATGTTTGGATTTGGGCAGTGCCTGGGGTTGTTACAGAGAGATGGAGTATTGAAGACCTGAAGACTGCCAGGATCTTGCCTGCTCCCAAAACATAGCTTCAAGGCCCAGAGCAAACGCTCAGTGGTGCACAAACTGTAGCATCCTTGTGTGAAAGCTAAAGAGGTGATACTAATCTAAATCCAAATGTCAGAATTCAGATTGCTGCCAAAATTTAGCTATGGTTAGAGAAAATTACAAAAAATAAAAAAATTAAAAAAATCCAACTCAAAAATTCAGGAATGCTCATTGCTGAGCAGGAGCCAAGAAAACTTGTTTACAGCTCACTCTCTGTTTAGAACAATTAATCACTAAGCCTTGGCTGCAGTTCCCACAAATCACCCGAAAGGACGCCTGTCAGGTTGTGTTAAGCCGAAGTGCTGTGAAAGAGTCAGCTACAGCCTGGGATACAGATGAAAATTGGTGTGCTAGTTCACTGCTAATAGGTGATTTACAAAAAACACAAATAGAGAAACTATCCACTGAGGTAACAGAACCACCTTTTTCCCTTTAATGACTTCCTGATACCTGGAATGAATGCACAATCAAGGAGATGTATCTATCTGAGATGCTCCTGGAGCTCCATTGTTGTGGGGTCTTCCCTAGCTGCAAGGTAATAAAATACATTCAGAGGTGCACTAAAGATAAAACTAATAAGAGAGAGGGGGAAAAAAAATTGTTGAGGAAAGGAACAATTTCTTCCACTATTCTGTGGAACAGCTGATGTCCTGATGGAGCAGCAGAAGTGGCCTTAGCAGTAGATACAGATCTGGAAAGCACCAGAAAACATGAGCTTGTGTGGGCAGACCCATCCATGAGGCGAGTCTTTGCATGTGAATGCTCTGAGGCTTTCCCTGGACAGGGGCTGCATCAGGGTCATGGGCTTTGCAGCTTCATCTCCAACCATGAGTATCCTCCACCGCTGACCCTCATACTCCTGGTGTGGTGCCGGACCTGCCTGGTCACTGGGGACATGCCTGCAGACCCAGCTGGTGGCCATCACTGTATCTACATGGGGAGTCTATGTGGCTGGTTTAGACTGTCAGAGGGTGTTACCCAGTTAGAAAACAGATAAAATTATAAATACCTCTTATTCATCAACATTTTAGATAAGTTCTTTCATTCTATGAAGTTACATACACTGTAAGAGGAACCAGAAGCTGTGTTTAGATCTTCATGTGAGAGCAAGAGATTATCTTGATCCGAAATAGGTATTTTTGTTTAAATGAGAAATAAAGTCATAATGAATGTGTGCCATGTTCCCAAACCTTCCCTGAAGAAGCATGAACTTTACAGATTTATAGGCCTGTCTGGAAATACTCAGCAGCATTCACTAAGGTCATTATCACACATAAACAGGTTCAGGTACAGACTTCTAATTACCTTTAAAAATAATAAAGCATCTAGAACATAATTTCTTGGCATTTTCAATTGCATTTTTTTCCCTATACTGCAGGCATAAAGTGATTACTGTGGCTCTCAGCTGATGCCTAGAAGCATCAATGAAAATAGAGATGTCAAATATTGAGAAGTCTCTTATTTGTACATTATCTCTGCAAAAGAATGGCTTTCTTCGGCTAAGCAAGGAGTTGTTTTAATCTATGTTTCCATGTCCACTTTTCTGTTCAGCAAGAAGAGCGTTTTCCCTTTAGGAGATCCATCAAGCCTGTCAACACTATAATTCTGAATACACTTACAATTATTTTTGCCTCCAAGTGAATGCATCTACATTTTGAAATGCACTCTGATTCCCAAACGTATTTCAGAATAATTAAGTGCCAAAAAGATGTTTTAGAGTACATTTCAGTTGACTTTTCCTTGAAGTCAGAGTGATAAAAGTTTCTTCTTTCTCAAATATCATCGTCTAAAATTAACAGCAATAAGCAACAATTTGAGTTAGAGAATGTTGCTGATCAGACTGAAATTAGAACACCAACTCATTTAATGAAATGCTCAAGCAAGTCGTCTTAGACAGAAAGTCAGTCTGGACCACCCAAAGACAGCTGGAGTGATGTACAGACTAGCTCTGAGGTACGGACCAGCTCCCCAGCATTAGGGAACTAGTAGCATTTGGTAACAATATCAGAGGCAAGGAACATTTCAAAAGCTCCATTTTTTCCTTTTTTTCATCTGACCTTTCTGACCACAACTGAAATGTTTTAGTTAAATGGCAAAGCTACCTTCAGGTCCTTGTGAAGAAACCAGCATCCTTGCAGTTATGCAAGTTCATTAGTTGGGGCTGGTTGTCTCCAGAATAAAAGGTCTATAGAAGACAAAGAGAAGCAAGTGGCAGAGTGCCAATGAAGGGTCATCAGTTTTTAACTTATGCTTGTGTGAAATGTATGACCTTTTGCTGTGGATACTGAGAAGAATAGTAGACTGGACATTCGGAAGCATTCCTTAACCAAGATGGTCAAACCCTGGAACTGGCTTCCTAGAAAAGTGGTTGATGCCCCAAGCCTGTCAGTGTTTAGGAGGCATTTGGAAAATGCTCCAGCGATTGGTCAGCCCTGAAACGGTCAGGCTGGATGATCATTGCAGGTCTATTCAAACTGGAGTTATTCTTCCTCTTCCCTTTTCTGTCCCCTTCCCTTTTCTCTTCTCTTCTGAAGGACTTGATGCACTAAAATTCTCTTTATCAAACTTGTCTACAGATTGGCCCTGCTGGGTCAGACAGCTCCTCTCTTGGACATGTGTCCTGGCTTTTCAACCCAAGCCAGGACATGGACTGGTTTCCTCTGCTGCAAGGCTGGGCAGAGCTTGTCCATAGAGCTATAGCCCAAGGCAGTGTGCCTCATGTCCTTGGTGCTGTCTTTAGCACTGGCACACTGGCAAAACATTGCACATGTTCTGTTTTCACCAGCCTGCTTCCTTACAGGACCTCCTGGGAATGGGACTCCCTTCTTGAAAAACATACTGAAATCCGCACCTGGCTGCTCCCACCTTCCTGCTTTGCCTTTTAGAACCATAGACTTGCAGAATAGTTAGGGTTGGAAAGGACCTTAAGATCATCAAGTTCCAACCCCCCCTGCCATGGGCAGGGACACCTCACACTAAACCATGTCACCCAAGGCTCCATCCAGCCTGGCCTTGAGCACTGCCAGGGATGGAGAATTCACAGCTTCCTTGGGCAACCCATTCCAGTGCCTCACCACCCTTACAGGAAAGAATTTCTTCCTTATATCCAATCTAAACTTCCCCTGTTGAAATTTTAATCTGTTCCCCCTTGTCCTATCACTACAGTCCCTAATGAAGAGTCCCTCCCCAGCATCCCTATAGGCCCCCTTCAGATACTGGAAGGCTGCTATGAGGTCTCCATGCAGCCTTCTCTTCTCCAGGCTGAACAGCCCCAACTTTCTCAGCCTGTCTTCATACGGGAGGTGCTCCAGTTCCCTGATCATCCTCGTGGCCCTCCTCTGGACTTGTTCCAGCAGTTCCATGTCCTTTGTATGTTGAGGACACCAGAACTGCACACAATACTCCAGGTGGAGCCTCACGAGAGCAGAGTAGAGGGGCAGGATCACCTCCTTCGACCTGCTGGTCACACTCCTTTTGATGCAGCCCAGGATACGGTTGGCTTTCTAGTCTGTGAGCACACCCTGAAGCCCGCTCATATTCATTTTCTCATCAACCAACCCCCCCAAGTCCTTCTCCGCAGGGCTGCTCTGAATCTCTTCTCTGCCCATCCTGTAGCTGTGCCTGGGATTTTCATAGCAGCAGTTCCCAACATCACACACCAGCAATTCTGGGGCCATAAAATTAACTGTGGTTTTTATCAGGTTCATGTAAAAAAAAAAATCAAGGGAAAAAAAAAATGGGTAAAAAATTATTTAATTATTTAGAAGTATGCATAAAATTATTTAATTTTTAATACAAACATGACCAAGCAGGCCAAACCAGAGCAGAGTGCTGGGGTTTTCAGTCCAAATCCCAATGTCAGCAGAGGTAGAAAAGGGCCTCCAGAGAAATCTGTTGCCTTTCAAGTTTTTGAATGCTGCTCAGCTGCACTCTGCTTTTACAAAACAGACTTTCTCACATCAACAATCAAATTTGTCATCTGAGAAGGAAGAGAAGCAATTCCCACTTCCCATTCTCCTAAACACTCATCTTTTTTTTAAACGGGTTTATTGTGTCTCCTTTCACCATGAGAAATGTACAGAGTATGAACAGCACGAAGCAATTTATAGCACATTGGCTGAGCTCCTTTCCCAGCTCAAGGCAGCAACATGTTCCCCTTGCCTCTCCCCTAGAAGGGAAACCAGCTCCTGTGCTGGCTGTGTGAAAGGGCTGATTTCACATGAGGCTGCACGACATGTGCTTGTCTGTCCAAACACAACCAAGGCCAGTGGGGTTCAGTTCCCATGTCTGCAGAAGATGCGCCAGACAGCCTTGCCTCCTGCTCTGCAGGGTGTTTCTCTGGGGCAAACCTGAGAATAGAGCAGCTCTTACTGCACCAGCAGGAAGAAGACAGAAGAGTGGCCACTTCAGACCAAGATTGTGGAACTATGCGCTTATTGCCTGGCTCTAATAGCAATGAAATCTGCAGACACATGTAGGTTCTGAGTTTTCACACTGGCTTGCACATATATTTTCAGTCCACGTGCAATTGTTTGTACACAAGCCCTAGGCTGGGGAAGCGTACAGATGCTTAAGTGGCACTGTCAGTTTTCTGTCGTGCTTTGTTTCTTGGTGTCTAAGATCTTTTTATGTTTACAAATTGCATACCACATAGAAAGGGTACATATTGCTTACATACTTCTAACCTACTTGGTGAATCAGAGTTGTACCATTGCAGGAGGAGGCTGCCTGAGACCATCTCTTCCTTAGCGACTGT
This sequence comes from Pezoporus occidentalis, assembly GCF_034315485.1. Taxonomy (NCBI): domain Eukaryota; kingdom Metazoa; phylum Chordata; class Aves; order Psittaciformes; family Psittacidae; genus Pezoporus; species Pezoporus occidentalis. The sequence continues at coordinate 4,754,936 of NW_026914180.1, forward strand.
AGAGATAGCACAAAGAGTAATAGGTTTAAACTTAAACACAGAAAGTTCAGGCTAGATATAAGGAAGAAGTTCTTTACTGTGAGAGTAGTAAGGCACTGAAATGTGCTGCCCAGGGAAGCTGTGAATGCTCCATCCCTGGCAATGTTCAAGGCCAGGTTGGACAGAGCCTTGAGCAACCCGGTCTGCTGGGGGTTGGAACTAGATGATTGTAAAGTCTTTTCCAACCCAAACCATTCTATGGTTCTGTGATCTCCCCCAGGCACATGACATATCCCACAATACATCTGTGGCAACCCCTTTAAGAAGTTATGTTGTTCCTCATGAAACATTTTGGAAAGGTTGGATAAATACCAAAAAGTGAGATCACTCTACACATTTCATTCAACTTGTCCTCATATCCCACTGCTGGCTTCAGGGCTTGAATTTCTTGCCCAGAACTGCTCATAGTAGCAGCTGTCTTACAACAGAAAAGGACTGAAATCCTCTGTAGTAAGGAATGTGTGGGTTTTCGTATCCTGTATCCACTTTGTTCACAGTTTGCAGGCAATTTAAAATCAGCTATTGAAGATACTGAGACAAGCTCTGCCTATTAAATGAAAAGCTTTTAGAAAAAAAAAACCAAACTTGGATCAAATTTGCTGGAAGCTATTACATAGCACTGAATATCCATAATTTTAACTAAGTACATTTTAAATAATACTTTTTAAACCTGTCATATGTGCTGCCTCAGAATAATCCCACCGGTTCAAAAACCCATTGCAGCATTTAACTCGGCTCTTCTGAGTGGCTCTTTTAATATATATTCATTCTCCGAATCCTGTTTTAAGAGGAGGGCTGTCTTGAAAGCTGTGCAAAGTACATAAGCCTCAGAACAAGATATATCGTAATGCCCATTACTGCTTCCACACAACATTGCCCAACTGGTGTGTGAGCTGTTCATGGCAAGAACACCATGATGTTTAGAAAGCACTCCCATATTATTGCCATCTATAAATAATATGAAACAGCCGTATGTATGCATGCGTATGGTGATGTGCAGATGGATGTTTGTCTGAACCTTGGGATTCCAAATTCAACTGTTTTCAGACAAGTGAAGGATTGAAAAGAAGCAAAATTTCATTTCAGAAAACCAGCCAAATTTAAAGCTCATAGCCAATGAAGAGGGGGAGGATGCTATCAACTGTGAACGTTTGCATGCCTCCAGCCACAAGAATCAAGCCCACTCAAAGACAACATGGCCTTTCAAGAATTAGGGACACAATGTATGAATGGAGAAGATTGGAAAAATGCTCACTGGGGCTGAAATCAAACAAGGGAATAAGTGTCCCATTTATCAAACTAAGCAGACAGTGCTCATTTAGAAAATAGCAGCCCTTTAAGCTCAGATCTCCACTTCTGGGAACACATTTGGATTTTACCCATTGTATCTGTGACTCTCCTGGTGTCACTGTTATCTCTCTACCAGAATTTCTATTTGCATTGCCTCTCAATTTATTCTGTGAGATGTATCTATGCTGCTTTTGCATGTTGAGGCACTTATTCAGTACCATCCAAAGCATTCAAATCCTGCACATCAAAGCATCCAACAGGCAAATCCAGTTACTTCTGACTAGCATTTATGTAACTAGATTTTGTAGTGGGTTCAGTATGCAGAAAAGGTAGGAGGTATTTTCAGTGAATAAATTGAGAGGGATTTAGGTGCTTTATATTTGCTTGAAATTCAATAGGCATGCTGTGTAATGCTTTCTCCATGAGCTTCCTAAATGCGCCAGGAACAATGCACAGGCTGAAAGCCACCATTTCAAGGTGCTGCAGGTTTTCTTCTGCTCTGAAGGCAGATTTCCCCCCATCCTATGGATTCACTTGTATTTGCAATGTTTAAAATCTAATACAGAAAGAACAAAACTGAACCTGCTAAAGTCTCCAGGGAGCCATATGCCTGTGCTAATGGATAAGAATCTTAAAAGTGACTTAATTTTGTTTGCTGCCATCTGTTTCTCCCCAGTATCATTTTTTGGCTGAACCAGTGCGGTACAACATGCCTTGAACGAAATTGTATCTGCAGTAGAGTAGGAGAGCATCTTCCAGTTCCCCATCAAAATGCTTCTTGGACCATCTACTGAGGATTCTTATCAAGTGCTGGATAGCACTTCATGGTAACTTTGGGAGCTCAGCTTCATCCTCATCCCATTTCTTCTCCCACCAGCTTGATTTCATCTGCATGCCAAGATTCAGGGCTCACCGTCTCCGCTCTTCCACCTGCCGTTCGCCATGGACATTCAGCCAGTGCAGAAGCTCTGACCTGCCTCATGTATGAACCAATTCAGACATATCTTCCCTTCCCCAGAATGAAGCTTCAGGCTGGTGCAGTTTCTTCTGCAGAAAACCTCTTCCCTGCAAGCCAGCAAGGCCATACTTCAAAATGCAAATGTGCAAACAGCCAGGCATCTCTCAGATCTCCCCGTATCTGTCTGAATTAACTCCTCTCCAAAGACTTGCTCAGCCATTCAGCAGAGGCAGGCTCCTCACTTGAGTTCCCCCAGCACCATCTACATCTCTTTTGGGGTGGTAGCCTCACTTTGCCTCACTTGTGGACACCATTGGACCCATTCACTAACCTCCACATCCCATCTCGTTCCCTGACAGCTCATCTCATCTCAGAGATGGCTCATCTGGGATCCAGCACACTATTCCCATCACATATATGATTATGGAAAGAGCCAATTCCTGTTGCTACTGTTGTTGTTAACCCACTGAGATGGAAACCAAACATAGAGAAGCGATATTTCTACCTCCAACATTAGCTTCTTCAGTCCAGTGTCCCTGTTTCACAGCATGGAGGGGTAATTACAATTTTCAGCTAATTTATCCTGGGTAATCTTATGTTTGTGGTAGCCTTTTTTGTTGCCAATTTTTCCACTGTGCCTGCAGTTAACTGAACTGCTTCCCTTATTTTTTCCATCATTTTCCCTGGTATTTCAGCCTGGATTTATGACTTTTTCTAAGCATCCATTAATGTCATGAGCCAGCTGAGGATCACTTATTTCCTCCCTTATTAACATAGCTGTACAGGGAGCTCAGCTCTACTAACTACTTGCTTTCTAACAGAAGTCAGAATAAGAAAATGGAAAGAAGCTCCTTTTTCTGTATTTCCCCTAAACTCTGTGAGATCCAGGTTGTCTGAATGGGAATGGAGTAGCTGTAGGAAACCTGACCTGACTTCAGATTGCCATAGGTCATTTCTGTCCTGAAGTCTTCTCCAGCTACACAGAACTGTTGAAAATGTCACATCTCCATCGATTACACCAACTGGCCCAACTGCATTGCCAAGCCTCTGGCTCATAGAGGAGGAAAATTTTTGAGCTGCCCTTCACATCTGTCAGCAAACCCCAGGTCAGCCAATATTTCTCTGCTTTCCACTCTTTCATGGGACAATTTCTATAGCAGGCTGTGGGTCATGTTCTTTAGCTGGTTTGCTGTTCCAGAAAGGCAGATTTGCAGATGGGCTCCTAACACATGCAGATGTTCAGCAGTTGTTGTTCACAAAAAGATGCTGTCTAGCTGTTTTGTGGTTCCAGGAAAACAGGCGCTTCCTGAATGAGATCTGGTTTTATCTCTTGGCAACATCTATGGGCTTTAAATCCTTCTTGCCACATTCAGGTTTGTGAATCTTTTTATTTCATGCTCTTCCTTGGCCAGCTCACAGTTCTCCTTAAAAAGATAGCTACCTCTGCTGTCTTATCTATTGCCAATTTTTATTGCAATAATATATAAATTAGGGGTCTTGCAAGGTGTTCCAGTTGCAAGGCACAGCCATCTATCCTTGAGGTTGCTGTGTTTATGCACAGAGATGTCCAAAGCACTGTTATGCCGAGCATCGGAATGAACCAGCAACCAAAAGAATTTCATTGCTTCCTGTTCAGCCAGCACTCAGTCCCAGGTCTCAATCTCAAAGGCACACAGAATCACAGGGGATATTAGAGCTTTCATTGCTACCTGCATTGCTTCTCATAACCCACTCATGCCCCTTCCAATGCCATGCTCTGCAAATCTCCCAAATTGATGGCACTCCTGAGTAGTTTCATATTTGCTTTTATGAGTACAAGCTCCTGCTTAATCGTCTGTAGCACTGCCTCGCATTAAAGGTGCTGATTAAACAACTTACTTACAACGAGGTTTATTCCACCTTAGATAAAACCACTCAGAATAACCCAGGCTGACCTGGGTCACTATTCTGAATTTCCCAGTTGTCAGTGTTGGGAGCTGGATCTTTACCTGTGAATGTCTTGCACCCCCAAGTATGTGCTGTGCCACAGTCAGTGCACAGCAGTGACAGCAGCCTTGACTTTCCTCCCTGGAGAAGTCAATCTTCAGTCAGCAGTGTAACAGTCTTTCTGATTTATTCCTTTATTCAGCAGCCTTCTTCCACTGAACCTCTTCAGCTACTCTGACACGGGGAAAAAAATAAAACTGATGTGAGCAGAAATGGGCAAGGGACAGATTTAGGACAGAGTTGCACTGTTTTCTGGGGTAATGTATGTAACAGTTGTAGCAATCCTCGCTTCTCATGGTGATTCTTCAGATGTTAAGAGTTCTGCAAGGGAGTATCTGACAAAAATATTAAATACTTGAACAAGTCATAGAATCATAGAATCATAGAATAGTTAGGGTGGAAAAGGACCTTAAGATCATCAAGTTCCAACCCCCCTGCCATGGGCAGGGACACTTCACACTAAACCATATCACCCAATGCTTCGTCCAACCTGGCCTTGAGCACTGCCAGGGATGGAGCATTCACAGCTTCCCTGGGCAACCTATTCCAGTGCCTCACCACCCTAACAGGAAAGAATTTCTTCCTTATATCCAATCTAAACTTCCCCTGTTTAAATTTTAATCTGTTCCCCCTTGTCCTATCGCTACAGTCCCTAATGAAGAGTCCCTCTCCAGCATCCCTATAGGCCCCCTTCAGATACTGGAAGGCTGCTATGAGGTCTCCATGCAGCCTTCTCTTCTCCAGGCTGAACAGCCCCAACTTTCTCAGCCTCTCTTCATATGGGAGGTGCTCCAGTCCCCTGATCATCCTCGTGGCCCTCCTCTGGACTTGTTCCAACAGTTCCAAGTCTGCCTAAGAAAAATCACAAACATATCAGGGAAGTTCCCAACTCTTTCTGCAGTGATTCTTCCCAATATAGAAAGGAAGATCTGTTTGCCACCTCTGTGCGGCTCACAGGATGCACAAGTTTGATTTCACTTCCACCTACAGCCCCATTCACAGTATCTGGATCACATATGCAATGAGTTTGCTTTTCTTTGCTCTCCTGGCCTAGGCTGAAAGCACTATTGCAACAGTAGATAAAGAGTTTGGGAGTTTCAGAGCCATCATATCATGCCAACTTTCTGCCACAGCTATTCTCTTGGATCTCACTTCACTGGCAGAAATCCCCAAAACAGAAGGCCAAAGGATAAAAAGCTGAATTTCCTGCCCTTCACAGAACAACCTTCCCATTAAAGTTGTGAAAAAGTTCACCAAAAGTAGAACTGGTAAGTCTTTTTTTCATTCTGGCTAATCTTTGTGTTAGCATCAATTCTTGCTGACATAGTTGATCTGTGTCATCCTATTGAGATAACAAAGAGCCCTTCCTTTCCAAGCAGTGCTGTGGCAGGCATCATGCAGCCTCTGCTCATGCTGGCTATACCCAAGACGTGGCTTTTACGCACAGGCTGTTTTTAAAGGGTTTTCCTTCTCTTTTAGGCTGGAAAAGCAGCTTCACCCACACGTTGAGTTGATGTGGGAAGCAGGGTTCTGGAGGAAAAGGTTGGAGGATTTGACTGGCATTTTACACTGTGCAACACCAAACGAACCCTCTACCCATAAATATTTCTTGTGAAGGCTTGTGCACATCAGGGGTGCATGCTGATTGCTCATCCAAGTGCCATTGTCACTGCAGTAAGCACCTGGATGAGCCCACTCCTGCTCATTCACAGGTGAGTGAGCATTGTGGATTTCACACATGATGGGATGAAGGGGAAGGCCAGGTAACTGTAGGTTTTCTGTTTCCTGTGGCCACAATGAGGGTCGTTGCCTATGTGTGCAGAACTATTACTTACCACCACATCCCACAACACCAGGACTGGACATAATGTCCTGGTTCCAAATGGCGCTGGGGGCAACAATGCTTTGTGATCAACCAATGAAGCTGGAGGGTGAATTGATAGGGAAAACCTCTACAAAACTACATTCTTTTTAAAAGGAAGACTCAAAATGCTTGGTTTTGGAGTGCTCAAAATGTCACATTCCTATTTTGCAGTTCTAAATGTTATTTCTAAATTTCATTACAACCTCATTTCAAAAACCTCAAGGAATCAATGGAGATGTTCTTTCTCTCTCACTCCAGACATTTTTCAGTGGTTTTGTTCAACTTTAAATTATTTTTCCTTCAAACCCTTGATGCATCTAATGAACTAGAACACTGAATATGTGTATGAAGCTGTTTATTACCTCATCTCTTTACTTCTGTTGCTGGAGACCTCAGCATGAAATCGTTGGACATCAAGCTCAGGATTTCAGTTATCAGCAGCAACCTAGTTCTACTGCAGGTATGAGCATCACTATCCACAGCTACCTCAAGTACCCAGAAGTCATAGTAATGACTTAAAAAGAGTTTTAAAATAAAAACCAGTACCTAAATGTTTTGATTCAAGGACCACCTTTGTATTCAGCACATGATTCATCATCGGCCCAGTGCAGTGCCAATGTTCTACACAGGTACTGCAGTTTACAGAGCTGTACACTGCAGTATACAGAACATGTATACACATGTGTACAATTTTTATCATTTTTGGCTCTAAGTGGTTTCTATTTTTTGAATTTTAGCTTATATTTTGGCCTGTGAAGCTCTCCTTTATGTCCATTCAGGTGAGTTTTTCCCAGGAGGGAGAGAGTATGCTCCCAATACTCACAAGTTTTGCCACTCTAGAAACACTGAGTGTTATGGGACTTGCATTAAAAATGGCAGATCTGGACACTGGCTGTGATCTCCTCATACAAATAACTAACACTGCATTGAGATGTGCTGACTGAGCCAAGCATTTTGTAGCTCTGTCAGAAAGTACACAGTGTGTTCAGTTGTGCAGGAAACTGATTCAGCTGAAGTTATCTCCAGCCATTAGTATAAATTTCATCAAGACAGATGTTTTTAACTACTAAAATCACTTCTGATATGTTTTAGCAAACTGGAAAACATATTGAAATAATGTCTGTATGGAGACAAAGCCTTGCAGAAGGAAGGAATACGTCTCCAGTATCCACACAACCCGTGGAAGAGCAGATTGACTCACCGAAAGTCATTGGGAGCTGCAGTTCTTGCAGGTAGAGATCCAACTCTCAACAACATCGACAACTGGGAAATTCAGAAGAACATCCCAAGTCAGCCGTACCCCTCTAAAACTGGGAATGCCATGGGCAGTAAGTGTGAGATTCACCCAACCCGTGACCCCCGACCATTGCAACAACTCAGCTGAGTACTCACTAAACCTTGCTGCTGCTACTCCCTCCACTTAGCAAGAAAAACAACTCCCAGTGGGAGCTTGTAGGGAGCTAAGGCCGGTTTGTCCCAGTTCCCAGGATTTCTGTACTGCCACCAAGTGCATTGACAGACCCTGACCTCGCTGACTGCAAAACTTCACTTTTCAAACCTCAGACTTGGACAGACACAGCTTGGCCCACGTCGGCCAGGGGATGCAGAGCAGTCAGACAGGCTGTGTATTGAAGGTGAAAAAGCTGCACAAACCTCGAAGACGTTAGTACTTAATTCTCCTGTTAATCAACACCTGCTGTTTTACCAACACATAAAATGCAGGTGGAAATAGCATGAGAGGTACATGTCACAAAAAGCACCTTGTGCTATTCACTGAACCATGGCTCTGCCACCCTGGCATGTGCCATGTACCTCAGAAACAAACAAACAAGCAAACACCCTAAGCAAACCATAAAAATGTATGCAGTCTCCAAAGTAAGTGCCCAAGTTGAAGCCTTGTGAAGACTGTCATTTACACATGCATCTCACAGTTTCCCACTGATCTCTGAGCTTCCTGCCCCCTGCCCTTAGCTGTGCACTTGGTTGCACACAACAGAAGGGAGTTGTTGTGCAAATACTGAGCGAGCTGAAAGCAGAGAAGGGCATTGTTTAGCAGCGCCAAGCCGTACAGACAGTGACCATCATTGTTCAGATGGCACCATGTGATCTGACTTTCAGCCTACTGCACAGCACTTTGTCACTTCCTCTCCATGACCAAGCACCTAGTAAGACTGTCATAGTAGCAAAAGACAAAAAATAAGCCTCCCAGATTAAGAGCTCTCACTTTCTTAATTCAGAAAAACAGACAAGAGGCCCTGAAGTTTTCATGAGCAAACTCCAGGCCATAACGTGATGGAATATTAAAAGCATGGTGCCATCAACCGTACCACTGCAAATAAGTGTAAAGCCAAAGTTATTTGTCCAAGGTTGGCCAAATGTGTTACACTGGTGGTGTGTTTGAGGAACAGATTGTGCATCCATCACAAAGCCTTGCTCCATACCGTGGGTTTCCAGCAGCACGTGTACAATGACCAGGAAAGGGTTTTGCTCTGGAGATGGAGTTCCGTCAGCCACAGGGTCAGCACTGAACAGATCTTCACATGAAAGCCACTTTGATTTTCTGGAGTTCACTTACACATTTCCCTAATATGCAGCATCATTCCTTCCAGCTCCCATCAGTGTCGAGTTCAGGAATGCAGCTATGGACAGTGAAACTTGTTTTGGACTGCTCAGTCTAGCGCCTTTCTCCTGCCTCCTCTGCACAAGAAAAAGGCTGTGAAAAGGCTGTATAGCTGTAGACTGGAAGAAATGAGAGATATTATCACAGAGTAAATCCTTTGGTTCTCTCTTGCATTCAGCAGATGGTACTGGATCTCTTCCCAAAATATCAGTCCGAAAGAAAAGAAAAGGAAAAGAAAAAAACCTTAGTCATCTCCACATCAGTCTGTTAATCCTAGCCTACATGATGATCTGAATGTGGAGTGGTACAGGGTCTTTGTGCAGAAATCCAGCTCCTGTTGCTAAATTTGTACTGGCATCTAAAGGGTGCCATAAATAAGTATGCCTGATAGTACCCAACTGACTTTGGATGCAGGGTAGGGATTTGCATTGCAATTTTTATCAGTTGTTCCAAAGACTGGTTCCCTCATTAACTGATGCTTTTGCCTGGTAATTATTGCATAGCACTACCTGTGAAACAGTAATCCTGTTTGGTGGATGACTTAATGCAAAAACCTCATAGCATAAAGAAAACAGAAAATAGGAGAAGGTGTCATGTTTATTAATGTTCAGTAGCTGCTACAGTAAGTACTTTTACAGACAATAGCCACACTTGCTCTGTAAGGATGTATAACTTCTGGAAATGGTCTCATGAAGCAGAAACCATGAAGCCAAGAACAGATGGGAAGCAAACTTTCACTCGCTGCTGCATTTTGAAATTAGAAATGATTTCTAAGTAAGAACTCAAATGAACAAAGAGACTGCAGAAGCAGAAATGCTCAGCATATGTTACTTCTAGCCTTTACCTTGGAACAGCCAGGTCTTCCCAGAAATGTGTTTATTTTCAGCAATTATCTGAAAAAAAAAATAAATGTGTGTCACTGTGTGAAAATAATTACAGCAAAGTCAATGTGATGTGCTCAGTGAATGATTCTGTGTATCATTAAGTATCATCAAGGAAATCCTGGATGTGTATCAATTGCACACGGGGAGGGGTTTTAGCAACAGCACATTAGTACAGACAGCTCAATGAGTGAAAGGAAGAAGAGTTTACTGCTGGGAAACAAGGAACATCTCTGTCCCATATCTTATTAGGCTCAATCTAAGAAGACAAAGATGAAAGGATATTCATCACACACAGGACAGGAGGTAAAGGTGGGTGGAAAGACTGACAAGCAAACAGAAAAACAATTCTGGAGAAATAATGAACAAGAAATAAGCACTGCAGGAGGACCGAAGGAAACAGTTGTGAGTTTGATGAATCTCTAGAAGGTGGGCTTATTGTGTTTTTTTTCCTCTGGGAACAACTTTTTACATTAGTTCCTCTCCTACTTTGTGACTTTTCTGCTTGTAGATCAAAAAGCAGTGTAAAAACGTGAGGTTCATGGCACTGAATTTCACCCTGCAGGCATGCAATGACTGTGGTCAGCTAGCAGTGGCTCTCACAGATGATGCCCAACCATGAGTTTCAGGGCTAGTGATTGCCTTTGCACCTGTCCCTCCACCATATGCTATTTGAGGGCCACGAAAGCACCCTGGAAGAGAAATAAAGCCCAGGGACATGCCTGGAACAGAGATGATTTTCATCTTACTGATGAAAATCAGACCTTAAATTGTAATGTCTAACAGCTTAGACAAAGAGCTGTTGAAGAGTGTTGGCTCTTCCCTCCATGCAATGAATCCCTTGGGCAGCTTTGCATTGCCTGAGCTGGGGGTAATCTACACTTCAGCATGGACCATGCTTTTGCACTGGGAGTCATGAGCTGCTGCTAAACCCGGGAGCAGCTCAGAGATAATGGGAGTGGAAATGCTGGAGACTGTTACAATGGTGAAAAACAACCACTTGAGCAATCAAGAGCCTGCTCCTTATGCAAACCCAGAGATGAAAAGGCCATTTCAGTACATCTCATATGCACTACAGAGAGCTAAAGCTACCTGGACTTTGAGAGGAGATTAGGGCTCATCTTCTGGCTTGTCACTGAATGATTGTAGATTAAAATGGGAAAAATAATGGTAAACAAATCAAAGAGAATATGGGTTAAGTAATTAGGTAACACATCTATTGGAGATAAAAATGGAGACTAAAAGGTTTCATTGGTTGTTTTTGGTTTGTTTTTTGTTTTTTGTTCTTTATTAAAAATACAGAGATGAAAGACATGCAATACCTTTGAGAAATGTGCAGCTGAAGTGCAAGAGTCACATGGATTTTGTAGCATCTTTCCTGAAGGGGAGAGACTTTTACACAGAGCAACAGCCATGCTTCATCTTCCCAAGTCCCCTAACCACTCACCTGTACCTCTCAAACATCATGTTAGAGGCAAGGAAAGCAGACTCCTGCCTGCTGTTAACCCTTTTAAGCAGATTAAGGAAGACCAAGGTGCTTGGCCTTGGGTCTGTCAGTACCTGAAGTTCTTTAGAAAGACTAAGCAGAAGCCAGCATTATCCTTTTCTGTAACTCTGGTTCTTAATTGTTCTTGCTCTATTGGCAGGGTCTTTTGAAGTTCCTGGCAGCAGCTCCCTGGAGCAGCTCTGTTCTGCTAGATCAGAAGATTCTGATCTTTCACAGGCTGTGACCAAAACGTCTCTTCACTGAATTTGGCTGTGCCAGGTTAACAGTCTGACTCATTGATCTTAAAGGTCTTTTCTAACCTAACTGATCCTATGATTCTATGAAAAGAAAGGAGATTCTGACAGTTGAGAGGATGAGCTCTAGCCTGCTTCAGATCCATGTGTTTGTTGTCTAAATATTTGTCTAATGATCTCACCCTGGCACAAACTTCTCCCAATATACAAATGTTCCAGTCTATAGCATCAGGTACATGCTAAAGAGACCACAGGGCAACAAGATATTACAGGATGAACTATTTGCCTTGCTTCATGGCAGGGGTGTTTGAACTAGATGAGGTCCCTTCCAACCTGAACCGTTCTGTCATTTGATGTATTTTACCCACTGTTTTCACTTCTGCACTTTGTGTGCTGTCTCCCTTTTCTTCCACCCAGTTTCTAGACAAAGAAAACTGTTCACATAAAAGCTGATTTCTTCTAGGAATGTTTGAGAGCAATAAAGGGACGCAGTGTCTTTGTTAATGTTGCTGTAAGCGCATCATGTACCAAAGAATGTTTCTTTTCCATATTTACTGTGGAGCAGCACATCTTGTTTTACCAGTTCTTTTGGCAACAAAACAATAGGAAGTTTAAGATAACTTTTAAGATCTTACATTTGAGTTTGCAGGAACACTTTGAGATGCTGAAAATCTAAAAGGTTAATACATTTTTCTTGGCTATGTGGAGCAAGTCATGAATACTTGAGTGGGCTTAGCAGCAAGGAAAAACACCTCTGATATGGAATAGTATCCACAATGTGAGGAGAGGCAAAATACTACCTATTACTTTAATACATGGATTTGTTTGCTTTCTGCTTTTCATTGATTTTGTACCGTGTGAGTTCACTGACCTTAATATAGTAACTATTGATTTGTACTAGTGAAAAAGAGCAGAGAATCTGACCCCATCTATTATAAACAAACAAGACTCTATGGGGGATTATAGCAAAGGTTTTCTTCAGCACAGTTATAAATGAAACCACAAGTTTCGTAGAATCATAGAATCAATCAGGTTGGAAAAGACCTTTAAGATCATCAAGCCCAACCATTACCCCCGGAAAGAACATTTTTCAAATGAAATATAATTATTTCCAGGTTCAGGCTGCAGAATTCCCTTACAGGGGTGGCAGAAGCTGTTCAGCCACAGGAGAGTGGTGCTTCTGGCATTGAGAGACCTGGAAAATCTCTTCCAAACTGCAGAGGAGTTGTTTGCAGCACAGCTGCATCTTACATTCCCTGCGGGTTTTGCAGTGATCAGATGAGCTCCAAACAAGGCTCTTGTGTTCTTTTTTTTACCTCAAACCCACAAACCCAGCTTGCAGCACTTGGACACTGGTTACTGCAGTGGCTCAGCTTGCATTGCCCTGTTCCTGCACCACTGCTGAGTTGCCTGGACCCTTTTCTGCCTCCTGGGAATCCTCCATATCTCCAGTGCCCAACATGGGAAGCAACACAGTCATTTCTGCAGAGGCAGGGAAGGCAGGAATACACCCCCATCTGGGAGCCAGCTGTACCCTGCTCTGCTCAGTCAACACCACCATCTAACACCTACCTGCAGACACTTCATTAACCTTCTCTGTCTAATCCCAGCTAAATGAATTTACCCTGTTTCACTGCCAATCCATGAGTGAGTGGGTTTGTTGACAAACATAAAGGCAGAAATGCGCATTTCTGTGCTTCAGACGCCTCATCTGATCATTCCTTCCTTCTGGCTGCTTTTCTTTTTTGGTCTGCCCTTGTGCAATTTGGAGCTGGTAAAATAAGCTCCCAATAATACAACCTGGCACTGTCACAATCAAAACCAGGCCAATAAATGTCCCTTGGTCTGGCAGGAGAGTTGGTAGTCATTTGGAGGTTTAAGGCTGTGGGTGACCCAGCCAGTCTGTCCTCAGTTGACATTGCTTAATGAGCTTCTCAGTGAACACCAAGCCCAGGACAGTCCTCAGGAGAGCCTGTTATCTTTGCATGATCCTTGATTCACTCAGAAATGAGCAAGGCTTATGGAGCCCATTATGAGCATCTGTGAGGATCTCCGGCTGAGGCTGAGTTGTCCTGTTGCTGCAATACCCACACTAATCCCCATGTAAAGAAGAAGATTACAGCATGCCTGGTGGCTTTGGAGAGAGAAGACTGCACAAACAACAACTGCCTGGGTAATGTAGGTATCCTTCATTTAGGGACTGCTCATGCATTAAGATGACATTGCTCTCCTGTAACTAAGCAGCATGCATAAGCAGACCTGAGCTACTAAAACTGCAAACTGGAGTTTGCAGGTTTAACACCAAAAATAAAGCCTGGCTACATCTTCATACCAGGTACAATACTGCACAAGCCTAGACTAAGGAGCGGGCTGTTTGGAGCTGGCATAGCCTCATTGTTAAGCTGCAGGAGGAAACGATTTCTAAGTTATGCATGGCCAAGGTCATTTGTCACACTGAAAGTGCCATGCAAATAGGAGCAAATGGCTTGTTCTGTCTCTAATGAAAAGGGGAAGCTGTTTTCACACAGAGCAGCCATGAACCTTTTTGGTCTCCAGAAAGCTCCAGAGGCTTCATGGTGGTACATAAATGTCACTGTCGGTGATGTCAAAAGGCATGGTTACTGTGGTGGGAGAGAATACAGAGTATTCTGCAAAACAAAATCTTGAGGGAATCCTGAACACAGAAGCTAAGCATGAGGAATGATCTGGAGCCTTGCAGCAAGTAGCGAACAATAGACACTTTCTCCCACCTCCCTTACCAGGTAAACAGTACAAAACAACTCAACTGCTCATACATTCTCGAAGCTTAAGCTACTGTTACAGAACAGGCCTTTGTATGGATGTACACATGTTGTAGGCATATAACAAGAGTAGATAAACAAATAGGGAAGAAGAAAATGGGTTTATTCTCAATGTAGGATAGCTGAAAGGTGCTTTAGTAAGACATTGATTCAGCCTCATCCAGGAAGTCATCTTACAGCCCGAAACACTAGGTACTTGTAGTAGCTGCTGACCAGGAGTTACCTTCTGTACAGACACCTGAAAAACATGAGTCCAGTATGTCTTGTGGTGCTGGCGGACTTCTGATTGCCTGAGTAAATTAAAGCCACATGCATAATTCATTAAATAAATCATTTATCTGAAGATTTTCTCTCCTGTTTCGTTTGCAGATTGGAGTGTGGCACAAACAGTGTCACACTGATTTGACATCATTTCTCAGCTACTTCCTACCCATAATTGTAGCTTAGTCAACAATGCTGACAGCTTGTTTCCAGCTCTCAATAGCTTCAGTGCTGTCAGCAGGGTGTGTTTCTGGCTGGTTACTGATGGTCTCAGCCCCAGTGGAAGTACACCTGAGGTTTCACCCAAGCCGAGGTAAACGTGATGTCATAAAGAGGAGAGGACATGGCTGAGAATAACAGAATACCAGGTCTGCTATTGCCTGGCATGTGAAGAAGCCCTGTACAGCTCTGGAGCAAGGGTTTTCAGAGTATTGGTTATACTACAGAAAGTGAACCAGGGCTTTTAAATATGTTGTTCATTGAGAGGACAGCCCCCTTGCCATGTTTCCACAGACCAGATTCATGGCTCACTGCCTAGAGAACTCAGGCCTAGAGCCAGTCCCCATCCACTGCCCCTCCTTCCCTGACTCATTTGCAGGTGGAAAACCAAGAAATTGGGTTTCCCGTGGAAATTGTTACATGTATTCCTTTAAGCTGGCAATTTACAAACATTTTCCTGTTTATTCTCATGAGCATTCCTGTGAGTTAAGTCACTGTCTGGAATACCAGACAAAAAGGTAATAACACAACCTGCTTTATAACCATGCACATATGTTCAAGTCTTTGCCTGCATTTTTCTAGCTTTAGAATTAAGACGGGAATGGAACAAGCCAGGTAGAAATGGGAAAAGACAACCCATCCCAAATTCAGGATTTCTCCTCACTAATGACCCATCCTGCTCTTTTGCTCCTTTGTAAAAATGCTAAAAAGCAAATTAAATGTCCACTTAATTATAATTTCTTTGGCCTTTCTGCCTGAAAATGGACATGAATTTTTAAAGTATGTGATTGATACATGTTAAGTAAATGTACTATCTCTTAGAGGTTTTATATATATATAAGTATTTGGAATGTCCTAATTGCACTAAAATAAAGGTCAGGATCCTCTCAGTGCTGTATTCCCAAAAGCAGACAGCAGAATCTTCAACTCATCAGTGTTTTTAACTTCCTTTGTGTACTTGGTGTTATATTTTGTTATTTAAACAGAAGAAAAAAATCCACGTTTAAAACAAGATTTCAGTATTGATAGCACTGCAGGGACAGCTTTGTTGAGCTGGCTTCTGCCTACGAATCATAGAATAATAGAACAGTTAGGGTTGGCAAGAACCCTAAGATCATTAAGTTATAGCCCCCTGCCATGGGCAGGGACACCTCACACTAAACCATGTCACCCAAGGTTCTGTCCAACCTGGCCTTGAACCCTGCCAGGGATGGAGCATTCACAACTTCCCTGGGCAGCCCATTCCAGTGCCTCACCACCTTCACAATAAAGAACTTCTTCCTTATATCCAATCTAAACTTCCCCTGTTTAAGTTTGAACCCGTTATCCCTTGTCCTATCACTACAGTCCCTAATGAGGAGTCCCTCTCCAGCATCCCTATAGGCCCCCTTCAGATACTGGAAGGCTGCTATGAGGTCTCCATGCAGCCTTCTCTTCTCCAGGCTGAACAGCCCCAACTTTCTCAGCCTATTTTCATAGGGGAGGTGCTCCAGTCCCCTGATCATCCTCGTGGCCTCCTCTGGACTTGTTCCAACAGTTCCATGTCCTTTTATGTTGAGGACACCAGAACTGCACACAATACTCCAGGTGAGGTCTCACAAGAGCAGAGTAGAGGGGCAGGATCACCTCCTTCTACCGGCTGGTCACACTCCTTTTGATGCAGCCCAGGATATGGTTGGCTTTCCGGGCTGCAAGCACGCATCGAAGCTGGCTCAATATTCAGTGCATTTTTTTTTTTTTTAAGGATTAGCTTTATGGATTTTTCCTTCTCTTGTTTTAGCAGTCTTGAGATCAATGGAATCACACAAGTGGAAGAAAAAACTTCAAGATGATACAGAATTCTTCAGCACCTTTATTAAGAGCAAAGACATGCCAGACACAAAGGACTCAATCTGAAATTCAGAATGTTTGGATTTGCTGAGTAGTGGTGTAAGGAGTATTGACTCTTCTTACTTATATATGAAGATCATTTGCACTGCAAGGATAAAAGCATAGAAGATAAGATGGCAGCTAGCCTCCAAACTTACCTGGGTTCTCTTAAAAATCGCAATTAGATTCTCCCAATGCAGAGTTGCTCAAGGTGGAACTAAATTTTGACTGGAAAGAGCACATAAAACTGAAATATAAGCCTATGCTTTGGGGGAAAACAATCTTAGATTGAGTGTTGATCTGAAAGAGATGAAAGCCCATCCAAACCTTGGTCTGTGCTAGCAAATAAAACAGGATCCAAGTGTGCAATTTTCCATTTGCCATGAGCTGGGGCCAGGGTGTACCAGGAACCACTCCCAGGAGGCATGGGGACAAGGTTGGGCTCCCTCCTCCCTACCTGACAGCTCCTTTGCTTTATTTAATGATATCATTTATCTATCTCTGTGTATAGTTTCATGCCATTTCCCCCCATGACCATTACTATCTATTTAGTGATGCTGAATTTCACCAGCTGTTTCACTGCCTGGGACATGATGAGACCTGCTCTTCAATGCCAGTAGTTTGGCATCAGCCGTCACTGTCACTTCACCCTGTGTTCCTTTTTTGCAGTCATTCATGCTATTTGAGTAACACAGGGACCAGTAGAGATCTCACAGATCCCTTGCACAAGACCCCACAAGCAGCACCTGCTGTGAAAACTGAGTATTTCCTTGTATCATTTATTTCCCACTGCTAAGACAGCCATTACACCCAAGGACAGTATGCCCAGTACATTATTATGCCATACTTGCTGAGGGCACACTCAATCTCACTGTCCATGTTGCTGACAAAGATGTTGAAAAAGATCAGTCCCAACACTGATCCCTGCCGGACACCACTCATTACTGGTCTCCAGCTGGACGTTGAGCCATTGACTACAACTCTTTCTTTGCTTGTGGCCATCCAGCTAGCTCTTTATCCACTGGCTGGTT
The DNA here is from genome assembly GCF_034315485.1 of Pezoporus occidentalis. Lineage (NCBI taxonomy): Eukaryota > Metazoa > Chordata > Aves > Psittaciformes > Psittacidae > Pezoporus > Pezoporus occidentalis. Next base: position 4,772,495 of record NW_026914180.1, read on the forward strand.
TATCCATCAGATTGATGTCTCTCCAATTTAGAGACATTATCCATCATCTATTATCCATCTTGCCCTACACTCATTCACTCTTTTTGGAGAACTCAGACATACTCCTGATACATAGCTCTCCTCTAAAAAGATGAAGTGAATGTTCCCAGGAATCTAAATAAGCAGTAATGAATCCTTCAGTGGGACAGATGTGTTTTCTCACAATAATAGTAATTAACTCTAAAACCTATTGAAAGTTTGACTGTTGTTTACCAGGAATAAATAGAAGTAGAAAATGAGTTATTTCAAGTCATAAAGCCAGGCTGCTGCTACCGTGCTCATAGAACCAGTTCTCTTCTGCAAAGATCTTTTAATCATCAGAATTCCACAAAAGATTACTTTACTAAGGCTATTTCTGAAAATCACAGGAAAGGAGAAGAATTGAAGGTACAGAAGTATAAACTAACCTTGGAAATGTGGGGCAATTGGTAATGAATCATTACTAAATAGTTCACAGCTATTTAGATTTTGTTACATGAAAAGAGAAATGACTACATAACACACTGACATTCCTGATGGTCTTGGGAAATATATTACCAATGCACCCATAAATTACCTCCAGGAAAGGTTAGCCAGCAACAGCGTAACTATATTTTCCTCCATCTTGGGCACACATACACAAGAACATGGTCCAAGACCTCCACTCTCACTCCCACTAACATGTTACGGATAAACACAGAAAACAGGGGTTCCAAAGCACAGTGTAAAGTCAATCAAAACCCCAGTAATCACAAGAAACATGCACAAGTTTTTCATTAATTCAAGTCAAGTAAAGGAGTCTTCTTCAGAGGAGCTGTAGATACGGCATGACAAGTCTTTCCGTGCAGATCCTGAGCGTGGCTGAAATCCCAGCACAGTTCAGATTTATAGCCAAAAAGGCTTTTTAACACTCCAGGCTCAGAAAACATGTTGAAGAAAGTCAACCTTTGTTTTATCTGAGTCATTCATTTCTACAGTTGTTAGAATTCCAAGGGCAAAAAAAAAAGAACAAACTGTAATTCTGTGGCTCGTCCTGTAAGGCACCTGGCAAAGGGAGCATTCATCATCAAACCAAGACCTGTTCCTATGCAGAAGACACAGAGAGTGTCCCTAAACCTTAAATCCCAAGCCCAGTTATCACTTTCTTCCTTATATTAACTGGTTTTCAGTCACTATAGTCCCTCCAAACAGCACTATTGTCTGTCCCAGGCAGCATCGTTTCAAGTGCACAAAGAGGAAAGAGGGTAAGAAATGTAATCTTGGGTTAAGAAAAACCCAAAACCAAAAATCAAAACAAAAGCAATCATTAAGAACAATAAAAATAAATTTTCATGTGAGGAGACATTGTTGAGACCTACAATATAAAAATGTACAGTCTAATCCAGGTCACTTCAAAATCAGCAGAACTCTCTTCATTGGTATGCATCGGACACAAAACCTCTTGCTTCTGATTTGGTTCTGATGCCCTAAAGTCAATAGTATAATTTTAATTAAACGCTAGCGAGAGCTTAGTTGAGCTGTAGTAACTGCTGTGAATAATCTGTCCTATAGGTGATAAAAAACACCCCAAGCGCAAAATCTTTTTTGTGCAAGTCTTACGGATGAGGCCCTTGCACAGGTTGCCCAGAGAAGCTGTGACTGCCCCATCCCTGGCAGTGTTCAAGGCCAGGCTGGACGAGGCTTGGAGCAACCTGGTCTAGTGGAAGGTGTCCTTGCTCATGACAGAGGGGTTGGAACTGAATGATCTTTAAGGTCCCTTCCAAACCAAACCATTCTGTGATTCCATGATTCTATGTCTGGAAACTATAATCATTGTTTACAATCTCCTGCAATTGCTTGCAGAAGTAAAATAAATGCAAGTCTGAGTAACAGCATCCTCCTTTACTGCTCCATTAGTTGGACTAATTCCATTCCTAGAAAGAAGGGGAGAAAACAGAAGAGAAAATGAGGGCTCCAGACTAGGGCTGTGCAGAGCCTGGAGTTCAGCTCCGCCTGAAAATTTGCCTTGGTTTGTTGTGTGAAACTTCCTCCTACTCCCCAGTTATATTTTGTTTTATTCACAGCTGTGCACAATTGTGGTAATTCGTTCTTTGGGGAGGAAAAATGAAAGACAAGAGTTTTAAAAATACAGCCCTCATGCGGTGACTTTGTTTGAAAACTCATCTAAATTAATTGCCCTTTGGCTTGGCAGCTCTTCACAGCTTAGTGCCTTTCCTGCCAAAGCCAGACTTCATTTAGGAAGCGTCACAATGTCAGATTGAGGGATATTAAGGGCAGATTTGCACGTCACTGTGAATTCACACATTTCTCTGCTCGCAGGCACCTCGCAGACACTTTCAGGTGGCTGCAGGAGGAATTTTTCCAGTGAGAAGTAAACACGAAGGTGTTTGCCTCTCTGGGAGATGGAAAGCAGTTAACTTTGGAGCTAATTACAGGGAGGCTGATGGAGGCTGACAGATGCATTGTTCTGACAAAGGGCCTGCCACTGGTTCTGCAGTAAGAGAGGGAGTAAAGCCTTTCTCCTTCTCTCAGCAGGCTGGTGACACTAGGGAGCAATAAGACAAGGATGTCAGGACTTCTAATAATACACCATGAACCTGTGAAATCAGAGCATTTAAAGTGTTAGTTAAAAGTAATGCCACAAGGTGATGAAATCAAGAAGCATGAGAAGGAAGAGTGCAGTGGTGGAGTAAGAGGTTGGAGAGGAGGTCTTCTGCTCATCCTCTTGCTGATGGGGTCTAGGGAGGTTCCTTGCCAGGGATTCATAAAGCATGAGTACAGTTTTTTACTTAATAGAGCCTTGCCTGCATTTTAGTTCAGGGTGTGTTTTCAAAAGCAGTTAAACTCAGTTTAAAGCCACTTCTATTGAGAATATTGCCAGTGTGATCTGTCCAGCTAGTCATCCTCCAGCCTGGCAAAAGCTTCTATCCTATGAAGAGAGGAATGACATTTACTGGTTAGCCTCAGACTTTGAAGACTTGTGCTCAGTTCCCACCTCTGCCACAGGCAGACCAGGTAAGACACACAGGCACCTCTTGGGTTAAGATTTATTGCAGATACACTTGAAATCTTCTCCATAAAAGGGAACTTGTGCGTATTGAGCTTTTGTCCGAAAATCACCTGGTGTGTTAATGTAAGTCACTAAAACCAACTTGGATGAGTGTTTACTGAAAATCTACAGGTATCCTCACTACAGGATGGTCTGCTCAGGGAGATGCAGTTATGACTGACACTGAAATGCTCATTGTCTCTGGAGCAAGACTACTGGGCACCTTAGTACGTGACAACCAGTATGCAGCTGTTGCAGCCATACAACTGGGCTGTATCAGTGCCATATATAGCAAGACCTAGGGGAGAAACTGCACAGTGCTGACATGCTTTGAGGAACTGAGCTATAGCACATATAACTGCATTTTGAGGATTCCCTCATTTATCTTCATATCCAAATTGTCATTGATCTGGTTGCCTGTGAGGCATACAGATGGTAAATCATTGGTTATTAATTGGACAGGAGAGTTACTGTCCAGAGGGATGACCTAACCAGCAGATAGACTCATTCTCATGTCTGGTTCAATATATTTAAAGCAGCTAGCAGCAGTGGGAAGGACAGAGAAATTCTACCTGTTGAAATGCTCAGTGGGTGGCCCTCAGGTGGGACACCCTTTCGAGGACATTATCCATCTCTCCAACAGCACTGGGTCCATTCAAGCATCTCTGTGAGTATCAGATACCTCACTTCAGTGCCACAGGGGTGATGGTGAAGCAGCAAGGCATGTGGTGGGGTTTTGAACCCACTCTAGACCAGCCCTAATCTGCCAAAATTGACAGTTTAAGAAACTTGTGGGGCCATTGCTTTCCATCTGACATGGCTGGTTACCTCCAAACTGGTGGCATCACAAAGGCTAAAACTCACTTGCCTGCACACAGGAAAGGCACTTTCATTAGAGCAACACATCCCAAAATGAAAAGTGCTGCCATCAGTTCTGGCTCCTGGTTTTATCAGGGCCCACAGCTCCAAGCCAAAATGAAGTATTAGGAGGTAAATCATGTCTGTACATTTCTTACAGGCACTTAGGAAGAGAAAGCAATTTTAGAGAGGACCACAAGGAATTCTTCTCCTCAGTGGGGTAATTCTTTTATCTCTCCTTGTGCTCTAGCATAGCTTGTCAATATTAAACCAAATAAATAAGTGAAGAGAAAGGCAGACAGAAGCAGTCAGGGACCTCAGATGACACAAGAGCACACCTCGCTGTCTTGGCCCTGTAGCTCCTGGCACCTTTCACCTCCCAGGAGGTTGTGGGGTTGTGGCTATTGCCCCCATAGAGACAACAGCACAGCTCATCTTGCAGAGCAGAAAATCCTGAAAGAAGAAAATGTCCATCCAGATTACTGAGTGCTGCCTTCAGTACTTCTGCGCCACAAAGTGATCTCAAATACCTTGGTCATGGGAAGATGGAGCAACGTGCACATCAGCTAGTGCCTATCGTTTTACACAGAAACATTGGCATTAGCTGGAAAATGGTACAAAACCAGCAACAGTTTTCAAGTGCAACTTGAAACACCAAAGGGGAATAATAGTCAGCTCTATGTGTCTCTGGAAGAACAAGCAAGTAGCAAGGGAAATGCTGCAGGGCAGTGCATGCCTGGAGGCAGTGGAATGTCTCCTTTGGAGGGCTCTAGGAACAAAGTCCAGAATTTTATATATAGTTGATATGCTTTTAGGGCAGTGGGAAAAACTTTGTCCATACAGCTTCGCCCATACAGCTGTATGGTCCACATTTCTGTACTGCACACAGCCCCCAAATCTCTTTGTCTCTGTTCTTTCCAGGGAGGGATCACTCTTCCCCATGGCAGAAGAGCTTTGAAGATGCGAAATCAAGACCATTTTCAAAGGACTCAGTCACTACTTTGTTGATAGTCATTGTTAGCATTGCATAGGTGATTCACATCTCCCGCATTGCTTCTGCTTATTACAACAGGATACAACCATTCCAGACATTTGCTGCCCAGCTCTGCACATACCCTGTATCCATACACAGTAATGAGTAACCACCAGGATGTGCCAGGCCTCGGGCAAATGAAATACAACACATGGTTATACTCTGGCCATGCAGGAGAAGGGAGCTGTTCCAGCAGTCTCAGAACTGTGAGAAATGCTGGAGCAAGCGGGGGGAAATAGGGTCCTGTAATAAAATCGTCATTATGCATGGAAGGACAGTGGCTAAGAAATTCTAATAGAAATTGTCTATTCTAATGAGACAAGAGATGTATGGTGGTGAGCAAAGAAAGGCTTTTCAAAGGAACGGAAACAATACCTTGTGGAAATTGCATGAGGCTGCTGTTTGCTTAGAGGTAGCAGAGGCTAAGACCTGACAGTTTCATTAGAGAAATTGTTTAGAAAATGGCCAAGAGAACATACTTCATTGTTCAGATGTCAAACTGCTCATGTCTAGAGAGGAGAGCATGCATTTATCAGCAGCAGTAGTACAATGAATAGCAGAGAAACCAAAAAATTTATCATAGATCTGCCATGACTCAGATATCCCTGATGCTCTGTCGGAAGATACACAGGAGAGGAAGATTCACATTACTTTTCCTAGAAAAGGGGAGTGATGGGCAAATACTGAGCACGATATAAGCCCTGACAGAAGAGAAAACAAAGCTTTTCCCAACCATTAGATGAAAAAAAGGCTGCGCATGGTCTCAGTGCAACAATAAGCAAGAGAAAGAGAGATGCATCTGGAGTAACTGACAGCTATTGAACTGGGGCAGCCACGAATAGACAGGAGGATTCAATCTAAGAGGTCAAGAGAGTACTGCTAAAGGAGTTTATTTGTAGACAACAATAGAGTAAGACAGATTTGAAAGAAAAAAAAGCAACTTTTTCTTTAAAAGAACAGCTACTGGGTTTTAGAAAGAAAATTAACACATTGAAGGGAATAGAAGGAGGGTATGTGCTGTGTCAAGGATAAACATGTTTGTCGTGATGTATCTAGAGAAAAGTGGAAAAGGAACACTTCTCTGCTCGGGGTGAATCCCACACAGGGTTTTCTGGAACAATTTGGGTGTAATATTTCTTGTGTGACATGGCTTTTGATTCAAGCCTCTTATTCTTGTATATTATTGTCTAAAACCCACATGTTGAACACAAGAATCTTGTTCACATCATGAGATACTGAAGTTGAAGCACAAAGCTAGCACATGAGAGGTGCCTATGGAATAGCTTAAGTGATGAATAGACCCATCTGTGTTCTGCTTTATCAGACCTCTGCATCCAAACTGTTTTAGGTATTTGTGAATCAAGCCTTAGGAAGGAAATCTAAGTCAATAAATAGGATGGCAAATTGAAGATAGTAAATATATAAGCATTAACTGTGAAAAACTGAAAAAGCACTTTGTCACTAGGTGTCCAAGAAATAAATGGACACATGAAATGCTGTGTAGATAAATGTAGAGTGATGGAAACGGAAAAGCAATTCTAATTTTGCTTCTATAATGATAGACTGTGAGCTATTACCAACCAGGGGAAATATCTTGGGTTTATAATACATGATTATATGAAAACATCACCTTGGTGCAAAGGGTACAATTGGGAATGATTTTAAGAGGAACAGAGAACACAAAGAAAACATGATATGCTAGCACATCAGATACAGACCTGGTCCCCTAGCTGAAAATTATTATCACATAAAATTAATGTTCTAGAAATGAAAGAATTACAGAGAAGGGTGAGGGGATGATCAAATACCTGGTAAGTTTTCTGCATGCAGAATTTCTGAATAGACAAGGACTCTTCATCCAGGAAGAGAAACAGCTGAAAGCACCTATGACTGTCATCTCAAAACCAATGGACAATATGCACTGAGGTCATCACCTCTGGTTAGCAGCTCCATGAGCCACAAGCAACTAGAGTCTAAGCAGCATCCTGGGGAAGTCTTTTCATGTATGGCTCTTTCACCTGTCCTGAGATACTCAGTATTGGCCTGTGCTGGAGATAGATTGCTTGGCTGGGTGCTCTTATCTGAGCTTCTCTTACATTGTTTGGATACTTAGACCATGAATAAAGCTATTCATATCCCACACAACATAATGCAGCATTAGTACTTCTTCTCTCCCTTAATCCCTCTTACAGAAACCATACAGCTCCTCTCCCTCCTATTTGTTAGGATCAACAGTCTGATGGGATCCCAAATATGCTCCTTTTTATATCGCTTCCAGATGGAAGTTATTGCCCCAGGTGTCATAATGTGAACCAGCTCCCACAAATGCATGTGTCACAGCCCATTGTGAGCCACCTGTCCCCATGGTCCTTCTTGTATGCTACTCTTCAACTTTTTTAAGAAGGGGCAGCCACACTGGATAACACTGACATACCCCAGCAAATTCTGTAATGTATAGGTATACATGGTACAGAACAACTGGCTGCACCCGTACATGTCAGCATGGTGATTTTTGACTCAGAGGCTATAATAATAAGGGCTGTTCTGCTTCCAGATGGTAATCCTTTTTGCATCCTTAAAACCAAGGCTCATGAAGAACTGGAGTTTACAGTTCAGCATGTAGTGCAAAGGCAGCGATTCTCCCCTTGCTATTCTGAAAAGCCACTTGCATATTCTATACACTGCTCTGATTACTTATCAGCCTTTTTTAAATGCACACAGATATCCAATAATCTCTTGGCTCTTCAAGCTTCTAGGTCAACGGGAAAAAAGTCAATGAGTCAACAAATGAACTAAATTTGCGCACCATACGGATGAATAATAGCGGAGTACAACACATTCTGAACAGGAATTAAGATACTCAGAGAGGAAAATGACAGCAAAACATTTGAGATGTATGCAGCTTTGTATTTGTGGTCATCCAAGACGCAATCAGGTAAATAATTTCTGAACAGGACGGTGTCAGCTGGCGAAATCTGCTTTGTGCAGTCACTGGTAGGCAGGTGATATGGTGACATGATTCATATTAGAATATCTTTCATGCATAAAACCCAGTACGTTGTCACCTCAGTTGCCTTGACAGTTACTCTCTGCATTGCCCTCAGTGTCCTGCATGAACTCCCCTCTGGAAGGGCACAGGAATCCTGTACAACCTGTGTTATAATTGCCATGCCATGGAGCCATTGGTCTCCATGGGAAAGCTTTAGATGACCAAATAATTTCAACCCAACAGTGCACTGAATCAAGCCACAGGCTTCCTGCTTTCCTGTAGAACAGGCAAGCATAGCTAATGTTAATTTTCAAAGAAACTAGGCACAAAATAAATGATATAGTCAAAGCTTACCTGACAAATGAATGGTGAAGCTATAAAGAGCTCTCAGCTCTCCCATCACACTTTCACTTCCTTACGTACCAGCATTGTCCTGCACCATGTCCTACACCTCAGTGGTTTGCTTTGGGTCTGAGTATACAGCAGGTGTGATGAGGTTGCTGTGTCAGGTAAACCTGTGCCTCCGGGTTCAAAGCAAACTTAATTAGTGGCCTGTTTACTTGAAAGAGAGCTAATTGCCCAAGTGTTCTTCTCATCTTCAACTGCAAACAAAGATTTATTAAAGGGTTCTCAAGGATTTGAGGTAGTAACTAAAATGGGTGATCTTCACAAACTGAAAACATGGCTGCTTTCCAAATGAATGTTGCAAAGCTCTTTGGCTGGGGTATTACTGTGACTGCAAATTATCATCTCTAAGGCTAGAGATGTAACAGGATTCCCATGCATCTCTCTCTCAGGCAGCTGTGCTTTGCCATGCATAGGGTACACAGCCGCTATGTGACAGACATACTTGGAGCCATGCGGAGGGGAAGGCATTAAACTTGTAACCAGTGTCTGGATACAGAGTGAAAAAAGGGTGTAGACAGTCCAAAATGCCTTCCCCACATCCTTCCTGCAGACCCCACTGGATAAATCTAAAGCTCCCCACTAGGGATAAAGTTTCCCTTAGGAAGGAAAGAGTTGTGGGGAGCAGCCAGGTTTGCACAGCTCCAGGAAGTTGTCCACTGGAAGCAGCCAAGTTAACAAGATCATTTTTAAGACACTGGAAAATTCCTCTGCTCCTTCTTGAATGAAATTTCTTGTGTCCTGAGTCTGCTTAGTGCAAGCTAATCCCTCGGCTCATTTGTAAAGAAAATAGTGATATAAATGGATAAAGCTCTCAAGATAGCTGCTAAGAATCATGTTCCAAGCCAATTTTCTGCTTCACTAATACTCTGAAACTAATCAGCATTTTTTCTAAATTATATCTGTGTAATACTTGATTTTTCTGCCCCCAAAACATTTACTTGGAAATACTTATGCTGGTCACACACCCTGTCACTTCTTTATACTTACTAATTAAAACGTAGTTTGAAGAAATGTTTCTGTGAGATGCAGGTCCCAAATCAGAGCGACCTCCTCCCAGACTCAGTGTTTTCCTGTCATCCAAAGCTGAAGGTGAAGGACAGTGGGCTGGAAGACGGATGCCAGAGCAGATGATGCAGTAGGTACAAGAGGGCTGGGCAGGTGGAGTCTTCACCAAGCCCTTGATACTGCAGATAGAGGGGCTTAAGCTGGTTTTGCCTGGGATCTGCAGGCATATTATATGAAAAAATATTTAACCCATTTCTTTGTTAAGTGCAGGACTATTTATTATCTGGAGTCTTTTTGAAGGCAATGACTGTTAAACAGCACCTTTTTCTGCTAGATGCTATTGAAATAACTGGTGCACAGTACTGCAAAAGGGCCAGGGACAATATTGCTGGCTACCTCTTAAGAGCCTTACAAGGAGGAAAATTATGTGGGCTATGATAATGCCACAGGAATCAGACAGGAAGTGGTTCAAAAAGCCCTATATCAGAGAAGATGTGTAAAGAATATTGAAATTTGCAGTTAAATCCATTTAAGAAAAATCTTAGTGCAGATAACTGAAGCATTTGCTATTTATATCTTTCCATTGACAGTAGAATTCATCATTTACATCAAACCTGTCCAACAACATCATTTCCTTTTTTTTCAGCTTCAATTCCATTCTCATTTGAATGAGATATAATCCCAGAAATTAAAATCAAAGGCAGCCTGTACAATCCCTTGCAAATGGCATCCTTCAGAAGGTCCTTTTCACTGCGTCTACTTCAAGCAAATCCTTCTCAAGGATTTCTGAGAAACCATGGAATACTCACAAGTTCTGTGAACCACAAAAGACAACTGATTTAATTTATGCATTTTTAGTATTTAGTTGCATATTTCACTCACTGGAGCAGAGAAGTATCAAATAGATATATAAGAACAAGTCAAACAATTGCTTTGTCTGCAAACTGAATGCAGAGAAAGTGCAGCAATATCACAGCCTTTCTTATTTGTGCTTACAGCTGGAGCAAGTTAGATATTGGAGTTTCTGCTACATAAAACCATTGTTATGTCTGATAACTTCTGATTCATAAAGCAGATGAAATTTCACAATTTCCATCTAAGTATAAATTACTGAGCAAAATTAAGTTAAAAATAAATATAATAATAAACCAAGGAATGCCAAGACATTTTTGCCATTTCAAAAGGAAAGAAACCACTTGGACCTTGGGACTCCCCAGGTTGTCCTGTAAAACGCAAGCCTAGCAGTACAATGTATCCCACTTTGCAGTGACATTAGAGAGTCTTCCCACATCAAGCAGCTCCTTCCCCCAGTGTCATAGTAACCATGTCTTCAGATCAATTTAATAAACTAATCTATCTCGAAGCATTTGGCACTTCTCCGGTGGGAATGCTGTGGGAACATTATAGTTCTGATTATTAGAAACTTCTGATTCACTGCCAGGTTAAATGTGTTTGTGGTCATTTTATGCCCATATGTTCTCCTGCCAGCATTGTCTACATCTGAGAGCTGGGAACCCTGAGAGCTCCAGGGTGCCAGGGAAGTAGCACTGCTGCTGTTATTCTCACCTTCATTTCAGCCACAGCACATCAAAATCGGCATGAGGAACTCCTCAGCTAGCTTCAGCTGCAAACATCTGCTGACCCACCAGTGATGCAAAACAAAGGTATTTGCATCTGGGAGATTCAGCTGAACAAATGTACAGAAGGGATTCAGTTGTCTAGATGTAGGCATCTACTCACATTTCAGGCTTCTCTGAGATCTGGGTGGTGCAGACAGATGTGGCACAGGACCTGAAAGGGTCTCATCAGTCTCTGGAGGCCAAGCAGGGTATGTTAGGGCACCCCCAAAACTTTTAGGCAATTCTGTTAGGACATGAATCTCACCTGCATCTCTACCACAGTGTAAAGCTGGATAGCTCTCTAGGATCTGTTGACTCAGTTTTCACCAATGATAGGAACTTAGCCGTGGTGCTCACGAAGAAATACAGGTGTGTAGACACCTGGGTATTAGTGACTTAACTTCTGACCTGAATCCCACTTGATCTTCCAATATTGCCTGGAGAGCCACTATTGTTTTGGACATCCTAATCGATGCTTTTCTGAACTGCCTTATCACAACGGTCTGCCATGTATCTGGCACACTATCAGACAATTCAGCATCTTAACAGAAGAAGAGGGCTAAACAAAATGTAAAGCATAGACACACATTTTCCTCTGGCTTTACTCCACAGAGTCACAATGGTACAAGAGTACTACTAAATTTATTGTGAACATATAGGGTCTTTCTTTTCGGTCTACATTTGCAATATGAGAGTTTGAATTCAAGTTTTTATAGCTGGATTTTATGCTTTCCCAAGGTGTAAACATAAAATTTGCTAGAAGTTTATTACAAAACCTGGGCTGACCTAGTTTCAATTGTCCTTAGAAGGCATTAGTTAGAAAATATGGCATTGTAAGAAAGACTTTTTCCTCTAGAAACTGAGATTTCTTATGGCATTAAGCTCCTGTTACCTGAGGCTCTTGCACGAGAGATAAACGGTGTATCAAACATGGCAGGAAAGTAAGGGAGAGCACTGCAACAGAGAAAAGGAGGAAGAATGCAGCCAGCATTGAGAAGATGGAAATTAAATAACAAATTGAACTCTTCTGAATATAGGTTAATAAAATTAAATGGAGGAATAAGACAAAAAAGATTGCAACTGGATTTCATTATTTCAAAGTCACATCTTGGATATGTTAGAATGGGTTGTTCCTTCAAGAGGGTACCTAGGAGGACCTGAATACGGCGAAGGCTTCAGATGCCTTTGCCCCATATGGCAAGACAGTTGGCAATCTGTCCCACCAGCCAGGAGAAATGTCTGCAGGAAAAAGCTTCAGATACCTCCAGAACAGCAATGGAAACACTCTGAGACAACAAGGAGTGGTATAAACAAGCTGCTGGAGAAGAAAGTTGTGTCTTGAGAGTGAAGATCTATAGCAATTAAAGCAAAAACTGCAAGTCATGTTTAGGAGGGCCTTGTTAAACCCAGCAGAAAAAGGTTCTGTTGGCACATACATGAACATAAACACAGAGAAATGGGTAACAAGAGGCATGGAAGCAAAACTTCACTACAGATGCTTGTCTTCAGCCCCATTCTCAGTAAGGTAGTGCTAATGCTACCTGTGGGTCAGAAAAAGGAGGAGGATGGAAGCAAGAGCAGGAGTATGGCAGAGTCAGGATGCCCCTAAACTTCAGGAATTTCACATCCAGCTCTTATGTCTGACCTTAAAAACATGTAAGATTTAACAATCAGTGGACATCAGTGATTTAACAAGCAGTATGGACTTATCAGAATTAACCCAGGAATATAATTGGCTTCATAGATGCAGGGAGTGCAGTAGAGTTCATCCATGCTGGCTTGAAGATAACATTTGATTAAATACCATCTGGGAGATTAGCTTGGATGGGGAGGGTGGAAACTAAATGAACTGCAAACTGGATGTGCTGCTTTGTGAATGGGAGATGGAAACACTGCTGCAAAGGTAAGGCTGGAGGGAAATTATTCATAAAGTTCCCTAAGAAACAATCTTAAGACCAGTATTTTGATTAATTGCTTGGTCACAGAAAATGCCTAACAAAATCCGCTAAAGACAAAATTGAGAGGCAATGTCAACATGGAAGTGGATAGAAATAAGAACAGAAGCATGTGATCTTAAGGACTGAGGTAAGAAGAGAGAGAGAAGATTCACTGGTGCAAAATGAAAGCAATGTATTTGGGAACCAAATAAAAATGCAGCCTTCTGATATAAATGTGTAGCTCATCACCTCGAAATGGCTGAGGAGCACCAGCTGGCTGGAGAATGATCAGCATAATGCAGCTAAGAAAATGAGAAATGTGCTCTTAGTCCTAGGAGGGATTTGGTTGGATATCACTCAGGTGGACTGGGAAGGGTCCCTGCAGTGCAGGTAGGAAACACGACTGTCCTTGCACTGAGTGGTGATGCCCCCTTGTCTGAGTGCTGTTCATGGCTGCAATCACCCAGATCCAAGCGAAAGGCAGATGCAGCCATGAAAGGTGACTAGGATAACTAGAGCTACAGAGGCATTCATACAGAAAGACACTAAAAGAGCTTGGCTTGATCATCCTGGAAAAACAGAGGCTACTGAAGCAGCTCCCTATAAGTGCACAAGGTATAAACAGATGGAAAGGAAGAAAGGCAAGATAATGTTGGAAGAAGAATGAACTGGCACTAAACCATCATGAATAATCACATGCTGGGATATAGAAGAAAGTTTCTGACTGAACCTTAAGAGGAATAGTGGGGAAAAACCTACCTGTCTGCAAGAGGGACCTTGACTGTTTTATGGACAGCATTGCATGTCTTTACTCATGACCAAGGCAATGAACTCAAACACATTAGCAGGTCCTTTCTAGCCCTTTAATCTTGAAAAGGGATCTCCACTCCATGTGCATATTCTGCAGTTACAATGAGGCACAGTGTTTTCTTTCAGTTCCTGCCCTGAAGTCATGCACAGAAAGAAAATGAGTAGCTGAAACATTAAATTATAACTTTCCTCAGTGAAGTTTTATATAGCCTTCTCTTAAAGCAAAGTCCCAACAGCAATCTGGAGCCAAGGACTTTCCCCAGCGTTTCAGTCCTGGGCAGGGCAGTGCAGTGGCACTCACAACTCCCACCAGCCTTACTGCATGGATAAGTCAGTGTTTGCCATGACCAGCCCACTTGTACCAGCCTTTGCAGTAGTACTCAGACTTTTGCACCCAAAAAGGGGGCCTACAAGAAAGCTGAAGAGGGACTTTTTACAAGGGCATGTAGGGATAGGACAACAGGAACAGCTTTAAACTGACAGAGGGGAGATTTAGATTAGGTATTAGGAAGAAATTCTTCACTATGAGAGTGGTGAGGCACTGGCACAGGTTGCCCAGAGAAGCTGTGGCTGCCCCATCCCTGGCAGTGCTCAAGGCTAGGCTGTACAGGGCTTCAAGCAACCTGGTCTAGGGGAAGGTGTCCCTGCCCATGGCAGGGGGCTGGAACTGGCTGAGCTTTATGGCCCCTTCCAACCCAAATCATTCTGTAATTCTATGAAAAATGCCCAGGAGTCCTCAGAGCAGGTCTCTTTCCTCGGTGGCTGGTGTCTTATATGTTAGGTTATGGTAGCTTATGTGGGAGCTGTTGCTGTCATGCTGAGATGAGCAGCTGATACCTCCTTCCCAGCAGGAAAACTGAGGTAAGATGATGCTCAGGCTGAAGAAAGCAGAAGGCACAATGTCATTATCATGCTCACAGGGGACAGTGTTACCCCAAGAGTCAGTGACATTAATGGTGGTATACAGTAATTCAATAACTGTTCGTTGCCAAGAGGATGAGTTACTTGGATTGACCTTATTTGCTCAGATCACAAAAAAATAAGAGGACTCTTGTAGCTGTCACAGAGAGGCCACTTTGGTCTCTCTTTTAATACAGGGAAAAGTCAAAAGTTGGTCTAAGTGGACAATTAACTGAATCTTTGACATGTTGATCACTCTCCAGCCCCAGAGAATCAGCAGGTGCTCTGCAGAGCACACCATACTCGGAGATGCTGTGCTGGAGCTGAGCAGGGAGAAGTGGTGGCTGGTGCTGAGCACTAGCAAAGTGCATAAAAATAGGGGAATGAGTAAAAATCTCAATTCTTGATCTCACATCTTTCCTCCTCTGCTTCAGCAGCCCCCAGCACCATGCTCAAAAACATGACTGCTCCAGAGAAATGCACAGACAGCAAAACTGCATTTGCCATGGTGTGATTAGCTGGAAGTGGGGTGCAAATGAGGTTATAAAGCCATTTGTAGCGGAACAGTGAGGAACCCTGCATACTTTTGCCATAAATGAAACTTGAGGGAGAAGGGGATGAGAAAGCACAGATGCTGTGTAAAACTCTACCCAGACTCATTGAGGATAGAGAAAGTTCTTGGAAAAACATGGTGGAAACAGGATCGGTGTTTGACTTGAGGACTCAAAGGTGAGAATTATGTTTCCTACAAAATAGCTGTTGATTTGTGAGTAGTTACAGGTGGGACAAGCCCTGGAAAACTCATGGGTCCTGTCCTGGCTGGACACTGAAGCAAGGTGCAGACAGTCCATGCTCTCTCTGCCAGAGCCAGTCCCCAGAATACCTCCTCTTCACACTGTTTTTGGAGCTGAGCATCCCACTGTGCAGAGCCACCTGATGCATCCATGGCTGTGAGGCTCACAGAGTTGGGCACTAGGCACCATGGTCCCAGGATCCCAAGACTCAGATCTGCTTTGAGTTCCTTCTCTAGTGAGTCTGGCCAGCTTGTCCTGCTCTTGGCAGCCTCATCTGCAAGTCTGCACAAAATCATCCCCAGTTTTCCCTTTTGACTGGACAGGACAACTGTGCCTCCTCTGGGCAATGGGGTCTTGTTAGAGGACAGTCCCTCCAGGTACACGACTGCTTTTGGGGAAAGATTTAACAACCAGGAGCAGCCAAGGGTCTCCTTTTCTCTCCTCAGTGGGAAACAGAAAATAAAGTTACAGGAAGGATATGGAAGAGCCAGAAGATAACCTTAGTTCTCAAGAGAAGTACACAATGCACAAATGCTTTATCTGCAAACAAAACCACACCAAAAATCACACTTACAAGCATTTGTAACATTCATTATCCACACTTGATAAAAGCCACTGAAACTAATTAAAATCCTGCATTTCATGCCATAAAACGGACAGGGATATAGTAAGCTAGTGAACAATATACACACTCTGCTTGGATGTGCTGACGCATACCCTTGTCAGGTATAATTAAGGTCCCCATTCTTCTTCTTTCCTACCACTAGTTCTATATATTAAGCTCCATTCTAATTTAATTACCCTTATTGCAGCATTTCTTCATTCAAAACAAATACCTCCTAGGAACAGTGCTTTCAGGGGAACACAGTGAGGGTTTTTTTCGCACTGGTAATTGGCATTTGCAGTAAGCATAGGGAAATCCCAATTCCCAGTGTGCTGGGGAACATAATGAAGTTTGCTTAGTTCTGAGAAATTAGAAGGGAACTGGAGGTTTAAAACAACTTTTTACAAAAGAAAACAGGAAACTTACATTAGTTTTCGTTGCCAGCAGCAAACAGACAAGCTAACCACCTGTAAAGTAATTAATTCCCCATGTTGATGTTATTTATGTGCCACACAGCAGCACCTGAAGGCTCCATCCAAACCTGGAACCCCCTTGTTCTAGAACTGTCCTGCACTACATAAAAAACACAACAAGGGCTTGATTAAAATCTCCCTTAGGACCAATTTTTTCTGATGGAAATTGAAATTCCTCAAAATCCTGTTTTAACCCAACTGATTATTTCAGATGGAGGAATGAGCACAGACAGCTTATGGCCTGCAGATACCTGCCCTCCTGCTGCTGGGGAATGACCTCTGGTTTGGATGTAAGGGCTTTGTGCATTTCCCTAGGGACCCTGAATTTGTCTTCTCTGCAACGACAGCACCTGATGCCTCTGGAACCTGTTGGACCTGCTGTAGCCCATAAGGAGTCTGTTCACAGACACTTAAAAACTCCTATGTGCAGAGCTCCTGGGTAACACGTGAACATAGACATTTATTTCTGCCAGGGAAAGCCTTTTTCTTACCAGTGTGGCACGCCATGGAGCACATCCTCTTTTCAAGCATTTTACCAAAGGAAGATGAAATACAGGGAAGGATTTTCCAAAATGGGGTGCAAAACAAACGTGCCTGAAGCAGGCCATAAGTAACTAAGTCATGACTACAGAGATGACAACAAAACCAAGAAACATCGTCTAACTGAAAGGTCATCACTGCTGGTTTGGTTCTTGGTTTTTGTTTTTTCTTCTATAAGAAAAAGATTTTTTTCAGTTTCTGTACATGCCATTATCTTCTGATCTAAAGAGGTACATGGATAAGATGAGGAAACTGGGAGGAAAAAGACCAAAGGACAGTGTTATCAGGAGACACAAGCCAAAGCACCTTTTGTTCTCAATCCTAAGATTTAGAGCCACCAGTTGTTTGGGGTGTTTCCTTTTTAGACACGCATGCAGTTTATTTGTTGAAAATTGATGTTTGTCACTTCTTGTGACAAAGACTTCTTTTAAGAGCTTTTAGTTTAACAGCCAAAAAGTCAAGCGCACAGATCTCCGGTTGCTTTTAGAAATTGGGTATTTTGCACAGTTAAAGAACAAAATCATGCCACAAAATCCATTCTCTCCCTCCCACATCTTTTTCAAAAGCAGGTATGGTGAATGCTCTGTCTTAGTATAACTTTTTCGGTGTCTTTAATGTTTTGTGTTAACCAAGGAAGCTGGGTGAGAACGCTGATGCCACTGTCCTTTGTGCATGTACCTTGCGGGCCATTTGGATTTGATGTTGGATTACACAAACATCTTCCAGAGAGGCGACTGGAGCTGAGATCCCCAATTCAGCTTCTTTTACCTACCCAAATAACTGCAAAGAGCAACAACCCATGCAGGGAGCAGAACAACGTGATTTCTCAAGCTCTGTCCCTGAATGTCACTTAAATCTCCCAGATGAGCATCACCCAGCCATGAACTTCATCAGCACTCTCCCAAGCTGTATAGATAGCATCTGGAGTACAGTAACACAACCAGCGATTGATATTTCCTGGAATGAAAGCAAATAATTTCTTGGGAGCACACTGCGTTCCTGTATTTAGTTCCCTTTCTGGTTAAGCCCACTTTCTGGTCCCGTTGTATTGCTGTATGTTCTTTGAATTACTAGTTATAAACTGCTCTGTGTACAACTAACTCTTGCATAAAAGGCTTCAACAGTAACAATATACAGTCAAGTGCACAGAATTGGTTTAACAAAAGGAAAAGAAATCACATCAAGGAACATAAACCTCAGTCCCTGTGTACTGCAGTGTAAAATAGATTATGCTCTATGGCTGATAATGTATTTCGGTTATAGTCATTATGAGTCTACTAAATAAGAAGCCAATTATTGGTCTAACAAGATATTCATTAGTAATCTGGAGAAAGATCATATAGATGGTATATAACAGCAGGAAGTAGCCAAGAAAAGCAGATTAGTGATGGGATGAAGGCATAGGCATAATAGGTAGAGCTCTAGCCCTTTTCAAAGACCTGGCTTTAATTAGGAAGAGCAGCAACCTGCCATCAGTGATGCATGCTGCATCTGACTGGGTTTCTGATGAGTGCCATACTTTCCCCAAGCCTTTAACACAGGAGGAAACCAAAGAACACAGCTTCAGAAAAGCCACCACTGTGGCCAACATGACCAGGGCTCTGCCCTCCAGTCCAGGCACGCTCCTGCTGGTGGCACTTGTGCCATCACCAGGTCAGGCTAGGACATTAGTGCCATATAGGATAGGCCATCTGAGAACTGTTTAAGCTAAGCGGTCCTCTCCTTTGTTCAAGTAACACCAGCCTGAGGTATAAGCTTCCTGAGCTCAAAGCAGTGCTTGAATGGCAGATGACTCACAGCCCTGTGGAGCTATGTGGTGGCCACCACGTGGGGAAGAAATGATTGACTCCCACCGTTAAGAGCTTTCAAGTGGATCCTGCAAACACCAGATCTATGAACTATTCTTCAAACTCATTGCAAGCTCTTACTCTTATGGTCTGGGTGCCACCATCACTGGCAATGCCACATACCCAGTGAAGGCAGCAGCCAGTTTGGTGGGATGTGCTCTCTGCAGCACAGATGTATCCAGGGACCTTGACGGAATAAATGATTTCATTAGGGCTTTTTTCTCTTGCTCCTACCCAGGCTAGGAGCATAAGGTTTGTCCCTGGGAGCTCTGTGGGAGATAAGTTCTCTCTCGGGGATAGATATGCTACATTAGTGCAGAAAGCTCTGTGGCAAGCAGGTGTTGTTTTTAGTCTGCTTTCAAGTAGACAAGAGAAATCTCCATGTGAACTGGCATGTGGGTGAGCATGGAGATGACACCCTGAGAGCACATTAAAGTCATCATCTGTCACACAGGGAAGGCTGAAAATGGGTGGGAAAATAGCATATGCACCGGAGCTGAATGAATGGGAAACCCTCACCTCAGCCAGGAGAATCCAGCTGGTCCTTCCCTTGCTTGTGGGTGATCCCTGGCAAATCACTGAAGCAAATACCTGCAGCACCACGTGCTCACAGTGACCGACTTGAGGGCAGAAGGACGCTTGCAGTGATGCAGCCAGGCCTTTGTACCTTCTCCACCAAATGCAGGATGTATGTCCCAAGCCATCCCAAAGGCTGTCCTAAGGCTCACATTCATTTCGTGGGATCTGCTGCAACCAAGATATGATTGTGGCTCAGATGAACCAAGGCTCCTTGGTAAAAGCTGAGAATAGTAGAGGAATGACCATATGCATTTTCTGATCTCAGTAATGCCTGTCTGCTTGAAGGTCCTGCCTCTCTCCTTGTGGTGCAATGGGGATCACCATGCCAGCAGAGAAACCCATCTCTTGTCTGTTGGATTTGCAAGCATCCTGCCAAAGGTTTGTTTTCTATGTCTTTGGGAAGCCAGAGAACTCTCTGCTTATTTATATCTGCAGAATAAAAAAGCACAGAAACACTGAATTTTTAAACAGTTTCTTACAAAAATCTTTCACTGAAGACCACACACACATTGTCTTGTTAAAACACTGTCCTATGGACCTTACCAGCGAGTGCTGATACACATGCACTAAATCTTCTTCACAGCCAAATTAAGTGTTTGCAGGAAGAGGTTTTGGATGCTAACTGAAGAATTCAGTTGCATTTGTTGCCTCCCTGTGCTGTTTTGTTTCATTTTGTTTTGTTTTTCCAATGATTGGTCCCTTTGGGAAGAGTTAATCTTCCCTTATTTTAGGGGACTGGTTCAGTGTCCAGCACATCGATGTCACACTTGAGATGCCCATATTGGACTGACCAATCCCCACAAACCCCACAGCAGACCCACACCTCTGGGGCTGTCAGCTGTGGGACACCTCGTTGCAGACCAAGCCAGCCTGGAGTGCTCCCCATGCAGTTAGTCTGTCTTTCCCTGGTGCTCTCACTTAACCCAATGTAGCATGGTGCAACACAGCATCTAATGTACTTCTTGACCCACCTGCATTCAAAGAGCAATGGAGAAGCAGCCGGGGTGTATGAGAATCCATAACAGCCTCCATTTAGAAATAAGGGGTGTGCGCTAGACCTGTTCTCCCAGCCTCTTTTTTATAGCTTTCTTAGGTTGATCCTGCCTTTTTTTCTACCAGTAAAGATCCAGGGGGCTGCAGGAGCTTACAGAGGTGTGAATGACTGTGGTTAGGCAGAACTGCATGAAAACCGTATCAGTGCTCCTTTCTTCTGGTTTCAGCTCTTCAGGAAAAACTAGGCAGGGGACAGGAAAATGCAGAGGGTGGAAGCCCAGAGATGCAGTGCAGAGGATGCTCTGCTGGGCTCTGTCATGGTCTTGAGTCCTCTGTGCCTCGGTTTCCCCACGGCTGTAACCCAGAGCTCAGCATCCTCTTTGCCAGTGCTCTCAGGCCAGGTTTTATATTTGAGGAGTTGCCGGGGAGAGGAAGGGAAGGATTCCAAGTAGTGCAGAGCAAATTGGTATTAAATGAGAGGGAATGAATGATCACATGAATCCCTAACTGGAGCAATTAGCCACTCTGCTGCTGCCAGAGGGTAGTTTCCCCGCAGCCACAGTTGCCTCTAGGTGGCTGATTTTCAAATTACTCTTTCCTCATCGCTTGGAGACATTGCCTTGGGAGCCAATCAAGCTTTTTTTCCTCCATGTATGCCTAAGCACTTATTTACATTTAAGAGCCATGCTCCTGCTCAGGTGGGGCTGATCCCTTGATCTGGACGCAGTTTATTTCTGTTGAGAAAGCTGATTTGCTTGAAGGGAGGATAAATGCTGGGTTCTTACATAGCACCTTTGTGCACACACGTGGCTGCATGAGGAGCTACAAACCAGTAGCCACAGCACACACCAGGCTGTAGGTGCATGAGCAATCATCGGCTTTGTCCGTGCACAAAAATCTGCTTCATTTTTTGCAGCATAGCCCACACCAAAGCACAGTGACTTGCGATCAGGTACCCTGGCCACATGCTGGGACAGGAGCCAGTATCTCTGGCCAGGTTGCTATTATTATACCTGGGTGGTGAGGCAAGAGGAAACTGAGGCAGGCCAGGCAAAGGAGTCTCCCAAACCACTCAAGAGGCAGCAACAGGGTCCCTGGAGTTGTGCAGTTGGGCTCATGAAGCTGCCAGCAACGACTGCTTCAAAATATTAACAAAACCCGCGCAAGGAACCCAGCTTGGCAGGAGACAGGCTTAAATCAGAGATAGGGTTATAAAAACCCTCTTGTGAATGCTGGATGCTCGAAAGAGCCCTGTTTTCATCAGGTTTTCAGAGCTGTGGGTGCAGGAATTTCTGGACAAGCCCAGTCCCAGGAGCTAAGGCGGGGTCTCAAGGCACAAATCTCAGTCTCTGGTGCTGGCAGCTCTGGGGTTTTTGTATTTCGTCCACTTTCAGTCCACTCTGTGTGTATCAGAGCTCCATGCATGTCCCAGCTGCCAAGCGAGTGTGACAGAAGAGATTTAGGCAACTGGGTTTTTTTCATCACAAACCTGGCAAATAGCAGCTGGAGGGTAGAAAATATTCTTTGCTGTCTCTTCCCTCCTGAACGCGTATCTCAGACTTCTTTATGGCTCAAGTAACTATTCCACTCACCCATAATTAGTGCCCTTTTGCTCCCTGCAGGACAGGTAAGATGGCTTTTACCACCAAAGGCAATATGCCCATGTCTGATGTCTGTGGCTCCACAGAGCCACTGCCCTGGCTGGGAATGGGTACTCCCGCCAGCAACCCAAGTGATGCTGGTGGGACCTCAGCTGCCAGTGAGTGGCAGCCAGTGGGACCTCAGAGACCAGTGAGTGGTAACCAGCTCACTGTAGCCCATTTCTCTTGGTTGGCTGCACCTTTTTAAGCACTTACCTTGGTCTCTCACCATCAGTGTGAGTGGTGGGACTTTGCGGTGCTCAGAGGTCTCCTGTTACAGAGGTTTGTTGGAGGGGAAGACAAGGGCAGAATGGGGCTGGGGCTGTATCCAGCCCTGACATTTTTCCCTTAGCTTACAGCTAGTTCAGCTGGGCACATCCAGCTATGTTTGTATTTCATCAACACAAGAAAGTGACTTCATCACCATGGAGACAGCTATGATTTGCATCTTAATTAAGCAATGACAGATGCCCTACTGATAAAGGCAATCTTTAGCTATGGATCCCCATTGACTCCAAGTTGCATCATTCCATTATTATTAGGAGCTTCTGAAATAAAATTTTTACGAAGTGATTGGCAGGGAGTTACCTCTTAATGTTTTTGATGTGCTGATGCTCTGATGTGAATAAATATTTCTGACGGGTGAGATGTTAAATACTCCAGGCCGAAGCAGAGTGGTATTGTCAGAATACTGGCTGGGTCTGCATGGCATAAACCCCACTGTTCAAAGCCAGGTGGGTTGGGGTGGGGGACAAATTAATTAGCAAGAGAATGGCCATGGGCATGTGTATGGTACTGACAGTGCCACACCAAGCTAGGCGGAAGGTGTCCAAAGGCTGGAGTGTCTGTATTTTCAGCCCTGGCAGATCTTACCCAGTTGCTGGACTTGTTTCCAACTCATCCATGCTGAAGGGACTTTGCAAAAATAGTGTTCTCTTGCTGGCCTGCACACATGAGCAACGTAGGTCAGCTGCCACAAACTGCTTATGGGATTTCAGTCTAAATGGTTATGCTCCTGCAGTCATATTGGAAATACTGAATGCAGTGCTCTGTCCTACAGAAGATGATGGCATGGATTTAGGCCAAGCAGATAACAGACCTGGGAAGGGATGCAACTGCAGCTGATAATAAAAGACCTCTGTTTACCCACAGAGCTGCTTCACTGTGGTGCTATCTCTCCCTTTATGGCAGAAATTAGTGAGGACTTTTCTTGTTCTGCAAAGTAACAGTTGGAGTTAGCAACCATGTCAGGTGCCTTCCCAGGAGGATCATTTAGCCCCCTGTGCTCCTCTGAGCTTTATGGCATGCTGAGCATCTCCCGCACTTGAAGGGCAGTAAAGCTGTGCCTGAGTACACCAAAAAGTTAATTGGAAAGAGCAGCTGGGGAAAAAGCCTGACCTTTTCCTGAATCACAGCCCAGTGCTGCATAGCAGAGGTCATCCAATTAACAGGGAAAATGATGCTGGAAGAGAACTTTCTGCCTTGAAGGAGCGATGTCGAGACTTGCAAGTGGAGTCCCATCACAGAATTATTGGTTTCAAGGTGAGACGGGCTTCACAATGAGAAAGCAGACGCTCCAGCCCTCGGACGTGGATGGTTGGCACCAACACTGAGATGGCTCCATGAGCTTCAGAAGCATTGCCAGACATGGTCCTCATAGCCTGCTAAAATTGTGCTCCTGGTTACTGTCAGTAAAGCTGAACTTTGGTCTAGGCAAACAGCCAGGTAGGATGAAGTGTTCAGACCTAGATATTGCCCGTGCTAACAGTAAAGAGAGAAGAGTATTTCTGTATCTCATTCTTAGCATACCCAAGCCCTGAGAGGTTTCCTGCTCTCCATGGGCTCCATTCAATTTAAAAAGAAACTCCTCCTTTGTCACTTCTTAAAATATTCCCAAGGTTGTTCTCCAGGCTCCAGAAGATTGAATCAATGGGTTCAAGATGGTTCAATGGACATGTCACTAATGCATATATATTTTGCTGGTTAAAAAAGTTGTTCTTCATCTATTTTCTGATGAAGGAAAGTAAACATTCACTGCTCCACATCATGGGATATCTGCTAACAGTGTAACTGGCTTATGTGGGTAAACTCAACTCCTTTGAACTTCAAAAAGTTGAGAAACCATGTCAATCTGGAACAAGGCGCTGTGGGTATTTTTACATGGTGCATATTAGAAGCAGTTGAATCAGGATACTGATCCTTCCTTCACGCTGACTTTCTATAGGTAACATAAATATTTATAACCTGCCTTATCCCCAGGCTAGGGATAGCCTGTCCCTGGGTGTGATGAGATATCTCAAATCATTCTCCATGCTAGACTAGCCAGACAGTCTTAAAAATCATAGAACCACAGAATCACAGAACTGTTTGGGTTGGAAGGGACCTCAGAGCTCATCCAGTTCCAACCCCCTGCCACAGGCAGGGACACCTTCCACTAGACCAGGTTGCTCAAAGCCCTGTCCGACCTGGCCTTGAACACTGCCAGGGATGGGGCATCAAAAAAAAACCCACAATCACCTTTTTAACCTTCTACAGTCCCACACAAGAGAATCAGTCAGGATGGATCTAATTAGATTTTCTCTGAATCAGAGCAGCCTATTACTTAGTCAGAGGCTCAAAAGAAAGCAGTCAAGGAATGCACAAAGTCAAAAAAGTGAACAGACCTGTTAACTTGTCAGTGGTTTCCCTGCCAGGCATTACCAGCCACTCCAGTCATACAGAAAACAAGAAGCCTGGTGTGAGATCCTCTGCAATTCATTGGTGATGACTGATGACACTTAAGAGGAGCACCAGGAAAAGCGGGAAGGAAAAAGAAGAGAAGTATTAGATGAACTAAGAGATGTAAACAAATGCTGACAAGTAAACGGATGGCTGTTCAGGGGACCATGGGAAAACCAAGCAGCTGGAATCTAAGACTGCAGCTGGCTTTTAAAGAGCAGGAGCATAATTTAGATAATACTTTTTAGAGTGCCTTCTCCAAAGAGGTTTGCTGTTCTCTCACCAATTTAGTTTACTGTGGTCATAAAGAGAACAACCGATACATGTGGATATAAAAAGCAAACAGGGATTACCAGAGCAGTATATTAGAGACACCCAGATTTACTGCAGCACCTGTTTAGCAAGCTTGAAATCACTTTAAAAAAAATCCAATTTTCTCATTTTTTAAATAGGTCATTGATTACAGCTCTTTGCTTCAAGAAGAAATATAAGCAGGTGTCACTAAGAGATTTACTCCTTTGGCAAGAATTATACCTGTTTCTCTAACAGAAGCATATGAGCCCTGTGTGACAAGGGGGGGGGGGGGGGGTGGTGTCACAGACTGTCTTCCAGTTTAAAGCAGGAAAGATATGTGTAAATAAATGCTGTAATTAAAACTGACATTTTTTGCTTGACTGCTAACAGTGACCACAAGGATGAAAAATGACATTAGTTCCACCAGCAGCAGAGACGCTGCTTGCTGTAAGAGATTAGGGAAGAATATTAAGGAGGTAATGAACTGACCTGGGAGATCTCACCCAGGGATGCTGGACCGTTCCCATGATCCATGGTGCCATTTCCAGCATGATGATTTGCAACAGCACTGATGGAGAAGAGAGGTGCCAGCTTTCATGAGAGCTGTTATTTGCAAATATACCGCATGGCTGAGATGTAGTGAGAAAAATTCCGTACTTGGGAAAAGCAAAGCGCCAAAAGCTTCAAGACATGAAGAGGGCTGTTGTGACAGTGAGAGGGTGGTGGAGAGAGTTGGTTGCTTTAGAGGGACAAAGAGGGATTCAAATACTGATGGGCTGGCATGGAAACTCCACCACTCATGCTGTGGTCTTATCCTGCATTTTCTGTGTTTGTTGTAGACCTAGGGACAGGCCAACTGTAGAAAAGTCAGAGGCTACGCTTAGGTTAGACACATGGGTTTTTCAGGAGCATATTTTGGCACTCATCTGGCATCCCAAGTTCCCAAGGACTGCACAAACTTTGCATAGACCAGGTTCCTGACTCCAAGCGGGTGACATGGCATAGTGCATGGAATGCTCTGGAGATGGGGGAACCAAAAAGAAGGTGACACCAAGCTGTGACAGCTGCTCTGGGTACCTGGGACATTCACACGATTTTCTATCCATCAGTCTACACTCACCTCTGGGGAGGATTCCTGCCAGGCGATCCAGGGAAGAGATCTCAGCCCACCCCATTAGCCTGTGTGCTGCCCTGGTGCATCCCCAGCCATAGCGCTCAGCAGCAACAACGCGTGTTCAAACAAGGAGCCTGAGACATCATCCGTAGCAGCCAGATTGGTGCTCATTTGCAGAGGAATTAAAAAAAGGTGTAGCAATTTCACAAGTCAATCAGAATTCATGAGCAGCTTCCTGAAATGATCACATATGGTATCTTGCCAGTAATTAGATGTCAGTGTCTAAGACAGCGTGATTGATTCGGCATCTCTGGCTTTGTGCTTTCTTTTCCACTCTTGTTGCCACTTAAAGTGGAAATTTAGCTAATTAATTCTGGCCAAAATGGCAACATAAGAGCTTGGGTGCAAGTGTTACATTTGTGTCTGTAAGGAGACTCAGGTGGCCCCAGTCCAATACCACCTTATTGAACAACCAGGTCAATAGTACCTGTGTTCTAACCTCTGCATGTGATTTGTGAGTGTTACCTATCATTTGACATCTAATTAAGTGCTTTTCTTTCCTCTGGAATGAAATGCAGAGGTTAAATTATTTTTGCATATGATCAGCTCTATGAATTGCACCTGCGAGGAATAAAATAGCATGAATACCACCTGCACCGGCCCATAGCTTATAAATATCACTTTTTATTATCTCTAAAAAATAAGATAGAACTGTCTTAAAATAAGTGCTGAGCAGATGATAGATCAAAACAACTTTAATTAGAGGCATGAGGCTTTTTACATTGGCTTTTGCTTTTCTAATTTAGCTTTAATTTCCATGCTTGAGAGTATCCAAGCAAACCAAAACTCATGTGGCTTAGCGGAAACTTGTGCTGTTAATGAAAATATCACCCTGTGCAGCAAAACAGAAAGGAGATGACTAGGAAATAGCAATCCAGGTGAGGATACGTTACGAAATACTTCAGGTTTCTCAACATGAACGGGTCCAGAAAGGTTGAAAAGTTCCAGACAGATGTAAAACTACCAGAAAGATTTTAGGACATCGTGGGTCAGTTTGGTACAACCAAAGGCACAGTCCACAATGGAAGCTCCAGTCACCAGCAGTATATATGCCCATGAAATATCTTGTTTCTTTCATTGTCCACACAGCAAGTGGCTGGCACAGCTGGTGAATACAGCCATAGGGAGAAGTTTTAATGAAAAATCATTTTTTGGATGGCTTTTCTTTTCTGGCTGAGGTAGCACACCTTACAGCACACTGACCAGAGTGTCTGTACCCTTCTGTGTGGTAAGATGGGCATCAGAGTCCAATATGAGCTGAAGGGAGCAGAGTCTCCCCATCCACCTGGTTGAATCTGCAGGCTGCATCCCACCCATCCTCACCATACAGCTCTGAGACAACTTGGGGTGTAAGATAAAAATTCAAAACCGCTGAGGTTTCCTTCTGCCTGCAGAGAAAAAGCAGAGGGAAAGGTGAGTCAGAGACATTCCCCTAAGTGACCAGTCCCTTCAAGATAAATCCAGTAAGAACAAAACCATGTTGCCTATTTGGAAAGAAGATAGGGGAGAAAATGACCTGTCCTAAAGTCCTAGACATACAAACAAGATGGGCAGTCTAATCCTGTTGGCTCAACTTTGAATATTACCATTTCAAAACTATCTGAGCTTTTTGGAAGACTGGCAAAATCATTAACCTAGTACTGGATAAGTGCAATTTCCTTGAGGGAGTACTTGTTTTTTCCTGTCAGGACCAGCAGCTTGGGTCCCTTGCCTTACCTGTGTGAGTGGAAGATAACCCTTTTTAGGCATTTTCTTTATTTCTTTATGACCACTCTTCCTCTGTTTACCACAAAACCATAGAAGGTACACTATGGAGGGGAGATGGACAAAGCCCACTGCTGGGTCTGCACTCCTTCTGCACCCCACCTCTGCGCACCACCCTGGGGGAGACTACTCTGCCCGGGGTTAGTCCATCACCAGCCAAAACAACGGCAGGGTCAGGGAATGCTGAGGACACTGAAGCTGGGTGGGCTCAGGCTCTCGCTAACCAGGTCAGTGTGTGCAGCCGATCAAGCTGAAACACACTGAGGGGTGCTCTTCACCTTCCCACACATGGCTTTAGCCCCTGTGTGCTTCCTCTCCACCACACCAGAACAGAGAGGTCAAGACCCTTCTTTGCTGGGGAACAACATTTGCTGCGGTGGCGATAGCCTCCACTCGCAGCTAATGGATTTTGTGATTGATTATACATTCGTGCTGGCATTTAATCAACTCCAGCAGCTGTTTATTCCTACGTACCTTGCACAGCAGTAGAAACCCTGTCTTAACCCTTCCCAGTGAACTGAGGCTTGCCACCACTGCACTCCTCGGGGTTCCTCTGTGTGTCTGCATTGCAATCGGCATGTTCCTCTGCTCTATCTCCAGACAGACAGTGGGTACAAAAGTGGGATAGTCACCAGGAGAGATGTCTTAAAGGTCAAATGGCAAAGCTATGTGTATTGAGGGGGGATGAACAGTGTGGCAGCTGTTTCCTGAGCAGTGCCCGTGCTCTTGTAAAGTGGGAGGAAAGGAGCTGAAATTTTAATGAAGTAAATGTGAATGAGATGTCAAAAAATATTTAGTGGGAGAAAAGGATATGGGTCAAGATACGGGCCTGCTACAGGCCACCCGATCACGAGTACTGTGTGGGTGAAGACCTATATAGGCACATAGGAGCAGCCTCATGGCCACAAGCCCATGTCCGGGGGGGTTGGAATTAGATGATCTTAAGGTCTTTTCCAACCCTAACCATTCTATGATTCTATAACCATGCAGAAACAAGAGAGGTATTGAAGTTGGGGTAGATGGGCAAAAGCCATGTATCTCTGGGGAGTATAGGTGCTTTGCAGCTGCTGAAAAGACAGCCCAAGCATCCTTCTCCATGGCACACCACCCATCTCTAATACATCTGATCATCTCCATGGGGACACAATAATTTTGCTATGGAAATAAAATCACTGGCTTCAGAAATGGAAAGCCGTTGCATTCAAACAACAGCTCTGACCCACGCAAACATTGCTGCATTTCTGCTCCACCCTCCATCAACACTGGCATGTGGGGTAAGGTTCAGGTGTGCCATGAAAGTGCCCAAACCAAAGATACTCTGCCTTATGGTCTGTGGAGAGAAATAAGCACCCACCATAGCCTGGGATCGTGTTAGAGTCTCTCTCTGGAAACATCTCCTTTTCACTGACTGCGCAGGTAAATGAGTGTTGCTGTCTGAGGTGACCATGTCTCAGCATACTCCTCCTGGTCTTCTCATAAATTCATGCTTGGCCATGGAAAAGCCAACTGCTGGTCCACCAGTAGACAGGAGCCTCATCAACCAGAGATGGGGTCACCCCACAAAAACAGTCCCTTATGGACAGGGTGGGAATCCAACCTGGGAAGCCACAGCCATCACGACTCCCTTCCTTCTTTAACTTCTTCTTACCTTCCTCAAATGCTTTTAAGTTTTAGTCTGACCATGCTGTAAACAAGGAGAGAAAATCTCCAGCATTAGGAGAGGCATTTGATATTTTTCCGTATTTCCCCCTCCAAAACTACACTTAATTTACAAGCCAAAATTAAAAGCACGACAGATGCTACCTGTGACTTCAGTTTCAAGCAGAAGCAGTGATAAAAACCAGGTGAGAATGAGTAAATTAAACTTGATTTGATCAAACACCTGCAAGCAGTGCGCGCACCTTCTAAGCACAGCTCTTGCAACATGTGCATGAAGGACAGCATCCCTGTCTGCATAACACAGCCCTTGTGCGCAGGAGCTAATCCTCTTACTTCAAGTGATAAAGCTTGATTAAGAAATCATTTCAGACCAAGTAGTGGGTAAGCACTTAAACATTACAGTATTTATCAGCTGGGCTGCAAAAATGGAATTAGTAATGAGCTTATACAGTAAGATTAGTGCAAGTGACACTCTCTGCAGCAGGAGGGAGGGAGGGAGAAGGGCTTCCAATACAGTAGCACAGTGGCACGGAAGGTGAACGAATGTGACCTGTAGGAAAGGCTCATAAGGCTCTGAAGGAGACCAAACCCACACTGTTCTCTCAGAAACCCAGACCAGGCATAAATTCCCTTCCTGAAACCCTGTAACACGTGGCTTGAGTGGTCACCTATGTGAAACAGGAGGTACACTAATGTGGTGACTTCAATTCTGGAATGAGGGAAAATGCAAAACAGAACATTGTGAAGGAGCTGCTTAATGTCCCAGCAGCAACCTCTGTGCCTTGCAGAGGAATGAGAGCAGAGGACGTGAGCAGGGACAATGAAGACCCAGCCAGGATATGCACCTCTTCACTGCCTGCTCCACCAGCTACCCAAATGTTTGACCCCCCCCTCTGGGAACCGGTGGCAGGGAGGCAACATTCGCAAACATCGCCATAGCCATCAGTGGTGATGTCTTGGCATCCAGGTCAAGTGGACACAAGCCTCTGTCTCTGAGGAAGGACTGAGAGGACAAATGGTCCTTTAGCAAGGTCCAAATCAAAAAACACAGTTTTCCTGCTATAAGAAAGAGGCTTATTGCTTTGGTCTCAGTAATGCTTTGAGCCTGGAGGGCAAACTGGAAAACCTATGTCTACTGTACCCAATAAAGATGATTGAGAGAATTTCAGGCTGATATAAGGCAGGAAAGAAAGGCAGAAATGCAAGGCTACATCAGCGTCAATGTGCCACAAGTGAGCAGAGAGGGACTCATAAACTGGAGGCTGGAAAATAAAACCTGATTAGACACGTAACTCAGAGCCAGGAAAAGTTTTTTGTCAATGAAATAAAGAGGACTCACTTTTCCTCTCTCCAAGCATTAGCCATAAAAGGCTGCACCTATATTGCCTCTAGTTCTGTTGTGTTATCAAGTCTATATGCTCACTTCTTTTTCGTCATCCCCACCCCCCATTCCCTAGTGTTCTTGTTTCTAAGGATGACAGATACATGTAACCAATTTTGTGAATTGCACTTACCTTTTACTGACAATGGACTTTTTCAGAAATAGCAAAAAAAAAAGTGAAAAAAAGGATTTTTGGAAGCAATTTCTTAATTATATTTTTTTTAAGACCTTCTTCTGTCCAGGGTCTGATTAACACTCGGCGATCAAGCTACCAATGTTTGCAAAGACCTGCTGTTAAAAGGAAAATACAAATATCACAACAGTTTCTTGCAAAGCACTTCCAGCTTTCTTAGGGTAGGCCACTTCTTTTCCCTGTGCCTCCGTTCCACATCCCATTCCAGGGAGGACGAGGAGCAGCAAGCTGGCCAGGACACAGAGGAGATCAGAGTCTGCATTTGTAGGGCTACCTGAAGCCACCCCATCTATCCCTTATGAGGACACCTCCCCAGGGAGTCCTTGTGCAACTTGGCAACAGGCAGCTGGGTCCAACTACTCTCCCCTACTCCTGTTTCTTCAGCAGTTGCATCCTTTGTTATTGATTCCCCTTCCTGTGGAATAGCTATTATTCATGCTGTATGCACCAGTTCTTTAGATATGAGCCTGAATGTGGCCTTTCAGCCCAAGGGCAGGCTTGAGCTAGGGCAGTGTGTTTATCCACAACTAGGTGCTGAGCTCCAGTGAACCCTTGTGCTTTTCAGGGCCATGCTGCAACACCCCAGTGACCATCCAGGCCCCCAAATCCCCCAGATTCCTCCTATTCACTCTCTTTATCTCTTGAATGGTCTCACAGTTATTTAATTTAGCTCCTTGGAGTTTCATTTTCATTTTAATTTCCCCTGCCTCTATTTCAACATCTGCAATCAGCCTTAATTGAAGTTCTTTCTGGGCTGAGCCGGGAGATGTGTAGCTGGTGAACATTGATCTAAATCATCCCTCTGCTTTTTTAATTCTGCAATTAGAGATACTGTATCACTTGAAGAGATTGTCTGAAGGCAGAAACTGCTGTTACATCAATGCTCTGCTTGGAAGGGGAGGCTCCTCGGTGGCAGACGTTAAAGGATGAAACACATGTATTGTGTATCCACAGACCCCAAGTTCATGATGGGCCATAGGCATATCTGTGTGGACATTTGTGTTAAGTTTTACAATATCCCACCTGCTCACCCCTAGCTGATTTTGCTGTGACAGAGCCCAAAATGAAAAGAGGAATGGGTTATGACCCAAACGTGCAGTCAGTGACTCAGACCAGAGGTATCTCCTGAGTATCACAGAACAAACTCCGCAAAACTTGGTGGATCTCAAACACTTCTTCTCTGGAAATTATTAAACCCCAGAGAACCAAGATAATTCTAAGCAAAATATGATCCATTATCTTTGAAGATAACGGATTTAGTTATTTAGTTTTAATGATGCTTAAGAGAAATGTGACATCTGTGTGTCTGCTTTGTAATTGCAGCATATTCTATCTATCTCCATGGCTCTAATGTCATTTTATGGAGGATCAGTTGATTTCCTGTTTTATATTTTGCAATACAACTCCAGACTATTAGGTAGATATTCTGGAAATTACATATTATATTATGACTTCCACCCTCAGATATGTGTTATATGGCAAAACCTAGCTTATTATTTCTGTCATAAAACGCAACAGCTTTGTCTACTGTAGCTGAGGCTGAGTTATGATCTAAAAGTGTCAGGGTGTGTTAAGGAGGAGTATAAGGAAATGTTAGACCAATAGGATATCCAAAATTACTGGAAACAATGGAGCTCTTGAGATGTTCTGACTTTGTTACATCCACTGTCCTAGCAGTCATATGTATTTAATTTGAGATTGCTGGATTAATTCTTTATTTTTTTCCCTGTGATTCACCAAACAATCTAAGATCTCTCTGCTCTTCCTATTTAATTCTGTCTTGCTCTGTGAAGGAATACCCCTTAGGGTCTACAGCACATTTTAAGACATTACTTATTACCCTCCTTTGTGCCAGTAGCGTTTCCTTATGAACAGGAGAACACTCTGATTTTAGCTTTCATCTCTCCACCTCCTTGGAACACACCAATAATTTTATTTCAACAGTTTTTTCAAGTAACAGAAGTGTTCATAAAAACATTTGTAGATGTTCTTGGAGTCACTATCAACAGCTATTGCATGTCCTCATTTCAGGTACTCTTCTTGACCTTGATCATTGATCCCTCTCCTTACTGTGCCTAGTAGTAAAGTTGCAGAAGAATCAAAGTAACATGTGAGAAATGTGCATTCAAGCTCACATCAGAGATTTTTGGCAGCCAGGTTTTCACCTTGAAATAATTGAGAACAGATCTTCTGTATCATCTGAAATGGTCACCTCTCACTTATGCCCCACAATATTCCTCCATGCAAAAGCTTGGTGCCAGTGGTCTGGAAAGCAGCTCTGCAGAAAAGGATGCAGGTGTCCCAGCAGACACCAAGTTGAAGAGGGGTCAGAGATACGTCCTTGCAGCAAAAATGCCTCTTGCATACTGGGCTGCATTAGCAAGAGTGCAGCTCACAGGTCCAGGCAAGTGATTTTTCTGTTGCATTCTGTTATGACTCTTGGGTACTCAAGGCCCTGGCAGAAGACAAGATGAAGCCAAGTTCTTCTCAGAGGAATAGGACAAGATACAGCAGACATAAGCTGTGGTGTGGGAAATACCAATTAGATGTCAGGAAAAACAGGGTTCCCAATGAAGGTATGAAGGAAACCAAAATACAACCAAAATTTGACTGTACAAGTCAAGCCACCTGATCTTGGTATGTCCCAGGACTAGACAAATCCAGAGATTCCTTCCAGCTGAAATCTCTCCATGAACCAGTGATCCCACACCCTCCCTGTCTCCCTGACCAAACCAATCAGAACAACGAACATGCATCACTAACAAAACCAGCAAATATAAAGCAACTGTTGTGAAGTTAATAGACTTAACACTAGTACAAAAGAAACCTAACACATCTTTGTACTGGAAATAAACTGACAAGCAGTTTTATGCCCATCAAACACCAGAAAAATAAAACCCTCACTGACTCCATTTCTCACTGCTCTTTTCACACCAACATTTTAAGCTATCAGCACTGTAATACCTAAAAAAAGCTTTCTTATTTAGCAGCCTTATTAAACCCTGGAGACTGATTTAAGCTCCTAGGTTGTTACATTATTAAGCTTGTCACTCATTATGAGATCAGTCTGAGTTTATTGTAGCTCTGAGCTGCAGACTATTAAATGCCAAAATCGGTATTTACATAACATTAAGACAGCACAGGCCAACAGAAAGTTGGAGGAGTCAAAGTGTAAGCTGGCACTTCATCATTCATGCTCATTGAAGAAGAAGCTGGCTAACAAGAATCACAGTGACAGAGTCTGGTTCTTCATGGCCTTCCTCCCATGAGGAAGAGCCATACCACAGGATCTACCTCCATGGTGATGGATGAGATTGTATTTCCAGGTCTGAGGGACTCCAGGTCCAGGAGGAGGTAATGGCCACAGAGCAGCTGGGCTGTCTGACAGGGAGCTGGAGCAGTTCCTGTTCTCTTGGCAGGAGCAGCTTCATCCCATTTTTCTCAGGGAGTACCCTATCTGGCTCTCGTCTGATGGTGTTTCAGATCCCAACCTTGTGATATGAAGTAAATTATGTCAGCTGGGCCAAATTACACTTTTAAGGTGAAGCTTAACCAGTCTTTCAATCAGGGTGGTGGTATCTTCTGAAGAACCGACAGGAGGTGTCCACACCAACAGCCAGCATTCATTTTGTGCTTTGCAGGGTCTGGTATGCAGATGCTGTGGGTGCAGAGCACCCATTTGCCCAGGCCCCCCTCCAGCTGGAAGTGGATCTGCAGGACTGCACATTGCTTATTGCCTGTGAGGCATCCCCAGCCTGGAAATGAGAGTGGCTCTAATGTGTGTCTGCGAGAGCAGTTCACCCACTAACAGTGATCAGGTGTGCAAAGTACACAAGCTTTTCTTTCTCAGTAGTAGTGAAAAAATGGGCTCTCAGGACAAATTCAGATCAACCCTCAAGCTCAGCCCACTCCCTACAGAACTTTGTTCCTGCTGCAGGAGACAAGCCTTAGCATATGCAAAGAGGGGGAGCAAAGCAGATAACCGCTGTTGTTGGAGGCATTTAGGAGGACAGATCTTACATTGCCTCTCTCCTAAAGGACTTTGCCACATTTTAAATGGTTACTTGGTTTGCAGGCAAAGAATTGTTCCGCAGTTGATTTTTTCTTACATATCTTCAAGTTTATATAAAAGTAAAAGCAATTTCTGGTCATCTCTTGAAATGCTGCTTCTCTAGGGTACACCTATTTTTAATTACTAGTTACTTTACTTCTCCCCCCCCCCCCCCAATTCTAAATTCTCTGATGTATTTTTAAAAGGACTCTGCAAAAACTGAAATCCCCACTTTTAAAAGAGTTGAGATTTATGTAACTGAGTATGGGGTTTTTCTACAGAACACACATTTGATCTGCCACCCATTTAATTTCCTTGCCATAACAAGGCTTTCCTATTTGATGCCAATAGCAGATATTCTCCAATTCTTTTCCTAAACTGTTCTTCTTTACAGTTTATCAGGATCAAAGAGCAAACATTATACCTTCTGATCAAACATGGACTGATTCTGTGGCTCTCAACTTCTCCTTTAATTATCTGGCCATTAAGAGAACATGTCTAATGTGCTCCTGGTGGGGTTATCAGCTGCTTCATCCTCCTGTTCAGTCCCTCTGGTTATGTTACTGTCCTTCTCTTTAATTCCTCTAATGAACTGAGAAAGAGAAAAATTATGTGGGTAAATTAATGTGCGAGGGAAGGCTTCACATGCTGTGTAGGAAGTCAAGGAAGCTCAAAAGTCTGGTAAGCATATACAGCAGTGAATCAGCATCTGAATGAACACATGGGCATCAAAACCACCTTTTGCTGAGCCACTCAGCAGCTCATCCACCGTCACAACAGCTTTTTCTTGCAGAAGGTCCCAACACAGCATCATGTTGGCTGTAGAAGGCATCTAAAGGTCAAGTCCCTGTTTATGAGCACTGCTTCATCCGTATCACAGGGAATGGGACCTGAGCTTTCACTCTTCCTACCCAACCCTACTGTGGTACTGACAGTGATGAAGATTGTGT
Organism: Pezoporus occidentalis; assembly: GCF_034315485.1. Classification (NCBI taxonomy): domain Eukaryota; kingdom Metazoa; phylum Chordata; class Aves; order Psittaciformes; family Psittacidae; genus Pezoporus; species Pezoporus occidentalis. The sequence continues at coordinate 4,808,775 of NW_026914180.1, forward strand.
GGCCACATGTTTATTACTGTTAATTTATCAACAGGTGGTATTGGAGGCTCCAGCATTTGTATTCAGAAACTCTCTCATCAGCCTTTGTGCTCAGCATTTTCAGGTTAGCACCGAATTAACCCCCCACAGTCTTATTTGGTGTCTTCTCAGTCTTTATTCCCAGATTGGTCTGAAGATAGACAAGGCTGTACGAGAAGAAAGAATGAGCGAGGCTCACATCTCCCTTTCACTAGGTACCAGGACTTTTGGACAGGGAGCAAATCCGTGATGTAAAGTTGAGATACATTTGGGAAGAGCGACTTTAATTACAAAATCAAAGCTGGGCCTATGTGGAGCTTCTCAAGAAACATCCCATGTTTCAACAAGATAGTTGCTAACTAGAAGGGTTTCCAAGTTCAAAACCACATCCCAAGGGCACTAGACATTTTGCTAATACCCAAATGACCTATGCTCTCATCCACCATGCATCTCAACATGGGTGACAGCAGCGTTGTCATAGCTGTCAGCTTTGGAGATTGCTGCTTTATTTCATTGCTGAAGTACAGTTTGTGTACCTGAGAGGTTTTTTGGTTTTCACCATCTTTTTCACTTGGTCTAAACTTATCGTGCCTTGTCATATAGGTTTGAAAGGCCTTAGCTTCATTTTGACAGAGAACAGCCCAACCCTGTTGTGAAATGTCATACTCCCCTTCCAGCTTTCTCTGTCAAAAACAGGAGTTCTCAAAACCACTCACGAGCAGTTTATTAGCATAACTGCAGCTGAGGCAGCTTGCTTGGTAACAAAGACACTGTCCTTCGTATAATTGTCTGCACAACACACTTTTCTCCTTCAATGTTTCAGCCCACAGGGGAACTTTCTCAACAAGTAATTCTGGGTATTGAACACTCCTTTGTGTATCTTCTGTTCAGTAGAAAGGAACCACAGAAGAACTGTGATAGAGCATCAGGCAAAGAGGAGGGTTCAACAAATATGAGCCCGTTAAATACATCCTGAGTTCTGTCCTTACTTGGAGTAACTTTGATTTTGCTAATGAGTTGTTTAAACCTGAGTGTTTATGAGCCTTTATTGTCAGTGCCTTTAGCAACTCCTGCCACTACAGCCAATTAAAATATTTAGCATTTGAGGTCTTGAAGCAATGCTTAGAGTTTGAGCATTCAAAATCTCAGTGCATAAAACCTAGGAGAATTACAGAAATTTTAACTTTCAAAGGAAAAATCAGCATTATTGATGTGGTAAATTGGTTGTGTTATGGAAGAACAGCAGGTCCTACCCACAAAAACATAATCATTTCTTTTCTGACTGATATCCAAATAATAAAATCTCCTTTAATTTTAAAATATTCTCTGTGTTCCTAACTTGAAGCTGTTCAGGTGAATGGCCATATCCACTTCAGCTTCAAGGTGGGCATCCAATTATTTTTGCCTACTTTACTGATACCTTTCTACTTGTAAACTCTATAGGCAAAAGCATTAAAAATTTAAAGGTACCTATAGAAAAGAAAAAAGGCTGAAAATATGTCTCAGATAATTGAACAACATTATTCATTTATTTTCCCAACTGGCTCTCCACATCATGCTGACACATTGCTCAGGGCATTTTCCCCTTGCCTGTTCCTCTCAAGAGCACGACTTTCAGAAACTTCCTAATTTTAATCACATCCTGCAACAAAGCTCCGAATAGGAAATTAAAAGCACTACAAGAGATGCTGTCACTGAAAAGTGACAGGCTCGGAAGACCTTGCTGTGAAATTCAGGAGACATAACAGCTGATGTCACCAAGGCAGCGGAGTTCTTTCACGTCCAGCTTATGATTATCAGTGAAACAGGACAAGCAGCACTTGGCCCCAGACCTTCATGTGCATCTGTATGGACTTCACAGAGGTAAATATTCTCTGAACTACTTCCTAATCCAAGCCAGAGATTGTGGGTACTCTGAGTCTCCCAGGCTGCTCCATGTCACTTCCACAGGACCTTGTGCCACTGCGTAAGTGGGCTTCTACCTTGAGTGATTTCAGAGCAGCTGCTTTAGGACCTTCTTTCTGTTTCTTCAGCATTCAGCATCAGAGGTGGATGCTCCCAAAGAACACATAAGCTGGCAGTGTGGATATGTTCCCAAGAGCCATATAACTCTACATGTGCCATGGTTATCTCCACCTTTCCCTCGGGTGACAAGCACTGTATGGCTGCAATGATGGGTTTCTTCCATGATATCTCTACCCCCAAAAAAAGCAGAAGCCCATGCCTCCTGCTCCTGCATGATGCAGCAGTCTGAATATGAAATATTAGCATGGTTGTACACGAGAACACCTTCTTTGTTGCTGGCTACCTCATGAGGAGGCAAGCAGTAGGAATTATGCACACAGATGTGCAGTGGAAAGATGTCAGTGTTTCTGGGAGGAGACCTTGGGTGTGCTGGGTGAAGGGCTAGAGACATGCTGGGCCACTACATCATGAGGTCAGGGGTGGAGGCAAAGAATGGAATTATGAAGCTGGAGCTAGGTTTTTCTGTGCTGTTGGTAGGTCCATCACTAGAGGGAGACCAAGATCTACCCTATGGCTGGTGGGCATTCACCTCACCTCTGACTGAAATACAGGAAAGATAAGCTTTGACTTAGCATTTCCTTTCTTTCTTAAAAAATGTTTGGGGTCCAGTTCAGGGGGATAGTTTGATGTGATTACTACTACCATGCATCATCATCTGCAGGGATGGTGCATCAAACCCTCAGGATTTCCTCCCAGTTTAATGTCATGGACGTGGTTCAGACTTTCAAAGTACTATCATTTTTCTGAGTTTATTATATGACTTAGAGGAGAGTATTTGGTCTGGTCTTCAGGGATAAATGTCTGCATCTGAACTATATCCATTAGGCTTCAAATACCAGCTGGAGCCGCCATAAGGAAACTATGTTATTGCTGTGCTTTAAACAAAGCCTTAAACAGTAGTTTTATATATAAAAGCTTTATACATTGGGCTTGGAGTTTTCCTCTATTTCACATGATGGGCAAGATGGAATTCGCTCTGAAGGTTTATGTTGCTTTTGTGCCAGCAGCATGATGGAGAGAACACTGCTGAAACACGCTACAGGTGTTGGCCAGGCTGGGGGGCACAGAAAATGCCCTACACCTCTGCACCTTCAGCTGGTGCTTTGTGGTGGTCCCGGGGGATACAGGAGAGGGCCTGTGCCAGGGCTGTTCCCTCATCATAACCCTAACTGTCACACCCAAAGAAGAGGTGGCCATGCAACCACTAATGTCCATTTTAACCACAATAGGATAACCGCACCTGTACAACAGGTAATGCAAGCTATTTGATTCATGAGTAACAAGCAAGTGGGAAAGGATCTCAAACAAAATTTCATGCCAGCTGGTCAGTTTCCTTTCCTAAGTGAGGTGCTGTTTTTGTAAGAGGACTGCTAGACGCACTGCCTAGTTTGAAACCTATATGCCTATTCTGACTTCAAGATATTCTGATGACTGAAGTTGCTTGTCAAAGCCCTGGAGCACATGTGTGAACTGAAATTTGCTTGCAGCTTGTCTTTGCTGGGTGACGGTGACCCCTCCACCATGTCACTCCTCCAGGAGCAGCTGCTGCAGAAGTATTTGCATTGCAATCTGATGAGGCTCATAAAATGCTCTAAGTGTAAACACGATCAGATTCATAAAGCAGTATGTGTCCAGCAGCTACTACAGGTTGTTATCGAAGGAGACAGTGACAGCCACCATTCGTCATCTGGTAAAAGGGCATAGCTCATGTCTCAGTCCAACCTTCATTCTTATGCAGCCGGTGGGATGTCTGTCCTGCTGGGATGCAGCCAAAGATGCAAGGGATGGAGCCTGCTGGAGAGATGCCATCAAGCTATGCTCATCTTGATGTAGGCAGTAGTAGAGGATGGTGTGGGGCTGGCAGCAGGAAAGCACTGCCTTGGCCCTGTCTTCACTTCAGTGTGCCAGCCACTGGTGAAGAAATTTATTGATTTATTAGCTTTTGCATCAGATTTCATTGCTGCAGCTGGTCTCTGCTCCTGTGTTGCCGAAGGTCCGTCCTCCCATGCACTCAGCTCCCTGGCAGAGAACTGCTGAACGTCTGTGTGCCTCACTTTTTTACACTTTGGCTGTTTTGTCATTTTTGTTATCTGCCAGATGAGATTTACAGGCCCATGACCCTGCCTGACAGGTAGAGAGTGCTCGAAGACTTCTGCACACACGCTGCACTGATGAACTTGTCCCCTGCTTAATGTAAGCAGGAAACCAACCCAATGCTACCCTTTCTATGATCACTGCATAAAAATAGTGTTGCCCTGTTAATCAGTTCACTGTGCAGTCCTCAGGAGAGGTTTTCAAGGGAAAGAGTAGAGAATTAAGGGTTTAAAACTGTATTGGGATTCCAGCACATAATTCCTTGCACTGTGTTTGTAAAATGCACCCTTCAAATCACACTCTGGCTCCTGACAAAATCTAGTCAGTAGTTAATCTTGTCACAAGATAAATTCATCAGCCAAAGCAATTTGTGATGGATTCATTTAGCCACAGTATTAGCTCATCAAAACGCAGCCTCACTGCCCACTAGTCTCCTCCCTAGCCCCAAGAGGAATCATGGAGGGAATAAACCACCTCCTTCCTGTCCCAGTGGGGTTTTGGAAATACCTATTGTCCATAAAAGATTAAACTTGACAGCAACCTTCAAGTCCAACCATGTACATACCTCACCTGTTTGCCCTGGACTGAACATCCCCACTGAGAAAAGAGCACATAACACTGGGAAGGTTTAAAATAGCTGCTTCATTTAATCTGGTTCTTTCATGTGCAGGGTACCTGAACACCCCTGAGTCTTTTTGGGTGTTGGCAAATATATTGGTCATGGCTTCTGATCTGGACTTTGCAAGCTAGAGGTGCTCCTGAAGCATCTCTTCCACATCAGTCATGTCACCCAGCAGGGCTCCTACCCCTTTGGCTGGTCCTGAGGGCCCTGATCTCCATGGAGCTCCTTACAAGCCTTGCAGAAAACCAAGGCCCATCTGGACATGCCCTGAAGTGACAGCACACTGTAAATGACTGGTTGCTTTTAGGGCTGCAAGGATCTTTTAGGTCCCTCACTTCAGGACCACTAACACCAAAGCCATGTCTATGAATCTGGAGGACACACAGGGTTTTTCTTGGTCTCAGCCTGAGACTTATCTGCTGAACCAGGGAGGGGTTTCCTTGCTCTGAAAAGTAAAACCTTCCTAAACCAAAATACTGGATAGAAACAGGGAGGTGTGAAAAAGCAGACCTGAAAACTAGAGATTTTTCAACAAGACCTGAGTGAAGCAAACAACACAATGAGGAACAAGTCATGGTGAGATGTGACCAAGTTCACAGGTCAGCTTGTCTGCTGCAGCGCACCACGCCAAGTTCATTTCCTGTCTCCATTTGTGGTCAGGTCAGGTAAGTCACATTACAGCCTGGCTCTTCTAGATGTTTAAAGGTGCCCAAGGAGCATCATGCCACTTGTTTCAGAGGAGCTCTTGGTAGTTCAGTGTTAGGCTAGATCAAATCACAGGCATGTGTGGACAAAACTTCCTTGGCAATATAATCCATTGCTTAAATAAATAACAGTTTGTTTTATTATTGCTTTGAGTAGAGAGTCAGAGGGCTCTCCATAGATTTAGATTAGCAATAATTCCCATGGAAGTCCAGCATTGTGCGGCTTCAACTGGGAATAGTCCCTTTAATCTAAGCTGGCATGTTGTTAACTGCAGCAAAATTGCAGGACCTGCTAATGGAGCAGTTCTGTACTGCTGTCAGACAGATTGAGAGCTCTGTAACAATTGAACTTACCCATCAAAGCTACCCAAATACTGCAGTGGTCTGCAACAAGAATGGTCCAAAAGGGTGCATCTTCCTGTCTGTCTTGAAATAAACATATACTCCACTGTCGTGGTTTAAACCCTAGCCAGACAGCTTGTTCACTCACTCCCAGTGAGTGGTGCCGGGCTGAGAGCAACCGAGCCCCCCCCCCCACCCCCGGGGCTCTCCCCTATCCTGCTCTAGGAGGAACGGGGAGGAGGATCGAAAGAGTGCAACTCCTACGGGTTGAGACAAGCACAGTCCAGCAACCAATGTACAACACAAATCACCACCGCTACCACCAACGACAACAATGATAAGAGAAAATAACAAGGGAAGAGAATACGATACCACCGGCCAAGAAACGAGTCCCACCCCAAAGCCCGTGTCCTTCCGGGTAACTCCCAGTTACCCCCCACCCCGGCCATGACGTGCTGTGGTATGGAATACCTCTTTGGCTAGCCTGGGTCAGGGGCCCCATCTCTGCTTCCTCCTGGCTTCCCCTCCTCCCTGGCGGAGCATGAGCCTCACAAAGTCCTTGGTCAGGGTAAACATCACTTAGCAACAACCAAAAACATCGGTATCACCAGCACTGTTCCCAGGCTGGAAGTCAAAACACAGCACTGCACCAGCTACCACGAAGGAGAAACATGACTGCTGCTGCTGAACCCAGCACATCCACCAACATTACTTGTTGTAATTTTAAATCTACACAGACTGCTACTTTATCTAATAGGCAGGTGAGGACAAAGAACAGTGGGCATAAACCAACATAGCAGCAATGCTCTTTACTTGTTTCCCACGCACGCTTGAGAAGAAGCTGTCAACAGCAGTCAACTGTGCTTGAATGTCATGCCAGGGAAATGAAGTCCTTTAACAATGTCTTGTTACCAGAAAGCCATTCTGCAAGGTCTCCTTAGGAACATTTGCTTATATACAGGGTCCACATCAAGTTCATCTTTGGCCTCGTAAACCACAAGTGCTGTCCTTGCCCTGCTTTCACACCATGGTGCTCACTACAAAACCACCCTTACTGCTGTCAAAGGTGCTGCCAGCACCCATCCCAGTACCTTGTTGGCCATGCTAAGTAGAATCCCCCAAGGAATCTCCCTCTGGTGTGACCACCTCTCTCTGTGGGCATCACAGAGAGACAACAGGGTTTTCAAGGTCAGAGTAGGACTCACACTGCAGAGTAAGCCACTAAAGTTTATGTGTCAATACTGCTTCAGGTAAGAACAGTTTATGTGTCAGTACCGCCTTCCACTCTTTGATGACTCTCAGGAGAGTTTTCCAATGCACTCTGGAGCACATAAACACATTTTGTCTGGTGACATTCCACGGATGGAAGTGGGAGGTGAGACACTTACCTCTCATGGAAACGCCTCCAGGATGACACCTCAGTGTAGGTAGTGCGTTTGGCAAGTTAACTCCCTCCCTGGAGGGAGAAGGAGGGATCTGTGTGATTTCAACCATTGGAGTTCCCACCAAGGAAGGAAGGGTCAGTTCACAGCACACAACAGGAGGAGACATGACCTCAGAGCCATGCGGTGATCACAGTCACAACAGGTTGCAGCCAAGAGCACTGAGCATTGACATTTTCAGGACAGATGACTGCGGAGTTTGGGCTTGAGGTCGGCCATTACCATTTACATGATCTAGTGTGAGGTGTCCCTGCCCATGACAGAGGGTTTGGAACTAGATGATCTTAAGGTCCTTTCCAACCCTAACCATTCCAACCCTAACTATCCCATGATTCTACTCTATAAAGATCAACCCAAAATTTAGCTGGGATGGAAAAGAAAGACAGGAATTTGCTATAAGTGACCACTAGTGCAACATGCTGTGGAAAAACTCAATTTTTCTGGAATCGTGATTGCAGATCCTTGCCTGCCTGCAGTCTCGTGCATCCACCATCCAGTTATAGCCTCAGATCACAGGTAGCAGGGTTTGAAGACTAATGACCAGACAGGTTGGCAAATGGGAAAGCTGATCCAGCCAGGCACTGCATGGAGGTCAGCAGCTCATTGTCAGAAGCAAACCCATGCAAACAGGCCATGGCAAACCCCAGCATGCCAAAGAAGTCCGCGTTTTGGGAAGGAGTCAGGGTGGAGTTGGTAGATGATGCCTGCAGGAAGGAATGTGAGGAGTTGCAGTTTTGCTTGGAAAAAGCAGGGGAATTGAAAGGCAACAGGGAAATGGAGGTGGATGTAGAGGAACCCAATGTTTTGTCCTGCCATTTGGGGAAGATTGTAGTGTTGCAGATGGGAGATGTGGCCATTGCAGCAGCATGGAGGCAGGGTATGGGGAAAGCAGAAGTTAGCACAGCATCTTCCTGGGTGCTTCTGGGCTGTGGTCTGACTGGGTTTCATCCAAGCATGGTGAGCTCTGCACTGTTCTGGGGGAAATGCTGCACCTCTGTACTTCAGCTGCAAAATTGCATGTCAAAGCTATCATCACCTTATGTTGATTTGTTCTGAGCAAGTCATGCACCACATCACAGCATTGTCAGTAGGCAACTTCAGCTGGCTTTGTAAGTGAAGTGCCATGGAGGACTTGCCTACAAATGGAAGAGAACAGTACTTTTAAGCAGGCTCCTGTACTCTGCTTCCACCTCAGTGTTTGCTAAAACTGATTATTTGTATTTTTCATCTGCATGTCAAATTTTCCTTACTCTTAGACCACAAGCGGTTGGCAAATTTCACCAACTCTGTGTATTCAGCAGCTAGAAGTACAAAGTCCATGTGTTTGACAGAGGCTCCCAGGTACCTTGATAATTATAAAAGTAAATAACAATAAGATGACTAATTAACCTCTGCATAGTTTATATGTGAATGCATAGTTGTCATAGACTCAAAAGAACAAAACATGTAAAATTAATGTCTTGTTGGTATCCATTAATTAATTCAACACCTTGTTGGTAAGACCAGGCTGGCTCCAGAGTCATGGTGTCAAAAAAGAGGAATTACCCTAAATGATGTTCTTAACTCTACCAATATTTATGCCATCGTTTCACATTGGAAAATTAACCTTTGATGTAGAAGAGTAATTCATACAAATGTTCCACTTTCCCCTGCTCAGTCCAGAGACAGGAACTGCTCTCTGTTTCTTATTCTAGGAGATAAAAGCCTGTGTATCAAGAGGAGCTATGGAGAAGTCCTATGGGATATGACAGCCCTCTTGCAACCTTGAATCTGAATGTGGGAAAGAATCAATTCACCACCAGTGAGCAAGCAGCTTGTTGATCTGTCTGCAAGAGACAGGAAAAGCTACAGCCCAAAATCATGAGGTTTAGCAAAACTAACGCCTTATGAAATCATTCCATCACCACTTAAGGACACATTGCATGAAGCCAGTGATCTTCATATCAGCCACCTGAAGATCATCAGAAGCACTACATGCACTTAAGCTACTTAAACTTGCCCACATGGAGAGCAATCCTCTTCCCTGACATCCAGTACCTGATGCAAGGCCCACAGGACTAAACTCAAGTTCCACAGCCTGAGCATCACCCTGAAGGCAAGCATGTTTGGCCTTCAAGAAGCAAGCAGGTTGCCCTTCTGAGGGGCAAGAAGGTTGTCCCTTCTTATAAAACACAACAGGCTACAGTGAGGCAACACCCCACATAATGAAAATGCTTGGAACACTTTGTCAAAGGGCTGGGATAGGAAGTAAATTAGGCTGCTCCATATTCTGCTCCACTTAGCAAGCAGCAAGATGTTGCACAATTGCTGCTTCCTTTTCCCAGCCATGTTTCAAAATAAATCAATTACTGCTGATTTTGTACAGAGACGCATAGAGTTAGATGTTCTCGGAGGGTTAGGGTTGCTCAGGGAGCACTGTGTGAGTGAACTCCTTGTTAAGAAACTTGTCTGAATCCCAGCACTGGATTGCAGAAAACACCAGGCAGAAGAGGGAAGGCAGAGGTCCGTATGAGTGGCACATGGAACAAAAGCAATTCTTCCATGGAAGAACTTGCATGAAACAAGTACACAGGAGGCTACAAGGAGGTTGTTAATTATGCAGCAAGTCATTAAGCTGTGGTTGGACACAGGATGTGGTAGGTACCAGCAGTTTCCAGGGCAAGTAGACATAAGCATGACAGGAGAGCCCTGTATACATCAGTAGATACAAAGACACTTCTTCTGGCTTAGGAAGGTCCCAAATCACAGATCACTTCGAAGTGGGATGCACTTTGGGGAAGTATCACTGGAAGTATGTCTGCTGGAGATGGGATACAGGCCTGCATGATTCTTAGCCTGATACAGTCATTCTTCTATTTTTCATCTTAGGACAGTCATCTTTGAGTAAAAAAGTAAAGAACCCTAGAAGTTACCAAAATGCTATTTACACAAATGCTGAGGAGGAAAGTTAGAATTGCAGTTTTGGACTTGAGCACCTAAACTCTTTCTGTGTCTCACCTGAAGCATTTACACTGCCTGATTCATTGAGGACTTCACCAATTCTCTTACATTTCTGCGACCTGTCTTTTCTCACCGCAGTATATACATTCCTTAATCCTAAAATTATGAGTTTACTTTTATTGCCTTAAAAGGTCTTAATTATGTGCATGCTATTGGGTGATTAAGGTCGTGATACATAAATGACATGTCTGCCCTATCATTATGCCCAAAATCACTGTGTTATCTGGATATTTTTCTCCAATCATGTATTTTCCCCTCAATTTATGATAGCTCCATGATCCTATGATAAATATATAGCATACATCTTTGGCAAAGGAATAATGATTGAAAGGAAAAATTAGCTGATAATTCCTAACTAAAATATAGTAATTCACTTTTTGAGACTAGCCAGGTAGTTTTTAATCCATTTAGTGTGTCATACCACTTTTTATGCAAACTTTTAACAAAGTTAGAGCATACCATGTGATGATAACACTTGAAAAAGCGTAACTACAGTGCATTCAGTTGACCTCTATCAGCTAAACTCATTAGCTTACCGAAGAACAGTATCAAAGTAATTTAAGAAACAGCTATTCTCCATGAAAGCCTCTTGACTGTTGCCAGTATTTTTCAGTTCATAAATTCAAATGATATTCAGGAGAGACATGAAGGGTGGCTGCTGTTGGAGAGAAATCACAGAGAAATACAACAGCAGCAGCACTTGCAATAGCATGTAGATGTGTCAGGATTTCTTGGCATCTGTATGTGTGTATATAAAACCTGCTTTATATAAATGCAAATAAATAAAATAAAACTCAATGCATAAAGAATGTAACACAGCTATCTGGGAAAATCTGAAGAATAAGTGATTGTGTGTTGTAAAACTGTAACCCTGACAATAATTTATAAGCTGAAATGAAGAAATAGCTCAACATTACATTTTCAACAGTGTGGAAAAAAATGTACTCACAAAAGGATAGAAAAAGGAGACCAGGGAGGTAATTTTTACCTGGTTGGTGAAATTAGGTAGGGAAACTAAAATACTGAATGCAGCTTTCACTGGCAACATTTTTGAATGGGTGTTTGATGATGAGAGAGGTTTTAGTAAGAAACCACAGAAAGATCTGAGAAGTGATAAAGTTGCCTAACTAGTATGAGAACCAAGAAGCTCCATCTGTTTGATTTCATCTAAAAGAAGATCAAAAGTTGGTTTGATCACAGATCGTAATTACATTTAAAGGAAGGAAATCTTTAGAAGAAAGGGGACATGAAACCAGAACCAGTGGCTGAAAGTTACAGCCAGAGGATTACCAGTGGATTCCGGAACACAGTTTTTTCCATGGTGATTAACCACCAAGGCAAACTAATGAAGGAAGGGTTCATACCTTGGTGGTTTTCTCAGCTGTCGTGGTTTAAACCCAGCCAGACAGCTTGTTCACTCACTCCCCCCCCCCCCCCCCCCCCGCCTTTTTGCCCTCCTCCTGCTCCCAGAGGGATGGGAAGGAGAATCAAAAGAATGCAACTCCCATGGGTTGAGATAAAAACAGTCCAGTAACTAAGGTGTAACACAAATCACTACTGCTACCACCAATATTAATAAAGGAAATAACAAGGAAAGAGAATACAACACCTCACCACCCACCAAACAATAACTGCCCCCCCCTTCCCCCCCCCAACCTGACCAAGCACCAACCGATACCTCGTCCAACCCCACCATCCTCTAGCCCTTCCTGGGTAACTCCCAGTTACATCCTGGGCATGACGTGCTGTGGTATGGAATACATTTGGTCAGTTTGGGTCAGGTGTCCTGTCTCTGCTTCCTCCCGGCCTCCCCTCCTCTCTGGCAGAGCATGAGACTCACAAAGTCCTTGGCCAGACAAAAACATTTGAGCAGTAACTAAAAACATCAGTGTTATCAGCACCGTTCCCAGGCCGAAAGTCAAAAACACAGCGCTGCACTGGCTACTAAGAAAGACAAAAAATGACTGCTACTGCTAAACCCAAGACATCAGTAAACATGGATCCCAGTTGAGCACTCATTTCTTCTACCCCTTACCTATTCTGGATCAAAGACCCATCTATGCCTTCTCTCTAGAAAGTGGTGGAGAAACATCTTGACTTCCCGGCCATAGCTGACCCTGCTAAAGCAAATCTGCCTGCCCTGGCACCCTCTTATAAAGGAGCTGGAGTTTGCAGCCATTGACCACAGAGCAATGACAGCACTGGGCTGCTGCAGAAGCCATGTAAGGGGCTCATCAGCAAATGAGGCTCTAGAAGACACCAGGAATTCAGGCAGGACCCTGCCTGCAGTCTGCAGTAAGACTCAGCAAAAATGTCTCCACAGATAAAAATGAAAGACTTCAGGCTCAACAAACCAGTGTTGCATTTTGTGACATTATTTTGGATCTTGCCAAGCAGCCGTAGCAAGCAGTGCAAGTGATGGCTCACTGGACCTGTGCACAACATGAGAAATGATTGATGCACCTTCAAGTGAGAGGCACCACTGATGGCTTTTATTGGTTGTATTGAGCCATAATCACCCATCACACTCTTTCCCTTATACCTGGGAATTCACATCTCATCCTGCCCTTTTTCCATAACAGCTATTATTATTTGGGGTACAAAGCAAAAATATATAGTGCTTCTGGAGATGCCTACACTATGACTTTGCAGCTGTCAAATCCACTGTCTGCAAAGCAGGTGTTATTTTTACCACATGCGCTCAAGGAAACAGCTTACCCTGGCTATGGTTTTCAAGAACTCAGCCATAATGTTTCAACTATGTGTACTATCATCATGACAAGTCTGTCAGTCAGTCTGTCTTGGGAGCAGCTTTATTTTCCCTGCATTAGCTGTACTGTGATCAGACCCAAGAGCCTCAATGTGGCAGACACTGCATAAAAAAAGCAGTGAAAACCCAGTTTCTGCCAAAGCTCTTTGCATTCATTGCAGATCCTTTGGAAAGGCTGCTGGAGAAGAGAAGCTCTCACAAGAAGTCTGTTGTGGTGGTTAGAGAAGCTTCATCGCTGTGGTACCTTCAGCTAAGATCTTCAATGGGTAAGCAAGGGAATAAAAGGCTTTTTGCATGGATGGGATGAGATGTGCATACAGGGGCAGGAAATGTGTGGGGATAAAACATCAGCCTCCCTGGTGAAGTCATCTATGTACATGCCAAGAAAATACAAGCTGCTGCTGAATGAAAGTGCTGATATTTTACATCTATTTATGCCTGTGACAATTCAAAGCCTGGTATGGGGGACAGCAAGACCCATTTCCCATTGGATTGTGACCTGGGAGCCTGCAGCAGTCAGGGCTTTCCTCCCCTCTGCAATGCCATAAGGGAAAACATCCAGCCTGCAAACTGATGGGAAGCCAGCAAGAAAGTTTTTAGCTACCTTCCAGCCTGCCCCCATTCATCAGGAGCCCATATCATACAGCAAGCGCTAAAACCTAGCAGAGATCAACAAATTTCTTTTCCATGCTGGCATGTTTAATGAAAGATTCTGCTTGAAAATGCCTAAGAAATAGTTTATAACTTCAGATTCTGGGAAATTGGTACAGATGCTGTTCAGAACTGAAATGCACTGAATAAGCCTGTTGCTGTTCCCACCTCTCCCCTGATAAATGTAGAATGTAGTACTCCATTAACTCCACTTGTCTCCAGTGTTTGTATCCAAAATTAATAATCCTTGCCGTTCTCTGCCCAGCATCACCCCAGTATAACTCAAATAGAGCCATTCATCATTTACAGCATTGTAACCACTCAGGCAAGGATGCAAAAGTGGTATAGCTTTAGTTCATAGCACAAACACATTCATATTGACATGAGAAAAAGCTATGCTCCTGCTACACAGTCTACACATGGGACTGTGGCATAGTTGAGAGTGGACTCAGCTCTGGCTGTATGGAGGACACTGTTAGTGACTGAATTCACAGCCCTGGCAGATTACTGTAAAGCAGAACTCAATTATGGACTGCAGTAGCCATTGTCACTCTCAACGGTACTAACCGTATCTCTGCTCAAAACCCCATGCATGCAGCAACCTGGATGTGTGGAAAGCTTACTGTCCTTGGCAATACCAAGCAATCATCTTGGCTTGTGATGGAGGCTGTTGAGGGTGGCTGACAGCTCCCTCCAGATGCCCAAAGGGACGCTTCTTTATCCCATTAAACTCTCACGCAGAGGGACTGGCCCAATAGATGCAGGGGAGTAGGGAGTTGTTGCAGGCAGCTGTAATAAATGCACAGCAGCAAACACTGCATTTATGAGCTGAGCTCATATGTCTTCGGAGGGGGGAGGGGAGCATCTTTACTCCTTGCATATAGAGCACGTGCTATGTTACACGATGTACAGTCAGTCAGTCACAAATTATGTCGTTCATTGGTACAGACAGTGTGGCTGATAGAACTGGCATCATCAAAGCCTGGTGCATTAAAAACCAGAGTGATGACCCAGCTTGCCTTTGTTTTCAGGACACACAGCCAAGCCAAAGGCATGGGGACCAAACACCGAGCCACCCAATTTGGTTACCACCAAGGATTCATTTCTCTTGACTCCAAGGTTGCCTGCCCCTACTTCTTGCCCAGGTCTCTCTGACTGGTGGCAAAATTACACTAAGTTTTTTTGACTCCAAGCAAGGCTGGCCACAAGCAGTAAATAAAGATAAAATACAAAATATGACCCTAGACTGTAAAAGGCATACAATTCTAGACAAAGACCATGTGACAATGCGGTACTGGAAAAAATGAAGAGCTAAAGAGCCCTTGCCAATGAGAGATGGTGAGGACAGAGGAAGGAGGTTGCAAAGAGCAACCACATGTTTTTATTCCTTCTGCGGAGATACAGTTTGTCACATAATAATACAGTCAATAGCTTTATCTACCTTTTGCAGCTGGCAGGCAGAGTATGTGTAGCAACATTACCCCCTACAGTTCAACACTAGGTTCCCACTTTCTTTGAGCTTTTAATACTGCTCTGGATTTTGCTTATCTTAAACCACTGAGGAAACTTATTATTTCAGTTTAAATCTACCAAACTGACGTGTGTGTGTAAAACACTTGGAGGAGGCAAAAGGAACAGGCAAGTTGGCAGCTTGCAAAGACTAATCACTGCAAATGACTGAAAAAAAAACCCAACACTTTAAGTTACCCTAAGTAACTTTCCATCAGCACTTTCTCCTTATTTAGAGCTTTTTGGTCACGAATTTTCATTTGACTGAGAAAAATGGTGATTTTTCCACTTTCCCTAATGGGGGGAAATTTACTATTTGAGAACAACATAAAACATCTTACAAGATGGAAAAAATTACTTGACATTTCAGATTTGGGAACTTTATCTGGGGAAAAAAGGTACATTTTTAAACAAAAAGTTGTCTTACACAATTTTTTTTCTTAGGTGCAATATTTGAAAGATAAACCAGTTACCACAGTATTGCTGGCTGCTTGGGGGGGATGTCCCATGGGCTCCTCCAGCTCTCAGGGATCCCATCCCTGTGGCATTCACAGGGCTCGAGGTATTCCAGTCCAGCCTTATTGAACTTGCCATATTTTCTTTTTCCTTCATTCTCTTGCCATATTTTCTTTTTCCTTCATTCTCTTAAACATGGAAGTAAAAAGGGGAAACACAGTAGAGCTTTCTTTAAAATAACGCAAGCCTTGTGAAAGACAAAGCACCTTTGAAAGGGGATGAAAATATCTTTAGGGGTTAAATGTTCATGGGTATTAATTTTAAGGCAACACTTCAAGGAGCAGCGCCTTAAAATGCTGCTGGTGCAGCACAGACACCCGACTGTAAAAGCTGAAATTGGCTTTTTGGAGCTCATTTGCACTTCTGGTAGAATCACAGTGAGCACTGATGGCCAGGACACACACAGTTGCCTTTGCATTTATCACAGGTTATCGCTTACAGCTATAAAATGCCTGAGCTTGTTTATTACCTAAGAAACATTACAGGGGATTTTTTAATGCTCAGCACACTGCACAAAGGTGCACAGGAGGAGGAGGATGATGAGCCACCAGCCACTGCTCCCAAAGCCCACCATTGTACTCCAGTGGGGTGCAGCATGGTGCAATCCTGCCCACATAGAAACCTGCACCAGCAAAGCCGTCTTCCTTCCCATCCTGAGCAGGCAGGCAACTTCATCACCTCACCCATGGCGATGGAGAGGGGAAAGCACCTCTGTATGAATACCCTACTGTGTTGTAGCATCATCAGAGAGGAGCCAGTGCTGCATTTTGCAGCGTATCATGCAAATCACAGCTCATACAAATAGCAGGCAAAAGACTTCCTCAGCCAAGTGTGACAACTTCATATATACCTCAGATAAAAACAGCGGTATGGAGAATGATTAAAACAGAAACCCTGACATTGCAATCACAAATCTGAATGGATTCTGGGTTAAGAGTAATAAATGTAGCACTGATCAGTCTGTGGCTTTGCCTTTGCTACTATTAAAAGCACATGAAGAATCCAGAAAAAAAACAGTTTCCAGAATAATTTGTGTCCTGCCCCCATTATCATACTTAGATTTTATCAGTACAGACCAGACGACATGTGTGAGCATTTCATTGCTGGGAGTGGAAAGCTACAGGCAAAGCCTCTGCAGACAGAGCTTTTAATGGATCTTGTTAGATCACTACAACCCTCTGCTCGGGGCTATCTGTTTTTTGGTTTAAAAGTACCTTATCTTGACTTAGCAGTGAGGAATCAATTTTGACTGCAGGTTGTTTTTAGCCAAGGGGTCCAACTCTGTGGTATTTGGTTTGGAAAGAAGGATATATTTGTCCAAAATAGGAACCTGTTTTCTACAGGATGCTGCACTTGGGGGCTTAAAGGGCAGATAATAGCAGTCCTGCCTGCACTATGCAAAAAGCATTCTATAAGCCAAGTGCCGCTTTTCCCCAGCAAATTCAGGGAATAGATCAGAATTCAAGAAGTTATACGAACTCATCTTGGTTTCTCTTCCTTTAGAGAATACCTGATAGCAATGCCCAGTTGCAATTAACCTCAACATATGGTTGCAAGGAATCCCTCAGTTCTCTATCATGCCTCTAACTTCCTCGGAGAGCAGAGCTTGAAGCAGAAGCAGAGTTAAGAACTCTGTAAGCACATCTGTGCATTCATAGATTAATCCTTTAAGAAAAACTCAAGGCCAAGTAAGCCAAACGCTGTATCAGAAACAGGGATTTCCAGCCCCAGCAGTGGCTCTGCGAATCAGGCTGCAGCTGTCCCACTGCCTGACTTTGGATAAGCTTTGAGATACACAGATCTCAGGAACAGCAAAAAGAAACCTGGGAACACTTTTGAATTGAGCTTGTTTTTTTTTCCCTGGGTTTGATGTTACTATTGCTGTTATCCTGTTTAAATCTCCTTTTCCATCTAAATTGCCATTATTCTGATTTTTGCCAAATGAAGGTTGAAATGTCAGCATCCCCCAGGGCTGACACTGAGATTTTCAAGCAACTGGATACCTGCACAGGGCTCTTCTGGCACAGCACTAAGGACCAGCACTCAGAAAAATCTGGCTGTAGCCCTGGGTGGCTTCATACCCTCCCAACAGATCAGTGGGAAGTGTGCAGCTGATCCTCAAGTTACTCCAGTCACCAATCCACTTTCTCCCTGTGTGGAGCATGCAAAGCAATAGAGCAATGATTTCCAAGCAGTGCTAAAGCATTCCAAACATCTAAGATGCATGCTATATATCAACACTAAAATTAATGCTAAAAAATGAGGTCTCCAGACAGCAATGACAGTGAGAAATGTGCCTTGCCACAAACCCCCACCAAAGGAATTTGAAACTCCACATTTTAAAGAAAGCACAACCTCAAAGCCCTGAACTCCTGTGCAGCTTCACAACAAGACCTGCATCGAAAGAGCAATCAGAGCTCTCATCAAAACCAATTTCATATGCTAAAGCGATGCCAAGTAATTACTGTAAGACACTGTGGTACAGCTGCCTCAAGTTCCCGTGCAATCAGCATATTTTAAGGAGAGTTTTGCAGTGCTGTTCCTGGATGTTGCAATCACACAAGTGCCTTGGGGAACCACAGCACACAGCCTGCCATGGTTGGGCTCCACCTCCTTCTGGAGGTGAGAGCCTACCATTAGCAGCAGCCTCTGGGATCCTTCAGGATCTGTTCCATGCCTATTCCCAATCTACCTGACACTGAGGACCCCATAGTGGGGGTTATTCTGTGAGATATGGGCAAATAGGATCATATCCTTCTCCTGTTTGTGCTGCAGTTTACCCAGCCAAGGGACTGCCCAAATGCAATGCTGCTGTCATGTGGATCAACTGCTTCACTACAACCAGCTTCTGTGGAGCCTGAAGACATCTGCTCAGAAGCACAGCGCAGAAGTCAGCTGTCAGAGAGTGAGGATGTAGACCCCTTTGAGAGGACCTAGGGTTTCCAAGACATTTTCCTAGGGCTTTTTCATGGGACCCTACAGGAGGCCTACAACTTTCTGGAAGCTGGGCAAGATACCTGTCATCGTTTAATCCCAGCCAACAACTAGGCACCACAGTCACTCACTCTCTCCCCCCCCTGCAGTGGTATGGGGGGAGAATCAGAAGAGTAACAGTGAGAAAACTCATGGGGTAAGATAAAGAGGATTTAATGGGTAAAACTAAAGCTGCTCTCACAAGCAAAGCAGAACAAGGAATTCGTTCACCATTTCCCATGGGCAGGCAGGTGTTCTGCCATATCCAGGACATCTGGGCTCCATCAGGTGTAACAGCCACTTGGGAAGGCAAATGCTACCACTGCCAGCATCCCCCCTTCTTCCTTCTTCTTCCCCCAGCTTTACATTCTGACCATAGCATCACATAGTATGGAATATCCCTTTGTTCAGTTGGGGTCAGCTGGCCCAGCTGTGTCTCCTCCCAACTCTTCATGCATCCCCAGCCTGCTCCGTGGTGGAATGGGATGAGAAAAGGCCTTGGCTCTTTGTAAGCACTGCTCAGCAGTAACAAAAACATCCCTGTGTTATCAGCACCATTTTCAGCTCAAATCCAAAACAGAGCCCATACTAGCTACCCTGAAGAAAATTAACTCTATTCCAGAAAAAAAAACACCTTCTCCACCCTTTATTCCACACCATTTATGTCATGCTCAGGTTCCACACTATCTAATACGTCCTCATTAGTCACCACCCCCCTTCTCATCCTTTGATATAATGCACAGATATCATTCCCTTAGTCCACAGACCACGACTGTAAAATGCTCATAAGATGTTCAGAAATGTCCACAGATACATACACTGAGTTAATTTCGTCCATGACTTTGAGCCCCATCTCTTATGGTGGTCATTCAGAACAGGAGAGGTAGTGTGTTGCGTGGAGTTACCTGGCATCAAAGCCAGCTCAGGCCAGGATGCTGCTGTACTGCACTGTTTCTTGTATGGCTTGTATTCCACTGGTTCAGGTGGTTCTTGTTATAGTAATTCCTATAACAATCAACTCAAATCCCAGGTTGTAACAGTTTAAAGGTATTTCCATTACCATCTCCACTTCTGGGCCCTTTGGGCCAGGTTATACGGTTTAACATTGCAATGAACTCCACCCCTGTACTGCTGTGGCTTGTACTTATCCGCAGCCTGCAGTCCCTTAGGGGTGTACCTGTTCTAGGAGAGCTTTATCTATGAGCCACAGTCTCTTCAGGGGTATATCAGATGTGGCACAGACTTATGCACAGCCACAGTAACTCTGAAGCACACCTGCTTCAGCATGGCTTTACCCATGGGCCACAGTGCCTTTAGAGATATACCTGCTGCAGCATGGCCTTATCCACAGCCACGGTCCCTTCAGAGTAAATGTGCTCCAACATGCTCCATCGCTATAGTCCCTCCAGGGGTATACCTGCTCTGTGAGCTTATCCATGGCCCATGCTTTGAGGTGCTCCAGCATGACCTCACGAACAGCTGCAAATCCTTAAAGAAGTACCTTCATGGTACAGACACATATTCATGGCCACAGACACTTTGGTTGTCCTGCTCTCATGTGGACTCAAACACAGGTCACAGTGTCTTTGACTCCAGTTCACACCGGAGTTCTGGCCTGCCCAATACAGCAGTGCAGAAACAGCTGTCATGCCCCAGCCATCTGCCAACCCAGGCACATCGCCATTGCTGTTATCATAATGTTCCCAGGCACAGCAGAGTCAGATGATAAGCTGTACAGCACTACAGCAAGCAGCAAAAGCAAAAAGCAGCCACTAACAAGCACTAGACTCTAATATTCAGTAAGTCAAGCAAGCCCTGTGGCAGCACAGGAACCTGCCAACTAATAGCTGAACAGCAATAACAGCTACAAATTCAATCTGGCACATCCCAGTCAAACCTGTCATTATCTCAAGCCCCTCAAGCACCATGTTGGGCACCAAAAAGGATAGTCGTGGTTTAACTCCAGCCGGCAACTAAGTACCACACAGCTGCTCACTCCCACACACTGCATCCCCAGTGGGATAGGGGCAAGAATCAGAAAAAAAAAAACAAACATAAAACTCACAGAATAAGAACAGCTTCATTATTGAAACAAAAATTATTCATAATAAAAATAATAGTAATAATAATAGACATAAATAAAACCAAATGGGAAAAAAGAAGTGATGCACAATACAATTGCTCACCACCTGCCGACTGATACCCAGCCAGATCCAAGCAGTGATCTGGGCCTTCAGGGTAACTGCCCCCAGTTTATATACTGGGCATGATGTGCTGTGGTACAGAATACCCCTTTGGCTAGTTCGGGTCAGGTGTCCTGTCTCTGCTTCCTCCTGGCTTCCCATGCCTCTCCTCACTGGTACAGCACGAGACTGAAAAGTCCTTGATTTAGAGTAAACACTGTTGAGCAACAACTAAAACATCAGTATATTATCACGGCTGTTCTCATACTAAATCCAAAACAGAGCACTGTATCAAGAAAACACAAACCCTCTATTCCAGCTGAAACCTGGACAGTAGCTTAAGGTCTCTCAGCTGAATGTCCAAGCTTAGCTGACAGAATGAAGAATCCTTCCTCACCCTTTCTGCATGAAAGGATGAGATTCAACTTGAAAATTAAGACACCTACGTCAGGGGCTTTATCCAATTGCTCAAAAGCAGGGATCTGGCATACTCTGAAATGCTGCAAGGTATCTCGTCTGGACTACAGCTAACACTCCAGAAGCTCATGGCTTTCACATGGAATTACAGAATCATAGAATAATAGATTCATAGAAACATAGAATCAAAAAATGGTTTGAGTTGGAAGAGACCTTAAAGATCATCTAGTTCCAACCCTCTGCCACAGGCAGGGACACCTTCCACTAGAGCAGGTTGCTCACATAGATTATATGTGGATGACTCAGATATCCTAGGATATATTGAATGGCAATAGATGGAGACTGCAAATTGAACCCTGGATCCTCATCATCTGTAATAGCAACTCAGCATTTTCCTCATAGGCATATACATAACCACACATAAACATAATTAAACATAATTAATTTGTGAGACACATCCTATCTGTAGCTTGTTTGATGTGCTGTAGATCACAAGAAATACACCTTCACTGCTCATGTTACTGCTTGTGATATTATTTCCCCATACTTACAAGCATACAACAGGCTGGATCCCAGCCTGGTGGAGATTCCACACTGACGTTAATAGGATCAGACACATGGCCTACGCAAAGATCAAATATAAGCCTCTTACCTCAGCATCTAGAGGCAAAATAGCATTAGGCACTTCAGAAATGCAGATAAATTCTATACTGATACAATTATGTCAAGAAAAAACAGACAAAGAGATAGTTTTGTTGCCTGATGGTTTGAATTTATAGGAGATGTTGCACAGATCATCAGAAAACATTAACAATTGATCACATCTAAAATATGTGCTTATAATTTTTTCAGAATCTACCTAAATGCAAGAACAAAAGGCTTTTCTTCTTCAAAACAAACAGAAAATGCTATCTAGTGTTGGCTCTTTGCTACTGCACTCTCACATACCTTTTTGAATTAAGCAAAATGAGCTGTGAAGCATCAAAGCGCAGAGGGCAGCGTGCCCAGCAGCATTGCACACTCAGGATTCAGGAGCCTTGTCCTGTTTCAAAGTTTATTCTGAATTTCAAAGATGATATAAAGCTCACACCTGCTGGATTCCTACCCTGCAGAGGGAAACAGGAACGGGGAAGAAAGGCTGGGAAGAGGAGATGTGGCATAAAAGGTTTAACCAGCTGCCGATCCAGGCACCAGCACTGGCTTAGCTGTACTCTCTCCTTTGGCTTAATGCAGCACAGGATCCTCTCTAGCTAGAAAATATATATAATTTAATATGTATATATTAAAGATTATGTGTGTGCTGTAACATTGAATTATGTAAACTGCTAATATTTAAAAAATTAATATTGAACAATAAGCATATGGATTTAGAGCTCAAGGGGAGGAATGGTAATGGACTGAAGATCCTCAGGGTTTCAGATCAATCCTTACTATTTATTTTATGTGTTAGTTAAAAAAAAAAATCCCAAACTCTTACAAGTATTTGTGGTTCCCATTCTGATGGCTGGGTTAATTAAAGGTCAGATCCTGCCTCCACAGCCACTCTTGCAGGAGAACTATACAACGCTGCTCTTCCACCAGCAGTTCTGTCCGTCAGCCAGGCGCTGTGACATCTCAGCACGTACAAAAACATCTTCTTTAAATTGCCATCAGCCTTGCCTGAGACGGATCAAAACATCTCAGCTTCCCCGTGCGATGTGTCTCAGAAATGTCACTTTCATCCTCTGCAGGTGATGCCACAACTAACAGTTTTCATGTCCTTCCAGTAGGAGGGAGCGGAGGGAGAGAAGGGGGAGAAGAGCTGGCAGCAGCCATTACCATGATTGCTCATATGCCGATTTTGCTTTCCAAGGCCAAATTTGCCATTGCTGACTGTATGAGACACATCACATACATCTGCTTGTGGCACACAGAGCTGGCACTGCTCTGCCTGTCTTGGAACAGAGATCATCAGCGCAAGCTTTGGCCATAACATTTTTTCTATATGTTTTTAATGTGCCCCATGGAAGCATACCTAGTTTTAGTTGGAACACTGCAAGTAAAGCCTCAGAAACACTTGCCTTTTGAAATCCACAGTTTTAATCCTGATGTAAAGGCAGAATGAACTGTGCACACCAGACATTGGTCATGTTACTATTGTCAGACAGGAAAATCAGTTCATATTTGGAAAACAATACAACATCTGGAAAATTATTATCAGAATAACATGCTCAGTTAATCAAAAGCATTTTCATAAGAGTCTAATTCAAGTCTTGTATAAGCTTACTGTGCCAGACCTGTCCTGTTTTCAGCACTACACGGCCCTCAAACAGGCAGAATGCTGCTGACATCCCTGCAGATTTTGTTTGGGCCAATCCCTGTGCTCATAGAGGAAACCTAAAACTTTTCCCTTCCCTGCACCCTTCCAAGGCTGGTCACAGGGTCTGCAAGCACAGGACACCCTTTCTGCCCAGGCTCCCTGCTATTATCAGAGATGCTGATCTTGCTGATGGGGCTGCACACTACACGGTTATGTTTCCTATATGCTATCTCCAAAGGTTCCCCAAAATCAACTCACAAGATAGGAGCTAATTCCCCCATAACTCACACAGTAGAGAACAAGCCATCACATCTCAGTAGTGCAGCATCACAGCACTGCCATTTGCCAAGTGACAGAAGCGCAGGCTATAGGAGAGCCCCAGAGCATCCTGTCACTCTGGGGTCATTCAGCAGCTTTCACATTTATTCTCACCAGCCAGAGATTTTAGGTGAACAAAAATATGCTGAGAAGGGAAAAGATGAGATCTCTAGGTCCAGGACCCCTCTCTTATACAACAAACGGATAGGGGAAAGACAACCAGTTGATCCCAGCAGACAAAATGTCCCATTCGGCAACTGCAGAGGATGAATCTTCAATATTTCTGGAGAAGGGTTTGGGAAAAGTCCCTTTCCAACAGGTGAGTACACAGAACTAAGTGGCAGTAGCTTGCCAAGGCACACGACAGCCAGCCTTGGCATGCCAGCAGCAAATGGTGTCCAACATCTCAATTCTTTGCCAGCACTTGGTATCTGTGAGCATTGGGCACTGACGCCACACCATGTACAGCAGGTAAGGACAACCTACAGACCAGGCTGCCATTGTGGTACTGGAACAGGAGGATAAAGGAGCATCTCCTTTCATTTGTGCCTGAAAGAAGGAAGATTTAACTGGGACAACCAGTTTATTCCTGTGTCTGACCAGTAAAGATGCAGTCACCAGTTTTCATAATGTGATTTCACTGCTAATTGTTCCAGCTCTGGGGGTCATGAGGATATGGACAAATGTCAGCTACCACTGCAGAAATGAGCTCCAAGACTTTGTGCCTGAGGGGAGCAATCTTTTAAAATGTAACTCCAAGAGGCTGGAAAACCAAAGGCAAATAAACGCTGTCATGCACTCCATAGCACTCATCCTCTTTTTTTCATCTCGGTCTCCAAAGGTGAGATCCATGACAGTTTAACAACAGGGGTTGGCTCTACAAGACAAGAAGCCCTGGGGGCTGTGAGGGCTGCCTGGGAAAGAACATTAGAAACCTTCATGCTGAGGCCCCATTTTATGGCTCTGGTTGAAGGCACGCTCCTGCGTCAGATAAAAAGACGTATCATACCAAATGGTTATTATCTAATAAAAATACATACAATAATCATCCCTGAATGAAGAACCAGAAGGGTGTAGCAACACTTCAAAGGGTCTTTCACTGCAACTGCAATGTTCCAGGCTTTTGGAAGTTGAAGCTAAGGCAATAAACTGTCTTGTCACTCAGGAGGGATGTGATCTCCCACTGAGATACAAGGGGGAATATGGGAAACATCCTGAGCAGTAATAATGCAGGCTTCACACCCTGGATGCAGGCATCACTTCAATATATGTGAACTGATCCCCTCACCTGTGATTCTAAGCCTTTTTAGTACAGGAAGGCTTTACTGAAGAAGCCTTTCTGCAGGCTTGCACATTTTCTAAGAGGAAGGAGATAGTGAAAACGAATGCCTGAATTACAAGGTGTTTCAGTTTTTTTGCTTTCACTAAAAGCATCTGCCAGAAGAAAGATTAACAATATATGGAAAAGTGGACTAACCTGAACACATCAGGCTGCAGAGGCATGATGAGCCACAAAGCTGGCAGGTGCTCAAGGGGGCAAAAGTGCCATGCTACCCGGCATGTGTACACCCAAGACATGCTCCTCCTCTTCCAGCCTCTCCTCATTCCCGACACCTCCGGGCCAGCCCCTCCCCTGGCTGGCCACCCCAGCACCTGCTCCCAGTGCCCAGCATTGTTCCCCAGATCTCAGTCTCACTTCCTAATGGTCTTTGCCAGCCCGTGCTTCTTTCTCCATGACCCAGTAACCCTTCAGCTCCAGGCCCTTCTCCCAGTCTCCCCCCATCAGTGTGGTCCCAGTGTCTGCAGGGTCAGTGCAGCACACGGACACTCATTCGGGTCCCCAGGGATAGAGATGTTTTGCCAATAAAAAGCACCTGGGGCATGCCCAGTGTGGGCAAGCACTGATTTTTTTTTAATTCCACTGAGTTTTTCCTGAGCCTGTACCATGCACAGTGACTGCTGCTGGGGCAGATAGATTTTACCTGTTCAATGCAGCTCCAATAGTCCACCTACACCAGGGCTTCTCCAGCCTAGATAGGTCAGTTAAATATATCACGCCCTTAATCCGTGTAGTTATGGTGGCAATCATCGGGCAAAGTGACATGACAAATTGCTTGTGAATTGCTCACCAACAAGCTGAACCTCTCCTGCCAATATCCTCTAGTCCTTTCCTTGTTTTTGTGCTTTTCCTCCCTTCATTTGCTGCTCTCCTCCTCCTCTTTCACTCCAGAGAAATCCCCAAGGTCTGGCAGCAAACCTACTGTTCCTGAGAGCCTTGCTCTCAGATGCTGAGCTTTGTTTTTCCTGCATTCCTGCCACCAGGGAAATTCCCGTTTGGGTAAAAAGGAAAGGCTGAGGCTGACATTATTGACACATGAAATATTTTACAGGAACAACCTCAAGTGCCTGTGGGAAGCGCCCTGAACTCAAGAGCAAATGCTCTATTCTGAGACATGTTTTCAAACTGTTTAAACCATCCCTTGATCACAAGGTTAAAAACCCGACCCTAAAACACCTTTCCTCAGAGGTAACACAGCCTGAAGGTGGTTCATGTCACCTTGAGACCAAAGTTCTGTTCCCAATCCCCTTCACTCTGGAGGATTGAGGTCATCTTTACCTGGGCTTTGGCTACCTCACTCACAGCATTTCAAAGAACAAGTGGAGAAAGAAGGCTTTGGGTCTGAAACAGCTATTTCTCCTACCAGGCTGACACTGCACGATGGTGCTGAACAACCTGACACCTCAGTTTCACAAGTCACTTGCTTTCTGCTAATTTCAGAGCATTTTAGCACCCTTCCCCCTTAGGAAGCCCTTTCTTCTGACTGTTTTTTGGCTATGTAACTCATCTTTAAGCTTGTCATTTATGCACTGCACTGGGGAAGAACTGAAAAATAAAGCGTGTTGTGGAAGAACCTGTGCTACAAGGGTATGGTCCTGCCCAGGTATTTCAGTTCCTTATTGCCTACCAAATCTGTAATAGTCCAGAGGCAGAACCAGCCTGGTGGCTGCTCATAGATCGTATCCTGCTGCTCCTTGGGTGCAGAATATTAATGGAAAAATCCTGTGAATAAAAAAACCTTGGGAAGGCAGCTATTTACCAAAGGAGAATGACTCACTGTGTTTACGCTGCAGCCTGCCATGTGAAAGACAAGAAGCCACAAAAGGTCACAGAGGAGTTGTCTCCTTGCCACTTATTCTGTCTGTTCCTCCGACAAAGGCAAAGCCATCTGCAGTACAAGTGATGAAGCAGTGATGACCAAAGATTTCAAAAGGACACATGAAGAGTGCCAAATGCTCTTGATAAAAAAGCGAGTGAACAAGAGGAGTCACATAGCTCTTTGTGTAACCTTTACTCCACTGTTAAGTGCACCAGTTTATAGTAATTATGGAAAAGCCACTGATTGTATTATAAATATAATGACATTAACAGGACTGTCACTGTGTCTGTAGCAACAGTTGTGAAATTAATTTTTTTCTTCATTAAGGAGATCCTTATTTGCATGATTAAAATGTCAGCCCAGATAAATGCATGTGCCGGGGAATGAATCACTGAGCAAAAATGCCACCTGCCAAGCCCGGAGAATAGGACAAATAAACAAGCAGTGAGGAGCAGCTCAAAACTTGATCCAGCTCCCAGTGGGAGCCGTTCCATCATCCTCAGGAGCAGCAACACTCTCCAAGTGAGTGCCAAGATGAGGAGGCTCAGCCAAGCGACAGCCCGAATGCTTAGGATTTTTGCTTTGGCCACACTCAACCATTTTGGAAGGGAAAACTACAGCCTTATAAAAAAAGAATCCCTCCATTGCAGTTTAGAGGGTACAAAAACATACTCCCATTAAGAAGGACAAAATATATGTGATCCAAACTTACTCCTTTGCTACTATTTGATAAATGACAAGCCCAGCCATGACTCACTTAACATTGCTGAAGCTCATCAACTCTGCATGCTACTATAAATCAACAAAATTTCCTGTTCACTCAAATACTTCCAAAAGCAGATGAATCCACACCAAGAACCCATGTCCTTGTATGAAGTTTCAGCTCAGCATCACACCACCACCCCTATCTCAAGCTGCAGACCTGCCCTCCTGTGTGTCAGGTCGCTACACAGAGTGACTCAGTGGCAGGACAGGCAGGACAGGCAGCTGCCAGCTCAAGACAAGCTGTCAGTTTACCACAGCTGAACTGAAGAGTCACAAGCCTGCTGGAAAGTTGCAGTATTCCCTCCTCCAGTCTCCTCATCTTCTGGAGCAGGTCAACACATAAAATCTTTCTTCTGGTCTTCATCAAAGCAGAATATTCTCCTCAGTACGCCTATGTTATGTTTGTCTTAAAAGAGAATATGTTCCAAAGGTATTTTAGCAGAGAGATCTTTTTTTTTCTATTACTCCAGTGAACCAAGTCTCCGCATGTTAGAAAATGTTAAAAATGTTTCTAATGTAGCTACGCTCAGGCTAGTATGAACCATGCCAGGCAAGTCATCTGAATCAGGTATTTCTTAAGATTTCAAAACTAAATTGGCTATTTTTGTAAAAGTTAGGAAAGAACCGGCTATTTTAGCTCCTGAATGCTAATTTGAATGTACGAATTTGTTTACAAAAAGGTATGCTTCGGTCCACCACCATGAAGCACCACTGGTGGAGAGCAGTAAATAGTACGGAAGGCTCTAACCAGGGGACACAGACCACAATATACAGCTCAGATTTTCCAGGAGGTGTTTTAATGTAGTTATGGCCAAAACACTAAAGGATTCGGTCACTGAACTGATCATGAAACCCCATTTTCCAAGCGGATTGTTTATAGCTCTTGCCCAGGTGCACATGATGCTTTTCCATTCCATCCCATCTTCTGACCATGGGGCAGCTATGTCCTTCTGCACTGTGGGAGCCTGGCTACCACAAAGTCATATATAAAACTTCCAGAAAGGATGATCTATAAGGAGAAAATGAAGACACAGCAGAACTGCTGCAAATGGCACAGAGGCACAGGAAGATTATGCCAGGATGCAGAGCCATCCTGCACCACACAAAGTCCAGGCTGCAGGAACAGTATGCCGCAGGGACTGGGAAAATCAAACCACACACAAGGATGATGCCTATGTGCAGGTTGTCATAAGGATGACAAACAACAGCTGAACTGGGAGGAGTCAAGAGTTTTGCCAGCCACAAAGCTCAGTCTTGCAGGCAGCAAAATGATTCAGGGTCAGAACCAAAATCCTCATTTCCAAGATAATGGAGACACTCCTGTTGGCTTCATAAGGCTTTTATGAACCTTGGCTTGCAAAGAGAGGAGTGAACAGAAAACATGAAGTGATTTTAAACCAAGATTAACACAGCTTTATCAAAGGCAGGACTTCTGCTGTCACACTTACTTTTCATGAGAACTGGGTCAAAAAGGCCCAGCTTCCATAAACATTGGCTTGTTGCCCAGGAGCTGTAAAAATCAAACATGGCCCAGTTCAGCACCTTTGCGGGTCATGGAAAGTTTTTCCTGCTATTTCAAGAGCTTTTAGATGGGACCTTGTACTTAGTCCATGTGTAGCAGAGGCAAAGCAAGGTAAGAAAGTGCTTAGAAAAGTAGCAATTCTTTTCACCAGATCTTAGGGGTTTCAGATTGAATTGCACATAGGTGCAACTGATGGTGTACCCTGCTCTCCTGACATTCAGATCAGGGTCCAGGCTGCACTGCAGCAGAGCTCCCAGCCACTGCACCAAGGACCTGTCCCATGGGACCCAGGGCATGGAGTTGGTATGGGGAGGGAAAGCAGATGGGACAGAAGGTGCATGTCCAGTACATGTGGTGACTGATGGAGTCACCACAACACCAAAGAGACTCTTTGGCCTAAGTTGCATATAGAAAAAATCACTGCCTCACACAAGGGCAAAGCAGAGAGGCTTTTGCTCTGGATCAGTTCCTTACATATAGGCAAGGTCTTGGCTGTGGAGCTAAACAGCCTCTTTCACAAAGCCTCCAGGGATTTAGGGGAGCTGTTGCCTCACCAGGAACATTAACTCACATTGCCCCCACGAGGAAGTGGCTCTCACTGAGTTTTTGATGGGGTTTTGACTGAAGCTCTGCAGCGGTGCTGCCAAGAGCTAAAGTCAAAAACACAAGAAGCAGCCCATCTTGCCATATGGCCTGAGGTGCTGAGCAATAAGGCTTTGCCACCTTTGCTATCATCTTCTGCAATACCATGGCTTCACACTGAAATCCTTCTGGGGTCAGAAATCAGACTCTGCTTCTCCCTCTGTTTCAAGACCCCCTGCTACTGCTGATGAAGACAGCTGCTGCTGGGATCTGATAAAGAGATGTTTTTTTCCTCTGCAGGAAATAAAAGCAGCTCTGGATGTGGACTTCAGCAGTGTTAGATTTGGTGCTACTCAACATCAGAGCCTCTGGAAGAGTCTACCCTTGACATACCAAAGTGAGTTTCTCTCAGCAAAATCAGATTGCAAAACTCACCATGGAGTACAAGAGAAAAAGACCCCAGAGCCTGATGAGAACTTACTGACAACACAAGCTCCACAGAAGGCTTGCTCTCAGCCTTTCCCAGCAGAATTTGATTCCTGGTCTCAGATCCTGTCTCTGGTGTGCCCTGCCAATGATAACATCTGACTCCTCTGACGCATGCCCTGTGGCTCCACTTGGCACTCCAGATCACCAGCATGCCTGCTGGAGACAGACATGAGCTCATCCTCCTCTTCTGCATGCACAGTGAGTTTCTAATAGCCACAGACCAGACCGCCTCATGTTCCACCAAGATGACTCTCACTGACATCCAGGTAACTGCTCTGCACTAGCAGGGGTCTGGAGTGCAGACTGAAGTCTGCAGGATCCTGGATGTTCCTTAAACCACCACCAGCTACATTTGCTCTGAATGTTATTTTCCACAGAGTGCTTCAGTTTGTGAGTTTTGATCCTATCTTCTACTGCTGTCAGACAAGGAGGTAGGAAAGCCTACAAATCCTTATTACTTACTGGTTTTCAGCTAGGTCCAAATCAATTTGTATTAAGGTACGCAGGACGTATACTAAATTCTTGCATCCTGCCTGACA
Source organism: Pezoporus occidentalis (assembly GCF_034315485.1). NCBI lineage: Eukaryota > Metazoa > Chordata > Aves > Psittaciformes > Psittacidae > Pezoporus > Pezoporus occidentalis. Next base: position 4,839,713 of record NW_026914180.1, read on the forward strand.
CCAAGGAGATGGAAGTTTTTTTATTGTTATCGTGGCATTTATGTTGAAAAGTTTTGTGGCACCTGTGCAAAGGAAAGCAGAATAGCAATGGGCAGAAAGCTAGATGATGCAAAAGAGAGCAAGAGTGCAGAATAAAAACCAACTGTTTGAACTGCACAACATTAGATATTATGCAGGAGAAAGGCATAATTAAAACACTCTTAATTTGTAAGTTGTTACTACTGCCAGCCCTGGGTCTGTGGGAGATGGGCCCAAACTGTGAGATTATCTGCAAAGCCCCAGTGAAGTTAGTAAGAATTCATTAGGCAGTAGCAGGACCTCCTCCAGGTATATCTGCTTCCTGGGCTCCCTGGAAGCCCCTAGTTCATCTGCATTCCCCACTTCTCTGGGTTCCCAGTAAATGCCTTTTATGCATTTTAAACTGTGAGCTCTGCAGTCACAGACTTCTTCCTCCACTGTTGCCACAATACAAAGCACATGACCATGATCTCTAAAACTAGTTGTGTTAGGGGAAAAAGCCTGTAATCACATAAAAGCTTTCCATGACCTTGTTGTATAGTTGGATCACAACCTAATTGCTAAACGTTGCATGTTTCCCTAAAGACAAAACAAATATGAAGAAAAGCCACTAGATTGTGAAGGCTGGCAAAGCTATCTACCATCTGCAGAAATTCAGCTGGGCCTCCAGCAGATAACAACAGAAGACAATACCTTTAGTTTCCTTGTTTTTCTCTCCTCTTACACAATGGAATATCTTCTCCACTTAGAACTTGGGGCCCCAATCACCTGACTCTGGGACCCTGCTATTGTGAAATGCTGGAACTAATATTTTCTGTGTATCTGTGGTAAAAGTCAACATCATCTTGAAATTCCAGAGTAGAATAATTGCCTCTGGTCCTAAACATGATCCTCCTGCTACTCCAACTAGAAAAAAGTTCTTGCAAAGCTTGCACTGCAAGCACACACAGTTGTAGCAGTTAGGCGTGGGTTGGCTGCCTGTTTTTGGTAAAATCTCTTGGTTTTGGACTCTTTAAAGGCACTGATCTCAGAGAGCAATGCAAGGCCATCTGTCGCCTCGTCCGTGCATAAGGGTTGCAAGGTACAGGAGGAAGGATGTCTCTACAGGAATGACCTTTTGCGTTTTAAGAACAAGCTGGGAGCGCTTTGTGTGCCTCATGTTCAGGCAGTTCTGCTCTGGAAATAAATGTCAGAGCTAGAAGCATGTCCACGTGCCCCAGGGACCTTGGCAGGGATTCAGCACAGTGCTGCACTGTCTGCCTCTCATGGGCAGAGCCGTCTCCTCCCTTCCCCTCAATTTTTATTTTTACTGTGAATTTTAGGGGTTTTAGGCCACTTACAACTTTCTGCTTAGGTACAAAGGCAATCCTCTGCTGAAAGATGACACTGGCCTTTTTGTTCCTAGATTGGTGCCTTCTCCATGAGTAGATGAAAAGCCTCATCTCATCCACATAGACCATGTTGCTATATATGATGCTCATTTAGTTGATTGCAGTGCCCAGCATCCCCAGTCTCAGAGCAAAACTCACTGATGTTCGCTGTATTACAGCATGGGTAGCTGCTTTCAAAGTGACTTGCTTTTCTTTTTTAATTTATGCCTCTAATTTGCTATCCAAATGGAAGCTTCTCCCATGAGTATTTCTTTTCTACAGGCAAAGGCCAATATTTGAGGGCAATTGTTTCCAAACCAAGTGGCTAAAGTCACGCTGACGCTGTTATAATTACATGAGTTTGTATTATGCAGACTTGATTCCCTTTGTGTCCTCCTCTAGACTGTGGCAGATGACGGTAATGGAGAATATGCTGCTGTATTATATCCTAAAATTTTAGTTTCCTGTTTTGGAAACTTGCATATCTCATATATTCCCTTCTGGTAAATGTCCATGCTCTGGGGAACTGCTCCCTTGCCCATGTGTTAATGAGTACTTCCTATCATTAGACCCAGGAATCATTACTGTCTAATCATAACTGGTTACAAAGCAATTAACAGTGAAAAAAAGCTCTTAAAGAATGCTGATGGTGTTCTGAAGCAGGTCTTGCTTTCCAGCTGCCACCTGACATGGGACTTATAGGAGAAAGCATCCAAAGCCTGCCCTGCTCCCATGTCTGTCCCCCATCCTGAGCAAGGCACAAGAACCCACCTTAGCCCCCATGCACATACGATGGCCAACACATAACCCAGGCCAGCTCATCACACTGACTAGCCACATGCTGGGCAGAACTGCCCATGCTCATCCTGTTATTTCCCTCTCTCTTTTTCCCCTGCTTAGAGACATATGATTGTATTTAGGATGTTTTCTCCTTTTGAAGGAACTGTTGCAGGAGAGATGCAATAAGATACCTTAAGGTCCTTCTGCAAGCCCATCCACATGGGACCCACATGTCAAAGACAGCCACCAACACCAGGGGCACTTATCCCGTATTCCTGTAAACCAAAGGAGCTCAGAAATACAGTGAGGGGATGAAATGGCACAGTTCAGCTTCCTCCAAAGTAAAACCTAAATCTGGACAGCTGTGCTCAAAAGAGAGCCTAAGGTGGGTGGCCCAGTGCTTGGTCTCTGTTGCAGACAGAAAATGTTAACTAAGATTTTATCCTCACTTTTGGGTTTTAAAGATGTTTGGAGGAAAATGGCAGAACTGAGAATTTTAGTGGTAAAGGTTTTAGTGGTAAAGCTGCCACTACACCCAGGAAAGAAAATCAATACACAAGTTAGCTAAACTCTGCATTCCAGATATAAAGGGAACAAAGGATCCTGTGAGGACTCACTGTACTATTAAGTACTTTATACCAGCCATTTATTCCTGCAAAAATTCCCTCAAATTAATGTGTTTGTTTACACACATCTGATTGATAAGGCACAAACACAACCAGAATGATACTTGGTTTAGTGTCCCAGTTCACTGCTAATCTGCACAAGCACCACTGGGAGCAGGCTGTGGTTCAGTTCAGATCAGGACAGTGGTCATGTCTTCTCTGGACAGAAATCAGCAGATGTGGGTTAAGTACAGCCAGAGAAACAGAATTTCAAGTGACTTGCTCTAGGGCAGAAAAAAGAAGTTATAAGAAAATTGGGACTGAAACCTGGACTAGCTCAGTTCTGCATGCACACGTTCACCACACAACCATCTTTCTTCTCCCTTGACCAGGGTGAATGCATAAGACCAGACTTGAATTCAAGCTACCCTGTGGTTAAAGCAAGTTCTGTGCACTTAGCTGGAAACCATCTCTGAGGCCCAGCCCTGGTAACTCTCACCAGGAAACGGCATGTGCCTCTATACAAAGAACATGGGTTTAATATGTACAGGACACATGGCATAATTCGTCCTTCCTCACTTACCTACATAGTCAATTATACCACAGCGTGATGAAAACAAAGCACTTTTAATCCTAATTTGGGAGCACGGTGCTGCTTCTTGCTCAGCTCTAACCAATGTTACATGCCATGAGGCAGGGCAAGGCCAGATACACATGGGTATCCAGATGCACTGTCCTTCCCCACATCTGCCGATCCAAACTGCAGTAGAATTTTCCTGGATTTGAAGTCGAAACACCAGTGGTTTAGAAGAAAATCAAAGGATCAACTTAAAGCTATAAAATAATACATCACAAAAGAAGGACTAGCAGAGGACCTGGTGCTGGAAGAATAGCAGTGCTGGAGGGCAGAACTGAAAGCCATTATCAGAGCTTTGTGAGGACACTGACACATGTAGTCAGTCACATCACATAAGACATCGTCAAAGCTTTCAGTCTGTCTGTTTAATGAAGTTTATATTGCTCCCATAGGCTATGTCTACATGGAGGATTTTCAAAAATCTCAGTAGCCTCAGTGAAGGGAAGCTCCATCAGCACCAGCAATGCTGGTACTTTGTTATTAACCCTGCTTGAGAAAGGTTTTACAAAGCTATGGTAGAAATGCCAGCTGTAGCAACATTCATGCTGCCATGAGGCTACAATGATCAGAGGAACCCACACTTGTAGGAAGACATAATATCTTTTATTTAACCAGTGCTTTTTATTAACTATTGCTGGAAAAACCAAGCAAGGATAAAAGCTGTAGGAGACAAAAAGTTGGCAGTGAAACCTGTCAGACTAATGAGTCCATACTCAGCCCCTGTGTAAACAGGCTGAAGTGAAGAGTATCACTCTCTGTCTACACTAAAGCACTCAAGTAGAAGGAAAAACCTTTGGAAAGAGGTAGGAGAAGGTGAGAACCCTGTTGAAGAAAGCAGTCACTATGCCAGAGAAGCAGTGTGGGGTGACACTATGGATGGAGAAGCTGCTCCCACAAGGTGCCAAACATCCCTCAAGTCCTGCTCTAATGAATTCAATCTGGCATCTCACAGTCAGATCCTGAGAAACTAGTGGAAAGCTTCCTGATTTATTGATACGCTGGAAGACAGGGCACAGAGCCAGCTGGCTGAAAGCAGACTGTCCTGCAGCAACTGCAAAGATGCTAAATCACCAAACAGGGTAGAGTGGAGATGTGTCATTGCCAATATTTGGCAGCCTTGTTTATTGATCCAGTCCTCTGAGAGTATTACATGCTGCCACATTGCACAAGTGGAATACTGATAGAGCAACACATCGCTCTGGTGCTGCCACTATTGCAGGGGTGAGGCAGCTCTGCAAAGCATAACAACATGCTCTACACAGAGCATGGCAGCAGTTCCTAGCACAGGGGCCACAGGAAAGCCTCACAGGTTGGCACATTGCTCTCACTGAAAACTGAAAGGGTGAAAGATTAGGAGGTAAGAGCTCTCTGGACATCAGGTTATCTGTAAGGTGATACTTTAACTTACTCTCTGACTTTCTAGATGCCTGATGGGTTTTTTTTCAAATGTACTGAGAGTACGTGCCCCATCCAGTCTCCAGCTATTCCCCAAATTGGAAAATGTGCTCTCTAAAATCCTTGCTCTGAATATGTCTTAAAATGAGTAAACAGTTGTAGTTTTACTAGAGAAGGAGTAAAATTCATACTTCTTGGCAATATTGAATGTGCTGCAGCACTAGCAGCGCTACTCTGCTGAAGCACGGCACAGGGCTGTGAGAATGGCTATGCTGGAGTACAAGTTATCTCTACACTAAAATAAGATAAAAATTAATCTTTAGTCTTTTGACTGGTTTAAAAAGGCTTAAGCAATGCAGACAACAATTAGAGCATGTGCTAGCAAATGTCATGCCAAGTAATTTGATGTTGGGAAATATGCTGTAGGTGATATCTCAATCCCTTCTCTCTACATCTGAGATATCCTCTCTAACATATTATTCATCTAAGTTAAACAGAGGCAGAGATCACCTGTCCCTGGGGTGAGCAGCACCCTGCCTCTTGCTGCAAACCCTACTCCAGATACAGGATTGCTTTCCCCCATACGTGATGGAAAGAGGAGGAAGTTTAGTGGGATTTTGCTTTCAAAAGATTCACTTCCTCAGTGATTTTCACTTCTTCTCAACTTTTGCATAACTTGCTTTTTCTGAAGCTGGCAAAGAAGCTTGCCCTGCACATTAACTCTTCCCCCCACCCCCCCCACCCCCCAAATCTGTAAGCTCAAGGTTTGTGATTTAACATCAGTCCAAATCCAAGGACATGAATGTTGTTTCGGCAGCTGAGGTGCAATGGAATCTAAAAAATAATCTAGGATACTTTTTTTTAAGGGCTTAGAGCTAACAAATCAACAAGGAATAATTGAAACTATACAAGTTCTCAATCTGCATACACCAGCAACTTTTGCCTACATCCATGCGACTGAAAGAAGCTGTGCCACTGACTTCAGGGTTTTGCACTTTTAAATGCCTTTGATAAATGAAGCCAGGGTGCCAAGGAAAACACCAGTGCAAAGAACTGTGGTGAACTTTGTGATGTATCAGGAGTCCAGGCATGCCTTTAGTCTTCTGACTAGCTTAAAAAAGCTTAAGCAACACAGACAACAATTACAGCTGTGCTAGAAACTTGACTGATCCCAGCAGAAATCTGCAGTACCAATAACATTTTTGAATGCTTGTCAAAGCCTTTTCTCAGTTTTTAATTAGCTTCTGCAAGAGGTAATGGCTTACAGCTTGGAACAGAGAGCTGGGAGTAAAGGCATCCAGGGTGCACTCCTAGCCAGGGAAGCGACAAGGCAGGTGGCTTTGGGATACCGGCTGCAGCCCCTCTGCCCAGCTTCCGTAAGTGCAAACTGGGTAAAATAACACTTGCAGCCCAAGGATGATAAAAGACCTAATTAGATGGTTTTGGGGAGCTCGCTGCCCCTCTGATGAATTGTGCAAGAGAAATGAATAGTATTATCATATGGGTAATGAGCTCTCACAAGACAGGGACTCCTTTGTTCAAAGACAGAGGCTTTTTCAGCAGCAGCCAGGATCCAGCAGAAGTTTATTAGAGAAAAGTAAGCGTTGCTCATCTCTGTGTAACTGAGAATATATTGCTTTATATTAGGACGATTTATCTGCAATGCATTGCATTCCTCAGAGTCTTTACCTTTAGGGAAAGTCATAGGAATAACTTCTCAATGAGTAGTTTTGTTATGAAAATGAACTTTAGTTATCTTATGAATTGTTTATCTTAAGGCTGCACAATCACTTTGATTATAGAAGTCTAGCGTTATTCAAAAGACTGCAGAATCTCAGGTGAGTAGATGAATATTGAAAAGATATGAGGGATACTCTGCTTTTCTGATTCTGTTCCACTCATCTGCCTATTTCTCAGATGAAGAACGAGAGTGTAATTTTATTGCAACCTGTTATTGTGATGCAGGAGAAGCAATTACTATGTGTATACAAAAGATCATTAAATATTTCCACCAGTAGCCACAAGTCATGCCAGAAACTTACTATTATCATACCATATTTTCGTTACATTCCCCAGAAGAAACTTCCCTAACAATTAATTCCAGCAACAGCATAAGGAAACCAAAGCAGAAGATAACTTTTCAGCCATCCTTACAAGCAGATTGAAATGAAAAATGGGGTGACAAAAAGTAGCTGAAACTTTGTAAGTTCTTAGCTAGTGCAATATTATACACAGACTTGAGTGACTATAGGTTTTGCCGCCACACAAGTCAGAGGTGGAGCTGTGTCCATGCAGCAGTGACTCGCTGCACGCTGCAGAGGTGAAGCAACCGGCCCAACCCTCTGTTTTTCACTGCTGAGAAAAAAAATAAGCACTGACATCCCTTCTCCCAGCCACGCACTGCCACCTGCACTCTCAGGGCAAAATCCCAACAGTTCCAGCACCTCGGGTTAGTCCCATACACTCACAGGACAGGCCCCGAGACAGCTGCCCTTTAGACATTTGTGTGTGGCAGCAAACGGTTCAGTCACTCGCTGCTCTGCTTCTCTCCTTTATAGTGCATTTTCCCTTTTTTGCTGCCTTCACCAATGACGGCAGGAAACACCAATGGGTTTTCTGTTGCTATATCATGTTTCTACATATAGACTAACATGAGGCTACATGCAGCATCCCTACAGTATTCACAGCCTAAGTGTAAAAGGCACGGAGTCCTAATGTATGACATTTATGAATTATGAAGGATGGACTTTGTATTGCTACAGTGCCATGGAATCCACCAGACCAGCAATATCAGTCTCATGCCTTTCCTCATGACCCACCTTTCCTCATCACGCTGCACTGAACTGCCCTGTCTCTCCCAGTCCCTCCCAGCTGCTGGTTGCTGCCCACACAGCTCCACTGCTGTGGCCATGGAGCAAAGGAGGGCTGGAAAGCAGCCACGCTCTGTCTCACTTCCTTTCCCAGATGGGCAGAGTGCCTCTGTCTCCCCTGAAAAGTCCCAGTCCAGAGCAGAGTGTCCATGGGGTCAGCAGCTGCACTCTGTGAGTGTGAGTGGAAGGCAGTGCCCAGCTCCAAGGTGGGCAGTGGATGCAAAGGCTTTCCCAAGAGAAAAGAATAGTGGTAGATGAGAAAATCCTGAGCCTCAGGAGCAGATGAAGATCAGGAGCGGACCTCTAACAACGTCTCATGCTGCAGCATCCAAAAGGCAGCAAAGTCTCCCAGGCACAGGTACCAGCCTGCCAACAAGGTCTGCTGCAGCTCAGGGAGAGGAAAAGGGAAGGAGGGGCACTCATGTTTGAAAGAGAAGGTGTTGTGGGTATCAGTGGACATTTTTAATTCTCACACCCTGTGACAATGCCCAGTGAACAGGTAGGATGTGTGTGAGACGTACACCTCTGCCACTATTATAGGGCAGAATGGAAAAATGATATATTCTGTCTCCTCTGAAACATTAAGAGAAGCAGAATAGCTTTGCAACTGCTCACAGCCATACTACTTAACAAGGAGCTGCAGGCAGTTATGAAATAGGTATAAACAGTGTTCCAGGGCTCCTGAGGTTCCATATGCATTAATCAAAGATAAGTCAGAACGATGATAGCACCAGAGCCATCAGGTTAGCTTTGCCTGCAACTGAAGACAGACATCGCAACAAAGTGCTTCTCTTTCCACTGTTTATTTCCAGCTGTTTTGCAACTTGTTGCAACTGTAGAGCTCATGACCTTCCTCAGGTTTTTCAAGCTATGTAATCACTCCAGCGACATGTTTAACAGAAGACCAGTTTTGCATTAGATTCTTAGCAGATTTCAGCCGTGATCTTCCTTACTTTTTGTCTGTATATGACTAAATTCAGCACCTGCGGTGTGACTGCAGTCCTCCAGCTACATAATACATACACCAGATAGAGGGAAATCTTGCCTGTATTGCTTCTTTAGTTTTCTTCTGGAAGGCGTCACCAACTGGAAGGAGAAGTACCACAGAATCACAGAATACCAGGTTGGAAGGGACCTCAAGTGCCATTTGGTCCAACCTTTCTTGGCAAAGCATGACCTATATTAGATGTCCCAGCAGCCTGCCTTGCCAAATCTTAAAAGTGCCCAAGGTTGCGTAATCTGCTACTTCCTGAGGGAGATTATTCCAGTGGCTGTTTGTTCTTATTGTGAAAATTTTCCTCTTCTGTCCAGCTGGAATCTCCCCAGGAGTAACTTGTACCCATTACCACTCATCAGCTTGATGCCACCATGGTGGTAAAAGCTGACACTTCAATGTGGGTAACGCTTCTCATTGGCAAGTCAACAGAACATTTTTCTTGGTGAGTTTTGTTACTTTGAGGTGAAAAATTCTGGATCCAGCTCGTATTTTCCTATCTTAACCCACTGGAAAGTGTTCTGATACTGCCAAAATTAAGCTAGTAATATCCATTTATTATAGCAGAGAATACAGCACAACTCTGTAGTATAGCCAATACTTTAAGGTAAGCTTCTTTAAAATTAGACCAATGTAATGGTAGCTACTGCAGATTAACATAGGTGTAAGCACAGAACTGGAGCATAAGATGAAGGCCTCAGGGTCCTTCTTTCTGGATCTCTATAGCTGTTCCACACCTCTATTGCTACTCTGAATCCAGTAAGTGTGATGAAAGTAGCCTGCATAGCCAGAAAAGGCGTTTCCCCTTTGCCACCAGTTACTGTGAACACTTAAGTAGGCAAATATTGGGCAATCCTTGTGACTCTGATGATGTTCTGGTATATCTCTGCTTGAAAAACAAGAGTCAAGACAAGTCAGTGTCTGAGCAGAATTATTTCTGCTGTAACAAAAAAAAAAAAACCAACCACCCAACAAGTTATTTGCAAAGTAGTTCTTATAACAAATGTTGTAAAGAAAAGGTTAGTAGGTCAACAGATGAAAACGTGACAGCACTTCTTACAGCATTTTCCAAACTCCTACTCAGTCTACTTTTGAAACTAAACAGCATTCATCCCTGGGGACCTTGCTTACTACATCCTAGATCTTGGGAAATACACACTTTCTATTACTAATCATTTTTGCCTTTCCTTGAATTTCCGCCCTCTGCTCTTCTTTCACTAGTCATGTCCTCATACAATGTTTACCTGGTGCTTTTTCAATTAAACGTTCCTGGGACAGTCTGGGACACCCACTGTCTATTTTTCTAATCTGATGCAACTGCTTGTGGTGTCCAGAGAAGATAAGCAACAGACTCAGTGCAGAAGACAGCCATCCTAGATCACATCAAAGCTCTATCTAGATCAGTATCTGACAATGGCCAGTGGGTTAAGGACAGCACAAGCTTACATGGTTTGCCCTCCAGAATATTTTCCCAGCTTCTAGCAACTTCTGGTTTAGGAACTTTATAAAATATAAAGGCAACATTAATGGTGTCTTTATATTTAATATAGTTATTTTATATACATATTTCTCCTAGTTACTTGTTTTATCGCTTTCTCAGTCCTTGCAAACAACATACTGTTGTAGGTTGCAGATTTCAGATTCTGTGGCAGCAAACTAAAACAAGGGGTTTTTTTTACTGCTATGTAAGTGAAGTCTCATCATCTGGGGTTATTTCACACCTAATGAAAAGGCTATGCTTAATTGTATTCTGATTTCAAAGAAACAATTAAGTTCTTCAGGTTTGGATATCAGTGATTCAGTAGACACATTCTTTACTGAGTCATTAAAAACATCATTACCTCAGCATGTGGATATTGCTGGAGGTATCAGCCTTAATACTGAATAAAACCTCAAAGTTCTCAGCACTCTGAGACTTTAAGAAAGAACTGACCCAGCTTGAGTATTGCCAGCTCTGCCTCCCTCAACCTGCATGGCTGAAATGACCTTAATATGCTAATTTTTACATCTTCAGCTGCCACATATACTTGCTCTATTTGATGATTGCCCTGTCCTATCCAAGAGGAAGCTGTAGGGAGCTGTACTTGAGAGCCAAAGCACGTGATTCATTAAGACCTCACTCCATTTTATGACTATGGTACTGTCTCTAATTACTGAATAGATTAAACAAGCTAAGCACTCCAGCAACCTGTTATTAAGATTACCTGAAAACACAGCTGAGTCTAGCTATTAGAGGTGTGACCAACTCTAGTTTGAAAAAAAAGACATCTAAATGAGAGCAACTCCTCCCCTCCCATCCAGTCTCACCTGACTTCTGCTGATCCGTCACACCCTTAACATTTTTAGCTGAGTTAAGATGAAACTACAGAGGAAACCATGAGTTACATGTGATTCAGCAGCAGGTTAATATGATAAAAGGAGGGTGTCCTTGTTCCTTTACTAATGTGCTCTGCACAGCAACTCCTCTCTTCCACCACAACACTGGCTATGCTTGCTAGCTAGCACTGGAATCAGTTCTGTTAATAGAAAACATGCCTGTATGAGCCCATCCTCTCGAGTACATGCTGCTACTAAGTGCCTGATATGGGAGCTTCTGCAGAGTCGGCAGGAAGTGAGTTTACTTAGCCGGGATTGCACTGCAATCGACCGTGAGCACTCTCACTGCAATGGTGTCAACACACCAGCCCAGCAAAGGCAAATAAAACCTTCCTGCTGTCACAAGCATTTGATTCTTGCAAAAATAGGTCATCCAGAAAAACAGACTGCTAGAAGCACACAGACAAATAAACAGCTTTTGGACATGTGTGGCAGAATGGGGAAATACCTTAAAAAAACAGAACCAGTAATTCAGTGGGAGAAATAATCTTGCTATCCCAGGATTCCAACTGCCACATTGAAGCCAGTGTGAATACAGCCTATGACTTCAGCGTGCACAGGATCAAACTCCCGGGACTTAGTTCTGCAAGGCATTAGGCACTCCTGTCCAGTGCTGAAAGCACTGGCTTTTCTGTAGAAGCTCAGGGCCTTTTAGTGCTGATACTTCCTGAAAGTTAAAGATAAACAAACGCATGGGTGCAATACAGGAGCTAATGACTTCTCACCTGCTTTCGACAGAAACATAAATTGCTGGTTTGACTGATTACAAGAGTGCAAGAGCTCAGTTACAGGTGAGATAGCACCTCTAATCACAATCTCTTCACAATAATAAAAAATAAAGATAACCAGGTAAATAGAAATCTATATTAAATGAAACAAACTAGATCCTTTTTGCGATACCATCTTAATATGTTATTACTTATGAGTCTATGAGTCTATTACTTAAATACCTAAACATTTAAAATTGAACCAATGACCTGGATTAAGGCTTAAGGTCACCACATTCTATTAATTTAAAGTAATACAAATTATGGTCAAGCAGTCCATGTTTGCTGCTGAAGGTGAAAAGTAAAACCATTCTGCTGGAGCCACCAGGAGCCTTGCCTACAAACACAGTGTATTCAATCTACTCCAATTTAGTACTAAATAAATTAAACTAATTAGTAACTAACTAGTTTATTTAAAGTTGGAAAACTCTCCTGATCTGGTTGTTTAAGGAGCCAGAAAGATTGTTTTCCTGGCCTCAGACAGATGAGGGGCTGCCACCATAGGTCTCAGAGCACACATAAGCCCAGCTTGATTCGAGGTAAGAGTACAAAGAAGTGTTATATCTCTGCCTTGCTCTCTCCAGTGCTCCTTTAGGAGCCCAATCACAACAGCTGATTCTGCACACTGCTGCCAGAGCCTTCAGAGGCTGTTGGAGAGGCCTCCACGCAGCCGTGACACAGATAACCTGATGCTGAAATGGAGGAGACATGGATTTGACAGATGTTCATGCAACACTTTGCTTGAATCAATACAGTCTACTGGTCCAAAGTCAACTTTCTACATGGCAAACAAACTGAGGTCAGTGCATCCCCAGCCTTGTTAATCCGCAATCCAGACAAGCCACACGTAGATAACTGAGAATTGATTTCCACAGAGAAATGGTAGACAAATGACTATAAACTGCCTATTCAGTTTTTTATCTAGAAGAAAAAATACATGTTTTAACTATTGTCAGTGATAAACAACTTATTGTTTTGGGTTTTTTTACGAAAAAAACCCTAAAATATCCAAAACAAAAGACAATGAAGTGGCTTATTTAAGGCATGGCTTCTTGTTTGCTGATTTGAAAAGCAAAACAGTGCTACTAAGACAGATCAAGAAGCCTGAACTGTCTCTTAGAATAGAATTATCCACCATAACTTCACACGGATTAAAAAGCAAGTAGAGAAAAGTGAATTTAAACTGGCTCTGGATCCTTCCCCTTTCAGTCTTCTCAGGAGACAATGTCTGGTGGCATTATCAGATGGACTAATTGAGGAAATAGGAAATGAGCTTGAAACAACTATGGCTCAGGCAGTTTGGGAGGAAAAAAAGAAAAAATACTGGTTATCAGCAGAAGATGTCACTAGTAGCTACTGCAGTCATAAATATTAAGGTTTGCTGTTTTCTTTCTTGTTCTTTAGTTATGTGTTGATACCTACTCCGTGGGACTGTGGGCCTAAGAAGGAGGGAAGCTTTATGTACATTAGTTTGGAATAAAGAACAAAATTTTGGCTTTTCTCCTCTTGAGCAGTTGAGTCAATCGATGTGCTCCTAACTGCTGCCCAGAGGAGAAGAGAGCTTTGTTTATCTTCTTGATGTACCACACTGTCCCACATAACATCCTTAACTCTAAATTGGAGAGACATCAATTTGATAGATGGACAACTCGGTGGATAAAGAATTGGCTGGATGGCTGCACACAGAGAGTTGTGGTCAACGGCTCAATGTCCAGCCAGAGACCAGTAATAAGTGGTGTCCCTCAGGGATCAGTCCTGGGACTGGTCTTGTTCAACATCTTCATCACTGACATGGACAGTGGGATTGAGTGCGCCCTCAGCAAGTTTGCTGATGACACCAAGCTGTGTGGTTCGGTTGATACGCTGGAGGGAAGGAATGCCATCCAGAGGGACCTCGACACGCTTGTGAGGTGGGCTGATGCCAGCCTCATGAAGTTTAACCATGAGAAGTGCAAGGTCCTACCCCTGGGTCGGAGCAATCCCAGGCACAGCTACAGGATGGGCAAAGAAGAGATTCAGAGCAGCCCTGCAAAGAAGGACTTGGGGGTGTTGGTCGATGAGAAAATGAACATGAGCCAGCTACATTGTGCTCTTGCAGCCCAGAAAGCCAACCGTATCCTGGGCTGCATCAAAAGAAGCGTGACCACCAGGTCCAAGGAGGTGATCCTGCCCCTCTGCTCTGCTCTCGTGAGACCTTACTTGGAGCATTGTGTGCAGTTCTGGTGTCCTCAACACAAAAAGGACATGGAACTGTTGGAACAAGTCCAGAGGAGGGCCACGAGGATGATCAGGGGACTGGAGCACCTCCTGTATGAAGACAGGCTGAGAAAGTTAGGGCTGTTCAGCCTGGAGAAGAGAAGGCTGCATGGAGACCTCATAGCAGCCTTCCAGTATCTGAAGGGGGGCTTATAAGGATGCTGGGGAGGGACTGTAGTGACAGGACAAGGGATAACGGATTAATTCTTAAACAGGGGAAGTTTAGATTGGACATAAGGAGGAAGTTCTTTCCTGTAAGGGTGGTGAGGCACTGGAATGGGTTGCCCAAGGAAGTTGTGAATGCTCCATCCCTGGTGGTGTTTAAGGCCAGGTTGGACAAAGCCTTGGGTGACACGGTTTAGTGTGAAGTGTTCCAGCCCGTGGCAGGGGGGTTGGAACTTGATGATCTTAAGGTCCTTTCCAACCCTAACTATTCTGTGATTCTGTGATTCTGTGACACAATAAATTGTAAAGGAACTGCAAGAGAACAATCAAAATTATTTTAGCTATTGGGAGCAAATCTTTGTAAAAGACCTGGAATAAAAATTTCACACCTCTGTACAAATTCAGTTTTTCCCCAAAGGTAGGACTGATCACCTATGCGGCTGCGGGTTGGTATACGACAAACTCCTAGAGAGTTCATTCAGTTCAGCACCACTCTGAACAATAAAAAAGCCTTTGTAGCAGTTTTGCTAAACGTTATCTTCTTACACCTAGTTCTGAATTATGTTTACTAATGCTTGGTTTAAGTTGAAGTCCAAACCATTTCTCTAGGGCAAAAGGCCAACCGTGCACCCACTGGTCATAAATCCTCTCTGTTCCCCTTGCATTTCTGCTGGTCTCTTTTTCATGCTGAAGAGCAGCCATTCAAAGAGACTGAGTGAAGTTTTTTTCATGCACAGTATTACATTAAGTTATGGTTTTAATTGCTTTTCAGCTGCTTTGCATCTAACCCTGAAGAACACCTCATTGCAAAAGCAATTACACACTCCACTCCTTGGGAAGAGTTAAAGACAAGCTATAATGCAAGTTAGCTCCTCATGCAGAGTGTGTTTGCCAAACCACTGTCTCCCAGTCCTTGTTCTCTCTGTTCCCGTAAGAAAGATACTGATGGACGTAATTGATCTTCAACATGAAGTAGCAGCAGACTTTATTTCTACAGAGAATCCAGATATATTACACAGACAGGAACATTAAAGACATGCCAATAATTCCTACAGCATTTATTATACTGTTATCTCAAACACTAGTTGAATTAATAGTTATCTGTAAAATATACACTCGTCTACACTAAAACACTCATACCAGATACAGTAGGTCTTTAAAAAAAAAGGTAAACTTCCTTTTTCATTCAACAGAATTTTTCATGAATGAATCTTTTGGAACAAACCCACATTTTTGCTTTCCCCATTGATATTTATTAGTAAAGGCTATTTCCTAATAGGAAGCAAAATGTCAATGACCTCCCTCAGCAAATTAGGTTGTGGACTTTAAACGTGCTTAAATATTTCAAGTGCAAATTTACCTTTTGTTTGTGGGGAAAGTCACTGAAAGTCATTCGGCAGTTAGGCATTTCTGACTGGCTGCCAACTGAAATACCAAATATTCATGACAAAATTTCTCCTGTGAATGGACAAGACTTGGCTTTAGCAGATCCAAGTAGGTGTGGAGAAGCATAGAGAAACACATTCCTTTCCCAACCTCATGAAAGCTTCTCTGCTGCTTGAGTCTTCAGTAATGAGTCTTCAGTAATATTCCAAGACCAAATAACAGGGCAAATTCTGCTTGCCCAACTCAGATAAGCTTTTACAGTAAAGTCAATGAAATACGTCTATAATCCAGGTTAGAAAGCTTTGTCCAAGTCTTTGGGCAAAACCAGATGGAAGTATTCAGAAAACAGAGGGTTACTGGGATAAAGGTCTGATGGAGAGTGAGAAATGTCCTAGGCTACTCATACCCATATCACCAGTGTCACTAAACACAGCACCCAGGGAAAAGGCACGACTTGAAGAAGGAACTAATTTTCATGAATGGCTGCCAGAAAATGAGGATCAGGTGCCGCTATACTATTACTACTGGTTGTTTACGTACAAGAAGCAGGAAAAAAAACTGCAGAGAAATAGGATTAGTAATACTAACCTCAAAATCACAAGGAAAACTGTCAGTACCTATTTAGTATGTTAACAAATACCAAGCTGGAGAAGGGAAGTGGTACCATTTTTAGCCTGCTTTCTTAATGAAAAAAAGATTTATTCAGCCTTGCTGCCTTTTTAGTATTCACTTTTCTACTTATCCTATACCTTTAAAGCCACTGAACAATTTTAACCAGATTTTGCAACTGGATAAAGATCACTCTGAAATAAAGTTCAAGATGTTTTCAGAATGAAGGGAGCAAAGAAAAACACAGAACATACATGCTTTTTCATAAATTCCAGTTACACGGGGAAATACCTGACATGAGTTTACAAGAATCTACAAAGGAGCTTACAAAGACTCCAACAAGAAAAGTTGCAGTCAGTGTGCCATCAGTTGATAGGTGTGAGCTCATGGGAGACTTCAGCACAACCCTTATTAAATGGCCTGGTGGTGAACTGAAGTGAGACAGACTTTCCAAGCAGGGAAGGCAAAACAGGCAGTGGTACAACTGAGCTCAGCAGATCTGCTCCTCTGTAGCTGCTCATTGTCAACTCACCACGCCATTTGTAGAGATGGATGAGAAGTGGGTTACATCAGAGAGGGGATACAGATGAAAACAGCAAAGTGATCTGTGTTACATGGCTCATGCCCCCATTCTACTTCACAGGAAGAGCTGCAAGTACACTGTAGGGACTGGCAACAAGGATTACTATGCAGGAGCAGAGATAGGGCTGACTACCTGGGTAATGAATGCTCGCTCAGAGACAATCTGAGCTTCAATGCACACACTGTAAAGGCAAACAAAAATCTGGGACCTGCAGTAAAAGATGAAGAGGAGTGGAGGAGTGGATGATGGCACTGTGGTAATAAAAGGCTTAAAACAGATTGTGAAGTTTTACTCAGTCTGAGGGATACTTTGCACTACAATTAGTACCAATGAACCCGGTGGAACTAATGATAAAGTAAGATACTAGACAGTGTAAGAGCATCAGAGTTTTGTCCCTAAGGAAGTAAAACTCTAAATTATTCTTATTTTTTGAAGACAAGAATAAATAGCGGAACTTTGAAAAAATACACTGAGAATTTCAAACAAGACAAATAGTTGTTAATAAAACTCTCTTATATTAAGGGTTTTTTTTTCTTGACCTACAGACAGACACTTGTTCTACTAAGACATGCATGAAGCAATGGCGCTAAGAAACTGTGCAATTCTTTCAAGACTACTCAGTGCAGTATAAGCTCCAGGCTGCAGCTACACAGAAGCTGAACTAGAGTCAGGTCTACATAACATCTAAACTGTGGAGTTTAGTTTTCACTTTTCCTTACGTCACAACCATTTTCATTAACCTGTGTACAAAGAAAGGCTGAATTAACTATTAATAGCCTCTTCAGTGATAAGTCTTCATTACGGTCTGCTCATATATGTGTAGATCTTTATAGCGTACTTTGTAGCTTAGCTGATAACACATGCAACAGTCATCTGGTAAGGTTTGTACAAGGTATATATTAGATGTACAAATACACTTTCCATGAACACTGCAAGCTTGTGATCTTCAAAACAGCTTCAGACATTTAGATCTATTAATGTTAACTTAGGAAGTTTGTACATCTGTGGAAAATTCACCCTTGACATCCAAAGACAGGCTGGTAAATAAATGCCTTGTTTTTCAACAGGGCTAAGTCCCAGTGGAAGTCAAGCACTTTTGAACACAAAGTCAGTGAACAGGGCAACCTCCCCCTTCACACTTGTAATCACAGGACCTCCCAGCTGGAAAACACAGTTCATCTGTAATTAGAAACAAATACAGGCATGACAGTTATTTATACTAACCCCACTTTATACAGTCTGAGCAGAAGTGGTGTTGTATTTATCAATTTTATTTAAGCCTTTACCTTGCTGGGCCACTATGTCCATCTTTGTCTTATGTGCATGCAAGTATAACATTGCTCATGTTTACCCAATTAGACAGCTAGCTCCACCCGACTATGAACAAACAAAAAACAACTGCTCATAGCATTCCAGAGAAACAACACAGTGCAAGAACAAAGATTTCCACATGCAAACACAGGCAAGCAGCTAACCACAAAGCAGCAAAACCAGCAGATACTTATATGTTAAAAAACAGGGACAAGTTCTCCTTGGTATCCACAAATATCTGTGCTGATGATTCAGATGTAAGGGATAGATGCCTGCCTGATTTTTCCAGCTGAGATTCCTCCAGTGAATGGGAGAAAATTAAATACATATTCAGTTGAATAGATGCCAAGGCTGACTGATGATGAGACCAACAGCTCCTCAGATGGGAGGCAGAGACTTTTTAGTTTCTCAGATGGGACCCAAAGCTATTCTATCTTGAGGCATTTTGAATTTGTCTGTTCTGCCTCCTCTGATGGGGTTATGGCTCTTTATTCTGTGTGTTTGCTTCCCGCTTGCTGGATGTGGAACCCAAGAGGTTAATGCACACTTGCCATAAGGTCTTTTTGCAACCACAGTTTCTGAGCCTCTGAAACAGACGTGAAGGCATCAATCTCATCTTTGCAAATGTCACGAACACCTGACCTTGTGAGGCAACACACAAACAAACCTGACCAAACAGTGAAGTGAGAGCGAGTTCTGGACCTATAAACCATTCTGTGTGGTAACAGGATAGAAACATGTATGTTTCTATCATATATCTAACATATATGACCTCAAAGCTTGACTCTAGTCTACTTCGCTTATTTCTGATTGAAGAAAGCAGAAGCTTTTGCTTCAGTCAGAGGAGAGAAATGGGCATCTCCCAAGGCCAGTCCATCCAATATGGAGCCTTCTGGAGGCACTATTTCTCCCTGCCCTCTCCAAGGGCAACCCAAAGCAACAACTACTAACTTTGGCACTTTCATTTCATGCATTGATCTGAGCAAAGTGAGTGGGAGCAGTGCATGTTCCCAAACCCTGCAACTTGTTCTCCTATGTGTTTTGAACTCCTTCAGTAATTTGCATAAGCAAAACATCCCAAAATAAGCCTGAATAAGCAAGTGAAGCTGGCAGTGTGCAGCTCAGATCATCATCATCAACAAGATGAAATTTAGAGTACCAACCAAGGGACTTATTTGATTTATTATTCTTATTTGATTTAAGACTAATCTGTTAGCAGGATCTGTAAAACCAGTAAAATTTACTGTGGCATATTTGAAGCCGTTAAATAAGGTCCAATCCTGCATTACAGTGATAGCGAGACTCACATCAGCATATAACTAGTACAACTTAGCACGTAATTATGTCCTTGGAGTTTGCATGCAAGTGGCCTGATCTCATTCTTACAAGTAAAGTGTGTCCCTTTTATGAGTAAAAGGGTTTGACTTTAAATGCATTTTTCAGCATAACTTGTCTTCAGCAGTTTCTAAAGTATAGCTCTGGGCACAGCTTTAGGCTTTCCATATGCTGCACTCTTTTAACTTAAAAGTTCAGGTCAGCAATCTGAAAACACACCTAGCAGCAATTCTTAACACCTCAGTATAGTGAACTGCATTTAAGAGTACTGATGTAATCATCGAAGTGGGAATCTTTAGATTTTGCCTGAAAATTGGCAACGTTTACAGCACCTCCTCTAAGCTCTCTCATGCCATCAAAACGTTGTCCTGGGAGATGAGCTGTAGATGTCTTAAAGGTCTCTTTTCTTAAAAAAAAAACAATGTGCATTGAGTAGAATCACTCTATGTGAAAAGCTCTGGAAGAAAGTGTTTCCCATGTGACAGTAACAGCTCTAAGCTCTTGGCCACTGCGCTCCAGAATTCAAGGGACATGAAGACATACAGATAAAACCAGAGTGTGCGATACTGAGTCTATTCTCGGTAGCCACAGCTCTGCTATTTATAGTTATTAGCAAGGTCAGGACAGTGAAGGAAGGGGCAGAACAGAGAACTGCTCATCCAATTCAGACCTGGGCTGTCTATCAGACTTGGAGACTGCATCCAGCCTTCCTAGATGGAAGCAGGTCTTCTCCTGATACGTTCAGAAGAGTCTGAAAAATTAGGATGCTGTACAACTGCCTCTTCTCCTCTGCAACTACTCATTCTAAGCTGAATGGCTACAGGAGAATGACACGACATGTCTCCCTCACTGCAGCATGAGTTCTCAAGCTTTAAAGCATGTACTGGGGCAGTAACTCCTTTGTGGCAGCTTCACAGTTAATCCCATGAGCTAGCAGATGAATTCCAGAAGCATCTTCCTCAGGCAGCTGTCAAGAATATGTGGGAAGGCTGCCACTGTGAGAAGAGAAAGAGTTCTGGAACTGTGTGCCACGAGCAGAGGGCTGTAAGGGCAAAGTATGCTGCAGTCCTTGAGGAAATTTCCCTTTTATCTTAGATGGGAATGACAGAGTCCCAAGTCACCAACTAAGTGAAAAACATTTGAGTTTACAATCAACCATGGCCATGCTTCCACACACAACATGGAGCAGCCCTTTTGCCACACCCAATGTTGTAGGAGGACTGGCAATAGAGATTTACTTAGCTTTCTTCTGCAAGTAATGTTTCCATCAAGAAATAAATGCATACAAAAGACAACATTCCTTCTGGTTTGGGTTCTTTTTAATCATGATATCTCTATTTACTGGCATGATGACGCCTGTTTATTCCACCTGTTCTTTAGACTACCATCACTTGGACTATATTGTAAGAAACTGGACATCCTGTCAGATGACAGTTGACTAAATACTCAATTACAAAGGCATTATAGCCAGCAATTTTACTTACAAGGAAACCTGCTCCTTACAGTGCTCCACTTTTACATCACAGATAACGTAAACATAAAAATAAAAAAAGGATGGGAACACCACTTCTAACTAGTATTTTTAAAGATCCAGAGGCAGTATAAATAAATGTATAAATGTAAATCTGGCAAGACCAGAACTCCCAACAATTTTTAACCACACCTGAACAGAATAGCTTGCCTCAGTAACACTGCTCACGCCAGCCTCACAGACCCGCTATCATCATCAAAGCAGTAACTGTTTTCAACAACAATATAACCATCAAATAGTGTTTTTTTTCATAATGAAGTTTAGATTACATCATCGTCTTGAATATTATGTATGAGCTCATTGAACTTACTGCTCCATAAATATGCAGAAGAGTGGCAATGAATGAAGCCAAAACCGAGGCAGAGACGCTGCCTTTGTGTCAGGACAGAGGTTCACTGACAGTGAGTCAGTGCCCACAGCTGCATGTGGGATGTTGATTAGCTAATTATACGATAGTTGTTACATGAATTTATAGACACTTGAAGACTGCATCTACATATAATTATTCTTTCTGTTTCGTTCTGGTAAAAAAAGCAGCTAGAGAAATGTCGGCAACTAAACAAAAAAACTTCAATTACATTTGTCATAGGACCACTACAATATTATTAACTGCACAAAGACAGAGCTTTTTTAGGACAGCTTAGGGTGTAATTGCCATGCTCAGACGCCAAGTATAGCTTCTCACCCTCAGATTATGTAAAAGCAGCCGTGTTTTCAAGTTCTGCTCTCTGTGGATGACTCACATTATTATGTACTAACAACCAACACATTCTGTTTTACCCCTTTGTTTTACATGCCTGGAGTGTTCTGGCTGGAGTTTGTCTTGTTCAAATCTGTATGTGCTGCACACCGCTTATTGTACCATGCAATCACTCCTTGTCCTTCTCCTTTTTAGCTTTTAATGAGCTCCTGCACTGGCACTTGGGCAATTTCCCAAAACTACCCTTCAGAACTCCAAGAAGGCACCATGAGATCTGCAGGCAGCACTGCAGATTCCTGAGAACTGGCACAGCTACACTGGAGACCTCTGATAAAGCAAAGACCTCTGATAAACTGCTGCTTGTGTCACAAGATTTTTTGAACTCTTGCACATGCAGCTGGCATCAGGAATCAAACAATGCATGTCACTAAATCTTTTTATGGAGACACAGGAGATTAAGACTTATCTTATGACTGGGAAGGTTTCTATTCTCTGTATCAACAGGAGAAAGTCCTGAAGGTGAATAAACTCCAAAGTCTCCAATGAAGCAAAGAGAGGGCAGCTTTTCGCATAATATGGGCCTTGCTCTGTGATTCTCTACCACTGCCTTCTGAGACTGCATCAGCAGCCAGCTCATTTTTTATCTACTTTAAGTAAGGAGAAACATAAAATGTCTAAATATCCTCAGCTTGCTATGTAAGAGGCCCATTAAAGACTCTCGGTGAGACAAGCATGTTGTCAGATTTCGGAACATCACAGATTTTAATACAGAAAGCATGAAAGAACAGGTGAAATTATTTATTTATGTAATGAGTAGTGATGCCAAGTACTTCCAGATCCTGCTGTCTTTTCTAAGGAACGAGATAGAAATAATGACATCACTAATCTTGCAAAGACACGTGAGCACTTCTTTCCAGAAATAACTGTTAAGCATAAAATTTCAGTCATTAATCAAAGAGCACGGGGGCCTAACCCTTTTTAGGATTCTAAGAGGAAACGTGAAGCAATATGACTGTAAAGCAACACAAATGTAAGGGGCACTTAACCTTTATTCTAAGCAGGTAACTTCAAGAAAAGCACGCCTGGGGCCAGTTTCTCTCTACTAGTGTAGATTTGTATTGATTCTGCAAAGACGCAGCAAGTTTTACCATTTCAGAGGTTGGTCTCTGCCTGGAAGAAAGAAGGGCACCACCACATGATATCATGAATATGAAGAAAAGAAAGTAATAAAATATGCTGCAGGAAGGAGCAGAAGACACATACCCATGAGGAAAGAAAAACATAGGATAAACAAAACGCGTAAGAAGCTCTTTCAGGAAAAAGAACTAGCAGACGCAGCACAAGGGAATGTGAACTCTGCACAGACACTGAAAATACAGGTAAGACTCAGGGAAAAAAAATATTAATACAGATGGTGCTTTTTTTTTTTTTCCAAAATAGAGTAGAGATGTAGCACAAGCCAGGATGAATTATCTTTGTTTCCCACAGGTCAACTCCAGAAAGAGAGTGCTTACAAAGATGAGTCGTTTTATCTCAGATCCACAGTCCTGTTGATAAATCCCAAAGTGATTCAACAAGAAGGAAAATTTCACAGGGAATGAGTCCCAGCCCTTATTTGGAGCAGCAGAAGGTATTGCTTAGCGGTCTGGGGAGACAAATAAACTGCCTGGGCCAATTCAAAACTTGCACATAGTTGCCATGAAAGGAAGTGTTGTGTCTGCATGTGATTTCCTGGAACAAATCAAATGTTTCTGCAGAGAAACCCATAAAATGCTGACAATATATTAAGGTTGTTTTCTCTGAAAGCGGTTATCTCAAACTTGTACTACAGGTCTGCTGGATCAGGGGAAAAAAAATGAAGAAAGGAAGATTGTGTCTTAAAAATCTGACAGAAGAACCCAAACAATTTTAGTGTACAAGACCAAAAGCAAAAGCTCTTTCAGTACACTACTGAGATAAAACAGCAACAGAAACTGATAATATACAATTCCATATACAGCAGACACATATACAGCAGTCCAGCAGTAAAGTCTGCAAGAGGGAAAGGACTGGGCAGATCCCAAGCTAGGCAGGGTACTAAGGCTTTTCTGTCACTTCCGACAGTGGCACTAACAATTTGTCCATCCCCAACACATTGAGTACGTTGTCCAAAGCCACATGGTTCAGCTGTCCTGACTCTTTGCATCCCAGATAGAACTGAGCAGCAATCAGAAGGGATAGTCATATCCCAAATTAATTCTACACTTCATGATATACAGAGGAACTGCCTCTTTCTGTATCTTGAATTGATTCTGTATTTTTATTTGTCACATGTATCACATTGATAAAAGACAACTGGAACCAGCACTGGACCAGCATTGAACACCGATTGTCCAAGAACTTTGGTCATCATTCTGTCCATCACAGGTGCGGCTAGCAACCATTCTCAAATCTCTTTGGGAGCCACTGGGCCCTTTATTCTTTCCAAATGTAATAGGGGCATACCTCACGTGAAAGAGAACATCTGCTGGCTCCAGTGAGGCCAGATAAACAAGAAATCATTGCTACTGCATCAACACACTAACCCCCAAAGTGCCTTGGAAAAACACCATGAAATGCCTAGCAGCTGAGTCCTGCTACGTGGGTAACTTTCAGTGCTAAACTCTAACACGATGTATGGCGCATAGGGTTAACCACCTCTGCAGAATCCAGAGGGTGAGCTTGTAATTTAACTGTGTTTTCATGGCTACACTAGGCCAGGAGCGTGATGACCCAGGCTCTGCAGGTGCTGGCAGAGGAGCTGCTCAGGTTGGCAGCACAGGTAACAGGATGCTGGGACCTGCTGGGCACCCCATGGCTGGTGCCGATGCAGTGTCTGTGCTTGGCACCATCTTCGTAACACAGCCACGGGTTTGACAGGATCTCTTTACACCCCCATTTCAGAATTACAACAGTCAGGATCACCAACCCCTTCATCTTTCAGAGACGCCACAGCAGACGCTTTCACCCTTCCTCATGACTAACTGTCATCTCCCTAAGGGACAAGCCACCATGGCGGGCTGTAGAGGCCACCATCACCACTCCTGTCACCACCACATCTCCACCACCACCACCACCACCACCACATCGGGGTGCAGCTCGCACCGGGCTCTCCTCAGGGTTCCCCCTCACGGAACGGTTACAACCGGGGAGCCCAGAGGGCGTCCCGCGCACTCCCGCCCCGCCCGCCATTGGCCGCGGTCCGGGGCGGGGGGGAGCACGACCCGACCCGGCCCGTCGGCGCCGCGCGGTCCTGCCGCCGTCAGCCGCGGTGCGGGCGGGAGCGGCGGGGGGGAAGGCGGGTGGTGTGTCCCGCACGTCATATCAGCCGCCCGGCCCGGATTGGCTGCGGCGTCTCACCCGACTGGCCGCGGGCGCCCGGGCTGGCGCGGCGGCTCCCGCGCTCGGCACTCGCGCCCGGCCCCGCCCCGCCCGGCGCGGCCCGGCCCGAGGGGAGGGGTGGCGGAGCGAAGCGGCGGGCCCGGCGCTGCCTCCGGCCGCGGGTAGGTCGGCGGCGGGTAACGTGACACGCGTGGCTGGGGGCTTATAAACCTTACACGGGCCGCGGGTTGGCGAGCCGGGAAGGAGGCAGGAGAGCGGCGGCCTTTCGCCGACCCCACACGGGCTAAGGCGGCGGCGGGCGCAGCCCCCTGAGGTGAGAGGGCGAGGAGGTCCGCGTCCCCCGTGCCGGGTACACGCCGGGATGCGAACCCTGTCCCCGAGGGAGAGGGGACAGTGCGGGTCTGACGGGAGCGGCGGGTCCTTGCTGGGGCTCCGCAGCTGACAGGCCGAGGCAGCGCGGCCCGTGGTCCCCGAGTCACCCCGTTCGTGCCGGGCTCCCGCCTCCCCCGACCCGCCGGCTCCAAGCCGTTTGCCCGGTGCCTTTGGAGCCCTGGCGGAGAGGGTGGTGTGTGTGAGGGGTCGGGCCGTCCCGCGTTTGGTGTTTGACAGCCTGTCCCTGCGCGTGTGTTTCAGGACTGCGGTGAAGCCGATGCCCAGGTTGGAGAACGGCGGCTGGAGCTGTTCCTGCGCGTCCCGGGGAAGGCACAGAGCCCAGCCGGGGGACACGGCAGCGGGACTGGCCGCCAAGGTGGGGGGGATGCTGAACTCCTCCGGCTCAAGCCCCTCGCTGACGCTGGTGGGTACCAGAGAGCGCAGCCCCAGCACCGCCACCAGCACCACCAGCAGCACCTTGAACTGGAGTCAGCACCTGGTGAAGAGGAGCGTGGTCCTCTTCGTCGTCGGTGCTTTCATGGCCCTGGTGCTGAACTTGCTGCAGATACAGCGAAATGTGACTCTCTTCCCCGACGAAGTGATTTCTACTCTCTTCTCCTCCGCCTGGTGGGTGCCGCCGTGCTGCGGAACAGCAGCAGGTGAGTCTCTGACCTCCACGCGTGATTTAGCTTGGTTTCCTCCTCCCCATCCTCCCGTGGCGAGGAGAGGCCGTGGGGCTCAATGTGTGACCTTCGTGAGCCCTTCCATCGCACAGCGAGTGATGCAGAGTGTGTATTTGGGAAGGACGCGTGCCCACGCCAGCTTTATCCACCTGCGTGGATAACAGCTGGCGTTTCCCGCGTGTCTGAAGGCTCTTTCCGAGCCGGTGCACTCTGTATGTGTGTGAGGTGACTTTTATTCCGCAGCGTGAGCCGCTCCCCGCGCACCTAACGCCTCGTTCCCGCAGGCACAGCGGGGTTTACCCGCTCTTCCCCCCCATCCCTTTAGCCTCAAGGCGGGCACGGGTGGGCGGGGTGGGGCCACGTGTCTCCGCCCCTCGCCCGCCATTGGCTGATGGCGAACTGGTGAGTGGCGGGAGGCTCTCGCCATTGGCTGGCGGCGGGAACTGGCCACGGGCTGGGCCGAAAACAAGGAAGTCACGTGCGGCTGAGTTGCTGCCCTCACCACCAGCACCCGTGTCAATACGGTGGTACGGAATGTGTTAATTGAACTTCGTTATAAGGACGCGTGAATGGTAAACCATAACCTCGAATGATAAACTGCCCGGTAGATAGGTTGCCGTGGTTTATGCTCCAAAGTTCTTGTAGTGCTGTCACAGTTGGATTGAACTTCGGCATTTAGCTGTTATCTTAAGGTGAAAGTTCTTTAATCAGAAGGATTAAACTGTTCCAGAATCAAATCTCATGTCTGCCTTGGAACAGTTCTTCTTGTAGCTTTCTGAGTATAAAAGTTCTTCTTAGATGTTTAAGGGGGATGGGGGGAAGAGGGTAGGAAAGGACACACAGACACACACAGACGTTACAGATAGTTAAAGCAGCATGTCTAACGTTGGAGTAGGTGACAACACGTGGAGTCACAAGGCTTAAAAAAGTGAAACTCATTTAGTGCTTGTGCCAGCAACTGAGCTAACACTAGCCTGTATTTTTCTTCTGCAACCAATCTGCAGACTGATAAAGCTAAGAAAATGCTATATGAAGATAAAAACATCGTGTGGTTAATAGTATAAGTAGTTATTTTTCCCTGACACAAGTAAGACTGATGGCAGGTGTTTCTCCAAGTTCGGCTCTGCTTGTTTGGTATCTAAATTAGCCTCTGAGTTGGCTGGGAGCACAGGCTGACTTACAGCCCAGCAGAAGGAGAGAAAGCAGTGCTGCCAAGAGACTTCTGCGTCCAGGCAAATATTTAATTCTGAGCCTGATTCACAGCTAGTGAGTCAAGTTCATAAAACTCTCTGCCCTGCACGCAAGCAATAAACACATATTCCATTCATAGCTGTAATTAAGCTTTTGTTACATCTTGTTATTTATTGGTACAAGCATCTCCTCGGGATGTCAAATGATACGTGCTTATGGGAGAAAAGGACCTTGAAGTCAGATGCCTGACATTGCAGTATATATCTCTGCTTTAAAAGTTCTAACAGAATATTGCTTGTTAGATTTCTTCCCTAAAGTAAGGGGGTAATGATTGTCTTTTCTTCATCAGACTTACAGTAATGTGAGAAGCACCTCACTACTTTGTCAAGCACTTATTTGCCAAACTAATATTTAATAATAATGAAGTAATCATTGTATAAGAGTTAGTACAAGTAGTGTTACTTCTCTTGCAGCTGTCGTTGGCCTGCTGTATCCCTGCATTGACAGCCACCTGGGAGAACCGCACAAATTCAAGAGAGAGTGGGCCAGCGTAATGCGATGTATAGCAGTTTTCGTTGGCATTAACCATGCAAGTGCTGTATCCTTGAACTAGTTTTATGTTGTTGCTCCATGTGCTTAGTTTGTTGTCATGAAAACAGTCTCTCCCATTCACATCTGGGAGAATTACAAAGGTAAGGATGGTGCTACTGGCAGAGAGGTAAACTTCTGAGAGACCTGCAGCACACTGCAATAGTTACTGTAAGATGGATAACAGGGTTCACTTAAAAGTATCTGGAACAGGGGAGGGATAGACATCATAGTATGTCTGATTTAACTGCAAGTATAACAGTATAAGTTGTGTTATTTTAATCAATATGTTGCCTGCGTCTTGTCAGTTAATTGTGTTAACTGTTGACATACACTGAACTTCTCAGTAAGAGTGTTCTTTGTGTGAGATAATGATGGTTTCAGCAGAACACCTAAATCAGCGAGGATAACTGGGTCACTTGAGGTAAAAGTCCATAAAAGTTAGATATATTGCAACATAGCATATTCTTTAAATTCTCAATGTGATAAAAAAATGTTGGTTTTGAACTCACTCTCCAGTCAAAGTCAACAAGTGCTATGATTGCTCTGGAGGTGTAACAGCCAGGTCCTTAACATATCGTATTTGGAGACGTAGAACCATGCTCACTTTCAACTTGAATTCTCCCTTGTTCAGTTTCAGCAGCAGTGTGTCTGCAGACTTAAAAGGATTATCCTTAACATCCTTCTCCAGAAACTAGACTTTGCAAACAACGTCCAGCTGTCCCTGACTCTAGCAGCCTTATCACTGGGTCTTTGGTGGACATTTGATCGTTCAAGAAGTGGTCTCGGGCTTGGAATTACAATAGCCTTTGTAGCAACTCTGATAACCCAGTTTCTTGTATATAATGGTGTTTATCAGTAAGTTATGCTTCTAAAATGCTATTTCAACTATCATGTAATGACTGAAAACAGGGATGCGCAGGCAGTGGAAGTTAGGGATTAACACATACAGCATGTTCTTATTAGACATTTTGATTGTCCAGCTGTTCCAGATGATCATATTGAGAACTGGGGGTAGAAGGTGGGGAGTAGACAAATTGGGATTTATGTTGAAATGGTAACAGCTCAGCAAATTGAACTTCTGCTGGCTTGGTGTATCACGGAATCACGTCATAGAATGGTTTAGGTTGGAAGGGACCTTGAAGACCATCTAATTCCAACCCCCTTGTCATGGGCAGGGACACCTTCCACTAGACCAGGTTGCTCAAAACCTCTTCCAGCCTGGCCTTGAACGCTTAATCTCATTAACTGGCTCTAAGGACAGAGAATTTCCAAACTTTGCTGGCTGGAATATTGGGGTTTAGAAACTTACTAAGTTAACAGACTTAATTTGGTCTCTCTATTCTTTCTCCTATGATATTGTTGTTTGGGTTTGTTTTGTTTTTTTTTTGTCTGGGCCTGGGGAGAGAATTCTCTTATTATCATGTTAATAATATGTAAACTGATGATAATAACTTGTTTATAACTTCTTTCCTTTTCTTAACTAGGTATACGTCCCCAGATTTTCTTTACATCCGTTCTTGGCTTCCATGTATATTTTTCTCAGGAGGTGTGACTGTAGGAAACATAGGACGCCAACTGGCTATGGTAATTACTCTATAATTAGCATTTCCTTTTACAATCCAAATACCTTCTATTGTTGTTAGTCCAAGAACAAACTATGGCTTTAAGGGTATGACTCAACGAATTGGCAGAGATAAATAGATATCTTCCCAAGAGTTGAACTGTAAGCGTCCAACCTGTGTTGCCAGTAGAGTGGGAAATGTCTTAGTGTTAGGGTATCTTCTGTACTTAACTTTTTCCAGCAACAGTCTAAATAAGACTAGAATGAGTATGCCGGTTCTGCTGAGAATCTCAGTCACTCCTGCTCATCAGTATACATCAGTATTTTGAATTGACATCTAAGGTAGCTCAAAAACCGAGGCACAGATGGGCTTTCTGTAATTACTTATGCAATAAAGCATTTTTGTTAGGTAGATGAAAGGAAATGTTCCTATATGTCATTGAATTCCACGACTCTTTATCAATTATGTTCTTTCTGGTCACTCAAGATGTAGTTCAAGTATCACTCAATATATGGGATAATATAGTATAAAATCCTATCTCATTTGCTAGGTTCTTAAGTAATTTTTTCTTTATAGTATACTTAAAGGTAAACCTGGGTGCATGCTTGCACTTCAGCCTAAGGCTTGGGTGGGAAAAGTGTTCTGACACTAATGCGTAGTAATAATACTGTATTGATTTCACATCTGTCTTCTTTGCTACATAAATCCTTTATCCTGGAAAACATCTTTTAAGTATTTAACTTTTCTAAGGCTGCTGTGATTTAGGTGCCTTTAATTTTTACAGAAGGAAGAGCATTTGTAGACTTTTGAGTTGCTGAAATACTAGTCTCTGAACTGTTTAGTAAGGGGAGGAGCTCCTTTTTGGGACTGAACAACAAATGAGCAAAAAGCTAAGTCTAAAGCTGCCAGTCTTTCCTGGAACAGGCTTTCTGTCTCTTCTGCCTAGCCTTGCAAACCCAGTGGATGGATGCTGATGTACTTCTAAAGTGGATAGTCTTAACTTGATGCTGCAGATGGACAGGCTTGCTTACAAGCTGGGCAAGAGAGCCATGTTGCTTGACCACCACTGGCTAACACTGAAGATCAATTTCTTTCATATTGATTCTCAGTTACACTAAATTAAGAGTAACCTCTTGTAGAAAAGGCTGTCTGAGAGAAGGAAAAAAAAAGCATGGGCAAATCTGCTCCTGTTTTTGAGGATTTTCTTTGGTGCTGACTTGATACCAGGTTACAAATTTTCTGGGACCATGGTCACAATCTTAACTTCACAGTCAATTTGGTTTGCTCTGAGGTTCTTTAAAACACAAGTTTACTACTGCCCTTTCAGTTCCCAGTGGTGCGTAATCTCTGCATGTCTTTTTTCATAGGAGTACATGTATGAGGGTAAAAGCGGGTGTAATTTCTCTTTCTAAACTTGCCACTCACATCAAGTAAAAAAGATATATTAATATACAGTTTTATTTAAGCTTTGTTATTGCAAACAGGGTTTCACAATAAAAAGTTAGTTACATGCTAGGGTTCTGTATTTCACATTGGCATACACAGTACTTCAGTACTGCTCTGCTTCTTATGTTAGACAGCAAAGGAAGTGATCCTTAAAGGGCTAAAATAGATTTAGGCACATAGGATTCTTTTTTTCTTCGACTTCACCAGGCATCTCACCTGAACATAATTAAAATCAGACTGACTCCTGCCTGCAACTTCCTTGTCAATGTTGTCATCTTCCTTATAAAGAAAGAGGGAAGTTGGCAAGGCAAAGTATTCAGTTCTGGTTGTGGAGAAACATCTCTTCATTACTTAGTCGGAAAAAACTTGGAGAAGCCAAACATTTTCATAGGAACACTTCTGCAAATCGCTGTTAAGCATTCAGTGCTGAAAGTCAAAGAATTCCACTTCTAAAATAGAATGGTAGCATCCAGTCAACTGTGTCTTTCCCCTATAAAGATGACCCAAAAGCATCTGTCTGTTTTGTTAGCTATTGTGAATGTGGCAAGAAGATGAAATGTTGTGCTTTTTAAACTAAGCCTGAATAAAACTGTTATTTTTGTAGCTGTATTCTCCTGCAGTTCCTGAGCTCTTTGGCTGCATGTGACAATTGCAGATCAAACAGTAGATAATTTCTGGGCAGGTCTAGAGTAGGACACAGCACCTGTGGAAGTTACCGTAGTAAAGTTGCCTCACTTCCTCCTCAGCTGCTGTCTAGCTTTTGCAGTTAGGAAAGGAATTAGAAGAAGCAGAATGAGAAGTGTCCCTGTGATACCCATTCCTACCCTGAGAAATGTTAGCTAGGAGATGCTTGCTACTTTTCAATCACTGGATTTCAAGTGATATTACATGCAGTAACTGCCATCAGCTGTCACTGCTCATTCTAACACCTTAAGTTGTGAGTCAGTTCTGGGTTAAATGGATGGCAACAGTTCATTTTGAGTTGTAAGCCTTACTCTCAGTATCTGGCAAACTAGGGTGCTATTCAAAACTGGGACCTCAGAAATACTTAGTTTGATACTGCTAGGAGCTGTAGAACTGTGCACACATTCAGTACTTGTAAATGTATTTGCATTTTGACTCTAGAATGAGAACATACAATAAGCTTTTTTTTAAAAGAAAAGTTGGTTAAATTTCTTACACTGGCATACTGTAGGGTTTAATATTAGAAAAGGGACTTAGGACGAAATTAGTAAACCTGTCTGATACCAGACTTTGATTGGAAAATAAAGCAACATATGCTTGAAGACAGTTTGAAAGAGGGCTGTTAAAAAATTGAATTAGTGTCCATTTTCAGCCTAACTGAATTTGGTTAACTGTTTAATCTTTGAAATAGTGCATAATGTAGTCACTTATCAGAAGGCATTAATATATATCATCTGTTTGGTTTCTTATTTTCCTCCATAGGGTATTCCAGAGAAACCACATAATGACTAAGTCTTTGAAGAAGAGAGCATGGTGCCAGTGTGAAAGCAACATTGCGAAGATGTGTTCCTGTTTTAAATTGAAGATTATTTAGAAAAAATAATCTCTTTATGGGCTCACTGCACAAATGACTTGTGGAAAAAAATATTAATCCACTCTTAGAATAGCCAAGTGAAATTAACTGCTTATCTTGAAATCTTACCCTGATTTACCACATAAGCGTTTGCATATGGCTGTTCTCTGGAAGAGTTTAACACCAAGTTGCATACAACTGCTCAGGCTAAGTGGCAGTTTTCCAAGTATTAGATTCCAGTGTAAGTTATTGAGTCAGCTGCCGTATTTTAAAGCCTTGAAACTGAAATTTAATTACAAGCTCTTGTATCAGTGCCCAAAGGAAGTAGATCGATGGTGCTTAACAATGATGAAGTATGGTTTAATAGGAATAGTATTTATCAAAATCTTTTAAAAATAGGGTTATTTAAAAATAAGAGTGATCAAAACAGATTAAAGGCATTGCACTAATGCTTTTAGGAGTCTTATGAAGGAATCATGCCCTAACTTGTAATGCTGCATTAAATTTCTGTCTTTGATGGTAGAGAGGGTTGGAGGGACAAAAAGAAGTCACTTTAGTTTGGAATTTCTAAACTACTTCTGTACAATAGGTGAACAGTAGACAATCTTGTTCAAACATGAACTATATCAAGACATTCTGGCTAGAAATTTTATTACTTCTCAAGCTTGCAAGTTAGATTTGCAAGAATCGAGTTCTGGCCCCAATTCAGTAAGAAATTTCAGTGTGTGTGAGTATTCTTGCTTAATATTAGACATACGCTTCAGTATCTCACTGAGGTCTTGGATATCTTCAATGCCTGGTGTCACTACAAAATGTACATTGCAGGTCATTACTTGCCCCCAAGTCCTTAGATTCATAGTTTTCTCCTAGAGGTGTCCTTGTTCCCCTTTCTGAGTCAGGGTTTTGACTGGAATGATTAGAAATGGAAGCGGGCCTAAAATGTGAGTTAAACTGTATGTGAAGAATAGTGAACAGCTTGTTTTCTCAGTTCAGTTTCTGAAGGAGATCATTACTTGTTTTTTCACAACCCTATTGAACTTGCAATCTGTGATTGCCTTCTTAAAAAAAAAAGAGAAGAAAAAAGTGCTTATGTCACTACATAAAACATTTGGTGTTTCTTAATACTTAGTTCTGGTGAGCACAACATATTCATTTGATAGCTTAGACCACAGGAGACCTAAGTAGCAAGTATTAGGTCTTAAAGTTGAAGTGCAATGTACAGTAAATCTGAGCCTCATGTTCTCTTCAATATCGATCATTTCTGATGAGAGATAAAAGAGAAGAGGGTTCTGAGTTCATTTCAATGCTGCATGGAGTCAAATGGAGCAATAATTTATTTAACTAGTAAAGCTAGTTTTGTTGTATCATTCATCGAACCCAAATTTTTAGAAATACTCCAATTTTGTGGTTATGGTTTACTTGTAAACTTTTATGTATTTGCCTTTTTGTATTATGCTTTTGTGTGTGTGTGTGTGTGCGCGCGCGTGCATTTCCAATCTTACATGGCTTCAGATAAAATTACAGGCATCAGTCAAAGACTGACCCATCAAAAAGACATCAAGGCCAGGTAGCAGTGTTCTGGCTGCTTTCACTTTTCTAAGGGAATGCTATAACTGCTGCTTGTGCTTTTGGTGCTTTTTTCTGTAGCAGGAAAAGTTTAGCATAAAGTCTATATTACAGAGCAGACCCCAATTCTAATCTTGCTTTGGTGTAAATCAAGAGTAATTTCATTGATACAAGATCCTTCCTCAACTGTTTAAAACATAAATAAACACATTTTATAGGACTACTTGAAGAAATCAGATCCTTGGATCAGGACTGGATCAGCTCAGCTGTTTTAAGGAGTATGCTGCCTGCTGGGGAAGACAGTTTTGTAAACATCTTGAAACCAATTTCAAAACGTTATAAAACCAGATGTAAGTAAAGATGACAGTGATCTCTATGAATATTTGATTGATAGAGAAGTATTTAAGATTTATTTGTAAAGATTGAAACTAAATCTGTACGTGTTACACATAATGCAGCCAAAAATGTTCAGTCAAAAAGTTCGTTTTTTGCCAATATTTCTGAGTATCTTAACCAAAGTGATTTAAGTTTGGGAGAGGTGGGAAGGGGAGTGAAGAAAATTTGCACTATTCTGAATTTGAACACATAAATTCTCATTCTTACTGATAAGTTTTCAACGGTGTGTTTGGTTTTACACTTTTTTTACTATTAAAGTTTTAAGATCAAGTTGTGTTTGCCTTGGGTTCTCTGTGTTCACATTATGCAGGAATCTTTCTTGAAAAGGACAGTTGTTATGGTTGCATAACAAATACTCAGTCATGCATACTCAGTGGTTTAAGAAAAATTCTAAACTGAACTTGGAGAGATGAGCTTTTAGAGGGGCTTCCAACGTGTGCGTTACACAGTTGAAGAAAATCAGTCTTGCTGTTGTACCAGGAAAGTGGTGTAATTTTATGACTTAAGGTACTGAATCTTACTACTATTATCTTCCAACATTCTGAAATTCATAATCTGAAACAAAATATGGAGGCACCAGAGTAAATGTGCAAATTCCTGTTGTGGCTTGGTTACTTACAGTAATGATTACTAAAGTCCAAAGCATCATAAACAGTACAAACAGTGAGAATGAGTAAGCACAGCTGATGAGGCTAAGCAATTCTAAAACTGTTGCATCATCTGATTTAGGGTAGATAGCATCTTAGACAAAAAGTCCTCACTTTTACTGCACTAAAATAGTTAAGATTTCTAGAAGCTACTATGTTTGTGGTGGAAGGATGTTCATACGAGTGCAGACTCCGCTGGCTTAGCTGAAGAAGGTTTCATTAGGAAGTTCTTAACTATTTTATTTTAAATAGCCTGTGTTTGCTTAACTTCTGTGCATGCTTCATGGCAGCTGTGGAGGTAGCTCTTAACAGCTGCAATCTGAGCATGGCTCACCTCCTTCAGGTATGTTGCTTGCCTTGAAACTGCTCAGATTTTCTTGAATTAAATACGTATGTATTTCATTTGTATATATGTAATACATATAAAAATATATATATTATTACTACATGCATAAAGAGTGTGTGTGTATATATATATAGACATACACTCTTTTACACACACACACACACACACATACACTCTTGTGGGGTACATCCTGACCTTTGAGAACTAGGACACGATGGTCTCCTCTTGTGACAAGACAAGTGTGTACAGTTTCTAAAGAAAAGAAAAGTCTTCCCACCAAGTGTGATGATTTGACCTGTGTGTTATTACTGCAAATTCCTTCAGTAGGTTATTCAGCCTTTGGCTTTAAGCATAGGGATTTGCAGGTGCTAAATTAGCCACAGGAGGGCCCATAGTCTGTTCTCTGAATACAGCTGAACCATATTGAGATGAATAATGAAATTAAGTCTCAATTGCCTTGCTGCACATCAAAGTAGCTCCAAAATTCGTGAGAACAAAGCATTACATGCTGGACTGATTGAACAAAGCATACTTTCTAGTGGAGATCACTGAGGTCCCTATCTTGGAAACCAGTAAGAGGTGGGGTGATAACAAGGTTGTTGGAATCCAAGATTCCAATAAAGGAAACTATAGATGGTGATTTCTCTGGGATAGTGAAATACTACATAAGTTGCCCCATCCATAGTTTGGAGTCATTTCCCTGCACCTAAATCCTCCTGTTGTGCAGTGTCAATGCTCTGTCTTCATGGGCTACTGATGAGCCACATATGCCATAAAATCACAATCCTCATGCCTATCTGTGTGGTAATAAAAGCATCTAGTCTGCTCTGCTTACCTTTAGAAGGCAGAAGTCAAAGTACAGATGATATATTCTACATGTGTTACTGCACAAAAAGTCATAAAGGGTTTTTCAGAAAATTCCTGAGCACTTTTACTAACTACCTCTGTGCTCACTCACTGTAGAATCATAGAATAGTTAGGGTTGGAAAGGACCTTAAGATCATCAAGTTCCAACCCCCCTGCCATGGGCTGGAACACTTCACACTAAGCCGTGTCACCCAAGGCTTTGTCCAACCTGGCCTTAAACACCACCAGGGATGGAGCATTCACAACTTCCTTGGGCAACCCATTCCAGTGCCTCACCGCTCTCACAGTAAAGAATTCTTCCTTATATCCAATCTAAACTTCCCTTGTTTAAGTTTTAACCCGTTACCCCTTGTCCTATCACTACAGTCCCTAATGAAGAGTCCCTCCCCAGCATCCCTATAGGCCCCCTTCAGATACTGGAAGGCTGCTATGAGGTCTCCATGCAGGCTTCTCTTCTCCAGGCTGAACAGCCCCAACTTTCTCAGCCTATCTTCATACGGGAGGTGCTCCAGTCCCATGATCATCCTCATGGCCCTCCTCTGGACTTGTTCCAACAGTTCCATGTCGGTTTTGTGTTGAGGACACCAGAACTGCACACAATACTCCAGGTGAAGTCTAAGGAGAGCAGAGTAGATGGGCAGGATCACCTCCTTCGACCTGCTGGTTACGCTCCTTTTAATGCAGCCCAGGATACGGTTGGCTTTCTGGGCTGCAAGCGCACAATGAAGCTGGCTCATGTTCATTTTCTCATCGACCAACACCCCCAAGTCCTTCTTTGCAGGGCTGCTCTGAATCTCTTCTCTGCCCAACCTGAAGCTGTGCCTGGGATTGCTCCGACCCAGGTGTAGGACCTCGCACTTGTCATGGTTAAACTTCATGAGGCTGGCATCAGCCCACCTCACAAGCCTGTCGAGGTCCCTCTGGATGGCATTCCTTCCCTCCAGCGTATCAACTGAACCACACAGCTTGGTGTCATCGGCAAAGTTGCTGAGGGCGCACTCAATCCCACTGTCCATGTCAGCGACAAAGATGTTGAACAAGACCGTTCCCAACACTGATCCCTGAGGGACACCACTCGTTACTGGTCTCCAGCCGGACACTGAGCCATTGACCACAACTCTCTGTGTGCGGCCATCCAGCCAGTTCTTTATCCACCAAGTGGTCCATCCATCAAATTGATGTCTCTCCAATTTAGAGACAAGGATGTCATGTGGGACAGTGTCGAACGCTTTGCATAATTCCAGGTAGATGACATCAACTGCTCTGCCCCTGTCCATCAGTTCTGTAGCCCCATCATAGAAGGCCACCAAATTGGTCAGGCAGGATTTCCCCTTAGTGAAGCCATGCTGGCTGTCGCCAAGCACCTTGTTGTTTTTCATGTGCCTTAGCATGCCTTCCAGGAGAATCTGCTCTGAGATTTTGGCAGGCACAGAGGTGAGACTGACTGGTCTGTAATTCCCTGGGTCATCCATTTTCCCCTTCTTGAAAATGGGGCTTATATTTCCCTTTTTCCAGTTGTCAGGAACTTCACTGCCATGACTACCCTCATCTATCTTTTATTTCCCACCCCAGTGTCACCATTTTTTTCTTCCTTCATGCCCCTTCAGTTAAACAACCTCCTCCAGGCTCAACACTGGCTTCATCACCCTTCGGACCTTTGTTACCCCAAAGGTGGCTTGAAGGGCAGCAAAAACCTGTGCTGGATCTGTAGTCTGCACACTGCATTTTCTGGACCTTTTCATTCTCAGGCTTTACTCTCAGGATATATATTTTTTTTTCCCCTGTTTTCCTGTGTGTTTCTGAACTTCTTTTTGCAATGACAAAGCCAGCTTGCTGGAAGGACCCACTTTGGTACCTGGGGGAGCAAGCAGGGAGCCGAGTTGTTCTGCAGGATCTCTGCCTTGTTCTGACAATTGCATTTCAGAAGATGTACTGAATGTTTTCGTTAAAAAAACAACCAAAATATCCCAAACTTATCTCCCCTGAAAGATCAGTTTTGCAGTGCCAGCTACATAGCTGTCATGTTGTACTGGAGACTGCTGTGGTTTCAGACAGCAGCTCTTGGAGATGGGATACCTCAGGCTGTGCGTTAACTCTGAAACCTACAAGCCATCATTCAGTTTTTAATACCTATTGCAATATTGCTGCTTTATAAAAAACAAGCTACTGTTGAATTTAATGCCATGTATAATTCGAACCTGGTGTCACCCAAAAGCAAGAAAACTTGCCTGTTATTCCTAATCAGTCGTGGTGTGCAGCTGGAAGACCAGGGGTGGAGGGTCCTTCTGTTGGCTTCTGTGCTGCTGAGCTCTTGCACCAGGACCCTGCAGTGTAGGAGCCTGGGCACTGCATGGAGCCATGCTGATGGGCTGAGCAACAGGCTCTGATTTCTAAAGGAAATTTGCTGCTGGTGGAAGAGGTGGAGTGAGCTGGTGTAGGAAGGAGGTGCAACAGCATCATGCAAGCCCACTCCAGATTTTGCCCAGCAAGGATCAGACAGCAGAGTGTGGAAGTCCCTGTGAAGCTAAGGGAGATTCAGAGCTGTAGCTAAGGAAGATTCACCAGGAATACATACCCTGGTGACTTACCCAGCATTAGCAAAGCGAACAGGGCAGAAATCTAAACTTCAAGGGCTCTCTTGGTCAACAGAGACCTTGTCCAGACAAGCAGAGCTTATTCGCTTCTGTGCAGAGCTCTGCAGCAGTGAACTTATTTGCAGCCTCTGGTTTTAAACATTTTTCCTTTCTCTACTGAAGCACACAGACCATGCAGTCCCTGACTAACCCTGATCCCAGAAAGGATTCAAACATGGGTCATAAGGTGTATCATAGGTGAAGTCAGTGGGACTGGAGATGCACTGAGCATCACAACCAGCTCCAGGTCTGGAGTTCCGCTCACAGAAGTGAGCAACAACCATAGCAGAGCCACAGTGACTGTCATCTGTAAGGGCTGGAGGTCATCCTCCTACCAAGGTTCCCTTAGGTCATCTCCTAAGCACCTTGCTTAAGGCTATTTTGGAACAGGTTGAATAAAAACATCAGGAAAAGAGCCACACAGTTATCAGTTGGAAGTGGGAGAATATAGTAAAAGTATCTAATAGGATAACCACTCCTGATGATTTTACTCAGAATTTTATCAGATTTCTTCTTTTCATGCAAAGAAAGCACTCGGTATCACCAGAGTAGATCCATGGTGCCCTTGTTTAGTTTTTACTTAATCTTTACTCAAACAGCTTGCAGTGCTTCTGGAATGAGAGTCTGACCATAGTATGAATAAAACTTGAAGATACAACTTAGGGACTAGTGATTCTCTTGATGGAACTCAGTTGCAAAACACAGACATGACCACGACTTTAGACACCCCGGGGGATTCAAGGCATTCCTATGGGGCTGATAGATTTGGCACAGGAAACACATAGCCTCCAAGAGCAGCACCTGAAGGCTGCACAGACAGGATGTGGAATGTCTCAGTTAAAATAATCTAAATTGTAAAAGACCTTTAAAATCATTGAGTCCAACCATAAGCCTAACATTGCCAAGTCCACCACTAAATCATGTTCCTAAGTGACCCATCTTTTAAATACCTTCAAGAACGGTGACTCAACCACTGCCCTGGGAAGCCTGTTCCAGTGCTTGACAACCCTCTCTGTGAAGACATAACTCCCATTTATCCAAACTAAACCTCCCCTGGCACAACTTGAGGACATTTCCTCTCATCCTAAAACAAGATTACACTGGTTTTGAACCCCACCCTCAATGTCCACTAATGCGTAAACCAAAGACAGTCAATAGCGTTTAAGCTGAGAAACACCAGGCTTTCAGGATTTTGCCCAACAATCAACATTGGAAGTAGACTCTGAGACCAAAAATGCATGGATATCTCAGCATCATCACATGCACATCTCATGGTCATGAGCACCCTGGAAGATGCAGCCAGGTGAAGGAAGTTTGAATGCAAAGTTATGAGGTTGGTAGAACAAGTAGCCTCACACAGGATCTGGTGAATGAGCTTTTCCCATCAGATCTGCAGTGGGACTTGGGGAAAGAACAGCTGCATTTGCCTGCCTGCTCCTTGGGCATGTTCCACCTGCTTAATTGAAGGCAGGTCCAAATGAGCCATCTGTTGACCTGGTTGAGGAATCAGAGCTTCCCATTAATTTAAAGATATTTTTACACGTTATTAAAGGCCTAGAAGGAAAGGAGAGGTGGGTAAAAAACAACAGTAAGAAGCTTTGCCTTAGAGGCACAGGTAATATCTGTAACAGCTGCTACACCCTATGCCTAAGCTAATTGTTAAATGAGTCACTCTGGCAAAAGAAGCATTAATAAAGGGAAGCGAAGACTGAACATCTGGAAAATAATATGAAAGGGAAGAACTTTCATATTTTGGAACTCCTTGCTGGGTGGGAGCTGCTTGGGGAGACGGCTCTAATTGCTTGTCTGAGAGAATGAAAAGTGAATCTATTCCCAGTCTGAAATCAGCATTGCCATTGTGTTTTCCTCTCGGCTCTCCTGTCCCCATGCCACAACTGTTACGTGGGGTCCTAACCTGCAAAGACCAAGACACCCTCTTCATCTTTTGCACCTCATCCAGACAACAATGCAGGTCCATAAGGCCAGTGGTGTGCACCAGCCTCCCCAGGACCTGGTTCCAAGCTCAGAAGTTGGTTTGCACAGCTGAGTGCAGGATCTGCTATCAAAACAAGCTTATTCCAGTGGCACCTGTGTCTTGCTGCTGGTGGGTGGTTACTGGGACTCATTTTGATACACCTGGGGCTGTCAGACTTCCAGCCTCAGCAAGGAGCTCTGCAGAAAGTGCCCACACCGCAGTCCAAGTCAAACTCTTTCCCCAGTTTGAGACCTGAAACCAGGCTGGATGAAACTTAGGAACGTTCTCAGGTCTCATTCAGCTTTGGCAAGGAGAACCAAACTGGGATGGAATGGATCCCTCTGATGGAGGGATGCCAGGATTACAGCACATACCTGGAGTTGTGCTGCAATGCCTGTACTCTGTGTATGACTGGGCTTTTCTGCTCACCATTTCTCCAGAGAAGCAGCTGATGATTCTTCCACCTTCCTTCCATTTGGTCCTCTTGCTCTTCTGCCGTTTTGTGCTTTCCCTCAGTCTCCTCTTTCCTATTCTTTAGAAGAAACCCCTTCACTAAACACCCCTGAACAGTGCTGTACAGCAGAGAGACCTCCGCCCTGACCGGGTGTCTGTCAGTCTGGGTTTGGCCTCAGCACAAACGAGTACACAGGGCACACATATCCAGGAGGACATGGTGGGTCTGCAACACGAATATGGTGAAACCAAGGGAAAGAGGAAGCGCCGAACAAGGGCGCTGCAGCAAGATGGGAGTCACAGCTTTTGTGTTTCAGCAGAAATGAGGAATATAAACTACAAGCAGTCTGATCCACTTTTCTAAACAGAGGCTAACACTGCTCCAAGCCCCAGCTTGTGAGGCATCACCGGTGGCACCTCAAGCCTTTCTGAGCTCACTTCCACCTGCAAAAGGAAGGGGAGAGCTATTCAGTGTTTTACCTTTGCGGTTTTGAAAGTGAAGATGCCAGCGTGAGCACAGGTGTCTCTGATAATGAGTACCCCACTTGTAGGGTCCCCGAATGTCACTGCACTGATGCCACTGAAGGGAGGATAACATTGGACACCTATTTCTAACTATCTGAATGCAAATTCTTCAGTAACTGACAACTCTGATCCACTTCTTCCTGATTTTCGTCC
Organism: Pezoporus occidentalis; assembly: GCF_034315485.1. Classification (NCBI taxonomy): domain Eukaryota; kingdom Metazoa; phylum Chordata; class Aves; order Psittaciformes; family Psittacidae; genus Pezoporus; species Pezoporus occidentalis. The sequence continues at coordinate 4,881,704 of NW_026914180.1, forward strand.
AGAGTAGGCATGTGTGGGAATCAATTTTGCAGGTGAGGAAATTGGAAGGGTGGAACAGGAGATCTGACATGGGAATGTGTCACAGCATGTGCTGTGATGCTGTGCACAGTGCTCAGGAGATGTGTCCGGTAACACGAGCAGAGAAGGGCTTGGTGGGGCTGTAGCATGTGTGCCAGGGATGGGGATGGAGAGGGAAGGCACCCCGGTGCAGGGAGCAGAACACCACTGAAGCAGGGGCAGGGAAGAGTCTGCAGCAAAGCAGGGAGCACGCAGGGGGCTGGGGCCAGGCAGGTGAGCTCCCGAATATCCACGCAAGGATCCTAAAGCATAATTATGGAATTTTAAAAAACAACTTGACGTTATAATTATAACGGTTCCTGGAGGAGCCGCGTAATTGAATTCTAGGGTGTCTCGCTCTCATTGCAGGCGCTAACAAGAGAACGGCTCAGCTTCCGTCACAGCCTTCCCGGAGCCCTGCAAAGCTCGGGAGACACCCAACAATTCAATTATTGTTTCCCTCTGGAAAGCAGATCATTTTAGACACGCGGCCAGCTCTAATTACAAAGGAGAGGGGGGAAATTTCTTGTGTCCAAAAATTATTTGACTCATTAAAAGGCTTTACTTTGCACCAGGCCTCAGGAGTTGAAGCTCTGGTGGAAGAGTGGGAAGGAGAGGAAGAGGCAAAGAGGGCAGGGACCTCAGCCCTGCAGCAGCACCCCCGGGAGGCTGCGCTCAGACTGAACCCTTCCAGGGTTTTCCCAGGCAAAGCTGGTTTCCATGTGGAAGGAAAACTGGGGTTTCAACCAGGGCAGGCAGGTTCCATCACAGACCATGAGGCTTTGCCGAAGGTAGAGAGCAAAGAGAGCTGTTCCCCTCATCCAGGTTCAGCAGGAGTGAGGCCAGAGCTGGGGTTGAGGGCATTGTGTCTGCTCTCTGCTCCCCCTGGCAGTAAAACCGTAAGGTCTTCTACTCAAAAGCTTCATTATGGTGTTGCGGGGTTTTGTCCTCAGGTTATTTTTAACTGCTCTTTTGTGGAGAAAGGCGATTTTACGTAGGGGAGGTCCCTTTTCCAATTACCATTAATTAACTTATCTCTAATAGGTTTTTTTATGGCCCTCCATTTCCTGGGGCTGGGCAAAGGCAGCGGGCAGGAGGCTGAGCTGCTGCTTTGCCCCAGGATGGATCAGGCCACCCCGAACCCCCCAAGACAGCGTTTTGAAACGGTTTAATATATTTTTCTCTATTTATATATATATATTTATAATTAGAGTGATGCCTTCATAGTCTTGGCAGGGACAATGCTTCTGCCCAGTGTGCCTGACTTGCTCAAGGGGGAAGCAATGCTGGCACAGGGCTCCCAACACCACCCCATGCCCCCATCCCCAAATCCACTACTTCCCTCCTTTCCACTGCAGCAAAATGAATTCCAGCTAAATGTTTATGCTTAATTTGGAATCTAGCACTTGTTAGATAATCCTGTTAGTAGCCTGCAAAAAACAAGGGATCCCTTGTATAATCACTAACCATAACAGCCGGTTTATGTTAAATTATATCTAATAGGCAAGACAAAAGGGGAGATCGGGGAACGTGGAGGAAGAGAAGGAGGAAGAGCACGTGTACCCCAGGGCACAGCCATGCCACCCTCCTCCCATTGCTCGGGAGCGCAATGGGTCCTGTTTCCCCCACACCAACTCTTCGCACCCCACCGCACCCCATGCCGCCCCTTTGCCTGGGGGGAACAGCGCTGCCGGGTGTGGATTTTCCGCGGTGGCAGGCAGAGCGCCGCAAGGGGAAGAGGGAAAGAAACCGCGGCGGGGGGCAGGGAGACCTTCAAGAAAGGCAACGTCACAGAGAAATAATAAAAATAGAAATACTAAAAAATAAAAAGGAAAAAGAAATATTTAATTTAATGGATTAAAATTCAATTTAAATAAATAAAATAAGAAATTCCCCAGCTGTGCTGGGTGCTGCTGAGAAATGGGCTCTGAGCAGCACCCCCAGACTGGAGGGCAGACAGTGGCACCCACCAGCCCGTAGAGGGGCCGCGCCCGCGCAAGCGGCCGTGGTGTGGCCCAGGACGCGGGACACGGGTGCGCACCCTGGGCCCGTGCTCCGCGGGGTCTGAGAGCTCCTGTCCGCGGGGATCGGGTGACAAAGACCCTTTTGTCTGACTGTAGGGCCACCGGATCCTGTTTCTGAGGTTTATTGGTTGTAACATCTGAGTGACATAGAGTAAGGTAAAATAGAATAAGGTAAAATAGAACATAATAAAATAAAATAAAATAAAATAAAAATAATAAAAAAATAAAATAAAATAAATATAGCAGGCTGGAGCGTGCAATTCTCCACAACTTTTTCCTTTCTTAAAATTATCCTTTCATTAAACCATCCCCTAAAATGTGACAGTGTTTAAACACCGGAGTTATTGTAAATACGTTTAATCAAACAGACACTTGAGGAAGTCTGCCTCCATAAACACTCAATCTTGTCCTTAAACATGTCCGTAATCAGAAAATCTAATTAAAAGCTAATAGGAGCCCCGCGCGTTGTTAACGTTGCGCAGCCGCGGGCGGGCCCGTTCCAGGTTTTCCATCAGCGGCGGCGGATACCTCCCGCCCGCCCGGATTTCAAACACGGTGTGGCAGGGCGAGAAGCGAATGTTGTTTTAGCCGGGCAGCGGTAATAACAAAGCCATTTGTGCAAGCACATTAGAGCGGCGGGAATGCCGCCTGGTAGTTAAATTTTTTGAGCCAGAAAATTAAAAACAAATATTTAACTTCGTAATTTTGAACCCCTGGCTGCCGCCGCCGCTCAACTTTCCGCATGCATATGCAAGGAGTGAAGCCCAGGCTCCCGCCCCGCCGAGGGAAATGGGTTTAATGCCGTTTAAAAGAAATTAACAAAGTTTGGATCGATCCCTGGCCGAGGAGCGGAGGGGCCGCGCTGCGCTCAGCCGGGCTGCAGGGAACGAGGTCGGAGGGTGGCGAGACCTTGGCAGCACCGCCGGGGCGGAGGGCAGCGGAAAAACCCGCCTTTCCCACGGCTGGAGGGCCCGCGGAGCTGCCGCGATGGTTCCGCGAGCGCGCACCGGTGAACGCCGCCCCCTGCCCCGCGGCCGGGGCTCCGCGCCCACTCAGAGAGCCGTGGTGGTGCTCCGCCACCCGCGGCGCCCGGCTGCGGCTGGCCGGGGGAGGAGATGTGCGGAGTACGCGGGGACCGAGGGCCCCGCACGGCCCCGCGGAGTGCTGAGCGGGGGGCGGGTGGGGGGGCGGTGCTGAACATGCTGGGCTGAGCAAGGGGGAGTGGGGATGGAGCTGGGGGGCGTGAAGGGGAAGAGGAAGAGAAAAGGGAAGGGGAAAAGAAGGGGAAAGGAAGGGGAAGCGGAAAGGAAGGGAAAAATTAAAGGGGAAAGGGAAAGAGGAAAGGGAAAGAAGAAAGGGAAAGGGAAAGGGAAAGGGAAAGGGAAAAGGAAAGGGAAAGGGAAGGAGGAAAGGAAAAGGGGAAGAGGAAGAGGAAAGAAAAGGGAAAGGAAGAGGAAGGGGAAGGAGGGAAGGGAAGGGAAGGAAAGGAAAGGAAAGGAAAGGAAAGGAAAGGAAAGGAAAGGAAAGGAAAGGAAAGGAAAGGAAAGGAAAGGAAAGGAAAGGAAAGGAAAGGAAAGGAAAGGAAAGGAAAGGAAAGGAAAGGAAAGGAAAGGAAGGGAAAGGAAAATCTATCAGAAAAAAACAAGCCAGTTGAAAGAGAGAAGGCAAGTGAAGCAGCAGCCAGGTTAGCCAGGTTGGGATCCGACCCGGGCTCCTGGAATCTCCGCCCGCACATGAAATCACTCCCATTTATCCTTCTTTCCCCTTTCCTGTTTTTCCCTACCGTCACTTTGCCAACCCAGCATCATTTCTCGGTACAATTCCATTTTAACGACATCAGGATGCACCGGGTCCTGCTGCAGCGGGACGGGCGCGTTTGCTGGGGCAGTTGGCAATTGCAGGTTTTGGGGAGAATCTGGGAGCCACCAAATGCCATTTCCTTGGCTTGCTGGGGAAGTTTGTGGAAGTTATTTTTATTGATGTGCTCCTGGAAGATTGCTTGGGCAGCTGCAATTTCCTTGTGACACAGCCAGCCTCCCCTCCAAAAATCCCCAGGGAAGGAAAAATAAAGGGGAAAAAAAAAAAAGGAAAAAAAAAAAAAAAAAAGAGAAAGAAAAAATAATAATACCAAAAAAAAAAGTAAGCCCTGACATTTATCCCTAGCTCCTGCCGCCGCTCAGTAACGTTTAATTACAAAACTCAGCCACGGTGCCAGCCTGTATCGGTCAATAGGAACCTTTCTCAAAATCTTGTCAGCCTGCAATGAGAAACAGATTTAATGGAGGCAACCACATACCTCCTGGTCTGCCAGCTGAAACTGAGACTATGCAAAAGAGGATAGGAATGCCAAATAAGCCACCGCATTCCCTTCCTAGCAACCAACTCTCATATTTATTGCCTTTTTTCCTTGCTTTTTTTTTGTTTCCCTTTCCTGCCCTCCCAAGCCTCCCTGTGAGGAATTGGGCAGGATCTGCCTTACTTTCACAAGATGCTCTGGGGAGAGAGGAACAAGTTTTGCCCGGGAGTGTGGTTTGTGTCGGTTTGGCTGGTTTTGTTGGGTGGGTTTTGGGACAAAGAGTCCGTGGGGGTTGCAGACGGCCAGTGTCGTTCTCCCTCCCCCGTCCCCTCCGCGGTTCCCTCCAGTCCTCTCCCCAGTCTCCCCGGCCCTCCCAGTCCCGGTTGTCCTTGCAGTGAGGCGACGCCAGGGGGCAAGAGGGGTTCGCAAAGGCTGCCTCCATCTCTCTCCTCCACCCCTCCTTCCGTCCATCTCTCCATACTTCCATCCCTCTTCCTTCCATCCCTCCATCCCTTCATCTCGCAGGGGTGTCGGCATCTCAAACAGCAAAACTCGCATTTCTTCTTAAAAACAAAAACACCCGCAGAGCAGTATACATTCCCAATCCCTCCAACCTTATCTATGCATGCACCTCTTGGGCACGGCAACGCGCTGCCTTGCACGCAGCACAACCAGGCGGAAACGATACCGAGAAGCCTTGTAAAGAATAGCATAGTTTATTTAAGCCAGCCATTAATCCTACTTACCTTGCTGCTATTTGGACCTAATCCTATTTCCTCCGTGCATTATAAGGACAGTGAAATGACACACTTCTGCTCTCCTGGCAGAGGCTGGCCAGGAGGAGCGCATCGCCAGTGTCTGGGCAGCTGCCGGAGCTGGAGGAGCGGGATGCACTCCATGGGCAGTGGCAGCCTCCAAAGGAAATCACTCAAGGGAAACTTCACCAGAGACAAAAAAACCACATTCAATTTCCTGACTACTGCTTTCCTCCTGGAGTTATTTGTTTTGGCAGTTGCACATTCAATAAATGAAATATTCCATCAAATGACCTCCTCGCCAGCTTGTAGGATTCTTTCAGGAATCCCCTATTTTTATTTTAAATTTTATTCCTTAAACAAACTATGGGGAAGGTTCGATATCCCAGCTTTTCTTGGCAACTGATGTATTACATGGCTTATGAATTTTGCAGACAACGAACCCCAGTGTGGATGAAATGGACAGTACACGCATATATATGCCATTTCCTGGGCACATTAGATATTAGGGCAAGGTATCGCTGATTCTTTCATCTTTTTCACGCCTTTTCTTTTCACAGACTTTGTCCCAAATGCTGAGATTTGGGATGTGAAGTTAATGCCAGAGATTTTGCTGCAGAGACAGAAACCTCTTAAAATAATCAGATGGCAAAATACCAGGCTCACCCCCGAGAGCAGCGTTTGTAATGCTCCTGCCTGGCATTTTATTCCCTGCTTTATCTCCCCATATCACACAAATCCATACACTGTGTATCATTTCTCTTTGAAATGCCATGAACTTGCTGGTTTAAATCTAACCAGCTTTTCTTTCTTTCCCTTTGCCTTTCTCTTCTTTTCTTTCTTTCTTTCTTTCTTTCTTTCTTTCTTTCTTTCTTTCTTTCTTTCTTTCTTTCTTTCTTTCTTTCTTTCTTTCTTTCTTTCTTTCTTTCTTTCTTTCTTTCTTTCTTTCTTTCCTTCTCTTTCCTTCTTTCTTTCTCTTTCTTTCTTTCTCTTTTTCCTTTCTCTTTCTTTCTTTCTCTTTTTCCTTCTCTTTCCTTCTCTTTCCTTCTTCATTTCTTTTTCTTTCTTTCTCTTTCTTTCTTTCTCTCCCTCTTTCTTTCTTTCTTTCTTTCTTTCTTTCTTTCTTTCTTTCTTTCTTTCTTTCTTTCTTTCTTTCTCTCTTTCTCTCTTCTCTTTCTTTCTTTCTCTTTCTTTCTTTCTCTCTTTCTTTCTTTCTTTCTTTTTTCTTTCCTTCTCTTCCTTCCTTTCTTTCTTTCTCTCTCTTTCTTTCTCTCTCTCTCTTCCTTCCTTCCTTTCTTCCTGACTTCCTTCTTCCTTTCTTTCCCTTTTTTCTCCGTTTCTTTCTTTCTCTCTCTCTCTCTTACTGTCTCTTTCTCTCTTTCTCCTTTTTTTTAGCTGCAAAACAATTGAGATTGTCAAAGGGCCCCGGGTTGAGCTTTTCTGCATGTTCACGAAGCGTAAAAGCTTTATCGAGCAAACCAGCTCTGTCTGACTCCTGCCAGACAAAAGGCAACTTCCATTTTCCTCTGCAGGCAGAGGACACAGAGGGGATGTACAGTAGGGCCCGGTGGGCCTGGGCTGCCCCAAGGCAGGATGCCTTGTCACCCAGCCAGGACCCTTGTGCTGCTGGTCCTGGTCATTTTGGAGATGCTGCTGATGCACTCATTCTCGTGCAGGTGGGGGACATGGTGCCAATACAGCCAGGGGAGTGTCAGCCCTGCATGCTGGCACCTGCTGGGAGCTTGGCTGCAGCTTTTGGGTAATGCTGTGCTGCACTGAGCAATGCTGCCTCCACCCCAGGCAATGCTGCACCCACCCGAAGCAGTGCTGCACCCACACCAATCAGTGCTGCACCCACACCAATCAGTGCTGCACCCACACCAATCAGTGCTGCACCCACCCTGGACAATGCTGCAGATACCCCAAGCAGGGCTGCAACTATTTCCATGGGGTTTTCTTACTGAATTTTGAACAAGACAGAGCTGTCTTGCTCTGCTGGAGCTACACACTACTGTGGCATCTGGAAACAGTGGCCAAGCATTGATGGGAGATATGGTCAGGGTGGTCAGAAATGATCAGAATGGTCTTCTGGTGAACAACATGGGCATGGGGACAACTGGCAGATGAAGGGTTCTGTAGATGCCAATGTCTGGATGTGAGCACCGACATGAGCTTGGATTCTGGGTTGCCCATATAGACCTCTATTCAACCATCAGCTGCTGATCCAAAAGAGCATTGATGACATCACCCCATGGATGTCCCAGGCACACTTTCAGGGGCACCTGTCCCTGCTAACCACCGCCACAGCTTGTGCATTTTGCTCACACATAGACCCTGACAAGGAGACACAGGACTAAATCCTTCCTGGTGTGTCGGCAGCTTGGACAAAAGTTTGAGCAATGTTTCCTCCAGCTCCAGCAGCAGCCAGGTAGCAGATGAATTGTATTGATGAAAGCAGTGATCCTCATAAGCAGAGACATGTCTGAAGCACTGTGATGCTGAGAAGTACAAGCAGCTTGTTACTGCATCTGCTGGCTCGGATCCACTGTGCCAACTTCTCCTGTGTGGGGACAAGCACAGGGACACCCTTTGCTGGCACTTGAGGCTGAAACAGGCTGTTCAGAGGTGGGTGGGAGAAACCCACACTTCCCATGAGTTGTGCTTTGGTGAAGCCCATACTATTTCTCCCTTGGGCTTGGTTATATGCAGAGACCCTCCCACACTCTGCCCATCCCTATCGCACAGGCAGCACAGCAACTTCAACAATGGCATGCAGGTGTATCATGTTCTCGCAATGCCAAAACACCCGTTAATTTCCTATCCTGCTCATAAAATGTTTATTTCCAAGGAGGAAGCTGGGGCTATGCTCAGCTTTGGGCTTGTTGAGCTTTGGGTGGTGGGCACAGGCTGCTCCCCCCCACCAGCAGTATTTTGCATTACTCGTTAAGGGAAGCTGGCATTCAGTTTTGCCATCAGCAGAGATTTGTAAGCCTGATTATATTCCTAAGCATATGTTTGGAAATGAGAAGCAACTCTCTGAAGCCAGTGGAATTGCTCTGATTGAAAATCTCAAGTTAAGAGGAGGAAAGCCTGGCACCGGGTCTGAGCTCCCGCTAGTCAGAGCCACAGGCAGCAAGTAACAGCTTTGGGTTTTACCCCCTGCCCCGGGGAAGAAGTTGAACAGAAACCAGAACAAACATCTTTGTCATGAAAATCCCATAATATCACGGAAGTCTTTGTGCTGGCATTTTTTAAGTGCTTAAATGATGAACCACATTACTTGGGTGTGCCTGGTACCTTTCCCAGGCTGTTCACCATATTTTGGAGGACAATCCTAAGGGGAAAGGGAAGCTCGTTGAACTCAGGGTGCACACATATTCCCACCAGCAGATGTTTGGTTTTGAGCACTGAAACAAGGCTGAGAAGCAGCAGCGAAGGGTTCACATCACCTTACAAGGTTCTGGTCTTCAAGTCATTTGTCTCAGCCATTGCAAAAGCAAATTTCTCTGAATAGGAGATGCAGTTTCATTCCCGGAACCAAACATTTCCTGAAAGCACATCACTTAGTTTGTGACACCACTTCCCTGGAGCTAGTTAGATTTGCCTGCCATAACAGAGCAATGACTCTGACCTGCAAAGCTGAAAGCAGTGGAAGATTTGAAAGACTTGAAAGTCAACTGGGTCCTTTTGTTGCTCACTGTTGTCAGTAGTGGGAGATGGACACCATAAAACATTGCCCAACAAACTTTAAACATTGCACAATGTCGCCCATAAAACGTTGCGCAACTTTGCAGCAGTCACACATACACCCTCTGCGTTCCCTGCCTCCACACACACCATCATTCAAAGCTTGACCTCAAAAAACACTTGGAAAAATAACATTGAATGGCACCCACGCAGGCTTTCACATCAGAAGGAAGATGCTGCTCCAGCAGTGATGACTTGATGCACAGCAGCTGAGACCAGCCACCTAGAGCAGCATCCATGCTGCCTGCCTCCCACAGCATCTGTCCTGGCTGCGCTCACCCACAGGGCTGGAGATGGACTCTTTGGTGGGCAGCAAATGACAGCCACATGGCTGGAATTACTCCCACTTTACACCAGCAGAGAGGATGGGGGAATCAGGCTCCCTTGTATAACTGGGACAAGAGAAAATGCTATTTAAATTCTGCACCCCACCAGTGGATCTTGCAGCAGCCTAATTTCTGTACGAATAATGCCTTGGGCAAGGCTTGTGTGGCCCAGAAAAGGGAAAAAATAACTTGAATTTCGTCTACCCTGCTTATCTGAAACCTCCTTCTAAAGGGCTGGTGAATCTTCAGAGGTTTGGCCTGCTGGTGGTCAAATCAGGGCTGCGATGCTGGAGACAGCACCCGGCCATGGAGCACTGGCACCCATGTAAGTGAGGAAAGTGTGGATACAGGGAGTTGAACACTTGTGCAATTTAGCCACAAAGCAAACATAAAATAAAACTGAGGAAAAAAAAAAAGGAAAAATTAATTGAGTAACCTCAAATTACAAATCAATTTGAGGAAATCCCAATCTAGCTTCAGACACTCTGCGAGCAGCTAAAGCTAAATTCATTGAGCAGACAGCTCTAATTAGCACACGGGGCCGGCTCGTGCTGACAAGCTCCGCATGGCTTTTTCCATGTCGGATGTTCCTGGTCTTGAGCTGTGACGCTCATCAATTTGACCCAAAATACATTGAAGGCAAAGTGTCACCGCACTGAGACTGTTTAGGGGCTGAAGGAAGTCAAATTCCAAATTTCTTTGCTGCAACACCTCCGTGCTTCCTTGTCCCAGCCACCCCAGGCTGGTTTCTGACCTCATTCATGCCAGTGCAAATCTGCAATAACTTCATGTTAGCCACAGGGTTTATTACAAATTGTCCTTGTGTAAAGAGACCAAAATCTGGTTTATAAAGTTGGCTTCTTTTCCCTCGTTCCCATGCAGGAAACCCTTCTACAGCTGGAGTCAGTGGGACAGCTTTCACCTCTTAACTTAAGGAAAATTGCTCCCAATTCACACTGATGGAAGCAAGGGGCAAAGCTATTTCCTCCATAATAGCAGCATTGCTTTGGTGTTGCAGGATTTAGCCCTTCAGATTGAGTGATGATTGAACTTTTGTTTTGGTGATGAGCCCAAAAAAAGATGAATACCAAGGACCGCACTGCAGCAAAGCACGTCCAGTTACTGGAGGAAGGGGATGAAAAGCTCTCTTTTCATCCCAAACCCTCTTTCAGCTTTAACGAAAGATGTGACCTCATTCTTTTCCTGAGGCTGTAGAGATATGTGGCATTTTCCTTGTAGAGAAGTACATTTTTCCTTCGGGAAAGGCTGAAAGACTATTTGGGTAGCGTATTATTTTAGGCATATTTTGCATTCCTGCTCTGCCTCAGAGGAGGAAGCTGCTTTCTCCACTTCTGCAACACTCCTTTATTCCCTTGTACCAAACCATGTCTGATCAAACACATGGGACTAGATCCTTGGCTAATGTGAGCACAAGAATCCATAAAGCCTGATTTACATGTAGAGATTTACACCTCCATCACGATTTTCTGAGTTTGTTTCTATAATATTCATCATAAACCCCATCCTTTCTCAAGCTTTTTATCCTTTTTTAACCTGATGCCTTCCAGCAGAAGATATTTTCTGATCTGTCCACTGTATCAGCTTGCTGATACCTGGAGCCGAAATCACATTGTGATTGCATGGCAATGTACTGGGAAAATGTAGGTAATATTGTACTGGGAATATGTAGGTAATGTTGTCATGGTCTCATACTTCTTGGGCTGCACTGCTGTACAGAGAGCCTGAAACCTTCCCACTGTATTGAAAACATCATTGTAGTGGAGGTGGTTGTTGCTCTTTCTGATTGAAGCATTTAAATGAGGCAGTGTTTGCGGGGGAAAATAGTAATTTTCCCTAGATTAATTGGGGTAGTTGCATACAGCAGGTAGTCTTTGGGGTCTGCAGCTTTCATATCTGAAGGAAAGTACCAGTCACACCTTGTCTACCTTTCCTCACCAGGTTGTGTATATCACTCCCGGTGTAATAAGAGGTATTCCCCGACCTACAACTGCTGTCCCTAGGAAGTTGTGCTGGGGTTACTACTGCAACTTGGTTGTGAGCAGACAGCTGGGATGAATTCCCCAAGTGTGGACACTGGCAATGCAAATGTCACACCTAAGCCTGTCACTCCGACTGCCCTTACAGCCACAGAGGGATGAGGGTGCTTCTAGGAGGTGGGTGAAGCCCCTACCCAAAAGCACCTCAGGAAGATGACTCCTCAGAAATACCTTTTTCAGTCCAGCAACTGGGAACACTTCAGATAAGGGGCTCCCCTGCAAATATCCTGGCTGAAGGGGTGAGGTTCCATCCCCAGTCTCCCCTCACCCTTGTGAAGGGGTTGGGAAGACACTCAGGAGTCAGTGTGTACATCCCGTGGTTGCTCCTACAGCTCCCAAGGAAGCCACCTGCACTCAAAACTGCCCTTACAAGCCAGGTAAAGCTCAAGCAATTTCAGGGTGGGGTTCAAGCAAACAGCGATGGCTTGTGGAGCCATCATTCACTTTTTCTTACCCAGGAAAAGTCATATCAGTTCCACAGAGAACAGCCAGCTTTCTGTCGACCCCATATCTCTCAGAGGTACATGCTATTTTTCCATTCCCCAAACACCGTTGCAATCATTTCTGCCCGGATTTATTTCATTTCAGTAACGTCTCTTGGGTTTCATCTCTATTAAATCATTTGGACATTAGAAAGTGGGATTCACCCCACTTAGCTGTAGCTCTTTCCCTCATACGTGTCTCCATGTGGGCTTGTTACCTGGTGGAGGCACAGGGTCACTGAAGAGAAACGAGTCCTTTTGGTATCAACTCAGGGACCTACAGGGAAAGGAGCATCACTGCAAACTTCATGCTACTGAGAAGACAGCCTGGAGCAACAGATTCCAGTGTATATGATTACATGTGAGGAGATTTATCCCATCTCAAGTATTTAACTTTCTATTTTGGGTATTTTATTCCTCTATAATTTTTGGAGTAAGAATTGTAAAACCAAGTTAAGAAAGTGCATATAAATCCTGGAAACAGCTGTATGAACTAGAGGAGACATTAAATTCAGGCTATTCCAGAAACTTTCTGTGTTGTGCCTGGATATACTACCCTACTGGCCTGCTTTGAGTTGAATTATGGGAGAAAGTTCCCAGCTTTCGTTTCCTAAAAGCCATGTTTTGGGGATAACAATGCAAAAATAAATGATGGCCCTCAAATGTAAACAAGCAGGAATCAACCTTAGACATGGGAGCGGACAAACCCCTTTGCTACATTAACCTTGTTTCTGAAATGTGCTCATCAATGAGGCATGTTTTGAAAATAGGAAAGAATGAAGCTGGATGTTATTCCTTTTGGAAATAAGGGCAAAGGGGAGAGGATTTTACCTGTTTAGAAAGAAGAAGACCCTGACATTTCTGTATATATTGCAATGTCTTTTCAAAGAAGTCATGTTACTGGGTGGTCTGACTTGTATTCCCTGTGTTGGCATGTACTGCATTTGGCTCCAACAGCAACAGTGGAATTGCTGGGGGATGGGTCTTTTTTAAGATAATTTCTTTTTCAAATATTTTTGAAGTGTGGCTTCTATTAAACTGGGTAATAATTAGATAGTGAAAATGCTCTTATCTAATGCTTAGATTATTGCAAGTGCCTGAGGCAATTCTTCAAGGTTTATAACAGACATAGAAATCAATGTTTAATGTCAGAAGTGATCCTGGAAGGTGTTTATTGAGAGCTATTTTTTAATATAAAGTGCAAAGATTAGAAAAATGCTTTTATTCTTAGTTTTACTTCTAGTGGTTACTGAGGGAAAAGTGTGGTATCATCAGGGAAAAGTATTATCATAAAAGCTGGTGTCAAATCTTCTTTAAAGATTCTTGATCCAAAATACCGGTTAAAACCAGAGCAAGTTGGTATATTTAAAGTCAATATTCCCCTGGTTACTCTTATATTACACTCATTCTTACAGCTGCTATAAACTTTCATCAGTGAAGCTTCATTACTTAAGCCCTGTGAGAATCTGGCTTTTCAAGAGAAACTTTCTGCAGGTTTGGGCTTACATCCATTAAAAAATCTTGCTATACAACAGCACAGTATGAAGACTCTTTTCCTGCTGCTAGAATACGCTCAGGAGTAGGTGGGACAGCAAAGCTGCTTCAGCATTCTCTGCCATCCTTCACCTTCCTGTCACACCTTTCACCTTACTTTTCTACGTTTCACACTCCTCTTCCAAACTTCATCCTCCTCTTCCTCATTTTGCTGTCTTCAGTCCTCTGCCCTCCCGTTCCACCCTTCGCTCTCCTCTTCCACTCCTCACCCTCCCCTTCCATCCCTCTCTCTCCTCACCTGAGGCAGAGAAGGGGGACACTGGACAGGGCATAGGTCCATATCCACACACTCCACACCATCTCACAGACTTTCAGCCGCAGCCCTACAGCACACAGCACTCCTTCTCCCAGGCTCCCTCTCTATGTGGTGTCCTTTGCAGCCCTATGATGTCTTCTGGGGAACCTGAGGAGATAACGCAGTCTGCCCTCCCAGTCTTCTCTTTGATCACGATGTGCATCTATGTACGGGCTCAGAGGACAGCATGACTTGGAGAAGGCAGTTCAAGAGCTGGTACACAGTCTCTAGGTCCCTCCATAGGCAGCTCCTCTGTACCCATACCACCACAGGCACTACACACCTCCCTTGGCTATGGCCAAATCTTACATCCTTACATCGGCAGTGTCTGAGGTTATGGAGATCTTGCCTGTCCTGGTGCATGCCAGTCCATGCTTGTCACACATCAGGACTGCTTAACTACACCTTTTTGCTTGCCTAAGGTTTTGGTAACTTGAAAACCAGCTATAAAAGTGAACAAGAGTATTACAGGATTAATTGGCATATCCTGTGGATATGACCACAACTAATAATGGGAGCTGATGCACACCAGTAGGAGTTGTGTAAAATATCAAACCTACATTTAAAAAATCATATTGGTTCAACAATATCAAATCATATTGTTTCAACCCTTGAAACCCACTGTGTTTTAACAGGATCAGTCCAACAGGGTAGTGAGAGCAGAATGTGGCATGAGCTATTTATCCACCCCCCATTGTGATTCACAGCAAAATCTTTAATGGTGATCTCACTTTGTAGTTGTTTTTTCAAGCTCGCTACACTAAAATATCCCATCTTTCTGGTCTTCTGATAATCAATTATAAACACATTTTTATATATATATAAAATCATAGGGTCACAGAATGGTTTGGATTGGAAGGGACCTTAAAGCTCATCCAGTTCCATCCCCCCCCGCCATGGGCAAGGGACACCTTCCACTAGACCAGGCTGCTCCAGGCCCTGTCCAACCTGGCCTTAAACACTGCCAGGGATGGGGCAGCCACAGCTTCTCTGGGCAACCTGTGCCAGTGCCTCACCACCCTCACAGGGAAGAACTGCTTCCTAATATCTAATTTAAATCTACCCTTTTCCAGGTTAAAGCCATTCCCCCTTGTCCTTATCTTTACATATCCTGCAATATTAGTGGGGAAAGTCTGAACACTGAATGTAATGTAATAATGAATTATTACAGAATAAAAGCTATATTTTCCCCTAAATTATGCCAGTGAGGTACTGAAACCAGTTTGTCTCTTGTGGTACTTTTGTCATAAATCCAACAGTCAATTAGAGCATTTTAAATCTTGCCTGGAGTAACTTCTTGATTTACAGATTTTCCTGCACAGCTGTGGAGAGCTGAATTGGGTTTAAAATTCTCCAGTGAGACTGTGAGAAAGTTCATTTTTGTCAAATATGTCAATCTCCTTTTATGACAGAATTTGGATGCTCAACGTCTTTGACAATCAGGCCATTCATTGTACCCGTAAGTGTGGAGTTAGATGTCCACCTGTGGACACCAGTGTGTCTTAAGAGCTGGTGTTATTGTTTGCTTCATAGCCAAATCCATCTGTCTCCAAAATCTTTAGAAGCAAAGACTGACAAATGGCTTCAGAATTTGGCCATCTCAAAGGCATCAAATGGGAATGGCAAGCAAGGATTACTACAAGAGGACAACCCAGGTTCTTCCTATTCAAGGGACTAGGGATGACATATTCCCCAGAGAGGCAGTGTTTTCCCCCTTGTCTTTGTGCAAAATCCTCCATGGATGGTTCCAGGAGGACTTCCTGGTGCTGCTGTTATGCCCATCACAGGGAATGGTACCAGCTGGTAAAAAGCCATGGCATTGTCCTGATCTTGTGCTCAGTTCCTACAAGTATAACTTCTCCTTGTGCATTTCCAAGTTTGCATGGCTACTAACCTCAAGCAGCATTTCCCTTGAGCAGTTTGTCCTCACTTCTGAAGGACAATGATCAGCAGTCAGTGAGGAGCGATACACTGAAGTCAGTAGACATTAAAGTTTGGTTCAGAGTATACCCGTGTTCTTTATCCCCCTGGTACAACATGTAATCTCTCACTATCACTGGATGATGAATGTGTTTTTCATTACCCTGAATATGCACAAAACCTGTTGTTTCCTCTATGTTGATTCAATTAGGGAACAAGGTTTCATAGCGTGATAATCTATGTGCATCTTAATGATGCTGGAGTGGGAAGTTTGGCCTATCCTGTATAGACTTTGAGCCTTCTTACCTTACCATCCGCCTTCCTTCTGTGCTTCAGTCCATCCCTGCAGTTCTCCTATTGTACACTTCCAGTGCTGGGGAAGAAGGTGGTGTGATTCAGGGAGGCGAACACATCTGGATTACAAGGGCATCAGCTCTGTAGTTCTGATTTGCCACAGAAGCTCAGTTGTAAACTCATGTTACATTCTGTGAGAAATTAATCTAAGATGTGCAATGCACAGAGGCACTGCTATTTACGATATTTATAAGTACCTGCTTATTCTGAGAAATTCCCAGTGCTCCAGGAATTCTTGATAGGGTAGACATGGTGCTTAGGGACGTGGACTAGGCAGGATTAGCTTTGCATTTGGACTCAATGATCTTAAAGGTCTTTTCCGACCTAAGTGATTCTGTGATTCTATGATTATTTTAATGGTATTTATCCCAGAGGTGTAAATGTTGAAACAACAGTGTTGGTGTCAATGTGGCAGTTTTGAATCTCTGTGAGTGCATAGAAAAGCCTCAGGATACAAGACAATGATGCGCACTGAAAAATACCAGAAGAGGGGAGAGTCAATGTGAGCATTGTCAGCAAGCACTGACAACTTCAATCTGGGCAGGTCTGGGTGATGGGCTCCTGCTACCCCCCTGTTTCCTGAGGGACAGGAGAAGAAGGAGGTCTCTTGGAGCACAGGACCAAGAGAGACATTAAAGGGAGCTTCAACAGCAGAACCACTCTGTGCTTTCTTTGGTGTCTCCTGCCATGCCATGATGAAGACACCCATGCCTGGACACTGGGGACAGGATAACACCAGCCGTCCATCCGCTTGCCAAGCAAGATGTGACATACAGGAGAATGGAGGTCCACCTCTGATGTCTCTTCTTGCCTGTGGCAAGTCGTGCCAGCCCCATCCACCACAGGATCACTGCTGCCTGCACCCGGTCGTGCACGTGTCTGTGCTGCAGCACTTTCTGAAGATGGCAGAAAACTGATGGATCAAAAGTTTAACCTGGATGCTGCTGCCAGTTTGCTCAAGCAAATAACTTCACACGGTTCTCCCATCACAGGGTCGGTGGGATCCGCGTGTGCAGGAGGGAAACATAAACAAACAGGAAGGTTTTTTCAGCAGAGGAAAGCTGGCTCCTGTCTCCCCCCACCTCCCAGCTGGGTGTAGATGGGGAAAAGGAAGGGATGTGGGGCTAGAAGAGAGGGGAAGCAATGAGGCCCAGTGCTAGGTTGGGGCAAGTAAGCATGAGGGGACCCCAAAGGGCCCAAGGAAGGGCAGGACTTGCCACCAAGTACTGCAGAGACAGACCCCTGTATTGCTCAGGCTGCTGAACTGCATTGGCTCCCCTGTACGGGGAATCCTCCTCCCTGGGGGAGAAGATCATATGTCATCAAAGTTGCTGTCAAACCTCAGTAAGTTACTGCCACTGAGCCTTCAAATGCACAGACCTGGCCTTAGTGAGGGCTGCCTGGAGGATTGATCCCCCAAGCACAGCTGCAGAGCATCCTCAAGATGCTAGAAGGTCTATTCAGAAAACCTCACGAAGCAACCCACGGCCAGAGATACCTCTGTCCTAACACTGCTGGTTGATTGTTCAGAAACATTTGGATGTACATGAAAACAGAAGATTTGATTTGTTTTCTGCACTGCCACAGTTTGCTCAGCTCTCACGCTTGGTATGGTCTTTAGGTTATTCAAATGATGCTGGTGCCTGGTGTAGCCTCCCAGTAGCAATACATGCTAGAGATACAGAAGATACACCCAACAATGGCTGAGATGAGGACATGGAGAATGGCCAGGATAGGATCATGGGCAAGGTCATGGTGGCTCTCTGGTCCTTGTAGGGTACAAAACCACTTTCTTGGAGACAGCAGAAATCCCAGTTGCTTGAACCATTGTCAAAGCTTCTCTCCTTTAGGGTTTTATTTGTAAACTCTCAACTCCTTGCCTTGGGAGTCAGAAGCAGGGTAGGACAGAACAGGAGAGGATAGCTGAGAGGTGGCTTTCCCAGGAATGTTGTTTTAATGATGCTCTGTTTATGTGGTGAGTTGGAGTAATGTGAAAACTCAGCATTTCTTTTTTTAAATTTCAATCTTGTATTGTGCAGGTTTGGTCTGACTTGTGTTTTTTCTTCCTGTGTTTAACAAGAGACAAGTGCTGGTCAGGACTTAGCTCCTGAGAGCAGATGACTTCAGATATTTCCTTTTGGAAGTTCATACATGACTTTTACAGTTTTGCTGTGCCTCAGACAAGCTGGGACTGCAGTGATTTATCCTGGATTTTGGGAAATAGGAAGATGCAGATGGGATCAGGACCCAACCCAGCCTCCCACCCACATGCTCATGGGGAAACAGGCTCTGGTCCCCAGGCAGCCAGCAAGGGGGACGCAGTAGAAAACACTGGCAAAATGAAGCTCCTATTTCCAATTGTCCTGGGCTGGTTCTGGAGTCGAGGTCTCACAATTTTCATACTTTCATGGGTGTGGGTGAAAATCCTATGGGGCCGTGAGGTGAAGATGCTCCAGTTTTGCTCCTGCCTTCCTTTGATGCATGGTGGTGAAAGAAAGAAGGCACTTCTCAGCTCAAGTGATGCCCTCAGACCTTGCCTCGACCTCAGTGCCAGGGTTTGATACTACCATGGGGCTGAGCCCTGAGCAGGGCTCCAGAGAGGGCTCCTGGTCACAGGCTGCCAGGCAGGTGACAGGCAGGAGGGAGCTCTGGCTCCAAGCCTTGATCTGGAGACTTGGCATCCTTAACTCAATTCCAGGTTTGACCTGTAAGGACAAAGAGACCACACGCCTGGCAGCGACTGCTCTGCTTCCGTGCCAGGCTGCTGGCAGGGAGCTTGTTCTTTTTTGCTTAGGGTTTTATTTTTAGGTAGAGACCAGAGACACTGGAGAGCTGTGGTGGTGCAAGAAGGCACAGGCAGGGCTTTCACTCTCTAGAGCACGGGCGGCATTTGAATATGTGATTTCACAAGAGCTCATCTTGCCTAAAATTGCACAGATTAAGGCTTTTGGAGCAAATGCCCCTTAATTGCTCGGTTGTGTTGTGAACAGGGCTTTTCCTGACCAGCTGATTGTTGTTGCAGTCATCATCATCATGATCATCATCATTATTCCACTGCCACATGCAGCCCTGGCACATGCAGGTACCAACCCACCTGATGTTTTCTATGCCTAAACCATAGCGTATCTCATCCCAATGAGCTCTCAATCCACAGAGCCAGGTCTGTAGAAGAAGGGGGATGTTACCTACTTTTCACAATTAAGTTACAGGCAACAGAGACATTGGTCTTTTACAAGGTCACCTAGCAAGGTCAATGCAGTATCACTGTTCAGCTAATTAGTTTGATACCTGCGAACTTTAGTTTAGTGACTGTGGATCCCTAAGTACATCATCCAAAGGAGTGTAAGTGCTTCGTTTTGTGCTAGAGTTCAGAGAACATCCATCATTTGGAAATGGAATTGCATTACTTTGGTCTCAGTCTGGGCAATGTGCCTCCTTGTCAGCATGGCTGCTCACTGGAGCAGCAGAGGCTCCAGCAACTCTAGCTGTTGTCATCTGGCTCTTCCTAGATCATTTAAACCTGTTGATTTGCACTTCCCATGCCCAGACCCATTTAGTGGGTGATTGACATCTTGAAGAAGATTTAATGGAACAGGCCCTCTCAGAGACAGTCTTCCTGGGACTTGAATACTTTTCACTCAGCTTCAGGGAGCACATGTCAAAAAGGTTATGAGCAAATTTCCCACTCCATAAACCTGACAAGTGACCGATACTATGCAGTTCATTCTCATTAGTGTTAGGAAAACACCACGGTTATCACCTGAATATTTCTGGTCTCTGCTTGCATGAGCAATAGCCGCACTGATATTGCACCCCTCTTTCTCAAGACAAGCAATTTGATTTATTACCTGGTAATTCGGTCTGTTCACTAACCTCACAGGGAGGTGGGTAAATATTAGGGCAGTAAATACACAACAGATGAAGATCCTCATGCAGAGTGTCTGTGGCACTGGCTTTTAAAATGCCTTTGCTATATAGTAGCAGCTGCTCCTTAAAACTTGCTCCCCAGCAACACCACCGCCAAACACAGGGAAGTCTGGTCACACTGATGCGTGAACATCATTTCACATTTTAGTCACTGAAACACTTCAAAATTGTTCCACAGCTTTGGTGTGATTATATCAGGATTTCACCTGTAAAGACCTTATGAGGCACAACAAGGACAAGCACAAGGTCCTGCTCCTTGGTCAGAACGATAATTGATATCAATATGGACTGGAAGATGAATGGATCAAGAGCAGCCCTGCAGAGAAGCTCCTGGCTGAAAATTTGGGCATGAGCCAGCAGTGTGCAATCTCAGCCCAGAAAGCCAACTGTATTCTGGGCTGCATAACAAGAAACATGACCAGCAGGTCGAAGGTGATTCTCCCCTTCTTCTCTGCTTTCATGAGACCCCACCTGGAGTATTGCATCCAGCTCTGGAGTCCACTGTACCAGAAAGACTGGGACCTGTTAGAACAGGTCCAGAGGAGGGCCGTGAAAATGATCAGAGGGATGGAACACCTCTCCTTTGGACAAAGGCTGAGAGAGTTGGGGTGGTTCAGCCCAGAGAAGAAAAGGCTCCAGGGAGACCTTATTGTGGCCTTTCAGTATATAAAAGGGGCTTAAAAGAAAGATCAAGAGAGACTTTTTATCAAGGCCTGTTTTTTATCAAGGTGCAATGGTTTTTATCAACCTTTTTATCAAGGTGTAATGGTTTTAGACTGGAAGAGGGTAAGTTTAGATTGGAAATGAGGAAGAAATTTTTTATGCTGGCTGGGGTGAGGCACTGGCACAGGTTGCCCAGAGAAGCTGTGGCTGCCCCATCCCTGGCAGTGTTCAAGGCCAGGCTGGACAGGGCTTGGAGCAATCTGGTCTAGTGGAAGTTGTCCTTGCCTGTGGCAGGGGGTTGGAACTGGATGAGCTTTAAGGTCTCTTCCAGCCCAAACCAGTCTGTGATTCTATGAATTTAATGAACTAACCAAGGATACTGATCAGTCAGTCCAAAATCTACTTGCCTGGTGCGCAGAAGTGTGGCTGGGACTCAGCTGAGGGCCCCCACCTGGAGGAGCAGAGGGATGCTCTGTGCTGGTGGGCACTTTCAATGCTTTCCAACCCACATTGCTTTGTCTTTCCTTGAGAGTTAATCTCTTTTATGAAATTTGACATTGAAATGCCTCCCTTATACAACAGATTATCATTGTAATTAGCTACAGGATAAATAAGACTGTATTGAGTATTACACTAGACTCTCATTTATTCTGTCAGTGAAGCACATTTTTCCCTTATTGCTCCTCCCAAATCATCATGAGACTTTTGTAACGAGAATATTTGCTCAAAAAGCTGTTGGCAACTGCTCTTGAAAAGATTCTTGCAGTTACTTAATACTGTGAAAGGGCAAAATGAAATGCTATTTAGAAGTATTTTCATGCTGCATTAGAATAATGAAACTTCTGCTTAATACTCCGACAATGAAATCAGGGACAACTCACCTCATCCAGGTAAACTGTGCAGACTAGAAGCAGCTCCTTAAACATGAGGAACAGAGGTTAGCAGTAGATGTGTTTCTTTTAGTACTTTAGATGGCTGTTTGCTTAATTTTTTTTCATCATCCTGGTCTGTTTCACTTGAAAACTAGCTCCTAATGCATCACAAGATGGGGGAAAAAGGAATCCTCTGTGGGAATCAGGCAGCTCTTGGCTCCCAGTGGAAAAAGAGGCTGGTTACAGGTTCAGGGGGCCCAGCACAGCATGAGGAGCACTTTGTGTCCAGCAAAGAGAAGTGACATTCTTTGTTCATCATCAAGGAGAGAGAAGATACCACAGTTTGTAGTACAGCATCCTCAGGCTCCTCTAGGGTGCCAGCACTGCTGCGCTGTGGCCCCTGCCTGCTGCATCTCCCATCATCCCAACTCCTTAAATCATCTGAAAATCACAAGCCCTTTGCTGCATGTAGCTGCTGCAGTCAGCATCCTCTTGTCTATCTGATTTTACTTACCCCTCTTTTGAGAGGGGGTTTTGAACAAACCCTTTCCACTATGTAAAACCATTAGTTCAGGTAATGCTATAGCTGTGAACAGAAAGCCGTAGAGCTAGCTAGAGATCGGAGCTGGTATTTTCTCCGTGGCGTGTACGTTTGTGCTTCCGGATTTCACAGCTCTGGAACAGCGTGTGGCCAGGCTCGCCATATGTGCTGCGGTACCCGCGCACCGAGCCACTCTGCTCCGCACTGCCCTGCCCCTGCGCCTCCTCGCTACTGCAGGCTGGAGGAGAGAGAGAGTATCACTTCAGTGCGTGTCTTGTGGCTTCTTAATAATAAGCATGTTAAAATGAGACTTCAGTTCCTCCCCCTCGAACCTACCAATACCCAATGTCCTCTCAAGGTTAAGTTTGAAGAACCGAGTTGCTCAGATATTGATGGCATTTATCCTTCCATGATTCACTCCCTGAACTTCCTTGTCCTATTACTACATAAAATAGCTTGGAGTTGCAAGAAAATAAATAGGGTTATAAAGCCCAGACGTGCAAGGAAGAAGACAGGAGAGGAGTGGCAGTGCTTTCCAGCAGGGGTAAATACAAATATCTACAGTGACAGACACTATCTATATCTATATCATCTATATCTATCATCTACATCTATGTATCTCATGGTTTGTGCTGGTGGCTTTTGTATATATACATGCATTCATGTATATATATTCATATATGTGTTTTCATATATATTCATATATGTATGTGTACATGCATTCACATGTATATGAATGTATACACACACACATATGTGTGTATATATATGTACATATATGCAAATCTATACCTTCTCTCTCCTTGATGATGTTCAAAGAACTTCACTTCTCTTCACTGGACATAGTCCATCCCCAGTGCTTCATGCTGGGGCCCCCAAACCTGTAACCAGCCTCTTTCTCACTGGCAGCCAAAAGCTGCCCTGATTTCCATCAAGGAATCCTCTTTTCCCTGTCTCGTGACGCATTAAAAGTTAGTTTTCAAGCAAGGCAGACTATAATAATTAAAAAAAAAAATAGAGCAAACAATCATCTAAAATATTAAAATAAATGTATTTAGTGATATATATATGTACGCAGACGTATACACACACACATATATATGTAGACATAAAACACCAGCTCAAACCACAACCCTGCATTATATGACAGAGCCTTTTTCCTGGCTCAGCACTAAACAACCGTCCTGATTATCATTTCACATTTCAGAGCACCTAACCTCACATCAGATGTGTATTTTCCTGTCGCACAGCTCACCTGAGGCTACGTAAACCTCAGTGAGCTGCCGCTGCCTGTCTCAGCAATGGGAATATAACTTAATGATTCGCTCCTTGCCTGGACCAACATGTCAGCCCCTCCTGAATGCACAACTTGTTTAACCTCTCAGGAATAGGAGCTGCCCTGACACCTGACGTGTCACATCAGCTATCAAGATGCAAGAGAGAGATCTGGCTGCTCCATCTCCATAAATCCTTGATCTCTTTAGCAGGGCTGTCACTTCTCCCTGCAGAGACTGTAATTTCGGGTTTGCTTTGAGCTGGCTGCAGTACACCTTGGGTTTGATATCTTCATCAGAAGTCAGAGTCTTTGTGCCAGCCCTACCTGGCAGCATGGTGTGCTATGACTGGTCCCATTGATGTTGCAAGATGTCCAGCCAAGGACTTCAAAGCCTTTGCAGATGCTTTTTAATGGAGCCTTGTAGCAGAGGTATAAAGAAAACAGGCATTGTTGTATGCCCACACAGACACGGAGAGGAGGTATCCACTGGTTGAAGCCATCCCTTAAGGTCACACCACTGAAAAGGCTCAAACAGGATGGGGGAGTCCCCGTATCCTGTCGCAACCATTAGAAAACATTTTCTTTTAATCAGATCAACACCTCTGTAGCAGCAAAGTGGACATGAATAATAGCATTAAACCCTCAAGATCAGTGCTGCTGCTCTGAATGCAGCAGGCAGCAAGGGCAATGCACTGGTGCCCATCCACCTCCACATCACGTGGAAAAATACCCCGGCCTGGGAAGATCCCATCTTCCATGCTGGGAGTTGCCACCTATCACAAGAACTTTTTTCCCTCTCCCTTCACCCATCCATCTTTTGTTTCCACGGAAATGTGGCCAGAAAGTCAGCTGGCCAGAGGCAGCCAGGGAGCAGGGAAACCCCTGGGGAAGTTTCCAGAACTGAAAACTACAAGGGATAATTTACAAAACATGGGCTTTTTGTTGCTGTGGGGCTCCCAGGTCTCTCTAAATGTTTAAATGTATATAAAAGATTAATATGTTTCCTATACATAGTAATGAGCATATAGTTTAACAGGTAAGTTCCCACTTGAATATGGGTAATGCTTTGGAGGGTCAGGTGGGGATGCTGATATATGGCCAGGGGCAGACTTTGGGGTTTTGGGGTAAAAGCAGCACCAAGGTGGTCACTGCTTTTGGCTTAGACCTCTTTAGCATCCCAGCACCGTCCCCCAGGCCAGGGAATGCTACCTGTGCCACCTGTGGACATGGCATGGGGGGCTGCCCCATGCTGGGACTCAACTTTGTCCATGAAACAGAACCAAAGGACCCTGTGTCTGCCATTTGGTCTGGTGTGCAAGGGCTGAGCCATTACTAGTTCCAAGAGGTTATCCCACAGAACTACTGGTTTCCGTGGCACATAGGCATGTGTATTGGGAGATCCATACAGGGAGAGATACACAGCATAAATAGATGCATTCAAGAATTAACACAAACAGCAGAAGAGGTTAGAGCTTAAAAAGCCACGAATTTAAAGTATTTCAAATATTTTTAGTGACAGGTGCAGCTATGGGCCATCCCTGGAAACCAGAAGCCACCTTCCATCCTTCAGAAGGCATCCAGCCCCAACCAGATGAACCACCATTCCGTGCCATTGCACCGTAGGGACAACAGCCTAATGTGATGCACATGGAGGCAACACCACTGTTTTGGCCCAACAGCAAAGACATTCCCTAGAACATTTGCTCAGGCATGCCACTTCCCCAGGATATATCGTCTGGGATTGTCCCACACTGGATACTCAGGTGAGCAAGGCTGAGAAAACCTTAGCACCTAGATGGATGCTGTTGCCAACCTTCCCATCTACTGTGTTTGACTCAGGAATCCAATTATACAATTTTTAAATCCCCACATCTTTTGCTCTTTCTCCTGTGCACATCTCTTCTTCAGTCCCGATCGATATTTCCAAGCCTCTTACTAGGGAGCAAACCACAACTGTGCAGCAGGATTTGCTCTCATAGCACCGAAGCAAAGCTCTTCCTGACGCTACCCACGAGCTGTGCTCGCTCGGGGCCTGCCGTGCCAATCAAGTGAAATCATTGAAGATGTGGATGGGTCAGTCCACCTTTTTTTCGTTAGAAAACTGAAATTAAGAATCACACCCGCCGTGCCAGGCAGGCAGCAGCGTGTGCTCCCTCTGCCGTTGCTGCAGCAGCAGTGAAGGGCTTTGTGAGGCCGGGATGCACAGCCCTGAGAAGGCAGGTCTAGCCAAGGAGCTTGTTTCCTCCATTAAAACAGGAGGTTTAAGAGCTGATGAAGATGCTCACTGCCTGGGAAGGGGCATTAGGCTTCAACGCTCCTGGCAAGTAGAAAAAGGTAAGCTGAAGAAACTGGTTGTGAGCTGTAGGGGGGGAAAAGTGATATGGTGATTACCCTGGAACTCCTTAGTCATGTTAAATATGTGTTTCGGAGCAAAATCTGGGGGTTCAAAGTATAGGTATTTGGAAAAGAGCAAGACTGGGAGGTGCCAGTATAGAGGGAAGTTTTATTCTGGAATCCTTGCAATGCACATGCCAACTTGTATCAGCATTGCTGCTTGTCTCACAGTAAGAAGTCAGCTGGAGGAAGGTGGTAATTTTTATCCCACTTAGTTCTCCTGCAGCATCAGCCCAAGCCACTCTGACTAACCCTCCTCTCTGATACCAAACACTGTTTGAAAGGGGAAAATCAGTCACAAGCTCTAGGACATGTTTGGGATGGAAGCAGAAGACCAAGTGCAATCCTGCCCCTCTCACTGCCTCCCAGGAATCATCTCAGAGAGGTGCTCATCCTGAAAGCAGGCAGGCTGAGCACTGCTTTTTGATGCGGGTAATACAGGTGCAGGTAGGTGGCACCTATATTTTCTGTGTGCAACAGTAAAGTGTGTCAGCACAGGAGGAACACCTCCAGTTGCTGCTGGGCTGCATATTTAAGACAAGCCATTATCATATCTTTAATTCAAAATGTCTTCAAACTGGGGCTGTATCAAAAGTGCCAGTGGCCATCCTCACTCCCCCAGCCAGGCAGGCTGTGCAGGCTACATTTTTCCTTGTGGATGAGCTGATGAGGAGTACACAAGTTCCTGCAAAGCCCGCCCCACCCCCCCACTCCCCCCCCCCCCCGGCTTCAGGGCCAATCCCATCAGAAAGGACCCAGAGGACAATGGCTGGGGACATACGTGCATGTTTTCTCAAAGTGGGGAGGATGGCAAAATTGGCAAGGGACCAGTGGGAAGTATTTGTAAACACTTTGTAAATGATCCAATTTTCCTGAGCATCTGTTCATGGCTCACTTGCCAACTTCATGGATCTGATGCTGGTTGTTCAAATGGCGAAGGCTGGAAAAGCCCCAGACTTGCTGTTACTTCCATCTCACCACTGAAAGCAACTAATTTGCAACAGCTTTGCCCTGAAAACATAGACTCCTCAAAATAACCAGACCTGTCATCATGAAGGTGCCTGCATTATTACTGCATTGCTTCTTGAAGCAAGGTGCTCCAGCCCATAGATGCTTTCATCTGGCCTTTCATCAGCCTTGTTTGCCATGGAGAGGGGATGACTGCATTCCTCTGGGAAAGACGCCTGCAGCAGTTCAAGGTTGTGCTTTTGCTGTGCTGGAGTTAGGGCTAACTAGGACTAAAACCTAGTTTGGTCCTAGTTATGCCAACAGCAGTGGAAATAAGTGTTTTCTATAGGAGGCTAAACATTACCGTGAGCATGACATAGTTTCTAGGTCTTTGGATAAAGATTTATCTCAGGAATTGGCAGCAGCCTGTCAAGATGAAATGACCTCATGTAATCTCTGATTTCTGTGTCCTGATCTGTCCTTTCAAATTGAAAGTCATCAGCTCCTCTAAAAAATGCAACAGAGAGTTTCTCCTTAATGGAAAACCTGGAAGGAAAGCACAAGACATCAGTCCCCACAGACCTGAGCAAACAGTGACAATGCAGTAAGACATTTAGTGCTATGGTCCAGACGCATCTTCATCTTCTTTATCTTTTTTCTTTTCAGATTGGCTAGGAATCACAGGACCAGGTCTCCATTTCCAGCATATATTGGGTCCCTCTACGGATACCCTGGACCTGAAGAGATCATTTGGAGAGAAGACCGGAGCAGCAGGAGAGATGCACTGTTTCTTCATCCCATGTTGGTTCATTCTCCCAAAGAGCACAAGGTGTTGCCTGTTTCCTACCTGGGATTGTCACCTGCTAACTCTTCATCACTGAATGATGCTAGAGTTGCCTTTGATCCCCACTTTTCTCTCCATCAGTAAATTGATACTTATGTGAAAAGTGTGCTCAGACATTATGCTGGGGTCAGCAGCACTGTGCGCCTGCTGGGGTTTGGCCAGTCAGGCACTTCCATTGCTGCCCGTCATGCTGTGCTTTCACACCTTGGCCTGGGGTTTTTTTCCAGGTAGAGCTGACCCCATTCACAACTTCTCATCTGTTTGTCCTCGTGTTAATAATTAGAGCAGTCAGAGGCTGGGGAGCACGCCTGGCAAGCCCACTCTCTAGGAAGCTAAACTCTCCTGCCTCAGGGAGGGTTTCATCAGCCAAAGGAGAAATTGCCAAGAAATGAAAGAAGAAGGTGGAAGAAAAAGGCCAGCAGCCCTTAGGTGGGCTGTGTCTGTCACAAGGACAAAATGTCACTTCACACAGTTCCTGATACAGAGAGGGAATATAACATCTCCATTAGGAAAAAAGACACAGAAAAGGTGTGGAGATAAGAAATTACAGTATGTTGGGTCAACAATAAAGGGCCTTGTGCTAAAAATAGGTTTTAGAGGTTCTGACTCCACTCTCCTACATCACCATCATCAGGAATCGTTTTCCTGGATTTAACAGGATGATGTGGTTGAACTGAGAGGGAAAATCTGTCCCTAACTGGATTACTCAGAAAACTCCACATGGGTTTGGGTTTTTTTCCTATGTAGACTCCTCTGTAAATTAGTTAAAAAGCCCATCCAGACTTCAGCCTGGCCTTGTATCAGTGAGTTCATGGTTTCATGGATTACTTTTGGAAGATGTGGGCTCACTGGGTGTGCTCCTTACTGTGGGGATGCTCCAAAGAATTAATTACAACATTGCAATCTCGTTGCCTACAGTAGGGAGAGGTGGTGGATTAGGGAAACTGAGTTTAATTTATACTTTTCTTGGTTGCTCTTTTGCTCTATCACCTCCTTTGTTTCTTGCTGAGAAAATGGATGTGAGAACATTTGGTTGGTTGGTTAGAGACACACTCATTGCCACAGAAGATCAGCAATGTGTCACCTCACCTGATAAAAATCCCCAGATCAAACTTCCTCGTCTAGAAAAAAAAAACATTTCAAGCATGTAAGTCATTGCTGGCAGCACATGGGGTGTGTGTGATGGAACAAACCCTGACGCAGCATTGGAAGATGTGCTTGTAGGAGAAAGGATGTTCATCTCCTGAGAACTCTGCAGCGAGTGCCCACTGCTTCCACACCTGCCTGAGCCCCTAAAGCAACCACTGGAGAAAAGAAAAACCCCAGGATTTCTGGTCCCTCATCTTTCTATGGCTCACAGCTCTGTCAGCCACTGAGCCCAGAAACGCGATTTCCAAGGAGCCATCAGTGTGTTGCAGTCAAGAGGACCTCATGATCGCAGCCTGTCTTGAACCAAGAGGGAACAGCTATTATTGTTCCTAAATGAATTGCTCAGACAGAGCCCTCGTATGTTGCTGTGCTGAAACATGACTGACACTAAGGTGGAAATATCCCCTTTGTACAGATGATCCAGCACAAAACTCATTGCAACATCATTGCAACTGGGTTTTTTTCTTTGGCAAAGCACAGCATCCTGTCCTCAAGATTATCCACAGCTTTGGATGGTCGGGGTAGATCTACACCCCTCCAGCTATGGCAATTTCCATAAAAGATTTGAAGCTCTTCTGGCTTGGAAGATGTCTGAGTAATTCTTTTATGCCACGGGTATGAATGAAAGCCAGTCTTGTTTGTATTGCGTATTTCAAGGTTTTCCTTGACAGTTTGCATGCAGAAGGTTGGGGAAAAAAAGATTCACTCTTGTGGTTAACGTACCTTGGGGCCTTTTGGGCTCATCAGTGCAATTTTTTCTTCTAGTTGTCATTAACCTGCCTACAGTTGGTTTTGTGATCTTGATTTAAAACCAATGAAGTCTCGAGAGAAAAGCCTGGGTTAATTTTCTTGGGAAACTACAGACTCTGCACTCAACTTCCCAATAGCATATTATAGTGCTGGGAATTAACTGGAATGCTTTTTCTTGTACTCAAGCAAGCAAAAGTCTGGATTCAATGTGTAATAAACCCAGAATGATAGCAACGGGACAAAAGGCAACACATACCTTCAACCAGTACAATGAAATAACCTGTAAGCACTTTGGCTGAAAGGAAACAGCTCATGCATCTCACAGGAAAAGAAATAATGTGGTTCTGGTGTTGGGTTATGGAAACAGAGGTAGGAGGAGCCCTTAGATGGGCAGGTTCTCTACCAAAGAAATAGAAAACATGCATTATTTCCAGGATAAAGCCACACAGATAATTCTGCTGGTGACACACAAGGAATATTACCTGCCTTTGAGCTGAGGTCTGGTTTTAATCTGGTGACTATCAAATCCAGCTCACCCCTGGAGCGCTCCTGATTTACACCAGTGTGCAAGAGGGCACAGCTTGGCCATGAAGAGCCAAAGGGGAGCAGCAAGAGATACTACATACTGCTACATTGTTAAATTTAGCCTATGATTTTTATTAAAACGTTATTCAAATTTTATAATTCTCTGAGTGCTCAGTGTCGTGGCACAGACTGGATGATTTCATGGCCTTGTGCTGGATTATGGACAGTGTGCTTTGATGTGTTTTAGGCTAGATATACTCCATGAAAGCAGCTGGAGATATCCTGCTAGAAACCTCCTTGCCATCCCAGGGGAAGATAAAGACCAAAGAAAAAGAGCTGTGCTGGAGATGCTCTGAGTCCACACTGCCCCTCATTCCTGCCTCTGGACTCTGCCCTTGTCCAAGAGTACTGGATATAAATAGGCGGGGGTGTTAAAGGAGGTTTTGCCCCATGTGGAGAACAGTGGTTTGCCATACTGCTGACCTCGAGAAAGCCTTCATTCCCCTGATTGTGACTACATCAGAGTGCAGACATACAGCTGCTACAGGGAGTGCAAAGGATTTCCTCCTCTGAAATCCTTACAAAACCCAGGATGTATCGTGGAAACAGCAAGAAGCACGCAGAGGAGAGGGACCTTGCCGAATTGGGGGCGGGGGGGCGTTGAGAGCGGGGAAGGACATCAGTTCATCAGTCCTTGCTGCTTTGGGGACCTGGGGGAATCATCACTGGGTTGCCAGTGCCACCAGTGGCTCCTCCCTGGCTCATTGCTGCTGGGTTCCTCGGTGTGGGTGGACAATAAAGCCCCCGGCTCCACATCTGCTGCAGTGACACAGTTTAGTCAAGGCTCCTCTGTGCAAGAGGAGACAGGAGAAGTAATTCAGGGGGTTTAATCCATTGATAACATCACTTAAAGGGATGAAAGCTGTGGGCAGCAACACTGGGGCACCAGGCTACAGAGAAGGGCCAGGCTTTGTGAGTGCAGCAAGAAGATCTCCCTCTTTCACTCCATCCTTCCTTCACTCCATTCATCCATCCACCCATCCTCCTTCCCCTCACCTTTCCTCATCTCTATCCATACTTCCCTCCATCCCTCTGTCCTTCCCTCCATCCTTCTCTTTACCTTTCCATTCATTCTTCCTTCAGTCTCTCCTTCCATCTTTCCCTCTCTCCATCCCTCCATTCCTCCCTTCAACCTTATATCCTTCCTGCATCCTTCCATCCCTCCCTCCATCCTCCCTTCCAGCCCTCCTGGGCCCTTTCAGGCAGGCTCCCCCATTCAGAGGGGATTTCTCCACGCCAGGCCGATCAGGAGGATTAAAGAGCAATTAAACCCGATAAATTATCTGCCTGAAACATTTTTTCAAAGTGGCCACTGTGCTGGAGCAAAGTCCCTGTCGCTTCATTTCCCCTGTGAAGGGGATCAGGGCAGATCAAACCCTGGCAACCCGCTGACCTCTGCCTGGACCCCATGACAGCACCATGGTCCCCTTACCACACCCCGCAGCAAAAGGAACCCAGCCTCTCCTCCTCTTTTGGCAGGGCTTTGGCCTTTAGGAAGCGTGAAGGATGTCTCCCAGGCTGAGGCAAGCGATGCAGCAACAGGAGCAGCCTGCCTCCTTTAAGGCTAAACAAACAGCCTTTGCCTTCAAAGCTCCCAGAAATGGTTGTCCTAATTTCTCTCCAATTCAATGTTCTGAGGCTGCTTTTGTGAAGGCTCCAGCTGCCTCTCACTTCAAACCCTTTCCTGCTTCTGCTTGGTGGCAGCAGCCAGAGCAAGGGGTTTTAATGGCAATCATTTAGAGTATCACCAGCTTAAATAAAACCCAAGCCTACGTCGGTCCTCAAGGGTGCTCCAAAACACATTGCAGTTTCTAGCTGGGTGCTCTGAGCCAGTGTCCAGTCTTGGGCTATTACATCTGTCCTTCCCCTCTGCTCCCTCACTCAAGGGTCCTTAAGATTTCTGCTTTTATTTTCAGTCCCACACGATTGCTCAACTCAGCTCTCAGCCCAGTTGATTATTCACTGCCTGTCCTTGGCTGCAGCAGACCTCCACCTGCTCCCATCACACGGGTGTACCAGTGAAAGCGGTTCAGCCCCATGGAGCTACTCCAGATTGTGGACAATGTAATCAGGAGCAGGATCCAGCCCCCAAGATACAATCATTGATTTCAATGAGGAAGTTGAACAACTGCACCTCTGGCCCTTGCACTGTGCTGGTTTTCTTTCCCACACCCTCAGCCCATTAATTAGAATACGAAAAGATGACAAAGGAAAAATCTGATGATGTATAGTACCTTATATTACTGGATGCTAATGTGCCATGTTAATTAAATACAGCATCTGCCCAAAACCGCATGAAAACAATACTGCTCTGTGCAGGAGCACAGCAATGTGTAAGGCCTTGCAAACCTGTGGGAAGGAGGGAAAGCAAGGATAAAAATAGTTTCTGATAGACTAATTAATTGAAAATAACTGTGAGGTCAAGGATCACACTGCTAGGAATATGCTTTTAAAGACGCTAAATGTGTTTGATTTCTACAGCACTGCGCAGCTGTACCCAGATTTCATGCCCTTGCGGAAGTTCCCAGTGTGGAAATCCAGCTGTTGCCACTCAAGTCTGCTTACTCACAAAACAGGTTGGCCAAAACTGAGTCACTTAACTCTTCAGATAACAAATCATCCTCTCCCCCTGGCCCTTGTCCTCCACCAACAGCCTTGGAGCTGTTCAGTCAAAATACCCATGAGTTTATAAGCACAGAATCAGCACATGGAGAAGTTCTGCAAAGACTGTATCCAGCTAAAGAAGATGATCCTCACTGCTTGAGCTGATGGACAACAAAAATACGCTGAAACACTCACTCAAATAAAAAAAAAAAAAAAGACAAACTTATATTCTTTGGCCATGTTCTTGCCTCTTCTGCCTTTATTTTCCTTACATGGCCTCACAGATTTATTACCTGGCTGCAACATACCTGCAAAGAGAAAACCATAAACTAGAAAAGATCTCCAGAAATTTGTATCTCCACAGACAGGGAAATTCCTGCCATCCTCTCTGCTATATCTCTCCGAGCTACACACAGCACCCTTCAGCCTAAAGGCAACTGAAAGGTCCGCATGCTTTTGCAAGGGTGCAGGAGTTGCCTCTGTGCTGGCCTTTTGCACCACCATCAGTTTCACTCAAATAAAACCCTCATGCGCAGACCTACTTTGTCCCCATTTAGGAAAAGCCTTTGATCATCAGCTGTAGAATCTGTGAACCGAAGGCTGCTCTGTCCTGTGGGGCTCACAGCATAACTCAGCCAGGGGCCAGAGATGGCGCATGGATGCCTGGATGCCTGGCCAGGAGAGAGCACTCTGTTACAGAAAATGGAAAGAGGAAGATGAAACGATTCATCCTAGGACATGAGGAAGCCTATTGTGAAATTGATATTTCATCCCTGCACACTTCACCTCTTCCATTTTCTGGCAGAGGTGAAAAATGCAAGACATCCCTGTCCTGGGAGGATTTGGCAGTATTAGATGGGGGCACACAGATATTTAGGGGCTGAACTAACTTGAAACCAAGCTTTCTGTTCATAGGTATTTGATACCAGAGGAGCCCAGGGTGGTGTGGCATCCCTTCCCAGCCAAGCCCATGCATTTCAGCCCATCCACTTCTTGCTCACATCACCACCACCACACAAACCGGTGTACCCAAAAGCCACCATCCCAGCTAACATCACAACACCTTTGTGTGTAAACAGCCAGGGAAACCCACCTCTTTCTTTCTCATTTCTGTCACCTGCACTCACATCTCTCCTCTGCTGGTTCTTCATCTTCATCTTCCTCCACTGGGAAGCTTGTGGAGGGCTCCTCCTCTCCTCATTCCCATGCCCCCTGGCAGAAGCTCACTGAATAACCCAGCCATCATCACAAGACTCCTGTTATTGGACGTAATAATGCTGCTGGGATTATTTCCCTCCTACTATAACAGATTCATTAAATTGATTTTACAGGGAACAGCTATTCCTGCTCACAGCATTGTCCGTAGCACACTGGGAGTGTACAGCATGATTTACATTTGTGTTTGCCCACACCAAGGCTGACTGTACCTCCATAAATATTTATAGAAGCAGCATGTATCTACGATACCCAGTCAGCTCTCGGTGACTTGTGAGTGCCAGGCTTTATGGGCTACCCTGTGGTTTTATATAAAACCAGTGATGCAGAAAGGGAAGAGGAAAGGGAAGGACAAGTTCCCAGCCCACAGGAGCCATGTGTTTGCCTGAGTGAGGAGAGTCCACTCCACTGGGAGAAGTCCCATGCAGATGCTTCATGGCATTTAAGTCCTGTAAGTCAGAGGAGCTGTGACCCAGTCTCAAATGGGCACAGGGGCCACCACTGCCCAAGCTAATGCAGCTCCAGCACCTGCAAGTGAAAGGGTGAATGGATTTATTGTCCTCAAGCAGTTGCTGTGGCAGGCGGAGTGCCGAGTGGCATCTCCAACGAGCAGGACTGCAGTCACTACTAGGTTGCAGGGGGATGTTTACTGAATGACACTAATAAAACCCCAAACCAAATCAGGGCTAATGTCAGTAATTCCCTTGAACAATTAAAATGCACATATTTTAGGAGAGGGGCGGCCTCCCACACATCTATTCTCGTTCTGTTATCGCACATGCTTTCTAAATGTCGAGGACAATGTGGCTGCTGCACTTTGGAGAAGAAAGTGAGAATAGGCTTAGGGACTGGGAGCGCCAAGCAGAAGCTGCAGAGGACCAGTGACATGCCACCCAAATGTCACAGAGCCCTGGGGCTGTGGAAAAGGGTGGGAGAGATGGCGTGTGAGCATCCCCTCCTTACAGATGTGGAGGGACAAAGTGGTTTGCTCAAGGCCATGGCAAGAACATAGACACCTCACTAATGTTTGCCTTAAACACTGTACTCGGCAAACATCCTGCATCTTCCTATGCAGCCTGAATAGGAATGTCCCTGCATCCATGTCTTGATGATGCTGAGGCCCCAGCATAGTGACAGGGTAACTGCACAGTACTGTTTTTGGAACCCTGAATGGGTCAGGCAGATCTTTATCCCAGAGGGAAGCACAGACACACCCCACTCTCCTTCCAAATATCCTTCCTTGGGGACATCTCCCCGGGGCTACAGAGAAATGTCTTAACCACTCACCTATGCTGGCAGCACCCCAGGAGCAAGGGAAGTATCACCACTGGCATCTTCCCTTTCCATGGTGGGGAACAATTGCTACCGGGGATCTCCTGAGCACAGGATATGGACAGTCCAGGACCCAAACCCAGGCTAGAGCAAAGAGAGATGCTTGCATCCCTCTTAGTGATGGAAGAGACATTTTCCACCCATAGTGAGATCAGGGCTGCACCTCCCTCTTCTTGCTGCCCTGCAGGAATGGCCTTGGGCTCCTGCACAGGGCAGAGCTGGCCACAGCCCGGATTTGGAACTGGTGAGGGGAGCAAGCTGTGCTGACCCGAGGGATAGGGGAATGGGAAAAGGGTTGGGCAGGCAGAGGGCATGCAGAGGGGATGCAGCTGCCTTTGTCGGTGCTGACCCCAGAGCTCTGGGGTTCTGCTCATGCCTGGGACCAGGGTGCTGCCTATGCAGGAAGATGAAGAGAAGTGCCTCCGCATCCCTAATGATGTCTGGCCTTACCAGGGACTGTTATTCAGCAAAAAACACAGACAAGATGTACGGATGCAGAAGAGGAGAATGGAGGTTGGGGGCAATCACTTGCGTGGTCCTGTCCCATTCCATCGCTCGGATTAGCCTCCCACAAACAGATGTCAGCAGCCAGCCCTGGGGAGGGGGCACAGCCCGATCAGGGTTTCCCATACCCATCACATTCCACCTCCTGTGGCCCTCCGTGTCCCAGTGCGCACCTGAGCCAGAGTTTGGAGGGGCCACTTCCTCCACCGTGATGTTTCCTGTTAGATGACACAGAGGATGTGAAGTTTGGGGGTTGAAGCAAGGGATTTCACCTCTTGCCATCCACTCCCTTCTCTGACACCTGAAAGGTGCCTGTTCGGGAACAGAGACTGCCAGGGCCCAGCAGCCTCCTCCAGCCCCAGCCCCCAGCATTACCCCCCCCCCCCGACCCCTGCTGCAGCCCTTCTGCCAGGTTTAGGGAGGCTCCGGTGCTGCTTTCCCTGCGAGGTGGAGAGTTGGCTCCTTTAATCTCTCCCCTAACCCCGTGACCTTCCTCCCTTAAGGAGCTTTTCCCCTTCATGTCACTGCTTTTTAAAACCTCCTTTACAAATAAAAGCAATTTCCTTTTGGAACTGTAACTATGACATGTGGAGATGCGCTTTTTTTTTTGGACAATAAGGGGGTAAGAATGGGGGGCCGGCTCCCTTTTGGTGTTTGGATTCAGCCGGGTCTGTTTGTTTAGATACTTTACATAAGATAGTAAACACCAGGCGAGTTAAAAGCTTTAATTAAAAAAGGTGGTGAGCTGAGGAGGGGAGGAAAAGGGGGGGGGGGGGGGGGGAGGAGCCTTTCAATTGACACAGCGACTTAGCGAAGCAGCCCCAGACAGACAAGATAAATACATCCCGGGAATCCAAGAAACCTAGAGGACAAAGATAATGAATAAGGCAATGTCTACCTACAGAGTGCAACAGCTCAGCACTCTCTCAACCCACCCAGCCCCGATATCCCGCAGATAGGCTGGAGCTGGCCTTCCCCTATTTTTGCCTCCTGTAAAAAATCTCCTAGGAGTCAGACAAGGGAGATCGCGCCCTTTCATTGCCACCAGGCAAACTGGCCTGGAAGTTCCTTGGAAATTTCTTGGTTTTCTCCCGGGTCTGGTGCGGAACTCGCAGGTCCTCCATGGCCCCGCACTGGTCACCAGGGCACGCTGGAGCAATGCGGTGGAGCAGAGCGGGCGCCGCGCTCCGATCACTCATCCCTGGCCCCGGTCCCGGCGGGAATGTCCCACGGGAGAGCTCCGCTGGCAGGCACGGTCCCGCCGCCCAGCCTCACCTCCCCGCCTCAGGCGGGAGCACAGGGCCTGCCCGGCTGCTGCCACCGCCCTGTGCCTGAACCGGCAAACGTGGAGAAAGGGTGGTTTGTAATAGCTCGAGGGAGAAGCGGGACCAGGGAGAGAGGAGAACGGCGTGAAAGGGGAAAGGGGAGGGAGGATGAACGTACGAGAAAGAAAAAGAAAAAAGAAAAAAGAAAAAAGAAAAAAAGAAAAAAGAAAAAAGAAAAAAGGAAAAAACAAAAAAGAGAGGAAAGGAAAGGAAAGGAAAGGAAAGGAAAGGAAAGGAAAGGAAAGGAAAGGAAAGGAAAGGAAAGGAAAGGAAAGGAAAGGAAAGGAAAGGAAAGGAAAGGAAAGGAAAGGAAAGGAAAGGAAAGGAAAGGAAAGGAAAGGAAAGGAAAGGAAAGGAAAGGAAAGGAAAGGAAAGGAAAGGAAAGGAGAAGAAAAGAGAAAAGAGAAAAAAGAAAAGAAAAGAAAAGAAAAGAAAAGAAAAGAAAAGAAAAGAAAAGAAAAGAAAAGAAAAGAAAAGAAAAGAAAAGAAAAGAAAAGAAAAGAAAAGAAAAGAAAAGAAAAGAAAAGAAAAGAAAGAAAAGAGAAAAGAGAAAAGAGAAAAGAGAAGAAAAGAGAAGAAAAGAGAAGAAAAGAGAAGAGAAAAGAGAGAAGAGAAGAGAAAAAGAAAAGAAAAGGAAAAGAAAAGAAAAGAAAAGAAAAGAAAAGAAAAGAAAAGAAAAGAAAAGAAAAGAAAAGAAAAGAAAAGAAAAGAAAAGAAAAGAAAAGAAAAGAAAAGAAAAGAAAAGAAAAGAAAAGAAAAGAAAAGGAGATGAAGGAAGAAAATAAAGAAAAAATAAAGAAATAAAGAAAAAAGGAAAAGAGAAAAAAAAAGAGGAAGGGAGAAAGGAGGGAAGGGCGAGAAGGAGGGAAGGGCGAGAAGGAGGAGGGAGGGAGGGAGGGAGGGAGGGAGGGAGGGAGGGAGGGAGGGAGGGAGGGAGGGAGGGAGGGAGGGAGGGAGGGAGGGAGGGAGGAAGGAAGGAAGGAAGGAAGGAAGGAAGGAAGGAAGGAAGGAAGGAAGGAAGGAAGGAAGGAAGGAAGGAAGGAAGGAAGGAAGGAAGGAAGGAAGGAAGGAAGGAAGGAAGGAAGGAAGGAAGGAAGGAAGGAAGGAAGGAAGGAAGGAAGGAAGGAAGGAAGGAAGGAAGGAAGGAAGGAAGGAAGGAAGGAAGGAAGGAAGGAAGGAAGGAAGGAAGGAAGGAAGGAAGGAAGGAAGGAAGGAAGGAAGGAAGGAAGGAAGGAAGGAAGGAAGGAAGGAAGGAAGGAAGACGTTGCAACCCCACCCCTCCTTCGTTTCCCTCAACTGCCGCTGTTCCCGTGAGGCGGAGACACCCCCCTCCGCCCCCACCCCCAGCTCTCGCTGCTCCCCGCTGTCTTCGGCTCTGCGGGACCGAGCGTCCCGGCCAGGCCCGGCGGGTGCGGAGGCCGTCGTCTTCCTGCCAGTGGGCAGGCGTAGACGAGGAGAGCTGGAGGCGCTCCGCAGGCCAGGCCGGGGGTCGGGGCTGTTTGTCCTCCCCGAAGAACTTGTCCGCAGAGCAGGGAGGCGGGAGAGCGCATCTTCCCTGTCCGTCCCCCCCCCACCGGCTTCAGCGGGCAGCACTCCTGGCTGTTCTTGCAGGGAAATTCCCCCTGAGAGTCGCAGTTTTTGTTCGCTGGCTCGGGTTTGGTTGTGGGGTTTTAATTTTGTTTCTGGATTTTTGTTTGGTTTGGTTTTCTGTTTCAAACACTGAGAAAATGAAGTGTGTGTGTGTGCACCCAGCGCAGGGGCAATGCTCACCCTTACCGGGAGGGCACACCACAGCCTCCCCGGCCCTTCTGCAAGGGGCTTTCCCGGACACCCACCTCCGCTCCCCCTGCATACCACCGCCGCGACGGAGCTCACCGGAAGGAGTGTTCCACTCCCGTCTTACCGGAAAGCCTCGGGCCGGCTCCGCCTGGCCGGGAAAGGGGCAGAGAGCCTTGGTCTCACTGGGAGGGCAGGGACCTCCTCGGTCCCGCAGGGGAGGGCCGGGACCGCCCCTCACCCCGCTCGGGGCTTGCCCGACGTCGCAGCCCCGGCCGTCCGGGGTGAGCCCAGCCGGGCTCCCGATCCGCAACAGCTGGAAACTAGACTTCGAGAGACTATAAAAGTTGATTATCCGGTAGGGAGCTGGAGTGGAAATACCTAGTTAATTAGAGCGGTGGGTTTATTCTAGCTGTGAGTAAATGCCGAGGTGTAAATCCAAGGGAGTTTAGGGGCATTAGCTGCCTGCATGGAAAGTGCAGAAGCGGCTCTCAGCATCCCGCTCCAGCCCCTGCTAATGCTGGGCTCGGTGTAGAGTTGCTGAACGTTACCGTCACAACAGCTTCT
Organism: Pezoporus occidentalis; assembly: GCF_034315485.1. Classification (NCBI taxonomy): domain Eukaryota; kingdom Metazoa; phylum Chordata; class Aves; order Psittaciformes; family Psittacidae; genus Pezoporus; species Pezoporus occidentalis. The sequence continues at coordinate 4,920,843 of NW_026914180.1, forward strand.
GTTGTATCTGTAGGGATTAACTCCTCCGAGTCACGGGAGAAGCGGGGAAACCTTCCTCAGTCGTGATATGTGCTTGTGTGCATTCTTGTGTGAGTGCCGAGTGTGCGCCTGTACGCGGAACGGGTGTGTAAAGCAGGGAGTGCATCGTTCTGGGAACATTAAACAAAACAGGTTTCAGATAAATTTGTTTGCATTTCTTGGAAGCTTTTCTGCCTCCACAGCTCCAGGTGGGATACTCTCCGAGGATCCGAGGTGGATGACAGCCACAGCCGATGCTGGGGAACTCACACCCTGACCGGGACAGTGGCCCTGGATGGGGCAGGAGCAGGAGCATCTCCCGGGGGCACAGCAGGGCTGAACCGGGCACGTTCCACCCACCTGCAAGTGGCAAAAACTGGGGGCCGGATTTCTTTTTACAAAGCATCTTTAGGTGTGAGTCTATAAAACGGGCAGGAGGTTTCGCTCCCAGGTTTTTTATTTTCATCATTATTATTAGATTTAAAAGAGGGCACACGGTATTTCTTTGCACAGGCCAAGAAACTTTCCCACAGGGGCTGCGAGTTTCATCCTGGCTACTCTTCGAGCCGGTGGGTTTGTAAGGCGACGGCTCAGCAGAACAAAATCCAGGCACCCGGAGAAGGGAACCGGCACTCAGCGGCACCCACTGTCACCAAATGGCACCCGCTGTTACCCAGTGCCATGCAGTATCACAACGAGGTCCCGCTGCCCGCGGGAGATCTGACCGTGGCTGCACCACAGAGGGCAGCGGGCACCCGGCCGTGCTGCAGCGAGCACTGCCTCTGCCCTGGGAAACCATTGGGGTTTCATTTCTTTTCTTTTCCCTTTTCCTTTTTATTTTTCATTTTCCCTTTTCCTTTTAAATTCTGTTCTTTCCTTTCCTTTTCCATTCTATTCTATTCTATTCTATTCTAATTTATCATCATTTTCATCTTTTCTTCTTCTTGTTTCTTCTCTTTTTCTTCTTCCCTTCTTCTTTCTTTTGCATTCTATTTGATCCTATTCTGTATGGTTTTATTCTATTTGTTTTATTCTATTTACCTTTCCTTTTTCGTATTTCTCTTTCCTTTCCTTTTCCTATTTCACTTTCTCTTTCCTTTTCCTATTTCCCTTTCTCTTTACCTTTCCCTTTCCTTTTATCTTTTCTTTTTCCTTTCCTTTTCTTTTACCCCTTTCCTTTCCTTTTCATTTCCTCTTTCCCTGTTCTGTTTCCCTTTCTCTTTCCCTTTCCCTTTTCCTTTTCCTTTTTATTTCCTTTTCTCTTTCCCTTTTCCTTTCTTCTTCCCTTTTCCTTTCTTCTTCCCTTTCCCTTTCGTCTTCCCTTTCCCTTTTCCTTTTTACTTCCTTCTCCTGTATTCCACCAGCCATAACCATCTAACTCGGCTTTGGGCTGACGTTTAGCTTGTGGATGGCTCTCCCCCTATTTTTGGAAAAAAAAAAAAAACCACACATTCATGTTCTTTGGCCGGTTTCAAATTGGGCTATGAGGGCTGCTCCCCCCCCCCCCCAGTCGAGGGCGGGGGAGAGTTGGGAGCGCTGCCTGGGAGGGGGGCGAGAAAAGGGGAGAAGGGGGCAGGACTGAGGGAGGATAGCACGGTGGCAGGGCCAGGAACAAGAACAGGGCCAGGGATAGGACAGAGGCAGGGCAGGGCCAGGGGCAGGGCGAGGCGGGGGCCGGCTCTCACACCCCACCCGTGGGAGCGGGGGGTGAGTTTTCCCCCGCCACTCCGCGCTGCAGACGGCAGCCGTGGCCGTGAGGACCCTTACACTGCACCGCCTCTCTTCCCTCCTGAGCATCCCGGTGCCCCAAGAGGGGAGCCCCGTCCGGGAAGGCTGTGCCCTCCCCAAGAGACGGTCACAAAATCTCCACGATCCTGTAAGAAAGTGGAACCCGCCATTCCCAGCCCGGCCTTTCACTCCCGTGGACGGGAATACCTTTCCCGCCTGAAGTGGATGGGCACAGCAGGCCCGACGACAGGCTCCTGGGGGGGGGGGTGGGAGGGGGTGGGGGGGGGGAAGGCTCAAAGCGCCCTCGCTGCCGCCGGGAATTGGGAAAATATGGGTGGGTTATGGGGGGTTTATTTGATTTGGTTGTCGGCTGTGTGATGGAAACCCGGCGGCACTGGGGAAACGCAGTAGTGATGGCTGAGCTCTCTCGGCCAGGGAGAGCCTGGCAGGGGCTGAGAAGGGGTCATTGCTGGGTTCTCCCTTCCCAGAATTGGTACGGTACCCCTGCAAGGCTGAGCCGGGTCTCTGCCCGGCAGCGCCTGGCACCCGGCCATCGGCACGGCCAGCCTCGGTGGAGGGCAGCGGCAAGCGGCGACCTCTCCTTCGCCTCCGTCCTCAGCTGCCGGCTCCAAAGCCCTGCCAAAGCTGCCTTAAAAAGGCGTCACTTGGAAATCAAGCCCATGCCGGGTGTAAACGAGAGGGATGCGTCGGGTGCTCTGACTGTGCCCGGCGGGCAGCCATCCCCCGGCTGTACAGGCAGCGGGTGGCTGAAAAAGGAGGGGAACTGCTGAAAATCCGGCGAAATACAGTGGATGCCAACGTTTTGCAGGCAGCCATCCCCGCACTGGAAGAACATGGGGGATGCAAACCCTCCCTGGTCTTCCCCCACTGCCTTGGGCATTTTGGCTTCCCAGTACCTAGGGGTTTGTTGCTTTTTCCGACTGTGGAGAAAAGCTGGAAGGAAGGAGGGTTTGCCAGGAGGAGAGGCAGGACCGGCCCCGGAGCCTGCCCGCTGCGGGCAGGGGTCGACCGGCCGCTCCCGCCCTCCCTCCCAGGTTGTCATCTCGGTTTTAAACTTCTCGATGACAAAAGAACTGAGCAGGCGGCTGCCCGGGGATGCGGGGGGCTGTTCCCGCACACTCGCCTGCTTGCAGGAGGGAAAATAAACGTATTTTCAATGGGTGAGCCTCGGTGAAACCAAGCGTGGAGTGTAGAGAAAAAAATGCCTGGCTGGGGAGCGGCGAGGTGACTTTTGCGCGCACCAGGGCTGCGAGGGGAGGGCAAAGCAAAGAAGCAAACGAAGCCAAATCCCCGTTTTCAAGCCACCTCTCCCGGTGACCCGCAGTGGTTCCCGGGGAAAAGCCCCCTCACGCTGCGATGCCGCTGGCGGGGCGCCCGCAGACCGGCGAGAAAACGTGCTGCTGGGGAATGTTTCTGCAGAGATTGGGCTCCCAGATAAAAATAACCCTGGGAAAGAGGGAATATATATATATAAAGATCATTCAGGTTTCCTCGGTTAGGTATCAGATCACCCCCCGATCCCCCTCCGCTACCTCTGCATACCTGAGGTGCTGGATTATTGTCAGAGGACAAGCAGATGCAGTAATTATTTTGTACAGCTTTGTTTATCTCCTGCTTTGGAGTTTGTCTCCGGAATTCTCCTCCTTGTCCTATGCGGGGTCTACATATCCCCGCCAAGAAGAGGGATAACGAATGGGAAGGGTGACGAGGTACCGGCAGAGCGGGCAGGTACCGCGGGGTTCCCAGAGGTCTGAAGTTTTTATCGGTAACACCGGTCCGCCCGGGAGCGAAATATTTGAAGTGCAGCACCTTGAACACGTTTAATTATGGGGTAGTAGCAAAGCGAGAGCTTCCAAGTAATTAGAAAATACTTCTTGGGAGACAGGCTAATCGCTTTTCATGGGGCGCTTGAAGAAATTAACCTCTAGGTGCTTGTTTGAGCAAAACAACTTTGGATCAGGTAGCGCTGGTCTTCGCTGATGGACCCGACCGGCTACGAAATACAAAGGAAAGGGAGGAATACATTTAAAATGAAATTAAAATGAAAGAGTAAAGAGGAAGGAAACGGAAAAGGAAAAGAAGAATCAGAAAAGAAGGAGAAGAAGGTGAAAAAGAAGAAAAGGAGAGGAAGGACTCGCTGTCCCTTTCCATCAGGGCGGGAGAGGTCCATGTCACCGCAGGGAAGCCTCTTCCAAATAAAAGTGTCACTTAGCGGGGAAAAACAGGGCTCAGAGTGCTGCGGCCACCGGAGCGGAGCCGCCCCTGACCGGCCCTCCTCGGGCCGTGCAGCACCTCACCGTGCGCCCCGTCGGGGCGGCGACACCCTGCGGGCCCCGAGCAGTGATAACGGGTGGCTGCAGGGGGAGGACCCCCCTCCCGCCTCCTCGTCTACCTCCCTGCGGGCCCCGCGGAGAATCCGGGCCCCCCAGGCAGCTCAGCCCCACATCCCTTCGGCCATCCACCCGTACTTTGGTCCCTAATTTTATTCCTGGAGGAGGGTTCTCTTAAAGACAAAAGGCAAAACAGCACCGGCAGCTTCCCCGTCCCCAGGAAGCGGGGATGTGGGGGGGTCTGGAGGGTGACGGGCAGGAGGCTTGGGGGGGGGGGAAAGCACGGCTTTTCTGGAGATCAAAGCCTCCTGTCCGGCTGCGGGAAGGACGAGTCAATTACCGCCGCTGCGGAAGCCGAACCGCGCCGCGGGGAGGGGACGCTTCGGGCAGCCCGCAGGCACCGGGCCGGGCCCTGTATCCCCCGTGCCCCCTCCCCAACCTCCCGACCCTCTCTTTGTATCGCCGCAGCTCGCTTAATGTTATTTATGCATTTCAGCGAGGAATTATGGGATGTCGCCGTCGCCCCCCCACCCCCACCCCCCCCCGTAGACAGAAGGGCAATTAAACCCCGATAATCCAGCGGTGGAGGGTACTGAAGGGGGGGGCGCTGTGCACCCCGCGGCGGGGCTCCCCCCATCTCCGCTGCCCCCCGCGCATCCCCGCTGCGGCCGGGCCCGGCTCGGGGAGGGGGGAGGGGCGTGTGCGCTGTCACTTACCGGAGCCCCGCGCACCACGTGTGCGCATGCCCGCTTTATCATTGGCCCGAGGCACGTGTCGAAGTGCCCGGGCCGGCGACGTCACCGGCGGGGGCCCCGTTAAAACCTAAAGGACAACAATCCGGACTGGAAGTGTCCGGGCGCGGCGGCGGCTGCGGCGGCTGCGGCGGCGCGGAGCAGGGCGGGCGGGCGGGCGGCAGGGCGGGACGCCCCCCACCCGCGGCGGCCCCCGCATGTGCGGGCGCGGGGCGGCGCGGGGCGGCGCGGGGCGAGGCGCTGCCGGCCGGAGCCCCGCGGGGCGCCGCTCACCGCCCTGCCCTCCGCGGGACACCACCGGCTGCTGAGAGCCCGCCTCCAGCCCGCCCCGGCACCGGACCTCGGCTTCTTTTTATCGCTTTAGCACCCCCCGTCCATCGCACCCCCGGTCACTATTATTATTATTAATAATAATATTTTCCTCCTCGGATGAGGCGCGGCGGCGGCGGCGGTGGCCGGGGAAGAAGGCGGCAGCGCGCCGCGGGACCGAGCGGCTGAGCGGCGGCAGGAGGCGGCGAGCGGCGGGCGGGAGGACCGGAGCCTGTGTGTTTTCATTTTTGGCCAAGTTGGAACTGGCGGAGGCTCGGCTGCTGGCTTGGGGGTCTCCTGGGTTTGCTTCGCTCCAATTGTTGTGTTTTTTTTTTCTTTTTTATTGCTATTCAGATTTTTTTTTTTTTGAAAACTCTGGATTTTGAATGCCGGGCGCGGCCAGGAGAAGCGAAAGCATATAGACACCTGTGCGTGCGTGTACATATATATATACATATATATATTAAAACAAACAAACAAACAAAAAAGATTAAAATAAAGAACAACCTACTGCAGCAGCACCGACAAAACGCTCCAGGCAGCAGCCCGGCCGGCGGCGGGGCGGGCGGCGGAGCCGTCGGCGGGACCGGCCAGCATCATGGAGGAGGGCGGCCGGAGCCCCCGGGAGGAGGCGGCCGAGCCGCAGGAGTCCGGCGGCGACGCGGAGCCCGGCGGCGGAGGGAGGCGAGGGCTGCTGCTCCCCCCCGGCGACCCTCCTCACCCGCACCCGCACCGCATCACCAACTTCTTCATCGACAACATCCTGCGGCCCGAGTTCGGGCGGAGGAAGGAAGCGGGCGGCCCCGGCGGAGAGCCCCGCCGGCCCGGCGCGGAAAGCCGCCGCAGCCCCGCCGCGGCGCCGGCCCCCGGGGCTCCGCTCCCCGGCGGCGGGGCGGGCTCGCCGGGCAGGGGGGAGGGAGGCCCCGCCGGGCTGGCCCTGCACGGCGCCGCCAAGAAGGGGGGGGACCCCGCGGCGCTGGAGGCGGCCCTGAAAGCGCGGGGGCTGAGCGGCGGCGACCTGTCGGTGAGCTCGGACTCGGACAGCTCCCAGGCCAGCTCCAACGCCGGGAACCAGCCCATGCTCTGGCCCGCCTGGGTGTACTGCACGCGGTACTCGGACCGGCCCTCCTCAGGTAAGCGCTCCCCGCCAGTCTGCCGATCAGCTCCCGGCTCCCTGTTCCCGGCTTCCCTCCCCGGGCTCCGGCTGCCTCCGACCAACCGTAGGGCCGGGAGGGCAGCAGGAGCAAACCCCGCTCTCCTTTTCCCGCTCCTTCTGTCTTCCTCCTTTTTTTTTCCTTCCTCTTTTTATGTTGGGGAGTGGTGTGTGCTTAAAAGGACCCTCAAAAGAGGGGAGATGAAGAAGGGGTGCCTGGGGATGTGCGGAGCAGGGGCGACGAGTGGGAGCGGGGTATCCCTGCCCTCCCTCGTTCCCTCCCCGCCTCCGCGGAGGAGCTGGGGCCGCCGAGCTCGGGGCATTTCCCACCAACTGCCGGGGTTTATCAAAGAGGGAAGGGAAAAAAAAAGCCACAAACCACTGGGTTTGGGCTCCCAGCTCAGCCTCCCGGCCAGCTGCCGCTCAGGAAAATACCCCCGCTCTGTGTTCTGGGGAGGGAGCATGGATTTCCACAGGCCTCTCTTTGATCTATTTGTATTTTTGTGTTAGCCAAAAGCAGCCCGCGATGGTTTATTTCTCCGAAGGAGGCCTCGGAGCGGCCGCCGTTTCGTTTCTTTCTTTAATTTCCCTCCATGTGCTGCAGATGAGCTCTGTAGGGGCCGGGGGACATTTCCAAGAGCCGGGGAACTTCTTTGGCAGGGTCCGTCTCTTGGCAAAGGGCTTGGGCAGAACCTCCTGAAATTATCGATAAAACACTGGGGGAGGAAACAATTAAAAACAAAAAGCCAGGGGGTAAAATGTCCTTCTGCTGCCGGAACAGCGCTGGCTCCGGCAGACTGCTAAAACCCTCGTTAAAAAGAAGTAGAAACCATTGGGAAAGGCATGGGAAGAGCTGCTCCCAGGGATAAAAAAAAAATAAATAAATACGAGGTTTTCCCTTACAAAAGCAGCGAGCTGGGATTTTCACCCGGAGAGCCGGGCAGCCGGAGGAGGGATTTTAAAACGAGTTGAAAATTAGTTCGTAAAATCTGAAACCAAACTCTTCCTCAGAGGTAATATTCAGGGTTGAATTGGAATTTACTCCATTGTTCTCCAGTGCTCTCCTTTGTTAATATTTAATTAACATACATCCTCACAATGGCTCGGCCCGGGCAGAAAAGGCTCCTTGTGCTGCCGAGAATAATATTCCCGAGAATAATCCCGGCGATTCGGATCGGGCCGTGCAGCGCCATATGGGCACTGCAGCAAAGCGGCGGGTTTCTCCTCGCAATGTAAACAGGCGTCTGATTTCCATTATTTTTTATTTAATCGCCACCCACCAAATAAATAAAAAGAAAGGAAGATAAAAATAAAGAGGTTTCCTTAAAAAAAAAATCCTTAAAAAAGGAAGAAAAGGATTTACTAAAATAAATAAATTTTAAAAAAGGAGGATTCCTTAAAATACATATAAGTATATATATAAATAATCTGCTCAGAGAGTAAAATATGGCTCCTTGACGCAGTCTCTGCTGCAGGCTCCACTTGCCGGGCACCCCGGTATGAAAGAAAGGCGTGTAGATATTTTTGGGGTGCAGAGGGAGCGGCCGCTACCGGCTGAGGTTACCATGGGCTGAGGCTCCATTCCCGCGTGTGTGTGGTGTGTGTGTGTGTGTGTGTGTGTGTGTGTGTGTGTGTGTGTGTGTGTGTGTGTGTGTGTGTGTGTGTGTGTGTGTGTGTGTGTGTGTGTGTGTGTGTGTGTGTGTGTGTGTGTGTGTGTGTGTGTGTGTGTGTGTGTGTGTGTGTGTGTGTGTGTGTGTGTGTGTGTGTGTGTGTGTGTGTGTGTGTGTGTGTGTGTGTGTGTGTGTGTGTGTGTGTGTGTGTGTGTGTGTGTGTGTGTGTGTGTGTGTGTGTGTGTGTGTGTGTGTGTGTGTGTGTGTGTGTGTGTGTGTGTGTGTGTGTGTGTGTGTGTGTGTGTGTGTGTGTGTGTGTGTGTGTGTGTGTGTGTGTGTGTGTGTGTGTGTGTGTGTGTGTGTGTGTGTGTGTGTGTGTGTGTGTGTGTGTGTGTGTGTGTGTGTGTGTGTGTGTGTGTGTGTGTGTGTGTGTGTGTGTGTGTGTGTGTGTGTGTGTGTGTGTGTGTGTGTGTGTGTGTGTGTGTGTGTGTGTGTGTGTGTGTGTGTGTGTGTGTGTGTGTGTGTGTGTGTGTGTGTGTGTGTGTGTGTGTGTGTGTGTGTGTGTGTGTGTGTGTGTGTGTGTGTGTGTGTGTGTGTGTGTGTGTGTGTGTGTGTGTGTGTGTGTGTGGTGTGTGTGTGTGTGTGTGTGTGTGTGTGTGTGTGTGTGTGTGTGTGTGTGTGTGTGTGTGTGTGTGTGTGTGTGTGTGTGTGTGTGTGTGTGTGTGTGTGTGTGTGTGTGTGTGTGTGTGTGTGTGTGTGTGTGTGTGTGTGTGTGTGTGTGTGTGTGTGTGTGTGTGTGTGTGTGTGTGTGTGTGTGTGTGTGTGTGTGTGTGTGTGTGTGTGTGTGTGTGTGTGTGTGTGTGTGTGTGTGTGTGTGTGTGTGTGTGTGTGTGTGTGTGTGTGTGTGTGTGTGTGTGTGTGTGTGTGTGTGTGTGTGTGTGTGTGTGTGTGTGTGTGTGTGTGTGTGTGTGTGTGTGTCCTCCCGAGCATCCCCCGGCAGCAAGGGCACAAAGCAGGATTTGGTTTTATTGGGGGGGGGATGTCGGTGGGGTCTAATTCTTTCTTAGGGGCTGTGGGGGGGGGTGTCGGAGAGCGGAGTGACCCCCCCTCTCCCCGCCCATCCCCGCGGGATGGTGCGTGGCGTGGGGCCGCCCGCAGCGGAGCGTGGCGGTGTCGGTGGTTCTCGTCTCTCCCGGTCGTAGGTCCCCGGTCCCGCAAACCAAAGAAGAAGAACCCCAACAAGGAGGACAAGCGGCCGCGCACCGCCTTCACCGCCGAGCAGCTGCAGAGACTCAAGGCCGAGTTCCAGACGAACCGGTACCTGACAGAGCAACGGCGGCAAAGCCTGGCCCAAGAGCTCGGGCTTAACGAGTCCCAGATTAAAATCTGGTTCCAGAATAAACGAGCCAAGATCAAGAAGGCGACGGGCAGCAAGAACTCCCTGGCAGTGCACCTCATGGCCCAGGGGCTCTACAACCACTCCACCACGGCGAAAGACGGCAAGTCGGACAGTGAATAGCCAAGGGGAAAGGGGGATGGGGGGCGTGGGAGGGAACAGGGAGGCTGGGGGGGGGGGGGGGGGGGGGGGGGGACACATTTGCAGTCAAAGTTTATACAATGCAATAATTTAATTAAAAAACAAAAAATAAAAAGAAGCGTAAGGGCCAGTGTATAAAGATTATACCAGCATTAATAGTGAAAATATTGAGTATTAGATATAATTCTGCAATATTGTATGTATATATAATTTACAGGTAAGGTGGTGTAAAAATCCAAGATATCTGATTATAAAATATTTTTTTTATTTTTTTTTTCCTTTTTTTTTTTTTGGTTGGTTTTGGTTTTGGGGATTTGGGCTGGTTGGTGGTTTGTTTTGCTTTGGTTTCATTGGTTTTGTTTTTCTCTGGCTTGTATGGAGATTTTAGACGCTATCTTTATGATTTTTTTTTTAATGCTTAAGTTGCATTTTTATAGACTTAAGCGCAGTTTTAATGGACATTGGACACTGTTTTTTGAAATTCAAAAAAAAAAAAAAAAGAATTAAAAACAACTTTTGCTGAAGTCCAAAGATTTTTATTGCTGCATTTCACACGACTGTGAACTGAATAAATAGTTATCCTATTTGTTCTATGAGTTTTACCCTTTTTTTTATCACCCTTCCCCTTTTCCTTTTTTTTTTTTTTTTTTTTCTTTTTCCTTTTTTTTTTTTTATTTCTGGGATGTGTGAGTCTGGGGCTGGCTTTGGGAATAGATATGCGGAATTTAATTTAAAAAGAAGAAAATTATATATCAGTAACGATAGGGAAAGAAATCTCAAAGCACCATCTTGAAACTTGTCCGGGGTCCTTCCCTGAGCCCCTACTCTCTCCTCCTCCCCAGCGAGACCCACGGGAGGGTGTGGATGCGGGATGCAGGGATGAGGTTAGTATCCCTTATTTACACCCTCACTTCCAGGAAAAGTTTGGGAAAGGGAAAATTTTAGAACCCACATCTCCTAAAAGCGGGAGCCGCTCCGGAATGCAGCTCTAACCCGAGGCCGCCCCCCGCGGAGGGGAATCGGGATCAGGATGGGACCCGGCTCCCGACCCCGTTTCCCCTCCGCGGGGGACGGCCACGGGATGAGACTTGGTTCCTCTCCGTTATCACCTTCCCGAAGTGTTTAGGAACGTTTTGCCCTGCTCCCAAACTATAGTCACATTTTTCCTTTTCCCTTCCCTCTCTCCCTATTCCCATTCCACGGCGCGGTCCCCACCAGCGCGACGCTTCATTTCGCCGTGGAGGCGGGTGTTTCTCTCCACGCCCTCCTCCTCATGAGACACCTCATCGCAGTCGGTGTTTTTAGGGGGCTTCTATACTCTGTGCTGCGTTTAACCCGTTGTTTCTCCCGGAGCGGGGTGTCCCCCTCCCCACGGCCCGAGGGGGTGGGGGAAGTTGTGTCCTGCGTGGGTATGAGTGTGCGTGGGGTGCTGGTTTTGGGGGGGGAAACTTCTAGCTTTGCCTTAAAACCTCTTTATTTTGCAGCTGTAATAGACACACATTGTACATAGTAGTATACACTTAAAAAATTAGGAAATAATCCAACTATAAATAAAATCTGTAATTTTAAATTCTGTGAATAACCCTCAGCTGCTTGGGAGCCAGGATTAAATGACATTGCCTTTTAGCAAGGAAGCAAAGAGGATTCCCCCCCCCCCCTTCTCTCCAGTTTATAAACCATGTGCATTTTACAACTGCAGTATCAAATATTTATAATGGGATGAAATATGAATGTTTCTATTTACAACTGTGCTCTCAACGTTGTGAACATTCTCACTGCATTTTCTGTGTTTCGATTCTCGAGGACTGCATTAAATAATAATAATAAAAAACAACCACAAAACAAACTCAAACCCCAAAATAACCCACTTTATTACAAAATAGAGACCGTGTTACTCAGACATCGCGATGGAGTAGCGCTCTTTGGGACTATATATCCATGTATTTTTATATAGTGTGTAGGTTGCATTTGTGAGCACTGGAGCTGGAAGCATCTCGTAGTTTCAGCTTTTTACAGGGGGGTTGAAATTCCGTGGCGGTTTAGGAGAGGTGATTTTGCAGCCAAGCGTTTCATCAGCCTTTTGACTTAATGAAGAAACTTTGGGGGATTCAGTTCTAGTTGAACGAGAGGGCAGCCGCCCCCTTCCACTGAGCTCAACCCCGAGCCACTGCTCGTGTTAAAAAGGACCTGAACACGGAAAAAAAGTATCTCTTGAATCTCACGTACTGTCAACAGGTTTCACCTTCTCAAGACTTTAAATGCCCGGTGGTGTGATGCTCTGGCAGGCTGCGTTTGGGAAACCTCTGCTTGTTAAACGCAGAAACCTGGAGCCCTGGAGGAGAGGTGATGATCGCCGGTGCCACGCTAGGAAACCAAGTACCCTGTAAAATACTTGGCATCCCCGGGAAATGACAGTACCACGATATTAGGATGGGCTGGACAAAAATAAAACTGCTGCAACAAAGGGCACAGGAGCTCTGAAATAGTTCGGCCCTTTTTCCGCAGGCAGGAGGAGCGGGAGCGAGGGGCAGAGCTGCACCCACAGGGCCAGCTCCTGCCGCAGGGAAAAGAGAAGGTGGGGGGATTAAAATGTTATTTTGTTTATTTAAAGCTGCTGCTTTGGAATATATTCTGCAAGGAACACAATTCTGCGGGAGCAGGGATGATGTTGGGACAGTGCACCGTGGGCTTCACCTGCTTGGGGAAGTGGGGACCGGCAACGAGGGACACTCCCTGGTTCGTTTCTCAAAGCAGGCTTTGTTTTTCCAGAGTTTCTGGTTAACGTACCTTTGAGGAGATTATTTTGATGTTATCATTATTGGGTTTTGACCACCTCCACTAATGGAGGCAGGTCTCCCGAGGGAGAAAATCGGTGGCGGTGGGCACTAAAGAGGAGTTTTAAATCTGGATTTAAAACCAGCTCCGCGTTTCCGGTGGGACAAACACCGTGTGTGTGTTACACACCGGCGGGTCAGTTGATTCTAAGATTCTTTTTTAAGAAGTCACTAACCCTCCACCGGGGAAATTCTGACTGCTCCTCAGTGCGTGGTTTCCCCTTGTCCTCCCCCGGCCTGCAAGAAGCACTGGGAAGAGAAAACAGATGTGTGACACTAGCAGGAAGATGCATTTAGCTTTAGGTTAAAAAAAAACTAATAAAAAGAGTAGGGAAACTGCTCTAAGTTAGTTCAGTCTCAGGAGCAAGGGCAGAAAAGATCTCGCTGCTCGCTGGATTTTATCCAGACTAGAATACAAAATGTTTGCCGTTGTAGAGCGGTGCCTTCAGCTGGGAGCAGGGAATGGCTCACAGGGGCCACGCTCCTCACCTGCCTCCGGTGGTTCTCGGGGCAAAGCTTCCACAGGAAGGGGCCCGGGGCTCGGCTGCTCCTCTCGCCTCGTTTGGAGCCGCTTTGGCTCCGGCGCAGCCCCCAGGCTGCGCTCCCACGCCCGGGCTGCGGCTCCCCGCCGGCTCGGGAAGTAGAGCACGGTGAAATTAGCCCTCGTCCATTTAAAATTTAAAATCAATTTAACCGAAAGAGGAGCCGCACAAGCGCCTCTTGCGATGTGAGCAAAGCAGCACCACCGAGCTACAGCAGCCGGGCTGGGGGCTATCTCGTTTCTTCTTTCGGAAAGGCAAACCCAGAACCCCAAATCACCCAAGCCCCGAAGCTCCCCCAAAGCCCCCGGTCAAAGCCGAGGCAGGGCTGGCCCTGAAGTCACCCACCGCTTGGCAGGAATTTTTTCCTGGCAGGCAGCTTTCTGCAGGCTCCTTCCCCTCCAGCCAGAGCTGCGGAATCCCATTAAAAAATAAAACAAAATAACCCCCCATCCAAACCAGGGAAGTATTCGACGGCCGAGCAGAAACATATCTGCACCCTTCCGGACCAAAAAGCCCCTCCGTGTAATTAATTAAGTGTATTTTTCCCCAGTAAGTCTGGTCAATAATCATCTGAGCACTAAGGTTTAGTGAAGGTGTTCCTCCGCTCCCCTGTCTGTTAACGCGGTATGTCGCACAGGTTATGTACAAACCCATACCCAGGCACTATGTATGCAAATGCCCGCGCCATTTATTGTGAAATGCATATCGGAGTTAGAGTGGAAACTGTTTAGCTAGCTCGGGTTTGTGGAAAAAAAAAAGAAGTAATTCTGTATCCCGCTGATTTAATATCCGACCTCCACATTCAATCCCCGCCCATGCAGCTATCAAAAGTACCCCTGGGATGTTTGGATATCATCTCCAAACTAACATCTGTGATTATGAAACGCTCAGAGGGGGAAGGTTAATAACAATTTGTTTCAAAGGGCCACGACTCGATTTTATAAACAAATTCGGGTTGCCTTAAAAACAAACAGACAAACAAATGAAGCCGAAGCCGGTAGCTCCGGGCATGGGCTGTAACCGGGTGCTCGGGGCAGGATTCCTGCCGGTTCCTGCGTGGATGGGGCCGAAGCAGCCAGGGACGGGACCAGGGATGGAGGAGGGTACGGGGGAAGAGGTTTGGGCTGGGACAGCCCGGGGGATGCTCCGTAGCAGCCGGGGCTCCGGCGGAAACGCACTGAGACACGTCTGGGGAGCTGAAGGCAGTCCTGGGTTTATTTTGCAGGCTGTCGGGATGGTCCCTGAGAGCGGAGCGGGGCTCTGGGGAGCTGGGATGGGGAGATCCATGTCCTAGGCTTCCCCCAGCCGCACACCCACGGCAGCC